>NC_133756.1:8622865-13622865 GCF_036562045.2 Rhinolophus sinicus | reverse complement strand
TGAATGAATGAATGAATGAATGAATGAATTTCTCTGAATTTCTGTAAAATAGGCATACTCACCTCATAAAGTACCTGTGAAGACTGAATAAATACGTTAAAATACATAGCTTATGATTGGCATAATGTGTATCCTAAATAAAGATTTTTGTCATTTTTGGATCTTAACTTCTTTCCCTTGCTTAGGAATCCATGCTGGCTCCATATTTCCTACGACCTTGAGTGTGAGCCTTGACCAGGCCAGGCCAGGTTGGTCAAGGGTTGACCAGAGCTTGCCAGGAGTTGGCAAACAGCCAGACTACAACACAATTTGCCTTCTCTCTTTCCCCTGAAAGAAACCAACAATAAATTCACACCTACGTGACACTTTGCAGCTTGCCCTACTCTGATGGCAAACAGTCTTCACAACCATCCAGAAAGTTTGTACAATTATGCCCATTTACAGAGGAGGACACTGACCGTGAGGGATTTCACCAGGATGGTAGTAGCTGCAGGATGTGGCTGAGACGGGAATCGCCCCTAATCATCTGAGGCCAGCTCCCCTGCTCTTTCTACTTCAGGGTGCCTCTCCGGGTAGTACCTGCCCTCGTTTCCCACCTTTCACTTGTGCCTGGACTGCCCTTCCCTCTGCTCCAAGTCTCAGTGCTATTCTTGCTCTGAGATCCAGCTCCCCTTCCTCCTCCTCCCGGAAGCCCTCCTGACTCTCCCTCTCTCCTCCAAACGTTTCTAGTACATACTGCATTCTGTACTCTCTTGCCCTCTTCTCTGATTATCTCCCATATGTTTTCTCTCTTCAACTACAATAGTGACACATAATTTTAAATTTACATTCGCTATATAGGCAAACAGCTCAGAGAGCTATAGAGGGAAAAGTCAAAGTTCCCCTTCACTGCCCCCTCGTCCCCAACCCCACTCCTGCTTGGAGTAACTGCAGCCAACAGGCTGGCCTGACTGCTCGCAGCCCACTTCCAGGGGTTCACCCACCTATACTTGCTCACGTGCTAACAATAATGTTTAATAGATGGGATCGTACTGCACCTATTCTTCAACTTGACTTTTTTGACTTCGCCATGCATCTTAGTGATTGTGCTCCGTCAGCACAGACACACTTTTTATTTTTTTTTATTGGGGAAGGGGAACAGGACTTTATTGGGGAACAGTGTGTACTTCCAGGACTTTTTTCCAAGTCATTTGTCCTTTCGATCTTAGTTTTGGAGGGTGCTGTTCAGCTTCAAGTTGTTGTCCTTTCAGTCTTAGTTGTGGAGGGTGCAGCTCAGCTCCAGGTCCAGTTGCCGTCCATTACTAGTTGCAGGGAACTGGCAACCTTGTGGTTGAGAGCCCTCGCTCCAACCAACTGAGCCATTGGGGAGGCAGCTCAGCTCAAGGTTCTGTGCTCAATCTTAGTTGCAGGGGGCGGAGCCCACCATCCCTTGTGGGACTTGAGGAATTGAACTGGCAACCTTGTGGTTGAGAGCCCACTGGCCCATGTGGGAATCGAACTGGCAGCCTTCGGAGTTAGGAGCATGGAGTTCCAACCACCTGAGCCACCGGGCTGGCCCCACAGACTCACTTTTGAAGTGAAGCTGTAAGCCTGAGGATGCACATGGTGCATTTACCCACTTCTCTGCTGATGGACACTGGGGTCATTTCCAATTTTCCACCATTAGCGCGCCCCTGCCCCAGCAGCTTGTGAGTACCTCTCTGCGCACGTGCGTGTTCCTACGGGAGGGAGAACTGAAGTGGAGGGGCAGGGGGAAGGCCCCCCTGCAGAGAGGCTGGGCCAGTTCATACCCCACAGAGGCCACACACTGACCGCACACGCTGCGTGTACAAAGCTCTTCCACAGGTACTGTTTTGTGTGCTCCTCACAAGAAGCCTGAGAGGCAGTAACGTTAGTACCGTTTTACAGGTGAAGACTGGAATTCAACCCCATCCTGTCACTCTCCATAGCTCGTGCTCAGATCTGGTCCCTTATGGACAAGACAGGTTCCCAGACCCTGGGAGCGGTGGTGGGGGCACGGGTGTGCTTCGGGAGCTCCAGTGGAGTTATGAGCAGGGGGACTGGGGTGGGGAGTGTAAGGTGAGGCACTCGGTAGCGTCTCAAAAGCCTGAGGAGGGGCTTTCTTCCCACTCCTTCCACGGCTCAGAGGAGCCTGGGCTCAGGCTGAGAAGCAGGGCTGCTATGTTGCCATGGAAACAGAGGGTTCCTCTCTCCCTCACAGCAGGAATCACGGTGATTGGGGTGGGGGTGGGAAGAGGATGTTTCCCTGGCAGCACCAAGGGTTGGGGGTAGGAGGCCGGTCACTCCTCCTCCTCCTCCCTCCCTTTCTCCTCCCCACCCCACTGTGAGGCCAGCAGCCAGCAGGTGTAGTGTGGGTGCTGGGGGTGCTGCTACAGACCAGGAAGGGACACAGTCAGTTGGTGAGGGTGGGGTGAAGTGGGGAGGCAGGGGCTCTTGAAGGAAGCTGCAGAAGGTCCCTCCTTTTAGAGAGCCCACGTCGCAGGGGTCCCCTTGCACCCTGGGCCCTGCCCAGGTGCTCCTACAGGACAGAGCCTCCTCTCACATTCAGTCACAAAGTCAGACAGGCAACCCCACTCTCCAGCCCAGCACACCCATGCTGACCAGAGGTGCATGTGCAATGAGCCTCTCACACACACACACACACACACACACACACACACACAGCCAACTGCTCACATGCAGTCACACACTGATATGCTCACACACTGACGTATTCACACACTCATTCATACACAGTCCCACCCAGACATGCACCTGCTCCCTAATGCACAAGTGTGGTCACATATTCGTGCACGTGTGCAAACACCTCCTGTGTCTCTGTGACTGATGGTCAGTCCTGGAAGGCCTTTCCTTCCTCTTCACATCTCCTCCTGCTTCCTCCCCCTGTCCTTTGTCTTTCTCCCACCTTCTCCCCCAGGCCTCAGCCTGACCTTGGCGGGAGCCCTGCCCTCTGGGCTCAGCCCTGGAAGGAGATGCTGTCATTTCCAAGGGGACAGATTCTCAGACACAGACAGCACTCAGCCTTGAGAAAGCAGGAAGGGCTGGAGGGATATGGTGTGGAGTTTGACACCCTGCCCCCTTCCCCCCCTTTTCCAGATGATACTCTTGCCTGACCCTGGCTGGATTTAAGAGCAGCAAAAGCTGTCACCTCCCCAAACAAAACAAACAAACAAAAACCTCCAACAAGCTTGCCACTGTGAAAAAAACTGTGACTATCTGAATAACCATGGTTAATAGTAACAGGCAGCTAAGTGCTCCCTTACAAAGGGCTCAAGTACCAGGTACCACACAAAGTTCATGGTCCCACTTATTGGTCATATCACCCTCCAAGGCAGGGAATAAGTATATTCATTTTGCAGAGAAGGAAACTGAAGCTTAGAGAACTCATGTCACTTCCAAGTGATGGAGCAAGACCTCGGGCTCAGGTCTGCCAGACTCCAGAGATCCCTAATCAAGGCACTCCTAACCTTCAGCTGCCCAGGTTCCATGCACTGAGCTCCTGCGCTGTGCAAGGGCACTTTGCCGGGAGACGGGGTATTAGCAAGACGACCAGCACAGGCAAGCAGACACCTGCTGGTTGAAACTGAATATTGGACATCACGCTCCTTAGGGTCCATTGGTCATTCTCTGCCTCTCACTCGGGAACTTTCACAGGTAGTTTCTGGGACTCGAGCCCCCTGCTCTGTGTCTGGACTGCTTCTCGCAGCCTCTCCCCTGCATGTCACTAGCTTGCTCATCCTTCTAAGCCCCCAATTGCAAATCAATTCTTTTGCAGAGAATTATTCTAGTTCCATTTCTCTTCTGGCCCACTCCAGCCAGGCCCAGAGCTGTGCGGTACGACTACAATGGCTCATCAAGGTATTATGCTAAATACAATTTAGCTCATTTCTAAGAGGAATTCTGTTCTGTTATTTTATTTTTCTCCCTGCTACACTGAGATTATATCCTCCTAGCTTTTCGAAGGTAAAATGTTCTTTTTTTTTTTTTAAGTGTCCTTACTTCACAAAATTTTAAGTTGCCAAATTCTATGAGTTCCACAATTTTTCATTTAAATAGAAGGGTCTGGGAACTACTAATCTAACCCAAGCCCTCATTTTCAGAAATGGGAAAAATGAATCCAAGAGGCTTGTTAAAGAATCAGCTTTCTTCGTGAGTCCCACAAATTCTGGGATCAAAAGACCTGATGCAAAGCTAGCCCAGCCATTGTACGTCCACAACTGGGCAAGTCACTAAAAACGTAGGTGAGCCTCAGTTTCCTGATCTGTACAATGGACTGATCTGAGGATCAAATAAGACACTGTGTGGTTATCACTTTGAAACTATAAAATGCTCTCAAGTGTTAGCCATCACATAAGCCTTCAGCTGCAAAGCTGGAGCCAGAATCCATGGTTTCTGACCCATGTGCTGTGATTCCTCCATGCCTTGGTATGTTCCTTTAGGACAAGGGTGGGCTGTGGGGTCAGTGACCTGGATTAAACCCCAGCTCCTCCATTCACTAGCTGTGCAACTGTGGACAATATCACTCCCATCCCCATGGTTCTTCATCTGAAAACGAGATTATAATACTTGATTTGTGGTTGCTGGGATTAAATGAGTTACTGTATGGGAAGGGGCCTGACAGTACGTGTGCATGGCTGGCTGACAATAAGTGGGTGTTCTCTCCCCTTCTTCTCAGACTCTTCCCTCCAGCTGTCAGTTTCTGAATTTCTTCAGTGGTGACCAATCTCCTGCTTCCTTTGAAGGAAGATTTGATTTTGGAAAGAGCCCAAGGTCACCGAGAGGCTCGTCTGGCCAGGGAAGCAGATGATTAGTAATCAAGCCCAGGAAGGAACACCCTTTGGATGTGCAGATGGGTTTCAGCCCTGCAAGGGGGAGGAAGAGCTTCTCCTCCTGGGCCTCCAGAGCCAGCTGGGAAGGAGGCCAGTCTTGAGGGGGGGCCCATGGTTCCACTTTGCAGGGCCCCTTCTGGAGGCCACTGAGGGAAGCAGGTCTGCACCTCCCAGGAAGGGGGCTGTCATCACGTGTTGGCAGTTCAGAGGGGATGATTTGGGCCCCTGTGACTGCCTCTCATCCTTGCCAAGCTGGAATGTCAGAGCCAGAATGACACATCATCCAGTCCACTCCCCCATGTTTTTTAAATGAGAGAACTGGAGCCCCCCCCACACACACACACCTGTTCCCTGATGGACAGAAGTGAAGCTTTAAGTACAACTCAAAATGCCTGAGCTAGGAATCGACCTTGGTGATATCCAACCCAACCTTCTCTTTCTTTCTCACCCCACTTTACAGATAAGGATGCAGAAGGCAGAGAGAGAGAGAAGAGCCACGTGCCCAAGGCAACATGTTCCCAAGGTAATGACAGAGCTGCTCTACACCCGTCTCCTGGCCCCTCAACAAGTGTTCTTCTACCGCCCAGAGACAGAGCTCTTTATATGAGGAGCAAATGACTGCTCTCCCCGCCTCTCCTGAGAGCATCCATGGAGGCAGAGGAAGGAGGGACAATCCAGGAAGAAACCCGGGAAAAGAGGAGGCTACCCAAGGGGGTGGCATACGTGCTTTCAGCAAAGGTCCTGCCGGGAGCATTTAATCATCAGAGGGGCCAGCTGGGCAGTAGTTCTATCCCTGACCCCCAGGGTGACTGGGCAACCCCCTACTATCTGGCCTTCAGCTTCCCCATCTGGAAAAGAGAATGGGTGCTGCACTGCACGCACCCCCGGCCCTTCATCACTCAACCAAGGGCTGCAGCCCCTAGGGTCCCACAGCTAGATCTGATGGCCAGGTGGTTGGGGTTCCCTGCCCCACTAACTTCCACAGCACCCACTGGAGGAACATCGGGAATCAACAGATGCAGAATTCTACCTCAAACTCCCACTTTATTGGTTTCCAGTATCATCTTTGCCCCTCAGTCTCCCCCAAATCTTCCCACCCGTTTGGCAGCAGCTGCTGGGGGCTCATCCTAGGAAAGCTGCGCCACCTAGGGGCACTCAGCCGTTACTGTAGGCAGAGGGAGGAAGGCTGGATCTAGGGGTTCCCTTCCCCTCTCAGAGCTGGCTCCTGATTCTTATTTGTCCTCTCCGTCCTAACTACTATCTTGAGAAGGGCGAGTCACGGGTTTTTAAGACGAGAAAACTGAGAAGATGCAGCAGTAGCAATATGGCAGAGTGTAAATCAGAGCTCAGGCCTCCTGATTCTAACAAGCTTTTGCTGCCTTTTTTCTTTTTTCCTATTCTAAGGGCATCTCTGGATGGTAACTAGAGTGACAGTTAACAGTTAACACATAAATGATGAGTGAGTCTTCAACAAGTGCTCTTTAGTGGGGCAAAAATAATCTTAACTCACTATAAACTTGTTTTGTTTGTCTCAACAAGGACTTAGGGTAGACAGTCCAGCCAGGAGCAGTGGAGTGGCCTAGCAGAAATACCAGGAGCTTGGACACACTGGGGGTCAAGTTCTTGCTCTATCAAGGGCTCTACATCCCGATCCCCCATCTGGGAGACGTCTCTGAACTACCTAGGAAGCTGGATTCATTTTTTTACTGGGTCCTTGGGGGGATTTGCAACAACGTACGAGAAACACCTGCAGTGTAGCTGATCTTGGCAAGTTCTGTCCTGAAGGCAGGAGGACACTTCTGACACTTCTCCACCCAGAACCCACCACTGGGCTTCCGGCCCAGAGTAAGAGCCCAGGTTCCCACAGTGGTCTGGAGGCCACTTGGGACCTGCTTCCCCTCACCACACTTCTCCACCCCTGGAACCTCCCTTCCCCCACTCCACTCCCACCCCATCCTCCCACCTTACCCCCCATCCCCTCACCCCAAGGCTTCCTCGCTGTCCCTAACATTCTGGGTATGATGTTTACTGTTCTTTCTTTCTGGGATGACATCGGCATAACCTGCTCCCTCACTGCCTTTCAGGTTTTTACTCAAATGTCATCTTCCAGAGGGGTCTTCCGTAACTATTAGGTTGGTGCAAATGTAATTGCGATTTTGGCAATTATTTTTAACCTTTTAAACCGCAAGTATTTTTGCACCAACACAATAAAATTTCAACATCCCCCTTTCCTTGCATGATTTTGTTTCTTCCCCTTTTGCATTTGTTACCACCTAACATACTATCTATGCCTACCTCCTCTTGTTTATTGTCTAGTTACCATTCACTGTGTTCCCTGCTGAGTTCTTAGCATATAATAAATATTTGTTAAATGTGTGGATGACTGTTCAAATAGTAATTTTGAAAAGAAAGAAAGAAAACCAAAAAAAACAGAACACCGACCTCCCTAATGCTTCTTGCAAACTCAGAAAACAGTTAACATGTTTAAGACTTTTCTGTCTATAAAATCTTTTCCTATAAAACAGTAAATGTTCTCCCCAGGACACTGTGAGGAGCCCAGGAAGGGGTGGTGTGCCCGCTTTATAGATCAGAATGAAGGGCTTCTGTCTGGGTCACGCAGCTGCTGACGGGCAGAGCAAGGCGAGCCCAGTCTCTAGGCTCAGAGGCTGCAGAGCTTTCTGCTTCGCACGTTTCAGCGGTTCCTGGGAACCTGGAAATACTTACACTGAAGCACTTGGTTGAAGGATTGTTCTTAGCATAAGCACAGTACTTAAGTGGCCACCCAGTCAGCTTTCTGAAGGCTATCCCAGGGGACGAGCAGAGCCTTTCTTAACATGCGTGAAAGCTTATTGGGCACCAACTCTATGGCAAGACCATGAGACCAACCCGGGGCAGAGAGAGCCAGACTGCTCAAACCAGTGTGGCTAGCTTCCCAGAACAGAAGCCACTCCCATCAGGCAAGCAGGGGAGCGATGGCCTTGGAGAGAAGCAGCGAGATGTCTGGGAAGGAAGATCCAGAGCAAGGCCCAAGGATCCTGGGCTGGAATTCCAACCCCATTGAGAACTTGGTGTATGACCTTGGCCTTACCACTATCAGATCCAGTTTCCCAGAAGCCTCTCCTGCCTTCTGTGCCACATGGCACCTGTGTTCACCTCTGGCACAGCATTCAGCACACCGTAATGAAGTGGCAGCCTCCCCTTCTCCCTAAGCCAGTGGTTCTCAACCGGGGGAATTTACTCCCAAGGGGACATTTGACAATGTATGGAGACATTTTTGGTTGTCACAATTGGGGGGATGTTACTGGCCTCTACTCTAATGGGTAGAGGCCAGAGATGCTGTTACATCCCATAATGCACAGCCTCCTACAAGAATTACCCAGCCCCAAGTGTCAAGGGTGCCAAGGTGGAGAAAACTTGCTCTAGACTGTGAGCTCCTGGAGGGGTAAGAAATATCACGTTCTTTGCACACCGAGTGCCCGGCATGGCATGTACAACGCCATCCGTGGGTTTGCTGATCTGTGAGGGCCAGAGCAGAAACCTCTGGCACCCCCTGACTTCAGAAGTGTATGATTTAAAATCCCGGACTCTCCCCTGCAGGTCCCACCTTCCTACTCACTGGCGGGGCTGATGGACCTGGGGTTGGAGGTCAGAAGCCATCCCCAGGGTGAGAGGGCTCAAATCATCTTTGTCTGCAGTGCCACATCTCCCTTAGATTCAGAGTCCACCAGCTCTGCCCCCAAGTCAGCGCTGGGCTTTAGAATCAGACCAATGTGAGTTCAAGTCTTAGCTCTCAAGTCATTTATTCTTTGTAGTTGGGTGAGTCACCTCTTTTCCCTTCCTCATCTGTATGTAAAAGCAGGAGCGTAATCCCTGACCGGCCCCTACAGGGCTTCTGTGAATATGAATAAAGCACTGAACCAGCATGAAAGGAACTTCCCATGGAAGGTAACAAGTTGGCTGGTTCCAGTTGAAGGATCCTGAGTTTTAAGGGCCCAGCTGGAGAAGACAGCTCCCTGGAGAATCTCTGTGCATGATGGCCCCGGTCAAGCTCTGGCCAACTGGGATGCGCCAGAAGCCGGGTGTGCCCCAAGTCAGCAATAAGTCGGCCCCAACACGGCGATTGGAGAGGTGAGGGGTCGAGAAGCATGCCCTTGAGAGCAGGGCCACGTCTGTGGTGTTTGCCAGGACATCCTGGTGCTCCCCTGGCACCTGGCGGGCCTCTAGGGAACAGTGGCGGACAATCCCGTGGGCGCTGTTGCTCCTGATGGAGCCCCTGCTGTGTCCACGTCCTGCCCTCGCCTCATACACAATCCCAGGTAACCCTGTCACAGCCCTACAGGGAAGAGCTGCATCCTATGTTTGCAAAGTTGCTGAGGCTCACTCAGTGAAGCTTCGTGCCAGGGTCACAGAGCTCGTAGGTGGCATCTCTGGGACTCAAGCTCAGATCCATCTCTCACCAAAGCCCACAGCCTTTTCAGAATCCCCCCTGCATTCCCTCTATGCAGGGCTCAGAAGCTCTTTTGAGAAGCAGTTCTAGGAGCAGGTCCCTGCAGCCCAAAGAAACTCAGTGTTGCACTGTGGAGAGAAAGCAAGAGCCAGCTTGGATTCCCACTTCTCCAGCCCTCTAGGCTCCCAGCCTTGCCCTCGCCGGTGTGGGGGGAGCTTGGAGAGACGTTAGCAAGTGCCCATCACCATTCCTGGCAGAGCCTCTGGAATCGAGGTCCAGAAATCAGCCCTTCTCACCAGCCACCTCTGAACTCTGTTCCAGAACTTCTGATATGGTTTAAACCCCTTAGCTAAAGTCCTGGGTGCATGAAACAGTGTTCAAATCTGTGTACCTCCATCTGACATTTCCTATTCTGTCACTTGCCCATCTCTTCAAATACCTCGTGTCCCACCTTTCAGGACAACCTGCTCTTGTTAGAGCTTGCTGACACCCTCATGCTTCTGTGTCTTCGTACACACCTGGTGGGCCTGTTCTTTCTACCTGAAAGTGCCTTGTCTGTCTTGCTGGCCAAGCAAATTCCTTCTCAGCCGGGCCGCTCATCCGGTAGGCACAGCAGGACAGTGCCACCGGCCCACAACACGTTTAGGGGCCCACAAAACGTTTTCATTTCTTTTAAAATCAGAAGGGAAAAAAAATGAATTTTTAGGTCAAAGAAAATGTTGTAACATGTAATGTTAATAATTTGCCTTTATACCAGCAAGGTCGTAAAAATATACTTTTTAATTTTGTATGTGCATTATTAGTTTTAATTGTGTGTGTGTGTGTGTGTGTGTGTGTGTGTGTGTGTGTGTGTAGGAAGAGGCCCATGAGTGTGTGTAGGCAAAGTGTCTAGGACCCCCAAAAGTCATAATGCGGCCCTGTTCTCAACCTTCAAACCCAGCTGTTGAGTTACTTCCTCTAAGCAGTTGTACCCCAAGCACGTCCCCAGCAGAACTATCTCTTCTCTGTGTCCCCACCATCCGTTTTTGTGCCTATGACCTGGTATTATATATTACTAACCTGTCTTTCCATTAGGTGGTGAGCTCAGAAAGGTAAAGGACTGTATCTTATAAATCCCTGTGTCCCCAGGACTTAGCACATGGCAGATACTCAGCAAACGTTACCGAATACACTTGACGTTCCTTCTACCACTAAGGAACAAAGGCCTGACTTCCTCAGGTCACCCCACAATGTACACAGCAGAGCTGTCTATTCATGTCTTCAGTCACAGGCCGGACACTGTCCTGGGCAGCAAGAGCCAGTCAGCCATAAAGAACACAAACATGGTCCTGCCTTCATAGAGCTTCTACTGCCAGCTCCCCCTGCCCATCCCTGCCCCGAATACTCTGCCATCATGTCCTTGTCCTGCCCCATGATGTGCCCCCAGTGGGGTCCAAGGAGAGAAAACACCGATACCCACTCCTCCTTCCCCACCTGCTCCAGCCCCTCAGGCCCCACCGCCTCTCCCACAGGGACTGCATTCCTCCTCCCCTCTCCTGGAAGGTGACTATTCCAGCTCCTGCGTGCTCATTAATTTCACACTCCATCTCCTGCGTGACTGACCTACTTTCTGCTCTTTCCCCATGTGGCTGCCCAGCAGCGCTGGGTCTCTCCCACACCTGGGGCTAGGTTTCCCCCACAGCCTCTCCCTCTCCCTGCAGGCAGGTGTCCCTTGCAACACCTCAGCCCTCCCCACCCCACCCTGGATCAGAAGCTTCCGGCCTGGGGAAAGCAGGAGCAGAGGTGTGTGTGTGGACTCACAGCCCTGGATTCAAACGTCAGCTCCATCCCCCACCCTCCACCACTGCCATCCCCCAGGCACAGGGTCCTGAGCAAGTCATGGCCCAATCTGAGCCTTCTTTCCTCATTTATATGTGAATCTACCCTTCAGAGTGGTTGTGAGATGATGGCATCTGTAAATGGAAGGGCATTGCAAGTACAGATTCAAAAATATCCCTTGTCCCAGCCCTATCCATGGAGCCCCTGCCCCAGCTGGAATTCCGCCTTTTCTAAAGAAGCCTGGTACTTTTACTTCTCCCTCTGCTCCCACGGGGCTCCCAGGCCCTCCTGGCCAAGCCCCTTATCCTCCTGGCCTTCTTCAAGGCCAAGTGTGGGCTTTACTCCCTAGTCTCCCCTCCCCCCACCAGTCTCCCTCTCCCTGGGCCTGTATTTATTTACACCCTGCCCCACTTAGGAACGGATTTGAGGCAGGGCTTTTAATTGGTAATCCTCATTTGGCATTCATCACAGAGACTCACATCTGGGCTTTTCTGGGAGAGCCCCAATGTCAAGTATGCTGCCTTCCCATTCCCACGAACGCAGGGCAGAATAATGAGAATAACAGCGAACAGTCACTGGGAGCCACTCCACACAGGCTCTGCTCTGAAGGCTTTACGCAAATTAACGTCTTTAATCCGCACAAAGAGTCTATGGAGTAGGTACTATTATTACCCACCCCCCGGGAAACTGAGGCTCAGGGAGGGAAAGGAACTTGCCCAAGGTGCTGAAACTGGGATTAGAACCAACGCAGACTGGCTTCAGAGCCCAGCCCTAAGCCATTACTGAGGCAGCCGGACTACAGACTGTCGCTTCCACTCAGAACTGACTGAAAAATGCCTTCGTCAAAAAAAATGTGCTCCAGACACTATACGTAATTTTCCATATGGATATGGGACTCAGCGTCTTCTCTCAGGTTCTCGCGCTCAGGTAGGAGTTCATGGTGGAGTTGGGGCTTCTAGTGCTCTGGGCTGGGAACCAGGGAGCTCAGGGTTCTCTGCACACCTCTGAAAGGCTAGTGCCGTGCTAGCTCCCAGCAGGTCAGACTGCTCGGCTGCTGTGGGGGAAGGGTGCGTGCTGAGCACGCAGGGACCACACGGACCATCTCATCCACCCTAGGCTGCGAACAGGACCAAGGCCACTGCATCAGGGGTGTGGGGCAGGGCCTGGCTTCAGAAGTGTGGTTCAGAGATGCAGAGGCATCAGGCAGGACCTGCCTGCTCCACAACCCCATCTGAAACATAATGGGTGGGGCGGAGGGGGGCAAGGCAGCCACACAGCTGCAATGCAGAGCATGGCTTTCCACCTACTTGGCCCCACAGCAGGACCCTGAGCTCGAGGAAAGATGCCTGGACAGGGGTCGGCCCTCTCCGGGCAGGGGAGGTGCTGAATCCCTAAACCACTTGAGGGGAGAGTAGCAGAAATGACTTTTTATCTAGCAGAGTTCATTTAGTTTTAATAATGCATATCTGTTTATGATTATAAAGATAAAACACGCTTGTTGTGAACATTAAGAAAAAATTTTAAAGTCATCTACAATCCCACAACCTAGAATAAGAACTATTAACACTTGGGTGCCTTTTCTCTGAGCCATTTTTCCATGCCTGCGTATTTTTACATCATTGGGATTCTAATGGCATATCATGACTATTTTTCCATTCTGTAAACTCTCCAAACCATGATTTTTAATGACTTTTAAATGTTTGATCCTATAGGACATCTCACGACGTATTTAACTATTCTCTTCTTCTTGAATATTTAAGTTATTGTCCATCAACCCCATTTCAAAACTGCAATGGCTGTTGGAACAAGAGTCTCTATTGCCCAGTCATATGCCACTGAAAGAATAAATGAATGAATAGGGTTGGTCCAGATGTTTAAGGCTCTGAACATCCAGAGAGGTGACTTTGGACCTAATGCCGTGGTCACCAAGGGGTCGAAGGTCTTTAGCTGGCCATCAGAATGCCCTTTGAACTTTCCCAAGGCAGGCTGAAGCCTTGGCCTTCTTAGGAGCTGCTAAAGGGGCACTCCTGCCCCCAGGACTGGCCAAAGGGACAAAGCACTGCAGGAACCCCAGGAACTTGCCAACCAAGCTCCCCCGGTGGTGCAGGACTGAAAGAGGCACTCGCTCTAGTTTTCACAGCATTCAAAGGCAGAACTGTCAAAAGCTGGCCCCCAAATGCTCATATTATGTGGGAGAAAGTCTTGGGGAGAAAATGAGGAAGGAGGGGAATTATGCAATTGAAAACATGTACGAATCCAGACAGAATAATGAACCACAGACACAAGATTTTGCACTCAATGGAAATTGCATTTAGCCATGTTTTGTGGTTTGAGAAAAAAGAGAGAGACTGACTCAGAGAGACAGATGGAGACACACGGGGCGAGGAGAAAGAGAGTAGAAAAAAAGAAAAGAGACAAAGATGCAAAGAGAGAGGAAACAGCAGCCAGATGGAGGCCCTTAAAGAAGAGGAGAGGGAACGGTGGGGTTTGGGGCGAATGGCTTTGTCTTCTCCCCGTCTTGTCTCTCCTGACTTTGCACGTGGGTCTGCAGAGGGTCTGCCCAACAAGGCCTCGGACCTAAGCCAGTCCTGATCTGGGCAAGAAGGAAACCAGGAGATCGCCACCCTCCAATCTGGGGGCTTGGGATTTTTTTTCTATATTTTTCTATGCATTCTCTGTACTTCCAATTTTTTTAAAAAACTGACCACTCAGGGAATCCTACTTAACAGTAAAAAGGAACCAAGGATTGCTACCTGTAATAACTTGGGTGGGTCTCAAGGGCATTATCCTGAGTGAAAAAAGTCAACCTCAAGAGGTTACATACTGTGTGATTCCATTTATATGACATTCCAGACATGACAAAATTGTAGAAATGGGTAGAAGATTAGTGACTGGCAGGCGTGAGGGGTGGTGAGAGGAAAGTGGGGGTGTGTGACTTCCTAGGGCAGCACGAGGAAGCTCTTTGTGGTGATGGAATCGTTTTGTATCTTGATGGCAGTGGTGGTTACATGAAGCTGCACGTGTGACAAAATGACACAGACCTACGCAGTGTGCCAATGTCAGTGTCCTCGTTCTGATATGGCACCGCTGGGGAAAACTGGGAGAGGGGTCATGTGACCTCGCTGCACTATGTTTGCAACTTCCTGTGAATCTGTAATTATTTTAAAATATAAAGTTACCCAAATAAAGTTAGCAAAATCAACAACAAACAAACAAACAAAACCAGATCACACATTGTTCTTATGATCAGAAAAGCCTTCCCAAAATGTTAAGTGCCACACAGATGAAAGCTAAAGTAGTCATTGACAATAGGTCATTACCTAAGTGTTATAATCCACATAGAAAGTCTTACTTAAGCAGAAATTCTCCCTGAGAATAGAAGGCTGAACAGAAACCAACTGGAGAATTGGGAGAAAACATGACTGAGAGGGCAGTGTTCTCTGCCTCTTCCTGGCTGTGTGACTTCAGGTGAATCACTTCACCTGCCTGGGCCAGATTCCTCGTCTGTAAAATGGGTTGCTATACAGACTTAAGGGACAGCACTTGTGAAAGGCACAGTGCTCGATAACTATGAAGTCCTTTCCTTCCTTGAGGCAGCCACCAGGCACGACAAGGGCACTGGACTGCAAAGACCCCACCTTCACCTGCGGGGGCCAGAAAGGGAGGTCAGCACCAAGAGAGCCCTTAGGAGAGCCCCTTATATGCCACCAACCACGTTATAAAAGCCCCTGTATGCCACCAACCATGCTATAAAATCTCTTACATGCTGCCAATCGTGCTATAAAAGTTTGAGCCCCATCACAGTTGGGGGGGCGATATCCATTTTTCTGGGATTCTATACAGGCATCACAAACATGATAGCATTGAGAGAACACAAGACAAAAACAGTAATTCCATTAGTATTTTTAAATTGTAAAAGATGAAGCTAAATCTCACTGCTATGGTAACTGTAAAACACTACAGATAATGCAAGTGTTGGAGGGTGGTAGTGCTGGCAGGTGTGGCCACCTGTTCGGAAGGGGTCACACAGGTGGGTGGACATGCGTGGGTGGACGGAGGAGGCTGAGTTTTTGGGAGCAGTGGAGAAATCCTGTTGCCTGGACTCTGAGATCTGCTGGTAGAGACACCGAGAACCACTAGGCTTGAGTCCAACCCTTTCATTCACAGATGAGGTCCCCCAAAGAGAAACAAGTACCCAATTCTCAGGGCCCACAAGTGGCAGTAGGATATGCTTTTGGAAATACATCAGTGTGGGGAGTGAGGCTGGCTTTCAGAATAGCAGCGTAGCCTCTTAGAACAGTAAGAACATTTTAGTGACACTTTTCATTGTGCAGAATGCTTTTGTGGAGCTGTTTTCTTTGCTTCTCCCAGAATCCTCCTTCCTGCTGTGAGCCCCCTCCATCCGGGGCCCTGCACGGCGCCCAGTGGAAGGTCAACCATTCGCTGCTTGAGTTACCCCAGTGACAGCATCCATTCCTTGGCCGACAGCTCCTGTTGTCAGAAAGCTCTTGCCGCCAGCCAGGTGTGATGTCTCTGACCCAGCCAATCGACCTCACACACCGCCTGTCATTCTGCCACTTGAATTCTATTCCTGTACATTTTAAAGATGAAAACGTCTTTTTGGGTCCCTGGTTGAAATTCAAATATGGCGTGAACACCTAAAGCCCCGCGTCAGTGAAGACCTTTGAAGTGCAGTGTTGGCAGGAAGCCCCGTGATGGAATGACTTGGGAGACAGAAGGCACAGTGAACCAAGAGGCTGGGAGGCCAGGAGGCCCAAATACGTTGAATTCAGGGGCCTCTTTGGGTCCTCCAGGGCCTGTGTCTCCTTGGGGAAGAAAACAGAAATATCCAGAAGGGCAGACTCCTTCCTTCTCCATATCTGCATGCCTGGCTCCTGGAAACAGTCCTATCACAGGTAGCGTGTCTCCACTCTGGGGAGAGTCAAAGGGTCCAGAAACTTCTGGTCAAGGTGGTCCTGTGAATTCATGTTCTGAATCCCACCCACCTCCATGCACTAAACACAGAAAGGATAGAAAAAGATAAATTCAAAACAAGAGTAGCCAGGCTCAAACCAAGACCGACGTCTTTGGGGACCAGGCATACCAGCAGACACACAAAGGGCTACACAATGTGGAAGCTAGGATTCTGGGTGCAGAAGCAGGCGGATAGCCAGGAATTTGGCTCCCTCGGGCAGAAGGGCCTCATTAATGTCAGGGCAACCCTCATGCAGGTTCCGTGACTAGGTGTGAACCCCCACCAGCATCACAGGATGACAGCCTGAGTCATCAGCATGAAACCTGGTCCTGGACGGGGTCCCAGGAGTCCAGGATGCCTTTGTAGTCGCTTTCACGTGTGCTCTTTATCCTTTGTATGCTGTAGTTTTACTACAGCATGTCTAGGTGTGAATTTACTTTTATTTCTTCTGTTCAGCATTGTGTATGCTCCTCGGATCTGAGCTTTCATGTCTTTTTAATTCTGTAAAATTCTCAACAGTTATTTCTTTAATCTTGCTTCTGCATTCCCTCTGTTCTCCTAGAACTCCCACCTACCATTCTCTCAACCTATACTCCATGTTTCTTAATTGTTTGGGGGTACAGAATGCCAGTTTTTCCTAGGAAATAGAATTTCTGACTTTTAAGTAGGTACGTGGCCATTTAGAAAAAGGATTATACTTCTCCGTCTTCCTTTTAGCTACATATGCACATCTAACTGAGTTCTGGATGGACATTGGGCAAAAGCATGAGTCTTGTGGAACTTCCTTGAAATGTCTTTTAAGAAAAGGAGTGTGCTAGTTGTTGACCTGTCTTTCTTCCTGCTATCCGGAAAATACATAAGGCGGCTGAAGCTGGTGAAGCCACCTTGGACCACAGAGTAGAAGTCAGATAGAAGGAGCCTGGGTCTCAATGACTTCATGAGGTTACCCTAAACTTCCTAGTGCTGGAGCACTTCTCCAGGATAGAGAAATGGACTTGTCTCTTGTTTAAGTTTATTTTCCTACCTGTCTTAGTTTAGGTTTCCCAAAAGCAGACCCCAAGACAAGGATCTGGGTGAAAGTAGTTTATCTGGGAGAAGATGTGAGGAAGCACAGCAGAGCAGAGCGAAATGAGACAGGGAAGGGAGCAAAGCCAATAAAGGATGTCATCACGAGCAGGTTACTGTTGAGAGCAACTGAGGCTCCATCCCGCCGTGGGACCTGTGGGAAACTATGTGCAACAGGCACATAATTGTCCCACCGTGGGGGCAAGGAAGCTGGAGCATTTATCCATGAACTAATGTCTCCTACTGGGTGAGGGTCTTTCCTGGAGCTAAACCCCACCCCTGGACTCTGCCTGTCCTTTGTACAAGCTGAGCATGCTCCTGCCACCAGAAAATGACCTCATGTGGAGGTGCAGGAAGTTGTCATCCTATACAAAGCTGGCTTCCGGTGACTGCTGGAGTCAGCCAAGGTAAAGTGAGCCAGGAACTAACAGTGTCTGCAACCTATTTATTGAATTAGAACCTCTCTAACTTCTACGCTGCTCTTTCCCATAATTTATCTCTTTCTCTCTTGCTGCACCTTGGGTGAAATCCCCAGTTCTCTCTTTCAACTAACTAATCTTATCTTCTACTATATCTAACCTAGATTTATTCTGTCTTCTCATATTATTTCAATAACTATATTTCTCATTCCCAAAGTTTCTAAATGGTTTTCCTTTCTGCTTATTTTCATTTATAATTTACTATTCTCTTTTTATGGATAAATATTATTCCTGACTTTCTCTGAAGAGCTTTAACATTTATTTTGAAGTTGTTTTCAGACAATTCTATTATTTTACTTTTGTCTGTAGTATAGTCATTCTCCCAATTATTGATTGTGTTGGCTATCTTCATCAACATTAGTTTTCCTCGTGTATTTCATAATTTCAGTTTATGGGCGTATTAAAGTGGGATTAATTCTTTTCTCTACACATTCACCTTGCCTAGTGGTTGATCTTTCTCCCTACACTCCAGGGACCCTGTCCAGAACTAGGTTTATGCTGATGATTCAGGCTCTGATCCTGTGATGCTGGTGGGGGTTTCACGTGTCCAGTCACTGAAACTGTGTGAGGCGTGGCCCTTACGCAGCTGCCCATTACATGTAGAGGAAAGGCAACCACTCATTTATTAATCGAATAAATATTTACTGAGTACCTTCTTTGAGCTACGCCTGTTCTAGGGGTGGGAATACAATGATGACCTAGACAAAGAAGTATGAATAAGTCTATCATTTCTTATCAGAGAATACTTGGTGCCCTCAGAGAAAAATAAAGCAGAATAAGGGAATAAAAGTTATGCAGGGGGAAAGTTAGTATAGCTTAAGTAAGTTGTTCGGGGAAGGCGTCTGCCACATTTGAGTAGAGAACAGAAGGAAGTGATACAGCAAGTTATGCACAGATCTAGGGGAAGAGAATCCCAAACAGAGAGAAGAGCAAGTGCCTAAGCCCCGAGGTGGAAGTGTGCTTGGTATGTTGAGAAACAGTGAGAAGACCAGGGGTCCAGCAGAGCGAGCAGGGGCAGAGGGAGGAGCAGGTGGCCTGGAGAAGTAGTCTGGGGCCAGACCCTACATTGGGGCCTTGGTGCAGCAGCATGCTGGAGCCAACTCAGACTGGCTCTGGAGCATTTATTGTTCAGTGATGTCATGTCGGAAGCTTGAAATTGGCCATGGAGGGGGAATGCACATCACAATTAGCATATACTACAAATCAGGGCTCCCCGTCCCTGAGAACCTGTTGTGAAGCATTTACCAGCACACCACTGCTTGTAGGTGTGGTGAGAAATTTGTTCAATTGGAATCAGAGGCCATTGGAGGGGTTTTGAACTGGGAAATAACATGATGTGGTTTCATTCTGGCAAGATCACAGTGGAGGACAGACCCCAGGGGTGCAAGAAGGGAAGCAGGAAGATGGATTAGGAAACAATTGCGGTGGACCAGACGAAAAGGGATGGGCACCTGGTCTAGAGAGGTCGCAGGTGAGGAGCTGTTTTAATTCTGTGTTTCCTCCCTTCACATCCTGTTGAGTCTCTGTCGGTAGAGTGACTCCACTGGCTGGAAGAACATATTTTCCTGGAAAGAGGTGGGCTTTGGAATTACTGGGCCCAGATTTGAATCCTGGATCCACTGCTTAATAGTATCCCTTGGGGAAATTATTTAACCTCTGTGAGTACAATGCCTTAACTGAGATGGTATTTAAAAGGGTGGTCATGACGGGTAAAAGAGGTAAAGAGTATGAAATTTCGGTTTACCCTCATTTCCTGGGGCACAGCACCCTGACCCTGAGTCCCCCGGGGTCTCTTCCTCTATAGGCCCATGTCCCAGGAGCAACAAGAACGAAAACGATGATCATCGGTGCTGGTTGTCTGCTGGGCTCTCCTCGTTCCCAGGTGGACCACTAGTGCCACCTAGTGTCTGGTCTGGTTCCTGCAGGCCAGCCTTAACGGGATGATTTCTTGATGGTGAATCACCTTAAGGTTGAAGACTCCTTTGCTAGATGGAGCCAACAGCACATTAACTGTCCTAACATTCATTGTCTAACCTGCCAACAAAGCCTGCTCTCTGTTGTCCCCCAATCCCTTCTTGCATATCAATCTTGCCTGCACATCTGGACTGTAGAGGGCAGGACCTGTGTCTTCAGAACCCACTCCTATTTCTTGAGCAATTACTTTGTGCCAGGCACTCTGCTTTAATCCTTAAGGTAATTACATTCTTACTCTTCATCTGGAGAAATAGAGGCTGAAACATACAAAGTGACTTGCTTAAGCAGTAAGCAACTGAGGTAAGGTTTGATTCCAGGGCTTCTCTCTCTGCAAGTCCAAGGTTGTTTTCACAAAAGTACCAGTGCAGCCTGGGCCACCAGAAGATGCTCAGGGGATCATTTTATTTATTAGGCTCTTTTAAAGTAGTGGAGCAAAGAGAACACTGACCAGGAGTCAGGAGACCCATATTCAGGTTCAAGGTCTGCCATAAAACACTTCCCAAGTAACCTTAGGCAGATCAGTGCCCCTTCGTGGTCTTCTGCGTCGCTATAATTAAGAAAAGAAGGGGACTAAATAATCCTGAGGCTGCCTTCAAGTCCTGATGTTCAGCATTTGCAGAGTTGAGAGGGCTCTACACGATGGTTAAAATTCTGGGCTCTGAGGCCACTGTATGGAGAGTCCCAGCTTTGCCATGTAATAGCAGTGACATCTTGACTGACTGACTTATTTGGTCCTCCATTTCCCTGTCTGCAAAGAAAGGGTAATGAAAGTGCTCACCTCCCTTCCTCATAGTGTTGTTATCTATTAGCCTCTCTCAAAACAGTTCTTATACAGACTAGAAGTTCTTTTAAAATATATATATTGATTCTACCTGCTATCTAAGTTTTTGTTTTGTTTCTTTGTTAAACCATTGAACCAGATTGCATGAAAGTCTTGTGCATTACAAACAGGGGTTTCCAGTGTTTAATTCCTACGAGCTCCAAGATACTGCCATACTTGTAGCTGCAGATAAGCTAACACCAAAGGTCTGAAACACAGGTTCCTCAGAGGATCACCTGGGTTACAATTTAAATAAAACCGGAAATGCTGCTGAAGAAAGGATGTCCAAAGACCATTATTGTACCCTAAATTCCATCATTCAAGATAGCTTGGAAATCTGCAGACCTGAGCCCTAGGCTAGACCACTCTGGGCCTCTTTTCTCATAAGGTAACTGGGGAGAGGACTAGTTTAAAATGAACATTTATGTTCATTATAGGCCTATTATAGGCCAGGTACTGTGATAGATCTTCACATGGTTAAATCAGAAAATAGCATGTATTGACAAAGGAACAAAGAACCCCTGTCCTCTCAGCTGGGTCGCTGTGCGACAGGAACCAGGGCTGGGCAGTGGAATGGTGTGTTCTGTCTATCCTATTCTCTGGGATCTCCTCCTAAACAGGCAGGAGGGAGGCTGGAGATCTTGTTATACCATGGGACAAATCCCTTTCCTTTTCAGAATCAGAGGCCTCTGGAGCAGTACTGCCCAACAGAACTTTCTGAGACGATGGAAGTGTTCAATATCTGTGCTGTCCAATATGGTGGCCACTATCCACCAGTAGCTTTTGAGCACTTGAAATGTGGCTAGTGCAACTGAGGAACTGAATTTTACATTTTATTTAATTTTAATTAATTTAAATTTAAATAGTGCCTTGTGGCTAGTGGCTACCACTTTGGATAGAACAGCTCTACAGCTATAAGGTCTATGGGTGTCTTCCTAGAGAGAGGAGGAGGTAATTGAGACACGAGGAGAGTGATTTTCTTAAAAGCATCCAGTGACTCTGTGGCAGACTTGAAACCAAAGTCCTCACTCCAGGACAATTTTTTCTTGTACTACCACTGCTGCTATTCTCTTTGAGACTTCTGCTATACTCTTCAATGTCTCCATGCTTTGCTACATGTTAAGTAGCTACCCCTGACTGCAATACTACTCTACCCCACACCAACCCACTATCTGCTTGGTAAACTCCTACCCACACGTCAAGACCCAACACAAACATTATGACCTTCTCTCTATCCCTTGCAGTCCCTTGCTCCCTCTCCATCTTCCTGCAGAATTTTGTCTACATAGCAACCAGAACACTTATGAGGTAATTATCTATTTATTTGTCTCCTCACTTGACTAGAATTTCTTAGAGGCACAGACAGTATTTTATTCTTCCTATCTCCAGAACTCAGTACAAGAGACTGGTCAACCAGTGTGTGTTGCATCAACATACTGAAGTACTACAGTTTACAGGCTTCAAATAAAAACAGACCTTTCCCATTTTCTGGTCAAGATGGTGGGGTAGGCCAATGCTGTGCTCATCTCTTCTCAGGACCACATCAATTACAATTAAACCACAGAAAAACCATTATGAGAATCACCTGATGTCTAGTGAACTGAAGCCTTACAACCATGGGTGTACAGAAGAAGCCACCTCGAGACTGGTAGGAGAGCCAAAGATGCAAAACGGGCTGGTCCCACACCGGTGTGTGACCATTAAAAATCACGAGGGATATCTTGGCTGTGAAGGTCCCGCCACCACCCCCCACCTCCTGCCACCCCCAGGAGAAAGGGGTATCAGCTCCTCCTCAGCCCAGGGTTTCAGTGCTGGGGAGAGAAGTCCCCATAACTTCTGGCTGTGAAAATCAGCAGAGATTGTGACTGAGTAAGATGGAGGGTGGCTGCACTCTCAGATGCTCCTCTTAAAGGGACTGCGTACAGACTTTCTTGTCAACAGACTTACTCTTTCTGAGCTCCAGTGCTGGGGGAGCAGCTCAAAAGGTGCCAGGGACACACAAGGAGGAACCGAATTGTCTGGCTTCAGGGAGACGGCTGGAGGGGCAGTCTTCTCCCAGATGGAGGAGCTGGCAGAAGTCATTGTTTCTTTGTTGAGCCCTCCTCCCCGCTGTGTGCAGACAAAGGCAGACACCATGTGTCTGACTCTCCATCAAACTGGCTGTCACCTTTCATCTGCCCTGCCCTAGTGATTCCTGGAGACCATTCCCCAGCCAACTTTTGGGCACAACCAAGCCACTTCCAGTGGTTTTTCCATATAAATGGCCTGCCTTGGCTCATGCTGCAAACTTTCCTAAAATCTCTCAAAGGTTCACAAAACCCAAACAAGCAGCATCTAGCTTCAGCATGTCCCGTACCTCTGGCTGAGCAGCCCTAAGCCCGACACTAGCAACAACCAGCCTTGGTTCATGGCTTGGCGTCTCAAGGCACCTCCAAGTACCTCCAAGTACAGCGTGGGTGGCAGCCATTGCTTTGTGGCTCATGCCAGGTGGCCCTGGACAGGGCGCAGACTGCAGCTGAACTTGACCTGCAGCTGGTCCCCTCCCCACAGACCCTGGGGCTGGCAGGCCCAGCGGCCACACCTACTCAGCCACCTCCGAGGACAACACACCCAAAGGGCAGACTGGGCAGGAACAAGAGCCCCACTAAAGTGAGCCCTGCTCTGTAGGGTCAGCCCCTGCATAACAGCTCCTCCACTGTAGTCACAGCCAGTCCTCACAACCAATCAGCCTGAGGGTCAAATCCCTCCCATTCATGTGCAAACAGCAATCAAGTCTCAACTACGAGAGGCACACACAACCCACACAAAGGACACACCTGGAGCACCCGGTTCTGGTGATCAGGGAGACTGTGCCACTGGGCCCCACAGCACACCTACTACATAAGGCCACCTTACTAAGACTGGGAGAGAGAGCAGCCCTACATAGAAACAAACACGAGGAGGCAGCTAAAACGGGGAGACAAAGAAACATGTCCCAAACAAAACAACAGAACAATGCTCTAGAAAAAGAACTAAACAAAATGGAGAAAAGCAATCTAACAGATTCAGAGTTCCAAACACTGGTTTTGAGGATGCTCAATGCTCTCAGGGAGAATTTCAACAAAGAGATAGGAAACATAAAAATGTAGATAGAAAACATAAAAATGAACCAGTCATAAATAAAGAATACAATAATGGAAATGAAGAATACATTAAAGGGAATCAACAGATTAGATGAAGCAAAGGATCGAGTCAGAGATTTAGAAGATAAGGTAGCAGAAAACACCCAATCGAACAACAAAAAAGAAAAAGAATCCAAAAAATTGAAGAGAGTTTAAGGGACTTCTGGGACAACATCAAGCATACCAAATTTGCATCATAGGGGTACCAGAAAGAGAAGAGAGAAAGCAAGGAATTGAAAACCTATTTGAAGAATAATGACTGAAAACTTCCCTAACATGGTGATGGAAATAAATATACAAGCCAAAAAAATGCAGAGTCCCAAACAAGATGAACACAGAGGCCCACACCAAGACACATCATAGTTAAAATGCCAAAGGTTCAAGACAAAGAGAGACTCTTAAAAGCAGCAAGACAAAAGCAATTAGCTACCTACAAGGGATCTCTCATAAGACTGTCAACTGATTTCTCAACAGAAACTTTACAGAACAGAAGGCATTGGCAGGAAATATTCAAAGTGATGACAAGTCAGGATCTACAACCAAGATTACTCTACCCAGCAAAGCTATCATTTAGGATCAAAGGACAGATAAAGAGCTTTGCAGACAAGAAAAAGCTGAAGGAGTTCATCATCACCAAATGTGTATTACAAGGAATGTTAGAGGGACTTCTTTAAGACAAAAAAATAAAATATATGAATAATAAAAGGGCATTAACTACATATCTATCAACAGTAAATGGATTAAATGCTCTAATCAAAAGACAGATTGGCTGAATGGATAAGAAAACAAGACCATTACATATACTGCCTACAAGAGACTCACTTCAGATCAAAAGACACATGCAGACTGAAAGTAAAGGGAAGGGGAAAAGATATTTCATGAAAATGGAACTAACTAACTAAATAAATAAATAAATAAGCATGGTAGCAATATTTATACCAGAAAAAATAGACTTTAAAATAAAAGCTGTAACAAGTGACAAAGAAGGACCCAGTAACCCCACTTCAGGGTCTTTATCTGAAGAAACCCAAAACGCTCTTTTGAAGGGACGTGTGCATCCATATGTTCATTGCAGCGTTGTTTACAATGGCCAAGATGTGGAGGCAGCCTGGGTGTCTATTGATGGATGAATGGGTAAAGAGGAGGTGGTACATATATATAATATAATATTGCTCAGCCATGGAAGGGAATAGGTTCTTGCCATCTGTGGGGACATGGATGGACCTGGAGGGTATGGTGTTGAGTGGAGTGTCAGATAGTGAAAGATGGATGCAATGTGATTTCGCTTATATGTGGACTCTAAAGAACAAAATAAACAAACAAACAAAACAGAAACAAACTCATAGATACAGAGAACATTTTGATGGTTGCCAGACTGAAGGGGGGTTGGGAATGAATGAAAAAGGGGAAGGGATTAAGATATACAGATTGGTTGTTACACAATAGTCATGGGGATGTAAGGTATAGCATAAGGAATATAGTCAATAATATTGTAATAAATATGTATGGTGTCAGATGGGTACTAGATTTATTGGTGTGATAGCTGGGAGGGGGATTGGGAGACAGGCTAAAAAAGGTGAAGGGATTAAGAAATATAAATTGGTAGTTATAAAATAGTCATGGGGATGTAAAGTAAAGCACAGGGAATATAGTCAATAATATGGTAATAACTACGTATAGTGCCAGGTGGGTACTAGACTAGTCACGGGGACAATTTCTTAAATTATACAAATGTCTAGCCATTATGCTGTACACCTGAAATCAATATAAAATAATGTTGAATGTCAAATGTAATTGAAAAATTAGAAAAGGGGGGGAAGGCGAAGGGGAATAAAAGGTTTAAATCTTCAGATATAAAACAAATAAGTCATGGAGATGTAATGTACAGCATGGGGAATATAGTCAGTAATATTGTGATAGCATCATGTGGTGTCAGATAGTTGCTGGACTTATGGTGATCACTTCTTTAGGTATATAAATGCTTAATAATTATTGTGTACACCTGAAACTAATATAATATTGTATGTTAGCTATATTTTAATAAAAATCTTAAACAAACAAACAGACCTTTCCCAGAAGATAAGGAGGTGTAACCAGCAATCAGGATGCCTGGGTTCTGTTTGTGACTCATGCTCAGTTGCTAAGTGACTATGGGTAAATTGTGCCCGGTGTCTGGGCCTGAGGGGTTTAGACTGGATCATTTCTAAGGCAGGACCCAGACCCCTCTAAGGGCCTCCCTCTGAGGGACTCCTGGATCAACAAGCTGAGCAGGGCTGGAGGGGGTTACAGGGAACAGTGGTTGGAGGTGGCCACAGACCGTGGCAGGAACAGCCGGAAAGGAGGGCTGAAGTCACTGAGGCTGAGGGAGGAGAGGACAAAGGAGCCCTAGACATAATGGAGAGAGGGTTGGGAGGGCAGCAGAGGTAGGAACCAAGGGGAAGACAGGAGAGGATAGAACCAAATGAACCAGACAGAGGAGAAAGGTGGGGAAAAAACACACAAAATATTGACTACAGAAAATCCATTCCTGGTTAGACTTTCATTTATTCATTCATTCATTCCACATATTCACTCAATAAATATTTATTCATAGATTTTCTGAACTCAGGGGCTCTTTGATTATCAAAGAAACTAAGGCTCAGGGTGGAAAAATGACTTATTGCAGGTCACATGGGGAGTTACTGGCAAGTCTGGGTGCCCAGGTGCCCGCCTTCTCAACTATACCAAACCACTATGCCCATTGGAAGCCAGGTGGGTGCCTCGCTGGTGTGCCCAGCACTCAGCTCTGAGTTTGTCAAGGCCTCGAGCAGGGTGAGCCCGTCTTGCCGGGAATGGCAATCACTTCCAGATGGCAAAAGAGGGTGTTCCTTAGCCTCCTCAGGGCCTCATTCTTTATGGAGGGGCTTAATGAAATGAGCCCTGGATGTGGAGCTGGACAGTTCTGGACTCAAGTCACCAGAGACTATCTTTTTAAAATTTTAAAAGTGGGTAAATTTGGAAAGTCACTCATCTTTCAGAGTTAATTTCCTCATCTATAAAATGGAGATAACTATTCCTCCCAGGATAACGTTGTGAGGTTTCAATGAGATAATATGTGTGGCCATGCCTAAAGGATATCAGTCAATGTTTTGTGGATAAATAAAATGAGAAAGAAGACAGCCACCCTCTTGGTGGTCTGCTGGGCTGGCCCAGCTAGGCCATGGCGTTCTCCTGCTGAACATTAATATGTGCACAGAACATCAACACCAGACAAGGTCACTAAAATTGTGATGCAGCAAGACAAAAAAAATGTGTCACTCCATAATCATGTCTGAATACAGACAAAAACAAGAACACTGCACAAAATCATAAGAATGCCCAATATCCCCCTCTCCTGGGCGACATGAGTGATGGTGGTTTCTTTACGAGTTTCAGTCTTAGCCCTTCTCCATTCCCTTTCTCAGATAAAAATTAGGATATCTAATCACTGAATTACCTCTGACATCTGACAGCACCTAACCTAGAGCAAACTCCTGCTTATAACAAGCCCCTCTACCACTCTTTCTGAGATTCCCCAGGTGTCCACAAGCAGTGCCATGTCCTTCATGCAGCAAGTAATACACCCAACTTTGACTACAGGTGTGTTCCTAGTGGTCTGTCTGTTGTTATGGGGCATTGACGAAGATTTAAATGATGGAAGTTCAGTCCCCATCATGGAATAGTGGAACACACACACACACACACACACACACACACACACACGTATGTATGTATAATGTAAGGGAAGAAATGGAGACAAGGAGAGAGACTAATATTTATAGAAATCTTACCACATGCCAGACTTTATCTCATTTAATCTTCATAACTATTCTGTGGGATAGGTACAGTATTATTTCCCCTAATTTACAGATACGGAAACTAAGGGCAAGTTTCAGAAGCTGGTAAATACTGGGACGAGGATTTGAAGCCATACAGACTCCAAAGCCCAGACTTCTTACACTCAGCCTGTGAGCTCCACTACCCTCCCTGAAAGAGAAAGAAGGATGAACAGAGCTGAGTCCACGCTGTCCCCCTATCCCTGAGTGCCCTGGCAACCTCGCCACCTGCATTCAGCCTCTCTTGCCCCATAGCACCAGTAAGACCTAATAATTAGTCACGAGTAAAGCATACTCCGTTAGAGATCAGAAGCCCTCATGATTCTCATTTTATAACTGGGAAAATTGAGGTCCAGGGAGGAAGGTCCCCTCTATCTGGACTTCCTCCAGTGGTGGCTGAATCTGGCTCCTACCAGCTTGCAAGAGGCAATGGCATGTATCTCTTCCCAGTTCAGTGTTCAGTGATGTCCCTTTGTGGCTTGATATCAGCTTTGTTTAAACCAAATTAGTTTCACATCTTTCTAAAGACTAGTAGGAGGGGTGGACTTACAGACTGGCTAGCCCCAAACCTCCGTGAGGCACTTGAGAACCAGGAGGGATATGTTGGCTGCAAAGTTTACCCCCAGAGGAGCAAGGGACCCCAGCCCCACACCGGCTTCCCCAGCCCAGAGTACTAGTGCCAGGAAGAGGAGCCCCCACAACATCTGGCTGTGAAACACAGTGGGGATTTTGACCATCTGGGTGGGATGGAACGCTGCGGGAAATCCAGGCATCCTCTTGAAGGGCCCTCACACAGACTCTCTCACTCCCAGGCACTCACCTTGGGCTCCAGCAGAGGGACAGTAACTCGCAGGGTGTTGGAGATATACGGGGGGACAGACTGAGTTCTGTGGCTTCAGGATGAGGGCTGGAAGACAGTTTCCATTTTCCCTGTGAGGGGCCTTCCTCCCACGCAGCCGGCAGGCTGGAGCCATCTTTCCTGTATTGAGCCCTCTGCCTATGCTTATGGCCAAATCTGAATCTGATTGGTTTCGTGAGCTCGGCAGCTCTGCCCTGCTGACTCGCTGGGACCCCACTCCACTTAACTCCCCCAACACCTGGAGGTACTTTCTCTAAGAGCAGCCAGCCCTGCCCACATTACATTCTTTCTTAGAAAACTATCAGAGTGTGACAGACCCCAGGTGGGCAGCAACTGGCCTCAGTGTGCTCTGAGACTTTTGCTGAGTAGCTTCAGGCTCAGCACTGGCACCAAACCAGAATCTACATTAACCTGGTGACCACAACTCTTCCCACTCTAGTGACTCCCTGAGAGCCTGTCTCACCCAATTTGCATATGACATGAGGCTTTATCAGTGACTGAACCTTAAGGGAGATGGCAGGTGGCAGCAGGCCTTGGGGTGTCCTGGCATTTTGTAGAGCTACCCCAGGCCCAATACTGGTGGCAGACATCTTTGGTTCACAGTGTGGCCTCTCCCATGCACCTCCAGGGTTAGCACAGACAGTGAACAATTGTGATCGCTTTGTAGCTCTTACCAGGTAGTCCTTTGCCGGTCACAGGCAGTGGGTGACCTGGGCCTGTACCAGAGCCCCTTGAAAGCAGCCCCAGAATCAACATACTTGGAGATTGGCTTCAGACCACAGCAGAGCACTGCCCAATTAGCCCCACAACCAGCATACCCAATGGGCAGTCTCAACAGGCACCAGAGCTCACTGGGGAAATCCCACTCAGTGGGGTAAGCCCCCCACACAGCAGCCTGTAAGTTGTGGACATGGCCAAACCCCACAGACAACCAGCCTGAAGGTCAGTCCCACTCAATGACATACCAAGACCAACCAAGGCTCAACTATAACAGGAGGGCACATACAACTCACACAAGGGACACTCCTGGAACACCTGGTATGGTGACCAGGGAGACTGTGCCACTGAGTCCCACAGGACGCCTACTACATAAGGCCACCTGGACAAGACTGGTAAATGTAGCAGATCTACCTAATACATAAAAACAAACAGAGAGGCAGACAAAATGAGGAAACAAAGAAATACATCCCAAATGAAAGAACAGGAGAAAAGTCCAGAAAAAGAACCAAACAAAATTGAGGCAAGCAACCTACCAGATACAGAGTTCAAAACAATAGTTACAAGGAGGCTCAAGGAACTTCAACAAAGAGATAGCAAGCATAGAAAAGGACATAAAAACGCATAAAAAAATAACCAGTCAGAAGTGAAGAATACAATCATTAGAATGAAGACTTCTAGAAGGAATCACCAAGAGACTGGATGAAGCAGAGGATCGAATCAACAATTTGGAAGACAAGGTAGCAGAAAACACCCAATCAGAACAGCAAAAAAAAAAAAAGAAGAAAGAGTCCAATAAAATGAAGATAGTTTAAGAGACCTCTGGGACAACATCAAGCATACCAACATTCACATCATAGGGGTACCAGAAGTAGAAGAGAGAAAGCAAGGGCTTGAGAACCTTTTTGAAGAAATAATGACTGAAAAAGGAAAGAGATATACAAGTCCAAGAAGTGCAGAGAATCCCAAACAAGAGAAACCCAAACAGGCCCACATCAAGTTACATTGTAATTAGAATGGCAAAGGTTAAAGACAAAGAGAGAATCCTAAAAGCAGCAAGAGAAAGGCAACTAGTAACTTATATAATATTGTATATGTGGGGACAGAGCCAGGAGTGCAGTTCCAGGCTCTCGCTCTCATGTGGAAAGGTGCTGGCTCAGGTAGTAAATGGCCATCAACTGTGATTGGATGGCCGTCAGCTGTGGCTAGTTGGCCATCAGCTGTAACCAGTGAGCCATTGGCCACTAATATAACTGCCGTGGCTAAGCTAGCAGAAAAGTGGGGGCTAGCAAGAAGATGGTGGCTGAGCTAGCAAGCGCGGATTGCAGAGAGGTGGATGCCGCCAGCCAGAATATAGTGGTATGACTCCCCCATCTATGGCTCCGTGGGTGTTCCTTTATGGCCTCACCATATCCTGTGTTCTTATGTGGGGAGCAGGACCAGAGAACCCGCAGGCTGCCCCGTGTGACAGTATATTAGCTATATTTTAAGAAAAATATTTTAAAAAATAAAATAAATTGAAAAAAATAATAATCTAAGGGTCTTGTTGAAAATGTTTCTTGAATCTCTGGAGGTAGGACCCTAGAATCTGCATTTTAACAGTTCTCAGATCATTCTTTTGGTTCCTGTATTACAGCTACTTACCCTTTGAGTCCCAGCTCAAATGCCACCTTCTCTGTAAAACTCTCCTTAATTCTTATTGGCAGAATTAATCACTCCCTCCATTCTGCTTAGAATCTTGTACAGCCTCTCATACAGCCCTTTTCATATGTATGATAGTTGTTTTTGAGTTCTGTTCCTCCTATGACACTAAGACCTTGAAGCAGGGTTGTTAGAAGGATGTGAAACTAATTTGGTTTAATCAAGTCTATCTTGCCAGCTGGCCTTGTCAAGAGAGTATCACAGCCTCTCCCGCTGAGCTGAGATACCACCAAGGCTAATGAGAGTATTCATTTTTAAGTAGAAGTCTCCAGAAGCTGACCGCAAGTCAAGGAAAGCCTAGCTCGATCCCCACCAAATTACCTTCTCCTCTGTGGCTCCCCAACCCCTTGCTCCATTCAGTAAATTTGTACTGATGGATTGAACACAACTGGATTGCCATTCAACAACCACAAGTGATATATACCCAAGTCTGGGCCTATACTCAGAGTTCAGGTTACAGAGATGAGTGAGACAAGAAAAGGGCATGAAAAATCTAAAGCTCCTGGGTTTTGGAGCCAAAAAGACCTGATTCAAAGCTGGACTCAGTTACTGACTAGTTGTATAGCCTTGAGCGAGTTATTTCACTTCTCTGACCTTTGTTTCCTCAGCTAAAGAGGGGATTGCCTACTCCATAAGTATTGCCGTGTGGCTTATGTGAGAGGATATATATGCCTGGCACAGTGCAGGTGCTCAACAAATGTTGGTGCCGTGTGCCTTACCCATTCACAGAGAATAACTAGTCATGCATGCAATACTTACCGTACGTCAAGATGAATGCTGTAACAGATACACCATGCTGGGGGAGCGTAGCGAGTGGAGGGAACAGGAAAGCCAGGTTTCGAGCAGGATGAGCAGGACTTGGCCAGGAGGACATGCCCGTCAGAGGGAAGAACATGTCAAAAACGGGGCTGTCCTAGCACCCGGGCTTCATTTGTATCTGCTTCCAGATGAGGCGGCATCTAGGCCCTGAAGTTAACATAGAGATAAAACAATCTCTTCTGTGACAGATGACTGATGTTTTTATTCCATTGCCTTACTGGAAAAAGTGTCTTCTCTCTCAACCAGAAATATGAAATCATCCAATTTGCAGCTAAGTGAATGCTGAGAATTGAAATGCACTGAATTCCAAAGTTCTGATTCTAAGAGGAATGTTAAATGAGTCTCACTCCCATGCATGTGACACATTTTAAAATGTATTTTATGGAGTTTGATGCTGTTAATTGAGACATATGTATAACCTGTGAGTGATAAAGTTTCCTTGGGAACCCTGGAATCTCCTGATATTTTTACATCCATAATTTCATGATCTTAATAATTTAGACTCCCAGAATCCTAGAGTGTAGTAATAGAAGACCTCTCAGAGGCTCACCAGTCCCATCTTTCTGATGGAGAAACTGAGGCCGGGTGGGAGATGAGGGTAAGGGGGATCGAATATATGGTGATGGAAGAACTGACTCTGGGTGATGAACATACAATGGGATTTATAGATGATGTAATACAGAATTGTACACATGAAATCTATGTAATTTTACTAACAATTGTCACCCCAATAAATTTAATAAAATAAAACTAAAAAAAAGAGAGAAACTGAGGCCAAGTCATTGGGAATGAGCTGCACAAGACCATACAGCAAAATCCTTAATTTCTGACATTGGAATGTAGGCCTCTAAGCTTCAAATCCACAGCTTTTTCTCCTGTACTAGGGTTATCTACTCCTGGGGGACTGTTATCAGTTTACGTTGGGTCTTTTTAATTTGTACACTTCAATAAAAATGTTCATTTTGAAAAAGATTCATTTCCGTTGGGTCCAATGGGCTGCTTTCGACAAGGTCAGTACTAAAAGGCTGTATCAACCCTCAGGTTCTTGACCATCTCCATGGTACTTAGGTGATAGAATCATAAAATCTCATAGTAGAAAGGGACTTTAGAGGTTTATCTGGTTCCACTCCCCTTCCACCAAAGAAATAGCTTGAACATATCCAGTGATATATTCATTTCTTCCAAGGGAATTTATCCTGTTGGTCATGATTCCCAGGTTCATCGAGCAGAACTCTGTTTCTCTGTCTACTCTATCCATTAAGAGACAAGAAAAAAAGGAAATGGTGCTCACTTATTGAGCATCATTTGGGTACCAGGCACATGTGAGGGGCTTAGACACATTACCTCATTTGATTCTTAAAATATCCCTTTAAAATAGATGTGATCATCCCAATATAAGACTGGGGGGTGGGGTGGGGAAGTTCAGAGAGTAAATAATGTGCCCAAGTTTACCTACGATAAATGGAAGATTCAAGCCCATGTGTAACTCTTCAGAATGCTGAGATGACCTGTCTCCTCTGCCTTCTGTCTCTCTTCCATGAAGCCCTTTCAGCACGGTATGTTACAGCTTTCCTTTTAAAATAAAAATGCCTTATCAAAGGCATTTGTATGTGGGCTCTTTAATGCCCACTCCAGGTAAATAGTAGAAACTCTTTAGCTTAATACCCAAGGCCCTTGACAACCTGGCTCCAGCTGGACTTTGCAGGCTCACTTCCCTCTACTCTTTCAGACATCCTAGGTCTTCCAAGAGGCCTTCCTGTCCCTGCACATGCTGACCTGGCCCCAGCATGCCTTTCCCCTCTCTGTCTGCCTAATGAAACCCTAGTTTTCCTTTCATGTCCCCGCAAATGCCACCTCCTTGGAGAAGCCTTCCCTAGTCAGTCTCTGCAGAATTCATTCTTCTCTGCTTTCTCCCAGCACATTGTACATACCTCTGCAATAACCGTCACAGTCCTTTGTAGTCCAAGATCCTCAAGATTGTATTTCACTTTTCTTTGCATTCCCAGCGCCTGACACATCACAGGTGTTCTGTAAATATTTATGAAATGGAATTGAGGCTTAATCCTTTTCCAGATGTCAGCCCCTCAGTTATTTGAAGGCCCATCTAAGGCTTTGCCCTATACCATTCTATTCTTAGTTATTTCTTCTCTAGGCTAAATGTTACTGGCTCTTTCAGCTGTGTATTGTAAAGTCTGATTTTCAGATTCTTATCATTTTGGTCACTTGCCTCTGTGTGATAATTTGTCAACATCTCTCTTAAAATACACTGCCTAGGACAAAACTTAATAGCCCAGATGAAGTCGGCTGTGGCAGAATGAAGTAAGAGGATTACAACCTCTGTTAGATATAACATTTCTTTAACCTTTACTGTGTGCCAGGAACTTCTGCCTATCTGATTTTCTTTCACTCTTGCAATAATCTGGTAAGGTAGGTGTTATTTCTCCCATCTTATAGATGAGGATACTAACCATCTGGTGAGGCACTTGGAGAGTAAGTTAACTTAAAGCCACAAGCCCAGAGCACATCGTGCTTGGGGCCAACTGATACCTCTGTATCATTTTTATATCAACTGCTGTCAAGTTATTTATTTTTTTCCCAGTTACTAGCTAGTGACAAGCTTAAGGGCAACTGAGGACAAAAAGAATCAGTGCCTTTAGAAGGGAGTGGAACCACAGAACAGAGAAAAGGCAGGTTGGATTAATGGCCAACTTCCTAACAATAACAGTCTTCATCTCGGAGCTCAGACAGAGCCTGGAATTTCTCAGCCACGTAGTTTCCTGGAACTATTTTTATTTGGTATTTTATAAGAGGAACAAGAGCAGAAGTGTCTTGGATAAACAATGAGATATGAGGCTCAGCACTCCTCTGCAAAGCATGCACACCATCAGAATCTGAAGAGCCAGTCCAGCCGGGGCCCTGCAAGTTACAGCTACAGAGCAGACGATGAGGAGGTTGCCTCTTTGGTCTGTGGCCTGGGCCTGAGAGGGCCCCACTGTGCACATTCACTCCATAAATATCAACTGAGCACCTCTATGTTCCAGGTATAGTATGAGGTGCTGGGCATGTAACGAACACAGACAGAGTTCCAGCCCTTTGAAGCTTACCCTCAGGTGGAAGACGGGCACAGAAGCACAGGAGATGCACACGACCCAGCAAGTGCAATGATGAAAGAATGTGCCCAGCCTCCTCGGAGAGCAAGAGGAGGAGCATTTAACACGTCTGGAGTAAGGATGGAAGAAAAGGGACCAGGGGACGCTTCCTGGGGAAGGGAATCTTAATTGATCAGTAAGAGTTAACCAGCGAAGGCGGGACGAAGAGACAGAAGGGAGAAGACAAAGGTTCAGGTATGAGCAGGGTCTCCAACGCAAGTAACAGCACAAAGCTCCCCTGCAACGTGGGACGAATTACAAGCAGTTGGTGTTTAAAGTTCAAGAGGCTGGGGAGGTAGACACGATGAGTCAGTGTGTTACATGTTAGGCACTGTGATAAAACGCTCACATCTATTATTTCAGATCATTAACTCACTATGTAACCTTGAGCTTGTTACTGCACCTCTCTGGCCCTCCTCGCCAGGAAAATGAAGACTCGGTGAATTCCAGTGTCCTATCTAATCTCAGCCTCTGGCTAACTGAGTGGGAAGGCATTCTAATCTATGGTCTGTTTACCATGTTTACAGAAATGCTGGTCAGAGATGGAGTATCATGGCCCCGCTTCCCCAAGTTACAGGCAGAATATTTAAGAGGAAGTGAATTCTATTAGACTTAAAGACTCTTACCAAAATGTGCCAATGTATGCAGGATTCACAAAAGAGAGAGATTAAAATGCCTATCTAACAGGGTAGGCTGTGGTGAAAGTCAGACGGTAGGTGTGGGGAGCTCAGAGTTGGAGGGTTGGAGCAAGGCTTCTTGGCGATGGCGTTTGTGATGGGCCACAGGATGCACAAAGTGACGAAGAAGAGGCTGAGCAGAGGCATTCCGGGCAAAGAAAACAGCAAGAGCCTGACAAAGCTGACCAAACACTGTACTTCTGCTCCGCGCTCCCTGGCCCCCTCCCTCCCTCCACTCTTGCAAATCGTCTGCTCACCCTCCCCTACCTGCCCTCAGGATTCTTGGCTGACGGTTGAGATGCTCCATAACTAAGCCTCATTCTCTCTGTCCAGCTTATACCCCAGGACTCTCCATATGGGCCGTTAGCTCCATTAGGGCCGTTAGGTCCCTCCTCCACCTCCAACTTTCCTACCATTCAAGGTCTACCTAAAATACCATCTTCTCTATGAGGCCCTTCCTGAATGTCTTCCAAACACCACAACATTTTGATTGTATTTCCCCTGTGACACAACTCTCTGCTTGTATTGTAATACCTTTCCTCATGAGATTGTAAGTTCTTGGAGGGGAAGTGCTATGCCATTTGGGTGTCCCTTTCAAGAGTCTTGCACAGGGAACAGTCAATAACTGACAAGATGGCCAGTTCCCTAGCAAACATGTGGGCTGTGAGCAAAGTGGCCGGAGGGAGGGTCTAAAAGAATCTGCCCTTTGACTGTGATTTAAGAACTAGAGTCTCTGTGACATTCTTTGATTATTCAGCATCATCCTGCTAAACTCAGGTGTGTGATACTAAGCCCACCTCTAGCTCTAACAGCGGACTCTGTTATCCCACCCTCCTAATTGTTTCTAGGCGATTCAGGGTTCCTGGTGAATCAGATCAGAAAAATTCCAACCATTCTTCTGATCCCAAACTTAGTATACAGATGAAGTCTGGTCAAACTGCCCATTAATGATCTTAAGCAGCCTTGAAGCAGAAAAGGAGTCACAAAAGGCCAAACACAAGAAGGTGTGAAAGGAAAAACATTCAAATCAGGAAGATTAAGGGCTCTTATGTGTTTCAGTGCCCCCCTCACCACCACCCCCATTTTGTTTAAGCACCAAAGCCATCTTTTCATTTTCCTTCACCAACTCTCTTGGGGTCACTACGCACCAGAGTGGTAAAAGTAAGATACTGTTCCCTTGATTTTCAGCCCCAGAATAATTGCTCCTTCTTGCTGTTCCTTATGGAAGGTTCTACCAAGTTTACTCCTTAATGTAATATATAAAACAGTAGGCCTGGGGTTTTTTAGCATCTTTCTTAAAAATTAAAAAAAATTACATCCTAACTGATTTGCCCTTTTTTTTTCCCCCTTCTCCATTGCCTCTGTACTTCTTGGCTTCCCCCAGTCTGTGCCCTTTTCCAAGGGTTTGGTCCTAGCCCAAATCCATTCTTTATCTGCCGCTTGGTTTTTAAACCCCTTTCATCTCCTGTTTAAAAATTCAAGCATTAGCAATTCATGAAATCTAGGATGTGCTGTGCCCTGAGATACTAAGTGGAATCAAAGTGAAGAACTACCCTCAAGGAAACTACAGTCTAACTTAAGATATTACAGTGTGATACATTTCATACAAAGATACTTACCAAGTAGCAGCCCGGAGGAGGGAACAATTAATTTTTCCTGAGAAGCCTCAGAGAAGTTTTCAGCTGGATCTAAAAAGGAAGCAGGGCAGTCACAAACTAGTCATAGAGATGTGAAATACAGTATGGGAATATAATCAATAATGTTGCAAAGACTATGTACGGTGTCAGATGGGTACTGAATTTATGGGGGGGGGGGGAATCACTTCTTAAATTATATAAATGCCTAACCACTGCACTATACACCTGAAACCAATGTAAAATAATGTTGAATGTCAACTATCATATGTATGTATATATATACATATATATATACATAATATGTGACTATATATGTGACTATACATATACATATATATGACTATATATATGTATATATATAGTCACAGGATGTAAAGTACAACATAGGGAATATAATCGATGGCATTGTCATAGCTATGTATGATGTCAGAGTGGTAGTAGACTTGGTGGGGTTATCACTTCATGAGGGGTATAAATGTCTAATCATTATGTTGTTTTGTACACCTGAAACTAATAAAAAAAGAAAGAAAAGGAGCAGGGCTTCCAAAGACAATATGTACACTTTTGATTTTTTTCAGCAAACATGTAGGAATATCTCTTTCATACAAAGACTTGTCTGAATCATTGGAACTACACGGGCAAACTAGGTTCCTGATCTCAAGAAACTTTCAGCATAGAAAAGGAGTTTTAAAATATATCCAATCCTGATCATGAAAATACAACGTATATTGTGCCATGGAGAGCGTTACAGAACAAGCTGCCATGGCAGTTCACAGAGAAATGTTTAAAAGAAAATTTCCCATTGGGTGTAGCAGGGAGAATTCTAAGATGGCCCCCAAGATTCCTGGCCACTGATATACACGTCCTGCATAATCCTGGGACAGTGAATGTGATAAATTTTACTTCTCTGATTAGTTTATGTTATATGGCACAGTTGCCTTTAAGTGGGGAGATTACCTGAATGGACCTGACCTAATTATAAGTTTTTGTTTTTTAAGATATAAAATTTTATTGAGGGTTTTTTTCTTTAAAATTGTTTTTATTAAAATATAACATACAATATTATATTAGTTTCAGATATGTAACAATTATTCATTTACATACCTAAAGAAATGATCCCACAATAGGTCTAGTAACCATCTGACATTCTACAATGTTATTACAATATTGTTGACTATAGTCATTATATCCCCATGTACATTATATCCCCATGACTTATTTATTTTATAACTGGAAATTTGAAACTCTTATTCCCCTTCACCTTCCCCCTCCTTTTAAATTATTTTCAATTATAGCTGACATTCAATGTTATTTTATATTAGTTTCAGGTGTACAGCATAGCGGTTAGACATTTATATAATTTATGATGTTATCCCTCCAATTAGTCTAGTACCCATCTGGCATAATACATAGTTATTACATTATTGATTATAATCCTTATGCTATACTTTACATCCCCCTGACTATTTTGTAAATACCAATTTGTACTTCTTAATCCCTTCACCCTTTTCACCCAGCCCTCCAACACTCCTCCCATCTCATCTGGCAACCATCAGTTTGTTCTCTGTATCTATGAGTCTGTTTCTGTTTTGTTCATTTGTTTATTTTGTTCTTTAGAGTCCACATATAAGTGAGATCATATGGTATTTGTCTTTCTCTGTCTGACTTATTTCATTTAGCATAATACCTTCCAGGTCCATCCATGTTGTTGCAAATGGTAACATTTCATTGATTTTTTTTGGCTGAGTAATATTCCTTTTTATATACGAACCACTTCTTTATCCAATCGTCTATGAATGGGCACTTAGGTTGCTTCCATATCTTGGCTATTGTAAATAATGCTGCAATGAACCCAGAAGTGCATATATCTTTTCAAATTAGTGTTATGGATTTCTTCAGATAAATATCCAAAGTGGAATTGCTGAGTCATGAGGTAGTTCTACTTTTAATCTTTCGAGGAACCTCCATACTGTTTTCCATAGCGGCTGCACCAATTTGCAATCCCACCAACAGTGCACCAGGGTTCCCTTTTTCCACATTCTTTCCAACACTTGTTTGTTGATTTATTGATGACAGCCATTCTGACATGCTTGAGGTGGTATCTCATTGTGGTTTTAATTTGCATTTCTCTAATGATTGGTAACGTCTAGTATCTTTTCATATATCTATTAGTCTGTATATCCTCTTTGGAGAAATGTTTGTTCTGGTCCTCTGCCATTTGTTAATTTGTGTTGTTAGGTTTTTTGTGTTAAGATGCATGAATCCTTTATAAATGTTGGATATTAACCACTTATCGGATGTATCATTGGCGACTGTCTTCTCCCACTCAGTAAGCTGTATTTTCATTTGCTGTGGTATCATTTGGTATCCTTTGCTGTGCAAAAACTTTTTAGTTTGATATGGTCACATTTGTTTATTTTTTCTTGCCCAAAAAGATATATCAGAAAAAAATATTACTAAGAGCGATATCAGAGAGTTTTCTGCTTGTATTTTCTTCTAGTTTTATGGTTTGGGGCCCCACATTAATTTTAAGTGTTTTAAAAGCTGAGAGTTTTCTCTGACTGGTTGAAGAAGGGGATATTTGAGATTCAAAAAGTGAGTGGGATTTGATGTGAGAGAGGTTCTCTGTTGATGAGATGGAGGGGGCCACATTTCCATGCATGCCTTTACACTTTTACTACATGTGTCCCTAAACAAAATTGTATTGTTTTATTTTTAAACTTTATATGTGTTATAATACTGCATATCCTTTTTCGTTCAGTGCATCTTTAAGATATTTTCATATTATTATATATAGCTCTAGGGCAGGGTTGGCAAATTTTCCTGTAAATGGCCAGAGAGTAAACATTGTAGGCTTTGCAGGTCATAAGGCCCATTGTGGCATAAAAGCAGCCACAGAAAGCCTGAGTTCTAATAAATTTTTACACTCACGCACCACATAACATTTCGGTCAACAAGGAACTGAATATACAACAGTAGTCACATAAGATTATAATGCAGATAAAAAATTTCTATCACTTAGTGATGTAGCTTTTGAAAAGTCAGTGCTACGCATTAGTCACGCATTTGTGGCAATGCTGGTGTAAACAAACCTATTGCTCTGCCTCTGCCAGTCGTATAAAAGTATAGCATATATGAGGTGTGATAAAAAATTATGATCAATGTTTAAGTTAAAAAAATTTATTATAGTAAAAGACAGATTGCCATTAATCCCCCTTAAAATACTACCCTTTGTTTTGAACACACTTATCGCATCATTCTTGCCACTTTCTAAAGCAGTTCTGGAAATCCTCTTTTGTGTCTTTAGTTGCCCTGTCACGGCTGCCTTGATGTCCTGAATCATTTTGACTTTGGGGAAGAGCCAGAAGTCACACGGTGCCAGATCCAGTGAAAAAGGTGGATGAGGACACACCGTCGTGTTTTTATTTGACAGAAATTGCCATATACCAGAAGTGATGTGTGACACGGAGCGTTGTCATGATGGAGGATGATTTAAGGCACACTTTAAAACATACCTTCTCTCAACCGTAGCTCATACCTGACTGACTTCACTGAACAAGTTGAAACTGGTCACACACTGTTACTAAGCTTTGATGCGCCGCTTCCCGTATTGAAGATCCCTGCCTTTCCATTGGATGGCACTGGGCAGCAGCATTCACCATATTTTTTTTTTTATCACACCTCATACAGTTATATACAGCATAGAGTACTGAAAATGATAATAAACAACTATATTATTGGTTTATGTATTTACTATACTATACATTTTACCGTGTGTACTCTTTGTACTTACAAATAAAAAGTTTGCTGTAAAACAGTGCGCCATGTTACACCAGCAGCAACCTCAACTATCTCGTGTTTACTCTGTTTCTTGATTGCATCATTTTCTCTTGTGTTGTTTTCAAGGTTAATATAAAGTATTTTTATCTGTTATGGATGCTTTTTCTTAAATGGGAAAGGAACAGAGCCTCAGCACGCTGGGGGAACTTTTCTTCAAAAGCAGCTTTCCAGACAGCAGAGGTGTTGATACAATTGTTTTCCCTCTCAATGCCTGAAGAGCCCTAGGAGTATGTGAAGGAAAACGCTGGGCTGGGCAGCCTGCGAGGACGTCTGCCAGGATTCCCGTGCCCACACACGCTGTCCTTGGTAACCTCTTCCTTTCCTCCCATCTGCCTCTCTGACTTGATTGCTTCTCAGAAAATGGGCAACGAGGAGAGGTAACAGGGTGCTGGGGTCAGAAAGAGCAGCAGCATCTACAGCAAACATGAGCAAAATCTTCACTACACAGGAGTGGAAATAAAGGACTAAAACACTCACCTTAGAGCTTACCTGTCAAGTGGTAAGGCAATGCCAATTTAGGAATAAAAAGACCAGCGTCATCTGGGTCCTAGCTCTACCACTTACCAGCCCTGCACTTTCCTATTTCTATCCCTCTACCCGGAATGCTTGTGCCTTGTGAACTCATTTCTCAAAGGCCTGGCTTAGATCTTGAAACCTCTTTCTGAAATGCAAATCTGATTAAGTCACTCCCTGCTTAAAACTTCAGTAGCTTATTGCCAATAGCAGGCATTCAGAAACCCTTTGTTCTCAGGACCCCTTTCCACTCTTAAAAATTATTGAGGACCCCAAGGAGCTTTTTTATGTGCACTTGGTTACTTCTAGCGACATTTATTATATTAGAAATTAGAACTGAGAAATCTCTAAAGTTTTATTAATTCATTTAAAATTTACAATGATAAACCCATTACATGTTAACATAAATACATTTTTAATGAAAAATACCTGTTTTCTAAAACAAAATATTATTGAGAAGAGAGGTGTCTTATATTTGCGCAAATCTCTTTAACATAGGGCTTAAAAGAAGACAGCTGGATTCTAAAATCTGTTTTTGCATTTAACCTGTTGCAATATCATATGTCCTATAGTCTATGGAAAATGTCACTGTATACTAGTGAGAGAATGAGAGTGAAAAAAGCAAGTAATGTTTAACATTGTTATAAAAATAATTTTGAGTTCACTGACCCCTGAAAGGAATTCAGGTACACCCAGGAATCCCAGGACCGCAATATGAAAACCACTGGCCTACAAAATAAGTTCTAAGCTAGTACACAGGACATCCAATGTCATTCTAGAATACGAGGACCTCCTTCCATGTTCTGGCTTCCTTTCCCTGCCTAACCTCAGCAGCAGCAGCACCATATCTGCATCTCCCGTGCTCCTGCCACACCAGCCTCCCATACGGTATGATGTCTCCATGCTTTTGCCTTTTCTCCGCCTGAAAATAGCTTCCCCTTGCAGATTCTTTCAAGAGCTAAGTTGAATAGTGTTTGACTCTGGGTTGCCTCCTTTGGCTCACTCTAACAGAGCTGACCACTCTGGGCAGGTAGAACACAGGCTCTAAAGTTTGAAAGGCTGAAGATGCATCTTCACTCAGTCATTTACTGGCTGGGTGACCTTGGACAAGTAGTCTCGCCTCCCTGACCTTCAGTTTCCTCACTGCTAAAACAGGGCTGATCTGGGGTGGAGGTGGCGGTGAGCCTAAGGACTGGAGCAGAGTGCTCACGGCCCTGAAATGATGGTCCTATGCACAGGGTCTGGCACCTCGGGTTCAACGCTGATTGACTACGGTGAACCGATGAAGGCCCATGGGAGCTTATACTTACTGGCCATTTCCTTACTAGATCTCCGCACTGTTCCGTGGGCTTTACAAGCATTCATTTCTTTTTTCCTCACACCATCCCTTTGGATTAAGTGCTGTCACGTTAGAGAGAAAGGCCCTGGGGTAGCGATGCGCAGTCACTTGCTCAAGGTCATCCATCACAACTGGTCACGAGCAGGGCAGGGGGATTCGAGCCCCGGGAGCGCCCACTCTCCTCACGAGGCTGCGCCTCGCGTCAGCCGGGCTTCGGGGCCAGAACCTAACCGCTCTTAGGTCCGCCATATCCCTCACAAACCAACGCGTGGCCTTGGAGTGGGTGACACGCGTCGGCTGGATTCGAACCCGAGTCCCAGAGCTCTCTTCAGGCCTCGGTTTACCCATCCAACAGAAGCAGCGGCGAGAGCCCGTCAGGGGGCAGCGCCCGCCCCACACCGCACGGTGGCGCCCTCGCCACACCGCCCCGCCTCCCCGCCTTCTGCGCGGGCCCAACCGCCAAGGAGCGCGCCACCTCGCGGCAGGAGGGGCTGGGGGCCGGGGCCGGGGAGCCCCTGCCCCGCCCCTCGTCGTCCCCCGCCTCTCCCCCGCCTCAGCTACCGCAGTCACCGCCTCGGTGGAGCCCCCCGCCGCCCGCCCGCAGCTCTCCGGTGCCGCCCCCACACGCCCCCTTTGCGCGTCCTCTCTCGCTCCCTGAGCAGCGGAAACATGGCGGCGGGAAGGGAGTGAGCCGCTCCGCGCCGCCCGGTGCCCGCAGGTAAGCGCCTCGCGCCAGCTTCCGCGAGCCGGGGCAGCCTGCGCCCTAAGGGGACTGGGCCATCAGGGGCCGCCCGGGGCGAAGAGGAGGCGGTGGGACCTGGCCGCCCGCTGCCCCCGCCCCTCCGGGCCCGGCTGTCCGTCTGTCGGGGCGGGTTGGCCTGTCGGTGGTCCGAGCGCGGTCGCGGCCCTTCCCTGCCGTGTCAGCCGGGCCTGGAGCCCCGGCGCCCGGTTCTGCATCCGCGGGGGAGCCTGCTGGGCCCAGTGTCCCGCTGGAGGCCCTGACGCGCTGGGGCTTCCCGGGGGCCTCGGCGCGGGGACCCCACGGACAGGGACGTTTGGTGGTTTGGCATCGTAGGGCGGTCGGTGTAGGAGCCTCTCTATCCAGGCCCGCGGGGCTGGGGTCGGTCCGGGAGGGTTGGCTTTGGGCCAAGGGCCGGGAGTCAGAGTGGCTGTCAGTCTGCGCGTGGGTCTGTGGGTCTGTGCGGACGCAAGAGCTGAGAGATGTCTGTGGGTCTTCGCCAGCCGGGTCCCGGTTCGACCGAGGTCGGCGGGAGACATGGCTCAACGGAAGGTCCGGGGCGCGAAGGGCTCGGAGCTGTCAGCAGCGATCCTCCAGCTGGCTCCGGCAGCGCGGGGACAACTCACGTGTGCCTCCGGAAATGGGCGGAGAGAGCAGGTTTCAAACCTCAGACTTCTGGGGGTGGGCGTGGGATGGGGGTGGAGAGAAGCCGCTGGGCACCCAGGTGAGCAAGCTGCCAGGAGGGCTAGACACGTGGGCACAGCTGTGGGCCAGCCCCAGAGGAATGAAAAAGAGTTTCCAGGAGATGGCTGAACCCCAAAACATCTGGAGTCTGGAAGGCAATTTAAAGTCATCTAGGGTCTCTTTCGCTCATCCCATGCCAAAGTACCGTGTTTCCCCGAAAATAACACCTAGCCAGACAATCAGCTCTAACGTGTCTTTTGGAGCAAAAATTAATATAAGACCCGGTCTTATTTTACTGTAAGACCGGGTCTTGTATAATGCAATGTAATGTAATATAATACCTGGCCTTATTTTACTGTAAGACTGGGTGTTATATAAGACCGATCTTATATTAATTTTTGCTCCAAAAGACGCATTAGAACTGATTGTCCTGCTATTTCTTATTTTCAGGGAAACAGGGTAGCTTTGAAAATCCCAAATTCTAGCCTAATAATTTAACCTATCTGTTTGAACACCTCTTCCAGTGATGGGAAACTAATCTCTTCCCAAGGAAACCCATTCTGTTCCTAGACTGCGTTGGTTTTAGAAATATGTTTGGTTGAAAGAAACAGCTATCTCCCATTCTTCCTTATGGACACCCTTGTAAGCTACCTGAAGAAAGTAATCATGTCCCTGGAGCCTTGTGTTGTCTTCACTAACTCCAGTTCCTTTACTTGATTCTCATGTGCTGTGGTTCTCTGATGCGGTCTCTGAATGAGCTCTCGTTAGCCCATACCCCTTCAAAGGAGAGCTTCTTAATGTGAGTGAGGAGACAAAACCTGTTAAGTTTCCCCAAGAAGCTCCTTGGCCCCAAATAATTGACCTGCTTAGATAAAAAGTAATTATTTCTTCCTTATTTCTGTACTGTTTTTAACTTTTTAAAAAAATCTTGTACTGTTTGTTAAAAAAAAAAAAAAAAGATCCTACTTTGTGGAAATTTTTGGGTTTTTCCTCATGTTTTAAATGTCTGTGAACACTATCAAATGAGCTAATGTATATCATAGTGTCATAATGCACCGTACAAATAGAAGGGTTTATTATTTTTACTCTGAAAAAGGATTGAGACCCATTTTGGTGCCAAACTGCAATTTAATATTTAGTTGGAAAGGGAAATGCTTTATTACATTGAACTCTATCTATGCTCTATTTCTAACTGCCAGCAGAAGGCCCAAAATTACTATGAAAAAGAACATTTTTTTGTTGCTCACTTACCAGCATTATTTTTTACTTGCTTTTTAAATCACTTATCCTTGGTATGTGGTGTTAAGTTTTTAAAAAGGGTCTTTTACCAACGTCCTAAACCTCTGCCTAAGCAACCCTGTAATAAATTTTTAAGCCCATCAGAGTTATGATGGCCTTATAGATAAAATGCCAAGCTCTTGTATCTGGGACCTTGTTCAAATTCTCAGCAAAATTTCACTGTTTTTATGACATAGACAAGCACATAACAGCAGTCAGAATCTGTTCTTTATCTTTGTTCTTATGTCTTCATTTTTTAAGTTGTTCAGTGTTTTTGAAATTTGTAGCATACATGTCAAGTGTTGGTTTCTGGTATGTTTATGCAAATGTTGTTGCCCTTTAAGTAAATTGGATAAAAATTTACATAACACCATTCTGTACCGAACTGTACAGAGCCAGGAAAGGCCCTGGTTCCTTCCTTTCAAAGGACTTGAAGTTAATGGTAGGAAATCCTAAAAACTGTGAGAAAGAACTGGTGTGAATATCCCACTGAAAACTTAAGTTCAACATGTTCTAACCTTTATTCTATCTACGTTTATGTATCTACTGTGTGTCAGGCATTGTGCTATGTTTAACTGGGTATACAAAGATGAATAAGATACATTTCCAATCTTTGTGCAGCCAGTAAATTAGATGCTAAAACAGGACATCTCAGAATAAAAGTTAAGAGTTATGCACATAATGCCCCAGGTGAGGGCACTTTGGCGAGCCTAGGACTTGAGGGACGGCCTTGGGAAGAGATGACACCTGACCCAAATCTTAAATGGTAACTAGGAGTAAGTCAGGCAAAGATGAGTAAAAAGTGTGCTTCAAACAGAGAACACAGCTTGAGGAAAGGCATCAATGTGAGAAAAGGAATGGCTTGCAAGAGAACCACAAGCAGTTTGGGACTGCTAAGAAAATACAGTGAAGACGCGCGTGGTAAATTGTGAGGCTGGAAATACAAGCAGAGGCCTTAGGTGGGCCTTATATGCATAAGTATCTTGAAATTAATTCAGTGAATGATTTTTTAAAAATCACCAAAAGGCTTTTATCAGACATGGTTGAATAACATTTTTAAAATGTAGTCATGGGGATAAGGAGAAAGGAACGATGGCTTTATGATTGATTGGCTGTGCAGATGAGAGGATGAGCAGTCCCGCGTGATGCTAAGGGTTTTGGTTTGGATCACTAGGGATTGTGGGGACGTTCACTGAGACAGGAAACACTGGATAGTGAGTTCAGTTTTGGACTTGAAGATTTTATGATGTCTTAAGTTAGCTCCATGAGCAAATGTGGTGGAAGCAAACTAGAAAAAAAGGAGGTTATGGTCAGAAAGGGGAATATTAAATTAGAAGGATGTTAAATGGTCTGATCTGGAGCTGTTCTAGACGACAGCTAGGGCTCTGTGTGTGGGTACCCAGGTGAAGGTCAGGGAAGCTGAGTATGACAAGGAACTATGGTATTTAATGAGTCTTCTGTGCAGATAGTGAAGTGCTGTGGGATGCTGGAATGTAGGAAACAGAGGAAGATTGTGACCCAGGTGCAGTGAATATAGGGGATTAATGAGAAGGATGGTGGATGACAGATGAGGAGAAGGGTAGAGAGCAATCCAGCCAGATGGTATAAACCTCAAAGGAGGAGGAGTTTTTAAACACGAGAGTGGAAAAGTAATGAATTTTGACTTTTCCTTCCTGGAAGCAAGCTTCTGATCTCTTCATCTTTATTCAGGACTCATATTAATCATTCTGTTTGCTCTGAAGAGTCTGTTCTTAGACTTTGGAAAGTAGGAGGGCAAATACTCTATATCAAATCCTTTCTGCTAATGCTTAGTGACAAAGGCAATGGAGGTTTTTTCCTGATGATCAATGAGTGGCTAGGAAACAATCAGATCTACCCAGGCTCTGTCACTGGCCTTAGGACTGTAAGCAGATTGTTTAACTTCTGTGACTTTCATTGTCCTTATCTGTAAAAAATAAATTCCTATTTCATAGAGTGTCCCAAAGATTACATGAAAGTGTGTGTGTGTGTGTGTGTGTGTGTATATACATATATACACACACACATATATATACATACATATATATATATATATATATATATATGAACTAGAAAAGCAGTTGGCATTTCATAGATGCAAAGTAGATGTTCTCTTCCAAATACCTTTAAGGGACCTCAGCTCTGCTGGCAGATAGGAAATTTTTTTCTTTCTTTACCTAAATTATATGGCAATAAGTACTCTAAAGGAGGTAATAGTAAAGTGAGGTAGGAATTCAGAGGGAGGAGCCATCATTTTAAACATTTGGAAACAAGGTTAGGCATCAACACTCAAGATGAATTTCATTTGGGCCTTGGAGAATAAATTTCAGTAGATTAAATAATTTAGGGGAAGATGCAAAGTGGGGAAAGTATAAGATATGTTTGTTAAAAATGGGTAGTTGCCACAGGTGTGAGTATTGTATTTGTGTAAGTCAGTCGTTTGAGATGTGGCTGGAGAGATGAGTTGGGCCATAGTATTAAAGACCTGCAGCTATGGAGTTTGGACTTGACTCTAGATAGTCCAGGTTCTGGAGAGGTACAGATTGGACATCTTCTTTCCCTACCTCAGTTTCCTATCCGTAGAATTTATAACCATTAATTCAGAAACTTTGGATTCGTGTTTGAAATAAACCAAGTAAGAAATTTCACATTGAAATTAAGTTCCTCTGTAGGCCAATTTTAGGTTAAAAAAAAAAGTGCTAAAATGTGTTTTGTAGTTGTAATTTAATTTTGCAATAACCTTGTTTGGTAGATAGGCTTAGTGGAGTTAAGGAACATATAAGATCTCTGGTAGAAAGTGACTAAAAATGGTCCGATTTCAAATTCTGTCTTTTTTATACTGATTTAGATTTGAAGAGAAGTCTGGGCTCCTCAATATCACTAAATATTAATAATATAACCCAGGGCTGGTCACCTTGCCTCTCTGATCCTCAGTTCCCTCCTTTATAAAACGAGGGAAGGCGTAGGTAGGTGTAAGGTTTAACTAAGATAGATGTGTAAAGCACTTAACATAATGGTTGCATGCTAGGTACTCAAATGTCGGCCCCCTCCCTCCAAATCTGTAAATGAAGGAATTTAACCACACCATTGCAAAGGCCTTAGTGCTAACTCCCTAGCTACCAGGGAATTGCAAGAACTAATTATTTTGATAAACTTACTGCCATATTAACCCAGCAGATCGTATCATCTGTTATCTTTGCCCGAGACCTCTAATCCGTCTCCTGCTATGCTGTTATTCCTGTGCTGTTTCAGCTTCCTCTTCCTCTCTCCCAACCCTGCTTGCAGTGAGCTCCCTCTCAAACCTTTCCACTCGTTCTCTGGAACTCCTACACTGTTAACCATTTTACTGGATGTTTTTGTGTGTGTTCGGCTTAAATGGAAGCCAGGCTCTCTCCTTAGCCGTGGAGGGCAATATGCTTTGGGTGCAGCTCATGCTCCCGCACCACTGCTGTGCAAAAGGAGAGAGAGAAGGATGACTAGTTTTTTACATCCCACTATTCTAGGTCATTATCTCCAAATCTTAAAATCCCTGTGCTCTCTGGCACAAAGGCTCTACCACTCTCGTCTTCTTTTGTATAGATCTTTTGTCTTATTTAGGACGGAGCACACACAGTCTTCTTTTTTTCAACTTAATTTCTGCCTTCATCCTGAGTAAGTTCAATACTCATATGGAAGATTATTTCTCCAACACAGTGGCCTCTTCTGTGATCATTTTTTTTAGGAAATCAATTCCCATAGTCACACCATAGGCCTTATTCTCGCCCAGAAATGGCGCACTTCTGAAATTATGAATGAAGACATACAGCTTTGTGCAAAATTTCTCCTTTTACCTGACCTTTGTCCCCACGAGGCCTGTTTTTTTGACCTCATCAAAGCCTATCTCTATTTTCTTCCCTGTCTATTTTCTTAGTCTACCACTTACTTCATTCTCTCTTTTGCTGTTATCCTCCATTCCTTTGTTCCGTTGTCCTGTCCTGTCTGGGTAAAATCCCAAACTAAACCTCTTTCTTCTTGTGTATTATAGGCACATCTCTAAGTGTTTTGTTATTTCTTATAATTGCTTTACACTCATGCTTATGTAGAATTTCCTTTGGGGCATTCAAACATCATGGAAATAAAGTCTATTTTAGTCATTATGTCCTGTAAAGTGTAGCAGAAAACATGAGAACCAGTATACTTGTTCTTGGAGATATTTGAAAAGAGAGTACACAACCATTTATCTTAGATGATTTAGAATTTTAAACTTCTAACTCTGATTTTTTGGTCCTCTGTCTTAGCTCCAGTTATCTCAAGGGACTGCCGGAAAGTCTCCAAACCAGATTAAATTTATTTCTTTAAAAATAAATGAATTTAAAAAATAAATTTGGGAATATAAAAGTTTATAAAGCCAAATAGGCGTAGAGGGTCACAATTCCAAAACTAGGGAATATAGGAACTTAAAAATGTTGTCTAATTTATGTGTATTCAGTTTTTCACTCATTCATTCCGCAGATACTGATGTCTTCTAACTGCTAGACACTGTACTATGTATAGAGAGAAAGATGAATGCGTAATTTTAAAAATGCAAATGCAGGCCACAGAATTAAAAAATATATTTGTGGCATATATAATAGCTAAATATTACTATCTGTAATAACAAAGGATTCCTACACATAGATTAGAAAAAGATCAATCAATAGAAAAATGACAAGACATGAAAGAGGCAACTTAAATGTTTATTAGTAATTAAACATTACTAATTTACCAGTAATTTGTTATAGGCTAATTAAAGCTCTAATGAGATGTCATTTCACACCTATTAGATTGGCGAAAATTAAGAATCTGATAATACCAAATATTGGTGGGAATGGGGAATTAAGGGAACTCTTTGACACTGTTGATGGGAATACAAGTTGCAAAGCCATGGTGAAGAAAACTAGTCAATATCTATTAGAAGTAAGATGCACCTAGCCTACTATTCAACACTTTTACTCCTAGGTGAATACCCTTTAGAAACTCTCCAATGTATGCATAAAGAGACATGCAAAAATATTCATACAACATTATTATGAGTATAGCAGAAAATCCAAACTAGTCCAAATGTCTATCAATAAAAGAATGAAAATATTGTGGTATATTTACCTAATGGAATTGCATACAATAATGAGAATGAATGAATGAACTAGCTCTATATAGTAAGGTGGGTGAATCTCACAAGAAATGCATGGTAATGATATATATCAGTTAAGGGTAGTGTGTATCTCTGAAGGGTAGGGTGGGGAGAAGAGACTGGTAATAATGCTGGGAAGGGCACACGGGGTGTTAATTGTATTGATAAATATTTTTTCAGTTAGTTTGTGGCTATATGGGTGTTATTCATTATTCTTTATACCTTTTTACATATTTGAAGTATTGTATATGCATGTTTGAGGAATAATTGCATATAGTTCTTGTTATGAGTATAATGCAGGGAAAGGGGGTAGCAGAAATATAAAGAGATGTTATTAGGGTAAATCATGCAAAATTTTTGTCTTTATAGGTCTAAAATTGTTTAATACAGGCAATTTGAAGTGGCTCAACCTCATTCAATCATATATAACAAGTATTCTCATTGAAATATATTCAGCGTACTTTGGGAACACAAAGAAATTGACTACCAAGGCAGAAGGATGGAGATAATCTTTGGAAAGGCTCCAGAGAGAGAGAGAGAGAATGACATTTAAACTGGATGTTAAAGGTTGAGAAGGAATTTACTAGATAGAGAGTGAGGAGAAGAAAGAGGGCCTTCCAGATAGAAATAAAGACCCCTTTGAATGGATGGAATCCCCCAGCGGGAGTATGTGGAGGTCAGAGAAATGCAGTTGAGGAAGAGACTAAGATTGGGAACAAAAATAACAGCAAATATCTGTATAGCATTTACTATACAATTTTATATACATAAAAACTGATAATCCCAGGTGGGGAAATAGGCACTTAAGTAATCTGTCCAAGATCACAGGGTTAACAAGTGGTAGAACCAGGATTTGAACTCTGGTATTCTATTATAGGCCCAACGTCTATACTCTTGGCTAATAAGCTATATTCTGAATCACTACTTTATAAGCAAAATCAGGAGTAAGTGGTGTTTTGAATGCCAAGGGAAAACAGTTAAGTTTCAAAAAGGAAGGACGAGTCAGCAATGAAAGTTCCTAAGGACATAGAGTAGGAATACTACAAAGAGACCATTGGGTAACAACAACCAAAAAGTCATGCTCTTAGGTACAGTAAGGGATACCAAGATAATAAAGATGTGGATATCTCAGAATAGTACTGATTCAATTTACTGAATTGGCCCACCAGTTCGTTGGGCCAATGATTATAATTCCATTTAATTATAGAGAAGATGGAGCCAGGGAAACTATTCAAAATAGATCCTCACTATATTTAAGTATTTGATATATCAACACAAGTGGAAGAATTTTAATCCTCTGCTGTCTATATTTATTTTAGTTTCTCTAAAATGCTAACTAGGATTAATATTGACAATTTTGTTTATTCTGTATGTTCTGGTTTTAATAAAGATAGAACATAGGCTGTTGTTGATTTAGTATGTTTCAGAATTGGATGATAGTCTAAAGATCAGTAGTTCTCCAGTATTTTATAGGCAAGAAGGTGAAAGAGACCCTCTAAGCAGCATGATATGTGGAAAGATGGCTTGGTGGTTGAGTCCCAATTCAGTCCCCATCTGCCATTCACTGGCCGTGTGACTTAGGCAAGAGGGGGTTGCAGCAGCTAATCACTAAGATTTCTTCCAACTCTCAAATTCTGTGACTATTAGGTCAATTAGTCAGTGAAGAAACCAAGGTCTAAAAAAGGGACGTGGTTTGTCCAAAGTCATAAAAACTGGAGTTTGATTTTCTTGACTCTTCTTCAAGAAATCTGATGGAAGAATCATCAACCACTTGAGTGGCTACTATATGTCAGGCACTCATTAACTACTTAAAAAAACATAAAGGTACGTGAAATTGCTTCAGAATTTATTCACTATAAAAGTAAACAGCATCTTCTATGTTTGTTTGTTTATACATATCCTGCCTTATTCCAGAATGTATTTAAAGCATACCAATTCTGTGCAACATACCATGCTCAGAAAAGGAATAATATTTTTTGAGTATCTGTCAGACACATTGTAACATGCAAACACATATTGTTCTCATCCACCAGCATGTAGATATTATTAGCTCCATTTTATATATAAAGAAACTGAGATTCAAAGATATCTGCCAAATCATACAATTTATAAGTGAGAGGACTCAGTTTCAGACCCAGACCAGCCTGACATTAACCCTAATGCCCTTTCCATTTCACCATGTACCCTCCCCACAAGCTGTGTTATATAATTCCGAAACTTTACCAGTATAGGAAGCAAGGTTTACTTGTAAGAATTGACTTTGTTTTCTTTTTACTGAATATATCCCATCTCACCAAACAATGTAGGCAAACTGGAAGGATCCTAGAATAGACAAATGAAATACTTTAGTGAATCAGAGACACGATTATTTTTTAATTTGTATGAACAGTTTCCTTGTTAATGTCAGTGCTTATATTTTAATAAATTGCAAAGTTTCTGTACCCTCTCAACCTTTGATGTATGCCTACCTCCTCCTTCTTAATCAAAACATTTGCCGGCGACCTGCTAAGGATACAAAGGTGAGACTAAGACGTGGTTGCTTCCCTCAGTGAGCCAACTATCCAAGAGATAGTTGGGATAAAAATTATTCCGACTTCAGTGGTCTTCCTCCCTCAAATCTATAACTCTAGTCTAATCACAAGAAAAACATCAGACAAGTCCCAGTTGAGGGGCATTCTACAAAATACCTGACAACTGTTCCTCAAAACTACCAAGGTAATCAAACAAGGAAAATATGAGAAACTGTCAGCCAAGAAGAACCTAAGGAGACATGACAACTACATGTAATGTGTTTTCCTGGATGGGGTCCTGGAGCAGAAAAAGGATAGGTAAAAACTGAGGAAATTCTCAATAAAATGTGGACTTTAGTTAATAATGTATCGATATTGGTTCATTAACTGTAACAAATGTACCAGACTAACTTACGATGTTAATAATAGTGGAAGCTGTGCAGGGTACATGGGAACTCTGAACTATCTTTGTAGATTTTCTGTAAATCTAAAATTGTTCTAAAATAAAAGCATATTTTTAAAAAGTTATAATAAAGTTAAAATAATTTTACATGCTATTTCTTTGGGATTTAATTAAAGCACATTTCTTCATAAAATGTTCCCAATTTGGTTGACTCATTTGATGGGACCAACAAGTTACCATCTGTTGATAGATTCATGTGCCAAAGTGTATTCTAGATAGATGTCATGTAAACTTTTTCCACCTCGGGGTCTTACACATGTAGATGACAAAAATATGCCAACTGCTAGTCAACAGAGAGGACTCCGACAAATGTAAAAAATTCTCACTACATAATGTTGCTCGTTAACTGAAAGCACAGTGCAATTATTTCGAAGGATTGTGACTAAGTCCTGAACAAAAATGATTCAGGTCACAAAGGAGTATTATTTTTTTGAGCTGTTTGTGTGACACTAAAAAAAGTGCTACTACCTACCGTGTTTCCCTGAAAATAAGACCTAGCCAGACAGTCAGCTCTAAAGCATCTTTTGGGGCAAAAATTAATATAAAACCCTGTCTTATTTTACTATAATATGAGACCGGGTATGATATGATATGATATGATATGATATGATATGATATGATATGATATGATATGATATGATACCGGGTCTTATAATTTTTGCTCCTAAAGACGCATTAGAGCTGATGGTACAGCTAGGTCTTATTTTCGGGGAAACACGGTATCACCACCGTGCATGAGTGTCAGTTGGATGTTTTTTCTGCAAATGCTTTATGAGATTAGTATGATTATTGGAATGAGGTCAATTTAGAAGTTTTGGATTTAGTTTTAAGAAAAAACTTCGAGAACTCAATTAATCACAGTGTATAGTTCTACTAAGTATATCTTCATCATCAGTTTTAGTTGTACCTACATTTGAAGGAAACCACTCACAGAAATCTTTCTGTAAATATTTAATGACCCTAGATGTTCTCTCACAGAAAGCTTAGGACATATTACTAAACAAATACCAGTAGAGTTTGCAATTCTCTTGCTTCAGTATTGGCCCAAAACCTACTCTTCAAACTCCCCAACTCTTAGCCTTCAGATTTCCACAACACTCAATTACTTAATGCAACTTTGCGTAATGAATAAACCAAAATTGGTTGTTTGGGCTGAATTCTATTAACTGCCTTACCAACAAATAGATTCTTTCTATGCCGACCCTGACACTGACACTTCCATGTCAAAGTTGTCCTCCTGAGAACTGCTAGTTGAATTTGGTGAAATGTTAGGTAATGGTTTTTGGGCTTCTTTATTCTCAGTACTAACAGTTTTCTTTTAATTTGTTAAATCCCCTAATGATGGCATATAAATAAATCATTAGGCTGAAAAGAGAAATGTCAACTAATTTCCTGGTGTTTTCTTATCATTTATTAATGAAAATCAATATTTAAGTGTCTAATACAGTAAATGTTTACATTGTAAGTACTCAATACCTGTTAGTTAAATTCAAATTTGAATTAATGGACTATTTTTATTGTTCCTAATTTTTGTGTGTGTGTTCCTTTACCTTATATTGAGAGGGAACTGTATTTTACACTAACTGTATTTTGGAAATAGCTTTGTTGTCTGATGGATTGGGGTTTAAATCCCATGTCTGCCGCCTCTGATCTACAAAAAAGATCCTTAGATTATTTCATTGATCAGGCAGGTTCAGCAGTCCTGATGTATTTTAAGTTTTGCCTTTTCTACAAATTAAAAGAACACAGATCCTGGAAGGCAAAGCAGCATCTTAAACTTTTAGTGCCCACTGTATACCATGGTGGTTTCTGGTACAGTGGTGGACTCATAGAATGTTTTAAATAAATGTTGTATTGTCCTTCCTCTGTATTACTGGGAAATAACAACTGCCGTTTCATATACTGTGGGCTCCTCAACCAGACTTGTTGAATGTTAGTTAAACTTTAGCCTAAGCTAGTATTTCCCCAATTTGTCTGATCGTCTGGAACACATATTAAGAAATAACAAGTGCAGACCTATTAAAATCCCAATAGCATTCTTTTCAGAATAAGAACAACTAATCCTAAAATTTATATGGAATCCCAAAGACTGTGAATAGCCAAAGAAATCTTGAGAAACAACAAAGTGGGAGGTATCATGATCCCTGACACCAAACTATACTATAAAGCTACAGTAATCGAAACAGCATGGTACTGGCATGAAAACACATATAGATCAATGGAATAGGATAGAGAGCCAGAAATAAATCTTCCATTATATGGTCAGTTCTATGTCAGGTATCGGTGAGATTCTAGTATGGTCTATCCTGGAAAAAAAAGTCTCTCCGTCCCTGGACCTGAAAATAAGTTATCTACTTCTAAGATACAATAGTAGGACAGGCATAGGAAAGATATTTCCATTACAAAAGGGAGAAAATTGAAGGACTAAAAGGATCACTATTCTAAAGCAAATTCGTAACCCACCCAGCAGGGCAAATTTTATTCAATCTCAAGACCTGGGGAAAGTCCTCTGTGGCTCCATGCTCTGTCCTCTGGCCTTCTGGGGCAGCCGCACCCTTTTCCCAACAGGGTCCCATTGGCCCAGGGATTTGCATCTGTGGTGCTGCCCTTGGTGTTATTCTTCCTTCACTTTTTCCCCCTCTCCCTTCTAGTCTAGGCTGGCAGCCCGTTGGCTGGTATGAAATCCTCCAAACCTTGTCAGTCTCCCATGCAATTCATGGGGTCCAAACCATCTTACAAGAGGGATCCTCCACACATCTTTTCTAGATAAATACACTCACACACACACACACACACACACACACACACACGTATACATATATGTATGTGTATACATATATATGAGGTGTGATCACAAAATACAGTGAATGTTAAAATGTATTATAGTAAAACACATTGCCATTAATCCCCCTTAAAATACTCCCCCTTGCTTCGAACACACTTATCCCATTCTTGCCACTTTCTAAAGCAGCTCTGGAAGTCCCCTTTCGTGCGTGTCTTTAGTTGCCCTGTCATGGCTGTCTTGATGTCTTGAATCATTTTGACTTTGGGGAAGAGCCAGAAGTCTCATGGTGCCAGATTGAGTGAATAAGGTGGATGAGGACACAGCGTAATGTTTTTATTTGACAGAAATTGCCATATACCAGAAGCGATGTGTGACACGGAGTGTTGTCATGATGGAGGATGAAGTAAAGACTATATATAGTATATATGTATGTACATATAAAATCATGTCTCTATTCCTAGCTTCTGTGATGGTTGTATCCATGAGTCAGGCAAATGATTGTCCAGCCACACCCTTGACCCTGTTTCCAGAACACACGGATAGGCAGAGAATTTTCCAAATTATTAAGAGCTGGTTCCTTTTTTGTTTAACAATTTGTTCTTCAATTTATCTTTTCTCATATTTTACTATAAGCACCAAGGACAAACTAGACCACATTTCAACACTTTGCTTAGAAATCTCCTCAACTAAATATCCAAATTCATCACTTACAAGTTCACACAATGGTTGAACACAATTCAGACAAGTTTTCTGCCACTATAATAAGAATTGTCTTTCCTCTAGTGTCAAATAACATGTTCATTACTTCCTCCTAAGGCCTCACTAGAAGCACCTTTAATGCACCTATTTCTACCAACTGTCTCTTCCAGGCAATATTTCTCTACCAATTCCAAAGCCACTTCCTCATTTTCAAGTATTTATTAGAGCAGCACTCCACTCTCAGCAGTACCAAAATCTGTATTAGTTTCCATGGGCTTCCAGAGCTGGAAGAGGCAAGGCAGGATCTTCTCCTGCAGACTTCAGAGAGAGCATCACCCTGCCAACACCTTTATTCCAGACTTCTACCTCTGAAACTGTGAGAAGATAAATTGCTGTTGTTTATTACATCCAGTTTACCGCGTTTTGTTATGGCAGCCGTAAGAAGCCAAAAAGGGTGTTACCTGGATACAGTGAAAGACAGTATGTGTATCTCCCTGTATCTAGAGGGTTTCCTGGCATTTTTCTTTCTCTCTTTTAAACTATGTTTGTGTCTAGTTGCACTATAAAGTTTATTTTCGTTATGTCAACAGCTGATCGTTTGGCTTTATCTCAGAAGAGCAACCTTAAATCATTGGTGGGGATGCTTTGGTACCAAGAAGTCCTCAAACGTTTGGAGGGGTGAGGGCTTTAGTTTTACAGACAGACCTTCCTTCTGCCGGAATGCCTCGTACTGGTTCTTGGTGTCCTCCTCATGCATACTGTTGTGACACTGGAAGCAAGACGAGCGCCAGTGGCACTTCAGTCAGCCCTTCGGTAGGCAGTTGACCCATAAATGATGAACTACATAATGAGTCCTTTATCATTGCTTCTACTGGACATCTGTGTTGTTCAGTTATTTTTCAAGAATACATTCTTTGCCTGTCCTAATGAGGACTTATATTTTGGGGGGGTTCCCCTTAGTGCCAGTCAGTGTTTGCAGGTCTCTTAGAAGATACTCTACAAATATTGCTTTGCTTTGAAGACGGCTTATCCATGGCACTGCTAGTGAGAGACTAGTTCTAGTGATAAATAAGAGATGTTTGTTGCCAGGGCTGTCATTTCAATTTATCTTGCTTGCGCTGAGCTCATTAAAAATTGCCACAGTGGTAATATGAAAGTAATGAACCTTCTGGAGCCCAGCTGGGGCACAGAGTGCTCGCAGGACCTTCAGGGCAGCTGCCGTTCTTATACGTGGCTCAGTTAAAGGACTTTGGGTTCTTTTCCCCCTTTGAAACTGTATATTTTGCAAAATCCAAATCCTTTTTTAACACTTGTGTACTTTCTAAGTGAGTGTATTTGATTTCAACTCAACAAAAATGTACCTGATGCCTGCTACTGTCAGGCAGTATATTAGACCCTAGGGTTGTAAAGATGACTAAGACATCCCGTGGGGCTTCACTGTCAAATAGGGAGGGAGGGAGATAAATAATTGTAATACAGTATTTAAATGCTATGAGTATGAACCAGATATCAATATAGCACAGAAGAGGAAATGATTAGGGAAAAGAGCTAAGAAGGCTGAGGATACATTGATTTCTGAGTTAAATTTTGAAGCATGAGTTGTAAGTTGACAAGTTGAGTATATGATGGTAAAAGGAACTTCATTACAGAGGAGCTGAGGGCTGTAGGTCATTTAGACTAACTTAGGGCTAGAGGTAAAGAGAAGGAGAAGATGGGTAGACGAGGCGGAGAAGTAGTCGGGCCAAACTTTAAAGGGTTTATAGGTTTTGAAGGGCTGTATATGCAATGCCAGGACAGGTGGGTTTCGTTCTGTTGGCTACATGACTGTTGAAGGATTTGAAACAGAGGCAACGTGAGTGACTGCTTATTTTTGAAGGATTACTCTGGTTGCCATACACATAATGGGATGGAACTAGGAGAGACCAATCAGAAGGCTAGTGATTAGCTTTGTGGAAGCAAGTAGTAACAGCATGGTATACTGCAGAGAGCATGACCTGCATTGTTTCAAATCCCAGTTCAACCACCTAACTCTCTAATTGAAATTTCCTCATCAGTGAAATGGGAATAATAGTAATTTCTCACTGGATATTATGGATAACCATATGAAATATATACGTAGAATTGCTCCCAACAGCTGATATAAATGTTAGCTGTTAACATTTCAACTTCCTTTTTTGTTGGGTTTTAGGTAACTTATAACCAAGTTGAGGATTTTTAAGAAGTACTTTCACTTTCCTTCTACCACTCTGTCTCAATAAAACAAATCAGAAAGTTGACAAATGTTTTATATTCACATTAAGATCCATATTTTAGGATTTTCCAAACATTTAAAAAATAACTAAAGCTTTTTCCTTTGGACACCCTGCCAGACTCTCAGTTGGAGAATCACGCTTAGCATCTTTTTTGAGTCAGTGGTGCAATAGGAAAAGACTGGAACCCTAGCTCCACAAATATAGCTCCATTTAGATGATATTTTTCAGAAATTCTTCAAAGTTTCTGATTCTTTGATGGTACTCTTCCCTGTTTTCCAGTGCTGCTATGTAGCTGTGTACTTTCTCATATTTTTAAAATCTTCTTTTGTCATCTCAATACATGTCTTTTTTTAATTAAAGTTTGTTGGTTTGACAATTGTTAGTAAAGTTACATAGATTTAAGGTGTACAGTTCTGTATTACATCATCTATATATATATCACATTGTGTGTTCACCACCCAGAGTCAGTTCGCCTTCCATCACCATATATTTGATCCCCTTTACCCTCATCTACCACCCCACCCCCTTTCCCCCTGGTAACCACTAAACTATTGTCTGTGTCTATGAGTTTTTGTTTCTCATTTGTTTGTCTTGTTCTTTTGTTGTTTTTGCTTTATATATCACGTATCAGTGAAATCCTATTGTTCTTAACTTTTTCTATCTGATTTATTTCACTCAGCATAATAATCTCAAGATCCAGCCATGTTGTCGCAAATGGTACTATTTCATCTTTTCTTACCGCCGAATAGTATTCCATTGTGTATATATACCACAACTTCTTTATCCAATCATCTATTGAAGGACACTTTGGTTGTTTCCATGTCTTGGCCACTGTAAATAAAGCTGCAATGAACGTTGAAGCGCATGTGTCTTTATGGACAAATGTTTTCAGATTTTTGGGCTAGATACCAGGAGAGGGATTGCTGGGTCGTATGGTAATTCTACTCTTAATTGTTTGAGGAACCTCCACCCTGCCTTCCATAACGGCTGCACCCATCTGCAAGTGCATCTCTTTTAAATGAGTTTTAATCAGATAGAATTTGCCTTTGTGTTATGTGGATTTCTTTAATAAGTTGTGAGGACTGTATGCAGAAAAGTCTTTGAAAAGCTAAATTATATTCTCTCTCGTCATCCTCTCATTACCTTTATGTAATGATCCTGTCAGATTTGAGAGTAATTTACAGATAAAGGACCCAGCTTGTTTTTGTTTCATTTTAAGAGATTTTCCATAACTTTTTCTCTCTCAGAAATCATCTAAGTCTAAATTACAAACCATCCAAATATATTCTTTTTTAAATTCAGAAAATAGTCACGTTGCTCTGGTCATGTAGTTTTTGAATTTTATTCCTTTTTTTTCTTAATGATGAGCATTTATTCGTTTCATTCAAAAATACTTATTGAGTGCCTCCTCTATACCAGGCACTATTCCCAGTGCTGGAGGAGACAACTAAATAGACAAGGAAAATATTAAATGGTGCTAACTGCTGTGGAGAATTAAGCGTGGTATGATAAGAGAGACTCTAGGTGACGAGATTGAGTGGTCAGGGAAGGGTTCTTTGAGGAAGTGACTTATTTTTATTTATTTCAGGTGTGCAAAACAATGCAATACTTAGACATTTCACCCCTCACAAAGTGATAACCCCCCTGCCCCAATCTATTGCCCCTCTGACATCATATATATCTATTACAATTCCATTGACTCTATTCCCTATGCTGTACTCCATATCCCATGACTATGTATATTAAATTATAGTTGACATACAGTATTATTCAGCTTCAGGTGTGCAGTGCAGTGGTCAAACATCTGAACCATCCATGAAGTGGTCTCCCTAATAAGACATGTGCCCATCTGACACCCTACAAAATCTTTACAACATTATTGATTATATTCCCCAAACTGTCTTTCATATCCCCATGGCAACATTGTAGTTACCAATTTATGCTAATCCCTTCCCCTTCTCCCTCATCCCCACCCCCCACCCTTCTAGCAACCATCAATTTTGAGGAGGTGACATTTAAGCTAAGACCTGAATGATAAGCCAGTCATACGAATATGAGGTGGAGCATTCCAGGTAGTGTAAAGGCCCTAAAGTAATAAGGAGTTGGCGTGCATGAGGAGCAGAGACGGCCAGTGTGGCTGGAGCTAAGTGAATAGATGAGAGTGGTAGGGGGAGGTCTGGTGGAGGTCGTCGGGATCAGATCATGCATGATGTGGGTCAGGTAAGGTACTTGGGTTTAATTTTAAGTGCTGTGGGGAGCCTTCAGAAGATTTTAAGGCGGAGGAGGTGACATGAGCTAATTTACATTAACATATAATCAAGATAGGAACATCTAATACAGTCAGCCAATGCTGAGAGCCTCTAACCAAACATAGGCAAAAGATTGCATTTACTCCTAGGGCATACTATTATAAGTAGCCCAGTTTTCCAGGAAAAACCCTAAGCCTCAGAAACAAGAAATGGGCCAAATTACCTTGCTTTGAATCCCAGCTCCACCATTTACTAATGGTATAACTTTGGGCAAATTATAAGATCTCTCTGCACTGGTTTCCTTATCAATAAAATGAAGATAATAATAGTACCCACCTTACAGTGTTGTGAGAATTGAACAATTTAGTACAAGTAAAATGCGTAGAACAATGCTTGGCATATACCGTGTTTCCCCGAAAAATAAGACCTAACCGGAAAAGAAGCCCTAGCATGATTTTTCAGGATGACATCCCCTGAACATAAGCCCTAATGCATCTTTTGGAGCAAAAATTAATATAAGACCCAGTCTTATTTTGGGGGAAACACGATAGTAAGTACTTAACATTTAATTTTATTATTTCCTCAAGATATGGGTTAACACAATACCACGTGTCTAGTGTGACTTAAGTACTAAATTGTAAATCTTATTTAATTTTAACTAAATTTAGAAATTGATCCTTTATACAGTTATTAGGAAATTTTAAGTATGTTTTAAATAACGATATATAAATCTTTTTCAACTGTAAATTTTATGACATTTGAATCACGTATCTGATAAAAACTTAGCATCTGAATTGAGATAAGCTATAATTGTAAATACACACTGGATTTTGAAGACTTAATGTAAAAATGTGTTTTCATTGACTTTTAAAATAACATTTCAATATATTGTGTTAAATAAAATGCATTATTAAAATAATTTTTACTTGTTTTCTTTTAAAAAATGTGACTACTAGAGAACTTAAAATGACATGAGTGGCGTAAATTATATTTCTGTTGGATGACACTCCTCTAGATGCTGGGGCTGAGGAAGGTCAGTGGAAGAAGCATATGGACTGGGGGAGGTGCTTTTTCCAATGGCACAAACACACCTGGAGATTCCAAAACACCTTCACCCAGTGGCGCCTCCCTCCCTATCAAATTAACCCTACCTCTTACCTTCTGGCTGAAAATCAGTGCCTTTAATGAGCCTGCCCCCACTGATTAGGAGTGTTTTGTATTCTTCAGGTGTGTCATGGTGGGAAAAAAGTATGCATCACTGCTCTGTGTGAAAGAGCGTTGCGCAGGTTAGACACTTATCAATGATTTTAATGAAATAACTATCTGGAGTTCTCTGAACTAGTACTACCATATAAAATTGTTCTCTAAAATAAAGTCTACCACTAATCCTGGTCCAATGAACCCGAGACTTAAAATGAGGAAGAATTAAAGTAGATCTTAAATAAGGGATAAAGTCCTGGTTCAAAAGCTGAGGAAGTTGAGAAAGGCATCTTGTGTCCTAAAGGCTAAATTTCTGGGATACAAAACCAAACAAAAAACTCAGAAAGCCAAGCAACCATAAACTTGTCTCTGACGTGAAACTAAACATATGTTTTTTTCTTCTCATGCGTCTTGATGCGTGCTGTTATATACAAAGGCTTTTGACTTTTTAAAAGAGGCTTTATTCTCAAGTTAGCACAAAGAAGATTCCTAGTAAACACTCTTAGCAAATAGTACTACTCTTCTGTTTTAGCTGTTTGGCATGCTTATATATTCTTTCTGTATCACCCCCAAATAATTTTTTTAAATCTATAATATGTCTTAACTTTATACCACTCAAAGATTATTCCATGCCCTCTCAATAAAATCAGTTTCTAGAGAAGAAAGCCCTTTCCTTAGATTGCTGTACTGTTTTGGTTTCACAGAAAACATTTCACTGGAAGCCCCTTTGTAGTCTCTGGCCTTCCCGTTACAATGAAGAAAGAGGTAATCTCAAAGTTTCCCAACCAGAAATGATTGTCAGAGCAATTGCCTGAGTAGCTGATATCACTTGATAAATTTCCCTTATTTCCATAACAACAGGATTTTCTGTGAAGCCTTAAAATCAGACACTTGATGTGGATGATGAGGAAACAGGCATGCAGCTAGTTTGTAGTACATATGGACCTGCCTGGGAAAGCATTATAGAGTTCTAACCGCCTGGTTTTTAGGTGAAGAATCAGAAGCCCTGAGGAAGTGACTACTGAGTGACAAAGAATGAACCAGGCCAAGGTTAGGTCTAAGTTGCATCTCAGTTTCTTGGTACAGAGAAACCATGATTGTTTCGGGTTTGTAAGTCTGTGAGATTCCTGAAGACCATGGATAATGCCAAGGATTCGTAACTCACCTTTTTTAGGCTAAGAACTTGAGACTGTGTGTGTGTGTGTGTGTGTGTGTGTGTGTGTGTGTGCGCGCGCGGTGGGGGGATTACAAAATGGCTTATAGATGTGGCTCTGTCAGTGAACCCAAATCACTTTATGTACCTGTCTCCCGTGGCCTAAGCAGGTGAGGATTTCATCTATTCTCAGCGCTCTCTGTCTAAGGAGGTAATTTTCTGTACAGGACTCTATCCTATCAGACCCTAATAGATCTCTAGTAGTTGTGGCATAGACATCTTTCAAAGGTCTGTTTGGACAGTGTGAACAGATAAAAAAATGATAAAGGGGTTATTGGTCTCTTATGGGTCCCCAAAGCCATATGAGTCTGACCTAAGATTTTAATTTTGTCACCATGAAAAGCTTTTATTAAGTGGCTTCGTCTGCAGATGGTGGCATGCATTCAAATCTTCACTCCAGAAAACCTTGGGGAAGTAAGTCACTTAGAAGCTTAATGTTCTGGAGAGTTACAGGTTTGTTTCATTCATTACACATTAAACATTTATTTAAAATAATCATTCTAGTTGGAAATTATTCTAAAATGGATTGCACCCTTCTTCCTTCTTTTTAATTTAGTGTGTTGAGCCTCATTTAACCTTTTGTTAGTGACTCACATCGTGTGTGTGTAAAGGATACAGAGTTCCATGGGCTTTTAGTAGTCTGATCCTATTTTCCCACAAGCCCATTTTTAGTACATGACTTTTACAGAGTACAGAATATAAGTTCTTTCAGAAATGCATATTGTTGTAAAAATGCCTGGATTTAAGCCTGTGGGTCACAATCAAATAAGATGTTTTTATTTTTTGTTTCTTAAGATAGGGACAATTTGTTTTTTCATTAAAAAAATTTTTTTTTACTATTATTGAGGAATAGTGTGTTTCTCCAGGGCCCATCAGCTCCAAGTCCAGTCGCCATTTTCAATCTTAATTGCAGAGGACGCAGCCCCCCATCCCATGTGGGAATTGAATCGGTAGCCTTGTTGTTGCAAGCTCACGCTCTAACCAACTGAGCTACTCAGCTGCTCCACAAATAATGTTTGAAAGCCACTGCCATAGTTAGCTCCTTCCTGTCGCAATTATCATTTCTTGCATTTGCATAGTACTTGACTATTTGCTAAGCCTCTAAGTCAGGGGTGTCCAAACTTTTTTCAACGTTTTTCACCAAGGGCCATGTGCGGTAAAATATACAAACAGCCGGGCCACTCACTCGAGGTGAAGTACGTATTGCCTCACCTGGTTTATTTAAGTAAACTAAATATATTTTTGGAATTTGCTGCGGGCCAATTAACAATGGATCATGGGCTGCAGTTGGCCCGCGGGCCGCAGTTTGGACACCCCTGCTCTATACATATATATGGCCTATAATAAGTAAACTAGGGGAGGGATTGACTTCATGTTGCTTTTAAACTATATAATAGGCTAGCATATTGGAGCTAAAAGAGCATGAACTTTGAAATTAGGTGATCTTTAATTTTAGCTTTTCTGTTTAGTAGCCATGTGACCTTGGATGCCTTAATTAATCTTGTTTAACTTTAGAACCTCAGCTTCTTTTTTTTTTTAGCTTAAATGGGAAATGCCAGAATTGTTGGGTGCTTTAAATCAAGTAATGAAGGTAAAAATGCCTAGGAGGAGCCCCATGGATGACTCTCACAAACACAATGTTCAGTGGAAGGAAGTGGACATTAAAAAAAGAGTACACGTAACATAATTTTATTTATATAAAGTTTAAAACAGGCAAAACTAATCTACAGTGATGGAAGTCAAGACAATGTTTACTCTTGAGTGAAGTGATTGGGAGAGGATACAAAAGTAGTACTTTGTGTCTTAGTAATGATCTCTTCCTTGGTTTGGAGACACACTGTAAAAGTTCATTGAGCTCCATACTTAGGATTTGTATACCTTTCAGAATGTATATTTTTATACTGTACTGTATATTCTTATTCTTATACTGTAACAAAAAAGTTATTTTAAAGTGCTTATTAGCACAGAACCTAGAGCATAATTATTTCCATAAGTTAACAATATGAAAGTTTATTTAACAAAGTGATTCTAGCCTTTCCTTGTAATCTTTCAATTTCTTTGTTCTGTTATGGTTCTTTGTCTCCTAATTCCAGTTTTATGCCTAGACATGTTTAGTAAATATATACTGATGATAATCCTAACTGGTGTAGTTGAAGAAGTTTAGGTCAGTCAGACAAGGTGAAATTGAATGTCTGACCACTGTGGTCTAGGAGTAAAATCAGGAATGTGATTTTTGATTTGATGCTATTCTCTGATCATTATGTGATTTGATGTTTTGCTTTTTAAGTGGAGATTAAATAGATCTTTTTCTGATTTGTGTAATACAATTTTTTCTTATATTGGGTCAGTTTCATTATTGAATTTTTTCATAGTGGGATATTGGACTTACTCTGTTATTTGTGACACTTTTAGTACATGCCAGTTATCATGTAGTAGGCTTTGAAATGGTCATTATCACACCCGGTAACACCTTATATATTTTTCTTAGTTTCTTGTCGCTGCAAAAGAACCATACTTACTATTTTTGTACTACAAGTATAGAAGTAGAACTTGTGTACTTGGAAATTTATGCAAGATCCTGTTATAAAAAACTTAGAATTGTTGAAAATTCAATTTAAAAAATTGAGAAAGTTATTTCTTTTTCTGCTAGGCAATTTGTGGAATATAAAATAAGTCTATGACAGTCTCTGGCCTCAGGGAGGATAGAAGTATATAAGGAGAGGTTTGTGAGATAGGCAGAAAATGAATTTGTCTACATTTGCTTTTGGTCATTTGGACGTTGGCCTTTGAGAAGTTTCGGATAGAGATACTAGCAAGGCCCGCCCTCCAAACCTCAGAGAGCTGTGGTGGTGACTGTATCTTACGGGTGCCCTGGAGCCGAGGTACAGAGAACTGACTTCATGAGTGGTCAGTACTATGACAAAAAGTTAGGGAGGTGGAGAGGAACCCCCTAGCTGTCAGATACTTATTTATATTAATTCATTAAAATAGATAATGCCATTCCATCCTCAAAATCCCTTTGGAGTAGACACTATTATTTCTGCTGTAAAGACACAGAAATTGAGGCCCAGAGACATTTAGTAACTTGTCTAAGTTTCCACAGCTAGTCCAGAGTTAATATTCAAATCGAAAGCCTATCTGCACCACTTGCTATATACATAAAGAGAGTAATGTTATCCAAAGAAAGGATGTGTTTATCAGAAGATACCAGCTTGGAAACATGCTAAATGGGAGGTCATAAAGAAAGTTGACAGCAGGTTACATCTAGGATTAGCCAGGAAAGGGAATGCTGTTAACTTCAGGAGTTAATTTCTTGAAAGTCCCTCTGAAGCTTTTTGTATTCCTATTGTGAGATGGTTGCATGGGACTGTTAAACCCTGGTGCAAATCTGCCTGTTGCCTGTTTCTTTTCTTTTCTGGTAAAATATACATAACATAAAATCCACCATTTTAACCATTTTAACGTATTAAGTACATTTACAATGTTATGTGACCCTCAACACTATCCATCTTTAGAACTTTTTCATCATCCCAAACAGAGACTCTGAACCCATTAAATCATAACTCTCCATGACTCGCTCTGCTCAGCGCCTGGTAACCTCTGTTCTAATTTCCATCTCTATGAATTTGCATATTCTAGTCACCAAATGTAAGTGGAATCATACAATATTTGACCTTTTGTTTTTGGTTTATTTCACTGAGCATAATGTTTTTAAGATTCATCCATGTTGTAGTAAGTATCAGAATTGCATTCCTTTTTAGAGCTGAATAATATTCCATTGTATGTATATACCGTATTTGTTTATCTGTTCATTTATTTATGGACACTTGGATTGTTTCTACCCTTTGGCTCTTGTGAATAATGCTGCTACAAACAAGTATCTGTTTCAGTTCTTGCTTTCAATTATTTTGGGTATGTACCCAGGAGTGGAGTTGTTAGATCATATGGTAATTCTGTGTTTAACTTTTTGAGATTTTCCACAACAGGTGCACTGTTTTTCATTCCCCTTAGCAATTCTCAAGGGTTCTAATTTCTTCACATCCTCAACAATACTTACTATTTTTGTTTGTTTGTTTGTTTGTTTGTTTTTATAATAGCCATCCAAATGGGTGTGAAGTGGTATCTCATTGTGATTTTGATTTGCAGCTCCCTAATGATTAATGATGTTGAGTATATTTTCATTTGCTTATTGGCCCTCTGTACAGATAAATGGAGAAATGTCTATGAAAGTCACTTGGCCATTTATGAGTTGGGTTGTTTAAAGATTTTTTGTTGAATTGTACGAGTTCTTTATGTATAGATATTAATCCCTTATCAGGTATATGACCTGCCAGTGTCCTCTCCCACTCTGTGGGTTGTCTCTTGACCCTCATGATAGTGTCCTTTGATGCACAAATGTTTATTTTAATGAAATCCAGTTTATCTGGGGGTTTTTTTGTAGTTGACTGTGATTTAGATACTATCCAAGAATCATTGTCAAATCCAGTGTCATGAAGATTTTCCCCTATGTTTTCTCATAAAAGTTTTATAATTTTACCTCTTATGTTTAGTTCCTTGATGTATTTTAAGTTAATTTTTGTATATTGTGTAAGGTAAAGTTTCTACTTCATTTGCATATAGGTATCCAGGGTTTCCCATTTGTTGAAAAAAGCATCCTTTTCCCATGAATGGCCTTGGCACCTTTGTTGAAAATTGTTTGACTGTACATGTTAGGGTTTATTTCTGGGCCCTCTGTTCTATTCCATTGGTCTATGTCTGTCCTTATGCCAGTGCCACACTGTTTTAATTACTGTAGCTTTGTAGTAAGTTTTGAAATCAGGAAGCATGAGTCCTCCAACTTTGTCTTTTCATTTTCAAGATTGTTTAAACTATTCAAGGTCCTTTGAAATTCCATATGAATTTTAGGATGGCTTTTTTATATTTCTGCAAAAAACATCATTGTGATTTTGATAGGGATTGCATTGAATCTGTAGATCACTTTGGGTATAATTGTCATCTTAACAGTTTTAGTCTTCTAATTCATGAACATGGGATGTCTTTCTGTTTATTTATGGTTTCTTTAATTTCCTTTAGCAGTGCTTTGTAGTTTTTAGTGTACAATATTTTAGTTCATGTGGCTGTTATATTTTTCACAGTAAATTAATAAATTAACATTCTAGTTTGTCCATCGTTGTTTAATGACCTATAGACCTGCCCTCAAAAAATCTGTTCTGTTTTTAACAGAATCGGGATTCTGAACCCACAAAGCTGAGGGACTGATCCTGGAAATTGAAAACCTAACCAAATTGCTGCCCTTGGGAACCAAGTCTGCGAGTCCAGACTGCTGCTTTCCTCTGATAAAAACTGAATTTCACTGCATGTCTTCTTTGATCTATAGTTGTTCACATTTATAATTTTTTTCTATCTTTTGCTTCTAGATTTCTCCATCCTGCTAAAGAGGAACGATTTCCTATTTGGTATAGCTGATGGTACCATGCAAAAATCAGATCCTCGAAAAGGTCAGAATCTATGTTTATGCATAATAGAGAGTTATCCTCTACTAGGCTGTGTATGAATGTATGTGTTGCAAAAAGTGATTAGAGTGAGTAAAAGAATCTCACCCTTGCCAACTTATCCTGCAATTTTAACAAATCTCATGTATCATTTATACAGCTCTTTATAGTTTGCAAAGAATCGTTCACATAATTATCTCATACTGTCTTTACAGTTATTTTACGAAGTAAGTACTATAGCTATTCCTATTTTATGGAAACAATGAGGGATTAAGAGACTTATTCATGGAATACTATTCGGCGGTAAGAAAAGATGAAATAAGACCATTGGTGACAACATGGATGGATCTTGAGATTATAATGCTAAGCAAAATAAGTCAGACAGAAAAAGCAGAGAACCATATGATTTCACTGATATGTGGTATATAAACCAAAAACAACAAAAGAACAAGACAAACAAATGAGAAACAAAAACTCATAGACACAGACAATAGTTTAGTGGTTACCAGAGGGTAAGAGGTGTGGGGGGGTGGTAGATGAGGCTAACGGTGATCAAATTATATGGTGATGGAAGGAGAACTGACTCTGGGTGGTGAACACACAATGGGATTTATAGATGATGTAATACAGAATTATACACCTGAAATCTATGTAACTTTACTAACAATAGTCACCCCAATAAACTTTAATTAAAAAAAAAAGTACCAAAGCCCAAATAAACTAACACTTTTAAAGTCTCCAAAAGGGTAATACAGTGTAGATGTGTCACCATTGTATGTGATTCTGGAACTCATACTTGAGGATCACGCTGCAGAGAAAGAATTCTTCACAATGCCCTTTTGGAGACATTGCTCCAAATACATCGTGGAATATTTTCAGATGCAAATCATTTCAGCAAGCACTTATTAAGGGTCTCCTATATTCACAATAGTGGCTTAGTATTTGAAGGTTTAACTTGGGAGTAGGATGGAAATATTATGCTTAAAAATGTAAATAAGGTAGATTATGTTTAGGGGTTTATATACTAAGGATTCATTTATTCTTTTACATAACATTTATCAAGCAGAAAGTATGAACAGTCAAATATCTTATATATTCTGTAGTCATAGCATAGCACATTGAAAATTATTGTTGCCAGTGACCACCCTCAATCAAGAAACAATTATTATAGAGATATAGAAGTATTTTGTAAAGTTTTAACATTAAATATACATTATTCCATCATTAAAAAAAAGAGACTTATCAAAATCTTGTTACTATGAATGGCAAGATTTTAGTCCTCGATCTTTTGCCTCTAAATCTTTCCCTTCTCACTACATCACAGGTTCATAATTTGTATCAGAACTTAGTAGACATGTAAGTATGGAAGCTGTATGAACATTGGAAATAATGTATGTAAAAGTGTGAAAAAAAGTTAAAACCCCTTTATAGATGTAAAATACCATTAAAATAAGCCAGATCTTGATAGATATTGAATGTCTAACATAATCCTTTAGATGACACCAAACACTTCGATGTGTAATGTAACATTGTATTAGTATGGCAAACGAGGCGCTTCACAGGTTGCTTACCTACTTTTCTAGTCTCATCTCACTCAGTTCCTGTCATTTGTCTCTGTAACTTACCGTACCCTTTTACATCTATAATAAACTGCTTGCTGCTCTCTGAACACTGTTCATTTCCATGCCTTAGTACCTTTGTACCATATTCCCTTTGCCTAAAATGCCTATTCATCTTTCTTCTGATAATCCTGGCTCAGCTTCATCACTTCTATGAAGTTTTCCTCAGCTCCTGAAGCAAAGTTAATCGTTCCATTCTGTTTTCCCAGAGCACTTTGTATAACGAATCTCTGTTAGTCCAAAATTTTATATTATGATTGTACATTTGAATTACTCTCTGTCCTACTAATCTGTGAGTTCTTTGTGAGCATAGTCTGGGACTTATTTGTCTTTGTATCCTTAATACCCTGCGTTACTCCTAGGCTTAGGTACATTTTGTTTAAAGAATGAAAGAACAGCTTTCTTAAAGGATCTGTACGTTAAGTCGGAGAATGACCACATAAAAATACTTAAAAGCTTATAAATATATGCAAATGAATACAGTACATGCTTGAAATGGGATGATCACAGCCAGGCAGAATTATTTAGGGAAGGATTCCTCAAGTTCAGGTATTTGGCAACCGATGGCCCATAGGCCAAATCCTGTCTGCTGCCTGTTTTTTGTAAATACAGATTTATTGGCACATAGCCATGTTCATTGTTAATATGTTTTCTCTTGCTGGTCTCATGCTAGAGTGGCAAAGTTGAATAGTTCCAACAGAAACCATATGTCTCATAAAAGGGCCACTTGGCCCTTTACAGAAAAAGTTTTCCAATCCCTGCGCTAGGAGGTGGGTTTTGAATAGAGATAGGAAGAGAAAAGGAACCTGAATTGATGAAGCCCGAGCACGCATCATAACGTAATATAAACAGGCCGTATAGTAGGTATGCTAAGGAGAAAGTTCCACTTTAATCCATGTTGTCAGAGAGTTATGTTGAAGAGATGAAATGTCAAGAATGCTTTGACTTGAGAAAGAAGGAACGTAGAAATCCAATGGAAAGAAATTATCAAGGGAACATTCTGGGCCTGTAGTAAGGTAGTTTCCTAAGTAGTAGCAGGGCGTGATGATAATGATGATGATGGCGAAGGAGAAGGAAGCAACAGTACAAATTAGCATTGATGGAGTGTCTACTATGTGCCAGGTACTGTTCTTAGTGCTTTATGTATATCCAATTTAATCCAGCAACTACCATGTTTTCCCGAAAATAAGACCTAGCTGGACAATCAGTTCTAATGTGTCTTTTGGAGCAAAAATTAATATAAGACCTGGTCTTATTTTACTGTAATAGAAGACCGGGTCTTATATCATGTCATATCATATCATATATCATATCATATCATATCATATCATATCATATCATATCATATCATAATATAATACCGGGTCTTATTGTTAGAGCAGTTCCCAGTGACCATAGCCACTAGGAACTTTCCCGGCACGTTAGAGTAGTCACCGGCGATAACGGCTATTAGGGGCTTTCCCGTCAGATCAGTATCTAGCGACCACAGCCGTTAGAGACCTTCCCGGCACCCCGGCCAGCTTTAACCAATACCCTAGCGCTGCAAACCCCCCAAACCCAAAAGCCCGACGCTATATAACCAAAATGCCCGACCCGGGCAAGTGCTCAGTCTTTGGGAACGATCCTGTTGAGCCCGCTGTTGAAATAAAGCTGTGTTCTCCCTGATCTCTGCGTGCCGCTTGAGTTTCTCGGTCCTCGCCGTTTTCTGCAACATCATATCATATCATATATCATATCATATCATATCATGTCATAATATAATACCGGGTCTTATATTAATTTTTGCTCCAAAAAGACATATTAGAGCTGATTGTCCGGCTAGATCTTATTTTGGGGGAAACAGGGTATATGAGGTAATTGCTGTATTGTCTTTATTTTGCCGATGAGGAAACCAAGACACAGGGGTCAAGTTACTTGGCTAAGGTTATACGACTAGTAAGAGATAGAACCAGATCTGAACCCAGGCAGTCTGGCTTCAAAGTCTTCATAATAAAGGAGGGAAATCTGGGGATATTTGATAAAAGCACCCTTAAGCTTAGAGTAATTAGTCTGAGTAATTAGGGAGTATGCTTGCTATTCCATCGAGAGAGAGAGAGAGAGAGAGAGAGAGAGAGAGAGAGAGAACCTCTATTAGAAATTTGGTTTTATATGAAACTACTATTACTGATGGAAGTATGCTGGGATTGCCTCATGGGTATTGAGATACAAAACTTATTGAGAACTACTTCCCTAAGACCAAGATCCACTGCCAAGAGTGAAAGGAACTTCCTGGGGAGATGTGGGATCTTCCTCACTGGAAGTATAAGCAAAGACTTGGTAGAGATGGTAGAAAGAAGCTTCAAGCATTAGCTAGGATTGTTGGAATTGGAGGGAGGAGGAGGAGGAGGCATTGAATTAAATGAGTTTTAACATTCTTTCCAAACCTGTAGTTCTGGTATACCAATAGACTGATTACCAAGCACAAAGGAAAGGTCTCCAATGTGGCTTTGACATAGTTGATTTGAGTGGAAGACAAAGTAGTATAGGAGAAAATCCAATATATAAAATTCGAATTTGTAGAACAAGTTACTTCAAAGCAGACATTGGATTTATTTTTATAACTAACCATCTATAATTTCAATAACCAACTATAATTTCAACTAACCATCCTGGTGTGCTCAAAATATACTTCATTTTTTATTAAAAAATTCCATTTACACTTAACTTTTTGGGACTATAGTTACTGCGTAAAATAAAGGCAGCACCCATTGTTCATTATTTCAAAGGTGGAAGATATTTCAGAGTATCTGCCACGTTAAGTTGTAGGGGATACAGAGGAAATAATTGAGCTGGGCCCCTGCTGCTACTGCCCCATAGACTTATAATGTGATAGAACCTGAAAGGGGCCTTATAGATCACGTTCAACACTTCATTTTACAACTGAGGAAAGTTAAAAACCAAAGATGATGTGTTACTGGCTCAGAGTCTCACAGTCACGTAGCTGGAAATTGACTTTCAAAAGTCAGAGATCAGGTATGGAAAGTGCCTGCCAGTGAGTGGCAGGTAAATGAGGAAGCAGAAGGGAAAGAAGGTGATGATGATGATGTTAATTTGTTCTGCCCCATGTCACCCTTCTGTAAGCCTTTAGAGAGAAAGGTGGTGTTGTAGGGATGTGCACTGTCCACGCCACAAACCTAAAGTTGCACAGTGTAGTAAGGACGAAACCATACCCTCTAAAATGACAGGATCTCGGGTTTGCAGGGCCTTTCTGTTCCCCCTGATGGTTTAATATTTCCACCAGGTTATCTCACCTCTGCTTCCGTACCCTCAATGATGGCAGATTTGTATCTTTCCTTCCCAGAGAGTTCCTTACACTGTTGGATACCTCTGGCTGCCAGAAAGCTCCTAGTAATAAGCTGAATCCTATCTATCTGTAGCTTCCACCAACTAGTCCTAGTTCTCTCCCTTGGGGTCATATTGAACAAATAAAGCAAATCTCATCTCTCCTGTATAGGAGAACACTCCAGATACTTGCACACATCTCTGCTGTTTCCCCTGGTTAAACCTCCCTAGTTTCTTAAACCCTCACTATCCTCTTGCTTTCCTTTTAATGAGATGGTGTGTCTGTATCTCATTCAGAGTATAGGACCTAGATTTGAACATAAAAGTCTACTTCTGAAAAGTGCTGACCCAAATGAGAAGGAGGATGGTGGTGGTGGTGGTGGTGGTGCAGGCTACTTATTTCATGACATCAGATCCATATATGCCTGCCTGGAAGTATGATGTGGCACCATTGGTACGAATAAACTTCTCCCCTGTTCAAGAAGCATGGGCTAGAAGCACCCTAAAGGCATCAGCTTCTCTTATGCTCTGGATCACACTTCTGTAAGCCTCTGGAAAGGGTAAGTCTTATACACAGCTGAAGTCTACTAGGACAGCCTGTAAGACAAAGGGAATTATGGCTTCTGTGCGTTTTCATTAGCTACTCATTGCTAGCTGCTTTGCTTGTTAAAGGAAATATTGATGTTCTCTGGTGGTTCTTCTCTGTGCACGTGCAGAGATGTATAATTGCTATAGAGGGAGTGGGGGAGGCATGATCACCAAGGAGAGATCTGCTTCGTCTTCTTTGTTCACATCTGCTGCACGCAGAAGACAGGATTTATTGCTCTCTTTGAGAAAGTAATTGCCTAGCTTGCTTCCCCTCCCCCCAATCCCAGAGGAGTATTACCATCTCATCACATTTATCTCTAACGGCAGCAAAGTAAATGAAGGAGAGCTGGAGGCAAAGGACCAGCTGAGCGGCGCTAGGAATACTTGTTAATAGGACGGAGTGGCTAATCAGTGGCACATCCCTATGTGGCATGTCCCTATGGACATGAGACCAGTCCCGTGTCTGTCTTCTGCCTCCTCTGACGTGTGTCCTCCATGACACAGAGGAGGCAATTGTTCTGCTCCCAGCATTTCCATTTTGATCTCTGTGCTTATCGCCGTAGGATTACAGTTTATTAAAACCACAGTTATCTAACACTGAAAGGGTTCTGTCTTAATGGGTTTTCAGAAGTACATTTGATGCTTCTTTTTTATATTTTCTAGTTTTCATTTCTGGGGGAAGCATCCTCCTTCCCTGTTCCCTTCCTCCCTTCCTCCCCACCCTCTCTCTCTCTCATTGGTATGTGCATGTAAGCCTGCATTACTACCTTTGTGTTTTCCAAGCTCTGGGAATATTTAAAACATGCTACCTATGGGCATCCTCTGTTTAATTTTTACCTCATGAAATCCCAGACTGTGCCTAATCTTAGTCAGTGTCCAGATCAAGCTAATAAACATCAGTGCTTTAGTTTTTACTGCAGTGAAATGGATAGACTATCCACAGTCACATCTGGTTGTAGTTCTTCCCAAGGTGGGTATTCCATGTTAGAAGCATTTGTAAGGGTTCTTTCTCATGAGTTTGTTTGTTTTGAGGAGAGAGACAGTCTTGTTAAGCGCATAGTTTGTGTTCAAATCCTGCCTTTCCTACTGACTGTAACCTTTTAGAAGCTTCTTCAACCTCCCTGCGTGTTATTTCCTCATTTGTAAAAAGGGGTAATGATATCGTACTAAGTGGTGTCGTACTGGGGAGGACTCGACAGGATGGTGTTGTTGAAATTCTTAGCACAATGTCATGCACATAGTAAACAGCTTAAAAATACTGCTATTTAATGTTAATAATTTTTATTGCTATTTTAATATATAAGCAATAATTTACAACTGAATTTTTGATATAATATATGAAGAATTTTTTTCTACTTTTCTTTGCTTCAAAGTGTGACTTGCTCTGATTGTTTTGTCACATTTTGAAAGGATGCTTCCATAGCCTTGCAGATTTTTCTATTACATATTTTCTTTCTTTCAAGGGATTCTAGAAATATCAGAGTTTTTACATTTGCTAGATCTGCACTATCTAGTACAGTAGCCACTGGACACATGTGTCTTTTTAAATTTAATAAAAATTAAATACAATTAAAAATACAACTCTTGAGTCACACTAGCCACATTTCAAGTGCTGAATAAACCACATGTTGCTGGTGGCTGGCTACCCATTAAACAGTGTAGATCTAGAACTTTTCCATCATCACATAAAGTTCTGTTGGACAGCTCTGCTTTAGATGTTGCTAGTCTGTGCTCTCACACACTTTTCTCAGAAATCACAGAGGATATGAGAGACTACTCTCTTAATGTTTCAGGGCTCTGGAAAACGGAAGAATTCAGGTTATTCTTCCTTCTCTGTCCTTCATTACTGTGTTTTGAAATAAATACAGGCACGTTCACTTACCCCCTCAAAAGATAACATTACCCTAATTTTTAAAAGTCCCAGTCAACAGTGAGAGGAAGCCAAAGGGAGAAGTAAAGTAGAAGTAGTTCTAGCAGATATTCCTAGAGTCGTTACTCAAATTATAAATATTAGAATCCTTAGGGGCCAACTAGTAACAGGAGATTCTAATGTCCTTTGTGTAAGTATGTACATTATTATTCACGGTCTGAGTTTTGCCTCTAACAAAGGTGGTGAACAGCAAATTTGTCCTTAATAATCCCGATTATCTGTATTATACACTTTTAAAGCCATTTTTTCATTTGTTCTTCACAACAACCTAGTGAAGCAAGTAGCACTGGGATTACCATTCCTGTTTTACTGATAAGGAAATTTAGGCTCAGTGCCTAAAGTCTTTAAGGAAAAGTAGTCTTTAAGGGAAAAACAGAGTTGAGATTCAAAACAGAATAAAATTTTAACTTTCAATTCAGTGTTTTGTTTTGTTCTGCTCTATTTTACCACCAATCAGACTGTGGTCAAAGAAAGAGTGAAATTTCTTTAGGGCAACTAGAAAACTGACTAACGTTGCACAAAGTACTCTCAGAGCATTGCTGCAGCTTCATTTGTCCTATGACCATGTGTATTAGTCAGGGAGGGCTGCCATAACAAAATACCACAGGCTGGGCAGCTGAAAACAACAGAAATTTATTTTCTCACAGTTTCTGAAGCTGGAAATCCAAGATCAAGATGTCAGCAGGGCTGGTTTCTGGTGAGGCCTCTATCTTTGGCTCACAGACAGCACCTTCTTTCTGTGTCCTCACCTCGCCAATTCTCTGTATGCGTTTGTGGAAGGAGAGAGAGAGACAGAGACAGAGAGCGATATCTCTGGTGTCTCTTCCTCTTCTTGTAAGGACACCAGTCCTATCAGATTAAGACCCCACCCCATGACCTCATTTAACCTTAGTTAGTTTTTTAAAAGTCCTGTCTCCAAATAGTCACATTGGAGGTTAGGACTTAACATACCGATTTTGTGAGAACACAGATCAGTCCATAACAACATGTTATGGTTTTTTTTTTTAGTATCTTTTGATTTTATGGCTTAACCTGGTTAGTTAAAAACTATATTTATATTCAGTGTTTACATGGGACCGAATGTAGCAAATATCCATCTTCTTTATTTCTGTGGATATTGAAGCTTAGTTAAATTAAACCTGTGGTACTTGCTATAAGGTACCGTCCAACCCTGAGATATTTTAATAAGGAAAAAAAAAGTATCTGACTATCCTACTTTTCTTACAATGTAGCCTAACTTGTTAATAGTTTAAAAATCTCAGTACTTTACAGGGTAATAAGTGTCTCTCTTCCTTCCCACAGCCATTCTACAGATAGAGAAATTAATTAACATACAGAGAAACTAACTTGTCAGAGAGAGCAGAGCAAGGTATTGGTGGATCCAGGGATAAATATTTAATTAAACCTCTTAACTCCTTGACCAGTTTTCAGTTCATTGACTATGCAGCCTAGTGGTAAATATGTTTTTACCCTCCTATCTTGGAGGTAGAGGGATTCAAAGCTGTAGCAAGGATGGAATTTAAGGAATTTCTCATCACTAATTAGATCACTCGTTATTCTTTTCTTTTAGCCATAATGTCCTTATTGTCATTAACATGAATTTTCCAGGTCATGACAGGGGGTTGGAAGTTTTGCTTTTTAAATATTTAAAAATATTTCTATAATAGTTCAACTACACTAGAGATTATTATTAAGAAACGAAAGAAAGAAAAACCTATTTAATGAATTTGTTCTGTGTTAGGCTCCATACTAGACATTTTGTATTATATTATCTTACTTAAATGTCCTTAAAATGTGTAGCCATTTCTGGAAGGTATGCATTCTTACCATTTTTATAGTGCTATTTTTAATAATATTAGTTGAATTAAATAGAAAAATATAAAATTCAGAGTTTAGATTTTAAATAAAATTTGAGGTTTGTGAAAACTAAAAACCTTAGCAGAAATCTTTAAAGCTAAAATCGCTTTATGCTTAAGCGTAGTTTCTGAGGTGGGATGATTTGTCTTGTCTGATATTAAATCAGGCTTGCTCTTCCACTTGACACTAAAATCATATTTTCTCTAACGTCTTTTCTTTTGTCTCTACATCTGAGATACTTACGATTCTTTTCATTGCTAGGGAGGTTGAACAACCAAGCCATATGAAAAGCACAGGTATAAATGGGCCTCCAGAACCAAGGTTCTCAGGCCATATTCTCTCTTCCATCCGTCACCTCTGCTGCTCTGCTCATTGACTTCCTGCGTATTGTAGATCTGCGTTCTCCGTTACAGTAAGAAGTGTAGCCACTGACAGTGACCACATTTTACTTCTCTTATCATACCCCCTTCTGCTTCAGCCACACGGAACTACAGTTGTCCAACATGGCACTGTCCATTTGCATCTTTCTCCCTCTTCTAGGGTGAAGGGTGAGTGCCTTATTACACACGTCTGTATCTAAGTATCATCTCTATGTCAAAACTGTTTTGATGAAAGCATGCATTTAAGTATTGACTTCTTAATATCTGTAATTTTTCTCTCATTGTATAACTATTTCTGAATTTGGAAAAAGGACAAACTTTTCTCTCTCTCTCTCTCTCTCTTTTTTTTTTGAGCGCTTGCTGTGTGCCAAGACCCAGGAATTACTGATTGGCTTAGTAATATTTAGCTCTGATACTCTGTGACAGGCACAGAAATAGGAGGTAGAGATAGTACTGTATTCTGCTTGGGGATATTATTGCAAAGTAACGTTTCTCCTTCACCATAATAGAGAAATAAATAGGAATCTCCTCAATAGAGAAAGAGGGGTAAGACCAGAGATATGCAAGACTGTAACATCCTTATGATGTTTGGATACAGTTTAGGGCTTGATCTGTGAAGACTTTTAAATGAGGTGGGGACAAGTTTTATCTTATTTGTATTTTAGAAAATTAATAACGAAGTATAGATTGGAAAGGAGTGAGATCAGACAGGAATTAAATAACTGTTTTTACTGGTCAAGGTGAAAAATAATGAAATCTTAAACTCAGAATAGGAACCGAGGCAATGGAAGAGAAGAGGAGATGGTCATCATTTTAGAGGAGGAACTGGTAGAATTTGATAACCTATTGGATGTGGAGAGCAAGGGAGACAGACAATTAAGGAGGATTTCAGGTTTCTGATTTGTTACTGTTAGCTGGAGTAGGGACTCCCAGAGAAGAAACATAGGAAAGGGAAAGGGAATAAAACAAAACTAGTTACTTAAAAATTATAGCTACATATCATAATATATACTCTGAAATGTGGCCATTATTATTAGAATGCTTTGAAAAGTGTGGAATTCTCACATGCTGTGTTCTATTCATTTAGGAATTGATACAGGGACAATTTTCTAATCCACTAAGTAATGTATGGTGATGCTTAAAAATTAAGCATTTTGCGAGGTAGTTGTCTCCTTTTCTTGTTTGGGTGCTGCTTTCCAAGTTCCACTAGTTTGTGCCTGGAATTTTGAATATTTCTTTTCAGAAGTTCCTTTTTCATTGTCTAAAGTTGCATATTATTTTGATGCCTTTCTGCCCAGTTAAGTTTATTAATCATTTTGTTCATTTTGCTTTGCCATTAAGTCTGGCTTTCATTTTTTTGTCATTACTAGCATATCTTTTCCTAAATTGCATTGGTTGCTTTTAAATATTGATTTATTAACGATCTTGCAGCCTGCTTTTTATTTATCATGGCTTCCTGAATTAGTTTTATTAGGTTGGTGCAAAAGTAATTGTGGTTTAAAAGGTTAAAAATAATTGCAAAAACCACAATTACTTTTGTACCAACCTAATCTATAGACTGGTAGCTCATCTTTACTTAAGTGATGTAATACTAAAAACTTGTATGTAAATAGACTATATATTGGTATTTAATTTTTAAGAATACATTCCTTCTAATTATAAAATAATTGTGAAAAAGCTTTAACATAAATTCAGTTATGATACCCAAATATCTTTTGTCTGTCAGCAATTTTAAAGCCTGATCAACTTGGTAATCTTTAATAATTATTTAGAGGAGAATAAACATGGCAGATTACTGGAGAGACAGGAGACATCAAACCAGGACAGAAGGCACCTACTTGGCGTGGGACACTGACCGGTGTGATTGGAGTGTAGTGGAAAAGGGAAAAGTCATAACAGATAAACAGAGCAGTGGCAGGAGCCAGATCCTGCATAGCTGTGTAAGGCACCCTCCACTCAGTGGAAGGCTGTTTTATGTTTTAAAACGCTCACTCTGACGTCTGTGTGGCGAATAAGCTGAAGTAGAGCAAGAGTAGAAACAGGAAGACAGATGAGCAGGCTGTTGCAATGTTCCAGGTAAGAAGTAATGGCGACTTGAGCTGGAGGAAGAGTGGTGGCATTAAGCACGGTAGGTGGGTTTGGGATATGGTCCAGCAGAACTAACTGATGCATTGGACGTGATTGTAAAGGAAATGGAGGCATCAAGGATAATTTCAAGGATATTTGGCTCGAGCAACTAGATGATGGAAATGCCATTTACTAGTTTGGGGAAGACAAAAAGAGGAGCAGGTTGGCAAGAGGTGACATTCTATTTTAGCCAGACTATTTCAAACTTAACAGTTTGAAATATCTGATTGATAACCATGTAGAGATGGCCTCCAGGTAACTGTATATGTAAGTGTGGAGTTCCAAGAAGAAGCCAGTGCCGGAAATAGGAATTCGGGAGTAATCTCAATGGAGCTGTGAGCAGAAAACCCTATTGGAATGAGGCGATCCTGTGAGGAAATGAGGAGGCAGTGACTGTAGACAACTATTAAAATAAGTTTTCCTGTGAAGGAGAGCAGAGAAACAGGCTATAGCAGAGGGATAGATGTGGGATTAAGAGGGTTGTGTGTGTGTGTGTGGGGGGGGGGGGTTGTTTGGGGTTTTGTATGTTTGTTTTGATAGGAGATGATGGAGTAGTGAGAATGTTGATGCAACCGATTAGAAGGGGAATACTTGTAAAGTTCTTAAGAGGATGAGAGGAAATGGGATCTGGAACATAAATGGAGGGTTGGCTTTTGATAAAAACAGAGACACTTCATCCATGGTGACAGGACAGAAGTCAGAAAGAATGATGAATGAGGAGCTTCATTCATTCACCAAACGTTACCTGCGCTTCTGCTACTATTCTGTGCGTTGGGGATACTCCACTAAACAAGAGCAAGTGTGTACCTTTCTGAAATGAGTGGCATATAGAAGGTTCCTATCCTTTATTTCTGTTCTCTCAGTGAATCCTGAATTAAAGGTATCCGCCTAAGAGTGAAGGAGGGAGGGAATATTTGGAGTATGAGCAGAGAGAAAAGGATAGGCATTTGGGTTTGTTTGTTTGTTTTAATTGGAAAGTGGAAAATCAAACTTAGTAGGAAAATGTGGTGTGCTTTCTAGTAGCATTTGAGAAGTATGGCCATGAGTGTAAAGTAAGAGCAGTAAGCTTGCATTTGTTTTTCTTCGGCGCTCGTGAGCTGTTGGGGTAGGCACCGTATAGGTGGATAAGGGACTTTACCCAGAGGTAGGATTAAGGCTTAGAGGGAGTTAAGTGTGTTTGCCAGGGAGTGGTTTTAATGAGGGACGATGGGATCTGGGTTGTGTAGGAAGAGAAGCGAAAACGTGATGTGTGATCGATGGGTAGGGTCAGTAGATGGTCAGTAGATGAATCTCAATTTTCAAACAAGGAAAATGTATTTCTACTATATAATGTATCCTTTTTATAGAAAATTTGAAAATATATGAGATTAGAAAATAGAAAGTGGGAAAAAACAGTACCACCACCCAAAGATAACTAGTTGTTTATGTTTGCTGTGTTTACTTTTTTTTCTAATAATTGTTTCTAATGATGATTTGTATTAGTTTGGGAGAGCTGCCATAACAAAGACTACAGACTGGGTGATTTAAACAACAGAAATTTATTTTTTCACTGTTCTAGAAGCTAGAAGTCCAAAATCAAGCTGTCGGCTGGGTTGTTTTCTTCTGAATCCCCTCTCCTTGGCTTATAGATGTCCATCTTCTCTCTTTGTTTTCACATCATGTACTTATCTCTGTCCAACTTTCCTCTTCTTACATATTGTATGAGGGCCCACACTAATGACCTCATTTTAACTTACTTATCTCCTTAAAGAGCCTGTCTCCAAATAGTCACATTCTAAGGTACTTAGGAGTGAAGACTTCAACATGAATGGGGGCGGGGGCGGGGGTGGGGGGGCACAATTCAGCTCATAACAGAGGTGCTGTTTTCATTTTTTATATAATTGTTATTCCATGAATATAATTTTTGATCCCATACTTCACCAGATAATGTAATTAAACATTTTCCTATTTTGCCACTTAGCCTTTGTAAAAAGTTTAACAGCTGGAAAATACTTTGTTAAGTGAATGTATTACAGTAACTTAATCAGTCTTCTGTTTTGAACATTTAGGTCTGTTCCCCCCACCCACCCCCCCACACACACATACGCACACAGTTAAATTTCTAAACAATATTTAAGCTTTTAAAATAAAATATTTTTTTCTGTGTTTTGGATTGTTTCCTTAGAATAAAGTCTCAGGAGTAGATTACTTTATTAAAAACCATTGATGCATACTGCTAAATTGGACAAGTACTGAATCTTGTATTTTCTTGCACGTGACTGTTCTCTCTTTTCCCACAGAAATAGACTGGAGTGATGTTAGAAAACACAAATATGGTCACCTGTCAGAGTCTGTGTCCCAGTATCCAGGTAAGAAGAAAACTCTGTTTAGCACAGAAAACTTTTATTTGGCATCTCTTCCCATAAAACCTTTGCTTTTAGAGGTCTGAGTGTACAAAGAACTCACTGGTTAAAACAAAAGCGAATATTGTTGTTTATGTATGTATCTGTCAAAAGCAATATGCTTTGTGTTGAGCTGGAAATCAGGAAACTTAGATTTGAAGTACTGATAATCCCAAGTTAGTTTATAGCTTTAGGTACAGTTGCTTAGCCTCTCTGGACGGCCCTAGCTTTGGAGAGTTTAGACTTGGGAATAAGGCAGGATTGCGTAGTGAACTTCTACACCTACTGCTACTAAACGCAGTATCTTTTGAAATGACAGAAACGGGCTAGACAAACTCTCAAGCCTAAACTCTGAAACTGCCTAGTTTTACCCCAGAACTTCACCTTTCTATCATTTTGGTACATTTGTCATGATGACTTATGCTGTAACATTTCTTTTCTTTAATAGAAGCTACTGACTTCCTGGAGCTAGGTAAGATATTTTTCTTGTGTTTCTGTTAAATAAGGGGAATTACTAAGCCAGAGCTTAGACTGTAACTAGGAAAAGAATTCCGTGTGTCTCTGTCTCATAAACTAGTGAATCCTGTGCTCTTGTATGTCTAATGAGCTAGTGTAATTCATCTCAGCTGCCATGTCAAACCCTCCTTATCAGGAGGCCAACAGACCAAGGAACAAAAAGTGGGGGAGGGGGAGACTTAACATAGAGTACAAGGAGGATGGGAATTGAACCAAACTAGAAGTAGCTTCTTAAGTCACTAAATCCAGAGCTAAAACAAACCCCCACCATCCATAATTCAGAATTTGGTGGGATTATCCCAGAATAAATTATTCATGAGAAATTAAACCTAAAGATTTTCTAATTTTTTTAACTAAATAAAAACTAAAATAGTAAAATATCAAATAAGAAAAGTCAGATTAATATTGCATTTCGTTTTCATCCCTGCAGAGTGTACTTTAGAACTAGGATTTGAGAACAAAAACTAATATTAATATTTCTCAATCAGCTTTCAGGGTTCCTACATAAACATCAGTCTTAACTTCTAAGGGGTCTTTAAAATACTTCTAAATGTTACACGAATATTGATATCCTTTATCAATTTTTGTTCAAGTATTTTTATATATTTTGTTACTGCAACTTCATATGTTCAGCTGTTATTATCAGTGTCTATTTGCTTTCTCCTACCTTTTCTTCCAGTAACATATTACTTTCATTGCCCACAAGGAAGATAATGTAAAGTAGAAGAACACTAGGCTAGGAGCCAGAACTCCTGGGTTCTCTGAAAGCCAGCTCTGCCACTTAGTAACTTTGTGACTCTGATCCTTAGTTTTCTGACTTGTAAAATGGGGATAATAATCCATTCTGCCTGCTTAACAGGGTTATTAAGAAGATTACATGAGCTAATGGATGTGAAAACATCTTAAAAACACTCAAATACTTTTCAACTTTGGAGGATTATTATTTTCATCCTGTTCAGTGACTATCCTCAGACTTTAAGTCAGATTTTGTGACATTCTTTGAAGTGAAGCATTCTATGAATATGAGCTGAAGAAATGAATGAAATGAAATAATGCAGGTAAAGTGCCTGGCACTTGATAAACAATAAATGATAGTCACTTTTTATTATTCCTTAAAACTTTCCTCAAGCTTTCTGAGGTGCTATTGTGTGTTAGAAAAAACATGGACGTAAGAATCAGACAGGCCTTGATTCAAATTCCTATTCCCCATTTACCAGTTTTGTGACCTCAGGAAAATTACTTAATCTTCCTGAGCCTATTTCCTCATCTTTGAAATGGAAATAAAACCTACTTTTCAGGTCATAGTGAACATGGGAGATGTCGAACATAGTGTGGCATGGCACCGTCGAATGGCAGGCACTCAGTGATGGCGGCTGCTGTCTTTGGCTTTGTTGCTTATGATAAGAACAATTCTAGTTCAGTGACAACTTAAGGTATATTACAGTGACCTAGTTTGTTGACAGGGAACTGTGAAAAATGGATATTCAATTTAATATGAAGTACACAAAGTGATGTTAAAACTTGAACGTATGTTTTTTCTTGTGGGAGTAAAGGTAGCACAGCCAGGCATATCCTCTGATGAATTAGTCCTACATGTTTCCTTTTGCCCATAAAACAGAGAGAGCAGCCCCAAATATCAAATTGAAGTAAAACTCAGTAGATTCTTAGAATCTCGGAGTTTGGAAGAGGCCTCAAAATAATCTAATTTGGCCCAGCATTTCAAAATTCAACATTTTGAATTTCTTATAAATTGTCTTGTGTTGAACTCCTCAAAGTTGTTGGAACTTACAACCTCCTTAGGTAACTCATGTCATATTTAGACAGATAATTATTGGGCCAATATATGTTTCTTTGTAAATGCTGTTAGTCATAATTTTAGGGCCATATGGAGTAGTAGGTTTAGCCAATTTTTTTTACTCACTGGCCTCTAGTTATTAGAAAGCAGCTCTAGAGACGGCCTTCTCACAGCCACTCTGTGACTTCCCTAGTTTGAGCGACCATCATCTAATACCTAGGTTATTAGAACAGCTTCCTAACTAGTCTTCCTGCCTCCAGCCTTACCCTCCTCCAGTCCGCTCTTCACACTGTAGACAGAATGACTCCCCCCAAACCCTTCAATGATTTCTCTTCTCATCAATGTAGTGTATGAGGAGCTCTGATACATGAATACTGATTTTATCTGCAACCTCTTTGCTAAACTATTTCTTTAAACTCCACCCAGTAGCCATACCAAAAGATTCAATTTTAAAAACTGCTTTTTCTCACTTCTGGGCCTTTATACATGCTTTTCTTTCTTCCTGGGGGAAAAAAATTTGAATTTCCTCTTTGCCTGACTCTTAGAGGTTACTTCCTGTGGGAATCCTTCCACAAACCCTCTAGGTGCCCCTATAGCATCCTCATCTCCAAGCGGAGCACTTACCACAGTTTGTAAGAGTTGACTGTTTTGGCTCTGTCCCTCATTAGACTGAAGCTCTATGAGGGCAAGACCAGTATTCTGATTATGGTTGTATCTCCAGCACCCACACAGTGCTTTGGTATACACTATAAATATTTGTTAGCTGGAGGCAGAAATAGCTCTGAGATTTTACTTTCTTATTCATGCTAAATGTTCATTGTTTCTTCGGCTGGCCCTCAGGTCACATGGTTTTGTGTCCCTTCACCACTTAGGTCACCATTTAGGCTTTGGTTTGTTCTATCCCTCTTAGAGTGTAGCTCCCAGAACTAAATTTAATATCCCAGGTATAATTTTACTAGTCCACAAAAGAGTAGGACTATTACTTGCTTGCTTCTTTTTATTCACTAAACTTTTATTTAACCTCTGTTAAGTTTCAGGCACTGTGTTAAACAGCAATGATTTTAAAACATGAATAAAAGATAGCTCCTATCTGTGAAGAGCTTACGTAAATAATTATGATGATAAAATGTGATGAGTGTGAAAGTAAAGGTGTGAGCATGATGTTATAGGAGATAGGGAAATGGATGGATTTGTTCTGGGAAGACAGGTAGTATCATAAATTCTGTTTTTGGTTTGGTGTTTTATCTTTAGATGATCCATTAACAAATATCAGGCTACTGATCTAAAAGACCTATGGGCAATGTTTTGAGAATGAACTACTGTATATCTCATAAACTAAGCTTTGGATATTTTAGAGTAACTGGGTGTTATTCATGCTAGATGTGCCATAACTTATTAATCATTTGAAAAGGCCAAGAAAACATAAGGTTGAGGGTATGACTTATGAAAAGAACTTGCTCAATCATATATTTAAGTTGATTATGAAATTATATGAAACAAAGTACTTCTGGTACTGGAATAGACTGACTGATAAGAGGAACAGAATATAGAGACCTGAAACAGATCCAAGTGTATATAAGAAATTAATATATCATCAAGGTGACATTTCAAATCAGTGGGGAAAAGATGGTTTTAATAAGTGATGTTGAAGCACATTTATTGGATAAAGGTGAAAAGGAAAGCTGTATCTTTGCCTCATTTGTCTCACAAATAGGGCAAATAGATCAAACATTTAAATGTAAAAAAAAAAAAAGGAAAGAAACTTGAGAAATCCTAGAAGAAAACATGAGCTAAAATTTAAAATATTGAAGTAAAGAAAGCATGATATGAAAACCAAGAAGCCATAAAAGAAAAGACTGAGAAATTCAAGGGCAAATCCTATCAGACTGAGACAAATGTCTTCAACATATGACAAAAGACTAATATCCTTAATCTATAAAGAACTTTTAGAATCTGTGAGAAAACAAAAGAATATCTCAGTGAAAAATGGCAAAAATAAAATACAAACTAACTAATGAGCCTTCAATTTTATTAGTAATCAAAGAATTGCAAATAAAAGTCTAACAATACAATTTTTTTACTGATAAGATTTATCAAAATCATTTAAATTGTTCAAACAGTTTTAGCAAGAATTAAGAAATGTAGTTTTGTGTACTATTGGCAGGAACTATATTGTATCAAAATATAAAATATGTATGCTCTTTGTCCATTAATCTCACTCTTAGGAACTAAAAGTGATAAAAGATGTATGCACACAGATATCATTGAATATTATAAAACACTTAAATGACCATTAATAGCATTTGACAAATACTGTTGTTAAGTTATGTAAATTATGGTACATCTCCACAGTGTAACACTTTTCAAACAGTAATCTTGGAATGGAATTTCTGGTCTAAAGACTGTTGCTCTTAGGAATTTGGGTTGCACACTAGAATGAAGTAGATTCTTGTAGAGGAATGTGGCCAGTACATTAGCCAGCATGAGTGGAGGGAGGTACCCGACATAACCATGCCAAATTAGCAGTTGAGGGATTTGGGACATATTTAGAGAGATTAGATATATTATGTCAAGGATCGGGGGTAGAGGTTAGAAGAAGGCAGACTTTGGCTGACTGTAAAGGTTAAAGGCTATCCATTTGTATTATTAAACAATAGCAAATAATGAGTTTCTCATCATTGGAAGTATTCAAGCAGAGACTGGAGAAACCTTTCAAGGTATTAACTGTTGTATCACCGCATCAAGATTCCTTTCTTGACTATCCTGCCTAAATTAGCACACACATTCTTGGCACTCCCTTTCCCTCTTACCTTGCTTTATTATTTCTTTATTCGAAAAGGGCCAGGAATTGCATAACTATTATCTGGTGTCTCTGTTATCCTCTGGACCAACTGATACATATTTATTTGTTTATTTATTTATTGTCTCTTCCTCCTTAGAATGTAAGCTCCATGTGGGCAGAGACTTTGGCTCTTTTGTTCTTTGCTATGTACCACCAGTGCCTAGAACCAGGCTTGGCATATAGTAGTAGATGCTCAATCAATATTTGTTGAATCAGTGAATATTGGAGAAAGGGATTCACACATTCAACCAGGTGGATCTCTTGTGCTTTTGGGGACTTTTACTTTTTAAAGTTATTTCTACGTAGTTGGTAAGTCTCTTCAGGGCAGGGATCTTATTTCCTAATAATAAATGTTAACTATTGTGATGTGTGCATTACAGTTTATAAAACACTTTCATCAGCATTATTCAGTAATGCTAATATAAGGTCTCAGCTCAGCTGTTTCCTTTGTAGAGTGTCCATAACTTCACCATCTAAGATAGTTCCAGTCTCCTTCTGTCACATCACGCTATTTTATTTCCTTCAAGTACTTATCCCTTATTACCTTATTTATTTGGTATGTGTTAATTGTGTCTCATCATGTGCCAGAATGTAAATGCCATGAAGGCAGGTACCTCCTGCCTTTCCCAGCACTGGAGTTAGACACACAGAAGATATTCAATCATCAGTTGAGTGTCTAATTGAAATCACTCTGTAAATTATAAAACATTATACTTACATTAGCTAATAATGTTAATCTTCACAATAATTCTTGACACCCAAGTATGGATTAGATTTCCCTGTTCTGCATTCTCAAAGCAACCTGTACTCCCTTGTTAACTTAAATGTATCATAATTGTGCCAGATTATTTGTGTTATTTATTTACTGTCTCTGCTTATCTCTGGACTGCAAGCCCCATGAATTCAGGAACCATGTCCATCTTGTTCCCCTAGCACCCAACACCAGGCTTTTGCACTTGGAAGTTTAATAAATATTTATTGAATGAATGAGTGTATGTACAATCTTGTGAGATAGATATTATCTCCACCTTTAGATGAGTAAACTGATGCAAGAAAGGCTTACGTAATTTATCCAAGATAGTTACTTACAGAAACAAGACTTTAACTGGCATCTTCTGACTCTCAATATCACATTCTTTTAACTACACCAGCAGTTTCTAGACACAGATGTTAATCAGAATCACCCAGTGAGCCTTGAAAAATACAGATTCTCATACCACCCTCAGAGCCTACTGAATGAGCACCTCTGAAGGTGGGGCCCAGAACTCTGTTTAAAGAAATGAGAAAAATTGTTCAGGAAATTGTGATGATAAGCAACATTTAGGAATCAATGATATATACCAGGGGTTGACAAACTACTGTTTGGGGCTCAAATCCAGCCCACTGTCTGTTTCTGGAAATACAGTTTTAGTGGAACACAGCCCTGCTTATTCATTTACATATTGTCTATTGTCTATGGCTGTTTTCATGCTACAGCGCAGAGTTGAGTATTTGTGACAAAGACTGTACCAGCCACAAAGCATAATATTTTTACTATCTGCTCCTTTACAGAAAGTTTGCCAACCCCTCATACATACTTTTTCTGTCTGTCCTATTTCTTTTGTGGTTAGTTTAGTGCTTGGAGATGTGGGAAAAATTATGAGCATTACAGTAGGTGCTCAAATATTCATATTGAGTCAATAAAACTTAAGTTATTTTGCAGTTTACCTGATAATAAGGGACTAAGCCTTAAATAGCCTACGGAGTCAAATATAAGAAAAATACTGATCTAGGTATGATTCAAACCAGTCAACCTTCGGGGGGTGAACTGCTTTTAACGAAGAGATTGCTTTTCATTCCGTTGATAATAGGGGACAGATAGGAGGTTTTTTGCCTGTATAATAGGCATTGATGACCATAATTAATATGTGTAATAGAGAACTGTAATTAATATCCGAATGATTTTGGTACCCCTGATGCTGCCATAATTCCTAAAACCAAAGTCTCTTGGGTGTTTTTGGTCAGAACTGAAGTTACTATTATACAGGCAATTACCCAGGACTGACTAAACTTCTAAATCTACACTGCCTAGGCAGCAGCTGTCAGCCACATGTCGCTATTTAAATTTAAATTAATTAAAATCAAATAAAATTAAAAATTTAATTTCTCACTCACACTAGCCACATTGTAAGTGTGTAATGGGTATATTTGGCAAGTGGCTACCTTTCTGAACAGCACAAATACAAAAACATTTCTATCATCTCAGAATGTTTTAGTGGACAGTGCTGCTATAGATGCTAGAATTCAAGAGTTGCCGTCCACTCAAATGTAAGACTTATTCTTTGACTTAATCTTTTATTTATAAGAATGGAATAATAATTTGTGACGTTTCCCCTTTCTAACAGCAAATACTGATGAAATGTTTTCAGTCCTTGCCTTAGGGCCGTCTCAGCTAAGAGCAAACTCTTTATTAAATTCTGATAAGCTCTTTAAATCTTGGCTCCAGGAAATATCCATCTCATTTACCCTGTGGACTAACTGTCTCTTCAAGATGATTAATCATTGGCCAGTTCATGTAATGGTTTAGAACTGACAGTGATTTCTGGCCAAATTTATTTGGCTTGGTTAAGAGTTGTGGGAAAGAAACTGGTTTTAAAACAGAAGCTATAAAGTCAATAGAGTATAAAGTCTTGGCATCATCTTTGAAGTGATTTAGATTTCATCATTCAGTGACTCATTTTTATTCCCAGCATCTAGTGTTTTTTGCATGGCCCAAAGGGGCCCTGTGCTGCTGCATTGCAGAGGAAACTTCAAGAAATGCTGGTTTGCTACACTGTTTTAGCTTGTGACAGTGTCTGGGACCTTCCCTGCACCATCATGGGGTCTCCTCTAGGTGGGTATCAGGGGGAGATTGGTAACTGGTTTAACCTTTAATAAAGAACTTGGTAAGCTTTTGCAGTCCAATAAGATATCTCTTAAAAATGTTTTCCCTGGCCCCAGCATAATGTCACTTAAAGATTGTTTCTCTAGTGCAGTGTTCCTTAAACTTTGAGAGGCACTAAGGCTACTTCAAGAGGCTAGAAGATTCTGTAGACTCCCAATTTATTCTTAGTTACTGTCATCATAAATGCTACTGAGGACCTACTTATCTCTAAATTACTAGATCTTTGTCATTTTGCGCCTCAGAACAGTAGTGGGGACAGGAGTTGGGCTGGGGGTGGGTGAGAGGGAACCAGTTTTTAGAGTGAGGATTCAAGTATAATCTCACTCATTCTGGCTTTTTCTACCCTCTGGTCCTCTTACCTAATGTCTCCAGATAGCCTTTCCTTCATTCTTTTTGAGCTGAGAAAGGATCCAACCATATTGGGTGTTACATGCTATCACTTGATGGCAATAAGGAACCTCTCCAGAAGTTAGGTTGTTCAGAAGGAATCTCCTCATCCACTTTCTACATCTTTTGTTCTATTTTCCACAAATTTCCTGGGCACTTCTTTGAGACACTGGTATATCTTGCTCTGTTATTTTGGATCACTTTAGGGACTAACATGAAAAACACCTGAGATCATCTTTAGACTATGATTTAAAAACATAGATCTAAAATGATACACTTAGGTCACCTAGATTCCTCCCCCTAATATTCCTTTGAGCCCAAACAGGGAAAAATAAGTTTACTTATGCTCCACACCAGTCTGAAAAGAACCTAATGTTTAGTGTAGATTACATCCTGAAAGCATTTTTTAGGAAGTTGACTGTGATAGAGATTTCTATTTCCTTTACAGGTCATTTTACCTGGGACAAATACCTAAAAGAAACATGTTCAGTCCCAGCGCCTGTCCATTGCTTCAAGCAGGTAATTGATTCTCAACATCTTCAGTAGGTGGGAGGCAAGTAGGTTTTTTCTGGTCCTTAGACATGTCAAACATGAGGTGGGAACCCTTGGGCTTCTCACCTGAAGGACCAAGAATAAACTTCTATGGAAAGAATGCAACTTAAGACTCACTATGAGTTTTGGCAGCAGACATTCTCCTCAACTTCATCCCAAGTAACACCTTTTCCTTCTTCACCTCCTTGAAGATATTCTGTGTTACTTAAAATAATAACTAATTTATACTATAGCTCTTTTAGGACAGGTAGGAAATATAGTTCTAGCTCCTAGGCAGTTCTTGAAAGTAGAGAAGTATTTGTTTCTCTGTACTCAACAGCCCTGCCACAGTCTTCTCTTTCCATAAAAATACTGGCACTGAATCCCATGAAGGATTCCCTGAGAGGGAGTGTTTTAGGAGTTCATCAGAGGTCATTCAGCGTTTCCCACATAGGATTAAGTGCCCCACACAATGCACAGATAATGTTGACTATATCAGTACATATTAACTCTGGTAAGCAAATTAGTGTACTGTGCTATGCAGAGCTAAACATTAAGAAGTTATTTACCTCTACCTTCCTTTAGTATTCTATGGTTATTTCCTCAAACTGTCAACATTTTACTTTGAGTTTGAATTTTATCTATACTCTAAATAAAAGTACAAACTCAGAACTTCTGCTCATTTGAAATAATAGGGACTAAATTAATACTCCCACTTAAAATAATTTTTTTTAAAGACAAAATATTTAAACAATTGTTTTCAAGTTACTGAAGCACAGTGATCTCTTAGGAATGGAAAACAAATGACTTGAGCATCTTATGATTTCCCAGCTTACTGCCTTAAGAGTGTTTTGAGACCATGGCCCAGGGAATGGGAACCCAAGCTGAGCCCAGGAGACTCCCTAATATGAGGAGATAGAGCTGAGCATCCAGGGAAATCAAGGTGGCTAGAATTTTCAGGATGCAGTGTCAGAGATGAGATTGCTGCACAGAAAGAAAAAAATCAAAGATCTGCAGAGATCTCCCTGCAAGTATTCAGCAAAGTACTATTACTCTGTATGAGTGTGAGGAAACTACCCAAAGCCAAGGGGAAAAAACGTGTGTGAGGATTAGAAGGAATAGAGCCTGGCGCTCACACTGGGCTGGGAATAGTGCCTCATCCCACCAGCTAGACTGGAAGATCTCAATCCATGTGACATTGGGTGAAATACTGAGGAAGATCTTGCTCACTGGTGGGAAATAATTAGCCTTAAAGTGAACACTGCTCTGGACCTGCCTAGCAAATCATAAAAGCAAGACTCAAAATGATCAAAATATTTCCAAGTAACTTCAGTTGAATCTAGGAATAAAGCACAAGAAGGGAATGCAAAACTATCCAGCACCCAGCAGGTAAAATTCACCATGTCTGGCATCTGATCAAAGCAGGCATGTAAAGAGGCAGGAAAACAGCCAATAATGAGCAGAATAACCAATCAGTGAACCAGACTCAGGACCTATACAGATCTTAGAATAGTAGACAAAACATTAAAACAATTATTTTAATTGTATTCCAAATGTTTAAAAGTTAAGCAGAGACATGGAAGGTATCAAAAAGACTCATTGAACTATGATGTGCAAAATGAAAAATACACTGGATGGTATTCATGGTAGAAGAAAAGATTGGTAAACTTTAAGACGTAGCGATAGAAACTATCCAAAATGGAACACAAAGAGAAAAAAGAATTTAAAAAAGAACATCAGTGAACCACTGGATAACTTTAAGTTCCATGTGATAACTTTATAGAACATGTAATTGGAATGCCCAAAGGAGAGAAGAGTGGGGGACAGAAAAATATTTGAAGATATCATGGCTAAAAATTTTCCAAAATTGATGAAAACTGTAAATCCACAGATCTAAGGAGTTCAGTGAATACCCCCAAAGAGGAAAATGAAACAAGAAGAAAACTCCACTAAGGCATATCACAAATGCTTAAAACTAGTAATAGAGGACATCTTAAAAGCAGCCAGAGAAAAAAGGTACTTTACATACAGGAGAACTAAGATAAGAATGACATTATATTTTCTTGTCAGAAACACAACAAACAAGAAGAAAGTTGAGTAATATCTTTAAAGTACCAAAAGAAAAACTGTCAACCGAGAGTTCTATATCCAGCAAAACGATTTTCCAAAAATGAAGGCAAAGATATTTTCAGACATACAAACACTGAAAGAATTCATCACCAGAAGACTCACTACAAAGAAATGTTAAAGTCCATCGAACAGAAGGAAAATGATACCAGATGGAATTACATATCTATACAAAGGAATGAAAATCACTGGTAGTTGTGAATACAAAGGTAAAGACATAAGATGTTTTTTCATATTGTTTAAATCTCTCTCGATAATTGTGTAAACAACAGCAATATTTCATTGTAGACGTTACTAACAGATGTATAAGTAAACGTATGATAACAATAAGCTTAAAGGCCATGAGGGGAGAAATCTTAAATATACTAGTGTAAGAGTCTTACACATGAAGTAGTATAATATTACTGGAAGATAGACTGATAAGTTAAATATATTTACTATAAACCCCAAAGCAACCACTAAAATAATAGAAAACAAATAGCAATATGGTAGATTTAAATCCAGCCATATCAATAATCAAATTAATTATAAATGGTCTAAATGCCTTGATTAAAAGGCTGAGATTGTCACATTGGATAAAAAGCAAGATGCAATTATACACTGTTTGAAAGAAATTACACTTTAAATACAGAGGGTGCCAAAAAAATGTATACCATTTTAAGAAAGGAAAACTGTATTAAAATTGTAGTACTCAATATATACCAATAACAAAAGATGAATACAAGTCACATTTGACTTCTGCAATTGCAAGAGGTGCTCAAAGTGGTTACCATCAGCGTCCAGACACTTCTGATTACAGCAAACTACTGCTTGAGCAACTTTGACCAAAGTGTCCACTTGTATACATTTTTTTGGCACCCCCGGTATAAAGACACAAGTAGGTTAAAAGTAAAAGAATGAAAAATGATATACCATGCTGACTGACATTGTCTATAATAATTTGAAAGCAAAGAATATTACCAGGGCTAAAGAAGGTAATTCCGTCATGCTAAGGGATCAGATAATCCTTACCTGAAGCAAAAAGTGATAGAACTGTAAGAAGAAATTTATCTATGGTCAGACTTTTAATACTCTTCTCTATAGTTAAAGAACAAGCAGACAGAAAATCAGCAAGTATATAATAGACTTGAACAGCACTATCAACCTACTTGACCTGATTGACACTCTCCAACAACAATAGAATATATGTTCTTTTCAACTACATGCAGAACATTTGCCAAGTTAGACCATATTCTGGACAATAAAATAAGGCTTGATAAATTTAAAGCCATTTAAGTAATGCAAAGTATGTCCTCTGATACTTTGGAATTAAATTAAAAATCAGTAGCAGAAAGTTATCTGGATGATCTCCAAATATTTGGAGACTAAGTATCACATTTCTAAATACCGATGGGACATTAGGGACATTTAGGGACATTAGAAAGTATTTTCAACTAAATGAAAATGGAGGCAGAACATTTAAGAATTTATGGTATGCTGCCAAAGCAGTATTTAGAGGGGAATATATAGCACTAAACACCTATGTTAGAAAAGAAGAAAAGTTTCATTTAGTGACCTCAGCTTCCACTTTAAAAAGCAAGGAAAAAAGAGCAAGTTAATACCAAAGTAATTAGAGGACGGGTAATAGAGCATAAATCAAGATTAGAGCATAAATAAATCTAATAAAAAACAAAGATAATAGAGAAAATCATTGAAACCAAAAGCTGATTCTTTGCGATGATCAATAAAAGTGAGATAAACCTCTGGACAGATTGATCAAGAACAAAAGGAGAGAAAACACAAATTATTAATATCAAAACCGAAAGAGGTAACATCACTATGGGTTCTGTAGATATTAAAAGGATAATAAAGAACAAAGGATAATAATGAACAAAGTTTTGTCTTTAAATTTGACAACGTAGATGAATGGATAATTTCATGAATGACACAAATTACCAAAGCTCACTTAAGAAGATAAAAAATCTGAATAGCACTATTTCTGTTACAGAAATCTAATTTGTAGAAAATTCCAGGCCTCAATGACTTCACTGGTGAATTGTTACATACATTTAAGGAAAAAATAATGCAAATTCTACACTCTTCCAGAAAATTTAAGAGAAGGGAATACTTCCCATCTCATTCTATGAGGCAAACATTACTCTGATACTAAAACCAGGCAAACACACTGATAGAAAAGAAAACTACAAAGCGACATCACGCATGAAAATACATTTAATAATTCTGAACAAAATTTTAGGAAATTGAATCCAACAATATATAAAAATAATTCATGGCCGAGTGGGGTTTAATTTCAAGAATGCAAGATTGATTTAATATTCAAAAATAATTCCGTGTAATTTACCATATGAATGCACTAATGAAGAAAGCATATGATCACCTGAATAGATGCAGAAAAAAACATTTGACAAAATCTAATGTCCATTACTAATAAAAACTCTCAGCAAACAAGAAATAGAAGGAAATTTTCTAAATCCTAAACCCTAAATCTACAGATAACATCATACTTAATGGTAAGACTAGATGCTTTTTCTTTAAGGTCGGGAACAAGACAAGGATGTCTGCTCTTGCCATTCCTATTCAAAGTTTCAAAGTTGTATTACCAATGCCACCAGGCCAAAAAAAAAAGAATTAAAGGGCTCCAAATTGAAAGATTAGAATGAAAACCATAGAAAATATATGGGTGGCAAATAAGCACATGAATTGATGATCAACATCATTTCATTAGGAAAACAGAAAGTAAAAGCTTAATGAGACATCACTGTACATTTATTTAAATATATCTGATGAAAAAAGACTAACCCCCTACTAATAATGGCAAGGATGTGGAGCAAATGGAATTTTCATAAACTACTGGAGAAAATGTAAAATAGTTCTAGTACTTTGGAACATAGTTCAGCAGAAAAACTGCAGCATACTATGGAAAAAAAAACACCACTAAATAAATTAGGAATTGAATTATACATCCTTAACTTGAAAAAAAGTAATTTATACCACAGTACTAAAGCCACAGTACTAAAATATTGGCAAATTACATAGCTGACAGTAATACTCTCCAGATTGATCTACTGATTTGAAGTAATTATTATCAAAATCCCAACTGCCTATTTTGCAGAAATTGACAGGTTGACCCTAAAATTCATACAGAAATACAAGGGATCCAGAATAGCCAAAACAGTTTCGGAAAGGAGAACAAAGGTAAAGGATTCATATTTCCTGATTTCAAAACTTACTACAAAGCTACAGTAGTCAAGACATTGTGGTACTTGTGTAAAGACAGACATATAGATCAGTGGACTAAATTTGAGACTCCAGAAATAAACTCATACATTATGCTCAATTGATTTTCAATAAAGATGCCAAGACAATTTGGTGGGAATTTTCAATAACTGATGCAGGGACAACTAGATATCCGCATGCAAAAGAATGAAGTTGGACTCTTACCTCCCATATATAAAAACTAACTCGAAGTGGATGATAGAAGTAAATGTGAGAGCTAAAACTATGAAACTCTCAGAAGAAGACTTAGGAGTTAATCTTCATGACCTTGCATTAGGATATGGTTTTAGATAAGACACCAAAAGCACAAACAGAGGAAAAACTAGATAGATTGGACTTCTTCAAAATTAAAAGCTTTCGTGCTTCCAAAGACACTCTCAGTAAAGTGAAAAGACAACCCACACAATGGGAGAAAACATTTGTAAATCATGTATCTGATAAGGAACTTGTATCCAGAAGACGTGAAGAACTCTTACCACCTCAACTTTAAGGCAAAGAACTTATGTTTTAAATGGGCAAAGAATTTGAATAGCTGTTTCTCCATATACAAATGGCCAACAAGCACATAAAAGATGCTTAACATCATTAGTCTTTAGAAATATAAATCAAAACTGCAATGAGATACCAGTTCACATTTACTAGGATAGCTGAAATAAAAAAGGCAGACAATAAAGTGTTGGTGAGAATATAGAGAAATTGGAACCTTCATATATAGCTGGTGAGATTGTAAAATGCTGTAGCCATTTTAGGAACCAGTTTGAAAGTTACTCAACATGTTAAACACAGAATTACCACGTAACCCAGCAGTCTCACTCCTAGGTATATATCCAAGAGAAATGAAAACATGACCACACAAAAACTTATACACAAATGTTGAAGGCATCATTATACATAATACGCAAAAGGAGGAAACAACCCAAATGTCCATCATCTGATGAATGGATAAGCAAAATGTATATCCATACAATGTAATATTATTCAGCAATAAAATGAACGAGGTAGTGATATACACTACAGATTAACCTTGTAAACATTATGCTAAGTGAAGAAAAGAGTTACTCACATATTGTAAAATTTTATTCATATTAAATCTCCAGAATATCCATATATTAAATCTCTGAATCCATAGAAACAGAAAATAGATGAATGGTTTCCAGGGACTGGGCTGAGGGGAGAATGCTAATGGGTATGGGGTTTCTTTGGGAAGAATAATGAAAATGTTCCAAGTTTAGGTGGAGTGATGTTTGCCTCTGAATATACTAAAAACCACTAAATTACACTGTAAAAATGTAAATTTTCTGGTAGGTGAGTTAAACATATACCTATTATAGGATCCATTCATTCCACTTTTAGATATTTCTAAAATAAGTATAGAAAGTATTTTTCCATACAGAGATTTGTATATGGATGTTCATAGAAGATTTATTTGTAATAGTCAAAAACTGGGAACACACCAAGTGTTCATCAACATGATATACTACTAAGCAATAAAAAGAAATGGATTATTGATACATTCAACAGTATGGATAAATATCATAATAGTTATGCTGAGTGATAATATCTATAAACAAACCCTATAGCCAGCATCATACTAATATCTATTTAAAAAAAAAACAAAACTATAGCCAACATCATACTTAATGGTGAGAAAGTAGAAGCTTTCCCACTAAGATCAGGCATAAGACAAGTGTGTCCCTCTCACCTCTCCTTTTCAACATCATACTAGAAGTCCTAGCTATTGCAATAAAATAAGAAGAAGAAAAAAAGATTTACAGATTGGGGAGGAAGGAAGGAGTAAAACTCTCTTTGCTTGCAGATGACATGATTGTCTATGTAAAAAATCTAAAAGAATCAACAAAAATATTTCTGGAACTAATAAGCAACTATAGCAAGGTTGCAGGATACATGGTTAATACACAAAAGTCAATTGCTTTTCTATATACCAGCAATTAAAAAGTGGAATTTGAAATTAAAAACAATACCATTTATATTAGCACCCCCCAAAATTGAAGTACTTAGGTATAAATCTAACAAAATATGTATAAAATTTATCTGAGGAAGACTACAAAATTCTGATGAACAAAGTCAAAGAATTTAAAAATAGAGAGATAATCCATGTTCAAGAATAGGAAGACTCAATATTGTCAAAATGTCAGTTCTTCCCAACTTGATCTATAGATTCAGTGCAAGCTTAATCAAAGTTCCAGCATGTTATTTTGTGGATATTGACAAACTGATTCTAAAGTTTATCAAAAGATCCAGAAGAGCCAACACAATATTGAAGAAGAACAAGCCTTGAAGACTGACACTACCCAAATTCAAGACTTACCTATAAAGCCACCATAATCAAGACAGAGATATTGGCAAAAGAAGAGGCAGATAGATTAATGAAACAGATAAAGAGCCCCAAAATAGTCCCACATAAATATAGTCAACTGATCTTTGACAAAGAAGCAAAGGCAGTAAGTACAGTGGAGCAAAGATAGTCTTTTCAACAAATGGTGCTGAAACAACTGAACAGCTTCATGCAGAAAAATAATCTATATCTTACTCCCTTCAAAAAAATTAATTTGAAATAGACCACAGCTCTAAATGTAAAACTTAAAACTCCTAAAATTTAACATAAGAGAAAAATAGGATGACCTTGGGTATGGTAATAACTTTTTGGATACAACACCAAAATCATGATCTGTGAAAGAAATAATTGATAAGCTAGACTTCATTAAAATTAAAAACTTCTGCTGTGCGAAAGCGACTTTTAAGAGAATAAAACAAGCCACAGACTGGGAGAAAAATACATGCAAAAGACACATCTGATAAAGGATTGTTATGCCAAATATACAAAGAACACTTAAAAACTCAACAATAAGAAAATCAACAACTTAATTAAAAAATAGGCCGAAGATCTTAGACACCTCACCAAAAAAGGTATGTTAAAAAAACAAATGAAAAAATGTTCCAAATGCAAATTAAAACAATGAGATACTACACAGCTATTAGAATGGTTAAAAATCCAGAAACTGACACCACCAAAAAATGCTAGCGAGGATGTGGAGCAGCAGTAATTCTCACTCATTGCTTGTGGGAATGCAAAATAGTGCAGCCATTTTGTAAGACAGGTTGGTGATTTCTTGCAAAACTAAACATACTCTTACCATGTAATGCAGCAATCACATTCCTTGATGTTTACCCAAAAGACCTAAAAACTTACTAGCACACAAAAACCTGCACATGATGTTTATTGCAGCTTTATTCATAATTGCCAAAACTTGGAAGCAACCAACATGTCCTTCAGTAGGTGAATGGATAAATAAACTGTGGTATAGCCAGACCAAGTAGTAGTATTCAGTCCTAAAAAGAAATGAGCTATCAAGCATGAAAAGACATGGAGGAAACTTAAATGCATATTACTAAGGGAAAGAGGCCGATCTGAAAGAGCTACTTACTGTATGATTTCAACTATATGGACATTCTGGAAAAGGCAAAATTATGGAGACAGTAAAAAGATCAGTAGTTGCCAATGGTTGAATGGGAGGGATGAATAAGCAAATCACAGAGGAATTTTAGGGCAGTGAAACTACTTTGTATGATACTATAATGGTCGATATGTGTCGTTATACATTTGACCAAAGCCATAGGATGTACAAGTCCAAGACAGAACCCTAATGTAAACTGTGGACTCTGGGTAATTAGGATGTATGAATATAGATAGGTTCATCGTTGTAACAAATTTACCCCTGTGGTATGGGATGCTGGTAAAAGGAGAGACTGTGTATGTGCGGGCAGGGTGTATATGGGAAATCTCTCAACCTTCCTCTCAATTTTGTCGTGAACTTAAAGCTGCTTTTACAAAAGTCTTTAAAAAAAACAAAAGAAATGAATTATTGATGTATTCAACAATATGGATGAATATCAAAATAGTCACGCTGAGTGAAAGAAGCTAAACCAAAAAACAATAGTATGTTCTCTATGATTCCACTTAAGAGTAGAAAGTGCAAATCAATCAGTGATAGAAAGGAGACCGTTTGTTTGCCTGAGTACAGGGGTCTGGGAAGGGCTAGACAGGGATTATCAAGGGACATGAGAGAACAAGTCCACGTTCATTATCTTGATTGTGGTGATGGTTTCAAGGGTGTATATGATGTATATGGTATCATGGATGTATACATATGTCAAGACTTACTAAAGTGTATAGTTTATTGTATGTCAATTATAACTTAAAATTGTTTTTAAAAATATGAATTGATTTATAAGTAAATGTCAAAATAAGAAAAAAATTAACCCCCAATAGTTAGTCTGTGTGGTGGATGTACAAACCAATATATTGAAATGCTCCATGAGGAGACACTAAGGATATGACAGGTAAACAGGATGATTTCTGATAAGAAAACTTGAATACCTGGAGGATGAGGGAGTTAGAGAAGGTAAGATGAGAAAGCCTTCAAGTTAGGACCATCTGAGGCACTCTTGTCCTTTTCTTACTTGTGTGAGTCAATACTTCATGCTTTAGTGAAAAGTAAATTTTTCCCCTTCATCTTCCCTTTCAGTGTTTCTTTTGCATGTAACCCTTCCTGAGTGTTAGGCAATAATTCAGGGTGGTTGTCCCTGGCCCAGCTGTAACATGTTTGAGTCCAAAGCATAAGTTTTCAGGCTCCATCTCTTAACATCCTTACTGAAAATGCCATTTACCTTAGTCTGCCTAATCCCCATGGCTTGTTCTCCTCAGTCCTACACACCTCCAAGCAACGAGTTCAAGATCAGCATGAAATTGGAAGCACAGGACCCCAGGAACACCACATCCACCTGTATTGCCACAGTCGTTGGACTGACAGGTGCTCGCCTCCGTCTTCGCCTTGATGGCAGCGACAACAAGAATGACTTCTGGCGGCTGGTTGACTCAGCTGAAATCCAGCCTGTGGGGAACTGTGAGAAGAATGGGGGTATGCTGCAGCCCCCTCTGGGTGAGTAACTAGACCCAACCTCTCCTTAGCCAACTTGTTACTTTCCAAAATTGTACATGCCATTTTGGGAAAGCCTAGGATCCCCTGCCTATCCCTTCTTTTTCATATGCCCCAAAAGAAAAGGCCCACGCAAAATAAAATGAGCTGTACAATCTGGACATCTTCCTCTCTACTTTAACTTATAACATCCAAGCATCTTTCAAACTTTCCTTTTTCTAACAAAAAACCAAACCTATCGTCCTTTTTTGTTAGTTCCCATTTACCCTGAGAGAATGGAAGGAGGTCTTGCCATTTAATCTGCCACAAAAAACCACAGAGCTTTCACCAAATTCTACAATGATAATAAGAGGTGAGGGGAAAATCTCCCAGTAGAAAGGATGAGTGTTATAAGGGTCCCTTTTCGCCTTTCCCCTAAATTCTCATATGGTCCTGGGAATTTTCTCACTTTAAATTAATTATCCAATATAAAATGCATTATTTTACTTAAACTAATAACCCCCCTAGCTTTTTTTTCCTCAAGATCAGATTCACCTTTTTTTTTTTTTTTGCCTCAGTATACCTGAGAGATTTAGCCAATGTCTCAGTTACTATGAATCATTATTGCAGTGATTCTCAGTGGAGGACAGAGAAAGATGGGTTACGGGCTTTGGGCTATGTTCCCATCAGGAGGCTGTGCTAGATTAATTGAGAATTAGAGGACATGTACTGTTTGAAAGAGTTCCCCAGGTGGTTATTTAGCATTTCCCCCATTAAAAATTATTTGTAATGTAAAATTTCAAACATATACAAAAGTAGAAAGAATAGCACGTCCGTGTGTCCCTTATCCTTGATAATTATCAACAGAGTTAGTCTTGTTTTATCTGTACCATTACAACCCTCCGCCCCCTTCTGCTCAACTGCCCAAACAGTATCATTTTATCATTAAATATTTAGTATATATCATTCATAGATAACATTTTAAAACATAATTATAATAACATCACATGTAAATAAACTGATGATAATTTTTAGTATCAACAAATACTCAGTGTTTAAATTTTGCCTATTGTGTCTCTCTCTCTGTGTCTTTCTCTTTTTTCTCTCTCTATTATAGTTTCTCTGAATCAGGATCCAAATAAAATCCACATATTGCAGTTGGTTGATAAGTCCCTTAAATATCTTTTAATCTTTGGGTTTTCCTTCTCTCTTAATTTTTTCTTGCAGCTTATGAAGTTGAAAACCCAAGTCATTTGTCTTCATAATTTCCCACAATTAGATTTTGCCGATTGTATCTCTATAGTATCATTTAACATGTTTCTCTATCTTCTCTTTCCTAGAAATTGGTAGTTAGATCTAGAGGCTTGATTAGATTCAGGTTCTGTTTTTTCATAAGAATGTTTCACAGATGGTGGTGTTTACTTCTGTTAGGAAGCATGCGAGGTCTGACAATGAAGTTCACAAACTTGTTGCACCAATATTGCTAACCTTTTTTGATATCAGAGGGATTGTTCATTATGAATTTGTACCAACTGAATGGACAGTTAACCAAGTTTACTGTTTGAAAATGCTGAAAAGGCTGCATGAAAAAATTAAATGAAGATGACCTGAACTTTTCGCCAACAATTCATGGCTGTTGCATCACGACAATGCACCAGCTCACACGGCACTGTCTGTGAAGGACCTTTTAGCAGTAAACAAATAACTGTATTGGAACACCCTCCCTACTCACCTGATATGGCCCCCAGTGACTTCTTTCTTTACCTGAAGATAAAGGAAATATTGAAAGGAGGACATTTTGATGACATTCAGGACGTCAAGGGTAATACGATGACAGCTCTGATGGCCATTCCAGAAAAAGAGTTCCAAAACTGCTTTGAAGGGTAGACTAGGCACTGGCATCAGTGCATAGCTTCCCAAGGGGAGTACTTCCGAAGGTGACTGTAGTGCTACTCAGCAATGAGGTATGTAGCACTTTTTCTAGGATGAGTTCGCGAACTTAATTGTCAGACCTCATATATGGTCTGATTGTCTCTCACTATTATAATATGCGTATATAGCAGTCATTACTGCTTGTGGTCTAGATCAAGGGTTGACAGATTTTCCTAACAGGTCAGATAGTAAATATTTCAGGCTTACGTGCTATAGATTCTCTATTGCAGCACTCGAATTTTCTTTATAATGCAAAAACAGCCATAGACAATACGTAAACAAACAGGCAAGGCTGTGTTCTAATAACACTTTGTTTACAAAACCGGTGGCCAGTTTGCTGACTACTGTTTGCTGACCTCTGATTTAGGTTCATTAATTTACTATGCTTGCAAAATGGGAGATTTTAATCTTATCATTCTATCTACATAAATTAAATGGAATATACCTATTACAATAAACTTCTATCAACCATTTGATTATTCTTAGGCATAGTGCATGCAAGAAAGATGGTTTAAATGTTTAATTCTTTTATTTACCAATTTTTAAAATTATGAATTGCTTTACTAACATCCTCCAAAAATGTTTAAGGAGGCTTTTCTTGTTGTCGAGTATCATAAACTCAAAGATTCATACATATTTGATGTGTTTCATTTCATTGCACTCATTGTTTTTATTGATTCTTGAATCGTTCCATCTTTGGCCTCATAGGAACCTCATCAAGTTGTTTCCTGACTCTTTATTTGATAGCTCTCTTGGATTTTGGAATTTCAAAATGTTCCTTGCTTATCGTGTACATTTCTTGCCCCAAATGGAATCAGCTATTTCTTTTAGAACTCCTTTTAATGGGAAGTAGTATTTAGAGACCATAATCTGAGCACTAGAGTGCTCAATGCTAGTGGGTTGGTCATACTTTCTAGATGTTTTTGGTATAGAGAGGTAGGAACATCCTTTTTTTTTTCTTAACATAAAAGTCATTAGTTCATCTTGATGCTGTTTTTACGTATTTCATCTTTATTCTTTTAAACCTGTGTCTCCTTTGTACCACAACAAAACTCTGGTTCTCTATGTCGCTAACAAAATTACTCACTTGCTTTATCCTAAAATACTCATCCAATAGTCTCAAGATAACAATTCCAGTATTACCACCATTATGAGCACTAACAGTGTTTGAGTTATTTGCATTTCTTTTTTTCTCACTCTCAAGGGACGTACAGTCAAATAATGTACTACCAGGTCAGTTGGATTAGTTTCTCTCTGGGTAGCAGTGCTACCAATTTGATATAAGCCTAGATTGACTTGTTTCATTTTATTTTTTATTTTTAGATTGCTTTTTAAAATTTATACTTTATACATACATAAATGATATACATTGTTCATAAAATCAACTCTATAAAACAAAGTATACTCAGAGAAATCCCCTTCATTCTATTTGTTTCCTCTGCATAGGTAACCACTTTCTTTTATAGTTTATAGTCCATTTTTTAAAATATAAACAAATATATCTGTGTGAGTGTATGTGTGTGTACATATATAGATATGTATTCTACACCTTCTTATATAAATGAAGCATACTATACATGCTTTTCTCGACCTTCTTTTTTCATTTAACAGTATGTCCTAAAATGACTCCTAGTATGGAAATACTCATCAGTGGTTTTTATAGCCACATGGTTACTGGATTATTCTCAACCTACTTTATGAATCATTATTTAGAAGTATCTTGGGAGGCTGTTAAAAAATACAAGGTCCCAGAAATAATGGTGACCATCTAACTCAAAATCTTTCCATAAATTCTTCATAAATGTACCCATAACTCACGCCTAAACATTACTGGCTGTCAAGAATATCACAAATTTCAATTAGATGTTAGTCTACATTTTCAGATATAGAGATCTGAAACCAATACAGCCAGTACCAGATTCATACCAGTATGGAGAGTTTTGTGTAGGTGGGAACTACATTAAAAAAGACAGAGGGCAGCAGAGGGTTTACGTAGCCAAAATCACCCCCAGAAAAAGATAGTCCCATTCAGAGTGGAAAATACTGAGAACAGAGCTAAGACCTATTGGATTACAGCATTGGCTACTGGTGAATCAGGAGGAAAAAAGTGAGTTGAAAATGTAAGGGGCTAGAGATAGCAGCCTTGGGAAGATAACTACGTTTGGGGGAAAGGGAGACTTAATCCTGAAGGAAAAGAAAGAAGCAAGGGGTGGTAATTTATACAGAAACAAAAGAGAATCATAAAATCAAAAGACATACCAACCTTCTCACCCCATCCCAAACAGGCTCATCTACTAAAGAAACTACCTTTCACTATGCCAACAGAAATCCTCATGACTCGAGAGCCTTTCCAAAATAGAACCTCCAACTTTTGCTGGTCAGAAAAATGTAAGACATTTCAACTGATTAGAAAACAGCAGTCAACATCCATAAAATGTTTCTATAGACGAAAAACAGAAGAGGATAAAACCATTTTAACTACTAAAAATTCTACCACCAAAATCAATGACTAACCAGAGGAAAACGTTTGTACAACCCAATTTGAATTAAACAAGTATTGATAGATATGAAAAAATACTTTGGATCATAAATTTTAAATATCAGACTAGAAATGCACAGTAGACAAGATATAAAAATAGAATTTTCCAAACTCTAGGAAAAAAATGAAGAAAGACAAAATAATCTCAATTGAAAACTCAATTCCAGGGTGCCAAATGGGACAACAAGTCCAACTGAAAATATAATATTACATAATAATATAATATAAAAATTGCCAAGAAAATAAAAAGGTCAAAAAGTATCAGAAAGGAACTGATAGATATAGAACCTAGTCAACAAAGATCCAGTGTGTATATGTATATATGCATGTATAATTGGAGTCCCTGAAGAAGATAAAATAATGGAATAGAATACTTAAAATTATAATACAAGAAAAATGTCTAAAAAATAAAGACCTGAACCTGCATATTGAAAGAGCCTACCTTATTCCTGGGAAAATAGATTCAGATTGGTCAGCCCTAAGAAATAGTCTAGTAAAACAAGTACACTCTAACGATAAAAAAAGTTCTCTAAGCCTCTAGCAAAAAGGCCAATTATACACAGGGGAAGGAAAGTCATGGTGCGCATCATACTTCTCAATAGCAAAATACAAAGCAAGATGAAGTGAAGCAATGTTTTCAAGAAATTCAAGAGAAAAAAGGTGAACAAGGATTTTATATCAAGACAAACTGTTCTTCAAGTACTAAGATTCTTAATGAAACAGTTTTCAGCGTGCAAGAACTTAGGAAATCCTGTAACCCCGAGCCCTTCCTGAGGAATTAAAGAAAGAACCTCATCCAAAAAAGAGATGATCAATCTAAGACAAAAACAGAGGCAAGAACAAGAGCATAGTATGTGTATCAGCCTAGGTCCAATGAAGAGAGAAAACCCACACAGTAATTTGAACACAGAAAGTTTAATATAATTGTTAACTCTAACAGAGGATGGGAGTAATGAGGGATTAGCTACTCAAAAGGAACGAGAACTCCAAAGAGTATAATACAGACACAAGGAAGGCCACTACACTGGGGCTGAAATAGAAGGCCCAAGGAAGAGTGTCCCTCCCCCATCCAGTGCTGAGCTAAGGACCTTGTTGGGGGGCCACAGCTATGGCTCCCTGGGCGAGAGAGGTCACTGTGGTGCCACAGCAGTGGAACTTGGTAGAAATTTGCCCTCAAGGGCTCTGGGAAAGCTGTTCGTGGAAAGGTGTCTCTCTGGAGAAACTCTGCTGCAATGGTTACGTAAGGTGGGGAAGCTGCTGCTGGCCACTGGTTACTACCTCCTTCCATGCACTGCAGGAAATGGGTAACAGAGAAGATTGGAGTGCAGCAGGAGCCTGCCAAGCAGAAACACTGGAACCAGAAAAAAAACCCTTTCCAACTGTAATATGTTTAGATGGGATCAAAGAATATCACTTAAAACTGATAAGCCAAATAATAGAAGCCAGAATAAGGGGGAAATAATTAAGGACATCATAAAAGATGTTAGCATAAACATAACTACTAAAACAAAATTCCAAAACTTCCTAAATACCAAAGGAACAAAAATATCAAGTAATAGACCACACAGAGAAAGAGATAAACTAATTCTGGAAAGCACAGGAAGTAAAACAGTAAAAACCAAATGCATAATTTATATTAATAAATGTAAATGGTTTTAACTCATCTGTTAAAAGAAAAAAAATTTTCAGATTGGTGCTCAAAGTTAAGTCCAACTTTATACTGTATACAGGAGACATACCTAAAGTAAAGTGAATCAGAAAAGCTAAAAATAAAACTGATCAAAGGTATACTGAGGAAATTCAAATTATATAACAGCGGAAGTTGCAATTCTGATATTAGACAAGGTAGAATTCAGGCCAAGATGCATTATACAAGACAAAGAGGCCACTTTATAATGCTTAAAGGTATCACAATTCACAATGAAATTGTAATAGTTAAAAATATTTCAGTTCCAAATTACAAATTATCTATCTTCACAAAACAGAGATTATGGTAGATGCAAAGAGATCTACAAACACACCAATAGGAGACTGAACATGTCTCTCTTAAGAAAAGACAGGCTAAGAGGACAAAAAGTAAAGGTATTGAAAACTTTAATGAATAAAGTACCCTGTGTGTGTGTGTGTGTGTGTGTGTGTGTGTGTGTGTGTGTGTGCAAATCAAGCTATATGCCCTGGCAAATGCCCTTCCACTTTGAAATTTAAAACTCTTTAAACAACTCTTGCTTGAAAAATGGTAAATTTAAACCAAAATTGTAAAATTTAAAACATATAAATAAAAATTATATATCAGAATTTTGAGATACAATTAAAGCAGTGGTTGGAAGAAAATTTCTAGCCTTAAATGCTTGACATCAATAAAAATGAAAGGATAAAAATTAGGGATTTAAATTCCCCACTGAAAAAGCTAAAATAGAGTCATAATACAAAGAAAATACAAAGGAGGGAGGAAAAAAATAAAACTAAAGACAGAAATTAATGATACAGAAAATAGAAAAGCAATAAATCAAAATACTGGTCCTTTGGGAAAAAAAATGTCAACAAAATACACAAACCACTAGTTACCCTAATAAAGACAAAAAGGAATAAGCACAGATACACAAAAGTAGAAATGACAAAGAGGAAATAGCTCTATGTAAATACCTTTGAAAAGCTATGTGAAATGGAAAAATACTGTTTGTCAGAATTGACCCCACTAGCATTACAGTATTTAAACAGATATATAGGAAACATAAGTTTTCATAGAACTGTAACCATAGTAAAGTACCATGTGCAGATTATTTTACAGGGAAATCCTTAAAGGCCAGATAATCTCAGTGCTATTGAGGTAGTTGTGGGTCAGCAGTGCACCACAGAACTTTCTGTGATGATGGAAATGGTTGCATCTGTGCTGTCCAGTATGGCAGTCACCAGCCATCTGTGGCTGTTGAGCTTGAAGTGTGGCTGCTGCAACTAAGGAACTGAATTTTTAACTTTATTTCATTGTAATTTAGAGCTTAAAAACCCGAATGGTTGGTGACTACTGTACTAGACGGTACAGTTCTGGGTCATAGAAAAAGTAGGAAAATATGCAAATACTTTTTGAGGCACTTAGAACTTTGATACCTAAACTTGATTTAAACACACACACACACACACACACACACACACACACACACGAGTCATGTATGAATATTGTTACAAAAATCCTAAATAAAATATTAGGAATTAGAATTCAACATATTTAAAACAATAATTCATTATGGCAAAGTAAAATGTTTTTTCTGATAATGAAGACCTAATTTTAGAAAACTCATTAATGGAATTCACCATGTTAAGATAAGGAAGAAAGTCATATGAACTATGACAAAATTCAGTACACTACTGAGGACTCATATTTCTCGATTTCAAAACTTTTGCTGCAAAACTACAATACATAAGGCATTGTGGTATTGACATAGAGATAGACATGTAGGTCCATGTATTAGATTTAAGAGTCCAGAAATAAACCCATACATTTTTGCTCAATTGATTTTCTACAAAGATGCCGAGACAATTCAATGGGAATTTTCAACAACATGCAGGGACGACTGGATATCCACATACAAAAGAATGAAGATGGACCCTCCCTCCACACCATATATAAAAATTAACTATTAAGTGGGTGCTAGAACTAAATGTAGGAGCTAAAACTATGAAACTCTTAGAAGAAAACATAGGAGTAAGTCTTGGATTAGGCAATAGTTTCTTAGATATGGCACCGAAAGCACAAAAACAGAAGAAAAACTAGATAGTTTGGACCTCATCAAAATTAAAAGCTTTTGTGCTTTTAAAGCACTATCAAGAAAGTGAAAAGACAACCCACACAGGAGAAAATAGGTAAATCCATAGAGGCAGAAAGTAGATTAGTAGTTTCCAGGGACTGGGATGAAGGGAGAAATGGGAGTGGCTGCTAATAGTTCTGGGGTTTCTTTTTGGAAGAGTGACGAAAATATTCTAAAATTAGATAAATAGAATGATCTTTGCACAACTCCAAATTGTATACTTATGGGATTTGTGTTATCTCAGTAAAGCTGTTTTTTAAATCATATCTATTCAACAAATAGTGTTGGGAAAACTGGATATCCCCATGCAAAAGAATGAAGTTGGACCTTCACTGTACACCATATATAATAATTAACTCAAAGTGGATCAAAGGCCTTATTGTAGGAGCTAAAACTTACAAAACTCTTAGAAGAAAACATAGGGGAAAAGCTTCATGACACAGGATTTGGCATTGATTTCTTAGATATGACACCAAGAGCATAGGCAACAAAAGAACAAAATAATTAAATTCGACTGCATCAAAATTTTAAAAATTTTGTTCATCAAGCAACCTATCAACAGAGTGTGAAGGGAACTCATGAAATGGGACAAAATATTTGCAAATTAAATATCTGATAAGGGGTTAATAACCAGAATATGTGTGTGTGTGTATGCGCACACGCTAAATATATATATAATATATATATATATGCTATATGTATATATATTCTGAATATATATACATATATATTCTGGTTATTAACTATATATATATACATATATAATCTCCTTTAACACAAAATACAAAACAAAACAAAAACAAAAAAAACTACCTCATTTACAAATGGGCAAAGGATTTGAATAGACATTTCTCTAAAGAAAATATACAAATGACCAATAAGCACACGAGAAGATGCTCAATAGCACTAATCATTAGGGAAATGCAAATCACAACCAAAATGAGATAACCATTTCACACTCATTAAGATGGATGGCTACTATCAAATAAATAGAAAATAACAACTGTTGGTAAAGATGTGAAGAAATTGGAACTCTTGTGTATTGCTAGCTGGGGATGTAAAATGGTGCAGCCACTATGAAAAACAATATGGCAGTTTCTTAAAATATTAAAAATAGAATTACCATATGATCAAGGGATTCCACTTCTAGGTATATAGGCAAAAGAATGAAAGCAGAGATTCCAGCAGATACTTGTATACCTATGTTTAGCAGCATTATTCACAATGCCCAAAAGATCGAAGCAACCCAAGTGTCCATCAACAGAATGGGTAAACAAAATGTGATATATGCACACAATGGAATATTACCCAGCCTTTAAAAGGAAAGAAATTCTGACACACACTACAGTGTGGCTGAACCTTGAAGACATTATGCTAAGTGAAATAAGCGAGTCACGAAGGACAAATGCTGTCTAATTCCAGTTGTATGAGGTACCTAATACAGAGAAATTCACAGAGACAGAAAATAGAATGGTGGTTGCCAGCAGCTGGAGGGAAGGGGAGGAATGGACAGTTATTGTTTACTGGGTACAGAGTTTCAGTTGAGGAAGGTGAAAAAGTTCTAGAGATGGATGGTGGTGATGGTTGCACAACAATTTAAATGTACTTAATGCCACTTACTTTTGAGAAAGGGGAAATATGTGTGTATATATACACATACACATATACATATATACTATACATGAATTTTGTTTTTTATGTACTTACTTAGTTTTATGAAAACAAACACAGGAATGTTAAACCAGAAAATAATGAAAACGCCACTTACTGGGAGTGTCTGGGAATATGGTGGAAATTACAGGAATGAGAGTGACACTTCTCTGAGAATATACCCTTTTATATTCTTTTGACTTTTGAATTATGTAGATGTTTTACTTAATAAATAAAATTAAACCAAAAAAAGATGAACAAAGCGTATCCTAAAATTGATTACAAACAGAAGCAAAGTGAACTGTGTATCAAATAGATATCATAATCACATTGAGAAAAGAATTAAATCAAATAACCTGAACACTGAACCTTCACAGTACACTCTTAATATGCGTATTTTAAAGAAAAAGTGGAACTGCGAAGAAATTCTGACTTTTTCTTAATATTGTTAATGGCTTTGCCATAATCTGAAGCTATTTTGCATGTATTGAAGATAGAGCAAATAAGTAAATAATATGGAATGGGAGCACATGAAGAACCATGCAGTATAGGATTTGATTGGAGATATCGGTATGAACTCTAAACTTTAACATATAAATATATTTATATGTATGTAGCATATGTGTATATTTTCCAATCTCTGTCCATTGAAAAGGACTAGAAGCAATGACACTCCAGAGATACTTCAAGGCAATGAGCACACCTTGATTTTGGTTTCTAAATCCCATTCTCCACTAAAATGAATCAAGCTCCTTGGAGAAATGGCTGATTCCAAGACTGAGCCGAAGAGAAAACACAAGGTGAATCTGGAACATCTTATTATGCCAGAAAGCAAAGAAGTCTCAAAGAGTGATGGGGACATATCAGAAGGAAGGACACAGGAGCCAGCTTGAAGGGGTTCTTACTAACCAAAATTGAAAAAATATGAGTACCAAAAAGAATAATAAAAATAAAAGAACAATGATAATAGCATCCATGGGTCCCTAGTGATACACAAAAGGGAAAAAAAATCAAAAGTCACAGGGAAAGGTCTTTACAGAATGCCAGCTAATAAATATAAATGGAATGATAGAAAATTACTGTTTCAGTTGATTCAGGGAAAAATGCAGTGAGACAAACTCAACGTCACTTGTATAGTATTTTTGTCAAAACCATTTAGCATGAATGTAATTTAATCAAGGGAACAATCAGAAAAATCCAACTTGTGGGACATTCTATAAAACAGGTAGCCCAGACTTTTCAAAAATACCAATTTCATGAAAAACAAAAGGCAACAGTGCTATTCCAGATTAAAGGAGACTAAAGAAACATGACAACCAAATGCAATATGTGATTCTTGATTGGATCTTGTATTTAAAAAATTTAAATATCTATAAATATTTTGAGGACAATTAAGAATATTTTTAACTAAAATTATTGGGTATGATAATGTTGCAGTGTTAAAAGAGAATGTCCTTGTTCTGGGGACAAATGTACTGATGTATTTAGGGGTGAAGTGTCATGATGTCTCTAACTTTCACATAGTTCAGAGGAAAAAGTGTGTGTAGATATGTGGAAAGAAAATGTGGCAAAATGTATTAGTTATTGAATCTAGGTGAAGGATACATAGTTCATAAACTGTTTTTGCTACTTTTCTCTAGGTTTAAAATTTTTCAAAATAAAAAGTTTTAAATAAATTATATATATATAATTATACATATATATGTGTGTGTGTTCATGTTCCCCAGGCCTCCTCTGGACCTCTCCCCAGAGTTGCTGAATCAGAATCTCTAGGTAATGGGGCTTGGGATTCTGCATGGTAAATGGCTCTCCCGAGACTCTTAACACAATTGGTCTATCTATATTTGGAAAGCATTGCTCTAGAAGAACACTTCGCCATTAAAATCTTGTCTGGTGTGTGTGTGTGTGTGTGTGTGTGTGTGTGTGTGTGTGTGTGTGCATGTGTGCGTGAGCGCACGTGTGTGTGCATGCGTGCGTGCGTGTGTGTGTGTGTGTGTTTTCTGTTCACATAGGAACATTCATTACTCCCTTGCAGAGTCCTCCAGGGAAAAAATGGTAGAAGGGTAGAATGATTTACAGGTGATGTTATCTCAATGCTGCCAACCTTTTCCTCACATCCCATTGTTTTACTGACCTCTTTTACTACTCAAGACTGATTCTTTCTTCTAAACAGGCCTGTCTGGATCACTAGTTCTCAAACGTGGCTGCCAGTTAGAATCACTTAGGGAGCTCTTAAAAATTTCAGTGCCTAGGCCTTAGATCAGTAAAATCAGAATTTCTGGGGTGATACTGATGTATTCTTTAATGCTCCCCAGGGGATTCCAGTGTCCAAGTTTGAGAGTCACTGGTCTAGAACAGACCAAGCGTGTCAGGGTCCCAGTATAAAGTGCCTACTCAGCTAACTTGGTCACGTGCTCCAGTGTCTTTGTGGTACCTTGACTTGAAAGGAACCCTTTGCATGTTCCTGTCACTGATCAGCTTCCTTTGCTAAGTAACCTCCAGAGCCTGTCAATAAAAAGGGGGGTTTAAAAAGAAGCATATCTCATTTTCTGGTCACAGAAATTTGAACTCTGTTCATAGAAATTTGTGTGGGGAGGAAAAAAAAAGAAAATTGTAGAGAGAAGTAATTTTAACCATGGTGGCTTCAATGTTTTTTAAAGTTAATTTTTAAAATATTCACTGAACATTTTTTTCTGCAGCAAGTTTCCTGACATTGCATAATGCCAGAACCATCTGCGTGTATGCAATTGTCTCAAAATTAGTCACAACTGCCACCCCCAGTTAAATTAATCTGAGTTAATTTGTGTTTAAGTGTGTATATGGGGGTGTAACAGCAAAGTGGTGATAGAGTCCTGTCACAGTGTTTCCCAAATACAGTCACTTCTTCTTCATGGAACACAGTTTGTTCAGCGTCTTTCTTCCAGTTCCACTTCTTGTTTCTCTCACTCTTGGGGAAGAATTTAGAGAGACTGCCAAACCTGGGTTTGGAAACACTGCTTTAATTCAGTGTTCTCATCTGACGAAGACAGACGCAGGCAAAGGAAAGTGAGTTGTCCAAGGTTGTACAGTGAGTTAGTGGCATGTTTCTGTATATAGGTTTGTACATATACATGCATGTAAAGCTCCCCTGGGAGGAGAGAAGAGTTGGGACTGTCATGGAATTATCTTGACAGCCACAGAGTCTAGTAACTCCACAAAGCTTGGAATTACTATATAAGACAATGGCGGGATGGGGAGGAGGGCCCATAACGTGGTTCCTGTGTGAGTGCTGTTCTGGTACCTGCCACCAGAGGGCAGGAACTATAATTAGATTCTAGACCTGTTGATCTGCATGTAAGTCCAGAGCTTCACCAGGTCACTGTTGAGTTGAAACAGCTGAAGCCTAATTTCTTCAGTGGTCCCACCGTCTTGGGAGCAACCGGAAGCTCTTTTTGTAACTAGTTCCATATCAGTAATTTTGAGGTAAGCGCAGAACACTTGCAGCATGCCTAGGTTTCGAATTCCAGAGACCTGGCTTTGTAATATTAGCTCCGCCACTTACTAGTTTAGTTATGTGGCCACTGGTAAGTTGCTTTACTTTGACTTTTAACCTTGAGTTTCAATTGCCTCACCTGCCAGATCATTAATAAACTCTGCCACCCATGGTTTTTGTGAGGATTAATTGGAATAACATAATAAAGTGTCCATCAGTTCCTGGCTCACGATTGAATAAGTGGAGATTTTTTTTCTTTCTTCAATAAAACTCTTGTGGAGCTTGTAGTTGGAAAGTATGTATACATTACAAGGAAAAAAGAAAGGAAATTCAGGCAGTGATGAGAGCTAAGTAGAAATCAGAAGGGAGCAGGATTTGGGAGGCTGTTTTAGGTAGGGTAGTCAGCCTCTGAGGAGCTGAGATTTCAGCAAAGAGCTAACTATGAAGGATTTGAGGGAAAGGAAGGGTGTTTGAGGCAGAGGAACACAGCTTGTCAGGGGCCTGCACGTGTAGACCTGTGTGTCAGCCAGTGTCAGCTAAAGGCGTTGCAATAATACCAGCCCCAAAGGACATGGAATGTTGTGTGGCTTTATAATGGCTATCGTTTCCACTATGCTTTTTGTAACAGTCAAATAGCCCAAGGACCCCACTACCACCTTCAAAGCCTTGCAGAGATCTGGGAAACCCTGATTCACCGTTAGATCTCTTGAAATCTAGTTTGCTTTTTGTTCAATCAGAAAAGTCCTGTTTATATTTTGAAATGTATATTGGAATACAAATTTTTGACTAACATAATCAGGGTAGAAGGCTGTCACAGTAGTCTAGGCAGAGTCCGACTATGGCTTACATTTGGGTGGTTAGTAGTGGGTGAGAACTATAGAATGGTGAGAAATGGTTTGACTTGGGATACAGGAGACGAAAGAGCCATCAAGACTTGCTGATTAATTGTATTTGAGGGGTAATAGCAACGGAGGAATTAAGGGTGCCTTAGTCTAGGCTTTTTGGTCTGAGCACCTGGGCTTAATAAGCGGTACCATTAACTGCGATGAGATGATGGGAGGAAAGGCAAGGTTTGGAGGGGGTAGTGAAATCAAGAGTTCTGTTTTAGACTTACTCATTTTGAGATCTCTTGGCATCCATGCTGAGTTATAGAATAAGGCAGTTGGAAATATGAGCATGAAACTCAGGGCAGAGGTTTGGGCTGGAGATATAAATTGGCAATCTATTTGACAGGAAGATGGTAGGGAACAAGAAATGGCCATGCACTGAGGTACTCCCACTTTCAGAGGTGCGCATTTCTTACCCACCTCTCCTTTTCCTTGCAAACACCCCAGGCCATTGCTTAACTAGAGGATACCCTCAAATTATTGTTTTTGTTCTTTTTTTCCTGCTTTCACAAATTTCTGACTCTAACTTTTTTACCGAGAGAGGGTATGGAAGGATTGGGTGATGAAATATTTGAACATATTAGTGTGATGATTAATGAAGGCTCTGGAGATGGAGGACTTGGGTTTAAATCCTGCCTCTGCTGTTTACTATCATAGTAACCTTGGATATTTTACTTAGTTTCTCTACCCTCTGTGTTTTCATCTGTAATAATAAAAATAATAGCCAGCATTTTCTATGCTTGTCCTTGTAGCTGAGATGTGTCTCTTGGAGACAGCATATGGTTGGGTTTAGTTTTTTTATCCAGTCTGCTACTCTGTGCCTTTTTATTGGTGAGTTCAGTCCATTTGCATTTAGGGTGATTATTGATATGTGAGGATTTCCTGTCATTCTATCTTTAGTTTTCTGATAAGGCTGTGTCTGCATGGTTTCTTTACCTTTTTGTTGTTGTCTATTATTCTGTGTGGTGGTATTCTATGATGTTTCCCTCTGTTTCTTTTATTACAGTATATATTGCAGTTCTGGGTTTTTTTGCGTGGTTACCCTTAAGTTTATGTAAAAGAAAGTTTGATATTTAGAGTCTTCCATTTTCTTCAGCACGCTTACTTTCTCCATTCCCATATTCCGGTTCAGGCCTTTACGCTCCCCCTTTTTATGTTTTGGTTGCCACAAATTGTCCCTGTTGATGGTGGTCGAATAGCCTCCTTTAGTATTTCTTGTAGTGCAGGTCGTGTATTAGAAAATTCCCTCAGCTTCTGTATGTCTGGAAAGGTCTTTATTCCTCCTTCATGTCTAAAGGATATCTTTGCTGGATATATTATTCTTAATAGCCAGCATTTTCTAACACTTATTATATACCAGGTAGCATTTCAAGTCCTTTGCATGTATTAATCTGTCTAATCCTTAGAAGAACCTATTGAGGTAATTCCTATTCTTATCCCACTTTATCGTCGAGGAAACCAAAGCCAGCGAAAGGTTTTGTAATTTGCCAAAAGTTACACACCAGGTAGGTGTCAGCTAGATTTGAATCGAGGCAGCCTTGCTCCAGAACCCGTGCTGCTTCTCTCGTATCTAATTCACAGAGTCCTAGTACTGATTAAATGAGATAATGCAGTTAACATGCTTAGCACATGGAGCCTGGCCCATGATTTGTGCATAATCAGTGTTTCCTTTGGGAGGCAGCACGGAACCAGATGAAAAGTCCTGGGCTCCAGCCTGACTCTGCAAGAGCGACTTACAGGACCATGAACAAGTTTCCTAGCCTGTCAAGACTTCAGTTGTGTCATCTACAATACACAGTCTTTACTGAGGTCCCTTTCAGTGTTAAAATTCTATCAGTGAACCTCCCCAAGACAGATGATGGATTCATTTGAATTTGGAGAAATGGGGGATCCTCACATCACCCTGGGGTTGGGGAATAAGGAAGCTCAGTAATTCCATTCCACAGCTGGGTAGTTAGAGCTGCGTAATAGACGTTCCCAACAAATCACATAGAATGAGGGTGGGGGCTTTATAAAACAGTAAAAAGCTAGACAAGCAAAACAATAAGTGGTGGCAGTTTTAGACTCAGTGCCAGGACTGTGCACATTGCTGTCGCTGTTGCTGATGTGCGTGGGCCGCCCCAAGAAATCTGACCATGGGAAGCTTGGCTTAGCCTCGCCAGCTTGGAGTCTAAAAGTTTAAATCATATGGGTGGTCATTCTCTTCTTATTTCCATTTTTTCTCTCTTCTCACCTTTTCCCCTTTAATTTTAGTTATTCATTAATACTTAATCCCAAAAGCTGATTCTTCCTTTTTTATTTCACCTGCACACTGATAGTTTAACTTAGTGGTTTAGAAGGTGGGCTTAAGGGCCATCGTGCCTGGGTTTCAATACTATATTTGTTCTTTGCTCACCTTGAAATCTTAAGCAGTTTACTTTGTACCTCTTTTCTCATCTGTGAAATGAAGATATGAAGATAGTATCTGCCTCACTGGGTTGTCTTGAGGATTAAATTAGATCGTCAGTAGAAAGTGATTGGCACAGTGTACCACACAGTAAAGGGCTCAATGACATCAGATACTGTTATTTCCAGCCCTGCAGCTTTGGTGCCGCCTATCCGTTCTTTTGTCAGGAATGGGAAAGCTCAGGTAGACTGGGAGACTGAAAAAGCAGGAGGTTTCAGTGTATCAGGATACAGTTGAAGCTAGATTATTAAAAGAAGCACTTGGAGAGACCTAACTACTATAATGATCTTAATTTTACGATTTCTTCATTAAATGGTACATTCTTACCGGCTTTTCTTTGCTGAATAACTGGACAATTAAACTTCTTTTTACTCTTTGTAAAATGAATATTTTGGGATAGGATTATCCCTTCCATCTTCATCATTGCCTGATTCTTAGTTGTTTAAGTAAAAATTAATATGAAAAATGTTTTGTACTGTGTGTGTGTGAAAGAGAAGAGAGAGTGTGTGCACGCCAGAGAGAGGGGGGGAGAGAGAGAGAGAGTCAGAGAGAGAGAGAGAGAGAGAAACAGTGAGTTTATATTGAAATAAACCAAAAAGATTTACTTGTTTATTGGGTTTATCAGTTGGCATATTTGGTTTTTTCTTAAGAGGTCATTAAGAAGAAGAACTTACCTACTCTACTGTCTAGATCATTTCTAAGTATTTGTTAATCCTATCTCACATCTGTTTTGGATTTTTCAAGGAAAACGTTTTAGGCACTATGACATATCATCTATAATACTTGTCTTGGAGTCAGGCAACTTGGTTGGGGACTTTGTTCCACTGCTTACTTTGCAACATTACACTTGGGCAAGTGACATTCCCTCTATGTGCCTCATTTCCTCATCTGTCTAATGAGGCATTTCTTCTATTTAACCTTTAAGTCCTTTCCTAACAATCCATGATTCTGTAACTTATCACAGCATATTTTGTGGCAGGAGTAGCTGGATTCCAAAGGGAAAACTTGATATGGCCATTCCCTTTGAAACATATTTTATCTGTTACCCATTATGTCTGCTACAGGATTTCGGCTGAATGCCTCCTCTTGGCCCATGTTCCTTTTGAAGACGCTAAATGGAGCAGAGATGGCTCCCATCAGGATTTTCCACAAGGTACGGTGTCCCTCAGATTTCACCAACTCCAAACTGCTTCAAGTCAAATGCTTATATTCTTTCAATTACTGAGCCTCTGATGTTTATATTATATTTATGGCCTGAGGATGCCTTCTCAGAAACTAGTTCTGCAGAAGGATTTTTTAGTACCTTATGAAGTAGCAATTTTGCCCAGAGGAATATTAGACTATAAGTTAGGATTCCTGGTTTTTGAGTCCCAGCTCTGCCAACAATAAGTTATGTCCTTTTAACCTCGTGTATAAAGCAGGGTTCTGTCTACCTCACAGGGTTGTTAAGTTAAAATATGTTTTCTAGTAAAACACATAAAATATGATGGAAATCAAAAGGAGCTGTTCTTACAGATCTTAGCATTTCGTAAGGTCCATATGCTAAACAGAGAAAAAGAAAAGAGACGATTTTTTGAGTGTGTATGTACAGTATGTTTGGAGTTTATACATACTACCTCATTTAATATCCACAGTTAACTTTCTGAAACAAGAATTACTATTTCCATTTAACAGTTAAGGAGATAAATCTTTTGAGTAAGGCACTTGCCCAAGATCACATGGCTAGTAAGTGGTGGAACAGGGATCCCGAGCCTGCATTCATTTTGCCTTATTCTCCAGAGGTGAGGCACTCAGTCTGCTCCCAGTTGCTTTAATGAGGTTAGAGTTACTATAAAGGAGACACATTAGGGTTGTATACACTGCTATTAAAGTCTAAACCCTGAGAGCACTCTGGTTCCCAGTATATAGTCTACGGGGCAACTTAAAAACCCTTTCACTACAGAATATCTCAAAATATTGGCGGGGAGGCACCATATTCTTTTAAATGCTTTGCTGAGCTTACCAGAAAGTAAGAAAATGCTTCAGAGGCCAGGATGAAGAAAGCAAACCAGAGTGTTGCGTGTATGTCCCGACCCCGCAGGTGATTCAAGGGGCTTTGCCAGTCTTACTTTCCAAGAATCTTGTCCTTCAACAGCCGCAGTAGGATAGAAGATGAGGCCTTGGCCCCGGCACTGCCACATCCAAAACCAGATCCGATCCTTCAAATGTTTACTCCTTAGTGAAAAGACTGGTACACCGATGAGGAAGAGTCTCTGCCTGGGCGTGGATAGGGTGGGAATGAAGTCACCTGCTTGATGCCACAGTCGTCCCAATGGAAGTCCAGGGTTCAGACACTGGACCTGTCCTGTCCAGGAACTCCAGAGTTGTATGGAGATATTTCTGAGTGCCTGGCAGAAGCAAACCCAAAACCTCTCTAAAGAGTTTGAATGCTTTAAACCCAGATTTCACAGAAGTCCCCAAAGAAGATGAGTACTGAGATCAGAATTACAGAGCCCTCAAAACAAGTCCAACATGGTGGGGCATCAGTAGACACAACAACCAGTAAGATTAGAACCCCAAGGACTTTCAGGTAATAGAAGTATCCGATAGAGATTATAAATTAAGTATTTGAAAATGATTAAAGAATGAAAAGAAGGAATTTTTTAAATGAGAAAAGTATCTAAAACCCTATTTTTTAAAAGAGATTTGAAAATAAATAAATGAACATCTAGAAATGAAATTTAACCATTAACTTTAAAAATTAATAGGTATATATATAAGCAACTTAGATATAAAGAATTAACTGAAAGACGTGTAAGGAATTTCCCCAGAATGCAGCACAGAGAGGTAAAGAGATGGAAAATATTAAAGAGAAGAGACAGAGGCTGCTGGTTAGCTCAGTTGGTTAGAGTGCAGTGCACTTAACAATAAGGTTGCCAGTTTGATCCCTACATGGGCCACTGCGAGCTGCGCCCTCCACAGCTAGATTGAAACACCTACTTGACTTGGAGCTGATGGGGCCTGGAAAAACACACTTGAAAAAAAAAAGGAAAAACAATTAAAGAGAAGAGACAGGAGAATAACATTAGAAGGTCCAATAATGCTAAACATGAAATCCAGATATATTAATTCTTAGAATAGAAAAGAGTCAATAGTTGAAAAGATAATGACAGAATCTTCCAGAGTGTGTAATAAAGATATATATATATATATATATATATATATATATATATATATATATCTTAAAACATTATGGTATACCTAAGTGAAAAGAAAACATCTGAGCAAGAATACCTTCAAAAGAATTACAGTTAGGCTGACAGCACATTTCTTGGCAGCAGCAGTACAAGCCAAAGATAATAGAATAATATCTTCAAAGTACTGACAAAAAATAGTTATCCACCTAGAATTTTATATCTAGTTAGACTATTTCAGAATGAATGTAAAATCAAGTCATTTTCAAACAAACTAATATAAGCAGATACTAATATATCTGCTGAAAGAACAACTAAAGAATGTATTTCGGCAAGAAGATAATTGAACCCAGAAGGAAAGAATGAGATGCAAGAAGCAGTGGTGTGGAAAGACTAGTTAACATGTGGATAAAGCTAATCAAGCATTGCCTATAAATGTGTAAACCAATTATAATTAAAGTGATTGTCAGTATAACAATGTGGAACTAAATTGTCAAACACTTATTAATTCAGGAGTAGTGAAATAGTCTAAGATTTTTGTATTGTTTGGAGTAGAGATAAAGATGAGTTATATACTTATGTAAGCTATACAGTTAAAATCCTAAGGGGATCCACTAAAAGACTATAAATAGAATGGTTAACATCTGAATCAATGGAGGGGGGGAAGGGAAGAAAATTCAGTTAGTTGTAAAGGAAGAAAAAAGAACTTTAAACTATCAAGTAAAATAGAAATGTAGGCAATATAATAATTGTAATAAATTTAAATATATAAGTTAACACAAGAAATGAGCTTAAACTCATCGGTTTAGTCAGACATAGATTAGATTGTTTTTACATCTAGCTACATGTTTTTACAAGAGACCCTGCTAAAATATGGTGCAAAAATGTTGAAAGTGAAAGAACATAAAAGATATACCAGGCAAACCTTTATCAAAATCAAGCTGCTGTGAACTATAGTGAAATTAGACAAAGGAGACTTTGATGCTAAAAAGCATTAAAGAGGTCAGTATCTAATGATAAAGTACAGTTCACCAAGAAAATAAAACAATTATAAATATACATGCTCCTAAGAAACATCGCCTCAAAGAATATAAAGCAAAATTTGACATAATTACTTGAAAAATCCACAATCACTAGGGAATATTTTAATATACATCTCTCAATAATTAATAAATCAAACAGAAAAATTGGTTTATCAATCAGCATAAGCTAATTAGTGTTGAATGAGTTGATCAGTTTTTAAAAATCAGTTGCATTCCTACTTAACAGCAACAAATGCTTTGAAAATAAGTTTTTTTAAAATACCATTTATGGTAGTAATAAAATTGTAATATGCCTAGAAAAATGTTAGTAAAAAGGATGAGATATTTATAGAGTAAATTTTAAAATCTATATTAAAGAAAAAAAAAACTACATTAAAAAATACTTAACAAAATGGAAAATGCTATCATGTTCATGGATGAGAAGCCCCAATATCATGCATACAAAGGTTATTTCTTTCCAAATTAATTTATTAATTCATTGGGATTCTAGTCAAATCCAAATAGAGTTTTTCTGTGGAACTTGAAAAACTGATTCTCAAATTCGTATGAAAGATGAAGGAGAAGGAATAGCCAAAACAATATTGAAGAATGGCAAAGTAGGGGGATTTTTTTCTTCCAGATGGCCATTTAATAAGATTGTTATTGGTCCAGGATCAGACAGTAAAACCAGGGAAACAGAACAGAGTATACGACACTTTTTGTGAACTCTGCAATTACATTGTGAATCAGAAAGGAAGGGAGAGAGAAAAAGAGAGAAGACTCTCTCTAGCAGTGTATAATGTTAAAACCACTTTGGAGAGCAATTTAACAATGTTTAATAAAGCAGAATATGTATATATCTATCCTATAACCCAGCAGTTTTGCTCCTAGGTATGTACCCTAAAGAAACCCTCCCACGTGTGTACCAAGGAACGAAGTGCAAGAGTGGCCATTAAAACTGTTTTGAAATAGTAAACAATTGGAAAAACCTTAAATGTCCAAAAAAGAGAATGAATCAATTATGATGTATACATATAATGAACTATTGTTAGCAGTTACAATGAACGAGCTAAATTCCTCAACATGGATAAATTTTAAAAACATAAAATTGAACAAAGAAAACAAGTTATAGAATGATAGGTGCAGTATAATACCGTTAGATAAAATTTTAAAATATGCAAATATACATAAAAACATACCCTGAGAATGGGATAGGGGAAGGGCACAAAAAAGGGATTCAACTTTATCTGTTTCCTTTTACTCTTAAAAATATCTGAAGCAAAGATGTTTGGATTAACAAAGTAATACTTTGGCATACATTGAGATTTATTGAAAAGAAAGACTAAATCTCCATTATAAATCTTACCTAGCAGTCACTTTTTAATAATCCAAAAAAACAGTAGCAATCTTTTGGCATACATAGTCTCTCTCTTTGGGTCTAGGTCTATGTATTTCTGTTTCTCATCTAGGAACCACCATCACCTTCTCACAACTTCTTCAAAATGGGAATGAAGCTAGAAGCTGTGGACAGGAAGAACCCCCATTTCATTTGCCCAGCCACTATTGGGGAGGTGCGGGGCTCAGAGGTGCTTGTCACTTTTGATGGGTGGCGAGGGGCCTTTGACTACTGGTGCCGCTTCGACTCCCGGGACATCTTCCCTGTGGGCTGGTGTTCCTTGACTGGAGACAACCTACAGCCGCCGGGCACTAAAGGTAAAGGCCCATCTGTAAGCTCTTGAAGTCAGGTCCCCAGTGATAATGGAGATTACCCAGATCTCTCAGGGTCAGCATATCTTCACCAGTAAACCTCGCTAGTAGGCAGAGGAGGAGCATGGGCCAGAAGCTTAGGTAAAAAAACAAAGTCTGCCCAAGAGTAATCAGAAGCAGTAAGAATAAAATGTCAAATAAAGCTAGGCATGGAGTTTGTGATAAAGTAAAACTTCCTGGCTCTAAATATCTTGGTTGATTCTCAGGCAACCAGCTTCTCATCTCTCTGACTTTTGTTCCCAACCCATTTCTGAGTTTGAGTCATGTGATTCTCAGAGTGTACATCTTCTTCGGGACTCAGGGGCTTTTATAGGAGCTGGAGTAGCATTGCGTTATAAAAATACATGAGATGCACTATAGCAGAATGGAAAAAGCATGGGCTTTGAAGTAAGATAGACTTAGGTTGAGTTCCAGCTCTGCCTTTTACCAGCTGTGTGGCTTTGGGGCAGTTAGTTCACCTCTCTAAATTTCAAATTCCTCATCTGTAAAAGAATACCTACTTCATAAAGTTACGGTGAGGAATAAATAATATCACATGGGTAAATTGCTCACATAATATCTGGCAAATAGCAAGTGCTAAACACGTTTATATTGTATTACTGCTGATATTATAGTAATTATATACTGTTATATTTATTGTAATTGCACCATAATATGTTACTGTATTATATATTATAATACACTATATTATCATTATTATAACACTATTATTATAAAAATAACCACTACCAATGGGAGAATATATATAAGTACTAGAATAGGACAACAGAGTAATAGAATAGTAAATGATGTTTCTAATGATGATGTTGGAGGTTATCCAGGATACAGTGTGACACAGCCGCTTTTATGTAATAGAGGAAATAATATGAATCTCATCCCCTTAAGTCTAAAAAGTAATGAATCTGAGGAAACGGAAAGTCACCCATCTTATGGTCTCTGGGTCGCTTCTAAACTTCTGTCAAATTCATTCGTTCAATTCGCCACCTATTTATTGAGCACCTCCTTGTGAACCACACTGAGAATAGAGCAGTTACAAAGATGAGCAACAGCACCTCGTGGCACTTCCGTTCTAGTGGGAGGAGACAGTAAACATTTTGAGTTTAAATAAATAAGGTGATTTTAGATAGACAGTTTCTCCTAAGGAAATAAGGTATGATAAGATAATGACAGTGAAGATGTGATTGTGAAGGGAGTTTTTTGTTTAACAGCTTTATTGAAATATAATTAAAGTAAAATTAATGGCACATATTTAAAGTATGCAATTTGAAAAGTTTTGACAAATGTATGCATAGATGAAACCATTACCACAATCAAGATAACGAACATGTCCATCATCGCCAAAAGTTTTCTTGTTCTTCTTTGTGGAGGGGGAGCTTCTCTAGATACAATTTCTTTTCAGGAAAATATTTCTGAAGAAGTGATAGTTGAATTAAATGATGAGAAGGAGCCAATCAAGGGAAGAGGATTCCAGACGGGCCCCTGGGACATACATGCAGTGGTCCTGAGAATGACTGCTCCAACTATAGCGCACTGCGTGAGGAGAGAGTGGCAAAAACACATAGGACCTTGTAAGCCAGAGTGGGAATTTAGATTATAAACATAGTAGGGAATCAGTACAGGGTGCTATGTAGGGGAGTGACAAAACTGATTTATTTTTTAAAAATCATGTGCATTCGTATCCAGTACATAAAAGAACATTTACAACTCAACAAATAAAAAAGACCAGTTAACCCAGTTTAAAAAAATGGGCCAAAGATTTGGATAGATTTTTCTCCAAAGATACAGAAATGGCCAGTAAGCAGGTGACAAAATTCTCAACATCATTAGTCAATAGGGAAATGCAAATCAAAGCTGTAGTAAGATACCACTTCACACCCATGGGCATGGCTATAATCAAAAGAGACAGTAGTGAGTGTTGACAGAATGTGGAGAAATGGGAACTCTTATACATTGCTAGTAAGATTGTCACATGCTGCTGCCACTTTGGGAACAGTTTGGAAGTTACTCAAAATATTAAACACAGAGTTACCTGTGACCCAGCAATTCCACTTGTAGGTATATACTCAAGAGAATAGAAAACATATGTCCACACAAAAACATATGAATGTTCATGGCAGTGTTAATTGTAATAACCAAAAAGTTGAAATAACCCAAATGTTCATCCTCTGATGAATAGATAAATAAAATATGATATATCCATAGGAAATATTATTTGGCAATGAAAAGGAATGAAGTACTGATACATGCTACAACATACATGAACCTTAAAAACATTAATGCTAAGTGAAAAAAGCCAGTCACAAAAGACCAGATTGTATGATTGCATTTATATGAAATGTCCAGAGTAGGCAAAAACACGGAGACTAAAATAGGTTAGTGGTTGTCAGGCTCTGGAGGGGTTGGGGGTGGGAATAGGGAATGATTGCTAATGGGTACGAGGTTTCTTTTTGGGATAATGAATATGTTCTAAAATTAAATAGGGATGATGTTTGCACAACTCTGAATCTAGTAAAAACACTGAATTACATACTTTTTAAAAGGGTGAATTTTATGATATTTGAATTACGTATGTGTCAACAAAGCTGTTATTTTTTAAAAAGTCACTTGGGTTGCTTTGTGGGGAATGGGTTGTGCCGTAGTATCTATGGACAAGGGGACAAGGGTGACTAGGATTAGGTTGGCGGCATTGAAGTGGAGGGGACTTGAGGTGGGGGGTGGGGGAAATGAGACACACTTCCTCCTCTATATGCTTCAAGAAGCAAGTGCCCGGGCACAGGTATGAGAAGTCAGCTGCCATCCCTCTGCAAACCCTGTGAGATATCTCTGTGGAAGCAGCAAGAGGAGAACTGCCTTGAGGGTGGTAGCGGAGTCGTTTTTGTTTACTTGAGACTAAAACAGGGTGAGCCTTGTTGTTCCAGGCTATGTTCAGTTAGGTTTATTTTCTCACTCTCCTGCCTAGGGAACTCTGTTATTTTAATCAGCGAATCTCGTAGAGCAGTTAGGCAGTTCTCAAGAGCCAGAAGAGCTGAGAGTCTTTGTGTCCAGGAATTGCTGGGCACGCATTCCTTTCTGACTGCACACCGTACAGATAAGAAACATGACTCACTATGTGGTTGATGTTTCCAGAGGTATTTGCTGACTGTTTTCCTCTCCTCTTTTGTGTGTCTCTGGAGATCAGAGATGATCAGAAGGACAGGCTCAGAAGGTAGAGAGAGGCCTTCTTCCAGTTGGCATTTCCTGACCAGGGCTTTTGGTCATCATTCCAGCAGCCAGGTTATTTTCCTCCAACAACTCCCGCCTTCCCCACCCCATACCCTCAGTAGGTTCTGCAATGCAGCTTTCAGTAATAGAACCTCAGCCATCTCAGTGTCCTGGCTAAGGAGCAAGTGATACAATGTGGAAAAAATGTGGTTACTCAACTCATTTCACAAAACAAGATGTTCTCTGTGTATTAGCGGTTCTCTTTCTAATCATACTATCTCCTCCTCCTTCTCTACCGCTGGTCATTAGTGTGCAAATGTTAAAAAAAATTAAAGCAATATGAGATTGTTTCTTGCTCGCAGTAAATAGGAAAAAATACCAATATTCATTTAATGTTCTTTCACACATGTTTTATTCTATCTTCCTGGTAACTCTGAACTAGGTGTAATTATTTTCAGATATATTTTATTTATGAGTGAAGTTCTGAGGATTAAGTGATATCCGAGTCTAGAGGAGACCGAGCCATGGAGACCTTTCAGTAGGACCAGCTGGCAGAGCCATCACTTTGAGCCATATTGCCTTTGCACAGATATCTCCCCTATGCTTTCCCCATTCTCCTTTGGGTTCCCTTCAAAGCTTCACTTGAGACCCTGGATTTTGGCTTCCAGATCCTGATATGAAATAGGAAAGAAGCAGTGTAGTGTCCTGTCAGAGCACTGAACTTGGGTCTAACACAAACTGGGCCACAAACTTGTTTTATATCTTTGAGCAAGTCATTCCGAATGTGAGAGGTGGAACTTTGTAAATGGTCCTTAAGGGCCCTTCCACCCTTGTAACACAGTATAGTTTCCTGATCTTGGGGATGGAAATAAGTGACTCCTATGACTCTCTCTTACTTGGTCTCAGATCCATCAGCTCACCTATCACCAGCTCTACCCTCCTCCCACATAGGGCTCTGCCTCTCTCAGGGGACGCCTGCTTGCCAGCTGTTTCTTCTTTGCTGAGCCACATCCTTTTTAGCTCCTGCACTCCTGAGGCCAAGCCAGCTTTGATGGACAGCAAATACCACGCTTGCAACTAATCCAGTGTACTTGGTATAAAAGCTTTTTTTTTTTTAGCTCATCACATTTTTGTGTGTGACTTAAAATAAAATTGAAACAGAGGCATATGTTACTTTTTAAATTTAAAAACCAAATAAAAAGTTCGATCCACTTAGTATTGCTATAATGCTAATTAGGCCTTAGCCATTATAATAATCCACTTAACTCTTCCTTGCTCTGATTTCAGGCTAGACAAGCCAGTTTCAGATTTTAGCTTAGCTTCCTATGTAATTTTACAACAGTAAGAGAACATGCGATCCAAGCTACTTCATATTTATATTGTTATTATAAATTAATCTGTTGCATTCTGAATTATACATCAGTCTTTTGTGACTTCATATAGTGTAAGCTGGGTCTGGCTGCTCTCTATATACTGATACAAATATAGGCGTCCAATAGAAATGCTGAGTGTACCTGTTGGAATAAATGGTCAGCCAGGCCTCTTTTACCCATTCAGTCTGCGCTTTGTACCTGTGCTTTTGTACAAAGAGAAAACTTCAAAATCTGACTCAGTGCTGTGGTTGATGTGTAGGAGTATTACCCTGGTCTGGATGCTTAAAAACAAAACTTGCAGAACATCTCTTCCTTTTTTTCTGTGAAACATTTAAAAAGTGTTTCCCGTACTTTATGAATGGTCTCTTCCTCTTGCAAAACTGCGTAGGAAACTATACAGTAATCACTTGGGATTCTGGATCAGAAAGAGGATTAAACTGCAGTTCGAAACTCCACAAGAAGAAACTCCGGTAGGGGCGAGAATAACACAAGCAGGGCTAACCTGTAGGTCACACCATGTAGATCAGTTCTGCCTGTAGAGTTTATAGCAGGTGTGTCAAAACTGCGGCCCGCTGGCCAACTGCGGTCCGCAATCCATTGTTAATTGGCCCGCAGCAAATTCCAAAAATATATTTAGTTTACTTAAATAAACCAGGTGAGGCAATACGTACTTCACCTCGAGTGAGTGGCCTGGCTGTTTGTGTATTTTACCGCATATGACCCTTGGTAAAAAACGTTGAAAAAAGTTTGGACACCGCTGGCTTATAGTTTTGTGAGCATATAGACCAATAGAGAATTACGACTTTGCAGTAACATAGTGCAAAAGGGCCCCTAACCTAGACTGGAGGATTGGAAGTTGGAGGTTAGGGAAGGCTTCCTAATGCAGTGACATCTAAGCTGAGACTTGCAGAATGGGAAGGAAAAGAGCTGTAGCTAACCATGAGAACAGAGGAGTGGAGACCTAAGAAGAAAAAACGTGTAGTTGAGGAACTCAAAAATGTTTAAATGACCAGATTTTAGGGTGTAAGGAGAAGAGTGGAAAGAGAGAAGTGTGGAGAGGAAGGCACAGGAAATGCACAGCTTCCCTTTAGACCATTTTAAGGATCTGGGTCCTTCCCCTAAGAATAGTGAGAGCCATTGAATGGGCTTTAATTAGTGGAGTTACAGGTCGGATCTGTGTTTTAGAAGAACTATTCAGGTAGCAGTGAATAGTTGGGTGGCTTCCAGAAGCTAGAGACAGAGATGTAAATTAACACGCTGTTATAATATTCCAGATGAGAGAGCGAATCGAGGCAGTGACATCGTAGTGAAAAGGATAAGTTTGGGGGGGGGCACATTCTTTAAACAAAGAAGCCAAAATGTGAGTTCTTAAAGTGTAACCCCCACGACAGCTATTTTATTTATTTAATAGGTAGTTACTAGCACTGCAACATGTAAAATAATGCTGATTTTTCAGTATAAATGTTAATAAGGGAGTTAAAACTATTCTTTCTGTCCTGTCTCAGAAAGGTGTCCTTATTAAATGGAACTAATTTATTAACTTCATCTTTATATCCCCAGCCCTTGGCACATAGTAGTTATTCAGGAATGTTCGTTGAGTGAACTAGATCATGCTGTATTTTCTGATTCCATTTCTATTCATTATCATCTAAAGCCATTGTTCACTTAATTATGAAAGTGAGAGTGCTACTGCAATTTTAATAGCACATTAAAAGTTATTTAAACTAATGTTTTAAATTTCGGAAACCTTATGGCTAAAAATAAGAGTGGCAAGGGCTACTCATCTCGAGAGGCTCATTCCTGAGCCTATATTCACCCATTTCTCTGTCACTAAACGTATGGACACCTCTACACCTGAACTTCCACCCAACTTCTTTTTCTACTAAGCCACAAAAAGCAAGAGCATGTCCTCTCTACAGGAAGCTTCTGGCCACCAATATGCCCCTCTTGTCTCCTGAGATGGTGTGTTCACTAACTATGTCAGAAAAAGTGAGGGCACATTGGGTAATTAATGAAACAAATTATTTGGTGTCCTTATTGAGGACAGCCAGTTGGCTGTTTTCCCTCTTCTCCTTTCAGATATACTAGTTCCAGGCCTTGCCTTTATTTGATATACCATCTCCTCCCTCCCTACACACACAGAGAGAGAGAGAGAGAGAGAGAGAGAGAGAGAGAGAGAGAGAGAATATCTCTATCCTTACTCCAGTTTTGGTCTTGTACTTTAATCACGTCTAGAAACTCTGGCCTTTATTCATCCATCTATCTGGCAATTGTAGAGCAGCCTCCTATTACATTAGGCTCAGTGGAGTTGACACAGAAGTGTCTCCTTCCCAGGTTGATTGATTTAAATGAAAAACTGGGTGTGCAGACGCATAGCACCATGCAGACGTAGCAGATACCCACTGTATGTTCGTTATGTCTGAATGAAGATGCCTAGACACCCCAAGAAAGGAGAACTGCACACACATAGAGGCATTATAAGTGCTCTACTTTGGTCAGGAAAAATAAATATATTTATGAGATGAAGTTTGTGCAATGAGCCAGTACTCCTGTACCTGGTTTTCTCTTATTGTATACTTATGGTACACACAAATAGAACTAAGAATATGGGAAATGGGAAATGAAATGAGTGGCACTAGTTATGAAACAAGGGATTTGGGTTCTCTCACTGGTTCTAATTATATCTGCCCAAGGGACAGAAAAACACTGTCCCATGCTTCCCTACCAGCTCACTTCTCGCTCCTCCTTTACCAACCACAGATGCCTGACAATGGTAGTGATTTTTTGGCATGTGTAATGAAACAGCTGGCCATCTCTCAAACTCCTGGAAATAGTGAGAAGTAACTTAGGCAGTTCATAAATTTGACCACACCTGCTGTTTTCTTGGGAATACTTAGACCCCTGTAGTTTTCTTTGGCATGTTGTATTGTAGCACTGTGTGTGCCAGCATCAATACATGTCAACTTGCAAAATCCTCTATTTAAATAAGTGTATGTGGTTCTTAGGAAAAGTATATTGGAAACCAGTAATATAAACTCTGTGTTATTACATTTTCCCCTTAATTCCCTAGATGATTTTTTGAGGAAATATTATAGTTATAAATGAGAATTTCTGAATATCAGTAATGCCTTACTAGAAGAAAAACAAAACATAAACATTCATGTATATCAAGAAAATGAGGGAAACTTGACAAACTTTTAAACAGAACAAAGAAAAACAGGCTGTGAAGGTGATATGGCAAGAAGGCAAGAGTTTGGAAGCTTTTTAGATTCACTGTCTTATGCAAAGGAAAACTGGAATGTGTTCAACTGACTGGGGCTGACCAGCAGGTGCTTCGTCACAACGTGCCTTCATGCCCCCTCTCTTGTGGGTGCCCTGGACTTGCCCAGACACATTAGCAGACCATCTTCTGAGAAGACATAGCCCTCCACTTGCTGCAATTGCTTCTGAACCCTCTTACCTATTGCCCAGACAGCTAAGGTCAGGCATTCCTCTGAGTTTCAGGTTTTTGAAGTTGGCTTGTGGTCCCATCGTACATGATTTAATTATTCTTCTGTTTTCCCCACTCTGTACAGGTTTATCAGCCTAAAAAGTCCCCAGGAAAACATGAAATGTCTTTATAATTGCAGAGGTCCTCTACTGATGCTGTAGGAATACGAGTAAAGAGGAAAAGAATGAGCTGGATGTGGAGAACTGAACGTGTTAACTGAGTTAGATAGGAGCAGGAGGCAACCCAGGCTTTATCAAGTGAACTGGAATGTAGAGGAATGGAGTTTCAGCTTTGGCATCAGCCCAGCTGGCAGCATATAGCTGAACCCAGCCAAGTTGAGCAAAGCTAATAAAGAACACATCCTCTAAATTCCTATGCCAAGACCAATGATACACTGCCGTGAATGAAAACAAGATCCCGGTCCAGGAAACTGATAAACCAAATGGGTTTCCCCCTGTTTTTTCCCCCCCCATTGTTTATGTTCTGTGTTGTGCAGACACATACACACACACACACACACACACACACACAACCTGGGCTTACTTACATTTTATGAATCCGTTTCCAATTCCATATGCTATGTTGTTCTGCATGGAAGAGAGATCTGGTAATGAATTCTTTAGGGCAGCTAAGACTCTTAACTAAGAATTATTGGAGAAACCCAGAAGTCAGAGTACTTCTATCAGATGCCCTTCATTATTATAACTAGGCATGTTTAGTTCTTTATTTTCCTTTATCTGCGGATACTCTCTTGTTTTGTTTATTGGTTTCAGGGTAACATAATGGAAAGAACATGGACTTTGGAGACCGAAAAGTCTAGGCTCAAATCCTAGCTTTAACTCTATGTCCTTTCGCAAGTCTTTTATCCTCTGTGAGTTTAGATTCTTCATCTTTAAAATAGCCAAGTGTAATGGTTATCTCAGGAAAAGGCACTTATTTGATTATTTGAGTTGCAAGCTGAAGTGGCTACTCTTTTTTTCATGGAACATCATATTTACTTAAAAGAACAACTGACTTGGATATTTGGTAGACACTTTCTCCAAAATTAAGTGAACTGGTCACTTCAAGGAAGAGAACCTATAAGTATTCATTGTAAATGATAAATTCAAACTTTCAAGCCAAATATTAGAATTTTGGAAAACTTGTATCCACCAACATGAGCTTAACATCTTCCCAATATGTAAAGACTTCAGAGTCACTCTTTACCACATTCCCTTTCATCTAGAAACTACTTTGGTTAAAATTCAGTTAGTTGCCTTCATATTAAATATGAGATGTCAGGAAGGTAAAAAGTCATAGAATCCTGGAATCTCAGAGTTAGAGGAAACCTCAGAAGTCATCACACAATTCAGGCCTTGCCTGAAGACCATCCTCTATAAATATTCATCTAACCTTTACTTAAATTCTTCCAGAGCCAGGGAGATTGTAACCTCTCAAAGGATCACCTTCCTTTGACTTGTGATAGCTCTAATGGCTAAAAGTATTCTTTTTTTCTTTAACTGAAATCTGCTTTCAGTATCTATCCAGTGGCTCAGATTTTGTTTCTTGTTTCAACTGGAACTTTTTCAGATAGCTCTTGATACTCTTGTTCCTCTAGGTCTTTTTTCATAGATATTTCTGAGACTGGATAGTTTCCAAGCTCCCCATCAGCTTGGACTCTCTTCTTGATTCATTTCAGTTGACAGTGTTGTGCTGAGAATGAACTCACACAGTAGAGATGGTCTCACCTGCAGAATGGAGTAGCACTTTCACTTCCCTTAAAAGGGGTCTATTCTGTGACCTGACTTGTTGAAAAGAAGACATTGCATTTTTTCTGTTTCTCTGTTCTCAAATGGTCACAGTAGATGTTTAATGTTACCTCTTATCTAGTCTCAGCACAAGTTGAATTTCAGGACATAATGGCCATGTGAGGTAAGGGGATTTTCTGGTAGTTTTGGTTTTTTGCTACTGAGGGGTAGGGAATGGTAATTCACAAGATTTGAAAAATTATTTTATAATTCTCTTTTATCACAATAACCAGGTGTGATAAACCAAGTATTTTCCTCAGTAAAAGTTTTTATCAGATAAGAGGATTCCTCCTCTTTCCCCGTAACAACTTTTCTTCATTCAAATCAGTAGTGACCGTATAGTATCTGATCTATAGAAATATGGAAGCCTACCTTAGAGCTGAGTTCAGTCACGTCCACACAGTCAGTACTCACCGTATACTGTGGAGCCAGTCTTATTTGGAACTTTCCATGGAAAAGGATGTAGGTCACAAAAATATGTTAAACCTCGTAATAACGCATAATTCAAAGAGGTTAAGTGATTTACAAGGACTTGAACCTAGCTCTATGGGTTTCTGACTTCTAAATTCATGTTCTTTCCACTGTATCACACTTCACTTCTCTATGCCTCAAAGGAAGTTCAGAGATAACCATTAGGTAAATATCTCAGGTCTGAGATCATTGTAAATAAGATCAAGTGAGTTAATGAATGTTAAAGTACTTTGAGAATTGTGAAGTGTGATTCTCATGGGAGGGGTTTCCATCAGTGATTTTGGAAATGCATAGTGATGTCTACCAGAAACTCCAGGGCCCTTTTTTGCCCTGCAGGGAGGGGTTGGGATGAGTCTGAAAGGTGTGCTGGAAGTGAAATGAGAAGGATCAGAGAGGGACATAGATCCTTCAAAGCGCCAATGAGTAGTTACTGTACATCGGGACAAGAGAAGTCAGTTTTCCAGGCCAGTCACTGCCAGCTGTTCAGCCATAGGAAATGAAATACTATAGCTCTCACAGGGGAAGTCATTCATAATTGAGTAAAGCCACCTGTGTATATAGTTTGTATAACCAACTATGCCAACTGAGATATTTCTGGAAAATTTAACTTTCATGGAAATAAAAGGGATTGAAAAAGCCATCTGGGGCAGTAGGTAGGACCCCCCCAAGGATATTTTGAGTATGTGCAGGTTTCTCTGTCCTTCCTTCCAGTCTGGTATAGCTCCTGGTAGTCTGTCTCGGCTTTATACCGCTTGGGAGCCTAGTTAGATAGGAGCTTATGGTGCCTCCGGTTGGTTACTTGTACTTAGTGACAGTGTGTCACCACACTTTTTTTCCTTTTTCTTTTTATTTGTTTATGTGCGTTTGTGTTTTCAGAATTATGTTAACATACCTCAAATGAAATAAAATTCTCATCTTGATAAACTTGGCAGGAGCTAACCCCCAACCACATCAACAACAACAACAAAAAAAAAGTGTTATTTTTTTTAACTTCACGTTAGCATTGAGGACTAATTGGATTTTCTTTATCTTGTCTTTCCCAGTAACATCGGCTGACCTACACCTGGCTTTCAGTGTAATACATGATTGTATAAATTGAAAATTCAGTAAATTCTTTCAAAAATACTTACTGAGTTCCTACTATGTATTAGCAAGTATGCTAGGTACTGCAGAGAATATAATTTTATTAGAGGAGATGAGGTATAGATAAATAGAATATAGGGTAGAAACAGTTGTTGATGATTTGACTTCTGCATACAGATTTGGGTATTTTTTAGAACCACAGAATTCTCACAGAACTTTCAAGTGGAAGGACCTTTTCAGAGATTTACTAGCTATGTGACTTTGAACAAGTTAACTTCTTTTAGCCTTAGTTTGTTCAACTATAAATTGAAGGCAACAATAGTTCCTATTGACAGGTTATTGTAAGGAGTGAAATGAGTTCATATATTAGAACAAAATCGGCACATAGTAAGCGCTCAAAAAATGTGAGTTATTTTCTAGTCTAATTCTGTTGTTTTATAAATAAATTGAGGCCCGGTAAGAGTAAGTCACTTCATCAAGTTTTATTTGGGTTGGCTATCAGATGACATATGTTGTTTGTATGATGATAAGTAAGGAGTATTTTTCATGGGTACTATTAAAAACTTTAAGCTTACGTATATTACAAAAGCTAGTGCTTATAAAGTAGTTGTCAAAAGTAGAATGAAATATTTAAGAGTTACCCAGAAATAGAGCTCAATAATACCGTAAAAACTGAATAAGTGAAAAGAGGGAAGGTTGGGGAAGGCTCTTGACACGTGTCCTATGCTGAAGAATGCCTAGAATTAGTAGCCAACTGAAGAAGCAATAAGAAAGGCCATTCCAGGGGGATTGTCATGTACAAGGCACAAACTAAGACAAAAAAAAAAAAATGATTCTGAAAACCAAAACACAGGGCACATGTCAGAAAATTAAAATCACATGCAGTGCCTGTTCAGAGAGACTTACCCAGAAAGTAAGAAGAGACCATTGAAGGGTTTTAACCAAGAGTGATATGATCGTATTTATGTTTTAGATCCTTATGACCTGTTAGATAAGGGCTAGAGATAATGCTGGGTGGCGGTAAGTTAAAGGAAGGTAGACCAGCTAGTTTGGGCATTTCAGTGATTAAGGCGAGAGATGATGAGGATCTGATTTAAGGTAATGGGGTTGGAGTGAAAGAAATATATTTGAGACATCAGAGGAAATTTCTCTAGCAAAAAGTATATTCTTTTTTGATCCACATTCTTTTATTTTTTCAGTGCTAGAGAATCTTAAAACTGGAAGCAGACTAAGTAAGAAAAGATGTTGGGCAAACCATGGACTTAATGTCAAACTAAATAAATAGAATAAAGGCTGACTTGGAGGTAGACCATGTTATCAGCAGAATATGTCAGATGTAAGCATAGGCAGGTATAAAACCCAGGAAACTAAATCTGAAATCAATCAACAGTTACAAACCAAGAAGACCAGTTTTCCAGATGAATTTGTGATGAAAGATACAATTTCTCCTAACCTTAAAGGCACTCGGAGCCAGCTTCTGGCAGGCTCACTTAATTTCTAGACATACCTTTAATTTCAAGGACACTAAAATAAATAGCCACTGTATATCCATTATTTATGTAAGGTGAACTTGCCCTTCTGTGTACTTAGTCACGTTGCACATTGCCAAAGTTGGAGCAGGATTGAAAGTTCCCAGAGTGATTAAAAACTAGCATGTGAAGACATGGTATTTCTTTGAACTTAAGGTTAAAAGGCTAGAAATTGCTACTAATGTGTGCAGCCCCTAGAGCAGCTGGTCCCAGATACTGCCCAAATCACCCATGTGAAGTGCAAAGCGTTAGAATGTTCTCAGACTAATTATTAGCATGAGGGGAATGAGAAAAAAGGGGGGGGGGCAGGACCGCAGCCTGTCTGCTCTCTTCAGAGTCTCCAGTGGGCCCCTCAGTCTTAGGACAGGATTCCCACTCGCTGTGTCTTCTACTAGAACAGTGATTCTGGGTCCCAGAACTATCAGGGTCACAAATATTGTTTGCCACTGGAGCGCCTTGCATGCTTTTCTCTTGTCCTTTGTCTTTCTAACCCTCTCCAATCTACTCTGCTCTTCTACCCCTCACGTAGATTATAGAACCTTTATAGTTTGTTACAATATCTGATAAGCCTCGTCCCCTCTCATAGTTCTTCCTTTTCATTACTTTCTTAACTATATTCATGGTTTTTTTCTTTTTATTATTAGTTTCAGGTGTTCATGGGGGTTGTTGTCATATGAATTTAATATCAACTTGTCTAGCTCCAGAAGGACGAAAAAAAAAGGTTTCTTGATGTTTTTATTGATTGCATTAAATTTGTAAATTAATTTAGCAAGAACTAATAACTTGGTGACAGATATACAAAGGATGCCTTTTTATCTGTTTAAGTCCACTTTTATGTCTTCCAGTAGTAATTTTTTTCATTATAAATTTTGCGTATTTCTTGTTATCTTTATTTCTAAATACTTCTTATTTCTAGATAATGTTGTAAACAGGGTTTTCCCTTCCATTACATCCTCTAACTGGATATTACTTGAGTATATGAAAGCTATTGAGTTTTGCATGTTAGCTATATATCTTGTTACAATTGCTGATTTCTTTCACTTTCTGAGCTAACTTTTTCATAAATTCTCTAGAGAAGCACTGTCCAATAGAAATATAATTTGAGGTATATTGTAATGTAAAATTTTCTAGTTAGTGACATTTAAAAAAGTAAAGAGAATCAGATAAAATTAATTTTAACAGTACGTTTTATTTAATCCATAATATCCAAAATATTACCATTTTAGTATGTAGTCAGTATAAAGCAATATTAATGAAATATTCTACATTCTTTTTTTCCCACTAAATCTTCATAATCCAGTGTGTATTTTACACTTACAACACATCTCAGTTTAAACTAGTTGCATTCAAAGTGCTCAAATTAGCTGTATGTGACTAGTACTTAGTCTATTAGATGTCACATGTCTAGAGCTTTCCAGGTATTATACATCATGTCATCTGCAAATAGGTAGTGTTTTGCTTCTTTTTCAATTTCTTAGGCTCCTCATTGTTTTCTTACCCTAACTCATGTCTCTGCTTCCATTCTTGCCTTCCTATAATCCATTCTCCACACAGTATCCAGTGTGCTTTTTTTCCAAAGTAAATTAGATCACGTCCACACCATCATCCCGAAAGCCTGGCCCTCCCGCTTTTCTGACTTCATCTTGTGCCATTATATTTCCTCTATTCACCCTGCGACAGTCTCTCTGGCCTTCCTTTTGTTTCTTAAACGAGTCAAGCTCATTATTTTCTTAGGGCCTTTACACCTGCCGTCTCCTTTGCCCTAGATCCTCCATGTCCAATCCCTTCTTGTCATCCCGTCTCAGCGCCAGTGTCACCTTCTCAAAGAGCCTTTTTTGACCATCCCTCAATGATTATCACATTGCTCTGTTTTATTTTCTTCATTGCACTTATCACCATCTGAGATGACCTTTTTTATTTATTTATACCTCTGATTCATACTAGAGAGCCTACCACATGATATAGTCTCAATACAGAATGTTTGTTGGATGAATGAATGACCAAATGAGTGAATGAATGAATTTGAGTTAATAAGAGGAAAACTCTACGTTATGATGGGAAGAACAAGGACTTTGGAGTTAGGCATGCTAGATTGAAATTCCAACCTTGCCTTGTTACTTACGTGACCTTGGCCAAGTTACTCGAGTTACAGTCGCCTCATCTGTTAGAGATAATTATATATGCTTCATAGGCAAGACTTCAAAGCCCATTGTTTTAACTGCCAGTATGTACTGCTTTTTATGCACCCTAGTAAATTTTATTGGCAATGATGATTGTAAACACTGCCATTGCAAATAGTATAGCACCTCTTTCATAGGAGGTGCTCAGTACATGCCAGTTCCTTTTAAACAAAATTAACTCCATCATTAGAGGGCATCCTTGTGTAAACTACTTACTTTCTCCATTCTTGGTCATAACAGTTTCTGTCTGCCTTTTAGTGACATTATTGATCATTGTTATAGTCAAGAAAATAAGGATTAGACACACACATATGTGCACAGATCAGCTGTTTGTCAGGGAGGGGAGACCAGTTGTACACACTCACATGCTGCAACCCTGCCGTAGCTGTGCTGCCTTTACAGTGAACCTCACCATGCCAGTTTCCATGTGTAGGACCATAGTACCCACCCTATGTCTCTTGGCAGAGTCTTTGTGTATGAGAGCTGGCAGGTTCCTTAAATGTAATATGCATGGACTCTTCTCAAGCTGACTCCAGCATCTCTCTCTAGCCTTACCTCTGTCTCCTTCTTATGGACTTAAGCTACACAGAAGTACCCACAGGTCCTCATATAACCATGCTTTTTTGCAGCTCCACACCTTTCTACCTACTTTCTCCTCTGTCTGAAGTAACCTTACTCATCCTCCCCCTTGCATTTTTCCTAATGCAAGATCCATTCATTCTTCAAGATTAGTTAAAATGTCACTTACTATGAAACCTTGCCTGACAAGTCTTGCTTGCCTGTCTTCCTTGTCCTCTGCCCTTCCCTTGCACAGTCTCTCCTCCAAGTCTTTTTACTTGTATAAGCATTTTGACAAAGTATTGTTGATTAAAGGCATAATTCTGTCTACCTTAGTAGCACCAAAATGTGTTGGGGAATATTCTGATCTTTCATCTTTCTCTGAAGTAGGACAGTCATTAAATTATTTAACTATTTACGTTTGGAAAAATAAAAAAATGATTGTGTTTAAATGACAAACTCAAGATCACACTATAAGGGACAGAACTAAAATTAGATCCCTGGTCCCCTGACATTACCCTTTTTTTTTTTTTCAACTAGGATAATTAAGTTAGGATATGGCAGGACAGGGCTTCCTGGTGGGAAGAACTTCCAAATCTTGGAATCCCTCAGGGTAGCTTAAGAAATACATTATTAAGAAGCTTTTAAATTAGTATGAAGCTTAATTTCCATGCTAGCTACTTAACACATGACCTGTGTGCCCTGATTTTTCAGAACTGTTAAGTTTAACTGGTTAGCTTCTGTCCAGATCTTTCAGGCCAGAGACAGCAACTTGTTTGCTGGTTGGCATAATGGACTTTTATGTCCATCCTTAAGGGAGAAGTGAAGGAAAAATATATTTTTTCTGACATTAGAAGGCCAAGTAAAGCCCTGCTCAGTTCTTCTCTTATATCTTTTTCCTTTTTTTAGTCTACAAACATGTGCTAGATACCATCTAAGAACGCAGCACCTTCTCGTATAATGGCAGAAATTCCAAAGTAAATCACTTACCTATCTACCCTGCTCAGATGTCATGATCTGTTACTGAAGATATATGAGGCAGTCTTAGGGTTTATAGTAATCAGTTAATCATTTGGCATGTTTAGTTATTCAGGCTTAGGCATGGAATAAGCAGAGGGTTGGATTGGGTTTTTTTCTAGGCAAATGTGTTAGAAAAGGAAGGGCAAGGAAGTGGTTATAATTATGGATCAGTGGTTCTCAAACCTTTCGGTATCAGGAAACTTCAATATCCTTAACAACCCCAAAGAGCCTTTATTTATGTGGGTTATCCATATCACTGTATTAGAAATTAAAACTTAGAAGCTTTTAAAACAATAATATACAAGCATACATTCCATATCTCACATGTAGCCTCTGGAAAACCCCACTGTGAGAGAATGAGAGTGAAAAAGGCAAATAATGTTTTAGTATCATGAAAATGGTTTGCACCTTACAGACCCTCAAAAGGATTTCAAGGACACCCAAGGGTTCCCAGACCATTCTCTGAAAACAACTAACTACATAACATTTAAAAAATCCATTTTACCAATAATGGCCATTTGTGTCATTTCAAGTTTTAAGTTACTACAGATAACATGCTGTGAGCATTTGTTTACACGTATCTTAGTGTCCATGTTCAAGAATTTTTCTGGAGTTTACTCCTAAGATTGAATCATAGGGTATGTACACCTTCAGATTTATTAGATAATGCCTGTTATGCCCCCCGGGGAGTCTTCTGAAAAAATGCTACTGTGAACATTCTAGTACCTATCTTTTGGTAGTCATACCACTCCTTTCTCTCGGGCATATACCAAGGAGTGGAATTGTTGGGTGCTAGGATATAAAGCTAAGCAGTTTTTTGAAGTGATTTACACACCAGCAATGTACAAGCGTTCTGGTTGCTTCGTATTCCTCACCATATTAGGTATTATCACTTCTTTTAATTTTAGCAGTTTTGGTGAAGATGTAAAGTCTCGTATTTTTTTCCTCCTCTTCTGTTTTTCCTGTTTTCTTTTAGATTTTTTAAAATTAAATTTATTAGAGTGACACTGCTTAGTAAAATTATATAGGTTTCAAGTATACATTTCTATACTATATCATCTACATATTTTTAATTTGCACTTTTCTGATAACTGATAATGTTCAGCAAATTTTCATATTTTTATTGGCTATTTGTATATTCATTTTTATGACATGGCTCTTCGAGTCTTACTCATTTTTTAAATTGGATTGTCCATGTTTCTATTACAGATTTTTAGGAATTTTTAAATATATTCTGGATGTTACTTTTCTGATGTATGTGTTTTGTATATCTTTTCCCACTCTAGATTTTTTTTTCTTAATATTGTCTTTTGATGAATAGAATTTTTTTTATTTTAATGAAGGCATAGATGTCAGTCTTTTATAATTAATGCTTTATGTGTCCTGTTTAATAAATCTTTGTTTACCCCAAAGTTTTGAAGATATTCCCCTCTATGTTCGTCTAGAAGTTTAATGTTTTACCTTTCACATTAATTTTTTGTGTCTGGTGTGAAGTGGAGGGTTCAGGTCTCATCTTTTTTCCATATGGATATTTGTTTGACTCATCACATTTTATTGGCGAGACTATGTTTTCTCCACATATACGCACACACACAGGATTAAAGGGGCACCTTTATTATAAACCAGATGACTGTACATACGTGGCTCTATGTCTGGACTCTGTTTTGCTCCATGGATCCATTTCTATTCTGACACCAATAAACATGTCTTAATTACTATAACTTTTTAATGAGTCTTGATATGAGCTTTGCTGTTATTCACCAAAATTGACTTGGCTATTCTAGAGCCTTTGCATTTCCTAATAAAAGTTAGAATTAACTTGTCAATTTACAGACATATTCACACATTTAAAAGAATCTGCTTGGATTTTGATTGAAATTCCATTGGCTCTTTATAGATCAATTTGATGAGAATTGAGAGCTTAACAGTATTGAGTTTTCCAAGCCATGAATGTGATATATCCTTTCATGGCCAGGTATCTAGAACTTCTTGGATTTCTCTCAGAATGTTTTATACTTTTTAGTGTAAATGTCTTGCACATCTTTCACTGAATATTTGATTTTGGGTTTTTTACATTTATTTTCTAATTGATATATATAGAAATACAATAGATTTTTTTGTATTAAATTCCATCTAGTGACCTTTCAAAACTCATTTTTTTTATTTTAATAGATTCCATAGGTGAGAGGGGGTGGTTTATATAAAAGATCAAGTCATGTGCAAATAATACTTCTTTACAATCTACCTTTATAGCTTTTATTTCTTTCTCTTTCCTTACTACATTTGCCTCCAGTACAGTGATGAATACAAGTGGTGATAATGGATATTTTTGTTTTGTTCCATAATTCAGTAAAAAAAAATCTTCGATATTTCATCATTAACTATGCTGTTAGCTATAGATTTTTTTTATAGATGCCATTTTCTATAAGAAAATTCCCTTCTATTCCTAGTTTACTAATAGTTTTTAACGTGAATAGGTGTTGAATTTTGTCAAATGCTTGTTCTGCATCTGTTGAGATGATATATGTGTTTTCTTCTTTATTTTGTTAATGTAATGAGTTCAGCTGATTTTTTTTTCTATTGTTAAACACCTCTGTATTCCTAAGATAAAACCCACTTAGTCATAGTACATTAATTATCCTTTTTATATATTACTGGATTCATTTTGCTAATATTTTGTTAAGGATTTTTGCATCTATGTTCATGAGGACATTAGTTTATAGAAGGGGTGTCCAAACTTTTTTCAACGTTTTTCACCAAGGGCCAGCGGGCCGCAGTTTGGACACCCCTGGTTTATAGTTTTGTTTCCTTGTAATATCTTTGTCATATTTTGGTGGAAGGGTTACATTGTCCTCATAAAATGAGTTGGGGAGTGTTCCCTCCTCTTCTGTTTATCTAGAGGGGTTTTGGACCCCTTGTTACTATTTCTTTCTTCTTTAAACATTTGCTAGAGTACACCAGTGAAGCCATCTGCATCTGGAATTTTCTTTGCAGAAGGGTTTTCATTGCAATTTCTTTATTACATATAGGGTTCTTCATATTCTGTTTTTTCTTGTGTCCATTTTAATATTTTGTGTTTTTCAAGGAAGTTGGCCATTTTATCTAAATTTTCAAATTTATTTATGTGAAGTTATTTGTAATATCCTGTTATTGTCTTCTTAATGTCTAAAGGATATTTTTTATTCTTGATATTCGTAGATTGTATTTTCTTTATATTTAGATCAGGCTTGTTAAAAGGTTATCTTTTCAAAGAACTTTGACTTTGTTAATTTTCACTATTATATGTCTGCTTTCTTTTTTCACTGACTTATTCACTCATATCTATTATTCTCTTTTACTTTCTTTGAGTTTAGTTTGATGCACTTTTCCTAGCTTTTTAAAATATAAGATCATTGATATTTAACCTTCCTTCTCTTCTAATATAAGCATTTAGAGCTATAAATTTCCCCTCTGAGCACTACTTTAGCTAAACTTCACACATTTGCATATGTCATATTTTTATGAATTTTAAATTCCAAAATTTTTCTAATTTCTATTTTAATTTATTTGACATTTGAGTTATGTACAAGTATATGTCACTTAATTTCTTAGCATTTGGGGTTTTTCTAATTAATTTTCTGTTGTTGATTTCTATTTAAATTCCACTGTGGATAGAAAACATATTCTGTATAATTTCAGTTCTTTGAACCTTATTGAGGATTGCTTTTTTGCCCCACATGTTCCATTAGCATTTGAAAAAAATATGTATTCTACATTGATGGGGTGTAGTGTCCTATATGTGTCAATTAGGTTGATAGAGTATTTAGTTATTTATGTTATTAGTTGGTTGTTATTCAAATCTTTCCTATCTTTATTTATTTTTTTCAGCTTCTTCACCTATCAATTACTGAGAGAGACATGTTAAAATCTCCAGCTTTTAATTTTGTAATTGTCTATTTCTCCTTTCAGTTCTTTAAATTTCTACTTATATATTTTGTGTTATTAGGTACATAGGAATTTAAGGTTATTATTGCTTCCTTTTGAATTGACTACAGTCATGCACCCCATATCATTGTTTCACTCAACAATGGACCCATAGGATTATAATGGAGCTGAAAAACTCCTCTATCACCTACTAACGTCATAGCCATCGTAACATCAGAGCACAACACATTACTCACACATTACTCATGTCTAGATATGTTGAGATACACAAATACTTACCATTGTGTTACAACTACCTACAATATTCATTAGAGTAACATGCTGTACAAGTTTGTAGCCTAGGAGCAATAGGTTTGTATAAGTACACTCTGTCATGTTTGCAGAACAATGAAATCTAACGACACATTTCTCGGAATGTCTCCCTGTTGTTAAGTGGCACATGACTGTATTTTATCTTGCTGAAATTTTCCTGTTTAGTCTAGTTATACTCCTTTCCTTAAAGACTGCCTCGTCTGATATTAATATAACCACATGATCTCTCCTTAGGTTAATGTTTACAGGGTGTATGTTTTTCCATCTGTTTGTTTTTATCTTCCTATGTCCTTATATTTCAAGTGTCCTTCTTTTTCAAGACCCTCTTATAAATAGATATACTTGGGACTTGGGGTACTTTTTTTTGGCCTGGTATTGTAATTTTTTCCTATTAATTATTTTATTTAATCCACTTGTATTTAATGTAATTATTTATTTGGATTTCAGTCTACCATTTTGCATTTTCCTTTTTGTTTTGTCTTTGTCTGAGTTCTTCCTCATGTCTTTATTCCTTCTTTCTTCCCTTCTTTTAGATTAAATGTGTTGTATTATTTTATTTTTCTCTCCTTAGCTTTTAGTGATACATTCTTGTGTAATTCTTTTAATTCATTTTAAATAGTCATCCTGGACTTATTAAGTTGGTGCAAAAGTAATTGCGGTTTTTGCAATTATTTTTAACCTTTCAAACTGCAATTACTATTGCACCAACCTAATATTAAAGTCTACCTCAAATAAGCACTGTTAATCACTCCCCAAATAATGTAAAACTTTTAACAAAGTTTGGCACCATTTACCGCATACTTCCATCCCTTATGCTATTACTTCATATAATTTACTAATACATATATTACAAACCCAGCAGGCTATTTTTTGAAATTCTTGTTCTAAATAGTCAATACTCTTTTGTATTTACCCCCATATTTACCCTTTCTTATGTTCTTCATTCCTTCCTGCAGTTCCATCATTCCGTCTGGGATTACTTTCCTTTAGCCTGAAGAACTTCCTTTCTATTTCCTGCAGTTTAAATCTGCTGGTGACAAATTCTCTCAGCCTTGATTTGTCTGTAAATATTAATACACCTTCATTTTTGGAATATATTTTCACTGGGTATAGAACTCTAGGTTGGCAGACACACACACACACACACACACACGCATGCACACGCACATACGCATCTATATAGTCCTTAAAGGGCTAAAATATGTAAACTGCCAACATAGAGTTCTGTACCCAGTGAAAATATCCCTGTTCCTTTGGACATGGGCCGCTTGAGCTCTTGATTGACAACCTAATAGGTCTCCATCTCCTCAGCCTTAAAAAACTGCAAGAGATCATCCTACCTTTGAGAGGTTTGGGGCTTAGTTCTTTGACCTCTCACTTTTCTTAAAATTTCAAAATATGGCATATATCACGAAGAGGAGATGAGCTCTGTGTTTGAAGTAGACATCCTCCTTCTAGTGGGACCTTGTCTCTTAAAACCTTGTCTCTTAAAAGGGAGATTTCATTTTGCCTTTTAGAAGCTCTCAGCTGCTTCGCAGTTCCAGTGTGTAGGCTTAGAACTCAGCAAATGTCCCCTGGGGAAAATTGGCCACACACATGGAGCTCCTCAAGTTCCAATCTGTCACAACACCCTCTCCGATTTCTCTGCCCTCCAGTAGAGCCCCTCTGCACAGGCCAAGACGAATGCTCAGTTCATGCTGCCAATTGGCCAGTGCCCTCAGAAAAGAAAACAGTGTCAGCTACCTCAGGAGCCCTTCCCTCCAGGTCTGGAATTGCAGTTCATCTAATCTTTGTGATTTCTACAACACTGCAGTGTTTTCCACAATAATTTATCTGACTTTTTCTAGTTTTTGCCATAATCTATTACATCCTACCTGGAGCATAAAAACATTACCTTCTACCTGCCCACTATAATTAGTTTTCTTAACTAGTCTCCCCAGTTCTTCTACCGCCCTCCCCCCTCCCAGAGCAGCCAGAATGTTCCTTTTAAGTATATCCTACCGCTCCCCTTGTCAAAACCCTCCAGTGGCTTCCCTTCATACTTAGAATAAGTTCAGGTTCATTTTCACAGTTTACAAAGTCCTACACGATCTTAGTGCTACCCCCGTTCTCACCTAATTCCTCTCCACTCTCACCTTTGCTCACTCAGTTCCAGCCATACTGACCTCCTTTCTGTCTCAAACACACTAACATGTTCCCATCTCAGAATTTTTGCACTTGTTATGTACCCTCTACTTGAAAGGCTCTTTCCTCAGATCTTTTGCCTTTATTTCATTTGGGAGCTTTGTGGCAATGTCACCTCTTCAAACAAGACTTTCCTCACCCCTCTATCCCCTTACCTTGCTTTAGTTTTAATCGTAGTACTTACCTAGCACTTAACATTATATGTGTATTTATTTGTCTATGTTCTGTCTTCCCACTAGAAGGTAAGCTCCATCAGAGCTCCAACTGTGTTTTTGTTCACTGATCTATCTCCAAGGCTTAGAACAGTGTATAACTTATAGTAAGTGCTCAATAGTTATTTGTAGAATGAATTAGATATCCTTTACCTTGAAGAATTCTCAGTTTAAGGAGAAGATGAATAATTACAGTAAAATTGAAAGTACTCTAACATAGATGTCTACAGAATGATTTGGGAGAGGGTTGACTTAGTTGGGGTGTAGTCAGACAAGGCCTCAATAAGAGTTGGCCCCGGAGCTGAGTGTTGAAAAGTGAGTGTTGATGTATACCTGAGCAGGAAGAATAGAGAACACCACATACCTGAAGGACTTGGTGTTCAGAAAATAGTGGGTCCAGAACATGGAGGCAGGTGACAGGAAATGACATCAGATATAACTGGAGAGCAAGGCAGGGGCAAAGTCACAAAAGTCCTTGATACCAGAATACAGAATTTGAACTACCTTAAAGATAATATGAAGCAAAGATTTTTAAGGTAAGGAGAGATGCTGTCAGATGTATGTATTTCCATATGTTTCACTACTTTCACTGCAATAATCTCACTAAAACATTAGGTAGATCGATGTAGAAAATGCCTGACTTGGTTGAAGAGCCTAGTTTCAAAACATAAGTCCTCATCCCAACTCACTGTGTAATCTGAGGAAGGCATCATTTCCTCTTCTGAGCCTCAGATCTTCATTCCTAGCAGGAAAGGATTGTAGGCTTCTAAGAGTTATTACATCTCTAAGTCTGTGGTTCTGTTTATATACTTTAACTAGATGCCTTGGGGAGAAAAATTTAATATTTTTTCTGCATCTGCCAGAAATAATCAAAACTTCCAATTCTAGCCAATCTAAATTCACTTCTCCTCTGAGATTTTCTAACATTTAGGTCAGATGCCAGGAAACAAGTTTCTTGGGATAAAACTACCCAAGTGGAAGTAGCAAGTCTTTTTTTCTTCTTGGGCTGGGATGGGAATGCAGATGGGAGGAGGGGGTGATAGAATGAGTCTTTTTCTTGCAGTTGTGATTCCAAAGAGTCCCTATCCTGCATCTGATGTGAACACTGAGAAGCCCAGCATCCACAGCAGCACCAAAACTGTATTAGAGCATCAACCAGGACAGAGGGGGCGTAAACCAGGAAAGAAGCGGGGCCGGACACCTAAGCCTCTAATCCCCCATCCCATCTCTACCCCATCCAAGTCAGCTGAACCTTTGAAATTCCCAAAGAAGAGGGGTCCCAAACCTGGCAGTAAGGTAGGTAAAAATATGGGTTTCCCAGAGAGGGATAAAGGGTTATAAAGGAGTAACTCATCCATATCCATCCATCTTGGAAAGGGGCACGTCTGGCCCTATTTACTCCCTTGTGTAAGCTTTTAAGAGGAATCTCCTAGAGTGTCATCCCTACTTAACTACTTAGCTGGGAGTTCGTAATATTAAACATAGGATGGTGTGGATAAGAAACAAATTTTGACTTTGAAAGTTACTCACATCGAAGGAATTCTAGTCTAATGTCTTCCATAGATGGAAGGCTCTGCTCCTAATTGCTAACCTACCTAGAGTGGATATCCAGGCATGTGAACAGAAAGAGAAAATTGGCTCTATAAATGTCCTTTTTCTATTCCTTCCTCTTCTTTAAAAGAAAAAAAAATATTGAATATCTACTGAGTTTCAGACGCTGTATCAGACACCATTACATACATGTCACATAATCTTCACAAAACTCTAGGAGATGAGTAATGTGTATGTTATTTAATAGTTAAGTACATTGAGACATAGAGATGTGAAATGATTTCCCTAAGTACACGTAGCTAATAAACAGCAAAGGCTACAGAGATGGGTCCCCAGGTCTTCTAGTTTCAAGGTCGCTGCTCTTCTACCACATATTCACTCTCATATTTCTTGAGGGAGATAACACTTACCTCTAGTGTAGGAAAAGACTGCTGAGTCAAGCTTCACTGACCACTGTTCCTGAAAGTACAGTCATAACTAGTTTTTCATGCATGTCTTCCCTAAGAAAGTTCTCAGCTACTTCTTGAGGGCTTCCTTTGGCATCACCTTCTCCATTCAGTTCCTAACTGTCAGAGGATTCCTCTGCAGCTCTGTCCTGAGCTAGACTACCTGAGTTCTAACATGGAGATGATACGCAGTTCTCTTGGGCATTCCATTCCAATCTCATAAGTTCTTCCCTAGGGTTGATTGGTTGGTTGGCTGGCTGGTTGGTTGGTTTTGTTTGGTTTATTACCCCCAGCTGACTTCAGTCCTTCTAGAATACAAGCTCCTCAAGGTCGAGAACCTAATCTTTTTCTTCTTTCTTTCTCCTGCAGTGCCTTAAATCTCAGTCTCTTGGGAGATGTTCAGTGTATGCAGAACAGATAGATGGATGGTTTTAGTGATGTTACAGTTGAGATTGTCTCTTATTTATTGGCTTTAAATTCTCAATGCCACATGCTGATCTTTGAGTGTAACACATAATGCTCCTGCCCTACTACCACTAACCCCTAACCCAGGTTCTGATTCATTTTTGTTTCCATTATTCTCTTCTCATTCTCATGTTGTAGAGGAGAGGCTGAAGGCCTAAGATTTCAAGGCCAGAGAAGTTGTGCTTTTGATGATATGATAACATCTTGAGGACAGTCAGATTAAAGAGAGAAAAATCTTGTCTGTGAGGTTCCAATGACAGACCTAGAACCAATAAGCAGAAACTCAAGAAGACAGGCATTGTCTCAACATAGAAGGAACAGTTAAATCTTTCCCAAAGTGGAAGTAGTGCTCTCCTGTCACTAGAGGTATTTCAGCAGGAACTGGATGACAATATGGGAGGGATGTTTTCAGGGACAGTGAAGTAGAAATATTGGATGGATGGATGGTTGGGGATTAAATGGCCTTTAAGATCATTCAAAACTATGATTCTATGATTGCCTCTGCTCGCGGGCAGTCTTAACCATGGTAGCCAAAGTCCTCTTTCTTTCCAACACTCTTGAAAACAATAATTCTCATCTTGTATTTTATGGCCTGGCACTTGACTCCCTAATTCTTCTTCCTGTCCTTTTTGCTTGCTCCTAGAAGTGTATATCCTTCCCCTTAACCCGTAACCCTTCTATTCCTTTCTGAAGCAAAGTGGTCTTGTGACTAGAACATAGACTTTGAAGCCCGACATACTTAGGTTTATATCTCATCTCCACCTTTGTGACTTTGAAAATGCTTCCATAAATAAGGTTGTAAGCCCTAGTTTTCTCACCAATAAAATGGAGATGAGGTAATATATGAATAGATATAATACATGTAATTGTACCTACCTCAATGGGTAAAAAAATAATTTCATTTTTCTGCTTTCTTCTATAATATTTGGGCACCTTACTTACCAGGATTATTCCTTCAGGGACCCTACAACTCAGTAAAGTTAAACTGGTTTTCCTTTTCTCTCTGACTCATTGCTTATTTGGGTTTTTACTTTTAGTAATATCAAAAAATATGAGATGCCCATGTCCCATGTATGCTTTGCATGTTTCATAAGTGTTTTTATGATTACTTTCACAGGCAAGGCCGTCTTATAGTATATGCTTGCTGTTGTTGGTGCTATCTCTTTAGAGAATATGCTCCTAGAAGGCAAACAGGTTTATACAGCTCCCAGAAGTGTACCTATCCTATGTGACATTTAGTAAAAAGGGATTTATGTACCTCGGTGATGATTATGTTTTCCTTGCATTCAGAAAGGCTTTTAGAAAACTTTGGAAAGAACCTTCTGAGATCTTTCTCCCCAAGAGACTGTCCTGACCAGCTTAGGGAAGATACTAGATGTCTCTCAAATCATTTTTATTACTTCTGCATTATTGGTATTCTATACTGTATGCTTCATTGAAAAACACTCACTGACACTTACTATATGCCAAGTACCATGCTAGGAATGGTACTCAGAAGCAGACTCCCCAAGAGTCCCAGGCTAACAAGGTACACCAGGATATAAATACATAGTGACAATAATTGTGACAAATGCAACAATTCAAAGTACAGGGAGAGCAGCAAAGAGACCTTAACTAGAGGAAATCTAGAAATACTTCCTGGATAAACAGATATTTGTAAGATAAAAAAAAGAAAGGGCATTTCAAGCAGAAGGGGTGGTTTATTATTATTAAGGTGTAGACCAGGTAAAACTGCAGGGTTTTTAGAGAAGTAATATAGTTAGAGATGACTACAGTATAAGGTTGAAGGTAATAAATGGCAGGTAATAAACTGAAGAGGCAGGAAGAGGAAAGTAGTTTGTAGAGTTAGGGGAAGGTTCATTTCCATTTTTCAAGAAAGACAAAAAGTACAAAGCAACATCAAAGTAGTCCTCAGCCACAGCATTTCCCCCCCCCATTTTTGCATTTGTCTGCCCAACTAATAAAGAACTTCAAATCATAATATTGAATCTAGTATGAAAAAAAGTGAACTAAGTAAGCTTTGGTTGTATAGAAGCCCAGAACCTTGTACATAGATTCAGAAAATTTTTACTAAGCATCTACTGTATATACAGCTTTAGGCAAGATGCTGTGTGGAAAACATACATAAAACACAGTCCCACCTACAAATATACTTCTGTTTCATGGGTGAATTGACTGCTAGGAAGAGCGGAATGAGAAGACAAGTTACCTATCACAGGTAGCAAACTTTTCCCCATCCATTTTGACAGAGGAAACCTCGGACTTTGCTGAACCCACCACCCACCTCACCAACAACCAGCACCCCTGAACCGGACACCAGCACTGTACCCCAAGATGCTGCCACCATCCCCAGCTCAGCCATGCAGGCCCCCACAGGTAAGAGCAGATGACGTACTAGCGGCAACAAGCCCCAGGTCCTAGTGCCTGTGCTTTCTCTTGCCTTGCACCAATAAATAGCCCCCATCCATGTGTAAACTTAAAATAGGATCTTTAGAAAAAAGTTATCTTTGGCATTTTATACAGTTTCAGAGGTTTCTCTCCTGTCAAAACAATCAAAGAAACTTGGGTAGGTATTCTGTGAACTCAGGCTTGGAGAACTGGGACACGAGGGTGGGGTGAAGGCAGGGCAGCACCAGGAGTTCCCCGGCCCAGTTTGTAATAATACTCATCCTTTCCAGTTCAGCGTGCTCCACGTGTAGCGTGATTCCCTTCCAGAACCCTCCCAGCATTATAGTAATCCTGCCACCACTCAAATACATATGAACCTGCTCTGATTTTTTTAAAACATCATTAATGGTGGTAAACTTGGTACTATGAGACTGAACTTGGAGACCAATCAATGAATGTTTGATTCAAAGCAAAATCTGATAGCTGAAGTGGGTGGGTAATCACTCTAGATTATTCCTATCTCTTCCCATTTCCTAAACTCTCTATGAAGGTAACTCTAAAAGAGCTACCCTTTTAGATATACAGCCTCCCAATGGGGTAATTATAAAGAAAAATACTCTTTCTTCTGTGTAAATTAAGATACACGCATGAAACCTATTCTTGTTACTCTGCAGAGACTCCATATTCTTTAGGGAAGTCTGAGCAATTGGAATGGTCCCCATGGAAGTAGGGGAGTCTTTTTCTTGGAAGAAGTTGAGTGTGTTTCCACCCATATCCAAGAATGTTAGAGCTAGAAGGGAAGGCCAGCCATAGTTTCCTCTCCAAATAACCTTTGGAAGACAACAGAGCCTGCCTGTGGAATTTATGTCCAGATTAAAGAGGGAAAAAACTTGTCTGTGATGTTCCAAAGATAGACCCAGAACCAATAAGCGGAAACTCAAGCAGACAGACGTTGTCTCAACATAAAAGGAACAGTTAAATCTTTCCCAAAGTGGAAGTAGTCATTTCCTGTCAGTTGAGGCATTTCATCAGGATTCTGTCACATGATTTCTCTGAACGCATCATCTGCATCTATCCCTGACCAGTTTTTGGGTTTGCTTAGTCCTAGTGTCATTAGATTAATCAACAGGGGCCTTTGCACCTAAGCTCCAAGAATGAGGAAGAAAATAGATGAACATCTTGGCGAAAATATTAATCACATTTTCAAATCTCATGACATGCCCCCTAGATGCCTGTAGACCTGCTTGGTTTACCCCACATCATTCTAGATACCACTTAGGTGCCTTTTCAACAATACCTAGCAGACCCACAGCAGTGGGAGCTTCCTGACTATGCCTCACTACCCCACTTAACCGATGCTGACCGTCTCTTCTCCAGTCACTGAGCTGGTATCCCATCTTTGGCCTCAATTTCATAGCCTAGGAAAAATGGGAACTAACTTTGTATTCGTTTCCTCCTCTTGGCCAGGCTATAACTGTCTTTATTGATCACCGTGCCACCATTCTCAATTGGACCTTGGCTGAGCCTCAGTTTTCACACCTGTACAATGACAGGATTAATCCAAGTTACCCTATAGTCCCTTCAAATGTTAACAATAAAAGCTATCATAGATTAAAAGCTATGGGCCACACCGTATCCTTTATTACCTAGCTTTTTTTTAAACTGCACAACACTTTTTAAGGGTTACTCTATGCCCATAGTTTAAAGGAACAATAGATCTACAAGAATTATTACAGAAAACAAAACAAACAGACCCCATCCTCCTGTGATTCACTGCTCACTAAAGGCAATCACTTGTAATTAAAATTCTTTTCTTTACTTCCATATATGAAAATGGAATGTCTATATATTTTTTTTTTAGCTTTTAGTCCTACAAAAAATGCTCTGCATCAAAGGATTTTGCATGCATTTAGGAAATTTGGTCACATACATTTAGGAAATGCTTATATTCTGCTTCCCCACTCTTAGATATTTGCATCTGCTCTGAAGAGCTTTTTTGTTTTCTGAATTTTTTACTATTTTTTTAGGTTCACAGCAAAATTGAGCAGTAGGTATAGAGATTTTCCATCTACTCCCTGCCCCCACACCTGCGCAGCCTTCTCCATTACCAACATCCCCACCAGCGTGGCCCATTTGTTTCAATTTATAAACCTTCATAGAAATATTATTACCACCCAAAGTCCATAGTTTACATTAGGATTCTCTCTTGATGTTGTACATTCTGTGAGTTTCCACAAATGCATAATGACATGTATTCATCATTATAAGATTATACAAAATAGCTTAACTGCCCTAAAAATCCTCTGCTCTGCCTATCAATCCTTCCCTTTCCCCTAAGGATTTAACTGTTCCTTTTATGTTGAGACAACACCTGTCTGCTTGAGTTTCCGCTTATTGGTTCTGGGTCTGTCTTTGGAACCTCACAGACAAGTTTTTTCCCTCTTTAATCTGGACATAAATTCCACAGGCAGGCTGTGTTGTCTTCCAACTTCCTGCAACTACTCATCTTTTTACTGTCTCTGTAATTTTGCCTTTTCCAGAATGCCATATAGTTGAAATCATACAGTATGTAGCCTTTTCAGATTGACCTTTTTCACTTGCATTTAAATTTCCTCCATGTCTTTTCATGGCTTGATAGCTCATTTCTTTTTAGGGCTGAATAATATGCAGAGTTTATTTATCCATTCACCTACCAAAGGACATCTTGGTTGCTTCCAAGTTTTGGCAGTTATGAATTAAGCTGCTGTAAACATTCATGTGCAGGTTTTTGTATGAACATAAGTTTTTAGTTCCTATGGGTAAATACCAAGGAATGAGATTGCCGGATCATATGGTAAGAGTATGTTTAGTTTAGTAAGAAATTGCCGAAATGTCTTCCAAAATGGCTGTACCCTTTTCCATTTCCACCAGCAATGAGTGAGAGTTCCTGTTGCTCCACACCCTCACCAGCATTTGGTGGTGTCAGTGTTCTGGATTTTGGCCATTCTACTAGATGTGTAGCAGTATCTCACTATTGTTTTAATTTGCATATCTCTAATGACATATGGTGTAGAGCATCTTTTCATATGCTTATTTGCCATTTGTGTATCTTCTTTGGTTAAGTGTCTATGAACAGCTTTGGCCCATTTTTGAAAAATTAGGTTATTCATTTTCTTATTGTTGAGTTTTAAAAGTTCTTTGTATATTTTAGATAACAGTCATTTATCAGATGTCTTTTTAAAATATTTACTACCAGTCTGAGGCTTGTCTTCTCATTCTCTTGACTTTGTCTTTTAGAGAGCAGAAGAATTTAATTTTAATGAGTGTAGCTTATTAATTACAGTTGACCTTTGAACAACACGGGTTTGAACTGTGTGGGTCCGCTTATACATGAATTGTTTCAATAAATATACAGTTGGCCCTCCATATCCCCGATGTTTGCATCCACAGTTTCAACCAACAGCAGATCTAAACAGTATTTTCCATAGATTTTCTACTGCACAGGGGTCAGCACTCCTAACCCCCGTGTTGTTCACAGGTTATCTGTATTTGTTTCCTGGATCATGCCTTTAGTGTTGTATCTAAAATGTCATTGACATACCCAACATCATCTTGATTTTCTACTATGTTATCTTCTAGGAGTTTTATAGTTTTTGTGGGGGGTTTTTTGTATAAGTTTTATTGGGGAATATTGGGGAACAGTGTGTTTCTCCAGGGCCCATCAGCTCCAAGTCTTTGTCCTTCAATCTAGTTGTGGAGGACGCAGCTCAGCTTCAAGTCCAGTCGCCGTTTCCAATCTTCAGTTGCAGGGGGTGCAGCCCACCATCCCATGCGGGAATTGAACCTGTGGCTCTAACCAACTGAGCCACCAGCTGCCCCAATAGTTTTGAATTTTACATTTAGGTCTGTGTTCTATTTTGAGTAAATTTTTTATGAAAGGTGTAAGGTCTGTGTCTAGATTCATGTTTTTGCATGTGGCTGTTTAGTTGTTTCAGCACCATTTGTTAAAAAGACTATCTTTGCTCCACTGTACTGCTTTTGCTCTTTTGTCAAAGACCATATATTAAGAATATATTTATGTGGGACAATTTCTGGGCTTTCTATCCTGTTTCATTGATCTATTTGTCTATTCTTTCGCCAGTTCCACACCATCCTAATTTCTGTAACTTTATAATAAGTCTTGAAGTTGAGTAGTGTCAATCTTCAAACTTTGTTCTCCTTCAATATTGTGTTAGCTATTCTGGATTTTTGCTGCTCCATATAAACTTTAGGTCAGTTTGTCAATAGCAACAAAAAACTTGCTGGAATTTTGATTAAGCTTTATTGAATCTATAGATCAAGTTGAGAAGAACTGACATCTTGACAATAATGAGTCTTCCTAACCATAAACATGGTATAGCTATTTATTTATTTATTTACTTACTTATTTATTTATTTATTTTGCTCATCAGTTTTGTAGTTTTCTTCATATAAATCCTGTACTTTATTTTAGATTTGTACCTAACTGTTTCATTTTGGGAGGTGCTAATATGGTATTGTGTTTTTAATTTCAAATTCTACTTGGTCATTGCTGTTATATAGGAAAGCAGCTGACTTTCGTATATTAACCTTGTATCTGGCAACCTTGCTATAATTGCTTATTAGTTCCAGGAATTTTTTTGTTGATTCTTTCACATTCTCTACGTAGACAATCATGTCATCTATAAACAAAGAGAGTTTCATTTCTTCCTTCACAATCTGTATACCTTTTCTCTCCTTTTCTTGTCTTATTGCATTAGTTAGGACTTCCAGTATGATGTTGAAAAGTTATGATGAGAGGGGACATTCTTACCTTGTTCCTGATCTTAGTGTGAAAGCTTCTAGTTTCTCCCCAGGAAACGTGATGTTAGCTGTAGGTTTTTTCTGGATATTCTTTATCAAGTTGAGGAAGTTCCCTTCTATTTCTAGTTTGCTGAGAATTTTTAATCAAGAATGGGATTTGGATTTTTGTCAAATGGTTTTTCTGCATCTATTGACATGATCATATGATATTTCTTCTTTAGCCTGTTGAGGTGATTAGTTACATTAATTGACTTTCACATACTGAACCAGCGTTGTATACCTGAGATAGATCCCATGTGGTAGTAGTATGTAATTCTTTTTATATATTGTTGGATTCAATTTGCTAATATTTTTGTTGAGGATTTTTGTATCTATGTTCATGCAAGATATTGGTCTCTAATCTTCTTTCCTTGTAATGTCTGTTAACAAACAAAATTTAACTAAGTAAATTTGAAGATATAATTAGCTTTATGAAATGATTCATGAATCGGGCAGCATCCCATCTAGCAAACAGAGAGATACTATGAGGGGTTATACAAGATGGAAGGCTTTTATAGAAAGGAAGGTGGGACAGGGAAGTCATCAGCAAGAGAAAAATGAAAGTTCACTGGAGGAAAGTAAGAGTTCGGATGACCATGGTTTCTTGTTGACTGAGCTGCAGCTTTTCCATTGGCTAGACTTGTTGCTGGGCAAGAGGAAAATCCTCCTTGCTCCTGCTGGAATACTAAAGTAGCTGTATTTTCTGGGAGTGCAAAGTAAGTCTCTTCCTGTTGGGATCTGTTACTGATGTCTTCCTGTTTGGAGTAACTGACATCTTTCAATTTGTGGTATAATGTGAGAGCTTCCTCTACAGGACTTCCTGAATCCAATTTTAGTTTAGATTTCCTTTATCAGTTTTCACATGTCTTTGTCTGATTTTGGTTTTAGGCTAACGCAGGCCTCATAGAATGAGTTAAGAAGTATTTTCTCTGACTCTGTTTTCTGAAAGAGATTATTGAAAATTGGTAAAAGTGTATTTCTTAAATGTTTGGTAGAATTCACCAGTGACTCCATCTGAGCCTGTTACTTTCTATTTTGGAAGTTTATTAATCATTGATTCAAATTTTTCAATAGACATAGGTCTATTCAAATTGTCTTTCTCTTCTTGTGTGAGTTTGTGTCTTTCACGGAATTGGTCCATTTCATTTATATTATCAAATTTGTGGGCATAGAATTTTTCATAGTAGTCCTTTATTATCCTTCTAATGACCATGGCTCTTTAGTGATGTTCCCTCTTTCATTTTTGGTATTATTTAGTAATTTGCATCACCTCTCTTTTTTTCTCATTTAGCCTGTCTAAAGACTTAACTGATTTTATTGATCTTTTCAAAGAACGAGCTTTTGGTTTTATTGATTTTTCTCTGTTGACTTCCTGTTTTCAACTTCATGATTTCTGCTCTAATTTTTATTATTTCTTTTCTTCTGCTTACTTTGGATTTAATTTGCTCCTCTTTTTCTAGTTTCCCAAAGTAGTTTCCCACAATAGAAGCTTAGATTTTAGATCTTCTTTTCTCATATATGCATTCAATGATATAAATTTCCCTCTATGTACTCCTTCTGCTGCATCCCACAAATTTTGATAAGTTGTATTTTTATTTTCATTTAATTGAAAATATTTTAAAATTTCTCTTGAGATTTATTTTTTGACCCATGGGTTAATTAAAAGTATGTTGTTTAATCTCCAATTATTTGAGGACTTTTTTTTACCTTTCTTTCTGTTACTGATTTCTTGTTTAATTCTAAGAGCAGACATATGATTTCTACTCTTTTTAATTTAGGTCTTTCATTTAGTTAAGGTTTGTTTTATGGCCCAGAATGTGGTCCATCTTGGTAAATATTTCATGTGAGCTTGAGAAGAATATATTTTCTGTGGTTGTTGGCTGAAGTTGTCTATAGACATCAATTATATCCAGTTGACTGATGCTGCTATTGAGTTTAACAATGTTCTTACTGATTTTCTACCTGCTGAATCTGTCCATTTCTGATAGAGGGATATTGCAGTCTCCAACTATAAGAGTGGATTCATCTATTTCTTCTTTCAGTTCTATCAATTTTTGTCTTCCATATTTTGATGCTCTATTGTTAGGTACAGATTGATATGTCTTCTTACGTAATTGGCCCCTCCCTGTATCATTATTTAATGCCCCTATTTATCTGTGACAACTTTCCTTGTTTCAAACTCTGCTCTGTCTGAAATTAATATAGCTACTCTGATGTCCTTTTAATTAGTGTTAGCATGGTATACCTTTCTCTGTCCCTTTAATTATAATCTAGATGTGTCTTTATTTTTAAAGTGGGTTTCTTGTAGGCAACGTAGAGTTGGGTCTTGTTTTTGATCCACTTTGAGAATCTCTGTCTTTTAATTGGTGTATTTAGACCATTGACATTTAAAGTGATTATTGATATAGTTGAATAAATATCTACAGTATTTGTTACAGTTTTCTATTTGTTACTCTTGTTCTTTGTTTCTATTTTTGTCTTCCACTCTTTTTTAGCCACTGGTGGTTTTATTTTTTTAATAATTGTTTTATTTTTCAATTACAGTCGACATACAATATTATATTAGTTTTGGGTGTGCAACATAATGATTAGAGAGTTACATAATTTATGAAGTGATCACCCCAATAAATCTAGTACTCATCTGACACCATACATAGTTATTACAATATTATTAACTATATTCCTCATGCTTTTTTTTCAGTGGATCATCCACTTTCTTTTTTTTCTTTTTTTTTAAATTATTTTATATTAGTTTCAGATGTACAGCATAGTGGTTAGACATTTACAGAATTTATGCAGTGATTCCCCAGTTAGTCTAATATCCACCTGTCTTTTGTGGTTTTAATTGAGCAGTTTATATGATTCCATTTTTTAGTCCTTTCTTATCCTATTAATTGTACTTCTTCTTTTTTTTTTTTAATCTTTTTAGGGTTCCTTAGAGTTTGCAATATATATTATAACTAATCCAAGTCTACTTTCAAATGACACTATACCACTTCACAGATACGATAACAAAATAATCCTAGTTTCTCCTTCCCATCCCTTATATGATTGATATCATTCATTTCACTTGCACATAAGTGTACATAAGCATATACATACACACATTTGTGTGTGTATATATATATAACAATCAAATACATTGTTGCTATTTTTATTTTGAATGAACTCTTATCTATTAGATCAATTAAGAATAAGAAAAGTAAGGTTTTATTTTGCTTTCACTTATTCCTTCTCTGATGCTTTTTCTCTTCATGTAGATCCAAGTTTCTGAGCTATATTATTCTCCTTCTCTCTAAGAAAATTCTTTAACATTTCTTGTAAGGCAGGTCTACTAGCCGCAAACTCCTTCAATTTTTCTTTTCTGAGAAAGTATTTCTCTTTCTCTTTCACCTTTTTTTTTTTGCTTTTACTTTTATTAGCATTTATTTGATGCTGAATTTAATCCAGGCCGTAAGTTTTTGGGAGTACACTTATGGGAGTTCTTTTTCTTCTGTGCAGCCTCCTCTTCTGGCTTAGGAACAACCTGCTTTTTCTCAGTTAGGACCATCTCAGTGTAGCAGGGGGAGGTCATGTGTGGGTTAACCCGCCCGTGAGCTTTGTTAAGCTCTGCGCCGCACCCTGGGAGTTTTGTTCACCTGGATGAGCTCAGTGACCAGAGCGTCTACATCTAAATCCTTAAGTGCAGCATCACTCTCTGCATTTGTAAGCATTTGCAGCAAAAGTTCTGCACTCTTTTTGGGCCCCCGACCCTGCGTCCAACCCCACTGTTTGGCCTGGGCACACCTCCCAACTCTACCATTGTAACGATGGAATGGCACACATTGCTTCTGTAAAGTGACATCCTTTAGATACTTGGTGGTTTTTCGGATAGCATACCCTTGAGGGCCTGGGTAGTTTCATGAGCGTTCTTAAGATGAACACGAAGATTTGAACCTCTTGATTTACATGACTTTGTGGGGTTCTCTGGGCCAAGCAAATAGTGAAGCATTTTCAGAGGTCACCTCAGGCCACTCACGAGAAGAGAGCTCTCTTTCACTTTTGAAGGATAATTTTGCAGGGTGCAGAATTTTAGGTTGGTGGGTGTTTTCTCTCAACACCTTAAATATTTCATTCCATTCTCTTATTGCTCAGATGCTTTCTAAGGATGTAACTTTTATTGTTGCTCCTCTGTAGGTAAGGTAGGTTTTTCTTTGAAACTTTTTTTTAAAGATGTTTTTTCTTTATCTTTGATTTTCTGAATTTTTAATATAATATGCCTAGGTGTTACAGTTTTTTTAGGGTTTGTTGTTTTGTTTTATTTTGTTTGCATTTATCTTGCTTTGTTTTCTCTTCTGACCTTCCTAGATCTGTGCTTTGGTGCCTGGCATTAATTTGGGGAAATTCTCTGTCATTATTGCTTCAGATATTTCTTATTCTGATATTCCCATTATGTATGTATGTGTTATACCTGTTGTAGTTGTCCCACAATTGTTCAATTGTCTGTTCTGGGTTGTTGATTTTAGGTGTTTGTTTTTCTGTTGTTGTTGTTTTTTCAGCCTTTTTCCTCTTTGCTTTTCAGTTTTGGGAGTTTCTATTTAGCTATCCTCAAGCTCAGCAATTCTTTCCTTGGTCATATCCAGTCTACAAATGATCCCATCAAAGGCATTCTCCATTTCTGTAACCATGTTTTTGATCTCTAGAATTTCTTTTTTTAATTCTTCTTAGAATTCCCATCACTCTGCATACATTGCCCATCTGTTTGTATGCTGTCTACTTTATCCATTAGACCTGTTAGTAGATCAGTCATAGTTGTTTTAAATTCTCAATTTAAAAATTCCAACTTCCCTGCCGTGTCTGCATATGGTTCTGATGCTTGCTGTGTCTTTTCAAATTGTATTTGTTGCCTTTTGGTAAACCTTGGTTTTTGTTTTTTTAATTTTCTTTTGCTAGCCAGACATGATGTGCTGGATAAAAGGAATTTTTGTAAATAGGCCTTTAGTAATGTGATAGTAAGGTGTAGGAGGAGAAATACTCTGTGGTCGTACAAGTAGGTCTCAGTCCTTTGGTGAGCCTGTGCCCTGGACTGTAAACTTCACCAGTGCTTCTTAGTCCCACCACCCCGCTCAGGTGGGACAGGACAGCTGCAGGGGGCTAGAGTTGCGTATTTTGCTTCCCCCAGGTAGGTGAGGCTCTGATCACACCCCAGCAGGTTAAGCTCTAGTAAAATAATTTCTCCTGAGGGCAGACCTTGTTAAGAACAGAATGTTCTGGTATATTTCAAAATGGTTTCTTTACCCTTCCCCCTGCTGGGAGCATGACGGGATTTTTCTCTGATACTCACAGTGAGAACATGGTCAAGTTCCTGGAGGTAAAACTCAAAAAAGTGCACCACCAGCTCATAACTGGACCCCCTGGATTTAGTAACTCTCAGGCTTGTCCATACTAAGCTTCCAGCAACTCGCCGGTTACAGTTTAGATTTTCCTACCACAACACTGGTTTCTGTGAGTTTTCTGCTCTAGTAAATTGTCATTCTCTGTATTCACCTATCTCTCCAAATTTGGGGCAGCAGTTTGCCCTGTGACCTCACTTCTCTGATGGACCTGAAAAGGATTGTTGATTTCTCAGTTTGTTCAGCTTTTTACTTATTGTTAGGATGGAATGGGTAATTCCAAGCTCCTTTACATGCTGGACCCTAGTTCAAATTTTTTTACAGCCTCCAATTCTTATTTCATGGATGCAGTAGAAAACCACAGCATGACAGTATACAAAAATAACTTTATGACCTTAAGATTGGGAAGGATTTTTAAGCAAGACAATGAGCATAAACTATAAAAGAAAAGGCATATGACATTTTATATATCTGAAAAAGATAATATCAATATATTCAACTATTTTAACATGAAGACAGCTCATCTCTCTTCCACATGGAATCAGTTAAGTGGCTCATCTGGGGCTGGAGAATCTATTTCTAAGATGGTTCATTCACAGGGCTAGCAACATTGGTGCTGGCTGTTCTCTGCATAGACCTCTCCAAACGGTAGCTTGCGCTTCCTCATACCGTGCTGGCTGAGTTCCTCATCCTGTGGTGGCCAGTGTCCCAAAAGACAGGAAGGTGGAGGCTACCATTTTTTAAATGTTTGAGCCCAAAATTATCATAGCATCATTTCTACCATATTCTTTTGATCGAGCAGTCACAGAGCCCGGATTCAAGAGAAGGGGACTGTCAGTCCACTCTCTGGACATAAATTATTTACATTTTTCCCATTGGAATATTCATTTTTCCCCATGCAAGATTCCCCATTAAGAGTCTCAATTCTTTGGAACATCAAGCTCCAGATGTAGTATCTCATCATCTAAATCAGATCCAGGTACAAATGAAACCTCAGGTGCAGTTTCTCAAGCATAGCTCCTTGAGTGTATTTCTTTTCAATCTGAAGACCTGTGAACTAAAGCTGTTGTCTGCTCCCCACATACCCAACATACAATGATGGGACAGGCATAGGATAACTTACAGATATACCCATTCAAAGGGGAGAAAAACTGGAGACACCTAGCAGTCACTGATCTATAGTAATTCTGAAATCCAGCTGGGCATATGTTGCCAATTTAATTAGATACAATACTACTTTCTGGGAATTGTTTTGTCATTATTCGGGGTCTTGTCCTCTGAATCATTGTTCCTTTTCCATAAGAAACCTGAGATTGCCTTCTCAGTCTTCTTCCTACCTGTACAAGGTTGGAGATCTAAAGAATTCTTTTCATTTTGTATCATCTCTTAATGGAATCACATACTATGTACTCTTTTCAATCTGGTTTCTTTCTCTCAAAATAATGTTTTGAGAAGCATCCTATCAATAGTTCTTTTTTTTTTAACTGCCAAGTGGTGTTCCAATAAATTAATATACCACGATTTGTACAGCTCTTCTTGTTGATGGACATTTGGGTTGGTTCTCATTGGGGGCTATTATGACTTAAGTTGCTGGGAACTTACAATGTTTTCATTTATTTTCATTACTCTATCCCTTTGAGTTCTTGCATATTTGTTTTGTATTCAGGAAAAGAGTCACATTTTGACATGGAAATACTATTTCTTACCAGACTTAACCAATTCTTCTACTATTAGATCTACCTTAGTGCCCACCTCTACAGGCACCTGCCCATTCCTGGGCCTTTTGTGAATAAGATGAAACAGCTTGGTTCTCGTCATTCCCCATCCTTGGTTAAGGATTCAGCTTTCTTAGGTCTGCTAAGTCAGTTGCTACCTTGCCAGTCTGCTTTCCAGCTTCCAAAATTTTATGTTTTCTCCTCTTTTGCGATTATCTGGCTCATTTTAGTGGGTTTTAGGAGAAAACAGAGTTAAATATTTATTTCAATTCATCTTGTTTACCTTTTCTTTTTTTCCTTTCTTTTTCACCTGTCACCTTCCACATCCTCTCCCGTTTTCATTGTCCATTTTCTTCGCTCCACCTGCTTCCCCTCAGCATTAGAACGATAAAGGTAGGCGATTCCTCAGAGACCATCCGGCTCAGCCCCCTCACTTTACTGATGGTAAACCTGAGGCCAAAAGAGGACAGCCATCCAGACACAGCCCACACAGCGACTGCTCTTACCGTTTTTCACCTATAATAACAAGAGACTTTTGCCCTACCGCTTCAGTTCGTGAGCCACGACAGTATAAGAAAGGAGACGATCCCTATGTAAGTGGAAGCCGAGCAGGCAGATCAGCAGGGACAATGTCATAGCTGAAAAGGCTGCTGAGGGGTCTCTCCAGAGACAAGGAAGCAGCTCTGTGTAGGACAGCCTCCTTCTCCTGTGCCCACCTTGCCCCTGACCCACACAGTGCCAGGTGGAGGTTGCAGTTAGGAGAGTGCCCAGCTCTCTTAATGGCAGAAACTACTGAAACAAATTTCTAGATGGGACCCTCAAACCTTTTTCATGTTTTTATTTATTCTATTTTCTTTTTCTATTTTCACTACTTTCTTTTGGCCTGAGTGTTGATGTAGATAACAAAGGTATCCCAAGGCCCAAAACAGAAAGCAAGGCAGGTGACCAGTGGTGTGGTGTAACCATGCTAAGTCCAAGGCCAAATACACAAACATACACACAAATATACAAACACACACATACACAGCACACACTTGCATGGCCCCACAACTCCTGACACATATAAGGTAAGATACACAAAGAATATGTGAGGCAACAAAGCACCAAAAATGAAAGTACATATATCTGGAAAATTGTTTAGATTTTCTTTTCAGTGCACAGAAGACAAAGTGTAAGTTCTGTGTCTTGGCTTTTGGTCTGGACTGTTCTTCCAGCAGGCTATCTTCCCAGAGCCTTTGGTCATGCAATTTAGGCTGACAGCAGCTGGGCACAACCACCCTCTACCTCCTCCCACAGTGTGTCACCAGCTAGCAGCTGGGAGTCCTGCTCGGGACCAGAGTCCAGGGTACAAAAGACGGAAGAAAGCACTGTTCTCCAACTTCTCTAGCCTGAGTATTCTAGAAGCTTCTTTAACTTAATTCTTTGTCTCCTGCAGTTTGTATTTATTTGAACAAGAACGGCAGCACAGGCCCCCACTTAGATAAGAAGAAGGTCCAGCAGCTTCCTGACCATTTTGGGCCAGCCCGTGCGTCCGTGGTGTTGCAGCAGGCTGTCCAGGCTTGCATCGACTGTGCTTATCACCAGAAAACTGTCTTCAGCTTCCTCAAACAGGGCCACGGTGGTGAGGTCATCTCAGGTAAGCTCCCTTGGGCTGGTGTGGCCTCCTAGCGAGAAGGCCAGGCCTTCTCAACTGGCTGATTTCTGACCAGGCATCCCAGTTCCCACTTCGCATCTGTAGGCTTTGGGGAAGTGTGAAGGTATTCCCTTCCTCAGAGAGTCCTCATTTTCAACTCCCAGAGCCCCTCTGAGCCTTATGCTTACTTCTGCCAAGTAGAATACCGCGCGGACTGTTTAACTGAGCCTCTAACCAGACTCCTCTCCTCTCTGCCTGCTTTGCCTCTTCATACAGAAAATATATGTGTGTGTTGCTTTAAAGGCATTCCAGAAGATACAATGGAGAGCAGGCTGTATTGTGGCAACAGGAGTATCTCCAGACTGCCACATCCTCCCACCTGGCAGCAGGGAACCTAGAACTCTTCTCTCATTCTTTTGACTCCATAGCTTGCCAGACCTGAGGCAGGCCCAATAGAAGGAATTCTAACCCCAAGGCAGAGTGGGAAGAGTCATTCCCTCTTTCTTTCCTGCTCTGTGAGTCTGAGTCAACTGCATAGTGTTTTTTGTTGGTGATGTTGTTTTCACTGAGAATATTCACTTTTTCTATCATGCACATTTCTGTTTCAGTTTTCCTAAGTCCAAAACCGTATTCTTTACCCAGCAAACCTATGAAGACTTGACCTAAACCTTTCGATCTTAACTGTACGCTACGCCATAATTTCCTGCCCCTTCCTTCTAAAAAGTTGCAAAATCCAGCCTCAGGAAGCAGCTGACATGGAAACTCCCGTAAATAAGCCAACTGTGTTCTTGTAGCTAACATTTACTGAGCCCTTACTGTATGTCAGAGCTTGTGCCAGCCAGTGGCAGGGAAAGAGGGAGGAAGAATGATAACACGCTCAGGCTCTGCCCTGGTGGAAAAGAAGAAAATCTCACAGCGAACTGAGAGAAGTGTTACAGTAGAGAAATATGTGCAGGGTGGTGTGCGAGCCCAGGCAAGGGAATAATTGACTGTGTGGCGGACGGAGCAGGCAGGGACGGAATTGTTATGGAAGGCTGAGAACTGCACGGGAAATCAAGCCTTCCTTTCTTTCTGAGGCCGAGGCCACCCCAGACTCTCCTTTGCTTCTGTCAGCGGTCTGCAGCAGCCAGGCTTTTGTTACTGCCTCTCCAGCTGCCATCACCTCCTCTAGGGTTCTTCCTCTGCCCCAAAATTTGTTCCTGAGAATGACCCATCCCCCCACTTCATTGCTGCTCCCGGAGACAAATGCAGAGGCCTTTGCTTTTTAAGGATTCTACAGGTACTTTCTAAATAGAAGTAGATAGGGAGTAAAATAAAACCAAGCATGGCATAGTTCCAAGTGTAGCCAAAAGCCTAGTGCCCTTATACAGATCGGATCGTGCACCTAACCCCTAGCTGGCAATGGCTGTGTTCTCCTCTTCTGCCCAGCTCCTCTGTTCTGGGGCAGTTCTTATGGAAATAGCACCCTAAATGAACAGATTTCCTGGACAAGGCCCAGCCAACTGATGGAGCAGATAGAATTATGTTCACAGTTGTTTTCACAGGTTGAGTAAAATCATTCCAGAGCCCCGGGTGCAACAGACTTGGTCTGGCCACTCCCATTATTGCAAGCCCTTTGGAGTTGGAGGCAAAAATCAAACCCTCAAGGGAGGGAGGGAGGAAACGTGGGCACTGATTGCCTTTGTGTAAGCAGGTAAGCCCGAGGCAAGCTGTGGGCTGGACTCCTCCTGCCCAGCCCGCACTGCACTGCCCGACTGACATGCTCAGCCCTGTTGACTTCACTCCACAGCCGTGTTTGACCGGGAGCAGCACACGCTCAACCTCCCAGCAGTCAACAGCATCACCTACGTCCTCCGCTTCCTGGAGAAACTCTGCCACAACCTTCGCAGTGACAATCTGTTTGGCAACCAGCCCTTTACACAGACTCATTTGTCACTCACCACCACAGAGTACAGCCACAGCCACGACAGGTACCTACCAGGTAGGAGCTGGGATGGGGCCTGGGCTCAGAAAGGGGGCAGGACTTGTAGCAGGCAGCCCTCACACCTGCCAGCCTGGCACCTACTATCCAGAGACCTGGTTTCCTGTCCCTTCCTTTGCCACATCTGGGACTTTTTGTTCTCCTCTCATCATTACTCTCTTCAGGATTTTGTCCCCGGTCTCTAGGATTAACCTTCTTTCCTCTGGATTGTTTTCCCCAGAAAAAGTGGTTCGCGCCCCCTCTGAGCTCCAAACTGCACGTGGAGCCACTGGGAAGTCCCAGTGCATCTCCCAGCGGGAGTCTGGCAGCAGAGGCCCAGCTTAGGTCTTCAGCAGGAGGGCTTAGTCTCAGGCTACAGATTGAGAAATGTGCTCCCTGGTGATTGGCCATCCGCTCTTTCCTTTGGCATGTGGCCCTAACTCCTCTAGCACTGCCAGTCTAGCAAGTCAATTCAAGTTCCTGCTGTTTCTAACTAGGCTGGAAAATAACTTTCTTAGTTAACATACCAGACCCACAACGGGAAAGCGGATGCCACGTGGCCGGATCAGTGACTAAGCACTTCCGAGAGAGGTTAAAGAGTGAATGGAACGGCATCTCTAATCTGGAGCCCAGGACAGAGACGACAGGGAGGGAAGGAAAGCTCGGCCCTAAACGTAGCGAGGTAGGTCGTTGTTGAGAGAGGGAGGAAAGGCCCTCTAAAGGAGGCCTGTGGCCCTTGTCCTGGCCCGAGGATTGGAGACGTGGCGCTGTCAGTGTCAGGGCTGTGCTGTCTGTCGATGGGGGAGCGTAAGTCTGAAAGGTGACCCCGTCTGACCTTCTACACAAGTCTTGTTCCCACACAGCCTCCCCTGCAGTTCTTTTATCGTTGTTTTAACAGAGTTTCTTCTGATAGAAGTGCCACTTCTGAAGAATATGCTCAGGGAAGTGACTGCTCACCCAGCCACAGCCACCCCGACCCCTCTATATTTTTGCACCCAAATGATCATTGCTTACGTGACTTACAAAAAGGTAACCTGAATTTTAAATACCGCTTGTGGGGGCCGGACCAGTTGTTCCCTGCAGACATATTTGTGACCCCGTCACTGATCCTTGTTCTCACCTGACATGTTCTAGAGTGCTTTCTTTCAGTATCAGACTCTTTGAGACCAGAAAAAGGTAGTCTTACTTATTATTAGAATGTTCCATTGAGAGTCTGGACTGGGCATAGTGGAGTGGGTGCAGACCAAGGCAGGCTGTTAAATATCCCTAGCTAATGGCATTCAGGGGTCCTGAGCTGCCTCCAGTAATGACAGTTAGGTCTACCTGGATTCTGGAAGAATGGATGCATGTGAGGGGGTTGCATGTCCATGAGTGTAGCTGCTAGTCTAGGGACAGAGTTCTCAAAGAAATAGCAACTCAGAATTCCGCAATGGAAGAGCAGCTTTGAGAACTAAGAACAACGTACTGGTAGCAGCACGCAGAGACTGGTAGGGGTGTGCATCACAGGCATGACCTTTCCTGGGAATTCTGTTCCGGTTTGCATCTCTCATTCAACCACCAGATAAGAGGAAGCAAGCTTTAGCCACTCTTCTTGCCTCACCAAGAAAGAGACCAATACCAGGGTGATCACCTTCCTCCCCGGCAGCCCCCCTTCCCTTCCCTCATTTTCAACAGATTCCATCGACTCTGTGCACCCTCGTTTGCTCTCCGACCTGTGTCTCACGGTGGGTGCTCAGAGCTTGGCTGCTCTCACCCTCGTTGCTGTTTCCTTCCCAGAAAGGATCGTTTTAACTCTGCCCGGACAAGTCAGAGCACTGCCTGCATTTCTGAGTCCTGTGTTCCTTTACTTATCTTTTCTGCCTGCCCGCCTCCTCGCCTCACTGACCCTTTGCTCCGCCTCTAATCGTTTATCATTTCCTGCTCTTTTCTGATCAATGACCCAGACCTCTGCCAAAGAGTTTGATCTGGACAAGGGCTGTCTTTTGCTTTGCCCTTTGGCTCTGGTGTTTGTCACTCCCTCCCTTCTGTTTGGTTACACATTTCTGCTAGTTCAACATCTGTTATCTCAGTGTCAGTGCTTAATGGAGCCCTTTTCCCTACAGACTTTCCAGAAAAAAATGACATCTAAGCTTGGACCTGAAGGAGTAAGATAATCAGGTGAAAATGCCCGAGACCCAAAGAGATGGAGGAGGGGAAGGATGAAGAATGTTCCTACCATGTTTCCCCAAAATTAAGATCGGGTCTTATATTAATTTTTGCTCCAAAAGACGCCTTAGGGCTCATGTTCAGGGGATGCCATCCTGAAAAATCATGCCAGGACTTATTTTCCGGTTAGGTCTTATTTTTGGGGAAACATGGTATTGACTAGCATGTGAGAACATGAGGGGCAAGAGGACTTGCCCCTCTTGGCCTGTTTCAGAGAAACTGAATGTCCAGTACAGCTGGAATATAAAGTAGAAGAGAGAAATGTGAGAGATGAGCCTGGAGTGGGAGGCAGAGGCCCAGTCAAGGTCTAATTGACCATGTTATAGACTTTATATATCATTGAGTGGTGAGGACCCATTGAAGTGTTTAAAGCCAGGCAAGTAATACAGTCAGATTTGAGTTTTAGAAAACTCACTTGGGACCTATGTGGAAGAATGGATTGAAATGGAGCAAGACAGTAGGCAAGGAAACTAGTTGGAGATTTTTGCAGAACTCTGGGAGTCCTCCTAGGTTTGGAGATTTTCCCTTTACTTTGGTATCCAAATCTAAATAAAAGAAAATAAACCCCCATACCACATAATCTAGAATAAGGTCACATTTTGGGTAATTGCCCGTACTTCTAGCTGTGAGTTCCTGCTTCTGACTCAGTTCTTCATCCCTTCTTTCTCTTTCAACTTCCATAGCTGATGGTCTCTCTCTCTCTCTCTCTCTCTCTCCAGTCCTTTGCCCCAGACACTTGATCCAGTTCCCCATCCTTCATTTCTCTCAGGGAAAACCTAACAAGGCTGTTAAGTGTAATAGGCTTGTACTTAAGTTTGGGGGGGAAGAAGAATTACCACAAAGAACAGGAAGCAACTTAACATTTTGTTTTATCTTAATGTTTCTCAGCAGTTACAGTAAATATCTTTACTGTCCTCTTTCACCTTAGGCCTCGGCCTGCTGCCATTTTCTGGGGCCCACTCTAGGTTTTGGGAATTCTCTTTCTCCTGTGATTTCTCTGTTCCCTCCGTCCCATACCTACTCTCTTTTTTTTTTAAGTTATCAGCAGGCAGCTGAAAATTAATGTACGGTGCAAAATAATTTTTTTTCCCTTTTGTCTCAGAATTGCCCTTCTGCACAATACCCAGGCCTTATCTTTCATAACTAAAAGTACCGTTAGTGTAATTATCTAAATGACAAAACCATCTAGCCCAAAGGGTCTTTATATCTTCAGTGTCTTTGCTTTATATGCTCAGTCTTTGCTCTACCTTCCTGAACATAAGAAATGGAGTTATAACCACCTCTCCAGGGCTCTGGCCTGTGAACTTCAGCTGCCATGGCCTATCTGAATTCTCAGCTCCATCTCCTGGGCTTTGTCCGATCTTCCCTTCCCTGTACTGCGTGGCCTGGAAACTCTCCAGACAGCAAGCTGGGAGCAAGCCTAGGGCTCACCGTGTTTGTGTCCTGTCTTTTAGGTACAGTACACTGTTCTGTACTGCGTGATGCCTAATGACTGACAACTCATTTGTCTTTTCTTTTAGTTGTTCAAGCAGGATGGTGTACATGTTCCACCTTAGCTGGCAGTGGAAATCTAAAATGTATCTTGAATCCACGTACATCTTCTCATGCCTATGGCCTTCACCATCTTCCTCCTTCTCCTGGCCTGAGAGATTCTTTCTGGCTTACCTGGTCTCCTTCCTACGTCTCTTGGTCCATTTTCTACCTAATGGCCCAAATAGTCTTTTTAGAGCTTAAATTAGATTGTGGTACTCCCCCACTAAAACTCTTCAGTGGCATTCTAATGCACATACAGTCAACCCCAGGTCTTACTTTGGTTTGCAGTGTCCTGCGTGATCTGGTCCCTGCCTACCTCTCCACACTTATCTCTTTGTTCTGTCCATTTCAGCTACACTGTTTTTCCCCATTTCCCTGAATATTCTAATCTAGTTTCTACCTCCAGGTCTTTCTGTGTGACCAGGCAGCAGCCCCTAGCCATTGCATAAGGGGACCTCCAGCAGATCGCTGCCGATGGTCAGGTTCCACCCAAACCCAGCTAGTTCCTTGGCCTTCCCATAGACTTCTTTGCATGTGCTGGGGGCAGGGTGGGGTCCTGGGTCCTGGACTGTATTCCTAACCTTTGACATTTTTCTTAGCAATTGAATGTTTAGACAATGCTTAGGATTCATTTAAGGCGTCCATTGAACCCTAAAACCAAGCACACTGTTTGGCACAGTTCACTTAGACTTTTCCTCAGGCCACAGCTTAAACATCCAGTTGTCGGGGACCTCTCAGGGTTTCCTCATCTAAAAAAGGTTCCCTTGGTGTTTTCTTTCATTTCCTTAGTAATATTTACAATCATTTCTAAGTTTTTATCATCCTCCCCACTAGATGAAATATTCAGTGAGGGGAGGGACAATATCTATCTTTTACACTATTCTCATGATCACATACTAAGCATTTCATAATATTTATTGAATGCAAGGGGAGTAGAGTGTACGGGACATGTGGTTCAGAGGTCATTTTTCTATATGAGACAGGCTTACGCATGGGCAAGACCTGTACTCATCTGTGGGGACAGAGCCAGGAGTGCAGTTTCCAGGCTCTCGGCCTCACGTGGAAAGGTGCTCACTCAGGTAGTAAATGGCCATCAACTGTCATTGGATGGCCATCAGCTGTGGCTAGTTGGCCATCAGCTGTAACCAGTGAGCCATTGGCCACTAATGTAACTGCTGTGGCTACGCTAGCAGCAAAATGGGTGCTAGCAAGAAGATAGTGGCTGAGCTAGCAAGCGCGGATTGCAGTTAGCAAGTGGGGTAGATTGACAGAAAGAAGTGGACAGCAGGTTGCAGATAGTGTGGCTCCTGCTTCCTGTGTCACCAACCCAGCCGCCAATGAGACTATAGTGGTATGACTCCCCTATCTATGGCTCCCTGGGTGTTCCTTTTTGGCCTCCCCATGTCCTGCATTCTTATGTGGGGAGCGGGAGCTGAGACCCCACATAACACCCTGCATGTCATCATCTCTGGATCCTGTGTTGTTGTAAGTTTTCTTAGATCCAGAGCTCCAGTTTCTTGGTCATTCAGTTCACCCCCATGAAGGGGAAAGCACGGTTGTGAGCACCGAGTCCTTGAATCTCAGAAGTAGAAAGTGCTCTAAACTTGAATAAAATATTGAAACCTAAAAAAAAAAAGAAAGTGCTCTAGCGGCGACCTCCTGTCTAGCCCAGCAGATGGGATGGGTGCTCATCCAGCTTCTGCTCTAGTCCTCCTAAGGACAGGTGCTCACGACCTAGCACCTTTGGCAGTTGTATTGTTTTGGCCACTGCTGATTACTAAAATGCCTCTGTTTGACCTGAAACCTGCCTTCTTATAACTCCTGCCCCCGATCTACTCTGCCTTCCAAAAGAACAAGTCTGCCTCCAGTCCTCTTCCCTTCCTATGCCTGCCTTTGGGGTTTTGTTCCCCCTGACTTTTCTCCAGACTATACATTCCCAGGATTTTTCTTTGCCTCTCAACATCATTCTGGTCACCGTCCACTAGGAACTCTAGTTTGTAAGGTCAATCTTGCAATGTGATACTCAGAGAAGCTCTGCCTCTCACTAAAAATAAATGCGTAAGGGCACGGCCTTCCTCGGCCTGCTGACCTCCGCACACCCCCGACCTGGCATAATGGCTCCCGTATAAACGATGCTCAACCGATTTTTGTTGAAGGAATGAATGAGCACCACCCCCCCCCCCCCCGCATGCCGATTGTTCTCATGTCTCCAGCACATCAACAGCAAAGTCAATTTGCGTTGACCTTATGAGGTTAAGGGTTTTCATCTCCATTTTATAGATGGGCAAACTGAATACCAGAAAAAAAGGCAGTGATTTTTGACTAATGATTGTGCTAGAAATAAAACTCAAGTCATCCAACCCCACCTTCGGGTCCCTGGGCCAGTAATTTCCGAATTTGTTTCGTTTTAGCAATAGCACTTCTTTTTTGCAAAGATAAGATTATGTGAAGCTCTGGTATATAAATGTTAAAAGCAGAGCTGTTTTGATAGAAACTGGGGTGAGATCCAGAGCCCTGTTCACTTGGCCTCCCTCTCAGGCCCTCGGGGCTCTGCAGCGCACAGCCTGAAAGCATTATCCTACTGAAGGCAGCCAAGGCATCACGGATCAGCCGGAAGCAGAGCCTCGGGTATGATGCTTCATTTCCGCCTGCATCTCATTAGGGTAAGATGAATGACCTTGCCTAGTCCAGGTGCCACCAGTCCAGATTTCAGACCCCTCGACTCAGAATCCAGATCTCTTACCACTGTTCGCCCCACTGGGAGGAAGAGACGCTGACTGATTTTCATCAGTATCTGGTGAGCCCTGGGCGTTGTTACCATAATTATTCTTCACAATAATAAGTATTGTTCTTAGTTCTCAATGCTGCTCTTCCATTGCGGAATTCTGAGTTGCTATTTCTTTGAGAACTCTGTCCTTAGACTAGCAGCTACACTCATGGACATGCAACCCCCTCACATGCATCCATTCTTCCAGAATCCAGGTAGACCTAACTGTCATTACTGGAGGCAGCTCAGGACCCCTGAATGCCATTAGCTAGGGATATTTAACAGCTTGCCTTGGTCTGCACCCACTCCACTATGCCCAGTCCAGACTCCCACTGGAACATTCTAATAATAAGTAAGACTACCTTTTTCTGGTCTCAAAGAGTCTGATACTGAAAGAAAGCACTCTAGAACAGGTCAGGTGAGAAAAAGGGTCAGTGACGGACGGGGTCCTGGAGCCCAGGACAGAGACGACAGGGAGGGAAGGAAAGCTCGGCCCTAAACGTAGCGAGGTAGGTCGTTGTTGAGAGAGGGAGGAAAGGCCCTCTAAAGGAGGCCTGTGGCCCTTGTCCTGGCCCGAGGATTGGAGACTTGGTGCTGTCAGTGTCAGGGCTGTGCTGTCTGTCGATGGGGGAGCGTAAGTCTGAAAGGTGACCCCGTCTGACCTTCTACACAAGTCTTGTTCCCACACAGCCTCCCCTGCAGTTCTTTTATCGTTGTTTTAACAGAATTACTTCTGATAGAAGTGCCACTTCTGAAGAATATGCTCAGGGAAGTGACTGCTCACCCAGCCCCAGCCACCCCGACCCCTCTATATTTTTGCACCCAAATGATCATTGCTTACGTGACTTACAAAAAGGCAACCTGAATTTTAAATACCGCTTGTGGGGGCCGGACCAGTTGTTCCCTGCAGACATATGATCTGTTAGTTCATGTGAAGCAGGTGGTACTATCCGCACTGAGTCCAATGAGGACTGAAAAGGTGCGGTCACCCTCCCAATCAGTGCAGAAACTCGACTTCATCTTTCTCTTGAGCCAGCGCAGAGAACAGAGGTTGCCACGCTCACTCTGAATGAAGACTGAAATAACAACTCCTCACCGTTGTAAAGTCCATCCCATTCCATGTCCTCATTTAATGCTCTCAACATGACAGAGGGCGATTCTCCCCCATTTTACAAATGAGGAATCTGGTGCTCAGAGAAGACAAACAACTTGCCTGGGATCACACACCTAGTAAAAGACAAGAGCCGAGGTGTAGAACCCAGGCCTCCTGTTTCCTGGATTGGGTTCCTGTTCCTGTCTCCAAGTGGGACACTGCTATAGTCATCTCTCCTGGAAAATAGGAATCTGGAACCGCATCTGCAGAAAGGAAGAGCACGCGGTTGAGGTACCCTGGGGCCTCAGAGACTTCTCTCTTCAGCATCCTCTCTAAGAAAGGGCTTCATCAGTGCAGTTCCCTGTGATAAAGGTGAAATCTGCCTCATGCTAGATTTGACTTTCAGCCCATGGTTACCAAGCAATTTTAAGTGAGTAGTAAAAAGTAATCCTAAAATCCTAAACCATCTTGCCAGAGCGCCTTACTGTGTATGAGACAATGTATTTGTATATGGTGTTCATTAGAGGCTGTAAATGAACGCCAAGCTAAACGCCTGAACTCCAAGTAAAACCACAAAGGACAGTGGTATGGTTTAGCACCCAAGACACCCCATAAGCAGAGAACTGTGGGCAGGGCTGAGGAGCTGTTGGGGTCTGTGCGGACCCCAGTCATGAGACGGAGTCTGCTTCAGGTTCTGCAGCACAGTGATTAGGGGCTGCTGCCTCGTGCTGGGGGTGGCCTGGGTGTGGAAATGTCAGGAGGAGATTCACTTTACAAAGGCTTCCATAGCTACTCTTTTGATATTCGCATGCCCCTGGGAAGAAAGGAGCTTCCTGTGTTATAGATGAGGAGACTGGGGTTCTGAGGGAAGCATCTCGCCTGCTGAGGGGCAGAGCAAATTCCCACCCAGATTCTGGTCTCTGTGCTCACCCCCTCACCACTGTACAATGCAGCTTCCTTGGAATGTTTCTGTAGAACAAGGCAAATAGAAAAGGAGGGAGGGAACTTAGGAGCAGATCCTTTACAGATAGTAGGCGTTTAGCCAGGCATCAGGGAGCATCTCTGAGATGGCCTGCTTCTAAAGCGCCCTCCTCTAAGCAGATGTGACTCTTGTCCAGTGCCCTTATTCTCTGCTCTAGCATCTTGCATGTAAGGCCGCCTCTTCCTAGAGCAGCTCTTTTCTAAGGTTCTCCTTATCCAGAAAAGGCGTAAGACATCCAGACCTAAAGAAACCTCAAAGACCATCTAGTCTAAGAGGAAGGATCTCTGAGGAGACCCAAGTCCAGAGAGTGGCTTTGGGCCTGAGACCACCTGGCGAGAGCGGGAGCCATGACTGGCACTCAGGCCTCTTGAGACCCAGCCCAGGGCTCTCAGTTTTGCTGCCTCTTGCTCCACCCAACAGGTCCCTGGGAGCCAGCACCCTGGCAGTCCTCCCAAGCTAGTCCTCACTCTAACTCTGGTTTTACTCTTTTCTAGGTGAAACCTTTGTCCTGGGGAATAGTCTAGCCCGGTCCTTGGAGCCACACTCAGACTCAATGGACTCCACCTTGAATCCCACCAACCTTGTCAGCACCTCCCAAAATCTTCGAGCCCCTGGGTACCGGCCTTTGCTTCCATCCTGTGGCCTCCCACTGAGCACGGCCTCAGCTGTGCGCAGGCTGTGCTCCAGGGGTAAGTTTACCCGAGTTCTGGCCCTCCTGCCCTCCCTCACTCTCTCCTTCCTGAGTTCTGGGAGGCCAGAAAGGACATCACTCTGTTGTCCCCTGCCTGGTGGTTGGATGGGGTCTGGGCTTACCATTGTGCCTTGCTAGGTATCTGGGAGGCAACTGAAACTCTGGGATTGGCTTGAGAATAACGGTAACTAAGAGCTGAAGACCTGGAGCCAGAGAGACAGGGAAGGATTCATGCATTCCTACATTAGCCATTTATTTGAACACCATCTGTGTTTGGCACGGGGGTGCAAGAATCAATCACTTCTCACCCTCGAGGAGCTCACAGTCTTGTGGGAGAGACGCTTAATCAGATCAGTGTAAAACAGCTTCTTTACTGCAGTTACAGAGGTGTGCTTTGGTGGTATGAAAACTGCAAGGGACACCTAAGGCAAGCTTGGTCCCAGCGGAAGCTTCCTTGAGGAAATGCTGCCCTATCTGAGATTTGAAAGGGTGACTGTATGAAATGGCCATATCAGGAGTAGTAGGGCAGGGAGACCTTCCCAGGAAGAGAGTACAGCATGAACAAGGGCAAAGGGTCAAGAACGAGCACAGATTGTACCAGGAACTATATGTCGTTTGGTGTTGCGGAAACAAAAGGTATTACTTAGGGACTTCAGAGAGTAAAGCTTGGAAAGGTCAGGGGTTATATCACAGAGGGCCATACATGGCATGTTAAAGAATTTGGAGTTGATCTTATAGGTGACACAAAGATTTCAAGGCTTTTAAATTGGAGACAAGACCTAAAAAGGTTTGTGTTTTCAATAGATCATGGACTCCTGTGTGGCTGGATTTGAGGAAGGACGAGACTAGAGAGAACAGTTACAAGGTTACTAGCATGGGCCAGACCAGAAGTGAGAAAGGCCTGGATCAGGGCAGTGGTGAAGGTTTGCAGAAGAGAGAAGAGATTTGAAAACTCTTCATGAGGTAAATTCAGTCAGATTTAAGGATTGTAAGGAAGAAGGGAATAGGACTGTCTCCCAGGTTTCTAGATGGGGCGGCTGGATAGGTGGTGGTGCCTCGAAGAAAAAGAAGGGTCGGAGCATGTGGGTCACCTAGGTGATACCCGGCAGGCAGTGGCCCAACAGGCCTCATTCCTGGGGCAGAGGACTGAGCAGAAGAGAAATATTTGGGAGCCATCAGCATCCAGATGGTAGTACAAGCTGTAGAGTGAATGACACCCGCTCCCCAGGAGTATGTATAGAATGAAAAGAACAGTTGAGCAAAGATGGAGTCCTGGGGACCAACCAAGTCCAGCATATGGGAACAGGAAGAGGATCCCACCACGGAGACAAAGGAGTAGTCAAATAGAAAAACAGGAGAATCTGTTACTGTGGTGGCCAGGGGTACAGAGAGTGTTTTAAGGCGAACACGGCACTACCAAGGTTCAGTAAAATAAGGACTGAGAAATACCTACTGGATATGGTGGTGATTAGTGGGTAATTGGTGATCTTCGCAAAAGCAGCTTCAGTGGTGGTGGAAGGTGGCAAGGGCAGATTATAGTGGGTGGGGACATCAGGGGAGTTTGATGAGAAGAAGACAGGCTTCAAAAGAAGGTCTTCTAGAGTGGGAGCACCGTGGGCATGTCTATCAGCAGACAACTGGAGCCTTCCAAGAAGAAATAAGGAAAGAGGAGAAAGCAAGGTCTTGAGGGTGGTCAGAAGGATTAGGGATCGAGGGCACAGGCAGATGATCAGACTTAAGCCAGAGGGAGGCACACCTTGTTCTCTGAGACTGGAGGGGAGATTGATGTGGCCGTGAGCGAATGGAGCGAGGGCTGAGCAGGGAAGGGCTGTGCCGGGAAGGGCTCAGGAGTGCTGAAAGACGGCTCAAGAAGATCAAGAAGAAGACGGGAGGAACCGATCAAGGAAAAGGGGATGATTTGCAGGAAACACCAAAGGCCCAGCTGTGCTTGGAGACTAGTTTGCCACTTTGCAGTAGGTGTGGTTTTCTTCTGTGCTTCTTAGAAACCTAGACGGGGGGGTGAGAAAAGACAGTTTGAGAATTAAGGTTTTAAGTTGAGCTAGAAGTTCAAGAGGGGCAGGGAGGGGAGGGGTGTGTAAAGGAATCGATGCAGCTGGAGGGAGAGTGGTTCAGCTCATGAGCACTGGAGCTGGGCAGCGCAAGGCTGAGACAGAGCTCAGGGACGCGGGAGACTAAGTTTGATCTGCAGAAGATCTTTGTGATGTAATGGTTACAGTGGCCAGAAGTCCCAAAAGAGCTGGAAAGGTGGGAGGTTGGGGTTAGAACGTGGGATGCTTAAAATTCTGGAGTGGATTTGTTCCAAGTGATGGCAAGAACCAGAGCGTGGCCTTGGCAGTAGGTGTTTGCAGTTGAGCAGAGGTGACAGTCACTGGAAGAGGAAAGGGAGTGGAATGGATTGCCTCTGAGGACCATGGCCGGAATTGTGGTGGAACCGAAGATAGTAAGCTCAGTACCAAAACGTCTTCATTTAACAAGGGACGGAAACCCAGGGATCTGTAGACAACAGTGGTCAGGCACATGTTTGGCCTCTGAAGAAGATGCGCTTTCACAGAAGGATGGCCTAAAAGCAGCAATGGGGAGACAGGAGAATGCCCCCTCCACACCCCACTGTGGCATCCCCTAGCCAGATGTAGGGGCTACGAAAGAATAAGGAGACTCCATTAGCAAGGCCTGCAGTGGAGAGAAGTGACCGCAGGAGAGAGAGATTTCAGGAGAGCTGAGACGGGGAGAAGCCTGGGACGCCCTTGCCCCCACCCTAACCCCAGCAAGGCAGCGGGATGGAGAAGAGATAGAGCTGAGAGGTGATTCCCTGCCTTGAGAGTGGGTAAGTCATCTCACCTCTCACATCTTCATGTTCCTCATATGCAAGACGGAGATTGTGATACCGACCTGGTCTTTTCACAGGAGTGTTAAAAGGATCAGATGGAAGCAGGGCTATGGGAGCGTTTTGGAAACTAACTCATTCCCCAGGTATGAGGGTGTTCCTGCTGTACGGTCTTCCCCAAGGCCCCGTTTCTGTGAGGGGTGCCTCCCCTGGTACTGTCGTCCCCCAGGCATCTCCCCTCTTCCTCTGGAATACATTGTGAGCCTGTCGGCCAGGTCCTGGTTGAGATCTCTTCTGACCCTGAAGAACCTCATAAGGCTATGAAAGGACTCTGTTTGGTTGGCCCTAGAATTGTTCCTCTCAGAGAGTTTAATAGATGTCGAGTCTATCCCTTCTCTTATTTTATTAACCCAGGATGATTGGGGCCAGTTTGTTAGTCTGGCCTCTGTGGATGCGCCTCACCTGCCTTTGTCATTCTCAGACAGAGACACTCTGCCCTCCTTGAAGAGTAACGACCAGCTGTACCAGTGGGTGGGGGGGAGAACCCGAGTCTGTCTGCAGAAGCGGGAGTAGGGAAAGCGAGCCAGGGCACTGGCTTGTCTCCTTCCGAGCTATGTGGTCTTGGGCCTCACTCCTCCGGGCCTCGGTTCCCTTATCTCTACACTGAAGATGGTGCTACTTCCTTCAAGGGTTGTGTTAAGGGTCAAATGAGCCGACGATGGTGGGTGTTCTTTCTAGTGTTCATATATCAAACCGCTCTTCACTACGTTCACCACTCCCACCTGGTACAGGCCACAGTCACCTCTCATCTGGACTGTTAGAGGAGCCTCATTTTCAGCCGGCCTCTCTCGCTTCTGTCCTTGCCCCCTAATGTCTCTTATCAGCACAGACTATCAGAGTGATCCTTTTAGTTGTAAGATGGTTCGTGTCACTCCTCGGCTCAGAACCGACCTCCATCACTCAGAAAAGCCAGTGGTCTTTCAGTGGCATACAAGGTCCTCTGTTATCTACGCCACCGCTCCGCCCACCCCATCACACACATACATACTGCGTTTCCCTGAAAATAAGACTGGGTCTTATACCATAGTTCCCCCAAAATAAGACCGGGTCTTATATTAATTTTTGCTCCAAAAGACGCCTTAGGGCGTATTTTCAGAGGATGTCTTATTTTTTCATGTACAACAATCTACATTTATTCAAATACAGTCATGTTGTCTTCTGGAACATCGTCATAACGTACTAAATGCGTCAGTCTGGCTGACAATCTTAACTGGGGCTTGTTTTCGGGGTAGGTCTTATTTTTGGGGAAACATGGTACCTCTCAGATGTTATTTTCTACCAGGTACTTCTCCTCATTCACTCTGCTCTGGCTCATTGGCCGTGCTAAACCTTAAACGTGCCCATCACTCTTCTGCCTCAGGGTCTTTGCTCAAATGTCATCTCAGGGGAGTGTATATTCTAAGAGGAATAGGCTGACACATAGTATATAATAGTATATACATGTAAAGATGTATGTGTGTGTATGATTCCTAGCTCCCCTGGGTAGGGGAATTAGCCAAGATGGTCTAAGAAGGACGCATTTGTGCGTATAGCCTCTCTCTGCTCTCCATAATCTCTGCACTTGGTTTCTCTCTTAGCATCACGGTGGACTTTTAGGACAGAGACGTGGCTGCCTCGCAGCGCCCTCTCCAGCTTCCTGTCTCCTACCACCTCTAAAAGGCCATTGGAATTCCTGTGGTTCTCATTACCTCTGCTTGCTCCAGCATACGTGCCCCCTGGTCTGCTCAGTGCCCAGCCACAAGCTTAAGCGATAATATGCTGGTCTGTCCCCAGGGAGGAGGGGCTGGGCCAAGCAAACTGTGCTTCAGCGTTTAGACCTGGGACCCAGAATACAGGAAAATAGGAGATTTTCAGCCTTTGCAGGACATAGTTGAAGAGTAGGCCTCTGCTACTGTCACAGGAGTGTTTCAGCTCCGCCACTTAGTGGTGTAACTGGGCATCTCGTGGGGGATGAGGACACAGACAGGAGCAAGGCAAGGTCCCTGTCCGAGGGCGGACATAGCCTGGTGGGGGAGACAGGAAATACACAAATAACTTACACGTGGTCATTCATTCACTGAACAAACATGTTTGACCATCTATGGCAGACCAGGCTCTCTTTTACATGTTGGGGACCGTAAAAGGAAAACCCTCTCCTGTGTCTCCCCGACGTACTCGCAATACTCTATTCAACACTACTTCTCTTCTGATGCCAGACTTGTGGGTTCTCTCCACACCACACAATTCTGCGACACCAGCTGGGTGCCCTACAATTGAGCTCAATTCTGACCCTATCTACCCTGAGATAGTCAGTCCCCAGGTTAAGGGCTCAGTCCCACAAGACTGCCGCTGCCTCTGCCCTTCAGATGCCAATCGAAAGTCCAGGTTGGTGCCTGTACTTCGGACCAACTGCTGTAAATTGGAGGTTCCCACCATCCCCTCCTCAGGTTCGATTAATTTGCTAGAGCGGCTCACAGAACTCAGGGAATCTGTTGACTTACTAGATTACTGATTTTTTGTAAAAGGATACAATTTAGGAACAGCCAGTCGGAAGAGGTGCATAGAGCAAGGTATGGGGTGAGGGATGTGGAGCTTCCAGGCCCTCTCTGGGCACAGCACCCTCCCAGCACTTCCACCTGTTCACCAGCTGGCAGCTCTCCAACCCCCACCCCATCCTTTTGGGTTTTCTCTGAGTCTTTGTTACACAGGCATCAGTGATTAAATCATTAGCCATTGGTGAGTGAACTCAATCTCTAGCCCCTCTCCCTTCCCAGGTGGTTGGGAGGTGGGACGGGAAGGTCTAACCCTCTAGTCACCTGGTTGGTTCCCCTGGCAACCAGCACCCATCTTTAGGAGCCTTCCAAAAGTCACTTCATTAACATACTCAGGTGTGGCTGAAAAGGGCTTGTTATGAATAACAAAATACACCTTTATTTCTCAGACCACTTGGGAAATTACAAGGACTTTTAAGAGTTCTGTGCCAGAAATGGGGATGAAGGCCAAATATTATGTTTCTTATTATAAATCGCAATTTCATAAGGACATAGCAAGAAACAAAATAGAAGACAATAATAAACATAAATGCATAAAATTATTTTATATAGTCATATGTGCTAGGAAAGAAGAAAACTAGAATAATTGGATTGAGAACGATTATGTGGGAAATTGAGTACTTTTACTAGGAGATCAGGGAAGTCCTCTCTGAGGAATCGATATTGGAGATGAGACCCAAATGTTGAGAAGGAATTGGGTACGCAAAGATCTGGAAAAAGAACATTCCGGACAGAGGAAATTTCAGGTCAAAGAATAAAAGCATAGCCTATTCAAGTAGCAGAAAGAAAGCTAGTGTGTCTGAAGCACGGTGAGTAAAAGATGGGGGAGGGGGCGGTGATGTGAGGTTAAAGGTAGAAAGGGCAGATGATGAAGTGAATACCTTTGAGACCTTGGTAAGGAGTTGAGATTTCATGTCATGTGTGATGGGAGGCCATTGCATTGAGCTTTTAGGGACTGACATGATCCAGTACTTTTAAAGGTTGCTTTGAGTGCTTTATAGGGAATAGATTATTAGGGGGAAGTGATGGGAGAAAGGGTGTAGAGGTTGAGCTGTAACCAAGAAATACATGAAACGCTTTGTGAAACCAATTATTTAAGTATTACACCAGAAGTTTCATAAAGGAGCTGGTCCTTGGAGCCAGCTCTTGCTTAACTACGTTGGAGTTTGCCGAAGGAACAAAGAAAGTGGAAGTAGAGCTGGGGCACCTTCCAGGCAGAGGGGATGAAACATGATTTGTGGCAGGTGATGATCACAGTTACAGGTCCCGAATCCCACAGGGGAAGTGGGAGGAACTGCATTTGAGCCAAGAGTGAGGTCAAAGCTCTAAGCAGAGCACGAAATTAGCACTGAGACTCCTGGTAGCCAAAGCAAAACTGTTTTCTGCCTCCGTGCATTAGGCTGTAGTGAGGTCACCTACTCTCCAGGCCTTGGAAGTGGCCCAGGGTATTATCCCTAGGCCCCCAGAATCGTGCTCTAATCTTGCCCAGTTCCCGAGGTCTCTCTAGAAATGGTCCCCAGAGCCAAGGCAAAAGCAGTCTCGCCCACCAGCCCCCCACTGAACCCGAGTAATCCCTTTACCTCATTGTTATCCCTAACTTGGGTCCAGGATGAATCACAGCCTCAATGTAAAATTTCTTCTGACCATTTTCAAAACCAGATCTACCCTTAAAGAAAAAAGATTTGATGTAAGAAGAGCCTCAGCCCCTCGGGCCCTTTGTGGAAAACCCTTCCCTTCCTCGGCTGCCTCTGGTGGGTTCCTCTGCCCTGGCCAGGCTGTGAGCCTCATCCACAGGTCCTTTCAGGATGTGCCAGGGAGAGTGGTGAGTAGTTACAAACCCCTAATGGCAGGTGCCCTTCTGTCCTGCAGGGTCAGACCGATACCTGGAAAGCCGGGATGCCTCTCGACCCAGTGGCCGGGACCCCTCCTCATGGACAGTCGAGGACGTGATGCAGTTTATTCGGGAAGCTGACCCTCAGCTTGGACCCCACGCCGACCTCTTTCGTAAACACGTAGGTGCCCCTGCCTGATATCTTCCATGTTCACTGGGAGCCTTGTTTCTGCAACTTGTAGACTCTTAAAGGGCATGGGCTAGATATTTGTTCCAGGTCCCTTGAAACTGAGCACAGGGGACTATACAAAGTTAGAGACAGAATCTTGGGTCTCAAACAGCCCTCATGGGCACTGAGTTCAGCTTACTCCTTCAGTGGAGGGTCTGATTCAGCCACTTTCCCCCTGAGCTGTACACTGAGGGCTCATTCTCGGAGACAGGCTCTCCTCTTTTCCTAGGAGCTAGTGCTCTCCCGTCTGCCTGCCTTGGCTGAGAACCAGGGGCCTCAGCCCCAGGTACAGACTCCCTTGCCAAGTGGCCCCCAACTCTCCACCCTCATCAGTCCCCCCATCCTCTCCTAGCCCCTCCACCATCTCTTCAAGTGCCATTGCCCTGCGGCAGGGACTGCTCTGCTCTCCCTGCAGTGACCATCCTCCTGACTTGGGGCTCAAAGCCATTTCCCCGTAGCCCCTGCTGCTTGGTGCTGCTCTGCCCTTTGGGCGCTCCGAACAGATGTGCTGCCTCTCACTGGTCATTTAAATCTCATGCCAGTGGGTTAGGTCAGGCCTGAAGGTGCCAGAGCTGCTCAGGAAGCGCCTCCATTGTGCCTAGCTCACTGCCACTCAGGAGGGTCCCTGCCACTCAGGAAGGACGGGGACTCACAGAATTACAGTGGAGGGTCATTATAAACGCAGGCTGTGAGAAATGACAAGTGCACTGACTGGAAGAGAGGGAATTGAGCAGGATTTCAGAGGTTTGGGAGCTGGGAAACTGCCTCAGGCAGCAGAGAGGGGCAGTTGGTACAAACGTTGGTGACGGTGACGAGCTTAGTGCAGTGGGTTCAGCAGATGTTATGGGGGAGGGATGGTTGGGGACAGAAGGTGCAGAGAGCAGGGCGGCCTGAGTGTCACAGCAGGCTCGCAGGACTCCGTGGCTGGCACTTCCCTGGGTGGCCTTTCCCTGGGAACCTGGGCAGCCAGACCAGCCTGAGACGCCTCCTCCCACCTGCAGGAGATCGATGGCAAGGCCCTGCTGCTGCTGCGCAGCGACGTGATGATGAAGTACATGGGGCTGAAGCTGGGGCCCGCGCTCAAGCTCTCCTACCACATAGACCGGCTGAAGCAGGGCAAGTTCTGAACAGGGAGACGCAGCCTGGACAGCGGAGGGCGGAGCCGGCAGGGTGGCCCCTTCTCCCAAGGACGACCATCAGCCCACTCCCGGGCGCCTCATGGGGTTCAGGGCTGCCCAGGACTCCAGGAGGCTGTGCGGAACCACCCCTGCTGCCCCCTCTGGTCATGATACCTCCTTCCATGAAGGACTAAGGAGGGGAGAGTGTGGGGCCCCGGCTTGCGCTGCTCTTCCCCTCAGCCCTGCCTCGGCTCTGAGGTCCCCTGTATTTATTTCCCACGTCTGGCTGGCCTCTCACCAGGAGTTTAGACTGAACGCCTTCCAAGTGATGGAGGAAGGGGCCGACCCTGGAGGACTCAGAAGATGGGGCCCTGAATTGACACTCATGCCCAGTCCCCTCACCACCTGCTGGGCCTGCTGTGGCACCCATTGCCCCACAGCTTCTGCCTCCTCACAGAATCCCCAGACTCCACACTCATGGTGCAGACCTCTACCTTTTTTAAAAAGAGATCTTTTCTTACTGTTAATTTATTGTTTCTGGCACCTGGGCAAGCCCTCCAGTTCCCACTCCTCTCACTCCAGACATGGGGTTTCGGGAGGAGAGAGACCGCCCTGCCCCGGCCCCAGAGAGGCGTGGTCCCTTTACAGGGGACATACCCCAGGACACTTTCCCTTTGGGATGGACAGACCCAGAAAGCCTTGACCACACACCCCACGTGGGGAGGAGAGGGTCCCTGTCACCTTGCCCTCTCCCCCTCTACTGGGCCCTTTGCAGTCCCCTGCCCCACACTGCCCCCTCCACAGCTCCTTGCCCTGGCCAGAACTGCTGCAGAAGAAGGTTGGACCCAGTGATTTTAGGCCAAGAAAGCCCAACGGTGGGTGGGAGGGAAGGGTCTCCAGGCTGGAGTCGGGCTGCACCCACTGCACTGTCCGCATGCTTCCTTTGCAAGCAGGTCAGCAGCACAGCTGCCCTGCTGCCATCTGGACTTATTTTATGTTGATTTGTTTATAAATAAAAAACAATATAGATGCCAGTGTCTTTTTAATCAGTCAACAGCCAAATCACTGTGCCTCCAATGGGCAGGTCAGCCCCTCCTCTTGGTCTTATTTTCCTCATACGGCAAATGAGGAGCTCAAACAAGATGATCCTTAAAGGTTCTAATTGCAGCAATCCCACCGTGGCCCCAGCATTGCTCAGCCCCCCCAGGAACACACTGCGGGGGTCCATTCTTTGCCCTTAGAGGGCTTTGCTCCGGTGCAGCTAGGCAGCAGTGAGCACAGCAGCTACACGGGCCTGAACGGGAAGAACAATGTTCGGGGTCAGCAGCTCCCAGGAGCCTCCATGGCTGGGTTCATCCTCATCCTCGTGGGCTGAGAAAAGATGCAGCACAGCCTGGCCGGGGGCCAGGTCCTCTTGTCCAGGGCCACACAGCCCTGTTTTTCATGGGGCCTTAGATTAAGGTGTAGGGGGCAGCAACATGGTGCCCTATAACCTGATAGTAACACTTTTATATCACTTACTGTGTGCCCCACAAACAGTGATCTTATTCAATCTTCACAACAAACCCATTTCACAGATGAGGAAAGTTAAGCTGCGATCACATAGCCAGGAAGGAAGTGCCAAAGTAGGCATTTTGACTTACAGGGCCAAGGCTGAGGTTCCAGCCAGTCCAGCTATTTCCTGTGACGCTTTGGGTCAGTCATTTCATCTCTTTGGGTCCATCTGGCTCTGAGGGGTTTGAATGAGCAGACTTCTGAGGGCCCTGCTCGCTCTCACCAGTGAGTAGTTCTGACATCATGATTAACTTAGAATGTCTGTTCCATTTGGCCACCGTGAGGTTCTAACCGTGGTCTCCATCAGGCCCCGGTTTTCCAGACTCCTGGACACTGGGGTCTTGTAGGCTGTGCTGTTCATTCAGGGTACACCCAAAAAGGGCCTTGACCTATTTTTCAGGGCTCTTCTGGACAGCAGCCTTTGTCTCTGGCATAGAGAAGGGCCTGGTGTCAGAGAAAGCCCCAGAACCACCTGTGTGCATTCTGCTCAATCCTGGCAGTAGCTGGGCCCTATCAGTCCTCAGTGGAGTTTGGGGTTGGTGATGAGGGGGGAGATTTGTAGCACCAGGAACCTGCCTGGGCAGCAGGGCCTAGAGAGACATTACAGAGGAAGGAGGTACATCTTCAGCCCCTGCGTTCTGGGTGCTGCCCAGAGGGAGCCCCAGGGCCAAGCTGTATGGATCTGTTTATAGTGGGGGTAGGGACACGGGGGAGACCTCCTGACTGACTTCCCAACCTTCCTGCCTGAGTTCCTGAGGCTGGCTGAGAAGGCATTGTTGACTCCATGAGATCACAGAGGTGGTTGTACAGGCCCCTCCCACTTGCTACAGCCCTGGTTCTCCCTGCCCGCCCATGCCAAGCCCCCAAGTGCCCTTGGGAGCTGCTGGCCAGGGGTCAGGGGGCTGTGGGAGCTCAGCGCTGGCACCTCTCACCCCCCCCCCCCAGGAACCATCAGGACATGAGGGTCATAGGCCTCCCTTTTCCTCCTATTCCTGTTTGCCCTGAATGCCCCCACCCCAGCCGAAGTGGCCCCCAAGCCCTGACTGCCTCAAGGATCCAATCTGAAAAGATGCAGGCTGGTGGTACCTGCCACACTGACCGGAGGCTGGCTGTGGGGGGGTAAGTGGAGGGCTGGTGTGTTTGTACAGCTCAGGAGAGAGGCCCCTGGCCTGGTGGGAGGTGGAGTGGGGGTACGCAGGGCCCCAGCCTTGCTCCTCGTCCTGCCCCTCTTCACTTCTCTCTGGACCAAAAACAGAGGACTCAGTCTAGACTACGAGTTCTTAAGAAAGAAACTCCACGAACCATATATATATATATATATATATATATATATATATATATTTATATTTATATTTATATTTATATTTATATTTATATTTATATATTTATATGCCATTTTTCTGGCAAAGCATAAGAACCTTTGCTCAAAACCCTCTGACACAAGCCTGACTATTTCAGAGCATCTGCTGGGCTCACTCCAGGCTCAGACCAGGCAAGCAAAAGCAGCAGTGGGGCCACAGCTGCTTCTGGGTTAAAATCTGTTCTCCAAAGGCCCTTGAAGAGATTTCTCTGGTGCCTGGAGGCAGCAGTTATCTCTGGTGGGCAGGAAATCCTGACTGTACCTAGGAGGCCCCAAGCCTGTGGACAGGGGAGGAAGACAGGACCCCTGGGCCAATGGAAGGACACGGGGGGCTCTCAGCGACCTGAGTCCTGGTCCCTTCTGTCCCTCCTTGGGCATATCCCCTCAGTCTGCCCTTCTGTGGAATGGAAGGGCAGGCTCACTGCTCTTCTCTCTGGCTCAGCCCTGTCTAACTTTCCTTTTCCTGTCCTATGCCCAGGGTGGGTGGCAGGCCCCTTCCTACCAGCCCTCTGCCCTTTCTCTCTCTGGCTCTGCCCAGCCCCTGCCAATCTGAACCTCCCAGGAGCCTTGGAACCCCTTGAGTCCCCCGGGAGGCTCTGGGGGCCAAGCTGAGAGCCCAGGGCCCTGGGAGGAGCAGCCAGCGCTAAGGAATCGCAGAAGCCCTTCTGAGGTCGCTGTGCCAGAGACCCCCAGGAAGAGCTCAGCACTCACAGGTGCAGGAGCCCCCCATGGAGCCCCCAGGCAAGCAGCCCCCACAGGAGCTCCCTGCAGAACAGTCCCTGCCTGAGGAATCGGGCCTCGAGGTGGCTCCCAACAAGCACATGCTCTACGTGGGCCACCTGAACCCCCAGTTCTCAGCGCCAGTGCTGTCCTGCCTGCTGCGAGACACCCTGGAGTGGCTGGAGCTGCCAGTGGCGCGGGAGCACATTGAGGTGGTGAGGCGGCCCCGGCAGGCCTATGCGCTGGTGCAGGTGGCCGCTCACAGGGATGCCCTGGCCTCCCTCCCCTGGCGCCTGCAAACAGCCTTGCAAGAGCACCAGGTCCTCAAGGAGCTGGTGGCCCATGGGAAGCAGCTGGTGTTGGGTGAGGACCGGGGCCCCACAAGTCACAGAGCGGTAAGTGGGGGGTTTGCCCACAGCCACTGGGCCTGCAAGCCCCTGAGCCTACTCCAGGGGAGAGGCCGGTACTGGGTGGTGGTAGAGGGGTGTCTCTGAGAAACGGGACAAATCTGCAAACTTGGAGGCTGCTACCCAAATGATTGTGGCCTGAAGCTGGCACTGCCAACTTACACCCAGAGGGACAATACCCTTACAGTTTGCTCCAGCCTGGAAGCACGTGAAGAAAGGCCAATGTGTGGGACTCCTCCCTGGGTCCTTCTGCAGCTAGGCCTCTGGGTCTGAGCCAGCCCAAGCCTGAGGTCACACAGGGGTCCGGATTTTCTCCTTGGCCCACTTCCTTCATTCAGTTGACAAATACCAACACCTGCTCTGTGCCAGATAGCAAAGCAGGGAGCCAAGGCTCGGCCCTGCTCTCAAGGAGCCCTCCGTCTATGAGCAGAGCCAGACACGGCCAATGACAGAGCTACACGGTGGCCTCCTACAGCTGTGGGAGGACACAGGAAGGTCTTCACTGCTGGGGACAAATTAGCAGGGGAAGTGAAATCCAGGCTGGCACTTACGAATGGGACAGGCATTCTAGGCAGAGACATGGCTTGTACAGAGAAACAGAGTACAGAGGCGGAATGTATCCTATGCAGAAGGGCAGGCAGTTTGGTGTCCATGGAGCTCAGGCTGAAGGCTGCAGGAAGAACTAAGGGAGAAAGCTGGGCCGTAGGACAGAGGCCAGGCCACCACGGGTGGTGAGACCAAGGCAGAGTGGGACTGAAAGGGTGGCTTCTGTGGGGGACCGGGGGGGGCACAGTCAGGTCACTGAGGCTGCACAGGTCACTCCATGAGACAAGTGATCCTTGGTATCTGTTTATGGGGGAGGGTGGGAGGAGAGAGGCGTGCAAACTCCATGGTGTTTAAATTGGTACAGAACTGAACAGCTCTGTGACTTACATTTCAAGGCCTGTGAGCCTGATTCGTATTTGTATGACAGTTTCTCACATCTCTGATAAATCTGTCTCCTCTGGGAGCTGCAGGGCTGGTAGAACATGCCCCTTATCACCATGCCCCAGCCCACACTGAGCTCCCAGCCCTGGAAGCCGCTGCCAGAGCCTGGAAGGCAGCACAGAACCCAGTAAGGGAGGAGTGATAATCTGACTCGCATCTAGGGTCAGTAAAGAGGATGATGGAATGCGGAGAGCCTAGAGGTAGAGAGTCAGTGAGGGGCGGACCAATGAGGCCCAGACCAAGAAAGTGGCCAGAGCCCCCAAAGAGGGCAGAAACCATGGGAGGGGACTCAGGAGAGCTCGAGGAAAGTTGAGATTCAGAACTGGCCAGTGGTCCAAACAGTGATCAGCAAAGGTTTCAGGGAGATCGGGAAAGGGGTGGGGTCTCAGGGAGCCCCTCTCAGTTCAGAGACCTGAAGCTCTGTCATCGGGATCTCAGGGCACTGCGGTAGCTCCTGAAATGATCCAGTCCTGGGCCTCAGAGGCCTAGCCACAACCCAAGTGGGAAAAGATTGTCCCACAGGTGTCCCAGCTCCCCGCTCAGGGAAGTAGAACTCGTCTAACCTGAGGTGCATCTCACAGCCCACCTGGGAAGAGGGCAGCTCAGCCTGAAAGGAACAGTGGCTGGTTCAAATGCTTGACTCAGTTGTTTCCTGCATTGGCTGCAGGATGTCAGACAGAATTAGACCCCTCCGCCTGGGCAGGGACAAGAGGTTGCCTCAGTGGGCTGGGCCCCAGGGGGCTGGAGGTGGGGGTGCTGGTAGCCTGACCCTCTCACTGTCCTGGTCGTGGCTCCCGATTCTTGTTCTACACCAGCAGGAGGAGGGAAATGGCCCCAGCTCCGGCCCCAGCTCGGGCCCCAGCCCCGGCCCCAGCCCCAGCGGCAGCCCTAGCCCCGGCCTCCCACCAGTCAACACCCCGCCTGCCTGGGCCCTAGGGCAGCCTGGCTCCCGGCACCCACCCACTGGCACGCGCTCGGACAGCGCCATCGTGCACCAGGAGATCCGGGGCCAGGAGCGGCTCTTCCAGGGCGCCTTCCTCGGCAGCGAGACGCGCAACCTGGAGTTCAAGCGGGGCGGCGGCGAGTACCTGAGCCTGACCTTCAAGCACCACGTGCGGCGCTACGTGTGCGCCTTCCTCAACAGCGAGGGCGGCAGTCTGTTCGTGGGCGTCGAGGACAGCGGGCTGGTGCAGGGCATCCGCTGTGGCCACCGCGACGAGGACCGCGTGCGCCTCCTGGTGGACTCCATCCTGCAGGGCTTCAGGCCCCAGGTCTTCCCCGATGCCTACACGCTCACCTTCATCCCGGTGGTCAGCACCTCCGCCCCAAACACGCCCCTCAAGGTGAGCTGCGGAACAGGAAGTCCTCTGGGGCTGTTTTGTCATTCGCCATGTCATCACTCTACATCTACTCTGTGCAGTGCTGGGCGGGGCGGGCGACTGAAACGGGTGACTGGAGAAAACGATGGAAACAGCCCTGCTCTAGCGCCACCAGGCTCCCCCAGGAGACTGAGCCAGGAGGAGCAAGCAAGGCGAGATGTGGGCTGCAAACAGTCCGGTGCAGCGTCTGCCACAGCTGCTATTGCCTTTACCCAGGTGATCCGCCTGAGCGTGCACGCCCCCAAGGCCCAGGCCCAGGCGCTGCCGCAACTCTATGAGACAGACCAGGGGGAGGTGTTCCTGCGGCGGGACGGGAGCATCCAGGGCCCACTGGCCATCCACGCCATCCAGGAGTGGTGCACACAGGTAAGCAGCCAAGAATGGGTGGGTGCGATGGGGGTGCCAAGCTGGCGCTGGACCCCTTCACCACTCACTGAACAGTTCTGGGCAAGCCCTCAGGTTCCCTTGGTGGTCCAATGCCCCTAGTGTACGGAAACGACCCCACTACCTCCCGTATTCCACTGTTGCATGGCCGGGAGCCAGGAGAGTAGAATATTGAGACCTTTTGAGATAACCCCAAGGACTGTATACTGCATTTTGAGGGGAGGCCTTCACAGTAGGAGATGACAGTAAGTGCTGGAGGGAAGCCATCAGGTGGCAGAAAAGCAGAGGGCAGGGGCTAGAGAGGGAAGGACACAGCAGTGGGGCAGTGCGTGGGGGCGGCTGCCACCTGAGCCCGCCCCTAGTCCTCAAGGAGGCTGCAGAGGATGGGTCATCCTCAGGTCAGGCAGCTTCCCTCAGGACCCCGGGGTGACTGCAGCCAGGAAACCTGGCACCTCCACATAGCAGTGCCAGTACAGTGGCCTCGAGCAGCACCCCGCCCCAGGCTCTCTGGGCCTTGCCTGCCTCCATCCGTTCACTCTCAGTAGAGGGTGCACGGGCCTGAGGCAATCTCAGCTTAGATACCCGTTTCTACAATGACCCCTCAGAAGTGGACAGCGGAGCTGAGCAAGCTGGAGGAGAAGGTGAAGGTGTTGACGGTGGAGAAGGAGCAGCTCCAGCAGCAGCTCCAGCAGCGTGGGCCCGTCTCCTGCACCTGCTGCGTCCTGTGAGGGCCCCAGTGGGCAAGCGAGGGCAGGAAGGGGGAAGCCAGCGCCCTTCTGGGAGACACGGGGATTTCCTATTTGAGCCAAAGTCCTCCCAATAAAACTGCTCAGAGACGGCGGGAGCACCATGCTTCCTCACTCCTTCAGCAACAGCAAGGACCCTTCCCTGCAGAAAGAACGTATAAAAACGTGGCTAGAGCTATCCTAGGGCTGAGCTGGAGGGGACTGTCCCTCTCCCTAAAATGCTCATTTTGCCCAGCTGGGGTCCACAACTCCAGTTGGCTGGACAGCGCCAGAAAGGAATTTGTCATCTTGGAAAAGGCCCTCAGCAGATGGCAAGGCACATTCAGTGACTGGTTACAGAGCTAACAGGCTACCCTGCAGCCCGCACCTCTGGCTTGCTGGAACTTGTGATGATCATAGCTCTTTAATAAATTACATGGTCCTGGGGCAGGAAAGGTTATTTGTAGGACACTTGGCCAGCCAGTTGGATGCAGCTGGGTCATGAATCCCATGCCCAGCACCCCTCTGTCCAGGAAGCAGAGCCAGCCCTGGGCTCCCAGTACAGAGCTGACGGGGAAGGAGCCCAGACGGTCGGGCTCCAGTCCAGTGCTGCCTTAAAGACTGGGCACCTTGGGGCAAAGTGCCGTCCCTCTATGCTTCAGTTTCTTCATCTGTAACATACAGGTGTGATCAAACAATATGGTGAATGGTTAATTTTTTTTAAATGTATTACAGCAAAAACACATTGCCATTAATCCCCCTCAAAATACTCCCCCTCGCTTTGGACACACTTATCCCATCATTCTTACCACTTTCTGAAGCAGTTCTGGAAATCCTCTTTCGTGTCTTTAGTTGCGCTGTTGTGGCTGCCTCGATGTCCTGAATCATTTTGACCTTGAGGAGAGCCAGAAGTTGCACGGTGCCAGATCTGGTGAATAAGGTGGATGAGGACACACTGTAATGTTTTCATTGGACAGAAATTGCCGTATACCAGAAGCGATGTGTGACACGGACTGTTGTTATGATGAGGATGATTGACAGCACACTTTAAAACACACCTTCTCTCAACTGTAGCTCACACCCAACTGACTGCACCGAACAAGTTGAAACTTGCCACACTGTTACTAAGGTTCCATGCACTGCTTCCTGTATTGAAGATCCCTGCCTTTCCATTGGACGGCACTGGGCAGCAGCATTCACCATATTTTGTGATCACAATGGAAAGGCTCTGTGACACACATCGCTTCTGGTACGGCAATTTCTGTCAAATAAAAACATTCCGATGTGTCCTCATCCACCTTATTCACCGGATCTTGCACCGTGCGACTTCTGGCTCTTTCCCAAAGTCAAAATGACCTTAAAAGGTAAACGTTTTGAATCAATTCAGGACATCGAGGCAGCCATGACAGCGCAACTAAGGACATTGGGAAAGAGGACTTCCAGAACTGCTTCAGAAAGTGGCAAGAATGATGTAATAAGTGTGTTTGAAGCAAGGGGGAGTATTTTGAGGGGGATTAATGGCAATGTGTCTTTTACTGTACTACGTTTTTTAAACATTCACCATAGTTTTTGATGACACCTCGTAGTGACAATGTACTTTGTCATCATCAGGCTGGTACCATGTCTCTCCAGCACACACACCTGTGCCTGCACAGAAAGGGTCTGACTTCCATTCCAAGCACGTCCACCCCGTGGAGAGGAAGTCCTGCTCATTCACTTCCCCCACCATCTCCACCAGCAGAGCCAGATTCTATAAAACCAGTGTCTGATCAGACCAGGCCTGGACTCAAAGCCCTTCAAGGGCTCCCCATTTTATCACGAGCAAAACCCAAACTGTGGTCTGCACAGTTCTCTGACCCGACCCATCTGCCTTTAACTCCTCCTCCTGCTCTTTGCCCACACATTCCAGCTACACTGACCAACCTGTTTCATGAGCACACTTGCCTCAGGGCCTTTGCACTGGCTGCTTCCCCTGCTTGGAATGTCCCTTCCCCAGACAGCTGTTTGACTCCTATTTTCTTTTCTCTCCACCTTCAAGAAATGTCCTCCTCACCCTATTTTAAATTACATCCCCCTCCCCAGCACCGCATTCCTCCCTTTCCTGCTTCCATGCTAGATGCTAGCCCAGGCATCACAAGCCTCAGAAATGCTTATTGGGAAATAGCCGGTTTCTACAAAGGCAAGGTAAAGTCATGTCGTAACTGAGCTGCTACAATCTGCTAAGAGCCTGCCCGGGTTGAAGTGGACACCAGAGAAACCTGCCAGGTCTCCTCCCCAAGAAGCCTGAGTACTGGTCAGTCAATACTGGGCATGGAGGCCACCCTCCTGTGCAGTCTGGACTTCAGCCCTTATTCCTGGCACGGTCTCATCTGCCACAGCTGGGGTGGCAGGGCTGCTTGGCTTTGCAAGCCCTGGAAAGGCATTTGAGGTCCCTTTTCTAGAAAGGTTAAACAAGTAGCCAGCACTTAACATCTGGTCATTTGAGGCACTCGTAAAGGCAGGGGCGGGAACATCTAAGCACCACGAGCCTTTTGCAAACCACCCCACCCCCAGCCAAGTCCTCACTGCTACAAGGGGCACTGCTGTCACCAACGGAGGCAGGGGCGTGTCAGAGTCCTCAGTTTACAGAATGACTTTTATAAACACAATTGGAAACTGTCTAATGGGACCGCCAGGTAGGAAAAGAGGTAAGGATCCACCCAATTAGCCACATTAAAAGTACCAAGATGGGTATGAAGACCTCTGTAAATGAGGACATTTTATTTTGGTCCATGAGAAACGGAGACAGAGGCGGCTGGGTTGCTCTTGGTCAGGAGGCGGGAACACCAGCGTCTGGCCTCAGTGGGGGTGGTAGCGTTGGACTAATAAGTAAAAGGATAAAAGGGAGCCCACTTCTTTTCTGGATCTCTCGATGGAGGAGCTGGGCCAAATGGTGAGAAAGAAACATTTTCTCCCCAATCCTCAATTCCTCAACATCAATGAGTAAAGGTTGTGACCACTGACAAGCAACCCAGCCTGAGCCCTGAGCCCTTGCCTCACACTTGCAGAGGACACAGTTCCTGAGGAGGCATGCGCTCCGCAGCCAGGGGGTGAGTGGGTGCCAATGTCACCATGCCACAAGGAGCACAGATTCAATATCGCTAAGTTCATTTTGGAGGAAAAACCACTCAGGCCCATGACTTGGACACAGGAGGCTGGGGGAGCAGAGGATATGCAGGGGACAAAGTGGTCCTGCTGTTCCCTGGCCACGTGTGAGGGGCCCAGGGCCCTGCCTGGCAGAGGGGCTGGGAAGGCCCTCCTTCATAAATAACATGTCCACTCCCCCCCCTCCTTTTTTCCCCCCTTTCTTCCGCCTCCCCCGCCTCCGGTTCAAACCATTGTTTCTCAGTCTAGTTGTGTAGGACACAGCTAGCCCAGCTCCAGGGAGAGCTGTTGTTCACAATCTTAGCTGTAGAGGGTGCGGCTCACTGGCCCATGTGGGAATCGAACAGCGACCTCAGCATTAGGAGCACAGCGCTCCAACCACCTGAGCCACCGGGCCGGCCCCACTCCCCCCCTTTCTTAAGATAGAAGAGCAGAATCAGCACCCATGCTTCTTGGAATCTCTACCTTTATAAGCTGAGAAGGTAAATTGAAGATTTTGGGAAATTTTGGTTCCTATTAAAAAGAAAGGCTCCTCTCCTGGAGTTCAGGTGACCACACACAGGCACATCTGGCACCATGCTTAGACATTTTCCACCCGGCCATGACATAAGGAGCATTACAAAGTGTGTCTCTTGTTCTGCATTATTTATTTCTTAAGTTAGAGTATACACCAAGTCCAGCCAGAATATAATGGGCATACAGCTGTGCCTATCGTTACATCACATAAAGAAAATAGATTTTCATATTGCATTTCGACTGCAGTAACATCCGGGAAGGAAGAAGTCCCCCTCAAGCAAAGCTGTGTACATGTGAGAGGGTTTTAGAGGCAGTTTCCCCAAAAGATTCTTTCTTTTTTAAGTGACCCCTTGATGCAAGGAGTGTTTCCCAGCCCCAGGAGAGAAGCACGGCCAGAGGACAGGGTTTTCTAAAAATCACACTTCAGAGAGACACAGACTTCTTGCCATTTCATGTGACACACCAAACTCTGACCATCCCTTTGGACAATGAGTACCAGCCACAGTTGGCACTGAGAGATCCCACGGCTCTTGGCAGCAAGCAGTGCCCTCGGGTTACCAGCACCAAGTGTTATAAGCATTAGCTAAAATTACCCCGTGGGGCACTGTTTACAGTGCTCTAGGCCTCCCTGGGGAGGCAACAGGTGACACCCTCAAATCCACAATGACTCGAGGTAGTTGGAGAAACACGGCGATTGACAGGCACTCCACCAGCCCCATGGGTCACCGCTCCTGCGCAGACACCTGCTTCTCGTTTGAGGCCGGGGGACTAAGAATGACAGTGTCGACACATCAGGGAGCACAACTGCGTGGGAGCTGATATACATCATGGGACATGCAAGTCACACAGTTTTCCAAACACCTTTCCCCCGTAATAAAATATTCTGAATAAAAACATAATTTAAAGGAAGTGTCAAAAGCCGAGTGTAAAATCAAAGCTGTAAACTCTGAAGGCTCTCTTGAAGAATCACCCCTACTTAAAAAAAAAATAAAATAAAATTAGCAATTATATATGTATGTAAAGTAAAAAAAGTTAGAATTTACAGTCAGTTGCTATGGTAAACTATGCCTGTTTTTCATTGAAGACCAGTAGTAGGAGCCTAATTACAAGCTAAATTTATAATTGCTACAGAATCATACATTTTCAAGCTTTTACACGAACCTCCACCTCTGCCTCAATACAAGCGTTCTTTTCACAGCGTCCCCGCCTCTCAACAGTGCCCCTGACAGCGAATTCTCTGCTTAGAGAGGCCGTTTGCAATTCCATCGAACTGACCGAACGTCTACCCCTTTAAAGCGTCCTTTGTCTTTGTGGCAGTTTCCTAGACTATCAAACAGCCTCTAGACACGATCTTGTGGGGAGGATTAACGAGCGCATCTGGGCTACAATGCTCACCTGGCAGAGAGTAAGCAACCACTGCCCTCCTCCCGATACAACCTACTCCTCCCACCTGCCCACCTTGCTGAGGTGATCACAAGACAGGTGGCTAATCAGCCAAGGCGGAAGGGGAACAGTCGTGTGCCCATTCAACCAGACCTGTGCGATGCAGAGGCCCACTGGTAGGGAATGCAAGGTGTGCAGTCAGGTGTGCTACCTACCTGCCCGTACCCCTGGGCAGGGGCTCATCTTACCGGTGGTGGGAACCCCCCCACTTGGGACCACACCACATTACAGATTCCTGACTGACACCCCTAACCCCCTTCTGACACCCTCACCAGCAGTCTGTATTTTTGCTGACACAGTTCACTCACATATCTTAACAGGACTTTATATAATTCATGGCAGTGCCAACAGCTACTGCACTTTATACACTTACAAATCCTGTCACTATAAAAACCTTCAAAGCTTGTTCAATAATTGTTTGGATTGTGATTTCCAGAATAAGTGGCAATCAGCATACAGGTGTTGTGTACATCAGGGTTAAGACACTTCCTGATGGAAGCTTTAGGTTCTGCAAAAATGACACATACCATATTACTCAGGATCTCTAGGTTTATAGATATGTGAAATAATAAGGGTTATGAGTCCAGTTCCCCCCGACTTGGTCACATTCGCACCTGAATCTGTAAGGAGACAATCTCTGAGGGACAGGTATCCTCCCTCTGGAGCCCCCAAAGCAGGGTGGGTAACTGCCCTGCACTTGGAGGGGTCTTACCCATTTGACGCCCATGCTGACTCTACCACCTTCATTCTCTAGCAGATAAAAGTTTTCAACACTAAAATTTGGGTAGTCTTACAATTCTAGTGTTATCACCATTAAAAAAAAATCAAAAACTAAAGCTTAAATATATCACATACGTTACCATCAGTCGTGATTTATTGATGGAAACTTCAATTCAGTGATTTCAGAGTCAGGGGAGCTGCTTCCACTTCTGTCACTATAGGTGTCCCTGCAGAATTCAGATAGTTCATTCATCATCTCCCACCAAAAACTCGCTCGACTTCCCTATTTTTGTAGCCACCGTTACCACAGGGACACTCGTCTACACCCAGCAGAGATCAGAAAGACTCTTTACTACGTTATATATTTAGCATAAAGCTGTAGAGTTTCTTCTCCTAGTTACAAAAGATATGCATTCAATTTATACTTCAATCACGATACCCTAACCACCAACTCAGGGTAACTAACTGGTTCCAGATGAAGGTGCACTGGGGCATGAAACCACCCAGGTTGTGGCCAACACCCTGGGAAAAACCACAGTTCCCCCTGGACCACAGGGTCCTACTTACAAATGTGATCCTGGAACCCAGATGCTACAGAGAGGGGAACCTGACCACCATGCCGGGGGAAGGTCATGGGCAGCACAGAAGTAGCCTGAGAAAGCCCTGGGGAAGGAGAGGTCACTTGCATATCAGTGTGAGGAGCACCCAGCCAGGCTCCCAGCTCCTGTGGCTCTGCTTGTCACTAATGGGATGATGGCCTGCTGTAACGAATCAGTGACCACCTGAAGGACCAGAGAAGCATGACCCCACCTGGGCGAGAGCCTGCAGCCTTTCTGGAGGTAATGCGGGAGCCTCCCCACAGAGGCTAGGAGGAGGCCAAAGTAGGGTGGGGAAGGCTTGATGGGTCTGGACAGGAACTCAGGGTGGTACTGAACTCCAACAAAAAAGGGATGGTCTGAAACAGAAATGCAAAAGAAACAGCTTCATTATTTATGTACACATAATATGTCAAAGAGGACAAAAATATCTTGTTAAATGTTTCCCATTTCCACAGACCCTAAAAGTATTTGAAAACAACTGGGTAACCACAAAGCATGAGAGATCTGATGCCCTCTCTCCAGAATGCTGTCACCCTCCTGTCTGAAGGGACCTCCTCTACAGGTTCCCGACACTGGCTCCCCAGACTTCCAAGGGGTTGAGTCATGTAAGTCACATCAGACCAGAAGGGCAGCTTAAGTACCAAGTCCCAACTCTCATTCTGGAGAACAAGGAAGTGAGGCCGGAGTGAAACGGCTGTCCACGGGGGCCATGGCACAAAGCTCATCCTGTGGACCCCCGGTGCTCCAGGGCTCCAAACACCTCGTTCATCAAGACCCCTCCCCTCATAAGACAGTGTTGTTTCCTAAGTCTGTTAGGAAAAGGGCAACAACTAATACTTTTATATTTTCCCACATGCCAAGAAAACCTTACTAACTTTTCCACTAAATACAACTGCCCAAGCAATCACCTTCCAACTCCACAATTTCCATTCTCTCTCCTCCAACATCTTGGCCAACAAACTTCAAGCCTTGCTCCTCCAAACACTTTTTCAAGACTGGATTCACCTGTTGAAGGATGAAGAATAATTGTGCTGGCCTCTCGACTTACTGTGTTTCCAGAGTAACAGAAAGGAGAAAAACGTATAGGTCACAAAGCTCAATTCCTCACCTCAAATCTGTGGCGGTGCCTCTCTTCCAAGTAATCTGGATCTCCATACAGTTTCCCTGGCAAAAATAAAGAATTCTGATCACTCACTCACACACACACACACACACATCTATTCACAACCACATCCTGCTTCCCAGTTTACTTTTTAGCATCTACACAGCGAAGCCTTTTGAAGGTTATTTCTATGACTTTCCTGCCAACCACAGCTACCCGTTTGTAGCAGCACAATTTAGGCTAATTCTTGAGCCTTAACTCTGTCCACACCAAGAAAAACTGTAACAGACTTTCATCACCAACCTTCAAAACATGATTTCTGACATGATTTCTGAGGTACAAAGCATTTTTCTGCTGGAAACTGTCTTGGAAAACAAATCAGGATGCACCAAACATCCGAAACCCTGTTTTAAGAGCACACAGATGACCCTGGGGCCACAACTGTGGGGTTAAGTCACAGCTGTCAAGGCTCCTTGGCACCTGGTAGCTGGCTGCCCGTGAACAAGTGCAGCATTTGCAAGAGGGCTGCTTTACAGACTCGTTTGTGGCTGCCAGGTAAGATCTCCACATCCACAGAGCATTAGCGATGGAAGGACTGAAAGATCACTGTAGGGAGAGAGTCCCAGAGAGCGGTTTCCAGGCTCTCGACCTCACATGGAAAGGTGCTGGCTCGGGCAGTAGGTGGCCGTTGGCTGGGATCAGTTGGCCATCAGCCACTAATATATCTGCTGTGGCTACGCTAGCAAGCGCGGTTTGCAGCTGGCAAGTGCGGTTAGCAAGTGAATTGCGGCTAACGAGTGCAGTTAGCAAGCGGATTGTGGATTGCGGGTCATGTGGATCCTGCTTCCTGTGTCTCGCTCAGCCGCCAGCAAGACTGAGGTGCAGGAAGACCCCTCGTTGGGGAACTGGTGGATGTTTGCCTTTGTGTTTCGACCAGCCGCCATCGAGAATATAGTGGTATGATTCCCCTATCTATGGCTCCGTTGTTCCTTTTTGGCCTCACCATATCTTGCGTCTTTGTGCGGGGAGTGGGACCAGAATTCCCGCATTATAATCAAGTGACTCAACTATGCTGCTACCGAAGCCCCAAGCAGACTAATATAGACAGAAGTTTCCCAGTGGACAAGAAAACCTAACAGAGTCATTTTCTTAAATATTTTCCTCCCCAAATTTTCCCTAAATCTTTAGCACTTGTTACTACTTTTTGACAAATCTATTTAGGTTGAATTGTATGAAATTGACAATGTAGTTTATTTTTTGTCCCACAAAAATGGTAGTTTCACAAAAACTCAATAGCCATTGACAATAGTTTAGTGGTTACCAGAGGGTAAGGGAAGAGGGGGGTGGTAGATGAGAGTAAAAGGGATCAAATACATGATGATGGAAGAACTGACTCAGGGTGGTGAACACACAATGTGATACATAGATGGAATTGTATACCTGAAACCTGTGTAACTTTACTAACCACTGTCACCCCAATAAGCTTTAATTTTAAAAAATAAATAAAACACACACACACACACACACACAGAATGGCAGTTTCATACAGTTCAACCAAATAGCATAGGAAAGGAACAGATTACAATAGATTTCACCTAACTCCTCATTCTGGTGAGTCGTCCACACCCAAGGTCCCACTGCTCCCTGAGGGCACTGCCTGTGACCTTTCTAAGACCCACATTGCTGCTTGGCCTATTACAGGACATCCTAAAAGAGCACGACTAGAAAGGGGGGAAAAAACTTCAAAAGCAAGACCGGAACCCAAAACGCCAGAGCCCAGCAGCACCCCAAGACATGCATCCTGGAGGCGAGCTGAAGGCCCGGCCAGTGGGAGGCAGCTCTTACTCATGACGGAGTTCTTGGTCTGGAACAGGGTTTTCCTCTTGCCCAGCCTCATGGTTCCGCCCATCTGCCCAGGATTGTGTTCTGGCATGTCTATGACCTGGACATGTTCAAAAAACAAACACGCACTGCCAAATTCTGCTTCCATTTGAGAGAGACCACCAGCACTGAAGGCCCTAACCCTGTGAGGAGGCTCTCATTCCCCGGCCTTTTCCTTGTAAGAGATGTGGTCACAGGAGAAAATGCTTCCCACTAGCCATTTTTAAACCTTCGTGGGGTGGGGTTGGATCCTTCAGCCTATCCTCATGAGCTACAGGACCAGACACAGCTGCTCCCTCCCTTGGGGGCCATTCCTGACCCCAGCACTTTGGATCATAAGTGCTGCTGGGCTGTAGCACGTTCTCATAAAGACTAACAGAGCATCCTGGGTACCAGACAGGATATGTTATAACACGTCTCCTCCACTAGACTGAGAGCTGCTCAGTGAACGTCTGAGGAACGGAGAGGCTGAGGCACCCCAGCCATGACAGTCCAGCCATCGCTCAGTCTATGCTCCTCTGGGGACGGACCTCGAGGACTTCGTCTGTGCCCTGCTCCACCCCCACCCCCAACACACTTCAAATCCTTTGCTCTTCTCCTCCTGAGGTCTCAGTATTAGCAAAGTTCAATTTCCGGTGCAAAGGATATACATAGCTGCTAAAGTGCCCTGAGATCAAGAGCTTTGTCCATCTTGTTTATCACAGCATTCCTCAGCATCAAGAACAGGCCTGCCACCCCTGGGCTGGGGGTTCAAAGACAAACACAAGCACTGCCTCTCCCAATGAGCCACATTCCTCTGATAGGAGATATGACATGAGGTATGCAGCCTCGAACAGCTTTGGTTACCATGGAACAAATCAGTACTGTATTCCAGCAGTGCTTTAACAATATGCCCATCGCCCAGGGTTGTTGGGGATTCAATGAATCAACATACATAAAGCAGAACAGTGCCTGGCACATAGTAAGTGCCTATACGTGTTTCGTGTCAGTATTGTTACAAAGTGCTCCTGGGAGCTAAGGAGAATGGGGATGGAGAATTATTTTACTCAGGATTCCCCTAGTCGGCTGGGGTGGTACTAGCCCTTAAAACTTTCTGTGGCAAACTGGGAAGAATAGTGAGAAATTACATAGAGAAATAAAAGTTCTTCCTGTCCAGTAGGTCTGAATGTACAGGACCTCAGGATTCTTTGGGGTGGACCCAAGTGGTCTCATTTCCTGTCTCTAACCATCATCAGTCACTTTCATAAACGTCCCTTCCAAGCCCTGGTGAGATTCAAACACTGGACTCACCACAGGATGACTGGTATTGGGGTCAAACTCTGTAGAATTGGCATCTGAAAAATCAAAATAGTTGTGTTATGAAAATAATTACAAACAAAACTGTTTCCTAAGCACTAAATCACAATTTCCTTCCTAAGTTTAAAGTCATTCAGTGATCAGAACAAAAATTAGGACTGACATTTTTAAGATCTAAAACACCCACACGCAGGTGAATTTGTTCCATTAAATCTGTAACTCTCTGGGAGAGGGGTCCAGCTGGATAAAAGGGGGACATCAAAACCACTGACATAACCTAATAATCTTTATTTAGATAAAGCATCTTATGACGGTTCTCACACATCTCAATTTTTTTCACTTTCGTTTCAGACACTCTCTCTCTAAAATGGATTAGTACTATTTCTTTCATCCTCAGTATCTTATACGTTGCCCTAACTCAGTTGCCTCACTCAATAGCTAAATCAAAATTAGCTGATTTCAAAACTCAAATAATCTTTCTATCCTTTACTGAATTTACCGTCTAACCAAAAGCAAAATCACTCAAGATTAAAAGGAAAAGCACCAAGCTCCTGGTACTGTGTCTGGTTCTTTCTATGTAAATATACTAGGTATTGTTCTAGTGCTGGGCCTAAGCCAAGGCCAGGTCTCAACGGATAGGAAGCTCATCACCAGCTCACTCACCCACCTGGGAGGCCGAGTGGGTGGCAGGAGGCGATGGCTGTGAAAGGGTCCACGGAGCCCAGAGGGCTAGCTCTAGGGTGGTGAGTGGTCAGATAGTACGTGCCAGCTTGGAAGCCAGAACTAAAGGGCACGCTGCCTACAACACTGAGCCACCGTCCCCTTGGTGTTATTAGGAAGCAGCCTCTCAGAAAAAATGTGAACTGAGCCCAGCCTGTTAACAGCAAGCTGGCCACAGAAGAAACACTTGTACTTTGTAAAGCCAGACCACTTGTACATTCCTTCAGGTTGCTTTGTTTATTTTTCTTAGAATTCATAAGGTCTTTCTGAAAGCCTAGTATTTGTCAGCTGGGCTAGAGAATAAAGGGACTGTGGCAGACTCTTCCAATGGTGACCCCAATGAACAGCACCCCGTGTTCACACCTTGTGGTTGTTCTCTTCCACCCCTCCCGTCGCTGACTCTGGGCTTGGCTATGGGACATGAGCAAGCTTGATAGGTGCTTGCATAGTGGGCTTGTCATTTTGGAAGCCAGTCGGTCTCCATGCTGTGAGGAAGCTCAGTTTGAACTAGTGACTGAGTGGAGAGATCTTTGCGATGTGCCTGCTGGGCAGAGCTCAATGCAGGGCAGGGTCATCTCAGACACACCACACGGAGCAGAACACCAGTCAACCCACAGAACACTGAGAAATAACAAACCATTGTTGTTGGAAGCCATCACTGAGTTTTGGGATGGTCTGGACACAGTGATACAATTAGCTAGGCACAGCGCCTATTTGCCAGCCCTGCACTTCGACTATTCACAAGCAATGCTTCATTTAATTCTTAGAACCCTGTGACGTGGGTACCAGCATTACCCCATTTTACAGAAGAAACAGAGGCCCAAAGAACCTAAATAATTTGCCTAAAATCACCCACAATAAAATGATAAAGTTAGAATTTGAGCCCAGGGGTGACCAGCTCTACAGCCCAAAGTCATAATAACTGCACAGCCTCACACAGGCCAGAGTTTTCCCGCTGGACACCAGTTCAGGGACGGTGGCCATGGTAACCAAAGTGCAAGAATCTGCAGAGCAGGAAATACAGGGGCAGAGAGCCCAGGCTGCTTGCTCAGCGGTGTTCCCTTCTTTCTGGGTTTCGCCTGGAGGAGCCCTGCTTTTCCTCAACAAACACAGCAGTTCCCCGTTAGCACCCCACGAGGTACTGAGAGACCGGGCCCGATCTTCTGCATGGCTCTCAATCTCCCAATGGGCACCAGGCTTCATGCCCTCCAGGACATTGAAGCAAGAATTTAACAAGTTTTTAAGTAGATGCTTACCTTGCCATCCCAGCACATTTCTTGAAAACTCAACCACGGCCAGCTGCATTCCTAAGCACACGCCTTGCAGGTAGGAGAGAAACACAAATGACACTCCATTGCAAAAGCAACATTCCTGCATTTCCCACCAGCCTGCCATGGACTGTGTGTCCTGTTTGTTCACAGCATTCCAATCACAAACTCTCATAACTTCCTTCTACACACAAGCACCCCTGTTATGTTTCATCTATATCGGATTTCAAAAACTGGATCTAAGTGTATATGAAGATGCCAGGCTTTGGAAGTCATTCAATTTTAGAAACAAACAATACTCTATTCAGTACTGAAAAATTCAAGTTTGCCCTCTCCCATCCAGTTCCCACTTACAATTGGTCAAGCTGAAAACTAGTAAAATTTACAGCACAAGGAAGCGTCCCAAATCACTTTGCCCAATTAGTCAGCTCGTGTTCCAAGTGAGGATGGAAAACAGTCCCCCACGTCCAGCCCAGCAGCTGGGTTCCATAAATGGACAGGATTCCCTAACTCATATTTCGTTCTCCGAAAATGCCACATCTACATGCAGCGCACAAGTTTAAATTCTCCATTTTAAAGGAGTTTGAATTTCTCCCAAACAGAACCAAAAAGGCTTTGACCTGAGTTGCTCTCTGGAAAGACGGCACCTGTGCTCAGTTTTGGCAATCCCGCTTTATTTACAGGCTCCCACGAGGCACCTTCCTTGCTTTTTCCTACTCCTTACCCAAAAAAGGCTTCTTCTGTTTCCGAGCCCAGGCGATTGCTTGGATTTTCCCTTCCGTCCCTCGAACACCAAATCCCCCTGGAACCAGCACTCCACTGTTCAAGAGAGCACATGACAAGGTGATCCCGCTTTCCACAAGGCCAGCTCGCAATAACCACCCAAGGAGCCATTTCCAGGCCACGGAGGCCATGAGGTTACTCTGTATACTTTGCTCCTGGGCTATGGCTGACCTCAGGGCCGCCAAGGAGCTGTATGCAAACACTAAGAACTTAGGAGGCACACATAAAACCATGGACTGTTTCAGTAACATTATAAAATGCTTAGAACAAGTGAAAAAAAGAAGGCATACATAACCATAATACTGCTACTGCACAGTATTTTTCCCAGGCACGGACTCTTTCCTAATTTTTAATATATATTAACACAGATGCAATTATTTTACCTCTTGGCTTAACACGCTCCCCCAAGCAGGACGGAGGCCTTTCCTTGTCAGGTCCAAGTGCCACACTGACCTAGGGTCTCAATCATAGTTGTGTGGTGCCATAACCTTCAATTGTTCCACTACTAGAAATTCTTGCTAATGTTTTACAATTACAAATAACAGCTGCTGAAAATAAACCATGAGATGCTACAGATGGGTACTCATCCATGTTCCGGATGAAAAATCTTTAAATAAGCCTCATCAATAGATGCATACAGCAAAGAACAGCAATGAAATGAGAACAAGTTTTCTTCACATTCAATCACATTGATAAGCGGTATTTTTGTAAGGCTTAAATCATGCAGTATGCAGTCTTCCCAACAATTAAAAGATACGTAAACAACCAGCACATAAAAGCACAGCACTCCGCCCATTAAAACAGCCCCCGAGCCCCTGGAAACCACTCACTGAGCGCTGCAGAGCTTCTGCCAGGCTTCGTGGTAGCGCACAGGCTCCTCCTGCAAGGTGCTTGGCTCCAAGTCTGTAGAATCGATGTACTGGGGGGGATTCAGACGGGGAGAAAAGAAGCAGCTCATGACTCCAGAGTTGGGTTCTCTTAGAATTTCTAAGTATTATCAATGTTCCATCTTTCTCAATTTTAAAATAGTTTTAAAATGATCGTCTTAATATACTTAAACCTAATAATTTAAAAATAAACTTTAAAATCTTTCTTATATTTCCATCTCTAAGCATCTCCTTCAAAATCATTTAACTCCCAGGCAGGGCCCACGCCGACACTCCAGCCGCTCAGCCTGTGCCCAGCATGTCGCAGAGCGGATCACATGACTACTTACCGGTGCCGCTCATGCTCCAGGCACCGGCTGGGCGACTGGACACACATGTTGGAGAAACCTTCCGGCTCTACACGGTGGATATTAGCACTCCCACTTCACAGACGAGGCTAATGGTTACCAGCAATTGTGCAACGTGCCTCTGGCCAGCCAGGGCTCCCCCATTCCCATGGGGCAATTTTACTTGGTCACTTGATATTCAGATGCAAGCACTCACTCTCTCAGCTTCTACTCTGACCAGCTCTCCCTTTCATTATTTCCTGAAAACACCCTACTGTTTTCAAAGCCAACAGCCCACCATGAACATTTTTATTCCTCAAAAGAAATTCTGAGCTCCAAAAATAGAAAGCATCTGTGAGACTGCGGATGGCCATCCTGTTCACACCTCAGCTGTACCTGCCCCTCCGTCCTTACCTTGATTTCCAGCTTGTGGTTGATGGCCAGTGCAGAATGCTCCAGAGCTTTAATGACAGAGGCATACGAGTCTGAGAACTTGGTGTACTTGCCCACAAGGGCAATCGAGCAAGTCTCCAGCAAGCGATCATATCTATCAAACAAAGGTCAAGAAACACCAAATTACTTGGAGTGTACATATAACCATGAGATCAAAATTCCCCTTTAAAAGGAAGAAAAACAAGTTTGGGAAGAATATAATGGGAGTGGCCAGTATCTGAGTTCTATGAACAGTAAAGAGGAAACAATTTTCAGCTCAATGTGGCAGGCTTTTTAAGAAAATAGGATTTTAGAAGCTGTTACAAAGAGATGGCTTCAAAATCCCTTTAAAAACACATATTGTTTTTTTAAAAAAGTTAAAATCCCAAAGGGCAAAAAAATTAACAGACATTAACAGACAATTTACAAGAGTTAATATGATGAAGAGAATAGTGAAATATATTATAGGACATCCACACAATAGTCCATATTCATTAAAAACTTCATTATAAAGTTTAATTAGTAACTGAGCAAAAATGTTTATATTTTATGAAAAGATCCTAAAACTGTGTGTCATTTTTGTAGCTACAAAAGATACACATGTAAATGGGCAAAGACTGAAAGGGAATAGGTCAAAACAAAAGTAAATATCACAGAACAATGTAATAAGTGCCCCCCAAATGTTTATTAATATCATCATATTGATTTTGCAACTACAGTTAAGGCCCACCCAGTGCTCTGAGACACTGTGTGAAGATATCTGTTGTGATGTGTGGGAATCACAGAGCTTTAGGAGGAGGAAAGCAGGGTGGGGACAGTTCTCAAAGTGCTGAATTCTGGCAGCGGTAATAAGACTGGACATCCTTGCTGATTCTTTGCTGGTGTAGGGTACTCCCAAAGACAGCTCAGATATTTGGGGTGCTACTCATGAGTGCTGCAGCCACGGCCAGCCATAGGTGTGGGCCTCTGGTATGTGCACTAACACACTGCCACGAGGACGCCTGTTTGTACTGATTTTCTAGTCGATGGGACACAAGGATGACAGATGTGTAATCTGAACTCACTGGTGACCTGGGACCTAGGCCAGCTCTATCAGGGCCTCCTCATCTATGATGTAACTACATACGGGCTGAGATCCTTTCTTAACACCACTTTACCAGTAAGACTTTTTTAAACATGAGTTGATAGCACAAGTAAGGGTTGAATTCCCTGAGCCCCTACAAAAGAAAAGAAATAAGGCTCGCACTGCCAACTCCTTATTATGAGGCAAACCTGTCAGCCATCTCTTTCCACTTCATCAGCATTCTTCGTGACTGCCTCTCAATAGGAAGGTGAAGTCTTCGAAGAAAATAATCTACCACCCCCTGCTCCTCTAACAACAAGGGGACTCGGTAGATGGACGAGACATCATGGACACAGATCACCTGGTAAAACATGAGCAAAGGTTATTTAATAAAAACTAACTGGGTTGACAGCCTCTGACTAGCTATATAATCTTGGGAAAATAACTTCTCAATTTGAAAACAGAAAAAAAGGGCAATATTCTAGAAAAACATAAATTACCAATAACCAACTCAAGAAGAATAGAAAAATAGTGGCTAATCTCTTATGAACATGGATGCAAAAATCATTTAAAAAAAAAAACCAAAAAAACACAATCCAAACTACAAATGCAGTTTTTTTTAAAAAACAAAATCATGCCCAAGTATGATTCGTCCCCAGAGTATTGCTGCTCAAACTTGGCTGTACACTGGAATCATTTGGGGAAGCTTTTAAAAATCCATAAATCTGCTGCACCCCACACCATCTCTGGGGGTAGGAGGTAGGCATCAGCACTTTTGAAAGCTGAGTTTGAGAGCCAACACATTAGAAAATTTAACAGTAGAATTCACTACTTGAACAGATTAAATGGGGGTTGGGGGGATTACCTCAGTAGATGCAGATTTTTAAAAAATTCAAAACCAATTCATAATAAAAATTCTTAGTAAATTAGGAATATTAGGGAAAATGTAAAAGAATAAAAAAACCCACACAAACACCATTTAGCTTGATATTTAATATTAATGCTTAATATATAAAGTCTGGAACAAGGAAAAACTGGCCCCTATCACTACTTCTAGTCAATGATATACTAGAGATATTAGTCATTACAATTAGATTAGGGAAAAAAAATGTATGTGAATAGGAAAATAATAAACAATTGCCACTAATTGCATACAATATTATTGTTTATCTATAAAAACCAAGGGAATTTACAGGTATACAATCAGAACTAACAGAATTTTAGTAAGGTTAGCTAGACTTGAAGTCAGCCAGGTTTCCTATACACGCATCATATCTAATCAGGAAATATAATTTTTAAAAATATGCCATTCATATAATAACAAAAATTATGAATACTTATACATAAATCTAAAAAAACAACTTTACAAAGATAAATAAATCTAACAAACACCTTCATAAAGAAAATTATAGAACATTACTGAAGGATAGTCCTTCCAACAAATGGGGCTGGAACAACTGGATCTCTACAGGCAAAAAGATGTATTTCAACATTTATTGAAAAGTTATTATATTTAAAAGTTAACTCACAATGGATCCTAGATCTAAATATAAGACCTAAAATTATAAAACTTTTTAAAGAAAAGACAGAAGAAAATCTTTATGACCCTAGTTAAACAGAGTGCTTAGATGTGATACCAAAAGCACCACCTATAGAGAAAAAAAAGGATGAATTGGAGTTCATCAAAATGTAAAAGCTTTTGTGTTCCAAAAGATACCATTAAGAAAAAGAAAAGATAAGCCACAGACTGGGAGGAAAAATGTGCAAATCATCTCTGATAAAAGATCTATATTCAGAATATATAAAGAACTCTTATAACAGAAGATAAGCAATCTAATTAAAAAACAGGCATAAGATTTAAAATTCAAATTTAAAAATAGAAATACTTGTCACATTTTTAAGGTGAATAATTTTAATGACAAGCTATTCTATTACAGGAGCGAACTGCCTTAATTTGCTAGAATAGAAATATGTAGAACAACCAAAGCGCATGATAAGAAGGCTGTTCATAACAATGAAGTTATTCTGATGTTCCACGTACTTCGCATGAAGCAGAATCCCTTTGCCAGAGCTCCCAGCTCAGGAATCACACCCAGGAACATGGACCTCAGGCCCCAGGCTACCCTCACACCCTGAAGCTTGACCCATCATGGAGATGGAGATGACAGCTGCCTCCATCATGGTCAAAGGCTTTTCTCTTGTTCTATTCACTTCAATGCCAGGCCAATGATTTTAATGTTTTTATATTCACTTCCATACTAACGTACCGGTAGTCTTATAAACAGACTTCTCTTATTTTAATCCGGATGCTTCTCCCCTCTCTAGGCCAGCTCGGTTCCCCTGCTCTGTCTCCCGATCCTCAAATAACCCAGCAATAAAACAAAGCATCCATAACTTAATCATAAATCCCTTGATCTCAATTTCCCTTCTATCCTCCTTCAGCCAAGCTTGACCAAGCCACAGTCTCAACTTATCACCACTAGAATTTCTATACCATGAACCACACTTAGATATATTATAGGTTCCAAAATTTTTAATATCCTGTACCATAGATACTCTCTATTAGCACAGGTAACAAAAAAGCCTAAAATATGTTCACAGCCTACAACACCTTACACATTAGGCACCAGGAATATCAAGTTGAATACGGTGGTCTTTGACCTCAAGAAGCTCAAAGTCTATGAGGGGAGACAAACATACACACACACATCGGCGCACATAGAGGGGCAGTATGCTGGGCTCACTACCAGTATATGTGAGCCTAGAGAAGGAATAACCTGAGGTTCTAGGGTGATGAGGTTTGGCAGGTAAAGCTTCTCAGACAGTACTGTGTCCTAGCTGAGCCCCAAAGGATGAAAATGAATAGAAGGGTCATTAGGCCAAGAGAGAGGGAGGGGATACCCATTCAGCATGGCTGGGGCAAATAGTACAAGGAGCGGGGAAAGAGGCAGGAGAGGTTAAAGTATGTTCGGGGAACCACAAGACATTAGGTAATGGAGAATCACAGAGCCAATGCGTTATCAGTTCTTCTAAGGAACAGTCTACAGTCTCAAATTCTAAACTAACAACAAGCCTTACGAAAGTGGTTAAGAGATTTCAGAATAATTAGAAGCAAAAGTGATTCACATGAAGATGGAATTTCTACCTACTTGTTCAGGTTCAACATGGCAGAACATTGATATTTTCTCTTTCACTGATGTGTCGAGAGGATTTGAGCACCTGCATACAACCTGGCAGTAAAGAAAACAAGACATTTAGACAGAAGAAGGATTAAAGAGCTGGGTTTTTCTCCTGATTGAAATTAAAACAGATATCACATTGTTAAGCTAACTCCTAGCACAAAGCATGCAAATTATGAAAATATTACCTGTTTTCAAAACTAAATTCCTAAATCCAAAATTAGAGAAACGTAAGAGTGGCAGTATAAATGAACAGACAGATTACTGAACTACCAGAGCCAATTGGGGCTTCCGCGATCAATGTTCTTGGGAAAGGGGGAAAGGAGAATAAATGATTAGCTGAGAGGAGAAATAAGACACGACCTCACATGTGCCAGGTAAGGAAACCTTTGTAAACTATAGCCCCAGCTCAAAGTATTAGACCAATTTCTCCACCATGAACTAAAAGCATGCCAAGAAAATAAAGGGCTCGTCTGCCATGGAGAAGAGATTTTAATTGGGCACACAAGATGATGCCGAAACAAGGTAATCAGGAAACCTTACCAGATCTGGGGAAAGCCCAAGGCCTCTGAGTTCCCGAACACTATTTTGGGTGGGTTTAGTCTTCTGTTCCCCTGTTGAACTTGGCTATCATACAAAAGGAAAAAAAAGTTAATTCCTCTATGCTAAAAAATTTTCCCTGAACCCCTTTTAATAGGGAAATAGATAATTTGATCATTTATCTAATTTAGTTTTTGTTTTTGTCAAAGTTACACATGCATAAATTTTAGAGTCAAATACTTCTACAAAGTTTGTCCTAAAGATTAGCGGCACCAGCCCTCACCTGCCCTCTGCCCTTTTCCAAACCCTAGAGATAGCAACTCCTCCGCTCTTTTAACTGATCCTTCTGGTATGCTTCACTGCTACTTCTTGACATTTAGTGTAAGGCATTTTCTATTGATTCCCCTGTTAGATGAGAACTCATTCTCTCTGCTACTACACATGTACCCGTCCTGTGCCTGAACCCATCTTATGATCACTCTTCAGCGTTCACATACTTTTGAGTATTTAAATACTATCCACCATTAAACTATGTGCCATACTTTTCCTTTCTGGTTCAAATGTTTGTTTTCCTTGGTTGATTTTTTTGTTTTGCTGGTATGCTGAGTTTCTATGTACGAAAACTATGTTTATTCTCCTCTCACACTTAACAGATACGTTTGCTGTGTATAGAATTCTAGGCTGGAAATTATTTTCCCCAAGAAATTTTAAGAAAACAGCTTTACTATTAATTCCTTTAGCTTCCCATATTGCTGGTGAGAAGCTGAATGCCATACTGATTCTTGATGTTTCTCTTTAGAGCTTTTTAGAATTTCTGCCCCACTATTCTAAAATTTCAGTGATGTGCTTTGGTGTGGGTCATTTTTCATTCTATATGCTAGGCATTCAGTGGGACCTTTTCACTCTAGAAACTCATGTCTCGATATTTCCTTGAATTGTTTAAATCAGGAATCAGAAAACTTTTTCTATAAATGGCCAGATAATAAATACTTTAGGTTTTGTTGGCCAAACAGTCTCTGTCACAACTACTCAACTCTGCTGTTTTAATACAAAAGCAGCATGAATGGGGTGCATGGTGGCTCAGTGGTTAGAGCGCAAGCTGTGGGCAACAAGGTTGCCGGTTTGATTCCCACATGGGCCAGCATGCTGCGCCCTCACAACTAGAATGAAGACAACGAGCTGCCACTGAGCTCCCGGGCGGCTGGACGGCTCAGTTGGTTGGAGCGCATGCTCTCAACCACAAGGTTGCCTGTTCGACTCCCACAAGGGATGGTGGGCTGTGCCCCCTGCAACTAAGATTGAACAACAGCAACTGGACTTAGAGCGGAGCTGCACCCTTCACAACTAAGATTGAAAGGACTACAACTTGACTTGGAGCTGATGGGTCCTGGGGAAAACACACTGTTCCCCAATAAAGTCCTGTTCCCTCTTCCCCAATAAAATCTTAAAAAAAAAAAAAAAGCAGTATGAGCAATACCTAAGCATATGGGTGTGGCTGTATTTCCATACAATTTTATTTTCAAAAACAGGGAGTGGAGTGGGTTGATTTAGTCTATGGGGCATTTTGCAGACCCCTGGTTCAGTTTACTTCCCTTTCCATTTCTGTTATTTTTTGGAAATCCTATTATTTGGATGTTAGAACTCCTGGGCCAGTCCTCTAACTTTCTTGCTTTTTCTCTCTTAGTCTTTCTGCTCTACTTCCTAGAGTATTTTCTTAAATACCTTCTTTCTCTTAAATTTTTTATTTCTGCTATCTAATTTTTAATTTCCAAGAATTCTTTTCTGTTCTCTGAATGTTCCCTTCTTTCGAGTATCCAGCTCTTGTTTAATGAATGAAGTTTATTTCCGCTCAATTCTGAGGAATGGCAGGTTATTAATGACAGGTTTTTCATTTTCTTTTTTAAGTTTCCTGCTCCCTGCCAAGCCTCAAGTTCTTCTAAGTTTCTTTTTGTTGTTTTGTTTTGGTCTCTTGCATGTTACTTTCTCCAAATGTCTGGTAATCACGGGCTGCCAGCTCATATTTAAAAGCCAATTGGAAGTTCTGTGAGTGGGTGGACCTGTCCACCAGGGTCCTCACTGTGGGAATCTGGCTGGCCTGTTTCACTGGGGTGCCCCTGAGGGCAGTGTGTTTTCTCCTCCTAAGCTAGTCATATACACCAAGAAGTATTTTACACTCTCCTATGTGGACAGTGCAAGCCTGGCTGTGATGATTCTGGGGATCAAGCAACAAAAGAAGATAGGGTGTATCAAGTGCATAAAATTACACCGATCCCCCATGTCGTTAGTTCAGTATTACTGCTCTCAACTGTCCCTGTGTGTGCTCATCCAGAAACCCTCTCCAGAGGAAGAACCTACAGTCTTCTGCCACTGTGGGGGAGGGGCTGATGCCCCACTGCGCACGTTAGGGAAGGAGATATGGGGACTGACTGCTTCTGGAACAGCAGTCACGAGTCCCACTCTCACCCCCACTCCGGACACTGCGCATTGCTGAGCTGTAAGGGGATCTGCAGGGCAAACAGGTTCCTTCTCTGCTTCTACTGCTTAGGCTGAGGATTCAGCTCTCCCAGGTCTACTCGGTCAGTTTCTCCATTGTCCACCCACTTTCCTAATTTTTGTTACAGGTGACTCCTCTCACAGTACTTATCTTTGTGAATTTTTGTCCTAAAAAATATTCCCTTTACTCTAGTTGTAGTGGGGTTTCACTATGTGGTAAAGACAAATAGACATGTCCAATCCACTTTCTTTAACTACAACTTTCCTGATTAATTTTCCAAATGTTTTCCATTGGCTCTTTACAAAAAGTATGATAATTATTTAAAATTCGTAAAGTTTTTTATTCCTTGCTTCCTGCACCTCAAATATTTAAAACAGATAAGGAGTGAAAATCATCTTTTTCTCCCCTCCTCTCCATCCCCACAAAGGAAAGTTTTGAAGGCCTTACCTGAGGAACTAGACTGACGTGAATATTACAAAAGTTCTCTCTTTTGACCTTGAATTGGAACTGACGGAAGGCCTCAATAAAGGGCATGCTTTCTATATCTCCCACTGTTCCACCAAGCTGAAAGAACAAAGTTATTTTAGAGGTTCCTCTCGTGGTTTCGTTTTCTAACAACTGCACTCTGTCATCTCAATTCCTTGATCGGTAACAGTATAATGCGAACTCTTTGGGTCCGTATAACATCAGTTAACAGTAATTAAGACATTTTTTGTGCTAAAAGATTATTTTTTGGATGGGCTTACCATTCCCCCAAAGTTATCATGGATCTTTCCACATCATTCAGGTGAAAGATGTACTAATTATTTTATTTGTATGAGAGTCACAAAGAAACCTAAATCTTATCTACTTTCTTAGCCACAAATAATTTCTATATTAAAAGGCATCAGTTATAAACAAACTGCCGGAACTTTTGAGTCTCCTATTTTCTCAGGAACACTGAGATCCAGCAGCTAGAATCAGCAAAGCAGGAGTCCAGAAACTGAAACTAAAGGAGGCTCATACATTCAGAGATGAATATTCCTGTCAGAGGAAAGCCAAAGGTCGGCTGACTTTCTCAAGAGACAGATAAAAATGCGTCACAGCCCATAATACATGAATGTATAAATGCTGAAAAAGGAGACTCACTGGACAAAGTCTATCTTTCGAGGGCACAGCCATTCCATATGACTGGTATGGTGCCCTCATCTGCCACCTCACAGTTAGGAGGATCAAGGGCTTAGCTGGAAATTATTATCAGCTGCTGATGACTGACTAAGGAGGTAAGTATGTACAGCTGGTCACCTACCCAGGCATCATGGACTTTAGAAAAGACTCATACAATAGAGAGAGTGGAAATGTAATGGCTGTGGGCGATGTCAGAGGAGTAGTGGATGGGGGGAGGGGGTTGTCACTGTGTGAGGGATACAAATGATAAATGTCTAACTAGTAAGTACATTGTTTGGTGCACCTGAAACTAATAAAAAAAAGAAAAGAAAAGACTCATACACACCTCAATAACGCACACTTGAGGTTCTAGGCCATCTTCATCCACAGGTATTAATGCCTGTCTCATTACCCACTCCTGGATGGCATCTGTGATGTGAGGGACAACTGAGAAGGAGAAAAGAAGCATGTGACTCATAGTTTTCCATCAGCATCGATGAGGCAGATACACTTATTGTGACAAGTGGCTGCACTCCTTGCCTGCACAGAGAGGCAAAGGGGTCACAAAAACATTTTTGGGACCACTCTAAAATGGCCTTTAAAATAATCTTTGGGTTCATACTCCCTGTGGCCTCCTTTCCAAATTTCCAAGTTGTGGCTTAAAGGAAGCACTACAAGAAAGTAGGGCTGAGTAGCATCCCACCCACATTAGCGCTTTGCCCCTGTGCAGGGTCTACCGTGGCTGCACAAGCACAACCATACACCAGACCACGTGGCCACCCTACTGCTTACAGCTGAAGGCGAGCACATCACACCTGGGATGCTTTCCCAGGAATGAGCCAGGACCCTGTTCCATTGTTTCCAGTTTTCCCCAACGGGAAACAAGCCACCGCAGAGACAGTACAGAGCAGCACAGTAGTCAAGAGCACAGCATCTGGGCGCAGAATGTCTGGATTCACATCTCAGTTCCACCTCTCATTAGGTACAGATCTTTCGGCAAATCACTTAACTATTCTTGAGCCTAATTTCCCTATCCATGAAGTGGAGATAATGGCTTCTACTTCATGAAGCTGTGGGAATGCGGAGACAGCACTGGCACAATGCTAAGCAGAATGCCTAGCATGTCAGTGCTCGATAAATGCCAGCTATCACTGAGCACTTTGTTTAAAATCATAGCTGTCAGGCTCCAGTAGCAAATTCCTACGGGGCAGAAATGACTAGTTAACTTGCTATGTATATAGCCGGCAGTGCCTTGAGCACCAGGATATTCATTATCTATTCCACACATAGCAGCCAAAGGATCTTTTAAAAATGCAAATCAGAGTTCACCACACCCCAAATTTATGCTCTGAGTCAAATCCAAACTCCAGGCTGTGGCCCAGAAGGCCCCATATGACCTGGCTGCAACCCACCTCACCCACCTCTCCCACCATCCCCCTGGGTCACTGTGTTCAGCCTGAACGGCTCCCTGCCATTCCCTGACCAAGTCCTTTGCAGCCTTGGGCCTCTGTATGTGCCATGCGTGCCTCCTCCTTCCATTCCTCTCATGGCTGGCCTCTTGGCTCACATGTCCTCTCCTTGGAGGCTTTCCCTGACCACCTGTCCAAACTGGCTCTCCCCACCACTTTCTCCGTCTCTCTTCACTCTACTTCCGTCACAGCTCCTATCAGACGTCTTGTTCCATCTGCTTGTTTTTGTCTCTCCCATAAGGTAAGCTCCACGAGGGCAATGGCCTCTTTTGTCTTGTTCATCAAGTATTCCCAGCACCCAGGCAAGTTAGACCACAGTAAGCATTCAAGACATATTTGATGGATAAATAAATGGACAAACACACTGGAGGCCTGGAACAACAAACTGTATGATGAAGATAACGATAATTTCTAATTGATCCCTTTGTGTTGGGAACTCAAGAGAAACACTTTACTGACTTAGCTTTTTTAATCCTCCTCACGGCCCAGAGATGTAGGTACTGTTATTATCTCCATTTATCTCAAAGAGGTTGAGTAATCCATCCATGTTCATAAAACTGGTAAGCGGCAGAGCTAAGATCTAAACATGACCCAGTTAGCCTTGAATCTGGTCTGGAGCTGCCCATTGCCAGCAGGACCTTCGGCTTCCAGTCCAGTAAAGTCTAAAGCCAAAAGCAGATTTACTCTTATAACTCAGATTTACTCTCACAACTCATAACTCAGCCACTTTTTTCAGCAGCCCCCAAAATTTGGACCTATGCCATCATACTAGACCAGTGGTTTTCCAACCCCACCCTTTTCAAAGCAGCACTTTTCTCAAATGAATGCTGTGTAAAACCCCAACACAGCAAACACATACAAGTGATGCTGTGCTGCTGAAAGCTCAGGAGGCCCCAGAGACCCACTTCTCAAATTGCGCCTACCCATTAGCACCAATGACCAGTCTGAAAACCAATGTGCGTGATGTTCTCTTCCTTATCACTGCTTAAACATACACAGTAAGCCCCAAATGCCCATCACACACACACACACAGTCTGGCTCACTGCCTTAGTCTAGTTGCCTTCATCACTTCACACTCATTACTATAGAAAGACAACAGCTCTCTGGACTCCGATCATGCCACTGGGTTGCCAGCTCCAATGCCATCCACAGAGCAGCGATGGCTTCTTCAAGTTATTTTCTGAGTAAACAGCCATACAAACCTGAATTTTCAACTGACGGCATCTTTCTCTAACAATACACTAAAGAAATGCAACTGGTTGGGATTTTTTAAACCTTGTAGACAAATCCAGTATTACCTTGGACGGTTTTCCCCAAGTAATCGCCTTTGCGTTCCTTGTTAATGACATATTGGTATATCTTTCCAGTGGTCAGATTATTGTCCTTGGTGAGGCGGATGTCAAGGAAACGCTCATAGTTACCCAGGTCAAGGTCTACTTCCCCACCATCATCCAGCACAAAAACCTCGCCTGTGGTAAACAGTGAAAATGCTTAGGGTAAGTGAGAAATACATATGACCTGGCACAATTTTTGTACCAAGGTATAAACACTCAAATAGAACAAAATTTGCATCACATATACATGAAGCAAAGACATTTATTTCTAGGAAACTAAATGGGACACAAAAGAAAGAAAAAGCACCACCCATTCTCCAAGAGATAACTTCACACTTACAGTCTGTCAACAAACTCAGTCTAAACCAGGAAGAGCTCTGAAACAGTACAGAATGGAAGGAAACGACAGCCCAAAGGGCTGTGGGTACACGGGACCCTACAGTTAGTATGGCATCTGCTGTTTTCAACAAAGTCTCCTACTTGAGCAGAGCAAGGTGTGAAGTGTGATAAAAGCATGATTTGATTCAAAACTTAAACACGATATATACATTAAAGTCATGTTGATTCTAAAAGCCAGCTTCTGGGCTACACGTTAGTCCTAAACAAAGTTGTGAAACTGCAAAGTATCACCCATTCCTTTGTTTAACATTCATTCCTTGAAACGTCATACTAGAAATTTTGCCCAGAATCGCTCATTCCTACCATCACAATAAGAGACAAGCTCAAAAATAGGAAAGGAAAGAATGTCTTATTTTCCCCCTCAGAGAGAGCTCATTCTCTGCTCAAGAATTCTGTATTAAACACTGCTACAGTATGTCCATGTTTTCCTGTTGCTATTTATTATATAAAGGTTTTTACTCTAGTAACACTCATCCTTATAGATTTTTACCTCAACATTAGAAAGTAGGAGCATGAAAACAGAATTTTAAAACTTAAGAAGTATGTTTCCACATATACCCCCAATTTTAAGTGATTAATCTTTTAGGTAATCCAGACAGTCACACATCACACAGTTGAAAGGGACTCAGCAATAACAAAAAGTGCTATTTTTTCTACCCTCCCTTAATGGTTTCAACTTTTCACTTTCACTCACCTCAGAAGATGCTCCTTTATATTATTATCCAATCTGTTAGCAAAACTGATTCTCCAGCTTACATATCGCCAGCATCTATTTGTTGCCTGAATCCCTACAAAGTGGTCCTTTGGCCTATGTCTGAACGACCATCTCTACTGAAGAGAACTCACAACTTCTAAAAGTAAGTTACCTCACACGCTTGCTATTATGAAGCTCTTTCGTATATCAGGGAAAAATCTATTTCCTTATAACTTTTTTTCATGTACCCTATTTCTAATCACTACACTGCATATTAAGATTTCTGTTTCTTATCTGTCCAGGTGAGAAAAGCATCATTCTACTATAAGGACCTTTTTAGAAGGCAAGAAATGGATGTTATGTTACGCAAAAGATACACAGTTTCCAAGGGCTGCCATGTTCTTCCACATACTACACAATTATTTTTAAAAGAAAAAATAAGAACGCATTTTGCTTACCATGCTCATAAGGAGAGAATGTTCCTGCATCAATGTTAATGTACGGGTCAATTTTAATTGAAGTTACATGTAAACCACATGACTTTAGGATTGTGCCCACACTGCTGGCGATGATTCCTTTTCCAATTCCTGATATAACACCACCAGTAACTAGAATGTACTTCATTTTTTGACCTGGGAGAAGGAAAAATTATAGATAAAATATATCTCAACAAATCAAACTCATCTAGGTTCAAATACTGGCTCGGCTATTTATTAGCTATAACCTTCTTGGAGCCTGTTTCCCTGTCTGTCACGTTTCAGAATGTTATGTGGGTTCTTGGATCACTGAATTGCTTCAGTCAGATGATTAAAAACCAACTGCTAACCAAATAACGTAGTTTTTTTAAGCTTTGACAAACAACAACCTGAGTTAACATAATAAAAAAACAAACAAAAAAAAAAACCAGCTTTAAGCTGTTGATAGAACACTATGCCCCAAATGTTGGCTGACATCACCACCAGACAATGGGATAACACGCAGGTGCCTCATTATTTTCCCTACATGGGGAAAACAATTTCACTCTTGGATGAGCACTGATTCCCCATAAAAGAAAGTGTCTTTGGCTAAACTACAATGTAGCACCAAAAAACAAAACAAAACAAAAAACACACACAGCTCCTCTAGGTTACAGAAGACTGCATTAAGAAGAAAGAACCTCAACATTTAAAAGAAGTTGCAGCTACACCTAAAAATCTTTCAATTAAAGGTAGTTCTGTTCTGTAATTTAACACTTCTGCCAGCAATCTCTCTTAGGTACGCCCTAAAGAGAGCTTTATATGTTGGAGGAAAGGGACATCAGATAATAAACCAGTCTGAAGCACATGATGGGCAGAGAACTCAAAGAGGGCAGATTAAATCCAAAAGCAGGACAGTTGTGGCAGGGACTGGAAGAAACAAACTTGATGAGAGATAAAAGGGATGGATGGATGGAAGAGCAGCACAGGCAAAGGGCAGGTTGAACAATAGCATAGGCAAGAGGTGGAGGAGACAGCGACAGGCTCATCAGGGAAAATGTATCACTGGTCCCCAGCATCAGAGGCCCAGAAACATCTTTGGTCAGCAAACCTAGATGTGATCAAAACGAGAAACACAATCACCAAGTGGAAGAGAATGCTTGCTTTGGCTCGGTCAGGTCCTCCTCTGGGAACACTTCCTATGAAGCCAATTAGAATAAAAATAGCTAAGAAAAGGAACAAGGAAACGCTCGCTCCCGTTTCCCCCATCCCGCTCCTCCCCAAGGCAGGAATGAACACACTTGGCAAGGAGATAAGAATGCTTAGAATGTCTTCCCCCCAGACAGCAAGAAAGATACCACAACCATGTCCTGTTCTTTCTATCTTCTACTGCAGCATTTCCAAAATCATGCTTCTTGGTTTCTACAAAATGCACATGGGATTCCCAAAAAGGGTTTTAGAGACAGATAAATCAGACAAATGCTAACAGTCAATTGGTTTCTTTAATGCAAGACCTCTGGGAGCCTTTAATAAGTTGACGTTCAATGTGATCTCCAAAAAGGGGTATAGAGTATGCAGTTTCTCCAAACTTATTTGACCCCAAGTCCCTAACATTTGAATGGTTACATACTGATACATGAGTAGCAGACTTGCCTATATTTTAGGTATGTCCTAGCCTGGCATATCCCTGTGACTATGCCTGGTCTCACTGACTAAATTTTGGATGTTCCTAGAAATTCCTCAGCCACTGAGTGGGTTACAGAGTGAGTTACTTATACAGAAAACTCATCTCATCCACTCACATTTGATTTGCTCCAATTTTACTGAGAGGTTACACCTCTCCTTAGGGGTGATTCCTGCAATCTCCCACAGTACCTGGTAATAAATATCCAGTGCACTCAAAGACCAGGTGGGGGGGCTGACAGGACACATCCACTCACGTTCATGGAATACCCACTATGTCAGTGCTACTGTGCCACACTTTGGGGCCCATACCTCAAGTTACTGGCAGTCCAGTTAGAGACAAAACATTTTCAAAGAAATGAGTAATCTAGTGATGGCAGAAGCAGAGACAACATGTGAAGGGGATAAAACGGGAAGAAGAGAGCAGAAAGCTTTCAGTGGCAACACCACGGTAAAGTACCATGGCTCACCTACAAGGTAAGAGAAATCCAAAGGGAGAGGGCATAGACTGCTCCTGCTTGGTTGGCCTGAGACTTGCAAAGGGCCCTGAAGGACTGACCACATTACTTAAAGATGGGAAAGGGAACAGAGTAAACAGGAAGGTGTGGGCTAACTACAGAAAACAGAGGTGGGACCAAGATGAGAGATGGGGGAGGAGGGAAGGGAAAGAGAGGGAAATTAGTTGGAAATGTAGGCAAGAGGCCCAATCATGTGGAAACTTGAATGTCCAATCTGAACTTTATTCTGAAGGTGATGGAGACATCAGAAGGTTTTCAAGCACAGGAGTAACAAATAAAGATGCATTAGAGGAATTCAACAAAGATGAAAAAAAGCTTCTTTGTTTCGTTAACTGTTGTGAGATCCAGTTTCAGCTCCATCACTTTTGTACAGAGACCTGTCACATCACACCTGGTCCTTACATCTGTACAATGGGAGTGAGAATCCCACATAGCCTGTGTCACAGGACTGCTGAGAATTCAAAATTATAATGAGTCAGTGCGCCACGCAAACGTAATGAACTTTAAAATGCAGCGTCTTCACTCTTGGCCAGGAAGGCGGCCAGCTGTGGGGCCGAAGGGTACTGGCCTGCGAGGACCAAAGGCCCCTTCCGCCACGGGAGTAGGGACGCGCGGGAGGGGCCGGAGGCCAGGCCGCCGAACCCATCCCACCGCGACCGGTCTATCTCGGACCTCGTACGCCCTCCCTGCGTGGCTACGGCCATGCCTTGAGGCCAGAAGGACGTGGCCCGGGGCAGTTCAAATGGAGAGACAGCCGCCCGAGACGGCTCCCGGAGGGATGAGCAGAGGGAGCTCCCGAGCTTTACGGCCCTCTCCATCCCACGAGCCATCCCAGTCTCCTGGTCAGCCGAGCCAGGCCAAGCTGAAAAGGGCGCTGCCGGGCCCCGCAACCCCAGCCCCAAGGCCTTCCCCGCTGTCCCAAGTCCACTGCGGCCCGTCTCCCTAGCCGCGCCGGGCCATGCGGCCCGGAGCGCGGGAGCCGGCTCCTTGCCGGCCTCGCCGCCCGCCCCACTCCCGTTAGGCACGCAGCTCATTGGGCAGACCGGCGAGCCACCTCAACCCTGATTGGTGGGAGCGGTGTCCGTCACCGACGGAGGTGCTGTCCCGCGCCGGGATCAGCTCGCGCCGATTCCTGCACGGGAGAAGAGCTCTCCCGGGATCTCTGGAGTCAGCGTACCTGAGGCAGGCTTCAAACTTCCAGTCGGCTCAGTTGCTAGGAGGGTAAAGTGCGCGATGAACCCTCCGCAGCCAGTGAAGCAGCCCGGCCACAAGCGCCCAGCAGTCTTTCACAGAGGCGGGCACTAGGCGGTGCGCACGCAGAGGTGGGGGGCGGGGCGCGCGGGCAGGCCCTCCCCGAGGTGGGGCCTGGGTGCGCGCGGCGCAGGGCCTGAGTGCGCAGGCGCGAAGAGTACGCGTTCTGCCACTCCCTTAGTTGGCTGCTGGGGTTTGTGGTCCCGCTTGCCGACACTGGACAAGTAGCTATTCGAGACCGGGCAGGTTGTGGCATTTCAGCCCAGCAGCTTTTGTCACAGCCTGTTGTGCAAGCTTCCTCTCTTGAAGGGGAGGAGGCCGTTTTGGGATTTACATCTGGCAAATCCGTCACCTGGCTGCAGCCCCCTGCCCCAGCAGCCTTCCAGAGACGGCTAGGTCCATTGCACTGTGCCTCAGCCCCCTGGCGGGGTAAGCATGTGTGTGAAGGTTCCTGGTGGTGCGAACCCCAACCCCTCTTTCCCGCCGCGACCCCTGAACCGCGGCCCCTAAAAAGGAAGGCCAAGACAGCGGCTAGGCGCTGCCTCCTTTCTCATCTGGCTCCTTTTCCCCGTCCATCTGCCCCGACGGTGGCTGCTTTAGCTGGACAAGGGTCCAGAGACGTACAGTGTCATCCAAGTAACAGTCACTGAGCACTTACTGTGTACCACGCGTTGTACTGGGTTCCCAGGGACCCTGTCCTAGGTCCAACGGTGAGGCCAACTGGTGATAAGCTAATGACACTTCATGATTGTCCTAAGTGCTTGCTGTGAAGTGGCCAATGCTAGGGGAGTGAGTGCCCAGCGTGGACTGACCAAGTCTGGTGGGGGCTGGAGATGCAGGCAGGGAATTCTTCTCCAAAAAAGTGTCTTTAAAGCTGAGACCTGAAGTTTACTGGCAAAGAAAGGGAAGGGCTCAGAGGTTAGAGTAAGTATGCGTGAGGCAGGAAGAAAAGCCTGTGTAAAGCCTGAGGCCCAAAACAGCCTAGCACGGCTGAATTGGAGAGAGCCAAAGGAAGACAGAGATGAGATCAGGCAGGAGAGGTCTGCAGGGCCATACCATGCAGAGTTTATAGACCAAATTAAGGATTTCCTTTCTCATAAAGGCGGAAAACCATAGAAACTTTTCTGAGAGGGGGTTTTGTTTTTCTTCTGAGTAGTAAATATATGCAAATGTTTATTTTTTTCCTCCAAACACTACCCAAGGGTAGACTTGAAAAGTAAGCCTCTCATCTCTGTCCCCCAGTGTTCCTGTTTTCTTCACTAGAAGCAATTTTTCACAAGTTCGTATATGTCTTCATTGAAGGATTTTTTTAAAAGGTGTGACATGATCAGATTTGTATTTCAGGAGAATCACTCAAACAAATGGATTTAAAAAAAAAAAAAATCAGGAGGCTTCTGGTTCCTTCCAAATCTGGATCCCCACTGATCCTACTTCGCCAAGTTGCCCAAGCTACACTCAGCTACAAATCTAAAACATACTTGGAATGTGTTTGAAGTGTATGGCCACACATTCTTTCAAGTAGTTGGTGTTTATCAAAGTGTCTGGAACATGATAGACATTGAGAACGTACTTGCTGAAATAATGAAGATGCTGGAGAAGATACAAAAATGAGCCAGTCAGCTCAGCCACTCTTCTGGATGACCACTTTACACTTTCTTCTCCTTCCTCAAACCGCTACCATCTCCTGCCCTAGACGCTGTCTCTCAGCTGATGGTCTTGCTTCCTATTTGAGAACATAGACGTCTCCAGGAATACTTCCTTGAGCGCCTACAACCACATTCATCAATCTGTTACGTGTGCACAAAGGCTCTGCCTTCTCTTCTGTACTATCCATGCTTCTAGAGGTCAACCTCTCCTCTTGGCTTCAAATGCCGTGTCCTCTCATCAATTCAAGAATGTCATGCTAGTAGTTCTCCCCTCCTGCATCATCAGTTTTCCCCCTCTACTAGATCATTTGTACTAGCATGATGCAATTTCTCTCATCTTAAAACAAAACTCTTCTCATGACTACGTGATTCTCTGGCTACCCCATTTCTCCATGCTCCTTTTCAGCACAACTCCTAGAAAGTGTTGTTTGTACTTGCTGTATCCAGTTTCTTCCCTCTCCCCTGAACTTATTCTGATCAGGCTATTTACTGTTCATGTAATTCCACTAAAACTGCTCTTGTCAAAAATTAACCTCTGTGTTCCCAGACCTCTTCTCTGTATACCAGCCTAGACTGACAAGTCCCAGATGAAAATACCAGTGTGGCTGTGTATGCATGGCATGAGTGTATATGTGTATTTGTATGTTCTTTACTTGGCTTCTAAGTTTTTCTCTGTTTTCTCCTATTTTACAGGCCTCCCCTTCTGGGTCTCCTTTCCTACATTCTTTCCTCTTCCTAACCTGTAAACACCAGTATGCCCAAAGACTCAGAAGATCCCCTCTCCCCCTATAATCATCCTCTAGATAATCTCATTCAGACTTTAAATACCATCTAGATACAGAAAACCATCTGGTAGTTAGCAGAGGGGGGAAGGGGAGGGATAAGCAGAATAGGTGAAGGCGAATAGAGGTACAAACTTTCAGTTATAAAATAAATAACTCCTGGGAATATAATGTATAACATAGAGAATATAGTCAATAATGTAATAAATTTGTATGGTGATAGATGGTAACATTGTGATCATTTCATATGTATATAAATAGCAAATTGCTATGAAATACACCTAAACTAATAGGGTATATTGTATGCCAGTTATACTTCAATTAAAAAATATATCTCTAAAGGTTACAAGAAGCTAGTGACAGTAGTTGTCTCTGGAGAGTAGAAAGGTGTCTGAGGAATAGAATGGGTGAAGAATTCCTTATATGGTAGTCTTTTGTTCCTTTTAAACATTTTTATCATGTGTATGTGTTACATATTCCAAAAAATGAATACATAATACAAATAAATATTCAAGTAAATAAATAAATACCATTTATATCTGACAACTCCCAAATATATTGCCAGTCTGGACCTCTCTCGAACTCCAGGTTTGGGGCCCTTCTAAACATGGGGCCCTGAAATCAGCCCTGTGCAAAGGTACAAAAAGCCAGGTGCCTTGTCTTCAGGTGAGACAATTCTTCAATGCTATTCAGGCTCTAGAGTTCACCTGGGGATAAACCAAGCTAAACCAGTGGTTGGCAAACTTTCTATAAAGGGCCAGATAGTTAAAACGAAACTTTGTGGGCCGAACGGTCTCAGTCACAGCAACTGAACTCCGTGTTCATAGCACAAAAGTGGCCATAGATTATAATACATAAACAAAATCATTGTGGCTGTGTTCCAAAACAGATTTGGTCTGAAGGCCAAAGTTTGCCAACCCTGAGCTAAACACACCGTCTGTCTAGCTTCTTCCCTGCCCTCTCTTGCTTCCCTTATTCCCTCACCAGTTTCACTTGAGACCATTCCTCTATCATTCACTTGCACAAGAACCCCATCTCAGACTTCGTTCCTAGGGAATCCAACCGAAGGCAGCACCCCTCCTCCACGTCCTTCCCACGTCCACTCCCTGCTCACCCTAAGACATTTATCACAGGGCGCTGAAATTGCCTATTCTCTGTCCCCTCCTTTCTGTATCTTGGTTCCCTTATCTGGTACAGTCTTATTCACCTTTTAATAACCAGGCCTAGTATATTTAATTCCCACTACTGTTCTATGATGTAAACTCCATCATTATTACTATTTGCATATGACGAAGACAAGACTGAGAAGTATAAACACCCTCCTGAGCGCACATAGGACAGGATCACTTTGAATCCTGTTTTCTGTTTTGCCCCCTCATTCTACCCATCACTAAATCTTGTTAATTGTGTCATCAGCAAGGCTTCCTTGGGTTGCTTTTTTTCATTTTCATATCAATATGCTGTCATCCTAATCTGGCACTCTAATAGATTATCTGGGGGAGCAATGGGGTAGGAGGGAGACTGCAACCATTGACTGAAATTTATAATTTTTTCCCCAGATCACGGTTACTTATTCGAAAATTAAATTTTATTTTGTTTTTAATAAATACATAAATGGTACAAAATTCAAAAAGTGAAAAAAGGAATACACAGAAAAAGTCTCCTTCCCATACTTATTCCCCAGCCATCTAGTTTTCCTCCCAGAGACAACCGCTATTACCGGTTTCTTGTTTATCTTTCAAGAGATACTCTGTAAATATGTCTACATTCTTTCTTCTTGGCTACATATTAGTTCAGTATGAATGTGTTATGTTGGGTTTTCCTCACTTGAGCTAGCTTTCTTTAAGGGTGTTACTTAGTGAATTAGTTGCTTATACCCTCACTTTGCTCATGAAAGGATGTAAGGGCATTTGTGTGTGTGTGTGTGTGTGTGTGTGTGTGTGTGTGTGTGTGTGTGTGTAAAATATGAGAAAATGAGGCACAGGAAAAATAAGGATAGGAACTTTTTCTCTTCAATGACCTTTCCTTGCCTTCAGGATAAAGGCAGAACCACAGCTTGGTTTATAAGGCGAGGCACAAACTGGCCTCCGTTTACCTCTCTAGCCACGTGACCTACCCCATGCTCTGGCCACACTGAACTCCTTGAACTCCCCACACATGCCATCCATTCTCTCCCACATCTGGATCTTTGACAGACCACTGCTGGACTAGCCCCACCCCTTTGTCTTACAATGTCACATTTCAGCTTGGCCTTCCATTCCCCAGAGTAACTTTTCTGGACAGCCTCCTTCCCTCCAGTTGGGGTTAGCCTTTCTCCCCCATTCTTCTATTCCTTCCTGGACTTCCCTAAGCATTGCACCTACATACCGTATTTTAATAGTTCATTTTCTTGTCCAAACCTCCGCCTTGTAAGGTCTGGGGCCTCTTTATCTGATGTATTGTCGCCTGCTTAGTGTCTAGCTGGTCCCGGCACACAGTAGGCATTAGATAAATATTTGTTCCACAAATAAATTAATCTGGAAATTAAATTAGATCCCAAATCCTGCCCCCTTTCTAGAGATGAGTCACAAATTTGACTTTTAACATCCCAGCAGCCAAAGTGAAGAGGGTTGGTATGCTTAAGTAGAAAATCATACAACTGCTGTGAGAAGTACCACTTCTTCAAATAGCCCTTCACTGACCCTCTAATTCTCCTCCTTACTGGCACCTCTAGGCCCCCACACACACTATTTTTCCTTGTTAGCATTTATGAAAACCATAATTGATGAAGTAATTAGTTATTTGATGTCTGTGTTCCCTACCAGACTGTTTCTTTTTGAGTATATCTGCGTCACACTGCCTACAGGTAGTAGATGCTCAGTAAATGTTTGCTGAATGAATTAGAAGGACCATTATTCCTGCTACTGAGATCAGAAATCAATTTCTCCTGCGAGTTTTCCTGGAGAGGACACAGGGTATATAATGGAAAGATGAATGGTGTCAACATCACAGAGCAGACACACAGGCGGTGGCACAGGGCAGTTCTTCATGAGTCTCAGTAAGGGCTGATGGCCGGGCCACAAAGCCCAATTCAGGCCAAGTGATTCTGCAGAGTCACTAGGATGCCAGTGCTACGCCATGTGGGGGAGAAGCCTCTGAAGACCTGTTCAGGAGTCAATGCTAAAGCATCTGCTGGTGTTCTTCTCTGAAGGTTGTTCTCTAACCCAAGTGCTGGGTAGATTTTGAGGGGCAGCAAATTCACTGTTACACTCTCTCAGAGATACGTGCAATGAAGCTATTCCGAGCTTCAAGTTAAAATCAAAGGCTTTCATCAGTTGAGCTTGGAGGTAAAATTCATATCCACCTCAGAATTAATTAATGACCTTCACAGGGAATATGATGGCATGTCAGAATAATCTGATAGAGACATCTGTCTCTGGTATGGCATATCATAATGTGTGTTACTATTATATGTGACCATTTAGTATAATCATACACTAGTGCCTCAATAACACATTTAGGAGGGAAAATGTAGTAAAAAAAGAAAAAACACTATAAAAACATGTTATTATATTGTGCAAGCATAACAATAAATTTTTACTTGGTAAACGTACCATAGCTGCTAACACCACCACATATCCCAGACTTGGGGCATAGTCTGATTTCTTGAAATTTTATTATTTTTAACAAAAGTAATGTGTTACATATGGAACTAAACGTCATTTTGTTATTAAACCCCTATAAGAATTTTAATGCAAACAAATGGGTAGACAAGAAAATGAACACTTTTCCGATCAGATGTTTTGACTTTTGGGTTCAGAAAACATGGCAAACAGGTCTCATGTCCAGTATCCCCATCTGTGCTAAACCATCTCAGCCTCTCATGCGCACTGAGTACCATTCCTCTGATCTACAGCGCCCTCTCTTTATTCATCTGTCCCAGCATTTACCATATTATATTGGGATTACCTGGATTTGCTTCTTTCTGCACCCAGAGAAAGAACTGCCTCTTTTCAGCTCCAGTAGCAGCAAGAAGGAGTGGTGAAAGCTCCCCCAGACTTCCATAGGCCCTCCGGAACCACCTCAAACAAACTCTACCTAGTAAAAACTGTGTGCTCGTTATGCAAACAGAGCTTCAAGACAAGCTCCCACCACGTGCTTCCAACCACATTGCGGCCCCCTACACACTTCTAATATCAAAACCCTAGAGGCAGAGCATTCTGTCCACAGCGTCTAGCACAGGGCTGGGCACGTAGCAAACCCTCAGTAAATATTTGATAAACTGAATCAAGATGGTGAATGTGGGGACAGAGCCCCAGAAAGTAGTTTACAGGCTCTCGGCCTCACATGGAGGGGTGCTGGCTCAGGTAGTGGATGGCCGTCGGCTGTGGCTGGTTGGCCGTCGGCTGTGGCCAGTTAGCCAATTGGCCGCTAATATAACTGCTGCGGCTATGGAGGAGAGCCGAGGAGAGCCGAGGAGAGCGGAGGAGAGTCGTCGGTCGGTTGGCAGAAAAACGGACAGCAGGTCGCACGTCCAGTGAACCCAGCCTCCAGTGAGACCATAGTGGTATGACTCCCCTACCTATGGCTCCATGGGTGTTCCTTTTTGGCCTCACCATATCCTGCGTTCTTGTGTGGGGAGTGGGAGCAGAGACCCCGCAGGCTTCCCTGCATGACAGTGAAATTACCTCGTGACTTTTAATGTCCTCCTGATCTGGCTTTTTCCCACCTATCTGACAAAGGCAAATGAATGTTCTTGCAAGAAAACCAATTGTCGTGTTTCAGTTGCTGGGAAGACACCACCAGAGCAATGCTTACATGAGCCCAGCTCAATAATCCAAGGGTCTCAGGTGTTTCCAAGCAATGTTTCCCCAGGGTCATTTGTGGACTGAGGGTCACTAAGGGATCAGTATGTCAATATTCTCCGTGTTCCCTCTGGGCATCTAGTGTTCTCCCAACTGCCACAGAATTGAGTGACCTAATGGAATGTTGCAAAGTGGATGGACAGTCAGGAGACGGACAGACTTAGAAACATTTGCATCCAGGAAGTACTCAGTGAAACCATAATGTATGTATAGAACTCAATAGTTATAATTTCAAATTCTGGGGCCAGGCTCCAGACGTCTGTAGCTAAGATCTCTCTAAGAGATCTATTTCTGTCTCCAAGAACAACTCATACTCCTGCCATTAATGCCATGCTCACTCAAAAGGCACCTTTTACACCTGGGGGGAAATTAGGACTCATAGGTTATCCAGCAACTACCAAGTTTATATAATTAGCACTTTGATTCCTGTTGTACATAATGAGAGTTTTTTAAAAAAATGATTCAACCTTTTAAAATACCTGCATTCATCATATAGTTAACTAGAGTTCAAGGGAATATGGGAAAAACACCCATCTGATTGTGGGTTTAAATAGCTGGAAAGATTGATGAGGATGAGGTAATAGAGGTGATGTTATTCTGGAGGAAAAAATTAGGGCTGTTTTTTTTGAAATTACTATGTTTTGTAAAGTTTTTTTGAAGTATAACATACATACATAACAGTGTAAAAACCACTAGTGTACAACTTGATGAATTTTTATATACGAGTATTTGACCACATCCATGTAACTAGCACCTAGGCCAAGAAACAATTACCAGCCACCCAGAAGCTCCCTCGTTCCATCCGCTTACCACGCCCCTAAGTGTAACCACTACCCTGACTTCTAACACCAGAGATTCGTTTTCTCAGGACTCTTTGTAAAGCCAAACTGGGAATAATATGGTCATCTATAACAGCTCTTTGTTTTTTCAAGAATCTTAAGATTCACCACATTCCATATACCTCCTTTAAATTGTACCTTCTCTCTCCTTCCTTCCTGTCAGATCCACTTCCATTTTAGGGAAAGAAATCGTCTTCCTCTGATTCTTATTATGCAAACAAAGCAAACGGATCAGCCAAATAAGCATCGAGTTCTTTATTTACAGAGTGTTTGTAGGTATCTCCCCTGTGCCAGGCACTGTCCCAAGCACCAGGATGACAGGCAATTGAAATACTGAGCTCAGTACAGTACTGGGGGAAAGCAGGGGGTGCCTTGGAAGCCCCAGGAGGGTGCTGGCACAACCCACCAGGTGGCCAAGGACAGCTTCCCAGAGCAATGTCTCTAAGGATGGGCACGTGCCAACATAGAGAGGAAGGGAGGCCAGGGGGTGGCGGAATGGAAGGGGGTGGGAGGGAGGGAGGATCCTGTGCAGAGTCCAACAGGCAGGGGGAGTTTACCCTTTAGGAAACTGCAAACAGTTTACTCTGAGCGCGGAAGCCCACCGAGGCGAAAAGATTTCTAGGTTGCGATGGTAGGTTGAACCAGCGCATCAAACTTTTCCGCCCCGCTGAAACCTCACCAAAACTACAATAAAGAAATGTATTTCAAGATACGTAAAACCATAAGGGCTGACGAACAGGAGAAATGACAGGAGCAAAAATTCCGGAAGCAAGAAATTAGATCAATGAATCAAAACTGAGTGAACTCAAAATAAAGCCCAAACCCAAACCAACAGTGGAGAAAACAGACCCAACCCATTTGACTTACACTGAGGAGTTTATTACATGACTTAGACTTTGCACATCTGTAGGAGGAGCTGAGGAAGGGAAGTTCCCGGGGAGGGGAGACGGGGAAATCAGAGAAGGAATCAGTAACAAATCCTTCTTTAAAAAAAAAAACGATCAAAGGTGCTTTCTGGGAAGTGGAGAAGCCAGGAATGTCCGAGGCTGCAGCCTCTGGGTAGGTCCCACTCCAGTGGGCCCAAGCCTCTGGGAAGAGGAGCTGATCGTGCCCAGAGGTCACCATCTGTCTGTCAGCATCTGCATCTGTCTGTGACCATATTCCCCCTTCAGAGAATAATGGCCGCTGCTTCCCTTCACCCAGGGCCTGGAGAATAATCCCTCTCTTCTGCCACTGCCCCTTCTGATAATACTCCTTCTCCATCCCAGATAAAATGTGGGAAATACCCAGAGAATTTTCCCTAAATTTGTAAAAATGGTGTCATCTGGCATAGCAGATGCTGTCATCACACTGCCCATGTTCTTAGCCCTTCAGGGCACATTAGCCTGACTTCCAACTGTCAGTTCCTGAAAACCTTTACCTAGGGCTTTCTGTGGCTGCCAGAGCCTGCTGTGCACACAGGGCAGGCCTCCCGTGTTAGAGAATTAATGTCCTTCCCCTGAGCCCGATTCAATTCAGTTCATCTCAACCAACACTGACGCAGACCCCCCTGTTCCAGGCTCCATGCTGGGTACCAGGGATACAGAAAAATTCCTAGCTCCATCAGCCCACGCTATACGCCAGGCTCAGTACTGAGTGCTTTACCTGCATTCCTCACGTAATTCTCACACAGCCCTTTGCGGCTGATTCTCTTCCTCTCTGCATTTCACACATGAGGAAACTAAGGCTTTGGAAGGGTAAGTACTTGCCCAGCTTTATAATCAGCAGAGAGGGGGCTTGAACCCACATCTGTCTGCCTCCATGCCTCCTGTGTGTAATGAGGATGCTCCCTGCCCCAAGGCCTACAACCAATAGGGCAATAACGCAGGTAGGGGAGTAGCTAACAATACATGTTGAATGCAAAAACGAAATACGTGAATTAGATAGATGACGGTTTCTTTCTCTTTCTTGCTGGCAGGAGTGCATTCGAGCAATGAGCTAAGGAGACGCCACACATCCCCGGACTGCTTATGTCTGGATTGTTACCTGAGGGGGAAATATAATTCTATATTTTTTAAGCCACCACTATTTTGAATTTGTTTACAGAAATCAAACTCTTTTAACTCAGTACTTCCCAACATGTTTTGCCTCATGAGACATGTAGAAAATGGTAGTATTTATACAAGTATGGGGCACACTAAGGTAAACACAAGATTTGGGGATGTCTACGTAGGACTGGGTGAAAATACTAATTGTGTTTTCTTGATAGTACATAATTATGAAAATAAACAAATTACAAAGTATTTAGGAAAATAGTACATAATGAATTAGAATAAAACTTCCAAATAACATCTTTTCAAATTTTTGATGAGAAAGGATCATGATTTTTAAAAATTGATTCTAAATTTGAAATGGCTACAAAATTCCTGGTTGTATTTTCTAATTAAGCTCTCTTCAAGCTTAGCATGGACAGAAACGTTTTTTTCACAAATCCATGTTGTGAATGGCAGTGATATCTATCATTTTTTTCTCCAATTGTCAGAAACTTATTTGTTGGTCTTCAATAGTTAGATTCAGAGAACGATTGTATCATTCGTGTAAAATTCAAAGAATCGTTCTCTAAATCTAACTATTCTGCTTTTTTTGACAAAAATGTAATGTTGAAATTTCTTGTAGTAACATAAAGGGCTTTAGAATACAATAATCCTTTGTTCAGGTCAAGTGTTTTAAGATTATGATGAAATTTTCTTCCAACATACACGGACTTCGCCCTATTAGTTTTCATACTTTTTCTTTAGGATTCAAATAACAGCTCCAACGTCCTTCACTGGTAACCCATTTGTAATTTCACTTCTCCAAAGGTAAGTTTTTTTCTTTGAATCCATAATGAGGTTAGCACATATTAATATTGTGTTGGGGGTCCCCAAGACCACCCTCAATCTCCATGATTTGCTAGGATTCACAGAAGTCAGGAAAGTTGGTCTACTCCGGGTTACAGTTTATTACATTGAAAGATTACAGATTAAAATCAGTGACAGGGAAAGGCAATTGGGTGAAATCCAGGAGACACTTGGCAGAGCTTCTAGTCATCCTCCTACCAGCGAGGACCTAATTCTCCAAGCAGTAACGTATGAAAATATGGGCCAAGGGTTGCAACCAGAGAAGCCCACCTAGCCTTGGTGTCCAGGGTTTTCAATTAGGGGTCAATCATGTATGACTGACCTTGAACACTGAGTCTCCAGACCTCCAGAAGTCAAGCTGATGCAGCGTGGTCCAAGGACTTAGAGATATGAAAATGTTGTCATCAGGCAGGGTTCCAAGGACTCAAAGCTTATCTCCCAGGAGTTGGTCAAGGGCTAATCTTGAAGACCCTTGGGATGTTCAGGGTGTTGGCAACCCAGGCCTTTTGAGTTAACCCATTATTACACAAATACACTTTAAGATGATTCTTACAATTTTTGATCAGGTTCATTCAGACACTCAATAATGTCAATTAAGTAAGTCAGATTTTTAAAGCCAATGACTATCCAAAAAAATTTGCAAAGTGAAACTGGTTCACAATTTTCAAATTTTATTTTTATTATGTTTTAAGTTTACAAACTCTTGACAAAACTCTTCTTTGAAGAGTCAACCCATTTCTGTATGAAATAGCAGAGAGTAGTTTTATTGTCCTGTTTCACATAAGGCTGAAGTGATACAGGGCTGAGCGGCGTGGGGTTTAATTCATCATTTTGATTATATCATTTGTTGTGGAATTCAGATTGCCAAGGACATTCTTTACATACGTTACGCTTCTGTGCATGAAAGAACATTGCTCACATCTCAGGGTTTTTGGAATGAACTTGTGAAGTAAAAGCCTTGACATTTTGTTATTGTCACAGCCACCCCAGGAGACCAAACTCACCCAGTGTTGTCACATATCTTAGTCAATTGAAGGTGCTCATTGGCCTCTGACTGTTTCCTCCTCCCTGGTTCTGAGAACTCTGCTGCTGCTTCTAACTGACCATAGTTACTGCTGACTGTAGTCATTTGTCGGCAATAAAAGCTTTTTCGAGCCTCTGGATTAGTTTTGGTTCTATGTCATCTGAGATGTTTTCAGTGTGTCTATAGGATTGTTTGGAAGTGACAACTTTTCTATTTGCATCTTCAGCCCCAAATTTAGTGTTGATGATTTTCCTGTGGGCTTGTGAAATGAGTGATTCTGAAAGTGGGAGAGATATTTTGACTTTGACTGTTAAGTGCAGGACTTTGCAACCCGTTTCTTGAGCTCTGCCTGAAAGTGTTGTAGCAGAGCTCAAAAAAGAACTTTGGTTTTTGTTTTGCAATGATAAACGTTTACCAAAGATCAATATTTTCATGCAGTAGCTGAATGATTTGCAGTTAGGTATAGAAGAGATGACCTTTTAAAAAATATGTATGTTATCTTAGAGTTCCTCCTTTTATTAGTGGACATTCCTATGGATTATGTTTTATATGCTGTGAGATAGATTAGAGTGTGAGTTTTTGTTGTTTTAGAGCAATGATCATAGCATTGCAATGGCTTAGAAATTGGGTTCCATTTGATCTTGGAATTAAGATTCAAGAGAAATACAAAGCCACATGTATGAATGACAACTTAAACTAGTTCATATTATCTTTAAAGAGGAATGGATCCTGTGAAAGACAAAAATGCATCACAAAGCAAAGAATGAATTCAGCTGCAGCCTATGCAAAATAATACGTTACAGCAGGACAAGATGCCGTCTTTTATAGTTCTTGAAGAATATAACATGCTCGGTCCAGAGTCTGTCATTATTTTTGTATGGTTGTCTGGGCTCAGGTCCCACAGAGGAAGAATGTCAAATTCTAGGAGGGTCAGAGTATTAATGCATCCATTCAACATTATGAAGAATGCTTGGTTCAAGGTGGTATCATGTTACCTCTCAGGGAAACTGATAAGGGAGGATGTTTCTATATGGTGTACAGCATGGGAACAAGATGATTTGGAAAACAACACAAAGCAGGTGATGGATTGAGGAAAGAATTTCAGGGTAGAATCTGGAAATACCAGATAGATGGTTCTCACTAGGACTGTCAACTTTGGATGGTCTCACTGGGACAGGTACTTAGGGTCATAGGGGAATGTTAGTGGTCTGAATGGCCTGAAGTTAGGTGTAGGCAGAGATGGCCTGGCCGCCCTGTTTCACATGATAAGTTTTCTAGGACATAAGACTCCTGGGCTAAAGGATAGAACTGGAGGGTCCCAGAGTACACATGTGAGGTCACCCTTGGTATATTTATTGCCGGTTGAATGACAAACACTACTGTGTTTAGTGATTTCTGATGACATCCCAGTTTTAATTAAAAAGTTGTCCTTTGTGGTGGGAAAATAATTATCCATAAAAGTTAAATTTATTTAAAGTACTTATAGGCCTTTATACCTATAGGTTTTTCGCCTAAGAATGTCTTATATACATTGCATTCAAGTTTTTTTTTTAAAGAATTCAGTAAGCAAAATAGGAAATATTAAATACTAATTTTCATTTCATTTCATAATTAAAATTCTGAAAATTAACAACATATAACTATTACTCATATTCAAGTATGATAAAAACATTCTGAAAATCAATTTTCTGAAGCTGTAAAGTCTTAATCTCTTCAATAACTGATTTGATTAATTTATTTTCAATTATTTTTGGAATTAGATATATTTTGTTTTTAATTGTTTTATTAAGATATAAAATATACAGAGTGAGGTGTGTGAAGCGCACGAATCTGCAGCCCACACAGTGAACTTTTCCAGATCCAAAGAGAGACCATTTCCACCCTCTCCAGAAAGCAGCTTCCTCTCTTCCCAAGTAAACACTGATCTGATTTTTACCCTGTTTCCCTGAAAATAAGACCAGGTCTGTGGGGACAGAGCCAGGAGTACAGTTTCCAGGCTCTCGGCCTCACATAGAAAGGTGCTGGCTCAGGTAGTAAATGGCCAACAATTGTGATTGGATGGCCATCAGCTGTGGCTAGTTGGCCATCAGCTGTAACCAGTGAGCCATTGGCCACTAATATAACGGCTGCGGCTACACTAGCAGCAAATGGGGGCTAGCAAGAAGATGGTGGCTGAGCTAGCAAGAGGGATAGCAGCTAGCAAGTGAGATACTTTGGCAGAGAGAAGTGGACAGCAGGTTGCAGATAGTGTGGTTCCTGCTTCCTGTGTCTCCAACCCAGCCGCCAGCGAGACTATAGTGGTATGACTCCCCCATCTATGGCTCCGTGGGTGTTCCTTTTTGGCCTCGCCATGTCCTGCGTTCTTATGTGGGGAGCGGGACCAGAGACCGCGCATGACAAGGTCCTATATTAATTTTTTCTCCAAAAGACACATTAGGGCTTATGTTCAGGGGATGTCATCCTGAAAAATCATGCTAGGGCTTATTTTCTGGTTAGGTCTTATTTTCGGGGAAACACGGTAGCACCATAGGTTAGATTTGCCTGTTTGAGGACTTTGTATAAATGGAATCATACAATGTGCTCGTTTACCTGGCTTTTCAACTCAGCATCATGTTTGAGAAATTCATCCTTTTATTGTTATATGTAGCTACAGTTTGTTTCTTTTTATTGCCTAGTAGTATTCCATTGTGTGACTATATCACAATTTATTCATTCATCTGTTGATGAACAGTTGCGTTGTTTCCCATTTGGGGCTCTTACGGATAAAGCTGCTGTATACATGCCGTGCATGTCTTTTTGTGGACGTACTATGTACTCACTGTGTATTGGGTAAATAAATCCCTGGGACTACAACTGCTGGGTAAAAGGAGGTATATTTTAACTTTAGAAACATTTTCTCATTTTTAAGAGCAAACAATAATTCGTTCTGAAATTCCGTCAAGAATCAAGCTGTGTTGAAGGGTGGTATTAAAAATCCCTAGCCATTCACTCACTCAAGACATGAGCAACTGAGGAAATTAACAAAAATTATTTTCAATATGGAAACATTTAACATTAGTAATAATATCCATACTTCTGTTGGGAAAATGTGGAAAATAAGAGAAAATTAAGTAAAAGAAACGTCAATATTTTACCTGTACTTGCAAAACAAAATGTTTGCAGCTGTGAAACAATCCATGACTAATCAGACTTCTTGAGGTGACTTGCTGGGCACCTCTGGGGAGTGTGGCATGATATGGCTGTGACATACCCTTTCTGGCGGCAGATGCTTCGTATAAAATTTTAGCCACATAAATAATTATTACCAAATTCAGGAAGTTTACAGAGGGAACCACCTAAGTGTTCAAATATATTTTCAGTGGCAGTAAGTGTTTGAGTGGTTGAACAGGTCAACATGCCTGTAGGCCATTCATGGGCTACAACACCAGTTGCACAGCTCTGTCCTAACTAATAAAAATAGTGATTCCAAGACAAAACAACTTCTGTGGGCAAATAATTTGGGAGGATTCTATGCTAAAGTTAAAGTACAGGTTTAATACTGTAGGAGTTCTCAGAGCCCGTTGTGGAGTCTTTTTGGCTCCCAAATTAAAATGGGCAAAGCACAGAAATGTGCAATGCATTGGCTTAGGAACAAGTGCTCTCGTATAAGGTGGGAGTCTCTGTAGAGCCATACGGACCGGAGGATGTGTCAGTCAGGGATGGTGTGCAGCTGCATGGAGTAGAAAGTCAATGATGTCATCAAATAGGGATTTATTCTCCTCCAAAAAAGGAAGTCTGGGGATAGGTATCCCAGGCTGGTGCAGCTGCCCCACATCACCAGGGGCTCAGGCGCTTTCTGTCTTTCTGCTCCACCATCCTTAGCATGAAGCTTTTATTCTCACGTTTGCCTCATTGTGACCTCATGATTACAAGATGGCTGCTTTACCTCCAACCTCAGGTTCACATTCAAGGCAAGAAGGGAGCAGCAAAGAGGAAGAGGTGGTACCTCCATCAGGAAATCAATGCTTTCTCAGAAGCCTCCAGCACACTTCTGCTTACATCTCAATGTCCAGACCTGGTCACCCTTAGATGCAAGGAAGGCTGGGAAATGTAGTTTTTTAGCTTGGCATGTTGCCTCCTTGAGGAAAATCAGATATTAGTTTACCTAGTCTGGTCTCAGCTGACTTGGATCTTATAATTTTTCCCCTTGACTTCTGTTCTTCAGCCTTATTGATTATAATAGATCATGTTACTGCTCCACCTTGATCCCCATTTTCCCTTACTGTGTGTGGTCCCCAGCTTTGTATGGTTTTGCTTCCAATGCCCATTCCCCGTAGCTTTTTGGGGACCAGGGGCTGCCCTCAGCCTACTGGAGCCCACTTTGCCCACATGAAGCATCTGAGAATTTGCATTTCCTTGGGGTGACCCTAAACCAGGGGTTGATGGGACCATGAAAGTCGCAGCAACCTTGCCTTGGGTTGGTTCAAACTCTAAGGCATAAGTCATGTGCCAGAGCTCCCTGCAGGATCAGGCTGAGCCAACCTCTGCAATTTCTGTCTGAAGTCACACCTTTTCTTGGCCTCCCTTTCCCTGCCCCGATTCCCCGGTGCCCTTTTTGGTTGCTCCCCACCTTGCCCCCTAAGGGAGCATTTTATAAATCACTTGCACGTGAATCCTCACCTCAGGGTCTGCTTCTGGATCGCCTAACTTCAAACACTGGCCTTCTCCCTGTTCCTGGAACACACTGAGCCTGCTGCAACCTCTGGAACTTTGCACACTGCCAGGAACCCTTCTCCCAGACATATGCCTGGTCAGAGGTTCACTCTGTCCAGATCTTGGCTCGAATATTACTTCATCAGTGAGAATTCCCCAACCACGTTGCCTAAAATAGACCCCCTCCATCAACTGCTATCCCTGCTTAGTTTTCTTTATACCATTTATCACTGCTTAACAGTATGTAATATATTTTGTTGTCTTTCTCCTCCATTAGAATATAAACTCAGAGGCCAGGAACTTTGTCTTGTTTTATTCTCTTCTGCATCCCCTGCACTAGGAGGGCCTCCAACTTGTTTGCTGACCGAATTAATGAATGAATAATATCTAAGGATCTATGCAGCCTTAGGTACTAGAAAGTGACTTTCAGGTTTGAGGGAGGGGCTAGACAAAGCAGTGGAGGTAGAAAAACAGCTCTTTAAATTTCATAAGCATTTATTGAGACAATAAAGCTGAGTCAGGAGCCCCCAAATTGCTCATGGTCTCAAGGAGGACCCAGACCCCCACAAGCTAGTACTTATATGCATTGTGAGGTTGCTATAGTGGTCTGTGCACAGGGCCCTACAAACAATCACTTCTGCCTCAGAGAGTCCAGGAAGGCTTCCTGGAAGAAGTCACGTTTGACTTTAAAGAAAGAGTAATTTTCTTGCAGGGAGAAGGTGGTTGTAGTCCCATTAGGAAGATTAGCATGTAGGAAGGCATAAAGCCCATGGCCTGTCTGTGTGGATAAAACAAAGGGTTCTGGAGGAGAGCAGCAGGCAACTGAGAGACAAGTGTGTGTCTATGTGAAGGAGGCAGACAGCAAAGGACGTTGAATGTTTAGCTTTGTCCAGAAGGCAGTGGAGAGCCGTGGGTGGGGTTTAACCCAGGGGATGGACAAAGGGGAATATGGTCAGAGCGGGGTTTTAGCAAGTTACCTCTGGTTGTGACAAGGGCGAGGTGGAGAGGGGAAAAACAATCCCTTCTTGTCACTCATCCACTTGCAGCTCCAGGTGCAGAGCTGAGATGTTGACACCAGAGGGCGCTATGACCCAGGATAAGGCCCGCCTGCTTTCTCTGACCTCTACTTGGAAGCTCACCTCCAGTCCTGAAACACTGGACACACTTCCAGCCAGGTCAGCACCACTGTCTGGCTGTGAGCACACAAGGCCTTGGGAAATCTTTGGTATTTTCCCTTGCTATTTGACTTTCTGTTTCTATGTAATAATAACTGAGACTGAGGTGCTGCTGAAGGTGCAGTGGGGGATAAACAGGTAAGCTCTTTGGTGTCTTAGAGCCCTTGGTCTAAACCAGATGTTCTCCAAGTGTAATTCCTGCGGGCAGCAGCATCAGCAACTACTGTGAACATGTGAGTAACGCAGATTCTCGGGACCCAATCAGACCTCTCTGGGGGTGAGGCCCTGCAACCTCTGTTTTAACAAGCCCTTAGCTTGGTTCTGATGCATGGTCAATGTTGAGAATCACCGGTCTAACAGCACTGCACAATGCAGTGGGGGCCCTCAAAGGAGTGAGTCCAGTGTGCTACAGAAAGGCCCCAACTCAGACGAGCCAGGGCCATGGGAGGCTTCCTGGAGGAGGTGTCATAGGAGTCAGCCAGGCAGAGAGGGGGACAGAGAAAGGCATTCCAAATAGACAGAACAATTATGCCAAGGCCCTAAGGGAGAGATCTTAGTCTCTTATTAGACTCCAGCTGAAACAGAACTTACACAAAGGGGCTCAATCTCTGTCCTCTTATGTACACTCCTGATTTCTCCAGCGGGGTCTCATGTTTTGAAAGATGTTGTCTTCCAAAAAGTTGCCCTAAGTAATTAATAATTTATTCATTTCCTATTATTTATTAATCAATATATATAGGTTCAGAGATTCTGATTAGCATGAGATGTACAGACTTCCGACCCTGAATTAATAATGATAGTAGCTACCATTTGCCAAGGGCTGATTTCAGGACAGGCTAAGTGCCAAGCGCTTTACGTGTGCTAGCTCATTTAATCTCCACCATAATGAGCCTCTAAGTGGGGTACTGTTCTCACCCCCATTTCACTGAAGAGGAAAAAAACGCTCAAGAGAGACCAGTCACTTGGCCAAAGACCGAACCAGATAGATACGATCTAACCTGGGTCAGCTCTCCCGCAGAGCAGGCTTGATCCAAATGCTTTCCTGTTTCTTGAGGACGATGGAATTCCAGCCGCAAAGACAGTACCTGGCCTGTCAGCACATACAGTCTTATCCTGAGCAAAATGCACCATTCCTGTCATGCATTTGGAAGCACTAAAATAGCTCATGGTACCCACTTCTATCTTGAGAGTTCCCTAGTGTCCTGGGACGCCAGGTCAGAATCACTGAGCTAGTCCAACGTCTCTCTGTCCTCCAACACCCACTACATAAGAATATGGAAGTCCAAGGAGGGGCAGTGAAGTGGAGGCAGTCTTCTGGGACCCCTCCAACATCCCTGCTATCGTGACAGTAGAAAAGAGCTTGCTAGTCCTTGCGTCATTATCCCCATCTCCTCCCTTGCTTCCTTCCTGCTCAAGCGTCTACCGAGTCCCTGCTCTGTGCCAGGCCCTGGACACTGGGGATACAAAGACAAATAGGTATTTCATGCCAACCTTTCCATTTCTCATGTGCTATAACATGTTGTCTCCACATGTTTTTATTAAGCTATCTCCACCACAAAAGCAGTTTTCCTGCAGATGTCAGCAGCAGCAACACCAATTATATCCTCGCCCACTGGCTTTGCAGGATAGAAGAGAGTACATCTCTGCCCACCTCTCTGTTCCTAAAATGGACAAGCTCCACGCCCCATTAGCCCTATCCAAGATGTTGAGAAGGTGCTGGCTGCCTCTTCCCTTTCTCAAAAGTGGCTCTTCAGTAAACTGACTTGCTGTATCTGCCCTTTCTCCCTCCTGCCCTCCTGCCATTCACAGCTCACTATAATCTCACTTCCTTATGCCACTGTTATAGCCAGGCTTCACCATCTGCCTGGTGGGCAATTTCTCTTAGTCTATGTTTGTGTTAATAAATTAGGTCAAGTAACATTTTCTGTGCTGGCTCCTAGGAATACAGACAGCAGTGGGACCTGATGCCTGCCCTGGGGGAGCTCACAGTCTGTGCTGGGAAAGGCAGCTCCTATAACCACACTGCGAAAGGGACACCAAACAAGATAGCTTAGTTGCTAAGGGTTCACCCAGACTGCACTTGGGGCATATTTACTATGCCCCAGTGAGTTCTGGGCAAATACAAGTGGCCTTTCCGACTCCCTCAAGAAAGAGGGCAATCCTTGCAAACTCTAGCTCCAATATAAAGCCAGATTTCTTGGTGAGGAGTCTATAGTAGCTAGGAGAAGGAAACATGATCCAGCAGAAAACCTTATTTGTTAGCAGGCTGAGAGTCTGTCTTCAGAGGCAGACTTTTAGCAACCAACTCACAAACACTGACACATAAACCAAAATGTCAGTTAAAATATTTTGAATAAAAATGATTTTTAACATTGCTACAAAAAGTAATATGTGCTCATTGAAAACATTTTAAGTGACAGAGAAATAAAATGTGAATTTCAACATTTTCCTCAATCTAAATCACTGTCAACACTTTGGTGTGTAAATTTCCAACATATGTAATTACATGTAATCATATATATACATATGTATGTGCATTTTATATACAAATAATATGGAGAAAGTGAAAAAGAGATCATTTAAAAAATATAAAGATATAACATATTTAAATATATATCTTATCTATATGATAATACTATTAGGTTGGTGCAAAAGTAATTGCAGTTTTTGCAATTATTATTTTTTATTAGTTTCAGGTACACAAAACAATGTAATAAACATTTATCATTTATATCCCTCACACAGTGTCAACCCCCCTACCCCCATCCACTGTCTCTCTGACATCGCACACAGCCATTACATTTCCACTGTCTCTGTTCCTAATGCTGTACTCTGCTTCTTGTAACTATATATACATATATATATATAAAATTGTAGTTGACATTCATTATTGTTCAGCTTCAGCTTCAGGTGTACAGTGCAGTGATCAGGCATCTACATCATCCCTGAGGTGGTCTCCCTAACAAGACAAGTGTCCATCGGATACCCTACAAAATCCTTACAACATTATTGATTACATTGCCCAAATTGCCTTTCGTATCCCCATAGCAATCCTGTGGTTACCGACTGTGCTTTCTAATCCCCTCACCTCCCCCCTCATTCCCACTCTCCCTCCCATCTAGGAACCCTCAGTTTTTCCTCTATGTCTCTGAGACTGTTTCTGATTAGTTCATTCATTTATTCTTTTCTTTAGAGTCCACATATAAGTGAGATCATATGGTATTTGTCTTTCTCTGATTTATTTCACTTAACATAATGTTCTCTAGGTCCATCCATGTTGTTGCAAATGGTAAGATTACTTTCTTCTTTATGGCTGCATAATACTCCATTGTATAAACGTACCACAGTTTCTTAATCTAGTCATCTACCGGTGGGCATTTCGATTGTATCCATGTCTTGGCTATTGTGTATAGTGGTTTTTGCAATTATTTTTAAACTTTTAAACCGCAATTACTTTTGCACCGACCTAATAGAGATAATACCATGTTTCCCCGAAAATAAGACATAGCCGCTAGGTCTTATTTTCGCGAAAACACAGTATATATGCTATTCAACTTGCTTATATTTTTTTCACAATAGAAGACTAAGTGTGGGCATCTTTCCACGTTGGCATGTGTGGCTAGCTCTCTCTCATTCTTTATCCACTCTATAGTATGCGCATACCTTGAATTCCTCCATCGTCTGCAGATACACATGTATTTCCAGTCTTTTGTTATTACCAACAATATTGCAAAGAACTTCCTGTATATGTATCTTTGCTCACTCTTGCCAGTGTTTCTATAAAATAAATTCTCAAAGGCAGAATGCACTGGATCAAAGGACACATAAGTATAAAATCTTGACAGAAACTGGTGAACTTCTCTCCGAAACTGATGGACCGATTTGCACTTTCTCAGCAGTGACGAGAGGACCTGTGGACACTCTGCCCCAACACCTTTTAATATTTGCCAATCTGATACATGAGAAATAGTATCACCTTGTATTCATTTGGATTGATTTTCCTGTGGAGTCGAGCATCTCTTCATGTGTTTACTGGCCATTTGAATGCCATCTTCTGTAAAATGCATTTTCCCAGGTTATTTGTCTGTTTTTCTCACTCATCTTTTTCTTACTTATTCCTATTGTACTTTTTTAAAAAGTTGATTTGTACAAGTTCTTTGCATATCAGTTTCTTAGCCCTCATTTGTCATATGGAGATGAAATCAATATTTTCTTTAGTTTAGTTTGTCATTTGCTTTGTGTGTATGAGATTTTTTTCCCTCCATAGAAGTTTAAAAATAGTTATGTAGTCAGATCTGTTCATCTTTTCCTTGATAACTTCTGGGATTTGTGTTATGTTTTAGAAAGATTTTCTCCGCTCCATTAAGAAAACAAACATTCTCTGATATTTTAATAGTTTTGTTTTTTTTCATCTATAAATATTTAGTCCATCTGGAATTTATATTAGTGTACAGTATGCAGTGAGTTAGGGGCACAGCTAGATTTTTTTTCCAGATGGCCCATAAATTGTCTTAATATGCATTTCCCCCTCACATACGTGAAATGCCACCCTTATCTATATCAAATTTCCTTATGTGTTTAGGTCTATTTGTGAATTTCATTTTACTCCATTTATCTCTCTATCAGTTTCTAAGCCAGTTACACACTTTAATTATTGTATTTTAACACACTCATAACTTTTGCAAACCTTTCTCTCTGTAAGACTACCACATCTGTTGGTAAGCTGCACACATTTCTCTGGCTGTGTTACGTGTCTTTAGAATAAGGTCAAGCTGTCTCCTTGAGGTGACTCTGCATCTTTCTGACCACATCCATTTATTTATTCAACAAATACTCACTGAGCACCTGCTCTGTGCAAGGGAACATGGTGGAAATAGGAGAGACAGAGGGAAAACAGATATGGGCCCTGCCTCAGAGACTGATTTTGGCAATTAACCCCCAAGGTCAGTACCATTTCCATGATTTTTGAGTTCCAGGGTACTTTACTGTCAGCCCAGGGACACTCCTGGAAGCCACGCCCGGACCTGGTTGCTTTCGGATGCCCCTGAACCACGGCTCAGCCAAGGCCAGTGGTAACAGAGCCAAAAGAAGTTGGATTTTAAATAAGCCTGGCTTCCTCTCCAACATTGTTGAGAGACCCTTATCCGTGTTATTCTTTTCCAATCAGATAAGAAAGAGCCAAAGCAGATGGGGTCATTGGGAACTATGGTGTACCATGAGCTTTCGGAAATGGATTTTTTTTTTCTTTTTTAGAAGAGAGAGGAAGAAAGAAACTGAGAAGACTAACTTATCTAGAAATTATCTTTGAATCCTGGCAGTGGAGAAGGCAGCATGGGGTCAGTCTAGTTGTGTGACCTAAAGCATGTCATTTAACATCTCTGGGCTCCATCTCAGGAACACTCAGGGTCAACAAATAGACACCAAGATCTCTACTCATATTCGGTTTTATCTGATCCCCAGAACACTTTTGTTCAATAGCATCATTACTCCCAGTCTACACACAGAAACCCAAGATTCAAAAGGGAAATTGACATGCCTGAAGCCACTCATTTGGAAGGAGCAGAACTGGGGTTCAATCTGGACTTGATTCTGAGTCCCTCACCCTTTTTGCTTTGCCACAGATGTCTCATTTTTATGTAAGAGATTGTCCAACTCCCCTCTGACCTCTGCTGTGCACCAGGCACTTCTGAGAAGAGCAGGGCCGAGGGCTTTGCCCCACCAGAAATCAGGACTTACTATGAAGCTACCCTATAAACGCCAGGTGGTAGTGACATAAGGACAAACTGACTGACCCATGAGAAGGAATGGAGAGACGGAGAATCAGGCCCACACAGGTATGGAACTTTGGTAACTGGCAGAGGTGACGTACCACGATGAAGAAAGGGAAGATGTCCAAACAATGGGGCTGGAAAACATGACTTCACAACATATACAAAGATCAGATCTACATGGATTAGGGACTTGAAGTTCAAGAGTAAAACATTAAAACTCTTAGTAGAAAATATAGGTAAATATCTTTTGGAGGTTGGAGTAGAGAAAACTTCTTAAATAAGGCCCCAAAGACATGTACTTCAAAATGAAAGATTGATAACATTCACTGTATTAAAATTAAGAATTTTGGCCAACAAAAAACTTCTTGAAGAAAGTGAAAAGGCAAGCAATCAAGTAGGAGAAAATCTCAATACACAGAAGCAACCAAGGATTAATATGAAGAATATATAAAGAACTCCTAGAAATCAATAAGGAAGAAAACTTTAAAAAAAGAGAAAAAATGGACAAAAAAGTAGGAGCACAATATTTCAGAGAGCAAGAAACACATATAGGCAATAAATGTGAAGACATGGTAAACAGTGTCAGTGATCAGAAAAATGCAAATTGAAGTGTCAGTGAAACACCATTTTATATCAATTCAATTTACAATAATTAAAAGTCATACCAAGTGTTGGAAAGGATGTGGATCACCCCTCACCCCCAGGATCTTTTGCACATTGTCAAGGAATGTAAATTGGTGAAACTATTTTCGAAAAGTCTGGCATTAACTTCTGAAGCTGAACATTCACATAGCTTATGAACCAGCAGCTTTACTCGGAGCAGAGCTCTGAGTAGTAAAACCTGGAAACCATCTGGGATCAACTGCGTCGCTTGTTTATAATTATTCATTCCCTGTTCACCTTTGCCAGGCCTCCACTTTGGCAAAGACCCAGCAGATCCTCAGCCTCACAGACTGAGAACTAGAAATCAATATTTGTGCTAAAGCCATTGAAATATTGGGGTTGTTCGTTCCTGTAGGACAGGATAAAAAACATCCATCCTAAATGCCCATTAACACGAGAATGATGAATAAACTGTGATATCCTCACACGTGATGTACAACAGGCAGGAGTCAAAATGCATGAGGTACAGGGACCTGCCTGAAATATAAATTCATTTTACCAATCTAACACTAATGAGAAAAGTGCATCTCAAAAAATATATACAATATGATATCCTTTGTAAAAGTAAAAATGACCAACATTAAAAGTGTTCTTTTAAGGAATACATGTACCGTAGCTATAATCGATTATGATACACAAAGAAAACAAGGAATGATGAGCGCGGAGCCAGGGGGGTGGGCACCTCACGTGGGGGCTGGCTGAGCCCTTAGATATAGTAGACTCAGTGCCTAGGGCCCATGAAAACATTTTAATTTCCTTGAAAATCAGAAGCAAAAAAAATAAATCTTTACATCAAAAGAGAATTTTTAATATATAATATTCATATATTCTTCATACCAATGCAGTCATCAAATACATATATATTTGTGTTTGTGTGTGTGTGTGTGCATGTGTTTGTGTGTGTGTCTGCGCGCATGTGTGTGATAAGAGTGATAAGACCCACAAAGACAAAAGCTTCCAGGATCCATAAAAGTCCAAATGTGATGCTGAGAGAAGGCAGGGGATGGGAGGGGCAATTTATGGTTATTTGGGTAACACGTTACATTATTATAAATAACTAAACCAAGTATAATATACATGGACCAATGTTAAGTGTGTGTCATAAACCAAGGCTTATGATAATCTAATTCTGTGTACCTGGGATCCCCTTAAAAGACAGCTAGCAAAGATACTACATGTCGAATTTGTAAATACTTCCAAAAAAAAATCTTTTCAAAATTTGACCTAGAGATCTGAACTTCCTTTTGTGGACATAGATTTTGTGTTTGCAACAGCTACACACAATTCCTGATCAAAAATTGCAAATAATCGCCTCTACAAATTACTACCACCACTTTTTTGCAACCATTTAAGCACTTACAGACATTGAAATTTTATTTAAAGAATCTAACGACACTTTCTTTTCTGTCGTTGAGGAATGAAATTGCTTGAAATGATGTACGTGGACTTTAAATTCAATACGCAGAATTTTGTTGTAGCAAGTATTTCAAGCTATGGCTGAAGCTCTTATTTGCAGAATGTTCATTGTTAGAGCAGTCATCCTGCAGCTATTCTGGAATGGGGTGGAAGTGAGAGCATGGCATTTCTGAGGGTGGGCCTCGCCACGTTGTACCTTGCCATCACCAGGAAAAGGACACGTGCTGGTTAGCATGCGGGTCCCAGGTGGAAGATGGGACCCGTGGGGCAGAGCCATCTTCTGATCCCTGACTCCCAGCTGTGGAAGCCTAAAGCTGCAGTGCCCCAGCTGATTTGCAGACCAATACACATAAATAATTGTGGTCGTAAGCCGCTGAGTTTTGGGGATGGTATGTTACACAGCATTAGGATAGCAATAGCTAACAAATGCAGGTGTAAAAGTGAAGGTTTGTAATGAATGAGAACAAATCACAACGGGTTATTAAATTTTAACAGCTGACAAATACCTCCAAAGTCACAGAATCCAGAAGAGTACATAACATTTTTATGAACTGTGTGTCTGACGTACCTTTACAATTTCTTACATTTTGAGCTGCATTTTCTTTGTTTGCCTCTTCATACATGACAATTTTGTAGTTTTGTGTTTCTATGGAGAGAAGAGAAAGATGATTCTGCCTTCCCTCCAGCACGACTTATTTTCCAGCATGGAAAAACATTTTTTATTGATAACTTAGAAAATCTTCTTCTAGTTTCACAACTGCCTATTGGTCACATTGAGTAAATCTTTAGGATTGTTGTGAAACTTGGGAAGACCTCTGTCAAGTCTTTCAGGACGCTTTATGTGTTCCTGACTAATCCTAAATCCTCTCTTAACTGATGTGAAATGCATTACCCAGTTTGTCATCAATGTCCTTTTGTAGTGGTTCATTGTACATTTGATGTTCTCTTAGTTCAGTAATTTGTGTCATCTGAAAAGAATTTTAAATATTTTTTCCAATGGGTTCACATGATCCCCTTTTTTATTTATTGGGTTATCAAAGACTCCAGAGCCTCTTCATACCTGCTTTACAAATTTATCTATCCCTCTCAGTGAGTTAGTGCTTCTGGAATGACCTAAAATTTTTTTGTTACAATTTTCTTTTATTGATTTTCTATTGATTTCATTGTTCATTTTTATAGCTGTGATTTCATACTCTATTAAGTTATAAATACTTATATCAGTTATTTACTAATCTACATTTAAAGATGACCAAACTATAAAGGTATCCCTATATACAAGTATATTTCCAAATCAGAAATCTGTAATTTCTCAATTGTTTCATTGACACTCCTTCTGAGAGGCTTTGACCATGCGACTCAAAGTGTTCGGGTCCCTTTCCTATTCTTGATTCTCCTTTGTTTTCCTTTATAGCAGTTGATCTGATGTTAAATTATATACTGATGTGTTGGTTGTCTGTCTCCTCCCGTAGAAGCTAAGGAATATTTAGATCAGTTGTATCTCCAAACCCTAGAACATTTGCTCAACAATTGGTGTTTGTTGAATGAACAAGTGAGTGAGTATGTCTGCACTGTCAAGATCCTAACCTCAGCCAGTTCCAGGCACTGCCATGAGCCTGCCATGGTCGAAATCCCACCAACACCACCCCCCCCAACATCTCTGTGCGAAAACCATCTCCACTTTAATCTCTTTTCCATAAAAAAGGAACAGCCCCAGTCTTTTTTGATATCACACACAAGTTATCTCTCTCTCAACCCAAAGTCTCTAATCAACCTATAATTACTTCGCCCACTTTTATATTCTTAATATAGTATGATTTGACTTAATGTATTATTTTTACTCCCCTTGAGTTATTAACCCCATTGCAGCCTCACACTCAGCCCCAAACGGGACTCGTCACGTCCCCCTGCACGTGAGCAGGTTCATCTTCAGTTTCTCATTTGCTCAGAACATTTGCTCAGACCAGGTGCATCCTCACCACCTCTCTTCCCATTGCAGCCCATTCAGATTAGTCACACCTTCCTGTCAGTTCTTTGATTTCCTAGCCAGTCTCTAATACACGCATCTCCCTCCCCGCAGCCAGCACCCCAGTCTAAGCACCAGCTCCTCTCACCTGGACCAGTCTCCTGCTGGGGTCCTCTACCAGTCTCTGGAATGGTCTGTGAAGATGCAGATATGATCACTACTTCCCAAAGCTCCTGGGATGAAGCCCCAAAGCCCAACATGACCTACCCCACTCTGCAAATTCACCTTCTATCTCTGTTCACTCTTCTCTGAGCTTCCATCATTCTGGCCTTCTCTGAGTTCCCTCAAAATGTCAAGCTCCTCCCTAACTCTGTGTCTCTGCACATGCTGTTCCCTCTGCCTGGAACACCTTTCAATCTCTGCTTGGCCTGGCAACTTCTGTTCATCCTTGGTCATGGCTTCAATGTCATGTCCTCTGAGAAGACTTCCTTGACCCTCTGGATAAGTCCAGGCCCTCTGTTTTATACTCCCATTGTGCACTGTTCTTCTCCTTCTTGATACTTCTCAAAACAGTTACATAGTATTTGTGTAATCAGTTATTCAACATCTGTCTTCCCTATTAAAGAGCAGCTCTGTGAGCCAAAAAGAGAAAACATTTATTACAATAATAATGGCCAACATACATCCAGTCCTCAATATGTGCTGGGTACTATTCTAAGCACTTTACATTTATCATGCCATTTAATCTTCACAGGAACCCTTTAAGATAGATACTTTCCCTGTTTTAGGAATGAGGAAACCGAGACACAGTGAGGTCAAGTAACTTGCCCAGAGATGCACAGCTAGTCAGTGGTGGAATGAGGATTTGAACCTGAGCTGTCTGCTCCAGAGTCTTTGCTTTTTCCCACTTCCATTACTGCTTTCCATGTGTATCTTGTTTCCCTCTGTATCCCCAGCACTCAGCATAGGATGCTTAATAGGTGCTCAGTAAATATTGGTAGACTGTATGAATAAACATGCATTCACTGAGTACCTACTAAGCGCAAAGCACTGTGAAGAAAGAAAAAATATGGATTCTACTTCACCAAGCTTTTACTCTAACTAGAAAAGCATGAGGAAAAGGGAGATTTTTCTTGATGGGGCATATATTATAGAAAAGGTTCTTAGAGGAGGTACTTTTTGAAGGTCTTCTAATAGAGAATAGATATGACTTACACAGGTTCATGGGAAGGGGGAGCAGAGAGGTGGATCCTGGGGAGGCAGCGGTGGGACCTGCTAGGGGAGCCCAAAGTGCTGGGGTGGGAGAGCGAGGGTGCACAGAGCGTGTACACAGAGCTGAGGACACCCTGAGGGACTCACTCCACCAGCCCAAGGAGAGGTCTCCGGTCCCGGCCTCTGGATGAGTAAACATGTGCTGGGGAGGAAGGGCCTTGTGGGAAGCACCACTGACCTACGCAAAGCAGGCAGGCAGGAAACTGCCAAGGGTGTTCAGGAAACAAAAGCATGTTCTGGGAGATATTAATAGGGCTCCACGGTCAAACTTGTTTGGAAAATTCTGGATTGAGCAAGGTGAAAGATTTCTTTCCTGCAGGCTTTCTCAGAACCCTTAATATGTTAAAATGCATTGCTCTGCAAGACAAGGATATAATATGCAGCATTTCCAAAAAGGGCTGTAGACTCGTTTATTAACTTGACAGCACATTAGTTATAAAGAGATGGCAGTAAAGCAGGCAGGTGAAATAGCTTGGGCTGCCCTAGATGCCAGGCTAAGGAATTCTGACATTACCTCAGAGGCCATTGGAAGAGTAAGATTTTAAAACAGGGTGGTGGCCAGCTGAGGGTTAGAGGCTGCTTTCAATGTCAGTGTGGGGAATAGGAGGAAAGAGGGACACTAACATTTATTGTCAACTTACCATGTGCCAGCCACCGTGCTAGCACTTCACATATACACTCACATCTCATCTTCACAACTCTGCCAAGAGAGGTATTAGTTTTCTTACTTTAACACTGAGGAAACTGAGGCTCAGAGAGGTGTTGAACCCCCTGCCCACACCTAGTGAGGGCAGAGCCAGTTCTCAAATCCGGGTCAGCCAGGGAAAAGCAGGGTGGGCCTGAGCCGGGCAGGAAGCCCTGGGCACTGCTGAGACCTTCAGCAGTCTGGCCTCGCCCAGGACCTAAACCCTGGAGCTATCTGCCCCCAGCTTCCTGGGTGACCAGGCCAGCTCACGCCCCCTCCCTGGCCCTTGGTTACCTCATGTGGCCCCAACATGATTGCTTTTGTTCCTCCCAGCTTTGAATGTCCGCCTCAGAATTCCTGTCCACGTGTGTGCCACCTTGTAGAGTCCCGGATCTGGTCCTCCGTTACAGAGTTTGGGAACTATCGTCTGACCAGCCTCATTTCATCTACCCTCACAACTACTCTGCAGTGCCTTCGGTCACTGAGGATTCACCACCGGCCCACCCGTTGCCAGGCACCGTCCTGAGAGCTGCTATCTGTTGTCTGTGAGGCAGAAACTGCTATGTTCCCCCTTTTTCCAATATGGAGCCTTGCCCCAGGTCTCGCCTGGGTTAAGATTTGAATCAGATTCGTTTACACAAACATCCTAGCCCTTGCCCACTCTGTTTTGCTGCCACCCATGTAAACCTACAGAGTTCATGCCTCCAGAGCAGGATGGTGAGAGAGGAGGTAGGAGAGGGCGTGACAGTGACGCTAGTCAGACCTGGGTGTAATTCCTGGTCCTGCCACCTACCAGCTATGTTACACGATGTCAGTCATTTCACTGCCCTGAGTCTCAGTTCTCTCATCTATAAAATAGCCTGAACAGGACTCACCCCATAGAGTTTTTGGGAGGAGGAAGGCTCCCCAAAGCACCCTCCCCCTTCTCATGCTGGCTACCAAAATCCAGAGACAAATGAATAAATCAAACGATTTCCTAGATTCCTTGAACTCTGGTCCTAGAGGTGCTCTGTTGTGTGCGTCTTTATACGGCCTGCATGATAATGACAATGACTAGTATTTATTGAGCAGATAAGATGCTCTAAGAACCTTCCTGTGTGTGTTACAGACCACAGCTGCTATGGGCCAGACCCAGGACTTGAATCCAGGCTGTCTGGCTCCATGGCCCATGCAGTTAGTCACTCCGCTATTTGTCCAGGAGGTCCAGCATAAACCTCTGTGCATTAGACGGTGACATCTCAGGGGTCATGGACCACATCTTCTGCAATATCCAGGAGCCAGCTCACACCTAGCCTGAGCTTCAGTAAATTCATTCACTCATTCATTCATTCATTCATTCATTCATTCAGTAAGTATCTCTCAAGCCCCTATGATATGTCAGGCACTGTTCTAGGAACTGGAGACACAGAAATAAAGAAGGTAGAGAAGACCCCTGTTCCCATGACAACTACATTCTAGTGGGGATCCAGGCACCAAGGACACAAGCAGCAAAACTATCAGCCAGTGATTCATGCAGAGAGTTAAAATAGGATTTTATAGCAGCCAATGACTGGGTGGTTGCCTATAATGGGTGGTCAGGGAAGGATTCTATTAGGAGGTGATGTTTTAGCTAAGATTTGAATCATAAGAGGGAACCAGCCATCTGCAAACCGGGGAAAGAGTGTCCAGACAGCGGGAACAGCCAGTGCAAAGGCCCTGAGATGGGAATAAACTGGGTATGTTTAGGGAACAAAGAAAAGCCCAGAGTGGCTGGAGTACCAGTCAGTGAAGAGAGACAGCAAGGCAGTAGCCACATCCTGGAGGTTTCATCAGCCAGAAGAAGGAATTGCATTATTTATTATTTTTTTAAGGTGTAATGGGAAGCAGTTGGAAGGTTTTAAACAGGGAAATGACATGATGTGATTTTTTAAAATTAATAGGCATTATTTCTTTTTAGAGTAGTTTCAGGTTTACAGAAAAACTGAGTAGAAAGTACAGAGTTCCCATATACCCTCTCACCCTGACACACACACACACACACACAAACACACACACACATATATACACACACACAGTTTTCCCTATTATTAACATCCTGCATTAGTGTGATACATTTGTTACAATTAATGAGTCAATATTGATACATTATTATTAACTGAAGTCCATAATTTACATTAGGGTTCACTTTTTGTGCACATGGGTTTTGACAAATGTGTAATGAATGACACGTGTCCACCATTTCAGTATCATACAGAACAATCTCAGTGCCTGAAAAATCCCATCTTCCACCTCCTCATCCCTCCCTCCCCAAAAAAGCTCTAGCAACAACTGATCGTTTTACTGTCTCCATAGTTTTGCCTTTTCCAGAAAGCCATGTACTTGGAATCACACACCAAGTGCCCTTTTCAGATTGACTTCTTTCACTTGATATGATTTTTAAAAAGATCATGCTGGCTGGTTTGCAGAGAACAGATCGGAAGGGAACAAAATTACAACAGGAAGTTCAGTCAGGAGGTGAAGTAGTTGTCCAGGGGCTCAGACAAGCAGGTGACCGGGCTGGTGGGGAGAAGGGTGTGGACTCACACACACACCTGTGGAGGCCAGGCTCTTGGAAGCTGCTGATAGGCTGACTGCAGAGGGAGGGTCTGGGAGAGAAACGACCTATGATTCCACCACAAGGGTTAAGCCAGGTCCTGGATAGAGTGCTGGTGTAGTTTTCGCAGATATTGCTGTGGTTTTTTTACTTACTTACATACTCTTGATTTTTTCTGAGAATTGAAGAAATGGGTCCAGAAGGATCTCGTGCTGTGTCTAGCATTACACAGCAATGTAGAACCCAGATCCGCCTTGGATGGCAAACGCCAGCCTCTTCATCCTGAGCTCCATCGTTGCTGCCAGCTGCCTGTCCCTCCAGAACTTTTGCTAAGTATTTGCTCTTCTCGGTGGTAGTTTTGTTGCACCATCAATAAACTACTAACGGAAGTAGAAGGCTTCCAGATTTATACGCTGCTGATTCCCTGGCTGGAAAGCCTTCCCTTTTGCCCTCCTTCAAACCCTCCTGGCTTCTCATTGCACCTGAGGGTAATATCCACTTGGAATTGAATCTCAGCAAAACTGCTTGTTAACTTATCCTGACACCTGAATTAGTTTAGCTTATTTTGGTCTCATGTCACTACCTTAAGACAAAAAAAAAAAAAAAAATGATGGGGGATTTGATGACTTTCTTGGGAGGTTACCAAGGAAACTCATAGATTGAAGGGCAAGGAGTTGAAGAAACAATGAATTCCAAGGACAGGTCCAGGATCCAATAGAAGCCTGCTGCCTTCAGGGCACAGGGTCACTGCACTCCGTCCATGCTCCCAGAAGACCCCGGATGGTCCAGCTTGGGTCAGGAGTGCTACTTTCCCTTGCTCAGATCAATCACATCTTGGGGTCTGGGGAAGCACCGTGCCACATGGTACAAACAGGGTGGCTCCCCGTGAAGGCAAAATCTTCGTGGGAGATGGAGCCACTAACGCCCCTCCAGGGAGCGTAATCCCATAACTCAATCACAGCACTTCTCAGACTATCTTATAATCATTTCTCGGTATGTGTTTCTCTCTCACTGGACAGTGGGCTCTTCAAGGATTGTGGCCTCAATTTACTTAGTTTGTCATGCTGTAGCAGAGGTCCCCCACTTGTTGTCCTCCCTTCTACATTATCTAGAATTTGTAGCTAGGATCATGACCTCCCAAAGTAATGACATGCCCCAGTCTACCTGGCAGCTAAGGATGACCAGTGCATAAGGATGGAGGTGGTGTAGGTAACTTCCAGTTACACCTCTGCTGAGGAGACATATGCCCGTCCCTTCCTGTCTAATGTTGCTGGCTGCATGTGGACATGGTGGTGTGCCCTACCAGGAAAAGGTAACTTCTTTGGAATGGCAAAGTCACCAGACGGAGAGATCCGGGGTCCCTGACACCCTGAAGCTGCCACCTTGGCTTTGAACTGCTTACTCCCAGAATCTTCTGAGAGGCAATCAAACCTCTTTTCTCTTTAAGCTTTCCTGCAGCCTAATAATATAACCCACAGTAATAACCATGCTTAACACAGTGACTGACACTTAGTAAGTGCTCAATAAATGATGGCTGAATTATTAAATCAATTACAAAAAGAGAAACCCTTAATTCCAGCATTTAACACATCGACTGTTTGCATATTCCCTCTCAGCTCTTCTCTACATGCAGTTGATATTTTTAATAGAGGTATAATTAGAGCAGAAATAGAATGCTATATTCAGCCTTCTCCCTTTAATAATAATTGCATAATACTCGTAAATATTTTCAATAAGTCATATTGTCATCTTTTTAAATGGGTGTGTAATTTTCCACCAAAGAGATCAACCATCATTTACTTAACCACTCCATTACTGCATTACTGTTATATATATATATATATATATATATATATATATATATATATATTCATTTTTGTAATTACAGAGAATGCTGCAAAGAAGTCACTTATGACTAGATTTTTTACGCCTTATTTTTGACAATTCCCTCGAGAATGGGATTGTTGCCTTTCCTAATATCTTAGATCACCCTCTACCATCACCAGCCACTCTTAAGCTTTATAATTTCCGGTTAAATTCTGAACCATGGTCATGATGAGAATAAAAATTACGATAGCAACAGGTGCCCATTACTGACCCCTGATGATGTAACTGTGCCATGCTGGGCATTGTCATATATACAGATCTGCGTATCTATATACACTTTATCGAGCACCTGCCACACGCCACGCAAGGAGCGTGGTACAAAGTGCCAGTCCTAGAGTCAGACTGGATTCAAATCTCAGCCAAACTGCTTCCTAATGGTGAGAACTTAGAAAATTACTTCCGCTCCCTGTGCCTCCATTTCCTCATCAATAAAATGGGGATAAGAACACTTTCCTCGTGGGCTTGGTGTGACGTTGAAGACAGACAACAATAACTGTTAAGAAGCGCCGAGCCCTGTGCAAAGGCTTTGCCTCTGTCCTAGCGAGAGCACCGGAAGGAAGTGTTTTGACTCCCATTTTGCAGATGAGGCCTCCAAAGCTTGGAGCATAGACACACTGCAGGAGCTGAGCTAGTCTCACATAAGTCGGTTGTTCATCTCGTAGCCACGTTCCTTCCGAAAGGATTCTTCTGTTTCCAGAGCCTCAAAAGGCCAACGTCTCCAGCGTTGTCCTCCTTTCACTGCCCCCGCCCCACAGCACACAGCCTATGCAGCCTGCTGAGCCATTTACTGTCCTTCCCACAGTCATCATCGCAGCACGGAAAGCCCCAGAAGCTCAGTGAGGAACAATAACCCTTTATCAAGCACTTCCTCTGGGCAGACCCTGTGCTGGGGGCTTCTGGTCATTATCTCATTTAATCCTCAAAACAGTCCTAGAAGGAAGCACCATTATCCCTCTCTTACAGGTGGGGGAACCCAGGCCCGGAATGGTAAAGCCAATTGCCCAGTGTCACAGCACTATGGCATTCAAGAGCTGAGAGTCACAGCTCTTGCTGTCCTCATCCACAGATCCTGCGACGGTGGTTTCCTGGGGGTAGGGAAGGTTGTGCTGGATGGTCCCAGGTTGCCACTGCCTACCCCAGGGCAGCCACGCAGAGGGCAGCAACACAGCACCCACCAGGACCACCTGGCCTCTCAAGACCCAAGGCACAAAGGTAAGGCTGGGATCCAAGACAGAGTTGTTAGATGAGCTTTTCGTGCCACCCCTGAAATAGCCCAGCTCCCAGCTCCTGCTCTGGGAGGCGGCAGGCGGATCCCAGAATAGCTCTTTCCGACTGCAAGGTGACCCAGTTAGCAGGTTCCTCTTGTCATGTGAGGTTGGCTGAGCAAAACGTTCACCTGCCTCTCTCTACCCAGAGAAAGCCTGACCCAGCGCTATGCTCTCCCTCCTCCCCCAGTGCTGCTCCCAATTTTCCCACCGTTCACTCATCCTGGAAATCTGGGGAATGGGTAATAATACACGGAGGGTGTAAGCAGCATGGTCTCAAAACATGTTCACAAATATCATCCCACTTCCTTTTCACGTTAGGCAGAGGAGGGAGGATTTAATGCCATCCTGTTTCTTAGCTGAGGAAATGAAGGCACAGAGAGGGTAAGCAACATGAAGAAGGGCATACAGCTGGGAAGAGACAGAGCCAGGAAGGCAGGGCCCTGAGTGTCCCTGGTTGCAGTGTTCCTCTCTGAGGAGCCCCAGTAACTACTCCTTCCTCACCTGTCTACTGCCTGGCATGGGTCTCCTGAGCACCTGGTGGCAGAATTGGGTTGTAGAGGTTGAGATCAAGGACTTTGCGGTTCGTCAGACCCAGGTTGGGGCTGGGGTTTACGTTTCAGCATTTCTCCGCTCTGTGACCTCAGGCAAGTTGCTTTCCCTAGCTGAGACTCAGTTTCTGTACCTATAAAATGGGGCTAATAATCACACCTGCATCCTGGATTGTTACGCGGATTCAGTGAGGTAGAGTATGTGAAGTGCCCAGCAGGTTCCCTTCACTTTGAGTGTCCTTGCTAAAGTACCTACTGTGGTTATTTATTATTATCATCGACATCCTGAATTTAACCCATAAGGCAAAGTATAAGATTGGTTAACAAAAATTGGGCCAGTGAAGAGTTATTGTACCAAAGCCCCTTATGGCTCTTCCCACACCATCACGTCACATGCCTGGGAGAAATAGTAGTTGTATTTCTAATAACACAACCCTAAGATATGGCAACTTTTCCAAAGTCTTGGGCCTTGGTTCTGCTGGATGACTGAGAGGCCCTGCGGTGAGGGTGTTGGTAACAGCGAGGTCCTTCCCGGACTCTCTGGCAGGAACTTGCAGGAGGGGAGAGAGGTGTAGGGGCACTACCCAGCCTTGGATGCCCCGTGCCAGGCTGTCACCTGTGGTGTACTCATTACTCTGTGAGTAGCATTTCATACGGACAAGGAATGCTGAGGAGGGCAGGGTACCTGGCCCGATGGTCCCTGTGGAAGAGAAGATGAGGGAGACGATCAGAGACACATTGGCAGGCCCCTGAATGCCATAACTAAATTACCTCAAGGAAGAAGTGTCTGTGGGCCCCAAGAATGGAGCTGGCCTCACAGGGTCGGATGCTGTCCATTCAAATCCTGCCTCCAACCCTCCTTAAATGTGAAGCCTCAGATAAGATGCTGAACCTCTCTGAGCCTCAGTTGACCCATCTGTAAAAACTGGGCGTAACATAACCTCCCCTGGGTTGATGAGAAGGGATGCACGAGGCACCCACGTGTAGCACAGTGCCAGGCACACAGCAGGTATTGAGTAAATGTTTGAGAATCTGATCTTGAACAGTCTAGGCAGTTAAGCCCAAGACTAGAGGTACCATCTTAGGAATTAAAAGGAAAGATCTAGAGGAAACAAGGAAGGCTTCAGAATGATGGTGATACTGGCATTTAGCCCTGAAATCCAAGTGTGACTGAGAAAGATGTAGAGGCTTGGGGAGGCCATTTCAGGCAAAAGACGTAGCAGGACAAAGCCTGGAGGTAAGACGGAGCATGACACATCAGCAGAGCAGTGGCTTCCCATCACATTCCACAGAAGATGTAAGTTCTTCCTCTGTGACCTCAACTACCACAGCTTCTGTGCCCCCACCCCCACCCCGCCTCAGTCGCTGCCTCCCTGTTACACGTGTACAGTCTCTTCATCACCTCCACCCCCCTAACTGGCGTGATTTTCTTCAGAGCACTCATTACACTCTTCAATACTATCTTATTTAGTCATTTGTGTACTTGTTTATTGTCCGTCTACCCCAAAGAGATTCTAAGACCCTTGAGGGAGAGGATTATGTCTCATTCACTGGAGAACCCCCAGCTCCTAGAACAATGGCAGCACATAGTATATGCTCAATAAATGGGATAAAGTAGGTGGATGAATGCTGTCCATTCAAATGGACAGTCCTGGAGGAGAGTCCAGGACAGCAGAAGGAGGCATTGGGTAGGTTGATGTCAAACTGGGGAGGGCTGTGAAGCCCAGGCTAAGGAGTTTGGGTGACTTTTCAAGAAGAATCAACAGAACTTGTGAACAACCAAATAACAGGTTGGTCAGGTTTCAGGTCTGGGTGATGAGGAGAGGAGTGGTGCCATTGGCAGAAAGCAGATCATTTGTTCCTCGATACTCTGAGATGTCTCTTCTGGACCATGTTCCAAGTTGGGCATAAGGGTCCAGCCATGTTTCCTCCTCTCATCAAGCCCCTGTTTTCATGGGGATTTGTGGAGCAGCCGTCATTCAAGCAGGACCTTGAAGTGTGGAGAGGATTTTCCCACTGAGAGACCTGGGACTGGGCAATGACACAGTGACCAGGTGATGGGAAGTGGCGGAGAGGAGAGGAGACGAGAGGAGAGGGCAGGACTTGGAGCCTTCTCCGGGAGCTGGGGTGCTATCCTGTCCCGTGCTTCCCTCTGAGGTCCCTGGGGAAGGAGGCATGGCCGGGCTGCTTCCTACCTGACCGCCTCTCCTGTGGGCAAGGACACAGGGAGGAGGAGGGTGACACGCTCAACAAAGGAGCATTCTTCTAGCCCTGACCCAGAATCAATAGAGGCTTGTGTGCCCTACTGCCTGGGCAGCAGCCAGGAGCATTGCCAAGGGGAGCTGGGCCGAAGGGTGGGAACACAGAGTTCTGAGCTGCCTGCTTGGAGCGTTGCTGCGCCCCAGGGTGGCCACACCCATGGCTCACAGCATCTTAAAAGAAAGAAAAAAGAAAAGGTGTGTGGGAGGGGGCGCGCTCCAGAGAACATCCAGGTTCATCTCCACCTGCAGGTGGGGCTCTTGGGCTCAGAGACTTTGACTTGGCCGCATGACAAGAGCACTGATTAGATCAGGAACAGAAGACCTGAGCCTGAGTCCCAGCTCTCTGATCTCTCCCAGCCTCAGTTTCCTTATCTGAAAGATGGGCCTAATGATACCCTCATCACAGGTAGGAATTTGTTGGGTGGATCCAAAGAGACAGTGTGTGCAAAGTGCTTTGGAAAGGCACAGTGTCTGCACGTTAGGACGCTGGGAAGATGGTAGTATGCTGCAGACAGGGGAGCGCCTTGGCCAAGGGGCAGAGTAGGGTCCACATGGATCTGACCCATGTTGATGGGCTCGGCTGCTTTGGGGAAAGGCTTCTCATCTTTGCCTGCTCAGCAATCAGAAAACCACCCCCCAGCCGTCTCCTCTCTCCTTGCTCCACCCACACATAACCCATCTCTGAGCAATGTTCCTTCTTTCCTACACTGGCTGTTTATTTCAGACTGAAGTTTCACAGGGTTTGAAAGAAACAGCACCAGTTACTGCTGTCGAGAGCTCACGGTGTCAAGCGCTCGAGGATCATGAGCTCACTCACTGCCTTATGAGCTAGGTCTGGTCACTGTCCCCAACTTACAGGTGAGGAAACTGGGGCTCAGAGTTGTGAATGAACTTGGCTTATGTCATCCAGCCACAATGTGTCTGAGCCTGGAGAGACACACATATCTTCGGACTCCAAGGTCAACTAATACAGTTCCTCCCCAATCCAAAATGTGCCCCTCCCCACAAACCCCCTCTGAGCTGCCACCTCCAGGACGAGGAGGCGGACTACCTCCCAAGGCAGTCTGTTTCACTGTTGGGATGCCAAAATCTAGCCCGAGAGAGTGGGCGTGGGGTGTGATAGAGGCTGGATGAGGGAGCAGGAGATGGGCAGGGAGAGCGTGCAGCACAGGCCAGCAGGGCCCACCGAGAGTGCTGACAGGGTGAGCTGAAGGTGACCAAAGGGACCTTTACTGGACCCCTACCTGCTACAGAGGCACCTGCCCAGGCGGCTTCCTTTCTGCATCCCCAGAGGATGGGACCCCTCTGGGGAGACCTGTGACGTGCCCATGCTGACGGGTCTCACTTTAAGTCACATTTGCTCACACCAAGTGGTGGCTGGTGTGCCTGGCAATGGCCCAGTGTGTCCCTAGATTTGTCACTCTCCCAGCTGATTATTTCCTACCTTCTTCTCCATCCTCAAACCTCAGCCCTTCTCTTCCCCCTCCCTTGCCTCCTAGTTCCCTGTGAACACAGAAGCTAACAGAAGAACTGGCCACACCAGCATCTGTGTCCACATTCTTGGCCAGCCTTCCTCTTCCTGGGGATGAACTGTCTGAGCTCCCACAAAACCCAGCCCTTCCCCGTGGCGCGTCAGACACCACCCCCTCACCTCTACAGGGACGTCCCTCCAGCAAGTCTTCCTCGCTCGAGAGTCATCTAACCTTCCCCCTTTGACTGGGTCATTCTCGTGAGCTTACAAACAAGTTGTTATTTATCTCATCTTTAAAAAGCAAACGAACGAACCTCTCTGGTTCTCTCCTCCTTATGGTGTCCCCTTGTTCCTGCTGTCCTCCTGCCCTTTTCTTCCACAGCGTGATCTATCCTGTCTGTCCTTAGTTCCTGCCCTCCCGACAGGCTTCTGCGTCCACCTCATCTCTGACACTGCCCTTGTCAGGTTATCAGTGACTTCCACGTTGCCAAGCCCACTGGTCAATTCTCAGTCCTCACTGCTTCTCGGATGACCCTCCTGTCTGTCTCCCTTGCTTCTGCTCCTCTCAGTTTCCTGTCGGGTTCTCCTCCTTGCCACGTTGCAGGGAATATGGCCACCAACCATGTGGAGGCTTCCCCTGACCTCACAGTGCCCACCACTGAAGAGCGACTGCCCTCTTCTTTGTGAGGGACTCTGAGTGGTCCCTTCTGGGTGAGAGACCCACCTCTGCACCAATCATTTATGCCAGGGGGACGGGGCCACATTAGATGAGATGTGGCAAATGGAGTCACACTGTTAGCCATGTTACCCCAGAAGGAGTGATAGTAGCCAGGAAAATGCCCTGTTTGGTGCTTGCTCCACCATGGCAGTGGGCCCATAGGAGTGGAGCTGGTCTCTGGGCCAGGACTTGGGTGGTGGATGGGAATAGGGAAGAGTAGGCAGGTTCTACAGATATTTAGGAAGTGGACATTACATAATTCAGTGAGGGTTAGAGGAAGGGCGTGAGGTTCAGGGAGGACCACCCCTCCACTTCCTTCCACATGTCTGATCAGACCAGGATGGCTGAGGTAAAGTGGGGACCCAGGAGGAGTTACCAGACAGCTTTGGCCCCACAAGCAGCGATGCGGTATACAGCTATGCGTGCTGGCCTGGGGGCAGCCCCCCTGAGTTCTCATCTGCTACAATCATGGGGACCAGGGGGAAGGTGAGACCAAACCCAGCCTCTCTGGAGGCCTCAACTTTGTCCCCCAGGATTAGGTACTGTACTACCTGCCCTCCCAAGACTTGGGGAGAGATGCCGGGTTAAAAAATTTTTGTAACAGTGGCAACAATTGTTATTCTTCTTGACAAAGCAATGGCTTTCTCTGATGCCCGCAGGAGACCTGCTCTGGGAAGACTCGGGGGCTCTGCCTTGGTGTGATTTCAGTGAGATCCCCTGCCCACCCTATCTCTTCATAAAGTCCCCAACTCTAGAAATCAGTGTTCTTCCATGTTCCACGAGCACAGAACCTGAGTCAGAATCACCTGGCTCTCTCATACTTCTAGGTAGATTTTGAGGCCTTGACCCAAATCTACAGAACCAAAATTCCAGGGCATGGCCCAGGAACGTGCCATCTGGTGCCCACTGAAGCTTGAGGACCATTGCCATAAGGCCTTTCACATCACGGTCAGAGACCAGGGTTAGAGCCTGGGGTTGGTGAGGGAATGTGGGTTGAAACTCGCATTCAGGTGAAAATGACTGACAGCTGATCTTTCCCCAGGCAGGGTCCTGATGGGGGGAAGAAGGGGCAGATGGAAAGGAAGCAGCACCTGAGCAAACTAAGAGGAACTGACTCATGAAGGGAAGGAAGAAAAGAGCGCAAGGTGGTAACATCCAAAGGCTAGTTTACTTTCTCCACAATTTTGCCAAAGGCTATAGAGTGCTAAGAGTTCAGGAAAGAATGTTCCTTTATGCTTCCTTGGTGCCTTCTCGTCCATTACCTCATCTGATCCTCACTGCAACCTTGAGACGTGGATAGGAAAGGAGTTATTGCCTCCCTTTTAAAATGAGGATACAGGCAGCAAAAATCGAGGTGGTGTGCCCAGAAGCATTCGTTCACGAAACATTTGTGGACACCTGATCTGATGCCAGTCCTGGGACACAGCTGAACGAGCCCAAGGCGGAACCCAAGTCACCAGACCTGCTGCGTGTCACGTGAGATCTCGTCGGTCCCTGAAAGTCACATCAGGCTGGAGGTTATCAATTAATTCTTCAGCCTTCCTCTTTCCCTATTTTCCTCTGCCTATAAATTCTAGAGACTCCGAGCTCATATTTGATGATTTGGGGAGGAAAGTGATATTTATGTTTATGGATGTCAAAAGGGGGCGGTAGAGAAAAGGCTCCATGAGAAGGAAAAATTATTTCTTTATTTCTCCCACAGCCAAAACCAAGGAAAGTGGATGCTAAGTCAAAGAGGTCTTCTGTTTGGAGGGAGGGATGCTATTTGCAAGGCGGAATTAGCCAGGTGGTCTCTACATTGCTCTGCCCAGGAGGAGTGGGTGATGGGAAGAGATGGGCAGGGAGTTGGGTGAAGGCCGTGGCAAGGGGCACTAGGAGACGGGGAGCTGGCAGCCAAGAAGGAAACTCCCAGGCAGGAAGAGAGAACAGAAGAGTCTAAGCAGCTCACTTACTAAGTTTTGCTCTGCAGTGTGCAATGTAACCCTGTCTTTCATCTTCCGATGAAATCTTCAGTAAAATTGGGCTTTACTCCCTAAAGGATCTATGATATACTTGAATCGGCTTTTGGGGTCTTGGCTTAAATACGAGGTCCTCCTTACGGGTGGGTGCAAGTTGCCCACAGAGGCTGTTCCTGGGGCTCTCAAAACTGGTTTCCATCTCCAGGTAATTCAAAAATGGTTCAGCATAAAGCAGAAACAGAAAGATCTTTTGTCTCGGAGCACAATGAATAATGAAAGTCCTGTTGTGTCTCATGAGCGATCATCCAACGTGATACTGCTCTTCCATAAGACGGGAGCTTTTTGGTGGCAGGTTATTTTTCCTCCTACTCCTTCTGTTTTCCCTGGCTCCAGCTTCATCAGTCGAAGTACTTCTTTCTGCGAACTCTGAAGACAGCGCCAGCCCAGGCCCTTCCAACCACCCAAGCTACACAGCTCACTGCACACAAAGGGGCTTTGTGGGTTCCCAGTGAATTAAGCATGGATGGGTGATGGGGAGGAGAAAAACTTTCGTGATCAGGAGTGCTGAGTCTTGCCAAGTCCCCGTTCCAGCAGTCACTGTCCCCTAGGAGGGATGTGGCAGGAGGCTATGGTTATATTTCTGTAACTGGGAAAGAACTCGTGGGGTGTTTTAACATTTTTTTATCCAGATTGAATTTAAACTGTCTTGAACACCCTCTGAAAGGTTAGCAGAAAGTCCAGAATCACCTTTGGGGGAAGGGCAGTGCCTCTCCTTCCCTGCCACTCTGACCACTTTGGGTCATTTAAGAACAGCCGGGGCTTCTAAAATCCAAGAGAAGTGGACCTGCTTGACTTTCACTCCCAAGATGGGGACAAGAGTCCATAGGCCGTCATCTGATGCCATTGTCACTGCCATGCAGCACCGCTCCCCTGTGTGGCACTTGTGCTGCACTCACTCCCGCACTGTAGTGTCTCTCCTGTGCCAGCTCCAAGCAGTGAGTCAGTGGGCATTGCCTCCCCACACACACATCACCCAGGACCTGGTCACTTCTTGGGCTGTGACTCTTAGTGTCCCAGGTCATGTACTGTTTGAGTTAGCTGCTTTCGTTCTCAATCCCTGACCCCAAGATTCAGGCGACTCCTTTTAAATAACAGATCTTGCATTGCCCCTCAGCAGGGCCAAAACTCAGACATTCAACACAGTTCACGGCGGGGGGGTGGGGGGGGAGTGTGGAGGAAGGTGGGTGGTAGAATAAACACCTTCCATCACACCTCACCCTTTGGAGGAGAGACGAAGGAATTTTTTGTACCTTTTATCCTGAAGCAGAAAAAAAAAGTTTGCAAAGGGCCACCCCTATTTTTATCTTTTAGAGAAGCCCTGTTTTTCCTTTTTGCATGGGGTGTGTTTCCTTCAGAGTTTGGAGAAGTTTTGTGAAATCTAAGAAAGTGGACAACTTGGCATTAATTCTCAAATGGCGATCCTGGGACAGTACTTTCTGGGGAACAAATATCCAATGACTGTTTTCAAACAGTTGCACTCTGCCCGCCAAGTACATTAAGACATTCAGTGTTTGTTTCTAGGTAACTGTGTGAATCCCTGTTTCTTTTTATCTGTCTTCCTCTTGCTATAAAGTTATAAAAGGAAGTACCATACCCTACTGGTGTCAGAAATGTTTCGTAAGAAGCCAAAGGTCCGTCTGGTCTATAGCAAGAGCTCCCAACCTGTGGGCTAAGGAATTCTGGAAGGCTTTAGAGTGATTGCAAAGGATAAGAGGGCACCCACGTATACAGTCTGTTTGTCATAGACTCATTGATGTCAGGCTTCCTGGATTTGGATCTCAGCTCCATCAATATTCTATCTGTTTGAACTTAAAATGTGTTACTTGAATTCTCTGGGCCTCAATTTCATCATCTGTACACTGGGGGTGATAGTAAAGGCCCCTAAATCATAGAGTTATTGTGGAGACTAAAATTAATAATACATGTAATAATACATGTAATAATACATGTATTGAGCTCTGTGGCTGACATGTAATGTGGCTGGTCAATAAATGTTTATCATTATTGTTAATAGCATTACTATTGATCAAGTACCTATTATTTTCCGGGCAACTGTGCTAAAATCTTCCCCTCCATTATCTCAAATCTTCATAACATCCCTACTTTATATAAAGTGAGGTTCAGTGACTTGCCCAATGCTAGACTGTTCCAGAACTTGTGTTCCATACCAGTTTTCAAAACCAGAGCTTTCTGACTCTAACGCCTGCTTTCTCTGAGCCAAATCAAATTGTCCCTGAACCACACTGCGGACGGATTATTTAACGTCTGGTGTATATACCCAAACGTGGATACTATTCAAAGTATTTAGCAATTAGCCCCGTGCAGGGCTGACCAACTGAAAGAAAGTGGCCCTACCCCAAGCTGGGTGTGAAGTTCAAGGAAGTCTCCTGTCCTGTGCCAAATATTAACTCCTTAGTTGCTGGATCGTGTTAAACAAGCAATTGTCCCAAAACCCATTTCCAAAAGTCATGCTCTCATCTGACTAATAACTAGACAGTGTACCCCCTTTCATGCTAATCTAACAAGAATTATTCTAGACACTCTCCTTTCCCATCAAGTGTTCTTTCCAGGAGAAAATCTGTGAACAGGTCTGCCACACATTCTTACCCCTGTAGCAAGGTTGTAACAAAAATTTGATGTGTGCTCATAACTGAAACGTCTGGAAAGTGTTGTTTCGTTTTTAACTGTGGAGATAGGAGGAAAGGCTTCCAAACACTTGGGGAGGGGTGGAAGCTGGAGGCAATTATTATTTACCAACAAGGGCAGAACTATTTCAATAAAAAATCAGAGCCCATGTGGCCACAGCAGTGGGTCCCAGCTCTAAATCAGCCCTGAATACAATAAATTTTAAATCCATCTAGAACATATAGATTTTATTGTGGTTCATAGACTACAGAAACTGATTTCACAATAGTTTATTGATAGTATGGATTTTCTTAAACAATGACTACCACAGTCTTTTTTATGTTAAAAAGTGTTCTTCTATAGCACCTAACAATTGCTTCAAGCAAGATCCACTGATGAATGCTAAGAGTGGGTGGAATTTTAAGGAGAAATAGAATATTTACCTAACCTCAAAGTATCTTCTTCAAAATATTAATTGCCATTGTGCCTTTAACAAATGTCCACATATTCTTCTACTCCTTGCTCTGGGAAGTGGAGCTTAATTTCCTTCCACTTGGACTGGACTTAGTGACTTGCCTCTAGAGTATGGAAAGAGGAAGAAGAGTAACTTTACAGTAACCGCGTCGACGTTACCGTAACCAAGCGATGAAGGTTCACGTCATCAGGAAGAAGCCATGTTGATGTCAGGTAGCCCCTGATACGATGCAAGGAGAAGGCCGCCTCACCTGGGTGATATTCTGCCCCCACATCCACAACTCCAGTCTAATCAACAGAAACATCAAAGCCTCAGGGACATTCTACAAAATACCTACCCAGTGCTCTTCAAAAGCCAAGGTCATGAAAAAACAAGGAAAGATTGAGAAACCATCACAGAATGAAGGAGACTGAGGAGACATGACGACCACATGGAATGTGACTTTCTAGATGGGATCCTGGAACGGAAAAAGGACATTAGTGGAAAAACTGGGGAAATCCAAATAAAGTCTGTAGTTAATAGTGTTGTGCCAATGTCACTTTCTTAGTTTTGATGAATGTGCCATTGTCATGACACATTACATATCAGTAACATGAAGGAAAGCTGGGTGAACTCTCTGTACCATTTTTCCAACTCTTTTGTAAATCTAACATAGTTTCCAAATAATGCTATAAAAAATAACAAGTAGAAAAAAAATAACAACATGATTAATAATATCATAAAACCTTCAAATTTCTTAATTAAACCAACAAAAGGGACTTGTCGGGGTGAACACTTAAGTTATATAAATGTCTAATCACTATGTTGTACACATGAAACTAACATAACAATGTATGTCAACTGTAATTGAAAAATTAAAAAGAAAATTTTTAAACAAAAGAGTTCTTACAAAGGTTGGGAACTGAAGTTTATACAACACTCAAAGAACTGAATGAAAGAGAACCACAACAATCCTAACAAAAAGCTATAGGCCCTGGAGATGCTTCCAACCCTCCCGATGGGAACACAGACCAGTGCAATGGTGTCCTCTTGTATGTTGGCATGACTCACACTCAGAGCTGTGGCCTAGGGGTGGGTGCGACAGGAACTATGAGGTTACCCAGTGGGGCTGGCTGGGAGGAGGCCGAGTGTCCCACCGTGGATGGAGAGAGATTGTGGGGATTAAAATACTTAACACATCTAATGTGCTTATACCTGTACCTGACATAGTAACAGTGAGTAAATGTTTATTAATTATTATTATTATTAACAGTATCGCCATTTATCAGATGTCTACTGTTTTCCAGGCACTGTGCCAAAAAACTTCCCATCCATTTTCTCAAATCCTTACTACATCCCTACTTTATATAAAGTGAGGTTCAGTGACTTGCCCAGTGCTAGAGTGTTCCAGAACTTGTATTCATTACGGGCTGGCAAAGCCCTCTCTTAGGCCTCAGTTTCCAAAAGGTGGGAGGATAGAATTGGCCCCGGAAGGACAGTGTGGCCTAGCTCAAGCTTTGAAATCACAGAGACCTTTGTACTTTCCTCATAGGGTTGTTGAGAGAACAAATACAAGGTCTGACAATTAAGTTCACAAACTCTTCCTAGAAAAAGTGCTACATACCTCATTGCTGAATATCACTATGGTCACCTTCAAAGTACTCCCCCTTGGGAAGCTATGCACTGACACCAGCGCCTAGTCTACCCTTCAAAGCAATTTTGGAGCTCTTTTTCTGGAATGGCCATCAGAGTTGTCATTCTATTACCCTTGATGTCCTGAATGTCATCAAAACGTCTTCCTTTCAATATTTCCTTAATCTTCAGGTAAAGAAAGAAGTCATTGGGGGTCAGATCAGGTGAGGAGGGAGGGTGTTCCAATACAGGTTTTTTGTTTGTTTGTTTGTTTGTTTGTTTACTGGCTAAAAACTCCCTCATAGACAGTGCCGTGTGAGCTGGTGCATTGTCATGATGCAAGAGCGCCTTTGGGACCATTTTTGCACAGACCTTTCTCAAGCCAAGATTTTCAGTTAAGATTTTCCTAACTGTTTATCGATGTTTACTTGGTCTGCTATGCGATTTTGACACACAATTCGATGAATTTTTGCAATGTTTTCATCAGTTCTGCTTGTTACAGGCTGCCCTGACCTCTTTTCATCAGTGACACATTCTCTCCTCTCAGAGAAACATTTAATCCACATGTACACTGCCGTTTCCTTCATGGCATTATCCCCATAAACTTGGACTAACACGTCCCTGATTTCACTTCCCCTCTTGCCAAGTTTAACAAGAAATTTAATGTTTGTTCGTTGCTCTAATTCAAGCCCAGACATTCTCACAACAGCACACAAAAACACGCAACGATAATGAATGCCACTCAGGAAGACACCAACACACGTTGACACAAACACAGCTGTGAGACCCTGATATACCAAAGTTATGAAACCTTCCTGAGCTGTTTGTACAGTGCTGCCAATGTAAGTGCACGGTGGCAAGTTCGCGAACTTAATTGACAGACCTCATGTGATGATGGCCTGGTGCCGAGCACATAGCTGCTACTCACTTCATGTTATTGGAGAAGGATAATATTGGGAGTTTTTAAACTGAGGGTTTTTCTTCACCCAAATATTTCTTGCTGCTTCATGGCCCTTCATCCATTGTCTGAGAGCCCTGGTGGAACACAGCCTAGGAGAAAGAAGTCATTGTTTAGCACTGAATGTCAAATTGGACTCTTAAAAGAGTCCAAACCAAAATTGTTTTGGAGAGCCAGATATTCAATTGCAAAGAGTCAACGTATAGAGGAGAGAAAAAAGTTTTCCAGAATTCTAAAATTTTCTCTTTAAGTAAACTTTAATATGAAACTTGAAATAAAACTTGGACGACTTAGAGCATGAAAGTTTTTCTAAAGCCGTAGAGTAGGCAGATTCTAGTGTCAGACAAAGAGCTATTCCTGGCTGGGTTAAGAAACAGAAAAGAGCAAGAACATGAGATTCGAGTCTGGGGCCTGCCTCGGAGTCTCCCGCCCGGGTAGGACAGGCAGTGGAGGCTGTTAGAAGCCCGCAGAGCAAAGGAACTATGCCTCGCTTCGCCCAGTACCTGGGAGCCACAGTGGAGGTTCAATGGCAGTGAGGCGGATTTAGGGAGCGCCTCACATTCACTTTGCCCAGCTCCACCCCACTTCCCACCCCTCCCCCAATGCCAGTTATTAAGCTGTTTATTAGCCTGAAACCCACCCATCTATGTCTGTCTTGTGATGCTGGGCACAGGGCCAGCCCCATTTCTGTTTTGTCAGCTGTTTCCATGACCAGTTCTGTCAATAGGGGGCATTAGAGAGTCCAAGACTGGGTGAGGCAGGAAGCCCTTGATGCTCTATTTGCTCTTCTGTCAGCCTCACCTCACAACAACCCTTTACTCTGGCAGTGGCAATTGGTTCCAGTAGAAATAATGTGGTTTTTTCCACATTCCCAGAGCCAGCCTTCTGGGGGCCTCTTGGCTATATCAGCACCAGCCACAGGTGTGCCCTTCAAAGGGATCTGGGTCCCAGTTTCTAGGCTCTAATAACCCCAACTTCTTCCCGCGTCCTCCCATCCCGAGGGGTATCTGTTTCCTGCAATTAATACTTCTGATACTCACTGTTTGCTTTTCCACTTGTCCAATACTGTGTAGCCAATTCCTTATATTAAATTTTCTCTCTCAAAACAATGAGTGTGATTTCAGTTTTCCTAATGGGACTGAGTCATACACGGTTCTGATTCCCCCAAGGCCATCGTAGGTCATGGTAAGCATCAGAAGTGCCCAGGAGGGCCTAGCTAAGCCCTGGTAAGACGCTGATTGTAAGAGGCTTAGGGTCAGGACTGGGACAACTCGAAGAACACAGCCTTGACACCAGAGGCCATGACTACAGAGTCATGCTCAGGAATGACACACACTCAGGCCCAAAGCCAGGCTGGACCAGTTGTACCGGCAGAGAAGCAATGGGGAGGGAAGCTGACACCAAAGACTCAAGAGGGCAAAGCAGCTCAGAAGTCTAGGCCCAAAGGCCTTGACTGTCACGGAAAGCTCCTTGGCTACCAGATGTCATCATGAGGGGTGGGGAGTGGGCCCCACCAAGAGATACAGCCATCCTAATAGAGAGGTCATGTCCAGATTTGACAGTTTCTCCAAACAACAGTACATTTTCTTATTTAATTTTTTTTTGCTTTTGACATCATTTCAGATTTACAGAAAAGTTACAAAGAATAGTGCAAAGAATTTAAAGATACCCGTCATCCAAATTCTCCAAATGTTAACCTTTTACTACATTTACTTTATTCTTCTGCTTATGCGTTTTTTCTGTGTGTTTATTTCAAAGTTGCAGACAGACGCCTCTTTATACTTAAATATTTCAACATGGATTTCCTAAAAACAACAATATTCTCCTGCATAACCACAGCACAATTAATAAAATTGGGGAATTAACATTATACAGTACTATAATCTAAGCTACAGACTGACTTCAGGTTTTACCAATTGTCCCAAATGTCCTTTATAACAAAAGAAAATACAGGATCGTGTACTGAATTCAGCTGTTGTGAGGAGAGTAAACTTTCACCCAGAAATAAAATTGGGGGAAGGGGAGCTGTGATCAAGTTGGGTTTAGTTGTAGAAGAAACAGAGTTTTCTTTCTGCATGTCTGAGCCATACAGTGTAAATGCTGACCTTGCAATGTTAGTGGTTAATAATAATGTTAATGATAATGGTAATAATAGTTCGTAGCCTTTTCTGTTCTGGGTCTTTATGTCTTTGAGACAGATTTGTGGTCATTTGGTATCAGCCAGTTACTCCATGAAAAAAGTTATTACTGTTATTATTATTATTATTATTATTGAGACAATGTAGCTTAGTGGGAAAGGCAGGAATTCTAGAGTTAGAAAGACTTGGGTTGAAAATTAGCTTTGCCACTTGCTGGTGGTGTGACATTGGGCCCAGCTTGAACCTGTCTGAGTCTCAGCTTCCCTGCCTTTGACATGGAGGAGAGATTAGCACAGTGAGATATGGGGCCCAACAGTTCTGGGTTCATGTATTAGTTCTGTGCTTACAAATGTCTTCACCAACTTGGGTTTTTGGTCTGCTCATCTGTAAAGTGGGGAAAATATCAACAGGGCACCTTGCTGGGCTATTGAAAGGAGGACTGATTCTTCTATGGAATTGCCTGGTTTGTACAGGGTTCTCAGTGAAAGGTTAATTCCTTTCTATCAGCCCTTCTGAGTTTAGGCATGTGATTCTTCCCCTCAGCGCCTCAATTTCTTCATCTGCAAAACAGAGCAAATGGTACCCATCTCTGGCTTGTGAAGAATGAGGCCTGCACATGGAAGGGCTTGGTGCTCTGAAAAGCCTGGTGCACTGTGGCCTTGCCAGAGCAAGTGATTGGCTGACAATGACAAAAACAGAAAGTGCTTTGGAATCCTGGGGCCCACCAAGAATGTGGGCAAACTTGTTCTTCCACTGCTGCCCTAGGGCTCCAGACCTGCCCATCCTATCACCCCAGCCAGCTTTTTTCTCCTTCCCCTGGGTGTGCCCTGCCTGCCTTCTTCTAGGAAGCCACTCAGTCCTGCCTCCAAGAAGGGGGGAAGGATGTGACCTTGTCCAGGGCAAGTTGTTGGGCAAGAGGGCAGCTCCAGCGCTGACCCACTGCTGGGAAGAAAGGAAGAAACCTGCAGCCCTGGCAGGCCTTCCCCAGGGCTCTCACCGTGGCTCCAGCCCCTCCAATTTCCTCCCTCTCAGGCACTTACTGAGTTCATGGTCAGATAAGGAGAAAAGGACTTACTGGAAAGCACTCTGGCCTAGGAGAAAGAAAGACCACCATACCATTCTAGGATCAAGAGAGGCCTAGGGCAAGACCTCTTGGGGCAGGAGGCCCTCAGCAAGTGAGGCAAGGGGTGGGTATATTCCCAGAGGGGTGTCAGATGTCCAGCTCTTTCACCTCCTGCCTGGAAGGTCAGAGCACGCTACATGCCAGGACTTGTATCAAGCTCTTGACGTTATATTATCTTATGGAAACCTCATAAGTCCCGGGGAGTTTAGGGGCACCATTCCCCTTTGACAAAGAAGAAAAACAAGGCCCAGAGAATGAAGCTACCTTCTCTAGTTAGTGTCTGCTCAGGGACCTAAACCTAAATCTGCTTAATTCCAAACCCCATGTTTACCTGGTTTGCTGTGGGATGGATCTGGAGCTGGGTCCAGGGCTGCCCTTACCTCCAAGGGCCAACAGCTTTCTGGGGGCAGCCCTGTGACCTTGCAAGTTATTCACGTGTTCCTGTCCCTGGATTGACACTTTGGGGATCCTGTGTTTAGCAGGAACTGTCCACCTCACCTAGCACTGATCAAATGTATCTGCAATAATACATTATAATGTACCATGTCCCACACCCTACCTGAGTGTGGGCTATTCCAGGCACAGAGTCCAATTCCTCTATTTATCTGCCCACATGCCAAGCAAATGCCAGGAATGTAGTAGGAGCTTAGTAAATGTTTCTCGGACGAGCATACTAGTGATGTGGAACTAAATTCTTTTATTTATCAGAGGAAGCATCAGAAACCCAGTGCAGGAGGGAAGGGACTTGCCCAGGGTCACTTAGGGCTGTTCAGCTACCATCCAGGGTGGTTTCTCCTCTATTACTCAGTCCTGGCTTGGGCCCAGGGTTTTTCCAGGAAGGAGGGCTGCATTTGACGGTTCCCACAGGAAGCCAAAGACCCTGTCTGGTCCTGCAAGACCCTCCCCCTCTGTAAGATTAGGAACAAGGTCCCAAAGGAAACTGGGAAACCAGATCCCACAGCACTCACATTAAAAGGTAGATTCAGTTGCCTCTGAGGGTAGCGTTTGCTGACCTGGAAAATGAGAACAGTATGGTAAACAGTTTTTGATACACCGAGTGGAAGGCGTAGTTACCTGTGGGGGCTGGGGCTGTGTTTTGTGGGCCATGATGATTGTCTGACTTGGAAAGCAAGGACTGGGATGTAATTCTGAGTCTACAAAAAAATCAAACCCAAAGATTCCACTGTTGCCCATTATTTGTTCATTTCTTCATTCGTCCGTTCACTCCCTCCCTCTCCATCAATGTAGTGTTTCCTAAACTTCACTAGTTCCCGTACTACTTTCATCTTTTGCCTTATCCAATACAACCTGGAAGCTGATTTACTTCATGTTTTTCCTTATTTGACTATTTTACTTCAGTGAATTTAGTCTCAGACTAAGCAGTACTATACTTTAGCTTAAAATGTCTATGACAATGACAGCATGTGTAACCACGTACCACTTAAAACTCTTTCCCATCCCACCATTGGGTATCTTTGGGTCCATTCATCTCTCCTCTGTGCATCTCAGGTTCTGCATCTGAGAGGTGGAAGGCCTTTGGACGCAATGATCTTCCAGTTCTGACATTCTAGGAGTCTATGATTCAAAGAGTCATACACACCCAGGGGAGGAAAACCTAGAGACCAGATGAAATCAGTGAGAGAGAGGTAGCTGGTGAAACAACATGTTTATCTGTCATGTTTCTGAGTCTGCCAGTGACTCAGGAGGCAAGACCGGAAATTCCTTGGGATTGGTCTGTAAACCACCCCTCAGGGACTAAGAAAAACAAGTAGTCAAGTCCCAGGAATCCTAAACAGCCCCCAAAACATGAGCTACATGCTCTTCACTGAGCTCTCCCAGAATCTTCCAGAGTTTCCAGAGGCACTGGGATCCCAGATGGAGGAATTTTACCCCTGAAGAAGTTTGGCACTGAGAAGTGATGGGGCAGAAGGATGACCTCATCGGCCTCCTCCTGGTTCCCAGACCAAGCAAGTGGGAAGGGGGTTCCTTCTTGGGCACCTGCTCTGCTCACAAGTCCTTATTTGACTCCAATCCAGAGAGGTCCTGGGCCCATGTTTGTTCTATGCAGCCCAGCCCCCTTCTTGTCCAGCTAATGGGCCAGAGTTGGGTACCTGCCTCAGAGGGAACCACTGCAGAGGCCAGGCTGGGACAATCAGATTCCTGAGCTTTGAAATCAGGACGAGGAAAGTCTGACCCTAATTAGGTATAGGTACAGGTCGGGTAATGTAATGTAGACTCCCTGAGGAGACCTGCTTGGGACACCCATTTGAGAGAGAGAGAGGAAGGAAACCAGTGCTCTGAGAGAAGCACGAGGGCAGCTGGGCAAGCCTAGAGACTTCCATCCTGATATCTTGACAGTCCTCGGAGTGAAGCCCTTGTGTGACTTGCCTGCCCTTGAGATCTGTGAGATAGCTTGTAACACCTTCCATTGAATTACACTTTTTGCTTAAACTAGATGGTGTGGGCTTCTCTTTCATGTAACCAAATCAATCACGGATACAGTGAAGCTAGTTCTTCAGTCTCTCAAATTAGACCTGGGAAGCCAGGATAACAATGATAGCAATGACTGCCCTCCCTACCCCCCCAGCCCCACTTACATTTGATGGGCGCTTTATAACTTTAAAAGTCCCTAACATAGGGGTCATCACTTCCAGCCTTAGAGGACTTCCCCCAGACCTACTCATGCTCAAAACTCCTCTCCCAAGAGCATAGGGGGGAATAGGCCAGCTTTGGAGTCAGACAGACCTGGGTCTTGATCCCCACTTGTCCATCACTTACTACCTGTTTGACCTTGGGCAAGTTATTTAACCTCTCAGAGCCTCACTTCCTATTTTACAAACTGGAAAGCATGACAATGGAGACAAGACAGTCTTTTTAACAAATGGTGCTGGGACAATTTGCTCACCCATATGTTAACACACACACCCAAACCCTTTAATCTACTCATTGCATCATAAATAAAAAGTAACTCCAAATGGATTTATAGACCTAAATGTAAAAACAAAATCTGTGAAACTTATATGCAAATGATACATTTGATGAAGGACTTGTATCCAAAATATATAAAGAACTCAAAACTCAATAATTGGAAAACAAGTAACTCAATTAAAAAATGGGAAAAATAGTTGAGCAGACACTTCACCAGAGAAGATATACAGATCACAAATAAGCACATAAAAAGATACTCGATATCATTAGTCACTAGGGAAATGCAAATTAAAGCCACAATGTGATGCCACTACATGCCTATCAGAGTGGCTAAAGCTAGAAAGATTAACCATACCAAATGTTGGTGTGAATGTGGAGAAACTGGAATTCTCATACGCTGCCGGTGGGGATATAAACTGGTACAACCACTTTGGAAAACAGTTTGGCAGTTTCTTAAAAACTTAATATGCACCTACCATATGACCTGGTCATTCCAATCCTAGGGATATACTCAAGAGAAATGAAAACATATGTGCATGGAATGACTTGTATGTGAATGTTCACAGCAGCTTTATTTGTAATAACCAAAAGCTGCATACCCAACTGTCCATCAACAGACAAATGGATACACAAACTGTGGTATATCCTCACAAAGTATACTACTCGGCGATAAAAAAGAATGAACTATTGAAAGATGCAACCAGTAGAACAAATCTCAATATATTTATGCTATCGAAAGAAGCCAGACAAAAAGAGTACTTACTGCATGATTCTACTTGCATAAAAGTCTCAAAAAATGTACAGCAGATTGGTGGCTGCCTGGGGACAGGGAAAAAGGGGTGGAGGGAGGGATTACAAAATAGCATGAGGAATCTTTTGGAGGTGATGAATGTTCACTATCTTGATTATGGTATAGTTTCATAGCTATATATATGTGTATATATATATATATATATATATATATATATATATATATGTATATATATATTCAAAAAATGTATACACATTTTAAGAAAGGAAAAAACTGTTTTAAAATTGTAATAATATATACCGATAACAAAAGATGACTACAGGTCACATTTGACTTCTGCAATTACAAGAGTTGCTCAAAGTGGTTACCATCAGCATAATTTTAACAGTTTTTTCCTTTCTTAAAATATGTATACATTTTTTGGCACCCTGTGTGTGTGTGTGTGTGTGTGTGTGTGTGTGTGTGTGTATCATAACATAAAATTCTACACTTTAAATGCATGCAGTTTATTACATGTGGATATAATACCTCAATAAAGCTCTTTAAAGCAACAACAACACAACAACCATGGGCCTTCCCTGTGAGTCAGCTACCCAGGCCTGCCACAGGTTCCATACAACATGCCCATACACACATCACATTGAGCACGATTGCGCCAACTAGTTCAAAAGGCCCAGCTGACTGAGCAGCCTGCACTGCAGCCTGCACCACCTGGAACCTTCTCTTTCTCTGGGCCCCACTCCAAGTGAAAGGCTTGTGGATAACTTTGTAAATAAGTAGGAATAACACACCCAAATATAGAACACCATGCCTCCAAATTCCATAGGCCCACCAAAGCCATGCTTCTTTTTTAGTGCTGGGGGTTACAGTGCAGCAACTTGCTTTTCACATTGGAGGAGAGAACATGGCATGCCCTAGACTTCTAGAAACATCACTGAAGAGGACAAGGTAGTGGAATGAGGGCAGGAGAGAGAGGAGCTGAAGTGAGGAGGTTATGAGAAAAGGATAGATGAGGGGAGAGGAGGAGAGACAGAGGTGCAAGGGCCAATTTGTGAGCTTCTTCATTGGCTGTGATTAAGAAACCTCCAGTTCCATCTCTCCAACCTGGGAAAAGAGGAGGGGGCACTCTTTGATGAGCCTCTGCCTGAGCTGGCACTGTCCTTAGCACTTTATGGACATTTCATCCCTCACTGCTGCGCTGTGAGGAGCAGGCATTGCTCCCCCATTTTACCTCTGGGGGATCTGAGGCTCAGGAGGGAAGGAGACATGGCTGGTTCCCATAGCCAGGGAGAGTCGGGGTTTCCCAAATTTAAGTCCTGAGCACTTCTACCTGTTTGCTGATTCTGCACTACACTCCCTCCAGAATCTGGAACCTGGGATCCAGGCTTCAGTTCCCAGAGGTGAGCTGTAGTAGTGGCTGTCCCTGGAACACGAGGGCTGGGCACCATTGTAAATCTTCCAACAGAAGGTCCTCCATCCGTTGGAGGAATTTTCCCTGGTATTATATATGTCATATGTCTCCCTTCTTAGATTTGCCAAGTTACTGAGCTTTTGAAAAGCTTTTCTGAATTAAATCTGGTGAACTGAATTTGGGTTCCATATCCAGCAGGACATTGTTCCAAGAGACCGGGCAGAAGCTGCAAGGCTTCGTCTGACCTTGCCTCTGGGGTCAACACAGCGTCACTTTCAATACAGGCTGCAGCGGAGCAGGGAATCGCGTTGAGGCACAGTTCCTTTTTCTGAACTGACATTGATTGAACACCCACCTACGAGGCACCGAGCGCTCCACCTGGGGCTCTCCAAGCCTTGTCTCCTTAGCTCTTTCCAACGGTGCTGTGGTGCCCAGGAAGCAGTAAAAGCCCCAGAACCCGGATGTATAATAAAACTGAGAAGCCACTTCATCAGGGTGAACGTCCCTTTCCTTCTCTCTCCAACCTGGAGCCCTCCCTTTCCTGGATGGAAGGAGTTGGGAAGGAACCGCTAAGAATTCCTTGATGATAATGGATAATGGAATTACAGCAAAGGGAAGGGTCATCTTGAGGGAAATATCCTGGACTCCTCAAAACGCAGGTCCGCTAAACGCGAAGTCCTACAGCCCCAGATGGGTACTTCTCTGCTCTGAGCCACGTGCATCCTCCTTGCCCCTCCCTCTAAAGCTTCTTAGTCATGATTTCACCCTGTTGGGTAAGTATGAAGAAAATATTTTTATAATACATGTGTATATTGTAAAGATGAGGTGACTCCTGTACCCCTCCCCCAGCCCAGCTTCCTTTTTGCCACCTGTGCATCCTTCCTGCTCTAGGGCTTTCCCTCTTTTAGGATAAGAAAGCCACTATCCTGAATTATGTGTCTATCATTCCCTTATTTTAAAAAATTATTTTCCCCTATGTGTTTATATCCCTAAAAATACACCATTTCGTTTTGCACATTTGTGAAGTGTATACAGGAATCATACTAAATGTATTCTGCTGTGACTTGCTTTATTTGTTCAGCATTATTGTCCTGGGGTTCCTGGATGTCATGAGCTATAAGTCATTTGTTTTTCACTGCTGGGTACCACTCCACTGTAAAATACGCCACAATCAATTACAGTCTGCTGGTGACGGATATTTGGGATGTTCCCGTTTTTTGCTATTACAAACAGGCTGCTATGATTATTCTGTACACTCCTCCCAGTGCGAGAGTTTCACTAAAGTAAATATCAAGGGAATTACTGAGTGATGAGGCAGGTGGTCTTCAACTTTACTAATGATGTCAAACTGGTTTCTAAAGTGGATGCACTACACAAAGCCTGAATTGGACCCCGTCCTCAATGAGCACCCAGGGTAGTGGGAAAGACAGGTGATCCTCAGTTCATTGTGATTCAGAACGCAAAGTGACAGCCCTGCTTTGGGGGCAGGGTGGAGAGGAAACAGCCCTGATCCACTTTCCAGCTCTGGACTCAGAATTAATGAGCAAATAAACACATGCCAGCGCTTCACGTGGTCTGCCTCCTTTAATTCTTACAGCAAACCCATATATCAAGTAGACATCTTTAGTCTCATTTTACAGATAAGGAAAACTGAGGCACAGAGAGGTTAAGGAACGAGCCCAAGGTCATACAGTTTGTTAAACCTCAGAGTCTGGATTCCAACTCAGTCTATCTAATTCCAAAGTCCATCATGCTTTCCTGCCTCCTGTTATAAACTGATGCAATTATATTTCTGTTGGAATTATATTTCTGAACCTTGACTAAGGGAGAGGTTGTATAATTTTTACTCTTTCCTTCTCAAGTGCTATTATATTTTTTAAAACCTTCATTTGATATGTTACCACCTTCTACAAAGCCAGCTAAATAAGCACTCCATGCCATCCCCCAGAAAGCCTTCTGATTCCCCGGCCCCCTGGGCCTACCCCAAAACAGCACCAGCCCATTGTCTCTAGTTGCCTATTGACCTGTCTGATTCCCTTTGTAGGGCAAAATCTATGTCAAGGGCATAGTGGGTGCCAGTAAGTGTTTGAGGAAGGAGGAAAAGAGAAGAAAAAATTGGAGGGAAAGATTTCTAAATCCATAATAACAGTAAATACAGTTATTGGATGTTTGTGCTATGCCGGCATTGGCTCTGCATTCTTCTGCGTGCAATCTCTCTTAAGCCTCTCAATCCCGTGAGCTGAATATTTTCATCTTCAGTTTACATTAGAGGAGACAAAAGCCTGGAGAGGGTGTCTACTGCCCAGGGTTGCATAGCAAGTCAATGACTCCACAGCCTGTGTTCTGAACCACATGTGACAACTGTATGGCCACTTCCCCATGCTCTCAGGGGAACAGAGGGATTAACCAATGCAGTTTCGGCAAGAAATTCTAAATTGTGCCACTCCAGGTCCACTCAAGTCCTTGGGGTAAAATGCTTACTCTTTTAGGATTTTTCACTCCCTCCTTTCCTTCTCTTGGGGAACATCTGAAGACAGGGGTGGAGGGGAGGGCTTGGAGAATCTCAGAATGGGGGAACTGCTCCTGGCCACCGCTTCCACACCCTCTCCTCCAACCCCGGTTCCCTCTGGCCCACAGTTTTCCTAAGCATTTCTACACCCCCATCTCCTGGAGTCCTGGAAACCCTCTCTTGCCTTCCCTTCCCCATGCCTCCATCCTGGAGGGGTGTGGGCTCCACATCAGGGCTATTCAAAGTGCAGTCAACATCACCTGGGGATTTGTTAGACATGCAAATTCTCAGGCCTAACCCAGAGCTACTGACTCAGAAACTCTGGGGTTGGGGCCAGCCAGCCATCCAGGTTGGAACAAGCTCTGTAGGCGATTCTGATACACACTCAAATTTCAAGATCACCTACCTACCTCACAGCTTCCCTTCCGAACAGGGCTCCCAGTGAGAAGTCCAACTTAGCCAGACTCCAGGTTGACATGTAAAAGGAAGTTTGGGGTCTCAGAAAAACTCTTTGCCCTTCCCAAGTGTGTAGGTCTTTAAATCAAAATCCTGGATGCTGAAACTGTTATGTCTGCTCCACTACCCATTTAGAAAGTCAAAGCCGGGGATTAGCTTTGACTGAATCAAAGTCAGTGACTGAATCTGCCTCCCTCAGAAGCAATAGATGCCTCGGTGTCAAGGGTGAAGAAGGACAGGAAAATGGCTGGGAATGAAAAATTCGTGGGATAGCTTTTCAAAAATCTTTTTCCACAACACATCCAATGTGTTTTCAATTCCAGACTGATTTAATCTTCATGTCAACCCTGTGAATTTCCACAATGTCAAGTTCACCCCCTGGTGCCACAGTCAGCCCATCGCCTCTGAACCCAGTCAGGGGGGCCTACCTGGACGGCCCTCTTTCACCCATCCCTCTTCGCCACCCTGACTGCTGTCACTGCCCATATCCGGGTCTCATCATCCCAGCCCAACCACTTACTAGTGTGCCATCTTGGGCAAGTTACTTAATCTCTTTTGCCTCAGTTTCCTCATCTGTAAAATGAGGATTTCACATTCAATTTTGAAAGCAATTTATTGGGCACCGACAATATTCTAGGCACCAGGGACATGGCAGTAAAACAAACAAAAGTCCCTGTCCTCACGGAGCTGCCATTGTAGTGCAGTGATGGTAGAGACGACCTGAGTAGGGGAGGAAGGAGGGTTGTTGTTTTAAATAGGGTGGCTAAGGAAGGTCCCACTAACAACGTGACATTTGAGCAGAAATTTGAAGGAGCGAACTGCATGAACATCTGGGGAGATGGCATTCCAGGTGGAGGGAACCGCAAGTGCAAGAATTCTGCGCCTAATGGGTACTTGGAGTGTTGGAGGACTGGGAAAGAAGTCCCTGTGGCTGGAGTAGAGTGAAGGAGGGTGGAAGTCTGATAAGGAGCTGCAGAGAGAGGGACTAGATCACGGAGGCATCTGTCTGCTGTTCTCAGGATCCCAACTTTGACTCTAGGGAGATGGGGGCAGGTCTGAGCAGAGGAGGGACCCAATCTGACTTTATATGTTAAGGTCACACTGGCTGCTGTATGTGAAGAATAGGGGTCCACAGCAAGGGCAGAGGCAAGGAGAGCAGTCAGAAATGGGGCCACTGCAGTAATCCCGGCAAGAAACAGTGGGGTCTGGCCCAGCTGGCCGCAGTCGGGGAGGTGAGAAGTGGTCAGATTGAGGAAACTGCTGAAGTCAGAATCCATAAGATCCACAGATAGCTGGGATGTGGGGAGTGAGAGAAAGGGTGTGGGGTGTGGGGGTAGGTGATGGGGGAGAAGGTAGACAGGTATGATGGCTAAGCTTTTAGCTTGAGCAAGTGCAAGGATGAAATTGTCATTTACTGAGATGGGGAAGGTTTGGGCAGATCATTTTCAAACATGAGAAGGTTAAGATTTCTATTAGACATCCAATGGAGAAGCCAATGGGCTATTGGACATATAGGTCCAGCAGAGGAGAGGTGTGGACTGCGATAGAAACGTGGGAGATGTTAGTGTATAGATGGTATTTCTAGAAGATCAAGAGAACACCTACTTTGATGGATGTTGTGGGGATTCAATTAAAGCACGCTAGCATTTAGAACCACGCCTGGCACATAGTAGGCACTCAATAAAGGTTAGCTAATCACCAACATCATTTTATGTCACTTCCACTCCCCCACTAGCCCCCCAACTGGCCTCCCTGCTTCCTGCCAGGGCCACCTCCATGCCATCCTCCACACTGCTGGTAAGAGTGGTCTTCCTAAAGCCCAGCTCAAACCTGCAATGGTTCCCTATTGCCTATAAGATAAAGTACAACAGTCAAAGGCCCCTTAAGTCCTTTCCTGATTCGCCAGCCCAATTTCTGCCACCACTTCCCACCTCCCACTTTGTTTTCCAGCATTAATAGGGAACCCTTTGTTCACAGCTTGGTATCTTTGAACATGCAGCTGCCTCTGCCATGACTTGTCCAGCAGCAAACTCCGACTCATTCTCACATCCTCCATGAGGCCTCCCTCCCCACCCAGGAGTCTGTCCCCCTTTCTTGTGGCCCTGCCTCCTACTGTCACTGGTGTTCCTTGCCCTCAAGAAAGATTGTTCCTTCTACCCCTCTTCCTACAGCACCAAACACTGAGCCTGTCTCAGGCAAGGGGCTGGGGGGAGGGGCTATTCTCCATGATGGGTTTTATTATTGTTACTATATTTTAGATCAGCAAACAGAGCTCAGAGAGGTGAAGTCACTCACCCAGGTCACTGAGCTGGTAAACAGTGGGGGCCTGGAGTGGTCTTTAGGTCAATCAGTCACTTGCCTGATTCAAAGTCCCGAGCTCAAATGTATATGCACACATGTGACCATACACACAGAATTAACAATCTCAGGACATCTGGGACTCCCTTAGTCTTTCAGTTGCTCTCTACTTGGGAAGGAATCCAGGGCTACAGAGAGGATTAAGGATTTAGGCTCAGAATAGGTTTTCACTTGTTTATTCAATAATTCATTCATTCATTCTCTCACTCATTCACTTATTCCCTCATACTCTGACTCACTCACTCATTCACACTCAATTAATTGTTTATACTTCCATTTTCTACTTGCAGCAGATTTGGACCCTACCTTCTAAGAGCTCAGAGTCTGTGGAGAGCCTGGCCAAGGGAATGGAACCCAAAGGGCTTGCCTTGGACCTTGAAAGTGAAAGAAGTTTACCAGAGGATGTTCCTAGGAAAATGATATCACAGCCTGAGACTGCAGCATGTGCAAAGGTCCGGAGGCTTCAAACAGCTACTGGAGACCTTAAGCAGACATCCCAGAAGGAAGGTACCTGAGGGGGCAGATGGGAGGAGCGGCTGGGGATCCTTGGGGTATAAGGTTGGAAACATGGGCAGAGGGTCAAGGTCAAGATTAATCTGGGAGTTTGTATGCAGTAGGCTTAAGGTTTGTGTTGGGTTTAGGATTAGAGCTTAAAATCAGATTATTTCTTTTTCACCTGCCTTTTCCAGAAGGATTTTGAGTGAGTTGTATCAGTGGTAAGGACCTGGGGTTATGATTAGGGCTGCCAAGAAACTAAGGGGTCAGGGGTGGGCTTTAGGGTTGCGACTCGGGGTGCTGTAAAATCGAAGACCTCAAGGAATCAAAAGCAACGTTTGCTGTGCCCGAGGTGTGCCTTTGTCTCCTCTCTGAAGCCTGGGTGTACTGCCTGTGTATTCTTGGGCACACACCTCAACCCCTCTGGGCCTCTCAGCGCCCACCTGTTCAACTGCTGCGGGGATTAGGACGCTGTTCTATTACATAGTATCAGCAACTTCTGTGGTCCAGGTGCTCTCCTCTGCACCGGACACTACTCTGCGTTGAGCGGGAACAGTAGCCAACCACCTGTATAGAGTAGATACTTCGTCAAGGCCAGTTCGCTCTCCTTCCTTCATTTCCCCATAAAGCCGACTCCAGGAGCCCCTTCTGGGCTGGGGCGGCCGGGAGTGCTAAGTCACTCCTCCGGAGGAGTGGGGGCCAGCGGCTGGGGCGCCCCCAGGCCGGGCCTCAGCCAGGGCCACTCCTGGCCCAGCGCGGCGCAGCCCGTGTCCTGAGCTGCCGCAGGCGGGGAGCCGCGCAATTACCCTAATTACAGCCCGGCCTCCGCGGCGGTGGCGAGCGCTGCCACGCCGTCCCGAGAACGCCCCCGGCCGGGGCCCAGCGTGGGAACCGCCGTGCCCTCCGCCCGGGGCGGCGGCGGCGGCGGCGGCGTCGGGAGTCCGCCCGGGAGGCCGTGATCGTGGATAAGCCCGCCCCGCCGCTCGCCCGGCTAATTACCAGGCGGCGATCGGCGCGCTCGCGGCGCCATTCAGCTATCTTCTCCAAGCGCCCCGCGCCCATGAATTCCCAATCCCACACCTGGTGGGAGCAGCGGCAGGCCCGCAGTCCCATGTGCCAGGGGAAGCCGAGTGGCCCAGCCTGCGGGGAGGTTGCCACGCGCCATTGATTCGTTCTCTTCCTTTCTCAGGGGACAGTTTAGGGAAGATTTGGTGCTGCAGAAAAGGCATGCGATAGGTACAAGCAATCTGAAGATATAAACTCTCTGGGCCTCAGTTCCTCGTCTATGAAATGGGGACAGCAGTCCCCATTCTGCGACCCTCCCAGCACTATTGCTCATTTGTTCTTTCTTCATTGGTTGCATTCCTTCACTTAGAACATTTCCTGAGCACCAAGAATGAATGTGGTGCCAGGGCTAGGGTGACCAGCTGTCGGTGTTTGTCCAGGACTGAGGGAGTCCCAGGATGCAGGGTGAGTGGTGCTAAAACTGAGGTAATTCTGGGCAAACCAGGGCAGTTGGTCACCTTGCCTGTGCTGGGTGTTGGGGGTTTGAGTCACATCCCAGCTTGGCCTGTCCCTCTGAGAACTGGAAAGCCTCCTGCCCATGGGGAGGGATGCCCCATGTGAACTGTTGGCACTGGAACAGGGCGAGGGCAAAGCGTCCTGGTGATGCGCTATGCTCAGCTTTTTCCCAGTCCCCTGGCTCCAGGCCCAGACATATATATGTCAAAGCAAGCCTACCCATTGCCTGGCTGGGAAAGCCAAGGCTGAAAGACTGGCAGTGGCTTTCCCACAGCAGCTGCCATGAGTCAGTGCCCAGGGGCAGGTGTGGTCAATACTACCTCTGCCCACTCCCTTGCTCTATGACCTTGAGCAAGCCACCTTGCACTCAGAGCTGCATCCAATCTTTCCCCGGGGGAGATGGGGGTGGAGTACGGTGGTAACTGGGTGATCTCCAAGCTTGGTGGTGTAGTGCCTGCCATTATAGGAGCCCTTTCCAGGAACCCCGCTCTTCACCAGGAACTCCCAATAAAGCAGGCCTCCCCAAAGGTGGAGGTGCCTGCCAAGAACTTGGTCACTTCTGGGTTCTTGGCAGTAGCCAGGTGACAATATGCCAGGAAGAACTCAGAAAGCTCAGCCTTTGGAATCAGACAGAATGGCCTTAAACTTCACAGGTTACTGGACCTGTCTGAGCCTCATTTTCCACACCTGTAGCATGAGGGCAATACCACCTCCTACTACTGAGGTAGTGAATGAGATTCTAAAGATGTGGGATAAGCAGGGCTCAGGACTCACCAGTTCCCTTCCTGCCCTTTATTGGTCCCCATGTTCCCCTGTGCAGCTGACCCAGCCTCACCCTCTGCTTCCCTCTTTCGCTTCCATTCCCTCAGTATCCACCATGTGCTGGTCTTCTTAGGACCTCAGGGGGGCCACACATATCTAAAAAAAAAAAAAGAATTTCCCTTCTTTCATGGGAAGCCATGGTAATTCCTGAGACCCCAGGGTTGGGGGAGGAGAAAGAGTAACAGCAGCTGTCACCCCTGGGAAAATAGGATGCCAGCTCACTCACAGCTCCCCTCTCTCCAACTATCACCCTCCCTCTGCCTAGACGCCCTTTCCCTTCATCACCCAGCCCCCCTCCATCACCCCACCCCCACTGAGCTGTACTGCTACTCTGGCTCTGTCCAACAGGGAAGCCTTCCCTGGTTGCCCAAGGCAGAGTTAACTGCTCCTTGCTCCTGTCTTTACCTGCAACCGAGCACAGAGTCTAGCTCATTGTAGGCAGCAATATATATGGAAAGAAGAGAGGAGAATCAGAAGGGAAGGGGTGGGCCTGAATCTATGTTCAGGTTTAGGGACTCCTGCCCACCCTGTGCCCAGGCTGTGATGTTCCCTCCAGAAAGGGAGGTGACAGAGGAGAGTATGTGTACTGGGGTAGGGTACATTCTACCTCCTTCCAGTGTCTTCCTGCCTTACCTCTTGCCCCTGTTTTACACTTGACGTTTGCTGTTAGCAACCCATCTCCCCTTGCAGGGGGCCCCTGGGACAGAGATACCTACCGTGTTTCCCAGAAAATAAGATCTAGCTGGACAATCAGCTCTAATGCGTCTTTTGGAGCAAAACTTAATGTAAGTCCCAGTCTTATTTTACTATAAGACTGAGTCTTTATAATATAATATAATATAATATAATATAATATAATATAATATAATATAATATAATATAATATAATATAATATAATAATATAATACTGGGTCTGACACTAATTTTTGCTCCAAAAGACACATTAGAGCTGATGGTCCAGCTAGGCCTTATTTTGGGGGAAACACAGTAGGTGTGGACGTCAGCTTTGCTATGAACAGTACATCTCCTTTTTTTTTTAATTAATCTTGAGAGATATTTTATTGAGGCCACCATGTTGATCCTTTTAAGAGCCTCTCAACTGGGTTGGAACTTTATTTTACAGATGTCTTAAATTTTTATATGTAATAGTTTAAACTAATATTTTATATTTAATTCCACTAGATGATATTGTCAACGAAAAACATCTAGCCTAAAAGAAAGCTTATAAGAGTTTATTTAAGCCAAACTGACAATAATTGCCAGGAAACAAAATCTCAATGGATTGAGGAAATGCTCCCAACAGTGGATCTCCTTGAAGAAAGTCATGTCCTTGTGTGCGAGGGGCTTAACCAGATGACCTTGAAGTCCTTCTCAAGTCCTTGCAATCTTAGGATGCAGAAATTCTGAGACTTTTGGGTCTTTGTATCCAGAATCCATGGTGTGAAGCTGCTCTGTCCGATGTGGGAGCCACCAGCCACAGGTGGCTGCTGAGCACTTGATACGTGGCTACTCCAAATCGAGCTGTAAGTATAAAATACACACCGATTTCAAAGATTCAGTACAAAAAAATGTGAAATGTCTTTAATTTTTATATTGATTATGTACTACAATGATATAATTTTGGATATTTGCGGTTAAATAAAATTTATTAAAAATTTTTTTTTTACTTAAAAAAAAACGAAAAACAAAAACAAAAACATGGCTACCAGAATACCTACAAGTTCCTATGTGACTCACATTCTGTTTCTATTACAGCACTGGCTAAAGCGCTGGTGGTGATCAGCCAGCTAAGTCAAGACATTCACTGGGCACCAATCAGCTTGGCAGTTGTTGGAATATTATTCTCTTTCCAGGAGGGGAGAACCAGATCCTGATGCCTTATGAGAAATTGCTGCCTCCTCCCCCAAAATGAAGGCACCGCAAGTCCCCTCTTCCATCTTAAGCAGCTGGTTTCTGGGGGAGTGAAGAGCAGAACCCCTCCTCCAATGCTGTGCTCTCTCCACAAGGAAGACACAGTTAAGACGTGACTGGGAAGTTCCTTTCCAGGCTGGCTTCCAGCCCAGCAAGAGCCAGGCTGGCCCACCCAGAGGAAACCTCTGGCTGCCTCTTCCTGCCTGGCCCAACCCTGCCCCCTACATCTGAACCAGGCTCAGGGGGCAGCCACACCCCCTAGTCCCCAGCCAGGTCAGCACCAGGCTGGGCATTCAAGGGGGCACATGACTCTCCCCTGAGGGAATTTACACACCAGCCAAGGAAGCAGGTCACACCCACAAGGTAACTGGAGATGATCACACAGCAGCCTCCATCTACTGGGAAACAGCAGATCTTTAATGAGATATGGGCAGATATGGGACCTATTTCTCCATGCCCCACCCCCACCAATCTTCCTCTTCACATTTTGAGAGGTAAATAAAGAACAGGGCACAGTGGTTAATAGTGAAACCTTAGCACTTCTTCAGGCATAAATTTAAACCCCACTTTAGCCAGCTGCTTGCTGTGTGACTGAACATTAACCTCCCTGGGCCTCAGTCTTCTCATCTTTAAAATGGGAAAAATCAGAGTACACACCTTGCAGGGTTATTGTAAGAATTCGATAATCTAATGCATGCACATTGCTTGACAGAGGAAAGGCCCCCCAAATGTCAGCTACTGTTACTATTATTAATAAGAACAGACTCCTTCCTCATGCATGTACTTCTTTTTTGTGACTAAAACCAGCCAAACCAGGACTGCCACAGGACGCTTCTTCAGGACCCTGAGCACTAGTCATTGGAATGCAATTTGATTAGAGAGGGGTTTTGCAGGGTGTCTGGTCTAGTGGTTCATAAAGACCACCCACATCTCTCTGTGACAGTTTGAAATGGTCTCCTCTGGTAGGTGGCAGGTCCTCAGCAGCATAGACTGGGGTGGGCAGCAGAAAGCGAGGAGGACCCTGACCCTCAGGCAGCCCCTTTCTGTGCTTCCCTTCCCCATACACCAGATAGCTGGGCTGGGAGGGCTGAGGTGACGGTGAAGGGCAAAGCAGCTAGAGAACCCCGAAGCTGTTTGTTCTTAATTTCCCTCAGTTCATCTGCAAAATGAAATCGCTGGAAGGGTATTGCTTCCATTTCCCTTCATAGTCCCCCCTTGAAACTGGATTTTCAAAAGTAAGTGGAATTTCTTTAATCCCAGAATAAGTCTGTGGTTCCAGCAATTCGAGGTCCTCAAAGGGACAAACTCAAATCAAGAAAATAGTCATAGTCCCATATAATCATGTAAGATGAAGTGTTATGCCCTAATTTTTCTGTCTTCAAATTGGTTTTTATACTATATCTTTTTTGTCATGCTGGTGTACCTTTGTCAACTGATTTACCTTGAGAGAAAACAATAGTTTATTCTGGGATATTTATTGTCTATTTGGATTTTTTGGTATTAAAATGGCCTTCCTTTTATGAAGTGGTGAAGTGTCTGATAATTGCTTTAGGTGGGTTTGAATGGCTGCTTAGGCTGCTTTGTATGCCCTGATTTGGTAAAATAGAAAATTGGCCCCCCTTATCAGTTCCTAACGTTTGGAAGGGGACGGTTTACTGATCCAAAGATCTGGGCCCACTGCCCCAGTCCAGCCTCCTACGCACTGAGCTCCTTCCGCTTCTCCTGCACGGGCTGTACCCTCAGCGATGGAGACGGCAGGTATCCTCTCAGACGCACCTCTGGCCCCAGCAAGGGACTTCTCCACCTCCTGGCAATGAAGCACTCACCTTTCCAGAGCCCCCTATACTGTTTTCACACACCTCTGACTCTCAAGAAATTCCTTTCATTGAATTGAAACCCACTTTCAATTATCTCCCCACTACTCTAGTCCTAGATTCGTTTTCAGAGATCATCCAGAACCTTCCACTCTCACTGCTAAGATCTGAAGGCACTGTGATTTAAAGGCCTCTAGGGAAAGGACCTTCCTTTCTCTGGGCTCAGCATTCCAGTTCCTTCCTTGGAGGGCCTCCCCCTTGCCCACCCCTCAATCCTTTAGATCCCCCAGCCCGACCCCAGGAGCTCACTATGAGAAGCACAGTAGTGTGGTTGGTAAGGGTGTGAGCTCCGGAGCCAGTCTTGGTATGAATCCCGGCCACTCTTTTCTGGCTATGTGACGTCGGACAAGTTACTTCAGCTCTCCGTGCCTCAGTTTTCAGTTTCCTTACCTCAAAGCAGAGATAATAACAGCTCTGATAGGATTCTTGTATTATAAAGATGACGTCAGTTAATACACATTAAGCCTTAGAACAGTGTTTGGCATAGCACTGTGCTCAGTGTGTGTCACCTGGGATGTGTTCTGTGATCCTGCCCTCCCTACCCCATCACCGGTTGATTGGGGGAGGGTCTGATGTGAGGGGTGGAGGTGGGGGTGCCTGACTCAAGTTGGGCCAGCAAGTCTTTTCCCAGGGGTGTTTAGACCTGGAATGCAGAGAAAGGAGTCCATTTTTTTCCTGTTAGCTAAAGGTGCAAGGTATAAAACTCAGCCATGTTTTCTACACTGCAAAGAAAAGCATTGTGCTGTGAAAGAGAAAGAAAGTATTGCTCCAAAAAAGCAAAGACGAAAGGGAGAGCGAGAGCGAGAGCGAGAGAGAGAGAGTTCTCGTTCCAGTTGCTCCTAAAGACCTCTTCCACTTCATTGTTCCACTTCACTGTTTGTCTCAGTAAGCTTTTGCTGTGTAACAACTACCTCAAAACGTATGAATTAAAGCAGCACTCATTTACTAGCTCCTGATTCTACATGCTACAATTTGGCTGGGCTCTGCTGGTATCCCCTGGGTCCATTCATGCAGTTGCAGTCAGCTGGTAGCTTGACCAGGGCCCTTTGGTCCAGGAAGGCCTGAAGATGACCTAGTATTTACTAAATGTTTGTCATATGCCAGACACTGTGGGAAATACCTCCGTGGAGGAAAATTAATATGTACTGAGTTCCTACTTTGTGTTAGGCCAATGATAGAAATTGTTGGTATATTATCTCACTTAATCCTCCTGATTATGTGGTCAGATAGTTGTTGTCATCACCCCCATTTTACAGATGAGGAAACTGAGGTTCAGAGAGGAGGAATAACATGCCTAAGATTTGAAGACCCAGAGGGGCAGATCTGGAATTCAAACCAAGAACTCCTGAATGTCTGCCGAATCCACACTCTTGCCCTGTCCAACCCGGCCCTTCCCCATCATAGAGTAAAACTTGGCTCTACCCTCCTGCTGCTTTAAGTGTTGTCAGGGGGACTGAGTGGACACAACATCCAACAGTGTAAGACTCAACACCATTCATTCAACAAATGTGCCCCCATACCTATTTTGTGCTAGGCGTTGTGTTAGGTACCAGGGAGGCGGAAATGACTCAGGCACAGGATGCAGCAGCAGCAGAAACAGAGGAGGAAGTAATTAATCATGCCTGGTTTGGGCTCAGCATGGACTCGTTTATCAGCCCGATTCTTAAGGGATGGGTGATGCTGGTGAGGAAATGCAGTTCAGGCCAAACTCCCCTTCCCACAGATGTGCAGGGTCTCAGTCCCAGTTACACAGCCACCAGAGGTCAAGGTCATCCTCAGGAGAAGGATCAACGGTTCTTGGGCCATCCTTTGAGCCTGGCTGCAAAGCTGGGCACAGGCCACTTGTTCACAGGATATCTGTGGATTCCAGGTCAGAAGTAGCACCTGCCAGGGTGAAGTGACACCTTTGCCATCTTCTGAGGCAGCTCAGGAATTCCTGAGCCAAAGAAAACAATTTCTGTCAGCCCAGAGTTGGGATGCTCAGAGATTCAGCACCCACATGCCCTGAGCCTTGTCCCCAGTGCGCAGGCATGAGCACAGGGAAGGCAGGCTGAACAATGAAAGGAATTTGACCTTGGAATGAGCCAGACCTCGCTGTGACATCTAGCTGCATCAAGTTCTGGCGGCGTTCCCATAAGCTGGTGATCTACCCTTCCTGAGCTTATTTCTCATCATCTGTAAAACGGGGACAAAACTCTCCATCTTAGCCAATGCCTTTTGTGTCTCTCAAGCTAGCGCAAACAAAATCAGGACTGTGTCAGGTGGAGACCAGGGCACCTCCTGAAACTCCAGGACCACAGGAGCCTGTAAGTCCATCAGAAATTCAGGCAGGACTCCCTCTCCGTCTCCCCTCTCATTGCTTTTCCTCTGCGCTCACTTCATTTTTCTCCCTCTGCAGACAGGCTTCTTCCATTTATCTGGTGCCTGTGGCAAAAGCTGGCTGCACCACAGCTCACACATAGGTGTACGTGTGACAGTCCCAGCGTCATTCAGGCTGGCTGCTATCTTTCAGTCCCAATTCCAAACTGCTGGGAGAAAGAATCTGGCCCAGCTGGGACCTAAGATCCACCACTCTGGTCTATGGCACAGGGATCTATGTCCAGCAAAGGTGGGTCACATAGCACAACTGGGGACCCCCACGGGTAAAGTGAGCAAGGGGGCACTCCTCGGAGGAGCGTCACCATGAGCAAGGCAGATCCCTGCAAGAGTTACTGTGAGGATTAAATAAGACAGTGAATATCAACCACTTGACACCTAACAGGCATGCCCTTCAAGGTCAGATTCCCTAGAAGCAGAGTTCTCAGGAGAAGAAGACTGAGAGAGAAGGGGGCAGGCAGAGGGATGCAGTCTCAGCCTGGCCCACAGGGAGCTCTGGAGCGCCAGCTGCCCCCACACAGCCAGCTTCACATTGAGGCAAGGGGACTGGTCTATTGTACCCTCACCAGTCTGTCCTGGGATGGGCAGGGGTTGGGCAGGGGTGGCTTCCATCTGGCTGAGGGTAAGTCTCAAGAGAAGGGGGCAGCTGTGATTGTTAGCAGCCACATCGCGGCAGCTCAGAGGTGGGTGCACCAGCCAGGAAAGGGGATCCAGGCGGGGCACCCACAGCATCCATTGTAGGGGCCTCACACAAATATGCCATATGGGCACTCACTGACTCTCAGCTTTACCTCTCCCTTTTATGTGTTTAGAGTAATATTAAGTTGTATATTGGATAGGTGAATTTTTTATATTAGGCATGTTTGTATATACTATATGTGGTAAGATGTAAGTGTAATAAGCTCCACAGGGGAGTCTTAAGGACTACATGTGGTTTTTGCCTTACATGCTGATTTTAAAATGTAAATATGACTCCACTATAAGTGGTTAAGCCCCTTGGACCCTCCCTAATCTCCCTCTTCCACACGGTCACAGGGCTCCTGTCCTGATCGGGGTACCAAGGGGGGACTCCTGGCTCCAGTGGTTTCCCATCGTACTTGAAACACATCCAACCCCTTGACTCAGCCCCTCGGTGCCAACACAACCTGCCCCTTGCCTACCTGTCTGACCACTAACCCTCAGCTCACCACCCTCCAGACTCAGGGCCTTCGTTCAGTCCCTCAAACCCACCAGCTCTTTCCCACCTGAGCCTTTGCACATGCTGCTTCTTGCCCAGAACATCTTCCCTCTGTTCTTTGCAAGTTGGCTCCTCATCTCCTTCAGGTTCAATCTAACGTTACCTGTTCGGGAGGCTGGCCCTGACCCCTCTTGCTAAAGGAAGTTCCAATCACCCTGCTTGTTTCCTTCCTAGCTTTGACAGTTTAATCGTTTTGTTTCTTCACTTAGTTCCTGTCTCTGTTGTTACTAAATTATAAGCTCCATGATGTCAGGAAGTGCCTGGCACAGAGTAGGAGCTCAGTAAGTACTTTTCGAATGAATGAATGAATGAATGAATGAATGAATGAATGAATGAATGAATGAATGAGTCTGTTACCAAGCCCCAGCAGTTTACCTCAAATCCATCCTGTCTTTTCCACTGGCAGGAGAGAAAGTTCCAATAGGCGGATTATCACTGTCCTGCTCAGAGACCTTCCATGGCCCTTCCCCGCACAGAGTCACTGACAATCCCTTGCTCCAGCAGGCGATGTAGTCAAACGACCCAGCTTCAGAGCGGCTGAGCTCTGAACAACAGGGTTGCCGGTTCAATTCCCTCATGGGATGGTGGGCTGAGCCCATGGCAACCAAGATTGAAAATGGCAACTAGACTTGGAACTGAGCTGTGCCCTCCACAACTAGATTGAAGGACAACAACTTGGAGCTAATGGGCCCTGGAGAAACAGACTGTTCCCCTGCCCCAAAAAAATTTTTTAAAAAAATGATCCAGGTTCAAATCCCATCCTTGCTGCTGGCTAACTATGCAACTTTAGCTAAATGATCCACCTGTCTCTATCTCAGTTCCTTTCTGTAAAATGGGTGAAATCCTCCGGCTTTTTCTCTTTCTTGGATTATTTGTGAGAAAATGTAGAAACTCTGCACATGGTTTTCAGAATTGTGAGTGCTGACAGTTAAGGGCCTTCCCTGCTCAGGCCAGATTTCTTCCTCTCCAGACACAAATAACCATTATTCCAGGTAGCTCCACACAGCTACCTGGTACTTGCTAAACTTCACGCTGTACATTCATGCCTTGGTGCTTTCATTTCAGAGCTGTGCTCTTTGTCGAGAAAGCCCATTTCCCTGCCCTCGTCAGTCCAGACGCTGTCCATCCGAGAAGACTCACTCTTCCTTAACCTCTTCACCTACCTCCAGGCTCACAGCGTCTTTGATGTCTGTGTTACTTCTAGGAAAGTCTCCCTCCCTGAACTCAGAGCTCTTTTGCTGGTCCAAACCGCTAATTCCATCAACATACTGCACTGCTTAGTACCAACCAGGTCCTGTATGGGGAACAGGGTTTTGGTGTGGAAGGAGATCCCATCTCTACCCTCAAGAGGACCACCATCCAGTGGGATCAGAGTGACCAAAAAGCACTTGATAACTGATTTGCAGGCTAGGAGAGCACTTGCACTAAAATCACATCCACCTAACTTTGAATCTCAGGATGCATGGAACAGAAACCTAACTACAGTGGCTTCACTAAATGGGGTATACTTTTTTCAAATAACATAGTAAGAAGACCAAAGTAGGTCTTCCGGGACTGCTACGGAGACGCCATGGTGCATGGAGGGTCCAGGCTCCTCCTAGATTCTACTCTGCCATCCTTAGCATGTGCCATCATTTTTCTTCTCTGTACCAGTTTTCTCATCTATAAAATGGGAATAACTACCTTCCTTACAGGAAGATAAAATAAATAAAGATCAAGCAACTTGATATGTGTAAAGAGCTTAGAACAGTATCGGCACATGTTAAGTGTTCTATAAATGTTAGCCATTATTATTATTATTATTATTTTCTTCTCATGCTGAAAGAATGGCTGCTACCTCTCTAGACATCACATCCTTACCCCTGGCAGGAAAGGAGGAAAGGCAAAACACAAAAAGTGACTGCTGGCTGAATCCACTGGTTGTTTTTTTAATTGAAGTGAAATGCAAATAACATAAAATTAACCATTTTTAAATGAACAATTCAGTGGCATTTAATACATTCCATATTGTGTAACCACCAACTATCTAGTTCCAAACCATTTTTATCACCCCAAGAGGAACCCGGTACCCATTAAGCAGTTGCTCCCCAATTTCTCCTCCCCTCAGCCCCTGGAAAACACCACCATTTGTTTTGTCTCTGGATTTACCTATTCTCCATAATTCCATCTATTTTTAAACAGTTTTCCAGGAAGCCCCACCCAACCTCTTCTGCTTACGTCTCATTGGCCAGGAATGTGTCTGATTTTTGTCTGGGCATATTGCTGCCCTCAATAAAATCAGCATTCTCTCATTCTATATTCTAATGCTTAGTGAGCTCCTACAACCATATTTTATTGATTCTCAGGCCCATGAATTCTGTTTTACATTTTAACTTTTCCAAAATTAGAATCCCCTTATATTGATAATATCTCATTTTTTAATGAAATAGGGTATTGCCAGGAACTGTTCAAGGTGTTAGGGATAAATCAATAATGAAACAGATAAAGTTCCCTGCTGTGGAGCTGACATTCTAGTGGTGGGGAGATAAACAATTAAACATAATAAATAGGTGACTTATTTAATGTATTAGAAGATGATAAATGCTTAGAAAAAATGAAAAGTAGAGCAAAGTGAGGCCCATTTGGGGGATGGAACAGGGGCCGGTTGCTGTATCAATGTATTAGTTATCTATTACTGTATAACAAATCACCCCAAAACTTAGCAGCTTAAAGCAACAAACATTTATTATCTCAGTTTCTGTGGGTCAAGAATCTAAGAAAGGCTAGGTAGGTCATTTTGGCTCAAGGTCTCTCACAGGATTACAAACAAGATGTTAGCTGGGGCTGCCTGCCATCATCTGAAAGTTTGTCTGGGGCTTGAGGGTCTGCTTCTGAGACTCACACATATGGCTGTTGGCAAAAGGCCTTAGTTCCTCACTGAGTGATGGCAGGAAGCCGTGGTTGCTTGCTATGTAGGCATCTCCATCGGGCTCCTTGAGTGTGTTCATGACACGTCAACTAACATCACCAGAGCAAGTGATTCAAGAGAGAAAGAGCAAGGAGAAACGCACATGTTTTTTATGATCTAGTTTTGGAAACAACTTCTCCTCTGTTCTATTTGTTCGAAGTGAGTCACTATGTCCAGCCCACATTTAGGAGAGGGGGGGTTTAAGGAGGAGTATCAAAGAATGTGTGAACATTTTTCGAAACCACTTCAATGAAATAGGAGAGTCAGGATAAAAGAAAGGTCATATTTGAGCAAAGACTTGAAGGAGGTGAGAGAATCAGCCAAGCAGATATGGTGATGAGGGAGGAGAATATTCTGAGCAAGGTAAACAGCTGGATCTGTTGGGGTGAAACTTACCTGGCATGCTGGAAAAGAAGAGAGAGTGAAAGTGGGAGACAACTAGTGGGACTGCCACACTCCTTTCCTCCATGACTAGCTGTGTGACCTTGGGTAAGTCACTTCTCTCTCTGAGTCCTGGTTTTCTTCTCTGTGAAATGGGAATGATAGAAGTAGCTACTCACAGGTTTTTCATGAGGGTTAAATAATACGTGTGAATCCTCCAACCCATGTCTGGTACATAGGAAATACTCGATAAACATTAACTAATATTATTCTTGTTACAATCAGGCACAGTTGCCTCGTTCTTATCATCTGAGCAGAACCTACACTGGTGCAAATCATCAGCTGGGGGCTCTTGGAGGACATGGCTCTTAAGGGACATGCTAGAAACTTCTCCTCTCCTATGTAACCTAAAGAAAAAGCTGCAGAAGAGACAAACTTTCCTTGCCAGTCAGAGCCTGGACCTCAAGTCTCGGAGCAGTCTCCAGGTTTAAGTGCCAAGTCTGCCAAGCAGCTGGGGCAGTGGTGGGGGCAGCAGCCAGGGACCGGGCAGCCAGTCCATAAGTTCTCGAGCCAGGTCTTCCCAGGTACCTCTCATGAGCCTCCCAGTCTCAGTCAATCCATGGAGAAGTATTTGTTAAGACTTATCTGAGCCTTGCTTTGCCTTGGGTAGTGGAAATGGGGTTGTCAGCAAGAGTAAAACCCAAGAGATCCTGACGACCAGGACACGCAGTCTTTGGGGGAGGCAGAAGCCACTTGGGGTGCATCATTCTGTATGTTCTCAAGAAAGGGGACTGGATATAAGGAAGGAGCACGAAGAACTGCATCCTCACTTGGTGGCGCAAGACCGGCTAGGACTTACCAGTTCCTTCCATTGGTCAGAGCCAAGAACTACTGGGGCCCTGTCAACTCAAGAGCTTCCCGCTGACCCTCCCCCCAATGGGCTCATAAAGACATCACTCAGGATGTAAGCAGTTTGCATCAGTGGGGAGTGCTATGCTCCAAGGACTACAAACGTTGCTTCCAACCCTGGCTCCGCCACACACACCTTGTGACCTCAGCCAACTTCCTGAGTTATTTTCTGGGCTCCTCCTTTGTCAAAAAGATAATAGGCTCTGCTCTGCCTAACTTATTCATTCAAGAGACACTTAAGTCCCTACTCTGCGCCCAGCACTCTTCTGATGTCTCAGATATACTGTGCAGAACATTCTGTGCAAGACATTCAAAGCCTCTGCTCTCAGGGAGCTGAGCTGCTAGTGGGGAGACATTACCTGAAATAATGCCAAGTGGTGGGAGGTGCTAGGAAGAAAAACAGAGCAGGGGCAGAGGATAAAGCTTGGTCAGGGAAGGTCTCTGAGGGGGTGACTTTTAGATGGAGATGAGAACAAAGGGAAGGACTGGATCATGTGGATGTCTGCGAGAAGGGCATTCCAGGCAGAGAGAAGAGCAAGAGCCTCGAAGTCCAAGGCAGAGCAAGGAGGCTGTTCGTGGAAACGCTAGGAACAAATGACAGTCCAACCAGAGCAAGGCTGTCACAGCATGAGTTAGATCATGTCACTCCTCTGCCAAAGTCCTTACAGGGCCCTGTAAGGCCCCATATGATCCTCCTCTTCTCTGACAGCCTCCCCCACCCCCAAGCTTCCTCTGCTCCAGCCACACTCCCCCCTGGCTGTTGCTCACACCTGCCTTGAGATGTTACCCTAACTCAGGGGCTTCACCTGCAGAGCTTATTAAAATGCAGATGGCTGAGCCCCAGTCGAGCTACTGATTCAGAAACTGATCCAGTTTGGGATGGGGGCCCAGAATGTGCATTTTTAAAAAGCTCCTTAGTGCTAGAATTTTACAAGGACACTCCAGTTTTTCTCTCTACTGGGATTGCTCTGGCCTCAGACAACACGTGGTTAATGCCCTCTCCTCCTTCAAGTCTTTGCTCAAATCAAATGGTCTCAATGAGGCCTACTCTGACCATCCTATGCAATACTCAGGCTGCCCCCCTGCACCCCCAATCTCCTCCCTACTTTACTTTTCCTTTTTTCCATAGTACCTTCCACTTTCTAACATGTGGATAATTATTTTACTTAGTTCGTTATTAACTATGTCTTTAAGCACCCCCTTAAGAGGGGTTCTTAACCCAGACTCCATGAACCCCTGAGCACCCCATGGATCTCTCAGAGAGCTGCTAACCTGCCAGATTTATATGCAATAGTTTGTGACCATGACATCTGCAGCTTTCATTACATTCTCAAACAATTACTTGATCCCAAAAGCTTAAAAACCACTAGCAGATTAATGCCTGACATAGAGTAAGTGTTCAAAAAATATTTGTTGAGTAAATTAAAGAACTTTTTAGACGTTATTCACATGCATACACACTTTTTTAAAAAAGGAAAATGGTATAATGGCACACTGGCTCCCAAATGTTGCTGTCCTTAGATTGATTATGTCAGAATGAAGGGTTACTTTTTAAAGATACAAATTCTTATTATTTAAAATACCCTCAAAAAGTCTGAGTCAGGAGGCTTGGGTGGGGCCAGAGTTTTGGTACTTTTCAAGGCCCCCTCCCCTTTAATCCCCACATACACCTCAGGTGAGTCTGAGGTGCAGCCAGGTTTAGGAATTTCTGTGTGAAGCCTTAATTGGAGAGCGATTCAAGAGAATGAATTCCAGTGTGCAGCTTTTACACGTTGCAAAAAATATGATCACACCACGGTCACTTGTGACCTTCCCACAAGCTCTCAGGGTGACAGGGCAAGGATTACAGCCTCCTTTCGCTGAGCGGAAAGCCCAGGCCCTAGAACCAAAGTGACACCTGTCTCCCAATACCCAGCGGTCATACTTCTTCAGGTGGTGGGGATGTGATTAGAAGTAGGGCCTCTGGACTCTCACTCTAGGGCTCTCCTCTCTGCACCAACTGGATAAACCCAAGTACCAGGAAGTCCCAAGGCCACTACCAGCTAGGGGAGCCAGAGAAGGGAGGGGCGGAGTGGCAAACTTGTGGAGACCAAGGTTCAGGGAGGCTGTCTCCTGGCCACAGGGAGAGACTCCAGCTGCTCTGAGGACACAGGCATTCACATGCTAGCTCTGGCTGTGCTTGACCCCAGAAAGGCCACTTTCCCTTAGTGTACCTCAGTCTCATTATCTGCAAAATGGGGCTGATAATCCATGCCCTGCCCCCAATAAGATGCTTGTAGAAGGTAATGCACTCAAAACATCCAAGTTATTATTGTTATCTAGGGAAGGTGCAACATCCCCCACTCAGGTCTCCAGTGACAGACCAGCCTTTCATTCAGTTGAGGTACAATTTTGAACACCTACTACGGTGTTTCCTGGAAAATAAGACCTGGCAGGACCATCAGCTCTAATGCGTCTTTTGGAGCAAAACTTAATATAAGACCCGGTCTTATTTTACTAGAAGACCGGGTCTTATGATATGATATGATATGTGATATGATACTGGGTCTTATATTAAGTTTTGCTCCAAAAGACGCATTAGAGCCGATGGTCCGGCCAGGTGTTATTTTCGCGGAAACACGGTATGTGTCAGGTGCTGTGTTGAGCGCTGTACAGGCGTGATCACGTTGCCTCATTTAACCCTCACAACAGCCCAGTGGGGTGGGTGCTGCTATTGTTACTATTTTACAGACAAAGAAACTAAAACTCAGGAGAATGAGTTGCAATTCATTCCCTCATTTGTTCATTCACCTAACTTTTACTAAAAGCCTGCTCTGGCCCAGGCTCTGGGCCAAGTGCTGAGGTCACAAAGATGAACAAGTCTTCCAGGAGACTTGCCCATAAATTGTTTTAATAACAACTCAGTACATGCTTCCACAGACGAGTGAGTGAGAGCCGGAGAAGGAGCAGCTGGCTCCCCTGGGGTTATGGGGACGAGCAGCTGACCTGTAGGGCCCTGCCCTGCTAAGGTGCCCGTGCCGGTGTAGAAGTGGCCGGGTTTGAATCTCGCTTCTCTCCAGGGTCTGCTTTGCAATCCCACGGAAACCCCTTCTGATACTGAGCCTCGATCCCCATCTGAAACATTAAGAGATTGGGCTTGTGATCCAGCAGCTCTGGGGGCCTAAAACTCTGGCACTCCCACCCCACTTTCTGGTCAGTTCAAACTTGGCCCCAGCCAGCACTGAGACTGAGCCTGGGATAGTCAAACCCAGACCCTTGGAAAAGTAGCGCTCCTAGCCGGCTGCACTGCCCGGAGTCCAAAGGGCGGAGCTTCAACGGGGGTGGGGTTAAGACCTTCTGGTAGCGCTGCGCGGCCCACCCAGGGGTGTCTCATCCAGCCAATGAGCGCTCGGGGACGGGGCAGCCACACCTCTGGGTATAAGAAGTCGCGGAGCCCGGAGCCGCGGCGCGGAGGTCTCAGAGTCGGTTCTGGTGGGTGTGCGTTGTCTTCGCCGCCACGAGTTCCAGCCACTGGGCTCACAGGAGCTCTCAGTTCGGTGGGTCCTGGGCTGGGCTGGGCAGGAGCACGGGTCCGGTTCAGTTTTCCTTTGCCCGGCTGGGCTGCGGGGAGGGCACGGGACCCAGACCCCTCGTCGCAGAGGAAAAGCTGGCGGGGACCGGGGAACGCCCGCGCTGACCATCCGCCCGCCGCCCCAGCAGGCAGCCGGCGCGCCGTCATGGCCGACCACCTGATGCTCGCCGAGGGTTACCGCCTGGTGCAGAGGCAGCCGCCCGCCGCGCCCGCCCATGGTCCTCATGCGCTCCGGACGCTGCAGCCGTACGCGGGCCCGGGTCTGGACAGCGGTTTGCGGCCGCGGGGGGCTCCGCTGGGCCCGCCGCCGCCCCCACCCGGGGCACTGGCGTACGGGGCCTTTGGGCCGCAGCCAGCTTTCCAGCCCTTTGCAGCGGTGCCGCCGCAGGCCGCCGGCTGCGCGCACCTGCAGCCGGTGGCGACGCTGTGCCCAGGCCGTGCGACCGCGACCCCTGGTGCCCCGGGAGGCCCCCCGGGTCTGCAACCGGAGTCCGGCGCCCCGGCCCCGCCGCCGCCTGCGCACGCCCTGGGTGGCATGGACGCCGAACTCATCGACGAAGAGGCGCTGATGTCGCTGGAGGTCGAGCTCGAGCTGCACCGCGTGCGCGAGCTGCCGGTGCTCTTCCTGGGCCAGAGCGAGTTCGACTGCTTCTCAGACTTGGGGTCGGCGCCGCCCGCCGGCTCGGTGAGCTGCTGAGCACGGCCGGGCGCCTGCCTGGAGTGCCCGAGTGTAAACGGGGGTCTGACTGCCCACCGGACTGCGCACCCAGTGCCTGGGTCCAAGCACGCACCCTCCGTGAGGGTGGAGGCAGCGGGCTACGCACCGAGTTAACAGCTAGGACACCTGGCGTCACTCCAGGCCCTGCCTTCTGCTGGATGACAGTTTGGCATCACCTCTCTGACCTGGAGCCTCAGCGGTAAAGTGAAGGGCGCTGGACCCCCTTTCCGACTCCACGTTCTTGGATTCCGTGTCCTCTCTCACACTCTCCCCCACTCTAACCCCCCCCAATCTGAGCCATTCCAGGCCTCTGCCTGATTCCTCCCTCTCTCCTTGTGCAACCCACTGTGATCACTGGGTCCCTGGAGCTGCCATCCCCTGGGGCCTCCTCTCTGGTTGCCTGGGCCTTGAGGTCTTTGGGCCTTCCGCCCTGGGGAGGGAAAGACCTTACAGCCCTAACTCTTGCAGAGTGGAGCAATGCCCCATTGGCCTCCAAAAACCAAAATAAAACTGGGTCACTTTACAGTCTTGCATTTTCATTTCCTTATCACTCCAACCCTTGACTATATTTGGCTCCTAGAGTCCTGAGGCTGTTGGGGACCCTGGGTGGGATGGCGGCCACAACCCTCTGCCGTGCCCAGGAGAGGAAATTGACAGTTTCTTTCAAAATTATCTGTGAGTTGTGCAACTATTATATCATCGTCTGGAAGGCAGAGGCTGCCACCGCTAGGTGGCAGGGTAACCCAAGTGCACCAAGGTTGGACTTCCCAGCTCCTGAGAGGAGTTGGGGGAGCTTGGGGGTGCTCTCCCCACCTGCTGCTGGAAGAAGACAGCACAGAAGGGAACTGGATGGTACATGAGGAATCAGAAAGCCCTGACTTTGAACCATGGTTGTCTCCTTTATCCAAGACACCATCCATTCAGATTTGTGAGGCTATTTCCTCAAAGAGAGATGGTCCCTGTTCCAGGTGGTTGTGAGGATCAAATGCAATGTGAGCCCTTTAGCACAGGGCCGGACACCTTGGCAGCTCTCCATCAGTGATAGCGATGATTATTCTGCAAATGGATGCTAGCTTTATTCCAGTCCCTTTGCCAACTGGTGCATGCCCTCATGGAGTCACAGTCCAGGTGGGAGTAGGAGGGTGACAGACGGAAATCAACTCATGGCACAGGGAAGAATGTGATGAGGACTAGAAAACAGGGTGGCCCAGTAGGCAAACCCAGAGGAGGGAGCAGTTTCTGCTGGGGGTGGAGTCAGTTCAGGTGGCAGGGATGTGGTGACATTTGGTGTGGTGAACAGAGCCTTGAATGGTCAGTACGTCTTTGGGAGTTGGAGAAGGTGACATGCAAGTGAAGAGCCCATTCAAAGACAGGCATACAAGTACAGGGCATGTACGGTGAAGACATCAGGTCTCTAGAAGGGACAAAGAAGGTTTAATGGCTTTACAGCAACATTGTGAAGTAGGCACAGTCCCAATTCTACAGATGAGGGACGTGGAGCTTGCCCAGGCCTGGCAGGATTTGGCCTCAGTCCTGGTGACCAGTGTGAGCTCCTGGCCACTCTGCTCTTAACTCCCTGGAAAGATCCCTAGGGGTGGGAGAAAGGCTAGAAGAGAGACTGAGGCAGGAAGGAGGCGGGGTCAGAGGTGCCGAAGATTGGGCTAGGATGGGGCAGTGGGACTGGAGAGGAGAGAATGAATTCCAAAGACTGGAGAGGAACACAGAACTGAGACCTTCTGTCCCCAGTGGTTGGGCTTCACTCTCCTGCCAAGCTCGTTTGTTGACATGACTCTCCCTCCAGCCTGTGAGTTCACCCAGAGCACACTGTGTCAGCGCCAGCTCTGGAATCACCGGGACAGGCATGGAGTGGATGACAGGTGGTGTTTGGCAAATAAAGGTCTCCCCTAAGATAATGGGGCTTTCTGGGACAGGACAGAAAGGAAGAGCAGAAAGCCTTCTGGAAAGGGACTGACCTGAGCTCTGGGCTCAGACAGGCCAGTGTTTGCCCTGGCTTTGCCCAGGACACCAGGCCAGAAATTGAGGGGCTGGACAGAAACTGAGGGGCTGAACTGGGGTGGGAGGATCTGGTCCTGATCTGGACACTGGCCTGATTCTCTTCTCTCAGGGCCTTAGTTTCTCCACCAGTAAAATGGGGCTAATATCCCTGCCCTGCTATTTCACAGTGAGCAGCAAAGTCAGGGATGGGTTGATAAGTAGTTGATAAACTCTGACGTGCTCTCCATTTCATTACAATGAAAACCCAACACCTGCCTCTTTCTAGAGTTAAGGGGGGAGGTAGAAGAGGGAGTCCAGCTGCTGAGTGATTTCCCCCACCCCACCCCCCCATCCCTCCCAGAAGGGCTACTGACAAGTCAGACAGCAAACAGGTAGACAAAGGCTGGGGCAGTCCACTACCTGGATCCCAAATTCCTGACACTGGAGGATTCTGACCCTCCCAGCTGGAGGGGAGGATGGAGTGTCATTCCTACCAGCACGTAGTTGTAGTCGCTTGTGTTCTGACAGCCTTAGGGTCCAGTTCCAGAAGTGGCTCTTACTAGCTGCCTGCCTTCCAGCAAGTCACCTTACCTTCTGAGTCTTGGTTCTCCTATGATAAAAGCATACCTGGGAAATACTGTGGGCTCAGTTTCAGACCACCACAATAAAGTGAGCCATAATATTTTTGCTTGCCTTCTATTTGTTTTAAAAAAAAAAGCAACATCTGGGAAACACAATAAAGCAAAGTGCAATAAGACGAGGCATGCCTTTAATTACACCAGCTCCCTGTAGATCCAACAGGTATCTCTCACCTCTTTCCTGGGGCTACCTCCTACAGCCATCTGTTCCCTCAGCCCTGTCCATTTTACTCTCATACATGGGCTGGGTCTTTGGGTCTGCGAGGCACATCACGGTGTCCAGCACAAGCACGGGGTGGAGACGAAGGTAAGGCGAGTATCAGAAGAGTCGTAACAGCAAGTACCTCCTTAAATTGTGCTCTGGGTGCCTCGTTGGCCTCTCCCTGGTACTAGACCTGACTAGCATTCCCCCTATTTGAGGAAAAAACTTTAGGGAGTATCAACCTTGTAAGGTTGATATAATGAGACTCTATATAATAAAGTTCCCACTACATGGTAGGTTCTTAATAACTGAGAGTGCCGCCATTATCATTAACCTCATTCCAACTCGGCCAAGTGTTCAACAGTCATTTGTTGAATAAATTAAATGACCAGTCTGACCCTAGTCTTTTTCCCAGGCAGCCTACGTCATTTAGCTGATTACCAAGTAATCCTCTTGGATTCCTTAATCCATTCTTGCCTAATTTTATGCCACCCGACTGTTAGAAATGTTGGGTCAGAATTACTGCTAACTGCAGGACTAAGTCAGAATTTGTTGAGTGCCTACTGGTGTGTGGCCTGATGGGATCTAACAGCACCCAGGAGTCGCTGTTTCTCTTCCAGCCTCTTCTTTAACTGCCACCCAACCCTGTAAATGAGCACTGCTAGGTAGTTTCATCCCCATTCCAGTGATCAGGAAACTGGGGTTCTGACAGTTAATTACCCCTCCAAGTCACACCCCGGTAAGTGGTGGGGTGAGCATACACATTCTGGTGTACACAGATCCAGGGCCCTTCCCCTCCTCTGGCTGGGTAGAGCAAGAGCAGAGTCCCAGACCTGGTTCTGCCATTTTGTGGCCAGGAATGCAGAGGAAGTCCCTGAGCCTCTTTAGGCCTCAGTTTCTTCTGTACAATGGGGAGAATGATCCCAACCTCAGAGGTGTGTGTGCAAAGATTTATATAAATGAGACATTGTTTCTGAGAGCACATTGCAAACAGAGCAGTGCTGCTTGGCTGGGGTGAGTTGGGGATGAACAGCCATGCCCTTTACCCCTAAGCAGCTGATCTGGAGAGAAGAGACCTGCACACACTTTGGAACTTGATATCTGGGCCAGCCTGGAGCGTGCAATGTAGAGACATGGATGTCAGTGCTTCGGGGCAGGTGCTGCCCAGCAGCTCAGGGTCTGGGAAGCCCTGAGAGCCGGTGGTGATGAAAGGGCAGGGTGTGAGTCAACTTGGGGAGTTCATCCAGGTAAAGGCCCAAGGCCCAAAGTGTGCCCTGGCAGATAAAGGTAATAAAGAAAGCTCCTACCGTGTTTCCCCGAAAATAAGACCTAGCCAGACAATCAGCTCTAATGTGTCTTTTGGAGCAAAAATTAATATAAGAGCCAGTTTTATTTTACTATAATATAAGATCAGGTCTTATATAATACAATATAATACAAGACTAGGCCTTGTGATAATTTTTGCTCTAAAAGACGCATTAGAGCTGATGGTCCGGCTAGGTCTTACTTTCGGGGAAACACAGTAGGAGCTGATTCTCCTCATCTGTCAAGTGGAGATGCCACAGGCTTCTTGAGAGAATGAACTCAGGTGATGTTAAGTGCCTGCCCCTGTGAGCTGCTCAGATGGAAGCTGTTGGTGGGAAACACGACCACAGAGATGAGGAGAGAGCCTTGTCCCAGCCAGCCTCCAGGTACCTTCCCACCCTTCACTCCAGCCATCCCAGGCTCCGGCTACACAATGCTCCTTATGCCTCTGTACCTGGGCCTCTACTGTTTCCTTGGCCTGAAATGCCCTCCTCAGGGCCTGTTCCCCCTGTGAAAGGCCTATTTCATCACATTTCAGGGTTGATGAGAAGTCTTTCCCCCTGGTCTGTAAGGTTCTGAGGACAGAACCTGATTCCTCATTGTCCCCACCCCACCCCATGTGTGGCTCAGAGTGAGTATTAGAGAGTGTAGGAGTGAGTGGCCGCTTCCCAACCCTGAGCAGGGAGCTGAGGCTGAAAGATAGTTTGGGGCTGGAGTCCAAGTTGGAGTTGGGAGCCCTGAGCTCTTGACCCAGCACGACCATGAACTTGTGACCCTAGGCACATTATTCGAGTTCTCTAAACTCTGTAGAGGAGGACCACATTCCCCTCTCCTCCTACCTCACAGGCCCTGGGAGACGGTGAGACTGGACTGAGGAAGGAGGGCAGGGAAATGCAATGCTTCCCTAGCATCGTGTTGAGCCAGCATTCCAGGGACAGTAGGCTTGCCATGTGCTTTCTCCTTCAGTCCTCACAACGACTCTGGGAAGTGGGTGTAGTTCGGGTCCTCATTCTGATCTGCTGGCCTCATTCTAGGCAGCTGAGGCTCAGAGAGGTTAGGCAACCTATTCAACCACACACAGGGTTCTTGGGAAGAAGTTGTCCTTATCTGTAGGATGAGGGGAGGTTGGACATCAATAAGTATGAAGTCCAGACATCCCACATGGGGTGTGGCCAAGATGGGGCAAGGAGTCCTACACAGCTCGTTAGAGGGTGGTCTCCAGAGCGACTTACTCCTTTGCCTCATCCTAGTGAGCAGCTCTGGCTGGGGGCTCTGCCACAAAATTGGCACACCCAGGCAACTGGCACATTCAGGCAGCAGGACCCTCTCCTTGGCAGCCCAGCCTACCCTGGCCAGACAGAAGAGATGAGCCAATCCTTGTTTGTTTTTAAAACAAACACATTGTTTTTGGTCAAAAGTAATATACGCTTGAGGAAATTCAAACACTTTAGAAAGCATAAAGTGAAAAGTCAAAGACCCCACAAGTTTTTCCACACACAGACAGGTAACGTGTACATTATGTTATATACATAATATACATCTCTTTTATACGTAAATGGGATTATACTATTTTATCTAATTGGATTTATTTCACTTAATACAGTTTGGAAATCTTCACGCGTCAGTAAATATGGCTCTACCTTAATCTGTTTAATGACTGCATTGTGCATAATCTACTTAACCAATCTCCTATGGCTGGAAATTTAGCTTGTTTCCTAAATTCCACTGTTCCAGATAATGCTACACAGTGCTTCCTTGTGTATTTATTTACCCTTGAATACCTGTGGGGACATCTTGGGAGAATGGATTCCTAGAAGGGGAATTACTGGGTCAGAAGATGTGAGCAAATAAAATGGTGATAGTTGCTGCCAAATAGTTCTCTGAGTATCTCTTCGTGTCTGATCCATTCACTGTCCTGCCACGTGCAGTGCGAGAGTGCCCAGTGGCCCACACCTTTGACTACACTGGACCTGAGCAATGTCTTTAATTTTTACCTGTCTAAATGAAAAGAAAAAAAAAGTGATTTAATTTCTATTTCTTTGATTGTCAGTAAAGACATTATTTCTTCTCCTAAGAATTACTTGTTCATTTCCTTGCCCATGTTTCTACTGGGTTGTCCTTTTGTTAGTGATTTAGGTGTTTAGTATATGTTGTGAATAGTGAACCTTTGTCTTTTGTAAATGTTGCAAATATTCTCTCCCAATCTGTTGCTGGTTATTTGACTTTGTTTGTGCTATCTCATGCCTTTTGGAAGTTAATAATTTTTATGTCAACAAATCTCTCCATTTTTTCCCTCTCTCGCTTCTGGGTTTAAATTACAGACAGGAACATTCTGGCTCTTCTCACAGCTAGTCAGAGGCACCTTCGGAGTTGTGCTTATACCCGGGCTCTGCACTCAGAGCGAGGTCAACAACTAGCCACCGGGGCTGAGGGACAAGCCCAGGTTTTGGGGTCATGCAGACCTGGGTTTAAATTCTGGCCTCAAACTACGTAGATGACATCTGTCAAAGCCACTTTACCACTCTGAGCCTGTTTTTGTTTTTCATTATAATCTAAAATATGTACCAATATATACACACCCAACTGATCAGATTAAATGAGCTAAAGGCTGATGTGGGCTCAGCACGGGGCCCGGCAGGCAGTAAGGCCCTAATAAGTGATAGTTGTTTCCAACATTCGTTCAATAGGTGCTGAGTAAGCAGTAGCTGTTAACAGTGTCCAGAAAAGGAGTCCAGAGTGGGGACGGTGACTTCAGAGCATGTCCCACATAAATCGCGGAAGGATAGGGCTCTTCAGCTCACAGAGGGAGACCCAGAGGTGGAAGGGGACATCAGCTATTTATGCCTTCCAGGACCTGGTCACCCTTCTCCTAGTAATAGGAAATTTGGGGAACCACCTACTATAATTTAGTTTTGGTTAGTTCACCTATTCCCCTATATGTGAGTCAAAATAAAATAATACCAAATTATAAAATTAGTGTAAGGAATCCCAAAAAGTTCTTCAATTTCCCATGACTATTTTGAAATAGCAATGCTTTACCTCCTCCTCCTTCTCCTCCTCATCTTCTTCACCTCAAAGTCTTTCAAATCTGCAGCTAGTGCCCTAATCATGTGAGCTGTCTGCTTGTTAGGTCATTAATACTGACTCATAACCTCTCACCTAACTCAGTGATCTGACTAATATATTGTTATTCCAGGTTATGTGGAGGCAAGGAAACCAAGGCTCACAGAGGTGAGGTGACTTGCCAACTACCACACAGCTAGTAATTTATTAAGTCAAAATATTTAATGTACTTAGGAAAGTACACATAGGAAGAGATATTTAAGTGTTAGTTCAGCTGCTGCTGTAACAAAGGGAACCAGAAAATTTTAAAAGTGGCTTAAAGAGCAAAAAAGATTTCTTTCTAGTTCCACCCAGTCATTCAGACCTGGATTGTTCTGCCATTACCCTCATGATCCAAGGTGACTGCTCAAAGGCCAACGTGGCTCTGTTTGGGGGCGGGGATTTGTCTGTGGAGTGGAGGCTGGGTCATGGACACCTATACATCCAGCTCTCAGGGAGACGAGAGTAAGGAGATGAACACACCCAATGTTTTTAGCCCGGATACACACATCACTTCTGTTCAGATTCTCTTGACAAGAATTTCATCACATGACCATGCTTAGCCATAAGGTAGCTGGCAAACATCTGTTCTTCAATAACTCAGTTACTACTGAAGATGGGAAAGCTGGATTTTGGTGGACAACCAGCAGTCTCTACCAGGGAGTGGCAGTAATAAATAATAAGTGGCTAAGTTGAGATCAGAATACAAGTTTCCTATGCCCCCAGGGTACTTGCTGGGGAAGATATCAGAGGTCTGAGTCCTATATAAAAAAACTATTGGAACTTAAAAGAGTTGGTATCAGTCAGTCATCACTGCGAATGAGCACCTTGGGTAATTCACTTCCCTTCTTTGAGGCTCAGTTTCCTTATCTGTGAAATAGGGATTATAATGGGACTTACCCATGGGTGGCTGCTGTGAAAGCACTTACCAAAGTTTGTGACACATACGAGGCACTCACATAGTGGAATGGAGGGGGTAGAATTTGGACACGAGCACATGAGAGAAAGAAATTCCAGGGGAGGTGACAGTGTGTGAAATGGCCAAGTGGCATGAATGGATAAGGCTTCATTGGAAAACGCAACAAGTCCCATGTGGTTAGGGTGTCGGGTGGGTGCTCAGAGGGGCAAGGGATATATTTGAAGTAGGCAAGGACCAAAGAGGGATGACACTTGAGGAGCTTGAACTCGATGCTGTTGGTAATGGGCAGCCTTGGAACATATGAGCAGGGTGGGAAAAGAGTTATTTGTGTGTTGGAAAGAGCGCTCTGACTGCTGTGAGTAGAATGGATTTGAAAGGGGCACATTGGAGACCTGGAGAATGCTGCAAAGGCTTTCACATTGATTCAGGTAGGGACGAGGGCCCTAGGACAAGTGGTGGCAGGTGAGGTAGATAGGAGAGATGGTAAAGACAGAAGTGATACGTTGGCTCATCTGGCGTTGGTGTCCAGGTAAAGGCAGGCCAGGTGAGTGGGCCGAGAGCTCAGCAGGGAGCTCTGGACGGAGAATAACCATGTTTTGGAGCCATTAGTATGTCCATGGTTGCCATAGGAATGGTGACACATAGTAATAAAAGAAAGTGGCCAAGGACAGAACCTTGGGTAACACAGACATTCAAGACAGGGGAGGGACAGAGACTGAGAGGAGCAGCTAGGAGGGCAGCCGAGAACCAGCAAAGAAGATGCCGGAAAAGCCAAGGGAAGTGTTTCCTGAAGGAGGTGTGGTCAGCAGTGTCTAATGCTATAAAGTCAAGTAAAACGAGGGCTGAAAAGAGGCCAGTCAATGTGACCACCAGGAAGTGAAAAACGTCTTTGTCAGGGAAGTTTCAAGGGAGTGGAGGGCCGGAGGCCAGCTGCACTGGGTCAGCAGGAGGTGGGAAAAGAAGAAGAAAATCAGCAAAGGTAAGTGGCTGGTTTAAGTCATCCTTGGGCCCTCCATGTTCTTGTGGGTGGAGTGACCCAGGTCTGGGCTTCTGGGCATTACCTCTGGGTTTGGCCCAGATAGTACCAGCGAGAGAAGGGGTGCAACACCTCTCTTTGCTCAGGTGGTGGCAGCACCACACCAAGTGACACCACCTGGACCAACACATTGCACATAAACGTATTTTCAGGGCAATAAAGCTTAGTTCCTGGAACACCAAAGCTTTGTGTGTGGCGGGGGAGTGGGGGTTACAGTCTTGAATGAGAGCCTTGGGCAGAGGAAACTGAATAGAACTTTGGGTTCAAATTCCGGCTCTGTTGCTTAATGGCTGTGTGACCTTGAGCAAGTCCTGATTTCTGGATGGCAAACTGGGGATGATGGCAAGCCCAAACCTACCTCTCAGGTCACTGTGAGTCTTGGAATGAGAGTGGTCGTGCCTGATGGCTTTATGGGCAGATTTAAGGCAGCAGTGGACATTGGGGACAGACTCAGAAGTGGAGGCAGTGGATCCAGGCCGGACTAGCCCGGTGGGGGGCCGGTGGTCTCACAAGGACTGGACAGAGCAGTGGTTTTGGAGTCAGGAAAGCCAGGGTTCAGCTTTTGCAGATGAGGGAACCAAGGCTCACAGAGAGGGGAAATGACCTTCCAAGGATCGCACCCTTCAAACAGGCAAAGGCATCAAAACCAAAATTTGGAAAAGAATTTGATGTTTAATATGTGTTTTTTGAAGCTGCATCTTGGGGAAAATCAGAACTCTGTGGGACAGCTTCGCCACTACGGTGTGGGTTGTGTTTTCAGCACTTAGGACTTCTCAAGGTAGCCCTCTCCTCCGGTCCTTGTTTAACCTTCACATTCTGAGGGTGCCCCCACATCTACCCCTTTCCCCCAGAGATGACACAGAGCAAGTTAAGAACCTGAGAAGAGGAAGGCCACCCAAGGACAAGTCTGGGGGTCAAAAGATGTGGGCTCAGCTCTGGGGTGTGCCCTGGCTTACTGGGCCTCAGTTTCTCCATCTGCAAAATGTGGCTGTTGGACCAGTCAGCCTCTGGAAGTCTTGGCAGCTCTGACTTGTTATGAAAGCTTTTACTTCCCCTTGAGCTTCCCTGACAACACCCCTAAAGTTGCCTCCCCAACGTTGTCACGATCCCATTTCCATTTTATTCTCTTCACAGCATTTATCATTCCCCGAAATTATCTTGTTTTTTATTTATTTTCTGTCTAGACAGTAACGTACTGTCTGCTCCATGTGAACAGGGACTTGTGAGTTTGAGAGACTCTGTGACCTTGGTGCCTAAAACAGTGCTTGGCACATAATAGAAACAAACAAACAATTGTAGAATAAATGAATGAAGGGCAAAGGACGTGGCCCCTTGCTCTGTGTGGCAAATCCTAGAGTGCCAACTTCTCAGTCTGTGAACCGCTCGGCGCTCTCTCTGTCTCTCTGTCTCTCTGTCTCTGTCTCTCTGTCTCTCTCTCTGTCTCTGTCTCTCTCTCTCTCTCTCTCTCTCTCTCTCTCTCTCTCTCTCTCTCTCTCTCTCCACCGCCCCTGGACATACTGGTCTTAACTCATGGGCTTTCATGATGGGGTGTCCTGGCCCTAAAGGTCCAGCCTCCTTCCTGGCTCCAGGCTGACACTGCAACACCAAGCCAAGGTCTTTACTGACGCCTTGTGGCTGTGGGTACACATGACAGGGACCAGGAGGATTCCCAGGTGGGAGAGGATTGATCCCAGGTGGTCCTGCTTCCCTCTTGACCTGCTGACCAGCCTTGATTAATCCCCTATATACCCAGCTTTGGGCAGGGGACGGTGAGGACCGCAGACAAGAAGCAGATGTTTTTCATGCCTTCTAGGAGCTGAAGAGACACCTGGAGAAGGGGAGACAAGGGTTGGGGGGGGCGGGTTCATGAAGCCCAGGAGAGAAGCTGAGGGGAGTCTGGTGGGAGTGAGGGTCAGAGGGAAGCTCAGAGCCCACCAGGGCAGCCTGGGTCTCAGGCCTTAGGACCTCTCTCCCCAGGATATCTACTTCCCGGCAATCTCCCCCACTTCCAGGAAATCTTCCATGTCTCCCACCCAATTTAGAGGCTGTGTGGGGGAACAGAGAAAGAAAGAAAGAGGAGGTGTCTGGTGCCCAGAGAAGCCATTTGGGATAAAAACAAAGATGTTTCAGGAGAGTTTAGAGAATGATCTACGTTGTGCCATGCAATAAACCTTCAGCTTCACTGCTTCCAGTAAAATCCACCTTACTAGCTATATTAGTCAGGTCTTGCTGTGGTAATGCTGTGAAACAAACAAGCCCCAAATCTCAGCGGCCTACAAAACCATATATTATTTCACACTTCTAAGTCTCTAGGTCAACTACAGTTCAGCGGATGCTGGCCTCCTGACTTTGAGTCTGGTTCAGGTCTGCTCCACATGACTGAGTTCTGGCCCCAGGATGAAGGAACAACAGCTATCTGAGTCTTCTCATGTTGGAGGAAGGAAGCACTGAGAGGTCTTGCCATGTCCCTGTGGCCTTACCTTAGAATAAGCACACTGTTTTTCTCTCTCCATTCCACTGGCCAGAGTAAACCCCATGGTCAAGCCCAAATCAATGAGGTGGTGGAATAAATGTTGTGGTGCTCAGAGGCCCCGTTCAGGGTCCGCACACCCACTCCCCAGCTGCTGGGGATCTCAGCTGCTGACTCACAACTGTTACTCACTGGGAATTGCCCTTGAACATAGGGAACTGCCTCACCCAAAGTCAGACCCCTCCCAGGGCCGGTGACTGGCTGATGGATGCATGGAAACAACAGCCTGCCTCCTTCCCTCAATGTAGCACAGCTCTGAAGGGCTGTCTGAGCTCCAGAGCTCCTGAAGATCAGCATATGCTCAGTGTAATCACTTTGCAGATCAGCTTCTCCCTCCATCCAGCCTTCCCTTCCTGGCATCCTTACAGATGAATCTCCTGAGAGCACTGGGCGATAAACCTTCATACCACTCTGTCTGCAAACCTGCAGGTAGGAAACCCAATGTAAGACAGGTAGGGAATTATACTCCGCCCAAATGTAGCCATGGTAACGATGAGGAAAGAAGACTTTCAGACAAATAATTCAATCTAATACCATCATTAAAGACAGTATTGTGAAGACAGATTTGACTTATTTTGGCTGCAACAAAGCGCTAGGCACATATTCAACATGGATGCAGGGTGAGAATTGAGGCCACATCTGAGAGGTCCCATGTTTTGGTTGCCATGATTTTACCTTTTATACTGGGGTTCCAAATAAGTTATAGCGTATCAAAGGTTCTGGAACTAAAAAAAAAAAAAAAAGTTTTCCCAATCATTTGGTTCCATGATATCTAGACATGTGTCTGGATCTGTGCAGCTGAGATGGGGCAAGCCCCAGAAAGAATTCTCAGTCCCGTGTATTTACGGCAGAGAGGGGGACGACGTTGGTGGATAAAAGCCCCACTCCAGGTGTTATGGGGTGAATTGTGATCTCCAAAATTCCTATGTTGAAGCCCTAACCCCCAGTACCTCAAAATGTGAGGGTAGTTAGAGATAGGGCCTTTAAAGAGTTAAAATGGGGTTGTTAGGCGGGGCCCTAATCCAATATCACTGGTGTCTTTATGAGAAGAGGTGATTAGAGGAGAGGGGGAGGGAGAGAGAGAGAAAGAGAGAATGTGTACTCACAGAGAAACAAATGTAGACACCAGGAAAAGACGACCACCTGCCAGCCAAGATAGAGGCCTGAGAATGAAACCAACCCTGCTGACACCTTGATTTTGGACTTCCAGCCTCCAGAACTGTGAGCAAATACATTTCTGTTGTTTAAGGCACCTGGTATGGAGCTTTTATTATAATAGCATTTATTATGATAGCCCCAGCAAATTAATACACAGGGTAGCAGCTTTCGCAGTCCAAGAGGTAGGTAGAAAAGGAAGATGGGCAACGCAGCTTCTCAAAGGGAAAATAAAGCAACTCTCTTACCCATCGGAACTGTCCAAAGTACAAGAAACAAGTTGTCTAAATTGGAAAGCACGCGGCATGGTTTTCTTTGATCCGCAAGAGTGTAAAATGGCAAGATTGCAAGCAGCCCACGTCCGCATGAGCTGACCCCTGCATTACCGCAGTCACAGGCTGCTTCCTACATCTTCTGAACCTGGGCCTCAAGAGGCCATCTAGCTTCTGCTCTTGCCCTCTTGTCATGTGAAGAAGCCCAGTCTAATTTACGGGAGCAAGAGAAGCCACCTGGAGCAGAGACCAGCCATCCCACACCTGGACCAACCAGGGTGCTGACAGCCAACACCAAACACAAGACAGGTGAGTGAGGCCATCTTAGACCCTCCAGCCCCAGTCAAGATGCCAGATGATTGCAACCACATTAGTGATCCCAGGTGACATTAGCAGAACTGCTCAGCTGAGTCCAGCCCAAATCGCTGACCCACGGAATCAAGAGCAAATAAAATGGTTGTTACTTTAAGCTATTAAGTTTTAGGGCGCGTTGTCGCACAGCAATAGATAAATGGTACACTAAAATCACATCTGCTCTTGAGGCCATAATTGTTGACAGTTTGGGGACTCCCATAGCCACCTGTAAACCCTCCTTGCTGAGCCAGACAAATTTAGAAGATAAAGAAATGTATGTGCATTGGTTGGTTAATTGTGCATCTGTTCTGCCCAGTGGCTGGCTGACCTCAGGGCCATACCTGGCTCTCCTGCGTCTGTTCATCCTGTGTATTGTGCTGAGCCAGGGGCTGGCCTACAGCAGGTGTCCACAGACATTTACTCAATTAGTGAAATGCCATGGGGCTTGTCTTAGGTTACCAGCACCTCCTGCTCTCTTAACTCGTCTCCCTGCACCCAGACTTGTACCCACAAATCTATCTCCTAGCATCGGCAGAAAAGTTTCTAAAATGCAAACCTACCCTGGTTTGATCCCTGATCAAAATATTTAATTGTCTCCCCACTGCCCTCACAGTGAAATCCTATCTCTTTGGAATGAAATATGAAATCCTGAAAACCTGACCCCTGTCTAATTCTAAAGTCCCATCTGGCACCACTCTCTCTTCCTTGCCATCTGGACGCAGTCACACGGATATCTTCCTGTTCCTTTCATGTACCACACTCTCTGGTGCCTCTGGACCTTTACACATGCTACGCCCCCTAGCTGGAACATTCACCACCAGCCAGTTCCCATGCCTGACTAAATGTTACACACGTTTCAGTACATTTGGTTGTCCATTTTGGCTGGATTGAGAGGTGACAAGGAGGGATCTACAGTGGTTTCTGGGTAGTGGTTAATGGTTTGGCTGGATGGTCAGGGACTTAGGAAGCACAGAATTAGAGGACTGGTGATAAGAAAGACTTGGGAAGAGTATTTAGATGGATTTTCAGAAGTGGGCAGAGTGTGAAGATACTTCTACCCCAAGTGAAATCTCACCAAAGGGCATCCATGGCTGAGGAGGTTCTTGATAATCAGGTGGCTAAGATGGCACATTCGTGGGTGTCAGCCAGCCCCTTTCTGTAGTCTCTTGTGGGGACAGAGCCTCAGAGAGCAGTTTCTAGGCTCTCGGCCTCATGTGGAGGGGTGCTGGCTTGGGTAGTGGGTGGCTGTCAGCTGTGGCTGGTTGGCTGTCAGCTGTGGCCATTGAGCCATTGGCCACTGATATAACTGCCGCGGCTAGAGAGGAGAGTCGAGGAGAGTCGAGGAGAATCGGTCGGTTGGCAGCAAAGTGGACAGCAGGTCGCATGTCGTGTGAACCCAGCCTCCCGTGAGACCATAGTGGTATGACTCCCCTACCTATGGCTCCGTGGGTGTTCCTTTTTGGCCTAGCCATATCCTGCGCTCTTATGAGGGGAGTGGGAGCAGAGACCCCGCAGGCCGCCCCACACGACACCTGTGTTCTTGTGCAGAGAGCGGAAGCAGAGACCCCGCATGACATCTCTCCATTGCTTGCTCTGCACACTCTTGTATAACATGTTGATGGTCGCAAAAATGGAGACTATTTATGCGTTCGACAATATGGATTTACCTCACCAAGGCTGATCTGGCTGGGCCACTACTGTACCTACCACCAGCAGAGACAAATGTCGAATATTCAACGTATCATTGTTCAGAAGAGATTCATCTAGCCGCCTGATGCCAGGTTGATTCTACTGGATCATTTCCATTATGGAGAAGGCAGTGATTTATCCTCGTCAACACAGCCAGAATATAAGGCTCTGGGGATCAGTGGGAGGAGAGAGTGGCTCTCTCACTAGCATACCAAATAACCCACAGTGTTAGTTTCCTGTGGGTGCCATAACAAATTACTATAAACTTGGTAACTTAAAACAAAAGAGTTTATTCTCTCACAGTTCTAGAGGCCAGCAGTTCATCAGCTTCCCTGGGCCTAAGTCAAAATATCAGCAGGGCTACACCCCCCTCCAGAGCTCTAGGGGAGAATCAGTTCCCTGACTCTTCCACCTGGTGGCTGCTGGCATTCCTTTGTTGTGACCACATGACTCCAATTTCTGTTTCCATCTTCATATTGTCTCCTCCTCTTCCATGTGTCTAAGATCTCCTTCCATCTCTCTCTGAAAAGGACACTTGAAAACGGATTTAGGGCTCACTGGTTAATCCGGGATAATCTCCCCATGCAAGATCATTAACTTAATCACATTTCCAAAGATCTGTTTTTCCTTATAAGGTAACATTTTACAAATTCCAGAGATTAGGACCTAATATCTTTGGGTGGCCATTATTCAGGCTACTATGCCCACTCACAGAACTTTTGCTTCTTGTCCCCGCAACGTTGGGCTCTGCGAGTTTGGAGGTCTTAATTCTCATGGGAAGGGAAGCAAAAACAGTTTTCATTGAATTGGAAGTTAAAACTTCTAACAGGCCATTTTGGGCTCCTCGTGCCACTAAACCAACAGGCAAAGAAAGAGTTTGCCCGTTGTACTGGCTGCCTGACTGACCCTCATTACCAAGGGGAAACTGGGGTGCTGCTACACAATAAGGGTGAGGAGGGCTATATCTAGAACCCAGGGTATTCTCTAGGGTCCCTCGTAGTCCTTCCATGTGCCATGGTGAACATTAATGAAAAGCTATGGCACCCAAAACTGGGCAGGACTATTGAGGATTCAGCCCCTTCAGGAATGATTACTTGGGTCACTCCACCACGTAAAGAACCAAAACCAGCAGACGCCCTGAGCAAAGGGGACACAGAACGGCAGGAGAGAGAGAGAGAGAGAGAGAGAGAGAGAGAGAGAGAGAGAGAGAGGAAGAAGAAGAAAGAGGAGGAGGAGGAGGGGGAGGGAAGGAAGGAAGGAAGGAAGGGAGGGAGGGAGGGAGGGAGGGAGGGAGGGAGGGAGGGAGGGAGGGAGGGAGGGAGATGATAGACTGATAGAAAGATCAACAGATATATAGTGTAAATCGACTGTGGCACTGTGACCCGTTACCAGAAGGCCTACTGCAACTATGCATATTTTCTTCCTTGCTTGGTGTGTGTGTGTTGTGTGTGTGTTATACTAAGTAATATGTTTTTTTCCTCCCCTCTCCTTTCTTCCTATTATTTTACTCATATATAGATTGTGCTTGCCACCTTTACAGTTCAGTATTCAGTGGCAGGTGGGATTGTGACTGAATTAGAAGAGCAATTAACATCACCAAAAACGTGGATTCAACAACTACCAGAGATGGATATATCTATTGGAAGGTGGAACTTAATGTTTTTCCCACTTAGGGGGAGAGAGTTAGAGTGTCTTCATTTGTATGCAAGATAGTTTCATCTTATTAGGTGGAAGCTACTGTTGCTATATGAAGGTTCAAATATGTGTGGATTGATGTGTTTGGATCTGTGTCCAAAGGGGTGGACTGCGCCAGGTATTAGGTTACTGTCTTCTAGTGGCAAACGCAGCCTTCTGTGCTCTGCCCTGGGGTACTGGGACTGGGACTCTGCAAACCATATTACTCCTTTGTTAGCAGGCTTTGACAATAAGGAAGGCAGTAGGAGCTTTGCTTACTAATTTTATCAGCAACAGCCTGGTAGTAAGAGTTGATCACAACTAGGGTTTCCAGGCGGGAATTCCTGCCCGTTCTCAGGAATTTTTTTCATTTTCCCATTCCCGAATCCCGAGACATAAACTGTTATCTGTTCTTCACAATGAATCGTTTCCACAAAGTGACGGCCGGTACTACCAACCACCTGGGTTCAAGGAGCCAATTTTCCCGATTTCCCGACCAACTTTTCTCGGGATTCGGGAACAGAAACGCGAAAAAAATTCCCGAGAACGGGTGGGAATTCCCGCCTGGAAACCCTAATCACAACCTTGAGCTTTTTTTCTGCACTCCCAGACAAGCTCACTGTATCCCCTAAGAGGTACTAGCACCAGCCAAACAGCACCCCCTCTCAAGACCTCTGAGCCCAGCACTCTAGGGCTCCCCCAATGAAGCTTGTGGGTTCTGCTAAGCCCAACCTCTTCCCTGTATTCCTTCAGCTTTAAGAATGGTAGCTGCTTCCTGCAGTGATTTTTCTCTGGGTTATCTCAGCATTCTCTTTTGTTCTTTCAGCCCGCCAACATCAGTGTAACCCATTCCCTATAGCAAATTCTCTTTGTTGAAAAATTTCTAGTGTAATTTCTGTTTTCCTGACTGGACCCTGACTGGTACAAACTATTAGGAAAGTGGCACTCACTTTTCCCTGGGGCCTTAAGCCAAAAGAAAGTAAATTTGGAAGTGCCGGGGGATCACTAGGAGAGGTCAGCCTGCCTGAGAAGAAGGCTGAGACAGAAGACAGATCACTGACACATTTCAGCACCCAGATCTAGCTGTGCGTGGAGCCAAGCCTAGCCCCTGGACATTTTAGTTACCTGGGCCAATAAGTTTTACTTTTTGCTTAAGCCGTACAGTTGAGATTTTGTTGTTACAACCCAAAGAGTTCTGACTAATCCAAATCTCCTCATCTCACCCCCAGACCAGGTACCCACCCCACAGCCACCAAACATTCAAAGCCAACCACCTCCTACTGAAAACTTTAATGAAACCAATAAGTTAATAAGTTAACAAAGTGAGGTACTTGCATATTCGAGAACCAGGTTGGTGGGGAACCTTGATCGTGGAAGGAGGGAGGGCTTCTTCCCAAGTCTCCTTTGGTCACAGGGTAATCCCATTCTCCTGCCCCTCTCCACAGCTCTGTCTCTGAGGGGCCAAGGGGTGGCTCTCTGGGGACAGTGCAGTGCGGGTGAGGTGAGCCAGGATAGGCTCCATCCAGGGCATGATGTTGACATGCAGAGGGCATGTTGGGGCAGAGGCTGGGCACGGTGGGGCTGAGCAAGATCCAACCCCAGCCCTAGTGCTGGTTCATGCAGGTCCCCATTTATGAGATGCAGGCAGCTGGGCCTGTGCCCCTTGTTCACTGGCACCCCACTACCCATCAATCTGCTATCACCTGCATTGGCTTTGCAGAAGAGGAACAAAGGTATAGGGATACCAAACAGGTGCTGGAGGCCTGGAGTGGATGGGGGCTTATGCCAGTATGGGGGCTGCCAACTAAAGTGAAGAGTGAGGTATGGAAGAAGGAGAAACAGTGCATGTAATGCCAGATGCACGGGTGCCTGAAAAATGGTAGTTGCTAGATGCATTATTCTCTTTGGGAGTTACAGTGACTAGAAAGGTGGCAAGCCTAGACAGAAGCGGGCCTGACAACCACCCTGGGGAAGGGTCTGGGGTCTTTCCAGTGCTATCCAGGCCCCAGAGGCCTAGGCCTGAGTTGTGCTGTGGGGACGTTGGGAAGGGCCCTTGGGGGCAGGCAGAGGCAGCAGTGAGGGCTCCTGGCCCAGTGTGGAGTACATCTTCTTGAGTAAGGAGAACTGGTAAAGCTCTGGAGGGGCCTGGAGAGACCTGGTGTCACTTCAGAGCTCCCTCTCCTACCTGGATGGAGTCGGGGGCTCCTCCTAGTGGACATCACCCCGCAAGGCCAGTTCACTGGCATCAGCTGCAGAGGCCCAGGAAAGGCTGAGTGCTCTGGGCTCACGTCTCCATAGGCGAGCGATTGTGTGTGTCAGTGTGGATGTGAGAGACTTTCTGCATGTCTGGGGAAACTAAAGGGACGTGTTTGTGTAACCATGGGAGCATTGTCTGTGGGAGTTTGGGGAAGAACACAGAAACTTAATTTTGTCAAAGGCATCTGGAAGGCCAAAGAGGGAAGTGGACATCCCACAGGAAGGGGACTCTGCAAAAGGCAAGAAAGGCCCAGGCACTGCCCTTGGGGGAGGCAAGGGAGAAACAGGCCCCATGCTGGGTGGGGGGGGGTGATAAGCCAAAGAATGGAAAGGAGGGTCATGGCCAAGCAGCCTGAGACCAGCTACTGCTGGGGGCCCATCTCCCAATGGGAGAGGGGCAGAGGGACCCCATGGGGGTCCCCAAAGTTGCATATTTAACATAGTTTGCATATATGGTGCCCACCTGCCTCATGGCAGGGTCCTGTGCTTGTGGGTACCTGTGGGCACCCCGGGCCCACCCCCATTGGGGCGGGGACTTGGCGGGAGGGCTTCCCTGCTCTGTCCGAAGGGCGGGCCAGAGACCTCGCCTTGCATAGCTGGAAGCTGGGTCAGGGCCCAGGGCCCCAGCGCCCTGCTCCCACTCCCGAGGCAGTGCCTCTACCAGACAGGTCGTGTCGGGCCTTGATGGACCGGGCAGGGCACTGGGGGGCCCAGAGGCCAAGGGGCAGCCGCTGCTGCTGCCCTCCGTGTAGCCTGGCATCTCACGCTCCTGAGGTTGGGCGCGTCGCTGGGTGGGGTATCTCGCCCACCCAGGCAGCTCAATACTGCGCGTGGCCTCTCTCCCCGAGAGGGAGTGAGTTCAAGTAAGAGAGGGTCCGGGCGTCAGGCCAAGGCGCTGGCCGAGTGCGGCCCCGCCCCTGAAGAGACCCTCAGTCCATATTGGTGCTGACCGAGCGGGAGGTGCTGAGCGTCTGTGCGGAGACAGAGATGTCCTCGTGGTCCACAGGACTGTGGTAGTCCGAGGTGATGTCGGGGTCGAAGAGCGGTACTTGCACTGTGCCCAAGCTGGCCGAGGTGCCGGAGCGCAGGCAGCGCGAGTAGAAGCCCAACAGCAGGTCCAGCTTGTGCTCGATGGACTGCACCTGGGGGCGGGGAGCGGCTGGAGGCGGGGCTTGGCTGGGACTGGAGGAGGGATTTGGGGCTGGGCAGGGGCAAGGCTGGAGGTGGAGCTTGGGAGGAGCGCGGCCAGGAGGCGGGGTCTGGCCGGGGCTAGAGGCGGGACATGGCTGGGAGGCGGGGCTTGGCTGGGACTGGAGGAGGGACTTGGGGCTGGGCAGGGGCAAGGCTGGAGGTGGGGCTTGGGAGGAGCGCGGCCAGGAGGCGGGGTCTGGCCGGGGCTAGAGGCGGGACATGGCTGGGAGGCGGGGCTTGGCTGGGACTGGAGGAGGGACTTGGGGCTGGGCAGGGGCAAGGCTGGAGGTGGGGCTTGGGAGGAGCGCGGCCAGGAGGCGGGGTCTGGCCGGGGCTAGAGGCGGGACATGGCTGGGAGGCGGGGCTTGTCCGGGGTGGAGCGCGTCTGGGAAACGCAGCTCCTCCAGGAGGAGGTGCGACAGGAAAGGCGGAGCTTGGCCGGCGGGCAGGACGAAGCTGGGAACCAGGGGGCTTATTCGCCGAACAAAATTTAGTTGTGACTGGTTGGGATAGTCCGGGCGATTGAGAGACAACGGAGGCGGGGTTAAATGAAATAGGTGGGACTTAGACGGGTTTATTTTAGACTATAGCGGGGCTTGGCAGGAGAGGGTGGGTTTTCGCGGGAGTTTAGCAGGAGAAGGCGGGCTTCCTGGGAGGCGGGGCTTGTCTGTGGGGCCGGGGTGGGCCTGGCCATGGGCGTGTGGGCCATGCTTGGGCCTCCTGCCGGCAGGTGCTCTGGGCTGCGGCTCTGAGAAGCTCACCCTACCCTTGTGCTTGTCCCCGTGGCCTTCCAGAGCTTCTCGGTCGACGACTAGTTCCGACACACCAACGAAATGCCCTCGCACACTCACCTGCTTCTCCACCTTGACCACGCGTCCCATCATACTGATTTCATCCACCGCCTCCGTGTCCGAGGGCCCCTTGTCGCCCTTCTCCCGTGCCTTCCGATCCCCGAGCCCCCGGCCCACAATCTGGTCCACCCTGTGGAGAAAGGGAACCGTCAAAGCCCGGACACACACCATCCATCCACCCCTCCCACAGGAGCTCGAGATTGCCTGTTGAGAGACACAGCTGGCACCAGTGGGAGGGGACAATCTGAGAGAAGGGGGCGTTTTGCCCTGACAAAGTTGGATGCAGGGACCCAGCTACTGCTTTGACAGTTTTCCAACTAGCCAAGCAAAGGCACCACACACAAGCATGACAAGTAAAACAACCGCTTGATGGGAGGACAGGTGGGAAACAGTGGACTGGAAAAAGAGGGAGAGACACAAGCGGGATTGTGAGTTGTAAGGTGGACAAGGCTAGAGCTGGTCCCACCTTATTTTTCTGCTCTCATTTAAAGTAAAATTCTTAAAAGTGTTATTACTACCATCTATGTCAATTTCTCACCTCCCATTCTCTCTAAAACCTACTCCAATCAGGCTTTCATTCCCACCATTTCACCAAAACTACTGTTGTCAAGATTCCAAATGACCTTCATGTCATTGCTAAATTCAGTGATGACCTCTCTGTCCTCATTACACTTGACCTATGAGCAGTGCTGGGCACACCTGAGCACCCCTTCTTCCTGCACTTTCATTTGGATTCCCAAACACCACCCTCTCCCAGTTCTCCTCCTACCTCGCTGACGCTCCTTCTCAGCCTCCTTTGCTGGTTCCTCCTTTATTTCCACAACTTCTTAACATTGCAGGACCCAAGGCTCACTCCTGGGATCTCTTTTCTGTATTTACTCTCACTTGCTAAGTGATGTCTTCATTTCCAGATGTTCATTCCCCTATACACTGTTGACACCAAATCTGAATCTCCAGCCCTGTACCTTTCCTCCGAATGCCACACTCCCCTAACTGCCAGATCAACACTCTACTTACATGTCTGATAGGCATCACAAACCCGACACGTCCCAACTTTCCTGACTGAAACTTGCTCCACTCATTGCCTTCTCGGTGTCAATGAACGGCAACATTTTCCTCTTGCTCAAGCCAAAAAAACTTGGTTTTATCCTTGACTCTCTTTTTACTCTTACATCCCATCACAAAACCCTGTCAGCTCTATCTTCAAAATATATCTAGAATCTGACCATTTCTCCCCGCCTCCACTGCTGCCACACTGGTCCACGTCCCCATCATCTCTTGCCTGGACATCTGAAGGAGCATCGTCACTGGTCTCCCTGCTTCCACCCTAACTCCCTTATAGGCCATTCTCAACACAGCGCTTAGGGTGATCCTTTTAAAGATATCAGTCAGATCTTGTCAGTCATTTGCTCAAAGCCCTCCAATGCTTGCATCTCTCCCTGAATGAATGCCAACATCTTTGCAGTTGCCTACAGGGCTTTATACAGGCTAAGTGTCATTAGCCTCTTAACCTCACCTGCTACTTCTCTCACACCAGAACAGACACACCGAGCTCTTTGCTGTCTCTTAAACCTCCCAGCCACCTATCCATCTCAAAGACTTGGCACTCACTGTTCCCTCTGGAGACTTTTTTATTTAAATAGCCACAGGGCTGCTTGCCTCACCTTCAGTTTTTTTCTCAAATGTCACCTTCTCACCTATTTAAAATCGCAAACCCCAACACTCGAGCCCTTATTTTTCTCCTTAACCTTCATCATCATCTGAGATATTCTAGTTTCACTCACTTATCATCTAGTCTCCTTTCCACGAGAATGAAGGCTCGGTGAGGGCAGAGACTCTGTTTTGACTTCCACCATATGCCCACTGTCTGGCAAGTAACAAATACCCAACGACTATTTCTTGAGACAACAAATGAATGAACAGGCAGTGAAAATTCAGGCCACAGGAAGAGAAGGGCAGGTGTAGGTGATTGGGGTCTTAGTGTGAGAATTCTTCCTATATGCTGGGTGGAGAGAAGTGCCGGATTCCAGAAACAAGAGATGGGCAGCATTGAGGACAATTTGCCTATCCTCTGGGGAAATAAGAGGCCATTGATTATTTTAGGCTCATTAACTTAGGACCAGGAAACATTCCAAAGACGTCCCCTGAGGCGTACAGGCGTAGAGGGTTCTAGAGGACCCGCCAGCTGGTCGTTCAGGTTCAAGACAAGTGTAGGGTCTGGCCCGAGCCGCGAAAAACTCCAGCTCCCACAGCGGGCCCTAGGGGGCGCTCGGAGCATCGTTCAGGCGGCCGCGGAGGGGCTAGGGCACGCGCGTCTCGCGCGGAATCTGGGGCCACGACCTCCCTGCCCCGCTCCCCCTTCGGGGCCGGGTGCACCCACCGAGCCTGCAGGCTCTTGATCCGGCCCAGCATGTCCAGGTGCCCTGCTGAGTACTGCTCGATGACGTCCTTCACGTCGTACGGTCGCAGCGTCTCCTTGAATTTCCTTTTGGCCACCAGGAACTTCAGGATCCTGTCGGGGAAGGGGGTCTCAGAAGGAAGGGATTCTTTTCTAGCCCCCTCTCTGTGCCTTTGTTACCCCCTTGTCTAGCAGCAGGGCACCTCCTGCTTGGGCCACCACAAACAACCTCTGTTGGGTCTCCCAGCATCCCTACCTGCCCAGCACGCTCCCGCCCCCGGACCCCGTAGGTTTCCTTCGTATTCTTTAATATGTCTGTATCTGTAGTTGCATTAGCCTGCGAGGGCAGGAACAGGTCCTGGTTGCTCTCTGCTAGGTATGACACAAGGCAGGCATCTGTGAAAACCGTTACTGACGATAGCTTGGAGAAAGAGTTTTGCATTCATTCCACAAATGTTTGTTAGCACCGCTGTACTGGACCCTGGGCACCCTAAAGGGCGTCAGATCCAATACTTGGCCTTAGGTGCCCAGGTCTGAGGCGGGAGACAGAGGACACAGGCAATTATGGGTTGACAGGGGCCATGTTAAAGAACAGAGAAAGAGGCCTGGGGACCAAGAGAAGGGAGACCTCTGCTGGGGAGGTCAGGGAACAAGTCTTGAGAGTGATACTTTCCAGTCCCGGGGCAAAAGGAGGGGGACAAAGGGAGGCTTTCCCAACATAGGCAGGCATGGAGGTGTGTGAATGCGAGCCAGTTCAAAGAAGCTGAACAGGAAGGGAAAGAAAGGGGTTAATTCACAGGGGGTGGGGAGGGCATATGAGAAGACAGGGAAAGAGATTGTCCTTGAGAAGGAGTCTCTGAGGAGGGTACTCTGAAGAGCTCTGAATCCCTGAAAGAGATTGGGCAACGGGAAGTTGGGGAAGGTGCCGTGTGGTTTACTCTGGTTTAGCATGACCATTCTGCCAGCCCTGGAGGGAGGGACGAAGCTGAGAACCTGGGGCATATTCCCTGAAAGAAATTTGGTCAGGAAGACCAGCTCCAGGGATGGGCCTGAGTTGGACGGGGGTAGTGCGGTGGAGATATGGAACAGCTTTGAGCATTTCAGGACTGAAAGGGACTGAAAGGCTTCAGAGTCTGAGTCTAGGATTACTCCCATGGATGGTATTGTCACTGCCTGAAGTGGGGACCCGGGAGAAGGAACAGATTTGGGGCATGCTGGGTGTGAGGGGTCTGTGGGATGGCCAAGGAGTGTTGACCTGGAGGTGGCAGCTCAGGCATTGTGCTCCTGAAGCTAGTCACTTGGAGGGGAGAGACAGGATGTATAAAAAGAGGGTGGGGAGAGGCCTCAGATTCTCGGGGTGGAGGGTGTCCAGTTGACTCTGACTTTAAAAGGATCACAAAGGGAAGAGGCTAGAGGGCAGGTGCATCAGCCAGGGAAGAGAGGAGGTGAGTCTGGAAGGCCTGGCGGTGAAGGGGTCTCTGGAACTAGAGCTGTAAGCTGGAGATGGAAACTAGGCCAGGACTCTATGCCAAGGATCTTGGGGGCCAGATCCACGGCTGGGCCGTGACTAAGTGCTTAGGAGACTCTGGTCCCCCCTTACTTGTCGATGCAGGGAGACAGCCAGTTGAGCCAGTAGGCCAGGGACTTTTGAACTTTTTGCCCAAGACCCACCATAAGAAATATATTTTACATCAGAAACCACTACATATTTACACACATGCACGTAACTGAAACATAAGTCTCATAAACAGTATTTATTCTAATTACTGGATGCACACTGATATTTTCTATTCTATTCTGTTTTTTAGTGCTGACCATGGCCCACTAAATTGATTTCACTAAGTTGATTTCAAACTGTTGGGACCTGTGGTTTAAAACCCACTGCTCTAGAAGTCATGGGGAGACAGACAGGCTGAGGTCAAGACACCCAGGGAGAGAAAGTCTGAGACACAGAAATGGAGGGCAAGAGCACATCAGACAGAGACACAGGGAGAGGCGGGCAGATGCTGATACACAGCGAGGGAGACAGAAATAAAGAGAAGAGAGCCTGACATAAAGTGAGCGAGAGGCAGGGCAGAGAAGCAGAGAGGACACTGAGGGTTTGAGGAGATGGACCGTGATGGGCAGCTGTGCCCACCATCCCACCCTGCCAGCCTTTGGTATGAGCAAACCCTGCTGGGAGCCATATGCCATGTCCCCCACCCACCCACACTCCAGGGTCCCGCCAGCCAGGCACCGACAAGGGTGCCAGGTGGGCAGCAGCTGGTGTGCCTGGGAGTTAGGCCAGGCCTGTACATGAGGGCAGGCCCCAGGTGCGGAGCAGTAACAGGGGCAGGCGGATGCTGATTGCACCTCAGGCCTCAGGCTCACCTGACAGAGCGGATGACCGTCTTCACAGCAGGCATGACGTCCTCTACTGTGAGCTCACACTGGTAGCTCTTCTCCTCTGCCACTTCCTCCGAGGGGCCCTCTGGAAAGTCAGGGGTCCCAGGTGGTAGTCAGGGGGCCCAGGGACTACTCCCACCTCCTACCATCACAAGCCAAACGACGCTTAGAGCTACCAGTAGGGAGACAGAGGCCCAGAAAGGGCCCAGAACCTTCCTGGGGCACAAGGCAGACCAGGCTCCAGCCCCCATTGCTGCCCTACCCAGGGCGGCAAACCTCAGCTTGTTGCATGCCCATCTCCCTATGTCCAGTCAGGGTAAACATCTGCCCGCTGGCCAGGTGCTTGGGAGCTGCTTTGGGGCACATCTGGTCTGGCCGGGGGCAAATTGCACAGAGCCCTGGAAGAAGCCCCACGGGTCCCACCACTCAGGACAGTGAGTCGCAGAGAAAAGGAGCACATAATTACACCCACAGTCTTATCCTTCAGCCAAGAGGGAAGGGAGCTCAAGGAGATGGCTCCCGTGCCCAGCTCTGCTGCTGGGGAAGGCCCCTAAATCAAGTCATTCTCCCTTCGGATAAGAGAAATGGCTTCTCTAAGGCTGGCGCCCTACACTGCACAGAGGTGATGCTGTCCTGGCCCCACAGGGGCAGGAGGTAGTGGGAGACCAGGCAGCTTCTTGGGCACGGAAGGGGCCCCAGGCCCCAGGCACCAGCCATGGCCTGGCTAGGGGGTCAGCACCTCCCAAAGACTGGTTTGTGGGGTTCTATACCTTTCTAGGAAAGGGCTCTCCGAGTTGTCAGCCAGCCGTATCTTGGAGACTGTCACAGCACAGACAAAGGCAGCATAGCTGGGTCCCCCCGCCCAAAGGGGCTTCTTGTCCCAATCCTCCATCCTGTGCACCCACCCCTCCTTTTCCCACCCAGCATATCTAAAGCATGTCAACGCTGGGAGAACTTTTCCAGTGGCCTTGGTCCAACCCTCTCGCCCTCTCGCTTTCCAGGAGAGGACACTGAGGTACAGAAAGGGACAGTATCTTGCCTAAGTCACAGTGCAAGTCCGAAGCAGAGCTACAACTAAAAAGGTGACCTCTCTAACTGGTTAAAAAGGGACCCCCTCCAGGTTCACAGCATCATATCTGCAGGCTGGGCTGGGTGAGGGGGGTGTAGGGAGCGTGGGCTATGGGTTAGACAGACCTGGTTGAGGATAGCAGCTCTGCCACTGACTAGCTGAGAGATCTCAGTCTCCACATCTGTGAAATAGGGATAAAAACAGAACCTACTTCCCAGGGTGGTTAGGAGAAATAAACTCGATAATCCAGTGTAGGGCAGTACACAGTTGAGGCTCACGCTTGAGTATAGACTCCTGCTCCTTCCGAAGCACATTTGTAATGCAGCTAGCCTTGGTTGAGCACTTACTATATTCCAAAAACTCTTCTGTTCATCTTCTATGGATAATCTCTTTTAATCCTCACAATAATCTTATGAAGTGGATACTATTCTTGTCCCCATTTTACAGATGAGGAGAATGAGGCCCAGAGAAACATGCCAAGACAAATGGTAAAGCCAGAATTTAAACCTAGACAGCCTGGCTCCAAAGCCTGTGCCCTTAACCACTATCAAATGCCACCCTCTGCATGCTCATTTGATTCTTAAACAGTCTGGAGCCTAGCAAATCAGGTATCATGATGCCCGTTTTACAGACCAGAAGATGGGTACCCCAAAATGGTCAATCAGTTGCAGAGTCAGGACTAGAGCCAAGTCTTTCTACCCCCAGCCTGGACTCTATTCCCACCCTCCCACCCTCAATAGGTCCTGGGCCCCAGACCCCTAGGGGCTCACCCTCGGCAGAGGCTCGGGGTTTGAGTCTCAGAGAAGCCCGAAAGCGAGTGCGGTCATTGAAGCTCCAGCTCTTCTGCACCTTGGTGGGGCTGGTGGCCTCACACACCTGCTCGCTGCTCGGGGAGGTGGCCACTGACGGTGGTGCCAGGTGCTGCTTGGAGGGGCCCGTCCGCCGCTGGGAGCTGCCTATGCGGATTCGGTCTTTGATGCCCATCCGGCTGCTGGAAGTGCAGGTCGGGTGGGGGAGAGAGCCAAGTTAGCTGGCGGGGCTGGGCCTGATTGGGAACACAGCTGACTCAGGACTTGGGGGTGGCTATTGGTCTTGCTTCTCCACCAAGTGGAACTTCCTGGGATGGGTCAAGGGTGTGGTGAGGGGAGCCCTAACTTCTACAAGAAGCTGATTCAGGGTCAGTCTGAGCAGGTCCTCTCCCCAACCATACCTCCCACCCCTCATTGCCCAGAAAGATAAGGGGTGCACAGGAGACAGATGTCAGAGTGGAAGGCGTGAGAGAAACCCAAGAAAGGAGTCAAAGACAGACAGGAGGACAGGGGAGCTGGGTTGGCCCAGGTGGATGGGTGGGGTGGAAGTGGTGACCATTCTGGGCACAGATAGGCTGCTGAGGGGTGGAGAAGTTCGCCTGGCCAAGTACACTGAGGTAAGCCCCATGTACACAGGGGCAGGCTCCGTGGAGTTGAGGTGTGTGTATGTGTTCGCAGGCATGCATGTGACTGTGGGTACACAGGTACTGGTGTGTGTACATATGTTGGCATGTGTGTGTACATGTGCCAATTTATGTTTTCCTCCTTCCCCCACTGCTGGAGCTATCTAATTCCACACTGGTCAGGTCGGGGCTTTAGAACCTGGTACGACTGCATAGGTAGCGCACTGGAAAATTCCAAAGGTCTCCATCACACAGACTTCAGTGTAAATGGTGCCCCTGGAAGTGTGCAGTCCACTGGCCTACTGAGTGGCCTTCTCCCTGTGGGGTTAGCTGCTGGGCCCACATGTCTGCTCAGGGAACGCCTGGTGCCCGCGCTCCCAGTGAAGGTCTATAACCTGTTCTGCAGTGGTTTCCCCTCCTGTACTCCGCCCACCTGGGCTGACATCCTGCCGTGACCATGGATTCCTCCCCCAAAGCTCTCCACACCCCACGTCTGCCTACTGAACCTACACATGTAGGAGCAGGACCTACACATCTGTGCTCATGTGAGTACACAAGCGCATGTCTGCGCGAGCTGACATTGCCCTCCCCACACCCCAGCTCCCCACCACATCCCCCAAACCTCGGAGGAAGACAGGTGGGGGGAAGCCTCAGGTTCCCCAGGATAGGCCCTGGTTAACCAGTACCTGGTAGAGTAACTCTGTGTCCAAGAGGTTCAAGGACCATGTTATCGCTGTCGGTGTAGGACCTATGCAAACGTCCCCCATCCCACGCCCTGTGGGTGTCACTGCTGCCTGCCTGCTGTGGCTTGCCACTGGTACGGACCCCTAAAGACAGGTTCTGGCCCGTTCCATCCCAAATGTCTGGGGCCCTGACTCAGCAGAGCACGAGCCAGTGTCAGAGGAAGCCTGAGGTAGGGCAGGAACTGGGGGAGAAGAATGTGTCACATACTCTCAGGGACTTTCGTATCAAGGGTGGAGCAGAGGTCAGATTCTGGTTTCAGGGGTGGGTGGTAGCCGGGGTCCCCCATGTCCAAGGCATGGGGTACAGGGAAGGTATAGAGCCAAGGTACTGAGGTAAGGGAGATCTTGAAACCAGGGGCACCTTCGGAAAGGCAGCCAGGATGGAGGGCCATCCTCAAAGGCAGGGGCCTCTGCCCAGAGGGGAGAAGTTATAGGTCAAGGGTTGGGGCCTCGAAATCAGAAGGGAAGGACGGGGTGGCCCCTGCAATCTAGCATGCTGTTTGCTGGCCCAGTATCCCCTCAACACATCCCAAAGATTCCAACCAAAGTTTGAGGTTGGCTCTCCCAAACTTTCTTAGCAGAGCCACTCCTTCGAGCTCTCCTCATGCTAGCAAGCACCCCACACCCGCCCGGCCGTGCAACCCCTCCTCTGTCCTCCACTCCTCCAAGGGGGAGAGGAAGAGAGGGAGGTGGAGAAGGCCCTGGCACTCAGCCAAGAGGCCAGAACTCCGGATCTCTGCACCCAGCACATCACTCCAGTGGTATTCTGGGGGTAGGGGGTGACCTCCCTGTCACAAGAAGTGTGCAAGCAAGACTGAGCTTGCACTCAGCAGGATTTATGGAGGAAAGGGTCTGGGGGCTTGTACTAGAGGCCTTGAAAGGTCCCTTTCCAGCTCTGATTCTGTGATGGTTGAGGGAGCTTCCAGTCTGGGTTGTGGGGGTTCTGTAACTTTCCAGCCAGCCAGAGGCCTGGGCTCCTCTCTAATGTAAGTAGGCACTGTTTTCCCAGGGGTGGCCCTGAATTCCAGCTACTTGGGCAGGACCCAGAAAATGGCTCACATCAGCCTCTTTGGAGCCTAAAAGCTCAAAGAAAATGGAAAGAAACCTGGCACAGGTTGGACATCGAAAAAGCGCCCTCCCTCCCCAGGCTCCTTCAAACACGCAAGGTCCTATCTGACTGCCTCAGTTCCTCAGCCATTTTGTGTGGTTCCATATTTTCCATCCCTATTTTATAGATGTGGAGGGAGGTGAAATGACTTGCCCAAGGTCACAGAGCTCCTGTGGAAGGAGTCAAGATTAGAACAGAAATCAGGACAGGGTCTAGGGCAGTGGTTCTCAACTGGGGGTGATTTTGTTCACTGGGGGACATTTGGAAATGTCTGGAGACAATTTTTGTTGTCACACTGGGACGTGCTCCTGGCACCTAGTGGGTAGAGACCAGGGATGCTGTTAAATATCCTACAATGCATGTGACAACTCCCAACATCAAGGAATTATCAAATCCAAAATGTCAATGGTGCTGAGGTAAAGAAACTGATCGAAGGGTTCTGTTGGTGCCTGGGAGATGGATGAGGGGTGCTTGACTGGGGCTGTCCTGTGGGGGAGGGCAAACTGGGCACGGACTGCCCTCTGATTACCCTGTTGGACCCAAGCCCTGTACTCACTTCCACAGGGAATTTCTTTAAGGACTCACCATCTGCCTGCCAAAGGTCAAGCTCACGGGGGGAAGAGAGGCAGCCTACGTCTTCTGATGCTGCATACAGCCCTCTCTTTAGGACTGTGGAAACAGCCTCATGGCTGGCCCCTCTGACTTGGTCTTGCCCTTCCTGCCCACCATGCCCCCACAGCCAAAGTCATCTTGTAAAGGGGCAGATCTGACCCAGAGACTCCTCAGCTTAACCCTTCAGTGTATTCCCGTTTCCTACAGCCAAGGTTTCCAAGCTCATTTTTAAAATAAGAAAGCTCTTAACTGCTCAATATGCCAAATCAAATGCGGCTAACATTTATATAGTACTTTGTATGAGTCAGGCACAGTTTGAAAGGAAGCAGATCCTATTATCATCCACATTTTACGTTGAGGAAACTGAGGCACAGAGCACTGGTGCCCAAGGACCCCTAGCTAGTGAGTGGTGGCCAGGTCTGGACCCAGAACCCACACTTCTAAGAAACACTGTCTCTGGGTGTTTCACACAGAGCACAGCCAGGATCTCGGTCACTCATCTTCTACTCCTGGGACAAGCCTCCAGAGGTACTTTTGGGAAACCCAGGACTCCATGGGCCCAAGCTGCCGGGCAGTGACAGCAGGATGAAGCTCACACGGGGCTTCTGGGTTCTTCATGAAACAGCTCTGCTCCCAACCTCAGCTCCTGACCTCCCACTCTCAGGTCTGAGCACGATGGGCTGCCTGGTCCTTTGCCACAGCTGTGCTCTCTCTCACCTCTTCACCTTGCCACTTCCTGGGCCTAGAATGGCCCTCCTTCGCGCCCACTCCTTTTTGGGCCTCCTGGGGGGGAGGAGGGGAGGAAATGTCTGACCCTGTCTCCATAGCTCCTCTGCTTCCTCCTTTTGTTGCACTCATCATACTGAATAGCAATCACTCTTTGCAATTCTCCAGGTACCATATTTTATTCATCACTGTGTCCCTAGTGCTGGGCCTGGCACAGGACAGGTAAATACGAATGCAGTGGTGATGCAGCTAAAAGAGCTGGGCTCTGGAGTTAGGGAGGGAGGTGCCAATCCCAGTTCCTTCAGGCATCTGCTAGGTCCCTAGGTGGGCAGTGGGGAAGCTAAACTCAAGGCCCAGCAAAAGCCAGAGTGGGAGGGACCCTCAGAGAGCCTCTAGTTCAATCTGCCCATTCCACAGATGGGAAACTGAGGTCCAGAGAAGAGAAGCAATTTGGCCAAGATCACACAAGGAGTCAGCAGCAGAGCCAGAACTCATCCCAAGGCTTCTATAAGTTCCCTCCTTGCAGACTGGGCACCAAGCCCATGCCCCCAGACTTGGCAGAGGCGTCCCCTGGAAGGCAAGGGGCTTGTCAGGGCCCCAAGCAGATGGCAGGCGGCAGGCACATGCACCTTGTCCTTGGCGCATCCTGTCCCCTCTCCAGCCCCTGAACTGGCTTGGGCGAGGAGGAATGGGGACAGGAGGAGCAGGCGAGGGGGTACCTCGGTCTCCAGCTGGCGTGGATCCGAAAGAAACTCCGTTTATTACTAAACATCTGGCTGGAAAGTTGAGAACAAGACACAAACAGAGGTTAGTGGGAAAAAAGACAGGTGGGCAGAGCATGGGGAGTTGCCAAAATGGGGCCGGCCTCCTGTTGTTGGTGGGAGAGAAGTCCCCCCACACAAATCATCCACCAGCCACATTCTTAGATTGCAAAGGTTCTCAGGCTTTGCATGAGGATCTCCTGGGGAGCAAGTGAAATATGCAGGATTCTGTGCCTCTTCTCCAGAGATTCTCCTCCTGAGGGCTTGGGGAGAAGTCCAGCTATCAGCATTCTTCAACAAACACCCCACAGGATGCTGATACAAGAGATCAGTGGACCATGCTTTGAGAAATACTGCTTTAGTGTCTCATGGCAAAACCCCAAAGACAGGCGGCGCTGACCTGACAATGCCATTCCCCAGGAAGTCCTGCTCCTGGAGTCCTGGACACGTGCTCAGCCTGGGTCCATCCACAAGCACCAGTGAGGGGGTGACAACTAGCTGTGTGTGTGTATGTGTGTCAGGTCCCATCTGGGAGACCCACCCCATAAGGCCCAGATAGCCAAGATTAAGGATATGGCCATTTGTCCTGAGCCTGGCGCCTGATCTCCCAGAAGTCACAGCTCAGCCCCCTGGGATCCCTCAGTAGAAGGAACACTCCACTACCATGACCACAAGCCCCAGCCATACAGACACTTCAGAACAGACAAGACATAAGGTTGGGAGTTAGTAATGGCCAAGCACTCAGCAGTAATCTGTTCCTAGGCCTTCGGGGGCCCAGAGACCCCGAGCTGCTGTGCAGGGCGGTACAGATGCTGAGCTCCAGGCTAAGCTCCATCCCCAGAGCCTTCCTATGCAGGCGAGGTGGGACCAGAGTGAACTGGCAGCTACAGAGCACCCTGGATCAGCCAGACAGTGTTGCACAAACACCAAAACCTTTGCGTTTCTACTTGGAGGCCTAGGTTGGATGGGGATGGGGATGGCAGTGACAGCCTTCAGGCAGTGACAGAAAATCTGAGTGGGGTTGCACCATGAATGCTCTTCCAGGGAGCTCCCGGCCTGGCCTGGGCAGTCTTGCTTCCCCTCCCTCCAGCCCCCTGGAGGGCTCCGCCTCTCAACTTCCTGTTCAGCACACCCGGCCAGAGAATAGGAAAGGAATGCTGTTACCCGGGACCCCTGCATCAAAACCACCTCCTCCGCTTTCCCCAGGCTTTTCAGCCCAGAAACCCAGAGAACCAAGAGCTCCTGATCAGCTTAAACATCGCTGGTTTTCTGCCTAGGACCCAGAGGCTGGGAGTGACTTGATGACTTTCTCAGGGACACCCAGCATCAGGTGGCAGAGGCAAGATTCGCCGCACTTCCTCCTCCTGACCTCTGAGCGGCTCACCTTGTCTCCCCTCCCTGGGACTCAGCATCACACCTGAGGCTCAAGGCCCAGATGTCCGACAGGCTGATGCAGGGATGATGTGTGAAGATGAGACAAAACAAAGAGATGGGTAGGGGACAGGGGAGAAATGAGGGGAGGTTGAATCCTTCACCTCAAAGCTACACACCTCCGTGGCAGCAGCCACTTTCCTATACTGTGAGTTATAGAGCATCCCTTATCCAAATAGGCCTGAAATTCCACTATTATGAACACTGATGTGGGGGTAAGCATTGTTCTTTCTTTGTTCTTTTTTCAAGATGCAAAATCTCCAGGAGAGTCAGGTCAAGGGGAAAAAGACTGTTGGGAGCAGCAAAATGTCCCTCAGTACGGAAGAAAGGCATTGTGGGAGAATCCCAGGAGGATCGTCTGGGATTAGCAAAGCTGTGGACAAGAGTTACACAAGACAAGAGCATTAGTCATTGGTTGAGTTTACGTAGGTCCTACAGCGGGTCTTAGCCACAGAGCTCTCTTTCCAGCTGGCTTCTCGTTCCCAAGAGGCAAGTCAGTGTCAAGCCCCTTCTTCTAAGAGAACATGCTGGGGGAGGGGGTCCCTGCCCTCACACCCCAGGATGGTGCCCACGATTACCTGAGCCGTAAGCACCTGTGGCCAGCGGCCTCCTCCTCTCTCCAGCTTCCCGGGAGGGAATGGGGGTGCAGGGACGGAAGAGTGAGGGGGATGTGGAAACAGAGAAAGAAAGAGGACAACGGAATGAATGGAGGAGGTGACAGGACAGGATGGTATGGACGGATCTCCCACTCTCCCAGGTGACAAAAAGGTTACTTCAGCCTGGCCTCTTCAGAGAGGTTCTCAGTCTGTACCTGTCAGGCTGTCTGACGACAACTGACCAAGCCTCATGACAAGGCCTGGGAGTCCCCAGAACAGGCCCAGACACCCATGTAGTGGCTGGAGGCAGGTCTGAGAGAGGATGAGACAGAAAATGGAAAAGAAGGAGGAAAAGCAAGAGGAGGTGGCGGCCCCAAAGGGCCCCTACCTTTCCCCAGGGCAGAAGAAGGCGCTGCCCGGCCGGTGGCAGGTGGCAACGGGCGGGTAACGGGAGGGCGCTCCGTCAGGTACCGGCGCCCGTCGCACCTCCAGGGGCCGTAGGCCCCCATTGCGGGCCCGTTGCACGTGCTCAAACAAGAGGGCCAGCTCTCTGCAGGAGAGGGCTCCATCAGCAGCAGGCAGGGCCCTGGCACCACCCCCTCACTTGGTAGGCACCGAGCTCCTGAGCTCAGGTCCTGCCAGGCCCTGCCTCTCTAGAGGTGCTCAGCAAATACCCCAGGCCAGAGCAGGCAGGGGTGCAAGCTGGGAGAGACTAGCATTTCCTCCCTCCCTTTCTACACTCAGTTCCTGGGAAATCCTCAGGGATGCCAAGTATGGTTGTGCAAGCTAAGCACAACTCCAGGGCACCATCGCAAGGGGGCAAATGGGAGCTCAAATCCAGCTTACTCTGCCCATCAAGCTGAGTGCCTGTATATAGAGGTGTGCCTGACTGTCCAGAGGCCAGCGGCAGCCCTAAAATCCTCACCCTCCAGATCTCACTCTGGATTATAGGGCACAAACTCAGGCTGAGGAGGGAGATTTAATAGGGTGGCTAGCCCAGCTTCCTTTCCCTGCAGCTCTGGGTTCTTAGAAACTAGATTGGGGGCTCAGCTTCTTCCTAATTCTCCAGGCTACTTACTGTTTACATAACCCAAGGAGGATATCTCCCTTTTCTGCCTTCCTATTGTACAGATGAGGAAACTGAGGTCCAAGGAGCAAGAGGCCCAGTGGACCCAGAATCTCCAAACCAAGTTCTGTCTCTCTTAGCAAAGAACCCAAGGCTACCCCACCCCCAAATCTTCCCTCCCCCTCATACCCATCATATTTCTAACAAACCAGCCCTTGCCCCACACCCCAAGGCCTGGCTTTGAGTCATTTTAAGGCTCCTCCTGGGAAGGGTGGCTTCTCTAATCCAATCACCCTCCCTTGTCTCTGAGGTGGGAGCTTGTCTCTGCCAGGTGGAGAGATGGGGGGGAACCAGTGTGATTCTGGGAGCCCCCTTTCCTAGCCCCTTCTCGCCTGCTCCTCCCCTGGGAAGCCCCTGAGGCAGGGAGGGGGGCAGCCAGGTGTAGGAATGAGTGGGATCACGCAACAGCTGCTCTTGGAGAACTAATGAGGCAAAAAAAGGCACCGCAGAAGTGCTGAGCACAGCAGCCTGGCCCACCTTGACGCTCACTTGATGCCCGCCTGCCCACGGGACTGAGCTGTGCTCCATGGTCTTCATTCCTACCTGAGGGCCTGGCCAGACACCTGGCCACGTGAACCTTGATGAGGCTATTCATAATCCTGTGTGGAGCCACCCCTGTGCAGGCTTACCCTGGCCTGGGCCACAGGGGCGAACCCACTTCTGGGTCCTAAGGCCACTGCCTAGCACAGTGAAAACAGGCACATATTCATGCGCAGGGGGGCTGTGTGGGCCCTTGCACCACCCAACTTTGGTACACCTGTTCTTGCCCATCCCACACTTTCTCCCCCCAGCTGCAACACAGCAGGCTGGCAAGGGCTAACGCTGCCCTCAACTCAGACTGAGGGGAAACGAGCTGGCTATGCCACTACGCTGAGTGGCATCAACTCTGGGTGAGCATAGGACTGCCAGAACCATAGGACACAGGCTCAGTGAGAGGGGCAGCGTCCACCCAACGCCTTGTGTGTCCAGTGTCGCTGCCTTTCCTGGATGTAGAGAGTGGGACAGAGGACATTCCAGGCTCTGAGTTAGTAGAATCTGCAGAACCAGCCTCGGATACTTCCTTGGGAGCCATCATCTTTCCCACCCTCCAGGGCTGAGTCCCAGCCACTCGTCCTTAAGGGGCCTTACCGTCAGCCTTCCCTCCCACCCCACCCCCTCCCCCTGCAGCTGGGCCTACCTGAAGGACGGGAGGATACTGTCGTAGTAGTACCAGGTGGCTGTCAGGTAGGCCCGGCTTGTGTCAGTAGAGTACAGGCGCCATGCAGCCTGGTGGTACGGGGGAAGCAAAAAGGGGAGACGAGGCATCAGAGAGGCCTCTCAGTCCCCCACCCTCTGCCCCTGAGAGAACCCAGGCATTGGGCCAGCTGAAGGGTACGCAGAGCCAGACGCCAATTCCAATTCCAATTCCAAAGCCAGCAGAAGGACTAGCCAAAGAATTGGCAGCCTAGAGAGAAATTACTTCCGTAAGGTGATGAGCAGATCAGCCTCAGAGCCAGGGGTCTTAGAGTGCAGGAGTTAAGAACTGGGGTTTTGTCGTCAGGCAGATAGAGGTTTCCAGCCCCAGCTGTGCCCCTTACAAGTATGGGCAAATTTAGTAAAGCTGCAGGGCCTCAGTTACCTCATCTGCAAAATGGATGTAATACTACCTACCTAACTGGGTAGTGTGAGGATTAAATGGGCGAATGGATGTGAAATGCCAAATGTAGTGCTTGGCATATAGTTGGAACTTAATGCCAAGTTCCCCTGTTAAACCCTCCTGTAATCTCCCTTATCAGAGCTGACAGATAATTCACTGTGTATTTGATTAATGTATTTTTCTCCTTCTAGACTGTAAGCTGTGTCTTGGTCACCAGTGTATCCTCTAGCACATGGTAGGTGTTCTGCAAGTGTTTGGGGAATGAATGCTGAGTGAGTCATTACTAATAATAAGCCACTCCACATTTCCCAGCTGCCTGTTACTGCCCATGGGGTGCAGGAGTAGAGCGCATCACCTACCATCCCCTCAGCATCCATGGACCTGCAGGGTTTCCTCAGCTGTAGGAGGGATGAGGGTCAGACGAGAGGCAGGAATGTCTCCCTCCCTCCAGGTAAGAAGAGCCAGGGAGTACTGTGAGTGGGTGACCAGTGAGGGCAGGGAGGCTTGGAAGCTGCCAGGCGGGACAAAGCAGAACTGGCCCTGGATGCCCCCCTTCTTTGGGTGCCTCTTGTCCTTAAGGGACTGCCCACTGCTGACCTCACCAGCCAGGCACACTCCCAGGACAGGAATATTTTTACTTCCTGCTTGCCTAGGCCCCTGGCTTGGGCTGGGGAGCAGCTGCCAGACTGTCTCATTAATTATGGGCGCCACAATACCAGCTGTCTCTCGGCATGGACAGTGCCAGCCGCCTGCCCCTACAATGCCCCTCGGAAGGCCAGCTCCCAGGGGACAGTGACCATTGTGTCCCAGGGGATGCTGAGAAGGAAAGGCTGGCCTGGTGGCTGGAGATAGCAGGGATCGGGAACAGGGTTCCACCCTGGGGAGGAGAGATAAGGAGGGGAATCAGTCAGACTTGGGATGTGGGGGGCCAGTCAGAGTGTGGCATGCTGGGGAGCAGGCTGACATGGGCTGTGCCAGCATTCCCTGAACTGTGTCCCAAAGGGGTTCTCTCGTACACACCCTAGGCCAGGGAGAAGCCAAGGCTGAGTCACAAAGCCACACAAATCAGAGCCCTTGCCTCGGCCCATGCCCCATCAGAATGCCTGAGCACAGTGGGGAAAGTGGAGGCCACACACGCCTGGTTTCTACCCACCTGTCTGACTACTGCTTCTCTCGCTCCTTGGCCAGCTCAACTTTCACTGCCCAGCCACGAAAATTTGAGGTTCCTAAAAGTCCAGTTCTGGGCCATCTTCTCTTCTCTCTCTTTCCTTTCCCCTCTGGGTGAGCTCACCCAGAGCTTCATTACTGTGTACACGCAATGGCTCTGTACCTTCTCTGCCCAGCCCATTGCTCTCCTCTCAGCTGCATACCTGTACACATCCAGGTCCTGCTCAGCATCGCCACTCAGGGGCTCCGAGGTCCTTCAGACTCCACATGCTCCAGCCAAACTCACATGCTTCATTCCCCTAATCTGGTCCCACTCCAGTGAGCAGGGCCATCAATCATCAGGCTGGCAAGCCAGAAACCTGGAAGTCACCCTGCCACCTCCTTCTCCCTCACTCCTGATGTCACTGATCTCACTTCCTCAATATGCAGAATCTGCCCATTTCTTTCCATCTCACCTGTTACAACCCTAGTCCATATCACCCAGCACTCTGCCTCACGCAGTCTCTTATCTGGTCTCCCCCACACACTTGGGTCACCCTCCAATCCATTCACTACTTTTCAAAACACAAATCTGATCATATCACCCATTCCCCTGCCAGGGGTTCCATGTTGCTTTTAGGAAAAAGTTAAACTCTTCCCTATGGCCTCGAGGTCTGGGCCCAGCCCATCTCCCCACTATCCATTCCTCCTGCAGCTTTCTGTTCCAGCCCTGCTAGCTTCTTTCAAGTTAATCAAACACACCACGGCCTTTGCACATGCTGTTCCCTTACCCTGAATGCTTTCCCCTTCACCTCTTCACCTTGTTAATGCCTACCCATCATCCAGCTCTCAGCTCAAGTGTCATTTTCCCAAGGTAGTCTTCCCTGAAACCCCCTTCAAGGCCAGGTCCCTTGTTAAATGCCCTTCAAAGAACCATTTCTTTCTTTCAAGGCATTTATCTCAGTTTGTAGTCACAACATTCATTTGCGTGAGTGCTTGTGGAATGAATTAAGGTGTTGGGAGTGGAGCAGGTTTACTGATAGCTGCACAGTTAATGGGTATCTCTACCAGGGCCTAGGGCCTCTCATCCAGGCATGTAGAGCTGGGACTGGAGTGGGCAGATGGGGCTGCTCTAGCTAACCCTCAACTGGGCATTTGGTACAGGGAGGAGTTTCCGACAATCTGCGTCAGCATCCCAGCTCTCATCCCAGCATGTGACCCCAGAAAAATCACATCTCCTCGCTGAGCGTCAAAGTGGAGTCACAGTTGTGAAGCTGTACACGAGGGTCAGCACACAGTGTTGACACACCAGGGGCTTCCTGAGCATCTTGTACCTGGATAAGGTTGGCCGCTGGCATCCTCCGCTTCTCGAAGTGCTTCTGCCGGTGCTGCTCCTGCACCTTCAGGGCAAAGCCAGAGCCGAGGATGCCCTAGGGGGATAAGCATGGTTGGGGGAATGTGCTGGTGGGGACAACAAAAGGCAATCTCTGCCCATCTGAGGTGCCGCCCACCGCTAATGAAGGACAGGGGCTTAGCAGGCTCTGCCCCCAGGGCCCCTCTCCCCCAGGTGGGGCGACCCTAGGTGGAGGGGACTTACCGCAGGCAAGGCAAAGAAGGAGACGCCTAGTAAGGCGAAGCCGGCAGCCAGGACCCTGCCCAGCCACGTGTGAGGCGTCTTGTCACCATAGCCAATGGTCGTCAGTGTAATCTGGGGACACACACAGGTGACCCACAGGGCTGGTCACAGGGGCCTCCCAAAAGGAGCTTGGTGGGGGCACAGGCAGATAGAAGCCTGATCATGAGGGAAGGGGCCCCCGTGGTTGACCGCAAGAGGTTGGTCACAAGGACTTGTAAAGGGGACTGGTTAGGGGCACAGACAGTTACCCCGTCCTCCATGTTGGTCAGGGGGAAGGTATCACGTGGGGGACTTGATGTGGGCGCAAGCAGGGCCACTGGGGCAAATATCGGCTGGTCATAGGGGGTCCCAGCCCTAGCTAAGAGGCCCTCAGCCCAGAATAGGAGGTCACAATTGTCATGGACGGTCCTAGGGAGAAGGGGTGTCCTGCACAGACCCTCACGCACCGTTCCCCACCAGAGCGAGTCGGCGTAGGAGGAGAAGTCGGAGTTGGCGTCCTTCTCGGCCAGATAGACCAGGAAGGAGGCAAAGATGAGCACCAGGAACCCGATGTACCAGGCGGTGATCAGCTCCTGTGGGGGCAGAAGCAGGTGAGACCATAGGGAAGGCTGCAGTGGAAGGGCATGAGGAGTGGGGACGCTGTGCCCACCGGGGGGAGGCGGGAAGGTGGAAGGCTCTCAGAATGGCCTAAGGGAGATGTTCTGGAAGGGGCTAAAAATACCCCACCTCTCGGAGTTCCCTGGCTGAGGCTCTGCCAACCTTTCTTTCTCAGCATCTCCCTTCAAGGAGACCCTGCCCCGCCTTCCCCACACGGCTAGGACCCCTCCAAACCGCAGGACACACCCCCGGCCCTGCCCTTAACTTTTCAGGTTTCAAGCTCAGGCCTCCTCCCACAAGCCCCATTTTCAGGCTTTGATCTGGCCCCACATCTAGCCCTGACCCCATCCCCACCCTGAGACCCGCCCCAGCTCCCCACTTTGTTGTCCATTTAGACCCCAATCCAGAAGCTTCTGAGTGAGATCCTCAAGCCCTACCCCTCTGGCCTCGGCCCGGCCCAGCTTCTGCCCTCACCTTGTTCCGCCCCTTAACCCCCCGGCCCTGCCCCCTCCGGGTCTCCCTCCCAGGCTCCACGGCGGCCCGGGCACGCCCCCTCCCGCCCCCGCCGTCTCACCTTGCTGTGCGCGTAGACCACCGAGCCCAGCAGCTTCCAGGTCCCGCCGCGGCGGTCCATGCGCACCATGCGCAGGATCTGCAGGAAGCGCATGCTGCGCAACGCAGACGTGGCAAAGATGTTGCCCTGCGTGCCCGCGGCGATGACGGCCACCGAGGCCACGAAGACGATGAAGTCTGCAGGGGCAGGGATGGCGAGGTCACGGCTAGCACCCGGGAACCAACCCACCCCACGTCAGGAACCCAAGGTCGGGAGTTCCTGGGATCGTGGTGCCGTGGTGAGGATTGGGAGGGTCCATTGAGTTTGTGTCAGCGGCCAGGGTCTGGGTCAGGGGTGAGGTCAGGGGGTCAACCCTGGGCTGGGGGTCAAGGGTCAGGCGAGGGGTGGGGCGGCAATCCTTCTTACCGATGACACAGAAGGGTTTTCTGGCAAAGCGGAAGCGGCCCTGCCATCCTCGGTAGCGGCAGCAACATCCAGCAGACCAGACACGGATGATGTACTCCAGGCCAAACACCACAATCATGACGAATTCCTGTGGGGCCAGGGGCCTGAGTTCTCTCCAATCTCTAGGACGGGGGCCCAGCTCACACAGCCCAGAAACAGCCCGGAGTCCCTGGTTACTCGGATTTCCTCAGACCACCTCCCCCCTTCCAGTCATCCCAGACTTTCTAACCCTGACTGGGTGACATAAAGGGTGGCTATCTGTTAGCTGTCCCCCTCCAAGATGCTTCTGTTTAGGGGGAAAGAATTCCAAAAACAAACATCTCACTAGGGGTGGAATTAGCAGTTGGGATCCTAAGAAGGAGTGGGACCTACTCACCTCGTCTATAGGCCCATCATAAGCCCTGGCATAGAAGCAGGAGGTCCCCCAACACCTGCTGTAAAGCAGGAGATAAAGCCCAGAGAGGGATGGCCACTAGCTCAGGAACACAGCACAGCAAGCCACTCTCTGAGCCATGGTATGAGAAGTCTCTCTCCACCCTCACTACGAACCCAGAGATGCTACTTCAACAGCCTCCCTCAGGCAGGGACCCCGGCACTCACTAAGATGAGGAGACACTCGTTGGCAAGTTCCTGGTGCTCCTGGATTGTGGACAGCACGGACAGCACCAGGCAGCTGAACACCAGCAAAAATCTGCAATTGCAACATGAAGGGGAGGGGTTAGACTGCTAGATGGATAACACAACGGGGGAGACTAGGCAGCAAGCTGTGTAGCTGGAGGAGGAGGGAAGCATTATTTGGGAAGAATTATCTGGAAAGCAGATAAAAGAATCAGAGTTCCTTGGAGTTGTGGCTCTGTGCTGGACACCAAATGGAGAAGCCCCCGAGCTCCGGGCTACTGAGCTCACAGACACTTTACAACCTTCTCAACTGCCTTTGATGCAGGGCTGCACCTCAGAGAAGTGGTCATTCAGCTGTGAGCGGTAGGTTGGTCTGGGCCGGCAGTAGGAACAGGCTGGACCAGGGTCCCACAGTCAGGAAACGCCTCCAGGCTCAGACACTCATGAGTGGTGGCCTCAGTCCCTGGCTCAGTTTTAAGGCTGTCTTGAGAGACGTGCCCCAGAGGTCAGCCAGGGGGCCAGGGAAGGTCAGCGGCTGAGGAAGGGATCCCCCTTCCCTATGATCCCAAAGGTGGCAGAAGCATGGCGTCATCTACAGAATTGGGACAATTGCCCCCAGCTTCATGAGCTCTTAAGGAATTAAATAATGAGACAGCTATGGAAGGAAAGGGGATCAGAGAGGACAGATAGGGAGAGAAGGGTGCAGAGAGGGAGAAGGTGTAGGGAGGAGAATCAGGCAGCATGGACCCATGCCATGGAGGCCTGGAACTCCCCTGAGTGCAGTGGGAAGCTGCTGAGTAGCCCAGAACCAGATGTTTAGACATAGAAGGAACATTAGAACCGAATTCCTCTACCACTTCCCTCAACCCCAATTGCACACATGAGGAGACTGAGGCCCAGAGAGGGAAAGGCATTGCCCAAGGTCAGCCAGTATGTCCAGGACAGGTGAGATTAGAGCCAGGGCTCCTAACTTCCCAGTGGATGGGCAGAAGAGAAAGGGTATGAGGAGAGATGCTGGTGGCCTTGGGAGGATGTGAATAGGTGAGGGATGCAGGATGAGAGCTACAGCTGCAGATGCAGCAAAAGGGAATGTGGCTGGACTCCCAGAAGTGCTCCTCTTTGGGGTGGGGGCATGCCCTGAAAGAGATGCCCGAGGGAATGGACTTCTCTGGAAACACTTCCCTTGTGGACTGACCTATAGCTTTCCCCAAATGTCCGCAGACTCTCCCGCCCTGGGACTGCTGATGCTGCATTCTGCCTAAAACACCTCACGGACTTGTACCCTGCTGAGACTGCTCACCCTGCCCCCACACAATGCTCCTGCTCAGAGGATCCCTCTGGGATGCCCATCCCCCACACTCTACTATCCCCTCCCAATGCTGGCCTCTCTGTATGTGGCCCAGGTCGCTTTCTACATGGCTTTATTTGTGTTCATGTGTTGTAGTGGCAGGGGCCTCGGCTGGGAGTCAGAGAGACCGGGGTTTGAATACCAGTCCTGTTGTATGTGTGGCCCTGGGAAAGTCACCTACCTTCTCTGAGCCAGTCTCATCTATAGAGCAGGGGCTGACAGGAGGAAGGACATGGAAAGGGCATGGCTCCACTCTGGCCCACTTACACCTCCTTAAACAGGGGCTCTTGGCCTGCTTGGAGGGCAGGTATAGGGCTGCATCCCAGTACATGCCCCTGGGTAGCAGAGCTAGCTGCCAGATGTCAGTAAAGGGTTTTGAATGAAGGAAGGAGGAGGAGGCCCCCTTGGCCAGTTCCAGTCAAGAGCTAAGTCAGCGAAGACATAAGGTGTGGAGGAGAGTACCAACTTCTCCTGTTCAGTAATTAACCACAGAAAACACAGCAGCCACATCCACTGGGGGACAGGGACTGCCGCTGACACAGGGCTTAGGGGAAGACGGGCCCTCCCTGAGGTCATCTCATCCAGCCCCATCCTCTGGGAAGGGCTGCAGACAATTCCTAATCACGACAACCCTACACAGAAATCCTTCAGTCCCATTGCCCAGCTGACTTCAGATCCTCAAGTAACTGAGCCACACTAGGGCCTGTCTACTGGGTGTGTCAAAACATTTTATCTCCATATTTTTCTTTCCATGCCAATAATTATTCATCTGCAAATGTCCGGTTCGCAATAGGTTAAGTGAAAAAAGCAGATTATAAAATTTTAATGGCATCGTGATTTCAATTTTTTGTAGATGTTTTTTATATACTACATACCAAGAGTCAGCAGGACTTATCTCTCTCTGGGTGGCAAAGTTAAGACTGATTTGGCTTTTGTTTTTCTGCATTTTCTAGTATTTTTTAGAATAACAAACTAATATAAATTTTAAAATGAATTTCCTTAAAAACACAAACGGGCGATGAAAACACTTTTAATGCTGCTCCCACCCCTTTGCCACAATAGCCTTTGCCGTTTAGCAGGTGTGAGAATGTGACAGCCTCTCCCCGGAGTCTAGCCACATGTCCAACTGCCTACTCAACGTCTCTCCTTGGATGGCTAATGGCTTCTCAAACCAAACGTGTCCAAAACCAAACTCTCAGTTTGTCCTCAAATCTCGCTCCTCTTTAGTCTCCCCTTCTTGGCAATGGCACCACCTTCCACCCCGGAGCTCCGCTGGATAGGAGTACCCTTGACTCTCTTTTTCCATCAGCTGCCACATCCCATCCCTTAGAAATTCCTATTGGCTCTACCTTCAGAATACATCTCTGAACAGGTCGCGGCTCACCATCCTGACTAAGCCACCACTTTCTTGTCCCTGACTGGTCTCTCTGCCTCCACTCTGGCTCTACTATACACCATTCTCTTGAAAGCAGCCAGAGAGGTCCTCCTATAATGCAAAGCCAGAAACCATCACTTTCCTCAAAACTCTCTATTGACTTCCCATCATGCTTAGAGAGCAAAAGTCTAACCCCTCGGGGTAGCCAGCAAGGCCCTGTGAGATCTGCCCCCCCCTTGAACTTGATGATTTCCCCTCTCACCCCTCCATCACTGGGCTCCAGCATTCTGATGTCCTTGCCATTCCTGGAACACACCAGATGTATTTCCGTCTCCAGGCTTTGCACTTTGCTGTTTTCTCTGCTTATTTATTGCTCCTTGACTCATCCAGCACTCTGTTCAAACATCGCTTCTTTGGAGAGGCTTTCCCCAACCATCCTCTCTCCAAAATAACGGCCCCTCCCCACCCTCTCTCCCCTTACCCTGCTTTATTTATTTATTTTTTCATAGCATGGTTGAAAGACTGAGTAAATAAATAGCAGAAATTCACGTTAAACAAATATCAGGACACCGTGTCACCAAAGCCCCCAGTTTGTATCCACTGAAGAGACTCCCAAAGCTCTCAGCACATCCATCCCTGACCCATCAGTTTCCCCAGCATCCTTCCTGAGAAGGCAGCTCTCCAACCTTCACCAGCTCCATTTGCTATATGCTGTTTAAAAAGCCCCCGAACTTCACCTCCTCCTGCCTTTATGCACTGGCTGGGAGTTTCCTTCCCCTAGATGCTTAATACAGCTGAACAGATATACTTAGTTTATAGAGAACATCTTGTGTTCCAGGCACCTGAATAATTGTCCCCGTCTTCCAAATGAGAAAATGGGGCTTAGGGAGGGACACACTTGCTCAAGATCACACAGTGAATCAATGACAGAGCTGGGGCTGGAAGCACAGCTCAGGTTGACCCCCAAGCTGCCTTGCACTTCCTGAAGGGTCCTCACACTGACACTACTACAGCAGATGTCTGGAACTCAGGGAGGGAGAAGACAGGAAGAAGGAGACCCGAGCTAGGGCCTGGCTGTATCTGCCAGAACCAGATTGTGACTTCATTCATGCAATGAATAAGGACTGTAAGGATTGTCTCTGGCCCTCTCTGGGACCTCAGTTTCTCCCTCTGTACAAGAATAGATGTCTCACAGGAGATTGTTGACTCGGGCCTCTATAATTTCCCCAGTAGAGAGGCCAAACTGGCAACCACTTCCTGGAGCATCTTGGCCTATCATGTCTGGTTGCAATTTGGGGCCCTTGCCCAGCCCAGAAGACAGAGCTGGGACAGATGAGCACTGCCTGGCAGGCTCTCCCTGGCTGGGGCTTATTGTGAGATTTATCACAACCCTTCCTCCCCACCCCCCACCATTCTGTGACTATCCCACTCATTCAGAAAGGCAGCAAGGAATAGGTGAACGGTTTGCTTAGAACTGCGGTCCTCAAACTACAGCGGCATCAGAATCACCTGGAGGGCTTATTAAAATACTGATTTCTGGACCCCACATCGAGAGTGTCTGATTCAGTAAGTGTGAAGTGGGGCCTGAGAACTTGCATTTCTACAGAGTTCCCCTGTGATACTGATGCTGCTTCCCTGGGACCACACTTTGAGAATCACTGGCTTAGCTAATGAGAGGGGTTATGACTGACTCAATTATTAGCTACCACAAGGCTTTTTAAACAACTGTAATCATTGCCTTCCCAGCCCCCATCACCACCACGATGGCCTAGCTCAAATCACTGCTCAGAAGTCACCACCAAACAGGACCCAGGAAAGCCCCCCTGGGGAGGCAGGTCTCATGCCAACATTGGCTTTACCCGATTTGCTCTGTAACCCCATAACTGCCCCTGCTGGCCAAGGATTCCTGTTGGCCAGGTGCTGGGCCAAGCCCTCTACATGCATATTTTTCATCACTTCTCACAATCACCCCATGAGAGCAGTACCGTAATCACCCAAGGTTGACCAATGAGGAAACGGAGGCTCAGAAAGGTATACTATGATGGCTGCACAACTCTGTGAATATACTGAAAACCACTGAACTGTACACTTTAAAAGGGGGGTTGTTTATGGTATGTGAATATCTTCTTAAAGCTGTTATTTAAAAGGAAAAAAGATAGGAAGAAAGGTATACAAGGTTGTCCAAAGTCATAAGACCGGGACCTGAACCCAGGTCCACCTGGACCACCAAGCCATACTACCTCTCTGGGCCTCAGTTTCCCTGTCTGCAACATGAGGTAGGGGACATCAGTGTTATGACTCTCAAGCAGTGGGGTAGAAGGGAGCGGGTCATCCATGAGCTCAATTCCAGATTCTCTGGGCTATTCCTGGAGGGACACGTGCTTAGAGGCTAGAGAGACGGGGTTATGGTACAGGGGTGAGGGTGTTACAGAGCAGAAAAGAGGTTATTACTTAACCTCTCTGAGCCACATTCACTTAAGAAACATTAATTGCCACCTACACTCAGCCAGGTTTATTGTAAAGCCAGAAATGAATAATCCAGGCCCCCCAAGAAATTAACAAGCATAGCACAGCAGTTGCCTGATGACAAGGGGATGACAATGTGCCCAGGGGCTTGGGGGCAGCCCTAAGATGGCTTTAGCTGAGCCCAAGTGGGGGAATCAATGAAGACTTGTTGAAGGAGGTAACGAGGACAGGGTGGGGGTGCCCCAAGCAGAGAAAGCACGTTGTGCAAGCAACAGAGACACCGGAACCTGCAGACAGCCCAGGGCAGGCAGCAGTTCTGGATGGTGGGGGTTGGAAGGGAAGGGGCAGTGGGGACACCAGAGAGGGCCAGATCCAGGGCCCTGGAGTGGCGCCCTCAGGCCTAATGAACGTTGTCCTAAAAGCAATGGGGAGCCATCGTAGAGTTTTAAGAGAGGGAATGACATGGTCTGATTTGTGCTTCAGACAGTGTCGAGTGTGGCTTAGAGGAGGTGAGACTGATGAGGAAAAGCAAGTAGACGACTCCACAATAATTCAGAGTATAGAGAGATGACGGTGGTGGCACTAAAGAGAAGTGGATGGCCTGGAGAAAGTTCCAGGAAGTAGGACTCCATGATTAATTGGAAATGGGGACAATGCAGGAGAATGGCTCATATTTCTGGTGCGGGCACTGGATGGATGAAGTTGCGATGAGTAAGCTGTGATAGGAGACCCCAGTGGAGGAGCAAATGTGCGGGGTGATGAGTTCCATTTTGGACATGTTGAGATAGAGAGGGCTGAGGAACACGGGGCATGAAGAGAGACCTGAGCTGGAAATGCAGATTTGGAGGGCATCAGGATAGAAGTGGTGACTGAGGCCATGGGAGAAGCTGAAACCATCCAGAAAACATGTGGCAAATTTAGAGGAAGGCTCAATGGAACCCCAGAGGAGCAGAGGGAGGACAGAGCCTCCACCCAGGCTGGGAAGGAGCAGCCAGCGACATGGGAGGGAAATCAGAAGAGAGAGGCGCCAGGCCAAGCGAAGAAAGTGTTTCTAGAAGGAGGGAGTGGACAACAGTGTCAAATGCTGCCAAGAGGTCAAGTGAGATAAGGCCTGAAAAATGTTCGTTGGATTTGGTGACAAGTTGGTCACTGGGTACCTTGGCAAGGGCAGCCTTGGAGGGAGGGAAGGAGTGGAGCAGGCCCAATGGGATGAGGAAGGGAGAGAGGTGGTGAGGAAGTAGAGACAGTGAGTGCAGGTAGAACTATTTTAAGAAGTTTGACGCAAAGAGTAGAGGCTGAGATCAGTAGCTGGAGAAGAATACAGAGCGTGGGGAATTTTTTTTTTTTAAAAAAGACGAGAGAAGGGGAGTGGAAGAAGTCAGGTGAGAGGGAGCAGTTGAAGATGTCGGAGAGAGAGGGAGCGATCAATGAATGAAGTACCCAGGGGCAGCAGGGAGGCTGGGATCCAGAGTAGGAGCAGGGCTGGTGCTGAGCAGAAAAGACCTGGCCGGCTTCCATGGTGACAGGTGGGAAGGGGAGAGACTAGGTGGGAGAGGAAGGTGGGGGACGGGGGAAGCCCAGAGAGCTCCCACGGGGGTTTGACTTCCTCTATGAAGAAGAGGCCAGGTCCACCTCTCAGAGGTGGGGAGCATGATTGGGGGAAGGGAGTGTGAAGAGATGGAGGAGGTTTGAAATAGCTGGAGTGAAGGATTGGAGAGGATGCTGACCAGGCCCTTGGGGACACAGGCCCATTATCCCCAACAGTGAAAATGGGAGAAAAGATCCAGAACACCACAGGTGCTTGAAACATGCTCTTCTTGTTCGGTTTGGTTTGGGATTTGATGTTTTTGTTTTTAAGCACTGATGATCCTGAGGGCGGAAGCAGCCTGTGTGGGATAAGGGGACACCCCCCACCACACCAGGGCAAAGTAAATACAGATCTAGGCCCTGCCCCTTCCTTCCTCCGGAGCCTCCTTTCTTCCTTCCCTCTCTCCAGTGTCCCTCCTTCCAGACAGTCCTGCCAGTGTCTGCTGCCTGCTTGGCCACCAGCGGGCTCCCTCATTTCTTTTTCTGGCCTTGGTTATATGTGACCCCTCAGACCAGGACCAATCTGTCCCCATTCAGCCAAGTTTCCTGGAGGGCAGAGGGCAGAGGCCATGACCCTCACCACCTTTCAGCGGAAAAAGGTCTCTTAAGCCACAAACAAGAGCTGATACTGCAGAAGGGACTTCAGCTAGACCCAAGAGGCAGGGGGGTACAGTGTGGCCTGGGGGTGCCCAGGATCCCCTGGGAAGAACAGGCTCTTACTTTCTCTTGCAGGGGGATAAAGGGGAGGGGCAGTCAGCCAACCCTCAGAGCGAGGCTCTTTCCAAGAATCCTCAGGGGCTGGGACGAGAAGTTTCCCCTGATCCAGCGATTCTAAATATGGCAAAGGGAGCAAAAGCACGTGACCCAGGGCCCCACACCAGGGCTGCTGCGCAGCCGCTGCTTCTCTGGGCCAGAGGCTGGTGCTGGGGCTCAGGGTAAGAGATGAGGTGTCAATGGAGCCTCAGTTTCCCTGTCTGAAACATGCAGGTGGGGGACAATTCAATAAGGGCTGAAGTCCCTTCAGCCCTATCACTCTCCTGCAGTGGAGTGGCAGGGAGAGGGCTGGCCCTCAGCTCAGTCCCAGATTCTTTGAGGATGTCCCTGGAGGGACAACAGCCGCCAGCACATAGTACAAACTATGAAAAAAATGCCCCCTCTTGGAGGACCAATTAGAAAACGGCATTCTCGTTAGCCTGAAAAATTATAAAAAGCTGACCCCTCTAGATGGCCCCAGTAGAAACAGGCCTCCCGTACTCTGGGCTGACCCCGCCCTGAGCACAAGCTGGATTTCAGTGCCACCGGCATCATCTCAGCTAGGCCCCTCTGCAGTGCAAAAGATGCACAAGGACATGGGGAGCCCGGGGATCACCCTGACAGCCACTGCAGCTCTGGAAGGGCCAACTCTATGTGGTACCACATGGTTCCATGCCCTTCTCCCGGCCGCCACTGATTGCTCTGCAGCTAGAGACGGACCCAAGAAAGGTCCCGCACTGTTGGGCTGAGCCAGTCGGAATGTCTTTCTCAGGAATGGAACTAAGAGCCACAGAGGAAAGTTGGCGGAGGTGCAGAGAAGTGGAGATGAGACTGCTGCTCCAGAATCTCATCCCCCCTCTAGGCCATGAAGCCCAGATGTCCAGGCCATGATGCTACACAAGTCTTCCCTTTCCTTTCAGTACGTGTCCTTCACCTCCACATGACAATTTGTCTTGACCTAGTGTGAATGGTCTTGGTCCCACTAGGCTATGGTAGGTGGTGTCTTCTGGACAAGGTGTTTAATGAGTCATAGCCTGGTTCTCGCCCACCTAGACCTGCTCTGATACCTCCTACTTGTTCACACTGCTTCCCTCTGACCTGCCCGCCATGGTGCACCAGGTAAGTGGGCTGAGCAGGACAGCAACAGGAGCCAAGGGTGGGAACCAAGCGGAGCAAGGACCAGCCGTCTGCTCGGGGCTGGCCAGGCAGCGCTGACGCCTCAAATAAACAGAACATGGGCCTCCCAAGCAGCAAAATAAGAGCAACCTAAAGAATGGAATACACTCAGCCTGAGTTTTAGAAACTTAAACAAGATAGCCAATGGAAACTGTCCCCCGGTTCCATCTGAGCAGCTCCATGTGGGTTTGGGTGACTCAGTTTTACATGCTGAGTGTGGCATAAGATTTCATTTGAACAAAGAGCTTTGTTGCTTTTTAAAAAAGGGCAAAATCCACCAACTTGCAGGATCCAGCCCAACCAAGCTCCTTAGCATGGTTGCAAGGAAGATCCTTACCCACCCTGCCACCTCACTCTGCCCCACTCAGTGCCCAACCTGGCACTCGGTACTCCATTGTTATAGCGCGGTTCCCCCACAACAGCAAGCAGGGCCTTTTCTCCCTTCCCCACCTTTGCTCATGCTGCCCTTCCCCCAGCCCCACTGGGACAGGTAGGAGCCTCCACCTGGCATTCGTTCATGTCCCCTTCCCATCTCTATGCTCACCTCTATTATGGCATTTGCCTGCCTCCTCCTACAGACCAAGAGCTGGTTGAGGCCTTGTCCCTTTCACCTTGAATACCCTGTGCCCCACTCAGAATGGGTGCTGGGTAACAGTTTGCTGAGAGAGGGGACGACCTCAGCACTGGATCTCTCTGACTGGCACGACCCACCTTCCCCAGTGTATGTCACCCTGCTGGCGGGATTATGAGGGAACCCAGGCATCACCCAGCCCAGAGACACAGAGCATTCACTCAGTGACTCACTCATTCATTTATTCCGGAAGCATTTGCTGAATGCTCACCATGGGCCGGGCACAAAGACAGACAGCGTCCCTCCCTTCATGGAGCTTCCATCTCGTGGGGGGAGATGGGTAATAAGCAAACAAAGGTTCAGAATGTGAACGAAAAAGAGTCTATGCAATAAACCTCACAAGCTCAGGGTGGCCACATGGCAGGCGTGATAAACTCAGTGACCAAAAGTAACCACACAGGATTTTCTGATCACAAATTCCTAACTGGGCAGGTCATAGCGGGTAGTCACATCCCAGGCCTATAGCTTTCTGAGCAAAGGTCATTATTTACCTTATGAGCTCTGCCTGTTACTCTTATGCATCTAGGATAACATACCTTTGCAATGTCAGAGTAATTTTCTTTATCTCAAAGGCACAACCACCAGCACCAGAGCACAAGACCACAAGAGCACGAGACCACAGAACCCCTCATTGTTATGTTGTTGCCCACATACCATCTCTATTTACTGTAAATTATTAACAATCCTGTACCTACCATTGTAAAAGAAGTCTGTTTCTTCATTTTGCCTTTTATCCATTCCTAGAGATTTCCCGGCTTTTCTTTCTCTTGCCTCATTAATCTACCACCAATGGATTTCATGCACCTTCCTTAGGTCTTCTCCTTTCATTCTAACATATAAAATAAACTGCAAAACCATTATTCTCTGGAGCATTTGAGATCTTGCTCCCCGGCATGTCATCAGTTTGGCTCAAATAAACTCATAAAAATTCTCTACAGGTTTGGACATTTCTTACGTTGACAACAATGTCAGATGATGATGGAGAAAAATGAAGTGGGGAAAGGGGACAAGGAACATTGGTATGGAAGTTGGACGTAGGCTATTTTATAGAGAGTGGTCAGGGCAAGAGGGCAAGCAGCTTTGAGAAGGTGACATTTGAGCAGAGATCTGAAGAAAATGAGGGAGTGAGCTATGAGGACATCTGGGAGAAGAGGGAAAAGCAAGTGCAAGAGATCTGAGGCAGAGGGTGCCTGGTATGTTCCAGAACCATCAAGAAAGAAGTGCTCCCAGAGCGAGTGAGCTAGGGAAGAATGAGAGGCTGTGAGGGCGGAGAGGCAGTGGAGGTGGGAAGCAGACAATCTACTGGCTATTGTGAGAATTTGGGCTTTTACTACAAGTGAAGTTTTGAGCAAGGAGTAACATGATCTGGCATGCTTGCAAAAGATCATATAGGCTATTGAGTGGAGAATAGACCATGGTGCAGAGAGGAGCTGGGGGAGGGGGCAATGGCCTTTGCCCTATGTGAGCAGGGAAGTTAATGGTATAATCTAAGCAAGAGATGATGGGGATTTGTAAGAGGGGAAAGTGGAGGTGGCAAGAGGTAATCAGATACTGATTATATTTTGGCACTGAAAGATCCCTTAGGGTCAATCAATCCTCTTATAGATGGGAAACTGAGTTCCAGAGAGGAGCATGACCTACCTGTGATCAGAGGCAGAGCAGGGCCTAGCACCAAGATTTCCCAGTTCCTACGATGAAATGTTCTTTTGATTTCTCTTCCTTCTGTAGAAGGACCCAGGCACCTGGCCCTCACCCCCACCTCGACAATTCCCTCATTCTGGCATCACGCTGGGCCAGCCCTCGCCCTTCCTGCTGTATGTGACAGAGTGGCACTGGGTTCAAGGAATGCCCAGGCCTCCAGCTAATTGAGCCTGGCAGAGGTCAGGGTCACCTCTAAGGAACCTTCTGTCCTCTGAATCAGCAGAACCTGTGCAAAGTGGGGAGGGAGGAGGGAGAGAAAAGTCCAAAACAGGGAAAGAGCTTAGTCCCTGCCACTTGGTTCTCAGCACTCCCAGAGCAGAGAGGGCACCAAGAGCTGACACGGTGGAACAGGAGCTTGTGGGAGGCCAGGCCCCCTGGGGAGTATAGGCCCCAAGACTGAGCTCAGCCTGCGAGTCCTGCAGACTCAGCCATTGAGGATCCCACTCAGTGGGAAGTTTAGGGGCCATGATAAGGGAGGGGTGTTTCAGTGCCTTTGCAGCATGCAAACTCGCAAGCCACACCTGGCGCAGTTGGTTACAGCTGCCCTGAGAACCTTGCGTCCCATGGGAAACCCAAGTCCAGGACCAGCCAGACTGAATCCAGCAGCACTAACTCCAATAAGCCCTTTCAGCTGGGAAAGGCTTACTGTGTGAACTTGGGCCAGGAGTGCAACTTCTCTGGGCCTGTTCCACAGCCAAGGTGGAAGGAAGCTGAAAGCTGGAAGCATATTCGCAGACCCTCTCAGTTTCTTCAGCCTTTAAGAGGAGAGGCTGCCCAGCCTGAGGTTCCAGCTGATTCAGAGTCCTCTAAAGGCAGCAGTCTGCTCGGTGACTCTGAGAGAGGTGTCAGGGTTGGGGGCAGCCCAAGGGGAGGTAAGGAATGTGGACAAAGCTAGGAACCTGCACCAGCGGGCTACGTATCTAGCCTGACTCTGCCACCACTCAGCTGAGCTGGGAAACTATCTCTGAGTCTCAGTTTACTCCTCAGTGAGAGAAAGGGGTTAGTAAGGAGGGCCCTACTTGTCCCTGATCCCTCTGGGACTGGTGATTTCAGCTTCCCAAATGGGAAGTGAGGCCCCAGGAAGCTCCTGAAACTGCCAGTCCTGAGGGACTTCTAGAGGAGGGTCTTTTACATTTCATTTGCGTGGTCCTTGTGGGTATAGAAAGTCTAGAGGGACCTCCTTCTACCTCCAAAGCTTCCCTAGAATTGAATATATAAACAATAGCAAGGTGGAGTCAGGGTAGACCAGAGAAGAACTCCCAATAGCTCATTAACCACAGAAAGGTGCTGGAGGTCGGGGAAGGGGAAAAATCGCATCTCTGGTCCTGATGCTCTGCAGAGCCCTGCATGTTTCAGAGCCAAAAGAACGAACGGGCTTGAATTCAGTTCTGACCCTGACCCCTGTCAGGCTCAATAATTCAGCCTTGGCTGTGTGACCTTGAGCAAGTGAACTGTCCCTCTCTGGGACTCAGTTGCTCCATCTATGGAATGGTGCCAACGATCCCTGGAAGCAGGGGTCTGGCTGGGGGAGGGGGGAACGCCCCGCTGAGGGGTTAGGGCAAGGCTTGGGTTCACTTGGGGACACACAGGAGGTTGACACCAGGCGGGGCTCCTCAGAGAGGGAGGGGTTCCTGGGGAGGAGGGCTCCTGGAGGACTCCTGCCCCCACCCCCCGCAGGGCCCTCTGCCCGCTTCCCTACAGCGGCCCCTTCCTCTCCCGCAGAGGCGCTGCGGCTCGGCCCTGCGGGGTCCGCCGGGCTAGCCCCGCTGTCTTGGCACGGGGAGGAGCAAACTGCAAGGGAGGGGCACGACTGGCAGCAAGACATAGTGGTGGGCAGGGCTCCGAGCCTGGGAAGGGCGGGGATTAGGCGACACTGGGCACCGCACGCCGGAGGGGCCGGGGCGGTGCTGCGGCTCCAGTTACCTCCCTGAGGCCTCCCCCGCCCGGCCGGCTTCTTTTTCCGTTTCCAAATTAACAATTGAAAACGCGGCGGCCTGAAAGGCGAGCAGCGGGCCAAGCGGAAAGTGTGAAGGTGCCGCCGCGTACCCGTGGACGTGGGAGGAGAAGGGGGTTAGACACCCTAACTGCCCCGGGCTCCCAACCCACCAATGCCGGGTGCGAGGACTGAGCACCCCAGGACCCTGGGGTGCCAAGCCCCCTAACTCGGATCCTGGCCTGATCCGGCCCCCGATACTGCCCTGGCCAGTGTCGCGGGACCCAGTGCCGAGGCTCGGGGTGGTGCCAGCCCCCAAGGGGGTTGGGAGGGCACTAAGACTGGGTTACAACTACTCTCGAGGCTGAGTGCCCAGGAGAGGCAGGTGCCAGGCAGCACCCTCATAGCACCCTCCTTAAGGGCTTCAGAGTCGGGTAGGTTCGTGTGTGACCTCAAGCCAGTCATTTCACCTTACTGAGACTCAATTTCCTCATCTGGAAAATGGGGAGGGAAGATAATCCACTATACAGAGCTGCTTGTGGGGAATAAATTAAATGAGAAGAGGCATGAGGTTGACCCACAGTGAACACAATGGATAGCAGCTATTATTATCTTATGTTGATGATGATGATACTGTGTCCCTGGCACCCCTCCACCTCCAGCCACAGTCCAAGGAACTGTCCATCAATGGGCAATAATGGAGCTGCCTGGTCTTTCCCCTCACTGCCTCAGGACCTCCCCAAAGCACCACTTGATAGACAAAGAAACTGAAGCCAGGAAGGTCCTTGTAAGGGGCTCCAGATCACGTGAGTGAAAAGAACTAGGGCCTGAGCCCAGGTGCTGACCCACAGGCCTCTTGTTATGGAGACAGTTGTTCCCTGGAGTTGGAGCGCTGGGCATTGGAACCCCCTCCTCAGGGTCCTAAGAGATGGGTGCCAATACCAGGGCATCTGGAACAAGTGCGTGGGTAATGGGGAACAGTCCCCACTCCCAGGCATTCAGGGGCACGGACCAGAGAGCCAAAGAGTGGACACCACCTGGCCCCGGCCCCCCATAATGTAAATTCCATAAATGCAGCAACTTTATCTTGCTCACCACTGTCTCTCCCACACCTGGAGCAGCACTTGGTTCATTGTAGGTTTTCAATAGATGTTTGTTCGGTGGATGGATGAATCAATGAATGAGCAGGTCCCCTTTATACAATTGTGACCTCCCAATCCACCACCTATGTGGACTGCTTCGGGATGCTGTGCCTCTCTCCCCAGCCTGGAGACCCAGGGCAGTGGGAAGGCGGGAGAAGGAAACAAGGACCAAGAAAGAGTGAAGGAGAAGGAAGCAGAACAGGTTCCAGAAGACAGAGTTGAGATCACCTCTTTCTTCCTAGCCCCTATTTCCCACTCCTGTCTGGCAAAGGACTCATTCCACTCCCCTTCCCTCCAACCACCTTTTCACTGACCACCAGATTCCAGCTCCACTCCCATCCCCACCTCCACTCCACTTTCCTTGCATTCTGAGTGCCCCACCCCCTTTACAATCTGACAATGGCTTCTCATGGTTTACAATCTAAAGCCCAAGCTCTTCAGCCCAGAGCATGAGGCTGCACCCACAGTAAGCATCAGCCACGCCGCACCCCTTCATACCCTGTACATTTCCACTCTGGTGACTTTTGCACTCTCTCCTGTCCTTGCACTTTCCTCTTCTCCTCCAGAATCCCTGATCTGCTTTGGGGAAAGTGTGTCCCCAGCCCCTGGCTGAGATTCCTGGGCCTCTCTGGGCATCCAGGCCCCCCTTGTGGTGAGGCTGTTCCTATCTCTGTCCACCCCCAGCCCCACCTTATTAGGATCCATCCACCAAGGGCAAGGTCAGTTCTGACTCCCCCACACTCCCCAGGCTGGCTCAATAGATGCTCAGACGGTATCTGGGAGGGAACAGGAAGACCCAGGCTGCCAGGGCCTTGAGCATCAGTGAGTCAGGATTTTCCCACTGTCCTGTGAACCTCAAGAGTTCTGAGAAAGGGCATCTTGGGTGGGTAGAGGGATAGCCGATGCAAGCCCACCCCAAATACTGGCAGGGCTGAGAAAGAGTACAAATGGAGACCCATATATCATAAGTCTAAATATTTAAAAGTTTAAATCAAGCTAACAAGCTGTTAAATAAAATATGTTCTATCCTTCCTGACACATATACCTTCGTAAGGATCTAGAAGACCAGGTTTGAATTTAAAACCCTGGATTCTTTGGAGCCCCATGCTGGAATTTGGTAGGGAGGGATAGCTAGTTCCTGTTACCCTCCAGTCTGCAGCCTATGGTATGCCCTCTTCTCTTCCCACACGGGGCTCGTCCGTCACGAAGAGAGGCCTTAGGTACACTCCTGTGGCTGCCCTGGCCTGCTTTTCCAGGCTCCATCTACACTGGCTGCAAACAGCTGCCCGTGGGCCTTTGAGTGCTCATACAACAGTGACTCTTGGGATGGCGAATCAGGAAAGGGGCCTGTGCAAGCCCTGGAAGCAGGGATGGGAATTTGGCCAGGGAACTCCAGGGTTACCTGGAATGTGTGCTTGAATAAGGAGGGCTGTGTGCAGGCTCTGGGGTATGTGGTATTGGGGGCACATACAGGCTGAGCAGGCAGATTTCTGGGCCCTCATCCGGGACTCCACCCAGAACGGCCCTGCTTTAATCTGTTTTATATACTGTGCTCCTGTGTTACGTTTCATTTAAAGAACCAGATATTCTGCTTAAAACAGTTTGCAAAGAGTTAATCTAGACCCCTCCCCTCCTACTGAACACAGGGGAAGCTGAGGTTACGGGGTGCCAGGGACCACAGTCACTAAGCACATGACAGCAAATCCAGGGCTCAGGCTGGGGCTCCTGCCCAGGCCGTGGCCTCCACGCACACATTTCTGATCAGGAGGCCAGTGGCTCCAATGCACAGGACACTGGGAGGTAGTGAGTGCTCAGTCCGGAGCAGGCCTGCTGCCGGAGCCTCCTACCTTGACAGGGGGCTGGACCCTCAACTCAGGTTGTTGAGGACCCAGCTCAGGAGTGGACTGAGAGGCCAGAGCAGGCCCGAGAAGGAGAGGGAGTCCTGGTATAAATAACTGTGGGGGGCCGGGATGTTTGGGCCGTCTCCTGGGCTACGCCTGTGTTTACTGCCTAGAGAGGAGGGGCAGGGCCCACACATTTGCCTCCCTGACTTGTAGCCAAATTTCTCCTGGAAGGGGTGGCCCAAGATTAGCCCCAAACACTCCAACTCTGCACCCTATCAGATCTGCCCCCTAACCCTGCCCCAACATGGCCCCTAAACCTCCCTGACATTGCCCCCATCTTTCAGCCCCAAATGCTGCATAGCATTGCATCCCATCAGCTCCAAATGGCCCAGTATTCACCCCCATTAAGTCCCTCTGCTCAAATCGTGGGAGGGTGGGGAGTATGAGGAGGGCAGGGGAAGGTCCTAAGCAGGGGAGCTGGGTGTGTGCCAGGGATCTGAGCTGGGGCCACTGGGCACAGGGGCAGGAACAAACCTCTCCCACGGCCCTGGCCAAGACAGAGGAAGGCCGCAGCCCCCGGATTAGGAAAGTGCAAATCCCTCTCCTAGCCTGGTGTCCACCCCATGCCTGTCATGTGCAGGGTGTTAGATGACCAGACCCCATCCTTGGTCATACCACAGCCAGCTCCTCTCCCCAGCCAGCCAAGCCAAGAGAGAAAAAAACCCTCCATGCAGGAGGGCAAGTGGAAAGGTCCTTTTCCCCACGGGGCAGCAGCTGCAGCCTGGCATGAGTACTGAGACAGGGGTTGATGTAAGTTCAGTTCCAGTCTGCAGGCCAAGTTGCACACATACATGCACGCATGCACACACACACATGAACACACTGCTCAGCTGACTGATGGGTCTTGCTTGGGACTTCAGCTGATTTTCACTGAGAGCAAAGGCTCAAAATTGAGGCTTTGTCCATCAAGGGTCCTAGACAGGTGCCTGGATACCTGGGCTCCAGCCCCATATCAGCTACATCTTAGCTGAATGAACTTAGGCAAGTCTTTTCTCCTTTCTGAGCCTCAGTGTAAAATAGTGTCATAATATCTTTCTCCAGGGTTATGAGAATTCAGTGGGATTTACTGAGCAAACATTAATTAAACCCCACACTGGGCCAGGTATGCCTGAAAGTGCTTTGCGGACTATCAAATGGGAAGTGGATGCCCTTCCCAGTAGGAGGTAGCATTTTGGACCCAGAGGCTGAGGCTTAGAGATGTGAAGACACCTGCCCAAAACCACCCAGAGGGGACCAGAGCCACCAGCCACCAGATTTTACTGTTGTTTATTGTTGGGGACAAATGAGACTCTTGTTCAGAGCCCGGGCTCCATGCCCTGTTCTGGGCCTCAGTTTCCCCATCAGTTGGATGAAAGTGAGAACAGTGATTTCCACAACCTATTGAGCTGTGAGAAAGGGAGGGGGAGGGGAGCTGGAGCAGGCTGTCACCTGGGCTCTGCCTCTTTCTCCAAGACACCCCACCATTAGCTAGGCCAAATCCCTGGGCGCTCTCATGAGGTGGTTCTAAGGCCACTCTTCTGGGACCGTCATAGACCCCAAACCCATATGCCTAGAGCCCCTTTGCCGGCAGCCTCGGGGCCTGCACCTACCCCCTCTGCTTCCAAGGCCTCCTTTAGCTCAGCCACACACACCTTCCTCCAGGCCAAGCTTTGCATAAGCAGCTGTACTTTCCCTACAGGCAAAGTCCTAGGGCTCCAGGCCAGGTCCAGCCAGGCCCTGGCAGGGTTAGCGGGCAGCTCCAGAGGAGCCGCTCAGGGGGCTAGGCATGAAGGGAAGGCAGAGGTAAGAAAAGACCAAGTGAATGGCATCCCCAGGGCTTCCTGCCAGAATCTCCCCCTACCATCCTCCTTGCCAGACCCAGACCCAGACCCAGAAGGTGTTTGTAAAATACCAATCTGCCTATGGCTGTCCCATGTTCAGTTCCTTCTTCTGATCTTGGTCTCCTCCAGGAGTCGCTGCTCCTCAGCCTGGCATTCTCAGCCTGGCCTTGCCCATGTCCCAGCCTCTTCTCTGCACACCTCCTGCCCTCTCTAGGCTCCCACTCTCCTGACTTCTCGCAGTTCTTTGCAAACGCCATGTTCAGCTTCACCTCTGGGCTAGCTCAGGCTGGTCCCTCTGCCTGGAATGCTGTTCCCTGCTCATTTTTGCCTTGTCAACTTCTACTTCTACTTATCTCTCAGGTCTCAACTTAAACTTTTCTCCAGGAAGCCTTCCTGGCGATGCCCAGTTTGGGGCTGGGTTTGGCCCCTCTATGCTGGGCTCCCACAGGACTCCATGGTGCCTAAACAACTGCCGAATTCCTGGCCCATCTCCACCAGGGAGCAGGGGAGGGTCTGATTCACTCCTCTGTCCCTAGTATCTGGAATAGGGCCTGGTCCCAAGGGACTACAAGCAAAGGCTTCCCAAATGAGAGCGAGAAAGGAGTGAGTCCTCAGTGTTAAACTGGGGTGCAGGACAGGACCTTGAACTTAGAGCCTCAACTGGTTCTCATAGCCTCCCAGCAGGCAGTCTCAGCAGGGCGAGTTAGGCATAGTGTTAATATGTCAGGGAAGGCCACAACCCCAGAGCTGGATTTCTGGGCTATGAATCCCAGCCCTACTACCTAAACCCAGGCAAGTTACTCAACCTGTCTGTGCCTTGGCCCCCTCATCTGAAAATGGGCATATGATAGTATCTCATTGGGTTGATGAGAGGAAAAAGTGAGAGAAGTCATGGCAAGTTCTTGGAGTAGTGTCTAGCACAGTGTAAGGGCTTAATAAGTATTTGCTATCATTATCTTTATTATTATTGAGTCACAGAAGGAGGGGGAGGCTGAGACTCAGAGAGGGAGGTAACTGCTGGAAGCCACCCAGCAGGAAAGTATCTCTTGACTTCTACCCCACCCACACCCCCACATACACCATGAGTACTCCCACCCTCCCTGCCACTGCAACTCTGCAAATCTGCTCCGGCCCTCTCACACCAGATTCCTTGCACACTCAGGCCCTCTCACACCAGATTCCTTGTACACTCCGGCCCTCTCACACCAGATTCCTTGCACACTCAGGCCCTCTCACACCAGATTCCTTGCACACTCAGGCCCTCTCAAACCAGATTCCTTGCACACTCAGGCCCTCTCACACCAGATTCCTTGTACACTCAGGCCCTCTCACACCAGATTCCTTGCACACTCAGGCCCTCTCACACCAGATTCCTTGTACACTCAGGCCCTCTCACACCAGATTCCTTGTACACTCAGGCCCTCTCACACCGCAGATTCCTTGTACACTCAGGCCCTCTCACACCACGGATTCCTTGCACACTCAGGCTGAAATTCCCTTTCTGCTGGGCATTCACCACGTACTGGCTGTATGAAAGCTTCTGTGTCCTCTTTGATACAATGGCATAATGATAGTGCCTACCTCCTAAGGTTCTTGGAAGGATTAAATGAGGTAGCATGTGGAGAACACTTGGCACAATACCTGTATAGATTAGGCCATGAATCTTATTACTATATGAGAACTCTGTTAGAACGCAGAGCCTGGCTCCCGTAAGTGCATGGTTGTCATAGAGCTCCCCAGGCCTCCAGCCTGTCTGGGGCTCCTGAGGAAAGAACTGCCAGTCTGGTCGATTTGCTCTTACAGGGCCGACATACCACCCCTCCACCCCTGCAACGTGCCTTCCTCAGGGCTCAAATCAGTGCAGGCTAGGATGAGATGAGGGGCCCAGGATCCAAGAGTAGAGGGAGATAAGAATAGTAAAAGCACAACAAGCCCGCTGGTCTTCACAGCACTTTGTAGTTTAGGAAGTACTTGATGCAGGAGGCAGCAGGGTGAGGTGGGGGGTAGAAATGATAATGGTCACTCTACATAGACAGAAGTTAGAGCCTCAGAGAGGTCAAGTCACCTGCCTGGGGTCACACAGCCTTTAGGAAGCAGAGGAGGGAACCAAACCCCAGCCTTCTAACTCCTGGTCCAGTGCTCCTTTAACTGAGGGGTGAGCACTGATTCTGGCTGACCCTACTGCCCCACACTCCAATCTTGGCAAGAGTCCTGGGCTGACCCTCACTACACTCCAGGTCAGGCAGGCCCTGAGGCCCAGGACGAGTAGACAGTGGACACTGACCGCTCCTCCATCCCGCTGATCCTTCTAATCCTACCCAGACTCCCCCCACTCTCGCCCGAAAGCTCAGGAGGGAGGAGGCAGGATGGCGCCCAGACTCAGGGATTTCACGCACCAATAATATTTTAAAAAACACTTTGGGACAGCGTAAGGTTGTCAACTTTTAATTTTGCCAAGTAAGGGCATTTAAGAAAAAATTCCCAGCCCCATCATTTTGGAAAAGAAAGGACATAATCTCAGACTAAAAGACAGTCTTTTAAATGGAATAAATTTAGCTTTATGAAAAAGTCATCATGCTGTCCTTATTTCCCTCGGTTTTGCCTTAGGCCACTGAAAACCGTCATGGGTCTGCTGAGGTGTCTGAGAACCGTTTGGAGCTAGGGCTTGGGAGCCAGACGGACATGGATTCGAATCCTGACTCCACCATGGACAAGCTGTGTCATTTGGTGCACATTATTTCCCGTCTCTGAGCCTCAGTTTCCTATCTGTGAAATGAGAACAATAATAGTGCCTGCCACTGCCAAACTGGGAGAACTGAATGTCTGCAGAGGGCAAGCTCATGGGAAAAGATCAGACAAACTCTGCTTCCCAGCCTGGTGTCTCCCTGTCCTGCAATTGCCTATGGCTCCCCATTGCCCACAGGGAAGCCTGAGGGTCAAGGACCTGTCCTCAGGGTCCTGGACACACCAGACTCTGCAGACCCTGGGGCGAAGAGTCCCACCTGAAAGCCTTTGCTCTAGCTGCTGCCTGGAGTGCACCCAGGACAAAAACCATGAGAACTGCCAGCTCAGTGCCTGCACACAGAGGACCTAGGGGCCCTTTCTCCAATTTCTCTCTAGTTGGCAAAACCCTTCTCATCCTTCAACCCACCCTCAGCACCACTTAATTTCCTGGCCCAGCAAACATTCTCTAATTACCAGCCAAGTGCCAAGCACTGTGCTCGCCCCCCACCACCCAGACCTCACAGTCTGATGAGGAAGAGTGCAGAAGAACACCAGGGCTGGGTGACCAGAGCCTGGAGGACTCTGAAGGGCTCCACGTCGAACCTGGGATGGGAGTGGGCAGGGAGTGATTCCAAGAAGAGGTGATGCTCAAACTGGGATTTGAAGGATGAACAGGAGTTCGTTAGATGACAGGGTGGGTGGGAGAGGCAGGAGTTTGAGGCAAAAGGAAAAGCACTCAGAGCATTAAACAGCACATTTGGGGACACCACAAGTTGTTTCTTAGATGAGGAGCAAAAGACAAGCTTGAGGGAAAGGGGTTCCTGACTTGGGCACTGGGGGTCGGGGAGTCACTATGGAAGGGGAGGAAGGGAGGGCTGGAGGGAGATACTGAGTTTGAGGAAGTGAGTGCAGAGGCGCAGCAGCTACACAGGAAGCTCAGGGAGAGAACTGCAGAGGGGAGGCTGTCATCACAAAGGAGACCCCCAGTGTCACAGCAGTGTCTGAGACACCCCCCCATGGAAACTGTGCACAGAGAGGAAGAACCAGGACACAGCCCTGAGGAGTCCCAACATTCAAGTGGCAGAAAGAGGAAGCTGAGCTGCTCACAACCAAAACAGAAGAACCAAAGAGGCAGCTGACAGGAGTCAAGGGAAGGGAATGTTTGAGAAGACGGAGCCCAACAGGCAGTGCCTTGGCAGCCTCCCAGGGAGCCACATTCTGGGTTTGAGTCCCACCTCTATAACTTATTAGCTGTGTTGACCTTGGTCCTTAATTCCCCTATCTGTAAAATAGGGCTAATTTATTTTTTAACAAAAAAGGAGGCTGAAGGACACACGGGGAGGGGCTGACACACTCTTTAGGCCTTCATGGCATCCCCAGACTGCGCCTCCCTCCCGCTGCTGGGCCATGGGCCACACTCTCCTCCCCCATCCTCGGTCTCTCCCAGCAGACTGCCACCAATCCGCAGAGGTCAGAGAACTGGATGAGTGAATGACATCAGGGGCTGCTCTTTCCTTTTGAGATCAGGATGGGAGGCAGCTTTCCTGGGTTCTCAGCTACTCCAACACCACTCCCATCTATTGAGGAGGGGAGATGGAGAAGCCCACTGTCTGCTGTGTCCTTGGGCAACCAGGTCCTTTTTCCTGGCCTCAGTTTTCCAATCTGTGAAATGAAGCCATGGATCTGCTTCAGCTCTGAGGCCCTTTTGGCTCTGATGCTCTGTGGCAAGACGAATCGAAAAAGGGTGAGGGTAGAGAGGCCTATTGCGGACCTGCTGGGGCTGCCCCAGGGGAGGAGGTCCTACAGGGGTCTGGGTCCCCATTGTGCCCAGGGACTGGTCCCTCTGAAAGAGGGTGGCAGCCAGGCCAAGGAAGGCAGGAGCAGAGGCACCCGGGATTGTGCTGACAAAGCTGTTCCTTCTCCCCTCCTTTTCTCCCTACCCCCTCCCCTCCCAGGGGACAGCCGAGCCCAGCAAAAAATAAACCCAAAGACGGTGACCTGGACAGGCCTAAGGCTCCCAGGGAGGAGCGGCACGAAGGAAGTGTGGAGGAAAGGCAGCCAGTGTCCACCCCCACCTCCCAAAAGCCAAGTGCACCTGATTTGATCACTCTCCCTCCCAGGCTCGATCTACTCTCCATCCTTCATATTGTGAGGGAAGGGTGCCACTTGCTTGATAGGGACAATGATTGGAGTAAATCTTATCCAGCTCAGCTAGACGTGGGTCCCCAAGGTTTGGAAAGAGTACCCCAGGGAATCTCACTCTACCTCCTGGCTATTGGGCAGTCCTTCCTGCTGTCTGACCTCCATCCCTTTTGCTTCAATTATGGTCCATTTATTTCCAACAAGCTTTCCCCTTGTCCCACCAGCCTGGCCTAGATGTCTGAGGAGTCACAGAAGAAAGTATCCCCAGATTTCCCTGCAGAGATTAGGGTTGGCCCAAGGACCCCATTCCATCCACTGTTGCTTAAATCTCCAAGAGGAAGGGAAGAGGGAAGGAATCGCTGCGCTCCAGGCTCCCTTTGCCTCCCTCCCTCCCTCAGGCGCTGCCCACGGATTACCAGCCCAATTAGTCTGCTGCCTGGGGCTGCCCCTCCTTCCTCACCCCCCAGGTGCCAATCCTCAGGGCACTCAGATCCTGCCCTAGGGACAGAGTTGCCCAAAAAGCCTGGAGTCTTAGGGGGCTTTGTGGAGGCCCCAGAGATCTGACCAGCACCCTCTCCCAGCCCCTCAGAGCTGGGGAACGGGGGCAGGCAGACCCCTGGGTGCCCTTCTAAATATTGCCCGCTCTTCTGAGGGACCCACAGAGAAGGTGCTGGAAGAAAAACTCCCCAGCCCCCAACCCTACAAAAGTCAAGGCCCTGAGATAGTATCTCCTCCCATTCATGCAGAGCACGTCTGTGCCAAGCAGCCCTGAGTGGCCCAACCGCTTCTCTAGCCCCATTTTACAGAGGGAGATATTGAGGCTGGGGACTAGGGTGGAGTGGGGGTAGCCACTTTTTCAGTAAGTGTTGGGATTGCGATCTCTAAATCTCCTTTGGGATTCCCTGTCCCCATTCCCCAGGATGATACGCTCAGGAGAGAGTAGACGATCGCCCTCCTCTCCCAGGGGTTCTTGGCTTGCCTCTGAGCACCATGGCTCCACTTCTATCTCCCTGGAGCCAGGCTAGCTGCACACAGTTTGACAAGGAGGCCCACACCTCGGCCATACAGTGACACTTGCACATACACCCTCCTTGCCGTAAACACACAGACATGCTCACACCTACACCCAGACCTCTTTTCAAGTCCTTGACAGAGGAGGCAGGAAAGGCCAGTGGTCCTGGCAGGCTCAGCAGCAGCCTCGCCTGCCCTCCCATCCCTCTCCAGCGTAGGCCGCAGGCACGGTCCACCTCCCTCTGCTTCCCCAGGCAAAGCACACAGTTGATGCTCTTTAACTTATTTGTCACATGAAAGAAGGAATTAATAAGGTCCTAGGGCCCCAGGAGTCCTGGGGCCACCATTCACTGGCTGTGTGACCTTGGGCAAGTGAGTGACAACCCTTCACTGGCCTCACTTTCCTCAAGTGTGAAATGAGGGTAATAATGGTGCCCGGCTGATATAATGGCTGTGAGGGTTAAACGAGAGCCTGAAAGTAAGAGGCTCGGCATAGGCATGGCACAGCCTAGATGCTCCTCAGAAATCCACACAGACACATCCTTGGGCTCCCCGGGACAGCCGCTCACCCCATAACACAGGGAAGCGCCTGCTTTCTCCTGGCATGCCCAGACACACTCACTGCGCTGAGCCAAGGACACCAGTCAAACCTCTCCCCGGTGAGGAGAATGGCAATAATCACAACACTATGATAACAGTGGTGATGACGACGATGGTGAACGTTTGTGCCCTGCATGGTGTCAGATGTTGCAACTCATTCAGCCCTGACAATCCTAGAAGCAGCTATGATTATTATGAGAAAACTGAAGCTCAGAGAGATTAAATAATTTGCCCAAGGACACATAACTGCTAAGGGTAGAACCAGAAATGAACTCCAATCTGTCAGACTCGGACCCCATGCTCTTACCCCCCAGTGGGACAGCCTCTGGAGAAATAACAAATCTCCCTCTTCCTCCAGCCCCAGCGCCACAGCTCCTTCGGTTAATGAGGGCTGCCCAGGGCAGACATGCAGAATTCCCTGCTGGGCCAAAGACCCACATCAGTGCAGGGAAGGAAGAGGGGTGAGAAAACCTCCAGCCAGGGATGTTCCCTGCAGGGCCTCCCTCTGGGGGTGGGGACTGAGGCAGGGGCTGGGCCTTGGGGGCTTGCGGAGCCTTTCTCTTTCCCTGCTTCCCAAGCAGTTTCAGTTCCCTTGACTGGTTCAAAGAACCTTAAATTAAATCATCCACTCAAAGTGCTGCCATAAGCCTGAGAATAATCACCTCTTGAAACAATTCTGGCTCCAACATTCTGAGAATAGAGCCTTCTGCAGCAATGGGGATTGAAGTCAGACATTCAGCAGCACTTCCTCAATGGAAGGAATAAATGTACTATGGAGTTGGGGTACGGTAACTGACAATGAGAGATCTAACCTGCTCCTGTGACCCCAAAGGAGAACTCAGAAAGAGGGAGCAAAGGAGCATCAGGGGGAGGGAGAGGGCTAGAATGCTGGCAGGATGGTCTCTCCACTTGCCCCCTTCTTATATAAGACCAAACAAAAGGATGGGGTTTGGGTCACACTCCAAGATTTTCCCCATTACAAAGCCAAGTTCTTGGAGCATCAGTCTTCTCTATTGGCTGGGATGAGGAAAAATATTATCTAAACATTTAGATATGATCTTGGAGGCAGAAGGCCTGGGTTCCTGGCAGTTCTACCACTGACTTGCCAGGTGTGACCTTAGCCGAGTATCTGCCCCTTTCTGTGCCTTGGTGTACCCACCAGTCCACCACAGGGCTGGACAGAAAGACCTCAGAGGGCCTTTCAGGAGGAGCAAAGGCAAGCAAAGTTCTCGGAAGCCTGCTACGCCACTCCTACATGGTCTGAGGCCGCCCTCCAAGGTGGATGCACAACACACAGACCCGTAAGGGCAGCCCTGCTGTATGGACAGGTGAGCAAAAACTCAAGGAAGGGGACGACTGTATGCTGTTGTCCTGCCCCAGGCCCAGGTGTGTGTCTGTGAAGTCAATGAGAGCAGTTGCGCATTTGATTTCTTTTCGTTGGATGTATGTCACCTGTGCCTTTGTGACACCCACGGGCATGTGTGTCCAGGTTGCAGTGAGTATGTGCATGAGACACACAGACGGGCGTGTAGCAGGGATATGCGTGTGTGCAAAGCCATGTACAGCAACGATGTGACTGCATTGGGTGAGACTGGGCAGTTTCCATTCAGTTCCACAAAATCCGGCCACGGCCCACCTCCTGCTGCCTGTATGCTGGGTGCTGGGAACAGAGACAAATGACACAGGAGTACTGTTCCTGAGGAGCTTGGGGATAGGGTGCTGCTGAAGCTGAGGTGCAAGAGAAAGACAGCGCCGAGTCAGACCCAGCTCCCAGCTGTGGCTCCTCCACGCTCACTGGGTGACCTCTCTTGAGCCTCAGTTTCCTCACCAGCAAATGAGGAGGATGACAGCACTGCCTCACCTGCTCGCTGTTGAAGGACACATGAGAGTGGTTTACAGAGAACTTAGCACGGTGCCCGGCACAGAGCTGATACTCCACACGTGATCAGAAATTTCAGTTCAAACTCCAAGAGTCAACCCAAGCGGCTGCAGGGAGCAGGAGGAGGTCCTAGATGGGGCGTTAGGAGTCTTCGGGTCTGGTCCTGCATCTGCCACTGATTTATTATGTGATAGCCTCAGCTTTCTCATAAGCAAAATGGGGCTGTCAAATATGAGGACCCACCTGGCAGGGATGCCTGAGAGCTGTGCGTACCTTTTGCTGGGATTATTTCCAACCCAGGCAACTGTCCTTCTCAGATGGTCACGGGGGAAGTTAGGGGGCCTCTGGGGTTAGGAGTCTGAGGGCTCCAGGAATGGCCACCACCTCCTCTCTTCCCCATTCCCACAGCTTCTGACCCCAGGGACAAGGCTGACAGAGGATGTTTACAGAGCGTAAACCTTCACATAGAGAAAGTCTGCTGGACCGCTGGGGGCTGGGAGCAGCAGAGTCTCACAGGGGCGCAGGGAAGATAGGGGGAAACGGAGCTTTGCTCTGTCCCAGCCCCTTTCAGCCCTCTGACTTCCAAAGGGAGGCTGGGGTGGGCTTTGACAGGGTGCAGGGAGGTGAGCATTCCTCCAAAAGCTCCAAAAGCATGATAGGCAGTGATGTGCTGTTTCTCAAAATTCAGAGAGCAGGGCCTGTGAAGGATTGAGGGCTTAAATCAGGGGCCAGGGCACAGGGAGAGGTCAGGGGCTTGGTGACAGGACCAAGGACCTCAAGAGAGGAGGGAGAGCTCAGAGAGGGGCCAGCAATCCCTCCTTCTAGATCTCAATAAGGAGAAGAAAGGAGTCAGCGGTTCCCGCTTCCCAGAGGACGCAGCTGCTGGCAGAAGAGATGGAATCGGGGCTTGTCCTCTGGGCAATCTCCACACCTCAGTGCCAGAAAAGGTGCAGGTTCTGTGTGGGGTCCAGTGGGACTTGGCTGGCAGGTGTGAGGGAGGTGTCTCCTAGGGTGAATGAACCTGGCTCACCCCAGTTCCCTTCTTCCTGAGCCCTTCTCTTCTAGGCTTTTCTGCTGGGGCCCCTCCTACCAGGGCCTGAGACTCTGAGAAGGAAGTCAGCTAACTGTGCACATTGGACTCCCCTTACTAGGGCTGCCTCTGAGGGTCACTGGGGAGGGGGGAAAATATTTCACTAAAAGTGCCCCGTAGGGCGAAAAGTCCAACAGCAGGACTTTTGTGACTCGCCCAAGACCCTGCCATAAGTGACTGAGAAAACCCACATCCGAGCTCTTTGAGAGCAGAAGCCTCCTGTGCGCCCCCCTCCCCCAGTCCCAATAATAACATCCATCCCTCACATACTGACAAGCCCTCGCAGCTCACCAAGCTCTTTCCCACCCATTACCACATCCAAGAGGGAGGCCACAAGGTTGGGGTTTCTATGCACTTTGATGGCCTAGAGATCGAAAACTCAGAGAGGCCCAGTCGTCAACCCAAGATTACACAGCACAGGAGAGGTAGCGCTCCTGACCCCTCAGCTTCCTTTGATCTCTAAGGTGGAGACCAGTTCCCTGAGATCACAGTGCATTTCCTCCCTTAGGGCTCCTGAGATGCCTCGGCTCTGGACTCCTGGGGCCAAGCGGTCAGAATAAGCATGCCCCTGGCCAGGGCATTCCTGGCATCCTGAAAGGCAGGATGTGGGGCAAAGGTACCAGCGGATTTAGCTCCTACAGAGGAAGGAGAGGCCCTACCAGAGGAGGTGAAGACAGTGGCTGGCCAGGGGACACAAGATGGGTCCTTCACCTTTAGTGACCCTTGTGGGGGCCGAGAGGCCAGGCCTAGGGAGTAAGGACCCCTATCTCCGAGCCCTATTTGCTTTCGCAGGCCCAGGCAGGGCTTGAAAAAGTCACCTCCCAAGAGAAACCCAAGGAGGCAGCAACTGCTCCCTGTGGGGTGTCTCTCCCTCCTTGAGCACCAGCGGCTGCAGTGTGGGCAAAGGCGCCACAATGCAACCACTCTTATTAGCAGTCCCCTGCCCCTTACCCCCAACCCCACTGTCCCTTGTACCCCAACATAGGACCTCCATCACTCCAACAGCTCTCTTTGCAGCAAAAACATTCATTCCAGGCCTCCCAATGGGCACTGGGGGTCAGGCTACTCCTAACCACTGACCCTGACCCTAAGTCTCACCTCATGTCTTCAGCAGTCTTAACTCTGCCCCTGGCCTAGCCCAGCGGGGATCTCTGCAGAAAGTCAGAGCTGCCACCCCAGGAGCTTACGAGCTGAGAGTAAGCTTCCTCTACCCTCCCTATGGCCAGGGGGCCCCTTTGCCAGCGTTTTTCTCCCCTTTACGTTTGAAATTCTGTGAGCCCAGGTAGGATGAGGCAGAGGCAGACAAGCAGGGACAGGCAGAAAGACAGACCAAAAGACAGTGGAAAGAGATAAGTAGAAGAGTGGGACAGGCGGACAGGCGGACACACAGCCACACAGATAACGTGGACATGTCAACAAAGAGATGGAAAGAGACAAGCAGAGAAGCTGCTGGACAGTTAGGCAGAGATGAATGAACAGGCCCACTTGCATACAGGTGGAAACTCACTCCGGCAGAGGGACAGTCAGGCTGGCAGAAGGACTGTCAGACGGTCAAGTGGACAGACAAAAAGACCACTCAGGAGACCCAAGATAAAAGGGTCCTCTCTGGGGGAAGCAAGAAGGGATTAACAGCGGTACATTTTCCAGGAACCAGAGGTCTCTCTCCCTCAGGCACTTCAGAGCGTCCCAGCCCCAGGCCTGGCCCTTCAACTGATATCCGCGGGCCTCTCAAGTTCCAGGCTGGGCCAGGCCGTCCCCCAAGACTGAGTTCTGAGCTGCCAAAATTCACTCTTTACATCCAAGAGCGGTCAGTGTTTTTGAAAGTTGTAGGAGCCTGGTGAGGGGGAGGAGGGGGACCACAGCGTCAGTGTTTCCAAACCTACCCCTCTCCTCTTTCTTTTTCCCTCGGTTGCCAAGAGCCAGGCCTGGTGCAGCGGCCAGCGAGCTGGGCAGGCTAGCCAGCCAGGCAGCAGAGCAGGCAGGGCGGCCCGCTGTTGCCGCTGGGAGGTTGAGGGTGGAGGGGAGACTGAAGACTCAGTTAACTCAGAAAGCACACTAGTGTCAGGGTTCCGGTGGCTCACTGCGACCCCTAAATACCTACAATTGGAGGCCTGCCCTAGGCTGGGGTGGAGACTGTCCCTGGAGAGGGACGTCTCCAAGGGGAGCCCGGGGGGGGGGGGGCACAGTAGTAAGAGCTGGCGAGAAGGTGACAGAAAGTGTATGGGGCCCAAAGGGTCCCCTTTGTGTCTGGGACACAGGGCGAGAGGTGAGGAAGAGGCAAATAGCACCCCACTGTAGTGGCTCCAGATTGCAGAGAGGATGGGGGACAAGAAGCTGGTTGTGGGGAGTACCTGGGACAGAGGTGCAGGGGTTGGAGGTCAGGATGGAAATAAGGAGTTGAAATGGCAGAGATCAGAAGAGAGTTAAAGCCAGGGTCAAGGTTTGGAGATTGGGGGTTAGGGTCATGTTGGGGGGATCATTAATAGGGCTCAGGCCTAGGGGGAGAGGCATGAGGGTCGGCCATGGGGATGGGGGACAGGAGGCGGAGTCAGGGCGGAGCAGCCATCCCCCGGGAGCCCAGGCCCGGGCAGGCGCTGCGCGGGGGAACACGGGGTCGCAAACTCACATGAAGACGTGGTAGACGAAGGCCCAGCCGCGGGGTCGTTCCAGCACGTTGTAGACCCAGTTCTGCAGGCGGCGGTAGCGCTTGTGCGCAGCCGAGGAGCGCTGGCCGCAGGCGGAGCTGGAGCCGGAGCCCGGCCCTGGGAGGGGCGCGCCCGGCGGCAGGGGGCTGCCCAGGAGGCCGACGCGGCGCGGGGAGCCGCCCCCGCCTGCCTCGCCCTGCTCGCTCTGCACAGCGGTGAGCGCCACCAGCTCGGCGCGGGGGGCGTCCCCGGGCGGGGGGGCCAGGCCGAGGCGGCGCGGGGGGGCCTCGGCCATGGGCGGCGCCAGGCGGGGGGCCCGGGGCCCGGGGACGGTCCGGGACGGGGGTGCGCGCGGGGCGCTCAGCGGCGCATGGCTCGGACCCGGGGCCAGACGGGCGGCCCGGGACGGACGCCGGCGGCGGGGGCTAGGGGCCGGACTGGGGCCGCGCCGGGGTCGGGGGCGGGCGCTCGGAGCCTGGGGGCCGCCGGAGCCCGCACTGACCGCCCGCTTCCCCGGCGACTGGGGCGGCTCTTTCCGACTCCAACTCTCTTATTACGCGCTCCATGCCGCTCGCCTTTCCACCTGCCGCCGGCGCGCCGCTCACATGTCACCCTCCCCGCCCCGCCCCTCCCCCGCCCGCCCCCGCCCGCCCCGCAGCCGCCTTCCCAAATCGGGAGGGAGCGAGAGAGCGAGCGGGGCGGAGGGAGGGGACGCGCGGCAAAGGCGGCGGGCCAGGGCGCACCGGCCGCGCGGGCCGCCCAGTCCCTGCCGCCGGGACCTGATCGCTTGGCGGCGGGCCCAGGGGCAGCGCGCGGGGCCGGGAGGTTGGCGGTCGGCAAGGGGTGTGCACCGCTGCAAGGGGCTGTATGGACCCTCTGTGGCTGTGGCTGGGACCCCTCCTGTGTGGTGGTGGAAAGTGGGGCGTGGAGTGTGGAGTTGTGGCGGCAGTCGCGGTTGGGACACGCGTCCTGTGGAGTTTGGGTGGGAGTGGATGCATAATTGTCTGCTGTGTGTGCAGAGTGGGTGGCTGTGGGCTTCCAGGTAATGAGATTGAGTCAGTGGAGGTGTGGGTCCTGGGTCCGATGGGATAGGTGTGAAGACGGGTGTGCAGAATCCAACCCGCTGGATGTCGGTGGTGTAAGCGATGAGGTGTGCCTTTGCGCTTTGTGCGGGGTGCGAAATTGTGCCGGTGAGCACCCCTACCTGCAAGGCCTACTGCCCAGCGCTGACGAGTGGCGTCAGTGTGTGTAGCACAGTGTATCTCAGGTGTGTCTGTTTTTCCTCTCATCCACCCCACCTCTGAGCTTCTTCATGACGGGGGTAGGCCACCCAGCCCCAAATAAGCGTCTCCTCTGCTCAAGGCTCAGTCTGAAGTGTTCCCTTGCCTTGACCCCAGGTCAGGGAACTAGTTGCAGGGCACGTGGGTGCTGGGAGGTGAGCCCTGAGCCAGCGTGGGTGTGGACAACCCCCTCGCCAGAGGCCCACAGAATCCCGCCCAGAAAGGGGGAGACTCTCTCCCACCTCATTCCCTCTCCAGCTGGAAAGTTCTTGGTGCCTGGCCATCTCTCTCTAACTGCAGGGGGCGGCCCTTTCGTTCCCTTTGGCCCTCTCCGCCCTGCACAGAGAGGTAATTTGGCTTTTACGATCCTCCTTCCCTCTTCCCCTGCCGAAAGCTTGGGCCACAGCAGCCGTTCCCTCCGCAGGCCCTGCCCCAGGGTGAAGCGCTTCCGCAGCAAACTCTTCTCGTTCCTCCGGGAGGATCTCGGGGGACGGAGCCGAGCGGGAGGGGCGGAGGAGGGGGCGGGAAGGCGAACTCGATTCTCAGCTGTCAGCAAACGCAGCATTGATCTGCTGAGCGCTGGTGAGGGAGGAAGGCAGGCAAAGCTGCGGGCGGACAGGGAGGGGGCTGCAGGGACCTGGGGGGTCCCCAAGCTGGGCTTGGCAGTCAGCGCACACCCCTACTCCCACAGTAACCCTTTTCCTTCTGCATAACAGGGGGTGCCTTATGGGGTCTGACTTGAATCTCTCCCGCTGCTCCTAGCTCCAGGTGCGACCAGGGCCAGAGCCTGGCGCCCCTGGGCAGTTTATGCCCCATCCTCACTGGTAACTGGGGAGGGTTTCTGGACCCCAGAGACCAGCTATAGACGCAGTGCTTGAGCTAGGTTAACCCATCCTCTCCCTATGGTCTGAAGCTAGCACCCCCTGGATAAGTGGCATTGCCCTCCCAGACTCTATGGGACTGCCTCTCTGAGCCTTGTCAATCAAGGTCCTGGGGGTGGGACTAAGAACTGGGGACCTGAATGGTAGGAAGGAAAGCAGTTGCAAGAGGCCTACCGGTGTTTCTTGGGATCTTTTTGAGGCTCTTCTCCTATGGTAGAAATGGCACCTGAGACCACGATGCCCTTGTCCACACCCAGAATATCTGAAATTGGGTCTGTTCTGGCAAGTCTGATCTTCCAGTTTAGCACCATCTCTGCCCCGCCCTCCACCTCCCTTCCGATTTGGGGGGACAGAAAAAGTTCCTTCTTCTCCTTATGAGTAGCCCTCACTGCAGGGAGAGAATCTCTCGTCATCTTTCCCTGCTCCAGATTACCCCCTCAAAGGCAGCAGGAAGAGGAAAGAAACTGTGGTTGCAGCTAGAGGGATGGAAGTTAGATATCAGGAAGGACTGTCATGGGGGCACAGAGGCCTGTTTCTCCTGCAGGTGTATGTGTAATGGAGGAGCCCACTGCTTTTTAAAGTGGAAAGACATGGAATTCTTCCTAAAGAGTGAGGGGGATCAGGAAGCTGGTTCTAGGAGGCCCTAAGCAAAGTTTAGTGTGTGTGTGTGTGTGTGTGTGTGTGTGTGAGCAGAGAAGAAAGTCTGGTTCAGAGAGGACAGGTGGCCACTGAGGATCACTTGGCTGCCTTCCTGCCCCCATCCGGATTCTCAGGACATGACTGAGAGGATGAACTTTCCTCACTGCAGCCTTGAGTGACTAAGACACTTTTCTGAGCAAACAGCTGTCTCAAGTTCTCTCAGTCGGCCTCTCTGCTGGAGGGGGTGGAGGTGCTGTGGTTTCCCACCCTCCTCCCTCCCTCTCTCCCACCTGTTCCCTTCTCACCCCACCCTCAGTAGCTTCCTTCCCACTCCCAGTCCCCACTTCTTTCCCTGGAAGCACTGCCAAAACTTCCCTGCCCTGCCCAGACTCACTCACTGTCCCACCTGGGCAAGTCCCTTCCCAGCTCTGGGCTTCACTTTCCCCATCTGTACAACAAGAAGGGAGCCAGGCTCCAGGATCTTCTGTAATTCATCACTGTCACCATCATCCATCAATGGAAGAAGTATTGATTGAGAAGGGTAGGGAGGGAGAGAGCTCTCATTTGTGGAGCACCAACTATGTACCAGGCCCTGCCTCTTCTGGGACTGACAGCAGCCCTTTGCACACAAGAAAGCTGAGGCTCAGAGGTTCAGGGACTTACCTAAAGATACACAACCAAGGGGTGACCCGAGAACTGTCTACGACCTGTCCGCTCCCCTGACTGGCACCTAGCTACTGTGCATAGGGTCCTGGGATCAGTGCTGTGGGCTGAGAGGAACCATCGATGGGCCAATCCTTGTTGTCTAGGACTCACTCCTGCCAGGGGCAGGGACTCCAGGTCTGAGGGAGTTGAGGTCTGCAAGGACTGGGACTAGAGGCTAGGTTCAAGCCTGTCATTGACTCCCAGTGTGACCTCAGGTCAACCAAGGGCTCAGATTCCTGTCTTGGAGTGGGAGGGGGTGGTTTAAGTCAGTGGTTTTTAGACTTTATTAGCAAAGGAATCCTTTTTACAGAGTGGTAAGGTAGCACCCCAACATGTAAAAAGCATTCAATCAGAGGTGCTCTGATTGAATTGGGGTGAGGTCAGGGTTCCACCCACCAGACCTCCTCCTCCCTCCCCTAACCCCTGAAACCCCCTGGGTTTTCTTACAGCTCTTAGGGTTGCTAGCTATCAGACAAGGGAGACATCTCCACAAGCAACGGCAGAGGGAACCTTTCTGGGGACAGGTGAGGAGAACTTGCAGAGGTACAGAGAAGTACAGCCAATACTGCCTGCAGCTACCATTAACGAGGCCCATGCTAAATGCTAAGCCTCATGCAGGGTGCTTTCTCTGCATTGTCTGTTTCAGCATCCCAACAACCCTGTGAGCTAATACTGTTCACACCCCCATTTTGTAGACAAGAGGACCAAGGCTCAATGAAGAGACTTAGCTAGTATAGCTCTCTACCCCTGTGCTGTAGTGTGTGTGTGGGCAGGTGGGGTGTGGGCATGGGATATTACAGAGCACGGGGGAGGAAGAGCAAGCTTGGCAAGGGGAACACAGGAGGCCTTGAATGCTAGGCTGAAGCGTCCAATTTGGCCTGATAGGAACCAGGGAGCCTGGGCAGGCTGCAGAGGCTGGGGCTCTAGGAGAGAGCTCAGCTGGGTAGAGTGGAAAGTGGGCAGTGCCAGGGGCAGAAAGAGCACTGAACTTCAAGTATTGGCTGGGCTTCCTGGCTCTGCCTTTGGACGAGCTGGTTACCTTGGGTAATTCACTCCACCTCTGCCAGACCTTATCCGGCTGCCAGGAAGGATGCACGGAAAAGTCATGCTCGTGCAGGGAGCTGTACAAATGTGAAGCATTGATCTTACTGCTCTTCAGGTGTGTGTTTGGGTGGAGAAGGAGAATGCTGTGCCTAAGTCACCCAGCTCTTAATCTGGAAGGAGGGGATTAGAGCAGACGGTACTCATGCAGTGATGGCATCACATACGTTATTTACCTCTAGGGATTCACTTCCATTGACAGCAGGAGGACGAAGTATGAGAGAAAGATCAGGCCTGCTTCCCTTTCCCAATGAAGCCAGAGAGGACAAGAGAATTAAGCAACCCAGAAGGCAAGAGGTCCTGGAGGGGAACCCGAGGAATTTCTTTCCCCCTATATCTGGACATGCCACTGAGCTCTCCCCAGCCCAGACCATGCAGGCCTGCCTGGCCAGTCAGCTCTGAGCCACAGGAAATGGGGAGGGAGCCGTGTCGCTGAGCTCAGCGAAAGTGAACCCCCATTGATCCTTAGGGCTGGAGGGGGGCCCACAAGGAGGAGACACTAAAGGAGAAGGGGATGTGGAAATGAAGGTCAAAGCGATCTCTTCTTGCGCTGCTCCTCCTCTGCGTTCGGGATCCTTCCTCCTCGATCGCAACTTCTGGAAGACCCTGCAGAAGGCAGCACTACCGTGGTCCTGCTGGTAGGCTCTACATTCTCAATGAGAGCCACTGCCATAATGGCGTTTTTTGGAAAAGGAGGAGGAAGAACTTTTCGGAGTCGCTGAGTGTGCAATGGAAAAAATCTCCCCACTCCCCACTCCCCTGGGCGGAGAAACCTGGATGAGGGCTCAGGGAGGGAGGTGAAGTGAATGGGAGGAACTGCACATTGAGTGGCAGGGAAGAAGGCTCAGAAAAGGGGTGAGACTTGGTAAAGGAGGTCGGGGTTCAAGGAAGAGAATGGGGCTCAGAGGGGAGGCTAGGGGCTCAGTGACAAGGCGGGGAGGCTCAGAAAGTGGGACTTTCAGGTCAAACTTGATCAAATACTTATAGAAGTTCCTTTTCCTCAAAATAGTAGATGTGCAAGATAAATGCTGCATAATTCAACAACAACAACATAGCCAAGCTCAAAAGCAAGGATGAGAAACCTCTAAGGGCCAGAAATGAGAGGAAATTCCAGTGGTGAGCAGGAGTTGAAGCTGTACCTCTGAGGAGGGGTTTAGCATCCCAGTAGGATGTGGACTATATTTACAGACCCCACTCGTGGCAAGGGCTATAGTAGACTCCCTGCTTAGAGCTGAGTCTGGGAAAGTGCTGTCTTCCATAAACAAGACTAAAATATCTCTGCCTGCTAGCTACCTGGCCTTGGCTTTGGGTGGAAAGAGTACCCATATGAGTACGATACCTCGAGCCAGTCCACACGAGGTGTGGGCTCAGGACTTGATATTCACACCATGTAAACGTCCCAAGCCAAGACAGTAATATAAGAGTGAGTTTGGGGCTGGTGCACTTCCTCCTGGCGTGGGCAGATACAACAGAGAAATTATCACTTAGGGCAGCCTCCGTATCCCAGAGCACAGGCAGGAAAACATGCTAAAAATAACTATCTCAAGAATAAACTTCACAATATACAAGAAGTACAGTATCTTGAGAGACATATCTCTGATGGGAGAGTTCATACTTAAAGACCTAGAGGTAATAGAGAAATCTGAAAGGAAGTTTAATACAGTGAAAATCTTCAAGAAGATGAAGGAATAGCACCTATAAAACCAGAACAAAAGGGTATCAAAGAGAAACATGTAGCAGACATGGAAAGAATTATCTAGAAATTTTAGAAATAAAAGCAAAAATCACTGACATTAGACAAAATCAGATGGGTTAGTAAATACAGCGAAAGAGAGAATTAGTGAATTAGAAGCTAAACCTGAAGAAATCCTCCAGAATGAATGAAACACAGAACAACAAGGAGATTAAATTTATGAAAGAAAAAAGACATAGAAGATTGAATGAGAAACTCCAGTATATGTATTATTAGCTCCAGGAAAAGATACTGGAAAGAGTGACTGAGGTCTTTCCAGAAATAATACATGAATTTCTAGATTTAAAAGGCCCAAAGACTGCCTAGTAAGATATCTTTAAAAACAAAACAAAAATACATCTACACACCTTGTAGCCAAAGAGTAGGATAAAATGGAAATTCTAAAAGCCACCAGAGAGAAAAGGCAGCTTATCTACAAAGGTCCAATAATTGAATTGACAGTAAGCTTTGCATCGGCAACAACAGATGCCAAAAGACAATGGAATAATATCTTCACAGTGCTGAGGGCAAATAATTGTGAATCTAGAATTTCATACATTGCCAAGCCACTATTTAAATAAAAAGCAAAATAAAGACATTTTGGCATATGCAAAATCTTAGAAAGCTTCTGTCACACAGACCTTCGCTGAAAGAAAGAGGCACAGAGGCTTGGGGGAAGGGCTGGGAGGTGGAGAGCTGACGGGGCCCAGGGCTGCAGGGAGAGGCTGGGTTCTGTTTCGGACCTCTTCTCAGCACCAGCAAGTCAGAGGAGCCCAGCCCAGCCTGGCTCAGCTGGAGCCCAGCTCAGGTTCTACCCTCCTGAGTGCCAGCCTTGCTGTCCTCCTATCGCCTCTTCCTGGGCTGTGGGAGTGGCTCAGCCCAGAAGCTAGGGGGTAACGCTGCCAGCCCAGCCCAGGGAGCTTTGAGGAGGCCACACCCAAGGTGCTTATGTGACCAGGCACTTAACCTCCACCCTAGAGTCCTCTCCTCCCGGGAGGTCAGATGTCACCTTACAGAGGCCCATGGATGGCTGGAGAGGTGGGACAAAGGCTAAGTCCCTACCCAGGAGTTGGGGGTTGAAGGCTCTCATTTTCTGTAGGAAACAAAATATCATGAACAGTGGGAACGAGACCAATGGGGCTGAGCCAGTGGGGACAGAAGGCTTCATGGAGCATCGGCTGTACTCAATCAGGTGGTGCCCTCGAGTAATTTCTTAACCTCTTTGACGCTCAGTTTCTCACTTATAAAATGGGGAGAATACCTACTTAATGAGGATGTGAAGATGAAGTGAGATAATCCATTTAGGCACTAAGCTTTAGATGTCTTTTCCTACACAGAAATTTTTTAAAAGAATACTCGCCATCTAATACCCCTCCCTAGCATATTATCAGTGCTTAACAAAAAATTGTTAACAAGAAAAAAAGCAATAGTGAGAGCAGAGGTTGAATTGTGTGCAGTGTTGGAGGTCCTGTCTGCGGGGAAGGGTTCATGTTCATTCCCTTATTCATCAGTTACTGATATTCTCTTGGTGCCAGGCCTGTGCAGGGCTCAGGAGGTGCAGAGATGACCCAGAACTGGAGGAGGATCATCTGTAAGGAGGATGGTCAACCAGAAAATTCTAACAATGATAGGGAGTCCCTTCAGGGCCTAACTTGTCTTGTGTTTATTGCATGTCTCTCCCATCCCCTCTCCCATCCCTTTCCCCAACCCAATATAAGCTTCATGATAGCATGAACCTTGCCTGGCTAGTTTTCAGCTGTCTTCACAATGTCCAAAATAATGTCTGACACACAGAAAGTGCCAAATAAATATTTGCTGAATGACAGCATATTTGAGCACTAATAATAGAGGCTGTATAAGTTGCTATGGGACCATCAAAGAGGTCTTCGCTAACTCTGCTCCAGAAATTAGAGGTTTCTCAGCGAGGGCCATTAAATTGGGCCTTGATGGATGTATAGGAGATCAATAGTGGAAAAGGAAATAAAAGGACATTCCAGGCATTGGGGCCAGTACATTCTGAAAACATGGGAGTAAGTTCAGGGACGACTGAGTAATTGAGTGTGGCAGGAGCATAGAGTGCAGGAGAGGAGAGTGGAAAGACACAAAGCTGGGGGAGATAGGGCCTTGAGTGAACTTGGGCTATCAGAAAGTCCTTATTAAGATCTAACCACCTACACTCATCTACTCTGGAGAGGGTATTAGATCAGTCCTCACTGTTGCCCTAGGGAGGCCCCTCCCTTCAACAGTTAAGGGTCTTATCAGGCAGGGGCCAAGGATCTAGTACCCACTGAGAAAGGGGACAGTAATATCCCTGTAGTTCCTAGAATTTTCTCAGGTTGGATGAGGGTGGGACAGAGCATCTCCCAGAAACTTGGGTAGGTGCTACATGCTGCCCCCTTGTGGCCTCAGCAGAATTGAGCGCAAAGGAGGCCAACCAGGTGGTCTGTTAGTAATCCCAGGGGCCTCTAGAATCCTGCATCAGCCTCCAGGAAAGTTATCTCAACCACCAGCTGTCCACAGACTAGATCCAATTGCTTTATTTATTCCAAATATATTCAAGGCTGAGCCAATGAGTTTGAGAAGGTAGAGCAAAGAGTTCACATTTAGTAAAGTCTTGTTCTTTCTCACACACGCACACATTGTGTATTCACAGGGGGTCAGGAGACCAGCATTTTGGTTTCTCCACGCCTATTCACGGAGTGACCTTGGGAAAGTCACTGCTTTTCGCTGGGCCTCCTAAATCTCCATCTGTGACACAGGGATCACAATCCCTCTTCCTGTGTCTCCTGCAGGGTCACTGTGAAGATCATCAGGAGGACGAATGCCGCAAGTGCTAGGAAAAATGTTTAAAGAGTGCTCCGGATGTAAGGGGATCGTGCTGGGTATTAGATAGGGGCTCTCTTGGGCTGCACCGAAGTGTTTGTTTACACCCAGATGGGCCCTGCTGGCGGGGAAATTTAAAGGGAACGTGCTCAGCAAGGAAGCTGCTTGCCAATCACAACTGATCGAAACATCCCCAACTAAGAATGGAGGTCTATGGGAAAATGGGGACCCATTGACTGGCCCGTTTCCAATTATGCTTAGATTTTTCAGGAAAATCAAAGAGCAGCAAGGTGGGACTAGTGCAGTGGCCTCCACGTTGGGGGGGGTTAGCCAGGAAACGAAATAGCAGAGCTTCTTTCTGCCTTGTCTCTGAGGCCAGTGACCCTTCTGTTCACTCTTCCTTTCTTGCATTCTTTCCACCTGGGGCTGGGCACACCCCTACCGTGTTTCCCCACAAATAAGACCTACCCGGAAAATAAGCCCTAGCATGATTTTTCAAGATGACGTCCCCTGAACATAAGTCCTAATGCGTCTTTTGGAGCAAAAATTAATATGACCCGTCTTATTTTGGGGGAAACACGGCTATCAGTGAATGTTTGTATGTTTCACTGAACGTGTCTGGGTACAGGACAGATAACCTCCTTCAGAGAGAAGTCCAGAGCTAGAATGAAGATACCTGGATAGAGGACGGGGGGCACTGAACTTGGGAGACAGATGCCTGTGGCGCTGCTGCAGCTTGTGGGGGCAGACCTACCGACTACTCATGGTGACAGTTTGTTTCACCTACCCTGATGACACCGGAGGGGTACCATGTGTCCCAAACCTTAAAACTAGTAAAATGTTTGCTTTTGCAAAAGAATGTTATTTTTCTTCCTTTTATAGTGTGAATCTCTTACCTGGTCCCAGCTGTTTTTTTTTGTTTGTTTGGAGGCCAGGAAGCCCAGGATGAAATGTGAAACCTAATTCAAACTACTATACGGGTCTTTACAGCCAGAATACTTATTTTCTATGAGCCTGACTTCTTACTCAATTATATTATTCCTAATTCTGATTGATCATATTTTATTTCATTGCATATGTTTTCAATGCAAATCATCTTAAACTTTCTTGTGGAGTAAGGTGAAGTACACTTGGGTAAATGATTGAAAATGAAATAGATGACACAGATGCCCAACTACGTACCACAGCTGACAGAAGGGACTATTTGGTGAGGGAATTGTAAGGGCATCAAGGTCAGACTGGAAATCATCTAATATTAAAGCCTCTTTCCATCACCACCCCATACCTTGAGACAGTCCCAAAGAAAAGGGAGTTGCCCAAGATTTTATGGCATATTACTGTCAGAGAAGAAATTCCTCCTTTTCTGTGCTCTTTCCATGACAACAGCCCTCACTCCAGTTGGAAGGACGGCATGGTGAAGGTAAGGAAGATGGCTCACCAAACGGCCTGTGTGGCCGATGCAGGGGAATGCGCTGTTCTTCCTGCATCAATAGGCTATAGGACCCTTCTGATCTGCTGGCCGACAAGGGGCTTGGGCTGCCTTCCATGGCAGATGCCACTGGGCATGGCCACAGCGGGCAATTGAGTGCCAGCCTGTGCCAAGGCAGGACTGGAAGGGTTGATCCGGGTCCTCATTTGAAGGATAGAGACAGCTTTCTCCATGACAGATGTATTCTTGACCCTCAACCAAACAGGACACAGCTGAACCTGGCCAACGTGTGGGAGTCCAGGAAGCAAGGCCGGCAGACACCTCTGAGCAGCAGGTAGATTCTGATGAAGCTCGTTTTTAAAATCAGCTGAAGACCTCAGTTTGAATCAGATGCGTAACATAAGTTCCCTTAGCTTTTTTTCACAAGGGTCCCCCTCCTTCTCAGACACCCAACTCGAGGGCAAACTTTTCCAAGCCTTTCCCAAGCAAAGTGGCCCCATGAACGCCCCCAGGCACAGAAACTCAGACTCTAAATTATCTAAAATGAGGTTTATTGCATATCATGCAATTTGAAGTCCATGCAGCAAAGGAGACCAGCACAATTTGGTATGCATTTAAAAAATAAAATAAAAAATGGGGGGCTGGGGTAAATACACAAAGTTCTAGTCTCCCGGGTCCCTGGGAGAGTAGGTTTGGGAATGAAACCATCCCCTCTCCACAGCGAATGAGTTCATCTCTTAAATGCAAGGAATGTTTCCATGGCCTCTGGATGCAAATACACAAAGCTCTGGAGCAAGGGCAGGGCCAAGGGGCGCACAGCTAATGAGAAGCAGCTACGCACATTCACCTAATTTAATCTGAGGGCAGAACAAGGTGTCAAATCCTGGGGCAGCAGCTGTTCCAAGAGTTAGGAGATAATACACACATGTGAGATTCGTTCCTAAAAAGTAGTGGTGGTGAAGAACCAAAAACAGGAAAACAAAAGAAATATTTCTTCACACTCTTCAAGAAAATGCCATAAATATGTTATTTAATATTTCATTTCGTAGCATTCATTGGATACACAGCTCAACATACTGAAATATTGATTCCTTGGAGAAAAAAAACACAAGGAAATAAAAAAATGTCGCATCTTTCTGTTGGAGAATCTTGGCCCCCAGGCGTGGGGGAAGTGCACCAGTGTCCTAGCCTGCAGGAGGCGCTGAGGTCGGCTGGTCCTCTGGGGAAGGACGCTGTGCCCACTGCCCGGGGCTGTATGGCAAAAACTGTGTTGGGTGTCCTTGGCCTTGCCAGCTCAGGCCCTCAGTCTCCGGTCACTTGGGGGGCCTGCCCGTCGGAGGGCTGGTTGGCTGACTGGATGAACATGGGCTGGGCGAGGTCCTGGCCGGCAGGCATGGTGACTTGCTGGATCTGGTAGAGCTGCTGCGAGGGGTGGAGAGGAGAGAGTGAGGTCACCCCTGGGAGAGGGGCATGCAGCTCCCTATGGGCCTCAAGTTGGTTGGGGGCCCCAGACACCTCAACCACCACCCACTGCAAGGCGTCAGAGGGAGGAGGGGACGTGGCTCTCTGCTGAGGGTGGGAGCAGCAGACACAGGAGGCACCAGCTTGGTGTGAGGGGGTGTGTGTAGTGGGCGGGGAAGAGGTGCAGGGAGTTGCATTTCCTGTGGCTTTCACTTCTCTGGGCTCTGCCTCTCCCGTGAGCTCAGAGCCTTGAGCTTGCTGCACGCTGTTCCTCTGTGACAAACACAAGCAATTCGAAGCACTGTACCAGCAGCTTGGAAGTCAGCATTTCCCCACTCGCAGTGAGCCTCGCTGGCAGGGCAGTGGGATTACCCTCTCTCCTCCTCTCCTCAGAGTGTGGGGCTCAGGAGGGGGCTACACTGAACCTGCAGTGCCTACGCGCCCTGCCGCGGAGGTTGCCTGGGGTGACACACTTCCTACAGCCACGCCCATGAGCAGTGAAGATGCTCGCAGAGCTACTATGGAAGGTCAGGGCCACTGGACACTGGGCTTCTCAAGCACCCCCAAAAGAAACCAAAAGCCAAGACCTCCTGTCACAGGAGCCCCAACATGTGAGCCCAGCACAGAGGTGGGTGATGTAGCTCCTCTCCCTTCTGGGCAGCACGGAACACATGCCTGGGCGTGTCATCCTGTCATGTCCTCGGGGGTGTTTGGGACCACAGTATAAGGGGCAAAGAGGAGGGAAAGGGAAGAGTCCTTCCTCATGTGGGTTTAGAAGTACTGAATTCCAGGTCCTGAGAGAGGCTCAGAGATCACACGTTCTCTGCATTTCAACTAATTCATGCTATTAAAAAGCAGCAGGGCTTAGAGTAAAACTAGTTCTAGAGAGGGAAACAGGAGACCGTTCTAGTCCTGGTTCTGCAATGAACAGCTGAGTGAGCATGGACAAGGTACTTCCCATCTCTAGGGCTCAGTTTACTCATCTGTAAAATGGGGATTTGGGCTGTATGTCCAAGATTATGTTCAGGCCTCACAAGTCTATAAATCTAAAGGATAGGCATCCTGATTTAAAGACTGTACTTGTTTTAACAGTTTCTGTCCACTCATTGTTAACAGAAGATGGGACAGCTGCCCTAGCCATCCAAACCCACAGATGTCATCCACTACCCACCCCCTGCCAACTTCTCACCCTCTGCCCCTGCCCAGGCTGGGTATCCTACCTGCCCATCTGTGAACTGGCTGAACTGCTGCTGTCCTTGCTGGACCTCTGTCTGTGTGATCTGTAGGAATCAAGATGGCAGAGTAGGCAGGTAAGCTGAGGGTCTGGTCCACCAGCCCACCACCCAGGACAGGGTCATGAAGATCAAATGAGATACTGCATATAAAGTGCCCGGAATGAGGCCTGGCATAGAACAGGTGCTTGATTAGTAGCAGGAAAGCAAGGGTCCCTCCCCACCCCCTAATACTGAAGGCAACTTAGAGTTGGTACCACACAGAAGACCCTGGAGCCCGTTAACACACAACTTCTACAATCACCTCTCCTAATGGCCACCTATGCCCACCCACCCTCACCAACCCAAGGTCTTTCCAGGGCCCAAGACTCAAATCAAACAAAACACCTAGCTCCTAGGTGCCAACACGAGAGGGCACAACATTTATGGTTTAGGCAGAAACCCTAAGTCTTTCAGCCAGTAAAGGCGGATCGCAAAACACTGGGCAAAGTGGTGAGTGGTCCCTTTCATTCTTGGAAGGTGGGCTCCAAACCAAACCCGTTATCACCCAGATTATCTGACTGGAATATGAAACACCCTGGCGAGCAGGTGGCCTTGGCCCTAGAAGCCCTTGTGGCACACCTATGAAGTACTTTTTCCGATAGTGGCCACGTGCAGCCCTCTGGGCCAAGGGCGGGGGGGTGAAGGGGGGGAAGCAAGGAAAATATTTATCACATGCACTTAAAATCTTAGACGTGGATTTTAAAAGAAATTTACTGACATGTAGAACTGCATTATATAATACCAGCTGCTGGAGACAGCTTGGTAGACTAGAAAGAAAACTGAAGCCTGCTTGTGTGCATACGTGTATCTATGGAACATTTGACTAGTAACGTTCTCTGTGCACCATCTCCTGGAATCATTATAGCCAACCTGCAAGGTAAGGACTGTCCTCTCGAGTGTCCTCACAACGGCCAAAAACAACCCATCAGGCCTACCCATGAGGCAGAGGAGCAAGAAGGGCACAGGTGTGAAAGGGCTTCATCAAGATTTCTTACTATTGTTTCTTGTTTGGGGTCTTTCTCCTCCTACCAGTCTCTAAGCTGCTTGAGGGCAGGAGTTAAGCTTTGTCTCTGTATCTCCCAGTGCAAAGTAAGTATTCAAGAAATGTCTGCAGAATAAATGAATGACTGAGAAAAATGGAAAATATTCCTCATAGCTGAGAAGGTGAACTGAGCCGAGACCAGCAGGATTGCCCTTCACATCCGCTGAGAAGAAAATTTCGTTTACCTTTAAATTCCATTTACATATTATTTATTCAGCATTCATTCAACAAACATTTACAGAGCACCGAAGTGCTGGCTGTCACAACTACAATCTGTTGTTATGTAGACCCTGACTGCCCCCAGGTGCCCTCTTCTCACTTCTCCCCCTCCTCTCTGTACACCCAACTCTCCCACTTTCTGGCTATAGTTTGTGGTTCTAAAACTGATGTCTGGGGAGCCAAAAACTCTACTTTCTCACTTCCTTCCACCCCCATGCCATAAAAACTTTTTGGATCCTACGTTAGAATTTGTAAACAAGAGAAAGGGGTAACTAAGGGTGTGACCAGTCTTGAGATCTGATTCCATGTCAGTGAGCCGCAAGGAAATTAGGGTAAAGCCCAAGTCTTTCTGTGAGCCTTCGATCCCAGAGACAAAAAAGAAACAGACTCAGATACAGAGAACGAACTGATGGTTGCCAGATGGAAGGGGGGCTTGGAGAGCTGGGTGAAAAAGGGGAAGGGATTAAGAAATAAAAATTGGTAGTTACAAAACACTCAAGGGGATATAAAGTACAGCATATGGAATACAGTCAATAATATGGTAATAACTATGTACAGTGCCAGGTGGGTACTAGACTAGTCAGGGGATCACTTCTTAAATTATATAAATGTCTAACCACTATGCTGTACACTGAAACTAATATGAAATACTACTGAATGTCAACTGTAATTGAAAGTAAAAAAATTAAAAATGAAATGGAAGTGACAGTAAAACACAAAACAAAACAAAAAAGCAAAAACAAAAACCAATCCCAGAGACTAGAGGGAACTCAGAAGCCTTGCTTTTGGCTCCTTCCTCCCATTTTCCCAAATGAGATCTTCGGAGACCTGCTCTACAAACTCAGCTCTGCCACCCCTGTCAATAGATACATCATCAGAAATGCAACTGGGCCAGACAGGTCCAGCTCTTAAACGATCGCTGCTTTTTTTGGGTCTGAGGCAAAAGAATGCATTAACAATCCTCCCCCTGACCAGCAGCCCCTGCAAATGATGCTCAAGTCCCCCCAAACCCTGGGAGGCAGCCCCCTCAGTACCTGTGGCTCACAGCCTTCAATATCCTAGGACATGAGAGGAGATGAGGGGGGCAATCTCCACTTAGGGATGCACGAGGAGGTGGGGATAAAACCTAAGTAAGCTTTCCAGAGGGCATAGGAGGTGCCAGAACGCAACAGCTATTCAGGTTTAAAGATGGGGAACTCAGCCTGACGATATCGCAGTCTGTCAAAATGCTCCCTCTGGTCAGACATACGTGCACACACATCAGGCTTTCTTTAAGTATCCCTGAGATTTCCCTGCCTTGCATTTCTTTGTCCCTCGAGAACAAGAGGGTAAGAGACACACTTTGAATACAATCCTCCCCAAAAAATCCCACCTGTCCCTTGGGGTGCAGAACAGATGTGCAGGGTGTGGAGGTGGCTCTTGCTGAAGGACAAGGTGGCATGAGAGTTGTGTGCTGAGCACTCCTTTCCAGCCAGAAGCCAACTCCACCCCGCATCTCTGGGGTACGTACCTGTTGAGCATTGGTGGCAAGCGTCTGGATCTGTCCCTGCACAACCTGGGTGCCTGATACAGGCTGGGCTAAGCGAATGTACTGCAGCTGGCCGGCGTTCAGCTGCACCTGGGGCAGGGGCAGGGGCAGAGACAAACAGACCACAGAGTATTTAGTGCGACCTCACACAGGCAAACTTTTTTTTTTTTTTTTAAAGATTTTATTGGGGAAGGGGAACAGGACTTTATTGGGGAACAGTGTGTACTTCCAGGACTGACTTTTTTTTTTTTCCACCAAGTAAAGTTGTTGTCCTTTCAATCTCTTAGTTGTGGAGGGTGCAGCTCAGCTCCAGGTCCAGTTCCCGCTGCTAGTTGCAGGGGGCACAGCCCATCATCCCCTGCAGGAGTCTAACTGGCAACCTTGTGGTTGAGAGGACGTACTCCAACCAACTGAGCCATTCGGGAGCTCAGTGGCAGCTCAACTCAAGGTGCCATGTTCAATCTTAGTTGCAGGGGACACTGACCACCATCCCTTACAGGACTCGAGGAATTGAACTGGCAACCTTGTGGTTCAGAGCCCACTGGCCCATGTGGGAATCGAACCAGCAGCCTTCGGAGTTAGGAGCATGGAGCTCCAACCGCCTGAGCCACCGGGCTGTCCCAGGCAAACTTTTCATGACCAGAGATGGTGACTGTCCCCGACCCCCCAGCCCTCCAAAGAAGCCTACCCTGAAAAGCTCCTTTTCAACGGAGATCAAAACAAGCAAAACCATAACATCCCCACCTATAAGTCACACAACGCAAAAGAGGGGATGTTCTCTGAATGGACTCTGGAAAAAATCCCCAGAGGATCTTGTCGGATATGTGAGAACAGCGCACCCTTGACATTCACTGGCTCTTAGCTGTTTGCGCAGTTTATCTGAAGATCTTATCCTAAAGGCTGTCTGACATTATCCGAATGCTGTCCGTTCAGTGTGGGCATTTCTCTCCTCCGTCTCCACACTTCTCCACCCCAGTTCCCGGAAATGCTGATCTAACACTGAGAAGAGCTCCAGTGTCTGCCAGGAGCCCAAAGCACACGGCCATCACTCGGCACCACAACCCCAGTGCTGCCCAACTCCATGCTGCACATCTTGGAAGAAAAGGCTGGCCTGCTTTACTCTCTGTGCCCAGGAGCCAGGACCAATGCGGGTCTGTGGGACTTTTAGGATCCCTGGTGTTCAGCACTAGCTTCAGGCCAAACGCCTCCCAAGAGGAAGCTGAATCAATAAACCTTTTACAGAAAACCCCATCATGGGAAACCAAAGCTACAAAAATGCCCTTAGAGTCCCTCATGCTTAAGATTAAGTCTCAGATAATACAATAATACCATATGCTGCATTTAATTGTGTGCTAAAAGCCTTAACTCAGACTCTTAGCGCTCAGTGTACCATGGAAGTTTTAGTGCTGTGAGTGTGGGGTGAAGAAAGAACCAGGGTGGCTACAACACAGCAGGAAGTGTGGCTCCGTCAGCAGAGGAGGACCGCAGACATTCACGCTCGGGAGCTGGGGGGGGAAGCAGTTCCAGGAATCTAGCAGATTTGGTCTCTCTCTGGGGGCCCAGACACCACCCGCCCTGCTGTCCAGCCTGCCTTTGTTGCCAGGGTGAGCTTCTGGAGGCTAACAGGCAAGTCATGCCTTTTTGTCCTGCAGCAAATGTTCCCCTTGCCGTGAAGAGCTAATGTCATTGCGAGGAATTTTACTTCCATGAGGGAAATGCTGATAAGGTGGAGCCGCACACCTCCATGCAGTGTTAAATCACACGGCTTCTCTGAAACCACTCGCCTCAAGAAGGATTGGAACCACCAAGAAAAACTAATCCTGAAGTTCCTGGTAGACCATTCCAGAATTGTCCGCTTAAGGTAAGATGAAGGGCAACAAAATCTACACCTGTTAAAAATCTGGTTCAAAGGAGATACGGCATATTATTCTGATAATGAGAACACTTCCAAAAACTATTGAGGATACTTTTCGAGCTTTTTTTCAGAGAGGAAGTGGTTAATCAAATCCAAGTGAATTTCTGTATCGGCCCACATTTCATTTACAATCGGAAGGGCAAGGGGCAGGAAATAGAAGGACTGCTCCATGTCACTCACTTTCCATATTTTTTGGTGGCAAGATGACCAATGTATAGATGGCAAGTGTTAAGACACAGATATTTTTTACAAAAGAACGAGTACAAGTGAAAAAGCCCACAAATCTGAGAAAAGAAATCCCTCAAGGCACACAGGAAGCAGCCGTCCACAGTGAAGGAATGGGTAAGTTAAACGAAAGCCAAAAATACACTTTGCTGCAGGCTCCACTGGGAACTGACTCATGAATATGCAACAAGTGTATTTATGGCTTTCCCTATACACCGCCCTCTTATTCTCTGCTAATCAAAAGACAGGGCTGCCTCCCAGGGCCTTGGGGCCTAGGCATGGAATAGTGGTGACAATGATTTCTCTTTGTGGGTGAAGTGAGGGGAAATCAAGAGGAGCTGCCTGCCCCAGGTGGTGAACCTGAACCTGGGTTAAAGGAAAGCAGTGAGTCTACAGTGAAGCAAGTTGTGGTCTGAGGGAGTGGGCATATAGCTTGAAAAGAAGTATGTATGTACGTATGTGTATTACATACACATACACACAAAATATACACATACATATGTATCTGTGTGTCACACACACAAAATATATACATATGCACACACATATACACAATATTTTCTACAGAGGGTGACAAAAATATGTATACACATTTTAAGAAAGGAAAAAACTGTATTAAAATTGTAATACTCAGTATATACTGATAACAACAGACGAACACAAGCCATGTGTACACATTTTCTTGGCACCCCTGGTATCCATGTGTCTATGTTCAGGTATGGAAATCTTTCCATCTTCCTGTTGTGACGCTGAGCAGTGCTGTGCACCTCGCGAGGCAGCACGGGGCTTACCGGGATCTGCTGGATCTCCCCCGTGTTCGTGATGATCTGCTGCATCACCTGCATGGTCTGCCCAGTGCTGCTCTGCGCCTGCTGCGCCTGCCCCTGCGGCTGGGCCTGGACTATCTGCACCTGCTGGCCTTCTCCCACCTGCATGGTCACGGGCGTGCTCTGCAAAGAAGAGTCATGAGAGCTGATGGAGCGCTGGCTCAGAGTCAGTAAGTCGGCTTCTCAAGGGGTTAATAGTGCGCAGCTAACTCGAAGCAAACCCTCCACGAATGCCTGAACTTATCTCAACACTAATAAGAATTCTCAACTTACAGAGTCCTTTGGTAGAGCACTGAAAGCTCTTACTCTCCAAAATAAAAGGTGGGAAAGCCAAACAGTACAGAATATTTGCCTGGGCCCTAAACATTTCCATGCTTCAAATGAAATGCTGCAACTTTTCACAGTCATTTCAGTGATAATACAGCACATAGGATACAAAGATATCAACAGCAACCAAGACAGTTCAGAGAAACGGCCAAAGTCAAGTCTGGAGCAGATGAATTTGGAGGGCAAACTAAATGGAAAGTGGGGTCAGTATGAATTTACTAAATTCAGGATTCTGTGCTCCTTCTTAGGCTTGCAAAACATTGGAAGGAAAATAATGTGCACACTGGTTTTCACCCCGTTCAAGCAGCAGAGCGGCTCCGGCCTACACCAGTCAGCCAGCTGACCACAGCAAGGCTTCCGTGGGAGTGGCAAACAGGTTAACACTCTGTGGACAACGGAAACTGTTAAGACCTGGATCTTAACTGAGGCTACACCTAAGTAACAGAATTTAATACAGCAAGAATTTTAACTTTCTAGAAAGAGATATCTCAGATTTAAGAAATTTCTGTCTAATGTGTATGGCTTGGCTGATTCTGTGTCTCTCACACACATTTGGTGGATTGCAGTCCTATGAAACTTACTCCTTTCAGAGACGGTGAAGACTTGAGCTATCAAAAGGGCCAGTCATGTCTTCAAATCTCAAAACTTAACGTTAGCCCTAGATGTGACCTCTACAGCATACCTTGCTCATCTCGTGGTGGTAGGGGGTAGAGGAGGGTGGCGAGTAGTGGTTTTAAGTGGTGGTGGTGGTTGTACTGGTGAGTGGTGGTGGGTGGGTAAGAGGAGGGTGGAGCCTTTTAAACTATAGCTATGCCCCCAAGCCCCCTGATTTGGCTATCTCTCCCCCCTTCAGTAAGAGTACTCTGTGAGTCTCAATGAATCACGGGCTTCAATCGATACTGCTATTCTGATGCTCTTACATTCTGACTGCGTAAGTCTATTATGCATCTAAAGTTACAAGGGAAGGGGATGTGTTCTGGGAACTACATATGAGATTCAAGGGATTCCAACGTAAAGAGAAATTAGTACTACAAACTGGAGGAGGGTGGGGAAGAAATGACAGCGGGACCTCTGTAAAAATACATGCAGTGGGCTAGGACAACAGGAAACATCTGTTCTCACACCACGATTTTCAACTCAGCCTATTCCCCAAAACTCCAGGAATAAGTTTTCAATTTTATGACAGAAAACACAGGATTCACTTTTTTGTCAAAATATGCTTTCCTTCCAACTTTAATGTGTATTCTGTCCTACAAAAGATATCTGGACTCAATTTAAAATAACCATTACTACAGAGGTCCAGGGAGGTGTCACACAGCACAAGGCCACCCTGAACCAGAAGGGCAGTGAGACAATAGCTGGAAGGTGCTAGGAGGGACCAACTTCACCATCCTCACAGGCCTTATCAGCTCCAACCTAAGCAAGGCTGGGGTGGCGGAGAAACGGACAGATGAAATTCCTGCTGACTTAAAAAAAAAAAAGCATTCTGCCAACTCATCACTGTACTCTATCAACTCAATTTTCCTGAGAGGATTTCCAAAGTATTTCTAAATCATTTCTGGAAAATGAGAGCTTGTGTTAGCATGGCAGCTGTCAAATCACGTATGGTGTGCCCTGCTGTTGGAGCACAACAGCCATGAGCTGCTGAGGATGACAGCCAATCAGGGCCAGCCCTTGGCAGACTCCCTTGAAGTCTGCTCCGTACAGGGATAGACTTTGGCAGGTAAAGCTCTCACCACTGCAGAGGCACAAGCACGAGTCAAACAAGGTCCCTTAGGCTTCCCGGTACAGTGAACTCCTTGAGGCAGGTACCGGGCTGCAATCATCTTTGAACCCCACTTGCCTAGCATGGTGTGTGTCAAAGACCAAGCACTCAATAAATTTCTGTTATATGGATTTTAAAAAAAAATCAGCAGGGAATAAATTTTAAAATCATAATTAATATTTAGATCTACCTCCGCCCCCATTTTTTGTCTTCTAAGCAAACCCAGTTCCTTACTAGAATACACAGCCTGCCTAGGACGTGTCTTCTATCTTTCCAGACTTGCCTACATGTTCCCATATCCTGACTGCACCCTCTCACCAATCCCTGTGCTGCTTCTCACCTCCAAGCCTTTGCTTGTGCTCAGCCCTCTACTGGGAAAACCCTCCTTTCCCTCTGATTCATTTCCATTATTTCCTCTGAGGCTCATATTATTTCCTTCAGGGAACCTTCTCTGACATCCTCTTCTACCACCTCCCTCACATCTCCGTTAGGTACCCCTTTTGAAGCTCTCATAATACCCTCTACACAATCCTAAGAATATCTTACACTTCCCACGAGGCAGTATAATCTTTAAGTATTTGTAGCCCTAACTAGATTGTGAATTCTTAACAACAGGGACTTTTTCATTGTTGTATCGCCAACATACAGCACAGGACTTTATCTACAGAGGATGATCAAGCTTGATGAGTAAATAAATTAATGACCAACAGGGAATTTTGATTCAGAGCTCAGAAAAGAGAGTTCTCTGCAGCCTTTCATCATGATCCCCAACAAAGGTGGATATTACGGCTCTCACAATTGTATTGGGGAGAGAAAAGAAATCTTGATTACTGTTGTAAAAAGAAGTCACTTGACACAATTACAGGACAGAGAAATGAGAAAGGGAGGAGAGGTATGCCAGCTGGCAATAATGCCTGACCTCCCATTTAAGGGTACAAATGCCAATTCCCGTGTAGACACAGATAGCAGGCATGGAGTCCACTTAAAATACCCTCTACAGAGATGCCACTATTCTTCCTGGGGGCATCATACAGACTTTTTTCCTTCTAAAGTTATTTAGCTCTTGGGATCCTGAGAACATCCTATCCAATATCCTTTCCTCGTTTGGGCCCTGAGGAAACCAGGGCCCAGAGAGAACGTCATCTCACTGGCTCAATGTGGGGGAAGCCCAGGTTTCCAGACGTCAAGTCCAGTGCGCGCTGATGATCTGAGAGCCTGTGCCCCAGTCAGGCTTTCGCCATCCCAAACCCAACACCGTGCCGGGCAGACGCCCTCTCCAGCTGACAGACCTGGCCCTGCTGAGGCTGTGCAATGATAATCTGCCCAGGCTGGATGGTGGTTGTGGAGCTGGTGGTCTGCTGGCCTTGCTGCTGCCCCTGGACTTGGACGGCGGTGGGCTGCTGAGCCAGCGTGAAATAGTACTGGACGGGCTCCGCAGGAGTCACAGACTGGCGCACCTCTTCCTGTGGGGTAGAAGGAGAGGCAGGTAAGAGGAAAAGAACCGACTCAGCAGCCGCCAGAGTGAATTTCCATTCTTCCCCCAAACAGGCTCTGTGCAGTTGCCTGCTGAATGCTGAGCTCTCCACATTTGAAGCCAAGGGAAAGTGGAATTCGAAAGACCAGTTGTGCTAAATCAAACTAAAAATAACAGATTCCATAGGCCTTACAAAACATACAGCCAATTTTCTGAAGCACAGAGTAATCACCCATTGTGTGATGAGTTGCAAATGGGCAAATAATTCCCGTAACTAAAAACCACGCACCAGCAGTGCTCGTCAGTAAATGCTGTCAAGGCCTATGATGTGAGAACAGTGCTAATTGCGAGCACGCAAGATGCTACCCAAATGTCACGCTCGCAGGCCAGCGCCCAGTCTCCCAAATAGGCAGCACTCTCCTTATTTTGCTCCTACTACTTCTGGAGGGACACAGCAGGGGAAAGGGACATAGGGCTTCTCCTGGGTTGAAATTGCAGAATCAAATGTGAGGATCGAGAGCACCAGTAGGCAAGTGCCCAGCTTTTCACAGCAGGTCGAGAACTCTGTGGTCACTAGGGCCACCTCTATCCAGTGTCACATCTGGTTCTGGTTGTACTTAGCCGCAGAAGCGCGACCCAGGCAGCCTGAGGGACAGCTCTCGTCTGGGGTGCTGCCTTGGCTGACTAGGGAAGTCGCCTTCTGTCCGATCTGCCGGGTGAAGAGCCTGGTCGTTCTTCAGCTGACGTTTTCCATGGCAGAAGGAGTAAACAACCCTCTCCCAGCCACCTTGAGCTCACAGCTGAGAGTGTAGGATGTTTACACACACTACGGCATGGTGACAGCCTGAGGGTCCAGGGTTGGTCGGCCCCTGACCACCGACATAAAGATCAGCATCTGCTCCGAAGGACCCTGTGACACATGGTGCCCCTGCCTGGGACAACAAAAACAACAGAAACATACAACAACTTGGGCTGGCTGAGCAAAAATAACAGCTCCATTTACTCACTTCTTTGTTCTGTGCTAAGTTTGCCAGATTCAAGCAAAGAGGAAAAACACTCTTCCTCAAGGTACAGAGACCCTGTGGGCTGCCTCAGAGATCCCCCGGTGACATTTACAAAGCTGCACTGACCCCATCCCCATTAGGTAGGTGCCCTCATCGGCGCTTCCACAGCCCTTTCCTCATCACACGTTTCTGTCCTTGCTTGTCACATTCACTGCTTTCCTTGCTAGAATGGAAGCCCTCTGAGGGCAATACCTAGCTCTCTCTTGCTCTTCACGGTCCCAACCGCCAGTCCCTTATAGGCACCCAAGAAGTGCTTGCTGAGCGATGCATAGATTTATAGAGCCAGGCAGACAGAGGTAGGAAATCACAGGCACACCTCATTTTATTATACTTCACTTTACTGTACTTCACAGGTATTGAGTTTTTATAAACTGAAGGCAAGACCCTCCACCAGCAAAAAGATTACAACTCACTTTATTGAAATACTCACTTCATTCCAGTGGTCTGCAACTGAACCCACAGTATCTCCCAAGGATGCCTGTGCTTGCTTTATTGTGGTCTGGAACTGAAGGGGCAGTATTTCCAGGGTATGCCTACACTTTTTTTAACCCAACTTGGTAGTAGGACAAATTCTCTTGAACACAACAGCTGTTACTAACAGAAAAGAGTCCCTAAGCTCTCTTTGCTACTTCTAGGATTTTGTGTTCACAGTGCGGGTAAAAGCTCCTGTGCCCTGTAGAACAGGGCTGGGCATTGTTGTGCTTGCCTGGTGACTGGGGCCCAGCATACTAAAACTAGGATTGCTGATATCTAGCCTCTGAGAAATGTGGGTCTCAGCATGACAAGGTTCCCTGACGGCCATTCACCCAGCCTCTGCAGACACTTGTAATGTTCAGGGTTCCTAAAATAGTCCTCAAACATGAACCAACTTGCTAAGTTAATGTATTCTGTGTTTCAGATCCAAACAATTTGAACCCTGAATGTGATCATGTTGAGGCAGATGAGGAGGTCCCCTTTTATTTTCATCTAGGTCTCAGTTTCCAGAACAACTTAACTGTGACAACATCACCTCCACTTCAACTCCAACTTCTCACCATTATAAATCAAGGTTAGCCTTGTCAACTAGATCTTGGCTGTGACAGGGATAAAATACTGATACCCTCCTTAGCCAAGAAACAGAGGCCAACTGCTCTTTTCAAAGCTCTTGAAATGGGTTCACTGTATTTCTTTTCCATTAGGATCTCCCATCCCATTTTATTAAAAACCATTAATCATTAAAGTCCAGACCTAACTTGAAAACGCTCTTGGGTGATGAGAAGGTACAGAGGACTGAGACACCCCCCGGCCCACCTCACCCACCTGGTAGGAAGTCAGTGAGTAGGGAGATACCAGCGTCCCGAGCCCCGACCTGTGACTGCCCTGTCTGCAGTTATCCCTGATTGTAGCTGATCAGCGAGTACGCTTTTTGCTGGACAAAAAGCAATCCCTTTAAATACCCCTTGCCAAAAGCTGTGAGAGCAGGTAAAAAAGCTTCCTCTGCTGCCTACTATACAGTATCTTAACCTGCTTATGAACCAGGTTGTGTCTAGAACACTCCACACAGTAGAGGCACCTAGGTTTGTGCTGTAAGGACAGGGCATGACTATTCTCAAATCACTGGAATGGAAGGAGGCATATCTAAGATTCCTCAGCATTATGAAGACTCATTCTGCCAATGGAGGTCAAGCTAGCAAGGGAATGATTATGCTTGGTTTAAAGAGATGGGTGAAGAGAAAATGACATTTTAATGGGCAGGAACTTTCAACTCATAGCTTTAGTGGGGTAGAAGTCAGGCCTCAATTACCTTCTGCTTTCAAATAGTCTTTACTTGCTTCCCCGAAGAATGAAATTCCGCAGCATCTCTGAGAAGTCAAGGGCCTCAGATCCACAACTCCATATTTCTGGCTAGTTCCTTTCCCCAGCCGTGGAATAGCATCCCAAGTGCTCGAACACTCTCTGAATGACTGATCAATCCGGAATGAGGTACCTGCCCCGCTTTAGCAGTGACCTCCCCAACCACAGGCTTGCTCTTGGACTGTGTTCAGAAGTGGAGACTGACAACCACCACCAGAGAATGAGCAGCCTCACCTCCTAGGGCCATCACGACAGTGTTGTACAGCCAGCCCAAGACCAGTGAAAAGTACACTCGCTTCGGTAGCAACGCTCAACTGCTGCCTCCTTCAGAAAGGGGGAATTCTGGAGAGTAGGCGCTTTTTAAGGACTTAAGGACGTGCCAGCCAATTTGCAGCTTGGGAAAACTTCATGTCTACAGAGAATTAAAAGTGCTATCTTAGAATTTCAGGCCAGCTTTCAGCAATCTCCACCTTTCCAAGGCCAGGCAGCAGCTGTCCCGAATAGGATGCCAATCAATGGCTTGAACACCTACAGAAAACTGAATCCAGGCAGCAAGGAGCTATTTCAGCTAGACACACTTTAAAAAGAGATGGATCGTAGCATTTTGAGGCAGGCTAGGATGGAACAAGGAGCTGTGTCACCCTGAGAGCGCCAAGCCCTGAGGACTGTGGAGGAAGGGACAGGACAGGACCCTTCTCTCCAGCCAGCTGGTTCAGCAGGCAGCTCAGAGAACAAGCAGGAGTTAGAACGAGGAGCATGAGCAAGGCCTGATTTTGTCACAGATCTCACCCCCTGGTTTGTAAAGGGGGCTTCTGAAACAAATTCCAACAAGGAGAGCACATGTCTCATGTCAATTGTTTTGAAGGAAGAGAAATGGTCTGAGTTCTAACTGTAATGACTTCTCAGAGAGGAGGGAAGCACCCCGAGAGGAGGCAGTGAGCCTACGGGCACAAACCTGCAGTATCTCAGGCGACGCGGAGCCGGGGACGACCGTGGCAGCCTGCCGCTGTAAACATCCGACTGAAAGCTCCTCTGAACACCTTACAGCTTCCAGTCAAGGATGTTTACAGTAGCAAAGACTGCCCAGAAAGAACGGAGACGCAGTGAGGCTCCCTGCTCTAGTAAGGAGGCGACAGAGGGGCCTACGAATCCAAAGGCCTCCGGCAGGGTCAGGATTACGTATGTCCTTTAAGATGCCCGCTTCTCTACACTTTCTGACTGGTTACGAATATGAGACAACATGGGAGTCACTGGTGACCCTGTTTCTAAGGGTAACATACTATGAAATAATTCATAAAAAACACTTAAAATTTTCTTAACAAAACAAAGCAAGCAGCTTTGCTCCTGCCAGATGCTGCCATTATTCCCCAGGTGTCTCTACTCCACCTAGTGAGTCAGGTAACCTTTGACCCTGAAACAATGAGCTATACAGGACAGAGGGGTAGTACAATTGTAATTAAGAGCTTTATGCACCCCATGTGTTAAAAAAACAATCGGCGAGACCTTTGGAAAGGGGCGGGCAGAAAAGAGGGCAAGGCAGACAGACACTCACATTCCCTTCTCGAGACTGCTTAGAAAATGGTTTCAGTGGTGGTTCTCAAATTTGGTTGCACAGTGAAAGCACCTAGGGAGCTTTAAAAAGTATCGATGCCTGAGCCTCTCCCTCACAGATTCTGATTCAGCTGGTGTGGGGTGGAGCCTGGGCACTGATATTTTTTAAATCCCAACAGGTGATTCTCGTGTGTAGCCAGAGACTATAAAGAGACCTACAATGTAGACCAAAGTCCACTCACTCCAAACATCACTGTGCACATAGAAGGGACGTTTCTTAAAACTCTAAAATCTGTAACTCACTGGGAAAATTCTCCCATCCCAGATTAACAACGCTGATAGACTTCCTACGATACCTTGAAATGAGCTTTACTTTACGGTTTATAACTAAAAGCCTTTAATTTTCATTTTGTCTATTTTCACTGAAATACCACCTCAGCAGCACTGAGTTAAAAGTATCCATAAATGAGTAACAGAAGGAGATGTTAAGGATGGATCTGGTCTAGAGAAGGAGAAGCAAAAGGAAGAGCAGATGAGAGACAAAAGGAGCATTATTTGACACCCATATGCAAAGTGCTCTTCAGTCAGCAGCAATAACAACTGCCTTCCTAGCTCACCTGACGCTTTGGAGGTTTCAGTTCATCTCTTGGAACAATATCGATGAGAAAGTCAAACTGATCAAATTTTGTAATTGCCATGGCGATATCATTCCTCTGTAACAAAGAAAGGCAAGGTGAGAAATTAGCCTGGGGAGAAACTGGTTCACCTGGCTTTATAGCCTCCAAGTTACAAGTAAAATAAGACGATGACTTCTAAGCCAAACTAAATACCCATGGCCAAGTCTACAGCTGAAATAAGCACAGCCAAACTCATAAACTTCAAATGATCAGACTTGCTACGTAATCGACAAAAAAGAGCTACCTGCAGCTCATGCTCCACAAACCAGGTATTCCAGCTTCCAACTACTGCTGCCTCTGCTGGACCCTGCCCCAAGGCCCTCGCTAAATTGTTAAATTATCATCCTCCAGCTAAATTTGTACAAATCTAGGAATCTCAACTGGCAGGTTTCTAGTCCTTCTGTTGTTAGTCAGGTTAGGCTACCATTCAATCTTATAACCTTTTTATAGCCTGAAATAATATTTTGCCTCTTTGATTCACAAGTAGTTATAATCTATTTTGAATCTCCTAGCTGAAATCCTAATTCAGTAATTTTTTGCAATATTTTCTAGTCACTGGTCTATATCTTAGTTCCTATAAGGCTATGATTTTTATTTTGGAATTCAAAATTGCAAAGCTAAATCCATGGTTTAATTCTTATTTAATGTGATACCGTGTTTCCTCGAAAATAAGACCTAGCCGGACAATCAGGTCTAATGCGTCTTTTGGAGCAAAAATTAATATAAAGCCCGGTCTTATTTTACTATAAAACTGGGTATAATATAATATAATACCCAATACATTTTACTATAAGACCGGGTATAATGTAATGTAATATAATATAATATAATATAATATAATATAATATAATATAATATAATAATATAATACCAGGTCTTATATTAATTTTTGCTCCAAAAGATGCATTCGAGCTGACTATCTGGCTAGGTCTTATTTTCAAGGAAACACGGTATAAACATTAGAAGTCTGAAGCTACTAGAATAGAGGCGGCAGAAGAAAACACAGGAGTCAGTCGACTAATGATACTGAAACCAAAACCTGCTCTGAAGGGGTTCTTTCTATGAGTGACATTCCCTTTCTTTAAATAATAAAATTGAAGGATTTTTTAAAATTAAAAACACACTATGTATACTCAGGATTTGTGTACTTCACTGCACAAAAATTTCAAAGAAAAAAATAGGAAAACAGAGTGAATTCTAGTGAATGATATGCACATTGAAGTATTAACATTTAAGGAAAAGTAAACTTTTAAATTTATTTAAAAATAGATGACTTGATGGATAGGAGGATAGATAGATATGGAGATAAAAGGGGATGGGTATACAGGTGTTCACTGTAAACTTTACTTATGTTTGATTTTTTTTTCATAAAATATGGGAGTGCGGGTCAAGCTACTAACAAATTCTTAGCAACCTCTTACATCTTCAAGAGAAGGTGACTCATCAGATAAAATAGGAGGGGATGGAAATTTTCTGTTTTTTCTTTCCCTTGTCTCTGTGATGGCCTCAAGCCACTGAAATGCAAAACTCCAGTCCACCATTCTTGCCAACCACCAGCTTGATAATAAGCCCATCCTACCGAAGCAGGGCACATCTTAAGGCTGCCAGGACTCATTTAAGATTAGTACGATATAGTATCACATCCGTGATGATGTCACCTATTCAAGCTAGCTAAACAGTTCATCTAAGGATGGAATGGGGGGGAGGGGATAAAAAGAAATAACAATCACCTCCAAACATACACCAAAGTGTTCTAGAGTATTTTGGAAACGTATACTTAAATTGGTCTTTTAACATTTCTATTCGCCTTTTTAAGTGCTAATATTTTACTGAATTATTACTCATATTTAGTAAAATACAGAAATCTTAAATACACAGCTTGATGGACTTTAATAAATATATACACCCAGTAGCTATCACCCAGATAAAAATATAAAAAGTTTCCTTCCATCCTTTTCTAGTAAGTACCCCTACCAATCTGAGGCAACCACAGCTCTGATTTCTATCACTATATATGGTGACAGTGTATGTTATGTGCTACGTAATTTCTTTCTGGTTTCTTTTGCTTAACAGTATTTTTGAGATTCATCCATGTTGTTGTATGATCAACAGTTTGTTTCTTTTTAGTGTTTAGTAATCCATTTTATGACAATATCCATTTTTTATATATTCCCATCTTGGATACTTGAGTTGTTTCCAGTTTTGGGCTATTATAAATAAGGTTGGTATCAACATTTTTACATAAGAATGCCCACACTTTGGGTTCTATAACTAGGATTGGAATGGCTGGGTCAGAGTGGGGATATGTTTAATTTTACTAAAACGTGCCTTTACTAGAAACAGCCTTCCAAAGTGATTGTACCACTTTATATTCTGACCAGCAGCATATGAGCTTTAGTCACTCTTCTTCCTCACCAACACTCGCTATTGTCAGTTTTTTGTTTTATTTTGTTTTTTAAATTTTAGCCACTCTAGTCGGTATAAACCAGTATCTCATTGTGATTTTAATTTGTATTTTCCAGATGACAAATGATGTTATGAACCTTTTCCTATGCTCATTGGTCATTTGGATATATTCTTTTTTGAACGGCCCATTTAAGTGTTTTGCCCATTTTATTTTTTAATCGGAATTGATCTTGAAGGCAGCTTTAACGGGATCTCTCTAGATCCACAGGCTTCCTTCAAGGCAGCATCAAGTTCCCAATGTCTAGCTGAACTAGAATGTAGGCTTCCCGGGGGTGGGAATTTTTGTCTGTTTTGTGTATTAATCCCCAGAGCCTAGAACAGTGCTTGCTTGGCACATTGTGGGTGTTTAATAAATATTTGTAGAATAAATGAATACATGCATTTTCAACTTTGGAGGTAAAGGGAAACAAGAGGAGAAAACATAATTTATTTTCTTGGCTTTGTTGTTAAAATACTGCCACTGTCTTGTATCTATCTGGGAAACCTTTCTCCCAAGAGCTAGGGCCTGGCTGCTGAGAGGAGGGCCTCTCAAGCCAATGACCAGCGGGTCTTCATGTAATATGAATGTTGATTTGCTGGATTAAAATGAAAACAAAAAGAACAGGGGAAGGATTCCCAGGAAGGCAGAGAAGGAACAAAAGGCTAATGAGGTTAGTGAGACTGATTCTTCCTGGGACTGTGTTTCCTGGGTCTCTCAAGGCTTCTAACCAGAAGTTGTTTACATCTGGAAATAGATAAATATCACTTTAGCCTCTGTTTATAGTGAGGACTCTCCAAGTGAAGAGTTCAGTCACTGAGCTGTGAAAACCATGGGAGAGTTGGAAATTAAGATTTCTAGTCGGGAAATACTATCAGTGGCTGTAAGGTACGCCTGCCTCCCAACAGCACGGGAAGACGACAATTACACACACAAGCTTGACAGAACCCTAAGGAACAACCACCTTAGGTCCAAAGCCATGCAAGAGCAGCACGCAAAGGCAACAGCTCGCCCAGTTTTCCCGATGTAAGTCTACAGTATTACCTGCAGAGTCCGTCGCTTGTTATCCTCCGTGTGGATCCAGGCTCGAAGAGTCAACTCCGTGATAAAGATCTGGGCTGCCTTGGCAAACAGCACAGGGGCTTCTGCACTGATCATCTGCAACAGACGTAGGCCGCCCTGTCAATCACCAGCAAGTCATTCAAAGCCGTCAGTGTGTCCCTTACCTGATGTCCTGCCACTGGACTATGGGGCAAGGATCGGAAAATGAGAAGGTAGTAGCCTCAAGAGATCCCCAAGTAAAATCAATCCTTGAGTAGGGACAAAGCAGGCAGTGGGTGGAAGAAGGGGAGAGGGAGAAAGAATACTCACTCAGCTAACTAGCGCCTATGGCGCATTCTGACTCTCTTAATAGCCTTTCAGAGAAACAAGGGTTTAGGAGAGATGAAGTGACTTGCCCACGGCCATACAGCCAGTATGGTAGGGTTTAGGTTCTAATCCAAGGAGAGATGATGTGGGGAAAGATAATGGGTTTGAGAATCAATGGATCTAGGTAGTCTCAGGCTTCCCATCCTGTGGGCTTTATTTTTCATATACTGAAAAAGAGGAGAACCTTCCAATACTGTTGTGGGAATCACATGAAATAATATCAATAAAAGCACCCAGCATAGGGCCTGGCACGTAGTAAGTAACATAAACTCTTGGGCAAATAAGGCTCTGAACCCTGGGGGAGGTAGTCTGTACAGGACAGAGCCATGGGCAGAGCTCTGGAGTTAAGGACGCAGGAGATGAAAATTGGGATCTTGGTTCTCCGACTCTGGGTGAGTCACTTTTAACTTCTTTTGTCCATTTCCATACCTATAAAATGAAACGAATAATTCTTATCCTATCAAATCTCACACGGTTGCTATGAGGAAGAAGTGAGCTAATAGAAGGGAAAATTGCTGTGAACCGTTAGCTTTCTATACAAATACAAGAGACTATTAATTTTGAGTGGTAAAGGAGAGGGAATTGCTCTTTTCCTGAGAGTTATAGTGGGAACATGGACTCCTAGGAATGCAGCAACAGCCAGCCCCAAGTAAACCCTCTCACAAATATAATTCATGTAAAACAACTCACAGATGCAGTATCACTATCAAACATTTCTTAAGAGCTCAAATCGACAAACTAGAGGTTGTAATAAGATCCTACGAAGATGGCACTGTCCTGTTGATTTGATGATATATGTTTACATTACATGGTGATTCAAAAGCACTCAGCATCTTTTCAACATCTAGAAAAGAGTATATCCCTAATTTTCAGAGAAGCACCATATAATCATTAAAACTGTTCCATTTCAGCCCACTTAACAATTTTACCAGGAACCAAATAAAAAAGTGACAGACAATAACAATATTTTCATTTTTGTTTAAACTTTGAGCTCTAGAGAAATGAGCAATACTCCGCCCATCGTTTTAGCTTCAATATGAACAATAAAAATGAATGCGAATTCACCTTCACATCTTCATCCAGTTTCATAATCTTCTTAATACGAGCCAGTGGGAGTTCCTGCACTCGGAAATCTTTCTGAAATGAGTAACACAAGGTGCATTAAGTGGTGGGGACAGTCGGTAGAGCATGACAGGCAGCATGAAACACTGATTTGCTTAGTCCCTCCTTTCAGAAAATACGCCAGGAGAGGAGGTACAGATGAAATGAAGAAAACACAAGCTCCTTGCAAAATTCGTCTTAACCCATGCAGAGCTTCAATCAATCAAAGGGTTTCAGGATAAATTTATGATGGCTTTCTCACAGTGCCCTCTAGAAAATGAGCTCCAAACAATACCAGATTCTTTGCCAGCACACTATAGAGGTACATTATGAGTATCTTTTTCTTCCCAGGAAAGTTTACCAGTATGCAATATGCACATGAAAACAAGAGTTTTGCCTCAGGGGCATTCTTCTAAGTTGCCAGTTCTTTCTTCCATGCAGGGTCTACAAGGGCAAGTGCCAGCAGTCACCTGACCACAGTGACCCCCAGTTCTCTACTGCTGACCTCTGCACTAACCTGACACCAGAAATCGGGGGGTGGGGTGGGGGGACTTCTTTCCCATCACAGCAGCAAAGGGCCTGTCTCCAAACTCTGCTTGGACGTTTGCTCGGAGGGAGGGTATGGAAGAAGGGTGACGGTGAATTTATCTGGTGGCTTTTTGGAATAGCCCTGGCACTTTTTTCCTTAACAAACAAAACTGGGCTGGAGGGGAACCACATCACTTTACCAGGGACAGGATTTAGGAAAGGGCTTTTTGACCAGCACGACTTGATTATTTGCAAGTTTTTGTTTTATTTTGATACCACTGGTATTTAAACACATGGCTGATGATGGATGCAATTCTAGAAATAAAAATCAATTCTGAGTTTCAGAGCTGCAATGAAGAAAGAGGTCCAAAGGCAGAGATTAGCTAAAATCAGCAAAATCCCTGCTGGGACTAGGTGTCAAATGATTGATTCTATAAGTGGTCTGAAATGTGACTCACCAAACCCAATATGCTCACCTGGGAATTTGCATCATCACATTATGGAAAGAACAGCTATTATTTGAGATCTGGTATAATTAATACATAAGTGAACTTTCTTTTCCAGGACCAACAGAAAAACCTCAACTGTATGTCAAGGAAGGCAGTGGGGCATTTTGGAAAAGCATAAAACAGCCTACCCAGAATCTATTTTATGATTACAGAAGGAAGAGAAACTGCTAGGATAAAATATACCCTAAGACATCTAATTTCCCCACGCAAACCCAAAAAGCTGCTTGTCGACCACTCAGCTCTACAAACTCCCAACACCAATTTTTCATCTTTTCCTTTTCCAAAGTAGCTATCAACATTTTCCAGGAAGCCTCTACTAAAAACAACCCGGGAGTGGCAGAGGTTTAGAAGCCCAGTTTATTAAATTTCACCAAAAGGAGACAGCAGGACACGTTCTTTCTATTGTTGTTTTTTTCTCCTCTTTCATTTACTCATTCATGCAACTCAACTAATATGATACCTACCGGTACTGCTATGTGAAAGATGCAAATCTTTCTTACCTTTGAACAACTTATAGTTTAATTGTTGGAGACTGCCACATAAAAACATTATAACCCCTATTCTATACTAGATGGGGGTATAAAATCCCACAGGGACAGAGGAAACAACCAGCTGGCAGTGGGGGGTTGGAGTGAGCAGGAGGAGTTGGCAAAGTGGGGGCTGACATCTGAATTGTGCCTAAGGGATGCTACAAATGTGCTTGTTGGAAAAGTGTGAGAATGTTATTTAGACAGAGGGAACAGCATGCGCAGGAGCACAGACACAGACACAGAAAACATGGTCAAGTTTCAGACATGTGACCTTAGGACAGAAGGGAACAGGAAAGGGAAGGGTGGCTTGGGGCCAGACCCTAAAGGGATTTAAAAAACAAAAATTTAACCACAGAAGTCAATCAGTGGTCTTCCTTCTTGTGTGGTATATCACAGAAAACGATGATGCTGAACAGAAATGCCAAAGAGAATACTGGGGGTCAGGGCTCCCTGTGGAAGGCCTCCCGGGATGATACACACAGCACAAGACTATGACCACAAGATTTAGCTCTCTTGCAAGTGTGCTCTCACTTGGCGTGGCTACTGAGTATAATTTCCACAAGACTGTTCCAAGATTACTTAACCAAAGCCCAAAGCTGATAAAAAGATCTCCTTCCCCAACTTGAAAGAGTAAAATAACACTTTTAGAATTTCTATGAGACTATTCTTTAATCAAAAGCAACAAGAAATGGTAAAGGTAAAGAGATTATATCATTGCCACCTTGGAGAGATGTAAAATGAGGCAGAAATGTACAAAAACTTTTTGCTCTAAGCCCCACCCCAACCTTTTCTTTTATGAGTAACTTTCTTATGATCCCCAAACCTTGAGATCTCAAGGGGCAGTGTGTGAAAAGTGGATCTTCAGATGTGTGTGGTTCCTTATTGCTGACAACAGCCCAGTTTTCTAGAATCTCACCCTAGCTTTCCAGTCACATGTGTGTATGATAAGCTTACTAGAGAGGAGAGCCCCTTCATTATCAGTAGTTTGAAGTCCACTAAATTGGCTTTTAATTCAATGCTCCCTTTGTCATCAGCAACCATGCAACTGATGTGAATAACATTTAATTTCTGATGCTGAGCCAAGTGGAACAACTGAGACATACTGATTTTTTCCTTCTACTCTTGGGAGTGGTATCAGCAAGGTGCAAGAGCAGATTCTCTCTCAGAACATTCCTGTGCTGCCAACCACAAGCAAAGAACTACATTAAAAATGCTGCCATCTGAAATTGCTGAGTTTCAAGAAGTCTGAATTCACTCAATGAGAGTTCGGAGCCAAAGGAAAGTCAATGGGTCTCAGACTGCACTACAGAACATCCCGAGTTTCAAATAATGACGAGAAATCTTTTCCAGGCCTGCCTACCAGCCAGGCACGAGGGCAAAGTCAAGATTCTAATCCTCTCAAAAGCAGTGATTCTCAACCTTGGCTGCATGTTAGAATCACCTGGGGAGCTTTTGGAAAAACAGTGCTTGGGCTTTATCCCAGACTAACTGGATCAGGAACTCCTGGCATCACATTTTTTGAAAACTCCCCTGGTGACTATAATCAACAGTGAGGGTTAAGGACCACTGCTTCAAAGCCTTAATACTCAAAGTGAGGTCCTTACACCAGCAACGGCATTGCCTGGGAACTCAAAACAAATGCACAATCTCAGGCTCTACTCTCTATTTTAACAAGATCCTCATGTGGTTCATTAGACGACAAAGTCTGAGAAGCACTGCTCTACAGGAAGGGCTCAAACAACACAGGACCTGCTCTGTCTGTCCACCAACCTTCACCTCCAGTTTCTTGTTTAAATGGTTATCTGATTTGACTGTAATGTTAGAAATGCCATTGTCTAATCTGGAGGCACTGAAGAGTGAAAAGATGTAACTGGCAATTAAAAGAAAGTGACCTAGGCATTAAATTACAGCTAATTGAAGGCCGAATGGGATGTAGCGAATAAGTTAGGGGAGGATTAGATTTTTCTTTTCAAGATTCAGCATTGTTGCCTCCCCCGCCGCCCCCCAAAGACAAACTTGGCTTTTTCTTGCCCACTTTCAAAGAGGTCTACAGGGGTAAAATTCAATGCCAAAAAGTCTGTTAATTATCACTCCCAGAACTCTGCTGAGCAGGAAAGTGGTATTTTACACAATCATCCTGTTGTACAATCATTTTGGTATGATTTTTAACCAACTTCAATTCCAGCTGAACACCACCTGGATTTATGGACAATTACAGAGCTTTTAAGAGTGAGGAGAGTGTGATGGCCAAGCTGAGAGGAAAGATAAATTTCTTTTCCAGAACACAGAGCAAAATGACTGGGGTCAGTATTTCCAATACATCATGAAATCTATCACCTAGCAAACTTTAATTACTTGTTTTTGGAACAATCTTTATCCAAGTCTTAGAGACCACAACACCTTGTGAATATTCTCCTAAGTTTTATTCATGTTTGGATACTTTGAACATGTGGATTTTCAAAAAAATCTGTTAGACATGTTGAGATGTCAACCTAAGAGGCTCTGACATATCTGAGGAAGTCTGGTTATAAGTGTTACTGAGTTCTGGAAAGGCACAGACTAAATGCTAAAATACCTGGCCACAGTACACAGGCAGAAGTGCAGTCAGAGAATCAGATACCTTCATGTGTCATAGGGAGAGGGGAAAATAGGAGTTTTACAAAGGGAGCGATCACTCCCACTTGACTGGATTGTGTTCTCTTCAAACGTGGCATTGATGTTGCTTCACACTAAATCTGAAGTGAAGGAGTCTGGGTCATTCAAGCATTTATTGTGCACCTACTATATGCCAAACATTCTAAGTATCTGATGTAAGAGATACCATGGTAACATTCTAGGCATCTTTTTTCAAGGGTACGTGGGAGAAAAATTTTAGTTAGCCATCAACAGAAGAATGATTCAAGACAACCTTCCTCCTTGCTCTTCTTTCTCTTCACAAAACTTGAACTAAAACTGAATCCCTCAAAGAATCCATTTTTAACCTCTGAAGGACTAGCTGTCCAGGTACCAAAAGTAGGTCAATACTACAATCTGCTTTGTTGGCAATCAAGCTTGAAAATTAAAGCAAGTAGGGTAAAAATCAGAGCCCACACCCATGTTCATTGCAGCATCATTCACTACAGCCAAGAAGTAGAAGCAACCCAAATGCCCACTGGCAGATGAACAGATAAACAAAATGTGGTACATACACATATACATGGACTATTATTCAGCCTTAAGAAGGAAAGAAATCCAGCCACATGTTATAACACGGATGTGCCTTGAAGACAAACAATATGCTAAGTGAAATAAGCCAGTCACAAAAAGACAAATAGATGTTATGATACCACTTATATGAGGTACTTAAGAGAGTAGAAAGTAGAATTGTGGTTATCAGGGGCTGGGGAGAGGGGAAGAGGGTAGCTGTTGATTAATGGGTATAGAGTTTCAGTTCTGCCAGCTGAAAAAGTCCTAGAGATCTATTCCACAGCAATGTGAATATATTTAAGACTAGTGAACTTTATAATTTTAAACGGTAAGATGGTAAATTTTGTGTGTTTGTTTTAACCACAATTAAAAAAGAGAAAATCAAAGCCCAACAAAATATAGACGAGTTAAGTGCTGAGCTTGAACGTCCAGTTTCTCTAGCCACTTGCTTGGATGCTGTATTTCTGCTTCTGCGCTCAAGCTGGAGCGCAGACTTGATATACTCGCCTGGACCCACGACACCCCAGGAGGGCACTAGTTTTACACCAACTGACGTCAGCACTAAAACCTGATAAGCTTAACCATGAGATTATCCCCTTAAAATATGACCAAAAGACCCCACTTTTGACTTTATAATTTCATTTTTTCCTACCTTCTCTTTTACATCTGAGACAGTATAGATAACTACCACCTTTAGACTGCAAAAGAGAAACAATGACTTTTCAGTGGAAATCCACATGTGAACACAGCCTACTCTCAGAAAGGCCAAGGCCAAGCTCAACTGCTGAAAAATCCCCCCTAGAAACAAACACGACTCATAGGTACATCCAGAATACGAATTAGTTTTTTACCACTGAAGTCAGTGGATATTAATCACAATGAGAAGTTCTTTTGTTTATTTTATTCATTCATCACTTGTTTATAGCCTGTCTCTCCCACCGGAATATATGTTCTGCGAATACAATGCTCTTACCTGGTTCCTTACTGGGTCCACAGTATCTAGCATAGCCACTGTAGGTGCATAAAAAGTATTTGCTGAGTGAGCAAATAAACTGACCTTGTATATCAGAGGTTAAAATCCACTAACTAAAAAATTGCAACATTATTTCTACATTAGGAAGGAATCCAGTGTCTGCTCTGCCAGGATGCTAATACCTTCCAGGCAGGAATGACACATCTAACCCAGAGAGCTCCATCAGTATTTGCTAAAATGACACCAAATGGAACATTCTTCCTAAGGACATGACACTACGCTCTGCAAATATTTCAATTCTAACCTGTCTCACCTGCTACCACTGTTACATTCCTTAAACCTGCCTCCACCGCCACTACCCACACAGTAACCTCCAGCCACTCTGAACTTCGTGCTGTTCCTCTAAACCTAAGGCCTCCCTGCCTCTATGAGGTGTTTCCCTCTGCCTGAGACATACTTTCCCCACACAGTGCAATATAGAGATGAAATAGTATAGAACTGTACACTTGAAACCTATGCAATTTTATTACCAATGTCACCCCAATAAATTTAATTAAAAAATATATATTCTCGCCCATCCTTTTCATCTGGTAAATGCAGCATACTCACATTTTAAGACTCACCAAAATGTCCCCTTTACTTAAAGTTCCCAAATTCAACCAGGGAGGAACAACCACTGTGTCCTGTGCTCCCACAGCACAGGACGTTTTGACTTTTACTGCTTCAGACTCATTCCTGTGTCTGACTCGGTAAGCATTTAATAGATACTTACTGAATAAATGACTCTAGTTATAATTACTAGATTATAAACTCAAGGATTATATCTGATTCTTTTAAGTCAGTGGTTCTCCACAGCGGGTGATTTTAGCGCCAGGAGACATTTGCCAATGTCTGGAGACATTTTGGGTTGTCACGCTGGCAGGAGGTGGAGAGTTCCACTGGCATCTAGTGAGGAGAGGCCAGGCCTGCTGCTCACCATCCCACAAAGCACAGGACAGCCCCTCACAACAAAGAATCATCCAACCCGAAGTGTCAACGATGCTGAGGCTGAGAAACCCTCATCGAAGTGTATCTTTTAAAACCTGGAAAGAGTGACTGCTTACACTAGATTTGTTGTTGAATAAATTGCCCAATAGTTTTCATCAGCTTCTAGAAATTTGGCAGGGCCACTAAATCAGGCCTGAGAAATGAGCTGAAGCTACTGAAGAAAAGTGAGAAAGCTCGGTTTTTCTGCATTCTCTAAAATACACGCCTCGCATTAAACTACCTCCAAGTCAAGGCATCCACTACACATTCACATGTCTAAGGAGAGCCACTAAAATATTTTTCAAAATCCCTGTAGCTACCTCACCTAAGGTAAATTATATTTCCATTTCCCCACCCAAAGGTCAGGAATGAATTATGCCTTTGTAAATGTGATTGAGATGAAACATGTTTTAGTCTGTTTGGGTTGTTCATCGACTAGCTCTTTACACTGTTTGGAAGCTTCTCCTTGGCTCTTACCACTGTTAAGTTCCGGATTTCCTCCATGACCCGAGGCCAGAAGGACTGCAGGCTCTGCTGAGCATCGCTGCTGCTAGTGCCACCAAATCCTCCTTCTGCGGACATGCTGACAACTGGAAACAAACACATACATGGGACACGTGAGAAATAGTAATACAGTCAAACTTCTGTCCAGGTCATTCATATTTTTCCTTGTAGATGTTTTCACTAATTCATCAACTTTTGAGTCTGAGAAGGTATATAATTGTGCTAAAGAGGTTTTTAACACAGACTTAATCTTAGCAAAACCATATGAGGGAAAAGTTTTCCCTTCTATCCAGTTTATACCACAGAGACTATCCAGGAGCTCCAACTAGCAAATCTAAAATTGTTAGAAATCCAAATTGAAATCCTAATGTAAATTCAAGGGCTTTTAATGTCTCGTCGTGGTGGGGAAAGGCACTTGGTTTCCCTAGTCTGGTCTATACATTTTCAATGTCATTCCCTCCAATGTTTTCTCAAGTTCTACGTGGCTTCCCACACTCTGTGCCACAGCCTGCAGCAGATACACTAAGGGTCCCCAGTGATTCATACTTTACAGAAATGCAAACCCCAAGTCTTAAAATATGAGTCAAATTTATTCTTTTGTTTTAGACACTATGGCCCCATTTCTTTGGGACTACGGATGATTATTCCTCTAATCTCAAACTAATCTGCCTCGAAGGACACAAAGGCACTAAAGCGTAGGCCAATAATTGAGTGGGTGGCACAAAGTCTCTGAATTGAAACATTACCCAGTTTTCTTCTTACCTGAACCTCTTTGTTAGGCACAAGGCCAAACAAAGCACACCATCAACTGGAAGCTTTGAAGATGGTTGAAAAACAATGGGGAATTAAATTTAGGCGAGAAGAGGGTCAGAATCTGCATTCAGTCGACTGCTTTGTGATGGAGAGGGAAGATCAGTAAGAATCCCCACTGTAGGTAATATTGTGACGTCTTAAAAGATTTACAGGAAGAAAGTAAAAAACTCCAGATGGCTTAAATGCTTATCTGGCAAATACTTAAATGCAAGAAACAGTTTAATTAAACACAAAGAATTAGAAACTTAGTGATGTGCGAAGAATTTCTATTCTGGGAAATTATTTGAAAAAGTTTCACATGCCAGTGACAGGATGCTGGCGGGACAGCTATGTAAGTCATTAAGAACTAATCGGAAGGGCTAAAAGAAAAGCACCCAAGACAGATGTCACGTGACCAAATGTGTTCCCTTCCAGGCTCCATGTGGTTGCATGCGGGGCTGCTCACTCTCCAGCAGCACAGTGGAATGAAGGCTGATAAATGTAGGTTTAGCCTGTGAGGGTGTTTGATTCTCTCTTAAATATTTGCCTGGGATTGTCCTAGAGGTCTCTGATTTTGTTGTTGTTGTTTCCTTATAAAGGAAGTGATGAAAGGAAAGAAATGGAAAGAAAACAAGAGTACAATCTTCAAAGCAGAGTTCACTCTGATGTAATGACATTAGTGGGTGATGATGTAATGGGAAACGGTTTGGAGCCAATTTCTGGTGCTGGAGGCCTACAAGAAGCTCTATACATCAACACGAACTCTAAGTACTAGGAAGCAACTTGATCTTAGAGTTTCTGGACGGAATTAAAATGAAGAGCGTTGAATCACAGTTGAAAATGACTAGATAAAATTCTGAGTCCTAAACCAAATAAGGTCCTCAACTTAGCTTCCATTACATGTTCACTTATCGCAATGTGCAGAGCCTGTACGCTATTCTCTTAGAGTACTGGGAACAAAGAAATCAAGGTCATCTAGAGCAGTTTAATTATTTTTACTCACAGATTCTTCCAAGGTACTCATGACAATGAAGAGAGTGAGACTCTAACCTCTTAAAATGGGGCAAATGAAAAATCTTCTAGAAATGAAAATACTTATAAAAAAACTTAAAGAATCTAACCTTTTATTGTAGGGATCCATGGACAGGCCTCATCTTAGCAAAATCTGCCCTGCAAACTGCTACAGTCAAAGGAGGAAGATGCACGACTGCCAGTGGTATCTCTGTGTACTTGCTTATGTGTAGGTTTAGTCTGAGTGTAAAGGTCTGTGAGATTTAGAATGCTGGTAACAACTTCTGGTTGTCCTCTGATCTCTTCCCACAAACATTACACAGGCGAACAATTCAAGAAGCACTTTTGAAATGTCTGTGCAGTCTGCTTTTAAATTTTGCAGTGCCCCAACTAAGGACGTGTTGGCGCAATCAGTTCCCAAACACGTGTGCAGTCAATAGATCATGAATGAATCTCTGGCTGGCTCGGAGCCATACACTGTTGGAATGGGGATTGAGTACAAAATGGGAGTTAAATAATTCTGGAACTCAAAACTGATTTAAAGATCACTGTTTTTCTATATCTCACTTCTCCCTTCCATTAAAGATGTAATTCATTTAAAAAAAAAAAGATTTAAAGGTTAAGTTTTTTAATTGAGAGGCCCATCTGAATTAGATAATCAGAAATGGATAATGGCAAAAAAAAAACACCCATCAATAATGTCCTTTATATTTTACTGCATCATAGAAGTTTACAATTTCAAAAAAGACATTAAGAACTAGAGGCCCACCCCTCTAAAAGATGCTCACAGCTCTACTGCCACCTCTGCCCAATCCCACCCTAAGTGGTCCTTTAGCTTAAATATGAGCTCCTCCTCCAGTTCTGGGAAACTGGCTTATTAGTAAGGCATTCTTTTTCATCTTTAGATAGCTCTGACTGTTCTTTACATTAACTTGAATTTACAAACAAGTTTCCATTTGAGCTTTGGATTCACAGTTATAGTTTTTATGATTTTTTTCCATCCAGAAACCTCTTTTTATAAATTCTGACCAAAAACCAAAGATAGTCTCTTCACCAGGGACAGAAGATCCTCTCATGAGGAAAAACAGAAAAAGGTTTGGAACATATTTTCTAGTATCTTTGCACAGAGATGATTAGTAGCTAATTCTTTTAATACCTCTTAGAGGAACACAAATTGTTACTGTAAATTCCTAGAAAAAGTGAGTACTCTGATTCAAAAGGCTTTCCTTAAAGCAGACCCAGTCTTTACATGGGGGTTTAAAAATTAGACCAAATCTCAAGAAACAGATTTTACACAAATTGGTGTTCTCAGTATTTTCTGACTGAGGCACAACTTAACATTAAAATAATAAAACTTAATCATAAACACAAACAAATTCTGCTCACCAAACACCCAAGTTAAAGAATATAAAGCAACCTTAATCTTATGACTTCTTTTAATAATTAATACATGAATATCAACTAAATTGATTTTGCTACACAAGTGGCCTATTTATAACATCTATAGTCCAGGAAAAATATGTTTGGTTCTTCTTCTAGGATGATGAGAGGAGGTATGTATTTAAAAGTAAGAAAGAGATTTATATTCTAGGATCCTTTTTTATCCCATGTTAAATTGCTATCTCTGTCACAAGATAGAGCTATTTATGAGCAGTTGACAAGGACAAACTGTCTTAGGACCAAGCCGCATAAACACAGATCACTCTCCTGAAAAATGCACTATAGAATTTCCCAGACTTAATTCATTATTATTAGATTTATCATTTATGTTCATTAATTACTTTATAAATACTTACATGAGACTGCCTGATTAACTGTTTAATAAAGACTGAAGGCTCAGATGAAGTATTGAATGGTTGTTGCTAGAAGCAATCTCAACTCTCAATATCTATTAATTTATCTGATTTTAAAAAGAGTTTGCTTTCCAAAGCTAGAAGGAGAAGAATCAAAGTCCATCAATGAAGAGGCTGTTTCTCCTCATTCAACTCAATGCCATCTCTCCACGAGTCTTCTCTAAATACCCTGTCTGGAAGTGATCCCTCCTTCCTGTGACCCCTCAGAGCCCTTAATCTGTCTGTACCTCTTTCTTCCCTCACACATTACCTTATATGATCATTATCTATGTGTACGTCTTATCATAGTTCCCCTTCTGGTTTACAAAGTCCTTGTAGCTAGGACCTGAGTACAATTCATCTCTGGATCCCTTGTAGCATCTAGCATGCAGTCTGATAAGTAATTATTCCTGAATGAAAGGGCAAGAGAGTTGCTAGGTATGGCCTTCCTGAGAAAACGAGGCCTCTTGGAAAGCTGGGCCCTGAAATGGACTTACTGGGATTGCTTGAACAACCAAAGGAACTGGTTATACAAACTATTCTGGGAAGCTCAGAATAAATGAGGTTCTCTCTGGGCCTTTAAAATAAGAAGGACTACAATCAGGAACCTGCCGGACTCAACTCAAGTGCATTTCAGCTGACAGGGCATGCATGTCAGGAAGGCTGGAGGCACACACAGTCCCGAGAGTTGCAAGGCGGACTGGAAACATGGGTGTGTACCGTTCCCCAGGATAATTCTTTTGAAAGTCAGAACCTTTTCAGAAAGGAGACCGGGATAGATTGGCAGAGTTTGAAAAATTAATGACAACTGGTAAGTAGGAGAAAGAGGGCAAATACCTCTGGTTTGGCCATTCATTAGCAGGATGATAAAGAGAAAATCATGGAAGAAATGAGGTGATTCAATCAGATCACTCAAGGGTGGCCAATATGGCTGTCACTCTAATATCCAGTTACTCTGTATCCTTCTTGAAAAAAGAAAAAGAGACCTAAGCAGTTTTCAAACATCCCAGAAGCAGAGTGCTCCTCTTTAAAGATTCGCTTGGAAATCTTTCAAGCTCTTGCTTTTGACCAGGTACCATGCTCGCCAAATTCTCCCTTAGTGATATGCCTGGATATGGAACAGGATGTATCAAAATGATCAACCTCATAAAATGATCAAAGAAACATAAGGTTGAATTGTAATATTCCAAATTCTAAAACTCTGTACTGTTAAGATTTTAGCTCTATTTCTCGGCATGTACCTCATTCTACGAAAGTCCTTCATAAAATGCCTAAACCCACAGTACAGCTCTTTGAACTAAAACCAAATAGATGTTTTTGAAAGATAATATCTTAAAACCCTAATATCACTATTCAAGAAAAAAAGACCATAGAAGCTCCCCTAACATGAAGCGCAATCCTTGACCAACGCTGCTTCTATTCAAGTACTAGAGCTGCTGCTCCATCCCAGGCAGTTACGTTTCACCTGAAAATAATGCCCTCGTTGTCAAATGCAAGTAAATCTCCTTAGCCTGGTTCTGAATGAAAAACAAATCTAAACATTGGCACCACCTTTTTCCTTAATGCCCCCAATCCAAACTGCAGCCTTGAGGCCGCTCTGAGAGTCCCCAACCGTTCCTGTGTCTCCAACGTAACACACACCAAGTATCCTCCTATGTTCCAAGCACATGTGTTCTTCACTTCCTTCTGACTGGCATTTTGATCGTGTTTTCCTCTGTCAGTAGATGACAAGATTTTTATTTTAAAGCCCGATCAGCAGCACTCTTACATGCATTTATGTTCCAGCACTGCTTCAGGTTATTTACTGCAGTTGGTTCCTGGTTTCCTTATTTGAATCTGCTAAAACTGTTGGGATGTTATAGTGTAAAGGGTGAGTGAGAGATAAAGAGACAGAATATTAATATGAAATACATGAATAAGGAGGTAGCATTTAAGCTAACTGTGCTTGCTATTTTAGATACTCTTCCAAATAAGAAAGAAAAATGAAAACTAAATTTGAGAACTGAGCTTTTCAAAACAAAACAATTCTACCACAGTCAATTTGCTTCTCGTGTTTGTACAGATGGGCCTAAGGACATATGCCATTATCAATCATGACAGCTAAAAAGCATTTCAAGCCTTAAGGAAACATGCTCTCCACAATAAAATCCAACCTCAAACTGACGATTTCATACAAGGAAAAATAACACTGCTCTGGAAATCAAAAACCTGTTTGTGAACTGGCCTGCTGCCCGTGAGTTGGTGGCCTTGTCACTCTCTTAAGCCACCCCAGGAGCAATGTACAGTGAACGCGTACGCCCAGCGGTGGTCTCGTATAGGATGGCTGCGCGTCACTACATGACGCAATAAATCAATGAACACGGGGGAAGGCAGGGTGACCAGAGCGAAGAGGGTTCAACAGTCTTTATTTAAGCTCATCTAAGGTTTCTACTTAAGAAAGCCCTGAGCTTAGTGCCAGCACCCTTACTACTTAAGTTCTAAACCCTATATAACTGGATACAGACGGCACTCACTACCATAAGAACGAATAACGTAGCCTTACTGGAGACCCCTTTCCTGATGAACGCTAAGTTCGGTGTTTGAGGGTGTGTCTGTCTCTAGATGCAAGAGGCTAAGCTGGAAGCTGGTTTGCAGAATGCCGACTGGAAGAACCATGCTTCCCAAAAGACGAAGGGTTGAAACTGGCCGCACGCTGCCTAAAGATCTGCTCACAGGACACCTCTTCAAATGGCAGCAGACACATTTCTTCAAAAACAAAAACATGTTTCTGTTTCCTGCCTACTACAACATAATCTTTTAAATCAGGGCTAGATCATAATATAGTTATCACTGGGAAAAAATGAAGGCATAGCAACTGGTGTAGCAACGAAACTGATAGCAAGGCATAAACGGAACATTTTCAAACCTGTTTCTGTGGAATAGAAATGGTATGTAAACATCTTACTTCATACACTTTCTTCCTCATTCCTTCGTTAATGCTCAACTTAAACCATCCCTGCATATAGGAAAGCAATAAAACACTATCAGTAATTTGGATGATACAGAAAAAAGACCAAATATTTTAATGAAGTATTCTAAAGCAAAGTACACAAAGTACAGCCCACAGGCCAAATGTAGCCTGCAGCCTCTTTTTATAAATTAAGTTTCACTGGAGACTGATACCCTCATTCATTTATATTATCTCTGGCTGCTTTCACTCTGCAACAGTAGAGCTGAAGTGTTACAACAGAAACCGAATGACTCACAAGCTGAAAATGTATCAGGCCCGTTACAAAAAAAGGGTCAGATAATATTTAGAACCCAGTTCTAAAGCATGTTATGTGTTTTATTTCATTGAATCTTCCCATGACAGAGGTAGTGTTCTCCCTCATTTACTGATGGAGAAACTAAGTGCCAGAGGTTGAGAAGCTTGCCCTAAATCACACAGCTGTTATATGGGTCCCTCACCCGTTAAGCCACCATTAAGAGGAAGCTCGGCTAGACCCCTCTGCCCCACAGAAATATTTGTTAATCTCTTTGACCCTCCAACCTAACAGGAGTAAATAAATTCTTGCAGAAAGAATGATGAGTAACTGGTTTTTCAGGCCCTGAGCCTGAAAGAATTCTGATGAGCTGGAAACAGAAATAGTGCCTGTAGCCGGAGTCAAATTGTATCCTAAAACAAAGAGCCATTTTGCTTACTGGATCCCTTCTGAGATTCAGAAACCCTGAAAACAACCTCTTGTCCAGTTTCTGGCAGGATCCTGCTTCTGTGTATGCTCAGGAGAGGTGAGAAGTGTGATTCTGAAGAACGTTTCAAAGATGCCAACTTAAGAGCTTTGGAGTTCACAAACTACTTGTCACATACATTACCCTCAATTGATCTTCACTCAGTTCAGTGATAAAGATATCAATATCGTTCCAATTTTACAGATAAGAAAGCAGATTTGGGCATCTTAAGTTACTTGTTCAAGGTCACAATATAGTAAATGGTCAGAAATGCGGAAGCTCTAAAATTCTGTTCTTGATTTGGTATACGTTGTTCGTTCTTACTTTTCGCATTGTTTTAAGGTCTGTCTCTAGTCAAACAGTTCAAAGATGAGCAGTCTCAGTTCGATCACTGACTTAAATCCTTAACCCAAAAGATTATTTTTATCCACTTGCTCCCTGCTCCCAACATGTCTGTGGCAGTCGCAGAAGAGAAGATGCTAATGGCTGTCTCCCGTCATATAAGCAGCTTTCACTTATGTCTGCTGTTTCTCTTCCCATGCTGTCCCTTTTTTTCCTTTCTATTTTATCCTTCCCCTTCATATGTCTCTAGGTCAGTCAGTAGCACCTATGAATACTCAGCTGCAAACAGTGGGGGGCAGTCAAGTACAGGGTAAAATACATCAAGAAAATGTATTGGACCTGGAGGTTCTTGCTCTCTGGCTACTAACCTGTATATTTATGATCTTGGGCATATCACTTAACTTCTGGGAGCCTCTGCTCACCTACAGCTGCACCCCACATGGCAGTGCAGCATACAAATGGGAAAATGCGTGTTAAAAGGTCTCGAAAAATACCAAGCATCAGACAAAAGCCAGATGACATATCATCATCACTGCTCAGAAAACTCTCAATTAAAAACTTGGAGGGTGTTAAAAGAATGTCAATATGAGCTTGGCTGTATTGATTTGTCTGTATGGATTCTGCTGATTCACAGACACACTGAATTCTGCCCTCTGCTTAGTGTCTTTTACCATTGATTTAAATGTTGAAAAGAAAGAAAGAAAAAAAAAAGAGGAGGGGGAGGGCGGGCAGGCAGCAGCAGTATGAGAAGGAACAAATCTTCCAAGCCAACCAAACCCTGAATCTCCCACCTCCGAGTATACAGCTGTCAGGAACTGAGAATGCAAAGAGGACTTCAAAGGGTGCAAAGCAACTGCACGATTATGCTAATCTCTTACATTTGTACATGCTTTGCACTTTGTAAAGTAGCTTTCTTCACATTATCTCATTTGCTTTTCACTGCAAACACAGCACAGGTACTGATATTCCCATCTGACGGATAAAGGTACTTTATCCAGATAGACTAAGGGGCTTGCCACAGGTCCCAGGCAAGGCTATGCCACAGCTGGAACTAAAACCCATATGCCCTGATTCTCAGTTGAGTTCTTTCAGATGTTCTCCTCCCTTTTTAGAATTGGTAACTTAGCAGAGGACCAAAAATTTCAGAACCTATGAGTCTTCTCAGTCTGGAACATAAATCCCCCAAGCCTTTTACCTTTAGTTTTCCTTATCATTCTCCTGGAAAAAGTACTACAAAATGCCAAGATGCCAGATTCTTAAACATTTCAAAGTGGAAAGTAAGGTTTTTCCGGCCTGGTAAAGCCGCAGTTGCCCACAGGACTGGGACCTGGGGAATATCTGGTCACCAACCAAGAGCAGAGATAAAAAGTCTGTGAGATAAGCTCCAAGTTCACTCTCTCTGGGGGCCTGCTGATGGGAAGTCAGTCACTGTATCTTTTCACTATAGTTCAGGGAAAAGCCTTAGCCATAGCCCTCTTCTTGGAGGTGTCGCCATAGCTGCACACATATCGGAGGAATCATCGGGCTAAATTTTGCAGTGTTTCAGAATTATAGCTATTGGTACCTTGTGAACATGGTGACAATATTATTTTAATTATCAGCCTTCACTCCAAGAAATCAGAATTTCTTTGTTCTACCTACCTCGCCAGGGGTAAAGCAAGGAGTATAAATCACAGCTAAGAGCTATAAAGCAACTGATTATTTGAGAACACCATACCTCATCTAAAAATACCCATGTCTGTGGTCCAAGGTAAGAACCCAAATCTAGCTGCCCAATACACCCCACCAAGTGTGCATCTACACAGCCAAGGAACACGGAACACTTAACACAACTCTAACTTCACATCCATCTGGAAAGTCTTTTAACTACTTATTTGGCCTTAATGAACTTAGGATGAGTGAGACAACCTCCCAACACGCTGGCAGTACTCATAGTTATCTATTTGCACTACGCTTTGTTCAGAAAAGCACCTCACCTACCTTGTTTGACAAAAACTTTAAAAATAATTCAATTTGACTATATAGTTGATCCTTTTATGATCAACTTGTTTAGTCATATAATGTAAGATTGTGTGAGAACTCCAGGAAAATTCCCAATTTTTTTTTCAATGTGTGCCTTTTGGGGGAAGAGCAAGCACAAGAAAAGGGGAGGTGGGAGGAGGAATCAGTCCCACCAGATGGGGACACAGCCACAGCTTGCTTTTCAGACAGCAACAAGGTGCAATGCAGAGAGCCCAGGGCTTAAGTCACTGCTCTGCCTCTCGTTTCCTCGCCCACAAGGTGGGGTAGTAATCCTCGTCCTACCTACCTTAGGGAAACACCAAGTGAGATAATACATGTAAAATCACTCCATTAACTACAAAGTTCTGTGTTTCATATACATATTACATACTATACAACGCTTAACTACTTTCAAGGGTAGCTTCATGGGCATTTGGCCAGTTAATTACCAGGAGAGAAATAACCATGGAGTTCAGGATATAAATAACCAGGTAAGGTGGCTGGAAATTTACCACTATTTCTCTAGCGAAAGTTTTTTTTATTGCCTTTACTTTAGATTGAGGATAATTACAACATACCTAGCCTAGAAACTAAATATAGGTGCCTTTTATTAAAGTTTCTGCTAACTCCTACAGATGTGGCTATCCTCTTCCTGGTCATTTACGGTATGCACTGCTCGTGACTGTTAACCTGATCACGTTGCTATAAATTACTTGTTAAGCAAATGTTGCCCAACTCCTCCATGTGTATTTATGGTTGTCTTCATGCAGAATGCTACCATTTGACACTTCACAAAGCTAACACCAGGAAGATTAAGCCCAATAATACTCAGGGAAAAAATCAACTCTAGTCTTTGCCCCGGATGGAGGTGTGTGTATGTATACTTAAACCTTAAACAAGAAAGCTTAAGGTGATACGTACACACGCATATATACACATATGTGTATAATTGCAAAGAACCACTGGATAACATTTCAAGGAAATAGTACATTTTCCTAACAAGTGAAGGCCATCAGATTCTAGGGCAGTATTTCTAATCTTTTGCATATCAAGGCACAAACAGAAAATATTAATATTAGCTTTCTGAATATTTAACCTATGATGATACTAATGCCCTCACTCAGTTGAACTTGTGCCAAGACCGTGTACCACACACACGTGCTCTAAGTATTTGGAGGAAAATGTGGGCTTCACTAAAGGGTGACACCTTTACTTTGTAATGTATGCCCGGGTAAGGCAAGTTAAAGACATTCTCTGGTTTTAACTAACATTCAAAAAATGACCAAGTGACTTTTTAGAGTAAACAATACTAATCCATGTAGGTGAGCTGCACACTCAGGTAATAGGGGTGCGCCATTTAAAAAGCTTAGAGACCGCCGACCTAGAGGGCTCTGCCACGCGCACGTCCAGATGTCTCAACTTCAGGGTCCAACCTTTTTTGTGTTTCCATCTTTGACACGAAGTTTATTGGTCCTTCTGCCCATTCTCTCCCTGATTCTCTGCCATCCATTCCCCAGGTTCAGCTATAATCCCTATGAGCTTAAATTCCAAATACACATTACCAATTCAGATATTTCTCCAAAGCTCCAGGTCTGTATCCTGAATACCTCCAACTGGAAAGCCACCCAGAACTCAAACTCCATGTACGCAAAAGCACACCTATCCTCCTCTTTCCCCAAACCCGCTCCTTCTAACTTTTCTGTTCTTATCCTCCAGTCACTCAGGCTTGAAATCTCAGTCATCGGGGACTCTGTCCTTCCATTCTAATCAACTGCTAAATTCTGTAGTAACAGTGTCCGTCTCCTGCCCTTTCTTCATACTGCCACTAACTTTGTTCCGGCCCTTATCACCTCCATGTAATGATAAAAATGATGATAAATAAAAAGGATAACAGCTAATACTCATTTACTGCTCACCAGGTTGGGTTCTAAGCTCTTTACATTACCATCTCCTTTAAGCTCTCATAACTATTCTATAATAGCTGTGAACTCATTGCACTGCTCACTGTTTCTAGTGTCTTCTACTCAAATCTACTCATTTCTACATAATGATGCTTAATAGATCTTATAAAAGCACAGCTTTGATACTGCCACATCAACCTGTTAGCCCAAATCTTCCCCAGTTCACCAATGTCAAGGAGAGACGGTTCAAGTTTCTTAGCCAGGCAGTCAAAACCCTCCAACGTCTGCCCCAACTTCCTTCTCCAGGCTTCTTCTGCCCCTCCCTCCTGTCCCTAACTCATCTCCTTATGCTCTGAGCAGACTGAACCATTCACTGCTCTTTTCAGCCCACACTGCCCTGTTGGAATCATGACCTTGCTCCTCCTATTCCCCATGCCGAACGCCCTTGTCCCTAACCCGAGTCCAACACTCAGGTAAAATGCCTTCTTTCATTCCTAAACCAGAAGTAAAGGTCTCCTCTCCTCTGAATTCTGCGTCCTGCGCTTGTACCTTCCATATCAGTTTATATACTTGATATAAAACATGTCTCCACTATCAGATTGTTAGATCCTGGAGAACAGTTTTATTTGTATATATTTTTAAAATTTCAGGGTGGCCAGTTAGCTCAGCTGGTTAGAGCGTGGTGCTCTACTTGACTTGGGGCTGATGGGTCCTGGAAAAACACACTTTAAAAAAAAGTAAAAATCTCCACATAGGGGCGGCCGGATGGCTCAGTTGGTTAGAGCGCGAGCTCTCAACAGCAAGGTTGCCGGTTCAATTCCCGCATGGGATGGTGGGCTGCACCCCCTGCAACTAAAGATTGAAAACGGTGACTGGACTTGGAGCTGAGCTGCGCCCTCCACAACTAGATTGAGGGACAACGACTTGGAGCTGATGGGCCCTGGAGAAACACACTGTTCCCCAACATTCCTCAATGAAATTTATAAAAAAATAAAAACTCCACATGAAAGACATGTATGCATGGTGAATTAGCGAAAGGAAGTGTAAAGCATCCAACTTGAGTACTTTCTCAAAGGTAAGAACTATATAGTTTAGATAGATTTTTTTAAAAAAAATAATTTTATCTGAATATTTCCAGTCAAGTGGGTCTTCCCTTTAGTTTCCTATGTAATTGAAACTATGGAAACAGAACAAAATGATAGTACTTCCAAGAAAAAAAGGTAGTAAGCAGGTGAATCAGCACTGCTGTTTGCTCTGGTTGTTTTATTCTCCATTCTTCCTTTGAACTAAAGAACACAAGGTCACAAGCTATGTTGTGCCTCTTTAAAGTTAAACATTTACTAGATTTTTTTTTTCTTCAGTTCTGCCTTTACAGTGGAATTTACCTTCATTTCTTATCCTTCAACTGCCCTTTTTCACTGCAGGGTACAAAACTAATTTAATTTATCGTAAACACTCTAAATAGAGAAAAACTTTTGGTAAATTATTGAACAGTAGGGTCTGACTTTGGGATGCCAAAGGAAGAGATAGGATCTGAGAACAAGTTCTTAAGAGCAGGACCCAATACTGAGGCAGGAGAAAGATTTAAAAGAAAACAAAACTTCTGGGAAATGCAGACAGGTGGATACCATTCAGTTGTGTCTACTATAATTTTCAGTCACAATATATACCTCAGGACTTAAATGTTACATAAGTTACATCATTCAAGCTCTCATTTTTAAAATACACTGTAACTTTTGTTCAAATAGATGAAGGTGGTGAAAAATCTAACTACGAAAAAGTAAAAATTTTCTAGCAGATTATGGTCTACCAGAGAATATGCAAAATAGGAACAAAAAAACAAATCCGCAACTACACAGACACACACATGCAGAAACATAATGCCACTTTGCTGGTGGCAAAGATTAAAGTCAGCATGGTCAAAATATTATTTTGGGAGTATACAGACAATGATTTCTATTTCAGACTTGTCAAATGCTTTAAATGATCCTGGGATCTTTGTTTATTAAATACGGGTTGGCTTATACACTCAAAGAACCAGGTCCAAACTTGTTTAGGAATTAGCTTGTTCTTGAGGTGTGTTAACAAAAACAAAACAAAAAACCCCCACTAACTGGCATGCAGCTGTTGCATTTGTGTAACTTGGCTTAGTTCCTTGTAATGTATAAAAGTAACCCAGCTCTCTGGGACACCTCAGCCAGGTGGGCACCAGCAGCTTCCGAGCTGATTCTCAGCTTTCTGAATAAGCAACTGGCTGAGGCAAGAGATCTTCAGATCCCAAAAGGGATGGTAAGTCTGCTGCCACAGCAGACTTTCTAACCAACAGACTCCATACGGAGACTTCTGAACCTCTTTCATAACCCATTTTCTCTCTGTTCCTTCTGTGTTCAAACAGCAAACCTGTATAGATGTACCAAAAGGAAGAGAAATATGAAAAATAAAAGGTAAAAACAACCTTGGGGAATAAAAGAAACATGGAATGAACTGAGTAGGAGCTGAATCTCTGAACTTGCACAGGCCAGTCATTGAAGGGCTGACAGACGAGAGCACCTAATCTCTCTGCGCCTCAACTTCCCCACTTTACAAGGAAGGGAACTGGACTATATCCCTAAGTGACTTCCGTCAGCCTAACTTAAGAGTATACAAACTCTGTATGCATAGATTATTAAGGACAGGGACCATTACTTAACAACTTCATTCAAGAAGACCATTATAAATGATTCGCTTTAAGAATGTTTTTTGAATAAACAAAGCCTCCACCGAAGTATATAGCTTCTTTTAAAGGAACATCTCATCTTATTTTAGGAACAAAAAGCTCACAATTACCACAACTGCTGCTTTCAAACATACACATCCCTGGAACTGGAATTTTATTTGGAGAGGACAGTGTCAATTTTGCCAGGCCTTATTCTGTCTATGATTCTTTCAATGCACAGAAAGGAGGCAGACATCAATGCTGACTGACCATGCCTGAGAGGAAGTGACTTAATAGGACAGGAAATCAAATAGATCACAAAATATCTACCCCTCCCCACGGGGGGGGGGGGGGGGAGAGTCCTAAAAACAGATGACAGCAGGCATGTAAAATGGGTGAGAATGAGATCTCCATGGGTTTTCCACCATTTATCTTGGAAATATACTTCACAGTAGGTATCAGTTGTGTGAAACTCATGCTAGTGTTTATATTTTGATGAAAGACCAATTTTTTAAAAAGTCTATTTTTTAAAAAGTCTTAATCCCAACATCTACTTGCTTGCTACTACTGTGCAAGCTATAACTATCTCCCAAGCTTGAAAACTGAGAGAAAGGAGATCATATGACCACAAAGCAAACAAAAAAATGGCTCATTTACTTTATAAATATTTGATATACAAACTAAAAATGGAACCTCTGCTGATAAACATTTGCAACTATTACAACTTACCTGTATTATAAAGCAAATCTCAGTATCCAATCAGAACAGGTTTCCAATTTTTATTCTGAGAGGTTCCTAACTAATAAGAGTTTCAAAAAAATCGTTATTCCCATATCATCTTATTCTGAGAGGACCCTAATTTTTGACAAAGGGGTTAAAATTCTTTCATAGGAATCTTGGTAAGGGAAGTTCAATAGTCTCAATGTATGCATTACATAGAGTCATGTCAACATAAACAGGAATATGCAGGTGAAGGCACATGGAACCAGTTTAAAAGAGAAGTACTGACAAACTCCTTTATAGATGTATTAAAATACTGGCATTTTTTTTCCTTTGATGCCACATCTATCTTCATAAGCAATTAACCAATGCCAACAGTTTGAATTAGTAACAACTAACCTTTACGTTGCACTTCACAATTTGCAAAGCACTTTGACATACATGATCTCATCTGAGACACTACTAAATAGGAAGGTACTATTTTTAGGCCCCATTTTTACATGTGAGGAAGCTGACACTAAATGGTTGACTCGCCCAAGCTCACAAAGCTGGTGAGAGCTATGTGGGACCTGAACACAAGCCTCCTGACTTTAAATAGCCGGCTTCTGCTACTGCTCCATGCTGCTTCAGATACTGTCATCAGAGCGAACAAATGCCCAAATTTCAGACCCCATCTAGCATCCCCCTCCCACACACAGCCACCCCTAGTCTAAGTTATAGCTAGCTCTAGAAGGTCTTTGCTCCTTTTGGAAGTAGAGTTTAGAGTTTTCACTTCTCCGGCAAACATTTACCTGGCTAAAGTATAAATGAAGAGATCCTATAAACACCATTCTACATATACTGTAAAATATCTTAGTCACCAGGGGTTCTGTACAGACATGCCGATGTGCATTTTCCAGGTAGTGGGTCAGATTCTCAGAGAACATGACCCTAAAAAGGTTAAGAACCCAGGCCAGAGAGAGTGGCTAGGTATCTTTCCAAGAAGCTAAATCCACAAAGTTCTTAATATAAAGCGTTCTATCTAGGCCTCCAACTGTGCCCCACTTACCTCTGCCTCCCCTCTCCAGGCCTTCTCCGGGACCAATAGGGTCATTCAGAATCTATAACTGTTTTTAAATAATATATAAAACCTGAAGCATCTGATAACATATAAATCAATGACTTGTAAAAATAAAGTTAAATTAAAATAATTACCTGTTTAAATGTAATCCTTAATACATACTCCTTTCTCCTGTAACATAACTTCCCAGAATGACTGTTTTCTTACCATAAGCATTCCAATTTCCCAAAAGAAGTTTCACAAACGTAACTACTTTGAACTCCTGAAATACCATTCTTCAGTAAGAACCCTCTAGATTACACAGAAGACAAGGTAGCATGCAAGGAATTCTGAATCTGTTAGGCAGTTCACTCAACTATCATACCAAAAGGATTTAGAATTTTTTGGTGGGGGGGAGGGTACGGAGAAGAGTGGGAGAAAATGAATACAGCCCTATTGTCTTATTGCTTGAAAACTCCCAATTTGAATCTATAACATAGTCCTACTAACCACTCAACTTGGACATCAGAAGTACAGTCTCTTTTCATCTTAAATAGAGCTTTTCAGTTCAAATCTGTATAAACAAACTTTGTCCTTCAATCTTTCCACTCCTCGGCAGTTTTTCAAGGTCACTTTTGCGAGCAACGACAGAGGCCTGCATCTAGCAACTTTGACTGCTCCACCATTCCAATTCTAAGAGTCCAAAATCTAAACCCCTATCGATCCTCTCAGGTAAATCCTTTACTCCAGAGGAAGCGAGGGGAAGGCAAATCAACACCCTCCAAACTTCTCCTCTAAGAGGGCCTGCTCCTGTTCCCTACCCAGAGACCGAGTGCTGCTGGCTCAGGGCTCCACACTGAGTCTGCAGCAGAAATGTTCCAATGACCTTCATTCCATACTTGCAAATAAAAAGAAAACAAAGAATTGCTTTTTAAAATCAAGTGTATCATAGATCTTTAGTGCCCGGGATGGAAGATTTCACTATTCACAAGAACGGCTGGTTATTGATTAGCAACCTGCATTAGCTTCATATCCTAAAGAGGAAAAAAAATACCAAGGGCAAAAGACAGGGTAGGGTGCCTATACTCTCAACTTTCCTATTCACAAATTGCAGGTAAATTAGGATTTAAATATTTCATACAGAAAATGAAAAGCGTTTTGCTCACATTAAAGAACCAAATCAACACCTGACAAAACGTGTGAAATTGGTGGAAAAAGATGTGCTCGTCCCTGCCACTATAGTGAAGAAGTGTGTTTCAAAACAGCATTCTATGCTAAAATGTGCATTTTCAAACAAAGATCGTTACTTAATTAATTGGTACTTATTAGAATATAGAAGCAGACAGGTAATCGAGAAAGTTAAGGGAGAATTTCACATTGGCATGTGGGCCTTCACCATTAGAACCTGCATCAGTGCAAATCATATTTTAATACAAATTTAGAACAGCGATAGTGTTGCTTCTACCTCTGAAAACACAGATGTCAACAAAGTGCATGGAAATAGAAAAAGTCTTACAACTACTCAGCTTATTCTGTAGGAAAGCTTCAGTGCACTTGAACAAAGGAAAATTATTTGGAAAACAGTTAAGTTTACCCAATGCAAAGAGAAAGTGCTTTGCTTCTGTGTGTCCCTGAAAAATGATTAGCCTTTCTTCATGTACCTGATCTTGCCGATACTCAACTAGGAAAAGAAATCCTAGTTGAAGGGCATGCAAAATCTACAGAGCAAGGTATTCTAGGTGCACCAAAAGGTATGCATGGAATGTAAAGTGGCCATTTTCTGAAACAGTGCAACTTGTCTACACTCTCTGAAGCTAAACAGTTTCTACCATTTTAACACAAAACAAAGAATTAAACTTACCGGGAACTGCATTAATTTTACATGTAGTTATTTATATCTCCTCGGACAGGGAGAATTTAAGTCACTCCTATCCCTCCCCCCCAAAAGGACGGAGGAAACAAAAGGCAGCAGGAGATGCAGAAACCTGAGTCTGGAATGTCCACTCCAGTGAAAACCCGAACAGCTGTCCCCCCACCCCCCAGCAAACTATTCGCCATTTTTCTTTGTCTTTCAGCTGACCCCTGCCTCAGTGAAAAACTCCGAGGCTCCAATGAAGCCCTGCAGCCTCCTTCCACTTTAACAGTCAAAGGCATTCAATCTAACATGCTATTTGACACCAAACCTTGCCTCCAGAGTGCTCCCATTGGCTGAGCTGCTTTATCGGCTAAGAATACAAAGCCACGATTGGCTGTTCACGTCATCAGTTACCTCCTTTGTACACTTCCTGTTTTAAAGTTACCTTGAGAAGCAGAACAGGGGTCAGATTCAGACTTCAAACTACAGGGAACTTAAGGCTTGGAAACGCCTGGCAAATGCACAGAGCAGATGCGTTAGGGCCTCATGCGTTTACAAAACTGAGGATACTGCAAATCCAGAATTGTTTTTAAAATCAAACGAAAGGGTTGTTACAGTTCCCACCCAAAGCATTTCTTATTGGCTGTCAGAGTTCCATTTAAAAAATTTAAGGTAATTTAACTGCTTCTGATTGGCCATCAAAGATGTCTGTAAGATATTACTACAGTATCCTATGGCAGTAAACCAGAGAAGCAATGTGCACAAGGTCGGAAAGTTGTGACTTCTATCTTCAGTTTTCTGTCGAGCGTTAATTAACAGAAGGAAAAAAAGAAAATGGAGTGGGGTGATCCAATGGCTCCAAAGAAAATGCTGCCTCTTTACCAATACCAAAGAGTGGTATCAATGGCCATACAAAAGTTCGCAGGATTTCTAAAAAGGTATCTGTTATTATGTCCATGCTAATTTTAAAAGCACGTACGTATTTATACCAGGCAAATCACTTTATTTTGAAATACAAACTGATCTAAATGGGAAAATTCTGGGGTAATGTATGAAGTTAGTGACAGAAAGAGTGGCATTCCCAAAAAGTCTACCAGGAACCCAAGAGGAAAATATAATGATGGGGGGAGGGTGGAAATGGCAAAGATAGAGCCTCAGTGAATATACTGTTTAAAGCACATTTCAGTTTGATGGATTAACTAATTTATTTAGGGCGTCCACAAAATGTTGCTGACTAGCTTCCAATAGAGGATCAATTTTTCTACCACATTTTCAAGATAAGCAGCAGGGCCGATCGCAGCCTGATATATTGTAAATACAGGTATCCCCTGCTTTTCGAAAGTTCGCTTTACCACTTTGCTTTTACAAAAGACCTACTACATTAGTACCTGTTTTAATAACCAAAAGAAATCCAAAAAGGATTTTCGCTTTTATGAAAAAATGTGAAAAGCAAAAACAGCGGACAGCGTTTGTTTTGCAGCGAGCACCTGAGCAGCAAGAATGACACCACCAAGCTCCTTCACCAGGAACTACACTCAGCATCTCAGCATCAACCCGCCATAGTTCTGAACTGCGACTGTGAGCATCTGTGCTTTATCTCGCTTTATTTTGTGCATCTGTTAGCAAGATGTGTCCTAAGGTGATTGCGTCTTCCCTTTATGCCATTTCGGCTTACAAAGGTTTCATAATAATGAGCTACTTTCGGATAGCGGGGGAAACCTGTAGTATTGTGGTTACTGAAGACACTCCAGTGTTGGTTGAAGATCTCCTTGCGGATTTTGGGCCCAATTGTATAGGTTCCCCACCGCCACCAACACTAACTATTTAGGATTTAACAGGAGCCTACTAATATGGTGAAAATCAGTCAACATGCCTTTTTTCTTTTATTTTTTACAAAATAGTCATATAGAAATGTCTCACTATTATCTGGGGACTTTTAACAATCTCCTAAATCTGCTTCCTCCCATCAAAGCTAAGGGTCCCAAGACTAAACATAACTCTTCTGCCAAGTAGATGACCTCTTTTCTAGAAATACCTTGGTTCATCTCACATGAGAGGTCATCATGGGCATATGCAGAGATTTGGCAGAGCCCTGAAATATAAGCTAGGCGGTCTGTCTGATCACTTTGCCATATTTACTTCTCTACACGCACTCTACTCATTTTCCACATTGAAATGAAAATAATTTCTAAACACCAATCAGTGCTAGGTTCTGTGCTAGGTACTTTACCCCTCTAATCTTCACTATCCCCTCTTAACATGTGAGAAACAGTGAGGTTCACAGAAGTTAACCAACCAGCCCCTCGCCATACCAGTACATCTAGGATGCAAACTCAGGTGCCATAGGGTAGAACTCTTTCCACTGCACCACACTGCTTACCAAAACATGGAGCACCTCAGGGCACACCCAAGGAAATTCTTAGGTGTCACATATATGTACAGATAGAATAAACCATTACACCCAACTTCATTAATTTAAAAATCAGAAATGTGACTAATGTTGAATTTGATCTTTTGATTAGAGACCTAGATAAGTATCTGAAAAACACAGAGCCTGTAAATTGACACAAATTTTATTATTCAGCTATTAGGAACATTTAACCAGTAGCAAATCACATTTATAAGGACTTGAAATAACAGCTAAACCATTAAAAACAGTATACATTAAAGTATTAAGGGATTGCATGACAATTTCACTATGGCATCTAAGTAAGAGTTTAGTTAGGCTATCAGGGTGTGTCGTGGGGCAATCCCTGAAGCTGCAGAGTTGCCGGTATTGTTAAGTTCTCTTCTCGAAAGTTTAGACCACAGATTCTGAGAAGAGACAGCAGAAGGCCAACAGATCAGTTGTGTGCCTTATTCACACTAGAGCCTCTTTTAAACCCCAAAACACTGGTGTCAAGTCAGCTGCCAGGAAGCAAAAAAGCTCATGTGAGGAGTGGGAGGCAGAAGAATAGGAGGAACATTTTCACATCACTATTAATCAGTGTCACGATGGCAAAACAACTAAGCACTTGGGAGTCGGGCAACGCGAGTTTCAAACTCTGACTCCTTTATTTATTAATAAATTGTATGACGCTGGACTAACCGAGACTCAGTTTCCTCACCTGTAATATATGGATATCCCCATTTATATCACAGAGCCACTGTAAGAATTAAATGAGTTAATAACATATGTAAAGTATATTGTACTGAATAAGCACTGAAAAAAATGGAAAGTGCTAAAAATCATCCAAGCCAAATTCCTTCCACAGGCTTAGTTCAGAGAGACCTATATCTCCTTAAGGTCCTAAAGCTACTATGAGGGAATGTCTCTCTTTTATCTGCAGCATACTCTGCAACCCTGCATAAAGCAACTCCTGAGCCATAAAGGGCAATGTGGGAGGACTACCAGCTGCTACTAAAAATCTTCCCCAGTTTTTATGTCAGAAATCCATGCCTTTCACCACCAATCCTGACTGAGGTCTGCTTATTGTTCCAAAAACCTACCCTTCTACTCTGCTTTTGATGTACCAGATTAAACTAAACATGTCTCCTCATACTGTGAAGGTCTTTGACATAGTTTTTATTAATTCTTGGCAGTTTGCACACAACACACAAAAAAACTACAACAAACCCACTTCAACCCCTATTTTTCATCAAAAGTCACCTTAATAGAATAGTGCGGAGAGACCTCAAATCATCCTAGGACTTCCATTGGCAGCCTGACCCATTCACGTACTGCAGCTTTCCCTTCTCTAGCCTGTCATTACTGTCAACTGAGCGCCTCATGAGATCGCTGGGATTCCAACTCACATTTTCTCCTGGTCCGGGATCTCAGCAGCCCTCTATACCAGGTAAGTGCATCGTCTTCCCCTAAAAAGCACCCAGATCACTGTGACACAAAACCATGATTCAAGCTTTAATGCTCTCAAAGAACGCAGGGTGGGAACTGATGCTCTTAGTCAGAAAATTGATTATGAATCACCTACCTATTTACTAGCTGTACGACCTTGGTCAAGTTACTTAACTGTCTCTGAGCTCACTTCATGTGCAAAATGGAAAAAAAGCACCAACTCACATGACGGTTGAGGCTTAAATGAGATAAGTTAAAGCATTCAGCATTAATACCTGGTATGTGATAGGCACTCAATTGATACCTAAATATACATTTGACTCTAGCACTTATCACATATAATTACTTTTTACCACGTCTCTATTAACAGAGGAGGACTTCTTGAAGGCAACGACTGTGTCTTATTTATATCCACAAAAATCCCCAGTGCTCAGTACAGAGATATAAATCAAAACCCAGCCTTAAGCAATGTCAAAAAAGTAATAGGGAGTAGTGGGGAATTGAGGAAAACTGGCGAGTGCATGCATCTAAAGGGCAGCTACTACTCAGCTCCAAAGGTCAAGGGCCATGGAGGAATGCTGGTCCACTCAAGTAAGAGTTTCAGATTGAATAAAAGAAGCAAAAGCCAGATAGATCCCGGACACAAAAATCGGATGCTCGAACAGCTGCTGATCTGGCAGCCTAAGGAACGACTGAGGGACCAGAGGTTGGTCTCAACCACCATGACGATTCCTGTCCAGGACAGGGTCTTGCTCAGTACCCCAAGATTACCTGATCTTGGAGATTATGCTCTATCCCAGCAGAAGCAAAAATAGCAGCAAAGAAACTGGGTTCTTCAGTGATCTGAACATTTTATTGATGGTATCCTTAACTAACCCTTTCAGACTTAGTAAGTAAACCTGGGGGTCCCAGGAATATCAGAGAAGAGAACCTCTAGAGAAAAATGAACTTTTCATATGTTGAAATGGGGACATAAAGTTATATTCATTTGAATATTAAATATATTGTATGCATTATAATACACTAAGCTGATGAGGTGGATGGATATAGTAGTTTTTTTAATATTTATGTTGTTATAGGTTAGGGGCATGGGGTACTTTTTAAAGAAAACCTTTAATCCAACCACCCAGAATCAAGCACCATTAGCATTTTAGGTTATATACTCTGAAATTTTTCTATGTAAATGAGATATGAGGCTGAGTTAATCTCCCATTGTATAGTATTAGAAAATACTATATAAACTGTTTTATAATGTTTTCTTCACTTAAAAAATGTGAATAATTTTCCATATCAAATATAGATCTACATCATTTATAACTGAATTATATTCCATTGAACGGATGTGACATAACTTTTAATCAGTTCCATATTAATGAATAATTTCAATATTTTCAATTTTAAAATATCATAAATAGCATCACAAAGAACATCCATTATGCCCATTCCGTGCACCACTACCCTCATTATCTCTTTCAGAACCACTGAAATGGGTTCATACATAGTGTATTTTTGTCTGGTTTAAAAGGAAAAAAAGAAGTCAAATTCTTTTAATGTTAAATCTTTCCATTTTCAATTTTGGTTCAAATTTTTAAAAAATTATAAGCAGATCAAAGAAAATTGAGGGCTGCCAGATTATAACTTCTGACCCGTATTTTTCACCTGATTTGGTCCTCAACAACTATTAGTCATTTCCCAAATCAAATCTACCTTCAATATTTAAAAAAAAAATGTTGACACATTTTCAAAGGAAATCTGACAGATGTCTGAAGATAATCCTCAAAAAAGTTCCAGAAACATTTTGAACAATGACAACATCATTAGAATAAGGAACCTAGCTCTGGTGCTCAATAAATGGTTGCTCAATAAATGAATAAACAAAATAAACTAATAAATGAGATCTTAAGTGGATTATAAATTCTGAATTATTTGCTTTTAAAAAATAAATTATATTCTCCAAAGCATAAATTAAGACCAGTGGATGGAAAACTGTTCTAGAGGGACCTATTTCAGTTCTCAGAGCTATCCAAAGATGGCACAAGCTGCCTGGAAGCTATGGGTGGGGTTGTTAGTATAGGCTGTTAGAATGCTTGACAAAAGTATGTAAAGACACAATGAAAAAGAGCATCCATGTGGAGAAGCAGAGGGGGAATAAAAGCAGTTTTTGCAGCTATACAGATTTAGATTCTAATCCTTCCTCACCTCTTTTTAGCTGAGTAACCTTGGGCTACTTAACCCCACTGAGGCCAATTTCCTAAACTGTAAAACATCTTGCAAGGTTGTTAGGATTAAGGATACTTCCATCCCTCCAATGTGCAGGCATTGTGCTAAGATCTGGGAATCCTAAACAAGGCACGGTCTCTGTACGCAACGACATTAATGTCTATTGTAACAAACAGGAAAATTAAAATAGGCAATCATAGTGCTGGGTGTTACAATAGGGGCAAATGCATAATATAGGACAGAAGCAGAGCACCTAACCCCCGGCCTCAGTTTCAGGCTGGTCAGAGAAGGCTTCTTGGGAGATTTAAAATCCTAAAAAGAGTAAGGACCTACTGAGACAGATAAGCAAACTGCATGTACAAAGGCCTGGAGCTGACAGAGAAGTATTACATTCCTGGAAGGGCTGTAGTTTGGTATGGCAACAGCCCAGAGGCAAGAGGCTAGAAGTAAAGTTAGAAAAGTAAACAGGGCTGGGCAAGGTGAAGACACTAGAACTTGATTCTGAGGACAGTGGTGAGCCACTGAAGAGTTTTAAGCACAATGAGAATTACCCTTTTAAAAGATCACTTTTGGGTACAGTGTGGAGAAGGGGATAGGGTGAGAGGGTGGCAACACTCTAGACAGAGAAAGGGAAAACAGGGCGCTGCAATAACGTAGTTATTGGAAAATATAGTAGTGCAGATATTGCAAAGTGGGAATATCTTTGAATGGGAAATATTAAGATAAAAAGTCATTAAGACCAGTGGTTAATAAATGCACGTAGAATAACAACACTGCCTGATAGATAGCAAGTGCTCCAAAAAAATGGTAGCTGCTACTATTATTCTTGTTATTGGCAATTGCAATTGACCTTTGAAATCATATTCATCCCAAGAGTCTATGTTACTTTGGAGACATATCTTAATGTTCCCAGAAAAGTCCTTTCCCACTAATGGTCAAGCTATCCTATATAAAAGGTTTTTTTGTTGTTGTTTTTCAAATTCATAAACTCTCTACACCAAAACTGCTCAACAGGCTCCACTACACACTAGCCATACCATAAAATGCTCATTAGATGTTCTCACAAACAGGGATCTCTGGCCAGTAAGTTTGAGAAACCCTGCATAATGTATGCTTTCTTCTCCTGAAGGGTCATAAGGAACATGAGTGCAAAAACTCTGAATACTAATTCTGCAGTAAAGAAATGCATTTCACTTTGGCCACTATTGTGTCAAGAATCTTTTTTCCATCCCCAGAGGACACTTATTAGCACTGTATGAGAACTAATTTTCAGTGAAACAAGTTCAGAAATGCTCTAAGCCAAATTACAAATGTTAGGGGAGTGAAAGACAACTACGCAACTCTATTCTGACCACCTTCCAAAGTGGTTGGAGTTTTACACACATTATGGCATTTACTTTTTAAATTTAGTTCTACTGAAAATAGCATTAAATATCGCCATAAACAGCAATCCTCTGCCTCGCAAATTATTGCCAATCGAGTACACTTTGCTTCATTAAAAGGCCCCAACTTTGTCATCTGGTAATGAGCAAGTTCTAAGCTACTTACCTCATGGGTACAGCATGAAATGTTAAGAAAGTTTAAAATGACAGGTGTTCAACTGTGCAGATAACATGTACTTTCTTTTCTCTTTTAAATGGACAGATCATGGGTAAGGGGGGTGGGGGGTGGGCGATGAGGGTAAGGGGGATCAAATATATGGTGATGGAAGGAGAACTGACTCTGGGTGAACACACAATGGGATTTATAAATGATGTAATACAGAATTGTACACCTGAAATCTATGTAATTTTACTAACAATTGTCACCCCAATAGATTTTAAACAAATAAATAAATAAACGGACAGATCATGCCAATGGTGAGGGGATAGGTTTTCTGAACACTGGGCAAAGAATCTCACTCCATACAGATCATTGGACAATTCGCAGCTCCTGAGGGCAGGGTTCACAGTAATTAGGGATTGTGGAAACCTTCAGTAACTCCAACAGCTTTTAACTAATGACATAATACAAAATATTCTGTATTCCAATGTGTTTCCTTGGAGTCACAGAAGCATTTATTGAAACACTGCTCAAGATCACTATTTACGGCTCATGAACACTATGAATGTATTTAGAATAATTCTTGCATTTTGTAAACCCATTTTATAATAAATTAGAATTTTAAAAAAATCTTAAATCTGGTTTAAAGGATATACTGTTGATTTTAAATGGCAGATATTCATTTAAATAAGATATCTTACATACTTTGGACATGGAGATTTGAACCCTTAATTTAAATCTATTCTATTGGAAATGTTCAAATGCAAAGATTAGACTAGTCTCTCCCCCTAAACTGCACCTGAAGTTGATCCATTAGAAAGCTTTCACTGTATAAAAAGAACACTGGATTTAGAAATAATCTGTCTGCAAACAAAAAAGAATGTACACCAAAATGGAAACTACAACTCCCCCAGCACGTGTGTGGCCTCTCTGCCCTCAGGTACAGCAGCGCTACAACATGGTCAAGTGTGGGAAGGGTGCAGCAAAAGTGCTCCCCAGAAAAAACTTCTGCAGGCAGAGAGATTGTTTTCCCTGAACCAATCCAACAATGTTGCCTTCCCACTTACTTCAAAGAAAACATTACCCAGGTGACTATAAACCAAATTGACAGTCCTAACTTCAACTGACAACTTCTACAATTAGAAACATCTTTAAATGACTATAAGGCAAATTTATTTCTGAACAGAAGGATAAAACTGGTTGTTGTGATTTCAATAATCATTGCTATTTGGCAAACAGGAAAAAGTCTTCATCGCATCAGAATTATTACTACTCAACCTGGGGCTTTACAGAGGCGATCAGGAGACAACCTCACCCTAAACAAACTCCTAACCGCAACAGCACAACTAAATTAGCTTATTTCTTTCATGTCAAGCGGTTGCTCGCCCCGTGTAGAAATCTTACTGTCCCCAACAGAGTAGATAATTATAGAAGGCCTCCTCATCGGGAAACTCTAACTGGCTAAGGGGACAGATTTTATGCTGTTCTAAAAAGAAAGGTCCACTTTGTGCCAGGCACCTACTATGTGCTACTGTATTCATTTTTCATAATGACTCTAGAAGACAGGTATTATTACCACTACTTTAGACAGGAAGAAACTAAAGCTCGGGTTAAGAATCTGACCCCCAGCTCACAGAGGATAAATGCACTACAGAGACAGAATTCTTTCCCAGGTTTGACTCCTATGTCAGCAACTACACTGCCCCCTCCCAAAGGCACTTTTTTTGGCGCAAGCATGTTAAGTCCATTTCCTTCTACAATTAAACTATTTACATTATGTTAGGTGCTTTGAGTGTCTGTGGGAAAATACTAAAATGACCTTGTAGCCTTCCTAACTAGTTACAGTGCACGCATGAAAAACTGAATAAACAAAATGAAAAGAGAGACTGTAAGACATCAGATAACTCAGTTTGCTTTGAGCACAAGAAATAGAATGGAAAAGAACAACTTGCTGGCTAAGGAATGTTCTTTCTAAGCCGTATGCCTGAGGCTGGAATGAACCTCAAGAAGGTCACTTCTGAACCTAATAATGTCCTCTCTCCCTCCTGTGAATGAGGCAAACTTGTCAAAACATAAAAGGTGCCTTCGAGTCACCTCTGTCATCAGGTCAGTGCTTCCGCAGCCCAGCAGAACGAGCACTGGTCTGGGAGTCCAGTGCACTGGCCTAGACTTACCTCTACCCTCGCAAAGCTCAGTGACCTTGCCAAGGTCATCACACTCTTTAGGGTCTCACTACAAAGAACATGCCTGAAAGAATCAAAGATCACGTCCTGTGCTAAGATGCAAGGAACTGTCTTTTCTCATGATATTCTATGGTCAAAAGAACAGTGTTTAAGAGTAAGGGCTCCACAAATTGTGCCAGGATTAAGAGTTACAGGCCTATGTCTGAATCTGGGCCACTTACTGGCTGTGTGACCTCGAGCAAATTACTTAACTCCTCAGTTTCCTTGCATGCAAAAATGAGGGTGACAATAGAATCTACCTCAAACTGTGATTGATATGTATATATATACATATATATGTATATATATATATATATATATAAAACATTTATACCCTAACTGCTAAAATGTAAGCACTCAATAAAAGGTAGTAACTATTATTCCTGAGTGTCTTAGTGGCTCAGTACCTCTGAACCAAAAGATGAGATGTGAATTTCAAAATTGCCTCAAAAAGATACCTAGCTTAGCCCCTCATGTCACTCTGCCTCCATTTCTCTGTAAATGGAAATAAGAAACCTCATATCTTTTCTAGTACAATGAATCAGTTTTGACCAAATGGAACATGTATAAGCATAAACTATAATGGAATACTTGTTATAATGGTTAAACAAGATGACATGGACACAGTCTGTAAAGTATAAAACACTAGTATGATTTCTGCTTGGAAGACAAAGCTGATGTTCACAAGTTTTCAATATAAACTCTGACCTACTTGGACCTCCTGGGAGTTCAAGATTTCTAGTGTGGTCAATTCCAAATGACAACAAGGCTCAGCAAGTGGCCACGGGTGTAAGGAGCTAATGTGGAACGAAGGTGGTCACTGGTGTTGAAGAGCAGGTGGTCAAGAAATGCTTGCTGAATATAAAAAGATATACTTGTATGTATATGCAGGTTTTTGTAACCTTGTCCAGACTTAACTGAAAAATAAACTACGTTATGGATGCTATAACATTCTTCCTATTTGGTTAACTTAATGACTGAGCCAAATGAAGCTGAGATGACCACCGTACAAAATGCATGGCAAGCCCTATTTCCCCCACTGCAATGTAACTAGTGCATAGCTTTTTCATCTAGTCATATCAAGAAACAAAGCAATTCAGACTTCCAGTTCACTGGTCTTCCCTTGAAACCTGAATTATTTAAAGCTTTCTACGCAATACTGTTACCAGTTTTAATTTTATGCAGCATTCAGGATAAGCATATCCTAGAATCATTACCCCCCAGTTTGAAGAGGGCACTAGGCTTCTGGATAGGTCCCAGTGTTTGGAGACAAACATCCTAAGGAACTGGTGATGTTTGAAAAAGCTCCTTAGTGAGCTCTTTTCACTATGCACTTGGTAGTTCCTTTCTCCTGGGCATTAATCACTTCCTTAAATAGAAAGACTATGTCAGCAATATTCTGAAGCCTGGTTTTAAAGAATGCAGATTCTTAAATCTTACTGTACATATTTTCCCCCATTATCTACCTGGGTTCAGGAAAACTTCAGCAGTTTACTTTATAAATCTTTCCCTTCACAATAGAAACCAAGGGGTAAGATTTAAAGACTTACTTGAAGAACCCATGTTCAAGTGGTTACCATTCTGTGGTCTGAATCTTTGAAACAGTACTACAAATTCTTATTAATTATATTCTCCTGTTCAATACACTCCTAACACCTAGAAATCAAAGAAAGATGATCCACTTTGAAATATAAAACTATCTGAGAATTTGAATAGTCAAGTTTATGTTGACAGCATGTTGTAGCAGATAAAACTGCAGGCTTTGAATTCAATTTTGGATTTGAATCCCAGTTCAACCACTGAATGACACTGGACAAGCTACTTAACCTCTCTGATCCTCAACTTTCTGTTCTGCAATATGGAAATGATAATGACCTAACAGGAATGTTGTATTAAATGTGCTCCAAAATGTCAATTCCCTTCCTCCACTACTGGAAAGTACTACTTCTTTCTCAAAAATTTAGTTGCATTCACATAAAACTGACTAAATCTGAAAACCACAGAAATTTCTTGAAATTGGTATGAAAACAAGAAAAAACAAACGAGGAAAACACAGAGGTTTAACATAAATGTGTTTCCCTGATCCCCAAACCTTGGGAGACACAAATGTAAAACAATCCAAGTCATTACCATTCAATGGAAACCGAATGTACCCCCAATAAACTGACTAATATCTCTCAATTACAACAAAAGCTTTCTGAAACACGAACTAGAAAGTGCTGACAAGTCCTGTTACTTAAGACAAAATGCAAAAAGCTATGCACTAGTTTATTTTTGTGCCGGATTGCAAAACTCAATTTTTTTTGTAATTTCTTAAAATGCATATGAAGATGGGTGTATTTTTTAGGCACACATAAAAGGAAATAAATGAGCCAACATCCAGGATCTCTTGTCAAGCTGTCTTCTACTAAAGAGGACCCAAAAATATCCATTCAACAAATAATTGCCAAGTATCTAATATTTGGTAGAAAGTATAGCTTTGAAAACTCAGCCCTGACCTGTACTCTCCCTAGCGCAGGAAAGCTTCATAGAAAACATCTCAAAACTAGCTGCATGGTCCTGGGCCCCAATAACCTATAATTGTTCTGTTACTGTAATTTCCAAGTCTGAAAATGTTCCCCAAAATGCTTTGTACTTTCTCACTCCTATAGATCTGTCACTACTTAATGTTGTGCCTTGTAGGCTTGGCATTCAGTTGTTAAAACAGGGCATAGCAATCCAATGGGATCTCTCCTTCAGGCTGGGTTTGTTTACTTCCTCCTCATATCACATCCCAGGTCTGGTAACCTTGGATTCCAGAACTCCACCTAAACCTGTTTCCCTGATCTGATCCTACCATTCGGATATTTCCCTAGGGCCCTGATGCCCTTTCTTCCTGCACCACGCTCAGACCTGGTATCCATGAACATCAGGGTCACTTCCAAACTGTGTTTTACTTGTTAAGTGTTGCGCCCCGTATCTAGAAGATCTCTTGGCCTGTAACTGGGTTTCCGTGTTTCCAAGCCTGGCACCCCTGGAGGTTACACGCCCCTATCCTGGGCCGTGCATGTTCCACCGAGGTTACCTCTGGAATTAGGAGGGCCTCCCACTCCAGGCCATGCACAAAATACCCCAAAGTACCTGCCAGACCATCACCCTCTCTTCCTCAAGGCCTTTAAGCTGACCCCTAGCCTCCACCCCACGCCTGCGCCGTAGGGGGCCATCACCCCGCAGCCCGAACCCCAGACGCGCACATCCCTGCAGCCTCCGATTCCTTCATCACCCCCTAGGCCGGAGCCAGCGCGACCAATAAGGTGCCAGGTTCGCGGCCTCCCCGCCACCGACCAATCACGAGCGAGCCCCCCCGCCGTCGCCTTCCGCCAATGGGAGAAAGCCCGCGGGCCGGGCCGATGAGGTGCACGGACCCCACGAGCGCGGCGACAGCGGCGGGCCTGGTGAGAACACAACATGGCGGCGGTCAGGCCGGACCGAACTACAGCAGCGCCCGCGCGAGGGAAGTGAGGTCTCCGCCGAAGGCGGGAAGCGCTGCCCCTCCCCCCGCCGCCGCCGCTCACCTCTCACTCTCCCTCCCACAGACGCTCCCGCACACTTACACGCCTCTGCTCAGGAGTCCAGGGAATAGCAGGAGCCGCCCCCGCGCTCCTGCGGAGTAGGGCAATGCAGAGGCCTGGGCACCGCGGAGGGGAGGGGAAGCGTGCGTCACGGAGAACGGAGCGCGCGCGAAGCGGGGGTACAAACAAGATGGCGGCCACGCCGTTTGCCCCGTCCCCCCCTTCCCCTCCCCCTCCCTTGGCGCCTCGATTCCCAGTTACTTGTATTGCGCAGAAGCTGACTTGCTTGAAGTCTCGCGAGAATTGGTACGGGGCAACGACCTGGTGAAGCGGCAAGAGATCTAAGAACCTTCTGACTCCGCCCTATTCTCGGGGATGTGGAGGCCTTGCCTGGTGACCTCTAGGGTGTTCTATCCCTGTGGATTTCTGCTGTGGTGCGCACACCTTTGAGTGTAAGGATTCGTTTTTGTGTGCGTGTTCATTTTTTTTTCTTTTTTTAATGAGACTTCTGGAACGTTTATTAAAGTCTGCTTGCAGACACTGACGTTTCCATCTACAATCATCAGCAAGAAGCTGAAAAGAATATGACATCAACTGTTTTTATCTTGGGTGACTGTGTGTGTTCATTTTTCATTTGGGAGGAAAGAGAGCTAGGGGACGAAGGACGACATGGGGATGCCAGATTAAGTGTGCTGCTGAAGAAGATAGGTACCAGTTCCGTAAAAGCGGGGATTTAGCAGCAAAACTGTAAAATGATACACTCCAGAATAAAGAACAGCACTTACCAAGAATGGTCAGCTTGTAATCTTACATCCACATAGACGTTACTTTTCTCATTTCAATGCAGAGTTTAAAACTTAATGATAGACAATTGGAAACCACAGCTGCAATGAGCATTACATCTTTTTCTTACTTTATCTCTTAAATCTCCAGAACTACTTTGTTCTAGGACATTAGTATTTTTATTTTACAGATGATAAAACAAGCTCAAAAGGGCTAAGTAATTATATTAATTCATTCATTACTTTTTTTTTTCTTTAAGGAGGGCACAGCTCACAGTGGCCCATGCAGGGATGGAACTGGCAACCTTGGTGCTACCAGCACCACGTTCCAACCAACTGAGCTAACCAGTCACCCCCAGGGCTAAGTAATTTGATCAAGGTTTCACAGCAACTAATGTCAAAATTCAGTTTGAATAACTCCAAAACCTGTAGATAAATTCATCAAATATGTATTGAATGGACCTATCTACAGTGAGACAGTTAGTGCAGCAAGCACAGAGAAAAATAAGATTGCTCCTGCTGGTGGTTACCTTAAATTTTACAAATGACCCTGGAGCCTTTCTGAGACTTGTGTAGCAGGGGTCCTCAACAATAAAATCAACAGACTGTTATTATTTCCTTCCTTTGAGTTCATGACCCTGGTGATAAAGTAGTTGAGAATAGTGGAATAAACCCTTGACTTGATTTCAGGAAAATTGTTTTCAAATCCAACCTTAATAAATCTTTAGGCATTCAGTAAATATTTGATGAATGAATGAACAAAACCTAACTAGCTATAAGACACCTAACTAGCTATAAGACACCTGAGTCTCAATTTTATCATGTGTAAAATGATCTAATTCCTACCTCCTGGGAATGTTGAGGAGATTGAATGAAATAGTTTAAGGGAAGAGTGCTTTGTAAATTGCAAACGTTATAAAGAAATTAGTGATAATGATGACATTTTCAGACATGAGAAATGGCATAAAAAATTAAAAATGGAGACTCAATAAGTATGTTGAGATAGAGAAGCTTAGTTAATGGGAAAAAGGTAAGTCTTTCTACAAATATTTACTGAGCATTTATTGCATATACTGTTTGCAAAAGATGTCAAAATGTGTGGAAAGCACAAATTACTAACATCATTGTTATAATTAAATGCGAACAGCACATAGGGGCTGCATTCAGTTTCCCTCCAAGAGCCTGGAAATCAGATTGCTCTTAGAATTAAACTAATAAAAATATACATAGAGGAAATTAGGCAAGGGTGGGTCTAAACATTTATTAATAACAAATACTGCTCAAGCATTGATCTAGCAGATGTGAAGTCCTGGAGCTATCCTTACGAGTTAGGTGTTAACCCCTCAGTTGCTAGTTTGTGAATAGTAGGTCCCAGGGGATGAGAAGTTGTCGGGAAGCTTTGAACAGCAGCTATTTACCAGCTAGTATGAAATTTCAATATTTTAATAGTCAGTATATATAACTGGCAGCAGTCATACTGGTGGACACGGACTATTAGTCCTTGCTGTAGACTGTTGATTCTCTCTACCCCTCCCTTTCTTAAGCTCTCCCTATCTGGCCTTTCCCTAGGAGGTCATACTGCTAACCCTAATGTCGTCAAGCTTGGCCTTGTTATAATCAATGAAAAATGAGTAGAAATAGCATGAGCCACTTCTGAGCAGAAGTATATGGGCCATCTCATGATTCTACCATACTATTTTCCTCTGCTATGAGAGCTGCGTGTCCCAAGAAGAGGTACGTCAGCTTTGGTCCTAGAACGCAGATGTGCATAGCCACCGCTGACACATGACACGTAACATGAGTAAGAAAACTTTGTTGTAAGCCACTGAGATTTAGTTGTTTGTTACTGCAGCATAACCTAACTGGCCTAAACTGACTAACACAGCCCTGAAATTAGCTATCTATGGGGATAAGACAAGAGCTTCTCTACAAACATCATCAAAAAACAAACCAAACTGATCCAGGTCATATGGGAGGAATCTCAAGAAGGCAGATGTGATTGTAATTTAACAAAAGGAAACTGAATCAATCTTGTCAACCAATCATTCTGTATCCTATTTGGAGAGACAGTCTGTGAACTAAAGGGCCTAGTTAGCCATGACAGCCCAAAACAAGGCAGTCACAGAGACAAGCATTGCCCCTCTCAGCTTTGTCTCGGTCAAGCCAGCCTGAGCATTCAGATTTCCTTGCCCATGTCATCCCTAGTGGGTGAGAATATTTCAGGCTGCCTCAACTAAGAAATGCTTCAGTGTGCTTTCCTGGTGTGATTCTATGCTCGCTCAGCAAATGTCTTGCCTGTAGGGACAGAATTTCGTGATCTGCCACCTAGAGGGTTCCCGTTCTTTTGATAACTGCATTTTTCATTTAAATTAGTCTCTTGGATTCTGGTTTATATAACTATCAGTTTCTGTGAACTTAGTGAATACAGTAAGGCTTCTGTATTCACTAAGTTCACAAAACCAGAATCTGAGAGATGGTTCTACTTTTTGCTATTAAAATCAGGCTTCTGAGTTTGCAAGGCTAAAGACCAGTTTGGGGATGATAGTAAATTCCTTAAGGTGACAGCACTGTAGAGGGACTTGTCTAGAGGGCTGACTGGATGACCTTAAGCTGCACTCCTCACCTCATTGTGATCTAGAAGAAAAGCAGTAAGTGCTAGAGAGAGAGCTGATGCATGTGCTGTGGGAGTCCAAACAGGGAGCGATTCCTTCCACTTAGTGTGAAATGGGTTTCAGGACAGATTTGCAAGAATGTGACATTTGAACTGGGTCTTGAACAAAGTAGAGTTAGGGGAAGAGCATGCCCTTCGTAAGTGGCCGCTGGAGCAAACATAGGAAGCCAGGAATCAATTGAGGAAATATAGAGTAAGAGGAAAAGGAAGAAGAATTGTCTGGAAAAATATATTAAGGTCAGATTAAGCCTCTTGTGTTTTATTTTTCTACTATGGAGAGTTTTATTGTCTTAACCATTTTTAAGTGTACAGTTCAGTGGCATTACGTCACATTGTTGTGCAATCATCACCACTATCTATTGCCAGAATTTTTTGTCCTATACTGAAACTCTGTACCCATTGAACAGGAACTCTTCATCTTCCCCTCTCCCAGCTCTTGGTAACCACTGTTCTATTTTCTGTCTCTTTGAATTTGACTGTTCTAAGTATCTCACAGAATCATACAATATTTGTCTTTTTGTATCCGGCTTATTTCACTTAGCATAATGTGTTCAAGGTTCATCCATGTCATAGCATGTACCAAAATTTCAGTTCTTTTAGTGGCTGAATATAGTATTCCATTGTGTGTACGTAGCACATTTTGTTTATTCATCTGATAGCACATTTTGTTTATTCATCCATTGATGGACATTTTAATTATTTCCATCTTTCACGACTATGAATAATACTGCTGTGAACATTGGTCACAAATATCTGTTTGAGTCCCTGCTTTAAATTCTTTAGGGTGCTGAAATTATACCTAGAAGTGAAATTGTGGGATCATATGATAATTCTATGTTTAATTTTTTGAGGAACCACCATACTGTTTCCACAGCAGCTACACCATTTTACATTCCCAGCGATAGTTTTTACAAAGGGGGGTGACATGGTCAAAACTGTGTTTAAAGACAATCTGGCAGACAGAGTAGAATGGAATAGGGTTGCAGAATGACCAGTTGGAGATTTCCACAATAGTTCAGGCAAGATGGAATGAAGGCCCGAACATATCAGTAGCAATGAGAATGGAGGGATAGAGGACACAAAAGCAGAAGGGACATCGCCAAGGACGGGCTGAAAGGACTAGACTAGTGATTGGCTGTTGTGGAGTGGGGATGAAGAGGTGTTTAATATGACTGATGGTAATCCAGATGAAGACTTCTAGACTTCTCCAGGGCATGGAGAAGTCACAAGTTTGGGTTTGGACATGTAGAGCTTGAATTATAAGTGAGACATTGTAAGCTATGGCATGGACATTTGGTGTCTTGTCTGCTCAACAACCTTGCTCTTTCAACTGATAATAGCACTCTATTTTTCTTTTCTTTTTTTTTTTGTAGATTGTAGAATCATCCTTCTTCATCTGTAGGTAGTGCTGGGCCAGGAACGTATGTGGCCATGAGAATCGTTTCTCATGTGTCTTACTGGGGGAAGTATAATTCACCAACAGCCTAGCTGCTAAGTTCACCCTTCACTCCCAGGCCTCACTTTCCACAGGCTTCTCCTGGCCAATGACTGAGCACAGCAGGGGTTTTAGGACAGACTTTTTCCTGGGATAAGTGATGCTCTTCTGATGGATGACTTTGGCTCACGGATTCCTCAAAGGCTTTGCCACACTTTCCCTAGTGCTGCATGGCAGTCTAAGACACTTCCTCCTCGAGCTCCTTCCTTTTCTCTCTCCTTCACTTAGGATCAGAGCTGCATCTCCATCTGATGGTTCTCTCTGAGTGTTTCCCACCTCCTGCCCATTTTCTCTCATAGGTGTTTTCCATAATAAATGTCTTAACATTAAATCCTGTCTTGGTGGGCCGGCCCGGTGGTTCAGGCGGTTAGAGCTCTGTGCTCCTAACTCCGAAGGCTGCCGGTTCGATTCCCACATGGGCCAGTGGGCTCTCAACCACAAGGTTGCCAGTTCAATTCCTCGAGTCCCGCAAGGGATGGTGGGCTCTGCCCCCTGCAACTAAGATTGAACACGGCACCTTGAGCTGAGCTGCCTCCCGGATGGCTCAGTTGTTGGTTGGAGCGCAGGCTCTCAACCACACGGTTGCCAGTTCAATTCCTCAACTCCCACAAGGGATGGTGGGCAGCGCCCCCTGCAACTAAAATTGAACATGGCACCTTGAGCTGAGCTGCCGCTGAGCTCCCAGATGGCTCAGTTGGTTGGAGTGCGTCCTCTCAACCACAAGGTTGCTGGTTCGACTCCCGCAAGGGATGGTGAGCTGTGCCCCCTGCAACTAGCAACGGCAACTGGACCTGGAGCTGAGCTGTGCCCTCCACAAGTAAGACTGAAAGAACAACAACTTGAAGCTGAACAGAACCCTCCACAACTAAGATTGAAAGGACAACAACTTGACTTGGAGAAAAGTCCTGGAAGTGCACACTGTTCCCCAATAAAGTCCTGTTCCCCTTCCCCAATAAAATCTAAAAAAAAATCCTGTCTTGGTGTCTGATTTTCTGAGGATCTGAACTGACCTGAGGGGAGGGAGGATGGGATAAACTAAGTATTCCAGTAGACAACCAGAATTTGACAATGCAAAAAAAGAGAGACTATCTGCAGATATACGTTCTTGGGGTCCTCAGCACAGATTGGGGAGCCTTCAATAGGGACAACAGGAGCTGGGACACTGTGACTTTCCTTTAGAACAAAGGAAGACAGAGAATATGCTTTGTACAGAAGCAGGAACATTAGTAAAGGTTAGGATGCTTAAAATCAAGAGTTAAGTTTTGCAGCAATTGATGATGGCATGATATACATAGGGCAGGTTTTTCAAATTGCAAGTCATAACCCATTACGTAGTAGATCCTGAAGTCATTTGCAACCAGCTTTATTTTAAAAACGGAATAACATTGAATTGAAAATTTGAATTAATTGCACATAGCAAGGGTAACTACTGTGAAAACTATTGTGAAACGTTTGTTTCAGTTATATATGCGGCTACATGTGTACTGGTCACCCTGTAAAATATATTTCTTATTGAGGGTACAGTAAAGAATATTTAAAAGTCACTGGTATGGGATGTGACCAGGGGAAAAGTGGCTGATTCCTAGGACTTTTTTTCTCTTCCAGAGTTTTCCACGATGCTTATAAATCGGTCTTGCTTTGTGACAGATAATAGGCACCCGAAGCGGCAGGAGCCTGATTAACTATGAGAGCTTCCTAAACAGTGACGACAGTATGTGGGTTCCATATGTGCCCCCAAGTTAATCTCCTGATCTTCAGTGCTCCCTTTTATTATCCCAAGATGACTGCCACCAGGTCCCAGGGGCTGCATACTTCCTCATTCATGGTTAGCAAGGACGAGAGTCTGTGTCCCAGCCTTTTTAGCAAAACTCCTGAGAGTCACTCTGATTAGACTGGCTTAGTTCACATGACCTCCCTGATCCAATCATTTTGGCCAGTGGGATTGACTGGCTCAGCCCTGCCCTCTCCTGCCTGAGTCAGCTTCTTAGAACCGCATGAGTTCCTAGAAAGGAACTCAGGGGTTATTGGAAAAGGGGAAATGGAGAAATGAGGTAATTGACTAATGTCCAATACTTATGGCCTTACGGTGACAAAACTAGTTGAAAGTTTCAATAACATTTATGATGGTCATTTTGACTGTTTGCTCTGAGCTTCACTCTAGCCTTTCCATGCTCTGCTTTCAACTGAAGAAGGTTGGGCTCTGAAAAGTCCCTTTCCCAGACTCCTCTTGCCAGCTGTCTTCCTGTCAGATTCAGTCAATAGGAAGTACAGGTGGGAAATTATATGGCTGGAGATAGGGTGACTGGAGAAGAGGCGTAGCCATTGTTTGCTCTGCATCCACCTGAGACTCTGGCAGCAGCCGGGGGTTCTAGGCTCAGAGGCCTTCAGCATTTCCAGCAGTGCTGGGCTACTGCCACAGGCTCAGTGGTACTGGAGGGGTAGCAATAGGCTCCAGTGATCTCTGGCAATTCTGCTAGCAGCATCATTTCAAAAACAATGCTCCAGGAGTGTCAGCAGCAAGTGCACTTCTGGGTCTAATGACACACAGCCACTGGATCCTCTAGGCCTAGGGGTGGTAGAAGCTTCCTACAGCTACTATTCTCTAGTTTGCCCACCTTACCCTTTTGCTCCTTCAAGCCAACATGTTTCTAACCAGTTCTCTGAAATAATCTCCTTTTGTCTGAAATTGCAAACACATGTCCTGTTTTCTTGTCTTCACCCTGACCGACACAGTACTGTCCTGGCTGTTGGATAGGCTGACTGCCATGGCCATTTTCCCAGTTGTGCTGTTTGCAGATGTTGGACTGGGTGGTGCCACAAGAGAAGCACACTAAGCTCTCCGCTGGGGCACGGGGAAAGGAGCAAAGAGGACCAGGAGAAAGCACAGGTAAAGCCTCCTGCTCCTTTTCCTTCCTCACCTACCCCTGTTAGAACCTAGTAATAGAGAACTTACTGCTTGCCTCCCGAGAGCGTGACTCCGTGTGGTGACTGGGAGGGATGGGCTCCAGAGTGACTGGGTGGGTGTGCAGCAGTAGGGGGCCCAAAACGGAGATGCCAGGAAAGGGTATCCTTGCTGCAGAGTAGTTTAGGAAGGGTTTAGGAGGGGCAGCAACTATTACCTCTGCTTCCTCTTTTTCAGAAGTGCTGATGGAAGGGAAGACTGATGTTTTCCAACCTTTCCTGTCTGATCTTCTACGAAGAGCTCTGTAATCAAAACAAGAAAACTGACTCTTCCAATGGCATTTATCCTTGCCAATACCTGAGAAAGTCTTACTAAATCCTTCCGTCTAACCTGGCTTACTTCTGTGGGCTCCTGGTGCTACCCAAGCCCTTAGGATGTAGCCAGGTCTCTGTAGGGACTGAAGGGGTAAGGTTGTGAATGACTCCTGGAGGCCTCAAGGGGGCAGCAGTGCCAGGAATACTGCTTTTGTCCGAGGCCCCTTGCCATGGCCGGTAGTGTTTTGCAAGGTGGTCTTAGGCAAGTCCTGCATTAGTGTGATTCATGACTAGGTTCCGTCTGGATCCAACTTAACCATTAACTTGCTCTGTGGTCTTGAGCAAGTCATTTAATCAAGCTCAGTCTCATTTCCATCTGTTTAAAAAAAAAAGCAGAGGGATGGGTCTCTAAATTCATTTAAAATAGTTTTTCCCCCCTTTTCTGCCTACTCCCCACCCACTCTGGTTCAAGCCATTGTTTCTCAGTCTAGTTGTGTAGGACACAGCTCCCTGGCCCATGCTGGTATTATGAGCCTTGCGCTCCCCCAGCTGAAGCAGTTGGTCCCGGCTGTCGTCGGCAGCTCACAGCTGCTCTCGCTGGCTGCTGGCCACTGACGCTGGCTGCCGGCCACTCACGCTGGCTGCCGGCCACTCACACTGGCCACCCCATAGCAGGACATGGCAGCCCAGCTCCAGGGAGACCTGTTGTTCATGATCTTAGCTGGAGAAGGCGCAGCTCACTGGCCTATGTGGGAATCGAACCAGTGATCTCAGCATTAGGAGCAGGGCGCTCCAACCACCTGAATCACCGGGCTGGCCCTAAAATAGTTTTAAGAAGGTGGATGGGATAGAAGAAATCATAAGTATTTTTCTCTATTCCTCTTTCTTGCCCATTCTTCCCGGGTTTCTGTGAGTATCAAATAAGATAATAAGCATGAAAATGCTCTGAAAAGTACAAAGCTTTGTACAAAAATGAGGAAGTATTATTATCAACATAGTTGTTAGCTTAGAAGGATGAAGGCAGGGCATAGGCCAAGAGCCAAACAGCTGGAAGGCAGGAGACCTTATCACCAAAGAAGGAAACTTTCTTTGTTCAAATTCTTCCTAGAGTGGCACTTTCTTTGGAGTAGACCTGGCACTGGAATCCTCTGAAATGCTGAAGTGGGTCCAGAAAAGTGTTAAGGGGGTAGGTAGGGCATTCAGCAGCGAAAAAACACCAGAGAAACACCAGCCCTGGTTCCTCAGTTCTTTTGTGATCCGACAAAGGATCCAATGGAAGAGGAAGGCAGATTGTATCCACAGGACTCAGGTTCAAAGCCAGGTGTATGTTGGATCTTCCCACAGGCTCTTTAACCAGCTACCAAGCTATTTTGGGAGCCAGGATGTCATGGCATCCTGTAACTAATACTGAATTCAGTTGCCAACAACCTAAAAATCATTCTCTCTACATGGTGTTCAAAGAGAACATTGATCTGGAGAAGACCTTAGAGACAGTCTAGTCAATCTGAGGCCCAGAGGGGGACAGAGACTTTCCAAGATAACAAGTAGAGTCAGGCTCATTAGGCTGTAAGGAACAGAAACCTACTCAACCTAGCTCAAATATAAAGGAATTTCCTGTAAGGACTGGAATCGAAATGCCAGCAGGAATGAGGCAGGTCTAGGACTCGCTGTTCTCTTCATTCTCCCTCTTCTCACACCCTCCCCATCTCTGTACAGGGTTGCTCCTTTCTCCTCTAGCTACAAACAGGCTTTTTAAAAACTCTTGGTCTCTGCTCCTTCTTATCTCAGCTTGCACATGGCTTTACTGGCCAAGGCTCTGTTGTCTCTGACCTCCCTACTTTAATTCCCTTTGCCATCTCATAATTTCTTTCTGTTCCTTGGTTCAAGAGAAGCCTCTAATTGTCCTGTCTCAGATTATTGTGCTAAGCCATTAGTTAAAGGTTCCCAGCTAATATATGAAATGGTAACCTTTGGCTCTGGTGCTGGATCCATCTGCTCAAGTCTAGAGGCTGGAAGGCCCAGTGGCCCCCGACAGGGTTTGTGGTCTGGGCAGCTTTTCTTCAAAGTGGATGTGAGTTGGGCAGGCACTGTGCCATCACTGGGACCACGTGACTGGAGTCCAAGACTCCAGATTTCCTGCCCAGAACTTTCCCCATAGAATTTGTCATTTCTTTCCTTTATTTATGCAGCAGACATGTCTTAATGCCCGTTAAATGTAGTTCACTTCTTCCGTCTCTCCTCTTCCTCCTCCTCCCTGCCCTGAGGAACTTATGGTACGGTGAAGATAAAGGCAGGAAAATAATTAGACTATCTGAGTGCTTTAGAAGAAGTATAAACAAAGTAATAATAGCTCCCACTTACTGAGTACCCTCTGCCAATCACTGCTAATCACTTTACGTATGTTTTCTCATTTTGTCTTTACAGCTTCCCTGTGAAGTCCGTGCCACACTTCACACATATGGAAACAGGCACAGAGAGGGACACACAGATAATAAACAGCACAGCAGGACTCTGATGCCAAAGCCTGCTCTGTTAACCACTGTGCGATGCAGCCTCTCTCGTGAGGTTCCAGCATGGAGGACCATCTCGGCCTAAGGAGGAAGCAGGGATAACTAAGGAGAGCAGTAGACTTCCAGAAGGAGGTGGTATCTGAGCTGAACCTTGGAGCAGTACGAGCTTTCACCAGGCAAATGGGGGTAATGACTGAACAGCAAGGTATGAGCACGGAGGAGCCCCTGAAAGGCTCGAGTCAGGGTGTGAGCTGGGAGGAGGGCCGGGAGAACATTGCATGCCCCTGAGAGTAAGTGCCTCCCTAAATTTGTGCCCTACGTATCTCGTTTACCCCACCCTTGTCCAAGCCCTGGTGGGTAGTGAGGAGTTGAGGCCAAGAGGAGAAATGAGAACAAGGACGTGGAAGAATACACATGCAACAGACCTTAAGAAATTTAACTACTATCGTCTAGGCCTTTGTTCCTGAAATGGACTCAAGGTGCATACGTAGAGTCCTGAGTGAAAACCTCAAAGGAGATGAAAATCTTTAAAATACCCAAACAAACAACAATCACACTAACAACCCTCCCAGGCCCAGATTTTCCACAGCTTTCTTCTGCCTGATTTTCAGGTCTTGACTTTGATGTTACTTCCTCTACAAAGCATTCCTTGGTCTCCCGAGCTTGCCTTAGGGCACTTGGTTTTGACAGAGTGGTTCAGGGGGATTTTTTTTCTCTCTGATGAGAGCCATATCTGTGGGGCTTGGCAATAGATTCCTTCTCACTCACAGCACCTCAAGTATCAGTGTGCAGATCACACCCAATCAGTAGGCCCTGAACTGTTTCAGCACCGGGAGTCTGTGCCCCAACGCTACATATTCAGAGGGCACTACAGCCACCCCAGATCTACCTCGATGGTCTACAGGGTACATTGCTGTAAATTCTTGGTTGAGGACCTAAGATCTTGTACCAGGACACAGGCCCACAGGAGCTGCCTGAACAAGTGTGAAGCGCCACTGCCACTTTAATAAAAGCTTTCTGTGGTCATGTGCAGCCAGCCTGTCCCTGGACTTTGGAAATATTTTCACATTGTAATGATGTAAAGCATAAATATGTTTTATTTCTTCATCAGTTCAATGCCAGAGAGAGCCCTTTGTGCCAGGTAGGGTCAATGGAATCAAAACAAATTTCCAAAATCAAATTTTTGGGTCCTCAGTTCTATACCCTCTCTAAGTAAAAGACAATCTGGCTCAAATATAAAGGAGGTTCTTTTTTTTTTTTTAATGAACCCCACACAGTTCCTTAATCTGACCATGGCTCCAACACGCAATAGCCAAAACCGCACTGCCGTGACAACCCCCTGTGTTCCTTTATCTCTCCATCTTGGTTTCTTATTCTTACTGGTCCTCAGGCCACCTTTCATTCCCTGCTGACAGTCACTGTTATGGGGATCTTGGCCGTACCCAGCCGGTTTCTCCTCCATATTTCCAATCTATCCAGCCCACTCCCTGTTCATGGAGCTGCACTGACATCTTCAATATTCTATTTCTGACCCTGTCGGAAGGAAGCAGGGGGAGGGTTTGTGGGACACTGTTTATAAAGTGGAGAGCAGTGGACAGTCCTGTCCTGGACCTTCACATGCACTCACCACTCATTCACTGACTCACCCAGAGCAACTTCCGGGCCTGCATGCTCCATCCATGGGAAGTGCCCTATACAGGTGCATTATTTTTTATCTTTTACACTGTATTTTTACTGTAGCTTTTTAATGTTTAGATACACAAATACTTATCATTGTGTTACCATTGCCTACAGTATTCAGTGCAGTAACACACTGTACAGGTTTGTAGCCTAGGAGAAATAGGCTATACCATACAGCCTAGGTATGTAGTAGGCTAGACCATCTAGGTTTGTGTAAATGCACTCTATGATATTCCCATGATGACAAAAATCACCCAATGATGCATTTCCCAGAACATATCCCCATTGTTAAATGGCACATGACTGTATTCTTATAATTGCCCTTTGCCTTATCTGTCTCCCCACCAGGCTGTGAATACCCTGACTGCAAAGGATGGGCCTTGTTGGCCCTTCCATCCCCAGTAGAGCACATGGCTTATAGTAGCTGCTCAGTAAAAGACAGGCAGATGAAGGAATAATAGCTTCCAAGGAGCCTCTGCCAAGTTTTTCAGGCCACATCGATTTTTCTATCTGTGTCTGGGGTCCTACCAACCTCAACACTTCAAATCCTACACATGTTGGAGCCAGGAGAAAACTTCCTCCTGCCATTTTACATATGGGATGATTGAGGTCCAATTTGCATGTATTTGCCAACAATCTCAATTTAATATCTCCAGTTATAATTTCTCCTCTTAACTCCGGCTCTGGTCAGCTGTTTCTGCAGCCCCTCATCCAGGATGCCCCCACAGTACCTGTATCTAAACACATCCAGAACTGGACTCAGCTTGTCCCCAGGCCTGGTCCTCCTCCAGGCTTCCCTAACTTGGTGAAGAACACAACTACCCACCCTGCTGCTGGGACCAAAATGCTGGGAACCCTCTTGCCACCTCCTTCATCCTCCTACCACCAATCAGACACCAAAGCCAGTAGTTTCTACAATCTAAATCACAAAATCTATTCAAGTCCTCTCTGCCTCCTTAGTTTAGATGCCCCACAGCACTCAGTTGACCCCTGCAAAGTCTCCTCATTAGTTCCTCTGAATCTGCTCTTTCCTTGTTCTAATCCATGCTCCTCACTGCAGCTAGAGTCACCTTTTAAAAATGCTACTTTCTCATTTAACTCTTTTGCTGATAGGCCTTCAATAGATCTCTACTTTAAAAAAAACTAATAATAATAATGATAATTATTGTTATTATAGCTAATACTAATGGAAATTTTATTACATCCCAGGACCTGTTCTAAGGACTTTATACATATTAACTCATTTAATCCTCACAACGCTAATTATCCCCATTGTATAGATGAGGAAATTGAGATTCAGAAAAGCACCTTCAGAGCTTTTGCATAAGCTCTTACCCATCCTTGACTCTTTGATCTGGTTGACTACTGTTCAAACTTCGGAAGGTGGGCTACCTTGGGGAGCATTCTAGGACCTCCCTGACTAGGTCAGGCCTTCTATGGCATGTATCCCAATTTGTAACTACATATTATTTTGGTGTGTGTGTGGGGGGGGTCACTTAATTGGTGTCTGCCACCCCAATAGGTTTTACATTCTATACTTTGCTCATCATGTATCCTTAGTACTCGACATATAACAAATGCTTGCACAATATTTGTTGAATGGATCAATGAAAAAAGCGCTTTTAATAGGAGAGGAGTTGTGGTCAAATTTGCTTTAGAAGGGTTTCTCTTGCGTGAAAGTTTCTCTTGCGTGAAAGTGAACCCAAGTCACTGCCAGCAGCTGGATCCAGGAGTGAGAGGAAGGCAGTCTTCATGAGGGCAGTGGCCATGGGGACAGAGAGCAGTAAATGAACCTGCGGAATATGTAGTAGGTAGATTGGGCAGGCCCTGATAATTAACTAGATGGAGGTGAGGATGAAGGGGGAGTCCAGGATGACTCCCAGGTTTCTGGCTTAGGCAACTGGTACCTTGAACCCAGGTGGGGAGCATCTGTGAGGAAAGAGGCAGGTTGGGTAGATAGAGCAGGTGGCCACTAGACCAAGTCAACAAAAACATGGAAAAGTTCTCAGAATCTTTGTACCCAAAGTTCTCTGTGGCCAAACTCTAACTTGGTCCTGGTGTACTTGTCCAGCCTCACCTTCAACTTAGCCCAGACCGAGGGCACGCAGACCACCGCTCCTCCCCTAAGACCCACTCTTCCTCTTCCCAGGCTTGTGAGTGCTATCCTGCTCTTTCACCCCTCCCTCAAACTCCACAAAACTCAGCTTGAAGGACATCGCTGGGATCCCTTTCCCACTGCCCTCACCCCTTCCTGAGGTTAACATGTCCTCTGCTGTTTCCAGAATTCACCTTATCAGAAATGTTTCTCTCTGCCTGTCTCCTCTACTGGTTGTTTCTCTAAATTCTGAATCCCTAGAACCTGGGACAAGGCCTGGATCAAGATGAACCTCAAAAAAAAAACTTTGTTTTATTGGCTTCCCCCACATGAAGAGTGGGGCCAGGAGTCAGACACTGAATTCAGATGCCACCACTTAGGGTTTGGAAAGTTGCTTGTCTCTCAAATCCTGTTTCCTTGTCTGTCAAATGGAGACGGTCCTACCGACCGTGGACCCACCTAGAAGAGTTGTTTTGAGGATCAAATGAAATACTCTGTTAAGTGTTTATCACAATGCCTGGGACGTTGTTAGCTCCCTCAGAATTGTTGCTGTTATTTATCCTAAGAAAAAAAAGTCCCGCCTTATCGTCGGGAAGATGCATGAAGCTGGAAACCGAGGATTGCAGTTCCCAGGATGGCCACACGAGAGAAGTGGCGAGCAGCCTCAGGGCGGACTCTGGCTCCGCTGTGCTAAGGCACCTGCTGTGGACCCAGATGGCCTGGCGGGGATTCCCGGGGCTTCCCGCCCCTGAACAGGTGGGTGACGGCCAGGGCGCCGTGGGAGGAGCCTTGGCGAGGTGCTCAGCCTCAACTCTCACAGTCACCGCCGTCCCTTCTGTTCATTCCCTTCTCAGCTACAGGGAGGGGCTGGGAGGCCAGAAGGTGCAAGAGTAGAGGGCAACTGGGATTTAACCCCTCCCGCTTGTTACTTGTCTTTCAAACTTAAGTATGATCACTTCTTCTCTATAGCAGTTTTTATAGTCAAATTTATTGCTGTTTTCCCTTTGGCGTCTAGGTTCATCGTGCTTAGAATGTCTTCCATCTCCAAGATTACTAGAACATTGCATGTGTTTTCTTCTGGTATGTTATAGCATTATTATTTAAATATGCACTCCACCTGAAATTTATTTCTAGGTAGGAAAAGGACACAGCTTTCTTTTATTTTCCCAATGACTTGCCAGTTATTCCACCCATTTGTTGAAAGGCCTATATTTCCCCGTTTACCTGAACTGCTGCCTTTCTCATACACCGAACTCCCTTGGGTAGTTGTCCATTTCTATACTCCACTTTGTTCCACTGATTCCTCTAAGTCTACTTTAATACATATGCTTTAAGTACATTGACTTTATGTTTTAATATCAGGTAAGGTGAATCCCTGTCCATTACTTTTCTTTCTAGATGTTTAATTCCTGCATGTTTATTCTTCTATATGCCCTTAAAAATCAACCCCTACCCCTAACACCACCTGCCTCCACCCAACCCTTCTGGAAGCCAAGATGGAGCTTTGAAGTCCCTGAAATTATATAGAAAGTGTACATCTGTGCGTTTCTCCAGAGGGAAAGCCCAAGTTTTCATCAGATGTGCAAAGAGGCCAGGAGTCCAAACGGAGCCCCTGGTTTCCATGTCTCTGTGATGGGATGCCTCGCCTCACGTCTTGATTCCTCCCCTCTCTCTCCTGTCTTCACAAGCTCTGTTCACTGCATCCTTCACCTCCACCACTGTGCCAGCTACTTCCCAGGCCTCCTTCTTGTTCCCCCAATCTAATCCCTTTGTTGCTCCAGAGCAATTGTTCTACAATACAGACCTTAGTTCTAGACCTGATGGAGATTAGATAATAATAAAAGTTTAGTTAATACATTCATAAAATTGTGTGTCCCACCCTCTCATTCAGGGGTGTATCTTCACTGGTTGGCTCCAGGCTGCCTGGACCCAGGCCCACATCACCTTCTCTGGACAGCTCTGCCTTGAGAAGTGGGCTTCTTCCAGTATCCTAAGCCTGGAAACCCAGGGAAGGCCCACAGCTCCTGTGGTGACCAGCCGTAGGACCAGATGTGGGCTTTCCACACTGTTGGGTCTCAGTATACCCTTCTCATAGACGAGTTGAGAAAAGGGAAGAGATAGGGTGAGGGGTATGTAGACGATACAGCTAGCTATCCCAAGAGTGTCATTTAATCCCAATCATTTTCCTTTTCCCCACACCTTTCCACTCCCCATTCACATTTTAATCCACACCCTCACCAGCGAATGCTATTTGTTTTGCCTGCCTCCAGCAAACAATTGGGAAGGCAAATAAATACTAATAATATTGTCTCCTCTGTAAATGAGTGGAATTAAGAACACTGGAGTCCCAGAGCGGAACTGACCACCTAAGCAAGGTTAAACACAGCAAGATGGGGGCAGACATGACCCTCGTAGACACTTGATACAGCATCCTCCTCAGGTCCCAGTTGCCAAGGAACTCAGGACTCAGGGAACTCACTTGGAATTTCGTTTAGGCTGATGCTAAGTCCTACAGCAGGGCTTCTCAACCTTGGCACTATTGACATTTGGGGTCTGATAATTCTTAGGTGTGGCACTTTTCTATGCATTGGAAGATGTTTAGCAGCATCTCTCGTCTCTTTTCACTAGATGCAAGTAGCAATGCCCAGTTATGAAAACCAAAGACGTCTCCAGACATCACCAATGTATGACGGCAGGGAGAGGGGGGCAAAATCACCTCAAGTTGAAAACCACTGTTATAGGGCTGGCCTGGTGACTCACTCAGGTGGTTGGAGCTCCATGCTCCTAATGCCAAGGCTGCTGGTTCAATTCCCACATGGGCCAGTGCCAGATGGCTCAGTTGGTTGGAGCACGGGCTCTTCACCACAAGGTTGCCAGTTCAACTCCCGAAAGGAATGGTGGGCTGCGCCCTCTGTAACTAACAACGGCAACTGGACCTGGAGCTGAGCTGCGCCCTTCACAACTAAGACTGAAAGGACAACAACTTGACTTGGAAAAAGTCCTGGAAGTACACACTGTTACCCAATAAAGTCCTGTTTCCCTTCCCCAAATAAAAACAAAAACAAACAACAATAACAACAACAACAAAAACCACTGTTATAGCAGAAGAAGAGACGGCAGGGGAGGGAAGTCAACTTGGGTCTCAGGACAGGACACTCTCTACAACCTTATTATATAAAAGGGACATCATAAAGTCTTTTTCCTCATAGCAGACACTTGGGCAAGTCTTTTCTCCTCTCTGGCTTCAGTTTTTCTATCTGTAAATTGGATTTGGTGTTTGTAAGTCGATTCCCCTTCTCTCACCATGTAACGTTCCTGGTTCTGGTTCAGGGTGGGACAGGGGTACTGCGGTGCCAGTTAGGCGCCCCAAAGAAAAGGAGGGATGAGTATAGAGGATGTGGTGGAGAGAGGGGACCAGGTATGGAGCAGTAGGGTCCTAAGGTTGTGGAGAGGCTCGAGGCATCTTCTAGACCCTGCCCACTTCGAGCCTTATTAGCGTAGGTCGCAACCAACCAGGCAAACCCAGACTCTCCCTATTCCCCTAGGCCCCGCCCACCACTAAAGGTCCCGCCCGATTGACCCCGCCCCTCCAGTGACCCCTCCCACCAGACCTTGGCCCCGCCCCAGCAGGCCCCGCCTCCCTCTTCTCCTCCGGCCAGCCGGGGCTTGGGCTTTGCACCCGGCGGCGGCTGAGAACCGTGGACGTTGCACAGCCGGTAGCGCAGACGGGCGGAGCGGAGCTGCCCAGCCCGGTGACGGGCGATGCCCCCGTGAGCCTCTCTCGCCGCCCCTCCCCGCCCCGCGCCCCTATCGCCTCGGAGTCCGCCGCCCGCCTGGGACCGGGCCGCGCCTACTGCCGGGTCCGCGGGGCGGGGTCCCGGGGCAACACCTGCCCCGCCTTGCAGAGCCGCCTCGGCCAACCGAGACCCCTTCCTGTCTGAACCCCAGGCCCACCTACGGGTAAGTCTGTAGGCCTTGTTCACCTGGGAGTGGACGTGGGGAGGGGCTGCAGAGGTCTGGGGGAATCACCGGAGGAGGGAATGGGGGCTCCGGCCGGGAGGCGCCACGTAGGGAACTGTGCGTGCAGGGAGGGTCTGGGGGGCGGGGGCCCGGGGGATGAGCACAGTGTGTGTGATGACTCCGGGGCGGGGGCTAAGGTATGAAAGGGGAACATGGGGTTGTTTGGGGAAGCCTGGAAAATGAGTCTTGAGTTGTTTGCTGATGCTCAAAGCATCTGGGGCCCGGTCTTCAACAGCATTGCCTCGCATGGCATTTTTGGAAAGTGCTTAAAATCCCTCCTGGAAAGGGAGCTGGAAGGCAGCTTGCCTTCCTCCCTCCTGCCCGTGCCCTGGTTGAGAAGTGGTCACTGTCCTCTCAATGAGACACCACTGTGGTGCCTAGAGGACCCCTACTCCATGAAGGAAAAGGGGGGGTGCTCCTCCAGCCCTCGGATGGGAAGAGGGGGCTTCCGGGAAGCTGGGAAAGGCAGCTTGGACTCTCCAACGTGGAGAGTCCAGGGTGCAAGGAGACTTGGCAAGACCCTTGGTGAGCAACTTCCACACTCTCTCATTCAGGGGTGTATCTTCACTGGTTGGCTCCAGGCTGCCTGGACCCAGGCCCACATCACCTTCTCTGCACAGCTCTGCCTTGAGAAGTGGGCTTCTTCCAGTATCCTAAGCCTGGAAACCCAGGGAAGGCCCACAGCTCCTGTGGTCCTAGATGGGGTGAACAATGCCATACCCCAGGCCAGAGAACAGGGGTGCTGGCTGGCACTGCCACCTGGGGGCAGTTTGGATGTGGCCCTATAGGGCTGGGGAGCCTGGATGAATGTCAGTGACCAAGCTCAGCTCCAGGGGTGTTGTCTGGGTGTGGAGAGGAAGGCTGCTGCCTCTTTGATCCTATCCTCTGCCCATGATGACTTCTTAAGTTTAGGGTCCTTGGGTTTGGGGCCTGAAGTTGTGGGGAAAGGACTCTTCTGGGCTAGGCTTGGTCACCAGGGGGTTAACTAGCCAGCCCTACAGTTGCTGCCAGCCACCAATTAGTCTGTAATCAGGCAGCTGCCAACTGTCCCTGGGGGCATGTGGGCAACCTAATGGGGCATTCTCTTGGGGGGGGGGTTGAGGAAGGGGCCTGTGAAACCTGTGCTCAAACCAAGCACCATGCCCTTCAGAGCCTGTTTAGGACCCCAGACCCTTCCCCTGCCCTCTATGCCACGCTGTCTGGCTTAGGATCTGTAGCCCTGGGTTTCGACACCTACCTGACCCTCTGTAGGATGTGAAGCCCAGAATTGGACAAACTTGGCTTCAAACCCAGGTTGTGCCACTTTCTGGCTGTCGCCAGAAATCACTTCCCCTCTCCGAGCCTCCTTCAGTAAAACAGAACCACCTTTTAGGTCTGCTGGAGGGGAGAGTAAATAAAATGGTGGATTTGAGCTACTCAGCACAGTACGTGGCACTCAGGGAAACTCAGTAAGATAACTCACAATCAACTCCTGTGCCAAGGACTTGACAGGACAGGTAGGCAGGAGTCAGGTGCTGAGGACCCAGTAGGGACCAAGGTCCCTCCCTCTGGGCATGTGGTCTCATGGGCCAGGCACTGTCTCTATCTTATTATCTTTCCCTCCCATCTTGCTCACAGATACTTCTGGTCTCTGGACGTTAATTGGATTTCCTCTGTAGAACTCAGGGCTGAGCTGCTCCTTTCTGAGCTCCCGCAATCTCTAACTAGGTGCTAAGCTCTGTGGGGTCTGTCAGGGGTCTGGGTGATGTCTGCAGCTGCAACAGCAGCTGGCCCTTTAAGGAGGGACAAAAACAATTATCCTGCCTGGGCATTGCATCAGCTGGAGCCTGGAGGGTCCCTGGGGATGGAGGGGGCAGGCTGGTGGTTGATTTCATTAGTGCCATGTGAGAACTCTCACCCAAGTCTGCCCTACTCCCCAGCCGCAGCCTTCTCCCCCAGGCAGCAGCAGAGCCCCAGATACATTGCCCCCCCCCCGGAGCACCACCTTGGAGCACTCTGTCTGTGCACCCCCAGACCATGGCATGGGCCGTGGCAGAGGGGGAGATATAGGGAAGTGTCTCTCACACTGGTCTTTGGCCGACGGGGTGCAAGGTATGCCTCCTGTGCTGGTACTTTGCTGACAATGACAATGGGGGTACCTCCCCCATTAGTGTTTGGCTCACCTGGGGGTATTTCTCCCATTGTGGCATTTTGTTGACCCAGAGGACTGACTTCTCCACTGGCCTTTACACTGGTGTTTTGCTGACCCCACAGAGCAGTTGTGCTGCCGGGGGAGTTTGGGAGCTGAGGGCATGGGTGAGAAACAGTTGCTCTCTGGTTGGAGGTGAGCTGGTTGGGAACCGTGAGTCACAGGGGCAGAAAGGACACCAGGTACTTGGGTAGCAGACAGACATGGGTTCAAATGCCGCATACGCCACTTCCAGACTCTGTTATCATTTCAGGCAGGTGGTCTCAGACTCCTCTGGAAAACAGGAAGAATGTATACCTATACTGCCTCACGCCCATTTGGAAGGTGCTCAGGGGATTAAATGTACCAACAGGATGTACAGCACCCAGCCCAGGGCTGGCAGGGGAGGGTGCATACCGTGTGATGGTTCTCTTCCCTTTGTAAGTTTGGGCTCCTCACACATGGTGTTCAAAATGCCTGGATAAGAAAAGGGGGGTTCGGGAGGAGTAGAGAAAAGGGGAGAAAGAGCGCAGGGCCCCCCTGCCTCTGTTGAGGTGCATGCATTCAGATACCTGATGTGCTCACACACCCAAGCTCTGGGAGCCAGGCAGCCCCTGCCTCTGGGAGCCTACATTCTGGCCAGGAGACGGCCCAGAGCAGGTGACGTATGTTGAAAGGAGGGAGTCAGGGAGCCTAGGGTGACAAGGACTTGAGGAGACAAAGAAGAAGGGATGAGGAGAGGGAACAGTTTGTGCTAAAATAAAGCTTTGATGATGGTGAGAACAGGCCTGGGGTGGTAGGGGGAGGACAGCAGTAGTGGAGGGAGGAGAGAGAGTGGGCAGGCATCAGAACTCCCTGGTCTAGCAGGATACTAAAGATTTGGGAATGATGCTGAGGCCACCGGCAGCCCCTAAAGGGTTTTAAGCAGAGGAGGCAGGGTCCGATTTCCAGAGAGTGCGGGCTGGGGTCTCTGGCCCTCAGGCAGAACCTTCTCAGCAGTGACCTTTTGCCCTGTGTTACCCACTCCCCTGTGCAGCAGCCCTGATCCTCCGGGAGCTGGTTGTTTACACGGCTCATCCCAGGAGGGAGGGTGCCGGTCCCAGTCCCTCCAGTTCCCTCTCTCTGGGTCTTGTTGATGAAGTTCATCCCTTGGGGTCAGGTTCTCCCTGCGGAGCCAGAGGGCACGAGGCAAGCCTTTGGCACCAGCTGGCCTATATTCACATCCCAGGTCTGCAGTTCATGAGGTAGTGATTTCTGGCAAAGCACACTCCATCTCTGAGCCTCGGTGTCCTCGGCTATAAAATGGGTTGATGTTTTATCTTTCTATGGGAAGGATAAAATGAAATTCCAAATGGAAATCACAAAACCCTATCTCAATGTCAGTTAGCATTTTTACTCTATTGCAAGGGGGCTGATAACTACTCTGGCCAGGCCCAGGGCTGGCTGGGGGTGGGGTCAGGGCTGGTTTCATGAATGTGTTTGCACAGGTCCCTGCGCTTAGAAGGACCTCACACTGGGTTTAATGTGCTGCTGTCACCTTCTTGAAATTCTTAATAATTTTGAATAGGGGTCCTGCATTTCCATTTAGCACTGGGCCCTGCATGTTATATAGCCCCACAAATTGGGTGGGGGTAGGAAGAGGCAGGGAGGGACACAGACCTGCAAATAGTTCCCAAGTGGAGGAGGTATAAGGTGGAGGATGTGACTAACTGTCCCAAGGTGGGTGGGATGTTAATAATAGTAACATTTATTTAGTGCTTACTGTGTGCTAGGTTCTCTGCTAAGCACTTTACATACTCGTCTTCAAACAGCCCTACGAGGTTGGTACTATTATTATTTCCTTTGTACAGATGAGGACAGTGAAGTTTTGTTTCTTGACCAAAGGCACACAGCCATCAAGTGGCAGAGCTGGGATTCAAACCCAGGTTGTCTTACTGGAGAACATGTGCCTAGACCAGGGACATGAGGAGGGCGGCCCCCTGAGCTGGGTCAGAAGGATAACTTGGAGTTTGCAAAGGAGGAGGGTGTTGTGGGGAAGGAAGGGTTGTCTCAGCTGGGAAGTGCCTGTGCCAAGGCGTCATGCTTGGCCAGGAAAGGTGGAACCAAAGCCAGATGCCTCCCAGGGCTAAGGGAAGTACCCTTTGGATTTCATGGTTCTGCTTTTCCAAGCTCAGAGCTCCTGGTCATCTGTTCCCAGGCCCTGCTGCTACCATGATTCCTCAGAGCTGCCCCAGCCCCTTTTTCTTACTCTGTTGCACACTCCTCCCCCACTACCAGGTAAACCTCTTGACTTTAAATATCTCTTCTGGGCTCCAGACCTGCAGGTACAACTGCCTCTGGGCTGCATTTAGATGTCCCACGGTCAGCCTTAGGTCCAAACCCAGGTCCCCAGCTCTGCTTGCCAGCACCTGCTCTGCCTCCAATGTCCCCCGCTCATCCTGCCAACACCATCCACCCACTTGTTCAAGCTGGAAAGCTGGAAGTTATCCTGGACACCTCCCTCTCCCTCACCCCCACATCCCACAGCCGGTCCTATTAGTTCTCCTGAATCTCTCTTGAATCTGTCATCTCTCTCCCTGCCCACCGCCCCATTCCAGACCACCATTAGCTCTCACCTGGACTGCTGCGACAGCCTCCTAAACTGGTCTCCTTTGTTTCTGTTCTTGCCCCACTTCATTTCATTTTTCATAGTATAGCCAGAATGATCTTCTAAACATAAATGTATCATTTCCCTGCTTAAGATCCTTCCAAAACTTCTTGGAATAAAAACCAGCCTCTGATGTAATCTGCGAGGACCTGTGTAATCTGGTCCTTGCCCACCTTTTTGTGTCATCTTACACCATTGTCCCGCTCCCTCAGCTGCAGGACTTTCACACGTGTGCCCTCGTCCTGGAATGCACTCCTCCTTTTCCTGCAGACAGATACCAGCTTGAACCTCATTTCCACAGCAGAGCCTAAAAACTGGGAACTGGATACCGCCCTCCTCCGTAGGACCTTGTGCTTCTTCACGGCACTCACCACACTTGAATTGCTTTCTCCTCGTCTCTCTTTCTTGCTAAACTGTGAACTCTGTGGGGTCAGGAATCCCATTTAGCTCTGGCACGTAGTAGGTCTGCAGTGAGTTGTTCAGTGAGTGAAGGAATAGATGGATCAATGCTGCCACATCCTCACTGGCCTCCCTGCCTCCCTCCCGACCTGCCTTCTCTAGTCCTTTCTCATTCCAGCCTCAGAGCCATCTTTCTAAAACACAGAACTGACCTTTCACCCCCTGCTACTTAAAATACTTCAGTAGCTCCCCATTGCTGACAGGAAAGGCCTCAACTTCTTAGCATGGTATTCAAAGCCCTTTGTGATCTGCACCCCACTGCCTCATCTCTGCTCCCCCACCACACTTTGAACTCCCGGCAGTTCCTCTCACACATCAGCTGTTTTGTGCCTCTGTGCCTCTGCACTTGCTGTTCCCTGGGCCTGCAATGCCTCCCCACCCCTGCTTTGTCTCCCTGGAAAATGTCCTTTGTTCTTCAAAACCAGCTCAACTGCCACCTTTGCTATGAAGCCTTTGCGGAGCCCTTCTGCCCCCTTGCCCGGGCAGAGTTAGCCCACGTCCCCTAGCCACATCTGTGCAGAGTCTACGTCACTTCCTCGTCTCCCGTTAAACTGAGCTCCTCCAGTGCAGGCACAGTGATTATTTTTCTCAAGGATTGTTCATCTTTGTATCCAGCTCCCAGCTTCTCCACTGTCTTAATTAGCTCTTTGCTTGTATACAGAAACCCACTCAAGCCAGCCTCAGTAATACAGAAGGGTTTATTACGAGGACATAAGGGATTCCTAGGAACGGCGGGACAGAAAAGTTGTGAGCTTCTGGGAAAAGGGGCGTGTAGGCCAGGAAAAATTGGAGCAGCTGTTCTCTGCAATTTGCCGGCCACCTTCACCTTTCTGTCTCCACAGACTCGGTTTGCTCTGCTTTTCCTGAGGCTGGGCCCCCTATAGTTCCTGTATTGTGTCCCTCCGTTCTAGCTACATTCCGAGCTAGAACCCAGGGCTTGACAGATCCAAGTCCCGACTTCCAGGAGAAGGTCTGATTGGCTCTGAGAGGGTCAGGTGCCCACCCTGGTCCAATCAACTACAGCCTGCTGGGAAGGATCACAAAGTCAGATACGTAAACATGGCTCTTGATCCCCTCAGAGAAAGTGGGGGTCTTTGTTACCAGGCCAAAAGCACTTCAAAAGACGTCTGCTAGAATCCTTAGAGTACCAGGGTGGGCCTGGCCCCCAACCTTCCTTCTGGACAGCATGTGGAGGAAATGGACTGGGCATTGTGTCTTAAAGGGGAGTCTTTTCCTGGGGCGGTATTGCCCAGAGCAGGCTCTGAAGAACCTGTCAGATGTCATTCAGAGTCCTGAGCAGAGAGATTGGGAGCTGAGACCCTGAGTTTTCTAACTTCTCTTTGGAGTGGTGAGAGAGGGAGGAGGAGGGCATGAGCAGTCGGAACAGTTCTCCCACTAAACTCCTATTTATCCGCTAAGACTTAGCTCATTTCCTTTCCTCAGTGAAGAACCATGCCATACCTACCCTCCCTTCCCCCAACCAGTCATTCTTTACCTGCATTAATTCTATTCTTTGTACTTTCCTAGTAATAAACATTTTTGAGCACTTATTTAGTGCCAGACACTATGCACATACTTATTTAATTTAATCCGCATACCCTATGAGATAGACACTATTATTATTCCCATTTTATAGACCAGGAAAATGAGGTTCTGAGAGGTGACATTACAAGCTAGGGACACACAACAGTGTGACTCCAGAGTACAAGCTCTTAACCTCATTCACTTGCCTAGTGGCCTTTCAGGATTGTGAGGGCCTAAGGGGAGGTAACTGAACACCATCCTCCCTCCACTCCCCACTGCCTAGATGGGCCAGCCCAGAGCAAGGGCTCCTGAGTGTGGGACAGACGGATGCAGGTAGAGTGGAAGAGGCATCTGGGTGGGAGTTGAGGGTCTCCTACTCATGGACCAATCCTGTCTAGCTGCATGACTCTGGAAAAGTCCCTTAACCTTCCAGAGCCTCAGTTTTCTCATTTAAAAATCGGGATGATAATTCCTGCTATAAGTCTAGTATTAGATGGTAGGTGTAGGGACAATTTGTAAATAGGAAAGAATTGAGAAATTTCTAAGGATTGTTATTACCAGAATGGACTGTGGCAATAGAGTGCCAGCTGGCCCAAGCTCCTGCAGGAGGCGGGCAAGCCTAGAGCTTCCCAACGTGGAGAGTGGTACCTTCACTGACCTGAGATGACTTTCAGTGGCTCGTGGACCTGCCATTACATAGCACTGGCTCTCAGAGTGAGAAAGTTTGTTCCCTTTTAACTCTATCAAATCCACGTTTGTCCCAGGGAGAACGTGTCAGTGTAGTGTTAGTGTCTCTTAAACAACTTTCCAATATTTGCTGCCCTCCCCTTTTTAACAGCGATCTTGACTGACAGGTCCATATAACTACATTTTACTACTGTATTTAACTGTCATATTCTACTTATTAAAAGTGATACTGGCTTTCTGTTTATAGTAGTAACACAAAGTTTCCACTTAAAATAAATGCATTTCAGTGAAAAGTGTAAATTTCTAAATAAATAAATAATGAGCACCTCAGAAGTATGTAGATTTGGCAGACATCATCGAGGGGCACACAGTGTTATGTAGATAATGCAAAACTGGGAGATGGTATGGGGATGGCAGAGCTATGGACCACTGGCCTAGATAATCTTTACGGTCCCTTCCATCTACCTGGAAAATTGGGAGTCTCTCCCTGCTTCCCTCTCCTCACCTTGTGCCCTGGTTTGGCTTTTTTCCGAGAATCCTGCCATGGTTGTCCTGTAGACAGGAGAATTTGTGCCACTGTCCCCTCAGCCTGCTTGAGGTGGGGGTTGGCTCTTGGAGTCGGGGTGTCTGGATGGGGGTAGGGTGTCCCCTCTTCTATGCGGCAGGGCTCGGGCACTCCTGCAGGGGCAGGAGTGCAGGCTCCACCGTTCTCCTGGTCTCCATGCACCACGGGGCAGGGCCTCCCAGAGGCTTGGATGCCCAGGGTGCACTCGGGCTGTGGGGGGTGCGAGACTGTCCCCGGAGCCTCGTGCCCCAGAACTTGGGGCCCAGGGACAGCGAAGCCAGGAGGCTTTTGGGTCTCAAAGGTCCCCTTTCACCTGCTCCCCCGTTTTCTACTTCTTTGTGTTGCTGACTGCCTGTTCCTAGGAGTTGGACATCAACCCCAGGAGGCCTCAGAGGACCCAGGATTCATCCAAAGGGCCCACGACCTGCCTGCCCCTTCCCCAGTCCCATGTCCACAGTGGGAGGAAAGGCTTTGGCTCCAGGAGGGTGGAGAGCCGGGGTAGTGTGGGGCGTGTGCTTGTGTATCCGAGATGCATGTCTGAGGGTCTCTGTGAAGGCATGCTGTGTGTACATGTGCATGTGTGTGAGTTTCAGTTTGTGTGTATGTATGTGTGCGATGTGTGTGTGTCCGTGGTGAATGTAGCTCTGAGCAATATGTCTGGGTGTCTCTGAGAGCATGTGTATGTATGTGTGGGTGTGCGTGGACATGCGTGCGTATGTGGGGCATGTGATGTGTGTGTCTGGTAAAAGCATCTTCGCATCATGTCTAAGGAGGGAGTTTTTGTGCAGCGTGTGTGGCAGGGTGTCTTGTGTCTGTGTGTGATGTGCATGTGGGTCTGTGGTGAATGCATCTTTATGTAATGTGTTTGTGAGGCGTATGGTGTGTGTGTGTGTGTGTGTGTGTGTGTGTGTGTCTAGGTGGCTTGTTTGCTGGGTGTGGTGTGTGCCTGTTGTTTGTGTATATCGTCGTATTTGTACAGCGCGTGTCTGGCTATGTGGTGTGTCAGAGTGGCTGCATGAAGATGTGTGGTGTGCACGCGGGTCTTTGTGCTCTGGAAAGGGATGGAGGGGACAGGGAGAGGGCTGGGAATGCAGAATGCATTGAGGGCGGCATCTATTTGGCCTGGGGATGCGAGTGTGCTGAGTTCCCGAGGAGGGTCCCCAGGGCTGGTGGCGGGCGTGGGTGGCGCCTTCCGGCTTGGCGCGGAGCTGGTAACCGGAGCCCCTTCCCCCATGAAATATTGATCCGGCCTAGCGGTGGCCCTGGCAAAAAAGCTGGGCAGGCCGGGAGCGAGCCACGGCTGGCCGCTGTCCTTGGTGCTGTTGTGTCTCCCTAGACCGCGGCATCGGCGCTCAGGCTGGGGTGAGGCAGGGAGGAGAAGACTTCTCCATCTACCAGCACCCTCAGCGGAGCCCCTGCCTCTGAGGGTGAGCTAGCCTGTCTCTACCGCCTGTCTGTCAGTTCTGCCACCCCATCTAGAAAGAGGGAACAGGGACCAAATGGGTATTTTGTTGAGATCCAGTATTCCCCAGAGCTAGCGTGAGCATACAGCTGGGTTTACCTGGGACAGTCCTAATTTACACCTGTGGTCTATGTGTGATTGTTAGTAGTGCCTTTGCTCACTCTCAAAATAGTCCCAGTGGGATGATAAAGTATGTGCTCCCCAGCAATAGAGCTTTGCTTCGAAGACCTTTTCCCCCACCTTCTCTGCCCTGGGGGTTCTGCAGCCATGTGGGTGTGCAAATGCCATGTGTATGTTTGGGTGGGGGCATTGTCATGCTTACGCTTGGGTTGAGCTTGAGTAAATGGTCGGGAGCCCAGGATTCTTGGGATACTGCTGCAGCTCAGACCCTCCCCGGGGGATCTAGCCCCCTTCTCTACCAGTCCAAATTCTGCTTTCCATTTAAGCTGTGCTCTTTTTCAGGCCTGGGCTTCCCCTGCCCCCCTAGGAGAGAGTCAGGGTACCCCCCACCCCTGGCCTCCCTCCTGAATCCTGGGCTGGGCAGGCCTGTCCTTGGTCTCAGTGTCAGGGTGTGGTAAGGCCTTCAGGCTGTATTCATGGCGTCTTCTCTGAGTTCTCTTACTTTCAGTCGCCAATTCACCGTCCTTCAGTGGATTCCATTTTCCTCCTACCCCTAACTGTGAGTATTACCTCTCGCCCTTTCCTCCCTCTGTACTCCTTTCTGGGTGTTCTCCTTCCTTTCCATATCCCACTTTCCCCTCTGGGGAACATGCCCAAATCCTGCTCACTCACATTGCTCTTCTGAGCACCAGTGAGTCTGCTTACCTGCCCAACAACTCAATGTGGGAGTTGCGGTATTATCTCAGACTTATCACATCTAAAATGGGGACTCATCTGCCCCTTAAGCCAACTTTTTCCTCTGGGACCATAGGCTCTGTTGATGGCACTTCTCAGCCCCTACCCTTCCTGTAAGTCCCCTTGGATTCTATTTTATTTGCTCTCCTCAACCTTGTCCCATCACTAACTCCAGGCAGCCCTCCCTGGACTTCTGGTCTGCCTTTCCTCTCCACGTGTACTACCTGCAGCAGTGCAGCCCTTCTTACCTGCCTCTTGACTGCTCTTCTTGCTGTCAGGCTTTCTTCTAATTCTGTACTCAGTGTCAAATTGATCTCTATAAAATATTACATCTAAGTCATGTCAGATTTCACTCCCTTCAGGATTAAAGCCAAGCCTCTTAGCCCTGCATTCAGAGCCCTTCGTTGGCTGTGCCAAGCCTATCTTTTCCAGCCTTCTTCCCACAGTCAACTAACCTCCTGCTCCAACTGTACTGCTCTATTTACCAGCCTCTGAACATAGACTTTTCTCTCTGGACCGTCCCATCTACCTTTTGAGTTGCTCTGCAGTGCATTCCTCGTGATGCCTTTTCTGGTGTCCCCGTCCTGAAGTGTCTACTCCTTCTGCAGAACAACCAGAATATGTTATCTTTACCTCTCAGTGCTTCAGGGTGGTTTGTGGACCAGCAGCATGGGAGATTGTTAGAAATGCAGAATCCCAGGCTCTACCTGGGACCCATGGAATCAGAATTTGCATTTCAACAAGATCCCCAGGTAATTTTTGTGCACATTTAAGTTTGAGAAGCACTGGACACTGCATTCATGGAGGGCAGGGGCTTGCCTTCTGCCAGGGTGGGTCGTGTTCTCAAGTGCCAAGTCTAGCAGCCTGTCAGGTGATAGGTGCCACATCTGACCAGATCTCATGACAGGTAGTGGATGGTAGAGATGGCTGAGAAGCATGCACACCCTGCCCGGACCCTTTCCACCTGGAATCTATGTCCCACAAGGCCCCAAAGCTCAAACTCCGTAAATCTGACTCCAGAAAGCACTCTAGCAACACAAGGAGGAATCAATTAATCAGTAAAAAAAGGAGTTATCAAGCATAGAGAAGAAGTTTTCCCTTTTCATAATACAGTGGTATAATGCCTGTTATTTTCATGTATGTTTTGCAAAGAAAAATATGTATTTTAATTTTTCTTTATAACATTAATACAGTTTCTAAAGTGGTAACTTTAGAAAATGCAGTATTTCACATGAAAATAAAAACGACTCACAATTCTACTCTCCAGCTGTAAATACCAATAATTTTATGTTTGTTTTAGATCACCATTCATTCAATAAATATTCACAAAGCTTACTCTGTGCCAGACTCGGGCCAGGCCCTGGGGATTCAGGTGAAGAAGATGGCATGGTTCCTGTTTCCAAGCAGCTCACAGCCGGGGGCACATCGGTTAGGAACATCCGTGCATTCGGCTCCCAGGGAAGCTGTAATAAAGCGCCACAGACTGGATGGCTTAAACAGCAGAAATTTATTTTCTCACAGTCCTGGATGCTCGATGTCCAAAATCAAGGTGTTGGCAGGGTTGGCTCCTTCGGAGAGCTCTGAGGGAGACTCTGTTCCACGGTTCTTTCCTGGATTCTGGTGACATCGGGCCATCCTCGGCATCCCTTGGCTTGTTGCTGCATCACTCCAGTCTCTGCCTCCATCGTTGCATGGCATTCTCTCTATGCGTCTCTGTCTTCACAAGGCCATCTTCTCAGGGCACCAGTCCTATTGGATTAAGGACCCACTCTCCTCAGTATGACCTCACCTTAGCTAATCACATCTGCAATGACCCTATTCTGAGGTCATATTCTGAGATGCTAGGGTTAGAACCTCAACATATCTTTTTTTGTGGGGACACAGTTCAACTCATAACAGGCAGAGACAGTACAGAGTCTGGGGGAGCATGACAGGAGACTAACCTTGTCTGGGAAGACTCACCTAGGAAACGACATTCACACTGGAACTGAGCAATCAGTAGGGACCAGCCAGGCAAAGGTGGCATGACAGATGGATCCAGGGGCCACAGAACATGAGGGTGGGTTGGAGAAGAGCATTTCAGGCAGTTTTGAGGAATGAAAAGAAGGCCAGTGTGACAGGATTACAGAGAAGGGGCCGGAGCGTGGGGTGAGCTGGGTCCCCGGCTCGTGGGTCTCAGTGAGGGGGTTTTACTTCCTTCCAAAGGCAAAGGGGCGCTACAGGAGGCTGTCACGCAGGAGTGATTCATTCTGCTTTGTGAGCTGTCTCTTCAGAAGACGGAGCTGTCTGAGGGCTGTGTGGTTCCTCTGTGTCCCCAGTTCTGATGGCAGATGCATGGCCCTGTCCTCAGGAGTGCCCTGGCTGAGAGAAGACACATGGCAGCCCTGTCCAAAGAAGGAAGGCATGGCTATGCCCCCAGCAGTTCCTAGTCTGACGGGAGAGGACAAGCCCTGCCCTCAGGAACCTTGTTCTGAACAGGAAAGGGCTCATCCAGCTCTGGGTCTGACTTACCCTTCGGTGTCCTGAGTCCTTGGAGTCTGGGGGACACAGGTTTGGGCCTGGCCAGCCCACTCCTTGAGGACTATATGAGAATGTGGTCAGGGCAAGTGCATGTCCCATGTGGGTCTGAGGCCAGGGGCGCCAATCCTGGGAGAGACAAGGCGCTAGGCCTTGCAGGGGCCATCTCCTCAGCACTCTACTGTCTTCAAGGGATGTCTGGATATTGCCTTCTTATGCAGGACTTTGCCTAGCTAGCGCTTAACCCGGCCCTTACCACACCCTCACAGGCCCTCTCCGTAACTGTGTGTGATGGGAGACAGCTCCCCTGCCCAAAGCTGGCTGTCCTCCCTTGCCTGGGCTGGGTGGGCCAGACTGGGTGGAGGAGAAGTGGGTCAGCTCGGTAGCCATGGTGACAGCAGCTGCTCCCTGCCAGCCTTCTCATCTCCTCACCACAAACCTCACCGATGAGCTCCTTTGTCCGGCCTTCCGGGATGGGGGCCGGGAGAGTGAGATTGGGGGCTGGAGCATGTATGAGTGTGTGTGTGCGAGCTCACACGCACCTGCTCAGAGCTGGTGTGTGTGCCTCAGCCAAGGGAACCCACAGATCCAGGTAAGACACTTCCCAGTTCCCTGCGCACTGAAGAGAGGGGACTCTTCCTGCCTCTCTGGGCTTGTCAGGGGCCAAGGGGAGGGTGTGCGTGTGAGTGTGTATGATTGTGTGAAGGCCTGAGCCTGTCCGTGTGGCTGCTTCTGTGTGCCTTTGTGGGGATGAGGACCTTGAAGGGGTGTGTGCATATCTCTGTACACATGTGATTGTGTCTTTAAGCGTGTATCATCTGTGTGAGTCTGTATGGTGTGTGATGACACATTTGAAATTCTGTGCCCTGTGTCTCTCCATGTGCGTGTGTGAGAGCCTGCTTTGGGGGACATAAAGGTTGCAGAACAGAAAAGGAGCTGGCACAGTGTTCCCCACTGGGTGTGCTCCTTCTGCCCAGCCTACCAGCCTTCCCTGTCACCCACCCGTGTGTCCCTGAGGGGGAAAAAGAAAGGCTCCAAACAAGGGAAACCTTCTCCCCTCCTGTGGATGCAGGCACTGGCCTCTGACATGGGCACAGAGTGGCATGGGTGATATGATGGACAGCCCTGGTGCTGGATCGGGGTCAGGGCTGGGGTCTCAAATGCCAGGCTCAGCAGCCAGCGAGGGGCCGGGAGACGAGATGCTGGAAAGAAAGAGCACAGCCTCACATGGCAGCTCCCACCCCACCGGAGAGGTGCCCAGCCCCGGATCCCACACTCCCACACTTCCTGTGGGCTCTGGGTGGGAGCACCCAGGGCTGGAGTGGAAGGTGGTCCCTTGGATCTCTGAGCCTTCTCACAAAGTGTTTGCACCTGGTATGCAGTCCGGACCAACAAGCATTAACACATGTATCGTCCTTCACTGTTTACAAAGTCACCATTATGAGCAGTAATAATGCAGCTGCCCAACTGAGCATGTACCAATCCTTATTTTGTACTGTTTCATCTAAGAATCCTCAGGCTGTCATCATTCTTCCCGTTTTAGACACAAGGCATGGTAGGCTGGGTTTGTTAAGGAGATGGCCCTGTCTCATATAGCTTGTAAGTGGCAGATCTAGGTTTTGCACTAAGTCTGTCTGCCTCCTAAGCCTGTGTTTTTAATCACTATGCTTTCCTGCTCCTCAGTATCTGGCCAGGGAACCCTGGAGGGTCAGGCTGGGTCCAGGTGGCCAGTAGACTCATCTTATAGCAGAGGGATGGAGGTTCAGAGAAGCTGAGTGGCTTGCTCAGGGTCACATGGCTGGGATGGAGCCAGGAGCCCCCCGCACCCCCCCCACACACACACTCCTGACTACTGGGCATGTCACAGAGTGTCTGGGGAGGGACACGGCTCCATTAATCGGGGAGGACAGAGGAAGGAAGAATAGGGCCTGGAGCTCCTTAGAATTTGGACCTGGATGAGTCGTCCCTCGTATGTTTAAAAGTTGTGGGTGGGGCCTCAGCACAAGCGACTTGACATCAATGTTCCTAAAGACAGATTAGGGGAGCCAGGAGCTTGGACAATGTTATGGAGGAGGAGACAGCAAAATAGAGACTTGAAATGATTTGCTCAAGGTCACACAGTTATCTCCAATTCTATCTTTTTACTTTACAAACTACTGGCAGTCTTGGAGGGCAGACGTCTTCTTTAGCTCCTCTCTAAGCGCCCCCGTTTCCTTCCAGACTCTCGTCACGTCACCTCCTCCTGGGAGCTACCCTGATTGCCTTCACCTCCTTTCTTGAAACCTGGTGTCTCAGCGGAAGTTAACTGAGGCCTCCTGTCGGTGTCCTAGGGGAGTGCTGTTGGGAAGGCACAGCCCCCTGTGATGCGGAACCCCACGCTCAGATTCATCAACTTTGGTGAGTTTGGGTTTTCTTTAAGATGAGATGTGAGGAGGAAGCACTGACAGGTGAAGTGGAAGCTGGGAGTTAGGAGATGGGCTGGTGCTCTGGTTTTGTCACCAACTTCCTGTGTGACACTGGTGTGTCTCTTTCACATGCTGGCCCTTGGGCTCAGGCTAGAACAGGGATGGCAAATCAGTTTTAACTCCTCAGCTGCTTCTCATCAGTTGGTGCTAGAGCACAGTGTTGAGAGGGATTGTGAGGTTAAATCTGCCTCAATGGGAAAGAGATGGATTAGTGATGTCTGCTGTGGGTAGAGGATGGGGAGAAGTGGTAAGAATGTATTTGCCATCCCTTCTGGCCTAACAGTCCATCACCCTGTGACAGGCTCCGTGGTCTTCCCTATTGAAAGTGTGGGTGGCTCGGTTCATCTTAGGTTTTTGGATGTTCTCATTGACTCAAAAAGAGCTCATCATCTGGTTAGACACTTAGTCAAAGGGACCCAGGTCCTTAGTGGACTGGCAGAGCTCTGAGACCTGCTGTTATCAGGGTTCAGGAGAGGGTGTGGGGAACCTTTGAGGTACCCCAAGGTAGAGGCCAAATATTGAGGGCAAGAAAGAAAACACTAAGCTTGTTCCTTGGGGAGCTTGGAAGGTATCTGCTGGCATGGAGCTTTGGCAGGAGTGGGGGCAGTGGCTTCCTCCCTGGGGGGTAAATCTGAGCTGCAGTCACAGATGCTATTGAGCCATACAGCGGGATCAGGAGGTCCCTGTGACCCAGTGAGGTCGGGGCAGAGTTCCTTTCCTTGGGGTGATCTGAACTTGGCTAGGAAAGGGACAGTCCTGCTCAGAGGCAGGAAATTGTTGAAGTGACTTTTGTGGAAAGATGTAGTTCACTTAATAATCTTTGAGAACAACCAGAATGTGAGGTGCTGTGTGCTGTGTCCTGCCAGCCTCTTACCACTCTGCCCCCCTCTCTTTCTGCTGCCCCTTTCCTATCCCTGTGGTCTGATGGCTCTGGGGTTGCTGTGCAGTAGGACTTCCCTCCACATAAGGGCCAGGTGGCTGGCTCTGTCTGTCTCTCTGTCTTGCCCTTCTTGAGCTAGACTGGCTGCCAGAGAAGCAACTAGAGCCCCACTTCTGAGCCTGCCACTGAAGTATGTATTCATACTTTCCTAGCCTTTGCTTTCCACAGAGATCACCTATACTCTTTTGTTTTATATGCAGATGAGGCAACTAAGGCCCAGAGAAGGTGACGCAAGGGATCTGTATGCATTCTAATCCCACCTCCTGAGTCTTAACACGTTGCGTACGGCGGGGTTTAAATCCCTCGTGAAGATTCTCGTGATCCGTACGCAATGTGTTAACTCTCCCAGACTGCCTCCCCAGGACTCCTATGCCAGGGGTCAGCCCTGAGACCTGTGGGTACAGGGTTTTGGGTTTGGCTCCTCCTACCTCCTTCAGGTTGGCCAGACAGGCTGGGTGCTCCCAGGCATTTATCAGCTCTCCAGGCCCCTGGGTAGTTAGAGATGAGAAAGTGGCTCTGGATGGTGCAGAGTCCTGGATGTCAAACCATCTGCTTGTCAGTTCTATTCATTATTCATGAGGAAACATGAGACCCTGGGTTGGCAGGGTCAGAAATTTTGTCCCTTACCCTCTTCTCTTCTTGTCCCCTGGGAGTGCCGTTCTTGAGCTTCCTATGGGCTGGCTACTCGGGGGGAGGGCTTGCTGCTCCAGGTGTGTTCTGGGTGGGAGCTCTGTTTCTCCTCAGATGCGCTCGCCAGCTGTGGGAACGTGGGCCTGAGAAGCTTTCCTCATAGTAGATGCTTCCTTATACTTTATCCAAAGAGCCCAGAGACCAGGGCAAAGCCTAAGCAGGAGGGGTGGGCCTACTTCTTTGGGTGAGTTCTGGGTTGAAGGGGCAAGGGTGGCACAGTGTGTTTGTCTCTTTGTGGAAACAGGAGACCTGGGTTTGAGTCCAGGCCTTGCTACTTCTTAGCTGAGGAGGATGGATGAGACCTTGACATCTCTGAGACTCAATTTTCTCATCTGTGACATGGAGATAACTACACACCTCACAGAAATACTTTCAAGAGTAAGTTAGGCTTACACTGTAGCAGATTCAAAGTATCAGATAAGCACTCTCCCACCATCCACCAAAAAACCATGCAGATGCCCACCTCCCCCACACACAAACTGGCACTAGAATTGGAAAGTAAAGAGAAGAGATCATCATAGGCCCAAGTCCAGGGGACTTTCCATTAGCTGCAAGGTTGATGGGGGATGGACGGAGAAATACAATCCGGGGCTCTGCACACATCACAGGGTGAACGAGAACAGTCCAGACAACCACAAAGAAGGCAAAATACAGCTTTGACTCATCCCCACTGTCAGCCTTAATTCACCAGCCCTGCAGGAGCCACACTGCCCAGGAGACCAGGAGGCTATTCTTGGCCGTCTGGGGACTGTCTCCCTCATTAGCTGGAGGGGGGCCTTCCCTTTCCCACCCCTTTCTAAGTCCTTTTGAAAAGTTGGATTTCCTCAGGGTGATAGGCCTAAGGGCAGAGGGTCAAACAAAGTGCCCTGAGCCCTGGGATAGAGAGCTGCCCTGGGCAAAGCACTGTGGGCCAGGACAGAGCCAGGAAGGGCTAGGTGCAGACCATGTGGGGTGGCAGTCTCTCTGATACTTGGCCCGAGTATCAGACTTTCAGCCAAGCTGTAGGGCCAATAGCCGGAGATCCCACCTCTTTACAACACAGAGCATACATTCCTGCTGCCTGACTCTCCCAGAGTGGCTACCAACGCCCTCTGTCCACTTCCCTAGCACTCATGGGAACTATCATTAAATATTTAATTGCATAATTAGTTATTTACTATCTGTCTCTCCTCCTGGACTGGAGGCTTTAGGAGGGCAGGATGAACTTGGCCTGGCTCACTGTTGTATCTTTGGCATTCAGTATAGGCCTTGGAATTTTAGGGGCTTAAATATTTGTTGAATGCAGTTAATGGGGGAGAATCAATTTGTGTACTTTGGAAAGGAATTTGGCAATATATTTCAAGCATCAAAAAAATGTTTATGGCCTCAATATCAGGTAGGATACTTTTGGATGGAACAGAGAATCCTGATTCAAACTGGCTTAAGCAAAGGGAAATACATTGTCTCACATAATGGGAAGGCCAGAGAAAGGCAGGTTTCAGGGTGGCCCAAGGTCCTTTCTGTCTCTGTGCTACGCTGCCCTCAGAAGCACTGGCTTCATCCTTGGGCTGGACCCTCTCAAGGGGGAGGAGTCTTGAGGGACGGAGGTGGTGGATTGAGAAAGAGACAGAGAGAAGAAAGCTGAACCTGATCTAAGCGGTAACTATTGAAATATTTAAGTCAGTTATGCTACCTCCACACAATGGACCATTATGGTGGCATTAAAACATGTATACAAAGTGTTCATGACATTGGGAAATGCTTGTGATATAACGTTAAATGAAAAATACAAGGATATAAAATTGTATTTGTAGTATGAGTTCAATTATTTTTTAAAAATGCCTAAAAAAGAGAATAGGAGGAAATAGGTTAGAATGCTTGTGGTGGCTGCCTCTCAGTAGTGCAATTAAGGGTGATTTTTGCCCGCTTTTTTATCCTTTTCTGTACCATCCCTTTCAAGCAGGAGGACCCCTGCCACAGTGTGCACAGGCTGGAGCCAGTTTTGTCCTCCCTGTTCTTGTTGGCTATGAAAATAACAGTCGCTAACGCTGATTGAATATTTACTCTATGCCTCACACTGGTCTAGGCACTTTCATATGCACTGATTTAATCCCTACAGTGATCCAATGAGGTAAGTGCTGTTATTTCTTGCTTTGCTGAGGCATTCACTGAACCCCCAAGATGTTTGGTCACAAGGTCACACAGCTAGTGTGTAGAGGCCTTTGGAATTCAAGACTGGGCCATACGATTCCTTTGTCTTTACCACCAAACCAGGTCACTTGCCAGGGCGGCCATGTGCCAATAAGAAAGTTCAATTTATTGATCCTGTTTTTATAGTTATTTGTTCATTGACTCCTCACAACCTCAGAGAGGCCAAGTGACTTGCCCAAGGTCACATAGCTAGGAAGTGGTGACTGCAGTAGAGTGGCCCTGGGGTCTGATGTGGGACCCCCTTGTCTCTTCATCTCCCCCACAGAGTTGTCTGAGGCCCTGCTGCTCCTTGGACCATGTTTAACGGAGAGCCGAGTCCGGCCTCAGCCCCAGGCCCCAGGAATGTGGTTCGGAGCTCCAGCATCAGTGGCGAAATCTGCGGATCCCAGCAGGCTGGGAGTGGGGCAGGAACCACCACTGCCAAGAAGCGGCGCAGCAGCCTTGGGGCCAAGATGGTGGCCATTGTGGGCCTGACCCAGTGGAGCAAGAGCACGCTCCAGCTCCCCCAGCCTGGTGAGGGCGTATGGGACACCCAGGGGCTGGGCGGAGCCCCTTGCAGTGACAGGGCACCTGGTGACTCCTTATGGGTACACACGCCCACACCCACAAACACTTGTGTAGTGTCTACCATGTACCAGGCACTGTTCTGGGCGTATGTGTTCTGACTCGCTGAGTCCTCATGTAACTCTATGAGGCAGATACTAAAGCACAGAGAAGTAAGATGCCTCAAACTACATAGCTAGTAGGTGGTGGATCCTAGACTCAAACCCTAGTGATTGGGCTTCCAAATTCATTACCATTCCCGAGCTGCTAACCATTGCACTCTGCTGCCTCCATGCACAAACTTACACACTAATCAGCAAGTATTTAGTAAACAGCCGTCGTGTCCCTGGCACTGTGCTAAGTGACACAGCTTCACAGACACACACATACATAAGATTCAGTCTCACCTGTAATCTCTGAGTTTCCTAAGTACAAAGAGCCACACAAGTGTCATTACACAGTCACACACGTACATTACAAAGTCACAAGAGAGACATACACAAAGACACACCCCTTGCACAGTTATGTAAATAGCATGCACCGTCGCTCAGGTAAGCCACTGCCCTCCCGCCAGGAAGGGATAGTACAGTCATGCACCATAGGTGGTCGCACATAACTCCAGTTGGACAAATCGCATGAACACAGTCCTCAGATCCAGACAGACCCAGATCACAGAAGCACCATTAAACATGCACCCCCATGGACCCTGGTCACAGAAACACGTGGCACCTGTGAACACACATGCTTCATGAAAAACCACATTCACACACCTTAACAGCTATATCCTGATAAATATATTATACTTTCTCAGATACCTAGTTATGGAATCCCTGTTATGCTCAGACAGGTGGGTGACCAACCTGGTGACACAGCCACACCTGGATGGACCCCACATCACAGGAGGCATCAGCCCTCCCCACCAAGACCTCCTTTGTGGCATCAGCCTAGACACCAGCTGGTTGTGTATTAAAATCGCTTCCTGCTTATTTTGTTCAGCGTAACAACTTCCCCAGGAAACCTTCAAATAAGCAGCTGGATGGGGGTGGTGAGGGGGCGGGGGCACCGGAGGATCTGGGGAGAATGCTCATCGAGACTCCCAGTTGGGGCTGGGGGTGGGGGACTTTTCCAGGCCTTAAAATAGATTTTTACAAAGCCCTCCACAGGAGCACGTGGGATGGTCTTTTCTAGCACTCAAGCTGCAGTGTGGTTTGTGGCTCAAGGAAGTGCTAAATGGGGAAGGGGCTTGTGGTTATCAGTTTGTCAGCATGGGCATAGCCTCTGTGAATATGCATTGTAGGTCTGACACTAGGGAGTCAGGAAGATGGGGACCTAGAGATCCAGGAGTTATGCTGGGACAGGACCAAGGGGTGTGATTAAGGTTGGGGGATTAAGATCAAAGAGGTGTTGGGCTTCAGGAGACCAAGCCCTACTGATCTCTGGCTGAGTCAGCTTCAGACCCAAAGGCTTCTTTGTGCCCCAAGTAATTTGGAGGGACAGGTCCAAGGCCAGGTTCTGCCTGGGGCTGTCCACCTACCTACACTCCAATCAGCAGGCAGGGATTGGAGTGGACACTAGGGAGACCTCTGGCCTCCAGGGGAGACGAGTGATGACGGGGCTTCTGGGTCACTTGTCTCTGTGGTGTGCGGGGCGCAGCTGAAGGCCTGGCGCCAAGCCAGGGACATTGTCCAGCTGCCCTTCTAACGAAAGGTCTCTATGAATCATCCAAGCACCAAATGTCAGAGCAGTAAGGGCCCCTTGAGATCATCTAGTGTGATGTATTCATTTTATCGATGAGGCTGAAGAGAAGGCACTTTCCTGAAGTACAACCTCAAGGTGGCTTTCGGAGTCACACCCTGTCACTTACTAGCTGGGTGACTCAGGCAAGTTACTTCACCTCTCTGAGCTTGCCTCCTTCTTTGACACTAAGGGCAATAATACATGCCTTGCAGAGTTGTTCGGGGGATTAAATGAGATAGGGGATGCAAAGGTACGCAGGCTTGTACAGCCTTGTTATTACCCATGGTCACACAGTAGGGAAAAAAAACAACCCTGAGTTCTCTGGCCTTCACAGCACTGCCCCTTGCTTGCAACATACTCCTCTCCCATCTATAATTCCTTGGCCCCATTTTTTTCTCCTAGGCCTTGAGGTTGCCAGTGTCCCACCTTGGAGCCCCGTCCTGGGTGGGAGAGGGATGTATAGGGCTGACTCACCGTGAGCATCGGCCATGGAAATTCTGTTCTGGCAAAAGGTCTCAGTAAAGTATCCGCTGCTGTCCTCAGGCGCGATGGCTCAGTTCCCTGCAGGGCTAGGCTGTGTGAAATGGGGAGGAATTCCTCCCCGGACCCAGTCTTCTGGGCACTGGATCTGCCTTCCCAGGGGCCTCCTTCCTCCTAGTTTATCCATACCTTACATTGGCTTGAGCTCTGCCCATTCCCTCTTCTCTGTTTCAAAGTCTGCACCAGTCTTCCTTCTAGTTCTCCAGTCTCCTGCCTGCCCCTTCTAGTTTATTCCTCACATTGCCCTAGAGTGGCTTCCAAAAACTTACCCTGAAACTTTAGAGGACTAGTCCTGGCTCTAAACTCCTCATGGCACCTTGGGAAAGTCACTTTCCCATTGGGCCTGTTTCCTCGGTAAAATAGAGCTAAAAACACTCTCCCAGTTTCCTTCTAGATCTAACATTCTCTAAGTTGTGGGAGCAGTGAGGAGGGTGGTCAGGGCATTGGGGTCCCAGGACACAGGTAGCTTCTGGCCTAGCCTTAGGCTGTGTCCACATGGGGCCATCTAGGGCTGTCCCAGCCCCAGCCCAAATGGAGCTCCTCTTTTCAGTACCAAGGACAGCAGCTCCTCCTTCCTGGGCTCTTAGGCTCTGGGTCAGGATGGGGAGAGGGCTCAGGATTATTCCAGGAGATGCCATGAGGAGTGCTGTTGGGAGCTGTAATTGCCTCTCCCTTGGATGTGGTAGGACAGACAGGATGGTTCCTGGAGTCTTTCACTCTGCAGGGACCACAGAATCATTGCAAGCAAGTTGGCCTGGTTCTGTAGCGAAAGGGGCTACATAGTTACTTCCCAGATCAACAGTATTTAGAGACTGGACAGGTATGACATACTAGAGGAAATTTCTCTAAGATTACAATACGTTTCTCCCAACCCAGAAGACATGTAATTTAATCTCTGCTGAATCACATCTCAAACCAATGTGGACTTGGTGGACGGGAGTGAGAAGTAGCACATCCGTAGATGGGGAGTCAGTGGGCCTGGGGTATAGCCCCAGGCTATGGATGCCTGCACCTCAGGCTCCGCATCTGTGAAATGACAGGAGCAGAGGGCTAGCCAAGATGTCTCTAACATTTCAGGATTCTGTGACTCCTCTACCCACACTGGCTTGGACAGTTCTGATCAAAGAAGGTAAAATTTTCTCCTAAAGGGGTGAAAGCTTTCCCAGGCTCTAGAAGATCCTGTGGTCAGGGTTCAGCTCCGGGTATGTGTTGGGAGGGTGGGGGGGATTTGAGTGTAGGGAGGGTAAAGTGCAGCTCCCACAGACCCCTCTGTCTGCTCACTGAGTTAGAGGGGATTGGCAGTGAGGAGCCAGGGACAGGGCAAGTCCCCTGACACCCACAATTACTGCCAGCCCTCTGTGTGTGGTGGGTCACACACCAGGGTTTGCATCTCTGTGTGTGATTGAGTGGATGGGTTCCACTCCCAAGTGTTATTGGGTGAAGGTCACATTTATATGGCAGAGTATGTCGTGTGTGTACATGACTAAAACCTGGTAGGACCACTGGTGACTGTTGTATGAACACACACATGACCTTGTATGTGAGAGCACTATCTTCATACGCATAAATATGGTTGGCAGCACTCCTGTGTGTCTTCTCATGCCTGTCCATGTGAAAGACATATGTATGAGCTAATGTGACTATGTGTAAGACAGAGAGACAGACAGACATATTGATGGTCTCATTGATTCCCGGATAACTAGCTATTCCAATATCCTGGACGCTGGGATGGTTTCAAAGAAAAGATTCCTCCTCCCCACTTAGCACTCCCAGCTGGCCAGCCCATCCACCAGGGATGCTAACCCTCTTAGCCTTCCCTCTCCCAGCGGGACTTCCTGAAAGATAAATAGGACAAAGCAGGAAGAATGAAGCCCCTCTTTTCCTGGGCTAAGATCTTAAACATCCCTTCCCTGACCCACCATTAGAGTTGGGTGGGAGAAAAGTTTGTCAGGGTAATCAGCTCCCCTCTCCCTACTGCTTTGGGTGGGGGGACTGCACTGCCTGCCCCACCTTCAGCCTCTTCCCACCCCTGTAGGCAACTTCACTCTTAATTTGCCTGGGTCTCTAACCAGCGATAGCAAATGGCTCCTTTGGTACAGTCCCTATCTGAGCACCACTTCTCTCCCCATTAAGCTCCTCAGGCAGCCAAGCTTCAGCAGGGGAAGTCCCTGTAACCCCTCAACCCCTCTTCAGCTCCTCCTGCACCCGCCTCAGGAGGAGAGTGTGTCTAGAGGGACCAGGCTGCAATGCTGAGGAGGTTGCCATGGAAACCCAGGCAGGATGGTGCAGCTGCTAGGAGAGGCAAAGTGCCCCATGTTTCCCGCAAGGCTGAGGAGAGGGGCTGCGGTCGGGGGAGAGAGGCCCTCTGAACAGGAAGCTCAGTGAGTCAGGGATGAGCTCTCCGCACAGCTTCTAGGGTTCTTACTCAGACCTGTCTCTCAAAACCAAAGTCAATTCAGGGCAGCCTAGCTGTCCCTCTCTCAGTCTTGCTTCCCTCATGACCTCTCCATGTCCAAATCCACCTTGAGAATGCATGTTAGTTTGAGAGTGGCCAGGCTTCACATGGGGTTTTTATAGGGCCTGTGAAGGCTTCAGAGAGGTGCTTTGTGAGGTCTGATTGTGATAGGGTACACGAAGGAAAGCAAATCTGGAATCCCACAGATGGAAAACTTTCCAGAAAAGAGAGGCCGGAACACAGCCTTTTGGGGCAAGGGCTGAAGTGGAGTGGGAAGACGGCAGTCAGGGTAGCCTGGCCAGGACGAGGGTGAGGGCCAAAGACTGCAGGGAGGGGTCTCTCTACCTGGTGACTCCACCCCCGCACCTCTCCCACCCTCACACCCCGTCAGGCCCCCCGCCCCACCCCACTATCCCGATGCTGCCTCCAGCCATCGTTCCAGTCTGCTTTTCTGTGTCACCGCCCTGAACAGAGCCAGGGGTCAGGCTGCAGACCGGCTCTAGAGGTCATCTCAGCAATGCCCCCTGCCTCCAGTCACAGCCCTGCCCATCATGCCCCTCCCCAGAGGCCACTTGGGGCAGAATTCTCAAGCCACATCGGTGATCTGACCTTGTTCCCTTTCTGTGCTTCGGGGGGTCACAGAAGGGACCACCAAGAAGCTGCGCAGCAACATCCGGCGGAGCACGGAGACCGGCATCGCGGTGGAGATGCGCAGTCGGGTCACGCGCCAGGGCAGCCGGGAGTCCACCGACGGGAGCACCAACAGCAACAGCTCCGACGGGACGTGCGTGCAGCCCAGCCCACGGTGGTCCCCACCCTCCTCCTCTGTCCTCTAGTCCCTGAGCCAGGGGCAGGGCAGGAAAACCTCCAATTGGGTTGTTGGCCCAGATGTCTGGGTTTCCCTGTGTCCCTGCTTCCCTGCGTCCTCTCCCCGGACAGCCGGGGGCTGGGCCCCAGTCTTGCTATTGCTTCCACTGCTGCTTCTTATCCAGATGCCGCGGGACAGTTCATCCCTCCTCTGTGTTTCGTGCCTCCCACCTCCCAGCACCTGCATACTGCCCCACTCCCGAGGGGTGGGCTCAAAAGGGAAATGCGGTTCTGAAACCCTTTCAATCTAACCATTGTTATGCCTCAGATAAAGGGAGTTCTCACAGGTAACCTTGCTTGGAGCTTAGGGAAGGAGATTGGACTAGATCCGTTTTTCAAACTGTGGGTGGTGACTCAGGCAGGAAATGAAATCAACTTAGTGGGGGGGAAACCAGCATTAGCAAAAGAAATAGAAATTCAAATGTATGTGTGTCCTTATCAAGTAAGGATGAATTACCTTGTGAACTTTTGTTTCCGGGTTTTTAATGTATGGATGCATGTAGGTCTATGACATTAACTGTGTTTCTTAAATTTGCATCTGGGTTGAGTCAAAAATTGGAAAGTCACTGTGCTAGATATTCCCTTGGATCTCTTCTAAATTATGAAACTATGGTTATATGACTAAGATTTTATGATTTGGCTTCATTAAGGTACAATGATTTCAGGATTCCCTAGCTCGGTTATTTAAGATTCTCTGATCATGTATGTCGCTAGTATGCCTATGTCCATGAGTGTAAGTAGCCACTAGTATTTATTGTGTCTTACCATACACAGGGAGTTGCTGGGCGCTTCAGATCAGTATGTCTTACTCTGGGATCTACCCAGCCGCTATCAGGCCAACTATCATTTAACACTCACAACAGTCCTGAGGGATGCTGGTACTCCCCGAGAAACAGACACAGGAGCAGGGTGAGGTACCTGACCCAAGGCCACAGCTATTAAGTGGTGGTGGACTCAGGATTTGAATTAAGACCATCTGACTTTATAACCTTCGTTCACAATCTCTACACTATCAAGCTCCTGAAATTCTGTGACCTCCAGAATTTCTTTCTTTAACCTTCTCAGATCCCACTGTCCTAAGAATGCGATATTAGGCTATAGGTGACTGAAGCCCCTTCCCGGGAGTGGGGAAGAGACACACAGGCCCTCTCCAACAGCATATGCTATCTGTCTGCCCCCTGCCTGTCACTGGCAAAGGGGGACTCAAGGCCAAGCTGTCCAACAGGATTCGTTCTGGGACAACTTTTGGTCTTTAGCCAGGAGCCTGAGCTGTTCCAGGAGCTCTTAGGACTTTCCTTGGTCCATTGTAGCCCCTGAGTAGAGCAGGGCCAGCCCTCTCTCATCTGTCCTTTCTCTGCTGGCCACACCCAGCACACCTGGGCTTGAGGACATGAACAAGTACCACTTTTCCCCTGATGATAACAATGGCAACAATAACTACCATTTATTGTTTTCTGTTTATCTGGAGCTTTTCATGCACCATCTGCCCTACTTCTCACCATAACCCTACATGAGTTGGGCATCATTCTGTTTTGCAGGCACATCTCTAACCTCTTGAAGCCTCTGCTTTCTCATCTGTAAAATTGGATAATAGTTCCTGCTATACAGAGTGGTTGTAAGGATTAGTTTATACGATGCATGTCAAGCATTTAGTGCACTGTTGGCATCTGGCCAACTTTCAATCACTGTCAGTTGTTCTTGTTACTATTTCCAAGCCCCCCCACGACCATGGACCACCTAAGATCACTCATCATTAATCTCAACCCATTTATAATTGTGTTATTTTGGTTTCAGTTGGTGTTTTGGACACCACCTCAGGTTAGTGACTTGATTTCAAACTTAGGGTCAACTAAACTCAGTTTTTGGAACTTGCTCTAGGCGTTGACATTTCTGGCCTGTGTCTCTGGTTCTTGGCATTTACATGCCCTGGTAAGGACACAGGGGTCCAGCAAGCGGTCACCTTAGGAATTCTGCAGCTTGAGGATTAAATACCATCATTATGTTAGGTGGATTAGTCTCTCTTCTCAAGTGACATCAAAGTATTTTTCTTTAATGTGCAGAGATGAACAGTTCTGTCTGTCCCCAGCCAAAGTAGTACTCTCACTATGTAGGGGGAAACTGAGGCACAGAGGGGCGTGCCCAGTGCCCCAGAGGCGGAGCCACTGCATTCCCACCAGCCAGATTCCCTCATGTGCCCCTCTGCCTACTTCCCCAGGTTCATCTTCCCCACTACCCGGCTCGGGGCCGAAAGCCAGTTCAGCGATTTCCTGGATGGGCTGGGACCAGCCCAGATTGTGGGGCGACAGACGCTGGCCACCCCACCAATGGGTGAGTCTTCTTGAAGGCAGGGTGAGTCGGGTGATGGCGGCCATGCAGCGGAAGAGGTGAGCTCAGTGGGGGCCCTATGTGACTGAAGCAGCAGAAAGGAGCCCTTACTCGGTTTCTGTGCCAGTGAGGAATGAGCACAGCACTCATGAGTGCCACCTTCCTCAGAGAGCAAGGCCACCCAGCAGCAGCTTTTCCAGCACATTCCCTCCCTTACTTCTCCACACACTCACACTGTCCCACCACCGACTGTGTGCCCAACAGTGCAAAGTGCTGGATGTAAAATGGTGAATGAGAATCATCACGGCCTTAACTCTTACGGAGTCTGTTCTATCACCAGTTCTCTGTTTGGCCTTTCGCACGTCCCTTTTTTGAGCCAATTTCCTCATCAGTAAAATGGAAATAATACCTGCCTTAGTTCTGCCATCCAACAACCATTTATTGAGTTTTTCTGATGCTTTGCATGAAGTATTTCATTTACTCCTTAGGAATTGTGTCTTATTTTCTTCTAATCATGCCTTTTAGTAATTCCTCATCCCTCTTCCCTGCAGCTAGGAAGTACTTCCTGAAATCTGTACTCGGTCCTCCGAGCTGCCATTCTGGCTCCCTCCTCTCTCTCCTTAGATAGTGGCTGTGTTGGCTTCAAGCAGCATCTCCCAGCCCCAGCTTCCCCAGAGATGCCTCCTAGCCTCCATCCCCCTGCCCATCAGTCCACTTGAGCAGCGAGTGCGTGTCTGACCCAGACATCCGCAGACCTCACAGCAAATGAGGAAGCTGAGTGCAGACAGAGTCCTGCCGTGAGCCATGCAGTGGGGCTGGGATTTCATTCCAGGCCAGGACTATTCCGACTGCACTACCCTTGTCTTCCTCAAATGTGCTCACACAGGAGCCTCTGTCTGTTGGAAGAAGGTCCCATGGGGATCCTCAGGGAGTGAGTGTCAGCTCTTCTCTGGCACTTGGGTTGGATTTTGCTAATTCCCATCCCTTGCTTGTTAAGGGCCTGGGGAGTCTGCTTTTCCCAGCCCTAGGCCCAGCCAAGGGCTGGGAGGCAGTGAGGAGTCAGCCACGTCCATAAGGCAAATGCGCCATCACAGCCTAGAACTGTGCACGTGGTGCCCTCTGGTGTCCCAAACTGGGAAGGACAGGTTTGCGTTATCCCATCTTGGGGATGTTAGTGAGACTAGGAGGAGATTAATTCCTGAGACATCCCCTTGCCCCTTCCCCTGGGAATGTTAGGCATAGCTGGAGGGAGGGGATGAATTCCGAAATGTCTCCTGAAAATAATAAATCCCCATCTTGCCAAGTATGGAAATACAAAGAAATCAGTTAACTGATAAAGACTCCACACACAGAACTTGCCCCAGCTGGATAACCTGTTTTGTGGGAGCACAGTGAGCTGTTCTCAATTCTCCGCTGCCTGGAAATCTGCCAGCCTTCCCTCTGTCCCCTGGCAAGGGTACAAGCAGGCCCTCGTTCCCTCCGGTCCCGGGCAGGCTCATCTCTCAGCATCTCTTCAAACTGATACTCTTTAAATATTTGTTTGACATTTGTTTAGGGGAGTGGCCAAGGGTTGCTGTATAGAAAGTGAATAAGAGCCACCGAGCCCACAGCCTCCGTCTTGGTGACACAGAAAGCTCTGTGCTTAAACTTATGTATTCTGCTCTGTAAAACAGAAGCCCCTCAGTTAACCAGACTAAGATGGGAGTTTGGCAGCCATTTGTTGTTCCCCGTGCATATCCCTTGAGGGTCATGCCCCTACCCCTCCTCAAGAGACTTAGCAAAGCATTTCCCAGCCTCTTTAAAGTGGTCTCCCAAGGGCAGTGCTTACACATGCAGTTTTCTCCATCTTTGCCCTTTCCAGTGCTGTGGCGTCCTCTGTAATCTGGCGTCCCGCACAGTGCCTGGCTGGCCTGCCGCTGGTCTGCCTCTGCCTAAACTATCCTTCTTCTCCCTTGCAGGGGATGTACACATTGCCATCATGGACCGGAGTGGCCAGCTGGAGGTGGAAGTGATTGAGGCTCGGGGCCTGACCCCCAAACCTGGCTCCAAATCCCTCCCAGGTGAGGCCGAATAGCTGAGAGAGGGATTTTGGAAATGGGGTCCTTCCAGTGAAGGGTATGCAGCTGAGCTCTGGGTCTAGCAAGTCCTCAGCTCCCCATTGGCCTAAATCAGTGTTCTCAACACTGGAGGCACACAGCTTGCCCAGAAAGCCAGTGAACGGGGGTGGGGTAGGGGAAGATGGCGGAGTCAGTGTTTGAGTCTTCTCTTCCACCTGCTGTCCACTGTCCGCTCGTCCTGCTCACCCTGCTCACCTCCAGCGTCACCTGGAGGTTGGGGCTGGGGTAGGTCATAGCAGTCTCTGCTGTACCCCACCCATCACGTAGTCTCTCCTGAACCCCTCCCCCTCATGCTTTCTCCTATCCCTCAGCCACATATGTCAAGGTTTACCTGCTCGAAAATGGGACCTGCTTGGCCAAGAAGAAGACAAAGGTGGCCAAGAAGACCTGTGACCCCCTGTACCAGCAGGCTCTGCTCTTTGATGAGGGGCCCCAGGGCAAGGAGCTGCAGGTGAGTGTGAGGGTAACTTGCAAAGACTGCAAGTCATAATTTAAAATTTGTTTCACTTATGATTTCTTGTGTTCCAGGCACTCACAGGTGCATCAATGCACATTGTCTATTTACTTTCACAACCTGTGAGGTGTTTTTGCCCCCCCGTTGAGTCATAAGGAGACCAAGGTTCGGTGGGGAGGGGCGGTAACTCCTTGCCCCCAGGTGGTACCACTGGTAGGAAGAAGCAGGATTTGTTTGACCTCCGCTTTCTCCTTCCACCTGGTGCTGGTGTTTACTGTACAGCGGCTCCACCCTGCTCTGTGACAGGTGCTTTCTAATCGTGACCTAGCTTTATCCTTGAGATGGTCGTGTGAAGCAGGTATGATTCTCCCCATTTGACAAACGAGGTGGCAGCCTCAGAAAGATGAAGTGACTTGTTTGAGGTTTCAGCTAGAGATTTGCAGAGCCCAGTTGAGCCCAGGTCAGGGGGACTCTCACCCCAACGACGTGAGGGTGACAGCGCCCTTCACCGCAGCCCTGGGTGGGAGGGATCATCACGCCCATTTCATAGCTAAAGCGCCTGAGGCACACAAGTTACAGAGCACCGCGGCGGTCAGTCTCTGGGTTCAGTCCTGGGGTCAGGCTCTAGCTCGACCACTTACTAGCTGTACTATGCTGTGAAGGTTAAACGAGAGATGCATGTCGAGGGCCTCACAGTGCGTGGCACAGACAGGTACTCACTACGTCTTAACGGTGGTAGGGCAGGCTGTTGGCCTTGCCTGAGGACACGTGGGTGGCAGAGGAGAGGCTGGAGCCAGGGGCTGTCTGGGCTGCTCCTCTGGGCTGAGGTGGTTCCATAGCAAGGGCCCCTGGAGTTGCAAACAGTAAGAACTGAGGAACTCTACAGTTCTGTGGGGGAAAGGGTGGTCTTGGATATAGATATGAATTCCATTTGAGAAAAGGATTCATCGATAAAACACAAGTTTGAAAATCCCTGAGCTAGTCTAGTCCCCTCTCCAACTTTGACGGGTGGGAACACTGAGGTCCAGTGAGGGCAAGGGGCTCGTGGAAGAGCAGGAGCTGTGACCCGGTCCTGGATGCTCAGTGTGCTCCTTCCTGGGGATGGCTGTCATCTGGGATACTGGGAGGCTCTGGCAGTCAGACCCAGGTTCCAATGCAGCTCTGCCACCAATTACTGTGTGTCTTTGGGTTAGTTAATTAGCCCCTCTGAGTGGCAGTTTTCTCTTTGTGGAAATAATAATACACAGCACCTCTACCTAGATGGTTGCAACAGTTGAGATGATGTATATAAAGTCCATAGGATGGAGCCTGGCACTTCCTAAGTGCTCAGTAAGTTGTTGCCCGAAATCAGTCTAAATTCCTGCTGTCTCTGTCCCATCTGTGCCCTGGCGAAACCGTAGGTTACGGGGCCCACCGCCCAGCCCTGGAGTCAGGGAGGTGGCTCAGCTCCTCTGCCTTCCTCCCCACTGGCAGGTAATCGTCTGGGGAGACTACGGCCGCATGGATCACAAGTGCTTCATGGGCATGGCCCAGATCATGCTGGACGAGCTGGACCTGAGTGCCGCCATCACCGGCTGGTATAAACTCTTCCCCACGTCCTCCGTGGCAGACTCTACGCTCGGATCCCTCACCAGGCGCCTGTCCCAGTCCTCCCTGGAGAGTGCCACCAGCCCCTCATGCTCCTAAGGACCTCAGGAAGAGGCCGGGAAGGGGGTGCCTGCTGGCCTCCCACCTCCTCCCCTGTACATAGTCAGGTCTTTCTGGCCCCCTCACCCTGCTGCATGCCTGTTGGCTACTGGGCCCATCCCAGCTGGCAGTGGAGACTGTAGTGTGTGTGCGTGTGTGTATGTGTGTCTGTGTGTGACCATGTTCTATCTGTTCATATGTCTGGTTATAGTCCATCTTGGTGACTACGTGGGCTGAAATCCATGTCTCTCTGTGTCTTGTTGGAAAGAAACCCAAAGGACTATTGTGTGGATATGACTCCCCCTCAGTCAGGGGACTGAAGAGCGGGATGTGGCCATTGGTCCATCCTGCCTGTTCCCGTGCCAGGAGAAGAGCCCACGTGTCTCCACCTGTGCCTCCTCTTGGTGGTCCCTGCTTAGTTTCTGTTCTGTTCTTTGTTCTACCTTTGCCTCTCCTAGCGCTGCTGCTGTTTTCAAGGAATGTAGCGTCCACTGCAGCTGGCCACACTGAGGCCCCTCTGGGAACCCTGACACCCCTCCTCCTACCCAAGCGTTCTGGCAGCTTTTCCCACTGAATGCATCTGCGACATGTAACACGCTCGTCTAGTACCCTGGCTAGGGCCCCGGGGAACAAAGATGCCTGGGGAGCTGAGGGCTTGGAGATGGCTTCCTCCCTTGGGCTGGAGCCACCTCCTTCCTATCAGCGAAACATGAGGCGGTCTTAGTTCCCAGGGTTGTTGGCCAGATCCCTTAGAGGGAATTGCCAGTTCCTCCGTTAGCATTGCTCTTCGCCTTCTGTCTCCCTCCAAGCCACCTCCCCTCCAACATGCCAAAGGAGCCCTCCCAGTGGACCCCAGGTGGTGTGGACTGGAGGGTCTTGACATCCAGGAAGCTGGCCTCAGAGGGGATGTAATCTGCCAAAGCAGGCCGTCCCTGGAGGCACCTGTGTCCTTGCGGGTCCTAAGGCTGGGCCTGTTCCCTGCTGGGCTCGTCCTGGCGGTCCTGGCCTGTGAGGAGGTACTGAGGGTATGACTTTGCTGGAATAAGGGGAGCAGGGCTAACTTGCTCTGAGCCACTGCTGAGAATCCTGCCTGAGCTTTGGGGATCAGTTGCATGACGTTGATCATTTGGGACTCTATTTTTTTCTTCTTTCCAGGCCAGGGTCCCTGTCTGGGAGCTCAGACACACATGGGCTCCAGCCTCCTAGCTCCCTGGACTCTAGACTGTCACAGTCACCAGCTCTGGACAAGCAATACTTACCCCTCTAGATCCCCCTGCCTCGCTGCGCTCCACGGCTACCCTCTGGAGTGGCCTGGCCTGCTTTAGGCACCAAAGCTGCCTCTGCTTTCTTTCCACCCGTCTGGTTGGAGCTTCCCAAACCCACTCAGACTGACTTGATCTGACAGCTGGGCCTCGTGGGTGGAGACCAGCGCCTGACTGGATCTCATGTCCACTAGGAATCCTGAAGTCTGGCTCAGGAATGCTCAGATTTGTCCCTCTCCCTCCTCAGGTCCAGGGTGAATGGTGAGAGGTTGCCCAGGAGACAGACGCAGCAGCCCTCGGGTCCATGTCTGGTGCAGAGGAAAGAGGTGGCCGGAGGGTCACGGTATGGGCCCAGCTCTCTCTGCCTCTTCCCCAGACATGGCTGTAATGACTCTGACCGTATATGCCAGGGCTGATCACAGATGAATGTGTCATACGGGCAGTAAAGAAACAAACACAATGAGCTGCTGGGCTCCTGTCTCCTGCTGGAGCCTCTGTTCTTGTGTCACAGACGAGAACCGTTGGGCGCATGGAGGAGGGGAGGAGGTGGCTGGATCCTGTTTTCTTTCTGCAGAAATTCTCCCCCGTTGTCGGGACTGGGTAATGCATGCATTTCTCATGTTTCTAAAATGAGGTAAAGGGCTGTGTACTATTTGATCCCAGGGTGGGAAGAGGGCGGAAACTTGCTCACATAAGGGTGTTTTTATATCTGGTCTGTGATATGTTCACCTCTAGAGACACCCTCAGGATGGTGTGAAAATACACCTTGGGGTGATGGGATTATTCGTGACAGTGTAGACATTTGCTGATGTAGCGCTGAGTGATGAGCCCCAGACCAGGCAGTCACCCCGGGAAAGGAGGGATATCATTGAGCGATATCACCCTCATTCTTCCAGGGGCCCTGAAAGACCATGAGAGAAGGCGGGAGCTGCCAGCGGAGAGGCTGCCTCTGGGTAACTGGAGGGGCTGGTGTCCTTTGCCTCTGTGGGAAGGCTGCTTAGCACAGGGGAAGTTACAGCCAGAGGTGGGGCCTGACATATTGGTAACTTGGACTAATCTGCCTGCAATCCCCAGCTGCCAAAACTGCCCAGGGCTGGGGCCACTCCACGATTCCACCTCTCTAATGGGAAGTAATTCCCATCCCCAAGTTGACCTTGGGAATTATTCTTTTTAACCCTTTGCACCAAATAAGCAATTAATCCCCACCTGGATTTTTCCCACATGGGGGTGAAGTCGTGTGAGGCTGATGTTGTGTGATGGTGACTGCTGGATTTAAAGGTCTGTTTCTCAGCATCCTGAATGTGGGGGCTTGTCTGAGAAGCCACTCTGGAGCTAGCCTGGCCCAGGAGAGGAGGGAGTTCAAGTGTGACTCATGGCCTTCCCTGGGCTGGGGAGCATCTGTCCGTTGAAGAGAGGATGGTGGGGAACGAAGCAACATAATCCCCCCGAGTTCTCCCTAACCTGGGACTAACTCACTACCAGGTACCTGGCTGCAAATGCCCCCTAACCCCAGGAGAAACCAAGAGCTGCTTGCAGGCTGGTGCTCTCTGACATTCCATCTTCTGTGTTCAGGCAGGATTCATGAAAGTGGTGGCAAAGACAGAAATGGCCCTGCAGCGATGCTGGGCTGTGGGCAGGAACCCTGACGAGTGATTCAGAGCATCTGTCTTCACACTTCTGCTCTGTTCAGTCTGTCCCACTTCCTTCATAGACTCCTTCCCTACAGGGAAGGCTGTGATTGGGTCTGTGGTGTGAAATCAGGCTCCACTCCGTGGGTCTTGGTTTGACGAGAGCGATGAGATCCTTCAGGGATCACAAGCATCTCCAAAACTACCCCCGTCTAGTCTCTGCCGCCGCTCAGCTTTCCTAGGAGAGGAGCACTTCGGTGGCTCGCGGTATGCAGGCACGGCCAGGAGAGGGCGCCCGGGCAGGAGGTCCCAGGCACGGCCAGGAGAGGGCGCCCGGGCAGCGCATCGCTCCTGGGATCACTGCCGGTTAGACACGGAGATCAAGCCAGTTCTCCCAGGGGCGGGACACCCACGCGGGCAAGCATGCCTGAGCTCTTCTTTACTGCCAGCCTTGCGGAGAGCAGAATCCACCCCCCACCCCCGCCTTTAAAGACAATAGAACCCTCCAAGGGTACTTCTTTGGAGACAAAATGTAGCACAATCTTAGACTGCGTTCCAGGAGCCCTGACACGCATCCAGGGTGCCTGCTCCGCGCCCTCTGCCCAGGAGACCTTTGTTCCTCCCCCTGGGGCTCCAGAGTTCCTAATACCTCCGATCCCCATCTTCCTTGGCCCAGAAAGCAGCAGGGCTTCAGTAAGGCTGCTCTTCTGTTTCTCTGATTGCTTCCTGCACTGTGCAAACTGCAAGACATTTCTGCCTTTGCTTGATGTAATGAATTGTCCTCCACCTGGGTGGAGAGAGATGGCCCATCCTTCAGGGCCAGGGGGTTGTCCGGCAGCCTGTCTTCAGTGGCTGCAAGGAGATGGAGAAGAGGCCCACTGGCCGGTCGACCCCTACCTTTATCTTCCTCTCCTCAGCGTTTTCTTCTCCAATATCCTAACATGTAAAGAGGGTCTTTAAAATGCTGCTTCCTGTAAGGGATTATCTTTCCCTAGATGATCAGGGAGGACATGGGAATGTGGACACGTCCCCTGCCTCCTCCCTCAGGTCTGCTTTCACTCAGGTCAGAAGAGATTGGGGCAAAACAAAACAATCATGACTGAAGAGCAGGGGAGACCCACCTGATCAGGTGAGGCCTGATGGGGGCTGGACTGGCCTAGTTTGGCTGGGAAAGGGTTATTTTGAGAGTGCCTGAGCATCTCAGAGCAATGTCAGTGATGCCAAAGAGAGCAACTTGGCCTCCTTGGGCACCAACTCTGTTGGCCTGCCTGATGGTGGGACCTTGTTCTCTGACAAAGGGCTTAATCTTTCCATGTAGCAAAGCAACTCCCCCTTCCCCCAACCCTGAGCTCGGGCTTTTGTGGGCCCAGCATGGCTGTGCCTGTGAGGGAAACCACACCAGAGAGGGAAACTCGTATTCTCTCAAGGGCCTAGACTGGCTGGGAGCAAGTGCTCGTTGAAAAGCATGAGTGCTTTGGCAAAAACCTTCCAGTGCCCTGGCTGGAAACTTGGCCAGAAAGGACAGGGGCCTTGGGCCCCCCAAGGAGTTCATGCCAATGCCCGGAAGAGTTCCTGGGACTGGGTTCCAAAGATCTTGGCTAAGAGAAATGAGCCCTGGGAACTCCAGAAGCAACCACATCCACCCCATTGGTCAGGGGCCTACAGAGCATCAAAGGCTGTTACATAAAATTTGCCAGGAACTGTGACCACAGGCAAGACTCCTCACTTTTCTGGGCCTCAGATTTCTCATCTGCAAAATCAGAGTATTTGCCAGTTGTTCCACGGTTCCCTCCAGGTTTTAAAGTCTGATCTGGAGTTGATGAGGGTTGCAAGCCTGGTGCACGTGACACCTGGTTCCATGAGCTGGTTTCTTCCAGCCCCAGGTGCCCACGCTGGGTACAGGTCCTCATCCGTCCACACCCAGATGCTGCTTCTGACGAGAACTCGGGGAATCCTAACAGACTGCTTCCACCTCTTCGTGGTTTGTTCTCGCTCTTTTATTCTTGTATAATGATAAAAGAAAAAATAAGGGGTGTCTACAATGGACAATTTTCAAGGTGCTGATGTGATGTCACAACCTCAGCTGCATCCTGTGTAGGTCAGTATCCCCACCAGCCGATGAGGCTGGGTCGGTCCTCATTTCTGCTTCTAGAATGAATCCGTGGGAGAGTTGAACATCTGAGAATTTTAAAGGAAATGCTCTCTGATAGGAAGAGAGAGGAAATTTATTTCCCTGCAAAGTATTTTCCATAAACCACTCCTCTCTCCAGAATATCCTTCACCAGATGACATCTCAGCAGGCAAAGCGGCTGCTTCCTTAGGAAAAAGTTGGCCTGATGGTTCTCTCTACTCCTTTAGAATGTAAATTCATGGGAGGCAGGAACCACTTTTTTTAGAATTTCCAAATGCATCCTGCAAAGAAATAGTGGATAGGGACTGACAAGCACACTGTTTAGATAAGAAGCAATTAGCCTTTTATATCTGTGTTCTATACATTTTCTATGTGCAGCATCTTTCCAACCTAGTTGTGGCTCCCGGGTGGCAGGTGGACGGCTGGGAAGGACTTGCCAGCTGCTCCATACAATGTTCTTGCCAATTTCCTTGAGGAGGAAATTCTTCACATGGCTTCTGCATGTACAGTATTTGGGCAGCAAAACGTGATTAAAGTTAGTTTGAAAATCGTTTCATGTGTTACTTTCTGAAGATGGTTCTTAATTCTAGGAGAGAGAGAAAACAGGGTTCCATGTGGCTAAAACAAAGGGGAGGAGGACGCCTTGGCTGAGAGGCAAAACAGAGCAGTACGTCTTAGAAAAAGGCCTGAAAAAAATAGGACCTGGGCCTCTGACTCTTGTTCGGGAACTCTGTTACCACAATGATAGGCCATAGAATCTGACTGGTCCAGGCAACTTCCAGGCTCTGACTCCTTGGGTCCCTGCTTATAGACCCTCAAAGCTCCTGTTCCCACAGACTCCACAGAGATGCCCAGAGCCACATAGAGGGAAAGGAAAGATGGAGCAAAAGCCACTGTTCCTTTCTGTCCGAGCTCTTGGGTCTAGCAGCTCTGCTCCGTATGGCTGGGGCAGTCTTGCTTATTTGAGCCACACCTGATACAAGCAGGAAACATAGCAGTTGACCTCCAGTACTGTGAACTACATTAATCTTTGACTCCTGGAGCACGCCTCCTTCAGGGAGGGACAGAAAGCTATGTTAACATTTAGTCCCTTCTGTGTAGAGCCATTGTCCTCCTAGGGCTGGGTCTAGGGATATAGAAGATGGACAAAGGAAGTGTAGGAGTCAGAGCACTTGATTGCCGGGGAAAGGCTGGTATTTTCCATGTCAAGAACCTTCCAGGTGACCTCCACTGCGTTGGCTCTGGCCCTTGGCTTTGCAGTTCCAGCGGGCACCATCTCTAACGGGAAGGCTCATGAGACTGGTATATGCACTCTGGTGCTCCCCCAGGGTTCTTTCTTTTACAGTGTTCCACTTTGGCTCTCTCCCTGAGATGCCCATACACTTTCATGAGCTTAAGAACTTCTATGCTTCTAGGCAGGAAAATTCTTTCCCAAAAAGGAAAAAAAGTGGAAACAACAAAAACTGAGATCCAGAGAAAGAAATTCTAAAGGATGTTCTTTAGACAGAAGAAATATAGTCCATACCCTATAGGATTATTGGGGGATTAAAATAATATGTTTCAAGTGCTCAGAAAAGTACCTTGGAACATAGCAAATGCTTTTTGCTATTAGTAAGAAAAATGATCCTAGATGGAAGGGCTGAGATGCAAGAAGAAAAAGTGAGCAAAGAAAGAGGTTTTTAAAATTCCGAAATATTAACATACTTATATTGTAAACTATAATTAAGTTGTGAAATTAAAACATATAAGTATGAATTAAATATTGGATAGCAATAGCATGGAAGTTGGTCCTAGGAATGACCTTGAGGAAACTGAAGACATTGGACAACCTCAAGTATCCATTTTTAAGTATCCATTCTAAAATCTAGAGTAAATGCTAAGAAGATAGAATCTAGTACATGCAAAAATCCTAAATTCAAACTGAAATCCAAACGTATATTAAAAAATAATAAAGGATAATCAACTGGTATTTATCCCAGGAATGCAAGGATGGTTCACTATTATCAGAAAAAAATCATCACTGTAATTCACCACCTTAATAGACTAAAGGAGAAAAATCATAATTATTCTAACGCAGAAAAAGCATTTTATAAGGTTTAATCCTATTCATAATAAAAACTCTTAGCAAATACAACATAACCTTATTAATTTGATAAAAGTCATATACCAAAAACCTACAGCAAATATGTTGATGGAAACACTTTAGACACATTCTCTTTAAGATTAAGGTCAATACAAGGAGGCCCACTATTACTACTAACGCTTAACATAGTTCTAGGAATCCTGTACAGCGCCTTAAAGGGGAAAAGGAGGTGTCAGCATTGAAAGAGAACAGGTAAACTCATTTACAGATAATTTGATCACTACCTAATTTTTAAAAAACAATCAATTATTAGAACTAATAAAAGAATTCAGCAAGATTTCTGGATACAAGGTCACCTTACAAAAATCAATTGCATTTTTCCTATAGCAACTATAACTAATAGACAACAAGCAGATATCCACAACAGCAATTTAAGTTATTAAGTATTTAAGAACATATAAGATCTCTATAGAGAGAATGTTCACATTAATAACAGCGTTGATCTGAATAAGTGAAGAGACATTCCCTGTGTTTGGATGGGTTTAATATAAAGATATTAACTCTCCCCATATTAATCTATAAATTCATTGTAATCTAAATAAAAATTTCAATTGGTATGTTAAGAACTACTTACTCTACCACTTATATGCAATAATATAAATCCACAAATAGTTGAATAAATTTATGTTTAATGAAAAAAAGAAACTCAAAGACTGACACATATATATCTGAGAAATTAATATATGACAAAGGGGACACTTAAAACAATGGGGGAATGAATTGTTTAAAATATATACTAGGAAAACTGGTTCACTATCTGGACAAAAAAATAATCCATACTTAAACCAAGATACAAAGATAAGTCCTAGATGGTTTAATAGACCCAAAAATTGAAAGGAAAAATGTAAAGTTAATAAAAGGAAATGTAAGAGAACTATTTTTATGAACAAAGGGCAAGGAAGAACTTTTACTATATCAAAAGCACAAATCATACATTAAAAACTTTGTAATGTGATTACATTAAAGGTAAGGATTTCTATTTAATGAATGACATCATGGACAAAAGCTAACAAACAGATTACAGAATAGTAATTTACAATGTCAAAAAAATGGCAAAGGATTAATAGCTAGAATATGCACGGAAGTCCTTCAAATCAACAATAAAAAGACAACAACCTCAATGAAAAAGCGGGCAAAGGAAATGAACAAGCAAACTCCAAAAACTAGTAAGCATATGAGAACCTCAGAATCATTATAATCAGGGAAATGCTAATTAAAACAATAATAAGTTATCACTTTACACCTATAATAGATGGCAAAAATTAGAAAACTGGATAATGCCAAATGATGACAGGAACATGGAGATACTGTGGGTGCAGCCAGATTGACGGAGACCAATCTCACATTACCTGGCTCAATTCTATGCACTGTTGGTGGTAAATTGATGCAGCCACTGTGGAAAACAGTAGGGAGATTCCTCAAAAAGTCAAAAATAGCATTACCATATGATCCAGCATTCCACTTCTAGATATTTATCCGAAGGAAACAATACGAATTCAGAAAGATCTATGCACGCCAATGTTCACTGCAGCGTTATTCATAGTAGCCAAGATATGAGAACAACCTAAGTGTCCATCAGTAGGTGACGGGATAAAGAAGATGTGGTATATGGTATGTATAATGGAATACTATTCAGCTATAAATAATAATAGAATCTTGCCATTTGTGACAACATAGATGGAACTTGAGGACATTATGCTAAGTGAAATAAGACAGAGAAAGACAAATACCATATGCTCTCACTTACATGTAGAATCTAAAAAACAAAAACAACAAAAACCAAGTTCATAGATACAGAGAACAGATTTGTGTCAGAGGTTGGGGGTGGTTAGGGAGTAGGGAGCGGGCAAAATGGGTGAAGAGGGTCAAAACTTCCAGTTATAAAATAAATAAGCCATAGAGAAGTAATGTACAGCATGGTGACTGTAGCTAATAATGCTATATTGCATATTTGAAAGTTGCCAAGAGAGTAAATCTTTAAAAAGTCCTCATCACAAGAAAAAAAATATTTTTTTCTAACTGTATGGTGATGGATGGTAACTAGACTTACTGTGGTGATCATTTCACAGTGTACACAAATATCAAATCAAATATTGTACACCTGAAACTAATATAATGTTATATGTCAAGTATACCTCAATAAAAAGCACTAACCCTAAAATAAAAAAAGATAAATTGGACTTCATCAAAATTAAAATGTCTTCTCTTTGAAAGACACCATTAAGACTCGTGACAACTTAGTAAGACAACCCAAGCAAAAACGGACACAAGATTTGAACAGTTGTGCCACAAAAGGAGATACACAAATTATCAGTAAGCACATGAAAAGATATTCACTACCTGTATTCATCAGGGAAATGCATACCCACTAGAATGCCAAAAATTAAAGACTAGCAATATCAAGTGCTCGTGGGGATACGGAGCAGCATTTTTGATGGAAATATAAAATGGGACAACCACGCTGTTAAATACTTCGGCAATTATACATTTCTTTCACACTTACCGCATGACCCAGCAATTTCATTCCTAGGTGTTTCTCAGGAAAAATGAAAACATATGTCCATCCAAAGACAAAAATGCTCATGGCAACGTTATTCACAATTGCCAAAAATTGGAACCAATACAAATGTCTAACGTATCTGTCAGGGTACAATCACAATACAGAAGCCACACAGAAATTCAAACAAGGACATTTTAACGTTAAAAGTATTAACACTAGCAGGGGAGAAACTGCGAAGGTGGAAAGGGCTCGAGAATATTCAAGGAAGGAACAAACTGGAAAGGGGCCCTCTCCTTCAAGCTGGATTCAAATTTGCTGGAAAACATGTAATATGATGTGAAGTGTGCTGGGAGCCCAGGCCAGGCTGTGCCCAGGCTCCAGACGAGCAGAAAACAACCCTCCAGGGAGCCGGTGGGCAGAGGCTGGCAGGTTGGCGCGGAAAGGAATCAGAGCGCCAGGAGCCTGCTCACCAGCAGGGTTGGTGCAAGCCTGAGGTGCTGAGTACGCGACGGGGAGTGAGATGGCCACTAGGCTAGGCCTGGGGCTGTGAGCTCACAGGCATTGTGTGCTCTGAATGCACAGCGGGGGCAGGACGCTAATGGATGTTCACATGCGTTTGGCAGCAGTGCCATGGCAAGAAGAGAAGCAAAACAGAAAAGCGCACCGGACCGGAAAGAGGTTTCTTCACCTGCCGTGTCCCTCCAGCGCCATCTACTGACACAGCTCAAATGCTGTTCTCACTGCAAAGGAGAAATGCTTGAAAGGGCTATCCCACTACCGCAGAGCAGCTAACGAAGCGTAAATTTGGAGTTTGAAAGGCAACAAGTTGTTAACTGTCACATCTAGTGACAGAGGCAATGGTAAAACAATTTGTGGTATATTAGTATAATGGAATACCGCTCAGCATGCTCAATAGAATGAACTACTGATATACTCAACAACATAGATGGATTGCAAAAACAGCATGCCGAATGAAAGCAACCAGACACAGAAGGGGAAATACTGCTATACGAAATTCTAAAACACACTATAGGGACAAAACCTATAGGGACAAAACGTCAATCAGTGTTGCCTGAGGATTTGGGGTGGGTGGTGTTGACTGCAAAGGATCACAAAGGAATTTGGGGTGATGATGGAAATATTCCATATCTGGATTGTTGTAGTGGTTACATGAGTGTATCCATTTATCAAAATGCATCAAACTACCTTTAAAATAGATGCATTTTATTTTATATAAATTATACCTCAGTAATGCCTATTTTTAAAATATTATCTATAAATCAGATGCCTATGATTATGTAGGATCTAGACTACCAGTGTCTCCAAACCCTTGTCCCTTGTAAATTCCAGGACAAGGGCCATTTGAGAGGGTCACAGGTTTGATAAGAACATTGGAAACACATCTTCCTGCACGAGGTGGAGTCTCTGAACAGGAAAGCCTTGGTGTTCATAGAGGATTATTCTGTATTCCTGGGATACAAATGAGACGGTGCACCTGGAAGAAATGTACTCAGGAAGCTACACTTTTATTTTAAACGCCTATCACATACTCACCCATGCTCTTCACACAGTTCAATCCTGGAACAGAATACCTCATCCACAGCCAGTCGTATTAAGTTCCCATGTGGAATTTCTTGGGGAGGACTACAACAATTGCAAAACGCATGTAAGAACTGTTTCAACATTTTACAGGGAAATACATTATTAGGATAACAAAATCTACAGGTCAAGTCATTATTAGCAAATCAATTATAGCCTCTGTTACCATCTTTGTATTTCTTGTAGATAGTATGCAAACCAGTTGAACTTAATAAACGTTAATGCGTGAAGCTTTCCAAGAAACATTAAAATCTTTCTGTAAACTGATCCTGAAATATGCAGTTGTTGTTACTTTAAAATTTTTTCCAGAGGATTCAATGGAGGGGATTCTGGTTTAGGGGGAAGAAAGTAGGACGCAGAATCAGGATAGCAGACAATTAGTTACCAGACAAAATATAAGTGAAGCCATTGTTGGCCTCAGCTACCTGATTTGTTTTAAAAAGTTTTTTTTTGTATACTTAAAAGGTTGTTTTAAATATAGGATTTAAAAAAAATAGGCAAAAGCTTTAAAATTTTATAGAGTATGATAAAAATATTAAGGCAGCATAAATATTAGTATTAATATAGGGTTATTCATATTTCATTATAGTTTCAAAACATATATAAATTAAAATACTAATAAAAAACAAGACAAATTTCTGAAACGCTTTTGAATCCATGATGATTTAGAGTAACAGCACTTTTTCCCCTGATGGAGATTTCAAAATTGACATCCTTATATCAGCAATGCAGGAAAATAGACAAAATGTATTCCAGAAAAAGAGATATTAATTGCTAGACTCTAAAAAGGATAAAATATCTTCAGCTTTCCATAAGTAGTATGCTATTATATTAAACTAAATATGCTATAAAGAAATGTGAATTTAGTAAGTTAGGGTATGTGATGTATATCCCCCAAAGAGAACACTCTTATTAGGTTTTGTTCTGGACCATAGGGCCAAATACACTTTCTGACAACAACGTGTTTGGGTCTTTTTGTCCTGTTTTCCCCACACACACACTAGTAATTATCCCTTTTCCAGCTCATGCCCCTGGGGTGCTTTAATATTTCAAGTCTCTCACAGGGTAGGTCCCTGTATTTTTCTCTAGCTCAGCCATCACCAGTCCTGCATCTTCCATGGTTTGGCCATAGGCCCAAGTGGTGTGAGGGGACAATTACAAAGGGAGATGCCATTCAAGACTGGCCAACCAACCAGGCATGGAGGAGCGGTATAGGAGGAAAAGGAACTTGCTAAAGATCCCAACAGCCTCTGAAATTGTGAGGCATTGTGGATTGACATGTAACAGTAACAACTGTAATTAGTAATTCGGATGGTTGTAAGAACAAGTTGTAAAGAAGTTGCAGAAGAAGTCTGGGAGGCAGCTCCTTTAGAAATAAAGTGTAACATTGGGCATTGACCCATTAGCTAATGTTTGCTGGGCTGGTGGTTGAGAAGTCTACAGTAGTCTTGATTCATGTGTGTGTACTTGTCTCAAAGCTCCTGAGATTGGTAAAGAACATCTACTGAGGTCCAGGAAGATCTGTAAAACATAGGCTGGCTATAAAAGTCTTCACCTCCACAAACTAAAAGATAGCTTGTAGGTTTGATAAAATGATTTCACTTCCTAGGTCTTGGGTATAGCAATAGCCCAGAGGCAGCTTGCCTTATGAATAGTTTCTCATCCCAACTTATGAACAGTTTCTCATCCCAACAAGAACACTTGTACGTGAGTGATGGAAGATTCGACTGGAGTACCCTTTACCTCAGTGTTCCCAGAGCAGGGCATCTGTTCCAGAGAACTCTCACATGGTATCAGAAGTGGGCATGTATAAGGAGGGTCTTTTCAGAATTGTCCACCATGATAGAGAGTTAGAGGAAATCTAGGTGTCTGTCTGTCACTGGGGAAATGGATGAGTATTATATGGAGGAGACACTTGGCAGGATACAGTGAGAAGTTAGAAGCACAGATGACATACACACACATAGACAGATCTTAAAAATAGAGTGCTGAGTGAAAAGTAGTGAGCAGAATCGTCTAGTGCATAATATATATGAAAATTAAAAATACAGCTCACAAAATAATGTTACATATTTTGCAAGAATGCATGCACACATGTATCAAAATATTTTGAGACAATTTTTATGAGGGAAGTAGAAGTCAGAAATGGGCATAGAAGTCAATAAAACAAGAGAGGGGTCTTGCACAGGCATATAATAAAGCATGTTATGATCTGAGAAATCTTAACTCAGTCCTCTTCTCCTGAGGTTAAAAAAAAAGGGGGCCCCATACCAAGAAAAATGTATCCTACGGCCAAATGGACCTCAACTGACCATCATGATACAGAAGCAAACCGAGAGATCCAAACCAAGTTCATGGCTTGTATATAAAAGGGCTGGGAAAACAGAACGTCTCCGAAGCATTCCAATCACACCACCATCACATCACCTCCTCCTTTCACGCTGACACCTGCACAGGTTCATGGTGACGGGGATGCTGGTGCAGGACGGTGTGTCTAGATGTGCATCTGTGCCCATGACGTCAGTGCGGAGATGAATGGGGATAATCAGGATTCAGAGTCCACTTGCAGTTTGCCCTAAGCTTTGCTCCCTGTGGAGTTTCTTATGTAAAAGTAAGAAGATCTCCACTTATATTTGATACAGAAATGGGAATGGAGGCATACACTAAACTCAGGCAGCAAGATAACTAAGACATGGGGGTGGTGAGAACCCCATCTTGGGAAAGAGGCCCTTACCTGAGGGCAGTGCCCCTCCAGGTCATATTCCTGGTCATCATCCAGTGTCCCCATGTCCACCAGGTCACCAGGATGCTGGGTACTGCATTCTCAGGAGTTCTGGGATGGGCCAGGTGCCCCACTGGTAGGGGCACGAGGCCACCACAACAGAGTGTGGGAATCATCAGGTCTGTGAGGGCTGGTTGTGGCAGATGTCCTAGCAGGAGCAGGGGAGGCCTATTTGGGCCCAAGGCCCCTGCCGGTGGAGGATAAAGCAGAGTGAGGAGGAGGGTCAGGCGTGTGGGAGAAGAGGGGAGCAAGTCGGAAGGGGCGGCGAATGGAAGGGAGAGGGAGAGGGCGTGTGGTAGGAGGAGCAGGAGGACAGGCAAGGGTGGAGGTGACCCAGGCAGGGAGGTGGGAAGGAGTGAAACTGGTAAGAGGGGGGAGGTGGTCTGGGCATGAGGTTGGCAGAGGACCAGGTTGGTCTGAGTAACTGGTGTCTGAGGCTGGCACAGGGCACAGAGACAGCGAAGTTATAGGGACAAGAGGCAGGACAGAGGGAAGGGAAGGAGTTGGAGCCTGAGCCAGGGCTTGGGGAGAAGTACGATGCAGAGGAGGCTGAGCAGGAATGAGACAGGGCAGCTTCTGCTGCATGGCTCTCAGTTGAGAAATGAGGGTCTGTGTGATGGGTTCAGTGTTCTGCATTCTTTCTTTGCTTGATTCCATTATGACTCAAATTCCATTACAGGGAGTCCAAGATTCTCTTTTGACTTGGAAGAGACCTTTGAGATCCTCGAAGACAGCTTTCTCCATCTTATAAATTGATATTCAGGGGGTTAAAGTGAAGGCAGGCAGTGTTGTGTGGCCTTTCCCCAGCAACAATCGGCTACTTGAGTACAGGGCCAGAAAAGTCAGAGTTAGGTTATCAAGGGTTGGGGGTTTTCTAGGTTAGTATGATAGATGGAGAGAAGGGAGAGGGTTAAAGCTGTTTACATAGATCTCTAATGATGAGTCATGGAGTCTATGTTGGGAAAAGGTGGAAAATGGAAACATGTGGATGGGGATGTAGTGGAAAGTGGTGGGTGTCAGTCCTGGTAATGCAGGGAAGGCGCATTTTTCAGAAGAAGGAACTAGGAGGTTGGATTCCAAGCCTGCTGCCTCTGTACGTGCTCCAAGTCACAGAACTCAGGAAGACGTTAATTGATCACAGAACAAACTCTCGAGAAGACTAGATTCCATTAGGACCATCCCTGCAGTTGAGCCCACAGAAAGAAAACACAGGTTGTGCTTTACAAGAGTTACAAACAAACCTGCCCCTATTCTTCTTGCATCTTACTGAAGTTAAAGAGAAACTTACCACTGTTCTTTCCTCCTTTCCCCCCGTACCAGTAAATGTTCCATAGAAGCAGAAAACACATATAAACCCTCGCCCGGGGATGGAGGAATCTCTCTTCCGCTAGTGATTAGACACCTTCCGTCTATGAGGTGGCCTTTGGTTTCTTACTTACTCTGTGCTAAATAAACTTACTTTTTCTTTAAACTCACATTCAAATTCTTTCCCGTGTGAAACTAAGAACCCTCTTTTCCTGTAATACTGGGGGGCCCCAATGAGGTTGAAGAATTATTGGAGTGTGGGTACCAGAGAAGCCAAACGGGAAAGAGGAGGTGGCGGTCAGTGATGTTAAGTAATTTCTGTAAAGTCCTACAGCTGCCAAGAGGGGAAGTCAGTGAGAAGCCTGCTAGGAGTTAGACTGGTAGTCCAAAAGTCATGTTCGTTGTTTCTGTGCTATTCAAAACCCTTGGAATAAATCTAACCTCTCCATCTCCATAACATTCTCTCCTAGAAACTATGGAGTCAGGTTGAATGAATATTATATTTTCTACTACCAATTTTCCCCTTGTTTTCTATCATTTGTCTAGGGAAATAGCTCTGAGATCCTCGCATACTCTCCCTTCCCAATGTACACTGCTGAGTTAGGTCTCCATCCATCCATGACTGAAATACTAAATTTCTTAATAGCATTTAGTGCTGTCACATACTTTCTAAATAATCTTAATGTCTGCCAAAATTTCTGCTTGAAACATCCACCTTTCTTTATTCCATACCTGGTATAAACCCTTGAGTGTTCACTGCGTTAAGTCCTGGACCTCTACCTAATTTTCTAGGCCACCCATACTTTATCCTGCTATGAATGAGTGCCTTCCATGAAATCTGAGTTCCAATTGTTTATAGAAGATGCTCTAAGTGATCTCATCGATGTCCTCCAAAATAACAATTAATATTGAAATTCCAGAATGTTCCAAGCGACATACAGAGCTGGCGCTCGCTAACCTTGGCTAATTTACACAGAAGCCAATGACCACGTTTCCAGTCCACACAGAGGGTCACGTGGAGGAGGAACGAGCAGGCCAGCATTTACACATCAGATTGCCTGGCACAGGGCTGGCACTCGATGAACACTTTTCAAGTGAATGTTAAATGAATGAATGGCTGAAGGCGGAACGTTTACTAAATATATCCATCCAATTAGACTGTCAAGGACAATTCATGGTTAAATTGAAGTCAATTTTAAGCAGTAAGTGAAGTTCTGGAAATTTTAAGAGCAAGTGAGTAAAGTGGCTCCAAGGACCTTATGGCTGGAAGGTTAACAATATCTGGCATGAAATGAGTATCAGGTTATACAAATTCATTTGGAGGATTGCAATTCATTTAACTAGAACAATAGGGCTAAATTAAGCAAATCTTGGCTGTGTCCCAAGTGTAGAGAGGTGCTAAAAATTAGATTCAGAACTGATGGAGAGGGAGATGGGAGGGCTGGGAGAGAGTGCCAGCTCCCTGGTACGACCCAGGCTGCCTTCTGGGTACCATTTTCTTCTACTTAGACCATTTTTAAAAAGAACTTATTCAATGCTTATTTATTATTGTCTCCACTGAGAGTCTTTGAAATAAGCCACAGTCATCCTTGATGTTTGAGAGAAAGAATTACAATCAGAATTCTGGATGGTACTAACCAATGTCACCGCCTGTACATTTAATAAAAATTTTTAAAAAGTTCTGGATGGGGAAGGGACGAAACACAAGAAGCTACCCCCTTAGGGATGGTTTCGAAGCAGGACAGCCCTGGTCTGAAAGATGCTACTCATTTCCAATTCTGGAGGTCAGTATGCAGGCGAAGGGCAGATGAGAAATAGATCAAAAGTAAAGATGACAATTTGAGTCACTTGAGGGTAACAGTTCCAAGATTTGGGAAATAGCAACAGTGGGAGAGGAGAGAAGTAAGTCCGTCAGTGAAACCTGACAGCCATTCCAGGGCTTAGGTATTAATTTGACAAGGTTTAACACAAACCAAGATTTCAAAAATAGCTATTGAAGAGGAAATTTTCAGTTAGGGAAAAGGCTTGATAAACAAATTGCTTGAGCTGCCTATGGATGAATCTGAATGAATGAGTACACTTTGTTGTTCCCGACGTCCCGAGTTAGCCGGGAGAATCAGAGGAGGATAACGGGAAAGCTATGTCCTTATGCTCTATAACCTACCCATGGGGTCTGATCAAAGTAGTTGCGTAATGGTAGAATATTAAAATAAAGGCTTATTTATTGGGGTACACTGGCCCCTCCAAAATAGTGTTCCCCCCTACCCTCACCCCCACATTTCCCACCTTTAGTCTCAGACAAATGTGCTGGCAAAGCCTTTGGTGACCATGGCTTGTCTCCAGAAGGGACCTCACCCCTAGTTGTTTGCTGGTTTCAGGGAAGCCAAGGTGTCTTAAAGTGTCACCAAAGAAAGATGGACACCACAGTGGCCCTGCACTTGACAACTGCTCAGTTTTTTTGGTCTCTTCACCCCTCCTCAGCCTGTTTTCACAAGCAGACCCCTGATCTTTATTGATCTCCATTGAATATCTCTGAAAAACTATCTTAAGATTTCCATAGAGAAGCTGGGAGTGGGTGCTCAGATACTATTGGTGCACTCGTTCCTATGATACCATGTCAAAAAAAAAAAAGTGTGCTTATTTACACAGAACAAACAGCTTCTTATTTATAGAGCAAAATGTTCCAGTACCAGAAACATTTTTCAGTGAGGAATTGCTGACAATCCACAATTATTTTTATACTCTTTAAAGAATACTTGTGGACCATATTCATCAGCCCTAAGGCAGGGCGATCAGAGGTCGCTTTAACAACTCCACTTGTCATTGCATGACCGTATTCATAAGTAGAATCCCTCTTCTTCTCTGGTTCCTTAACTTCCCTTAATTGCTATACCAGGGAACTCTGTGAGCATTAGTACCTTAACACGATGCTCCGGGTCTCATGGTAATTGCCATGACGAAGACTCTGAATTAGCCAGCCGCTGGGAAGCTCAGGGTCTATTTTAAAAAGGTGTGTAAAGCAGCAATTCCTAAACCTGGAACTTAAATGCTTAGTCAGGACTTCTCACAGAAATGCTAAATCACACCTCCCGGAGTGGAACCCGAGGTAACTAGATTTTTAACAAGCTGTACAGTTGATTCTGACGCCCAGCCACGTTTTGGAACCACGGATACAGATTCAGATCAGAGCATAAATTGCATGTTTTTGCCATTCCGTGTGACCACTTGCGATAAATAAGCTGATGCTAGAGGTGACAAAAATTATTTCAGTGACATTGAATTTATGCTGATGTTTCTGATTTAATCATTGTCGCACTAAGGATAATTTAACTAACCATAATCCTACTGTAATATAGGAATTTCTTGATGTTTTTATTTTTCATATATAACAGATTCATACCAGACATTCTTTGTCAAATTGTATATTCCCATGCAAAACCACATTTAATGCTTGTTTGAAGCTTTGGCTATAACATCATTTAAAAGCCCAGTTGTGGCTGTTTGTCCCCATTAGTTTTCATTTGGATCATCATCCATCTCATCATGGGTGACGTCAGATAGCATTTGTTAATATTTCCATGGGCCAGCTGATGTGCATTTTCAAGTCTCCTGAATTTTACTTCCTACTTTAATCAATTTATTGGTAAAAATATCTTTATTCAGTGGACTCAGCACACTATCAAAAGTGCCACCTAAGATTTTGCTTCTTTTTCTTAATGTTATATAACATTCCATAGAGCAGTAATTCACCAACTTGAGTATTACACAGTAATCACCTACAAGGGGAGGAGTAGCTTTTACAAATGCAAGTCCTTGGTTCCTGCACTTACAGACATGGCATGAGGCCCAGGAATCTGCATTATTACAAGTCTCCCGCCCCCCACCCCAGTAATTATGTATACAGACATTTTTGTACAGTAAATACTAAAGTATTATTTACATTCTAGTACTCACCTTGAGAATTTCTGATATAGGTGGTTTGCAAACCACACATTGAGAAACAAGAATATGTATGTAAGAGACGTTAAAGTAGACACAATCACACATATCAAGACAAGGTCTTACATAGAGCATGGAACACCACTGCCCAGGAAAAGTAGCACTGTGGGCCTACGTCCACAATCACTTATATTCTTGGTAGAATCCTGTACCACTGGAGTCATGGTCTGAACCCAAACCTTTATGAGAAATGCTTTATGAGGTTTTTTAGTCTCATAATGGGTCCAGGATGTCCCATAGTGATCATTCTTTTCAACTCCTTTTATTGTTTCTTCACAAACAGAACCTTAAGGTAGCTCCTACATCCTGTAACATTAAAACACTTGACAAATAATATTTTCACTTAAATTTCATTTAGGCTATTTGTATGGTTTATTTCTTATGTGTAATTTTGTTATGGGTTTTAAGGTTCTGGGTAACCTTTCTCTCCCACAGTTAATTGTCACATTTATAGTATCTCTTCTGCATGTCTGTAACTTGCAGTTTTGACATCCTTATTATTAGATTGATTGTGTAAGATTTCTCTTCTAACTGACGTCCATATCACACTCATTAATAGCAATTTTCCCTTGTGTGGATTCTTTGATGAATGTGAAGTTTTGACGCCTAAGAGGAACCCTCACTACACTATTCTCATTTATAGGGTCTCTGTCCCTTGTGGACTCGCTCATGAATGCCAAGTTTCGCACTCTGAGAAAAATCCTTTCCTCACTTGTCACACTGATATGCTTTCTCTCCTGAATGAGAAGAGTGGAGTGCCCAGTGAAGCCCTTACTGTGCTTTCTCTCCCGTGGGGACTCTGATGAACTCAAAGATCTACAGCTCTACAATAACTCTTATCACCTTTTCCTCACTTATAGGGATTCTCTTCCGCATGGATCCTTTCAGGATTGCAAATATTTTTGTACTGGCTGATACCCATAACCCACGCATCACATTTTCAAGGCCCTTCTACTGTGTGAACTCCAAGATGAACTCTGCTGAAGCTCTTAAGGCATCCTTCACATACACAATGTTTTGCCTGTGTGGCTTGTCTGATGAACTCAGAGATCTATCATCAGGCTGAAGCCCTTACCACACTCACACATGTGGGACACAGTGATATATTGATGATGATTTAGAATGGGTAGAAAAGACGTATTTGTTTATTGTCTAGTCAATGCACATGAAGATTCTTCATCATGTCCAGGCACCATCTCTTCCTCTTCAGATTCAGAGACCATCTCTTTGTGCTTTTCACTGTCACATGCACTGTTCCTGGCAAATCTGTACTCACACCCTCTCCTTAGCTCCTAACCCTGGCAACAACTGATCAGTTCTCTATTTATATATTTTTGCCTTTTCCAGGTGTCATATAACTGGAATCAAACAGTATGTAACCTTTGGAGACTGAGCACAATGCATTTGAGATTCATCCATGTTGTTGCATGTATCAATTGTTCATTTCCTTTTATTGCTGGGTGGTATTCCATTTGGTGGCTACCACAATTTGTTTGTCCATTTACCCACTGAAGGACATTTAGGTTGGTCCAGATTTGGGTGATTATGAATAATGCTGCTATGAGTATTTGTGTACACGTTTTTGCGTGGATATAAGTTTTCATTTTTCTAGGATAAATATCTAGAAGTGGGATTGCTGGGTCAAATAGTGTATGTTCAACTCTTTACAAAATTGCCAGAGTGCCTGTAAGATTTTGTATTCCCACCAGCAATGTATCTGAGTTCCTCTTGCTTTGCACCCTTGCTAGCACTTGGTATTATCCGCATTTAAAAATTTTAGCTCATCTAACAAGGGTATGTGGTAGGAAGCTTCTAACATGGCCTCCCACGGTATTCATGCCACCCGGTAATCACACCCTTAGATAATGCTCTTGAGTTTGGGCTGGTCAAATAACTTGCTTCTAACAAAAAGAGTAAGAGATACTAACAATATTAATTTCCCTTTCATTTTCTTAAACCAAAATAATTATGGCAACAGTGATGGGGTGTTATTTCTGTGACCAGATTACAAAAGACTATGACTTCTGTTTATGCTGGTCTTCTCTTTCTGGATCTTCTTACTAGCTTGCAGTGATGGAGGGAGCCACCTGACAAGGGACTGAGCATCTCCAGCAAACAGCAAGTAAGGAACTGAGGCCCATAGTCTGGTAGCCCTCAAGTAACTGAATCCTGCCAAATGGATCTTCCCTAGTCGAGCCTGCATTTGAGACTTCCACTCCAGCCAACACCTTTTCTATTCTGTTCCATTATTCTATGAGTATGTTATCCTTTTGCCCATATTATGCTGTCTTGAATACTGGAGATTTATAGTGTATTGTAAAATCAGGTATAAGTCCTCCAACTTTGTTCTTTCTCAAAATTGTCTTGGCTAGTCTAGTTCCTTTACCTTTATATATAATTTTTTGTTTGGGATTCCATTAAAATCTATAGATCGATTTGGGCAGAGCTGACATCTTAACTCTATTGAGTTTTCCAATCCATGAACATGGTATGTCTCTTTATTTCTTTCACTCTTTTTTCATCTCTTTCATTAGCACTTTGTAGTTTTTAACAAATAGAACCTGCATGTATTTTGTTATATTTATACTTAAGTATTTCTCTTTTAGAGCTATTACAAATGGTACTGTTTGTTAAATATTGGCTTCCAAATGTTCATTGCTAATGTGTAGAAATACAGTAGATTTTGTATATTGTTCTTGTATCCTGTAATCTTGCTAAACTTTTTAGTTCTAGGAGTTTAATCAATTTTTTTTTATAGTTTCCTTGGGATTTTCTACATAAACAATCACTATGAATACTTTTACATCTTCCTTTTCAACCAGAATGCCCTTTTCTCTAGCCTTATTGCAGTTGCTGAGTCTCCCAGAGAAGTATTCAATAGGAGTAGTGACAGCAGACATTCTTGTCTTAGTTTCCAATTTTAAGAGGAAAACATTCCATCTTTCACCATTAATATGATATTAGCTATAGTATTTTGTAGACGATCTTACCAGACTGAAGAAGTTCCCTTCTATTCCTAGTTTGCTGAATTTTTATTATGAATGTATATTAAATTTTGTCAAATGCTTTTTCTGTACCTATCAATATGATCACGTGATTTTTCTTGTTAAATATGTTAATGTGGAGAATTATCTTGATTTTCAAATGTTGAACCTGTCTTGTATTCCTGGAATAAACACCATTTGGTTTTTACCTTTTTACATATTGCTGAATTTGATTTGCTAGTATTTTGTTGAGAAATTTTTGCATTTAAGTTCAGAAGGGATATTGGTCTGTAGTTTTCCTGTACTCTTTATCTAGTTTTGATATGAGGGTACTGTTGGCTTAATAAAATGAGCTGTAAGAATTTCCTCTTTGCCTTCTGGAAAAGATTGTGAAGAACTGTTATTTTTTTCTTAAATGTTTGGTAGAATTCACCAGTGAAATTATCTGGACTGAGTTTTCTTTTTTGGAAGTCATGAATTAGATTTCTTTAATAGGTATAGGAACATGCACTTTATTTTTTCTTGCATAAGTTTGGTAATTTGTGTCTTTCAAGAAATTGTTCCATTTCATTTAAGTTGTTTTATATATGTGCAGAGTTCTTCATAGTATTTCCTTATTATACTTCTAATGTTGATTTCTGCTTTTATCTTTATCTTCTTATGATTTGGGTGTATTTTGCCTTTCTTTTTCTAGGTTATTTAAGGTAAATTACCTCATTTTAGAGACTGCATAATCATAATACCAAATCCTAATTAAAATAGTACCAGAAAAAGAAAAGAAAACAAACGTAGATGCAAAAATTACGTTTTATTAAAAATAATTAATACAATAGGGAAACCAATATTATAATATCAATAAATGCTAAAAAGCCATTCACTCATTAGACATTATTTTTAAAATAGGTAGTATGTTCAAATCAAAACTATATTTAAAAATACAAAAAGCAGTAAGTAAAAAGTACAGAAAAAACTCTCTCCCATCCCTGCTCCTCCAGACCATTTTATTAGTCCTTTGTTTATCCTTCCAGTGTGATAGTATACAAATATAAGCAAATATGGATATGTAGTCTCATTCTTCTTCTTATATAAAATGCATTATATATATATATATATATATATATATATATATATATATATATATATATATATTTAAATATATACTAAATTTTGATGCTTTTCCATACATATAAGTGCGACTTGTATTATCTCTGAACAGTCTCTTCAGGTTTTTTTGTGTTTTCCTTCTTGATATCTAAGAGCTCTGGATAAATAGGGAGATGGATCCCTTTGTGATATGGATTGCAAATATTTACACCAGTTTTTAATCTTTTAGCCAGTTTGTATTCTTCCTCAGAGAACTGATAAGAGAGAAAGTCCTCCTGTTTCCTGAAGCTCTACCTCAGGGCTTCTCTTTTCCATTCAATATTCATTCATTCATTCATTCATTCATTCATTCAGAGGGATTCAACAGAATGTGGATGAAGGCAGTGACTGGAAAAAAATAAAACTATTTCATGACCTATATACCCCACTGAGTTGACACTCCATAATAAACCAGTTATACTTACTTATGCATCATAATATTTTGATATTTTACAACAGACATATATAATTTTGTAATTAGAAGAATCAATATTATTGTCAGTAGGGATTGGGAAGCATTAGAGATTGCTGACAAAATCCTGAAAAGCATAAAATAGAAAATAAAAACATCCATTGACACTATTAATATATTAGTGTATTTCTTTCCAGGTTTTTTGCCTATGTGTGTATCTTTACATCTGCTATATCATGCAAATTTTCCTGTCATTAAAAATGATCCAAAAACATCATTTTTCTTGCTGAAGAATACTGTATTATATAGATATATTATGACTTAGAAAACATTTCTGTTATTACAAAGTATCCTTTCTTCTTTTTAAAAGTAGTAGAAATGACATGGTAATGTATACCTTTTATACATATTTCATCTGATTATTTCCTTAACATAGATTCTTGGATGCTAAATTTCTGAGTCAAATGGCACTGACATTTTAAAGGCTTTTGATATATATTTTGCCAACCTGTGTTTGGAAGGGATGCTGCCAAGTATTCAGGGGAAATTCAATTCAGTGAAATGCATTTATTACAAAACAAGCACGGCTGAAAATAAATAAGCTCTAACCATGTAACTCAAGAAGCTAGAAAAAATATAAATCTAAAAGAAGTAGGATATAATAAAGAATAAAAACGAATAAAACAGAAATTACCATGTAGAAACTGAGTGTGCCCTGATTAGGAAAAATATAAGTAAACCTACACCCAGATACATTTAGTAAAATGGCAGAATACTTGTTAGCTTTTCAGAATTTTACAAAACCTCTTTAAAGCTAAAGAAGTCATCTTAAAAACAACCAAAAACAAAAGCCAGACTGTCTGAAAGGAAATAATAATTAGACTAATAACAGACTTTTCAATAGCAGCACTGGTGGCTAAGGAACTGCTGAGTAAAACTAAATGTTAGCTTGCTAGACCCAGCTGTAATACAAGAGTGAGGGGAGAAATACAGAAACAAAGAATTTACCACTCTCAGACACACTTGCTGAAAAACGGAGGGATTCTTTTATTTTATTTATATAAGAAACATTTGTATAAGGCTTAGTATGTAGCAGGCACTATTTTAATCATTCTATAAATATTCATTTGATCCTAATAACAGCCCCATAAGGTAAATAATAATATCATCCCTATTTTACAGATGGAGAAATTGAAGCACGAAGCAATCAAGTAATCTGCTCAAGGTCACGTAGCTAAAGATCAGCAGAGCCGAATATCAAACCCATGGAGTCTGCCTGCAGAATTGGTGTGTTCAACCACATCACAAGCTGCCCCTGCTCTGGAAGGCTGAGGAAATGTACTCAGACAGGAAGGAGGAAATGCAAGAAACGAAACTGTGGTAAAAAAAAACTGGCAAATGTGCAGGTTAATCTAAACTTTCATTGGTTATTTACAATAATAATAGTCATTACAATAATAATGACAAATTTTGGGGTGTGTTAAAAACACAATGAAAATAAAACCATGTACAGCATGTAACATGGGAGAAGGAGAAGAGTTAAAGTGTTCTAGTCTATACTGTTAAGGAGTGACATAATACAAATTTTATTAAGTTATGTACGTTAATATAAAACAAAAAGATATAAAAATTTAACTACTAACCTTGTAGAGAAAAAGAGAGAAAACATCATCCAATGGAAGGAATGAAAGGGGAGAAAAAAGAAAGAGACAAAACCCCCAAAACTCTGAATCCAACAGATTTTTTTCAAGGACTTTAACAAGCTGATACTACAATTATATGAAAGAATAAAGGCCTTTAACTAGCCAAGACAATTTCTATAAAGCTATAATAGTCAAAAGTGTGTTATTGGCACAGGGATATACAAATAATCTATTAAAAAGAATATCTATCTGAGATAGTTTAGAACATGACACAAGTTAAAATCCATCAGTTAGTTCTAAATAGCATTAAAAATCTGAAAAATGTAATGTTTGGTAAATAAAGCACATTGCAAAAAGATAATATATATCTATATAAAAAATTAAAATATCAGGGACATACAGGTCATAAAAAGACAAAAACATATGCAGGAGTAATACACAGTAACTTAGGTATAATGGTTACCTCTGAGCAGAGTTGAGAGAAAAGATGGAGCATGAGGCTTTAGTTGTATTTGTTGCGGTTTTTTCCTTAACAAAAAAGATCTGAAGCTAGTATGGCAAAAATGTTAACATCTACTTAATCTCAGAGGAGGGAAAATAATTGTTATACTTTCTAAGCTTTTCTGTGTCTCAAATATTTTATACTTAAAATATTTTTAAAATCTAAACACAGAAAGAAAGAAAAAATAAAAGGAAAAACAAAGAGGAAGAAGGAAAAGAAACTAACATAAAACCTCAGAGCTCAAAACCTTCATCCAATGATGTTTGACCGCCTCCCCTGTGTCAGCTGTCATGACAGTCCCCAGGGATATAAACCCCCTTTCCCAACTTGGAGCAGTGGTGCCTGGACTGCTCAACTGGCGGTCCTCCTAAAGAGCCCCAAAGCCTCTCTAATCATGGATATCCTTTCCTCCAAAAGGACTGCTTAGGGGGACATAGCAGAACGCATTGCTAGGAGAAGGATTCCGTTGAAATGTTGACAAACTCTCCCTTCCTGACCTCTTCTTCACTGCTACTACCCTGGGTCTTCCCTCTTTATTGCCAGGCCCCCAGGCTTTGTCTCCCAATTATGCCTCCCAAAGGGAATCAGTCCTATTATAGCCTTCGTGTAAGATCCTTCTTTCCATTGGAGGGATAATGGTCTCACCTGACTTGGACCAGGTGGAGAAATGATGGGGCATGGAATTGCCTTCCAAGGCCCCTCCTAGCATTTGAGACCTCTGGTCTCGACTGGCCCTGACGCCAGTGGGGTCCACCTACCTGCCACAGACCACGCTCTGGTCAGCACAGACTTCCAGGGAGAGCCCTGGAAGGGGTCAATACACTTGCTAGAGACTTTGGAGAAGCCCATGAGATTTCTATCCCCACCATCTCACAACCTAGTGTTGTTCTTTTCTTTTTCTTCCTTCTAACGATTCCCTACCCTCTCAGATTTGCTTTCCTCTCCTTTAACTCGCTTCCATAACCCTGACCTAGTCCCTTTCTTAAGCTATGTCTTCTATAGACATCTACCTGGCAGATGCTTTACCAGGATGAAAGGCATCCAGCAGCCTGGTGATGCGATGGACAGGGAGACACTCATTTAGGGCTGGGAGGCTCTCACCCTAGAAGGGCACTTTGCCAGGTGTCCTTCCCAGGTGAGTGACGGGACCTGGGTAACTCACTGGTTATGTCTAACATGTGCCTCTGTGAGATGAAATATAAAAGAATAGTTACGGGTACCAGATTCTGGTGGAGTCAACCTTACCCACGTAGAGATAGTCAGTGCAGAGCTTCACACATATCTCATACCTCATTCACAGGATTTTCCCCCCAAATAATAAATAGACATGTTTTACCCTATGAGTTTTTACTAACGTATTTTTACAATTGACACAGTTTTGGGGGGTGGATTCTTATGTTGAAGATAAGAATATGGATACTACACTGATTTAATAACTCGAAAATTTCTCTCTGATTAAGTCCATTAGCATACTCATCAGGCTAACAGAATTTCTCTCCTGCAGGGATTGACTCATGATGAAACCCGTGATCTGACTGAAATCTTTACCACACAACATGTTTTTTAAAAAGGTTTCAATGTGTGGACCTTGAAGCCCTTACCACAGGTATCACACGAATAGGGGTTCTCTTCCACATGGATTTTCATTCAACAAGTATTTACTGAGTGACTACTTGTGCCAGGCACTGCGCTAGGAGCTGGGGACACGACGGCGAGCAAAGCACCCAGAGCTGCACTCTCATTATGCTCACCATCTTGTGAGAGAAATAGACTGTCTGCGAAAGGCGGAGAGCTGCACTCCAGCAGACGCTCTTACCACAGTCTTCACACTGGCAGGGGTTTTCTTCCACGTGGAATCTGACGGGTATGAAAATTTGAGCTCACATCTCACATGTACAGGGTTTCTACCACGTGGACTTTCTAATGAACAGGAAGGTTCGCTTTGTAACTGAAGCCCTTACCACAGGTATCCTGTTTACAGTTTTTCTCCTGCATCAACTCTGCTAGAGAAGATCCATGTTCCAAATGAAACCTTCACCACACTCAGCACACCTGTCACACTTCTCTCCTGTGTAGGCTTGTTGATGGATGCCAGCTCAGTGTTCTTTCCAAAGCCCTTATTACACTTATCACATATAAAAGGTTTTTCTTCTCTGTGAATTCTTTGAAAACTTCAGGATATATGCTCTGACTGAAGAAGCCCTTTTCACACATCATTTTTGTGGAGTTTCTCCCCAGTTCCATGCCCTGGAGGACACGAAGATTAGCGCCGTAGTCGAAGTCTTTACCACACTCCTCACACTTACCGGTTTCTCTCCTGTGTGGACTTTCTGACGAGCATAAATGTTTGCATCTTAGGAGTCCCACATTTAAACAGTTTCCCTTGTGTAGGCTCTCTGATGCATTTGGGGATCTTTGTTCCGACTGAATCCCTTACCACACTTAGCACATCTGTAGTTTCTCTCCAGTGTGGACTCTCTGATGGATGCGGAGATTGGAGCTCTGATGGAAGCCCTTGCCACACTCCTCACACTTAAAAGGTTTCTCTCCTGTGTGGACCCTCTTATGAACGCGAAGATTTGGGTAATAACTGAAGCCTTTACCACATGTGTCACATACGAAAGATTTCTCTCCAGTGTGGACTCTCTGATGGATGCGGAGATTGGAGCTCTGATTGAAGCCCTTGCCACACTCCTCACACTTAAAAGGTTTCTCTCCTGTGTGGACCCTCTGATGAACGCGAAGATTTGTGTTATAACTGAAGCCTTTGCCACATGTGTCACATATGAAAGGTTTCTCTCCAGTGTGAATTATCTGATGATAGCGGAGATCTGTGCTCTGACTAAAGCTCTTGCCACACTCAGCACAGTCATAAAGTTTCTTTCCTGTGTGGAAAGGGGATGCTTTGAGAATGAGAAAATGTTTACAATGATGAAGGATATGATTGTCAAATTAAGAAATCTTAATGGAGGGGCAAGCAATAGAGTATCAGACTAGAGAATGTGGGAAACTATGTTAGTCAATCAAATGACCAACTTGAAGAGTTCTATCAGGACTCAGGAAAAAAAGACTTTACAAAGTGAAATTGTGAGAAAAATATTAAGTCATGAAGGATACATCTAGAAGATCTTATATACATAGAAGAGATTCAGAAAGAGAGAACAAATAGAAGAAGTAATGAAAATGTATTTAATCTGAAAGAGAATTTGATTCTTTAGATTGGAAGTATTCCCCTAGTACCATGTAGGAGTGCCAAAAAAAAAAAAAAAAAAAAAAAAAAAAAGACAAACTAACATATACATATATCTGGATGAAATTTCTGAATTTCAAGGATCAAGAAAACATCTTATAAGCATACAAAATAAAAAACAAAACAAGTTACTCCCTCAAAACAAGAGTAATATTGGCAGAAAACGATTGCATAATGTCTCCAGAGTCCTGAGGGGAAAAGACGATAGTCAAGAATCCTAAACCTGAATTGATGATTCCCCTAGAAGGGCAAAAGGAAGATACCAAAAGAAAAAAAAACACAAAGACGACCACAATTAGTCAAAATAAAAACTCATAAAAAGGGATGACATGAAACATAAAAAATAGAAATGAATAATGTTCCTCCTTTCCCTCAACAAAAATCTCATCAAATACCAAAAGAAAACTTCCCTGAGCTGAAGGATTCAGAGATGAACGGGCTCAATGACTAGCAAACATGATTACTGAAGAAAAGAAAAAGAAAAAAAAACATATCTAAGCACATCCTAGCGCAATTTCAAAATTCCAAGGAGAAACAGAAAATTCTAAATGTTTCCAGAAGGGAGGGAAAAGAAAAACAGTTAAAATGAAATAAAATAAAATGACTAAATGAATTAGATTGGAATCAGCAATATAAGAAGCTTAAGAACACAGATACAATTACTATTTTGAAACTAAAGGGTTCTACTCTGTCAAACTAGTATTCACAAGTGGGAAGAATATAAACACCTTTTCAAACATGCAGGGACTTGGAACGTTTGTCTGAAAATGAAAAAATAGGGGGGAAAGGAAAGAAACAAGAATTTGTTTGGAATGCCAAATAATAATAAGGGGATTAAACAGAATGCATAAAATATCAGCAATCAAACCAATATGTCAATTATCACAGTAAACGTGAATGGGCTAAAGTCTTAGAGATGCCAAGATTAGGTTTAAAAAACCCAGCCATACTCAGCTTTCAAGAGACAAAGATATATACCAGGTAAATGCAAACTAAAAGAGGGCAGATGAACAACATAACATCGGACAAAGCAGAGTTTGAGGCAAAATACACTAAATAGGCCAAAAGGAATAATCCACTAGAATATAACAATCACAAAGCAATTGTCAAATCTAAAATTACTGTATATATATATATATATATATCTTTCTAAAACCCTCAGCAAATATGTCAACAGGAATATTAATTGCAGCATTATAATATTGCCAAATTGAAAATAGCCTAAATGTCCATCAGGAAGAGACTAGTTAAATGAATTATGCTGCTGTAGAATGGTATACAGTCCACCTTTTTAAAAAGGACAGGGTTAAGAAAAAAAAGAGTAAGGTAGATCTGGATACACTGATATGGAATAATGGCCACAATGAACCAATGACTAAAAAATAATGAGGTTACAGAATAGATCGAAAAATAGGTATCTGTGCCTCAGTTTCCTTGTCTATAAAATGGGGATGATGTTAATATCCACCTGTCTCACAGGGTTATTGTGATGAGAGTAAATCAATTAATTCCAGTGAAGTACTTTGAACAATGGCTGGCCTACAGATACGTCCATTGTGGGGAACAGTGTTTAAAACCTTAAAATGTGCATACACTTTTATATAACAATTCTTCTAGAACGTTGTCTTACTGAAATAATCAGACAAATGTACAATAATGTAGACTGAAGCACTGTTTCACAGCAAAATAACTACAAAGGCATACATTCAACATGCTACAGTCTGAATGTTTGTCCCTCACAAATTCATGATGAAAACCTAATGCTCAAGGTGATGGTATTAGGAGGTGGGGGCTTTGGCAGTGATAGGTCATAAGAGCGAAGGAAGCCCTCCTGAGTGGAAGTAGTACCCTTATAAAAGAGGCCCCACAGAGCTCACTAGCCACTTCACCATGTAAGGATACAAGTAGAGTGTCACCCTTTGGAAGACCCTCATCCGACCATGATGGCACCCTTATCTCGGACTTCCAGCCTCCAGTCCCGAGAGAAATAAATATCTGTTGTTTATAAGCCTCCCAGTCCAGTGTGTGGTATTTTGTAAAAGTAGCCCAAATGGACTGAGACACAATAATAGTGGATTGTTTATGGCACGTTCTTCCCCCACATGTCCTCAGTGCTTGCTCCCTCACTTCCTTCAGATTCCTGACCCAGTCACCTTATCAGAGAGGCCTTCCCCATCACACTCCACCCTTCCACTGTCCCCACCTTTCCTTACCCTGCTTCAGGGCACTCATCACCTGATACATGTACAGACGGTGCCAAAAAAATGTATACACATTTTAAGAAAGGAAAAAACTGTATTAAATTACGCTGACGGTAACCACTTTGAGCACCTCTTGTAATTGCAGAAGTCAAACATTATTGGTATATATTGAGTGTTACAATTTTAATAGTTTTTTCCTTTCTTAAAATGTCTATACATGGGGCGGCTGGTTAGCTCAGCTGGTTAGAGCGCAGTGCTCTTAACAAGTTTGCTAGTTTGATCCCCACATGAGCCACTGTGAGCTGCGCCCCCTGCAACTAAGATTGCACACAGTGACTGGACTTGGAGCTGAGCTGCGCCCTCCACAACTAGATTGAAGGACAATGACTTGGAGCTGATGGGCCCTGGAGAAACACACCGTTCCCCAATAATCCCCAATAAAATGTATTTTAAAAAAATGTTTATACATTTTTTTTGGCACCCTCTGTATATATGTGTTTATTGTCTATCTCGCCCCTCAATATAAGTGCCATATTAGTGGGACTTTGTTTTATTCACTGCTGTATCCCCAGTGTCTAGAATAGTGCCCATTATAAATATTTAATTCAATTAATAAATTTTTGGATAAATCAAGGTATTTTTCACACAATGGAATATTATGCAGCTATTAAAATGGAAAGGGGCTCATGGATGGGCTTCAGGGAGTTGATGACACCCCCAAAATATGTATAAAACTTTGTATGCATGTACTTCTGTTAACTTTTGGGGTAAGGGTCTTCTAAAAGAGATTGGTGAGTCAGAAAAAATAAAAAGTTAGAAAGATGGTCACACTATATTAAGTGTAAAGTGTAGATTAGAAAAATAGGCATTATATAACCCCATTTTGTATAAATACATATTTACATATGTGTATATATTATGTATCAGAAATAATAATGGAAGTGTACACATCAAATCTTATGTTTTTTTCTTGTTTGCAGGTTTGATTTTTTTTTAACCCCACCCCTTTACTTTGGTTTTTTTGTTTTAGCTGCAGTGTTGTTTTTAATAGACTTTATTTCATGGAGCAATTTGAGGTTCACAGCAAAACTAATCAGAAAACACAGTTCCCTTATACCCCATCCATCCCCCATCCCACAAGCTTCCCCCACTATCAACATCTGGTGACAAAGTGGTACATTTGTTATAATCAGTGAACCTACACACATTATCACCCAAAGTCCATAATTTACATTAGGGTTCATTCATGGTGTGGCACATTCTATAGATTTTGACAAATGTATAATGACATGTATCTACCATTATAGTACCATACAAAATAGTTTCAGTGCCCTAAAAAGTCTCCATGTTCTACCTATTGATCCCCCCTCCCCTCTGACCGCTGGCAACAACTCATCTTTTTATTGTCTTCAGAGTTTTGCCTTTTCTAGAATGTCATAGATTTGGAATCATACAATATACAGCTTTTTCAGAGTGGTGTCTTAGTAATATGCATTTAAGTTTCTTTCATGTCTTTGCATGGCTTGAGAGCCCATTTCTTTTTAGCACTGAATAATATTCCACTTTTAATGGAATATATTTAAAAATAAAATGTGGAATGGAATTTCATTAATCATCTGTATTTTCTAAGATTTCTACAGAAAATATATGTTTTCAAATCCAATTTTTATATATTTTTTTACATTTAAAATGATGAAGTCTACAATTCATAGACCTCATTCAAATTTCACCAATTTTATATGCACTCATTTGTGAGTGTATGTGTACTTAGTGCTATGCAATTTTATTATTAATACCTGTGTAGATGTGTAACTACTACAGTCAAGAAACAGAACTGTTTGATTACAAGGCTCCCTTGTGCTATTCTATTACAGCCAGACCGATCTCACCTCCTACTTCCCCCATCCGTAATCCCGGGCAACCACTAATCCGTTCTACATGTCTCTAATTTTGTCATTTCAAGAATGTTATCTAAATTAAATCATACAGTATGTAATCTTTTGAGAATGACTTTTTTTTCACTTAGCACAATTCCCTTCAGAGATCTATCCTAGTTTTTGTGTGAATAAATTGTTGTTTATTCCCTTTTACTGCTGAGTAGTATTCCATAGCATGGATGTACCCCAGTTTAACCATTCACCAACTGCAGGGCATTGGTATGGGAAGGTTCTGATCTGACTTAGTGTGTTAAAGGATCAGAGTGATTGCCATATGGAAAATAGGCTGGGATGAGGGGAGGAAGGAGGACCAGGTAGGAGGCTATTCAATGAGAGAGAGGATGGTTGATTAGAATAGGGTAACAACAGCGGAGGTGGTGAGGAGTGATTAGACTCCGGATATAATTTGAAAGCAGGACTGACATATTTGCTGATAGATCGATTTTGGGGTAAGAGAAAAGGAGTCAGGGATGGCTCCAAGGTTTTAGGCCTAAGCAACTTGAAGAGTGGAGTTTCCATTTTACTGCGAGGAAGCGAAGACTAGAGGAAAAGCAGGCCTAGAAGGAAAAGGGGGGAAATCAAATGATGGTCATTCTTACTTTTTAGATAGGCAAACAAACAAAAGATTGGGAGCAGTGAGAGTGTGAAGAACGGGAATTCTCATGAGAATATAAATTGACTCAAACTTCTCAGGAGGCAATTTGACAGTAAAGTAAATGTATAATCTTCTGATCCACCAATTTTTCTTCTACAGATTTTTTCTATAGAAATATCAGAATAAAAAATATCCAAAAATACAAGCACAAGCACAGCAATTTCAGCATTATTTGTAATAGAGAGAAATTGGTATCTTAAATATATATCAATAAAGCAGTGATTAAAAAATTAATTTCATTACATTAATATATCATAGAATATGATACAGCCATGAAAAAGGTTGAAGTGGCTCTAAATAATGAAAAACAGGATTGAAATGAGTCTAAATATTTTGACATGTAAAGATATATAACACATATCAACTGAAAGGATGTTGCAGAAGAACTCATTTTTGTCAAATAAATAAATACAAAGAAACAAAATAAACGCCTCATCTTATTGTACTGCGCTTTATTGTACTTCACAGGTGGTGCTTTTTTACAAACTGAAGGCAACACCCTCCACCGACAACTCACTTTAGTATGATACTCGTTTTATTGCGGTGGTCTGGAACCTAAACTGCAACATCTCCAAGGTATGCCTGTGTGTGTGAGTTTATATACTTTCTCCCTCTTTATATGTGAATATAAACAGAAAAGAATCGAAGAGATACTTTTCACTTTATGTATAATATCCTTTTAATATTTTTCTAATTAAAAAGTAATCACAGGGAGAGGGAATAGGGAGTGACTGCTTAATGGGTATGGGGTTTTCTTTTGGGGTGATGTTTTGGAACTTGATAGAGGAGGTAATTACATAACGTTGTAATGTCATTGACTTGTACACGTTAAAATGGTTAATTTTATGTTATGTGAATAAACATAAGAAAAAGAAAAAAGAGAACTACAAATGGGGGTGGGGAAAGTTTTTTTATTTAGGTAGCAACATTTTTCCTTCTTCAATAGTGATTTGGACACTCTGATATCTGAATCTCAAGCCCTTGCTTAGTTAAACCCTTTTGGAGCCCACAGCTTTTAACAACCAAGGAAACAAAAATTCTCTAAAGAGTAGTTGTCCTCACCCACTAAGACCAGGTTGGCATAGATCTCCAGCATCACCTCTCTGTACAGGGCCCTTTGTGCAGGGTCCAGTTGCCCCCACTCCTCCTCCGTGAAATCCATAGCCACATCCTTGAACGTAACAGGTTCCTAAAACACCAATGAACAGTAATTCCTCTTCAGTTATCAAGCGTCTACAACACCGTTGGTGGTACAAAGGGCAAACTTGGCAACACTGAGAAAGGTAGGCAGAATAAAAGGGACTTCAGAGTTCTGCCCCAAGCCATAAGAGTAATTAAAAGAACAATACAATTTTTTAAAAATACATAATATCTTATGCAGAGGCTCACCAAGACTAATAATATGAAGAGCACTTAAAAATCAATTTAAAAAGATAAAATATGCTGCCTGACAAATTATCAAAGAAATGGACATTCAGATAATGAGACATTGCTTCCCCCTATCCATTGGGCAAAGACTTATAATACCCATTACTAGTTAAAGTCTGAGGAAGCAGGTACCCTCATACACTGTTGGAAGGTATATAAACTGGTACAAACTCTTTGGGAGAACCGTTTGGCAGTATTTATCAAACATATCCTTTAATCCAGCAATTCCAATTCTAGACGTTCATCCTCATTAAGATAAGTAATAACTTTCTTGCTGATAAATCCAATGGAAAGTTTTTACTCCTTTTTATGCTTGACTCCGTGGCATTATTTGGCCCTGCTGACCACACGATCTTCCTCAAACTCTCTCCTCTTAGAGTCTGGATAGCCTAGTAACTTGGTTTTTGTCTACCTCTCTGATCACTTTTTCTTAGTCTCCTCTACTCGACTCATCAATGCTGGGGTTCTCTGGGTTGGATCCTATGCCCTCTTCTCATTCCCCTATGTGACCGCACCTATTCTGATAGCTTCAAATGCCATCTGAAGGTTGACAACTCTCAAATGTACACTGGCAGCCAAGACCTCTAGCTAGAACTAGAGTTCCACATCTAACTCCACTTGAACATCCAGTGTGAAGGAGGCCTGATCTATAGTAGGTAATCAATGAAATAAATACCCACTTGGATGTCACAAAGGCATCTAAATCAACACACTCAATTCAGACTTTATCTCCCTTTCTACACCTGCTTCTGGCCCAGTTCCCTGAATCAGGAAACCACACCTCAACCACCCAGGTGTTCAAGTCAGAAAAATAGGGGTCATGCTTGATTTCCTCTCTCTTATCCCTTATATCTGATCCATCACTAAATTATGGATGACTTTGAGGGGTTTAAGACTTCAGTGGAGGAAGAAACTGCAGAGGTGGTGGAAATAGCAAGAGAACTAGAATTAGAAGTGGAGCCTGAAGATGTGACTGAATTGCTGCGATCTCATGATAAAACGTTAATGGATGAGGAATTGCTTCTTATGGATGAGCAAAGAAAGTGAGATGGGATCTACTCATGGTGAAGACGCTGTGAAGATTGTTGAAATGGCAACAACGAATTTAGTATATTACATAAACTTAGTTGGTAAAGCAGCAGCAGGGTTTGAGGATTGACTCCAGTTTTGAAAGAAGTTCTACTGTGGGTAAAATGCATCACACACTACAGAGAAATTGTTTATGAAAGGAAGTCAGTCAATCGATGCAGCAAATTTCATTGCTGTCTCATTTTAAGAATTGCCCCAGCCATCCCAACCTTCAGCAACCCTGATCAGTGAGCAGCCACCAACATCGAGGCATGACCCTCCATTGGCTAAAAGATGACAACTCGCTGAAGGCTCACATGATGGTTGGCATTTTTTAGCAATAAAGTATTTTTTAATTAAGGTATGTACATTTTTAAACATAATGCTATTGCACAATTAATAGACTACACATAAACATAATTTATATGCACTAGCAAACCAATTTCATGTGACACCCTTTATCGTGATACTCGTTTTATTGCAGTGGTCTGGATTAGAACGTGCAGTATCTCGAAGGTCTGCCTATATCTATTACTCAAAGAGATTCCACACATATTTTCTCAATTACTGACGGGTCAAGCAAACAAAAATACATCAGCAAATATACAGAAATTTTGAATAAGTCATATCTTATGGACACCTACAGAAGTTGGCACTTACCTTTAGAGAATATACATCAAGCACACATGAAACATTGCAAAAACTGAGTATACACTAGGCCATAAAGCACTTATCAACAACAAAAAAACTTGAAAGAGGTATGGAAGTTCCCCATATATTCAAATCTTTTCTTTAAGAACTAAAAGCTCACCTCTTTCTAAAGTCTTCCTCAATCACCCCAGCGCACACTGATTTTTCCCCTCCTCAGCACACATAGGACTGACTGCAGTCTCAGCATGAATATACCACTGAGCATGGAGCAGTCATGACTAAGTGGATAAATGAATGAGCAACATGTTAGGAAGAGAGCAAACTTAAAGGAGGGCACCAGACAAGAAGGGAGCATTCCCTTAGGAGTCTTTCATTTCACAGATTAGGTCCAGCCCTCTAGTTGTGTACAATTTAGGATCAATCTCTGGATGAGGAGATTTGTCCATAGACAACACGTACAGCAGAGGAAACAGACCAAGAGATGAATCCTGGCTCCAACATTTAATAGCTTGGTGAACTAGACAAGTCTCTAAGCCTCACTGAGCCAGTTGCTATATGTGTAAAATGGGAATATCCACTTCTCACAATTGTGAGAGTTAAAAGTCAATGATGACTGTATGTAGCATGCAGTTAAGTGTTCCATAAATGTTGGTTTCCTTCTTTCCTAAGGAAGAAAGAGGAACTTATCATTTTCCTCAAGAGTAGATACATTCTAGACTGAAACGGGAAAATCGCACCTCACCTGGGAATTAGTCATGTCTTCTTCCTCGTGGGCGGGGGCAGGGTGTTAAGAAGGCCAAGCTGTAGGAGAAAGGAGCCATGAAGCCAAGCCTGACTTGCAGCCCCAGAGTGGCCAGCTGGGACAACTGTTCAGCCTTGCCTGAACCATTTCCACCACCTGTGATGCCTTCTCCACACCACAGATCGCCCACCATTTCAGGTAAGTCCTCTTCCCTCTATCCTGAGTCAAAACCTCCATGGACCCTCTGTTCCCTGAAAGTGGTCACCGCCCCAAGCCTTGCTAAATAACCTCTGCAGCTCCAGCAGCTCTGGAACCCCTTCCTCCTCCAGACGCTAGCCTTGGCACAGTAGTTTAAGCGGGAGACCACAGGTCACAGGTGTGTCCTCTCAGAATAGGTTCCAGCTGCCTGTGGGACTACAGCCTTCATTCTTATGGCTTGTTCCTATGGGCTCTGGAACACTTTTTCCTCGGCTGGCATCTTTCTGCTGGGCCCCAAGTCTTTGTACCCCCAGCAAGAGTCCTGCAGTCGGAAACCCAGCCGGACTCAAAGTTACGCTTAGTACCTCCCTGGATACAGACCTGGAGGAACTCAGACTGGGGACCTCTGGACACCGGGACTGCAACACTTGAGGGAGAAACCTGAGGCACCAAAGGGTGGAAACACCGGGCACGCACTGCTCTGTGAGGGGAGCTCCCCACCTCACCCCCGCGGCCGCTATCCCGGGATCGCGGCCGGGACCCGAGGCCGCTCACAGCCGGGAGCAGCGGGACACAGGGCTGCCGAGCCAAAGCTGGAATCGGAAGGCAAAAGGGATCCTGGAGCCACTCGGGAGGCAGATTCCTAATGCTCTTGTCTGAGGTGAGCTAAGCTGGGTGAAGTGACTGCTTTAGAGAAGTTGGAAGGATTCAACCCTCCGCCGCCAAATCGCAGGCGCTACTCTTTCTTGGGACCACAGCTCCTGGGGCCCCAGATATGGGGTTCAAGTTCCTCAATCCCTCCCCCGCTCTGGCCCTCTGATCGTCATCTTCCCGCTGAGCCGTGGTGCCCCTCCGAGCCCCAATCTTGCAGCGAGCAGCTACCTGCATTCCGAAGACGTACCCAGACTCACCCGTCCCGCACTCGCGCCCCGGGCGGAGCTCGCCGCTGGGTCCCACTGCGCCTGCGCGGAGAGAGCCGGAGGCGCCTCCCACAAGACCCCGCGGCCCGTGGTCTCCGCCGACCCCGCCGCTGCCCCAGTGCCCTGACCCGGCGCTGGGCTCTGCCCAGTCCTTCACGCTGTAGCGTGTGGACTTTCCTCTTTCAGCCTTATCAGGGGCTGGAAAAATCATTTTCTAAATTTCAGTTCCTGGGACCCGACAATGGGAGTGCAGACGGCTTTCCTTTTTGGCGTGAAGCGCGCGCCGCCCCGCGGAGCTCCGGTAGGGTGGGGTGGGCTGAGCCGGGGTGAGCCCGCCTTGGACTAATCCTACCCTGTGCCCTTCGGAGTCTGGCTCCTAAGCGATTGGGGACTAACAGGAGGGCAAAGAGACTGGTGTCTCCTATTTGGCCAGTGGTCCTCTCTGGAATGTCACCACACTGGCTACCACTGACATCAGCACAGGTGACGCGGGGCAGACAGGTATTATAAGGCAAGGTCGCGAGGGGCAGGTGTGTGCGGCTCTCCTGCACAGATCTCGGATGGAGCCCCACCTCACTGTGACCTCTTCCAACCCTCTGGGTCCGTCCCCACCCCCAGCTAGTATACTTAATAGGGTGTCCACTGGGCCTCTCCTTTGTCTGCTTTACTGTTTCTGTACAGGCTTCTAAGGCCCTTCTTGCCTTGGAAGGGCAAGAAGAACCCGTCTCCGTGGGGGAATCTCTTGGAACCATTCTCATTTGATTTTTAAAGAGAGATGCCAGGGATTCTCTCCCGAGGCTGAGTCCTGACTGCTAATTCCCATCCCGCCTCTCCAACCTTCTAGTTATATGAGGTTATGGGGGTTAGTAGAGCAGGTCTGGGGAGAGGGGTGAGGGGAGAGAAGTCGTTTTGGTCACTTTTTAATAAGTCCTGGAAGGATTTGCTTGCCCTCATTACCTCCCTTTACATCCTTATTCTAAGAGCAGTCGCTGCTTTGTTGTGGGTTTTCCATGTGGTTCCTTGGAGAGGTCTGTGTGGCAAAGAACTTTTGTCTCCCGCCAGATAGGACCTGAAGCCTGCCAACGGCCACTTGAGTAAGTTTGGAAGTGGATCTTCTGAGGCCTGCCAATCACTACATAAGTGAGCTTGGAAGTATGTCCTTCCCTCTGTTGAGCCTTAAGATGACTGTAGCCCCAGCCAGCATCCTGATTGCAATCTTAAAGGAGGACTCTTGAGCCAGAGGATCCAGTGAAACTATGTCCAGACTGTGGCTGTGTCATCTTCGGCACATTGGTGATAAGGTTGCTCTTGCTAATGCATTCTAGCCCCAGAGGAGCATCTCTGTTCCCAGCCACCTAGTCCAGGATATCACCATCTGTTGTCTGCATTCTGAGGCAATTGCCTCTTAATTGGTCTCCCTATTTGCCCTCTTGCCACCACCCCTACTACCTGTTCCCCCCCACACACATAGCCAGAGAGAACTTTTCAAAAGGAAATCAAACTATTGTACTCTTCTTAAAATCCTCAAAGCCTTCCAATCACATTTGGAATGAACTCACATAATCTGGTACCTGTCTAATGCACAAAACTCATCTCCACTTCTCTGCTCCAGCCAGACTGGACTTCTTACCAATTCTCAATGGGCCAGACTCACTCTTTCCTCAGGACCCTTGCACGATCTTTCCGAGACTCCCTCCTTCACTTCACTCAGGTCTGTTTAAAAGTCTCCTCTTAGAGGTCTTCCTTGGCCCCTCCACCTTAGTTTCCTGTCACATTCAATCTCCTCACAGGTTTTTAAAAATATTTTAGTTATCAATATACCTGAGAGTATTATATGTTTGATTATTGGTTTTTGAATTCTTTGAGCACTGGTATCTTGCCTTTTTTACTCACTGCTATATAATCAATATATAATCAGAACAGGGGGTCAGCAGTCTACACCAAAGGGCCAAATCTAGTTTGCTGGCTGTTTTGTAAATAGTTTTATTAGAATATAACCACATTCATTCATTTACATGTCTATGGCTGCTTTCATGCTACTGAAGCAGAGTAGTCATAACAGCGACAATTTGCCCACAGAGCCTAAAATATTTAGTATCTGGTCCTTTACAGAAAAAGTTTGCCAACCCGATTTATAGCAATTAATATTAATGCATCAGCTTTCTATTATTTGCTTAGTGGATTTTGTTATTCCTTTATTTTTCATCCTTTCTGTCTACTTTTGCTTCAGTGTTCTTGTATGCAACTTGTTTCTGGTTTTGTTTTCTTTTTAAATCTGATAGTCTCTACTTTGGAAAAATATGGATTTTTAGGTCTCTCTTTTGTTAAGACGAAAGGAAGAAGAATAAAAAGAATCTCCTCCCTCTTGGTTCAAATATAATGAAGGCAGAGAACCTTGATACAAAAGAAACAGTCACTTTGACCTTAAAGATATTTTGTACTGCTGCTGTGCTGTGAAAGACCTTGCTCAGATCAGACTAAATAAATCCTTTCTCTGCCCCACAGAAAGCAATCTCATTCTAATTAAACATGTTTACTGCCTTACTAGCCATAACTAACTCCTAGACTTAAAAAAATTATTTCAAGAAAACATTTTTCATAAGAGAGAGTATTAGTTCATCAAATAATTTAGTAATATCACCAATTTACCTTCTTTCTTCCTTCCTTTACCCAAAAAGCTACCAGCTCTTTTGATTTGGGGTTGGGGAGAGCACCTGATTATCTATCTACCTTTTGCAATGCAAATTATAAAGTGCTTCTGACAGATTAAAAAAAAACACAAAAAAAACCCTAAATATAACACAGAACATTAGTGTTCCTCAGGAAGATGATTTAATCCATTTGCATTTATTGTGATTAGTGATATACTTTGACACATTTCTTGCAGTTTCACTTTTGCTTTCTATTTACCATGCCTTTTCTTTGTTGCTTCAGTTTTCCTTTCCTGTTTTCTATTGGATTTATAGTTCTCATTATTTCCTTTATTCTCTCTATTGATTTGTGATGTAGTCTATTTTTTTTAATAGTTAGCCCTCAATTTTTAACATGCACATTTAACAAGGTATAAAGTTAATATTTTTATCCGTTTCCAGAACAAGGACTTTATAACACTTCCACCCTGATTCTTCCCCCTTTTCCAATATTATCTAGAACATTCATTTCACCTTACTTCGAACTCTCTTCCAAATCATCATTTAAATCACACCCAACGTAAAGTGAGATTTACCAACATGTTTACAATTTATTTGTTCATCAGTGTTTTTCGTATTCTACTCTTCTTGGATGTTTGATGTTAATGATGGTTTTCTCAGGAAAATGAGATTTCAGGTGATATTTTCTTCATCAGATATTTTTGGTTTTATGTATGTCTGTGTATATATATATGTACATATACATATAATAAGCATGCATTATATAGGCATAAAAATAAACCTATCTTAGCTGAAACTAAAATAATATTGTATGTCCACTATAACTGACAAAAACAAAAAAATATATACCTATCTTCGTACTAGAAAAAAATAAACCTAATGTCTGATTATAAACAGTACAAAGAAAGGTAACATATTTGAGTGTTCCTGTTAAAAGGGGGAAGTAAAAATATCTCAAGGTGTAACATTCTAGAGGGAAGGTGGGTATGAAAAAGGATATTCTGCTTACATTAGGCATGGCTATTTCCGAGTGTTTTGACAACTAGACAAAGGCTCAGACTTCAAATAAAAGTAGGCTTCTGGGAAATCTAAGGTCATGTTTGAGTTGAGTGTTAACATTTTGGGGTTCTTGCCAAAATCATGTTCTGAGGTTGAGGTTATACAGGAAAAGAATGAAAGCTCCCCATGTAGTAATATATGTGTCCAATACTAGAATATTAGGAGTTAAAGAAGTCTGGAAATGTGGGGAAATTATTTTTTATTGTTCTTTTTTCAGATTAATGGTCATACCTATAGCTTTAAATATAGAAGTACTTTGTCCACAAACGTCTTGAGGTTGAAAGAGAACATATTAAACATATTATTTGAAAATATAAATCATTATTTTAAAATTTCCTTGTAGCATTATTTACAATAGCTGAGACATGGAATGACCTAAGTGTCCATCAATGAATGAGGGGATAAAGAAATAGTGTGGGTGTGTATGCACATATATGTGTGTGTGTGTGTGTGTATCTATATCTCACATATATACATATACATACACACACACACCGGGGTGCCAAAAAATGTATACAAGTGGACACTTTGCTCAACGTTGCTCAAGCAGTAGTTTGCTGTAATTAGAAGTGTCTGGACGCTGATGGTAACCACTTTGAGCACCTCTTGTAATTGCAGAAGTCAAATGTTACTTGTATTCATCTTTTGTTATTGGTATATACTGAGTATTACAATTTTAATACAGTTTTTTCCTTTCTTAAAATGTGTATACATTTTTTGGCACTCCCAGTATATACAACATAATATTGTTTAGCCATAAAAAAGAAGGAAATCTTGCCATTTGTGACATCATGGGTAGACCTTGAAGGCATTATGCTCAGTGAAATAAATCAGATAAAGACAAATACGTATGATCTCATATGTGGAATTTTTAAAAATATGAATTCATAGATACAGAGAACAGATTGGTAGTTGCCAGAGGCAGGGGTAGAGCGTGTGCAAAACGGGTGAAGGGGGTCAAAAGGTACAAACTTCCAGTTATAAAAATAAGTAATAGCATGGAATATACAGCATGGTGACTATAGTTCATAATACTGTATTGTATATCTGAAAGTTACTAAGAGAATAATCTTAAAAGTTCTCATCAAAAGCAAAAAACTTTGTAGCTGTGTGGTAATGGGTGTTAACTATAATAGATTTATTGTGGTCAACATTTCACAATACATACAAATATTGACTCACATCTGAAACTAATGTTATATGACAATTATATCTGAATTTAAAAAGATAAATTTAGGAATATATTTTTAAAAAATATGTTCAAGAATATAAAATACTACAATAACTTGTGATCATAACAATCATTAACAACACAGGGTCTTTGCAAAGATAAGGGTCTTCCAATTATGTGTAAATATCTAGTTCTTGTAACCCTATTTTATTCAATTAAAATGTATGTGATGTTTTATGAAAAGAACTGGATTTTACTTAAAAATAATTTGCATACTTGATCATTAGTAGCCATGATTTTCTGCACACCTCACAGTCTCAGGAATGTTGCTGCTGATCTGTGCATTTGCATAGTATGTACAACAGTGTGGCCCAGTTTCCCCTCTCAAATGTGAGCTCTAGACCCAAGAATTGCATTATAATTGTGGCTAACAAACTGATTCTGAAAACAGTTCAAAATTATCTTGCAAAGTTCCCTTTTGGAATTGTCTTCAGCATCAGTTTGCCAACCACATAGGATATTCTTTAGGTATTTATAGTCACAGGACTTTCCTTTTTTTCAGCTCAACAGAAACTTCTGGAATGACTGCAAAAGTGAAACTAGCATGTAACCTCCTAAATAATTTGGAAAGTGTTAAAGAAAAAAGATATTCAACGACACTTGTTAAAGATGGCAAGGCAGACCTTATTCAGGACTACCGTGTTTCCCCGAAAATGAGACCTAGCTGGACCATTAGCTCTAATGCGTCTTTTGGAGCAAAAATTAATATAAGACCTGGTCTTATTTTAATATAAGACCGGGTATAATACTAGGTCTTACATTAATTTTTGCTCCAAAAGACGCATTAGAGCTGATGGTGCGGCTAGGTCTTATTTTCGGGGCAACATGGTGTCCCAGTAGGGACCACGGCAAAGGGATTTCAGTAGGGGAGGAAAGATTGAGCTCAACTCCGAATACAGAATGGACTAGTGGGAATTTATAGCCAAGGAGAAGGGTGGGGGTGGAAAATTAGTAAGAGGAAACACCAGGGGTAAAGGGGAGGATTCTTGCTGAAGACAGGCCAGGGTGGTCAGACATCATCTGAAGGATGGTAGAGGAAGAGGAACTGACCAGATATCAAGGGTGGGGCATTTTGGTTAAACTGACTTAGGGTTCTTGCTACAACTAAATTTTACAAGGAAGTATACAGATGGGCCTAGAAGGTTCAAGAGCCTGACTAAACTTTGGTCAAAGATCTTTATCAGTAAAGATTTAATTTAGATCTTTAGGTTCTAAGTATGCTTTTTCAAAAAAGCACTACCATTCATTTACAATCATTACTCCACATTACTCTTCAAAGAATGGCTAATGAAAGAAACAATGCAACATAGTTGTAACTGAGCTTAAAATTGAAAGGAAGAGGCTTGATTTCTGAATTTAGTTTCAAGCTGTTTTAGCACCACCCAGGTAAAGGCATAAAGGTTTTCTGACATTATCAACGGATATTGTGGACAGCAATAAAAACTTTAGCTTAAATAATGGATAGTTCATCCTTTTAAGGGAATACGTGGGACTTACAAAATTCACATTCCAAAGCAAAGCTGCTAAGCAGAAAAACTTGCTCTTTTCAACTTCATTAAAGCTGCGTATGCTGTTATATAGAATATTCCAGGCACCCCTAGGAGTTAAACCTGTATCAACTTCTTACAAAAAAATACAAAAATCTTACAAAAAACCACCAAGACTAGCTCCTTGGAAGTTGCAAAGTATCATGACACCCTACTTTATTAAAATTGCATATAGATGATACCTTAAACACTACTTGAACTGGGCTTACATCTTATGTAGATGCACCAATGAAAAAGAAGAGGAATATCTGAATGCAAATGTTTTATTTACATATTTATTTAAATATTTATTTTCAACTGAATACTTGTAATACAGAATACAATTGCTGTTGCCCTCTCAATAGGTATCTTGTTAATTTTTTTTTCTTGATGTTTTGTTTTCTTGATGTTTAGGAAAATATCTTTATAACAAATTTTATAATTAAAGAGGAGACTCTGAGATTCAGTAACACTGTCATGCGCTTTAAAAGTGCCAGCAAACAGATGAAAATATTACTGCAATTCATGTTACTTATTAAATCCTTTTTTTCACTTGCATGTTATTGTTAGAAGAAAAAATGGTGATATTTACTGCAAAATCTTTATTTTAATGTAATGTACAAACATTTTATGCTCACACTTGCATAATTGTATAACTTGTTATAATAATAAAAAATCAGGCATGATAAACGTGGTTTTCACTTATTCCCTATTTAATTTATGCTTACTTTCCAAGCTCTATCCTCTATTATTTATAATTCAAGTTTTCTGTGATCTTTTCTATAGAAACTTGATTATCGCTTCCAAAACATGATTGGCATTACCTTTTTATGGGAATCCACTCTTCCAAATTCATTCAAATTTGTGGATTTCACCTCATCATGAATTCTCTGCTTAGTAAGATTTAATACCTAAGGCTTTCTCATATTCATAAAGTGAGTATTATGTATGAATTTTCTGATGTACAATAAGCTGTGACTTCTGTGAAAATGCTTTCCTACATTTGTTACATTCATAGGGCTTTTCTCCTGTATGAGTTATTTGATGTCTAAGGAGATGAGACTTTTTGATGAAGGCTTTGCCACATTGAATACATCCGTAAGGTTTCTCTCCTGTGTGAATTCTTTGATGGGTAACAAGCACAGATGTGTTGCCAAAAGCTTTGCCACATACGATACATCGGTAGGGTTTCTCTCCAGTATGAAATCTAGAATGTTTAGAAAGGGATGAATTATACTTGAAGGTTTTCCCACATTCCTTACATTCAAAAGAGTTCTCCAGTGTATGAGATTTCACATGTTGATTAAAGGAGGAATGCCAAGTGAATGATTTCCCGCACTGACTGCATTCATAAGGTTTCTCTCCAGTGTGAAGTCTCTGGTGGACCACAAGATGTGCTTTGTACATAAAAGCTTTCCCACAATCACTGCACACAAAGGGTCTCTCTCCATTATGAATTTTCTGATGAGTTGCAAAGTGTGTCTTACTGCTATAGGCTTTCGCACAGTCATTGCATTCAAAGGGTTTTTTTCTTGTATGATTTTTTTCATGTCTAATGAAATGAAATTTCTTTCTGAAGGTTTTCCCACATTGCTTGCATTCATAAGGGTTTTCTCCAGTATAACATCTGTTATAATTAAGTAAGTCTAAAGAAGGTTGCAAACTCTTCTCATATGATTTGCATTTATATGATGTTTTTCTTGTAGGATTAAGACTTGTGCTCATATTATAACCATGGAGTCTCTCCACAGTCAGAATTTTATTGAACATGAACAAAACTGAATTTAAAAAATTGTCTTTGCTTTCCTGGTGCTTCTCTGTTTCATCAAGTGGGCACTCAGCTTCTAAAAAGGAGTACAATAAAACATTCCTAGTTAATATGTTCCATCAACAGTTAAAGAGACAAACTTACACGACTTCAAATCTAGTCTCATTTTGAAACAAATCCTCTATTTGCCTTGCTCCTGAGCTTTAAGAATAAAACTAAAGAGGAAATGGGAGCAGATAAAATGACAATAATGAGAACAGATGGCTTAGCTTTAACTTATGGAAAGACAGTAATATTAGCACAAGGTACAGTGATTTGGGTACAAAGGAAGTCAAAGGTTGCTCATCAAAGGTGCGAGGTTAATTCATAAAACGAGTATATTATGGAGATTAATAGACAGGGTAACTAGTGAAACGAGACACGAGGTTAAGGAAAAATATCCGAGGAAAAACTAGTTGAAGAAGGCAGATCAGAATGAGAGTCCTCGCTACCTAATTTCTAGATTACCTTGTGAGGACAGCTCCCTACTTCCCTCATTCATCGATCTTTTTCCTTTTAATCACCTGAAACAATGTCAGTTTCCTTCAGGAACATTCTTGTATCTCCAGTCCTCTAACTCCACCCAAACCACAGCTGAGACATATCTGTAGACAGGGTTTCAATTCTACTATAGCAGGGATTCATTCTTACATGTACTTTCTTGTACCCCAGGAACACAAATGTCCAGCAGGTCATTCAAGGATTAAATCGTCCTTAGTCCAGGCAGATGCTGTCTGCTTACTATCATTTTTATTCTGGATGGGTTTCTATAGGACAAATATGACTACTATTTGTCCTTTTTGTATTTGACAAGTACTGTTTTTACATCCTCTTTCCATCTGCCTAAGAAACTAATTCCCAGAAAGCTGTCTTGCTCCTGAAGTCAGTTTTTCACATCTATGCTCAAAACTATAAATCCCAAATTTAAAAAAAGAAAAAAGTAGGAAGAGGTAGTTGTAATTCCCTTGAGTTTCCTTCCATGTGGAGTGTTTTTGGCACAAAACCCTTAGCCTCTTGCTCTGTACCTTATCTTTCTCTTAGGAGCTGGACTGAGAAATGGGCTAGAGACATTAGTACATATTTCTTTATAGAGTGGGTATTGGTGGGTATATAGGAATGGGTATTTGATTTCTGTCTTCTTTTCTCTCTACTTCAACCAATGGGAAGCAGCATCCTGTGTGTAACCTCAACCAACAATAACTAATTGAAAAATCCAGGGTAATAAGCCTGGTGAACAAACTACACAATATAATGAATTCACTTATGGATCCAAGCATGCATTCCTCTAGTCCTGAACAAATACCTTCTATTCCAAGGATTCTAGACTCTAAATAACTGCAATCTTTTGCTCATGCTTCTTCCCCACTGTCACTTGCCCTCCCTCATCCTCTCTCATCCTATCTATTACTTAGATATCTTTAGGGAGGAGCCACTGTTCCATGAACTCAAAAATTACTCTTCTAATGCTTGCATGCTTTAAACTTTAAGCTCCATTTTCCCTGACCTGCTAAGATAGTCACCAGGCTGCCTAAGCCATGCATTTTGACAATTAACTAGAACAAAACCGCAATGTTATTATGCACTGAAGAAACATTCCACACTCGTCAACTCTTAAAATATTTTATGGCTATGTTTTGCCTTTTCAACAATGATTTACACACCTGGAAAAGGGTAATGGGTTGTTTTGCTTTCTCTGACTCCTTCTCAGGAAACATCAAAAAGCCTTGTTGAATAAAGAATAAGAAACATCCCCACAATGCTTGACTTTACAACAATGAATTAATGAAATATTCACTGAATGCCCATTACGTGCTCAGCAATTGTGTAAAGGAAAAAATAATATAGGCCTTTCTCTTCAGGGTATTATCATGAGAAAACATGCCTTAAAAGCCATAGGGTTAAAAACAAAACAAAAACTATTTGTCAAGTTTTTATGATAGAGCTATACTACAATTGGGATGGGAGTTTAAAGAAGGTAGAGATTAGGCTGGAGTTACCATGAAAGAGGAGAAAACTGAATTCAGATGTAATAGCATGCTGGTTTTAGTTAGGTGGAGCCCACCAGAATCAACAGGACTGATGCAGAGAAGAAAACTGTGATGCAGAGAAGATGCTAAAGAATCCAAGTGCCATGGAATAGGGACAAGATGGACAATGCTGGATGAACCAAATGGGATCACATTACAGAGGGCTGTAAAGGCCATTTAAGTATAACAAAACAGGTTATAAAGGAATAATACATGTTTTTTTGTCAGGAGAATAAGAAAAATAAAACAGTTTGGATAATCTTGCAAGAACATCTAAGACAAACCAGAAAATGGAAAAGATTTGGCAAGATAGGAATGTAAACAGCCTAGACACCATATCAGGAGTTAAAATTCATTTGGTTTCTGTCATTAGAAGTTGGAGTCACAAGAAGTCTAAAGTACACTTAATTGGTGTCTTAATTATAGGAAACATTTCTTTTGTGGGCTCTGTGGAAAGGGAAAATTTTATTCTGAATCAGACTTGGATAAGCTAATAGTTGAAATCATAGGCAATAAGTTACAATAGTACTTAAGGAGAAACTCTTGAGAGAAAAAAAACAAATGGTTACCACAGTAATTTTGAGACTGCAAAGCAGCAGGCCACTCATTATCCTTTACTGTGATATAAAGATAATGGTGAAGGTTGCAGAACATTGGCTACTATGAAAAAACACAGAGAAAATAAGGCCAGGTGGGGTAAAATTCGAGGGATGGAGAGTTGGCAAAGATGCTGAAGATGGCATAAAGTCATCATAAATGACTTTGGTCTTCAGAGTGATGAACTTTCTGAGGGAGTCACTGTGGAGAAAAGTCCAGAAGATGGCAGAGAAGGCAAAAAGCAAAAGGTGAATACGCAGTAAGAAAGAGTGAGGGCGTATTAGCAAGGAACCAACTCAAAGCTGGAAGAGAATTTCCACTAGACAATCAGGATTACCCTGTGAAGCAGAAAGATGCACTAGAAGGTAGATACTCAAGTTAGCACTGAGGCTAAAGATGTACAAGGCGGGGTACACAGGTGGGATATATGACGCTAGAAAAGGAATGAGTTATTTAAAAAGGAAAATACTTAGAGTATAATGTAACTAAAAGTTTTGATATAAAAACAACTAACATATGCTGAACACTTACTATCTGCCAAATATTTAAAAGATTTTACATGTATTACCTCATATTATCTTTACAAAGAAACCCGAGGTAAGGATTAATATTATCCCTATTTTATAAATAAAATTGTGCTACAAAGTAATTAGGTTAGACAGTGATTGGGGAGTGAGACTTCAAATCCACACAATCTGACTGCACTCTAAGAACTAAATGCATGGAAAAGATCTGAGAACACGTGGGGAGGGAAGGGAAATGAGGATTTTAGGAATTAAGAGAACAAAGCAAGGACATAGAAGCAGGCCTTGCAAGGAGCCAGAGTAGAGAGGAGAGGGACATCCCTTCATACCAGAGAGGAGCAAAGAGAATGAGCAGCTATGTGGGAAGAGTGAAAGTCAAGGTGTCATTTGGGGATATGATGGTGTTATTTACGTCAAGTGGACCCAGTCACTTCTAAAGGCGTGTGGCTTTTAAGAGATGCTTCCTGGAAAGTATTTCAAAGGTGCCTGTCCCTCACTGCCCAACTGGCATCTCCACTTCAAGGACTCCCTTCTCCCTGGTTCCTCTCTCTCACCTGTATGGCTCCAATGTGGATTCTCTCCCTCCACCATGTGTGGCTCTTGTCCTTGCTGCACCTTGAAGATCACTTTTGTTTTGGTAGCTGGACCCCCTGTTCATGGGAAACAACACAGAACTGGGAACAAGGTGCTAAGGACAAACAACTACCTCACAACTCAGGTCTGCCTCCTTGAGTCTCAGGGCCTGTAAAGGATGACAAACAGTCTTTAGAACAGAAAGACCCTTCTCCTCCATTTGGAAGGTAGAAGCATACGCAGACTATCTGACCCCCAAAAGAGAGTAAAAATCTTTGGTCATTAAAAGTCAGGGCCAAACTTACTAAAGCTTCAGAATGTTCACAGCTTTCTTAAGCTTTCAAGAAAGGGCACTATTCACACATTCTGAGTTACACTGAGAAGTTACCACCCACTGTCCTTACCCACTGAGATGAGGTTTCTAAAGTTCTCCAACATCACATCCCAATACAAGGTTCTCTGATCACAGTCCAGCAGCTGCCACTCCTCTGGGGTGAAGTCCACAACCACATCCTGGAATGCCACTGAGCCCTGCAACAGCACATTGATCTTCAAACTAACGTGCGCATCATTTGGGGACTCGCAAGAGAATCATGGCAGCCTCTTATGGTGACATCATGTTTATTGCTCAGTTTTCAGAAAGGTATAATATAACTCTATGTTTGATTCAAAAATGTACTTTGTGATAGAAACACAAATCATATTACAAATATTCAACAGGCCATGTCCACCCTTGCCCACATTTGTCCCTAGTTCCTGATGCACACACAGTAGGTGCTCCTGTGTGGGGGCGACACTCCCTGTTGGGTATTGGGAGCTGTGGGGGCATTAGACTTGAGAGGCCCTATGGACTGGGGGAGGCCAGTCAGAGCAGCCCGGGCACAGGTGGGGGTTTCCAGCCAAGACAATTCAATGGGGGAAAAGTACAGTCTTTTTAACAAACCGAATATTCACATGCAAAAGAATGAAGTTGGGACCCCCCTCCCACACATACCTCACATCACATACAAAAATGAGCTTAAAATGGGTCAGAAACCTGAATGTAAGAACTAAAGCTATAAGATCCTTAGAAGAAAACATAGGAGTAAATCTTTGTGACCTTGGATTAGGCAGTGGTTTCTTAGATGACAGAAAAAGCGTAAGTGACAAAGGGAAAAATAGATAAATTGGAATTCATCAAAAGTTAAAATTTTTGTGCTTCAAAGGACACCATCAAGAAAGTGAAAAGACAACACACAGAATGGGAAGAAATAGTTGCAAATCATATATCTGATAAGAGATTTGTATCTAGAATATAAAAAGAACGCATAATACAACAATAAAGAGACAACTCAATTTAAAAATAAGCAAAAGATTTGCACAGACATTTCTCCAAAGACATATGTAGTCCATTAATACATGAAAAGATGCTCAACATCATTAGTCATTAGTAAAATGCAAATCAAAACCACAATGAGATTTCACTTCACACCCACTAGGATGGCTAAAATAAAAAACAGACAATGACACGTATTAGCAAGGAGGTGGAGAAACTGGAACTCTTGGACGTTACTGGTAGGATTGTAAAATTGTGCAGCAACTGCAGAAAACAGTTCGGCAGGTCCTCAAAATGATAAACATAGAGTTAGCATATGACCCAACAATTCTTCATAGGTACATACCCAAGAGAATTGAAAACACATGTCCATAGCAGAAAATAATAATAGCCAAAAAGTGGAACCAATATAGGTATCCATCAACTGATGAACATACAAACAAAACGTGGTACCATACGTCCATAGGATGCAATATCATTCAGCAATAAAAAGGAATCTACAACATAGATGAAAATATTGCGCTGGGTGAAAGAAGCCAGTCACAAAAGATCACATAGTGTATGGTTCCATTTGTATAATACATTCCAATAGGCAAATCCATAGAAACACTAAGTAAATTAGGGCTAGGGGAAGGGAAAAATGGGGAGTGGCCGCTAATGGGTATAGGGTTTCTTTTGAGGGTAATGAAAATGTCCTGAAATTAGATAGTGGTGATGGTTTCACAATTCCATAAATATACCAAAACCACTGAATTGTATATACTTTAAACAGGTCAATTTGTAATATGCACTTTATATCTCAATAAAAGTATTTTAAAATACTGCTTATATGTTCTTCATTCATTCATAAAATATTTAATGAGGTCCGACCAGATGCTATACTAGTGATACAAAAAAGAATAAAATTATCACTGCCTCAGAGATCTTACATTCTATAAGACACTACAAAGTAAACATGTAAATGCAGTAGGATGTTCTAGGGGCTATAAGGTTAACATACCAGACTCACATAAACATAATAAAATAGGAAGATGTAGAATTTTTTAACATGACAAAATATATCCTCTCAACCATAAGCCAAAATCATGTTTAATTAATTTAAACTGAAATAAAAAAAGGCATGTGGCTACATGTCCATCACAGAGATAGTTAAGACCAAATAGAGCAGGGGTGAGCAAAGTCAACCCATGGGTTGGCCTCCTGTTTTTGTAAATAAAATGTTACTGGAATGTAGTTACACCCATTCATTTACTTCAGCTACCAGGACAGAGTTGTATAATTGCTACAGGGGCTGTATGGCCTTCAAGCCTAGAATATTTATTACCCAGACCTTTAAAAAGTTAAGAAACTAGGTAGGGTTTATCCCAGGAATGCACAGATAAGTTCAATATTGAGAAATGTTATTAGAAATTCTCTAAACTGCTATATTAAAGAAGACAAAATATATGATTCTTATTGACAGGTATTAAAAAAAGGATATGAGAAAAGTTCCCAATTTACGAAAACAATCTTCATAAGCTAAAAATCCTCAGTTTGATGAAAAACAAAAACAACTACCAGAATACAAGATGAAACAGTGAAACACTGGAAGCATTCCCATTAAAAATGGAACAAAAAGATTTGGCTAGCAATTACATTCAAAATTATAAAATAGTTACTAGAAGTCCTGTCTGTCCCTTGCAATAAGAAAAAAAATGGAGACATACAGATTGAGCAGTTAGGGAAAAACTCCATTTGAAGAGTATTTGACTGTCTAACTGGAAAATCTAAGAATCAACTAAAAACCTCTTGGACTTCGTAAGTGTTCTGTAAGTTGACACACAATTATATGCTGCATAACGATGTTTCAGTCAACAACTGACAACACAGACAATGGTGACCCCATAAGATGATAACATAGTTGGAAAATTCCTTTCGCATAGTGACACTGTAGCCGTCATGAAGCCGTACTGCAAGACATTACTCATGTTTGTGATGATGCTGATATAAACAAACTGCTGTGCTGCTGGTCATATAAAGACATAGCACATATAATTATGTACAATACATAATACTTGACAATGATAATAAACTACTGTTAAAAGTAATAAACTACTTTTTAATCGTTATTTTAGAGTATACTTTCTACTTATTAGGAAAAAAAGCAACCTCTCATATTTTGTTTACAGCATCTTTTTTTTTATTTTTTTATTGGGGAATACTGGGGGACAGTGTGTTTCTCCAAGGCCCATCAGCTCCAAGTCGTTGTCTTTCAATCTAGTTGTGGAGGACACAGCTCAGCTCCAAGTCCAGTTGCTGTTTTCAGTCTTTAATTGCAGGCGGTGCAGCCCACCATCCCATGCGGGAATTAAACCGGCAGCCTTGTTGTTGAGAGCTCGCACTCTAACCAACTGAGCCATCCGGCCACCTCTCCGGAAGCTCAGTGGCAGCTGGTTGTTTTCAATCTAGTCGTGGAGGGCACAGCTCACTGGCCCAGGTGGGAATCGAACCAGCAACCCTGTTGTTCAGAGCTCCTGCTCTAACAAGCTGAGCCATCCGGCCACCCCTGTTTGTAGCACCTCTTGATTAAACCATTTTCTCTTGTGCTTGGTTTACTCTCGTGTTGTTTTATACAGTAACGTGCTGTAGAGACTTGTAGCCTAGGGCAATAGGTTATACCATCTAGTGAGGTATGTGGTAGGCTGTACCATGTAGGTTTGTGTAAGTGCTATGATGTTCACACAGTGACAAAATCACCTAATGACGCATTTCTCAGTTGTAAAGCGATGCATGACTGTAAGGTCAAATAGATTAATCCATACTTTCTTATATACCAGAATAGCCAATAAAAAAAGAAAAAATATCCAGACTGTCCTCAAGAGCAACTTTAACCACATGTAAGAATAAACGTTACAAAAAATATACAAGAATTACAATAATAAAACTATAAAACAGTAATGAAGGACCAATAAGAAAAATTAAATACGTGGAGGACTCCTTATTGAAAAATTAATTCTCTCCAAATTAATCTAAAAGTGTAATGCAATCACAATTAAAAAAATACCCATCACACACTCCTTTATGGACCTTGACAACCTGATTATAAAATGTACATGGAAGAGTAAATGCTCAAGAATAGCTGCAGACCCTGGAAAAGGTACAAAGTTTACTTTTGGATCCAGATGAACATTAAACACATTTTTTGCGGGAAACGAGTAAACTCGTCATATCGCCTCTAGTTGGAACCGGCAAAAATTTTGCAAAGTAAATAGAGACCTCTTTTTAAACTAAAACACTGAAAGTTTCATAGAAAAATATCAAATAGATCGAAAGACATGAATATTTTACGGAAAGTCTAATTTTGGCGAGAAAATGTCAAAAAAGCCCCGCGTTACGACGCGATTTGGCGGGAAAATGCCCGCTTACATTAAAAAGGCTACGGGCCTAGACTTACAAATTGAGTTCATACAATGCTGCTTGGCACTGTGTTGTCTATTTATTCTAGGGAACACACTAAGAAAGTCGTAGGAAATCTGATGTTATATTTATCACAGGGTCCTTGCTGTGAGTGCTATTCTTAACATTATCTCTATTGAAAACCCATTATAAGATATTTTCTTCAGAGACTACTGCCAGGAAAAACTTTACTTGTCTGGGAACTGTTTTGCTTTATCCTCAGACAATGCCAATACTTCAACTGGTTGGTTATCCACTTTCCATAATCGTTGGAAAGATCGGGTACACATATACAACTCAAATTTATTTAGACTATGTGTACACCCTGTAACATGAATATTAACATATCAATTTTCCAAATTTCCTTGTGGACCTAATCTAGTCAATCTACATTCTCCGCACTACGCATTTCTTTTTTATATGGATTTTTTTCTCAAAAATTTAAATGATTGAATAAATAGATCCCTTACCTGGAAGTTGATCATTTCTGCAACTCTTGCACGGAGATCTATGAAAGTAGAAATGGGAAGAGAACAGAAAGACATGAAAAACCCGGCAGGACTGCAATGTAGAACCCTGCTCTATCAGAACAGACGTACCCACACTGCAGCCTCAGAGAACGCCATCTAGTGGAAGAATGTTTCTAGCACATCAGAAAAGCCCCTATTTATAAGCACCGATCTCTACTTGTGATTCTGTTATGAATATATGGATGCTGTATATTTCTGTCCTACTGATTTAACAGCAAGTCGTTAACCTCTGAACCTGAAACATTTTTTTTCCTCCCAGAAATTTATCCTAAGAAAATAATAAATTATTTAAAAGACTAATTAAAAGCCTGGTCTCTGAAGCTCAGGATCTCTGGCAGTCATTCCTACTGATTTTCTGGTCTCTGCTCTGAAGATGGGGTAAGAGATCTCAAATCAGGTTGGACTTTCTTGAGAAGGCTAGATCCAGAAACCTGGGAACAATTTTTTTTTTAAAAAAAACTGGAACTTTCAGTTTAGTGTGTCTCTCTCTCTCTCTCTCTCTCTCAACTCACCATCTCCTAAGAGCGCAAAATCTGGCTTTTTCAAATTCCAGCCAGCAGTGCCTGGGCCCTATAAAGGCTAAAATGTACAAGAGAGACACAGCTTTACTTACACAGTCTACCCTGGAAGATCTGCAGATTCACTTAGAGACCCTTAAAAAATGCCAACAAACCGAAATTTACACAGTATTCATTGCTCAAATATTTCAAAAGGAGAATAAATCCAACTTTTTTTTTTTTTACTATGTTGCAAAAAGAATGAAATTTGGACAATATTTCTAGATTTCAATCTCAGCTCTTCCACTTCCAAAGCTGTGTGTCTAGGCAAGTAACTTCGCCCCTCTCAGTTTCAGGTAATTCATATACAAAATGAAGATAACAGTTAACTTCAGACGATTGTTGTGAGAATACCTTAAGAAGACAGCATAGCAGTTTCTCTAGAAACACTTTCTTCCTAGGTTCTTTGCAATGGTTTAACATTTCCTGTTGCAGGCTCTGGTAGGGTTAATGGTGCTCTGGTTGGGACTGAGGAATTGTGATGGTGGCACTAAATCTATTTTTGAGATTTGGATTTCTGGTATAACTCAATAAGTGTAATTTAGCTTGGGACTTTTTGAAAGCTTTCTTTTCTTTGCCTCTTAATGATTCTACTCCCTACATATTTACTATGCAGTTTCAGTGTTTCTATGTACTCAGGCCCAGTGCTAACGGAGTGACTACGGAGAGGTTTTGCATCTGTATGGTGTCCTGCGGGGGACCCTGCGGGGTCTCAGCTCCCGCTCCCCACACAAGAACACAGGGCATGGTGAGGCCAAAAAGGCACTCACGGAGCCATAGGTAGGGGAGTCATACCACTATAGTCTCACTGGAGGCTGGATTCACAAGACGTGCGACCTGCTGTCCACTTTTCTGCCAACCAACCGACTGGACTCTACTCCCCAACGTACCCGTGGCAGTTATATTAGTGGCCAATGGCGCAATGGTTACAGCTGATGGCCAACTAGCCACACCTGACTGCCATCTACTACCTGAGCCAGCACCCCGCCAGGTGAGGCCGAGAGCCTGGAAACTGCTCTCTGGGGCCCTGTCTCCACAATGGGATCCGCACTCCCGGCTCTAATTTAAATCTACATAACATATGCAAAGGTTGCGATAATCAGCTTTACCGCACCTTCCCCCACCCCCAACTTCAGGAAAACATAAAACTTGAGACCAAACAAAAACTGATGCAGTAGTTGGCAGTAGTTTCCAGGAGACTCTGCACAGCTGACACAACTCTTACGTTAATCAATCTTCTACATTTCTGACTCGTGAATTCTTTCACGGCCCGCGAGCGAGCAGACACAACACTGTAACCAGGACAAGCGCAGTTTGATGCACAGGCTCCTACACACTGGCCTTTACCAACAAGGGCAGGAGTGCAAAGTGAGCCTGCCCCAGCCCCGCAGGGATCTGGGAACCCACTGAGTGGCAGTCGGAGCCCTTCGCTTACTTTCTCTAAACTAGTCCAGAAATGGACAGGACCCACACACCCAAACACAAAGTCACCGCACGCGCGGGTTAAGTTTTATCTTCTGTTGAGTAAGCCAATAAACCTGTCCGTCTTTCTCCCCGCCCTTCCCGTACGTCCCCCAAATCCCCCAAGTCCCGCAGTCATACCTGCCAGCTGTTCACCGCCACGCTCCCCGCGCCAGCTGTTAGATCAGTCTGCAGTGCTCTCTCAGAGACTCTGGGAGCAACACCCACTCTCACTTTAAGCGGCACTGGTTCGAAGATACTGACAGAATACCGGCTACCACTCCACTGCGCGTGTGCGGAAGTAACGTCCCACCTAGAGTTCCCAGGCTCCCCCGCGGTGCAGGCCTTCCATCAGAGACTACATTTCCTATAAGGCCCATGGAGCCGTTTCCGGAATGTGTCAGATGCTTCTACCTCTTTTGGGGGAGATTCCTGGGTTGGTATCTCTGGGGCTACCCTGAGAGCCATGTTCATTTAAAAAACGCAGGTGTACATATCATCTTCGCTTAAAAATATAGACATTAGATATAATACAAGGACTCAGCTCCCGCTCCCTGTACAAGAATGCAGGATATGGTGAGGCCAAAAAAGAGCAACAAGGGAGCTATAAATAGGGGAGTCATACCACTATATTCTCCATGGCGCTGGTTGAGACACAAAGGCAAACATCCGCCAGTACCCCAATGAGGGGTCTTCCTGCACGCCTGTCTCGCTGGTGGCCAGGCGAGACACAGGAAGCAGGATCAATAGATCCGCAAATGTAATCCGCTTGCTAACGTCACTTGCCAGCTGCAATCCACGCTTGCTAGCATAGCCATGGGCAGTTATAATTAGTGGCCAATGGCTAACCAGTAACAGCTGATGGCCAACTAGTTACAGCTGATGGCCATTTAATAACCCAGCCAGCACCTTTCCACGTAAGGCCGAGAGCCTGGAAACTGCTCTCCTGGCTCTGTCCCCACATCAGATTTTTAAATACTGGGAAATCTAAATCAGCAGTATGCTAAAAGAATAATTAGCCTTACACAGTTCGGTTTCTTCTACGGTAGCAATACAGTAGTTTAGATCTGGGAGATGAAGAGGACCCAACAAAGAAAACAGAGAAGGAATAATCTGTGAGGTAGATGGAAAAGTAGGAGAGTTTGGATCTGCAAAATCAAGGGAAGAAAATGTTTCAAGGAGGGAGTGATCCACTGTGTTAAATACTGCTGCTAAGTCAAGTAGGATGAGAACCAATAAATGCCCATTGAATTTAGCAACGTGGAAGCTGTTGAAACATGGCATTTTGGTGTAGTGGTGGAAGTCTGATAAAATCTGGTAAGAGTTTGGTAAGAGTGGGATGGAAGAATGGGTGGAGAGAAAGTGGAGAAAGCAAATATAGACAGTTACGCTTTTTTAGGCTGAAAAATATAGCTGTCTTTGCATGTGAATTATGGGTCCAGAATTTTTTTTAAGATAGAAGAAATTATGGTATGTTTGTATCCTAATAAAAATGATACTGTAGAGAGGGAGAAATGGACAATACAGGACAGACAGGACAGTTGCAGGAGGAAAGGCCTTGAAGAGAGAAGTGATGGAATCCAGTATGCAATCAGAAGGATCAGTTATAAGAGTATGGACAATTCATCCATTGAAATAAAAGGGGAGCAGAGTTCGTAGGTACAGATGCAGACAGGCAGACAGATTTGGCAGCGGGAGAATGAGAACATCCTTTTCTGAGAGCTTCTACTTTCTCAGTGAACTAGGAAGCTGAAAGTGAAGATAAGGAGAAGGTATTGGAGGTCTGAGGAGAGAAATGGTAATACTGTATCACACGGATTCTAATACACTTTTTCAATATGTCAACATCTGTGAAACTGCTATCTTACAAATGATGGTAAACCATAGTTTAATTTGCAGCGTTTTTTTCTTTCTTAGTAGTACATTTTATATCCATAACATCTGAGATTCTAATGTTATTTAGGAATGTGGAAGAGTGAATGGATTAAGGAAATGTAGTAAGTACTATTGCCTGGCAACATTAACAGCCCACTTGATATTAGTAGCCATCGACTTTATTGGCATTTTCAAAGTCATAAAGACATATTTTTATCTCTTTCTCTTCTCCCCAAGGGTTTAGGGCCCTTGGTGAGGCAAAAATTGTCGGCTCTGTTCCTGAAAATCTCAATGGGGCAGAGATTGCAAGCTGTCACTCAATATCCATTCTCTCTTCTTTGCAGTTGTCTATAGAATCTCGTTTTTGTCTGGGTATATGCAGTCCCAGAATAAAAAGTACATATCCCAACTTCCCTTGCAGGTAGCTATGACCAGGTGACCAAGTTTTGGCCAGTGGGATGGAAGTGGAAGCAGTAATGCAAATTTAGGAGCATCCTTAAAATGATGCCCTTTTCCTATTTCAACTCTATGCTGAATGTGTAATAGGTGACTGGAGCTTGGGCAGCCATTTTGGACTATGAAGTAGGAAGATACCTATTTGATCTTAGAGAAGAAAGAGAGAAGGAACTTGGGCTCCTGACACCATGGGGTGCCACGTCAGACCTAGACTAACTATATTTTGGGTTCTTTTTTCATAAGAGAGAAATAAATTTCTATTTTGTTTAAGCACTAACTATTGTTTTGGAAATTTCTATTATGAACAGTTGAACCTAATCCTAATAAAGGTATTCAACCCATTCTCTGGCCCAGGAAGCAAGTTTTAAAACATCAAGAAACAGCTTTGTTGTGACGTCTCTTTTCATTTAACCACTCACTGAAAAACATGCAAGAGGTCCATAATTTGGGGTTCAGACACCTTGGGCAGAATTCACAGAGGAGAGATGAAATTATTAGACATGCAAAGGCTGCAAACCAGGGAAGTATTTGTTGTAGGAAAAAATCTGTGATCCTGAGGTGAGCCCAACTACAGATGCCTCAACTATTTGTGAGAAACCATAAACTGGTAATTAGAAGATGTTTATTTAAAATAAGGAATTTAAGAGAGCTCAGGGAATTACTGATTTACAGAATTGCTGCATTCTGACAGGGTAACTAAAACCAACCAATTTTTCTCATTTTCCTCTTCTTAAAGCTTCTTGTATAAGTAAGATGATGCTACAGAAAACTGGGTGTGGGGACAGAGCCAGGAGTGCAGTTCCAGGCTCTCGCCCTCACGTGGAAAAGTGCTCACTTGGGTAATAAATGGCCATCAACTGTGATTGGATGGCCATCAGCTGTGGCTAGTTGGCCGTCAGCTGTAACCAGTGAGCCACTGGCCACTAATATAACTGCCGTGGCTATGCTAGCAGAAAAATGGGGGCTAGCAAGAAGATGGTGGCTGAGCTAGCAAGAGCGGATTGCAGTTAGCACGACGGATTGCAGTTAGCGAGACTGGTACAGGAAGACCCCTTGTTGGGGTGCTGGCAGATGTTTGCTTCCTGTGTCTCCAACCCAGCCGCCAGCGAGACTATAGTGGTATGACTCCTCTATCTATGGCTCCGTGGGTGTTCCTTTTTGGCCTCACCATGTCCTGCGTTCTTATGTGGGAAGCGGGACCAGAGACCCCGTGTGATACCCTGCACAACACTGGGCAAGTTCTCTTCTTGAAGACTACTAATTAGCTTGATACTGTTCATCCTATAAGGTCCAATTTACTATGCCCCAAATTTGATTTCAAACTTCCCAGGACCTAGAATAATATACAGTGCATGATGCTTAGCAGCAAGAAAAAATTACAGCATAATGGTTAAGAGCATAAGCACTGCAGACGTATCTAGACTGGATGGAGTCTACTATTTTCACACTGTGAGATCTTGGGCAAGTTTTATTCCCTTTGTAAGTCTCTGTTCCCTCATCGGTGATAATGTATGCAGATTTAATTATAAAAGTGCTTAGCACAGTACCTGGCACATAACATTCACTCAATAAATGGGAAGAGTTATTATCACAAGATTCCCATTTCCTGGGGAGGAAAGGAGTATGTGTAGCTCAGAGGGCCTGCAGAGGTAACCTACTATTATCTCCAAAAATGTCCAGGTGTCACCAGTTCATGTATAACATGGAGTCACATGAATATTCACCATGGTCTGCTGGCTCTTGGCCTTCAGTTAATAAACTCCACCCCTGCCAACTCCTCTCCCCCTCCATTTACTTCTGCCAATTCTCCAGTAGTGTCTCCATAAACAAGCCTTTACCCTCCAGATGATGCTGAATCATTCTTTCCTCTGGCCTCTTGGTGGTGTTTACAGATAAGGGCTCCACTGCCTTCTAAGATGCACTGAGATTCCTCTTCACTATCTTTACATTTTCCTTAAAATATTTTTGTTTTTCACTTTATAAAAAGGGTATCATATGATATATAACCTTTGGGGACTTACTTTTCACTTAATATTATGCAGTTAAGATTCATCTACATTGTTGCATGTCAGTGTAGCCCATTGTCTTGTCTGCTATACCACATCATCCACTCTTCTGAGGATGGAAGCCTGGGTAGTTTCTAGCTTTAGGTTTCACTACTGTGAAAGGGCTACAAAGTATATTCATACCTAGGAGTGGCAATGCTGGATTGTACAATGTAAATGTTACTTCATGTATTATATTTTTCATATCTAATATTTTCATGTTTTATGACTTGTTGTTCCTGCTTCATTTCCCTTATTTCTTTAAGCATATTCATTTTGCCTATTTAAAATTCTTGGTCTACTCATTCTACTAATTCTGCTTCAGAAATATGTTTATGTATGTACTTAAAGGCTTGGAATAACATACACACAACTATTTATAGTGGTCATCTTAGAAGGGCTGATTATGAAAAACAAAATCAGTTTAACCGATCTGCACAGTGTTTCGTTTTATTATATAAAATGTACAAAAGGCTTGACTTAGAAAAACTATGGAGACTTAACAGAAACTGAAGACCCTTCTTGGAAAGCAGTGATTGCTGAAGGATACCTTCGCTCCAGCCGTGATGAGCATCCGTCTTCTTGGCAACCGAGAGCGAAGCTGCGGGTGCAGCATAATCCTAGATCTCTCCCACTTACCCCTGAGCCTTGGTCCTGGGTTTGGGTGGTTAGAAGTTGAGGAAATATGAAAAGAATCAAAATAAATACACTTTCCATGAAAGCCAAGATCAGTGACTGATCCTCTTTTACTCTGTTGAGTACACCAGGAGCAGGAAGGATCAAAGTTCCTGAAAGCATACCTTGTGTTTATTTGGCTTTTTTGGCTTGTGGCTCTAGTGTGGCACTGTGCACGCCCCCATCCTTCCTCCACTCACAAATATCTGCATAGTTGCACATCCGGCATTTCCAAGCCTCCTCGATGTCAACCCCTTGAGGCTCTCGGTGGCCCATCCAGTAGGCCAGATAGTGCTGCACTTTGCTTCTCAGTTCCTTCTCTTCAACGGCCACAATCTCTGTTCCCAGCACAGTGGCAGTCTCTTGGTGGATATACTCAATCTTCAGAATATCAATAACTGGAAGGTCAGACAGTGTCAGAGATAAGAAGACCAGCTCCATGAGGTCACCCAAGGACTTCACAGAGAAGCCTCCCTGCTTGGCATGCCTCAGCACTGAAGGTCCCAGTGGCTTTTCTGGATGCAATTTTACATGGTGGAGTAGGCTAGCAGTGGTCACTTTCCCTTGGACCATGGCATCAAAGATATATTTGTATAGGCTGACTTGAAAACAGTCTTTTTTCTTCTGAGCTTCCAGAGGGAGCACAGGGCGCCTGCGCGTCTTGAGTTCAACCAGTTCCAGTTCCCCCTTGGCTGTGTAGTGCAGCTCATCGATCACTCCGACAAGTAGCACACTCTCCACTTCTCCAAACACTGGAAACTCTCTGACACGCCCTTCTGACTGCAGGGTAGGAATCATTGATAATATGTTCAGAAACTTAACTGCCCAAGCATCTTCTTTAGTGGTGATGGGGATAGTCATGAGATCATGAACTTCTAGTTCTCTAGCTAAGTGGATGCTGGCACCAGTGTCCAAAATGGCTGCCTTCTCATGAGACAAGAAACCAGGAAGCTCCTTTCCATATACCATTTGCTGTTCACACCAGTTCTGACTGGACAGGTCAGTGACATTCAAATATTTAAGATGGAATCGTTCCATGGGTGGTAAGACATCCAATCCTCTTTTCCACTTCGGTAAGCTTATAAGCATGCCATCCTTTCCAGGGAGTTCAGAAGAAGGGCCAGGCTTACTAAGTGAAGCACTTGACTCTTGGGTATCTTCCAGATCCAGAAACTCCGAGTCACTCAAGTCTGAGAACCCTGAGGCCTCTGCTGGCATCGTCTCCTCTTCCCCAGTCTCTGCCATGGCAAAGGTCTGGATTGGGCTAGACGCTGCACGTCACATTAAATAAATACATTATGCAAATAAAACATTTCTAAAAAACACTCTGAAATTCCAATGAGGTAAAAAGAATCATGAGCACAAAATGTGATATACAAATGATGTACTACAGAATTGTACACTTGAATCTTATGTAATTTTACTAACCATTGTCACCCCAATAAATTTAATTTAAAAAAAAAGAATCATGACTATTGCATGTGACTTTAAGCAAATCCCCTTCCTTGGCCTCAATTTCTTCATATAAAAGATTTGAGATTTGCTTTCCTACTTCAAAAGTCTACTGACTTGGAACATTATTTCATTATTTTAAGTGAATACAGGTCTTTGTAAATGTTGGAGCAAGATTTGGCAGTTTACCATGGGCCACTTCTACAAGTCCTTTGATACAAAGTCCTGGTCTAGGAAAATAAATCTCAGTTCCAAACTGTTCCTTGAGAGAAATCATCTCTACAATGACTGTTTTTAAATGTAGTTCTTAGGAACATAGTATGGAAAAATTTAAAGACTAACTATAGATAAATACAAATTGGTCCATCAAACACCAAGTTATAGCTTGAAGTAATGAGAATGTTTACAGTAACATATGGAAAGCAGTTGCTTTTTATACTTGAGATATGTTAAGGAAGTGGCAAGGAGAAAAAAGGTCTTGACAAGTTGCACCTTATGCTTACTGATTATAAATTATCCTCCTAACGTTATAAAAACCAGAGTTTCCCACTAAGTTTATTTTTTCCCTCCACAAGACATTAGCTTACGATGGAAAATATCTGTCAATAAGCACTATTAAATATCACTGTATTTGCTATAAATAATAGTGAATATGTATTGGGTAGTCATTGTGTGCTAGACACTGACACAAGTGCTTCACTACTTCAACATCTCACTACTCTGCCATGGGACGGGTACTTTTTAAAATTTTTTACTATGAAAAATTCCACACACACATACAGAGAAATAAAAAGAATAGAACACCCATATATACACACCATCTAGATAAACTGTTGACATGTTGCTGTATTTACTTCTTTCATGTATGTTTGTTTGTTTTTGCTAAACTATTTTAAAGTAAATTACAGACATCACAACACTTCAAACATAAATGCTTCAGCATGTGTTTCCAAATAAGTACATTCTCCTACATTAACTACAATGCTATTGTCACATCTTACAAAATTAACAATTCCTTAATACTCTGATATGTATTCCAATTTCTCCAACTGCCTTTAAACATCTTAGAAAGCTCTTCTTTAAACCAGGAAACAAAGACCACACATTGTGTTTGACTGTTTGTGTCTCACATATTTTTAATCTTAAGAAACTAGGCAAATTATCTTGTGAAGATACTCTTGTTAAGCCTTCCTCCTAAACTCACATATCTAACCTTGCATACAGAGAAAACAAAGTATGATCAGTTGAGTAGTATTTGACTTTGGGTGCCAGGAAAAGAAATAATTTGACACAGAATTTAAGCTGATTGAGGTAACTATGGGCCAAGTTTCTCCTTGCTTTTCTAATAAGCAATGAATTAGCTGAATGCACCAACTCCCATGTTAAAAGATTAAGAACAGATGCCTTGAAATGGTATACTTTAATAGCAAATAAACACAGAAGCTGCACATTTGCAAATGTGCCTTAAATGATGCTAGTTTCAAAATGAGTAATGTTATTTGGACTATGTAGTCCCTGAAGATTGGAGAGAATCATTACCCTCCACCAAGAAATTAAAGTTAAATGGCAGTGAACATGTATACTTTGGATTTTTTCTCATTTCCAGGGGGAGGGCACTAAATCCAAATCACCTGACCTTGAAAATATTTTATTTCAAATATCTAGACCTGGGCTGTTCAAGATATAGCCATCAGCCACAGGTGGTTAAATTTAATTAAAATTAAATAAAATTTAAAACTCATTTTCTCAGTTGCATTAGGCACATTTCAAGTGCTCCAGGAGCTACATGTGGCTAATGGGTACCACGTTATAAGGTACAGGTATAGAACATTTCCCTGATCACAGAAAGCTCTATTGGATAATACTGATTTAGATTATTTTATGTGTATGTATTAATTCCCCAAAGAGAGAATAAGCTCTTTAAAAGTATAGACTTTTTATTTGTTTTATATACAACATTGAGAACAGAGAAGCCCTAAACAAGTGAAATGTGTTGCTGAGAAGACACAAAGGGGGAAGGGTGTGTGCAAATTGTGGAATTATTCATTTAAAAGAAGAAAACAATATACTTGGGATGGACAATTTAGACTGAGATGTATTGCCTGGACTTTCCTTTGCAGAAAAAATCCAGGCGAGAGCATAACACAGTGCATTGTGTCCCAAAATACAGTTTGGATCTTTTAGACATGAGATGATTTTACATGGTACATTGATCAACATTTTTAGATGTATCTTAGAATAAACATAAAGCTATTAGAGCATCCATCAAATGCGTACTTTCATAGATGGTGTTCTTAGAGGACAAGTTTGATTTTTAAATAAATGTAAGTAAAAAATTAAAAATATCAGAATAACAACACAAGTAGTAGTACATAAGTATGACAAAAATCGTTAGGTGGTAAGTGAATGAGAAGTTTGGGAAACACCAGCATAGTGTCAAAGAGTCTGGGGGTCGTACAGATCTGGGTTCTGAATCTGATCCTGACTAAGTCAATATTTAGTAATATTCTACTTGCTTTAGGAGTACTCTTGGGCAAGTGTTTAGTTTGCCTGAGGCTACTGACACATCTTTAAAATTAGAGTATTCCTTCCAAATGTACTCAGCTACCCAAACGACTGAGTGATCAAACAGTGTATGTATTAGCACTCAACTAACGTGGATCTCCTTCCCTTTCCTAAGTGAGATGAGATTTTATCAGTTCCCTCTGACAAACGAGATTAAGCCTTAGGAGTGAGGAAAACTACTTACCTGGGACTTGGCTGATCTTCCTCCTCACTTGGCAAGGCTGAAATGACAAAACTGAGAGAAGAGAGAGGAGCTCTGAAAGACCAGGTCTGCATCGAAAAAACCAGATTAGCAACTCTGGGCTTTGCTGTGGTAGAACTGGGATTTGTGGTCCTTTCTCACCGGACCAGTCCCTCACATTGTGGTGGTTCCTCCTCAGCTCTGATCCACATTGCACAGACTGTTGCTCACCCCAGGTCCTAGATAACGCTTGCCTCTCTCCAGCGGCAAATCTTCCATGACTTCATTCCCCTGGATGCAGTTACTTGATCCAATCCCTGCTCCTCCAAGCAAAAGGATCAAAAATAACCAAGGTCGCCCAGGAGCTCCGCGGCCAGCTCCCTCTTCCAGCCCCAATCTCAATCCAGAAGTTCGGGCAGAAATCTCAGGTCAGACAGACGCTTTTCTTTTTTGATGGGTTCCTGCTGCTTGCGTAACTTCCACTGCTTTCACACTCAGTATCCTGACTTGTTCGGGGCAGCCTGGACTCCGAAAACCTTTGCCCTCCGCGAGGACCTTTCCACTGGACCCAAACCACTGTCTCCCCAGGAGTTCCATGCATGTCCTAAAGTTTATTGCGCGCTTCCTACAATGTCCTGGAGGAGCTGAGAATGACAGCAAGGGGTCGCTAGCCTCAGGAAGGGGTCGCAGCCGACCGTAGTGTCTTCCGAAGGCGAAGGGTCCAAAACCTACAGGAGCCTGGCCTGCGCTGGCAGACTAGACAAGCCGCTGCTCAGGAACCGCTGCCACCGGGGAGGAGGAGAAGGACACGGCAACCGCAGCGACAGACCCCACCCGTGGGCTCCAAAACGCCACCCCTATTTGCCGGCCTTCCCCTAACCTCGCGGATACTTCTGCGAATGCCGGACAACACCCGGTTCCGCCGCGGCCTCGGATCTGCTCCCGGACTCTACCCTCGACCCGCAGGAGCAGCTTGGGGAGCATCCCTTTCTTTCCCGGCTTCACGCAAAGACGCCGGGAGACCAGGCCCAGAATGCCCTACGGCCGCCCAAGGACCGCCCCCTCCCAGAGGCCTCAGCGGCGCTGCCTAGTACTCGGGAGGCGGAGGCTCGGAGCGGATCCGAGCGGCGAGGCGGAGGAGAGTCCTAATGCGGGATCCGCCTCTGGGCAGGGCCTCCCTGTCAGCCGCTGGCTGTGGGTGTGATTTAATTCGGGAGAGAACCGCCCACCTGGCGGGGTCGCCTGGCTACTGCCAAGCCAGTGTCCGAGAAAGGTCTGAGCATGTCCCTTTCTCTGGGGCACCTGGTCTCTGCCCGTTAAGTGTTGCCTCTTCGCTTTGCCACCTTTGGATTCTGTATCCCCTTCTTTCCCAGTTGAGAGAACAACCACGAACTCAATTTTCACAGATGGTAGCGCTCGTCCAATCAATGTATTTTTTCCATTTACTTTTTAATTAAACTTTTTAATTAGGAAATATAACGATTATATTTTGAAATGTAAAATAAATGTAAGTGTAATAATTATGGAAGACATGTTATCTATCGTTACAGCGAAAATCGAAAAAGGTCAGGCCCTTCCCAAACACACTCCCACGCCAACTTCCTGAGGAAACCACTAGCCTGACTTTGACAATCACTTACTTGCTTTCCTTTAGTTTTCTCACGTTTGGAAATTTGATTTATGACAAAGCTGGCATCGCATAGCAATGGAGAAAAGATGGTCTTTTCAATGAAGTTTCTGTGACAATAGGGTAACCTTATTTTTAAAATATAAAATGAGACCTCTATCTGATTTCATCACAAAAACCAATTCTGGAAGAATTAAATACCTAAAGGTGACAAGCTAAACTATAAAGCATTTAGAACATAATATACCAAAATACCTCTTGGGCTTCAGAATAGAGAAAAATAATTCTTAAATAAAAATACAGAACTGTTAACTACAAAGGACATTTTGGGTCAATTGGGGAAATTTAAATGTGACTTGTATATTAGACAATAGTGTCAATCAATTATAAATATCCTGAGTATGGTAATGGTTTTGTGATTGTGTAGGAAAACGCCCTTGTTCTTGGAAATATCAAAGTTGAAGAAAATCTTTTTAATCAAGTGAAATATGAGTAGGCATTGCTGGATTGAGGCTAGAGAAAGTTTCTGTGTCCTCCACAGTATAACCTTCCTTCACCAGGATATAACTCCCAATGCCAGGAAAATCCCTACTCAACACTTTCACACACTGACCTATCTTCAAATGTCATTGTGGGGCTGGAGGTAATGCTATTGGCTATATCCCCATTGATTTCTGTTATTTGCAACCTAAAGAGTCCCAACAAATATACTGAGTTTAGTCGGGGCCCATATGGGAAGGAGAAAAGTAAAACTTTAATAAAACTTTACCAGATTGAAAACTGAACACGTACAAAATCACTGTGGTCCTGACCTTGGTGCTGTTTTCACAACATAATACGCAATGTTAAATAATTAATGCTCTCATTCATTGTTTATTAATTATAAAGTCATGTTCTACTTCTTTTCTGTCTCTCTCCATGTGTTCACTATAACTCGCTACAGGAAGGTTATCCTGTAAGATGCTCCATATGGTCAGTTGATCATGGCAGACCCTGCCATCTCAAGTACTCTGACTCGTCAGTTTTCCTCCATTCCAAAGTGGTTGCAGCCAAGATTATATTTGCTAAGGCAGGTAGATCAGTCTCTTGAAAGGGATTCTCATTCATCAGTCTCAGCCTCAAAAGTCAAGGACTACCGTTTCCCCGAAAGTAAGACCTAGCCAGACCATCAGCTCTAATGCGTCTTTTTGGAGCGAAAATTAATGTAAGACCCGGTATTATTTTACTATCTTATATAAAACAGGGTCTTACATTAATTTTCGCTCCAAAAAGATTCATTAGAGCTGATGGTCTGGCCAGGTCTTATTTTGGGGGAAACAGGGTACGTAGAGTAGTTGGTGGAGAAATATCTTCTTGTGCAGCTGAGACTTTCATGAGCTTAACTGCTAATAGATAAGATGCAGATTCCTGTCTGGCTCCAGGGATGGCAAGTGCTGATCTTTCTGGGGATGCAGCTCAGCTTGTACTTCTAGGCTGTTAGACAAGCTGCTACTTCTTTGATGGCTGATAGGACTATTGGTCTAAGAGATGCTTCAGCACCAGATATGGAGTTTTATATCTTGCCAGTGAGAAAATAAATTGGTAAAACTTCTAGGAAGGTCAACTTGGCAATATTCATCATACAAATGAACATACTCTCCAGCACCAAAATTCTAGTTCTAGGAATTTACCCTACATATATACTTACATGTGTGAGAAATGAAAATGTATAAGACTATTCACTGCAACATTATATAAACAAAAAATTGGAAATCCAAGTCTATCCACAGTGGACTGGCTAAATAAAAAGTATAATACATTCAAACCATGGATTCTGCAGCTGTAAAAAAGAATAAGTAGGCACTTTATCTACTGATGTGGAATGACCTCCATGATATGTGGTTAAGTAATAAAAAAAAGTGCAGATGTGTTTTGTATAGGAGGTTGCCATTTATGCTCAAAAAGAAAAACTATGTATTTGTAGTCTCTTGGATATAAATAGAAAAATTTCTGGAAGGGTGCACAAAATTTTAGTTATAAAATAATGGTTGCGTCTAGGTATAATTTGATGGTGGGGTATGGAGGAAGGAAATTTGTCCTTACACAACTGTCTGTGCCTTTTGAATTTTGTACCATTAAAAGTGTTCCCCATTAAAAAAAATAAAATTTTCATTTAAAATATAGGTGGTGACATTTTAAACAGTAGTTTCCAAATGCTGATCTGTAAATCAGTGAATGCCCATGAATAATTTATTAATCCACCATGAAATCAGAAGAATAATAATGTGTTAAGTTTCCATATTGCTGAATTTAATTGGAAGGATCATCCTTTATTCTTAAGTATTTTGTATGGAGGTATTTTATTAGTAGATTGTAGTTATTGTAATGTTTACTTACACAATGGGCAAAATTAAAAGTTGGCAGCAATATATCCATAACTCAAGAGTCCTGAAATTTAAAAGTATAGAATCATTGATTTAGATTTGGCTTTTGTTCTCATGTTAGATAATCAGTTTTTACACATTATTTCGGAAGGTATTCCTCCTGTGTATTTCATGGTGTCGAGTAAGCGATGAATTATAGCTGAAGGCTTTTCCACACTCATTACATTCATAAGGTTTTTCTCCAGTGTGATGTCTCTGATGTTTCTTAAAGGATGAATCATGCCTATAGGCTTTTCCACAGCGATTGCATTCGTATGCTTTCACTCCTGTATGAACAGTTTTATGGTTGCTAAGGTGTATCCTCTGCCGAAAGGCTTTACCACATTCCTTACATTTGTAGGGTCTCTCTCCAGTATGAATTCTCTGGTGATGCGTTAGATAAGCTCTGTGACTGAAGGTTTTACAACATGCAGTGCATGCATAGGGCTTCTCCCCAGTATGAATTCTTACATGTTCACTAAGGTGTCTAATCTGTCGAAAGGTTTTCCCACATTCATTGCACGTAAAGGGCTTCTCTCCAGAATGAGTTCTCAAATGTTGGATCAAGCTAATGTTCTGGCTGAAAGCTTTCTGACATTTATCACATACATAGGGTTTCTCCCCGGTGTGAGTTCTGTGATGCTGATTAAGAGATGAGCGATGTCTGAAGGCTTTGCCACATTCTTCACATTCAAAGGGTTTCTCACCAGTATGGATTCTCTGGTGGGTATTAAGGGACGCACTTTGACTAAAGGCCCTTCCACATTCCTTACATCTGAAAGGTTTCTCACCAGTATGAATTCTCATGTGTTCAGTAAGATGAATAGGTTGTTTGAAGATTTTTTCACATATATTACATTCATAGGTTTTTGTTCTTATGTAAGTCATTGGGTCATTAATCAAATCTAATTTGTATTTGTTCCTCTTTCTAAGTGTGTCATATTTATGGTGCCTCTGTTCTATAATAACATTTGAACTCACAATATTTTCCCCAATTTTTTTACTTTCTTGGCCTCTCTTCTTGTGGGTCAATATGGCTTCTCTTACATCTCTTCCATGGATATCCTGATGCCTTTCTAGCTCATCATCATATTTGGTGACTTTTTTCAATCTGGAATAAATGACATCATCCCTCATGAACCTTTCCATCATAATACCATGATATAACTCTTCCTGTAAAATAACATTCTTTGCAGTTGATATATTGGTTTCTGTTTTACTCTTCAAGCCTGAAAAAAATGGAAAAAAATACAAATAATTCACATTCTTTATGCTTTGAAAACTCAATTATTGTAGTGGGTATGGAATAGAAATTTAGATAACAATACATATAAAGTACATGAGATTTTGATTATATTTAAATATGGTTCTGCAGTCTTAATTTTGAGAAACAGTAAACAGAGTCAAAGTGTGATTTTATATAGAGAGTAAAATTTGAGCAATTTAGTCCTGCTCTTTCTAAAATACTAAATAATGACATTTCAGAGCTATGTCTTAATAATACATCATTTTGGAAAATGATACATCTTTGGAAAATCATGTCAGAAAGATAAAAATGTCCCTTTCCCACTCCAGCAATAGCCTGAGACACTATTCAAAAAATAAGGATGGAACTAAGAATAGTCACAAGAACTGTCTTTTACTGAAACTTGTGTTAATATTTACACACGTTCTGTTTCCTATGCTTATTAATCTGTCGCTGGAAGTGTTATTTATACAAAGGAGACTTGTAAGAAACCCAGACTATGTTGCTATTATTGCTATGTTCTATGAAAATATCCTTTAACCTTTCAGGTTAAAATTCTAACAGGTTTTCTTACTTGATAAGTTGTACCCGTGACTAATATTTCAACTGACAGTTCTGAAAGGTATAACTTGTAGGATTTTTTGGTCCACAAAAAATGATCATTAGTACTTCCAAATGCTAAATGAATAGAAGCAAGAATAAAGTCTATGTTCTGCAGGCCCCTGATCCTGATCCTAAATAGCAGAGGAGTAAGAGAAGAAGACGGAGAAAGACAGAAGCCATGTATGTCCCCATCCCCCATTCAGTGTCCATGCCTGCAGGAGGCCCAAGCTAGGGGAGAAGAGAACATTTAACTTTGAATGAACATGTGAATTTTTCTTATTGCAGTGAACTAAACATTTTAGTAAAATCAGACTGTTTTTATTATTTAAAGGGAATGGACCATCTATGAGACGTCTTTGAGATTTCATCCAGAGGCAGGGAAAGAACACGACTGAAGTTTTTATTATTGTTTTTGTTATTATAAGTTGAAAAAGAGAAAACCCAAGAGAATGTTCAAATTACTGGAATGAATAACAGAGTGAAACAAGGTAGCTGGTTATAAGGTCAATGCACAAAACCAGCTGTGTTATCACATACCAGTGACAAACAGAAAACATCATTTTAAAAGTACACCATCTACAAAAGCAATAAAATACAGGATCTTCAAGATGAATCTGAAAAAAGAGATGCAAAATGTATAAGAGCTTTATGGGGAAAATCCTGAAACTTTATTGAAAAAAATTAGGAAATATCAACAAACAGAGCAATATACCATGTTCCTGGATAGTAGGACTCAAAATCATAATATCAATCCCCCAAAATTGATCTATAAATTCAATTATATTCCAATCAAAATATTACCAGACGATTTGTAAGTGTGTGTGTATGTGTGTGCACTCATTATTTAATTTTGATGAATTATATATAAATTTGACGCAGTCATTACATAATTTGTATGGAAAAACAAGGGGCTAAGAATAGCCAGGACAATTTTGAAGAACAACATAGAAGAACTACTTATACCAGATATTAAGTTTCAGATGAAATATATTAGGTTGGTGCAAAAGTAATTGCCGTTTTTGCAATTATTTTTAACCTTTTAAACCACAATTACTTTTGCACCAACCTAATGGTAATTAACACAGCCTGGCATTAGAGTAGGGAAAGAAAAACAGAAAAATGGAACAGAATAGAGAGAGCCCAGAAACAGATGCAAGCATACAAAGAAACTTGACAGATGACAGAATGCCATTAACTATGAATAAATCATTATTAATAACTATAATAAACTATTATAAATGATCCCTAAACTGATTATCCATGGGGAAAATACTACACTACTCACCTCACACTACACATAAAACAAATCCCAGGTAAATTGAACTTAATCAAACCTAAACATGAAAAGCAAAAATTTTTAAATATAGGATAATATGTATTTTTTCTCTATCAATAAGAAAAAAAGATAATAGGACAATTGGCAAAGAATATAAATAAGTAATTAACAGAAGAGGAATCCTGGGTGGATGGTCAATAAACATGAAAAATATGCTCCCTCTCATTAGTTATCAGGAAAATGAAAGAAACAAGATCTTCTACTCACCCATTTACAACATTTTTTAAGTTTGATAGTGCCAAATGTTGAGAAAGATGCTGAGTTCTGGAAACTCTTAAAACCTACTGACAGGAGTACAAATAGGTGCAACTGAGTGCACTTTGGTAATACCTATCAAAACGAAGGAGCACACACACTCCATGACCAAACATTTTTGCTTCTACCAAATATCTCAGAGAAACACTGGTATATGTACACAAGAAGAAACATACATGAAGATTTACTGCAGCATCTTTGTGACCCCAAATTTAGAAACAGTATAAATGCCTACCAACAGGCAAATGGATAAATAGTGGTTCATTAATCCAATGGAAACGAATGTACTAGAACAACATGAATAGGAAGAGTGCTGAATGAGAAAAGCAAGAAGTTTATATGCTATATATTGTTGAGGGATATATACATATAATAAAATTATGAAACACATATGGGAATGGTAATATTTAAACTTAGAAGAGTTGGTTATTTCAAAAGGTAGGAGGGGAACAATGAGGCTTCAACTCTGTTTTATTTCTTAATCTGGGTGGAAGCTACGGAGAAACTTGCTATAATGTTCTCTATGCCTTTTTGAACATCACAAATATTTCATAATGTGGCAAAGTTTAAGGAGATTGTTGAAGATCACTGAATTTGGTAAGAAGGAATCCTACGATAATTTCTCTTGCAGAACTTTTCATAAAGTAGTTGTTAAAAAAAATTAAGATACGTGAGTTAAAAAGAGTGAGAATCGAAGGTGGGATTACAAAACGAGAGTCGGTAAAAGTGGAAATAGAACGCAAGAGAGAAAATTAAGATTTGTAGAATGCAGTGAGAGTCATGAAAAGAGATCTGTTTTCTGTGAGGAGAGGCAACAAACTCGTATATCTGACGGAAAAGAGAAAGGAGCTTTTTGTTGGAAGACTTTAGAATACTGAAGAAAGAGGGAGAATTATGTTTAACCTTAATGAAGATAAGACATGTCTTCCCTCCTACTCCAGGGAGATTTTCACAAGGTCAAGTTAAGGAAAGGGTTGGTAGAGGGAGGGGTGAAACTGGGTTTAGTGCAGTTCCTGTGGGTTCTCCGCACAGCCTGGGAGACTTTGGGCCCTCGGGCCTACGTATGAAAAGGCACCGTCCGCCTTGCTCTCACCTGCACTGGGATGTCCTGGGCCTTCTTTCTCTGTTATCCATGGGTCTTCTCCTTTCTCCAACTGGGAAATCACCCTAGGTTTGGAGAGTTGATATCCTGCTTATGGAATGAAAAAAAAGGAATATGAATGTTTATGTTGAGGTGTAAGAACCACCCCCAGATTTTAGTTCCAGTCCTATGGTAGAGACTCTGAAAATGGAAAAAGGCACCACAGCATGTCTTTCTATTCTAGCTCTACAAAGTGAAGTTGTTCCCCTAAGGAAGGAGAATCAGATATGCCCTGGCTTGATTTTCAAAGGAATGAGACATCTCTAATACAGAACCTGAGGCCAAGATCCAGGGAAACCATAACATTTAATAATTTAAAAATAATGATTCTCCTGTATGGGCAGGTTTAGATGTATGTTTAGCCCATCCTTACCCACTGAGACCAGGTTCCCATAGTTCTCCAGCATCACCTCCCGGTACAAACTCTGGTGAGCAGGGGCCAGCTGCCCCCATTCCTCCTGGGTGAAGTCCACAGATATGTCCCTGAAGGTCAACTTTTCCTAGAATATCAAATATATTCCTTTTTAGCCAGAGGCTACCTCCATCAGGATCCAAGGAGTTCTGACAGTATTCTAAGTTCTGAGAGATTCTGAACTTGTTTTACTGGGACTCTCCTCTAGATCTGTTTTGAAATTCTCCAGAGATTACCATAAATAATTTAATACATAGAAGGACATTTGCTCATACATGCCTTAGAAAAAATTAAACAGGATAAGGGAATAAGGAGAGCCACAGCGAGGGTAGGGGTGATCCTCTATGTCGGGTAGCTGGGGACGGCCTGTCTAAAAGGGTGATATGTGATGAGAGATATTAATCCAATGAGGAAGAGACATATGGAAATCTAAGGGGAGAGAATTCCAGGCAGGTATAAAGGAACTAAGGTGAGAATGTCCTTGGCTTGTATGAAGAACAGCAGAGTGAGCAGCATCGCTGGAGGCAGGTTAGTAAAGAGGAAAGCAGAAGAAGATGAGATGAGAGGTCTGGGGAGGAGGGGGAGAGAGAAGAGAGGCTTTTAGCACTTATTGTCACAAAGACCAATGCATTACTGCTAAGCTTAAATTCTGGGGCCCTGCTGGAGTGTAATGCAAAAAACTGTCTAGAACTGTAGTGTAACCCCTTCCTAGCTCAAATACTGAGAAGATAAAAAAAATCATCCCCTCTACAGTGGCAGTGTGGGGCACTGGTAGCTGGGTTTATCAGAAGTGAACTCAATCAAAGGTGTATCTCAGCCAGAGCTCAGTCACAGGTCTAGGAGGAACACGAATAATCAATCCCTTACCTTGACCATCAGAGGAAAGGGCTTAGTCTCTTAGAAATAAACAGAACAAAACAAAACAAACCATATATATATATATATATATATATATATATATATATATATATATATATATATATAGTTAATCCTCCATTGTTCTCTTACACACAATATCTAAACTACAATAAAAAATTGTTAGATATGTGAATAAGGAGGAAAATCTGACATATAATCAAGAAAATACAAATTAACAGAAACAAACTTATGGGTGACCAAGTCATTGAAATTATTATTATTAAAACAATTATGAAAATATGTTAAAGAATTTACAATAAAATATGGATAGAACAGGTGAAAACAAGGGGGTAATTTAGGGGAGAGATCGAAATGCTAAAAGAAGAACTAAAAAAATTCTACAACTGAAAAATACAATGTCTGAAAAACTCATTGGATGGACTTAATGGCAGACTGGACCCTGATAAGACAAGATCAGTGAAACTTAAGACAGGTCAATAGATATTAAAACTGAAGCACTAAGAGAAAAAAAATCTGGGATAATATGAAGTGGTTTAAGACACCTGCATTTAGAATCTCAGAAGGAGATGAGAGAATGAGCAGAAAAAAATATTTGAAGAGATAAAGGCTGAAAATTTTCCAAATAAACCCACAGATCCAAGAAGCTCAGCAAGCCCCCAAAGAATGAATTTTAAAAAACCATGCCCATGCACATCACAGTAAAACTGCTGAAGAGCAAAGTTAAAAGGAAAGATCATAAAAGTAGCCAAAAGAAAGTAAGAAAGGAGGAACGAAAAAAAAACAAGAAAAGTTGGCATTAAAAAAAAAAAAGGTTCGGCGGTAAGAAAAGATGATATAGGAACATTTGTGACAACATGGATGGATCTTGAGAGTGTAATGCTGAGCGAAATAAGTCAGACAGAAAAAGCAATGAACCATGTGATTTCACTGATATGTGGTATATAAACCAAAAACAACAAAAGAACAAGACAAACAAATGAGAAACAGAAACTCATAGACACAGACAATAGTTTAGTGGTTACCAGAGGGTAAGGGGGGTGGGGGGTGGGGGGTGGGAGATGAAGGTAAGGGGGATCAAATATATGGTGATGGAAGAACTGACTCTGGGTGATGAACACACAATGGGATTTATAGATGAAGTAATACAGAATTGTACACCTGAAATCTATGTAATTTTACTAACAATTGTCACCCCAATAAATTTAATTAAAAAAAAAGAAAAAGAAAAAGATAGCAACAACAACAAAAAAAAAAGGCAGAAAGACACATGACATATAGGGAAACGATAAGAACAACAGCTGACTTCTCATCCCAAACAATACAAGATAAAAGATCATGGAACATCTTTAAAGTGCTTAAAAGAAAGAACAGTCAACCTAGAATTCTGTACCCAGTAAAAGATCCTTAAATAGGAAGACAATGTAAAGGCATTTTTAGATCAACAAAAGCTGTGAGAATTTATCATCAGGACATCCATGCTATAAGAAATGCTAAACGACATTCTGTAGGCTGGAAGGAAATGATGCCAGGTAGAAACTAAGAACTAAAGGAAGAAATTAAGAGTGCCAGAATTGGTAAATATGTGGACACATATGAAAGACTCATTCTCTTTTCCATTTCTTAATTTTCCTATGACACAATTTACTGTTAAAAGCAAAAATAAGAACAATGTATTGTGGGGTCTATAACATGTAAAGTGAAATGTATGATGACAGTACATAAAGAATGGGCAAGAGTAAATGGAAATATAACATAAAGCTTTCATATTATATGTGAAACAGTACAATATTAATTCAAAGCAACTGTGATAAGTTTAAAAAGTGCATATTGTAATGGCTAGAGCAACCACTAAAAACAAATTTAAAAAGTATAGCTAAAAAGTCATTAGGGACATAAAATGGAATACTAAAAAACTATTCATCAAATATATGGTGATGGAAGGAGAACTGACTCTGGGTGGTGAACACACCGTGGGATTTATAGATGATGTAATACAGAATTGTACACCTGAAATCTATGTAACTTTACTAACAATTATCACCCCAATACACTTTAATTAAAAAACAAACAAACAAACAAAAAACTATTCAATCCAAACGAAGGCAGGAGAGGAGGAACAAAGAATAGATGGAACAAAGGACAAGAATATACACTTAAATCCCACCATATCAATGATTATGCTAACTACAAATGGACTAACAAAGCAAGACCCAGTTATATTTAAGAAGGTCACTTTAAATATAAAGACACAGATATGTCAAAAGTAAAGAAATGGAAAAGGCTATACCATACAAACAATAACTAAAAGAACACTGGAGGAGATATATTAAGTTAGACAAAGTGGACTTCAGGAAAGGGAATATTACTAGGCATAAAAAGAGAAATTTCATAATGACAAAAGTTCATCAAGAAGAAAACAATGGTAGTGTTTATGCATCTGATAACAGAATCCAAAATAAAGCAGAGCTGACAGAACCAAAGGGAGATAGATAAAAACCACAATAATTAGAGATTTTAACATTCCTCTCTCAGTAACTGACACAAGTAGACAAAAATTCATCAACCTATCAACCAACTTAACCTAATTGACCTTTATATAACACTATACCTAGCAACTACAGAATATGCATTCTTGTTTAAACTTTTTATTTTGAGATAACTTTCCACGTAAATCTACTTACATGCAGTTATAAGAAATAATATAGAGATCCCCTGTACTCTCTACTGGGGGTGAAGCAGAGTTTTGATTGGAAAAGGGCATGAGGGAAATTTCTGTGATGGTGGAAATGTTCTTTATCTTGATTTGAATACATGGTATATACATATGTCAAAATAGAACTATATACTTTAAGTGGTTTCTCCTATATGTAAATAATACCTCAATTTTTAAAAAATAATTTTCCCAGAGCTAAGAAACCCATCAGTTTTTGATAAATATCAGGAAAGTGGAATGCAGAAATAAAGTAACTTTAAATAACTAGACTATTATCACTTCTTCCATATTTCTGTAAATAGCTCGGGGATACCTTTCAATCCTAGAAGGTATTAGCATCTGAATTAGCTGAGGAAACAGGGATTGTAAATAACTGGGGAAAAACAAATTGCCCCAGATCACCAACCAAGTAAATATAAGAGATAAGTTCAAATCCTATACCATCGAATTTCAGAACCCAAGTTCTTTTCACTTAAAACTCTCTGTCCTCGAAAAACATCTCTTCTTTAATAGTCTTCCTTTAACTCTTATTCAACAATTGTCCTTCTTTTTCACCTATTCTTCCACCAGATAGTGAGGACACCCATTTCTGACACCCTGTTGTATCTGTCCAGCCTAATGTGTGCACTATGTAGCCTGACCATTTCTTCTCTACTCACTTCTTTGGCTGCAGTTTAATCTCTGCTCCCAAAACTATACTAAGGGTCAACTCATGAAGTTTACAAGCGATATGTGTATATCACTAAGAATATCAATACTTTCTTCTCACAAAGTTTTTGAATATGAAATACCAAAAAAAATAAAAAATAAAAAATAATCAGGCTTATCTTAGATCCCAGGTGGTATCTTATTGCTTCTAGGGGCTAGAATGATATCATTCATTTTGCTTTCTTTACAGAAATTAGCACAATGTTAGATCTAGGGGTTGGTTAGAAACAAGAGTTACATGGAGGGAGGCCATTATGAGCATGTAAATTGCTATCATCACGGCTCAGTTTTCTGTACAAGAGCAACTTGCTCTGAGCTCCTTAAGTTGAATTCATTAGCCTCAACAGCCTCCTCACTCCCCCAGAAAAGGGCAAGTTATAGCCTTAAAAGCTGAGAAGCATTTTAAGAAAATGAAACTCCAACTCACCTGGGATTCTGCTCTCGGGGCCCCATAGGTCACTTCATCCTTTAAACGCTCTCCCTGGGTCTCACCAGCATCCTGAGATAGCAGAGCTGGGGAAGGAAAAGAGCCTTTGCATCTCCCCAAATCCCCCAAATCAAAAAAAACTGCCCGCAGACCTGTTGAATGTGGCTCCTCCCTCAGTACATTCACCAACAGGGACATTCAGGGCGACTCAAGAGCAGACTGGAATCTCCTGGGGATGTGCCGAGCACCACTCTGGGCATTAGTATTTCCCAAGTGTCAATCATGATCCAAAAGCACAGATCTACCAGACCACTCTTTGGTTCAGAGGTTCCCAGCAGCAAAGAAAAATCCAGACACTTCCCATGGACTTCTAGGCACTTTACAATCCATGTGAAATATTTTCCCAGCATTAGTTTCCTCTAACCACCATCCTTTACCTGTCGGACACATAAACCTACCACATTCTTAACCCTCAGTTAGACTACAGTATTCTCCATTCTCCGAACCACTCTTCAAAGTACCCACTTTTGTATCCTTTCCCAAAATCTTCTATAAAAAGCTTATGCATCTTTCAAGGCCCAATTCAATGCTATCTGCTTTGTGAAACTTTCCCAGATAAGCACAATTGGAAGAATGTTTCCTATCTCTTGTCTTCCCAAAGAACTTTACCATAGCATTTTCCTAGGCTACCTTCTATTATTTTGACTTGGGTATGTGTCTATCTCCATCAATTAATAATTAGCATTAAAGATCATTATTAATTTTACCATCTGTCAAAATGCTTGGTAAAGTCCCTGCTTGACACGTCTAGAATATAATAAATATTAGCTGAATTTGAAGTGTTATAGATATGAATTAAGAGACCATATGAATTCCTCTGTCCATCCATCTGTCCTGACCACTAACTATTGTAAAATCTTGGACATGTTTCCCACCGAACCCATACATTTCAAGGTAAAATGAGAATAATCAAGCATGTCAGTCCTTCCTCTCAGCAGCAGATGAAAAGAAAGAACTGATGCTTGTGAAAAATACTGGTTTGGGGCTAAAATGACTGAAACTTGTGAAGGAAAACCAATGGAGGGCTTAAAGGTGCCCACATTTTTGACCTGGCTATCCATGAATCACATTTCCACACTTGGGAGCAGCTGGTGGGAAATATCTCGTGTTCTGTCTTCTGGCCATGTATTGTATTTGAGGACAGGAGATGGGAGCAGCATGGAGCACAGGTCGCAAGGAACCTCTGCTGAGAGCACAGTATTTTCTCTCACAGCTATCCCTTTCCTGAAAGCCAGGAGCATGAACCCCAGAGACCTGCTTTCTCCCAACTTTCTCCCCAAGAGACCAGAACAATGAAGTGTGTACTTGTCTTTTCACACACAAACGAGACCTCCTTCGTCCCCTTCCGTCGCCCCACCCATCAGTCTATTCTCACCTTCTCCTTCAAACATCTTAGTCACGTCCTCCCACAGAGGCGCCCCCTCTTTGGCCTTCCTCGGATGGTGCAACTTGACCCAGGTGCTGGCCTCGGTGGGCAGGGTGATCAGGAGCCGCTGTAGCATGACGATTCTGCCCGACTGGGCTTGTTTACTTCTGGTGAGGAAACTTCCAGAACTTCCGCTGAGAGGCTTCACAGTTGTATGGTCCTCCTCTGATCACAATCTCCTGCCTTCAAGGTTGTGGCATGTCCCTGCGGCGCCAGAACCAGGGGGCTCCTAGAGGCTGATATGAATTTAACAACACTGAAAAACACTTCTCTCTTAAATTAAGTACTGCCTCCTAGGGAGGCAGCCGGTTGTGTAGGTTTGAGTGCATGCCTCCATCTTCTCCTAGAGGAAGAGAAGGCAGGAGATGAGGGATCTCGAAGCACGGATCATACAGCCAGAGCTCCAGAACTTGCATAAAATATATTTAAAACTGCAAAACATCCAAAAACAAAGGTTTGGCATTCATGTGGGAATAAGTATAATCAAGGCTCTTGGATGTGGCTCTACTCCCAGTTCCATACACACAAACAGACAAAGATACACAAACACCAAAGATATACAAACACACACAGACCCTGCCTTGACTTCCCTCCTTGCGAGCTGCGTGCATCTTCAGCCTGGATAAGGCTTGAAAGTGAAGAGGACAGGCATTGAAATCAGACAAGCTGCGTTAGAATCCTGACACTTGTACTTCAAAGCTCTAAGGCACTTCAACTTTCTGAGCTTGTTTCTTCCCCTATAAAACAGGAATAATTGTACTTCATAGGGTTGTAATGTTGATTAATTGAGACAATGTCGGGCATACAGTAAACTCTTAACAAACATCTTAATAAATAAACTCTTAATAAATCTTTTGCTTTAATGCTGCATCATAGCATTATCTTTTTAAGTTATTTTTTAAAACAATTAGCGATCTCAATTTAAAGTTCATATCCAGTATCTCAACTGATGGAATAATCACATAGCTGCAGTTTTCACGTGGGCAAGCAGTGACAGACACATCACCACCCACGTGTTTGCCCAGCAATTGGCAAGTCCTTTTACCCTCTCTGTTAAGATGCATCCTGGTTTTAAAAATGTTAAAATTGGGGAGAGGAGTATGTCTTCAAATGGAGGAAATACAGTACTTCGAGTATAATGAGGATGACTGCATAACTGTAACAGGCAAATTTGGAAAAAACTCAAATGCATCAGCTATCTCATCCAACCCCCAGCATCTGAGCAGGCAGATCGATCGCTCCACAGCAACGAGGTCCAGTGTATCTGAGCCCAAGAATAGTCCTAGCTCTGTGGAAAGGAGGCCCACCCAACTTTTTGAAGTTTGTGGGGAAGGGTATGTGGTTGATTGGCGTCTTTTTTTTTTCATCTGTGACTGATGGAGAGAAAGAAGCTGCATCCTAAGAACTGGAGCATGTGAGACATACGCTGCCTCTGAATATATAAAAAGTAAATGTCTTGTTACCAAAGTGGAGAAACTTATGAACCGGTTTATGACAGAGAAGCTTCCCTTCGAAGATGCTCCTCCCCACTGCCCCCAGACATGCCTCCCTCGGACTTAGAGACAGCACACACAGGCGGTGTAGCCTCCTACTCACCAGCTCGGCCTTGGACGCTGGTAGGACCAGAGGTGGAGACATGAGAGCACTGGCTCTTGAGGCTTTCAGCTCCAGAGGGTGTCTCTTTAGAGGAGGACTGGGTGGTAACAGATTTTCTTCTTGCCCAGCCTTTTATAGGCAGACCACATCCCCATTCGACACAATCATTCTTCAGAAAAACGCCCAACGTTCACGTCGGCCTCCGGACTGGAAGTGGGTCTTCACCAAATTCCCAACGAGAGGCGGCCTAGGGCGGGTGTTGCTGCTTCACATCAACCCACCGCCCATCCAAGGTCGCCTTTCCCAGCTGCACCCCCAGGAGCGGGGCTTTGAGGGCCGTAATGGGAGGGGTGCCCTGAACCCGCTTCCCGCAGAGCCGGGCGAGGATACACCTCGCCGCCTGCGGCTTCAATGCCGGGGCGGCGGCAGCGGTCAAGTGCACTCCAGTGCCGTTTCTTGGGCCGCAGCCCTGCGTCTCCTGGAGCCTCTGCCTCCCGACGCACCCCCGCGGTGGCCGGCGCCGCGCGACGCCCTCACGCCGGCCCCAGTGGGCTCCCGGGTGCGGCCCACCCACGCGGCCGCTCCGCCACCCGGCCCAGCGCCCGCGCGTCTTCCAGCGGGCTCCGCCCGCACCGCTGCAGGCTCCGCCCACGAGGGCCGCAGAGGAGCCCGCCCGCTCTAGGGATGCGGGGAGCGCCCGAAAACCCGGAACCTGGATGAAGCGGAGCGCGCCCACGAGGGCTGCCCAGACCCAGGAGCAGCGGCCACCCAGGCCTACAGCCCCGCTTTTCCTGTCGGTGGTCGGTAGAGACCATGTGGCTGGCCAGCATTTCCTATGGGGAATCCCCTTCTCTGTCAGTCATTCATTCATTGAACAACCGTCCTCATAGTGCCTATGATCTACTCATTGTTACAGGCTCTGAGGATACAGCAGTTATCAAAATGCAGTCCCTGCTTTCTTGGATCTTAATTCCAGTGAGATTAAATAGATAAATAAATAGGAAAATAAATAGATAATATCCCAGGTGATAAGGGCTACCCAGGAGGAAAAGGGAAGCAGTGTGTAGAGTGGGGGATAGAGGATAACTGGTGTTCCTCTTTCTAGTAAGAGTAGGCTAGGATATTTATATCGACCCAACTCAAAATACAAGAATAATACGAAAAAGTAAAAGCCTGATAGATTGTATATGTATGTATGTGTGTGTATATATATATATGTATATATGTATATATGTGTATATGTTTATATACACATATATACATACATATACATATACATATACACATACACATACATATACATATATATATATATATATATATATATATATATATGTGCGTTACTTTGCTATGGCTGCCATAAAATACGACTGGCTGGGTGGCTTAAATTATAGCAATGTATTTTCTCACAGTTATGGAGTCTAAAAGTCCAGGATCCAGGCCTCAGCAGGGTTGATTTCTACTGAGACCTTTCTCCTTGGATTGCAAATGGCTGCCTTCTCCCTGGGTCCTCACCTGGTCTTCCCTCCGAGTGTTTTCATGCCCCTGGTGAATCTCTGTGTGTCCAAATTTCCTCTTCTTATAAGGACACCAGTCAGATTGGTTTAGAGCACACCCAAATGCCTCATTTTAACTCAATTATCTTTTAAAAGTGATTAAGTTTAATCACTGAAATAGGTCATTAAATATGGTCACGTTCTGAGGTACTGAGGGTTAGGGTTTCAACGTATGAATTTTGGGAGCACAGAATTCAGCCCATAACAAGGTGTCTAAGAAATAGCAAGATAGAATTACCAGACTATAAGCTAGAAAGCCAGGATCCAGGGATGTAATCTAACTGGGAACACTGGCAGATGCTTTTGGCCTGAGGCATTTACCTAGCTGGGAAATGATCTTCCTTTTGCACTTCAAAGAAGAAAAAGAAACCCACAATATGTGAGGAGTTAAAAATAAGACCCTCTGTACAATAACTGGGATCCCAAAAGGCTGCACCCTCTGGATGAGGAAGAATTGGAAGTGGAATAGCTTAAAAGGAATTTACAGGCTGAGGTCAAATTACCTGTCTCAAGTCTTGATCTTGGTTTCAGGTAGTGTCTGACTGTGATGCCACCAGCCTGGCAAAAGCAAATACAAATCCTCTCTGGAGGAAAGCATTATAATTGTAGGCCTTAAATTGTTCCTACACATCATTTTTCATAGAAATGTTAAGCACAGAATTAAAGATAAACAAGTACACAAGGAAACTAGACTCTTTTGGTATTTCAGCAGAAACACAAACAACAGAAATAGACATGCAAAAACAACTTCTTTTGAAATTATCAGATGCAAACTATAAAATAATTTATATTTTCTTTGTTCAAAGAAATAAAAGATAACTCAGTTTTGATAGGTACTGGAAATAATAAAAAGTGATAGAGCAGGCATAAAGAAAGAACTAAATAGAAATTCTATGACTGAGAAATACAGTAACAAATTAAGAATTCAGTGAATGCATATAACAGCAGATTAGACATAGCTGAATAGAGAATAAATGAAGTGGAATGTAGCTCAGAAGAGATTATCTAGAATGAAGCATTAAGAAACAAAAGGATAGAATGTATATAAGAGAGGATAAGAGACATAGACAATACAGTGAAAGATCTAGCATAAGTTTAAGAAACTAGGGCAGATTTGAAGAGATAATGGCTGAATATTTTTCAGTACCTATGAAAGCAACCAAATCACAGCTATAAGAACTCAATAACTCCCTAACAAGATAAATGCAAAGAAATCCACATCTAGACACACTATAATAAAACTGCAAAAAACCGAAGACAAAGAGAAAATCTTAAAAGTGGCTGTGGTGGTCTTAAAGTATGTTCACTCCTCCCTCCAACAGGTGACTAATTCCTCTCTCCTTGAATGAGAGGCAGATTTACTTCTAAAGAATAGAATGTAGTAGAAGTGATAGTGTGTGATTTCAGAAGGTAAGTTATAAAAGACATTGCCACTTCTACCTTGCACACTCCTTGACTGCTTGCTCTGAGGAAAGCCAGATGAATAACCAGCATCGAGTTTCTAGCCATACGAGTGAGCCATCTTGGAAGTAAGTGTATCCTCTAGCCCCAGTCAAGCCTTCAGTGACTCCAACCTCAGCCAACATCTTTGTATATTTAATGCATCCTGAGCCAGAACCTCCCATCTAAGGAGCTTCTGAATTATTGACCCCTGAAAAATGTGAGATTAAAAAACTGTTTTGAAGCCATTAAGTTTTAGAGTTGTTATGCAGCAATTGCTAATGAATACAGTGGCAAAATTTGATAACTAAAATAAGTGGCATTATGATAGTAAACTCAGCAAAGAAAGCCAGAAGACAGTGCAAGGAAATCTTCAATGTTTTGTGAGAAAATAATTGACAAACCAGAGTTATTCAATGCAGAGAAAAAAAATCCTTTAAGAATAAAGGTGAAATAAAGACATTTTCAGACAAATGAAAACAGACTTTGCCACCAGCTGACTATATTGAAGGCAATTCTCAAAGTTGAACTTCACGCAGAAATAAAATGATTCCAGATGAAAGGACAAAGATGTAAAAAGAAAAGAAAAACAAAGAAAGCAGAACATGTGAATAAATCTAAATGAGCATTAATGATATATACTGAAAAAAATCTTAATAATTTGTGAGGTTTTTAAAAATATAATTAAAATACCCAAGAATAATAGCATATAGGTCAGGAGGGGGAGTGAATGGAGTTAAAGTATGCTAATTTAAAATATAACACTTTAACTAAGTGTTAACTAAATTAAACTAAGTTAAAGTACTCTAAGGACTATCTTTGAAGAGAGTAGAGGTATTCATTAACATTAAATTTATAACATTAAATAAATAAGTAAAAAATGTACATTGTTAGCTGGGATACTTATATTACTGAATATGAAACCTATTATAAAGTTATAGTAATTAAGACAATGAGGTAGGTATTGGTGCAAAAATAGGTAAACTGAAAAATGGAACAGGTTGATGAGTTCAGATTCAGACAAACACATCAACCATCACCTGATTTATGACAAGGGTGGGGAAAAGTTTCTTTTTAATAAATTGGTACTGGACCAATTGCATATTCATACTGACCCCTACTTTACAACACAAAAATCAGTCCGGATGGTTTGCAGAGCTAAATGTGACAGGTAAAACAATAAAACTGTAGATGCTAGTAGGAGAATATTTTTATGACTTGGGAATAGGCATAGATTTATTACATGGAGTAAAAAGTGATAAACATAAAGAAAAATCTGATAAATTAACCTGATAAAAATTAAGGACCAGACATTTCAGATACTCCTAGTGAAAGTATAAATTGGTACAACTTTATTTGAAAAGTATTTGGCAGTAAAGGTGAAGGTTATGACCCAGCAATCCCATCCCTGATATATACCTAACAGAAATGCACACATACATTCTCCAAAAGACACATTCTAGAATGTTCGTAGCACACTCTTTATATTAGCCCCAAACTGGACACTACTACTCAAATGCCTATCAACAGTGGAATGTAAATAAATATTTCACTATCACAAAATGGAGTATGCACAGCAATGAAAATAAACATACTACAATTACACACAATATTAATTAATCTCACATATTGTTGAGAAAAGACACAAAAGAATACACATCATGTGATTCCATTTATATAAAGTACACAAATTCACATATAGTGTTAGATATTACCTTTGGAGGATAATGACATGAAGAGGGCAGGGGGATGCTTCTGGAATGCTATAATTTCTGTTCTTAATCTATGAGCTGGTTACATCGATATATTTAATTTTGAAGATTCATCAAGATATTTATATGTATGCACTTTTCTTAATGATTATAATTTAATGCATGCTACAACTTTCAGGGCAACCACTAAAAGAACAGGAGTAACTTCAAACTAATAAAGAGGGTGAAAAAACACTAAAATATAATCAATCCAAAAGAGAATAGCTATAAGAAAGGAGGAGCTGTCTTATAGAGGGTAATCAAGGAATGCCCCTCTGATGAGATGCTATTTGAATCCTGCCGGAAGTCAGGAAGTGAGCCATGTTGATATCTAGAGAAAGAGCATTCAGCAAGCCAAAGGCCCAGAGGGGGAAGCGTTTGTGGGCATGTGCATGGACCAGCAAGGAATGCGCATTGCTTGAGGCAAACCATGGTAAGAACATTGGATCTATTCTGAGAAAAATGGGAAGCCCTTGAGGGTTTTGAACTGACAAACGGGATGATCTTACAAATTAACAACATCATTTGGGTGCTATCTGGAGAATGAACTGTGGGGGATGTAAGTGTGCAATCATCCAGGTGAGAGAACATCATAGACTGGATTAGGCAGGCAGTAGTAGTGGAGGTGATGAGAAAATGTGGATTTTGAAGACAGAATCCACAGAATTTTTTGAATTGAATGTAGAGTTAAAGAAAGAGGAGTCAAGGATGATTCTGACTGAGCAATTAGATGTTCTATTTACAGAGGTAAGAAATACTGGAGGTAGAGCACTTCAGAAATGGACTTGTTAAATTTCAGATGCCTCATACACATCCAAGAGTCAAGCATGTAATTGGAATTAAGAATCTGATGTGCAGACAGAGTTTGGAGTTGGAAATATAAATTTGGGTGTGTTATGGTCTGAAAGATTGTGTCACCTCAAAATTCATATGCTGAAATCCTAATGCCCAATGTGATGGTAATTAGGAGGTGGGGCCTTTGGGAGATGCTTAGGTCATAAGGGTAGAACCTTCATGAATGGATTAGTGCTCTTCAAAAAGAGACCCCACAGGACTCCCTAGCCCCTTCCACATGTGAGGCCCCATCCAGAAAATGGCAGTCTGGCACCCAGAAGACCTTCACCAGAACCCAACCATGCTGATATCCTGATCTTGAATTTCCAGCCTCCAAAACTGCAAGCAGTATATTTCTACTGTTTATAAACCACCCAGCCTATGATATTTTTGTTATAGCAACTAGAATGAACTAAGGTAGGGTGTTAAAAACATACACATATGGAGTTGAGGGTGTTTGCAAAGGTATGACTAAAAGCTGGGTGGGGAGAGAAAGGAAGACACTTGGTATTTCTAACCGTGTTTATTTTGCCCTCACCCTTGTTTGGTAATTGGTTGGGCAAAGACTTTTAGGCTGAAAGTCATTTTTTTCCTTAAAACTTTGAAGATGTGGTTTGATTATTACTGTGAAAAGTCTAAGGCTTTTCTGATTCCCATATACCATGTTTCCCCGAAAATAAGACCTAGCCGGACTATCAGCTCTAACGCATCTTTTGGAGCAAAAATTAATATAAGACCCAGTATTATATTATATATTATATTAAAGACCCGGTCTTATATTATAGTAAAATAAGACTGGGTATTGTTAGGTCTCTGAATGTTAGAGACCCTGACTTAATGTTAGGTCTCTGAATGTTAGGTCTCAGAGACCTTGACTTACAGACAGAGCCATGTCTGCAAGGAAACAACAAAGTGTCTGTTGGCCTGCACCTGCAGACAGAGCCAAACAATACTACCCTGTCAACACAGCCCCTATAAAACCCTCCTCACCCACTCCTTTGGGGCTGCAAGTCTCCTATAGGCGTGCAGCCCGGACTGTAGCAGTCTTTGCTCAGTTCAATATACTTTTCTCTCTTACAATAAAAAGTTTAACTTCCTGACCACGCGCATTCCTTTACCAGCTGACCTATCAGGTATTATAATATATTATATTATTATATATTATATTATATTGTATTATACCCGGTCTTACAAATTATATATATTAATTTTTGCTCCAAAAGACGCATTAGAGTTGATGGTCCAACGAGGTCTTATTTTCAGGGAAACACTGTATAAGCCCTGATGTTTTTATTCAAGTATCTACAAATATTGGTGCCTTTGGTACATCCAGTTTCGCTAGACAAGACTCCTCCAACCTCCTGCTTGTGTGAGGATGAGGGGTGGAGACTGTTGAAGGGGTAGAGCCTGGCTTTCACTGACAAAGGGAGCTAAAAGTCCCACAATTCAGTATGTAGTCTTAGTCTCCATTTTAGCCCTGTTTCTTACCCCTGGTCTCTATTGTCTGGTGTCCCTGATTACAGAGCAACTCTGGTCCTTCTCCAGCGAACAAACTTCTAGTCTCTTTTGAGACGGGGGAAGGTGTTGGCCTGCACTTGCAGACAGAGCTAAACAATACTACCCTGTCAACACAGCCCCTATAAAACCCTCCTCAACCCCTCCTTTGGGGTTGCAAGTCTCCTTTAGGCGTGCAGCCCGGACTGTAGGGGTCTTTGCTCAGTCCGATATACTTTTCTCTCTTACAATAAAAACTTTCTTAACTTGCCTGACCACGCGCAGAGAGAGGAATGTGTGTGTAGCAGCCTGCTGTAGGGGGCAGGTGAGGGGACCTTGGGAATCTATAGAATTCCAACCAATCCCAATTTTCAGCCTGTCATCTTCTATGATGCCCAGTGTCTCCTAGGCCTCGGCCTTCCCAGAGACCTCCTATTACCTGTATACTTTGCTGTAGGCCCTGTTAAATCAGCAACCACTCTTATTACCAAAATTGTGTTGACATCTCCTGTCTGCTACTGTATTCTCCCCTGCTGCTGTATTCTTTTATCCATCCCGTTTTTTATTAACTCATACTTACATAACAAAGATAGCTCATGTCATTAATCAGCTATATTTAAGTGCATTTCTGACAAATTAACTTAAAAATACCCTTCCATATTATGTTGGTTATAATTCATAATTCTTGGAAGTCTATAAATTCTATTCATTTGCAAAGCAATAAACAAATAAATAAATAAATAAATAAATAAATAAATAAATAAATAATAATAAATGGAAACAAAAAGCTCTTACATATAAAATCTAGGTAGGAAAGTACAGGGATCACTTTTCTCTGTTGTCATAGGGATACACAATTCAATTCAGTTCAAATAAAAACAATTCAACAAATATTTGAGTCCCTACTGTGTGCCAGGCAGTTGTAGGCACTTGTGATACATCAGTGAGAAAAACAGAGCCTTGCCCTCATGGAGCTTACATACTAGTATGGAAAGACAATAGTAAACAATAAGCACAATAAATATGTAAAAATATCTAGTATTTTAGGTAATACATGATGGAAAAATAAAAAGTAGAGCAAGTTAAGGGGTTTGGGGAATGTTGGAGTCGGGGAGTAAGGAACAGGTTGCAATATGAAGTACCATGGTCAGGACAGGCTTCAGTGAAAAGGCACCATTCGAGCAACGATGAGAAGGTAAGGGTGTAGGATAGCTAAAGGAACAGCTAGTGCAAAGGCCCGATGTCAGGAACAAGGCTGGAGTTCCTGAGGGAAGTCTGGGATGGACACATGAGCTTGGTAGTTAAATAGAGACGGCATCTTGTGCTGTAGGATGATGAGGTCACTAAGGGACTCTGGAGAAAAGTGACAGTCATGCCTTTCACTGAAAGAAGCCATCAGAGAAACCCAAACTCTTAGGAAATGTAACAGCACAGAAACATGGTGAACATACGTAAGGAACAGTGTGTATCCCCTCTGTACTTTGGCCCATCAAAGTCATACAAGGCCTTCAGAACTAGAGGCCAGTTCAATAAAAAAAAAGTAAATGTAGTAAAAGAAAAAAATCAAGAGATAGTATCTATTCTGGATTTACACTTTTACTTTTGATAGTTCACACTTATAAATCTCAGGCAATTGAATTGTTCTGCCACTTAAGAATAAGAAGTTGAACTTGACCTACCTCCAATTATGTTTGGAAGGATACGGTATCTACTAAGCTTAGTGAAGTACTATGAGTCAATTCCTCCATTTCTTCTCTCACACTTCCCTGCCTCAAAATAGCCCCTGCAGTCACCTCCCTTGCTCTCTTTAGTAGGCAGATACGTTGTTCTGAGGGCTATCTCCCAGTTCCTCTCAATCAACAGAAAGCACACTTTCAAATCTAATACTGTATCCTGATCAAAAAGGAAAGTTAAAAAAAATAGTAACCGCCAGTCTCAATATATCCATCTTAAAAAAGTCATCAATATACATTAAGGAATTATGGCCTAATCTTTTTATGTGTAATAGTGGCATGTGGTTATATTTTAAGAGTGCTTATCTTTCAGAGATACATCCCAAAGTACTTATGAATGGACAAAATAAGTATCGTTATACACTGAAGTCTTCATAAATATCTCCAAAAATAATTCATAGGCTTCTACAACAGCATTACAAATGTAGTTTTTTAAATTCTTGCAACAAAATACCAAAGAAATTGATAAGGAGCTAAGACTTATGGCACAGATATACACAAACATACTAATTTGACATTAAATGAGTTTCTTGCCATTAGTCATTATGCTATAGCAGAAATGGCAAACTACAGCTCTTGGACTAAAGGCAACCCAACACCTGTTTCTTAAATAAAATTTATTGGAACACACCTACATCCATTCATTTATGTCAGTTCTCAAGTAGGCATAATCTCGACTCCCAGGGAACATCTAGTAATGTCTGGAAACATTTTTGGTTGTCACTATGGGTGGGGGAATAGTTGGCATCTAGTACGGGCATCTTGTTATCAGAAATATTGCTAAACAGTGCATAGGACAGCTACCCATAACAAAGTATCTAGCCCAAAATATCAGCAATGCCAAGGTTGAGATACCCTGGTTTACGTATGGTAGAGTTGAGTATTTCTGACAGATGCCTAATGGCCCACAACACCTAACATATTTACTATCTGGTCCTTTATGGAAAAGGTTTGCCAATTCTTCTCTATAAGAAACCATAAAATATATATATAAGTACCTCATGGATAGTAGGTTATCTATCAGTTCTAGAAAGCTTCTTTTAACATTATTTCTTCCAGAGTGAGCCAACCAATATTTTTATTTATACCTCTTCTAGCCATATAAAGCGCTATAGTAAAAGTTGTTTTGATATGTTAAAGGCATATTTAAAACAGTGATTCTCAAAAGCCAGTCCACAGATCACTGACCTGCAATGATGAAGTTCTCACTGGCCCACAGTAAAATGAGAAAAATAAAGACACATTTAGGAGATTTTCATAAAGCTGACTTAATTCAATGTAAAGGGCTGTTCTTTATGATTATATCCCTCCTGTATTTTAAATGCCCTTGCTTTTCTGAAACAATGCTGATAATAGGTGTTTTTTTTTTAAATATGGCAAAACTAATAATAGTTGTAACATTTGATTAAACCAATAAAAAATATTGTTTCTTAAAATCCAAAAGTCAGAAAACTACTAATTTAGAGGCTTTTGTTCCAATATGAGGATTTTTTGATGTTGAACATATTTCACATATTGTTGCTGAAGGTATTTCTTAAATGTGTTTTGCAATGTCTAAGAAGTGATGAACTACAGCTGAAGGCTTTTCCACATTCATTACAATCATAAGGTTTTTCTCCAGTATGAATTCTCTGATGTTTAGCAAAGGATGAATCATGCCTAAAGGCTTTCCCACAATGATTGCATTCATAAGGTTTCACTCCAGTGTGTACTCTCTGATGAATAGAAAGATGTATTCTCTGGCTAAAGGCTTTCCCACATTCCTTACATTTATACGGTCTTTCTCCAGTATGAGTTCTCTGGTGTTGAGTTAGGTATGTGCTGTGGCTGAAGGTTTTACTGCATACATTACAAATATAGGGTTTCACACCAGTATGAATAATCTCATGCTGCCTGAGGTGTCTAATCTGAAAGAATGCTTTTCCACAGTCTTTGCATGTAAAAGGTTTCTCTCTAACATGAGTTCTCACATGCTGGATCAGCCCAATGCTCTGGCTGAACGCTTTCTCACACACACCACATTCATAGGGCTTCTCCCCAGTATGAATTCTCACATGCTGAGTAAGAGATGACGGGTGTCTGAAGGTTTTCCCACATTCCTTACATTCATAGGGTTTCTCACCAGTATGGATTCTCTGATGTGGAATAAGGGAAGAACTTTGGCTAAAGGCTTTTCCACATTCTTTACATCTGAAAGGTTTCTCTCCAGTATGAATTCTCATGTGTTCTGTAAGGTGAATGAGCTGTTTGAAGATTTTTTCACAAATACTACATTCAAAGGTTTTCATTCTTGTATAACTCCTTGAATGATTAATCAAATCTAAATTGTATCTACTTCTTCTTCTACTTTTGTCATATTTATGGTCTCTTTTTCTTGGAGGACCTACTGGGCCTGGAATAACTTTTGAGCTCACATTAATACTTTTCTCAAATCTGTTAGATTCTTGGCCTCTCCCCTGAGTGAGCATTTTCTTGTGGATCAAGGGAATTTGCCCCTCACCCATTCCTTGGTTTTCCTGGTGGCTTTCAAACTTATCATATCTGGAGACTCTTCCAAATGTGGAATACAAGGTCCTTCTTCTTGTGGACCTTTCCATCATCAGGCCATGGTGTAATTCTTTCCACAAAATATCATTCTTTAAGGTTGACTCTCTGCATTCTGTTTTACTCTCCAAGTCTGAAAGAAAACCAAAAATATAAATAGCCCATATGCACTGCATTTAAAAAAATAAATGGACATAGTGAGAATGGAAGGGAAAAACAACAACATATATTAAGTACAGGAAGCTCGGACTGTCTTCAAATGTGATACTGCCATCTAGAAAGCTAATATAAAAGGAAGTGAAGAAGTGGTCAAAGGAAGCAATTATAAGTATGTGAGGTGACTTTAAGAAATTGGGAGAGTCCATCCATGTGAACTGCAAGAGGAAATGGAGTAAGAAGAGAGCATTGCTATAAGGGCAAATATCAAGAGATAAGGTTAAGGGAGATAGGCCTCTAATACCATATCATCTCAAGCCCATATTTCTGTGACAAAATTTTATTTTCTTTATTTAAAAAAAATTTAAGTATTTATCTCATACTTTTTACACTTTAAAATAAAACATTAAATAATATAGGAATGCATTCGCTAAAAAGGGGTAGACTCTCTCAATCTCATCCCCATTTCCTCCAGTCTCTTAGGATTTTGCAATGCATCTGTTCAGAGATTTCCCAACAATATGTGCATGTTTGCATTTATGTATCTATGGTCATAAATATACATTTGCACAAAAACGGGATCATGGTGTGTGTGTGTGTGTATTTTTGCATCTGTTTTATTATTTTTTAACTCAGCTATATCTTTTAGGCCCCCTTCCACCATGTCTGTACATTTAGATTGATCTCATTCTTTGTAACAACTGCATAGCATTCCACTTTATAGACATATCATAATTTTCCCTACTGAAAAATATTTAGTATTTTAGTATCCAATTTTTTACCTTCTCATTACACATACATTTGTGTACACTCCTGTCAGTATTTCATAGGATTTACTAAAGAGGAATTACTGGGTCGTGGGTATGTGTGCTCTCAGTGAATGTGAGTACCTTTCCCTGCAAACTTGGGCTTTTTATCAATCTTTGTAATTTTTGCCTATGTAAGAGGTGAAAAATGGTCTCAATTTGTGCCAAAATATTAACTACATTGTAAAATCTTACAGGATAGAGAGTATGTATTCTATCCATAGTACATATGGCACACATTTTTGGATGAGGGGTTTCCCTGATTTTTACTCTCTATTTCTATCCTTCCCTTCTGGAACCCTGCCCTAAAATATGAATATTTCCCATTTACAGTGAAATCTTATTCCCCAGGATTTCTAACTTCACTTTAGTTATAGCACATACAAAGTGTTCAGTAGTAGCTGGATAGACTTTAGGATGGATTTAAAAAGCAAGTAGAGATGTTTAGATTACTCACTACAGGGAATAGGGAGTCACTTAACTTTCTTTGTAGGGAAAGAACAAGATAAATGTAGATTTCAAGTGGCCAAATCTGGCAGTAACATTCAAAATGATTCAGAGAAAGAAAATAAGACTTAACAAATGCAACTAGAAAATCACAGGAATAGGCATAAGATGATGGGAACGTGGCTTAGCACTTCATCAACAGACATGAAGAGTAGGAACAGATCTAACAGGTCATATCAAAGAAGAAAGCATCGGGAATGAGGGGGAAACTGAGAGTAGAAAGCATTATACATTCTTGCTGATACCATGATTTCCAGTCTTAGAGACTGAAAGAACAGGAGGAGTCATTCAGGATGAGAAACTTGTTTGGGAGAGAAGATGGCTTCTGTTTTGGGATGCACTGTGTTGGAAATGACAACAGTGAATCTATATAGAGAGGGATGTGTGGGGATAGAGTCCATATGGATGTATAAGACCAAGATAAAAATATGGCAAATACAGGTGTCAAAGGGACAGTTGAAACCACCAAATGCATTGGTGGGAGTTTATGAGGAAACAGAATTGCAATGTAAAAGAGAGGCGTCTCAGGGATTGTGGCAGAGGCTGCTTGCTATTCACTGACATCTGTTCTCCCCATTTTTGAATACCTAACTACATTATAGGCCCCATACGTCCTTGAATTTGATTGAGTGAAGTGACAAAGGTCTCCCCCGTTAAGTGAATGAGAGTGGAAGTGATGTGAACCACCCCAGCTTGGCCCATAAAGTGAGGTCCTCTTTGCACTTATATGACCGCTGGCTAAATTCAGACAATGGGAAGGCCCTGAGGGGATTGTGGAGCCACCATCTGGAAGAAATCTTGGTCCCAGAGTTGCCAGGTGGAAAAGAACTGTCCAGTGAACTAAACAGTTCCCCCAGACCAGTATATAAGCAAGAAATTCCTACTCTGTTTGAGCCAAATTTTAGAGTCTATTTACTACAGTAGTTTAGCCTATACTAACAAAGGTGTAAATGATACATCTGTATTAAAAAGGATGTTGAGGACCAGCCCGGTGGCTCAGGCTGTAGGAGCTTTGTGCTCCTAACTCCGAAGGCTGCTGGTTTGATTCCCACATGGGCCAGTGGGCTCTCAACCACAAGGATGCCAGTTCAACCCCTGGAGTCCAGCAAGGGCTGGTGGGCTCCGCCCCCTGCAACTAAGATTGAACATGGCACCTTGAGCTGAGCTGCCGCTGAGCTCCCGGATGGCTCAGTTGGTTGGAGTGCGTCCTCTCAACCACAAGGTTGCCAGTTCGACTCCCGCAAGGGATGGTGGGCTGCGCCCCCTGCAACTAGCAACGGCAACTGGACCTGGAGCTGAGCTGTGCCCTCCACAACTAAGACTGAAAGGACAACAACTTTACTTAGAAAAAAAAAATCTTGGAAGTACACACTGTTCCCCAATAAAGTCCTGTTCCCCTTCCCCAATAAAATCTTTAAAAAAAAAAGGATGTTGATGAGAAGTACCCCCCGCCAAAAAAAAAAAAAAAAAAAAAAAAAAAACCAGAGAGAGGAGACAACAATTATTAAACTAGCTGTTGAAGGAAAGGATACCAAGAAGGTGATGAGGTCTAGATAACCAGTACTGCCTTGCAGAATAGCACCATAAGAACACAAACTGCAGACTTGGAGTCAGAATGATTAGAATTCAAATACTGACTCCAAGTTGTAGGTATGCGACCCGGTACAAATTTCTTAACCTATGAGGCTTCTTTTCCTCATTTGTAAGATGAGGCTAAAGTCAGCACAGGACTCAGAGAGGTCAGCTTGGTAAGTAGCTGTCATTATTACTGCTCTTAGAAGTTGAAGAAGACTGTTAAAAGCCACCAGATTTGGTAAGAAGGAATTATGTGGTTATTTCCCAGAGTCATAAATTACCTGAAATAAAAAGTTTACACAAGTTAAAAAGAGAATCAGAATTAAAGCTATGATCACAGAACAAGATTTAGGGAAAAATTTTAAATGGAATCATGAGAGAAAGTGATATCCACGATAAAATGACATGAGAACCCAGTGAAGGATGCTGTATTTCATGAGGAGAGATCCATGGAAATCTGAATGTATAAGAGAATGAAACTATGCTCAGGGTAAGATTGAGAATGCTATAGAAAGCAAAAAAAGAAATAATGAAAGTCAGGCCAGGAGACATAAAAGTCAGGTCAGGTGAAAACTAACCCTGATGAGGAAGGCATCTCTTCCTCTGATTCCGGAGAAACTAATGAGAAGAGACAAGTGCAAAAAAGGGGTAACCGAGTGGTAATCAGGTTTCCTGTGGGTTCCATCCAAATGGACTCAGTCTTTCCCCACAGCCTGGAGAAGCCCTTGAGTGGAACTCTCTAGCAAACATAACGAAGGCCCCATCTGCCTTACTCTTACCTGAACTTGGACATCCTGAAATATCTCTCTCCATCAGCCATGGTTCTTCTCCTTTCTCCAACTGGGAAATCACACCAGGTTTGGAAAGCTGGTACCCTGTTTATAGAGAAGAAAAAAACTGTATGTGCTGAGGTCAAAAAGCCTTCGCAGGGGGCGGCTGCATGGCTCAGTTGGTTAGAGCGCAAGTTCTGAATGACAGGGTCGCCGGTTCGATTCCCACATGGGCCAGTGAGCTGTGCCCTCCACAACTAGATTGAAGACAATGAGCTGCCACTGAGCTGCTGGAGGGGCGGCCAGATGGCTCAGTTGGTTAGAGCGCCAGCTCTCAACAACAAGGTTGCCGGTTCAATTCCCACATGGGATGGTGGGCTGTGCCCCCTGCAACTAAAACACCACAGCAATCCTGACTTGGTATTCAGAATGAACTAGAAATATTTAATAGAGGGTCCAAAGCTAAAGCATAGCACTTAACTTAGAAATAAAATTTTTCTTCCAATAGGCAGGTTCTAATTCCAAGGGAGCCCATCCTTACCCACTGAGACCAGGTTCCCATAGTTTTCCAGCATCACCTCTCGGTACAGATTCCGGTGAGCAGGGGCCAGCTGCCCCCATTCCTCCTGGGTGAAGTCCACAGATACGTCCTTGAAGGTTAACAGTTCCTAGAACATCAAATATGTTCCTTTTCAGCCAGAGTTCAGGAAGTTGTCCTGACCTTATCTAATGCTAAGAGATTTTAGTCAAGTTTTCCTGGACACCCTCTTGAAAATTGTTGTGCTGATTCTCTGCTAGAAGTTATGAAACAATGCTGAGAGCATGTAAGTTGTCTTTTGCAACTTACAATTTGGCAGAAGGCAAAATACTCATGAAATATTAAAGAAGGTCACACTAATTTAGATTAAAGACAATAAAGGTCAGGAATATTTGAGCAAGAAGGGAGTTCAAAATGGGCAAAGGCCACAAGAGAAGACAGGGACCACTGTTGGGCTGAAAGAATTGGTGAAAATGAGAACATTTCAGCTGGGGTAAAATACCATTAGCTGGGTATTTCTGTTAGAAAGAAAAGTATGTGAGAATAGCATGCTTCTGGAGGGAGCAGGAATTCCAGCTAGTAAAGAAGATTCCTTGATGGAAGCAGACATTCTGTGCTGTAAAGTATAAATGCAGCTTAAAATGTTTCACGTTTTTCCTTCCTCCAGATACCATCACGGAAGTTTAATGGTAAGAACCACACTACTTATTTTTACACACACAGACACACAACATGCACAATTTTTAAATTTGTTGGACAGAGGTTTGCTAGAAACAAGAGGGGTTCCTGAGGAAGGTTACTACCGGTGAGGAAATTACCTGTGAATGAGGATGCAGCCTCATTTCAACCAGGCTAAGAACATCCAAGTGAAGAAGTCAGCTCAAAGAAAATCCAGTCCAGGGCTCCTAAAATCTGAGAAACAATTTCAAGAAAGTGACAGGAAACTCCAACCCACCTGGGATTCTGCTATTGGGGGCGCAGGGATCACTTCATTCTCAAAACTTTCTCCCTGGGTCTCATCAGCATCCTGAGAGAGCAGAGCTGGGAAAGGAAAAGAGCCATGAGGTTTGCATCTCCCCAAATCCCCCAAATCTAAAAACTGCCTGCAGACCTGCTGAATGTGGCTCTTCCCTCAGTACATTTGCAAACAGGGACATTCAGGGCGACTCAAGAGCCTCATGAGGAGGACCAGCAGTGCACTGTTTTGGGGATTAAAGTTTCCCAATGTCAGTGCTCGTGCAAAAGTACAGCTCTGCCAGGCACTCCTCTGTTCAAAACTTCTTAGAGCTTACCCACTGACAAGAAAGAAAAATCCAAACACTTCACCATGGCCTTCAAGACCCTCCGCAACCAGCACAAAGTTGCTTCTCCAAGTCCTGTCTCCCCGGAACACCATCCTTCATCTACTGGACACATTCCCCCACGCTATCCCGTTCACCATTCTTTGAACACACCTGGAGAGCAGCCACCTCAAGTACTCTCCCCCAAGGCCTACTAGGCGAAAAACTGAGGTATCCTCCTGGACCAGTTCAAGTCAAGTTTTCTGACACCTTTAATAAGAAGAAAGCTTCCTCTCCCCTGTACTCCACCAAAGCTTGGTTTTTATCTCTGGTGTCTATCTCAGGCTGCCTATTATATTTATTTTTATAATTCTCTCCCTCAATTGAGTACTATTATGAGTATATGCATAGAAACTGTATCCAGTTCATTTTTTCCCCATCTTCTAGAGTGTTAAGCATAACACCTGCCAAGTTGCTAGAATTCAAGAAACAGTGGCTCTGAATTTGAGGTATTAAAAATATGAATCAGATGGGGTGGGCAGTTAGCTCAGTTGGTTAGAGCGTGGTGCTAATAACACCAAGGTTGTCAGTTCGATCCCCACATGGGCCACTGTGACCTGCGCCCTCCTTAAAAAAAAGAATTAGGAATGAAAGCACATGAATTGTTGTCCTTGTATTTTTTCCCAACTTTTTATCATGAATATCAAACACCCATGTAGCCACCACCTACATTCAATGACTGTTTACAAACATTTGTCATATTGGCTTCATCTACCGGTATTTTTTTCTAAATCATTTCAAAGTTCCAGACATCATGATACTTCATCCAAAAATACTTCAAATAAGGATCTTCTCCTGTATCATGACAATACCAATTGTCACACTTAAGAAATTTAACAATAACACCATAGTATCATCTAAATAGTCCATATTCAGATTTCCTCAATTGTTCCCAAACTGTCTTTTATTCTGGATTTTATTTCCTAACCAGGAGCCAATCAAGGTTCATACATTCAAAGTGATTGTTATCTCTAGTCTCTTTTACTCTAGAATAGTATTTCCCTTTTTCCCAAGACATTAGTTTTTTAGAGACCAGAAGTCTCACAGTATCCTCATGGTGGGTTTTACCTTATTTGTCCATCCCTTGTGTTTTCTTTAAACCAGAAGTTCAGCCTTTAAGCTTAATTTGGATCAGGTTAAACATTTTGGCAGGAATACTTCATGGGTGATACCATGTGTTTTACAGTACATTACCCAGAAGGCACCAAATGCCAGGTTATCCTATTATTGGGATACTTGGTTAAGATCTGACTACCAGATCTCACCCCTGGAAAAGGATGTTCTTTCCTTGGCATTTAGCAAATAATGTGTGAGAGAGACACTTTGACAGCATGTGAATAACCTGTTTCCCATCAACCTTTCAATTATTTCATTTACGGTAAAATATTCTATCATTTCTTCTACATTTATTGTCAGGTATTTTCTATAAACAGCTTCCCCTCAGCAACTGGAAATGATCTAAAAATCAAGGTAAACGCATCCTTCATTTCCAGAATAACCTATTTTCAAAGTAAGAAATCAGTGTGTTCATCACCACCAACGTTGGCAAATGAGTTTTTCTCCCCTTCTTTCTCTATTTTAAATGTCATCATGAACTTGTGGGATTTTATTTACTCAAGGTGTTACAATGAATTTGGACACTTAAAACTGTCCCAAATTTGTCCAGTGGAAGCCCGTTGAACCTGGCTATTGCATCCATCTGATAAATGTCCATTAGTCTTTGAGCTCTTCCTTGCTTTCTAGCACCAGATACTCTAGGCTCACCTGGCACTCTCCCTGCTGCCTTCTACTTATGACCTAGCCACCAACTACCTGGTCAGGTCTCTTATTTGATTCACAATTCCTCAGTAAAGTAAGGAAAACCAGGCAAGTCCTCCCTGCCCCACACGCCCATGGGGAAGACGAAAAGAAAGAACATATACAGCCATGGCACTGAAATATTGGTTTTATGTTGAATTGACCATAACTACTCAGGAAAACCCCAGACCAAGAACCATAATCAAGACTCCAAAAACCTCTTATCCAATGGTCTCCCCAAGAGATGCTTCTGCTCAGGTGTCCACCTTCCTTCTCACACCAGAGGATGTTGTTGCTTTTCCTCCCCCACCCCCCACCCCCCATCCGTCTATTCTCACCTTCTCCTTCAAACATCTTAGTTAAGTCTTCCCACAGGGGCGCCCCCTCCTTGGCCTTCCTTGGATGGTGCAACTTGACCCCGGTGCTGGCCTCGGTGGGCAGGGTGATGAGGGGCCGCTGCAGCATGATGACTTCAGCACTCCTTTCTGGGGGACTCTCCACAAGGCGGACACTCCTGATTGGGCTTGTCCACTACTGATGAGGAAACTGCAGGAAGCTCTAAATGTAGGCTTTACAGGTGTACAAGTGTCCTCCCTCTCAGGAATCCAGGGCACATACAGTACCAAAAGCCGAGTCTGGACCTTTCAATGTCAAGGCTCTCAAGGAACACTTCCTTCCCATCTTGAGCTCCATCTGTCTCCTCCACAAGCAGCTGGAGGCGCCAGGTATTTATCCTAAGCAGCCACCTCTGCAGCGTCCTGGTGATGCTGGACAGAAAACATTAGAATCAGCAAAAGGATCTAGAAGGTTCAGTTCTATGATCAGAATTCTAGAACTTGCACGAATCACTGAACAATTTTTACAAAAGATACACGGAGACCGTGGATATACACAGCCCTCGTGGTCCAAAACACTGCTGGAGTCATAAAGCATAAAGAGCTGGGTAAAACCCAATTCTTTGTTTTTAGGCACTATTATGTTTAAAATAGACTGAGATGTGGAATCATAGCGGATCTCGGTTTGAATCCCCGCTCCTTCACTTGTTGGGTGTGGCAAATCATGGAACCGCTTTAATCCCGTTTCCTCCCCCCTAAATAGAGAGGATAAATAAATCTTTTGCCAGAGCTGGACTGGCCCGGCCCTGCCCTCGCAGCCTTTGTCTGAGCCCGACTCCCGGGCTTTGGGCTCACCGCGCGCGACGCGTCACCGCGGGCGGGGCGGAACCGGCGCATCCCGGCTCGTCCTCTCCCCAAGCCCGGGAGAGTTGCTGCTCACCCCTCACCGGCTCGGATCGCACGCCCTGGCCCTACAGCCGCGGACGGATGGTGTCCGCGCAACGCGAAGATGCGCCTACGTAGCGAGGCCCCCGCCGGTGCGCCTGCGCGGCCGCGGCCTCCGCGCGTGGTTCCCAGCGTCCTCCGGGGCAGCTCCCTGTTCGCAGTGGCCTCCCGGGGATGCTCGTCCCGCGGTCCCGTTGCTCTCTGCTGCATTACAGATCCGAACCCAGGTTCCTCCACACACACCCTCTCCCCCCACACACAGAGACTACTGAATAGAACCAGCTCTCCTCTGCCGAGACTAAGCATGTGAATGATTTTTTCTGTGGAGGTTTGAAACACTTGACAATAGGGAAGAAAACATCAGTGTCACTTCTTTGGCGAAACAACATTGGTATAAAAGAATCCATACCACTGTCACTTAATAATAAATACGTGGAAACGCATGAAAATGGAATGGGATCCAGTGTTTTATTTAAAGATCAGGTAGGTTTTTTTTGTTCTAGTATTCAATGTTTTTAAGTCAACCGATTTCCTTGTATTTCTGAAATGTCAGAAAATACACAAAAGCAAAATGTTTATAATCTCACCAAGCAGAGATAACCATTGCTAACATTTGGTGCACACACTTACCTGCACCCTACACACACACACACACACACACACACACACACACCAGTGATGTTTTTCATGCATTTTTATGTTTTTTGGGTGTTTTTTGTGTGAGCCAAAAATGACCATACTGTAAATTGTTTTATTCCTGGGTTTTGTCTCAACAACATAGGAGTACATAATTCCAAGTACATACTTCTACTTCAACAGTTTACAAAATTAACAATTTAGAAAGTAGAATAAAACTTTGTAGTTGCTAGCTGTTATGGACTGAATGCTTGTGTCTTCCTCACCTACTCCCCCAAATTCATGTTGAAGCCCTAACCCCCAGTGTAGCTGTATATGGAGAAAGGAAGTAATTAAGATTAAATGAGACCATAAAGATGGGGCCCTAATCCAATAGGATTGGTATCCTTATAAGAAAAGACACCAGAGGGCTGTCTCCTTCTGTCTCCTTTCTTCCTTCCCTCCCGTCCTCATTCCCTCCCTCCCTTCCTCTTTCTTTCTCTCTCTCTCTCTCTCTTTCTCTCCCTCTCTCTCTCAGTGCAGGCACTGAGGAAAGGTTATGGTGAGGATTTAGCAAGAAGGCACCATCTATAAGCCAAGAAGAGAGCTCTCACCAAAAACTGACCCTGTCAGTCCTTCATCTGCGATTTCTAGCCTTCAGAACTGTGAGAAAATAAATTTCTGTTGTTTAAGCCACCCAAGCTATACTTGGTTATAGCAACCCAAGCAGACTAAGTCACTAGCATATAGTATTTATAGAGTATGAGGCTTTGTTTTAAGTGTATTAGGTATTTTAACTGATTTAGTCCTCATAACAACCTCTTAAGGTAAGTACTATTATTATTCTCACTTTGCAGATAAGAAAACTGAGGTTTGGAGAAGTTAAGTAACTGGCACTGCATCATGTAGCTTGCAAGTGGTGAATCCAGACAGTCTATACCTCTATCTGCTACTCAACAAAAACACAGCATAAAATACATTATAGTAAAATGTTAATGGTGGAGTCTGGGGAGTAGTACATGGATGCTCACTGTAAAATTCTTTCAACTTTTCTGTGTTTGAATATTTTCATAATAAAAATATTAGAAAAATATACCTAAGGATAAACAACAAGAATGTGGGACATTATAAATAAAATTACAAAAATTACTGATTTAAATGGAGAGAATAGTGACATACCATATTCATGGATTGGAATAGGACATTCTAAATCCATTACGTTTCTTCCACTTTAATGCTCCCCAATCAAAACCTCAACTTTTCTTTTTACTAAATTAAATGATTCTAAAATTTACCTGGAATGGTAAGTGTTCCAGAATGGCCAATAGAAATTTTCAACAATAATGAAGTCAGACTTGCCTTACCAATATAATTGGTATAAACTGCCTTACCAATATAATAGAAGATAATATTTTGTATTATTGAGGCACAATAATCAAACTAAGATAAAACTAATGCCAAAATACTCATAATTAGTTGAAATGAAGTTGGAAGCCCAGAAACAGACGTGACAATTTATTTAAATTTAATGTTATAAAAGTAACATTTTAAATTAGTGGGGTAATGATAGATTATTCAATAAATGTCATTAGGACAACTAGGTAGCTATTTGGGACCTGAACAGATCCCTCACCAAAGAAGATACTCAGAAGACAAGTGAACATATGAAAAGATGTTCAATATTATATATTAGGGAATTGCAAATTAAAACAACAAGATACTGCTACACATCTATTAGAATGGCAAAATCCAGAACACTGACACCATCAAATGCTAGTGAAGACGTACAGCAACAAGAACTCTCATTCATTGCTGGTGGGAATGCAAAATGAAACAGGCACTCTGGAAAACAGTTTGGCAATTTCTTACCAAACTAAACATACCCTTATCATACAACCCAGTAATCACACTCCTTGGTAATTACCCAAATGAATTGGAAACATACCCAACACAAAAACCTGCACACAAATGTTTATAGCAGTGATAAAAGTGAACTGGCATCTTAAGATGACTAACCATAGAACTGGGAGGTCTATGGGCGGAACTGGGCTCCCTGTTACTCTCTAGTTCTGACTTCCTGTTAAAACTTCATGGTTCCAACTTCCAGGAGAGGGATTTATTTATATAGGGGGCCATCTTGGGAAGAGGTAACTTTTTGCACATGGGCGGCCAGCCGGTGGTGTGCGGCTAATGTGTGTCTTCACACTGCTGCGGTGGTTTTGTTTCTTTTTCTTTTCCTGAATAAAATCTTTTTTGGTGGACTATCTGGAGAATTATTTTGTCCAGTCAACAGCAACTTTATTCATAATTGCCAAAACTTGGAAGCAACAAAGATTCCTTTGTAAGTGAATAGATAAATGAACTGTAGTACATCCAGACAGTGGAATATTATTCAGCACTAAAAAGAAATGAGCTGTCAAACCATGTAAAGACATGGAGGAAACTTAAAAGCATATTACTAAATGAAATAAACCAATCTGAAAAGGCTATGTACTGTATGATTCCAACTATATGACATGCTGGGAAAGGAAAAACGACGAGACCATGAAAAAATAAATCAGTGGCTGCCAGGAGTTAGGGAGAAGAAAGGGATGAATAGGGAGACCACACCGGATTTTTAGGACAGTGAAAATATTCTGTATGATACTATAATGTTGAATTCATGTTTAGGTCATTGTAGGTTTGTCAAAATCCATAGAATGTACAACACCAAGAGTGAACCTAATGTAAATTATGGATTTGGGGTGATAATGATGTGTCAACGTAGGTTCATCAATTGTAACAAATGTACCACTTTGGTGCTGGGTATTTGGGGAGTCTCTGTACTTCCTGCTCAGTTTTGTTGTGAATCTAAAACTGCTCTAAAAAAAATAAATTCTAATATAAAAAAAAGTCTTTACCACAGGACTTTTCAGAACCATTACTATTTGGATAATATATTGCAGATGTACAAGAGCTGATACTCGTATAACATGCAGTCTTTTCCTAACTTATTTTAGTGTTGTTGTGGAATACTTTTGAGCATCTCACATCCTTATAACCAGTTCATGAATTGCTGCTGCTCTAAGCCATTCCATTCTCCCCTACCCTGCTGTCAGCTCTTGCTCTCTCTCTGGTCCTCTACATCTGGTTTTGTTCCCTCGAATACACTGCTCTCAACAGCCTGAAACTCAAATCTGACCATATCACTCCACTGTTTACAACACTTCAGGCTAAACTCCTTCCTAGGGTATAGGAAGACTCCTGCGATCCAGCCCAACCCCACCTGTCTCACCTCTCACCACACCCTGACTCACATCAGACCTTAGGAACATTGAACTGTTGTGCGTCCCCGAATGTTCTGTGTTCTTGTAGGCTCTGCATCTCATTCACATGGTGCTATCTGTCTGGAATACTTTTCTCCCCACCCCACCCCACCCACTGGCAACCTCTCTATGCGCCACTTCCTTAGGAAGGCTTCCCTGACAGGGCGAGGTGCCCCTCTACCTCCCATAAAACACAGATAAGAGAGTCTAAGTCTGTTGTCGCATGATACTGTGAGCTTCTCAAGAGCCAGGACTATGTCAGATTCGGTTTTTATCTGTTCCTCCAAAATTCTAAAAGCTGATGCGCCCCAGGGCTCAGTCCTCTTCTCATTATGCTTTCTGAGGTGACACCATCCAGTCTGAGAGCTTTACACACCACCAATTCCCTGATCGCTCCCAAACCAATACCTCCAGCCAAACAATTTCCAGTGCAGACATTTACCCTTGTTCTGCTTTTTCCAGATCCCAAACAACTGGCTGTTTACTCAGATCTCAGTTCAAATGTAACCTCCTCCTGACTACTCCATTCAAATGGCCCCATACCCACACATTTTCCTCGTCTTACCTTGTATTAATCCTGTCTGAAATTAAATAATTTATTTACTTGTTTATCGTCCACCTCTCCTGCCACACTGTCCTATTTGATTGGGGGATTTTGATTTATTGCTTTATTCCAGAGCCTGACAGTGTTTGGCACATTGTAAACACTTACTAAACATTTGTTGAATGCATTAATGCCTAACACAGGTCTGGCAGGTAATACTTGCTTGCTAACATTTGCCTGCTAAGTACCCAATACTGTGCTACATGCACCACAGAAGTTGTGTCACTTTACCTGAAGTATTACAATGAACCCTGTTTTACAGACACGGGGTTCAGTAGCTTACGCTGGTCACAGAGTAAGAAGGGATATGACTACAGGCAGCCCGATCGAGACTCATTTTCTTATCCTCTTGTATCTGTGTGCTCTCCTCTCATATCTGAAACTATTCAAAAGGTATACGCAGAGGAAGGGAGGGAGGGTCTCGGCTGCCCTGTCTGGAGGGGATAAAAAGTGCTTCTAGTTCCGATGTTCCGCGACTCTAGCAGGTGCAGATCTCCACAGTTCCCTCTGGTCACAACTCTAGACACAGTGGAGAAAGAAGCCCTTTCTGGCTGCCTGAGCCGGGGCCTGGCCCTTGGGTGTGCCCCATACAGAATGTTTTAAAACACAGGAAGTGAGGGAACCGACCCCCAGAGCAGAAAACCTGGGTGGAACTCGCCCTCCTCCAAGAGTGACACAGAGTAACAGCAAGCACACAGTCCTTCCCTGCAATATTTATTAAGGAATTTACACATACACAGGAGAAAGGCAACCAGGAATTGTGGTTCCCACAGATGAAATCTCTTAAGCAAAGTTTTCTTAATTTTCAAGTAGGGTGAACAATGACTGAGCGGAAAGCTGTCCAGGCTCTCTGCCTCATACACCTGGAACAGGTGGGGAAACAGAGCAGCTTGGGATACACAGGCATGAAAGAGTGATTGGCAGGTTGGGAGATGGGAAAGGAGGAAGGGAGCCATCAATGAAATTGCAATTTTTTTAAACTATAAGAAAAACTGGCAACAGTTTTAGGCTGTTGATAAATTAACTCCTCTCTGTTGTAAACCTAAAATTGAAAAAACAAAAACAAAACTACCCAGAGCAGATGGGGAGGGTGTGGGGGTGGAACACGAACACGCACACACACACACACACACACACAGAGCAATACACATGTTAAGCTCTGCATTCTCACTGGAGGGAATGGTCTTCCAGCCGTGGAGCCAGATCCTGCTGCAGGCAGGATGGAGGCAGGGAAAAGGGTGTGTGTTTTTGTGTGGGACTTTCAGAGTCTTTGGTGCTAATAAAGGCTGACTGAAGCAGCAAGTTCTGAAGTCTCAGATCCAGAAAGCAATTCAGGGCACAGTAAAGTAATATTTTTGCTCACCCCACAGATGGGGGTTTGCTCACCCCAGGGCTAGGGCTAAACTGATCTAAGACCCAAGGAGTAGTTCATTTGATTTCAGTACTTTCTTCATTCCCGTAAATCATGGGACCATGATGGCTCCCTCTTCAACCAATAATTTAAACATATAGACATAACTTAACTCACATGGAAGCACCTCTAAACCCTCCCCTTTGCCTAAAACACATCATCTTGCAGACTCTTCTGAGAGTCTGAGAGGAGGTTTAACCTTGTGCGAAAGGTACTCAAAGGCGTGCACATTTCTCCCACAGCTTAAGTGCCGTCTGCCAACAATTCCTAAGGTGCTGGTGCAGGAGAAGACTGGGGCTGAGGCTGGAGAGGAGTCAGGATGGCTAGGGAACATGGACAACATAAAGCAACAGAGAGGTCTGCGTGTTTGGGAAGTGGCGGGACTGGGCAGAATGCCAAACCCCAAATGACAGATTGAGCAATTTCTAAACCAAACAGAGAGAGGTAGGAAAAGGGGATGGGGTGAAAGGGCTGAGGAAAGAGGAAAAAGGGGGACAGAGAGGGCGGAGGAGAGTGGCAGCCATACAGGTGTTTTGTTTTTTATTTCCACATCTGAGGGCTGAGAGTCTGGTTTGCTGCCTGTCCATTTCCGCCGCTCATCGACTGTCCATAGCTCAGCATGCCATTGGCTCCACAGAAGTTCATCCCAGCCATCTGCTGGGTCATCTGAAAGGGAGAGAGGAGACTTTCAGACCAGGATGTGGGCATGCAGCCAATTAGTGCAAAAGGCAGAGGAGGAGTCCTTCTGTCTGCGGGGAGCAGGAGAGTGAGAGACAAAGGGGAACTCTGTTATGGTACATAATTGCCCTGAACCTTAAGAGATCGTTTCAAGGACACCAGACCATGTAAATGAAGGACTTTTCAGAAGAGAGATGTTGACAGAGCCTAATGCTCAGAGAAGGAAAGAAGGGATCTTGGAGCCAGTCAACATAAAAGCAGCCTGAGAAATTAGCGTCTTTTTCCTTTCCAGGATCTCCTTCTAAATAGAAGGGGCCTATTGTTAACTTGCTGTAGCCAACCCTCAGAGTACAGAGAAACCCCCACGCCAGTGCCCCTGTCTTATCTCCACCGGGGAGTTATTACTGTCAGGGAAAGTGCTGTGAACATTCAAGTAGAGAGAAAAAGGAAGAAAAAGAAACTGGACTGTTCAGAATGAGCAAATGAAAGCAAAAAACAAAACAAAAAACACCAATGTCTCTTCAGTGCATGAGAAGGGAAGATGTTGGGAGAAAAGAGTCAGTGGAGTAAGGCCTGACTGGGGTTAGTGTAGGGCCTCTTTATGAATTAGGCTGAAAGACTAGCCTCTGGCAGTGAACAGAAGAAACAACTTATCAAAGAAATGTGCCTTAAATTTCCTAAGCCTAGTACATTTTCTATATAAGTTCTTTTTCTTTAGGATGCCTATTTTTCTTCCACCAACTTTTAAATAAAATTTCAAGTTTACAGAAAAGTTGAAAGAATACTACAATGGAACTCAAATATCCCTGCCTTTTTTTTTAACATTTTCAACTTTATATCAAGTTAGATAACAATTACAGATAGATTATAAAATTAATAAATCAAGCCGATTTTTCTACATAATTCACATCAGATTTAATAGCCTCTTCGCTGATTCCTTGTATTAAGAAGAAAGGGTATTTTCATTGCCCCCCTCATTCTTAAGACTGACTATAGACTTTTTGTAATCTTCAACTTCTTTAGTATCAAGGAGCTTTTCTTTATTTACTTCCAGATTTTTCTCTGCAGCTTTAAATTTGCAAGTGTTTCTAGGATATTTTTTCTGAGGAGCTATTTTTCCATATATACTCTTCCATGTGTGCTTCAGTCTTATTTTCTCCCATTCTTCAGTTTTCCAAGACTCATGGTATAAAACTGTTGGCAGATACGTTGCATAATCATAATTCTGTCTCTTTAAAGGGCACCTATTTGTCTTGAGGTAAGCACATCTATGCTGTGAGCTTGCAGTGTTGCTCGCCTACAAGTTTAGCAAGTTTCTTTTTTGCATGATCATCTGAATTCAAACAGGAAAGTTTAACCCTCAATGTTACTACTTCTGCGTTGGGGTTTCAAATGGATGGTCCTGATGAAACACAATCAGCTGTGTCAATTTCAATTGGAAAATGCTTCACACATTTCTTTCTCATCACTGTCTCGTGCAGGTGGCCACTCAGTGCAGAGATCTCTAAGAGCCGCACAGAAGTCAAACGCAGAAAATTGGGGATCTTTAAAGTCCTAGATTTATCTCCTTTGCCATGGGCACTGGATCACCAATTTGATCAGGAAGAGGTACTGCCGAGGGTTTCAATGATGCTGCAACAGGGTAAAACTAGGCCAGTCCGAGTCAACGGCCATTTTCTCGGTCCTAGGAAGTAGTGCCTCTCTTCTCAGGGGCCTTGCAGATTTGGATGGTCTTTCTATAGTACACAGGCTTGGTTTCTGGGCAAGAGCAGCTGGAGACACGGTGGTGAAGAAAGCATGCAGGGTCCTGGCTCCTGGCTGCAGGGCCAGCCGCGCGGGGAACGCAGCAGCCTCCGTGACTCCGAAGACGACAAGCCTTAGAGGACGAGCGCAGTCCCGCATCAAGGGAGGGGTCCTATATGTCCCTTTTTTAAATTCAACAATGGTTAGCATTTTGCTATATTTTCTCTCTGGGATTTATGAATTATAAACTTTTAAAAATTTTGATGAGCACTGAAAATTGCAGAGATTGTGACATTTCGCCGGTTAAGTCAGAATGCATCTCATAAGAAAGAACACTTTTCCTGGAACCACAATCAATTAACATGCTCAAGAAATTTAAGATCAATAGAACATTCTAGTATGCATTTCATTGTCACATCTCTTTAATCTAGAACAGTTCTCCCACCACATTTTTCTTTGTTTTCCCCTGGCATTGTTTTAAGAATCCAGGCCACTTACATATATTTTGCAGAAAATCTTTCAATTTGAATTTATCTCACGTTCTCTTGTGATTGGATCAAGGTTAAATATTTTTGGCAAGAATTCCATGTATGTGATATTGTGCCCTTCTTAAGTCTTAGTACAAGATACTAGAAATCACATGACATTAATTTGTCCCATTGTTGGTAATTTCACTTGGCTAAGGTAGTAGCCTGTAGGGAAGATGTTAAGTTAAAAAAATTTGCTTTCATTGGTTGATGTGAGCTTTTGTCTATTAGCTGTTATCTGTTCCTGTATATGGGGTGATTTCTGTGCCGTGATCAGGAGTGGAGTAAATTCCCCCTTTGGTCTCATTCTCCCGAGCAGGGGAGATGTGAGATGAGGCTACTGTTCTGCCTGTGTTGTGAGGTGATGGTTAACTTAGGGTTAAAAGGAATTCTGGATCAGGGGTTGAGAGAATTGCCTCTTTGTTCTGTCTGTTTCGCCCGCGTCAGCAGAAGAAGTGAAGTAGCTAAGTTATATCAGGATGACGTGACAGGCACGTTGCCAGGCTTTGGAAGGCCCTGGGCTGATGGTCCCAAGCAGGAACAGTAGATGTTGCTTGACCGGATGAACTAGCCCTTCAGCCGGATAAACAACATTTTTATCACAGTAACTGCCGGACCCTCCAGGAACTGGCCATTCCCGGAGGGGGAGGCAGGAACAAGGAGCTTGGCTCTAAGGTACGTTTTTAAAAGGCTAGATAAGACAAACCTCAGTTTGCTGTATAATTTTGGTCATTTGGTCATTTGTTATTGGTGATTCTTCATCATTTTAACATTTTGGAAACTTCCAGCAACATGCAGCTTACAACACCCAGAGACGTCCTGACTTCCAGCTGCAGACCTGGTGAGGTCTGGCTGGTTGCCGACCTCTCCAGTGTTGTTCCCCATGGATAGCCTTCTTGAAAACTGTTAACATTTTAGAAGCTTGTAGGCACCTTGCAGCTTACAGCATCCGAAGGTGTCCTAACTTCCAAGCAACAACAGCCGCAACAACAACAGCAGCAATAACATTCTTGAGAACTTGTTAGCATCTTAAAAACTTATATGTACTTTACCACTGCCAATGGTCCATGTATATGTCAAATGGAATAAAAATGTTTGTTATAGAAGAAAAAAACAACAACTTATATGCAGCTTGCAGCTTATAACATCAGAAGACGCCTTGACTTCTAGCAAACAACAACAACAACGCCAACAGCAGCAGCAGTCTTGGGGACTAACAAGCAGCGGTGTGGGAGATGCCTGAGTTTCTCTCAACTACAGACCTGGCAAGGTTTTGATTTATGACTTTTCCAGTGCTGTTCTCCCCTGGTTTGGTGAGCTTTTGGCATCTACTGTAATAGTTACTATCCTATAAAGCTTATTACCGCTTTTGGATATGCCTTATTGTTATTTGTGTCTTTAGCCAAGTGATTTTTGATCAATAGTAAACATGTTGAGGTCTCTTAAACTTATATGTATGTATACTCCTTTGACATGACATTGTTATCAATGTATATAGTTTAGTCTTAACCACCTTTACTTTCTGTCATTAGCACATTCTATTAATTGCCTTTGTATTTTGCTATTGCATATTGCTAAATAAATTGATTAGATATTGCTAAATAAGTAAATTCATTAGCTCCTCTCTAGCATGTCCTGCTCCTTCTTTCCTCCCGATTGTCAACATGGCCATGTTTTTTCATTGTAATGAATACATAATCTGAAGGGTATTTCTTTAAGAATGTGTGAATATTTTGTTCTTTCTACAATTATAAGTTGTCATTCTTCTATAAAGAAGGCTTTCCCTCTCTTTATCCCACACACATTAAAAAAAAACAACACACTATGGACTCATGAATTTTTTTCCCCTCAGTGTATTATAATCCACTAGTGTTATTCTTTTTTATGTTAAAATTGTCGCATATTTGACCAGTGGAAGCCTCTAGAAGTTGGCTCATTGTGTCTTTTTGACATGTTCCCATCCATTTTGCAGCACTTCAATACTTATATAAACAAAAAAGAATGAAAATAAGTGAATTAAAATCCCATCTATGAAAGCCAAAAAAAGAAGAGCAAAGTAAATAAAAAGAAAGCATATGGAAGGAAATAGTAAAGATAAACCATAAATTGAGGTAGAAAACAGAAAAATGTAGAACTAAGAAATAAACCAAAATCTTGGTTTTTTTTTGAAAAAAAAAGTTAAAATAGATGGACCACTATTAACTGAACAAAGTATAAGGGGGAAGAAGTGCATAAACATACAAAATAAGAAATGACGAGACAGAAATAACCATTGAAACAGGAAACTGAAAAATCATGAGACTACTTGGCATAACTTTTGATAAATGAATTTGAAAACCTAGATGAAATGGATAATCTAGGTAAATACAGTTTTCCAAAAATGAATTCCATAGAAGAAACAGAGAAAGCAATCAAATACATAATTTCTATACAAAAAAGCCAAGACCCATACAATTTCACATGGGAATTAAAGCAAATCTTCAAAGACCAATAAATCATTCTAGGCTACAGAAAAAGGAACACATGACAATACTTTTATAAAGCTAGCATCACAGATACCTACGCCTGATAAAGACAGCATGTGCATGCACGCATGTGGCATTCATTCCTTTGCCCATCTCTTTATATTCAGACATTGAATCATTTTGTTTCACCTGCATTTTTTGTATCTAGTATAAAATAGGTATTGCTTTGTGAGCCAATTTGAACATCTTTTTCTTTTAAGAGAAGAGCTGCCTATTGATATGACTGATATGTTTGGTCTCAATTCTATTGTTTTTACTGTGTTTCTATTTGCTGTCCTTTGTAGTCTATGTATTCTATTTTGTTGCAAAAAAAAATTCCTTTGTTTTTTAGAAAGTCTCTTTTTTTTGTTGTTCTAGTAATACTTTCATACTAACACTTTTTATACTATCTTTGGTCACCTTTATTCTGTATTCAGACTTCCACTATTTGGTTTGTTACATCTTTTGACTTCCACATAATTTCCAATGCAACAATCAATTTATTCTACTTTCCCCCTTTTTCTCCTCTACCTCCCTATTATTTTCAGTTGTGTTGTTTGTCAGAATACAACATATATTCTTCCACCCTTGTCATCACCTTTGTTTTAGTCTTAGATTCACAATTAAACCTTCAATCAACCATCAGTCCTTCACCCAAAATGTCCCCAGTCATCTCTTAGTTGAATGAAGCTTATCTTCTGGTAAATTCCTCAGGAAAGACTTGTATGATATTCCCTGATTTCTTGCATATTTGTGTGTGGTTTTTTTTGTAATAGCCTTTATACCTGAAGAATAGCTTGGTTGGCTATAAAACACTTGTTTTACATGTACTTAAGTGTCTTAAAAATACTACTCTCATTGTCTTTCTGTATGTTGCTATTAGGAAGTCTAATGTCAACCTGAGTGTTCTTTTTTCTTTGTAAACGACAGATTTTGAGGGGTGGGAGGTAAGGAGAGGGTTGGAGCCCTGAAAATTCTTCTTGTCTATAAAGTCTAAAAGTTTACTGGGGTATGCATTAGAGTTGACCATTCTAGTCAATTTTTCCAGATACACAGTGGACTTTTTCAATATTACATGTTTTTATTTCTATAAAGTTTTCTTATATTATAGTTTTTAATATACTAATTCTGTTCCACTATTTCGTTTTTCTCCTTTGGGAGTCTCCAAATATATGTGTCAGGCTCTTGGCCTAATTTCCATATTATTTTCTCTCTGATTCTTTTTACTACTTTCTATATTTAATTTTCATTCTCTTAGCTCTTTCATGCCTTTCTTCAATACCAAATATATTTTCAGCTAAATCTGATCTCTCCTGGCTAATTTGTAATTCAGTCTTTATTTCTGAGTTCAGTACACTTTCATAACTTTCAGGTTTTTGCCCATTTTGATTCTAAGTTTTTGATTTTCTGATTCGAGCTGTTTTGTCTTATCTGTAAGTGTTTGTTAAAGGACATTTAGTGAATGAACTAATCAGAGACAGTTTTGGAAACATGGAGGAGAAACAGAGGGTTGCTAGAGGGGCGGGGGGGTGGGGATAAGGGGAAGGTGAGAGGTTTTGAAAAATAGTCGGTAACCACAAGATGGTCATGGGGGTTTGAAAATTAATTTGGGGAACGTACAGAGGGACAGTGGATGGGGGGAGGGGGGTTCACACAGTGTGAGGGATATAAATGATAAACCTCTAAGTTTTGCTTTGTCTTGTGCACCTGAAACTAATTTAAAAAAAAAAAGAAAAAAAAGAAAAAGGACATTTAATTCAGGTTGGTGGACTGCATAAGTTTTCTTCTGCTTCATGACTGTTTTTGGGGGGAGAATTTTTATTTCCTAAAATGTTTTTATCTTCATTTTCTATTGTGTTCTCGTAGTAGTTTTGTATGACTATCATCTGCCACTTTCTGTTTATTTTGTACTGCCTTACTTTTTCTGAATCAGCACTAATACAGATAGGTGTGAGGGTTTGGAGAGGCTTACTAGATTTCTTACTTCAAGAGCACCTTCTTTTGTAAGTACAGTGAAACGACTATGGCGGGAGAAGGATGGTGTATTTCTGATTTTGTGATTACCATTTCCATCTCTCATTTCTTACTTTCCCTTCACCACCATGTCTCCAAATAGCACATTCTCATTATAAGTCATCCCCATCTCCCCTAGAAGCAATGCTTTTCCAAGGCTACCATCTATAATCCTATATATTTCAATCCCTTATTTTTGATTCTCCAAGTAACCAGAGTTCTAATCTACCAGGTCTCAGACCTATTCCTAGCATGGCTCCAATCAGCGTAGGTCTTTCTCTTTTTCTAGGGGGTGATTTTATCTATGTTCTGTCACCGCTAGCTTCCTGCTTCCTCTCTTTTCACAGTTTCCTCTATGATGCTGGCCCTGATTTAGGTGTTTATATGCTTAAATCTGAAGTCTGTAATATTTTATCTACTAGATGAGGTAGTCATGGGTAATGGGTGGTTTTATTTGTGCTCCTTATTTATCTGTATAGGTTGTTTTCGTTTTGATGGATGTGTGAAGAAATTTAGAGTTAGGCAGTTATTACCCTTATTCTATAGGAACCCAGAACTCCTCAGAAAGTCTGACTGTGATAGACCTTCTAGGGGGAAAAAAAGGAAACCTAAGAATGTCTCTTGTGTTATCCCATCTACATTAGGATTCAGAGGATAAGGGAGAAACACCAAGTGAGGGGGCCTTGAGGAAGTCTCAAAACTCTTGTTTCGAGTTCAATGGGGCAGCTTACCTGAGTAAGGTTCCATTGAAGCTGCTGAGCTGGCTGAACCCCATACATAGTCTGGGGCATAGCTGCCATGCCTGCCATGTAGCCAGCCTGCTGGGTAGTCATCATTCCATTTGGCACACCCATCATTGATGCCTGCATGCCACCCATATAGCCTGCAGGCATGGCCATGGGGGCAACCATCCCAGAAGCTCCTGGCTGAGCTACCATGCCTACTGGTGGGGGCATCATGCTCCCCATTATGCTGTTAGGAGGTGCAACCCCAGGGAAGCTGGGGTAGGCTGTAGGATATGCCATCTGAGCAGGAGCCATGAACATTGCTGCCAAGAAAACATATGTATACATCTGTTACAAGGAAAGCGTAAAATTCTGTCCAAAGTCTCACTGGCTACTCCTTTCCAGCCTGAACTTCTCAGGACTACTCAACTCAGAATGCTCTTTTACACAGTAAAACAGACGGACTCCTTACAAGACTTGCTATGGCCCACCTGTGGGTGACTGACCTCGCCACTTCCCTTTCTGGTCTAGGCCCAGACCTTGAATCAGATTTCATTCATAGAGTCGTGACATCACTCTCCACAGACGTATCTACTGATATTCTGTGGCTTCACAAGAATTGTCACTCGTGTTCAGGCTTGTGTGGAGCATGATGTCCCAGCCCCCAAAGCAACTACCCCGTCACAACAAACAATCCTTGCATGTAAGTCTTCATGGCTCTATCTGCCATTTTGCCATGACCCCCACGAAACCTACCTTGGGCAGGCATTTGAGGTGTCTGGGATCCATACAGTGAAAGGATAGAGTCTTTAGAGAGCTGTTTCTTGCCTGTTTCTTCTGATTTGTTCCCTGGCTCTGGAAACAGGTTCAGATTTTCAGGAACAGAGCCGGCACTCCCTGCAGTTGGCATGGAACCTACAACCTTCGGACAAAGAGGGCAGGGGGAGAATTGGAATGGTCCTCAAGGGGGTCTCTGGAAGGACCTCCCTCATCTCTCTGCTGCTTCTAACACTTGCAATAAGAATTCATGGCTCAAGTAAATAGCCATGACTTTTTTACCCTACAAATATCTGAAAATACCTGACAGTTAAGCTCTAGTACGATTTTTTGTTCTTTAGCAAAACAATGGGATTTGGTAAAAAAATTAAAAATGAACAATAAATAAATAAAAACAACCTACAAATGATGCCGCCCGAAAGAAATGAGTTTAGATCCCAGTGTAGCCATTTACTAGTTGTATATCGAAAGGCTAGTTACATAACTTTTCTGAACTAATGTTTCCTCAGCTATAAAATATCCACTTTGCAGGGCTGCAGTGAAGATTTTAAATCATAAATGAAATATACAAAATGATACACAAACACTGTGCCTGGTGCATAACAGGTATTCCACAAACGGTAGCCATCAAATGTTTCAAGTCTCTCATTATCTACAAATTCTCTGGCAATAACTCAGGCTGAGGAGTTGACCTAAAGTATCAATCAGCCTTTATAATCTGATATACCCTAGATAGAAATCCACTCAAAGGGCCCACCCTTGCTGGGCAGGAGACAAAATAGAATGAATAGCAATCTTAGGCTGTAACAGAGACAACACAGTGTTAAGGGAAGAAATCCAGAAAACCAAAGTCCAGTTCCACCAAGGAAGCATGACTTGGTTCTATGATTAAGTTATCAAAATCCCTCTTTTCAGAATATTCTTTAATCCTAAGGAGCCCATAAGACTTACCTTTCTAGGAACCGAAGAAGAAGGGGACGAAACAGAGGCCAAAAGATCTAAATCCTTCTCTAGGGTATTGCTGGTCTTACTGTTAGTAATGGAGCAGGCCACAGGAGCATCTGGAAAGAGAGATCAAAGTTAAAATGTAGCACTGCTCATTAAGCCCACGCCTTCCCTCTATTCTAGACACAAAGCTGACAGATCAGGCCCATATACTCCACTATGGATCTGGAAATCTGTGCTTCTGAAACCACTTAGCTTGGATGGGGCATCTCAGAAGAGGCCTCACCCCACACTTCCAAGAGCACTCTGGAGAAGCCAGCAGCCCAGCTGTCAGGCACAGGGCAGGAGAAACCCAGGCCTGAAGGCTGCATCAGCACCACAGCAAGGGGGATGGCTGGCTTCCTTCTGGCCATCTGAGGGGCAAAGCTGTGTAGGACCCATTTTTAGAGAGAAATGAAAGGTATAGAATGAGAAGTCTAAGGAGCCATTAACCTAAATCAGTAGAAATGGACTGAAATAAAGTACAACCACCAGTACTGTGAAAGGTAAAGAACAGGCTCTATTTCTGAAAGGGGTAGAATCACTAGTTCAGGGTTTCAAAGGTTTAGAGAAAAATGACCACAAGGTAATCGGCCATCTCAGAAACAGGTGGCACCTAAAAACTGAGCGGGATGGGGGCCGGGCTCACAGGTGCTGTTTTCGGAAAATTGCTAACATTTACTGAGTGCGTACGATGTGCCGGGCAAGGGGCTAAGAGCTTTAGAGGCATTGTCTCATCTCATTCTTCCAATAACACCTTTGAAGTAGAGACTTATCATCGTCCCTGCACAGACACAAAAGTAATGTTCAAAGGTTAAGTGAACTACCCAAGGTCACATAACAGTAAGTGGCAGAGTTGGGACTCTGGCTCCCAAGGCCATGCTTTTAACCACTACACTGTACGGTCACTCTGAAAACAGCACAGTAAACACTTCCTTAGCACAGTGCTCAGCTGTAAAACAACAGGAAGAACATGAGAGAACAATCTTAGTGACAAAGACACAAACTGAAGACTCCCATCTCTATGTATCTTCCCATGATCAGAGAGAATTCATCAAAACTTGTAAGATTATGGGAGTGGAAAAGTCTAACTCTTACCAAGGCCCAACAAATCCATGACAGGTGCTGTGGATTTCGGGGAGCTTTTCCGAGGTAGCTGTGGGTCTTCTTTTTTCTGTGGCTAAGGTGAAAATATGTTACAGGAAGAAATAAACAGGTGTTTTGACCCCTTTTTTCCCCTCTACTGTAAAGCCACAGATACTCTTGTGGTATGATTGCTGTTATTCAAAGAGAGTTATCAAAGAAACAAAACTCAGGAAGTGTCAGGTGAAAGAATCAAGTCAGGAGGCATGAGGGCATAAATTAAACCTAAAGTGAAAAACAAAGATATCATCTGTGCTTGTTTGGCTTTCTGAAGAGACAGATCTTTCTGAAACCAAGACAACCACAGATCAGGGGATCCAACAGAAGTAGCAGTTTTTGGTTCCAGGAAAAACCAAGAATAAAGGTAGGTGTCTGATGGTGCAAGAGCTGAGAGCCAACAAATCTCCCAGTGATTAGAAGACCTTTAATATCGAAAGGGAGATCAGTTTAAAGATTACCTGATTCATTCTGCCAATGTCACTAGTTCTGCAGACAGTGTGATTCGGAATGATGATATAAGACTCTTCCTTAAGCAAATAGTACAAAGTCCCCTCTCCCAAGATTCCAAGTTCTTATATTACAGTATCTACTACTATAGCCACAATATGTCCTGTGGAAAGAGAAAGGTGTCTACTTCAATGTGACAGAGGAAGAATATAAGAAGTGACTGTTTAAAATGGATTAATATGGCCCGGCTTTTGGACTATTCTTGACTGCCACAGGAAATGAGGTACAGAAGGTCTACCAAGAGAAGGACTAATGTGGAGATAGTATCTGCTCAGAAGGTGTCACATGGCCTTGGCATTCTGGCATGGAACGTGCCTTTTGCTCAAATGGGACAGATGCAGTTCCCAAGCTCCGATCTGGCCCCAAAGAGAAGTGTTACAGAGCAGATTAGGCAACAATAAGAATGGAAAAGAAGCAGAAATGGCAGCAGGTGATTTAATCTAAATGTGGAACCCTTTAGCCCCAGGTGCAATATGCTATCAACCCCACCACACACACACACAAACACACCTGAGGCCATCCACACAATGCAAATACTCTCCCACTTACCATTTTCACTTTCTCAAAAACAACAGGTTCCATTTTTTTCTCTGGTGCTGGTTCACTCCCTCTTTTCCACTTGTCATCTTTTTCTTTCTATGATTTTACAAAAAAGACAAAGAACACAGGCCCAATGGTAACTAACAGTTTGATAAATTATCATTCCAAAAAGGATACAGAAAATCCCTATTGAATCTGATGCTAGAGTCTGACAAGCTTGGTGGTTTCTAGGTGTGGGCATGAGAGCTGGCCTCAATGCTCTAAAAGGCATCCTTCAAATATCTAAAGACCTGCCCTCCTTGTTCTGTCTTACGACTCTTGACATGTACAGTTTACGCGATCTACAAAGGATAACACATTTCACTAGTCTGCTGCCCCTTTTTTACTCAAGTTTAACTTGCTCATGCTTTGAGGGGTCCCCCCTCTTCTTGGTATACCAGTGAATAAGTTCACGTTCATCTAACTCGGCATATATCCTTTGTGATTTTATCAATTCAATCATCTCTCTTGTTAAAAATGAGAAAATAAACTGTAATTTCAAGCTTAAAGATGAGAAAAACTAAAATCAAGGAAATAAGGCAAAAAAGAGTAAAAGGATTAAAGTATCCCTTTTAGGGTGTCCTGAATGAGTTGCCTATCAATCAAAAAGCACATCAAAATAAAATATTAGAAAGTCTCTCGGTTTTTGTTACTTTTGGGGGCAGTTTCATAATACGTTCATAGATTATAATATTACTGGTCACATTTTTAACATCAAATAAACATCTAAATGTAAAACAGAGGCACAAAGTAAACTAAAAAACACAGGCACATGGAGGCATATACAGCATACATATGAAAATGTTTGACCTTGCTAGTGCTCAAAAAGTGCAAATTAAAATGCATTTTTCTGGGGAAATCTTAATAATACCTAAAGTTGGTAGACATGAAGTAAAACTAGTACTCTTATACAATGCTGAGAAAACAGTATAAAATAATAGTATAACTTCTGGAAAGTATATTGACAAATGTATGAAACACAAATACTGAATCCCTTTGACCTAGATAATACCATATATTATATCTTAAGGAAATATGGAAGAGGTTATATGCACCAATAAATATAACCCAGAATTATTTATGCCGAAGAAAAACTTAAATCACAACCTTTATGACATAGAAGGAGAACAATAAAATAAATTGTAATCTAGCTACTCATTGAACAATGATGCAACAATTAAAAATTATGAAAACAACATAAGTAACATAAAAAGGCATGATATGTTAAGTTGAATGAAAGTAGGAGACATTCCATGTAACTGTATTACAACTGTGCTGCCAAAAAGTAACAACAAAGAAAAAGAGGGACCATACCAAGATGACAATCATTACTAAAGAGAAGAGTAAGCATGGATTTTCCATTTTAATTTTCTTATTTTCTGTAAAATATTATAATCACAAAGATGCAGCTATGTCTCTTTCACAGATAGTATATAACACATTAATATGGGACACTTTATTGCTTGAAGTTAAAAATGTTTCATCCATCCATTAAAAAAGAATACTCTTTAATTAACAAAACTAGTTTCTTTCCAATTTGATATTAAATGTCTTGACTAAGCAAATATTAATTCTTGGCATATAAATATTCACAAGGATATTTTTAAAAATCTAAGCACATCAAATTTAAAAAAGAATTGAAATAGCTATTTGGTAAACAGGAAGTATTTCCTTCCTAAATGAGAACAGCCAGTGAGTAAAATAGGCTGTTTTCATGGGCACAACACATAAGAAACAATTATAAACGAGCACTGTCTTCATACAGCAACAATTCCCACCTCCTCCATCTTCGGGATTACCTCAGATACCCTTTTCTCATCTCATCTAATTTCATATCTTCAGGTACAATGACCATAGTTTTCTACAAATAAAAGGAAATGTATGTGTTTGGGTTTCAAACCCTTTTTGATGATACCATCCAAGCCATAGCTATACACTGGGTTACACTTTCTTGGAACAGTTATGATAATTTCCATGTCCCTTTTCTGGATAACTATGAGGTAAGAGTCCTTCACAGTAAATTGAGAAGGAATTATTTTTACCTAACTACATGTATTACCTTGCACCTACTTGCCTGTATTGAAATTCACCTACCAGTTAATGCCTTTTCACACAACCTCAAAAGATCAATTTGGAGCTGATTCCAACCAGCTTAACATTAAATTACCTGGAAAGGTTTAGAGCTCCATGTAAACTTAGTGATTTCACTGGCTAGTACATCTGCCATTAAAATAAATAACTAGATAGATGATAGATAGATAGATAGATAGATAGATAGATAGATAGATAGATAGATAGATAGACAGACAGACAGACAGATAGATATAGATGGACAGAAAGACGTGACCTATGCTAGAACTGGAGAATCCCATACTCTATATACTTCTGAGGCTCAAGAAAAAGTTAAGTATTCCTAAACGAATTTACTGTAGAATCTTGTCAAAGCCTTTTTAAAGGTCTAAATAGTCATATTTACGGGTTCTCCTTTAGTTGTCACTAGTCAGGATTAATATTCTTCTTCTAGAAACCATGTTGTATTTCCTCCTGTATGTTATACTTGTCCTAGTTATCATACATTGTATTTCAGATTCTAGCCTCATGCCTAGGATGAAAAGTGTACTTAGCAACTGGTAGTCTCCTCCTAAAACCCTTCTCAGGAATAAGGGTGCCATTGGCGATCCATCCATCGACACACAGGAAATACACACTGGTCAAACTGAAGGAAACTTTGGTGATTTAATTACACCTAATTTTGTTGACTTCACATTTACAGAAAAAAAAAATTCATGTGTGAATTTTTCACACACACACACACAATATTATTGATCTGATAGGCCCATCATGTCCATTTGAAGAAATAATTTCAAACTGGGAATCACTAACATCCCAATACAGATCAAGACAAAGAACTCATTGACGGTTTGCCCTGTCCACTCCTGAGACCAAAGTTTGCTCTCAATCATATCTCATGGCCTTGACTCAGTTAACGGCTTTTTTCTACTTCTGTGTGTTTTTAAATGATAGTTTTTGAGCATGTTGGTAGCTGTTCTCCAAATTCTCCCCTGGCCTGGTTAATAAGCAAATTACTTATTATGAACAAAACTTGAAAGGTTTACACCAACCCTAAAGGCATTGATGTCCAGACTTCGGTCCATGTATTTCTTCTTCTCGTATTTATCTCGAATAAACCCCTCGACAGCTCTGCAAAAAGCTTATTAAGGATAAATTGAACAAATCTTTCCCAGTATGGCTATAAAAGGTCAATCTGTATCCCACAGAACCTCGTTCTCCTCTCTTCCTCCTGCCTGTTTGCCCCATATGGCTCCTGACTCTTCACACGCAACCTCCCTGACAAAAACTTGAAATGCTTCCTTCACAGTTGTTGCAGGGAATCCTACCTCCTCTGAGTTTCCTTCAGAGTAATGATAGCAACAAAGGGAGTCAATCTTCATATTGACATTAGAGGAGACTGTGGCTGTTCTGGAATACAGCAACAGTCAATTATCTATTTTAAAGCCCTTAGATCAACAGGCCTTAAACAAAGCCAACTGAGTATCCCTAAAAACTATAAACTCTTGCACCCCACTACCAGATTCTGACCAGTGGGTCCTCTGCAGGGCCCCAAATCTACATTTTAACAGGTTGTACCTGCACCAACCAAAAAGCAAACTCTAACAAGATAACATCGTGGACAAACCACATTTTGAGAAGCACTGCCTTCAGGGGGTTTGGTTTGTGAGCTGGATGCTATCCCATGTTGAGGGGGTGTGGGGAGAAAGTTATTAACTGGTCAACCACAGTTAATTCTTTTACACAGGACATAAAAAGACATTAAAAATGAATGGTAGTTTTGCTGATTCAATATAACACAGTTAACTATTTTTATCAAACAATCATTTCAGACATCCAAAAACTATTGAAGATGTCACTTTACAGAAGAAGTCACTGTAAACCATTGCAGTCTTATTTCCTAAATGAGTCTTCCCCAGGTGATACAACCATTCTGACACTGAAAGTATACATATGCTGTTCGTATGTCTTGGCTGCAGGAGAGAGGGAAAGCAAGACTTTGACTAATCTACATAGATTAGATCTGGCCCTGCCCAGTGAGATCATAGGTCTTGAGTCTTATGTGACTCTCCCCAAAACACCAAAATACCACTCAGCCTTCTAAGTCGCTCCAGAAAAGATACGGGTCTATCTGAGGTCGCCGAAAGGTCTCAGGAAGGTAAGCTTCATAAAGTCGGTTTGCCTTTCCATTCCCCATCTCTTGCATGCACTGCAATCAGAGAGATGTGGAGACATGGAATGTCAGAACAGGAAAGAACTGAAAAACTTCCCACCCCACGGCAGCATTTTACAATTGAAGAACCAACCCAGAGTGGCAGAACCAAGATTTAAACCTGTGTATTCTGATTTCCAATCCATGATTCTCTCCACTGCACCACTGCACTCCCAAACATTTACCCCCACAGTTGTCTTTCCCACCCCCACCCCCCCATGAGTTCCCTTTATTGAAAGATCTGACAAGATACAATTAATTCAGTAAACATTCAAGATCCCATTTGAAAGTCCAACACACACAGCTAACAGTCAAAATGTCTACATGGCAGGTAATCATCAGTGCCTAATCAAGCAGGCACTATGCAGGCAATAACTATATTCGGAGTTTACACTATTAATTAACCTATTTAGCTTTATTACCAATAAATGTGTTTCACACTAGGCTTTTGAAATAGACTCCTTAACACTTGAGGGATAAACCCCAAGATCTTTTTAAATCTCCAAATTCTCAAATACCTCCATGGCATGTAATTTCCTTCCTAAGATACACAATGAGGTGCAACTGAAAAATATAACTAACTTTTAATGAATCCATAAAAACAGTCTAAAGTATTCCTAAAGCCATGTCCTGGTGAAGAATAACCTCTTATTTCCACCATCAACTTTAGTAACTGGTTTGCTTTGGAGCTACTCTCTCCCTCCCTTCCCCTAATTTTTTTTTTTCAATTACTTTACAAAGTTTCAATGCAGGAAGAGAATAGAGAACAATGAAGCCACTTAGAGGTACCTATCTTAGGCCAGCGGGACTCACTAACTTAAGAGTCTCACTCCCCGCCCACCAACCTAATAGCAAGCAAGATTCACATATGCACTTTAGCAATAAAATATTATAAGTCCTATAAGGTTTTTTTGTTTGTTTGTTTTTAGAGAATATCTAAAACTATAGATGTTAGATCTGCAAATGCCAAGGGTCTTAGAAAATAATCCAAAAATCCCCCTTTACCCTTTCCTGGATCCATGGGGCACTAGACCACAGACTGTGTTTTAAAGTAGGTAAAATATAGGTAGAATAAACTGTATTTTAAATAGAAAGATTAAAAATGTCTCTATTAAGGTATGAGAATTTGATATAAGTGTTTGACAACTAAACTTTTCGTTGTCTTCACCTTTGTGCGGGTTTGAGTTTCCCCTGGAACTACTTTACCGCGGGCACATGGGAGCAGCTGAGCCATGCTTGTGCTGTGGGAGTACCTGAATCTGTTCCTGAGTCCACTGGTCGAGGTTAACGGATTTTACCCTGGATATGTGCACCCCCAGATTCCGGTGGATGCCAGCACATCGGATGCAGATGAACACACCAATGTTCCAGGAGGCCCACCGCGGCCCTGTGAAGTCAGGAACAGGCAATAAGGAACATTAGCACAACAGTCAAGGCCCACGCTATATATTTAGATTATCAGACACTTGTGCGAGAACGTACGTGAAAGAATTGTTACCACAATCACCTTTTTATTCGTTTTGTTCATTCCTCCATGGATCAGCTTTTTTTTTTTTTTAAGCTTTTTTTTAAATAAGTGTACAATACAGTGGTTTTTAGTGTATTCACACGGTTGTGCAATCATCACCACTATCTAATTCCAGAATATTTTCATCACCCCAAAAAGAAATCTCAAACCCATTAGCAGTCACTCCCCATTTCCTCCCAACTCCTCTCCCCCAGCCCCACCCCTAGTCCCTTGCAACCACGAATCTAATTTTTGTCTCTATAGATTTATCAATTCTGGATATTTCATATAAATGGAATTATACAATATTTGGGCATTTGTGTATGAAGCAGCTTTTTACAGCATCTGATAATGAGTGTTGAAATACAGATATAATACTGTTACTCATATAAAGAAAAAAATCCCAGGAGAATAGTGCAAAGTTATATCACATTCTATTTAGTATCGTACATGAACAGCCCTCCCTTAAGAAATTCTTCAATGGTGGTGGGACCTGGATTCACATTTCCTATTAGGAAACAAGATATAGACATGCCACGTCGGCCCAAGGCTCAACCTGAAATTTAAAACTCTGTTTATCCTCCCCTCCCTACCAGGCCTATAAAATATGCATCCAGATTAACTTAATAGGATCCTTTCCCTTTCGGCTGATGTCCCTACTTTACCCAACTACAGAATCATCTAGATTCAAGATTGTCAAATAATAAAAAGATGACTGTTGACATCAAAAAGAAATCTCAGGTATATATTTTAATAAAAAACTATTACATAATCTCCCATCCCCTGCCAACTTTGCTCACTCTAATAATCACTCTGGAAAATTATAAAACTCCTCTTCATAGTTTTTATGCAGGAAAAAAGCAACTTACATGACACTTGCCAAAGACTTACTGAAAAAAGACTATCATTTCCTTCTCCATCATTCCACTAGGCAGCAATTTACCACATAAAGTAAGTATGATACCTAAGTTAGAGGTTGCAATAAAGAGGTGAAAAGACATGAACTGATTTTCTACAGAGATAAACAGAACCTGTGTTTGGAACACCTAAGGGCACAAGACTTCAATTCTGAGGGACGCAGACAACTTTTGGTTGGTCTGCAGGTTTTTGACAGCAGTTTTAATGAAGGAATGCTGGAATTGTATGGCAGATTATTCTTAGAAATTTGAATCCACAATTACTATAAACAAGAATGCAATTTTTTGACAAAGACATCATTCAGATACTATGGTAAATACTACAAATACAGAAGGCTCAAATCCTCCTTATAACCACCAGGTGGTGGTCTCTGCCTGAAATTTTATCCCAATACCTTCTTACCGTTATTGTCTCCATAAGCTCAGATTTATCTTCTAAAACGACCTTCAGTCCCTTCAGATTTGCACAGTAGGCCTGCCATATAGCTAATAAACACACAAATGATTCACATACTTCTTTTGGTGGCAGGGAGTTACGTAAACACAAAGAAAAACCTAAACAGATGTGAATGAGGTTTCATAGGGGGGCTGCATGTCTCTTTTAGGTTATCGTTTTCATAAAGGAACTCAGATAAGATCTAAGTTATATAGGATTAAAAACGGGACCAAAAGTTAATATCTCATGTTTTTTTACCATTTTCCCTTTGCTCTAGATTCTAAAACTCATGATAAGCTGGTTAAAAATATATTTGTTTGCCAACAAACTCAGAAGCAAAAAACACTAAAAGTTAGTGTGGAGCATGGAGAATAATCAATAATATTGTAATGGATAGTGCCAGGTGGGTACTAGACTAGACAGGGGGACCACTTTGTAAGTTATATAAATGTCTAACCACTATGCTGTACACCTAAAGCTAATGTAATTTTGAATGTCAACTGTAACTGAAAAATTTTTAGAAAAAAGTTTTTAAGAGTTGCAAAAAAAGTTGGCTATGGAATATCATGCTGTTTGCTTCTTGGCCATCTGTCTGGAGAAGATGATTCCCAATTCAGTAAGCCACTGTCACAACTGTGGAATTTCTCACAATCAAGACTCTGCCTCTGAGGAACACAAGACTAAGCCCTGAAGCTCTGGAGCAGCTAACAAGGCCGCAGTACAGAAACAGGCAGTAATATTTTCATGACCAGTCGGAGGAGAGGCTCCTTTGTCCCCCTCCCACATCCTTCCTACAACATTTTCCCAGTGAAATTGTGACAGTTCTATCCCAGACACTCAGCCTCCCTTCGTTTGAAGTCACTAGATTTATCAGTCAATAGCGGCATGCTCCATAAAAGATTCTGAAATTGGAGAAAAGGAAAACACAAGAGACAAAAGTTACTTATATGGTTGACAATGTGAGAAAATGGTGTCATTATTAAAAGTACAATCTTTGCAGCCAGAAAAAAATTTAGATGTCTATGTCACTTCCATCAATGATTAGCTGTGTCACCCTCAGAGAGATACTTCACTTTCCTAAGTCTCAGTTACCTCATTTATAAAATGTGTACAACAATATCTATCTCGCTGCTTAGAATGCAGAAGGGTAACAATAACAGAGCTACATATAAGGAAGAACATGTTATAGAATGAGGTTTCCAGAACCCATTTACGATTCATCTTCTTCATTGATAAGGGCTGGTTAACTCATTCATATACACCTACCAACACGATGGAACACGAGAGAGGGCTTCTTTTTAGGCAGGAATGAGTTCCAGCCCTAGAGTGTCAGCACCAAAGTTGACTGAATACCAGAAAGAAGAAATTTATCCTGGATCTAATTTCAAAGTCTTCTAGAAAACATGAAATTTTAAGCAGCTTCCTTTATCTCCCTCAAGATATTCCTTGAAAATAGACTCTCTGAACCCCCACCTGTTCTCCGTCTCTGCTACACACCCCGCCCCTGCCCTTGCGCCCACACGTGCCTCCACTGCACATACAAAGGCAGGCCCACAGCTGCCAACCTGACAAGCTTGGATTCCACAGCAGCTGGTATTGCTGCTACAAGGCCAGGCTACTGAAATCTGGTGGTACACTTGCCAATAGAAATAAATCAATTGGTCACGGCAACCAAGGAGGAAATATAAAAGATACCACTTTGAAGTTGAAAATGGAAAGAGACTCAGAGAGGAGATATTCAGAACAATTCTGAAAGCAAAGAGGAGAGACAAGTGATAGAAACTGGTAATGGTGAGCACAACACAAGAACAGGTCATGGCTACGTGAACACATTCAACAGGAGCCTAAGAGCAGGCGCAGGAAGCAGGAAGCAATATTTAAATTAACATCTAAACACTCTACAATAAAGAATCGGTGAAAATGAAGAAAGTATGTATATGGATGTGGTTGATGAGTCAAGAAGTCGACTGTAGTAAGCCGCGGCCCAGTATCAGGGAAATCTGGGCTTACACTGACAAGTTGCATGCGTTTTGGTAAGTCTCTCTAGGGCTTATGCCTCCATTTATAAAATGAAAAGCATATAAGTCATATCCAATTTACATTCAAATTCTGAACAGCTTCTACTGTCCAGTAACTACGAGTAACTACTGCTGCTCTGCTGCCAATCCCCTTTCTGCTAGAACTTCCCCTAACTCCAGAGCTGCTAGGCTTAGACGGGCTCTGAACTTGAGAAGTCAGCAGAGAGGAGAACTGGAGTTACAGATAGAGCTTGGAACTACTACTACAATAATTATAGCTGACTGGCCTCTAATCTATGGGGTTCCAAACAAGTAAGTGCTGAGGAAAAAAACTGACAAATCAATGGCTGTCCATACATAGAGGTGCTGGCGTCATGGAGCTGTAGAAAAGCTCTTCAACAGAAGGGCCAAGGAAGGGAGAGAAAATCTCTTCCATCTTATATCCAAGCCCTGTTGAATCTATCTTGGAACCTTTCCCAGAATCTATCCATCTCTACCTAGACCTTCTCATCTCTCACCTATAAGCATTCATTCATTTAACATTATTTATGAGTACCTACTATGGGCCAATCACTCTGCATGCTAGGTACTAGGGATACAAAAACAGAGAAAATAAAGATGATTTTCCTGATTCAAAGAGCTCACAGACAAACAATTAATTGGTCTCCAGACTCCCATCAGAATAATCTTTCTAAAACACAAATCTGTACAGATCTGGCCTCTGAATATAAACCTTTCCTGTAGTCTTATATAGAGAGGTGAAAATGTAAACTGATGCAAATTTTCTAAATGGCATATTACAAACAGCTCTCAATCTCTTGCCACAAAACGGGCTCTTCATTTTTCTCCATCTTAGTCAATTACACCTCCAACCATTCAAATGCATCAGAAATTTGATACCTCTCTCCTTCAACCCTCATATCTATACCATCACAAAGACCAAAATATCTCTCAAATCAGTATCTTTTCTCTCCACATGCCACACTACTTCTCTAATCCAAAATCATCAGATCTCTTGGATTAGTACAATAATCACCTAATGTCTCTCCCCTTTACTTTTACATTTCCTTCTTCCTCCAATCCCAAACCAAAGCCCTTCTCCACAAAACAGTCAACTTGAGCTCTTAAAAAAGCAAATGTGACCTTGTCATTCAGCTGCTGAAAACTCTTCTATGGAAGGATTCCTTGTCACTGTTGGATTGAAAAATAAAATCCTTAACGTGGTCTCCACCGTCTTATATGATCTGGCCCATGTCTACTGCCCCGACCTCTCAACTCTGACGATACCAGCCTTCTTTCATTTCCTCAAAGCACCAACATATTCTTTACTTAGAGCTTTAGGACTTTATACATGCTGTTCCCACTACCTAAAAAGCGGTTCCCCAATCATCATCTACCACTTGTAGCTTGGTCAGCCCCTATAAATCACAAAGGTCTCAGCTGAAAAGTTTCTTCCTAAAAGGAGCTTTTCTGGGCACCCCCTCCAATTTAGACCAGATTATAATCTCTCTTCTATCTTCACATTTTATTATGGAAAATTTCAAACACAAAAGCGGTGTGTAATTAACCACCAGCTTCAGATTATCAACCTCTGGCCAATCTTGTTTCAGCTATACTCCCACCCACTTTCCCTCACCCCCAACCTTGGAATATTTTGAAACAAATCCCCAATATCGTATCATTTCATATATATATATATATATATATATATATATATATATATATATATATATAATCAAAAAAATAATAACTTTTTAAAGATTATAAACTGTTATTTGCCTTTCAATTTTTCTTTCTAAGTCGTACCACATGTTATAATACCATATATTTGTCTGATTGTTTAATATGTCTTTTCCACTAAACCATCAGTGCCATAAGAGCAGACATCACATCTGTGACATTCACTGTCATATTCACAGGATATAGCACACTTCCTCACACGTAGCAGTGAGTCAAAATTTATTTAAAAAGTAATTAAAAGTAAGTAAATCCTTTGACTGCCCCCCCTCCTACCAACTGTAAGAATTTATCAAGGAAACAACAGGTCAAGTACAAAGAAATATATTAAGAATGTTCATTAATATACTATATTAAGAATGTTTTAATAAAAATTATAAAACATCAGCAGATTACATAAAGGAATTATGTTGTCACTATGCAATAGAGGCAATACTTTGTAGCTCTCTATTTCATACAGTGATGCCTCCATGTTAGCTTGTTGGAAATACAAATTCCTGGGCTCCACTCCAGACCTACTAAGTCAGAAACTCTAGGGGGGAGGCCCAACAATCTGTGTTTTAACAAGTTCTCATAATTCTGATGCATACTCAAGAAGAAAAAAAAGATCTCCATGTACATTAATTTTAAAATAGTTTTAAAACGGTACACACAGAACAATTCCATTTTTGTTTAAGAATGTGAATAAGTGTGTATGCACAGAAAAAAATGTCTAGAATGATACATGTAAAATATTAAAACCTGTTATTTCTGAGAAGTGGCATTATGAAATTTCATATCTATTTTATTTTCTATATTTTTATCCACTCTCTGAATTGTTGGCAATGAACTTGTATTACTTTTGGAATGAGAACAAGACATTAAAGGTATTTTAAAAACAAAACAACACCAGTGTCCATGGCTCCTTACTGGCTGCAGGGTTAGGTGACACTCTGTATCATTACATATCAAGTCCTGTAAGGGCCTGTGCTTTCCACGTGCTGAGCAGGTCATCACTGTGAAACACGCCATGCACTCAAGCCCACTTTGCCTACACCATTCTCCCCCAATCACATGCTTGACAGACTCAAAATCTAGTCCACTGTCACCTCTTCTGTGAGTGCCTCCAATGGAATAAATCTTGACCTTCTCTATGGCTAAAAGTCCACTGTATGCTTTGCTCTACTAATACTTAATATCTTATTATAGTTAGTTCCTTACAGGTCTCTCTTGCCCTAAAAGACTGTGAGCTCTAGAAGGCAAGGATGATGCCCCTTCATCATTTATCCCAAGCAGCGCTTGTAAACAGTATATACAAAACAAGTATCTGTTAAATGAACTCAATAATAAGATTAAAGTATACATTGTTTCCCTGTTTTGGAAAATGAAGGGAGAAGGAGTTTTTAACACCTTGAAGTGAGGCTATCACACAGAAAAGGGAGTAGGTTACTCTGGTGAGGTTTCAAAGGCAGAACTAGCATCAATGAGTGGAAGCTGGTTTTAGCACACTCTGGGGAAGAATTTTCTAACAATTAAGGTTGTGCGAAAACAAATGTAGCATATCCAGAACTGACAGAAGCCCAGAAAGCGCAGGTGTTTAAGGAGAAGCTGGATGAGCAACTCTCAGGGATGGTAGCAAAAGGATCCCTGCACAGCGGATGGGCAAACCATGAGCCCTAAGGTCCATCCTTCTACTACTGCAGTGCTACCAGCTGATTTGTAGGTGGGTTTTAGGTCCCTTCCTGCTTGACAGTCAATGGTTCTGAAAAATCAACCTGTGAAATGTTAGGTCTTGATGAACCTAAAAAACTGGATCAAATTCAGTTCATGGAGCCTGTGACTGGCACTGAAAACAGGTTTAAATGTGATAGACACGCAAGGAAGAACCTAAATCAACAATCTCTGGTGTGAAAACAGAGGTTAATTCTCTTTGACTTGGCCTGTCATTAACTCTAATATGAAAATTAGGAGTCAAAGTGAAGAAAAAGCAGTATTTGTTTTAAGAACAATTCTAATGCCAGTTCCCTTGGTTCCACTCAGTTCCCTCCAGCCTGCTTCATTACAAAGAATACACAGAAAAACCAGTGCCATCTTGGAGAAACTAAGTAGGGCTGAGAGGTACGTTTACCGGTCTATTTTCATCTACACAAAACAAAATTCACCTAGTCCCCTATTCCAAAAATAACAATAAGCAGGAACCTTGAACTTCTGTAAGTACAAGCATTTCAAGGAACATGGTAGCAAAATAAGGACTTACTCAATCACCCTTTGCTTTCAGAATGTTCTGCGAGAGAAGTCCCTTTCCCTCCGGTCCATCTTGCAAGAATGTTGTTTCCTTTGGTCAAAAAGAGACACTGTCCACAAACACTGACTGAACATACATCAAGAACATACAATGAAACTTTGCAGAAAATTAATCAAGAAGGGAATTTACTGCTTAGAAATAAAGAAGAAACTGCCCAAAGTGTACAGAAACATCAGCAGTATACACCAGAAGTGCGACTCCTGTGGGAAGACGGCCAAAGACCTAGAGAGAAAACTGGAAAGAAACACTTCCTTCTATCAAAGATGGATCATGTCCCATGAGTAAAAGAGCTCAATAAAGTTGGTTGGCACCTCAGTGGACTGAGAGAAAGCTAAATGAGTTCAGAAAATGGTCCCAGCAGACAAAAATTGGCTAAAACAGAGTTTAAATCCCAGCTTTCCCCAAGTGGCTCCTGTGCCCCTGCTTTTCAACAAGCAGAGTCCTGGGTCCGTAAGTCCTCCTTCAGGTTCCCAGGGAAGGAGTGTTAAATGGTGAGGGCTGAGGGACCAGGGTCACACTCAGGTTTGAGCTACCACAGCAGCAGCCCCCGGCACACTCACAACCACAGGAAAACATCTGCCTATGTTTTCTCTCTTTAAAAGTAACTTTGATTTATCTGTTTTCAGTCAATGGCTGTTATTTAACTAATGCTACATTAGCTCTTATAATTCCTAAGACAGTGCTTCATATGGCGCTTATGGGCATACTATTTCTACTTCATTGGACTCCCTAGAATTAGACAGTGCAACTGTTGTACTTTGACTGAAATAAAAGATCCACTATCACTTAAACCATTCATTGAAGTTTGACATGACCAACTGGAGGCATCTGAAACAATAGAGGAAATGCAATGAGCTGTTATTAAAAATCTATAGAAGTAACCTAACATCCATCTCAATACATTTTGATTGATTTTTTAAAAATGCAAAACAAACAAAAACTAAACATCAACAACACCCCCGGCTAAACTTAGTCATATTTTTATTAGTTTAGCCCTAAATTCATAGATTAATTTAGGGGACTTGCCATCTTGCAATTCTTTGTTTCTGATTAAACAAATGCTCCCACAAGCCCAATATAAAAACTGTGGCACATACTGCTGGACCTCCAAGTGCGAAGGCCCATTCTTTCGGAGAATCTTGACCACCGCCTGGATGATGTCTCTTATTATGCCAGTAACCTCAGGAAGGCGCCTGAATGCCTATCTACTGAGAAATGAGTAAAAGAGCCCCAAGTGGGCAGCAGCACAAAAAGGCTAGTTTGGCTTTTCCCTCTAGGTCAAGTTCTCTCAAGAGTAAATCCTGGGAGGTGGGTCTTTAGATAGCACCTCATACATGGCAGAGGGCCTGGTGCTGAGAAAGAAGAAATCAAGCAAAGTAATTAAGAATCTACGCTGGTCCTATAAAGATAAGGCACAAAGATCTGGGAACAAGCCAAGGTAGGATCAGCAATTAAATCCTAAAAGGGTGACTATTTTTCAGTTTCGTATATTTTGTGATAAATTCCCTTTTTTGTTCCCCCTTTGTATCAAAGTTCTAAACAGTCTTAACAAGGCTAAGGGGAAAGAATCAAAGGAAGTGATTTGTGTCTAAATGTGAACCAGAGCTTTAGAGCAGAGGCGGCAATGTGATGAAAGCATGACGATCCAGAAGAAACAACCCAAAGTGGGAGAGAGAAGCAGGACACTCGGGGGCCACCTGGGAAACTTTTCTCCTCTACTTGTGGATTCTCCTTCCTGAATTCATATTTTGGAAGTTCTCCATTTTGACCAATAAGGAAAACTGGACGACTTACAACTTCTGGTATCAAATTAAGATCTGAAACAAATAGCTTTCCAGGGACAAAACATCATTTTATGAAAATCTTGCTCCATCCACTTTCTCCATCAGGACTTTTCTTCTTCCTATCCTGCCTCCCACAGCACTCTGTTGTTCTCCTGTGACACTCACCTATGATTGTTCTATTGCTGGGTTTTATTTTTGTTTATTTTTATGAGTCCCTTTGGGTGACAACTGCCTAATTTAGCATGTTAAAAAAAAAAAACACTAGTGTATTTTTCTTATGTGAGCTTCAGGTTCGAGTTGCTTATTCCTCAGAAAAATCATACAAAGGTAACTGATACATCTCACACAAAAAGCTGGAAGAAAGGGTGTCCTTCGCGTTGTCTCCAGTTAGCCCACGATATTTCAGCTCTATCCAATTTCCTCTGCATGAAGACCCTGCTTAAAGCATTCATGAATAAGCTAGAAGAGTAGTGGCTGAGACATGGCTTCTCTGAAAAGGGGAGGGAGGAAATAAAAAATAGCTCCTTTCATTAGGGGCAGGAAGGAGATTATTTCATTAGGTGCTAAACAGCAAGACTATCTCTGTATAAACAACTGTTTGGCTTGAAGGCTCCATGTGGCCAATTACTCCAGCAAAGGCTCAGCTGGAATGGAACCCAGAGCTTGTCGGGACCAAGGGCTAGGAACTGACACACGCTCATGTGTCAGCTTCATCATGGCTTTGGGGTCCCAGAACACCTCCGCAAGGATGTTCACAGAAAACACTCTACCCCAATCAGTAAACATTGATTCTGCACCCAACCCAGTGCGGCCGGATGGCTCAGTCGGTTAGAGCGTGAGCTCTGAACAACAGGGTTGCCGGTTCGATTCCCACATGGGCCAGTGAGCTGCGCCCTCCACAACTAAGTTGAAGACAACGAGCTGCCACTGAGCTTCCGGACGGCCGGCCGGATGGCTCAGTAGGTCAGAGCGCAAGCTCTCAACAAGGTTGCTGGTTCAATTTCCGCATGAGATGGTGGGCTGCGCCCCCTGCAACTGAAGACTGAAAACAGCGACTGGACTTGGAGCTGAGCTGCACCCTCCACAACTAGATTGAAGGACAACGATTTGGAGCTGATGAGCCCTTGAGAAACACATTGTTCCCCAATACTCCCCAATTTTTAAAAAAATGTGGGTTGAAAGAGGTTGGGGCAAATGCAAAGTTAACCAATCTAAAACTGACATTTTATAGCAAACAAGTATTAATATAAAAATTAGATCTCATAAAAGAGCTAATACATTTCAGTCACTCTCAGCGGCTAACAGCAGGATGGGGAGAGGATTGCTGAGCTAACAGCTAGGCAATCATTTCAAAGTCTGCTAGGTGGACCTGATATTTCAAAACTTGACATTATAACTAAACTAATTTCCCATTTTTCATAACCTCAATTTAGATAACAGGTGCCAACTTAGTTCACTAGAAGTCACTTTCTTTACTCCCTGGGGACACTTAGTTCTTTACATTTTTAACACTGCTTCAAGTTAAAGCTTTAACTTCCTCTTTGCAACCACCAGTATCTACTCTGAAGAGAAAAAAAAACTGAAGATGCAAAGTGAGCCTGCCCAGTTGGGGAATGCACATCGTTAGAAGAAACTACTAAAGAAGGATGATATGGCCACGAACCAATAAGACTTCATCCCCCAAGCCTAAGATAGGTAATAAGCAGAAGAGGAACAATATAAAAATGGATATTAAAAACAGCCCACCTTGAAACAGTACCACTCTTTTCCCTTTAGAGCAGTGGTTTCAACTGAAGCAATTTTCCCAAGGGGCAAAGTCAATGTCTGGACCCATTTTAGTTGTCACAACTGGCAGGAGGTGGGGAGTGCTAGGCATCTAGTGGGCAGCGACCAGGGCTGCTGCTAAACATCCTGCAATGCGCAGGACAGCCCCCACAACAAAGAAGTATCCAAAATGTCAAGCGTGCTGAGGTTGGGAAGCCCTGATCTACAGGAACAATTTTTAAGACATTTAGTTTGGAGCATGTGAGATATAAGAACATACCAATTCTGGGGAAAAGCCTCCTCTTGTTCTGTAACAATTTAGAGTACAGGATTCCAAAATTGGAAAGAATCTTAAGGATGATCTAGATCAAGCACAGTTGGAGAAACTAAGGCCCAGAGGGGTCAGGGTCATTTACCCTAGCTCATAGAAGAAATCATCAGCTGGACTGGATTAGAATCATCTTTATAACCCGCAATGTGTATTATACATGGTATTAATAGATGCTCAATAATGGTCGCTGAATTGATATCCTGTTTTTTTGGTGCTCTTTTCTATTATAACACCCAGTTCACTCTGTGCTGCTGGGAAGCCCCACCCTGAAGATTGTACGCGAAGGCTCACACATCACTTCCAGTCAACATCCCTCTTCCTCAAAGGAAACCCAGAAGTGGTGAAGGGTGTCACACACTAGAGCTCAAGAGCAAGTGGCCAGACAGAAAATGCTTTTCAATTATTTCAAGGGAAGTTCATGCCCTTCACTCAGGCAGAAGCTTGACAGCAAATGAGTCATCAAACGAACCCTTGTGCAAGACCATGGACGTGTGTGAACTTCCCTCCACACAGCGGGCGTGCAGCAGCTTTCCTCACACATCAGAGGAGCCCCAACCACTGGCAAACACACGGAAAATCAGTACCAGGTTAACTAAATCACAACCGTATCCAAACAAGCCAGAGAATGTTCATTTCTAAACAAACAGCAGAACAGAAATGAATTCTGGGATCAAAGTACAAGATGGTTAGTCCAGTGGCATGTTGAATATTAGTCATCAAAACAGCCCTGGCTTAAGGGAGGAGAGCAAAAGGTGGAGGTTTGCCCTTTCAAAGAGAAAACATTCCCTGCAGTGTTTCAAAACTAGGTGTTTCAAAATTGGGTGAAATGAAGTCTAGGTCAGAAAGTATGGTGCAAGGGGGTGGGGCAAAGATGCCAGCCACATGACTAGAAAGATCCTGCAAAGGGAACATTGTGTAGGTAAATGCAGGGCAGGTCTCTAGCAAAAAAAATCGCAGCTTCAAAAGAGCCAAAGCAAGGTTCTTCAAATTAAACCTGTTCCAGTGGGAACAAGGACAGCTTCTAATGCTGCTGCAAGGTTATTATTAATTTCTACGGCACCTGAGAACAGGGTCTAAATATTTAGTCCCATCGCACAAAAAGGCTAAAGGATTGCTATTTCAGCCTCCTGTTTAACACCCCATGCTACATGTCCCCCCCAGATGATGTGTCACACTAAAACCTCCTACTGAGAGGGCAGAGTACTAGCTTCGTGACTGGCTCCAGTTTGCAATGCGGCACAGATGCCAGAGGCACACAAAAGAAATGGCGCAAAGAATCAAGTACCGCAAAGCCACCACGAGATTTACCTGCTCAGCTTCCTGGACTTGTCACAGATCTTCAAATATCTGAGTTAACAGCATGAAGGTGACTCAAAAAAACAAAACAAAAAGAATATAATCTGAACACACATTAATAGAACAATAGTGTTTATGATGGAGACGTTAGATACTGTGTGCCAGACACCGTGCATTCGGGATACAGATATCAATGGGACAGTCTTCACGGAATCTCCAGTCTAAGGGAAGCCCTTGAAAAAATGCAGTAGCTATTATCCCCTTTCTGCCAAGGGAGGGCCTCTAATCTACCTTCCCAGTGAACTGAATTTCAGTGTAGGAGGCCTGTACGAACAACATAAGATGCTGATCGATGACACAACAATACTTCCACATACCAAGCATATAATGTGGCAGATTGGGCATGAGATTTAAGAATGTATTTTGGCCCTTCTTGCTGCGATCATGTCCCATAAAACTGTTCCTATGGTCAAGCCAGGATTCTGCCGCTCTCTACTCCTTGCCTCAGCAGATGTCCACTGCCGAGAAGCAGTTCCGAATGACTGCCCCACAGCGAGACCATCTCTGCACGGGCTCAACCCAGAGGGCTCCCTGACAACATTTTACTATTCGAGGGCCCACACCACTACTCAACTCTGAACACCCAGCAGTTGAACAGCAACACAAAATTTACACTGCACCATTATTTACAATACTGAAAAACTACAAACCCAAAATATCCAACAACTGGGCAAGAATTAAGTAATGACATATTGAAATGATGGAATATAATAAAGGTGTTTAAATGTTTTTAATGTCATAAGAAAGCTTATGATAAATGTTAAGCAAAATAACAATGATAAAAAATTATTATGCTATAAGCTCAAGTAAAAAATGGGTGGTTTGGATTCTCGGCAGTATCTTCTGCATCATTATACTTCATTCTTCCCAATGATTTTTATCACAGACATGAATAATTTTCATAACCAGAAAAAATAAAGTTTCTGCTTTTTAAAAAAAATCACATTTAACGATGTTTAGCTCATAAGCACACGGACTCTCCAGCTTCCCTACCCCCAAAATCCCACAAGACAAAAAACTGGTCTGGAAGTCTGTTCCTATGGTAACAAATCTTTTTTCCCCCATAAATACATAAGAAGTCTAATGAAACTGAGCACTATTTTTACTCTGCCCACAATATGGACCCTTGATTTGAGTCACTTGTGTCAAGCTGCTTCTATTCATGGACTAAGCTTAGAACCAAATCCAAACGCTCAGAGGAGCTGATCTGGAGTCTTCCTGATTCCAATGCTGCATTTAGTGACACTTTCTCTCACATACAAGCTGGGAACAATATTATAGCATTCCCTCTATAGGAAAGGCCTTTCTCAAAATTCTCCTTGGTCTAAAACAGTTCTTGTAACCAAATTCCACGTGACCACCTTCAGAGAGACAAAATCCCCAGTTCTGAACAGCTATTCTTTCAGTAAAAATGCTTTCAACATAGCAGAAGAGCCTGAATCTTTTAATTCTTTCTCAAATCAGCTATCACACTTAAATTGGTTTCCACTAGCTCTGCTGTTTACAGCTATTTTGAACAAAAGCCTCACGGTGAAAACAGGGAGTTTCCTTCCTATTTCTCATAGGAGGGCTTGTGTCAGTGATAACCCTAGCGGTAAAGTATCAACAAGAAAAAGACAGTAACACCCCCACGAGCTTTATATTATAGCATAAGATGTTCCCAGCTCACATAGAAAATTCTGTAAGAATTTATTTTTTGAAGGCATAAGAACCAGAACAACCATCTAAACAGTATGAAGACACTCTTCAACTCAAGGCTTGAAACACTAGAGAACTTATTTCTAAATTCACACACTGGGGACTTCCAGCGAGACAAGAAAAGAGGAAGAAGTTAAATAACAAAATTTACTTCGTGTGCACTTGAGGAAGTAACGTCGTATGAGTAACGTGTAAACCACATTTAAGATGTTAACTGCGGTAGAGGCTTGGGGATTTATGGTCTTTCCATCACTAAAACTGCTGCAAAAGACTGCATGGCTATTTGAAAGAAAGGAAAAGAAAAGGTGTTCTTTTCTCTCAATTCACTATGCTAGGACAGGCTTCTCAGCTACAGCTGAGACTAGGTCTCTCTTCCTCCTATATTTGCTTTACTATTTTCAAAAAATGAGACTGTTGCACATTTGTGTTTTGGGTGAGGAGAAATGACAGGAAGCCTGAGGAATCCAGTTCTCACTGCTTTGGATTAAGAAATTTCTTTATAAAAATTTCTGACTTGAAGTAAAAAACAAACAAAAAAATCAATAAAGCATCTTCAAAACGGGCTTATGAAATCCAGTATTCCCTCAATAAACCATATTTACAAGTACTTAAAAGCAAACCAGAATACCCATAGGAAATATACAAGTTGGGGGGGAAATGAAAAGAAGCAACAATAATAAAACCCTATTACAAAGGTGGGATTCCAGGGCAAGTTTCAGCCACACATGGGGTGGGGCGGGTAACGGGAATGCTGGACAAACTGAAGACAGGCACCAGGGCAACCTTCCCCTGATGGATGGCCACTGCTGAAGGCAGATTTGGCTCATTCATCTCTGGGGTTTTCCAGTGGGGAGGGACCTGCAGTACAGCCATCAACAGAGCAGCATCCACACAGCCTGTGGGGAAATACAGGAGAGTGGGGTAGGGAAGGAGAAAGTTTAGAAACGGAAGAATCAAATACAATGTGAAATATTGTACTTATTAAACACGAGGCTTCAAAACTGAATAGATTGACCTCTTAAGTTGAAATGGACTGGCTGAAAAGAACTGGTACTCTGGAAAGCAGTCTGATACACTTTTTAGAATACCAAATTGCGTTTTAATTACATCTGGAATTATAGCAATACCTGCCAAGAGGAAATTAACTTTTGGAGAAAAGAGAAAAACAGTGAAACCTATGCAATTTTTGCAGTTGGTAACTTTACTCAAACAACGAGGGTCCCCTATCCGTGGCCTCTGTGGAAAAGAACAGCCTAAAAGCAAATATACTCACACTCCACTGAAAACTTTAGCTGGCCTAGTTCCACCAATTCCATTAACGTGGCAGGGGCCCGAAGGCAGGTGACCTGATTGACAAAAAAAGCACTTCTAGAAAGTGCTGAACTTATATCCTGTAACTCATTAAATACTTTATAATCAAGAAGAAAACTAGTAGCAATAATTTGAGAAGCTTTGCCTTTAAACGGAGCAGCAGCAACCTTCCTTACAAGACAAAATACTTTTCAGGTCCAGGATAGAAGAAAGTAGAGCCAGTGACCTGACCTCCCTTCCCCAGTGCTAACCTATCTGAAGTTGGCGGGGAGGGGGGACAAACAAACCAATAAGACCAGTTAAAATGACATGTGGCACGAGGCGAATCTGCTCCACTGCATTACCTTAACTATTAAGGAAAAACTAATCTGTACCATGTTTTAAGGCTGCAATCCTCAGAACTCTTCTTGTACGTCTGTGTTACTAACGCAAGTCTTCCAAGTTGTAGATGGGACAAGCTCGATGAATATACATCCTACCTAAGGCTTCCCAGAATTGACAAAGTGGGAACTTATTTTCTGAGTAACCAAATGATAAATCGCTCCTGGCAGCCACCAACAGTCAAATACAGATTCCACAGAAGCCAATTTTCCTAGTCACACATCCTAATTATATAGGCAATGACTGAGTTGTTTCATTACTTCCTGGGACTAATTATTGTTTTAGCAACTGTTGAGATCCTTTTTAGAAGCACCCAAGTTTGTATCTGCCTGAAAACCCTTCTTACCTCTTGTCCAAAATAACTCAACTATTTACTTATAAGGAGAAAGAATTACATCTTAGAGATTTTTTTAAAATGCTTTGCCAGTTTCCACTTGGAGCCACTCTATCACAGGGAACTACATCTCCCAGGCTCCCTTGCCAACTGATTTCTGGGTAAGTTCCATCAACGGGAGGGACTGATAAGAGGCAGGAGGGAGAAGCCAGGATTCATGCTCTCTCTCTTACTTGGTCTGAGTTCCAGCTGCCACCAGACAGCTCTTCTTTCCATGCTTCTAGCTTACACCAGATGGCTCAGGCTTCTGGCCTTTGGTAACACCAGCACCTTCTAATTTCCTTAGGGGCATAGTAGCTCCCAGGTGTTGCTACCCTCTGGGTTGTCTCACCAGCCCCTTTACCTTCTCAGCTCTTATATCATCTGTGTAACCAATTCTGTATATTAAATTCACCCTGTTTGTACCACCTACTATGATTTCTGTTTCCCTGACTTTAAAATATATTTTAAAATTTAGCTTTCCTAAGAATTAAGCAAATATTCAGACAACCTGTAAAAGGTTTTTTCTAATAAGAAACAAAGGATTTATAGATGACAAAATCCATTCATTCATCCAAACAAATATTTACTGAAAACCTGATCTGTGTCAAGCACTGTTCTAGGTGCTGAAAATGCTACAGTGAACAAAACAGGCACGAAACCCCTGCCGTCATGGAGCTTACATTCTGGTTGGACATGTTAACTGTGACGAATTACAATTTTAAAAAATTAACCAATATGGAAGTATTTAACAATAAAGGAATCTGGCAGAAGTGAATTCACTTTCAGGTGTACTACGCTACCCAGACGTGGTTCCTACCTTTGCAATGCGGTAATGCTGAACTGTCACTCCAGAAGCCAATACAGAACTTCTTCAAAGTTAGTATCTACTTAAACTGGCCACTTGAGCTCAAACAGAAGTACAACTGTGAGGAGGATTTAAGCAGACATAATAACCAAAGTTAGGCACCGTGTGCTTAGGATGTAAAACACGTGTGTTTTATACAGATTCCTGCATGGCATCTTTTTCACGGGGGGCATCATGTGGAGGAATTGAGTCTGAGTCCATGTACTAAGTCACTTTATCCCTTGTCTATGGCACAGGAAGAGTCCATCAACATAACACACAAAGCCAGCTGCAGTGTACATAATGAGTAAAGCGCTGCAGTCACCCAGTGCATGACATTATTTCCAACACCGAATTTTCACGCAGAATAGAAACACAATGACTCATGTGGTTGAACAGTTATATATACAACTGTGTCCAAGAAAGCTGCCACCTACATTCCACAATGACATCAGATGAAAAATGCAGAAAGAAAGCAGTTTTCTGATTTACTTGAAAGCACAGGTTTGCGGAGAAGTGTACTGAGAGGTCAGGCTGCAGCTACCTGTTCGCACATCCTAAGCACCGCGTAACCACAGGCACACATCAAACGTGCAGTACTTGGACTACTTGAGTATGAAAGCATGTTCAGCCTCCAAATCAATGTCAACTCCAGAAATGACGTAACCTCTATTGCTGCCATTCCACTAGGCTTTTCTAAGATAGTTTAATGTACTCGTGAAGGTCTACTTCCATGGAGATCTTGTGGGCACAATACTCAGATCTTTCCTACTACTCAACAGTTAGGAAACGTTTCACATCTACAATACTTGTGATTCCATCGGAGTAGCAGGTGGACTTCCAATACTGTGTATGGGCTTCTTACACAACAGGGAGTCTAAAGCATTATTCATAATCTCAATACCACACAGCAAATCAACTCCAGAGCTTGGATTTTAACCTTATTGGTTCCTGCCTACCTTATTTATCCCTCGCCACTCCCCAACATGTAGTCAAAATATACTACAGAATACACACACACACACACACACACACACACACACGATACAGCACACCTGGCAGCTTCTGCACATTGTTTCTTCTGCCCAGAAAGCAAAGTTCCCTAAATTCACCTGGCAAAGTCATACTTATTATTCAAGATACAGCCTACTTGTCTCTTTGAAGCCACAACTTCCTGAGGCAGACTTGTTTGCTCTCTTCAATGCTTTCTTTTGTCCCTGTACACAATGCCATAATGCTAATTACTACATTGCATCATTTATCTGTTTACACATCTGCTGCCCCATTAGACTGTAAAATCCTTGAGACCAAGGACCCTATTTTTTAATCTACATACCCTGGTACAGTGTCTGACACAAAGTAGGTGCTTAAGAAATATTTTCTCAATGAACACATGTAGTGCGAGGTTGCAGGCTTGCAAAGAGTTCCCCCTAAAAGTTATGGCATTTTTGTACTCTCTGTCCCACTGCCACTGGATATTTAAAGTACAGGGAGAACGAATAGGAAAGGATCTCCCAGGGAACAGGTTTAACAAGTTGGTATTAAAAGATAATTAATAGGGACTTTGATAAATTGCTTTCAGTAAAACTGTGTCAGGCTAATGACAACTGTCAGAGTTAAGGTGCCTTAGCTGTAAAAACCCAGAAAGTTATTTGATCTTGGCTGGAGAAGGGTGTTGGATTAGAGATGGAAGCAAAACTCCTTCTGTTGTCTAAATTTGATGGACTGTTTTTAACTTCTCAAAAAGTGCCACAGACACAGCTAAAATAATTAAAATTTGCTAGGAAAGTTCATATTCTAAGGAATGATGTTTAATAAGCAATGATTTAGCTATCAACAGAAAACAAATGTTAAGCAAAGCTAGAGATTAATTTATCAGAGTTAAAATTTAGGACCACTATTTTAAAATTTCCATACAAAGATTCCCTCTTTCAATCTTTCACACAAGTTTGAAGAGTCAAGAAACATCCAGAGACCATCCTCAAGGATAAAGTATACAAAAATGCCAGAACCCCCACATATAGGAAATGGTTTTGGCTTAAAGATTAGGGAATAGTTGGGTGAGTCATTCTAACTGTGGCTTCCAGTAACCAGAATATTCAAGGGAATAAAGTCAGGAAGTGTAAAGAAAAAAAAAATCAAGATAAAATAAATAAGATCAGCAATAATAATAATAAATAATGCTGACATTTGCGTAACACTTTAGTTTATGAGGCACTTTCATTTTTCAAAGGAGGAAAATTAAACTGAGAACATTAGGTGGCTTGCTGAAGGTCACAAAGCTAAAATAAGCAGAGTAAAGGAGTGAAACTGGATTTTTCAACATCCAGTCTATAGCCCCTTCCACTACTCTGCTTCTTTGCCACCTGAAAGGTGGGCTTCTATGTGCTGTGGATGGGCCCAGAACATTTTCTCAGATGCCTTCAATGAGAGCAGATGTTTCCAAATCACATAAGCATATCTTTCAATTTAAACAAGATAGCCTAGGTAGAGCCTTAGAAAATATCTTGAAAGAATGAAGAAACTCCTCAGTGTGCAGGAACAGAGACTCTTCATGTTCTCCATGTTATACTATTGATTAAAAAATGCAAGGTGCCATGAATTGTGTGTAATACTCTACTGTTTGCACAAAAGCACTGCAAAGGAAAATATTTAAATGTAGTTATTTGTCTATGCATATGTTATCTCTTAAAAGCCACATAAGAAATTGCTGGGGTGGCCTGTTAGCTCAGTTAGTTAGAGCACTGTGCTCTTCACAACCAGGTTGCCAGTTCGATCCCCACATGGGCCACTGTGAGCTGCACCCTCCACAACTAGATTGAAACAACTACTTGACTTGGAGCTGACAGGTCCTGGAAAAACACTTAAAAAAAAAAAAAAAAGAAAGAAAGAAAGAAAGAAAAGAAAAGAAATTGCCAACAGTGGTTACTTCTAGGAAAGGACAGAAACACAACTTTTCACTGTACACATTCCCTTTTGAACCTTTTGAATTTTGAACCACATGAAAGTGCTACTTTTCAAAAAATAAGTTTAAATATAAAAATATATTAGGTTGGTGCAAAAGTAATTGCGGTTTTTGACATTTTTAACCTTTTAAAGCACAATTACTTTTGCACCAACCTTATACAAAGCAAACTGGAACAGAGGCAATGGGTAGGTGATTCAAGGTGAAACATTTCAGAGGCAGGATGTAGCAAAAGAAGGGAAAAGAAAAAAATTATTGCAAAGTTCCTGTCAGACTCCAGAATTCCATGTGTTATTTCACAGTCTGAAGTAAATATTCCTCAAGACCATCAAATTCCTTCCGTTTTAATTCTTTTCTCATTATACAGCGCTCAATTCTTTATGAACCTTGATACTAAGAAAGGAGTGTCCCAATAGTAGGCACAAGTATTCAGGTCATCAGAAAGGTATATCCTTTCATGGTAAGTAAGATAGTGTCTAGTTTAAACCAGTCTCTGAGGACGTTGATAAGGAGTTATTTCAGGCACGCTGATAAAATATGGAAGTGCAGAGCTAAAGACTAAACCTTGGACGAGTAAACCCCACCCAGGGTCTATCCAAAAATGGGACCTGCCCTCAACTAGGTAGAGTTACCATCAACATATCTGGAATTTTTTATGTCTGTCCTCTGTTCTATCACTACTATTACTTAAATCAGTCCAAAAATTTACCCTAAAGGTCACAATAACTTGAGAAATTGGGGTGGTGATGAAACCACATCCTGGGGCCTACAGCGAGTTGTAGCATGTTTTTTTTTTGTTGTTTTTTTTTTAAGGCGGTGTCAAATCAGCTTTGTTTGCCACACAGGAATCACTCCATGCCTTACAGGTCCCAGAAACTGGTGAGTCTTGTGCTCAAGAGTTAAAAACTCAGGACCAACAAAACTTGTACTATATAAAGAGTACATTCTTATTTTCTATTCTGATGTTTAAATTATGTATCTAAAGATAATAACATTCTTAAATAAGTGTAAGTTTTTCAAGAGTCATTACCAAAGAGTTATTTTGGAACATTACCACAAAAATACCTGCTCCTAAGTCTTTAGTCCAGGGCTACATAATCTGATTTAATATTAATGGGTTAGGAATCACTCAGCACGTCCTATACAATTAGCTCTCAATTTTCTAAGTAAGAAAGGACATGAGACATAGAGATAAATAAACTCAAATCCAAGTCTCATTTTAGCCAAAAGTTTTGAAATTTGTCATGCCACTAAATATATTTTTTACCACAGCTAACAGGCAACAATCTATTGATGCAAGTGTCTCTTCCTTCCATAATATGACAGTTGTCTAGATGATCATTATGACAAGCAAAATCAGGAAAAAGGAGGAGGAAAATGAGTGAGAGGGGTTGAAAGAGTAGAAGGGGCTATATAATTCACAAACCGGATAAACTGAGGCCTCAACAAATGTCTTACTTAACTGAATTGAAAGATGACTGACACACTGTCATCTCATTTTTAATAACATGGCCACGTGACTGAAGCCACCAAGTCAAAATGTAAAACTAATTTGAGAAAAGAAATTGTTTCAGGAACCAGGATTCTACCATCAACAATAATTAATACGGTTTACCAGCCAGCAGTTACTACTTGTCACTAAGAATTAACTAATGTTTTGCTACCTCATCCCCAGTAACGCTATTGATAAAGAGCAATGGAAAATTTGGAGAAAGAAGTGATGAATCAACCTCTCTCTTCCATATGCCATATTTTATTAGACGATGAGTAACTATAAGACGTGTATGAGAAATGGGGATGGGGGTGGTACTAATCATCAAAATGGCATCTGACTCCCCAAATGTAGCATGGCTCACTCCAGCGAGTTGCTTCACTGTGACTCAAGATCTGTCATCTGAGGACATAAGGGAATTAGAGTAAAGCCAAGAGATACACTACTAAATTTTAAACCAAATCTTCCAATAGATCTAGGACAAGATCTAACAAGAATCAACTATAAGAAATTAACCTACTCAACCTAAGTTGATTCTAACGTACTTTTGAAAATGCATTCTTTCTAATGTAAAATTTCAGGAAAGAAGTCTGGGGACCCGCTTTCCTAATGACACATGCCATTTATCTATTGGTAGAGGGCACTAAAATATACTATTAGGTGTCTAAATCAATGTATCATCCCCCTAGTCTCCTCACATAACCTTATTTTTTCTAAAATAAAAGGTAATTGGTGAAAGCATCAATTATGCATGTACTTCCTTTCTCAATGTTGACAAATACATTTAAATACATTTGAATCCTTGTTGTATACTATATGCCCAATATGCTATATGGCAAACAACTCTGGCAAATCCACTGTATTATGAACAGAAGAAAATTAACAATAGCTCCCAAAATATAACTATCCCTGTCTCCCCAACCAAAGGAAAAAGAATTTTCTCAACTCCTCCAATTACGTTCCCAAGAATTCAGAATGAAAATTAGAAAACAAAATATTTATAGATGCTTGTATCTATAAATTTTGAGTGCAAACATTTCACTAATAACCATGCTTTCCTACCATACTGATTTTTAATTGGATCAAATCATGAATCCTTGAGGGCACAGAAAACAAAGACTAAATGACTCTGCCAATTTATAATGATCATATTTCACCTTTAGAAGGGTAATTACCATGGAAGCAACAAATTAGATGCATCTCTTGCTTCCTTCTCTCCAGTGATTAAACGGATACTACTCTACAGCCACAATATGCTAGTTTCTACCACCACACACACATTAGGCCTCAAACGCACTCCCTAGCCAGAGCTCGGCTGTTTAGAAATCCGCACTGTGTCACTGCATAAGGCAGTTTCCCACTGTACATATCCAGGAAGAAGAAAGCCACCTAAGCACTCTGTGAGATGTCAGCAAGGCTGTAAAATGACATAAGGAGCTGCTAACCAAAAGGCAGGCAGCAACAATCAGCACCTTTAAAAATCATTTAAGCCCTTTTCCTCCCCATCATCTTCTCACTTCCCCCCTCCTTCTCCTTCTCTTCTCTCTCCTTCTCTCTGTCACACTGTCACTCACACACACACACACACACACACACACACACTGCAGTTCATCCCTAGCGTTGCAAGTGGAAGGCTGTGAGCGCTGGGCTGCCGCTGACAGCCCAGAACTCATTCAGAGCCCTGAAATACAGACACACTCACCTGCACATACCATGCCACCCCCCCAACCCCCAAACACACTCGCCCTCGCAACCTCTCCCCACACCAATCCCGGCGCTGCAGAACACCCAGCAGGCTCAGCAGCAAGAGTAGTACACGGTGACCATTTAGGGCGGCCTCAGCTCCAGAAACCCCCTCCCCACACAGGCCACCTCCCAGGCACGGCCCGGAGGCTGGAGGACCCCTCGCCCGCCGGGGCGGGGGAGGATGCGCTACCTTTAGACTGGCAGTCCGCACAAAACTTGTTATCCTCCTCCAGCAGCAGGTTGGCCAGGACTGCCTGGTACCGATCCACGTCCTTCACCGACTTGCCCGTCATGGCCAGGGTGCCGGCGGGGGCAGAGGGCAGCGCGCCCTCCTCACCCCCAGAAACTGCTGCCTCAGTCCGGAGGTGAGGACTCCGGGTCCCCCGCCCAGGTGCACCTCCTGAGCGGGGGAGAGCCCTCTCCTCTGGTCTGGCGCCCCTTCTTCGGTCAGCGGCGCCCGCCCCCCACTCTGCAACCCCTCAGTGCGGCGCCCCCTGGCGGGCTTAGGGAAAGGCCGGAGTTCAGGGGAAGTTGCCGGACCAGGGACCTTCAGTCCCGGAAAAGGGGACTCTCGGGTCTCCTGGGTGCCGGGCTCACAGACGACCGCTTCGCCTGCCTGTCTGCGGACAGTGAGTCTCACGCCTCGGTTTCACTGGCAGCTGCCGCTTGCTCTGCCACCACCTCGGCCGCCTACTTCCGGCAGCTCTTCCTCTCCACCTCCACCCAGCCCAGCCCGCGCATGCGCCCCGCCCCCACCGCTTCATACTGGGCTCTTCCCTGGGCTTCGCCTGTCAGGAACCAATCGGGGCAGAAGTGAGGGGCGGGGCTTGGAGTGGGCGGAGGGAAGGGTGGACACGCCCCCTGCATGCCCTTGGAAAAGAATGAATGGGAACTTGGCAGCAAGGGTGTATAGGGAGTGGAAGAAAGTGAAGAAAAACAATGAACATTTACTGAGCTATTACTATGTACCAGGCACTGTGCTAAGCTCTTTACATGAATTATTGTAATATAATCCTTAATCTGAGTTAAGCACTTTTCACCCTTATGTAACCTGTGGGTTGTGGATACACCAAAGACCTCCGGCTTATTCTTTCCTTCAACACCAAAGAAAAGGGCCCAAGCTTCTAATCCAGGATAAGAGGGACATCACGTCTTCCCCAAATTTTCAGAGGATTCTGCTCACCTCTCACTTGGAATGCCTAGGTCCACTGAATTCTTGGTCCCCCTGTTCATTAGCTTTCCGCTTTTATTTACTGCCATCTTGGGACATTGTTTTGCCTGGTGTCCAGACACCTTCTTCTTTTATTCCTTAAATCCTTCCCAAATAGTGCAGTTTTGTGCAGCAGGCTTTACTGAAGGTTATTTGGAGGCGTAGTGTGGGGAGAAGGGCTGATTACAGCATATCACAGAATAAACAACCACTTAAAAATGATTATTAAACATTGTTCAAAGCCACCCTTGCTACAGAGAATTTCTCGTTGACTGTCCTTTTCTTTCGTGAGGGATCCACCTGCCGTCTGGCAAATTTTTTCATTCATTCATTCACTCAGCAAATTGTTACTGACCAACTTCTAAGTATCAGACACTTACTGGGGGAGAGAAAACATCCTGATCCAATATGTGGTTTTAAAATATAACTGGTGGTCATGGGAAGAATGGATCAGGGAAACTGGTAAGACCGGATTGTCAGAGTTACCTTATTTCTAATGAAACCCTTTCCTCCATCTCTTTACTTTCTCCATCTCTTTACTTTCTCCATCTCTTTACTTTCTCTCAAAACTTTCATCTCATCAGAGGAAAACTAAAAATTTCTATTCCTTAATTAATCAAACAATTTAATTCTCCTTCAAAATTTCTTACCTTCTAGCCATGCCTAGGATACTTGACTTTCATAAACACACAAGTTCATTAATGTATTTTTCCTAAACAAAACCTTAGTTCTTTCTCTAGAAGGAATTCTGCCTTCCTCCTAAGCTAGTTTTCTCAACCTACCACCAGTTTGCAATAATTTTTCTTACTTTAACTTATTTAACTTTTCTTACTTTAACAGCTATTTTATAAATTAGTAACCTAAGACTTAGAATAATAAATTCCATCTAGTGAATAGTAGAGCTAGGATTTTTAACCTAGATCTCTGATTCCAGCCTGAGTATGGTCAGAGTTTTTGCCTATGTTATCTTTTATAACACTCAGAAATCCATGAAGATAGGTCTTAACATAACTATTTTTCAAGAAATGAAACAGGTCAAGATTACCGAGCTAATGTTGGTAATTGTGTCTTCGTTCAAGTCCTCTATTTCTTCTTTCCTTCACTATGCAAATAGCCTTCCTACCTTACTCTAACCCTAGTTAAATGGATCCTTCATCCCAGTCTTTGGAGAGCAATGACAAGTCTGATTAAATCATACCCTCCTGCTTAAAAATCCTTTAGTTACTTTCCCTCATTTATGGCAGTACGTCTCTATTTTCCCATCCAGTAAAGTCTGGTGGTTAAGCACACAGACTATGGGACCAGAATGACTGGGTTTAAATCCTCAGCTTCACCACTTACTATCTGTGTGACTTTGATTAGGTTACTTAAGTTCTCTGTGCCTCAGTTATTTTATCTATAAAATGGGAATTATGATGATATTAATAGTACCTATGTCATGCGATTTTTGTGAAGCTTAACTGAGATAATGCTTATAATACATTTAGAACAGCTCTTGGCACATAGTGATTGACAGACAATTAATGCTCTTCACTAAATACAAGTATTTCTGGCTTTCTGCCTTTTAGGTACACGGTAGGATTTTAATTCCTGGCCCTCTTATAGTTGAGTATGGCCAGTGAGTTTGAGCTGAAAGGATATGTGTCACTTCACAACTGAAGCATTTATTTGCTGCCTTGAGACTCCTCTGACTCTCTTTCCCTCTGGCATGTTAACCATCAGTGTTCAAGATGGTGGCTATTTTAGTTTGGCTTATTGTAGACTAGGTGGCTTAAAAACAACAGAAATTTATTTCTTACAGTTCTGGAGACTGAGAATTCCAAAATCCAGGTGTCAACACATTTCAGTATGTGACATAGAGTGAAGGATATAGAAAAAGAAATCTGAAGTCTCATCTTCCACAGGGGGAAGTGAATAGGCAAAGCTGAAGAGGTAAACAATGATAGTATGAGCATGTCATTAGGTAAATTTGTAAATTTCACAAGAAACAACTACAAGAGTTGAAAATGGTTGCCTCAGACTAGTGGTTATCAGGGTGGGCAGAGGTGGGGCAGGGCATTACATTTGTCATTAGAAGCCTTACGTAACTAGACTTCTTAAGTTATGTACATGTTTTACTTTGATAAAAAAATTTAATTAGCTTAATATTAAAACCCCCTTACTATGATCAATGCCATGAACTCATGGACTCTAAGAGATGTTTCTTTTTTAAAATTTTTTTCATTTACAGATCACATTCAATATTGTTTTATATTAGCTTCAAGTTAAAAGATGTTTCAAAACATTTCTTGTCAAGGCAGTTTTTTAAAAATTAATTTATTTTCAACTACAGTTGACATTCAATATTATTTTATATTTGTTTTAGGTGCACAGCATAGTGGTTAGACATTTATATAATTTACAAAGTGATCCCCTTTCTGTCAGTCTAGTACACACCTGGCACTATGCATAGTTAGTACCTGTCAAGGTAGTTTTTAGTACATGTTAAGTGAGCATGTTGTTATTTGGTTCTTCCAATCAATTCTCCTAGTACTGTAGGTATCACACACTTGCAATATTCATCCAGGTAGACTCAACAGTTCTCCAAGTAATTTTATTAACACCCTCAATTAAGGTGGGAACTTCCCTTGCTCCAGCTAGTGGGGCCCTACTTACCCAAACATATTACACAACTAATAGGCCTGAACAGGAAGTGGCCCAGATTTGCAAATTGCCACACAAATTCTGTGTTGTACCAATAATACAGTCTTCCTCTTGGTTTTGTTTCTTACCAGAAAACAGAAGTATCACCCATACTTGCCATCCCACTTTCCTCTGTTCGTGAAGTCTTCACTGATTCCTGGGTCTCTTCTGGTCGTGCTGCTTTGGTCTCATGGGCTAAGGACCTCAGGTTTGCACACTGCCCTCTGCACCCTTTGCTGCTCTCCAACGTGGTGTGGTGGGTCTGATCTGATTCCTATGTATCTTGTGCTGGTGTACCCTGAGTTACAGATGGTTCTGTTTCGGTGGCTAGGGAAACCAGTGACTTTTCTGCTGGATCCCCTGGCTGGGTTTCTGGTACTAGTGATGTGCAGCTGTTGGCTTCATCATGTGGCCCGTTCAGTGAGTTCGGAGCACCCAGCTGGGCACCCAGTTCGTGGCTTCTTGAAACTGGGATCCCATGGCCACACACCTGCTCCTCCTCACTGGTGGGCGATTCACCCCCCACAGTCTCTGAGAGACAATCCTTGCCTTCTATCTGACTCACTAGCCCTCTGCCATTTCCAACAACTGCCTATGAGATACCATCTTGGACAAGGAGCTCCTGTAAGTGACCTTAGAAAGCATGGAAAATTGATGCTTGGACTGCAGAGAAAATAACACCATACAAATTGTCATGAGGATTAGAAATAATAAACAGCATTTTTAAGAGGAGAAAGTCTGGATGATATTTCTGTTTTGTTTTCTACAAACAACAATAAAAGATAAAAGCAAATGAATATTAACCTTTAGAGTTGAGGAGTCTCCTTTCCATCAGTGGACTAACCTGGAGTATGACAGTTGTGGCTCCAAGTGTTTCTTGCTTTGTAGCTGGGAATCAGCTGAAATCACCATAGTTATTAGCGAGGCAACAGTCTGGCCCCTCAGTGCTCTCACTTCTGCCACAGCCATTCACAGCTCAGCATGACTCCCACTAGCAGGATGATTGCTTGGGACACCTCTGCCAAAATCCTCCAGCAACTCCTGGATTGAGAGCTCATGGAACAGAATGCGTGAGCTGGAAACAGTCTTGTCCATTATTTCTCAAAGCAAACACTCCTGAAGAGCCTATTTCGCAGTAGACCTTTGCTTGGCACAGAGGACACAGCAATGAGGCAGACACAGTCCCTGTCCTCATGGAGTTTACAATCTAGTAGAGGAGACTGAAAAGGTCACTCCAGTGTCATATGATACAACCCTGACTTGTGAAAAATGCTGGAGCACATTGGAGGGGAACACATAACCCAGGGAAGGCTTCCAGAAGAGGATGATACCTACACTAGACCCAAAGAACAAGTAAGCATGAATTCGATGAATAATGACCTTGATGTCAGCTTGGAAACTGACATCAAGGCTGCAAACAGTGCAATATGGCTGCATTGCAGGGTGCTCGTGGCAGGAGGGAGGGGAAAGGTGAGAGAGTGTTCAGCAGGTAAGAATGGCCAGATAATAAAGTTCCTATATAACAGCTATGATAGAAATTTGGTCTGCATGCTGAAGTACGTAGGAAGCCATTGAAGAGGGTGTTTTGTTTTGTTTTGTTTAATTGAGGTATAATTGACACATAATATTATATTAGGTTCAGGTGGACAACATAAAGATTTGACATGTGTATATATTGCGAAATGATCACCACAGTAAGCCTAGTAAATATCTGTCACCATACATAGTTACATAAATTTTTTTTGTGATGAGAACTTTTAAGATCTACTCTCTGAGCAACTTTCAAATATACAATACAGTACAATTAACTATAGTCACCATGCTGCACATTATGTCCCCATGACTAATTTATTTTATAACTGGAAGTTTGTACCTTTGACCCCCTTCACCCATTTTGCCCATCCCCCAGCCCCCACCTCTGGCAGCTGTCAATCTGTTCTCTGTATCTATGAGCTTGGGTTTTTCTTAGATTCCACATATAAGTGAGATTAGACTGTATTTGTCTTTCAGTGACATATTTCACTTAGCACAGACTAGCATAACTGAGTTTGTTTGGAAAGACTATACTGGCTAAAATTGGGGGGGGAGGCCAGAATAATGGCCCCTTGAAGATATCTACATTCTAATCCCTGGAATTTGTGACTATGCTACATTGCATGGCAAAAGGGATTTTGCAGGTGTGATTAAATCAAGGCTCATGAGATGAGGAGGTTATCCTAGATTAACCAGATGGATTCAGTGTAATCGAAAGCATCCTTAAAAGTGGAAGGGCAGGGGCGGGGCAGAAGAGAGAGGCAGAGGAGGTTTTGCTGAGGAAGAATGATTAGAAAGATGCATAGTTGCTAGCTTTGGAAATGAAAGAAGGGGGCCACAAGACAAGGAATGTGGGGAGCCTTTAGAAGGTAGAAAAGGAAAGGTAATAGGCTCTGCCCTAGAGTCTCCAGAAAGAAACGCAGGCCTGCTCACATCTTAGCTCCGTGCTGGAGTTCTGGCCTACAGAACTCTAACATAACACACTTGTATCATTGTAAGCCACTAAGTTTGTGGTAATGTATTACAGCAGTGAGAGAAAACTCATATAGATTTTGGTACCGCTGTAACAAATACCTAAACATGTGGAGGTGACTTTGGAATTGGGCAGAGGCAGGAAAACCTTTGAGAAGCATAATAGAAAAAGCCTAGATCGCCTTCAACAGACTGTTAGTAGAAATGTGGATGTTACTGACTGCCGGTGAGCACTCAGCAGTGAGGCGCATGGTAGAGAAAACATGTCAATTTAGAAAACACCCAAATCATTGTTAACAGACTTGGTAGAAATATGGATGTAAAAGTTGCCTGTGAGGGCTCAGAAGGAAATGAGGGACCTGTTATTGGAAACTGGAGGAAAGGGGAACCTTGTTACACAGTGGCAAAAAGGTTAGAATCGTGTGTCCTGCAGTTATATGAATAGCAGAACTCAGAACCAATGAACTTTCATATTTAGCTGAGGAGATTCCCAAGCCAAGTGTTGAAGGGTGTGCCCTGGTTTCTTCTTATTGCTTAGAGAAAAATGAGAGGGGAAACTGATAAATTGAGAGAATTGTCAAACAAAAAAGAACTAGGACTTGATGATTTGGGGAATTCTCAGCCTGTCTAGATTGCAAATGATATTAAAATGAAAAGATTCACTGTCGGGAAAGGGTGCTTTCGAAGGAAAAGCTGAGGATGTGGCTGGACAACATTTTGCTAATATCTCTGAAAGATGAAAAGCTCTAAGTATTCAGTCTCATAAAAGGCTTTTGGAAGAAATTTAGTATGTGACTCATAGATCCTCTCTGCTAGCTCAACAGAAGCCAAATTATAGAAATGGATTTATTTTGGGAAGATCATGAAGGAGCCTCTCGTCTAAAGGAGTGAATCCCTGAAACACACATGAGAGACCCCCAGGTTCTTGAGAATTTTATACTAAGAGGGAACAGAGGAACTTGGACTGAAAGGGACAGTGAGAGTATGAAATAAAAGAAGGCTGCAGGACAGACCCCCACAGTTCTGCTGGCAGGAAACAGAATGATAAAATTACCCAGCTGTGGGCCCACAGAGCCGAACCTTGAGCCACAAGAGTATTCTATTCCTAGGCTTTGAAACCTAATGAAGTTGGTCCAATTTCGTTTTGAAATTACTTGGGACTGATGACTCCTTTATTTCTCCCACTTTTTTCTCTTTTTGCACAAGAATGTCTGTTCTCCTATGCCAGTCCCACCCTTCTATTTTGGGGGCAGAGAACTAGTTTTCTAGTTTTACAGGTCACAGATGGACAGGAACTTCATCCCAGGATAGATTACTCTAAATCTCAAGTAACACCTAATACCATCAGGCATTATGAGCTGGTGGGATTTAGATGAGATTTTGGACTTTGAGTTGATACTTTAATGGGCTGGGACTTTGGGGGGACTTTTTGGAATGAGGTGGATATTTCGCATGTAGGGCAGGCATGAATATTTGGGGGCAGAGAGAGGACTGTGACAAGCAGAATAATAGCCTCTAAAGATGTTTGTGTCCTAATCCCCAGAAGCTGTGAATATGTTACATAACATGGCAAGAGGGCCTTTGTAGACACAATTAAGGATCTTGAGATGGAGAGATTATCCCGGAGTATCCGAGTGGGTCCAACGCAATAACAAGGATCCTTGAAAGTGGAAGAGGACAATGAGAGAAGCAGAGGGAGATTTGACTATGGAAGAATTGTCAGAGCAATGGAACTTCTCTGGCTTTGAAAATGGAGCAAGGGGGTCACGAACCAAGAAAGTGGGAAGCCTCTGGAAGGTGGAAAAGGCTAGGAAATAGACTGTTCTCTAGAGCCCCCAGAAGGGAACACAAGAGGCAAATGGGCAAAACTGAGGCAGAGTCAAATTCAGAGGTGGCTGTAATAATCCAAGCAAAAGTGGATGGTGTATAAAGTTGCGGCAGGGATAAAGAAGGTGGGTGGATTAGATAAACATATGTGCGGCATGGTGACTGAAACATGGTGATAATATTGCTGGCGGAGGAGAGAGGAAAGAGTCAAGGCTGACACCCATGTTTTTGGCTTAAGCAATAGGGCAGAGGGTGGAACCATTGGCTGTGTAGGCTACACAAGAAGAACAGGTTTGGAGGCAAGCCGATAATTTCATTTTACACATATCAAGTTGGTGATGCCTGTGGAACATTCAAGAGGTAGTTGGATAAGCAACTCTGGGGAAAATATACAGGTGTTAATTAAAGTCAGTGGAGTGGGTTGGATGAGCCAAGAAGAACATGGGAAGTAAGAAGAGAAGGACAGGACAGGTCCCTTTGGAGTGATGAGGGTGTGCAGAGAAAAGACACCCACAAAGGAGCAGGAGAAGGATGAGCTGGAGAGGCAGGAGGAACCTCAGAAGGACGTAGCTCACGGAAGCCAACACTGCAGTTCATCAATGTTCTGTAAGAATTTGGAAAGAAACAGATGGAACAAAGAGTGAGTCAGATGGAACCAGGGTCAGGATTGGGCAGTTTCAAGGTATTTAGAAGAGCTCTGCTCGAGCTTGAGAAGGAAGCCTAGAGGCTGGCGTTTTCTGCCTAAGCATGTGAGGGCAGCCAGAGGCCAGGTGAGCAAACCTACTTAGGACTGGGTCTCAGCCCAGAGGGGGCAGCTGGTTCCAGGAAGGGGTTCCAGCTCCTCTCATTGTGCTATGGTTGAGACTCATGCTCCCCCCGACCCCCACCTTTCTCCATGGTACTGACCTTCTTCCCAGTAGGGAAGAGGGAGCATGTTACCTATCCTGTATTCTGAACATTTGCCATGTTCCCTGCCTTTGCTTGCAAAGTTCCTCTACCTAAAATATCCAAAGCTTGCTGGGCACTGTGCCGACCACTTCACCGACATCAAGACTCATGCTCAAAGAGGTGAAGTGGCTTGCCCACGGTCACTCAGTTAGTATGTGGTAGAACCAGGATCCAAGTCTAGCTAAACACAAATTCTGAGCTCTAATTCACCAGAATCCACGCTCTCTCCCTTCCTGAGTTCCCACAGAGCTTTGTCTTCTCTCCCCATTTCATCCCCCTAAGAGCTAGCTCGCTGAGAAAAGGGCTTTTATTCCACTTGTCAGCATGGTGCGCTGCGGCAGGGGACCACTAGGTGGCCCCAGAGCACTAGAGAGACTGATTTATTCCTGGCCAGGAGTTGGACAGTCCCAGGAACAAAGGAAAGCGTGGGAACCGGGGGAAATGGTGGGACTGTCTTTTCTTCTAGCCCTTCACATCCAACCCTCCTTCCAGAGTTGGGGAGAAAGAGTCAGGAGATTGGAAGGTTAGAGATTAGAGGTCTGAGGTTGGTAAACTGAAGTGATCCAGGCCTCAAGTCAAAAGAAGATTCTAAGAATTCTTCTCTAAGGAGGGCTGGGACCAGCATACAAAGCTTGTGGCCAGCTTGTGGTCAAGCTGGATTTCAGCCCCACTCCCCACTCTGTCATCCATTTTTTGTGCAGAGCCCAAACGGCATCACCTTATGCTGTGATCTTAGTGGAAAGGGGAGGAAATGCACAGGTACCCACCTTGAGCCAGAAACAGTGGAAATGCAGCTGAGTATCCCCGGCTGAGTATTCAGTCATATGCCTGGTGCGTTGGTGTGGACAGTTGGAAGGCTGGGCTCAGCTGGGCCCCTCTCTATCTCCAGGTAGTCTCCCAGCAGGATGGTCAGACTTCTTACATGGTGGGTCAGGGTTGTTTGATTTTAATATTTCAGAGGTGGGGCACTTCTGGTTGAGACCAAAGTCCTGGGTATGGCCTTGAGATTATGGCTGAAGTGGTATTAAAGAGACAGCCATCAAAAATGAGGTTGTTGAGAAGCCAAACTGTTAAATGAGTCATTTAAGAAGATGTAGAAGTGCCCCCAGATGGCAGGACTCTGAGAGGAGGCGAAGATAAGACTCAGGGGCCCAAATCATTAGTGAGTGACGAAAAGTGAGCCAGGGAAAAGAGGAAAAGGGGTTACAGAACCAGATGGCATGTGCCTAAAGGAACAGAGGTTTCTATAAGCTTGTGTCTGGAAAAACACTTAAAGAGACAATGTGGACACTGGTCCCACTGACAGGGTGGTTAGATAGATAGAAATAAACAGGAGAAGGTGAGACGCCAGTTAGGAAGCCCCTTGCTGCAGCTCCTACTTGGGTCAAGACCCGTTGCAGCTGCCCTCACGTAGGGCACCAATGCCTTACTAGCCCAGCAGGATTCCAGGCTCACATGTGCCCCTAAATCAAAGGGGTGTATTGTTAGAAGATAGAGAGAGAAAGAAACCATCCTGCTTATCAGAATGTATGCCCCGCTTCTCAGGGGCATTGTAACAAGCGCAGGCACCCTTGGGAGCAAGAAGGGAGTATGAGGCAAGCCAGCTGGGAGAATGAGAGGTACTGGGGGTGGGGAGACAATTCTACCATAGAAATAAAAACTCTCACACAATGTGAGGAGAGGCTGCTTCCCTCTCTTGGGTCAGCCCTCTCCATGTCTCTGAGTATACTTGCTTTTACTAATAAACTTCTTGCTGTTCTATGCTGCACAAACTCTGTCTCTTGACGGAATTCTTTCCTTCAAGAAGACAAAGAGCCAAGGTACAGCATCGTTCCCGGTAACTCCACTTCCTGACTGAGGAATTCAGGGCCTTCTTCTGAGACAGCTGCAGGAAATCAGTGTTGCCAGGGAGGTCCAGGCTTAGGGATGGAGGATGTGGTCTGAGGAATTGAGAACAGGCAGGAAGGTTGCTGATCATTGAACCAATATTTCAGAGGACACAGTGAAAACGTTGGGATGGGAGATTGGCTGAGAACTTGGATGCTGGCTCAAGGAGGGGAAACACAGAGCAACAAAGTGGTGTTTTGCAGAATGACCAAGGCGATAGCGGTGAAAGCCTGGTGGTTTGGGCCATGTGTAACACAACTTAGTTCATCATTCTGAACTTAACCCTGAGAACCTGCCCCTGAGTGAAAGCGCATGGTAGGGAAGGTCCTGAGGGAAGTCTCAGTCCATGAATCCAAGGAGTGCTGGGAGTTGATTTACTGATGTCACTTGCTCACTCAAAACTCTGTGGTTATCTGCTTTTTGGGGAGTACAGAGGATGAATCAGATTCAGTCTCTGCTCAAACACAAAATATCTTTATGCTTGAGATTTAAATTTTTATTGAAGGAAAGGAAAGAAATCTTGAGTTAATTTGGATGAAAAGGAAACATACTAGAAGGAACATTTCCCTTCCTCCTATTTTTTGCTCTCATCCACAGAGAGGATGTTTCCAGGCTCTGTGCATTCTTCAGGAGAGTGGGGCTGGTAGGGTGTGGTGTCAGTCCTCATTCTGGCCCAGGACCTGGCTTCTTGGGCCCCCGTTTTCAGGCTTGTTCTTGCAGGGAAATTATTTTGGCAGGTGAAAAGACAAGAACAGACATTTGAGTTTCTTTTTTTCTTTCCTTTTCTCTCTCTATATATATTTTGTATCCTTGAGATAATCTTAAACTTTTCTTCTTTAATAATGTGGTGAATTACATTAACAGATTTTCTCATTTTAAACCATCCTATTTTCCTAGTATAAAACCAACTTGGTCATGATGTATCTTTTAATAGATTGCTGTATTCAACCTGCTGACATTTGAAATAAACTGTTTTCATCTGTGTTCATAAAACAGATTAGCCTCTCATATTCCTTTCTCTTACTGCCCATCACGGGTTTGGATATCAAGGTTACATTAGCCCCATAAAAATGAGTTTAGGAGTGTTTTTTGGGTTTTTTTTTCTAAAAAATTTGTTGATCATTCAAGTTAGATGTTCTTTTAAATGTTTGATAGAAAGCTCTATCCTTATTGATTTATAAAAGCTCTTTGTATGTTATCCATATTAATTGTTTTTGGTCTGGTAATGTGTATTGTGATTATTTCTTCTTTGTCTTTTAATTTTATTTACATATTCTTATTATAAACAGACATTTTAATAAGTGTTATGAAGGCAAATTTAAACATCTTTTCATGGCTTGTGTATTGCTGAGCAAAGTTTTCCTTACCACAAAATTATAAAACAATTTCTCTTCTAGAATCTGTTTAGAATCAGTTCGTCAAGTTTCATGAAAACTTCATTGATTTTTATTGAGATTGCATGGAGTTTACAGATTAATTTGACATCTTTGCAACTCTGAATCTTCCTATCCAGGAATGTGGATAGATGACCCTCAATTTATTCAGGGTCTCCTGCTCCTTAAGAGCTATATGCAATTGGTTGGAACCGCTTGTGGATCCAAAGCCTTCCCTAAGACCTCTCTTAGTCGGCCCCAGCTTTGAGCTTCAGCTTGGATTGGAACCAACTGGATTGGTTCAGTTTATAATCCCAAAATTGGTAGGTTGTATTTTCCAAAGATATCTGCACCAATATATGTCCCATCCTCCATGCTCTTCTTGAAATGTCACATCGATACTCATCCAACAAGAGGCGGGGCCTCTGTTCCTTCCCTTTGAGCCTGGGCAGACTTTTGTGATTGCTTGGACAAAAAGAATGTGGTGATACTGACACTGTGTGACTTCCGAGGTTAGGTCCTCAGAAGCAATCCTGCTTCCGTCTGGTGTTCTCTCTCTCTCTCTCTCTCTCTCTCTCTCTCTCTCTCTCTCTCTCTCAGCTTCTATGTGAGAAGTTCAGATACCTTGAAGCCACCATGCTGGTGAGACTTCATGGAAAGCCCACAAAGAGATAAAGGACAGAGTGGGAGAAATTCCAGCTGTTCCAGCCCCAACTGTCAGAGGCTTCCAAGTATAGACACCACACGTGTGTGAAGAAGGCTTCTGGATGATGCCAACCCCAGCCACTATATGCCAGCACTCTCCTAACAGACCTCCAGTCAGAACCAACCAGCAGAGCCATTCCTGAATTCCTGATCCAAGAAATTGTTGTTTTAAGCCACTCAGTTTTAGGTGATTTACTATGCTGTAACAGACAACTAATATACCGCGATGCCAAAAAAATGTATACACATGACTTGTGTTCATCTTTTGTTATCAGTATATACTGAGTATTACAATTTTAATAGCTTTTTTCCCTTTCTTAAAATATATATACATTTTTTTGGCACCCTCTGTATAAATGTGTGCTGTCCAAATGTAAAGCTCATCACTTTTCCATAATTTCCACACACAAAAAGAAAACTTGCTCAACACAAGGCCTTTGTGTGTTTAGCCCACAAAGACAGGAACAAATGAACAACATAAAGCCAACACCTTTGGACATCCTGTTTCTTAGAAGTCCTTTGCGCATATTACCCCACCCACCCCAGGCAATGCCCATCATCCATCTCTCACCAATTCCTGTCCTCATCTTACTTTCTATAAACTCCAAATTCTCCCCCACTCTGTAAGGCAGACCAATTAAATTCTTTCAAGCCCATTTTCCCAAACTCAGTTCTAGGAACACCCTTCAAAACCCAGGGCCCTTTGCCAAAACGCCCAGTAGAGTTAGACTTTTCTAAATTCCAGAGGGTAATCTCCTTGACTATTTTGACTGATCTGCAGTTTGAGGTTATCTTCCCCACCTTGGGTGCAGGCCTGGTAAACTAAAGATCCTGAATAAATCATAATGAAAGCTAAAGTGTATCAAGCAACTACTATGTGCTAGTGCTAGGTTAAGCACTGCACATACATTATCTCATTCAATCTTCACACAAATTCTGTAAGATCAGGACTCTTATTATCCCCTTTTACAGATGAGGAAACTGAGACTTCACATAGTTTTAGATGGTTATACTTAAAGTGAGTGACAGAGTCAGATTTCTAAGCACTTTATCAATATTGCTTAAGTGAATGAAAGGGAAGGTAAGGGACTCCGGAGAAAGGCTATGTTGGACAGGTGGGGTTTGGAAACTCTGGTATATAAGATGGTGGTTGTTTCCATGAGCATGGAGGAGATCACTCCGAGGGAGCGAGAAAACCCAATCCTAGAGACTCCAGTGCTTAAACGAGGTGCAGAGAAGAAAAGGCAATAGAAGAAGAAGGGTTTGGATGGTGGAAGCCTGGACAGGGCAGACTTCAAGAATTGAATGGCCAAGGGCAGTCCCAGGTGCCAACAGCCTGTCCTGGTGACTGGAAAAGTGTTAGACCTCACTGGTGACCTTCAGGAGAGACTGATCTATCTCCTAGCTGATGAAGAGGTAAGGAGGTGAGAGGGAGAAAAAGTTTGGCGGTGGGGTGCAGACAACTCTGCTAAGGGATTAGCAGTGAACGAGAGGGAGGAGGCAGATGGGGGTATTCACAGGATGGCTGATCCAGGAAGGGCTTGGGTATGTTGTAATGTGGAAGACGCCTGTTTGTGTGTGGAGAGTAAAAAGGTGGATGGGGGCTGGGCAGAGCCTGCTGAGAGGTTTGCAGAACCTGAGGCCAGCTCAGCCTGGCGAGAGGACTGACCTAGACTCGCAGGCAGAAGTGGGGAGGACGGAGGGCAAGTGATGGAGCGCAGGCTGCGTGTCAGGGGGAAAGTGCTAGGCCCTGGAGGTCAGGCTGGAGGGGGACCTCACACAGAAACGGGACCATAGTCTCCGTCCTGCCCTGCGGCCGCTTCTCGGATTTCAGGGCCAGGGCCTCCGGGAAGTCCGGGGCGAGGACGGAGGGTGGGCGCTGGCAGCTGGACCGAGCGGGCGGAGCTGGGCTGAGGACACGTCCTCCCTCCCCGGTCCTCTCAGGTGACAGACCCCGCGGGCCCCCCGCCCCGCCCCGCCGCATATTCAGGGGCCCGGGCCCGCGGCGTTTGAGAGCAGCCAGCGCCGCGCGGGGAGCCTCTGCCGTCGGTGCGTGCGTGGACCCGGGACCCCGTCCTCCTCCAACCCGCCGCTGCCATGGCTGCCGGGGCCGCCCCCCGCAGCTTCCTCATCCTCCTCCAGGTGCTCGGGCTCGCCCTAGCGCAGATCGTAAGTCCCGCTACCACTTCGGCGCCGAGGTCGGGGTGCGGGGTGTGGGGTGTGGGATCCAGGACCCGGGAGTCTGGTGAGGGCTCTGCCTGTCCTCCATCCTCTATTGATACTCCCTAGCCCAGGGGGCCACTTCGGACAGCCAGGCGGTGCAAGTCCCCTAGGTAGGTGCACATTTGGGGCGCATCCCGGCACCATGAAAGAAAGTCGATGAGCCGGGGAGCTGGAGGGACCCTGTCTCGAGACGCTCGGCTCTGCCAGGGACAGCAGCGTGGGACAGGAGCTGGCGCTAGTTCCTGGCAGCCCCGCGAGCCCAGGTGGCGGGGGAGACAATGGTGCCCATTCACCAGGCTCGGGAGCCTCCGCCTCCTCCTCCTCCCAGGGGGCGCCAGCTCCAGCCAGACGCCGCTCTCGCCCCGCCACTGTTTCTCCGTGGGGCTCGCGAGCCCGCGTGTCACTTCCGAGGGCCGCCTGGGGGCTGGGGATCTAACGGGACGCGGACGCAGTGGGGCAGGGCCAGGGTGCCGTCTAGTGCCCTGTGCGATTCGCAGCTCTCTGCGGGTCTCCAACCCGAGGAGGGGGTGCGGGCACCAGGCACACGCGGAACCCTAGCTTGGGTCGGGACTGGCCTCCATAAGAGGGTCACCCTAGGGAGAGGGGTGCGCTGAATGGGAGGAGAGTACAGGCTTCCCCTCCCCACGACTACCCCCCCCCCCCGCAGACTTCCCCACTTTCCGTTGGGGTTTTACCCACACCATGTGGAGGGGAGTGAGGGCTTACTCACCATGCATACCGTTGTTCATCTAAAAATAATACGAACAACCCTTCCCTTCATTGTACCATCGGTGACTGATTTGAGCCATCAGGACCTCCATCTATTCCCCACCACGGCAGCACAGGGTAGCGCGGTGGAAGGAGCTGGGCGGAACTAGGACGGAATCCTGGCTCCACCACTTTATAATGACAATCATTCTTAATCTTTCTGAGCCTGTTTCAGCTGCAAACTGGGACTCGAAATAGTATCCTTCTCACAGTTCTGAGCTTTCAGTAAGATACTATATGTAATGGTACACAGTGTCTGGTATACCACAGGTTCTCAATAAACGGGAGTTTGCTGCTCCCTGAGGAGCTGTCTTTCCTGGGGGAGGTGCACTCCTGGGACGCCCGCCCAGCTCCCTGCACTGTCTGAAGGCTGCACCCCTGTGTGTGTTTTCAGAGAGGTCCGCCAGGAGAGCCGGGGCCCCCGGGGCCCCCGGGGCCGCCGGGAGTGCCTGGATCCGACGGCATCGACGTGAGTCTCTAACCTGGGACAGGATGGGGAGGGAGCTGCGGACAAAGGCGAACTTTGTGAGCCTGGGGGCAGGGTGGTGGAGGTGGTGCCTGGAGATGCAGTGGCCCCTGTCGCCAGTAGGCGGCGCCGACCCACACCACAAGGAGCCCGTTTGTTCTGCAAAAACCTCAAACCAGCGGGGAGATGGAGAGCCCGTTATAGCTGCCCACCGACAAGGAGCTGCTGTGCTGTCTGCCCACCACAGATCACAGCGATTCCTTATCCTCCTCCCTTCCTCTCCCTTCTTTTTGGAGTGGGAGACGCCTTAACCCCTCGCCCTGTGCTCTGGCACGTCTGGATGCTTCTTCAGAGTAACGTGGGAGCCTTGGCCAGATCGCTGACTAGTTGGGGCCAGACCCTTGTCTCTTCCCTTTGCATGTCTCTCCCCGATTTAGAACCATCTGGGCTTGTTCCCTGCTCTCCCTAGCGGCGAGGGTTAAATACCTCATTCAGGAGGCTCCCCCAGGAGGTCAGCTCCATGTTTACCCATCTGGACAGACTTCTATTCAACCCGGTGCCCCCACCCCCAAAACACAGCACCCTGGATCCCAGCCAGGTCCCTGGATGCTGCAGGCTCTGAAATGCCTAGAGGCCTCTCTGGGGCTGGATCTGACTCCAGACCCTTCCTGTCCTCCACCAAGGGTCCTTTGTCACCGGGGAAAGGAGGTCCTTTCTGCCTTGGGAAGATTGAATCTGCCTCCTTCATAGGCCCTCTTGGTCCTTGCTTCTGTCCCAGTTTCTTGTTTTCCCGACCCCAATCCAGAGGACAGTCACTGCCTACTTCACTCACCTCCCCTTCATGTTTTTCTAAAAGTTTCTTTCCACACTTCCCCAAATCCAAGAGGCACCAGCGCTCCGAGATAACTTGGAGCCCACAACCCCATCTGCAAGTCTTATAACTGATACCTCACCAGCACTGGCTTGCCTAAAACCCACATGCATGCTGATATCACCCTCGCCAGCCTAGCTGGGGTTGATCGCAATCAACCTATGAATTTTTTATTTTTTTTGAGGAAAACAGAGCTACTTTCCTAAAAAGTGCAAGGCTGAGGGGACCCAGGACAGAAGAGAAGATAGGGAAGAGAGAGGCATGTGGGACTGGTCATCTAGGGCCTGTGTGGGCCCATTTTGGGTAGCATGAGCCAGGGCTTGCTCTCACCAACTTGTATCTTGCAGGGTGACAAGGGGCCCCCTGGGAAACCTGGCCCTCCGGTGAGTGCTTTTTCCTCTTTGACCTTTGATCCTTCCAGTTCTTGCTCTCTGGCTAATATCTGCCCCACCTCTGTTTCCAAGGGACCTAAGGGAGAGCCTGGCAAAGCGGGGCCTGACGGGCCGGACGGGAAGCCCGGGATTGATGTGAGTAGCCTGGTTCTGGCATCATCCCTCATATTCTGCTCAGAGAGTGGGAGCAGGATGGAAACTCTGCAGCTATGAGCCCCCTTCCTCTTCATGTGACTTGTAATCTTTCTGGAACCCTACAGCCACCCTAGGAGTATTGTATCATGGGCAAATGGGATCCGCAGAGTGGTTCTGTTTGTCTGCAGCAGCCAGGATTTGTTCCCACATTTCTGGCATCCAAGTATCAGACTGAATACTCTAGGAAGAGCTGTCCTTGTTGTCCCCATCCTCTCCTCCCCTCTTCCTTCCCCACCCCACCCCCTCACAGCCCCAGGTGAAACTCAGGAGAGGAACATTATTTGGCTAATACGACAGAGTTCCCAGGGACCCCAAGGTCACAGGCTCCTGGACACAGCCAGGGCCATTGGGCCATTGCCCTTTTGGCTCAAGAGGTACCCAGAGATGTGCCCAGCCACCAGGGCCCTCTAACTTGTCCACACCCTGTAAAGATTACAAAGCACATTGCTTTCCACATCAGTTCTCATATGTACTAAGAGAGGTAAGCATGATTATTAACCCATTTTGCAGATGAGAAAACTAAGGCTCAGAAAAAGTTGCCAAGGGCAGACATGAAAAAAAAAATCACCATTCCAGACTTATATCTAGGTGTTCTAGACTCCTAAACTGGGAGGCATGAGGCCTGGGCTGACAAATCTTTGAGACTTGGTTTCTCATCTTTCAAAAGAGGATAATCCTTCTGCCTGTCTGCCTCCCATAATTACCATGGGAACTGGGCAGAAGGGAAAGTGAGGTGTTGAGGCTCCTAGACCCTCAAAGAGTGGGGTGAAAGCAGTCACCCAGGAGAGACCTCTGGACCTCCTTGCCTGATGGATCAGAGAGCGGGTTTGCCTCTCACTGATCTATCTTCTTTCTTCCCCAGGGTCTAACTGGAGCCAAGGGGGAGCCTGGCCCTATTGGGACTGCTGGAGTCAAGGTAAGTGGCCTGCTGGAGACTTAGCATGGGCAATCTAGAGCCAGAGTTTGGGAGGGGCTGCAGTAGAGAAGACCAGGGACCCAGGAGACCACAGCCTCTGAGTTTCTCCCATTGCTCTTGCAGGGCCAGCCCGGGCTCCCAGGTCCCCCTGGCCTGCCGGTGAGTATAACCTGCAAAGGCTTGGATGACCCTTTGGGGGTAGGGAGGGCTTGAAGAAGGTGCCATGAACCCAATCTCCTTTCCTTCCGTTTCAGGGCCCTGGCTTCGCTGGACCTCCTGTAAGTCCTCGGGGTGGGGCAGGGTCCCTAAGACTCCTAGGGAAGAAGAATACAGAAGGGCTTCTAGGGGACTGGCCATCATGGGGAGGGGCCAGCATGTTCTGATGGTGTCAGGAAAGGGGAGAATTGCCGGAAATCTCTGGGCCTATCCAATGGCTCTGGGATTCTCTCATCCTTAAAGCCCTCCTCTGTCAGTCCTCTGGGGTATGTTGCAAAGTAAAAGTGGGGAAGGGGGCTCTGGGTGCCTGTCCCGTCCTTTGCACCTGGGTGGGCTAACTCTCTAAGGCATCCTGGCCAGTGACATCTTTGTTCCTAGGGACCAGCTGGACCTGTTGGGCTCCCTGGTGAGATTGGAATCACAGGCCCCAAGGTGAGCACCAGACACCCTCTGTTCACTCTGCCTCCAAGCTGGCAGGCTAGGGATCTTGCCAGGAGTTCCTGGCCTGCTTTTTGCCATCAGGGAGCTCCTCCAGGGCTGGGGCACAAAGCCCGCCTGCCGAGCCCATCCTGCAGTAGGTCTTTCCGGAGGTCAAGGGCTGGAGCCATCCCTTGTCAATCAGACCTTGATCTCTCAGAGAGCCCAGACCTCAGGAGGTGACCTGGAGGGAAGGCTGGGCAGGTGTATGATTTGGGCCCCTTTTGCTTCCAGGGGGATCCTGGACCAGAGGGACCATCAGGGCCCCCGGGCCCCCCTGGGAAACCAGTAAGTGTCCTCAGATCTCCCAATGGCAATGTGCAGCTGGGGAAGAAGAAGGGTCCTTGGCGAAAGCCTGGGGTGGAGAAGGTTCAGGTCAGGCTCCATCTCCACTCATCTCCTCTTAGGGCCGCCCCGGAACCATCCAGGGCCTGGAAGGCAGTGCGGATTTCCTGGTGAGAGGTGGTCCTGGGGTGGGGCTAATGCAAGGAAGGGGTGGGTCAGCTGGAGAGGGGCGGCAGTGGAGATAGGGTGGGTCAAGGGGAGAAGCGGCATCAGTGGGAAACGGGGCGGGGCTGCACAGAGTGGCTCAGACAGGTGGGGTGAGAGGAGGGTTTGGAAATTGGTAAGATGGGGAAGCACTGCCCAGCTAGCCTGAGGCAGGTCCATGACCACAGACCCTTATGGAATTTTCTTTTCAGTGCCCAACTAACTGTCCAGCAGGTGGGAAAGGCCCCCAAGGGCTGCGGGGAGTGAAGGTGAGCTAGTCCCTGGCCTGTCTTGGGAGGATGGAGCAGGTGATTGGGAGGGGACCTCACACTGAGCTCTGTCCTTTCCTTTAGGGGCATCCTGGCAAACGTGGGGTTCTGGGAGATCCCGGCCGCATGGGGCAGACGGTATGTATAAGGGCAGAGGACTATGACAAGGGTATGTGGAGCAGACCCTACCCGTTCCGCCCCCTTCCTCCTTCCTTCTCCTCTCCCTGTGGGTCTCTGGGGACAGAGCCTTGAGCTGGGGGGCAGGAGGCCCATGTTCTAGGTCACTGTGTCCTGGGCAAGTCTCTTCTCCTGGCTGGGCCTCCGCTTCCCCTTCCGTCTGTCACATGGGACCAGGAAGGGACGGTATCTTTGGTTGTCTGTATACATGTCCCTCGATCTACTTGCCTGTCTGATCACTCATTCCTGCCCCTTAGGGTCCCAAAGGAGAAGTGGGTGCCTCTGGAGAGCAAGGCATCCCTGGACCGCCGGTAAGGACCTCTTCTCCTGGGGCCCCTCTCCTCGTCCTATGAGACCTTCATAGAGTCAGCCCCCTGCTCTCGCCTCTAACTTGGAAAAGAGATGCCTGTGCTCAGCTGGCATGTCTCTGGGTGGGGAGAGGGAGACTGAGGCTGTCAGGAATTGGGGGGCAAGAACCAAGGCTGTCAGTCAGCAGATTTGGGCGAGGCCCAGGTTTTGCCACCATCCCTTTGAGTGACCCTGGCGAGTCCCTTCCCATCTCTGAGCCTGGGTGTCCCCTCTATGAGATTGGGACTCTGCTGCCTATCTCAGAGGGGCATCGTGAAGATTAGGTGTGGCGGTCAGAGAAGGTAGCATGAAATGGGCCTGGCAGCTACCATCGCTGTCATTCTTCTGTCTTGACAGGGTCCCCAGGGCGTCAGGGGCTACCCAGGCATGGCGGGACCCAAAGGAGAGACGGTAAGTGAGTCTGGGGGTGTCCTGCAAGAGATGCCCTGACAGCCCTCTGGCTTCAGGGGTCCAGCCAGAACTGACCTGCACCTCCTTCCTCTACCCAGGGACCTCGTGGATACAAAGGCATGGTGGGCCCCGTTGGCGCCGCTGGGTCACCAGTAAGTCTGTTCTTGGCACCTCCCCACATACATCCTCCATGCTGGAGCTCCTGGGCTGCAAAGAGGTGGGATACAGCTCCGCTTGAGGCGATTAACCTGGATTCCTGTTTGTCCTTCTTGCCAGGGTGAGGAAGGTCCGCGGGGACCACCAGGCCGAGCTGGGGAGAAGGGCGACGTGGTGAGTCCTCAGGCTCCTCTTGTCCAGTCAGGGCTCCTGGGGGCACTGGGCAGGACTGGGCTGCACCTAAGCCATGTGCGCGCGCGGGTAACTGGTTCAGGGAAGCAGTGTTTCTGCCCAGCCCAGTCAGCTCCCCCCGCCCCCAGTCCTCCAAACCCAGTCTGTTGTGGGTCAAATTCAGGCTTGGGGAGAGACCATGAGACCTAGTCCCACAGTCACTGGGGCCACACAGTGAAATTCCAGCAAATCAGTCATGGGGCTAATGGGATTTGGTCCGGATTCCGGTTCTCTTAACTCTTTTTTTTTTTTTTTAATTAATAGACTTTATTTCTTTTGAGGAGTTTTAAATTTACAGGAAAAAATTGAGCAGAGAGTAAAGCTAACTGTTATTCTTTTTTTAGTTTTTATTATGCACGTTTTAAAACATACGCAGAAGTAGAGAATGATATAATGAACTCCCATTTAACCTATCTCCCCCAAATTAACATTCTGCTATGCTCACGTCACCCTTCCCTTTTCCCCTTTCCTTCCTTCACTTTGTTATGGCTTCACTCTGACATTTCAAGAAAATCTTTAACATCATGTCATTTTACCCCTAAATACTTCTGTACCTATCTCTTAAAAATACGGATTTTTTTCTTATGTTATCACAATATCACTTTCATACCAACAAAATGATCAATTATTCTTTAACATGATCAAATAGCCAGTCTGTGTTCAATTTTTCCCAGTTACCTCAAAGGTGTCTCTTTAGGGTTCTTGTCCCAATTAAGACCCAAACAAAGCCCCCACATTGCATTTGGTTCTTTGTTACGTAACGTAAGTGGAGCTCAGGGCCTTGGTGGGGTCTCAGTGAGTTGCTGGCTCCTTCTCACCACCCCCAGCCCTGCCCAGCCCAGCCCCACTGCTTGGCACCAACCTCTACTCCCATCCACTGGGTCCAGGGCCAAAAGGGCACTCCCAGGCCCCTTTCCTCCAGCCCCTGCACAGTGTAGCTTGTGCCAGAGGGACCCTCGGATAGAGGTCACTGTTTTCAGCTTTTTGCCTCTGAACAGACAGGGGTTCAGCATCGTGAAGGTGAGCTCATCTCTATGTACTTTGCAGGGCAGCCAAGGTGTTCGAGGACCCCAGGGAGTAACAGGCCCAAAAGGAACAACTGTAAGTGACCCAGGCCCACCTGGACAGAGGGTGGGGTCCAGTCAACTCTGTCCAAGCCCCCAGAGGACGAGGAGCCTGGGACTCTAGACTGAACTGTTGTAGGCTCTGTCACCTCAGGAAATGCCCTTTCTGTGCCTTAGTTTTTCCATCTGTAAATAGGGTGGTGGTGAAGTAGGAGAGGTCATGGGAAACTTGCAGCAATCTGGGACCCTTGCCACCCACACAAGAGAAGGACTGTGGTCCAGCCCCTGAAGTCTTCTTCCTACTTCCACTCCCTTCCCCCGGTTGGCTGGTGGGTCTCCGCAAGATGACCAGACCCACTTCTTACCTGCACAATGCAGCTGTCACAGAGGGACATGTGTGGGTGGCCTGAACCCAGGCATCTCCTCATTGTGAGTCTACCCCCAACTCTACTCCTGAGCAGGGTTCCCCGGGTGTCGATGGCAAGGACGGGCTCCTCGGCATACCTGGCATGAAGGTAGGAGTGGGGACTGCTGGTGGGATTGGGGCAGCGGTCAGGGCCCTCCCAGCTCGGGCCCTCAGTCCCATCACACTGATCTGATCCTGGAGGCCTAGGAGCCTGGAACCCTCAGGAGTGTCATCAACACATCCCTTCTTGCCCTTGGGCCATAGTTTTCCTGCCTGCATTCGGGTAGAAGCCATGGATCCTCTGGGTGGAGCTCTCATTTGTGTCTCTGGTTCTCTGTCTCTCCCAGGGCAGTACAGGACTGGCAGGACGGCCAGGAAACCCAGGCCACCAGGGCCTACCAGTGAGTATGGGGCGGAACCATGGGAGCCGCCCCACAGAGGCTGCCCCATGGCAAGCTGCTTCTCCTCCTCAGAGACGCCAGCCACTCTGTTGCCCACCTCCCCACAGTGGCATGAGTGGCTGATGAAGTAAAAATCCACACACCCAGGGCTCTTGCTCTAATCCTTGTCCCCACCCCCCCAGCCCAGGCCTCATCACTACCTCTGTGGCCTCTGGCTGGCTTAGGCCTCACCTTTTGGCCATTCCAATCCTCCATGGTGCCTAGGTAGAATCAGAGCATTTCCGTGCTACAGCACCTTCCGTGGCCCTCATTGCCTCCATGAAAGTCATTCCATCCAGTCAATCAAGAAAGTCACCGAGTACACGAGGTGCACGAAGTGGTAGAGAAACTTTATGAACAGGACAGCGACAGTCCTGGCCCTCACAGCTCATCGCAGCATTCAAGGGCCACCTCAACCGGGGCAGCTTACCCCTGCTGCCTTGTCAGCCACTGCCCCTCTTCGTCCTCTCCTTTCTCAACACTGCCTTGGATTTTCTGCCCCCACGGCTTGAGGCCTTTGCCCGTTCCTCTGCTTAGAATGCTCTGTGCCTTCTCACCATTCAGCCCTGCCTCTGTCCCACTCCTTTTGGGAGCCCCGTCCATGGGAACACATTACGTCCTGCCCTCTCCCTGCTGCCTGCTCCCTGCTGGAGGTACTGAGACCACGGCCTGCTAACGTGCCCATGTGTAGGCTTTGTTCCTGTCTGCACCCATGTGTCACATGTGCCTATGGGCACACAGTGTGCTCCTCTTCTCTGCGTGGACCACCGGCCCCTCTGTCCCCCCATCTTCTCCCACTAGGGCTTGGGCGCTGGGCATAATCCAGTTCATGATGACTTGTCTGGGCCTTCTGTTGTTCCGCTCCCACAAGGGGGAAGGAGATCTGGATTAGATTTGGGGGAGTAAAGCACAGGTGCATGGAACTCCCCCATGCCAGGGCAGAAACTGATGTCAACTTCTTTCTACAGGGTGTGCCAGGCCAGGCTGGGACAAAAGGCGGCCCTGGAGATAAGGTGAGGTAACCCCAAGTTGGAAGCAGAATGGCTTAATCTGAGCAAGAGAGCCTGGGGGCAGGGACCAGGGGTGTGTTGTAGACCGCAAGGCTCAGGCCTCACCCCAGGCTCAGCAACTCAGCCTGGACACAAGTCTCCTGGGCTTAACCACCTCCCGGCTGCCTCCCACCCCCCACCCCTCATCCCAGCTCAGTGGAGACAGGATGGCATGGCTCCAAATTCAGAGAAACAAACACAGGAAAATCAATGAAGTCCAGAGGACCTGACCAAGAATACCCTTTCCTTTCCCCAACTCATTTGGTTCCAAAGTCTGTTTAGGGTTCATTGGGCTTCTCCAAGGCCAAGGGCCTGACTGGGCCACCCAGACTGACCTGAGACTTGTGTTTTCCTGTAGGGTGAGCCAGGCCAACAGGGCCAACCCGGATTCTCTGGTCCCCCCGGGAAGGAGGTAAGTGCTCCCTCCTTTGACACAAGGGTTTTTGCTTTGCCCCCCATCCCCAGGCCAGATGACCCTGCACTCAGTATGTGGGGCCTGGGTGAGACTGTGGGATGAAGCCCTAGCCTGGGGGTGCCCTGGTGCCAGTCAGGGCACTGCCACTGATCCAGGGAAGCTCCCTTCTCTCTGTACGATGCAGTGAGGGTGAGGACTGGTTCTGTTCTGGGATATGACCTCCCCACATGACCAAGCTGACTGGGGCTGAGAATCCAGCAGACAGAGTTGTTCATTCATTCATTCATTCCATAAACATTCACCAAATACCTGCAACTATGCTAAATGCTGAGATAGATAGTCTCCTATTCACACAGAGCTTAGTTTAGTGGAAGAGACAGACATTAAATAAATGACCACATGACAACTAATCATAATTGTGTTGGGTTCTATGAAGGAAAAGTAAAGAGACCTGAAGAAAAAAAAGGGAGTGAGGGAAGGCTTCCCTGATAAAGCAAATTAGCTGTGACCTAAGAATGGGTGGGCATTAGCTAGGTGTGGAAGGGAGGAATCCACCAAGCCTACTGCTTACCCCCAATTTCTCTGTCCCCCAGGGAGAGCCAGGGCCTCCAGGAGAAATCGGTCCCCGGGGCCTCATAGGGCAGAAGGTAAGTGCCTGGTACAGTGGCCCCTCCTTGGGGTCCTTGCAGCTGCTGGCTCTGCTGGACCCAGAATCTGGGTCCTCTCAGTGACTCCAGCATCTGCCTGTCCTGCCCAGCCTTGTGCGAGGCCTCCCCAGCTAGGGTCTCAGTTTGTTGGTCTGTGAAGTGGAGCAAAGGACCTCCATGCTGGTGACCACAGAAATGGAGGGCACCCTGACCATGTAAGGTCAGACAGGGGGAGGCCTCCCATGCTGATAGCCTGGTGTGACCATCTCTTTCCATTTCAGGGTGACCAGGGTGAGAGGGGGCCAGTGGGGCCGCCAGGCCCTCAAGGACGGTCGGTAAGTGCAGGGCAACTTAGATGGGGGTGGGGGGAGCATGTCTGGGCACCTCATTTGATTTACTCCTATGGTTTCTTTTCCTCTCAGGGCGCCAAGGGGGTGCAGGGGTCCCCGGGAGTTCCAGGGCCACAAGGCTTGCCAGGCATCAAAGGGGACAAGGTACCAAATGGGGCTGGAAAATATCTGGGAAAGAAACCCTAAGACCCTGGGGAGTGGAGCTCAGATTCTTCCTGAGCTTCCAAATCTTGGCAGAAAAAATTACTCCCTGTGGGGGGTCCGGGGAGTGTGGCCGGGAGCCGGGGTTGGGGAAAACTCACCAAGTCCGCCACTCCCTTCTTTCTCCAGGGCGTCCCGGGAAAGACCGGGCCCCGTGGCGGAGTGGTGAGTACCAGCACCTCCACTTCCCTGGCCTCGAGGCGTCCTGAGTGTTGCGGGGGTGGGTGGATGGGGCGGGATGCGAGCGCTGCTCAGACTCGCGGTTCTCCAATTGCAGGGCGACCCGGGGGTGGCCGGCCTCCCCGGAGAGAAAGGCGAGAAGGTGAGCGGGCTGCGTGGGGGTGGCTGGGGAAGCGGCGGGTGGCCTCGGGGCCCCACCACTTGGTGACCGCGCTTCCTTGTGCTTGCAGGGCGAGTCTGGAGTGCCGGGGCCCAAGGGACAGGTGAGTCCTGCCCCTGCGACACCACTTTCCTCCTCTCCAGCTAACACCGCCCCCCCATCACTCGGCGCGGTGGGAGGACCGCCCCTCCCCAGGCCCCCGCCCACCCTGCCCCTCCCCCCTTACGCGCTCTCCCACCCGTCCTTCCTCCCGCTTTTATATCTCTTCCCCCTTCCGGCGCGTGCGTCCTCACCCGGCTCTGCATCCACCCCACCTCGGCAGCAAGGAGTCAGTGGAGAACCGGGCTACCGGGGTCCCAGCGGAGATGCGGGCGCCCCCGGGGTGCAGGGCTTCCCAGGGCCCCCAGGCCCTCGAGGACTGGCTGGAGACCGCGGCGTGCCGGGACAGCCCGGGCGACAGGGCGTGGCGGTGAGCTGGCCCCCCGGGGAGGGGGTCTCCCGGGTAGGAAATCTCCTCGCGGTGCCGCTTAAGCCCCAAAGGCTAGGAGCTCCCTGAGGAAGCTGGCGTCCCTGAGTTTGGTTCCACGTTCCAGATGAGAGAGGATGGGTGTGGGTGCAGCAGGAGGGATTTCAGTCAGATGCTGGAAACACATCGGGGGAGAAAGTGGGAGCAGGAGGGGGTCACAGGGCACAAGAGCAGCAGCCCTGATAGCCAGGAGCTTCTTCCTGAAAGGCCTTCTCTGCTTCCAGGGCCGAGATGCCAGTGACCAGCACATCGTGGACGTGGTGCTGAAGATGCTGCAAGGTGAGGGGAGGGGGCAGCAAGCCCCTCCTCACAGGCTAGGTCAGGGCATCACGCCCCGTCAGGAGTCTCTCCACGTGCCCTTTCTCCAGTGTCTGGAGTCCTGGGTGCTCATTCCAGCTCTGCCTCTGAGGGCCTGGGGACCTTCCATACATCCCTGCCCTCTCTGGCCCTCTGACTTAAGCAAACGGCCTGAGGAAGGGGGTGGTTAAACGGGGTTTTTCTGTCTGCACACTCAGAGGCCGGCGGCTGTCAGGAGGCTCTGCCTCGAGGGTTTTCTGAGTTGTCATCCATGTCACAGACCCATCTCCTTACTTCCCTCCCTCCAGAGCAACTGGCAGAGGTGGCTGTGAGTGCCAAGAGGGAAGCCCTGGGTGCAGCCGGCATGATGGGTCTCCCAGGACCCCCTGGGCCTCCTGGGTACCCAGGCAAACAGGGACCCCATGGGCACCCTGGCCCTCGGGGCATTCCTGGCATCGTGGGAGCTGTAGGTCAGATTGGCAACACAGGGCCCAAAGGTGAGTAGTGTTCTGTGGTGGGAGTGGGGCCAGGCGATGGGATTTGGGCCAGGCTGGTCCCAGGGGTCTCAAGCGGGCTAACTGCTCAGCCTCCTGTTTTCTCTTCTTTTGTCATTCCCCTTCCCAGCACAAAATTTCCTGGGCTTTCTTCCTAGGGAGCAAATTGATGAAAATGAATGTACTATTTTAAGACTTCGTTTTTTGTATGTGGGGTTTTTGTTTTTGTTTTAAATTTGCTTAGTGGCATCCTGGAAACATCTTCCCATGTCTCTAGAAGTGGGGAGACAGATGAACAAAACAGTAAAGCAGGAAGAGTCGAGTCACAAGATGAGGATGAGACCAGACTCTGCCACTTTCTCATTGTGGCCCTTGGACAAATTACCTGTTAATCTCCCTAGGCCTTAGATTTATCATAGATTTATAATGTTATTATTAGATTTGTAATAGCCGCATCTGTAAAATGGGGATATTAATCACAACAATCTCATGGTGTTGTCATGAGGATGATATTTAGAGGTAATTTACATAGAACTCTTAGTTCACTGCTTGGCAATAGTGGATGCCAGCTATCCTTATTGTTAGACATGTCCCTGTGATGAACTTTATCGGCTCTAGTCGTCCATCCTTTGTCTGGACCTGCCTCTATTTAACCAGTTCTGTAATCATTTCCAACTTTCCTTTATTGTAAACTAGCACAAAACAGGAGTAACTGCTATGTGTGAAATAGAAATTAAATAGCAAGCAAAGTAAAAACAAAAACATTTTCCAATTCTGAAAAACTAAGGCCCCTTTTTTCTCTGCAGGAAAACGTGGAGAGAAGGGTGACCGGGGAGACATGGGACGTGGACATCCTGGAATGCCTGGGCCCCCAGGGATCCCAGGTAAGATCTTGGCCCTGCCCGGCAGCAGTTTTTTCCCTCAGCTCTGGGATTAATGACCTGTAGACAAAGGGGCTTTTTTCCATGGAGGCCTCATGCTCGGCCAGCTCAGTGCCATACACCCAGCTTTCCCTTCCCTTTGGAGCACCCAGGAGGCTCTGGGTGAGGTCTGGCTGGGAACTGGAAGCTGGGATTCTGAGTACTTTCTGGGTAGCATCAAAACTGCTTCATGGAGAGAAAGAGCATTTGCTCCCAAGACTCACTGATTGAGAGTTGGGAATAATGTACCATCTGTGTGACTCTCAACCTGTGTGTCTGGGGCAGAGTCCCTTCTTCCTGTGGTGTCCTTGGCTTCATTCCCTGCCCACCTCCCAAAAAATGGAACTTATGAATTCTAGACAGGAGGAGGCCCTGATATCTTGACCTTCTCCATTTCACAGGACTCCCTGGCCGGGATGGCCAGGCAATCAATGGCAAAGATGGAGATCGAGGGTCCCCAGGAGCCCCAGGAGAGGCAGGCCGGCCTGGTCTGCCAGGCCCCGTGGGGCTGCCGGGCTTCTGTGAGCCTGCGGCTTGTCTTGGAGCCTCAGGCTATGCCTCTGCACGCCTCACAGAGGCTGGATCCATCAAGGGGCCATGAACATCAGGCCAGGACAGAGCCCGACGAGCATCCTGGGGGAAAGGACTAGGTCCCCTTTGGGTGGACATGTGCCCCATCCCTCAGCCCAGGAAACTAGCTTTCCCAGGACCTTCTGTCTGGGACCCCGGAGTCCTGAGGAAAAGGAAATTCTAAAACATGGGGGAAGGGAAGGGAGGGCATCAGAATGAAAAAGTGAGGCCAACAGACAGGGCCAGTGTCCCTGGAGAGTCCCAGCTCCAAAGAGGATGAGTGGCTTTCCTTCCTGGAGCACCGCTCAGATGTTACCAAAACAAATGTCTCCTTAATTTGCGCCATCCTCCACTGGCCATCTTGTCCTTGGGGCAGGTGGACTGAGGTCTCTGCTGGTTCCTGATTCCATTTCACCCCCTGGGCTTACTGGGTGACTGCTGATGGGTGACTACCTGAGGTAGCCATCGCTAAGCCAGCCCCACTACTTCCTCCCTGCCTCCCTCCCATCTGAGTATTTAAACACCCATCTCCCTTCTTTTTCTGGCATCACCTTCTCCCACCACTCCCCTAGGTCCACGCAGGCCTTTCTGTAAATAAAAGTCCCCAACTTGGGTACAAACCAGGATGTGAATTGTAGGGCTTAATTTCTCATGGATTGGGCGTGGGCCTCCACTGCCTGGGCAGGATGGTCAGGGACTCTGGAAGGGGAGGTCAAGGGGTGGGGTACCTTCCTCTGGGCACATCCTAAATTGTGAGCATTAGGATGGCACTGCATGTTTGAGGAACATCTGTGGGAAGAACCTGGGGGTGGTCAGAACAGTAACCTCCTGTCTCACTTTGGGCAGACCCCTTCCCAGCCTTTGTACAGCTATGGCAAGGTCTCACATATCCCTGGTGTCTTGCCAGGGCCTGGCACACAGGAAGTCCTCTGTGAATTTTGGCACCCATTGCGTGCTAGTCCTGGGGCAGGAGCTGGCAGCAGAAGATTAGAAGACTTGGCTCTTACCTTCCAGCGGTTCCCAGGCCCATGAGGAAAACAGACATGGAATTGGATGACGAAAGGAGAAGTGACATTCACTCCTGCCACTTTCACTAAGGGGATGTTTAGGGGAGATTGGCTCAGATCTGATCTGTACCCCTGGGGGCTCCCAGCCTCACAGCTGTGTAAGTGAGCAAAGCTGCTCCAAGCAGAAGCAGGGAAGGGCATGGCAGGTGCCCCTGGCCCATGCAAAGATAAGGCTTTTGCAATTCAAGAGTGACCACTCCCTTTGCTCCATTATTGATTTGGGCATTTCCCCCCAAATGAAGCATTCTGCCAGCCCCAGACCCTCCTGGAGACAGGACTCCAGCCGGAGGTCTGAGCATTTTCTGAAGCCTGCGCCCTCCTGCACCTCACCCTAAACTTAGCTGTAAGTCCCCACCTGTGACGGAGCACCCTTCTCTTCCTCTGGCCAGCAGAGAACTCCCCTCACTAGACCACCCCCTCTCCTCCCTCCCTCACCCAATACACACATACCCCACTGGTGACATCTCAGCTCCCTTACCCCAATCCAGGGACAGACAGGAAAAATAAGGTGGGATAGCCTTGAGGGCCAGAAGGGGCTTTGCCGTCACTGCTTTGGCAAATCCTGAATCACAGCATTTCCGCCCCTTCACCCCCCCCACCCCCGCCAAAAAAAAAAAAGGCCCTACTGTTGCTGTGGCTGCTGGAGCCTTAGAATCCAGACAGAACTAGGGCTCAGTGAGGAGGGGAAGAGGATGAGAGCGACAGGAGGCAGCTGCAGCCTGTCCCTGAACAGGCTCTCAGGCATTTCGTGCCTGGTGGGGAGGGGCTCCCCCCTTCCGCAGGCCAAGTTACATTACTTGTCCTGGTGCCTGAATCCTTGGCCTTCGAGAGTCATTTATTTAAAACAGAAAAATAAATGAAAGTTTCAAAAACAACCCAAAAGAAAACCCCAAATAGTGCCTGATACATAGCAGGTGCTCAATAAACAGTTATTAAGTGAATGAGTATGTTCAGGTGCTCAGAGAAGTCCCACCCATCATCAAACCAGGAAGGAAAGGATTTGGTCTCAGTGAGTCTGTGGCTGAGGCCCAGAGCATCCAGTTTATTCCCTCCGCCGCCAAGAACAGGGACCTGCTCCTCAATCACTGAACTTTGGGAGACAAAAATCTAATCAACAAAAATGAAGTAGGAAATCAACTCCCCCATTTGCAATGAGGAAAAAGGGGATTTAGGAAGCCGAACAGAGTATCACAGTAAAACAACCCAGTCCCTTCCTGGAGGTTCAGCAGCTTCTCCTCCAGAAGAAGCCCGTGAAGACTCAGAGTCCCTACCCTGGCCCTGGCAGGGCTGCAGAAATCTGCATGATGGGATTTTGTTTCAAGTAATTTAGCAAACTATTAATATTTCAACCCAGCTGGCCAGCATCCAACACATGCCACCAAAAAATCAGTGAAAGGCGCCTTTAGCCAGAGCTCTGCTGTTTTACTAACAAACAGGGTCTCAAGTTGGCGGCTGGTTATTCGGGCAATTTCTGAAGTGGGTAATGATATGGTGGCACTGGGTGGGCTTAGCAGCTGACGAAGCCCTCTGCAAGGAAAGCACTGGCAGAACAGTGGAGAAGCAGTTGGAGGCTGCTCTAAAGAATCCTGGTAGGGACAGAAACATTCCCAGGCTAAATGGCGGGCTTGTTTCTTATCCATAAAGCAGGACAGTTGAATTCCCACTTTATTTTTGTTGACTAGGTTTTTGTCTTCCATTGAGAGGACCCGTAAGCCAGGTGCCGTGATTATTGGGCCTCTGTCATACTCTTCATGAGGTCACAGTCAACTAAACTCAAGTGAGTCCAGCTCCAGGTGTCCTTTGCCGCCTCTGCGTATCCTATCTGATAAGCACCACAAACTCAACTTGTCCAAAACTAGAGTCAAAACTGGAGCCGCTCCCTGACCCACCTGCTCCTTTAGGGTACCCCTATCAGTGATTAGTTCTACCATCTCCCTGGAGCCCAAGGCCTGAAAGCTGCATCATCTTTAACTCCCTCTGCCTTCATCCCTTATCGCAAATTCTTCTTCAATCCTGTTGATCTCTCCTTTTCACTCCTTTGTTTAGCAAACGTTCATTCATTCCGTAAGTATTGCTCATTGTCTCCCCAACTAGAATGTAAGCTCTATGAAGGCAGGGGATTTTGTCCTGTTCACTGCTGTACCTCAGAGCCTACAGCAATGTACAGTATTTAGCAGGAACTTAATATATACATTAGCTAAATGAATGATTATATTATTTAGGATAATAGCCACATGCTTTATTATGGCGCCCAGCCCCTTAGACCTGGACCATCTTCCTCTCTAGCCTTATGTCTCCTAACTTCTTGCTATTCCTAAAACACCCCATGTTCTCATGTTTTTACACCTGCTGTTCCCTGGAATACCACCCTCCTGCCCTTCCTTGTCTAGCTAATTCCTACTCCTCTTTTAAAACTTGATCTTGTCCTCTAGCGATGCCCGCCTCACCCCACCTGCCAGCTGGGCTGGGCATTTTTGTTTTTATGTTTATTTATATCATGGTGACTATGGTGATTATCATTATGAGCAATTATTATGATCGTTAATCAGTTACTGAGCTCTTATTATTATCAGGCACTGTGCTGAACACCCTGCAAATATTATCTAATGCTACCCTTACAACAACCCTGTGAAGCAGGTATTAACCCCATTTGTCATGTTAACAAATAAAATCTCGGGGTGGCCAGTTAACTCAGTTGGTTAGAGCATGGTGCTATTACTGTGTTTCCCCCAAAATAAGACCTAACCGGAAAATGAGTCCTAGCATGATTTTTCAGGATGACATCCCCTGAACATAAGCCCTAATGCGTCTTTTGGAGCAAAAATTAATATAAGACCTGGTCTTATTTTCGAGGAAACACGGTAGCACCAAGGTTGCCGGTTCGATCCCCACATGGGCCACTGTGAGCTGCGCCCTCCTTAAAAAAAATAATAATAAATAAATAAAATCTCTTAAATCCACTTCCACCTACAGCTACCATCCCATATGTTTGGTTCTTTTATGGGAATAAAGGATTGTCGAGTATGGCTCCTAGCTCATCGTACCGTCCTTGGACTCCTTGCTGGCTTCTCATCTCCCTGGTCTCTGAGAGTCAGAGTGTCACATGGCTTGATCCTTGAACACCTTTTTCTCTCACTCCTCTCGTGATCTCATTCAGTTTTGTGGCTTTAAATTCCACCTATACATCCCTAACCCAGACCTCTCCCTGTATCTCAATTCATTTATCCAACTGCCTGTTCAACATCTCCCCTGAGAGGTCTAGTAGACGTCTATCTCAATTTTAACGTGGCCCAAATGTTAAAATGATAGGCCCTCTCAAATCCCTTCTCCATCTCAGTTACTGGCATCTCCATCCTTTCAGTTCCTCAAGCTAAATTGTCTTGTACCCTCCATCTGATACATCAGCAAATCCTGTTGGCTCGGCCTTCAAAGTATATCCAGAATTCAGCCACTTCTCACCACCTCCCCGACGACCACTCCAGTCACCATTTTTACTTCTTGCCAGAAGTTTAGCAAGAGCCTCCCAACTAGTCCCCTGCTTGCACCCTTGCTGCTCAACTAGCAGCCAGAGTGGTCCTGTTAAAACTAAAATCAGGGGCTGGCCCAGTGGCTCAGGCAGTTAGAGCTCCATGCTCCTAACTCCGTAGGCTGCCGGTTCGATTCCCATGTGGGCCAGTGGACTCTCAACCACAAGGTTGCCAGTTCAATTCTTCGAGTCCCGCAAGGGATGGTGGGCTCCGCCCCCTCAACTAAGATTGAACACGGCACCTTGAGCTGAGCTGCCTCCCAAATGGCTCAGTTGGTTGGAGCACGTCCTCTCACCCACAAGGTTGCCGGTTTCGACTCCCGCAAGGGATGGTGGGCTGCACCCCCTGCAACTAGCAACGGCAACTGGACCTGGAGCTGAGCTGCGCCCTCCACAACTAAGACTGAAAGGACAACTTGAAGCTGAATGGCACCCCCCACAACTAAGATTGAAAGGACAAGAACTTGACTTGGAAAAAAGTCCTGGAAGTACACACTGTTCCCCAATAAAAGTCCTGTTCCCCTTCCCCCACAAAAACAAAACAAAACAAAACAATCTTAAATCAGATCATGTCTCCCTGGCCTAAAACCCTCCAATGGTTTCCCCTGCACTCTAGGAAAAGCCTGAGTTCCTACAATGGTCTACAAAGCCCTGTAAAATCTGCCTCATCCCTACCCTTTTGACTTTATCTCCCACAATTTCTTCCCAGCCACTCTGGCCTTCTGGCGTTTCTCAAACACACCTGGCTCCCTCCTGTATCAAAGGTCTTTACACTTGCTGTTCCCTCTTCCTGGAATGCTCTTCCCCTAAACATCTGTGTAGGTCACCCACTCATTACTTTCAGGTCTTTGTTCAAACATTACCTTCAGTGATGTCTTTTTATGACCACCCTATTAAACTGCAATTCATTCCCCTCCACCACCAAACACCCCGGGCCCTCCTTTTTCTCCAAGACATGCATCATTTCATGTACATTTTATATATTTCTATTGTCCCCACACTAGAATGCAAACTATAGGAGGTGGGGATTTTTCTATCGTTCATTTATTAATGTGTTCCCTAGCATCTAGAGCAGAGCTTGGTACAGAGCGGGAACTCGCTATTTGACTAAATAACAGATGGAGAAATGAAGACTCAGTCAAGTTTCTTACCCAAGGACTTACTAGTATGTGGTATATTGGATTCTGGATTCTAGAGCCTTCATTATTACCCTTAAGTTATACCTTCCCTGTTTATCAACCACCACCCAGAGAGCCACAGGGGAGCTCTGACCTGAAGGCAGGGGCTGTGATCTGAAATGCGGGCTTCATCCTGCGCACCGCGTCAGGGCAGTCCTGGTTTTGTAGGCTTCAAAATACATAGGGGTATCTTCCTATCCATCTCGGGCCAAACTGTTTAAGAAATCCTCCCCCCTGGACACCATCTGGATGATAAGAGTCAGAGGTTTCCCTATCCATCCTGTCTGCATGGGGCTACACTATTCACTATGGACCATTTCTGCCTTCCCTCCAGACAGTACTCAGACTGACACGCCGGCTACTCGTTCACATCACTGTGGTCTTGAATCAGAAATTTCAGGATACAAGTTCTCTGTAGTTTTCTTTGTATAGAACCTAGGACAGAACTTAAGTCCCTCAAGTGGTACTTAGTAAGCTTTCTGCTAATGACAGAACACTCAAAATAGTCAAAGCTATCTAAAGTATACATGTACAGAAGAGTCCAAAGGATTGATGAAAAAGACCAAGGGGAAGAAGGCTTCCTCAGGGAGGGGAATACTACATAAAGGACCGCCATCAGCACTAAAATCCCTAGCAATCCCGGGAATTCTGCTCCTATCCTAAACAGGTAGAATTTACTAGTAGCTCTAAGACTTCAGCAAAAGGGCAACGCAGATGAAGGCAGTTTATACACACGACAGAGACTCTGCCTTAGATTCAGAGATCAACCCTGCTGCGGGCGGGCGTATTATTTACTTGCAGCCTCGATCTACTTCATTGAGCCCCCTGCATATCTGCCAAGTATTAAGGTGCAAAGTGGCACCTCTTTCCCTCCTTGGTTGGCCTGTCTACTCCTTCCCCTGATTGGTCAAAACCTCAGGAAGCTACCAGTATCCTCTGGCCATCCCTATGCCTCTGCTATCCATAATGAATCATATGTTGAAAAGCTAATGACTGCCACCACATGTAAGGAGGACCGAAGAGGCAGCGGGAGCAGACCAGACAGGCCCAAGATAATGTGAGGTCAGGAACATGGAGAAGGAATGGTTCCAAATGAAGCTTCTGAGGGCACACCAGCCAGAAATGGTAACACTCTGGAGTGGAGCAGGAGGAAGGCACTGAAGGGGATTGTGAGGGAGGCTCAGTGATGGTGGTGACATCACTCAGTGGTAGGGCTGCTGCTTCCTACTACTCTTCATGTCCCAGCACTCAGCTCCTCTAGATAATAAACATACAGCTAGGTAACAGATGACACAAGTTTTGTCAAATCAAAGACAAAGTACATCAACTTGCATTGGCAATTTTTAATGTTTCACTTGTGCAGAACTGAAATTTATATTTAAAGGCACAGAAGGAAGGAAAGGCAGTTATCACAGCCTGAATTCACAATAAAGGATGCTGGATAAAATCAGAGGACTGCTCCTCTTTAGCCATAGGAAAATAAATAATGCAGTACTAAACTAGAGCTTTATTTTATTACATTTCCATGTAAAGACATCACCCAAATATGAGTTAAGCAAGACTTTCTGGCCACATACCAAGGGTGCACAGTTGATCCCACTTTGGAATAAATGCCCAGAAGGCAGGTTTTACCAGTGGGTGGGAGCTTAGGCACAAAGAGTTCTCATTCAGGAAGCAACAGATTTGAAGCAGTCAAACACGCAGCTTTGAAAACTGGAAAAGAAATCTTTCAAGACATTTGTTTTGAAAAGAAAAATTATCTGCCTATCAAGAACTGTAATTTTCAAAAATAGAACGAGGCCTGATTAAACAGTACTTATGACTTTTTGATAAAAATTACAAAAATAAAAACTGAAACTCTTCTGTCCTTGAGAGAGATATAGAAAACTATACTTTTTCCTATAATATTATAAGAGAATTGTCAGTATTTCACCTTTATGTCTCTTAAAACGTCATTTCTTCTTCTTTCCACATTCTGCCACTTTAAAAATAGCAAAACCTGTTCAACATGGCAATATCTGCTAAGTGAAAGGATGCACATCTATTGAATAAAAGAGTATGAATGAGGAAAAAGCTGAAAGTTTTGAAAAATACTAGATTACCCCTTATGGGATCACACCCACCAGGTGGAAGAAAAGATAAAGGCCAAGATTTTCTTCAAAACACAATCCAGTGATTTGAAACATTCTATACATAATTTCTAATTTCAACGCACAACTGGAAATTCCTGATTGGTATGTACACCAAGAGAGGGAACAGTGAAATTTGGTAGAACAGTAGGGCATATTTCTTATTACTTTCATTTAAATAACATCAGACTTACCAATTATTATCTTTCTTCCGTATTTAAAACACTGATTAGCCAGGTTAAATCCTAAGAGTATGAAAGTAAAAACAAGTCTCAACTTAGATCTGAGCACGGCTGGATGCCACTGATTCTGCATTACAGAGAGGACTCAGGTGTCCTCTTTTAAATATTTGCGCGTATGCCCCCAAACACCTTATATGCAGATTCTGTTTAAGTGTGTAAATAAAACAAGTTCTGTATTTTCTAAAAATAACTTCACAAGCTGATGGTAAATTTGATGTTAAAAGATAAAACTATACCTTTAAAAACATTAAGCCTTAAAATTTTATCCAGTGTTTTAAGAAGTGGATTATTAAAATAATTTTTGAAATGAGATATTAAATGTATTTAAATCTGGGCTTTTCTGTACTTAATAATGTTTCTTAAAAAAAAAAAAAAAAAAAAAAGTTTAAAAACATCAAGAGCCGGAACATGCTGCCAGGACAGAAATAATCAGAAATGTCTTCATTCGCAGACCCTGGACAACTCAGTCTTGTTTTGAATTTTTCAAAGCTTGAAGTCTCTCTAGTAGTGGAGGATGAGAATAATGCCACATTGAAAACAGCCAGTCAGAAACCGGGAATCCCAAGTTATCTTTGTTTAGTTTGATTAAAGCAGAATATAAGTCTTTAGCCTTCCCAAGTTTCTTGGCAAATGCATCTGCTTGAAACTCAAATCTGCGGCTTAGGACTGTTAGGCAAAAAGAAAGAACCTGGAAAAGTAAAGAAAAAGGTTTTAACAAGTGCCCAGGCCTTTGTTGTCACTGAAGGTTTTATGAACTAAGACTGGAGAAGAAGTTCAGCTCAGGATAAGAGAAACAGCAGGCCCAAAGAAAGATCAGTAGTATTTAGGGAACCTAGGATGGGGGAATTATTATAAATTGAGTTGTCCCCCCACCCCGCCAAGCATCAGACCAGAAACAGATATATATCCAAATGAATGTTATCTTTACCAATAATTACTAGTTTTTAAGAATCTGCCATGTGCCAGGCACTTTACATATTTCCCAACAATCCTATAAGGTAATTATTCTTACTCCTGTTTTACAGCTGAGGAAGGTGAAGTTCAGAGAGGTTAGATAACTTGCTTGAGGTCACACAGCCCGAAGTGCTGAAATTCTCAGTGACTCCAAAGCCCACACATACCACCTTCCTCAGAGTCAGGGTAAAGTCCTGGTAATTTATATTCAGATTCTTTTTTTCTTTTAAAAATATATTATTGATCATTTATCCACTTTTAAAGAATAATGAGTCTTTACTGAGAATATTCTAAAAAATATGCAATAGATTCTAATGACAATCTCAAAATTGAATTTTCTAAAGTGTCTGAGCTCTGGTGGCATTGCCAGAATAAATACCCAGTCCCTGAAGGTGACACTATAAAGGAGACAAATTTCATTTGAAAATATAAATTCCTAAGGGAAAAATAACTTCTCTGCATACTAAAATATTGCAGGTTGAATGACATGATATTTAAGGTATTTCTTATCTTAAAATAGTTCAGCATTAAAACAAAACAAAAAAAGTTTAAAAATTCTCTCGTTTGTACCTCTAGCAAATATGAGTCTCAAAGTCTGGGAGTTCTTGATACATTTTAAGATATATCCAAAGCTAATAACTGAATTCTGCCTGAAATTTCTTTCCAATTCTTGAATATACTTTTTAGGATAGAATCATTAACTGGTGTGTGTGTGTGTGTGTGTGTGTGTGTGTGTGTGTGTGTGTGTGTGTGTGTGTGTGTGGTGATATTAAGTGCCCCAAGCAAACTGTTTTTTGAATCTCACTATAAATAAATAAAGACATAAGCAGATACTAATATGCCCTATCTGCTCTAACGTAGGTTTGCAAACTCTTCTTAGGTGGGCAATTTTCCCAAAGACAGTATCTCTTTCCTATCATAACCTCTTAAACACTGACATTAAACGTAAGATTTTCTGTTAAAGTATCTAGTCTTTTTGAAACAAATCTTATGGGCTCTCAAAGGTTTTGAAAATTAATATCTCTGTGATCTAATCACATTCCAAATTACTCTAATACCCCACATTTATTTAGACATGTTTTGAAGTGAACTCAACTACTCAATATAAGGAAACAAAACAAAAAACCCAGAGCAACCCAATTAAATGCACAAAGGATAACCACCAACACTACTTATAAGAGGACCTGCTACTCAGTCAGAATCCAGGAACTTTCACTTAATGAGTATGATTATCTGATTTCCCAGTCTGTGGCAGGTTAAAGAAGAAAATTAGAACGGGATAGTGTCCAAAACGAAAAGTCACATTGACAGTAGCAGGGATTATCAGCCTCACTGTGAGGGAAGAGACAAGAACATTACTTAACTATATAGTACAACTGCTGAGAAAGCAGAGCAGTCTGAGGTCATGAGTATACATGACCCAGTGTCCTTAAGGCATTACTGAATTGTGACAGAAGACAGAAATGACAACATCATTATAAGGCGGTCTGTAACCTCTTTAGGAAGTAACAAATAGGCATTTTATAAATATTTTCAATGAAAGTTAAAATACTAACTTAAAACATTTAGAGTTTAAAGATAATAAATCTCAGTTCTCTGAAACATTAGTTTAGTTTATGTGGACGATGCAATACAAATATGATGTGTTCCTCTCTATTTTTCTTTCCTGGTACCTTATCCTTTTCTCCCTTTTTACAAAGAAATAGGGTTCATTTAGTTTATCTTAAAACCTTAAATCTATAGCCTGTCCCAAGAAAGATGTCTTCTGAAAGGAGATATCTCAAGATCCCCAATATTACTTCTTGGCTTAATCTGGAGCCTTGTCAAATATTCCAACATGTTGCCATCATCAGATTTGTTAATAGAGAGTCTCATTAATCCATGTCTTATCAGATATATTGGGTCTCACTACTGAGCAATCACACAGTAGTGGTTCTTAAACTTCTCTTACCGTAAAGTAGCCAATTCTGATTTAGAGGGTCTGGGGTGGGATCAGAAGGCCATTTTGAAGCAGGTGGTCAGAGAAAACAACCAGAGGAACACTGTTGTACAGCCTCCTTTATCTAGACATTACCTATACCCAATTATTGTTTGTCTTGTCCCCTCACACACAGATTTTCACTCAGGCATTAGGGAATATGTGGTCTAGGACATAGCATTGCAACAGTCAATCTCCATCCACCATGTCTCTGAGGTATGTGTTATATCAAGGTTTATACTACTAAAGTCTAATTCTCTATTTTCCCCCCATAACATATGCAAGCATTTGTTTATCTGGGCTTGGGTTTTTTCTGCTACTTTCTAATATTGCCCAGTAAAATCAAGGGACTGAAAGACTTTGTTTCAATTCCTTGTTAAAACTATAGTTTTGTGTGTGTGTGTGTTTTTCCCACTGCTCTAGGGGTTCTAGATTTGAAAGAGACAAGGGCATATGTGAGATAATTTTAAAGATATACGTTACCTCATTGTAAGGTGAAAAAATAAACTGGAAGATGATCAATAGTCCGATTAGAGTGGGTTGGCTGTCATAAAAACCAAATGCAGCAAAAAGCTCCTTTCGACCAATTAATACAGCAAACAAGAAGAAACACAGGAAAGAATTCATCTAGAAAGAAGTATACAAAATTTCTAAGTTATTACTAAGCAGATTTCACTGCAGTACCAAAAAAGTAGAACAAGACATTATGGCGTGACTTTAAAAATGGTGTCCAGTGGACCAAAAAAGTTATTCGGGTAGTTTTATAGATTTATTCTAGAAAGAAAAATAAAATTTCCCCAGCTGTATAAACTATACAGTTTTCTCTAAGGACAGGCTTAAGTGCAGCCTCCTAAGATTAAGGGTTTAAAGTAGTCAATAGCAATAGGATATTTTCTTCCTGTAAAAAGTTAAAGGGCTAGAAAGGACTCTGACTTTGTTTGTACCAGGCACAAGGCCTCCCACCTGACCTTGATGTGGAGGCGCCAAAGAAAGAGGCATCCCATGAATGCTCTTTAGGACCACAGGAGCTGTACTGAATAGTTAGAAAGGCCCAAGAAAAAGGTGGATCTGTTTTTCACAGTATCTGAGAGAGAAAAAAATATAAAAGTCTGCACCAAAATACTTGTAAAGGGGTATTGGAATAAAGTTGGAGAACAAATACTTTTCCCTTAGCAGATGAGGCTTTCGAAGGCCACATATACCATATTTAAGTGTGCTGCTCCACACCATTTACCAGGTGACTCAAAAAGCTGCCAGCTTAGAGTGGGGCTCAGAGCATAAGGCTCGCCAGCTGGCCCAGGATGAAGTGCCAGCAGCTCTGCCACGCAGCCTTTGTAACTCGGTGGATCCAATACAATGAGCTCCAAGATAAAACTTTACTCTCAGTGAAGGCCCCTAGAATCACGAGCTATGATGCCATTTCCACCAAGTAACCGCTGTCCTTTTGAGAAACAACTTTTGGTTTCCTACTGGGACCTACTAGAGACTGATTCTTGCCCATGGGACACCGTGATCCTGTAGCCTGAGCTGCTCCTCTGGAGCTGGACGCTATGTTGATCCACATAGTAGCAAGGAAACGGGTGTGCTCAGAAGTGCTCCAACATCAGGTGTAAGTGGTGTACGTGGGAGTGGGAATAAAGCAAGTCATGGAGGAGGAAGTTAAATGAGCAGGTGGCTCATACTCCTAGTGTGCCAACTCCTGACATTCTGCCACCCCGCAATCAACCCTCATTCATGGGGAGTTTCCTACACTCATTTAATTGAGGAGCAAACATTTGAGTCTCTTTTACAAATAACTTAATGTATGTATGCTGGCATCAGCTGAAAGTGGACTGCTGTGGCATTACAGTACCACCTTGGAAGACAGTCGTGAAAGGAAGTACTCTCAGTAAGGAACTCTAAGCAGTTTAGCTCATTGTTCACTCGGACAGGAAGGAGAGCGGGCCTGAGCTGAGGATACATATACTGATTCATTGGCAGTGGGCAACTAATAGTTTGGCTGGGTGAGCAGGGCCTTGGAACAAACTAGAGGACGGCTAACAGGGAGATTTGGACAAGAGGGATATGGAAAAACTTCCAAAATTAGCTCTGAGTATGGTAGACTTTGGTCTACTGTGAATGTTCACTAAGTGTCTCACTAAGTGTCCCCCAGTGGAGGGGCTCTCAGTGATCAGGTGGAGAAGACACCTGCTCTGTGGTGTGAGCCAGCCTTTCCCCAGCTGCTCGAGGACTTGGTCATGGGGCCCATGAACAAAGGGGCCAAGGTGACAGGGATGGAGTCAGTGCATTAGTCAACATCCCCCCATGGCTCCTCTGCGATCTATCAGAATTGGCAGTCAACCCCAGCCCTGACAAGGTACCACATTTCAGGGACCGGCCCGCCACCTCGTGGTAGGCTGATTCTATCAGAACCCTACCTTCATGAGGGTCAATGATTTCATGTATTAGACTGAATATTTGCTTTGAACTTCAGTTTGGACTTATTTAATGTTTCACTCACTGTCATGTATCCATACAACAGAACTTCAAGCCAAAGAACTCACATTTATACCTACAGATGTAAGGCAAGAGGAAAAGTGCCTACAGGGTCCACAAGTCTTCCCCTAATCCATCACCCAGAACCAGGTGGCCTTTTAGAAAGGTACAAAGTCCCACTAGGACTCAGTTAAGGCTACATATGCTCAAACCAGTCAACAAGATACAGTCTATTTCATCCAGAGCCTGCAAACTATGGTTACTCTGTGGGTGTAGAGGTATTAACACCCAGAGGAATGTTACAGGAACTGTTATTTTCTTCTTTATATTTACTGCATTTTCCAATTTCTTTTCAATGGATGTACAATGACTTTTAAATGAGAAAAATATATATTTTTTAAATTGGGGAATACTGGAGAACAGTGTGTTTTTCCAGGACCCATCAGCTCCAAGTCAAGTCCTTGTTTTCAATCTAGTTGTGGAGAGGGCTCAGCTCACTGGCCCATATGGGAATCGAACCGGCGACCTTGGTGTTATGAGCACTGCGTTCCAACCAACTGAGCCAACTGGCAGCCCCAGAGAAAAAGATGTTTTTAAAAAAGCATTTTAATTCCAACTTATCTAGGTTCACTCCTTTTGATCTTATAGCTCCTATGGTTCAGGAGGTAAATGTTATAGTACCTACCACATTCCAGGTGCTACTACAAACTCTTTACATGTATTAACTCGTTTAATTCTTACATCAGTCGTATGAGGTACCATCATTCAAGAAGGGAAGAGAGGCAGAGAGAGAGAGAGAGAGGTTCAGGGACTTGCCTGAGGTCACAGAGAGAGTGAGTCAGGGAACAGTAACATGAAGCCAGGCAGCCTGGCTGTAGTGCCTGTCTTAAGCTCTCTACAATATGACCTCTCATGTGACTTCCATGCCATAAAAAGAGAATTGTCATTCCAAACTCACCTGGCTAATAATGATATTTTTGACTGTGTGTCCCAACTTCCAATGCCCCAGTTCATGGCCTAGTACAGCAAGCACCTCCTCATTTTTGCATCCTTGTTTCTTATTCTGAATGAAAGAACAAATTGAAAATACATTATCAAGAACCTTCAAATTGAGCAAAGAATCATGAACAAGACAGATATACTCTGAATTCATGAAGCTTACAGTCTAATTTAGATTAGAAAAAAAACTAATCTAAAATACAGAAAATATATAAACCTTTATCAATAGGACAACAGTTAAATAAATCATGACAAAGTCATATGATAGCCACCTTATAAACCCATTAGAAATTTTGTTTTCAAAAATTATGTTGTGACATGAGAAATTGCTCATGATAGTGTGTCAAATAATAGATATATTATACACCCATTAGAAATGTTTTCAAAGATTATATCCTGATATAACGGTTTATTAGGTGAAGAAAACAGGAAACAAAATAAAAACATATAGTATGATTCTAATTATGAAAAATGTAGATGAGGGTAAGGGGGATCAAATATATGGTGATGGAAGGAGAACTGACTCTGGGTGGTGAACACACAATGGGATTTATAGATGATGTAATACAGAATTGTACACCTGAAATCTATGTAATTTTACTAACAATTGTCACCCCAATAAATTTAAAAAATAAATTAAAAAAAAAAAGTGAATGTGTCTGTAAAAATACATAAATATAGGAAACAGACTGGAAGTATATCAAAATAGTAACGGTAGTTTTTTTGATATGGTAGAATTACAGTGATGTTTAACTATTTTATATCTTTCCTATATTCTAAATTATCTACAAATAAGCACATATCACTTATGACCTCCAAAAATGTACCTGGAATTGTCATTTAAAAAATTGAGACTTCCAAGTGAAGACGGCAGAAAGAACATTCACATCGAATTTTATTCCCTACAAAAGCCCAGTAAAACTATAGTCAAGAGATACATATAGTTTTTAAAGATTAAAAACCCACAAGGATGGGGGAAACAGTAGAGGTGACAATAGCAACAGCATTTGGGAAGAAGGAAATGGACAAATGATAACAGAGTACACAGACCAAAGAAGGCTGAAGCAGAAGCCAGCAGTGGGAAAAAGAGAACCAGCCTGATTTACACCCCAGTCTTCAAAGGGCTTGGGAACTAACAGCACCAGGTACTTCTGGAACTGGGGGAGAGGGGAGAGGTGACTAAAATAAGAATTGGGTGAGAGCTGTTTGAGAAGTGGTTAAAGCTCCAGATTCCTTCTCCAGCTCCACACTAAAAGGCAACTGCTCCTCCCTCATCCTGGCAGAAGCCTGAAAGCTTATTCTCTGGATAGGGGAAAAGAAGAGGACCTTTCAACTGTGGGTTCACTAAGCTTGTCAATAAAAAAGACAGCAACTATCCAGTTTGGATTTAAAAACAGCCATAACAACAAAATCTATCTACACGCTATGTACAAGATATCTAAAACATACGGATGGCAAGGTTGAAAGTAAAAGGATAAATAAGACAGTGGTGATGGTTGCACAACATTATGAATATACTAGAAAACCCTGAATTGTCCGTTTTAAAATGGGTGAAATAGTGAATCTGATCTCAACTTTTTAAAAAAGTAAAATGATGACATGACACCTAGTGAACATTAACCAAAAGAAAGCTGGTGTAGCTATATTAATATCAGACAAAATCAACTTAAAGGCAAAAAGCATTATTAAAGAAGGTCATAAAAGAATGCTAAAAGGATCAATTTACCAGGAGGATGAATTTAGTCTAAATTTGTATGTACCTAATACTATTTCCGCAAAATATATTAATTCAAAATTGTTAGATTTGTATTGAAAAATCTGACAAGCCTGTCATAATAGAGGGTGTTAGCATACTTCTCTCAATAATTGAAACATCAAGCAAATAAAATATCAATAATGATATAAAGATCTGAACAAAATAATACATGAGCTCAATCTATTGAAGACATATCATATCCTGCAATAATTAGAGAATATATATCCTAGAAAGTCACGGCTACAGGTTTTGAAATAAACTTCCAGCTACTTAGAAGGGTGAAGAACAAAAAACAGATGAACATGGAACTAATTTTGTTTTATACAGTTTACAAAAACGCTAATGGGAACACAAGCAGCAAGATTTACTGGAATCTAGATATTCTACCACTTTTCCTCTCCACCAATTCTTCATTTTTAAGGAAAATGATCACTTAAAGCAAAGCTGGTTAGATGTGTGAGAAAAAGGGATCAATTAAAGAGACCTGCAAGATAGTATTTACATTTATTATCTCTTCTCCTTTTAAATATTAGAATTTAGGTCAGTAAGTTTGGTAAAGAAAGGAAAGAATGAGATTTACCTAATCTAGTTCCTTAAATGGCTAAGAGACACACATGTACCTTCAGGGCATGGCCATTAAGAGGGAGCTATGAATTAAAGCAACGATTAACAGACATCTGTTCTAAGGGGAGAAGTTAGGAGGGGCAACCAAAGATTTACATACAAATACATTCACTGCAAGAATATTTTTAACAGCAAAAAAATGAGAAACAACCGATATATCCAACAAGAGAAGAATGATAAAAAAAAAAAAAAGTGAGTTTAGAAAGACTAGAAATATATATAGTAAGACGTTTATGGTTAGTAGGATCATAGATGATTTTGTCATTGATGTTTTCTAACTTTTCTATTACTTTAGTAATTAGCAAAAATATGGCTGTTTTTGTTTAATAATGACAATAGCTCCCCCTCATTAATGAGCTATGTACCAGACACTGAATATATTAGGTATTTTAAATACAGTTCATTAATCTTCACTTGTATAAGGCAAGTATCATTAGCCTCATTTTATATAAATTAACAGTCTTTAGGTTTCTGTTTTCCTTAGTTACCTGCTTCCCAATGTGAACTCTGAATTCTTTTATAAGACAACCAGTTCTCTATTAGATAGCATAGGCTCTTGTCTTTTGGTTTGATGTCTGGGTTTAGGAAGCTATTCAGAACTACACTAGAGTCACATTCAAAGATATGGAATGAAAAGAGCTTAAACAAGGATCACTTTCCACGAAAAGGAAACTTGCTTATCTGTGGTAGAGTCTTAGGCAGAACTAGATTTTCTTTACTTCCCACACTAATTTCACATAAAGGAACAGAAATACATACCACACATCTTTTCTATAGCACTTGCCTTTTGATAAAATTCATACACTGATTCATTTGATCCTCACAGCACCAAGCTGGGCTGGATGGAAAGTATGATCTTCATGTTAGAGATGACAAAAAGGAAGCTGAGAAATTAGAATGTCTGGCCTAAGATCATCTTGCTAGTAAGTAGTGGGTAAAACCCAAACCCACGTCTTTGGCGCCTGTGCCCTTTCTATTACACTTAGAAACTGGGAAGATTTGACCTAACCTTAACACCCACTGGGAAAGTACTTGTTTTCTTCTACAAAAGGGCAGCTTTTCTATACAGCTTTTATAGCTTTGATTTTCCTTTTACTTAAACTGCTTTTGAGATAGGTTGTTCCAATGATATATTCCATTTGTCTCCTCAAGGGTAAAATTCCAGACAGTAAGTTCCCTAGACAGCTTTTAAAATGTTAATAGCCAGTATAGGGACATTCATCAAAATGTTCACAGCAGTTAATTCTAAGAGGAGGGATTTGAGATTAACTTTCGTCTTCTTCCTTAAACTTCTGTTAAAAATGAAATGCTTCATCTTCTCTACATCATCCAGACTTCAAACCATCTTTGCATCCCCCAGTGCACTGTACATGGTAGGCAGTCAGTAATAAGTCACTGTTTCCTAAACTTCTGCCACATCTGGGTACTCTCTATGTGATTAGTAACTTAATAGCTTTCTTTAAACAAATTCATTTTTTAAAACTTAGCCTTATCTTAAATGACAATATTCATGAAATCATGCTATGTTAGTTTTATCTTTTTCCTAGTATACATTAATAAATAAATAGCTATTCAAAATATTGTATGTCAACTATAATTTAATATATATATAGTCACGGTATATGGAGTACAGCATAGGGAACAGAGTCAATGAAATTGTCATAGATATATACAATATCAGAGGGGCAATAGATTGGGGGAGGGGGTTATCACTTTGTGAGGGGTGAAATGTATAACTATTACATTGTTTTGTACACCTGAAACTAATAATAACAACTAAAATAAATAAATATATAGCTATTCAAATTTAAAATACTGATTACTACCTAAAATCATCTCACTGGGGCGGCCAGTTGGCTCAGTTGGTCAGAGCACGGTGCTCATACACCAAGGTCGCCGGTTTGATTCCTACAAGGGCCAGTGAGCTGCATCCTCCACAACTAGATTGAAAATGACTTGACTTGGAGCTGATGGGCCCTGGAAAAACACACTGGTCCCCAATAAAATTAAAAAAAAAACACACAGAAAAAAATCATCTCACCAGTGGTATATGCACTGGAAAGCAATACAGTTAATGAGTGTTGAGTCACTCTTTGACCTTCTCCTTCACTCCCCTTAACAGCTGTCAACAAGTGCTTCAAATCCATCTTTTATTGTGACTCTTCCACTCATTCTGACCTCTCACTCTAGTGCAGTCCCTCATTATGTCATGCTTATCTTGGCTATCACAATACGATTGGCCCCTAGAAGCCTCCCTGCCTCCAATCTTTGCTCTATCATATATACTGCCACCAAAGTTTAATCTTCCTAAAACAAGTTTTGGCCTCTATCCACGTCAATCTAAACTTTCCAGTCCATTGGAAACAACCACTTGATGTCTTCATAAGGAAGTATTTTACAAACTGGCCCTGGCCTATCTTCTATCCCCATCCATAAGAATCCACTTAATCATTAGTCTCAGAACCACCATTGTTTTTGCCTCTCTAGTTTTATTCATTCCATATCTTGAACGTTCAAAGGGTCATCCCCAAGTCAAAACTGTCTAGTTAAAACATCTTCTCTTTTAAGAAGTCTGTCTGGCCATTTAGAATCTGCATTAATTTCTTAATTTCTAAAAGCCACACTATTTCAACCACTTATGGTATTTACCACACTATGCCTTAAACTATGGGCTATTTGTGTGCATATCTAGTCTCCTTTACTCTAGGTTCTTTAGGATAGGACAATGTCTAATGTATTTCCATCATGTAACTTATACAGAGATGCTACATGTTTGTAGTTATCAATGAAATAAAGCAGACTTTAAGAAGCCAGGAAAATAACTCAAACTCCATTCAATACACTTCAAAGGACTACCCAACCTTTCTAAAGATTTAAGCCAAGGAATACTGTTGTCATAGATACTAAAGGTCGGTAATTCCATTACATTGCTTGCAAGTAGTGGCCACTATCTAATGTCCAGGTTTGGCTACAATGTAGTCCACCCTGTACGTGGATACGTCTTAAGCAGGCTGACTTGCTGAGCGTGTACGATTCCCCAGTCACTGGGTCACCCTTTCTGGACTTCAGTTTTCCTATCCATAATATGACCTTAAGATCTCTTCCTATTTAAAATCCTATGGCTCTGGGTCAGACCAAAGTGACTTTTATTCCAATACCCCAACTGGCAGAATAACCTCACTTTAAGAAAACCAAATACAATCAAAGGGTTATGCCTATCCCAACGCTATTTAAACCCATCACAGAATTTTGTTCCACTTATATAACAGGCTCGGCACTGTACATCTATTTAGGGTCACAACAGATGCTCAAATGATAACAGTTATTTTCTGGTACTCAGAATACATAAAATGAACTACAAAGTATTTTATATGTTTTTTTCCATTTAATCTTCATGACCCATCTCAACTAGGAGTGAGCTTGCCCCCAAGCCCCAACCCCAGGGATATCTGGCAATGTCTAAAGATTTTTGTTGTCACAATTGTTGGGGGTGGTGGTGGGGGGTTGATGCTGGCATCTAGTGGGAGAAGGCCAGGGATGCTGCTAAACATCCTATGATACACAAAATACCTGCCCACAACAATAAATTATCTGGCCCAAATGTCAACAGTGCTGAGATGAAAAACCCTGCTGGCATCACCTTTTAGTTAAGAACCAAAGATTTGGAGAGCTTAACTTACTTGCCCAGAGTTACACAGATCCAGAATCATCTCTGAATGACCAAAGCCAAAGGCGTATCATACATACAAATACTGGTGACTTTTCTGATTAAATTTGTATCGTTTCTTATCATTGTACCCTCTCCCCCATTTAGTCTTGGTACGTTAGATTTTGCTAATCAGCATCAGCTGACCTCATCCAGGAAACGATTCAGAAAAAGCTTTCTAAGACTCTTAGGTCAGATTTAAGAAATGTCTTTTCTTGTGCTCTCACTGTATCAAGTATACATATAGTACTGTGACTGTATGCCTGTCTCCCCTTTGAACTATAGGCTTCTTAAGAGCAAGGTTTGCCTCTTTAATTTTGTATTCCTAGTGTCAAGCAAAGTATCTCAGCATAGTGTATATGTTTCATAAATATTTGTTAAACAAACAAAAGAAAACTGACCAAATTACAGCTACTAAATGACAGAACCAGGATTCAAATCCACATCTCTCCATTACCAAAGCCTATAATTGCTATGTCTCAAAGAAGCTAAAAATTAGATGTTTATCTCCTCTATATCCTGCATGTGGAAATTCTTTGATCATAAACATGTGAAATATATATAAAGTCCCTGTTTTAATGATAACTTATAGTCATAGAATTTTCCTACCTTATGCTTCCAATTTTAGTGTGTACATTCTGGAAAAACTTGCAAGGTAATTAGCATGTAACAATAGTGATGATGTCTCCCAAATACCAGAATTATAAAGAGGCCATGGTATTTGCATTTGACAGTCTCCTTGAATTCAAAATTTATTACACAGAAATTGACGTTATTTTGAGTTGTCACAGGAACTTTTTATAAAAACTAAACCAGAGCCTCTTAGGAAAAGAAGAACTCACTTTAACTTTAGCTTTTATTTCTTCACTGTCCCCTTCTCCATCATTGCGGGGTTCCATGCCAGACTCCTCCTGGATGTCTTTGTTTAATACAGAATACTCTTCTAGTAGAGTGTCAAACAAAACTATTCGCTTGTTCTTGAAGAAGCCATAAAAATAGGCATTGCTGTGGGAAGAGCGTTTAGATCCTAAGGAAAAGACAGTTCAAAGCATGGAAAGTAATTAAAAAGTCTGGGGTCATTTGGAGAGACTCCTAGAAATTGAATCACTGGAAAGGACATTAACATTTTCAAATTGATTAATACCTGAGGAAAACTGTGTCAACATAAATCACCATCAACAGTGGAGACTGTTTACGTGCCGTCTTGCCAACAAATATTTACGCTCGTCACAGCTGTATAGCAATAAGTAAACAAGTAAAGCCTAAATATCCAGCAGTACTAGAATGATTAAATTATGGCAAAGCCATGAAATGGAATTTTAAGCAGCCCACAAAATTATGCTTTTGAAGACTTTTAACAAGATAGGAAAAAGATCACCAATATACTGAGAATATAAAACTTAATGCATATAAGGTTCCATTATTGTCATGAAAAAGATGTACATGTAAATAGAAAAGCATAAACACAAGCTTATTAAGAGAGATATCAAAATGTTGGTGTTTATCACTGGCTTCTAGAACTATGAATTTTTGGTCCTTCCTTTATACTTTCTTCTCTTTTCTAATGCTTACTTCTATACTTAGAAAAAAATTAAAGCTATTTTTCAAAAGTCTGGAAAAAATATACCTAAATGTTTAACAATGGCTAACAGTTGTTGATTTTTATTTTCTTCTTTATATATTTTTGTATTTTCTAAATGTTTTCCAGTGTGCAGTCAATTTAGTAGTTAAGAGTAGACTTTGGATTCAAATCTTGGCTCTGCCATGTATTAGTTGTGGAAATGTAAGAAACTTTCTTAATTGCTTTGGGCTTTATTTTCCTGTTTATGTTGCAAGACTAGTATCTACTTCATTGGACTGGATTAAGGATTACATGAAAAATTTTATGTAAATCAATTAGTAGACTGCCTGATCCATATAAACTATTACTATTACTTACGTGTTTTTTTAAAAAAAGAATAAAACATGTTTCTCTTGAGAATGTGAGATCTCTCACAGAAAATGTAAATTTTGGGGCCGGCCAGGGGGCTCAGGTGGTTAGAGCTCCGTGCTCCTAACTCTGAAGGCTGCCGGTTCAATTCCCACATGGGCCAGTGGGCTCTCAACCACAAGGTTGTCAGTTCAATTCCTCCAGTCCCGCAAGGGATGGTGGGCTCTGCCCCTTGCAACTAAGATTGCACACGGTACCTTGAGCTGAGCTGCCTCCCGAATGGCTCAGTTGGTTGGAGCGCATTCTCTCAACCACAAGGTTGCCAGTTCAATTCCTCAACTCCCGCAAGGGATGGTGGGCAGTGCACCCTGCAACTAAAATTGAACACAGCACCTTGAGCTGAGCTGCCGCTGAGCTCCCGGATGGCTCAGTTGGTTGGAATGCGTCCTCTCAACAACAAGGTTGCCGGTTCAACTCCCGCAAAGGGATGGTGGGCTGTGCCCCCTGCAACTAGAAAACGGCAACTCGACCTGGAGCTGAGTTGTGCCCTCCACAACTAAGATTGAAAGGACAACAACTTGACTTGGAAAAAAGAAGTCCTGGAAGTACACACTGTTCCCCAATAAAGTCCTGTTCCCCTTCCCCAATAAAATCTTTTAAAAAAAAAAAAATGTAAATTTTGTATCTACTCCTATTTCTAATGTAAAGCGTTTAGCCGTATATTTAGAATATTACATATTCTACATACGGGGTGCCAAAAAAATGTATACACATGACTTGTATTCATCATTTGTTATCAGTATGTATTAAGTATTACAATTTTAATATAGTTTTTTCCTTTCTTAAAATGTGTATACATTTTTTTGGCACCCTCTGTATATAACAATATATTTGGCAGTATGTTTAGAATATAGTAAGACTTTCATAAACAGTAGCTTTTATTTACTTATTTTATTTTTTTCACTTTTTGGTTTGGTTGCTTAGAAGTTAAGAGCCAAACTTGTGGTCCAATTTTGCCAAAAATTTAGGACTTTGGACTCTGGAAAACTGTGTATCATTCTGAGGTCTTACATTTCTAACTCATTTCTGTCTTCTCTGACTCTAATTTTTTAATTAAATTAAAAATATTTCTTAGAAGCTGCCTGAAGTTATTTGTGGAAGTAGACAGATTGTATGCATATAAATAAAATAAAATTAATGTCTCACTATCTCCCACTGGTTCAAGTATCTCAAAATGTGGCTTAAGGAACACCTATACCCAAATCACCTAGGGGTGCTTGTTATAAGTAGATACTAGAAACACGTATGAGGTCAGAATCTCTGGGAATGGAGCCCAGAAAACTGTTTTTTAACAAACACTGCAGGGAACTCTTACACATTAATCACTAAAGGTTAAGAGTCCCTGCATTAGACCATAAGCTTTTTGTATCCCTGTGCCTGGGACGCAGTATATATTCAATAATGCTTGTTTACTGAATGAATTAACTATACCACTTGAAGTATGAAGCAATGTATTTGAGAACTCTGAAAATCAAAATGTTCTGTGCAAATGTACTTGAAAGTCATTGCCATCTGTGTCTTCATCTTTTGTTTAGGATATTTGATTTTAATCAACCGCTCAGCAACATTTGCAACTGTTGACCTCTACCTCCTTGAGACGCTTTCTTTTCCTTTCTCAAGAGAAACACCATTTTCTCCTGTCTTTCTTCCTACCTCAATGGTCTCTCCTTCTCAGCTTCCTATGCCGGCTTTTCCTCCCCTGCTGACTTGGACCTGAGCCCCCTTCTCTTCTCTAAGTGCTCCCATCTATGGCATTAAACACCATCTATGTGCCAGATACTTCCATATCAATATTCTTGGCCCTGACGTCTCCCTAGAATGCCACTCATACATCCAGCTGCCTATGTGACATCTCCACATGGATGTCTATAGTGCATTTTTGTTGTTTACATTCTTCTGTGTGTTTTTTTTCCCTGCCCAGTATCGGAATCATCGGAACCTCCTTTCAGGGCATTCACACCACATAAGTCCTGTGAGAGACCGCTTCTCATCTGAGAAATCTACAAAGCCAGGTAGTATTTGCTTCCCCAGCATTTCTGAGCTAGCCCCATGCCCTGGTTCAGTCAGTTGGATGCACCCGCTGGGGACTCTGAATAGTCAGCTAATTAGCAAAGAAGCAGGGCAGTGAGGAACTAATTGCGCAGGTGCTAGTAGCAGGAATGTCAGGGGTGAAAACTGCTGAATTCAACAGGAGGAGGCCAACAGCAGTGTCCTCACCAGACTGGTTCTTCAGTGCGAGTCTGAGTTTCTTGCCACCCTATGGAACAGCCCATTTTCCAAGCTTGGTAAACTTAACTTTCCTGGTGATTCTGTGAGCTATCAAATGTTTCAATAAGTAATATTTTTTTCTGCTTTAATCAGCCACAGTTGGTTTCCATTGCCTGTTTGCAACAACTACTGCTTGCAGAACTCTAATGCAATGTCCAACAGGTATCTCAATATGCAACACATCCGACAGAACTTAATCCCTCACAAACCTGGTGTTCTCCTAGTTTTTTCCATCTCAGTAAACAACCATTTATCCAACTGCTCAGGTCAAAAATCTAGGTCGTTATCCTTCACGTCTCCCTTTCCCCCTTATTCCTTTACAAGTAATCTATTAGCAAAGTCCATCGACTCTGTCTCTAAAACTTATCCCCAATACACCTTCTCTCTATCGGTTACTACTGTCCCAGTCGAAGCCACTGTTCTCTCCTACCTGGACTGCAACAGACTCCTCACTGCTCTCCCTGCTTCTACTCCTGCTGCCCCTACAATCTATTCTCCATATAACAACCCAAAGTATTTTAAAAGTACAAAGCAGACCATGTCACTTTCCCACCTAAAACCTTCAATGGCTTTCCCCCCTGAACTTAAAATAAAATCCAAGCTCCTTTCCCTGACTTACAAAGGACTACGTGATCTGCCTCTTGCCTGTCTCAGGTTTCATGCCATAATACCCTTCTGCTACGTGGCAGCCACACTGGATTTTTTCCTGTTTCTTGAAGATGCAAAGCTCTGGAAGGTATTCCCATTGATCTCAGCATGGATGGCTTCTCCCTTCAGGTTTCAGCTTAAATTCATTTGCTCAGAGAGGTCTTGCTTGATGACCCAACCTAAAGTATCTACTTAGTCATTCTTCATCATATCACACTAGTTTAATTCTCTGCACAGCACTTGCTATCTGATATTTTTGAGAGCAGAAATCTTGGCTTCTCATTACAATATCCCTAGTAATTTACAAATCTGTATGTTCTTATTGTTAGTAACAGTATTCATTCACTTAGAGTATTTTTCAGGATTTTTACCATTATTAATAGAAAAAAACATACATTACAGATAAGTAAACTTCTGTTGCCCAAAGTCACACAGGTAACTACAATAGAGCTAGGATTCAAACTGAAGACTGCTGACTCCACAGCCTGACCTCTGAAAATCTACCTCTCCACCTACTCAAATCTTGATTTTCCATAAAGTCCCAACTCATGTTAAGCCCTCCAAAAAGCCTTCTCTATTTCACCTAAAATCATATAGCACTGGTGGTATGTATCACACATCTATCAATTACCTCTGTTGTCATATCATTAGCTGTCATTTCATGTGACCTGATTATAACTTAAATGATCAGCAACATAGGTTGTCTCCTCAGTAAAAGACCCTCAAAGACTGTTCTGCCTTACTGATTAGTGTTAGTAGTTTAATATTAACTAAGAGTAGCCATCTCAGAGGCTAAAGAAATAGCATGAATGGGCTTATTCTTCCACCATTTCCCATAGAAATGTTCCAGTTGTGCCTTTAGTTGGGCTGTATAACCTCAGAAGCCACCAAATGTGTGAGATTTCTATACTCTTCTAGTTTCTGTAGATTTTTTCTTTCCATTTGTGACCATCTCTGTTCTCCCCTGACCCTGCAGTTACATACTTCTCAGTTTCTACTCCTTCATCCAAAATAACTGCTTCTCACTGGTGATTTCTTAGGTTAGAGGAGAGGTGGGCAAACTATGGCTTGCAGGCCCAATCCAACCTGCCACTTATTTTTATAAATAAAGTTTTATTAGAACACAACCATGCTCATTTGTTTATGTATTATCTATGAGTGCTTTTGTACTATAATGGCAGAGTTCCACAATTGTGACAGAGAACATGTGGCCTGCAAAGCCTAAAATCTTTACTATCTATGCCTTTACAGAAAACATTTGCCAAACAGTGATTTAGAAGAAGCAAAACTGAAACCTAGAGGGGGGAAGTGATTTGTTCAAGCTCTCACAGCTGGTACGTGGCAGAGGCGGAACCAGTCTCACTCATTTACATGGAGTTTAATTTCCGGATTCTGAAAGTCATGGTACCATACAACATTTTTACTCCAGTACTTTGTAAGCCTCCTTGAGAGTGTAGTAGTCTTTTGTAAGCTAACAGATATTAGCTTAGCAGAGTATAAATAATCTGAAGCACCCAATGGTACTACAGATGTTGGTAATCTGCCGGTGAAATCAGAGTTCCCCAGAACACTGGAAGTGTTGTTAAAGTTTTAAGAATAATGTACTCAAATAATACAAACCACTTGAATAAAATCTTATTATCCCCAGGAGCCTTACCTTCAACAACATACACCTTAGTCAAAGGAAAGTCAATACTCTTTGCCATCACTTCAATTTCGTGTTTAAGCTTTCCCTCAGGCAGAGGTGTGAATTTGTCAAATAAAGGGGCAATATAATCAGCATAGATTGTGACAAGCACCTGAAAAGTAAATGTCAGAAGAATCTATGAATATGTTCTTAAAGAAAAACTACTCGTTATGCAGATTCAATTACATTAAAACAACTACTGTGTTTCCCTGAAAATAAGACCTAGCCGGACAATCAGCTCTAATGTATCTTTTGGAGCAAAAATTAACATAAGACGCAGTATATATATTATATTACATCTGGTATTATATTATATTATTATATATTATATATTATATTATATTATATTATATTATACCCAATCTTATATTAATTTTTGCTCTAAAAGACGCACTAGAGCTGATTGTCTGGTTAGGTCTTATTTTCGGGGAAACACAGTATGTGATCCCAGTCTTGAGAACAGGGGCCTTATCTAATTTGCTCTGATATTCCCAGCCCCAAATAGTACCAGATAGTAAGTGCTCAATCTATTTGATGAATTATATCAAAAGGAGTAGTCTATAGGTGGTAATAGTTGAAAAGTCAAATGGTCCATTCAAGACTATCTTGAGGATTTCTGATACTTCATTAGCCCATAAGAACTTGGAATTCTGCCTGTACGAGTAATCATGATAGATGTGAAGTCTCTGCTAAAAAGGAATTACTAGAGCCTGATTGTATACTGTTACTTGGTTAGTCTGTTAAAATTAACTACCTGCAGTTCACAACTGTACACTTTGGTTGAAACATCACTTTCTTAAGCATTTTTGGAGCATTTCCTCTGCTCTCTTTCCTCTCACTTCAATTTGTCATATGACAGATATTTGTAAATTCAACTTGCCCCACTTTCTGATCTTGATCCCACCAGAGGGAAGTGAAACACTGAGCACCATGGTGATTCATACTAAAACAAACCTCCTCATCAATAAAGAGATGATAGATAATATTTTCTGGAGGCTGTGAACAGACCATTTTGATTGTGTTGTAGTGTTTGCATTGTGAAGCAGTTTAGAATATGGGAAAGAGAAGAGTAAAATAAGATGTGAGGGAGGGAAAATGAGGGGGAGTGAGAGAAAAGGGAGGAAGAATAGAGATGGAAGGCGAGGTGACAGTGGGGGAGTAAAGGAGAAGGGAAAGCAGGAAGAAGGGGGGAAGGGAACAGAGAAGAAGGGGTAAAGAAGGAAGACAGGAAGAAGGGAAAGGCAGGGGAAGAAGGGCAGAGGACAAAAGGTGTTTATGCTTTCTTCTTCTTGTCCCTATTAAATCTATTCTCTTTAAAACATCCATGATTTTTAGCAAATGGAATTTGGTCAAGAGTCATTAAATTATCAAACTTTGTTACCTGTTCTGGTGGCAACTCACAAATCCATAGCCCAAAATTGCCCGACAACTAGGTCATTAAAAGTAACTTAACAGGCGGCCGGATGGCTCAGTTGGTCAGAGCGTGAGCTCTGAACAACAGGGTTGTTAGTTCGATTCCCACATGGGCCAGTGAGCTGCGCCCTCCACAACTAGATTGAAGATAATGAGCTACCGCTGATCTGCTGGAGGGGCAGCCGGCTCAATCGGTTACAGCACAAGCTCTCAACAAGGTTGCTCGTTCAATTCCCACATGGGATGGTGGGCTGTGCCCCCTGCAACTAAGATTGAAAACGGCAACTGGACTTCAAGCTGAGCTGCGCCCTCCACTAGATTGAAGGACAACGACTTGGAGCTGATGGGCCCTGGAGAGACACACTGTTCTCCAATATTCCCCCAAAAATTTTTTTTAAAAAAAGTAACTTAACAACTAGCTCCTAGGATCTGTAAGAGTCAACATAAGAAGAAAATCAATGGTCAGAGTCAACCCCTATTTCTATACTCAAAAGCAGAAACCAAGAGGGGAAATTAGGAGCTCCCATTTATATTTCATCTGCTTCAAAACAACTGTTTACATGCTAATGAAGATTAAATCACAGTTATTGCACCTAAGAACTTTTATAAAAGAAAATGAAACAAAGATTTTACTCACCAGAGAAACAACTAATGTGAACAGCCAGGCATAAATAAAAAAATAGTCACCACCGATTTTAATAATGTAAAGTAGAAGCGAAGACACAGGCAATAAAATGCACTGAGTCACAATAAATTTTTTGATTGCGTCTTTCATGAAGAACCCCAAAGTCTGAAAAAAGAAAACATCATCACAAGAAACTGAGAAACTGCTTTTTAAATAATAAATTAATACAAAGGAGACATTATTAAAGCAATTATAAAATTAAAAGGCAGTGAAACTATATTATTTGACACTAGGTAGCCTAAGACAATAAGTAAATGTCTTGGATTTTACAGTTTAAAATAAACTCATTTAAATGTTAATAACTGCAAAGCACTAGACAGCAGTGCTAGAAGAGTTTATGGCAGGACTTTAAACTACGATCTTTATCATATTTGCAGTTCCTGTTTTCTCAATTAGTTCATGCTCCAAAACAGCAAATTAGGTTTTAATTACTTCTAGCAGAGTACAAGAGCATAAAAGGTCTTCACATTTAAAAGAGAACATTTGCATACTCTATTATACCTGTTGATTGAAACCATGTTTTTCTTCTATCACAAAAGTATTATAAAGACTCCACGGCAAACCAGTCAATGCACTGAACAGTGTAGCCATCAGCAGAAACACCAAGGATTGAGTGATCTAAACACAAGAAGGAACAAAAAAATGGCAGTTTTTACAGTGTAATGTTAAGTCATTCTTGAATAAACCGACAAGTTACTGCTGAGTACTTAGCAGATCTCAGCCATATGCTTGATTCTATGGGTAATACATGGTCCGAAACATCATCTATGCCCTCAAAGTTTACTTGCTAGCGGAGGAGGCAATTCCTCTTTTATTACATAGGCACCGTATGAAAGTTACCTGAAGTCATATAGACAAACAGTTAAAAGATTTGAAAATAGACATTTGTTCATCTGTAGTCTTCTGAAACATCCCCCATTCTCCCTAGTTTATCAATATATACCACTGCAGAGCAATCTTAATAATCAATATAAAAAAATGATTATTCTGTTATCTTTAACAATTTTGGCTAATATACTAAAAACTCTCCTACTGATAGGTCTAAATATATAGGACATGGAAAAAATAATAAAACTAATATTTATTTACTACACTGTAATTGAAAATATTAGAAATATTGAGAATTAGTGTTTTATTTCATTGTAAAACTTTAAGAGTAGTTTGAACAATGCCTGCCTTCTCACTGTGTAACTTGTAATACAGAGAGGGCATCTTTTCTCTGCCTTGGTGAACTGTCATGCTCCTCTGAAAGGTTACATCAGCTTCTACATTTTACCCTTTGAGCTTTCAATGTCACGAAATATCTTCAAGAGGTCCTTGAACGTGAGGGTTTTTGCCAGTAACACTCCTGCTGGGACACTGTCATCCTTTTCATCATTACCACTTTCCTCTTTTATATCAGTAAGGTGACCTACACTAAGTGCCTCTGGTTGCATATGTAGAGTCTCTCTAACAGCAGCAGGCTTAGCATTCCCAGGATCAGCTATTTCTTCCATAACTCCATATACATTAGATTTGAATTTGACTTCCTGCGTTATTTTTCATTTCTTTGCTATACTTTGATGTTTGCTGGCCAATTCCCTTTCAGTTATCCATTTTTGTAAAATGCAATGTGGATATTTAGCTGGGAGACCAGAAGGCAACACAATGCACACTCTGAATAACTGAATGACAGATGTGCAGTGACAGATCACTGACAGACTTTGAAAAAAATGACGTGATTGGTCACTGAGGACAATGATCATTTATATTTGCACGTGATTTGTGGACTGAAGAGCTAGCAGGGAAATTTGTACTTAATGCAATAACTAACATGATATACTATGGTAACTGAAATTTGAAGCATGTTATTTAGGGACTCATATTATTTAACTAAACCATGGTAACTGAAATTTGTGTATACCAGAACTGTGCAAAGCAAGTTCCACTCAACCATTAAAGAAAATAAAGATCTATATAAAACAGACAGGAAGCGATCTCTAAAACAAACTTAAATGCAAAAATAATGTCTCAGAAAATTATACAAAATATGTCCCATTAAGGTAAGGAATATTTTTAATATGCATATGTATGTAGATTGTGTTCATTAATTCAACAAATATTTATGGAATACCTACTCTATGACTGGTATATTCTAGGCACTAGTGACACAGCAGTGAAGAAAATATATAAGGTCTCTGTCCCCTTAGAGCTTAAAATCATCAGGAAGATAAAAAGTAAACAAATAAACAAGATAACTGCAGATAGCAGTGAGTACCTTTATAAATAAAATAAAATAAGGTCATGTGCTTCACTGAAAAGTGACGGGGGCTCTATTTTAGATGGAGTGGTCAGGGAAGCCCTCTCTGAGAAAGTGATATTTAAGATGAGAACGGAATAAGGAGCCAGTCGTGATGATTATATGAAATCACCCTAAATCCTTTTTGAAACAATGCAGACTATGTATAATAAGTAAACTGCAATACCACATATGACAGGTCCGGAGACGGAGCCTGTATAGATACAGAGACATCACAGGAAGAAGAGGTCTTAAAAAGAATTTGGCTGCTTTAGAAAAAGGTATACAGAAAAGGGGCATAGGATGAATTGAATTAAAGCCCAAGGTACCTATACATGTAGTAGAAATCCATCATTTCACATAAGCAATGAGGAAGGAGGGACAAGACTTGGCGGTTTCTAAGGAAAAGTCAGGAAACAGTGTCTCAGCACCCATTATGGGTGGGAAGTCTCACGTTCAAGGCTTTGCCCAGTAACTGCAGTTCCTGGAAGAGTGGGTAGTCGACTCAAGCAGTTCAATGGAGAGTCTAAGAGATACACACTCTGTCTTTGTTGAAGTATCTGCTAAGTGTGTGTGGCACAGAATACCTGATTAGTGTGGGTTCAACAATATTCATGCTTTCTCTTTCATTGCACAGAATAGTTCCCAAGAAACAGCTGTCTAACCAGAGACTACATTACCGAGCTCCCTTGGATCTGAGACTAAATGACTGGTTCACCAATGACATGTGCATGCAAAGGTCAGGTATCACTTCAGAGCCAAGGGAGTTAAGAAGAGGGTATACATACCTCATACTCTGGTCCAAAGCCAGCATAGCCACAGAACCGACCAGAAAGTCTCCACAGATAAGGGATTCCTCCAAAGAGAAGAATAAGCTATAAAACAAAGCATACTTTGGTCACATTTGAGCAGTACCAGAAACTATCATCTAAGTGCATGTTATAAAGAAAAAAGGACCTATCTTATTTAGGATAAACTATGTATTTAGACAAATACAAACCAATTGAGCTTCTAAATTTAGACTGTTAAAACGTTTATGCCTGTACGTTTTATATGGATGAATTGTATAGTAGATGAATTACTATATATATCTCAATAAAGCTCTTTAAAGGAAAAAAAACTTTTGCCAAAAGACCGTAACGGAGGCTTTGTGAATCAGAAAGTAAGCTTAGAAAGGCTAAACAACTTGTCCAAATCCCACAGCTAATGAGTGATAGGAACCAGCTTTTCCTTGAAAAGAAAACAGCCCTCTCTAGTCAGGACAAAGTATCAGTGTCGGTGTGAGTGGAGAATCATGTCCACTTACCAAACTGGGGATAGAATGGGCTATCTGTGCCTTCTCCGGGTAAAGAAAAAAGGTGAGTCCTGAGGCCACAGTCAGGGCTTCATAACAATAGGCCCCTTCCTCGGCACACCCATTGTCTGGGGCAGATCAAGTGAACACAGATATTGACCAAATCACCAGGACATTCAAATGAGAAAGCAGCTCTTAAAATCTGAGAAGAATATATGCTTAAGAAATATGATTTCCCACAACAGATACTACATATGTAGAACTCGCTTTGTCAACAGGAATCAATTTGTTTCTTTCTGTGGAGCCTCAGAAATACAATGATCAACCACACTGCTTGGCTAGAAGCACACTATTCCCACCAGTTCAGACGTGGTGGTCTGGGGCACCATGGTGGTTTGGTGCTTTGGGGGTTTGGGGCACTACAATGCAGTTCATGGGTAGCCTCCCAATCTATTTTCCATTTTCATGTATGTATCCATGAATAATATAGTGGTTTACATGTTTCTTTAAGAATGTATATGATACCACATTGTACTTATCATTCTACAACCTGCTTTTTACACTCTCCCCTTTTGAAATCCATTCACAGTGAGTTTTAACTTTATTCGGTATCTGCTTGTTCTCTAAAGTGTTTATACCAAATTACACTCCCATCAGCAGTACCTGACTGTTCTTGCTTCCCCACAATCTCACCCACGCGGGGTGCTAGCCATCTTTTAGCGTTTTAGCAGTACGCTGGGTTAGTTAGCACGGGTCTCAAATGTGGTCCCTGGACAGCAGCGTCAACGTTACCTGAGAAAGTGTTAGAAATGCAAATTCTCAGGCTGCACTCCAGAACAACTGACTCGGATACTGGAAGTGGGGCCCAGCACTCTCCACGTAAATCTGACGTACACCCAAGTTTGAAAATCAATGTTTTAATAAATTGTTTTTATAAAGGCTCCCTTTGCTCTATGTCCAGCTATTTCCACTTTACTATAACTAACTCAAACTTGGATGTAAATTCCGTTTTCCCAAGAGAAATGCTTTGGCATCACTGTATGGTATAAGCTCCATTTGTTGACTTGGGATGGCATTTTTCATCCTATTCTCAATACTAATAAATTATGCAGAGTTAGGGATTTATAATGCTTTTGGTAAAAGGCGGCCACACCTATTATTAAAAGTCCAGCTTTTAAATAAGTACCAAGGGTAGCTTTAATATGAACTTTATGCATCTTTGCATTTGGCAACTGCTGTTGCAACCTTGTTTAGTGTACTTTGGGGAATGGAAAACAAAGCACAGTGAACAATAAAGTTTCTCTGTGTTGATAATCTCACCGAGCATGCTCCTGGAGATGTCTTACGAGAACTAGTGATCTCAACAAGATAAGTCCAATGCCTTTACATATATTATTTCACTAAAGTCTTGAAAAGCAGGCAGGGCAGGAGCACAGTCATCTCTATTTTATAGATGAGGCAACTGAAACTCAGAAAAGTTAAAGTAACTTGCCCAAAGAAACCCAATGACTAAGTAATTGCTATGTGCTGAGCACTGTACTAGTAAGTACTTCACTTACATTATCTTTCTCACTTAGTCCTTCCACAAACCATATGGTTTAATACCTCTCTACTTCTCATCTTAAAGAGGAGAAAAACGGGGCTCAAAGAGGCTAAATCGCTCATTCAGAAACAAGCAGAAATTGAAGTAATAACAATTTGAACTTTTCTACTCTGTTCTGCTCTATTCCCAGCCATTCCATTTCTTAAGAGAGCTCTTTATTGATGTCTATGAGGTATCAGGAAAGTCTGTCTCAGAGAGGCTGGACATTTCTCTCTGGGTGTTTTGTCACATTTGTGTGAACAGTGGCACCTGTGGTCACATAAGGCTTCTGCTTATGTTCCCTCAGGTAAAAAATACTGAAGTAAAAAACAAAAAAATCTAAATTAATTTTTGTACTTGGTGACAAAAGCATACAAACCTATTCATTTTAATCTACACAAAATGAAACTGTTTTCAAACAGAACAGGATTTCAAAGTAACACAAAATGTTTCCGATCTAATGGTAAATGTAACTACTAATTCCCTAAGGATAAATTTAGCACATTCATGTTGCACTCCTCGAATTTCAAGAATGGTATGTAATTTTAAAGACTCAGGAGAGCAGAGTTTGAAACCCAGCTCCCCCATTTATTAGTGTCACCTGGCTATTAAATGGGCAAGCCACTTAATTTCTCTGAGCCTTCGCTTTCTCACACATAAAAAGAGAATAATAATGCCCATACTTTCTATCTCAGAGCACTGTTGTAAACATCAAACAAAACAATAAAGATAAAAACAATACATGAAGTGAAAATATAATTACTATGATGATGATTGTTTCCAGCTTTCGCCCATCATACTGCTTCCAGCGTGAGCCACAGCACATTACAAAGCTCTCGTTCTCTATACGTATCCTCCCTGCCTCTAGCACGGCCTAGAACAAATTAAACCATTCCCATGGTCACTAACCTTAACAACCCAGCTATCACCCATCTTTTCTGGAATTATTTACTAACGACAACCAAGGAGACTGAAAATATTTTTCCTATCACTTTATAATGGCCCTGTCGGGGTAAGTCAAAGAACTTCAAAGAACCAAATATCAATGAGGAAAGATGACAGTGTCTAAATTTACCAGTTCTACTTCCATCTCTTCTCTGAAGGCTGATTTCCTACTTAGGCCCTGTTCCAACCAGAAAAATGCTTCAGACAAGTTAACAAAAGTCAAATATAATCCACAACAATGCTGTCTTTCCTGGCTCGGTTGGAAGGCATTAAGTTTTAATACTAATCTTCAATATCTCAGTAACTAAACTAGCTTGGACTAGTAAAAATTAAAAAATCAATATTGAAAAGACTAATTACTACTATCACTGTCTACCCCAAAAGCCAATGCAATTTTAGTTTTTAGATCATTTATTGATTTTTCTATAATAACAAGATTTAACTCTTCCAGAAGTTTTGCCATTTTCTATCATCGTGAGGAAAAGGGAGAGGTCTCTAACAACCTAGTTCTAACCACACTAGTCTTACTATTCCGTATTTGTCAAGGCAAATTTTGTGATTGGGTAGACAATTCTGTCATCATTTAACAAAGCTACCAACAGCCAGTTTCTTCTCATTAACTAATGAACCAAGGATGATAACCGATCTCAATTCTTTTCAATTTAGGAATATTTCTCTTAGTGGTACTGGGGGATCTTAACCAGTTCTAGAGGAATAGTGATGACCATCATGACCACGATGATAAACATAATAACAACCAACACTTATGGAGCACTTAGAATGGACAGGCACTGTCCTAAGCATCTTACATAGATTAGCTCATTTAATCCTCTCAACAACACTGTGAATAAGGAACTATTATCACCATACAATTTGAATGGATGAGAAAACTGAGGCACAGAAGTGTTGAGGGACTTGCGGAGGTCACACAGAGCTGGTATGGTAGACCTGAGATTCAAACTCAAGCCACCTGAGTTCAGAGTCAGCTCTTAACCTTTACCCCATGCACTTCCAATTGTTCCTGGGGATGGCAGACCAAGAATTGGTTTTAGGGGATACAAAAAATCTTAACTCATTTTATGTATAAAGCACAGATATACATACAGTATAGAAACAGATATACAGTGTATCTGTGGTATTAAAATTTCATGGAAGGGCGATTAGGAAAAAATGTCTAAAAAGGTATATGGTCAGGGGTCTGGGGAAAGTATGCAAAAAAGACCGAGAAACATTGCTCTACACTATAGAGGCTCTGTTCTTTTAGCATGGGGGTAAGACTGGCCCTGTTTTGCTAAGTAAAAATGATCTGTCACTCATTGTTTCATTCAATAAATATGAATTATGTGCTTACTATATGCCAGGCATTAGGTATAAAATGATGAACAAGACTTTAAAGCATTTTCTTTAAGGAACTACCAGTCTGTCGACTAAACAGGCAAATTCAATACAATGTGGTAAGTACTCCGATAGGAACAATGATGGAATGCTGCATCATGCAGACTTGACGTTTCAAATGGTTTCTTAGAAGAGATGATGTCTCAGCTGGATCCTGATGGAACAGCAGGGATTAATTAGCCTCCAGTGGAGTTGAAGAGGGAGTGGAAGGGCACCCCAGGCAAAGATACCAGCACGTGAAAAGACTCAAAGTCGTAAGAAACCAAGTTGGGTATGAGATGGGAAATAAAGAAGGGGAAAGAATTTAGGGGAAGGAATCAAAAGACAAGGCTCAAGTAAGCAATGGCCCCGTCAAGAGGGACCTCATAAACCATGCCAAGAAATCTGGACTTCACCCTGAAGGAAACAGCGAGCCAGGGAAAGGTTTTATGTAGGAGAATGACATGATCAAAATTATTCTTCAGAATTCCTTTGGCTGCCATGTGGAAAGAGGTTGTAGGCAGGAAGACAAGTAAGGGCTGCTATAAGCTTAACAACGTAAGGTTCTTTTTCACACCTGGCCTCAGGATGACTGTTACCATATTCCATAATTTTCAACTGACTAAACAGTTATGTTTCTACCTCTTTTGCTCCACACCCATTACTATCAATAACAAAAGTTAGGAAAGCATTCTGGGATTTGTATATATGGTACCTTATTTTGTGGCACAAAAAGGAAAACAAACATTACAAAGTATTAAACAATTTGACAGAGTGTCTCGTCAGAAAGTAAAGTACTCACAGTGCCTTCAATTTCTGAATAGAGTCCTGACCAGAAGCTGAAGGTACTTTTATCCAGCTGATAAAGTCGAGATTTCTCAAATGTTTCTGAATCCATGATCTGTCCTAACTCCAGTGGTACATGAGTTGTTGTTTTATATATCTGTCTCTGAAATATTTTGAAGAAAATGCTTTAATGAAAGAGTCAAACCCACTCATTATTTATTACAAGTCATTTATGATTAAACATCGAATGGTTTACAACATTAACTTGTCACTTAAGCCTGTTGAATTTGCATTATACATACAAATATACAAATATTGCATTTGATCAAGTACACTGTCTACCAAAACAACTGATGCAGGAAAGTAAAAGCAGAACAAGAGAATCTGAGGCTAGCAGACTAGGTAAAATTAAAAGTAGGATTGTCATCACACTTCAGTTTGCATAAACTGAAAGTAAACCAACATTGTAACATCACAAACAATACCACTCATTCCAGGTATAACATACATCCCATAATAAAGAAAACTTCATGGAGAGAAGAAGGAAGCAAATATGCTAACCATGAATATTAACAGATATTTTGGCTAATTATTAAATTTGACCCTAAAAGGCAAATTAAGGGAAATTTGAGGAATGACAGATGGAAACATATCAGATCTTTGAGAAAGATAAATTTTCTCATTATACCAAATTCTAAAAGATAATTTCTGCCCATGCAACATAATACAGGGAATAAATACCAAATAACATAATGGACATCATTTTCTGCAATAGTTTTATGACAAATGACTTCTCTATTGTTGTGCATCTTACCAAACCCTCAATAAAAGGTATTACATTAAAGCATAACTCAGTAAAGAAGACAATGTAGGAAAGTAGTTACTGTAACTAGTCTTATTATTAAAGTAAGACAGATAGATGCCCAATACCCCACCCCCAATTTAGACACTACATATTATGTTTACTTTATGAAAGTATCTTCTGTAAGCCTACAAAGAGCTACGTCTGAGATTGCTGTGCTACACAGCTTAACATCTCTTCGGATACCCTGGACTAAAAGAAGAGATCAAGATATAACCCAGACATTGACAGATATAAAAAAATTTTAAATTTCAATTTAAAGATTCATGCAGAATGTAAACTGAGAGAAGAAACTTTCAGAGGAAAAAGATTGCAATGCTCAAGAAAGAGTTGCAGCAGTTAAAAAGAGGAAGGTCTTCATAACCATCACGGTTGACATAATTCAGAAACAACACGGAAGAACGTACAGCGGTAAGAAATTGCAATAAAGCAATCAATTAAACTTAAAATCTATCTCATTTAAAAGGTCAGTTCTCTAATTCATCAAGATGTTAATTCTAGGGAACTCTTATTAAGTAACTTTCAATTTCTACTTTACTGTTTTAATTGTTTAACTAAAAATAATAAAACTGTTCTTAAGAAAAACAAGAACATATTGCTCTTTGGGCAAAAATAATATACTGTATACTTCTTTTTTTTTTTTTTTTTTAAGGAAAAAGAGTTCAGATCCTTGGAAGGATTGAGAAGTCTTTATTTTCAGAAAATGGTTTCCTCAGCCTGTGGTTGAGCATGATTACACAACTGTCATGGAGAAGTTGTGATTCTAAAATATAAGCATCTTCCTTTTGAAGGCTTATCAGTCACTGCCAAAGATAAAGAAGGCAAGTCTGGATCCGAGGATCTTAAGCTGTGGAGCAGGCACAAGAGCTAAAGCCTGACAAGGCGGCAGCCCTGCTTTCCCTTTCACTAGGCCCTAACCGGCCTGGGTCCCACGATCACATTGCTGAAAACGTCCCTGAGGCACCAGAACCTCTCAAGGCCAATCCCGCCATCAGGCCAAGTTAGGAGGCTCAGTAGGGACCCAGAGGGTCAAGGCTGGTGCTGGGTCCACAACATTCATCCTGGAACTTGGGGTCGAGACTGAGGCTCGCCTAAGGGCTGGCCAGGTGTCGGGGTTAAATGGGTCCTTTCTAGGCTCACCTGCCGCTGTGCTAGGAAGGTCTCCCAGAGATACACTGTCCAGGAGAAGAGCAGCACGGCCCCAAAGATACGCTTCTCGGCCGGCATCTCCCATATCGGGTCCAGAGACGCCCACATCCCCATGGCCACCTGGTTCCGCCGGCTCCTTCAGCGTGCACCGGTGCCACACCAACACAGTCCCCTCAGAGCGTCCTGGCAGTGTCACAGCGATATCCGTCCCTTCCGAGAACCCCTGCATTGACACCCGCCTCCATCCCACGCACTCCACGCAGCCGGCAGTGTTACACAAACACTCTTCCCCGTGCCGACGCCCCCTAGGGTCGCCTAAATTTTTGCCGGAAAAGGACCAGTCCCGCCTTCCTTACTTCCGGCCTGAGGAAGGCGGGAGTCCTGATGCCAAGTTCCGGCCTCCGCCAGCCCCAGCTCCGGCGCGGGACCTGATCACGCTGAGCTGCGTTGCACCACCATTCTTCCCTTCCCCCTCCACGTCAAGTTCCTGCGGAGGGTTCCGGCTTGCCTTCTGAGCCCAGCAGCGCGCAGAGCACTCCGCTTGATGGCTTCCAGCGCCGCGTTTGCATCTCTTCGCTTCTGGGCTTGCCTGGCTGGGCGGCGGCCTGTGCCGTACTTTCCCTGGCCAGGACAAGTCCACTGGTAGTTGGGACTGAGCGGGAACTGAGGCAGAGTGGGCTGGGAAAAACGCCAGCGGGACAGACTTCCCAGGCTCTGGAGACCATTACTCTTAACTAGTGTTATTCAAACTGTGGTATGTTCATCTCTGGAATATTTTAAGAATAAAGGGATAGTTTACATCGAGACTAAGCATTATAAGAGGAGTATTTTGGCCTGTATCGGGGTGTTCTGAATTCAGGCGTGTTAAGGGAGTGGGCGGTAGTGATGAGATTTTCATTAAAGATTTTGCCTCTTCCACCGCAAGAGAAGTCGGAAGCGGCATTTTGCCTAAGAGAGTGTTCCCTGGAGCAAATCTGGCAAAGGGTAGCGTAGGTTAGAAATACCTGAACTGAAAGGGCCTTACTTGATCCAGGACCAAACTCGTATCAAAGCTCGGTGCCATGTCTGTCTTGGAATGCAGAAGTGAAATGTGGTCACAGGGACGCCTGTTAACACATTTGTTTGCCTTGAAAAGTGAAATTCTTTTCTGACCGAATATAAGTCTCACTTGGTTAATTGGTTTGACAAAGACACTGGCATTGCTAATTTACATAATTATTATTTACAATAAATTGAGCTAAATCTGCAGCTGCAACTAAATATATATTTAAATTACAGTGATATTGTAATGCTAAAGAAGTGTTGAAATTCACAGTATCTTGACTTTCCCAGCTTTTCCAAAACGCTTCTAAGTGAGAGTAATATAATTAAAAGTCACTTGAGAACATGATGGACTCTAATGACATGATAACAAATTCTTTTGCAAGTTAGATTGTTTCCAGTTCTTTGCTTTGAACAAAATTGTTGATGGACCTAATTGAACTGTCAGCTAATGAACACTATTTGATTTTTGGCATATAACTCAGAAGGAAAACAGAATTAATTGACATTCCTATAACAAAACTATTATTCCCATCTATTTATGAGTAAATCTTTCTTGGCACTATATCTATGAAAACAAATTAATCTAGCGGTAAGAACTAGTCATTCAGACACATGAATTAATCTCACTGAGAGATGCATTTCCAGTAGAATTTTACCTTTTATGTTTATGTATTACCAAAATTTGTAATTGTATCATTTTGAGCAGATTATTCATTATAATGATTAGTCAATTCAAAGAATTCTAATACATAGGCCCATACAATTACAGGAATTTAAAAAAAATTTTAGTATGTACAAATTTATCGCAAGGAAGTGATCAATAAAAGGTTTTTAAAACAAGTATTACATTTGGATAACATTTTATCGGGGAGTAGAATGTAAATATAAATTAGAACAATGTTAAAAAGCTACAATGTAGAATTAACAAATGTTAAAAGCGTATTTGTGTAATTTTAAATGGATGATGGTACTTATTCAATTGTTACGTAGATTTTGTTGGATACATCATAAAAAGTGATTTTACAATTTTATTTTAAATTGTCATTTACAATTTGCCAGAATTTACATCTATTCCCAACTATTTAATGATGAAAACTTTTAGATATCAACTTTAAAATATGATGGGATAAACACTTTTTCAGAATTCTCTCTCCCTTGGGCTATCATTGCTTTGCTCTCTTCAGTCTTCTCTTTTTCATCTGTCTGGGTCCATCCAGCCTGCTGCAGTTAGTCCAAAGCCTCATAGAAGCTCCTGCCACCCACACTTTGGCTAAAGCACAGGTTTAGTTAAGCTGTGTGAGTGCCCATCACAACTACACCACATATTAGCAAGTCACTTAACCTGTATATCAGTTTCTCATCAGTAAAATGAGAATAGTAGTATTTACCTCCTCGTATTGTATCAAATGAGAAAAATCATGTAAATCTCTTAGCAATGTATCTGGCTTGCCCAATAAAGATTAGCTACTAGCTCTCTATACTTGGGAGAATCATACCATAGTGTTGATCTGTCACCATGTGTCTGAAAAGATAGGAGAACAGGAAGCTGGTATGAGGTTCCTAAAAGTCAAGACTAATTTACTCATTCATTTGACAAATATTGAGTGTGTGCTAAGTACCAGACATTGTTCTAGGTTCTGGGGATATACTAGTGAACCAAAGTCTCTTACTGTCCGAAAGCGTACATTTTCAGTGGGCTGGGGTGGGTGGAGGGGTTGATAGATAATGCCATTATGCCCAGTCTTTTAAGAACTTAACTTTTACTCAAGAGTTAAAGAATAAGCCACTGGAAGATTTTGAGAATAGTAACATGATCTCTTTGACTGTTGTGTAGAGAACAAAATGAATGGGGACCCAGATGGAAGAAGGTAGTCCAGTTAGGAGGCCATTTCAAGAATCCAGGTGAGAGATGATGGTGGCTCGGGCTAGGGTGATAGTAGTGGAGAGAGAAGTGAATTATGAAAAGGGAATAATCACTTGATCCCCTTTGCAGATAGTGTTAATAGAGGGGCTTGTCTGTCTAAATGGGAATCTCAAATAGGCTACAGTCAGGATTTTGCCAAAGGAGAGACACTGAATTTGGAGGATAAGGATTCTTTTCCCTAGAGTGGTGGTACAAGGTAGCTCATCGACCCCAACTAACCTGAGTGATAAAATAACTCTCAAGCCCTTTCCCTATCTTGCCTTAATTCTCTGTTGCCAAACATCCAAGTTCCTTAATTGATGCCCTGAACATTAGTGCTCTGATCGCAAGAAAAGAATCACCCCAGCTGGGAATGAATACTTTGTATCAATCTCTTATGATTGTGGTGTGAATCACACATTCCTTCTGGGGAGCTGAGAGCCAGGAACAAGGTGACCCCATGTTTCTACCACACTTTGCATCTAGCTCATTCTGTTTTCCACACAGACTACCAAATCGATGTTAATCCCGTTTAAAAACCTACCATGGTCCATTTCCATCAATGTGGTTTAACTTTTAAAGGCCCTTCATTACCTGACATCAGTCTACTCTTGTAGACCCTTATTCAAATACTTTCCTTTGATATATGCCCGAGTGGTAACCAAGATAAAATGACTAAAACTATGCAGGAAGACACTGAAATTTAGGTAGCTCAAAAAATTGAGACACTGACTTTAAAAGATTGCACTCCTGGGCACTCCTTCAGCAACATAGTTAACGCACTTCTCACCTACACTGTCAGATATGCACGCTGTTGGTAACTCCCATCTGTTCACTACATCATGAATTAAAGCTGATTTGAGGATGAGGTTACTGTGTTTTGATCTAAAGCCAAAATCCTTCACTGTAGCTCTGGAAATAGCCAGTTCTTCAGCCACCCTGAAACTCTCCTTGCTGTTCTCCAAGCAAGCTACCCTCTTCTTTATATGGCTCCACGATGATCCCACCAGCAGAAATACTTTCATTTCACTGTCAACCTATGTAACCCTTTATGGGACAACTCAGTGTCATCTCTGCAAACCTCTCCTGGCCCCACCAACCTGCTTTTGCACTGAGTACAGCATTCTGTGAGGTCTCATCTTACTTTCAACAGCACAGCAGTGGACCAAAAAAATCATGAACAAAATTACCCTTGGAAATCCCTTATGAAGATGCCACTTTGGGAGACTGCTATATTGTCTCCTGTTGAACAGCATAGCCAATTTTTGTCCAGCACAGCAATAAATCACTTTATTTGCACACCAAATGAAATATTTCATTTAGGTCAGATAGTGTTTCAATGAATGTAATCGTATTTGTGACAATGACACACACTAAGGCTTGTGGACCATCTATTATCTTCTCCCCAGTAGGCCATCTTTCTTGTAAGCGTACACAATCAAATTGAGTGTAACAGCAGGTAGGTGCCTCCTTCCTTTTCTTCCCTCCCTGCCAAGCCGGGATTCACATAAGAATTCCCCTCAGCTCGAGATGCTATGACACCACTGTATTATAATTCTTTGTTCTGAAATTACCTGTCCGACTAGCCAAACAGTCCTCCTGAAGCACTCAAGACAGATTCCCAAGGATTATCACAATGCTTAGCACAGAGGAAGTATCAGTAAAAGTTGGATAAAATGAAACATGTTTATATCCACCCCCACCCTTGCTTACCTCTGAGTAAATAATGCAGGGAGATTCCTGGGCCAAATATTTACCTTTAGGCCAAAGACCAGCATCAGGGCCAGCCTAGCTCTCCAGGACAGGCCACAGCATCACCCCTAAACAGCATTTCCTTGCTCTTTTTATTATATCCAATCCAACCTTTTCAGCATGGAGTTCAAGGCCATGTCCCTGACCACCCTCTCCTCCCCCCGGTTTATGGATTCGTTTGGCTATCCTTTACCGTATGGCTGCTTACGGTCTCCAGCCTGCCAAGTGGGCACCACAATCTCAGAGACATTTTTAACCACTGTACCCCACATTGCCTCACCACACACAAGTAGGTGGACCCTACTGAATAGAGAGCCAGTCCTTGCAGGGTAATTTCAATATAGGTCTCTATCTTTATTGATACATCACTGCACATGAGGGAAAAAATGCTTTTCTGGAAAAGATTGGAGTCCATCACATCTCAGATGTGGAAGTGAATCCAGATGTGGGCAAGGGACTCTGGCAGTCAGAGCAGCTGCAGTAGGGCTCAGAGGAACAATCCCTCTTCGTGGCAGGTTTTTTGGAAATCATCATCCCCTCCAGGTCCTTCACTTTGTTTTCCACTGTCTGAAGTTTTTTCAAAATTTTCTCTTCCAGACCCAAAGACAGGAGCAAATTTTTGTTGTCTTCAAGTAGGAGAATTCCTTCTGGGTTGACCAGCAAAGCCTGAAAAAAATCTGAGCCCTTCTTGTAAAGTTCGTAGAGTGTGACTATAAACAACAATATTTTCTAAAATAAAACAACAGAAGTTGAATGTTACTTGCTTATTCATGTGAAATGTCAGCTTACTACAGATGCAAAACAAAACAAAAACCTAACAGTAAAAATAATCCCTCATTCTTTTGCCAAGCCTTCTGTTTAACAAAACATCTTCACACCTATTTCATATTTGATCTTCACCACAAAATAGAGTGGTAGGCAGCTCAGGGATTATTATTTGCTTTGAATTAATAAAGATTATAATCATAGATACCATTTGCTGAAAGTTTGGCACACACAGGGCTCTGTGCTAGGAGTTTCCTTGCCTAGGCATGACCTATTTCTGTAGAAAAAACAGTACTGAATATCCATTTAGATACTTTCCAGTTTGGACCCTGTCATTGTCCAAGATCATATACTTGGAAATGGTGGAGCCAGTACTGGAATAAAGGAGTTCTAAAAAACCAGATTTCCTGGTCATGGGAAAAAAGTTGTTGTTTTTTTTAATGTACCAAGAAAGATTCCTGCCACAATAAGAAAAAACCAAACCAACCCAATCATCTTTTTCCTTATTGTAATACTAGCACTGTTTATTGAATACTTATTATATGCTAAGCTTTACCCATACAGTATCTCTTTGAACCCTCACAACAACCCTGAGGGAGGTACTGTAAGCAAACCATCTTACAGATAAGGAAGCTGGGGTGTAGAGACTAAGTGATTGCTCTCAGGTCACACAGCAAGTGGTGGCACCAAGACGTAAACCCCAGCAGTCGACTCCAGAGCCCGTACTTTTTACCATTCTGGTATATTACCTCTTTTTCTTGGCTGAAGTGTCCAGAGGGCTGCGAATTCATCTTTGTAATTGAGCTAAACATTAACCATACAAGAGCAGAATCCAGAATTACAGATAAGAGTTTGGATTTTTGCCTGATAGTCTATTAGCTAATTAAAACACAGGTATGTGAATATGTATACACACATATCCCTGTGGGGGATGATTTAGGTCAGTTAGATTAAATGAGATTTTGGGGAAGAATTGAATTTACATCCTACAAGTTGGGTTCAAGCCTCAGCTTTTCCAATCTCTGTCAAGTTGAGTAGGGGATAACCAAGTTCCCTCACCTACAGAATGGAGATGATAATCCCTGCCCTGCCTACCATGCAGGGTTTTGAGAAATTAAGAGAATGGCCCAGTAATAACTTTTCTTAGCATTTGCCATGTAAAGCAGTCACTCTTTAAGAAAGTCCTTTTTAAATCCTACCTCCTTCAATTTCCACCGAACCTCAATTTACCACAGGTTCCTTGTTTGTCATATGAAAATAACTTCTATCCATTTCCTGGAATTGTTAGGATTCTCAAACAATTTTGACCATATTGTAAATATAGTTATTATTATTGATTAAACAGAAGTATGTAAAGTCTTAAAATGTTTCTCATAATCCCAGCCAATTATACTTACTACCCCAAAAGCCCCTATATATTTATGGAACCCTATTTTGTTAAAACAAGACAAAAATAAAATGTCATGATAAGGAAATGAATATACATGGCCTCCTAATCAGTTACAGAGCAACGAATGGCACAGTAACAACAGAAGGGCCAAACCCAGGGTCCCAGTTATATGTGGGGTGCCTGCTCTATAAGATACCCCATCGTGTCTGGCGCATGGTTGATGAATAGCGATCAAATAAATCTGGGGGTAAGCTTGCCTTATCAGTTTATAAATTTGTTTGATCTATTTTATCATAAGACAAGCCAAAGACCATTGTGAGAAAGAGCATTTTTATGCTCAAAACCTAATTGGTGCAAGGTTTTAAGGTTACTTAGTTTCAAACAACTTCAGAGACAAAGGTTCACCCTTCCTCATCTGCACCGTCTTAAAACTGGTTGGCAGCCATATGGGAGAGAACAAATTTTGAATGACAACTATTTAGATTTCTCCATAACAAAAGAATATAACCTGCATTGACCGAACACTTCGTTTCCATAAGGTATATAGTCCTATTCCCAACAAAACGAAAAAGAAAGTCCGCAAGATAACTTGCACAGCCGAAGCAAAATTATCTAGTAGCCCCAAATTGGTTTGCTGAGGCGCTCTTGTCTTGCCCAGAAGAGTTGCTTGTAGCCAATTCCATATCGAATTCAGAGAGTCATAATCTAGGATGTTGTCCCAGACAGAAGATGAAGGTGAAAACGTTGACATTTTAATAAGACAGCAGCCGCAGGAGCTACATGTGCAGAGACTTCATATCTGAGTTAAGGTGGCAGCCTGGGTGGGAGGCCTGGCATTGGAGCCATTGTGAGCTGTGCTTTGTGATGTCACAGTTCCAAAGGTCAGCTTGCTTCCCACTCACTTAGTGAACCTTCTCACTCAAAACCAACTGGCCTGGGTTTTCAGTTCAGTCATACTGCTTTCTCTGATCTCTGGCAAGTCCTAGTTCTAGCACAACACACTGTCCAACAGAACTTTCTGCAAAGATGGGAATGTTCTGTATCTGCCCTGCCCAATATGGTAGCCGTTAAGTCATTTGAAAGGGGGATAATGTGGCTGAGGAACTGAATTTTACATTTTACTTAATTTTAATGAAATTTAAGTAGCCCCAGGTGGCTAGTGGATACCTTCCTGGACAGTGTAGATACAGACCATGTCCAAAAATCCATGGAAATGGACAGCAATTATTTTCACACAACAAATGAGAAAATTGAAGCTACATGGAGATTTGTGGAGACAGGATTTCGAAGGGGCTTTACTAAAGAGTGAATAGGTAAATGTGGAGGGAGGTTATTTTGCAGCATTCCCTTTTTTCGTATGTCACTATTGTTTAGAGATTGTGATCTTTGGGAAGGCTTTTAACATACTTGATCCTCATTTTGCTCATCTGTTTAGGGGGGATTCCACCTCCTTCACAAGGTTTCTATTAGAAATAAATGGTCTGATTTTCTAAGTACTTTGTAAACAGTAGCATGTTGCATTGTAACATATGACATGTCATCAAATCACTTATTTACTGAGTATTACCCACCTACTCAACAAGGAGGTATGAGAAAATATAAAACGGGTGGTCTATTCCCAAAAAGCTTACATGAAAAAAGCTAGTTCACACACAAATATATAGTCTAACTTGCAAGATCAGTTACAAAGACAGCAAGAATCCAAAAGAGGATTTGCACCAAGAAGAAAAGCACCATAAGGAAGGTGAAAAGGGGTCAGTTATGACAATTAATGTTTAGAAAATACTGTCTGATGCAATCTCAAGTTGTTCATTATGGTTGACTGAAAGAACAGGAATAAGGAAGGCTGGTGGGAAGGAATAACTTGTTTTTTGCAGGAAGGGGAGCTATAATAAGTTGCTTGAGGTGCCAGAGACGCATCCACAAAATGGAGTCTAGAATGCTGCTGGAAATACAGCACTTATGTCAGGGCGAAATGGTTTAGGAGTGACTGCTATTGATGTTAAACCCAGTCAGCCAGTGACTGACCGTCGCCAGAATCCTTTCTAGCAAGGACTGAAAGTGACTCAGGTTAAGTCCTCAAGTTTGACTCTAACAGGTTAAATATAGGTCAGAAACCATTCAAGAATGGTAACCAGAAACTTTTTGGAGAAAGACAGGATTGTGACAACTGAATCATTATCTGACTCCCTACACTAGAGTAGATCCCTGTTACATGGTACCTTCTGCGTGTACTTTAAAAGCACTTAACACAGCTGTAGTTATTTGTGCAATTTTTGGTTTAATATCCATGTTCCCTGACTATTGTAAACTCAAGGCAGACAGGGACCATGACCATTTTATTGACTGCCATATCCCTAATGCTTGGTACATAGCAGGCATTAAAATGTTTTTAAGTCAATGAGACATCCCCTAGAATTCCAAATATCTTTAAAGCCTAAATTGTTTATTCATCAAGTGCCTATTACCATTTGTGTACTATTACATTGGTGCACAAATGCGGTTTTTGCAATTTTTAACCTTTTAAACCAGTTATTTTTGTATCAACCTAATCGTTTGTACAGAAGCTTTATAGAGTAGCTAATATGAGGACAGGCCTTTGGGAGTATAATGGAACTGGGTTCAAATTTTGGCTCTGCTATTCATTAACCTTGTTACCTTGAGCAAATTACTTAATCTGGGGCTCAATTCTTCATTTGTAAAGTGGGAGTAATTTTCACCTTGTAGAGCTGTAGACAGAATGCAGTAATTTGTGTAAAAGAACCATGCATGCTACACGTATAGATAAGGGCAACTATTATCTGTAGTGATGTTTACGACCCAATACAAGGTTTTATAAATCTCAGTATAAGGTGCTTCTAAGAGAATCTAGGCCGATAAACGCGCTTGATTCCCCACTTAGGCACCCCAACACCTCCAATGACCAAGAATTTATCACTGTGGAAGGCGTCTCAGCCCACCTTTACATGGTATCATCCATCCACCTATCCATCCAGCCAGCCATCACTCTGTCACATCCACTCAGTGGCCTTCCACATCATGCCCTACTAGGACTTTCTGACTTACACACTGCAACTTATGACACGTGTAACACTTACTTTCGAGCCTTTGATAGGTTCATTGTTGCCTTTCAAACAAAACTCAAAATCTAGAACACAGTTACAAGGTACTCAAATACCTGGTTCTTGCTTACCTATTCAACCCTCCCCCCTTTCCCTTTCCCATTTAAGATTTTTATTAAAATATTGCTAACATACAATATTGTTTCAGGTGTACATCAGTTATTCAACACTTCTTTTCCCATTCATTCTTTCAACTCTAGCTATACTAGACTTGTCAATGTCATTACCACACCAAGCTGTTGCACCACAAACCCCTTTGCACACAACTGGATTATCCTCTCTGGCTCTTACTGATTCCTCAGATTTCAGTTTAAACATTGCCTCAAGAAAACTTTCCTTGTTCTTTTTTTGGTTCCCATCAGTCAGAGCTTCTATTGCATTTTTAACTAGTTATTTTTAGTGTTTCATTTAATGTTTACCTTCCTTACTAGACTTTAAGCTCCACGATGCTGGAAACTTAAGTGTGTCACGTTCAATACTGTTATCCCCAGAAACCAGCAGATGTGCTTTGTAAATATTTGGCTATGGCTTTCCTGTGCCTTTCTCTTCTTTTCCAGGCTAAACATACCAAACACAGGTTGACAGGTTACATCTCCTGACTATCCTGAGTACCTTTCTCAAAGTGGTTCAGACCTCCAAATGTAGTCTATCACAACATCTATTCCTGCAGGTGTAGACCCAGCAGGTCAGAGTGGGCCACTCTTTCTAGACACACCTTTACATAACAGAAGCTTTGCCCCTTAATCAGCAGTACAAAGCTAGGAGGCATCACAGTCTACTGTGGGGGAGGGAGGTGGGGAAAAGAGAGGATTAAGCAACTTTTCTGACTTAGAAGATTCAAGAAAAATTGACCTTTTCACAGGTTACATGTTATTCACAGAAACAATATGCATCAGTTTTCCATCTCTTTCCTCACATGAGTAAATGTCAATACTGGATGTATGACTGGATTTGGAGCTGCATGAGAGAGGATAGGTTAGGAAAGGAATACCTAGGAAGGCTAATTAAAACTTTCTTCTCCATCGTTCCCTACCCTTTCACATATGTGCTCATCAACATGGGGAGACACTGAAACTAGAGAATTCTGAGTAAAAAGCAAGAATGAATGTGTCTGGCACTCTCTATCACTACCCATCATTTTAAGAGGCAATCTTACATTGAAAAAGGCTTTGAAAGCAAAGTCAATGTTTCCAGGTCTGGGACAAATCCCAGAAACATCAATAAAAATAATAGTACAAAAAGCTACAAAAATAACCCTTTGACCTGTATTATCACATAGTCACAGATGCTGCTTCTAACGTAAAATACTGTTTCAATAACGATCAAATGAAGAAAGCTGCCCCAACTGAAAAAGAAAATTATGTTAGAATCAACCATTTGATCCTAAGTACTTAAAGCAAACTTTCAATTGCGTTCTGAAAAAAGGTTTGGTTCCACTGCAAATTGACTCACTTGGTCTTCCCAAGGGGTAGGAGTTAGGAGTGGTTGAATGGATATAGCTCAGCTTTAAACAAATCAGCACCTTTCTCTTTTTCTGGGCTAAAAATCTCTAGTATGAGGAACTTTAAAAATGAGGCCACCAGTCTCTCATGTTCAGATCACAGAAAGGGACCTTTCAAGATAACCACCCGTTATCTCCTCACTCTTTGTAAGTGAAGACACTGAACCCTGCAGAAGAAATCAGCTCAAGATGCCAAGCAGTCAGCAGTGGCCTCAGCCTCTAAGATGTCCCACTGTTTCTGCCACTTTTTCTTTCAACAGATTCTTGACAACCCTCTGTTACCTACTGGGATATGAGCCAAGCAATGACTTGGGTATAGGGGTTGCTTTAGACTTAGGGTGAGAAAGTGGCAGAATGACATTTCTAAACAGAGGACAAAAAAGGCAACAAGGTTTAACGGTTTAAGGGTCAGAGAAAAGGTCTTAAAATCCTAACCACAGGCATAATAAAGGGATGTCAGAAGTGTTTGTCATGTCATTGCTAATGAAAGTGGTTGAAAACTTCACAAGGAACAGAGAATAAAGCTATCCTACTTATAAGAACACATTGCTGTCCTTGGCATTAGACATGGATGTCCCACGGTGTACTGAAACTCCACATATCCAAAGACCAAATTCATCTTGGCTTTCCAACCTCTTCCCCATAACCCATTCCTTCTTTTCACTCCCACTTCAATTGGTTGCATCACTACTGAATCTTTATGTTTTCCTCACCCTTCAAGACCCAACAACTCTTTAAATTTCTCAATTTCACTTACTCTTCCCTCTGCTGCAAACGTCAGTACAGACTCTCACCAAGTTTGCCTCAATTATTTCGTCTCATTATCTATTGTTTCCATTCTCAGCCCCTCAAATCACCCTAACCTGAAGTGATCTATAAATTACTGTTGTTTAAAATCCTTCAGACTCTCAGCTGCCTATGGACTCAAGTGCAAACTCCTTAGTGTTCACAGTTGGTTCCTGCCTATCTAGCTCTATAATAATCTCATCTACCCTGGCGCTCCCCCTCCCCATTCACCGCCCGCCTGTTAAATTATCTGTAGTTCCCTGGACACATGATTTCATGCCTCTGAACGTGCCCAGCCCTTCATGTCCTGCTTGGCATACCCTCCTTTCTACCTGGACTGCTCCTGGACATCATCTTCTGGGAGCCACCTTGACTCCCAAAGTTAATTACTCAATGCGAGAATTTTCTTTCCACAAAAAATTGTAAGACCGATAGTCATTCAAAAAGAAGCTTGATCTGAATTGTTTGGTTAGTAAAAAATGAAAAACTACTGGGGTAAAATAGAAGTGCACATTCCAGAATATACAAGTGCAATTCCAGTTTATGTATGGCATGAAAACTCCTTAAGAGTAAACAAGAAATGGGTGAAAAATTGTAATTTATTGAAACTCAACTCAAAAAATAGAAGATGCTGTAGTGTACAATATATTACACAAAGCACCCCGAGGCGCACATTCAAGTCAAGTAAGAACTCCGTACCCCTGCCCCAGCCCTCCCACCCGGGGATCTTAGTATTTGTTCCATATACAATCATGCACACTTAATTTGAAAAAGGAAGCCCCAATATATTTTGATGTATTAATTAGCACCAAACAAGAATACAGTTCCATTTTTTTTTAATAAACAAAAAACCCAATTAATAAATCAACTGGAGAGCTAATGGACTCAGCCAATAGTGCTGACATAGATATTACACATTCATGTAAATACACAGCCTATTCTACCCTAAACAATGGTATAGCTGGTTCTCAGCCTTTGTTCGAGTTGGCAATTGTCCCCATGTTGCAGTGTTCGAGCCAGTCTGTTTTGAAAACAAAATTGCAATTTAGGAACTTCCAACGCAAAGCTCATCTGTCTTTTTTGTTGGAAACAAGTCTAAAATTGGTGTGGAAAACTTAGATCTTTCAAGGACAACCACTGGCCGAAGATAATGAAGCTGTTTTAAGGCAAGCTCTCCACAGTCTGTTAATGCTTTGTCCAATACGACCCTCAGGTTTTCCAAGGAAGGAACTGTTGTTGTCTCAGCTACTATTAAAGGTGGGATTGCAGTCAGGTTCTCATGAATTGCAGAGTCACTGGAAGAATGAGGTATGTCAACTTCAGGGTCGTTGTCATTCACCATATTATTTGCCAGAACAGTCCCTGTTAAGTCATTACTGGGTTGTGAAGAGTTACTTAATGTTAAGTGCTCTGAAGGCTCCCAATCATCAAAATCATCCTCTTTCTCTTCACTTTCCTGAATAAATTTCAGAAATGAAGATTCAAATCCCATAGGTTTATAAGTCTTCAAATCAAATGACCTGGGCTGTGGGTGCTTCCTAAAATTCTCTTTGGGGACATGGATTGAATTTTTTACAGTGTTTTCTTGCCCTGAACTTTGCTGCCCTGTTTCTGAGTCTTTAATCCTTGGTAAAGGCAGCTGGAAACTTGTGAAGTAAGTCCCATTTTCAGTCCCATCAGGATTAGGTATGGAATTTTCTATTTTACAAGGAGGAGGCTGAACTATATTACATTGTTCCAAAGAAGTGGTTTCTGAACTATGGTTGCATTTCAAAGTTCCTCTGTACAGCAGAGTATCTGCCTCAAATACTTGGTTGCTTTCTGTACATCCTTTCTGCCCATCCATTTCACCTGGATGACGGGAATCAGTGTTCTGGACAGGTATGCTATGGTCACCTGGGGCATGGCTGTGCTTTGTGTGCTCTGATTCACAGCTTCCATCTTCTTCTTTCTTTATGTAGGGCTCTATTTCAGAAGGGGGTTCCTCCTTAATTTTGGTACCATACTTAACACAAATGACAAGATTTTCCATTTGTTGCTCTAAATAGGCACTAGTCATCTGATGGGTACGTTTGTAATGCCTCACTATACTGCTCTCCAACTTCACCACAGATAAGCATCCTTGAACCATGCAGGGGTACTGTGTGTGCTCAGAATGCTCCACACACATATGGAGGGCTTCAGCTCTTGTTTTAAAAGTAATTGGAGCTTTCTTTTCTTTGATTAAACCACACTTCTTAGCCTTAGCATTAAATGACCTCCTGGTAGTCTGATGTTCATACCCCTGAGTGAGAGCTGTTTGACACACCTTTTCACTCCTTAGTAGCCTTTCATTTGCCACTTTCTGGCTTCTAAACAGATCATCGTAATAGTCCTTATGTCGGTAATAGACATGTTGAGAATAGTTACTGCGATGGGTGAAAATCTGGCCACAGCCATTAAGATCACAATGAATTTCATAATCTGAATGTATTTCTCCTTCAATATTATGCTGTTCCATCAAGTGGTGCTTCAACTTGCTGAATGTATAAAAAACAGCAGGGCACTGAGGCTGGTTGCAGGAAAACCTTGCCGCAGATTCAGCTTCAGAAAGCACTTTAGGCTCTTCAATATGGTCTAGATTATGAGAGTCACTACAGTGCTTAGCAAGAGCTTTGGAACACAGGAAGCGTTTGTTACATTCTTTGTATTTGCAAGCAAATATCTTTTTACATTTGACAAGTTCCCTTTTGGTTCTTGCTTTGTCTTTCTCTAAACATAATTGTTCTTTGTTGTATTGATGTACAGTTCTGTAATGGCGAATCAAGCCTTTTAGATTGGTGAATGAAGAGTTACAAGTTTTATGGATACAATGGAATGGTTTGTGGTATTTATTCAAAATATAGCAGAGATTTCCTTTAGCAACAGTTCTCCTGCTACCTCTCCCCTCTCTTCCTTCTTGTTCTTCTCTATGGCTACCTATTGGTGATGAAATATCAGATGTTTTACTTTCTGTTTCTTCACAAGATGACTCCAAATCTGTTTCTGAACTGCATTCATCCTTTTTAGAATGGCAGTGTGGCTTCTCAGAATTACTGTTGGGGTCACCTCCAAGTTCTGCAGAACAATCATTTTTCAACATGTCTACTGAACATGGGCCTTCGTGATCACATTTTTCATTATCTAACAGTTTGTGAGTTACTCTGTCACTGCCAATTTGATGTTTATTTTTATAATGAATCCGAAGGTGTGTTTTTCTTGTAAATGACCTTTGGCAAATGTGACACTGGAATGGGGAATACCGATGTTGAAACATGGTTAACTGAAGGACTTTTTCTTTTGAATAATTATGCTTTTTAAGATAATGCATTAACAAAGCCTCTCTGGTCACAAATTCATATTTGCATCCTTGAAGCTCACAGAAAAAAGGCTTAGCTGCCAACTGTGCAAGGTACTGACTTGGCATATTTTCATCTTGATTCTGAAAATTAAGGTCTGTGATAGTAGGTGAAACCGATTGAAGAGACTTAGCACCACTGGCTGGGTACGCCTGCAATGACCCTGAGAAAGATCCATGTGTTATAGAGTTTTTCAAGCTTAAATGTTTCAAGCGTAACAGAAGTTCCAACATGGTATCCTCTGTACATGGCCTTTTTGAAGCACAAATGGAGGCTTCTGAAGAATAACCTTGATGTTCTCGTTTACATTTAGTATGAACACTGTGATCTAGACCTTCATCTGGGGAGTCACTGTTTGTATCTGAGCTGGGTTTAGGTTCTGCGTCCAACTTTTCAGTTGTTTGTTTATGTTCATTGTCCAAACAGGGAAAGAGATCTTTTGTCTGTATGTTTTTGGGTTTGAAATGGTACGGATGAACCTTTCGTAGATGCTTCTGCATCCCTTTTGCATTTTTGTACGTGGAACCACAGCCATCAAAACCACAGGTGAACTTAGTCCCATCAAAACAAACTGCCACACTGGAACATTTTTCTTTTAAACTGGAGGACACAAAGACTTTCTCATGAGATAACAATATATCCTGCATGGTTTCAGAGTGATCCAGAGTGTCAATTAATTCTTCATTCACAGAAGCTGAAGAGCTATGACTTAACTGATCACTAGAATTACTGTCACTGTTTTCTTTCAGATTTTCTGCAGTTTCTGTTTGAGAACTCGCTGGTCCTGCACAGAAAAAAAGATCCTCAGGTAAATGTGATTTATCAGTTTGGTTAAGTAGATGGGGCTGATCAATACACTCTTGCTTGTCACCTGCTGCAGGCTCCTCAAGTTTCACTGATTTCTTCACATCTCCATTTGAACTTTCAACATTATGCATCGAGAGGTGATTCTGGTATTCAATTTTGGAATAATAGAACTTTTTACAGCCAACAAAGTTGCATGTGTAAGATGCATCCCTAAAGTGTTGTGCTTCATGGTGGTAAAGCTGTCCCAAGTCACTGAAAACAATATTACAGCCATTTAATTCACATTTATAACGCAGATCGTCATGTTTTTGTTTATGGTTAAGTAGTTCATTCACTGATCCAAACCTAGCATAGCAATCTATAGATACACACATGTAAGGTTGAGGACCACAATGCACTTGTTCGTGCTCCCTCAGGTGAAAAGCAGACATGAAATGTCGTCGACAATAAGTACACTTCTCTCTTCTATTTTTCATATCCAAGTAGTGCTTGGCATTTTCATCATTATTTTGGTGTTCAGCTTTAAGATGCACACTTAAGTATTTAAATTGCTTAAACACACGGGAACAGTCTGTGCCAGGACATGGGTACAAATCTCTGTCTTGCAAGTGGCAGTCTTCTAATTTGCTGAATGTGACGTATTCATGAGACTCTCCTTTGGCTTGTTCATTCAATGACTGATTTTGCTCCAGGGTTGCAGAGGGGCTCTTGGGACAAATTCCCTTTTGAGAGCCTTTCAACATTAATTTCTTTCTAGAGCGGTCCCTTCTACTTGGTGGCATTTTAACATGTTCCATCACATGAGGAACAAATATTTCTTTTCTCTTGAACTTTTTAATACAAACTGGACAGGTATAAATTCCATCTTCCATATGCATCTTAGAATGATGAAGAATCCTGGCCTCTATACATTCCCGCTTACATAACAAACAGAAAAATTTATACTGAAGCCACCTCTGGTATCTTTCAGAAGAACCAATAGGTTTTTTATCTCTTTTCTCCTTGTGCTGATCTGTCATATCTCTTCTTCTATACTGTTTATCTTCTTTACCTTCCTCATAGTCACTGAGAAATGATTCTAAAACATCTGTGTCATTTATAGACATTTCATAGCCACTTAGATCATCATCAGAATCTGAGGCTTCCTGTCCTAGGAGTTGGTGGCAGTGTCGTTTTAAAGTTTTCCAGTCCCAAAATTCAGGATCAAAAGGCCAGTGGGCTTTTAAAGCTAGTAAGAGCTCACATCGGAGAGAATTTGGAACTGGTGCGTTTTCTTCATCAAATTTTTGATCTGGTTGCAAATATAGTTCTTCCAACATATTAAACCCATCCAAACTGGGTTCAATTAAGAATTCTGTAAGCTGACAGGCTCGTCTAACTTCTAAATCTTCTGGTAAAAGACAAGCAATTGTTTTACAAACTGATGCCTTCATTTCTTCATCTTCACTTGATCTCAGTTGAAGAGCTCTGACACAGAGTAAAATCGACACCCCAAGACCAACATCTTGTGCCTATAAGGTAAGCAGGGAAGAAGTTATTTTTTTTATAGAAACATTACATAACTTTCATTAATAAGATATATATCTTATACGTGTGTGTAGATTTCTTAAAATTTTTAGAGTTCAATTTTATCTTAAGTCTCTCTCCCTCCAAGTTACATTTAGATCCTTCTTGTCTCAACATGCATTAGATGCTACAAGACGAACAACAACAATTTACATTTATATACAACTTTACAAAGCAGTGCCTAACCCTCAAGGAATTTACCTATGTGCCAAACCTGTAAAAAACAAAGGCACACGAATTTAAAGGAATTCAGGACAAAAAAGGTCACCCAAGGACTCAAAAAAGGGTTTGTCTTAGTTAGGTAGGAAGAATAGGGCTTGAATAAATGGGTACAAGAGGAAACACATGGATAAAAGTGAGTCTAAGATAGAATTCAATTTAAGAAACTCATTGTCATAAATATGAGTATTTTCAAAAACTCAAGGTTAAAATAAATGATTCTCTTCATTTCCTTCTAAAAGAGTACTTTAAAGTTACAGGTGTACTGAATCTCGGCTTCCCATGGAAAAACAACAGAAATTAGAAAATCTCTCTATAGCAGCAAGTTCTTGGACACTAATCAATAATCAGGAAAAATAGTTATTTTGATAAAAGGCTAGTGCATACAAGATAACTTTTTTTATGTGAGAGACTGAAATTGAAATAGAATGTGAAAATAATATGAGAGAAGAAAAGCGGGATCATTTGGCAGAATAGTTTAGGATGCATTACTTAAAGCACAGAATTTCAAGTCAGACTTTGCCTCTGAACTCAGCTTCACTACAGGGACAAGTCCTTAACTCCTCTATGCCTCAGTTTCCTCATCTGTAAAATGACAATAGTCGTAGTATTAGATTTTCCTCCTAACATTGTTATAAAAACAAAATAAGATAATATAAAGTGATTACTACAATGTTTGCACACAGTAAATATTCAACAGAATACCACGTAAAATAACTGAGGATAAATTCCATTGTCAAATCAATAATCAATTTGCTAAACAATTATTCCATATTGGGCACCATTCAAAATGCTGGGAACACAAACTCTATGCATACGCTTTGCACAAAAGTGTTCTTACTGATTTTACAAATTTTACCATTTCAATCAGATTAGGCTGTTTAAGAAAAAAATGGATATTCTTAGCTATTTATCTCTTCCAAAAGGAGTGAAGTAATAATAACTTGTTGAGAACCTACAAATTATTTTAAAACTCACCTGACTTTCTCCAAGTCCTCCGTGCTCTGACTTACAAATGATAACCTTATATCACATTACGCAATTTGTCAAGATACCCTTAGTATAGTCCTGACTCCGCTGTGAACTAGATGTATGATCCTTACAGATAACACGCCCCTAACTTCTGGCTTTATTACTAAAGAGAAGGGATTAAACTAGACAAAGTTATATTTTGCAAAACACTAGTACCATATGTTCCACCAAAAAGGGCCCCGTGACTAAATAAACTGGATTCAAGATAATCTCTCTTCTTATACCCTCTACTTCAAAATACACCCAGATCTACATTCATTCATACTATTTTGAAAGTCTTGAGAGAGACCTGGGATTCTCTAAAGTCATCCCTTCTACTTATGACTTTCTCAAGTCACAGAATCAAAGTTTTAACAACTCTAACCATCTTTATTTAAGTGATGATCTGGTTTAAACTCATTATTTATAGAAAACTAAAGCCCAGAAAATAATGAGGTACTATTTCAGGGTCCTCTCCATTATGTACTGTTGCTTTCTGCAGGAGACCTAATGCCCACACAAGCTTTTCAGCATCATTAACCTTTTCCATCCCAAGGGCTATATGATTGGTTGCTAGCTGTCTCCCAATATCCTTTCCCCTCTTCTACTACAAAAACAGAACACCCAATGTTTATCTGCTTACAAAGTCACCTGGAATAATGAATGTTATCTCCTAGCCTCCCTTGAAGGTAGATGTGGCTGTGTGTGTGTGTGTGTGTGTGTGTGTGTGTGTGTGTGTGTGTGTGTGTGTTGACGGGAGTGGGGAAAGATCTGTCAGAATGTGTTTTGCCCCATACCTTCCTTCTTGCTACCTGGAATGGAGACATTATAGCTGGGATTGGAATAGTTAGCTTTTGGAACATGAGATGGAAGCTATGTGTTGAAGGAAGACAAAAGGAACCTGGGTCTCTGTAATGTGGAGCCACTGAAGCAACCCAGGCCTGTCTTCCTGGATTATCTACCTATATGAAGAGGGAGAAACTTCTATCTTCTTTAGACCACTACTATTGTGGGATTTCTACCATTCACAGCAGAACTAGATCCAAATTAATATAGATTAGATCACCTCTCTCTTTTAAAAAGCTAGAGGTGAGTCTCTCAATTTGAAAGAAATTCTGCTCTCACTCCCCTTCCACCTTCTAGTCCGTATCTTTTCTACCTTTCAAGCCACACATCATAAGTAAGGATTATAGTGGAAAATACCCTCGACTGGAATTAAAGAGAAATGGGTTCTGGTATACAGCTATACAGGAAATTCCTTGGTCTGTGTCACAAACCCACGTTCCCTAGTCCTCTAGCAGCTTTTCTATGTTCTGTGGTTCCTTGTGTTAAGCAGAATTCTAAGATGGTCCCCAGTGACCCTTACCTTTGTATAATCTCCTTCCCTTGAGTATAAGTAGAACTTGTAAATATGATGAGATATCATCCCTGTTACATGGCAAAAGGGACTTTGCAGATGTAATTAAGATCGCGATTCAGTTGATCTTATGATAGGTACAATACCTGAGTGGGCCTCACCTAATCACTCGAGTCCTTAAAATCTAAATTTGGAAGTCCGAGGAGGTCAGATTCAAAAGAAAAGGAGTGCCTCTGCTAGCTTGAAAATAAAGACATGGAATGAGGGAGGCTTCTAAGAGCTGAAAACAGACTGTGGCTGACAGCCATCAAGAAAATTCGGACTTTCGTCCTGTAATTGAAAGGAACTGAATATTGTCAACAATGAGAATGAGCTTACAAGCAGATTTTCTACAGAGCCTCTAGATAATAGCTCAGCCTGGCCAACACCTTGATTGCAATCCTGTGCTACTCTGAGCAGCAAACACTGCCACATTGTACAGGACTTCTGTCCCATGAAACTGTGAGCTAATAAACGGCTGTTGTTTTAACTGCTAACTTTGTGGTAATTTGCTATGCAGCAATAGAAAACTAATACTTTCCTTAAAGATTAAAAACCAAAACAAAATTTTTTAAAGGCCAGCTGTAACAGTAAGTTTTAAAAACAAGGTAAGTTCTATAATTACTTGAACATGTTCTCTCTGTGACAGGAGACACAACTTCATTCATGGTGATTAGAAATAATTAGAAATCTGACTATGAATTTGCTTCTGATAACTGTTTTTTACCTTTTCCTATATTCACTAGGAAAAATTAGATCAACATATTTCAAATGAAAAACAGGATATGGCAGGCTCCATTAAAGATAGGGAATATCAAAGATAGAACCGTGCCTAGATTTTAGTATAAAAACAATACTTGGGAAAAAAGAAATAAATTAAAAATAAAAACAATCCATGGATGTTCTCAGAAAAGAAGTAACCCATAAAACATACCCATGAGGCATTATAGATGTGTGTATACAGAGAGACCAGTCATGAGTTAGATACCAAAAACAAAACAAAATAAAATAGAGCATAGCATAAGACTCACTGGTAGCCTTAGCATGTACCTATTGGGCTGAACTCAAAAAAACAAGGTTTTTTATATCTAGCACTTCATTTCATTTTAAGCAATATTTATTTCCTAAAAATATCTAACTTGTTTCCTGTATGTACAGAAGTCTACAATTTGCATAGTTGATTCTGGAACTGCTCTATTACTCCAAAACCCAGAAAAATGTATCATTCCATCCTCAAAAAGCTGAAAAATACAGTAATATTTTCTTCATTTATAATTACATTAATTTACAAATAAACATGCCTCTATACAATATAGAACATTATTCGAGGAAAAGAAGCTAATATAGGGTGGTTGAGGTGACAGCCAAGAAACATAATCTTCCCTTCTTCCAGTGGTCTGTCACTTCAAATCACTATTTTCCATTAAGAAAACTTGTGGATTCCTAGGAATTCAATCTGCAGAAACAACAAGATGTGTCCAATTCCATAACTGTACTGAACCCTACGACTTTTCATTTTTTCTTATCTGAAAGGAGTTGCCTGCGAAGTTATCTCCCCCATTATTTCTTCCCTCCAGGATAATCAGCATAAAAAGCATAAATTACTCACTTCAGTTTGTATAACTCTAATGAGGCAAAATAAATGCTGCTGTGTTTTAGCTATGACACCAAATTGACGACAGCGTTCCAAAAAAGTGTCTAAAGAAGGGTCAATTCTTCTTTGCAGTTTACTCCAAAAGAGAGTCAATTCCCTACAAAAAGAAAGATACAGGTAAAACATTTAAAGCAACTGGTATTTGCTCTCCACCTCCCCACCCCATTTTTTTGGTGTGTGAAAATAAACTGACAGCAAACAAAATCTAGAAGAGAAAGTTGTCTATATTCTCTATTGCTTCCTCCCAAACTATTAAAATATTTAAGAGTCCTTCTTGAAAATTCCAATTCTTTCTTCTGTGTGTCTGGGTAAAAATAAAAACAACAAAAAACTACTTCCTTTATGCTGACATTTAAGACTTTAGATCCCACTTTGTTCCAAAAGGTTTTACCCTTTACACTGGCAATTGCACTGACTATCCTTGTGGGCAGGTACCGTCACACAGCACTACACTGCCAACAAATACATACTGCCAATAAATATTCTAACGGTACATTTCTCCACACTAATCTCACAGGCCTTTTCCAGCTCTAAACTGTCATGATTCTACTTTGGGCCTGTATTGTGGAATGTTTAAACATTACTAATAAAATTAGTAAAATGGTACTCTTGGAAAAGGCTAAAACACAAAAATCCTACAAATATTCATTATGGAAACAAAGAAATGTTTAAAAATAATAAGTTAAATAAACCCTTAAATGGGGTAAAACTCTCAAGGAAAAGTACTAGAAAGTCGAAACTGCCCAGGAAAGACTTGCTAGTATGAACGTGAAATGTGAATACAAGGAAAGTTACTTAGCAAAACTAAAGAGAATGTTATCACTTAAAAAACATGGTTCTTTTCTGTACAATTTCAATGGATATTGTATATTTAGTAAGTTATTTTCATTACAAAATAACCGTATTATTTTCATAATCTAGTTTTAGAACACTAATATCCTATTAACTGCTATTAATACAGACTATTCCAAAAAACTGGTTACAAATGCAAAGCTTAAGAAATCAATATACCTCTTTTTATAATAGATGGAAAATAAACATTTAACAGAGCTTACTTTCTCACTTTTAAAAGGTAACTGGAAAAAAAAGGTAACTGAGACTCTCATAAGGTGAAATTCTTATACAGATAAAAAACTTGCTTCAAAGATTGAAATGAGTATCTGTTTCAAAAGATACACGATTAAAGCTCATAATATTTAATGATGGCAAATTTGAGGTACAAGAAATAAAGTTAACATAAAAGGCTTTTAAATATTTGTCTTTGATGACTAATGTTGCTTTCCTAACCAGAAAAAAATAAAAATTTGACATAGGTCAGCTTTGAAAATGGATACCATCCAGGCAAGTAACTGGCATGATCATTCATTTTTAAACTCACAAAAGTGCTTCATTCAGATGTAAACATCTTAGTAATAAAAACTTTTGACAATAGTGCAAAATTCTGAAGAACAAAGGAAATGGGAGAATTACATATGCTTAGCGATAGAAAGGAGTATCTATCAAAATATACGTATGTGAAATCTATCCTACTTAAAAAGAACAAAATTGTCAAAGCCAGTAAAACCTGATTGTGAAGATAAAAAGGAAAAGGATGTCTGCTATCTAAAATTCATCAACTAGCTAGAACTTTCAAGTTGGGCAAATCGGATAAGGTGATAAAGAGAGGTTGAGAATTAAGATCTCTCAAATAATTTTTTTAAAATCCAGAATGTCTAGGGCTTGATTTATTCCAAATAAAGTATTTCAAGCTTTAGCTATCTTCACTCCAAATAACCATGATAAAAGGGTATTTTGTGATGTATTTTATATTTGTATACATATTTACACATTACAATTCACTGATTTAAAAATACTATTACCCCCGCAAACATGTAAATGTGCCTGAAACCATGACAACCAGTATATTAGTTGTGAGGATGCCAGTCTACGACTGGAATCCTCCATTTCAATCTACACACTGGAACAATGAATTCAGCAATGAACTGTAACTCGCAGCCTGCGGGATCATCCATGCACCAGGACGAGCACTTCTTCAATTAGTACAACGATGTGATTTTAGAAAATGGACAACCATTAAAGAATATACGAAAAATAATTCCATGGTAGATGAAATTAGCCCACTGCCTATCTCAAATCAACGAATTATAAATTCATAAAAATTGGAAAGGAAAATTTATTTCTATAAATAGCAGAAATAAATGGATTTCGGCAGAGATCTAGCTACCAAGCAAAAACTTTACACTGTGTTTCCACATAGCAGGAGACCCCTGGAGTCCATTTAACATGTCACACTGAGATCCAGAATTTAGGCATTTTAGAAATGAGGTAAACAAACAAACTTTGTGGAATTAAGTAGGCCATGCCCTAAAGAAGGCTCCTGAAAATATTAGGTTGGTGCAAAAGTAATTGCTGTTTTTGCGATTTTTAACCTTTTCAACCACAATTACTTCTGCACCAACCTAATATAACAGTTGATTCTCATGACCTCATTTTTTTTCCCTATAAAATTCAGGTAAATAAAACACATATAGATATCTGGTCTTCGCCAGGTACCTGGGACTCAACTATGAATTAGACAACATAATGACAACCCTGGTACTTCACAGTCTAGTTAGGAGAGAAAAGACAGAAAATTATGTCTGAAGACACAAATATACAACATACAAGATTTAAGCTCAGAGATGTTACAGAAAGCAAAGGTAAACCTATTAAACACTCAATGAAAGAAAGCTTAGTGTGGAGGCTTAAGGTTCAACTGTATGATTTTATTTTTAAAGTAGCCGTGGTAATTTCACATCTATATGTACACTGTCCCATTCAAAATAGTTATCTTTCTCACTTGCATGACTGATTAAGCTACCATTGCCAGGCAGTCACAGGGTACACATTCCTCCAGCACTTCTTTGATTTTTGCAGATAGCCAAACATTTTCAGGGGCCAAAGTTAATGAAAAAACTGAATAATGTACCTTTTGAGATCAATACTACAGTCACTGCTATACAGTAGTAAGATATATTTTAACGTGGTTTGTAAATGTCTCTGAAGGAAATTTCTAAAAGAATAAAAAAGTGTTTGGGGTGATAGTTATATAGTTTACATTTCAAATTTTATCTTCCTTGGTGCCCACATTCAAGAATGACATTTCCAATAAATAAATGTCTAGTACGTATGTGTGTTTAAAAAGGACTGTTTTATTATCATATTCCAACTTCATTATCAGAGTTTTACAAATATCTCGTCAAAATATCACTTAGTTAAAACAAACAAAAATTTCTTTTCTAGACAAATACTCCATATAGCCCATTATCTTCAACTCAGGAAATCTCCAGTACAACAAAATAATCTATCCTATTTGAACGGGAATTCCTACCGTGTTTCCCCGAAAATAACACCTAACCAGACAATCAGCTCTAATACGTCTTTTGGAGCAAAAATTAATATAAGACCAGGTCTTATTTTACTATAATGTAAGACCCGGTTTTATTTTACTATAAGACCCCGTTTTAATTTACTATAAGACCCGGTCTTGTATAATATAAGACCGGGTCTTATATTAATTTTGCTCCAAAAGACGCATTAGAGCTGATTGTATGGCTAGGTCTTATTTTCGGGAAAACACGGTAGGATTCATTTTCCTTAGTAAAACTCACTGTTTTATGTTATGGCAATTCTAACTCCAGTCTAAAAAAAAAAAAGAAAGAAAGCCTTTGAAAACAATAGAAGGGTAAAAAAAAAAAAAAAAAGTTTCCAAATTCTGAAATTCTAGATTTTATTTCTCTTTGAATTGCTTGGAAGAGGCTTACTTTTAACAAAGTGTGAAGTGGTTTAAGATTTTTCTTTCCTTTACTCAGTATAGCTCCTCAGAAGGCCAACAAGAGGGAATCCCTGTTAATCCCTTCCTGCAACAGGGGAACAGCATTAATCCCAGGGCCACTAACATCCTTGACAGGGCTAATGGTGGCTGAGTGAAGAAGGGAGGACAGAAAAGTAGGGGTCATTGTAAAAGGGAAGCTGTATCAGGGTTATTAAAAGAACTGTGTGGCTATAGTTTAAAAAACTTTATAATACATCCCATATGTGATTTAACGTATTTGCACTGAAAACCTAGCTATAACTAGTGGATATTTTTTCATTATAGACAAAGAAGTTAACTGTAACAAGAAAAATTGAAGTTTGTTCCTCAAGTGAATACATCTGTTTTACTGAAGCTAAAATCTCTAACCTCTAATGCATGACAAAAAACTCTTCTACCTGATTTAGTAATCAAAAACCTCACTGCTACTTAACCATTCTTTTTATTTATATCACCTCTTTTTTGATTTCCTAACAAAATGCCCACCCACAATGATTATTACAAAATATTTTTAAGTCCCTATGCCACTATCTTCTTTTCTCATAGGAGATACAACTCTAGCAAAGTGGATTTGGTGGTAGAAGACTGCAATTTGAATTCTGGCTCTGAGCCAAGAAAACAAACATGCAGAAGCAAAGCACTGGATTAGGAGCCCAGAACCCTGGACTTGAATCTCTGCTCTACACTTTAGCCCTGAGACACTGGGCAATCACAAGACCTCTCTGATCCCTCTGACCCTCCACTGCTTCATCTGTGCAATGATTATTATGAGAATTGGGTGAGATCATTTACACGAATAATATTTCTATAAAGAATAGTTAAAAAAGAAATATACTAATATACAAAATGCTAATAACATGAAACTATACAAATACATACAGATGCTCCAGAAGGAGATGAATGAAGGCTAAAGTGTATGAAAGTGTTTACTAGGTTTTCCTAGAAACAAAATGCTCATTTCCAACTTCAAGTCATCCTTAGGTTTTGAAATACTCAAATCAAGATTGTGCAAATCTAACCCATTTTCTGAATTAAAAGCTCAAATGCTACCTCTTCCCTGACATATTTCTTAAACACTGGTGCACAGTGAGTACCTTTCACTAAGTTCCTATAGCATTATCCATACCATTAAACTGATTTCATGTTGACAGAATCTTGCATTTTAGAGGTTTCCTGTGTATCAGGTTTGTCCCTCTGGCCTAAACAGATTCAGTGCAGTTAGAATGAAAGAACAATGGGTTACAGTGTTTCCTTTCTAACAACTAAGTACTCACTAGGCAAATAAGATATAAATTGAACTAAAACCAAAACAATGTAATTCTGCCATATAGTCCTAAAGTTGCAAAAGAAATTACTATAAAAGTGGATTTCCTCTTGTGCACGTTTGAGCTAGAAACCTAGATAATTAGTGGGTTTCTAAGTCAGAGGGGGAAACTGACTACCAGAAGATAAATAAATGTAAAGGAAAACAACCTAACACCAATTTGTTTCATATTGCCATAATTTTATCTTCAAAGAAAAAAGCGTATTTTGGAGTTAACAGACAACCCTCTATGGGATGATCAAGACGAGCTCAAACTTCTTACCCTATATTTTTGGACTCTTCTGGAACAGATTAAACCAATAATATTATTAATTAAATTATAAGCAAGATTTTACTCACAAGTCATCATTTAATTTGCTTGAATTTGAAACAAACCAATGTTTTACATAAACCCTAAATGCTATACTATGTACTAACAAATAAAGGGAATAAAAAATAAATATACTCACCAAGAACAATATACACTTGCAGTTTGGAGCTGCTGCGTAAGGTAAGTTGTACAAAGAACAAATGCTGTATTATCCTGACCCTCGGATTCCAGATTACATATGATGTCTAGTACTTCTTTGCAGTCCACCTTTGCAATCTATCAAAAATGAGATGACTAAGTCAAAAAGAAAACGGTGACTTTCCTGTACACTTTGTTATAAAATGCAAAGCTTCTTTTCTGTCTTTGATAATTGATGAGGCAAGAATTAGATAACTTTTTCTTCTATGACTTAATAATAACTGAGTCTTCTGGAATGAAATATTTTAATAAGAAAATATTAAACAGAGAAGAGATGCTATAAGGAAGATCCACTGCAGTCCCAACACAGACAAAAACATTTTAGTAGTTTTTTTAAAAAATTACTCATGAATATCGTGACCATATAAATGAATCAAATTATGTCGATTAACTTCAGGTTATTTTCATCTGAAATACCATCATTTTTGCTTCCTTCCTTCCTTCCTTCCTTCCTTCCTTCCTTCCTTCCTTCCTTCCTTCTCTCTCTCTCTCTCTCCCCTCCCTCCCTCCCTCCCTCCCTCCCTCCCTCCCTCCCTTTCTTCCTTCCATTCATTCATTCATTCATTATTCAAGTCACTCTAGATACAGATAGGAAAATACAGGGCTTTTCCTTGCTGCCAGTAGTACTAGAGGAAGACAACTCAGAAATTGTTTTAAAGCATTTAAATACAAATGATCTATTAACATATTTTCTCATATAATTAAGGAAAAAATCTTGTGTGTAAATCAGTTTTTCAAATAACTAAAACATTTTTAGAAATATATCTTTTTCATTTACACTATTTGTAGGAATCTTAACAGAGAGTAAGACCTCTAAACACCCGTTCTCACTCTCTATTTTATCTTCCCTGTCTTAATAAACAGAAGATAAAGAACATAATCTATTTAATGACTGTGTCAGCATTATAAACGTCAATTATACCAGGCACCAAATATACAAAACAATGATAATTTCAGGACAAATGAGGTATACAGAGTTTAGCTTATCTCTTCCAGAGTACTATGCAGTTCCAATTGATCGGTCTAAGTCTCTAATTTTAGTCATACCCTCAGGCAGGCACAGAAAGGCTTGTTTTCAAAGCTTAACTCAAATGCCATTTTCTCACAGAATCCTTCTCTAAGAACATGTCAAAAACTCTACTCTCAAATTCCTCCTTTGCAGCACTTATCATAACTGCAATTCAGTCATTGGTTGAACAACTTATTAGCATGTCTTCTCTGCTAGAATATAAAATCCATGAGGTCAGGAGCTATATACATCCTGTTCAAAATTTAATACTGTGTCTGGAACATAGAAGACAGTAAATTGATGCTGATGAATTGAAAAACAGGATCAGGGTAAAAAGCCCAAGTTTACAAACTGAACCTTATACAATTCTGTGTTTTCTAATCTTTTCAGAGACAACACAATGACATAAGCAGTATACTGTAGTGGTTAAAAGCAATTATTCTAGAATCAGATTATGTATATTCTCTTCCCAGACCTACAGCTACTAGCTGTGTGACCTTGGGTAAATTACTTCTCAGTAACTTAGTTCCTCAGCTTCCTCATCTGCAAAATGGGAATAACAGAATCTCCCTCATAGAGTTGTTATAAGAATTAATATGTTTTGGTATAATATATGACTATATCAATACCACATTGAATATTTTAAAGTTGCTAAGAGAATAGATCTTAAAAGGTCTCATCATAGGAAAACATTTTTTTTGTAATTGTATGGTGACAGATGTCAACTACTCTTTTTGTGGATCATTTGGCAATATATACAAATACTGAATCATTATGCTGTACACCTGAAACTAATATGTTATATGTCAATTATACCTCAATAAAAAAATATGTGTACCTATTAAAGTAACAGTTAAGTCTTAAAAAAAAAAAGATACTTCAAAAGGGAATTGGCAAATCAGTAGCACTTTAATTAAAAATGTTGTTAAAAATTGTTTTTGTGAAATATATAAATTTTTAAAAGGGGGGGAGACATAAGAAAGTGAACCTTAAGAGTACTAGAAAGTATTTCAAAGGATCATTCTCAGATGCAAGATCACTCTTGATGCAAATTTCTATCTAACGAGTACTGGGAAGCAACGTTAAGTGGTTCAAGATTAAAACATAATTCAAGTTAGATTCTATTTTCAGGGGGAAAAAGACACCTCATCATACATTATGAAGATGAAATTTTACTGATTTCCTAAACAAATATGTCCTCATCCATAGCTGAATTAATCAGAAAGGTCAGCCAGAGAGGAAATGCCCAGCACATGGTCACTTAAAACTGCACTGACTGAAGGACCGAAATGACAATTCCACAGTAAGTGAGAACAGCTGTTCCAGGGCGGACACCCACCTCCCATCTGTGCATGTTAAAGCTCCTGTCAAAAATCAAAAATTCTAAAATTCGATTTTGGCAGCAGTACAACATCTCCAAGCTGAGAAACAGCATGAGAAATTCTCTAAGCCAGATATATAAATTAGAATGGAAATAACATACAGTCGCATTTCTAGAACATTGCTTTATCCCTTTCAAATAACTTTTATTGTATTAACTCATTTTATCAACATGATAAATTGTAAGATTGGCAAGGCAGGCAACATTATTTCTACCTCACAAATAAAAAATGAATCAAAGAAGTTTCTTGTCTCAAGTCAACAGTGGCAAATAATCAGAATAGTAACAAAATAAAAAAATAATCTCATGTCATTTTATTCCTACAGGGAAGCCCTTGCATTTTAAAAGGGTACATTTCAGAAATACACAGGCTTTCATCTTATGGAAACAAAATGTTAAGAAAAAAGAGACAAAAGTGAAGTAAATTAGAAATATACATTTTAAGTAAGAATTCATTATCCTAAAATGATAGGGGAGGAGGAAATGATATGAAAAACCTGGATTAATAGTTTATAAAGCATAGTTTTATTATTTCCATTTATTACCAATACTGTAGAGATGAACACTGTCTAACAGTTAGTGTAGAATAGGCCTAAACAGTCCCTCCTCTTGCCTGCTTAGCCAATTCTTCTCATTCGTCAACATCCAATTAAAACTCTCTTTTCATTATGAAGTATTCCTTCATAGGCTACTCTAGCATCTAGTGATCTCCTGCCCTGCTTTGAATTCACAGGATCTTGTTAACATTTTATTTTTTCTTCTACTTTGGGTCAACTTTTGAACTAGTGACTCATATCAGCCTTTATGATTTTACTTTTTAATGTGCTTTTACTTTGGCTCTCCAACTAGATTTTGATCTCCTTGTAAGAGCAGTCTTATAAATGATAACTAAAGTCCTCTGTGCACAAAATCCAATAAGAAGGAAAACAGCCATGTTAAAATGTACCTGTCTGTCAAAGCAGTGCTATTTACTAAGTACCTATACTGTGCTAAAGTACTGGGGATACAAGCCAGCCTGATTTTTGCCTTCATGGAACACGATCTAGTCAGGGATAATAAAAGAAGCAGGCAATTACTAAGAATTATAATGTATGTTAAATGCTACAATAGGGGAGTACAGAGTATTTTTCAAATACTTTTGGTAAGAAAAATCTAACCCAGATTTGGGGGATCAAAAACAACTTCCTGTATGAAGTCACAACTAAGATGAGAATTAAAGAATGTAGGAATAAGTCATGGAAAAGAGTTAAATAAGAAAATTGTTCCAGACAGGGAGAAAATGCATGCAAGGGCCTTAAAAGGGTCAGAGTGAGCATGGTATTGGAGGAATAGAAATAAATTATTTCAACTTAGGGTAGCCCTCTTAGTGCCTGCTTCAGGATCTTGGCATGATAAATAAGCGCTCGATTAACTTTTTTTAATTGAAGAGAATCTTAGTATTTTGCCTCCAAACATCTGCATTTTCTTGAATTTAAAGGAAAAAGAGATATGACAAAGAAATAAAAGTAAGTAACAGAAAAATCCAGGTAAATTAAAATGACATGCTTTTAACACCTCACTAATAATACAGTATGATTACACAGCTTGTCCTCAACCTTTTGCAATAAATAGCTTAAGGCCACACTAAAAGCCAAATATATGCCACAAAATACTTTCCAGCTAAAGTAAATTAAAATGAAGGTCACTTACAAGCTTTAGAGAATTTCAATGATTATCTAGGAAAATAAATACCTTGTACCTAGAAAGGTATTGAAATAACTTTTTTGTTCTTAAATATGATTCCAATCTCTGGGGTTTACATTCTGTATCTATTAAGACAAGTAGGTCACATGTATCAAATAATTAAATCTTTGTTTACTATCCATCTTATCCACTACAAAATATATTCCATGACAGCAAAAGCTTGTTTCCCTACCACTGTATTTTCAGTGCCCATAACAGTGCCAGGCATATGGGGAACATCAATAAATATTTATTGAAATGAAAGGTTACAAGGTAAATAATGTAGCAGCCATAAAAAGGCAAGATGAGTAAGTGGGGCAGATTGAAGGAAGAATAACATGGAGTAGGGAAAGAAGGCTTCAAGCACAACAGCTCCTGGGTGGACCTCAGGGTCTAGATTCGTAGTGTGGGATGGCCCAAAGAAAGATGCCAGAACTAGCAAATTACTAAATGTGAGAGTAATCATGGCATACGAGGGAAAAGGTTATCTGATGTAAAGAGTGATATTTACCACTTAATTGGCACTTAGTGAATGAAAGGTTATGTGAATTAAATAAGGTTAGAGACTTAGGACAGAGATAAATTGCACACTGGAAGAGATCCTGAGTGAGGCCACGTTATAAAGCTGTGCAGTTTCATGCTATACAAAGTACCCAGCTAAGGTTAATGGGGTTGAAAATTCAGTCTGTCTGCCAAGTCCTAAGTTTGGGCATGGGGCTCTTCCTCTCAGAAGGCAGACCTGTGAAAGGCAGCAATGTAAAGGGGAGCATAGTGGAGTACTTTTTTACTGACTTCCATTGAAGTACCATACAGTGTAATGTCTATTTATTGTATTTCTCCTGATTATAAAAATGTTTATAATAGAAAACCTGAAAAATAATAGAGAATAAAAATTATCCTTAGAACTTTCAACTCCATAACTAATGTTAACAATGTCCAGTATTTTGTCTATATACACTAACTGCACAGCATGAATTCAATATATGACTACTGAAAATATGTACCTATCTTAAAGTGTGGGATTGTGCTGGTTGTATATTCCTTCTTTTATCATAACATTCTGTTGTTACTTAAGTAAAAATTTTTATCAGCCCACAAGATAGACAGGAGACTGAGAGGCAGAGAGAGAAATAAGGAGATGTGAAGACATAAAGGCAATTGAAAAGTAATAACAATAGTGATGATAATATTTCTAACTATATGCCAGGCTCTGTTCTACAAGTTTACATAAACTAAATTATTATGTTTTCACAACAACCCAACAATATAGGGATAGTACTGTTATCCCCATTTACAGATTATAAAACTTAAAGCACAGAGAGGTTAAGTAATTTGTCAAAAGTTATACAGATAGTAAGAGGACCAGGATCTACCCCAGTCTGGCTTGACTCCATACTCTTAGCCAATATGCTAAATTGAGATGTTTTAGACAATCCATTATGACTGAATTGAAAGACAACAAACAGTATAGCCCTGGTTTTCCCCCAACTATGTGCTCTTTGAAGACAAGGAATACGCTGTTTTATTTCTAAGCGCAGTAAACGAACATTTACTGAATTGAAATGAATGGACTGTGAGCAGGACCAGTGAAGAACTTAGAAGCATCTGAAAGACTATTCAGTATTCAGAATCATTCATTCCACACCATATTCTCACCTTGAGCTTCTCCTAAATCCTTATCAAAATCTACTTCATAACAAAATCTGAAATGGCTACATATTGTATGATTCTTACTGTATGACAGTAAAAAGAGATTTCCATGGGTTTAGGGAAGAGAGAGGGAATGATGAATAGGCAGAGTACAGGAAATTTTTAAGGCAGTGACAATATTCTGTATAATACCGTGATAGTAGATATAAGCCATTTGAATGTTTGTCAAAACCCACAGAGTGTACACCACAAAGAGTGAATCCTAATATAAACTATAGATTTTAGCTAATAATAATGTACTGGTTCACCAGTTTTAAGAAATATAACACACTAATGGCAAGATGTTAATAGGTGAAACTGGGGATGGGGGTGGTATATATGGGAACTCTGCACTTTCCACTCAATTTTTCTGTAAACCTAAAACTGCTACAAAAAAAAAAAAATATTCATTTAAAAAAAAATCACTTGACCATTTAAAAACTGGATTTTCTTTTTCTTGTTAGCTTGAAAGAGTTCTTTATATATTCTGGATTCAAGTCCTTTATCAGCAATATGGTTTGCAAATTATTTTTTCCCATTCTGCGGATCAACTTATCACTTTTCTGAAGGTGTGCTTTGATGCACAGTTGGATGAAGTCCTATTTATTTTTTCTTTAGTTACTTGTGTTTTTGGTGTCAGATATACGAAACAATTGCCTAATCTGAGGTCTTAAAGGTTTATTGCTATATTCTCTCCTAAGCTGTTACAGTTTTAGCTATTATATTTAAGTCTATGATCCATTTGGAGTTAATATTTGCATATGGTCCAACTTCATGTTTGTGCAGGTGGATATTAGTTGTTCAAGTATCATTCATTGAAAAGACTGTGCTTTCCCCCATTTCACTGTCTTGGCATCTGTGTAGATAATCAACTGACTATAAGTATGAGGGCTTATTTCTGGACTCTTGATTCTAGTCCAGTGATCTTTTTGCCAGTACTGAACCACACTGTCTTGATTACTGTCATTTTACAGTGAACTTTGAAATTAGGAACCCATGTACAGTAGCACCAAAATGAATAGGTTTTTTTAGGAACAAATTTAAGTGCAAGACTTATACAGTGAAGACTGAAAAGTTAAAAGAAACTCTAGGGCTTGGTGGCTCAGGTGGTTGGAGCATCATGCTCCTAACGCTGAGGTCCCCGGTTCGATTCCCACATGGGTCAGTGAGCTGCGCCCTCTACAGCTAAGATTGTGAACAACAGCTCTCCCTGGAGCTGGGCTGCCTAGAGCAGAAGGTTGGTGTGAGTTGCCCTGGAGGCGCTGGACGGCAGCCATCGTGAGTGGCCCCACAGGAGTGAGAGCTGCCATGAACGGCACTGGCCCACTGCCTCAGCTGGGGGGAGCGCAAGGCTCATACCAGCATGGGCCAGGGAGCTGTGTCCTACACTAGACTGAGAAACAAGGGCTTGGAGTGCAGTGGGGAGGAGAGGCGGGAGAAAGGGGGGAAAGAAAATCAGAAGATTTAATATTATGACTCTGCACACTCCCCAAAACTGCAGATTCAATGGTATATTTGAATTATCTGTTCCCCTCTTCAATTCTTCAATTCTGTCAGCTCATATATTTTGGGATTCTGTTGCTTCTCAGATTGGATAATCTCAATTGACCTATTTCATTCAAATTTGCTGATTCTTCTGTAATTTCAAATCTGATGTTGAGCCCCTCTAACAAATTAATTTCAATTATTGTAACTTTCCACTCCAGAATCTCTACATGGTTGTTTTGTATAACTTCCATTTCTTTACTGCTAGTCTCAACTTATTGAGATTGTTCTCATACTTCCCTTTAACTCTTTAGACATGCTTCCATTGGTACTTTGACTACACAGTTGATCTTCATTATCTGCACATTCTATATTTACAAATTAGCTTACTTGCTAAAATCTCTTTTTGACCCCAAATTCAATACTCATGAGGTTTTCACAGTCATCCATGAACATGCACAGAGTGACAAAAAAATTGAGTCCCGTGGTGTGCATGTTTCCAACTAAGGTCAAACAAGGTGACGCTATTCCTGTTTTAGTTCTCATACTATAACAAGTGTCTTTTTCACGTTCTATTTAGTCCCATATTTTGCGTCTCTGTGCTTTTCACTGGAGAGTTCACTGTTTAAAACAGCCCCTAAGTGTAGTGCTGAAGTGCTGTCCAGTGTTCCTACGTGCAAGAGGCTGTGATGTGCCTTACAAAGAAAATGCATGTATTAAATAAGCTTCACTCGGGCGTGAGTTACAGTGCTGCTGGCTGTCAGTTCAATGTTAATGAATCAACAGTATATATTAAATACGGTTTCCTTAAACCGATACACACATAAAACAAGGTTACGTATTGGTCAGTTGACAAAAATATTGTGACAAGATGCTTGCAAAAATCTAACCTTGTATATATATCCTCATAGGAGCAATGGTTTCAGTATTTGCTAATTCAGAATTTGTAGTGACTATATAGAACATAACTACCATGAATGACAAGAATTGATTGTATTTGTAATAGGCAATTTAAAGTCCTTTGTCTATTAAGTACAATATCTGGGTGTCCTTAGAAATAGTTTCTATTGGCTGCCTTTTTACCCTATGTGTGGACTATCATGTTTCTTTAGGTAATATGTGGATATTTTAAATAATATATTGTGGCAACTCTGGAAATCTGATTCTCCCACTTCTTTAGGGTTTGTTATTGTTACTGTTTGTTTAGTGACTTTCCTGGAATAATTCTGTAGTCTGTACTCTGTCACATGTGGCTACTGTAGTCTTTGCTCAGTTTCCTTAATGGTCAGCTAGCTACATATTCAACATATTTGCTTAAATGCCTTAAACAAGTTAAGTCTGCTTTTGCCAAGAGGCTCTGTGTTTGTGTTGGGCATGCTTTCAATATTTCAGTAGGCAGTTTACAACTCTGCCTTGCCCTTTATTTCCTACTTGTGCAGAAAACCAAGGTAAGAAAGAGGTGAGGGATTAGGGCCTTCTCAGGTCATTCCTTGGCAGACACACAGCCCTGTACATGCGTTTTACTTTACAGAGTCCTAGGAATATGTCAGAGGTTTTCAAAGTCCCCTATGGACATCCCATATCCGTTTTTCTTTTTAATTTTTTAGCCAGTCTCTTGTTAGACTGACTGGTAATGCCTCCTCAGACAACTGTCATGTTAAACAATTACCACTGATTATTTCTGACAAATGTCATGGGGACAGAGCTTTTGGCAGAGTAAACTCTGAGTCAAATAAAGAGGTCCTGAGAATGAAGCTTTTTAGAAAGTTGCCAGATAGGTCAAATAGTTGCAATTCTCAGGGGATAAGCTTTTGCAGAATTCCAAAACCATTCTGCTTCCTCAGGTGGCTGCTAGGCTGCTGGTTTTCACAGCCACTGTAGTTTCAAGGCTGTTTTTAAGGTTACTGTGAAACTGAGGTGAGAGTGATGGGAAGTAGGGAAAGTTAAAATGCCACCAAGCTCACTGTTCTTATTGAAATTTATCTGTTTTTTTCTTGAATAAAACCTCCTAGGATTGTGGTAATTTCCAGAGTTCTGAAACAGTTAATCTCATCCACTCTTTGGTTTCAAATGCTGATGTCTTGAACTCTTAATTTTCAGCTCAGACCTCTCCCCTACGTCTCACATTGCCATTACTGTCTGCTGTTTCACTCCATTGTACTGTTCATCTGTATATCCCTAGTGCCTAGTCAAGTCCTCCAGTGAATATATGTTACATGACTGGAAGGCATGTCTGTATCATTTCTTACAATAACATGTGAATCTAAAATTATCTCAAAATAAAATGTTATTAAAAATGAAAAGAAAAAAGATCACCTTAGCTATTATAGAAAATGAGCCGTGGGAACAAGAATAATTGCAATTAGAAGACTTTCATAACAATCAAGCTAGCTACCTACCAATGGCATGACAGGCAACCAACTGAAATACGAGAAGGTGGGTAACAGAGGCACATTTGTCTTCCTAAGTTATTTTCATGCTTACGTTACCAAGGTAAACTAGTATTCTGGCCAGTGCTATTACTGGAATATTTTATCAATTAACTTTCTCTAGAATAATGGTTTTCAACCTAGAGTTTTCCTGATCCATACTGAGGTATAATGCAAATAATATGTTCCTAACAATAGATTTTAAAAACTGAAACTGGTAAATGTCTTTTCAAAAAGGAATCAAAGTGGATTTAAGGTTATCCATACAATGGATTCCTCTCACTTGCATCCTTGAGTAGAAGAAAGGTGGGAGTTACAATTAGCAAGCCTACGTTTCATGTAAACCTAGCTCTACCTTTAGGAGAATCATCCCTGTTAGGTTCATAGATATCACCTGGAAAAAAGGCTGTGCTTCTAAAAATTGGGCTTCTTTTAAACTTCAGCAATACCACAGACAAGCATTATGCTGAGTGGTCTCATGTAGATTTCTTAAAGAAATAAACCATCATTGATGCTTCTAATTAAACTCTATGATTGCTGTGTATCTGAGAGAAGCCTGAAACGTCCTACTGAATTTTTGAAAATGATGTGTCTGACTACTCGTAACTCTCCATAATGACCCCTCCAGTGTAATTATACAATACCCAAATATAACCCATGAAAGTGAGATTAGAAGTGAGATCCAGATACATACTCAGCCATGGGAAGATGTCTTTCAAAGCTATTTAAAAGAACTCTGCTTTAGGAGATAAATATTTAAATAGGCAAATCCTCAATTTCTTCACACAGCCTTTCTACCTTCAGTGTATTTCTTGAGTATACATCTCATCCCCCATATGATCATAAGGATTATAAATAAAATTATTCAAATTTTAATTTTAATTATATACTTTGTTATTATTCCTTGTTCCGGATCCATCTTAATCTTATTTCTTATTTAAGCTACACCTGGAATTTCTATGTTCTTGTTTACTCCCAAACTGAACTCCCAATGGGTCCTGTTTAAATGTATTTGCTGTTTATCATTTATACCTAGTGACTGTGTCAATTCCCAACAGTGTTAGACTAGTGAGTAAATTAGGTCCTGTTTGTCTTTTCCTTTCCTCATCGAAAGAAACAAGCCTCTTCTATTGTGTCTGCTAACCACATTAGACACTGAAGATGTAGTTCATTCAAGGATCAAGGTTGAAATGGACCCCTACCTTCACTGTCGCAAGAACTCGGCTGACAGATTTCTTGGTTCTTCATAACAGAAGTGCTTCATGTTTAAACATCATTATCCTTCATACTGTATGTGGAAAACTTGATCTTTGCAAAGATTTCCTCTTTCAGTAGTGAAAATAAATATAGGAAACATCCACTTGGGACAGTGGGCCATGGCCAAGTCTGTAACTTTCACTGAAATCTTTTCACATGCAAAATTAATAGCAATGCCATCTCATTCAATTCGAAATGAAGTATTTACAAATTAGAACTTGAGGATTCTATGGAGTTCTGAATTTTGGCTTTCAAGCTGACCTTCTCAATTAATCTTAATTGTATGTGTCTGGCTAAATCTTCCCCAGCAGAGGTTTCCCATTACACACACCTATTACTGTGATACCCACAGGTGCCAACATACAAGTACTTTTATTCCCAGCTGTTGCTCACGTTAATTTGACTCCTCTCCCGAACTCAGCTGAAGTAGATGGCTAAATGTGTAACTCTGCTACCTTAGAACACATGTTGATTTTAAATTAATGAACATCTAGTGATTCATTAGTACTTTTCCAAAGCAAATTTTAAAGATTCTCTTTAATTCTGTTGTCTCTTGCAAAAGAAAGCATCACTGGATGAGACTAATTATGATGGTACCAGTGTTCCTTTTAAAATAATTTTATGATGTGTGCTAAATGTTTTTGCATTGATCTATTTGACAAATTAATGCCAACCATTATAAAGTATTTTAAATCACACCTATACATAAATGTATAAATGTGAATGGAATGATATACCACCAAGATGTTTCCTATTAGAACTTGGCTCATCAATGCTTACCAACTGAAAATAAGTTGTACAGTGGAAAGAGCGCTGGCCAGGGAGTCAGGAGGTCTGTGTTCTGGCCTGGGCTTGGACGCTGTCATTAGCTTAATGCAGGTAAGGCCTTGGAAACAACTATCCGGACCTCAGTTATATCCTTGGTAAAACACAGAGGGTTAGGCTAAATTATATAAATAGTTGTAATACACTGGAAAATCTGATTCTTGCAAAGCAAGGGTCGGCAAACACTTTTTGTAAAGGGCCATATAGAAAATACTTTCAGCTTTGCAGGCCCAACGGTCTCTGTTATAGTTACTCAACTCTGCCACTGAAGAGCAAAAACAGCCACAGGCAATAAACAATGGGTGTGACCACGTTCCAGTAAAACTTTATTTACAAAAACAGGGACTTGGGTGGATTTGGCCCACAGGCCATAGTTTGTCAAACTCTCTATTTTTGTCCTGTCAGCAAGTCCTGTCCTTTCTCCTTCAACTAATAACTCCAATTTCTTTTCCTAACCTAATATATACTCTTTCTAAGCTTCCTAAAACAGTTTCAGTCATTTTACTTCCTACCTCCAAAACCTTCCTAAAACTGTTTCAGTCATTTTACTTCCTACCTTCAAAACCTTCCTAATGTCTACTGCATCAAATCTAAGCTCTAATGCACTGGATTTTCCAAGGCCTAACTTTCCTCCCCCAACAGGTCTTATTTCTCACAAGATCTCAATACCCACTCTGCCCCAGGCACAGTGTTCTCTAGTGGGTCCGTGCAAAGTACACATTCATTTCTGTACATCTACTACTACAGTCAGTTATCCCAAAACTATTCTCTCTACCCATCGAAACCCCACCATTATTTCCAGGTTCAACTCAAGGATCAATGTTTTATAAAGCCTTATATGCCAGTCTACAAAGATATTCTCTCTCTATGCATCTACTGAATTTAGGGGCAGTATCACATGGCTTAGTACTTATCTTCCTATAATTGTTTCTGGCAACCACACGAGGCCATACACACTCTTCTGTACTTGTCAATACTTAATACAATGTTAGAAACAAGGCAGATTTTAAATAAACAAAGGCTAAGACATTAAAGAAAAAGTTGTTATTGTTAGGATGAAGAGGAAAATCCAAAATCTAGCATTTTTGGTTCTTCTGAATTCTTTTGGCATATGTCAGGTGCTGAGAATAACCACTACTACTACATCTTACTCTGATTAAGTTTCCGAAACACAAAATATTGCAGCTGTTACTGAAGATAAGCAGTCTTCCATCTCTTTATCCTTCCCAACACTGCAAACACATATGCTTAGCATACAGGCTTGTCGTTAGTCCCTTAAGAGTGCCTACTATGTGGCTAGAATGTAGGGATATAGCAATTGAACAAACCTATGTCCCTGTCCTTACAGTTTTTTATCTAGTTGGAAGAAATAGAGAATAAGCAAATACGATTTCCAGTAGAAGCAGTAATACATACTATAAAGAAAAAATAGGTAGGTAAGAGGGCAAAGAGTGATGGGGCCATTTTAGATGGGTTTGTATATATTTATAATAATGATAGTAGATTTATTGAAGAAAAATAGGACAGTAGGGGGCTAGGGTATTATTTTAGACGGGACCATGAGGAAGGCCTTCTCTGATATGGCACCATTGAGGAAAGATGTGAATGGTATAAGGGAATGAGCGATCCAAATTATCTTGTGAAAGGGTATTCCAGACAGAAGAAACAGTAAGTACAAAGCTCTAAGGCAGGAATATGTTCAGCTTTTCAAAGAACAGCAAAGCCAAGATGGCTGGAGAGCAGTTGAAAATTAAGTTGTACAAGATACAGTAAAAGATGGTTGGAGAAGTAGCCAGGGGCCATGGCACACAGAATAAAGACTTCTAGATTTATTCTGAAAAAGATGGAAAGCTGTTGAATGGTCATGATCAAGGGAGTAGCATGGCCTGACTAACTAAGAGATTATTCTGGCTACTTTTGAGAAGAATAAAATGTAGGGGGCAAGAGTGAAAGCAAGTACACCAATTGAGGCTTCTGAATTCATCTTTGTGTCCCCAATGTGTAAGGCAGCACTTGGTATATAAACCCTTAGGTATATAACACCTTGGAGAATATTTATTATCCCGTATCTTTAATATAATATACCAAACTCAGGTTTGAATCTCACCATAACCACTTTAAGGTTTGTAACCATGAACATACTACTTAATCTCAGCCTCAGTTTCCTCACCAATACAATGGAGATACCTAAGAGTTGTGAGGATTAAATGTGACAATGATGTATATAAAGCACTTACTTAGCCTAATGCCTAACACATAGTAAGGACTCAAAAAAATGGTAGCTGGTTATTCACGACCAGCCCCCTCAGCTCAAACATTGAAAATACAATTGGAATGCAATTGACTTCATTCAGAAAAAAGTTCATAAAAAACAAAGCCCTAATACCAGGAATATCAGGAACTTAGTTACGGACATGTTAAGTTTGATACACTATTAGCCATACAAGCAGAAACATTAGTCAGTTAGGTATATAAGTCTGGAATTCAAAGGAAAGGTCTGGGCTGCAAATAAAACAATTGGGATTTACACCATAGTTTGTGTTTACAGTCACGAGTCTAGATGAGATCACTAAGGAAATAGATAGAAAAGAGAATACACTCAAAAACAGGATCCTAGAGTACCAGTAGAACTGAGAAAGAGAAACCAACCAGGTAGACAGAAAACCAAGAGAGTGTGCTAGAACCAAGTGAAAAAAACTGTTAAAATTTTATAAGACAAAGATGTCAGATTGAGTAAGATGAAAACTGAGAAATCTTCATTAGACTTAGTGATGTGTGGGTGAACTGGCGGGGGTGAACGCCATATTAGAATGTGTTCAAGGAGAAAAATGTTCAACAGTAAATTTAGACAATTCTTTCAAATTACCCTGAAGGGCCAGGAGAGAAATGGGGTGGTAATTGGAAGAGGAAGGAGAATCTAAAGATTTCTTTTTTAGAGATGGAAGAAATAACAACATAAATCCTGACAAGATAGTTACAGAAGAGGAGGAAATGGATGATGCAGTAGAGAAAAGGAGAATTGATATAGCATTATCCTTAAGGGGGCAAAAGCAGATGGGATCTGATACAGAAATCAAGGGGATTGGCCTAAGCTAGGAGAACAGATACAGTTTTCCTTAATTAACAGAAGAGAAGCTGTTATATGCATAGATGCAGGCAGGTGAATAGGTGTCATAGAAGAAGCTTATGGAAATTCTCTTCCAACTACCTGAATTTCCTTAGAGAACTAGGGAGAACGTTCATCAACAGAGAGTGAGATGGGACAGGAGGTATTATACAGTAACCTAAGAGAGTGGGAGAGTGAATGGACTAAAGAAATAGTGTGACTGATTTAAAGTAAAATCAGTTGGCAGAAAAGCACGTTTGGCTTCATTAGTGCAGGTAAAGATACACAGATGGTGAAAATTTCAGAATAATCAGGATACTCATTAGTCAAATAAGTACAATTAAGGGAGAGACCAGCAAAGGAATTGAGGGTGCCTGCAAGGGATTGATCACAATGACCGACTATGGAAAAGCAGAGTAAGAAGGGAAGTGGGAACATGAGGAGGATGAAGGAGAGTGAGAAAGTGACAGGATTAATAGATTGTTGGTCCTAGTGGTCTTTATATCAAAAGGAATGAGGTGGAAAGATAGAGAGTTGCATTTGAAGAGGAGGATGTTTATAGTTTAAATTGTCATACAAATTTAAGAATTACTACAGCATATACCCAGATTCTTGGGATTCCTACATTTAACAAGTTCAGTGTAGAGGTAAAATGAGAATCCATATGGAAGGTAAGAGAAGTAAAGGGAAGTGATGGAATACTACCTAGGAATTCTTCATTTTTCTCTGTATAATTTATCAAAAACTACTAGAGAAAACGAATTTCAACTTTTCTAAGGAAAACAGTGATTCAAAATTTAAAAAAAGAATGCAATCTGACTGATAAAATAGTTTAAGACTCAGTTAGTTTATTATTTTCCATGGCATCCAGTTTGTCCACTTATATCTCTGTTCAAAATGTACTCGTATCATGGATTCTAAAGTCCTACATGTCTCTGCTTACAGTTAAATGTATAAAGTCACTTAAGCTAAAGTTAAATGCCATTCTCTTTAGTTTATCCTTTGACACCAGTATTAATAAATTTCTGCATTTCCCCAACATAGAGAAATCATTACTTTAAAAAACAACTTACACATTTAAAGATTTCAAAGCAAACCATCACCCAACCATGAACATCCACCTGCACATTCTTTAATTATCTACTTTACAAATCTGCCTACAACGTAACTTTATATTAAATCTGTTGAACAGTTAAACATACAAAGAAAACAGCACTTTTCAGTAGCCTGAGAAAAAAAATCAGTTTTGGTTTTCATCCTGTCATGCAACATTTATCAAATTCTATTAAAGTTCATTGTGTGTCCTACAATAGCAGTTATTTGCTTTACTCACCTCCTTAATAGCATCTTCATTAGGGAGAATGGAACATAAACATGTGATATAGGCTTGCTGGAAAGACGACACATTTGAAATTTCTTTAGATTCTGCACATAGCTTTGACAAAGCAGTAGCCTGGGGGATGCAGTTAGATTTCAACAAATGTTTTATTCGCATTTGGAGAAAGAAAGGTCCTTCTTGTGCAATCAATTTATTGACTAGAAAAGAGGAAAAATAAAACAGTTTGATAACATATCACATAACAGGTTAAGATGAAAGTTGATATCTTTTATTGATGTTGGTTTTTTTTAGTGAATAAAAATTCAGTTGATATAACTAGGAAATTGATTCTGGTCTCAATAATACTCATCTAATAGAAAAGAGGGCAAAATAAACTAATTTTGCTAATGATTCCCACATTAGTTTTATCTGGAACACCAAATCTTTTAATAAAGCTACTAATATATTATCAAAATTAATTATCTGACCTTCTCCTTCCTTACCTTCTGATAAAGACAGTAAGGAATAGTGAAATGAACTATAAGCATAAGTGCAAGAAAAAGCAAGTAACCTATGTGATATTAATAACTATAACTTGAACCCTTTTAAGGTACCAAGCTTTAAGCTGAGTGTTCTTATATACCTCTCATTTATTCTTCACACCACCACCAAGGCAAGTATTGTCGTCCCCAGTTTAAGGTTAGGAAAAATTAATATTCAGAGAAATTAGGTAACTTGCCAAGGATTCCAAAGCCAGTGGTGCTCTTTCCTCTAAACCAGGCATTTCTCAAAGTGTGTTCCACCGACCAAAAGACCTGAGAGATAGTCCTAGAAAAAAAAAGGATTCCTTGGTCAAATCTCTGAACAGTCCTGCAATAAAGAAAACTGTTCACTTTTATTTAACCCAATTTTTCCCAAACTGATTTGACCAGAGAACCCTTTTACACATATTACTATTAGTATAATGTAAAATATATGTTACTGGTTCAGTACACACTTTGGAAAATGCTGCTTAGTACTGAATATTAAGTACCTGAGCACACTGATTTGCAGTGTTCTAGACAAGCCCTCAATTTTTGAATAGTAGTGTGACTCAACAAGTGTGTGGCATCATTTTACATAGTATTATTTAAAGAATAGAGGTGGGAACATTGCATGTCACGACAAGGGTGAACAATCAAACTGCTTTAGGTGGCTCATCTGAAATAGTGTTTCTCAAACTTGAAAGTGCCTTCTGAAATCACCTGGAGAATATTATTAAAATGCAGATTCTAATTCAGTAGTTCTGGGATGGGACTTTGGGACCTGAGATTTTGTTTTTCTAACGACCCTCTCAGGTGATACCCATGCTGCTATGTCTATAGGCCACATATGGAGTAGAAATAATTAATATTAATGATAAACCACTGGCTGGGTGTGTGCGTGAACATACACCCTGAACCGATCTTAACTGTGTATCAGAAGCAACTGTAGAGTTTTAAAAATTCTTTTAGGTAGTACCATATATGCACATGACCAAAACTCAACAGGCATACAAAGAGGTATAGTTAAAAGTTGTCTGGGGCCAGCCCGGTGGCTCAGGCGGTTAGAGCTCCATGCGCTTAACTCCAAAGGCTGCTGGTTCGATTCCCACATGGGCCAGTGGGCTCTCAACCACAAGGTTGCCGGTTCAATTCCTCGAGTCCCGCAAGGGATGGTGGGCTCCGCCCCCTGCAACTAAGATTGAACACAGCACCTTGAGCTGAGCTGCCGCTGAGCTCCCGGATGGCTCAGTTGGTTGGAGCGCATCCTCTCAACCACAAGGTTGCCGGTGGGATTCCCACAAGGGATGGTGGGCTGTGCCCCCTGCAACTAGCAACGGCAACTGGACCTGGAGCTGAGCTGCGCCCTCCACAACTAAGACTGAAAGGACAACAACTTGAAGCTGAACGGCACCCTCCACAACTAAGATTGAAAGGACAACAACTTGACTTGGAAAAAAGTCCCAGAAGTACACACTGTTCCCCAATAAAGTCCTGTTCCCCTTCCCCAATAAAATCTTTAAAAAAAAAAAAAAGTTGTCTCCCTTCTCCCAACTCCAGCCCCCCTACTCTCCCTCCCCAAGAACAATAATCATTTCCAATCTCTTGTTTATACTTCCAGAAATATTCCGAGTACAGAAAACATATTTTTCCCCATTTACTGTATCACACAGGTTATTCTATCATCATTGTACATTTACAGCTATCTCAATACTTTTAACAACTGAATAGTATTCTACTGTGTAGATGTACTAATTGATTTAACCAATCCCCTACTGATATACTTGCAAGTTGTTTCCAATAGTCAATAATGCTACAATTTACAGCCCTGTAAATAGGCTATTTCATACATGCATGACTGTATCTAGAGAAAAAAAATTCCTAGTAGTGAAACTGCTGCCAAAATGATCTCCAGAGGTTGTACCAATTTACACTCCCATCACTTTATAGGTGGAAGGTACCCATTTACTGTGGCACTTCAAAAATATCTGGATCCCAGAGCTCCAACTCTGGAGATTTTGATTTAGTAGGTGGAGCCTGGAACTGGGGTGGGGAGAGGGGTGCATGTGTGTTGGTTTTAAATTCCAAAGATACTCTAATATGTAGTCAAGGTCAAAAAGCAAGGGCAGAAAACAGATCACTTTTATTTGGACTTTTCCATTTTAGTCTGACAGGCACTAAATTCCACAAAATGAACTCATAATCATATCTCTCACTCCAATAGCTCTTCATTCCTTAATTCTATTTTCAGTAATGGTATTCTCTCAATAATACAGAAATGAAGTTTTGGATTAGTCTGCCTTGTCAACTCCTTTCCTCAAGGAAATCAACTTAGTTGTTGTGTCCTAGCAATTCTTTTTAAAACAGTCCAATTTAATTCCTCCATATTACTTCCTGCCACATCTGTTAGCCTTATATTCTGTTCTGCCTAATACCAGATTCTGCTCTATTTATCTGCCCTACCAGGTTGCAAGCATTTTCACAAATCCCCTACCTGTAAAAAGGAACATTACCTACACAACCCATCCCCTTCTAAATGCCCACAACATTTATTTGTTCATCACACTTAGTTTTTAAGTACAGTAATAAAGCCTTACAGTGTACAAATGTTAAGACCTCAGGTGTTGGAATCACCAGTTTGAGGCTGAATCATGACTCTGACACATACTAGCTGTGAGACCTTTGGACAAATTAATTGACCTCTCTGAACCTCAAGTTTCTCCATCTGTAAAAAAATCAGTAATATCCACCTCATAGGGATGAAAGAATCATAAATGAAACACTAGTGAGGCAGATATGACACTTAGCACAGGGCTAAGCACAGGGTAAATGCTCAATACCAGTTGCTATCATTTGTTTTTGACATCCCCCTTATTACACTATCGGAAATTTGTGCACAAATACCACGTCTTGTTAACTTTTGTATTCCCTATAACCCTAAGCACAATGTCTTTTATATTAGAAATGTTTAATAAAACCATGTATTTAGCAACTGAACAGTTATCACTCCTCAATCAAAAACCTTTCATATTTCCTCACCTGGACTTAAATTCTGCTCCCATAATTTTAACTATGTGGCCTAGGCATGTGCAATCTGATCTATGGATTAAATGAGGTATGGAAAGCACTCACAGCGCCCATCACGTAAGAGGCACTCTGTAAGACATAGCTATTATTTCTATGAGGTAAAACCATTTTACTCAATATATTAGAACCACAGTTCAACAGCTGTCAATTTTTAACACAAGAGATCAACCTTGCATTTTAAAAATCATTTTAACTTATGTTAACATCAATCTTAACTTTATTTTTTAAAAGGGAATCCATCCATACACTTCAATATTTAAAGTGTACACTGAGAAGTCTCATTCCCAATTGTGATCCTTTCTGTATTTTTTCCCAAACATGTTAATACAAAAATCTTTTTAATAATATATCCTCTCCTCCATCTAGATTCAACAACTGAATGGTTTTTGGCATATTTCTTTACCTAGTTTTTCTCTTTCTGAACCACTTAAAAGGAAGTTGCAAACATCATGACAGTTTACCTCGTATACACTTCATCATATAAAAAATGGTAACATCTAAGGTCCAGTTTAAAAACAACTTTTTTGGGGGTGGCCAGATGGCTCAGTTAGTTAGAGCACCAGCACTCAACAACAAGGTTGCCAGTTCAACTTCCCCATGGGATGGTGGGCTGCGCCCCCTGCAATCAAAGATTGAAAACGGCGACTGGACTTGGAGCTGAGCTGCGCCCTCCACAACTAGATTGAAGGACAATGACTTCGAGCTGATGGGCCCTGTTCCCCAATAATCCTCATAAATATTTAAAAGAAAAGAAAAAAACAGCTTTTGTTTTTCTAACAGGAAAGCCTATTTTTGTTTTTACTGGAGACTCAAGTGGCACATGAAAACTCATCAAATGGCTTCAGAGGTGTAGAAGAGAAATAAAAATTAAACAACCAGGGGAAGGAGGTCAGAGCTGGCTGGTTCCTTCTCAGCCTGATTTAAGTGAGGGAGTTGGTGCCTCTGAACAATAAAGAGGGATCCCTTCCTTTAATCCTTGGTAGTGGAGAGAAAGAAAAAACCAAAAGGTTATTGCGTTGGCCCTCCTGAGTCTCAAGGAAATGGGGGTAAAGCTTGTTTTGATATCATAAATTATGGGGAAGTGGGGAGGTTGGTGCCAGGTAGGGTACAAGTCAGTTAGAAAATTGGCAGATACCAGATGGTAACTCTGGGTGACCTCCGAGTTGGGATCACTCCAGTGTGGTGGTGGGAGAGGCCCCACTGTTGATGGGGGTTGAAGTCTCTGGGCTGTGGGCTGCCCAGAGCTATGGACTGCATCTTCTTCCAGGGGCTGCCATCATCCCGAAAGTATAGGAGGTTCTGTGGCACTGGGCCTTAGGCCAAGAACCTTCCGTGGGGCTTGCTAGGCCTGGTCTCGCCATCCCCACCTTCTCTGGTAGGCTGCTGGGGTGGCCTGGGGTAGAAAGGCCTCTGGTGCCTGGGCCAGGATCTGAGTGGGAGAAACCCCCTCATTTCCCTGCTGATCATGCCCGGCAGAAGTGTCAACAACTGGTACTTAGTACACACTTCAGTAATAAACTTTTTTAGGTGGGCAGGGGATAAGGGAGAAGCAGAAACAAAATTCAAGAATTCAAGGCAGGAAAAATAAAAATCTTATAAGCTTTTTTTAAAAAAGCTAAACTGAAAAGCACTTATTAAGTTCCTCAGAGATTAAAAAGTACACACACTCATGCTTGTGATTACTATATTACTGACCAGAAGACAATCAATGAGATGACAATCAATGTTTTCTAAGCATCGAATATGTTGATATCTGGGCTACAAGGGCAGTTGAGCTATAAAGGAAGCTTTCTTTTGATCTGAAATTAGGGTGAGGGTCAACTGAGAAAGCAGGCAGGCCACAGGCTGCTTGCTCACCATTTACACTGTGGTTCTCAGAATAACTCCTTACATATGTAGGTATCCTGTATTCACAATCTTATAGATAGCGAGTGCTTAATTAATCTTTATTGAACAGAGAGGATATCGTGGGGTGTTACATAAACAGTGCTTCTCCCTGCTTCCATTGTTTTTCTATGTGAAAAGAAATTAAGTATTGTTAGCTCCAATGGTGGGGTGGTATATTTGATTAGTACATCAGAGGAAAATAAATTGGGGGCATTTAACTCAACTCTACACTTTTTCTTGGGTTTGGGTCTGACTACAGAGAGCACGAGTTCTTCTCTACCATAGTCGAACCTTATCTAAACGACCCCAAATTCTGGGATCCTTTTGAAACTATCTGGTTGTGTCCTCTAACAACTTTTATTAATAATAAAGGTGATATTTTAGCCTCCATGTGCCTATATTTATAAAGGAATGCCATTTACTGGGAACCTCAAAAGAAAACAATAAACACCAATCTCTTTTCTATTTAACAGCTCTCTTCCTAATTCTTTTTTCAGTGTAACTGATAAGCAGAATTATCAAAGGAAAAGGACCAAGAGAAAATCTAAGTACCCTTATTGTTAATCATCTCATTATACAGAAAAACTCAAACAGCATATATACAGTAAGCTGTCAATCTTGGTGAATGAAGAAGCTAACTGGGATATTTTAACATTCAAATGGCCTGTTGTAAGACCTAAATTAACTATATGTCAAAAGTGAAAATACAAACTATTCTGAAACTCATTTTTATTCCAGAAACATATTTAACAGAATGTGATCCTTTAAATTTTCCATTAACTTAAAGCAAATGAAATCATAATTGTTAGCCATACCAAATGAGATACTTTTGTGTGTCTAGAATGCAAATGTCAACTCAAATACATAAATCTTCTTGTCTTACGCTGACAATGTTGCAAATAAAAATGTTCATTCTTTGCATTTTTCTACAGAACACTAAACTCCAATTTTTGTAAGTTTAAAATAAAATAGCAATTTTTTCCATGGTCCTCAGCCGTAGCAACCAGTGAACAAAATAGAGGCAAAGCTCTACTACAAACCAAGTAAAAGCAGATTGTTCATTCCTAGCTTAAGCACTTTGTATAAACATTGTTATGCAATGCAACATTTTAAAATAACTGCAAAGGGACACTTAAAACACTACGTAAAAATGCAAGGATCCTTAGGGCAAAAAATTAAATGCTAATGATTATTTTTTATTATTCCAAAGAGGACGGAATGACTAAGTATAGATACACAGGTGAGATTCACAAAATATTAACCCATAAATCAATTTCAATTCTCTTAGAACTAAGTCCTCCTTCAATACAGTCAGTAAAGTTTTAAGGCTTACCTTCTTCTGTTTCTACTGGCTGTTGAGACAGAATTTTAAGAAGAACCGGATTTTTCCATACCCCTTCCTTGGTAACATGAACCAATATTTGTAGGTTATTATTCCCAAATTCCAGTAATGCATCATGTGACTCCTAAAACAAAAACAGTATATCCCGAAAACAGGGTAATTAATAAGCAATATAAATAGTAGTTTTGCCTTTTCAATATATCTGAATGTCTAGGAAAGAACCTGTATCTTGGATTTCCTAAAAAGAAATAAGCAGGAAAAAAACTAGTCTCAAAGTTTTGTAAAATTCTGTTGCTGCTGTTTTTAAGTGAAACTAGGGTGTTTTCACAAAGTTAAAGGGTAGCTTTAAAATGTTTTCCTGAATTCCCCGTAGGTAAAATTATCACAATTTAATCTATATCCTTGCATTACTAAATTATTTTAGGGCCAATGGTATAGTTTTCCTTTAAAGTATTTCCTTTGAAGTATTTAATGTATTCATCCAGTCAACCTATTCCTGTGAATAGAAATATTACTTGACACCAATTGTTACACACTTTTTAAATTGTTTAAATTTAAACAATTGACTTTTTAAAGGATGACCCTGTATAAAATGACTTATATATAGGATGACCCTATATAAAATGACTTCTAACCAAATGACTTTTTAATGGATGACCCTATATAAAATATACATGGTAACCAGACAGTATAGGTTATTAGCTATCATTCTATCTCCTCAGAAAACAAATAAAACATTGCCAATAGGTTGTTCTTTAAAATACTTATATACACAAATGGTGGGGGGAAAAGGTCAGAAATTTAACTAGGCATAAATAATCAAGTATATGTCTCACTGTCCTTTATTACTGGGGGGATTATTGGTTCTTCCCATGTTCTAAAATCTTAACTTGTTCTCTCTTATTTTAGCCTGCTGAAATTCTCAAGGAACATAAGCTTCTGTTTATAGCAATATATTCCTTTGAAAAATATAAGTTAAAAAAAGTTCACAGACCTAAGAATATAATGTTATATTCACTTAAGTGAAATATAAAAAATGAAGTTCATTCCCCCTGCTTAATTTTCATGTCAAAATAATAGGTTTTATTCTCTCTCTCTCTCTGTCTCGCTCTCTCTCTCTCTGCTGAATTATCTTCTATTGAGAAAGGGCTTAAGATATAATATTGACACAGAAAGTGATATTTGCAATTAATAGTTTACTAATAGCAATATTTTACTAAGGCTGCAGTTTTTCTTTAATAGCTTGACTTCCCTCCAGGCTTCTCTCTCCTTAACTTAGAATGTCAGGCATTTACTTTGCAGTGAAGATGAAAATTCCAGAACATGCTATGTGTAGTTACCATATTTGTAATATCTAAACATACATGCGCCATTATATTTTAGTAAAAAATATTATTACCCACAATGATATACAGCAACTAAAATAAAAAGCCACACTTTAGGTTAAAAACAAAAACAGCTTTCTACTTTTTCATCTGTTCAAAATACAATTTATTCTGGGTAAGAACGACGTGTTTAATCCTTTGTTACCATTGGATACATATTTATTATAGCAAAGTTACTTTTAAAAATATTAAATAGGGGCAGCTGGATGGCTCAGTTGGTTAGAGCGCGAGTTCTGAATGACAGGGTTGCCAGTTCGACTCCCACATGGGCCAGTGAGCTGCGCCCTCCATAATTACATTGAAGACAATGAGCTGCCACTGAGCTTCTGGAGGGGCGGCTGGATGGCTCAGTTGGTAGAGTGTGAGCTCTCAACAAGGTCGTCGATTCAATTCCCACAAGGGATGGTGGGCTGTGCCCCCCTGCAACTAAGATTGAAAATGGCAACTGGACTTGGAGCTGAACTGCGCCCTCCACAACTAGACTGAAGGACAACGACTTGGAGCTGATGGGCCCTAGAGAAACACACTGTTCCCCAATATTCCCCAATCAAATTTATAAGAAAAAAAAACAAGCAGGTGAAATAAATTTAAAAAAAATTAAATAGAATCTTTAAAAACTATGGTGGAATTTTTTAAGAAACATTTTTGAACTTAAATTTGTTTCTTTAAGGTAAAAATATCCTAGTCCACATCTTGAAATCTACAATACAGAAATACCAGCATAAGATGTTCACTCTAGCACTATTTACATAAATAGCAGAGAGACTTGGTCAAATGATTTATGGTGCAACCACACAACAGAATCCCAGGTAGTCATCAAAAATGGATACCTATACGTACAATCCTAGACATTATATCGATGACTGCGATACGGTGATTTATAAGATACTTGGTCTTCATCTACATAGTTCTTGGTTCATAGCTCCCCAAACTCTTAAAACTTCCTTATCGAGTGTTCAAGTATCTTTTGTTGTTAATGAGGCCACCTATGGACTCCATCCAAGGGTGAGAGCTGGTTGCCAGGAGAACGAACCACATGACACGAGGAATTTTCAGTCCCCCCACCACCTCCGGGGAGGGGAGAAGAGAGGGACGGAAGTTGAATTCAATTACCAAATGGCCAATAGACTTAGTCAATCATGACTATTTAATGAAGTCTCCATTAAAACCTAAAAGGACATGTTAGTCCTTTTTAAGACTGAGCTTTAAGAGAGCTTCCAGGTTGGTGAACACATGGAGGTACTGGGAGAATGTTGTACCCCGGAGACGGCATGGAAGCTCTGCTCCACTTCAGACGTACCTTGCCCTATGCATCTCTTCCATCTGGCTATTTCTGAGTTACATGCTTTCATAATAAACTGGTGGTCTATAAAGTCAAATATTTTCTCAGTTCTGTGAGCTGCTCTAGAAAATGAATGGAAGCCAAGGAGGGTGATTGTGGGACCCTCTGGCATATAGCAGTAGGTCAGCAGTAGGACTTGCACTTGGTATTCTGAGTCGGAGGGGGTCATAGAACTGCCAATCTACAGCCAGCCGGTCAGAAGTCCAGGTAACAACCTGGGTGTGTGGCTGGTGTCTGATGTGTGTCTGGGGGAGAAAATGGGGGCAGTCTGGTAGCACTGAATCCTTAACCTGTGGCATCTAGTGCTATCTCCAGGCAGAACTGAGTTGAATTAATTCTTTAACATCCTGCTGGTGTCGGACAATTGCTTGTTGGTGTGGGAAACCACCGCCCATGGTGGAAACGGGTCTGGGGAACCCCATTTAATGATAATGTTAAGTTTTTAAAAAGTTACAAAAGATAGGATCTCATTTTTATTTATAAAAAAATCCACTTCAGAATGTATTTTTATATCCATAGGGAAAGGTTTGGATGTGTTACACAGCTATAAATTGTGATTGAGTGTTCTATCTGTGGCCTGCCTGCTCTGATAAAACTATTCTCTTACCAAAAGTATCCTCAAAACATTGTCCATTTATCACCTAAAATAAGAAAAGTTCAGTTTTACCTTTTAGATTTCAACAGGCACGTCTTACACTTATCTGTACCTCTACTGCATTTATTTTATTGAACGCATTAAAAAATATATCCTAGATAGCTGATTAAAAAAACTTACACAGATGAGGGAAAAGGCAAATATTTGACTTAGGTATACAATCTAAGAAAAGAATGAAGAGATGTGAGAGTATTCTCTCTGCAAAGGATGCTAATAAAAATAACAGCAATAAGTAGATTTGCCCTTCTAGAATGTCATGTATCAGGACAAAACAACGGGCAGGCCTCAAAACAAAAAGGGACAAAATCAATGTGCAATGTATGAAAGATAACTTTCGCAGCTACATGATTATGTGAGGAATTAGTACTGCACTACAGGGATTAAAATAGGCCAAGAACATGACAAAGAATCCGCTTCTCCCCAAAGAGAAAAAGATTAACATTATATCATTTCATTTTGGGTTATATAGCACAGAGGGAAGAAATTTCCAGATAATGGACGTGTCTATTAATATGCAAATCTTCACGTATGTCTACACAAAATAGGTGCAAGCTATCATGGAGTTTGGGTCTTTGAGAACGCAGTTAACAAAGAAAGCTCTCAGTGTTTAACTCTAGGCAAGATAAGTAACCTCTCTCTCTATGACTGTAAATGGAGATTCAAATGTTTATAAAGTTTGTAATTTGATTAAAATATACAAAACATGTAAAACATAATGTAGAGCAGTGTTTGGCAAAAATTAGTGATAATAAATAAATGATAGTTATTACTGCTTACATTGTCTATATTTATCAAACAGTTTTTCTGTCTCTACCAGTAACAGGCAAATTTGCTTCCTGTCACTGGCAGCGCACTTGCTTTTTCTTCCTACCCTACTCTCCCCTTCCCCAACTTGCTACTTACTCTGATCTACTCACCCTAAGAAAGCTGATAATCAAGCCAATATGAAAGCCAACGAACGTAAGCTCTCCTATAAGGAAAATGCACTAATAGAATCTATAATGACTATTTTGACACAATCCCTGAAGTGTTAGGGAGAAATTACTAGATAAATGTTCTACGAATGATCCAAATACTGCTACCTTATAACCATATATGAGTCTACATTTTTAATAGCTTTATCCTGTCTAAAACTGTTTTTGAATAATGAAAACTTTTTTGTTGATTTCTAAGCTATGTAAAGGTTAACAAAACCAAATGAATGAAAAAAATTTTAACATACCCACTTCATCTGAAAGGTCTCTCATTTAATGAACTTACTATCAATATATAAAGAACTTTTTTTTCCCCTAAGTTTCCAATTTTAGTTTGCTGGGAGAAATTCATTAGGCACCTTGGATACCTAAACAGAGGCTTTTCTTGAACCCAAATCAACTCACCTGTAGAGACTGAAGAAAGAGTACCCAGACTTCACATGGCAGTTCACTTTCAGACACTGAAAGTAGTAATTCAAAACAACTCCTACAATATAAATAAGTTAGTAAATAAAGGTGGTTATAGTCATAATCAAATACAGTATGATAGTGATACTGAATATGTTTTACATTTGTTTAGACTATTGTAAGCCTTTTATAAATCATATTCAAAGCAGTTTTATTTAGTTTATTAGGGTGTGTGACTATGTAGGAACCATTCTGATTCCAGAAGACAAAAACAGGAGCTCATGCTATTGTCAATTCAGCTGATAAAGTGATAAATACATGTAAATGCCATCTCTGTATGTTCTTGTCATTTTCAGAGGTAGCAGAAAGACTATCAAGACCATTTCTTTACCTCTAACAAACAAATCAATCAAGCAAGAATTTTCTTCTTTCTACCATAACCAATTCCCCCCAAAAATAACAGAGAATTTAAAAAAGGAAACGCATAACAATTCGAATAAAGATCAACTCAAAATACCTATCAACCAACACCTCTCTAAAATCTTGCGGAATGCTACTTTACCACTTAGAAATTAGCACAGGTAATGTAGAAATTGGGATTTAGTAGAAGGAATAATGTGATTATAAAACCAGAAATGTTTGGGTTCCATAAAAGGCACAGTAAATTAGAGGTTTTGGTTTTTGGAGAATCGAAAGAAAAATATATGAGGCCAGAGAAAAATAAAATGGACCACCCAGATTAGAAGTTATCCCACCAAACAATCTATAAGCTGAACACAAGTGATTCCCCAGATAACAACTGAATAGCTAGCATATTTTTTCAATTTGCAGATGAAAATTACATTAGTTATAATTTTGTCTGCTACTACCAAACATTAAAACAGCAGCGAAATTATCATAGACTCTTAGGGTGGTAATCTTATGCTGTACCCTGGTATTTTCTGCTGGTCAAATTTTCAGTTCCAATAATATAACTGAATTGCAGAATGTCATAGTGTTTCCCCTCAAAGTGTTCCTCAAAGATCACAACAGTTTCCACATACTCTGTCACCTGAATTGATACCTCAGGACAGAGAAAATATGTATCATTCTTGGATTCTAAGCCTGAGTACGAAAAAAGACTCTAGAGGCAATTCAAGATTATGTTGCTTGGCTTGTACTTCGTCTCCAGGGAACCTGAGTATGAAGGCTCAAAGCAAAGGAGATTACATTTAAAGGTATAACTCTAATGGTGCTTTGAATAACAAGATGCATAGTAAACAAAAGTCAGGCAAACATTACAACCAAAAGCACTCAGTTTTAAGAGTGATTTAAGTTCTTGAAACTTACAGTACTAATCTGCCAAGCACTAACAGGACATCTTCACATTCAGTAGTTAAATATGGGCGTGCACTGGCAAAGCTTTGGATGGCAAGTCGATATACCTCCAGAAGATACACCATATGCTCTGATGCATTCTTGTTGCTTGCATATTGCAAGAGAGTCTAAAAAAATAAAATTAAAGTTTTAATTATTTAAAAAATAAAAACAATGAAACAAACATTGTCTTCGGTCCCTTTTTTTCTAACAGACGCATATACCTTTTATTTGCCTTTACAGGCTCTGGCTTGTCTAGGAGTCTATTTTCATCACTTAATGAACTGTTGAGTTAAAGAAAAGGTACAACTGGCTCTTCTGACATGAGAATAAATCCATGAGTAGAGTAGTGGTTCTAGAAAGAACCACTATAGGTCTGGAGTTACCAACTCTGAAATTTAGCAATGAGTTTGGTATGCTACAACATTAAATTGGGCACCAACCACGTGCCAGGCACAGGTATACAAGAACAAGGCTGATCCCTGCCTTGGACAAGGAAGCTTATTCCTGAGTATGGCCTTCAGCTCTACAGCTCCATAAAATCCTTTTTTCCCCCTACACACATAGGATTGATTATGCTTAATGTATACTAACCAATTTATAAAAGGTTGATGTTATATTTTTACTGTTAATGAAGTTTATTTAAAAAAATTAACATATAAGCCAAATGTTTACTTGTTTACAGTGGGGGGATAATCATCAGCCAGGGTACCCCTTTTATGTACCAGATTATCTGGTGAGTACAAAATCTAAAACAAAGAAAAATGGAGCCATAATAAGGCCTGATAAATTATGTGTTCAACAGTAAAAATTTGTTCAAATGATGGTGAAAAGTTGGCTTATGTTCTCTTGGACAGTGCTGGGAAATCACTGCCAAGTTCTTGTCTGGGGACTCTCTAGGTGCCATGGAGTTGCTCTCTCTTCTATTAATATATTTCTTCTAACAACTGATTAGGTTTTGCTTATGCTTAACTAATACATCTAGTTAGGTTAAGACATGCAGGATACAAGCTTTCCCCCACTAGAATACACATTCTGACAGGGCTAGGAAGTTCCTAATGCTCTTAGTTTGGTGCTACTTTTACAGGCAAGTCTTCTTTTCAGAGGGCAGCTTTATCTTGAGTTAATTACATTACGTGAATTAATTACCCCCAGAATAATCTCTTCAAAGATTCCTAACTTCCTGTCTTCACTTTTTCTGCCTAAAGAACTACAAATAGCTGTAGTGGCACTGCAGGATTCCACTAAATTTTCTGCAGCTTTAGTTTCCACAAAACAGGTACAGGTCCCTATATCAGTTATCAGTTCTGATTATAAAGAACTGCACTGGTCTTGATTACTAAAACAAACAAACAAACAAACAAAAACTTACAAGGAAATATATAATTAATCATTATACAGTAAAATCTCTCTTAACTAACACTGGATTATCTGATCTTTGCCTGAATGATCAAGCCAGTTAAGCTATTTTAGTATTATCCATTCAATCAAAATCAAGAATCTTGCTGCTTTACTAGTCACTTTAGAAAAGTGGACTCCTTCTGTAGTCTCAGAAGAGCATTATGCCCCCATTTAATCAAATCCCAATTTTAATAATGAAAAAAAACTGAGTAATAACAGGATCACAAAACTGACCCCATAACAACCCTCTTCCCAGCTAAATGAGTAGAGAAGGAACACAGAATATGTGCTTTCTGTCACGTAAATAAGATTTCACAAAATCTCTCTTAAGAAATTTATTAAAATGTATGTTATAAAATTCTGTTTTAGGTCAGCAAACTATTTAATATCTACATTGTTTAATCTAAAAACCAGAGAACTTTACAAATTTATATTCAGTACCAGATTTTATGCTCCTTCAGGTCAGATTTACGTCTTATCAATCTTCGTAGGCCTAACACTCCTACACCCTTACAGAACATTCTCAAGTGGCACTAAATGTTTGCTGAATACATTCACCATTTTATTCATTTGACAAATATTTATTGATAGCCTCTATACACAGTGCTGAGTGCTGGGGAAAAAGACATGGGGGCTTATCCTCATGGAACTTTCAGAATGAGTCAATACAACATAATAGTTGAAACCACACATGCAAATTAACCAATTGCTAGCTGAAGTATGCAAAGAGAAGGAAGAATGCATACAGATGAGTGGATCTTTCCACAGTCCACCTTTGCATTTAGAATGCTCCTGCCACCAATCTAATACCTTCTAACACAGACACTCCATGAAGACATCCGCAAGTTACACAATTTCAATTCTATACCCCATGGGTATTTATGCTTACAGTTGGCCTTATATATTTTATAAACTATAAAAATATATAGTTTATATATTTTTTAATATTCCTCAGTCTTTTTCCCCGCGTGTTAGTGCAATTAAATAGTGAGGTCTCCTTAACATACCCACTAGGAGTGTACTCGGACATCTGAATCATCACTGGAAAAATCTTTACTATCATCCTTTTTAAACCACAAGATAAAGATGAATGAATTACAGCCATCTAAATAGTATTTTAACAGTAAAATGAAAACAAAATTCCATCAGAAGCAGTAAAGAAAAATGGCAGTCTCTTATTTCTCTTTAGAAATTTAAATTTTAGAAACCAAGAAAATTGAAAGAGAAGGAGGAAATAAAATGATAAATATGACTCCTTTAAGTTCATTGGCATTCTACACAGTGCAAATCAATGGCCTCTTCTCTTTGTTACAGTAAACGCATTTATTCCTCAAACGCCATGATGTGGCAATACTGTGCTGGGTACTGAGGATGGTGTGCTATTCCTGCCCTTAAAAAGCTAGGTATTCTGCCAGGTCAGAAATACAGCATATGAAAAATTAGCCCACTTAGGCACTACCTTTGATGGTTGTAAACATTCTCACTGAGTGCTCTCATTCATATCCCAGGCAGATTACCTCTCAAGTTAAGTCCCTGCTATTACGTATACCTCAACTGCCCCCTTAAATATTTCCATGGGATATCCTATTCCAATCTCAAACTCCAAACATCTAAAACAAACATCTTCCCCAGCAAATATGCTCTTCCTCCTGTGTTCCACCCGCCTTTTTTTAGGAACCAGAGCTAAAAAACTACCTTTGAAACCCCCACACCAAAGTTTGCAGATTCAATCTCAGAAGCACCTGTCTCCTGCCCCTACGCTGTATTTCTAGAGCCAGTGACCTAGACCAGATCCCCAATGTCCCGCACCTAGACTGCTTACTTCTCTAGGCTAAATAACCTCCAGTTCTGCATATGTGTTATCACAACATATCTGCACGTAAAAAAATGCACAGAAAAAAAAGGACCAGAAGAAATTCAACTAAAATGCTAATATGACTATTAGAACTGGGCTAGTAGGATTATGAACAAATTTTTGTCTTTATGTTTTTCAGAACTTCCCACATTTTCTTTAATAAGCAATATTACATTTACAGTGAAGGAAAAAACACCTCCCCTCATCCCAATTCTACCTACATTACTCACTACATGGCGGTATCCTGACTAGTCTCCGAAACTATCAAGGAGGGAGAATTTCTTTCAAGATGATATTTGATGTGGGGATGTATTCCAACTTAAAACTCAAATGGTTTAAGACTCCATTTCCCTAGGGAATCATCATGTTGGTTTCTGAGCATGTAGTATGGGTTAGGCGTTTTCCTATGAGCTTGCTGCTAACATTTAATATAACAATCCCATGATCTACGTGATTTATCATCACTCATTTTTAAAAACGAGGAAACAAAGACATACATAGAGAGACTAAGTTATTTGCCCAAAGTCACCCAGTAAGTGTTGAATTCAGGATTTGAACTGAATTCAGGTTACCTGGCTCCAGAGCCCACACTAAAATCACTGTGCGTCATGCCTTTTCAGAATGCACAAGTCTACAACTATTTTAAGTGTACGTTTAAATTCTGCTTTTACCCACTACTCATAAACTTTAATATTCTGCAGCAAGTAGTATGGTCATCATTTGGCTTTCTTCCTCAGAGTTTACAACATCTCATTTCCATTTAAAGCGATTGTTTCTGGGGCAAATTTTCTAGCAATGGTCCTGATCGACACCCCACACTTTAGCATGTTGGTGGTTCACGAAGAAATAACAAAAGATATCTGGTATTTATTGTTAAAACTGCACGTCCTATGGCAATAGGAAATTATGTTAAGAAAGGATTTCCATTATTTCAAATTTTGCACATAAAGCAAGAAGCCTTATTCTGATTTTCTCAATACATGAAATTCCCAGAATAAAATAAACTTGAGTAAAATGTGACTGCACTATGATAGACAGACTTCCAGCTGGGGGTAGCACTTGAGCTGGGTTTCTGAAGAATGGGTCAAGTTTGAAAATGCAAAAGAGAGGGGAAAAGGAGGCCTCCAAGTGGAAAGCACCTGAACAAAGTCAGAAAAAACAACTAGAACAGATGGTGATGAGACTCAAACATTAGTTGGTGAGGAAGCACAGTTTCCCATGAACAGATGAAGCTGGGTGTGAGGTGAAATGGAATGAATGGGAAGAGAACTGGTGGCTGCTTACATTGAGGCAGTGGCTTAAGAGTAAATTAAAACCTTTAAGTCTTTCACATACGTTGCTATTAGACCTCACTTTCCACTTTCTATATTAGTTACAGTTGGTTTTTTTAAATCCAGAAATATGACTGCTTATTTATCCATCCACCTATTCATCCTGATTCTATCGTGATTAAATTTCACTGGATTCGACCCATCATCCCAGCCTAACAAGATTATTTTTAGGTACTGATTCTGTCATGGGATTTAACTATGCTTTCTAGCTTCATTTCATTTTCAATTTTTAAAAATACCTTTTACTGTCATGTCATAAAAGTTGTATCATTTGTTGTTTAAAAAATAGATGAAGAAGTAAAAAGTGTAACACTACCACCATACTAGCATACTACCATCACCCACAAATAGACCAGTTAACAGGCAATGTTAAGTTTGAGGGGTTTTTATGCCTAAAAATAGCATTTTAATGGAATCATTCTATACACTGTTTTGAAATTTTTCTTCAACATCAGTATTTCTATAATTGCACAGCCTTGTATGTGTACCACAATTTATTACCCAATTCTCTATTTCTGGACACTGTGGTTTCTAACTTTGCATTACTATACATAATGTTGAGAGCACCTCTCCACCCAACTTTTTCCATGTATCCATGACAATTTTCTTAGGATAATGTCCTATAAATGAAATTGCTGGGTCAAAGAATGCTTAATTTTTAAGGCTTTACATAGTGCCAAATTCTGTTCCAGAAAATTTGTTCCAATTTACATTTCTATTATTAGTGTAAGATAGTGATAGTCTGAGGAGTTGTAACAAGTATTATATGTTACAACTTAAGTACAACTTTTGAGGGTCAGCTGGATAGGGGAAATACAATGTTTTCTTTATTCAATGTAGAATCTTTTCCTTACTGTTACAGTGAAATAAAATTTTTGTACGTTTCCTTTATAATTTTAAAATTTAATTACTACAGCATCTGTATGATATCTTCATCTGAGTTATCGTAACAGTAAGGGAGGGAGTTTGGATGACAACAGCATCAACAGTTAACTTTAACATTCAAAAAAAAAAAACACCAAAGATAAGGGACCACTTCCAATTCATTCTATGAGGCCAGCACCACCCTGATACCAAAGCCAGACAAAGACTACAAAGTAAACTACAGACCAATATCCCTTATGAGCACTGATACAAAAATCAACCAAATACTAGCAAAATGATCCCCCGTTTATTAAAACGGATTACATACCACGACCAAGTGGGATTTATTCCTGGAATGCAAGGATGGTTTAGCATGTGAAAATCAACGTAATACAGTCGTCATGTGCCACTTAATAATGGGGATACGTTCTGAGAAATGCAGCCTTATGCGATTTTGTCATCATGTGAACATCATATACTAGATGGAATAACCTACTACAAACCTAGGCTATATGTTTTAGCCTATTGCTCCTAGGCTACAAACCTTTACAGCATTTACTGCACTGAATCTGTAGGCAATGGTAACACAATGGTATGTATTTGTGTACCTAAACATATCTAAACATAGGAAAGGTATAATAAAGTATGGCATAAAAGGTAAAAAAATGGTACACTGTACAGGGCACTTATCACGGAACTTCCAGACTGGAAATTGCTCTGGGTGTGTCAGTGAGTGAGCGGTGAGTGTGTGAAGGCCCAGGACATTACTGAACACTACTATAGACTTTATAAACACTGTAAACTTAGGCTACACTAAATCTATAAAAAAAATGTTTTTCTTTCTTCAATAATAACTTAACCTTAGCTTATATAAAATGGTGTAAAACAATGTATACAGTCAGCCCTCCGCATCCATGGATTCCCAACTGCAGATAAAAAATACAGAGAATATTTTGACGGTTGACAGATGACAAGGAGGTTAGAGGGATGGGTGAAAATGGGGAAAGGATTCAACTGTACAAGTTGCCAGTTATAAAAACAGGGATGTAAAGTACAGCATAGGGAATAGAGTCAATAATATTGTAATAAGTATGTATGGTGTCAGACAGGTACTAGACTTATCAGGGTGATCACTTCATAAGTTATACAAATGTCTAATCACTATGTTGTACACCTGAAACCAATATATTATGTCAAGTATAATTGAAAAATCAGTCAGTCAATAAACAGACAACAACAGCAAAGAAAATATTGTTTTTGATCTGAGGTTGGTTGAATCCTCAGATGCAAAACCCAGGAATACAGATGGTGAATGTATATTTATTGGAAACTACACATATAAGTGGACCAGTGCCATTCAAACCCATGTTGTTAAAGGGCCAACTGTACACTGTTGTGCTACCATCAGCAACATCCATCCACAGAACTCTTCTCATCTTGCAAAGCTGACACTGAACCCATTAAACATTAACTCCCTCCCTCCAGCCCCTGGCAACCACCATTCTACTTCCTGTCTTTATGTGCAATATAGCTTTCATAATATTATATTTTCTATTTTAAAAAGCAAAACAAGAATGTGGTAATGGCATCAGGGTAGACAAACAGATCAATGGAACAGAATAAGATCCAGAAATAGACCCACATACTTATGGTTAATTGATTTTCAACAAGGTGCAAAGGCTATTTCTTAATGCAGTGAGAAAGCAGTCTTTTCAACAAATGAAGCTGGAACATTTAGATAGTCATATAAAAAAGAAAACTTCCACCTATCCTTTATACAATATACCAAAATTAACTCCAAATGGATCATAGATTTAAACGTAAATCTTAAAACAATAAAATTTCTAGAGAACAAAGGAGAAAATCTTTGTGGTATTGGGTTAGGCAGATTTCTTAGATATAACATGAAAAACATAATCCATTAAAAAAACCTAATAAATTGAACTTGATCAAAATTAAGAATTGTGGGGCCGGCCGGGTGGCTCAGGCGGTTAGAGCTCCATGCTCCTAACTCCGAAGGCTGCCGGTTTGATTCCCACATGGGCCAGTGGGCTCTCAACCACAAGGTTGCCGGTTCAACTCCTCGAGTCCAGCAAGGGATGGTGGGCAGTGCCCCCTGCAACTAAGATTGAACACAGCACCTTGAGCTGAGCTGCCTCCCAATGGCTCAGTTGGTTGGGGCGCGTGGGCTCTCAACCACAGGGTTGCCAGTTCAACTCCTCGAGTCCCACAAGGGATGGTGGGCTGTGCCCCCTGCAACTAGCAACTGGCAACTGAAACTGGAGCTGAGCTGCGCCCTCCACAACTAAGACTGAAAGGACAACAAATTGAAGCTGAACGGCACCCTCCACAACTAAGATTGAAAGGACAACAACTTGACTTGGAAAAAAGGCCTGGAAGTACACGCTGTTCCCCAATAAAGTCCTGTTCCCCTTCCCCAGTAAAATCTTTAAAAAAAAAAAATTAAGAATTGTGTTCTTCGAAAGACATTGTTAAGAGAATAAAAAGATAAGCCACAGACTAGGAGGATATCCTTGCAAAGGACATATTTGCTTCCATTTTCTCTGACCCTATCAGCTCTGTGGTTATAGGAGGGATCAACTTAATAGGAATTAATCATGGCTTGGCTGCTCTTGTGCTCATCTAGTAATGTAGTACTTTTCTTGCCTGTTAAGCCTCACCCAGTTTTTCCTGGAAGTTCTTGATAGTATCACACATGAGTTCACCTACAGTTCTGTCCAGAACACGTGACATGCACCATGTTGTTCTACGTCAGTTTATCCTTGTTAGGATATGATCCCTGTAAGCCTTTCCACATGCCCATATCACCACAATGGAATCTGTGTCATGGCCAAGGGTGTTCCCTCCAGAGAGACACAAGTGAACCAGAGGCAGACTGTGTATAACTTAGAAGTAGTACAAATTACCACCTCCATCTCTCCACCCTTTGCCACCTAAGCCTCAACATGTTATTTTTTTTTTAAAGAGGAATATATCTGATAAAGGATTTGTGTACACACACACACACACTTCTCTCAAAACTTAACAATAAGGAAACAATCCAATCCTTTTTAATAAGCAAAAGATTTGAAAAGATACTTCATCAAAGATACAAGAGTCAACATAATAAGTCATGGGGAAAATGTAAATCAGAAACACAATGAGCTATCACTAATTTTAGAATGGCTAAAATTAAAAAGACTGGCCACACCAAGTATTGACCAGGAGGTAGAAAACTAGAACTCTTATACATCGGTTTGTGGGAATGTAAAATGATACAACTAATTCTGAAAAACCTGTCATGTGACCCAGCCATTCCACCTACGTATTTACCGGAGAGAGAGAGAAAGCATTTGTCCACACAATGGCTTATAGACCAAGGTTCACAGCAGCTTTATGTGGAAACAAGCCAAATGTCTAGCGAGAGGTGAGTGAATAAGCAAATCATGACATACCCATACAATGAATACACAATACAAGGAATTATTAACATACATAACATGAACAAATTTCAAAATAATTATATGGAGTAAAAGAAGTCAAACAAAAAGAGACTATGCAATTTTATTAAATAAAATTCTAAAAAATGCAATCTAACTTATAGACAGAAAGCAGATCAATAATTAAGTGAGGGAGTGTCTGTATTGCACGAGACAAAAGAGCATTTTAAAAATGGGTGATGTTGAGAAGATCAAGAAGATTTTTGTGCAGAAGCGTGCCCAGTGCCATACTGTGGAAAAGGGAGGCAACACAAGGCTCGGCCAAATCTCGGTCTGTTTGGGCAAAAGACAGATCAGGCCCATGGATTTTCTTACATGGATGCTAACAAGCACAAAGGCATCATGTGGGAAGAGGAGAATCGATAGAATATTTGGAGAATCCCAAGAAGTACATCCCTAGAATAAAAATGACCTTTGTGACTATAGAAAGAGCAGACTTGATAGTGTGTCTCAAAAAGGCTACTAATAAGTACTAGTTGGCCACTGTCTTATCTATTACAAAATAGAAATGTCTCGTGACTTTTTAAATGTGTATCATATTTAAACTGAATTCAGACCATGAATGGCTGACAGAACATTTCTTTTGGGCAGTCCTAATTTAAATAAGATTGGTTTGTGGTTAAATAAATATGATCAGCTTTTTGAACTTTCATGGTAATTTCGGGTCAGCAAGTGCTATCACTGTTTTCCCCTTCTAAAGATATGATTGGACATGATTAATCATGTTCAAATTTTTGGTCCCATTTTAGAGATGATAAATGTCATCTCAAAACTTGTAGGAAATTGATTTTATATTTAGATTTATATAACTGGTTATATTAATGTTTAAATACTGAGGAAATCCCTTCACCATCTCAGAACAAGACTTGCTTGTGTTTCAAGTTGTGTTCAGTAGCTTGTTAAAAGGCAAGGGCTGAAGGATAAGGTGGCAGTGCCCACTTCTATATTTTTGGTCCTAACTCTGCCAATTTAATGAAAATTCCCTATATCTAAACGGTTGCCTTTTACTAAATGAAAGACATTTCAGTGTAGTTTATGTATAATATCAAATAAAGAATATTTAACACTTCTCACATTTTATAGATGATCTACAATTCCAGATGCTTTTAAAATTCAGTGTGACAGATATAGTAGCAAACTTCGCTTGTGAATTCTTTATTAAGTCAGACTAAGTTATAATTCAGGATTATCTTTTAAACAACTATTCAAAAACACAACTGTAGAACTACTGTATATGTATGGTTGGTAATGGCTTTTGACAACTCACTAGAAAGATTAAAGTAGAGGAGAAAAGACCATCAGCATAAAATTGTAAATTATGTAATCATAAGGTTTCAGACAATTAAAAACAAAATCACAGATCAAAAAAAAAGTTAAGTGAGGATGGAAAAATGTGTAGAAAAGGAAGGTAAGAAAAGAGGAAATATTTAGGGGTAGGAAGAAACTTTAGGGGAGATGAATACATTCATTTTCTTGATTATGGTGATCAGTTCATTGATGTACAGATATGTTAAGCTTATCAAACTGTACATTTTAAATATGATCAGTTTACTGTATGTTAATTATACCTCAATAAAGCTGTTTTTAAAAAAGACAAATGGGCCACAAAATGTACAAACTCATAAAACAAATTTGAAAAATTTTACGTTTCAATTATCAAATTTACAATTTTTACTGCAATAAAATGTAAAACTTCTGTGCCTAAGATAAACTAGAGAGAAGATAATTCCAAAGTATATGACCAACAAAGGATTCATGTTCAGATTCATAATTTCATAAACTGTTAAGAAACAGACAACCCAATTGAAAAATAAGCAAAAAATAAGAAAAGGCAATTCATAGGAAAGGTAATATAAATAGCAATAAATACACACTAAAATGAGAAACAATTCCTCACAAGTAATCAGATGAAAAACAAATTAAAACCACAATGAGATACCCTAGTCCACTTACCAAAATGCCTAAAATTAAACTGACTACATTGAGTATTGGCAAGAATGTAGGGTAATGGTAACTTTCATACACTGATAAGTGGAATAAAGTGCTACAAATACTTTGGAGAATAACTTGGCAGTATTTATTATAGTTAATGATAGGCCTATATATAAACCCAGCAACTTCACTGTAAACATATACCCTAAAGAAATTCTTACATTCATGTATTAAGATATTTTTGAAAGATGTCCACCCCACCAGTGTAAATGCCTCTAAGCCCATCAATAAAAGAATAGATAAATGAACTGTGATATACTTACATAATAAAATACTGCACACCAGTGAAAATTGCATCAAAGTTACAGATACCAACACAGATAAATCTTAGAAACATGATGTTGAATTTTAAAAGCTTCAAAAGAATACATACAAGTACATCATTTAAGTAATGCTGAAAAACATAAAAGAATACACATTGCATTAAAATGCACAAATAAATTTTAAAAAGTAAAGAGATGCAGAGGAATGATAAAACATTCAATCACTTTATTTCTTAGGTTGTGTTCATTTTAGTATACTCTTTACTACTTTGTATGTTGGAGATACTTGATTTTTTAAAAAGTAACACAAGCTTCAAAGTTCTGAGCAGAACTGATTTTCAATCTAGACTCCTATACCCAGCCAGAGTAACATAATCAAGGGTGAGGAGAGACCTTGGGAAGCTACTAAAGGGTATCCTCCTACATTCAAAACAAGAAAAATACGTGGAAACAGAGGCCAGAGGCCAGGAAACAGAGGATCTAACAAAGGAGAGAAGCAAAGACAAGTCTTAAAATAACAGTTAATAAAATGAAAATTAATTTAAAATGGTAACATATAAGTACAAATTGTATAAAAACACAAGAAATAAATGAATGTTACACTAATTCTTCACTGAAATGCAACAAATGGTAATACTTTAGTAATTGTCTTTCAAAACTTTCTATACATCATTGAAACTTTTTCTTTAAACAGATCTTAGCTATCCTTTCATATCAATATTTAGAGCACTGTTTTTGCCTGTAAATTTTTATTTGAAAAAATACTGAAATACACAAAAATTCACAAATAAAATTCATACATAATCCCACTTTAAAATTTTGTATGCAATAAAGAAGTGGTTCTATCTAATTCCACTTCTGCTCCTCATCCCCAAATAACCTCTATAAACAACTGAGCACATATGCCTTACATACATAGACAAAAACTTTCCAATTCTGTGTAATAATATCCTGGGTTCAAAGGTTTTATGGCTGTGGGATGTCAAAGGGTACTTATTTTTTGGCATTTCCAAACCTAAAATATCTTATTAAAGCCCTTCATCCAGTCTAACATAGATGCCTGCCATTCCTGCTCTTCCTTAAACTAGTAGGGTCTTCGCTCCTCAATCACACACCTGCTTCAAATTTTGAGTTTGGCAACCAACACCAATTAAGCTGATTATAGAAAAATGGCATGGAAAATCATGTCTTTATAATCTGTACCAAGTGGCAAAGAGCAATAATGTTGCCTATTTAAAAATCATTTATATTAGGCTTCAAAATTATTATGCAATAGTCAGGCATTGGGAATTGTTTTACTTATTTATGCTCCTGTTACCTAAAACACTAGTTGGAAGGTAGATAAATACACATGGTCATCAAACTATGACTACTGACTATGGTATCAAAAGCAAATGTAATATAAAAAATTGTTTAATGTTTTTCCTCTCCACCAGACAATAAACTCACAGAGGGCAAGAACCACATCTGTTTTTTCATCCCTGTAGACCAGAAACCAGCATACTGAGTAGCATAGTAGGTATTTTGTAATTACTTGCTTTTGATGCTTTGCACTATTATTAAAGGATTTTCTAACTTTAAATTTGATTAAGACAGTTTTACAGGTACACGTTGATTAGAGTGAAATATGCCTGATACATTACTAAAGCAAATTCAACTAAGTAGATTTGATTCCAAATTCTCACTGCTTCATTCAAACCCTAAAAAGGAGAGCAGCATTTTGACCAAACTGCACTTGTGTAAATTTTAAAAAGGAAATGCTTAGATCATATTTTTTAGAAGGATGCTTATACCAGATCACAATGATACACTAGTCCTGAATTTTGTTTGGTGGTAAATAGATATGACAAAGTTCAGAACTTTAATGAAATTATAACCTATTCTGATGCTCAGCTAACATTCTAGACCAAGAGGGAGTTTCACCTTTAAAAGTTTTAAATGGAATGGGCTAGATAACCTCTAATATTATTTGTCCCCCGAAAATAAGATTCTATGATTTTATGAAAATATGGCCACCTTTCCCCCAGGGACTCAAATCCAATTATGTTATAAATTCAAATCACTTTTGATAAATGCATATTTCAACAAAATGAAATACATAATTTAAATCCTAAACAATAAACCAAGTTAAAACCAATAGCCAAATGAATAAAAAAATATTTTATATAGAATGATCTGTTGATTATAACAGGTCAAACCCATTACAACCATTATAAACCCAAAGGGCATTCACATTGCTTCAATGTAATAGAAATTAACTGCAAATTACATTTCCAGTATACAAAGCTCATCCATCATAGGCTCTCTGAATCTAACACTATACTAGCTAATGCTCTGTGAACATCTAGGAAACTTTTTTTCTTTTAATAGGCTGTACATTGACAAAAAAATGGAGAAAAGGTGCTCCACATGAAATACTTCTTTAAAACAATATTCAGGATAGAAAGGAAATAAAGAAACTGACACTGTGTACCTATCTGTTACCAAAAGCTATGCTACCGATAGTGTTATACTGTCCCATTGGGGCCTCACAACCACCTACGCGGTAACTTTCTATTACCCCAAATTTTACAGACAAGAATATTGATCCAAGGCAATGTTTAAAGTCACAGTGTTGGAACAAGGATTTAAAGTGACTTAATGTCAAATCTACTTTCTATTGCATATGTTCTCCATTTCATAAGACAATAAAACATGAGACTGACCGAATGTGATGCTTTATCCACATTTACTGCTAAACTTTATGGGATAATTTGCTCTAGGTTTAACATTTTCATTTACCAAGTTCTTTAAACACTGAAATCAGGATTTTGCTATGAAGGAAAAGCCAAGTAAGGAGAGTGAGCATAACAACTAATGCAAATAAATAATTTCAGTTCAAATTTGTAGTGGTTTCCACTGGTTGGCATTTAGAGGGGTAACTGATAACCCACCAGGGAGCAGGATCTAATATTAATTAATACTTTTATTTATGTAAATGAGTTTTCAAAAATCTCATCCCTTTTATGTTTCTGTTTGCTTATCATTTATATATTGATACTATATAAACAAAACATTAAATATTCACTTATTTCAATACAGATGCACAAGACAAATATTTGGAGATGACTTACAAAATAATCTTTAGCAAATGTTTTCCAGTAGAATTATACAATTTTGGAGGAGAATCAAACCTTAAAGGTCATCTCATTTAAGCTGCAATTTGAGGCCCCAATTAACAAAATGATTTGACCCGAGGTCATACATCCATTCAGTGGTACTTTATTTGAAAACATATAAAGATAGCAATATAAGAAAAAGTTAGCTAATGGAAAGCACTATTTCCAGTTATTCAGCTATGACTTAGTCTTCCCAGAATGTAATAGCATCCATATATAAAAGATCAATAAATATTTGTTGGAAATCAGTACACTGACAAATCTATCACAACAATCAATCACTAAATTGTAGCATACATTCCAATGACTTCAGATTAGGCTGCATATGTTCTGCTTCTTGAGAACTTCAAAGCAGCACAGAATCTCAAAATTACATGGTTATACTCGATGATTAGATACAATCAAATTTTAATGACTTTCACCTAATAACAATTTAAAATACAGGTATGTAAGTAAAAATAAACCTCATAGGAAAAATGTTTTAATATCTAACACACATGAAAAAATACCCAAATGCTGTTAAAATGCAAATTAATATAACAGTGTGACAGCAATTTTTTAATATCAGATTGACAAATATTAAAAAGTTTAATAACACCAGGATTGGCAAGAATATATTGAAACAGGGACTCCCAAACACTATTGGTGGAAATACATATTCAACTTTTTATAGGCCAGTATCCATTAAAATTTAAAATAAACATTCTCTTTAATCCAGTAAATTTCATTTCAGATATTTATGCTGGCAATATAAATAACCGATGTTTAATGTTTAAGGATGTTCACTGCAAGTTACTTGTGAGAACAAAAAAAAAGAACAAAAATAGTTTCAGTATGGTACATGCTCAACATGTACTGATATAGAAAATTGTCTTCAATATATTAAATTAAAAAGTAAATTGCAGAGGAGTACCAAGTGGCAAAAACAAGCTGTTAAGAATACATAAGAGACTGTTAACTCCTCTGAGGAGTGACTACAGAGGGACTGAGGGCAGAGGGGGTTTTCACTTTTCCATTAAACCTTTCTGTATAGCATTATATATTTTGCCTTGAACATTGCTTTTATAGTTAATTTGTTGTTAATTAAGAGTGTTGAAGGTTTTGCTATCTACAGAATTTTAAATCAGTGCAGTTGTCAATGAAATACTACAGTTATTTTTTTAATGTAGTAAATATGTATCCTACATGGAAAGATGGTTACAATATATCAAGTGAAAGCAAATTTTAGTATGTAAATTTGACACTATTTTCCTAAAATTGTACATATATGTACATATCATACAGAAAAATTGTTTAAGGATACATTCCCAAACTGTTAACCTAGGAAAACGTAGAACTGGAGTATAAGGGGGTATGTGAGAGTTTTCATATTTTAGTCTCCTTCTTTTACATTGTTCTAATTTTTTACAATTATAATATATTCCCGAATTTCTTGGGCAATTAAAAATGTTAACATTTATAGATACACACATACTATATATGTATTTTTTCAAAAATCAGATAAAAACACCAAGCTATTAACAGTGAGATTATATGATACTTTCGCTTTCTGCTTTATGCATTTAAACATCTTGTCTTAAGCTTTTAGAATGAGCATGTATTAATTGGAGTCACAGGAAATTATACATAGTTTTACTACTTTAAGATACCGTATATATTTTAAATATATATATATGAAAAAAGCAAGTTAAAAAATGAAATCACAAATAAAAATATGCCTTGTTTATACAACCATATAGCATAAAAATGCAATTCTCCAGCTAGTCCATTCATTCTATCAGATCTGGTAATAATTCTTATAAGTGCCCATATTAATGAAGCATTGTTGTGCTGGCTAATGTGACACTCAGTTTATTTCCTTGAGTAAAAATACTCTGAACTCAAATGTCAGCACAGTAAGGTACTCAAAACAACACATTAGAGAAATCAGACATAATACAAAAGTGATGAGAAATAGACAAATACATTACTAGTTCCCAAGCCAGCTTTGTTGCAGAAATATTGGTAAACCTGAATAAATGTGAAATCAAGATATGTCTGAAATATAATTCATTTTCAACTTCCAAAATTATACATTGAAATATTTTTTCATCTGTGACAATAACTTAAAATCCGCAGACTTCGGAGGAAATTTTTTCATAGAAAACTCAGTCATATTTTAGGCTGAAACTAGGGAATCAAAATTCAGTGGTGTGCAGAAACATAAAGCAATCAACTCTTCATGATGTTTCACTTTATTATAATGAAAGAAAAGCAAGTGACTTTGGGGCTGGTATAGGGTTTAGAACATGGTAAAATGTTAAATGTTTTGAACCTGCTAAATTTGGCAAATGCTATACAACACTTAATGTCTCTCTAGGAGATTCACAATACACCTTAAATATAAAAGACACATTAAAAAATATAGTCAATGTTATAACTATGTATAGTGCCAGGTGGGTACTAGACTAATAGAGGCGATCACTGCATAAATTATATAAATCTCCAACTATCCTACTGTACACTTGAAACTAATATAAAATAGTATCGAATGTCAACTATTTAAAAAAAACACACGCTTTCAGGTTCATGTTTTAAAAGAGCTAGTATTAAACAAGTGGTACAGAGAAAAAAATCCACTTATCCCAACTTATATGAACACAGAATCCTTATTTCAAGAAGTAGACGCACACACACGCGCACACACACGAACAAAACAGTTTAGGAAATGCTGATACAGGAGAAATAGATGGGCTCTGGAATCTAAAGACTTTGCCACAGCTTACTATCATGTGACCCTGGAAAAGTTACTTAATTTCCCTGGTCCTCAATTTTCAATCTGTAAAATAAAAATAACACCACCTACCCGAGTGCTTGGCACATAAAAGATGCTCAATAACTTAAATAGCCCCTCTAATTTTTCATATACTGGTTTGTATACTGGCTTTATGTCTAAAATGAAAGTTTTAGGAACTTATTTTTTTATACCATCTTGCTCAATCCCTTATCTGTGGTTCAGGTTTTCCAAAATGATGTCAATCATATCCAAAATAAATGCTTCAATCTGGCTATGCAAACCTTGTGGAAAAAGTCAGTACTTTAAATATTTATGGAATATAAGCTACCACAGGAAATTCTTAGAAAACATAAAATAAAAATGAGGTTCTACTCTTAGGTAATGAAGATACTAAGAACAATAAGGTCTGACCCCTGCTGGGAAGCAGCTTAAACTGGCTGACAAAACAAGGTCCCTGTTTCTTGATAAAGACAGGTAGGACTTGCAACTGTTACCCTTAAGTAGTCAGGAATTTAAGGAAGGGAGGAGATAAAAGATCAATGAATACTGAGTAACCATTAAGTGCTAGGGATTATTCTAGACATTAGGTAAACAAAACAGTCAACAGCCTCACGATGCTTACACTCCAGGAGAGAAGACAGACAAACAAACATGTCAGATAGTATAAAGTAGTGAAGAAGTATAAAGCAGTGTTAAGGAGTTAGAAGATGGGGACATGCTGTTTTAGATAAGATAGTCAAAAAGGCCTCTGGGAAAGGTGACAGTGTCTAGAACTGAATGAAAACAAAGTACATAGTAATATACCAATGCCTTTGCAGTCTTGAAGTAAGTGGTGCTTTCTATTCAGATTTTTTTATTAACATTGTTCAGAAGAGCATGATCGACAGGTAGACACAGAAATCACTAGGGGTCACAGTACACAGCAAGAGACCTGGTGGTACCACAGTAAGTTATAGCACCCAAAGTTCCCACTGCTTCACAGGTCACATTTATAATATGTTTTGGTCAAACGCACTGCAAAGCTAACTTCTGCTATTATAACTACCTGTTATCTAGTTTCTATTTAGACATCTTCCAAGAGATGGCAGTACAAGAAGAAATGCGAATGCGTCAAAAATCCTTTAAAATAAATGAGAGGTAAACCTCAAGAATATTCACGGCTACCAACCTCAAGGCAGACTGATCCTCCCCATCTCCACATTGCCACACTGTTGTCCTATTAGGCTGCTAACTCTTTCTCAATACTGTAATGCCTCCCATTTTCTCCCTCCATCAACACTATACTTCATTCCACATGTGTAAATATGTCCATTATTATATGAATGTATAAACTGATTTTTAACACAAGATTTTACATCAGGTGTTCCTTTTGAAGTACTCATCTCTTGAGTATATCATGCAGTCCCTACAATATATTAATAATTCATTCAACAAATTAGTTTTGTGTGTCCGGCACTGTATTAATTGCTAGATACCAAGAATACCAAAAACAAACAAACAAAAAAACTAAACAAGACCCACACTCTTACTGGCTTACTAGTCAACACAAGAGACAAGCATGACATGGAAACAAATATTCAGGCACCAGGCTTATGTACGAGATGCTAACAGAGCACACTAAGTGAAAGAACCGCACCATTCCACCTGCTGAAATAAAAAATGGTTCTGAAAGACAGTTAATATTTGAGTCAGGTCTTAAAAGGATAAATAGGCAGATGGGGAAGGGAGGGCCCTGGGATTAATCAGGCCACCTGAGACACTGTGGTGAAAGTAGACAAAAAAAAAGAGGCTGGAAAGGTGGGAGCTGGGGAGGAAGAGGTCTTGATTCTAAAAGCTTTCACATACTAGGCTAATGATTCTGAATTTCATCTTGCCTTCAGGGCAAGAAACCATTTAAAGAATTTTAGGGAATAAAGTGACTAACAACATTATATTTACAATTTAGAAAGAACACCAAACTGGATTGTAGATAAGGCCAGTCAGAAGGCAAGAGAAAACTGTGAAGAGGTTGTTGCAGTAGGATATTATGAAGCCTGAACTGAGACAGTGACAACAACAAAAACAAGAGTTGAAACCATCAGTATGTACAAAGTATCAAAAGAACATAAACAACTATAAGGAAATCTATTTAGTGAAATCAGAGAACATTCACAGAGGAAGCGACATTTGCACTGGGCCCTAAAGAAGGAAAAATCACCATGCAGAAAATGAGTGAAAAGGATAGAGCAGCACAATGAAAGGGAAAGATGTAAGAATGCTTGATGACCTGAGATCTTGTTAAAGTAGTCATTCTATCCCTTTGGAGATGAGTCAGTTGGTAAATATTTACTGAAAGCCTAACATGTGTCTTGAATTTTGAAGAATCAAATGAAAATTAAGATCAACTTTCCCAATATAATGCACTTGGAAATTCATAGGCAAAAGTTTACTCACAGAAGTGACAGTGATAACACTTTGGTTCATGGACTCCAAGTACCCCTAAATAAGTAAGAGTGGGGTTGGGACAATGGGATTGTCTAGGTAAAGAGCTGAAAAGTAAGTTATGGGCAAGTTTTTGAAGGCTTTTTATTCCAAAGCTAAGAAATCTGGATAACTCAGACAATTGCGAGGGCATTGTTTTTTACAGAGATTGTCTTATTTAGTCCACACAACAATGTATTTACACAGAGAACAATAAGTACTATTATTATTCCATTTGCAAATGAGAAAACTAAGGTTTAAAAAACAAATTGCCCATGGTCAGACAGTTTAAATGGTGAAGCCAAGTATGCCTATCTGATTTAGACCCTATGTATTCAATCATTAATCTAGAAAAACTGCAATACATATATGCAGTACTTCTTATTTTAACAATTAAAAATTTAGAAAGTCACTGTTAGTCTAGAACTTAAAAATGTCTCGTATATACAAGGTTTACTCATGAAAGTACTTTGCCTGGAAGTCTCAAAGTATAATCATTCACCGAGTAACTTCAAGTTTGCTAATGAAGGCTACTTTAAAAGTCTTCAAAATTTGTGTTACAAATAGAACCAGTTGTAAAACTTTATGAATCTTGGTTCCCAAAATACAGCAAAAACTTGAGAGAATATCATCAATTTTTCAGCAAAACAAAGGAAGACTGTTTTTTGTAGTTAATCTTATCCACACTGTCTGGCAGACTGTTTTCAGAAAAGGAACCGAGGGAAAGAAGTAAAAAACAAAACAAACAGAAAACCACATCCCACAGTCACTGAACACAAATTTTCACTGAATACAACTTGATCTAAGTACCATTTTCTTAGCAACTATTACTTCTGAAGTTTTGTTTTTATTATCTTCACAAACTTCTGAAAATTGAACACAGCCCAGAATGAGACAAGCTTCTCTATCCTTTAAAAGGTTAGTTTATTTCTTGATTTCAAAGATAAAGCTATTTCTTTTAAGTGCTGTAAGAGATGAAGTGGATATGGCCCCAGTCTGCTGCAGTAGGGATCTACTTGGCACAATCTAAGTCTCCAGGATAACATTTGTAAACTAAACACCTGATGAAAACACACTTGTGGCAATTAAGCATCCCAGAGAGCACAGGTCAGGCCTTTATGACATTATCATGTAATGCTACTAGTACCTATCTTTACACATTATGTACTCCAAGAGAGCAGGTTTCCAACATCAGTATGTCAGTCACACACACAAGCAGCATTTCTTAAAAGGATGGCTTTTAAATGTGAAACCAAGACTTATTAAACCAAATTTGAATGGTGAAATTTTTCCTGCTTCATCATAAAAATTAAAAAAAATTTTTTCTGTATCTGGGGAGCAAGAATACTCTAAGTTGACTTTATCTGGGCTATTGGAAAAAAATGTGACAAAAATACTGTGATATTGTAAACAGTTGTATATAAACTTTCTATTCTACTGTTTGTATAACGTATTAAAAGGAGATAAAGATCAGAAAACAAAATATAATTTCACAATCATAGTTTGCCCAAGGTTATCAGCTAACAAATGGTAGTCACAATTAAGATCCAACTAACTCCCAATCTTACATGCTTCCTACTACAACATACCATCATAGAACACCTTTTATTTCATTTATTAGTCCAAAAAAATGTTTTGGGAGAAATTTTAGGCCAAAAAAAAATCACAGAAAAGACAAATTACAAAAGTACTTTCTTTTTAAAAATCTTCTGTGCCCTCACATCTCTAGGTGTGACTAAGACTCAAGACATTAAAACATTCATTTAAAACACAATCAGAGCTGCCAGAACTAGGCATACAGAAGAATATGTATATGATATCCTCTGACAAGTTTCAATTTGGTTACATTCATTCTTGTTCTCTTTCTAGGAAAACAACTTAATCTTGGAAGTCTTAAGCCAAATCCACAATTCTGCCTTCCTCCTCACTACTCCTTGACCAAGTAGCTCCCCTTTCTCCCAAAGCTTTGTGTTCCTTCTCATCTCCACCTGTGGCACTGGAATGCTACACACACACACACACACACACACACACACACACACACACACACACACACACACACACGGCAAACATTCACATGGCTCATTTTCATCTTTTCAGCTATGGGGCCTTCCCTGACCACCATATCTGAAGTGGTCTCTCCCAGTTACTTCTTTCTAAGCACATATTGCAATCTATAGCTAATCTTTTTATTTTTACTGGTTAATTATCGTTCTCATTAGGATGTTCCATGAGGGCTTTCCTTCACCACTATCTCTACCTCCTTTCCCATCATTACCAAAACTGCACTGGAAATTCAGTTATTTCTACCAGCTCCTCCCAACTGTAAATTCATCAAGGGTAAATGTTGTCTTATTCATGTTTCCTCAGCACTTGGGTAAGTGCTTGGCACCATCCTATGGAGTCAGTAAAAGTTTGTAGAATAGATGTGTGTAGTAAGTACAAATGATCATTACTAGTGAATAGGCAAAGAACAATTACACCTTAACACTTCATGGTGCAGGGAAATGCTGCAGGTTGTAGACATAAAAACTGGAGTGATACAATGTATGGAAAAGATTAGCAAGGACAAAATTCCAGAGATGAGGGGCTTCTAGAAAGGCAATCAAGCAAGTGCTCCGGACCAACAAAGCAAATTGTCCCACAAAATTATAAGCTTGGAACACCACAATTTATTCAACATAGTCAACTCCTTATTAAGAGTCCAACTGCCAATATTCTATGATTATTTTGCATTCTCTAAGGTATACCAGGTGAGGAGCAGAGGGGTGGCTCTGAAACCCGGGTAACAGAAGTAGAAATAGGAACGGCATGCATCTTTAAATTTATAGAGGACTCGAAAACATTGAGAAAAATCTCGGAGCGATCATGCAGACTAAAAACATACCAATAAATACGTAATCACGGGTTAGAACCCACTATGGCACAGAAATGGTCATAACGACTGCCAAAGAGACCACACTCCACATCTTTCTCGACTCTCCTCTACTCGGAGATCTTAAGAATCCCTACAAGGCTCACCAGCCTAATTCCTGGTAGCACAATCCTCGAGGGAATACAAAAGAGTCGAAAGAACGGCTTAAATGTCCAAAAAAAAAAAAAAGCAAAACCAAACAACCAACCCCGCAATCCCTAACCAGAAAGCCCTAAGACGCCTTTCAAAGCCAACTGTCATACCTTTCAAGGACCCAGTAGACGCTGACTCTAAAGATAAGTCTCTGGCCCCAACATGTATCTCCGGATTATTCAGGGGGGAAAAACCCCCACAAAAAACAGGTTTTCCATTTTGGAAATCTGCACGCTACTCAAAAAAGGATCTCCTGGCAGGACTAGCAATCAATCCTTCAGCGGGCAATGGCGCTCCAGCCACCCGGCCGGGGGCACAGGCAACGGCGACAGGGCACGGCCCTTCCAGGGAGCCGCCAGGGCCCTCAGAGCTCTCAGTCTGGCCCAGCGCAACCCGCCCAGGCGGTGGCTAAAGTCGGGCAGTGGCGGAGGGGGGCCAGTGGTTGAGCTTCCGAGCTGGGCCTCCCCGGCCCGGGGGCGCGGCGAGACACTGAGATAGAGCCTTTCAGTCTGGCCGGGGCTGCGGCAACGGATTTGGGGCCTTTTCCCCTGGCCTCCCCGCCCCGCCGCCCTCAGCCAGCCAGTCAGCCCCTCACCTGGCAGAAGCTCCGGCAGTAGCTCAAAGATGAGACCTCCGACACCTCCTGCTCCCTCAGCTCCGTCTCCAGTTGCCACAGACACGGTCGCAGTCCCGGGGCTCCTGGCGCCGGAGATGCGGGGCGCTGACCTCGAGCCATGGATTCAGTCTCCGTTCCGTCTCCGGCTCCGGCCCCAGCCGGAGCCTCAGCCCCAGCCCCAGCCCCGGCAGCGGTGGCGGCGTCTCCCTTTCCGTCCGCCATCTTCCCACGGCCCAGCAGCGCGTAGGCAACCAAGCCACGTGACTCAAACCTGGCCCCGCCCCCGTTCGACCGCGCGTGGTGACGCACTCCCTGGCGACGCTGGCGCCCGCCGAATTCCGTCACTTGCACTCAGGACGCTCCTCCTCTCCGGGTCTTCCCAACAGCTGCCTTGGCAACAGACTGGCAAAACTGGCCAGAGAGGCTCCTGTCCACCTGAGTCCTTACGATGATCTTTTATCATAATCGGGTCACCGAGCCGGACATACCTAATAACTGCCACTATTCAGACTCCAGGGAACTTCTCCACATCTCTTGTTCTGTGGTCTAAAACTGAAAGGCACCAAAAGAATTGAAAGCAAGGACTTAAACAGATATTTATGTACTCATAGTCACAACAGTATTATTAATAAAATCCAAAAAGTGGAAATAATCAAGTGTCCATCGATGAATGGATAAACAAAATGTGGTCTATATATACAATGGAATATTTAGCCTTAAAAAGAAAGGAAATTCCCTTTTTATCCAACATCTTAGGCTGCAGTGGTATCGGAAGCTCTCCCAGCTTGGCTATGCCACCAAAGGACAAGAAGAAGAAAGATACCAGAAAGTCGGCCAAGAAAGAAAGATCCAGTGAACAAATCTGGAGGCGAGGCCAAAAAGAAGTGATCCAAAGGCAAAGTTTGGGACAAGCTTATGACAAACTCCGTAAGGAAGTTCCCAACTATAAGCTTATAACCCCAGCTGTTGTCTCTGAGAGACTGAAGATCGTGGTTCCTTGGCCAGGGCAGCCCTTCAGGAACTCCTTAGGAAAGGACTTGTTAAAGTAGTTTCAAAGCACAGAACTCAAGTCATTTACACCAGAAACACCAAGGGTGGGGATGCCCCAGCTGCTGGTGAAGTGCATGAACAACAGGTCCCACCAACTGGACGTTTTGAAAAATAAAACTTTATTAAATCAGAAAAAAAGAAATTCTGACACATGTTGCACTATAGATGAACCTTGAAGATATTATGCTGAATGAAATACATTCATCACAAAGAGACAAATACTGTATGATCCCACCTATGTGAGGTACCTACAGTGTCAAAATCATAGAGACAGGAAGTAGAATGGTGGCTGCAAAGAGCTGGGGAGGGGAGAATGGGGAGTTAGCGTTTAATAGGTAAGGAGTTTCAATTTGGGAAGATCAAAAAAGTTATGGAAGAGGATGGTGGTGATGATTGCACAATAATGAGAAAGTACTTAATGCCACTGAACTATAAACTTAAAAAATCGTTAAAATGGCAAATTTTACCACAATATAAAAAAACTAAAAGGCAATTGCCTCCTAATGCCTTTAAAGTTTTGCGTTGTGCCACTTAAGAGAAACAAGAACAGCTTTGAAGTGCCAAAAGAATGTGAACAGCAGAAGCGCTTAGGTAAGAGGTAAGAGAAAACACAAATTAATTTGTCGTGCCCTTCCTCTCAGATAGTACAAATGCAATATATTCTTGCATAATCAAATATTGTTTCCCAGTAGTAGTAGTGAATGTTCCTTTTTTAAATTGCCTCTTTATGTTCCAGTTTATGGTTCTAAAACAACATTTCCCATGGTGGCTGAACAAAATTTTGCAATATTAAATCATTCCTATGACCCTTAAATTTTATAGGCATATATATCTGTCGAGATGTAACATGAGTGAAGAGCAAGACTGATCCTTTACATTACCAATAGAGGAACAATGAATGCTAGCATTAGGAATAATTTTATTAGTATAAAAATATTTAATAAGACTTAATTTACTTTTTTAAAATTAAATTTATATTTTCAGCATTATTTATATAATTTTGATTTAAAATTTTGGTATATTTGTATTTTCTATTTTTCATCTTAATTATAATAATTTGAATGTTTTAAGATGAAAATAACTTTTCTGAAAACATATGAAAAACAATTTTTGACATGTTACAATTTAACTTTGTATCAAAATATATTTGTTTTGTACACTCTGAATAAATTACATTTTATTTTAAATCCTTTTTAGCCCATTATTACCATAGACACAAACTATGAAAAATTTTATTATAAAAATGTTTAAGTAGTAATTTTGCTAAGGCAAAAAAAATTAGTTGTATGAAATAACTATGTATTTATCAATTATACTTTATAATTTATCTAAACATCACTGGCCTGTCAATATAAGACCCAGACATGCACAATAATTAAATTCAGTCATATTTGATATTTTGCCAATATTCAGTCATAAAAATTACAGCTGGGGCCGGCCCGGTGGCTCAGGCGGTTAGAGCTCCGTGCTCCTAACTCCGAAGGCTGCCGGTTCGATTCCCACATGAGCCAGTGGGCTCTCAACCACAAGGTTGCCAGTTCAATTCCTCGAGTCCCGCAAGGGATGGTGGGCTCTGCCCCCTGCAACTAAGATTGAACACAGCACCTTGAGCTGAGCTGCCTCCCGAGTGGCTCAGTTGTTGGTTGGAGCACGGGCTCTCAACCACAAGGTTGCCAGTTCAATTCCTTGACTCCCGCAAGGGATGGTGGGCAGCACCCCCTGCAACTAAAATTGAACACGGCACTTTGAGCTGAGCTGCCGCTGAGCTCCCGGATGGCTCAGTTGGTTGGAGCACGTCCTCTCAACCACAAGGTTGCCGGTTCGACTCCCGCAAGGGATGGTGGGCTGTGCCCCCTGCAACTAGCAACAGCAACTGGACCTGGAGCTGTGAGCTGCGCCCTCCACAACTAAGACTGAAAGAACAACAACTTGAAGCTGAACAGAACCCTCCACAACTAAGATTGAAAGGACAACAATTTGACCATTGTTCCCCAATAAAGTCCTGTTCCCCTTCCCCAATTAAAAAAAAAAAAAAAAAAAAATTACAGCTATACAATGTGTCTTTTTCAATTTTATTGTTGTAACGGTATATTTATCAACGTAGAAGGATAGAAGATGTTTTACCTAACTGTGTGTTATTAGCTTGGTTATAACCTCTAAAGAATTAAGACATGTGAGCCTCTATTTGTGTTCTTGCTCCAGACCCTACAAATAGTAAGATTGAGCCTGCTACTATTACCACCGACCTGAAATCCAGATTCAGCCTCTTAACAATGTCGTTTGGACATCTACTAGTAGGCATCTCAAATAAAACATGTCCAAAACAGCTCCTTTCCCAGTAAGTGACACACTATTCATCCAGTTGCTTAAGCCAAAGACTTTGAAGTCATGCTTAACTCCATTTTTTCTCTCATACTCCATACCTAATCCAAGCTCTAGATCTTAAATTTGACCCTTTCTCACCTCCTCCACTCTACCTCCTAGATGCCTTCACTAACACCTCCCATCTTTAGTTTAAAGTAATGATGTTTTTAGTGGACTAGCTATTTCTATTCTTGCCCCCTGCTGCAGTCAATTCTCCACACAATAGCCACATTAATCCTTTTAAAACATAATTCAGGTCTCATCACGCCCCCTGCTCAGGACATTTAAGTGATTTTCCATCATCCTTACCAGAGCCCATTAAGTCCCACCAGTGTTGGCCCCTGCTGCCTCTCCATACTCACTTCCCACTGCTTCATCGCTCATTGGGCTCCAGCCATGCTGATTTTCCCATTCTTAAACAAAACAAACAAGCCCCATGACTTTTGCACCTCCTCTTTCCTCTCTGGAGAAACCTCCCTTTTTTCAGGTCATTCAGGTTCAAGTATCACCTCAGAGAGGCACTCCCTCATGACCCTATCTAAAATAACCTGCTCTATCCCCTTGCTCTCCTTTCATTTTTCCACATTAATTGGCTTTACATTATCACCATGTTGTGTCTCCCCTTGCTAGAAGGTAAGTTTTTTTAATACTTATATATAATTGATATAGAACAGAAGGTAGGTTCTTTGAAAGTAGAGTGACTTGTTTTATTCATTGCTGTATCCCTAGAGTCTGGTATAGTAGTTCCTGCATATTGTGGGTACTCAACATTTGTTAGGAGGGAAGGAAGGAGGGAGGAAGGAAAAAACTTTAAAATCTTATGGTATTTAAATGGGACTGGATGAGACCATTTGGGGGAAGTCTAAGTCAGGGGTCACAAACTCATATTCCCATATGCCTTAGGCAGGGAACCTAAATGAATGAAGCAGGCTGGATATCATTATTTTGGAAACAGTGAACTGATTAAGAAAGGACCCAGACAGCAGGTACTTAGGTCCAGCAAATTATTGCTATGTGAGAAAGCAGATCCCATTCTTCTAGATCTCCTCCAAGAGAAATTGGAAATTCAGTTTTTAAAACATAATTTCCCATTTTTAAAACTGCAGGCCATATCATGTCCACCTGTGAGTTTGATTTGGTTGATGAGCCAACAGTTTGTGACCTCAAACAGATAAAAAAGGAGAAGGGTCCAGGATCACTCCAAAACCGACACATCAGAGAAAGGATCCCTCCAGCAAAGAATGTTGTGAAGGAGCCATCACAGAAGTGGAACGGAAACGAGAAGAGCGTGATATTCCTGAAGGCAAAAGAAGAAAGTGGCAGAGAGAGAACAGTCAACTGTGCAGACTGCTAACCAGAGTTTGGGTAAGATGAGGACAGAAAAGGGGTTTCCTGGTATGACATCACGGGTTTGTCGATAACCTTGACTAGAGAAGTTTCTGTGGATCTCTGGTATGCAAGCCTGACTGGAGAGGGTTGAAGAATTCACACAAGGTGAGATAGTTTAAAAAAAAAAAAAGGGAGGAAAGGAGAGGAAGTTAACCCTTTTGAGAAGTTTTCCTGTGAAAGAAGAGCATAAAAATGGGGCTGTGCTATAAGGGCACATGAGGTTTTGGACAGAATTCTTAAAGACAAGAAAATTTTAGAGTTTGGTTGTATGCACAGTAAAACGGGAAAATTATGATACAGAAAAGGGGCGGGGGGAACTGCAAGGAAAAAGTCCTTGAGAAGATAAGAGGAAATGGCATCCAGAATATAAGAAAAGGTTTTGTCTAGGATAGAAATTAGAGACACATTTCTTTTTTTTTAATTTCTTAGAGACACACTTCTTTTTCTTTTATTTAGAGAATATGGGTATAGATGCAGGTAGGTGTGTAGATTTGGTAATTGGAGATTTGGGAGGTACTTCCTGGGGTTTTGTTGTTTTTTTTCTCAGTGAAGTATGAGCTGAAGTCATTAGCTGACAGTGAGGTGGGAGAAGAGAGGCAACATTAGACATTTGAGGAGAAAAACCTTTGTTAGAGTTGTTTCAGAAAGAGATAGGAAAGAAAACTTACTAGATATATACAGGAAGATTGTAGGGCAGTGTTGAGTGGAATTTATTCCTTTGTTTAATGTATATTCATTGACAGTCTACTGTATTTCAGGTACTGTCCTATCTAGGGATGGAAACGTGTCATGAAAGGTGTCATGGTTTTGTATTTCTTTTTCCCCCAGAAGTTACAATATGCACTTTATTTGCAACTTTCTTTAATCATATTCCAGTTTTAAGAATACTTCCAGTTCCCCTTGATTGAACCTGGGGATTTCTCAACACACTGTCAATAACACATTTACAAGTAACAACTCAGGGTAGTTTTATTTTGAAGAGTCATCTACTCAGATTCAAAAGGCATTGTGGATGCCTACTATGGTTGTAGCATTTCATCTGAATATAGGTAAAAAGCCGAGAGTTCTGGTGTCAAGTTTGCTGGGATCGAATCCCAGTTCCACTGTTTATTAGTTATGTGCCTTTAGGGCATTTAATTTCCTTGAAACTCAAGTTCCTTATCTTAAAATGGGCATAATAATAACATGTATCACAGAGAAATGTTGTGGCTTCTCATGAAATATATGTGAAGTGTCCAGAAAAGGCCGGATACATACTAAGCACTCCATAAAGATTGTTACTATTGCTTCTATGAGGTTCAGTTTCAGAGGATTAACTTTAGCTTCCCTTATTGTAGACCCCTACACATACTGACTTTGGAAACAATCTATTCTCATGACTGTCCTGTGAGTGACAAAGTGATCAGAGGACAGACCTAGAGTGTGTATCATTAAAGGAGCTGTTTAGGCTAGAGTTTCTATTTGCAGGTTCAGAAACTTGATTCTATCATTTCACCTACATAGTGATTAAGTCACAAAAGCCTAATTTACTAATTTACCCTAGGAAATATGGCATCATCCCTGTAGAAAAGTTAGTTTGGGGAACAAAATTAGCATGAGAAGGTTGCTTAGGGAGGTTAGAATCAGTGTAAAGGGAATTAGAAGATCTTAAATCAACCCCTGTTCCAACATGCAGGCTTCTCTCATAATTATTTTCTATTCTCTCTTTCACCTCCTAGAAATCTAATCAGGTTAGATTCCAAATCCTATTAATTTGTCCTCAGGAAATTATCTTCCATCCATCTTTTCTCTGACCCATTTCCACTTATTCATGCCCAGGGAATGAGAACATACAGATAACACAGTATAATGTCCTCTAAAAGTCTGAGGAGAGCATGAAGGGTGAGAGTAGTGGTCAGGTGAGGGAGCAGTGTTTCTACTTCAGAACCTTCTTTTGAATGATTAGCCCCCATTACTGTCAGCACACCCTCCCAGGCCCCTCCTGTGGACCCCAGGAGTATTGTTTCTTAAGGAGCTTAGTGTTCCTTTCTGGGAAAGCAGCTTTGTTGCTGTGTTTTAATGGATACCCAGCAGGTATCCCTGCTTCTAGGTCATCCCACTCACTCCCTGAGGTTTAGCTTCCTAAATTTATCTCCATTGCTTAAAAATGTTCAGCCCCTTTATGCTTCAAATAGAATAAAAATCTTCAGCCTGGCTTCTAAGTCCAACCACTCATCACTTGCTATTCCTAAGGGCACAGAGGTCCTTGCTAGCTCCCCAAACGTGTCACCCCCCCACCCCCACCCCCCATTATACACAGTTTTCCTGCCTTTGTGTCTTTGCTCAATTTGTCACCTCTTCCTGGAACTCCCCCGCATTTGTACTAAGTGGAATTAAGAGACAGTATCATCCAGTCATGGTAGAGGGGCCCCCGGCTATGTTAGCCTTCCTTCAGTCCTTCGAATGCTAATCTTTTTCTTACCTCAGAGCCTTTGTGTACTTACTGTTCTCTCTGTCTGGAACATTCACACCTGTCCACCTCCTTCTTTATCTTAAGAGTTCTTCTCCTAAAGTAGGTTCCTTGCTTTTCTCTCTTCCAGCATCCTGTTCTGTCTTCCTTCATAGCATTTACCACATTCTGTAACTATTTAAGTATCTGTTTAACTCTCCCCTCCCACACACACACACTAGATTATAAACCTGCAGACAGTGTTCATGTCTGCTTGTTTCCCACTCCACTTCAGTGCCTAACACAGTGCCAGGCCACAATAAGCATCAATATTTGCTGAATGTAAGAGTGATTGAATGGGCTATAAAGCATGGACCTCAGTGGCTATCATCAGCAAAATCTCTTTTTGCTTTCACTTAGATCTAACTCTTCCCAAAGATCACTTCTCCCAAAGGCTGTCTTCTCTTTTTCGTTCACTTCATAGATTGGTGCCTGGCACAGAGGAGGTGCTCCGTATGTATTTAAGTACTATGGTATTTACTTGCTGTGTTGTTTTCCCTTCAATCTAATGAAGGGTCAAGAAGATTGCCCAACAGACTGAAAAGCCGTCACTGTTCAGACAGACTTAGATTGAATTTGCTACTGACTAGCTGGTGATCTTGACCAACTTCTCTGAGCCTTAAGTTGCTTCCTTGCAGGAGTATGTGTAACAGAAGGGGGCAGAGGTGCGGTGGTAGGTTGGCCTAAGGAGTTAATCTACACTGCCCCCTAGAGGATTTTTGTTTCTAGGGAGTGGATTCTGAATCCCCTGAATGTTTGAGGATCTTTGTGGCGAGAGAAGAATGCTCCAGCACAGCCCTGCAACGGTTGGCCCCGGCATACACAGTGGGCCAGCTCTGGCATGAACAGATGAAAAGTTCAGTGGGCTACAACAGGGCAGCACAGACTTCGACAAAGGTCAGCAATTCTGAAGCAGAAGAATGACAGTGGTCGTTCCAGTTACTTCTGCGAATTAGGGAGGGAACCTCACCGAAAACCTGGATTTACTGCTACTTAAGCATGTGGTGGTGGACTGATTAGAGTTTGGAGATTTGGGACATTGCTAAATGTCTGATACATTTGTGTCAACCATCCTTAGGTGAGGTCAGGGGTATTTGAGCCACATATAAAATGAAGATAATAATAAATACCCACCTTTCAGGGTGGTTGTGAGGATCAAATGAGGAAATGTATTCATGTAAAGTGCAAATATGGTGCCTGGTACAAATAGATACTTAGTAAATGGCAACTGCTATTATTGTTCTTGAAAATAAGGCAACCTTTTCACTTTTTCCCCCTATGCCAAGTGAAAATTTATTCCTTAATAATAGAGAATCAGAAAAGAATGGATCAAAACAAGAACATGTCTACAAACTATGCACTTTTTTGTAGACAGTGCTTTGCTTTTTGGTTTAATAATAAAAAAAGACAATCTGTTAATAAATTAAATGTGTGTAGTTAAATATATTTAAAATCCATTAATAGAGGATAATGTAATTTTTAAGTAGTGTGGGAGCTAGAAATTGATTGAGAAGGGGCACATAGAACATTTTGGGGTGACAGAAATGTTATATTAATTCTAATTCTATCAAACGTTCCTATTCAATCAAGAAATGGAATCTTGATTGTGGTCATGGTTATATGTGTATACACATTTGTCAAAATTCATTGAACTGTGCACTTAAGTGGATGTTTTATCATCTGTAAATACCTCAATAGAGCCAATTTTAAAAAATTCAATGCTTTCATAGGTTTTATTATTTTAATAATTATTTAAATTAATTTAAGTAGTAATTGAATTTGAAACTATATTCATTATTCATTTATTATGCTGTTCACAGAATTCCTGAATATTTAACTATCAGCTTTTGCAAGCCTTTGTCAGCTGATTCCAGCCCCACATTTTAGAAGCCACATAATATCTGTGTTTGTATGTATGTGTATCCATACATGTATTTCCTAGTTGATGTCCTATTTCCTTGTCCTACTGAAAGGACCTATAAGAAGGACACCCTAAAAGCAATGAGCACACCTAGCAGCTACATCTTGACTTCCAAAATATCATTCTTCACTAAGAAGGAACACTAGCTTTTTGGAGAAATGGCTGATTCCATGATTTGGGCAGTAAAAAAATCTTACTGTTTCCTTACTGAAGAAAGGAAGTGCTCAAAGAATGATGATGCAGTAAACTGAATACTGGCCCTCACAAATACCAGGTTTTAATCTCTGGAACCCGTAAATGTTACTATGTATGGAAAAAGAATCTTTGCAGATGTGATTAAGGATCTTAAGATGGAGAGATTATTCTGGAGTATCCAGGTGGGCTCTAAATGCAATCACAAGTGTCCTTTGAAGAAAGAGGCCAAGAGAGATTACATGGAAGAAAATGATAAAGCAGGAGGCAGAGACTGGAGTGATTCAACCACAAGCCAAGGAATATCAGCAGCCACCAGAAGAGGTAAGGAATAGATTCTTCCCTAGAGCTTCCAGCATGGTCTTTCCCCACTGTGTAGACTTGCCACTCTTGTCAAAAATCATTTGGCCACATATGTGAGGATTTTTTTCTGGACTCTATTCCATTGGCCTGTATCTGTCTTTATGTCAGTACCATGCTGTTTTGATTACATACAGCTTTGGATTAAGTTTTGAAATCAGGAACTGTGAGACCTACAACTTTGTTCTTTTTGTGGATGAAAAAGGGTGCTGTAATAAATCTAACCAAAAGTAACCTCACAGGGTGGGCTGATCATATATTTCTAACTGGGGAGGTCATGGTGGGTAGTCACACCCCAAGCATATATTTACTAGTACAATATATTTAATATATATATATATATATATATATATATATATATATATATATATATTAGTAAAAGGTCTATCTTTGCTTTAAGTAACCCTTATCCAATGTTTTTGTGAACTAGGTTAACACACCATTGACATGCCTCTTTTTCAGACCCCTCAGAAGTGTGACCACCCTCAAGGGAGCATTTAATCTTGTTAATTATCCTGTAATTCAATCCCTGCCTTGCTTTTTCCCACCTTCCTATAATCTTCCTTCTGTTCCCTCCTTAATTCCAAATGTATAAAAGCAACTGCAAAACTGTCATTCTCAGGAGATCTTGAGATCTTGCTTCTTGGCAATGCCATCAGTTTTGGCTCAAATAAGTTCTTATAAAAAAATCTCTACAGGTTTGAACGTTTATACGAGAAAATTTTTGACATTGTTTGGGGTCCCTTGAGATTCCTTTTGAAATTTAGGATGGATTTTTCTATAAAATGAAGAAGTGTTAAAAATATTTTTATGTATAAAAAGATGGTACACATTCTTAAAATTCAAGGTTAGCCTTAAAATGGTCATGACTGGCCACAGATATCAAATTAAGGACCCTTTGAGACATGCCTTAACGGTACTGGATCCTTGTATGGAGAAAGATGAGAAGCCCTAGACTCAGCATTTTATATCTCTCTTCCCTGTTTCTACCCAGAAGAGAGCAAGCTCAGTACTGGTCTACTTTCCCAAAGGACTATTACATCAAAAAACAGAGCTTATCTCTTATAGGTTTGTTTCAAAGGCCTTTTCAGAGCCAGGAGGAGTTTAGTAGTTCTTGATAGGATTGCTTTATCTTATTCATGAGGAAAAATTTAACAAGTACTACACAGTCACACATCTTTTATGGCCTACTGTCACTCAGCAGTATAAAATGATGTTCCATTAATGCATTTGAAATCAAATCACTCAACATGACCCTTCTCTTTCTGAGACAAAAAAAATAAATAAATAATGTATATTTTTACAATGTGTGTACATGGATTCTGGCTCTGCACTTACTAGATAAGGCTCTTAATCCGTTTGTGTCTCAGGTCTTTAAAATGGGATAAAAACAGAAACTACATCATGGGGTTGCCTGAGGATTCAATGTATTAGTATATGCAAAATGTTTACTAAATGTTATATAAACATCAGCCACTATTATTACCTTATCAGGTGTTGTGAGGATTAAGGTAAATGAGGTAACCTTTGTGAAGCTCTTGGTACAGTGTCTGGCACATGAAAGTGCTAAATAAATGTTGGGTATCATTATAAACAGATATTTCTGTGATTTCTTATGAAGCCCACCCCTTTATGAGGTACATTTTACCTTTCTTTCACAACTTGGACATATGAGGAACTTGTTATGATGATAAACATTGATTCTTTTCAGTTATTCTTCATCAAAGCAACTCATTTTTGAATCCTTATGGCTGCATTGTCCAACATGGCAGCCTGTGGCCACATATGGCTATTGAGCACTTGAAATATGGCTACTAGTACAGATTGAGATGAGCTGTGACTGTAAAACACACACTGGATTTCAAAGTCTTACTATGAAAAAAATCTCACTAATAATTTTATATTGATCATATGTTAAAATCATAATATTTAGAATATATTGGATTAAATAAACATATTATTAAAATGAATTTTACCTGTTTTTTACTTTTTTAATGCAGCTACTAGAAAATTTAAAGTTACATGTGTGGCTTACATTGTAGTTCTATTGGACAGTGCTGCTTTACAGGGTTAATTTGTGATTATTTACTCAAATCATGACCACAGCTTTAGACATCTCATAATTTGGCTTAATCTATAAAAAAATATTTCTAAATGTTTGTAAACATATTTTGATCACTTCTTCATTGCAATTATATTTTAACCATACTTTGTTTATATCTCTTTTTCTTTTCATATTATCCAGGATTCAAGGCATTTTTATAGAATCAACTTGTTTCAGCTCATTAGTCGTTGATTTCAATATTCAGCTTGTCATGGCTTGACTGTTCCTGGATGTGAAAACTTTATTCTCAAATTGCCCTGTTTACCTCCTCCAAAACTATACATGAAATTCTCCCAAAACTGCTGCTTCCCACCAGAGAAACAAGGAAGAAACCAGTGCCTGAAGATTTGGCACTGGCTGCCCTCCTAGAAGCCCTGGTTCCTCTTAGTGGGTAATGGGAAGAATTTAGGCATGAGGGCTGCATCTGTATCATTCTCAGTGACACCTGAGTGTCAGCTGGCAAAAACAAACCTTAACCATTTCACTGGCTGAGTGGAAGCCTTTCGGAGTCATAAGTTCAATTTAACCCTACCTCATTATTTTTATCTAATACAAATAATAATTCTAAATAAAAATTAAAATTCTGTATAAAAATTCAAATCATTTAACAGTGCAATTCCCCCTCTCCAGCATTCCTGAATCCTCTTATGCTGCTGTTTTCCCATGGTACTTACATTTTCCAATATACCATTTCTCAATTTTCATTATTTTCTTATCTGAATTATAAGCTTTTTAATTTTAACACATGATATATTCATACCATACATAACATTATGGGAAAGAGAAAAGCAGCCCCTGACATCCAGAGCTGTCCTGGCACCCACACCTGGGCCTTAACCCAGCTAGGAGCCAGTCTGGTACTCAGAGCTCAGCCATGGTTACCTCCCATTGAACACAAAACATTGTACAGAACACAAACATCAGACAGAGGCAGACTAGGATACAAGCAGACTAAACAAGATCGCTCCATAATCATATCTGAGTAGACAAAACCCAAACTGTTATCTAAACCACAAAAATGACCCAGCACATTCCCCTTTCCTGGATAATCTGAGTGACTACTGCTTATTTACCTAGTACAGCTTTAACTCTGCTTTGTTCCTTCTGCTTTCTGGATAAAAATTATTAAAATACTCAATCACAGAATTACTCTGGCCTCCTGAAAGCATCCAATCCAAAGTAAAGCCCTGCTTCCTTAAATCCTCCTCCAAAACATCTACGCCAAGCTCAAACTCTATAATAAACACTTTATGATATCTTCTTACTGAGATGCCGCACTGACCGTATGCTTGCTTTCTCCCTCATTGCAATGAGCCAATAAACCCTACTTCAATAGACTACAGGTGGTGTTTCTTCTAGTCTTTCACTGACAGACATCAACCCATGCTACAACTGGCTACATCAAATCATATGTTTAAATTATAATGCAGCCCAAAGTTTTAGAAACATTTATATTCAACTTTCAATGTATGGCAGCTTGTTCCCATTACATTTATTCTGTCTACTAATTTCCTTTGGCTAGAAGGTCTGTCCTTGAAACACTTCTGAATTTAACTTTCTTAGTTTACTCAGTATATTCATAGATAATGGGTACAAGATAATAGTAGCAATATCAAATTCACCAAAATTGATCTCATCTAAGGACATGATAAAGAAATATTCAGGAGCTGGTACATAAGGACTTGATAGGATAAGTTTTTAGACATTTGAACTAACATATAGAATCATTTAACAGACAATATGCATTCAATTAAAAATATTACTTTTGAATTGAAGCATTGAAATATTGAAACATTACATAAAATCAGTATCACATCACAAGACTAGACTGGCTCACTCATAGCAATCTTAATTGAGATGTCCCATAATTGAGATATCCCATAATTTACCATATATCTTAAATTTGTTATGTTTACTATTTTTGAGTAAAATTTTTCATTTATTTTCATCTTCCCTTTTGAATGTTTACTTCCATGGACACTGGCTGAGAAATCTTGTCAAAAAAAACCCTACTTTGGCTTTTTCCTGTCAATAGGGGGAAATGGGCTCCTTTGCTCATTTTTGTGCCATAAACCACTTTGTCAATAATTTAACTTAAAAAAAAAAAAAAACAGAAAAAAAATACCTAAGCAAGAAAGGAAATATAATTAATTTATATACATTATAATTCATGATTTGACTTTGCTCTGAATAATAGTCAAAATAATTGACATACGCGTATTATATTGTTGATTTCAACTTTTGGAAGTTATAGACAAAGCACAGAACACTGAATGTAAATGCTTTCCATCTTGATCATGTAGAAATAAAAGCACAGATGATAGGTGTTGGGGGTGAAAGTGGAGAAGAATGCTGACGTCTGCATGTTACGAGATACGGAGTCTAGAGATGTTTCTGCTGTTGAGTAGACATAAAACAGATACGTAACCACATTGATTAGAATTACTAAATTAAGAAGAAAGTTCTAAAATAGTGCCATGACTGTACTAAGAGAAGGAGAAGGGGTGTGTTTAAATAAGCTCCCTCCACTTTCCTTAATGCTCACTCTCCTTCAGTCATACGGCCTATTCGCTGGTTCTCAAGTTCACTGGGCACACTTCTGCTTTGGAGCCTTTGCATGCATTAGTCCCTTTGCTTAAGAGCCTCTTCTCCCAATAGCCACATGGCTAAATTCCCTCTCCTTTGACAAGTCTTTAAACAAATGTCCCTTCTCAACGAGACCTACATTGGCTATCCTATTTAAAGTTACAACACTCCCACTGACACTAGCAATCCTTCTTGCCCTGTCATATAGTTTTTATTCCTTTTTATGTATCACCTTCTAACTTTATTTACTTTGCTTATTTATCATGTTTATTGCTGTTGTCTGTCTTCCCTATTATAAGCACCCCAAGGATCTTTGGCCAGTTTGCTCACTGACTTATCCCAAGTGCTTAGAGCAGTGCCTGGCATATAGTAGCTATCAATAAATATTAATTGAATGAATGAACTTGATAATTTCCAAAGCTTTTAAATACATATAGGTATTCAGTATTCATTACCAATCCCAAATTTCCAAAAGATTTTTTTTAAATCAAGATTTAAAAAGAAAAATCCAAATTGCACATTATAAATTACAGTTAACAGTATGCTCTCACCTGCAGACAAGACTTTGAAAATCCATAGGTTATACTCTTACTCTACTGTGCTTGTATCCAGGAGATGAATTGCACAGCCAGTTAAGCTCTAACTGGATTCCCAGGATCTCAATGCTTTCATATTGAGAATTCAAAGATAAAATTGCATTCTGGTAAGCACTGAGTCAGCCTGCCTACCCCAGCACAGCTCTGTCGATTGTATTTTGAGAAACACATTGCATTTAGATATTAACAACATTAATTAAATCAATCGCTGTACATGTTTGGTTTTGCCCCCAAATTTTCCAAATAACTGTAGACACAAAAACCACTCCACCCATATAAACATTTGTACACATGTGCACAAATTACAGCAATAATTTACCTTTAAAAGCAATAGTTTATCTTTGCTCATAAGAATTTTAAAAACTTTAAATTATTTCCATGAGTTGGGCAGGTCTTATTTAGCAATCAGCAATTTCATCACATAGAATCAAATAATTCTTAATCTTTAATCCATGATAACTTTAAAGTGGGTCAGGAAGGCAGCTTTTATTTTTCATTTTGTACTATATTTGGTCCACAAACATATCATTATTAAATTTATATGTTGCTAAATCATGAATTTTCTTAAATAATTAACTCAAAGTAAACTGTGTGTCAATTATCAAATTGAAAAAAAGTCTAAAATTTCCTCCATATTATAAATATAATCAAGAATTACATTAAAAAGGAACTTTATAATAACATTTAGAAATATGCTAACCTAATATAAAACGTTTTACTAAAATCTACTTTATCATATATACAAAGTTGACAAATTTATTAACTTAGGTAGCTCACAAGCATATAGGTTACTTTTAAATGGGTTAAAAAATCAACAAAGTGTGTTAAATGTTGATCTATAACATGAGTTGGAATAATTTAAGATTATTTTATTATACTGCTTTGCTCAGTATCTGGCTCATAGCTAATAACTTAGCTTGTTACATTTGTATTGTCTTGAACTGAAATTTAAGAATACTTTATTTTCAATATCTAAATATGAAACTGTTGCCTACAATTTTTAATGTAAATTCTTAGACATGGTAGTTTTTTTTGCTCTCCTCTTTATTGGTGTTCCTTTTTAAAAAATGAAATAGGAAACTATTAAATTAAATTCTACTGGTAAATCTGACACCATAGAAGCACAGAATCTTGGAGCTGAAAGAATTAAAAATTAATTCAGTCCATCACTCCCCACTCACAGTTTTATAAGTGAAAAAACTCTGGTAAGAGATGTTATTGAATGGTCTTGCTCCTACTCTTGGTCTCTTTGTGCCATGTCCATTTCTCACAAGTTAAAAAAAAGCTTCTATATCAACAATGTATGACTTATTAAATAGATTTATTGGTGTCCAAACTCACAAAAAATAAAAATATTTGAAGCAACTTACAGCAAGAGCATATGCAATACACTAGAAATAGAAACGGAGTACCATATGCATTGAGAAAACCAAGCACCCAGCTTTGGGTGCAGAGGCCTACAGTCCTTGGGCACCCTGACCCGATCTCTCCTCCTCTTATTTCTCTTTCAATAGTATATTTTACAAACTCCTTTGGAGTATGGAGAATAGTTGGAGAAATGTTCTTAGAATTTATCTTCTCTTTCTGTATTGCTAGATACTGGGGAAGAAATAGCCTTGTTGCGAAAGTATCAGGCATTCTTGAGGGTCCATCTGAGGGCTTTCCCGAGGCTTAGGGGGAGGTGCTATATGTTGCAACATTCCAAGATACCACATGAAGATAAGGCAACAGGAACTCCACACCTCCCCAGGAAAACATCTCTTAATCTAGGCCACATGGCTTCCCCTTTCTGTATCTCCTGGGCAAAAATCTCCTCCAGCCACCACTGCTTAAGTGCTACTGGTATACATACAGGACTTGACTGTGATGGAGGAGGGAGGCTGGCCTGGGAGGGAATGGTTTAACATGTGCAGGCTTAGGCCATATAAAATCCTTTGTAAAAGTTGATTCCTCCAAATTGTGACTACAAGACGCCATTGTGCCTTGTGAGTTCATAAGTCTCATAAGAACTTGCAAGTCACAGATAGCAGTGAGGTTAGGCTCTGGAGTCAGAATTGCTGGCTTCAAATTCTATTTCTTATTTGTTGTCTCACCTTGGTCTTAACTTCATGTCTGTTTCTTCATCTGAAAATTGAGGATGATTGAGCTCACTTCATAGGGTTGTTGACTTAGATAATCCCTATAAACTTCTATGAAATAACAGAAAATATATTTATTAGTATCTGCCTCTGGATTCCTGGCACAGAGTTCCTAAAACTCTTGTAATTTCTCAAGTGATAAGAGCAGTAGGAACATCTTTTGTTCTAATATTTGGTCTTTGACCCTGGTTCCTGACACAGAGCTCCTAAATCCCTTGGAATTTCCTGAGTGACAGGAGTGTCCTTTGTTCCAATGAGGTGACTCGGTGGGCTCCTGGATGGCTTCAGGATGGGGATGGTGACCAGAAAAACCAAGCCATGCTTAGACTCTTGGAACTTTCAGCCTCCACTCCCCCATCCTTTGGGAAGGGGAGAGGGGCTGGAGATTGAGTTAATGATCTATCATGCCTATATGACGCAACCACCATAAAAATCCCAAAAGTATGGAGTTTAGAGAGCTTCTGGGTTAGTGAACACATTACATGCCCGGAGGGTGGTGTACCCCAACTCCATGGACCTTGCCCTGTATGTCCCTTCATCTGGCTGTTCATTCATATTCTTTATTGTAACTTATATACCTTTATAATGAACCCATAAACGTCAGTGCTTCCCTGAGTTCTGTGAGCCATTCTAGCAAATTAGTGAACACAAGGAGTGGGTCATAGGAACCCAAATTTATAGCTGGTTGGTCAGAAGTACAGATGAAAACCTGGGGCTTGTGAGTGGCATCAGAAAGAGGCAGGCAGTCTTGTGGGACTGAGGCCTTAACTTGTGGGATCTGACACTACAGCATCAGAATTGAGTAAAATGGTAGAACATCCAGCTGGTGTGGAATAATTGCTTGATGTGTGGAAAACCCAAGTATCTGGTGTCAAGTGAAGTGAAATGTGGTGGTAATGTGAGAGTAAAGGAGAAAGACATAGGAGAATTGCAGATTTTCCTTTACAACCTCTAACAAAGTTCATGGCTCATAGTAAGTGCTTAATAAATGTTAGTGATAATTACTGGTCTTCATCTTCATCCGGGGCCTCCAGGGAGACTACTAACTATGAACAAATATACAGCCTTCGGGTGATATTGATCTGACCCATAGATGGTGTTAAGAGTATCAACATGAGGGACAGATTCTACACTTACTCCTTCCACTCCTTTTTCTTTTTTTCCCTAAAATGCTCCCCTCTTCATCTCCAACTCCAGTTTTGCGAAGTAAACATATGTTTCAGATCGCAGCTCAAGTGTGACTTCCTTAAGAAAACTTTCACTCACCTCCTAGTCTAGGTCAAATCCCCTTTCTACACCTGTTCTGCATAGAACTGATCAGAAGTGTAATTTTATAATTTTCTACATAGTTATTTCATTTATATCTGCCTCCCCACTAAGTTGCAGGTCCCATGAGGGCAAGGCCTACTCTTTTCTGCTCACTTCTGTATTCCCAGAACCCAGCAGAGTGCCTGGCGTATGGTAGGTATTCAAAAAATATGGTTTAAAGAATGAGTGTCCTTTATGTAATCATCCATAAATTTAAGTTTTTTTTGTTAGGCTTTAATTTTTTAAAATGAATTTTGTAGTTGAAAAATACTTTTTATACTGATTACAATACTCGTAGACTTTTAATGGATGTTGGCAGCATAGAGTTGAAACTTGTATTCCCTGGTAAAATCCTAGTACACTGACCTTCTAATTTGCTGGCAGAGGTGACCTTAAAAGTAATGAGTGTGAAATAAAAGACGTACTTGCGACAGGCTACATTCTCCAAAAATTTCCTATTGTGATATGTTTGCATAATCTAATTAAAAACGTAATGCACTTATGCAATGCCTTCTGACCTGTAGATTCCCCCCTCCCCATGGCTATAATCATACTATTCTACAAAGATTATAATTCAGTTTTTCTACTTATTATAAGTTGCCATTCAGCTATTGTTAATAGTTGAGTTATCAAATTCTGGCAGCTGGCATCAAAATAACTCAGGGCAACCGGCAAGCAGTCAGGGATTGCTGGTCTCTATACAGTTCAATTACCTTGTATAGTCTGCAAATTTGGGTAACTGCTCCTCTGGTGAAATAATCCTGTGTCCATTTTCTATTTCACTTAGACATAAGAGTTTTCATTTGTTCTAAGTAAATAACTGACTGTGTCCACTTGAATAGACTCTGTTTCAAGTGGCCTAGTGTTTCTGGCAAATATCCAAAAAAGCTCAGCTTCAAACATCCCAGCACTTTTCAGGACTAGCTTTTTATTTTGCTTCTCAGCAGACCAGAGCATCTCATCAAAGAGAATATTTATTAATAAGATGGCATCGGTTTTGTTCTGAATGGCTCCCGTGTGAGCCAGGAGAATTAAGGATAGAAGAAATTCCAATTCTTAACCCACCCACAAGAGACAATTGAATGGATCCCTCCTAACACGAGGCTATTAATAAGAAGAGGAAATAATTATTGGGCACCAGTACACAAAGGAATAAGCAATGGCATCAATAACCTCATTCTCCCAATTACTCATCCTTTTCCCAATGGTATTCGCCCTCAGGATGGAGGTGACTGGTAGTGCTGCTAGCGGCCCCTTCCGAACCACAGACTCTTCCTGGGCTAACATCTTGTGTATTCAGAAGGAAAAAGCCACTGAGTCCCCTGTGGTTTCAGGATATCAACTGCACAAGCAGGATGCATCCAGCAAGAGGCCACTCCCAGAGCACTCAGTCCTCTTAGAGGGTTTCCAACCCTCTGCCACCGTACTATCCCCCTTTCCTACATGACTAAGGCCTGTACTGCTTGTCTCTTCTCTCAGGGCACGACCATCACAAGCAGAACTTTTAGAACTCCTTTAGGAAGCTTAGACGCCTGTGAATTTGGTTATTGAGAGTCAGCTCTGAGCCCGATCTTCTTTGGACACACTGCCAGAGCTCAGACCCTGGGCTAGGAGGCCCGTCTTTGGGCAAGCTTACCCACCTCTGCATGTCATCCTCTGTTTATCTAGAGGGAACCATAAGAGTTGTAACATTCTGTATTTTAATGAACACTATCCTACTAGAAAAAAGGTAGTAATGGTTTCTTTCCAGTTGGAGCATTCTTGCCTCCAAATTGGGCGTCTTCTCAATCCAGAGTTATCCTGTGAGCATGCTGTGGATTTGTTACCTGGTGCAGGCCTCGCAAAAATGGTTGAGAAGCCTGAGCTTTCCTAAAGAGCAGAGGACTGTTTACCTTGGCAGAATTCCTAGAACCAGTCAGCAGTTACAAAGATCAAGAAGAAAGGAGCCTGTGTTCAAAACTTTTTCTTGTTCTTAGAGTGCATGCCCCAGGCAAAATGCTGCAGGTATCTTAAGACGGAAAGACTATGCTAGGAGAAGCTCTAATTAATGAAAAGATTCTTGGCTAATGAGGAAAATGGGTCTAATGGAACACTGAGTCCTGTGAGGAGACACAATTGGCCTCTTTGAAATTCTCCCTGATAGAGACCAACTCCCTATTGTGACTGAATTAGATATATTAAGGAATAAGTTGTTAAAGAAGGGCTTAAACAGCAGTAATCAAATGGGCACAGGGTTTGAAGAAAAGGAACAAATAATAAATACATGCAACAATATTCCTCCTTGCTAGTAATCAGGGAAAAAAATAATAAAAACAAAGCACTTGTAGGACTCTATATGATTCTTTTCAAATAAAAGAAAATTATATTTAAAATAATAGCCCCCATTGCTGTTGAGATTGTGATAAAATTGAGGTGAGAATAGGAATATCATTTGAAAAAACAAAATAGCTAAAACTAGCTATAATAGCAAGGTTTTTTATATTGTCACCCATCACCACAATCTAGAAACAGTCTTAAAGATATTAATACCCCTGAAATTACTCCTGAGTCAATAATAGTAGTAGTTATCCCTTATTGAATACTAACTCAGGACCAAGCATTTTACATGTAATTTCTTTCTTTCAAGTCTCTCAACAATCCTTTGAGGAAGGTGTTGCCAGTGACCCTATTTTACAAATGAAAGACTAAGAGTAAGAGAAATAATTTGCCCAAAGTACCACAGGTAGTTGTATAGCTTGTGCTAAAGACCAGATGTTCTCTTTCCAGAACCTGCAATCTTAACTACTACATTGCAGTAGCTTCCCCTTATCTGTGGGGGATAAGTTCCAAGACCCCCAGTGGACGCCCGAGATTATAGATGGCACCGAACCTTATACATACTAGGTTTTTTCCTATACATACACACCTAGGATAAAGTTTAGTCTATAAAGTAGGCACAGTAAGGGACTAACAATAATAACTAATAATAAAATAGAATAATTATTATAGTGTAGTGTAATAAAAGTTACACGAATGCAGTCTCTCTCAAAATATCTTATCGTACAGCACTCACCCTTCTTCTTGTGATGATGTGAGATGATAGCATGCCTATGTGATGAGATGAGGTGAAGTAAATGAGACATTTTTAAGTAAAGTAAGGGTTACATGAACACAAGCACTGCAATACCACAACAGTCAATCTGATAACCGAGATGGCTACTAAGTGACTGATGGGTGGGAGCATATACAGCGTGGGTACGCTGGACAAAGGGATGATTCACGTCCCGCACCGGACACAGCAGGACAGTGAGAGATTTCATTACGATACTCAGAAAACAGTGTCCAATTTAAAATTTATGAATTGTTTATTTCTGGACTTTTCCACTTAATTTCCTTGGACAGTGTTTGACTGTCGGTAACTGAAACCATACAAAGCGACACTGCAGATAAGGGGGGGAATTACTATATAAGGAAATAATACAATTAAAGTAAAAAACACTCCACGCAGGAAGAGTTAACTGTACAATTCTGTAAGATTGAAAACTGGGTATAAGTTAAATGCTCAATAATCCAATACATAATAGGCTCCATTAATTATGGTATGTCTACTACCGGCCATTAAAAGGAAAAAAGTAGAGCCTATAGAATCAAGGAAAATACTTACGAGATTCTATAACAGAGTATAATGATTATTGGGTAAGTGAATAAACCAGCAGAACCCCTGCCTTCCTCAATTTCTGGCTACCCAAATGATTATCAATTTCTGTATACCCAGGGCCGAGCCCCGTGTCTCCACTCACGGGACTTTCCAAGTACCTGTGGGAAGTGAAGACTCCTCACTGGGTGAGCAACAGGCAAATGATTCTAAGGTCAGGCTCCATCGATCTGCAGATCTTGACTTTAGAGACGATCCCCGTGGACAAAATTTTTATGGCATTTTCTGTGTTTGCAAAAGGTTGAAAAGATGTCTGCATGTGAAAAAAATCTGGAAGGTGGCATGCAAGAATAAAAATAGTTGCAATGTCTGCTGAAGGAATTGTATGAAGTTACCTATTAAAAACTTTTTGTCTTCAATGGTGTTACACTGACTTTTCAGCAACATTTTCTTTTTTAAGAAAAAGGTTCTCAATCTTCATCTTCATGTTCCTATGACAAAAATCAAATCAATTGAGGGCTTAGTGCTGGCTGCATTCAGGCAATTTTTACTTTGGCAAGAATTCATCCTAGAGAATACTTTGGTTAGGAGTATTTAATTTTTCTAGGTTTCTGGTGGTATAGCAAAGCGTAAGATAAACAAAGTCCTTGCTCTCTTAGAACTTACATTCTAGAACTGCATTGCCCAGTACAATAGTCACTGACTACATGTGACTATTTAATTTAAATTGATTAAAATAAAATGAAATTTAAAATTCACGTACTCTGTTGCACCAGCCACATTTCAAGTGCTTAAGAATCAAATGGTAACTAGTGGCTACTGTACTGGATGGCTCAGATATAAAAAACTTTTCCATCATTGCAGAAAGTCCTATTGGTCATCACTCTTTTAGAGAGAGGAGTCTGACTATAAACAAGTAAACAAAAATGGACAAGAGTAGAAATTACTCTGAAGAAAATAAAAGACAATGATGTCATATAGACAATGGTCTTTGGGGAAGCATCTCTAAAGAGCTGACATTTGAGCTGAAAGACTAATGAAAAGAAGGAGCTAGTCATACAAAGATCTGGGGGCAGAATGTTCCAGGAGGAAGGGGAGGCAAGTGAAAATGCCATGAAGTGGGAATGAGCTTAGGGTATTTGAGAAATAGAAAGATCATTTTGTTGAGAAATTTGTGTGCAAGGAGGAGAATGTTCCAAGATGAGTTTGGAGAAATAGGTGGGGGCAAAATCTGTAGGGCTTCCAAGGTCATGATGAGGAGCTTGGATTTACCTTCTGCCTGTCTTCACAGGGTGGCCAGTCTTGAGGTCTACAGAGAAGCCTAGACATTTTGTTAGGTTTCTGAGGCTATGCATTGCGTATTCAGGCACCTGACACCCTAGGGCAGAGCAGAGTTGCAGAGCCTGACAATGGTTCTAGAATTGAGTAGAAGATGGGGTCAGCAAAGTTGATCTTGCCAAAGACAAATAAGAGGAGTTGGGAGACCAGCCAGCAGCATTCACAATCCCATTATTGGGTCAGGCGATTGACTCACTCAGGCAAGTTGGTGCTTTCACAGGGCTGCAGAGAGCTACTCCTTGGATGGTGGACTTCAAGTTATAGCCACTTAGTTGATTTCACCCTAAGAACAAAACATTTGATATTAAAGGGCGACAGCATGGTTTGGGTGAGCATAGAAGAAGCTGGGAATGGGGAAAGGAAGAGTCACATCCCCTTATCCTGCAGTGTTTCAAAAGCAGAGCTATCTTCCACCCTTATCTAAAACCCATTCATTCCCTCAACAAATTCATGCCCTCAACAAATACTAGTTGTCTACTTAGGCTATGAATTGTTTTAGGTGTTAGAGATACAGCGGTACACAAGACAAAATTCTTGTTGTTATGTAGCTTACAAAGCAGATAATAAATGGATATATAATACATGAAAAATTAAATAGGAAAGGGACAGAGAGTGACATTTATTTTATATACATATTGTTTGGGAAAAACTCTATGTAGGTGATGATTGAACAGAGATTGGAATGAAGTGAAGGTGTAAGCCATGCAAACACTTTGGGGCACAGCATTCCAGGCAGAAAGAACAGCAGGTATCTTGAGGGGGGAGTCTGTTTGGTGGGCTCACGGAATGGCAGGAGGCCATTGTGCTGGAGCTCATTGAGTGACAGTGAGAGGGATGAGAGATGCAGTCAGGGGTGTGAGGCTGGAGGTGGGTACAGATAACGTAGGGCCTTGCAGGTCATCATAAGGATACTGGGTTTTATTCTAAATATGATTGGAAAGTTGAGAGAAAGGAGTAACGTGATCTGATGCAGATTTTCAAAGAATCACTCTGGCTGCTTGCAGAGAACAAATTCTAGGGGCCAAAGTGGAAGCAAGGGGACTTGTTAGAAGGCCTTTGCAGGAACTCAGGGTACAAATGACAGACAAGGATGGTAGCAATAGAGGCAGTGAGAACTTGTCTGATTCCAAATGCATTTTGCTGATGGGATTGGATGTGGCTTATAAGAGAAAGAGGAGGGAAGGATGACTCCAAAGTTTCTGGTCTGAACAACTGGGTGGATGTAATGTCATCTATAGAGAAGGGAAATCCTAGGAAAGCTTTTTTTTGGGGTGGCGTTGTGGTGAAGAGGGGGGTGACCCAGAGTTCATTTTAGGCATGTTAAGTCTGAGATGACTGAAACAATTAAGTAGAAATGTTGAGTAGACAATTGAAAATACATGTCTGGAGTTTAGGGGGAAAAAGCCAGGGTTGGAAATATAAATATGGAAATGTTCAGTTATACAGATTTGTATGTATGTATTTATTTATATTCTTGATTAATTTTAAGCATATACAAAAGTAGAGAAAATAACATAATGAATATTCATGTACCCATGACTTAGCTTAATCAATTATTAATGTTTTGTTAGTCTTATCTCATCCTGCCCCACTTTTCCCTGGGTTGGAATATTTAAAAACAAATTTTGGATATTCATTGCTTATCCTGTAAATACTTCTGTTTGTAATAGGTTGTTTTTAAAGTCATTGGGCCAGGGGAGGCTGGTTAGCTCAGTTGCTTAGAGCCCGATGCTCTTAACAACAAGGTTGCCGGTTCGATCCCCACATGGGCCACTGTGAGCTGCGCCCTCCACAACTAGATTGAAACAACTACTTGACTTGGAGCTGATGGGTCCTGGAAAAACACACTTAAATAAATAAAAGTTTAAAAAAATAAAGTCATTGGGCCAGATGATATCACCCAGGGAGTGTGTAGAAATAGAGGAGAGGTGGGAGGACAGATTCATGACCCTCCACCTTCAGAGGTGAGGAGGAGGAACCAGCCAAGTGGACTGAGAAGGAGCAGCAAGTGAGATAGGAGGATAGGAGGAAAAGTGTGGTGAGTGAATGGTCTTGGAAGCCAAATGAAAAGTGGGTTTCAAGAAGGAGGGAATGATCAATTGTGCCAAATGCTGTTGAGAAGCTAAGAAAGATGAAGACTGAAAAATAACCCTCAGATTTAGTGAAGTGGTGATCACTAGCGACCTTGATGAGAGCAAATGAGTGGAGTTATAAGAGCTGGATCAAAAATGGGTTCAAGAGAAAAAGAGAGGAGAGGCAATAGAGACTTCAAGTACATACAATTGTATAAGGAATCTTTTTTTTTTTTCCTGTACAGAGGAGCTGAGAAATAGGGTAATAACCAGAGGAAAGTGTAAAGTTCAAGGGAGACACATTTTTAAGATAGGAGAAATTACAGCATGTTTGCATGCTCATGGAAACAATCAAGTAGAGAGGGAAATTTTGATGACATAGAAGTGAGAAGGAATAAATTAATGAGCTAAGTCCTGGAGTAAGTAAGAGGAAGTGGGATCTTGGGTCTTCAGAATTCTGAAGATCTGGGTCTTCAGAATTTACTGTAACTACTGAAATGAATTTAGATTTTTAAAAAATGTGCTAATTTATCATTTACTGTGGAGAGATGGTTTAAAATTGGTAAACGAATAAATAACTATACTGGTTGAAGAAATCATGATAAACATCAGGAAAGCTAAACAGCAGAAATTAACAGAATTGCATCTAGGACATGACTTAGTAAGAAATGGAAAGGAAGAAAGACCGTATTTTCTCTTTTATGCCCCTCTTAAAATTTAAACATTGTATGTGTCTATATATGGTAAAAAAAAAAAAAATCAAAACCTTTGAAAGTTGTTGCCATGTTACAAAATACATGATAGTCTTTTCTAGTGGGCAAGAACATGAAAGCATCTTCTCAAAGGTTTTTAATGTAGGGTGGCTGGTTAGCTCAGTTGGTTAGAACATGGTGCTAATAACACCAAGGTTGCTGGTTCCATCCCCATATGGGCCACTGTGAGCTGCGCCTTCCTTAAACAAAAAAGAAAAAAACAAACAAACGAAAAAAGTTTTGAATGTAGATGGCATGTCTAATATAACTTTTTCACTTTCCATGTCATTTTTGTAGCTCCCAATAGTTAACAAACCAAGCAATTTCAGTATTACTTGTATCTACTGCTGCCACGAGGTAATGGTATCATGGTCTTTTCATGGTTCAAATGATGGAAATATATAGTTTATCAGTCTAAGAACATTTGTTATATGTGGTCACTTGGTGAAATCTTTGTTCATTTTATTGAAAAGCCAGTAGTTATGTAGATCTTGATTATTAATATACATGTTTTTAATAGTAAGAAGCTTTATTAAAAATTTGGTTTCTAAGAAGCGTTTGTTTTCATCACTTGTGTGCAAAAAGGAAACCGAAACCAAAGAGCATTCACTTACTTCTCTATGTTCCTATTGTTCCTTGTTTATCTAGGGAATGGATATGAATCTTATTAACTTTCAGTACTCTTTGAAATTACATTGAAATTCAGGCTTTACAAGTTCTCACTTCCTATTATAATATGAATAAGCTTTAGAAGCTACTCATTAAAATAACCTGGAATTGACTTAAATTGAGAGAACTTTACTCGTTTCCCATTAAATGGTTCCTCTTAAAACCAAATCCAGAGGAAGTAAGAATTCTGCTGCTACTTCTCTACATGGATAATTTTAACTATTTAATTTAAAAATGCTGGGGTGGGAGGTGGGTGAGCTCTGAAGAGGTAGATGGAAGACATGAATCAGAGACTGACTTTTGTGAGATGGGCTGTTACTTGTCTAGGTAGAACGAGGATGGCAAGCCCATTCTAGTTGGTAAAAATGATTTGGGAAAAGGAGCAGAAGCAGGGACTTTCAGAGATCACCACTTATAGATAAGCCCCATTAATGTGGGAATAAAGGAAGATAGGTTTGGAAAATAGTTTGGGTTTTTATTTTGAATACAAAAGTTTCACCCATATACTGAAGACTGAGAAGCGTTGAAGGTTTGTTTTACATTTTGCTTTGTTTTTTAAAAATCAGTTTATTGGTCTTATAAAAATAATACATTTTCATTGTAAAGAATTTAAGCAACGCAAAACAAAAAACAAAAAAGGCATAAGGAAAATGCATTTAAAAACTCCTAAACCCCACTATCGCAATATTAATACAACCATTATTAACATTCAGTTAACATCATTCTAAATATCTTTCCATGCCTTTATGCAGATAGAATAATAGATTAATAGGTATATCGATAGATATATCTACTTTTAAAAATGGTATATGTGTTATTTAAAAATTAAAAGCTTACTTGAATTTAACAGACTAAAAAAACTGAAAAAAAGCTGGACATCAAATAAAGGTTTATTCACTACAAGAGATATTATGTCTTAAAATACCAGTTTAAGGTTAGGAAAAGCAATTTTGGTATTACGTTGTTTTATTTTGTTTTCAAAAAACATGTTTTAAATTAGAATCAATTGAGCCTGCTATGGAAGATCAGAAGATCACACTCTCACACAATCTTTCATAACCCTTCCCCAGAGGGCCCATTATTTCTTAGTCATACTGTTTTACATTGTTAATTTGTATGACATATGTATGCTCTAAAACAAAATCCACACAAATTATTAGCATTAATGCTGTATTTAAATGGATTCACTGATCATCACATATCCTTTTACCAAGACTTCTCAATTCTTAAAGTCTTAATTTTTGTCCTATTTCTTAATTGACTGAATTTCACTTTTAAGTATTTCTCTTTTCTATGAGTTTTTTTTTTTTATATTGGTGGGAATCTGCCTGGTACCTTTATTTTTGAATGTCATTTTGGCTGGATATATTATTCTTGGATCACACTTTTGTTCTTTCAGAATTCTATAGAGAATGCTCCATTGTCTTCTATCTTTGGATGTTGCTGTTGACTTTTTTTTCTTGCAGGTTATTTGCTTTTCCCTCTTGAATACCTGAATTTCAATACATTAATTAAAATATGTCTCAGGATTGAATATTTTGTATCAAAATATCTTATTTTGACCTTTCAAACTATAGATTAATTCATCATTTTAGAGGGAACTTCTGTTTTTCTATTTTTGAATACTTCTATTCACTTAATTAGTTCTCACCTCCAGGGACACCAATAACCTCTGTCATCTGAATTTATTAGCGTCTCCTTGATTGTTTTAATCTCTTTGTGATTTTCATTTGTCTTTATTATGATTTGAATCCTTTTTTCCACATCAATAATTCCACTTTCAGCCGTGTCTATTCTGTTTCTTGCTGTTTTGATGTTTATACTAGTTCTATATTAATATTGTTTTGGTCTATGCATTATCATATGTGCAATTTTCTTTCTAGGTTTTTCTAGAGCTCAAAGCACTTGGGTAAATTTTTTCTTTACTTGCCTCCTGAATTTCTTCCCACTTTATCTGAAACTGGTTTGGTTTTCCTATTGAACTGCAATTTGAGGGCTGTTTTTTTATGCTGTATGCACTTTTTCTATGCTTTATAGGCTTGTCTGAAGGGGGGAGGGAAGAACTCAGGGGAGGTGGTGTGCAGCCTTTGTTAGAACATTTGAGTTCTGCAATCAATTCTGAGGTTTTCAATGTCTGTTACAGAGTTCACTCTACTAGGGGTTGGTGTATCCCAACACTCTGGGGAAGAGCCTCAATCTTTGGAACCTCCCCCAATTCAGTATGCTGTCCTGGATTCCTCCCTGCTTCCTACAAGAGTTAGTCTATTCTTCACCTCTCATTTCACCTTCTTCTCTCCAGTAGACATTTTCACCTTTCCGGAGAGAAGAGATGAAAGATAAGGAAATCACTTAATTTTATTTTCTCTTGGAATACATGTGCAAGTCTATGTGTTAATTCCCAGGATTTTGTGGACCTAACAGTATGAGTTCTGATGGAATGGAGGCAGGGTTTGAAGCCTTGACAAGCTCCAGACCAGAATCTTCTATTTCTTTCCTTGATTGCCACTTGTTGATATCTAATATACCGAGTTGTTACCCTTTGTTTGCTGTGGATAAAATTTTAATTTTTTAAACTTTCTTAGGTACTGGTAAAAACAGAGCCTATAAGAAAGCTTTATTCCATTATCTTAACCTAGAAGTACAATATTTTTAATGCATATTATATTTATACCTTTCTGATTATAAAAGTTATGTATACATATATCAAATCATTATATTGTATACCTTAAACTAATACAATGCTGTATGTAGATTATATCTCAATAAAACTGGGGAGAAAAACCTGAGGAAAAATAAAAGTTATATGTCCTTGCTGTAAATTCGAATTATACAGACATGTATAAAGTAAAAAGTGAAAGTTCCTTATAATACAGGCCCCAAGAACAATCACTTTCAACAGTTCTCTGATTTTTTTTATATATTTCTTTTTTCTTGTCAATGCCTTTCAGTGAACATCACTAGAAATGTGTGAATCCATAAATGTTTTTTTTAATCCATAAATGTTTAAAGAACAACTTTATTAAGGTAGGTTTTACATACCATAAAACTCCCCCATTTCATGTGTACAATCCCGTGATTTTAGTAAGTATGAAGTGGTGCAATATACTTTTTGCAAAATACAGTTACTTTCCTAATTCCTGTTTAACCCACTCTCCCTATCCTACAATGTACTTACTGAGCCCACAGCATACTAAACATGGTTAGGGGGTTACTTTGGAGAACTTCTGGATAGTTCTGTTCCTGCCTACTTGAACTTGACTACCAAATGTTAGTTGGGTTTATTCCTCTTATTTATATCAGTAATATTTGCTATTGTAATTTAATTATATTTTGAAAACTTATGAAATATGAGTGTAAGATAAAAGAGATGTTTCTATGAAAGCTAAGTTGAATGCTTTGGAAAGGCGTGTTAAAGGCAAATTACTAAAAAATTGTTAAATTCGATATGTGTGAGAAATCTGTTGGAAAACTACAAATCTATAAGAATTTGCATTCAGATTGCTTCACAAGTGTCTTCTAGTTATTGCTCCACTTTAAGGAAACATCTGAAGGAATCACAGATGATTTGTGAAAGGCAAGAAGTACAAATCATTCCAAGAAACACTTCAATCAGAGGTCCCATAATCACAGAAAAAGCCTGAGGCTATCTCAAAAGATTGGTGAAGGAATTTACAAGTTAAAAGAAAATGCTTATAATATACATAAATTTATTTTTCTTAAAATAAAACTGTATCGTGTATAAAGCTTTATGATTCTGCATTTTAATTGACTTTTTAAATTAACAACTAACCACCAGTCCCAACAGCTTCTGGTGGGTGTGTAACCAGCTTTTCCTTTACAATATATTTAGGACGTTTACCAGGTCACTATATATTAAATTTATGTTGTCCTTTATAATACCTGCCTGATAATATTCCATTGCAAAATGGATACAATTAAGGAAATTTAATTTACTTAAATTGTCTATTTAAAGTATTTCAATGTTCATCTGGAAAAAAAACGAAAAAACCTTGAGCAGAGAACTAAAATGATGAAAGTGGATTGAGATAACAAATCTGGCAACAGAACATAAAACGGATTAAAGAGGGAGGGATGCAAAGGGGGGAAATGATAGATGAGAGGCTCCTGCAATAATTCAGCTCTGAGATTAGACCAGGAAGTGGCAGTGGCTTTTCCATCACTATTATACATCCAACCGTTGCTCGTTAGTCCTGTAAGCCCTGCCATTTCCAGAAAACACACTGTACTTTTCCTCCTCTCTACCTTAGCTCATTCCAGTCCTCCCGTATTTCATTTTTGCCTCTTAAAATCCTACCTTTCCTTCAAGATCCCTAATACCACACCCTGAGTCTTCCCTTCCATTCTTCCTTCCCGAAAGTATTTTTTTCTTCCAAAGGCAGTGGTTAAGAGCAACGACTTTGGAACCACCAATTTGCTGTTACCTTAGCACCTTACCCGAATTCTCAATGCCTCGGTCTCCTGACTGTAAAATGGGGCGAAGTGTATACAGTTGTTATCAGGATATATCAGTTAACTGATGTAAAGTACTTAGAATAGTGTTTGATGTGTGATAAGCACTGAATAAACGTCAGCATTCATTTTGACTCACCGTGGCGGACAGTTAACTAGAGCAACACGCCAGGGCCGACGCCCACCTCGCAGAGTAGCTGAGACAGAAGCGGCTGGAGCGCGGTCACGTGACTGAGCAAAGATGGCGTCGCCCAGCTCCTTGTGGTTGTTGGTTGTCTCTGTCCTGGCGGGGTCCTGCGCTGCCCTGGCGCTGGGGCATGTAGACCCGCCGGCGCCGCTGCCGCTGGTGATCTGGCATGGGATGGGTGAGTAAGAGGAGAGGCAAGAGGGTTTGGCGAGTCTTCCTCTTCCAGCCTGTGTTCGCGTCTGCAATGGGCGAGTATGGACGGCGAGTGTGGTGGTCACAAGGCACCCGGCTGGCCAGACGTTAGGATTTGGGGGCTACTCTGCATTGGAAAGGGAGAAGGGGAAGGAGCTGTCTTTTGGTGAGCGCTCACAGAGGGCTGTGCACTGCATTCGGGCTTTATGTGCTGTCTTTGTTTAATCACAACAGTGGCGTCAGGATGCAGCATCGGGCACTTGCTCGAAAGAGCTGGGCTGTGGCTACATGAGCCGGACATCCATCCTTTTATTCATTCACGCATTGAACAGAGATTTGCTAGGCACCTATTGAGCATTTATACATTTAACATATAGTTAGTGAGTACCTACTAGATGCTGAAGGTACAGTAGTGAACGAAACAGACTATATACATTCTTTGCTCTTTTGGAACTTACTTTCCAATGGGAAAGACAAAGTATAAAGAAATAAGTAAAATGTATAATATGTCAAATAGTGATAAGTGCGATGGAAAAATAATAAAGCAAGGAGGGGGATAAAAACCAGAGATAGGGGCTTGCAGTTTTGTAGAGCAAAATCAGGAAAGGATTTACTGATAAAGTGACATCTGAGCAAAACCCTGAAGTAGACAACGGAAGATGGCCATGTGGCTAAGTGGTAGAAGGAGACCCAAATGAAAAGGCCCTGTGGCAAAAATATGTCTGGTATGTTTAATAAAAAACATTTAGGTTAGTGTGACTGGAACTGAGGGAGCAAGGAGAGGAAAGTAGGGGTGTAGGTTGTGGGGCGGCGTAGATGTTGGTACTACTAAGGCTACTGTAGGGACTTGGCGAGAATGAAATGGGAAGCCCTTGGGGAAGGGGTTGAGATGAGTGACATGATCTTGACTTACATTATTTTTTTGCTGTATTGAGATTAGATTATAGGGGGTCATGGACATTTGAAGGGAGACAAGTTAAGAAGCCATTGAAGTAATTTAAATGAGAGATGATGGTGGCTTGAAACAGTATATGGAGATGTTGAGAAATGGTCAAAGTTTGGAATATTTTGAAGATGGAGACAATGGGATTTGCTAATAGATGAGATGTGGGATGAGAAAGAAAGAAGGGAATCAAGGATGACTCCGTGAGTTTTGGCACAACTAGAAGGATGAAGTTGTTGTTTTACCAAAGTGGGGAGGCCTGTAGGGAAGCAAAGGTGGGCTGGGGAGAAGGTCGAGAGTCTGCTTTTGGACTTACTAAATTGGAAATGTTTTAAGGGCATTTGGAATATGGAGTTTCGGACAGAGATACAGCCTGGAGATTTAAGTTGGGGGAGCCTTCGGCATATAGCTGGTGTTTAAAGCCATGAGATTGGTGGAGATCACCTAGGGAGTAAGTGTATACAAAGGAGGGAAAAGGTCTAAGGATTGAGCCCTGAAGCACTCCCATCTTCTGGAGGTTGATTAGATAAGGAGGAACTAGCAAAGAAGACCGTGATGGAACAACCAGGGAGCTGGAGGAAAGTCAGGAGAGTGCAATGTCCCAGAAGACAGGTGAAAATGTTTTAAGAGGAAGGGAGTAATCAAATGTAGGGAATGTTGTTGACAGCTCAAGTAAGATAAGGGCTGAGAATTGGTGATTCGATTTAATATGAAGATCACTAAAGATCTTAACAAAAGCAGTTTTAGGGGAGTGGCGAGAGTGAGAGCCTTATTGGAGTGGTTTAAAGAAAAATGTTCAGAGAGGAATTAGAGTCGGCAAATATATCAAGGTTTTGTGCCAGGCCCTGGGGCTGCTATAGTGGAGTTAAAAGAACACAAGATGCTCCATGTCCTCCCAAAATACAGTCAGTCCATAGGAAGGCAATTAAGTAACGAACGATTAGTTCAGTGCCATGAATGTTATTATGAGAGAAATAGAAGATGCTATAGGTCTTAGCTTTTCTTCTTTAAAAACTAATTCTTAACCTTCCTCTCAGGAAGGGAAAATGGGATGATTAAGTTAAAAGTGGAAAATGATCTCAGCCTCTCCCTCCCACTCAGTAGCTAGTCACTTTCCTTTCCTCTTTTTCATACATCCTCCACAACCTCTCTCCCAACTGGCAACCATCAAAATGTTCTAAAGTGTAAAATTTAAGGGAGCACTCACTCTCTAGTTTGTATATGTTCAGGGTCAGCACTTGCATGAACCTGACAGTGAGTGTCTCCTTAAATTTTTTGTCCTAGATGCTTCACTTGACTTACCCTAGTCCGGGCCCTAAAAGAAATCTGATTCTAAAGTGCCTTTGAATCTATTAACCTCGTGTTCCTGATGATAAGGGAGGGGAAATATGCACCTCTGCTTATTTTTCAATTGTAAATTTGGTGTCCCAATTATATTGTATGGGCTTTTGAAGTTTGTTTTTACTTGATAAACATGAGCTAAGCATTAAAAAGAAAGTTGTTCTTTTTAAAAATTGCAGTGAAATTCATGTAACACACAATTAACCACAATATAGTATACAATTCAATAGCCTTTAGTATATTCACAATGTTGTACAAACACCGTTTCTCTCTAGTTTCAAAACTTTTTCATCACCCCAGAAAACACCTGTACCCATTAAGTAATTGCTCCTCATTTCCTCCCCTACAACCCTTGGAAAATAGCTAATCTGCTTTCTGTCTGTGTGGATTTGCCTATTCTGGATGTATCATATAAAAGGAATTATACAATATGTGACCTCTTGTGTCTGGCTTATTTCACTTATACTAATATTTTCGAGGTTCATCCACATTGTAGCATGTGTCAGTACTTCATTTCTTCTTGTGGCTGAATACCATTCTAATACACACACACACACACACACACACACACATTCCAATTTGTTTATCCCTTCATCTATCGATGGATATTTGGGTCATTTCCACCTTTTGGCTATTATGAATAATGCTGCTATAAACATTCATGTACAAGTTTCTGTATGGGTGTATCTTTTCATTTTTCTTGGAAATTGCCAGGTCATATGGTAATTGTATATTTAACTTTTTGAGGAACAACAAACTGTTTTCACAGTGGCTGCCTCATATTTCTACCAGCAATGTACAAGAGTTCCTATTTTTCTATATCTTTGCCAACACTTATTATTGTTTTCATTTTTAATTAATTAATTGTTTTATTAAAACCATCCCAGCAGGTGCAAAGTGGTATTTCATTGTAGTTTTGATACTGTGTTTCCTTAGTGACCAGTGATGTTGAACATCTTTTCATGTGCTTACTGGCCATTTGTATATCATCTTGGGAGATATGTCTGTTCAAGTCCTTTTTCCATTTTTAACTAGGTTGTCTTCTTATTGTTGAGCTGTAAGTTCTTTGTATATTCTGGATATTAGAGCTTTATCAGATATATGTTTTGCAAATATTTTCTCCCATTCTGTAGTTTTCTTTTCACATTCTTGATAATGCCCTGTGAAGCACAAAAGTTTTTAAAAACTAAATATTGTTTTTGATTCATGAGTTCCCACCATTGTGTTTGTTGTCTAGGAGACAGCTGTTGTAATCCCTTAAGCATGGGTGCTATCAAAAAAATGGTGGAGGAGAAAATACCTGGAATTTACGTCTTATCTCTGGAGATTGGGAAGACCCTGATAGAGGTGAGTCTCTTCATAGCTCTGTTCCTTTGGAGGGTTGCTGACTAATTTCATGGAATGTACTATAAAAATGCTTTACCTTGTATTATTAGCAGCAAATCCTACAATGATATTTTAACTCTGGAGTGGCTTATATAAGGATACCAACCTAAACAAGTTTGCCTCTTAGAGAAGATGCCAGCAGTTGTTTTCAGCCCCATCCTTTCACTTCCCTGTGATTCCTCTTTTAGGATGTGAGGAACAGCTTCTTCTTGAATGTCAATTCCCAAGTAACAACAGTGTGTCAGATTCTTGCTAAGGATCCCAAATTGCAACATGGCTACAATGCTATGGGATTCTCCCAGGGAGGCCAATTTCTGTAAGTCCCCTTCTGTTATATCAAACTACTTACATTGATTTTTTTTCTTTTATTCAGATATATCCACTCAGATTCTTTGGGGATTTTCAACTATGTATCTTGGAAGGGAAACTGCTCTAAAATGTCCCCATGTAAAAAGCTTTATGGAACTTAATTTGTTTTCTCTGAAAGAGAAAAGATTTGTGTTTGGTCATATCAGAAGAAAATTCTGAAACTTTGTGGCATTGGGGAACCACAGAAAATTAAGTAGGTTAATCTGAGAAGTTGATTGTTGATGATACATTTCCATGTGATAGCTGGAGCTGATAATTTCTTTTTTCTCCAGGAGGGCGGTGGCTCAGAGATGCCCTTCACCTCCAATGATCAATCTGATCTCAGTTGGGGGACAACATCAAGGTAACTTTGACCTCTTTCCCTCCCTTTTCTCTGTTCTATCCTACCTGACCACTTGATTTTTAAAAAAATTCTAGCAGCTTTATTTGTACAAGAAGTCAGCCATTTTTGCAAAGTCCTGTTTTTTCAGCTTATAACGAACTAGCCAGCGTTCCTGAAGAAATAGGAAGAGACTTAGGATTGCAGAGGCCTAGAATCATTAGGTTGACATCTACTTCTCTCCAATTTAATTATCATGAATTCCTGGATTTCCTGGAGGTGAGATGGTTACAACCACATAGCAGGTGGTGGTTGAGGAATTAGGAAAGTCTAACAACCATTCCTGTTTTCTGACATTGTGATGTCCTGTTGAGTTTAGGCTTTGACAAAGAATAGTGTCTAATCTTTTTTGTCTATAAAATTAACAGTAGAGATTGAATTTCCCTCAAAACACAACAGGTTTTCTATTTAGATAAAATTATTAGTTTGGGGGAAGGATGTGTCTTTGGAATAGAATTTTATCTCTGTTCTGATGGCTACAGCTATTAGCCAGTATAGTGTAGGGACAGAAGGATTCTTCTTATAATCAGGAAACCAGGTTCACCCAATTCACTGTTATTGATGGGCAACTAGTTTGGTATCTTAGGTCCCTTTCACAGATGAGGGAAACTGAAATAAGGCTCTGCCCATCTTGTGGGAATTTTTCAGAGAATGAAACGAAATAATAGGTAGGAAAATACTTTCTAAAAGTACAAGTATTATTCAAATACAAGTAGGTAAAAACAGCTTTATCATTCATTCGTTCAAAATATTTATTGAAAACCCAGAAATAAGACAATGTACCTGCCTTCGTGAAACTTCCATTCTAGTTGGATTGGGAGCATAGATATGGACTAAGTAAACAAACAGTAAATATAGACAGCTGTGACTTTGATAAAGAAAAAAATGGGTTAATACCTGAGGGACAGAATTGTGGTTGTTTTGGTTAAAGCTCTGGGCCCTGGAACCCAAACTGCCCGAGTTCAACTCCTGGCTCTATCACTTATTGTCTAACGTTGGACAAGGTTTTCAACCTCTCCGTTTTAAAGTTTCCGATCTGTAATATGGGGCAAATAATGATTTCTACGCCACAGTGTGGCTGTGAGGATTACATTAGTGTCACTATATGCTTTAAAGTATGTCTGGTACCTCCCCCCAAAATGTTATTGAGGAGGATGGTAAGGATGAAAGTGTAACTGGGGGAGGGGAAAGACATGGGGTTGGACACTACTTGAGTTCAGGTAGTCAGATATGTCTTCTCGAAGCTAAGGCCTGCGAGATGCAAATGGGTCGAGCCATTGACGCAGCAAGAGAAGTACAGGCCTACCTCGTTTTATCGCACTTCGCTTTGTTGCGCTTCACTGATGTGCATTTTCATCAACATCCAGGCAAGACCCTCCACCAGCTAAAAGGTGACAACTCGCTGAAGGCTCAGATGATGGTTAGCAGTTTTTAGCACTAAATTATTTTTCAACTAAGGTATATACATTGTTTTTTATGCTATTGCACACTTAGCAGATGACAGTATAAACACAGTTTTACACACACTGGGAAACCGGAACATTTGTGTGACTCACTTTATTGCAACCTTCACTTAATTGCGGTAATCTGGAACTGATTACCTCCGAGGTATGTTTGTACATCCTCCCAGGAGAAGCAGGTGCAAAGGTCCTTAGGCGGTAAAGAGTGGTACCAGGAGAAAGCTGTGATAGTAGTAATAAGTACATTATTTTCTTGAAGAATACATGAATGAGATCAGGGTCGAGCTCTGGTTTGTTTTTGTTTCTCACAGTGCTTTGTATGGGTATTCCATACATGATTATTGACGGAATGGATATTTGTCTTCTACTCTAGGTGTTTTTGGACTCCCTCGGTGCCCAGGAGAGCACTCTCACATCTGTGACTTGATCAGAAAAACACTGAATGCTGGGGCTTACAACAAAGCTGTTCAAGAGCGGTATGTATGCTTAGCTGGAAGGACACAGAACTAGCACTGCGTGGAAAGATCATGCTGACTTCCGTGCCAACAGTGGTTCTAGGAGTAATTGCTAGTGATGTTCAAGTGAGCAACTTTTGGTAACTATCTCTATTATCTACTCAATTTTACTGTAAACCTAAAACTGCTTTAAAAGGGAGAGCATTTTTCTATATAGGAAGAATGTAATTACAACAGAATACATTTCCATCTTTAAAAAACAAACTAAAAAGTTTTTAGAAAGTACCAAACTCAAGGAATTACTGTTAATATTGGAGGACAGATTCTTTATGTTGTCAGCAGCGAGGGGTTCGTCTCCTGTGTCAGTGTCCCCAGCTGCTCGAATGTGTTTGGGTGTTTAAAACCATACAGAATCACTTTTGCAGTGTATTCTTGTTCAGTTGTTTTCAAACTAAAATATACATCAGAACCCCTGGGAAATCTATTAAAAATGGATTCCAAGGCTCCATTCCTAGAAATTCAGATTCAGTAAGTCTGGAATATTCTAGATGATAACTGAAATTTGGGATCAATTACTCTGGTTATGGTATCTATCCTATGGGTTTTCCAAGTGCATCATTCTTGTCTAATAATAACTCTTCAATACATTTCCTTGAAACCGTTTTGCAAGGGACAGCCTTGTAAGTAACACACATAGAGAACCGGTAGGCGGCTCTCTTTCTGTCCTTCCCATTGGCTCTATTCAGTCACAAAGCTGTGTTGGGTCAACAGTGCCACCTAATGGTCAGCGAAGGAAACTAAGAAACTTTATATCTCTACCGCCTTCCCTCTCAGGCAATTCAAACCACTGTTAATGCTTTTCTCCTTACCTGGTTTGACTAGGCACAGGTTATATATGTCCTACATATTCTCGTTCTCATGGATATATGTGGCCTCTTTACACCTTATTGTTCTTAATTCTTTACTCTTTATTCTAATTCTAGCTCAGATGCCTCAGAAAAATTCATCCTTTTCTTTCTTTGTATTTGTTTTGTGAACCAGACACAACCCTTGGCAATCACAATTATTAGTGACTATAAATGAGCAGTCAGTAGGGGGCTGGGGGAAAACACTGACACCTAAGTCCTGGTAGATTGATGTGTTTATCTTCACTCCCTCCTTAAACTTTAATAAAATGGTAGCAAAAGAACAAAAAGTGGTAGACCCACAAGGGCAAAGAGAATGGGAGAGGAGATAAGAGATAATAAAGGATTTCACAGGTTTTTGAAAGACAGAGAGCAGGTGAATGAGTGATAACTGTTGTAGCAGAGCAGAAAAAGCTGATGCCTTTATGTCTAGAGGAATGCACTGACAAGAAGGGAGGAAAGTCACTTCTTAGAGCTTCAGAAACACTCAGGAGTTAGATGCATAAGATACTTTGGAAGGTAGAGGTAAGTGCGCAGGACTGAAACAGGACGTTTTGTTGAACATCTATGTAAGAAATGATCAGATTCCCCATTTCCCTTAAGTGCACATCCAAGTGACTGCTCCTCCCATCCTTACAAGAGAAGCAAAATTTATTCTCTGGAGCTGTTTAACTAGAGAAGTACCAGACTTTGAGATAACAAACACAGGATGGTGGTAAGATGCCATATTGAAAACTCATCCCCTCCCACTCTGCTTTCCTCCCACCTGCCTCTCAGAATGATAGCAGCCAGGCTTAGTATCTACTAAACAGAAGTTTGGTGGACCCTTCTCTGGGAAAACTGACCGGCCCCAGAGAAAAGACCTGCAGGTTTTGGCATCTTCCAACAAGTTGGGACTTCTGACTTCCATGTAGTGAAGCCACCAGTGGACAAGCTCTGCTCTTGTGTGAAGAGCTTTCAGTCAGCTTTACAATTTAAATATGAAAAGTGAGCCAAGGTTCCCCAGTCAGATATCTGAGGAAAGCTTCCAACATGAAAGGCAGACCAAAACAAAAGTAAAAAGGAATTTAGAAACAGATGACAATTCAAAGAATAGAAGAAAATCTTTAAAAAAGCCTATAATTACCTTCAGAGATAAGAGATTGCATCCATGACACTAGAACAGAATGCAAATAAAACCAACATCAGAGAGTAAGAGAGAGCTCTTGGAAATTAAAAATAAGATAAGCAAATTTTAAAAAATAAAGAGGTAGGAAAAAAAGGGAGAACAAAAAAAAAATTAGAGAAGCCATTTCAGAAGTCCAAAATCTGACGAATAGGAGTTTCAAAAAGAGAACAGAAGGAAAGGGTAGGTTGGAATTATTAAAGAAGTAATATGAGAAAACTTCTCACAACTACAAGAATAAGTTTCCAGATTGAAAGTGTTTACCAAGTAGTCAAGGCAAGGAATGAAAAAAGACCCACATTATGGTATATTCCTGTGAAATTTCAGGGCATCAGGGACAAAAACCAGATCTCAGGGAGGCCACTTAGGAGTCCCAATGGCAGCACACCCTCTGACAGTGACACTAATAGCTAAAAGGCAATGGTGCCTTTATTCTGAGGGAAAGTGATTTACAACCTAGAATTCTATCCCAAACCAGAAAGACATCTTCAGACGTGCAAAAAGAAAACACTGACCTTCCGTATATACCCTCTTTCTAAGGGGTTGTTGGAGAGCCGCAGTTCTACACTGTCCAGCTGTGTGGCCTTGAGTCTCCTCCTCATCTCTAGTGTGAGGTTAATAGCAGTACTTTGCTACAGGGTTGTGAAGATTAAACAAATGGCGTGGAAAGCATTCAGAGCAGTGCTCAGTTCATAGTAAGTAGGCAGGTGTGGGTTGTGACCACCAGTGGTGCTGTGTTTAAAATATTAATTCAACTTGAGCTTTCTGTTTCCTTTATTTATAAGTATTGCAGCGGTTTTGTTTTCTCTAACTTTTGGTTGCAATTATAAAGTATTTCATAATTTCATCAAATATCAAACCACTGCTGTTTGCCAGGCCCTATTATAGGTCTCGCAGATACAATGGGGAATAAGACGATTAATGGAGAACAAGACAATTGGAGTCCCTGCTTTCATGACTTAACGTACTAGTGGGGAGAGGGGGTGTCCAGGTGAACAGACACACTAGATAACCTTGAACAGTGCTATGGCCGTGAAGGAAATAAGCAGCGTGCAGGGATGGAGAGTAATGGAGGGGGTACCTACCTTGCACAGAATGGTCTTTGAAGAAGAACTATTTAAGCTGGGATCTGAGGGAGGAGAAGGAAGGGGCATACGAGGAGCTAAGGACAGATGGATCAGGCAGAAGGGACAGCAGGCACAAAGGCACTGAGCCTGAGATAAGCTTGGCTCGTCCTAGGCCACGGTGACTAGTGATAGATGGGAGAGTTGGACAGAAAAGCAGGAGCTATATCATGCAAGGGCTTGTAGGCCATGCAAGGAGTTTGGATTTCCTTCTAAGCATCATGGGAAGTGGTTGGGATATGCTAAGGGAATATGAAGATGAGTGAGATGAAGAGAAATGGAATGACTTGAGATATATTTCATAACATTGTAGATGAACTAAGACTGTGAGCCAGGATACAGCTCACCATTTATATGAGTTTCCCTGGGAATTGCATTCTGAGTTCTCAACAGCTCATTTACAGATGAACTTTTAAGATGCTTTTCTGATTTTATAGTTATTTGCTTTTTCTTTTTTAAGTCTCTTTGTAAAATCTCATTTTAACACATGGCCACCATGAGATTTAACGAGGCAAGTATTCCAAGTAGAGTAGTGGGAAGGGAGTTGGTAAGAACTTAAAGTGACAAGAAAATAGTTTTCTCTTGGTAGTGTTGTCCTAGGTTGCCTTTTGTATTAGGGAGGATTCTGGTTGCAAGAAACAAAACCAAATCAAGCCAAAGTAGATGTCAAAAGAAATTCATAATTCCGTACCCAAGGCCTCAGAGAGACTGGATTCAAGAAATGAGAGCTATTGGGATGGCCGGTTAGCTCCATTGGTTAGAGCGTGGTGCTCTTAACAAGGTTGCTGGTTCGATCCCCACATGGGCCACTGTGAGCTGCGCCCTCCACAACTAGATTGAAACAACTACTTGACTTGTTGCTGATGAGTCCTGGAAAAACACATTTAAATAAATAAAATAAATAAAAGTTGGGGGAGAAAAGAGAAATGAGAGCTATCAAGAGCCAACACAGCCTTTCTCCAACTGTTGTCATTGCTTCTCATTCTGTCACTGCTTTTTTTTCTCTCCATGCAGATCAGCCTTTCCTGTTATCTACATGGTGAAAGGTGGCCTTGCACAGCTTGCAAGTTTTTAATCTTTTCTGTTTAGGAGATTATCTCAGTCTGAGGCTAGAATCTCTCTGTCCCAATTCACATTTTTAGAGAAGGGACCGTGCCCCAGCTCAGATAAGTTCTCACTTGCTCTTATTAGCTGTGACCAGAGAAGTGGGACCATGTGATACCAACCATACCCGCCTTGTAAGTGGTGGGGGTAGAAACTGTGCAGTTCCTACTCAAGGGAGAGTGGTTTTGATTTAGGCAGAGAGCCCAAAAGGTGTCTTCTACTCTGTTGAGAGAATTTAACCTTAGCAATACCCTAATGCCCTGAGTAAGCAGTGAGGAAGTGTTTTTCAGGCACCAGGCCCTGACCAGGCACAATGGGGGCAATGAGTACTGGTGAGTGTAACAGCTTCTGGATGTGAAATGTGCCCTCTACTTCCCCTTTGAGATGCTGGCAGCCCTTCCTGATTTCTCCTTCCTCGTTTCCTCCCTGCCATCCCCCCACCACGTTGGCCTGGCCTTGGCCTCTCGTCTTCCCCTATGCCAGCTCTGCTCTCTCAACTTGCCCTCTTTGGTACCCGGCTCCCAGCCTGCATGCCCCTTGCTTTGCAGGGTCTGTGCACCCGACACCCCCCCCCCATGGCTCTCAGAGTGCTTTTCCTCAGTTGTCCCACTCTGCCCTCAACTTGCCACTCCCTTTCCTGGAAATACTGAGTCAACCACTCAAGCTCCCTCACATACTTTTCAACTGTTTAGAAAAGTATAGAGAGTAATGTAACTACTGTGTACCTAGGACCTAAAATTAATATTTTATCATATTTGCCTCCAATATTTTTAAGAACAGAAACATTTCAGGTAAAATTGAAATTTTCTTCATATCTCTGCCAGGTCTCATTCTCTGCTTTCCCTCCATAGTGCCAACCATTGTCAAAGAATTCTGAGTATATCCTTTCTGTCTGTTAAAAAAATTATGTATGTACATATCCATAATCAATATAGTGTTACATATTTAAAATTTTATGTAATGGATATCATATTGTGTGTATCTCATTCTACAAATGGTTTTTTTCACTCAATATTTTTGATATCTAAACATGTTGTTACATATATTTCTAGGTGATCTGTCTTTACTGCCGCATGACATTTTATTGTATGACTTCACCGTTTATTGATTCTCATATTGCAAACATTTCAGCATTTCCAGTTTCTCATTATAACAAACAACTTTCAGAGATCATCCTTGTGTTGAAAAGCCCAGTCTCCCTGTGTGTCTCCTTTACTGTTATACTACTACACAGGACACTTCACTTCTGGTCACCAAATGTGTGTGGGGAGTGGGTTTCCCCCACCAAGCAATTCTCTCAACACCAGCTGGGTATCCTACAATTGAATTCTATTCTGACTACCTACCTGGAAACAGTGTCAGATCCGTGGTGAAGAGCTCAGTTAAGGGCTTAGATGAAAAAGCGATGGATGAAGAGGAGGCAGAGGTGGTGGGAATTGAGCTGAGTCTTGCAGGATGAATAGGAAGCAATGGAGGGTGAGGAGGTGGGGCTGTGGGAGGGGACAGCATGTGCCACCATGACCTGGAGGCATGGTTAAGTGTGATAAAGCTCAGTGCCACAGGGGACCAATATTGACGAGTCCTTTTCCTAAAGCTTTAAGGACTTTCCATACGGTGTTAAGTAGCACAGCCTTGCCTCAGTTGCCTTGGTGATGAACTGTTCCATAGGTGGAAGTCTTGTCTTCCCTGTTAGAGGGCAAGGCCTGGGACTTGAGGGCTCTGGCCTTTTGTCATTTCAAAGTCTTGGTGGCCTACACACAGGGGCATGCCCCAGGCCTGCTGATTTGCAGCTTGGTCACCAGCATTCCTTTTTCTTCCTGCAGCCTGGTGCAAGCAGAATACTGGCACGACCCCATAAAGGAGGACACATACCGCAACCACAGCATCTTCTTGGCAGATATTAATCAGGAGAGAGTAAGCACCCAACCCAGGCTACCATAGCTGTGCATTCATGCTTTTATCCGGGGCATTATAAACAGGTCAGCAGCAAGTATTTACCCAAAATCCCCCAGGCAGAACATGGGAAACAAGTTCTGGTTTTTGGGTGGAGCCAGTACTTCTGAGATCCAGTTTCTTTTAGGGAGGCTGAAATCCATTAGGCTTTCTTCCCTTAGGTCTTTTCCCTTTCCTAGAGTTGAAGCACAATAAGCTCAGGGGGTTGCTGGCTGGCTTACGTGGAACCTCACAGCTACTTTTTTGCTGAGGGAAGCCTTCCTTGGTGGGTCTCTTTTGGGTCCAATTTTCTCAGAAGAGAGATTTACCTAGAAGAGAGACTGCAGAGCGGACTGAGTGAGTCCAAGGCACGAGCGTAGCTTGGGAGATTCTGGTAAACTAGACGGCTCGTTATATTGGGCTCATCTGGAGGTTTAAAAAAAAGTTGTTTGAAAGGGGCAAAACAAAATGCCCCTTTCAAAATAGCAAAACCACTCAGCATTTGCAGTTTCTTGAGTTGGCTTTCGGTGGCTAGAAACCTTTAACCTATGTGACAGATGCCTATTGAGTGCATTGACAGATTCATGGTGGCACTGTGGTTGCCGTGGTTGGTGGAAGCATGTCAATCAGATAGGATGGTAAGGAAAGGCTGTACAGGTGTATTCTGGGCGGGAAGCTGGAAAAGCAACCCGGACCATGGGGAAGAAACATGGGGCCCAGAGCCAGAGACCGGAGCACTGTAAGGCTTTCATCCCCCTGCTGGAACCTGATGGTGAAGTCCCTGAGATACTGCTGGCCTTTCCTCCAGGGTGTCAATGAGTCCTACAAGAAGAACCTGATGGCCCTGAAGAAGTTTGTAATGGTGAAATTCCTCAATGATTCTGTTGTGGACCCTGTGGATTCTGAGGTGAGACACTGCTTAGGCAGGCTACAACATTCCAGGAGACCACAGGACTAAATGACATTAAAATACACCTGCCTGTTGGGTAAAAAACATTCAGTCCCTTCCACCCACCTTTGTGTAGAGCAGGGGTTCTTCACCCAAGGCCTATACATGGGACACTGAAGGTTATAATCCCCTACCCCTAAAATTATATGCAGAATTGTGTAGCTGCATTCTCTGAGGAAGGGTCTATAATTTTGATCAGATTTTCAAAAAGACCCAACAAAAGGTTCAGAACCACCAGACCCAAGTCAATAAATCTCTAAGGTTGGCATTTAAGGTCTGCCTTGACATGTCTCTCCAAACTAATCTCCCTTGGCTACCCACTTCATACTCTCTGATCAAGCCATACTATAATATTTGAAATGCCCCAAACTTTTTCTTTGTTCATGCTTTTCAGTCTCTAGAATACCCTTCCCTGGGCTTCTCCGACAAGCTTCTATTCATCTGCCAAGGCCAAACCCACGTCACTTCCTCCATTCAGGATGCCATCCCTACTCCAAGCAGAATTTGCTGCTGCTTCTGTAGAATCAGTTAGCCTGTATTAGCGCACTCATCACATCATGTCAAACCACAGGGTCTAGCAAACCAGGGCTTGCAGGTCAAATCCAGCCTGCCACCTGCTTTCGTGTGGCCCATGAACTAAGAATGGCTTTTACATTTTTAAATGGTTGCAATAAGAAATATTTGCTGATGTGAAAATTATATGAAATTCAAATTTCAATGTCCATAAATACAGTTCCATTGGAACACAGCCATCCTCATTTTAAAATATTGTTTGTGGCTCCTTTTTAATTACAATGGCCACATTGAGTAGTTGCAACCACATGGCTCTTAAAGCCGCAGGTATTTTGTATCTGGCCTTTACAGAAAAGTTTGCTGACCCCCCATGCTAAACAATTAGTTGTTTCTGTGCCTCATTAGACCTTCTTGAAAACAGGGACTATATACATATATTCATCTGTGAATGTCTGGAGTTTGGCACAAGGATTTTCACAGGGTAGATGCTCAATTACCATGTATCCCCGAAAATAGGACCTGGTCTTACATTAATTTTTGCTCCATTAGGGCTTATTTTCAGGGGATGTCTTATTTTTTCATGCGCAACAATCTACATTTATTCAAATACAGTCATTTCTTCTTCTGGAACATCATCATAACGTACTAAATGCATCCATCTGGCTGACAATCTTCACTGGGCTTATTTTCGGGGTAGGTCTTATTTTGGGGAAAACACGGTATAGGAAGCAGACATTCTGGAAAATTGGAAAGCTCTTTGGAAAGATTAACTCATCCTTCATTATCCACCCTTAAGAAGAGATGAGTCAAGACATAGTCTATTTTTCCTCCTTGTTACAGCTTTATGATGTTCAGTTTGTTGGTAGTCTTAGCTACAAGCCAGTCAAATTAATTTGGCAGTGTGTGCCACGTGTCTGATCTGCTTATTTCTTCCTTTCCTGCAGTGGTTTGGATTTTACAGAAGTGGCCAAGACAAGGAAACCATTCCCTTACAGAAGTCCACACTGTACACACAGGTAACTGGGAGGGGAGAGGCGCCGTCCTTTTCAACTCGCGGCTTCTGAAGCTGCTTTCTTTGGTGACAAATCCTGTGCTATATATCCCAGAGCAGTAGGTGCTCATGAGGCGTCTGGCTCATTTCTGATACAGGTGAGGCTGCTGACTGTTGCACTAGCCTGGCAGGTGCTGGTTTACAGAAATTTGCATCCTGAAGGTTGAAGGACCTGTATGTGCCTCATGGTTTTCAAGCAGGTTCAAGAGACACATCTCTCACTCCTTCCTTTTGATAAAAAGGGTTAGAACTGGCTTCCTTTGCTGAGGTGCAGACTGGAACAAATCCAAGAAGCCCCCATGCATCATGAAAACATAGAAAAAGGGGTGTTACTTTAAAACATAAGTAGATGTTTTTAAATTAGGTACTGATAAGGGGAGCTCTGCCTGCAGGGGAGTGAAGGGGAATAGAGTCATGAACTTTTTTTAGTAGGTGGTTTCTCAGAGGTTGCAGCATTTCACCACCTCCAGTTCCACTCTGAAGATTTTATGTTGGAGATACTCTCCCCCAAATGCACAAGTGCTACATCTGAACCAATTGCCTTCTACTAGAGTACCTTCCAATTTCAGAAGCCAGTTGTTTCCTCTGTTGGCTTTTCTCCTGCATTTGGTACCTCAGCTTGGGTGAGGTAAAAGGAAAGGGAAGCTAGGGGCTGTTAAATTGTGGAAATTACAACTAAGAACTTCCTTCTCATGAAACTCAAACTGATGGTAGCCACAGAAGCATCTTTCTGGCCGTCGGAAGTGCTCACCTTCCCAGCCGTCCTTGTTCTGAGGCACACAGGCATTTTCCACTGCACGATCTGAGTGTCCCACGTTTGTTATCGAAGGGTTGGATATGTTTTAAGTTGTCTAGCTAATGTTCCGTCTGGCTCAGTTCCACTTAACCAACATTTTGAGGCAATTTTGTCTGTGGCTTGCCCACCCGTAGTTGGTCCTCCAGAAAGAAACTTTGGGAAACTTCAGAAAGCAGAATATAAGCAGAATATGAAACTCGGTATAGAATATCTCAACTGCACATGTTTTTAATGCTTAGGGGGAAAAATGGAAGGAGGTATTCTTTCTGGCATCTTTGACAATACACCTAAATTTTAATACTGAGGAAAAAGATTTCGTTTTGAGACTATATTTCAAGTTAACATCCTATTTCTGTACTATTTTACTCCAAAACTTTTCATTAAGCCTCTTGACTAATTATGGCCTTTGTCTCTGCAGGACCGCTTGGGGCTAAAGGAAATGGACAACGCAGGGCAGCTAGTGTTCCTGGCTCTAGAAGGGGATCATCTTCAACTGTCTGAAGAATGGTTTTATACCCACATCATACCCTTCCTTGAATGAAACCCTTGCAATTTGCACCAGAGCTCAGGGAGCCCCCAACACTCCCAAACCAGTGGAAGACCACTCCCTTTATGCCCAAGATTGAGCTCAGATCCAGCTTGCAACTAATCCTTCTCCCTAATCATCTAACACGCCCTGCTCCAAAAGATCTAAGATCCAAATCTTCTCCTTATCCTATCAGCATATGGTATTGAATACAAGTTTAATTAGTAACCAGAGATTGTTTTACAATCATTTGATGTGGTCAAGCTGTCATAGGAAACAGTCTGCTGCAGGTCAGTGCCAGAACTGTGCCCAGGCCCAGAAGAGACTGAACAAAAGCAATGAGCTGGATTCTAAGGGCAAACACCTTTCTCAGGAAAGTCTAGCCCCATTTCAAGCCAAGAGAAGGCCAATACCCAGGCCTGAGGCATACTTATAAATGCTCTGTTTTGCTTGTAGAAATTTAACCAATGCTTGGAGAAATATTGCTTGGGTAATGTTTCTGCAAAATCTGAGACTGCCCTCCTCTCTATGTTGCCTTCTGTGATATCTTAGCAATTAGACAAATTCCACTAACCTAAGCCGTCTTTTTGTCTCCTCAGGTAGTGAATTAGTTGCTCTCACAAAAGGAGGGAAGTAACACCCAACTGGATTGCTTAAGGAAGGAAGTGTATATACATTGCTTAACTGATTGGGGGTGGGGGGAGAAAAATGTAGAAATGGACATGAAAAACGAAGAGGCAGCCTGTTCTTTCCATCCCATCCTTGATGAGCCTGTCCTTTAATATGACTAGTGGTCTGGATTGTAGACTCACTGTTGCTGGCATCATAGAGAATGGGAGGAAAAATATGAAGAGATATGGCTAACTTCCATTTCAAAAAATTGTATTTACCAATACACTCCAAAGTTGTTTATGATGTGTTCTTGCTCAAAAAGCTTGGAGAATATTGCATACCCCTTTTCTCCTCTTGGAGATCAACCCGCATTAGAATATTAAGGACTCAGAATTCCTGTTTCGGTAAAGAAAACTAACCTACCATTTCCCACACTTTGAGTGGGACATCTTAGCCCCCACTGTCCCGCCTGTGGAAACCGATCAACACTTTTGGAAGACTTGTGCGGAATACCAGTTTGGGGAAATGATTAGCTACACGTGAGGAAATACCTTGTTAGTGCTGTGAAGTTTACCCTTTATGATTTTTCCTTCACCTCTCTCAAGCCTTATTTTTCAACTAAAAAAATATGAGGCTGAAGGGCAAGAAGTAGAGGGATATTAAAAGAATTGTATGACTGTCTAAAATAAAAAGTAGCTTCTTATCCTTGGAGTCGTTTTTTTCAATATTCTTATATCTCTGTCCAGCAAATACTACAGGTAAATACCAAGCAAGTTTGGTATTAATTTTATTCTATTTTCTGTATAACTTTAAGTACATAAAGGTTTATTTCCACAGGCCTCAGGAAATGGGCAGAAGTCACAGGACAATCTCTCTTCCCACCAAAAAAATGTTGCATATTTTGGTGTTTGTCCTAGAGGGAAAAACTGAAATTTACATTAGCAATGCTGTGCAAGATTCTTACATAAGACCTAAAAGCAGTCTGCAGTGGAGATTTTAGTCCTTTGTTCAGGTGCCTGGACAGAAGCCAAAAGCTGATGAGCATAACAGGGCAAAGGAAACAGTGCAGATGGATGACAGGCACCTAACATGGAAAGAGGAAGGAATGCCAGATTCCTTGGAATGGTGTGTTATTTTTTTCTTTTTTAGTCATCTCTGTGGAAGGTGCTGGGCAGGGATCCCAGAGAAAAAAAAGGATCCAAGACGCCTTTAACTGGTCTGGGTGCAGGGCACTGCCACAGCAGCTGATACAGGAGAACCTACTATCTCAGGTTCAGGCAGAGCCAGGATGGAGTGCAGAATAAAAGGAATGCTATAGGAAACAGTTTTGCTTAGAATGCTAGCTGGATGGCCTAGCTTCAGCCTTTGGTCCAGTGCAACCCTTGCCTCACTTGTCAACAGTGAAAGATTAGTCTGGTTAGAAGAGTCAGCTGGAGTCACACCAGCTTCTGGTACCTTCATGCTCATTGTTAGAAAGAGAGTGACTTGTGTGAACTTTCTGAGCTGTTAATTCCTAGGGACCACTTTATTCTTCCCAAAGACTGTTGGTCAAAGGCTGAAAGCTAAAATACACCAGTCCTGAAGTTCCTTAATGGACTGGCAGTGCAGTTGAGCTGATATGGAAAAGCTGCGCCTTCCTGCAGAAGACCAACTGACCTGCTATCCCACCCCAAATCTCAGCCTGAGGTATATTTCAGTGAAGGCAGGTAGCTGTGCTTCTCAAAGCAGAGAAGCAGTTTAAGAGCAGAAAGGTAGAGGAAATCTAGAAAAGAACCGTCTCAATACAGATTTATCCCATGGTGTGAGGGAGAGGGCAAAGAACCCAGTGGCACTTCGCTTATCCAGCTATTTCTGTCACTGTGGTGACCAACTTCTGTCCATTCCATAGGGTCTTGAACTGCTCTGGGACAGGGAACTCATTCTGAAAATAAAGAAACAACAGGTGTAAATCTGAGCTAAAAAAATAAGTTGAGGTAAAATTCTACACTTTTCCAATGCTTGCTTCTACTAAACTTTGAAAGCAGGTAGGAAGTAGTGAGAGAGAAACTGAAGCCACCTGAAAAGGCATGACTATGTAACTGGCAGCACCCCATCTTCTACCACCTCCCCAACCACTGACACAACGAAGGAGTGCTGCAGCGTAGGAATGAGAACGGCCCCAACACCAGACAGATGTCGGTTTGAATCTGTGCCCTACTGTTCACTGACCAGTGTGACCCTGGACATACTGTTAAGCCTATGAGGCGTAGATGAGAGTGTGGATGACTTCAGGGCACCAGCTCAACAGGGTGCTGTGACTCAGTGCCTGTACCTTTTTACTACCCTGAGCATCTGCTCAACCTAAGAAAGGCGGAAGCCACCCTCTGCTTCTGTGTGCTTGAGGCATGCACCACTGGATTTGATCCTCTCAGTGCAGAAAGCCCATCAACTAGCTTTGTCTATGCAGGAAGTCTTCAGTCCCTTCTGCTTTGGGGTCAATACTACTAAAGAGATCAAGACACTTACAAAGTCACCGCCTTCTGTAGGAATGAGGACATTCATCTCAGAAGATTTGGCACTGACTATCTCACACTCCAGGGAATTCTTACTCAGGTAAACGTGGCAGCCGTCTGTTTTGTTGATGGAAATGGTTGGCACTTTACCCATTACCTGCAGAGAACACCAAGAACACTAAGTCTTAGCAACTGGGGAGAACAACAGTAATTTGCAGGAAAAGCTTTCACTGCTTCACATGATTCAGCAACTGCATGACAAGCCACAGGTGCGCAACAGATACTGGATACTAGGGGCAGGATGGGATGGGATGGGTGCTGGAAAGAGCCGCTCTAGGAGCCAACTCCTCTCCTGCCACATCCAAAGCAGCTCAGTTTACAGACTTTGTAGAATCAGATTCCCACCACAGCAACATCTGTGGGTCGGCTATGTCTCTTTCAATTAATTCCTCAGGGACCAAAGGAAGGAGCCAAGGTATCAAGTTACCTGAACTTTGACATCCCTACTATTGATTATCTCCACAATGCCCACCACGTCATCGAATACCAGCCCGAGTTTCTTACAGTTATCTAGGAGAAGAAAGGGAGGTCAACAGTGTAACTCGAAAGGAAAGTATTATATTTAGGAATCTTTAGGAATAGAGTAGGTATGGTTCCAGCCCTCTTAGGTTCTAGAACAGAGCATGCCCAAGACAATAAGAACTCACCTACTGTAATGGAGTTAATTTTACCCTTGATTTGCAATGTCGTGTTGACACACTTGTATATGTAAGCCACCTGTTTCAGCTCTGTGCCATCTATCATCAGGTTGGAAACATTCTCCTGATTTTCCTGTTAAAGAGATACACCTTTCAGGAATCTCATCACTAAGCACACACTACCCCCCAAAACAGGCTATCCCAAACTGTCATTCTTGCAATCTACGCAAGAACCCCGCATTCATTTGGCTGTGCTCCATCCAACCCCGTCCCCACTCCTTGTTCCCCCAGTCCTGCCGTTATTAACTCACCACTCTCCACTTCTTGCCCTCTAGTTCAAGTACAGCTGGCTCCTTCTTCGTGGCAGGTTTGGGGGATGGGCTGACTCCTGGTTTAGGTGCAGAGAATGGTTTGGGGCCACTTCGCACCGGACCGCTCTGAGACTTCAGGGCAGGGTTCTTGTGAGTCTTCATGTCATCGGAAACATGTTTCAGGGCTGTGAGAACAACAGCTGCCTTGTATCCGTCCTCAGCCCAGGGCTTTGGGCTGAGGCAATAACCAACTTCTGCTAGCAGAAGTTAGACTGACCCTTAAAAAAAATTCAAAGCCAAAACCCAGAGCCTCTGAGATGTTCTTTCACAAGCAGTTTTGGAGAAGCACTTTCATAATTTCTCTTCTACCCTAAGGTTAACTTATATAGTTCCATTCAAAAAAATAAAACATGGCATATGTGGGGGCAGGGATGGGTATATAAATCCACAGAAAAAGATCTAGAAGGACACATACCAAATATATACTCACAAAATAAGTATGTAGTTTTAAATGCAACAGAGGAAGAAAAAGTAACATGTAACAGTAAAGAAAATTTGTAAAAGAAAAAAACCTCACCCACAGCTAACCCAAATCAGTGTTAGCATTAGAAACTCTCCAATATTTTTTCTAGCAATAGTTGTTTTTATTTGGTTAAAACCATACACACTATTAAATTTGGTTTAACCAGCTAACACTTAATAAAAATGTTCTCATGTTAACCTACAGTTTCTAAAAATATCTTTTTTTTTTAGGGAAAAGGTTCCATAATCCCCCTCAGGAGGCTGACCCCCTCCTTGCTCTTGAACATGGCCCAATCTATATAACCGATACTGAGTGGCCTTTTTAGTTCCACCATTCCTTGCAGTTGTAGTTTAAATACTAGATTTTTCTTAAACACTGCATGGTTCATTGTAGAAAAGGATTTAATGGCTGCATAGTATTTCGTCAAGAGGACATACTACAGTTAACCATTTATTTTATCGTTGGATATTTAGATGTCACACCATTTTTAGCTACTATAAATAACACTATAAAACTTGTTCTTTTAGATACTTTTATAGGTAGATTTCTAAAAGAGGGCTGTATAATTTAGCCTTCCGTCTGCTGTGTATAAGGGTGTCTACTCTCTCTATACCAACATTAGGTAACTCTTATGCAAATTTTCCACACAATGATCACATATCCTATGAGGAAGTTAATTCCCAACACAATGATGTCCCAAAGAGACCATGTAGTAATAGGGGAAAAGCTCTGGGGAAAACTGCTGGCACCATGCCTTGGCACAATAAGGTACACCATATATGCCACTTAATATTAAATCACTTTCCTATGGGGCAGAGGGGCTTCCCTCAACTATAAATCACCCATTTTCAATATCCATTTAAACCACCTTTGCTATCCCTTTGGGCAACTTGAAGGAATGTGACACCCAAATTAATTCTCCCCGCCACAAACCAGGGTTCTGGTTTCCAGACTGTCCAGTCTCTAGTTGCTAAGGCCTGGCCCAAACAACTTACACTACTAACTCTTCTTGCCAAAGTACTCACTTACCATGTGTGATGCTCTCCCCCTGGTTAATCTGTGCAAACAGTGCTGAGCGTGAAGCAGAGTCATCTGAGCCTGAACTGGTAGGCATTGGGGGAGGAGGTGGGCCTGGTGGTGGTGGGGGAGGGCCTGATCCAGCAGAGGGTCCAGATGGCAATCCACTCAGTTCTTTTGCCACAGGTCCCTGGAACAGTAAGTGCAGACAACAGTCACCCTCTCTTCCCCTCTATTCCATTCTCAATTGGGTCCTACGTGTGTGCAGGGCACACAGGGGACCTACTGTAGCCCTGACGCAGTGATCAATGCTTCCTTCTCACACCCAACTTGGCTTTATTCCTTCTCACCCTTTCCCAAGGATCCAACTCAGCTCCACTCTTCAACCTTCTCATTTCTCCTTTGGCCTCTACCTAATTCCAGCTTAAACCCATTCTTCTAAAAGTCTTAAGTGTGTCACCAGTACCTGAGACTGAACAAGCCCAAGACTGAGCTCATCATCTCCTGCCTGCTCCCCGACCTGTACAATCACCCCTTTGTCTCTATTTCAGTGAAAGACATTACCATCCAAGCTTGACTGTTCAATCTTGTTGAATCTTCAATCCCCTCAAGCTCACTAAATCTTTCTTTTATCTCGGTTTTTATCTTCTACAAATTCTTTGGTACCAGACTCTAGCACCATGAGCATTTCCAGAGGGTGAGCATGAGCCCTTATTCCTAACCTATAAAACTGAGGCTTTTTTAAGGACGAATCTGATCGTTATTACTCTCTTGCTCCAATGCCTATGACAGCTATCACCTATTATAAAGTCTAAAACTCTCAACTGATCTTCCTTCCCAGCCTTTTCTCTTAAAAATCTGACTATTTCTCCATACTGAATCCAGAGATGACCAATCTCTACATTTAATCTGCATTTACTTTGCTTAAGCTATGCCGTTTGCTGGTATCCCCATTGCTCCCACTTCTCACTGCCTTACACTTGCAAAATATCTCAGATCAGAGTATATCCCTTCAAAGTACGATCTCTCCCAGTGAGAATCACTCCTCTTTCTCATGCTCCGTAGTGTTTATCTTTAATATAGTATTTAGCTAGGTGTTTTATATTGGGCTTGTGTATCTGTATTTTGAAACTTCAAGAGGGCTGGGATAATATACCTCATTCATCTGTCTCCCGTCAGCCTAATCAGTCCCTGACCCATGTTTACTAAAATAGAACAGAAATGAATATTCTTTCTCTGACCCTCACTTTCTTTACTCTTTCTTTTTTCCCTTTCCTTCTCCCCTTTTTCTTTCTATTCTCCATTGAAAAAGACTAGCATTCCTTCTTGGACCTTGGTAGTGCCAAAGTCTAAGAAACCTGTGGACCCCATCCTGGAGGAATAAAAGAAAGGAGGCAGGATTCACTGACCGTTTTGCTCCAGGTCAGTCCGGTGGTATGGAACTCCTTAATGTAAGCCTGCAGCTCTGTCCATATACTCAAGTAGGCTTTGACCCAGTCCACATGCTTCTTATCCCTGGTAGAATTAAAGAGGAACTCATCACAGGCAGCCCGGTGCATTCCAATAGTGATTCCAAAACACTTTCTACCTGTATGCTCACATCCTCCTGCCTGTGGTGTTTCTTAGGCTCTGCTCAATGCCAGCTTTTCTATTACCACTGAGCTTTTCTTCTTTTTAAAAACGTACTCCATTACCCTAATTAGACTCAAGTCCATTAGGACAGGGATTCCAGATTATATCACTTTCTCTTATAGCAGCATTCCTTAAACTTTTTCCATAGTAGACCTTAGGCAGAACTTAATACATAAAACTGATAAAAGCAGACATTCTGTGCATGAAGCCATAGCAGAGATCTCTTGAGCATCACTGTGGAACTCTAGGACTCCAAGAAACTCAACTGCCGCAGAGCACAGAGTACCTTGTGTCAAAATATGACCCGCACCAAAAAAATAAGAAGTAAAAAACTTCCCTTTAGGAAGAAATACTCAACATTAAGTGATAGAAACAGCACTGCAGTGTGGTTGCAGTCTCCTTTCTTATACATTAGCTGGAAGACTTTATGGTTATTTAGCACAAGACCTAATTTCCTCAACTACAAAGTGATGGGGATATAATGGTGAGGTATAATGAAAACATTGTGATGCTAATTCCAGGTTGCTGGAATGATCAGGAGGGGCTTGGTATTCTGGGACATACTTCACACACATGAACGCTTACTCAGTCACAGAGTAGTTCCTCAACAAATGCTGACTGATAACGAACAGAAGAAAGGAAGTTTGGGTAGCTTTGCAGCTAAGTAATAGCTACCTACCTACAGTCACTCCAGCTCAAATCCAGCAATGGAAAAGTCAGTTAGGACTGGTGGACATAGGTGGTTAGACATATAATGAATTCCTCACTTAATACCTAAGTTGGCCAGGCAGCTTTCCTCTCACTTTACCGACTACATCAATAGCCAAGGTAATTTCCCAGTAAATCTTACTGAATCTTTTGCCACTCGGCCACTTCGAAATTCTCAACAAAGGAACAAAATCTTGTCTAAACAGGGAAACTAAAAGGCATTAGTCCATTTTAACCTCCAGGAAAACCTCCTGAACTTGGAAGGTTAAACATCAGAAGACTAAAAGGGCCTCTACAAACCCTGGAAAAAAAGCAGAAATGGAAGCAGACACACTTCCTGCTTACAAATGCAGCTTGTATGGGCCAATCTCTCTCCAACTTTCCACAGGCAGCCCTAAGATAGCAGAACCAACACAGCAGCCAAGGGTAGCCTTAACCCCAAAGTGGTACTCCAGCAAGTATGCAGCTGGGTTTGTACTCTACCCCTTAAGGAACGGCTGGACTTACACATCTTTGTACTCCTTGAGGACTCGGTTTGTATAAAACATGGCAGCATCATTCATTTCTTTCACATAAGGACCAGGCTTGGGAGCCTAGAGAAAGAGAAGGTGTCAGTGTCTCAGAGCCTCTCCAGCCCTCTCTCCTTACCCTTTTCATCCTATCCCTTCCCTCCCATGGAAGTTGCGCTGCTTACCATAGCCACCCAACCCAGGGCCTGGATACTTTCACTGACAGCTGACAGGTGATTGAACAACTTGCTGCCACGGTTCTTCTCCCGAAAGGTTACCACTTCTTGGATCTGCTCTGAGATGGGTGCTAACAAATCAGAAAGCTTATTCTGGGAAAAGATGCAAGAAAAGATTCAAGTCAGAGTCTTTCTACAAAACACTTTGTATGTTGGTCAGCTCTGATCCTGAAGGCAAGAATTCTTTATGGACTACCATGAGTATCCAAATAAACTTTGTATCCGTCCTGCAGATTCATGAGCTAAAATACTGCTCATCATTTCTCTCTCCTCAGAGCTCCAACCCCTCAGGCTGGATTTTGTGGTTCTTCATGATCAGGACCCACACTCTAGCTATACCAGAAAATTCTACCACTTCAGCCACTTGTCTCTTTTCTGTCCCACTCATAGAAGATATCAGTTCATTTCTGGGCCTTTACTCATGATTGTCTCTTCTTTTTCCATCTACCCAAACACTCCTCATGCTTCATGAGGAACAGCCCTCCAACTGCAGTCACACAGGCCTCCTCCAGCATTTATTGTCAGCATAACCAATTTTGGCACACCGGCACAAACTATTAATGGACCCATGAGAATGTTTTTCTCATTAATTCTTCAAAGACAAGGGCTTTGTCTTAGCCCTCTTTTATAATCCTTATAGCCCTCACCACATTGCTAGCCATACAGCAGCTGCTGAGTAGAGATCTGTTGAATCAAATGCAATTAGGGGGTTTGAAATCTGAGCAGACAATGTAGCAAAATGGATGAATCTTATGTTTCTGTGTTTCCACCCTTCCTCCAAAGCTCAGTTTCCTGAACATCTCGATTCTCAGCTCTTAGCATGAAAACAGTCTAAAGCAGAGATTGGCAAACTTTCTATAAAGAGCCAGACAGTAAATATTTCAGGCTTTGCAAGCCATACAGTCTCTGTTGCAATTTCTCACTCTGCCATTGTAGTGTATAAAGCAGCAAGAGACAACGCTTAAAAGAATGGAATGGCTGTATTAAAAAAAACCCACCTCATTTACAAAACAGGTGGCAGGCCACATTTGGTCTGGGGGCTATCATCTACCAATCCCTAGTCTAAAGCAAAGGAAATGAATAGTGTCTCAGCTACCTGATTTGTTTTGGAGAAAAGGTTTAGACAAAATGCTTTAACCATTTAAGACAGATTAAGAGTTGGAGTCTAATATCTTTAACATCACCTTATGCTACTTTTACATTATTTAGGCATGCCGAGGGTCCAAGGATTTTAATATAGCATTAGCAGGAAGACTTGTTTGATTGCCCCTCTGTCTAGCAAAGCAAAAAGCAAAAAGAAGAAACAAAGCTAAAATCTTTGGCTCTGAGAAAAATCTAAATTCTCTCCAATTCATTTCACACCTTGGCAGCATAAAATCTGAGGTAGAGGTAGAGATAAAGGGAGATTCCCCCACCCACTGAAGGATGAGGGAAGAAGCAGTACTTGAGAAGTTTTCGGATCTCCACAGTAGCATTATTAAAGCTCACTCACGGTGAAGCAAAAGAACCACACTCTCTGTGACCCAAAGGGCTTATGGGATAATGTGATGAATTTAGCCTCAACCAAGAGGCTAAAAAAACGCTGATGACTAAGAGAAGCAGCAAAGTCCCATGGGTAACTACAGTCCTAAGTGAAACAACAGAAGAAAGGCCAGGAGAACCCAATACTCAGTGGCATGTTCCTATACTGACACTCTAAGTGTGACTCTACTCCTGGAACTTGGTGTGATCGTACATGAGCTTGGTGGGTCTATTTTTGCAAGTTGTCATAGCTTAGCAGAAACCTCCCAACTTGTCCTGAACATCAAACCGAAACAAAACCAACCAGTAGTGAACTTACACCTCCTGGCTGCTGGCACTGAGAGGCTGTAACCAAGAGAGCTCGCTCCAACTTCAGACCGGTGTGGACCATCTCCGCCTGCCGGAAAGAGAACAATCAGCTATCGATGACACATTACAACTGGAGAGGTCCTGATAAGAACAACCTGAAACCTCTACTTCCATGTACTCTAGTAGGAATCCAGGCACTTCATGTTGCTTTCCTCAGATATTCCAGATTATAGGGACTGAGAACAGAATTCCATATCCCACTGTTTCTACTGGATATGTATCAGGGATACACATCCAGGAAATTAGGATCATCAGGGCTAGCCTTAGAGGTCAAGTTAGCAACTGCACATGCAGTGTGACATGAAGTGCGCTCCTCCCCCTCATCACCAAAAAGACCTCTTTTCTCAAAAAAATAAAGACAGGAATAAAGGCAAAGGCCTAAAATTTTCAAGGTATTTACTCCTTTAGCTAAAAGCTATTACTCAAATGTTAGATCATGATCCATTCATAGGTAATTAATCAAATCAATGTAGTGAGCCATAACCACCAATACTTTATTAAATGAAATAACCAGCACTTTACTAAATGAAATAGAGCAATAAATAATGAGTGCAGCACATCAGCTTGAAATTATTTCCAAATAAAAAGTTTTTAAAAAGTACAATACAACTAATACAAAACACATTTTGTGAAACTTATCTGTTAAAAAGATGCATTTTCTTACTAAGGGTCACGGTCAAAAAAGTTTAAGAAACATGAGGCTATAAGAACTATTAAAATACAAAAATTCAAATGAAGTAATCTATTTTTTTCTGGATTTGCATTTTTAAGTACAAATGTGGTATGTTTTTAAATTTTTTTCAAATGTTACAGACTATATAAAGTAAAAATGCAAGCCCCAAGACAGTATGGAACTATTGAAGTCCCAGTTCCACACTCTAGAGCAGGGGAGTCCAAACTTTTTTCAACGTTTTTTACCAAGGGCCATATGCGGTAAAATACACAAACAGCTGGGCCAGTCACTCGAGGTGAAGTACGTATTGCCTCATCTGGTTTATTTAAGTAAACTAAATATATTTTTGGAATTTGCTGCGGGCCAATAAAAAGTGGATTGCAGGCCGCAGTTGGCCCGCGGGCTGCAGTTTGGACACCCCTGCTCTAGAGCTAACACCACTGCCAACAAATGGTATATAAGAGGTTAAAAGTAGATCTTTCAAAGTAACCAGTCTTGCTGGAGGGACAGGAAGATCCTAAACATGGTTATTACTCCTCAACAATCAATAAGAAGACCAGCAGGAAGATTTTGGGGCCCAAAGAGAGAGCCCAAAATATATACATGAGTGTGGGGTAGTGGTGACGATGTGGGTGGCAGCACATGAAGGAAGGTGGGTGGAAAGGCAGCAGCACATGAAGGGAGGTGGGTGGAGAGGCATCTGTCACTGCCTACTTCATATTCTTGCTGTGGGCTAAGTGTAAAAATAACTCATATTAGCATAACCAATAACTATGAAGTACAGTTTTATAAATGCTAAGTCACAATAATGACTCTTTTGAACAAGCCACCCTAAGCATGGTTATATAACATGTTGGGATGAGACTGGTAGCATGTCCTCACTACAAAGATGAACCGAGTCATATTTTATGCAAGTTAAAAAAAGACCACACAGGATATGTGATAAAAGCAGGGGACCTGGAAAAATCTGAGGAACCGCTCCAGTGCCTGGACTGAACTCCAGGCAGAAGTTGGCGGGAAAGGAGCCAGAAGCCTCTTAAGGAGCTCTTAACCCAAGGGTGAGTAGGAGTTGAAGAAAGCCACCAGTCCTTAAAAGAGGGGAAAAAGGGCCAAACATCCTTACATGTTTCTGCACATCTCCTCCAATCTCTTTACTGATCTTCAAGTACTCCGCCACAGGACCAGCAAGCAGTGAGTCAAATGCTTGCACATAGGGAACTGCTCCTGCTGAAGACAGATACATCACAAAGAACCAGTCACGCATCAGAAAGTGATTTGTTAAAAGGCACTTGTATATGAAAGTGGAAAGGGACGGCTATACAGTAAACAGAATACTGGAACATGAGCTAGGAAACCTAGGTTCTAGTTCTACTGCCACCGCTAACTGGTTGTATGACCCTGACTTAAGTCCCTTTCCCTCTGAGCTTAATTTTCTTTATAAAATGAAAATAAACAGAATGATCCCCCAAGGTTCCTTTTAGCTCTAACATTCTATGATTCAATTGGTGCATATGCAAAATGGCCAATTTGCCAATCATTTAGAGGAAATTTTAATATCACTTGTCATTTGACTTACACTGGAGTCATTTTGGTAAAGAAAGAACAGGAAACAGCACACAAGCAGGAAGTTCTTGTGTTAAAATAACTTAACCACAGGCCTCCCTGCACAAGTCACTTCCTCCCTTATCTGTTCAGAGCAATTCAATTTACAGGCGATGAACTTTCTAGATTAAGCATTTTTTGGAAGTTAGCTTCAAAGGAGAGAATACATTGTGAGAGAAAAAATTCTAGGCCGAGACACTGAGTCTTCATTCAAAGTATTCTGCTGGGCTGCATATACTGCTTACCTTTCGTAGCACTGTCTCCATACCCACAGTGCATGTCAGAGGCATGGGATACTGCCTCCAGGCGGCCCACTGCCCTCTCCAATCTTTCTACCAGATTTTGCATGTCAGCCATAATGTACCACCTGCTGAAACAGATCAAATGTCATTTGTTATTTTAATATTACATGGTACCTAAGGAGAAAAGACAGAATACTCTAGAGGGTGAAGAGGATGCCAACTCTGAGGAACAGAATCATTTAATAATAAAATAAGATGGAAAACACTCTAGCATATTTGCAAAATCATAGAGACCTCATTAAGCAAGAGAACTACCCAGGAAAAGGTGTTCACTGAAAGCAAATGCTTCCTCATTCAAATACGTGCTGAATATTTATGATACCACGAAACATCATAATTTAGAATTTATGAAGTGTAGTAACATACATTGTCTTAGATTGTGCCTTCCAACAACTATTCAGGGATGGAAAGATAATTATTACACTCTTAGAGATAGGAAACTTAACGTCAGTGAAGTTAAATGATTTAACTACAGTCACATAATTAGGTAATAGGGAAGCCAGTACTCAAAGTCAAGTCTGGCTCTAAGTTCAGTGTTTTTTCCTGTAATATCCTGCATATGAATGCCCAAAACCAAGATAAATAGAATATTTATCAGGCCCTCAATAACTTACAGTCTACTATAGGAGACTCAACATCTACAACTATAAAACAAATAGAAAAAAAATACTGCAGATAGAGTAACACAGGATTTCAGAGCGGGAGAACATGCCAGCTGGAAGGATCAGATAAGGACAGCACGAGAAACTGCCATTTGAGCCAGGCTTCAAATGAGGATGGTAGGAAGGGTCTGGATATGCAGTAGGGAAGAGTGGACACATCCAGAAGAGCTTCTTCCAGATCTTTCCCAAGTACTAATTTATCTCACTCAGTGTCTAATATCCTAAAGAACGTAAGCTCCACCAGAGAATGGACCTTTCTCTGGCTTGTTCCCTATTATGCTCTATCATCTAGAGCACTCTCTGACATTTAGAAGAGGTTCAATAAATATTTATGAAATTGAATGTCAACTGTAATTTAAAAATTTCGTATTATATTATATTACATAAAGTTAATGAACCTGAAGTATAGCAAACCAAAACTCCAAAGGGACAAGTGTTCTGAAAGCTGCCCATAAATAAGTGTTAACTGTTATCAATATACATCTACATAAAATGCTTGAGACCACAAGTGAGCTCATAAAAATCAGTGAAATTTCAACCAACCCTTGACTTGGAGAGATTCCATTTCAAAGCATTAATTAGTTCAGGTAACTGAAACCAAATGAACTCAATTCCCTTGAAGCTGCCTAAAATGACCATAGTAATTACAATTCCCCCAAAGATGACGACGTGCCAGAATATCTCAACTCAACACATTGTTCTCCCTGTGGAAGAGATAAGCAGCACACAAGATAAAGTATCCCTATCCATTCTTTTCTGTGTATGGGCTCTGGTCTTTCTGGGCCTGGTGACTTGCCAGAGAATGTTGTTTAAAAGAGAATCAAAGAAAAAAAATGAGAATGCGAACCAAATAAACCTTTCCATTCCGTGTCCTGGAGACATGGCAGCAGCCTCTACGTCTCTGCTCTGCTCACAAATGGAGCAGACTAGAAGCAGCCAATATACTATTCTCGCTTATGTTATGCCACCATCACCTGAGTCCCCAAATTGCTGCCCATTCTGGGTACTAACTAGGGACAAACTTACATATAAGTCATCACACTTGATAAATCCCAGGGGAAAAGACAGTGAGTGAATGCAATAAACTCCCAAGCTATCTTCCATTAATAGACACCGCCCGTTCTGTTATAAAACATGTCCCTTCATACACAATGACTGCTATGGGTTGAGACAAGTGTTAACGTGAAAACACAGTACAGGTGTCTCTAAAGACTGCTAGGGTTGGTGAACACTTACCAATATTAAAAGCTTAACAAAGCTTCATGGGATTTTGGTTCCTTTTCCCTATTTCACTTGTACTTGAAAGCTTTCATTGCTAAGCAAGCTATAGTTCTGCTGTCTAACTTAAGCAAACAGAGACAATACAGCTATCATTTATAGCTAGTCTCATTCTACCACTAATGGAATATAGAACAGTTCCTAGCTTTTTTGTTTTTGGTGGGGGTGGGATGAAATGTGAGATGCTATGGGAAAGGATGCCCAGAACTGAAGGCACCAAAAGACACCTTGTCTTATTGTCGACACACACATATTCACATTCTTTAGGTGATCGTGTCCACTCCCAAACCTTCCTTTCTACCATCATCGCAGTACCATCCAATCTGCTTGCCAAGTGATACCACCACAATCACCTATAGACTAACAACTCCCGGAGCAGTAGATCCAACTCAGGGCATTCTTCTGGGATTCAGAATTTTAGATCCAGCTTCCACTTAGACATCTCTACCTGGACGTCTCAAAAGCATCTCAAATTGAAATGTCCAATACAGAACTCATCATTTTCCCACCCTCCATCCCCACCTGTCTCAGTAATCCAGCACTATCATCAATCACCAGATTGACCAAGCCAGTAACCTAGAAATGGTTAAGCAGTGAAGTATAGTGGTTAAGATCATGGTATTTAGAGAAGTCACACAGATTGGGGGTTTTAATAACAGCACTCACTGGCTCTGTAACTATAAATGTTACCAAATGTTCTGGGCCTCAGCTTCCTTATCTGTGTAATGGGGACAACAGTACAAAATCCAAAGGGCTGCACGAGAATCAAGAGGAAATACATGTAGAAGTATATGGCTCAGTCCTGAAAAACTATGAAGGATTCCATATATGTTAACTCAATTATCTTCTTCCTTACTCCCCCCAAATCTAATCAGTCATCAAAATCCATAGGCTCTATCTTATATAGCTCTTGAATAGCTGCCCCTTGCCTTCATCCTCACTGACAAAAATTAGGTCTTTATGACTTTGCCTAGATTACTGCAATAACCTCCTGGCTAGTCTCCCCTAATTTCACTAATAGAACCTCCTTATCCATATTACCACAGTGACCCTTCTCAAATGCAAAGGTAATTATGATCATCTTTGCTTCCCCTTCCCAATCTGTCCCATCTCAGAACTCCTACTGTCTTTTAAGACTCAGCTAAGGTGCTGCCTTCTCCAGAAAGCCTTTCCAGTTTGGTCTGCTTTTCTTTCTCAATCTGCCCCCCTTCCCAGAACTCCTCTTTTCCATTAAGTCTCAGCCAAGGTGTCACTCCCTAAGAAGCATGTCCAGTATGTGCTCCCACAACATTGTGCTCTTTCCTCTACCGCACATTTAACACACTGGTTTAAAATCACCTATTTAACAGTCAACAGGCAATTAGCCACCCTAAGGCAGGGACTCTCTCTTCTTTTTGTAATTCCAGTACTGTATCTGTAGTAGGCGCTATAAATACAGTAGGTCGATAAGGGTCCCTGAAAAAGAAATAAGGGCCTTCGCCCTCTCTCCACTCAACACAAGACTAGCTGTCTCCTCTCTCTGACAAATCTGGGAAAAGTTTGGTTTTTTTCCTCTTTCTTTTTCTTTTTTGCTTATTTATAGGATCTTACAAACATTCCCACCTTTCAAATAAATGCTGCCGTCTTGGGCACAATCACATTGACACAGGGATCTTTAAACCAAGTACCATAAGGAAAATAAGCTTGTTTATTAGGTTATATAACATTAATTAAAAACAATACTCTCTTATCATTTCAAGTGCTTTACATCACCAAGCAGTGGCTTCTTCTGAGACTTTAAAGTATTTCTGTGAGGTATGTTATGAAGATATTGATCCCCATCTTTAGAATGAAGAAACTGACAGAAGTTAAAAAAGGTTGCCCAGTGTCAGCCAGTGGGGAAGAGCACCTGGACGTGAGCACACATTTTCTGAATCCTCGTCTGAAGCTCTTCCCACCACTGCATTTGAGCCCCAGGGCTTTCAAACACTCAAGTGACTGTGGTTCATCAGAGCATCCAGCCCAGTGTCTGCTGAGCACAGCACTGTGGATTCAAGTTCTCTTTATGGTGTCTTTAGTTACATTAGCAGTTTTCAATTTTCTCCATAGAGGCTAATACTTTTTCACATTCAGGCTGGATGACACGTTTGGAAGGCAAATGTTTAAAATAAGGGTTTTCCCAAAGAATACAGAACTGCCAGAGCAGAAAACTCTGCCCAATCTTGTTTCTTGCCATTTCTGATTGACAATAGCCAAGATCTGTATGTAAGCCTCCCTAAATAAATGTACAAATTCCCAACTATTTAAACAGTCATCACAAAAGCTTCAGCGAGAAAGACAACCCCAATTACACAAATCTAAATAAAATTAGGATTCAGGAGATCAAGGTTTGAGTCCCAACCCTGCCATGTATTAAGTGTATAACTTTAGGGCAGTCATTCAGTAGATTCTCACCCAGCACACAGAGATGTTAAGGATTAAAGGAGTACATTTTATAAATGAGTAGTCACTTTGGGAGCCTTAAAATGCAGTTCAAATGTAAAATGTTATCAGTGCATACTGTATGCTAAAATATAGGCCTCTAGAAAGATGGAAATTTATCCATCCCTCCCACCCCGACCTCCAGCCCCATTAATTCACAGCACCTAGACAACCTGGCACACAGAAGATGCTCACAAAATGAAAGTACTTAGCATTGTGGCAGCTACAGAAGATACAGAAGACACGTGGTCCCTGTCCTCCAGAAGCTTTCATTCTTATTGGGAAGGCCAAGGCAGACTAAAAACTGAAGACTATATTTTTAAAAATTCTGTTAGAGATTACCTAACTTCACTTGGATCAGGGAAAGTTAAAGTATCAGCCTTTATACTAAACCTTTTTCTTTGCAGAATGTTGTATGGTTCTGAATTATATAGTATAAATGACTATGTGGTCTCAGAGTTCAGAAGAAATCAATGAGGACTGGAGGTGATCTGGTTTCAGGAAGGAAGTGGGGCATGTTGGTGGAAAAAGGTAAAAGGAAAAAGAGAAGACATCCCAGAGCAATCAGAAGCAAAGAGGAGAGACCAAAGAGGCTATGTACAGAAAGTACAAGTAAGTTAGCCCACAGAGCCTGCAGCATGAAGTATCACGGAAATAAGGCTGGATAAGCAAGACAGGCTAGGTTAATGGAGCTGCACTGGAAGCCAGACAGTATCTGAATTTGATGTTGTGATAAATATGAAGCCATCCAGGGGTTTTGAGTGAAGGAATAATGTGATGAAAGCAAAAATTTTACAAGTACTATCTGATAAACAGAATGGCATTTGGGAAAAAAGGGAATTTATTAGGGTCTAGGTTAGGTAGAAGCTGTTGTTCATCTAACTGTAAAATAAGAGGACTACTGCAAAAAATATTCTTTACATTTCAAAGGAAAAAAAATCCATAACATCTAGTGTCTAAGCAGATCTAGAAACCAAATGAAAAGAATCAACCTACAAATAATCAATTTTAGGCAACGAAGTGACCAGCCTCTGAATTAAGTGCTGTGGAAATACAAAAGAACGGTGAAATAGTTTTTCTGCTCAAAGGGAGTCTAGCAGGAGAAACAAAGCTACCTTCCACTGAATCTCTGGTTCTCAGGATAAGGAGGGAGTGTAGAAATTATCTTGTAAAAACACCATCAGATGCCAGAACAGACCTTTCGACATTCTCCGCAATTAGCAAGGTAGCCTCTGTTCAAATACCTTCAGGGTGGAGAACCCGAGGCTTCTGGAGGCAGCCCATTCCATTCAGACAGCTCAAAGTATTCAAAGTTCTTCCTTATATGGAGGCAAAATCAGCTTCCCTGCAGTTTCCACCCACTGATCTTGGTTCTGCTCTTAGAGGTCACACAAAACAAGTGTGCATTAAACACAGAACAAGTACTAACTGTGTGGTGCTGACTATTGAGGAGTACAGCATTCAGAAGGGACTCCGGAGTTGCAAATCCAGTAGCCTAAAAGAATGATGAGACTATAGGCAGAAACATGTTCTGCAATGTTCCAGTTAGGGCAAGAAGATGAAGTCAGTTTTGGATCTGCAGAGTGTGAAGAGAAGACGAAGCTTCTAATTGGAAATATCCAGTAAGTGGTTAGAAGTAAAGCTTAGGGAAGGATCAAGGCTAGAGATCAATGTTTGCAAGGCACTAGCAAAGAAATGTCATCAAGTCACAAGAGTGGATAGGCTGTGGGAGGGGTATCATGCAAAGCAAAATGAAACTAGGAGCTTGATTCTCCAGCAATTTCTTTTGCAGTTTAAAACAAAGAAAAATCAGAAATGGCAATGGATTCCTGTCAAAAGTACTTCATACTCTCATCATTCTAACAACTCAAACAACCCAATTCCTTCTGCCCATTCAAGGAAGTGGTTCGGAAGTAAATGGAACCCGGTTACTCCTGCAGTTCTTGTCCCATCGCACCAGGTAATTAAGACAGTGGTACGAATTCCTACTTGAGTAGGAAGGAAGTTGCTACGCTTAAAATGTTTTCTACTTTGTTTGGTAGTTGTTCCTCTAAGTAATACCCTTAAATAAAATGGAAAAGAAATCAAGTATACAAGTCAGCCTGTATACTACGGTAACTCAACTGATCTGCTTCAAAATGTTTCTCTTGGCCTTGACTTTGCAATTCTCTTCCTGAGATGTTATCCGAAGAAAGTAATCCCAATGCGGGAAAAGTGATATGTGGGAAGGTGTTCACTGCAATGTTAGGTTAGACTTCTGATTATAGGGGAATAGCTAAAGGCACTGCAGAAAAAGACTTGAAGAAAACACAAAATTTAAAGTACTTATCACACAGAGTGATGGGATTTTGGACAATTTCCCCCTCTATTTCCCAAATTTTCTTTACCAAAGTTATATAATTTCTTTATAACGAAAACAAAACAAAACAGCTCCACTAGGATATATCTCTTAAGCTACCACTGAGCTATAAGGCATTAGTTCTACTCCTAACAACATAGAAATTCTCATCACTAGGCTCTAACATGTCACAAAGCAAAACCTAGACGTGATAATAGGAGATACTTACAAATTGGCTGTTTTAACCCAGAAACCAAAGAACAGATACCACTTTGCCCCAGTAAAGATGCCATCTAAATCTAACCCAAATCAGGAGCCACTGTTCTTCCTCCAGCATTTGGTTTCGCTGATGAAACCAATGACATTTAGTGCCTGAGTCACTGCCACCTGAGGTTTAGATTAAAAGAGAAAGAAAAGACTATCTTCCAGGGAGGGAAAGAATCCAAGTCAGTATCAGCACTAGGCTCCTGTTCCCTCCTTAAACACGGTCCTCTATCTGAAACTCCAGGAGTGAGTAAAGGTAGTAATGGTGTACGAGTTGCAGTCAGACTTGGGAACTAGCTGTTTCAATGGTCTGGGGCAAACAGATAACTTTGTGTGCCCATGGGTTCTCCTCTCTCTTACATTCAAGGAATATTATGAAGACTAACTCCATCAGAGCATTCAGCAGGCATCTTTGACACTATATAAGGAAAAACTGCATTGGCTGATTTCAGCTGGGCAGTCGCTTTAAACAGAACATTTCCCATTCTCATGCAGAAAGATAGATTCAAGGATGCCATTTGTCCCTAGCCATGATTCAGCTACAACTAGATGTATAAAAAGATCTCTGACTGTTAAGTCTATAATTAACTTAAGTATAGGAATTTTTGTGACTTCTGGAGGAAGAAACCAAAAAACACAGAAACAAACAAACAAAAAAAAGCAAGCTCATTCCTTCCATGAAACATTTCAACTATAACTATTTTCCAGCTGGATGGAAAAGTTTCACACGACAAGGTTTGGTAATACAAGGCAAATAAAGCTGCATTGTAGCTGAGGAATATTTTTAGAGTTAAGATTATTTTATGGGGTTTACATGATGGTATATCAAGAAGAAATAGTTCCATGGTGGATGCTATAGCTGCATTAATTTAAAGATGATAAAACTATAATAATTTAACCAATCAAAATAAACGTTGAATACCAATATCATAAACTATATGCAATTTAAAATAAATGATAATTCCTGTCCACTAAATCAAGCTGCCTAAATGCAGGCAACAGGAACAAAACAGGAATTTATAGAGCCCCAGTGTCGGGGACATAGAAACCTGCTGAGTTGCACTGTCAACACAAAGCTTTCGTCTAGTGAGTGCCTAACCAGTAGTATTTCTCTAAGATCACATCCCCTGAGGAGAAAAACAAAAACAAAAAAGAAAGAAAAAAAAAGGCAAGTCTTTCAAGGAACACCCAGGAATTCCTTGAATAAGCATTTCTTCTTGTATCAAGAAAACGCAATGCAGGGTACCCAGTGCTTCTCATGTGCCATACACTGCTAAGCATGGCCATGGACCCTGCCCTCAGAGAATTTAGTTGGGAGAGATAAGACATTGCTGCACAATCATAGCTATATTATCTGATGCAGTGGTTCTCAATCAGGGACAATTCTGTCCTCCAAGGAACATCTGGCAATGTCTAGAGACATTTTTGGTTGTCACAATTGAGGGAGTGCTACTGGCATCTAATGGGTAGAGGCCAGGGATACTGCTAAAATCCTACACTGCACAGGACAACCCCACAACAAAAAATTATCCGGCTCACAATGTCAACTGTGCCAAGGTTGAGAAACCCTGTTCTAATGTAATAAGGTGCAAAAGGGAAGCACAAGAGATACAAATAAAATGCTAATGTAGCAGTTTAGGACTTTCTAAATTACAACATCAATCTGTACCATCCACTGAAAACTAATTAAGATAAGGGTCTGATTGCGGAGAATTTTTTAAATTGCACAATGGAGTTTAGCCTTGATTATTTGGGAATATGAAGCCAGTAAAGGAGTAATGAGATGAAAATAGTTCTTTGTAAAAGATAAGATTAGTTGTGGTACACAGTTGAAGTATAGGCATGAAAGTCAGGTTAGCAGAAAATAAAGAAACTAATGATAATTCAAAGGAATAATCACTAAGACTGGGTAAGATTTGGCTTGAGGATCCTCAGATTTCAAATCTCAGGATTAAATTTCAAACCAGAGGGTTCAACTTCCAATGACACTTTGCATTTGCTCACTTAAGTAAAATGAATCTTTGAGTCCCAATGCTTCACAGAAAACTGAAAGGAGGAAGTCACTTTTTAAAGACTTAGTCCCTGGTTACAAAAATAATTGCAACTAAACAAATGTATGTATAACCAAGAAAAGGGGTGAGGAAAAGATCACCGCTCAGATTGCAAACAAAAAATTTTACAAACTAAACAACTAACATCCCTCAAAGCAAAAATACACTCACTCTGAATCTTAACAATACCATCATTTTCCATTTGCATGACAGGTTGTATTTCACAAAGTACTTTTCACTGCTGCCATTTTATTTAAACTCTTCTGAGACGTTAATTATGTCCATCTAATTGGTAATGTATTTCGGGGAAAGAAAAAGGCAGGAAATATTTACAGAAGTTTATTTATGTTGGAATGCAGCAACTCAAACAATAAGTAAACTGCTAACCACAGAGTAATAACCAAATGCACTCAAACAAGGCATCAAAAGCCCTTCACAACCTGGCAGCCGTCTACCTTTTTTCTGGTTTTATCTTCTGCCACAAACTCCAGGCTCTGGTACTTCATTAAACAACATAAGCACTCTAGGGCATCCACATCTTTGCTCTTGCTGTTTCCACTAGTTGGGATACATTAGACATCTTTGCCTAGATGTGCTGCAAACACCTTGAACTAAGTATGTCCAAAATTCATTTTCTTTCCGAGCCACCTCCCTCCAACTCCCCCCTCCCTCTCACAGTATGTATCTTGGTGAATGGTACCACCCAAGTTCCTTGAGCCAGAAAACCAGGCAATCATCCTAGACTACTTTTTCTTCCTCCCCATAAACAATGAGCCTCCTCTTCAATGGATTCCATCTTTTTAATATTGCTCAAATCTGATTCCTCCTCTTTCCCACTGTCTGTCTCAGTTCAAGCCATCAATATGGCAACAGCTTCCCAACACCGTTCTATTTCCTCACCTGTCCCTTCCCACTTGACAGACCGAACTTTCTAAAACACATCTGACTACATCGTTTTTCCTACACAAAACCCTTTAAAGCCTCCCCATAGCTTTCAGGATAAAATCCAAAGTCCTTCGCATGGTTTATAGGGTCCTCCATATTTGACCCCCAACACTTCCCATTTCCTCCACTTCTCCAAGCATTACTAGAATTCCAGCCACACTGAACTAGTCAGGGTCTTTCACAAGTCCAGCTCTCCATGTCCTTGCACTGTCTTTGCTCGGAAATCCCTTTTCCAGATTCACCATATGGCTAAATAGATCCTGCAAGATTTAGCCTCCGATTTCCTCCTCAAAGCCTGAAAACCTGATGCAGGTATTCCGCCTGTTGTCTCATAGCCCTCACTGTGCTCACAGGGCACTGTGACACTGTAAGCCATCGCTGCTTTACTTGTCCACTCCCGCCTCCACTCCATGAGAACTGCATTCTCAGCCACCAGGGCCAAGTGCCTCATTTAATGTGCCTTACACATATTAAGGGTTTAAGAAATAATTGGTGGATGATAAATGTGCTGAGCTGCCCTGTTTTTCACTTGAACAGGGATCCCTACAAAGAACGTCAACTAACACAGTTCTGATATTAACCACCTCTGCCTTAAAATGTCATCCTCTCTCTATTCATCCTTCAAAATTTATCTTAAACTTGCTTCTGCAGAAGGGATTTTCCTGAGCCCCTTGCTACACACTTCCATAGCACCCTGTGTTCTCTCCTAACACTCCCATTTATGAGGACTTCTTAAACGTCCTTGCAAACACTGTTAGCTCCATGAGGGCAGGGTTTAGCTGGTTTTGTTTCAAAACTGCTTTCCCTGGATGTGGCAGAGTGCCTGAGACAGAATAAACACAAATGTATACTGAATTTTATCCTGTGCAGTGAGTAGATTTGCACTTAAAAGATGAGCAAAATAAGGCTCAAAGATGTTACACATGGCATCTATGTTACAAATACTCAGCAGTGGAGCCAGACCAAACCTGAGCCATCTGATTTCAGGTGCAGAAATATGCCAAACATTCAATAAAGTTAACTTGGCTTTTCAGAGTAAGAGCGATAGACTAGGAGGAAGGGGAAGCTATCGGAATGCAAATATAACGACCTGCCCTTCTCTTTTTAAAGTCTCTCCCCTACCCCCGGCATTCCAAACAGGCTGCATTATTTAAAAAAAATAAAGTTCTAAGCAGCGAGTGGCCTTTAACTTGTAGATGCTCAAGAGAGGACACCAACCGGAAGACCGCTCCAAGGTAGAGTGGTTCCCGGGAAACGAATGTGGGAAGGATCTGGGGCTGATAATCTAAGGAACTGAAATCATGATTCCGATTCTTCATGATTCACTCGCTCTATCTTAGACCAGTCTCTTCTCTACGGAGATCAATCCGTGCAATGGGGGCGAGATGGGGATAGGGAAGACTAAAGTCTCGGAGGTTCCTTTCAGTCAGGGCACCTTAAGAATCATCCCTCCGCTGAGGCTGATACCAGGACTGAGAAATCCAGTGGAGGGGCCTCCCCCAGGAGAGCCAGGCTCAGTTGGTCACCCCCGCCCCACCTCAAGAGACCGCGCCCAGGATCCCAGGTCGGCCTGAGGGCCTCGGCCCCAGCCCCCTCAGCAGGGTTCACCACACGCGCATAGGCCAGAAAGGCCATTAACAACGCTAGGGGCCAGAGGGCTGAGGAGGGGACCCCAGTCCCCATCCCGCCGTACAGCCTCACCTCAGAGTTCTGCCTCACCTCGGGACTGCGAACAGCCGCTCTCCACTTCCGGCAAGAACCGCCCAGCAATCTTCGCGCGACCCACTTCCGGGCCCTCACTGGGCGCGGCCCCCCCACCGGAAATGAACGGCCGGCTGAAGCGCCAGGCTAGGGGAGGGCCCGGGAGAAAGTCCGCCCGCCCCGCTCGCGACTCCGCCTCCTACTCACCAGGCCGGAGAGACTCCGCGCGAGCACGGAGGACACCTGGGAAAGAGCCCCGCCCCCTGGTCAGGAGCGACCCTGGAGGCGTGCTCAAGGTTAGCCACGCCCACTGTCAACTGTAGGAGCCGGAATCGCTGGGGCCAATGAAGAGACGAAATTACTGGCTAAGCTCCACCTCCGGAGAAAGAGGACAGGTGAGTGGCTAACTCTCCTATCAGTTTTGTGTCAATGGCAAAGGCCCGTCCTTTTTCACAGCAGTCCGGAAGGGGATATTGGAAGGGCCGACTGGCAGGTTCTACTAAGGGCGCGAGTTCCCTGCGGCAGTCAACTATCTGTGGGGATGGAGGCTAAGCTCCGCCCCTCTCTGGGGGAGCGTACCTCGGTTTCTCTGTTTGTGACTTGGGAAGGCCGTTGGCTGGACCAGTATTCTGGGTGTGGGGAGGGGGGTCGGTGAGGGCGCGTGGGCCCAGTCCCGCGTTTCTGGGCCTCCCCGCCGCCGCCGCCCTGCTCGTTCTGCACGCGGCTGGGAAGGTGGAAGTTCGCCCTATTTCCTGTTTGTTCTGTGCACTGTGTGACCATAGATGGTCAGGTCTGGGGCCGCGCGAAAGCCTCCGCCCCTCGGTTTTGGAGTCCTTCCTCTGGGCGCCCAGGGTGTGGTCTTTGAGAATGAGGAGGAATTAGAGAAGATCCTGCTCAACTCCGCTAAAACCTAGCTTCTGTGGCAGCAACGCCCCGGGCTGGGTGTGCCCAGCCGGCTGCTACTCAGTTCAAAGGAGGTACCACACGGTAGCTGCAGACCGCGGGGGATACTTTGCTTCGGGGCTCCACACCTGGACATCAGAGTTTTGTTCCCTCAAAGCTTACACTTTCCAACCAGTGATTATCCTCCCACAAAGATTTATTTCCAGAAAAAATTGGCAAGTGCTACAGTTCCCACCCTTTCTGCTGAAGGGCTGTGACAGTTCCAAGCTTCAAGTTTGAATGCAGGCGTTATATGCCAGAGTCACTCGTTCACCAAATACAGTTCTTATAATAAGAGCTACCATTTACTGGGCGCTGAGTACATGCCAGGCCTGTATTTCAAGCTTCAAGCACATTTTCATTTAATCCTAATAGGAACTCTCTGTGGTAGGTACCATTAGGGCCTCCAGTTTTCAGATGAAGAAGCTGAATTACTTGACAAAAGTCACAAAGTAACTGTTGTAACTTTGAAGGGAACACATCTGTCTGACTAAATCTTACGAGCTTAACCTCTATATGTAGACCATGCTAGAATCCTTTGAGGCAATGATGCCTCTGGGTGGGGAGACATCCTGGGTTAGGAGCTTTACTAGGGGGTCAGACTTTTATCAGGTTACCTAACTTCTCTGAACCTGGGCCTCTTCCCAATTTTATGACTCCTAGTATGTTTACAAGAAAACTGAAACAACAAAATAAGGTACGAAAATTGTACATTTTAAATAGTTACACTTACAAAAAAAACCTCACAAGCACACGCACACACATACAAACTTTGACATTACAAACTTTGACTTTATTCAGACATACAAGTAACATCAAAAGGTTGTATTTGAGTGCTTCATATATGTATAACCCAGGGCAAATAGTCTCCCTGTCCCTCATTATAATTAGCTCTACATTTAGCCCTTCTAAATCTCTTTCTCAATTAGAGACAGGAAATACGTAGACCATACATGCATCCGAGAGGAAGAAACAGGAAGGAGAAGGAAGAAAATTTCCCCATCTGTAAAATGGGGAAAATAATTTATAAGGCTGTAATGAAAAACAGAAGCTTAATAACCTATGTGAAACCATATTGTAAAGTGATTTTTCGGTAAAGAGAGCACACATGAGTAAGTCAAACCCTACCCCTAGGAACTTCTAATCTAGGGGACAAGTCAGACAGTGTCACTGCCCTCCCGGAACTTACAGTCTATTGTGGAAACAAGTATTGCCATGTGGGGTGATCATCAGAACATGTGCTGACTACTGGCTTCCAGCCTTTTCCTCTTCACTGATCTTGCCCAGTGTCCAGCACCCAGTGCCTCATCCATGCTGGGTTGTCATCAAGCACATGTTCAGTGAGACCCTTGCATTCAGAATAGTCATTTACAGGGCTGAGATAGATAGGTAAAACATTGCAAAGCAAGCATGAGTAAATAGTAGTGGAGATGGCAATCTGTGACTGGCCGAGTTGAGAGGTTCCTGTAGAAGAGGAATAAGAGATAAGGCTGGGGGGGGGGGGGGAATGAGCAAGCTGTGCCAGACAAGACAGGTAAAACCTTAGTGTGAAAGCAAGGAAGAACTGGTCAGATTACATTTTAGAAATACAACTCTAGCTGCAGTGTAGAGCATGGGCTTGAGTGGGCAAATAAAAAGAGGCAGGGAGACCTGTTAGAAGATAGATAGAAAAATGTATGAAAGAGCTGAGATAAGGCTGTGATCTGGAGATGCAGCAAAGGGAACAATACGGAAGACACTATTCTTATAAAGGGGATAGTGAGGAGAAGAGGATGATAAGGGGGAAGACAAAAGGAAAGGGGATGATTTGATTATGAACCTTCAGATTAGATCTAGCTCCCCAGGGATAGGCTCCCATTGAATAGCCCTGTTGCCCCAAAAATAAGACCTAGCCGGACCATCAACTCTAATGCATCTTCTGGAGCAAAAATTAATATAAGACCTGGTCTTGTATTAATTTTTGCTCCAAAAGATGCATTAGAGCTGATTGTCCGGCTAGGTCTTATTTTCAGGGAAACATGGTACTACTTTTCCTTCTTGGCAGGTTTCACAATCCTAATTAAATAATTATTTGTGCGATTATCTTTTAATGTCTTCTCTCTGTAAGTAGCTTGAGGTTAGAGTCCTTGCCTCTCTGGCTCAAAATTAATACTCAATAGATATTTATGGAACTTCTGACTAAATGCAAAGGGTGAGAGGGGCCAAGGTGGCTCTGAGAATTGGAGCACGGTGAATGGAAAGTAGGAGGAAGACTGGATGGGGAAGCCTTGGGAAGAGAAAGGGAGAAAGGAGTGCACTTAATCATTTTGCAAGCAAGAATTGCCAACAGAGAGTTGATTGATTCTCACACATGTTTCCTTTTCATGTATTTTGCCACTTTCTCATTTTGCCTAGATTTCAGCACATTCTAAACCGCAGAATTGCTTTGTCTCTAAGGGTGCCACCCAAAATTCTTCCTTATCTTTCAGAGTTTCAGACACAGAAGTCTGGCAGTTCATCTGGAGTGTTTCCCGGCCTGGCTCAGAGGGTTGTCTGCATCTGTGCAGCCTGGCTCAGAGCCTGTCTGCATTTGGGCAGATCCCCTATCTCCCTGCCAGAAGGGGCTGAGGACAGACAATAATCTATGCGAACCCATCTTTCTTCCCCTCGTAGGATGGGCCCCAGGCTCCAGCCTGAGTTAGGGTCTCAAGTCCAAAAATTATAGGTTGGCAAAAGACATATTGGCAATATAATGTAGCGGTTAAGATGTAACTTTCAAAAAAAAAAAATGACCTAGCTTTGGTGTCACTCTGAGCTGAACCTCAATCCCAATGCTGCCACTTGCTAACTGTATCATCTTGGTCAAGTCAGTTAACCTCAGAGAAGGATATTAATACTCACCTTGAATGATTGATATTAGGAGAGAAAATTTATAAAATACTTGGCTCACAGTAAATACTCAGTGAGGAGTAAAAATTATTATTCAGTACAGAGAGTCTATTGTCTGTGTCCCTGGTGAAGGCTACCAGGAAGCAAAATAAGTCTGAAGTGTCAACACACTGGATGGTGCCACCATAAGCACTGCCACTACTGTCCCATCACAAGAAAGGTTCCCTATAGTGTCTGCTTCTTTATGTACTACCTTTTGATTCAAACTCCAGGCCTGTGCCCTTGGCTGCAAGTAAGACTAGATAAATCAGTTGGGAATATGAATGCTTTCGGATGCACATAACAGAAAAGTTGATTGTGGTGACTTTTTGGGGAAGGGAGGGGAATAGTGTGTTTTTCCAGGACCCATCAGTTCCAAGTCAAGTCATTGTACTTGAATCTAGTTGTGGAGGCTGCAGCTCAGCTCCAAGTCCAGTTGCCGTTTTCAATCTTTGTTACAGAGGGCGCAGCCCACCATCCCATGCGGGAATTAAACCGGCAACCTTTTTGTTAAGAGCCCACACTCTAACCAACTGAGCCATCCGGCCACCCCTCCGGCAGCTCAGCAGCAGCTTGTTGTCTTCAATCTAGTTGTGGAGCGGGCAGCTCACTGGCCCATGTGGGAATCGAACCAGCAACCCTGACGGGTTTTTTTTATATGTATTTTTCTCACATACAGGAAAAATGGTGGTACCTACGCAGTTTTACTGGCTTAGTAATATCAGAGCTGGTATATCTGAGCTGATATCTCTGATTCAGTTTGATTTACCTTTATAGTTGCAAGTCGGCTATTGTAGCTCAAGCCATTTATTTCCTGTTTAAGGAAAAAGAAAAGAGGAAAGAGTAAGTGCGGTATCTGAAACTAGAAAGTTAAAGTTTTTTTTTGTTTGTTTGTTTGTTTTTTAAGATTTTATTGGGGGAAGGGGAACAGGACTTGATTGGGGAACAATGGTCAAATTGTTGTCCTTTCAGTCTTAGTTGTGGAGGGTTCTGTTCAGCTTCAAGTTGTTGTTCTTTCAGTCTTAGTTGTGGAGGGCGCAGCTCAGCTCAGCTCCAGGTCCAGTTGCCGTTGCTAGTTGCAGGGGGCACAGCCCACCATCCCTTGCGGGAGTCGAGGAATTGACCGGCAACCTTGTGGTTGAGAGGACAGGCTCCAACCAACTGAGCCATCCGGGAGCTCAGCGGCAGCTCAGCTCAAGGTGCCGTGTTCAATTTTAGTTGCAGGGGGCGCTGCCCACCATCCCTTGCGGGAGTCAAACCGGCAACCTTGTGGTTGAGAGGACAGGCTCCAACCAACTGAGCCATCCGGGAGCTCAGCGGCAGCTCAGCTCAAGGTGCCGTGTTCAATTTTAGTTGCAGGGGGCGCTGCCCACCATCCCTTGCGGGAGTCGAGGAATTGAACTGGCAACCTTGTGGTTGAGAGCCCACTGGCCCATGTGGGAATCGAACCGGCAGCCTTCGGAGTCAGGAGCACGGAGCTCTAACCGCCTGAGCCACCGGGCCGGCCCGAAAGTTAAAGTTTTCTAAGGAACCCCACAAAGCACACCCAGCTTTCTGTTCTCATAGTCAGAACCAACAGTCAACACATATTTCAGCTTCCTTGTCCCTCAAAGGGACACTTCCAAGGTGTTCAGTTCACACTCTTTCTGAGGGTCCCCAGAAGGACTGAGTTCCAGTTTCTCACAGCAGTAACCCTCTCCTTGATAAACCCTTCACTGACTTTTCTGCCATCTCCAATTCACTTGTCTCAGGGAACGCAAACTGAAGAGAATGGGATTGGCTGGGTCTTCCACACGAGCAAAGTGACGGTGAGCATCGTCAGCTTTGATAGTATAAGGTGCACTCTCTCTGTTTGGGATATTGCCCAAATATATGAGAAGGATGCAGATACTGAGTGTCCAAGAAGAATGATGGAAGTCCATGATAACAAATCCCTGGAACGGCCCAACATCAACATATACCCTTCTTCCTGTGCTTACACTTCAAAAAATGAACAAAATTCCTAACTAAAATAACCCTCCCTTATATCACCTAAATTGTCCTCACTACACTCATCCCCCATCCCAAAACAGAAATCAACCAAAGTCTCATCAGTTACTTTATCCAACTCCAAGTCCAGGATCCCTGAATACTGTTCATTCTTCTTCCAGTTCCATAATGATCCTGCTTTAGTGTTCTTCAGTCTGTGGACTGAATTTTAAAGTCAACTACCACAACACACCATGCCCTACATATGTTGGGGATAGGGAGAAGGAAGGGAAAGAAGAAAATTAAACACAGTACATAACTGTTGAACTGACATGGCAAGAAACCTTTCTGTAGCTGATCACAGGGCATTAGTTGATAGTTTTGACTTCACATATCCACTGTCCATTCCATGCTTTCTTTGTCTTCAACTAGCACCTCAGTTCATCAGGGTCATAGTAATGGGAAGAGAAAGCCGGCATGAAGGAAGCATGCTACTGTTTTACAGGCCCTGATCCAGAAGTAACATAGGTCATTTCCACTTATATTTCATTAACTAGAACTTAATCATATAACTTACAGTTAGAGCTATAAATGAGTTTCCTGTAAGTGACCCAAACTTTCTTTTTTGAGGGACTGGAGACCTTGGTGGTCCTGCCTGTATGATATTTCCATAATTTTCTGCATTAAACATGGCAGGAGTAAGAGGTGCTCTAGGTATCCTCCAGATTATATCCATAATCTTCCCTTCCTCTATTGCATAGTGACAATTCTCTTTTGCCTTGATAATAGGCTCACTCACCCCAGTTAATCATCATAATCAGAGATACTTGTATGTAGGTAAAGGTTAACAATAAACTCTCCAGGGATAAAATCCCTGATTGGTAGTGTATGCCAATTTCTATAGTGTAAATACTCCCACGATGGCCAAATTTTTTTATTTTTTTTAAAAGATTTTTTATTGGGGAAGGGGAACAGGACTTTATTGGGGAACAGTGTGTACTTCCAGGACTTTTTTCCAAGTCAAGTTGTTGTCCTTTCAATCTTAGTTGTGGGGGGTGCCATTCAGCTTCAAGTTGTTGTCCTTTCAGTCTTAGTTGTGGAGGGCGCAGCTCAGCTCCAGGTCCAGTTGCCGTTGCTAGTTACAGGGGGCACAGCCCACCATCCCTTGCAGGAGTCGAACTGGCAAACTTGTGGTTGAGAGAATACGCTCCAAACAACTGAGTCATCTGGGAGGCAGCTCAGCTCAAGGTGCCGTGTTCAATCTTAGTTGCAGGGGGCGTGGCCCACCGTCCCTTGTGGAACTGGAGGAATTGAACTGGCAACCCTGTGATTGAGAGCCCACTGGCCCATGTGGGAATCAAACCGGTGGCCTTTGGAATTAGGAGCACGGAGCTCTAACTGCCTGAGCCACCGGGCCGGCCCCTCGATGGCCAATTTTAAGATGCCAATGTTATGTCACTGAATGTAGAGTTGAGAAAAATGCACTGTGGTATGTGGAATAATGTCCCTCCAAAGATATCCACGTCCTAATCTCTGGAATCTGTGAATATGCTACTTTACATGGCAAGAGGGACTTTACAGATGTGATTAATTTAAGGATCTTGAGATGGGGAGATTATGTTGGATTATCCAGTTAGGCCCAGTGCAATCACATGCATTCTTATAAGGGGAAAAAAGGAAGCAGGAAAAATCAGAATTAGAAAAAGAGATATAACATTAACATGAAAGTAGAAGTCTTAGTGATGAGACCAAGGAATGTGGGCAGCCTCTAAAAACTGAAAAAACCAAGGAACAGATTTTCCCCTAGAGTCTCCAAAAGGAATACAGCTGTGTTGATACCTTGATTTTAGTTCATTTCAGATTTCTGATCTGCAGAACTGTAAGATAATAAATTTGTGTCTTTTAAATATTAAATTTGTGGTAATTTGTTACAGCAACAATAGGAAATTAATATGTGCACATAATTGACTCCTGTAAGGCTGTATGAGCAGGCTCTAACACACCACTGAATTCACCTTTTTGGGTTTTTTTTGGTCTGTTCACCTACTGGCATGACAAGCCCAAACTGGCAAATGACAATCTTAGTTTCCAATCCAATGGAACTATTTTTATGTCCTCTGGTGGGAGCATTTCTCCAGAGGGTAGTAAAACTTGTGAATAGCCATGCTCAGAATCACAGAGACATGATTAAACATTTAAAAGTAGTCAGTTACATATAATAGAATTGCCACTTCACATTTACCCTTTGTCTTCTAGGATGCATCTATTTTGGCTGTGAGTGAAACACTACCACTCATTGGTTACTGGTTCAGAACTTACAGTACATCCTGCAGTTCAGAACTCCAATCTGGCAAGGTGTTGTCTCTTACTTCTGGCCACGTATAGGCCCTTTCCTGCCTGTTGGCGCATCTTGCTACACCACGTGCATGCAGGTGTGACCTGAGAGTCCAAAGCTTCAACTGTTTTCTCCAAATATCTCTTGCTTTCTGCCCCAGGGCTTCTCTCATGGAATTTACCTCATGGGATGTTGTGGGAACTTGCACAACCATTCTGACTCGTGTGTCAACCTGAAAGTGCCAACTTGAAAGTGCAAGGGAGTTAACCCTTGACCAACGAAGATAACTGGTGAATGAATACGTCCCTCTTCCTTCCTTTGGTTGGACAATTGAGAGGCACGTCTACACTGTCTCAGAGTATCTCCAGGGGAATCGAGCCCCACATGCCCACAGCAGTGACCTTCTGAATCACTCATCCATGGACGGCCTTTCCTGCTTTGCCTGTTTTACTCTTCCTAGTCTTCAACTCCTATTCCTTGGGATCCCTTCTAAGTAAACTACCTGTTTGCAAGCCTTGTCTCAGGCTCTACTTTTGGAGGAAATTAAGTCTAAAAGATTTGGTAGTAGAAGTGACACTAGAAAGCAGAGTCTCAGGCTGGGATTCTGTAACTGTATCAGACAACAATGAGGACCCTATCTTAGTGGTAAGTGGAGTGGTGATGACCCTTGACATGCAGTAGTTTCATAATTACTAAAATTCTTCCCAGTGGCATACTGTAATAAGGTGTAGAAGGAAGGTGAAGCATAGATTTAAGAGGAAGGGTAGCATCTGAGTAGTCTGGGCAATGGTAATATAAGGATTATAATGTCAGTTGACTTTTGTTAATGGCTGTTGAAATCTTGTAAAACAAAAGATAGGATCAGGTTACTATCGACGTAAATATATATGTGAACCCTGGCTTAAGTGGTACACTGAACTACTTGTTCGGTTCTCTTCCTCTTTTCACTTCTTTCTGTCCCTTTCCCTGACTTCTCCGCTGCATGTGACAGTTCCTAAAATTACTGACCAGTCAGAGGTTCTTTATTCCCTTACTCTTTCCAATGATGAATTACCCTTGTCTCATGTCTGTAGTTATTATCTCCATTCCAATGTCTGTCTGGTATGTCTGCCATCCTTTTATGTAGCTTTAGGTTCTGGAACATCTTGAAATGTGCTAAATGACATTGGACAGTGTATCAGCAAATCGCCACACGATGGCAGCCTTGCTAGTTTGGGCTGCACTGAATCCAGTTATCCACGCCTTCAAGTTGGAGGGGGTTGGAGCACTTCTAATAAGACCTTAATCTTGCTTATTGAATATTTGTCAATATGGAGTCTTTTAATATATTGGTATTTGTTTGTTTGTTTTTAATATTCTCAAAAGTTAAGTATAATCCCCTTTGCAGATGAGATAATTGAGTTGAAAATAGTTAACTTGCTCAAAGTCAGGACCTAGATTACAGATCAATTTTCTGACTCCAAAGCCAATTCTCTTTCCATTACATAAGTGAATCTCAAGCTGCAATGGTATTATTTAAAGTTTTTTTAGTTTGGGTTTTGTTTTTTTAAATTACAAGTAACAGGAAAACCAACTTGAGCTGGCTTAACAACAACACAACAAAGCATGTGGGAGTGCCTCATGGAAACATAGGCAGAAACAATGCTCCGAGTATAAAAGAGAGAAATATGCCAGAAACTGGACAGCCTTCAAGATTTGGGGGAGGAGGGACAGAAAAATGTGGGAGGGAAAAGGAAAAACTGGGGAGGCCTAAGAGATCAAGCTCTGTCCCATCAACTAGAATGGCCCCATCTTAATGCAACTTACATATTGAGCCCCATGCAAGGCTCGTTTTGAAAAATAAGGCTTAGCTATGTTAGACAATACTTTTAAACCACTGGTATAATATATGAAGCCTGTTGCACATTTAGGGGTGATTGGTTTTTGTTTTGTTTGTTTTTTCTAATTTTTCACTCTAATAAGTAAACCGGTAAGTGTTCTTTCATATTATAGGCAGTGCATGATGTCATCAAGTACTTTAATTTCCCCTGGCCCTTACGACTTTCCTTAAAGGAGGAAAAGGATGGGGGTATAACCTCAGCAATTCTAGTCTGTGCCCAAGGCCAGTGCTACTTGGGCCTTCCATGATTGTCAGCCAGTCCAGAAATATTTAGTGAGCATCTAAGTACATGCCAGACACTCCTGGGCACTGTGGATACAATGGTGAATAAAACAGGCACAGTCTGTCATCATGGAACTAACAATCTAGTGGGGAAGACAGACATGAAAAGGGATATTCCACTAAATAATTACAAGAATCACAAGCAAAGTGCAGCCAAACAGAAGAAGTTCAGAAGGTTAAGGAAACAGAGTGAGCTGACTTAATCTAGGGGAATTAAGGCAGGCTGCCCTGAAGAAATATTATTTAATCTGAGACTTGAAGGATGACTAAGAGTTAGCCAAACAAAGAGATTGGAGAAGAGTGTTTGAGCAGAGAGAAAAAGTGTGAAAGTCCAAATGTGAGAGAAAGCTCAGCAGGTTCAAGGGATTGAGACAAGATCGGTGTGGCTAGACACAGAGACTAAAGGGAAATGATGAGATTGAAGGGAAAGAGACAGCAGGGTCTAGATCTTGCAAACTCTTATAAACTATATTACGAGTTTTATAATATGTTCCAAGGGTATTAGGAGATCACTGAAAGACTTAAAGTGAAGGCATGCATGGTCCTATTTTTGTTCGAACAAGAATATTCTGGCCATAGCATGGATGCCAAAGTGGATGCAAGGCCAGCGGGATTGGGGGTGAGGGTCTAATGCAGAAGTCTGGGCAAGAGATGGTGGTGGCTTGGACTACAGTGGCAGCAGTAGATGGAAAGAAATGGACAGATTTGAGAATGAGTGATCTAAGAGGTGGAAATTGCAAGAGCTAGATTGTCCTTGAGTGTGCATGAGAGAGGGTGAGTAGTCAAGTTGACTATTAGTTTTGCTTGAGCAGCTGGGTAGATGGTATTTCTTCATAGAGACTGGGAACACTGGAGGAAGAGTAAGATTGATGGGGAAAGGTGATGATTTCTGTTTTGGACATGTTCAGTTTGAGGTGTCTGTGGACCTTCCTGAATATGCAAATAGACATAGAACTGGAGCTTTGAAGTCAAGTCTGGCCAGAGGTGTGGATTTAGGAGTCCTAAGATTGAAATAGTATAAAGTGAGACAAGAAAAGGGTCAACCAGAGCTCCTGAGGGGCTACATTAGTAGTGAGTTAGAAGAGGAGCTGGAAAAAGGATATATAGAAGGAACAGGAGAAGGTGCAGAAAATCAGAAAAGCACACTGTTCAAGAAAAGCCAAGGAAAGCAAATGTTTCAAAAGGGCAGTGGATACCTGTACTAAATGCAATAGAGAGATAAAAATAGAAAGATAGAAAAGTGTCCATTGGATTTAGAAACATGGCGGCCATTGGTGATATTATCAATAGCAATTTTGCAGAGTGGTGGTAGGCAGAGACTAGATAGGAGTGGGATGAGAAATGAAAGGTGAGAAAATGGATATAATTCACATACCATATACTTCACCCATTTAAAACATATAATTAAATGGTTTTTAGTATATTCACAGACTTGTGCAATCATTACCACAATCAGTTTTAGAACATTTTCATCACCCCAGGAAGGAACCTGATACCCGTTAGCAGTTACTCCTCGTTTCCCCCCAACCTATCCTGCCCAGCCACAGGCAGTCACTAATCTACTTTCTAGCTCTACAGATTTGCCTATTCTGGGCATTTCATATTAATGGAATCATATAATATGTGGTCTCCTTTATATTTAAGAGTATTTTGTAGTTTATCACTCTCCTCTCATGTTTTATCATAGGTAGCATGCAGAAGGCAGATAGCACTTTCAGTATTCCGCCTAGAAATTTCCTTGGTTAGATCACTGAGCTCATTAGAGGTATTTCTTATTTTTTGTATTACCTCACATGACAGCGTTGCCAGACTTTCTGGAACAGAATCCCCCTTTCTCCAGCTTTCAATAACATTTTCCTCACTTTCCCTCGTGTCTCCACCAACAATCTCCTCTTGGCCCCTGAGGCTTCCGCTAACATGCTTACTAGGGCCCTCTGGCCTTTCTCCTCCAGGCCCTTCTAGCCTCTGTCTGCCATGCAGTTCCAAAGCCAATGCCACATGTTTTAGGCTTTTGTTATGGCAACATCCATACCGTACTGTTTCATTATCTATTACTGCATAATGACTCACCCCAAAAACTTGGAAGCTGTATAAATTTGAGTCCTCTTGCAAATGGATGTCGAAGATGGAATCAGAAATTCAAGTGGGAAATGCCTATGAAGGATCAAGATGAGAAGAAGCAGGAGTAGGTGGGGAGAGTCTTCAGACCATAATGCATAACTGACACTTGTGAAAGGAGGATTGGGTAAGAAGAGCCTCAGAGTGTAGTGCAGGCAGCCCTGAGAAAGCCTTGGCCAGGCTGGTTTCCCATTAGAGGAGTCCCTCACGAGGCAGAAATGGCATCACTAAGGTCAGTCTTTGGCTGGGCTTCATCCAGAGAGAGTGTGCCTTGGCATGAGTGCTGTGAGAAATCCCAATGGGATAGCACTTGAGAGCTGTCAGCTACCTACTCTCCTCAGAGCAATTCTCTTTATGAAGGTAAATCTAAGAAGTTGTGCGCACAGCCCACCTCTCGCTAACGTTGTCCATCCTTACACTACTCAGGGATCCACTCTTCCACACACCTTGGGAGAGCAGCTCCTCCTCTGCAGTTCTCACATACCTTTCTTCCTGAGCAGAAGCTCAGAAGAGGGAGGTTAGTGAAATGAACCATAGCCCATTGCTGCAGATGGTTGAATTGTCTTTTTAAAAAAGGTATGGACTCTCATTGTTTGTTACTGGTATTAACCTCTTTTCAATTCCATGCATTGCCAACATTTTTCAAACCTATCATTTATATTTTGGCTTTGCTATCTTTTCCCTTATCAAAAAATAAAATGGATTTTAATGAGAGCAAATAATTCTAACTTTTATTTTACCTTTTTAGTTTTTCTCTTGTTTAAAAGGTCTTTCTAAATCTTAAGTTACATGTTTAAACTCCAAAATATTATTTAAAAAATTTTTTTTTCCTTTAACCTTTAATAAATCCAGAATTTATTTCTGAATGTAGTGAGTTTGGGAGTCCACTCCTATTTTCTTCCAAGTAGATAGCTGATTTATTGGTTTCTTCCAAGTAGATAGCTGATAAATATGGTTTATTAAGTAAACCATATTTTCCTCACTGAATTAAAATACCATTTTGTCATTCCTAAAATTCCCGTGTACACTTTCTGAACTCTATTTCTAGGCTAACATATATAGTCATGTACTTCATAACAACCTTTTGGTCAACATTGGACCACGTATATGACAATGATGTACCATCAAGCCTATAGCCTGTAGAGTGGGCTGTACCATCCAGGTCTGTGTAAATGCACTCTACGATGTTTGCATAACAACGGAATCACCTAGTGACGCATTTCTCAGAAATAGCCCCATCATAAAGCAGTATATGACTGTACTTTTTTATAACCGATATTTTATTATTTTTGTTTGATGATCAGAACACAGACACTATGAACCATCTGTACATAATTCTCAATTTAAGTATTGAAAATTCTCTATAAATTACATGGTTGTAATAATTTTCTGAACAATTTTGCAATGACTTTCCAACTTAAAATTTGGAGTCAATTTGTTCATGTAAAGAGGATATCAGATACCAGTGTCTTAAAACATTGACAAACTATTAGGTGTAAAACTCTACAAATTCTTAGTTTAATGTCAAGCACTCTGACTATACCATGAAATTTTCAAATATTTCATATCACATTATCAAAGAAAGGAAAAACTGATTACCCCCTGCAAAAGATGTCACAGGTAACATACAGTTATGATGGGAGATCCAAGATAAAGAAGTAATTTTTAAAAAAATATTTGATTTAATAGACTATATTTAGAAAACTTTACATAAATTAGAGAATATATATTTTTATCAAGTATTTCCATGGTGCTATTGACCACTCTCTAGACCATACTCCAGACTTATTGAAAAACAAGTCTGAAATAACAAAGGATCAGTATTATACTTACCACATGTGTGTCCACATTATAATTGGAACACAGTAACAGCAACAACTTAAAATACCACGTATGTTTGGAAAATCTAAAACATACTGCTAAACTGATCAAAGAAGACATTATATAAGAAATCAAAAAATACTTAGAACTGAATGACTTTAAAAATACTATATATTGAAACTTGTGGGATATACTTCACGCATAGCCTTGAGTGCTTATATTTAAAAAGGGAATAGGCTAACATTTAAAGCACTGTTTCCCCTCACGGAGAAAGTCCTCTGAGAACTACAGAGGAGGAACTGCGCTCCAAAAATGTGTGGAAGAATTTAGACAAAGAACAACAGAACTGATCCAAAGAACATAAAAGTAATGAAAATAAAAATAAGAGGAAAAACTAAATAAGCAAAAAACCAAATACATGTGACTTTAAAAAGATTGGCATAGCCAAAAGTTGATTCTTTGAGAACAGTAATCAAATAGACAAACCTTTGGTGAAATGATGAAAAAAAGGCATAACAAATTTTTGGAGAAAGGAAGATACAGTACCGACACAGCAGAGACTGACAGTGTACATACTAAAGACTATTTACTACAGCCCACTCTCTGGCCAACATAATTCACGTCCATTGAATGTGTAAAATATACTCACCCTCCTCCCAAGGCTCCCAAAGTCTCATCACATCACGGCATCAGCTCAAAGTTCAGAATCTTACCATCTAAATGAGGTCTAGGGGCAAATGAAGCTCTTCAGATGTGGATCCTTGGGTGTGATTCCTCTTGATCTGAAGATCTGTGAAATAAATAATCGAGTTGTCTGCAGCACAAACACAGCATATGAGGTTGTTATGGGGATAAGATAACTGCAATAAATGGTTTTGTTCCAGAAGAGGGGGAAGAGGAGGCACATAACAATTCTGAAATCCCAGCCAGGTACCAGTTTCCATTTCTTTAATTGGAACCCAATCCAATTAAAGCTGCTCCCTCGGAGTGATGCTCTGTGGCTCTTAGCAATGCCTTCTGGACTCTGGCTCTTCACTTTGAGTCATCCGTCCTTTCCCATAAGAAGTGGTTCAAATTTGTTGCTGTGTAGCTTTCACAGCCTGCTTCCTGGCCAGAGAATGTTTGTAGTTCCAAGGGCTCTTTTCATTTTGAACTGTCCTTTTTATTGGAAGCTCGTGGTGCTTCTCCAAATGCAGTTCCAAATTTTTGTGTTTTCTATGAATTTGTTTTAGGTTCTCAAAAGCCACACCCACAAATGTCTTCAAGGTAGGCCCCTCTCTACCTTGGTCTGAGATTCAGTATGCTATAGGAAGCATCCTAAGTCTCTTGAAAGCTCTCTTGTCTAATAGGAAAAAGAGTCAAAGAGGCTTTCTACCTTCTTAGAAGTGACTTCATTTACTTCAGCAGATCTATGAAACATGCACTTAAAACTTTATAAAGTTTTAACAGAGTCTTTTAATGTACTTTTGACTTCCTTTTATCTTGAGTATTCTTCCTTTAAAAACTTTTGGCCAGAAAGACTGTCGTGAGCCCTTTATAAATCCTCTACATTCTTCTAGAAAGCTGAACATTTCCTTTTTTTTTTTTTTTAACATTTCCTTTTTTAACGTATCTCTCTCTTCTTGTATGTTATCATTGATAACTAAAAGAAACCAGTTAGCACTTTGAACATTCTGCCTGGAAATCTCCTTAGCCAAATTCAGTCCATGCATTAAGTATACTTTCCATTTTGTTTTACCAAAGCAACATTCTTTTGAACTTAGATTTTTGGTTCACTGAAAGACTGCATGGAAAATGTTAAAATACAGATGACAAAATGAGAAAAGATATTTTTCATGTCTAAGACCAATAAGAGATTGTTATCTAAAGCAGAGTTTGGAAAACTTTCAATAAAGGACCAAACAGTGAATATTTTAGGTTGGTTTTGTGGTCCAGACGTTTTCTGACAAAACTATTCAATTCTACCATTGTAGAAGGAAAGCAACCATAAACAGTAAGTGAATGGGTGTGACTGTGTTCTAATAAAATTTTATTTACAAAAACTGGGGGTGCCAGATTTGGTCTGTGAGCCATAGATTGTTGATCCCTGATCTAGAAAAGACAAGGAACTCCTGCATATCCACAAGAGAAATACAGCAACTTGTGTCTCCATAGTGATTGTATTACGGATATCAGGACCGGAAAGAACCCAAGCAGCACTCAGAGAGTTAGGAGAGTCAGCTTTATTACACCGGCGGGCTCAGTGGGATGTTTCCCAAAATACTAAACCGCTAGCAAGGTTTTGAGCAGGTTTTTATGGGTTGGGGACTTCCTTGAGTCAGGGAAGGGGTAGGTGTCGTCTGGTGATCGGCTCGGGGTGTGGCTTGGAGGGGGTTATGCGGAAGTGGTCTGGGGCTTAGGCTGGGGACTTCTCTCTCTGCTCAGGGCACCATTTTAGGTCAGTTCCACATGGCAGGGAACCATTTTAGGTCAGTTTCTCCATCAATTGAACAAAGTTGACACAGAAAGAGAAAGAACATGGAGAACTGTCCATGATTCCACTGGCCAGACCTCAGGCACATGGCCATACCTATCTGCAAGAGAGGCTGAGAAATGTAAGCTAATGAGTGCCCAGGAGGAAGAGGAAAGAGATTTACTGAATGTTGACCAATGTCTGCCGCACCCATCCCATGAATAGTAGAGCAAAGTCCTACAACTCTTTTTAAGCCACCCAGTCTGTGGTATTTTGTTATGGCAGCCTGAGCTGACTAAGACAGATTTTAGTAGATGCGTGGAGGTTTTACTATGGGACCCTCCTAATTGAGCTTATTGCTAAGGGACCAACTACTAGTTAAAGTCCTTTGCTACAAGCAACAGAAACCAACTCTGGATAACTTAAGGGGGAACACAAAAGAATTTATTGAAAGAAAATAGGAAAATTCACAAAATCAAAAGACGATCTGGGCAGGCAGGTATCAAGATATTCAAGAATCATGGCAGCTCTGGATATGGATATGTAGGTAACAGAAACAAATAGAAAGTCTCTTCAGGATGCTGCCCCAGAATGAATCAGCTTCAAGAGTTTTCCATTGTCCTGTCTCCCACTAAAATATTCTTCTAGAGGAAGCACTTTCAATTGGCCTAGTTGGGATTGGATACCATGCTCTGACTAAGGAAGGGCAGAGAACAATGATTGACAGCCCCCTCAAGCCAGTGTGCCGTGGAGGAAGAGGCATTCTACAAAAGGAGATAGAATGCTGATAGAGAAAAACAACAGATGTTCTCTGCATTCCAACCATGTGTTGCCAAGCAATGCCCTCCCACTTTTTTTTTCATACCACGTATAATTTTCTAATTGCCTCTGCCTAGCAATATAATTATCTCACATGCAAACAAAAAATACACTCAACTCCTTTCAAAAGGAGACAGCCTATGTCTAGTTATGGCATCCATTCTTTCCCTGGTTCCATCATGATCCCTCTCCACACTGTGCAACTTATGGAAAAAATGACAAACTTAACCATCACCAACCCACGCCACACACAATTCTAGGGGAAGGGAAAAGGAAAGAGAAGGATAATTACTTTTTAATTATATATGACTTTTTTCATATTACTATATGTAAGTTTCAGGGGGAAAAAACCCAGTTTTCTTCCTGTGTTTCTCCTTTGTTCTTGTAGTCACACTTCTGACATCAGGTGTGTTTTTCCCCCCACAACAAGCAAGTCTCTGTGACACTAGCTGGGTGTCATACAGTTTAACTCAGTTCTAACACTATCTACCTGGAGATAGTATCAGATCCCACAAGTTAAGGGCTCAGTCCTGCAAGAGGGCCCCTCGCCCCTTCAGACACCAATTCCAAGTCCAGGTTGTCACCTGTGCTTCTGACCAACCGACTGTAAATTGAACGTTCCCACAATCCCCTCTTTGGATTTGATTAATTTGCTAGAGTGGTCACAGGACTCAGGAAAACCTTTTACTTAGTTTATTATAAAAGGTCTGATAAAGAATACAGATGAACACCCACGTGGAGGAGATGCATAGGGCCAGGTATGTGGGAAGGGTCAAAGAGCTTCCATATTCTCTCTGGAGGCACCACCCTTTCAGCGCCTAAGTGTGTTCACCCTACTGGAAGCTCTCCAAACCCCATACTACTGGGAGTTTTAGGGAGGCCTAACACATAGGTACGATCAATTATTAACTCAATCCAGCCTCCCTCCCTTCTCTGGAAAATGGAAGGTGGGGCTAAAAGTTCCAAGCTTCTAATCATGGCTTAGTCTTTCTGGTGACCAGCCCCGATGCAGAGGCCCACCGAGAGTCACCTCATTGGAACAAAAGACACGATTATCACCCAGGAAATTCCAAGAGATTGAGGAACTCTGTGTCAGGAACCGGTGTCAAAGACCAAATATTAGAATAAAAGATGCTTCTAGTGCTCTTATTACTTAGGAAATTACAAGGATTTTTAGGAGCTCCATGTCAGGAACTGGAGGCAGAGAACAACACGTATATTTGCTATTATCTTACAAAGTTAAACCTCAATAAAAGAGAGAAAAAATATCCATGACACAGCAAGGAGGGAAGTACCGGTAGAGGCAACAGTCTTCACTCATAGAACTGATTATGGTGTTTGTGACTTGCCTCCCCGCCCCCACCCATTCCACATTCTCTTGTCACTAGCCAGTTTCTCAGTTGGTCTTGTGCTTTGCCAGGTGGTTTTGGTAGCTAGCCTTCAAGATAGCACCCAGTGAATTCTCACTTCCTGGTGTTCATGCCCTTGTGTGTTCCTTCCCACATTAAATAGATCCTAAAATATTTTAGATTACTGGGATTAAGTCCTCTTCCAGGACAGCTACATCGGCATCTGCTTTCATGCTTACCACTCTGGTTTTCACCTCTCTCTTCACTTTAGACCCTGGAGATTTCTCTTTCTTCCTACAAATTCAGTTGAGTATTTCCTTACATTTTACCCAGCATTCTAAGAGTTTATCAGAAGAATATTATTTTGTGGTTGTCTAGTGTTCCAAGTGGCTGAAGTTGGAAGTCCCCGTGCGTTTACTTTGCTATCTCCCCAACTTGACTGCAAGCTTCTTAGGGACAGGGAAGGTGTATTGATCATAAGTGTGTTCTCATAACCTAGCACTGTGCCTGGTACATAATAGACATTTATTACATGTTTGTTAAATAAGCAAATGTAACCAGGGAAGGAATGGATGCATAACTGGGCATACGTTGTCTCTTTTGGGAAGGAGTTGAGTATATTTTTTGTGAGATTACTACACTAACTAATTAAATAATCAACTAATTAATTAATGAGAAGGCACATAGAAGGCTTTCCCCATTTAACAAAATTCTCTTTCAGAATTGTCTATTGCGATAATTAACTCTTTAGACTTGTCTTTTAGATATCATTGTTTGGCCTGCAAACGTGGTGGTCATTTGAGTTTACTTTAAAAAAAAATAAATAAATAAAGGTTGAGTATCTTTAATGTGTTAGTGTGATATATAAGAAATATATATTTGGTCTTTGTTCCAGTTTCTGACAGGGCTCCTAAAAGCCTTGGAATTCGAGTTTACTTCTTATATATTATTTTTTTAAACTTGAAAGTCTCCAGAGGAAGTGGAATTTGGTTATGCTGACCTAGTTATAATACTGACAGGATATGGACTTCTCCATGTCAGGGTAAAAGAAACAAAATTTATTTATATAAATGTATTATTTGCATTGGTATTTATAGAGCTTGTTCTTTAATAGATGAATATTTTAGTGAACATTTGCATTGTTTAGAATAGGTATCCCATAATATGTGTAGTTTGACTTGGTCAATTTTATGATCAAAGGAGAATTGTTGATTTTCTTTTTCCAAAGCTGTACTTGACCCCATCTTCCCCTTTTCTGAAATGTTATCTAGTACTTTAAGCCAAAACCCTAGGAAGCAACCTTGAATCCTCTTTTTCTTCCCTCACACCACATCCAGTTCATTAGTAGTCCTGTTGACTCTCCTTTCAGAAGATACCCAGAATCCAACCTCCTTTCTGAAGTCCTACCAACCAAGTCTAAAGCCCTATCATCTCTTGCTTAACTTACTGCAGTAGCCCCCTAACTCATCTGCCTGCTGTAACTTTTGTCCCCACTATCAGCTCCCCACACAACAGCCAGAGGAAACTTTACACAATATAAACCAGATCATATCAGATATATAGTAATAAGCCAATTTAAAAGGTAACCGGAAAACATAGCCTCCTGTGTCATGCCTGGTCACACTAGGAAACTAGGGGCTAGCTCATGAGAATGATGTGATGTTCCATCACTAGCAAATTTAAAAACCAAGAAAGGTGGTGCTGCTATGGGACATTATAAGTAGCAGAGCTTGGCCTAATCGCCTTGGCTCTTCCCCACACTTTATTGTGCAGCTAGCACAAACAAGCTCTGAGCCATCAGCATGAGGATGCTGGAAAAAATAGTCATAAATAACCCGATGTTTTCCAGACAGGTTCCTACTGTTCTGCTTGCTTCTCTCATTACCACGTTGACCTTTGGTGAGCTACTAAAAGGCTGGTTCCTATGATGAACCCGGGCTTTCTGCTCTGATGTTATGCCACCATTCAGCAGGAATGAATATGGTAGATTTTGGTCCTTTCCTACAATGCCTTCCAGAAGGACCAATGGCCAGAAATACAGTGGACAAAAAAAGTTTTCTAAATCTCAGGAAAGAAGAGACATATTTACTGTGAAACTAATAATGAAACTTAAGATTTAGGACCCCTTCCTTGCCTGAGAGCCTTCCTGTACCTAATTTTGTATTCATACTTTTATATTATTTTGTCTTTAAAAGGACCCCACCTGTTTACCGACAAGTTTACAACCCCCTCTTCCTAGATTTTCTGATAACTCCCAGGAAAAGGAGATTCAGGATGTTGATAACTTGAGGAGCTAGGGGAAAAGAGCAGCAAAGGCTGTGTTCCTGGAACCTTCTATTTTGCTGACCCCTTGAGAAACCTTCTGTCCTAACCATTCCAAGTCACTCAACATCCACACTCTTTACTCGGCAATCACCACTTTTTGTCCTGCCCAAGAATCCTGGCAGATTGCCAGCTGCATAGAGCTCTATGAGATTTCATTGGAAAAGATAGTCTTAAGTATCTTGATTATGAAACTGCATGTCAGCTAGATCATTTCTTCCGTACAGAACAACGAGAGACCAGTTTGTAGGAGGTAGTTCCACCTCGCCCGCCGCTCTACCAGATGTGAGCTGTGATTCACCGAAGTCCAGGTAGGCTGTATTTGAACTTGGAACACAGCAGACTCTCCTACTAAACTTAATTGCAAAGGAGACCTTTTGCTTTGATCTCTGCCCTAATTTATAGATAATTGAAAACACTGGAATTTCATTGGTTTCAGTAGCTCTATCTTTACACGAATTGCACAAAGTCTTAGCACTTCCTGAACTAGTCTTAGCACTTCCTGGGTGTAGCACCCTTCCCCTTCATCATCTCCAAAGCAGGATATTTAAGACTCACTGAGTTACATTTTTAATAATAATTTTTTAATGTTTAAGAATCACCATTATAAAAACTACCCCCCAAAACTATATAATCCTCAGACCCCACATAACCCAACTTCATCTGTTTCATACTTCAGGGAGTGGCAAATCAAAGATTTCATTAGTGAGAGACCTTAATTTCTACTTACAAATCAGGTTAATAAAAGATCAATATATTCCTGACTGAATTAGATATGCAGAATATTCTATATTTCTCAGCAGTGTGGCGGAGGTCAAGGTGACAACTCGAGTTTTCAACCTGGCCAAAAAAATCACTGTACTTCTAACTTTACCTAATATTCTATGCCTCCTATGTATTAAATATCACATTACCCAGGAAGTTTACCAATAAATTGCGTGTTTGAAAAAACTGAAACTAACATTTTTCCCCCTAGGTTCTCACAGCTGTGTCATATGTAATGGTATTATAAGAAGGTATTATAATGGTATTATAAGAAGGCCAGGGGCCAGCCCAGTGGCTCAGGAGGTTGGAGCTCCATGCTCCTAACTCCGAAGGCTGTCGGTTCGATTCCCACATGGGCCAGTGGGCTCTCAACCACAAGGTTGCCGGTTCGACTCCCACAAGGGATGGTGGGCTGTGCCCCCTGCAACTAGCAACGGCAACTGGACCTGGAGCTGAGCTGCACCCTCCACAACTAAGACTGAAAGGACAACAACTTGACTTGGAAAAAAGTCCTGGAAGTACACACTATTCCCCAATAAAGTCCTGTTCCCCTTCCCCAATAAAATCTTTAGGGGAAAAAAAAAAAAAAAAAGACGGCCACTAAATATAAGGCCCCCCGCTTGATGTATTTATGTATCTATGTTGCAGACTCAGAGTTGGGAAGAGCTAAATTGCTCTGTGTAATAGAGGAAGACAAATTTGGAGTACAGAAGGCAATTCTAGAAGGAGGAAGAGACAGAAAGGGGAGAGAGACGGGAGCCAGCAAAATCCTGGGGTTACATGTCAGTGAGAAACCTGTAGAACGGCAGTGTAACGGAAAAGCATTTTAAGATTGGAGTTTCCTCTTCTGCAAAGTGTAAGTGTGCATCTTTTCAATGGAAACTCTTCCTCCATCTTTTCCCGACCCTGCACCACCACCAATCTTCTGTCATGCCTACTATTCAAAAGAATGCTTAGTAGGATTAGCTTTTGTAAAACTTGGAGAAGGAGATGAGGTCATACATGTGAAAAGAAGCAATAACCCAGAGGGATGTGTAATCCCTGGGCATTAACGGGATTCTTAAGGAATCTGTGGGTTTGGGATTGGAGGTTAGAGGCAATTTTACATAAACTCAGAAGGTAGGAGTCTTGACTATCTATAAATCCTTTGTGTTTGGCCTCTCTTTCTTCATCTTTCATGTCTTGAGATGGGGGAGAGTCCTGGACATCACCCTTGTTCTATCTCTTCTTGGGGCCACTCCTGTGCCATCCTTCCTGGCAGCTCACTAGTCTCCAATGAGGCCTGGCACTCAGGGCCACTGAGCGTGGAGAGGGTGCAGTGCATTAGATGACCAGCCCACACTCCACTCACCAACCTCTGCCCACTCAGAGAGGGAGCGTCCTTTACTAACTTCCTCTAAGGATCCCTGTGGGATAGAGGTGGCCCTGCTGCCCCTGGCTGTGTCAGAATAGGAAGGGGAAACCTACCTCTGCTCTACCTGTCCTGTATAACACCTCCTCACCTACCTTCCTCTGGAGGTATATACAATTCTCTTGAGTTTCACTGATTGTTCCTGCCTAAGCTACCTCACTCCCTCTACCCCCATAATTTGCAAAGCTGCCTCTCTCACAATGGAGTTAGGACTTACTTCTATTTGCAATGCAGAACAGTTGTATTTATTTCTTTGATCCTTGGCTTTCCAACCTGTGTTCTCTCCGGCCTGCTGGGAATAATGAGCAGGCCTATTGAAGAGTCAGGTGCCTCTTAATGGCCTCTCCCTTTTCTACACAAAGACACAAAAGCCCTGCCGAAGCTTTGAAACTAAACCCTTAGACTCCTCCAGTTTGTGCTTGTGCGTGTTACATGAAAAGGAGCCTGGTGAAAGGGAGAAAGAAGGGGACAAAGAGTGTGGTTTTCTTTTTCTAGTTACAATTGTGTTTGTATTTTCTGGTCTTTCTAAAATGAGTACATAGAGGCTCAGGGAGCTTATGTAACTTGCCCAAGGTCACACAGTTAGTCAGTGGTGAACTGGATGTCTATCCCACCCCAGGACTTCAGGTTGCATGTAGGGCTCTTTCCACTTTAGCTGAGGCTGGCTGCCAGGCCTGGAGTAGAAAGAGATTTTCCCATAAGGAGGTAGACAAGTTATTGTCCCTCATCCAGGGAAAACTACCGTGTAGGACCAAGAGAGCTAAAGTACCTAAAGTACTTCCTCCTGGGGTATCTGCCACCTCACTTCCAAGTGGGCAGCTCTACATTCCAAATATAGGGTCTCTAGCCCTCTCTCTGAAATCTGTAATTAGAATGAGGGGTGTCCAGCTCAATCTGGGAATGTCACTTGAACAGAGATGTATGCTTGGGAGCTATGGGTTGGCCATCTTCTACTTGCCATGTGGAACAAAAAGCTGGGCCGAACTTGCCAGTCCAAAACCATAATGGATGAGGATGGCAATTTATCCAAGACTTGAGAGCTATTGACAAGATAGTTGTTTCCAGTTATTTCAAACCCAAACACCTCTTTGTCACAAGTTCCACCAGATTGAAGATGGTTCACCGTTGTAGACCTCTGTTCAGCCTTTGTCAGCATCCCTGTGGACCCCAACAGCCAGTATCTAATTGCCTTTACTTGGAACAATCAAAAACATACCTGGACAGTCATGCCTCAAGGGTTCTCCAAGGCCCCTTATTTCTCCCAAGTACTCCACCAAGATTTAAGCACCCTCTAGTTCCCCGGGAAACCAACCCTTTCACACCATGTAGACGATCTCTTGCTATGCTCAGTTACCAAAGAGTTGTCCATAAAAGTTGTCTAAATTTCATTTATTTGCTGCAAAAGTTAGCTGAAAAGGGACATAAAGTATCTAAGGAAAATCACAATTATCTCTAGACACTGTTTGTTACGTAGGTCATAGAAATGCTCAAGGAACCCAGCTATCTCCTGAAAGGATTAAGCTACTCAACGAATCCTAGGCCCACAACTAAGTGACAGCTTTGTGGATTTCTACATCTTTCTGGCTATTGCAGACTATGGTCCCTAATTTTTCTTTATTGGCTTCTCCACTCTATGAACTTACTAAAAATTTAGTCCCTGAACCCCTTCCTTGGGAAGATAAACATGAGCAGGCCTTTATAAGGCTAAAACTAGGGCTGCAAGAACCACCTGCCCTAAGGTTACCTAACTATTCAAAACCTTCGCCTTATTTGTGCGTGAGACGACCAAGCCCGAGGAATGTTCATGCAAGAACATGACTTTTACTTACAAACTCCACACACTGTCGAAAGTCTTAACTCCGAATTGACTGAACACTTCTCTCCAAGCAGAATAACCTCCCATGAGATCTTTATTCTTTCACCACCCAATCTGCATCTTAATCATCACAACATTCTTAATCCTGCTACTTACAATCCCTGCCTGACGAAGGTGAGCCCCAGGACTGCAGGGTAACAGCATCCCATTTCGTGACATGTGTCTTGATTTACAAGACACTTCTTTGAGTAATCCTGATCTAATCTTGTTTGTTGATGGGTCTTATGGTAAAAATGAAAAGGGAATTACCAAGCTGGTTATGCTGTTACTACTCTGTTTCCCTGAAAATAAGACCTAGCTGGACAATCAGCTCTAATGCGTCTTTTGGAGCAAAAACTAATATAAGACCCGGTATATATTATATTATATTATATTATATTATATTATATTATATTATATTATATTATATTATATATGTTATGTTATGTTATATACCAGGTCTTATAGTAAAATAAGACTGGGTCTTATATTAATTTTTGCTCCAGAAGATGCATTAGAGCTGATTGTCCGGCTAGGTCTTATTTTTGGGGAAACACAGTACCCTGTATCAACTACTTGAGAGGGGAAGTCTAAATGAGCCCAACAAGCAGAGCTCCACGCCCTTACCAAAGGACAAATTACTATTTATACTGATAGCTGCTATGCCTTTGGGGTCATCCATGATTTGGGGATGCTATGGAAACAAAAGAGATTTCTTACATCCTCTGGGACCCCAGTCAAAAATGGACAAGTAAATGACCTTCTTACTGCTATTCTCTTACCTTGTGAAATTGCTGTCATCAAATTGAAGAGCACACTCAAAAGACGGAACCTGAGTATCAGGGAAATGACGTAACTGACTTTCATGCACAGGCGGCAGCAACAGAATCTATAAAGGTTATGGCACGCGTGAATGAAGTCCATTCTGCTTCTGCAAAAAACGACCTCTCATTGCTAGACTTATCTTACCCCTTTTCTGCCTATTAAAATCTTCCATTTTTTTACAGCTCTTCGGAACTCCTTTCTATCTGCTAGATGGGATACTACCCAATTCATGAATTGTTGAATAAAGTCAGTTCGATCTTTAAATTCACTCAGCTGAATTTTGTTTAACAAGACTTTGAGGAGACTGTAGTACTGAACCAGGTTGGAAATGATGGTTGTCTGGACTAGATTGGTGGCAGTGGACAGATCTGAGAGCTATGTAAGGGTAATAAAATCAAGCCCAGAGAGCTAAGAGAACCTTAGCTAGCCTAGGACTTGGGCACCTGCGCCAAAACTTCAGCTTTGACTCCAACTGAAATGAGGAATCCTTTCAGGGTTTTGACTAGAGGCAGGAGCTGATCTTAGTCACATTTTTAAAAAAATTTTTTATTGGGGAACAGTGTGTTCTTTTTCAGGGCCCATCAGCTCCAAGTCAAGTCGTTCTCCTTCAATCAGTTGTGGTGGGCACAGCTCAGCTCCAAGTCCAGTTGCTGTTTTCAATCTTAGTTGCAGGGGGCACAACCCACCATCCCCTGCAGGAATTGAGCTGGCAACCTTCTTGTTAAGAGCTCGTGCTCTAACTGACTGAGCCATCCAGCCACCCCCAACTCACATTTTTAAGATGATCACTGGCTGCCATGTTGCAGATAGAAAGTAAGTACTGGGATGGAAGCAGGGAGACCATTTTGGAGGCTATTGTAACAGAATAGGGAGATGAAAATGGCTAGACCAAAGTGGTAGTGATGGTTGGTGATGGCAATGGTAAAAAGTGATCATATTGGAATATATCTTGAAGGTAGAGCCAGCTGAATTGGCTGATGGATCAGATGTGGGGCATGAGGAAAAGAGAGGTGTCAGAAATAATGCTATTATTTTTGGCCTGAACAAGTACAAGAATTAAATTGCCACTTCATAAACTAAAATAAATCTGGGAGAGAAGGGTAGAGGGTGCATATATTGGGGACTAGATTCAAGGCTTTGATTTTGACATGTAAATTTTGACATGCCAGTTAGTAATGTAAATAGAGATATCAAGTAGAAATTGAATCTACACGGGTATATTCAAGAGAGAGGATGAGACTGAATGAATAATTTGGAAATTATAGTGTATTTAAATCCATGGGACCAGAGGAGATAACCTAAGCCAATGATTCTCCATGGGGATGATACACCCAGTAGAGAAAAATTTGGCAAATTGCGAGAACATTTTGGAGGGGATGTCATGGTGATTACAAAGGTGAGGAGCATTACAAGGCATTAGTGGGTGGGGCCATGACTCGTAGGCCTCCTGCAATGCACAAGACAGTCCTGCAGAACAGGTATCATCCCACATTTTACATGATTTTTAAATGTCTTATCAGACATTCATTTGGTGAAAAGTATGGTTATTATTTATCTCAACCTACAGCCTAAATCTGTTCTCCACATAAACATACAGTACTTTTTGTATCGTTTATTATACACCAAATTTCCCAGGACTGTCCCTTCCATGTAATTGATGGAAGAGGGTACTTTGTCTTGTTTGGAAAATGAGCAACACAGCTGCTCTCTGTATTTGAGATGCCAGTCCAGGTCTCCGAGATCAGTCTGCATGTGCAGCTTTGGCAGACACAGTGATGCCAGTAGAGCTTCGGCGGAAGTTGTGCATGACTTTTACATGTTCAAGTATATAATTTCATACATTAGTTTCCCCTTATGTCTCCTTATTACAGAGAATTAAATTCATTATTTTGAAAATATGTGTGTAGTTTGGGGTGAAGGGTAGTCTCATTTGCCCCTCCAGAACCAATCCACTCTCTGCTCTCCTGCACCCTGCTCTCTGCCTTAGGAAGCCAACTTTTATGAATGGCATCAACCAGCTCCCTTGCCCAGTGGCTTCCGGTTGGGTTCAGCCAAAGGGAAGTACCACTCTCTCATCTTGGCCCTTCAGGCCTGGGGACGGCAGGCACTCCGTCTCGTACTTTCTCATTCCTTATTGGTTCCCTTAACTTTGCCCACATCTTTGTCAGTAATCCCTTCATTAAACTGGTCTCAATTGGATTCGGCTTGAGTGTGCCATCTATTTCCTGCCAGACACTAACTAACACCGTCATAACATTATTTATGAATTTCACTTCAGGACAGTAAAGGGCAAATTACAAAAGATTTGTTATAAAAAGGGAGTAAATCCAGAATGTGGAACACTCTACAGAACAACTGAGCTGGTTTCTGCAATAAGTCAATGGTGTGAAAAATAAAGGCGGGAGGACTACTGGAGATTTCAAAGATTGAAAGGGCACAACGACAAAATGTAAACCTTGTTTAGATCCAAATCGGAACAAACCCAGTGTAATAAGACATATCTGAGACATTAGGGAAGGTGTAATTATGGGCTGGATAGTAAATGGTACCAAAGAACTATTTTAAATTTTGTTAGGCGTGGTCATGGCACTCTGGTTATCTGAGAAAATGGCTCATATCTTTAAAAAATGCACACTAAAGTGTACAGGAATGAAATTACGGGGTGTGGAGAGACTGTTCCATGACTTGACCACTGCCGGACCGTGAGCTCGACCCGGGCCAGAAGAAAGAGACTGCTTACTGAAACCCCACTTAGGGACTGTCTGATCATAATTGATGTTCATGCTGACCTAAATATTAACACCCCTCCCCTGCCTGCCACTTATGCCTGGAACAGGCTATTGTCCTGACCTGGTAGTATTCACGTACTAGTACTGGTGACTATCTCTCCCCAACACCCCTTTTTGTTCTTTGGGGCATGCCAATCTGCATTCATTTTGTTTTGCAGTTGCCCAACACATGCTTGCGTGTAAGATTCCCTTAACAAATTGTATGAGTTACCAGGGTGATGGGGGCAGCCTCTTTCTTTGGTCTTTCCCTGCCCTCCACTTAAGGATGTAGATTTTCAGTCTCGGGGCTTTTCTCTGGGTCTGCATATATGAACACATGGTGTCTGGGATTTGCTTTAAAATAGTTTTGCAAAGCAAAGAGAAAAAGATAGGTAAAGCAAGTGGGGGGAAATATTGTTAAATATTGAATCCAGGTAATAGGTAGATGGGAATACATTGTACTGTTCTATTTTTGTTTTTATGTTCGAAATTCTTTATGATAAAACATTTAGAAAATAAGTTAAATTAAAATGGGGCATTGCGTCTCATAGAGGTATCAACCAAGACAGGAAGGGTAGATGAGGGAAGAGGTCTAAGACTGGGTCCTAAGCACTCCAGATAGAGGTTGGGAAGATGGGAGGAAAAGCCATTGAGGGAGGAAGAGAACAAAAATAGAAGGGTGTCCTTGAGAGGTCAAGTGAGTGTTCCAAGGAGGAAGTGATCGTTTGGGCTGCAGATGGGGCAAGAAAGACAGCAACTGAAAACTGACCATTGGACTTACAACATGGAGGTCATCAGTGGCTTTGACAAGTGTAATAGTGGGGACAATGCCTGACTGGATTAGAGTCCAATCTTCCCTCTCTAGATACTGTCCCTTTGCAGCATTCCCTGTGGCTAGGGTAAGTGGATTGGAGGGGGTTCAAGAGAGAATGGGAGTAGAGAAAGTAGAAAGAGGATACAGTCAAATTTTCAAGATGTTTTGCTATAAAGTACATTAGAGAAAGGTGGTAACTAGAAAAAAGTGTGCTGTCAGAGGAGGGATTTGGTTTGATTTGGTTTTTAAAATAGGAGATAACATGGCATGTTTGTAAACTGCTGAGAATGAATCAGTAAAGAGGGAACAATGGAAGATGCAAGAGAGAGAAATAAAAGAATTGTGGAAAGAATGTGCTTGAATAGAGGAGTAGAGATGCTGGTGGCAGGTTGATGTGGTGGTGGAATGTAGAGGTCCTCTTCTGATTGCCTTTCTAATGAAATAAGAAGCAAGATCATCAGTTGAGAAAGAGGATGACAGGAGGCTTTGGGAGATGTGAGGAGACAGAGGGCATGAAATAGTTGGTTAAGAGTGGGAGAACAAATAGACTATGGAAATGAATAGCATTACAGGCCCATTTATAGTGCAACAAGTCAATATCATTGTGTCTTTTTTCTCAACCATGTTGAGCCTGAGATTTGGATTTAAACAGGAGTATATTCAGGCAAGATCTATAGAGGGAAGAGGGAGCAGGGAAGTAAAAATAGTGATGAGACCATGGACCCTAAGGTAGGTAAGTAGGCAAGGTGAAGAGCAATAAAAGTGGTCGGGTCAATGGGCTAGATGTCCTGAAGAGGGTGAAAAGTTATTGGATTGAGGATACAAAAGTGTGAGCCAGAAAGATAAGTGGTGACGGTCAAAGAATGGGATATTCAAAAGTAATCAAAATCCTAACTTGAACTTGAAGATTAATGAAGATGTTTTTTAAATTAAATATATGGACATTTCATAGAACTAATAAATGAATTTAACAAGACTACTGGACACAAGGTCAATATACAAAACAAATGTATTTCTATATATTAGCAAGAAAAAAACTGGAAAATGACACTTACAAAACAATATAATTTATAACTGCATGAAAAATATTAAACACCTAGGAATAAATCTGTTGAAATGCATGCAAGACCTCAACACTGAAAGCTACAAATCATTTCTGAGAGAAATCAAAGATCACCTCAGAAATAGACAGATATTCCATGCTCATGAATTAAAAGACTCAAAACTGTTAAGATATCAATATTTTCCAAATTGGTCTATATGCACAATACAATTCAATCGAACTTTCAGCAAGCTGTGTGTGTGTGTGTGTGTGTGTAAATTGACAAGCTAATTCCAAGATTTATATGCTAATCAAAGAACTTAGAATATCCAAGAATTCTTTTGATGAAAAAAAGTTGGAGGACTTACATCACCAGATTTCAAGATTTACTATGAAGCTATAATAATTAATACAGGGCAGTTTTAAAGCAATGATAGACAAATAGATCCCTGGAATAGAATAAAGTGTCCAGAAATTAACCCACACATATATACCCTCCTGACTTAAAGCAAAGGTGTCACTATAATTAAGTAGGGGAAGGATGACCTTTAAGTAAATGATGTTGGAATAATTAGATATGTGTGGAGAGAAATGAACACTGACCCTTAAACTATACACAAAAATTAATTTGAGATGGATCATAGACCAAAATATAAAAACATCAACAAACTTCAAAATAAAAACATAGGAGAATTTTTTGATATCAGGGTAGGTAAAGATTTCTTCCTTAGATCACAAAATGTACTGAACTATAAAAAATTGCTAAATTGTATTTAAGGAAAAGACAAAATTTCAATTCAAAAAGGCAAAAGACTCGGGGCGGCTGGTTAGCTCAGTTGGTTAGAGCGTGGTGCTCTTAACAACAAGGTTGCCGGTTCGATCCCCCACATGGGCCACTGTGAGCTGTGCCCTCCACAACTAGATTGAAACAACTACATACTTGACTTTCAGCTGGTGGGTCCTGGAAAAACACACTTAAAAAAATAAAAGTTTAAAATAAAAAAACAAAACAACAAAAAGGCTTAAACAAGCATTTCACAAAAGAGGACATTTAAGTGGCCAAAAAACATGAAAGAGTGCTTAAAATATCTCATTAAAAAAATGTGAACTAAAGCCACGAGATGGTTAATACATTCAGCAGAAGGGCTTTTTTTTAAAGCTGTCATTAGCAAGGACTGCTGAGCATGTGGAGTAACTGGAACTCTCATATGTTATTTGGCAGTTTCTTATATAGCCAAACATACATCCACACTATGATCCAACAATTTCACACCCAGACATATACCCAAAAAAGATTAGTCCATATATCCACCAGGGGATTTGTACAGAATGTACATAGCAGCTTTATTCATAATAGCCAAAAACTGGACAAAATCCAAATATCCATCAATAGGAGAATAAAACAATTTGTGATGTGTTCATAAAATGGAATATTACCAGCAATAATCAAAAGGGAAAAAAAATACTAATACAAAGAACAACACAGATACATCTCAAAAACATAGTGCTAAGAGAAAGAAGCCCAACACAAAAGAATACATACTATATGATTCCATTCATAAGAAGTTCAAGACTGAGCAAAATTAATCTCTGGTGATAGAAACCAGAATACAGTAGTCCCCCCTTACCTGTGGTTTCACTTTCTGTGGTTTTGGTTACTAATAGTCAACCACAGTCAGAAAATATTACATGGAAAATTCCAGAAATAAATAATTCATAAGTGTTAAATTGCATGCCTGTCTGAGTAGCATGATAAAATATGGAGCCATCCTGCTCCAACCTGCCCAGGATCCCTTTGTCCATCGTATCCACGCTGCATACGATCCTGCCTGTTAGTCACTTAGTAGCTGTCTCGGTTATCAGATCGGCTATCATGGTATCACAGTGCTTGTGTTCAAGTAACGCTTATTTTCTTTAATAATGGCCCCAAAGCACAAGAATAGTGATGCTGGCAATTCGGATATACCAAAGAGAAGCTGTAAGGTTCTTTAAGAGAAAAGTGTAAAGGTCAGTACAGTACAATAAGATATTTTGAAAATGAGAGAGAACCACTCTCATAACTTGTATTATAGTATATTGTTATAATTGTTCTATTTTATTATTAGTTATTGTTGTTAATCTCTTAGTGTGTCTAATATATAAATTAAACTTTATCATAGGTATGTATGTATAGGAATAAACATTGTATATAGGGTTCGGTACTATCTGTGGTTTCAGGCATCCACTGGGGGTCTTGAAATATGTCCCCCACTAATAAGGGGATCTATTATAGTGGTTACCTCTGGTGGAATGGGTATTGATTAAATGGAGCACAGGGAACCTTCCAGGGAGATGAAAATATTCTATAACTTGAAAATATTCTATGTCTTGGGTGGAGGTGTATGGGGGTGTACGATTGTTTCTTAGTATTCTCTGGGGATTGGTTCCAGGACCCCCATGGATACCAAGATCCGAGTGCTCAAGTGTCTTAAATAAAATGGCACAGTATTTGCATATAACCTCTGTGAACATCCTCCTATATACTTTAAATCATCTCTAGATTACTTATAATACCTAATACAATGTAAATGCTATGTAAATAGTTATTATACTGTATTGTTTAGGGAACAATGACAAGAAAAAAAGTCTGTACATGCTCAACCATAGTAGACCTAGCTACATAGTACATGCCAGCAACAATGGAAAGTTTTTTTAGAATATTTTCAATCCTCGGTTGTTTGAATCAACAGATGCAGAACCCACAGATACGGAGGGCTAACTGTATGCATACAGATAAATCGAACTATTCAGTTAAGATTTGTACATTTTCCTAAAATTATATCTTAATAAAACAGTTTAAAATAAGGAGTTTCTTTTTAAATTACAAAATAAAAAATGCATACTTTTTACAGGAAATTAAAACAAGCGTACCTAGAAAAATGAAACCAAGCCTTGAGTCCGTTTCTGGGGACATGGATCTGTCTTCTACTCCCTACAGGTATGAGATGGGACAGAGGGAGGGGGTATTATGCGCAGATGAAGAAGGGCAGATCCAGGATCTGTGGTGACAAGCCAGAAGGACAGAGTTTCCCTTCAAGATGAGGAGGATATGTTTTTTTATACCTTTCTCCAAAAGTGGAACAGGCTGACCTGAACCGTAATGGACTGTCAAAGGTGGCGTGTAGGAGCAGAAGGCAGATGTGCCTGTAGAGGCATCCAAACATCAGATGGGGCTTGAATTAGACAACCTAGGTCTCTTCTCTTGTGGCCTCCCCCTTTAAGAAACAGCAGGGAGTAGAACAGGTCCTCTCACACGCTATATTGTCCCTTGGTGTTAATGTTGATGACCAAGCCCATCTTCTGGCAGCCATAGACTGCTGGGCAACTAGCTCTAGAGTCTAGACCCTGGTGGAAGTGAAGGAGGAGGAAATGGCACAGGACAAGAACCTTGGTCCCTAAGAAACTGACAATTTAGTGGGAAAACAAAAATAACTCCGAGCTTGGGAGTGAAACCAGATTCCATCCTTTTCTGCCTCTGATTGACTGTGTACCTTGCGTAACCCCTAACCCTCGCTGAGCCTGGGGGCTAGGCTGGGTTGTTCCCCTGCCTTCCCCAGTACAGACATCCTTTGAGGCTTCATGGGAGTCTTGAAGAGGAAGGTACTGGGATGAATGACTGTTGTGATTGTAGTGGGAGACAGCAGAGGCTCCAGGTCTCATTCCCCGTCTCTTACGAACTCTTAGAAGGGCAGACGGTCTTGCCCCCTCCCTTCTTCTCTCACCCTACATAACCCCAAGACATCCCAGACTCCTTTCAAGCTGTTCAAGTCATCTTGGAAAACTTTGGGGTGGGGACCCAGTCCACCCAACCTAGGCCAGTTTCAACAGGATCTCTGCCAGGCAGAAGGCAATTTCCTGGATGGTGAGCAGAGTTCACTCTGGGCTGGGTCTCGTTAGGGCCACACCACAGAAATGGCTGTAGGCCACAGAAATCAAGGATTTCCTTGATTGCCCAGGAGATTTGAGCCCCACCCTACGCTGCCCAGCTGCCTTGGAGAAAAAGGGGGAAACTCTGGATCTGGTCTAAAACACCTTCTCTGGCTCTCTACCTCCTGTGCTATTGCTGCTTCTTTCTTCTCTCTGCTCTCTCCTGCCTCCCTTCTTGGGATTACAAACACATTTTAGCAAGTAAGCAAATTCACAAGTACCAAATCTGCAAATAATGAGGATCAACTGTATGTTGTACTGGGGAGCCTGAAAGAACCTGTCCCTCTGCCTGGGAGAGTCTGAGAAGGCTCCCACAGAGAAGCTACGTTGGCTGTGACCTGAAATACACAGAAGTCCAGACATGGGGCCTGTAACCGAAACTTAAGTCATGTGGTTTGACAAGGAACTCGTTTTTTCCTATTCCTAGGTATTTTATTGATCTCGTAAGTGTGGTTGTCTCTTTCACCGTGTCTTCTAACTCAGCATGGGACAGTAGAACTTTCTGCAGTGAGAAACATGTTCTACAACTACACTAATATGGTTGCCACTAAGCACATGTGGCTATTGAGAAACTAAATTTAAGGTTTCACTTAATTTTCATTATTTTAAATTTAAATTCAAACAGCCACATGTAGCAGTGGTTAGCATGTTGAACAATGCAGTTTTAACTGATTTCAGTTTGCATATATGAAGGATATTGGTTTTTGTATTTATACCCCATTTCCTTACTGAATTTTATTGTTTATAGTTGTTTTTCAGTTGATTAATTTGGTTTCTCTTGGAATGCAAACATATCACTGACAAAGATCATTTTACCTACTCCTTTCCAATTTTTATTTGTCTAATTGCATTGACTATGTTCAAAAGAAACAACATGGAGTCATTTGTGGAAAGCACCCCCAAGACTAAATGCCCAACGTAATTGCAGTGTCAGCCTCTCCCAGGAGTAGAATTTTAAGCCAATCAGTCTGGAATTTCCTGATAACACTAGTGAGGTAATCTGCCTGTAAGACCTCCTGCCTTCCCCTAAGGAAGGCAACTTTGCCTGAAATAATCCACTTTTAACTTCCTGTCCCACCTTCTTTCTGTCTATAAAAGCCTTCCATTGTGTACATGGAGTACCTTTCTATTTACTAGATGGGGTGCTGCCCAATTCATGGCTCGTTCAATAAAGCCAATTAGATCTTTAAATTTACTTGGCGGAATTTGTGTTAACAGCTAATACCTCCAATTAAAGGATATATATAGTCATAGTGGTGAAAGTATGTATTCTTGTTCCCGACTTAATGGAATTTCTAAGTGTGATTTCTTCTTTTTTTTCATATGCAAATGATACAAACAGGTGACGAATCAATTGTTCTGTCCCCCAAGCTTGTTCCTCCTCCTGTCCTCCCTGTTACTGAGTTGAGGAGCCATTCTGTTACCCAAGTTAGAAATCTAGGCATCACTCTCATTTCTCTCTCTCTCCCTCTCCCTCACTTTATTATCCAGGCCAACCAGCTGTCAAATCTGTCCTCTTGCCATTTCCACTGCCACCCCCCAGTCTGTTACCTTTGTCGCCTAGAAACATCTCAAGAGCAGCCTCTACAGGAGCCATCCTGCTTCCACTTTCAGTTCCTTCCATCCTTTCTCCACAAAGCAGATGATATAGCCTTTCTAAACTCTTTGTTGATGTAAGAACATCCAAACCTGTAGAGAATTTTTATCAGAATGTATTTGAGCTAAACTGCCGACATATGCCGGAAAGCAAGCTATCAAGTGCTGTGGGAATGACAGTTTTGCAGTTCCTTTTATACATTTGGAATTAAGGGGGAAGCTAAGGAAGGTTACACGAAGGTGGGAGAAAGCAAGGTGGGGATTACACATTGTTAAGATTATGTGCTCCCTTGAGCGTGGTTAGGGCTCCCAGAGATCTGAAAAAGAGGATTACTCTGGCATTTCAAAGGTGTGTGAACGTAGATGTACAAAACAGTGGACAGGGCTTGCTTAAGGCAAAGATAACCTTTTTGTTGGCCTGGGCCCCCACCATGACCTGTCCAGTTAGGAATTTTATGACCAGACACTCTCTGAGGTTACCTTCCATCAGATTTACTACAGAGCCCTTTTTTTTTATCCCCATCTTGATCTAGCACTTGACTCTCCTACTTAAAACTCATTAATAGCTTCACTCTTCTCTTAGGATAAAGATCAAAATGTTTAACGTGGCCCACAAAGACCTGCACCATCTGCCTCTGCCTTCGTTAAAAAAAAAAAAAAAGTAAATCATTATTCTGTTTAAATCTCTTCAATGGCTTTTTGGCTGTTCTCAAAATAAAATTGGAACTCTCACTGTGGGCAGCAAGGCCCTAGATGGTCTAGTACCTGTATGCTTCTCCAAACGCACCTCAGACCACCTGCCTTCCTGTTCACTGAACTCTGACCACACTGTTTCCTTTTAGCACTTCAGATACGACAAGCTCTTTCCTACCTCTGGATCTTTGCACTCTCCTTTCCCTGCAACACTTTCCTGGAAGTCCTTTGAATGCCAATTCTCTTTGTGATTCAAGACAAACATCACTTTCTCAGAACAGTCTTTTCTCAATTTAAAATAGCCTTCACACAAGTTCCCTCTATTACATCACCCTGCTTCTTCTTTTCATGGTGCTTATTACAATCTGAAATTATCTTATGTATTAAAGGTGTGACAATTAAGTTCACGAACTTGTTGCAACCATGTTGTTGACCTTTTTTGATATCAGAGGGATTATTCATTATGAATTTGTACCAGCTGGACAAACAGTTCACCAAGTTTACTATTTGGAGGTGCTGAAAAGGCTGCGTGAAAGAGTCGACCTGAACTTTTCGCCAACAATTCATGGCTCTTGCATCACGACAATGCACCAGCTCACACAGCACTGTCTGTGAGGGAGTCTTGAGCCAGTAAATAAATAACTGTACTGGAACACCCTCCCTACTCACCTGATCTGGTCCCCAATGACTTCTTTACCTGAAGATAAAGGAAATATTGAAAGGAAGACATTTTGATGACATTCAGTACATCAAGGATAATACGACAGCTCTGATGGCCATTCCAGAAAAAGAGTTCCAAAATTGCTTTGAAGGGTGGACTAGGTGCTGGAGTTAGTGCATAGCTTCCCAAGGGGAGTACTTCAAAGGTGACCATAGTGATATTCAGCAATGAGGTACGTAGCACTTTTTCTAGGATGAGTTTGCTAACTTAATTGTCCATCCTCGTATGTCCATTTATTTGCCATTGGTCCCTACTGAGAACGTAAGCTTTATTTTGTTCACCACTCTATGTTCAGGGCCTAGCCAGTGCATAACACATAGTAGGCCCATTATAAATATTTGTTCAATAAATGGATAGCCAAAATCATAGAGCCAGTCAATGAGAGATTTGGAATTCCTTCTTTGCAATTTTGAAAGATATTGCCCCTTCCTTCCAGCAGGTGGAAGCAAAGCCACATCTGGTCTTTAGCAGGGATTGGGGATGTGAGGGGGATTTGCTGAGTGTAGCAGGATAGTCAAGAGGGAGAGGCAGAGTTTTAATAGTAATGCTGGATCCAAGAATAGAGGAAGTCGAGACAGCACTTCTCCCAAAGGACGAGCAGGTACAAGCTGTCCAGAAGGGACCTGGAGTAGCCAATAACCCAAGGGGTGTCTGGGATCCTAGACTGCTTTCCCACTTCCCTCACGTGTACCCAAACCATCCCACAACCTGGGAGTTGGGGGAGGGCGGTCTTTGAAAAGGAGAGCTATTTTCCATGAGCATGAAACTGGAGAGAGGCAAAGGTTTTCAATTCCAAATCCCCATTGTACAGTTGGGGAAACTGAGACCAAGTGAGAACCATCATATTGGGTCATTAGGAATTGGGTCTGGCTCACAAAGCAACTCTTGTCATAGCTCACATTTATTCAGCACCACAAGTCCCACTCACCCCTCCATGCCTGGCCCTGGACTGTGTGTGGGAGACCACAATAAAGGGGGCATGGACTCTTGAGCTGCCCCAAGAGGCACGGGGGGCAGGAATGGCTTTAGAGAGGCATGCTGGAGCCAAGACACATTGGGCCTATGTCTGCCACGGGGACCAGAGGCCAGACATGCATTGCAGGTCCAGGGAGGTAGGCTGCAGAAAGAGCTGCATCTAGATCTGGGGCTGGCAAGGTCAGCAGGGGTTTTGGATTTCCTCCTGAAGGCAATGGGAACTCACAGAAGGGTTTCTAAACAGGAGAGCTACTTGGTTATCTTGGATAGTTTTCAGAAAAATGTGAGATCAAATCAAAGACAGAGACCAGTGAGGATGCTAGTATAATCATCCACGTGAGAGAAGAGAAGACCTGTAAGTAACTATAGGGATGGAGAAAAAAGCAAGCTTGAGTGGTTTAGGAAATTAAAAATATTTTAAGAAAATGGATTGGTGGCTATAATTGACCGATTGAATTGATATCTATTAAGTGCTTGTTGGTAACACTTTATAAATTTATAAAAGTGGCTTGGCAGGCTTCATTAGCAAAAAATGGAGCCCCACATGCAAAGTCAAAACCCTAGCCTAAAGAGTCTAAGTGCTTCTCTTCTCTGGGCCTCATTTATCCATCTAGAACATAAAGACGTTGGGCTGGTAACTGCTGATCCTGACAGCTTTGCTTTTGCGATTTTTGGAGGCTGGCTTACATGTGTGAAAGCCAGTGATATGCAGACGCAGGCTCCTATCCGCTTGCAAGAGCCAAGTGTTAACTTTTCAGGAATTTTGCAAGATAGTACCATTGGTAACTTGAAATTGGCTATCGTAGGAGTGTTTATACCATAGAAATAGGCAAATACTACAAAACTAGGCCTTCCCCCGGCCATCCTCCGCCCTTCCAGAGGTGGTTTTCACCAGCACCTCTCTTCAACACACACACACACACACACACAGAGTCAGGTACATTCTCACCCTCCAACACTGTCATTAACAGTTGTGGAGAAAGAATCTCAGGTCTCTACGACCCCACAGGGCCTCAGTCCCACAGATCCTGCCCCAGCACAGTCAGGCCCACACGGTGGGAAGCACAGCGTTCTGGGCAGAGCAGACATCTGTCTGACAGTATGTTGGTCGTTCTTAGACAGAGGAGAGCAGAGCTTGGTGGTTAACGTATTGGAGTCTCACAGTCCTGACATGGAGTCTCACAGCCCCAGAGCTAGATGCAGCCCCTTCTGCAGGCCACCTGCCTAGCCCTGGAATGCACGTCTGGCCTCTGGTCCCCCTGCAGACATAGGTCCAATGCGTCTTGGCTCCAGCACGCCTCTCTAAAGCCATTCCTGCACCCCTGCCCCTTGAGGCAGCCCCACTTAGGTCACGCTTGGCTATTTGATGGTAGCCAAGTCCCTCTTGACACTGGAGCTCAGTTTCCTCATCTTTAAAATGGGGACATGTCCTGATTTAGCAAGATGGTTTCTAGCATTAAGTGAGAACACTAGCAAAGTGAATGTAAAGCCTCCACACCGTGCCTGGTACAGGTAGGTGTTTAGTAAATGTTAGCTAACGCTGTTATCACACCTCCAGACACATTCTCCCCACCCAAGGCCCCTTCGGCTCAGGGCTTCCTCTCACTATCTGAATTTTGGCACAGTGGCCAAGAACAAAGACAGAAACAGGAAGCTCCATTTTCTAGCTTTTATGAAAATTAATAACATTAATAGCTCACAGACATATACATACACACACACACTGCTATGTACACAGTCATTAAATTATTAATTAGTCTCCATATAAAATGTTTCTACATTAGTGTCCCGGGCAAGGCCCGATCAGTCCTTGGCATATTCACAGTAGCAACTCCAGGGCTCGGCCCCATGTTCAGGCAGAGGAGAGGCAGGTGGCTGTATGAATAGCCTGCCCCAAGGTGGGCACCATTGTCATCCTGGGCCGCTTACTCTCAAGTCTTTGGCTCCCTTCCTGGCACCTGGAGACCAGCTGTTCAGTGAGCAGTCAAGCAGGTCTGGATTCCTCATGTGGCCTGGTGACACAGGCCCTATGCATGGTGGCTTCAGGCAACATCACAGGTCCTAGAGGATGCTGGCCAGCTCTGTAGAATCTGTGTCAGAGCAGCCTGAACTGCTGGCCTCTTCCCTGCAAGAACCAGAGGAAATGGGTTGGAAGAAGCATCTTTGCCCCTCCCTTGTCCCTACCTGCATCATTCCTCATGGGATCTTGGCTGGGCAGTCTCAGCCAGCTGTCGGCAAACCACAGGACATATATAGTTTGCTCACTCCCACTCCCAGGCCAGAAACTGCTGGTTGGTTTGTCCACTCTTCTTGCTGCCCACAACATATCACAAGCCCCAGGACTATGCTCTGGCCTGGGCTGGCTGATGAGCTGGCATGAGTCACTCCCCTGCCCTCTGATCTCCTGAAAGGCAGGGCTCAGGCCACACCTGAGGTCCTGCATGCCAGGAAAGCCATGAAGAATGCAGGTGGTGAAGTCAGAATGCCAGGGCTCAAACCCAGCTCAACCCTCTATCAGCTGAGCCAGTCACCCTTCCTGGTTAAGCCTCAGTTTCTTCATCTGCAGAGAGAATCATGGGACTCTGACACCTAGGGTTGTTGTTATGGAGACCATGAATGCACTTTGTCTAAAACGTAAACTCCTTGAGAGCAGGGATTTTTGTTTGTTTCATTCACTAGAACAATGCCTGCCACACAGTAGGCTTCCAATAAGCACTTGGTAAATTATTCATTAAAACGTAAAACCATCCTGCGCAGTACCTGGCATGCAGCTGAGTTTTCAAGAAATGTCAGCTGCCACTATTATAAATCAGCAGAGGGAAGGGGCAGAGGAGGAGCCATCAAGGGAAGACATGTGGGAGAGAAGTCTGGACATAGTCACAGGAGGCACCTGCTCCACCTCCCGGTCCCCTGCCTGCTCTCACCTCAGAGCCTGCAGGGCCTTTTTGTTCTGCCGCCGCCTCTCCTCATCAATGGGGTACAGCTTGAAGAGCAGCAAACCTAGCAGGATGAGGACTATGGGAGCCATTGTCACCAGCATCTTCAATGTAAACCTGACACCTGCCGGCTGGGAGCAGCCACGGGTCTGGTACCCAGCAAAGCTGTGGGACGCAATGGGAAGGGGAATGGTGAGGAGGGGGTACATAGGATCTATACCTGCCCAGCACTGCCCCAGGCGCCCACCCCACTCACTCAAGACTGAGGGTGGAGATGCCGAGTGAGACTCCGGAGGCAAACTTGGTGAAGAAGACGTAGAAGGAAAAGAAGATGGGCTCGGTTCCGTGGGAGTGCGGGTGCTTCAAGTGGAAGTCATCAATGACGTCGGGCAGCATGGACCTGTACAGAGCGGTGGCAGCCGTGAGGACCCACCCACCTAGCAACCCCAAATCCCCACTAGCCCATTTGGCACCTTGGTGTCACTGAGAAGAGGAGGCCCATGGGGACACAGCTCAGTGAGGAGAGGGAACTTCGTGTGAATAAGAAATGAAGGCCCTGCATGATGACGTAACCCCCCTCTGCTCAGCTGGGTCAGTAGAGTGCAGACCAGATCTAAGCCCCCATTTTCCACCTGATTAGGTTTTCTTGCACAGTTCGCAACCTGTACAACTTTACTGGAAGACCTGCCCTAACCTGGACCCACAGAATGGCCTGCAAGTGGAGAAGCCGCCATAGAATTCTCCAGGGAGCTTCAGAAGTGGAGGTGGGGGACTGGGGAACATACCCAGGTGTGCCTATATACTTACCAGGGTAGTAAGAAGGCAGCTGCTACACTGATGCCCGCTGCCACAGCTACCACGTATGTGATAATCAGGTTCCTCTCAATGAGAGCCATTAAGATGAGAAATGGCACTGCTGACTAGAGGAGAGGGGTGCAGAAAGATGAGTCAGCTGAGAGGCTCCCGCCAGCACCCCCCAGCCCAGCCGAGGTGCTGTCCCTTCAGCCCCACTCACTGAGATCCCAATGTATACGGCTGTCTTCTTGCCAAACTGGGTTAGGAACCACTGCCAGAAGGGAATGGTGAATGTGGCCGAGAGCTGTGGGTGGACAAAGTGGGTGAGGGAAGTGGGTTCGAGCCATGGAACCCCTCCTGCTCTTTCCAGGACCCCAAAGGTGCTCCCAGCCCTGCCTGAGAGCAGCCAGATGACATTATCTGGGCAGTGAGGAAGTTGACAGCCACCTTTGGTGGCTCCCAAGGCGGGCTGAGAGCGGGTCCCAATCTCATCTTCTGCCTTCTCTGAGCACAACTGAGCCAGAGTTCCAAAGTTCCTGGCCTCCACCCTTTTGCTCTTGCTATGCTCTCTACTTGAACATCTAATCGCAAACTCTTTCTTTTTTTCCTCCCAGTGTCATTGAGATATAACTGACATACATATAACATTGTATCAATTTAAGGGTACAACATAATGATTTGATATATGCACCCAAACTCTTTCACAGTCCTACCTAAGCAATTGTAGGTCAGATCCAACCAAATATTCTGAGAAACCTCCCTCATCTCTTCATGACCTTGGGCCAGTGTGGGAAACATCCTCTGACTCTCCAAAGAACCATCTCACAGCCTATGCCACTTCAGCCCAGGCTGTCTATCCACCCGCGGGGTCCCGCACGCACCATGATGGCCAGGAGGAAATTCTGGAATTCATTGCGGAAGCCCAAGGTGTAGGTGCAAAACAAGGCAAAGTTCCCCTCTACCAGCTGTGGGGGGAGCAAGGCAGAGGGAAGGAAACACAAGGAAAGATGTGATTGGAGCTGAGTCTCCCAAGACATTACCCATGCCCCAGGGACCTCTGCTTACCCGTCCCCCAACTCCACCTGTCCCTCAGGCTTGTCACATCCTAAGTCCTTGGCCTACCCCCTCCCAGGGCACACCCCCACCCCAGACTGAGCGTGTCAGGCCCCCACTCACCATGAAAGCCAGAGAGGTGAAGAGGAAGCCGGCAATAAGCTTGACGTATGGGCCATGGCTCATGACCAGCCGGAGGCCCCGAATGTAGGATATCGGCTCTGCCTGCTGACTCTCATAGGGTTCTGGGGGCCAGAAAGGACAGTGAAGAAAAAGCAGAGGTCCAGGCAGAGGGACAAAACCATTTGTGCTGGGGCCTGCCCACCTCCCCAGGGCTTCTCACCTCTCTGCTCCCGCACACCTAGCACCAGGATGACCGCACACACAATGTAGATGGAGGCAATGACGCCTGCTGCCAGCAGGTATGCGTTTTGCTATAAAAGGAGATAAAGGCAACAGAGAGAGACAGTCAGTGTGATCTCCTCCCAACTCCGGCAGCTCCACTCAATGCCCTTAGACCAGTCCCTTGTTTTCTGGGGCCTCACTGTCTCCATCTGTGAAATGGGAGAATCATCCTGGGCCTGCAGCAGTTTCCCAAGGCTGGGCAAAGTCCAGAGGAACAAAATGTTAAGAAGCCGGGCTGTGGAGTCTGAGAGCCCGCAGTTCAAATCTCCCCCAATCTAGTTTCTAGAACTCACTAACTCTGTCACCCTGGGCAAATTGTGTAGCCTCTCTATGCTTCAGTTTCCTTATCTGGGAAGTGGGCACATTAACAGTTTGTATATCAGATGCCCAACATTTAACAGACACTAGTATGATTACTATTTTGGGGATGACTACAAACTACCCCATCATTCCTCTTTTCCCCAAACCCTTGCTCTCCCAAGGGCCTCACCGTTTCTCTGAGTGAGGTGGTGCTGTGTGTGCGATTGGCACCTTCCGAGGTCACTGCCGAGCCATTGGGGTCCTGAAGACAAGGTATATCCGCTTGGCCTACGATTTGGCCCTGGATCGCTGTGCCCAGCACTGTGCCCAGTACCTCCACAGTCATCCCTGAGCAGGAAAACAAGGTCCTTTGGAGGGGACCCATGGCTTGTGGTCCCCAGGGAGGCAGGTCACATGGATAGATGCTCAATTCTAGCCCCAGGTGATGGTAGCAGCTCCAAGTAGGGTCGCTATAGGGTGGTAGAGCAGAGGGCACCTTGGACTAAACTCATGGCCTTGCTCTACAGGGGACCCAGGCTTCCTGGTGGGTGGGATCAGTGGGCTGGGGAGAGACTTACGATAAGCAGTGGCCGAATCCCGCTCACTCTGCTCTGTGCTGATGAACATGGTGAGAGCTGAGTAGGGAACGTGGAAACACTGGCATGGAAGAGAGGCCCTCGGCCAGTCAGATGATGGACAGACAGATGTGGCTTCGGGCACCAACCCTGAAGGCCCCAGGGACTGCCCTCACCCCTGCCTTGATAGCCAGGTACCCATACTCACCGTGACCAGTGTCTCAAAGAGGCAATAGAAGAGCAGGTACCACAGGACCTGGACCTGTGGGAAGTCAGGCACAAACCAGATGAGGAAGTAGGCAATGATGGCCAGGGGCGTGGAGAAGATGATCCTAAGGAAGGGGAGGACATACGTTATACGTATACATATTACTCAGCCTTAAAAAGGAAGGGAATTCTGACACGTGCTGTAACACAGATGAACCTTGAAGACATTATGCTAACTGAAATAAGCCAGGCACGAAAGGATAAATGCTGTGTGATTCTGCTTATATGAGGTATCTAGAGTAGTCAAATTCATAGAGACAGAAAGTAGAATGGTGGTTGCCAGGGACTGGGGAGTTATTGTTTAATGGGAACAGAATTTCAGTTTGGGATGATATGAAAAAATTCTGGAGGTAGATAATGGTAATGGTTTCAAAACCATGTGAATGTACTTAATGCCACTGAATTGTACACTTAGAAATGGTTAAAATGGTAAATTTGTTATATATATATATGTGTGTATATGTATATGTATATGTATATGTATATGTATATGTATATGTATATGTATATATACACACACATATATATATAATCACAATAAAAAAAAGTCATATAACCAATTATGAGGTGATTAATAAAGCTGGCTAAATGGGGACTAGGAGTATGGGGACACAATTCACAACCAAGTAGACAGGTCAGCCTTCACTGAGGTGCCATCTGTGCCAAGGCTTGAATGAGAAGAGGGAGTTGGCCTTGCAGACGTCTGAGGCAAGAGTGTGCCAGACAAGGGGGACAGTCAGTGTAAGCACCCTCAGGTAGGACAGGTGCCCAGCAGGTATGAGGAATAGCACGGAGGCCAGTGGGGCTGGGCTGGAGTGAGCCTGGGAGATGGAATTAGGAGATGACATTGGAGAGGAAATGGGTCGTGTGAGCCCTTCCAGGCCAGTATAAGGACCTTGGTTCTATTTCCTAGGGTTGAAGTAGTTTGAGACTTAAATAAGTTGACATTAAAATGTAGAACAGTGCTTGGGACACAGTGTTTGCTGTGATCATCACACCAGGAAAGCTCAGGGGGAGAGTACAGGCCACAGCCAGGGAGCTGGGACCGCGCTGGGCTGGAAATCGGACCTTAGGGCCAGCCCTGCTGCATCTCAGCCTCCCTGTGTGACCCTGCTGACACCCTGCCTCACACCAGATGGTCTTGGGAATTCCAGAGAAAGTGTCTGTCAGTCTTCCTGGTCTGCAGGGGTTTCTAAATGCTGGCTGAGGGCACGTCTGGTCTAAAGCCTGGAAGAAGAGTGAGCCACAGGACTCACAAACCCGGAAACGCCCAGCCTCTTCCTACATTGACAGAAGGGGTGCCAGTTCCCAGGCCTGAGGAGGGGCCCAGGTGCTAACTGGTATGGACAGGGAGGTCACATATACTACAAGGCATTACAGTCTACAAGAGGTCCAGTGTGCCCTCAGATACAAGGGTGGTGGTACCTCTCAAGAGGTATCACCAGGAGTTACCACCCAGACAGGTAAGGACATGCGCTAAATCAGAAACCAGCCTGAAGGGCCTCAGCAACTTCACCAAGCTGGCTGCCACACCTGCCCAGGGAGAAGCCACAGGGAGGGCCTCCCCTGCTCTCCCTCCCTGCCCTCATTCACTCCTCCCAAATCCACGTGTCTCCTCAGAGAACAAGGGCGTCAGCCTTTGTCAAACACTCCATCCTCTCTTCGTAAGCAGCAGCGTAAGCAGCCGATGAGGAATGAAAGTGACTGGGAGTAACCCGGACTGCTGCCGTATTGGCCTGGGCAGAGCAGCCGCCTCCCATTGGCTGGGCCACATGAGGCGATGTGGCAGCAGAGCCCCGCCTCCCACAGGCTGCCAGGGAGGCGGGTACAGGGTTCAACCTCAGGAGTGGCTCTAGCTGCCAGTTGGGAGCCCAGAGCAGCCTGCCCAGGTAAGGCAGACTGTCCTGCCCCCTGGCCCTAAAGCCTGGATCAAAGGCCCTAACCTGGGCCTTAGCCAGGCACTGGCAAGATTGCAGTGGGAGGTGGGAGGGGGCCCTCGTGGGAAAGGAAGCTATGGGGGGCGGGGGCTGTGGGAAGAGCTTTGAAGGCCGGAGACCAGGTATGGGCACCCCTGGGGCAGGAAGGCGCCCACTTGAGCCTGGATGGGCTGGAGATGAAAGGAGTATGTCCCCCACCACTACCAAGCAGGATGTCCTGGAGGGAACCAAAGCTCCAGCCAGTCAGCCTGTGCTGCTGTCTTCCTTTACTGTCTGATCTGTAGCACCACCTCGCCCCAAGTTGCCAGACAGCCTGAGGCTGAGTACTGTAGGCTTTGTACCAAGGGGCCAGAGGTTATGGGTCTGCTATCTCATTCTTGGTATTGCCTTCCACTCTTGCCCCACTAGGAGCCATCTGAAGGGGTGCCAAATTATATATTACTTAATATGTACCAGCCACTGTTCTAAGTACTTTACATAAAGCAAAACAAAACAAAACATTTCTCACCACAACCTTGTAAGATAGGTATATTATTATCCCCATTTTATAGATAAAGAAACTCGAGGCTCAGAGATATTAAGTGACTTCCCCAAGGTTGCACAGCTGTAAGGGGGAAAGCTATTATTCAAACGGAGGCAGGCTGGCTTCAGAGTGTAACCTTTCAACCACTATGCAGTACTACTTCTGCCACTATGGGAAGAGACTAAGTGGGAGAAGTTAGAATTCCAGCTTCACTGAAGGGAATGGACCTTGGGGAGCAATAGGGCCTGGGCCGGGGTAAGCTGCTCACTAACAATTTGGCCAGTCTGGGAATGAACTGGCAGGGTGTCCCATGGCCCTTGTCTGGGGCAGCTGAGGCCTCAACTGGGATTTCGACACTCAGGTTTTTGCATCAGTCCTTCTTTTCACCCCCCAGCCTGTGACAAAACAGATGGAAAAAACGAAGGGTAGTAGACATACCAGAAGCCCTGCCTTCTGCTACCTCGAAGGAATCTCTTCTACTCACCAGGGCATAAGGCGGCCCAGACGGGTCCAGGAGGATTTGCTAATGCAGAAGCCCACCAGGGGGTCTGTGAAGGCATCCCAAGCTCGGCCCAGAAACAGGATGATTGAGGCATAGAACGGGTCCACCTGGAATGGGAAATAGGCAAAAGATGACCCCTTCATCTTTCCACCCACTTCAACCTTCACTGGTAGGCAACAGCAGGGGCTCCCTCCCCGCTTCATCCGGGCCCTTGGCAGCCTATGCTGCTCCCAGGCCTTAAGCATCTCCACTTGCCTTGCTAATAATGACAAGAATAGTTCTGTGATTGCAGTAGCACTGTGTGCCTCCTGAGAAACTTTCCCAGAACTGTCCCTTACATCCTCCCTTTCACTTGCCCTTGAAAACACTCAGAATGAATGAATTAGAATGAATCCGGAATATTTTCTTGCCTCCCTTTCACAACCCTGAGCCCCAAACCACCTGATACCAGAATTAGCATTTGCTGGGTGACTACAGTGCACCTCCCATCTGTATAATGGCAGTTATGATTCCTATCTTACAGGGTCCAGTTCTATCTTGGACGTGGAAAAAGGAACCTACAGATGTTTTTTTAAAAAGTGGCCTGTCACTACCCATTCAAGCTATTCCCTCCCCCCAAACCTTCTGGGCCTGAAGAGATAGTTTCTCTGGACTTTTCCATCCATCAAGGCCCTATAATTGCTATGGTTCCAGGAAGCTAGGAAACTGGTGGCCTCTCCCACATGGCGTTTCCCTAATCCGATTTTTCCAACTCTAACACTCACTACAACATAGTTTTACACTTTAGCTGCAGGTTTCTATTATTTGAACCCCACGCAGGGTCCAACCCGTGAAAGTTGCTTAAACACTGGCTGCTGAACAATGCCATTTGTGCTTTCTGGGGCTCAGTGTTCCCCATCTATAAATGGATACAACTAAGATGCCCTGCTTGTGAAGTCAGATGCTAAATAGACAAGATGGCCAATGTGCGAGCCCCGAGAGCTGTGGCTGTTCAGCAGCCATCTCCCATCCAGACAAGGATGCCAGGCTGCTGGCCAAAGCTTCTCAAAGCACAGAGGAGCCCTGCTTCATCTTCAGTACCCCTCCCAGTCAAAGACCCTGGGTACTGGGGCACCGTAACTCAGCCCAGCATTTGCAGGCCTCCTGACATGCCTATGCTCCTCAGGTGAAAATGGGTTGCACTTCACCCACATGCCTGGAAACACCCACCAAGACCAGAGACAAACCAGCTAACTGCTGTCCAGTTGGGGACATAGTGTACCAGTCTCTTCTAGGAACAACATCACCAGCGGGCTTCATTCTCCCTCACACCACCACCTAACCCTTGCCAGGCAAGGAGGAGTTGCCTGACCTTGCCAGCTAAGACTCCTGGGGTGGATAAACTCCCCTTCTGGATACTTTCCAAAGCCTTCTTATTTCTCATCCACTGTGACTCTAAGAGGCAGCAAAGTAGGAATTCCCAGTCCCATCTCACAAATGGAGAAAACTGAATCAAGCTACCCGGGAGTCCCTAGTCTGTCCCACCTCAGGATGCTGCAGGAGCCCCTGGCGGGCTCAGTACACTCACCTGTGCCACATCCAACAGGTAGATCTGCAGGAAGAACCCCAGGGCACAGCCTGTCACCTGGTAGGGGGCCCCCCCAACGGCATAGCAAAGCTTATTGCAAATGGACAACTGTTGTTTCTTCTTCGGTTCCTTCTGGGAAGAAGAGAAAAAGATGAAAAGAGATCCACGATCCTGGCCTCCACCCTAGAAATTTCCAGAGGCAGGACCATCCCTCCAACCAACTCTGCCAGAAGGAACAAGTCTGCCTTGCCCTGTTCCCACCCAGGGAGACTTCCCACAAGAAAGGTATTCTCTGTTCTTAGGAACCTAGAAAAGGGGAATCCATACTGAGAAAGTTGCCCCTAAGCTACGCCCTCCACCCACCCAACCAACCCCACTCCCCCCAGATTCTTATCAGCCCACCATCCCTAAAAAACTCCCCCACACACAAGGCTTCAGCCATACTCTTTTCCAAGTTGGAGGAGCAGTGTGTTCCAGCAGCAGACCTGTCCCCATCCAGCACCAACTGCTACAACCTGAATATCCTCTTGCTGCCAAGAGCTTCCTAAGCCTAGCCCCAGTTCCTGCCCTGGTTCAGAGGCCAGGACCCACCTGCCTACTGGGTGAGGGCTCTAGAGAGCTGTAGGGGCCCAGCCCAGCTGGCTGCAGGCACAGCTGTTCCTTCCATCTGTCCCAGAGTGTCCCTGGCCCCTGTAGGCAGCTAGAGACTCAGGCAAACCCAGAAGCTATCCTACCCTCCCTCAGCATCTAGGGAACCTTGGAGAGGGGAGGAAAGGCCTCTAGGTGTAGGACTGGGCTCTCTCTGGATGAGGCATTGGGGAGGTTGAGGTTGCCCAGGGAAAGTAGAGATTACTCATTCATGGCAGCAGCTTAATTGCTTACCCGGGGTCCTCCCAAGGATCAGTTAATAAAATTAAAAGGAAAGGGCAGTCACCTCCCAGGCAGAAATCTATTTGCTAGGATCCCTCCTTGGGGCCACCTGATTTCATTCGGTCCTTTATTATGTCCAGAGACCTGGGGATAAGGTCAAGACCCACAAAGCACGGGCATGAGCCCCAACACCCACTCTCACACAAACGCCTGAAGAATGCAGCTCCTTTAAGAGCAGAGCCCTTGTTCTTATGAATGAACTTGAGCGGCCCTCACAGAGTTGAGGCGCAAGCGTAGGCGTGTGGGGGTGGAAAGCAGGGGGTGAGAAATGAGGCACCAAGGGGCGTTATCTAGATTTCTGGGGTCTCTTTGCCTTCTAAGGTTTCTCTGGCTTCTAAGCCGCGTGTCATAGAAGAACACAAACCAGCTAGGCTGCTGAGCCCAGCACCGCGCGGAGCTGCCGGCGGCGTGGCGGCTCCGCGGAGATGAGGAGGAGTTAGGCAAAAAAGGGCGCCCGCGTCTACAAACCTTCTCCATCACCCCCCAGCCCCAGGGCACCCCCGGGCTCCCTCCTGACCCTGGGCCCGCCTGTCCCGGGTAGCCCAAGGTGTCCCAGAATCAAGCTTATATCTCGACGTCCCCATCAGCCTGCCCCCCGCCCCTTCCCCTCCACCCGGGGTGCCAGGCCCTCACCTTCACTTGGGCCGGGCGTTCACCAGCTTGTAGGATGCCTGTGGGCAGCAGCCCCGCTGCGGAGCCGCTCTCGGCGCCCTCTCCTTTGGCCATGACCCGCGGGCCACGCCGCCTGGGACCGGGATGCCGGGATGCTCCTCCGCTCCGCCGGCCTCCGCTCCGCCGGCCTCCGCTCCGCCTGGGCTGCGATAGTAGCCGCCGCCGCTGCCGCCGCCGCCGCCGCCACAGTCACCACAGTCACCACAGTCACTACTCACAAGTAAACCAGGCTGGTCCGCGCACACTCCCGGCGCGCCCCCTCGCGCTTCTTAAAGATTGGGCCCCGCCCTCTCGGATTCGGCCAATCCTGGCGCGCTGCTGCCTCGCCTCCAGCCAATCCGCTCACCCGCCCGGCCCTCGAGCCTGCCAAACCCGCCCCCGGGCTTTTTTTCTTTTGAGCCACGTTCTCAAAGCCTTGAACGGGTATCCCGCCGCGATTGCTCGACGCAATCCGGGAGAAGGCCAGACCCACCTGACACGAGGAAACTGAGGCCTGAGACTGAAAGTGACCTGCCAGTGGCCTCCCAGGGTGAGTTTTCCCTGAGTCCAACCCTACACCCCATGACTTCTGTCCCCCAACCCTAGCAAAGGTAGGGCTCAGAAGCCCACCACCCCCTTTAAAATCTGGAGTCAGGGTGAGTCTCCCTCTCCTCCAAACCTGGAGGATGTAGCGCTGGCATTTCCTTATCAATTACCCTCTTTCAACCCCCAAGACCGACCATTTCCTCTTCCTGCCGTTGGCATCTTTGGGGCCCTCAGCAATGAGGGAGAAAGATGAGGCAACGCCATCGCAGTCGCTGCCCCTTGCCAGCAGGAACCGCCCAAGTTGTGGAGAGATGACGGGACCACAGGCGCTAGTACACTGTGATGATAACAGCAACCTTTTATGGAGAGCTTCCTCCATGCTCAACATGATCTCATTCAGCCCTCACAACCACCAAATGAGGGTGATGCTGTTATTATCCCCCATTTTACAGCCGAGGAAAGGCAGACTCACAGATGTGGCAGAGCCAGGCCTGGAAGATTTTATCCCATCCCAAAGCCTTCCTCTTAACACCCCTGCTCTGTCCCTCTTAGCAAAAATTACCAGAAGACTGACTGAATGGGTCTCCCCAGCAAGAAGCCCTGGGAGAAGCAAAGCTACAATGGCGCTCTGTGTTGAAACAATCAAAGAAAGGTCTGAAAAAGGGTACTGAGTAATCTGGTCCTTGAAAGAAGATGGGAGGACATTAGTCTAGAACAGAGACCAAACATAGATGCCAGAAAACAGTCTTTTCTACCACCTCTCAGTTCCTTATGCCAGTGTCATCCCAGACAAGAGGCCGCTACTGGAGATCAGTTTGCTCTGATTAGTGAAGGGGCTGCTGGGAGAATTCTCAAAGGCCACTCACCCCTGTATCTGCTGTTGCTCAGCTTCAGGCACTTTTTTCCCCCCCTTAAAATCTCTGCCAGGAGGAGATAAGAGGTCTGGCTGCCTCAGGATGGCCACATCAGGCCTCCTCATATACCTCAGCAGATCACATCTTGGCACACAGCTCTTGGCCACTGCTGAGCAGAAAGGAGCCAAAATAAGGCCGTTGAATACTGTGAAAAGGGCATGGACTGGCTCCTACGGCTCTGCCTGAGCTCTGTGACATTGTTCTGTCTGTTCCTTCTCTGCGCTGAGGTGGACTCTACGATCCCTTTCAGTCCCAAGATCTTCACTTCTGTAACATCTATGTCACGAGTGATTTTAGATCCCTCGCCAGACCATGAATTCCGGGAAGGTAGAAACCACATCTTTTTTTCCTGCTATTGTATCCCCATTGAGAAGCTTGGGAACTGACTCTCAGTAGGAACTTAATAAATATGTGTTCAATGATGCATGCTCAGTCTTCCTCAGGTACAAGCACAAGAAGGGCCCATTCGGAAAAGCCCCAGGCTCCTCCATTTACTAGCTATGTGGTTGATCCTGCACAGCTCAGTTAACTTCCCTGTTATAAAGTAGGGATATTAAGAGTGACTACCTGACAGGGTTGTTTTAGGTATGAAACAAGAAAATGCGTATGAAGTGCTTAGCATGAGTGCCTGGGAGCTGAGGCTGGGCTGGTCCCTCTCCTGGCCCGATTCCAGCCTGTCAGTGTAGCAATGCAAGATTCCAGATATGGCCTGACCAAGCCAGCACAATAGGCCTATTATTTCCCCAGTCTGGACACGACACATTGTTAATGCAGCCTAAGGCTGCTGAGCTTCGGAGCCTTTCTCTCTCATGATTAGTTCCCATCAGGTTGTGGTCAACTAAATCATTCAGATCCTTTTCACTGGAGCTGGGGTCAAGTCAGGTCTCTCCCCCTGCCTCTGCTTTGTGTAATGTCTTGGAGCTCACAGAAGGACAATGTCATCTTGCTTATTCCAGCCTGTCGAAATTGTTTTGAATGCTGATTCTATTGCCCACTGTTTTCTCTCCTTCTCTAAGTTTCAATCCAGGCTGCTCCTTGGGACTTCAACTCCACCATGTATACTGTTAGTCAGGGCCAACACTCATAATATACGACTGCAGACACTCATTCACCATTAACAAAATCAGGGCATTGCTAATCCAACAACTCCCAATTATTGAGCAACCACTGTATGCTGGGCAAGCACTGTGCTAGTGCTTTATGCATACCATCTCACTTACTCCTCACAACACCACTGGGGAATTGTTAACGCCATTTTCTAGATGATGAACCTGAGGCTGAGTATGGGGAAGCAAGGACTAGTTTTATAAACCCAGAGTGAGGCCTCGTTTTCTGACATCGAGTTTGGTTGTAGACTTATCATTAGAGATGTTGTCCTCCAGATGCAAACAGTGCCGACCACATGTCTCCATTGGCACTCTTGGCCACTCTCCTTCCTACCCCCTGACTTCCACACCACCAGGCCTGGAGCCCAAGGGGCTTTGCTGAGGCCCCAGTCCACAGTGGGCAGAGGGCAAACTTACCAGCCCTATTAGCCTCATGAGCCTAGAGCAGAGACCTGGACCCATTCTTTTTTTTTCACCTCATTTAAAAGAAAATTTTATTATTAGTTTCAGGTGTACAAAACAACATAATGATTAGACATTTACACCCCTCACGAAGTGATAACCCCACCAAGTCTACTACCCCTCTGCCATCGTACATACCTGTGACAATACCGTCGACTATATTCCCTATGCTGTACTTTATATCCGGTCACACAAGTATGGAATGCTTCACGAATTTGCATGTCATCCTTGCACAGGGGCCATGCTGATCTTCTCTGTATCATTCCAATTTTAGTGTATGTGCTGCCAAAGCAAGCACTGGACCCATTCTTCATACCAACATTCTTTCTGTCTAGGATAGCAGTGAGGACAAGGGCTTCTCCCTGAGGAGCAGACAGACGGCTGCCCACTCTTGGTGGGACCACTCTCCCAGCCATCCCTGACCCTTTCTGGGTCTAGCCCGGTCTCACAACCTAGGGCAAATGAACTTCAGAGCTCCCCTTGTTGCTCTCTACCTGCTTGTGACCTCACAGTGCACCATGCCCAGCCTGGACTTCTTTGTATACCCAAGATATGTATGCCCTCCCCTACGGGCTTTTGGGGAAGGTCACCACTTCCCCTCAGCTTCTTGGGAGGCAGAGCAGCAGAGTTAAGTGCAAAGACCCCAGGAGACAGATAACCTGGCTTCAGAGCCTACTCAACCATTACAGTTTACTCCTGGGCAAATCAGTAAGTCTGTTTGAGCCTCACTTTCCCTACCTGTCTAATGGGGATAACAATTACACCTATATCATCGTGTTGGCATGAGGATTAAGTGGGGTGCTTAGAACAGTGCTTGGTACATAGTAAGCACTAAAAAGGTGTTTATTATTTTTAATATTATCATTATCATTATTAGTACCTTGGGCAAAACCTCACCAAATAAGGCCACTTAAGTCAGAGGTGAGAACATTTGATGTAAATGGCTATGGACTAGCTTTATGTCTAGGGACTCAAGGTGGTATTTCCAGCACAAGGCAGGATTGCCATGTGGAGCTGTTGGGGGTATTGGTGCTAGGAGATTGTTGCTAAGTAAAGGTGTTGTCAGGTGCCAGTGTTGCCAAATAGGATAGCTTACAGTCTGTTATCCAATAGTAAGATCTCTTCAGTCCCTAACGAGCAGACCCTCCACCATAACTTCTGGAGAAAAGGAACCCAGCCCATGTCCCAACAATACTTAGCTCAATAGCTACCGGTAAGTTTACATCCTGGGTGCTAGCACTCTAAGACCTGAGGCCAGGGAATGGCCAGGTTGAAGAGGTACTGGTGGGCAGGCCCTGGAGCCGAGCTTCCTGGAACAGGTGCTGTGTTGGGAATGCTTCAGCCTCTTCCCCATTAGCCCCTTTGTTTGCCCTGTGTGTGGGGGGGTGGTTGGGGTGGTGGGTAAGGCAGGGCGAAAAGTAGGAAGGACAGACTCTTGAAGATCCCAAGAGAGTCTCTTTGGGGAGGAAGTAGATGACGGTCCTTGAAGTCGCCTGAGGCTGCCAGTTCCTTCCTGGCTGTTGGTTGGGCAGTTGTGGGGCAGGGGAGGCCTCAAGGCTGATTTGTGATCCCACGAGGCTATAGACCACTCCATAGGGAAGCCCCCTCTCCTGGACTTCAGATCGGGGCTAGGTGATGGGTCTGGCTTCTAAGCCTCAGTTGTCAGGGGCCTAGGAGAAGGAAGAGTTCCCAGAGATTCTTTGTACAAGAAAATAGGGGTTCTATGGAAAGTAACCTCACAGGATGATCTGATCATAAATTCTTAACCAGGCAGGTCATGGCAGGTAGTCATGCCCAGGCGTATAACTTCTTTACTAAAAGGCTTATTTTTGCCTTAAGCAAGCCCTGTCCGTTGTTTCTGTGCATCTAGGTTAACACTTGTAGATGTCAGAAGTAATACCCCTTGAAGGCATAACCACTCCCAATAAGCACATGGCTTTGTTAACTATCCTATAATCCAATCCCTACCTTGCTTCTTCCCACCTCTATGCAACTTTCCTATGTCCTCTCCTTAATTTCAAATGCATAAAAGAAGCTGCAAAACTGTTATTCTCTGAAGCATTTGAGATCTTGCTCCTCAGCATATATTGTCAGTTTAGTTCAAATAAACTCAAAAAATTGTCTATAGGTTTGGACAGTTCTTACATTGACACTTGGGATACCTGGTGCCACCAACCAGTGTCCCTGAATCTTCTCATCCTGGACTTCCCGAAGTTCAAGTTCCTCCCCAGAAGAGAGAGACAGCCCTACTCCCCAGGAAGACTCTGACTGCTGAGAAGGTGTAAGAATAATGGAGTGGAAGAAGCTGAGTAGGTCAGCTTTGGCTCAGAGAACCACATCATCTCAGGCCATGGCACAACTCTGAGGGAGCCCCAGGGGTTGGATCAACACACCAAGTAGCCTCAGGAGCTACAAGATCAGGTGAGGACACAGGAGCCACTCCCTGGCCTTAGAGGAAGGGGTGGGGAGTGAAGCCTGAATGATACTTCTCCCTTCCTGGCTGGCCAGGACTCTGCCCTGGCTCTCCTCATGCTCACCCCACATTCCTACATGGAGGTCCTGCCTTGGTCTTCTGGCTTTGACCCTGTCAGAGCTGAAAGAGTCTTTCAGAGTAAGTGACTTGCTGGACTCAGGCCAGCATAGCAGAAGCAGAACCTGCCTTGGGAAGCCCTAAAGTCCTGCCTCTGGGCCTCCGCTTATCCATCTGCCCAAAAAGCATGTTGGACAACCCAGCACCATGTAATGGCTGCTTCCACCTCCTCTATGACAGAGGCAAACCTCCAGCTTTTGGGGGCTCTCTCCAGATTTCATGGCAATCCTGTGATCCTCACGCTAATTAGGAACAAGAGAGAATGGCATAGATGTGGTCCTTAACAAGTGTGGCCTGGAGTCAGGCTCATCAGGTTTGAACCTAGTTCTGTCTCTAGCTAGCTCTGTGACTTTGGGCAGGTCACTTAACTTCTCTGAGCCTCATGATCTGTAATAATAACTCATAGTGTTGTCCTGAGGATCAGGTGAGACGATTTGTGTGTAAAAACAAACCTTACAGTTGGCTCTCAACCAATGTTAATTGTCTTTCCTTTACATTCCCTCTGATTGGTAGGATGTCTTTGATTAATGGACAATGGAGAAACACATTTCTGTTCATCTTAAGACATGAGGGCCTCTAAAAAAAGAATATTTGGAAGAGGTGTAAAAGTTGCCTTGTCAGTCGTTCACTGAGCCTATTCTGAGTCCACCCAGCAACACAGAGATGAATAAGGTAGGGGTGATCTTGTCCATTGAGGGGATCACATCTCATTGTGGAGACAAACATAAGCAGACTAGGTTACAAAATAATGTGGCAAAGGCCTAATAGACATCCCAGTTCACAGAGTTGAGAATATGAGATTTTATTTGTGGGCAGAAGTCTGGGAAGGCTTCACAGAGAAGGTGACGAGGGCACTGAACCCTGAAGGATGAGTAAGAGATCCTGAGACATGGAAGGGCGTGCCAGGCAAAGGGAACACCACAGACAAAGAAGTGCGATGGAGGATGGTGGGGACAGAAACAACGAGCAACTTAGGCTGGCTGGCCATCTGCGGGATGGGAAATTGGTGAGCCCTAAGGCTGAGACGATGAAAGGAGGCCTTGCATCCTGGTCCTGCAGACAGTGGGGAGCCATTACAAGATTCTGAGCAGAGGAGTAAAATGACCGCATCCGTATTTTATAAAAATAGCACTGCCAGTTGCTATCGTCCTCAGGCCCATATCCCATTTCTCCTGGACTGCTACAGCAATGCCCTAATGGGTCCCCTCTGATCCAATCTCCAACAACAGACAAATTTTGAAAAAACCAAATCTGACCATTTCACTCCCGTTTAAAGTCTATATATTATACATATTCAATAAATGTTTGATGAATGAAAGACTAAATGAATGAGGGGGGTATCTATAATAGCTCCTTCCTCTATGTTTCTGGATCTATGGGTCTAAATAAAGCACTTCCTGATTTCCTTTCTGGAAGAAGTGAGACCAGAGAAAGGAAGGGACTTGCTTAAAGTCACACAGCAAATTAGCAGCAGTGGGACTCTGCTTCCCATCCTTTTGGAATTCTGAGGGGCAGCCCTTGCAGAGAAAGCCCCAACCATGTTTTGTCTGGAATCTAAGTCCCCAGGATGGACCCTCCAGAACAGAGCTAGGAGGACCACAGAATACTCCTTCTACCACACACACCATCCCCTCCAGGCAGAAGTAGGGTTGAGATGGGGAATTCCTCCTCCTCAGCTTGCAGCCTTGATCTTTCCCTTTGGGGCTTCCCCTAAAAGGAGGATCAGGGATCTACTAGGCTATGGGCTGGGTGTCAGGTTCTAGGCCACTGTAATTACTAGGCTGGACTTTGAGTTCTGGAGCTAAGATGGGTCTGGGTCAGGCTGTAGGCTTTTGGGTAGGTAGGTTCTAAGCTGAACTCTGAGCTGCTCTGGGCTCTAGATCTTGGGTTTAGCTTTGGACTGAATTCTAGGCTCTGAGCTTTGGGCCTTTTGGTTCTAGATTCTAGGCTGTGAGATGGGTGATAGCTCCAGGGCCCAGCTCTAAGTTCTAAGCCCTGATCTTTGGCTTTGGCTGGACTTTGGGCCTGGACTGAGTTGTGTTCTGGGCTGTGCAGTCTTTGTCCTGGGCTCTGGGCTTTAGTTCTGGATTCTTAGCTGGACTTTGGACCAGGGCTGGGCTTGTTTGGGCTCTAGGTTCTAGGCTCTGGGCTGGTGTCTGAGGCTGGGCTGGGTTCTAAGCCTGAGGCATTAAGCTGTGGTCTCTATCCTCTGAACTCCAGGCTCTGTGCTTATCGTGTTGAGTAGAAGTAGGGGGGCACAGAAGAGAGAGAAGCAAATTCTTGAACCTCTTCCTCACCCCATTCCTCTTCTTGGAGACTCAGTTTTGCTCTCTTCTCATAGTAGAGAGGGCCAAAGCGAAGGTGGACTTTAAGCTTCCTGACAATCAGGAAGAAACAAGAGGTGAAGGGTAGGAAAAGTGGCATACAGAGGTGTCCTCAGAGTGTCAGGATCCATCCTGTTTATTATCAAGGACCTCCCCCACAAAGCAGAGAGCAGTGAGGAAGCACAGGTTCAGCCCACAGCCTGAGTCCCTACAGGAAGGCAGGGGAGGCAGGCAGCAACAGGGGCTGGGACCCCTCCTACCTCATTCCCAGAGACTTCATCCCCATCCTTTGTTCCAGCCAGAAGTTGGGCTTGAAGCTCTCTGTCCCCAGAAGAGGTAATTCCCAGGGCTCATCTAAGCCTTTGCTCAAGTCGCGCCCCTTACCCAGACTGCTTTCTCCCTTACAATGGACTACTTCATATTTTATTTTCCTTCCTCCTACAGCTGCTCTGGAGCTTAATGCCCAAGAGGACTCCTCCCTAACTCCAGTGTTGGACATGTGCACTCCATGCTGCTGCCACGTGCACGCCACAGACTTCACTTGAGGGGCAGGAATTCCTGTAGGGAAATACAACCAAAAAAAAAAGAAGATTTTAAACTATGCAGGTCACATGACTACCCAAGGGAAAAACAACCAAAACTTGTTAACAGGATGTCTCTTCATGAGTACACTCAGTTCCTAACTTTATTCTCCTATCTCAGATCTTCTTTCCCTCACACCCACAGAAAGAGACCACCTTCTCAATTCTCCACCAAGCAAAATCTCCATCAGGCTCTGTGCAGGAAACCTTACCCCCTAAGCCACAAGGACTAGGATCAACAGGAGAAGAAGCACTTAGCATAACACTTCCCAAAATCTGAATTATTCAGTCTAGAAGAATATCACAGCAGGAGGATGGATGGAGAGCAGCCAAATAGCTTAGGGTGAACTCGGCAACTTTTACTCTCAATGTCCTGTCCCTTTAAAGTCTCTCCACCAATGAGAAGTGAGAAGCTATGCCTCCTCCTCATTGTTCAGACTTGGCCTTTGGGGGCAAGTGGGGATGATAAAGGGGATGGTTGAAAGTAGATCAAATACACACACACACACACACACACACACCTACAAAAGACAAGTGTTTATTCTCAGGAACAGCATAGTCTAAATCTATATTGAGGAAAAGAAACACTTTCCTAAAAGCTCCATAATCTGGTCCCTGCCCATAATGGGGGTAACTCAAATTATTTTTTAGAGCAAGGTCAGTTGCTCTGGGTACATCCTCTTGCTTTAGGCCATGCCCCGGCCTACCATGCATTTCAAAAAAAAAAATTAGCCTGGCAAAGAACATCCATCCACGATGGTCCCTCTTAGATATATAATGTCCTTGTAAGAGTTTTGAAAACATTACTTCTGTCACTTTGAACCAGATGGAAATTATGGGGTTCGGGGGTAGAGGGCTAGAATTTTTCCCACTCCTGAGTACAGCATTCGAGAAGGGTGAGGCAGTGGGTTAAAGTGCAAACTCATTCTTTATGTTCCATCTCCAATCCCCCCTCTGACCAATTCATCCTCCCTTACAGCTGTTTGTCCTAGAAAAGCCTCGATCTGAAACACACAGGGCTGTGAAACTCCCAGTTGTGCTCAGTTCTTGACGTGTTTCGTGTTTGTTCATTCTGTCTCCCCAGCCAAACTGGGAGCCCCTGGATGCAGGGACTTGGTCAGGATCCCTTCATTCAGATGAGCATTTACTGAGTCCTGGCAGTGTCAGGCAGAGTTCTTGAGGAGTTCAGAGTCTAGAGGGAGAGACCAACAGGTAAATACATCATTATAGTAAGTGTCTGATAAAAATGATGATAGAGGGAAACATTGGACAGATATAGGCAAGGTTGTCATGTGCGACTCTGGGGGTCTATACAACTGGTCCCCTCAGAGTTAGTGCAATGAGATAGATCTGGTCATATGCGAGACCCGAGGAGGCACTTGGCTCAGACTGGGAAGCCTGGGCAAGTCTCTTGAGGGTACCAGGTATTAGCTGAGGCTCGAAGGGCAAGTTTGCCAGGCAAATGAGGAGTGAAGGGCAATCCAGACCCAGCAAACACCATGTGTAAAGCCGTAGTGGGGTAACATGCTAGTGTTGGGAAATATCAGGGAGTACATTTGGGCAGAAGCACTGGGCACATGGGGGAGAGTGCCGACAGCTTGTTTGTTAAATGAGTTAATGAATGTAGCAAGGACTATGCAGTTCACCCTGGAACAACATGGGGGTTTGGGGCACTGACCCCTGCACAAAACTTCGCATGTAACGTTAGACTCCCCCCAAAATTAACTACAGTCGTCCCTCAGTATCCAGGGGAATGGCTTCAGGACCCTGTGTAGATACCAAAGACCCAGGATGCTCAAGTCCCTAACATAACATGGTAAGAACAATGCGTACAGTCAGCCCTTCACAACCAGATTCCCAACTGCGGATGCGAAGCCCGGTGATACAGAGGACTGGCTGTGTAGTTACTGAAAAAAAATCCACATATAAGTGGGCCTGTGCATTTCAAACATAGTCTTCAAGGGTCAACTGTAATAACAAAAATCATAATCGCCAACATTCATTAACCCCTCACTCTATACCAGGCACTGTACTAAGTGATTTATGTGAATGTTCTCATTTTAACTTCACAACAACCTCGTAAGGTAGATTCTTTATGATCCTCCCCTCTGCAGGTAAGGAAACAGAGGCTCCAAGAAGTTAGTCAGCCTGCTCAAGGTCACAGAGCTAGTGAATGGCAGAGCCAGGATGGAAACCCAGATGTCCTGGACTTTAGAGCTCTGAGCCCTTGATCACTGCTTCCCTCAACACTAGTGCCCTTAACTTTGGGCAGGGGTGGCCTCAGTGCAGACCCAGCTGGGCACCAGCAGTCACCTCAGCCCCTGTTGAGCTTCACGGGCAACAGGGCCTTCACTGTGCACATACATGGCAAGAGTCAGCTTCTCTCGAGCAGGAGAAGGGGAAATGGGGAGGGACCCTCATGAGTGAATTCTCTGGGCAGATGAGAATCGCCCTTGGGATTCCCAGAGCTCTTTGGGAGGACTTTGAGGAAGGCTGGGATCCTGCAGAAAAACACTATCTGGTGACTTTGCTTTTATCCTCGGCATGGCGTGGCCTGGGTATACCCTGAAAAACAGCCACATTCTCTTCCCCTCTTTCTTGTCTGCATGTCCACAGCACCTGTGTTTCAAACCCATCAGGACCTCCCACCCCTCCACCCCTCTAGCATCCATCCCTTCCTAGTTTTACTTCATCTTCCCTCCCATAGGGCTGGCATTGCTGTTGCCAACACCTTCCTCTGCCTTCATCCTGGGTCAGACCCAGCTGATTCCTTTCCTATCCCAGGCTACAGTGAGCAGCTGGAGGAAACCACGTGACCACATGTGACCTCTGAGTTTACTTGTCCCACAGCCCTTTGCCCAGCCCTTGCCAACTTGCTGGCTTTCCTCGGGCTCATTCTGGGGCTTTCCCTACTCATGTGACCTTAAATGTTTGAGCTCTACGGACTTCTTCCTTTAACCCTCTTTCCTCTCTACCCCATCCTCTCCCACCCCTTCAGTGACCATATTTATATTTATAACTCCCCAATCTACAGCTCCACCCACATCTGGATGCCTGAATGTGTATTTCACATACTTGTTAATACAACTAACATTTTTTTATTTGTTAGACACTGTGCTTGGTGAATGACGTGGACCCTGCCCTCATGAGCTCACACAGTCTTGTGAGCAGATTGACCTAGGCAATTAGAAAGGAGTGTGTTGGCAGAGAGCTGAGGGCATAAGAGAAGAAATAGCTGATCAAGGAAAGTGTATCGATTAGGCTTACGTTTGGCTTTGGGTGACAGAAAACCCCAAATCACAGTCATGACAACCAATTAAAAGCTGAGAAATAACTATTCCAGAGCTAGTATGGTTGATCCCAGATCATCAGAGTCCTGGTGTTGTTGTATTGCTCTACCATCTTTCATCCGTAACACAATGCTTCTATCTCATTGTCCAGTATGGCTGCTCAAGCTCTAATCATCACAATTACATTCTGCCAGTCCAAAGGAGGAAGGTATGAAAACAGTATACTCTCCCTTTAGAAATAGTTCCTAGAAGTTACGCACAACACTTCTGCTCACAAGCTGTTGACCAGCACTTAGTCACAGACCCATACCTGGCTGCAAGGAATTCTGGGAAACATGATTTTTCCTCCAGGCCACCCTATACACAGCTAAAAAGCAGGGTTCTATGATTAAGACAAGCAGGATTGTGGATATTAGGACCAACGAGTAGTTTCAGCCTCACACTTAACCTGAATTTTGAGGGATGAGTAAGAGCGAGCTAGCCAGACCGAGTAGTGTTTTAGGCAGTAGGCTGCAGAGTGCCTTTTTGGAAATGCAAGTCATTTGGTGTGTCTCCAGTATGGAGTGTGTATCCGAAGTGATGGAAGACACAGACAGGATCACATGATCTAAAGAGCTATTCTGAGCAGAGAGTCACCCCTACAGTGGAGCAGGGTAGGACCAGCTGGGATTAAAATTAGGTTCCTCCAGATAGCAGCAACCTGGGTGTAAAGTTCCAAGAGATGCCAACTTGTAATTGGACTAACTTCCTCAGCTGGGAGGCTCTGGAAGCTCTAGAGCAGGGCTGCAGTACTGAGGCAATCATCTAGGACAGGTTAGTGGCAGCAAGGCCACTGGCCTCACTGGCCTTGACCACTGGTCAAAGGCAGGGCAGTGGCCACACGAACTAGTTGTTGGAGCATTCTCCCAGACACATCACCAGCACTTCCAAAGGTTATGTTTATTTCCCTGGGGTTTTTGCAGACATCAGGGCAGGCCAGTCAGCTGGGTGTGGAGAATCTTGGCTCTTGAGAGAATATACCTAATCCCTTTGACCCTGTCCCTACTGCCCTTTTCTGATCCCGCAGCGAGTGGACAATGACCTTGGCCTGGGCCACCTCAGAGAGTTCATCAGGAAATACCAAACAGCAGCACCTCCCACTGCCTAACAGAGCTCTCCAGCTCACACTCTCCCCCTGTCCTACTTCACACGAGACACACATCACACACAGACACACCAACACACATTGCTTCCACCACATACCCGGGTCCACATCTACTTCCACATATACAGTTATTTACACACAGAAGTCACATACACATACCACACCCATGCTACTTATAGGCACAGACCTCCAACTCCCCACATCACTTAGAGACACACACACATTACATACAGACGTATACATGCTACGCATGATGTTCTAACGTGGCTATGCTTACCACACAGCATGCCACGCATACATCCATATCTACACATTTACTCACCTACACATCACACACCCAGGCCTCCACTGATGTTGGGTCCTGTGTTTGGGGGACGTGTTCCCCTTTCCATAGGAACCCTTGTCTTCTGAGCTTTGACAAGATAGAGATTCAGCAAGGCCGTCAGAGGAGAGAAGGAAGCACCCCTAACACCCCAACCCAAATACATATACTCAACCCACAGCAAGGGAGACTGGCCTTTCCCCCAGTAGCCGTTGGGTCCATGTTTGCTGCCGACGTCAGCAGGAACATGGAGTTCTGGCCAGGGGATCCAGCGTGGCGCTTTGGCTCTGTCCCCACTGTCCAAGATGCCCTAGGGACGACAGTCCGAGTTAGAGTCTGGAAGGAAGGCTGTGCCAGACCCACCATGTCACAGTCACAAGAAAGCCCTTATGTAAAGGGCACCATGAAATGTGCAGGGCACCTACAGGAGCCAACCCAGCGGACCTCAGGAAAGGGGGAAGAGGAAAGGCCCTCACAGTTAATGATGTCTACTCTGTGCCGGGCGCCATGCCCAGACCTGCACTCAACTGTTATCCCATTTTACAGATAAGAGAATGGTAGGGTCTTGCTTTGAACCTGAGAGTATTTGTCCCCATAGCACTGGCCAGGGCCCTGAGGTTGGGCCAGGATACTGCAGCAAAGTGGCTCCAGGGCAGGGGTAACCCCAGAAGTGGGTAGGCTGCATGGGGCTCTGTTCTGGTCTTCTCCTGCTCTCCCTCCTCCTAACCAGGGAGGCAGGATGCTTCAGCCCAGGAAAGTAGAGCAGTGGGAGACTAGGAAACAGTTGAATGGGTTGTGAGTTTAGACCCAGTACTATAGGCTAAGCTAATATTAGTCCTGGATATTGAGCCAAAGCTGGTGTCAAGCCAGGAGCTGGAGCTAAAACTTGAAGCAGATCAGAGCTAGAACCAGAGTTGGAGCTGAGCCAAGAGCCAAACCTAGAGCTGCTATTGTCACCAGAGCAAATTCAGGCCAGCACAAGGGGCTAAACCAAGAGCCAGGGCCAGGACGGAGAGGACGGGAAATGGAAGCAAAGGTGTTCCCACTGCACACTTACAGAGCCTCCCCAGTATGGCAGGTACGCTGCCGGCCGCAGAGGGAGGGACACATCGGTGTTCACGTTGCTCAATAGCAGAGAAAGACAGGAACACAAAGAACTTTAATCCAAGGCGCACTCGCCTCTGGCAAAAGGGCCCTCCATGAAGCTGGGCTTTCAAAGGTGACCAGACTTCAGTCAGCAGAGATGGATGAGGGAGATGGTGGTAGGCCGAGCAGTCAGTGGGAACAAAGGCCCAGAGGTGAGAAAGCCCAGCCCAGGGCTTGTGCAGAGGAGGGTGAGCTAGCATAGTATTTGGCTGGAGCAGGGCAGGGGAGCAGTAAGCATGAGGCTGCTGAGCCTGGTGACCAGAGACCACCCTGGTGACCAGGGATTTGGATTTTATCAGAGGGCAGCAGGACATCCTTGGCAGGTGTTAAGGAGAGACATGGTCAGACTTGTGTTTGAGAAGAGCCCTCTGGCCGCCGATGAGGAAGAGGGACCGGAGTAGGGGTGGGAGAACTGGAAGGCAGGGAGACCAAGGAAGAGGCTGGTGTAACAGCCAGGGAAGGGGAGATCACGAGGGCCAAACTGGGACAGTAAATCCCGGACTGGACAGAAGGGGACAAATGCAAAATCTGTAGAGCGGGTAGGATAGACAGAATATAGTGAGCATTTTTTGATTGAGTGTGAGGGAGAGAGTGAAGGCTGGGAGGACACCCAGGTTAGAGCCCAGGTGTCAGGGCGGTTGTGAGGCCGTTGCAGAAGTGGGGCCATCTCAGGAGAAACCACAGGGACAGAGCCTGAGCTCCAGTCTGTCCTCCCAACTCTGCCTCTCGCCAGCTGCATGTCCTTGGAATGCTACTTACACACTCTGAGCCTCAGTTTCCTCCTCTGTAGAATGAGAGAAATTTTATTTCTTCCATAGGGTTCTCATGAAGATTAGACAAAACGTGTGATGGTGTCTGGCACGTAGTAAGAGTCAATGCATGTTGCAAAGCTCAGCCCTGCCCCAGCCCAGATCTCTGGCTCCCAAGCAAGATCACTGGCCTCTATCAGTGACAATCCTAATACCTCCTGGTCACAAGGGGTGGGGCTCCCTAGCCCGACCTAAAGGTATCCTACCATGTGACAGTTACAGGCAACTCTGGTCTCCCAACTTCCCCTCAGCTCAGAAAAATGTCCTGCGTGCCCTGTTTGCTCACTCTCCAGCCAGGGGCGGGGCTCAGCTGGGCCCTTCCTCTGAGCTACCCTTCCCAATAGTGTCCCAGAGGCCCATCAAGTAGCCCTGGGGGGTAAGAAGGAGCTTCTGAGGGGCACTGAGGTATCTTGAACTTGACTCGTGTTTTGCTTGCCCCACATCCCCCTTCATTGGCTGCAGCAGGCTGTGGTCAGAATCCCTCCTGCCCACCTATTCCTCAGTCCTCCTCTGCAGTGAGGGATTGGGGAGTGTCCAGCCCTGCAGGATGGAGGCTAAGGTCACCTGAGGAGGCAGCTGGACCTTACAGAGTCTTACAAGCACCTCTCGCCCTCCTTTAACAATTTTTCAATCCCTTCAACATTCACAATGCAATCTCTCAACAGTCCTTAACCCCTTAATGTAAACAGAACCTCAGAGCCACCCCAGGCATCCTGCTCTTCCCACGAAGCCCTGGGGCGATTTTACCTACTCCCCACGCCTCCGGTCTCCCCATCTTAAGCCCAGCTCTCTCCTGAGCACCAGACCCCCGATATCCCACTGATCTCATGACATACCCAGACACTCAGACCCCACATGGCTAAAATCAAACTCCTTTTTCTCTGGACCCTCAGGTCAGTGAATGGGCCTACCTCCCACCCAGTCCAGAAACCTGAGTCAACCTTGCCTCCTCTCCCCCACATCACACAACCTGTCAGTTCTACTTTCTAAGTACCTGTCACCTGTCTGCTCCTTCTGTCTGTCTCCACTCCACTTCCTGGTAAGGTCTCTACATCTTCCACCCAATCACTAACTTTTGGCCTCTGGCCCAGCTGTGAAAGGCCTACAGATCTTTTCTTTGATTCAGGGGATTCCAAAGTTTAAACTGCCCCCATTCTGACATGTTCGAGAAATCTTTTATCAGAAGATGTCCCAGAAGGCAATATTTTAAAATCAAGCAATCAATAATCACAACTTAAATACAATATCTGCCTTTCAAAATAAAGATGGCTTACAGACCCTTGCGACAGTGGAATTGCCCAAGAGTTTTTTTCTGGTGCAATTAACACCATTTTGCAAAAGGCATACAAAAATACACTATTAAAAAAGTGACTGCGCCTAGCATAATACTCAATAGCAGCTTATGAAACACAAACTTCCCAGACCTTCGATCTTTTTAAAAGAAGCCAAAATCTGAATTTTAAATGACATTTCACAATGTTGACATGCTGGAAATTAGTTTTATATCAGCTTTAAAAATCTTTAAATCCACTGTTCAGACACTCAATATGCAACTTTGGGCCCCTCTGATGCATTCTCCACAGCCCTTTTAACATGGTCTTTTGCAATAAGAATAATTATTTTTTTTAAAACAATCCTACAGTTAATGAATGCTTAGTAGTTGCACACATGGTTCCAAGTGCTTCACATGGAATTAATTTAATCCAACACTCAAGGAAGTAATGGATCACCAAATCCTCCGTGCATTTACTCCAACACTCCACTTGCTGAGGCCCAAAGGGGTTAAGTAATTTGTCCAAGTTACACAGCTGGTGAGTAGAGGAGCCAGAATTCCAACCAGCCATCTGACCACAGAGCCACAAACTGTGAAGGTCCTTGGGATGATGGACTGTTTTGCTCACCAGCTCCTGCAACAGCTAAATAATTGATGGATGCATGAATGAGTGAATGTATGTGAGTAAATGAACGAAAGTGCAGATCTAGTCTTCTCTGCCCAGTTACCACCTGCCTGAAAGCCACAGGCAGCCCTCCAGCCGTGCACACCAAGCACTCGCGCCGGGGGTCTGGGCGACCTAATGGGGAGCCAGGCTTGCACAATGCAGGTGCGGGCTGCTCCCTCCCTTCCGTTGCTTTGATGCTTGGGGACAGCTCCGGCTGCTGCTTCCTGCCCACAGCCCCAGCCCTGCGATGTCCGGCTGCCCGCCCTCCAGCCCCAAAGCCCCACGCAGCCCTGGAGTAGGAGAGAGAGGTACAGAGGAGGCGCCCCTTGCTTGGCACCCAGTGTTTGACAAGTCCTAGCGAGAAGTCTGGTTTCCTGTTCCAAGTCCACTTCCTCCTGGCTGTGTGCTTGGGGGCACTCCTGCCAGCGTTGCCACCACTGGCTTGTGACCTCCTGGTTCTTCTAGTTCTGCCTCCACCTTCTTGACACAGAGTGTCAGGGTGATCAGTCACTCAGACCAATATAAATTCAGTACCTACTCCACCGCTCCACAAGAATGGTAACAATAGCTTCTACATCATGGAACACCTTCTAGATGATGAGAATGTCCAGCTGAGCGCTTCACATGGGTCATCTCATTTAATCTTCACAATAACCCATGTATGATGAGTCTTCTTATCTCTATTTGACAAGTTACGAGGCTGAAGACCAGATTGTGCCTTTCGCAGGTCGTGCAGCTATGGGTGGCGAAGCCCAGACCTGTCTGACGCCAGTGTCTGGCTTGTTCCTGCACAGTGTTCTGTATAGCCAGCCACTCCAATGTTTCAGCCCAGGGACCTGAGCTAGGCTTGTGGGTACAGATGCAGGGGGGAATTTCTTGGCCCTCAGGAAGCACCCCTTCTGATGACAAAACACTTTCTAATGCTGGATGAATTAGGAAGTCACTTCACTGCTAGGCAGACAGAAAGGCATGCCTGAGCACTTAAGCACAGAGAGATTTCAGGTGGGGGGAGCAGCGTGCACCAACCCTGAGACTGGGTGGGGACCTCTGGGTCAAGCTGCTGCAACAACACAACAGCGCTTCCCCCCACCCCCAACTGTACCCGGCTACAGCCTCTACCTGCTGAAATGGGTTGTTCCATCCATGGGGACATCTCTAAGTGTGTCTGTGTTGGAAAGACTTCTGGGAAAGCTTATCTGTTCCCCAGAAGACCTAATATGGGAAAGGCCTAGACAGTGATGTCCTGGTAAATATTTAATAGCTGACATTGAAGGGGGGAAACCCTGATATGTTGCATTTGTAATATTCCACCATGGAATAAATATTCTACCATAGTCAATGTCAAGCTACCAAAGTAGGAGTTGGACAGTAGCACACCATTATATAGTACCATAACAGAGACAGTAGATTACAGTAAAATAAGTAGGGAAGGATGAGTTTGGAGTCTTTACTATCTTGGTTTTTAGTATTTATTTAAATGTAAATTTATGTAATCAAATTTTTAATGACCGTGTTTAACAATCAGCTCCCACGATTCCTGAAAATGCAACAACCCTTCTCACCCAGCTGGTACAAGTGACTCCAGCACAGCACTGAGCCTAAGTAAGTCACTCAGGTCCTGGGGCTGGCAGCTCCTTCGCTTCCCGCCACCCCACCCCCCGCCACACACACACACACACACACACACACACACACACACACACACACACACACGGGATTCAGCATCTATCTAGCCTGGGTTTCCCTCTAGTGGACAAAAGAGTGATTCCAGGTAATTCTCTTGCTCCACCTGGGCCCAGAGCTCAGAACCCGGAGCAGGGAGTGGATGAGATTTGTCACCCCTCATGAGAAAATTTTCTTAAGGAGGGTCCATACAGTTTCACAATTGTCTTCAGGCACTAGGCACTTGGTGTTCCACCTCTCAGGGGCAGTACCTGGAGGGCCCTCTCAGCTTACGCCATTATCACGATCTTCAGAGCCTCTCAACAATCCCATGTCCTCCTCCATGTAGCTCAGGCTGATTACATCAGCCCTTCAAGCATGTGGATCCCTCCACCCCCCATCAGACCTATCTCTAAGAAGGCAAACTGAGAGACCCTGTTTGTGTTAAGGATTAAGTGTTCACATAACTCAGCCCACTGGGGAAACACTGATGAGGACCATTCATACGTATTGGGCACATATTAGAAAATGGAGTCAATTAGATGCAGAGCTGGGGCTCAGGACTCGCCCTCCTGCGTTATGCTTGGACTCTCTTCTTCCAGAAGTGACCTTTCCAAAGCACCGATATATCTGTGTCACTCCTCTACTCACAAACCTCCTATAATTCTCCATTGCTTTCAGCATCAGTCCTTAGGCCGGCATTCAGGACCTTGGTTGAGACCCCATCCATACTGTTTACCTTAAATCTCCAAAGAAAGAGAAGAAAACTGAGATTTTTGAAATTTTTTTCTGGGCCAGGCACTGTGCTAAACACTTTGCAAACAGTATCTTATTTGATTCTCCAATAATGCTGCTAGGTAGGAATAACCACTTTACTGGTGGGAAAACTGAGTCAGTACAAGCTAGCTCAGTGTTACACAGTTTGCAAACAAATAAGTTTTATATTCAGCCTACTTCTCTTTGTTTTTGAAAGTTGCCCCTGTCTCTGTAGGCCTGGCCCCTTCCCCAGAGTGGGGCACACAATCTCCAGAACCCCTTTCTCACTGCACTTAAGGTAAGGCCACATTCCTTAGAGTTCTAAGGAAAGGACTGCTTTTCAGTGAAACTCAAGCAGAGGTAACAGAGCCACAGACATGGGATAAGAAACCAGACTTTAATCTGATTAAATTCTCCTGCTATCACCAAAGTCCTTCCTCTCCCTTCCTTTCCCCTTTCTCTTCTCTAACTCTCCCTTCTCATCCTCTCCCACCTTCATCTCCTTAGCTTCCACTGGAATCCTAAACATCTTTAAGGCTCAGATCAAATTTCCCTCCTCCAGAAAGCCCTCTCAGACAACCTGGCTTAGGAATCTACTTAATGAAAGTGAGAATTGTTGCAGTTTGAAAGGAAGAGCTGATTTCTGGCTAAATGTGAGGATTGATCACATGTGTTTATCTCTACTCACTCCTGAAATTCCATTGAAATGACAGTAAATGGATTAGGTTTGAAAAAAAAAAAGAAGAAGTATGAATTCACAAGGAAAGGGAATAATATGGATATGGGATTTTCTTTTTAGGGTACTGAAAATGTTCTGGAATTAATGGTGATGGAATTAGTGGTGAAGAGAGAAAGAAAGAGAGAGAGAGAGAGAGAGAAAGGGAAGGAGAGAGAGAGAGGAAAAAGAAAGAAAGAAAGAAAGAAAGGAAGGAAGGAAGGAAGGAAGGAAGGAAGGAAGGAAGGAAGGAAGAAAGAAAGAAAAGTTAAGGAGAAAGGAGAAGTTAAACCTTTACCAGCACATGGATGTATAATATAATAACACACATAGAGTATTGTTAACCAGGAAAGCTCACCTGAGCTTCAGTGTCCAGAGTTTTTACTGGGGTTTCAATATGTAGGCATGACTGATGGAGTCATTGTTAACTCAATCTCCAGCCCCCTTCCCCTTCATGGAAGTCAGGCTGAGATCACATGGCTCAAAGCTCAACCCTCTAATCACATAGTTGGCTTTTCTGACTTGGCCAACCCTTATACTGAATCATCTTAAAGTACTTAGGGCCCCACTATGAGTACCTTCAGGGCCCACCATGAATAACAAATACAGTCCTATCGCTTGGGAAATTCCAAGGATTTGCGGGGTGGGGAGGCAAGGGCCAATCAAATTATTTATTATACAACAGACCCACACCAAGGTACATCACTGAAAAAAAACTGAAAATGCCAAGACAAAGAGCACCTCCTAATTCCAGAGAGAGAAATAGGTCACATACAAAGGTTTGGACATCAAATGATATCAATCTTCTCAATAACAACACTGGTTGCTAAGAAACAGGAAAGCAGTATCTTTAAAATTCTGAGGGAAAATGATTTCCAATCTAGTATTCTATACCCCATCGAACTAGCAACTAAAGGTGTGGGTATAATAAAGAGAATTTCAGAAATGCAAGGTCTCTAAATTTCACTTCTCAGGTACCCTTTCTCAGGCAGCTAATGGAAGATGTGCTCCTTTGATGGGAGGAAGTAAATCAAGAAAGAAGAAATGAGCTCCAGAAAACAGGGGAGCCAACACAGGAAAGAAGCAAAGGGAATTTCTGGTATGATGGTGAAGGGAAGTTGCAGAATGACAGTTGTGAAGCAGGTCTAGAGATCAGTAAGTTCAAATTGGAACAGAAAGACAAAGGGCTCCAAGAAGAGATGTTTCCAAGAAAATAATGGAACTGAATTATTACCTCACATGCTTGACCATTTGTAGCTCTAGTGGGAATGTGTAGGGTTAAATTCGTAGTATATGCATAGAAATCTAAGCAAAAGAAAAAAATGAGACAATCTAACTCTGAAAAAAAATTGTATAAGAAAGGAAATGTAGTTAGACTACTCCATAATCATACAAAATACTATAAATATTGAATATTTATTTTAAAATTGAATTATAATTCTATTGGGAGAATAAGGGAAGACCAAATATATGGGGGTAAGAAGAGAACTATAAGAGCTACATCTTCTTCTCACATTTTAAAATGTCAATAAGAATTTAACAATCAGGAAAAGTAGATTATCTGGATTGGTCAAAATATGGAAGTAAATATTAAGGACAAACACCAGCTAAAAGTGTAGCTGCCTTTGAGGAGTGGGAATTAGGGGTGGTGAGGGAAGGGCAGAGATAGCCCTTTTTTTAACCTTGTCATACATTTAGTTGATTTTTAAAAACTATGTACATGTATTATTTTGATTAAAAACATATTTTAAGAAAAGTAAAGGAAATTAAAAATTGTAGAAAAATTGAGTGTCCCTAGGGTAGCATTTTTTACTTTGGTGAATTCATCACCATCCTGGGTCGAGACATCTCAGAAACCAGAGCAGTTAGCCCTAAAAACGGCAGCATCTCTATGGAACAGACACACATTAACCAGGCTCATGAGACTGATATTTCAAATCAGATGCCAATTCATTAATTTATAAAGGGAAGCAAGGCTTTGAAGCCGTCCGGTTCTTCTTGTTCGCTGATAAGTGCATTCTCTCCCTGGGGGCAGATCTACATAGGGAACAGAGTGGTTTTCAGTGAATTGCTTGGTGATCCAGAGCATGAGTGAAGTGGGTGTTGAACTGGCTGGTTTCAAAGAATGATGCCTCCATCTCCCTTGTTCCTGGACCAGCATCTTTGTCCCCAGACAGTGTTCGGATGGACATTCTGTCTCCATCAGTTAAGTTGACATTTATCTCTATTTTAAAGCATTAGAGGCTTGTGTCCAGTCAAGCAGGCAATGTATGTACAAAGCACCCATGACGTGACAGGCTCTGTTCTGAGCCCTGAAGTTACAGCGGTCAACAAGATTGACATGTCCCTGCCCTCATCGAGCTTACAGTCTGTTGAAGAGACTAACATTAAACAAAGTGTGCAAAGTGAAGAAACAGCCTAACTCTCAGAAGACAACTTATTTTTGCAAGTTTTTGAGGTGGGGTCACCTCCTAGTTACCCTCAGGTATCACCTACAATGAACCATGGGGAGGCGCTGTTGAGTAAGGACTCATCTAGATAAAGAACACCCATTTTCCAAGCATAGATTCCCAGCTTCCTGTGGATTCTAAATCCCAAATCCTTCCAGTGAAGTGATTTTCTGTTTAAATTTATCTAGGGCTGGTTTTTGCCATTTGTCACCAAGAACTCTGACTGGTACAGCAACAATTTCAAACATCTGTGGACCAGATAACAAGTCCTCAAAAGGCAGTTCCAATGCCTCTGCCTCAGGGCTGCAACCAGAGCTGAAACCTTTCTGATTTGAGTCTTCTGTTCACACAAAACAGGGCACACAGGCTGTCTCAGTAAAATCTGGTTGGCTGAGTCACTCAGTAAGTCCACAAATACCTGCCAGAAGGTACTGAGGTTACAAAGCTAATAAAAGATAGTTACTGCTTTCAAAGATGTCCTCCATACACCTTAGACCCAACATATCCAAAACTGAGGGTGTCATCTTCCCTTCTTTTTTCCCAACCCATATATCAACTCACACCTTGTGTCCCATGTTCCAACAACACTGAACTGCTTGCTCTTTTCCCTTCCCTCTGTTGGGATGCCAATAGTGAATAGTAGGTGTTCTTAGACCACAGGGATGGGAGGGAAAAAGACAGACAGCAGACAATCAGGCTGCTGCTTGTAGACAGGGACCAGACCTTGAATACCAGGTAAAGAATTCTAGATGAATTGGTAGCTATCCCAAATTACTTTCCTTGGCCTAAATAAAATAACTGTATAGTTTAGCTTTCCTCTTCTACCAAAGGTAGTCTGTATGAAAGATGACATAAAGGGCTTATATGTCCATCATCTTGGCCAGAGATGCAGCTGCAAGCAATGTCCCCATTTTACAAGTAAGCAAACAGAGGCTTCAAATGTCTTGGCTCTACAGCTAGCAAGTAGCAAGGCAAGGGTTTGAACAAAGTTTCCAGACCCCAAATCCCCATTTTTTCTTCTACTAGTGCAGCTCCTACAGAGTGTTTTGTGTGTGGTGTGAGGGAGGAGCATCTCAGTCTTGGCCTGGCCCCAGGGAAAAATTCTCCTCACCAACCGCACCAGAGGCTCAGTCGGTTCCTCTGGCCTCTCCACCTGGCCTACATCTCTTCTCTGGATACTCCATTTTCTTAAATCTTCACAACAATCCTGTGAGGTATTACCATCTCTTCGTTTTACAGATGAAACAGACTCAGAAAAAGTTAAGTTTCAGGTTCCAAAGTCCAGAATCTTCACTATCTCACTTCGCTGCGGTCCAGGTTTGGAACACCTACGGTAGCTAAAGAAACCCGCCAACCGTGATGAAGCGGATGCCGGGGGACCAACCCCAGTTCAGAGCTGAGGGCCGCCAGGTGGCGCGGTGGAAGTGCGGCTGCTTCCCCACCTCACCCCACCTCAGGCCAGACGCACCTTAACTAAGCCGGGCAAGCCCAGGGAAGTAGGCTCGCAGGGTAGGGCAGGGCGGGGCGGGGAGTAGCCCTAGTCCTCAATCCACAATGCGCAAGGAGCCTGCTGGGACCTTCCGGGCTTTGATAGAGTCACGTCTCCACCAGGCAACCTCCAGGCTGCATCAGCTTGCCGCCTGCCCTGCGCTCCCCAGTGTGCAATTCATTTTAGGGGTATACGGACTAGAATAGAGCTGGAGAGAGCAGCCAGCAGGGGTGGGGCGGAGACTCTACCGTCCCCACCTGTCGGATGCCAGGAGGGGACGGGTCTGGGGCGGGGCTTGTCCTGTAGGGCCCGCCCCTGGTCCCAGATCCCCGGGCGCGCGACGAGATATAAGGCGGCCGGGAAACAATGCGCCTGCATCTCGCGCTCCCGCGCGGATCCCGGTAGCGTCCGGACCGCCGTGCACGAGCGAGCGAGGGAGGGAGGGCGGACGCGCGTTGGGGGCGCGCTCTTGAATGCGGGCCGCGCGCTCGGTGGCGCGCATGTGCTTGTGTGCGGGCTGCCCGGCTGCCCCGAGCCGGCCCGGAGCCGGTCCGCTCCTGGTGGCGGGCGGCGGGAGCGAGGTGAGGCTGCGGGCAGCCGGGGGACGGGCGTCGGTCCCGGGGGGCGGGCTGCAGGCTGCCTTCTGTGCACAGTGCCCCCCCGACGGGCCCTGGGAGCTGCGCTCCGGGAGGCGCTGGCAAAGTTTGCTTTGAACTCGCGCCCCGCAGCCTCGTCCGCGCGCTGTGAGCGGCTTCCCTGGGTACACTGACCCAGGGCTGGACTTTACGAGACGCGAGGGAAGGGCGCAGGTTCCAAGCCCAGAGGTTCGGGAGGGACAAGAGCCTGGCAGCCGGCTGTGCTGAGGAGACCGGGGACGCCTCCTTCCCTGGGCCGGTACCTCAGTCAGCACGTCCCCCTTACCTCTCGCAGGGAACGGACATGGACTTCGACTCGTACCAGCACTATTTCTACGACCATGACTGTGGGGAGGATTTCTACCGCTCCACCGCGCCCAGCGAGGACATCTGGAAGAAATTCGAGCTGGTGCAGTCACCCCCCACGTCGCCGCCCTGGGGCTCGGGTCCCGACGCCGGGGACCCGGCCCTTGGAGTTGGTCCCCCGGAGCCGTGGCCCGGAGGGGGCGCCGGGGACGAGGCAGAATCCCGGGGCCACTCGAAAGGTTGGGGCAGAAACTACGCCTCCATCATTCGCCGTGACTGCATGTGGAGCGGCTTCTCCGCCCGGGAACGGCTGGAGAGAGCGGTGAGCGACCGGCTCGCCACTGGAGCGCCCCGGGGGAACCCACCCAAGGTGCCCGCCGCCCCGGACTGCGCTCCCAGCCTGGAAGCCGGTAACCCGGCGCCCGCTGCCCCCTGTCCACTGGGCGAGCCCAAGACCCAGGCCTGCTCGGGGTCCGAGAGCCCTAGCGACTCGGGTAAGGACCGCTCCGGGCCATTCAAGAGGGGGGCACCCCATGGGTGGCCAAAACTGCCGCTCCGCTGTCTGAGATGAGGTACTGGGTCTTCGCAAGCCCTTCGGCCACCTCCCCCTTTCTCTGGCTGAAGCTGCCGGTGTAGCCCCCAGCGGTGTCTGTCTGGCACGTGGGTGTGTTAGTAAACAGTTTGAAGAAGTGGCGTGGGAGCCAGCGTTCCTTTGATGATGATTGGAGCCCCAGGGGACAAGGGAGACAGGGTGAGGCTTGGCGCTTACGGAGGACAATACTAGGATTGGACTGCAGGGGATTTCTGTCCTCCGGAGGCTGGAAGGGGTCCCTTAAGGGTCACACCAGGCTTGAAGTTTTTTGTTGCTGCCTCTTTCCCTGGGAAACTCACACTCCCCTAGGGAGAAGAAGCTGAGGAGCCTTTTGTGCAAAGCCTTCATCCTTTTAAAAACCGGGTCTCCTGTCTGCTTTACTCTAAAATGCTCCCACCCCTTACCATTTGTGCATCCACACCATTACCCGTGAGACAGGTAGGGGAGGAATGAACGCTCCCCATGAACAGATGGAAAAACTGAGACTTAGAAATAGGAAATCATTAGAAGTGAACCCCAGCTTCCTCCCAGATAGCCAGCCTCTCTTGCCCCACCCTTCATCGAAACCAGGCACTTCTTCCTTGATGTTTAGAGGGTCTTCATGGTAGTTTACCTGAGAAGGGTTACACCCTGCCTTGTTGCTTTGGCCTAAGGTGGAAAGGTGTCCCTTGAACTCCCTCCCAATCCATCTGAGAGTTTCCGCTGCCTCCTTGCATTCAACAAATGTTAACTGGCCCCTACTTTGTGCCAGAGTGGGCGAAGTGCTGGGGTCACAGATAGGGAGCTCCAGACCTCCTCCCCCATCCTTGAATGCAAGTATAAACCTCACTGAGGGCAGAGGCAGACTTCAGCATCCTGTGCCACCACACTACGTTGCTCTTAGCCTAACCTCTTCTTAGACCTCTGTACCCATGAGAAATACTGGAGAGGGTACTTTTATAGGGTGCAGACAGTCTAGCATCAGGGAAATCGGGACAGAAAACTCACTGTTGCTTTTAAGAATAACTTTTACATGACCACCATTTAGAGGGAACGGAGGAATGGGGTATGGAAGTCGTCATACACTTGGGAAAAATAAGGATAACAAGAAAAATTAAAAGTCAATTTTTTCAGTCCACTGTGTTAAGGTCTTTTTTAACCTGTTTGCTTTCTACAAGTGCTTCTGTTTGTTTAATGGCTGGAATGGGAATTTTGAGATCAAGAAACCAATAAATATTGATGTGTCTCTACAAAGGCTGATGGAGTGGTAGAGTGGGAAGAGCACTGTTTTTGGGAGTTTGGAGATCTTAGTTTGAGATCCAGAACATTACAAAGTGATGCATAGACTTGGCTGATCTGGGTCTGTTTCTCCCTTGGCACATGAGGGGGTTGGTCTTGCTGGTCCAGCTGAGGACATTTCCTTGTCTAGGTAGAGTTAGACACTATATGAAAAGGAGAATGGTGTCCTACATTATTTCTTCCTTAGGCAGAGCCTCCCCAGCCATGAGGTGTAACACTGAAATATTAAAGGTTTGGGATGTGGGGAAGCCTCCTTGAATCATTTTCTGACCTGCCCTTTAACCTGAACCTGTTTGCAAGCTCCTGGTTCACTCACAGGCCACATGGCTCAGAACAAAATGCAACAGATTGCAAACAATGAGGGGGGTGGGGAGAGTGACTGACGGCAAAGCTCAGCCAATAGGGGCTAGGGGCTGGGTGAAACAGCATTCCAAACACAGCTTAGCCAGCCAATCACAGGCCTTGGGGCCAGGAGGGCTGAATGGTCAGGTTTTATTAATGGAGAAATAATGCGATTGTCCACACAATGGAAGCCTTCCTGACAAAGGGGCTCAAGCATCCTGATAATGCAAAAGAGGCAGAGAACTGAGCTCTTCTGTTGTTAGACTGAAATGTATTAAAGTGGCCTTTTATGTGAGGGGCTGCAAAAACGTGTGGAACAGGAAGGTTTTTCCTTAATTGCCTCTCTCCTGCTGGGGTAACCTAAGAGACCTTTAAGCCAGGGAATGATGGGGGCACGTCCAGGTGTCTCCAGGTCGCTGGTGTTTCGGCCCTTGTATGGCGACATTCTGCTGCTGCTCAGTTCCTAACCCTGGCACAGGTAGCTTGGAAATGGTTGCTTGTACCTTTGTGAAGTTCCTGCAGCTTTTGCCGACCTGGGATTATAAATCCAACGCTCTTCTGGTCCAGGGAAGGGGGTGGGGTGGGCGACCTATAAATGATGGATGACTTTAGAAACCTATTGAACCCAGGAGCAAAATGCCCCTAAGGGAAACCTTTCCCTTCCCTCAGTGGGTGAGGAGCCATGGGTTGTAGCCCTCCCTTCTCTGAACCTTCAGCTGAAAGAGATGGCAGAATAGAGAGGTGGGGGAATAATAGGATTTATAACTTGTGAAAAGTAACAATTCCCCAAGTGCAGGCTGTGCTGGGCAGGAACAAAGGGCAGCTCTGCCCACAGACCCCTCATTTACAATTCTGATGGGGCATGAAAGAGCCCGACTGGGGAAGATCTTTATAGCTAAACTTTGTCCCAGGCCGGTAGCTCTTTTTCTCCATCCCCTCCGTGGGGGAGGGGAGAGCCTGTGCAGACTGGGGGCTGTTGGCTTGGGTCTGCCTTTTGTTCTTATCTAAGCCGTGCTGTGCAAAAGGAAATTGGAGAATATTTTCCTTCTTGCTTATTTCCCCTTCACACTACCCTAACCCCATTACAAATGAATCAGCTGCCTTTCTCCTCACTTCAATTTGTTTATATCTAAATTGGGAAAATGTCACCTTCTTTCCCAAGCCCCAGCATAGGGTCTTTGTATATATCTCATGGGGTGTGTTTCTTCTCTTCATCTCTCTACTTGGACAGAGGGTGAAGAAATCGACGTTGTGACAGTGGAGAAGAGACAGTCCCTGGGGGTACGGAAGCCGGTCACCATCACAGTGAGAGCAGACCCTTTGGACCCCTGCATGAAACACTTCCACATCTCCATCCATCAGCAACAGCATAACTATGCCGCCCGTTTTCCTCCAGAAAGCTGTTCCCAAGGAGCGGCTCCAGAGAGAGGTCCCCAGGAAGAAGCTCTGGAGAGAGATGTTCCAGAGGAGAAGGAAGATGAGGCAGATGAAGTGGTTGTGAGCCCCCTGCCTATAGAAAGCGAGGCTCCCCAGTCCTGCCACCTCAAACCTGTCAGTTCTGACACTGAGGACGTGACGAAGAGGAAGAACCACAACTTCCTGGAGCGCAAAAGGCGGAATGACCTCCGTTCGAGGTTCTTGGCCCTAAGGGACCAGGTACCCACCCTGGCCAGCTGCTCCAAGGCCCCCAAAGTGGTGATCCTAAGCAAGGCCTTGGAATACTTGCAAGCCTTGGTGGGGGCTGAGAAGAGGATGGCTACGGAGAAAAGGCAGCTCCGATGCCGGCAGCAGCAACTGCAGAAAAGAATTGCGTACCTCAGTGGCTACTAACTGACCAAAAAACCTGACTGCTCTGTCTTACAAAGACCCGAGTTTATTTTTTAACCTTCCCTCTCCCCCTTAGTAATTTGCACATCTTGGTTACGATGAGCTAGCCTGGACAGTAGATCCCAGAATGCTTTGTAGCCGGTGCACACACAATAAGGGCTTGCATTCTTGGAAACCTGGAAACCCAGCTCTCTCTCTTCTCTCACTCATGGGAGCGCTGTGTCTTCTCTGGCACCTTTGGCTTTTCTCAGGCAGACAGCTGACTGAGGAGCCTTGGGGTCTGCCTAGCTCACTAGCTCTGAAGAAAAGCCTGACAGATGCTATGCAACAGGTGGTGGACGTTGTCGGGGGCTCCAGCCCGCATGAAATCTCACACTCCGGATGAGCGTTAGGCTGGGAAAGGATGCTCCCACTGGTGTCTCTGGGGTGATGCTAGGACAGCTGGGCCTGGACGCTCTCCCTGAGGCTCCTTTTCCAGGAGACACACGAGCTGTCTTGGGTGAAGACAAGCTCGCAGACTTGATCAACATGGACCATTACCTCACTGTCAGACACTTTACAGTAGCTGAGGAGTTGGAAACCTTGAATATATAGATAATGATGTTAGATGACACCCCTCCTCCCACGCTCAATGCTGCGGCCTTGAGAACATTTAAAGAGCTTGGCTTCTACATTCTTTGTCTCAAAAGCCCTCTGGGCTCTTTCCTTGAGGGAGAGAGCATTCTGTCCTCACAAGGGACTTTTCTGTGTCCTTCTGCCTTTGTTAAGCAATGGGCTCTACGGCACCCCTTGCCCACAGGTCAGAATATTTCCCCAAGACACAGGGAAATGGTTCCTAGCCTGCGGCCTGGGGAAGGCTTGGTGTCTTGGCCATGAACTTGTTCCCTGCCCAGGTATTTTCCCTCTTGGAACCTTCTCTCAAGGCAGATGTCAGGCACTTCAGGAGTGAGAACTGTACCACTTCCTCTTTCCCACCTCCCTGTCATCTCAATCCTTCACTGATAAGTTTGAAGTTCTACTAGAACCATGCAAACCTGTCCTTCTTGTGCAACTCCAAGAAGCTTGCTGGCTCTGCAGCCACCCGTCTTGGGTCCTTGCCAGCCTCACATGAGTCAGACCCCTTTCCCAGAATCTGGGCCTTACTGCAGTTCTTCCTGGGAGGGTTTCTGGGACTCATCCAGTGCTCCAGAAGGTGGCCTAGTTTCCTGGTGGGTTTTTAAGGAGTTTCCAGGAGCTCTGCTTAGTGGACCATGATGGGTTTTGGCCCATCTGGACTTGGCACCTCCGAGTGGATTCCAGGTGTAGCCTCTACTCTGGGAAAGGCACGCAACCCTACAGGTGTCTTGTGGGCAACCTCAGAAGTCCCTAAGCCTAGCCTGGAAGAAGGACCAGCCCCTCCAGAACTCTGCCCAAGGCAGCAGGTGCCTGCTGGCTGTGGGTTTGAAAGGGGGAGGAGAGGATGGTGGAGCACTATCTGTGGCTCTGGAAAGCCAGCTGCTACTTCCAAACCTATTATGCATGATGGTCTGTTTCTGAGGTTGTTTCCTGGCTTCAGAGAACCCCCATGGAAGTTTGAGAAAAGCCTCTCTATGTTTTGGAGCATGGTTTTCAGGAGCCTACTGACTTCTGGAACTGTCTTTGGAGAACAGGTGGGATGTAGGTTATTGATGTCTCACCTGAATAGCTTGTGTTTTATAAGCTGCTGTTGGGTATTACGCTGGGAGCAGTCTTTTTTTTTTTTTTTTTTTTATACTGTATTTTTGTATGCCTTTTGCAAAGTGGTGTTGTTTTTGTACAAGAAAAAAAAAAAAACTCCTGGGCAATTCTGTTGCAAGAGTCGGATTTATTTTGAAAGGCAAGTTGACCTGAAATTTTGTATTTAGTTGTGATTATTGATCGCCTGATTTTAAAATGTTGCCTTCTGGGACATCTTCTAATAAAAGATTTCTCAAACATGTCAGAGTGGGGGCAGCTTATGCCAACCAAGTCCTTGAATCAAGGACGACTATTTCAGTGTAGCCACAGGGAAGCCGAAGGGTTGTATTTCTCTAACCACGTTGCTAACCTGGTCATTCCACTTTGGGTTCCTGAAATGCCATTTCAGACATGTCTAAACAATGTAGGCTCGGCACTTGGTGAACATGAAATTCTCTTATGAATTACAAAGAGTGCTGAATTTGTACGTTAGGAGGCTTGAAATCCTGGTTCCACCACTTATTTGTCCTGTGCCTTTTAGCTTTACCTTTCTAAGTCCTAGTTTCCTTATCTGTAAAAGGGGGATACATGCTACTTGACAAGGGCTTGGCAGGTATTAAATGAAGTAGTAGCTGATAAGCCACTTTCTAAACTATAAAGTTTATATATATTCTTTAGGATGGTACTGTTCTTACCTTAGTGGTATGATGACCTTTTGGAGGACGTCTTTTTAAACATTCTCTGCAAATTTGTGATGTAATGCGATTTTTTTTTCTTTCTCCCTGGATTAATGAAAGAAAATGAAGGCTCCCTTTCCCTCACATAGTTCACATAAACTTGCTGTAAATGCAAGAGGGGAGACAATAATAAGAGCTCTTCCTGATAGAACACTGCCTATGTCTAAGCTCGCTTCTCCATGTTATGCCACACCAATCACGTGCCAGGGCTACAGAAGAGGAAACTGAGGTTCTAAGAGTGAAACAAAACTGCCCAAAGTTACACAGCTAGTAAGTGACTGAGCAGGGATTTGAAACCAGCTCTGCCTATTTCTGCAGCTAGAAGTCTTACCCACTGCATAGTACTGATCAGCTTGTTTTGTTAGCATGGGGCGTGTGGAAGAGGAAAACATGGAATTCCATCACTTAACCACTTCTTGGAACTGTCTCTCCTTGGGGCCATTGTACCTGCCACTTACTGGGATGAAGTGGAGCAAATGTTCCATGACCAGCCCCCCTGCCACATTTGTGGTCTGGGAGGGTTAGTCTTGACCCAAAGAGACCGCTTCTGGGACTGAAAGGAAAACGATTGCTGTTCAGCAAGGCCATGAACATCATGCGGGGAGAAGGCCATTTGCCTCAGCCTTATAGCTGGGACCTGGATGGGTATTGCCTGCCAGCACTCCTATGGAGACTGAGTAGAGTCAAAAAACTACTATAAAGTCCTCACACTTACCAAGTGACCCTTATCACAACCTGGCAAGTAAGCAATGTCTGCCGCATGGTACTGGAACCCTTGACCTTTCTTGGTCAAGGTCACAGAATCAGAATCCCAGACCCAGTATCCTGTCAGGTACACTTTCCACTCTACCCCCACTGCTCCTAGATCACCAAACCCAGTCCATAAGTAGCTATTTGATAAAAACAGACTGGATTACTGGGACTCTTTTTCTTAAAACTCCACTTCTCTTTTAGTTATTGTCCCTGTCCCAATCCTTTTTTGAGGACATTTGTCAAGAGACTAATTTGTAGGGCTTCTCTAGACCTTGAAAGAACTCCTGGGCCCTCAATAAGATAGTAGGGACTCCTAGGTACAGGCACTAATGCTATTTGTTCTACATACCTTAATTCTCACAATAATCTAAGAAAAAGGTGGTGTCACCCCATTTCATAGATAAGCAAACTGAAGCTCACACACATTGAAGTCATTTATCTAAGCCCACACAGTAACTGCCGCCTGACTGCAAGCTTCAGCTCCTTTGAGTCCAACTCTGCTGAGAAAGTGGGAATAAAGTTATCTTGGGGGTGGGGGGAGGCTTGGAGGGGGAAGGGAGGGTGTTTCTGGAATGTGAAGCATTTCAAGCTCCTTCCTAGCTCATTTCTACAGACTCCTACCTCTCTATCTTTGTCTGAAAATAGCCCGGAGTTTATTCCAGGATTTCATAGAACAAGTTCTACAAATTAGGTTAGCCTCTGAATAGTTCACCTAAGGGACTACACACACCTAACTTAAGGATGTGGACGTCGACACCAAGGGGCAGTGGAGAAGCCACACTTGGTGTAGAAAAGAAAGGTCATCCTCTCTGTTAAACAATAAAAGATTAAAGCTTGTGCTTAACTCCTGCCTCTATTGGCAGCTATTTTTGTGGTATTGAGACAGGTTGAGCTATTTCAGATGTGCTGAGTTTGTCTAACGTGCCCCTGGGGTCAGGATATTGCAGAATATTCACTTTAGAAAGAAAAGAGAGGGGTGGGGATGCTTTTGTTGATCTGGAAGGTGATAGGAGGGAGTGAAAGAGAGGTTTCTTTCTAAGGATAAGATAACCAGTTGGGAGATGATTGATGATGGGTGACTGGGGAGGGGTGAAGGGGAGATATCTAATGTGTCAGCTGAAGTTCCGTTGGGGTGTGGGCCTTTCTACTTTAAGCCAAGTGGGCAACTCTTGTTAATGTCTTTATTTAGAACTGTTGCCAAATGGATCAACTATATTAATGTTACCATTCTTTTGCTGAGGAAATAGAAGTATGATCTTAAAGTTTCTAATCAGGTGAGTTATTAAACAATGAGACTTAGTGCCAGGGGTCCAGTAGGTGCCCAGGAAGTGATGGATCACCTTTCTTTCTTTTTGTTTTTTTAATTGGGGAAGGGGAACAGGACTTTATTGGGGAACAGTGTGTACTTCAAATCAAGTTGTTGTCCTTTCAATCGTAGTTGTGGGGAGTGCAGTTCAGCTCCAGGTCCAGTTGCCATTGTTAGTTGCAGGGGGCAGAGCCCACCATCCCTTGCGGGAGTTGAGGAGTCAAACTGGCAACCTTGTGGGAATCTAACCAGCAGCCTTCGGCGTTAGGAGCACGGAGCTCCATCCACCTGAGCCACTGGGCCGGCCCCATCACCTTTCAACTTGTAGGAAGCGGTATGGTTTAAGTGGTCTCTCACACCCAACAGATCTCAGTTCTAAATCTGGCTCTATATTTTTCAGCTTGCATGACCTTGAGCAAATTATTAACCTCTCCTGGCCCCAGTATCTGTAAAACTGATGTAAATAATAGCACCTGCTTCACTGGGTTGTTGTGAGTAATAGTAAGTGCTCAGTAAATGATTAGTGATATATATATATATATATATATATATATATATATATATATATATTTTTTTATCAATTATCTCATGTGGAGTGTTTAGAACAGTGCCTGCTGCATGGTAAGCATTCTGTGAGCCTTAGCTATTAGTTTTTTTCCCCAATTATTTTTATTGAAGTAAAATACACATAACTTAAATTTACCATCTTAACCATTTTTAAGTATTCTGTTCAGTGATATTAAATACATTCACAATGTTAAGCAACCGTCATCACCATCCATCTGCATAACTCTTTTCATCTTGTAAAGTAAAACTCTACCCCCTTTAAACAATAACTTTCCATTCCCCACTCTGCCCAGCTCCTGGCAAACCACCACTCTATTTTCTCTGTGATTTTTTACTATCTCATATAAGTGGAATCATACACTATATTTTTATGACTGGATTATTTTACTTAGCACAATATCCTCAAGTTCATCCATGTTGCAGCAAGTGTCAGAATTTCTATTAAGGCAGAATAATATTCCATTATATGTATACACCACATTTTGCTTACCTCTACATATGTCAATGGACATTTGAGTGGCTTCTACATCTTAGCTATTGTGAATAACCCATGTGTAGATATGGGTGGACAAACACCTCTTCAAAATGTTGCTTTCAATTATTTTGGGTATATACCCAGTAGTGAAATTGCTGAATCATGTGGTAATTCTATTTTTAAATTTTTGAAGAAACTCCCTAAGGTTTATCACAGTGGCTCTACCATCTTACATTTCAATAAACAGTGTACAAGGGTTCCAATTTCTCCACATCTTCTCCAACACTTGTTGTTTTCATTGTTATAGTAGCCACCCTCATGGATGTGAGGTGGTATCTCATTGTGGTGTTGATTTGCATCTCCTTAATGATTAGTGATATTGAGTATCTTTTCATGTACTTTTGGCCATTTGTATTTCTTCTCTGGAGAAATGTCTATTCAAGTACTTTGCCCATTTTCAAATTGGATTTTTTTCTTTTTTTAGTTTTAGGAGTTCTCTATATATTCTGGATATTAATCCCTTATCAGATATATCATTTGTAAGTATTTTCTCCCCAAATGATTAGTGTTAGTTAAAGCATTTAACAAGCCACACCTAGAATACAGATTCATCGTATTGAAAGGTGATAGACGCAAGGGATTGGTAAAATAAGAAAGCTTCTTAGAAGGAGTACTTGAAGTAATCTGGAGTATATATATTGATGCCTCAAGATGCAGTACATTATCAGGGAAGGAGCAACCAGGGTTTGAGGAGACTGAGATAGGCAGAGGAGGAAAGGAGGGCACAGACCTGAGCCTCTGACTCGTCCACAGCGTCCCATGACCCATGACCCATGGCAGGAACTGCGAGTCTGTGACGCGATTGCACGTATGCATCCTCCATTTGTTCTAACTTGGCGCTGCAGTGTCTTCAAACTGAGCTGGAGTCAACAGACTCCATTTAGTCATTAGACCTGCTAATGCTTATTTTGTTCAGGCAATGATTCTCAAACCAGAGTGTGTCTTAAGAATCTACCCACCTCTAAGACCCTGATGCGGTAGGTCAGGGCCAGGAATCTACATTGATGACAAGCAAGCAGGGAGGTGAAACCCTGAGGTCACACTTAGAAAAACTAGAAAAACATTGGAGTAAGGGGTTGGAGCCAAGTCCTGTGGAGATATAAAAATAGTCTGAGAAAGTGACATAGATGGCATAGTATAATGGTTAAGAACAGGGACTTGGGGTTACTGCCTATGGGATGCTGTGCAAATCATTCACCTCCCCGAATGGGTTTCCTTCTTCTCTAAAATGAATATAACATTAATACCTACCTCATAGAACTGTTGTGAAGAGTAAATAAATTAGTATATGTAAGTGCCTAGAGTAGTACCTCTCACATAGTTAAGAGCAATGATATCTGAAGCTATAATTCCTTACAGAAGTTTATGAGCACGCAAACGTGATTACAAAATAAGGCAGCATGTGTCTCAGACAAGGGCTACAAGCCTCAGAAGGGGAAGAGAGCACTTTGTTTGGAGTCATCAAGAGAGTTCTTGTTGGGGATGTTATGACTTTAACTGGAACTAGAAGTACCAGCAGTATTTGGCTAAGTGAGGAGAAGGTGCTCTAGGCTAAGGGAAGAGTTTTGGGGAAAAGGGGATTGGGAGGGTTGTGTAGCACCTAAGGAAAGGGGAGAAATCTGGTCTTTTGCTGGCTGAATAGTCTCATTTTTATAAAACAAGAGTGGTTACACTAGATTTCTAAGAGGATCCTTTCAAAAGCAAACTTGTGATTCTTTGAAATAGGGAAGTCAGGGAAAGAAACTGATTGTGGCTTGGGACAGAGATTGAAGTGATGGGGTCACCCAAAACAGAGGAAGTTGGACATGTGACACTGAAGCTTTAGAAAGGGGTTTGAAATGAAGATAAAGGTTTGAAACTCATCAGGATATAAAATGATGAAGGCCTAAAATGCCAAGCCATGAGAAAGAGAAGGGGCCAGAGGAGTACAGAAGAAAGCTTAGAGCTGGCAAGAATCTCTGAAGACTCTGCTGCATCTTTTCCCCTTTTGGACCCACCGCACTCTGATTTTGCAGCCTTCAGGGGTCCCCTATGGGTGTGCAGGCTTTCTGAGAGAGCTGAGAAGGTCCAAAGCGAGCTCCCTTTGAGCATAACCTGGTATGTTCTGAAGCAAACCCTATAACTTAACTTTAGGTGTACCGTAAACCCTACAACATGGTGACCTCTACTCTCTTCTTTCCCTCGCTTATTTTGAGCAATTCCGATGCTCCCAAATTTGAATTGGCCAGTCACCAGTGGAAATAGTAATGGAAGCAGCAATTCACCAAACCAATGGAAGGTGTTGTGATGACTCACAGGCACCGTATTGAGTTGTATAACCAAATTCAGTTGTATCCAGAACCTGTGAATGTGACTTTATTTGAAAATAGGGTCTTTGTAGATGTAATTGAGTTAAAATGAGATCATTTTAGACTGAGTCCTAATGCAATGACTGGTGTCCTAAAGAGAGAGAAATTTGGACAGAGACAAACACACAAAGAAGATGGCCATGTGAAGATAGAGGCAGGACTGGAGTCATGATGCCACAAACCAAGTAAAGGCAAAGACTGCCAGCAACCACCAGAAACTGTAAGAGGCAAGAAAGGATTCTTCCCTAGACACAAGCATGGGAGCATGGCCCTGCCAACACCTTCATTTTGGACTTGTGGTCTCCAGAACTATAAGAAAATGCAGTTCTGTTGTTTTAAGCTGCCTAGTCTGTGGTAATTTGTTACGGCAGCCCTAGGAAACGAATACAGGTACCAAGTTCATCATGAAATACCCCACAGGAAATACTTTTTATTTGGGATACCTAATTAGTATGGAGTTAGTCTGCAAAGGCACCTTGGGTTGTACCGAAAAGCTAGTGTTTGTCATTGACCCAAATTTTTTCTCTCACCTTGGAAACAGATGCTCCAGGACTCCCACGACACGTTCTTCCTTCTGTCCAGACTGTCACAGCATCCTCTAGAATTCCATCTCGAATGTTTTAAGTCTCTGGATGCTTCCCTTTGAATAGCTCTTCCACTCTCCTGGTTTTACCTTTAGCCTTCCTCTTATGCTCCTTTCATTTTCTAAAACATTTTAAAGTAAGTTATTTAAAATATACAGAGGATAGAAAATAATCGAATCAACACTAATGGGTTATCACCCAGATTTCCCTTCTACCTTTTTGCACTTCTTTGTTTCTCTTTTTCTGCCATGGTCCTATGTACATTACACGCTATGTACTGCTCTCAATTTCCTGAAGAAAGTGAAGTAGGTGCAGAGGGGCCCAGTAGGACTATACATCTGTCCCTAGGGTATAACACACACACATACTGTGGGTAACAATGAGGTGACTGGCTGCGGACTTTCATAAGGGCAGGCAAGACATTATTGCCCCCCACATAATTTGAGCATCCTTACTACTTCATTTGTACATTTTAGATCTGCTTTTCCAGACTAAACCTATCCCAACATTTTTGCCTTTTAAATTAGAATTCCTTTACCCCAAATTATCTGTAAGCAGTGGAGTCTGTTGGAGATGGGCTTCTGTATCTCCACCTCTAGATATACACATCCACCTTCAGTGAGAGACTCCCCTTCCTTTTGTGCTACCTTTCAGAATAGACTGAGTTACATCACATCTGGTCTCATAAAAGGGGTCGAGGGGGTCAGGACTCATACCTAGGCACGACTACAAATAGCTTTCCTGACTCCCTTTTGTTGCCTTTTGTCTTCTTAGTACCCTGCAAAGCTTCCCATTGGAAAGCTTTTTTTTAAGTTTTTTTTTAGAAATACTTATTAACTCTTGGTCATAGACTTCAATTTCCCAATTTTCCTTTGAACGTAATCTCTCCAGTTAGGGTTTCAAGTTACAGATGATCTTGCAGGAACTGTTCTTAGTATAATTTAGAATTCAGAGAATTATGAGAGACAAACAGGTACAAATAAAATAGTGTAAAGGTATTAAAAAATATGTTCCCATTCTCTTTTAGCAGGACTGGTAGAATTACAATGAATGGAAATGGTACAATGTTTTTCTCACTTCTCATTTGTTTTGGACCATGGGCTCCATTCTGATTTAGAAGTCTTTCCTGCTCAGCATTTTAGTGATAATTCTCCCCATGGTCTACAGGATCCCTGTTCTCTTTGTTTCTATAGCAACAGTCCTGTGTTGCTTGGCTAGAAGCAATTTTCTGCTGCTGTGGTGAAGCCCCATTTTTTCATTCCTTTCTCCCCAGTTGCCTTGGAAACCAGCCTCTCCCTCTTCTGGTCTCTTCGTGGTAAATTCCACCCCTCCTTTTTTCTTTCTCTCTAGTAACAGTCACCTGGTCATGACTTGGACAGTGTTTTCCCATCTGTGAGTGAACATACTCCGTCATGGTCAGATTGTCATCATGAAATTAGCCTCCCCTTTGCTTTATTTGCATCATTTCTCCAGCTTGCCATCTTTCTGTTGGTTGTCATGGTAACTGTACCCTCTGAAAGTCTCTAGGCAAAGGCTCTATAGTTAACAACCATCATGTGAGAGTGTCTGCCAATATGTGGCCATCGGTTTTAAAACCAGCCCCAGGCAGGTACCACAAAGTGGAGAGAACAAGTCTTTTGATCAAAGCAGATTTGATTGAGAAAACAAGGTACAGAAGACCCTGTGATCTGGTGTTCTCCAAATAATACATGTGGCTACAAGAGTGGCCATTATGCCAATGGTGATCTAAGTGATTGAGAAATGTATTGGCAGTTATTCCAGGCAGGCCTGTAGTATGCTCTAAACTTCAATCGTAGTGATGTGATCTGAGAGCTAGGCAAAGCCAAGTAATCTCAGGGAGAAAGCAATTAACTCTTAAATTGGCTAACAAGAGGTTAGTACAATAGCTATTTATGTAGGCACTTTTACACATTATTGAAAATTTCTCTGCCCTTAGGCTGCTATTGACTCTTTAGTGAGGCAGATGGGGTGTTACTATCATCATAATACAAAGTGTTCAACAAATGGTAGTTGTTCTGTGCCAGGGCATTATAGCAGGCACTTTTCAGACATTACTTCATTTTCTCCTTATGGTAATCCTGAAAGGTATTTAATGATAAGGAAATTGAGGCTAAGTGGTAAAGTTAATTGTGTGAAGTCACACACTGATGTAACAGAGCTGGGATTTGAACCCAGTCCATCTGATTCCAAAGCCTTTTCTTAAAGGTTGTAGAGTATCCTAGATTTTGGTTCTCTCTGGTCCTAATTTTCCTATCTCCACTTTTAATCTGAGGGTTGCTACTACTTTATCCTTTCTGCCTTCTTTATTTTTTTCCTCTACACATTTTGTAGGTTGTTTGTTTGTTTTTCTCTGTTCTCACCCCACCTCTTGCATCCTTTAGCCAGAGATGGAAAGTTTTGTCCTGCCTTCTGATTGTGTCTGAGTTTGCATTGTGGGATGAAAACAGTAGAGCAGCCACTCTTGCCTGATAACTGGTCAGATCTGATCCTGGAGAACGCCACCACTCACTGGCTCTAGCACTAGATGTTAGGTAAGCCACTTCTCTCCATTTAACAATTATTGAGTGCCTATTCAGTATCAGGTACTGTGCTAGGTACTGGAGATACAGCAATGACCTAGGCAGAGTCTGTTCCTTGCTTTTATGGAACTCACAGCCTGGAGTGGAAGTCAGACAATAAACAAGAGGTCGATTTATAATTTTACATTGTAATCAGTGCTATGAAGAAAAAGAACTGGGTGACGTGAAAGAAAGAATAATAGGGATAGATTTATTTCAGATAGGACTGACATCCCTCACGTAAAAGAGTTGGTAGTCGAAGCTCTGACACTAGCTAGTTGATGGCAGTTACGTGGAGAGCCTCTCAAGCTTGGGGACGTTGGTCCCGTAGCTCCCTACTGAGCCCTAGGTCTGCGCAGGCGCACTGACGGTTGTCATGGGGACAGCTGCTCCCGCGCAAGCGCAGATATGTTCAAGATGGCTGCGGTGGCGGCTGCGCGAACAGTATCTGTGGGCTCTGGGCTCCAGGGCCTGCAACGGACACTGCCTCTTGTAGTGATTCTCGGGGCCACGGGCACCGGCAAATCCACCCTGGCGCTGCAGCTAGGCCAGCGGCTCGGTGGCGAGATCGTCAGCGCTGACTCCATGCAGGTATGACAGTGCGGCTGGTCCCCGGCCTGTGAAACCCGGAGGCGGGTCTCTGGCCAGAGTGGATTCCCTGTGACATGCAGGTAGTTAGTGGGTGAACCCCGAGGTTTATGGGGCGGAGAGGGGTTGGTGAAAGGAAATCGTGATTATTAAGAGCCCACCATATGTCAGACATAGTGCCAGGAGTTTCACTTTCATCACTTCATTTATTTCTTAGGTCATTACTGTTTGTTAGGTACTATTATTATAATATCTCCACTTATGAGGGAATTCACCTAGGGAGGTGAAACAGACTTTCTCCATGTCACATAGCGAATAAGCGGAGGAACAAAGTTGACATATAGACGCCCACTAAATACCTTTTGAATGAAAATTATTACAGAGCTTTTGCTGTTTCGACTGTTAAGCGACACCAAGATAAGTCGGTTACTGCCTAAGAGTTGCTGCTGAGGGAATGGAACAGGGTGGATAGTAGGGAGATTTGAATTCTAGTCACCAGTCTGACATCGGCCACGTGACCTTAACTGTGTCGTTATTTTGGACTTATTTATCTGTAAAGTGGAGAAAATGCTACCTACCTCACGTGGCTGTGGTGGTTAATAAGTGAAGTGATTAATAAGCGAGATCATGAGTGTTAGAATGAAGAGATGGGTGGCCTGTTCTGAAGAAGGCCAGGAACTTGGTAAATGCTTGTTGAAGCTGAGATTTTTAACCCACTGGCTGATGGGAATCTGGAGGCTTTGTCCTCTTCCTTGAGTCAGAGGGAGGCCCAGAAGGAGTTCAGTACAGATGCCCTTGGGGGCATTTATGCTCCGATTTAGAGTGGGTGACATTTTGGGCAAATCTCTGATAGAGGAGTTACAAGTGCTGTTTGTTGAAGAGAATTTACAGTTGGGTTTTCACAGAGTAAATGAGATGCCTGGCGCTGAAGCTAGCTAGCATCTGATGGGTACTCGGCAAAGAGGGGCAGTCCTCCCCGCTTTACCTCGTAAGTCTCTGGGCAAAGTTTCTACCCTCGTTAGTTCATTTAGTGTGACCCGAGCATCAACACACATGAAATGATTAGGGTAATTCAGCAAATACTTGTTTGCAGCCTCTACTTTGTGCTAACTTGGAGAGACAGACTTGATATGAAATCCCAGCCCTGTCTTTTCTAAGATATGCGACTTCAGCCTGACTTCTTCATACCTTTATTTCTTTTTCTGTAAAATAGGAAGAATAATATCATTAACAACATTGTGATGATTAAATGAGATAAAGTATGTAAAACACTTAACAATACACAGCACATAGTAAGTGGTAAAAATATGATGGGTGCTATTTTTCTGAAAGGCCCTTTTGGAGAGACAAAACCATAATTCCTGTCCTCAGGAAAATTTAGTCCTGCTAAACATGAAACAAAACAGTTAATAAGTGTTTGAATTGTGCTGTTAATGATGCTTTGCAAAGTGGACGGGGTGGGGAGAAGAGAGACAAAAGTGTTAGATTTTATGATAGGAATGGTGTATCTTGATCCACTCAGATTTTTTTTCTGTGGTTATAAGTAATTAGAATATGAGAATTAAATTTCTTTCATCTGGGGGGAGGCCGTGAGGATAAATTAATATATGATAACACTGTGAAGATTATTGAGCTTTCTGGCTATAGGTTGTATTTAATTTTGATTATATCTTGGGTGTTCATAACATTTCCTTTTGGTCCCCATGGGAAAACTTTGACCTTAGATATTACTTTTCAGTCCAAATAATGAAATAAAGTATCTCTGCCCCATTCAGTGTGAATGTACCCAATTCTTCATATCTACCTCTGCTTACCATGCCCTTGTTAGGGTAGTGCTGCTTTGCTTGCTTTTTAGCCAATGGAAGGAGATGATGCTTTTCAGTGAGTTGAGGTTGACTCAGAAATTTTTTGGTAAGCATGTGAACAAAATGGCATTCTTAGTGTTGAATCACCAGGTCCTTGAAAGAACATTTTTAATTTCGAATAAATCTACAGGCAGAATAACAATAATAATAACTTAAATGCATATAGCACTGTTTATAAAATGCTTACATTTTTTTTATCCTCAACAATAACCTCATAAGGTAGATGTTATTATTTCACAGATATGTAAACAGGCTCAAGGCTTTACAGTAAGTAGCAGACATGAAGTTAAAACATCGGTCTCTACTTTTCCTGCCCAGCGCCTTATGTACACAAAGCCATCCCTTTACGTGAGGCAGGAGCTGTGGGATTCAATCATTAGAGAGTATTTCTTAATTTGTATGCCACTTTTCTTTGACAAGAGTGTGCTATATTTTGATCAGGATATAAAATGTATTTTAGAATTCATATTGTGAATCATAGTGTGAATTCATAGTGATGTCTGTCAAGTGAAGTGTTGAGCTGAGTGGTGGCCACATGATGCATTGCTTAGGGAGATAAAACGTGCTGCAACTAAGGGATCATTTAATGTCAATAATTTAATGATAGCAAAGACAGAGAATGTTTACTGGAACAAAGGGGGAAATCTGGCCTTGTGGAGAGCCTAGACAGAGCAGTACACTTCTTTCTTGTAACAGCCACACAGACCAAAGGGTGACGAAATGGAACGTGATGGTTAGAAATGTTTTCAAGTTTCCAAGTCAATCTTTTTAAAAACCAATATTTGCATTTTAGTAATACCTTTTGGAATGCTGTCCAGAATTTTGGATTTCAGAAGTGTACTAGTAACCCAAAAAGGATCGTAAAATACTGCCTTGAATTTTAAATTGTGTTGCACCTCATGGGTGGTGTGCCATCCCTTTGTCCTACCTTAACTGTAGGGTCATTTCAACCCCTACCAGGGGAGTTCCCATCCAGGGAAAGTGCTGGTTTTTGGTAAATGCTGACTACGTATTAAGGTAAAACCACAATGGAGTGTTAAGGGTATGTCTAGGATGATAATATTGTCATGGAGCCTGATCGATAATGACTTGCATCTGTGGCCATGTAACTGCTGAAGGTTCTGTGTGTCCTCGTTTCTGGTTCTTCTGTATGAGATTTGTTCAGTGGGAAGTCAGAACTCTGAGGGATTACTTGCTTAGGGACCCCTGCTGGGCTCTTCTGTGGATTCTCCATGGCAGTTCTGAGAAAAGGGAGAAACAACATTTATGCTTTGTTTTCTGAGTTTTCCAAACCTCAGGGTCACAAATTTTAGAAACGTAAGTATTTTCAGTCAGTAGCAAGAGTCTAAATTCAAGGAGTAGCAGGTAATACAATCCCTGTTTTCCAGGATGGAAAAACTGAGGTATAGAAAGATTACAGAGCAGGCTGGGGATCACACTGCAAGACACTTGCACACCTGGGAATTGGATCGGGGACTTCTGACTCATGTGCAGTGTCTCATATATTGCAGGAAGATGATACTGAAGGTCTTCTTTTCAGTCTGAGTCTTTTTCTTGGCATGTAAATTCAAGGTACAATGCATTGCCTTCAGTGACTGGATGAAACATTGTACTGAGAAATTTGAAGGCACTTGCCAAAAGACGTACAATGACTGCCTGGAAATACAGGCTACCAACTATACGCCAAGAGAAAATACACAAAGTGTTCTATTTGGGTTTGTAGAGAGGAAGTATCTCTACTGCCTTAGTTCGTCCAGTCCTGTGGAGAAGCAGTAGTCATACATAGCAGCACAGTTCCCTTTGTGTTCGTCTAAACCTACAAGAGGAGAAGCAAATTATTTTTGGCAGTCTCACTAGTAAGCAGGCTATGTGTCATTTAATAGATGTGGAGTTCTGCGTTCTTTTTGTCTGCTTTGGCACATAATTTAGGAGCAGTGTTTTTTTTTGTTTTTGGTTTTAGCAAAGGACCACTGTCTAATAGTGCTCAAGGAGATCTGGGATGCATGAGGGAGAGATATGAAAGGAGAGATGGGATAGTGGTTTCCTCTAGGACATGAAATAAGTCACGAAAACCTGTTAACCAGGACAGATGCGGGCTACTTGGAGGTTATTGGCGGAGGCAATCTTTTAAAAGGACTGAGCCTGACAAGAGGCCAAGAAGGAAATCTCAAAATTTTTGACTCATGTGAAAAATATGAGTTTCTAAGGTCCCTTGGTTCACCTTCATTGTAAGTGAATTTAGTTTTCCTTTGGCTACAGTATTAAGCTTGGGTGAGTTGTACATATACACTTTTTTTGCAGCTATGGGAAGAACTTTGGAGTCAAACTTCCTATGTTACTATGTAAAGAAAGAGAAGTGACTCCTGGCCAAATAGGAAATCGTAGGAGAGCATAACTCGGACTTGGAGGTTCAGATTTGTGAGTATCAGGTGGTGCCCTGATGCTTTAGAGTCTGGGGCTCCATTTTAAAAAGGAATATATGTTTGAGGGGTAAAAGTTATTTGGGGTGTATAGGAATTCATCTGTGTGTGTATTCATACATATCTAGTATGGCTTAACCGAATTGATTTTGGTTTTGTATGTAGTTTGTTGAATAAATTTGAATCAGACAGGGTCCTTTTTGTCTCTTTGCTTACCTTTGGAGCCCTGCTTCTGTGCTGGAGCCTCACCACTGCTCCCTTCTCATTGTTCAAGTTCTTAGCACTGTACCGTAGATGATAATAATAATAATATTCAAATAATAATAATACCCTGTTTCCCCGAAAATAAGGCCTAGCCGGACAATCAGCTCTAATGTGTCTTTTGGAGCAAAAATTAATATAAGACCCGGTATTATATTCTATTATATTACACCCAGTCTTATATTATATAAGACCAGGTATTATGTTAATTTTTGTTCCAAAAGATGCATTAGAGCTGATTGTCTGGCTAGGTCTTATTTTCGGGGAAACACAGTATATATGCCAAACACTGTTCTAAAAGTTTGACATACATTAGGTTGGTACAAAAGTAATTGCGGTTTAAAAGGTTAAAAATAATTGCAAAAACCACAATTACTTTTTCACTAACTTAATATTACCTCATTTAAGACCCTCATCACAACCATATGAGGTAGGTACTATTAGTAGCTCACCCCTACCAAGAATTACTTTCTTCAGCCCTCATCTCCATGCTAGTCTTAAGTTTTTCCCCCACCTCTTCCTATTTATCCATTCATTCTCCATCCATTTGTTGCCTGTATTCCACTGTATACATTTCATTAGGCAGAGAAGGAAGAAGAATATTCTTGACAAAAAGAACAGCATGAGCAAAGCAGAGGAAGAATGAGAAAGTGCGCAGGACGTTTTCAAGGAATGACCAGTAACTATCTGGCATCTGGAAACTTGAGGGACAGCAGTAGGAGCTGAAATTAAAACTGTGGATTCTGGGAACAAGTTTTAGAAGCCCTTGAAAGGCATGCCATGAAGTTTGGGGTTTTAAACAGGTAAATAATAGTAAATCTTTTTCATAAGGTAACTTAGATGGCTGAGTGGAGGTTGGGTTAGGAAGGGATACACAGTTTAGGATTCTGTTTATTCAGTTCAGCCTGAGTGAAAAAGCCTGGAGTTGTGCTGTGGCTGGGGATAAGAGGTAACCATTTTGACATTTGGAGACAGAACTAGTAGGATTTTGGTTAATGAAATGGAAGCATTGTGAGAAAAAATGTTGGAGAACAAAAGCCTTTTTGTGTTTGGAAAAAAGGACACATGCTTATTGAAAAAAATCCAGATAACATAGAAAAGTACAAAGGAAATGTCATCATAGTCTTTGCATCCAGAGATAACCATTTTAAAATTTGGTATACATCCTTCCAGACATTTGTCTATGTATTTATGCATATGTGTACATGTAGTTTTTTCCCCCCAATTTTTTTATTGTGGTAAACTACACATAAAATTTACTATCTTAACTATTTTTAAGTGTACAGGTCAGTGGCATTAAACACATTCATAATGTGTAACTGTTACCACCACCATCTTCATAACTCTTTTTATGTTATAAAACTGAAACTGTGCTCATTAAACAGTAACTCCCCATTTCTCCTTTCTGCCAGCCCTTGGCAACCACCATTCAACTTTCTATGTCTATGATTGTGATTATTCTTAAGTATTTCATATAAGTGGAATGTTATAGTATTTGTGTGTTTTTTTGTGACTGGCTTATTTCACTTAGCATAATGTCCTCAAGTTTCATCCACATGTATGTTTTTACATAAGTTGATGCGTACATTTCATGCTGTTCTGTGTCCTGCTTTCCCCCCCTCTTAACAGTATGCTATGGATATCTTTGTGTGTTAATGTGTATAACTCCACTTCAGTGGTCTCAATTTGGGGTAATTTTGCCTCCTAAGGGACACTGGGCAATCTCTGGAAACATTTTTGGTTTTAACAAGTGGGGCGATGGGTTCCTGCATCGAATGGGTAGAAACCAGTAATGCTGCTAAACGTCATACTATGCATAAAACAGACCCTCACGACAAAGAATTATCTGGCCCAATATATCAGTATATAGTACTGAGGTTGAGAAATCCTGTTCTACATTATTATCATCTTTAAATTTTGAAGCAATTGTAGATTTATACAAGAGTTGCAGAGTCCAGAGAGTTCTTGTATACCTTTCACCCACCGTCTGAAATTAACATCTTACATCATCATGGTACATTTATCAAAACTAATACATTAACATAGGTATAATACTGTTATCTGTAGACTTTATTTGGATTTCAGCAGTTTTTCTACTAATATCCCTTTTCTGTTTAGGATGCCATACTGCTTTTCGTCATCATGTTTCCTTAGTCTCCAATCTGTGACAGTTTTCAGTCTTTCCTTGTCTTTCATGATTTTGATACTTTTTAAAGGAAACTGGTCACCTGTTTTGTAGACTGCATCTCAGTTTGGGTTTCTTATGATTAGATTGGCATTATGGGTTTTGGGAAAGCATACCACAGAGGTGAAGTACCCTTTTCATTTCATTATATGGGGGTGTGATATCATCATGGTATCACGATATCAACATGACTTATTTCTGGTGATGTTAACTATGATCATTTGGTTTAGGTTGTGTCTGCCAGATTCCTATGCTGTAAAGTCAGATTTTTTTCCCCTTTCTATACTCTATTTTTCAGAAATGAGTTGCTACCGTGTTTCCCCGAAAATAAGACCGGGTCTTATATTAATTTTTGCTCCAAAAGACGTATTAGGGTGTATTTTCCGGGGATATTTTGTTTTTGCATGTACAACAATCTACGTTTATTCAAATACAGTCATGTCATTTTCTGGAACATCGTCATAATGTACTAAATGCGTCCGTCTGGCTGGTGATCTTAACTGGGGCTTATTTTTGGGGTAGGTCTTATTTTTGGGGAAACACGGTAAGTCCAATCCACATTGAAGGGGAGGGGAGTTAAGCTTGACCTCTTGGAGGGAGGAATATCAAAGAATTTGTGGACATATGTAGAAAGCACCACAGTAATTAATAAATATTTTAGAGGAGATACTTTGAGAGCATTTATCAATGAATGGCTTTTTTGTACTGTAGTTACTGTGATAATTTCCGTCATTCCTTCTACTTTTATTAATTGAAATCTTTGGCAAAGATTTGTCTTTTCTCCCCCATTTACAATTCTAAGTTATTTATTTTGTTGCTCAAATTATTCCAACTTTGGTTATTGGGTGCTCTTTCACGTTGACTCTGTGTTCTTTGTCATGCCCTCTATTTGCTTGTTTGTTTAGCACTTCTTACTTTCTGGCACTACAAGATACTCCCAGCTTAATTTGTCCTGTCCCTGCCCTAGAATCAGCCATTTCTTCAAGGATCCCTGGTTCCTTTTATTGGTGAATGGTATTTAGAAACCAAGATCTGGGTGCAAGGCGTGCTTGTTGGTACTGGGATATCATTGCTTCTAGTCCCTTCAGTGGAAAGAGCTAGGAAACATATGTATGTACCCTAATCGGTGTGTACACAAATACCTGTACTTCTGTATCTGTGTCTATATTAAAATAAACATGAGTTTATACTGGTATCTCTGACTACTCTGGCACCACAGGATTCATTCTAGTCTTCCTCCCTTGCTTATTTGTGACTTCTTTCTCTGAATGTAAGAAATCTGGCTCTCATCATCTACAATATATTTACTGATTTGTTACTTATATATATATTTTTTTGTAGTTTTAGTAGTTACTTCTGTGAGAAAGAAATTTACCAACTTAGTTCTTTTTGTTCATTTTAACTTTATAGTATCCAGTCATAACATTTTTTTTCACAAAGTTACCTTATTTTGCTGTGTATAATGTGCACTTTATTACCCAAATTTGTGAGGGGAAAAACAGGGATGCTCATTATACATGGGTAGTACTAATTCCGTATCTATATAAATGTTTTTATTATTTATTTATTTATTTTTTTGGAACAGGACTTTATTGGGGAACAGTGTGTACTTCCAGGCCTTTTTTCCAAGTCAAGTTGTTGTCCTTTCAATCTTAATTGTGGAGGGTCCCGTTCAGCTTCAAGTTGTTGTCCTTTCAGTCTTAGTTGTGGAGGGTGCAGCTCAGCTCCAGGGCCAGTTGCCGTTTTCTAGTTGCAGGGGGCACAGCCCACCATCCCTTGCGGGAGTCGAACCGGCAACCTTGTGGTTGAGAGCCCACTGGCCCATGTGGGAATCGAACCGGAAGCTTTCAGAGTTAGGAGCATGGGGCTCTAACCGCTTGAGCCACAGCGCCAGCCCCTATATAAATGTTTTTAATTCTTTTATTTATACTTATGAGTTAAAAGTGTAACTCTAGAGATCAATAATGATATGTGTATGCAAAATAATACCCTGGAACATGATAATAGGTTTTGTTGAACTTATGACGAACTTGGAACAAAGAAGATGTCTTGACCTTCTATGATGTGTAAATATCGTAAATTTGTTACCAGTACATAAAATTTCTTGTACCATAATATGTTGAAAAATATTGAAATTCCTTTATAATACAAAAAACAAGTACCTAAATGTAAACAAAAATTTGAATTAAAAAATGAAAATGAAAGATTTTTTCCCCTGAATGTTTGGGCAGAAAACGTGGGTGTGCATTATATCGGGCAAAATACAGTCCTTAGGTCAGCTCCTTTTTTGCCCTCACCCCTTTCAAATGAGTTTATATCAAACATTTGTAATACAGTTAGATTCACTTGTTACAGTGTGTATTCTATCCTGGGCTCCCCAGCCATTCTGGTTATTAAAAAAAAATGCATACAGTAAAGTGCATTTTTTGTTATGTACAATTAGTTCTGTGGGTTTTGCCAAATGCAGAGTTAGGTATCCACCATCACAGTACCATACCAAACAGTTCTATCACTATAACAATTGCCTTTTGTGACCTCTTTGTAGTCAACTTCTGTACCTTTCTCAAACTTTTGGCAACCACTGATCTGTTTTCCATCCCTATAGTTTTGCCTTTTCCAGAATGTCATATACATGGAAGTCATAATATGCAGCTTTTGGGGTCTGACTTTTTTCACTTAGCAAAATACATTTAAAATTTTTTTGAGTTTTATTAGTTCATTACTCTTTATTGCTGAGTGTTATTCTGTTGTATGATGTACCATGGTATATTCATTCATCTATGAAAGGACATCTGGGTTTACAGTTTTAGCAATTATAAAGAAAGCTATTATAAACATTTATGTACAGTATTGTTTAACTTTACAGGATTGGTATAACTCTATAGGAAACTACTAAACTATTTTCAAAAATGGCTGTACCATTTTGCATTCCTACCAGCAGTGAATGAGAATTTCCTTTGTAATCTCTCCGGCATTTGGTACTTTTTTTTTTTTTTTCAGTTTTAGCAATTCTAGTAGTTGTGTACTGGTATCTCATGGTGGTTAACTTACATTTCCCTAAAGGCTAATGATGTGGAACATTTTTTCACGTTCTTTTTTGCCATCTGTGTATTATCTTTGGTGAAGTGTGTCAGATCTTTGGGGGGGGTGTTGTGTCAGATCTTTGTGGGGGGGGTGTTGTCTTATTGTTGAATTTTAAGAGTACTTTTTATATTCTGTGTACAAATCCTTCATCAGATATGTTATTTGTAAATGTTTTCTCCTATTCTTTGGTTCATTTTCTCATTTTCTTCAGTGTCTTTCAAAAAAAAAGTTTCAGATTTTCACTTGTCTAATTTTTTATTTTATGTATTGTATCTTTTTTCTTTTGTGGATTGATTGTGTCTTTAAAAACTCATTGCCAAACCCACAGTCATACAGATTTTCTCCTGCTTTTTAAAGAGAAGTTTTATTTTTACAAAAGTTTTATTGCATTGCATTTTATATTTAGGTCTGTGATCTGTTTTGAGTGAATTTTTGTGTAAGGTGTGAGATATGTATGGATGTCCAGTTGTACTAGCACTGCTTTTGAAAGACTATCCTTTTTCCATTGAATTGCCTTTGTACCTTTGTCAAAAACCAATTGTATTTGTGTGGGTCTATTTCTGATGTCTCTTTTCTGTTCCATTGATCTGTGTGTCTATTCTTTTGCTAATATTACATTGTCTTGATTACCGTAGCTTTATAATAAATCTTGAAATTGGATAGTGTAAGCTCTCCGACTTTCTACATTACTGTGTAGAATTCCATTTTATAGGTTTATCATAATTTATTTAACCAGGTTTCTGCTGAAGGACATTTGGAGTGTTCAGTTTTTTGCTATAGTAAATGAGGCTGAGGTGAACATCATTGCACATCTTTTTGCACTTGTGTGATTCTCTTCAGGGTAAATTCTTAGAATGGGATTGCTGGATGAGAGGATGTCCATATTACTTTTTTTTCTTCTTCTAATTTTCTAAGAGCTTTATTAGAAGATACATTATTTTTCTCAATTGAGGTGAAATTCACATAACAGTAACCATTTTAAAGTGAACAGTTTGGTAGCATTTAGTACATTTACAATGTTGTACAGCCACCACCTTTATCTAGTTCCAAAATATTCCCGTCACCCCAAAAGAAAACCCTGTACCCATTAAGCAGTTACTTCCCCCTTTCCTGTGACAACCACCAGTCTGCTTTCTGTCTCTATAGAGTTTACCTATTTTGGATGTTTCATATGAATGAGATCATACAATATGCAACCTTTTGTGTCTGGCTTCTTCACTTACATTAGTTGTAGCAATATTGCTACTTCATTCCTTTTTATGGTTGAATAATATTCCATTGTATGCATAGATCACAATTTGTCCATCTGATAATGGACATTAGCACCTGTAAGCAGTTGTGAGTATGCTGCTGTGATCATGTGTGTACATGTATTTGTTTTCAGTCATTTTGGGCATACAGCTAGGAGTGGAATTGCTGGGTCATATGGTAATTCTGTGTTTAACTTTACAGGAAACTGCCAAACTCTGTTTACACAGTGGCTACACCATTTTACATCTCCACCAACAATGTACGAGGATACCAATTTCTTTAACACTTGTTATTTTCCTTTTCTTTCTTTTTCCTTTTTTTCTTTCTTTCTTTCTTTTCCCCCCTACCTTATAGTCTTCTAGTGGGTGTGAAAGTGGTGTCTCATTGTGGTTTGGGTTTAAATTTCCCTCATGGCTAATGATATTGGGCATCTTTTCATGTATTTGTTGGCCATTTGTGTATTTTCTTTGGGAAAATACCTATTTAGGTCCTTTGCTCATTTTTAAATTTGGTTGGTTGTCTTTTGGTTGTTGAGTTGCACATATTATATTTTGATACATATTGCCAGACTGCTTTCAAGAAAGTTTGTACCAGTGGTATGTCTGTTTCCCCTCACCCTGGCAATTTGTGTATTACCTGTCTTTTTCATCGATGTCAGTCTGGTAAACAAGAAATGGATTTCGTTCTAATTTCATTTATTAGGTTAATTGTCTTTTCAAGGGTACATTGACCATTTGTGTTTTTCTGTTTTGAATTTCCTGTCCATACTTGTTGTGCCCACTTCTATATAATGGTTTTCATTTTTGTATTTATTGAGTTGTAAGAGCTTTTTGTGTATTGCGAGTTTTAACCCTTTGTATAGTCTCATATATTGGAAGTATTTTTTCACTTGGTCATTTGCCTTTGACTGTCATGATTTTTTTTTTTTTTTTTTTGCCATGTAAAGGTTATAAATTAGTATACTCTTGTACGCTTTTCAGGACTACAAAAAAATGCTTGTCTGAAGTTTATAACGCATTTAGCTGTTGGAACTTACAGATGCAAATTAAAAATGTCATTGATTTCTAGTGTAAATGAAGATCTACCTACCGGGTCTTCACTGCACCTGTTGCTCTTCCTGTGGAGTCCCTTACACATGTGTGTAGGTAATTGCAGATGAAATATGGGATTCTTCATTGTCCCGGCTTACTCAGATCTGCATACCTTTGGTTAGCTACCCAATGAATTTCCTTTTCTCTGGGGAGGTAGGGGGTTTACATCCTGTTGCACCGCACAATACTTGTAACAGGGTTCTCACTACTAGCTGCACACTGCAATCACCTGGAGAGGCTTATAGTGTTCAATAAATATTGATTATAATTAGATGATTTGCTTAACTCTTCAGGTGTCAGTATTCTCTCCTAATTTATAGTCAATCTTTATTCTAAGGTCTTTATTTAGCCTACAGTGTTTCCCCGAAAATAAGACCGGGTCTTATATTAATTTTTGCTCCAAAAAAACGCATTAGGGCTTATGTTCAGGGGATGTCATCCTGAAAAATCATTCTAGGGCTACTTTTCTGGTTAGGTCTTATTTTCAGGGAAACATGGTAGTAGGCAGTTTAATTTACTGGGAAAACTGGGTTTTAGTCTCAGCTTTGCCACTAACTCACTATTTTGTCACTTTGGACAAGTGACAGCCCCTCTCTGTGCTTAAGTTCTTCTTTGGATATATTAGGGAAGGGAAACTGATTGGATTAGTTCAGGGATCGCAGACTTTCTGTTAAGGTCCAGGTAGTAAATAATTTAGGTTTTGTGCGCCATACGGTGTCTGTCTGTTACAGTGTCTGAAGTTCCTTGCAGTTCTGGTATTTTGTGGTTCTCTTCTTTCAAACCCTAAGCAGGAGTCTCACCTTAAAGAGCCAAGGAAAATCTTTTTTAAATATATCAGTTAAATATAGATGACATCAAGCACTCATATAGTGCTTCTATTTGCCTGGCACTATTCTAAACATTTTACATATATTAACTAATCATCAGACTAACCCAGTGAGGAGTATAGGTGCTATTACTTCCGTTTTGTAGATGAGAAAATTTGAGGCCAAGAAAAATTAGATAAATAACCTGTCAAATGAAGGCTACAGCTGGGTAGTAGTGTCAGAATTTGAACCCAGGCGTCCTGCCTTCATTGTACTCTATTGCTTCCCCTAACTTAGATGTATACCTCCAAATAATGGAGCACCTTGGCTATTATACTCTATCACAGGTATCCTAAGATAAAATATCTGACACCATCAGAATTAGGCAATCATGAGATTGTAAAGATGACCACAGAATGGAACCTTTATTAATTTTATTTTCTCAAAAGAACCCTTTTGTTTCAATCTCAGCATTATAGTCACATGGCGTTGTCTGTGTCTATATTTCTGTCTTTCTATAACACTTACTCTTGAGAACCTTCGCGGGGATCAGTATATGTTAAGCTAGTTGTCTTCTCCGTTTCTGGAACTTTATTTCACCTTAGTAGGAATTAATTAAGTAAGCCAGTAGACCAGAGTCAAATAGGGATAAAAATTCTACTGGAAGGAGGCAGCAGAAACAGTTTGGGTTGTGTTATAGGCAGAGCATCCGGGCTGTAGTCCTGTCTCTACTACCAGCCAGTTATATGGGCAGGGGAGCTCTCTGAGCCTCAGTATTCCAAGTATACAATTTCCAGTGATTGGACTAGATGGACGGTTTCTGAATTTCCTTATATCCATGCTTTCGACTTTTAAGCAGCCAATGCAAAGGTTCTGCATTATAAAGTTTCTCATGTTTTAACTTAAAAGTATGTGCCAATTTTGCATTCTCTGCCCTAATCTGTCTATATTTATTTAGATGTGAAAATGTTTCAAATTCTTTCTACCACTTAGTAAGATTGATACTGTGGAAGAATGCATCCTGTACATGTACTTTTCCGTTCGAGAAGCATGGCCTTCTATTAACGATTGTAGTCCCTTTTCCCTTAAAGAGAGCTAGGCATAGGAAGAATAAAAGTCATGATCTGAGCTATGAGTTCCAAACCACTCCTCTCACCAGACTGACTGAATAGGTCAGGTACAGGTTCTTCCTCTTACCAAGCATCTTAATATCTGTCTGATTTATTCAGCATGTCTGCAGATGAATTTCTGCCAAACAAAGCTGAAGGGAGTAGTTGCCTGCCATGATGTTCCTACAGGTAATTCATTCTTTCTAACCTAGTAACATGTAAATTTTTTTAAAAAGTCATCCTTTTATTAAAGAAAAGTTAGCCAAGAGACTGACCTTTTCCCTACTCTTCAACATCTCAGTTGAATAATCAAACTCAAATTCAATTTCTTTTCATCACAAAAGAAAATCAACTTTCTGGTGAGTGCCAACATTCTTAAAAAAAATTTTTTTTTTCTTTCACTCTCCAATGCCAAAACTTTTTTCTGTGAAGCTTGGACTGTTAGAATTAGAAGGGATGTTAGTTAGATGTGAGAAACTTGAGGTTTCAAGAGAGAAAGCTGACTTCCCAAAGTCACAAAGCTTATTTGTACAGAACAAAGATTAGCAACATGGTGGAAAAAGAACACTGACTGTGAAGTCAGGAGACCGGGTTCCAAGTTTGCCTCTGCCACTAACTAACTGTGTGACTTTGGGCAGGTTACCTAATACGTCTCATCTTCTATCCTCATTGGTAAAATGGGCGCAGCATAACTTCATAGGGTGTGAAATTCTTAGTGTAGGATCTAGCAATTGGTACCTCAGACACCCAGTATTTATGAAGTATATTCCAAGTATTAGGCACCGTGCTAGGTGCTGGAGCCAGAGAGAAGACGCACAATTTCTACCTTCAGAGCTTGTAGTCTAGTGGGGGAGATAGAAATCTTTTTAACACGTTGTGTACGGATCATGAGAATCTTCGTTTTTCTGTTTCCCACTGCACAAAGGAAGCTGCTTTCTGCAGTATCACACCAGGAGGGATTACTAACATCATAGGTGAGTAAATCCTAAAAAATTCCATAGAAAAATAATAAATGACATAGAAGCATTTACGCTTTAAAGAGAAGAGTGCATTTTAAAGTAGTTTCTTTTAAAAACCTGCCGGAACATAGGGGTATGAGGGATTTAAACCCCGCCGTACGCAACGTGTTAAGTTGTGTACAATAAGTTCTGTGATAGAGGTAAATATAGGGGACTGTGGGAGCACAGATGGGGAGGACTGGGGAGGGAAATCAAGGCAGGCTTTCATTAGGACGTAATGCTAAAGAGTTCGGGGCTGGATGAGATCCGACTTTCACTTTAAAAAGATCACTGGCTGCAGTGGGGACATATATTGGAGGGGTTGTATCCTAAAGGTAGGAAGATCCATGAGGAAGCTGATGGAAGAGTCTAGTTAAGAAATCATGAAGCCTTCAATTGATGTAATGGCATGGGAAAGGTAGTAATGGTGGTGAGCTTTGAGATAATTCTAGGGACTAGTATGGTTAGAAGTTGAGACAGATTGGAAATGTGGGAGGGAGAGAGAGACAGACAGAGATATTAGGATCACTTCAAGATTTTTGGTTTGATTATCTAGGTAGTTCATTCAAGTATGGCTGGGACGATACGGAGTTCGATTTTGGACATAACAGGGTTCAGGTGCCTGTTTGGAGTGACGATGATGATGAAAATGAGGATAATGCTAGCTTGCTAACATTTATTCACTGCCTCCTATAGAGCAAGCCCTGTTTCATATGCTTGCATGTATTAATTATTCATTTCTCACAGTTAACCCTTTGAGGTTAGATTTAAGATTATCCTCACTTTAGGGGGTGGCCGGATGGATCAGTTGGTTAGAGCGCGTGTGCTGAACAAAGCGTTGCTGGTTCGATTCCCACATGGGCCAGTGAGCTGCACCTTCCACAACTAGACTGAAAGACAACGACTTGGAGCTTATGGGCCCTGGAGAGACACAATGTTCCCCAATATTCCCCCAAAAAATTAAAAAAAAAATTATCCTCACTTTATATAAATAAGAAATCTGAGGCATAGAGAGATTAAATAACTTGTGCAAGGTTACATAGAGCCAGGACTTAAATCCAGAGTCCCGACTGTTAACTACTTCACTATCTTATATGCCCCGCATTCATGATGGAAATGTCCACTAGGCGGTTACGTATCCAGCTGTGGCATTATGAGAGAGGAGGAGATTGCAGGTGTGGGTCTTGGGAGTTACCAGCACAAACATGGTTATGGAAGCCATGAATGTCAATCAGAGAAAGTTTGTGGTATAGAAATGGCAGGTCGATGCCATAAAAACTGCCATTTTTCAGTATTGTTCCCACGACAGACATTGCTGATAGATCAGTGGCTGGCCTCAGTAAAGGAAACTGAGGAAAGGCCAGTTATTTCTATCTGTGTCTCTTACTAGCCTGGCCTCCTTGAGGACAGGGAAGAAAAGCTAGAGAGACTGGTGCCATCGAAGCCCCAAAGGAGAGTGATTTATGAAGGAGGGAGAGCTCAGTACCGTGTTTCCCCGAAAATAAGGCCTATCCAGATCATCAGCTCTAATGGTCTTTTGGAGCATTTTAATATAAGACTGGGTCTTATATAATATAAGACCGGGTATAATATAATATAATATAATATAATATAATATAATATAACATAACATAATATAATATAAATAATATAATACTGGGTTTTATATTAATTTATGCTCCAAAAGATACATTAGAGCTGATGGTCTGGCTAGGTCTTATTTTCGGGGAAACACGGTAGTATCAGATTGGGGCTTTTTCCATTATGTGTTTTGAGAGGTGAGTAGAAAACTGTTATATTTAGCAGTCAGGTTCATTAGTGATCCCAGGGAGTGAGATATCCATAGAGTTGTGGGGTGGGTGGTGGGAGAGGGCAGCAGCAGATAAGGTGGATGGTTGTATTGATCCGTAATCCAAGATCGTGGTTTTCCAGGCAGGTATAACCCATAGTGGCAAGAAAGTGATGGAAGGATTTCAGGATCTAATTTGGATTGGGAAGGAAATGTAAGGAGAAGATAACTTGGAGAGAAGGAACCAAACTAGGGGGGCAGCGTTTCCTCTCGCTTGTAGACGGCTGTGTTGGGGCATCAGAGCCAGCCAGGACCCAGACAGAGCTTCGTGATCTGCCTAGTGCCCAGGGTACTGCTGCTGGGCACACTCATTAAGACCACCCTACAGCATGACAGCCCCAAAGGGTTGGAGCATAATGAGTGGGATCTTTGCTGTACACTTAAAGATTTGGGAGAGTTTCTCCACAGTGACGTTTCTTTAGATCAGGGTTTCTCACCTTCCGGACTGTTGACAATTTTGGGCCAGATAATTCTTTGTTGTGAGGGCAGGGATTTGTCCAGTGCATTGTAGAATGTTTAGCAGCATCTCTAGCCTCTACCCACTAGGTGCCAGCAACACCCCCACCCCTGCAGTTGTGACAGCCAAAAACGTTTCCAGACATTGCCAAAAGTCTCCTGGTAGATAGATTCACTTCTGGGTGACAACCACAGCTCTAGATTCTGCTGGGTTTCCTCTGCTGGGTCTCTTGAAGATTTCCCTCACTGTCATTAGCTTCTCTGAGCACTTCAGCTCTGTTGGTTTGGGGAGGACAGGTTATTTCAGCTTTCTGGCCTTTCCCCAAATTTTTTTAGTCTGGAAATAAACTCTCAATAGAGGTCAAAGAGGCATATGTCCTTATAGTACCCAGTTAGATACCTAGAACATTAAATGTTTAGGGGTTATATTTAGAGAAGTTTGTACAATGAAACTTTAATGTCTGTCTTATAAACTTTTATATCACTTATCTCTTTATAGTAGTTATTTCTATCTGTGTCTCTTACTAGCCTGGCCTCCTTGAGGACAGGGACCCTTTCTTAACCTTCTTTGCATGCCTAACATCTGTGGAGTACCTGGCACATAGTAGGCTCTCAGTACATGTTACTGAGATAAATCAGTTATCTCAGCAAAGTAGGCTAAGTAGGTTGAACCTGTAATTTTTCAGAGTATTTCAGTTGTCAGGCCTCACAAAGAGGCCAGAATTCCCTTAATATTGTCAAAATCTGATTTGTGCAGAAAGAAGCATTTTATCCAGTCACTTCTATGTACGCAGGTCTCAGGTATCCACTGGGAGAATGGAAAATGGAACAGAGTGACATGCTTCCTTTAAAAGATAACAAAGGGACTTTTCGCTCTTCCTAGCACCCAGGTCTGATAGTTCTATAGGTAGAGAAACTATAATTAAAGCTGGAAAAGATGTGAAATGTAAGGCAATAAGCTACAAACCTAACTATTCTGTTAGAAGAATGTTTTCTAGGGAAGTAATAAAATTATAAGCCCAATTGTGATGTGTACAATATGAGTATCTTTATAGACCAAATGTGACATTTACAAAATTGATTGGTTTTTTGGCTTAGATATTTGGTTTAGATATTTATCCTTAGTGCAAATATGTAAAACATTGCTGTATTTTTGCTTTTTGGCTATGCAGTGATTTTACTTGATTAATAATGTACACCATAACATGCATGATTCATAACTGTACAGTTCAATAAATTATCAAAAACTGGAAATACCTATAGAATGTGCTGGTAGAGATGTTTACATTCTGGCTTTTTTGGAGGTAGGAGGTGGTAATTGTACATTTGCAATTGTGCGTTTCCTTAACATTAATCTCTGTTAAAAATGAGGATCCATTTACAGAGTTCAGAAATGTTCTGGCAAAATTGAGTCATTGCTATGTAAGTTCTTTAACATTGGGTCATTTGGAACTCGAAGCTACAACAGAGCCAACTACAGGCTGTGGGAAAGGAAGGAGAGGAACATGCAGTTATTAACTCCTTTTCCCCTTTGATTGTTTTCATTTGCACGGAAGAGCCCAGTATACAGTGTACTTGTATGGCACTTTATAACGACAGGAGGAAGTATTGTTCAAGATAGACAGAAAAGAACACCCTATGATTTAAGATTCCATCAGTATTCACGTGTAAGAATCCAAGTGTGTTGTCAGGCACAGATTAAATGAATTTAAGGCAGAGCTGGTTCTTTCTATGTGACTATATTTTTTCTGTGCACTGTTTTACTAATTAATAGTTTTCTTTTACTTGAAGATAGCTTATATCCTTGTTGGATAAATAACCTCAGTAGCTAAGAGCACAGAGGCTTCAGAATGATGAACAGTGACACTAAAATTATTTCCCATTCTCCCTGTGTTGTGACAGGAGCAGTGGTAGTGGTCATAATATAGGTAGTGATATAATGACACTTGGGCAGCATTTACGGTGTGCCAGGCAAAAACTAAGTGCTTTACATGTATTAACTCATTTAATCCACACAGCAACCCTATGAGATAGATATTATCATCTTCATTTTGCTGATGAGGGATTGAGGCATAGAGAGGTTGGTAATTGACTACTCTAAGTACAAATAACTAGTGAGTGGCAGGGCTAGGAATTGATCTGAGGCAGCCTGGCGCCAGGGTCCTTCCTCCTAACCATTATACTGTACTGTACTTACTTGACACCCATATAAGTAAAGGGAAATGTGAGATAAAAAATGCTTTTAACGTCTTTGTGGGCTCTATGGAACTTATTATTTGTTCATTCAATGCTCCCTGTAGAATCAGTGATTACAGAGAGAACATTTAATCTCAAAGCATTCATCCCTACTTTCAAAGTAGTATTTTCAGATTGGTCTTCATCTGAGACCTTGCATTTAGAAAAAGTACGCTTGAACTTTTTAGTCGAATTGGCAGATCAAGAGCTTACAGACAGGATATTGCCTTTGAGTACTTAGACTGCATATGCTGACCCCCTGAAGCAGTAATTTGGGTAGATCACAATGTTTCCACCAGAGGACAGCAGTATTAGGGGTTCTGATTTCAAAGTGTGTGTTTTTTATTTATTTATTTATTTATTTATTTATTTATTTATTTATTTGTTATTAAAGTATAGTTGACTGTGTGTTTTGTATATATCCCTGTAGATAGGCCATTTCTCCACAGATGGAGGCAATCTAATACAAATTCTAAACCGTTCAGAGCCATTTAAATCTAAGAAATATGTAAGCATTTGAAGTAGAACTATAAGCAATGCAAAACATTACCTTTCTGAAGACTTCTGATAAGTAGAATAAATAAAACCTAACCATTTTTATATGCTTAAAGTTCAGGCCAAAGAACCTCTGGTTAATCTTGTGGAATTAGTTCTCATTTAGGAACTAATTTTAATCTTTAAGTCTGAGCTAATAGCCACTACAAGTATCCTCGCTTTTTGAAAGTATGTTAAAGCCTCTTTGCTTTTATGAAAGACATACGAGGTGTAATCAAAATATATGATGAATGTTGCTGCCGCGTGCCATCCAATGGAAAGACAGGGATCTCCAATACGGGAAGCGGCGTGTGGAACCTTAGTAACAGTGTGTGACAAGTTTCAGTTTGGTCGGTGCAATTAGTCAGGTGTGAGCTACGCTTGAGCGAAGGTGTGTTTCAAAGTGTGCCGTCAATCATCCTCCATCATGACAACGCTCCGTGTCACACATCGCTCTGGTATACGGCAATTTCTGTCCAATGAAAACATTACAGTGTGTCCTCATCCACCTTATTCACCGGATCTGGCACCATGTGACTTCTGGCTCTTCCCCAAAGTAAAAATGATTCAGGACATTGAGGCAGCCACGACAGTGCAACTAAAGACACTCATGAGAGAGGACTTCCAGAGCTGCTTCAGAAAGTGGTAAGAATGATAGGATAAGTGTGTTCGAAGAGTGGGGGAGTATTTTAAGGGGGATTAAAACAATGTGTCTTTACTATAATACATTTTTTAAAATTTAAGCATTCACCATAGTTTTTGATCACACCTCGTACATTAGTATTTGGTTTTTTTTTTCCTAACCAAAAAATCTGCAGAGGATTTTGAATTAAGAGACTTTTAAATCAATGATAATTTAAAATGTTCCTTCACTTTACACCATTTCGTTCTTCTTTTGGATAGCAGGGGAAACCTGTATTATGCTAACCAAAAGAAATCCAGTGAGAATTTTTGCTTTTATGAAAACAGGTGAAATACGAAAATACCATTCAGGATTTGTTTTGTAGCAAGTTGTTACAGAGGCAGTGCCAAGCTCCTTCCCTGGGAACTACACTCATCATCTCAGCATCAAACCGTCATAGCTTTTTTTTATTTTTTAAAAATATTCCACTGGGGAAGGGGAACAGGACCTTATTGGGGAACAGTGTGTACCTCTAGCACTCCTTTCCAAGCCAAGCCGCCGCCCCCCCAATCTCAGTTGTGGAGGGCGCCATTCAGCCCCAAATTGTTGTCCTTTCAGTCTTAGTTATGGAGGGCGCAGCTCAGCCCCAGGTCCAGCCACCGCTGCTAGTTGCAGGGGGCGCTGCCCACCATCCCTTGCGGGAGTCAACCGGCAACCTTGTGGTTGAGAGGACGCGCTCCAACCAACTGAGCCATCCGGGAGCTCAGTGGCAGCTCAGCTCAAGGTGCCATGTTCAATCTTAGTTGCAGGGGGCGCAGCCCATCATCCCTTGCGGGACCCGAGGAATAGAACTGGCATCCTTGTGGTTGAGAGCCCACTGGCCCATGTGGGAATCGAACCAGCAGCCCCCAGAGTTAGGAGCACGGAGCTCCAACTGCCTGAGCCACCGGGTCGACCCTATGAAAGGTTTTATAGGAATGCTCTACTTTCGGATAATAGGGAAAACCCATATTTGATAAGAAAGCCAGTGTTCTGTATTCTTCCGCTTCCTTTATCTTGGGTTCTGTGGATATGGCTGTGCCCTGGTTAGATCACATCTACTCTGGTGCTTTGGGACAGTCAAGTATTTGGCTGGAGGGAGGAACAGATCGCCAGTTCCACCCATCAGGTGTGCATTTTCTGGAGGCAGCTGACTTTCTCATGCTAATTTTCTTTTCCCCCTAGGTTTATGAAGGCCTAGACATCATCACCAACAAGGTTTCTGCCGAAGAGCAAAGAATGTGCCAGCACCACATGATCAGTTTTGTGGATCCTCTTGTGACAAATTACACAGTGGTGGACTTCAGGAACAAGGCAACTGCTCTGATATCCTTAGGAAAGAGCCACTGTGCTTGGTAGGGGCAAGGCAGCCCAAGCCAAGAAAGATGTTTCCTTTCTAGTGACAGTTTCTTCTAAGCAGGGCCACCCAGGACCTAACTACCGATAGGTAGAATCCCCATCAGCACTATGTGGATTGAAAGATACGGTGTCCTTGCTACTCAGTCTTCTCCTCAGACTGCAGCATCAGCATCCCTTGGGAGTTTGTTAGCCAGGCTGAATTTGGGCCTCACTCCAGACCTACTGAATCAGAATCTGCATTTAACAGGAGTTCTGAGTGATTCATCGGCACTCCTGTTGAAAATTGAGAAACACTGTTGTAGTGGAGAGAACCTTGATTTAGGAACCAGAAAATCTGTGTTCCAGTTTTAGAACCACCTGTTTGATCATGTGAATGTTATTGGGTAAAGCATTTACCCCACTGAGCTTCAGTTTTCTACCCTTTAAATGGGGATATAAAATAAATATAATGGAGTTCCAGTTAGAATTTCAAAGGGATTGTTGGGGGCAGGGGACTGGAAGAAAATAGTTCTGGGTATTAACAAGAAATGCTTGAAAGGTGAACAGTATAAGGAGGACTGTTCTTGTATCTTAATGTCTAGACTGTCTTTAATATCGACTGCCGGATATTAGAACATATTGAAAATTCATAATTACAATAGCATGGAACTCATATAATACTAGATAAACATATGGTACAGAGTAGAAAACTCAGATACTAATTTAAATAGACATGTATTTAGCTTATCAAGGTGGCAAAACAATGGAGAGATAATGCAATACTTAATAATTATTCCTGAGACAGTAATAAAATCAGGTCTTCATTATATATGACAAATTCAGATTTCAGAGTTAAATATATATGTTTTTAATGAAACTTTAAAACAAATGGGATAATATATAATTGAGTAGTTATGTGATTTTAGAGTAGGGAATGGGTTTTGTAGATTCTTTAAATTTTTTATGGATTTTTTAAATTCAATTTTTTTCTTTTTTGTGTTAAAATACATAACATAAAATTTACCATATTCACCATTTTTTTATTAGTTCTAGGTGTACAAAACAATGTAATAGTTAGACATTTATACCCCTCACAAAGTGATAACCCCTCATCCCCAATTTACTACCCCTCTAACATTGTGTATAACGTGTTGCCCCAAAAATAAGACTGGGTCTTATATTAACTTTTGCTCCAAAAGACGCATTAGGGCTTATGTTCAGGGGATGTCATCCTGAAAAATCATGCTAGGGCTTGTTTTCCGGTTAAGTCTTATTTTCAGGGAAACACGGTAGCTATTACAATTCCGTTGACTCTATTCCCTATGCTGTACTCCACATCCCATGTCTATGTTTATATATATATTTGGTTATAGTTGACCATCTTAACCATTTTTAATTGTACAAATTCGGTGGTATTAAATACATTCACATTGTTGTGAAGCAGTCACCACCATGTATGCCCATAACAGTCATTTTTTTTTTTAAAGGAACATAGCTAGAGTTGAATATGTAAGAATTAAGAATTTGTATTGGCAAGAATGTATATCAACCAGAACTCCTAGGTATCTACCCTAGAGAAACCTTGTCACAAGTATATCAGGAGACACATGGTAGATACCATTCCATAACAGAATTGCTCTTAACAGGAAAAATATATAAACACTGAAATTCCTACTTACAGAAGAATGTATAAAATTTGCTTTATTCATGTAAGTACTTTTTCAGCAGTGAAAATGAATAAATTGCAGCTACATGCCATCATTTAATGTGGAAAAATCTCAAACAACAAAATTTTGGAAATTATAGAAGGATACATATATGTGCTTACCAATTATTAGAAATGTTAAAAAATAAGCAAAACTAACCATATATTTAAATATTGTTATATATTAATTATTAATATTAATTGTATATATTAATGTATTCTCTAGGGGTACATACACATCAATAATAGTGTAAAGAAAAGCAAGGGAATGATGAAAAACAAAAAACCTCAAAATAATTCAAGATAGTGGTTCCCTCAGAGACAGGGGAAGTTGGGATGGAAATGAATGCACAGAAACTTCAAGGGAATTAATAATCCTTTTCTTACATTGGATTCATGAGTATTTGTTTTATTATTCGGCTTCATAATTTACATATGTTACAGTGTTCTTGTATATATACTGAATATTTTATAATAAAAAAGGAAAACAGCCCACTATAAACAAAATTAAAAAACAGACTCCAAACCAGGGGGAAATACTTGTAACATAGGAAAGGCAGATGGTTAATATATGAAGAACGCTGTTGAATCAATACAAAAAATAAAGGTCATGAGTAGTAATTCACAAAGCAAGAAATAGAAATGGTGATAAACATGAAGAAGGGTTTGCCCTTGCTGTTCATCAGGGCCATGCAAATCAAAATAATGAGATCATATTTTTTTGCCTATCAAATGGGCAGAGATTAAAATGCAGATAATAATTCTTGCCCTACCTGCTTTACAAGTCAGTTGTACCAGATTAGATAATGTATATGAAAGCCCTTTGCAAATTAAAATATATCACCAAATGTACATTATTGCTATAAGACACTTTAGTTGTTCAGAAAGAACTGATAGAAAATGGAGAGCTAATTAAAATTTTCAAAGGGCCACAACAGGGGATGACTTAATCAGATCACTTCCAGAACTGGAGATTTAATAAATTTAGATAAGCACCTACACAATCAGAATGTCAAAACAAATCAGAAGTACCTTAAGAAGTATCCAATCAACCTTGATTTGACAGGTAAAGGTACTAGACACTGACACCCAGAGAAGAGAAGGGTTTTGCCCAGGATCGCAGTTGTTTCATGGCTCGGGCAAACAAGTTAAACTCTTTCTCACCAAATCTTTTCTATCCCATTTAGCTCCCCCTTTTCCACTCTCTCTCCCCTTCTGATATTTTATTTTGCTTGTTCCCTTACCCTTTGGTAATCATATATTTGAAGTTTTATTACAATTACTATGCAATGGTATGCTCCCTGTACTTCATTTAAAGGGGGATATAGAATTTGTTTCTCTTTTTTAAAAAACACATTTCTTTTTAAAAAAGCATAACATTTCTTCTATATGATCTTTAATTGCTAACATCTTTCCACCCCATCCCAACCTCTTAAAGGGTTAGTGGGCTTCTGATAGAAAAGAGGTCATCTATGTCTGTGCCCACAGCCTGGCTGGCAAGGGGAAGAAGTATGTAAATGAGTCTTTGTTTGGGTTGAAAGTCTCTTTTTATCAATTATCCTCAGAAGCAGAGCCCTTCTTAAAGCAGATAATTATCTGTTCAACAGAGATTCTAAAGAGAAGAACTCAAAGTAGCAGAGATATAAAAACAGTAGTGACTAAAGTAAATTGAGTGCTTAATTACTCAGTTGAAAAAAATATTTCAGGCATTGTGGTTGGGGATTTATTTGCATTGTCACATTTAATGCTCGTAAGAATTCATGAGGATTTTACTGGTGAGAAAACTGAAGCTCAGACAGGTTCACTAACAAGGCCTAGAATTGGAGCTGATAATTGAAATCTATTTGTCTTTAGAACCAGTGCTTCTCAGTTTATCTGGTGGAGTCTCAAGTGGCTGTAATGGGCACTGCTACCACATAATGGTGAAGGCTGAGTCCAAAAACCACGGCTTAGAGAAATCAGCTTATATTTTGCCTTAGAAGGCAAAGTCACACAATGTACCTCAACTTGGTGGCTTTCTGAGCAGCTGACGCTTGGTTCTGTGAGGGTCTTTGGGCTTATGCTTATTTAGCTGATTTGGAATTCTAAGCAAGCTTTGAATTTTAGCAGCATTACCTAGAAAGTTCTGGAACTGGAAGGAATTAAAATTATGCACCTATCTCTGGTTTATGCAAATACCTCCAGAACTGATAGGAAATGGTTCTGAGACCTCATGGGAAAAATGGAAGGCTAGTTTCAGTTCACCTTGGTTTCTACCCTTTCTCCTCTGCTCTGCAGACAAATGAATGTGGTTTCTTGTTAATACCTTCCTTTCCAAGTCAGTCAGTATTCTCTTCTTGATATTAAATATTGTGATGTCTTTCTTAATATTCACATTGAAGATATATTTGCCCGAGATAAAATTCCTATTGTCGTGGGAGGAACCAATTACTACATTGAATCGCTGCTCTGGAAAGTTCTTGTTAGTGCGAAGGTATGTTTAGTTCACTTGTAACTCACTGAGGAAATGGGTTCTTCTTTCTTGCCAGCTAATTTTAGTGGGAGGAACGTTGACTCTTCCCTATTTCTTATACTCAGCAACTGTAATTTTCCTACTTAATATTCTGAAGCAAATGCCACCTCCATGTGTGAAGTGTGCTGCTTCAGGCAGTGCTAAGGGCAGGGGCTGTCTGTGGGAAAAGTGCTCCTCTGTGGGTTAATTAGCATGTGCATGTAAATTAACAGTACATCAGTCTGATTCAGCATTTCCTGACTGTGACAATCTATGTGTCAGGGAGATGTCCTACATTAACCTTTCTTACAGAGATGCAGTTGTATAGTGTGGGACCTTGCCAACTAGAATGTGCTGGCCATTCTGATCCACTCTGGTCACACTTGTTGGGAAGACTGTAGACTCCTCATGTGTTAGTAATGTAGACGTGTTAGCCCTGCTATTTATTTGTACTTTTGACAGGGAAGCTGGCTACCTGAGGATTTCCCCAGGGAGTCAGTCCTCCTTCCTCTTTGCTATGGCCGCACAGCACTCCCATGGTGTGTTGTAATTTTCTGTTTATGATTTGTCTCTCACTGTATGGCAAGACCTGGTTCATCTCTTCTGTATTCCTAACACTGAGCTAAGTGCCTAGCACATACACTGTCTCAGTGTTTGTTGAATTGTTGAATTAGTTATTTCTAAACCTTCATTTAATAGCCCCAGGAGATGGGCACTGAGAAAGTGATTGACCGGAAAGCAGAGCTTGAAAAGGAGGATGGCCATGCACTCCACAAACGCCTAAGTGAGGTGGACCCAGAAATGGCTGCCAAGCTGCACCCCCATGACAAGCGCAAAGTGGCCAGGTAAGGAAGTGTGGGCCCCCTGACCCCGGGTTCCTTTAGAGTTAGGGCAGTCATTTCTTCATTGGGTGATGTTGGGTGATGAGAGAGAGGTTTGGTAATAGTAGTTGTATATTCTACTGATGTGTTCTAGTTCAGCAGGTTAGGAGGCCCTGAGTTACTGCCTCAGCCAAACTCCCTCAATAAGTAGTTACACCCTACGTTGTAACTACATTTAAAATGCGTAATACAATATAGTTTTTCCCTAGGGCCTATGTAATGTTGCTTCATTTTCTATTTGATCTTTGCTTGTATAACAGTTTTCATATAAACTTTTTCTGGCATGCAGTTGGTTTACATTGTGATTCGAGTTTCATAATTGATTGTGCAATGCTGAGTTCTACCCCAGCAGCTTTTCCCAGTGGGAGGTAGATTTTATAAATGGTGTCATAGATCAGCTCACCTTTACACATGGAGATTTTCTTGAAGAGAGAGAATGAACTCATAAGGTCATGTTTTCTTAGGTTTTGAAATTGCAGCCTCATGTGTTACGTGTATTTTTCTTCAGTGTTGGGAGTGATACCATATCTGGCAGAGGATCTAATGAAGTTGTCTACTATATGGATGGTTGTACAGATGAAATATTATAGCAATATCTGGTATTGTAGGGATTATGAAGTGTTCCACTCAAATGAATGTTCTAGATCATGTTTCTTAACTCCTTTTTCATTATTGCCCCCCCACCCCGCCCAGAAGCCTTTTTAGAAATTTTTTTTCCAAATTGTGCCTCCCTCCATCCTTCCAGGCTTCATGCAATTTTAATACTGAAGAATAAGATTTTTTTAGAGGGGTTTGGTTGCCCTTTGGAGGATCACATGTCCTGTAATAAATATCTGGGTTTTTTTGCCCCCTTGAGGGCAATATTATCCTGGTGATAGTGCATATTCTAGATAAATTAAGTTTATATTTTTCAGTATCCAAACATTTTATTTAAACATTTTAATAGAAATATTTCAAAGATTTTTTTTTGGGAAAACTCAAGAACATTATGATGAGCGTTCTTTTTTATATTGTTTTATGATATGATTCTAGAGCTTGGTCTTATCCTCTTCTTTTATTAATCAGTTCTTTCTTATCACCTCTCATTTTGCTACTTCTAAACTAGTAATGAATTGAGAATTGTGTCTTCGTAAGAGTCAGTAGGTTCTAAGCTAGAGCTCTAGAGTGTCTCTTTTAGAGAGGTTTAGAGGACTTTTTTCATCTTTTAGTTTGTACCTATATTCTAACTTCCAGATAAGTGCGATATCTATTACTATACATTGTTGCCTTATTGGTCCCCTTTGAATGACCAGTGGTACAGAATGAAAAGGGGTCTCTACACTTGTGTTAGGGTTTCAGGAAGTAGAATTGGGTCAGGAAGGGAAAGATCACTTTCAAGCTGATAAGTTGCAATCACCCAGAGTGCTAGAGTATAGATTTGGGAGTTGAATTACCTAGTGCTGCATAACATAATAGATACTGACAGAATGGATGGTAGCTCAAGGGTAAGTATGTGAGTTCTTTCTGCAGTGATCTTTGTGCTAGTAGAGTACCGAATTAGTCAGAAGCATTCTTCATTAATTTTAGACATATTTAAAAAGAAAGTTGATGAGCTCGATATACAACATACTTTTGTACTGTGGGAAAGGCATTCTGGCGAGACTGGACTTGTTGGCTTGTAACAAAGTGTCCCAAACAAGCTCTTTTACTGCTTACCTGAAAGTGAGTCCCATTCTGTTTGTGTATAAGAAACCTGTTGTTTCTGAGTCTGTTTAACTGATTTCAGAACAATTTATTTGTGTTTAGAAGAATAGTATTGTTTCTTGCTTTATCTAAATGATTCTTCAGGACACTTTTCTGAGTAGCTATAGAATTATAGTAACCCTGGACTTTCATGTCTTCAGGGGCTATGCAGTGAGAATGAGAACGAGATGTTCTATAATAAATAGCCTCTCTCCGTGTTTCACTTGAGAATTAATAGTTCCTAATAGTTTTTATGGGTGTGCTCCCCCCACCCCTCCAAATGACTTAGGAGCTTGCAAGTGTTTGAAGAAACGGGAATCTCTCATAGTGAATTTCTTCAGCGTCAACATGCAGAGGAAGGTGGTGGTCCCCTTGGAGGCCCTCTGAAGTTCCCTAACTCTTGCATCCTCTGGCTTCATGCTGACCAGACAGGTAAAAGCCCTTTGATGTCCTAGAGTCCATCCGAGATAGAGCTTGTACATTACTATGTATAAAATTCTTAGAACCATGAGTGGCTCATAATAAGCACTAAATAAGTATTGGCTATTAATTTTACTTTTGTTACCACTGTTCATTGACTTAGTAAGGCAAATGCCATTCTCCTGAATGTACATCTGGAAAGGGAGTGAGGGTAGCCCTGGCACTAGGATGAGATACCAAGGGTGGGACAAGCTTGATGGGTGGGGTGGGAAAGAGACTGCCATCCAGGGAAGATCCAAAGGAGAGAGGGAAAGCTCCTGTGGAAGAGGTCTGACTCCCTGGGTTGGCTGGAAGCTGAATCACTGATTATTCTGGAAGCAGTAGGCCTGAGAAGTGGGTATGACAGTTAGCTAGCTGGCCTGATGGTGGTGTTTCCCTGTGATGGTAGTACTTTCTTTATCCAGGAAACATACAGGAAGCATTCAATGAAGTATCAAGTATTCTGTGTAATACTTGGATTTCAGAGATGAATGTGAGACAGTGCCTGCTTTTAAGCTCCCAGTCTAGTAGGGCAACAAATATTGAGATAAATACTACATTGTGATAAATGCTGAGCTAGATAGTGGGGCCACAGAGAAGAGATGATGAGCATTCTCTGGGGGGAGTAAGGGACCAATGTGTTGTAAAGGTAACCTGTGAGCTAAGTCTGGAAAGATGAGATTATTATGAGAACAGGTAGTATAACATAGTTAGTTATTAAAAGCACATTCTCTGAGCCAGTCTGTCTGGATTCAAATTCCTGATCCACCATCTTCTGGCTATGTGAGTTTTAAGGCAAGTTTAATTTATCTTTCTGTGCCCCAATTTTCTCTTCTGTAAGATGGAGATAGTGATAGTACATACCTCATAGTTTTGTTGAGGATTAGATGAGTTAATAATACATACAAAGTGCTCAGAACGTGCCTGACACATTTTGAACCCTCAATAAATGCAAATTTTTAGAAAGATAGAAAAAAAAGATTAGTATCATTGCAAGCCAAGTAGTAGCAATGGCCGACACGTAGAAGAGCATGACTGAAATGATGAAAATTTGTTATTAATCTCAGTTATAAGTGTATAGAAAAGTGATGTTTTAATAATGAAATGTTTGTAAATAAAAACATGTCCTACAATGCAGCATAAAAGAATGGTATCTGATCTATAATAAAGCTGTGTTTGACCACCACATCTGAATGATTATGACCTGTCACTCTTGACTCCTTTGTCAGGCTCAGTGTTCAAGATAGACTTAGGATGGCTTTGGACTCAAGTTCCTCTTCCTACCCAGATTGTTCTTAAATGTGAAATAACACAGAGTAACAAATACGATGGAAAAAATAAGAAACTTAAATCAGTGGGCTCTCAGCTGCCTCTAAAATGAACAGTGGACATATTAATACATTCCATATGAGAATAAAATATGTGTCCCTCTTAATAGCTGTAATTGTACGCTTTGTCTTTAATAAAAAGATGTGTGTTTCATTCTGGTTGTTTTTATTGGAGTTGCAGAGTCTTTAAGTGTGACTAAATATAATGTGAATTATATAATCCTTGGCCTCTGAACCCTTTCTCCCATGTGGACAAATTCTCTTTGTGGCAGCCACCTATTCATCATATAAGTGTATAGTACACACCTACAGCAGGCTTGCTGGTGATGGGCTAATTTGATTCAAGTTCTAGATGAGCGCTTGGATAAGAGGGTGGATGACATGGTTGCTGCTGGGCTCTTGGATGAACTAAGAGATTTTCACAGACGCTATAATCAGAAGAAAGTTACAGAAAACAGGTGAGGATTTGACTATTACTACTTTGACCTACTCCGTCCCTTGCTTATGGTCAAAAGAGCATAAACATAAAACTGGCTTTGGATCTATTTGTTTGTTAGCCTTTGTCTTTGCCTTTGGCGTTGGCAAGGCTTGTTGGAAGGAGGTGTGGTATACTTGTTACAGTTGCAATTTTCTAATCTGTCAAACATTCCCAGGAGTTAATTTTCAAGGGAAGTACCTGGGAGTTTATGGGGGGTGGTAGAGGAAGGATTTTAGAGAAGCAATAACTGCTAAGGATCTCACTTTCCTCATCAAAGGGATGAAACGGCTCAGCTAGATCATCTCCAAGGCCCTTGCTAGCTCTCAGATGCAATGGCTCATCTGCTGATGCTCTCCTGTTCCCAGCCAGGACTATCAACATGGTATCTTCCAGTCTATTGGCTTCAAGGAGTTTCACGAGTACCTGATCACAGAGGGAAAATGCACACCAGAGACAAGTAACCAGCTCCTAAAGAAAGGTGTGAATTCCTCCATCTAACCTAGCCGTGGACATCCTTGGGTGACAAAATACCTTGCTGGTGTGGTCTGAGGAAGAGCTAAGGCTAGAAGAGTCCCCAATGGCCTTCAGCTCAGAATTCAGAATTTTGTCTACCAAGTGTGCTGCTGTGGCTAATTTTCTCTTCTGCTAGGCTGGGCGGGTCTTTCATCAGGATGAGAAATACTCAGAGGGTCTTATGTTACATTATCTTTCAGGTATTGAGGCTCTGAAACAAGTGACTAAGAGATATGCCCGGAAGCAAAACCGATGGGTTAAAAACCGTTTTTTGAGCAGTAAGTCTCATGTTTTTCCTTATCTCCTGGGTCTGTTTTCAATAGAATATAGATGTTCTTAGCTCATCCAGAAAATTAACTTTAGTTTCTGAACCTGTTTTTTCGGATTTTTTCCCCCTTTCTTCCGCCTCCCCCCACTCCGGTTCAAGCCATTGGGTCTCAGTCCAGTTGTGTAGGACACAGCTCCCTGGCCCATGCTGGTATTATGAGCTTTGCGCTAGGCGGTCGCCAGTCGTCAGTCAGCCGCTGACAGCAGCTCACGGCAGCTCTCGCTAGCTCTCGCTAGCAGCTGGCCATTCATGCTGGCCATCGGCCGCTCATGGCAGCACGCGGTAGCCCACAGCAGCAGACGCCAACCTCCAGCTACTCACAGCAGCCCAGCTCCAGGGAGAGCTGTTCACAATCTTAGCTGTAGCTCACTGGCCCATGTGGGAATCGAACCAGCGACCTCGTTGTTAGGAGCACAGCGCTCCAACCACCTGAGCCACCAGGCCAGCCCTCTGAACCAGTTCTAAGATTGGGGACCTGACCTGGAGGGAGGGCCTATTGCATAAATGATTGTCCAGGAATATTTTCTTGTGATATCTCAGAAAACAAAGTAAATCTTTCCAGTGAGGAGTCAGCTTATGCCTTGAACAAATGCAGGTAAGAGCAAAATAGCAACACCTTAGGCAGAGTTGGTGCTAAGGGTTAATTTTAGCTTCCAGTTTTGTACCTGAAGAGCAATCCAGTTTTGGTAGGGAGGCTCTCCTGATTAAGATGGTTCTTAGGCCAGATGTGTAGTATAAAAAGACAAAACCACCCATTCCCCCAGCAGCACCTTTGGGTTCAGATACGTGGTGCTTCAGACTGTGTCAACTTTAATTTTAGTTGAACAGCACTTTAAGGAAAGGGGAAGGAAAAGCTCATTCATTTGACCCTGCACTGTGTCCTTGCACTAAATTTGGTGCTGTACATAATTATTGAGCCTTCGAGGTAGGTGTTATTCTTCTTTTTGCAGATAAGGAAATGGAGGCTTAGAGAGGTTAAATAACTTGCCCCAAATCCCCTAGCTAATGAGCAGTGGAGCGCTGAATGCAGGTCTGACTCTGAAGTCCACACTCTGCTTTCTACCACTCTTCTTGTTTCCTTTAGCTGTAACTAGCTAGACAGCGTTAATATTGGCCTTGGGTAAGAAATTGTGTATTTGTGAGCTAAAAGGAGATTAAGCATAAGTGAAATCCCAATTTTATCTTGGGGACACTTAAAGTACGGTTCTGAATTATCCCGTTGAACTTTTATTTCTGCTTTCAGTTAGGCATACGGCAGAGAGGCCTCCACCCATGCCCCTCAGCGCCTCTGAGCACAAACACCTTGAGTCACATTGTTGACTATGAGATTGCTGAAGTTCTCTCTCCCAGAGCTCTGCAGTGTCGTTCTGGCCCCCACAGGCTCTTTATACCTCCTTCTACTTACCTTGCTTTCTCTGCATGTAGATAGAAGTCTGAATTAGCTGAAATTGAAGTTCACAACCACACATTTCTAACGCAGCTTCTCTTTTCCCCAGGGCTAACAATTAGTCTGTAACAAAAGATGTTTTTTGTAATGATTTGGAACTTCCTCCTGTGGTAAAGCCACAATAACTCCCCCATCTCTGAGTCAGGAGGGGTTGGTGGCACAGTGCATCATATGCTCATTCCTCATTCATGTGTATGCCGGCACAGTCCTGGTGCTAGAGTGAAAGGCACAGCTGCCCTGGAAATCAAGAGCCGTGTGTGATTGGCCAGAGCTGGTCTGCTGGGATATGGTTCTGGCAAGAAGCCAGAGGGACTTCCCCACCCCAGCTTGGCCTTGGACTCAAGCCAGGAATAGCAGCTGGGAGCCGAGAACTTGTTGAAAGGTGCTTAGACAGGGCACAGAAGCCCAACAAAGGACTTAGAGGGGAAAGGAAAATATAGAGTGGCCTGCAAACAGGTGCAGAGCTTAGCCAAGGCCAGGTGTGCTGTGGATGCTGCCTGCATCCTCCCAGTCTCACCTTTCCGTGTGGTGGCAGGTGTAGCCCAGTCCACTTTAAGAAGAATCTTATTCGTGGTTGGCACAATCAAAAGGCCGGCACCTGCCAGCCGTTGGCATCCTGAGGACTTTGATGTTTTTTTCTATGGGGCAGTGCTCTTTGCCTTTAGACGACTGACTTACCCTAGCTGTGAAAGGCAGTTTAGTGTGTCCACAGACTGGAGAAGCTATAGCAAAGACTGAACATGGTTGGCTCAGGTGGATGAGATGCCTATAGCTATACTCTCGGCTACCTCCAGTCCCATCTCCACTCAGAAGTACTTTGTTTCCTCCTATGGTGTGCTCTCTTTATATTGTAGCCCACTCAGTGGTCACTATAGCTGTTACTCTTTATTTTTTTCCTGACTGATTTGGAAGGTCCTACTCCCGAGACTCGATTACACAGCTGGACTTGTTGGCTGCAGACCAGTCAAACTTCTAGGTCTTTCTTGGATTTTATGTAGCTATTTGGTTCATGTTTCTAGTTAGAATGAGTGACATGGTCAAAATGTTTATTATTCCTTTGGCCCCCATCTGTTTCCCTTGATTTTTGGAGTCCTGGGAGCAGAATAGATTAGGTGTTGGGGGCTGACTGCTCGTAACTTTCCTTTGTCATCATTAGGACCTGGTCCCGGTGCCCTCCCAGTATATGGATTAGAAGTATCTGATGTCTCAAAGTGGGAGAAGTCTGTTCTTGAACCTGCTCTTGAAATTGTGCAAAGCTTCATCCAGGTGATTATTAGTCCTGGTACTATTCTTTTGTCTGGTTTTCAGACAGCTTTCCTTAGCTTTCACCTTTATTGCTATGTGGGAAATCAAGCCTTTTCCATGGAATAGAGCAGAAGGGCTGGCTGCTTTTAGATCCCTAGAGGCGGCATCTTCCACATTCAGAAAGGTTGTTGCTAAAATCTGCTCACAGCCCACCTGCTCCCTGGGATGAGAAAAAGGAATCTTGAAAAAATCCCACTCTCCTTAATATCAATGATATCCAAATCTCTTTGAATTGAATGCTTCTCTCCCATCTATCCCTTGTTCTTTCAGGGCCATGAGCCTGCTGCTACCCCAGTAAAAATACCATGCAATGAAACTGAGAACAAGAGAAGTTATCACATGTGTGACCTCTGTGATCGAATCATCATTGGGGACCGCGAATGGGCAGGTAGAGTCTGGGGAAGGGCACAGAGATATCTGTAAGGGTGGGTCACATGGACTTCATGAAATTTAAGGTCTTTGCTAGGTTGAAGCTGGAGTCTGTTTATTTATAAAGGGAGGACCAGATTCCTCTGAGAACCTGCGCTCAAATTTCATGGATGCCTTCCCAAATTGAGTTATTTATCTCTGTATTCTGAATTTCAAAGGGAAATCATATGCCCTCTAGCTTTAGCTGGAGTAGATATTTTATACTGAGAGGTCTATAGGTAACTTTCCAGAGCTCCTTTGACTTTCGTGATCCTGCCTTGTAGTAATTCCTTGGCCTTTCATGTTCAGACCTCAGTGAGGGGAGGTAGGATTGTAAGAGAAGCCAGGCAACTCACCCAAGAAACCAAAAAAGCAGCAATAGCTGGGAGGGAGAAAGAAGTGCAGTTACTCTTCTTGAGTACGTTCTTCAGAAGTGGTGTCTCTTCAGAAGAAGTCAGTAACTTTTAAGGTAATACGTTGAAATGGTAGTTGCTAAAACTGATGAGAAGTGTTAAGGGAAGCTGTGTGGAAGCAAAGGTGGTTAAGGGTAATACCTTCTTTATAAGATACTTCTGACCACCCCAGCGTCGGCCCTGCCGGAAGGCTCTGTCTCTGTTTTAGAGCCTGGGTTGGCCTCTGCCACAGAGTCACACTGCACTCGTCTCTGTCAGATTTCTATAGTCATCCAATCAACGCCCAAAGGGCTTTAGCCTCCAAGCCTTGAATTTATATTGTATTTAGAAACTTGTTTAAGGCTCACTCCTTTTAGGCACAGTAGGGCCTGTAGTTACCCAGCAGCTAGAAGCCTCCTGTTCAGAGTACTGCTTTGCATGGGTTCTCACAGAAGTAGATTTTTCTCCCCATACCAACCAATAGAATGATTAGTTCTATTAACTGGAAATTCTGGCAAAATGAACTGCATTGTCAGAGACTGGGGATGGCTGTGATTGCCCAAGCAGCAGAAGAAGCCTCGATTGTGGTTGGTTTATAATGATGAAAGGGGAAGAGAAAGAGAGTGTCTGATTGTTTTTTCTAAAGAAAACTTAGTGGTTCAATTTGTCGAATGTCCTTCAGGGAAAGCCTTAGAGAAGCAACATTTGTGAGCCTGTCTGAGCTCAGCTTGTGGAAACCTTCTATAGTGCCATCTGTCAAGTTCTTGCTCCTGTCTCCTGCTGCCATAGCTCACGCTCTAGCTGGAGAACAAAGCTGACCTTTTTGCCAAAGTAAACTGTTTTTGACTTCTAACCTCTTCCTTACTTATTTTTGCTTCTAAGTCCTTAAAAATGATGTTTTAAATATGTATGAAAGAATTGAATCTAGTTGTCTATTTCTTTAGTGTTCCAAATAAGATTTCCTTGAAAAAGAACAGGCTGTGTGAGTTAGTCAGAGGGTGGGAACTGTCTTTGGGATGAGAGGTCAGAAATTGGTCTCAGGCAACAGTAGCTTTATTGCTTCTATGGACCCTCAGAAGGGATCGTCAGAGAAGAATGTTTCTTGTTGTCTGTCCGGAGCATTGTGTGCGTGGTGAGCCTTGTGGGTTAGTCATTCAAACGGCTTCTCTGACTTAGGCAGAGGAGTGTCGGACGAGGAGGGGACCACGGGGGCAACCTGTGAGCAGGGAAGAAGTGGGAGGGGCATCTGTGGGTGCTGCAGGCCTGTGGCCGGACAGCGCCTCTGTCCTGCAGTACAGACAGGACTTGGCTTTGTAACGTTTTTAGTCATGTGAGTTGAAATGTGTCTGTAACAGGAAGCCCCATACTGAAAATTGGAATTAAGAATCCTGATTCTGGAAAATTAGGTCTCGTTTTGGAGCTATAGGTAAGCTAAGGAGCTTATCTACTGTGTGATCTTGAACAAAATGTAAGACCTCTGTGAACTCAGTTTCCTCCTCTGTAAAATGAGCGGCATAGTTCTGTCGGCAGGCTTGTGGGGAGGATTAGCGAGGGAAAGCACCTCGCAGGGTGCACTTGATACATGGTAGCTCACTGTAGTTGGCTAGCTCGCTGGCCCTGTAACTTATTCTTCCCTTAAAAATGCTAAGCAGCTATACCGATACATGTGTTGATCCTGTTATTGTGAAAAAAAAAAAAAGGATTTCATGGTTAACTTTATATGCTTCTAGGATGAGTTCTAGAAAATCCTAATGAGTTATTTTGTTTTGTTTTGTTTCAGCACATAGAAAATCCAAATCCCACTTGCACCAACTGAAGAAAAGAAGATTGGACTCAGATGCCATCACCACCATAGAAAGTTGGAGTGTTTCCCCAGACCGTGACAAAGAGCTTAAAGAGAAGGGATCCCCAGGGCAAAATGATGAAGAGCTGAAATCCAGTGTTTAAAGAGACCTGTCCAGTGGCCTTTGCAAAGGTGGCAGGGATTCAGTTCAGGAGGGAGGTCATGTCTGTGTCCCAGGCTGGGCCGAGGAGTGCTGTGTAGAAAGTCCCCACCCTTTTTTTCATTCAGTGGTGTGGTTTTAAAGTCTCATGTTCTCTGTCCTGTGAACCGCAGGTCTTGTCATTCCTTGTGTGGCTGATGTGTCTGGCAATGATGAGTTCAGGAAGGGATTTTTTTTCTTTTATTTAACCTTAAAGGTTCTATTTTTAAGAAAGGCACAGATTGCACTTTTTTTACACTTAAGGATCTTTTTGGTGATGAATACCAGGATTCACCATATCCCTTAAAAAAGAAGTTGTAGGGGCCGGCCTGGTGGCTTAGGCGGTTAGAGTTCCATGCTCCTGACCCCGAAGGCTGCCAGTTCGATTCCCACATGGGCCAGTGGGCTCTCAACCACAAGGTTGCCAGTTCAACTCCTCGAGTCCCGCAAGGAATGGTGGGCTCTGCCCCCTGCAACTAAGATTGAACACGGCACCTTGAGCTGAGCTGCCACTGAGCTCCCAGATGGCTCAGTTGGTTGTAGTGCATCCTCTCAACCACAAGGTTGCCGGTTCGACTCCCTCAAGGGATGGTGGGCTGTGCCCCCTGCAACTAGCAATGGCAACTGGACCTGGAGCTGAGCTGCGCCCTCCACAACTAAGACTGAAAGGACAACAACTTGACTTGGAAAAAAGGCCTGGAAGTACACACTGTTCCCTAATCAAGTCCTGTGCCCCTTCCCCAATAAAAATCTTAAAAAAAAAAAAAAAAGAAACTGTATGTCCCAGAGTCTGGCTAAAAATATGTAATTTCCAGACACTTTTATAGATGACTGAAATATTGTGAGCCACAGGTCAGTTCTGGATTTGCACGGATGGCAGGAAAGGACTGGCCCCAGTGCTATGATTCAGTGAACCAAATCACTTCTTGGAATTCCGTAGGGAACAAGAGAATGAGACCAAGGTGGTCATGACATGGGGCTTGAAAAGCTAGAACCTTTGGCGATTCGTTGATTTCTCCTATGTGATAATTACTATCACTGCTGTCTTTCTATTGAGTTAGGAATCTATTCTTTCAATGAAAGTTAAATAAAGAGTTTGCAAGAGCCTCTTTAAGGCAAGAGCCTTAAAAAGATATATGTCCACATCTAATTTGTACACAGTATGCTCAATTATCAACATGATGGCTTTTTCTTAAATTTAACATTCTTCATTTGATCATGCTGACCATTTATTTTGCAAATGTTTATTGAGCACTTAATTATATTCCTGGAAGACATCTGGAGAGCATCTTTTATTGGAGATCTATGTCATCTCCAGTAAAATTTGAAACTCTCTTTCTGGAATGATATAAAAAGACATTCATTAAGAAATCTCACTCGTACCTCCATGCCCTTCTCCCCCTATAATCACTTACTAGTTTCTTACATGTCTCAAGAGTTTTTAAACAAAAAACAAGTACAAATATATATTCTTATTTTTTTTCTCTATACCCAAAAGATAGCATATAGTGTCTTCATCTGTCACCTTAACTGTTGGCAGTACCTGGGCATGTATGGATTTCTCCTGCTACCTCTGCCGGGTCTCCTGTTTTTGGCTCTGACCACTCTGAGGAATTCTCAGAGGCCAGCCCATGCATTCATTCATCCAGCACATATTTTAGAACTTATGTGCCATGTGTGCTGTGTTAGACTCTGGGAATACAAAAATCCACATTGATCAAATAATTACAGAATTCCAGCTGTGATAAGAGCTGCAAAGAAAGGATACTTGCTGTATGAGCAGGTCGTGTGAGGACCTGCCCCACCTTGGTGTGGAGGAGTGTGTGCGTGTTGGGGGAGGCATGTGCTGAGGCTCCTGGCGTGGCGTGGCACGACGCTGGCAGGAGTGTGGCCAGGACTGCGGGTGTGGTACCGCGTGCCCTGGAAAGCGGGGTCTCTTACTTCAGTGGCTTCTCTTCTCCCTCTCCCCAAGTCTGTAGGATGTCTTGGGCCCCTTCAGCCTTACCCCCTTTAACTGATTTGAAGCTCAAGAATAAATTTTTCTCTGGTCAAAGAAGAAATTGGCATTGTATCTACTCCATGTTGTTCTTTACATTAAACATGGTATAATTTTCCCAGTCAGTTTATTAACTACTTCAGGAGCTAACCGGAAGCCACATCTTTCCACTGGAAGTGGAGATGAATACTTAGTGTGAGTCAAGCAGAACCAAGCACTTTATATACGTTCCCTTCTTACACAGCTCTGGGAGGGAGATGCTGTTTCTGTTTCTGTTAACCACTGGGGAAACTGAGGCTCAGCAAAGGAGTACAGCTAGCGAGTGGCAGAGCTGGAACTGAGGTGAAGCGGCAGACTCCAGAGCTCAAGCCGTTCAGCACTGTGTTAAGCTGGCTGTTTTTAGGGAGGAACCTTAGTCTTTCTGAAACGCTTTTCACTCAGGTTGCTAAATGTGTTTGAAAGCTGTAGAAAAGTTTCAATGGACAAGCAGGAAAAACTAGTTTGAATAATCCTACCTCAAAAAGCCTTTAATCCTTCCATCTGAAATACCTGGAGCGGCAACTTCCCACTGAACTCATCGCTATCTCTATGGCAATTGGAAATCAGGAATTTCTTGAAAGAAAGAAAGTGCCTCATATTAACAAAGCCCCTACATAGTTTAAGGTACTGTGGTTGTGCCCACTGCTCCTGTTCTTAGAAACTGTAAATTCAGCAAGGTGGAATTTCTTCACCAGCAGCAGAGCCTGGGGGGAAGGCAGAACGCTGGAAATCTGCTTGTCGCCCTGGTCTAAGGCAGTGCCCTGAGGTAGCTAATCCTTTCTCTGCCTGCTGCCCTCTGAGTGACTTTGCTGTTAAGCGTAGGGACAGACAGTAGTTCTTCCTAGTGCTTGTCATAAATGTAGAGGTGAAAGGATCCTTAGCACCTTTTTGTACAGAAGGGGAAACTGAGGCCCGCAATGTGAATGTACCGCAATCACAGAGCAAGTTGTGGCAAAGCCAGGACAAGCCTCTCAACTAGTAAATCTCATTTGAGAGCGGGGAAAGGACCACAGAGAACAGCTCTGGGCTATTTGTTCAGCCTGGAGTGAGGATGAGGAATGCCATCTCGCACCATCTGGCATTAGCTAATCCCCAGACAAGCAGAGCCCTAGTCCAGGTACCCAGAGTCTCTAGTTCTAGCAGTGCTGTCTAAATGGCTGTGGTAATTAATTCCAACACTCAGCAAGCTATCAGGCCCATCTACCTCTGCCAGTAAAAATCGTTTTCCCCCAGTTTTATTGAGATCTAATTGACATAGAAAGTAAAAAATCTTGACTAGACTTGAGACAATTCTCGCAGTTCAGACAATGCAGTTTTAAGTGGTTAGGAAATACTTTGACTGAAAAGAAAGTTGGATTCTTAGTCTCTAAAATATTTTGCTTGAATTTTTAGGGCTAAGCAAGAAAACAATTTATAGGCACATGGTTTGAACCTTTGTAGCTCTCAGTAATTATTTATATCCTTAGCCTCAGTTCCCCATTCTACAAAGAGGTTTTTCTGCTTAAAACACACAGCACATTAAAAACACTCACTAGAAAGCAAGCTCTTATGACTGTAGGAACCTGTGTATATATCCTCAGCATTTAGAAAGTGAAATATTTGTTGAATTAATTACGTGAAAGCCAAGTGGGGGTATGTAAATGATCTGCTTCAGTTGTCAAACAGCCTTTAACTAGGGTGAAGAAATCTTGGGATAGTGGCCACAGGAAGGGATTTCATTATTTGATTATCACATACTTGGGAGGTCAGGGCTATTTTCCAGAACGATGGCTAACTGGTCATTTGTAAAGCTATTCTGAATATGTACAAAGGAACCTGCATGGTTGTACTAGTTAGGGTAAAAGGCTAAGCTGTTGTAACAGACTCAACAATACAGTGGCTTAAAGAACAAAGGAGTTTGTTTCTTTCTCACATAACAGCTCTGAGGGGAGTTAACATTTCTGAAGTGAGCAGTCCAGGTCAGTGGGGCAGCTCTGCTCCAAAGGGTCATTCAGGGACACAGTTTCCTTATATCATGTTGCCTCTACATCCTCTGGGGGTGGGCATTGTCATCAGCTGTGTGACTGAAGCTGGGTCATCACTGGTTTCAGCCAGTGGGGAAGGAAAAAGCACAGAGGAGGCACACTCGATGCCTGAAGGCCTAGACCCTGCAGTGGTTCGCATACTTTTGCTCACTCTCGGTTGGCAAGAAGTTAGTCATACGGCCACACCTACCTGCAAGGGAGGCTGGGAAATGTTGTCTAGCCGTGTGCCAAGAAAGAATGGGAAAACAGATTTTGGTAGGCAACTTGCAGTCTCCACCAAATGAGTACAGTGAAATGAGTGCCGATTTCCAGGCTGGTGTAACTAATTAGCTCTGATAGCTTGCTGAGGGCAAATCTCTCTATTTCCCCATCTGTGAAATCAGTGAGTTGTATGAGTTGACCTCTAAAATATTTCATAAAGTCAAGCTTGACAAAATCTTGGCTGGTGAGATTTTAAGACAAGAATTTAAAATGCATTATAGGGGACGTGAGAATGAATGAGCCTTAGCGCCAATGCTAACACTAAAGATGGTGGGGAAGAAAGAGAAGGGATTTGGGTGGCATTGGGGAATAACCCGACTAAGGGCTGTAACTATAATACTTACCTACAGACTTCTTTTTATGTAAAAACAAAAAACTGCTACTTGGTCTTGCCGCTGAACACTTTCCCATCTAACATACTATCTGTGTGACCTTGGGAAAATTGCTCAAGCAGCCTGATTTCCTCATATATAAAACAGAGTTATTACCTCCATTCCAGGGGACATCGTAAGGATTAAATGAGGTCCTTCTGAAAACAGCATAGTGTTTAGCACTGCAGTGCCCAGTAAATGGTAGCTATAAATTGGAGTTATTTGCTTCATTGTGGAAAAATAGTTAATGCTACTAAAGCATTGGTGTATAGTATGGTGTCAGTTCCCAAAAGTTATCAGGAAAAGTGCTGACTTACAACTGACTAGATTGGTGGTCCCCAGTGCTAATGGCCAAAAAGAGTGCTTCAGACTTTATCTGCCACCCAAATGGGCTTCAGCTACTAGTTATTATTGGTGTGTTTTTTAATGCATATAATTTCTTCATGAGTTAGTTTGTTTGCCAAAATATTTTCTTCACCCAAAATGCCCTGTCCCCTTCTCCTCACCTCGTGAACTTCTGCACATCCTTCAAGGCTTCTTTGCCTCCTCTAGTTTCTCCTTCCTATCTGTTCCTGTAGCAGTTTATACATAACATTAGCAAGTATTTATATAGCACTAGGCACAAGTCATGTTCTAAGTGCTTTAAACATCGTAACTCATTTAGTCCTCACAATAGCCCTATGAGGTGGTCTCCCTCATTGTTCTTATTAGCTCTTTTTCAATTGAGGAAACTGGGTAGCAGAGTTAAGTGATTCTCCTGAGGGAGCTGGGATCTGAGAGGAAGTGGGTGGCTCCAACGTCTGCTCATACCCACCATATTCTTTTCCTTCCTCATTCCTCTGTTACAAGCATATATCACCTGTACTATCTCTTGCTCCCATTGGAAAGTAAATCCTACCAAGATGTGAGTCCTATTTTAAGACAAATGTGGGACACACAGTGGGTGCCCAATAGCTGTGGAGACTAGTTCCTTCAAGGCATGACTCCCACGTCTAAAAGTGACCATGGCTCCTCATTGAATGCCTGCTATGTGTTAAGCACATGTGCGCCTTATAATGAGTCCTTTAAACAAATGGACAAGTTAATTTATGATCCCCATTTTGTACACAGACATACATATTGAGAGCTTAATGGTGGCTGGCACAGAGTAGATATGCAAATATTTGCTGAGTTCTAGAAGAAAGCCCTGTGAGGGCAGGGATTTTTGTTCATTAACTGTTATCCTTGGCACCTACAAGGGGCCTGCTGCTTGAAAGACACTCAGTAAATATTTGTTGAGCTAGGATTTGAAGCCAGTTGGCGCTGACTGACTCCAAACCTGTGCTCTAACCATTAGGCTGTACTTCTCCAAGGGCATTTAGGGCTTTTAAAATGTACAAATTATTTATATCCCATCTCCTTACAAGAAGGAATCAAGACAGAAAAAGCAAAACAGATTTCTGAAGAACTAACTCTTACTAAGATGTTTATTATGGTTAAGACTCATGGTTACAAATAAAACAAGCCAAACCTAACTCAAAAAGGTGAATTTATGATAAGGTTACTGAGGTGTCTCATCAAATTCAAGGACAGAAGAGCATCAAGGCCTCAGGTACAACCAGTACTACTTAGTGTGATGCTGTGGAGACTCCCTTTCTCCTTTCTCTTAAACAGACTTTCTCTACATGGAGGGAGACAGGGCTGCCAGTAGCACCTAAGCTTTACCTCTTAAAGCTTTTAAATCTGAGAGATTGTGCTGATGCTTTCTCTGGTTCTAAGTTCAAAAGTGCCAGGACATCTCACACCCATTAGGATGGCTCCTGTCAAGAAATCAGGAAATAGTAAATGTTGATGAAGATTAGAGGAAATTAGAATGATTGTGTACTGTTGGTGGAAATGTAAAATGGTACAGCCACTATGAGAAACAGTATGGAGGTTCCTCAAATAATTAAAAATAGAATTTCTATATGACCCAGTAATTCCTCTTCTGGGTATATATCCAAAAGAACAAAACGCAGGGTCTCAAAGACATTTTTGTATACCCACCTTCATAGCAGCATTATTCACAGTAGCCAAAAGGTGGAAATAACCCCCAAGTATCCATGGACAGATGAATAGATGAACAAAATGTGGTCTCTGCATATAATAGAATATTACTCAGCCTTAATGAAAAAAATTCTGATACGTGGATGAACCTTGAGGATATGCTAAGTGAAATAAGCCAGTCAAAAAAAGAACAAATACTGTATGATCCCACTTATGTGAGGTATCTAGACTTGTCAACTTCCTAGAGACAGAAAATAGAATAGAGGTTGCCAAGGCCTGGAAAGAGGAGGAAATGAGAAGTTGTTTAATAGGTATAGAGTTTCAGTTTTGCAAGATGAAAACGTTCTGGAGATTGATTGCACAACAGTGTGTAATGCTTAACCCTACCGAACTGTACCCTTGAAAATGGTCAAGATAGTAAATTTTATGTGTGTTTTGTCACAATTAAAAAACAAGGAAAGATATATATTAGCCCAGCTTGGGTCTGATGTTTACCCTGAGGCCCTTCAACCCATCTAGGGATGGACTCTTGAAAGAATAGGGCAGTTCCCATAGAAACCAAATGGATGGAGTGGAGGTGGAGTGATTTCCAGAAGTAGGGAACATGAGTTGGTGGGAGGGAGGGCAACAGAACCAACAACAGTGTGAATCCACTGTGGAGTTACTGCCTTCTAGTCAGCAAGACAGTTGTTTTTCTAGCAGCAGGAGTGATCCTATGCTAAGTCCAGACTCCACCTGTGTCGCACTGGCCATTATCTTCATCATCAGACATCTGTCAGTTGTCACTCCTTACATATTTATAGCGCAGTGTGGCTTTAAGTGTTAGAGATCTTCGTAGTCCTTGCCAAAAATCTTCGAAGTAGTTTCTACAAATGAGAAAACAGATTCATACTATTTAAATGACTTCATGTAGGGTAGGTGTCAATTCAGTTGTAAGGGTGAAAAGCCAATTTGAACTAATTTAGGTATAAAGTAGGATTTATTGCTCATGGAATCCAAGGACAAGTTGAACAACCGAGCGTCTCCCAGAGGGCAGGGCAGGTGCAGCGGGACATCAGGAGTAACTGCCACCGGGGACTCAGACACCACCAGCGCTGTCTCTGTCCCTCCTTTCTCTTCTCTGTGTGCTGACTTCACTTTTTCCTCCATGCCAGTCGGTTTTCTCCAAATGGTCAATTGGAAGTTTCCACACCTCACTTCTCATAGTTTTTTCCCACTGCAGAGAAGTGGACCTGCTTCCCAAGTTGAAAAATCTCAGGAAAGGACTCCGAGGAGAACTGAATTCTGTTGTCTCCCCCTGGATTACGCAGGAAAGCCAGTCACTTAAGAACATGGCAACTCCCAATAGAACCATATGAGTAAAGTGGGGCTGAGGGAAAAAGTAGTTTTTAGAAAGATGGTGGGTGTGGGATTGATGCTTAGCAGACCAAACGATAGGTGTCCACAGCAGTGACACGGAGCCAGTAAGTGGCAGATTAAGATTAAGAGGGTCTTCTGACTATAGCTGTCAGTAACTATTGAGTTCTTCCCATGCAAAAGGAAGGCCCTGTCTGTGCAAGGCCCCTGGGACAGTGCATTCTCAAGTGTGACCCCAGTCAGCCTTGGAGTCACCAGATGGGGGGTGACGAGCCAGCTGAAAGTGAGACTTACAATCATTTTGGCCTGTGTCTTCTGCCTGAGCTTCCTTGTTAATATCAAGTGGATTGAGGGATAAAGACCTTTATATAAATGTTATTTGTGGATTCAAAAATGTCTCCGTGTCCTACTAGATCTGCATAATGAGGTAGTCACATGAAAACCATTGGGTTCCTGATGGAGGATGGAAGTGCCAGCCCACCCTCTTCAAACTTTCACAGTCAGAATCTTCACGTGCTCTTAAGGAACTACCTTCTTGATACCGTGTTTCCCCCAAAATAAGACCGGGTCTTATATTAATTTTTGCTCCAAAAGATGTATTAGGGCTTATGTTCAGGGGATGTCATCCTAAAAAATCATGCTAGGGCTTATTTTCCGGTTAGGTAGTATTTTCCAGGAAACACAGTAGTGGCACTCATGGCTTTCAATTGTTTTAAGTTGCAGCATGTAAAGGATACTGAGAATTCAGTGATCACCTGGTTCAGTTTCAAACTTGCTTTAGCTGTGGATCCTTATTTTTCTTCCTCCAAATAAAACCTCACCTGAACTCATGTAATACAAATTGAAGCAGGGTCGCTTAGGGTCTGGGTGGGCCACAGGTGCCTCTGGACCCTCTAATGCAGTCTCCTCTCCTGTGGAGCACGCCTTGAAAGTCACCATTTTATTTCGCAGATGGAGAAACTGAGGCCCAGAGAGGTTGAGTTGGCCATCCATTATAGCACAAAGCCTAGCAGTTTTATGACTGGAGCCCTGGTCCCCTGGCTTAGGAGTTGTGTTCTTTCTGTTGTATCCCGGTGCTTCTAGCTGTTTCAAATGAGCACTCCAACAAAGTAGATGTATTTTTCTCCAGGTTCACAATAACTTGAACTGGACTAACATGAAGGCAAGTAGAGGACGTTGGGACCCTAATCTAATAAACAGGTAAGAGCTTTATAATTAGTTATAATTAACTTATTCAGCAGACTTAATGAGTGCTTACTGTTCACCATTCTAGGTGCTAGAGGTATGTCAGTGAACAGGACACTTCCCGTCTTCCAAGAGTTCCAAGCTGTCCATGCTATTTCAATGATAATGCTGTACTGAGATGTTCAGAGAACATGCACAGTTGGACCTGACCCAGTTCAGGGAAGTCTGGGAAGTCTTTCTGAGGAAATTGCATTTAAGAAAATAATGGGGAAAAGTAACAGGAGTGAGCCAGCCAAGTAGGGGAGAGTTAGGACAAAAGCTGGAGAGGTCTGCAGGGACCAGGTCACAGAGGGCCCTGTAAACCATTAACCCCAAAATAACAGTGTCAGATGTGTTTACTGGAGAGATCACTCTGATGCAATGTGGAGAATGAACTGGCTGATTAGGGAGATGGTTAACGTATTTGGCAGGTAGAATTTACAGGACTTGATGATTGGTTAAATATTGGTGGTGAGGGAGAGAAAGGGCTCAAAATAAGGCTCAAGTTTCTCACTCGAGCAATTGATTGATGGTGGTCCTTTGGCCAAGATGGGGAACACTGGAGGAAGAGCAGGAGTGGGCTGAGGGCACAGGATGAGCTCAGTTTGGGACTTGTTGGGATTGAAGTCTGCAGGGAATCCTAATGGGAATTACAGTGAAGCAGTTGGTATTCAGGTTGAGTCCAGAAAGAATTCTGGGCTAGAGATAGGATAGGGATCTCTTAAGTCATCAGCATTGATGGTATTTCAAGCTGTGGAAGAGGAGGTCACTCGAGCAGGGGCTGAAGAGAGAAGAGAAACGGTCTAGAACAGAACTTGAGAAACATCCGACAACTGTGGAAGAGGTGCTAGCGTCAGGAACTGAAGAGTGAGAGGAGAGTAACCAGGAGGCCAGGACCACAGAAACCGAGTGGAACAAGCTATGAGAAGGGAGTAGTAAGCAGCAGGGAAGAAAGTGTAGAGAGGCCATGTCCGAATGAGACACATTTAGTGGATTTTAGTGACGAGGGCATTGTGCTAACCTTGGTAAGAGAAGGCTCCGACAATGGTTAGAAACTAGAAGCCACATCTCTGTGGTTTGAGGAGTGAGTGTGAAGAGAGAGGGTGGCCATACTGAGTGTGGTCTGCTCTTAAGTTACAAAAGGAGAGAGGGTACTTGCCAAAGGGAGGCTTGGGGTTGCAGGAAATTGTTTCCCTTTATTTCTGAGAGACTTTCACATGTTTAAATGGTACTCGGAAGGGCAAATAGGTCTAAGTACTAGAAAATGGTTTCCTCCTTTTGTGACAAATTTGGAAGAACGTCTGTACCAGTATGGCAGAGCTCCTCAGTGCTGTCAATAGCTGGAGGTAGGGTGACCAACTCATCCTGTTTTGACTGGGACTTTCCTGTTGTTAGCACTCAAAGTCCCATGTTCTGGGAAACCCCATCTAGACAAACCAGGATGGTTGGTCTACACCTACTTCTCCGTAAGGATAAATGAGAAATATTCTACAGCTGCAGAGAGGGTGATTTATCATTTCCCCGAAGTTTGAGAAGAGCTGCCTACCTCAGAAAAAGACCTATTGCGAGGAACAGAAGAAAGTGTAGGCAATACCTGATTGATGTAGCAGTAAGCTTAAAAAAGATGGTACACAATTAATTTACAGGCCTGCAAAAGGGATAATCTGAGGTAAGGAAATGTGGAGGGGAGATTAAAATGTGGCTGTTCAATGAAAAAACGGCATGGGAGCAATAAATGCCGGGGGGAATACAGTGGGTCAATTTAGTGAAGAAAACAAACTTCAAGAACACAGACGAAACCGATAAAGATGAAAATAAGGGGAGATACAGAGCAGAACAATGAAAGATTAATTTTAAGAATTTATATGAATGGATTAATGATTAATAATGAATAAGTGAAAACATGTTGAGTGTGTACTCTGATAAGCACTTTGTAAGCCCTTTACGTGTGTGAACTCATTTAATCCCCAATACTGTGGGTACTTTTATCCTGTCCATTTTCCATATGGGAAGACTGAAACACAGATCATTTAAACAACTGCAAGTTTGCACAGATAGGAAGTGAGGGAGCTGGTGAACCCAGGTGATCCGGCTCCAAAACCTTTGCTCTGAGGGGCGGTGCTGCGCTGCCTCGTGGTATAACATTGAAACCAGATTTTTCAGGCTTTCATTCTAGTGTTTTTTTGTATCTCCTAAGTGCCAGACTCAGTTCTGCCACTGGGACAATATCAAAAAACGTGAGCCAGACTAGGTCCCTGCTCAAATGGAGCTTACATTCTAATATGGAGAGAAAGAAAATACACTAGTTAAACAAACAAGGGGTTTTCAACAAGTATTAAGTCCTATGAAGAAAAAACCTGAAAAACAGGGTAGAGAATGACTAGCATATGTGTCTACGGAGGTGGGTATTACTACTTTAGGTAGGACGGTGTCAAGTAAGACCCTCTGAGGAGATGACGTCATCTGAATGTGGAATGATGTGGGGTCAGCCATGCAATAATGGGGGGCAGAGAGAGGAGCAAGTGCAAGGGCCCTGAGGTGGGAATGAACTTGGCGTATTGGAGGACCAGCAAGAAGGCCCCTGTGGCTACAGTAGAGTGAATGAGGGGAAGATTTATAAAAGATAAAGTCAGAAAAGTAGCCTTGGGCTAGATCAGGGAGGGCCTGATGGGCCATGGTAAGGGGTTTGGATTTTATTCTAATTGCAACAGGAAGGAGTTTTTTGTCGGCCCCCCCTCCCCCTAGTATTTAGCAGGGGATGAATCTAATCCGATACACATTAAGAGAGAAGCCTGGCTGCTAGGTGGAGAATGGACTGTGAGGCACAATAAGGATGTGAAATGTGGATGCAGGAAAAAGTTTAACTGGATGTTCTGGCTGGACCTAGGGCTGGGAGTCTGGGGTAGGTTAATGGTTAATGCTAGCTGTCTCTGCCCTGGGGCATTTCCTCCTGTCGATCTAATCACACCCACTAATTTACATAGAGATGAAGGATCCTTCTGGGTTCCAACCCCCTTAGAGGTAAGAACGACCCTGCCCTTCTGGGTCCTCATATATTAGACCAAGTTGAGCCAATCTGACTCTACCTGAGAATTTCAAATTGCAACTAGTCTTTACTGAGTACACTTGAACACGGAAATGGAACAGTGGTGTTTGGGCATATACACAAAATAAATATTTGTCGTGTGATTGTGGGTGCATGGCAGAAAGATCTGCAGAGAAGGAGAAAAGAAGCAGAGGTGTGAGGGAAGCCCAGACGAGGAGAGAGAGATTCCTTCTGACTTTCTGATTCCTGGTTTCTGACCCTCCTGAGGGTAAGGTGCTTCCGTGGGCTACTGAGATACCTCCGTTTCCTTATTTAAAAACCCCCATTTTTGCTTAAGTGGATTTATTTTATGTGGTACCCAAGGACCCCTGTTCCAGGGGGTGCATGGTATTATGGCTCCTGTCCTTCATGGCCACTGTCATCTGAGGCTGGTGGTGCCCTTGTTTCCCACAGCCTCACCCACGGAGGGCTTTGCTACCTACTTTTGTTTTCTCTAGAGGGGAACAGTGTGTTTCTCCAGGGCCCATCAGCTCCAAGTCGTTGTCCTTCAATCTAGTTATGGAGGGCACAACTCAGCTCCAAGTCCAGTCACTGTTTTCAGTCATTAGTTGCAGGGGTTGCAGCCCACCATCCCATGCAGGAATTGAACTGGCAATCTCCTTGTTGAGAGCTCACACTCTAACCAACTGAGCCATCTGGCCGCTGCTCGTGTTATCTTAAGGTAGCTGAGTTTGCATTTATTTTATTCACTGGTAAGACCATCATTTTCCTGAGGTAACTTTATATTCATATTGTTTACATGTTAAACACTTTCTGAGTAGAATCCAGTTTCACACATAGCTTACAGACTTAATTCAGTTCCTTGGAAAATAAACATATCTTTTTTTATTGGTACACATATTTTTCCACATTCTCTTTCTTTCCTTTTAATATTCCACAGAAGATAACATACAAAAGGATCTACTCATCATGAATCCTTTGAGTTCCCCCTATTTGTCAGCCCTGGGCAGATGAGTATGTTAGGGTCCCCCCTCCACTGCGTTTGCCCACCCTCAGAAGTTGGTTGCCCTGGCTCTCCTCTCCTCCTGGGCCACCGCCCTCCCCGAATGATCTCATCTGCTCTCAGGCCATAGCTCCCACCTGTTCTGCAGGATGAACAGACTTTGTTGTTTTTGTAAAGATATGTGACTTTTACCCCATACACTTTGTATTCCATGTTTGAATGCTCAGTTTGACCCATGGGAAACTCCATGAGCTGTTTCTGTCACTGTACAAATAAATACCTTGGTGCTGCCCACAAGTATAGCTGGAGTTAAACTGGCTTATACACTAAGCTGCTGCTTCGAACGGACGAGTGGGACAGGGTTGGCTTCCGGAGCTAATAGAGCTCCCCAGCAGCAACCCGGCAAAGCTGGTCTACGTGGACCTTTGGGCTGCCCTGCAAGACCCTGGCAGGCGTGAGGGTGTCGGTGCCATGGAGGTGACTCACTGGGCACCTCCTTAGGGGAGTCAGTTTGGATTCTGCCACCTGGAATAAGTCTCCCACCCAGTCCAAAGGGGTATGAGGAGGACACTAGCACTGGGGATGAAGTGTTTCACCGTTGCCATCTAGGAGAGACTTTTGGCCGCACATCACAGAATTAGAGCTAGAAAAGGAAACCCATGTTTCTCACCACAAGGGTCTCCCAACATTTTCAGGCCAGAGCCTGTGCACACAGGCGGCTCCAGACCTTCCTCCGCTGTGTAGGAGGATAACATCTTGAAATACTAATATTTGTACTTTTCCATATTTCCTTGTATGTGACCCTACCCCAAGTCAGCCAGAGGCATTTGTATTGTTTTCAGAAATTAGTCCTTTTATAGCAAGAATGCAAAGAGAAGGGGAAAAAAACTATGTTTAGGTTTTCAACTTTCAAGCTAGGCCTCAGTGTGGACCCCCATGTGAATAGTATGGAAAGCCATGTGGTGGACTTTATGGAGAGAAGGGATTTGGGGAGCCCACAGAGGTGGTCCTGAAAGACGCAGGGTGTAAAGCTTATGCCTTAGTAGTGGACTGGAAGGAGTGAAGAAGAGAGCCTGGACCATCCTGTGCGTGGGAAGGCTCGTTTGGGGTCACCAGGTGGGGGAACGGGGATAGGAGTCGATCTTGGAGGAGATCAGAGTGGTCTGAGACAGAAGCAAAGATGTGGAGAGGAACAGAGTCGGCGTCAAGAGCTGGTCCCACAGAGGTCGTGTTGCCAAGCCAGCAACAGTAACCATCCATCGCCCCCACATCAGCACTGCCATCACCTGTGCTGCTGAGCCACAATCACCGTTCTGCTCCTCGCTGGCTGACGAAGTCCTTCTCGTGTCAGCTGCCTGCCGTTGTCCTTGATTCACCCAGCAGAAATGCCCACCCATGCCAAGGCGCATCTGAGCCATTTCCTGTGAGCACTCGCTTTTCCTAACAGCTCAGGAACCTTATAAGCCTCACAACACAAAGGGTCAGATCTTGACCCTGAGTATCAATGGTGTGGGAGAGTCCCCAGCACCTGAACTTGGGTAGAACTCGACAGTGATGCTGACTATTTTACACAACTACATGCCAAGCCAGACGGAGTATCCCTAACACATGGCTGGTGCTTGGTAGGTAACTATAGTGAAGGAATGAATGAAAGTCACTGTTTAGAGAGGAAGACATACATAAACAAGTTTATGTGAGTCTCTGTCATATAAGTGCTATGATAAAGACTGTAGGATCAGGATAAAGACTGAGTGAACAGAAGAGGAAAAGGGACCGGAGACGCAAGGGATTTCCTGAGGCAACACCAGGATGAGGGCACAAGTCTTAACTCCAGAGCGCCACTGGAGTAGATAGATGTCCTTGAGAGTGTCTGCCTAGCCCCTGCTGCTCTCTCTGCACTGGGTCCCTGGCAGTCCCGTTGGCCACAGTTGATGGGCTCTTGGTGAATGACCCCGCCTGGGCAATGGTTTTGCCGTTGGGATTCAGAGATGCCAGTCCGTTTCTGCTACTCACCTGACCTGAGAACCAAGAGCTGCTTAGATTTGGCTGTGTGTTCAGAGACATGAAAGATGGTGAGGCCCAAAGGGGAAGAGATGCTTCCTGACTGCTCAGTGGCTTTTAAGATCCTGACTTCCGTTCCTTGAGGCCTGGCTGCCCCCTTCCCTGGGGTTCCATGTGACACCTCTGAAGACTTGTGTTACATTCTTCTCTTTTGATTAAGCTTGCCTGAGTGTTTTCTGTTCTGAACAACCGACAGTCTTGGATAACAACCTAACGTTATCCTCATTAAATGTCACCACCATGATGGCAGCAAACACGTCCACAGCTGTTACAATGTCCCAGCCTTTGTTTTGAGAGCTTTACATCAAATAACTTGTTACATCCTGAACATTCCTATCAGGTAGGTACAACTACCATCCCTAGTTTTCAGAGGAAGAAATTGAGGCACAGAGAGGTTAAGTAACTTGCTGTGGCCGTACAGCTAGTCAGTGGCAGAGCTGAGACGCGTTTCTAGACAAAGCCATGTCCAACATTGCAATTTTATCATATTTTGTTGAGCAAAAGTTTATATGTATTTTTATCCCATTCTCCTGGAAGAATGGAGTAGTTCTAAACGCCAGACACTGTGAGGAGCCCTGAGTGAGTTCCTTCTCCTGCAATGAGGCTGAGTGGCTGGGAGCCCAGCCCGTTCTACCCCACAGGCCCTGCCTCTCACTTTGCCGGGCCTGGCAGAGGAAGCGCGGGAAGGAGCTGCTGAGCCAGGTACAAGGCTTGGCGGCAAAGCTGCTTGTGCAGCGGGAGGCCAGAGCCGCGCCCTGGCACCTGGCAGGCAGCCCAGCCCCACTGTTGAGAAAATACCTGGAACAAAGGAGTCCTCCCGCCACAACTGGCCGCCTCTCCTTGTGCCTGGAGCTCCTCAGCTGACAAATCTGACCTCCGGGCCGGGCCAGGTCGGGTCCTTACATGGCCTCAGGAAGCTGCGCAGAGGCCTCAGTGCCCAGCCTGGAACACTTTCTTGGCTGCCCTGGGTGGTGGGCATCCCAGAGGGAGGCCCTCATCTCACCCCACACTGAGTGGGTTCCAGGTCAGTTTCCACCCAGAGGCTCTGCTGGATTGCCTGAACTTCCTGTTACTGCCACCCTCCCCCATGGTGTCCAGAGTAGGTGGCTTCACAGCTCTGGGACCTGGAATCTCCCCAGCTAGGAAGTCCATCTTGTAGCAGTGGCTTGTCAGAGGTGCAGACTGTGTGTCTGCGGTGAATAATCAATGGCCCTGCAAAGGATTTGGGCATAATCAACAACAGGCATTTGGGGGAGTAAACCTGGCCTAGGGGCCTGAGAGAATGAAAAGTGGAGAAGACTCTGGAACCCCCAAGGGTAGTGGTGTGGTTCTTGTTGGACATATCTTGAACAAACAACCAGAAGCTCATCAGAGAGGATATGACCAGTTCCTTTTTCCTCTTTTCTTATGAGCAAGACATCAGGGCATGGATCTGGACAAAAGCCCACCTCACTGCAGCTCTTCCATTCAAACAGGATGGACTCCCAGCCCCAGGCCAGCATCCAGTCTTACCCCAACCTTGTGCTTTTAGTGACCACTGCCATCAGGGCCACTGCCAACCCATGTAGTGCCTATGAGGACTCAGAAAAAGAAGTTGTTCCTCCAAGTGGACACAGCCCTCCTCCAGGGCCCCCAGCAGTGCCAAGTGGAACAGGGTGTAGAGCTGGACTGCAGCCCCCACTTGCTTCTTATCTATATGACCTTGTGCAGACCCAACCTGCACCATCTTATGCAGGGGCAATGCCTGTTAGGTATTGACCATGATCGTGGACCCCCGATCCTCATGGCCAAACCACTCACCTGGATATTCCCTGGGGCTGGACAAAAGAAGGTCATTACAGAGGTAATGGGCCCCTCTTTACTGGCCCAAACCCACTTTAGACAGCAAGGCAAGGACTCAGGAGGGGTCATCTAGAAGCAGTTCCCAACAACACTGGCAGGAGCCTTCCCAGGCAGAACCACTTGGCCCTGGAATAGTCCTTGAATGAGGCAGCTCCCAGGCCTGTGGGTAGCCCAGAGACTGCTCCAAGGGCAGAATGCTGTCCAAGGGATGCTCTGACCTCCAGTGTGTGCTTCTCTGTGGGAGATAAGTTCTGGTCAGGCAGAGGTGGCAGTGAGACTGCACCCTCAGGCCTGGCTTTCTGTAGCCCAGATTCACTGCTCAGTGCCTAGACCCAGGAAGCCCATAGCCTGTAAGCCTGCCAACCTCAGTTTCTGCTGGTTCCACTTGCCGTCATTTGCCTCAAGACCCAGGACATGGCACCCCGTGCTCACTACAGGGCCAGGCTCAGAGTGCATCCTACACAAATAGTCAGATGAATGAGTAAAAGAATTGTCCAAAGGAAGAGGCCCCTTTGAGGCAGGTGTTGGCACCATGGCCCGGAGTCCCAGGATTCCTGTTCCCCGCTGTGGGACACTCTGAGCCTCTCTTCCTTAGAACAGGCATAAATGACTGACACCTGCCTCCCTTGGTTGCCAGGCAACTTGCCATTAATAATAAAATAGCAGCAACAACAATAAAGCAGCCACCGCTTCTTTCTTGAGAACTTCCTCTGTGTTAGGTGCTTTTCACGAGTCCTCACCATACTCCTATGAGGGAGGCGCTGTCCCCACTTCACAAAGAACCTCGTCAGGACTCAGGGGTGATGAGCCTTGCTCAGAAAATGGCAGCTGTCTCCTTTCTGTGCGCAGGGCAGTGTGGGCTGTGTGGAGCCACGGGTGGCTGTGGAGTCACACCTGGGTCAGAACCCCGGCCACAATCCAGAATCCGTGCCCACCACGTCTCCCCCCAGGTGCTGAGGGTCACCTGAGTGTAGGGCCAGGGTCAGAGCTGCTGGGAACTTGGAGTCTTGGGCTCTGGTTCCACTTCTGCTCCTGATCGACTCTGCCACCTGTGTGGGCCACACCCCTCCCTGGCCTCAGCTTATCCTGTTGTAAAGTGAGAGGTGGGGTCACAGATCCCTTGATCATCAGGATCTCTGACCACAAAGGAAGGCTAAGGGAAATTCAGGAAAACGTGGAGCCTGTTTCTGAATTCCTGGCTCCTCTCTGCCCCCTGGTGGACTTCAGCCGCCCAGCACCCCGGAGAAAATGACAGACTGAGTACAGTGACTCCTAGGGACTTGGGGACTAGCTTTGTGACTTCTGCCAAGGTTCCCACCCCTCAGAGCCCCAAGCCCCATCTGTTAAGTGGGGATAGTAATAGTACCAACATCATCAGGATGTTGTGAGGATTAAATGTAACAGTGAGTATGAAACTCTTGAGCCACATACATAGAATGGGCCCAATAATTGTTAACCATTTTCATGACCTCTCCTTCACCTCCACATGCTGATTCTTGATCCTCTTGCATCCTTTCTACCCCATAGCTCAGGTCTCACCATCTCTCCTGGATTCCTCCAATACCTCTGCTCCTTTCCCCGCCACACACACCCCTCCAGCACTCCTGCACCTCCCCTCAGTGACCCCATCTACTCACAAGGCCAGACCTGCAAATACCCCATACAGCTGTCCAAGCCCTTCAAGAGGTCCTCAGGGACCCTGCCCACCTCTGCAACTCCATCACCCTTTGTCTTTCTGCTCTTGTATTCTGACTATACCCAGCTCCCAGGATCCCTCCGCTCAGACCCAGAGGTCCTGCCTCCCTCACTGAAAGGTTACTTTATTGATATTTTCTTCCCCTTCCCCATCTCTGCCCCAAACCCTCCCTAGGTCTCAGTTTCCTTATCTGCCAAATCAGATGGTTGTGAGGGTGAAAGAGATAATATACTGAAGTATTTGGCCCACACCAGCCAGGTTCCTATAGTTGGGATGGAGGATTCTGTCATCAGTGCAGTGGGGAGTCACACCTGCCATTTGGGGTGGGGGAAAGCGTGGGATGTAATGAGAGCTCTGAGGCTCCACCACCATCCCGAACCCCGACAGCGGCAGCACGCACTGAGCAGTGAGCTGAGATGAGGCCTCTGGGTAGAGCACAGAGCTTGTTTGGCCCCTCAGTGTGATCTCGCTCTTCCCACCCCACTGCAGGACCAAGTGGAAAATAGGCCTTCTGCCTCAGGGGTCCCAAGGAGCATCAGTTCAACTAAAGTTCTGACAGCTCTGACCCCAGTTAAAGAGGAGGGAGACACCTGACATGAGGCAGACACCTTCCAACCCTCTGTCAGGGCTGAGGCCAGAGCAGTGGAGTGGAGTCCTAGAGCCTGAACAGAAACTAGGGCAGCCAGTGAGGGGAGGCCCTCAGCGGTCCTCCAGGCCACTTGGGGAAACTGAGGTCAGGATTATTAGGGAAAATAATTTCCAGAGGGTCATATAGAGCATTCATTAATTCAACACTTTTAAAATTCAGTTTAAAGTTTTGGCTAAATAATATATTCACAACATTCAAGAAACCATATATCGAAGGATAGGCTTTAAGAAATCTCCCCTACCTCTATCTGCATTCTACCTCTTCCATCCCCTATAAGTAATCAGTTTTATTAGTTTCTGTGTATGCTCTTCATGTAAATAAATACAAGCGATTATGAGTATACATTCTTATTCCACCCCTTTTGTACTCAAAGGAGAGCGTACTACGTTCTGTGTTCTACCTTTTCACTTAAGAATTGTATCTTGTAGCTTCATCAGTCCTTAGAGAGGTTTCTTGTTCTTTTTTTCCTGTCCAGTATTCCATTGTGGGCTGTTTTATAGTATATTTAAATATTTCCTTCCTTATTAATGGACACGTGGGTTGTTCCCAGACTTTTGCCATCACAAATGATACAGCAGCGAATAACCTTATGTACGTACACAGGGCTGATGACTGGCAAGATTACCAAGGGCATGGCTGTACCAAATGTTAAAATATTGAAATACTTCCATAGTGCTTGGCAACTAGCACGATGGCAACTGTAACAATTGGTAAACTTAATCAATGATATAAATTCTGTGATCAAATCTTTAGTTCAAGCTATGGTTGTAGAGTGTCAGGACTTACCCAGTGCGCCTCGTGCCATCCAGGCATCTGGACTATTAGAAACATTAGTACTAGTTGGGACTTCAGCCTAGGCCAGTGAGCAGTGTGACAGTATGACTGTCCTAAGCCTTCTTTACAGAGTACTCTGCCTGCAGTTCAGACGATTCACCAGTTTATCATTATCCTCTAATTATCTACTTGTTACTGCTTGTAAATATTTTAGTTTTCACTGAGCTTTTATTGGTTCATTTTAATCTTGTTAATTTGAATGAAAGCAGTGCTTCGATATTTGCAAATTTAAGATTGATAATAAAACATTTAAAACCACCAAAATGAAGAGACAAGAAATTCTGCATATTTTGTCACATTCCTTTTAAATGCTTAAACAAGAATCCTCTGTTTCTGAGAGTAAGAAGAAAGAAGAAATGATAATAATAGTCACAGCCTGGAGTATCTTTGATTACTGTGCCCAAATCTGAAGAGCCTAGAATATTTATTAGCATGCAAGAATCAGTACAAAATAAAACAAATAATTTGTATTTCTGGAATAAAAAACAAATTTATAGACTTGTACGCAGGTTATGATGGGCTGGGGCATTCTGATCAATCCTATTCCTGAGGACAACTAGAAAAGATGGACAAAACCATTTAAAAATCGCTTCTATTTAACCGCTCACTGGGTTTAAAATATGTCCATAAGTTCATGATACTCCTTTGTTCAAGAGGTAGAACCTAATTTCCCCTCCTCGGTGTGTGGCTCAGACTTCACGACTTACTTCTAATGACCAGAATAAAGTGGAAAGGACAGTTAGCATCTGGATCATTAAAGAGATTGATGTTTCCTACTCACTTTCGCTATAGGATTACTCACTCTGGGAAAAGCCAAACTACCATATTATGAGGACACTCAAGCATCCCTATGAAGAGGTCTGCAAGGTGAAGAAACTTAGGCCTCCTGACAACAGCCAGCACTATCTTGCCAGGGGTGAACGCATCATCTTGGAAGCGGATCCTCCAGCCCCAGTCAAGCGTGCAGATGCCTGCAGCCCCAGCTGACAGCCTTCCTGCACCCTCTGGAGTGACCCTGAGCCAGAACCACCCAGTTACGCCGACTGCATCCTGACTCTCAAACACTCTGTGAAGTAATACATTTTAATTTACTATTTTAAGCTGCTAAATTTAGTAGTCATTTGTTATTCAGTAATAGATAACTAACATGAAGGCAGTGATGTACTCACAAGTTAGTAAAGAATTACCAGCCAGGGCAAGATTCTTGGGACTTTAGCGGTTCAGGGATGTGAGCCTTGCATTTGGAACTGCTTTTCCCTGAGGGGGCAGCTGAGAGGCTGAGGAGTACAGTAAATCCTCACTTAATGTCGTGAATAGGTTCTGTGACCTTAAGTGAAATGATGTGTAACAAAACCAATTTTACCATAAGCGAATTGATACAAACAAGAGTTATGTTCCTAGGCATCTCATCAACAGTACAATGAGACAACATTGAACGAAACAATGTTATTCAAGGACCTGCTGTACTTCCACAAATTTCCAGGGGAAGTGGGACAGGATTTGGAGTCAAGGAAACAGTACAAATGTCCATCAACTGGTGAATGGCTAAACATAATATATGTCCATATAATGGAATGTTGTTTGGCAATATAAAAGAATGAAGTACTGCTACATGATACAACATAGACAAGCCCCCCAAAACATTATGTTAAGTGAAAGAAGCCAGACACAAAATGTCATATACTGCCATGATTTAATTTTTGTAAAATGAACAGGCAAGTCTATAAAGAAGGAAAGTAGGTTCATGATTGCCTGGGGCTGCGGATGGGATTAGGGATAAACTGCAAATGGGTGTGACATTTCTTTCTTTTGGGGGTGATGGAAGTATTCTAATATTATATGGTGTGATGGTTGCACAACTCTGTAACTGTACTCAAAATCATTCACGTGTACACTTAAAATAGGTGAATTTTATGGTGTATAAATTATTCCTCAAAGTGTTAAAAATATTTCATAAGGCAAGCATTCAATTTAAGATGGTGAAAAAGAACAATAAAGCAAACCCCTGAAAACAGGAAAGAAGAAAACAATAAAGATAAAGTAAGAAACCAAGGACAGAGAACAAACAAAAGAAAGAAAAATATTTTAAACTTGGTATTCTGAAAATTATTAATAAACTATATAAGGCTGCTGAGTTTATTTATCCAGAGGTGGGTTAATTATCACAGGGACCATGAATCCATTTACAGCTTAAGCAAACAACTTTGGTTTCCAATAACAAGCATGTTTTATAAGTTTGTAGTCATTACGTTCTTCATGGATGACAAGACTACCATCTCAATTGTAGGATCTGGCTTCTGCTGACTGGCTAGGCTATACTTGCCTCTGTCCAAGCACTTCTCATGTATTATCTCTTTGCATCCTCACAACAGCTCAAAGAGGTAGGTATTATTATTACCCACATTTAAAGATGGGGATCAGGGCTCTGAGGTGGGAACCTTGGCAGAAGTCACAAAGCTAGTCCCCAAGTCCCTAGGAGTCACTGTACTCAGTCTGTCATTTTCTCCGGGGTGCTGGGCGGCTGAAGTCCACCAGGGGGCAGAGAGGAGCCAGGAATTCAGAAACAGGCTCCACGTTTTCCTGAATTTCCCTTAGCCTTCCTTTGTGGTCAGAGATCCTGATGATCAAGGGATCTGTGACCCCACCTCTCACTTTACAACAGGATAAGCTGAGGCCAGGGAGGGGTTGTGGCCCACACAGGTGGCAGAGTCGATCAGGAGCAGAAGTGGAACCAGAGCCCAAGACTCCAAGTTCCCAGCAGCTCTGACCCTGGCCCTACACTCAGGTGACCCTCAGCACCTGGGGGGGAGACGTGGTGGGCACGGATTCTGGCTTGTGGCCGGGGCTCTGACCCAGGTGTGACTCCACAGCCACCCGTGGCTCCACACAGCCCACACTGCCCTGCGCACAGAAAGGAGACAGCTGCCATTTTCTGAGCAAGGCTCATCACCCCTGAGTCCTGACGAGGTTCTTTGTGAAGTGGGACAGCGCCTCCCTCATAGGAGTATGGTGAGGACTCGTGAAAAGCACCTAACACAGAGGAAGTTCTCAAGAAAGAAGCGGTGGCTGCTTTATTGTTGTTGCTGCTATTTTATTATTAATGGCAAGTTGCCTGGCAACCAAGGGAGGCAGGTGTCAGTCATTTATGCCTGTTCTACAGAAAAAGAAATGAGCTTACAATGTCCCACAGCTAGCGAGTGGTGGAGCTGGAGATTCTAGGACTCCATGCTTGCCGCCCAGCCAGGAGGTGAATGAGGGGCAGCTGTCGTGCCATTACCAAACCTCTCTCGGTCGGTACAATTATGATCCCATCTCACACACGAGAAGTCAGTTTGAGAGAAGTTAAGTGTCATACGGCTGGTGTGGAGCTTTGATAAGAGTTCCTGTCTGTGTGACTTCAGAGCCTGTGTACTTAACTATTATGTTGCCCTCAACCATTGCCCTCTCCTGCAGGAGTGTGTAAGTAATCAATGCAGACTTTCTGTCATTGGGGTGTGTGTGCATGGTCATTGGACTCTATACCTGTTCCCTGCACTCTGCTCAGTCCATTCTAGAGTGTGGTTTGAGTAAAAATGTCTAGAAATTACTTTTGGTCACTTTTTTATTGTAAAACATATATAACAAAAATTACCATGTTAACCATTTTCAGATGTACAGTTCAGTGGCATTAATTTTATTCACAGTGTTGTGCAACCATCACTACTACCGTGTTTCCCCCAAAATAAGACCTAACCAGAAAATAAGTCCTGGCATCATTTTTCAGGATGACATCCCCTGAACATAAGCACTAATGCGTCTTTTGGAGCAAAAATTAATATAAGACCCGGTCTTATTTTCAGGGACACACGGTATCCATCTCCAGAACTTTTCATCATCCCAAACTGAAATGCTACACCCATTAAAAAATAACTCCCCACTCCCAGCACCCCAGCCCTTGGCAACCACCATTCTACCTTTTGTCTCCGAATTTGCCTAGGAATCTCAGATAAGTGAAATCATACAATACTTGTCCTTTTGTGTCTGGCTTCTTTAACTTAGCATGCCTTCAAGTTTCATCCATGTTATAGCATGTGTCAGAATTTTCTTTTTAGGACTGAATAATATTCCATTGTATGTGTATCCCACATTTTGCTTATTTATCTGTGATGAATTATTTGGATTGTTTCCACCTTTTGCCTATTGTGAATAATGATGCTATGAATGTTGGTGTACAAATATCTATTCAACTCTCTGCTTTCAATTATACCCAGTAGTGGAACTGCTGGATCATATGGTAATTCTGGTTAACTTTTTGAGGAGCCACCATGCTATTTTCCACATCAACTGTACCATTTTACATTCCCATTAGCAATGTACAAAGATTTCAATTTCTCCACATTCTCACCAACACTTGTTATTTTCTATGTGTGTGTGTGTGTGTTTTAAATAAATTTTATTGGGGAATATTGTGGAACAGTGTGTTTCTCCAGGCAGTTGTCCTTCAATATAGTTGTGGAGGGCGCAGCTCAGCTCCAAGTCCAGTTGCCGTTTTTAATCTTTAGTTGCAGGGGTTGCAGCCCACCATCCCATGCTGGAATTGAACCGGCAACCTTGTTGAGAGTTTGCACTCTAACCAACTGAGCCATCTGGCTGCCCTGTGTGGTTTGTTTTGTTTTTGTTTTGTTTTTTAAATAATAACCGTCCTAATGAATGTAAAGTGGTATCTCAATGTAGTTTTGATTTGTATTTCCCTAATGATTAGTAATATTGAGTATCTTTTCATGTACTTACTGGCTATCCATACATTTTCTTTGGAGAAATGTCTGCTTAAGTCCTTTGCCCGTTTCTAAATTGGTTGTTTGTATTATTGAGTTGTAGGAGTTCTTTATGTATTCTGGATATTCTGGGTATATGATTTACAAATATTTTCTCCCATCATGTGAGTTGCCTTTTCTCCCTGTTGATAGTGTCCCTTTGATGCACAAAAGTTTTAAATTTTGATAAAGTCCCAAAGTCCAAGTGATCTGTTTTTTCTTTTGTTGCCTGTGTTTTTGGTGTCAGCTTGATAACTTTTAACTGTATTTCTAACCATTCTAACAGAGAGGTCCCTCTCTATATAAAGTTCAAGCAATATTTCTCTTCAGTGGGGCTGTTCATAAAAGAATCCCTAATAAACGGCGAGGTTTGTGTGTGCTTTTCTCAGGCAGCACAAGTTGGAGGAGGCCCTGCTGTTTTCAGGCCAGTTCATGGATGCTTTGCAGGCCTTGGTCGACTGGTTGTACAAGGTGGAGCCGCAGTTGGCTGAGGACCAGCCTGTGCACGGGGACCTGGACCTTGTCATGAATCTCATGGATGCCCACAAGGTGAGGGGTGAGATATGGGCTGCGTGGAGGCAAAGCCGTTGGGGCCTCTACCTATGTGTGCCGTCTGCTCATGCACACCTTCCAGGGGAGAAAAGAAATCTGAAAGAGCCTGGATCTCTGCTTGTCACAGGGGCGGCTCCCTGCTCTGTGTGTTGAAACAAACTGCTGCCAGGATTCTGCATTGGTCACGGAGAATTTACAAAAATTGGTTAGATTCAGATTTGGCAATGTGTAAACTTCTCTTGGAGAGGTTTTCCCCACTCCCGCCTCTACTACCATCCCCAGTCCATTCAGCCATTGGTGTCTCTCATATGAGTCACAAAATGGATTTAATTTCAGGTGGAAACCTTCAAAGATACCCATTTTCACTGACTCCCAAAATAAATGTGAGAACTGTTTAACCACTTTAGACCACACACATCAATATGTAGTGGAGCCTGAGCCTGTCGTCTTGAGCTGTATAACGTCTTCCTGTTTCAGTAGGATGGATTCTGACGAAGTGACACTTTTATCACTCTCTGCTACTATCCTTAATCTTGATATTAATATAGCCACTCCAGGCTTCTTACTCTTTAATTTTCATGCTACATCTTTTTTCCATTCATTACTTTCAACCTGTGTTTTTCTATTTGTAGTGCATCTCTTATAGACAGCTGGTCATTTGTTCCTGTTTTTTTTTTCCTCCCTTAACTTATCTGACAATCTCTGACTTTTAATTGGAGCATTTAGTCCATTAATAGGACGTGACCTGACCCACTGGCTGGAGATTCTCCATGAAGACAGGATCTTCTCATTATGTTTATTTTTTTCTTCTTGCGATGTAGGCACACCTTGGGAACATGATGAGCTGGATTTTCCCAGCATCCTAGATGCAGCCAGCCAGGAAAGCGAGTGAGTCACCCTTTAGGCCCCTCAGCAGTCATTTAATGAGGCATTATTGTATACCTACCCCATGGCGACCTCTGGGTTTGACATGGTCATGACATAGGAGCTAAAAACAGGATCCTTTGATAGGATTAAAGAGGTCCTCAGATCACAGAATGCAGAGGTTAAAGGTGTCAGTGGTAACATTATCTCCATTCCTGTAATATTTTTCTTATGGACAATTGTTCTCTCTGCTCTTTTACATTGCTGTTTCATTTTTATGTTCTTTATACTATAGGTCTTGATGACCATGAATTTAACCTTGTGCTTCCAGTAATGAAAATTCATGGGTTTGCATTTGTGGCTGGTGTGCAAGAAAACCAGTCACATAGCTAAGAGAATAAGCCTGGCTGGCTACCATCCCCCACACTCCAACACAGCTTCATGCTTCTGCTCACTGCCTCCCATGCAATAATAAACAATTCTTAATGAAAGGATTCGTGAAGGTTGGAGGCCACTCCTTTCTCAGAGACTAGTAAATTCAGCAAATATTTATTCAAAGCCTGAACGTGAGTCTGACACTGGGATCCAAAGGTAAATTGGGACGACATTCTCTGTCGAGAAGTTCACAGTGGAGAGAGGGAGTGGAGGGCGCAAACAGGTGAACAAATAAATGCCCTTCAGTTTGATAAAATGAGTGAGTGGGGAGGAGGAGAGATCGACCTACCCATGAAGGTGGAGGGGGCATTGGGAAGATAGGTCGTTGCTTCAGCTGCATCTCAAAGAGGGGTAATACTGGACCAGGCAGGCAAGGGGATCGGGAACCACACAAGCCGATTAACAGAAATGTCAACAGCCGTACAGGTGAGGGGGCCCCAGCTAGTCCCGTGTGACTGGAGCAAAGAGTACACCATTAGTGGCTAGATAAGGCTGTGAAGAGGGGCCAGCAGCAGAGACCAGGTGACAGATGCAGACCACTGAGATCACATAGTGCTCTCCTGGTCCCCAAGATGTGGTCTTCAAAAAAACCCTCAAAATCATGGTCAAATGCATTTGGAAGACATCGAGTTAAAGCCAAGCAGATTTCTTTACTGCAGGATTTCTCAGCGCTTACAAAATGACAATTGCGTTAGGGCTCTCCTAGGGGAAATGTAGCATACAGTATTTACTAAACTCCCTTTTGTAGAAAAGCCTTCAAAAGCCTCAGTTTGGGGAATTCTGCTGTTAGCAATGAAATACTGTGGAAGGATTTTGAATCGTTTACAGATAGCAGATTTTTATTGAGAAATTCAGTCCGGGGAATGAGGCGTGAGGGAGGGATGGGGAATAAGATGGGAACCAAGGAGGCCAGTGGGAAGCCTGTTTGTTACAGGCGTCCAGGGTGGAGGGGATGCTATGTGAATCACACAGTGTAGGAGGGTGTGGAGAGGCTGGAGGATTCACGAAGCATAAGAAGGTAGAGTCTGTAGACCGAACTGCCATCAGGAAGGAGGGACCCGCATTGACGCCCAGGTGTCTGGCTTTGATCGTGTCTAATGAGTGATTGACTATAACTTCCGACCTCCAGGAGTGGGGCTGCGCTGGGCTGTATTTGGAGGTCAGGAATGACTATGATGGCACTGAAGTCTCAGGGGGATGAGCTCATCACCAGGTTAAAAGTCTAAGAGGGGAACACGGCTGCGGACAGAACTCAGAGGAATGTCCGTTTTTAAGAAGTGGGCGGGAAGGAGGAGAAGCAGTGGTGTCCTGGGAGCCAAGGGAGGAGAGTGTTTCAAGGAGAGAGTTAGTAATCCCCCCACGTGCACATTACAACAGCAGAGAGCTGCTTTCACCTGTCACATTGTCAGAGATTTATTTATTTTATGTATTTAACAATAATACCTAGTGTCGGCAAGGCTGGAAGACTGTGAGGCTCTTCACAATTAAGGTGCGCAAAGGCGGTTGCCTGGCGCTCACTAAGGGCGCGAGAGCTCCTTGGCTTGGCTGGAGGCAGGTGCGCGTCTCCCGCGCGTGGCTGGATCAGCACCGGCGTCCGCAGGGGGTACAGCGACAGCTGGCGGTGACCCCGCAGCCGCGGGAACAGAGTGGGCGGCCCACCTGGGGCGCTGGCCGCGCGTACGCGGGTGGGCGCGCTGCGAGCAGCAACTGAGCTGGCGTCGGGGAAGGAGAAGCCCCCAACAGTGTACACAAGGGGACAGCGGGGAAGGAGCCAGGAGGCCAGCTAGGAGCTGCGGTGGCGGAGAACTGGGCCTGGCTGCTGCTGGCAGAGGAAGGCGCCCCACTCTCGGGCTGGCACCCACGGATCCCTTGCAGACGGGACTGAGGCCTTGTTTCGGATCCTGGGGCGACACTCAACTTACCAAGGCGTGGCCGCCGGGTCACTCGCTGGCGAGACTTGGGATCCCCACTCCGGCGTAGGCACTTAAGGACACGCCCCGCAGGAGCAAAGGTTCCTGCTTCCCCCCGACGGCGCGGCCAGCGGTCGGGTGAGAAGCCCAGAACGACCCTGGCCACCCAGACTGCGGGGCTGCGAACCACTAGCCGGATCCGCCCACCACCCTCCAGCAGGTGGAATCTCCGGGGCGCTACCACCCGCGACATCAATCGCAACTCAGCTTTCCCGGGGAGGTGGGTCCCGCGGATTTGGCCCCGCCCCCCGAATCTCCATTGGCCCGACCCGGAAGGGGCGGGATCCAAAGGCCGGGCGCTGGATCTAGAACGGCCGTGACGCGGGAGCTGGGCAGAGACTGCAGGTCCGACGAGCGGCTCTCCCAGGTCCGCATCTCCCTTAGCTCGGACCGGAGTTTGCCCGACTCCGGACTGAGCGGGCCTCGGTAGCAGCCAGATTGGAGGGTCCGGCGGCGGCCGACGATTAGCCGACGGTCCGCAGTCCCTGGAGTAGCCTCTGCCCCGAGGCCTTGGCTGCCGCGGCCACCGACCCGGAGCCACGACAGGTGCCGCGCGAGGTGTGCTCTAGGGACGGCGCTGCGACCGCGGGCGAATCCCGCGCTGTCCCACCGTCCCCGAGCCCGGCCCGCCGCTTGCCGTCAGGGTCCCGGCCCAGGGCCGACGGCACAGCGGATGCGTGCGGGGTGAGAGCCCCCAGTCGCCCCGCCATGGCCGCGCGCCCCGGGCCACTCTGGCTCCTGGGCCTGGCGCTGTGCGCGCTGAGCGGCGGCGGCCCCGGCATGCGCCCCGCTCCCGGGTGTCCGCAGCGCCGTCTGGGCCCGCGCGAGCGCCGCGACCTGCAGCGCGAGATCCTGGCGGTGCTCGGGCTGCCGGGGCGCCCACGGCCCCGCGCGCCGCCCGCCGCCGCCCGGCTGCCCGCGTCCGCCCCGCTCTTCATGCTGGACCTCTACCACGCCATGGCCGGCGACGACGACGAGGACGGCGGACCCCGCGAGCGGCGCCTCGGCCGCACGGACCTGGTCATGAGCTTCGTCAACATGGGTGAGTATGAACTCTAGGGATGGGCGTTGCTGACTGCGGTAACCCTGCCACCTCGGCGAGAACGCGCGTGTAGGGACGGCGAGCTGAGTGTCCTGGCGCCCCCACGGTGGCCCCTCGGGGAGGAACACGGGATGCAGGATCGAGTGCACAGCCTTGGGCAGCGGGTGCCCCTGCGGTGAACCGAGAGTCACCGCCTGGTGGACGGACCCCGCGGAGGAGTGGGAACTGCCGAGGTCAGGGCAGCCAGGTCTAAGGGGCGTGGGGGTCGGCGAGCTGTGGGTCTGGCGGGGCAGACGCAGGAATGTGAGTCCCAGGGGCGTGTACAGTCACCCGCTCGCAAACACACCCAAGAATAGGAATCATGTAATGTCGGGTGGACCCGGGCAGTGCCAGGAAGACAGTCTGGTCCTGAGAAGACGGATGAGTAAACAGAGGCTGTGATGCTGTCACTGTGATAAGGGCTGTACTGAAGAGAGGGACAAAGTTCACTGTGGAAAACCCTGGTCACATCACCAAAGTGACCAGAGCTGAGAGGAGAACCCAGATGTCCTGAGTGCTCAGCAGCCTCTTCCCGGGGCCAAAGCCCAAGAGCCTGGAGGTGGGGGCGTGGCTGTCAGGGGAGCAGGTGGGAAGGAGGAGACTCGGCTCAGTGGGGCAGTCTGTGGTCATGTCACCCACACCCAGCACCTGGGACATGGCTTGACATGCAGTGAGTGTCCAGGCCTGTGGAATGACCTGCTGGGCAGCTTGGCTCCTCGTTGTTCTCCCAGGCAAAGCCTAGCTTTTCCTCTGCAGAGATTTCATTTGAAATCGTGGAGCCATTTACCCTTAAAGTTCTCTAAGGTATCTTTTTCCATTATACTAAACTCTTTAATCTACAGTCATGAATATTTGTCCCCCATCTGCTCTGCCTCCTCTCTGTGACCAGTGAGGGTCAAGGGTCTGGACTCAGGCAGACCCCAGACTGGACCTGGGGACCCAAGAACGACAGCTCAGCCCAAGGTGGGGAGAGCGATGGGGCCAAGGGCAGAGCAAGGACTCTTGCCAAGGCCACCAGCCTCCCTTCACCTATGGCATCAATCTTCATCCTCCCAACAACCCAGTTAACAGCCTATTCATCCCCATCTCCCAGATGAGGATCGTGAGGTCAGAGACATTGTCACGCCCAGGATAGCACGGCCTCTACGTGGCTGAGCCAGGACAGGCCCAGGTTGTTTGGCTCTACATCCAGTCCTCGAGGACATCCTGCTGTCAGGGGGGCAGCCTTTCAGGGTGGAGGGAGCTTTAAGAGGGGTTTAGGCAGAGGGCTCCGGGGACACGGAGCAGCAGCAGGTGTTGTGGGGTCCTCAGCTATTTGTTTCCCACACAAAGTCAGGAAGAGGGGACAGCTAAGGAGGCCTCTGTCCCTTCCAACCCAGAACTGGTGGTGGCCTAGGGTGGGGGAGCGAGCTGCTCGAGGCAGCTGTTAACCTCTGCTGGGAGCCCAGTGCCAGGCACGGGACTCCAGCCTGTGGGTTTCGGATGCCAACTTTCTGGTTAGAGGGCAGGGGTGGGGACTTCGGACAGAGAGCATGGGAACTGAGGCTGGAGCTCTGTCCTCGGAACAAGCTGACCCAGGGCTCAGGACCAAGAAGAGCTGTGGAGGCAGTAACCCTGAGAATGTCCCCCAGGAGCCATCTATTAAAGTGAGTCACCACCCAGGCCATGTCCTGCTTCCTCCCACATCCCCTGGGTCAAAGCTTGCACAGCTCTAGTGGGAGCTGCTGCTGTGAATTGAGCAGCACCCTGAGCTCAGGAACACCTGGTTCCCCTCCTGACTGCTGTGTGATCTTAGGCAAGTCCCTCGCTCTCTCTGAGCTCTAGGTCCCTCCTTGTAAAATGGGACTCCCAGTCATCAGTGACTCCTCAGAGTTGTGTGATTAGTTGATACATGGGAGGAGCAGAAAGTTATCCTCTTTTAGGGTGAACCTGGCTCTGGTCACCGCCCCTGACTCCAGCCCCTCCCAGCTGCTGCCCAGCCTTGCGGTGGATGTGATGGGAATGTCCCCATGTGCCTTATACACATGTGAAACCCAGAAACAGATTTTAAAAGCGAACCAAAGGTGTTTCCACCAGTTTTAGATTAAGAGCATTTGAAATTCCATAGCCGTGTAAGTCCTCATTCCATCCATGCAGCGCCATGTCCAGCTATTTTACCAGCGTCATTTTATGGGCTCCGAGAGGTTAAATGGCTAGGCCAGGGCGACACAGCACATCCATGCCATCATCCAGGCTGTGGATTCCAAACCCCAGCTTCTTCCCCCGCCATCTCTGCGTGTTTCATTAGGATCTAAGGCCTCTGACGCTGTGGGATCAACAGGCAGGTCCTTGTTCAGTGGAGCCCAGTTGTGGGCGGGGCCAGCCAGCTGCCAGCAGGGCCTTCTTTATTCTGTCCTACTAATTGCACTAGTAGAACTCTCAGTGAGAGTGGTTTGACCTGGTAATTACCTGGGCTGATGTGGGGGCTTAGGCACCTAACAGGATTCTCTTCTTGTTTGGAGGCCCAGGCCTCAGGCATGTGAAGTCGGGGCCCCTAAACCCTCTGGAGTCTAACAGCAGAGAGTCTGTGCTAACAGCGCCCACGCCCAGGCTCCCACTCCTGTTGCTTCCCGCTCCACCTCTCCTATCGGCCTCATCTGGCTCCTGAGAAGCCAGGCCTGCTGCCTACTAGGTCCCTGACCATCAATGGCAGCCTGTAGGACGCAGAGGCCACGGGCCTCTCCCAGGCCTCCGGCCCTTGGGTCATGCCTCTGTGGGCAGAGCCGGCGGCCCTGCCTGGCCTGTCTGTCAATCTCAGCCTTGTAGAGCCTTGGCTGCTTTTGGCCAGGATGCAGTAATGGGGGCCAGTACTCATGTGGAGCAGACAGAGCCAGACCCTGGTGTCGCATGTGCTCAGGGAAGAGAGAGCCCTGAGCTGGGAGGCAATACGCAGGTTCTTGTGTTGTCCGGCCTGCCATTGATTTTTCCATGTCCCGAATCATGGCCCCTTCCCTTCTCTGGGCCTCTGGTTTCTTGTCCAGTACAGTGACGGTGTCAGAAAAATGAGGGGCCACGCAGCCCTGACCCTGTGGTTCTGTTGGAGGCACCTTCTGACAGCACTCTGTCCCCTCAGCCTGAGCGCAGGTGTGACTGGTTGTACCTTGGGCACTTCGGGCTGACTCAGCCCCTCTGGAGGGAGGAAAGAGGCAGGAAGTATCACCTCTGCTTGTTCCTCCTGAATCCTCTTCCATGTGTCAGTGGGGTGGCAGGTGCCCATCTTCCAGATTGAGAAACTGAGGCACAAACAGCACTGTAGGCAGAAGTCCAGTCAGAAATGAATGGAGCCATCTTCACTTTTGTCCTGACCCTTCCCTGCACCAGACTAATTTATTCCTGGGTTCTCAGGCAGCCAAGGACAAGGGTGTTGACGAACTGAGGCTGTTGGATTTGAGAGAGGCTGGATCAGTGGGAGTAAGAAATCTGGTCTCCGTCACTTTCTTTGATTCTTTACTAGGGACTTTCATTTTTTCATCAATTCATGCAACAAGTAGTCACGTGGTACCTGCTCTGTGCCCGGCATAGTTCTAGTCATTGAGATATGACAGTGTACAAAAGACCCTGCTCTCATGGAGCTGACGTTCTAGTGGGAGAGACAAAGAACAAATACAGCAGCCATAAAGACGATTGTCACGTGGTGTAGACGGTGATACCCCCTGTCTGGAAACCCAGAGGGGAAAAGACACTGGGAGGACTGATAGGATCGGTGTCGGGGGTTCTGACCTGGACTCAGACTGACAGGATTTGCATCTTCGCCCTGCCACCTACTCTCAGTTTGATCATAACTTTCCAGTCCACCTCTTGGAGACTCAGTTTCCTCTTCTGTAAAATAGAGATTCTCACGGTCCCTACCTGTGGGCCCCTTAGGGATCGTGTGAGATGACACCCAGTGATGACTATACCTGATGACCACAGAACTTCCACATCTGTTCCTTCATTTGCATCTCACAGTTACTATCACATCTTTGTTTTAAAAAGGCGAGTGAGGCTCAGAGAAGTTAGGTGATTTTCCCAAGGCCACACAGCAGGTGGTCTCCCTGTCTGCACATCCTCTGCTCTTCTCCATAGAAGCTGCCTCTCCACCCAGATAGAGGCCTGGTTGATCATTAGGTCCAGTAAGTGCTGCTGAATTGGACTGTATTGAATGTATGTTGTAGACTGAGAATCTCATTTAAAAAATGTATTTGTTTTGGGGAATTATAGAACTAAGGCGTGTTCATTGTAGAAAATTCATATATAGATTCATTATAGAATTTCATTATAGAAAATTCAGATCATATGTTTAGAAACATGGAAACCCCTGGTAGTCCTGCCTCTACTTCAGAGAAAACCAGCATTTTAATCCTTTGGTATAGCACCCGCCATCAGCCTTGATATTTTATCAATATAGATACTAACATTTTATTATTTTTTTTGCAAAGTGGGACATAAATTGCCCACTGTTTTGCGACTTTGTCTTTCCTTTAATAGTAAATTCTTTGTCCGTCTTAAAATTATCTTACTATTAGAGGGACCACCTGCCCAAAAGTATTTCTCTTTTTAAAAAAAACTAATTATTTCAGCTTTATTGAGGAATAATTGACTTATAAGATATTTAAAGTGTACATCATGATGATTTGATATATGTATACACTGTGAAGGGATTCCGCCACTGAGTTAATTAACGCATCCGTCACCTCACATATTTATCGCTTTTTTTTACTTGGTGAGAACAGTTAAGTTCTACTCTCTCAGTAAATTTCAATCATACAATACGGTGTTATCCCTTACAGTCATTTGTTTTACCCTAGATCTTCAGACCTTATTCATCTTGTAGTTGAAAGTTCGAACTCTTTTATCAACTTACCCCTATTTTCCCCCCCTCCCTCCCCAGCCATTGGCAAGCACTTTCTACGTTCTGTTTCTATGAGTTTGACTTTTTCTGTGTGTGTGATTCCACATATAAGTGATACCATGCACCATATATGTTTGTTTGGCTTATTTCACTTAGCATAATGCTCTCAAGCTCCATCCATGTTGTCACAAATGGCAGGATTTACTTCCTTCTCATGGCTAATATGCCATTGTGTATGTGCCACATCTTCTTTACCCATTTATCCATCGATGGACACTTAGGTTGTTTCCATGTCTTGGTTCTTGTGAATAATGCTGCAATGAGCATGGGAGTGCAGATGTCTTTTTGATATCCTGTTTTCATTTCCTTTGGATAATACCAGAAAGTACGATTGCCAGATCATATGATAGTTCTATTTTTAATTTTCTGAGGAGCCTCATAATAATAATTTCAATAATGGCTGCACCAATTTACATTCCCACCAATAGTACACAAGGGTTCCCTTTTGCCACATCCTTGCCAACACTGGTTAACTTGTCTTTTTGATGATGGCCATTCTAACAGGTGTGAGGTGATACCTCATTTTGGTTTGGCCTTCCATTTCCCTGATGATTTCTCTGATGTTGAGCACGTTTTCATGTACTTTTTGCTATTTGTATGTCTTCTTTGGAAAAATGTCTACTCAGTTCCTCTGCCCATTTTTAAATCAGATTTTTGTTTGTTTGTTTTTTGCTATTGAGCTGTATGAGTTCTTTATATATTTTGGATATTAAACCCTTATCAGATACGTGGTTAGCAAATATTTTCTCCCATACCGTAAGTTGCCTTTTCGTTTTGTTGATGGTTTCCAAAGATGTCTCTCTTCCCAAGAGCTGAAGGTGGATGCCTTTTCTCCAAAATCCTGTCTGGCCCGCAGGACGGTTTGCCCTCTGGATCCCTGATAACTGACTCCTCTTTCCCCACCCCATTTCCTCAGTGTTTTCTCACCCTGCTGGGGTAAATGAGTACTATTGCCCCCAGCTGACAGAGGAGGAAGTTGAGTCTCATAAAAGAGAAGTGACTGGCCCTGTTCCTGGGTACCCAGATCCATAGGAGCAGATGTGAAAACTGGATCACAGCAATGAGGGGAGGTCGGCCCGGGGTGGGGGCGCATAATGGTTGACTACTCTGCAGTAGGACACACTGGTTTTTAATCCGGCGTCTGCCACTCAAGAGCTCTGAGATATTGAACGGGTTACTTAAAATCTCAGTTTCTTCACCTTTACAATTGGGATAATACCTGTGTCATAGTATAATGGTTAAATACAGTAGGTAAGGCATTTAACAACTTAGCAAATGCCTGGCCTGCTCAAAATGGCAGTCAGTATGATGAGGGAAGAGCCTGTTGTATTTATCTACACCCCCACCCCATCGTTTACCTACGGACCTCCTGGAGCCAAGGAGTAAAGAGCACAGTTCCAGGGTCAGGCTGCCTGGGTAAGCATTACTAGAAATGGCATGTAACGTGCCCAGTGTGGTGCCTCACACAGTTCAAATGGGAGCTGGCACATTATTTCCCACCTCTATGCCTTTGTCTAGAACACTCTGCTCCATTTCTGCTTGTCAGAATTCTTCCACCACTCTCACTAGGCTTCCTAGAAAAGTATCTCTGACCCCCTCCCCCAAGGCTCCCTCCATGCTTAGAGCCCCCTCTGTGCCCCATTGTGTGTGTTTCTCTAGGGATTCTAGTCGCTTTCTGCCTGCAGATTCAGGGGCATCCCCTCTTTTTCTTCCTCCGCAGGAAACTATGAGCAACCTGAGAATAGGGACCAAATCTGACTCTTCATGATCCCCCCCACCCGCTGTGCACCCCAGATTCTGCATGAAGGAAAGGAATTCAGTGGGAGGCAGGGGACCACGTGAAGGAGCCTGGCCCAGTCAGTGGGGCAAAGCAGGGCCAGCCCTTCCTGTTTTTTCGGAAGCTGACAATGGGTGCAGCATGTCCCTGGGACCCCAAGTCCCCTCAGGGCCCTGCCTGGAGGAAGGGGGCTTTAGGAGGCATTCTCGGGGCACCGGCTGACAGGAGAACCTGAAGACAGGTGACCCCCTCATCCCAGTATTGCCACTGAGAGGAACTCTAGGGCCACTCATTTTGTACCGGCTCCGAGTCTGCAAGTCCACATGAAAGGCTCCTAACCTGACACGTGACCCCTGGCAAGTCTCTGCCCCTTTTGGGCCCCAGTTTCCCCCTCTATGCAGGGTTGCCCAGAAGGGCTTTCCAGCTCTGACCAAAGAATGTGCCCACTCCTAGCCTCCTGATGGAGGCTCCTCCAGGGGTGAGGCACGGGGCAGGAGATACACCCAGCCTGCCTCCTCACGGGATCCCATTCCCCCTGGGAGAGGGATGTGTCACCGAGACCACAACTTTCTGGAAAACGCCCACAGTTCACTTCTTCCTCCGGTTTGAACTGGAGGAATCGCATCCTTCTTGCTCACATCTCCTTGGATCTATTTTTGGCTTTGGCAGGCTTGATGTGGTGGCCTGTGCGGGTGTTCCCTTTTAATTTGGGGTCTAAAGCCGTCTGAGGCCCCGACCAGTAATTATGAGTGCAGAGCCATTTATGGAAACAGCTCTGAAAAAAGTCAGTAATGGGAACTCTCTAAAAATACCTCAGAAATGAAGCCTTGGGCTGCCTCTCGGAGCGCTGAGATTTCTGGTTGGGAGGAAGCCCCTCAGGATGCAGAATCGATAGGTGATCAATTCCATGGCGCCCCTGTGGGGCAGCACAGGCCGTGGGGACACGGGTCTTGTTTTGGGCCTAAAGTGGGCCCCTCGACCTCTGTTACTGGCAGGACCAGCCAAACAGGCCCAGCCCGTCCGCCTCCAGGGCCCTGAGGGAGCCTGCTCTCCACCTTGGGGGCCAGGCAAGTCCCACAGCAAAGTGAAAACATGGGTGGCCCCTGATGGAGACATGCTGGGACATGGAAGCCACTACCAGACCAGCAGTGATACTGTAGTCCAAGGACCAGTGGATGCTGGACACTGAGCCACTGTCCTGGGGACCAGGAACCCTTGGGGAGAAGGGGCGGGGCCTCCCCTCTGAGCCCCTGGAACACAGGGGACTTAATAAGTGGGCCACTGAGAGCCTCCAGTTTCCACCCCACATTGTTTGGTCCCTGCCCTCAAATTGCTCACCTTCCAGCCGGGCAGATGAACCAGGGCCCGGGGCTCCTGGGGTGGGGGAAAGGGCGAACATGCAGGCTGATCTATGTGGGGTCAGAGCGAGGAAAAGGGGCTTTTACAGCAGGACTGAGAGGAAAGCAGCCTTTAGACATGGTGGGATGGGGGCCAGGCAGGAGAGAGCGGCTGGAGGAGGGCCTGGGGGAGGCTGAAGGCAGCCAGGCGGCCCAGGAGGCCATGTGGATGAGACGGGCCAGCTCAGGGGGCCTGGGATGCAGAGCCGAGCTGCGTCCCTCCTGGGGACCCTGCGGGGCTGGGGAGGGTTTGAGGGCAGGAAGGATGGATGGACACAGAAGATTCTGTTCCCTGAACGGCTGCTCTGAGCTTGAGGAACAGGGGGTCTTTTGAAGTCTTACTTTTTGGTCAGAAACAAGACAGATTTGAGTTGTCTGGATGACTAAATTTTGTCCAGGGCACAAAAATAGTTGAAGCCTTTGCTGGTGTCGCTTGTGGACCCAGGTGTGGCATCTGGAGGTGTAGCCTGTAGGTGGTGGGTGCAAGGCCTCAGAAGTGGAAAGGCGGAAATGTAGGCTGCCTCCTGCCCATAGTGGACCCTTCCCGTAAACATGGGACCCGGAGGTGGTTTAATCAGGGGCCGGAGGAGAAGGCCCACAGTCCCATTATCCCACGGTGATTCATGAGTGTTTGTTGTTTCAGAAACCACATTAAGGCGATTCAGAAACTAAATTCATCTGTTGTTTCTCCAGACAGAAGCTGGTTCAGTGTTTGAACATTTTTGGCAGCTTTTATAAATTTGTGGAAAATAAACATTCAGAGGATCCTATTGAGCCAGGCGTAACTTTGGCTGCTCATATTTTAGCCATTGTGTCCTTGGGATTGTCATGTCAAAGGGGAAGTTCATGTGTATTTGTTCGGGTGTTGCCAGAGGATATCGTTAGATTCCTCTCCACAGCTTCCTCCCAGCAGCGTGTAAGAATGCTCATGTGTGTGCTTACCTATCTCTCGAAGAAATGCCATACTGATCACCCTGTGAAAAGCACCCTCTACCTTTTCCCATTACTTTGGAGCCCATAACCCTCTATATTTCACATACAATACATACAACATGCCTTATTTTACTTTTTTTTTTTTTAATTGGGGAAATGGAACAGGACTTTATTGGGGAACAGTGTGTACTTCCAGGACTTTTTCCCAAGTCAAATTGTCCTTTCAAGTCTTAGTTGTGGAGGGCGCAGCTCAGCTCCAGGTCCAGTTGCTGTTGCTAGTTGCAGGGGGTGCTGCCCACCATCCCTTGTGGGAGTTGAACTGGCAACCTTGTGGTTGAGAGCCCACGCTCCAACCAACTGAGCCATCCGGCAGCTCAGCGGCAGCTCATTGACTTCATTCTAGTTGTGGAGGGTGCAGCTCACTGGCCATGTGGGAATCGAACAGGCAGCCCTGTTGCCCAGAGCTCACGTTCTAAGCAACTGAGTTACCTGTCTGCCCCTTATTTTACTTTTTATTGTTCTTTATATTCCGTCTCCCCCATTAGAGTATAAACTCCATGAGGGCAAGACTTATCATTCTTGTTTGCTCCTGGGTTCCCAGTGTCTAGAACAGTCTTACATACAGTAAGAACTTGATAAATTTGTTTATAAATTGAGCTTGATAAATTGATGAAAAAATATATGTGCAAATGAGTACATTGATTTAGAAAAACATTATTCATAGTCTCCCCTTCCCTCCACCCCATGGCCTTGGAATTTTTACGTGGCTTCCTTACAGGTATCTTGGCATAAAGTTTGGCTCATCTTAAACTCCTATTGAATGGCCACCCCGCCCAGTCCATTGACTGACTGTTTACAGAGCCCTCCACAGCCCCGTGAGAAAAGCTGGGCAGTATCCTTATTCCCAGTTCACAGATGAGGAGACGAGGCCAAGAGGGGAAGTACATGCCTGGTTGGTGCAGGGTCAGGTCCTGCAATGAGTACTGGCCAGAGTGGTCCATGCTGCCTAAAGCTGCCTGGCTGAAGCAGACTTGGTTGCACAGTTAACAAGAAGGAGATAGAGGGGTTAGAAAATGTTCTCCCAGAACACCACTTTTGGGAAATACCTCTCCTAACTCAAAGCAACAGCCACTGAAAGAGGCAAATCCACAGGTGTCCTCTTCCTATCTTCCCCACTGACCGTCATAAACGGGTTGATCTCTTTACCCAGTTCCACACTTTAGGAAATCTCACCAATTTTTTATTAAAATTATTTTCCTAAAAATGTCCCACCCTCTGGTACTTGCCTGGAAGAGTCAGGGTGGGCCGTTTCCTGTGCTGGAACTGCTGGGGGTTTTATTGATTTCAAACCCACAGAACGGAAGTTTGAAACTGGGGTGTGTTCAGGTGAACAAGGTGCTCGTGACCCAGCAAGGGCAGGAGGCCGCGAGGCTTGGTGCCCACACAGAGCTGGCAGGTTTGTGGTTTGTTCCCTCAGTCCCTGGATCCAACGTGAAATGAGCCTCAGGCCTGCGGACAGAGTTCCCAGTGAGCCCCCAGGTCCCACCCGTCAGCTGGGGACGGATGCACTTACTGATGCTTTGAGAAGGGGCGGGCAAAGGATGTGATGGAGTGACCCGTCCTCATTCTCTGTCACAACAGCCTGGACCCATTTCATCCTGCAGATGGGGGATTGTTACACAGCCACGCAATGGAGGTGGTCTGTGTGGTCCCTGAATCCACGGGAATTGTCACCAGTGTGTGTGTGGAGGAGGGGAGTCCTGTGTAGATATTCATGGTGACCATCGCTCGGGGAAGGTGCAGAACCCTGCCCTCCATGCTCTCTGCCCATGCAGGACCCCGATGCCACCTGGGCCACGCTGCCTCGGAAACAGCCTGGCTCCGGGGGGGGGGGGGGGGCACTTGCTGCCTGTCCAGCGCCCTGACTGACGATGGATGTTCTGTTTCTTCTCCTCCCTGGTCCGGGGGTGAAATGCCCACCTCCTCCTGCCCAAACATGTGTGTCCACTGGCCCCACCCAGCACAGCTGTTTGCTTGTGCATCACTGGACCAGGTCCCCACCGCGAGGACAGGAAGTGCTCCCCACATCCGCCTCTGCCACCAGCCTGGTGACTTGTGGTCACTGAGCCCAGTAGCCTGAGAGAGAAGTTTTAAAAAGACTCCCAGACATGTAATTAAAATCTCAGTGTTGGGTTTTGGGGAAGGCGCTGGACGGCTCCCACCCCTGCTCTCCGGAAACACAGATTTTTAGTGTTTGAAAGTGACAGGAGGCTAAAGTGAGGCGGCTCTAAATATACTGTCCTGGGCATTTCCGGGCAGCTGGGGAAATGTGGGATTCATCCCACGTCCATGGCCTCTTGCCCAGAGGGTTGGACCAGCACCCCCACCTCTGCTGCCTCAGGTCCCCGCCCACCTGTGCTTTACTCTCCCCTCTCCCCACAGCTTCCACCCCAACCATCCACTCCCTTGCTGCCTCGAATCTTGGCTTCCCCCTGACCAGAGGCACAGCCTGTGCTCCGAGGCCGGAGCTCCAGTCCTCAGCTGTCAGGTCACAGCTATGCTCATGCCCATACCCACACCGCTGACTTGTGCATGGCTATGGCACCCTTAGCCTGTGCATACGAGGTCCTCTCTGCCTAGAACGCCCTCCCACCACCTCTCCATCCTCCAAGACTGTCCCATCCAACAAGGCCAGTTCAGATGTCACCTCCTCCTGGAAGCCTACTCAGATTTCGCCATGTTTTCGGCCCTTTCACTTCCCCAGCTTGACTGGGCCTCTTAGGAGCTGTCACTCCTGCCTTGCTTCTTGTGCCTTTCTATCTCTCCCTCTGGCCCTCCTTCCTCCTTCACCTTGCTCCAAAAGGAACCTGCCATCTTTCACCCTTTGCTGTGTTTCCTGGCTGTTGTTTTCCTGCCTGTGCCATGTGTCACTCAGCTCTAGGCCTTTGCTCATGCTGGTCCTTCCTCTGCAGTGTCCCTCTCCCATGACATCATGGCAAACGCACTCTCACCTTTCAAGGCCCAGCTCCATTGTCAGCTGTGAGCAGTCACTCTTTCCCACGTACCATCCACGCACATCGGCAGACTCTGAAATACACTGTCGTGTCCCTGCCCAGCCCATGGCCCTTTTTTGCCTTGGGTCTGATGTCCATCTCCCCAGGACCTGTCTTCGGCCAGAGCCAGCAGTGGGGCTGAGCCAGGATCTGCTGGGTTTAGGGCTTGGTGGCAAGAAATGGAAGCTGCCCTTGTTGGTACCCACCGTGTGCCGGGTGCTGCGATTGGCATCTCACTACAGGCCTCGTGGGGCCCTCTCAGCACCTGGCAAGCAGAGCCTGGGGTCAAGCCCATTCCCCAGGGAGGGAATGCCCTCCCCAGGCTGCCCAAGCCCCTGGCTCCCACCGGGCCCTGCCACCCCAGAGCCCGAGCCCAGAGCCAGGAGTGAACACCAGCCCACTTTGTCTTGCAGTGGAGCTTGACCGCACCCTGGGCCACCAGGAGCCCCACTGGAAGGAGTTCCGCTTTGACCTGACCCAGATCCCGGCAGGGGAGGCGGTCACAGCCGCTGAGTTCCGGATTTACAAGCTGCCCAGCACCCACCCGCTCAACAGGACCTACCACGTCAGCATGTTCGAGGTGGTCAGGGAGCGGGCCAACAGGTGCCTGTCCTGCGCCCCAACTCCCGGTCAAGCCTCTGTCAGTGTGTCTGGCTCAGCCCTCAGGCGGGGGGCGGGGATGACATTTCCCAGAGGACAGAGGGGAGCTTCCTGGGCGCACACCCTCACAGATGCAGGATGCTTGGCTCAAGGCCCCGGCACCTAGGGAGAGGCCCAGTATCAGTCGTGGCTTCAAATCCCCACCCTGCCATCCTGGCTGTGGGACCTTGGATGGGTCATTGAGCTCCCAAGCCTCAGTTTCCCCATCTGTCCACGGGCACAGTAACACCTTTCTACGGTAGACACAGTGAGACAAGGCACATAAGGTGCCCAGCCCAGAGCCAGGAGGATTGATGCCCCACTAATTGTCCCCCAGGTGGGCACTGGAAACACGGAGGCAGCTGTGCCGGCTTCGGTTAATTGTTCTTTCGTGTCCACAGGGAGTCTGACTTGTTCTTTTTGGATCTTCAGACGCTCCAAGCTGGGGACGAGGGCTGGCTGGTGTTGGACGTGACAGTAGCCAGTGACCACTGGTTGCTGAACCGTAACAAGGACCTGGGACTCCGCCTCTATGTGGAAACAGAGGAGGGTAAGACTCAGGGGTCAGGTGGTGAACTTTCTCCTGGGGGATCCTCCGAGGCTTCTGGCAGCAGGCACAGCTGGAGCCCCCTCAATTGGCCTGGAGCCCACCCCTTTCTCATGTGGCCACTGGGGTGAAAATGCCCTTCCCACTGTGGGGGTCAGTGGGATAAAGAGGGCGAGGTTCCCACAGTTCAGGACAGCAGGAAGCCCTGACCAGCGGTGGTTTCCCTCCTGTCCTTCTGCAGAACCAACATTGGAGTTGCTAAGAGAGTGAGTCCATGCTTTCTTTCCCCAAGAAATGGGTGATTCTTTCTCTCTGGGGAGCCGCCTTCTATGTTGGGAGTTTCTGTGCTGGGCAGGGCACGAGGGGAAGAGGTTACATCCTCAGGCTCTGGATTTGAATCCCAGCTCTGCAGCTTTCTAACTCTAACCTTGGCAGGTTACTTATCTTTCCAAACCTCCGTTTTCTCATCGCCAGAAGGAGTCATGCATTCATTCATTCACCAGCTGTTTTGGGGGGAGAGCCTCCTTCATCCCAGGCAGTGGGGATAGAAAGCCCGAAAGTGGGCACAGGACTGGCGTGTTTGACTACATCAGGGGCTGCCATGGCCAGAGCAGAGTTGGCCAGGGAGAGGTTGGAAGGAGAGGAGATTGAGAGTCAGGCAGGGGGCATTCTGAGTTACGACAAACCAGGGCAAGGGGCTGGAGTTTTTAGGGAGCACTTGCACTTAATAGCAGTGGAGGATGACAGGATCTGATTCGGGTTTTTACAGAAGACCCCTCAGAGACACCCCCTCAAGGAGGTGTGGCACCCCTCCCAGCCCTTCAGTGTGGGTTACGCTTAGTGACTGGCTTCCCAGAAGGACAGTATGGAGCGGGGTGGGGCGGTAACTTGACGGTGGACAAAGCTGGCCAGCACCACCTCAGCCAGGTGATCGAGGTTCCCACAAATAAGTCATGTGTCCCTGTGTTCCCTGGATATGATGGGCTGAGAAAGCCTCTTCTCCTTGGTGGATCTTCTCTGAAACCCATCACCCCATCTAACAATGAGAAAAACATCTGGCAAACCCAAATGAAGGACATCCTACAGAACACGTGACAAGTACTTCTCAAAACTGTCAAGGTCAAAAACAAGAAAAGCCTGGGAAATTGTCACAGCCCAGAGGCACCTGAGGAGTTGTAATGATTACAGGCCACGTGGGAACCTGGATGGGATCCTGACAGCGAAAGATGACTTTGGAGAAAACTAATGAAATCTGAATAAATCGTGGTGTTTAGTAAATAAAATTCCAATATTGGGTCATTAGTTGTGGCAAATATACTATAATAACCTAAATAAATGTTAACATTTGCCAGGGGACACTGGGTCTGGGTATATGGGAACTCTTTACTGTCTTTGCAATTTTTCTGTAAATCTCAACTATTGTAAAGTAAAAAATTTATATGTATATGAAATAAACAACCCTCTGGCCTCAGTGGGATGTCTAAACTGTGGGGGATGAAAGTAAAGTGAAGCCGGAGAAGCCCCAGGAGCCAGTCCAGGTGAGAGGTGTGAGGGGCTTGTTGGTAGCAGCAGAAATGGAGAAAAGTGGATAGAGGAATCATGGATAATGTGGATGCAGCCAGTGGAGTTTTTTAATAGATTTTTTTTCCGCTCTTGGGGGCTGCTCGTCAGAACAAGCACCCACCACGCCCCGGCAGCTGCTCCAATCAGCTGGGTGTTATCAATCCTACATTAACCGCCCCAGAAAGCATGGGTGGCTGGGCTAGTCCTCGGGCCTAGGAGTCCTCAGACCGAGGTGGGAACCCTGGTTCTGAGAGTCCCTGGCTGTGTGGCTCTGGGCCGCCATGGAGTGACTCTGAAGGTTCTCAGTGACACATGAGGTCCAGGATTACTGTCAAGACAAGTGGGATCATCGGTGTGAAATGACGTTGAAACCTGTACATGACTGTCACCAACACTGACCCTGTGGTTCACCAGCCCTCCTTCCACCGTCTCCCTCAGGCCTGCCTGCCTGGGGGCAGGGGCTGGACTGGGGACTCTGGGCTTCAGATGAGGAAACTGAGGCACAGTGGGTCCCCCTCAGGCCTTCAGCCCCTGTGCTCCTGGGCCCACCCAGGCCCCGGCAGAAGTCCCTGCTGTGTCCATGTATAAGGCCACCGCCCTTGAGTGACCCCCCTCTCCTCTCTCTGTCTCAGGTCACAGTGTGGATCCTGGCCTGGCCGGTCTGCTGGGGCAACGGGCGCCGCGCTCCAAACAGCCTTTCATGGTCACTTTTTTCAGGGCGAGCCCCAGCCCTGTCCGAGCCCCTCGGGCAGTGAGGCCCCTGAGGAAGAGGCTGTCGAAAAAAACCAACGAGCTGCCGCAGCCGAACAAGCTCCCAGGGATCTTTGGTGAGGTCTGGGGCTGGCCCGGGTCTGAGCCCACAGGCTTTTGGCCGAGAACCAGTGGTGGCGACACAACCCTCTACCCCTCAGTAGGGTTCAAGCCGATGGTCACCCTCCACCCACCTTTCCTGACACCCTCCTTTTGCCCCATGCCTCTGGGGACCAACTACACTGTCTCCAAGACATCTCTGCCACCCAGGAGTCCCTTCTCTGCCCTCCCCTGGCTCACCAGGCCTTCCCTGGAATCTCTACCAGAATCCAGTGCCTCTTCCTCCAGGCAGCACCACCCCTGGTGGCCCTTGTTTCTTCCCTAGTTCCCCTGTGGGATGCACAGTGGTTTAGGTGAAGGTCTCCCGGCCAGTCTCAGCCCCCGGGGATCAGGGATGGTCCTGACCCCACTACGGGCCTTCCTTTCCTGCATGGGAGTCGGCCCTTTGGCTGACCTCAGTGTGAGCTACGTGACCTGTGGAATGGGTGTGGCAGGAGAGGTGAGGTGCCTCAGGAGGAAGGAGGAGGTGCCGCAGCCTAATGGCTGAGGGTCCCCAGGGGTGTTTATTGGAGCATCAGGAGGCCCACAGGTTGAAAGTCAGGGGAGGGTGAGCTGAGCGCGGGGTTACTCTGGAGCCATTGGGAGCGTCTGGAGCCATTGGAGGTTCTTGAGCAGGGTCATGGCACCAGCAGAACTGCAGGGATGGGCTTTAGGAGACCAAGTGATTCAGTTTCCCATCATTCATTTATTCCATAAATGTGCCCATCAGGGCGTCCCCTGCCCTGGGAGTCCCCTGTGGTAGCTGCACAGAGCAGGACCCCAGAAAAGACCTTGCACCATCTGTCCCCTGCAGATAACGTCCACGGCTCCCACGGTCGGCAGGTTTGCCGTCGGCACGAGCTCTATGTCAGCTTCCAGGACCTCGGCTGGCTGGTAATTTCTACTCTTCTCCTTCTTTCTTAAATGACCATCCCCACCTGAAGATCGTAAGAGTATCTCTAGGAGGAGGCAGAATTATGGGGAATCCCATTTTCTCATGTATTGTTTCTTCTGTGTTTTCCAAGTTTTCTAAAGGGAGAATATGTTACTTTTATAGTGAGAAAGTGTTTTCTGATAAAAGCCATGAAAATGGAGACAATCTGAATCCTGAGCCATAAAATGTCAGAGCTCCAACAGGGAAATTGAGCCAGGTTGGCAGTGCCTCTGTGCCTTTGCTGTGACGACGGCAGCTACAGGAGACAGGGGTGGGGGTGGGGGACAGGCTGGGAGGACGTGCTGAGTGCTGGTGCAGGTGAAGGGGAAAGCTTGTTTCCAGTCCTGTCTGCTGAAGGGCAGGTGGATGTCAGGTGTCTGGGGGACGGCCCGCGAGGGGCCCGAGGGTGGTTTGATGGGGCCCTGAGGCTGAGGGAGGGTAAGGGGCAGCCCTGAGTCGTCCCGTGACAGGTGCTGGACAGGGGGAGCTTGGGAGGAGACACATGATGGGACTCACCTTCTTCCGTTCTCCCCCTTCTCCCCCAGGACTGGGTCATCGCCCCCCAAGGCTACTCAGCCTATTACTGTGAGGGAGAGTGCTCCTTCCCACTGGACTCCTGCATGAACGCCACCAACCACGCCATCCTGCAGTCCCTGGTCAGTACCTCGCCATCCTGCCTGGACCCTGGGGGGAGGGTGTGCTGAGGAGAGGGCCTCAGAAAGCCAGGAGGCGATGGGAGCACCTGCTTGGGTCCCGGGGAGCTTTCTCTGCATGGAACCTTTGCTGCGTGCACGTGTGCTTACATCCCACACCTGTGTACAGGCTGGCCCCTGTGTGGTCACGCTGTGTGTGCAGACTCAGTGCTGGTGCACACACACAAGCACACACATGCGCGTGGGGACATGCAGGTACGTGTGGTGGGACCGAGGCTCATACAGGCAGCCCACTAGTGGTCACAAGCACACATATACAGAACAGGTGTGCATCCCACCTGGGCACCAGTGTGCTCTGAACACACGTGTACTGTGCACACTGGTGTGTTTCACCTCCTGTGACATGTGCACATGGGTGAGAGACGGGTGTGTGTTCACCCACCGCATCATGGCGTGTGCAGGGCGAGTCACTCGTGTGCCCATGTGCCGTGTGCCGGGGGCTGTTCTGGGCTTGGGCTCCGCCTTCCGTTTACTCCCCGTTGGCTTTTTCTCCTGGTCCTCCCAGCTCTTGGTTTTCCACAGATGGTGTGCTTTTTGATGCCCTGGTGTCTGCGGTAACTTTAAATGAGGAAAAATGTGTCTGTGAAGAATATCGTTGCTGCTGCTTATTGCTCAGTGTTTAAATGTTTGCTGTGCTGAGACTTCTTTCTAGAATGTTTACCTAGACTGCCTAGTACCTAGTATCCCCAGCCTTGTGTTTACCTCATAAGAAGTTGTCAAGGTGATGCCTTAGGGTGAGAGTAAATGTAACAAAAGAGGCTTCAACCCTGTAATACCTCCTTTCTCAATGTCAAGTGGGATTTGCTGGCCCCAAGGGGCTGCCTTCCTCGGAGAAGCCGAGGGCTGACAGGCTGCGTCCTCCAGCACGTGCGTCTCCCAGCACCCCCGAGAGGGATGCGGGGTGTCGACTGCACCTGCACCTCCAGGGCCGTCCCACCCCACCCCTGCCCCACCCGAGCCCACAGACCCCAGGACAGCTCCGCAGGAGCGAGCGCTCAGGCTGGGCTGGGTGCAGAAAGGCCGCGGCTGCGCTCTCAGGAAGGCTGTCAGTGAACTCAGGAGCCAAGGCCAGGCCAAGACGGTGGGTCCTGTGAGAAGGGAGGACGCGGCCTCAGCACGAGGAGGAGGTTCTTTCCAGGCGGAAGGATCCAGTGCGCAGGCCCCAGGACAGGAGCCACTGGGAGGGCTCAGGGGAGGCAGGGCTGGAGAGCAGCGAAAGGGCTAAGGGAGGTTACTCTGGGCGGGGCCGGGGCCACCAACATAGGCCTAGGGGTCCCGGGTAAGGTGGCAGGTGAGTGGATTGAATCCCAAGTAAAGTGAGAAGGCTTTGCAGGGTTTCAGCAAAAGAGTGTTATGATCTGACTCGCGAGAAGCATCGCTCGGGCTGCGGTGAGAGGATGGGAGGCTGGACCATGGGTGGAAGGTGGAGGCCAGGAGAGTGAGGAGGCTGCTGCGGTCACCTGACAAGAGGACCCGGGTGGCTGCTGGGTGGTGAGCAGTGACTGAGGCCACAGGATGGTGGAGGCAGGGCCCCTGTCAGGAGCGACTGGAGGGAGGGCCAAGGGCAGGAACCAGGGGCCTCCAGGGAGGGCTGAGCGACCTGGTGGGTGCGGCCTGTGGGCTGAGGAGTCAGTCATCTGCTTCTGCCACACGTTTGAGGCCTGATGTGACCCCATGTGGCCAAGTGGGCAGGTGGCTGGATCCCCGAGTCTGGACTTCAGAGGAGGCCAGGGTGAAGCTCTGAACTGGGAGATGTGGCCCGAGGCTGGTCTTCGGGTCTTGAGAACAGATGAGGTTCTCTGGGGACACAGCAGGTACAGGATAGGAGAGGCCTGGGAAACAAGGGAGCCCTGGAGAAACTGGGGGAGTCGTTGTGGGGGCCCTTGAGGCATTTGGGGGCCAAGAGAAGGAAGGTGTCCCTCCAGGCTTACCCTCCAGGTCGTTCTCCACGCAGTAGCTGGGTGGTCTCACAAAAGCACAGACCTGACCTCATCTCAGCTGAGAAACTTCCCTTCCTGCACATTATCTCCAGGAGGCAGTCGGAGCCCTCAGCCTGGGATGCGGGGCCCCTCATTAGCCGCCTTGCCGACCTCACCAACGTCCCCCCGCACCCACCCCCCTGCCTTCCTCTCCCTGCACACGCTCAGTGCCAGCACATGCCCTGGGTCTCCTGCCTCCCTGCCTTTGCACTTGCCGTTCTACCTGGAGGGCTTCCCCCTCTACCCTGGGCCCAGCCAGCTCCTGCCTGCCCTACATGCCTCACCTGCGGGCCTTCCCTGCCAGGGGTGGTCACCAGCGCTCAATGCCCCACAGCGCTGAGGGCCCGCTGTGATTGTTGTGTCACTCCCAGGGGTCCCGGCTGTCTATTGGAGTGTTCCCCATGTCCCTTTCCTCCCCCCGAATATGGGAACAGGAACCATGTCTGGGACGTTTCTGTGCTCCCCGTCCTGGCGTGGCAAGCACAAGGCACGTGTCCGATACATTTGTGTTGGACATGAGAAAAGTAGCATTATACCCATTTGGCAGAGGAGAAAAGTGAGGCCCACAAGTGAGAGAAATGTACCTAAACTAACAGAACCTTCATCTCCTAGTGGCTCAAAAACAAATTCAATGGAATGGCACATTAGACTCCACAAATCAACCTGTTTGGTGCCAGATGGTATACAAGGCTGTTTCTCTTTCTGTCGCTGATCTGATACAGTTCTGGTCTAGGGTGGAGTCGCAGAATGGCAGCACCTGTGTGGTACCTGATTTCTGTCTCCAATGTCCCAACTCAGGAAAGGCCCTCCCTGGTTTCCAGCCACTTAGAGCCCCATGGCTGGCGCACGAGCGTGGTGTCACCTGGTTTTTTTCACGTGGGTCTATGAATGCCAAGCCCAGACAGCACATGTGGAGTGCCAGTGGCCCCCACGTCCCATTCTGGCTGGACATCTTCAAAGAGGCCTCAGCTTCCCCAGCGGGACATAGAGGAGCCCTGGGCCTCGAGCCAGCCCAGTGCCCACTGACAGTCCTGGCAGGCTGGCTCAGACCTGGGGCTCCCAGGACAGGGCTGGGCATTGGGGAACGGGAGCCAGGCTGCCGAGCAGGGTCCCCCTGACAGCCTCATCCAGGTCCTGCTCAGCAGCCTCCATGAGGGCCGAGCAGGCCTGGGCCCTCGGAGCGGCCATGATGCAGGAGATGGAAGCAGGTTTCCTTTCCTCTCCTGCCCCCGACAGCTCGGGGCTGCCTTCATGGCCCATCCGTGTGGGGCCCGATGAGGAGTCCAGTGTAAACTCAGCTCATCCTGCCAAGCAAGTCTCAGGATGTTTGTCTGGAGGCCGAAATAGCTCCCTCAGTCAGGCTCTTCTTTGGTGGGTAAAGCTGTTTAGGAGGAGGGTGTGGGGCCACTGCACCCAGGTCCAAGTCCTGCCACAGGCCCCGGGGCCCGTGTGCCCTCAGTTTCTTCATCTCCCAGAGTAATACTTAGCCTTAGATGCTGTTAGGAGAGGTGAAAAGTGCTTTGAGAAACAATGGTGCAGAACACCCAGGGTGAACCTAGAATCCTCGGCTTCGCCGGTTGTCCCACGACTCTCAGCTCCCAGAGGAGGAGGAGAAAGAGCATGAACAGTGCAGGCAGACAAGACAGCGTCAGGGACGTTACAGAAGCACAGAGAAGAGGGAGGCGTGGAGGGGACCCCAGAGGGTCAGTGCTTCAGGGGCACCAGGCAGAGGGACCAGTCACCAGGCGCACCTTGTTTGGGGACCAGCAGGGTCTAAGGGGAGTGGACGTGGCAGGGAGCAGGTGGGTGCCCAGGTGGTGCTCTGAGAGCCTCGGGGGGAAGGGGTCAAGGAGGGCAGGGTTGGGCACATGTGCACGTGACGCCTTTCCTGGCTGGAGAATGGAGGCTCCAGGGGCAGGCAGGAGCGGGGGGCCGGGGCCGGGACGGAGGGTCCTGGGAGGCCAGCGTGCTCATGCCTCTGCCTGCCGCCCCTCCCTGGCAGGTGCACTTGATGAAGCCAGACGCAGTCCCCAAGGCGTGCTGTGCGCCCACCAAGCTGAGCGCCACCTCCGTGCTCTACTATGACAGCAGCAACAACGTCATCCTGCGCAAACACCGCAATATGGTGGTCAAGGCCTGCGGCTGCCACTGAGGCCCTGCCCTCGGGAGGCTGCAGCCTCCACCTGGCTCAGGCCCCTCTCCGGGGGCAGGAGACCTTCAAACCCAGCGAGACCTCAGGCAGGATTGGCATGGAGGGTGCCCAGAGATAACATGTCCCTGGCCTCCCTCCTTCCTGCCAAGGCTGGAGCTTTCCCAGGTTCCTCTGCCTCCCTTCCCCGCCTGAGCTTGTGATAGACTCCAGCCTCCAGTCATGTGGTCTGAGTCAGCAAGCAGGATTCTGCCCCAGCCATCTCCCCCAGAGGCACGTGCTGACTGGCTCTTTGGGGTTGGCACAGAAGTCCCAGTTGAGGACCTGCCCATGCTCATGGCGGGTCCAGGCTGTGGGCTGATGTGGGATGACCTGAGAGGCACCTGGAGCACAAGATGGCCACCTCAGGCCCTCCACTGTTCATTACAGGGCTTGGGGATGCGTAGACAGGGTCTGGATCACCTGCAGTTGCCTGCCTTTCCCAGGTGCAAAACTAGGCATTTCTGGACACTTCTGTTAAAGAGTGTGGACTTACACTCTCTGTTCTATATTCGTGAGTTTGAAATACTAAACTGCTGGCCACAGGGAGGCATATGGGGCAACTCAGAAAGAGCTGAATGAATAACATGGTTTAGGGCTTAGGCCAATGGCATTTATCTTTCCCATCTTCCTGCCTTGATCTGCCTCTGTGTGGGGAAGACATGGACATTTGTGTGCAGGGCATCGACATTTTGCCTTTGGAGAAACAAAAAATCTTGGGGGCCTACCCATCTATGTGTCACTGTGTCGAACCACTGGGAGTTCAGCTCTGTGGGAAAGTTATCTTTTTGCCTAGCCAAGGGTGGTGAGTCCATGGAGTGGCCTGGGATGAGAGTGCTCAGCGCAGACGATATAATTTCCCTTTCACTTCTGCGTGGCAGACATCAACAATCAACCTTGATATTTTTTCTGCCAAATCTGGATAGAATTTCAAAATGATCAGCACAAAACTCCTGGTAGCCATTTCCAACAGTTGACACGTGAAGTGAAAGCTGTTTGCCATCTCCTGCTGAGGGGCAATCCATTCCACCCAGAGCAATACATCTGCGACACTGGGCACTCTGTGGCCAGGTGTGGGGCCAGAGCAGGGGCTTGTCAGTACCTGTGGTACCCATAAGTTGTCAAAAACTGGCTGGGCCCCAAGTCTGTGTCACCATGTGTGCCCAGGAGCCCCATCCTGTTTCTTGGGGCCTCTGAGCCAAAGAAAAGGCCCCTGTCCCAGGGGAATGACAGGTGGTAATTAGGCTGAGCTGGGTGGGGAAGTTCCCGGAAACCACTGTTCTCCTTGGAGCAGCAGAAGCAGTTGGAGTGTTTATTTGATTTCTGACTTGCTAAGCCTATAATTTACCTGCTGGAGCAGACAGAGTCCAGCTGCCCGAACCCTGAAATACTGTGTCATTAATAGCAAGTCCTGGGCCTGCCCCAACCCACAGGCACAGCCCACAGAGGCAGAATGACCCATGTGCCCAAGGACACACATCCCTGGAATTCACTGCACCCTGAGGACAGGTTCCCGGAGAGCAGGTCTGGAGCAGGGGTGGAGGCTGGGGCCACGCTGCGGGGTCAGCAGTCCCCCCACCTGGACCTGGGAGGGACTCTGGAAGCGAGTACAGAGGAAGAGGCCCCCCCTCCATGTACACAGGGGACTGGTCCAGACTGTCCTGAAGGATGTAGTAAGTTCCCCATCAGTGCAGGGATCTGAGCTCTGGCCTATATGTTAAGAGACCGACTGATAGGTGGCTTCCTTCTCTGGGCCTCATTTCCCATCTTTAATATGAAGGCAAGGGACTTTCTGACCTCCAAAAGACCTTCAGCCAGGGAATGAGTGTCTGCTGACCCTTTTTAACACTGAGCCCAGCTACAGCCTCAGGACCCTGAACAGAGCTCAGGTGGTCATCAAGATGAGTCATGCTCCAGGTGTCTGTGACGAATTGGCACATCACATGGAACCTGTTTGCCATTCTAGTACTTGTCTAACAGCTCTCTTCCCCACATCAAGGAGTGTCCTTTAGGGAACTGTAAATGTAAAATTAGCCAGTCATTTTGACAAGTAAGTGTTTTATTTCCCCTAGTACCTTGAGTGCCCAGTCAATGGCCTGGTGTAGGGAGGGGGGCAGCAGGAATGTCTGTCCAATTACCCAAAGGCTTGTAGATACTGAGTACACCTTCCCTATCAATCTACACACAGTAGGAATGGAATTGCAATCCTCCTTTTTCATGAAGAACAGCTGAAAAACTGTCACTGCTTTACCCACCCGGCCATCCGCAACTTCTGAGATCTAGTCACTAAATCAGATCACCTGGAAGCCCTGAGCAGTGACACTAGTGTGGACACAAAGCCCATCCATTTTATTCCCTGAGTTATCTATTTGCTGAGCCAAGCATGGCAGCTGCAATGCGTGGCCCAGGCTGGCAGACACGCATCACAGATGCCACCATTTCCCTTCCTTTTGCTGAGGACATCGCTCGTTTATCTGGTCACACCAGACCAGAAGGATAAATAGGGGTGGTCAGACCCACTGACAGCACTGAGAAATCAGTGACAGTTGACGAGGACACATGGAAAAACAAGCTAAGGAGAAATGCATAGTAGTAGTCTTGGTATCTGCACTTGAATCCTGGCCTTGAGACCAAGTTGTCAGAATGGTAGTGTTCACTTTTATTGCCTAAGGAAGGGAAATAACATGTTCTGGAAATATCTCTAATAAATAAATAGGAAAGAGGCAGTGGAGCAAGGGTACAGATTTTTGGAGCCTCCACAGCAGAGCAGGATATTGGTTCTTTCCTTCCAAGCTATTATAAAGATCAGATACCGTGTTTCCCCGAAAATAAGACCTACCCCGAAAATAAGCCCCAGGTAAGATCGTCAGCCAGATGGATGTATTTAGTACATTATGACGATGTTCCAGATGACATGACTGTATTTGAATAAATATAGATTATCATACATGAAAAAAATAAGACATCCCTGAAAATACGCCCTAATGTGACTTTTGGAGCAAAAATCAATAGAAGACCTGCTCTTATTTTCGGGGAAACATGGTATGTGCATAACCATTTAGTACAATGTCTGGCTTCTAAATGCTTAACTGGTACCTGCTTGTATTGTTACAAATGAATTTGCTAATTTTGAGCCCCTTTGATGCTTGTCCACTAAACCTCCTCCCAGAATGTGTTCTGTGGATGATGGTGTATTTATTTCAGAGCTGTGCTTTTCTGTAAAGTATCTACACAGTGCAATCCTTTGAGGGCAGGACTTGAATTCTCAAGCGCTTGAAAGGCCTGAGGCAAGTGCCCAGTTTTGCCCACAGTGGTCAGGGCCGTGAAACTTTGCTGTGCTCCCAGAAACACGGGGTCCCACTGTCCTGCTGAGGGCATTCAGCACCCACCAAGTACCGCTTTCAGCAATTTAAACAAGGGGTTGTCCATCCCAGGTTTTCCTACATAAGGAAAAGACTATGTGCAAGCACTTGACCCACTTCTTTTAAATGTGTTTTTCATTTACTACAAAAATAATGCAAGTTTGGAGGAAAAGTTTTAAAAATATATATATGTATATATATGTATGTCTATACACACACATATATATATATGAAATACAATTCAAATGACCATAGTCGTACAACTCAGATAAACACACTATTGGTATTTGTGAATTTATTTCACTTTTTTCATAGGATATACATATATAGATGTTTACATATTACAGCTATTTTGACAAAATTGGTATCATACTGTACTATATAAAGTGCTTAAGATATGCTTTTCCCACTTTATTATATGGTGAAAATTTCCCTGTTAATAAATATTTTTTAAAAACATGGCCTTGAGTTTTCTATCACCTAAACTCTATAAGATTCAGTTTTCACCATTAAAAAGTGGGTCCCACAATCCCTTCCTCGGAGTGTTTTGGGGAGGCTGCCGTGACTGTGACGAATGTATTGTGCCAGCAGCGTCTGGAGGCAGATGTGCTGTTAGAGGAAACTCCAGGACGGATCCTGGGGCCACAACCCCAGGTCTCTTCCTTCGTGCATCCATCAGAGGAGCAGCACACGGACAGGGCTCCACCCTGAAGGAAGGACTGAGGGAATGAATCGGCAAAACCGAGCCCCATGTCCTCAGTCCTGGTTCTGGAGCAGCAGGAACGTGGACAGGGAGGCCGCCTTCGACAGGAGCCAAACAGTCGCAGGAAAGCAGCTTTGCCCTTCAGGCTGCAGCAAAGGCCCCACAGCACCCCAGGGGTCCACTTCCCACAGAGCCCTCCTGAGCAAGGGGGAGAGGGGTGAGTGTTGTGCTGAGTAGCTGAACTAGGTGGCTAGGTTACTGCTCCCCAAGCTCTAATACCTTTCTCCTGCTTGGAAGAGTCAGGCTGTGCACTCAAGTCGCAACACAAGGGTCCAGACCAAGCATGGGGACTATGACTGTTCTCCCCCAGGCCCTTGGGCGTCCCTGCCGTAGACTGAGCCTAGAGCCCAATAAAACTCCCAAGACTCCATTATGATGGAGGGGAGGGTGGGGAGATGGGCCAAGCTTCATGTCACAGCTCTGCCACATTGTCCTGGGTGACCTTTGCAGTCATGTTCCCTGAGCCTTGGTTTACCTCTGTACAGGGTTCTGGGGTGGACACGGCAAGGTAATACCCATGGACATCCCAGTAGGGCCTTGAGAGGGGCAGCAACCAAACTTGCTAAGCTTTCCCATCCTGGAGTCGCAGGGCCAAAGGGCAACAGGCCTCTCCTGCCTCCTGGCTCATCCAGATCTCAACAGAAGATGAAAAAGTCCAGCCCAGTGGATTCAGAATAGCTTGAGCACCCAACGCACAGGGAGGTACCCAGTGGCTACAGGGCAGTCCCTGCTCAGAACCTTCTGCATGAGGGATCTTTAAAGCCACCTGGCCAACCAGAACATGGAGTGGGAATGGAGATAAAGCCAGCCCGCGTTGAGCATCAAGCAGAGACTGCACACAGTAGGACCAGACTGTGAGCTTAGTATGGGATAGGGCCATTTGTCTCATTCAGGGGTCAGCAAACTTTCTGTAAAATTCAGGTAGTAAATATTTTGGGGATTGTATTGGTTAATTTTATGTACCCACTTGGCTAGGCCATGGTATCCAGTTTTTGGTCAAACACCAGTCCAGATGTTGCTGTGAAGCTATTTTTCAGACATGATTAACATGTAAATCAGTAGGTTGAAGTAAAGAGTTACCCTCCATAATGTGAGTGGGCTTCATGCAATCAGTGAAGGCCTCGAGAGAAAAGATTTTTCTGTCATTTATTGTATCTGGTAAAAAAAAGTTTATTTTACATTCAGGAGCCACAGTGGTGGCCCAGCAGAAGCCCTGGCAGCAAAGGCCTGGAAAGGTGGTGGGGAGGGTGGTGCCAGGGCTGGCTCCCAGGCCCACGGCCATGCTTGGGAAAGAGCCAGAGGAAGCCCAGGCTATGCCTGCAGAGGAGCTGCTCCAAGCTGACCCCGAGAAGGGCCACGGCACAGACCCCTGCTTCACGGGACATCCTTGGGTGCTGGTTCCCCGGGGCTCATGGCTCTGGGACGCGCAGCAGCCATGTAGAGAAAGTGCCTCTTACACGTACTCCCCACAGTCAGCAATGATCACTTTCTGCTTTGGCTTCCCATCCTTGCTGCCCTGGGCCTTTGCAGGTGGAACAGAAGAGGAGAAACCGGGGGAGAGAGGGCGAAGGTTAAAGGCAGGCTCAGGGACACCCCCACACACCAGCCTGAGCAGAGGCAGCCTCCTCCTGGGAGCAGCTGGGGCCCCTCACTCCAGCTCTCCAGGCCACAGGGGGCCCGCTCCAGCTCTCCCATGGGGCTGTGCACCAAGGGCCCGGACGGCCACCTACCTCAATCTGTCGCAAGACATCCAGGCCTTCTGTGACCTCCCCAAATACCACATGCTTGCCATCCAGCCAATCCGTCTTGTCACACGTCAGGAAGAACTGGGAGCCATTGGTGTTTGGGCCGGAGTTGGCCATGGAGAGCAGGCCTGGGGGAGAGAAGGAGCACGTCAACTCCCTCCACCTGGCTCCTCCGGCCAGGCAGCCTCAGACCCGGGGATGTACTGACCACGCGGATGCCTTACCTTCCACTCAACTGACAGTCAGTGAAGCGGTAAGCAGGCTTGTTTCAGTCATTTTATACTGGTGTGTTCTATCATTCGTTCAATAAATACTTATGGTCTATTTTGAAACCAGGCCCCTGTTGAGCCCTGGGGACCTTGGTCCCAGCGCTGGTGGAGCTCACAGCCTAGTGGAAAAGTCACTGAAAAGAAAATTGTGCTGTGACAACCGTGACATAGTGAAGCCCAGTGACACAGACATCTGTGCAGGGAATGGAAGCACACGAGGCAGTCACCTAACAGAATATGTGCGTGTATGTTTTATATATGTGTGCTGGCACCACCGTCATGGAAGGCTTTCTGGTGGAGGTGACATCGGAATTTCGTCTAAAAGGCCCTGGTTTGGCGGGGCTGAGGGTGTGTAGCACGAAGAGCCGCAGCTCGTCTGTGGTGGCCTCTGTACCGTGTGCTCCCTCTCGATGGGGACTGTGTCCCCTTCTCCTCTCAAAGCCAGAGTAGATCAGGGTCGGACACACATCAGAGCAGCCCTGGGAATATCTGTTTCAGATATTCAAATATTAATTGTGTTTATTATGTGTCAGACGTTGTTCCAGAATACAGTGGTGAACAGAAAGCCTGGGTCTTGCCCTCATGAGGCTGACATTCTCAGAAGGAGAACAGAGAATAAATAAATAGGAAGATAAATTTATCATTTCAGGTAAAACGTGTGTGACAAAAAAGAAGCTGAGTAAAAAGAAGAGCGAGAAGGCAGGACAGCCCATTTTGGAGAGGGCGGTCAGGGCAGGTCTCTCGGGTAAGTGACGCGTGTGTGACACCTGCAGGAAGTGGGGGTGAACCCTGTGGAGACTGGAGGAAGAACGCTCCAGGAGAGGAAGCAGCAGTTGCCGAGGCCCCGAGGGGCGTGAGCTCTGGGTGTGTGAGAAATAGCAAGACTGCGGTGGGGACGCCGAGGGCAGAGCAGCTCGGTCCGCGAGCTCGGGGAGGTGCCAGGCTCTGACCACCTCTCGAAGATTAGACTCCGAGGGGGAAGAGGCGAGAGCGGACATGGGGACGTGAGCTCGCAGCACCCAGGTGGGTGTGGAGGGCAAGGGCGGCCGGACCAGGAGGAGATGTGAAGGTGGACCTGAGGTACGGGTGACGGAGGAGAGGGGTCACGGATGAGCCCTAAGTTTCTGACTAACCGGCTAGATGGGTGGTGGGGTCACGGGCTGAAACAGGGAAGAGGGGGAGGAAGAGTTTGGGGGAGAAGAACAAGAGCTGTTCAGGTCTGTGAAGCCTGTGGGGTGTCCAGAGGGGAGACGACAGGGAGAGGTCGGCATGGAGTGGAGACATAAAGTGGGCAGGATTAATTTACGGACAGGACTGAGAGCCTGGGATTAGAAGTCTGCCTGTGGTTCTCAATGGGGTTGGTCCTGTCCCCAGGGGCCCTTTGGAAATTTAAATGTATTTTTGAATATCAGAAATATTAGGGGGTATAACGGCATTAGGGGTTGGGAGCCTGGAATGCTACATGTTCTGCAATATCTCACTCAATGAGAAACTGTCCCATATCCTCTTAGACTTTCAAATGTCCTGCCGCACACTGGTGTAGGTGGAAGATCTGTTTACAATTACCTGCACCCAAAACCTAACTGCATTATACATTTTAGCCCAAAGTTTTTTATTTTCTTTTGTGTTTTTTTCCAACTACTATCAAGAGAATACTGTTCTTGAATTCAGAATTTAACCAACTGTATTTACCATTCCACAAAATCACGCATGTCACCAACAGCAATTCTACTGCTGGCATCCACGGTGCATTTCTCCTTGCTGTACCTGAAAGGTTCCCTTTGTCATCGGGCATAGCTATACCTGAACATTTATATACGAAAAGCCAGATTCTTCTATTACAACTTACTTTTTTTGATGTTCTTTTCTATTAGTTATACAATAATATTGATCTTTAAATAACTGTATGGGTAGGTAGAATATATCACCCAAGAATTTTGCTTCAGCACAGCAAAGAGGGGCACTACAAACTACCAGACAGAAAAAAGGGGTAAAGGGTGACAGGAGTCCATGGGGGACACAGACTGAACTCCGAACCACTTCTATTTCGGGGGGTCAGGAAAAGGAGGAGACAGCAAAGACTGAGAAAAAGCAGCCAATCAGGTAAAAAGAAAACTTGAAGAGGAAGGAGTCCTGCCAGAGAAATGAAGAAAGATTCAAAGAGCTGGGGGTTAGCAGCGTAAATGCTGCTGGGGACGGGACAACATGAAGCCAAGAACTGGCTGTTGGAGGACAGAAGCTGTTTGCATCTTTGATAAAAATGGGGAGATGGGGCTAGAAGTCTGGCTAGAGGGGTACAGAGAGAACAGAAAGCAAGAGTCTACACAACCTTTTCAAAAAGTTTTGCTTAGGGGACCAGAGGCCTGGGTGATAGCTGAGGGGGGATATGAGTCAAATGATGATTTTTTTGAAGATTGACACCACATACATTTATGCTGATGAATGCTCTAGCAGAGCAGGGGAATGGAGTACACAAGGCAGCAGGGGGACAGCTGCAGAAGCGAGGTCCCTGAGGAGGGGGCAGGGGTCAGCCTCGGGAGAGAGCTCATTCCCTCACTCAGGGGAAGTCAGAGCAGCCACGTGTGCGGAGATGGAGGAGGCCACGCTGAGGCAGAGGGTGATGTGGGGGCTTCGGGAGTAAAGGAAGGAGTGGAACCACCACCTCTGATTGGGACTAAGCATTAACGACGGAAACCTAGTAAGGTTGCCCAGGTCCCCTGAAGAACTGTAGTCACAAAGTTCAAGTGGGACCATTCAGTACAGTTCTGTGTCTTTCTCTAGTTGCTGGGGGACCAACCACTGAGATTTTTTACTGGGTAAGTCTGACAAAGAGAGGGGGGCAGTGGGGCTGAGGAAGTAAGAGAGAGCTTACAATGGCAGACCACAGAATCTAAACAAGGTTGATAGGGAGTGTGGACACCGTGGGGGGATGGGCAGTATGTGAACGGAAGCACGCTTACTCCACTGTAGCCAGGCTGAACGCGGCTCCTCTGTGCACCAGCTGGGTCTCCTCCAGACCGCCGACCCCTCAGCCAGAACCACCGCCTGTCACTCCATCCTGCACAGCCATCCTGCCCCGGCCCAGCCCCATTCATCACCACCCACCGATCGGGTCCCACCTGGTCCCGTGTGTTTGAGGATAAAGTTCTCGTCATCAAACTTCTTTCCGTAGATGGACTTGCCCCCGGTGCCGTTGTGGTTTGTGAAATCCCCGCCCTGGCACATGAACTGGGGAATGATGCGGTGGAAGCTGCTCCCCTTGAAGCCAAAGCCCTTCTCGTGGGTGCACAGGCACCGGAAATTCTCTGGGGTTGAGAGAGGACGAGTGCTGAGGTTAGAAAACAACAAACAAACAAACAAACAAAACCTCCCTCTAACTAGATTCTGAAAACTGCATTTGTTTAAATTTTCTTTTTAAATCTTTGTGGTATCTTAAAGGACTCGGGATTCTGAGTAAAGGAGGAGTGAATACAGGCATTCTAGCTCTGCTCCACACTAAATTCACCAATTTGGTAGAGAGATCCTTTAAAAGAAAACTCAAACAGGATCTTAGAAGAAAACATGGGGAAATCTTTGTGACTTTGCATATAGCAATGGTTCTTAAATATGACACCAAAGTAGTGGTAACAAAAGAAATAGACAAATTAGGCTTCATCAAAATTAAAAACTTTTGTGTATCAAAGGATACTCTTAGAGTGAAGACATAACACACAGGATGGGAGAAAATCCTATCTGATAAGAGTTTAATATTCAAAATATATAATGAGTTCCTACAACTCAATAACGAAAAGACAAACAACCCAATTAATAAAAAGGCAAAAGACTGGAATAGACAATTCTCCAAAGAAGATATACAAGTAACCGATAAAGCACATAAAAAGATGCTCAACATTAGTCATTAGAGAAATGTAAATCAAAGCCACAATGAGACACCACTTCACATCTACTAGTGGGACCGCTACGATAAACAAAAAATAACCATTGTTAGTGAGGATACGGGGAAAATGGAACCCTCATCCATTGCTGGTGGGAATGTAAAATGGTGTTTTCCACTGTGGAAAACAGTTTGGCAGTTCCTCAAAACGTTAAACACAGAATTACCATATGACCCAGCATTTCCATTCTTAGGTATTTACCCAAAAGAACTGAAAACGGATTTATACACATACATGTATATGAACATTCATCCCTCACAATAGCCAGAAAGTGGAAAGAACGCTCAAGTGTACATCAAGCAATAAATGGATAAACAAAATGTGGTCTATCCACACAATAGAATACTGCTTGGAAATAAAAACAAATGAAAAACAGATACATGCTATAACACAGGTGACCCTTGGAAACATTAAGCTAAGTGAAATAAACCAGGCACAAAAGGACGACTACTGGTAAGATTCCCTTTATATGAGATATCTAGAATAGGCAAATCTGGAGAGACATGAAGTAGGTTAGAGGTTACCAGGGGCTGCAGGGAAAGGAGAATGGGTAGTTATTATTCAACAGGTACAGAGTTTCTGTTTGGAGTAATGAAAAAAATTTGAAAATAGTGGTGATGGTTGTTTAACATCGTGAATGCAATTAATGCCATTGAATTGTACATTAAAAAATGGATAAAATGGCCAAAAAAGGAGAGAGACAACAGCAACAAAAAAATTTTGAAAGCTAGAAAACAAATAGATGATATAGCAAACCTAAGAAAGCAGAATATTAAGTGGGTAAAGCCAAGAAACAACTTAATTTATGTTGCAGAAACGTCAGAAGCTCAAGTGCGGGAGGACAGCAGCAGGACTGCTTTCTTTCAAAACAAGCTTTGTGAATTTGACTTTTTAAACTATATGTCTATATAATAAAATTTTGATTAGAAGAAGAATAAATAACAGTCAGTATTTAACAAACTAGAAAGAATACTCAAGAAACTTAGTTAACAGCAATTACTTCTAGAGAGGCTGTGGAAAGGCAAGGCGACTTAAATTTTAAATTTATTTTAAAAATAATTAAAATTTTTTTAAATTTATTAATTTATTGTCTTCAATATTATTGGAATATATGTGCATGGTATTTTCCATTTATTTTTTTACCATGAATACATGTTTACTTGTATTTAAAAAAAATGTTTTAAAATAGTAACCCAGCACTTCTAAAGCTTCAAAAATGCCTGCTCTGACTCATCTGTTACTAGATCTCAGGATCTGAGCTGCCTTACATCAGGGGTGTCCAAACTGCAGCCCGTGGGCCAACTGCGGCCCGCAATCCATTTTTAATTGGCCTGTAGCAAATTCAAAAAATATATTTAGTTTACTTAAATAAACCAGGTGAGGCAATACGTACTTCACCTCGAGTGAGTGGCCCGGCTGTTTGTGTATTTTACTGCATATGGCCCTTGGTGAAAAACGTTGAAAAAAGTTTGGACACCCCTGCCTTGAATCAACTCAGGTCAGAAACAATGTCAAGGGCACAAGAACTGAGGCATGGAGAACCTTGGGAAGGCTCACTGCTCAGCTACCAGCTTCCTGGCCGTCCCGAGCCGAGTCCTGCTCACCTGCTGTCATGGGGACGACATCTGAACGCAGAAGCATCTGGATGCGGCCAGCTGGCTTGTTCCCAATCTTGATGTCCATGTACACCTGAGGATTTGACCGGGCCTTCTTTGCAGTGGGCTCTCCCTAGGCGCAGAAGAAATCATTACATTAGAGTGAAGTCCTTGACTCCCCAGGTAGGAGAGCGAAGATTCTTCGGAATACACGCCCAGAAGCCAACTGCAGTGAGCAGGCTGGAGCAAGGTGCTGACAGAGAAAGCCCTGGGCCTGATGGGGCTGCAGCAGGGAGAGGCCAGGGCCACAGCGCCCAGCTGGACGTGTAGTGACAGGAGAGTCAGCGCTACCTAACTGGAGCCGCACCCCCCAGGCATGTAACGTCAGCACACCCACTCTCACATGTCGCTGGCTTCACCCCCCCTGCAGGCACAGGAGGACACTGTCCTGGCCCACAGTACACTCTCAACGTCTCCAAACCCCAGCTCGAGCCCACCCACGTTCCTCCAGTTAAACTGACCCATTTACGCGACATCACCTCCTCCTTCTGTGCTTAGCCCTGCATAGCCATAGGCCGGCTGCAGTGGAAGCAAGGAGGGCAGCCCTCTGGCGCGGGCCTAGGTGCTCAGAAGACAATGGAGGAGGTTAAGGGGGTCCTTGCTTTAATACTCAAGTAGACAAGGCTAAGCAGAGAATAAGGAGACATTTAATACAGCCCTCACATTTGTTCCAAAGACAAAAGTCAGGTGTTCATCATTTGTCTGTGGTTCAGCTGAACAAACATGTGCTGAGGTATCACGCTGGGCACTGAGGAGGCTATTACTATCATTTGCTGCTAACAATAGCAGTAGCATAGTAACAGTAGCAAATACATAGCATTTGCCATGTACAGGCTACTATTTCTAAATGTTTTTTATATAGTATCTCATTTAATCCCCATAACCACCGTTGAGATCAGTATTGCTATTATCCCCATTTTATAGATTGGGAAACTGAGGCACAATTCAGTTCAGTAACTTGCCCAAGGTAAGTGGAGAAGCTGGAATTGAAACCTAAACCACTCTCTCCCTCTCCACCCAGTCCATACTCTGAATCACTTTACCCTACATGACATTTTTATTAACAAGATGTATAATGTACGTCCCCTATCCTCATAGAGTTTACTGCCTAGAAAGGAAAAGGCAATAAGCTCTTGACTAGCCTGTACAAAAGCAAAGACATACAGGGAAATACAAAGCCTAGTTTTACCAAGAGTGTAAAATGGGGACTGCAATGTGGAAAGGTGGGATTGAGACCAGCAAGATGGGCAGGGTCAAGCACGTGGAGAGTCCATCTGTCTTGGACTTTATCCCAAGGGATAGGTCATGGGGAGCCACTGAAAAGGTCTCAGCAGGAGAGTCAGATGACCGGTCTTTAAAAAAATCATTCCAGCCGTCTTTATGAAAGACTGGAGGAGAGAAAGATTGCAGCCAGAAGACTAGTTAGGAAGCTATTGCAATTATGCAAATGAGATGAGAAGTTAACCTGGGACGATGCAACAATTGAGGAGGGATTCAAGGAAGACTTAAGAGAAAAACTTAGCAGAATATGATGATGTATTGTCTCTAGGACCAGTTATGAGCTCTGCTTTGCATCTGAATTTCTGGCTTGGGTCAATGTGTGGCAAATTAAAAAGCTTGAGAACACAGGAAGAACAGAATTAGAGAAGGGAAGGCATCCATTTTAGACAACTTTAAGCTGCCTGTGTGACTGGCAGCAGCAATGTCAGAAGTTCAACACTAGAAACAAAGACCAGGAAAAATCAATAGCACAGGAGAGAGGCTGCAAAAAATCAGACTGACTGCTACTATTTCGGCGGAGAGAAGAGGACGATGCCATAATCCAAGAAAGAAACGACATTCACCAGGAGGAGGGGGAGGCCTGACAAGCAATCGTGAGGGGGCTGCTGAGAACCAGGAGGAAGTGCCAAGGTGGGTTCTGAGGGAGAACCTCACACCTGTGTACAGACTGAAGGGATGGTACCACTCCCTGCCCTGACTCTCCTGTGTCAGGGCAACGATAGGAAGACCATGAGCCTCATGCCAAACGCTTCGGTGAAGGAGTGGGCCTGACTGGGGGGGAGGGGGTGTGAAGAGGGGCACGCACTACCCTTCTTCACCATGGGCTTTCTCCCTGCCAGCCGCCAATCACATATCAGTACCTAAACCGAGCTGAGAAGCTCATTACACAGAACACGAGGATGAGAGGCCGAAGGCTTCTCTCTTTAGTTCATTCATTACCGCCTTTACTGAAGTACTAAGAGTTCATTTTATGTTCGCTCTGCTTTTGTACATATATTTGCAAATTTCCATAAAAACTTAAAAAGAAAAGTGTTCTGTGGAAGCACAGCCTTCGATCTCACCTCCTGCGTTTCCGCTTTGGGAGGCTCCGATCCTTCTTCCTCTTTATTCTCTTCCAGAGTCTTCCCAGAAAACTTCTTCAGCCAGTCATCATCTGACCAAACTGAAGGGAAAGAATCAAACAAGTGTTAAAAGAGATTCGAGCTATCAGCCAACTGGTCATTAGCTGCTTTCGTGGACAAAGTGGGAATATACTCTGTGGACCTCTCAGCCCGAGGATTCCGCTTTGGGAACTCCCCAGGGTAAGGAAAGTTCCCATTGGGAATGTCTGCCCAGAAGTCCTCCAGCTCTCAGCAGGGTGAAGTGAAAAACTACGCCAAAGGGAAAAGTGTAGCCCTCGGTTCCAGCCCTTGGTAGAACACCCCAGGAATGAAAACATTGAGAAAGACAAAGGATTAGGCAGGCTTTCTCTCATAATGGAAACAATTACCCCGAGAAGCTCATACTTCTTTTATTCCCCACAAAGGTGGCACATGCCCTTCGCCATCCTCTACTCCTGTCCACCAGTAATGGCACTCAGCACATACTTCGAAGTAAACAGGGATGAAAAAGTCACAGTGGAGGATGTGATGGGGAATCCGTGGTTACCGCCACTCACCTGGTCTGGACGAGCCTTCTTTAATCCTCATTGGTTTGGCCAAATTGACACGAATTGTCCGTCCAAAGAGCTCAGATTCATTCTGCAAAGATTGAAAATCCAGCTGTTGAAACACTGTTAGGTTCAATGAGAGTCAGACAGCTTTTCCGTTTGCTTCTGATACTTCTGAGACATGCTCATGATTTGTTCTCCCTTAAGCCCTGAGCCCCTAACAGCAAGCTTGGCACCCACCAAGCAGCCCGTGGGCTGAAGGGAACAGCCTCCCTGGAGCCATCACACACCTCCTTTCTTTCAATACCAGCCAAGACCTGTGCTACCAAAGTAACTCCGGGTTCAGAGTGCTCTGAAATTACAAGGATAAATGTAGTTTTCAAGTACCTAAGTTCACCTTCAAGTCAAGATCAGCTTTGAAATGGTGAGAAATGATCTCCGAGAGCTGAGGAATGTGTTTGGTGAATGGGTAACAGAGACCAGGCATAAAGGAGAACCTTACTATCTAAATATTCTTGGTACCAGGAAAGGTTACTTTATGTGAACCCATTTACAGCAGTGAAGAAAATTGCATGGTAAAAAGTGAAGGGAAAAAATGTCCACTGGGACTTTATAGTGATGTAACTAAAAATAATGAAAATAAATTTCTTATAATTAAAATTCAGGTTTAACTATGCACAAATTTGTAGAACAAATATGTAATGGGTGCTGATTAATTTGCAGTATTTTTTCCAACAAAATTCTATCAACAGTATGATATGACTGACATCTCTGCACATAGTATCTGATAATGAAAATCAAAGGATCGCAAAGAAGGCATAAATACTCAAGAGTGTCATCATTTTCCCCAGGAACCTCTCCGAACATTCAAATCCTTTGCATCAGTAGCACACTGTCATTATCCTTATTGAATTTCTCTTCTCAATTGTTAACTGGTCTAAGGCTTCATGATATCCTGCCTCTTTTACAAAATATGCAATTTCACTGTGCAATCAGTTTGCGTAGTGTTTGCAATTTATTATCCTAGACATGGGGTAGCCAGTGACAGACTGGCCAATAGGGCAATTAGGATTTACATTATTGTTAAATGGGGAAGGATGTTTGAGTAAGGATTAATCTTGTAAGTGATTAATTCATTGTGAATATTTTCACATGAAGACAATTTTTACTTCTCCATGCAACCTTGTAACTTTGGAGGTTCAGCAAACCAATATATAAACAAGGACCCTCTGTACCACCACCCGAAACCAACTTGAGTAAGAATGAAGATACCAGACATACCATGTTGTCAATAGCTGCTGCAGCATCCTGCCAAGAAAAGACACGGTACAAGTTTAGCTTCCTGTGGTAGCTAAACAAATACTCAGTAGGAAAAAGAAAACAGGAAAGAGTCATCCCTATACTTCTTGCCTAGGTTGCATGTGCATCTAACACAGAGCACTTCCTGGCTGACTTTAGAGCTGGTGGTACAGCAATTGGCCATCTAGTGGAAGGCATAAGAGAATCACCAGTGCTGCCAGGCAAGAATGCTCTAGGAGCAGGCCTGCAGGAGTTCTGCAGACCAAGAGGGGCAGGACCTGGCAGGTCTGGGATGTTAACCACAGTCTACAGTTTGATTAAGTAAGGGAGGTTTTTCTTCAAACAGCACTTCTTGTCTCTCTGGAAGCATCAGCATGAGGCCCAGAAACCTAACCAACTGGAGAACAGCTCCTTTTGTAATCAATAATAACACTAACACAAGCCAAAGAAGAAACATGGGTAACAAAGAATTTTCTCACCTCTGCCAATTCAAATTCAACAAAAGCAAATCCTCGGTGCTTTTCTAAAAATAAAAAGGAAAACACAAACAAGTAATTTCCACATGGGGCAATGGGAAGAAACAGATGGTCACAAGAAAAGTAAAGTTAGTCACATGCCATATCCAGACACTAGAAATTCACACAATCACTATTTGGGCTCTCATTATTTGACTCTTCCTAGTTTAAACAAGATTTCAAGCAATATTGAATGTTCTTTAGTGAATATAGCTAAATAATAAACTACACTTTTAATCTTTAAGCATTCAATTCTTCTACCAAAGCCAAATTAAAACCTTAAGCTTTGCATGCAAGGCAACTAGAAAAAATACATCATTTATTCCTCAATTATTCATTACAAATATATATTTTGAGCATCAACTGTGCATAAAGCATGAATCCTAAAGATAAGGATGCTCAGTCTTTATCTTCAAGAATATGCTGACTTACCTAAAAAGGCCAAGCACAAAAGTTTTAATTAAATTAAATTAACCAACTAACCTTAGAGAACCAATATAACATACGATTTTTTACAGATAAAGATCCCAGGCCCAGGGAGTTTAAAGACATTGCTAACAATCATACAGGGTCAATGATAGAGCTGGGCCTAAAACTCCAATGTTAAAAATGACAACAAAGGTAAAACAGAAAACTGAACTGTGATACCTATTGTAGAAAAACTTACCCAGGTGCAGAGGCCAAGGTCCCAGTGTTGGGTTTGGGTTTCCTGCTGCCATGGTTAACAGCACAGCTGCCAAGAAGGGAGCACGTGTGGTGGGGTAACCAGCAAGGATCCCCATGTAGCTCAAAACCTATCTTCCTATTGGGCTACTGAAAATTTTGTGTTATCTCAAACCCAACAGATGGGACTCTGCAAACTTATGTGACAGTTCACAAACACAAGCCTCAGAATATTCCTTCGGCATCAAGATGGCTGCCATGCTGCCCTACTGAGGCACTCACCAGAACTTTCCTACATACTAACCGTATTTGGAATGCACTGTGATATAACTTTAAAATTTTTTTAAAAGTTATTTTCCTAGTAGGAGGATTCTGAACATGAGAGACACTAAAAGGACTCACCTGTTTCATAATCCAGAGGAATCTGAATATCTGTGATGTCTCCAAAAGGAATAAAAGCGGCATGAAGAACTTTGTCGTCCACCTCCTCTGCAAGTCCACCTGCAAGGACATCAAGGGCCTTCTGAGTCACTGTCCTTCATTCTCTTAAGAAGTCCCTGCAGCCTAGTTAGCATGCTATAGCCAAGGGGAGGGGTCATTCCATCCAGGACTTTGGGTATAAGCACCCCTCTCATCTGCTCCCTCATCTATACTTATGAAACACACTGCTCTCTCTACCCTTCTTGCAGACCCTCATCTAGACCTAGAATTACTACAATGACTTACTAACTGATCTCCCTCTCCTCCACAGAGCCAATTAGAATGATCCTGGGAAGGTGCCGATTTTAACCCATCACTTAGCTGTTTAAACTCCTTCAGAGGTTTCCCACTGTCCTCAGGATAAGGAACAAATTCCTTAGCAGACTCTTCTTAAGCGGAGCCCTGCCCACTTCTTCAGCCTCTTTCCCTCTGCTTCCCCAATTCCATGGGTTTCCCGCAAAATGACCCACCTGCCCCCACAAGTAAGACTATATCACACCGCTGGGCTTCTGCTCTTGCTGCTCCTTTTCCGTAAACACATTTGCCTCTACTTTGGCTACCTGGCTAGCTCCGGCTCATCAGCTCCGGAGTCACCGCATCCTGAAAGTCTGTCCTTACCTCTTCGGATGGAAGCATCATTTCTCCCCGCACCCAGGCCCATGTCATCACTGTCCGTCCCTATCAAAGCGCTTAATCAAACCGTGCTGATTGAGATTACTCTCACTTCTACCTGGCTAGTCTGGCAATCCCCTCCTTTAGGGCAGGGGCCAGGACTGAGCCATCGCTGCAAATGAATGTTTGTAAAATGAGTGGGCGCGAGGATTTGGAGGCCCATAATATTCCTCTACCAATCCTCCGGGCCCAGGAGGCGAAGAGGTTCCTGTTAGAGCTCAGCAGACTTGGAAGGGAGCCGGCAAGAGCTCTACGTTTCGGGCTAACATCCTGAAGCATAGCAGTAAAGCCATAGGTGCCGCCTAGACAGCTGCTCGCCGCCCTTCGCCTCCGATCCCACGCCTGGCCCCAATTGGATCGGATTCGCCCAGCCCGCGCCTAGCGCCTGCGCCTGCTCACCCACGTACAGCACACGCTTCGTAGTGGCCATCTTGCTCCCGGCAGTCCCTCCGGAAGCCGGCGCTGGGCCCACCCACCTCGCCCACAGCCCCGCCCCTCCGCCCCGCCCCCGCGTCTCGGCGCTTGCAGACCCCGCCCACTCCTGCAGGGCACACCCGCGGTACCTGAGCTGAGCGTTTAGAGGGAAGCTGCGTGGTCCAGGTGCCGCCGGTGCTCAGTGCTGCTGGAAACAAGTCTGGTCGGAATCAGGCGGAGTCCTCAAATAGTAAACTGCTACAGATAAACTGCGGTCCGCCGGCCACCCCTGGCCGCCTGTTTTCGGGCAACCTGTAAGCTAGGAATGGTTTTTACATCTTTAAATAGTTTGGGGAAAAATTAAAGCAAGAATATCTCGTGACACGTGAAGAGGTATGAAATTCAATTTTCAGTGTCCATAAATAAAGTTTTATGGGAACACAGCCATGCTCATTCCTTTAAGTATTGTCTGTGGCTGCTTTCACGCTACAAAGGCAGGAGACTTACGGCCTGCAAGGCCGAAAATACTCGGTATTTACCACCTGGCTCTTCAGGAAAAAAGCGTACAGATTCTTGGAATAAACCAACTAAAGCATAAATCACAGATTGACGTGCGGTAGAAAACAATAGGGCCACCTATTGTAGAGCAGTGGATTAAGACCTGCCTGAGGTCACATTTAAGCTGAAATCTGAAGGAAGAGGAGCCAGAGAGGAGGGAACTGGGAAGAGGATTTCAGGGAGAGGAGACAGCTTCTGCACAATCAAGGAACTGAAAGGCCACAACGTGGGGGATATGAAATCAGGCAGGAAAGATGGGCAAGGGTCACACCCTGCAGGGCACTGTAAGCCACGTGGAGGATTTGGGGGCTTTGAGAAGCTACCGGAAGTTGTAATGGGAAGTTCATGGTCGCATTTATGTTCGAAAATGGTCTCTCTCTGACCACTGTGCCCAGAATGGATTGGGCGGAACCCTGGAGACCAGGAGGTTAATGCCATAGACTAGGGAAAGGTTGATGGTGGCTTTCTCCCTCCAGTCCTAACCTGATTGAGGTTAGGACAGTCCAACCATTTAATCCCCGGATGCTACCTTTCAGAAAACCCGGGACGGGGAGAGGTAACAGTCTCTGAGCAAATTCAGCCCACTGAGAGGGGAGTGGTGGGAATATAAAAAAAACCTACATACATTTTCATATGTATATATTCATGTGTATAATAAAATGCAATATGATTAGAAAGAGGAGGTGAAATGAACACATACAGAACACACCTGCTCTGTGTCAGGCCTAGTGCAAGGCAGTTATTCCACAGACATTCAGTCCTCACAAAAGTTTTCAGGTACAGATTATCATCCCATTCTACCCGTCACCTAATGAGCTCAAGTAATGAGCTCAAGTAATTTGCAAAATAATAGTATTGAATTTGTTTATTAAATATACAAAGCTACAGTAACTGTCTTTTAGTGGCACAGCTCTTTTCTGAAGACTACCTTACCGCTTTGGAGGGACTCCCAAAAGTGACTGGGCCAAAGGGCATGACTATCAAAGCAGTTATTATGTACCATACTACCTCTCTCATAAAAGCCTCTAGAAATATTAGATGTTTCTAGATGTCAATGTCTACTTCTTTTAGGTCAATGATGATCTCAAGCCTAAAAGCAGGCCCTTGAAGTCTATAGAACATATTCATATCTTTTCACATGGCATTAAGTTTTGGAAATCCCATCTTTAGAGACTTTTAGGTGAAATGAGTGGGAGAGTGGGATGCATAGATTTCTGAAGGGAACAGTTAGATACCTTGGTCATACTTAGCATGATTTATATCTACTTTTTAAAATTCCCTTCTCTCCTACTAGAAAAAGAGCCTTTTGAGAGCAGAGACCATGTCAGTTTGTTTAGCTCTGTAACTCCAGCTCACTGAACAATTCCTTGGCATTTAGAGGAGTTTTAATATCTGATGAATGAGACAGAGAAAAGCTTCTTTCAAATAATGTTGAAATGGAAAATTCTATTCTTAGCACATTGAGTGCCTGGTCCTCCTTTGCAGACACTGAATCACAGGCCGTGGGCTGCCAACACTGGAGGTGCATTGATGTGGAGCCATAGCACGAGGAGGAGCGTGAACAGGTGCTACGGTAAGTGCTGCACAGCCGCGGGAACCCCTAAAGAAAAGAACAAGCCAAATTAAAGCCCATCACTCCGGGCAATATCCGTCTCCAGGAGTCTTCCTTTGATTCAATGGTTGTACCATGGAGACTGTTAGAAGGACTAGAAGCTAAGACATTCTCTCTGCTAGCCAGGGACACTTTTCTTCACTGGTAGCAGGAGGGACAGATGTCCAGGTTTGCCAGACCTAGAGCTGACGGTCACTTTTCCTGCCTTATACTATTGTCTTTTAGCACTGGATTCACCAATGCCCTGGATTCCAGTCCTAGGTATGGCAGGTTCCATATTCTCGGATGGTGGACTTGAGCAGACCTCAGAATCATCTGGAGGGCTTGTTAAAACTCCCCGAGTTGCTGATTTAGTAGGTCCAGACTGGACTGGGAACTAACAAGTTCCCAGGTGACATTGAAGCTGCTGGCTGGGGAGGCCCACTTTGAGAACGACTTTTTCAAAGAAAAGTCATAGTATATCAAGAGCAGGGCAATAGAAGCAATCTATTATGGGTGCAAACAATAAAAGGGTGTGTTGTCTATAGAGAATTTTCAGACAATAATAAAACCACTAGAAAATCAGTCATCGTGCTCAGGCAACTCTGAACAATATCAGTTACAAAATACTCCTGGTGGGGGCAAAAAACACCTCAGTGGTCTAAATTGAAACAATTCCTGTGACTACTCTTGAATACGCTTCAAATTAGCACATTTTTATTACTTATCCTTAATAAACATTGTATTCTATATAACAGCTAATTTGGGAATCTAATTATACACTTGGTCCCCCACACACTTGGACTCAGCTACATATGCATATTTGGAGAGTAAGTTCGTGGTGGTTTGAACTCCTTCAAACTCACTTTGGGCACAGTTTGTGTCTAACCCTTCTGTTGCTACGGATTTCTGCATTTAAATAGTACATTCAAAATTTTAAAAGGATATAGTTGTATATGACTTTTCTTTTCCAAGTGAATCTTATTTTTCTGGTGTGAAGTTTTAGATGAGGTTAATATGACAAAAATATTCGCAAACAGTGGGACTCAGCCTTAAACAATAAAATATTAAACTTAAAAATTGTCCCTTGGATTTGGCAATGGTTTCTTCAGTAAGGCACCAAAAGCACAAGCAACAAAAGAAAGAATAGGTAAATTAGACTTCATCAAAATTATAAATTCATAATTTTAAAGTGTATATTCACAAAATTGTGCAACCGTCACTGCAATCCAGTTCTAGAACATTTTCATCACCCCCAAAAAGAAACCCCACACCCCTTAGTAGTTGCTCCCATTACCCTTTCGCTCCAGCCCCTGGCAACCACTAACCTACTTTCTATATGGATTTGCCTCTTCCGGACATTTCATATAAATGGAATAATACAATATGTGGTCCTTTGTGATTGATTTCTTTCGTTTAGCATCATTCCTTCAAGGATCCTCCATGTTGTAGCGTAGCTCAGAACTTCATTTCTTTTGATTTCCATATAATAAGCCATTATACGAATATGCGTGCCACATTTTATTTACCCACTCATCAGTTGATGGATTATTCGCTACTATGAATAATACTTTTATGAACATCCATATGCAAGTGTTTGTGTAGACATGTTTTCAATTCTCTTGGGTATATACCTAGGAGAATTTCTGGGTCATGTGGTAACTCTGTGTTCAGCTCCTGGAGGAACTGCCTCTATGTCTGGCTCTATCACTTACCATCTGTGTGACCAAGGGCAGATTACTTCATTGCTTTGTGGCTCAGGTACCTCATCTATAAAAATGGGACAATAAAGGACATTTTTTGCTGATTTCTAAAGCCATTGCACCATTTTACATTCCCACCAGCAATGTATGAGAGATCCTATAGCACCTCTCATACATTGCTGGGGGGAATGTAAAATGGTTATCACCTGTCTGTTTCATTATAGCCATTGTAGTTGGTGTGAAGTGGTATCTCACTGTGGTTTTGATTTGTATTTACCTAAATACTGATGATGTTAAACATGACCGTGGTTTTCCTATCCTGAGATTTGCTTGTACATATCATTAGGCTTTCCTTTTTCCTCCCCTATTGGATTGTTTTCTCTTGTTTATTTATAGAGATTTTCCAAATGGAGAGCCCAGTGTTCCTATACTACCTATTAGCGCAGTCCAATCCCCTGCCTCCACTTGCCATATAGTAAGTCTCCAATATGTTTGATCTGTATCTGAGCTGTCTACCCCTTTAAATTGATCTGAGATAATTCTACCCTATTTAATTTCTATGGTTTAATATTAAATCTTTATCTCTGGTATCTTGTTCTTTTTTTCAGAATTATCTTGGATATTCTTGGATATTTACTCTTCCATATGAATTTTAGAATCCACTTAGCTAATTACACAAAATATCCTGATAAGTTTTTATTGGCATAAATTGAATTTGTAGGTTTATTTTGAGGGAGAAGTGACATCTTTATGATAATGAGTATTCCCATCCGTACACAGATTATACCTCTCCATTTATTCTTTTATTTCTTTTTTATAGCTTTGAAAATATTTTATATTTTCCTCTGTAAGGTATAGCACATCTTTTATAAGATATATTCCTAGATACCTTACAGGTTTTATTGACATTGAAAATGGTATCTTTTCACCTATTATATCTTCTAGTTTCTTATTTCTGTATTTAGTAATTATTGATTTTTATATGTTGATGGTGTACCTAGTAAAACTGCTAAACTCTCTTATTAGTTCAAATAGTTTTTCTCTAGATGTTCTTGGATTTTCTAAATTGACAGTAATATAACCTGCAAATACAGACAGTGTTGTCTCTTTCTAGCTTTTACACCTCTTATTTATTTCTCTTATTACATTGGCTAGGAGCTCCAGAATAATGGTGAATACTGGTGGGGATAGAGAGCAGTCTTACCTTGTTCCTCATTTAATGGAAATGCTTCCAAATTTTCATCTTAAGTATAAAGTTTAGATTTGGGGTCAGTACCATTTAATGGACTGAATTTTTCCCTCCTATTCCTAATTTGCTAAGAGTTTTTGTTATGAACTCATGTTTAGTTTTGTTGACTGATATTTCTGCATTTTGGAAAGGATCATATGATTCTTCTCCTGTACTAGTTAATTGGCAAATCATAGTGATAGATTAACTAATGTTAAATTACCTGCCTGTGAGTCAAGGGAAAATTAATATCAGGTCTGGGCGATGCATGCCTGCCTGACTCTTGGTCTTCCACGGTACTGTTTCCTTGGAAACTGCAGAGTTAAGACAAATGGGGGATACTGTGTATGCCACCTTTGTTGCGTGCATAGGTTTAGAGGAGTTGTCAGAGGGCATGCAGGCTGTGGGCTTACACAACCAGAAGGTATAAAATATTGGTGGGAAACAGAGGCTGCAGCTTCTGTGAGTTAACAGGTCCACAATCCTTATCTGCAATTCCAAAATTAAAAAAGTTCTGAAAACTGGCACTAGGCTGTTTGTTTTTTCCGCGGGGGTGGGAGGGAGGAGGAGGCATGTTTTCAGCCAACTCATTTGGCAGCAAAACCTCATCTAAACTGATCTGAGGTTATTTATAGTGTTTATTTATCCTACTTAGTATGTTTTGCTGCAGAAATAGTAACTATTTGACTGTGGGAGCTGGTCCAGACTGTGCTGGGGATGTTATACACAACCTACACACTGCATAATCTCTCTAAACTCTGGAACCTCAAAAATGTTTAAGATAAAGGATTATAGACCTGTTTTAGCCTAATGAAATGAATTGATCGGATTTTCCTTTTTTTTTTGAAGTAGTTTGGGTAAGAAAGGGGATAATTTGTTTCTTTGAAATGTGGGTTACTTGTTTGTAAAGCTATCTGGGCTTTTTGTCGTGTGTGTGTGTGTGTGTGTGTGTGTGTGTGTGTGTGTGTGTGTGTGTTGGTGGTGCCTTTCCTGGGAATCAATTAGTTGATGCCATTCTGCCCTGCAGTACCCAACTGGGCCAAGCCTTCCTAGTTTCCTTTGAGGAAGCCTGGTCTTGCAATTCAAAGACATTGGAGATGCTAAAAACCAGTTGTTACTGAACCATTTGATTTGCAAAAGCTACTGGGTTTTTGGCTCAACAATTTGGGAAGAAAAAAGGCTTTCTGGGATTGTTTGGAGGGTAGGGTTTTTTAGCTTAGTTATGGAGTCTGTATTTTAATTTTACCTCTAGGGGGCAGTCTTGGATCATAAATTGGCATTTTATTTTTAAAACACCTCAAATAGATTAAATGGAGTGTCTGTTTAGGTATGGCTTATTTTCACACTTTACAGATGAGGAAACTGAGACTTAGAAAAACTAAGTAACTTGCTTAGTTCACAGAAGTTGTAAATAGCATAAGGCAGATCTGGGATTTTAACCTAGGCCTTAACAACATTATACTTTCAGTCTCTCTCTCCCTCCCTCCCCCACCCCTATCTTTCCCATAAAAGTACTATAGCAAAGTGGTTAAATGTATCAACTCTAAAGTCAACTTGCTTGACCAGGAAGGTTTGGCCCATATGAGTACCTGCAGGGCAGAATGGCATCAGGAAATTGATTTTCATGCAGAGTAAGTAATCTACCATACCTACCGAAGTCTAGCTCTATCATTTACCATCTGTGTGACCAAGGGAAGGTTACTTAATTGCTCTGTGGCTCAGGTTCCTCATCAGTAAAAATGAGGTGCTAAAGGAAATTTTTGCTGAGTCTTGAGCAAGTGCAAATGGACTTAACCTACGGCATGATTCTAAGCCTGTGTTGCTAATAAAGTACAAGAAAGCACTTGTCAGGGCCCCAGAAGAAGACACCAAGGAAACTGCTTCTTGGAGAACTAATCAGAATCAGCCAAGAAAACAGCCTGATAATGAACTTGTTATATTTGTGATCTGTGCCTCAACTGTACTATTTGCCCTCAACCTAATGGACTTACCAAGTCAATGAAGTTCCAAAAACCACAAATGGAATTAGGACTCAGCTCCATTACAAACAAAACAATCTGTGCTGACAAGCTAAACACTTGTCTACACCAGCCAGTCACCTCTCCTTGTGAAACCGTGCCTCTTGTCCTTGTCTTGTCTTTGGCCTGGGAGTCAGTCTTCAGGGGGCCACTTCTCCCTTGTGTATTACCTGCCTAAAAGTAAACCTCCCCTACTTTAGCTAATCCCCCAAGTTATTTGCTAATGTTCATTGTGAAGACCCATACCCACCTGACCTAACTTCTGCATTGAATCAAGTGTTCTGGCCGCACAGTCAGTTTAACAATCGCTACATATCAGTGTTTATTTTTCCTTTTATTTGGATAATGGTTCCCAGCTCATAAGATTATTTTAATGATAAAATGAGATGATACGTGTAGGGCACTTAGAACAAAACCTCAGTAAGTATTACTGCTATTAATTCAACAAACATTTTTTTTGGAGTTCCTGCGATGTCAGGCACTGTTCTCTGTTCAAAGGACACTGAGGTATGTGTATCAGGAAGGGTCCGAGCAGGGGATAGAAACCATACTAGTTATTTACCCAGAGAGAATTTAATCTAAAGAATTGTTCCTTGGGTATAATTGACTGGTTAACTGACAAGGCAAGAAAAGAACAGTAAGTTATCTCAGAGACAGCAATTACAGGGAGCAACTATAGCAGTACCCCCTTATCCACGGGGTCTATGTTCCAAGACCCCCAGTGGATGCCTGAAACCGCGGATAGTACCTAACCCCATATATACATTATGTTTTTCTCTATACATACATATCTTTTCACTTAAAGGAAACACTTTACAGTTTCTCTTTCGCATATACAAATTGCCAGCATTACTACTGTTGCCCTTTGGGGCCATTATTAAGTAAAATAAGCGTTACTTGAACATAAGCATGCGACAGTTGATCTGATAACTGAGATGGCTACTAAAAGACTAACGGTGGGTAGCATGTACAGCGTGGATACACTAGACAAAGCTGTTGAAGGGATTAAGAGGAACAAGAATATGAAAAAGAATATAAAATTGCTATTGGATTTGGCAAAGTGGAGAACTTTTGTACCCTGGGTTGCCTTTAGATAGGAAATGAACATGTCTCCATTTTCATGGGGCAAGAGATATGGATCCAAACATAAGTGGTTCGTAAACTTGGTAATAGAAAGACAATGGAGGTTTTCTTTTTTCCTGATAAAATGTCAATAAAATGACTTCATGAGTTGTGACCACTAGTCAAAAAAGGCATATGAGATCATTAAAATCCCATCAAACACGTTTTAGATAATATGAGCTACAGGACTAACCCTTGACATGACTATAAAAAGGGCTTGTGTAACAGTTGTGATGGTGAGGAGAATCACCATGGATGTTTGCAACTCCAGATCTCACCAGGTGAAAATCTCTAGTCATTTGTAACTTCAATAATGACCAGAGGTGTTTATTAGTTGGGGTAATTAACAGCTGCTATAACAAACAACTCCAAAAATGTAAGTGGCTTATCTTAATAGAAAGTTATTTCTCATTCACACCATAGTCTGATACAGATTAGTGAAAGCTTTGCCTTATACATTCAGAGGCCCAGACTTCTTCCACGTTAGGGTTTTGCCTTCTTCTAAGTCCTCGAAGTCTTCTCCATTCAGCTGTAGATGGAGAAGAGAAAGGATCATGCATGGGAGGTTTGTACGGGCCAGGCCTGGAGGCGATACATATCACTTCCATTCACATTCTGTTGGCCCGATCTCAGTCACATGTCCACACCCCTACTTTCCCAGCTAAGGTCCCCATCGACACTGGCATTAAGCACCTGACGTGTGTGATGATGTCTCCAGATGACGTTAGTGCTCAGCTGTCAAATTGTCCCAGTTGAAGCCCCAGACAATGAAGAACAGAGATACGCTGCCCCCCAAAATGCCCTGAACGAATCCCTATAATTGCATAAATTCTAATCCTTTAATAAATTCCTTTTTCCATACTATTCATGGTGTTTCTGCTTGTCTGATCCAGCCCTGATTGATACAAACCATGAATTTTAACAGAACATAATTGCCATGCTGAATGGTACAAGTGCCACACAAGTTGAGCACCTTTAATTCTTTTTTTTAAACATGATATAGCCTTTTTCTTTTTTCTTCTTTTTTTTTTTAAGATTTTATTGGGGAAGGGGAACAGGACTTTATTGGGGAACAGTGTGTACTTCCAGGACTTTGTTTTTTTCCAAGTCAAGTTGTTGTCCTTTCAATCTTAGTTGTGGAGGGTGCCGTTCAGCTTCAAGTTGTTGTCCTTTCAGTCTTAGTTGTGGAGGGCGCTGCTCAGCTCCAGGTCCAGTTGCTGTTGCTAGTTGCAGGGGGCACAACGCACCATCCCTTGCGGGAGTCGAACCCGGCAACCTTGTGGTTGAGAGGATGCTCTCCAAACAATTGAGCCATCTGGGAGCTCAGCGGCAGCTCAGCTCAAGGTGCCGTGTTCAATCTTAGTTGCAGGGGGCGCTGCCCACCATCCCTTGCGGGACTTGAGGAATCGAACTGGCAACCTTGTAGTTGAGAGCCCACTGGCCCATGTGGGAATCGAACCGGCAGCCTACGGAGTTAGTAGCATGGAGCTCTAACCGCCTGAACCACAGGGCCAGCACGAGTTCCTTTAACTCTTAATATATTTTTAAATGTCTCCCCCAGATTCAGAAACTTTTCATTACTGATATTTAAAGAAACACTATCCAAACATCATTGTCTCTTTATCCTGGGTGTTCATCTTTAAAATTTTTCTGTCAGTTCTGGATTTTTTAAGAAAACAAAGCCATCCTCACTTACTACTTATACAAATATGCACCAACAATAAAACCAAACTAAAGGGTAAACTATTTAGAGGCACTAACACGTGAGTAATTTGAGGATGAAGATAAACTGATGATTCCTCTAAAGCACAGAGTGCTTCATAAAGAATGAGCAATGCAGTGTGTGCTGTCTGCAGAGACGTGGGCACAGTAGCAGACAGTGCCCTCTGTGTTTCTCAGAAGCGGCTATTTTAGGAGGCCTGTTTATCAATGTTCATGATGGCATCCAATGAATTAACGAGTTTATACTATAACATTTATAAATAATTAATTGTACTATTTATTGCAGTTGCTAATTACCATTCGCCAACTAGTATATTAGTATTTCAATATTTCATCAATTGTCCCAGTCACCTGTCTCCCTGGGGGTGGAATTGGGACCCAGTTGAGGTCTTTCCCCACCTGCAAATTCTCCTTTCAGAATTTAATTGTAGAAGGGTTTTGTTCTTCTTAAACAGGAAAATCATTTCCCTTATGCAGTCAAACCCTGTGTCCTCACCCTTTTCACATCTAGTTTATTCTGGGGGTCAAATATACGAGGTCTGACAATTAAGTTTGCAAACTTGTTGCAACCATGTTGCTTACCTTTTTTGATATCAGAGGGATTATTCATGATGAATTTGTACCAACTGGACAAATAGTTCACCAAGTTTACTATTTGGAAGTGCTGAAAAGGCGGCATGAAAAAGTTAGACGACCTAAGCTTTTCACCAACAATTCACGGCTCTTGCATCATGACAATGCACCAGCTCACATGGCACTGTCTGTGAGGGACTTTTGAACCAGTAAACAAATAACTGTATTGGAACACCTCCCTACTCACCTGATCTGGCCCCCAATGACTTCTTTCTTTACCCAAAGATAAAGGAAATATTGAAAGGAAGACATTTTGATGTCATTCAGGATATCAAGGGTAATACGATGACAGGTCTGATGGCCATTCCAGAAAAAGAGTTCCACAATTGCTTTGAAGGGTGGACCAGGCACTGGCGTCAATGCATAGCTTCCCAAGGGGAGTACTTCAAAGGTGACTGTAGTGATATTCAGCAATGAGGCATGTAGCAGTTTTTCTAGGATGAGTTCTCAAACTTAATTGTCCAACCTCCCATATACATATGTTTCAGAACTCAGTCTAGTTACCCGCTATCTACCAGGAAGAGAGGAGTAAGCTTAGCGCTTCCCTCTACATGGGGTGGCTAAGTCAGTGTCTCCCCTCCCCAGCACCCCAATGCACAGGCATCTTCCTACACAGCACCCACATGCCCCTGATATCTGCAGTGGGGGTCAGGCTGCCAGTCACCTTCCATGTTATAGCTGTGGGAGGCTGTGAGAGCAGAATTGCAGGCTCTCTTCCCATCACCTCTGAGCTGCTCGCCCGTCTCCATCGGGCTGCCAGCACTCTAGCCCAGACCTGCAGGCCCACAACCATGCCACCTCTCACCGCCCTCTCAGGCCCCCTCCAACCCTCTCTCTACCTAGAAACCTGAGTAATCCTTAAAAATGTGATTCATGTTATCCACACCCAGCCACAAAACAGTCTGATGGCACTGAGGCTACCACCCAGACTTCTGGCCACAGTCTTCTCTCAGCAAACTCACTTCTCTCCAGCCACAGAAGTCTTCTCTGAGCTCATGTGACAAGCCACTCTTCCTCACTCAGGGTCTCTGCCCATGTGGTCCCTTCAGCCTAGAACACTTCCTCTTCTTTCACCTGGCTGGCTACTTCCAATCCTTTAGATGCCATCTTCTTGGAGGCGCTCCCCCACACCTCCAATCGGTCATCGATTTTAGCACCCCCTTATTTGATCGTTGCACCCTGTTCATCTCTCTCACAGCACATCATGACAACAATGGGTAATTACATAGTTACTGGCTTACTTTTTGTGTCTGTTGCTCCCATGTGACTATAAAATCCCCAAAAGGAGCTGCCATTTGGTCTTTATGATGTTTAATTTCATGTGTCAACTTGACTGAACCATAGGATACCCAGAACATTATTCTGGGTGTGTCTGTGAGGGTGTTTCTGGATGAGATTAGCCTTTGAATCAGGGGATGCAGTAAAGCAGATTGTCTCCCCGACACCTCCATGGGGGGTAGACCTTATCCAATCAATTAAGGTCTGAATAGAAGAAAGAGCTGAGGGAGCATTCCCTCTCTCTGCCTGGCTATTTTCTATCTTGGCTATTGGTCTTCTCCTGCCTTTGGACTTGCACTAGGGCTAAAATTTACACCATCAGCTTGTCTGTCCCCAGCTTACTGATTGTAGATCCTGACATTTCTCAGTCTCCATAATTGTGACAGCCATTCCTTACAATAAATATATCTATATCTATATCATCTATATTTATATATGCCTCTTGGTTCTTTTTCCCTTGAGAACCCAGACTAGTAGAGTCTTATTCACATCTGTATCCCCAGAGTTTGAAACTAAATAGGCATCCAATAAATATGTATTAAATGAATAAGTGAATGATGAAAGTTGAAAGAAGACGCATGTAGGATTCTCATGAAAAAGGAGGCCCAGGGTTGTGAAAGTAGAGAGAGCTGAGCCCTCCCCATCCCCCCACTTAGCACATGACCTGCTTCACAAAGACTGCAGAGAGGCCTGTGTGAGGGGAGGAAGACTCTTGACTTCCACGTCTGCGCCCAAATTTTCCAGTGTTTGTCCTAATTTCCTTTCCTATCACCTCTAAGGAGAAGGTGCCCCATTTCCCTTTTCCAGATTGTTCCACCAACCTTTGCCCTCAGAATCTTGCTTCCACCCCTTCCTCTCCTCTTCCACACCAAGCGCCTCCTGACAACATCCCTGTTCTCTGGAAGCATCCAAAATCTGTGACCACTGTGACCGCTGGTCCTCTTTTTTGTTCACTTGTCACTTTCCGGCTCTATCTCTGACTCTTTGATTATGTGTTCAGTGAAACAAGAGCAATAATCGCTAAAATGTTTGAACAGTGTATGCACCAGACAATGTTCTAAGCACTTAAGAGGGTTTGTTGCATTTAATCCTCACAACAACCTTGTAAGGTAGGTTCTAGTTTTATCCCAGGTTTACAAATGAGGAAACCAGAGAGGTTAGGTGACTTGCCCAAGGTCATGCAGTGAGTGAAGTGAATGATATAGCTATGATTGACTGGAACAAAGGCTTCGATTTTCCATCTCACCACCTCCTTTTGTGCCCTCCCTACCCTTGCTAGGACAGGACACCGCAAGAAGAGACTTGTTCTCATTGTCTGGCTCCTCTACCCATCTTCCTTTCAAAGGCCTCCAGAACCTCTGGGGCCACTCAAAGGCCCCTTCAAAGTGTGCTCCACAGCGCTCTCTGCTGGCACCTGCCTCTCACTGCATCTTCTGTCTCTGCCCTTACATGGCCTTTATTAGTTGAGTGGTTTGCTGAGCAAGCTATAGAAACCAGCTTTGGCTAACTTAAGGGAAAAAACGGTGGTGGTGGGTGGGGAGAGCAGGGGATGAACATTAGAAGGGTCATAGGGTAGCTCATGGATTCCAAGACAGGGTTAAACAGCTAAGGAATTGTCACCGAAGGGCTTGCCTAGACCCCCACCCCTACCACTGCAGCAGGAGCTCACAAGAACTTCTTCCTTAACTGCCATCAACTTGCTTCTGCTCTAACGACACTGAGATTTCTGTGCCTCTCCATTCCAAATTCTGAATTCCTAGGGGACAACATCTGATTGGCCTTACTTGACCCAGGTGTTTTCCACTAGCACAAACTGAGGCTGTGGGGCCTCCATGGTGGTTCATTTCTTCTCATGGTGCCTGTATGCCTTAATCTGCTCCTGTGTTCCCAAACGCCCTTGGAAATCTTAAGGGCCAGAGAGCCAGCTGGGCATGGGTGTGTGTGTGTGTGTGTGTGTGTGTGTGTGTGTGTGTGTATAAGTGGCCAAAGGACGGGCAGGCCCTGGGCTGAGAGGCTGAGCATCCTAGGACCAGGGTGAAGGAGGATCTGTGCCAAGGATTGGCAATGGAGTCAGGGAAAGATCTATAAGGAGATCAGCTCTTGGATCTAGGGAGTTGATGTTTTCACCCTCCCTCCCATCCGTGCCCGAATCCTGAGCCCATCATTTCAATCACTTTTAGTGCTTGAAATTCAATTCAATTAACTAAATTCAGCTTCACATGTGACTCAAAAGCTCTTTCCCAGCCTACTCTGTGAAGGGCAGACTTAAGGCTCCAGAGGCTGGGGGAAGGGCGGGAGCGCTTACACACTCACCTCCTGCCTTGTGATTGTTCCTGTGTGGGCTTTAGGGAGGAGGGAGAAAGGAAAGAACAGGTTTCTCCTGTGCCTGCTCATGGTGAGCTGGAGCAGGCCTCTTCCTGTGGGTTATAACTGCAGTTCCCCTGCACACGGAACCACGCATCGGTTGCTGTGCTTTTAGTGTCTAACACCAGGGGCGATGTTCCAAATATTTAACAACCAGAAATGCATAGACACCAGCCCATCAGAACAGTTGCTGGCCAATCCCAGAGCAGGGTTCTGAAAGCTCCCTGCTGTGCCGGGCCAGAGGTAGGGAGGGACCAGTGGTGGTTCCACTTCGTGGTTCAAAAGTCCAGGGAGAAGAGGGCAGGGTGGCTGGGGTGGCAGGAGTTACTGGGGGAAGTGGCTATTTACCAACTGATATGAAAATGTTTGAATATTTTAATAATTGGCGTGGTTGTTCTGGTGTGTTCTGGTTGAATTTCAGCCTTGCCACACTAATCAATCCATTGTCTGTAGACTCAGAGCCAGTAACAGATCCCTACAGGCCCTGCTGGTGAGAGACTTGATCGCAAACCATTCTCTTGGGTATTGATGGTCTCTTGAAACACAACTACATTTTTTTTTTTTTTTTTTTGCTGATCCCAAGTTGGCAGCCTGCCATGTTCCTTTGCAGCAGTCCTAGCAAGCCTCCAGCTTTCAATCTCATGTAGCCTCTTTACCCCAACTTCAGGGTCTATAGCTATGCTGTCCGGTCTAAAAGTACAACCTACCTGTGATTTAAATTAAAATTAAACAAAAATGTAAAGTTCAGTTCCTCATTCACACTAGCCACATTTCACATGCTCGATAGCCACACATGACTAGTAGCTACCATACGGGGCAGCCTGGACATAGAATGTTTTAGTCATTGCAAAAAGTCGTCTTGGTCAGTGCGGGATCTATCTTCTGCAACTCTCGGGAGCTGACCATGCAAGGGTACAATCTTTACCCTCTCTCCGGCTGGCATTGCCACCATATCTTCTCTCCCCAGAGCTTTTTCCTACCTTGTCCTACCCCTGCTATTGCAGCCCTGAGGCAGATCAACACAGCTTATGGGTCAGCTGACACAGAAATGGGAAATAAGAGTCAGATTCCCCTTCCTGAGGCTACCCCAAAACTTCATGAGCTAATCCTTTGGGGTCCCCCTGCCAGTACTTTGGGGAAGGGAACCATTTGAATACACCTACAGGGAATGGGCGGAGAGACTAGTATGTCTGCTTTTACAGGCAGCATTCCTCCTGTCTCAGTCCTCTGTATAGAAATCTAGTGGAAGGGTAAGAGATTCTTGGGCTAGTGTTTGTTTGTGTGTGTGTTTTAAGCTTATAAGAGTTTATTTGAGCCACACTGATGACAATTGCTGGGAAGCAAAATCTCAACAGATTGAGATTATGCTCCTTGGGCTAGTTTTGAAGTGGAGCCTCTCAGCAAACTCTGCAGAAAGGTAGCTGGAACTACAATCTTCAGTACTCTGAACTTATGGGACCAGTCACTTTCCTGCTTGTTCTCAACTCTGTTCTCATCCTGCTATGCTCTCGTCTGTATAGCAAGGGTCTGGGAGCCTATACATTGTTTTCCAGATTGCTTTAAACTGGCTTCCCATTAGGTTATGCCAATGAGAGGCACTGGTGGGACTTGGGAAGGAAGAAGGGAGAAGCGATTTTTCTGTCTTCCAGAAGTGATAGGAGCAGCAGCTGCGACAGCAGCAGACAGAGTGGGTGAGTATAGGCTCATGTGTTCCTGTTCAAGCAGTTCCACAGGCCGTGACTGGGGAGGGCACTATAGCAACCTCAGAGCACGGCGCTCACGAATTCTCGCTCCGGCAGCCATAACAGCAGCAGCACTCACGAGTGGGAGCTCCCGGCTTCCTGCTGGGCACCAGTGCTGGTGCTAATGGTGGCCGCAGCAGGTGCTCCAGTGGACCTAGCAATGCATCGGCTCTGGATTGCATCATTTTCTGGTTTTGCCCCCTTCAGCCTAGGTGTGGTAGTGGCTTCCTCTAATTAGAAATCTCTGCGTAGTCTGTGTTTTGTTCCTCTAGCCCTTCTAACACTTTTGTGTCCAATCTCCTGTATTAAATTCCCTCTTTGAAATACTAGAATGATTTTTGTTTTCCCTGTAATAGGAAAGTATGTGTTGTGAGCCACTGTCAGCTTCCTCCACTCCCTCTTTCCTTTTTCACTGGCTGGAAACCCCAAGGGATGGTAGAACCACAAGATAGAAGGAGCCTTGGTCCCAAATCCCTATAAGGAGAGCCACCCATCCACCTGACACTAGACTGTACATAAACAAGAAATACGGTTCTGTTGCATTGGAGTTATTACATGTTTGGATCTGTTTGTTACAGCAGCTTAACCTTTGCCCTGTCTAATATAGTACCTTAACCATGATTCATATATTTATGTGAATATACTTCTTACTTGTGCTAGGCACTCTGCTAAGCACTTTATTCTTGTTGAATCCTCATACAACAAGTCGTTATTTTTATGATTCCCATTTGCAGACTAGGAAACTGAATTGCAGAGAGGTAAGAGCAACTTGTCCAAGGGCTTTCTAACTAGCCCATGAATCTCTTACTATGTACTTGAATAGATATGTGTATTGGAATATTATGTACATATATGTATATAATATGTGTGTCTATATAGATAGATTTCAGAGTACTCCTTTGAAATAGGTATAAGTATAGAGCTAGGGATAGAGATAGGGCTAGAGTCTATTCCCATTGGAAATAGATATAGTCTATTCACTCTGCTTGCCTCCACCCTCTACCCTCTCTGTGCTGCTCCAGGAAGCTGACTTGTGAACTGCATCACCTGGGCTTCTTTGCCCTCCGACTTCCAGTTGGGTTTGGCCAATAGAAACAGGAATAGGAGAATGACACATGGGAATAGGAGGAGGTCAAGGTATTTATTCCACCCACCCTTAGTCTCTCCCTGCTAGGCCACATGTTTGCAGTGGCTGTGTTCACTTACCAAAAGCCAGGGGTCCCACTGGAAGGCTCCCCCCTCACTGCTGTGCCCCCTTCCATTGAGGCCTGGGGGGGGGGTAATGGCCCTCCACTGGTGCTAGCCCCAGGGTGCTTGACAATACTTTGTTGATTTCTCTCAACTCTCCCCATATCTGTGTAAATAGTTCCCTCCTTGACCTATCTTCAGTTATCTCTTTGAATGCCCTCTGTTTCCTGTCAGCATATGTATACTTGTATGTGTTTTTATAATTTAGGAACTTCTGCCATCCTTGGTAGGAACACCCACCTTCCCTACTCTGGGTACACAAGCTTCGGGAGGAGTTGACTTTCTGTCTCAGTTCTAAGGTAGGCAAGTGACTCGGCCCTGGGCAATCAGAGCACTGCATCTTCCTGCTTCAGTGATTGATTCTGAGCGTAGCATAGATCCCAAATAAGGCCAATGAGGACCAGCGCAGGATGGTGACTGGCTGTGCTGGGGAAGAGCAGCTCTCTCCTTTTCTGTAGGCCTCTAACCTGAGGGTGTGTTGGCTTACAGATGCTGGCAGGTTTCCTGCCTTTATGTGGAGCCTAAGAATGAAGTCAACATAGAAGAGCAAAGACCTGGAAAGAGGTCACATATTAATCACGGTGTTTAAGCTCCTGAATCAAGCCATCCTAAAGTTCAATCTACTCCTGGGGTTTTCTCTTACTTGAGTCACTATATTTATTCTCTTTTTGCTTAACCTGTTGTGGGCTAGATTTTCTGTCACTTGCACCCAAGTGTCATAAGTGATAGAGAAATATGCCAAACTCCTATGTGGTTTCTGCAAGCAAACAGAAATCACCTCTAGATAAGTTAAGAAAGGAAGGAAGGAAGGAAGGAAGGAAGGAAGGAAGGAAGGAAGGAAGGAAGGAGGGAGGGAAGGAGGGAAGGCAAGGGAAGGGAAGAGAAGGAAAGGGAAGGGAAAGGAAAGGAAAGGAAAAGAAAGGGAAGGAAAGGAAAGGAAAGGAGAAAAGAAATGCTGGGGTAGGGATGTGAGGTGGCTCACAGAACCAAAGGAGAAGCAGAAGTAGGTCTTGGACAGGACATGTACCAGAGTGGTCCCTGGGAATTCAGATAGCAGAAATGAATGGACAGTGTCATCAGAGCACTGCCCTAGAATAAACCAGTGATAACTACCCTTGAGTCACTTTATTCAAGATTCAGATTAACTTGGAAAAGAAAGAGAGAGAATGAGAAAAAGAGAGAGTTTACTTAGCCTTACTTAAGTGTCATGCCCAACCCTTGTCCATGGGAAGGCAGGACAACTGGATTGATAGTCCTAGCTACACTGTACACAATTGGGCTGGGTAATCCCCCGAAGCAAAATCTGTTCTAAGCACTTTGCATATTTATTAACTCATTTTAACCCTCGGAGTAGCCCTTTGAAATAGGTACTATTATTATTATCCATATTTTTTTTTAATTAAATTTATTGGGGTGACAATTGTTAGTAAAATTACATAGATTTCAGGTGTACAATTCTGTATTACATCATCTATAAATCCAATTGTGTGTTCATCACCCAGAATCAGTTCTCCTTCCATCACCATATATTCGATCCCCCTTACCCTCATCTCCCACCCCCCACCCCCCTTACCCTCTGGCAACCACTAAACTATTATCTGTGTCTATGTATTATTATCCATATTTTACAGGTGAGGAAATTGAGACACAGGGAGGTAAAGCAACTTGCCTGTGGTCACACAGCTGGAAAGTGATGAGCTGGGATGCAAACCCAGGTAGCCTAGCTCCAGAGTCTGTGCATTTAACCCTTTACACTATAGGGCTTCACCGGCAGGAGGGCAATGAAGGCAGGGCGGGCAAAAACACAAGGTCCCCTACAGGTAATGCTCAGGAAAGGGATTATGGGGTATTTCCACTTTCTCTGTATCAATTTTTAAGCAACCATGTATTAACCAGACAAATAAAAAACCACAAAAGATTATTTCTACTTTGGAAAATTAAAGAAACAAAAATCCTGCTTAGCCATAGGAGAAAGGGAAGAAGCCCAAAGCTGGTGATCTCACTCTCTCCCAGCCACAAAGAAGACTGTGAAATATCTAGGACCCAGGGGAATTCCAGCTGTCACCAGGCTGCACTCGCCAAGGCTGAGGAAAGCCAGGGAGTCAGGAAGGCATTATCCATCATAAAGGCACTGCTCAGGACCCAGAGGGGAAGAAAGCTAGCTAACACTCTGCTGAAGCAAATCGAAGTGGCCACTGCCTACAGACCTCTGCCCTCACTGAACCCTCAATTCCTTCTGTGCCCCTTTGTAGGGCTTCCCGCACAACCACACTTTCCTTCTTCCATGCAGCCTGCTCTGCCCTCATTCTACAGGGCCCGTTCTTTCAACAGTATGGAACAGGTGTTGCCAAGGCTCCAAGCCTGAGAACAAGGCCACAACAAAGCTCCAGAACTTAAACCTTATCCCTCTGGCTCAGCCTTTAGCTGCAGAACAATGGAAACCCCAGCTCTTTTCTGTATACTGCCCCTTTCCAGGAACACAGGTCAGTCAGTGGTTAAGAATTGTGGGCTTTGGAGTCAGACCTAGGTTGGCGTCCCAACTGTGTCACTAACAGGCTGTGTTACAATAGGCAAGTTGTCTAACCTCTCTGAGCTTCCATCCACTGCCATGAAATAAAGCAATAATATCAGGGCTGAAATAAAGCAATAATAACAGGGCTGAAATTCAGGTATGAACTGGTACAGCTGAACTGGCTGTTAAAATACTAAAATACTTCTAAATTGACTGGTAAATCGGTAGTAGTAGCCCATGGGCCCCCACCTCTCTAGTTTTTCTCCTGCCTGCTCCTCTTGATCCAATAACTAAAGTGTTAACTCTTGGCAAAACAGAGACCTACTACCGTGTACCTCCGAAAATAAGACCGGGTCTTATATTAATTTTTGCTTCAAAAGATGCATTAGGGCTTATGTTCAGGGGATGTCATCCTGAAAAATCATGCTAGGACTTATTTTCCGGTTAGGTCTTATTTTCAGGGAAACACGGTAAGTCTTTGCTCTAGCACTAAGCCCAGCATCCATTCTGATTGGTAATGCTCGTGCTGAACAGGGTTGTTAGATATTTTTAATATCACCCCTGGCAGTGGTCATCTCTGGGATTAAGTGAGATAATGCAGATAAAGGGCTCGGCAGAGAGTCTGGTATATAGTGAAGCGATCAATCAATGTCAAACCTGAAGAGCAGAGGCAGGGTCAAGATCAGCATCTCAAGTATTATGAGCAGGTGAAGATGGGTTACAACTGGCAGTTCAGGTACACTCGCAGGCCCTGAGATGATTCGTGGGTGAGGCTGCCTGGGTGGTCCTGCCTGGTTCAAAGAGCCAGGGCAGGTCCAATATATCCTGCTTCACAAACCACCCCTTACTTTCTTTCTCCTGATTACCTGGGATTCCTGGATCCCATGCTAGATTCCAGGGCCTAGAGTGGGGAAGTCGAGAAGCTACGCACTGGCTGGCACCCTGCAGGGCAGGAGGGCTTCTCCCTGTGTTCACGACTGCCAGCTCTACTGCTGCTGTTAGAATCCCATGTCTTGTTCACCTGAGACAGAGAAGCTGTCCCCAGGAGGCTGGGCTTTGCCTTTCTAATGTCTTCGGGAATCAGAAAGAATATTCCAATCCAAGGTCTTTCCCCTAAAGAACTTAAAGTATCTTAAGGGGGGCAGTATTGTGTGGTGGCTAGAAGTGTAGGCTCTGGAGCCAGACTGCTTGGGTTTAGATCCCAGCTCTGCATCTTTACTAGCTATATGAACTTGGACTAGTTGCTTAACTGCTCTGAGCCTCAGTTTCCTCATCTGTTAAATGGGAGTAATAATAGTATCTGCCTCATAGCGTGCTTATTCTGAATAAATTAAGTAATATGTATAAAGTGTTAGGATAATGCCTGGCACAAAGTAACTTCTCTATATATGTTAGTTATTATTAAGGAGCTCACAAGTGTAGTGGCGCGGTCAGATTCATGCCCACATCATTCTGTCCAGGGTGACAGCCTTTCTTCACCCTGCTAGTTGAAATTCTTTCCCTGCTCTCCTGGGCCTCCTCTACTAGCTCCCACGTTTTACAGACTGGGAGGCCCAGAGACGGTCTTATGTGGTGTCATTGGCAAAGATGGGAACCTTTTTACAGTTTCAGGTACCACTTCCAGCAACCCCTGCTGCCTCTCCTCACTTCCTCCTGCCTTGGGTTATGGTTCTCTGTGAGCAGGAATGAGTTCTTGCCCATCTCTGGGTCTCCAGGGCACAGAGCAGAGAAGGTGCTCAGGAAGTGCAGAGTCAGGACTTTCAAACACCTGTCCTTCGTGAGTCATCAACCACAGGGGCCAGGGATATGCCTGCTGACTAGAGGTCCAGGTAGTGCTCTTATGCTGCCAGGTCCCCAGAGAGAAGACATACCCTGCAGCCAGGAAAATGGGACAGGGAGGGAGGGAAGGAAGGAGAGAGAGGGAGAGAGAGAGAGAGAGATCCACTAATTCTGATTCCTCCCTAGCGAGGTTTGCTGGGAGTTTCTAGGACCAGCCAGAGAAGCCTTGCCTCCACTCTTCGCGCAGGTGGGTCCTCATCGCCCACCCACCCCCCGTTGCCCCGCCCACCTCAATTTTTGCTCCCACAGCAGAAGCCCCTCCTCTTCCCCCCCCCTCTTCAGCATCCCCGCTCCCGTTCGACCAATCCTCAGACACCCCGCCACACTTTTGACAGATGCCTAGAAGTCCCTCCACTGCACATGACCCACCCCGAGGCTGTCTGCTCCCCTTTCGCCCCCAGTTTGGAATAAAAGGGTTCCTTCCCACAGCCTTGGGTCCGGAACTCTCAGCTGCCAGTGCAGTCGGGGAGGCCAAGCCAAGCTTTGGGGAGACCCAAATGGGACGAGGAGGAGGTGTTCCCGGGGCCCTGAAACCTTCCAGACCCTCTCAGTATAAACCGCCTCGGGTTTGTGTCAACATCCGAAGCCGGAGACTGGCGGCGGCTAGGGACCGGCTCCGTCTACAGAACGGGAAGACGGGAGGGTGGGGAATAGAGGGGTCCATGGGGTAGGCAGAGGGATCCTTCTGGGGAGATCTCGAGGTGCCTTATGGGGGGCGTCCATGAGAAATAAGGAAGGCTGGGGAGGGCTTGGAATTAGGGGCTGTAAAGAGCCCACGACTAGTGTGGAACCAGACAGAGTGGGTACTTCGCCATCCGTACTGCGCTCTCGGCGCCCATCCACCCTCTTTTCCCATCCACCGCGTGAGGGGAGTGGGTGTGTTGGGATGTGTGATGCGACGGTGTGAGCTGCGGACCACCCCATCTCTTTCCTCCCCCACTCAGCTCCTCGGCAGCTCCTTGTCGCCTTCTTCCAATTTTGGGTGGGATATGGAGGGGGTCACATCTTGTGACTCATCCCCTCTTCCATCCCCACCCCCGCTGGGGCCCAGGAAGGGAAGGCTTAGAGACTCGGCTGTGGCTCTCCCGTTTCCATAGTAATCGTGCGGTTGTTTTTGCGAATCCACTTCAGTCGTTTACACTTTTCACCCCAGACTGTGGCCTGGGGTCTGAGCCTCAGGGCGGGGTACAGTTGGGGGTACAGCCCTCCCCCTTCCTCGCGACTCCGGGAATGTCAGCGAAGGCAGGCGGGGCGCGCTCCCGCAGCCGGGTCTCACTGGCCACCCGGTCCCCACCTGAGACCCCGCCTGCCACTCTGCCCGAGCGGAACCAATCAACGTCCAATCTGCCCGGGGTGGGGCGGGGCTTATGCAAATCGTGTCTCCTCCGAGAGACATAGTGATACAAGAGCTGGGAGGCGGCTCCGGCGCGGACTTGGGAGAACCTGGCCGCCAGCCCGCGAGCCAATCTCTGTCCCTGCGGCCCGCCGAGGCTCGGAGCCATCCAGCAAACCGGCGAGCGGCCTCAGGTAACGCGGGAAGGGCCGGGAGGAGGCCCTTGTCCCTTTCCCCTCCACTCTCCATTCCTATGCTCGCCTCCTGCCCCTTCTGATTCATCTCCCAGACCCCTGGTTCTGCCATAGGTGGCAGCATCTGACGGGCCCACTCCTGGCCAGGGAACCCCTCACCCAAGTCCAGGCCCCATGGGTGCAGGAAAGGAGACAGAGATGCCTCCTTACCCCCAGCTCAGGTAAGAACAACCACTGCTCTGGCCCCCAACACGCGCGCACACACACACACACACACACACACACACACACCTGGAAGTGTGATGCTCATGCTAGAGGAGGCATTAGTCTCCCTCCTCCTTTGGAGATAGGTAGTCCACCCAGCCCCATGGCAACCTCCCACGTCCAGAGATGGCCCCTGCCCACATCATCCAGCACCAGCAGCAGTTCAACACACTTCACATCACAAGGTCTCTGCTTCCAAAGACCGCCTCCACCTCCACAGAAAGCCCCTTCCCACTTCACATTGTCCTCTCCTCCCACCCCTCAAGCTGACAGAGCTCACAGCATACTTGGGGGAGGGAAGAAGCTCCCCTCCAAACACCCCCCCCCCATGACACTTTCTCAACAGCGCCCCCTCCCCATGGTCTTAGTGCTAGGCAGAGGCCCCATGTTTGGCCTCTTTCATCCTGGCTGGAGGATGAAATAAGAACGCCATCCCCCAGGAGACCACCCATACCTGTCAGTCACTGCTGCCAAGGGCCCAGCCTCTTCCATTCCCCTCACCCCCCACAGTCGAAGCACCAAGTCCTCTCATTCTACCTCTCAAATGTCTTTCTAAGTTGTACCCTCTCTGGCCTTCTTGCACCCAATTGCTCCCTCCTATCTTCCTGCTGCTCTGCAGGGACTGTGCCAAAGCTCCGTATGAACTGTCACTCCTTTCCCTAAGGTGGCCTGAACCTGGAGAGCCGAAGAGCTGGGTTCAAATCTTGCTTTTGCCTCAGTGCTGTCTGACTTTGGTCAAGTCACTTCCCTTTCTGATACTTCATGAAATGGGGAAGGGGTCAGAACAGAGGGGAGACTAGATGAGTTGATCTTGAACAGACTTCCAAAGCTGACACACTCTGGTTCTGTGGATGATTTTGAGAAAACAGGACTCGTTCTCTCTTTCCCTGAACCAGGAAGATATTTCAGAGAGGAGGCCTGAGGGGCTTTAGTCCTCAGCGAAGGGACATTGCTGCTTAAGGAGGCCTAGATCCAGACCATCTCCTCCCACATACTCTCCAGGCCTGGGCCCCTTCACAGCTATTAGGAGTCCCTCCTAGGCCAGCAGCCCACATGCCATGGGTAGCTCCAAGCTGAAGGTGGCCAACAGGGCCCACCCTTTGTTTATCATCCTCTGCCTCTCATTAAGAAGGAGAGGGAGAAGACGTGGCTGCTGCCGCTATGGCTGCTGCTTGGAGAAAGCAAAGGGAGGAGAGGAAAGAGAGAAAAATTTCCTGACCAGGGAGCTATTGTCACCATGGCAACCGTCTCAGCACCAGCTCCTCTGAAGCTGGGTGAGGTGTGGGATTATTGCATCCCTCAGTCCCTCCCACCCTCACTGTCACCTCCCCATTTGAAGCCCACAACCCTGAGCCCTGCCCTCTGGAAGAAGCCTCTGGGTAAAGAGGGGCAGCGGCTTTATGTATGGGGCAGTGCCAGCTCCTTCACAGCTGGAGGGCAGCCCTCAAGAGGTAAGCAGAGGAGCCTGCACATGGTCAGCTGGTCTACAGCGCCAACTGAACATGCCCTCAGTGCATTCTGGCCTTCGCCTTGCTGCTGATGGACTCTACTTGACCTTGGATGAACCCTTCCTTTCCCCAGGTCTGGCTTCTATTTCTCCTTAAGTGGATGCAATGGCAGGAGAATACAGATAAAACAACAGCCTGAGGCCATTCCACAGAGGAAGAAGGGGGTTCTGTCCCTCTCATGTAATCCACCAAGGAACATTCAGTGAACATTGCTGGGTTCCAGGCATGGCCTTTAGGTCTCTGCAGGGTGGTTCTGTGCAGCCACAGAGGGCAGAGTGGGAACCCGGGTGGGGCAGCTACAAGAGGGCAAAGTTAGGAACAATGGGAAAAATACCTGTCTCCTGTCTGAGCTGCCCCAAAGAGAACTGGGTCATATTGGGAGGGGATAAGCTCTTTGCCCTGGGCAAAAAGGCCTGGAGAACTTTTCTGGAGGGTCAGGCAAAAGTTTAATGCAAAGGCCTCTTCCAAATCAGTCTCCATCCTAGAATTCTAGAGCATTAGGTGAGGGTCAGAGGGCGTTGAAGTCTACATACTTATGGGGCTCAACTCCATGGTCTCACAGGGTCTACTCATGCCCAAAATACTGTGCCATGCTGCTGACTGTCCACTGTCCAGGCTGAGAGAGGCTGATCATAAGAAGTGGGCTTCAGTCAGGCCTGCAGGCTGATTGTAGCTGTGTCAGCCCAGGAGCGAAGAGAGGATATTAGGGAGGAAAACAGCTAAGCACTAGGTGAGGTAGGTTCTGGCTGTGAGAAACTTGGCTTCAAAGGAGTACACAGTTGTGAAGGAAGCAGTGGGAGGTAAGGCTAGACAGTTAAGCACCTTGACACGAGATTCTGGAGTTTAAGGGGGGCCTGTGGGCCATCTCTAACCTATATTGCACTTCTGGGCAAAAGCAGGAAAGACATTCCCTCGAAACAGAGGAATCAGAAGAAAGGCACTCTGTCTGAGGCAGTTGAGCCCATGGGCATAGCTTGGCAAGCAGTTCCCCAGCTGTATTTCAGCCTCCTTAGCTGTGCCCCTGGCCCCGACTATGGAGAGAGAGAAGACACAGTGACTGTTCCAGGAGCTCTTTAAAAGAAGGAACAATAGGACTTGGTGGCAAGTTGGACCTAGGAAAAAGGGAGGGGAAAACTGAAGGTAGCTAAGATGGCATTTTCCCCCTGGATGAGGGAGGGAAAGAAAGGGCGATGGAGAGAGAAGGTCAGCCACAGGTTGAGGATGAGTCTGGTTGTACTTAGAAGTACTGGTGGGCTACCCCGAGGGGTGCATATTGCCTGGGTATCAGGCACCATGGCCTGGAGTTCAGCAAGAAGGTCCCACTGAGGCCAAGAGGGAGATCGGAGCTATGGTTTTCCCGAAAGGCAGGAGTAGGGAAGGCCTGTACTGGACAAGAGTAGCCAGTATTTGGAGAGGATGGACCAAGCAATGGCATGGATTCAGTCTGGGTGCTCATTTGGGCCCTTCCACTGACCAGCTGTGTAACTCTGAGCCAGTTTTCTCCTCTCTCTGGGTTTTCACTAAAATAAGGGGATTATCTTAAAGGGCATTGCCAGCTTTGACCTGCTGATCTCAGAGAAGTAGAGGGAATGAGGAGAAATGAAGGAGGAGACAGTTCTCAGTGCACCTGGGACCAAATGGGAGCAGGGAATAGGTATGGCCCCAGGAGACAGAACTGTGGGAAGGCAACACGGCAGGGAGGAGAAAGGGGGCAGAAGGTGAGAGCCACACGGATACTATGACACACACAAAGACTGGTGCTCTGACAGATTTGCAGTCTCATACACTGACGTGCTCCCACCCACACCCCGCCCCTCACACACATACACAGGCACATCCCACAGCAGACAGCGGAAGAGGCTCTGCCTCTCCCGTCAGACACCTCCACCTCCGGGCTCTCTAGCTTTCTTGAATGTACGGCGAGCCTTCAGTGTGCTTTGGAGTTGGGGAGGGCACAGATGGGTTTGGAGCCTGCCTCTTTCTGCCCACGAGTTCCAGAGGCATGCTGGACTCTGGCTCCAGTGCAACTGTTTTGGACCCCCCAGTTCCTGGTTCCTGAAGATAGCATGCCTTCTCCTTCCTTGCTTTTCCTGGGGGCATATAGGATTCTACATCCTCTGAGAGTGGTAGGTGGGGGGAGATGTCATCTCCAGCTTCTTGATCCTCCTCATGGCCCAGTGAAAGAATCTGAGTCCCAGAGATATCCGATAACTAACTTGAGGTCATGCAATAAGGGAGGGGGCATGGAGCAGACCAATCTCTGGTTGTTTAGGGCGTTTCCAGCAGTAAAGATTAGAAGCCACACTGGCCTGGAGATGCTGTGGAAGTGGAATTCATTCTGCTGGCCTGAGGGCTTCCTTTTCCAGAGTATCTTCATGACAGGCTACCCTGGGGTTGGAGGCTGGTGCCCTTCCAAAGACTCCAGTCATGTCAAAGTCGCCACCCAGGCCATGTCCTGGAAAACTCAAGCTCTGTAGGGACATTTCTCCCATAGTGTTCAGACAAGAGTGTCCACCCAGCTTTCAGGGCCTGGTGGGGCCTCACTGTGGCCACGCTTCCTGGAGAAGTGGTACTGGGACTGTCCCCCATTTCTGCAAACACTTCCTCTGGCACAGGCTACCTGAAGGGCTCATGTTCCAGCTGGGGACTGACTCTTCATTCTCAAACTTGCTTCTCAGCAACACCACCTCCATGCACTCAGCCCAAAATCTGAGCATCTGCCTTAACTCTTCTGTCCCTCTCACCCCACATCCAGTCAGTCACCAAGTTCTCCGTCCTAACATCCCTCAGTGCTTCCCCATCACTTCTCAACCCTATGCTGGTGTCATCGTCGCTCACCTGAACTATGCAGCAGGCCCCTCTCTGCTCTCCCTCCTCCCCCCACCCAAGTCATCTTGCACACTGTATCCAAAGGAAAAATTCTAAAATGTATTCCTTCTCTCTGGGTCCCCAGTACCTAGTTCAGGACCTGCTAGATTGTAAGCATTCTGTAAGTGTTTGTGGAATGAATGCTGTCTTCCTAGCCCTCACTTTAAAACCCCAGGAGCTTCTGTCCCCTCCAGTAAAGGCCAAACTCCTTGGCATGGATTGAAAGCCCTTGGTAATCAGCCATCTACTTCTTTGATCCAATTATGAGTTATTGAAGGTTGGCTCATGTCTACTTTATCCCCATCACTAGCACAAGGCCTAGCACACAGTCAGCCTCAATAAATGCTCATGGAATGAGTGAACTAATGAAAAGCAGAATGTAATGGGGGTCATCAGTGCTACCAACCAGGACTTCCATTAGTACAGAGGAAGAAGGGAGAGAATCTGTTGGGGTGGCCTGTAAGGCCTTGAGGAAGAATTTGGGAGATGGCGCCAGGGGCACACGTGAGGGCCCCTAGTAGGAGAGGAGCCTGCAGAGGCAGGTGGGCGCTGAGTGCGAAAGCTCTGAATAGCAAGGAGAGAATTAAGACTCTATTCTATGGGTGGGGAGAGCTATGGAAGGTGTAAACAGCAGAGGATGAAGATTGCAGCATTCGGTACCCGTCAGTGACAAGGAGAGCTGAGAACCGGAAGGCTAGCGATCCTGGGTGCCAGGAGAGAAAACCTGTCTGAGGACAGGGGAGGGGCCTGCTGTGGAGGCCCTTTTATGGGAGAGGGTAATGAGGGGAAGGGACCCCCACACACACCTTGTGCTGGTGGGGGGACAGGGGCAGGGAGGAGAGGCAGGAGGTCCTATGGGAAGGGATGTGGTGAAGGATAGAGTCCAGCTGTAGGAAGATGAGGCTTGTTGAGGGTGGTGGTGAGAGGTGGGGGGCCCACCCTGGTGCAGAAGTAGGGATCCCGGTGGTGGGAATGTGGGGTTTGTTATGGGAGGTGGCTGTCATGGAGAAAGGGAACCCTGTCCTACGGGGTCTTTGGAGGACCGCTGCTGAGGTGAAGGCCTTGCCCTGGACCAATTTGAAGGAGACGCCTGTCCTCCAGGCCCCGCCATGGGGAAGACCAACAGCAAGCTGGCCCCAGAGGTGCTGGAGGACCTGGTTCAGAACACAGAGTTCAGCGAGCAGGAGCTGAAGCAGTGGTACAAGGGCTTCCTGAAGGACTGCCCCAGCGGCATCCTCAACCTGGAAGAGTTCCAGCAGCTATACATCAAGGTGGGCAGGCCTGGGCCCGCGGGCGGGCGGAGGCGGAGGCGGGGCCAGGCACCCCAGGGGAGGGCCGGCGGGCGGGCGGGGGCGGGGCCAGGCACCCCAGGGGAAGGGCCGGCGGGCGGGGGCGGGGCCAGGCACCCCAGGGGAGGGCCGGCGGGCGGGCGGGGGCGGGGCCAGGCACCCCAGGGGAGGGCCGGCGGGCGGGCGGGGGCGGGGCCAGGCACCCCAGGGGAAGGGCCGGCGGGCGAGGGCGGGGCCAGGCACGCCGGGGGACTGGCCGGGAGGGCAAGGCTGTCGCCGCGCCAAAATGCCCCGCGTCCCTGTCTCAGTTCTTCCCCTACGGCGACGCCTCCAAGTTTGCGCAGCACGCTTTCCGCACCTTCGACAAAAACGGCGACGGCACCATCGATTTCCGGGAGTTCATCTGCGCCCTTTCGGTCACCTCCCGCGGCAGCTTCGAGCAGAAACTCAACTGGGCCTTTGAGATGTACGACCTGGACGGCGACGGGCGCATCACGCGCCTGGAGATGCTGGAGATCATTGAGGTGCGTTGCGGCGGATCGAGAGGCCGGGTGTGCTAGGGTGACGCGCCCCTTATCTTCCCTGCCGGGCCTTCTCGGGCACCGCTCTCTCCAGCCACCCTCCTCTCGGGCCTCAGGAGCCTCCTCCCTGCAGCCCACATCTCCGCTCATCCCGCCTCCCGGGATCGGTTGGGCTCAGTGTAGGACAGGCTCTGTGCTAAGTGCTTTACCTAACAACCCAGCGACGTAGGTACTGTCAGAAAGCTCCTTTTACAGATGAGGACGCGCAGCAAGTCGTACGCAAGGAGTCTGACTCCAGAGCCTAAGTTCTCTTATTCTTTCAGCAAATATGTATTGACTGCCTACCACGTGCCAGGCACTGTTCAAAGTTCCTGCTTTCAGGGGACATTCGTTCTAGTGAGAAAATTTAAAAACAACAACAACAAAACGATGCTATGTCAGCAGTAAATGTTATGAAGAAGATAAGCAGAGCAATGTACAGGGCGAGAGAGCAATGGAGGGAAAGTAATTTTTCATGCGGTGAAATAGGAGCAGCAACCTGAATAAGGTGAGGGAGCTATCCACGTAGATGTCTGGGGAAGAGTGTTCTATGCATAGGGAACAATAAATGCAAGGACCCCGAGGTTAGATTGTGATTGCAGTGTTTAAGGAGTGGTCGGGGGAGCCAGGGTGGTAGAGAAGTGAGCAAGGTGAGAGTGGTAGGAAGGAGATCAGATAGGAAGCCAGGCGCCCAATCATTTGGCGTCTCGTAGTCTGGGGTAGAGACTTGACTTTATTCTGAGTGAGATGGGAAGCCAATAAGGGCTCTCTTCTCTGTGTGGAGAATGGACCAAAGGGGTGGGAGAGCCCCAGAAGCAGGGAAACCAGTTACGAGACTTCCACAGCAGCTCAGTCAGGAGCTGATGGAAGGGAGAGCCATGGAGGAACAGTCAATGGAAGTGGTTGGATGTGGGATTTATTGCAAAATTAGGCCTGACAAAATTTGCTAAAGGATTGGATGTGGTGCGAGAGAGAAAGAGAAGGAGTCAAGAATGACATCAAGGATTTTGGCCTGAACAACTAGAAGAATGAATTTGCTATTTACTGAGACAGTAAATGCTGGGGCAGGGGCAGGGGGGGCACCAAGCTGGAGGTGAAGCGTTGGGTTTTACACATGTTAGTGTGAGAAGCTCATTAAATATCCAGTCTTAATGACCATACATGACCTTCCAGTATCCTCCCCATCTCCCAGTGTTCTCCCTGCCCACCCCCACCCCTTCACTCACCCTCCATCCTCCCTGCCCTGTGTGAGTGTTCACACCTCCTCATTGCCTTACCAGGCCATCTATAAGATGGTGGGCACCGTCATCATGATGCGCATGAACCAGGACGGGCTCACACCGCAGCAGCGCGTGGACAAGATCTTCAAGAAGATGGACCAGGATAAGGATGACCAGATTACTCTGGAAGAGTTCAAGGAGGCAGCCAAGAGTGACCCATCCATTGTGCTCCTGCTGCAGTGTGACATGCAGAAGTAGAGAGCAGAGGCTGGTGAGGGGCCCTGGCCAGGAGGGGCGCGGCCACCTCCCAAGCCCATGACCTCTCTGGCTGGCCCTTCCCCAGGGGATGAGATACTCCAGCCTCACTCTCTGGCCCACCCAACCCTCTGCCCAAGCCTTTGCTCCCTTCAATCAAGATCCTTGAGGGACCATTTCACTCTGAAAAAGAGACAGATCCTCAGGTATCCTGTGGTCTAGCGCCACCCTCAGTCTTGGCCCAGAACCAACATCCACTGGGCATAGGGGAGGTGGCTTTTGCCTCTAGAGGCAGGGTTAAGGAGGAGAGCTGGGGTTCTGCTTTGAAATTCTGTTCTTCCTGGCATTATGCTTTATAGGATGTGGCCCCACAGACCCCAGTTACAGGGCCAAATTGAGTCTGTCCTTTGCTGAGGACCCAGATCCCTTAAAGGTGGTCTCTGCCCACCCCCTCGACTGTACCTGGCCCTTCTGACCCCAGCCTTTAGAACGTTCACTCAGTCCTTTTTCAGCTAACATTTATTGAGCACCTGTTCAACGTAAGGCACCTCTAGCCGCTACGGGTATGGTAGTCTGCCAGCACATTCTGTGCCCTCTGAAAGCTCGTAGAGTATGAGGCAGACTTCCAGTGGTCAGTCTCAAAAGAGGATATTGAACACAGCTGAGCAGAGGGTGCGGCAAGGCTGGTCAGTTTGAGAGGAACTTTCCACTGAGTTCCACACAGAACTGCAGAAGGATGAAATGAAAGTGGAAGTCTAGGAAGCATGTGAGTGGAAGTTTTAAGAAAAATTGAAGTTTATGTAATACTTATTTTTTTAGTACCCTTTAAAAGAGCTGAAGTCATTTTGTTAGTTTAGGGTATTAAAATATACTTTATATTACTTAGTTTTTTGTAAAATGATCAAAGGAATATAGACAATGCTAATTTTCATGAAAAGAAAAAGGGAAAGTACCAACCAAATTTACCAGATAACACTTTTTCTTATCAGGCTAAATCCTGAGCTGTCACCATGAGCAACTTCTGCTGCTTCCTCTTTAATGATCTTTTTCAATTCAGCAAGCAACTCTGTTGTATACTTACTCTGATTAGGTGCTGACTTTGAAACAGAAAAAACAAGGTTGGCCGAGAGTGAGATAGTGTATTTCCCACATCTTAGTAGTTCCTTTCAGGATTTGGTCTAATTTCAAGGATGGGCTTGTCCTTTCACTAGTACAGAAGTAGAAGGAGCTAAAAGAATAGGACCACCTGGCCACTGTTTAGGTTGCCAGGTTGCATTTATGGACCAAATGCCTAAAAATGTGGTGGGCATGCTCCATTTGAAAAGCTTTTTCTAACCCCAAATCCTAAATCTGCCAGGTGATTCATCGTCTTCCAAGTGCACTGGCTTTGCTTTCCAATGTCTACTTTCTGATTTTTGGATCCATGAGCTATATAGCTGCATGCTTTGACTGCCAGAAAATTCACCTTGCTTCTTCATCAAGTTTTTCACTTTACTTTCTCTTGTACTTGTGATCAGAAATTAGCTTTGATGTGCAGTGACAGCTGATTTCCTCTTGAACCACTGGTGAAAACAGCCTCGTACACAGGTGCTGTGAGGGAAGGGTGGGAGCAGGGAATGGTTGCTGAGTCGGGGGGTGTGGGATTGTATTTGTAAGAAAACAATGAAGCATGCCTCTTACTTCTGAGTGTTCACCTGTCCTCCTTCTCTGTCGGTAGAAACTCGTGGGGATGCTGACCTTTGCTCCCCAACTCTGTTGGACCTTCCTTCTTGCTGCCCTTGGAGGTAGCCAGGCCACTGGGTGGCCACTCTCTTTCTATCCTGCCTGTGACCAGCCACATGGCAAGGCTGGGGAATTCACATCCTCAGGCAATAACCAGCAGGTTTTTATCCAATAATGCCTCAAAGGATATTCCATTGCTCTCAGGAGATGGCCATTGGGTGTGTTGTGCTGCCAGTCAGCACCATGGATACAGATACTCAACAGCCTGAGTCAGCTGACACTTCCCGTGGAGGCTTTTTACAAAGTGGGCTTCCTATCTCCCAAACATCGAATCTAACTTAAGCCCCAATCATACAGAACTTCATGGCTTTCAAAGGCTTGCCATCTACCCCATCTCATTCTATCCTCATAGCCTAGGGAAATGGAAGTTTTCATTCCTTTTCTCCAGACTTGGAAACTGAGGCACAGAGGGGGGGTCCCTTGTGCAAGAGCACAGTCAGGAGGTGACACAGTGCCGAGCCTTGAACCCTAAGGCTCTAAGAGTGTTTCTTTCTTTAAGAGTCTCTTCCCTCCTCATTTCTCTGACTGGGTTGTACGGAGGTTGACTGTGAGGCAAGCTAAGTTGGTTTCGGTTTTTTACAAGCTTACTGCTAAGAAGTTTCTGAGGCTGTGGTCTTCCAAAAAGAATCAGGAGCTTGGTTGAAGTCCCCATATTTTCAAGCATCTTGTTTCCTGCTTCTGGGCAGCTCTGCTAACAGGTCAGTGCTGTGCTAGGCGGCCTCTGACTAAAACCCTGGAAGCATCTTGCTCTGTCTTTACCATCACCTTTCTCCCTAAGAGAACTGTTTTTTTGTTTGTTTGTGGTTTTTTTTTCCCAACCGGTAGGCAAGTCCTACCTGTGAGGGCATATTTGATTACTCCAAGCTCCTGGACACATACCCTTGGGTGATACTTGCTGATCAGGCCAAAGATCCTCAGACAGCCCAGCAGTGTTGAACACGTAATGCCAGGCCAGGAACCAGGACCACCATCTAGCTGATGGGAAGAGCCACAGGCAGGCCAGGCCTTACTCCCACGTGCTCCTGGACGTCCCAAGGACTGTGTGTGTTCTCAGGAGCTCCTGTGGTACAGCACTGGCCATGCTGTGAGAGGAGACGCACGCCTCCCCTCTCTGCCCCAACTGAGAGGGACTTGTCACAGGGCACCAGGTTAGCAGAGATTGAAGTATGACTCACATAGACTCAAAAATATACAGACAGTTAAAACATTGACATATCCAAGTTCTCCTTGAAGTTCTGTATCTTTGCAGCAACTCTGAATTGCAAGTTTCCAGAATCTGCCTTCCAACTGTATTCTGTCTTCATTCAAACTTTTGGACTAATTGATGAGCCCCTTATTTCTTCTCTCTAAAACTCATCAGCAAGGGCTACTTCAGATGGCCACTCCAGCCCTTTGAAATCTAGTTAGGATATATAACTTAATTTAAATCAAAAGTTAAGAAAAAGGAAGTGCATAAACAAAGACACTGAATCTTTTCCTGATGCTGGCAGAGTTCCCTAGAGGTAGACATTCATCCTGCTGCAGAGAAAGAAGGAGAGAACAAGAGAATACACTGGGGTTTCTAGGTAGGGTAGTAAGCTGACACTGTAAGTATTTTTACGTAAAAATTTGCAAAAGCAACAAATATTTCCTGAAGATCCACCCTGGGTGAGGCTTTTTGTGCTGACTTTAGAGATCACTGTGGGGGCAAGAATACATTTCTTACATATTTTATTCATGATTTTTGAAAACTATATAATTCAAATCCTGCAATTGAAAAGTCTCAGAAAAATCTGGGATTTTCTTTCTGAAATTTTCGGGTTTTCTTTTACCTTTGCCAGAATGTGGGGGCAGGACTGGGCTTCCCAGCGTGTCTGGCCCTTCCTGCTTGGTGGAGGCTCCAGGAGTGTGGAGGCCTGCAGGAGGGGGTCTGGGTGGCAGAGGGGGACCTCCCAACTCATTCTCCAGCATGGCCCCCTCCCCTCTTCAGGTGTCCCCCTCATTGTGCAACCCTGTGCTACGTGGTATGTTTTTTTTCACTGACAGTGAATAAAAGGTGTGACTATGTTGAGGGTTCCTCCTATTCTCTAAGCTAGGATAGGGATGGGGTGAGGGGAAAGAGGGGGAGCTCACACGGTGGGGTACCTCAGCAACTCCTTGGGGCTGAGGTCCCCGTTCTAGCAAGGACTCTGGTTCCATGGAACAGAGACCCACTCGATGGTTCAAAGGAAGGCGTAAGCGATTGCAAGGGCCCTACAGATAGAAAATCAAAAATGAACAACTAACAGTGGGGCTTCTCTTTTCTCTGGGCCCCAGTGGCTCTCAGGCCCTTGGCAGTATTTGCATCTGTGCTTTTTTCCTTGGTTTCTCTTCAGACTTCCTTGGTTTTCCTGTATAGAGTGGCTCCATCCCCACCTCTGTGTGAAAACTCACCGGTGACTGACAAGTCCCCTCTGTGTCTCCTAGTTCCAGTTCTTAAGCAAGAGAATCTGATTGGTTAAGTTTAGCTTTTGGGGGGGACCCCTTGGTCCAATCATCTATGGCCGGACCAGATGCTGATATTTGCGGTCTGTGGGCAGAGCAGTTCCCCCAGAAAGGAGCTAGTGGCAGTGGATAGTGGGGCTTAGTTTCGCCCTCTGTCCAGTGGAAGGCATCATAAAAACCCAAATGTGTGCATAGTGGGCAGTGGGAGAAAGGCCACGAGCCAGGATTACGATGGTCCATATGGTGCCTTTTGTACAAATTAGGAAAAGGCGCCCCTTCTGAGTGGAAGTATCCCCCAAAGTATGCAGTCAGATCAGTGGATGGCACCTATGGGCTAATTAGAAAAATATATCCCTTCTTCTGAACAAAATATAGCCTTGTCATGCCATGATGCACAGCTTGACAAGTGGAGTGTGCCCAGGATTTCAGGCCCCACCTGCACTGCTGGTCAGAGGTTGTGTGGCACGTAACCTGTTATACCATCCACAGGAGCCCAGCCCAGAGACCCCCAATATGATGGGGATGGGAGTTGGTGGTGAAATGTTTCTCTCAGAACGTTCTCCAACAGCCAGAGAGACACTGTTCCCGGCTGGGGTTGGGGTCCCGATAGCCAGTGGCAGCTGGAGCTGCCTGCTTCCTCCTGAAACGCTCAATTGCTTTTAGAAGGGCTTTCTCAAGGACGCTAGGAGGGGGCCAGCTTCCTTGGCAGGAAGCAATTAGGACAGAGGAAGGAGGCTGACCTGGCCTCAGGGCAGCCATGAAACTAGTGAGGTGACTCAGAAGTCTGAGAACTTGGAGCTGCTATTCCCAGCTGAGACCACACGGGGGATGCGGAGTCCTGTCTCCTGTCTGCCTTGGGGTACAGAGGTGTTGGGTTACCATCTCCTAAAAACTTCCCCTCTGGCTCTCATCATCCCTAGCCCACGTTAGTCGACCTTTAGGCTTGCTTTCCGTGCCATCTAGCTGCTCCGAGAAAAACCAGAGTGATCTCCCTAAAGCACAAATCTGATCATGTCAACTCTTCAGTCTCCCCTCTGCCCTCAGTGTGATAAGCTCCTTAAAAGTCCCTCAAGGGCCTGCATGATGGGCCACCTGCTGACCTCAGAAGCCTGTTCTTGTCCCCTCCTGCACCCTGAATTTGAGCCACTCTGAATTGTCCCCGTTTCCCTAAGGGATCTCTTAGGCTTCTGCACCTGTACTCAAGCCATTGCCCCTCCCTGGGCCACACATTCCCCTGTCTCAGTGATCTCCTCCTCGGTGAAGCCCTCTCAAATCTGAGACAGTTGGCTCCTCATGTGTACACAGTCCATCATATTTATCATACAGTTTCCTATGAGATTCCCTGTCAACTGAGCAGGATACACGTGTAAGTCTCCAAGTAAAGGGGGCTGTATGAGTCAAGCCTTTGGGTTCCAAGTGAACAAAACCCAACTCAAACAAGCTCAAGCAAAAAGGGAGGCTTATTGGCTCATGTAATTGGGAAGTTCAGACTTTGCTGGATCCAGAGGCTCCACCTTGCACCCTCTATCCCTCCTGGCTTCTGCTTCTCTCTCTGTGACCTCATTGTCCTCTTCAGAAGTGCTTTTCCAACGATCTCTCACCTGCCACAGGGAAAGATGGGTTCCCAGCTTACATTGTCCTGAATTAATAGCCCCAGAGAAGAAAGAAACAAATTTGCCAGCATCCCTATGTAAGAGTAAGGAGAGTGGCCCTGCTGGAGTCATGTGCTCATCCTCGGCTCAATCACTGTGTCTAGGGAACTAGGGTTCTACAGTTGGTCAGGCCTAGGTCACATGTCTACTCCTATGACCAGAGAAGCAGGGCCAGTACTAGAAGAAGAGGGTGGGAAAGGTTGCTAACCAAACAAAACCAATAGCCAGCAACTTTTTTTTGTTGAAGCAATATGGAGAATCTCGTGGATATTTAGAGATGGGCACGATAGCCAGGATCTTAACAGAAACTTGGAAAACTATCAGGACCAGAGGCAGCTCCCTCTCAGGGCAGCCTGGTTTCTCTTTCTTGCCCCTCTGCACATCTTTTCCCATCTTTATCTGCTGATTGGCTCATTCTTGTCAAAGAGTTTCTATCCCCTCTTGGTTTCATGCTGAACATAACTGCAGCTGCTAAGGCTCATCCAGGTCTGTTGGGAGCCAACTGTATTTCACAGCATCCTCAGCTTCTGTTCCTGCGGTTGACTATCCCTCCTGTTTCCCAATTCCAAATTCCTGAGAAAGAGGAATCTGATTGGCCCAGATCATCTTTTCAATCCAGGCCACACAGGTTAAAGGTCACTGGACAGCATGGGGATGGTTCACCTTTGCATCAGGTACTCACTCTCATCCATACAACCACTCTATATGTTCTTCCTAAGTGACCTCCTCCGTCTCCACGAGGAACTCGAGAAAAACTGACCCTTTCCTAGAGTTACATTATTTATTGCTATATAACAAGCCACCACAAAACTTAGTGTTCAAAACAACAATTTATTATTTTTCATGTTTCTGTGGGTTGGCTAGGCTCATCTAGGAGGTTTTACTGCTTCATGTGCTGTAAGCTGGGGTCACTCACCCAGTGGCATCACACTGGAGCTGAGCTGGGGCTGGAACAGCCAAGATGGCCTCACTCATGTGTCTGGCAATTGGTGCTCATGGTCATCTGGGAAACCACTGTTTTCCACTGGCTTCTTATCCTCCAGGGCCTCTCTGTCGCACCATGTGGCCTTTCCCACAGCACAGTCCAGACTTCTTTACATTGTAGCTGGTTCCCAAGAGGGCAAAACTGGAATCTGCAAGTCCTCTTAAGCTTGGAGACCATATAGCATCACTTCTATAGCATTCTATTAGTCAAAGCAAGACACTGAGTCAACTCAAATTCAGCTCCACCTCTGGATGGGAGAAGTGTCAACGTCACACTGCCAAAGAGCAGGCATGATGGGAGAGAGTTTGGGGTCGTCTATGGAAACAATCTACCAAGCTCAGAGAAGGGCAAGTCTAAACATATTTCCCCAATCCTAAAACTTTTGTTATTATCTTCAGCTTCCTCCCACACAAGGTTTGGTTAGTTCTTCCCAGGACATGAAGGAGTCTGGGAAGGTCCCTCCATTCTGTACATCTTCCCATGGGGACGCTCTCCAGACTAAGCCAGTATTTTCTCCTGCTGCTCCCATCCACCTGTGCAACTTCTAGGCTCACACAGGGATGCCCCTTGCCTGCTTCCTGGATTGTGCCTTGGGATGGGTGGCATTAGTGTCTGCACTCCGGGCTCTCCACCAAGGGGTACAATGACCTTAAACTCCAGCATGGTGCTGCAAGTCTTTGATTCCGAGGCTCTCTTTTCCTACCCTCCTACCCAGCCACTTTATGGCCTGTAACGAACCACCCCAGGCGTGGCAGGTGGCACCTGGGAGTGCGCGCCCCCTGCTGGCCCTCGAGGGCCCAGCAAGAACTGAGGTTCAGAGTCCCTCTGAGTCTCCCTGTTCTGGGTACTGGTCCACAAAGAGGGGAATCTGGTCTCGTCACGGACTTCAAGGTCCCTTCCGCCTTGGTGGGGAAGAGCTGCCGGGCTGGGCCCTCCACTGTGCGCCCGGGTAGGAGCGGGCTCCTCCTCATGGACGGAGCTATCCATCCACTACCCCCTCCGCCTCCACGGGATGGACTAGCACTTGAGGAGAGTTCTGGCATCGGAGGGGAAAGAGGAGGTTAGCTTGGGGGCGCGGGGCAGCCAGCTTTTCACTTTCTACTTTGGGATTCACCATCCTGGTTAAAAAAAAAAAAAAAAAAAGTTGTCAGGCCTGCCCTCTCTCCCGGAGCGCCTGCGAAGAACGCCATCCCGGCTAACGAACACCACGAATCCGCAGCAGCCCGCAAGCTCCGCTTCAGGCTCCCTCTACCTGAGACCGGAGAGGCCAACCCCCACCACACCCCTTTCATTTCGGGCGTGGGGCGGTCTGGGACGGAGATCTCAGTTGTCCCCCGATACACATACAACAGCTACACACCCGCAACCGAGAGGGCGAGTTTGGCACCCCCGCCCCCACCCCTCCCTCCCGCCGGCTCGCCAGCCTACACTCCCCGCCGCTGCCCGCCCCCTTCTCACAGCCGGGACGCGCCTCCCTCCAGCAGCCCAGCCCGGAGAGCTCCGTGTCTCCGCAGCCACCCGCTCTGGAGGGGCTGGGTCACAGCCGAAGCATGGAGTCCGGGAAGCCCCCTGAGCCCCGCGAACCCGGGCCTGGGGCAGAGACCGCCGCGGTCCCGCGTTGGGCGGAAGCCAAGACTTTCCACGACAACCTCGCGCCCAAGAAGAAACCCAAATCGGTAAATACAGGATGTGGGTATGGAGGGAGGGCAGGGGAAAGGTCACCAGGGTAGCGGTCATAAGCCCCCTGAAGAGGGACCTTTGGCACCCTTCCGGGAGGGGACGCAGCCCCTCAGCACCAGAATGCGCCGGGCGGTTGGAGCGGGCTCGTGTTTATTTTGGGAGCTCTGCTCGGGTGTTTTTTCTGGGACTCGGGTTCTACGCCAGGATCCCCCTCCCCCACGCTGCCATCAAGGCCCAGCTCGGGGCCGGAGGCTCAGCCCCTCCCGGAGCGGGCTGCCTGGTGCGTGCCCGCAGCACTTGTTGGCAAAGCCGGTCATGGACGCCTGCGGAGGCGTCCTGGGCTCCGGTAACCGGACTCTGGAAACCGGGCCCCCTGCCGTGTCCTCTGGTTTCTGCCTTCTGGGTACCGGGCTCCGGAAGCAAGCCTCTGGTTTGGGGTCTGGCTCAGGGCCCTATGTCCTGGGCTCACTACGCTGTGCTCTCCGTGTCCTAAGGGTGCGTTTTGGACTCTGCGCCCCTGGTTTCGGGCTCCCAGTGCTGGGCTCTGTGCCCCAGCTCTGGTTCTGCTCCCTTAGCAGTGGGCATCAACATCTCCACTACGCCTGTGTGGTTTCAGCTCTCCCAGACTCACACAGAGGAGAGAGGTCCTCTCCCCCATCCGACAAGTTACTGATGCCCTGTTTGGCGCCCCCAGGCCTTGTTCACTCCCGCTTACCAGATATCAGAGCTTGGGGAGGAGACTGAGAATAGACGCTGGCTCAGAGCATCCTCCAAAGAGCTACTGCCTGACCTTAAAGTGTCCCGCTATTTCCCTCTAAGAACCTTTCCCCAGGAGGCCCACCTGTCACAGTCATTTCCTGAAGTATCGCCAGGCCCCTTCGGCAGTGGGGACTGCGGGATGAGTTGGGCTGAGTCCCTGCTTCAGGAGCTCACACTGCACTGAGGGAGACCCTGCACATGGTGGGTGCTGAGGTGAAAGACCCTACAAGTACAGGGGGAGCAGAGGGAGGGAATCACTAAGTTAGGCTTTGTGGAGAGGTGATATTTGAGCTGATCTTAAAGCCTGAATAGGTGGAGTTTCCCAGGCTGAGAGGGAAACAGGATGGACAAAAGGTATGGAGAGGGCAACTGAGTGAAAGAATGCAGGATCTTTGGGGAAGAGTTGGAGGGCTGCCAGAGACCCACGGAGGGGCTTGAGTGCCAGGTTAAGGAGCCTGGATCTTATTCAGTGAGGAGTTTTAAAACTAGGATCCATAGAGCCCCGTGTTTCAGGGGGTCTGCACACATGTGAATCCAATTTATTTTCTTTCTTGTTCAAAGTATGTTTTAAACAATTAAAAATGTGAAATAAAACTCAACTCACTGAAATGTGTTATGTGTACGTTTTAGCACCTGAGAGACCACCAACATATTAATTTATACTGCAGGTTGATTAAAACCTCAGAACAAAGCTTTTCCTGTGATCTGTTTAATGAAAGAGTATCTTGAGGTTGCTGACAATTATTGCTGAGTCTCTTGAGGCTTGCAGTTTAAAACAAAACAAAACAAAAAAACCTTTTACCATTTGCAACCACACGTTGGTTATCAATCAGGATTTTCCAATACAGTGCAAAAACCAACAAGCACAGAAACAAATTGACGAGCTGATGAAGCTTAAGTCTGCACTGGCATCCTAACCCCCCGTTTCACATTTGTCATCACCCAAACAACTGTGTTCTTTTCATTGGTTGATGGGATAATAAATACTTTCTGTACATGTAATGCATTTGAATTTGCAAAGTAGATTTATATCAATAACATATGGTAATGTCTGGTTTACCTATTGGGGTCTCCCCCAAGAGTTCATTTCAATAAAAGGTCAGCCTACTTTTTAAAAAAGTGTGAAAACAATCATGGAGCTATTGCAGGATTTTTCAGCAAGGGATTAACTTGATGCCATTTTCATTTTAGAAAGATGACCCTGGGCAGTGTGGTGGATGGATTGGAGAGGGTGTGTCTGGCAGCAGGCAGGGTCTGAGGAGGAAGCTGGATTGATGTCATGGGTAGGGTGGTGAGTGGGGCTCACCAATCCATTTCCTCCCCAAGCACCAAGGAACCAGGGAACTCAGGCCCAGTTGTTACTCATGACTTCTCTGTCAGCCCCTAACCCTCACAGTTTGGGGAGGAAAGGAGCCGAGTGGTTTCCTGGCCCCTACTCCTTCCTGCAGTAGTCCCTCCTCCCACAGGCTATTTTGGGGGCTTTGGGCCTCATGGGCCCTGTGGGGACAGAGTCCCAGAGAGCAGTTTCCAGGCTCTTGGCCTCACGTAGAAAGGTCCTGGCTTAATTATTAGATGGCCATCCACTGTGGCTGGGTGGCCATCAGCTGTTACGGGTTAGCCATTAGCCACTAATATAACTGCCGTGGCTAGGCTAGCAAGTACGGATTGCAGCTGGCAAGTGGGGTTGGTTGGCTGGCAGAGAAGCGGACTGTGGATTGCGCATCACGTGGCTCCTGCTTCCTGTGTCTCCAACCAGCCGCCAGCGAGAAATAGTGGTGTGACTCCCTTACCTATGGCTCCATTGGTGTTCCTTTTTGGCCTCACCATATCCTACATTCTTGTGCGGGGAGCGGGAGCTGAGTCCCTGCATGACAGGCCCCATCATGTCCTGGCCTGGGCTTATGCTCATTCCCAGGGGCTTGAGTGAAATATTAAGCTCTGAAGGCCCATAGGAGGCCCTTACCTCATGGGGTCAGAGGACTTCCTCAGTATAGACGTCTCTGTCCCATTCTTCTCCAGCAGCCCTTCTCCCTCCCAGTCCTTCTAGAAATAATAGTTTTTGGCCATGTTCCTATCTTGGATCCAACAAGCAGAAGCATATCAGCCAAAATGAGAGCTCCTGAGACAGGCTGGGTGGGGTTGGGCTGTCCTCCATCATCCCCTCATCGCTATTCCCCAAGCCAGAATAACCAGCCTGCCTCTCCACACACACCCCAATGGAAGGCAGAGAGACCTGGCAGGACCCTGGCTTCCTGGAGGCCAGTGTTTCCAGGCTGAGTCCTTGGTTTAGGGTAAGGGTCTTTCTGACCCAATTCCCAGTCTGGAATCTGGACTTCTTTCTGATTTCTGGAGGAACGATCCCCAGGTCACCTGACAACGAATGACAGGGTGGCCTCCCTCTGCAGCTATGTCCAGCAGGGACTCTAAGTGCTCAATTCTCCCCCCTCTGGCCAGCCCCTTTCACCTGTTCCTTAGCTCCTCCTGGAGTCTGGACAGGTCGCTCATCTCTTCCAGCTGGGATCCTTATTTCCATAGCAGCTTATATCCTCTAGGCCCTTAGACTTTACTTGTACAGTGTAAGAACAGGCTGAGTGGGCAGGCAGGGTCCTGCCCTTGGGACCTCCATTCTGAGGGGAAAGAGAGCCCTGCCCTTAGAAACCTTGGTCTGAAGGTGCCACGCCCCTCACCATTTCTCCCAAATCCAGAAAGGAAGAGCTGCATCAGGAGAGTGTCCCAGAGAAGTGGCTCAAGTAGCAAGGGTTGGGGCCTTCTGGGAGCTATTGAGGATGGGCATATGAGGGGGGCTACTGTGTGGACAGAGGCCAGGTTGTAGACCAAAGACTTGGGATCTTATCCTGGCTCTGCCTTGGCTTTGCTGTGTGACCTAGAGTAATATTCTGCCCCTCTCTGGGCCAATTTCCCCATCTGTAAAAGAAGGAAGTGGAGACTCCTGGAGCCAAGGCAGCTGGCATAGTTTTCTTGCAATGGCTCAAGGTGGGACCCAGAGGGGACCCAGAACATGGCTGCCTGGCGGGGACTGTGGGATAGAAAGCGAGGAGTGAGACCTTGGCTGGCTGCCTGGGCTGGAGTGACGGGCTTGGGAACCTGCCTGAAGGGGCTGGGAGGACATCCCGCTCTTTGTCCTTGAAGGGATGATGGGCCCATGCCCTGGGGCAGTAAGCCCAGGGGGCGGAGTAAGCTCAGCCCCTGTCCTGAAGGCCAACAGGCTTCCTGGGTTTATGAGAGTGGGTCTCCCTATTCTCCCAAGCCCATCCTTACCATTTCTGGCCATCCTTCTATTACCCCTTTTCTTTGGGTCTTTTAACTTTACCTTCTTTTCTTGAAGGCTCACAGGCACTGAGGCAGTTGGGAGGTATGCAGCCCAAGGACACACAGACACACAGGGTTGGTCAGCAACTGGGAGAGTAGTTGAGCTAAGCCCTAGGGGAGAGGCACCTGTCCTGCCACTGCCTGGCACTGACCCTGCTGGCCACATACAGCAGCTTGGTTGGAGTAAAAGTCAAAAGCAAACTGAGGTTCACCTCACGAGCTTGTGGAACTCTTTGGTCTTTCACTCCTACTTTAAGGTTCTAAAGCCTCACTAGCCACTAGCCATTTGTAGCTACTTAAATTTAAATTGATTAAAATTAAACACAATTAAAAATTCAGTTTCTCAGTTCCCACTAGCCACATTTCAAGTTGCTCCATCGCCCATGTAGCCATGCAGACCTCGCTGGATGTTTCTATTATCACAGAAAGATAGTGCTGTTCTAACGGATGACACAGATCCCTGCCTTGGGGACAGATCATAAGCTCCATGGGGGCAGGGGTCACACTTGTCTTGTTTCCTGCCATGTACCCAGCCCAGTGCCTGTCACATGGGCATCACTCAATGTTGTCAACTGATTGGAAGCCGACTTGACTCCAGACGGAAGCAGCGGGGCCGTGCACGGCCCGCAGGGCTATCAAGAGCAGGCCGGAGTGCAAGGTCCGTTTGAGTCTTGCCTTCAACTTGAGCCCCTGTGTCCTCATCTGTGTAGTGGGAATCGTGGTCCCAGGACTGCTCAGGTCGTAGAGATGTAGTGGGACTCTGGGTGTCTGTGAGTCCCTTGGGCACCCACATCTGCCCTCCCCTGGGATTTTCAGCTGCTGTCTGTGATGGCATGCCCTTGTCTCTATTCCACTGGAGGTGGTGAAGGAGTTCTAAGGACCTCCTGGGGCCCTGAGAGAAGGCCCTCTGCATTCTAGTTCCTTACCTGTACTCACCCGCCCCCCGCCCCCATGCCCTGGGCTCTGCTCACCTGTGTGAATGCACTGTGTATGTGCATACCTCTTCATGCCTTCCTTTGCCCTACTCCTCCTTCAAGGCTCTGCTCAAATGCCTCCTCTCCCGTGACAACTTCCTCTGAACCCCTGTTATCAAAACTTGGCTTTCACCTGTATTCTATCACTCATTTCAGTCCCTTTTACATCTCTGTTTACCTGTCTTTCTCCCCTACCAGCCTGTGAGCTCTGAGGGCAGCAGCCAAGTCTCTACCAGGACCACCCCCCAGGCAGAACCCAGCTGTCTGGCACAAAGAATCAACAAATATTTGCTAAATTTGCATCAACCAAAAAAATATTTTCTGAGCACCTACTATATATTAATAATCTGAACAAATTAGGGCACTGCACTGAAGTTTTCTATTTCATGTTAAATTCATTGTGGCAAATACTGTTTCTTGTTGAAATACATTACTTAAAAGTTTGGAGGCATTAAAACTTTGCTAAACACCTACTGTGAGCTAGGTGCAGTTCTGAGCACTAGAGATATAATAAATGAACAAGATAGTCATAGTTCCTGCTCCCTCAGAACTTAAGCATGATTCCTACCTGCTTCCTTTCTAGAACTCTGCCTAGAAATAGAAATGATTAAGTAAGGAATTACGATTTAGTGTTAAATTTTACTAAAAAGGAAATAGGAAAGTAGGAAAGGAGAGTTAGCAAACCCATGACTAGGGGTGAGGGAAGGCTTCCTAGAGGTGCCATGTAGTTTGGAAGAAGTTAGCTGGATGGAGAGTCAGGGAAATAATAGGCCAGGCAGGGGGACCATCAGTGCAAAGGCTCAGAGAAAGACGGAAGGTGTGCTTGGACGTGAGAAATGTCAGATTGAGCAAAGTGGGGTCATGGGAGGTGAAAGTAGAGAGATAGGTAGGGGTCTTGTGAAGAGTTTTCTACTCTATACTCAAGGCAATCGACTAGAGTCTGAGGAGTGGGCACCACACAAAGGAGGGGGACATGACCAGATCTGAACTTGAGAAAAATCCCTAACAGCAATATGGCTGACAGATTGGAGGAGATGGGAGATGGTAGTAGATTGGACTGTGGTAGGGAAGACAGAAAGAAGTGGATGGATTCTAGTGGAGCTCACAGGTTTTGATAATTGGTTGATGGGGAAAGGAAGTTGAGGAAGAGGGAAGACTTGAGGCTGACTTCTGGGCTTCTGGTTTAGGCGATGAGTGCTTGGTGCTGAGCAGTGAGCTGAGGGAGGGGGAAAGAGACCAGGTTTAGAAGTAGAGAGAGTGGCAGGAATTTATCCTTGGGCATGTTTAGTTTCAGTGTCTGTTAGTCAACTGGGACAGTTAGATATATGAGTCTGGAGCTCAGGAGAAAATTGTGGGCTGGAGATAAACTTTCTTATATAATTGTCGTGTGTCTAGGCACCATGTCTTCCTAAGGACATGCAGCTTTCATCTTATAATGGAAACCATCTGGAGACCATCTTGAGCATCAGTCATACTCTGGGCACATACACTGTATTCAGTTTTCTGCTGTGTCCAGACGACTGGCTAGATTGCAAACTCCCGGAGGGCATGTTCTTCTTCTCCTGCTGTGCTCCTCATCTCCGTCAGTCCCCAGCTGGGTCCTGCACTGATGGGGTGCTGACATAGGTCTGCCCCTGCCTGAGGCTGAGCCTCCTGAGGGCAGAGGCTGGCCTGGGTCTTCTCCCTGCCCCACTACTCAGAGGGGCCAGCACAGGACACTCAGGGGAGTGTGAGTGACGGCCCTTCTCCTGCACCTCCACAGCCCAAGCCTCAGAACGCAGTCACCATTGCTGTGTCCTCGCGAGCCTTGTTCCGCATGGACGAGGAGCAGCGGATCTACGCCGAGCAGGGTGTGGAGGAGTACGTGCGATATCAGCTAGAACATGAGAACGAGCCATTTAGCCCGGGGCCGGCCTTCCCCTTCGTGAAGGTGAGGGGCAGTCCCACCACTAGCCATACAGTGCCTTTGTGGGGGGTTAGACAAAAGCACCCATGGGTGTCTGAGTAGGGGAAAGGGGTCCGCGGGGCTGATGCCACCCGGCAGGAGCAGGGCTTGTCTACGGGACCAAGCCATGGTGGGAAGGAGAGCCCGCCCCATCCTCTCAACTAATGCAGCCCCACGCCACGGAACCAGCTTGGTGAATGGCTCAGGGGCTGGATTTCAGCCTCCGCTCACCCTGTCAGTGAGGCAGCCCTGAGCAATAATCAACCTGCACAATGGCAGAGATTAGGAGGGACAGTCCATGCCCGCTGGTCACCCCAAGCCTGGCCCCTGACCTCCCCTCTCCTCCCGTTGGATCCCAGCAACCAACTCCAGGTATAAATCTCTGGGGGTCTGAGTTGGAGGGTGCCCCTTCCCATCCAGGCGCTGGAGGCTGTGAACAGGCAGCTGCGGGAGCTGTACCCCGACAGTGAAGACATCTTCGACATCGTCCTCGTCACCAACAACCACGCTCAAGTGGGCGTCCGTCTCATTAACAGCATCAACCACTATGGTGAGCATGAGAGGTGTGGCCATGGGACAGCCCTCCCAGACCCTGGGGACAGGGCCACACCTCTGCAGGGTAAGGGCCTACCAACCGGAGCCCCAAACCCAGTGGTGTGCTGGGAAACTGGCTCTTAAAAAAAACACACACACAAAGAAACTGACAAAAAACCCCTGAATATAGCATTGCTGTTTTCAGGGTATAAACATTCCCACTGTGGCTGGTTTCGAGCTACCAACAGTTGAACGATCTAACTGGCCCCCCAGAAATCCCTGAATGTTTAACATCCGGCTCTTAAAAGCCGGTACAAGCCAGCTCCAACACACCACTGCACAGGCCCCACTCCCTACGTGACCAGGCAGGACATTTGCTGCCTCTGTACTTCAGTTTCTCTATTTGCAATGGAGCTAACAGGCCCACAAAGCTGCTGGGAGAAGGGGATGCAATTGTCAGAGTAAAGGGGCTTTGTGGCTTAATTCAACTTCTTGATGGAAAGTAATAGACTCTCCAGAGCTAGCGCAAGTTGAAGAGAATAATCTCTAATTAGGTTACAGGGGTGCCTCTTAGCACCACAGGACCGGAAGTAAGACTGGGCTTACAAAGGCCCGAATCCAAGAATCCAACCTCTCCTGGGCTGTTTTTCTCTCTGTCCCGTGAGCCCTTATTTCTGCTTCTCTCACCATGTCTGTTCTTCTTCTCTTCCTCCTCCTCCTCCTCCTCTTCCCTCATCTCTTTCTCTCCTCAAACTAGGTTTCTCTGCTTTTCCTCAACATGGCCAAAATTGATAAGTTTACGACTATTTGTTTTAAGCAACCAAGAGAGTCCAGTTGGCATTTTAAAATATGATTTCAAATTGCTGGAAGTAGAGTGATATTCAAAATATTTAACCACCTGTGATGTAGACACCGAGCAATTAGACAGACAGCACCTATAGTACTGGAGCAGGTAGTGAAGGACCCCTGCTGCGCCAGGCATTGGGTTGTCCTGCATGAGGGGCTGGGTAATGATGCGCTAAATCAGTGGCTCAGAGCAGCAGCCGTTTACCAACCAGCAAATATTTCACAACCTGTGCAGACATGGGTACTAGGTGACTATCAGCCCAGGCTGGGAAAACATCTGCTTGGTCCAGCTTGGGTCAAGTGTCTGCCCCAATCCAATCAGCTCTGTCCAGGAGGGTCACTCATGGCTGGGACCCACCTTTTGTAGTACGTTTGTAGTATTGTGATTCCCTGACAAGAGGATGTTACTGTGAGCCAGGCAACTGTTCCAGAGATTTGATCATCCCCATTTCATGGATGAAGGGTGGAGGGGCTTAGAGAGGGGGAACCCTGGCCTAAAACCACTCAGAGAATCACTCTGCTACCCCACCACCACTTAGAACCAAGATGACATCCATTGGACACGGAGGGACCACTCTGAGGCCCTGAGGGTTGACCCAGGCATCACCTGGGTGTTCTCTACCTCCTCCCCAGACCTGTTCATCGAGAGGTTCTGCATGACAGGTGGGAATAGCCCCATCTGCTACCTCAAGGCCTATCACACAAACCTCTACTTGTCAGCTGATGCAGAAAAAGTTCGGGAAGCCATTGATGAAGGTGAGTCAACCTGGGGAGGGAGAATATGGGGAGTCTGGAGAAGAGGTACTAGAGGTGGGAGACCTGGTCCTAAAGGTCTGAGCAGGTGCTAGGGGTTGCCATGGTAACTGGAAGGGGAATACTTAATTCCTATGACCTGTCTTGTAAACTTGGAGAACAAGGCCCCACCTATTCCACTTATTGCCCATCTATTCCCCTCTCTCACCCGCTCCCCTCCCCAGAGTAAGGATGCTTTCATTCATCAGCATCACCCAGCCTTCTGTTTCCATGGAAACCCTCCCTACGGCCCAGAAAGTTACTCCCTTCTAGGAATCCTCCAGGTCAGTAGGAGTTCTGATTTCCTGTGTGACCACGGGCAGTCTCTGCCCCTCTCTGGGCCAGTGGGGAGGGAGATCAGTATCTAGTTTAGCCTGAGCAATGAGTGGGGTTCGGGAAATGGCCAGCATTCCAGTGGCTGGGCTGGCCAGTGCTGAGGTGAGGTTAGGAGCCCCAGCTGCAAGTAGTGACGAAGAGAATTTTCCTCCATGTGTCTCCTTCAAGGGACAGTTTGGGGTAGTAGCCATAGCCTTGGTCCTCTGACAGAGTGTATATTCCTATTGCACGTGGAAGGAAACAGGCCGACAAGGGAAGAAGGATGGCCCCACTGCTTGAGAGCGCTCCTCAGGCTGAGCGCTACTGGCAGGTTTCTTTATCAACCAACAATATATTCTCTTTTCTCTTCGTCTTTCATGCTGTCTCCTGCCTAGAAGCCTGGCCGCTCTACCCCTTGATATCTCACTCCTCTTAGTTGCTTGGGGGCTCCAAGAGGCTTTCTTTAACCAGGAACCAGAAGCCATTTCGCTACACAGATGTCACACCCTCTGGTTAGGACCTTGACACTGGCCTGCATGTGTGCCTCTATATGTCTGCAATTTGAGCTCAGGCTAGAGATGGGGGTGGGGGGTCAGGAGGGAGGCCCTGCCCAGGGTGGGGGTGGTTCTGGCTCATCTTGGCTCTAGCATTGGCAGAGCTGAGGAGGTGCCTGGCCTGATGCCCAGGACCTGGTCCTGCTTATAGCACCTCAGGCTAGTGAAATGCTGCGGGGTTGGCACTGCGTACTCCTCCCAGAGCTCTGCCTAAGCCCGGCCCTTCCCGTCTCAGATTCTCAAAGAGTAGAGCTGAAGTGGCCTTTGGAGAGGTGAAGAACAGGGAATGGACTAAGCCAGCGGCTCAGGTCTCCAGCCTCCTAGCAATGGCTCTCTATTGTCCAGAGTAGCTCTAGTCTGGAACCTGGGTTCCCAACCAGTATCCTTGACCCTGAGGAGAAGCCCAGGGTTGCAGAGAGTCTGTGTACAGTCAAATGTCATCAGTGCTACTTCCCATGGCCACCACATTGCCTCAAGGAGCCATGAACGGCCAGGCTGCCCTGAGTAGGACATACCTGGGTGCTGTTGTGGCAGCAGACTGAGGGTACCTGCACCCTCCCCCTCAGATTGCAGCCTGGGATCTCAGCCCCAGAAAGAGCTGAAATATCCTTAACGTTACCTTGGCTCAGAGCAGGTGAGGTGTTTGCCGGAATCAACAGCAAGAGAGGAAGGCCAAGCCAGGGTTGGGGCTCCTTCCCAGCCCCCCTGTAGGTCTGTATCCGGGGCTTGTGAGGAACTCCTGGAAGGACAGCAACGGCCTGAGGGACACTTCCTTCCTGCCAGGACTGACGTGCTGCTGGTCCGTACCAGCATGACCTTACTAGATATTCAAGTGTTGACATTCCTCCATAGTGATTGATAAATAGTTCCTGTCCTGAGTCCTCTAAGTGCCTCCCTGGGACCCCCACAAACCTTCCCACAAAGCAGCAACTAAAGGGAAACTCTGGCTTAGGCCAGAGCCCTCCGAGCCCCGCTCAGAGCAAAAGCCACCATCCATTCTTACTGGCCAGTTTTTAAATATTCTGAATACTAGCCTTGGTTAGCCTTGCCCCAAATCCTGGGTGAGGCAGGTGGGTGAGGCAGGTGGGGCAAGCATAACGTGACATAGCCCTCTCCTGGCTCCAGGCAACTGAGGCGGGTGTCAGGGGGCCCCTATTGCCAGAATAAAAACACAACACTTGCCTCCTTCTGCCCAGGGATCGCAGCCGCCACCGTCTTCAGTCCCAGCAGGGATGTGGCTGTATCCCAGAGTCAGCTGCGTGTGGCTTTCGATGGGGATGCCGTGCTTTTCTCAGATGAGTCAGAGCGCATCGTCAAGGCCCATGGGCTGGACAGATTCTTCGAGCATGAGAAGACCCACGAGAACAAACCCTTGGCCCAGGTGCTCCACATATGCCCCAGGACCCCTGAGTGGAGAAGTGGGCTCCCCAGAACCTGCCCTTGGCTGGAATCTTCAGCCTAGAACCAAACCCTGAGCGTGGCCAGAATCCCGCCAGCTCCCTTCACCAAGCCTCCAGCCCCCATCCCTCTCACCTGAGCCCTGGCTCCTCTCAGTGAGCTTCTACCGCTTCATGGAGCCCCTGTCCTCCCCACTACAGTCACATCCTCCCTTTGAAGCCCCCATCTTCTCTCTAAGTTCTCATCCCTCTCAGAAGCCCCCAACTCCCTTTCTGACGTCTCCATCCCTTCTCTAAAGTCCCCACCCCACTCTGAAGGCCTCACCCTCTTTCTCTCTGAAGCCACCAACCTCTCTAGAACCTTCACCTCCTCTCTGAGATTCCCTCAGTCCACTGAGGAGGCTTCCCTCCCCTGAAGAAACCCCGTTTCCCTCCCTGGAGGAAAGGAAAAACTGGGATGGTGCCCCTCATTGGAGCAGCAAGATCCAGCTGGGTGTGGGGTCTGGAGCAGCCCCTCTGCTTTGGGCCATACCAGCCCTTCCCACCTCCTGCCATCCCTCCCTTCTCCATCGCGCTCAGGGACCCTTACTCATCGTCAAACAGCTGGAAGCCTGCTTTGCTGAGAGCAGAATATGCCCTAGAGCCTGGGGGAAGTTCCCTGGGGTTGGAGCTGTTGGGATTCTCCAGCCTTCCTTGGAGCTCCTATTGGTGCTTTTAACAAAAATCTGGGTGCTCAATCATCTCAGCCCCCCTTCCCAAGAACTCAGCAGGGTCCAGTTGTGGCCCCTGAATATTCATTTTACTTCCATTCCTGTTAATTCCCTCTGAAATCCTTGGGAATCAGGGCAGGACAGTTTTCCCACTAAGTGGTAGGCAGAGCCCAGGAGACCACTGCTTGCTCCAGTCACTCAGCAGGTGAGGGGTCTCCAAGACTGAAGCCCATCTTTCCTGACATCCACCTGAGGTAGCAGTTTTCTTCATCTTCATTTGTTTCTTTACTCATGTGTCCTGATTAACCTTCATTGTTCTGGGCACTGCTGAGAGTAAATCTTTTCCCGGACCCTAGGGAGCTGGAGCATGAGACCCTGAGCCAGTCACACACTGGTCTATTTGTCCCAGTTGTTTGAAGTGGGAATCCATTCTGCCTGGAAGTTGCCCATGCCATAGTTACTAAATACTTTTAATATCATCCCTGCTGGTGAGCACAGAAGGCTACACTTACAGAGCTGCAGGACAGACATGCATGTACGTGAGGGACACATGGCTGGACCTACATAGTAGCAGCTACCCTGGTACTATGCTGACACGGACATCCCAATCATAACAGTGTGAACACCCAGACTGACGGGTACCAACACTCCCATTGAGCAGGCATAGCAGAACTGAGAGATTTGGGGATCCTGAGAAGCTTTTTTATCCCAAGACACTAGTGCTTTAGGGAGGAGCCCAGCTGGAGAGGGAGCAAAGGTTTGGGAGAGGGGTGAACTCACAGTGTTCCCTTGCCTTCTCATAGGGCCCCTTGAAGGGCTTTTTGGAGGCGCTGGGTAGGCTGCAGAAGAAGTTCTATTCCAAGGGCCTGCGGCTGGAGTGCCCAATCCGCACCTACTTGGTGACAGCACGCAGTGCAGCCAGTTCTGGGGCCCGGGCTCTCAAGACACTGCGCAGCTGGGGCCTGGAGACGGATGAGGCCCTGTTCCTTGCGGGAGCACCCAAGGGCCCCCTCCTCGAGAAGATCCGCCCACACATCTTCTTTGATGACCAGATGTTCCATGTGGCTGGAGCTCAGGAGATGGGCACAGTGGCCGCGCATGTGCCTTACGGCGTGGCCCAGACACCCCGGCGGACGGTACCTATGAAGCAGGCCCCAGCTGCTCAGTAGCTGAGCTACCAGCTTCACTGACCCGCAGTGCCCCAGGCACAGCTCTCTGTCATACTTTGACACGTCGTCCGGTGGACCCTTCTCATTCCTCACCACTCTGCCCTGCTGCATGTCTGCCCGCAGCCCTATGAGTGAGGTACTTGGAGGCAATTATGCAGACCGGGCAGCATACTTATCAGCCTCCTTCTGGGCCAACACTGTGCCGTGGTCCTGGCTAGGGAAGGAAGACTGTGAAGAATGGCTGGGTCAGAGGAGCCAGGATGCCTCAAAGAGGGTTTGGGGTGGAAGCGAGCTCAGTGTAGTGCAAAGAACACTGCTTTGAGAGAGAAGGGATCTGATCTCTAAGCTCTGCCTTGGCGTTAACTGCATGACTTTGAGTATGTCCCTCCCTTCACAAGCCTCAGTTTCCAGTTTCCCCACCTTTTATGTGGTTTTCTAACTCCTTTAGCTAAAGAAGTTTGGTTTATAAGATTGCCCTCCTTGGAGGAGGCATTCTATGCCGGGGCTGCTAATCCACATGGCACCGTGGTGCAGATTACAGAAGGACACTGTCTCTAGAATGAATTATGAAAACAAGACCCTTCCTCTGGGCTGGTCCAGACCACACTGGGGTACACAGCTTGTTTAGCAGGATGTAAGTGGAATTTCAGCCCCTTCTGACTCCTCCGCCCACAGAGGCCTTTGTCAAAGGGGCAAAATGCACAGTTGTCCACAGCTACCCTACCTATAACCTTACAAGTTTGGAAACCACTGGACAAGATGACCCATCTGCTTCCTGTGATCCTCTGACCTGAGTCCTCAGGGGTCAGCTGCCAACTGGGGTGGTCTGTGAAAGGAAGGAGGGACTTAATGTAATCTGCACGTAAACTCGGTCCAGCCCGCAGGGGGCACTGAAGGCCCCTCCTGGGAAGGCGCTTCAGAGGCGGCCTGCGCAGTGTTTCCTTTGCTTTTGCTTTTAGCCAAATTTCAGTTGTCCCTGCCTGCCAACCCCCTCACCTCAACCTTCACTCCCTCCATTATTGTATTCTGCTGTGTCACCAAGCAGCTCTGCCAGTGGGGAAAGAGGCGGAGCATCCGGGTTTACTGTTTTTGGCCCATGGAAGAAAGCTCAGTGGCTGAAGTGGGAGGTTGTCCCGGCTGAGCCCGAGGGAAGGCCGCCTGGGGTGACATGGGAAATGTGAGGACTGAGGAGGTCTGATCCGAGGCAGTGACCAGTTAGAGAAGAAGGAGCTGAAATGTGCACTAGAAGATTCTCCAGCTACAGGATCGAGAGTGGAGGTAATGAGTTCTCCATCACCCGGATGCTATGCAAGGGACACCCTCTGAGGTACACCTGTGAATCCTCCACCCTGCAGGAACCCCTGCAGTCCCTTTGTCACCACATCCAGGGTAGAACTCTCACTGCTTGATGAGTCAGCTTCCTCCTTTGCTGACCAGCCTGGCGCTCCGGAGGGATGGGGGAGCACTGCTGGCTGGTCCCTCAGGAGGACCTAGAGGGCTGAGCAGATACCTGTATGGGGGGCTCAGCTCCCGGGGCGCATCCTCGCTGTGGGCAAGTAATTTGTGAAGAAAACCAAAGGTGTCATCGGAGGGGACAGGAGTCTGGAGGTGTGTGCAGGGGAGCTAGAACGCTTGTGGGGTCAGGAAAAGGGGAGCAAGGGCCATTCAGGGCATGACCTTTGTCCTTTTGAGGACTCAGCCCAGGGTCTGAATGGGCACAGGTGCTGCGCAGTGTAGGGCAGGGCCGTAGTTGCAGAAAGATCATCCAGGAAGGAGAAAAAGTGAGAAAACAGGTGGTTCTCAAAATGAGCAACAGTTGGGGCCAGAATTGAAGTGCTGGGCTGGACTTTCACTATCCATGTTGCAGGCCACTTAGAGGCTGGTCCTGGGGAGGGAACAAGGCTGTGCTGAGTGCCCAGGGCAGACGCCCAGCACCAACTGCCTTATCAGGGGAAGGGCGGGTGATGAAGATATGTTTGTAGAAGGTCATTTCATCCACAGCCAGGATCTTTCTGGACCATAGAGGAGTCCTCAGGGCAGAAGGCCTGGTTTTGAGCTCCAAGCCCAGCCAGAGATACTGTGAGATCTAAGAACAGCCTTGAGGAAAGGAAGTGAGAAAGAGAGCTCAACCGAAGTCATCTTTGATCTTGGCTGAAGGACAGAAACGCCTTTTGTCCTCCATCCCCCTGGATGAGCCTGCAGGGCTCCCAGAACCAGCTGGTGGCCCACAGAATGGCATTAGGCTGCGTGACCAGGGTGGACACAAGCATTGTGAAGGCAGCACCAGATGTCGCCTAATTAAGATAAACCCCAGGGATTCTGGGAACCAAGAGGCCCTGTTCCCAGGGCCTCGTGATAAACACCACTGATTCTCCTAGGTCTGTCAGGAAGGAGAACAATGTGATGCTGGCAGCAGAAAGATAAGGTGCAGTTAAAGCCTGGATTTCACTGGAGCCACTGTTAATAGACAGAGACAGCCCTGGGCAATGAGAGACAGTAGGGTCCAAATTCTGTTATTGAAACCATAAATGAGCATCTTAGGCCTAGAAAAAAGCTTTCAGAGGCTGAAATAAAAGGCCAGAAGTCCTGAGGGCATGTTTAGGCAGCAGCCAGACACACCAGATTGTTTCAAGGAGTGAGGAAGAGCATTCACCAGGCAAATTAAAAAGCCAGGTGAACACCAGAGCCCCAGGCCCAACTTGTTCTGCAGCAATGGGGCAGAGGGGCCATAGTTCCTGACATGCTGGACCCCCATAGCCAAAAGTATTGCACCCCAACAAGTCCTGCAGAACACGTCCCAGGAAATGCTTGCCAATAAAGTCCCCCATCCAATGGAAACTGCCATTTAGCAGAAAAACAGAAGTCCTGTTATTATGCACTGAGACTGCTAAGATCATAGCAAAATAGCCCCCTCCCCTTCCTGAGAGCCCAAGCAGAATGGTGGGAACGCAGCAGAAAATGCCAGAAGAGACCAAAACCAGCAAGAAGTTCATATCCAAGATGGTTCCAGCATTATAATGATATTCAACTGGTATGTACCAGTACAGCCAAACTGGTGCTTAAAATATGGAAATATCTCCATAGCAATTGGTCAATAGCTCTGGCCTGAGTCCCTCAGTGCCCCTCAATGACCTCAGTTGCCCTGGCCCCTCTATTGTGACTGCTGCATCTTCCCACGATCCAGGAAAAGGGTCTTCTAGGAGGCTGCACCAGTGTGATGGCCAGTGTCCCCTCTGCTGGTGCCCATGCTGGTTTAGAGAGGTAATGCAACTTGACCATTCCCATAGCTAGTAAGTGGCAGCACGGGGACTCAAGCTCATGTCTGGCTTTTGCTGGGACCCAGGCTCTTAACCATTTTGTCATATGGCCCATACGTGTGCATAGTGGTGGCAATAGAAGCTTCATAACAAAGGAGTTCACCTGACAGTCAGTTAACATATTGACCTCCTTCCTGCATGTTAAAATACTATCTATAACACATTTGACTGAGTACATTTTGGTTATAGCTTCCTAAATAGCTAAGAAGAATTTAAATTAGAGCCAAACATTTGCAGAGCCAATGAAGAACCTCAAACACACCCAAGTTCTATGGAACCCATTTTGAAGACCCCAAGTTGGGCTAATGCAGGGTTGGCAAACTATGGTTCTTTGGGCCAAATTGAAACTTTCATTGGAACATAGCCATGCCCATTTGTTCCTGTACGTCTACAGCTGCTTTCACATCACAACAGCAGAGGTGTGAATTGTTTTAACAGAGATTGTGGAGTTGAAAATACAGAGGGTGCCAAAAACATGTATACACATTTTAAGAAAGGAAAAAACTGTATTAAACTTGTAATACTCAATATACACCGATGACAAAAGATGAATACAAGTCATGTGTATACATTTTTTTGGCACCCTCAGTATTTATCTGGCCCTTTACAGAAAAAGTTTGCTGACCCCTGGGCGAAGGCAAACATCCCAGGCCCGCTCTTCAGTGGCAGAGACCAGCTTACATCCACCTCAGCACTCAGGCAGAGGACGGCTCCACTGCAGGGGTGGGGGTGCAGGGGGGGAAGCACAGGGGGCATTGTGCCCATCTGTGGACACTGTTGGAGCTACAGAGTCTCACAAGTACTAGCTAAGTACCTTGATGTTAAACACAATAGACCCTTATCATCTGAGGATTTAAGATTTCAAGTTTTGACTACTTTCAGTGACCCAGGGCCTGTTGTAACTTGAAATATGATTAATGTACAGATTTTTTTTGAGTGGGCTGCACCCCCACCCCCACCCACTGCCCCCAAGCTGATGGCTGAGGGGCAAGGAGCAGGACCCCCGTCCAGGGCTAAGCCCAGCTGGCTGTGCAGCATCTGCTCAGGCTGGTTTTGTTGTTCTTGATTTGTCATTGTCCTCATTGGGCCTTTTGGGAAGTGATAAGCCACCAGTAGATGGGTGGGCCTTAGCTAAATATGAGTTTTGGAAAAAGTGAAGTGCCCAGTGGTGACTGTGGGGCTTAGCTCTAACAAGCTACCCATAGGCTGTCTGTGGAAGCAAGAACAAATGCTTCACAAAGATGGGCCCAGAGAGGGCGTTAGTTGGCTTAGAAGTTACTGATCAAGTGAGAGAGAAACTCCAGTGAAAGTGGGAATGGCAGTTTTCTTGTGCTGGGAGGGTGTAAGCAAGAAACACCATCACAACGGAATTGTGGAGCATGAGAAATCTGCAGATTTAGGATCCGCTGCAAAAATGGCAAATGTGGAAGCTGTTCTACCTACAGCTACGGTTGCTGTCACTGTTCTGTCATGATACTCTTCTCTGCTAAGCTCAGACGTGGCCTCAGAATCCTCTATCAGTGGGTTGGAATTGGCGTGAAAGATGAAAACTACTTTTGCCATCTCCTTTGGCGTCAGATATTGCTTTCCACGCGGCATGCAAGGCCCGGAATGTTCATATTCTGATGCTGTGGTGCAACTCTGAGGATACCAGGGCTTCACCCCACTCAGGCAGAACACAAAGAGGTGGGAACCTGTGGTTGGTGGCTTCCTTAGAAAGGGTGCCTTAGAAGCAATGTCCCGGGTTTCACCGTCCTCAAGCCAAGTGTAAGCACCCCTCCGGCCAGTAGGTGGCACTGTAGGCCAGCTCTCAGCTGCTTCTTGTATTCGTAGTGGTTTTATTCACTGGTTGCTTTTCTCTCCTTCCATGAATGATAATTGGTGCTGTGCTGGACTCCAGCAGGTAGCTCAGTCAAAAAGCATTATGTTGGTGCAAAAGTACTTGCTGTTTAAAAGGTTAAAAATAATTGCAAAAACCGCTATTACTTTTGCACCAACCTGATACTTTAGGTGCTCTGAAAATGTTTGCTAAATGTACCTGTGTGATGAGCTGATTGCTCTTACCACTGTGATTGTACGTATGCACACACTCATAAGCGTGTGCAACAGGATAAAAACTGCATGCATGCATGTTTAGGTGTGTGTGTGTCAACTGTGTGTGTGTGTGTGTGTGTGTGTGTGTGTGTATAGGACGGTTATCTCTGTTGACTAAGTGTCCTGGATCTACTAATGGCCAGCTCTGCTTCCTGAGGCTATTTCTGGCTGTTCCTATCATCTCATGGGCATTTGCACATGGGCATCATGAAGGCTGCTTAGGCCAGGCCCTTTATCTTTCTCTGGCCAGCAAGGTCTTGGCTCCTAACACTCCACCTCCCACCCCTACCCTCTGTAGCCTTGGGAAAGAAGTGCTAGGTCACCCCTTTTGGCTGCACCTGCCTCATCTCCACTTGTTTCTTCCCTCCTCTTGACAGTTCCAGGGCCAACATGTACAGTTAGGCAGATTGTGTGCTGCACAAATTCATATGGAGCCATTCACACTAGCTATGATGTGAGTGGTGCCTCCTAGGCACCCGCAAAACCTGCCAACTCTACACAGCTTCCCTGGTCATATATGGCCATGGATAAGAAAGCTTCCTTCTTTACTGCCCGCCCCACCCCAGGCCCAGCCCAGCCTAGGCTGGGATTCCTTCCACTGCTTGGGTGTTCTAGTCTAGCCCAACAGTGACTTACCCTCGGCTTTGATCAGAAAATATCTCCCTGATGGACCATGCCCCAGAGGCCTTTGGGATTCAATTGATGAAAGTGAAATATGGATGGCAACTTTTCAGTTCTCATCTGTAAAGGAAACCAAATCTCAGCAGACTGGGGTCACTGACCCCCACACTGCTGACTGCAGGTGCATATGCCTTCATGGGCCGACCGGTAAGATGGGTCTTCCATGGAATTAGGGTAAAGGCCCTAGGGCTAGACGTAGAGCTGTCACCAAGTAGAAAACATGAGGTCATCACAGACTGGATGCCTGGGCCAGGTCCCAAACCCTGATGCCTCCAAGGGCCAGGCAGGAAACGAAAATGAACAAAGAGGACTATGCAGGGTCTTTAGTGAAATGGAAAACACAGACTCTGTCGTCTGACATGGTTGCTGCTGTGTGGGAATGTGGGCTGGTATTGCCAGATATTCCACCCCCTTTTTCAAGAGAACCTGGAAATCTGGACTTTTAAATGTTGGCAACTATTTCGAATCGAGAAAACACTGTGCAGGCCAAATAAAACACATCTTGTAGGCTAAATCTGGCCCTTGAGTCTCCGGTTTGCACCCTCTGACTCAGGCCCAGTGAGTTGGGTTTTTTAGAACCAAATAACTGAGAGTGTAAGGATATTACACTCAAACTCAGAGTTTTGGATCTTTAAGAGACATTAGAGATAACCTACTTCATCCCTGTGTGTTTTAAACTGTGTACATACAAACTTCTTGATTACCTTAATAGCACACATATCCTTAACTTCTAATTTTCTACTTAAAAGCATCTCAGTACCCACAATTTAGAACAAGATTTAAAATGAAGCCTCTATGTCTAGTGTGCTTGTATTTACCTGTCAGAAGCCCTATCTTGTACCATTTGCTTTATGAAAACTCTACTTCTATCTTTTGCAAACGTGGGCTGCCCGGTCTTCCTTATAACCTAACTTCCTTGGGTTGCTTTTTATGGCAAACCTAAGTGCCTCCTTAAAAAGTTGGAGGTGTGCTTCTTAATCAATGGGACTTCCCTTGCCTGGGGATAAGACTGCTCATACTTTCCCCAGCTTTGCTCCTCCTTTGTCAGCTGTCAGCCCTTCCCAGGCCCCAGATCTGTCTGGCTCTGTAGCATTTACTCAGTCATATGATCAAGGGTGCTGCGTGCTTGTCAGTGTGGATCCCTCTGACTCCTCGTGCTTGTCCTGTACCTTAATTTTACAACGTGGGCCTCGGCTTCTTAAAGACCATTCAAATAAATAGAAGATTTTAAAAAAATAAGTGTATATTATCTAATTGCTTCCCCGCCATAACCATATTCATACACTGGCTTAGGGTCCCCTCAAGAAATGGCAATGGCGATGGATGTAGTGAGGAGGCCTGGAATCTGTTCTATCCATGGTGCCAGTGTCTCTCTGTAGACTCTCCCAGCCACACGAAGACCACCCTGGGGGGAGATTCTATGATGTACAGCAGCCTAAGCCCATCAGAAGGCAAGCTTCCTGCCCATCCCCTCCCCCCCCCCCCCCCAGCAGTACTCTTGGCATGGATTCAGTGCTCCCATTTGGAACTACCAGGGGTTGGGGCTTTAATGGAGTGGGAGGAATAAGAGGAGCTAAGAAAGGATGTGAGATGGAGGAGGAAGGGGGTCACTCAGACTCTAACCTCAGCCCTCACGTAATACTTCCTCCTGCCCCTCAGCCCCCTCCACAGTCCGCCCAACCTAGGGCCAATACCTCTACGCCAATCTATCTGGGCTCATTTCTCCTGCCACTCCCTTCACCTCCATCTGCTGAGGCTCCGTCAGGGACCATCTCAAACACAACTTCCTCAGCTAGTCTCCCTCAAAACTATGTATCATGAGGGACAGATCGCTTCCTCCCTTGAACAATATTTATGTCCATGGTTTTTTCTCCCATATCCCAAAGGAATATCTCCAATTTCATTTTGGTGTCCCCAGCCCTAAGAGGGTGTCAATAAATGTGCATATAATTGAATGATTGAATTCAAGGCTGATAGGACTGGGCCAGCTGTTTGCAGCCAACGTCATTTCAGAACTGTCATTCTGAGCAATATTGTAAAATATTTTGGATACCTTTCCCAAAAAGATCACCAAAGGATCACCTGTGGCCTGTTTGGGTGGGAAACCAAAGGCATGGGGGCCCTAGTTATCTATTGCTGTGTAACAAATTACCCCAATATTTAGCAGCTTAAAACAACCAACATTTATTTTGTCATAGTCCCTGTGAGGCAGGAATCCAGGAGCCACTGAGCGGGGTGGTTCTTGCTCAGTGTCTCAAAAAGTTGTTGTCAAGCTGTCAGCTGGGGCTGCAGTCATCTGAAGACTTGATTGGGGCTGGAGGATCCGCTTCTAAGATGGCACACCGACACAGCTGTTGGCAGGTAACTTCAGTTCCTTGCCACAGAGTTGCCTGAATATCCTCATGACACAGCTGCTGGCTTCCCCCAGAGTAATCCAAGAAAAACCAAGGCCAACTTATTTTAAAAAAACGATCTTTTAGGACCCAGCCTTGGAAGTGATATTACATCACTTCTACCATATTCCATTGATCACACAGACCAACCTGACACAGTATGGGAGGGGACTACACAAGGGTGTGAAGACCAGGAGCTGGAGCTAATTGGAAGCCATCTTGGAGGTTGGCTCCCATGTATGATTATACCCCCATCAGCCTGGTATAACTTATCTCACCCAAGTTTATCTTAATAATTCACCTGCCTCTGCTCAAGACTAGACCTCAATGTGCCTCCTTGGTTCTCTGACCTGCAGTCCCTCACCCAGGCCCAGGGATAAGGAGAAATGTGGCTCTTCATCCACTTCCCTCCTCACACCTCCCATCCAGCAGATTCTTTCGGGACTCTGGGGCCACCTACTTGGGAACGTCATGGAAACTTTGTGGTCTGAGACTCCTTGGTCTCACTGTGAAGTTTTTATAACGTCCGTAAGGCCAGTAGTACCAGAGCTGCTTCCACTGGTTTGTAGCTAATGGACCATGTCTAAGGTGAGGCAGAAGGCGGGGGAGGGGGGAGTAGGAGGGATGGTGGCCCAACACCCTCTCCTGCCCAGGCCTTGGGTGAGCAGACCCAACCTTCTGGTGCCATAACTGAATCCTCTGCTTTCCGGTGTGATCTTGGACTGGATTTGGACAAAACCCCACAGCGTGGTAGAGATGTGTTGTGGCGTGGAACATCGGGATGGAGAAATTGTGCGCACAATTCTTTCTCCTCCTTTGCACCTTCCCTTTTCAACTTGCGACACTTCCGAGACATGAGAGCTACATGTTCTATCTTTGTTTTCCTTTTGTTTATTGTGTGGTCAGTTTTACTTTCCAATAAGTCATTTAAAATAAAAACATTTTTTTTTATAAATAGGTAGCTCAAGGATAAAATTGCAAAATCACATCATAATAGTGAATAGAATAGATTGGGTTCTAAACACTTTATACAAATCATTTAATTTTCATAATAACCCTATGAAATAGGTACTATTATTATCCCCATTTTACAGATGAGGAAACTAAAGTTCAGAGAGTATGTCACAGAGCTTGATTTAAACTCAAGTTGTCTGGCTCCAGAGTATATATCTTAAGTGCTATACTATACTGACTCGCTCATGCATATTTTTAAAATAAAACGCATATAAGAAAATTTAAGCTTACATTACGTTAGTTTGAGCTATGCCCCCTGAACCTCAGGGGCAGTACAAATTATTTCTGCCTTTTGGGTTACTCCATTCAGTGGAAAAATTTAAGGAGCAGTCTTTAATGGGCACCTGTGTAAGAATCAGAGCCATCTTTCTAGAGACAAAAATACTGGTTCCCCTCATCCCTCTGTTTTTGGATCTGGGCTAAGAACACATGAGTGAGACATTCTCATCCGCATCTTGTGAAGGTGAAAACCAAGTCTTAGAAGAAGTGACTTGTCTGAAGACACACACTAGTAGATACAGAAAGGAAATTTGATGCCAAGCTATTGTTCCAAATTCAGTGCTATTCCCTCTGAAACACCATATTTTCACCCGACTTCATCTGAATCTTCATTCCTTCATTGGTCTGGCAAAGTCTCTTTAGAAGCCCTGTGAAGTTCTGTGTGGTTTAAAACTCACCCCAGTGTTAGCATAGTGCAGCCACCACCCCAGGGTGTGAACTTGTCACCTGCTCGCTGGACTGGGTGACCTTGTAAAGCATGTATGTTCTGCAGCTGCCAGGAGGGTACATCACTCATATTTGCCTTCAAGAGAACCAGCTGCAAGGAGTGTCATTAGCCAACAGCCTCCAGCTGCTGTACCTTTGGATCTGCAGATAGCATGCTTTCCCAGGGCTGCTCCCCGTCAGTGGCTGGCCACGAGGGAGAGACAAGAGCCAGACTCTTTCTGCCCTACATGGGGCCCCTCTAATGGACAATGGGACTCAGAGCTGCATGATAGTCTGAGGCTCTTCCTACCCACTCCTTCCTTCTCTCTCTCTTTCACAGGGGTCAGACCTCTGTCACGGTTAAAAGGCTCTTCCTGCTTACTCTAGCTCCCTCCCTTCATCCTTACAAGTGGTTCCCTCAATAAATCTCTTACACCTCTAATTGGCCTTAGCATCTGTCTCCTAGAAGACCTGAACTGACAGATCCTTTCTGGGGAAAGGATCACCCATCTGCCCCTCAGGATAGCTTGTGCCTGATGGTCTTACAATTCTCCATCATTACTAAGTGGCGTAATAGAAGTGTGGTTTCCCTGTCGACACCAGGAAAAATGATGGAATCTAATTCCAGCATAGCCAGAGGTGAGGAACGGCTGCCTCCCAAGTCTGGGGCTCCCACGCAACCCATGCCCTGCCTCAGCCCCTTTCTCACTTCCCAGCCTCCATATCCTTCACCCAAGAAGGGGGGAGGGCCTCAGGGCCTTGGACTGGGGTAGGAGCCCCGAGTTCTAATCCAGCATCTACTGCTGACTTCCCTTCTCTGGGCTTCAGTTTTCCCCAACTATATAGCGGGGCTTCGGCTTGGCTGGTCTGGGTGGGGGAAAGGGGGCCCATGGCTGTTTTGGGTGTTTAAGAAATGCTTTTGTAGCTCGTGAGGACTAAGTTACTTCCTCTGCCTGTTAAGCCCACACCAGGGGAGATGTGTGGGAAACTTTACCTGGCAGCATCAGAGTGGGGACCAGGCCTAAAGCCATGTCCTGACTATGCTTAGACACCCACAGGTTGTGGGGTGCTGTGCCTGGGTTCCTGAGAGTGGCCATCAGTCCCGGAAGGACAGCTCTGTGAGGAGTCAGGGGAGGTAAGTAGCAGTATGGTGAGGTCAGGCTGCCATAGCGGGAATCATGGGAGTACAAAGAGGCCGTAATGGTACCCGAGGGAGGCTGGACAGGCTTCCTAGAGAGGGACATTTGTGCTGGGCTTTGAAGGCTGGGTAATAGTTTTCCAGATAGAGAAAAGGAAAGGTTTTCACGGTGAACAGAATACAGACTCAGAAGCAAGAACCTATGTTATATGTTCTAAAATGTATGAGAAATGACAGGACTGGGGTGGAAGCCAGGGAAGTGGTGAAAGAGTGAGCTGTGCCCAGACCATGAAGATCTCCAATAAGGTCAAGTTCTATATCCTTCACTATTATGCATAGGAGGTAGATGCTAGTCTTACCTCCATTTTACAGATGAGAAAACTGAGCCCCCAAGAGATGGAGAGGGGCTCCAACAAGAATGCAGTGGGCAGTGTCAGGACCCAGTCAGGCTTGGGAGCCAGAGGCCAAGTCATCCTCTTCTTACTGGGTGGGCAACGCCAAAGACCAGACTCTCCCCCATCGCCCCCCTCATGGCCATCTGACTTCAGGGAGATGGTGTCTTCAGCCCCTCCACTCCCTCCACCCCCAATGTCCTAGTCCTGCTGACATCATGTACACATAGAAGAGAAATCTGCAGAGATTCCAGAGAGGCCAGAGTGTGGGAACCAGGACAGTTGCTGCTGGCGCTGCCCCAGGCCTGAGAAGCCTCTGGAGCCTCTGGGCGCTGCCAAGGGGGCTCTGGAATGTGTCCGAGGCCTCTGGCTTCCTCCATTGCAGGCCATCCCCACCCCCACCTCCTACCCCCAGGGCCTGGGAAAGCTACGGAGGCTCTGATCACCCTGCCTGCCATTAGGGCCCTGGGCAGCGTCTGTGGGGCTTTGTACTGTCTGCACACGGGAGCAGGAGTGTATGTGCATCAAGACAACTGGGCCAGCCCGGTCAGTCTGCTCTCAGGGTCCGCGAGCCGGGGCCACTGGAACCCCATAGGTGGAGCATGACCCTCATGAATTCTGCAGCCCAGGGATGGAGAAGGGAACCAAACCAATACTGTTCACCGCCTTCCCTGGAGAAGGAGTGTGTGTGTGTGTGTGTGTGTGTGTGTGTGTGCGCTAGACTGACAAACAGACACAGACAGATGGTCCCACCCCCACCCCCGCTGGCCCCAGGGGTGGCTGTGCACCGCCTGTTCAGCACATGTGGCTCTCAACAGCTGCACATTCCGTCAGTGACCAGCTGTGGTGGCAGCTGGGGAGGTTGGGAGTGAGCACTGATGGGTCCCAGGGGAGCAGGGGAGGAGGGCAAAGGGAGGACAGGAAGGGCCTGGGAGAGCAGGGGTCAAGGAGAGGCTGAGGCAAGGAGGCTCAGATTGTTCTCAGGATTAAACACCAAACAGGAAAGTGGTGATGGGATGCCTGACATCTGGGCTGGAGGCCCTGTAGATGTGAGATTTGGCACAGAGAGCTGGGGGTCGGGGCTGTTTCTAGGGCAGGCCCAGCGCGCCCTGGCTCGGTCTTGGCACGTAAGTGGGCCAACGTAAGTGTAAGAGAAGGACTGGGCAGTTGGATATATGGGTCCGAAGCTCAGAGAAAAGGTCTGCATTGGAGACAAAAATTTGGGAATCATTGGTTTACAGGAGGTAAAGCCACGGGAGCAGATGAATCTCCTAAGGAGAAAATGCATGGAGACAGAGGCTTAGCCAAATGCTAACATTACCAAGTTCTCATTCTAAACATTAGGCACTGTTCTATGCATCTTACCTCATTTAACATTCAAACAGCCTATGGAGGGTGCAGTTTTGTTATCACCCCATTTCATAGTTGAGAAAACCAAGGCACAGAAAGGCCTCTCTTATCCTGGCTCACCTCCTGCCGCACTATGAAGCTCGAGGGAATTTCTGCCTCTCTCTGGGTCTCAGTGTCTCCAGACACAAAAGGAGGGGCAAGGCCCTGCAGAGGGAAGACTGAGGGGCGCCCAGGTGCTCTAGCCCTCCCCACATCACCACCTCTCCCCAAGCCCTGGGCCAGGACAGTGCCTGCTGTGACTGCTGTTTTCACAGGGGACAGCCACCACCTCCCCCAAAGGGAAGGCCTTCAGGATCCCCCTAGCTCCCTTTCCTATCACTCGTCACTCAGCCAGTATTTATCAAACACCTACTATGTGCCAGACACCACTAGGCACAGAGGAGACGATAGTGAGCAAACCCCACCTGGTTCCTGCCTCTATGTGCCAAAGACAGACATAAATTATTGCACAATTAATAATTACCAACCACTGCCCCAAACATCTCTGTGCCAACCAAAATCTTCCCTGGGACCCCCAGATACCTCCATCACCCAGCAGTTAGAGGCTCGGTGCCTGGCCCAGCAGATCCCTGTTTCAGCATATAGCCCACATGCAACCTAACCATTTGGAGCCCAGGCCGTGTCAGTTTAGTAGTCTGAATACCAGCCCTGACAGAAGACGGGCTGACCTAGTGTAGGAGTCAAGGATTGAGACAGTTCACTGGAGCTGGAACCTGCCGTTGAAAATCTCTTCCTGCTTGTTCAGCTCCAGAGCAGGGGGATGGGGAAGTGGGGAGGGTAGAAGTCCCCTCTCTGCCTCACTCCCTTTGGACTGAGGCTGACTGCTACTACTCCTGGGCTCCCCAGGGCCCACCTCTGCGTACACCTAACACCCTCTCCATCAGCAAGCAAATCCGCCCTGAGACCTTCCTGGTCTCTGGAGCTGCCTGTGTGCCCTCTCTCATTGACCTGCCCCTTCTTCAAACCTGCTTCTCCATCGTCCCCCAGACACTTCCTGATCCATGGATCTGGCCCCTGCTTCTGCCTCTTCCACTTATGCCAAGGCCTCTGTGACCTTGTGATTGCACATCTTCCTCTTAGAGCCCCTGGACTGCTGATCAAGCCCTTGTTCTTGGCCCTCTCTGACCTTGGCCCCTGGTGCTCCATTTTTGCCTGAGTTTCCTTCTCCTTCCCCGAGTTTCTCTGGCTGTTGTTCCCCAGGCTTCTATGCTGGATTATCCTCCTTCTTGCTCTGCACTAGCTCCTTGAGTTATCTCATGTTCCCCATGGCTTCAGCTACCAGTCCCCAAATCTCTACTCCTGCTTATTCATTGGCATTTTATTCTAAATGTGACGGGAAGACTATGGATGGTTTTAAGCGGAAGTGACACGAACTGACTGACAATTTAAATCTTGCTCTCCTCCACCTCCCTGGCTGTTCCTTCCCTGTCTCCTCTGACAGCCCTTTCTCTTCTGCTCTATGTCTAAATCTTGGAGTTTCTCTAGACCAGTGATTCTCATTCTCAAAGGGGTGATTTTCCCCCCAGTGAACACTTGGTATTATCTAGAACCATTTTTAATGGTCACAACTGGGGCAGGTCCTACTGGCATTTAATGGGTAAAGGCCAGGGATGCTGCTAAACATTCTACAATGCACAAAAGAGCTCCACACAATAAAGAAGTTTCCAGCCCAAAATGTCAATAATGCTGAGATTAAGAACCTCTTTACTAGATTAGCACTGTCCAATTGAAATAGAATGGGAGTTGCGTATACAATTAAAATTCTTCTAGTACCCACACTAAAAGTACTAAAAAGAAAACAAGCAAAGTTAATTTTAATAATGTATTTTATTTATCCAAGATGTTTAAAATATCATTTCAACACGTAATGAATATAAAAAATATCAATGCGATCTTTTGCTTTCTTTATTTTTTAAAAAATTCTGGTGTGTGTTTCATGCTTATTACACATAATAATTCAGACCAGCCACATTTCAAGTGCTTAGTAGCTGCATGTGCATTGTGGCTATTGTATTGATGGCACAGCTTTAGGCTCAGTACTAGATAGTGTAGCCTAAAGTATAAGAGCTATATAAAGTAATAAAGCATAGTGATTTGGCTCTGGAACCAAATTACCTTGTTAGATTCCAGCCCTTCCATTTACTACCTGCCCCTCTTAGGGAGAATTAGTCTACCTCTCTGTGCCTTTGTTTCTCATTTGTAAAGTGAGGATGATAATGTTACTATTTTATAAAGTAGTCTCAAGGATTAAATGAGGTTATACCTACAAAACAGTTTCAGGTGTTACAGCAAGCGCTTACCAAATGTTAACTATTTAGTTAGGTCTCTCTGTCTCCATCCACACTTTCTAGGGAATCCATCCCTTCCCATAGCTTTAAGTGCCACCTAATGATGTCTAAATTGAAATACCCAGCTTAGACCTCTTTTTTGAGCTCCAGACCTCCTGTCTAACTGTGCCCCCCATTTTGATGACCTGTGGCATTTCACACGAACATACCCACAACAGAGCCCTTGACGTTCCTGTGCAAATCTGCTCCACTGCCAGACCTTGCAATCTCAGTCACACAGGGCAGATATCTGGGAGACATGGTTGATTTCTGCCTTCCCAGGGACTGCAGAGTACATGGATTGTGCAATCTCTATGTTGCTTGAGGTTTCTCCTCCACTGGGATGTGCCCACAGAAGTCACGCGAGAGCTGAGCACATTCAGAAGCATCCATAGGTGTGGTTGGGGTGACCCCCAGGGCCTCCCGAGGAGGCACAGGCTGTAGGTACTGACTGCTCATGCTAGCTGTGGATCAGTGTGTGTCGGTATGGTTGTTAACTTGGCCAAATGGTTGTGTCTGTGGACATGTGTGGAAAGGGCACAGGAATGTTCTTTCCCACCACCATAACCTAGTGTCCCCAAGAAGGTCTTGCTGTGGGGGTGAAAGTGCAGTCATTCTCAGACGACCAACCCCGTTCTGCAAATGAAGAGGTGGCTTCCTCTGGGTCCTGGTGGGTGAGTCAAAGGGAAGGACTTCTCTGACCCACCACACGAAGCCTGCCTTCCCAACTCCTCCCCCCTGTGCTTCCCCCTTCCAGGATGCTCCCATGTGCTTCTTCCCGAGGTACTGGCCCATGAGGATGGCAGGTGAATCTGAGAATCTTCTGTGATTCCCCTCGCTAGGGGCAGGGCAGCTGGAGACCCCACTGAGTGAACAGTTTGGTCTGTTGGAGGGAGGCTGGAAGGTGCCTCCCTGCCCTACTTTGAAGGCCCTGCCTCAGCTTCAGAAAGGCCTTTTCTGGGGCTCTTGGCCTCCTTACAGCTCTGCCCCTGGTACTGGGAACTGATTCCCAGAGACAGCTCTCACCACCACCACCACCACCACCCAGTTAGGCCTTCAGGAACTTTGGTCAGAGCCCATCCTGCCCAAGTGGTGCAGCCACAATTTCAGCAGCCCCTTTTGGAGATGACAGCCGCCTTTCACAGGTCTGACCGCCCCGACCCCATCCCCCCTTCCCACATACACACACATTCCACTTGCTTTGGACTCCTGTGGGAGAAGCTGCTGCGGAATTTTTGTCGAGGATCAGGCCACAGCCACCCGCACCAACCTCACCAAACCGGACGTGTCCGCAGCCCCCACAACCCCAGAAGGCAGGAGCCTGCGGGGTCGACCTTCGCAGAAGCTGGGGCATCGCTGAGCGGCGCCTCCACAGATTGGCAACGTCCCGGGCGAACTAGTGACAGACGGAGACCCCTGGCTTCCCCGGGGGGCCTCCAAGGGCACCTGCCCAAGGCCACCCAGCGCGCGGTGGCCGAGGCGGCGGAGCACAGCCGGACCTCCCAGCCGTCGGTGGGAGCGGCGACCGCCCGAGGCCTTCCCACGGCTCCGCCTGCGCGTCACCGCGGGGGCGAGGGGGCGCCGGGCCGCCCGGGGCTGCCGCGCAGGAAAGGGCCCTGGGAAAGGGCGGTGGCAGCGCCCCCGAGGCGGGGCCGGGGCGGGGCCGGGGCGGGGTGGGGCCGACTTTCCGGCTGGGAGCCCGCAGCGCTGGGCTGAGACCTGGCAGCCTAAGCTCGCAATGAAGCGGCCCAGGGAGCCCAGCGGCTCCGACGGCGAGTCCGACGGACCCATCGACGTGGGCTGCGAGGGTGAGCTTAGGTAAGAACTGGAGTGGGGGACTGGGTGCGCCGACGGGCTCAGCGACCGCGGGGACTAGTCCTCGATGCGGCTTCGGGAGACGCAGGTGTGGGCGACGGCCCGCAGACGTGTGTGGGCTGGGGTGGGGAGGAGCGGTGCAGTGTGTGTCGTTACACGCACGAATGCCTGGGGTCCTGGGCGCCCTTGGCCATTTAGGGCTTGGGATGGAGGTAGCGTCCAGCTGGTGGGTCTGAAGTCCAGCTGTAATCTCTGTCGAAGCGCCTGGGTGAGGCTATTGGCAAGGAGTTTTCCCTAAAGCTCTTAGGGAAAAACCTCATAGACTGTTAGCTCTACACCCCCTGTCCGCTATCCGCTGACTATGCAGAACAACCATACTTTCCCAATTTCTACCCGAACTTGGGTGCCACTTGGCATATCGTACACAAAAAGCTTCCAGGAGAAGAAAGTCTCCCCTGCCTTGAGCAACTTGGACTTTGGAATTAACGTTCTGGTATTGAAGAAAATAATAGCTGACTTGCCCGTGGTCAGTGCAAGAGCCTAGACTCCAATTCCAGTGCTCTTTCCGCTGCACCTGCCTGCTGCCAATGTCTCTCCGTTGTTGGTAAACGTTCCAATCTGCTTCAAACCTGTAGAACAAACTGCACATGTATAGTGCTGTTTTCCAGTTCTGTGGACAACCTGTGCTTCAGTTCCCTCACCTGTAAAATGGGTGTAAATAATAGAACAGACTTCATGGGAATATTGGGAAAATCAAACGAGATAGCATATGTCAAGGGTTTAAGACAGGGCCTAGCACTTAGCAAATAATTAGTGAAACCTGAAAGAGCTGCAAGGGCTAATTGGGAGTCTACAGGCCTGGCTCCCAGCCCCAATGTGCCACCACCTCACCATGTGAGCTTGGGCCATTGCTTTCCCTTTGTGAGCCTGTTCCCTCAGTAGTAACATTAGGGAGGAGAGCGAGTAAGAAAAGGAAGGCTCTGTAATCTGTCCTGACTCATCCAAACTTGACTCTCTAGAATATAATTAGAAGGGGAGTTCAGTTCATTCTTAGGGATATTTTCGAGGGCATTTCATAATTTCAATGATCTCCAGTTTTCTGAGACCAGGGGGTCCTGCCTGAATCATAAATCCTAGTAAAATGCCACCAGCTTTCAATTATTTATAGCTTATAATAGGAGGTAAGGCAATAGATATCTCCCTTGCATCCTGTACATTAGGTTTTGGGGTATCTAATACAATTTCCTATGCAACTTAGTAGGCTTTATAATTGTTTAGCAGAAACTGCTCTTTAGAGAAGCAATCCTCTGAGTCTGTGCCTGCTGGGAGCAGGGGAAGGGGCCAACACCATGTGATGGTAATGGAGAGGGGTCTCAAATTCAATGTCATTGGGTCTTCATGAATCAGAAGCATGAAATTGATGCCAGAGAGCTAGGCTGATCAGAGTTGGCTTCTGTCTTTTAAGAATTTGCATCCTTGCCAGTGACCAGCCAGGTCACACAAAGACCATGGACAGCATGGAAGAGACAGACTGTGGGTTGTGAGGGCGCCCAAGCAGGGAGAGGTCATTTACAGCCAAAGGCAACAGGGAGGGCTTCTTGAAGGTGGTAGCATTTGGGCTGTAGCCTTAAGGATCAGTGGGCAGTTTTTTCCTATACAGCATTTTGTCCTTTCAGCCAAAGCCCAGTTTTAGAGACTGTCTCAATTCGTAGAGGAGTAGACCCCATCAGAGGAGAGAAAGCAGTTGGACATCTGGCAGAGCTGACTTATAGACTCCTCTTTGTAGCACTCACCAAAGGACCCTCCCCCCGACAGACATCAATACTTCAATTCAGGGAGTGCTGAACGATGCCTGCTGTGGCCCAGACCCTGGGCTGGGTGTGGGGGGCCCAGATGTATCCTGCTCAGCCTCTGCCCTCAGGGAACTCTCAGAGAAGAAGAGCTTCGTGTACAAAGACAGCCAGATAAACAGTGGCAAGGGCCATGGGACTGGGGCAGCCAGCTTCCCTGGGGTCAGAGGCAGGGCATGAACCCCCCACACTCAAAGATGTGAGAGTAAATAGCAGAGTGTGTTCCATGTCGCTGTGGGCATCTGCCTGGTGGTTGTATCCTGCCCCATCTGTGGGAATCGCCCACTGAGTTCCTATCTTAACCCAGCCCCCTGACATGTTAGGGCCCAACTGAGACTACAGCCTCTCCCTTCCCCCTCTGCAAACATTTAATGAGCACCTGCCACATGTCAGGCATTGGGTCAGAGTCTGTGGGTTGTTCCTACATGATTTAAGGCACATGGCGATCTTTGAAATCAGATGGACCTGTGTTTCACTCTCACCACCGTTAACTTGGGCATTTCGGAACCTCAGTTTTCTCCCTTACAAATGGGAATGCTAATACCCACCTCACAGGGTGAGGCTTTGATGAGGTAATGAACCTAAAGCATATAGCTCCCTGCTTCAGCACAAGGTAACTTCCAATTAATGCTGCTCTCTAAGGGGTTGCCATTCAGTTGGAGGATACGTGTTCATGATGGAGCATAATCTAATGAAAAGACTGGAGATTGGACTTTTCATTAGATTGAAAATTGGACTTACTGGGCACGATTCTTAACTTTGTGTCTCTGTTGCTCCATCTATCAAATGATTATTTTTCCTAAATGTGAAATGGCCCCAATAATACTTAACTCACATGGCTATTGTGCAATAAATGAGACAAGTGAATGTGGATATGCTGTCTAGGACAAAAAGTACTGGCCATGAGATATACAAGATGGGATGATGAATATATGGGGAGCACTGGTTTAAAAGCAAGCAGACTTGGCTCTAGTTCTGGAATTTCCTCTAATTTGCTGTGTGGCCTGGAACAGATCCCTTCCCCTCTCTGAGTTTCCTCATTTTACCAGTAGGCTCAGTGCTCTCGGAGGTCCCTTTATTGGGGACATTGTGACTCTGCCTTTGGTCGATGCAAAATGAGTGGGATTATCTACAAGGGCTCCACAGGGGAGTTCCCAAGGGGAAACTGAGGATAAGCACTAAGGGTGGTCGGGACTGGCAGCCAGACCACCTAGAAAACTGCCCCCACCCCAAGAGACCACCCCAGAATTCTGGCTAGGGACCATTCAAAGCCCATGGAGCAGATCTTGGTGGTCAACATATCTTCTCTGGGTCTGTGAAAATCTGCCTTATTTTCAGACTCTCAGCCAAGAAGCTCTCACACCTCCTCCCAGTGTCAGGGCCAGATCACAGCCATGAAGCCGCTCAGGCTGAGCTCTTGGGAGCTTTACGGATAAGGGGACTGGAGGGCCATTCAGACAGACAGGAAATAGGAATTAAGAGGGAAAACAATGCTGAATTTGGAGCCAGAAGACATGGATTCCCATGCTGGCTTTGCTCCTCAGCAGCTGTGTAGTCTGGGCAAGCGGCCTTAGCTCCCCAAGCCTCAGCATCCTCATCTGTAAAATGGGGCTTTTGTTAGGCTCACAGGAGGGCAATGTACATAGTGATGCCAAGAAAACTGTAAAGTGAGGTTTTCCTGTGGGATAGGAAATGGGGGCAGAGCGGTAATACTGCAGAGATCAAGGGGCCAGGAGACTGGAAAAAGGGATGGCAGAGCCACCTGCCCTGAAAGGGGTGCGTCAGCCTCCGACAGATGGTCCCTGAGGAGGGATCAAGCTGAGAGGCAGTGACGTGTGCAATGCTAACCCAATACCCCTAGAGATGCCTTATCCAGCCTGGGGGAACAAAGGCCGGTTTCTTAGTATACCTTGGCTCTCGGGGCTTGTCCCGAGTGAAGCTTTGTAAACAAGCTGCCCTACAGATCTCAGGATCTGGCCATCTGATCCCTGGACCTAGCTTGCTGGGCCATCCCTCCCAGGAGCTTTCACTGGTCTCTTACCAGCCCTTCTTGTCCAGATGTTTGAATGGAGATACCCTTTTCCAGATGTGGCTGGACAAAGCCAGGGGTGTAACAGCAGGATTTGACAAATGTTGAACCAGTCTCTCCTGCATCCTTCTCTCTTTGAGCAGTTGATAAAAATGATCCAACCTCTGACGCCAAGAGGGAAATCATGGGGGCTGGGACCCTCCTGGTGAGCCACATATACCCCCATTTCACAAAAGCCTAGGACGTGGATTTTATGGTGTCACCTCTCAGCTCCCCAGTAATGCGAAAGATGCGGGCAGGAGAAGGGAGCTCGGCCGTGAGCTCTGCCATGTTCCAAGCACTTGCCGAGTACAGGGGCTACAATAATGAATGAGACAGACATGGTTCATGGTGTCATGGAGCTTACAGACTTGTTGGAGAGAGAGACATTAATCAAATAATCATGTAAAGATGAAGCAACAGACGGGTATAACTGCTGTGAGTGCAGGGTGCTGGCAGAGAGTAGAGTACGGGATACCTAGTGCAATGGGGAATGTCGGAAAAGGCTCCCTCAGGAAGGTGACATTTGAGTTGAGACCCGAAAGGTGGTATAAGTTACTAGGCAAAGGGGCTGGGGCTTGGGGGGGGTGGTGAGATGGGGTACATCAGAGAATTCTAGGCTATGGGAACAGTATGTGCAACCACAGGAAATATATTAGTATATTAGTATATTCACAGACTGGAGCACATAGTGCAAAAGAGAGTTCAGTCTAGGAGGTTACAGGGACCAGCTGAGTCACGTGAAAGATGGTGGCCTTGATCCTAAAATCATTGGGAAGCCTCTGAAGAGTTTTAAGAGAGTGACAAGATCAGATTTGCATTTAAACGATCACTCTGCCTGCTTGTAGTGGGTCACAAGGGAGCAAAGGGACCCAACGATAGACTCGTGCAGTTGTCCAGATGAACGATGATGGAGCTGGGTCCTGAGAGCAGCAGTGGAGATGAGACCAGTGTGAGATGTGTTTCAGACATGGAACAGGTGGGGTGAGGACTCAGGAGGAATCAAAGATGGTGGCCAGGTGCCGGCCTTGTGGAACTGGGAGATGGAGTGGCTCGCCTGAGATGAGAACCCAGGGGCAAGAGGAGAAATGTGAGCTCATGGGTTCCTGTTCAGATGTGTGGCTTTTTGCATTTGAAATGACAGAGGAGTCACCTTGTGTAAGGTTATTTGTTGATGTGTTGTCTGCCCATGGGAGCTGAGGGTCTGGAGGGTGGGGCCTGGCTGACCCATGCAGTCCAGCCCTGGCCCTGAATGGCACCTCCCTGGTGTGGGCCAAATGGAGGATCCTCTGTGCACCCCAATGAATCCTTTCCATTTCAAAAGCAGGAAACAGTTAAGAGGGCGAACCAAACAGTGGGGCTGGGAGGATTTCGGTCAGTCTGGGCAGGAAAACCCGAGGGCTGAGCCTCTTCCCTGTGATGGGAACTCCTGGGGTGCAAGCAAATATCCATCCTTTAGCCAGGCCGATGTGAGGCAGGGCTGAGGCCTTCTGAGGAGGCCAAGTCAGTGTCCCCAGAGTCCGAGAGTGGCCTGTGACCGGGTTGCCGCTCCCCCTCGCCCCCAGCCGTTCTGCGTGGGAGGCGGCGGCAGCTGCAGCCCCAGCGGAGGGCGGGCGGCCGGCGCGCCCGGCCCGTGGGAAGCGGCGGCATCTGCTCTTTCCACGCTCGTTCCCAGCGGCTCCCTCTGAAACCCAACCCGCCGGCCGGCCCCACCGCCGCTGGCCCGTGCCCTCGCCCGCCCCGCCTGGGGATCGGGTTGCAGGAGCCAGAGTGGCCAGCCGCGGTTCCCGACGCCCGCCCTCAGGCCGGCCTCAATAAAAAAGAGGGGCATGGGGCAGGGGCAGGGGCGAGAGCCAATCACCCCCACGGCCCTAGCCGCCCTCGGGCAGGAAACAGAGTGCAAGGGAGGACTTGGCCCAGGGAGAAATGGGCCCCGGGGAGAGGGGAAGAGAATGTGTCTCTCCCACGCCTGCCCTGCACCTCCTGCCAGCTTGGGAGACCACAGTGACCCAGGAGGGGGCTGTGCCAGCCTATGAGGTCACCCCAGGCCAGGGAGATGGTTCCCCCAGCTCTGAAAAATTTGCCTTTCTCTTCCTCTCCAGCCAGATGGCCAGGCCACTGTCCACCCCCAGCCCTTCACAGATGCAAGCCAGGAAGAAACGAAGAGGGGTGAGTGTCTGGCAGAGTTGCCCAACAGAGGTTTATCTGGGGTTTCTAGGGACCTGGCCTGGGGAACCCTGGTCAGAAACATCACCCCAAGCTAGACTGCCTGAGTTCAAATCCTGGCTCTGCCAGTAGCTAGAGGAGGGTGACTCTGGGCCAGACCCTTAACTTCTCTATGCCTCATTTCAACTGTAATTGAAATAATGACAGTACCTACCTCAAAGTGTTGTTTTGAAGATTAATGTAACATACTCAGAACAGTACCTTATATACAATTAGCCGTTATTATTTATTCCAGCCTTCATCCTCTTCTCACAGAACCCAGAACTTTCCTTTTCTCTCTGTGCTGAAGGGTGAGTGAGGGGAACAAAAGAAGGAGGCACCCTTTCTGCCATTGGCCATCTAATCGCAGCCCCACTTTTCCCCCAAGACGCAGCTGTGCTTCTGCACTGGGAGCCCAGAGACCTGGGATCTGGAAGAGACCACCCTGCCACTCACTGATCATAAAACCTTAGGCAGCTGTGGCCGGTTAGCTCAGTTGGTGAGAGCGTGGTGCTAATAACACCAAGGTTGCCGCTTTGATCCCCGCATGGGCCATTGTGAGCTGCACCCTCCTTAAGAAAAGAAAAACCTAGGCAAATCACTTCTATCCAGCCTCATTTTCTTTACTGATAAAATAGGAGTCATAATTTCTCACTGCTATCAGTATTCTGCTCCCAGTATTGTGAGGTGAGAACGGGGTAGTGTGAATGAAAGGCCTTTGCAGCTGGAGAGGACAACGGCTGTAACTCCTCAGACCTCATGACCCAGCAACTGAAGGGGTACCACTAGCCCAGCAGGGACCCCCACGGCCTTTTTCAATGCTTTGGCTGATGACCCTGTTCTGATTGGTTGGTGCCCTGCTGTATCTGTGGTCAAACATTTTAAAGGTCCCCCCTACAGATCAAGACAAGAGATCTGAATTCTCCTCCCAGCTTTGCACATCCTTGTTGTGTGACCTTAAGCAAATCACTGCCCTTCCGTGAGCCTCAGTTTCCTCCTCCATAAAGTAAGAATAGATTTATCTCTCCCACAAAATTATTGTCAAGGGAAAATAGGAGTCAGTGTCCATCGAGGCACATTGGAAACTGTGCCTCCACGTAACTTCTTGTCATTGTTTTTTTAGATCATAGAGAAACGGCGTCGAGATCGCATCAACAGCAGCCTTTCTGAATTGCGGCGCTTGGTCCCCACCGCCTTTGAGAAGCAGGTATGTGTCATTGCCGATTGTGCTAGAGGAAATCTGCTGTTGGAGTGGCAGATGAGGTTCATGTCACATGGCATCCCTTATTGATAGGTAGCAGCTGTGATATCATTTACTGATATCTGTCACTGGCCAGGGATAAGGGGAATGGAAATTTATACTTCCTGACGTGTCTCAGGTGTTGTGGCTTATGTCCATCATCCCATTGAATTGAATCCTCAAAGTGATCCTGAAGGGTAGGGATTATTAATGCCTGTTGCACAGGTAAGGAAACCGAAGCCCAGAGAGATGAAGTAATTTCTACTGGGTCATACAGCTACCGTGTTTCCCCAAAAATAAGACCTAGCTGGACTATCAGCTCTAATGCGTCTTTTGGAGCAAAAATTAATATAAGACCCAGTCTTATTTTACTATAATATAAGACCGGGTATAATATAATACAATATACTGGGTCTTATGTTAATTTTTGCTCCAAAAGACGCATTAGATCTGATTGTCCAGCTAGGTCTTATTTTCCAGGAAACACGGTAGTAAATAGTGGAACAGCACCGGAACACAGAACTCTAGGATTCTTATTCCTCTGCACGACTGACATTTCCAGAGCTATTTGAAAGTGGAACAGGGTGCTCAGGGAGGGAGCACTCTGCCATTGAACACGTTAGGGTGGAGGGACCACAGTGGGAAGTCAGACAGGTGAAACAATCAGACAGCCTCAAAGATTCTTACCCTGTGCTCCAAAGCATGGCCATAGGTCATGCATGTGGTGACCTTCCTCATGCTGGTGAGAACAAGTCAGTCATTGCACAGACATTCACTAAAAGCTTCACAAGACCAACCGTGAACTAGACTTGCTACCTGCCTTCAAGGACTCGCACGGAGAGCCTGACCCTCCGGTTTCACCTGGGAGCCCAGGTGATGCTTAGCGAGAGCCCAGGAGTCTTAGAAAACGTTCTCAAGAGACAGAATAGAGGAAGGCAAGTGCTTTGGGGTAAGTTGATGAGCTAGATCTTGGTGTGGTGACTGTCAACCCGAATCCCCAGTACAGCTGGCCTCGGAGGTGGTGGGTATGCAGGAGTGGCGTTCTGGTGATGAAGCCACAGCGATAACGAGACCCTCTGGGGAGAGTGTGCAAAGCGAGAAAAGTGAGCCAATACCCACTGGTGACACCACCATTTTAAGGGACAGGCAGGGCAAGAGGCAAGGTGAAAGGAGAACCAAGAAAAAGTGGTGTCATGGAAGTTGAGGGAACAGGGGTTTCAGGAAGGATGGTTGGCAGTGCAGTGACAAGGACTAACATGAGAACTGAAGAGAATCTATTAGATTTGGAGACGTTGGCCAAAGCAGAAGCCCAACTGCAGGCAGTGGTGGGGTGGGAGGAGGATGGGAAAATGGAAACAGTGAGCGCTGATGACACTGCAGGGGAGGTGAGCGACCGAGTTCAGCTGGAGGCCTTCACTCTTCTGTCTCCCCTACACACAGGGCTCCTCCAAGCTGGAGAAAGCTGAGGTTCTGCAGATGACGGTAGATCACTTGAAAATGCTCCACGCCACAGGTGGGACAGGTACTGATGCTCTCCTCTCCTGGGAGTCATTCATGTAGCCGATATTTGGGGGCTGGGCCCTGGGGATACACTGGGGAGCAAAGTAGACATGGTCACTGTCCTCATGGAGCTCACAGTCTATAGAGAGGCTGAAGCAGATCCAGGTGGAGCCTTCACAAAGGTCGTCTCTCTTCTTTGTTCGGCATCTCCCTCTCCACTCTCCGTGTCTCCATTTGTCCCAACCCTTTCCTCAACCCCACTCCTTCCAGCCTAGACCTTGGAGGAGCTCTTCTCCAACAGACTGTTACTACTCACGCCACCCACCCCAGGGCCTCATTAAGCATTCGCCTAAATGAGCTCATTCTCACTGGAATCCCAGTGGGAGGGGCCTGCCTGAGATTTTTAGCCACAGATGGTTGGCCCACTGGTCTTGCCTTCTGGGCTGTTGTGTCCTAGGCAGTCCTGGGCTGATACGGGGTGCTCACAGCTCAGTGGAGATGAGTTGTGGGTTTGTAGTAGAATAGAAACATCACTCCTTCCATTATTTTGAGCTAGTCTGTTACAATGAAGTCATGGAACTATGGCTTTAAAAAGACTTCCGGACAAATAGAAATTTTGTCTACATGACGCCTCTCTGTGTATTTTGGCGATTTCACAATTGGGAAACACTGAAAGCACCACAGACTTTGCCACAAAGACCTAAGTCCTTAAATCTTGACTTCTTCCCTTTGGAGGGGACAGTTGCATTTGAAGTGGCCCAACCTTGTGCTTCTCTGTGTGTAGCAGTATCATCTGGGGCAGGCAAAGTGGAAGGTCACACCCCGGAGATTCTGATGCAGTACGTGTGGATTGGAGTGTAGGAATTGGCAAGATCAGCGAGCTCTTCCGATGACCCTCATGCAGGTGGTCACTCGGAGAACTTCTGCCAGAGGAACGCATGGCCAACAGTAGAAACTTCTCTCTCTAATCAACCAGTGGGGGAGATATTTCAAACTACATTTGTGGTCACCAAATTAAAAGAAAAATCATGACTAATATTTGGGCAACATTTTATCGTTTCCAAAAGCTTTGACTACTGTTATCTCATTTGGTTCTCACAAGAACCTTATGAGTGGGGTTGCTGTCTTCCCCATCTTCTGGCTAAGGGTTAATGGGAAAACAGAATTGTGGCTGAGAGCACACTGGCTTTGGATTTGAATCCTGGCTCCACTACTTACTACTTTTATGAGCTTGGACAAATGATTTAACTTCTCTATGCCTCAGTTTCCTCATCTCTAAAATGGGAATAATAAAAGGGTTTTTTATTAAAATTAACTTAGATAATGTAAATTGAGTCCTTAGTAAGAACTCAGCAAATGCTACTTCACAACAACAGTGAACACAGAAAATGAAGGGATTTCCTCCAAGTCAGCACAGCTAAGTATACAGCAGAGCCAGTGCCCTTCCTTTCACGGAGGCCTGACTCCAAACATCATCCCCTGCCCAGCTGTCCCTCTGGGGGTCCTCAGCCATGAACCAGACACCAGGGATTTGCTGCCGTAGTCATGAGGCTGTGCTCACCAGGGCTTTTCTGACTCTGCCCAGGTAGTGCTTAAGAGAAGGGCAGGTGTAAAGAGGCAGTGAGAATACATCTGTGGGCAGTCCGCCTGGGCATTCCTCACTGAAATCATCCAGAGAGTGTCCCCAGCCTCATGGCAGCAGTGGAGGACCAGAGTAGGGGCCTGCTTTCCAGTCTGCCCTTTGGCCTGGGGGACAAACTGAACTTCCTATAGGGGCCCAGCCAGTAACATAAATGATAGCTAACCTTTAATGTACTGAGCATTTCTGTGCACCATTTCATTTTCCCCCTCACAATTCTACACAGCAGGTACTATTATATGCCATTTTATAGCTAAGGAGATTGAGGTATAGAGAGATTGAGAGCCTTGTCTACCACCAAGCAGCTAATGAAGTGGCAGAGCTGGGATTTGAACCTCCAAAGACCTCAGGCTTCACTGCTACACTATGCTGCCTTCTCCGAGGAGTCTCCCATCATCTGCCTGCATTAGCAGGCAAGATTGTTTGCACTTCCATGGACATCACCCTTTCACACCTGGCAAGTGTCTTCTTAAATGAAGTTATCTTGATTGCAAAGTTTCTTCTTTGCATTAGTCATGAATTATGCTGAACACAATATTCTACATTTTATAATGCTTTATAATCTAGTGAACTCATTTGATTCTCACAAACCCCTTCTACCTGAGTAGGGATGATGATTCCCACTTTACACATGGGAAGACCGGCTCAGAGAGGTGAGGTGACATGCGCAAGGTCACGCAGGGAGTGAGTGGGGGAGGTAGGTCCAGACCTCAGACAGTCTGCCCCCAGACTCAGTGCATGCCCCCCACCAGGTGTGCCCTCATCATGCCTCACTTTGCAGGATTCTTTGATGCCCGAGCCCTGGCAGTTGACTTCCGGAGCATCGGTTTCCGGGAATGCCTCACCGAGGTCATCAGGTACCTGGGGGTCCTGGAAGGGCCCAGCAGCCGTGCAGACCCCGTCCGGATTCGCCTTCTCTCCCACCTTAACAGCTATGCGGCTGAGATGGAGCCTTCACCCTCGCCCTCTGGCCCCCTGGCCTTCCCTGCCTGGCCCTGGTCCTTCTTCCACAGCTGCCCAGGGCTGTCAGCCCCAAGCAGCCAGCTCTCCATCTTAGGAAGAGCGCCCGGCCCTGTCCTCCCCAGCGCCTCCTCGCTTGCTTATCCCATCCCAGCTCTCCGAACCACTCCTGTGCGCAGAGCTGCTGGCACCATCCTGCCAACCCGGAGGAATTTGCTGCCCAGTCGAGGGGCATCTTCCACCCGGAGGGCCCGCCCTCTGGAGAGGCCAGCTGTCCCTCTGCCCATGGCCTCCAGTGGCAGAGCTGGCAGGAGCAGCCACATGGCACCCCTCCTGCGGTCTTCCCCCACGCCCTCTGGTGTTGTGGGGTCCCCTGCTTATACCGGTGTTCCTGCCTCCAGACCCTCTTCCCCAGGGCCAGCCGGGAGGCCCGCAGGAGCTGTGCACTGCCACTCCTGGGTCTCTGAAATCACAGAAGTCGGGGCTTTCTGAGCTGACTTTCCCCTCAGGAGCTCTGAAAGTGACACTGCCTTTTCTGCCCTGCCTCCTGGACTGGGTCGTGTATGAAGGCATCTTCTTCACCCTCTTCCTTTGGCCCATCTCCCCTCTTCACGGCTTGCCCCAGTTTGTCCACCCAGCTCTCCTGGAGCTGTTTGGATCTCAGAGGCTCGTGTCACTTCTTACCTGGACAAATGAGCCCTGGGAGAGCCCGAAGAGCTGGACCCAGACCCCTCTCCTGCCCAGTACACATGGGGCAGCATGCATGAATCTCAGCTTTGGGAACAAAGCTTTGACCTAAAAGGTACGGTGGCCTGAGGCTGGCTGCTTCCCTAGAGAGATCAGACCCCAACCAGCGGCAATGACTGACTGGCCACAGCCTTCCCAGGCTGAGGGGCCGGAACATGGTGTCTGTCTTGCTTCCTGAGACAGTAATGGAGCAGGGGCCACAAGGGAACCCTGTCTGCCCCTAGCCACCTGTCTTCGGCCCACCCCATCGCAGCAAACCACAGTAAAGACCTGCTGTCCACCACGGCCAAGGCCTGTGGACTGGGGGCCCAGCAGGACCTGCTCCTGCCCTCTTCCCAGCTGCAAACACCCACTGTCCAGCTGCCCAGCAGTTCCCCGCTCACAGCTGGGAGGTTTCCTGGCAGCAGTAAGATTCCGCAACAGGGTGTCCTTACCACCATGCCTGGGACAGCTTTCCCAGACAGGAGCCAGGATTGAGCAAAGAGCACCCAGCAAGCACCCTGCCTCTCCTACCATCACCGTCCTCCAGACCTGTGGTCCCTGTTGCGTGCACAGCGTGGAGAGCCACGTTCCCACGTGATGGCGCCCAGAGAGGAGTCCTCTTGGGATTCAGCACCAGACATTTGTACTGCCTGGTTTGCATCCGGCCCCCGGAGCCCAGACTGCTAGGACAGCCAAGGGCTGTCAGGCTGGACAAAAATAACTGTGAGGAGGGGCAAGAGGAAGGGCTGTCAGAGGCGGCTTGGCCCTGCAAGGTCACACAGTGGGTCGAGGGCCTGAGAGCCTGTTCACCCAGGATTCCATGCCGCTGCCTCTGCTCAGAGGCCATTTCATTACCCAGCTCCAACCCAGGCCACTGTTCCTCTAACAGAAGGAACAGATAGATGGCTCAGCGACCCTTCCCAGTGGAAGAGCCGAGACTGGACAAAAATGGGGCAGACCCAGGACTGACATTCAGCGCGACCAGTGTGCCAGACCTGTTCTTAAAATGCAGAAACACTTCTGTGCTGGTTAGCAATTACCTGCTTCTCCTGAGTGCCCTCCCCAGCCCCCACCAGGTGGCCTTGCCCCCAGGGCCCTGTGCTGGTTAAATGCCTGATAGACCTAAGGCTATAGGGTCCTCCAGCTGGCAATTCGTTCTTTGGTGCTTATTCCACACTGGTTATTAAATACTTCAAATGTCATTCCTGAGAAGGTTCTCTCACCCCCACCCTTAGATGGAACTACCAGAGGCTGAATCGAGGAGACTCCATGGGCTCCAAAGTAGAGTTTACAAAAACTCTAGGGAAAAAGGGCCCTTTCAGAGAAGTGGGTCAGAGGGCAGAGATCATTTAAATGACCCAGAAAGCTCTTTTGAAAAGGCAAATTCCTCAAGGAGGCCTAAAGAGCTAAAGTAATCCTTTTCACTCCTCAGTGTTAACTCCATCAGATTGCTGTCCTCCTGGACCCGTCAGAGATGTGCAGCGTTGAGGAGAGAGGCCTTCATGTCAGGGAGAGGGTCACTGGCCTGGAGTGCTCCTGAGGGAGATAGGGAGGGCAGGGCGTCAGCAGGTTGGCAGGAATTGGGAGAGGGGGACAGAGGGAGGTGGCACAAGGCTAAGACCCATTCCACCTTTCTCACAAAAGGCAGGAAGAACTCTTTCCTTTTCTTCCTCCTCTTCCTCCCTCTCCTTCTTCCCCTCTTCCTCCCCCCTCCCCTTCTTCCTGCCCACCCCCCCCCCCCCAGGTGGTGGCTCAATGCTCCCAGGATACCAGGTCAGTGCTACAGCCCTTGGGACTTCCTAGCCGGAGAATCCAGCATTTACTCATAGGGGGGCTCTGGGAATCCCATTTCCATGTTTTCCTGCACCCAACTCCAAAAGAATCTGTTGAATGAGGTGGAAATGGCCCGAACTTTCAGCATCTTATTTGATATTGGGTTCATTCTTCCCAAGAGATGGGGGTGGGGGGGAGGGGAAGGTGACTGGATGTTTTTTTTTCTCTGGTTGAGGATTTGTATCTTTTGTTTGTATTCCCAAGCCTTTCTGGTGCCTCTGACTCCCACCCCATTGCTGGGGTTGTTGCAGATATCCAATAAAGTTTTTCTTCAGTTCTTCTGGAAACCTCTGAGTGATTCTCCTTCTTAAGTTCTCTAGAGTCCACCCACTTCTCTGAACCCATAGCCATCCCCTTGGTCTGGACATATCTCCTACCTCCCAGCTCACTGCTCTCCATAGGCCTGTCACCTTACCCTCCTCTTGTTTTATCATCCAGTTCTCAACAGCAACCAGACAGAACTTTAAACATGCTAATCATATCATTTCAACTCAAGTTTAAAGCCCTTACCCTATTACCCTATTTTTCCAAAGATAAAATCCAAGCTTTTCCTCTTCTGGTTTCAACCTCACTTTCAGTCTCATTTCTTGCCAATTCCAATCTGGTTCCCTGTGTTTCTGCCACTTTCATTTCCTCAACATTCCAACTGCATTCCCACCTCCTAGACTTTGCATATGCTGTTCCCTTGCCAAGAATGCTCTTCCCCTACCCTTTGCATAACTGAGCTTTTCATACCCTCAGCCTTGTCTCAAATGTCACCTCCTCAGAGAGGCCTTCCCTGACTACTGTGCTTGAACAGTTAACCTTTCTGAACATACCCTGTTCTTTCCCTTCACAAGGAACTTGCCATTGCACATCCACTTACGTGTGTACTTGTTGGTTGACTGTCTCCCCCACCAGCATGTCAGTTTCGTGAGGCTGGGACCATGCCTGGTTTGCTCCTCTCTATATCCAATACCAAGCACTGTGCCTGACTTGAAGTCTGTGTTCAGTAAATATTTGTTGACTAAATAAACGGGGGAGGTGAAAATTCCAGACTCAAGCTGTTGGATGGTACAGGCCCTGTAGAGGTGAACCACTCACTGATTTTGGGGGGAGGCTGGAGAGTGAAGTGAGTCAGGGCCAGGGGACTGGAAGTTCTGACCAATGGTGAGGAGGCTCTGCCAAAGAACAGTGCGAGTGTGCTGGCCGTGGAGTGCACGTGACCGCTGAGAACAGGCAGGAATCCCTGCCAGCAGGTATTGTTCTCCACTCTTGGCCTGCCTCTCTCTGATGGATTTGGCTCACAACAAATCCAACAAACATTTGGGGAGGTCTGCTCTGAGCCAGGCCAGTCATGGCTGAGTCAGAGATGACAAGGACACTGTCACCCTGAGGGCGTGTACCCACTATCTCAGTGACAGTTTGATGAGGTGAGAGTGGAGAGAGAAGTCTGTTGAGAAGGCTGAAGGGTGGTCATGGGGGAGGGGAGCGCTGGGAGGAAGGCTTCCTGGAAGAGAATGAAAAGAGATATTCTAACAGCAGAGGGAACTGTATGTGCAAAGACCTGGAGACCTCAGCAAGACGAGCTCTGGAAATTGCTCTAAGTTGAGTATAGGCCTTTTGCAACAGAGCAAAAAGTAGGCTAGTCTGGGCACTGAAGCCAGACTCCCTGGGTTCAGGCTCTAGCTCTGTCACTTATCAGGGTTGTGGCCTTGGGCATGTTACTTAACACCCCTGAACCTTAACTTTCTCTTCTATAAAATGGGGATGATGCAGTAATGGCTACTGTTGGCTGAGCATTAACTACGTAGCAGACATTATAGTAAATGTTTATCTTGGAATGTCCCATTTACAGATGAGGAAACAAGACACCTAAGATTAGGTGAGACATGAATGGGGTAACACACATAGAGCCCTTAGGACCACGCCTGGGTCATATGCAATGCTCAGTCAGTCGTAGCCATTTGTGTCATTAATAGAAAGAGGCTGGATCCAAATTGTGAAGGGCCTCAATGCCACGTAGAGTTTGGGCTTCAGCCCGGAGGCAGTGGAAGCCATGGGAGGTTTTGCCAGGTGAATGCCAAGGTCATACCTTGTTTAAGAAACTCCTGCTTGGGGTGGTGTGCACAGCTGATTGGGAGGAGGCTTATTGACACTCAGTTCTACCTATTCATTAGAAACACCTACGTGCTTTTAAAAAATGTCAGTGCACCGATCCCAGAGATAATGATTTAACACGTGTGCGGTGGGGCTTCGGCACCCCATAAGGAGATGTGAAGAAAAGAGTCCGGATTTCTTTCCTAGTTAAGGTCAACTTCCATTCAGGAGTTGAACTAGACTCCAGCTTGTGAGGATGAAAAGGGCTGCCACTTTCTGAGAAGTGAAGCAGAAATTAATTGCCACAAGAGCATCTCTATCCTCCAGCCCCAGCATGCCCTATTCCCCTCCCATGATCTATGTTTGTCCATCTTCGTTATTCATACTAAGAAAAATACAAAATTTTTCTTATTTCGTTTATTGTTGATCTCGCCCCCCCTAGAATGTAAGCTGCAGGAGGCAGAGATGTCCCGCTGTGTGTGGTGTGTGTGTGTGTGTGTGTGGTGTCCCATCTTCCGTATCTGCAACAGAAGTGTTAGACCACAGTAGTCGATAAATATTGGTTGAGTTAATAACAGTAGCTCAAATTTATTAAGTACTTACTAAGTGCCATATGCTGTTCACTTTTCCTGTATCATCTCATTTCATTTTTTTCAATAGTCTTATGAGGTAAGTCCTAATATCCCCACAGACAGATGAGGAAACTGAGGCACAGAGCTCTTATGGTAGTAGCTAGTATGTGATGGAGCCAGAATTTTAATCCAAATGGTCTGACTCCAGAGACTGAATTCTTAGCCATTCTGCTATGCTGCTCTCAAATGAGTGAATAAAAAAAAGGAATGAAAGAAGAGTAATTTATTGTACCCATACCAGAAACAATGAATTTTAGAATCAGGCAGACCAAGGTTAAAATTCCAGATTTTTCTATGTATTAAAATACACGATTTGGACAAGTTTCTTAGCTTCTCTAAATCTCAGGGTTCTCATGGGCAGAAAGGAAAAAAAACCTGCCTTTTTATCTACCAAATGTTAGCGATTCTAACCCTTTTATTAGTATATTGTACCCATTCTTGATCCATTACTGCCCTCTAGTGGTTAGTTAAAATAACGACTTAGTAACTGCTATACTAAATACAAAATTCCCTGAACGGTGTATAGCCCCAAAGCCAGCAGTTTTTACAAATAAAATAGATCGTGGTTCTTGGTTCCTTTAGTCTCCTGGGTCCCATTAATCTTCAGGGACTAAGGGAAGACCAGTCTTCCTCAAAGGGAAACAGAAACAACTAGCCCAGGTGGTTCCCTGCAGGGCAGAATGGCTCCAAAGAAACGATCCTCATGAAAAATAAGTTAACCAAACTCCCCACCTGAACAAACACACACAAAAAGGATAACATGTTCAATATATCACACAGTTGAGTTTTCCAGGCCTTCAAAGAACACATTCTCCCTATGTGATAGTTAATTTTATGTGTTAACTTGACTGGATGATGGCGTGTCCAGATATTTGGTCAGACATTATTCTAGGTATGTCTGTGACAGTATTTTTGGATGAGATTAACATTTGAAATGATTGACTGAGTAAGCAAATTGCCCTCCAGAATATGGGTGGGCCTCATCCAATCAGTTGAAGACCTGAATAGAACTAAAAGGCTGAATAAGAGAGAACTTGGCCTGCCTGACTGTTTGAGCTGGGACTTTGGTCTTTTCTGGCCTTCTGAATCAAACTGAAACAGCCAATCTTTCTGGGTTTCAAACCTGCTGGTTTTGGACTGAAACTTACACAATCAGTTCTTCTGGCTCTCAGGCCTTCAGACTCTTCAGCTCTCCTGGGTCTCCAGCTTGCCAACTGCTGATCTTGGGACTTTTCAGCTTCCATAATCATGTGAGCCAATTTCTTAAAATGGTTCTCTCTCTCTTTCTCTCTCTTTCTCTTTCTCTGTCTACACACACACACACACACACACATCCTATTGGTACTGTGTTTCTGATTAATACACCCTGTTTTATACAAATTATTATAGGGAATTTTCTAATTCAAGTATAACCTTGACATCAAGCCCAGGCAAGGGCAATTAGAGGTGAGGACATTATAGAACAAGTTTAGTTATGATTATAGGTGTAAATATCCTAAATAATAAAACAGAAAACAAAATGCATATTATATAAAAATATAGAAATGTTTAATAGAGTTTAGCCAAAGATGCAAGAATCCTTTAACACCAGGAAAACAATTCCTATATTCTGAACCTTAATATATTAAAAGACTAAAAGCACATGGTCACTTTAATAAATGCATAAAAATCATTATATGAAATTAAACACTCATTTTTTTCTTAATCTTGGCAAATTAAGATTAGCAGGGTAGTACAGCAACCTGATAAGGCTGTTTACCAAATATCTCAACATCATACTTATGGATAAAACTCTAGCATTCCTGTAAAAATAAAAAAGATAAGAATTCTCTCTATTCACAATTTTACTGGCATTTCTAGCTAATGTAATAAAATAATAGATATAAGAGGTTTAAGAAATAAGAAGGAAGCATTAACACCATCCTTAATGTATGTGATTTATTTCCTATCTATAATATTAAGGAATCTACATGCAAAGTATTAAACTAATAAGAATATTTAGTATAATTTCTGAAAATTAGATCACCCTACATAAATGAATAGCATTCTTATTGAATGCTTATTAGATTAGCAACAAGAAAATATAATAAAAAAGATACCATTTCCCATAGCAACAAAAATTATCAGGTACCTAGCAAAAAATTACTAGACGTTTTCTCAGAAAGCTGTAAAACTTTTTTATGTAAAAGAATACAAAACTACACATATTCTTACCATATGATTCAGCAATCGTGCTTCTTGGTATTTACCCAAATGAGTTGAAGATTTATGTCCATTCAAAACCTGCACACGGATGTTTATAGCAGCTTTTTTCATTATTGCCAAAACTTGGAAACAACCAAGATGTCATTCGGTTGGTGAAAATGGAAAACTAGTACATCCAGACAATGGAATATTATTCAGCTGTAACAAGAAACAAGCTATCAGGCCATGAAAAGACATGGAGAAAAAAGAAAAGACATGGCGAAAACTGAAATGCATATTACTAAGTACAAGAAGTCATTCTGAAAAGGCTTTATACTGTATGATTCCAACCATGCGATGCTCTGTAAAAGGTAAAACTATAAAGACAATAAAAAGATCAGTGGCTGCCAGGGGGTAGTTGGGGGGAGATATGAATAGGCAGAGTACAGAGGATTTTTACGGCAGCAAAAGTATTCTATATGATACTATAAAGGAGGCCACATGTCAATGTACATTTGTCAAAACCCATAAAGTATGCAACACTGAGAATGAAGCCCAATGTAAACTGTGGATTTGGGTGATAATGATGTGTCAGCGCAGGCCCATCGATCACACCAAATGTACACTCTGGTGTAGGATATTGTAGGGTGTTGATAGTGGAGGAGGCTGTGTGCGTGGGAGGCAAGGGGCACATGAGAACTCTCTGTACTTTCCACTCAGTTTTGCAGTGAACCTAAAACCGCTCTAAAAAAAAATAAAGTCTATTTCGAAAAACTAAAGGAAGACCTAAATAAATGGAAATATATCATTTGTTCACGGATGGGGATACTCAATATAGTAATGATTCCAAGTAACCTGCAAATAAATCTGATTTCAAAACTTCTCCAATAAAAAACCTAACAGGGTTTTTCAAGGAACTAGACAAACTGATTCCAAATCCATATGGAAGTGTAAAGATCCAAGAATAGCCAAGAAAATAGCAAAAAGGAAAAGAAGGATGGAAAGCAGGAAGCAAGGAAAAACAAACAAAAATAACTAGAAATAGAGGAAGTACTAATTCAAGTTAGAACCACACAGACATCAAGTAGGTAAAAATTAAAGTCTGATAATAACAAGGGTTGGTGGTAAGGACTTGTGGAAACTCATAAGCTGCCGATGGGGATGTAACTGACACCGCCTCTTAGAGAGCAATTTGACAATGTTCTGCAAAGTTGTATTCCCTACAACCCAGCAATTACCCTACAGAAATTCTCCCCAGATGTGCCCCCAGGAGACATTGTCAAGGCTGTTGGAGGCAGCACTGCTAGTAGAGAAAAATTGCATCACTTCTAATGCTCTCCAGTAGAAAAATTAGCTATGGCATGTTCTTCCAATAAAAGACAACTGAGCAGTTAAAAGAAATGAACCATATCTACATATATCAATATAGTGCTGACTTGAGTCAACAAGCTGCAGAAATACAGCTAAAGTATGAAAAACAACTTAGGAAAATATTTTAAAATCACATTCTGCTTTTGTGTCTTGAGATAAAATTCACATAACAAAACTCACCATTTTAACTTATACGCTTGGTGGTTTTTATTATATTTACCGAGTTATGCAACCATCACCCCCATCTAATGTAGAACATTTTTACCACCGCCCAAAAAAGCCCCATATCTACTAAGAAGTCACTGATCATTCCTTCTTCCTCCCCCAGGCTCTGGCAACCACTAATCTCTTTTCTGTCTTTATGGATTTGACTAACCTATATATGTGGAAGCATACAATATGTGGCATTTTGTGTCTGCCTTCTTTCACTTATGTTTTCAGACCTGGTCCATGTTAGCATGCAGTAGCACTGCATTTCTTTTTATTGCTTAATAATATTCTATTATATGGATATACCACATATTGTTTATTCACGTATCAGTTGATGGACATTTAGGTTGTTTCCACTTTTTGTCTATTATGAATAGTGCTGCTGTCAACATACATCCTGTTTTGTGCATTGAAGTAGTAGATTAGAAGGATACACATCAGATTAATAATAACAACTGCTCCTGGGAATGAAAGGGAGGGAGAGGAATTGGATTGGGGAGAGGAACAAAGGAGCTTTCAGCTTTATCTGATGTTCTATTTTTTTATATAAAAAATATGTCTGGAGCAAAAATGTTAACCATTTATTATGTTGGGTGATGAGCACAAGGGTGTTTGTTACATTATTCTCTGGACTTTTCTAAATTTTTCTAAAAATTTTAAAGTAAAACATATATTCTGGACCTAAATCTTCCTATAGAAAAGGTCTGGCATGAGGGGATGGTGGTATCTGGGAAAAGCAAACACTGAGTTGTGGGGAGAAGCCAAGAGAAGGAGACCAAGCCCCGGGCCTGGGGGGAGCAGCTGGAGGCCCTTAGAAACCTGGGCAGAAGTCCTTGACTCTGCCCACCTGTCTCTCCTGGGAGCCCCCAGGAAGAGGGCCCAGATCTGGTCTCCACGACCCCTGGTAGCAGAGCCAGGACAGGTTGAGAGAGAGAAGCTGAGACCCCATTTCTCCTTCCTTCTTAACCACGATTCTGGAAGGAGTCATCTACTCCCTCATCCCACCCCCATTGTCCTCACTTCCCAATTTCCTCAACCCTCTACTTAGGACCAGCTATATAATTTGTGAGCCCTGATGCAACATCAAAATGTTGGCCCTTTGTTCAAAGGCTGGCGCTGAGGTGATTCCTAATCCCACACGGGAAGCCACAAGCTGGGTGGTGTCAACACACAGGAGCCTCTAGCTCACTGAGTTCACTCATTGGTTCATGCATGCATGCATTCATTCACTCATTCCCTCATTTAAAGTATGCTCTTGGCACTGTGGTAGGCACTGGACATAGAGTGGTGAGAAAGACAGTGCAGCTTCAAGAAGCTTACATTCTAGTGGGGGCCACAGATTTAATCCCAGACACAAACTAGATCATCATAAGTGCAGGCAGGGCAAGTAGAGAGGCCTGTGAGATCAGCGCACCAGGGACCCTGACCACAATGTACCCCACCCCACCCCCCAGGAGGAGTGAAGCTGGAGTGGAGATCTGAAGGATAAATGGACGTTATCTTAGCAAAAGATGGCGGGAGTGGTGGAGGGGGTGCCGCTGGGGAGATGAGCAGGTGGCATCTTCAAGGACTTTCAGGCCAGTATAGCTAGAGCCAGAGAGGGAGGGGCAGAGAGGCCCATATGAGGCTGAAGAGGGGCCTTGATCATTCGAATACCCCCTTCATGGGACTCTGCTTGTACTTGTATTTCCTTAAAATTTTCCTTTAAATTGGCTCCCTTTATAGCCTTACAAGAATATTCATGAAATCAAAGGATTGACATACCATTCATATTTTTTCTAATACAGCTGAAATTTTAAAAATGTTCCTACATGTTCCAACTCAAATCATCCCCCTTACCACCTCAGTTTGGAAAAGACTATATTGCCAGCTCCCATCTTAAAGGCCACGAGAAACCTGTAACAGGATTTCAGCAGGGTGAGGCCGGTGACATGGTGTCATTTACATTTTGGGGAAATGATTCTGGCTGCCACATGCAGGGTGGAATGCAGGGGTGCTGGAGGGCGATGGATGAAGAGGAGGTTGCAGGCATCCAGGGAGGAGCCATGGGGGTCTGCAGGGAGGGGAACGGGGCCTCCCCACAGGTGCTGCACAAGCCCCACCCTCCACTGAGCCAAAGTCTTTCATCACCCTTTGCTGATTCAAGGCCTTTCTAGATAAGTGGATTCTTCTGTGATCCTCCCATCTCAGTATCAGTCCCAGGATTTCACGGATTCCAAACAGTGTGTCTAGTGCACTCATGAGAGCCCAGCTCCCCAGGCCAGTTCAGGCTGACCACAATTAGGACTTTTGGATCACGTCCAATCAAGTGCTGTAGTCTCCAATCCAACAAGGGCCCCCCTGGCTGACTGCTCTGCGCGTGTTCAGGAACTGAGTGTGTTACATGGTTTCATCACCTGTATGACCTGTATACCTATATGGCCCCCAAATCTGCACCCCTTATCACTGGACCACACAGCTTCGTTAATCCTCATGACCCACCTTCCACAGTCTGCATCACTGACTATCAGGAAGACTTGACTTCCTCTGACGCTCTTTTCCCCAGGGCCTGTCTGCTCATTCTCCCACCCCCCCACCAATGATCCTTCCCCATTGCTGCTGCTAAACAATTACCCCTCTCCTCTCCGGCAAAACAGCAAAACCTCTCTGCTTTTAAGACCCCTGTAAAACTGCCCTCTATGCCTCCGATTCATTAGTTATTTGATGAAGGAGTTGGGGATGGAGGATACTGCAAGTGCCACCCTGTGCCACATACCAGGAATACAATGGTGAACAAGACCGACACAACCTGCGCGCCCGTGGTGGGGAAGGACGTGTTCCCAGCATGTGCACATATCCACACCAGGAAGGGAAGGGCGGTTTTCTTAGAGCCAACTTCTGAGCTGAAGATTTTTTAAAAGTTGGAGCTATACCGGAAGGTGGAGGGCGGGGCTATGGATAAGGAGGAAGAGGAGAGCAAAGGCTAGGAGTTTAGGAAGCCTTTGTTAAGACATTTAACAAAGTTTAGTCTAAAGGCAAAGAAGAGTTGCTGAAGGGATGAAGCAGGTATGTGGCAGGACCAGATTTGCACTTTGGGAAGATAACTCTGGCTGCTGTGCAGAGAATGGAAGTTTGTGGGCAGGAGACCAGGCTGAGAAACCAGTTGGAGCGGGAGAGTCAGGGTAGGTCTGGAAATACTACTACCGTGTTTCCCCGAAAATAAGACCTCGCCAGACTATCAACTCTAATGTGTATTTTGGAGCAAAAATTAATATAAGACCCGATATTATATTATATTATATTATATTATATTATATTATATTATATTATATTATATTATATTATATTATATTATATTATATTATTATATTATATTATATTATATTATATTATATTATATTATACCCAGTCTTATATTAAAATAAGACTGGGTCTTATATTAATTTTTGCTCCAAAAGACCTATTAGAGCTGATGGTCCGGCTAGTTCTTATTTTCAGGGAAACCCAGTAGGTAGGATCAGGATTTTTGACTTGGTGATTGGCTGGATGTGAATTGGTTAGGGGAATAGGGTGAGAAGGGAAATGGGACAATGCACACATTCTGGTTGGGGCAACTGGGTGGTTAGGAAGGACGGTTGAACACCTACTTTGTGCTAGGAATTGAAGATACAAGCATAAGAAAGACCTACTGTGCCCCTGCCCTCATAGTGCTCACGCTCCACATAAATGAGTACTTTCTAGATTTTCCGGCATTCTGCGAAGGTAATAAGCAGAGTGCCATAAGAGTATCTCAGAGATACCTACTAGGAAAAGTGGCCTCTCAGGGGAGGAAGAGATACCTGAGCTGAGACCTAGAGAAGGAGAAGGATGGCAGCCAGGGACTTGAGTCCCAGGAGAGATCCTGGCTAATGCAAAGGTCCTGAAGGGTAAAAGGGCCAGTGTAGCTGGTGTGTATGTAGTAAGCCAGGGAGGAGTGCTTCCAGAAGAGCCTGGAGAGGCTGACCAGGAGCCCTCTCCTCTCCTCTGGGGGAGGGTCAGTGGATGGAAAATCCAATCCCTCCACCAGAGCCCCAGATCCCACCACCTCCTCATTCCTAGGGGACCTTGTCTCATGATTCTTTACTCCATGTGGAGTCTTCCATCTTTCCTATTGGCTCATTTCCTTCAGCAATGAACACCCCTAGTCACCACCATCTTTAAAAGCCTCCCTGGATGGATTTACGGTTTGAAATCCCATCCAGTTAGCACCACGGCCACAGCTCCCACCTCTCCATCTGGATACTCCTCAGTCTCCTTCACTGGCCCTTCAGTGTGGGCATTCCCTGGGGTTCAGTGTTCTCCCTTCTCCCCTCCACTGACTTCTTCCATTATATGTATGCTAGTGACTCACAAAGCTATATGGTCATTTGTTCACTCAACCAAATTTATGAGACACCTACTCTATGCCAGACATTGTGCCAGGCAGTGGGGATATGATGGTGAACGAGACAGACACTGTCCCTTGGTGCAGTTTATAGTCTAGTAAGATGGACAAAGTAGAACTGACAGACAATGATGTGGGCTGTGAAGGAAACTGGTGGATTAAAGAGATGTGGCAATGGTGCCTTAGATAGGACGGTCATGAAAGGCCTTTGTGGGGAGGTGGTACTTAAGGGGGCACCTAAACAATGAGAATGAGCCAGGCAGCGAGGAACTGGGGAAGAGCCTTCCAAGCAGAGGGGAGAGCAATCGCAAAGGCCCTGAAATGGGAATGCCAAGATACAGAAAGAAGGGCAGTGTGGCTGGAGCAGCATAAACAAGGCATGATGCAGAACGAGATTGCGGAGAAAGGCATCCATTAGAGCAGGGCTTTGTAAGCCAAAGTAATGAGTCTGGATGCTATTTTAAGACCAATGAAATACCTTGAAGAGTTTTACGCAGCGGAAAGGATTTTTAAAGTCGACTCCTGTTGCTATATGAAAAGTGGATTGGAAAGCAACAGAAGCTGAAGCAGGTGGCCAATTTAGAAGTTATTGTATTGGTCCAGGCAGGAAGTATTGGCCTGCAACCTCTCTTCTGCGGACCGCCTTCGCTGGACACCCTCCCTCCCTCCTGAGACCCCATCTTTCAGAGGCATCACCATCTATCTAGAAACCTGGGAGTGTCTTTTTCTCCCTCACACTCTTTTGCATTTGTAGGGAAGGAAAAATAATTTTTTTCTCTACCCTTCTGAGTTCTTGGCTGAGACCTCTGTAATAAAAGACATATTAACAAGGAAAAAACAAATAGAAGTTTATTAACATGTATACCTCACGTATACATAGAGATAAAAGAGTAACTCCCTTAGGTGGCTTAGAATACTATCTTAATGGGGAAAGGGGAGAGGGGATCGAGGCCTCTTAGGGGAGAGTAAATGATTTGGGAGAAAGACGAATGGGCCCTTAGAAGAATGGATGGGAGATAGAATAGTTTGTGACAGAGTCTGTTTGGGCACGGTGTTGACTTCTAGTCTCCTTTCCTGTGATCAGAGTCAATCTTCCCAGGGTGATGAAACTTCCAGGGAAGGGACTTACGACAATTGAGTTCCTTTTGGAGATCTGTTTTTGGGTAGATAAAGGGAATTCACAGAAAGCCTCTCTTTGCATTTGTTGTTTTTCAAGTGCCTGCACCTCAAAATGAACAATATGCCAAAGTGGCATAGTCTGCTACCCTTCACATTCAATCACCAACTCCTGCTGACTCTACTTCTTACATTTCTCTGAGATGCATCCTTTTTTGTCTGTGCCTGCAGCCACTGTCCTCGTGTGGGCTCCAGTAAATCGCCTCTACATGAGTACACTGTTTTGTGCCACTCTCAACCGATCAATAACCAATGTTGTGGTCGGATGGGTCCTTGAGGTTCTTATTATGATTGCAAGATGCTCTTCAGAAATAACCATCAGGAAACGTTGGAAAAACAAAGGTTTATTACTTACGGGACCTGGAAATTACACAGCACACCTGAGGCCACACAGCGAGTTCTGGGGGCGGGTGCTCTCGAGGACCTGGGGTTCTGCTTCTATGGGACCGAGGGTGGGGGCCTAAGGATTCACAGGATCACTCTTTTTTAAAAAAATTAACAATTTTTTTCAATTACAGTTGACATACAATATTATTTTCAGGTGTACAACATAGTGATTAGACATTTATATAACTTATGAAGCGATCACCCTAATAAGTCTAGTGCCCATCTGACACCATACATAATTATTACAATATTATTGACTATATTCCCTATGCTGTACTTAGCATCCCTGTGACTGTTTTTATAACTGGCAATTTGTACGTCTTAATTCCTTCACCTTTTTTCACTCATCCCCCGAACCCCCTCCCATTGGCAATCACCAAAATGTACTCTGTATCTATGAGTCTGTTTCTATTTTTCCTGTTTGTTTATTAAGCTTTGTAGATTCTACATGTAAGTGGAAATCATATGGTAATTGCTTTTCTCTGTCTGACTTATTTTACTTGGCATAATACCCTCTAGGGTCATCCACGTTGTCACAAATGGCAAGTTTTCGTTCTTTTTTATGGCCAAGTAATATCCTATTGTGTGAATTTTGTCAATGTCTATTGATGGACACTTAGGTTGCTTTCATATCTTGGCTATTGTAAATAATGCTGCAGTGAACACAGAGGTGTATATGTCTTTTTGAATTAGTGTTTTGGATTTCTTCAGATAAATACCCAAAAGTGGGATCGTTGGGTCATATGGTCATTCTACTTTTAATTTTTTGAGGAATCTGCATACTGTTTTCCAGAGCAACTGCATCAATTTGCAATCCCAATAGTGCACAAAGTTTCCCTTTTCTTCACATCCTCATCAACACTTGTTGTTTGTTGATTTATTGATGATAGCCATTCTGACAGATGTGAAGTGATATCCCATTGTGGTTTGAATTTGCATTTCTCTGATGATCAGTGATGTTGAGCATCTTTTCACATGTCTATTGGTCATCTGTATGTCTTCTCTGGAGAAATGTCTATTCAGGTCCTCTGCTCATTTTTTAATTGGATTGTTTGTCCTTTTGGTATTAAGTTGTGCATGGGCTCACTCTTTATTGGTGAATTTAAAACGTAAGAATGGCAATTTAAAGAGAAAACACAAGTGGCCCAAATGGTCAGTTATTGAAATCTACCAAGATCTCTAAAACAAAGGAGCCTCAGTTGGGGGAGACAGCCTGGTTCTTTAGTCAAGTGGCTGGCAGTGTGTTTATTTGAGACAACCATCTTTGAAGTAGAAGCCTGGACAATCAAAGCTTAAGTCAGGTTCCTGCATTACAAAAAAAGAAAAAAGTAAGATAACCATCAGGGCTTACTATATATATATATATATATATATATATATATATATATATATATATATATATATATATATATATATATATATATATATATATATATATATATATATATATATATATATATACCCTCTTCCCCATTCTTATTGGTTGAATTGTGTGTCCCCCATGCCCCCAAAAAGCCGTGTAGAAGTCCTAATCTAGATACTTCAGAATGTGACCTTGTTTGGAAATAAGATTATTGCAGATGGAATTAGTTAAGAAGAAGTCATGCTGGAATAGGGTGGGCCCCTAATCCAATGTAATTAGTGTCCTTATAAGAAGAGGGAAGATGATGTGAAGACAGAAACACAGGGAGAACACTATGTAAAGAGGGAGAGTTGGGATGCTGTAACCGCAAATCAAGACATGCCAAAGATTGCCAGCAAACCACGAGAAGCTAGAAGAGGCAAAGATGGATTCATTCTCCTTCAGATTTCACAGGGAGTATGGCTGCTGACAACTTGATTTCAGACTACTAGCCTCCAAAGCTGACAATAAATTTCTATTTTTTTAAGTCACCCAGCTTGTGGTACTTTGTTAAGGCAGCCCCAGGAAACTGATTCACTCACCATTTCAAACTCCACACCAGCCACATGAGAGAACCTTCAATGAGTCTTCCACCCAAGGAATAAAGTGTAAAGTCCCTAGGAATGTGGCATGGAAGACACTTCAAGTCCTGGCCCTCCAGTCATACCTCCACTTTCATTTCATCTCTTTCTGCAAAGTTACCAACATTAAACCACTTCTAATTCTCTTAAGAGATTTCCTACTCAGGGTTATTTGCAGAGTCTTATCACGGAATGTCTTCTATTATACTAAGGGTCACATTTGCTTGGTAAATGCCTGTTCTTCCAAAGCCAAGCTCAGGCAACGCACAGATGAAGAAATGGAAATGGCCAATGAACATATGAAAAGGCAATCACCCTAACAGAATATCAACACAACAAAGAGATACCAGTTTTCACCTATCAGATGAAGGAAAATGTTTAAAATTGATAACATTCAGAGCTGGCACAGTAGAAAAAAATGGGCCTTTTTATATATTTCTCTTGGGATACTGAATTACAACAAACTTTTGGAAAACTCCTGGTAGTGCCTCTTAAAATTTGAAATACATGTACTCATTGACCCACTTTTAAAAATCTATCCAGTCAAAATAAAAACCCTGGTAATTAAGGTCAAGATGTTTGTGGCAATATTTTGTCATGGCCCCAACCTGGAAACAATGTGAATGTCTACCAGGAGAGAATGGTTGAGTGAATTATGGTTCACTTATTGACAAGAGTATTAGCAGGAACAAGTTGGGTTGACCTGAGTGCATGCCAGGTCCCATATCACACAATGCTAAGTAGATACACATCTGTAAGGTCACAGGGATTCCAGGGGGTAAGGGAGAAATTTACCTTCATCTTTATTCTCTTCCTTAGACTTTGGCTTATTTCAATAAGCAAGCATTGCTTTTTAGTTTGAAAGGAAAAGTAAGTTATACCAGGAAAAAAGAGAAATGCTCTTTGGAGAGCCCTTTTCTCGTGTTTTCAGTTAGTTAATTACTCTTCCTGGTTCTCTCCAAGGCATTTATCATGCTCTGATGGAACTTATTTGTTTGCATGCCTTCCTCTTATGCTATTCATCTCTGCTCCCCATGTCTAGCATATAATAATTGTCAAGTAATTATTGGATGGGTGGGTGGGTGGGTGGATGGATGGATGGATGGATGGATGGATGGATGGATGGATAGGCAGGTTATTTCTCTCTCATATGCTATGCCCAACATGTTATCTGTACCTCATTCAGAGATCACTGCTCATTCATTCTTGGATTTTGTTTTCTCTCTTATGCCTGTGTTATTTCCTTCACTGGACTGTGAGCTGCTTGAGGGCAGGGTCTGTATCTGGTGGCTACTCTTGCAGAGCCAACACTTTACTCGTGGTTTTATTGAGTGCTCACAACAATTCTTTGAGACAGACAGATATATATGTATATGCCAGCTTCACTGAGATGTAATTCACAAACCATACAATTCACCTGTTTATAGTGTACAACTCAATGGCTTTTAGTATGTTCACAGAGTTGTACAACCATCATCACAATCCATTTTAGAACATTGTTATCACTCCAAAATGAAACCCTCTATCCAGTAGCTGTTAGTCCCCCATTTCCTTCCAGTCTACTCTCACCCCCAGCCCTAGGAATCACTAATTTACTTTCTATTTCTATGGATTTGCCTCTTCTGAATATTTCATGTAAATAGAATCCTACACTATGCTATCTATTGTAACTGGCTTCTTTTTACTTAACATGATGTTTTCAAGGTTCATTGTAGCATATATCGCACTTTTTAAAAAATTGCTCAATAATATTGTCTTGTATGAACATCACAATTACCTGGGGCCAGGGCAGGGCAGAGCGGGTAGTCAGCAGGACACACTAGAACGGAGTTTCTCAAGTTTTATTGGGGCTCTTCATAAAATGCAGATTCTACGTACTTCTGTAGGCAAGGGGTGGCCCTGAGGTGCTGCATTGCTAAGAAGCTCCCTGGTGACACTGGGGGGTGCAGATGACTTCCACCAGAAGAGCACGGAATTTGGGGCTCTTTCTAGGTGTGTGAAATGACTTAACCCAAGCTAAGAAACTGCTTGTCTATCTCTGGACTTCCGTTTGTAGAATGCTTTCCCTGCCTCCATTCCATTTCTACCTTCCAAAACACTTTCTCCTTTGAAAGGTCCAGCGTCATTGCCACCTCCTCCAAGAAGCTGTTTTTGATCCTCACCCTTGGTACAGATGATTGCTACCTTAATTCCTAGGGCTCCTATTTCTGGCACCTAAGTCTGTAGGCATTGGGCTGTAATAATAATCGATCCGGAAGTCAGTCATTCCCACTAGATTGTGACCAGATCCAGGGAAAGGACAATGTCTTGTCCATCCTTGTAGCCACCATCAAGCCTGGGGCTCTGAACTGGAAGACAGCAATTATGAGTCTCCTCCTTTATATTCTTGACCTCTACACATGATGGGTTTTTCTTAGGTCAGTTCCAGCTTTTACTACCCTGGTCTTTGGTTATGTCACATACATGTTCAGTACTGGTTTGAGGTCTCAAAATTATGTGGGACACATAGTAGGTGCTCATCAAATGTTGGATTATTCTTAGCATTTTCTAAATAACTGTAAAGGCCAGCAAAGGGTCAGGCAGATTTACAGCTCTCAATGTTGGAAGGACAGAGAGGGAAGAACCTTTTCTCCTTAGTGGGCAGTTACTGGGCCCCTCTTCCTCAAAGGCCTTACTGAGCCCGTCATATAGATGGGGGAGACCCAGAGACGTGATGACTGCTATCCAAAGTTTGCAGCCTGTCTTGGTGCCTGGACCATACTGCTAAGATCTCAAAGATCCTGTCTGTGGACAAAGAACAGGTCTTTCTTCCTGAGGGGCAGAGCAATTGTTGCTTATGGGAAATAGAGCTTTTGTGGGTGGAATTGGCCTCCTGCTGGGAGGATGGGGCTGGGTTTCCCCTGCTTTTACATTCAAAACATCTCTAGATTCAAAGCACTTTCACAAGTTTCACACACACACACACACACACACACACACACACACACACACACAGCTTTCTTCTTATCTCTCTCCCCAATAAGAACAGGTTGTTCTGTGAATGTTTAGTTCACAGTTCTGTCCCAGCACTACCCAGAACAGAGAGAGCCTGGCTCTTAGGAATGCCACATAAAGTGTGTTGAATGGCAAATGAATCTGGAAGGCAAAGCTTTTACATTTCTGCTATACTGCAAAATCCTTAGCTAGAGAGATTGTCACCTGCAGGCAGCTCATTACTTTGAAGGTTTTCCTTCTTCCTCTTCCCAACCCTGGACACATTCTTTCTCTTGACATGTCATACCATTCATCAAATACAGACCCACAGAGAGTAGGTTCCACCCCCAGTGAAACAAAAAATTGCACCCATTCCATCCCCAGCAAAGACGGATTTGTACTGATGTGCTCAGGCCTCCTTCCAGACCACTGGCCTGGCAATTTGTCAGCTTCTTCCCACCCCACCTTTAGTCCTGATCAAGCTTGTTGGATTTTGCAGGCCTGGAGTCCAGGTGGCTCCTTTGGTGGCTTTGCATATGTCTCCCTTCTAAGACTACTGTGTTTTCCCGAAAATAAGACCTAGCCAGACAATCAGCTCTATTGCATCTTTTGGAGAAAAAATTAATATAAAACCCGGTCTTATTTCACTGTAAGACTGGGACTTATAATATAATATATAATATAATACAGGGTCTTACATTAATTTTTGCTCCAAAAGACGCAGTAGAGCTGATTGTTCAGCTAGGTCTTATTTTGGGGGAAACACGGTAAAGGATAACCTTGTTTTTGATGTGGGAAATCTAATTGTTTTTTATTTCTCAGAAATGTGGTAACCACTTTGACTCCTACTGTCTCACTTCCCATATCCAATCAATCACAAATTACACTAAATTTTTAAAAATCAAGCCACTTCCTCCATACTCACGGTCACCGCCTTAGTGGCCGTCACCTCTCAGGTCTCTTTGTACCCACTCTCTAAGCCTTTTTCATTTTGCAGCCAGAGGGTTGTTGTTTTTGTTTTTGTTTTTGTTTTTAATGTAATTTGAGCCAAAGCACTTCTCTCTTAAAATCCTTCAGCTCTGCCCTTTGATCTCAGGATAAAGTCCAAACTGTGTCAAGTCTCCAAGAGCTGGCTATCTTTTCCACCTCCCACAGCCCCACGGTCTGTCTTGCAGGCTGGGCTCTCTGCTCCAGCGCACTCCCTGCCCAGGGCCTTTACACATGCTGTTCTTCCTGCATTCCCTTAGGTAACTCTTCTCTCTAGTGCAAATGTAGCTTAATAATAATGACAATTAACATTTACACAAACAATTCACGCGTACTTGGGTGTATTAGCTTGTTCTCACAGTAACCCTACTAAATGAGTCCCTTGATCAGTTTACTTACAGATTGGAAATCTGGCAGTCAGAAATGTGAGCTAGCTTGTTCAAGGTCAGAGAGGTAGCAAGCTACCCTGCTAGAGTCAGCTGCATGAGGATTGGGACTGTGTGGGCTCTGCTCATGGGTGCCTAGTATTCATTTGCTTATTTAACAAGCATTTATTGAACATTTAGTATGTGCCGTGTTAGGCAATATTCTAGCTCTTAGGAATGCCACATCAAGTGTATTGTTTCTAGGTTCCTCCTCTCATGAAGCTTAGATATAATAGAGAAAAGACAGCCACCAAGCAGACAAACACATGTATAAATAACATAATTTCAGGTAGTAGTAATAAGAGCCTTGAAGACAAGAAGACAAAATGGTGGTTGAAGGTGTTCAGAACAGGACTCCCCAAGCCACTATGGTTGGCACATGAATTATTTTGAGCTGAAGGCAATCAAGGCTGTGGGCTCACAAAAACTTTTATCCCCTCCCTTAAATAACTCAAATTAGGCGCTTTGCCCATAATAAGACTTATCACCAGAAATAACTTTTTATAACCTATCTATAGGGCAGGGCAAACTTCTCATTACTGAACATCTGCTCTTCTTATCATCCTGCTAATGACCTTGCTCCCGTCTGAAGCCCCAGGTGCCTTATGTCATCCTTAGCTCAGAATGTCACTTATACCTCATTTTCCCTTTCTGGCTCTGAACCTCTGAGGTTTCCATGTGTACATATATAATTAAATTTGTCTCTTGTTAATCTGTGTCATGTTGATTTGATTATTAGACCAGCTGAGAGAACGTACAAAGGTAGAGGAAAGTTTCTTCCTCCCCCCGAGGTGGTGCTGTGAGCATGATACCTCACTGGCTGGGCACTGCTTACCCTGAACTGCTACAGTAGAAAGATCCTGGGACCCGTAACATGAGCTGGCAAAGAAAGGTAAAAATTCTTACCAAGTTGGACTCCTGGGTCTCTACCTACAGAGTTCAGTGGAAGCAGTGGTGAGAGTCCTTTTATTTTTCCTTTTGTAAATTTACCGCGTTTCCCTGAAAATAAGACTTAGCCGGACCATCAGCTCTATAGCGTCTTTTGGAGCAAAAATTAATATAAGACCCAGTCTTATTTTAATATGTTTCATCTAAGACCGACTTCTGGTTATTTGGTATGAGTACTTTTTGGGTTTTATTGATCCTTTTATCCCAGAAATGGGCACTGTTGTGTGTGCTATGTCGTTTGTCTTGTTCTGTTTTGAGAGCATGGTTTTGACCTCCTCTTTGTTCTCTGCCATCCGGAATGTCACGTATTGGCGTGCATTTGGCAGTCAGTCAAATAGACTGGGGATTCATGTTGTAACTTTTGCAAAATTTGTCAGCAAGAAAAATAACTCGGTATGAAGAACTTTTCACAAGTAATCTAAACATAATTAAGAAAAATTAAATTCAGTAGATGTAAATAGAATAAAAGTTTTTTTAGGTGAACTCTTGAGCAATAATTATTGTGCACATTTTATGTGCACTTAAAATGGTTTCCTAAATCTCTTTGGTAAATTAAAACTTTAAAGTTTTGCTAAATTAAATTATCTGATGGAAATTCATTGAATATCCTGATCATTTCCAAATTAGACAAAATTGTGAAACATTAATTACTGAACATAGTTCTATCTACTTTTGGCTTCCTATTACAGAGGAACTAAAGAAATTTGGGTCTGTTAGTAAATATGTCTTATATCTCACTGAAAGATTGTACTACAAAAAAGCATGCATTTCTAGAAATTATGGAATGTATTTATAAATTTATTAATCTAAAGAATACTGGTGCAACAAGTAATTTATAATTACTTATTAGTTTTCACTAGAAATGAATGTTTCTAAGGGTTAACAATTCTAATTAACATGGAAGGAAATAATATATGTTTTCAGTAATAGAAGGTATAGGTATCAAAATACATTTTTGAGGGAATTAAAGGAAAATGGTTTGTCCTAAAATAAACTAGTTGTTTCTGAATGGGTAAGAGAACAAGAGACAAACTCAAAGGAACAAGGAAACTGTAGAAGTTTTGTGAAAAGAAATCTTGAGAAATTTTATGTGTGATCAAGCTGAATAAGATTGCATGGATTTGTTAGAAGGTGTTTTTTTTTTGGTTTTTTTTTTAAGCTTTAATATCAGTAGTGTGCTAAAACTTAATATTGTTTCATCTGGTAAAAGAACAAAGTTTTCTTGGTTTATTGACCTATTCCTGATAAGATACTGTGAAAAGTTTTCTGCCAAGAAAAGAAAGATTTTGTGTTTTATCAAAATAACTTGCTGTAACTAAAATTGAACACAGCACCTTGAGCTGAGCTGCCGCTGAGCTCCCGGATGGCTCAGTTGGTTGGAGCGCGTCCTCTCAACCACAGGTTGCCAGTTCAATTCCTCAACTCCAGCAAGGGATGGTGGGCTGCGCCCCCTGCAACTAGCAACGGCAACTGGACCTGGAGCTGAGCTGCGCCCTCCACAACTAAGACTGAAAGGACAACAACTTGAAGCTGAATGGCACCCTCCACAACTGAGATTGAAAGGACAACTTGACTTGGAAGAAAGTCCTGGAAGTACACACTGTTCCCCAATAAAGTCCTGTTCCCCTTCCCCAATAAAATAATAATAAAGAAAACTTGCTGTATTTCATATTGTCTTAATCAGATCTTTGACTACTTAAGAAAACTGAATCTTCTCAATAGTAAGAGCTAATCTTCTGTATTTAAAATTCCATAGCTGACCTTCATGCAAAGGAAGGGGCAATAAAATCTATATAGATTGAGGCACACGTGGATGAAGTCTATTCTGCTTCTGCAAAAATGACCCCTCAGTGACAGACTTTTGCCATCTCGATGCCCATGTACTTTGACAACAGTCTGCTCCTGAATCACAGAAACTAAGAAGGGCACACAATGGCTGTAAGTTAAATGAATAGTCAGGGCTGCGGGAGACCCAGAACGGCTGCTTGGTTCTTCCAGGCTCCCTGGCAAACCCCTTTTTTGTTTTTTTCCATCCATCGTAGTGCATTTAAGCTGGACTTCACTCAACTGCCATTTAAGTTTGGGTTATCAATATGTTATTCTTGTTGTATATATGTTTTCCAGATGCACTGAAGGTTTCCCCTGCCACACGGCTGGAGTTCTCACAGTGGCAAAGAAACTGTTAGAAAAGGTCTTTCCCACTCAGGGTATAGCTGCCACAGTCTCCAGGGATCAAGGCACCCACTTCACTGAGCAAAGCATACAAGCCTTGACAGAAAGCCTTGCAAACTTCTTGGAATTATCACTGACCCTATCACCCTCAATCATCAGGCAAGGTCCAGAAAACTAATGGACCAATTGGATTCAAGCAGAACAGGTCTTAATTACACAGAATTGAATGAACTGATGAGGATGATTACAATTTTTATGACTTTTTGTTTGAAACATTGTTGGCATTTTAATTTTTTTTGTTCTTTCAGATATAAGGAAACCTTTCCTCTTAAACTATTACTTACAGTAATTTGGTGAGTTATACCTTTGTAAGCAGAATTGAAACATTTACTTTTTTCTCCCTGCTTGATCCCTCAAGAATTCAGAAAGCTTCAGTGAGTATTCTTGTTTTCATGGCAGTATTATTTGTATAAATTCAATACAAATTTGTTCTCCTTGTAACAAGACACAATCGGAAACCGGATAGATTACCAAAGCTTTGGCAGAAATGTTGTATTTGGGAGTGACATGCATAGACTCAGATATCACCAGACAGCTTGAAGGATTGAAGATTCCCTTACGGAAGCCAATAAAACCCTCAGAAATACCAGCTGGCCTGGTCTCTTGCTTATAGGGTTCCCAGCACCTTACTGGAAGGTGTAGGAACCTCAAGATATTTTGAGAACATTGAGAGAGAGAGGAATTAACCCAAATCTAAAAGTATTGCAGGTGAAGTCTAATGACAAGTCGTTGGCTTGGCTCTTCTGGCCTTGAGAATATTTTTAAAGTTCAAGCTGTAGAATCTTTATGAAAAATTCTAGCAAAGCAGGTTTAAAAGAGCCTCTATGATCAACTGCTATTCTTGTATTTATACAAATAACAGGCCAAGTTTATTGAAACTAGACTTATTTTGCAAACAAATTAGTCTTAAATTGACTATCTTTGATAAAAATGGTGGTGATTTTAGAGAGAAAAGTTATGTTTCAGTAATACATCTTTGTTAATATTAGATTCTAGTGCTGTTCGTTGTCTTCTGAGATGTTTTTCTACCTGCACTGGATGCTGAATTCTTCTAGTTTCCTCCAATATCTGGCTATGACTCTGCAAACTAATGTTTCCAATTTTTCTGCCACCCTTCTAACTTGAAATCATTGGGAACTAAAACTGCTGTTTTCCCAAAGCCATGTCAGCTAAAATTGGACAACTTGAAATAAACTTCAGAGAAATCACAACAGCTCATATATGGACAATCTCATGCCTGGTACAGAAAGATCACCCTAGACATTCAAACTGTAGACCAGGAAAATCTATCAGATTATCACTGCTTGCCCTCACTCTCATCTGAAGATGCTTTGAGCCAGACATCTAGAAATCTTGACTGGTTGCCTGGAGAACTCAGGAACTGGGATTATAGTCTGTTCCAAGCATTGACCATTGTTTTTCTTTTGTTTACATAGAGATGCCTCTTATTAAATACCTGATTGCTTTTGCCATAGGCCTAGTTTTGGGAGCACACTTGCATCACTGCCTCGGGAAATGAGACACAACTGTTTAACTGAACTAACCTATTCTCAAGACTGAGACTGGTTTAGTGAGATATGGAACAATCTATCAAACCTAATTTCTGGAATGTGAAACTTATCAGGAAATTTCAAAGGCAGGACTAAAGTTGTTCAGAACAGGCTTCTCTAAGATATGCCACTGTGACATGTGAACTATTTTCAGCTGAAGGCAATTGAGACCCTGCGGGCTCATGAGAAACTTTTACCCCTTTCCTTAAAGAATTTAAATTGGGGGTCTTGCCCATAATAAGAGTTATTACCAGAAATAACTTTTTACGACCTATCTATAAGGTAGGAAAACATTTAATTACCGAACATCTGCTCTTTTTATTGTCCTGCGAATGACCCTCTTCCCCTCTGAAGCCCCAAGGCACTTTACCTCATCCTTAGCTCAGAATGTCATATATACCTCATTTTAACTTTCTGTCTCTGAATCTCTCATGTATGTTGGGCGGGGTGTGTCTGAGACTCCATGTATGTGAGGTTTCTATACATACATATATAATTAAGTTTATTTACTTTTGTTAATCTGTCTCATGTCAATTTAATTATTAGACTAGCTGAAATAAAGTTTCTTTCTCCCCCGCAGAGCCTAGACACTAACTCCCTTTTACAAAGAAATAGAAAGTATTTTTGCACCCTTAAACGTCAACTAACTTTCCAGAAACGCCACTGCCATCTAAATAAAGGGATGATTGTATTTTGTTTTATGAAGCTTTACCAAACTTTGTTCATCTTTCCAGAAAAATCCCATCAGCCATAGATACTACTGCATTTGTAGCTGTCTTACCTTTTGATTCCAGTACCCTGAAAACTTCAGAATGTCTTCTCCTTTTTTGGGGCCCAAACATTTACATATTAGAACATCTATTACTGTGTTTCTCCAAAAATAAGACCGGATCTTATGTTAATTTTTGCTCCAAAAGACGCATTAGGGCTTATGTTCAGGGAATGTCATCCTGAAAAATCATGCTAGGGCTGATTTTCCGGTTAGGTCTTATTTTCGGGAAAACACGGTATATAATTATAGTTTATTTTGTCATCTTTATTTTACAATTAAGGAACACATTGTTTATGAACATTATGCGTGCTGGTGGGTTAAACTGTCTACAGGTTCTATTCCCAGAGGGGCGGGCGGTTTACAATCTAGTGTGGCCAGCTGCCCTTGGGTCTGGCACAGGCCCCCGAGCGGTCCTCCGCGCACCAGGGGTCGCTGTAGCGCAGCGCGGCCACACCGGGTCTCTCTCATGTGGCCGCCCCGCCTCGGGCCCCCGGGCCGAGTGGGCGGGCACAACTGCGCCCAGGTCGCCAGGCGCCCTTCGACCAGCAGCGCCCGGGGCGGGCGGGTATAAATGGAGCGGTGGCTCCCCCAGCCGCCTCTCTCCGCCCCGGGTCGCCGCAGCTTCGGCCGCTTTCGGGCTCAGCAGCCTGAAGAAAAAAAGAGAAAAAGATAAAAAAAAACCCGAAAACGCTTTAAAACCTGAAAAAAAAAAAGAGAAAGCGAATCATTCTCGGAGAACCCGCGGGGAAGTCACTTTTGCACGCTTCCGGCCTGCCCGCGTCCGCCGCCCCCACCGCCACACCTGGGTGTCCGTCCGTCCGGTGGTGAGCCGCCCGCGTCCACGCGCCTCTGCTGTAGCCGCCGGTCCGCGCCGCGTGGCAGCCCCGCGCCCCCGCCCCCAGCGCGCCGGCCTCCCCGTGCACCACGTGTCCGCGCTGCCCTTCGCGGCCCGGCGTGGAGGCGGCTGCGCGCTCAGCCCCCGGGGCTCGCCGAGTCGGCACCGACAAATATTTTGTTTCCCTCGTCCCTTGGCTGCTGTAATCTTAAACCGCCAGGAGCCCGAGGCCTATATTTATAGAGAAACGCGTGTCCCGGAGGCCGCGTGGGCACCGTTTGGTTGCCTCTTGAAGAATTTTTATAATTTGGAGGGGAGTCCCCATTTAAAATTTTTTTTTCTTTTTTTTTGGAAATTTGGAGCCACCGACCAGGACAGCTGAAAATCACAAACTCCCCGGGAGGGCCATATTGTTTTTGAGAACCTTTTGTCTGCGGTCTTGCAGTCTCGAACGAGCCGTCCCTGAACTCCTCGGCCCGCTCCTCTGTCCCTGCGCCTCCTCCAGCTTCTCTCAGCTTCACTCTGCCACCTGTGAGCCGCGGCGCGGGCCCCGGCTCCAAGAAGAGCCCCTTTTGTCCTGTGTGGTCCTTATAAGAAGTCCTCCTGGCGGGGCTCGGGGTGGTGGGGGCTGGGGAAATGAACGCTGCAGCCAGCAGCTACCCCATGGCCTCCCTGTACGTGGGTGACCTGCACTCGGACGTCACCGAGGCCATGCTGTATGAAAAGTTCAGTCCTGCGGGGCCTGTGCTGTCCATCCGGGTCTGCCGCGATATGATCACCCGCCGCTCCCTGGGTTATGCCTACGTCAACTTCCAGCAGCCAGCTGACGGTGAGTAGAAGCCTTGTCTACAGATTCACAGGATCCCACGGGGCCTCAGGAGTCATCCTCTAGGCAGGTCCCTACCCTCGTGGAAGGGGCATCACGACAGCACGTTGCCACAGAAGCCGTAGTGGGGAATAGGATGCAGGAGTTGAGAACACGGGATCCTGGCATCAGATGACCAGTTTCAGTCTTCTACCACTTGCTAACTGGGTGACCTTGGGCTAATCGGTGGTGGCAGTGGGGTTGGAATCCAAGGAGACTGTAAAAACGGCTTCAGAGGGAAGTCACTGTGTTCCATGGTGTGTGTGATCCTGCTTCAGTGGAGCTGGGCTGTTGGAGACCCTCGGCTGGTCGGTGGGCATGGGCTCATGTCCCACACAGGCCTGCCAGAAAGGCAGGGCGATGGAAACAATTCCTGCAAAAATTTTAGGTCGCTGAACTGCTGCCCCCTCCCCTGCCTTTACCCTGGACTGAGAGTCTGTGTGATTTTGTGCTGATAAGGGATCTTTCGGGGAGGTAGGAAGCAGGGGAGCAATTCTGTGCATTAAACTTCAGCAGGCACTTGTGTTAGCACAAGAGGAGCACGTGCCAGACCAGCTCCCAGGTCTGGGTGTTTGCCACTGGGGTGGGAGTTCTTCACTCTGGACGAAGCCTTCAGCTGTGGAGAATGGCCTCTAGGTAAGAACCGAGGCTTGGAGATCCACTGGGCTGGTAGGGATTATTGCCTCACCTGTGAACAGTGCTTTCTACTTGTCAGAACACTTTTACTTCATCCCATCTGAAGAGAATAGGACTCTTAAGAAGGAAAAGGAGCTGCAGAAGGTTGGAGGCGAAGCTGGGGCTGCCTGTGCGGTGCTCCACGAGCCCAGGTTAGGCCTTCGCTTGGAGTGGCGAGGTATGCGTGCCACAGGCATGGCAGGGGTGAGGCCGGAGGAAACCTAATCGGGCTGCACGTGACTCCAGATTAAAAAGGAACAACTGTAGAGATCACTACGAGAAACAAGCCATTCTGTGGCAAAGGATCTCCAGGTCCCTATTTTTGTCCATACTTGGTTCACCACGAAGCGCACAGAATGTCACTTGCCCAGGATGCAGCTGAGACCAGAGAATTGGACTTGTTGAGAGACATGAGGTACTGCTCCCATTAATGTAGTGTGCTCTGAGCTGACTTGTATCTGGCCACAGGGTATGAAGAAGGTAGCTGAGTGTAGCCTTTTTCGGGGGGAGTAGCCTGCCTTCTTGACTCTTCTGAACAAAAGTCTTGTCACTTAGCAATAATAGCAGAGGCCATTGGTCAGTGTGTCTGCCAACACATACCTCTGCAGGACCTCTCCCTGCTATAAATAAGTGCTGCCGGATTTGTCAGACTAAGCCGACTTGCCTTCTGCAGCACTGGAAATAGAAGAGGAGATGTGTTGAAATGGGTTCCTTTGCTACTAATTAATGAAACACCCTTTGGGGTCCAAGGCTTTCGATCTCAACTGGCCATTACAAGCAAACTCTTCTGTGCCTGGACTTTTCCTGACTTCCTCCCCTCCCACACTGAGGAACCCACCTGAGGAAGGTGGGAAAGGTGGTTGGAACCAAGTGAAAAGGGGATACTCCCTTGGCTGACTGGGCAGCTAAGCTTGTGGAGGGGCAGTTTTGTCCCTAAGTGAGATGGTGCCTTGAAGCAGGGACCTCCCTCCATCCCTTCATTGAGGACATTCTGGGAGATACATTGCATAAGTCAGGGAAAGTGACCACCAGCTCTGGGACTTGTTACTACCAGTGAAGAGAAGTGTTCCTGCCGGCAGGTGATGATACGTTTTATTTTATTTTTTTCCTTTTTAAATATTTTTTTGACAGGGGAGGGATATTGGGGAACAGTGCACTTCTCCAGGGCCCATCAGCTCCAAGTCATTGTCCTTCAATCTAGTCGTGGAGGGCGCAGCTCAGTTCCAAGTCCATTTGCTGTTCTCAATCTTAGTTGTAGGGAGCGCAGCCCACCATCCCATGTGGGAATTGAACCAGCAACCTTGTTAAGAGCTCGCGTGCGCTCTAACTAGCTGAGCCATCCAGTCGGTGATGATATATTTTAGCTTCTCGTCCTTTAAATGGTCTCCATGGTGCACACATGGATTTGGTTGGGGAGCTAAGGAGCCAAGGGCCTGAATGGAGAACTTGGTTGGGCACCATGGTATTTGAAGTCCTGGAATTCTATAGAACTCAGATTAAGGGTTCAGAAGGCCTGGAAACCACCAGGTACAGGGCCTACCTGCACTGTCTACTTAGGCAGAAGGGTGTTGTTGCAGTTTTTTCCTTGTCTGTTAATTCAAAGAACATTTCCACGTGTCACCATTAGTATTTATCATTTGGTGAGTGAGGCTTTTTTGTCTGAATCAATTTCTGTTGTCAGAAATTGAAAATATAAGAAACTAGGCTGAATTGAGGGATAGCACATTTTCCCCAATCAGTTGCTCACAGGGTTTGTTTTGTCATTTGTCTCAGACAGAGTGTAGACGAAATGATAGTGGATGACTTTGATACAATACCTTACTGAAAAAGAACCAGAAATTCTGATACTAGTTTCTTAATCACCAGTTAGCTCTACCGCTTAGCCACTCTGAACAAAAGTTTGTTCCTTTTATAAAATGGATAATTTCACCTGTCCCACTTGTGTCACAGTGAGTGGTAGGCTGTGGTGTCTTATAAATGATTTAAAAAAGCTTAGTCAAATATGAAGTACTGTGGTCCCTACTTATTTGCTGTTTCGCTTTCTGCGGTTTCAGTTACCCATGATCAACTGTGGTCCGAATATATAAATGGAAAATTCCAGAAATGAACAATTCATAGTTGAAAATTGTGTGTCATTCTGAGTAGCGTGATGAGATCTCGTGCCATCCTGCTCTGGACGAGTCATCCTTTGTCCGGCATATCCATGCTCTATATACTACCTGCCCGTTAGTCACTTTGTTGCCATCTCCGTTATCAGATCGCAGTGCTTGTGTTCAAGTCACCCTTATTTTATGTAATAATGGCCCCAAAGCCCAGGAGTAGTGATGCTGGCAATTCAGATATGCTAAAGAGAATCGTAAAGTACTTTCTTTAAGTGAAAAGGTGAGTACAGTACAGTAAGATATTTTGAGACAGAAAGACCGCATTCTTACAACTTTTATTATAGTATATTGTGATAATTGTTAATCTCTTACCGTGTTTATTTATAAATTAAGTTTTATCCATAGGTATGCATGTATAAGAAAAAGCATAATACATATAGGGTTTGGTACTATTCTGGGGTTCAGGCATCTACTTGGGGGTACCCCACCACTGTATTATCATTTGATCCTGGTGCCATAGGCCATTTAGATGATCTTGCCTAGCCCCCTTACCCCACAAGGGTGCAGACCCAGAGGGGTTGAGACTTCTGCCACAAAGTAGAGTAGTTGGCTAGAACTTATTCTACCCTCAGTAGCAACACAGGCCAGAGGAATCTGATGCCCTTTAATTTTAAGAGTTGCCTTTTATTAGAGTGATTGCCTTGAAAAGTCCTGGAGTTATCTATTCTTGGGATGGTGGCAGTCATGTGAGGTGAATCCTTGACTGAAATGTATTTCTCTTGCAGCTGAACGGGCCTTGGATACCATGAACTTTGATGTAATTAAGGGAAAGCCAATACGCATCATGTGGTCTCAGAGGGATCCCTCTTTGAGAAAATCTGGTGTGGGAAATGTCTTCATCAAGAACCTGGACAAATCTATAGATAACAAGGCACTTTATGATACTTTCTCTGCTTTTGGAAACATTCTGTCCTGTAAGGTAAACATTGATTAAATGATTTCAGCAGAGTAATTACTGCATCCTGAAAACAATATAAATACTAAATGGGGAACTGCCTTGGAATTGGGTGACAGGGTATGGTAATTTTCAAAATGCTAGAAATGGCTCTGAAAGTTAAAAGTTCCCCATAGATAATCTTGTGCCACAATCGAGCATAACCAGCAGATGCTTTTGTGTCTTTGTTTCTCCCTCTGCCTGAAATATCCTTCCTGTCTTCTAACTTTGGAAAGCATCAAAAGGTTTCTGTTGGGGTTGGGGAGGGGAGGACTAGAGCTGTGCCTCTGGTTTCCAGGAAGCTGTATATAGTCGTTTTAGAAGCATAAATTCGCTCTTTTCATTCTCCATGCACCTGTTCCTGTGGAGAATTTTGTACAAGTTGTGTGGTGGTGGTTTACATGTCTGACTGCACACTAGGCTGAAATTCTATTGTGGGCTTGGAAGATGGTTTGTCTTTCAGCAGCACTGTGGTTTTGCACCCAGATCTCTCAATGTTTTTTAATAAGAAAACATTTGGAATAGAAGCAACCTAATAGTGGCTGCCATTTGTAAATGGAACATAACTGTGTGCCTCGTGCTGTGCTGAGTGTTAGAAAAACTTCTCCTGCTGGGGTCTCCTGCCTTTTGACCATGGGTGGGCTAGTCCTCAGGTACAGGAGAACCCTGAGTGGGAGACCACATGGTTCTCAAATCTCGGGAGCTGCCCAGTGGCACTAAAGTGGCCTGCCTTGTCTTTGACAGGTGGTGTGTGATGAGAACGGCTCTAAGGGTTATGCCTTTGTCCACTTCGAGACCCAAGAAGCTGCCGACAAGGCCATCGAGAAGATGAACGGCATGCTCCTCAATGACCGCAAAGTGTGAGTGTCCCAGTCCGGAGCAACAGCCATCGCATGAGCCAGCCATGGCCCCACCTCGGTATTAACTGGCACACACAAGGAGGCTACTGGTTTTCTCGGCCCAAGTGTGGCCTGCTCCTACCTCTCCACTCCAGGGCTGGTGAGTCTCCCTGCCGAGCCGTGGCAGCCCTTTTGACTCGCCAAGGTGGGCTTTCTGCCCAAGCCATGGCCTGCCTGCTGCCTCTCCCTTAAAAGCATCCGTCTGGGTTTTGCGAGCATCGGCAACTGGGGCTGACTGGAAGACAGCTCTGAGCCCACTCTGAGCAGGGGTCTTGGCCAGCAGCAGAGTGGAGAGGGCCCTGGACTGACCAGGAGCTATGTACTAGCCATGTGACCTTGGGCCTTCCTGTGATTCAGGTCTGTCCATGGGGTCACTTGCTAGGGTTGATGCCAAATTGTCCTCACATCTCCACTTGGCTAACTTAGGACCCAGCGGCCTTCTAATACAAGGCTGGCTCCCCAGTAATACTTAATTTGGTTACAATGAAAAATCTGTCCCATTGCAGAAGGAAGTGTTTATAATAGACCTGTTGCTTTGGTGTGGTTATTGTAGAATGGAGAGGGGGATCTTAGCTAAGCCATACAGGGAGAGAAGGGACAGTAAGTCTTGGCTATAACAGGCAAAAATCATTTCTGTCCTTCGTGTTGTTGAACCGGCCAGGGGTTGCGTTGGTAATGTGTAAGTGCCCCGTGGTCAGTTCTTCCAAAGTTATCACTAGAAAGAAGTCTAAATATTTTCACTGTACGGATACATTTTCCTATTAAGTGTAAACAATACCAAAAGGAATACAGTAAAAAATTACAGGCAGTTCATTCCAATAGTTTCACTCCTAGGATTAACCACTGTTAACAGTTTGGTTTGTATCCTTCCAGACCTTTTCTATGCATTTACATAGATGCACAGAAATGAACGTTTTAAAAACATGGTCATCAGGTTCCTTCACGAAGGCAGTGTGATGTGGTAGGAGTAGCCCTGGTCTGAGCCAGGAGCCCCGGGGCTGGTCCCTGCAGGACAGTCCTGCTTCTTTCTCTTTCTGTGGGGAGTTGGGCGTCTCTGAGCTTGCTCTCTCGGTGGTTGGATGGGGACTCGTGTTTTAACCTCTCCTGTCAGCCTTTAACCTGCATTCCTTTGGGCCCCTGGAAATCATGTTTTGTTCCCTGGGTGATACTGTTTTTCATGGTTTCTTTTTAGGTTTGTGGGCAGATTCAAATCTCGAAAAGAGCGGGAAGCTGAGCTTGGAGCCAAAGCCAAGGAATTCACCAATGTGTATATCAAAAACTTTGGGGAAGAGGTGGATGATGAGAATCTGAAAGAGCTGTTCAGCCAGTTTGGTAAGTCAGGTTCTTTGCCCCATGCGTCCCCTTTCACAGTCCACCAGACCTGGAATTCATCTGTTTTTCCTTAAGAGATGAGGGCACGTAGACCCAGAAGTAAAATACCTTGCATGACAAAGGTCACAGGGTAGATAAGAATAGACTCCAAGCCTTGGCTCTTGGCTTCATCCGACTTCGTACAGGCCCCAAGGCCATCTCAGCAGCTTGGTCAAAATTAGAAGGCCAGGCACGGTGCCTCTTTCAAGAGTCCATCTGAGTTCAGCAAAAGGTTGCTTCAAGTGGGTTCCTAGAGAAGCCTTCTCTCCTTGAGCTGTGGCAGAGATGGTGTTATTAATAGTTCTGTCCTTTGGTAATAGGTAAGACCTTAAGTGTCAAGGTGATGAGAGATCCCAGTGGGAAATCCAAAGGCTTTGGCTTCGTGAGTTACGAAAAACACGAGGATGCCAATAAGGTGAGAGTACCACGAGGGTTGGGAAAAATTTGTAGGAAGTGGCCCCAGAGTGTGGGCAGGGCCTTGCTAGCAAATAGACTGGAGCTGGAATTATCTTAGTAGCTGGTAGTGATACCCAGTTACTGTACTCCGAAATTGCCTTCTTAAGGGGTTTCACATGTCAATTGTATTACTTAAACTGTTTTCAAAGCCCTTGGCACATACCCGTCACCTTAGCTGTTCAGCCTTATAAGTTGAAAACAGGACAGGTGTTTGTTCCCATTCCTCAGTGAGGGAACTAAGGGCCAGAGAGTCGTCGATTGGATAACAGGACAACAGCTGCTTGGCGGTGAATCATTGTGCGAGGGCCACCGTAACATACATCACTTAATACCCGCAAAAGAACCTGAGAAATTTAGTGAGAGCCAGATTTTCAAGCTAGGCACAACTGTGCTATTTTTATCCTATATTATCTGGTCCAGTAACCCTTTTAAATATTAACCCTATTTTATTGATGAAGACGTTTGGATTTGCTTAGCTGACTTCAGAGGTGGAGTGAAGGCAGTTTTTAGCCCTATAGGGAAGAGTTCTTAGAATTCAGGATTTACAGGCTTCCACAGCAAGGTCCCTGCCTCTGCATCTTGTTTTAAAGATACGTGTTTCTTTTTTAGGCTGTAGAAGAGATGAATGGAAAAGAAATAAGTGGGAAAGTCATTTTTGTAGGCCGTGCACAGAAGAAAGTGGAACGGCAGGCCGAATTAAAACGGAAATTTGAACAGCTGAAACAAGAGAGAATTAGTCGGTATCAGGTGAGAGAGGTGGTCTTGGCCCAGCCCACCAATAGCAGATTTACTATGAAATATTGGCAGAGCACCCTTACAGTTTAGCAAGCTTTCTCTTTGGGGACTGGCAGCTGGCTCTTCCTCTCGTTTCTCCCAAGGTCATCAGGCTTAAAAGTCTATGCCTACCAGATAACAGCAGCAATTCTAGAACAAAGACCAAAGAGATTTTTTTTCATTTGGGGACTCTGTTCCAGAAGCCTCAGCCGTTGTTCTTAGTCACGTGGGTTCCTTTTACTTAAATGATAGCCCTTTGTTTGGAATGGTGGCAAGAAGAGCCCAGCAAGGGTGAGTGGTCAGCAGAGCGGCTATGAGGAAAGATAAGAGCACGTGACTGCATTGATGCTCGCGTAAGAACCTTGGGGCAGGAGTTTCTCAGCTTGGAGCCTGTGTCAGAATTCCCTGCACGGCCTGTTAGAATGTGGGTGTCTGGGCCCCTGAATTTCTGATTCATTAGCTTTGGATTCTGACCTGAGAACTTACATTTCAAACAAGTACCCAGTGATGGATGCTGATGCTGCTTGTCTGAGGACCACACTTTAAGAATCAGTGAGGGAATATATGGGGGATAGAAGTACGATTAACAGGGATCTTTCTGCTGCAGGGGGTGAATCTCTACATTAAGAATTTGGACGACACCATTGATGATGAGAAGTTAAGGAAAGAGTTTTCTCCTTTCGGATCCATCACCAGTGCTAAGGTATTTTATACTGAGATTCTGGGATTGAAAGTAGAAGTTGTAATCTTTTAGCAGTTTATTGGCATTTGTTTTATTGAAGGCATAGGATCTGAACTGTGTTCATTTCTGAGAGTAGCTACTGCATTAACCTAGCAGACTCCCCCTGGCATTCAGTTACCTGTCAAAGTGTAGGCTCTGCAGGGTGACAGTTCACTAGGTCGTTCCTGCGTTATCTCCCGGCACTGGTATGTGGGGGTGAATGTGACCCAGTCCCTCTTCTGCACCCCCCCCACCCCACCCCCGAGCACCTGAATCTTTCCCATACTTTGCTGCTTCGTGCTGGTGTGGGGACAGATGGTGCTACAGTAAGAGCAGAGGAAATCCAGACGGGTTTCCATTTGTCTTGGGGCCTGTCTCTACAACTCTGCCACACTTTCTCCCTGAACGAAGGTATTTTGAGGATTTTAGAGCTGGTATGGGAACTTCCATCCTGGTCTTAAAGAAGGAGGGACGAGGAGGGGGGAGTTTTTTTCCCCATGTTTAGCGTATGCATCATTTGCTTAATTTTTTTCAATAACCAAGTCACTGAGTTGGCAGGGTGAGTATGAACCTCCTTTTAAATCAAGGAATTTGAGTCCTTGAGCAAGAGAATGCTGGTTCCATGAGGATGGATATGGATGTTGTACTTACTGTGAGTTTCACAGGCACCATTTTCACACACCTCGTTGGCCCACCTCATTGGTAGAGCGTTGTTAGGTTGCTACACATCTTTACTTCCGTGACTGCCACTTCAGCAGGCTGTCCAGGCAGTGAGCTAAGAAGACACAAGCAAAATGGTGCCAAGCACACATGGTTATGTTGCTACCAATGCTTCTGAAGAGGTAGCCAGGGAAAGCAATAAATAACCTTTTGAAGTGAGGAAAAGAGCCATTGTGAACCACTAACTATATGTGGCAAGAGACTGCCTGAACCAGTAGACAGGTGGCTTTGTAGTTATTTGCCTTAGTGTATATCACGGACATTGAGACTTGGAGACGGCAAATAAGTGATTTGTTAAGCTTGTAGAGCGTAGAAGTTGCAGAGCTGGGCCTGGAATCCAACTGTCTGTCTCCCAGCTGGTAATTTTTCAGCTATGTTACTCCCATGGAAATTGTGGTGGCAGTCATTGGTTTTAACTCCTGCCCACATGTGGTGTTTCAGAAGCATATCCTACAGTGCTAAGAGCTTACTAAAGTTTTGTTCCCCAAAGTCTTTGGTGAGTCCTACATTTAAATTGCTTGATACCACTGTCCAAATCTTTTGTGGGTGCCTAAAGATAGCTGTTTTGCTAGATACCAGGAAACATCTTTGGGTTCCTGGCGTAACTATTATCCATATCATAGTGTTTGGGAACTTTAGAATCACTTAGGGATCTAACAGAGAAAATGCCTAGGTCCTACCTTTAGAGAGCAGTGACTTAATTGGTCTAGGGTACAACCTGGGACAGGGCTGAGAACCCCTCTCCTAGACATGGTAACTCTTGCAGCGGAACCCAGGTTTTCTGGTTTTAATAGCTGCCCCAACATAGAACACCTTTTTCTTAAGCTGGTCTCCTTTTGTAGGTAATGTTGGAAGACGGGAGAAGCAAAGGGTTTGGCTTTGTCTGCTTCTCATCTCCTGAAGAGGCAACCAAAGCAGTCACTGAGATGAACGGACGCATTGTGGGCTCCAAGCCACTGTATGTCGCCCTGGCCCAGAGGAAGGAAGAGAGAAAGGCTCACCTGACCAACCAGTATATGCAGCGGGTGGCCGGAATGAGAGCACTCCCTGCCAATGCCATCTTAAATCAGTTCCAGCCTGCAGCTGGTGGCTACTTTGTGCCAGCAGTTCCACAGGTGGGTCTGCTATATGTTCATGGCTCTTTAGAGCCTGCCCACTGACAGCAGCTCCTGTAGTCTACAGTAGTGGGGAGAGGGCTTTGGGATGTCAGAATTCTAGAAAGTCAGAGTAAAATGAGGAAGGACTTAACTCATGGTCATACACAGTAAAAGAATCCCCATTAGCTGACCTTCCTTCCCCCAAGCTTTTGAGGAAAGAGAGCCTCTACCCAAATAATTAGCCACAGCCTGGTAGTGAGGTGAGATGAGATACTTCTTTAGTGTGGACTCAGGTCCTTAAAATAAAAAGGGCTTGGGTGCTCTTTCTTACAGGCTCAAGGAAGACCTCCGTATTACACACCTAACCAGTTAGCACAGATGAGGCCTAATCCCCGCTGGCAGCAAGGTGGGAGACCTCAAGGTAGGTGGTGGGGAGCAGGGGTTTGATTACTGAGCATATACCTCCCCGGGTCTCCCCAGCCTCTCCTTGTTCCCTCTGAGGTGCTGCCTAAGGTCGGGTCCACAGCGTTCATCAGTGATGTGCATATTCTGTCTTTTCGCCAGGCTTCCAAGGAATGCCAAGTGCTATACGCCAGTCTGGGCCTCGTCCAACTCTTCGCCATCTGGCTCCAACTGGTAATGCTCCGGCCTCTCGTGGCCTCCCTACTACCACTCAGAGAGTCGGTGAGCAAACTGGCCTTGAGAAGCGTGGCCTGGGGAGGAGGGAGTCAGCGTGACTGGGCTCTGCCCAGGGTCGGTCACTGTTGGGCTCAGGTTCGAGTCCTGGTCCTGTAATGTTAGCCGTGTGCTTAGATAGGTACGTAAGGGGCAGGCGACAGTATTAGTTCTAGGAGCGCTGGTTACTTTTAAGAGGCTTTGCTCATCGGTGACTTGTGTGAAAAAGGCTAAGTGCAGATGTTTGCTAGCTGTATGACGGAGGCAGCCTGTTCTTTTGGGTGGAGTTGGGAGAGAGGAAACTTTTTTTTTCCAGAATATGTCCTGTATTCCGAGAGGTGGAAAGAGTTATATGTTATCTGTTGGCTGATCCTTGAAAGTAGCAGTAGAGGCCCCGTGTATGATGTGTTGTGTGAACTTGCTTTGGAATTGCTCCTTCCGTGGGACGTGGCCAGTTGGACGTCTGCTGGCAACACTGATGTGCATTTGCTGGTCTGTTGTAGGGTCTGAGTGCCCGGACCGCTTGGCTATGGACTTTGGTGGGGCTGGTGCCGCCCAGCAAGGGCTGACTGACAGCTGCCAGTCTGGAGGTGGTATTGGATGCACACAGAATGGGGAAAGATGGGATTTGACGGGTCTTTGCCCAGACTGATGGGCTTTAATTTTACTTGTTCTTTCCCTAAGGTGTTCCCACAGCTGTACAGAACTTAGCACCTCGTGCTCCTGTGTCTGCCGCTGCTCCTCGGGCCGTGGCGCCTTACAAGTACGCCTCCAGTGTCCGCAGCCCTCATCCTGCCATCCAGCCTCTGCAGGTGAGTCCACCATAGCACACTGAAAGGATTTCCCCCAGTGCCACATGGTTCAGAAGATGCTTTGCTGTGATTCCTGTAACAGGTTGAAATGCCTGCTCTGTGTCAGGGCGCTGTGTGGTCACTCTGCCCTTGAGGGGCTCTCTAGTGGGCGAGAAGGGGCTTGAAGGGTTTTTCCTGATAACACTTCACTCAGGCCCCAGAGAGGACAGCTAGGGCTTGCTGCTCTCCTTTCTACAACATACATGTGCTCATTCAGTTCTTTGAGCGTCCATTTCACTTCTGTCTCCGCTGGCCTAGTCGATGCTTAGCTGTCCTGCAAGGTGATGAGTATATTAAGGCAGGGAAGAACTCGTCTTCCAGAAAAGTTCTGCTTCAGAGGTGTAAAGTTGCGGTGGGGGAGTTGGACCCAATATCAAATTTTCTAAGCTGGAACCTGCTGTCTCTGGAGCCAAGATGCGGCCAGTGGTGGAAAAGCTTAGTAGCACTGAGCGTGGAGGGGCCACCCTCAGCTTTGTGATCCCTGAGCTGCCTCCTCCTGCACCGCGCTCAGTGGGGTATTTCCCAGAACCTGATGCTGTGTGAAACGTTTTTTGGTCTTTTAGGGCTGTGACTCATTGACATTGCTTGTTGACAGTCCGCAAGCGTTGGCTACAATAAGAACGTTAGGTACGATAACAGTGATCTGGGATGTAATTATAAATGGTTTGATATTCACAGCCCTTGACCCAGTCTTTACTGGGAATTCACCCTAAAGGAAAACTTAGTTTTAGAAAAAGGCTACACAGACAGATGTTCACTATACCTTATTTATTAACAAGATTTCTAATTCTTGGGTAACCTTGGATAAATTATCATTGTAACCTTGAATAAATTAAAGTCATTTGATAGACGCTTGCCAAGCATTGTAGGTTTTCTTTTTTTTATTTCCCTTCCTTTCTAGTAGCATGCTGTTCTTATTATGGTTGGCTGTGTTTCTATGTCCACACCACTCTGTTCCTCACCTCACTCTCTCTATTGCTCAAGACTGCAGTTCCTTGGCGGTGAGGCCAACTGCTTCCATCTCTTTCACATAGTAGACTTTCACATGTTGAATGGTCAGGCTCTGGACCACTGTTAAGTATCCTTTCCTTGGTGCTAACCCACTGCCTTTTCTGGTTTCAGACACCCCAACCTGCAGTCCACGTGCAGGGGCAAGAGCCCCTGACCGCCTCCATGCTGGCTGCAGCACCCCCCCAGGAACAGAAGCAGATGCTGGGTGAGTGACTCCCATGCTTGCAGAAGCGAGGCCAGAGCCTGGGACTGACATAGACACCAGTGTCCATTTACTGGGATTCGACCTGGTTTTTACTTCAGTATCTTCCCACAGGAGAACGTTTGTTCCCACTCATCCAAACCATGCATTCAAACCTGGCTGGGAAGATTACAGGAATGCTGCTGGAGATCGACAACTCCGAGCTGCTGCACATGCTGGAGTCCCCTGAGTCTCTCCGTTCCAAGGTGAGCCAGTTGGTCCCCAGACCCAACGACTTTAGCTCGCTCCATTGGGGAGGACGATGGGTAGCCTTGGACACCGGGTACGGCAGAGAGAAGAGGCTGCTGTGGTGTGGTGGGGTATTTGGGAAAGCAGTCAGCACCAGGAGAAGCCAGCCCTGGGCCTGGGTATCAGGGAGGGGTGGGAGGGCTCTCCGTAGATGTCGCTGACCGCCTGGAGATGTCTCACAGGTGGATGAAGCTGTGGCGGTCCTCCAGGCTCATCATGCCAAGAAAGAAGCTGCCCAGAAGGTGGGCGCTGTTGCTGCTGCTACCTCTTAGACAAGGAAAAACCGTATGTTTGGCTATTTTTGTTTTCTGCAATGGTTTTGACTCATGAATATATCTTCTTAAAAGATTAGGGACAATGTAGAGAGCTGTATTTCTGCCATTTAACCTGATAACGTGGGCAAGCTGTCCTGGGTTTTTTCTGTCATCTGGATGAGTTAATATGGATAAGAGAGTACATATTGTAAACTATAAGGAGCAAAAAAACCCCCAGTTTCCTTAATAAGGAGCATGTGGTTAGAGGTTCTACATAGCTTTTCATCCTTTCCTGATGGTTATGAACAAACTTTCTCAAGAATCACCTTTTTGGTCTGGAATAGTGATAGATCTACAGGCGTTGTCATAATCAGATCCCACAGCCTAATGTCTATGAGCATCTCCCTGGTTTGTTCTGAGATTGGTAAGGTCAGCTGTGTGTATAACCACTGCTTAGCTCTGGGAACACAGTGGACACAGGCCTGGGTGTTAAAGTGGGAGAAACACACACACCTGACTACAGTTACAGTTAGAGTGTGTTCCAGTTGACTTCTGGACTTGGGGGCGCCATGGTCCTTGTCTGTAGGGGACCTCTGACAAGGACTGGTAGGTACCTCCAGGAGGAGAGAGAACCACATGAGCAGAGGCAAGGGAAGAGTGCACATGGTAAGGGCCAGAGCTGGTATGGAGGTTGGGGCTGACTTGACATAGTCTTGGCCCGTTGGCCTTTCGTTTGGAATTTAAGGAAGAGAACCATCACACTGTAGAGGCTTTTGAGTACAGGATGGCCTGGAAGGGTGGAAGGTGGGTCCTTGTAGACTGTAGCTACCCTCAAAGTCAGTGGTTCTCAACCAGGGGTGTCCCCTCAGGACATTTGCCAACATCTGGAGACATTTTAGGTTTTCACAACTGGGAACGTCACTGGCATCTAGTGGTAGAGGCCAGGGATGCCGCTAAACATTCTACACTGTACAGGGCAGCCCCAAAAGAATTTATCTGGGCCAAAGTGTCAGTAAGCACTGCGGTTGAGAAACCCTGCTCTACAATACCTTCTTTTAGCAGCCAGGGGTTTCAGGGAATCTGTGAGGTTCTTTTGATTATTGGTATTGGTGCTTTTCTTTTCAGGATTCAAAAGCCAAATAACCCCTCATGGAATTCAGCTCAAGGTTTGAAGACTTCCTTGCTTGTCCTATGGACCTCAACACTAAGAACCACAAATTGCAAATTTAATAGGTCATTTTGTATCAAAAGGTCAATTATGAAACACCTAGAATTTTTCAATTAAAAGAATATATTCTGGGTTCTGTGACCCAGACAGTGTTAACTTTTTTTTTTTCTATTGTGGGTTTTGATTCCCCCCGCCCCCAGAAATTGGTTTTATTTGATGTACCCAAGTCTTAAGTTTCTCAATAAAGAAAAAATCTCCATAAAACTGCCTCTGTCTTATCTGTCTTACTCTGACCACAGTTTTAGTCTATAAATCTGTTTTCACTAAAAGTAATTTTAGGATGTAAACAGGGTCAGATGAAGTTTTGTATAACTTATCCTTTCCTGACAGTTACAAGCAGGCTATTTTAGGTTAGCTAGGTGTGCAGAACTGTCCCATTCCATTGCATTCTATTATGGGAGCACCTTTGTGTTGGCACCCATTTAAGGGACCAGGAGTCTGATGAGAATAGCCCTTGGGTCTGGTACAGGGCTGGCACATTTCTGAAGGGCATATGAGATATGCTGAACCCAGCCCCTCCTTCCTTGATGTGTTGGTGGGAGGTTGTCAGTCCCTTCTGTCTCCTAGGACAGTTTGTCCTGCATGCAGGTCAGCAGGTCCAGTTGCCCAGATGCAACTACGGTTTCCTCTGGCGGTGGGAAGAGGCTTGGGAGGTAGGTCTGAGTAACATCAGCAGACAAGTGCTGAAGTCCTAGGTGTTTTGTGGTTCCTTTAGTCCTCAAAAGCACCATAATGTGGCCAAGGTCAACCCCTCTGCTTGCCCTCCTGTCCTCCAGGAACACTACCTTCCTTGAGCTTGGCAGGCTGCCCTTCCTCAGGACCGTACCCAAGCAGTCCCTTTCTTTGGAATGTTCTCTCCTTTTGGCAGACTCCCCCTTTTCCTTAAGGTCAGGTTCACCTTAACTGATCTAAAGGCTCTATTGATCTACAGTAGATTCCCCCAGTTCCTGACGAATGTGATTAATGCAGCTATGTATTGGTGTTTTCTATTTGACTGCTCCACCCCTAGCTCCCTAAGACCTGGTTAGTGCAGCAGCATCTGCGCAACTGGGTGAGGGGGCGGGGCCCGGCTGCTGACTTCCGGCGGAAGAGCCTGGGAGCAAGATGGCTGCTACCAGGAGGGTGTTCTACATGGGTGACCCGGTGTGGGGGCGAGGTGGGGTCTTCACTGGCCTGGTTTGAATTGAGGTTGAGGGTGGCACCAGGCAGCGTCTGGCAGTCTAGGCCGAGTCTCTTATGGGGCTTTACCCCCTCAGCCTGTGAATGGTGCTCGTGACCTAACAGCTTTGCTGGTCCTGGCGCTGACCCTTTTCCCTTCTGACCCTGGACCCAGAGAGGTGGTAAGATTTGTTACTGTGACCTCGGGCCACATCCCAAACTCTCATTTCATAAACTCCGCAGTTCTGGCCCCTTAGATGAAGGCATTCCCAGAGTAGCTGGGGAATTATGGAAACAGCCTCACTGCGGGAGTTGGTTAGCACTAATTGGTGATTGCATGATTCATAGTGTTGGAGAGGGTCGGGCTGGGTTTCAGGGAATGACTCCATCTGGAACGGTGAGGGCAAACATCCTGGAGGCACTGAGGCCAGAACTGGGTTTGAAAGATAGGACTTCAAGGTGGGAGCAAGGCTTTTGCCTGAATGGAGCGCAACAAGAGCAAAAACCCAGAGGGGTGAAGTAACCTAGCATTTGGGCAAATAGTATGCACTGGGGAAATGGGGGGGAAAGAGGCTGGGGAGGTGGGCAGGGTTCAGGTTATGAAGGACTTACGTGCCATGCTAAGGAATGTGTGGGCATTGGTGAACTTCTGGGGAGTATTAAGCAGGGCAGTGATGTAATCAGATTTGTACTTGGAATCATTCTAGTGGCTGTATAGAGGAGAGAACCTGGAGGTGGTGAGCCCATTTAGAAAGCTGTTATAGTAACCAGGGGCTGGGGGTGGGTCTGAAGGTGGACGGGGAGAAGTCATTCTGTACACAAGAGACTGTAGGGACGCCTGCTGTTCCTGTGGCTGTCTTGCTAACACATTGTTGCAGCAGCGGTACCCAGAGTGTGGAAGACGTTAGTTCAGAAGGTGCTTGGTGTCTTTGCAGGTCTGCTGGCAGAGGAAGTGGACGACAGTTCTTCATGCTGCTTGTGTTCCTCTTGGAGACATCAGATACTCAGATTCCTCTGGATTGGGAAACAGGTGAGTGCTCAGTGTCTCTCATGTCCAGATTCCTAATGCCAGGGAAAGAGCTTGAGAAAAAAACAGTAAGTCATGTGCATTCTACCGTGTTTCCCTGAAAATAAGAGCTAACTGGAAAATAAGCCCTAGCATGCTTTTTCAGATGACATCCCCTGAACACAAGCCCTAATGCGTCTTTTGGAGCAAACTTTAATAGAAGACCTGGTCTTATTTTCGGGGAAACATGGTAGGGCTTATTTTCAGGGGATGTCTTATTTTTTTCACGTACAACAATCTACATTTTTTCAAATACAGTCATGTCATCTTCTGGAACATCGTCATAACATACTAAATGCGTCCGTCTGGCTGACGATCTTAACTGGGGCTTATTTTCAGGGAAACATGGTGTGTGTGTTTGGTATGTAATGAAGTTCAGGAGGATGGCTCTGTAGGTCAACATCACTGAGACCTTGGTTGTGGAAAAGGAATGTTCTGAGGGCAACAAGGTCAGGATGGTGGTATGGCTTTGAGCTGAAATTGACAGAGATTGACAGCTTGTTAGATTTGAGAAAAGGCTTTCTCCACAGTTGAACCATTCTGGGGCTTTGATTTCTGATCATTTAATATATAAACTGGGGCCAGGCCAGTGGCTCAGGCGGTTAGAGCTCCATGCTCCTAACTCCAAAGGCTGCCAGTTCGATTCCCACATGGGCCAATGGGCTCTCACCCACAAGGTTGCCAGTTCAATCCTTGAGTCCCGCAAGGGATGGTGGGCTCTGCCTCTTGCAACTAAGATTGAACGCGGCACCTTGAGCTGAGCTGCCTCCCGGATGGCTCAGTTGGTTGGAGCATGTCCTCTCAACCACAAGGGTGCCGGTTCGACTCCCGCAAGGGATGGCGGGCTGTGCCCCCTGCAACTAGCAATGGCAACTGGACCTGGAGCTGAGCTGCACCCTCCACAAGTAAGACTGAAAGGACAACAACTTGAGGCTGAACGGCACCCTCCACAACAAAGATTGAAAGGACAACAACTTGACTTGGAAAAAAAAAGAAGTCCTGGAAGTACACACTGGTCTCCAATAGTTCTGTTCCCCTTCCCCAATAAAATCTTTTAGAAAAGTATATATATATAAACTGCATAGTAAGAATTAGTAAGAAGATAGTCTTAGAAAACTCTTGATAGGTCTGGGCGTTGTTGCCCACCACCTGCTGTGAGCTGTCCCCTACCATATCTGCTGACCAGACCTCCCTTCTTGGCTTCTGTGCTTTTCAATAGCAGAGGGCAGCAGGGAAGCTCAGCCTCAACAGTGGAACCTTGGCCTTTGCTCACCTGGGTGAGTTTTCCTTCAGTAGGTATCACAGTTCAGTGCACATTTCTAGTTGACCCTTGGTTGTTATTTTTTTAAGATAGGAGTTTTAGACCCAACTCTACCACTAACTTTGTGTTTGAGACTTAAAATTCTGAACCTTACGTTCTTCAGTTCTTAAATAAAACAGTAAGACTGGCTTTTGGGGGCCATTCTACCCGAGTTCTATAAATTAGTAACTCCTGTTGCTCTTGCAATAATTGGTGGAAACCAAATTCATTTTTCCCTGAGGATAGGCACCGTGCTCCCTTCTCTAGTAGTCACCTGTCTCAGTAGTGAGGTCAGTGCTCTGTATGTAGTTAATACTTAATTGAAATGAATAATTGGTAGATCAACTTCTTTATTTTCTGCAAGTAAACGAAGGTTATCAAAATGCTTGGAAAGTAACTTAAGGCTTAAATTCTATAGTTGTAGAATTGGATACTACAAGGTTAAAAATTTAGTCACTATTTAGCTGTATTGACTTCAAGCAAAATGACTTTAGTATTTCTGGAAGCCTTATTAACTAAGAAAAATCTGAAAATTAGGTTTTTCACTTTTTAAATGACATCTGGATATGGCATATTTCCTCCTATTGCCCACATATTAACTACCCATTTCTGTACTTGCAGAAAAGCACTGAGGATTTGCTTTTGTTGAATTTGTTGGCAGAGATAAGAAATTTTCCCTGTTTAGTATTTGACTAGTAAGTGTTGCTGTGGTCATTGGTTACAAAAGGTGCCACTCTCCATTTGGGTGGCTTAAAACAACAAATTTATTCTCACAACTCTGGAGGATTGAAGTCTGAAATCAAGGTGTCGACAGAACCATGCTCCGTCTGAGGGCTCTAGAAAGAATTCTTTCCTTCCTGGTTTCTGGTGGCTGCTGTCAATCCTTGGCATTCCTTGGCTTGTAACTGCATCACTCCAATCTCTGTCCCTATTTTCACATGGCCTTCATCCCTGTGTTTGTCTGTGTGTCTTCCCTTCTTAAAAGGACACCACTCATTGGATTAGGGCCCACCCTAATCCAGTATGACCTCATTTTAACGTATCTACAAAGACCCTATTTAGAAATAGGGTCACGTTCTGGGTAGACATGAAATTTCGGGGGTACTTTTCAACCCTCTGCCATGGTTTGGTGGTGACCATTGCCAAGAGACAGGAAATTCTGAATGAAGGCCCACTGATCCTAGCTCAGAGTTCCCCTCAGGAAGTCCAAATGTGGAAGACAGCTCCTGCAGAACCCCGAGCCTTCTGACATGGCATTGCTGCTTTCCTGTTTCCTATGTGTATTCTCTGTCTCTGTAACCTGGGCACACGTCCGTACATCACCAGCTCTAACAAACAGTTAGTACATGTTCTTGTAAAATATGTACATACTTTACAGGAAGGAAGGGAAAATGGTTTTTTTTTTTCCTGTGCTTACGCTACTGAGTTTTTAAGTGCCAACTACAAGAAGCATCGAACTGCAGACATGAACTTTTCCCTTGTTTTCTTTTGGCAGGATGTTGCAGCAGCTATCAACAACATGGTACGGCCGAGAATCCTTGCTTTCTCCTGAATCTCATATTTGGTGCTACTTTACACTGCATAGGCCCCTCATGCATGTACTGTGTTTCCAGTTTCCACAGTTTCAGAGTTCTATAGGAAGAGACAGTTGTCATTATATGAAAGTATTTGCTATGAACCGGCTACTTACAAGATTAATTCTTATTCAGACATCCTCCCCATTTAATATTTGCATAAATACCAACCATCTCTGTTGGCCAGTCTCTCCCTGATTGTTTTGTATCTATAACAGAGGTCAGGAAACTACAGTCTATGAGCGAAATCCATCCGGCAGCCTGTTTTTGTGGCCTATGAGCTATATGGCCTATAGGATTTTTATATATTTAAAGGGTTGTGGAGGAAGAAAGAATATACAGCAGAAGCTGTATGTGGCCTGCAAAGCTTAAAATATTTACTGTCTAGCCCTTTTCAGAAAGTGTGTTGACCTTTAGGGCAGTATACTGCAAATAGAGTGTAAATTAATTGCAAGGTGAAATTGTGAATCTTGCATAAGACGCAGAGTTTCATGAAGTGTCTGAAAGTGATTATGGAAAACTGCTATTGGTTTTAGTAAAAAACGTGAGGTTCTTTTGAGCCAGCAAAAATGATGCTCTTGGAAAGTTAAATCCATTAACAACCGAGGAAGAGAAAACCTATAAGGATTATGACAGGTTGGGTGCTTCAAAAGAAAATTATTTGGATTCTTATTGCTGCTGTAACAAATCACAAATTTGGTGGCTTACACAATACAAATGTGCTGTCTTACAGTTCTAGACATCAGAAGTCCAAAATGGGTCTCACTGAGCTGAAATCTAGGTGTGGGCAGGGCTGCTTTCCTTCTGGAGGCTCTCAGGGAGGGTCTATTCTTTGCCTTGTCCAGCTTCTAGGGATTGACCACATTCCTTGGCTCTTGGCCCCTTTCTTTTTTTTGGCCCCTTTCATCTTCAAGCCAGCAATGGCCAGGCAAGTCTTTCTCACACTGTGTCACTCTGAAAATTCTGCACATTTTTTTTTTGTATTCTCGTTATAATAAACCAGCAGAAGTACAAGACTCCACTGAAAGTGGAAGAGTTAACAGAATATGGTTGAACTTAATTAAACTTTCAAGGGAAATAAGAGGGTCAAACAAATTCAGTGTATGGAGAAGCCCAAGATTAGTTTGGGATAAACATAAGGATAATAGTATTCAGCATTAGTATCTTCTCGCCCCTCCCCAGCAGGTGTCTGCCATCATTCTCCCAAGACTTGCCCTTTTGAAGCATCTGCTTAACCAAATGGCTTTTCCCTCGCTATTGCAGGTATAAGCCAACCCAGTAGTAGAACCCCTTTGGATATGATGCAAAGTTTATAAATCTCATTCCAGGGTAGAAAGTGTGCACATACCCAACCCAGCACACGTGGTGTCAATGTACATGGCAGCAACTTGAATCAAATCAGAGCTGCTACCATGTGTAACCTATTATGTGGCCCTGTTGCTAATTTATTATCAACGTGGCAGAATTTGAACTCCAGATTTTTTAAACACTTCTAAGAGGCTAAAGTAATGTAGAAACAGACCTGTATCAGAAACCTAGGCATTAGGGAGGCACATTGATGGGCTCTTTCTGGAATTTTTCAGGGGGTACAGAGCATAGGACAGGTGAGGGGAGGCAGAGGTGGGAAGACGGTGGCCACAGGGCTGACATACTCATTGTGATATGTCCTTCCAGCGTCAATCAGGTTTCTTCTCATCTTGTTAGCTCAAGGTTATTTACAGATGTGATAACTAACTGGTCTCTCACAGGAGAGCCCACAGGCTTCAATCGCTGGTTTCAGGATCGGTTGTGCTATGTAGGCATCCAACTCGGCATCCAGGTGTCCTTAGGTTTTGGACATGTATGCATCCCATTGGTTGTCCAGCTGCTGCTTGGTCAGTACAGGGGGAGGAAGGACACCTCTCCCTCGTCCACAGCCTGGGCCTCTGCCTCCAAAGCCCTCTCTTCCCCAACCTCTACACCTGATTCCACCACGACCCATAGCTCCATGCCCTAGGCCCCTTCTCCAGGACCTCCATGACATCGACCACCACCTCTCTTAAAGCCCATTCGGGGAGCTACTGCTCGTCCACCGCAGAGCAGGTTTTGACCTTGAAGCAACATCCCCTAAGTAGGGTTCTCATGGCACATGCCCCACATCCTCTGGGCAGGCCTCGTCCTCCAATGGCTCCCCTGGCCAGAGCCCTTATAGGCCAGCCTGAGCATGTCTGGATGTTACTCTTACCCAGGTGCTGCTCTAAACCCTACTTAAGCTTTAATGCTGCCAGGACGGTGTCTTCTCCATCTGCTGGGCCAGTCTTCTGTTTCTGGCACTGGCTAGCTGTTGCTGCATTGTGTGGTGGCTCAGGGGCTTTTTATGGTTAGCTTTGTGCTCAGCTTGCCGTTAAGGGGCTGGGGGGGAGGGGGCAGTGGTGCAGACTCAGCTTAACATTAATCATGAACAAGCCTCGGACTTCTTCAGAAGTAAATGGAAGGCTGTCAGGTATTCTTTTAACCGAACAAGGTTTGAGCAGCTGAGTTGTATTGAAATCTCAGAATGAATCTGAATTCTTTGGACGGACAGTTCATGTCAGTTTGGCCAAACCAAATTAAGGAAGGTCTTCCAGACCAGGCGAGTGGGGGCAACCACGGATTCCCCATCACGTCCTTAACTTGGGCCTCTTGCGTTTTTATCCCTGTTTTACTTCCTGCTATGGTGGTGGTATATACATAAGTAGAGTGGTTTATAGGGGAGAGAATGTGGCATCTCCAGGGAAGTAAAGAGTTTGAGATTCTCGGCGTAGCTAGAGGCATTGTCCCTGTAAGTCTTAGTTTTGGACATAGACGTAGGCCGTGCTCTTCCTGCCTTGACAAGGCCTGGGCCTTCCCTTTTGGCTCGGCTTAGTCACTTCTTCTCATCTGCCTCTGCTTAGAACTGGACCTGAAGGCTGGACGTTTCCCAGTGACAACTTTCCTTGCCCTGGCAGCTCCCAAGAGGGAACTTCAGCCTGTGAGAGCCATGTCTGCTTTGCCGACCAAAGCAGCTCATTAGCAGTTGGTGGATAGCTTGAATCAATGAACATTTCCTTTGATTCTATCCCTTCAGTTTGGTCCAATGATGACTGGCTGAAGAAGTTTCCTGGGAAGACTCTGGAAGAGAATGAAGAGGAAGAAGGATCGGAGCCTCCCAAAGCGGACACGCAGGAGGTGAGATCGAAGGCTGTGCTTCCAGAGCAGAGGCTGGTGCTGGCACCCAGGAAGCTTGTGATGCGGCTGGTGTTGGGTGAACTAATGGAGAAGCTGTGGGTTTCTCCTTGTAGGGCTCTAGGTGAGCTTTGCAATTTGTGATTGCTGTGGCACAAGGGGGGTCTGAGATGACAAAGGACAGTGGTGTCCCTTGTTCCTGGCATCCGTCACCCTTCTCACCTTTCGCGCTCCCTCACTGAAGATTTTGGCACCAAGCTCACTGTCTGCCTGTTCCTGCCCTGATTCCAGGAGGCCCCTCCCCTCAGTCTGTAGCAGGTTCTTCTGCTTGTTGATAACACCAGACTCACCATTGCTTCTCAAGATAATTCAGGGGCTCCTCTTCTCTCCACCCTTTGAACATTAGTGTTTCCCTGAATTCTTTCCTCAGCTCTCAGCAACTCTTGCCACACTGTCCTTGTGCAGTTTCACACACTTCTGTCCCATCTGCAGTTATCACAGCTACTACCCGTTCTGGTGATTTCCTGTTCTCGAGTCCTAACCCTGACCTCTCTCCTTCCCGAGTTTCACATATTTCTGCCTGATTGTCTCATGGGCCTCATAAAGAAGCAAAGCATGTCCGAAGTGGGTTTCCTCTCTCCTTTCACTCTGGTCTTCCCCATGCTCGATCCTAGTTAATTTTGCTTTCTTCCACGTAGTCACCCAAACGAGGAAGCTCTGCGTCATCTTAGACCCCTCATTATAATTCACATCTAATGCATTGCCATAGCCTGCTCCTTTTATCTTGTAAGTCTCCCGAATCGCTCCTCTCCTGTTTGTCCTGCTGCATGTTCTCGGCTTAGCCTCTCGCCTTTCTCCTGTGAATAATGACAGTAGCTTCGTAAGTGGTCTCTCTGCCCGGGCCTTGTCTTCCTATACTGAGCAGCTAGGAGGTTTCTAAATACAGACCCCGTGGTATCACTCTCAAGCATTTGAGGGTCCCCTCACCTATAGGATTGAGTCCAGGCTCCATCACACGGATAGAAGGGGTTCGTATCCCCGTTTCATATTCTAGGAAATAAGAGTTTGTAGTTACCTATAAATCTCTGTGTTTTTGCATAAGTAGATGCTTGACTGAAATGCCCTTTCCAGCTGTTTTGTCTGGCTAACTCCTGGTCGCCTTTCATAGCTGATCTCAGTTGTTACTTTCTCCAGGAAACTTTTCAGAATCCTCCAGTTGAGTGAGATAATGTCCCTTCTGGGCTTCCGCGACCTCTGAGCTTCCGGGGCACCCTCTATCCTAGCATTTACTGCATTGTTTTGACATTACTTGTTTAATAAAAGTTTAAATATTGTTTACTCTATGCCGGGCATTGTTCTCAGTGTTTTCCAAATATTTCCTATTGACAATTCTTTGAGATAAGTACTATTATTGTTCCCAATTCTAGGTGACAAAATGGGGGCACAGTGAGGTCAGATAACTGGTTGGACATTACATGCCTATAAGTGATGGGGCTGAGATGTGCACTAGGGCTGTAAGGCTCTAGGACGCGTGTGCCTCTCACGGTCGTGGCCGTCCCTCCCCCACTGGACGGCCAATTCCTCATGGGCAGGGACCATAGCTTGTTACTTAATAACCCCAGTGTTTGGCCTGTGAGTTCAGTACCTATAAGTTGACCTAACCACACTACCAAGAGGTCAGAGACAGTAGAATTTTCTGTATCAAACACAAAGGAGGGTTTGTATTGAATGTTTTATTTATCTACTCAGCCTTGTCCAGTCAGAGCACAAAGCAAGGCCCAACCTCCTCCATTGTCTTCTGAGCACCTAGGCCCACGCCAGAGGGCTGCCCTCCTTGCTTCCACTGCAGCCGGCCTATGGCTATGCAGGGCTAAGCACAGAAGGAGGTGATGTCGCGTAAATGGGTCAGTTTAACTGGAGGAACGTGATTGGGCTCGAGCTGGGGTTTGGAGACGTTCAGAGTGTACTGTGGGCCAGGACAGTGTCCTCCTGTGCCTGCAGGGGGGGTGAAGCCAGCGACGTGTGAGGGTGGGTGTGCTGACGTTACATGCCTGGGGGGTGCGGCTCCAGTTAGGTAGCGCTGAGTCTCCTGTCACTACACGTCCAGCTGGGCGCTGTGGCCATGGCCTCTCCCTGCTGCAGCCCCATCAGGCCCAGGGCTTTCCCTGTCAGCACCTTGCTCCAGCCTGCTCACTGCAGTTGGCTTCTGGGCGTGTATTCCGAAGAATCTTCGCTCTCCTACCTGGGGAGTCAAGGAGTTCACTCTAACGTAATGATTTCTTCTGCGCCTAGGGAGAGCCCACTGCAAAGAAGGCCCGGTCAAATCCTCAGGTGTACATGGACATCAAGATTGGGAACAAGCCAGCCGGCCGCATCCAGATGCTTCTGCGTTCAGATGTCGTCCCCATGACAGCAGGTGAGCAGGACTCGGCTCGGGACGGCCAGGAAGCTGGTGGCTGAGCAAGCAGGGAAGGAAGCTGCCTCGTATCCTGGGTCTTTGACACCATTTCTACTGAGTCCATCTGGGGCATCTTGGATCCCAGCTTCTAGTAACAAACAAAGCAAAGCAGGCATTTTTGAAGTTCGATAAAGGCTTAGAACCATTAGACAGAATAAGCAGTTCAAAGTTGTAAGTTGTTTTTATTACCCTCTGGTTTGGTTTATTTATTTATTGTTTGGTAATTTTGTTTTGATGTATTTCCAAACTTACAGATATATAGAATAAGAATTCTATAAGAGCACAAGGCATGCTCCTATGTCCTTGATCTGTTTTATTGACTTACTTTTTACCCCCTATACTTTATTTATATACGTATTGTTTTCCTACCTATACCGAATGATAAGAATTTGGAGACATTATGTCCTTTGATGCCTAAATACTTCAGTATGTATTTTCTGAGAACAACAATATTCCCTTACATGACCACAGTACAACTATCAAAATCAGCAAATTTAACTTCAATACAACAGTATTAACTGGTCTTTGGGACATATTCAAATTTCATCACTTTTCCCAATATTGTCCTTTATAGTAATTTTAGCAATTTTTCTTCCCTGACAAAGATTCACACACTGTACTGGGGTCGAATCTGTTCAGTCTCTAGCTTTTCATTGTCTTTCTTGGTCTTGACGTTTTTGAAGAGGACAGACCAGTGGTTTTTTGTTTAGTTTTGTTTTTTTTATTATTAGTGTCAGATGTACAGGCCAGTGGTTTTAAGATTGTTTCTCAATTTGTCTTTGCCTGGCTCTTCCTCATGATTGGATTTAGGTTATGCATTTTGGCAGGAGTACCACAGAAGAATGTTTCCTTGTTAGCGTATATAAGGAAGCACCTGATGTCAGTTGCAGTATTTGTGATGTTAAGTTTGATCATTTGGTTAAGGAGATCTCTGCCAGGTTTTTTCCCTGGAAAATTATTATTTTTAAGGTTGTAAATTAAAAGCTAAATTTTCTCCCCCTCATTAGCTAAAGCCCATCTTCCACCGGTAACTAATATTGACAGTTGTGTGTTTCATATTTTCTTAAATATTCATAATGGCCCTTTTTACCCATAATCCTTTTTATGTTTCAATCTAGCTTTAAAAAAAGGTTTATTAAAGTCATAATTGCATATAGTTTAAAGAAAATCATTCTATCAAGTTTGTTATAAAGTATGACATTCTCCTGCCCCCACCCCCCAACACCATAATTTTTCTGCCCTGCCAGAGACAAGATTCATTTCTTTTAGGTGATTATTTTGACTTCTATTGCTATATCTCTGAAAAATATATTCATATTACTGCTACTTGATTTTTTTTCCCCTTCCGTTTTTGGCTATTTTACGTCAGTTTTTCTGGGAAACAGGTTCATGGGGATTTGCATGAAGGAAGTTTATTGGGGCGTGATCTCAGGAGCAACTCATACTCGTAATTTTTTTCTTTACATTTAGATATCTGATCCATTTGGAGTTTATTCTTGCAATGGGGTGAGGTATGGGTGCAATTTCACCTTTTTCAAATGTTTATTCAGTTGTTCCCACTCCAACTTGTAAAACATCCCTCTTTGCCCCCATGGTAAGATGGCAACTTTTATGAAATAGTGAATTTCCACATTTACCTGGGTCTGCTTCTGGACTGTCTGTTCTGTTCCCGGGTCTGTTCAGTCTATTTGTGTGCCAGTACCACACTTAAATGTTTCATTCAAATAAACATAATATGTACTTTTTTAGATTCTGAGAGCTGGAGTTTTCACTATTCAGTCAGATATTTTCTAACCTCAGCACTTGTCCTCTCTCAACCCCAGAGAATTTCCGGTGCCTGTGCACCCACGAGAAGGGCTTTGGCTTCAAGGGGAGCAGCTTCCACCGCGTGATTCCCCAGTTCATGTGCCAGGGCGGGGATTTCACAAACCACAACGGCACCGGGGGCAAGTCCATCTACAGAAAGAAGTTTGATGACGAGAACTTTATCCTCAAACACACGGGACCAGGTGGGACCTGATCGGTGGGTGGTGATGAATGGGGCTGGGCCGGGGCAGGATGGCTGTGCAGGATGGAGTGACAGGCGGTGGTTCTGGCTGAGGGGTCGGCGGTCTGGAGGAGACCCAGCTGGTGCACAGAGGAGCCGCGTTCAGCCTGGCTAGAGCTTTAGGCTTCTCTTCTCAAGGGTTTTTTTTTTGGGGGGGCGGTCAGGGGGCTTACTCAAGTTCATGTTTGCCTCCTTTTAAGAGGAAGAGGCATAGTAGCCTGGTTCTGCTGCTACAGTGATGTGTTACTGTTTTTGTAATTATTTTATGTAATTTTCAGCTGACAGAAAAGTTACAAGAACAGAACAAGGAGCTCTCATAAGCCTTCATGGGCCCTTTACCCAGATTCACCGGTTGTTTGCATTGGTGACCATCTTTCCCCATTTATTCTATTTATATTTATAGACAGCGTTTATTTTGGGGGGAGTCATTTGAGAGCAACCTGGAGGCCTAGCGTACCTTCGCCACTAAATACCTCAGTGTGTTGTTTCCTAAGAACAAGGGCATTTTTCATATTGCCCCAGTATAGTTATGAAACTCAGAAAATGATCAGTGATACAATACTGTAATGTACAGTGCGTGCTCGGATTCTGTTATGGTCACCGTAATGTCCTGTCTGAGGTTTTTATAGTTGGAGGCATCATACACTTACTCACACAGTGCCCATCCCCCGCACCCACGTCCACACTCTCCCCTTTGCCTTGCTCACGTCCCACAGCTCATCCCTGGACGTGCTTCCCTCGCTCTTGCCTCCAGCCCCACTGCCTTTCTCTCACCTCCTCTCCTGGTGCAAAACTGTCTGTGGAAGAAAAGCACACGCACGTGCTGACTGGTCCCCTTTGAGTTGAGGAGTGCACGTCTCCAGGGCGCCTGAGTGCAGCTTCGCAGTCTGCCCAGCTTGCTAGTTGGTTCTCATCCACGTCTGAGAAGAAAACACTCCTTTTCTTGGCTCCAGTGGTGCTACTGTCCGCTTCCCCTCAGCTGGTAATCATGCTTTGTATTTCACTGAGCAATAGAAGCAGAAGAGAATCACTTTGTCCTCCCACAGAAGCCACCTCTGCTACTGTGCCTGGGTCGTGCTCACCGCCTGATCTGCTTCCTGCTGAGGCTCTTTCTGTAGGCGCCACTCGAACTCTGGCTCCATCCCCTCCATCTCCCCTCCTGCACTGAGTCCTGCTGCCATCAGCGGACAAGCAGGCTGCAGCACCGCCAGCCTTGAAAAACTAAAGTAGCGTTTCCTTGACCCCAGGTTCCCCCTGTAGCTACCACTCCAATCCTTTTTAGCAAAACTTCTTAAAAGAGTTTTCTAGACTCATTGCCTGTTTGTTTCCTCTTGCCAGCAGTCAAACCTCAGCCCTCGTTTTCCACCTCTCAGCAGCATTTGATACTGTGAAGCGCTTTTTTTTTTTTGGTGAATCACACTCTTGTTGAATCCCTGCTTCACTGGCTGGCAGGACACCTCCCTCTTCTGTTTTTTTTTTCTTTTCCTCCTTTTCAATTTTTTCAATTACAGTTGATACTCAGTATTATTTTAATTTTAGGTCTACAGCATAGTGGTTAGACATTTATATAATTTATGAAGTGATCCCCCCAATTAGTCGAGTACCCACCTGGCACTATACATAGTTATTACCATATTATTGACTATATTCTCTATACTTTAAATCCATGACTATTTTGTAACAACCAATTTGTACTTCTTAATCCCTTCACGTTTTGCACCCTGCCCCCAACCCCCTCCCATCTACCACCTCAACAAATCTAGTTATTACACACATAGATGTGTTGGCTGAGTCACAGGTGATTTTCTGAAACAATGAAATCAACATGATTTTCTGAAACAGTGAAAATCTCTTCGTAAAATTTGGAACAAAAAGAAACTAAGTGTTCCCTTAGTTATATGGCAGATTTGTTTCTGGAAACATCTAATACAAAAATATAAGTTTTTTGGTTTATATGTAAAATGGAGTTAGGTTCCAGGCTCAGGTCACTATAAACAGATTTTTCTCATCTACGTGCATGAATGTTTTGTCCACACATAAAGTCTAACAGGATTTAGAATAATTCTTCAGGAACATTTGAGATCTTGATCTCTGGTATATGTTTTCAAATAAATTCTTATAAAAATTAAAAAAAAAATTCTTCTTTAGGTGGGACATTGCAGGACATCTAGATTCCCAGCTCCCTTCCTGATACTGCCAGTAGCACTCCCGGTGTTACTGACCGAAAACATACCTTGAAGTTTCCAAGTAGCCTAGAGGGGGCAGTGTTACCCCATTGAGAACCACAGGCAGACTTCTAATCCCAGGCTCTCAGTCCTGTCCGTAAATTAATCCTGCCCACTTTACGTCTCCACTCCATGCCGACCTCTCCCTGTCGTCTCCCCTCTGGACACCCCACAGGCTTCACAGACCTGAACAGTTCTTGTTCTTCTCCCCCAAACTCTTCCTCCCCCTCTTCCCTGTTTCAGCCCGTGACCCCACCACCCATCTAGCCGGTTAGTCAGAAACTTAGGGCTCATCCGTGACCCCTCTCCTCCGTCACCCGTACCTCAGGTCCACCTTCACATCTCCTCCTGGTCCGGCCGCCCTTGCCCTCCACACCCACCTGGGTGCTGCGAGCTCACCTACCCATGTCCGCTCTCGCCTCTTCCCCCTCGGAGTCTAATCTTCGAGAGGTGGTCAGAGTGAGCCGGGGCCTGGCACCTCCCCGAGCTCGCGGACCGAGCTGCTCTGCCCTCGGCGTCCCCACCGCAGTCTTGCTATTTCTCACACACCCAGAGCTCACGCCCCTCGGGGCCTCGGCAAATGCTGCTTCCTCTCCTGGAGCGCTCGTCCTCCAGTCTCCACAGGGTTCACCCCCACTTCCTGCAGGTGTCACACACGCATCACTTACCCGAGAGACCTGCCCTGACCGCCCTCTCCAAAATGGGCTGTCCTGCCTTCTTGCTCTTTTTACTCAGCTTCTTTTTTGTCACACACGTTTTACCTGAAATGATAAATTTACCTTCCTATTTATTTATTCTCTGTTCTCCTTCTGAGAATGTCAGCCTCATGAGGGCAAGACCCAGGCTTTCTGTTCACCACTGTATTCTGGAACAACGTCTGACACATAATAAACACAATTAATATTTGAATATCTGAAACAGATCTTCCCAGGGCTGCTCTGATGTGTGTCTGACCCTGATCTACTCTGGCTTTGAGAGGAGAAGGGGACACAGTCCCCATCGAGAGGGAGCACACGGTACAGAGGCCACCACAGACGAGCTGTGGCTCTTCGTGCTACACACCCTCAGCCCCGCCAAACCAGGGCCTTTTAGACGAAATTCCGATGTCACCTCCACCAGAAAGCCTTCCATGACGGTGGTGCCAGCACACATATAAAACATACACGCACATATTCTGTTAGGTGACTGCCTCGTGTGCTTCCATTCCCTGCACAGATGTCTGTGTCACTGGGCTTCACTATGTCACGGTTGTCACAGCACAATTTTCTTTTCAGTGACTTTTCCACTAGGCTGTGAGCTCCACCAGCGCTGGGACCAAGGTTCCTAGGGCTCAACAGGGGCCTGGTTTCAAAGTAGACCATAAGTATTCATTGAACGAATGATAGAACACACCAGTATAAAATGACTGAAACAAGCCTGCTTACCGCTTCACTGACTGTCAGTTGAGTGGAAGGTAAGGCATCCGCGTGGTCAGTACATCCCCGGGTCTGAGGCTGCCTGGCCGGAGGAGCCAGGTGGAGGGAGTTGACGTGCTCCTTCTCTCCCCCAGGCCTGCTCTCCATGGCCAACTCCGGCCCAAACACCAATGGCTCCCAGTTCTTCCTGACGTGTGACAAGACGGATTGGCTGGATGGCAAGCATGTGGTATTTGGGGAGATCACAGAAGGCCTGGATGTCTTGCGACAGATTGAGGTAGGTGGCCGTCCGGGCCCTTGGTGCACAGCCCCATGGGAGAGCTGGAGCGGGCCTCCTGTGGCCTGGAGAGCTGGAGTGAGGGGCCCCAGCTGCTCCCAGGAGGAGGCTGCCTCTGCTCAGGCTGGTGTGTGGGGGTGTCCCTGAGCCTGCCTTTAACCTTCGCCCTCTCTCCCCCGGTTTCTCCTCTTCTGTTCCACCTGCAAAGGCCCAGGGCAGCAAGGATGGGAAGCCAAAGCAGAAAGTGATCATTGCTGACTGTGGGGAGTACGTGTAAGAGGCACTTTCTCTACATGGCTGCTGCGCGTCCCAGAGCCATGAGCCCCGGGGAACCAGCACCCAAGGATGTCCCGTGAAGCAGGGGTCTGTGCCGTGGCCCTTCTCGGGGTCAGCTTGGAGCAGCTCCTCTGCAGGCATAGCCTGGGCTTCCTCTGGCTCTTTCCCAAGCATGGCTGTGGGCCTGGGAGCCAGCCCTGGCACCACCCTGCCCACCACCTTTCCAGGCCTTTGCTGCCAGGGCTTCTGCTGGGCCACCACTGTGGCTCCTGAATGTTTATTCTGGTAAAATAAATCCTGGTCCCTGTGCTGCTGCCTGCCAGCCAGGTTAGGTATGTTTGGTGGTTGCAGCTATAACTGGGTCGTCCTGCTAGCACAGACCAGAGTGCCTCCCCTGCTGCATCTGTCCTCCCCAGGCTGTCTCTGAGGGCATATCCTGACCACTGTAGAGGTTAGAGCAGGTGCAAAAGTGCCTCTGTCCTCTCTCTTGCTCCTGCTACAAGGCAGGCGATTTGGGTTAGCCATACTCTGTTCCTGCCCTCACACCTGCTGGTCTTGGGTCTGATGGGCACCAGTAATCAGTCTCAGCGGCCCATTCACTCCTTCATTCATTGAACTAATAGAATTGTATTACTGTAAAGTACCCAGGGCGCTTTTGCCAGGCACTGTGTTTAGTCCTGGAGACACATAAGAAACAAGCCACAGGTGGTTCCTACCTCACCCCAGTCCCACCTGGAAATCAAAGTCTGGCTCCAGTTTATGGCCTGCGCTAGGCTGGTCTCTCACCCTGTACCAGTTTTCAATCAGCCAGGCCACCTCCCAGAATCTCTCAGGAGCTGGGGCTGAGCACCAGAAACCATCAGTCACCAGAAACCTCCTTCAGGACTGCCACCTGTTCTCCTGCCACCTGCCAGTAGTTCTATCTGAATCAAATCTCGACACTCAGAAACGAAACTGCTGGGCTGGCCTGGCTCTTCTTTTGGGTTAAGATCAGGTTGAGCCTGGAGGAAAGGGGAGAAGCCTGTTGGCCCGTGTCCCCAGTGACCCCAGGCCGGCTCCTGCAGAGGGATAGGTGCTAGCTCTACCTCTGGCACCCTGAGCCAGCCTGGGTCTGCCTTCAGGTGGGGCTTCTCCCCTTCGGTTGGCTGAGGCCCGCTCCTGTGGCCAGGATTTACTACTGGCAGTATTCCCAACAGAGACCCTCACTTAGACCCTCCTTAACTTAGGTGTCCCTCTCCTGGGTGGTCAGTCACGGCTGTTGGGATGGGCAGCAGTGAGGCCAGGAGAAAGGCAGTCATTCAGGACTGGTGTGACATCTAAGAGGGACGAGGATGTGTGTGAAGTACTCAGTGTGGCCACTCTGGGTAGGACACGCAGGGACGTGGAGCAGACTGATCTCACACCCTGTGAGACGGGGAGAGGTTATGGGCATGACCTTGTCACTTACTGTGCTTCCCTGGTTGCCCTGGGAAGGTGGGACCAGTGGACAGGCCAGGAGGCCAGTGGGTGGGGGACCAGTGTGGCAATTGGTCACCCTGTGCTGTGCAAGGGCTTCCCCGGAAGTTACCCCGAGTGCACCCGTGACCCTTGTACGGGTGGTAACCTGAGACTCAGAGGTGCGGTGCCAGGTCCAGGGATTCCGGGCTAATGGCAGCCCAGTGACCATGCAAGTGTCGGCTGCTTCCCGATGCTGGGCGGTACTCGACGGGAGGGTCATGGGGGCCCCATGCCGGCCTCCGGGGAAGGAATGGTGAGACCTGGTTTGCAATGAAAAAACTAAGGCAGAGGCAAGGCACAGAATGCTATTAGAAACGGTTTTCAAAGAATATTTAATAATAGAAATTTTGAAAATGTATCAAATTGAATAAATCAGATCAACAAGCAGTGCACAGAATATAATCCTAACTTTATAAAATATCCATATATTATGTATGAAGACAATTACATATGTGCCAAGGAAAAGACTAGAAGGAATTATTAACAATGGGTTATCTCTGGTGGGATTATGCATGTTTGTATTGTTTTTTATTTTCAACAATTTCCCTGGCATACGTGTAATATTTTCTTAAGTGAGGAAAAACTTAACAAAGAATCAAATGCTCAAGGCTTCCCAGTAAGAAGAGAAACCCCAGAAAATTTGTCCCTTTAGCTTCCTGTGAGGCTGCAGGTGGGCACTGCACTCTGGCAGGGCTGCGGGAGGGGTGGGGCTGGGGGCCCCTGCAGGTCACTGCCAGCCAGGGCTCTGTTCACAGGCACAGGAGGCTGCAAGGCCACACCTCATCCCAGGAAATGACCAAGTTTAGATTTCTTAGGAAAAGCATAGCTTTGAAATAAATACAGCAGCACCTCCCAAACACATTCTGGGAAGAGCAAGTTTTAATAGGAAGTCACACAAGGAGGCCCACATTTGCAAATCCTTTTATGGTCAGACCAGTAACAGATGCTCCACTCCACACACATGTTCAGACATGGTGCTCAGTGCTCTGCGGACAGGCCTGAGCCCCATCACAGCCTTCCAAGGGCAGAACCAGTACCCCTTTCTGCAGAGGAAGGACCTTTAACTCAGAGGTTATCTAACTTATTGAAATTAACGAGGCAGAGCCAGGATTTGATGCCAGGTCTGCTGACTCCAAAACCTGCTCTCTCCTGTTCCCAGCCTCTTTTCCTGTGAAATTGTAGGGAATTTCTTGGAGCATGTTACCCACTTCCCTACACAGAGACACACAAAAATAGAGGCTTACCTGAAGAGCTGGCATCAAGGCCAAAGCTGAGTGTGATTGTGAAGATGTGTGCTGGGAGGGTGGGGGGCGAGGCAGGCAGGGCAGTTTGCCCCACACTGCATGGCCCCCGACTGGGCCATTTGCTTCTTCCTTTCATGTCAGTGTTTTACTTTGCTGTCAGTGGGCCTGAGTTTCCCGCCCTTATTTATGCTTCTAATATGCATCCTTGAATGTAACCTGGGCTGCCAGGGGCACCCAGATAAATAAAATGGCCTTGGTAGCGGAACGCTGCCACCTCATCGGCTTTGTGTCCATAAGGGTCTCCCTTCTCTGAGGCCTTTTCTATTGGATTTCCTGTGGTGGCCGCCTGGATGGCCGAAGGTGCTGGAAGGCTCAGGATGGCCGTGACCGCTGCATTTTCAGCTTGACTGCATGAAAAGGAAGTCCTGTCACGATCCTCGCGTTCCTGGTCAGCGCACCGATGGGCGAGGGGTCCACATCTTTAAAACATTCATTTCACACATTTTCCTGATGCCCCCAAACCATGCCGGGTTACGTGCTAGGCCTTGACGAGACCAAACGTTGACATCTGTCAGAAGTTTCCAAGCCTCCACTGCCCTGATCTGGGAGGAGAGAACTGTTAAATAAGGTCCTGACGTGGCAGGCTTTACGTCCTATGGCAGCTGGCACTTGACTCAGAGAGAGGAGTCAGGGTGGCAGGAAGATTCTCTAGCTCGAAGGGCCTTTGGAGACGGAAGAATCCTGTGTCCTCATGTCACAGATGGAAAACTCAAGTCTGAATCAGGAAGAGGACTTGTCCAGACAACAAGCAGGACTGAGTTGGAACTGGAATGCAGGTCTCCAGACATCCTGGCCAGTGCTTGGTCCAATTTCTGCCAACTTGAGCTTGAAGCCCCAGGCCAATGGGGAACTCAGTACCTTCCAATCTGGACCAGCCCCCTGTGTACATGGGGGGGGGGGGTTTCCTTCCTCTGTACTCGCTTCCAGAGTCCCTCCCAGGTCCAGGTGGGGGGACTGCTGACCCGCAGCGTGGCCCCAGCCTCCACCCCTGCTCTCCGGGAACCTGTCCTCAGGGTGCAGTGTATTCCAGGGATGTGTGTCCTTGGGCACATGGGTCATTCTGCCTCTGTGGGCTGTGCCTGTGGGTTGGGGCAGGCCCAGGACCTGCTATTAATGACACAGTATTTCAGGGTTCAGGCAGCTGGACTCTGTCTGCTCCAGCAGGTAAATTATAGGCTTAGCAAGTCAGAAATCAAATAAACACTCCAACTGCTTCTGCTGCTCCAAGGAGAACAGTGGTTTCTGGGAACTTCCCCACCCAGCTCAGCCTAATTACCACCTGTCATTCCCCTGGGACAGGGGCCTTTTCTTTGGCCCAGAGGTCCCCCGACCAAAAAAAAAAAAAAAAAAAACAGCACAGGACTCAGGCACACGGGGTGACCAGCCTGCTCTTACCTCCTAGACTCCAGTAGACACTGACCGTCTCCCCACGCCTGGCCAGAGGCGGCCCAGGCACCGCACACGGTGGAATGGATTGATTGCTCCTTAGCATGGCAGGAGTAGGAAACCAGTTCAACTCTGAATGGCTGGTGGGTGCCTAATGTGTTGTGTCGAGTGTCTTCAGACTCCGTGGAAAAAGTGCCTCGGCTGATTGCTGATGGCTGTGGGCAAGGGCATAGGCGGTGGTGGCATCTGTGCGTCTGCCAGGACCACTGACTGCACAAATTGTCCTTGCTTTGGCCAAGTTCCCTTTGTCTCAGTGCTGAGCCCCACATGGAGGCGGCGAGGGAACTGGAAGCCCTCAAGGCGCTGCTTCTCGGGGGGTCACACCTCTTCCCCAGGCAGGAGAAGGGAAGGCCCAGGGCAAGAGGCGCATCCAGCTTGTTGTTTTTCTAATGTGCTAACTGGCAGTGGGCCAAGTTAGGAGCCCAGTAATACACTGTACTGAGGGCATGTACATGTTTATGCCCCGGAAATGCCCGACCTAAACCCTGTGGTGAGTGACGCAAAGCCCAACCAGCCCCACTTCCACTCCAGGTGCAACTCAGATGATTCCCTGGCAGCCACAGTGTGGGCCAGGACGGCCAGGGCAGGTCCTAAGATAGGCCTGTGTGCTGACCGCAGACAGTGCCGTCGCTCACCAAGCCTGCTTGTGCCTCCGGCTCTACAGGGTGTGGGGACGGGCAGAGGGGCCTGGAGACGACCAGACCGAGCTGGACATGGGCAGAGGGATGAGGTCCCACCCTGCACCTGCGCCGGAACTGTGATGGCATTTGAAGGTCTCCTGCCCCCGGAGAGGGGCCTGAGCCAGGTGGAGGCTGCAGCCTCCCGAGGGCAGGGCCTCAGTGGCAGCCGCAGGCCTTGACCACCATATTGCGGTGTTTGCGCAGGATGACGTTGTTGCTGCTGTCATAGTAGAGCACGGAGGTGGCGCTCAGCTTGGTGGGCGCACAGCACGCCTTGGGGACTGCGTCTGGCTTCATCAAGTGCACCTGCCAGGGAGGGGCGGCAGGCAGAGGCATGAGCACGCTGGCCTCCCAGGACCCTCCGTCCCGGCCCCGGCCCTGGCCCCCCGCTCCTGCCTGCCCCTGGAGCCTCCATTCTCCAGCCAGGAAAGGCGTCACGTGCACATGTGCCCAACCCTGCCCTCCTTGACCCCTTCCCCCCGAGGCTCTCAGAGCGCCACCTGGGCACCCACCTGCTCCCTGCCACGTCCACTCCCCTTAGACCCTGCTGGTCCCCAAACAAGGTGCGCCTGGTGACCGGTCCCTCTGCCTGGTGCCCCTGAAGCACTGACCCTCTGGGGTCCCCTCCACGCCTCCCTCTTCTCTGTGCTTCTGTAACGTCCCTGACGCTGTCTTGTCTGCCTGCACTGTTCATGCTCTTTCTCCTCCTCCTCTGGGAGCTGAGAGTCGTGGGACAACCGGCGAAGCCGAGGATTCTAGGTTCACCCTGGGTGTTCTGCACCATTGTTTCTCAAAGCACTTTTCACCCCTCCTAACAGCTTCTAAGGCTAAGTATTACTCTGGGAGATGAAGAAACTGAGGGCACACGGGCCCCGGGGCCTGTGGCAGGACTTGGACCTGGGTGTAGTGGCCCCACGCCCTCCTCCTAAACAGCTTTACCCACCAAAGAAGAGCCTGACTGAGGGAGCTATTTCGGCCTCCAGACAAACATCCTGAGACTTGCTTGGCAGGATGAGCTGAGTTTACACTGGACTCCTCATCGGGCCCCACACGGATGGGCCATGAAGGCAGCCCCGAGCTGTCGGGGGCAGGACAGGAAAGGAAACCTGCTTCCATCTCCTGCGTCGTGGCCACTCCGAGGGCCCAGGCCTGCTCGGCCCTCATGGAGGCTGCTGAGCAGGACCTGGATGAGGCTGTCAGGGGGACCCTGCTCGGCAGCCTGGCTCCCGTTCCCCAATGCCCAGCCCTGTCCTGGGAGCCCCAGGTCTGAGCCAGCCTGCCAGGACTGTCAGTGGGCACTGGGCTGGCTCGAGGCCCAGGGCTCCTCTGTACCCGCTGAGGAAGCTGAGGCCTCTTTGAAGATGTCCAGCCAGAATGGGACGTGGGGGCCACTGGCACTCCACATGTGCTGTCTGGGCTTGGCATTCATAGACCCACGTGAAAAAAACCAGGTGACACCACGCTCGTGCGCCAGCCATGGGGCTCTAAGTGGCTGGAAACCAGGGAGGGCCTTTCCTGAGTTGGGACATTGGAGACAGAAATCAGGTACCACACAGGTGCTGCCATTCTGCGACTCCACCCTAGACCGGAGCTGTATCAGATCAGTGACAGAAAGAGAAACAGCCTTGTATACCATCTGGCACCAAACAGGTTGATTTGTGGAGTCTAATGTGCCATTCCATTGAATTTGCTTTTGAGCCACTAGGAGATGAAGGTTCTGTTACTTTAGGTACATTTCTCTCACCTGTGGGCCTCACTTTTCTCCTCTGCCAAATGGGTATAATGCTACTTTTCTCATGTCCAACACAAATGTATCGGACACGTGCCTTGTGCTTGCCACACCAGGACGGGGAGCACAGAAACGTCCCAGACATGGTTCCTGTTCCCATATTCGGGGGGAGGAAAGGGACATGGGGAACACTCCAATAGACAACCGGGACCCCTGGAAGTGACACAACAATCACAGCGGGCCCTCAGCGCTGTGGGGCATTGAGCGCTGGTGACCACCCCTGGCAGGGAAGGCCCGCAGATGAGGCATGTAGGGCAGGCAGGAGCTGGCTGGGCCCAGGGTAGAGGGGGAAGCCCTCCAGGTAGAACGGCAAGTGCAAAGGCAGGGAGGCAGGAGACCCAGGGCATGTGCTGGCACTGAGCGTGTGCAGGGAGAGGAAGGCAGGGGGATGGGTGCGGGGGGACGTTGGTGAGGTCGGCAAGGCGGCTAATGAGGGGCCCCGCATCCCAGCTGAGGGCTCCGACTGCCTCCTGGAGATAATGGTGCAGGAAGGGAAGTTTCTCAGCTGAGATGAGGTCAGGTCTGTGCTTTTGTGAGACCACCCAGCTACTGCGTGGAGAACGACCTGGAGGGTAAGCCTGGAGGGACACCTTCCTTCTCTTGGCCCCCAAATGCCTCAAGGCCCCCCAAACGACTCCCCCATTCTCTCCAGGGCTCCCTTGTTTCCCAGGCCTCTCCTATCCTGTACCTGCTTTGTCCCCAGGGAACCTCATCTGTTCTCAAGACCCGAAGACCAGCCTCGGGCCACGTCTCCCAGTTCAGAGCTTCACCCTGGCCTCCTCTGAAGTCGACTCGGGGATCCCGCCACCTTCCCACTTGGCCACATGGGGTCACATCAGGCCTCAAACGTGTGGCAGAAGCAGATGACTGATTCCTCAGCCCACAGGCCGCACCCACCAGGTCGCTCAGCCCTCCCTGGAGGCCCCTGGTTCCTGCCCTTGGCCCTCCCTCCAGTCGCTCCTGACAGGGGCCCTGCCTCCACCATCCTGTGGCCTCAGTCACTGCTCGCCACCCAGCAGCCACCCAGGTCCTCTTGTCAGGTGACCGCAGCAGCCTCCTCACTCTCCTGGCCTCCACCTTCCACCCATGGTCCAGCCTCCCATCCTCTCACCGCAGCCCGAGTGATGCTTCTCGAGAGTCAGATCATAACACTCCTTTGCTGAAACCCTGCAAAGCCTTCTCACTTTACTTGGGATTCAATCCACTCACCTGCCACCTTACCAGGGACCCCTAGGCCTATGTTGGTGGCCCCGGCCCCGCCCAGAGTAACCTCCCTTAGCCTTCTTTCGCTGCTCTCCAGCCCTGCCTCCTTGTGGGCCCTGAGCCCTCCCAGCGGCTCCTGTCCTGGGGCCTGCGCACTGGATCCTTCCGCCTGGAAAGAACCTCCTCCTCGTGCTGAGGCCGCGTCCTCCCTTCTCACAGGACCCACCGTCTTGGCCTGGCCTTGGCTCCTGAGGTCACTGACAGCCTTCCTGAGAGCGCAGCCGCGGCCTTTCTGCACCCAGCCCAGCCTGAGCGCTCGCTCCTGCGGAGCTATCCTGGGGTCTGTGGGCTCGGGTGGGGCAGGGGTGAGGTGGGACGGCCCTGGAGGTGCAGGTGCAGTCGACACCCCGCATCCCTCTCGGGGGTGCTGGGAGACGCACGTGCTGGAGGACGCAGCCTGTCAGCCCTCGGCTTCTCCGAGGAAGGCAGCCCCTTGGGGCCAGCAAATCCCACTTGACATTGAGAAAGGAGGTATTACAGGGTTGAAGCCTCTTTTGTTACATTTACTCTCACCCTAAGGCATCACCTTGACAACTTCTTATGAGGTAAACACAAGGCTGGGGATACTAGGTACTAGGCAGTCTAGGTAAACATTCTAGAAAGAAGTCTCAGCACAGCAAACATTTAAACACTGAGCAATAAGCAGCAGCAACGATATTCCTCACAGACACATTTTTCCTCATTTAAAGTTACCGCAGACACCAGGGCATCAAAAAGCACAACATCTGTGGAAAACCAAGAGCTGGGAGGACCAGGAGAAAGAGCCAACGGGGAGTAAACGGAAGGCGGAGCCCAAGCCCAGAACAGCCCCCCAGCACACGGCACATGGGCACATGGGCACACGAGTGACTCGCCCTGCACACGCCATGATGCGGTGGGTGAACACACACCTGTCTCTCACCCATGTGCACGTGTCACAGGAGGTGAAACACACCAGTGTGCACAGTACACGTGTTCAGAGCACACCGGTGCCCAGGTGGGATGCACACCTGTTCTGTATATGTGTGCTTGTGACCACTAGTGGGCTGCCTGTATGAGCCTGGGTCCCACCACACATACCTGCATGTCCCCACGCGCATGTGTGTGCTCGTGTGTGTGCACCAGCACTGAGTCTGCACACACAGCGTGACCACACAGGGGCCAGCCTGTACACAGGTGTGGGATGTAAGCACACGTGCACGCAGCAAAGGCTCCATGCAGAGAAAGCTCCCCGGGACCCAAGCAGGTGCTCCCATCGCCTCCTGGCTTTCTGAGGCCCTCTCCTCAGCACACCCTCCCCCCAGGGTCCAGGCAGGACGGCGAGGTACTGACCAGGGACTGCAGGATGGCGTGGTTGGTGGCGTTCATGCAGGAGTCCAGTGGGAAGGAGCACTCTCCCTCACAGTAATAGGCTGAGTAGCCTTGGGGGGCAATGACCCAGTCCTGGGGGAGAAGGGGGAGAACGGAAGAAGGCGAGTCCCATCATGTGTCTCCTCCCAAGCTCCCCCTGTCCAGCACCTGTCACGGGACGACTCAGGGCTGCCCCTTACCCTCCCTCAGCCTCAGGGCCCCATCAAACCACCCTCGGGCCCCTCGCGGGCCGTCCCCCAGACACCTGACATCCACCTGAAGACCCTTCAGCAGACAGGACTGGAAACAAGCTTTCCCCTTCACCTGCACCAGCACTCAGCACGTCCTCCCAGCCTGTCCCCCACCCCCACCCCCGTCTCCTGTGGCTGCCGTCGTCACAGCAAAGGCACAGAGGCACTGCCACCCTGGCTCAATTTCCCTGTTGGAGCTCTGACATTTTATGGCTCAGGATTCAGATTGTCTCCATTTTCATGGCTTTTATCAGAAAACACTTTCTCACTATAAAAGTAACATATTCTCCCTTTAGAAAACTTGGAAAACACAGAAGAAACAATACATGAGAAAATGGCATTCCCCATAATTCTGCCTCCTCCTCGAGATACTCTTACGATCTTCAGGTGGGGATGGTCATTTAAGAAAGAAGGAGAAGAGTAGAAATTACCAGCCAGCCGAGGTCCTGGAAGCTGACATAGAGCTCGTGCCGACGGCAAACCTGCCGACCGTGGGAGCCGTGGACGTTATCTGCAGGGGACAGATGGTGCAAGGTCTTTTCTGGGGTCCTGCTCTGTGCAGCTACCACAGGGGACTCCCAGGGCAGGGGACGCCCTGATGGGCACATTTATGGAATAAATGAATGATGGGAAACTGAATCACTTGGTCTCCTAAAGCCCATCCCTGCAGCTCTGCTGGTGCCATGACCCTGCTCAAGAACCTCCAATGGCTCCAGACGCTCCCAATGGCTCCAGAGTAACCCCGCGCTCAGCTCACCCTCCCCTGACTTTCAACCTGTGGGCCTCCTGATGCTCCAATAAACAGCCCTGGGGACCCTCAGCCATTAGGCTGCGGCACCTCCTCCTTTCCTCCTGAGGCACCTCACCTCTCCTGATTCCACAGGTCACGCAGCTCACACTGAGGTCAGCCAAAGGGCCGACTCCCATGCAGGAAAGGAAGGCCCGTAGTGGGGTAAGGACCATCCCTGATCCCCGGGGGCTGAGACTGGCCGGGAGACCTTCACCTAAACCACTGTGCATCCCACAGGGGAACTGGGGAAGAAACAAGGGCCACCAGGGGTGGTGCTGCCTGGAGGAAGAGGCACTGGATTCTGGTAGAGATTCCAGGGAAGGCCTGGTGAGCCAGGGGAGGGCAGAGAAGGGACTCCTGGGTGGCAGAGAGGCCTCAGAGACAGTGTAGTTGGTCCCCAGAGGCATGGGGCAAAAGGAGGGTGTCAGGAAAGGTGGCTGGAGGGTGACCATCGGCTTGAACCCTACTGAGGGGTAGAGGGTTGTGTCACCACCACTGGTTCTCGGCCAAAAGCCTGTGGGCTCAGACCCGGGCCAGCCCCAGACCTCACCAAAGATCCCTGGGAGCTTGTTCGGCTGCGGCAGCTCGTTGGTTTTTTTCGACAGCCTCTTCCTCAGGGGCCTCACTGCCCGAGGGGCTCGGACAGGGCTGGGGCTCGCCCTGAAAAAAGTGACCATGAAAGGCTGTTTGGAGCGCGGCGCCCGTTGCCCCAGCAGACCGGCCAGGCCAGGATCCACGCTGTGACCTGAGACAGAGAGAGGAGAAGGGCGGTCACTCAAGGGCGGTGGCCTTATACATGGACACAGCAGGGACCTCTGCCGGGGCCTGGGCGGGCCCAGGAGCACAGGGGCTGAAGGCCTGAGGGGGACCCACTGTGCCTCAGTTTCCTCATCTGAAGCCCGGAGTCCCCAGTGCAGCCCCTGCCCCCAGGCAGGCCTGAGGGAGACGGTGGAAGGAGGGCTGGTGAACCGCAGGGTTAGTGTTGGTGACAGTCATGTACAGGTTTCAACGTCATTTCACACCGATGGTCCCACTTGTCTTGACAGTAATCCTGGACCTCATGTGTCACTGAGAACCTTCAGAGTCACTGCATGACGGCCCAGAGCCACACAGCCAGGGACTCTCAGAACCAGGGTTCCCACCTCGGTCTGAGGACTCCTAGGCCCGAGGACTAGCCCAGCCACCCATGCTTTCTGGGGCGGTTAATGTAGGATTGATAACACCCAGCTGATTGGAGCAGCTGCCGGGGCGTGGCGAGTGCTTGTTCTGACGAGCAGCCCCCAAAAGCGGAGCACTCACTGTTCCCTGAGGCCATAAATGAGATACCAGGCTCCGTGGGATAGAGACACTGCACCAAAGTCCCAGAGCCCAAGTTCTTACCCACAAGGCCCAGTTAGTGGTTAAAAAAAGAAAGAAAGGGCTGTGGGAAGGGACACAATTGGGGCCTGGGCTCCAGGTACAGAGATGCCTATAAAAAAGGGATTTTACCCCATAACCACTTAAAGACTGAGGACACCATAAAAAACACACTCATTAGCCCTGTAAATGTCGACTCCACCAAGGAAACTATCTTCCTGGACCTCTTTGTCGTCCCAAATGAACTGTTGATGTTTTAATTGTCAAAGCAATATGATAACAACTCTAAAGAGACTTCTGAGAAGAAATATCACTCATACAGCACAATTTACTTAGCGATTAGCTTATCGTTATACATTCAGGTTACTTCCTGGCTTTCATTATAAGGATGAGAATGCGACAGAACCTCTTCATTTGCTTTTCCTGTGGAATTTTCTTACACTAAACACCAAGAGCATGATTACTAACTCACTTTTCTGTTGCTTAAAACACAGTGCCAAGTGTTCCACTGCCGTGTACATTTCCCCTCAATGTTGCAACTCTGATATCCACATGCACATGCACACACGTCTGTGCATACAGAAACATGCATGCATGCATTTATGTATACAGTGTACAGATGTACACATACGTAGGTATATGTATTTGTTCTATTAACAGGTCTAATATGATTCTCCATTATACACTACAGGTCAAGGACATTGCCTGCCCCACCCATAGTCTTGCTCAAAGGTCAGCTCTTAAACAGCTGTGCTTTAGACCTGTGTCCATGGGGCATACTGGATTGCACAACTAATTAATCCTGAGGCTAACCTTTGACCTATGACATCACCTGCCACAAAACAATGTGCTGGGCCCATCAGAGAATCCACTCATGACTGATCCTGCTGAGACAGGAGTCTTCAGCTGCAGGAGCTGATGCTGGAAGGACCCCAGACAGAAGCCATTCGGGAGCGTTTGGGTCATGACAAGTCACAGTACTGAGGTGCAGAGCCACAAGACACATGAAAGCTCTGCGAGCAGAGGGGAAAGACAAGGATGAGGAGGCAACAGAGCAGACAGGAGTGGGCGTGACCGTCATCAACACGGCCCTGGGGTGAAGCTCCACAGCCGGCCAACCCTGGGGACCGCCTCAGACCTGGGCAGCCCTCCAGGCCTGTGTGCTGCTGCCCTTGAACAGCAGTATCTGTGCAAGGTGCCAAGCAATCTGCATCAGAGCCAGGACAATCCTACCCTTCCCAGCAAACTGTGCAGAGGCCTGGCTGCGGGATGTGGCAAGGGGACTGACACCTGATCTTTCAGATCCTAATCTGGGAAGTCTGGGAAAGGACCCCTTGCCCCTCCTTCCAGACACCAGAGTGACCCCTCCCTTTCAGCTCTGCTTTTTGCTCAACCCAATATTTGGGCAGGCTCTCTGCCTCCAGCTGGTCGTGAAAAGGCCCAGGCTGTCTTGTTGGTGGTCCCTAGGTTGCCAAGCTCTGACAGGCCCCATTCCAGAAAGGCAGAGGTGGGAGCTCAGGATCCTCTGGGGCCCAGGATCCCTGCCTGGATGAAGGCTTGGAGGGAATCCCAGCTGTGGACCAGGTTTGCTTTTGTCCCTTAGGTCACTCCATCACATGAGGATGGGGAGTTCAACCCTTTTTCTTCTTTCTACTATCTTAACTAGCTTATCTGCCCCTGGAAACCTCTGCCTGTTCCATGCTGCTGCTGGAAAGTTCTGACACACAGAAGCCCCCAAAGGTATCCTACTGTCCCATTGATGACATTCCATTCCAACACCCCCACCCCACCCCGCAACCTGGTCATGGTCCCTCATCTCTCCATTCCAGTGTCTGTCCCTTCCTTCCAGGTGAGACCATCGTGAGGCCTCTCTGAAAGGCCTTCCTTGACCAGCTGGAATTTCTTGCTCTAATGCGCATGCGCATGACAATTGTGCACCCCCTAGATCTACACTGAGGATGCAAGCTCCTTTCCAGGCTTTGACATCCATTCTCCACCCCGCCCCCCACAAACACACACACTCTTTTATTTTTTCTTCCTAGTCTTTCAGACTATGGATTCAGGATGAAATACCTCACAGCCCCTCTTGGATTATAAGGGAATGTCAACCAGGGGCCAGTTAGGGCTCCACAACAGAGAGGAAGGATCTAAGTGTCTGTTCAGGTCGACACAGGAACACTATGAGTTACGATGACAAAACCCATCTAAGTCTGTCGGTTTCTAGAACGCCTCCTATTATAAGCTGCAGCACTTGGCAACACACAGGTGGACTGTTTATTCCCAGAGTTAACTTCCTGGTGGCATGTTAGCACCCACAGTGTCTCTCCCTTTAGTCGATCCCATTACCCGGTCACTGTCCCACCGAGGCAGTCTTGCTTTCCTTCTAGAGACCATCTATTTAGCTATGAGGATGAAGCATATGGGGGGAGGAGGTGAGGCTACAGAAAAACAAAATGTAGCAACAAAATGAAAGGCCCCAGAAGAAAAGTCAGAGGGACCAAAGGAAAAAAAAAATCTTTCATTTAGATAGCATGTCTTCTGATCACAAATTGACATTTATGTTTATATGTTTTTCATGGCACTAGTAAAATGGTGTCTTAGCTATACTCTTAGCTTATTCCCTCATCATTTTCCCCCCTACGTTCATGATTCATTCATGAGGGAAGGCATTTCAACAAAATTCTTCCTATGGGATCCTCTCAAGCTACATAGAATTTAACGTAAACATCACAGACAGTGAAGAGGACATCCAATGTCCTCAGTGACTGTAGCAGAGCTGTCTTAGGACTCACGGAATAAACAAGACAAACGTCTATGTTTTCCTTTTGTTTTAATTAAAGTCATACCCCCTTCAAGAGAATAAAGTCTATGTAGGTATAGAAAGTCTGAGATGCCAGGAGAAAACTGGTCATCAGACTGGATTTTGAAAAGGATAAGTATAATTTCTGACTTCCTTTGGATGAAATCCTGTGAGGCAAAAATGAAAAATAGCCTCAGTGACTACGGTCTCCTTCTGGGTTAGATTGCCACCTGCTGCATGGGTCTGAGATGGGGTGAGATGGCAAAGGCGCTCCCTGTGCTCTTTTGGATGTCCTCCACGGTCAGGCCTTCCCAGAGTTCAATCCGCGTCAGTTCTTTCTTCTTGTGAACGTCAAACATGGCTTTTTCCGTGATGATTTGGCCTACACACCGCTTCCCAGTCAGGGGCATCATGCATTTCTCCAAGATTTTATGTTCATTGGCCTTGGTGCAGTGCTGCATGGTGACCACCACTTTGGTCTTGATACTGGACACTGAATCCATTGCACCCCCCATTCCCTTCACCTTCTTTCCAGGGATCATCCAGTTAGCCAGGTCACCATATTTGCATGGCTCCTAGCATGGTTAGATGGATGTGTCCTGCTCGGATCATGGCAAATGAGTCGTCACTGGAGAAAAAGCAGCCCCCAGGAAAGATGGTGACTGTTTGCTTGCCCGCATTGATGAGATCTGCATCAACCTCCTCTTCTAATGGGAATGGACCCAAGCCCAGGATTCCATTTTCACTGTGAAGGTGAACAACTAAATTGGGGCTGATGTAGTTGCTGGCCAGAAGGGGGATCCCTATGCCCAAACTGGCATACATGCCATCCTCAAATTCAAGAGCTGCCCTTTTGATGATTCGCGCCCTTGTGTCCTTCACAGACATGTCTTTTCCATCTTCCTCTGTCTGGTTTGTTAAATGCTCAATTCTTTTATCATATTTTGCCCCCTGTATCACGCGATCTACATAAATGTTAGGAATGGACGTCTTCGGAGCAAACGACCCCACATCCACAATTTCTTCAACCTTTACTAGGGAGGTTTCTGCAGCCTTGCACGTGGGCACGTTGAAATTCCTGGCGCTGCCCTTGAAGATGACGTTTCCTGCATGGGGTCGGCCTCCCACTCTTTTACCAAAGCAAAATCCGCTGTGATGGCGTGCTCCAAAAGATAGCGTTCCCTGTGAAACTCCCTCCCCTCTCTGGGCTGACTCTTGATGGCGAAGTGGCTGTCCTTGTGGAACCTGATGGGGGCGCATCCTTCCTGAGCTAGGGTCCCGTAGGCCATGGGCGCGTAGAAGGCGGGCCCTGCCGGCTCGGTGGCGCTCAGCCTGCGTGCCCTGGGGCGTCAGCTCTAGCTCCATCTCGCCCGCCTAGAACTGCTGCCCGCAGAGCGCGTTCTCGCCCACGTAGGAACAGATGATGCAGTTGATCTGCTTAGTCGCCAGTAAAAGGCCCAGCCCGAAGTCGTCCACGCCCACGTTGCTGCTGACCGCGGTCAAGTCCTTCACACGGGTCTTGAGCAGCGCCCCAATCAGGTTTTCCTGCATACCACAGAGCCGGAAGCCGCAGACCATGATTTTCCCCCCATCCGAAATGTCCTTCACAGCCTCCACGGGATCCCTGTAGAACTTGGTGTGCACACGAACTCTGGTGGCAAAGCCGCAGACACCACGGTTGGCCCGCGCGGGCTGGAGCCGCCGGCGGGCACATAGCGCCCCAGTACTGCTGTCAGGAGGAGCATGGCGTCCATCGCCTGCTCCGGCTCTGGCTTGTCTGCCAGGGAAAGGTAGTGTTGGTAGTGGTGGTGGTGGTTATGGTGGGGCCCTGGGAGTCTCGACCACGCTGCCCGCGCCGGGCCGGGGCACAAGTAGGCCCCGAGTCCACGCCACTCGGAAAGACTCGGTCCCCTTCCTGCTCCATCACTACGCTCCTTCCTCCAGTCCCATGGCCCTAAATCCACTTATATGTCAGTGGTTCCCACGTCTGTATCTCCAGCACCCATCTGTCCTGGAATGACATTTCCATGGACATCTGCCCAACTCTCAAGGGCATCAGGCCCAGAGAGAACTCTTTTTCCTACCTCAAACCTACCTCTCCTCTATATTTCCCTAATTCAGGCAAAAAACCCCCCAAAAAACAAGACAAAAAAAAATCCACTGGCTGCATCCATGTTATACATGGATTCCTCTATCCACTTTTCTCCATTTCTGCTTCCCTCACTCCTCTCACCTGGACACTGGCTCCTGGGGACTCTCTGGCTTCACTTCCCTTTTGTCCCCCACAGTTCACACAACCCACCGAGGTGAGAGGGGTGTTTATTTTATACTCAACAATAGCTGAGATTTACAGAAAAATGGCGAAGACAGTACAGAGTTCCCATGTACCCAGACCCAGTGTCCCCTGGCAAATGTTAACATTTATTTAGGTTATTATAGTATATTTGCCACAACTAATGACCCAATATTGGAATTTTATTTACTAAACACCACGATTTATTCAGATTTCATTAGTTTTCTCCAAAGTCATCTTTCGCTGTCAGGATCCCATCCAGGTTCCCACGTGGTCTGTAGTCATTACAACTCCTCAGGTGCCTCTGGGCTGTGACAATTTCCCAGGCTTTTCTTGTTTTTGACCTTGACAGTTTTGAGAAGTACTTGTCACGTGTTCTGTAGGATGTCCTTCATTTGGGTTTGCCAGATGTTTTTTTTGTTAGATGGGGTGATGGGTTTCAGAGAAGATCCACCAAGGAGAAGAGGCTTTCTCAGCCCATCATATCCAGGGAACACAGGGACACGTGACTTATTCGTGGGAACCTCGATCACCTGGCTGAGGTGGTGCTGGCCAGCTTTGTCCACCGTCAAGTTACCGCCCCACCCTGCTCCATACTGTCCTTCTGGGAAGCCAGTCACTAAGCGTAACCCACACTGAAGGGCTGGGAGGGGTGCCACACCTCCTTGAGGGGGTGTCTCAGAGGGGTCTTCTGTAAAAACCCGAATCAGATCCTGTCATCCTCCACTGCTATTAAGTGCAAGTGCTCCCTAAAAACTCCAGCCCCTTGCCCTGGTTTATCGTAACTCAGAATGCCCCCTGCCTGACTCTCAATCTCCTCTCCTTCCAACCTCTCCCTGGCCAACTCTGCTCTGGCCATGGCAGCCCCTGATGTAGTCAAACACGCCAGTCCTGTGCCCACTTTCGGGCTTTCTATCCCCACTGCCTGGGATGAAGGAGGCTCTCCCCCCAAAACAGCTGGTGAATGAATGAATGCATGACTCCTTCTGGCGATGAGAAAACGGAGGTTTGGAAAGATAAGTAACCTGCCAAGGTTACAGAGTTAGAAAGCTGCAGAGCTGGGATTCAAATCCAGAGCCTGAGGATGTAACCTCTTCCCCTCGTGCCCTGCCCAGCACGGAAACTCCCAACATAGAAGGCGGCTCCCCAGAGAGAAAGAATCACCCATTTCTTGGGGAAAGAAAGCATGGACTCACTCTCTTAGCAACTCCAATGTTGGTTCTGCAGAAGGACAGGAGGGAAACCACCGCTGGTCAGGGCTTCCTGCTGTCCTGAACTGTGGGAACCTCGCCCTCTTTATCCCACTGACCCCCACAGTGGGAAGGGCATTTTCACCCCAGTGGCCACATGAGAAAGGGGTGGGCTCCAGGCCAATTGAGGGGGCTCCAGCTGTGCCTGCTGCCAGCAGCCTCGGAGGATCCCCCAGGAGAAAGTTCACCACCTGACCCCTGAGTCTTACCCTCCTCCGTTTCCACATAGAGGCGGAGTCCCAGGTCCTTGTTACGGTTCAGCAACCAGTGGTCACTGGCTACTGTCACGTCCAACACCAGCCAGCCCTCGTCCCCAGCTTGGAGCGTCTGAAGATCCAAAAAGAACAAGTCAGACTCCCTGTGGACACGAAAGAACAATTAACCGAAGCCGGCACAGCTGCCTCCGTGTTTCCAGTGCCCACCTGGGGGACAATTAGTGGGGCATCAATCCTCCTGGCTCTGGGCTGGGCACCTTATGTGCCTTGTCTCACTGTGTCTACCGTAGAAAGGTGTTAGTGTGCCCGTGGACAGATGGGGAAACTGAGGCTTGGGAGCTCAACGACCCATCCAAGGTCCCACAGCCAGGATGGCAGGGTGGGGATTTGAAGCCACGACTGATACTGGGCCTCTCCCTAGGTGCCGGGGCCTTGAGCCAAGCATCCTGCATCTGTGAGGGTGTGCGCCCAGGAAGCTCCCCTCTGTCCTCTGGGAAATGTCATCCCCGCCCCCCGCCTGAGGGCTGGGCCAGACACACTGACAGAGGCTTGACTGGGAGTTGGGGCGCAGGACAGGCACCTGTTGGCCCGCTCCCTGACCACCTCGAACATGCTGACGTGGAAGGTCCTGTTGAGCGGGTGGGTGCTGGGCAGCTTGTAAATCCGGAACTCAGCGGCTGTGACCGCCTCCCCTGCTGGGATCTGGGTCAGGTCAAAGCGGAACTCCTTCCAGTGGGGCTCCTGGTGGCCCAGGGTGCAGTCGAGCTCCACTGCAAGACAAAGTGGGCTGGTGTTCACTCCTGGCTCTGGGTTCGGGCTCTGGGGTGGCAAGGCCCGGTGGGAGCCAGGGGCTTGGGCAGCCTGGGGAGGGCATTCCCTCCCTGGGGAATGGGCTTGACCCCAGGCTCTGCTTGTCAGTGCTGAGAGGGCCCCACGAGGCCTGTAGTGAGATGCCAACCACAGCGCCCGCACGGTGGGTACCAACAAGGGCAGCTTCCATTTCTGGCCACCAAGCCCCAAACCCAGCAGGCCCCGGCTCAGCCCCCCTGCTGGGTCTGGCCGAAGATAGGTCCTCAGACCCAAGGCAAAAAAGGGCCATGGGCTGGGCAGGGACATGACAGTGTATTTCAGAGTCTGCTGATGTGCGTGGATGGCACGTGGGAAAGAGTGACTGCTCACAGCTGACAATGGAGCTGGGCCTTGAAAGGTGAGCGTGCATTTGCCATGATGTCATGGGAGAGGGACACTGCAGAGGAAGGACCAGCATGAGCAAAGGCCTAGAGGTGAGTGACACACGGCACAGGCAGGAAAACAATAGCCAGGAAACACAGCAAAGGGTGAAAGATGGCAGGTTCCTTTTGGAGCAAGGTGAAGGAGGAAGGAGGGCCAGAGGGAGAGATAGAAAGGCACAAGAAGCAAGGCAGGAGTGACAGCTCCCAAGAGGCCCAGTCAAGCTGGGGAAGTGAAGGGGTCGAAAACATGGTGAAATCTGAGTAGGCTTCCAGGAGGAGGTGACATCTGAACTGGCCTTGTTGGATGGGACAGTCTTGGAGGATGGAGAGGTGGTAGGAGGGCGTTCTAGGCAGAGAGGACCTCGTATGCACAGGCTTAGGGTGTCATAGCCATGCACAAGTCAGCGGTGTGGGTATGGGCATGAGCATAGCTGTGACCTGACAGCTGAGGACTGGAGCTCCGGCCTCGGAGCACAGGCTGTGCCTCTGGTCAGGGGGAAGCCAAGATTCGAGGCAGCAAGGGAGTGGATGGTTGGGGTGGAAGCTGTGGGGAGAGGGGAGAGTAAAGCACAGGTGGGCGGGACCTGAGGCAGCAGAGGTGGGGGTGCTGGTCCAACCCTCTGGGCAAGAGGCCATGGACGTGGGATGAATCCCACATTTCCCCAGCTGCCCGGAAATACCCAGGACAGTATATTTAGAGCCGCCTCACTTTAGCCTCCTGTCACTTTCAAACACTAAAAATCTGTGTTTCCGGAGAGCAGGGGTGGGAGCCGTCCAGCGCCTTCCCCAAAACCCAACACTGAGATTTTAATTACATGTCTGGGAGTCTTTTTAAAACTTCTCTCTCAGGCTACTGGGCTCAGTGACCACAAGTCACCAGGCTGGTGGCAGAGGCGGATGTGGGGAGCACTTCCTGTCCTCGCGGTGGGGACCTGGTCCAGTGATGCACAAGCAAACAGTTGTGCTGGGTGGGGCCAGTGGACACACATGTTTGGGCAGGAGGAGGTGGGCATTTCACCCCCGGACCAGGGAGGAGAAGAAACAGAACATCCATCGTCAGTCAGGGCGCTGGACAGGCAGCAAGTGCCCCCCCCCCCCCCCGGAGCCAGGCTGTTTCCGAGGCAGCGTGGCCCAGGTGGCATCGGGGTCCTGCATGGGCAGAGAGCATGGAGGGCAGGGTTCTGCACCTTCCCCGAGCGATGGTCACCATGAATATCTACACAGGACTCCCCTCCTCCACACACACACTGGTGACAATTCCCGTGGATTCAGGGACCACACAGACCACCTCCATTGCGTGGCTGTGTGACAATCCCCCATCTGCAGGATGAAATGGGTCCAGGCTGTTGTGACAGAGAATGAGGACGGGTCACTCCATCACATCCTTTGCCCGCCCCTTCTCAAAGCATCAGTAAGTGCATCCGTCCCCAGGCACTGGGGGGCTGACGGGTGGGTCCTGGGGGCTCACTGGGAACTCTGTCCGCAGGCCTGAGGCTCATTTCATGTTGGATCCAGGGACTGAGGGAACAAACCACAAACCTGCCAGCTCTGTGTGGGCACCAAGCCTCGCGGCCTCCTGCCCTTGCTGGGTCACGAGCACCTTGTTCACCTGAACACACCCCAGTTTCAAACTTCCATTCTGTTGGTTTGAAATCAATAAAACCCCCAGCAGTTCCAGCACAGGAAACGGCCCACCCTGACTCTTCCAGGCAAGCACCAGAGGGTGGGAAACTTTTAGGAAAATACTGCTTTTCATCAGAAACTGATAAAACTTCCTGGGGTGCAGCATTAAACTAGACATTACTGTAACGGACCAAAGGGGGTGTCCCCTTTCATTGGTAGGACTGTGGGGATGGACATCTTTTCAGAAGTTGCTCCTTCGGGTTAGGGAAGATAGTTCTCAAAAGCTGAGTGAGGAAAAGCATTTGCTGGGACCTGGATTGTTCCCTGAGGTAGTCCCCAGGCACGCAGCGCCTGCTTTAACCACGAAAACCTCGCTGAGAAGCATATATGCTCTGGGCTGTGGCTGAGGCTTCTGGTCCTGACCAGGTACTTTCCAGGCGAGCTCCTCATCTGTGAAGTGGGCATGAGCATAGCTGTGACCTGACAGCTGAGGACTGGAGCTCCGGCCTCGGAGCACAGGCTGTGCCTCTGGTCAGGGGAAGCCAAGATTCGAGGCAGCAAGGGAGTGGATGGTTGGGGTGGAAGCTGTGGGAGAGGGAGAGTAAAGCACAGGTGGGCGGGACCTGAGGCAGCAGAGGTGGGGGTGCTGGTCCAACCCTCTGGGCAAGAGGCCATGGACGTGGGATGAATCCCACATTTCCCCAGCTGCCCGGAAATACCCAGGACAGTATATTTAGAGCCGCCTCACTTTAGCCTCCTGTCACTTTCAAACACTAAAAATCTGTGTTTCCGGAGAGCAGGGGTGGGAGCCGTCCAGCGCCTTCCCCAAAACCCAACACTGAGATTTTAATTACATGTCTGGGAGTCTTTTTAAAACTTCTCTCTCAGGCTACTGGGCTCAGTGACCACAAGTCACCAGGCTGGTGGCAGAGGCGGATGTGGGGAGCACTTCCTGTCCTCGCGGTGGGGACCTGGTCCAGTGATGCACAAGCAAACAGTTGTGCTGGGTGGGGCCAGTGGACACACATGTTTGGGCAGGAGGAGGTGGGCATTTCACCCCCGGACCAGGGAGGAGAAGAAACAGAACATCCATCGTCAGTCAGGGCGCTGGACAGGCAGCAAGTGCCCCCCCCCCCCCCCCGGAGCCAGGCTGTTTCCGAGGCAGCGTGGCCCAGGTGGCATCGGGGTCCTGCATGGGCAGAGAGCATGGAGGGCAGGGTTCTGCACCTTCCCCGAGCGATGGTCACCATGAATATCTACACAGGACTCCCCTCCTCCACACACACACTGGTGACAATTCCCGTGGATTCAGGGACCACACAGACCACCTCCATTGCGTGGCTGTGTGACAATCCCCCATCTGCAGGATGAAATGGGTCCAGGCTGTTGTGACAGAGAATGAGGACGGGTCACTCCATCACATCCTTTGCCCGCCTTCTCAAAGCATCAGTAAGTGCATCCGTCCCCAGGCACTGGGGGCTGACGGTGGGTCCTGGGGCTCACTGGGAACTCTGTCCGCAGGCCTGAGGCTCATTTCATGTTGGATCCAGGGACTGAGGGAACAAACCACAAACCTGCCAGCTCTGTGTGGGCACCAAGCCTCATGGCCTCCTGCCCTTGCTGGGTCACGAGCACCTTGTTCACCTGAACACACCCCAGTTTCAAACTTCCATTCTGTTGGTTTGAAATCAATAAAACCCCCAGCAGTTCCAGCACAGGAAACGGCCCACCCTGACTCTTCCAGGCAAGCACCAGAGGGTGGGAAACTTTTAGGAAAATACTGCTTTTCATCAGAAACTGATAAAACTTCCTGGGGTGCAGCATTAAACTAGACATTACTGTAACGGACCAAAGGGGGTGTCCCCTTTCATTGGTAGGACTGTGGGGATGGACATCTTTTCAGAAGTTGCTCCTTCGGGTTAGGGAAGATAGTTCTCAAAAGCTGAGTGAGGAAAAGCATTTGCTGGGACCTGGATTGTTCCCTGAGGTAGTCCCCAGGCACGCAGCGCCTGCTTTAACCACGAAAACCTCGCTGAGAAGCATATATGCTCTGGGCTGTGGCTGAGGCTTCTGGTCCTGACCAGGTACTTTCCCGGCGAGCTCCTCATCTGTGAAGTGGGCATATTAGGAGGCGTTTTACACAGGGCTGTGAAGGACTTTGTAAAGAGCAGTGGCCATATCCTAGGAATCGGGGAGGGGTGCTGACCTCTAATTTCCTAACATAATTGACATATCAAAGTGATGACATCTGCCATGTGTGAAACTCAAGAGCCCTGGGGTGGCAGGAGAAGGAGACATTCAATATTCTTTTTTCTGAATAAAGTATGAAATGAAAAGATTATATAACATCAAATGTATCAATTCAACGGAAAAGTATTTGGACAGCATCAGGGCACCTCCTTTTCACCTGCCTGACCTTTGTCAAGGCGCTTGATCCTTTGGGCCTCAGCGCCCACATCTGCAAAACGACCACTTGAATGAAACTGTAAATGAAACTTAAAAAGTCAGGTTTGCTATTGCAGCCAGGACTCAGTCATGGTCCAGCACATGCCTGTAATATAGTATGTAGGAGCACTTTCTTTTCAGTGTCCCTTCATGCCTCCACCTTCAAGCTTCCACCTTCCTCATAAGCAGGGCGTGGACAGATGTCCAGGCTCGGAGAGGCAGCCCCTCAGCAATGCCTCTATGGCCGTCACCCAAGTTCTGGTTGAGGCACAGAGCAGAAATTGACCCTTTCTTCATGAAAGTGCTGAAGATTACAGAACTTCAGAGCTCAAAGGACAGAGATCACCACATACGCTCCCCTCCCACATTTGTACACATGTGGAGATGGAACCCAGGGGTCCTGACCCCCATCTGGGCACTTTGCATTGCAGTGGACCTCCATCCACCATCTGATACTGAAAGAACAGCGTAGAACCCAAGGTGGACTTGGCCTGTCTCTGCTCCCCACCCCACTGCTATTGTTGGATGGTCCACAGAGGAAATTTATGGGAAGGGTCAAGGTCTGTACAGTGTGATTTTTTGGGTTTTCCCAGAAAAGTTTTGTTGCTGGTTATGGGGTTGGGAAGTTCATTCCCGGGTCCCCTGGCAGATTCAGACAGGCTGGGTGAAGGGCAGAGGGTGCTTCCTTCCTGGCCTATGTTCTGGATTCTGGCCATCTGAGATATGCACTGCCAGGAGTCCTCCATGGTGGCACTGGAGGTGAGGGAACCATTGATGCTTGGAGCAAGGTTTCTGGCTAGTAAATTATTTCCCTCATGTGCAAAATCTAGGACAGGGATGACTAATGGGGGGGGGTGTCCCATGATTTCCCCTTTGGGCATGTGGGAGATGACTCCTGACTATGCCGCCCTCTCATGCTCTGGAGCCTTTCTAGCAACACTCATTTTGTTCTGTTCATTTTTCCTGGTCACATCCAGGAATATTCATTCATTCATTCAACGCATTTGAAAGCAGTGTTTATTAAATGCAAGCCATGATTTAGGCATTGGGGAAACTGCAGACAAGACAGACCAGCCCTGCCCCTTGGGAGTTTATAGTGCAGTGGGGAAGTCTGGTAGCAAACAAGAAAGTAAACAAGATCATTGCAGGTGATGAGGGTAACGAAGGACATCAAACGAGGGATGGCATGGTGCTAGTGTGGGGAGGGTGTGCGGGAGTCACTTTATGTTGAAATAATGTTAGATTATTCAGATTTAGAGAAAAGTTGCTGCAAGAATAGTACAGAGCCTTCCCATATGCTCTTTACCCAGCTTCCCCTGAGAAGAGCATCTTACATAAACAAACCATAGTATAATGATCAAAACCAGGAAACTGATATTGGTACAATGCCATTAACTATAGACTTTTCTTGAATTTTACCAGTTTCCACACTAATGCCCTTTTTCTACTCCAGGATTCAATCACGGATTCCACATTTCATTTGTTTGGTATCCTTGGTCTCTTCTGATCTGTAACCATTGCTAAGCCTTTCCTTGTTCCTGACTGGGACACTGGCCAATTATTTTGTAGCATGTCCCTCAGTGTGGATTTACATGATGTTTTCTCAGGACTGGCCTGAAGTTACGGAACTTGGAGACGAATACCACAGAAGTGACATCCCCTTCCAAGCACATCAAATTGTAGGACCAAGCAAACAATTAGTGTGCTAGTACCCCATTATTCAGTGAAAAAGAAAACAGAAATATAAAATTTAAAAATTTGAATAAAAGCCTAAAATATTAAATTTGAATTGGAAAAATTAGTCTGAAGGCATGATTTTTTTTCTCTTAGAAAATATACATTCCCTAGCTTTGTCCACTGAAAAAGCCTCTGAACAATGGCCACGCAGGGATAGTGGGAGCCTCACACTCAGGGTGCAGTCTCTGTATCCACTCCACCCCAGGGCACAGGGCTCTTGGAGAAACGGCCGATTTCCCACTCAGGGCAGGAAATGCCTGAGCAGAGCCTGGAACATCTCACAGCAGAGGTGAGGAAGCTCTCAGAAACTCCTAAGAGTGAAAGTACTTGGAAGCCAAACTAAAGAGGCTTCACAATGGTCAAAGAAGGGACAATTTGAGCACCAGAGAGAATAACAAATACAAACGACTGAAACTCATCGCATAGGTTAATGTCTGTTAGTTCATCACCCTCATCATAGAACAGCGGCCTGTTTTAGACAGGATTTCTCAACCTCGGCACTGCCATTCCAGCACAGATACTTCTCAGGTGTGGGGGGCTGTCCTGTGCACGACAGGAGGTTTAGCAGCATCCCCAGCCTCAGCCCACTAGATGCCAGTGACACCGCCTTCCCCTGCCCAGCTGGGACAACCGAAATGTCTCCAGATATTGCCAAATGTCTCCTGGGAGATTGAGAACTACTGCCTTGGTGAAACCTGGTAAATGAGGGGGAAAAGTAGTCAAGTCTGGAGAAGGAGAAGGAACCGGACATGTGAAGAGGTGGCCCTGCATGTTTCAGAAACATCCAGGAGCCTGGCGGGGCTGAAATCTAGTGGTCCAGGGCTGAGGTGTCCAAGATAAGTCTGGAGTGACAGGCAAGAGCAGTTGACACGTAACGAATTCTGTTTCTCAGCCCTCAATAACTCAGCACAGTGATTCAAAGGATCTCTGACTTAGCAAGAACTTGATGAAGCTCGACTGCTGCTGCTGCCGGGACAGTGCATGACCTTGTGAGGTGGGTTGGAAGACCCTGGAGTTTCCTGTGGCTAATAGACACTTGACAGCCAGCTCTATGGACCCAGGCCAGGGTCTGGGACAGACAATGTCACCACTACTTCCACGAAGCGCCACTTGGGGAAACATTCAAAGTGATTACTTTCTTAACTCTCTTCCCTGGCTCCAGAAAAATAAAGAATCACAGGACCTTCTCCACCGACCCCTAATTAAACCACCTCCGGGTCCCATGTTTACGGGAAGGGTCCGCTATGGGCAGGAGGCAGCCTACATTTCCGCCTTTCCACTTCTGAGGCCTTGAACTCACCACCTACAGGGTACACCTCCAGACGCCACACCTGGGTCCACAAGCGACACCACCAAAGGCTTCAACTATTTTTGTGCCATGGACAAAATTTAGAGTCATCCAGACAACTCAAATCTGTCTTGTTTCTGACCAAAAAGTAAGACTTCAAAAGACCCCCTGTTCCTCAAGCTCAGAGCAGCCGTTCAGGGAACAGAATCTTCTGTGTCCATCCATCCTTCCTGCCCTCAAACCCTCCCCAGCCCCGCAGGGTCCCCAGGAGGGACGCAGCTCGGCTCTGCATCCCAGGCCCCCTGAGCTGGCCCGTCTCATCCACATGGCCTCCTGGGCCGCCTGGCTGCCTTCAGCCTCCCCCAGGCCCTCCTCCAGCCGTTCTCTCCTGCCTGGCCCCCAAGGTGGAGAGCAGGCTCCCTCAGGGCCCTGGAGGCGGACGGGCTGGGCCTGTTCGGCTGGTCCTGCCAGTAACAGAGGTCGAGGGGCCCACTTTAGGCCTCAAACAAGACCCGTGTCCCCAAGGCCTGTGCTGCCCCACAGGGGCGCCATGGAATTGATCACCTATCGATTCTGCATCCTGAGGGGCTTCCTCCCACCCAGAAATCTCAGCGCTCCGAGAGGCGGCCCAAGGCTTCATTTCTGAGGTATTTTTAGAGAGTTCCCATTACTGACTTTTTTCAGAGCTGTTTCCATAAATGGCTCTGCACTCATAATTACTGGTCGGGGCCTCAGACGGCTTTAGACCCCAAATTAAAAGGGAACACCCGCACAGGCCACCACATCAAGCCTGCCAAAGCCAAAAATAGATCCAAGGAGATGTGAGCAAGAAGGATGCGATTCCTCCAGTTCAAACCGGAGGAAGAAGTGAACTGTGGGCGTTTTCCAGAAAGTTGTGGTCTCGGTGACACATCCCTCTCCCAGGGGGAATGGGATCCCGTGAGGAGGCAGGCTGGGTGTATCTCCTGCCCCATGCCTCACCCCTGGAGGAGCCTCCATCAGGAGGCTAGGAGTGGGCACATTCTTTGGTCAGAGCTGGAAAGCCCTTCTGGGCAACCCTGCATAGAAGGGGAAACTGGGGCCCAGAAGGGGCAGAGACTTGCCAGGGGTCACGTGTCAGGTTAGGAGCCCTTCATGTGGACTTGCAGACTCGGAGCCGGTACAAAATGAGTGGCCCTAGAGTTCCTCTCAGTGGCAATACTGGGATGAGGGGGTCACCTGTCTTCAGGTTCTCCTGTCAGCCGGTGCCCCGAGAATGCCTCCTAAAGCCCCCTTCCTCCAGGCAGGGCCCTGAGGGGACTTGGGGTCCCAGGGACATGCTGCACCCATTGTCAGCTTCCGAAAAAACAGGAAGGGCTGGCCCTGCTTTGCCCCACTGACTGGGCCAGGCTCCTTCACGTGGTCCCCTGCCTCCCACTGAATTCCTTTCCTTCATGCAGAATCTGGGGTGCACAGCGGGTGGGGGGGATCATGAAGAGTCAGATTTGGTCCCTATTCTAAGGTTGCTCATAGTTTCCTGAGGAGGAAGAAAAAGAGGGGATGCCCCTGAATCTGCAGGCAGAAAGCGACTAGAATCCCAAGAGAAACACAATGGGGCACAGGGGGGGCTCTAAGCATGGAGGGAGCCTTGGGGGAGGGGGTCAGAGATACTTTTCTAGGAAGCCTAGTGAGAGTGGTGGAAGAATTCTGACAAGCAGAAATGGAGCAGAGTGTTCTAGACAAAGGCATAGAGGTGGGAAATAATGTGCCAGCTCCCATTTGAACTGTGTGAGGCACCACACTGGGCACGTTACATGCCATTTCTAGTAATGCTTACCCAGGCAGCCTGACCCTGGAACTGTGCTCTTTACTCCTTGGCTCCAGGAGGTCCGTAGGTAAACGATGGGGTGGGGGTGTAGATAAATACAACAGGCTCTTCCCTCATCATACTGACTGCCATTTTGAGCAGGCCAGGCATTTGCTAAGTTGTTAAATGCCTTACCTACGGTATTTAACCATTATACTATGACACAGGTATTATCCCAATTGTAAAGGTGAAGAAACTGAGATTTTAAGTAACCCGTTCAATATCTCAGAGCTCTTGAGTGGCAGACGCCGGATTAAAAACCAGTGTGTCCTACTGCAGAGTAGTCAACCATTATGCGCCCCCACCCCGGGCCGACCTCCCCTCATTGCTGTGATCCAGTTTTCACATCTGCTCCTATGGATCTGGGTACCCAGGAACAGGGCCAGTCACTTCTACTTTATGAGACTCAACTTCCTCCTCTGTCAGCTGGGGGCAATAGTACTCATTTACCCCAGCAGGGTGAGAAAACACTGAGGAAATGGGGTGGGGAAAGAGGAGTCAGTTATCAGGGATCCAGAGGGCAAACCGTCCTGCGGGCCAGACAGGATTTTAGAGAAAAGGCATCCACCTTCAGCTCTTGGGAAGAGAGACATCTTTGGAAACCATCAACAAAATGAAAAGGCAACTTACGGTATGGGAGAAAATATTTGCTAATCACGTATCTGATAAGGGTTTAATATCCAAAATATATAAAGAACTCATACAGCTCAATAGCAAAAAACAAACAAACAATAATCTGATTTAAAAATGGGCAGAGGAACTGAGTAGACATTTTTCCAAAGAAGACATACAAACAGCCAAAAAGTACATGAAAACGTGCTCAACATCAGAGAAATCATCAGGGAAATGGAAGGCCAAACCAAAATGAGGTATCACCTCACACCTGTTAGAATGGCCATCATCAAAAAGACAAGTTAACAAGTGTTGGCAAGGATGTGGCAAAAGGGAACCCTTGTGTACTATTGGTGGGAATGTAAATTGGTGCAGCCATTATTGAAATTATTATTATGAGGCTCCTCAGAAAATTAAAAATAGAACTATCATATGATCCGGCAATCGTACTTTCTGGTATTATCCAAAGGAAATGAAAACAGGATATCAAAAAGACATTTGCACTCCCATGCTCATTGCAGCATTATTCACAATAACCAAGACATGGAAACAACCTAAGTGTCCATCGATGGATAAATGGGTAAAGAAGATGTGTCACATACACAATGGCATATTAGTCCTGAGAAAGAAGTAAATCCTGCCATTTGTGACAACATGGATGGAGCTTGAGGGCATTATGCTAAGTGAAATAAGCCAAACAAACATATATGGTGCATGGTATCACTTATATGTGGAATCACACACACAGAAAAAGTCAAACTCATAGAAACAGAACGTAGAAAGTGCTTGCCAATGGCTGGGGAGGGAGGGGGCGAAAAATAGGGGTAAGTTGATAAAAGAGTTCGAACTTTCAACTACAAGATGAATAAGGTCTGAAGATCTAGGGTAAAACATGATGACTGTAAGGGATAACACCGTACTGTATAATTGAAATTTACTGAGAGAGTAGAACTTAACTGTTCTCACCAAGTAAAAAAAACCGATAAATATGTGAGGTGACGGATGCGTTAATTAACTCAGTGGCGGAATCCCTTCACAGTGTATACATATATCAAATCATCATGATGTACACTTTAAATATCTTATAAGTCAATTATTCCTCAATAAAGCTGAAATAATTTGTTTTTTTAAAAAAGAGAAATACTTTTGGGCAGGTGGTCCCTCTAATAGTAAGATAATTTTAAGACGGACAAAGAATTTACTATTAAAGGAAAGACAAAGTCGCAAAACAGTGGGCAATTTATGTCCCACTTTGCAAAAAAAATAATAAAATGTTAGTATCTATATTGATAAAATATCAAGGCTGATGGGGGGGTGCTATACCAAAGGATTAAAATGCTGGTTTTCTCTGAAGTAGAGGCAGGACTACCAGGGGTTTCCATGTTTCTAAACATATGGTCTGAATTTTCTATAATGAAATTCTATAATGAATCTATATATGAATTTTCTACAATGAACATGCCTTAGTTCTATAATTCCCCAAAACAAATACATTTTTTAAATGAGATTCTCAGTCTACAACATACATTCAATACAGTCCAATTCAGCAGCACTTACTGGACCTAATGATCAACTAGGCCTCTATCTGGGTGGAGAGGCAGCTTCTATGGAGAAGAGCGGAGGATGTGCAGACAGGGAGACCACCTGCTGTGTGGCCTTGGGAAAATCACCTAACTTCTCTGAGCCTCACTTGCCTTTTTAAAACAAAGATGTGATAGTAACTGTGAGATGCAAATGAAGGAACAGATGTGGAAGTTCTGTGGTCATCAGGTATAGTCATCACTGGGTATCATCTCACACAATCCCTAAGGGGCCCACAGGTAGGGACCGTGAGAATCTCTATTTTACAGAAGAGGAAACTGAGTCTCCAAGAGGTGGACTGGAAAGTTATGATCAAACTGAGAGTAGGTGGCAGGGCGAAGATGCAAATCCTGTCAGTCTGAGTCCAGGTCAGAACCCCCGACACCGATCCTATCAGTCCTCCCAGTGTCTTTTCCCCTCTGGGTTTCCAGACAGGGGGTATCACCGTCTACACCACGTGACAATCGTCTTTATGGCTGCTGTATTTGTTCTTTGTCTCTCCCACTAGAACGTCAGCTCCATGAGAGCAGGGTCTTTGTTTTGTACACTGTCATATCTCAATGACTAGAACTATGCCTGGCACAGAGCAGGTACCACGTGACTACTTGTTGAATGAATTGATGAAAAAATGAAAGTCCCTAGTAAAGAATCAAAGAAAGTGACGGAGACCAGATCTCTTACTCCCACTGATCCAGCCTCTCTCAAATCCAACAGCCTCAGTTCGTCAACACCCCTGTCCTTGGCTGCCTGAGAACCCAGGAATAAATTAGTCTGGTGCAGGGAAGGATCAGGACAAAAGTGAAGATGGCTCCATTCATTTCTGGCTGGACTTCTGCCTACAGTGCTGTTTGTGCCTCAGTTTCTCAATCTGGAAGATGGGCACCTGCCATCCCACTGACACGTGGAAGAGGATTCAGGAGGAACAAGCAGAGGTGATACTTCCTGCCTCTTTCCTCCCTCCAGAGGGGCTGAGTCAGCCCGAAGTGCCCGAGGTACAACCAGTCACACCTGTGCTCAGGCCGAGGGGACAGAGTGCTGTCAGAAGGCGCCTCCAACAGAACCACAGGGTCAGGGCTGCGTGGCCCCTCATTTTTCTGACACCATCACTGTACTGGACAAGAAACCAGAGGCCCAGAGAAGGGAAGGGGCCATGATTCGGGACATGGAGGAATCAATGGCAGGCCAGACAAGACAAAAACCTGTGTATTGCCTCCCAGCTCAGGGCTCTCTCTTCCCTGAGCACATGCGACACCAGGGTCTGGCTCTGTCTGCTCCACACGAGTACTGGCCCCCATTACTGCATCCTGGCCAAAAGCAGCCAAGGCTCTACAAGGCTGAGATTGACAGACAAGCCAGGCAGGGCCGCCGGCTCTGCCCACAGAGGCATGACCCAAGGGCCGGAGGCCTGGGAGAGGCCCGTGGCCTCTGCGTCCTACAGGCTGCCATTGATGGTCAGGGACCTAGTAGGCAGCAGGCATGGCTTCTCAGGAGCCAGATGAGGCCGATAGGAGAGGTGGAACGGGAAGCAACAGGAGTGGGAGCCTGGGCGTGGGCGCTGTTAGCACAGACTCTCTGCTGTTAGACTCCAGAGGGTTTAGGGGCCCCGATTTCACATGCCTGAGGCCTGGGCCTCCAAACAAGAAGAGAATCCTGTTAGGTGCCTAAGCCCCCACATCAGCCCAGATAATTACCAGGTCAAACCACTCTCACTGAGAGTTCTACTAGTGCAATTAGTAGGACAGAATAAAGAAGGCCCTGCTGGCAGCTGGCTGGCCCCGCCCACAACTGGGCTCCACTGAACAAGGACCTGCCTGTTGATCCCACAGCGTCAGAGGCCTTAGATCCTAATGAAACACGCAGAGATGGCGGGGGAAGAAGCTGGGGTTTGGAATCCACAGCCTGGATGATGGCATGGATGTGCTGTGTCGCCCTGGCCTGGCCATTTAACCTCTCGGAGCCCATGAAATGACGCTGGTCAAATAGCTGGACATGGCGCTGCATGGATGGAATGAGGACTTACACAGCTATGGAATTGCAAATGCTCTTAATTTAAAACTGGTGGAAACACCTTTGGTTCGCTTTTAAAATCTGTTTCTGGGTTTCACATGTGTATAAGGCACATGGGGACATTCCCATCACATCCACCGCAAGGCTGAGCAGCAGCTGGGAGGGGCTGGAGTCAGGGGCGGTGACCAGAGCCAGGTTCACCCTAAAAGAGGATAACTTTCTGCTCCTCCCATGTATCAACTAATCACACAACTCTGAGGAGTCACTGATGACTGGGAGTCCCATTTTACAAGGAGGGACCTAAGGCTCAGAGAGCGCGAGGGACTTGCCTAAGATCACACAGCAGTCAGGAGGGGAACCAGGTGTTCCTGGGCTCAGGGTGCTGCTCAATTCACAGCAGCAGCTCCCACTAGAGCTGTGCAAGCTTTGACCCAGGGGATGTGGGAGGAAGCAGGACATGGCCTGGGTGGTGACTCACTTTAATAGATGGCTCCTGGGGGACATTCTCAGGGTTACTGCCTCCACAGCTCTTCTTGGTCCTGAGCCCTGGGTCAGCTTGTTCCGAGGACAGAGCTCCAGCCTCAGTTCCCATGCTCTCTGTCCGAAGTCCCCACCCCTGCCCTCTAACCAGAAAGTTGGCATCCGAAACCCACAGGTTGGAGTCCCGTGCCTGGCACTGGGCTCCCAGCAGAGGTTAACAGCTGCCTCCAGCAGCTCGCTCACCCACCCTAGGCCACCACCAGTTCTGGGTTGGAAGGGACAGAGGCCTCCTTAGCTGTCCCCTCTTCCTGACTTTGTGTGGGAAACAAATAGCTGAGGACCCCACAACACCTGCTGCTGCTCCGTGTCCCCCGGAGCCCTCTGCCTAAACCCCTCTTAAAGCTCCCTCCACCCTGAAAGGCTGCCCCCCTGACAGCAGGATGTCCTTGAGGACTGGATGTAGAGCCAAACAACCTGGGCCTGTCCTGGCTCAGCCACGTAGAGGCCATGCTATCCTGGGCATGACAGTGTCTCTGACCTCACGATCCTCATCTGGGAGATGGGGATGAATAGGCTGTTAACTGGGTTGTTGGGAGGATGAAGATTGATGCCATAGGTGAAGGGAGGCTGGTGGCCTTGGCAAGAGTCCTTGCTCTGCCCTTGGCCCCATCGCTCTCCCCACCTCGGGCTGAGCTGTCGTTCTTGGGTCCCCAGGTCCAGTCTGGGGTCTGCCTGAGCCCAGACCCTTGACCCTCACTGGTCACAGAGAGGAGGCAGAGCAGATGGGGGACAAATATTCATGACTGTAGATTAAAGAGTTTAGTATAATGGAAAAAGATACCTTGGAGAACTTTAAGGGTAAATGGCTCCTCGATTTCGAATGAAATCTCTGCAGAGGAAAAGCTGGGCTTTGCCTGGGAGAACAACGAGGAGCCAAGCTGCCCAACAGGTCATTCCACAGGCCTGGACACTCACTGCATGTCAAGCCATGTCCCAGGTGCTGGGTGTGGGTGACATGACCACAGACTGCCCCACTGAGCCGAGTCTCCTCCTTCCCACCTGCTCCCCTGACAGCCACGCCCCCACCTCCAGGCTCTTGGGCTTTGGCCCCGGGAAGAGGCTGCTGAGCACTCAGGACATCTGGGTTCTCCTCTCAGCTCTGGTCACTTTGGTGATGTGACCAGGGTTTTCCACAGTGAACTTTGTCCCTCTCTTCAGTACAGCCCTTATCACAGTGACAGCATCACAGCCTCTGTTTACTCATCCGTCTTCTCAGGACCAGACTGTCTTCCTGGCACTGCCCGGGTCCACCCGACATTACATGATTCCTATTCTTGGGTGTGTTTGCGAGCGGGTGACTGTACACGCCCCTGGGACTCACATTCCTGCGTCTGCCCCGCCAGACCCACAGCTCGCCGACCCCCACACCCCTTAGTCCTGGCTGCCCTGACCTCGGCAGTTCCCACTCCTCCGCGGGGTCCGTCCACCAGGCGGTGACTCTCGGTTCACCGCAGGGGCACCCGCTGCCCAAGGCTGTGCACTCGATCCTGCATCCCGTGTTCCTCCCCGAGGGGCCACCGTGGGGGCGCCAGGACACTCAGCTCGCCGTCCCTACACGCGCGTTCTCGCCGAGGTGGCACGGTTATCGAAGTCAGAAACGCCCATCCCTAGAGTTCACACTCACCCATGTTGACAAAGCTCATGACCAGGTCCGTGCGGCCGAGGCGCCGCTCGCGGGGTCCGCCGTCCTCGTCGTCGTCGCCGGCCATGGCGTGGTAGAGGTCCAGCATGAAGAGCGGCGCGGACGCGGGCAGCCGGGCGGCGGCGGGCGGCGCGCGTGGCCGTGGGCGCCCCGGCAGCCCGAGCACCGCCAGGATCTCGCGCTGCAGGTCGCGGCGCTCGCGCGGGCCCAGACGGCGCTGCGGACACCCGGGAGCGGGGCGCATGCCGGGGCCGCCGCCGCTCAGCGCGCACAGCGCCAGGCCCAGGAGCCAGAGCGGCCCGGGGCGCGCGGCCATGGCGAGGCGACTGGGGGCTCTCACCCCGCACGCATCCGCTGCGCCGTCGGCCCTGGGCCGGGACCCTGACGGCAAGCGGCGGGCCGGGCTCGGGGACGGTGGGACAGCGCGGGATTCGCCCGCGGTCGCAGCGCCGACCCGACAGCGCCCTACGCGCGGCACCTGTCGCGGTTCTTGGTCGGTGGCCGCGGCAGCCAACGCCTCGGGCAGGGGCTACACGGGCGTCTGGGGACCGTCGGGTAAACTATCTGTCGCTGCTGTGCCCTCCAGTCAGGCTGCTGCCGAGGCCCGCTCACTCCAGGTGGCGGGAGAGCTCCCGTAGACGCTCAGGGAGGCGCGGACCTGGGAACGCAGGCTCAGCCCAACCGGCGGTTTGTGCTCTGCGCCTCGGCTGCAGCTGCCTTCAGTTGGAAGCCGGGTCGTCGGGTCCCGCCCCCTACGGGCCTGACCAATAGGGACGCGGGGGCGGGGCCAAAGGCCGCCGAAAACCGGTCCTGGAAGGGGTCCTGCCGGGTGTTGGCGCCGGTAGCGGTTCGACCTGTTGATGGGTGGTGTGTTGATCGGATGCAGGGTCCGCAGCTCAGGCGTCTGGGTCGCCAGGGTCGTCCTGGGCTGCCTTCGCAGCCGCTGGCCACGCCGTCGGGCAGGCAGGGAGCCTAGGTCTGGGGATCCCAGGGTAGCGGCGGAGCGGGGAGTGTCCTTGAGCGCCCTCGCTCCGGAGGGCATCGGGAGTCTCGGTCCGGCCAGCCAGTGACCCGCTTTGTGGTGCGCGGAGTGTCGCCCCATGCCCCCAAATGCGGCCTCAGTCCTGTCTGGAAGGACTCCGTGGGTCGTGGGTGCCAGCCTGGACAGTGGGGCGCATTCCTCTCCCAGCATCTGCCTGGCCCGGGTTCCCTGCTACCGCAGTTACTAGCCAGCCTCCGGGAGCCTTCCCTGCTGTCTCCTTGCCTACACTGCTAGGGGCTTCTCCTTCCCTTACGGCCAGCTCAGTCGCTGCTCCCAGCGCGCCCACCCACCTGGCTCCTGTGTGCTCCCTGCCAACACCCCAGGCGGCCCGCTCGCCCGACACCCCCACCACCCACCTATGAGTCGAATCCAACACCCGCGACACCAACCGCCTGCTCTCGCTGAGCCCGCTGCGGACCTCGACGTGCTGCTACAGCCTTGAGCAGCAGACGCGAACTCGCCTCCAGCCCGGCCAAGGAGCTCTGGGGCCCTTTCCGAGCTCCTAAGAACCGCCTTTGCGCATCTTAATTGTCCATTCCCTCAGCGGCTTGCAAGAGAAGATTCCCCTCACGGAAACTTCTGGATTGACTAGCCCCCTTCTGTCCAGCCTGCTCTTCCCTGGGCGCTTTCTCACTGCACTTATTTATAGTTAAGGTGCTGCGCTGGAAGGAAGTGACTCCCAGACTGGGCTCCGACGGTTGGAAGGAATTGGTAAGGACGACAGGAAAGTCCACATCACATCATTTGGGGCCTCGGATATAGCCTATAATTCTCAGGTTGTGTATTGCCCAGCTGCAAACAGCCCAATGCTGGGCTGATTCTTGTAATAGCAAAAATCATTTATCTCAATTTAGGATGAGTGGAGATAGCCTTATTCTTTAAAACAATGGCCTCACATTCCCGTAAACCATGTGGGCAGCTCTGTGTTGTGCCAAGTCAGAGATGAAACCCACCAGCTCCCTTCCCCTAGAACCCCCAGGTGAATTCTTTTCTGAAGGCAGAATGGTTAGGATCTGACAGAAGGGCCTGCAAAGTGAAGAGGAAGGGGAGAGGAAGTAGTGGTGGGTGATGTGAGTGTAATCCTGGAACTCCAGAACTGCAAGGGAACTGAGTGGGGTAAGTTTCTTGGAGAAAGTAGTATCAAACAAAGGTTTTCCTCAGCCACCTGGCAACTCTATGACCTCAGGCAAACTACTTAACCTCTCAGGTTCAGCTTCTCATCTATAAATGGGGCTCCCAATTGTAGGGTTGTGATGGGTATTAAATGAGAATGTACATAGAGCACTTAGCACAGTGACTGGCATATATAGTAAGCACTCAATAAATAGTAGTTATTCTTATTTAAGGCTGCAGGAATACCCTACACCATATTTGCATTACTTGTTTAGCACTTGTATCACAGAACTGTAATTTTGCTTTAACCCCCTTTCGGGCAGCCCTGTATTTCCCACGTGGTCTTGCATACAGGTGTTTGTTGAATCGAAATGTACTTTCTGCATATTCCATCACCAGCTGAGCTTTGTTGCAGACTGAGGGAAAACCTTAAGAAAAACAAGTGACCATGGTCCAGACTCTTAAAAGATGGAGGTCAAGCTGTTTTCAGCATGCTTCTGCAGCCAGGCCCAGTAGAGGAAGCAAATTTGGGTGAAAACGATCCTACACAAAGTTCTGGCATCTTGAAGTTACTCAACTCTGTGAATATAAAGTAAATACTTCCTTCAGAACCCATGAGGCTGCAGATTCCTTTTAATCTGGATATTTGGCCTTCAAGAGCTTTGGCAAACATGGCTCATCTTACCAAATTCCACAATTACAAGGAGTATGGCTTAGTGAATTAGAACACAGGTAGCTGTTTGTATCCCTCTTACCTCTCAAGTTCTCTGCTTATTTCCTAGTCTAATTCCTGTTGCTAGAATTAGCTAATATTTGGCTGCTCTAATTATTATACAGCCAATTAGGAGCTGGAGGAAACAGAACTGCCAGTCTTGAATAGGGAGTCAAGGATTCTATTCAAGGTCGTTTGTCATTTATTCATTCTGTGATCTCAGGCAAATCACTCTCATCTCCTTTCCCTTTCCAGTTTCTCCCAATGTAAAACAAAGGAGCTACATTTGATGACCAGTTTTGCTTCCACCTCTGAAATTCTATCATTTAACCAGAAATTTCAGTGTACTGTGGGAAACTGTACCCATTTTCTCAAACCCTAGGCTCTTCTTATATATTGGTATTTGTTTAATCACCCAAGTGGTTAGATTCCCTACAGATTGATGTTAATAGCCTGATTATTTCTGTTGCCTTGGCCCCATCGCGCTTGTTAAATGAAATTAACGAGGATAAAATAAACAAGAAAAATTCTTAGTAAGATCCATAATTTATCCATCAAGACATTTTGATTTGACTAATGCATTGAAGTACCTAAAACACAGTCATATCCCAGAGTAACATGTTATATATAAGGTAATGGCTGAGAAGAAAATCAGGAAATACAAAATATTTGTTACTGCAAGCAATTTTAATACAAAAGTGTCTTGTTTTTAAAGAGTTCATTGGTAGAGCTTCAGTTTTTGCCTCAATTAAAACCAATTGAGATAATCACACAGCAACATGGTCGGAGCTGAAGAGGAACAGCAGCTACAAACAGGAGCCCCAGACAGCCCCTCTTCATGGTCACTTGGTCAGATGACTTTATTACGCACAAAAAAAAGACGGAAGCAAACGGGACTTGTTAACAAGTGTGCTGGTGAACTCCTTTAAAGGACGAGCAAGTGTTTATTTTATGTCCACATTTTCAGAATAGGCTCGTGGAATTCATTCCTCAGTTTGTGAGAAGTTGATCGACCATTTAAATAAATAGCAAAAAATGCAGATAAACAAATCTGTAATTCACAATGCCACCAAGGAATCTCCTCTTGGCAAGGGCCTGGGTCCTTGTGAGCACAGGAGTTATTGGTGGCCAGGCTGGATAGGAAGTTACAAACCAGGACTCCTAAAAACCCCAATGTTCTGACGTTTTCTGAACAGTTACATTTACCCCTGAACTCTAGCAGCTATTTGTCCTTTAAACACCCAGTACTGAAACAGTATTCAAAGACAGTATTGCAAAGAAGACCTTTTGCTTATCATGTGCAAATGTTACCTAGATGAGGTTCCCTCTCTTCAGCTAAAATCACACAACATTAAAAATAATGGAAAAAGCAATTAGAAGTGCCCTCCCCTCAGTTTTAGCTAATTGAGGTGTCTGTGATTTACAAAAAAAGAGTTCCTTAAACACTGCAGGATTCTTATTTTTTTTAATATAATTTATCTTGCTGAGATAGCAAGTCAAGTTTATAAAGATGCATTTAGGAATAATCCTAAAAGATAAAGCAGGTTTATAACCCTGCGCTGCACAGAAACCCTATTTAGGGGCTTTTCTTTTTTAATACATCTTGACCTTTCACTTGTTTTTCTCAAATATTTCTTTCATTTCTGGGCCCCATCCATTACAGGGTTACCAGGAGGCAAATTTTATCTACATAAATATTCACATGAAAATAGTAACTTACAAAAAGAAAAAAAAATAAGGCAGCTTCATAACACAATTATTCTTTTACACTTTTAACAATATAACTTCTCCCGTTCAGAATAAATATACACCCAATGTATGGATCAGGATTCAAAGTGGACAGAGGCTTGGGGGTGCTTGTACAGTGTTATCGCTTGGGACATGGAGTCCTGGGGGAGGCAGTGGCGGTCTTCTTAGACATGGTTGGGATTTTGGAAGGCTTGTTTAGCCCTCTCCTGGAGTTGCCCTGGCCTCCGGCAGCACTGCTCTCTGAAGTGTCTGAACAAGCAGACTGCGTCTCTAAAAGGTCAAAGTCAGAGGCATCACTTCCTCGCCGGCTGCTGGCTCGACTTCCGGCTCGACTCCCGGCCCGGCTCCCAGGGCGACTGGCTGACTTTTTAGGGTCTGGAATTCAAGAATAAAGCAGCAGCCTTAATAGAGATGTCAGGGCTCTGAACCTAATACCACTGTATGACCTTCGGCAAATCAGAGCCTTTCTGGACCTCAGTCTCCTTATCTACACAGAAGTCTCTGGTTTTATGATTCTACTTAAGAAACTTGCCTCCTGAGGATTAGAAATAAGCTTTTATCAGCAGCATTGTTAACCTCATATGTCCCCAAGGTGGTGTTAGGCAGGGCTGCTAGCTGGGGTAACCCAGGGGCAGATTGAGAATGGGGGCGATGGCAAACAGCTGTGATCTTTCCCTGACTTTCTCAGCTCACCAGCGGTGATAATAAATACGGGGTATTGGAAAAAATTACTAGAAGATTACCAGTCCCAATACTGGACGGGCTTCTGAGGAAGGCCCGGCTTCAGGAGGTCTTTTCTTTCTTTTACATTATTTCAAATACCGTGTTTCCCCGAAAATAAGAACTAACTGGAAAATAAGCTCTAGCGTGATTTTTCAGGATGACATCCCCTGAACATAAGCCCTAATGCGTCTTTTGGAGCAAAAATGAATATTAGACCCGGTCTTATTTTCGGGGAAAGACGGTGTGATCATTTCTGATCAAGAATAGGTGGTCTGGCTTTGGCTGTGGGAGCACCTGCTCTCAGAAGGCAAGTCTGAGCTCATGGTAGTGACAGGAGAAAAAGTAAAGGTCAGCAGAAAATCTGCAGGTTTCTCTCTGGGCATCACACCTAAGTGTACGCTCATGATCTGCTCCTGGGGGAGCAGTGAGGGATTGCTGATGGGTGCTGTCTCCAAATTCCTAGCCTGGCCACGACCCCCAGTCCCCATCCTAATGCACAGGTACTGCTGCAGGTACTTACCTGCCCGATTAGTTTTGGCACCTGTGGAGGCTGGGGAAGAACTATTGCTAGTATCACCAGCAAGGGATGTTCGACTAGAATGAAAAGTTGGTGTTGGCCGTTTCAACTTGCTGCCTGCTGATGGGATAACCTTAAAAAAATAAAAAGTTCACATTTACTTGGTGAAATCGATAGAAATTCAACTTTAAAATTTAAAATGTAGACTGCTTATCTCTAATTGATTGAAAAGCAAATTAAAAGTCCAGGAAAACAAAGACTGATTTTGAAAGTGTCCTAGGTCATGTATTTTGATGATTCCCCCCCCCCCCCCGAAAATTTCACATTCCAATTTAAAATTTCAAAATGCTTCCAATACTTTTTATCTTAACTGACAAATTTCCACTAGAAATGGAAAAAAACCCTCAAATAGTAAGATTACAATAGTTATAATGAACAGAAATATGGTGAATAGGTAAAGGAAAAAAAATCCAAATAATCCCAACTATTATGGTTTTGGGGTTAGAAACGTGAAATATGAGTTCAAATACCACATATTTAATATGGAGATCTGAACATTACTCCAATCTCCATCACTAGGTAGGTGCAGAAACTCCCGTCAAGATCTTTCAGTCTATTTCCTCATTGGTAAAATGCAGATAAAATACTTGACTTCTGGGTCAAATGAATGACTAGGAGTAAGAAGAGTGAGGCTCTGATATCAGGAACAGGACTCTGGATGAGGAGCCAGAAGACCGGGCCTTGGGTCTGGGCCCTGGGACTTATCTAAATGAACATCTGTCTTTACTTCTCCCTCAGGAAATCAGGGACTCTGACTTCCATCCTACTATACTCTCTCTTGTTCAATCCATCCCAGCCACGCTGACCGCCTTGCTGACCCTCCAACAACCCAGGGACGTTTCCTGTTTGTCGTCTGTCTTTCCTGCATTAAAGCGTAAACTCCACAAAAGCAGGGACTTTGTTTTGTTCACTGTCATACCCTCAGCACCTAACACAGTTTGGCACTGAAGACGGGCTCAGTGAAAACTTGTTGAATGAATTCATCAAGTATAGAAGCACTTCCTAAACTGGAAAAGAGCCGGACAGATGTACATTATTATTACTGCTACTGGTAGGTAGGAGCTTCATTTCCTATTTGAGTGTTTTCTTTTTCTTTTTCTTTTTTTTTTTTAAAGACAGTAGCAGACTTAATTTGGAGAAAGAATATTTTAAATTTATTTGAAGTATCACTTCATGCCACAGCATGCTGTTCCAATTTTTCTTCGAAGTCGATAGTGTAAATTGTTTTCCAGGACCTTTAAGATGTTGATACAAATAGTAGAAGAGTAAAGCAACCCATTTCATTGTGATTCTTGTATTTCTTCAATTTATCAAGCAGCAGCAGAAGCGACAGAGAGGGATTAACATTCAAGCATAAACCCTCCTGGCCCACACAGGAGGAAGAGCACCAGTTTCAGAAGCTATCGTTGGGAGCACTGCTGCTGGGAGGACCGTAGCCCCAGAGACCCTGGCCTGGGAGTCCACATGCAGATATGGCCTGGCTGCAGAACACCGATAGGTAAGGAAAGATGAAACCTCAAAATGAAACGAAACAAAAGGTAAAACTAACTTAAGATGAAAAAAAAAGGCTGATCTATCAGAATCCTGTGAGAATTTGCGCTTCATAATTAAAACATTTAAAATTTTAGAACTTTTGAAACGTTCATGAAACTGGAACCATTGAGGAAGAAGAAAAAGCAAGACAAGCAGGTTGAGTCTTGGGGTTTTAGTGGTGGTAGGTCCCCGCACAGTGTTCTAAACCAGATCTATTTTGGAACTGGAGTTTTAGCTCGGAGTGGGATGAACCCCAAGGCAGCAGTCCATTCACAGGCATTGGCTTCTTGTACCTCCCGATTTCTCTGGCTGAAGCATTCCATGACTGAAGGCAGTACTATCTTTTGAGGCACAAGAACCCAATGTTTCCCAGCAGGAGCTAGAATGCAAGTTGTCCCACTATCAGACAAGCCGCTAGCCCATGTTTTGTTTCTGAAACACTGCTCTTCCAAAAGTGCTTGGGCATTTGAATGACCGCACGTGAACATGTGTATTCAAATCAAGGCTATAGAAACCCAAGTGCCTAGGCCAGGAAATCCGAAGCTAAAACTCTGAGCCTAAGAGCAGCGTTCACTGATACTGTGCTTGGCTCAAGTGGACAGCACCCACGTCTCGAACCAGTGTGGTGAAGCCAGCCACCCTGGGAATGTGTATCAGGGCAGGGGCGCCAGCCACTCTTCTGTTCTCAGCGAAGATAGAAAACCATTGAACATGCACCGTAGTTGAATTTCAAGTGTTCATAACTCATCTGTGTATCTGACAATTGGAGATTCCAAGAGGCCCAGTAATAAATACTATCAATAAACAAATCACCAGGAATGACCAATGTTTATCACCCTGAACAAATATCATTCTGAAGACAACTGGAAAGTTGTTAAACAATCCAGTTTTAGGCATCTCTTATTTATCTCCAATTTTGGTGAATCTGAGTTAGAAACACCTGAAAACCACTTGACTAGATGAATCAGCTGTGAGAGCAAGCACCACAAGGATGGAAAAGAGCATGGACTCGTGTCAGGAAGAGCAGCTGGTCAAGTTCTTGGCGTTAGTGAGGACCTTGTCTTGACGGCGTCCTTAGTCAGCAAAGCCATACTCTACCTCGGGGCTGGGCAGCTGGAGGTCAGGACAATGGCTGTCCCTGACAGGGGTGCCAGCTTTACTGTTTACCAACCAGGGTTTGTCATAACAGCGAGAGAACTGAAGTGGCGTCTGTGAAACGGAAATCCAAAGGGAAGGACGGGAACAATTGAAAATGGAACAGAAAGGGAGCAAATTGGAAACATAAAAAAAACAAATAGAAGACACTAAATTTTAAAGAAACAGAAAACAAAATAAGTGCACATCAGTCCAACAGGATGGAAGGGACCAGGCAGAAAGGCAATAAATAGCATGCTTCATACATGACCCATCATCATAAACTTATCTGTTAGTGCCAGTTGCATAGACTGTGCCTGGGTTTTCAAAACCAGTAACTGGGTGGGCCCAAACTGGGAATATGCGAGAAAAAGCACTTCTGACTTAATGACCTGAGTACATATTTTAATAAATGTTAATTGTAGTCATCTTCCAGGCCCTCCATCTATGCACCGCTAGGGCCTGGTCAGCCTGGTCTAGGCAGAGCTTGGTCCGTATGTCTTCACGTTCCTCTCCTCACTAGAGTCTCTCAGAGGCTACACTGACAGCGAACATCTGCAAAGACGGGACCGGGGAAGGAGGCCACAATGGTGGTCAGTACATACCTTGGTACCACTTGCTGGGGTGGCTGGAGAAGATGGCATGGATGTACAGCTGTGGTTACTCTGACTAGCACTGGAGCTGGAGCGGGTAGGGGAAGCGGCCCGGGAAGACGGTTTGGACCTTCGACCCCGTGATCGGAAAGGGGTCATTCCCTGGGATGCTCCCTCAGGTAGGATGAATTTCTCTCTAAGTTCGATGTTAGTTCTACCTCGTGCTAAAAAGGAAATAAACACACACACACACAATGTCAGTTAATCTTAAAAAATGTATCTCTGATGGTCATATAGCTGCTTGCCCCCATAAGTTATGTAAGTTATAGGTTTAGTACCATCTGTAGATTCTTCTAAAACTGAAGTAAATTCATGAACTATCAGCCTTGTCATGATTCTGATCCACAGCAGACACATTAATAATAAGCCCCTCAGTTTGCCATAAGCAAGAAATCTGTGTGTACAAGGTGCCATCCCATCTGCTGTCACATGTGTGCCTTGCCACTGTCCCCTGGGGTAAGCACATTATAGCTGGTCAAGGACAGATGTAGGAGATTCAGACCTCAGAGGTGCAATCAAACCCCTCCATTCTCTCTCATAGGACATGTGTCCTTTTTGCTCAGCTTTTGTAGGATATATGGTAACGAAATAGTGAAGAGAAACACATCACTGAAATCAACATTGTCCAGACTCTTCTGTTTGAATTCTGTCGATAATAATCCTAAAGAAGGAGACCCAGGAGCTCGAGACAGTAAAAAGATCAGGACAGAATCATTAAGAAGTAAATGTGTGACATATGGGAGGGAAGGGAGGGAGAGGAAGAGGGGGAGGAAGGCAGGGAGGGAGGCAGAGGGAGGGGGGGGAGAGAAAGAGAGAACACACGTGTACAAGCACAGGTAAAAACCTGAGGTAAAAGCAGCTCTCTGCTGTTGTAATGTGCACGTGGGGGGATTACTAACTCTCTCCTTGAAACACTCTCCTCCCTTGGCTCCCAGGACACCACTGCTTCTCCTCCTTCCCGCCCACTTCTTAAAAACGGACATTCCTCTGAGTTCTGTCCGCAGCCGTGTTCCCCTCTTAGGCTTTTAACCTGGTGATGAGCTCATCCCCCTGAGACTTCAGTGCCATCATAGTCATTCCTGACCTCCAAATACAGCCCAGCGCAGCCCCACTCCTGGAGGTCGGAAGTTATAGTCAATCACTCATTAGACACGATCAAAGCCAGACACCTGGGCATCAATGCGGGTCCCTCCTTCCTGATGGCAGTTCGGTCTACAGACTCTACCTTCTAATGCTTCCTGAATCCTCCAGCCTCTCCACACCCTCCTACACTGTGTGATTCACAGAGCATCCCCTCCACCCTGGACGCCTGTAACAAACAGGCTTCCCACTGGCCTCCTTGGTTCCCATCTTATTCCCCATCCCTCCCTCACGCCTCATTCCCCGGACTGAATTTCTCAATAAAAATCTGCTATCTGTACACGATTCAAAATCCTTCCACAGTATTTCATTGCTTACAGCAGAATTCCCCAAACTGAGGCTTTTGAAGGCTTTTCTACAAAAAGGAGTTTAGTAAATGCTGTATGCTACATTTCCCCTAGGAGAGCCCTAACGCAATTGTCATTTTGTAAGCGCTGAGAAATCCTGCAGTAAAGAAATATGCATTTGACCATGATTTTTCAGGTTTTTTGAAGATCACATTTTGAAGACAGACTGACCCTGAAGGCAGCCATTTCAAGTTCAGTTTTTCAACTACGTACCAAAAAGGCTACCATTTTCTAAGGGATTTATGCTGGCCACCTTATGTTGGCTGGAACAGGCCTGTTAGTTAAAATTCAGTTCTAAGCTATTGTCCAATGGGTAGCGTTTTGGTTTTATAAGATGAAAAGAGTTCTACAGATGGATGATGATGATGATAACAAAACACTGTGAATGTACTTAATGCCACTGAACATAAAAGTGGTTAAGATAGTAAATTTTATGTATGTTTTATCATAATTTAAAAAAATTAGTTCTAGGCCCAATTGTGTCTTAAATCTTCATAAAGTTTTTCTACATTTTCACTAAAATTTTTAAGAACATATTTGTCTAATGCTCGCAAACATACACAGTACCATACCGTAAAAGTGTATCTAATTGTTAGGATGGGGCATTCTTTTTATCTCCATTCAAAACATCAAGATTTTCTTTGCCATTAATGGAATTAGAAACTGAAATCTCCAAATCTGGCAGTACCTGGTACCTAATTGTTAAATATTTTCGCTTTTTACATTTGGCTAAAGCAATGTGGAGTTTGAGATGTCTTTCATCTTTTTCAACAGCTGTGTAAAAGGAGATAAATGATTGTAAACATTGCTATTATAACCTTGTCATAAATTTTGTACTGGCCGCAGTATAAGGCTGTCTACAATCCAGAGCGCCAAGGAAATGCCACACAAATGAACACAAAATCTACCCTAAGCGGCACTTCTAGAAGCCACAGTCATCCTCATGGGACCTGAGATAGCTAAAAGGAACGATGGACCCTAGAGAGGTAAAAGGAACGTCTCTCTGTATGATATTCACGTCTTTCCAAATCACTTATTACATCCGCCTGAGACCTTATATGTCCACCTCCTAGAACAATTTTTATTTGAATAGAAGTAGCTCATCCTGTCCATCACTGATAGGTATGATACCTAAGACTGCTGGGAGTTCTTGACTCTGCAATCAATGGCACTGAGGTGATTACTGAGCCGTAGGAGGCCATGCCTGGAGAGGCACAGGGGAAAGCCTTACCTTGTGTGCTCCAAGGGATGCTGAAAATAGCTACTAGACGGCCCTCCAAATTTCCTTGAGTTTCCAATCTTTAGATAATAAGGACAAAGCAAGCAGTGTTCTCCTTGGCCAGCAGCATGTTATCATAAATACAGCAAATAGAGCAGGCAGCAAACAGGCAACCAAAGATCCCAAAATGCTACATGCAGTATTTCTTTTGCTTGTTTAGTCCAATCATACATGATACCAAAAAATAAAACCTTATTAATAGATTTAGATAGGAATGTTTTACTGCGTTAAAGTTAAAATGATATATATTGCTCATTTAAAACAATAAAATAGGATTTTTATGTCAAGGAAATTGGTTTGCAATATAATTAAATTCTAAAAGTGAGTAAACCCTTTCCAGTTTTGCCCAGAATAGGCGTTTTCAAATTAACAATTTTCTGAAAAAAAAAAAAGGAACTCCTAATGAAAATTATCACTCTGGTTTATTGGGATAAATACAGACTGAGATAAAACAAGAGGAACTATCTATGGAGATATCTGCATTCATGTGAGAACTGCACACCCTTCAGATTTAAATGCTTCAGAGTATGACTATAAATCACTTCCAAAGAGGTTATGTAATTGTACTGTAAATATCCCTGCTAGGTTTATAAATAAGCCTTAATAAACTAATTGTGCAGGCTGAACCACTAATACACACAAAAATGGGTGGTGGTGGGTATGTCAGCCTCTGCGACACACAGCATGTCGGTCAGGAACACACACTCTAGAGCCAGACTACCATGGAATTGAATCCTGTCTCTACCATTTATTAGTTGTCTGTCGTTGGGTAGATTATTTAACTTTTCTACGCTTCCACTTTCTATTCTATAAAATGGAGATAAACACAGTATCTACACCTCATAGAGGCGTAAATGAATTATTTGTAGTTCTTTTAATAGTGTGCGGCATATAAAGCTATGTGAGTGTTCGTTAAATAAAAACTCAGAACAAATTCTATGGGTTCTGTCTCAACAGGAGTATTATATGCTCCGTCAACTTGTAATAGTTAGAAAAGCTATGGTTTGGCTATTTCAAAGCATTCATAAAGGCAGCAGATACCACAGAGCAAAGAGGTGCTACAGTTTAAGAAGCGAAGCCATTCTCAACAGGCTGGGGTGTGGTAAGAGGGACAAAGCTTAAAAGCCAACCTATGGGAGACTGACTGGAAATCGAAGAGCTGGAATCAGAGCGCTTTATTTTACTCCCAGGATGGTGAACTAGAATAAAAAATATATAAACACAAAGAAACAGACACAGCAGGAAATGCAGAAACTGATCAAGAAAGACAAACTGGCAGACAGTGGGGGAGCCTCCTATATATCCACATGCAGCTCGGTTAACAGGAAAAAGGAAAGGCCCCAGCTGAAGAAAATGTAGCAACCAGAAGTTGATCATGTCTCCCCTGGTTGCAGGTGCCATCATTCATATGAAACATACGGCTTTCTTTTGCCTCTGGGCCGGCATGCCAGCCTTTTCATGTTTAGCAGACAGACACCACATGGTCTTGCTTAAGTAATCATCTGTCTTGAAGTGTCTAGGCTCGCAGTTAGGTGTTCTTTATTCCGCCTCCCGGACAAGGGAGCTCCCGTCCTTCCCTACCTGGGAGGGGCCGATACCGTCCCCAAGCTGCAGGCAAAGGGAACCCTAACAGGAAACCTACAAGGCTTCATCAGGCTCCTTTTTAGGCTAGTGTTTAACACCTCAAACAGAAATACTCAATGACAGCAATAAATTCCCCATTCCCGTTACAGTCTCTCCCGACAGCACCACCCTCGCCTGCTCTTCTCTCTCCTGGTCCACTCTGTCACCCTCGGTCTCTAATCTGTGCTAGTGAGACGACATCTGGGCAGCTCCACAACAGGAGAAACAGACAGACCCCACCAGCACAACTTCGTGTGAGCACGTGAGCTGGGCGGACCCACCGTGTCCTTCGTGCTCAGGACGGCTCCTTACCTCGGCAGGGGTCATTTTTCACTAGAAACTCATCCAGGGCCATCCATCCTCCCCCGACGCGGACCATCACCGTGCTGCGCAGGATGCGGACCAGCCGCAGCTGCTGGGAATCTCCGAACTGCAGGGCCAAGCAGAGACTGATGAGGCTGTGCCTGGAACAGGCTGCACCGCCTTCCCAGGGCAGACTGGATTCAGATGCAACCACAACCCGGTAGTTTGGGCAGAATTTGAACTCCAACTAGTTTCCATTTTTCACTAAAATAATTTTTTAACTTTTTTTTTTTAACATTAAAATGTATTGCAGTGACAATGGTGAAAAAGAATTTAAAATACGGAAAAGCTGAAATATCAAGCTAAAGGCCAGTGGCTTGATATATGCTTTCTATTGGGATAAAGTTAACTTGTGATGGTCCTGCCTCCGAAGCAAAGGGGGAGGGCGGAGGGTAGACACAACATTAGCTCACGTTGATTTTTAAAAAAATTCTGCCCAAATTAAAACCCGGTGATGAAATTCTTCATTATGCTAGTTTGTTTTCATAAAAGAAAAGGTAGATATAAGGTGGGTGTCAACTTCTGAATACAGTGTGCTCAAAAGTTAAATGGAGAACAGCAAACAGTATTTCAAGCTTTAAGGAAACCCTTGCAAAGCATCATTATTATTACAAGCTTAGAAGGAAATTCGATATTCCACATCAGGTTTTCAGAAATAAACCTAAAGTATTCTCTAATTGTGATGTCACCAGCAGAAAAGCTTCTTTGAACAAATGATTCAATAGTATTTATACTAAAATTTAGTTGAAAAAATCGAATTTTTAATTTACCATGCTGATTATAGACAGTATTCAACAATCATTTGGGGATGTTAAGACAAGCATGACTCTCTGATATTTCCTTTTTTTGGCCTAACATTCCTACTTCTTAGCTCCGTTAACATCTGAAGCTTCCCACTGCATAAATTACCCTTTCCCCAAAATAAACTTTAGGCAACAAAAGAGAATCATGCTGAGATCCCAAAAGAATAATCAAACTGTTGGAGAAGTAGCATTCCTAAAATTATTTAATTCAATGAAAATGTTGGGGGGGGGGGGCGGGAAGGGAGAGAAAGAAGGGACTATTTAATCACTTAATTAGGATTTTCAAAGTTATAAAGCAGAACCATAACTTTGAAACAATGTACAAAACTGTAAATGCCAGAAAGGATGTTTTGAGAAGAACATATAACTAACCTTCCCCCAAATTAAAGTATTTATGGTAATTCTCTGTATTATTTTGCACTGACTCAAGAGCACTATTTATATAGGCAAGGTGACTGGAAAACATCACCCCCACCAGATCTTTACTTTGAAAATAAAAATAGTCTTACATCTTTCATCCCATACAGTTGAAAAGTGACCAGAGCAACAGCATCGTGTAGTGAGAAGAGCACTGAAGTGGGGACCCACAGATGTGAGGGAGTAAGCGTCCTGTCCTGGGAAGGAAGCTGCCCGTTTGGCCTCTACAGGAGCCTCCCTCAGACACTGGCCCAACGAGTGAAAATGGGGAGGTCCTTTGGGAGGAACTGAGGATTCCAGCAAGAGCAGTAATGGCCTGTCACAATTCGGGGTTCTGTCCAGACAGATGAGGAGAGGAAAGAACTAAGGGCCTATGTGTCCTCTAGAGTGAGTCAGGAAGGAACCCCAAGATGAACTTTAGTCTTACATTACTGTGCCCTGTAATTTACTTTCACTCTTTAGAATTACTCCATTTATTTCATTCTTTTCCCCCTTAATTTCTTACTAAAGCCTCCTCTGAGAGATTCTAACTCGTTTTGGCTGAGCTACGGGGAAAAGGAGGTTTGACCCGTCTGTGGCCATAGTGCTGGGGAAGTGTAGGCAAGTGGTGGAAGGGGTTACAGCAGCTCTGAAAATGGGGACCTGTGCAAACCTGGCAGAGCTGGGTTGCCAGTGTGGCAAAGACCTCAGAACAAAGTCTTAGGGGCAAGAGTAACTTCTGTTTCCTTCTCTTAAACGGAATTTCTCTTTCAGTGACATAGGTTCTTGCAATGGCTATGACATTAGCTGTGTGACTGTTGGCATGCGATCCTTTGGGCCTCATGTATGAAATGAACTTCATACCGTGTTTCCTTGAAAATAAGTCCTACACCGAAATAAGCCCCAGTTAAGATCGTCAGCCAGACGATCTTAGTACGTAATGACGATGTTCCAGAAAAAGATGACATGACTATATTTGAATAAATGTAGATTGTTGTACGTGAAAAAATAAGACATCCCCTGAAAATACACCCTAAGGCGTCTTTTGGAGCAAAAATTAATGTAAGACCCGGTCTTATTTTCGGGGAAACACGGTACTTGGTGTTTCCTGTACAATGACGTATTTAAAGCAAGTTTCACTGTTCTTGTCTTTAGTTTCTTTCTATCCTCTGTTCTTCCCACTGGCCCAGAAGATTACTGTAGTTAGTGATTATTACAGTGCCTGGAATTTAACATTGATTGAGGGCCTCAAATCAACTCCATGTTTCTGATTACACATCACAACACAGATTTTACCCATGCAACTTCCTTCCATTTGAAGACACAGGACCCCAGAGCCCTCAAAAAGATCTAAATGGTTAGAGTTACCAAGTAGAGTCAAAATCACGCTATCTTTTTTGCAAGTTTAATTTGATCCCATCAGATTTTGGCTGGCTGGCATAATCAGCAAACTTCAGGCTATGGCCAATTATAATTTCCACACTACACTTCCTGGGTACCTTATAATTATAAAATACTATAAGTGCAAGTAACTATAAATATTAATAAGGTATTTAAACAGACTGAGTATTTAAATACCCCAAGACTTTCTGACTTAGTGTACATTATAACATTCGTGTTAACTAACGGTCAGAAGACTACAGTACAGATGTGCTATCCGGCACTCTGACTTCCAACACAGAAGTATAAGACCAGGTTCTTTTTAAAAGGACGGGTTGATAGCACAACTTCAATTTCCCCTGAACCATACTACTTATAACTCAGTCCAGCATAATATCGTCTTAAGTCAATCTAATTTAGAATGGAAAATTTCATCTCCTTTTAAAAAAATATAGACTTACATATCCTTTGCTGCCAAGACAGCGCTACAATACTAGCCCTGTTAGCAATTCCTCTACTTGGTAAGACAACCAGATGTGACCCAGGCATGCTTCAGAATATGTCCTCTCCCATAGCAAAGAACAGGCATTAGCTACACAGATCATTTCCATCGAGGAGAATGTTGCAAGGCACACTGTACCTGATTGCCGAGGAAGAACTACAGATAATAAGAGTAAAGGACGGAGAAAATGGAAGAAAAAAAGAGAACATTTTGTCAAATTAACACTAAGGAATGAAAATCATGTTACCAGTCTTCAAGCATTAATGACACATGCTAACCATATTCTCACCGAGCTCCTGTCAGCTCCTGCCACAGGGACATGGTTATACAAATTAAGACCTAAACTTTCCACTCCACGTTGTTCTTATTTTAACTCATTTCTCTCATAGGTCATTAAAAAAACCCAGGAAAACAAAACCCAACAACCCAATAAGACTGCGTGGAGCTTTATTAACTAAGTGCCCTGGGGTGGTCCAACACAAAGTCACCCAACAGGCCCCAGCTAAGAGTAGCACAGTGCGCTTTTGGTGTACTCTGAAGACATTTTTGAGGTACTAATGGAACCTAGATTTTTTCCTGTTTCTAACTTGGTGCTTGTAACTAATCTGACATGGCCTTCTAAATCCTTTGCCAATCCTAGACTCTCCTTAGGACTTTAGAGAATTCCTGACAAGCTGCTGAATTTATTTTAGGAGCCCTGTTTTGCACCCCTTCTATGCCCTGACCCTGCTCCTAATAGCAGCTAAACACAGCACAGTTCACTGTCAGTTATGGTGACACTCAGCATGGCTTTCCAGGGAAGATCACTGAGCCCGGCATCACCCAGGGCATCCAGGCCGTTTATAGCCCAGCTCAGAGGAGGCAGAGTGCCCCCTGGGGCCCTGACACAGTCCTGCAGCCCTCTCTGAGCCCAGGAGCCACTCAGGCTTACAATGACCAGCTCTTTGGGGTGAATGGTCAGTCATTGTCTTATAGCAGAGGTGTCTTCGTTTCCCTAGAGACTGGTCAGCAACAAAAAGAGGGCTTTGAAATGTCTCCTCCATACTGAGCTCATGTACAAGCTGCTATCAGCTGGAAACAACCCTGTCTGTGGATGGACTATGCAGGGCAGTAGGCTTAGCCCAACAGGGCCTGGCATTGGGAATCTATAGAGACAAAGGCTAGAGAGTGACCGTATCTCAGGTCGCACTGGCTCTGGTCCTCCAAGTACCGGCAGTGGGATCGTCGAGTTGGCTATGTGTCGGGCTGCCTTCACCTGTAAAGGCCACGCAGGAGGAACCACCACCACCACAAAGGACTGCTTTTCTCTTCCTTACCCGGTATTTATTCTCTCCAATCTGCTCCACCTGAAACCTTTTCGCACATTTGCACTGAGCCACTTGTCTTGTGACCTATTGGTGACAAACAACAAAAAAGAAAAGTGTGAAGGGTAAAGCAAGGCTTCCTCTTCAAAGAAACAAAGACTTTTACATGTAAACAGAGAGGCTACTCATTACTTATTTTTAAGGCACTTTAGGTTTCTGACACATGCATTAATCTTCTATTCTGAATTAAGACACACTGCTCTTACTAACTGGGACACTTGAAGACAACCAAAGAGAAAAAGTATGAGGACTTGCCACGTAACTCTCCTGCTTCAAAATTCCTTCGGAGAAATGTGCCAATATGCATACATCAAGTAATACAGCAAAGTATGAACTGATCTGAATTTCAACCTAGGAGCCCAAGATTCCCCAGAAGTCAGTCAGTCCTGGGGAGTTCCAGGCCATTCCCAGGACCTGCCCCACTGCCTCTCCCTTCCCAGATCAACAGATCTTGGGCTCTCTATGTGCTACTACTGAATCTGCTACTTTCACTCTGGTATAGTTCTCAACTAGGCAGAAAGCTTGGTGGTACACACCATCTTAAACATTATTTTACATTTCACCCCTTGAAGACCACTCCCTTGGGCCCTGAGTCAGGATGCTCAGGACTGGGAGACGAGTCTGTGAAAAAAACACGGTATCTATGAACCAAGTTAAGGTTCTCTGGAAACTTCAGAGCCACACAGATGTGACTCAGTTGACTGAGAAGCCATTTAGACTGAGCTAGAGCACAACAGCCAGAGATCCTCTGGGGCAACGTCATCCAGAAGGGAATTCCCAAACAGAACTCCAAACAATCACCTCCCAACAGATGAGTCTCAGGGTTAATATGGGCAACAGCACCCAACCAAATTCAGGACAGCAGAAACCTACGGTCAGAAATGTACTCAAGATACAATTATTTCTCATACCTCATCTTCAATTTTATCTGCATCGGTTGTTGGTCGATAAGCATCCTTGTTGGGGTGGAGAGCAGCCACGAATTCATAGTAATCAATGTAGCCATCCCCATCTCGGTCAAAGATGTCAGCGACAGCCATCATCTCTAACTTGGTTGTAGGGAACTCTGCAGAAAGTCAGTCACATGGGGAACATTAACTGTGCGGGCTTACTTAGTTGGCTAGAGGTTATATAAATACTATTTGAAAGAAAAAACATTTATATCTTGACTTTTTTTCTGAAAAGGAAAACATGCTCAACTTAAGTCAGAAGACTACTCACTGTAAAATTTTTGCTAATAGACTACCCCACCACCATGCAATTAAAAAAGGTAATATTTCAGATACACCAAAAGGCATACACATAATATTACCACCACCCAACTTAAGAATTTAATTTATCAACTCCACTATTATTAGCTATTTTGATTATTTCTGAATAGTGACAATCTGGAATTAACAGGATGAAGTTTTTTGTTTAGATAATTGCCTTAGGTTCTTGAAAAATTGCTTTCCAAAACAGGGGAATACTTATAGTAGCCACAGTGACTTAAGTATAAATCAGATTACACTGTCTCTCAGGTGAAAGCTCTGGGGGCTGCTCACTGTCCCACTCCGTCTAGAATAAAATCTGATCTCTTCATCATGGCTGATGAGGCTCTGCATTAACTGGCTGCTGCCTATCCTCCCACATCCTCTCCTACTGTTCTCCTAGGTTATGACGCTCCAGCCACGTTAACATTTCCATGCCTGGAACATGGCACATTCATTCTCATCTCAGCACTTTGTGTCTGCCGTTCCCTCTCCCTCCCCTTAAATCTTGAGGTGGCTGGACCCTTCTCATTATCTAGGTCTCAGCGCAAATATTACCTCCAGACAGACCTTCCTTTTAATATTTCCATGTAAAGTAGTACAGCTGTGGGATATGCTTTGTGCTGTAACTACTTTATCCCTCAATTATTTGTGGCGAAAATAAATGAGATCATACACTTTGTAAGCTGTTACATAGATGTCAGAAACTGATGTAATGAAAACTTACTTTTTCAAACATTTTACTTAGAACCTCATTGTTCATAAAATTTAGCCCCTTATTTGTACCTCAAATATGTTTTACTTGCCACAATGTGTCAAACAAGACCTGCTTCCTTTATTCTCAGAAAGATGAGGTTCTTCTTTCCAAGAAAATGATAGACCACTTTTGGTACGTAGTACCATTTCTCCTCTAAGACTATAGCTTTAACTTCAGAAGGACTGTTTAGCCAGATTCTCGTCTGCTGCTATGAAGTAAGGAACCCAGGTGTGACTGTGTTTGGAACTCTAACTGGACTCACTGGATGCTAGAATGCCATCAATAAACTCCTGACGTGTTATCTTCCCATCCTGGTCCTTGTCAATTCGCCGGAAGAAATCCATCACCCGAGACTTTTTATGATTCATCCAACGCATATACTTTTTCCTCCAGACATCAAAGTCAAAGTTGGCAAACTCCTTCAACTAGACAGAAATCAGAGGTATTAACAAGACCTGTCATTCTGGCCCTGAAACCTGCCCAGAACATACCCAAACTTACACTCGTAAAGCCATGCCGGCCTCCCACAGGGGCACCAACCATATCTGTGTGTTGCCTCTTTTTGTGAAGGAACAATCTGGCTCCTTCACTTAAAGCCATGACTATTTACACAAGCTGTGGTATCATGGAGCAGCAGGATAAACAGTAACTGAGCCACCACCATGGGAAATATGGAGCACGGAGAACAAGAATGGGAGGGGTCAGCCTTGCTTTCCCGTCGCACTTTCTCCAAGGATCTCCCTCTTCAGTGTAAGGGAATGGATTCTATCCCAGAAAAGAAGTGCTTATTAGCACTCCTCACTTATGTGATTTTTGAAAGGAACTGGGATCACAGAGGCCCATGTTCGCAGGCTCCATGTTTCCCACCATTTTCTGAGATGAGATAACTTGAGTTCTGGCTTGGAGCATTAAGAACCCACCCTGCACGCAAGCATGTTCCTTTGGAATGACGCCAGAGGGGCCAACTGCCCGTCTGACTTCCACCCGAAGCATGTGCCTTTGATGGACAGCAGCAGGCCCATGACACGGGCAGGCGATGTTTAGCTGCTTGGACTATGTTAGGATATTGACTCAGAAGGGCTTGAACAGTGCAGTGGTTTCCCCTGGTCTTCAAACTCCAAAGTTGGAAGGAACAGGGCAAAAAGAAAAAGCCAAAAACCAAATATACTTAAAGCTCAACTGACCTACAGAAATAACAACAAAAAACCCAGAACACTCACTTCTGGACATAGCTGCTTTGATACGCACAAATAAGGAAATAAAAAGATATTACAGGTTTGTTTTAGAAACTAGGAAATGGGGTACTGTTTTATTAAGACTGATTTTGATAACTTCAAAATATATTTTCTTTTCATAATCTAGTGACGACTAACAGAATAGCAAGATGATAAAAAATTACTCTTATTTCATAACTGTGTTGCTTATATCTTTACCTAAAGGGCTCAATAATGGTCATTTTTGTGATAAGCTCTAGACTGGGAGATAACTCTGCAAAGTTACGATCCTGATTCTCGACTACAACCAGGTGCTGAGGAGGGCCAGTCACAGGATGGGCTGGCTGCTTGCTTTCCACTACCAGGTGCTACGGCCTACTCTGCTGTGAGTGGTTTACTCACATATGTGTCTTTTCTCCTAGGGGGCTTGAGGGACAGAGTGAGTACTGGCTTACACTGGTCTATTTCTACTTCTGAGCAGGTAGGTCAAGAGACACAGGTCATATTTAGAGGGCCTCAGAAGGGCTGTCTTTGATAAAAAGTCACAGCTCAGCAGGGCTTTACCTCCTCCAGTCTATCCAAGGCATCGTTCAGCTTCCGCTGACGCTCCAGCGCTAACAGCCACACCTGCTGCCAGCGGGCAGAGAGCTGGTTAATCCGTGGGTTTTTCGCTTCAGATTGTGAAAGGATTGGCATGGGAGGAGGTGTGGGTTGACTCAAGGACTTCCCTAAAAGGAAAACAGCCACGAGATTAGAAAAGCTGGTTTTGTCAGTTCACAGAGAAATTGCCACACGTCTGAACTTAGGAGATCCTTATAATGATACCCAATCAGGAACTACAAGAAACATAGGACCTGGGAACATTCAGATACAGAAGCATATTAACTTCAAAACTATTAATTCTCCTCCCCAACCAATAGGTACTTATCTCATATTTTCAACCAATTTTGTCCTACCTTAGTGAACTGAGGAAATGTCAAATCAACTAAAAAAGCATTGGTTCTATAGAAGCTCAGTTAGTTTACGATTAAATTACTGCAAACCAAACGTAAACAGCTAGCACTGATGACCAAAACAATGGACAGGTCACTGCAAAAGAATTTAACTACTTCGAAATTTCATATCAATTCAAGAAAATGGAGTACAGTTACTGTACGTCAGTGTAAGAAAAGTGAGTTTCAAAAAACAGTGTTTTTTGGAAAGTGCATATCTTCAGCTAGCAGGGATGAAGCATCGTAAGGGAGCAGGCTGGTAACATACTGTTGCCACTGCGGGATTTCTCGATGAATGGCCCATGGGTAGGCTCCATAGTTTTCCTTTTGTATGTCTTGGTGACACGGTCCACGTCAGGCTGTTTGCGAGTCATCTCCTCCATAAATGTCTGTTGAACACAAACAATAGAAAAAAAGAGTTGAGTTTTCTTGGACAAAGATGGAATCAGGCACCTCCTACTAACAAAGGCCAAGCCCACGACAGACCAACTGATAGATGCTTTTGTACACTGTCTCACTCATTTCAAGAAACACGAGTGAGCAAGGTGTTTCATCAGGTGCTGGAGTCTGGAGGCCTAAGACGTGGCTTCTGACTTCAAGGAGCTCACAGCTGAGTGAGGAAAACCAGGCAGTCAGGGCAAAGAATACCACCCAGGGTGCCAAAGGAAGACCCAGGATGGGCACCCTGCAGTCCGAGGCCACCTGAAGGCTGGTGCCTGAGCTGAGTACTGAGGGATGAAGAATTAACCAAAGACCAAGGCAGTGCCAGCAGAGAGGGCACAGTGAAGCCGGACAGTGAAATGAGTCAGGGCTCTTCTGATCCGCAGCTGAGCTAAGGATGCAATCAGGAGTGGCAAGAAGGAGAGCTGGAGTGGCAGGCAGGAGAAAGACCCAGAAAGGTCTTGTGTCAGGTTAAGGGGCTGAGATTTTGTTCTGACAGCAATGAGGGCAACTGAAGGATTTTGATCCAGAGAAGAGACTTATCAGATCTGTTTTAGTGCTAGTGTTCTGGCTTCAGTGTAGAAGGCAGAAGATAGAGCCTGGTGGGGGACAAGTTAGGAAACCATTATAGTAATGGTTGCAAAACATGGTGAGGGCCCAAGCCAGGGCTGGAAAGACGGAGCCAAAAGTATTGTGAAAGTAGGACAGATAGGCCTGGGTGACTGGCTAGATGTGGGGGTTATAGGAAAGAGAGGCGTCTCAGACACATCACAGGATTCTACGTTGGGTGACTGGGTAGATGGGAGAGAGAAGGCACGTTTGGAAGGGAGGGATGGGGTCAGGCAAGGATGAAATGGGTTTTCAGAGCTGCCTCTGCTTCACTGCATGTCTGGACTTAAGAGACGATAGTGCTGGAGATGAGGAAAAGATGTGCAAGTCTTTGTATACAGGTGATGGCTGAGGCTGGTGGACTAGATAAAACCTCAGCAGTGTGACCCTCAGAAGAGGGTCAAGAGTGGAACTTCAGGGAACAACATTAACAAGTGGATAAGGGAACAGGAACCAGCTAAGAAGACTGAGAAAGAAGTCAAGGAGATGGGAGGAAAACAAGATGAAAGGACACATAAAAGACGAGTTCTGAGATGGAAGGAAGAGGCGACTATGCCACATGTCATATAAGACAAACACGAAAAGCGTCTATTGGGTTAGCCAGCGGGGTGTGCCTGGCAGAATGTCAGTGTCCTGATGGGGATAGGAGCCAGATCCCAGGGGCTGCGGAGTGAGCGACAAGCCAGGAGAAGACAGGGAGTAAAAGGAGGGAGGGAGCCATAAGGGTAACTTGAGGGGGACAGGATTGAGATGACATGTCTACAAGTTTTGGAGGAAAGCAAACAGGTTGGGAGCGCTTGATGACACAGGGAAGAGACAGAATAACAGAATTAAGAGGGCTTGGCCTTGAACAGGCAGAAGATCACCTCTCAGTTAGGAGTGGTGTCAATGTAGACAAACTTGACAGGAAGTAGAGGGAGGTCTCACTGGTGAGAACTATTTATACACACTAAAATGACCATATGCTCACAGTATAGCTAAGCAAGACACATGCTTGCATTCAGTGTAAATTCTCGTGGTTAAAAAGCCGATTTGCCTCCTAAAGATGTATTATGAAGATAGCTGAACTGAGCTTTCCTTCTTTCAGTTTAAACTTACACCCTAAACTTGATGGGTTGTCTTGGCCCATCTCTGGGTTCATGCAAGACAGCTTTCTGAACCCAGGTGTAGAGGGGTCAGACCAATGGGACCCTGGCTCAGGGGCAAGTCAATGGAAACAGGATGGTAGGCAGATTCCTAAGATGGCCCCAGGGCTCCCACTCCTGGTGTGTGTACATGTCCTGTGTAATCCCCTCCCCTTGAGGGTGGGTGACACCTGTGGAAAGAATGGGACAATCACTGCCTTGATTATATTTTATTACGTAAGAGCAGACCGGAGAGTTTCTCCTGCTGGCTTTGATGATCTAAGCTGACCTGACAGCAGCCTCCAGGAGCTGGCAATAACTCCTGGTGAACAGCCAGCAAGAAAACGGAGACTTCAGTCCTATAACCACAGGAAATGAATTCTGTTAGCAACTTGAATGAGCCTGGATGAGAACTGCAGCGCTGGCTGACACCATAATTTCAGCCCAATAAGACCCTAAGAAGAGGATCCAGTTAAACTCATGCCCAGACTCCTACCCCACAGAAACTGTGAAATAGTAAGTGTGTTGTTTTAAGCTGCTAAGTCTGTAGGAATATGTTAGGCAGCAACGTAAAAAGGACACACAAGGGAAAGGAAATGGGCTCCATGAGCAGCGCAGGGAATAGCAGTGACACACGATGCGGCGACGTACCTGATGCTCAGCGATGAGGGCTTTCACTCGGTCGATGTTCTGAGGGATGGGCTCCTGATCCCGCTGGATGAGCGTGGTCTCAGCCCACTGGATCCACGCCAGAAGTTCTTCCAAGAGCTCGGCGTTAGCCACCAGTTCCGACAGGGCCGTTTCAAGACGCTGCTGGTGCTGCTTCGCCCACGTGAGGACCTGGGGGAGAGAAACCATCGCCTCTTTCAGTCAAGCACATCTCTGTTTTTAAAGTCCCTCATCTGACCCTAGCAGGGACTTTTTAGGGAAAAGACCACCCAAGCAGTCAAGAGGCTTCACTCTGACTCAGGTGACAGAGCTGGGTTAAGAGATGAAGAAACCAGCTCTTCTGAAAGCAAATCTTGTATGTCCTATTAACACAGGACTCGGAGGAAGGAAGAATATTCCTGCCCACTGGAAGCATCAACTAACGCACCACTACACCAGCACTAACCTTCCAGATTTCTGCACATTACCGAGAAAAACAGTCATCATTAAAATGCTAACTTCATTCTTGTTAAGTTATTCCCAGTGAGTAAAAGATTCCTTATCTGGGGAAAACAGAAAGCTCTGTGGTACTCTATTATTTCATTGCTATAAACCGGGCACGTGTAGTCCTCCTCCAGAACCAGGGACTTACCTCCTCAAAGCGAGCCCGGATGATGGTGATCCAGTGTTTGATGGTAGTGATGCAATCAGGGTGGCACACAGCCAGGATGACCTCCCCCATCGCCACTGCCGCATTCACATCCACTCGCTTTTCTTCCACTTTCTTCATGAATTCCTAAACAAAAAAGATCGGAGAACAAAAATTTAAAAGAAATCTACTCTAGCAGCAGTTAGTTTACACTATGAGGGGAAAGTGTCTTTTTTCCTGCATGTGTTTGCTGAAACAGAGCTCTAACTGCCTGTATTGAGGTGTCTCTGGCATTTTCTTTCCATTTCTAAAGCACTCGAGAAGGTGAGGGATTTATACAAGAATGACTTTCTCTGCTACAGATGACAGGGACTAGGGACACAGAGGTATGTCCCTTTTCCTATTCTGAATTAGTTTCTCTCTTTTTCAAATTCTGTTTTCATTTATCTCCGTATGTATAAACAGTATTGTTTTGGACAAATAACAGCTATAAAACACTACAGTATTTTAAAAAATGCCTACAATACAATACAATACAATGACAAAACCAAGATTAAAATCTCCCTGTGGGTAACACAAAAATTAAAAAGGGACCCTTTCGCACCTCATTAGGACAGTGACACTGAGGCCGCAGACCCTCCATTATATTTTGCAGCCTGTGAGAGGCTCTGGGGGAGCCGGGAGGCCTGAAGCTGGTAACACAGAGGAAGGTGAACAAGGCCGTGTGCAGGGGAGGAAAAAGGGAGGTGGAACAGTCTACATTTTTCTTTATATAATACCATGACCTTTGACTTGTTTACAACCACCAAGTAGTATTACTTTTGTAAAAACAAATGAATAATGATACGTACGGTGTCACAAAAACCACCAGGCATTTCCTTCTCATTCCTGCTAAACCAACAAGCTAGGCCCATTCTGGTTTTGCTCCTTTGCACATGAGTTGGAAGTTTACAAGCAAAAGCTGCTTTCCTCAGTTGGGGGGCAGCCCTCACCATGGTGGGTGGTGTGGGTCATGGGCCCTGGGGCTGGATTACCTTATGGGTGTCAATGAGGGACTGCAGGGCCTCTGTGTCGTCAGGAAGTGCTCCCCGAAAGCGAAGTGTTTGCTCTGCTTCAGAAAGCCACTCCAACAGCATGTGGACTGTGTCCCGAAACTCTTCTGCCTGAAGTAACCAAGCACACAAGACTGAACCTCTCTCTGCAGCCAAGGTCTTGGACTCTGGGGAATGCCCAGCAAAGGATCTGTGTCTGAATTCGTTAGTCCGTCATAGTTATTTGATGACCCTATCAAAGCCCCACAAAGGTCATCTTTCATTTGTAGATCTTTGAAAACCAACTGAATTATTTCTCTCATACGAATGAGTGTTAAAATTCTGTAGAACATTCAGAATATCAAAATTCGAGTTTATGTTCACTTTGAGATTGGCTGGTGTTGATTCTGATAAAGAAACTGGAATGCATCTGCTCAGTCCCACCCCCGGGTGCCCTGTGAAGGTCACTGACCTGTTTTAAGGCCTGCTCAAGGCGGCTTTGTTTGGAGACGGAGAGTTTACACACAGTGTCCCAGCGAGTGCTCAGTTCCTGCAGCTGCCCTTTTACCCACGTGGTGTCATCGCGACTATTCTCAATTAACTCTCGGCCTGACCGCTTCAGAACCTGAACGGTTCCCGTTCTCTTTCCCAGTTCCTTTTGGAAGACCTAGAAAAGAAAACAGGAAAATTTGTGTGTCTGCAAAATGACTGAACCCAAGAAGGAAAACCACAGAGAAAGTAATCCCTTAGTTCAGTTTTCTTGGTAGGTTCCAGTCCTGTGTCTTTTATGCAGAGAGAGAGTCCGGATGATGTGTAAGAAAAAAACATGAAAAAGTGGCTCTAAATACGAGCTGTGTGACTTTGGATAAGTTACTTAGCTAGAGTCTCAGTTTCCTAATGAGTAAAATGGGAATAATGTTATACTAACATTTCCACAATTGTGGGAATTAAATAGGAACACATCTGCCATGCACATAGTAAGAATTTGATGTAATTTCCAAGTAAATTGAATGCTTTGTGCTGAAGTAGGAGGACATTATACAGCTCAACATGACAGGACTAGATTACATTAAATACTGGTGTGCATGGTGCTGGGCTTGTTAGGTTCAGAAGTAGTTTAAAAAAAAAAAAAAGCACTCATTTTCATTTCAGATGTCAGTGGAAATGGGTATCTTGAGGGGGTCCCGAATTTAAATTCATTTGTAACTCAAATGAAAGATACTAATAGGAAGGGGGTGGGGGAAACCTCTCCAAGAGAAGTTTACACATTGCCAAATCTGAATCTAACCAATTTTGGTAAATTCTCTGTGACTAATGCAGAATCCTGGCAGCAGTTTGTTTCAACACACAGAGCAGGGAGCCGCCCCTGTGACAAGCAGAGATCCAGGCTCTTTCAGATTTCTTTTCTCCCCTGGAAGGTGCGCATGAGCAGACGGCACACATAGGTAGAGGCCCCAACGGCTTTGCCTCCACGCAGCCCAGATCTCACCCCTCACCTTGTGGGCATCCATGAGATTCATGACAAGGTCCAAGTCCCCGTGCACAGGCTGGTCCTCGGCCAATTGCGGCTCCACCTTGTACAACCAGTCGACCAAGGCCTGCAAAGCATCCATGAACTGGCCTGAAAACAGCAGGGCCTCCTCCAACTTGTGCTGCCTGAGAAAAGCACACACAAACCTCGCCGTTTTTAGGGATTCTTTTATGAATGGCCCACAATTCTGACGCCGAAAGGGAATACTGCCTGAACTCAGAGAGAAACCTCCATGTTGGAATGGTTAGAAATACAGTAAAAAGTGACTAAGAGAGATGCCTAGACATTTTTAATCAAACCATTCTCTAGAAAGGACTAAGCATAGTGCAAGAGACAGGTATAGATGCCCTTCAGGCATCTTCGAGTCCAATGGCTGTACACAGGGACACACCCTATTGACTAAGGCCTGTGTTCATTACTTTATACCACTCCATAGAGATGGTAGTGGTTTTGGTAATGATGTGGAGTTAGGAGTTCAACTCCTAGCTCTATCTATTCCAGTTGTGTGACACTGGGCTGTCTCTTCACATCTTTGAACCTCAGTTGCCTCATCTGAAAACTGGGAGTATAAATAAGATACAGATATTATATAGCACAGTGGGTACAAATGGATACAAGTATCACTTTTAGAATGAAACTGAACAGTTTCAAATCCCAGCTCTGCTGCTTAGTGGCTGAGTGACCTTGGGGGAATTAAGGAACCTCTTTACGATCATTTCCTTGTTTGTAAGATGGGAATAACAGCACCCACCTAGGTGGTTGTTATGAGGGTAGATGATTAGTGAGCACTTTAGGCACACACTCAGTAGGAGTTGTTCAGTACAGGAACTATGATGGTTAAATGAGGTAATACATGTAAAGCTTTGCACAGTGTCTAATACATAGTGAGAGCCCTCAGTGAGACAGCTACTGGTATTAGAAATCGGAGATTTAGAAATATTTAGAATTACCAATCTTCTATTACTGTTGGCTTGATTTTACAGGCCTCTCTCTTTCTAATACAATAAGGTTCAAGTTTACAATAAGAGACTTTTAATGTATTTTATTCAAATGATTTCATAACTCTCATTGAACTAACCAGAGACACTGAGATGCTACAAAACCTGTTAATGATGCATTAGCTCTATTACCATTTTATGGAATCCGGTAACAGTCTCTTAGTTTTGGCACAATATACAGACCCATGCAGGGGACACTCATGCTCACCTCTCCACAGACTTGCCACAAACAGTGTCCCATTTGTCTCTGACTTCTCCCAGTAAGTTGTCAAGTTTCTGAGTGTCATCAGAAAGCAAAGTCTTTTCTTTCAGGGCTCTGCCAGTTCTAATTGTGGTATCATACACAGGCTGTTTGCCACCAAGAGTTTTCTGAAATTCCTGTTTCCAAAAATAAAAGGAAAAAAACCATGCCATAAGTCCGATAACATCTTGATTTCGAACAAAGAAAAATGTTTTTGTATTTCCAGGTTGGTATATAGTATAAATATCACCACTTCTTGAACTAAAACGAGCTTATCCTTAAGAAATTTGTAAGTTTTTGTTTATGCCACATACTGCAACACGTATTTCTAAAGGCCTACAGTTTTAACTGGTTTACTACTACAATCACTTTGTTTGAACTGTTTTTTTTAAATGAGAAACTGTTATAGTTAGACTGTCTAGATACAAAATGGAATGCTGGCTTTATCATCTTGATTTTTTAAATATTAACTGATTAATTTTCTTTTGACCAGTTCTTTTACTTTTAGCACAGTACAATCTTCAGTAAATACTAAGCTCAGCACATAAAAGCAACCAACTGCTTTACCTTATGCTTAGAGAGCTGAAGTTTAATTTTGTCTGGGTCATTAGATATCTCCAGTTCTGAGTCCAGGTGACTTTCTGCATCTTCTAGCCAGTCAATCAGTTTTTTCCAAGCTTCATGGAACTACAATTATATAAGAGATAAGTTGTAACACGAAAGAATACACAAACTATACAACACTTATGAGAACCAATCCAGAGACTCAACACATGCAGCTCAAGTATGTTCAGTAAATGAGTATCTTTCTTTTATAACTTACTTGTTTTGCCCGCTTCCTGGCATCATCTAGTGATCGCCCTCTTTCAATAGATCGTTGGACAACCTTCTCCCACCGAGACTGGACGCTAACCAACAAATTCTTGATCAGAACAACGTCCTGTTTTTGGCTAAGGAACTTTAACTGATTCCCGGTTTGATCCAGCTCAATGATCTGGTCTCGATGAGCATTTACTTCATTAGCGAAAACCTGAGGGAAAATTTTGCTCTTTTTAAACTGAAGATAAGATAGTGGCGCATCTCTTTCAACCAGTCCTTTCAAAAGGAAGGCGATATCACAGTGTGTGGCATAGTTACCTTGTGCTCCTCTATCTGGGAAAGGACAGTGTTTAGAATCAGGCTGGGAGGAGAAGCGATATTTAAATTCTGCTCTGCTAGAGTGAGCCAGTTGATAAATTCTTGCAGGGAATTCTGGAATTCTGTTGCCAGGTTGAGAGCTTCTTCCAGCTTTGACTGAATTTTAATTAAAACACACACACACACACACAAAAAGAAAAAAGCGCCAAATTCAGGGATTAATAGCTTCAAGGACAAAGGCGTGAATTGTACACCAAATGAAATGACCTCTAAAAAGGAAGCCCCATTTAATCAACCCCCAAACATGTTTTGTTTGCAAAGAAGGGGACATTTTGAAGTTAGTGTCTGAAACCGAAACAACTGTGTATAAAAAAGGAAATATCACAATTTGCAGCTGAGTTGCCTTCTCTGCCATTCCCTACTTCCTTGGGCATTAAAGAACCGGAATAAAACTATTCAAAATGTAAGTGAACAGACCCTTTACAGTGGTGACAGCTTCAGGATCTGCAACTTGCTTTGGACAAAACCTCATTTTCTTTTAGTGTGTTTTTCGTGGCATAAAAGCAACTAAACGAAAAGTACTTTACTATAAAAATGATTTTTATTGCAGTGCACTCTGTTTAAGCGTGTTTCAGAAAACGTGGCACCTAAAAATGTCTGAGTCTGACACTGATGCTATAAGCAGAAAAGGTAATTAAAGCCTTATAGTCTAAGCAAAATACTGACAACCCTAGATGTGAATTTTTAGACACTTTGGTCTAAATCAGATGGCAAAAACAATAGCTCAGTCAGCGCATGTACAACTGTCCATGAGTACACCCCAAATCCACAGTCTATAAGCTCCATCCTCAGAGACCTTGACCCCCAACCCCTGGGCGATGGCCTCTGTCCCTGGCCCATCTAGCAGGCAGGCAAAGTAGAATAATGACAGGTTGTTCAAAATGAATAGAGCCAACATATTCATAGGATGTACACTAAAAATGTTAGTTGCTATTAACTAGGTTACACATGATTTTTACTTTCCTCTCATGTTTTCAGGTTACTTTTGTAACCTAGAAAAAACTATAATGAATATTACAAAAATGTACAGGTCCAATGTAAATAAATCAAGTTGAAAAATAAAATCTGTATCAAATCTTAGAAATGCTTAGAAATTAATATATTGCCAAGTTCCTAGATGGAACGCCATTTATTCTTAATATAGCACCACGTACTTAAGAAATGATTTCAGTGATGAGCCTGAAATGTAATGTTCTTGCAAAATCAGAAATAACTATCCTAGACACAGCCTTTGCCTGACTAACTCCACTGATAACGGGTATTTCTTGAGGGAACCCTCTCCATTGTTGGGGGAACCCTCTAGAAACTTCTTGAGTATGAGTCAGAATCTGCCTCAGTTTCTTTAATTAGTTTTAGTTCTGTATTCTGCAGGAATTACAGCCAACAGTCTGTCTAAGAATTAGAACACAGCCACACATTCAGGTCGTCTAGCCATTCTTTTGTGTAATGAAACCACCAGACCCCGCATTAGAATTCTAGAAAATTAATGCTTCTCTCCAAATGTTCAGTTATATGCGAATATTTGTTTTATGCGCTTCTGCCCATTAAATTTGGTAGGACCCACGCCTTTATTGTTCCTACTATATACCAAGCACAATGCCTGGTACACACATGCTTAATAAGTTTTTATTGAATGAAGGTGGCCAATAGACTTGAACCATTATTTAATTTGCCCAGCACAGAAACTCTGCAGTGATACTCTGAAACTCAGTACTCATAAAAAACAGTTTTGGGGCCTGGATCCTGAAACACTTTTTTCTTCTTTTGAAGAGAATTTGATTTTTGAGGAAGATTGGGAAGAGACCATATAATTTCTTTCTTTCTTGATTTTTAGTACAATTTTCTGCATACTGTACTTATTACACTTGAATCCAAATTCCTTGTGCGAAATTATTAATCTTACTCCCTGCATGCTCTCTGTCCCCACCCTCCCAATCTCAAGTCACCAACTCCAACATAACCTTGTTTTTAAGTAGGAACACAAATCTGATAAACAATGGACATAGGGCCCATCACTGGGCAGGAATGTCTTAACTGGTAGATGCAGAAAAGGAATGAATAATAAAAGCAAATACTGGCAGAACCTAGTACCATCAATGCAACTTGACATGGATGGAAAAAGGAAATTTAACGGCAGAAAAGAGATGAGTAGCATGAAGGCAATTCTGAGGTTATCGATTCTGCAACTTCTGGTACAATATACCAGTCTTCAAAAAGTCCTCACAGAAACCAGATGGCAACAACCTGCCACCACCAAACACTACTCGAATACAGTCATCACACACTGTATTTGGTGGTGATACCTTTCTTTCTTCCATCTTACTGCTGACCACGTGCCACTTCTGCTCCAGGAGTGCTACGCTCTGTTCTGTTTTTGAGCCAGACCCAGAATCATCACGGCTTAGAAGCATGAGCCTGCCCTTGTCAAGTAGTTGATTGTAAGTCTCTTCCTTGGCTTTGAGCTGGGAATAGAGTTCCTACAAGAAAAGTCAGGAAGGATATCAATAATGCCAATTCCCTGCAAGACATCACACACAGATTTATGAGCACAGTCTGGAAAAGTCCAGGAAGGTCTCATCTCAATTTAAACCCTATCTTTTAGATTCAGTTCAACTGCTGAGCACTTAGGGAATGAAACCCACCATTTGTCCTTAACATCAAACTCATTTTGTCACCAAGTAAATAGAATTTGTTTTAAGGATCAGAGATCATAAAGATAGACCCCCCATAATTTATTTCTCTTTTTCCTGAAGGATTTGCCCAGAAATTATGCTGCCTTGTTCTTAGCCACTTTGTGAAACATTGCCAGTATCTACTGACTATAAATCCCACCTAAGTAGTCTTTTTCTTAAATACAACCACACCTTCAAGTCAATATGCTTCCGCCCACTGAACTGACCAGCTTACCATTGTATTCTCAGCCGACTTCCCTGTCACCACTGCTGCCTGTGGTCACATATTAAAAGCCCACACACAGGCAGCAGTCCTCAAGGTTATACTATATTGTCGGTAAAAAGGCAAGACTTTGTAGACTCCCTGATACAGCTCTCTCTGTGAATTCAGAAAAGAGCTACTGAATATGGGATGCTTATGTTCAATTTCAGGAAATCTCTATTACCATGTGTGTATCAAGCTGTTCTCTGGCAGTTTCAGGAAGGCCTCCTGTGGGCTTAGATGCAGAAAGTTGGGTCTCCATTCTAGTCAGTTCCAGGAGAAAATCTTCAATTTCACTGTGGAAACCCTGGGCCTTTTGAGAAAAAAACATACCAGCAAGGTCAGTAGTCAATTCTAGTTTCAAAAGTAAACTTTCTAAATGACCACATGAGGAACTTATCTTGAGGGAGGGATTTTGGGCTGATCTCAGGCAGAGCTGCTCTTTTGCTGGATTAGCATGGGGCCAATATATTATTTATTTTTAGAATCTAGCAGAATCCTTCAGACCTCACTGTAACATATTATAGATGTCTGGTATAACCGATGAATTGATTGGCTAAGCTACTGTGGAAATCAGATGTGGAAGGACCTGACTTGATCCAAGAAACAACTAAATCTGTGAAAAAGGTTTGTTATAGCAAAGATCTTCTAACTTTGAATAGTAAAGAGACTGGGCTACATACTAACCCAAGAAAGGACCATCAAATCAAAAGTTGTTTTTTCCAGCCAAGTTCCAGCACAGAAATGACTTTCCTCTCAGGACACAGGGGGCTCTACCCCAAACGACTTTCCTTTTGTGGACGTAGACAGGCTTTCTGAATGCTGCTGTATGTGCCCAGCTCCACCCACCTAACTGTGACCATGCACGTACCTGTTGCAGTGTTGACTGCAGCTGCTGCTCCCTCTCCTCTGTTTTTTGTAACACTGACTCCCAGCATTGGTTCATAGTTTCTAAACGGCTTCTTAAGCTGCTGGCATCATCTCCAGCACTAGATTCCAGAAGTTCATTGCCAGCTTTGTTGACTGTTTCCACTGTGGCTTGATGGGCCAAAACATCATTTTTAAGAACCTAAAAAGGGTTAAACAACATAATTTATCTCTATAGATAACATCAAATCTGGTTCTCTAAGGTACACACACTATTAAAAGGCTTTTTGTGGCAATATTTGGTCTCAAATCAATAGGCTTAGACATGAAAAATAAAAATACTTACATGGTGCTTCGCGAGCTCAACTTCAATGACTTTTGGATCTCCGCTTATTGGTCTCTGAGCATCTAGCAACTCTTCAGTGTGAATCAGCCAACTCATCAGTTCTTCTAAGGCGTGTTGGAATTGGCCCAGGGCCAAGAGAGCACCTTCTAGCTTATGCTACTCAGAAAAAGGTGTAAAGAGAATGATTGTCAAGAAACTAGAAAACAGTAGATAGCAGTCCATTCATGTACTCCACCATTTGCCTTACCTGTCTGTGGGCAATTTTTTCACCCAGGTTCTCCCAGAGGTGTCTGAGTTCCGTCAGTGGTTCTCGTATAATGTCTCTGTCCATTTCATCAGTAGCTTTCTTTAACATCAGTTCACCCTGGTGATTGAGCTTTTCCATCTCAATTTGCTGTTGGTAAACTTCCACTTTGAACTCCTATCAAAACCATACTTAAGGTTAACATCAAACCAAGTCTTTAGAAACTACAAAGAAGCAACCCTTCCCGGATACAAACCTTCATTTCATTTAACTGATCTTTAACAGTGTTGAGATCAGTGCCGACAGGGGGCATGGCGCAGAGTTTAATCACAGTGTTGTCTAGCCAGTCAAACATAGCCTAAAGCAAAAATACAAATAAGCAATCAGAAAATAAAAACATAAGGAGTCGGGAGAGAACTAGCATTATCTCTGCTAATATAAGAGAAAAATCAAAGTACTGTGTGCTGTTTGTTTTTAGGTGGTAAGGGTGCAGAGGTAAGGGATAATGATATTTATCCAGTAATATCGGGATTTCAGAACAAAGCCAATGAGATAATGCCTAAAATAAATGACAATCTGGAAAAACTAAATGTGAATAAAAGTTGGTATTTCTCATGGTCAGCTAGCAAGCTCGTGATGTGCTGAAGCGACTGTGCCAGGTTGTGCTTCAAGATAACCTGGATTTGGAACCTCTAGCAAGCAATGACTTTCACAGGAAGGCCAGCTTCACTGTGTAGCTACCATGAGGATAAATATGAAGAACACAGGATGATGAAAAACATGGCAAGAAGAGTAGAAATTCAGGTGTCAGTACTTTTCACATTAGAAGTGGGAAACTTTGGCAAGAAATATAGACACAGGTTGTCTTAGGTTTGAAACTGCTGTGGTCAGTCCGGTAAAGGTGATCCACTCTTATGCTGCATTCAGAATATGACAACACGGAACCTGTATTTCCATGGTGGTCACCTCATGGGTCCTCACCTGAAGAGTGTCCTGATACTGCACAGCAGCTTGCATGGCATCCTCAAGCTTTTCCAGTCTCTCTTTCCAGGTTTTGTTTAAGTTCTCCCAGGCATTATTCATCTAGGGGAAAAACAGTCAATCAGATTCTTCAACTAATACCACTCTTCAGTCTGAGTCACTAATTTTCGTCTCAACTCCTTATATGTTTCTCCACACCTCATCAATGCTCTTCTTCACTTCGGGCTTCTCAGTTTCTCCACAGGCAAATATCAAATCTGCTCCAAGGATTCGAATAAACTCCAATTCCTCATGCAGACCATCTGTCTCTTCCTTAATAGTCTACGTGTAAATGAACAGAACATAAGCCAAAACAGAAGCAGAACAGAACTTCCCAAACTTTGCAAATGTAATTATATCCCCATCAATAAGATGTTAAACAGAACTGTCAATTTCGCAAAAGCCTTTCAATGTTCTTAATATTTCATTTATCTAAATAGTGAAGCTTCAGGCTCTGGTTATTTTTCATATATATGCACACAAAAATGTATGTTTCAAATATATTTATATATAAAACTATATATATAAACTATGTATGTATAAATATAAACAGTCTGGGAAGATGTAATGAACTTCAATAATTTACCAAAAGTTCACCCTTCTCCCTTCCAAGGAGATTATAACCTATAGCCAGGAATCTATTGCAGAGAAGTGTATCAACAAGGGTAAGATAATAACAGCACAAGTCATAAATTGAAGAGCTGAAAGACTAGCATAATAGGAATACAAGCCATACAATCTTGAAGAAAAGTCAGTTGTGTGCCAGATCCTAAAAAGTGGTTCATGGACTGGCAACGACAGGGGTGGGGAGAGGGAGAAAAGCTGAAATGAAAGTAAGACGTAAGAGAGGTTATATCAACACAGGCTTGGTTTGTACAGACTGGACAAAAAGAGTGGAGAAATACACTTAGTAAAAATAAAAACTAGGCTCCCCAAACACACTAGAAAAAAGGATATCAAAGCAACAATTGTTATCTTTGAATGATGAGTCCAAATTTTATTTTCTTTTCTATTTTCTATTTTTCTGCATTAAACAGATTTACTTGAGAAACAAAATAATATATACTACAGCAAGGACTAAATTCAGAAATGAAAGCAAAACTGGATTTTCTAAGCATATCACACTAATTTGAATTGTTAAGTTTAAAACTAACAAGAAAATCAGTTTTGTGTAATGGAACTATTCTATATCACAATTGGTGGAGGTTATACAAATGTGCAGGTGGTAAAACTTGTAAAAGAAAGAAATCTACTATAATGAGCAGATATTTTCTTCAAGTGGAAAATATCCTATTAAACTTAAAAAAAAAAAAACACGAAAAAAACCAACCCCACACAACCTTTAAGGCACTGAGCTTGGGTTAGCAGTTAACACGGAACACTTGGATAAAGTGCCTTTCTCGAGGACAAACACAGGAAAAGGGGTTTTGCTTTTTTCTCACCTCAGCAGCTTCAACCTGTTGTTTGATGATGGATGGATCAATGCCCGGGCTTTCCAAGTCGTGGACGATGTCCTGCGTGTCTCTGATGGTGGTCAGCAGAGCTGCCATGTCATACCAGAACTTCTCCGCTAGTTCAAGGACATCAAGGAACTTAATTTCTCGCTCTTCAGCGCGGGCTTTGATGTCCTCCCAGAAGAATACCATTTGATCCAATTTGTCCTGGATTTCTGAGGGTATAAAGGGAAGAGATGAATAGGACTGCTCTCAGTACGTGAAATCAGCTTCATCAGAAATACCATCTAATTGTCACATTTTCACTGAAATTATCTTCAAAAGAGCTTTAAAAATTTATAACTAAAGGATATAACTATTATAACTATCTTAGCTTTATTATCTCTACATGTACACTTTCTGCTTATGTTAGTCTCCCACAGAAAGAGATCACAGAGGTAATCTGGAGATGAGTTGCCATCTACTATAAAGGTACTGCTATGATACAAAACCCCTAAGTTATAAAGAGACTGAGATGAGAACTCTATTTCCAGTGTTTTGTGTTGAATTTTGTTTCCCATGGAAAGTGTTATAAAAGGTAGTTATATTCTCCCCACTATTGATACTGCAGTTTACTCATATTAGGGGTTAAAGGAGCATTTGTTTCCTGGCCTGGGAATCTAACTACCAATTGTAATCTTGTTTCAAAGGGGAAATGTGTTCTGAATTCTAAATGACTTCCAAATGACTTTCTGGAATACTCATTACTTGAGGACTGTCTTTACATTCAACAAAGTACATCTGGTGGGATGCTGGAAGTAACCACAGCCTAGAATTTATTCTGTTGGTTTTCTTTAAAAATAATTAGATTTCTCAAGCACCTTTTGCAGCCAGGTCCTTGTCAGCTCCCTGAGATCGCCCAATGAGCTCTTCTCCACGACGCTTCAGGGCCTCAAAGGAAGGCTGCAGTTTTTCTAGCTCCATGGTGGCACTCTTATTGTCACCGATGCACTCTCTGATCTTGTCTACTTCAGCAGGGATCAGTGGTGGCATACGCAGGCGAGAGGAAAGATTTTCCAGAGTCTCCAACATGGGCTCAATTTTATCATGGAACTAAACAAATGTCAGACCATTAGCCATCACAGCAGTACTTCAACAGACATCTGGGGGAAATGCTATATATAGGGAATAAGGTCAAGGTATGAATCTACCACCGTTTAAGATAACCTGCACATGGCCTAGCCTGATGGATGTTGGGTTTGGCTAAGGAACTGTTTTGGGCATAATAAACCAGGGTTGGCCCATGAGAAAAAGTAAATGTTTATTTTAAGAATAAAAAAGATATTAAGTAATATACCAGAAATGTGACAAGAAAGGGACAAGACTATGAAACTGGTGAGAGTCAGTGTGTCAACATCTCAGATGACAGTTGCATGCAACAGATTAGACCAACAAGTTAGATGCCCTCCACCTACTATGTAAATGGATAGGGAACTCAATATGCTAAATGACTTGGAGTTTTAAATTATCATAGCATGCAATTTAACAATCACCGTATATAACAGTGAGAAAGGAAAATGTTGGCATGATGAAAGGGAATTAAGGAAGACCCAATCTAACCTTATTCTAAAAGAACAATTACCTTCCCACTTTTCTGATATTTTAAATAACATGACTATAATTATAAATTTTTCATTTACAATCTGAAGCAGAGAGGTGAGAAATAGGAGCAAAACAGGTAAGCTTGCCCCCTAATACGGATATCTGAAACCAACTCTGTATTTGCTAATTAGAATAAGGTTTATCAACTGTTAAGTGTCCTATAGAAAATATATGGTAGGATTTCCTTCAGAAAAACCACTGCTCATCACTTCCTTACTTCTAGGTTCTGCCCCAAATGAAACTGGCATAATTAACTGCATTAACAAAATTCATTACACTGAAGTTAAGGGAAATTTCCTTATAGCTAATCCTCAGCTTCATGGAAACGCCCTAATCCCAATGGGGGTGGGACCTTACCTCTGTAATCTGTAATGGTGGGCGCGGTCAACACAACAATGAAATGTGACGATGTGGGGAAGACAGGAGCAGGCAGCAACAACACAAAGTAACACATTCCACAATGTGAGTGAGAGATGGGACGGAAGGTGGGGGGAAAAATTTGAGTAAGTACAAATATTAACCAAGAATACTGACTAAACATAGGAATAAAATACCCAGACATGACAAAAGTACCACTAACAGTAATATATTAGTTAAAAAGTATGTAGTTAACATGCTTTAAATACCACTGCTGTTGGTTTATGTTCCTCTTTGGCTCTTCTCCCTCCTCAAGCATCTTACTCTGAGCTAAGAGCTAGCTGGTGGCCTCTTGAGTAAGAGAACTCATGTGCTGTCTTCTAAATCTCAAAAGTAACAGGTCCAACAGGAATCTTGAGGCATTTGTTGCTTTAAGATGAATTTATCCACAATCATCCTTGCTAAAGGACTGTCACAATATAAAGTTTTCAAGGAAAGCACCAATAGACAACATAGACCAACTAAGCCACACTTTACCCTCCTTAGTGTCAGCACCCCCATGTTCCTTGAATGAAAACACAGATCAGCAAAGCTTCCTAGTCTCTGACAGTGTCTCATTAGCATGCTGGTCTAGACACTCCTGAGCACAGAGGCATACCTGATACACAGACTTCCTGCTTAGACTACAGGACAGCCGAAGGAGTTTAAGACACTCGTACCTGAGCCGACTGGGAAACAGCCTCGTCCAGGGCCAGGGCCCGCTGGCGCACCTCCTCTTTTATTTGGGCATACGTGGTTTCTGCTTTCTGGTATTTTTCTTCCACCATTTCTCCCTCTTCAGGGTTTAACTCCTTGAGTTGTGGGCCTATCTTTATCAGTTTATCAATATGAGGTTTGTGTTCAGCAATGGATTCCCTTAATTGCTATGTAAAGAAATTAAAATGAAATGAGCATTTTTATACTGGTTTATTTGCTTACATACTTTGATCAGAGCTCATACCAACTTTGGGAGGAACAAACTGAATTACTAAACACTAGCAAGTCCCAGCATTTCATCATTTATGGAGGGGAAAAAAAACCTAAGTCTTGGGCTCTGGACACTGCCTGATTCTCTTAATCGTTAAAAGCCAGTTCAGATGTCCCATCATCCAGGTGTTCCCAGATACATCCTCTCTCACTCTCACCCTCACCCTGCAATACAAATCATCCCACCATCTTCTGTGCTTGGAAATACTTATACATACTAACTGTAATTTCTATGGTTTGAGATCTGTCTCTCTCCCCAGACTGAGGCACTAAGCAGGACAAGCTACAAAGAGCAACATTTCTGGTACTCCAACCATTCCTTGACTTTACTGCTGACTGCTTCTAGTTTACAACCTTCCACTTACAGGAATGCAGACAGAAATAAACACAAGCCATAAACCAAATAAGCATTTTAAAACCAAATAAACATTTTAAAAGCTTTTCTTTTTTTTTTTTTAAGGACACAGCTCACAGTGGCCCATGTGGGGCACCAACCAGCAACCTTGGTGTTATCAGCACCAAGCTCTAACCAACTGAGCTAACCAGCCATCCTAAAAAGTTTCTTTTTGAAGTGGTAATAGCATTTGTTGAAGTGTTTACAAATTTCCTTTTTCTCTCAACTATATGCAACAAATGCTTTTTGACATTCCTTCAAGGCTCTCACTCCAGCTGGGCCTAACCAAATGGAAAGAGCCACCCGACCACACCCTAAGTCTAACAACATCCCATCGTCACTGTTAAGATGGTAAATTCCCTTGATGTTTACTTCATTTATTTATGCAACACCCAGGATCCTGGTAGCTCCACAATTGTATTCTTTAATTGATTCATACTAAAGGACAAAGAAAATAATTTAGGTATATATTTTTCTTGTGCAAAGAAATTCTAACTGATTAAGAATTTTATAGGGGCCGGCCCAGTGGCTCAGGTGGTTGGAGCACCGTGCTCCAAATGTTGAGGTCGCCAGTTTGATTTCCACATGGGCCAGTGAGCTATGCCCTCTACAGCTAAGATTGTGAACAACAGTTCTCCTGGAGCTGGGCTGCCCTGAGCAGCTGGAAGTCTGCGTGAGTTGCCATGGGCTACCATGTGCTGCCAGGAGCTGCATGGCTTTTATAGCAGCTGACTGACTGCCTGGGGGGGGGGGGAACGGGACGGGGGAAGAACGAGGGGGACGAGGGGGGGGACGGGGGGGGGTGCAGAGGGGGCGTGGCGGCAAGGCTTATACTACAACATGGGCCAGGGGGCTGTGTCCTACACAACTAGACTGAGAAACAACAGCTCGAACCGGAGTGGGGGGAAAGGGAGGCAGAAGAAGTGGGGGAAAAGAGTTTATAACACAGAACTTACACTCGGTAGGCACTAATAAATATGTTGTTTTTTAATAGATTGTGGAGCTTAATAGATTTCAAGTTCTGCAATTAAATGAAACTCAGCATGCTTCTTACCCTCATCTCCTCTTGCTGTAGTCTGAGCTGCTCATGATCAATAGCTGGAGGAGGTAATTGTGCTATTAGTGTCCGAGTTTCCTCAATCCAGGGACTGAGCTCCTCGTAAGTTTCCCAAAACTGGTTCACCAAGACTTGTGCCCGCTCTAGGCGGGCATAACGCTCTGAATTGAGTAGACTAATGGCCTCATATTGCTGTATTAGAGACTCTGTCTTTTCCTATGAACAACAAAAGTGTAAGTATTATTACTATCACGAACCCTTCTTTTAAGAAAAAATGTAGGTATATATACATTAAAAAGTCTAAAGGAACACACACTAAAATGTTAAAAAAATATATGGATTAATCTAGTAGGATTACAAGTGATTTTTATTTTCTTTATACTTACCTGATTTTTCTAATTCATACATGTTATTTTCCTATCATACATATATGTACTACTTGTAGAATTTTAAAAATTGTTTCAAGTTTTTAAAAATAGTTGTTTCAAATACAGTAAAACAGCAAAATTAACCTTTTAGTGAATAATCTTTTACAACTTTAGATACCGCATTACTATAACGGGTCAATTTAAGACTGAACATCTCAGTAGCTATGAAGGAGTCTTTATCCATCAGATTTCACTTGTCTCTTTTCCTTGGATAAAAACGTCTCACAAGCCTGGCATTTATGAGCAGCTAAGTCAATTTACGAAGATTTTTGAGGAAAGAGTAGTTACCCGTACCCTTTATATATAAAACAAAACAAAAAACTGGTGTACAAACTAACTCTCTTGGCCAATCCTTTTAGAAATGGGTATGATTTTAGAAGGATTTCAAAAAAAGCAACAAAAAATATCTGCATATGCTTCTGAAAAATCTATCACAGATTTCTGAAAGGTCACTCATGTACTGAGGATAAGTAGCAATTCCTCAGTTAAAAAGAAGATGGACTTGTAATACATTTCACATTATACAGCATGGCTGTTCAGACATGTGTGAACACAGGGTTAGGAGTCTGAATTCTCCACAACATCAAGCTGGACTTTAATACTGCTACTAGGAAGAGGGAAAAAACCTTCTTAAACTATAATCTCACAACTGTACTTCTAATTCACCATAATCAAGACAATAATATGGTGAATAAATAACTGCAATTCACCTGTAACACAGCCTTTTGCTCCTCTCCACATGTGCCAAAGATTTCACCACGGTGACTGAAGAGTTCATCCATTGAATCTTTGTGCCGAATGATGTCAATGGAGAAAGCCTTTGAAAAGTAAACTACAGTTAAGAAGTAAAAGGACCCCAAGCCTGTGTCAGTGGTTAGACAGAACCTAAACAAAATTCTATTTTAATAAAGTCACATCACAAAAATTACTGTTATAAAGTCTGACAGTTTGCCTATCCATACATCTTCAATGTTTATCTCTTAGTAGCTTACAAAAATATCTTCCCTTCTGAAAATCATCCAGAAAATTATTAACCTTTCCTGGACTAATGAACCTATTACTCCCTTCTCACAAAGCAAAACAATTTCTTCCTCATCCTAACCAAATATTTATAAAATTAATCTGTCCATATTCATGACAGTGAATCATTCCACTTGACTTGGAAGAGCCATCAGAAACTCTCTCCTAGTCACTCTAAGCTACTAATGATTATACTAGTTTGGGACACTGGATATGTCAGTGTTACACTTACCTTCTGTACCTGCAGCTGAGCTGTGGTCTGGTCCTGTTCCAGGCGAATTGGACCCAGGGCCATCAGTTTCCGTTTCGTTTCAGCAACCCAAGCTAGCTCTGCATCAGCAGCTTGCTCATACTAGTAGACATGTTGAAGAAAAATGAACATATTATATACAGTCAGGGTCCTCCTTCTTGGAATTCTAACTTATTCAACACAGAAAGGCCTGCATTTTCAATAATACAGTTTATAACTTACAAACTAAAACCAAAACTGGGGAGAATTTCGTAAAATCACAAATCAAGATGCAGACAATTTAGAATTGATTATACCTTAGCAAATGAGTTAATCCTATTTCAACTTTTTAAGAAAGAAGTTAGAGAATCCAGTTAGTGGTCCTACAGCTAGAAATGACAATGGAAACTGACACTCATAAAAAGTATACATCTAATCAGAGTGCTTCTATGAGGCTGTGCTCTTTCTGCCAATCCCCTTTCCTACCCATACACTGAAGTTTTAATCACATGTTTAAACAAACTTACCATGGCAGCAGACAGCTGAGTCAAGCTAACTTGGAAGTACTCACTCAGCTGAAGAAGCGTTAAGACCCCAGAAGAACATCAAACCTTTAACAGGTATGCAGTAACAAAGAAAAACTAAGATTCTGTTCTATGTGACTGTTGTTTAATGAGGGTCCCTCAATCTTTTTTCTCTTCGCTTTCAACTCTGCCAATCTACACTAATATTTAAAGAGAAAAGAAAGCTTCTCCCAAGCACGATAAAATTTCATACTGAATTATCTGGCTAAGATTTTTGGAATATAAATAAAGACACAGGGGGGATGCACTTGGAGTCAGAGCAAACTTCTATGTGGTTCACCAAGCATTTGCTTATCATTATGAACCCAAGGAGTCATGTTATATTATTTTCTGCACCATGGCACATTAATAGGTTGATATCCAGATACAAAGAAAAGCAAGTAACTTTTTTAAGAAAGCAGGAAAGAAAAAAGATCAAGGGAAATATGACACCTGTGTTTACGGGGAGGATTCTATTTTGGATGGCTCTGCTATTTTGGTTAGCATATTTGATAGTAATTATAGTTCTTGGTTCCCTCCCCTCTTCCATCTAATGTTAAAACAGTTGATTTACCAAACTAAGATTGTGATGCATTCGGACATTTTGGATCTAGATATTATCTACTCCCATCACCGTCAGTTTTTTAGCAGGGCACTGGCTAAGAAGAGGGCTCGCACAGACTCTTCTCCAAGTTCTCTACTCAAAGGGGACAGGTATTTTGGGTCAAACCCTGATCCACCCTCACATACCTTTCCCAATTACTTCTCACCACTGAAATAATGTGTTGCACCAGATTTACCTTGATCTTGTTTCTTCTATTCCTGAGACTGTATTTATGTGGGTCATAGTTTTGTATCTCACAAATCTATCTCTGCTGCCTAAAATGTTCATGCAGAGGTGTTTATACACATTACCTGTTGTGATCTCTGAATAGCAGCATCAATTTCATCCACCCTTTGTCCAACAGTGTCACTGACCAGCTTGTACTGCTCGTTGGCATCGGACACAAGTTTATCCAGCCCTTCTCTGGCTCTCCAGGGCACCAGCTCCAGGAGCGCACGGCTCACCTCGTTCACCGTGTCCAACACCAGCCTGTGCTCCATGACCTCCTTCTTTAATTCCTAAGGAGGGAAAAACCGTTTTCAGGCCAGACCTTGCTAAATTAAGCACTCTGGCAGCTGTGCCACACATCCCAGCAGGGCTTTGACCTCCTTCCTGTACTTTTTTCTTGTCTCAGATTTTTCACTCACTCCAAGCCTGACTTTAGGCTTAGGTGCTGCTTATATCTGTCCGCAAGACTTCTTGAGACAGACTGTTTCTGAGTAAAACAAATAGTTCTTTCTTTTCTTTCCTTACTTCAGTAGAAATGATAAATACTGCTTTACTCATAGGCATTTATTAGGTTGGTGCAAAAGTAATTGAGGTTTGGGGCTGGCGGTGGCTCAGGCGGTTAGAGTTCCATGCTCCTGACCCCGAAGGCTGCCGGTTCAATTCCCACATGGGCCAGTGGGCTCTCAACCACAAGGATGCCAGTTCAACTCCTCGAGTCCTGCAAGGGATGGTGGGCAGCGACCCCTGCAACTAAGATTGAACACGGCACCTTGAGCTGAGCTGCCGCTGAGCTCCCAGATGGCTCAGTTGGTTGGAGCGCGTCCTCTCAACCACAAGGTTGCCGGTTCGACTCCCGCAAGGGATGGTGGGCTGCCCCTTGAAACTAGCAACGGCAACTGGACCTGGAGCTGATCTGCGCTCTCCACAACTAAGACTGAAAGGACACAACAACTTGAAGCTGAACGGCATCCTCCACAACTAAGACTGAAAGGACAACAACGTGACTTGGAAAAAATAAAGTTCCCCAATAAAGTCCTGTTCTCCTTCTGTTCCCCTTCCCCAATAAAATCTTTAAAACAAAAACAAAAAAAACAAAAACAGGACACCTGGTTAAATGTGAATTTCAGATAAACAATGAATATCATTAAAAAAAAAGTAATTGAGGTTTAAAAGGTTAAAAATAACTGCAAAAACCGCAATTACTTTTGCATCAACCTATTAACTCAGTTAAGTACCTAAATAGTATTTCTGTGCCTCCAAAACTGCACTAGAGCCTGTAGGAAAATCAAATACAACCATGAAGCACTCTTTAGAGAATGAATCATGAAAGTAAATTCCCAAATGTTACATACCACACAAACTTCCTAGGGATTTGGGATTCAATCTTTTTTCATCTTCAGATCATAACAAGTGCTCTTATACTGGTCTGTCTTTATGCCAAATCTTACTGTCCATGAGTAAACAAGAAAGGAGGCAGGCAGAAATTTTTGGTTCAGATTTAACGTAGATAGTTGGTGATGAAAAGTTAAGAATTTAAACTTAAGGATTCTGACAAAGAGGGAAACTTTTTTCCTTGTACACTGTGAAATGACAGCTCACCTTCTGTCTTTGCTGGAACTGGGGTATTTGCTCCCCTGTGGGAGACTGTCCCCCACTGACTGCTAGCTCCTCCTCTACCTCCCTCAGCCATCCGGTCAGCTCCTCATAAGTAGACTGGAACTTGGTGGCCAGCTGCCGGGCTTGCTCTAAAGTTCGGAGGGCCTTGGAGCTGGTGACTGTGATGTCTGCATAGCGAGTCTTTATTCCGTCCAGTTTCTCTTGGATAAGCAGTACCTCTTCACCTGTGGGAGACCACACATAATTATTCATATTTAAGAGATATGAGGGAGTCCCCTTCTAGGGATGAGGGAGTCTCTTTATCCCCCTTTCTTCAAATCAGAGCTTACTTTTTATAGACGCTCCCTCCCTATGACAGTGATTTCACCTAGCATCCCACACTAAGGGAGGAAGGAAGTAAACCTGTCAATCAATAAAAGAAGCCTCTTCTGAGATTATTAAGATCTGAGTTCAACTGCAGGTGCATCTAGATGTTCCCAGAACCTTGCAGTGAATGCTGACATTCAACATATTGGAGGGAAGCGGGGAGTCATCTATAGCCAGATGTGAGCAACAAAGTCTTTTAGTTTTCAAAAGATATAGCAGGAAATAGGAACCCAGGCTACCAGCCTCCTGGGAGCACATAGTAATACAACAGTGAATACTAAGCTTCTACGTACAAAGAGAAGTGGCAAGTGCAGGGTGCTTATTTGCCTGGACATGTAATTGTCTGTATAACCAGAGAGGTGCCAAGAGATGCATTTTTTGAAGTACCTGTGGTTTGTTTTAGAAGAGCCTGACCGTTTTTAATAGCTTGATCTACATTCTTCTTTCTATTAACAATTTCTTCATTTAAAGCCTGAAAGGAAAGAATACCATTAATCCTAAAACTATGGCACAACAAATGGAAAGAAATGAGATCTTTGAGAGATGCAATAGGAGCTGAATACGAGTTTAATGTAAACATTAGCTATTTGATTCCTTCATTATCTCTTTGATTACACCATTAATTACTCAAAATAATTAAATTAGATATTTACAGGGAGGCTTTCCTTTGTACTGGATGAAAAGAGTTTTAGGATTAAATCAGCTTTACCAATCTATTGGTACCAAACCCGAACCCAAGAAAGGTAGAGGAGAATTCAGCGAAAATGTCTACTGTGTCCAAAACAAAGAATAAGAAAGAAAGTTCAAAAGAAGAAAGTCAGCAAGAACACGCAGATTTAAATCTGGACCCTGGTTAAAAACCCAATGTTTGAAATTAATGAAGCTGAATTTTAGATTATTAATAACAACAAACCCCCTTGCTTTGCCTATTTTTACTATCCTAAAAGAAATTTCATAGCAATGAAATGAAAAAGGCAAATTGTTCTTTCTACTAAGATGACAAAGTATCCCTGAAATTTGAGCATATAAATTCTAGAAATATTTTAGAAGTTACAGATATATGATCAACAGTACTATTTAGGTAACTTGGTTTTATGAAAGTTTCTGCTCAGATGCAATCTGAGTGACACATTACCTAACGATGTAAAACATGAGTTGGAATTGAGATGGCCCCTGACTACACTCTGGTTCATCTTCCAGAATTATTGACTCAGTTTGTTAAGCATTTCCACGGATTCATCATAAAACAGATTAGTTTGTAGCATAAGCCTGCAACTATGCACTTGTACGTAAAATAAAGTTGAAATGTTTGGAATAAAAAAGAAATGAAGAGAAACATGAATCAGAACTACAAAATAACAGGAACACAACCAGTAAGAATGGAAGACATGAGTACCAGGTGGTCAGCGTGCTGTTTCTGCAGGACATCCTGTCTGTAATCCTTTACGGACACTGAACTGAGCTTGTCCTCAACCTCGGCAAGCCAGTTGAGCACCTCTACCTCATCCTCCCCGAAGAGCCTAGCGTGGAACAGTGCTTGTTCAAGCAGGGCTGCTTTCCGACAGCACCGGTCTTGAACCTCACTGTATCGGGCCTGCAACGAGTCTAGCTTTTCCGACAGCACACCCTGTTCTGCAGAGCATGTCAGGGAGGAGAGGGAGTGCCCAATTTGGACTGCCTGGTGCACATCTGTTGCATGGCTTTCTATTTCTTCCTCCAGAGCCTGGAAATCCAGATGGAAATAATGAATAACAGAAACAAAATAAATGAAAAGTAAACATGGAACAACGAATAACAAATGATGCAATAAATTAAATAATATAAAAAGTGTACCCACTGAAAGGCAAAAATAATATAAAAGTTGAAAACAAAGCTGTTTTTTATGATGATAGACTATGATCTGATATCTATCTACTTTTATTTCAAGAATGTGACTATTCCAATTAGTAATTTGACCATATTTTATATTAAATTTAGAAAAAAGAAACTCCACAAGAAACATCTTCTGAAATGTCGCAGGCAGTTTTCTAATTTCTAGGACTTCCCATTCCAGTTCTTTGTTTTCATTTACCACACCTGCTTCCTACCTTGTGCCGGAGGATCTGCTGCTGTATTTTGGCAGTCTGAGTGCCAACAGGTTCTGAGTTAGCAAGCTTTTTCTCTGTGACAGATAAGAAGTCAGAAATAGGCTCAGCTGTCTCATGGAACTGTTTGGCCAGAACCAGGATATCTTCCAGCTGTTTTTGCCTACACAAATATATACAGGAAACTGCTCAGGCAAAAAGTCACATTAAGACAGACAACAGTATTATATTCAGTAAAAAACAAAAAACAAAACACACACACACACACACACACACACAAAAAAAAACCACAACAATCTTCACCAGGTACATTTTAAATATCAACAGTAAACAGAACACACATATATAGCACTTGCTGTTTTAAAGGTTTTCATAAGCCTTACCTTATTTCAATTCTGTATAACCTTGTAAGGTAGGCAGAATAATTATCCCAGTTACAAAAGAGAAAACCGACCCTGAAGGCTTGAAGAAAGATTTGTCCAAGGCACCCACTAAGTAGTAATAACAGTACAATGAGGAGAACCAGACTTTCCAATTCTTTCTCCTATAGAATGTGGCTTGTGCATCATCTGAACACATGACCAAAATAAAGTTTAAAGGAGTCAAAAAATCATCAGTCTTCATTTCTCTCTGTCTGTCACTGCGACCTTCACTTGTGAGTGAAGAGAGCAATTGAAGAGCAAAGGTAGACTATAAACTAGAACTCCCTTTCCATATCCCCAAATCCAGTCAGGCTTCTAGTAATTTCAAGCCCCAGAGCAAAACTCTGAACCCAGATTTAAGGCAAAAAATGACCTCCAGACTAGCTGAATTGCCAACACAAATGGCAGAACTATGGACATTATAGCTCACTTGGACTCCTAAATCTTATTTAATATAACATCCATACTAAGCTTGGATTTCCAGTTCCCTGTAGAATAAAAGCAGCAAATTACAAAGGGGAAAGGAAGCCTGAATATTGGAGGCAGCCTGATAAGGGGCAGAAAAACAACCACAGAACTGTATTAGCACCCAGATTAATAAAAGGCCATAATGATGACTCTGAATCACTAATAATAGACTAAATGCTACGTCGTTTAAAAAGGCCCAGGAGTATATGTTGTACTTTAGTTCACCAAACCTTTACTAAACACCTGCCTTGTGCCAGGTCCTATGGACAAACCTATTTTAACAAGAAATGGCTTAAATATAAAGATTTGCCATTTTAATGATCTGGAAATTCAATTACATTTGAATATAAAGAAAAATGTACTTTTAGATGATATTTTAAAATGTCAATATAAAGAATATAATTTTCTTTCTTTTTTTGCCAAAAAGAAGGTTTATTTGGGAAAAGAAAAAAAATAATACGACTACCACAGTAGTGTGGAAACGCACCTCTAGCTGGCCGCCCATGTGCCAGAGACCTATAATTTCTTTTCTTAGTTTGTTTATGCCAGCCTTCAAAATACATCTTTAATTAACACAATTAAAACATATAATCTTAAAGGTTATTATTCAATTAGAATTTTATTTAAAAAGATTGCCCCTAATTCCTAGTCTTTCGGACTCATCTCTGATTTTGGAATCCGAAAGTTTAAAGACCTCAGTGTATACAGGATTTGGAGTAGCAAAAAGAGCTAAAATAATTTAGAGGCATCAAAATTCCAATATTAAAAATCTAACTAAAAGTTCTTAGAATGTCTGTAACAAATGAAACTGCTCTTGGTCTTTTTCTTTAAAACACTGGCCCAGAAACTGTTAGGCTAGGAGGATGGAAGTGGGTAATGTAGAAAGAGTCATAACAGGATACTTTAGAAACAAAGTCATGACTTTAATGAGCTCATGGACCTGGGAGATAAGTACTTAAAATAATGACCATAGTACAAGGTACAGAAAGAGTTATGGCAGTTAAGAGGGAGGTGAGGTTATTCCAAGCTTGGGGAATGATGAAACAGTTTATAGAAGGGGAGACAGACAAAAGTATTTCATGGAAGATGCAACAGCATCAGCAAGGACAGAATTAGGAAACTGACAGAAGGTACAGAGGAAAAGAATATGGTTTACCTTATCTATACTATAAGGTCCGAGAAGAATAGTGGAAAGTAAGAAAGGTAGGTTAGGGCCAAATAGTAGAAAGCTTTGAATGTTGGGTTAAAGAGTCCAGACTTTATTTATAGGCAACAGAGAGAGTCATTAAGTGTCTTTGAGCATGCGAAGAGGTGAAGGCCTGAGGGTAAGTGGCAGTAGAGTGATGAGTGATAAGTGGATTAGTTAGGAAGCCACCTAAGATGAGCCACCTCATGTGAACTAGCCCAAGTGAGAAGTCGTAAGTCAAGAACTGAAGTACATGAAAGGGAATTAGAGAAATGGATAAATAGGAAAGACACTGTAGAACTGGCAGAATGTAGCATCCTGAAAGATGTGGGCCACAATGGGGTAGACGGGCAAAAATGGGGCTGAGGTTTTAAGCTTAGGTAACTGGAAGTTAGTTAATAGCACTATTACTAGAAATGGACAGAGAGAGAAGGAAAAAAGCAGTACAATTTGTAAATAAGTTGAATTCTTTCATTTTTGTTTCTCCCTCTAATATGGGCAAGTGATACTTTAAAACTCAGATAAGAAATAAGCGAGCACGGTGGGCAGGTGAGGAAACGAAGATTGAAGGGGAATTTATTTGAAGACTGCCATTGGCTACCTAGACAACTGAAAGGATACAAGAATAAATGATCAACTCTACTACTCTCATGTTGATTTCTGATTAGCTAGCCTTTACGTTTAAAACTGGGACAGTCCAGGCTAAAAGTAAAGACACCCATATGGCTTATTAAGCTCAAGTGACACTGGAATAACTTTAAGCAAAGAGAAAGCACTGCCTTGGAGGAGGAAATTATGCTGCCTGTCTTTTGGCCATTTATTGAAGAAAGTAGAGTTGATTCATTTCTTAAATGCACATACATTTAACAGAACCACAGACTAGCTCCTAGATGCAAAAACACCTAATATTAGGATAAACTAAGAGAAAATAAATATGATATATTTCAATTCCAAATATTGAAGGCATTATTTGTAAATTTGAAGGAAAAAAAAAACCTGCTCTAAAAACTCTGAAAATAACTGGCTGAATTGCAGGAGTCTGCGTCTGTCACCTGGAACCAGGATTATGCTGCAGCAGAACAACAACAGAGATCAACGAGTCTTCAGTTCTCAGAAATGTATGGAGGAGCTGAGGCTCATTTCCTGAGAGTTATTCTGGCTTGAGGATCACCTCTAAGAACGTATCCCTCTTCAAAATAAAATCCATTAAACACCTTCCAAAGCACTGTACGAATCATCCAGGAGCTTTCAGAGCACCTCAGTAATAGCCAGTCAAAAACAGGACACAACAAACCTTCTCTGACCATTCTCAAAACCCCTTTGGCCTTACCTGGCTGCTGCCTTGCTGAGTAGTCCTGTCCATCTACTTTCAAGACTCTCCAATTGTCCAGTGATTTTCTCTCTATCTGCCAGTTCAGCTGACTGGGCTATTCTGCCTCCTTCTGCTTGAAGCATGTCCACGGTGGCCTTTCGATCATCTAGGAGCCGCTGGAGCAACTATTGGATACATACATGTTTAAAGCGAATGAAAAGTGATAAAATCTGAAATAAGGATGAAAAAACAAACAAAAAATCCCAAATCCCTACTGCACCAAATCCTCAGCTTAAGTGAATGACAAGCTTTTTTTTTTTCATCCTGAGGCAAAAACGTAAGATTGTTCCTACTATCCACATAAACTTTTCATACATTTAAGTTTTTAAATGATATAGTGACTGTCATTATGTGACTAACAGGAAACTTACTTTGAACCAGGACAAAAATGCATTGAAATAAAAACTAAGCCCCCCCAAAATTAGACATAGATGCAACCTTATACATTATTTACAATATTGCTGACCCTGATAACACCAAAAACCTCTTAAGATAAAGCCGTGATCGAAACACTGAAATGGGATACATGAACAAGTAAAACTGTTCAGTCCAATATATGCCACAGTAAGGTTAAAGTAAGATGATAAAAATAAATTTCCACCTTTCTTTTCCGGATCACAGAAAGGAAGTGAGGATTCAACTAAAACTCCTGAACATGCTCCTCAAACTATGAGCAAATGTGTCGTCTGCCACTGCCTGTGGCTGTTACAGTTCACTGTCCCAACATTCTCACTTACCTTCTGTTCTTGGATCTGTGCTTTCACCACTTTATACTCAGCAGATGGAGGTTTCTGATTGGCTATGAGTTCCTCAGTGTCTGCCAACCAGCTGAGCAATGGCTCCAAGGCATCTTGAAACTTCCCACAATGCAACAAAGCCTCCTGGAGTTGTGCAATTCTTTGTGCAACCTGTATCACAGACACAGAGGCTCATTAGGAGAATGCAGAGAGCTTTTAAATTACTACTGACCCCTTTTCGTATCTACCGATTACAACTGCTAAATTGTTATTGGCCTTCAGGTTCCAAGGAAATCTTAAATTTAGGTGTCTCTTGTCTATGCTCGCCATTCCCAGTACATTGTTACCTGTGCCGTGCCTGCCCGCACCGCGCCCCCCCCCCCGCCCCCGCATGCCACTTACCTTTTTATTCAGTGTGTTCCACCGAGCATTGATCTCATCCATGTCATGTTCCAAACCCTGCACATCACAGTTTTTTCCAGCACTCTGAATCAATCCCTGGCCAAGTCCATTCACCTGCTGTAATTTCATCTGAAGAGGATCCACCTGTTCTTTCTGAAACGTCTAGATAATTGCAAGCCAAAGAAGACTTAATTCAAAGGCAATCAGACCCTGTATATCACACAGTGACTGGTTATTCTTGGGAGATTTATGATTTAACAAAGAAGGACCAAGAATAAAAGTGAAACAAGCCATTTGTACAGGGAACTATCAAGGAAACTTGTGGTTTCATATTTCAATACAGCCTCCCATGGACAAGTAATTACAGAGAGTTATGGCACTACTTACATCTTTAACCCAACGACTCACGGTTTGTTTTTATTTTTTTAATCTGTTTGCATTAATATTTAATGCAAAAATCTATAAGAAAGAAGCATCAGTCTCAAGATATCATAAAAGTGTGATGTATCTCAATCTTAAAAGGGAAGAATGATACCTTGGGGAATAGCTTTAAGTGACCACTGATATACCCAATGCTCTTCTCTGACTAGGACTGATAACTCAATTAGCCCAAACATATTAATAGTGTGAAAAATGCTAACCTCATAGCTTAATCCCCAAGTGGCCATTTAACTCCATCCTGTTCCAGGGCCAGACCACACACAGCCAATAATCTTGCAACAGTATTCCTCTGATTACAAAGGGAAACGGGCCAGTAATTCTGGGAAATGTCCTTAACAATTTCAGACACATACTCTGAGTAAGATGCAGATATGTATATGAAATAGTTTAAAAATAATGATACCGTGTATCCATGTTCACTACAAAAGAATTTTTTTTTAAATGTGAAAGAAGTGTAACAAACAATGCATGTTTCTTTCTACTCCAGTTAAGCTCCATTATGACTTAGAAATTTCTAAAGAAAACAAGGAGAAGAGAATGGTACTTTTGCCACTCTAAGGAAAAGAATGAAATAAATATTTGTCCCTAAGATCAAATTTCTTTCCATTATCAGATGATAAAAATCAGCCATATTTCACTAGTCTGGATCTTGTTCCATTCTTTTTTCTTCCATAAAAAGTTCCTTCAGTTTCAGTGAGGCAGCTGAGACTATTAAGATTGAAGGATGACAAAAAATGAAAGAGGACAAAAATAAATGTAAAAAAAATTTTAAGTTGGGGTAAGACTAATTTTGACCTATGAGACCACAGATCACGCTGGGATTAGGAAACTGATTCTAGAAAGAATGGTCTATGGCTGGACAAGTGAGTTACCAGGGAGGAAAAGCCCCAGGGACCACTGAAAAAAGAAGGTTACAAAGGTAATTACCAGTGGGCTTCGTGTTATACTATAATTTGATTACACCATATTTTGTTAGGCAACACTACAAGGCAGTTCAGCTAAAAATGACTGTTTCCCCAACAACATGGTTTGCAGAAAAAGCAAGTGCTACGATTCCATTTCTATTAAAGATGTTTCACTACAGAAAATTCAGAGCGGGGTGGGGAGGGAACCCCAGCTCCCATATTTTAAGTTGCTGGGGAACAACAAAATGGTGGTGGTGGGGGGGTGGGGGGTGGAAAGGCAAAGAAAGAAGAGCCAAAAGTACAGAGGGAAGATGTCAAGTCCACTGAAGAGCCCCCCCCTTTTACCAATAATCAAATCCTGTGTCTCACGACTGACATTCACATTCATTCTGTGCTGTCCAATATGGTAGCCAGCAGCTACCTGTGGCTATTTCAATTAACTAAAAACTCAACTCCTCAGCCACATTAGCTGCATTTCATGTGGTCAACAGCTACATGTGGCTAGTACCTACTGTATGAAGATAGAAGCTCTACTGGATAGCGATATAAATGACACAGATAAGTAAAATATATTTAAATAGCTTGCTTAATGATCTCCTAATCATTAAAAAGCTAATTCTTTTTTTAAAATTTGGATTTACTTTATGAACATTTCCTATAGAAGCATCGGATTCCATTGTTTCCCACCTCCACTCTATGGATTACATTGATAGGGAAGGGGTATCTGTCTCACCTTTTCTCAGAAATTTGAAAACATATGAAAAGCACCTCTAAATATACACAAAATATTTATTTTGAACACAAGTAAACAGAATGTTAAAGAAAGTAAATTTGAAAATACTTGCTCCCGTCTCTCAACTCCCAAATAAAGCTGCTTTGCAAACCCAGTGCTTTCAGATAAATTAAACTTCCTACTCCTTAGTATTTCAATGGGACTGTGCCATGTTATTAACTGACCAGTGCTGGCAGACACTTCCCAGAGCAGAACCCAGCAAAAATTACTGCGAAGATGTAAGATAAAACAGGAACATAAAACAGAAAATTTCCAAAGAACTTCTTAAAACACTTTCATCTTTGGTAATATCACATTCTCCCAGTTTTCATCCTGAATGATCCCTTTTTGATTTCCTTTGCTCTCCTCGTTTTTCTTTTCTAGATGTCCAAATGTTAGTCTTTTGGGGGCAGGAAAATGGGCAGAATGTCAGTCCTGGGCCCTCTTCTCCTTCTACACTCTCTTCTAAGCAATTCCATCCATTGTTATGTCTTTAAATGTTAACCATGATAAATGCTTATGTCTCTAAAACTGTATTTCCACCTACTTTCTTAATATTGCCATACAAATGAATCACAGGCATCTCGAATCTAACCATTCCAATATTGAACAGTACTTCCTACTTTCCTCTCCCCCCAAATCTGTTCTTCCCTAAATCAACAATTTACTACTGTCCCCAGCCACTCAGTTGTACAAACCAGAACCTAGAAGCCATCCTTGACACCTTCCTCTCCTTCCCTCTCAACATAAAAGCCATTATCAGGTCTTGTTGATTCTGCCTCCAAAATATTTCTTAAATTCATCCCCATCTACTTACATCCCTCTCATTCAAGCCTCCTTGACAACTGCAGTAACCTAGTGGGGCTCTCTGTCCTTGATCCCCAAATCCATTCTGCAGACAGTAGCAAGTGTGATGTTTTCTTAAATTTGCAAACCATTCAGTGTTTTCTGTATTTATAATTATCTATCACAATGCAAACAAACAAAATAGAGACAAAGAAATCTGAGATCTATAAACTCCAAATAATGTTGAGAATATTTACTGTCACTGTGGAACGGTTTTCTCTATCTTTAAACTGAGAGCAATTTTTTAAAAAATGTATATGAAATCATTTCACTCCCCTACTTAAAATCTTTCAATAGCTTCTCACAGTTTTTTAGCTACAGATCCTTTTGAGGACATCTTTCTCAGTCCCTGCATCATCGGGCCCCTGCCTACCTCTCTAGATTTACTTCAAGGCACTCTTCTGGAACCCTCGGCCACAGTGGTCTAGCCACTTGGCCTTCTTTTAGTTCTAACATGCCAAGTTCTTCCCAGCTTCCATTTCCTTTGTCTGGAATGTTCTTCCCTTTGACTCTGTGCCTAAGTAACTTCTATTTATCCTGTAGGTTTTAGTTTAAAAATCCTTTCCCTCACTCCACAAAATTGAAATTAAATACCTCTATGATTTCTTATCATTGCATTTATTTTTTATTCAAAGCATTTGCCACAATTTGTAACTATATATTTGTGTCATTTTTGCTTAATGTCTGCCACCCCCCATCACTGTAGGACAAGTTCCACAAAGGCAGGGACCATGCCAATTCTATTCACTGCAGGAGCCCCAGGACCTGGCACAGAGTAGGTACTCAATAAATATTTATCCAATGAATAAACGAATCCTTGTACAGAAATGGTGTTACGGAAAGCAAACAAATCCATGAAGGTTCTGATGATTAACTAAGCATTCAAACACTGAACTCAGACCACTGGGCTCCCCAATTTTTGTTTAAAGAGACTTTTTTTGGGGCCAGATTTTAATTTTATAGAGCTGTTTATTATACAAAAGGTTTTTTTTTCCCCCCTTCCCCAGTGATTGGAAGTAAGACGAAGGAAGTCTCTAAGTGAGATTGTTTAAATCAGACGGCTCTCATTGGGCTCAGGATCCCACGATAGAAACAGCAAACAAATTCTGACATTTTGCTTCTTCTACCAAAATCTCGTTATTACTATTAGAAAGCTTTTATCTACTTTAACCATGTGTATATTTGTACATATGTACACACATACAGACGATCTAAAGCAGTTCATTCTAAATCATTCTAGGTATAATCACTTGTCGAGTTCTAAATGTTTATGTATAAAAATGACAGGTTCAATTGCCTCTAGGAACCGTTTTAGAAGGAAGAAATATGTACATTTCTCATCTTGGAAAAACTTTTTTCCCCCTCAATAATATTTCATGAATTTAGTAAAATATGTATATTCATATTACTTCTATAATGATATTTGTTTTGTTTCAATATTTTCAAAACAGCCTCTCTACATTCTTGTTGGCTAACCGTGCTGGCTGTGGCCATGGCTTACATTTCTCCTTTTGTACACAGATGTAGGCATCTTGCTTCCAGATATGCCATAAAGTAACCACACTTCAAAGATGATGGACTACTTTGCAGCTCGGCTACTATTTCCTTCTCCTGTCATTTATATCAGGAAATATGTCATAAAATGACTATCTCCTGTAGCTGGAAGGATCCTTAGAGATTACACTAGCCCCATCTACTAGTTTTATAGATGGGGAAACAGAGATCCCAGAGACTGATACAAGTTCAGGGTTTTCCTAAATTTTTTTCCTTTATGCAGATTTGATTGGCTCCTTATATATTTAATTCCTGTATTTCACTGATTATTGCCATAGGCTTTATACTAGAAATATTCTATATAATCAAGAATGTCAGTGACTTTGGACAGGTTACTGGGATCTTGGTGTCAATCCCACTAAAATTCACTAAAATTCAGAAAACTGAATCCAATTCATCAATCTGAAAGGTGACACACTCTAATCTGATGGGATGCTACATTACAATACAACTGGTGAGGCCTATGGTGACACCACCACTCTGCTGAGGAGGAGGAACTATGGCAAAACGGGCAGGTTATGGCCCACCCACAATCAAAATGATTTTTCGTTGCTGGTAGTTAACATGTTTAACTGGTGCTCTCGCCAGCTAAGGCTGCCCTGGAAGGCTCTGCCATGGGGTGGATGAGAGAACCATCGTGCAGCCTTCATGGACAGTCAGGAGATTGATATTCACCCTGCCAGTCAAGTCAAGTCAGGAGTAAATGCTGACGACGACAAAGGTCCTGGGGATGGTGTAAAATCAAAACCACCTCCGCACTCAGTAACCTCTGAAGATATTAGGTTAGATTCAACTTCTAACTCCTCACTCCACTCCTTACCACTGACCAAATGACACCAGGACAGTGAACTACAGAAACCTACTGATCTCAAATCCGTCTCACTAGGAGTGCTCAGCGATGTGTTCCCCACAACTTCCTACCATAGTTTCTCTCTTCTAATATTAAGAATCTTAGAATCTTGGAGCTAAGAGAGACCCAGGAGGACATTTAGCCCAATTCCCTTATTTTATAGGTCAAGAAACAAGAAGTACAAAGAAGGAAAGTGACTTGGTTCAGGACACAGGGTTTTACGAGACAACTAAAATACCACTTTTTCATGAACATTATTCTGGTTTTAAGAAACACATATTTGTATTAAAAAGCTGTTATTCACACATCTGTATATTGCTTTCACTCAACCTGGTTTGGTGAATTTTCTCAACTAAGCACCATGCATCTATTTGAAAGGGAAAGGGGGAGGAAGCTGACAAGTGACTGAAATCATACACCTTCAGTGCTTTCAATGGGTTGTCTCACTTTATCCTCACAACCCTCACAGGGTTCTGCCTGACCAAAGGAGAAAACTGGAGAGACTCAGCACATGTGACTTTCCCAGAGTGGTTAGAAGTATCCTGGTGTCACTCCGAAGCCCACAGGCCAGTCTCCACCTGACATGCTGATCAATGAGCAGCCTCTTGATTGAGGCAAGAACGTATGCACTATAATTTCCAAAGTAGAATCACCCTTTCTTGCTAGTAATCTTTGTCAAAATGTAAACCAACGACTGCTTACATCAGTTTCCCTTGTGCTTGGGTTACCTCTGAGTAAAAAGCATAATATGAATTACAAAGTTTTTTGCCACATGGAAGTAAAACGTATTTCCCGCCCATAAACTCGAAAGAAAGACCAGAAAAGCCCAGGTGCCCCAAAGAGAACCAAAGGAAGTACTATCTGTGTCTGTGCTAATCACCAAGTCAGAGAACTTGCAAATCTCACTTTCCTCTGCAGATCCTTACCCCACAAAATGAGCAACAATTACCTCATTTGAATTTAATTCATCAGCTGCAGCCAGAGGCACTTTCCCAAGCAGCACAGTGCCAGTCACCTCTTTCATTCCAAATGCTGGGGAATCAAGGTCCTCCTTGATCCACATTCCAATGGGGGAACCCTCCTCTAGAACAGTTGTTCCTTCCTCTGAGACAGGTACTGTATCAGTGTGGGCAGTATCTCCCAGGATGGGCACACCAGCAGGGAACACTTCTTCCATAGCAGGCACTGAGGCAGCTGGGGTTGCAGGCTCCTCTGGGGTGGGCACTGAGGCAGCTGGGACTGCAGGCTCCTCTGGGGTGGGCACTGAGGCAGCTGGGGCTGCAGGCTCCTCTGGGGTGGGCACTGAGGCAGCTGGGGCTGCAGGCTCCTCTGGGGTGGGCACTGCAGCAGCTAGGGCCGCAGGCTCCTCTGAGGTGGGCACTGAGGCAGCTGGGACTGCAGGCTCCTCTGGGGTGGGCACTGAGGCAGCTGGGGCTGCAGGATCCTCTGGGGTGGGCACTGAGGCAGCTGGGGCTGCAGGATCCTCTGGGGTGGGCACTGAGGCAGCTGGGGCTGCAGGATCCTCTGGGGTGGGCACTGAGGCAGCTGGGGCTGCAGGCTCCTCTGGGGTGGGCACTGAGGCAGCTAGGGCTGCAGGCTCCTCTGGGGTGGGCACTGCGGCAGCTGGGGCTGCAGGCTCCTCTGAGGTGGGCACTGAGGCAGCTGGGACTGCAGGCTCCTCTGGGGTGGGCACTGAGGCAGCTGGGGCTGCAGGATCCTCTGGGGTGGGCACTGAGGCAGCTGGGGCTGCAGGATCCTCTGGGGTGGGCACTGAGGCAGCTGGGGCTGCAGGATCCTCTGGGGTGGGCACTGAGGCAGCTGGGGCTGCAGGCTCCTCTGGGGTGGGCACTGCAGCAGCTGGGGCTGCAGGCTCCTCTGAGGTGGGCACTGAGGCAGCTGGGACTGCAGGCTCCTCTGGGGTGGGCACTGAGGCAGCTGGGGCTGCAGGATCCTCTGGGGTGGGCACTGAGGCAGCTGGGGCTGCAGGATCCTCTGGGGTGGGCACTGAGGCAGCTGGGGCTGCAGGATCCTCTGGGGTGGGCACTGAGGCAGCTGGGGCTGCAGGCTCCTCTGGGGTGGGCACTGCGGCAGCTGGGGCTGAAGGCTCCTCTGAGGTGGGCACGGAGGCAGCTGGGGCTTCAGGCTCCTCTGAGGTGGGCACTGAGGCAGCTGGGACTGCAGGCTCCTCTGGGGGGGGCACTGAGGCAGCTGGGGCTGCAGGATCCTCTGGGGTGGGCACTGAGGCAGCTGGGGCTGCAGGATCCTCTGGGGTGGGCACTGAGGCAGCTGGGGCTGCAGGATCCTCTGGGGTGGGCACTGAGGCAGCTGGGGCTGCAGGCTCCTCTGGGGTGGGCACTGAGGCAGCTAGGGCTGCAGGCTCCTCTGGGGTGGGCACTGCGGCAGCTGGGGCTGCAGGATCCTCTGAGGTGGGCACTGCAGCAGCTGGAGCTGAAGGCTCCTCTGAGGTGGGCACTGAGGCAGCTGGGGCTGCAGGCTCCTCTGGGGTGGGCACTGCAGTAGCTGGGGCCGCAGGCTCCTCTGAGGTGGGCACGGAGGCAGCTGGGGCTTCAGGCTCCTCTGGGGTGGGCACTGAGGCAGCTGGGGCTGCAGGATCCTCTGGGGTGGGCACTGAGGCAGCTGGGGCTGCAGGATCCTCTGGGGTGGGCACTGAGGCAGCTGGGGCTGCAGGATCCTCTGGGGTGGGCACTGAGGCAGCTGGGGCTGCAGGCTCCTCTGGGGTGGGCACTGAGGCAGCTAGGGCTGCAGGCTCCTCTGGGGTGGGCACTGCGGCAGCTGGGGCTGCAGGATCCTCTGAGGTGGGCACTGCAGCAGCTGGAGCTGAAGGCTCCTCTGAGGTGGGCACGGAGGCAGCTGGGGCTTCAGGCTCCTCTGGGGTGGGCACTGCAGTAACTGGGGCTGCAGGCTCCTCTGGGGTGGGCACTGAGGCAGCTGGGGCTGCAAGCTCCTCTGAGGTGGGCACTGAGGCAGCTGGGGCTGCAGGCTCCTCTGGGGTGGGCACTGCAGCAGCTGGGGCTGCAGGCTCCTCTGGGGTGGGCACTGAGGCAGCTGGGGCTGCAGGCTCCTCTGGGGTGGGCACTGCAGTAACTGGGGCTGCAGGCTCCTCTGGGGTGGGCACTGAGGCAGCTGGGGCTGCAAGCTCCTCTGAGGTGGGCACTGAGGCAGCTGGGGCTGCAGGCTCCTCGGGTATGGGCACTGAGGCAGCTGGGGTTGCAGACTCCTCTGGGGTGGGCACTGCAGCAGCTGGAACAGTCCCCTCCGAAGCAGGCACTGTAACAGCTAGGGCAGCAGCCCCCTGTGGGGCTGATACTGCAGCAGCTGGGACATCCTTCTCTATGGTGGCCACTGAAGCACCTGGCATGTCCTCCTGTGGAAAGGGCACTGGAACAGCAGCTATAACAGGCCCCTCTGGGGCGGGCACTGCAGCATCGAGGGCATCTTCTCTAGTGCACACTGCAGCAGCTGGGGCAGGTGTCTGTGGGATGGGTAAGCGCTCCTCCAAAACTGGTTCAGTATGACCAGCCTTGGTAACTCGTTCTTCCAGAAAGATATTTAGCAATGAATCGGAATCTGTCGTTTCTGTCTCCCCTCCCTTCATCGAGGTCACATGCAGCTTAGGCTTTATGTCATTCACAGTTTCCTTGCCGTCACTGCTGTGTCTCCATCCTCTATCCAGCAGGTGCAGACGCAGAATCTCTGACTCTGGGGACTTCCTCTGGTGATCCTGGACCACCTGCTCTGGGGAGTCTCTAAGAAAATGTGCTGGGGCTTGATCTTCCAAAAGCTGGGCTTCATAACCTAGCTCTTGCGCCTCACCATAAACTTTCTTCAGGGACAATTCACAAGGGAACACATTTCCCAAGGAAGTCAGACTGTTTTTTTCTTGATTAATAGCTCCTTCCTCACTTTCAAAATGAATCTCATCTGTTAGTAAAAGGGAACCATCCGATAACACCTCTACTTCAGATCCTGAGGTAACATCTGTTAGTTCATAGCTAAAAGTAGAACTGAGGGAAACCCTCTCAACACTCCCCTCAGTTTGACTGCAGTCTACCTGGGACAAACTGCCATTTTCTTTGGCCAGCTCAGCTTCGAAGGCTGTTAAGTTTTCTTCATGAGAAGCCCTGCGATCAGAGCCGGGCAACCCTCCTGGGTCCAGCTTTCCCGGTGACTCCAGATCAGCGGGGTGTCTGAACTTAAATTCCCCTTTAGTTGTGGGGCTAAAAGGCACTTTTTTACACTTCTCCTCACTAACAGTGGAAGTGTCCTTCATGATATCAGAGTGGTCAGTAAGTTCCATAGCATTAGGCACCTGAGAAGAATCCAGGGCATTAAAATATTCACAATCCAATCCAGTATCACAGTCCTTTATCCTTACATTTAAAAGGCCTGTATGTTCCTTTTCTAAGGCAGCCCCTGGAAAACGACTAATTACCAGTGAATTTTCTGCATCCTGGCATGGGGCCAGCCCTTCAAAAGAGGCTTGGTTTTCCAGCTCAACTAGAGGAGTTATTCCTTCTTCACATAAACACTCTTTTTCAAGTTCAAGAAACATCTGTACTGAATCTGTGTCAGAGAGCTGCTCTGAATCGGCAGGACCAACAGTGTATTCTAAATCGAAAACAAGACCCTCTAGCTCCTGGGCAGATCTGTTTTTCAGCTCACCTACTGCACTCTCACCTGTGAGAACACAACGGTAATCAAGAGATGTATCCTTGACAACAGAAGCCAGATGGTCCTTAGCTGGCTGTAGGTCATCAGAGCAACAAATCCGACTAAGAGCTAGATGGTCAAAAGTCCCCAAGACAGCAGCTGAGCAGCTGGCTCCATCCTCCACCAATGCTACAGTGTTTACTTGTTGTCTTTCTTCAAAAATATCTGTCAGGCTGTTCTTCTCATCTGCCATTAGAGAAGTCTTTCCTCTCTCTGACAGTTTCTCTTCCTCCCACTCCTCCTCAGCCTCCATCATGATCCATCGCTCATCCTCCTCAAACTTTAGTTCAGACTCTGTTTTCTCTCTCAGGCTGGGGGTTATGAAAACATGCAATTCTGGATCCAATAGCTCTTCACTGAGGCAAGGGGAGAGAGGTGGCATTTCCACAGTGCAAGCTGTGTCCCCAAGGGGGTGTGGCTTCTCGCTGAAGCCTCCCTTCGCCAAACTTTTCATGGCTCTGGGCCAGGTTGCACTTGAGAATCTGTGTTCCTGCATTACATCTGTGTTACCACTTGCTGCTGCAGATTCTGCTTCTAGAGGCTGGAATTCACGGTGAGCGCTCTCATTGTGCTCCTGCAATCTGACGTCTTGGCAGGCTCCACTGAAGTTTTTCACATCCTGTGCTTCTGGAATACCTATGGATTTGGACACATGTTCCAGAGTTACTGACTCTGACTGAGGTTCCCTGTGGTTCAAATGACCAGAACTTCCTGTGAACGCAGAACTGGATTCCTTCTTCTCTTGCAAGGAAGAATTGGAAGCACCAGCTTCTGAAACTTCACTGAGAGACGCTTCCATCCTCTCCGCAAATTCCGGGAAATTGGGTGGCATGAAGGACTTCCACGATCGCCTGTTAACGTTGTCTTTGCGTTCTGCATTTGGTCTCCGTCTGGGTGGCACAGGTGCTGGCTTCTGAACATCACTGCTTAGCTTCAGTGCATCAAATATTATTCTCTCATCCAGCTTTTTGCCTTCTGGTGCTCTAGACTCAAAAACATTAGATGCCGCTCCTAACGTACCATTGCTGGATATAGTACTTCCTTCCATCTTTTCCATGGTGCTTTTTGAAGTCTGATTAAGCTTTGACCCCTGGTCAATTTGTTCATTTATCCTCATGGTATCATATATAGACCGCTGTGGAACATAGCAATCCTCTATATAACCATCCTCTTCCTCTCCTTTCCCCAGGCAGGTGGGGTTCTGCCTTAAACAGTCCGGCCTGCTGAGTGGCTTACCCATACTTTTTCAATCAAGATGAACTATCAACCTTTTAAAAGTCTTTCAAGAGTTCCCTCAAAACACATTCTGCATAAGTTAAAAATCCCTTTACATGTTCATAACCCAAAACCGCCAACTGGATTTGCCCTCCAGAAAGGCTTGGAAGTCCCACTTTGAAACCATTCTAGGGGAAGCTCTTGGAGGAACAGTGTTTTCCTCACAGGCTAGCAGCCGCATAGTTGCAGGTAAGTGGTATAATTTAATCAACAAACAGAAAATAATTCCTTGTATGGCTTCTGGGTTGTTTTTTTTTTTTTAAAGAGCACTGCTCTAATTTAGTCAAGTAAAAAAAAATATCATCTGACACTGACAAGTCTTACTCAGTATCCAGTTCCACTCACTTTTCACCCATAGTAGGAAGCAGAGAATTGATACCGATTGCGTCCTTTAACAACAATGGCACAGCCACTCTGGCCTTCATGTATGGCCCAAGCTCCTAAGAATTCCTTTCATTTTATCCTCAGTTCCAGCCATGGAGAGTCCAGCTGGTCTGAATTAGCTATTCGTCCTTCCTAGTTCGGGTGTTTGCATTTGAACTGGGCTGGTCGGCGGATATTCCTGCAACTTTAAACACAGGAAGTCCTTCATTCGGGGCCAGCTTGGGGCTTCCTGTCTCCAAAACATCATGGCATTGTTGTGGCTCCCAGAACAGCCCAGCGCTGTGACCGCAAAACAAGGCTCGTGGAGCCCGGCGCCGGGCCTCTGAAGGCCCGCAAGCTGCAGCGGAGGCCGAGGGTCTGTCGGGAGGGTTCGCTTAGCGCGGCCTACTCCCCCGCGCCATGTCGCGCGCCCGGAGGGCCAGGGTTGCCTCACCGCAGATTGGCAGGTGGCTCCGGGCCGCGCAGGCCTCCGGTCCCGCGCTCAGGAAGTTAGTTTGTCCCTCCGGTAGCTGAGTCCCGCGAGCTGTGGGCGCTGCCTCCCCCGCCGCCGCCGCCAGTCCCCGGCCCGCAGTCGCCGCGCCGTGGGCTGCATGTCAAGCAGCCGCCTCTATTCTCCACCGCTGCCGGCCCCGCCGTCCTCCCCGCCCGCAGCTGTCACGGTCCCGGCATGCAAACTTCTGGCTGGGAACAAAAGGCTCCGCTCGGGCCGGGTGGGGGCGAGCCCTCCTCCCTCGCGCCGCGCAGCCCGCTCGCCCGCCGCTCACTGGAAGTGCTGGGCTGGCGGGCGGCTCTCCTCCCCCTTCCCGCGCCGCACCGCCCCGCCCGGGCAGCCCCCCTGGAAGCCCGGGAGCGCGAAGCGGAGCCCAAGGGAGGAGGGCGGAGGCGGAGCCCGGGCGGGGGCAGGGAAAAGGAGCAGCCGGAGCGGAGAGGGAGGAGGCCGCGGAGAGGATTGGAGGCCGAGGCAGCGAAGGAGGGGCTTCTGCGGGGTTTCAGGCGAGGGAGCCCCGGCGCCAGCCGCCAGGCTCAAACCCGCGCCCCCCACGCCCCGGGCTCCAGGGAAAGCCACGCCCCCGAGAAGGCGAGAGGAGGGGAGCGGTACCGCGCGAGTCTCAGCCGCGCGGCGCAAATCCCCTGACAAAGGAAAGCCCCGCCCTCCTCCCACTGGCCCGGCCCCCTGTCGCCCCCGCGGTGTCCCAACCCACCCCGCTAGGAGCCCAGCCCAAGGACGAGTGAACCCAGAAGGACTTCCCCCGCCTCCTCCAGCCAGCAGATTCTGTCTGGCAAGGGCCACTCGGGGCCCCATCTGCCAGAAGGGTCGCGCTGGCTGCAGCGGACGCTTGCCTCGCTCTGCCGCCAAAGGCTGTCGGAGTCCCCCCAATGTCACCTTTAGCGCGCCCCTACTGGGCCCAAGAACACTCCAGCCTTTAACTCGGCACTTTCCGGGTTTCCGAAGGAATTTGGTCACGCTCAGAGACCAAGTTATTGGATAAACTCCAGGTACCTTCTCTCTCCCCCTTCTCACATTCATCAGGTCTTGGTCCATTTTCCCACCAGGATTTCTCTGCCCACAGACCTGAGCGGTGTCAATGACTGAGGAATAGGAGTTGGGGGGAGGGGCAGTGGAGATGCCAGCAGCAGTACCCCACGCCCAAACACCTGGGCTCCTTTATTGCTGTGCACACCCAAGGAAACCTGAGCCTCCTTGGGGCCAGCTGAAAAGCATGAGTCTGTATTTCAAGTTTCAAGACAAAATACTAGAGAAAAGTGGCCCACAATCCAGTCCACAGCTTTTTGGCTTTTAGAAAAGCCATCTAGTCACCTGGTAACTGTTAAACAAAGAAAGTACAAAGGGCAACCCGGTAAACTGTCCACCAGAGGCAGCTACATTTCTGAAGCGGTGCAATACTCTGCTCCTTCTGTGATGGTCATTTGTGAAGGAAATAAATCTACTAACATTTCTGAATCTCTGTTGGACTATATGGTCAATACAGATGGTCAAACTTATGGAAAAGTTATCTCTATCCTTTACATAAATAGCAAGTGAAGCCAATAGTTGGTGTATGGAGATCTAGCAGTAGGCTTACTTGAGCCAGAGAGGTCCTTGGCGAAAATGAGGAAGACTGAGATCAGACTTAAACTAAAAGGCCTTTCATTGGCAAAATGATTTACACTCCATTTCTCACTTGGAAAGGACTGCTGATCAATTCAGCCCACTCAAATCCAAAAGGCTCTCTCCCCATCTGTAAACTCAAGGGGGGTGAGGGTGCAGACTAGATAGTGTTTTGACAGCCTTTCTAACTTTAATATTCTTTAGTTCTAAAATTTTAAAGGAGCTGCCCAGAATCCTGAGTCCTCCTGGGCTTTTACTGCAAGACACTAGAACCCTGTCTTCTGAGAAATAAACAGCAGAAAGAACCAAGAATGAATGCTTGATTTAGAGAAGGTTCCAGGCAGTCTGATCAACAAGAAGTATCTGGAGCACTGGGACGTGGGAGGAAGGAAGCTTGTTCTGGGTGTCTCTTTAAGCTGGCACACTAAGATCCAAGAGCCGATTCGAACCAACAAAGAGCTTTCTCACAGCTGTCCAAAGAAGAGGGTGTCCCCTAAAGTGATGACATTCCTGACCCTGGAGGTGTCTGAGCAGGAATTCAAGCAATCACTTGGCAGAGATTTAGGGAAACATTTACAAATCCTCTATCAGTTTGTTCAGAATGAATTTTAAGATCCCTTCTAACTCTGACATACTGTGATCTTAAGGGTTGATCAACTTACAGATCTGATACTTTGCATTTCAGGGAATTCAGGTTTTAATTTTCCTTTAATTATTCAGTACAACTGGAAAAACCTAGGGAAGGCAAGATCCATTTCACTAGCAAATCTCCCTGGCCAAACACACTTAAGTGTTCAGATATCTTAACAGACTGCTTGCTGTGCCAGGGCCCCTCTGGTTGGAAGAATCTGAGGAATTCTGGCTCTGGACTAAGTAAGGGTGGGTAGTTATGCTATTATAAAGAACGATGATGTGGAATCACAAACCTCATGGGCAGAAATTCCTTTCCTGTTTGCTCACCACGTCAGGTGCCAATCAATTCAGTCTTTTCCTAATCCCGCCCCACACCTATCTACCCTATTCTCACCCCTCTTACCAATCAATGTTCCAGATTATAAAATAAATAACTGGAGCATTTTAGCAACTATGAAGTTCGAATTCAAACTAGTTTTCAGCTTAAGTCACACTCCCCGACTAAAGCGTTAGGACAGTACTACAGAGAAACCTCCTCCAAAAAGTTCAAACACAACCTTAAAGAAAGGATTACATAAAGTTACCCAATACTCCACCTCAAAAAAGAAGCCCAAGAGTGCTTCGCCTTTTATTTATCATTTAGAAAGAAATCAAGAGAAGCAGCACAATGTCTCTTTCCTCCATGTCTTATTTTTTATCTGTTCCTGAGTTTCTCCTCAGTTTTGGTATGTGGAACTCTGCCAATGGCCACTGCAGTGACTGAAATAAATACCTGATACAACTTTCAGCCTCTTGTTACCCTGATAGCTCCAATAACAACAAAAAAGCATCTGTTCATTTCACATGCTGTGTGTCAATTTTTTAAAAGAGAAGTACAGGGAGCTCCAGAGAACCACTTCAGATGCTTCCCCTACTCCTATAACCACAGATGTATGTGCTGAAGCCAAATTTCAAATTAGTTTCCAGTTAGTTGATTACAGAGTTCAAAGAATTCTCTACTCGTTTTAGAAATTCCTGAGAACAGAATTTGGTGTCCGATTTTCCTTCAGTGAACTTAAAAGAAAGAACAATCCTGGCCTTTCCTGCTGTCTTCCTAATTAAAGACAGCCGGGTGGAGTTGCTTCACACCCTAACACAGCTCCCTTTCCAAGTTTTGGACCTGGCATTTTGCCTTTGTCTGCTCCTGACTTAAACCACTAGACCCCTAGGAAAATCTGGAGACCTCAGATCCACACTTCCTCAGGTTCTGTAATGCCTTTTCATCCATCCCCTCTCCTGGAGGATTAGTTCTGACTAGAAGAGGATACAGAAGACTGGTTGGATCTTGCACGCTTTAAATATTACAAAATACCTTTTATCTCAGATCTCTAGACTTTACAAGCGTTTATTTAGTGGCAAGTGGAAACTCCACAGTATTAATGTGTACCTGTTGGACATCAGTCACTACCATCCTCTGGTGCTTTTATTATAGAAAGATGGCTACTGAGTGGCTCATTAAGCAGGACAGCAAGATGTGAATCTTGTTTTAAATGGGATACTAAGGATTTTGATACTATTTGAGCTCTCATGTAATCCTGAAACCATGAGGAAACTTTCAACACGCTCTGCAGGAACTCTCATGGCCCCTGTAAGCCCTTTCCTGCTTGTAGACTTTCTAAAAGACAGTGTATTAATCCCTCTTTTTAGCCACTCACCAAGACAGTGGTGATGACAAAAGCATGGGGCTTTGCGAGTTAGAAAAGACCTGACAGAAGAGTGGGAGGAAGGAAGGCAGGGGGAGCCGGAGAAGGCTTTGTGGAGGGAATCATGTTTAGTCATTGTACTTGTATATACAGAGGTGGTGAAGACAAGAATTTCTAAGCAAAGGGCTAGAGGCAGGAAACCTAAAAAGGCAGGGACCCTAAAAAAGCAAATTCCAAGTCAGTGTGGCTTGAGTACAGGGTGTATGAAACGGAAAAGTGAGAGGTCAGAATGGTTAAGTAGCTCAAGGCCAGTTCACCAGGGCCCTTGAATGCCAAGCCAAAGAATTTATGCTTTATTCAGAAAATCATTACTACCCCAAGATTTACTGATGTCAACTTACCAGGGGTAATGAGACTTACTGAGTGGTGTGTGGAAAATTTCCTAAGACTTTGGGAATGGGTGCTCATTCAACTGCCATTTAATATATATTATCTAATTTAAAAATCCAAATCCTTAATTTATAAATGAAACTTGGGGTGCTAAACTTACTTGTTCAAAATAACAATTCCTGGACTCTTAGAATTTGAGCCTAGGTCTGCAGATGCTGCATTGGTGTCATTACGCATAGAATAAATTGTAGATGGGAAGACTGAAGTTGGGGCAATCAGTTAGGAGGATTATACAGTTTAAGCAAGAGGTAACAAAAGCCTGAACTTGTGAAAATGAAAAAGGGGGCTGTGAAAGGAATTGCAGAGGCAGGATATTTGTAATTCACAACTGACTAGATAAAAGGTGGAGGTTAGGGGGAAAAATACATTTAAAATAATGCTGTGGTATTACTCTTGGATTCCTAAGGGCATAGTAATATAAAACAGCATCAGGGAGGAAGAAAATATTTGAAGAAGATAACACATTCAATTTAGAGCATTCTGAGTGGACATACTCAAAAGCTACCCATGTGGAGGTGTCCATAAAGGACCCTCACACAAAAGATTGAAGTTTGGGGTAGAGATAAAAATTTGGAAGCCTTCTCCCATAGAACAGTGAGGGGTTGGACATCCCAGGGGTTACATGTGGAAAAAGAAGGCAGATGACAGAATTTCGGGAACTACATGTTTGGGAGGTAGGAAGATACACCAAAAAAGAAAGAGCAGCCGGAGAAGAGAATGGAGCGAGTGCAATGTCGGGAAAGTAAATGGACAGGAATGTTTTAAGAAATGCTACATAACAGATGAGAAGGACAAGTTAGACCCACTAGACTTGGCAACTAAGTCAGTGAATACTTCCAAGGTAAGAGTTTCAGCGCTGTGATGGGGGCTGGATCAGATTGTAGGGGTTAAGGATAGGCAGTGGTGAGAAGGTAAGTACTGGTCCTCCCTTCTTCTTGAGACTCTATTCTTTTGGCTTCCACAACACTGTGCTATCCTGATGCCACCTTTCTAGCCAGTCCTCTGTCTCTTTGGGCTCCTCTTCCTGTCCTCTTAAGGCAAGTAATTTCACAAGGTGTATCCTTGATTCTTTTCATTCTTTCAAGAAGTATTTATGGGAGCCTACTATGTGCCCTAAACTATGTCAGGCACTCAGGGAGAGTGATGAGCAAGTGGGTCTGGAGCCTACATTCTAGCGGAGGAGACACATTCATTTTAATTCAATTGTGATAAGTACTCTGAAAACAAAGCCAACACTGATATGAGAGCATGGGTTAAGGGGCTCATTGTGGCCTGGTGGTTCAGGGGTGGCTTTCCCGAGAAAGTGACCATATGGGCTTTTGCTTGGGACTGAGAGCAGTCTTTCTAGTTCTAGAGTTGCATACTTTCACAAATTAACACCTTCACAAAGTTGCTTGGCTGTTTCTACGAAACATCCCTGGATTGAATCTCCCAAGGAATCTTGCTGTAAGGGTCCTCTCTCCAGTATTAGAAAAGGAAGTAGAATAAATAATACAGAGGAAAGAGATTTCTGAAAACTGCCTCTTTCATTTTGTTACTAAAACAATTCTTATCATTGATCATAAACAAATTATTTAGGCTTGAATTTAAAGAATTAGACTGCAATCAGAGCTCTTCCTTTGGGAGTGAATTGCAAGATGTTAGAGATATTAAATAGTTCACTTGAATGGATGCAATGAATTCAAGCTGGAGAGAAGACCTAAGATAAGTTCAATACCTTTGAATCCTTACCATCTTCTTTCCCTGACTCATACATACACATAACCAAATTATGAGAAGCACATATCTGCTGAAACTGTGAATTTAAGCTTTTCTGTAAAACATCTTGATGTAATATATGTGTTTTGCAGGGAGATGAATTATACCTGTGTTTTTAAGCTGCTTTCCTCTGAAATTAAGCTATTTTTTTCCTTAACATCTCAACGTCTTTATTAATGATTGATTAACAGTAAGAGGTGTCTCTCCCAGAGATGCTGACTTGGTAGCTGCCACTGTGGCAACAGCGGAAGAAAACATGGTCTATGTTAAAAGCTAATTAGGCCAAGGACCCTGAGATCATTAAAACTGATCCGATGGGTAACTCTGAATGACTAGGGAAGCCACTGAGCTGGTACCGGCTTCTGGTTAATTCTGGTTGATGATATGAAAATAACCTTGATTGGTAGAGCACATAAGCCAAGGTCAAAACGGTCTCAGAAAAACTTGCTGGCTGTGGGATTCTGATATGAATGAATAAATTAGAAATTAATGAATAAATAAGCAAACAGGTATACATCTATACATATGTACATAAAGTATATTTAAAGCTGTGTCACACAGTCATGATGTAAACCCACCTATGTATTGCTGCTCTAGGGTTAGAAACAAGCCCTACACTTGTTCCCCACAAAAACTGTTCAGGGAAGATGTCTGCCCATCTACTTGTTTCACTGCTATCATCAAACTAACTTTACTTTATCCTCATTTCTATTTTTCCAAGAAGAAAATAATGAATCTAATCTCGGGCTGGGCCTTAGATCAAGTCTTCTGGAGAATGACCATCCCTAGGCACAAAGGGCATAACTGTCCCTATTTATTAATATAAACTTACTTCATAAAATTCTAATTGGTATATCTGGATAAGCTTTTTAAAATAAAAGTATATTGTCATTTATCGAGCACTTAATATATGCCTAGTGCTTTCATCTACATCACTTTATTCAATTCTTATAAAAACCCTAAATGTATGATTTACCATTGTTCACATTTTATAGGTGAAGAAACTATACAGAGGTTAAGTAATTTCCCCCCAAGTCACTCAGGTAGTAAATGATAGAGCCAGAATTTCAAGCTGGATATTTCTGACTCACACTCGTATTCCATTGTTTCCACTACACCACGCTGAATGAAGATGGGGACTCTTAGCTACTAACTGACTGCGGAAATGCCAATGGCTCTAAAGTGATAGGTAACTACAAACCAGTATTTCGGAATCTAGCTTTCTTCAAGCACATCTGAAGTAGCAAATTTTTTTTTTTAAGTTTTGCTTTGTTTGAGCTAATACTGAAATTAAACTGTGTTCCTCTAACCTATGCTAACGAATAAAGAAAAGGAGCCCAGAAGCAAGATGGAGAGCTGAGGAATCCAGGCTAGGATTAGAATTTCTGAGGACAAACAAGGATATACCTCAAGTCTTGCAGAATAGACAGCATTTTGAGACCCCACATGGCTTATGGGAAATAAAGAACATTCATTCAATCAACTATTCACTAATCTCCAACACTATGTATACCAATATGCTAACTACTTTGAGGGACAAAAAAATGGATTTATTGAGATGAGACATGGGACAAATGCACATAATTAGAAAATGCTAAAATTAGGCAGTGTATAATAAAGGCCAAACAAATTACACATGTGAAGTGATTTAGGCAACCAGGGGTCGTGAGCTGCGGAGACCAAGAAGGTTTTGTGGAGATACGGGACTTGTGCTAAGCCTTCAGGTATGGGCAGAAATCAAACAGCTAAAATATACCGGCAGTTTTGGGGATAAGTGGACGGAGTGGATGGTTATATAGGAAATAATACTGGAAAGATAGTGGAGATAAAAAAAAGTGTAGCTTCCAAGACTGGAGAAGGAAAAGCCTGAAGGCGGCGATACAGATCAGTTCTGCAGGACCCACCATTTAATTCACCAGATCAGATGAGACCTCCTGCAGTGATGTGGAGGAAGGAGAAGCATTCACAGCAATCAGGGTGAAGAGACCGAAGCCAAGGGAAAACCACCTTGGAAGCCCAAGTTTTAGCCGGCTACAGCATAATTTATGTCTGTTTCTTCCGTGGGAACCATGTGCGTACATGCTGACTGCCCAATCACACTAGCTCTCTGCATTCTGAACAGAGGATCCTTTGTTCCCAACAGCAAGTTGTCTCAAAAGAGACAGAGTTTGATAAAATCACACTAAGATCAGTACTCCCAGCTGGTGCAGGGGCTGATGCCATTCCATAACACACCCTACAGGAAGCAGCTAGAGACACACAGCTGATTGATTTCCACAGCAGGAGCCTTGTGGCAGCGTAGGGTGGGGACTGGCCAAGCATGGAGAGAATTCTCCAGCCACTGACTCAAATTAGTTCACCAAGATCCTGACTTTATCCAACAGATCTGTATAAGTCACTCTTGGAACCAACACTATTTCTTAACTAATTTTTGTAAAAAAGGAGGAAAACCATGAAGCTTCCCCAGGCAGAACGATTTCATAGTAGGTTAACTCTTACTTGTCATGGAATCTGAAGAGGGCAAAACATGAAACCCCCTATCTTTCCAGAAGTGCGCTGAATAATTCTTTGTTGTAAGGGGCTCTCCTGTGTATTAGGATGGTTAGCGGCACCCATTAGATGCCGGCAGCAGCCTCCCCTGTCAAATGTTCCCCAAGAGGCAAAACTGCCCCCAGTTGAGAACCACTGGTCAAGTATGAGTTTTGGTGCCAGACAGACCTTTCCATTCCCAGCTCTAACATTTACTTGCTACGTGGCTTGAACAAGTTACTTAACATCTTTAAGTTTCAGTTTTCTTATCTGTACCTGGGGTTTCAAATGTCTGATTTCTGAGGGGTGTGGAGCAGGTTTCGGATTAGTGACCATTTAGACATAGGTCTCTCTTACGGCACTTACAACATCACTACACACAATTCTTCGTGTCTGTCTCCCACACCCCACTGGTAACTAGAGACTGTCCGTCCTGTGACCCTAGCAGCCACCACGCGGACTGGTACAGTGCTCAGTAAGGATGGACAGAAAGGGATATGGAACTCCTTCCTCTTAACCCCCACAAAGGGATCCAAGGATCATACCATGTGGCACTTATCCTCATCCCTGGGGGGCCAAACTTCTGAAAGGTCAACATTTCAAATCCCAGACTGGGAGTAGGACAATGGCTGTGAAGGCCTGGGGAAGAAGTGGATGCCATTAACCTTCCACAGCCAATACTGGAGTCTGGTATGGGAAAGGCACGTGGAGTGGCACTGGCATGATTTTAAGGAAGGTGGGGAGGGAGCGCATTTTCCCCATAGCTAGGTTTTTCCACCAGGACAGCTGAGACTTGGAAGAATCTGTTTGGCAGGAGACGGCCCTTTGGGTGCAGTGACCTGACACGACTTCCTGTGGGACCATTTTATTCCCGAGAACCAACCAACTTACCAACGAAGTGCCCTTCAAAGCATCGTGTCCCACTTCCTGCCTGTTTCCCCCAAAATAAGACCGGGTCTTATATTAAGTTTTGCTCCAAAAGACGCATGAGGGCTGACGTTCAGGGGATGTCATCCTGAAACATCATGCTAGGGCTCATTTTCCGGTGCGGTCTTGTTTTCAGGGAGACACGGCAGTGGCTCCCTGCTTACAGCTGTGCCAGCCAGCTCGCGTGAAAGTGCCTGGGATACTTCTCTGAAGTATTTCTAGATACAGTGAGAAACTGTCCTGTTTTGCAAGTCTGTGCTAATCTCAACCGTGTTCACTCATCTAATACTCAACAATAAACGTAAGTTCTGCATGGGGTAAATTCTAGTCTTTCTGGAAACATATTTTTCTTCCTTCTTGTACAAAATCATGTGAATCTCAGTTGCAAATGCTACGTGCTGACACTATATTGTAAAGAATTTCAGTAAACTCAAATCAAACTGCTCAGTCCTTTCTTTTGGTTAAGGATATATTCCTTTAGTTGCTTTGAAATCTTCCCTTGCTATCAAAATTTCCAGATAGTGTTTTGTGCAATCCATCAACGCTGTCTTGATGACCTATTAGATTTTCCTACTTTCACTGAGGCATGAGGCTCCTTTAAGATGATGGAAAGGCTACAATCTTGGGATTTTTTGTGTGTGATGCTGGTATTTTAAATACCAAGGGCGATACTTTAAAACGAGGCTAAAAAGTTCAACATACAGCAGACTTAAAGACCTTAACGGCTGCTTCACCTTCTCCCCACCCAGTCCCTACGGTGGGGGCGGCGAGGATTATTACAGAGTGCTGGGGTTCTCTGGGAGGGGCTGGGGGTGCTCACAGGAGGGTTATAAATATAAGCAGCCAAGCCGTGAGCTCCTGGGCTGAGAACAACGGACAGACCGTAGTTTCCCCTTAAAAGTGCAGAATGAGGAGGCTCCCTGGAGTGTTTGCACAAAGGAAGTTCCGCTTCTCTTTAGAAATGCATCATCAACCGACACCTGCATCAACAACTCTACGCAAAACAAACGGCAGATGCCAGGGAAAGTGGCTAGGAGATGGAACCAGCTAGATTGGTACCAGCAAAAATAAGAGAATCCAGGGGCCGGCCTAAAGAAAGGCGGCCTTAGCAACAGCTGTTGCTACTACAGACATGATCAGATCATCGGAAGGCTGCTTGGCTACATAAATATTTAACTTAATCAACGAGCACCTTTTCTAGTTGAATCCTAAATTTCCCACATATAGATGGCAATTTTCTTCTAGGGCAGTGGTTCTCCATGGAGGGAGATTTTTGCCTTCCAGGGGACATTTGGCAATGTCTAGAGACATTTTTGGTTGTCACACTGGGGAAGGGTTGCTACTGGCATCTAGTGGGTGGAGGTCAGGGAGGCTGGTAAACATCCTACAATGCACAGGACAGCGGTCCAACAACAAAGAATTATCCAGCCAAAAATGTCGCGAGTGCCAAGATTGAGAAAACCTGTTCTAGGGAATTCTTTTTCTTTCCTTGGAACCTAGTAGTTATTATTGGAGTAGCCTTGTTTAAGGAAAGAAAACCAAAACCAAACCCCCCCACATACACACACAAGCCAAGCCAAAGGTCGGCACAGGCTGGGGTGGGGGTGCCTACTCACCTTACCTTGACTGCTGGAAAGCTGAAGATAACCTATACCTCCAGGTGACAGACAGGTCATACCAAGTGTGATTTCCTTTCTTGCCAAGGGCAGGTAGATAATGCTGACCTCATTTGCTTTATTCTCTAATGAACCTAACTGGCAAAAACTTAGATGGGCTGATACTGACACTTTGTAACTATTTGAAAGAAAGAAGTATCTTTGTGCAAATTGGCAGTCTTTCAGCTCCACCTCAGGCTCTGTCTTCCAAGAGTTTTCCCATGTGCTCAATAGGGAAGCCTAAACTTACTTTCCATGAGGCGAACATCAAATGAGGGGGTTTACAGGGCTTTCTTGCTCTGGCTTCACAGTAGGAGACCTCTGAGGACTCCACATAGAAGCTGAAAGCATATGCAGTCTCCCACCCTGGGCTCTGCTCCACCTGAATTAGGACTGAGAGCAGCCCAGGGAAGCCTGCCTCACCTATATCGCGCCAGCCCAGCTTCAAAGACAAGGAAGGAAAAGACTGACTGGCTTTGATGCTTCAAATGCACCAACAGGTGCAGTGAACCTTTGTAAGAAACCTACGGACCCAAAAAGGTTCCCATTTTCCCACATGTGTTTTCTTGTCTCTGAGTGTAGAGTGAGTCTGAAGCCTGGCGAACACACAATAAATATAAACACATCTGAAGTACAGAGTGTGGGACGGCGCATCCAGGTTTCTCACCAGTAGGAAGCCACACGGTGACTGAAAGGCCAGGCTGGCGCATGACGGGGCTCAGGGGGCTACGATTCCCAATGACCTCAATTCTCGACTACAACCCCTACAACAGGGAGAACTTCAAACGAGGAGGAAAGCCTCTGGTTATTTTCAGACTTAACAGACTTCTCCAAATTTCAAGTCTTTTTCTACCCTTCCCAGAAAGTTCACCCTGGCAGAATTCTTTGGCTTACGTTTCAGTGAAATAAAGGTCCCTCCTTTCTTCTTAGGCTCCTGCTATGTACATACAATTCCTTTTCCTCAATAACCAGAGACTCTCTTGTTCAGGAAAACGGAATTTCCGGAAGAGATTAAGACAAAGTCTTTTCCTTCCAGTTTTCTGAAAACATGCTCAATATTCTCATTTGTGATTTCTGGAATCTTTTTTTTTTTTTTTTTTTTTTAAACTTCTAACAGAGAGCTGAACACAGGAAAATGCCCTGAGGTCTTTGCATGTTTAGACTGGAAAAGGACTCTCTTCCATTTCCATTTGAAAGATCCTCACTGGCTGACCAGATTCTATCAATTATTCAGGAGCAATCGAGGAAAAAGCCTTTCCCAGGAATAAGGACTTTCGGCTTTTCACATTCATCTGAGGAGGACATGACTTCCCACAGGCTAACTGCCTCCCGATGCGTTTATCAGCCCGACTGCATCGTCCCAAATAAGCCTGAGGTTCTCCGCAGACTTGACTCATCTGTCTGTTCCATCCACCCTGTGGAGTGAGCGAGGACGAAGCTGAGCCTGCGTTTCTGTCTCCCAGATTCCTATCCTCTTCCCTTCAGCAGATTCTGGGCTGAGAGCATGACCCCATTATAAAAAGAAAAGCGCTGAAAACTTAAAGCTAATGATGTTCTTTAAACATTGCTCCTCATCTCTGTTTTGTCTTTATTAAAAACAATTTGAATCTGAAAGCAGTCACACTTTATGAATCTGGTGTGAGGGAAAATGGACTTACACATTAACCCAGGAACTCAACACTCAAATCGGGAAAATGACTCAGGCCTCAGAATGGGTCCAAGAAGACAAGACCTCCCCTTTACTCAGCCTCCAGGGAACTGTGGAACTGACACAGACCTTTCCCCTCTCATTGTTTTCACTTCCCATGAGCTCAGTGTGAACTAAGCCAGGAGTGCACGCCTCCCCTCAGGACTAAAGACCTTTGCAGGGAGGAAATAAAACTCCCCCCAAAGCCCTTGACTTTATAAGGCAGGAAGCAGGCTTTCGCTGTGCACCTGCGTCCTGAGGAGGACAGACCTGGGCACACGTCACTTCCCTCCTCCTCTTCCTCCTCCTCCAGTCCTGCCTTGTCAACACCAGTCCCCTGCACATAAACGCCCTGTGCAGGTGACCAGTTGATCTGTATCTGGTCCCAGGCTTCACATCCACAGTATTAGGGTGGTGGTGTTAGGGGTTCGGGGGGCAGCAGTGTATTCTCAGAAGCCAGTGGAGGAAGATTGCTTAACAAGCAACTAAGCAGCTACTGAGCTCTGAGCACTACCAGGCAACATACTAGGATACAAATAAAACATGGTACTGTCCAGTAATTCCTTAAAATATTCTAGCAACATCAACATTCAGAATATCTCTAGAAACCCAGGATTAAATGAAAAGGAAATGATTACTTGTTCTCAAATCCAAACAGTATATATGCCTACCTGTGAACTCTTTTTAAAATTCTAGCTTGTATTTAACTCTAGCTTGTATTTAATAAAACAGGCTTGTTTATTGTTACTTCATTTTCTAGCTCATTGAGGATTAGAAGGAAGGGAGTAGATTGCTAAAAGCAGACCCAGTAACAACAGTGAAAAGCAATAGTAGTAAGAAATACCTGGTATCATGGTAATGGGGAAAACCCCAGAAACTACACACTGCCCCCACCCCCACCCCCACACACGGCCAACCCAACCAATACAGCAATGCAGAGGCCCTAAACAATAACTCCAATACAGCACTCAAACGGCACAATGATCTAGAACATTATTACAAAGCAGCCCTCAATGGCTCTGATATTCCCGAAGAATCACCAGAGCAGAGAACAGGATCAGCTTTGTAGTAACGCTAACCTGCACTCATCACGACAATATAGTATTAGAAAACCTGGTAAATAAAATTTAAAATAATCCCCACACAGACCAGAATCTAGTTGATAAAACTATTTGGAAGCCGACAGGGATTAAGCTTCAGTTTTCTAAGAAATCCATTTAGTTGGTCAGACAGTTAAATCTAAATAACCGGATCCAAGTAAATCGGATCAGTGAAGCATGCCTACAGAAGGAAGAGGCTCTGCTTTGGAGACACTGACAATGGAAGAGGAAAGGAAAAGGCACATGGTGCAGCAGGGCGAGCCACCTGCCCCTGGCACAGCGGTGTGGGAGTTTCTACGAGGAAAACATGTGGGCTCATGGGTTTGAATTTTCTGTATCTCCCCTTTCCTTCTTTGGGTGCCTCAAGGAACCCAAATATGACTTGGGTTGCTCCAAACTGCACGATTTCCAAACATGATAAAGGGCCTTCAGCCAATGGCCCCACTTTAATGCTGAATATACCGTAAACTCCTAGAGGGGCCCGTCTGAAACAGCCACCTTTCTGCACTTGGATCTTTCTACAAATCTGTGATCTTTCTCAGGACCACGTGGCTCTGACCTGGTGACAACACCACCTTTCCATCCAAGCTTGTAATAGAATTCTGACAGGAAAGGGCTCTGAGAGAACAACTCAACTCTGATGGCAGGAATGTTAACTATGTAAGTGGGGAAAAAAACACTAGTGATGGAAATAAATTGCTGGAAGTATCCATTCCAAATCTACTCCATGCATCAAGGAAACAGGAGCAGAGAGGTCTCCCAGAGGAGTGAGGCACTTTCAGATATTTACAACAAAGTAAACTCTTGGGGTAAAAAGGCTCATGCGATGAGAGCCAAACCCCAACGACAGTTCTGAGTTCCAAGACCCAGACCCAGCAAACTTGCACTTTGAGTCAAGGTCTCTTCTCTTCCCCTACACTCACACCATCTCGGGACTCAGGCACAGGATTGATCCGTTCTTGTAACTAAGGCAGTCCATCTCAAGCTCTCCTATAGGCAGGGAACTTGTACTTGAGGAATCTGGGGTGTAGTCTTAAGCTACTTGCTAGAAGTGAAAAGTTTCTTTGAAGTGTCATGTTTTATCTTAATAATTCATGAGAATTTTTGCATTTTATTTTATAATACATCAATAATTTTCCCTTGAAATCTGTGGGGGGAAATCAACACTTTAGGAAGATGAGCCAATATTTATCTTATCGCTACCCATACTTCAATTTGAAAACAGGAACCTGAAGAAACATTCCCAGCTATTATAAAATCAGTTAACTTGAAATCTCCAGAATCTCATCAGAGGAGATTCTTAGAGTAAAAAGATAAGATTTGGACATTTCTTTCTGTACCGTTAATTGGTTATAAACACTGAAATAAATTATAATAGAAAAATGTTCAAACCTATTGCTCAAAGTCCAAGAGACTGTTTAGTCTCTAAAAAGTATGCTTTCGTGGTGATGGAAGTGAGACTAATGAAACCAGGGACAGAAATTAAGAAGTATACTCAATTGGTTCCTAGGAAATACACATTATTAGGCAGAAAAAAGCTTACGAAACAAGGGCAAGACTTACTTTGAAGTCTGCTAATTGTTGGTTGATGATGTCCACTTCAGTCCCCACTACCCACTGGAGGGCCTCTCCCTCTTCTGCCGCACTGGTCATGTCACTGAGTACTTTCAGCGTCCTGTAGAAGTCCTCCACACGGCCCAGTGTCAGCTCTAGCTGCTCCTGCCGAGCTTTACTCCTCTCTGTCAGTTTGCCACACTGTTTGCTTAGGGCTTCTAGCTCCCTCTTGAGACCTAACAAGTCCAGAGTTCCCTCTTCCTCCAGCATTTGTCGGCACTCTGTTTCAGAGGCCTCTATGTCTAACTTGAGGGCTTGGATTTTGTGAAGGAACTGCCGCACATCCTCAATTTGGGACTGGAGACTATCAGTGTCTCTGCCGATAGCACCCATGCCATCGAGCTCATCGTCCAGGTCTGCCAGCTGAGAAAACATCTCTCGGACTCGGCAGTGAAACTGGCCAATCCCCTCCAGCTTGTTTTCCATTGTCATGCAACCACTGTTCACCCTTTGCTTCACTTCTAGGAACTCCTGCTGGGCGACCTCAGCCTGATGTAGAAGTTGGGAAGCATCAGATCCATCCGGGGCATCTTCTACGAGGCCCCGGGTAAAGTTCCTCAGATAGTCTACCTGAGGCTCCAGGGCCTGCAGCACTTCCTGTTGGGCTCTTAGCTTCTCCAGGTTCTTGTTGCTACAGGCCTGAGAGCCTAGAGCATCCAAGATCTCAAGTTGGTGTTTGGCCCCTTCAACCTTCTTTTCAATATTCTTAAAGCTTTCCTGGAACTCCTTGAGTCTCTGAGTCATTTCTTCCAGTGACCCTGTTTTGGCCTGTAGCTCCTCTGTAACAGAATCCACGTTCTGGTTGATCCCAGCTTTCTCATCCCGGATACCATCCTCATCTGTTTCTGAGGAATTGATCAGAATGTCAGCAGCATTGTTCAGTATTTCCAGCAGGGCACGGCGCTTTTCTACCTCAGTCAGCATAGCCTTTGCTCTCAGGAGACTGGACTCTAGCTGCACTGGATCCAGAGTGACCCGTAAATCTGACATCTTGGCCTTACAATCTTCTATCCATGGCACGAGGTCTCCCACGTGCCACTGATATTTCTGAGCTTTCTGCAAACAGTCCTTGAGCCTAGACTGTCTGTCTGCAGTTTTTTTACTAAGCTCTTCCCAATGGCTTTTGAGCTCAAACAACTGGTTTTGTAAAGTCTTTTTCTCTTCTCCAGGAGGTACAGAAAGAAGCAGAGATTCTCCTTCAGCCACAATCACTTCATAGGAACCACTGTGTTGGTTCAGGCTCTTCTGAAACTCTTCATTCTCCTGTAGCTGAAACTGCAGCCGCTCTAATTTTGCAGAAATTGGGCAGTTTTTTGCTTGTTGGCTTTGTTTGTCATCCAACCAGGTTCTAAGCTCATCAAACATTTGCTGGAACTGCTGGGTGCTGGCAAGAGCGGCCTGGAGTCTGTTCATGCGATCCGCTGAAATGAGAAAATCAAATTTAAATCAATTCAGCCTGAACATGGCATTTAACATGTTTGCTGAGAGTATATGGTCTAATCTTAGAGCAAAGAAACTAATGTTAATTGAGGGCCGACACAAGCTCAGAGACAGAGCGAGGCTCCTCCACATACTACATCTTTTAAATAGTCACTTCAGTCTCATAAGGTGATCTGAGTAACAGAAATAAACTTTTACTTCTAAGCTGGTAAAAAGCCACAAATGTTTCCAGAAAAAGAGGCAATGGATTAATGACAAAACTTCTCCTGTACAAGGCCATGACAAGAAGTCCAGAGAACATGTTGTAATTTTGTGTGTGTGTGTGTACAGGTGCCTGGCATAAGGAAAGTAAGTGTGCATCAGTGAAAGTCGGTGTGGAACTCCACCCATCACATCGAGGAGCACGAATCTTTAGGATTATGCTATGTAGCGCTTTACATATTGCTAGTGCCCGATCTATGTGCAATGACCACAGCAATTCTCACTGTTGTTGGACAAAGGGATAGGTTAACACTATTCTGAACCCAAAAGCTACTGCAGGGTCATCCTAGATTCTCGGGACTACCACTAATCCACTCTTTTTTTTTGGCTTGCCTCTAATGGCAGGAGTCTGCTCCTCACCCCAACTCACCTGCAAGGTCTTCTAAACCTCGAAGAGGCACAGCAACTGTCTCCAAACGCTTCTTCAGCTCATCCTTGAGGTACTGCTCCCCAATGAGCACTGAGAGTTCATCGCAGAGAGTCTGTGCCTCCTTAATCTCCTGGTCTAATTGCTCCACGTCAGATCGAATCTCACTGGTCTCCTTCAATTGCTGCTTCACGGCCTCAGGTTGGGTGCTGATGGCCGACTGGCCACTCAGTCGCTGTCCAACTGCCTTCACCTTCTCAGATAAGTCCTGGAGCAGTTCCTGGTACTGGGTGCTCTTGATAATAGCTTGGTCGATTTGGCTGGAACGGGAATTGAGTTTGTCTGTCAGCTCAATCCACTTCTGATTGATGCTCTGGAGTTCTTTCTGTACTTGGCTGGTGGATGGAGAGACGTCTCCATGGCCTGTCAGGATGCCCTGAGCCGCCTCGTTCAGCTGCTCGTGCTGTTGCCTACGTGCTTCAAATTCCTTCAGCATAAACTGCAACAGAAATGACACCGAGATGCTTAGAGAGAAAAGACAGATCTAAAAACACTGTCAAAACAACCCTGACTTTGGATTGTGCCAAGTAGTGCCAACTTCTTTTGAAAATAAACCAGAAAGCGCTGAGGACCAGATTATTAGGAAAATACAGTATTATTTATAACAATTGTTTAATAAAAACTTGTTTTGAAAGGACCATTAATTGTGTCTATTTTATTTCTACTCCTTATTTGTTTACTTTGTTTCAACATCAGTTACTAAGGTCAGCCTTGACTAGGAAAATAAAGATTGTTTTCTGGATTGGGACACATGAGCTTTGCCAGGCAAAACCCAGGCCTCTGAATTGGGAACCCTGGATCCCAGAGTCAGCTATAGCACTGGCTGGGCTTGCCATCTGAACTCTCAATACCTCTGTTTTTCTTAGTTTCTTTCTCAGAATCCCCACATCACGTACAATCTGTGCATTGCAATATAGCACAAGTAGGTAATGAGCTTCTTTAAAGCAAGTACCAAGCCTTTCTATTCTTTTCTAGCCACTGCTTTACTCATCAAAGAAGTTAGGATTACAGGTTCTGGAGTCAGTCTGCTTGGGTTTAAATCCTGACTCCATCACTCACTGGCCGTACAAAAACTTAGGCAAGTTTTTAAAAGTTCTCAAAATCTCAGCTTCTTCTTCTGTAAAATGAGGACAGTAAAGTACTTACTTGGCGGTTGTAAAGGTTAAATAAGAAAATTTATGGAAAGTACTCAGCACTTACAGTATACAAAAATGAAGACATGACCTCAAGGAATAACAGATGTGTAAACAATGAACTAGAGTAGAATTTAACAAACGTAAAAATGATAAAACACCGATGTAAACATAGAACTGTGAAAGCACGGAGTAAAGGTGATTAACTCTACAGGGGATGACAGAAGTAGAAGAGGGAAATCAAGAGAGGCTGCACAGCTGACACCATAAAGAATACGTAGGAGTTCTCCAAGTGAGCAGAGAATAAGGCTAGTTGAGGGGGAGGCCCTAGGATAGGCAAAGGCACAGGGCTGTATGAGTGCGGTGTGTTCTGGAAAGAACACATTGTCTGGTGTGGGTAGAAACTTGGGCATATGGGGGAAGAGCTGAAAATGAGGCTGGCAAAACACACTGGGACCAGACTGTGAAAAGTCTTATACACCACATTGAGCAGGTATTTTGACTTTGTTTAATAGGCAGCCAAGAGTCACTGAAGCATTCTAACACGTTCAGATGTAAGACTTAAGGAGATAATTTGATAAGTGTGTGGAGGAGAGACTAGACAAAGAAGCCCCTTAGGAGGCTATTGCAATGGTATAGGCCCGAGATTAAGCCTACCTGAGGCATTTAGAATGGAAGATGAGGAAGAAAGATTATAACAGTGGTTGTCAAATCATGGTCCAGAGGCCCCCAGGAGGCCCAGGCCCTCTCACGGGATCCATGAGATCAAAACTATTTTTATAATAATACTAAGATGTTATCTGCTTTTAAAATTCTTGTTCTATCACGAATGCTCAGTGGAGTTTTCCAGAGACATCTGATATCACAACAGATTGAATGCAGAGGCAGATATGAAAATCTATGAGAATATTCTATGAAGCTAGATATTACAGAGGTTTGCAAAGACATAAAACAATGCCAATCTTATTACATTTTTTATTGAAAATGTCTTTTTCCATTAAAAATGTTACTTAGGATAATTTTATGGTTTTATCATTATTATTTTGAAATTAACACATAGTTAAAAAATTCCTCAGCATTTTAATACAGTAAATATCAAGAGATATCAATAAACACAAGCTCTTTGGGGTCTTCAATAATTTTTAAGAGTGTAACATGGTTTTGAGACCAAAAAGTTTGAAAACCAATAGATTAGAAAAATGTTTGTAAGTAGGTTGAAAAGGACTTGACAATTGGAAGCAGGGGCTAAAAATTCCCTCAAAAACTACTCTTAGGTCTTAAATTAGGGGACCTGGTAAATGGTGAGAAGAAATGAAACAAGTTTGGGGAGAATGTAGAACAAAGAAAGGTTCAAGCAGAATTTCATTGGAAATGACATAATCTGACCAACCTAAATTTCCAGGATGTTAGGCACTTAAATCAATGTTTTGAGGTTTAATCAGCAGAAAATCTTTATGAAAAGCCAGAAGATATAAAATATTGTATTAAGTAATGAGAATGAATACCACTGGGGATAATAAGTAAAGTATGATTCTACAATTTAGTCAGAAGTTTCCATTTTCACATCCATTCATCTTATTGCCTCTGTTAATGATATTAATAATACAGTTATTGACTGTTCACTATTTGACAGGCACCGTGATAAAGACGTTAGAAATAGCTCATTTAAAATAGGGATCGAGACTCTCAGAGGTTAAAGGACTTGTCCAGGGTCATATGAAATCGACTTGCTGAGAGGAGCATTGAAACCCAGGTTCACGTGACTTCAGTTTCTTTGCTCCAAAGCATTCAGCTGCATTGCTCACCTGGACCTGCTGCTTTTGTGCATTCAGCATGTTGGGGTCAATGGACAGGGGCCCCAGCACTCCCATCATCAGTTCCTTCTCCATCAGCCAGGGCCGGAGCTGGGATTCTGCAGCCTGGAAGCAGGCCAGATGACTTGCAGATTCCTCCAGCTGCCTTTGCCGAGCCATTGTCACCTCTGTGGCCCTTTCCCATCGGGAATCTGCAGAGAGGAAATGAGAAAATGTATTCCTTTACTCTCATCAGCCACAGGCCTTGTCCCTAAATTATGTTCCTAATAAACTACAGGAAATGGCCCCTGTAGATCAGTATTTAAATATTTTTCTTTAACATTAAAAATAACTTTCATTTAATTTTAACTGAAGTAACACAAACAGTTTTGTATCTTGATTGCAGCGGTGGTTCTACAAAACTAGACATGGGATAAAACTGTATAGACACACATAAATGAGTGCATGTAAAATATCTTATACTATATAGATATTTTACAGCCTGTTTTTTTTAACTTTCTATCTTATGAACATCTTTCACGTCAGTTTTTTTCATACCAATGAATATTCATTCACCTATATCATTTATAGTTCAATATTATGAACGTAGCATAATTTATCTAATCCCTTCATTGACTATTTATAAATGATTTCCCATTTTCATTTCGATCACCAATGCTTTCTTTAGTTCTTGAACATAGAAGATTGTCACTTTGACTTGCCCTAGAAGCCAAACTTCTGACACTCTAAAATTTTTTTCTTGGTAAAACTCACTCTTTAACCCTATCTGGGCCTCTTGGTTGCTTATGAAAACTAACTAAAAATAATTCCTGCTTTATATGATGTGCTGAAATTCTGTATTTGCTTCAAAGACAAGTAATTTAAACAAGGTGAATTTGTAACACCCCTGTGATAACTTACTGAGATCCTCCTGCATTTTCTTCCAGTTTTCTGCTTCTTGTGAGTTGGGATATGTTCTCAGCAATCCAGCCAGGTCTTCCTTTACTTTTTGGATTTTTGGAGAATTCTGTTCCAATTCAGCCAGGAATGCCTAAGAGAAAGAACATGTATGCCGTGAGCTTTCTGGACAGGAAACAAAGATGTGAGTATGGAAGAAATGCTTGGAATATTGGGTGGTCATTAGATTGTACCTCTGAGTCTATCCATGACTTGTGAAGTGATTTTAAGAAACTTATCCTTTCTGCTTCAAATTTTACTTTAAAATGAAAATCTAGATGGCAGGACCTGAATTTCTTTTATCTATAACACATTAGTAGAACCCAGTAAGAAGGAACTATTAGTCTGTATAAACTAAAAGTGTCAAGATACAATCATGATGATGATGACAATGTTTATGTATTGAAGATGACATGCTATGCTCGATTGGAATATAAAAAATCTTGCTGAAAAGTTTTTACAGGATTTTCTATATGGTTGGATTTCTTCTGATGTTTTTCCTAGTCCAACATCATAAGAACGAACTGTAATCACAGTTATTTAGATCCCTCCAAGAGTTGGAAAGGTGCTTGATGAGAATGGTCAGGTTTGCAGCATCATACAGAAAATGAAACCCCATTCTCAATGAGCTCATGCTTCTGAGCAGGGCTTTTCTCTTTCTGCAAACACATCTGGTTTTGTTTCTGAATCTGACGTATAACAATTTCTAATTTCATAGGTAAAAAATTCTCTAGGAGAGTTTAGGCACATTAATCATTTGAAAGTCAAACATGCTGCTCATCATGGCCTGGGGGGTAGGCCAGGCCTCACTTTCAGGTCCCTGGGCTCAGGCAGGAACAGTTGTATGGTAGTTCCTTCCCTTAGTGTTTGGGATGCAGTTCACGTAAACACAATACCTTGTTAGATTCAGCTTGGGCTCTCACTGTTTCTGTCTTGGTCGGAGATGATGAGGCGTCCATGCCTTTTAGGACTTCCTCTTTCGATTCCAGCCACTGTAGCACTGAGCTTGCCTCCTTCTGAACTTCCTGCATTCTGCTGAAGACAGCCTGAAGTTTTTCCTGGTGATCCTGAAGTACTCCCCCAAGTTTCTCATATTTCAAGTTTATATCTGACATGTCACATTGGATCTCCGTCAGGTCTAGTATCACAGAAACAGAAATCAGATTGGGAATAGCTCTCCAAACAACCCCTTTGGTTCCTAACTACTAAATTACTCATCAGGATTAAGCATCTCTCCTACTCCTCCTAGTGAATTAGAGATTATCTTCCTGCTAAATCACATAAAAGTTCCTGTTTGCATACATAAAGCAAAAGAGCTCTCAATTTATTTTCTGATTTTAGCATTATTACTCAGATGTATAAATAAAATGCTAAATAGATATGGGAACAACAAAAGTGGGGGGAGTTAAGGATTTGGGGCATTCTCCTGCTCCCTCTTCTCTAAACTACAGAGAAATCACCTAACTGGGAGATTGAGGGCTAGTTTAGACTAGACTATCTCTAGTATGGCTTCTTATAATTCAAAGATTTGCATATATCATATTCACAGTCTTTCCTTATTGGTCTGATCTAGTGGTCCAGTTGATTTCTTTAGCACCTTGATTTCACTGGCAGCCAACCTGTTTAGCCTACAGCTAGCAAACAAAGAGGCATCACAGTTGCTTCTCCCCAGATTTTTACCCTCACACCCATCCTGGCAGCTGTTCTCCACACATATGGAAACATACACAGATGCAAACATGAACACTGTCCTAACACACCCAACAAAGAGGCACTGTTGAAATGGAATTCTCACCTTTGCAGGTGTGGTATCCGTTTACACTGCCTACAGAGCTTCCTACAGAGGGCAGTATGGAACCTGAGCAGAAGGACAGAGAGACAAACAGGGCAAGACAAACGTGTTAGGAATACATAGAGGCACTGAATTTGTTCTTTGGCACTCCCTTTAAGCTCAGATCAGGAAGTTAACACAGCACAAGACAACATACTCATGGAAAGAGACAAATCATTTTAGCTGCCAGGCAACAAAGTGTCACTCAAGGTATTTCAGCTCCTTAGCAGTAATGATTCCTAATCCTTTCTAGAGGAAATCCAAATTCCCGTCTTAGATCTCCTACTTGAATTCTTTGGACCCTGCCCTAATTTCGTGAAGTACTGGTAAAATGATTAAATGTTTAGAATGTTATTTGACATACTTTGGAATGAGGGTTTATAATAAAACTGAAAAGGTTCAACTTTAACATCAATGTCCTTCAACATAATAAAAATTAATAATAAATGCAATCGAGGACAAAAAAAGCAACATTCTTTTAATAATCATTAAAATTAGTCTTTCTTTTATTATTTCAAAAGGAAGATTCCCTATCTTTTCTCTCATGACTTTCTCCTTCCCTTCTTCCACCAGAAAACAGAAATTCTAAGCACCAATAAATCTGGCTCATAAACATTCCCATGAATTCTGCTTTGGGCCTTTGGTTCTGTTTCTAATTACCACAATTTCATCTATACTCTCCCCACATTGATTCCTTGTATTTCAGAGGAGTGTCACAAGTTAAGTAAAAACTAGATCATATAATAATAAAGATTATACAGAAATCTGAAGAATATTCATGATATAATATTACATGAAAAGGACAGACTAAGACTCTCATGTACATTGATTTCCCTGTGGAAAAAGTCATGTGCAAGGTTATATTAAAAATAGTGGTTACAAAATTTTTACATGTTAACATTATTGTATTTTCATTTAAAAAAAAATGAGTCAAACAGAAAGATCATATTCCATTACAGTGTGGTGACAGCCAAAGAAACTGGACTCGTCATTAGGAGAAGAAGGTCCTCGTAAGGCTGTCACTAACTCCGTATGGACAGTTCAGTTTCTTTCCCCAATATGAAGATAATAATACCTATCCTGTCAGCTCTCATGGGGTTACTGGAAATAGGTAGTGAGGTAATGTATGTGATAGCACTTTATGAAAAAAAAAAAAGAGCTACACAAATGTAAGGAGCTGGAAATAGTCACAGTTTTTGAGAGTTAGAACAGAACTTGGAGAATACTCAGGTTGGTGATTTTCAAACTGATTTTTAAAGCACCTTAAGGGGTGCTTTTTAGGGGCTTTGTAAATGTTTGGTTTAAATATTCAGAATATATTTCTAACTGCTTAGCTCTGGCAATCAAACATGCATATTTAATTATGTTCAACCACATACCAACCCACTAGATACAACCAATTTACAGCTGTCCCTTGGTAACCACAAGGAACTGGTTCTAGGACCCCCGCAGATACCAAAATCCGAGGATGCTCAATTCCCTTGTATAAAATGATATATAGTATTTGCATATAACCTACCCCCACCCGCCCATATACTTTAAATCATCTCTAGAATACTTATAACACCTAATTCAATGTAAATGCTATGTAAATAGTTGTTACACTGTATTGTTAAAAAGTCTACATACTTAGTACAGATGCATCACAGGCCTAACTACATAGTACATGACAGAAGCAATGTAACATTTTTTTCTGAATATAATATTTTCTATCTGTGGGTGGATGAATTGCAGATGTGAATACTGAAGGCCAACTGTATGCTGCTTTTTGGGGGAGAATAAAGAAGCTCCTTACTTCTATACATACATTTAAGGTTCTTTTGAGTGTCATTGATTGGAAGGTTGCAGCTCTTCACTAGCACTTTATAATATTCAAACCTGCACATGTCTACTCGTGTACAAAGAAAAACATCTATAGCACATGTGTATTACATTAAATAAAATGTCAAAAAAGGAAAAGGCTAAAAAAAAGACAGGCTCAGGCACATCTTCTCAGAGCAGGCTCTCATCAGGGTAGAACTGTGTAATGAAGAATTCTTACCACTTTAGGTAATGATGATGTTGGGTTATAGACAGTTTTTGTCTTCAACGCCAGTTTTAGGCATTTTCTATGTTTAAGAAAAAAATGTAAGCCCTCATTGAATATTCTTGGTGAATTAACTTTGAAACAAGAATTTCTTATTATATCACTTTCAAGCTTGTAATTCAGTTTAATTGAAGAGTATTCTGAGATGGTAAAGTGAACTTTTAAACACATTTCTCATCATTTGCAACTGCTTAACTGTGTGTACCACATTTTCTGGATATAATGCAACCAAAGTTTAGAAATAAATCAGATGATAAGGCTGTCATCCAATAATTCAACTTTTCAAATTTTTTTATTCACAGTCTCAAGTCCCTTGTATAAAATTATGTAATATTTGCATATAGTTTCATTAACAGATTTCATAATAAGTACTATAATATAAATAACTTACAAGGGAAATTTACGCCAACAAAATATCATTTTTGGTTTACATAGAATTCTATATGATTTAAAAAGAAAAAAAATTCTAGTGCTTTAAAAAGTTTGAAAAACCACTGATCTAGTCCAGGAGTCAGAAAGCTACAGCCCACCAGCCAAAATCTGACTCTCTATTTCTGTACATAAAGTTTTATTGGCACACAGCCACACCTATACATTTATATATTATCTATGGTTGCTTCTGTGCTACAATGGCAGAGGCATATACCGTGTTTCCCCAAAAATAAGACCTAGCCAGACAATCAGCTCTAATGCACCTTTTGGAGCAAAAATTAATGTAAGACCAGTCTTATTTTACTATAAGACTGGGTATAATATAATATAACATAAATACCGGGTTTTATATTAATTTTTGCTTTAAAACACATTACAGCTGATTGTCTGGCTAGGTCTTATTTTTGGGGAAACATGGTAGATGTGACAGAGACCACACAGCCCGCAAGCCTAAAATATGTACTATCTGTCCTTTCATAAAAAATGTTTGTCAGCTCCTTATGTAGTCACACGCTAAGTCACTGAACTTAGAGGTTTATGTGTTGGAATAGAAGAATCACCAACAACCTGAAATGTTATCAATATTTTTTAAATTAAATATTGGACTCAATTCAATAGTGAACTTCTGGGTAGCTCCAAGAGATCTTTAAACTTTAGGATACAATAGAAAAGTAGCCATTCTCAGGAGGGAAAAAGAAAGTAAACTTTTCCTTTACGATTTTAGTACAGGAATACACAAACATAGTCTGGTAATAAAACCTATGAGATACCAATTAACAACCAGTAAGTAACTGAGCTCATAATGGATTTGTTTGAAAGACTTAATTTACAGCCAGAGATTACTCATGTATCTAGGCCCAATCTTTGTATTCACTTCCAAGAAATGAGCCAGTCTCTGGTGTACCAACACTGACTCCTAAATATTTAGCCTTTCCCAAGATACCACACTTACACCGCCCAGGGCTGACCCCAATTTAAAGATGATGCATAGCCTCCTCATTCACATGTATAAGAGAGATATTCCTCAAGCGAGAAAATCCTACTTTAATCCTATGTTCATTTGACAGTTCTAAGTGGGCCAACTAGTCTCTTTACTTTTTCCCATCACAGGAAAGAATTTTGCAAAATGGAGCAATGTTATATAGCAAATGGAAACCAGATCAGATTAAAGGGGAAAGACTGTTTCATGGATCCCCCTTGGTTCTCATATCCAACCTTGAGTCTGACTTTTACTAGATAAGAAGTCATTACCAGAAGCCAAAGCAAAGTATGAGGTTTATTCACTATATGTTTAAGAGCCTGCACTCACCTGTTTTGACTTGAGAATCAGGCGCTGTGATCTCCATGATGAGATTTTCTAAAGAAGTGCCTTTGCAACTGATTTCTTCTACCAAAGTTCCCTTACTTGCCCAGTCATCTAGGAGACCCTGTTTAAAGAACAAAATAGCTAAATGTAACATCTGGGAGCTTTCTCCTCATAAGTAGGGATACCTATTCTTCTATATAAACTCCCTAAAGTTTTGATAAGAGTTAAAGAGACCATCCTCATATATTCAGCCATTTCAAGATCTTAGCCTTAGCCAGCCAAGGTTTGGAAGAATGAGATCCTGGAACAATCAGGACCTCCCTCCCTCCCTTCCTCCCTCCCTCCAATGAGATCCTGGAATAATCAGGACCTCCCTCCCTCCCTCCCTCCCTCCCTCATTTATTGAGAATTTACTAGAGGCCAGGCATTATACTAAATACTGGGAATAGAAAAGAGGATAAAGACACAGTTCCAAAAACCAAGAATTCAGATCATCAATTCCATTATAACATGATAAATGATTTTACAGAAATATGGACAGTCAGTAAACTCTGAAAGCACAAGAGACACATCTAACTCTGGCTAGAGGGAGGAAAGCTTTGAGTTAAGACAAGAGTTTGCCACTGGCCAAAGGGGATAGCATGCATGTAAAAAATAAAAAGAAAAGGGTCATTGGAGAGTAAAATGAGAAGCTAAATATTGAGATATAGAGAAATACCCAGAATCATAGGCTACACTTTGTATTTTCAAGGGAAATTTATATTGGGTTTGAAGTCAGAGCTCTCACTTCCATAGGAAGCCATTAGGAAACAACGGCATCTGCTCTAACACTAAAATGCCAAATCATGCTGTGTCTAAGATGTGGACTGTCCGCCCAGCAGTAAGATTTTACTTCTTTCATAGCAGGGACAGCATCCTAGCCTTCAATCTCTTTCTCCACACGGAATTTCCCTGATAATCTATGTAGTTTGCTTTTGACTTGAAGCTGCAGAGCAAGACCCAGAGCCATGAACATCTAGCAAGCGCATGTTGCTTAACTTCAAACTGAACATTATCAATTCACAGCTGTCAATTCTTTTATTAAACACTGTTGACTCAAAAGGGCCACAGTTCCCAAACTTTGCATTGACTCACAGGCTATTTTACATTTTTGAGGGAAATACAGCGACATCTGTTGGACACCAGATGAACAACTACTAGTAAGTTCTTTGGCCCTGACCCATTAGCATGTGAGGTTTTCTATTTCTGTTTTTGGCTTTGGGCGGCCGTGAAAAATTTCTTGAAACATTAAGGATATTGTGAACCAAGAAACTGGGGAACCTCTGCCCTAGGGAATTCCCTATAGCAAATGTTCCTGGCACCCTCTCTCTGTGAAAACAATCAAACTCTTTTATTTCATCAGCTCAAGATAAATTCTGCTTTAATAAGACAATAAGGATGCATGTATGAATTAGTTGGAGGCTGGTTTCAACACAAAACAAAAAAAAGAGATGTGTCAGAGGTGCAAGCAGAGGCCGGATGACTCTGAATCAAACATGGTACAGAGGGATTCTGCAGAGGATAGGAAAAAGGTGTCCTACCCTGAAGGTACCTTCCAACCATCTAACTGTTCCTGTATTAGTCACAGTACTAGTTCTTATCGCCTTGATTTCCTGATCATATACCTAGTCACTTGCTCACATATAATTGTCTAATTTTCAAACATACAATGAGAGTTTAAGCTTCTCAAGGATTGGACTTTGACAACTGTCTTTGTTATAGCATGAGAAACATCCATAAAACAGCTTCAACTTTATAGGTATTCTTCCCAGATGCTGCTGATATTAGTTTTTTTAAATAGGCGATGTTCTGGTGCTCAGTGCTTGGGTAGGGGTAGATGGGAATTTCTATTTTGATGCAGATGGCAACTTGCATTTCTCACGCCACATCCCCACCAGTTGGAGAAAAGTCCACACAGGCTTCTAAACTGCTGTCTAGAGCTCTTTTTGTTCACCTACCTTCAGATGCTCAATCTGCTTTTCCAGCTCTTCAGTACTCATAAAAGTCTCTGTAGGTGGAATACTCCCTTCAGTTTCTTTCAGCCATTTCTGGAAGGTTCTAACCAGCTTCCGGAATTCATCCAACTGTTCCTGGCAAGATGACGCATCTTCCTCTCTGTGAACGAAGACGTTTTGTTACTTACCAGACTAAGCTGTGTAAAGAAGTCACCTTGAGCTAAAACTAGGTTCATTCTAGGACTCTAGGCATCAGTTTCCTAACAGGACCTTTCTTTCCCATCATCTTTTCCACAGCAGCTTTGGCTCAACAACCACATATAATGTAGGAGAACATCAAACTAAGGAATCTGCTGCCCTTGTTTGGACATTTCTGGGGAAAGCAGTCTTCAACCTTACTCTAGGCTAAAGTGAAAGTGAGAAAACTACAGGGAGCCCGCTACGGAGGTACTATGATACAATGGAAAGCATGCAGGCTTTGGATCCCAAGTCCAGCTCTGCTACTTTTTAGGTATTTGACTCTTTCAAGACCTAAATTCAAATGTTAGCTCCTTTAGCAAGGAAGATGCTAAAAGTGAGGCTCTGAGAAATTAGGGTAAGTACACCAATGAATAAAATAAATCAAGGAGAAAGGAGAAATGAATTTGGAATTCAGTTTTAGAAATGGCCACACCTACCAGACTTCAAGCCAAAGACCCTGGTTCCTCATACAGCTAAAAGGCCCTCAGCATATGGGAAGAAAAACAAAGCCTTCATGCCTCTGTCCCCCGCCCCTCCACTAAATAATCTGCTCCTTACAGTACTGGCTTGAGCAACTGCTTTCCTCTAATCGATAAGGCCGACATCTGCTAAATCAAGAGACGTCCTATCAAGCTCTTAAACCCATGGAGGCTTTCTAATGGAGGAATCATGGCTTTCCAATGAGCTGATAATCTGAAATAAGCCACCTCTGCAATATATTCCCATCTTTGTCTTCAAAGAATCCAGACACTCCTCCAAAACAGCAACTTAGATATGGTCAAAACAAATAGGGTGAGTGCCAACATAACCCTTAATTATGCCTGGGAAATCTCCTCCAACTTTTCTCTTTATTTCAAATCCTGCCACAATCCTACTTGCTCCCCCAAATTTGTTCTGTTTGGTCCAGGTAACCTGGGCTTTTATAGAGAGAGAACTGAGCCCCACTACTGGGAAGGAATTCATTACTTAGTAATAGAAAAACCACTAAGCGTGAAGTAGCTTGGGCAGCTTTGACTGAAAGAGCACTTTCCAACCCTCTAGTTCTCAGTAGCAGAGATCTTGATGCCATCTTTTCTAGTGAAGGTGAAGGAGGAGGTAATCATTTCACTCAATAGCAAGAAAAAATTAGTGCTCCAATACTGACCAAGACCCATGAGAACGCACCTTTCTTTAACCATCTTCTGTAGCTCTGTGAAGTCCTTTCTGAGGTTCTGTACCCTGTCCTGGTGCTGGGACAGGTCCAGTGGAAAGCCGCAGGAGCGCAGCTCAGTGACCAGATGCTCAAGAGCATCGAGATTCTCCTGTTGCGCTTCCATCTCCAAATTGAGCTCCTGTCAAGCAAACAGGAAATGTATTAAATCCTCTGATCCTTATAAACAAACACACACTAGAAGATGAAAGATATCCAAGCAGCATAACAGAATGAAAAGAAAATGGAGGATTTTGGAGTCAAAAGACCTGAAATTCAGTCACAGCTTTGCCACTTACTAGCTATGATCTTAGTCTGTTAAACGTCTCTAAGCTTCTATAGTCTACCTCTTCTCCTGTGAAAACAGGCAAACACACTCTCTCCACTATTATTTAACACTGTACTGAAGATGCTAGGTAAGAGAAAACAATTTGTGGCCTGAAAATTTGAAAAAGAGGTAACAGTATATTTTCAGATTACATGAAAATATATTTACAAAACCCAAGAGAATCAACAATACAAGTAAAATCAAATAATGAAGTAATTCAATAAGGTAGCAAGATATAAAACCAACAGTGAAAACCTCATTTACAATAGCAGTATGGACGGTGCAGTTTTAGGACTCAACTACAAGGAACATATATACCTTTAAGAATAAAACTTGACAACACTTCTGAGACACAAAAGCAGACCTGAATACGTGGAAAGACATCCATAAAAATGTGTGTGTGTATGTATACATGCACGTATGAATAGGCAAATTTAACGTGACCCAAATGAAAAGTGCCAACTTTTTTCTCTAGAACTAACAAAGTTGATTCTGAATTTCATATGGAAAAATAAATGTGTAATTACAGCTATGAAAAATCTTGAAAAGAAAAAAAATAATTAAGGAGACTAACCCTTAGATATTAAAACATACCATAAAGCTTCTATAATTAAAAATAGTATGCTATGGTATACGAATAAATAGACCAGTGAAACAGAATGTTGCAGCCATTCCAGAGCTCAAGTTGGCCCCTCCTAGGTCAAATGAAGTATATGCGTATACTGTGACCCAGCAGTTCTACTCCTGGATATACATATATTGCTGGGGTAGGCAGTACTCTTCACCAAGTATTACTATTTCTACCTCTGCACCTTCTAGGTACATGGTTGAGGATTTATTACATTTCACTATAGTCAGACGTGGTCCAGTGAAACTTACTTTGACTAATGAAAGGTAAATGTACATGCTATCCTCTCTTCCCATTGAAGCAATAACATGAAAGCTATGTCAGGATGAAGTTTCTATCAACTTGAATCCCTGAGTGACCATGATGAGCTATGTAAGCATCCTGCTGATCCAAGTTGAACAAGTTGTGTGTGTGAAAATTAAATCTAGGCTATGTTTTTAAAAACCAGACAAATAGTGTCTAGTTTACAGGATGGTTGTGATAATTCTTTAAGATAACGCAGGTAAAGGTTCCAGTACACTAACATGTTTTGTGCTCAGTAGATGTTGGTCCCCTCCTTTCCCTTATTCTGTCCACTTGGAAGATACATCCTCACCTGGATCTGCTGGAAGAAATGTGCAATGTCTTGATCTGGCTGATTCCCAGAGGCCAGCATCCGATTTTTATTTTCCATGAACTGCTGCAGCTTATCAGAGAGATGTTCGAACAACTCTGCCTGGGGCAGGAGCTTCTTTAGGGAGCTCTCCTTCTCCTGCTGCTGTAGACAGAGCTGCTGGAAGCGCTGGCTCACCTCCGCCAGTTTGCCCTGCAGCACTGCTGCTGTGCTGCTGTCTGCTGTCTCCATGAATCGGGTCACCATCTCACGGGTGGCCTCCAAGCTGCTCTTCTGCCGAGCAATGTCCTGCTTCAATTTCTGTCATCAAGAACATGTCTGTCAGTTCCTGGCTCACTTATTCTAGGATATCTGAGCCACAAACTAATAAACTTCTAATAACTGCAGGAGGGCTGGAGGATTGCAACTGAGCCTTTAGGATACCATATATCTCATCCCCTTGGTTCTCTGACCCACTCCACCAAATGACTTGGCTATCGCCACTGTTCACGTTAACAATGGCTTAGAAATTGGGTAGAAATATCTTCACATGCACGATTAGTCACCATTTCTAAGTCTCATTAGAAGATTCATGGAAATGAATTCTTCTAATACTTTTTCAAAATGATGCAGTTATGGAACATGGCAAATACACTTTATGGGAACCCTTAGGGTAGAGGTCTCACCATGTTAGTGGCCAGGGCTTCTTGGATGACACCTGATGACAGAGATGCTACCTGCTCCTCTTCCAGGTTTCTTTCAACTTCCTTGATGGACTGTAACAAGCTCTCCAGGCTTTCCTGGACACTCTGAGATTGGGCAATTGCCTTCTGCAGCAGAGCAGACCGCTCAGCCATGCTACAGGAGAGGCTTTGGAAATGGCTAAGTATGGAATCTGGAAAATCAAAGCCATGAGAAGAAAGAGTAGAGACTGTTTTTGTGTTGTGCTTTTAAAAAGAACATATTTAAATTGTACATGTTAATTATAACAGCAGACATCAAGACAAAGAGAAGGAATAAGCTTACTGGGCATTAGCATTTGAGTCAAATTCAATAAGCGTTATTTATTTAGCACCTACTAAATGCCAGAAATTTCTCTCATCAGGAACATGTCTGTCCTAGATGCTGAGGACTAAAGATAATCAAGATAAAGATGCCTTCTACAAACTTAAGACTCTAAAAGAGAGCACAGGCAGAGGAAGGCACATCGCAACTCACCGTGAAAATAAAATCCTAAGTCCTGTATTGGTGCTAAGAGTACTATACCAGAGAAGCCAGAAAGAAGAATGGTTACTTCCTATCCTTTATTTCTTTGGGAGGTGGTGGTGGTGGCCAGGACTTTAAAAAGGAAGTAAATTCCCCGGCTACATCTTGATGCACAAGCAAGATTTCATCATGCATGATAAGCACTCAATTAATGTTATCAGCTAAGCAATAGGAAAAACTTCAGGGGTAAAGCAATGAAGAAATGACTAGTTTACTCGGGAAAGGAAAGAAGTAGTGCATGAATGCCTGAGGAAAAGGGATTGAGCAAGGTGGCAAAGGTCCTTCAATGATGCAAGAATGAAGTTCATTAGAGGGTGAGCTATTCATGTTCACATCCTCAGCACCTACCCTGTTTTCCTGAAAATAAGACCTAGCCGGACCATCAGCTCTAGTACATCTTTTGGAGCAGAAATTAATATAAGACCGGGTCTTATATTATATTACATAAGACCCGGTCTTATAGTAGAATAAGACCGGGTCTTATGTTAATTTTTGCTCCAAAAGACGCATTAGAGCTGATGGTCCGGCTAGGTCTTATTTTCAGGGGAAACACGGTAGCTAGTACAGTGTGATGTATTACAGAATAGAGGTACATACTAGGAATTAAGAAAGTACTATTCCTGTTGCTGCTTCATACCTGTAGTTTCTTGAACATGCTTGCGGTCTGGGGCTGGTTCTCCTTCAATTTCCATGAGATCATGAGCTAATTTTTGGAGCTTTTCTACAGGTACCTGGTGCTCTGCTAATTCTTCCTGCAACTGCTGCTTGTCCATAAAAAAGGACACAAGAAAAATATCTGAGTGAGTAATCTAGTTGTCGGGATCCAGAGCTACCAAGCAGCTTTACAGAATAATTCTCAGCGTATCCACAGCCACAGATCTCAGAACAAAGTGTTTAGGAATCAGCTCTTGTCCAAGGCATCCCAACCGCTGCCTTTAACCTATGCCAGGATTTGCTTTGCTTTGGGGTACTGGAAAAGCAATGCACTTCAACAGCCTGTGTCCTGGCTTACCTTTGTTGTTGCGAGCTGCTGTTGCAGGACCCCGGGGTCAGAGGCAACAGTATCTGAGAGGAGCTTCTCCACACTGGCCTCACAAGCCCGCATCCAGGTCTGCAGGCTGTTGGCACTGCTCTGGAACTGCTGATACTGGCCTAGCAGCATATTCAGGTGAGAGCCCAACCGTGTACACTGTACCAGAGACAGGAGAGAAAGCAGGCTTAAGCAAGGCCAGGCCAAAGGCGGACGCTTCCTACGCATAGTCTTAAGGGAGGCCTGGCTTTGTTACAGGGGACTCACTGTGACTAGTTGGCGGCAGTGTTGGGGCCCATGGACAGAAGGGTAACAACCACCTGCTATGAGTGGGGTCCTCATTGTTTGATCCATATTATTCACTTCAACTTTTTAATACACTAGAGAAGAGTGAGTTGAATGACAAGCCACCAAAGAAGTACACATCAGGTTGCAGGCAGAAATGGGACTGAGATGTATAAAAAGGGTTTGGAGGTGAGAGGTATTGATAGAAAGCACAAGACAGGTAAGAAGAACTGACTAGATTCTACACAGGAGCTAAAGGGAATTCTTTGATAGGGAGGAAGATAAGGATTTACCCTAGATGCTCTGTCTAGGAACACAGACTGTGTACTTGGTTTAAGTTTCCCCTGTGCTATGATTCTCGGAAGCCCACGTCTACTGGTCAGGACACAGGACGGTGAGCACTGCCGTGAGATACACGCCTGATACTGCTGGCATCAGACATTAACCCCTGGGCCTCCTTGTTCTGCATTTCTGTGTAGCTCATAAAGACATTCTGCCTGTGGTCAATACACAAATTAGCTTGCTCTCTGTGTCCTCACGTTTCTGAGCCCCAGAAAACACCCACAGTTGTGAGGGCAACCATGATGGTTTCACTAGAGGCTGCCAGGAGCCTGTCCCATACCTTTGAATGGAGAGCAGTGTATCTCTCCGTTGCATCCTTCAGCTTGTCCTTCACTAAGGTTCCAGTTGCTGATGGTTCTCTGCCTTCCTCAAAGCTGTTGTCAGTGTCCAACACTTTCTGTCCTGACATAGTCACAAATCTCAAGTCTCCTTTGTGGGAAATTACGTCCTCTGAGAAACTCCCCTGCCGCTTTAGCAGGGCGGGAAGGGCTTCGGAGCTGCTGCCCCCCTCAAGCATGTTCTCCAGCTCTTTCTCAGACCGTTCCAGCCAGTTTTCAAACTCTCTATGATCCTGCAGAAACTTCTGCAGCTCATCCCTCAGTGTCTGCACCTGCTTCAGCTCTGCCTCTGACTGGGCCAGGGAAGTCGCGTATTGTTCCTTTAGCTCTCCTAGCTTCTCCTGCAGCATCTGTCGCTCCTCAGGTGTGAGATTGTGGCCATGCTGGTCCAGGAAGGCCTGAGCTGACTGGGTAGCCAGGATGAAATTTTGCTGCTGAGACAGCAATTCCTGATGACGGGTCTGGGCAAAAAAAAGAAGAAAAAAAAGAAAAAAGAAAATCCCCCAAAACAAAGGATAATCAGTAGGGACACCACAATAATTTGATTAGTCTACAGCTAGAGATAGAGATCTCTACAGGCTACTTTTCTAGCTATGCAACAATCACCAATATTAGTGAGAGTAAACTGTTTCTGGGCAGTAAAGGTAATTTGTACTTTTATTTGTATGTGCTATGTCTATGTGCTTATCTACGCACATTTTTTCTATTCTAATGGGATCCTGCTGATCCAAGTTGAACAAGTAGCGGTTGTTTTATTTTTCTTTAACCTTGTTCTTCACGAGTGTAGTGGGACTTCAGTGTTCCTCACTATCGATACTGTTTGTCCAACTACCGAGTAGGGCTATAGCCTATTTTCCTTCAGCATATAGTCTAGTTTCAACCTGTAGCAACAGCAACCTAATAGCTTCAGCTTCCAACGTCATCTCAGGGAAGCTGGGGTGACAAATATATCCTTCTCAAACAGTAGGGAGCGCACAGTACTACAGCCTCTGTCCACCACTCAGATGACCCCTTCTTACCCTCCAACCCATCCACCCAAGAGTAAGACAGTTTCTTGCTAGGATGGAGATGCTACTCAGTCAGGCTGATTGCTTCCAGCAAGAGGTGTCAGGAAGGTCCCTATGACAGCAGAACCATCTCTGCTCTGTGCTGTCACAAGACTGCAAGGGCTTTGGGGGGACGCACTACGATGAATCTTCCAAGCGCGGAAGCAGCACGCCAAAGGCAGAAATCCTATTAACACAAAATAAGGCAATGGCCCACACACGCCATTCAACAGAAGCACTCCAGCTAAACCAAAGGTGCTAGAAAGGTGTCACTACTAAAATATGTGATGCATGTGTTTTTCAAGTGCCCTACACATATAATCGTCTTTTAATCAAGTAACATACCATTTCCCCCAAAAAAAGACCTAGCCGGACAATCAGCTCTAACGAGTCTTTTGGAGCAAAAATTAATATAAGACCCAGTATTATATTATATTACCCGGTCTTATAGTAAAATATATATAAGTAAAATAAGTAAAATAAGTATATAGTAAAATAAGACCGGGTAATAATATAATATAATACCGGGTCTTATATTAATTTTTGCTCTGAAAGACGCATTGTTGCTGATTGTCCGGCTAGGTCTTATTTTTGGGGAAACACGGTAATGCGCCTGCACATGCCAGTTAATGTCCCAGGAGATGGTTTATCTGGTTGATTCACTGGTTTATCTCCAATGCCTGTCACATAGCAGGGGCTCAATATTTGCTGAATGAATGAACTCATGTATACTCTATACATGAGTATAGAGATAGTGATTATAAGAAATGGTTTCTTGCGGGCAATAGGGAACCATTAAAAGGATATGTATAAAGCATTTTAGAAAGATCACTTAGTGTGGGGGATGGATTGGAGGGTAAAAGCCAACAGGCAGAGACGAGCAGAAGCTACTGTAATAACAGACGTGAAAGCTGATAGTAGTCTCGACTATAATAACATCTCAACAGAGAGGAAGGAGTGTGGCTGGCTTTGAGAGATACAAGCAGCATGGGATTTGATGACTTAATCGATATGGGACAGTGAGGCAGGGAAAGGAATTCAGGATGATGCCTAGTTCAGGCAATTAGGTGGGAATACAGAAAGGAGATCATGTTTGATTGGGGGAGGGGAGTAACTCTAGTAAACAGGCGTTCCATTTTTCAGTTTGAGGTGCTTCGTGGTTCCGAGATGCATAAAGAAAGGCAGATTTATACAATGGCTTAAAGCTCAGGACAGGCATTTGGGCTGAAGACAAATATATCCAGGGAATTATTTAGTACAAATGATAACTGAAGTGTTGTGACGGATGAGACTACCCAAGGAAAGTATATTCTGAAAGATGAGAAGAGGCCTAGAATATTACTTGGAAGCCCATCAGTGTTTCGAAAGCTGGCTAGGGGAAAGGAACGTGGATTATCAGGGCAGAGTAGTGCTATGGAAAGCAAGGGAGAAAGTATTACAAGGGGAGTGGCCAACAGTTTCAGAGCTGCTGGGACATCAAAGAAGATATGAACTGAGAAATGTTCACTGGATTTAGGAGCGAGAGGGTTATGGTGACTTGCCTCCAGCAGAAGAGCATTGGCAGCATAGCGAGAACAAGGTAACGTCCTCACCTTCATCTTCTCACATTGCTCGTCCAGTTTCTCTGCGGCCTGGTTCATGCCCATGTGACCATCAGTGGTATCCAAGGCTCCCTTCTGCAGGCTGGCTGCTGGCAGGTCCCCGGATGACCCCACTGAAGCCACCCAGTCCAAGAGAGCGTCAATCTTCCTCCTGTTCTCCGCCAGCTCTTTTGCTGCTTTACTCTGAAAGCCACAGAGGGAGGTTAGTGAGAAGGCCTTAGATACTCAGCAATTACAGGTCACAGGTTAAGTAAAGGAGGACATGTTTATGCTAAAGAAAGAGACAGGCTCTAAGACTGAGTATAAACAGTCTTTGAACTCACAGAAAAGAATGAGTATCTTCTAAATCTGTTGAAAAAAATAATTATTTAAAACAATCTCTAGATTTTGTCTATATCTTACTGCTTTAAAAAAAAAAGGAGGTGGGAGGGTTGAGCAAATCCTAGGATTTAAAGGGCTTTATTTTATTAAGAGATGATTTAGTCCTGGTACCCCAGCGAGGATTGACGGAATCCTTTCTAGGTATGCAAAAGTGATACACTTGCGCGCCTGGGTAAGAGACAGCACAGTCCCATTCAATTACCTGGCTGCCCCTCCCTAAAGGTAACACAGACGTCTCCTATCCTTTCCTCTGCCGAACAGAGCACTGAGTACTGAAACTTGCCTCTCAAATTCTATTTCCTGACTCTTCAAGTATTTTAGTTAAAAGGATATGCCAAGTGATACATCCAGGTAGTTCAGAATTCATCTTCTGGTAATTTATTTCTCTTTTTTCTACCTCCCTTGTTGGCATCAGAGTCCACGGCCAGACAAAGGGTTCTAATTCAATCAGCCAGTGCCAAGTGGGGCGCAGAAGACCATGTGAGACTTCAACTCTCTTAGGTTTATTCCAGGGCCATGATTCCCACTGAAACTACAGTGGCAGCTGGGGACAGCTTTCGGACCAGTAAGACTCCCCAGGTAGGTCCCCTCAGCACTCCTGGATCACCAATCTAGATTCATGTTAGAAATATGACATTTGCTTTTTTAATTTCTGACATTTTTCAATTAATCAGAGTACTGAGTATATAGATAGCAAGATTTTGGGGGAGGTGGTGGTGAGGGGGTAATATGAACTTCCTACCAACTATTCCTTACTTAAAAGTCCTTCAGGATGTTTCTTGTAAAAATAAATATTGGCTCAGAGATGAGCTCCTGAAGTAGCTCTTTTTCATGATTATGCTCTCTGTAAGGGAGTTTCCCCTCATTACCTTTCATTTGCGTAGGTACCAAAATTTTCTTTTTTGAAAAATACCAAGTAACATAGCAGTCTGGGTTACCTTTTCAGTCTCCTGCTGTAAGGCTGAGGTCACTACTTCTTCCAGCTCCTTCTGGGCCACCCGTGTCCGTTCCTGGAGAGCCTCATATTGCTCCTTAGCCTGATGAAGTTTTTTCCGAAGAGCTGTCAGCTCTTGGGGGCTCAGCTTGGTCTGGTTCTCTTCCAGGAACCCTTCAATGTCTTTGACAACACTGGCGAATGAGGTGGCATGATTCTGAATCTCGTCCTGTAAATCCTTCACACATGAAAACAGGGATGGCAGAGCCTTCAACTTTAGAACTCCTAAAATCTCTACTAGTACGAAGATAGAATGACCAGGATGGTGTATCTACAACAGGCTCTATGTCCCTGACTATAATTTGCTTAAGGGGTAGGCCTAAACCAATGCAAACAATACATTTAAAAATATTTTTTAATTAAGAAATTTTCTAATATTTCACTTTCTAAGCAAAATGTAAATTTCTAAGCAAACATTTAGTGAAGACAAAAAAGAAGACTGCGGCCTACAAACATGGTGAATTGCAGAGATTTTTATTTGTAGTTATCCTCTAAGATCATTCCTCTATAAAAAAAAAGTTGACAACAGAATTTTAGCTGAGTCGAGGCCTGGTTGGGCCCTTATACCCTCTTGGTTATCCCTCCTTGTCCTTAATGTAGCCTGCAAGACCCAGCATGATATGGGCACCACCTTGTTTCAGCCTCATCATTCCCTAATCTTGCTTTTGTTCTTTGCAGTCCAAGTGAACTAGCTTTCTTTTAGTTCTTGAATATTATTCTTGATCCCATTTCTACCTCAAGATGAATGCATAGGCCCATGCCTGGCATACTCTTTTCCTTCCCCCACCTCTTCATGCCTTAATCCCTATATATCCTTCATTTCTCAGTTTAAGTGACACTTCTTCAAGATAATCTTTACTAACATCCTAGACTAGACTGGGTCTCTGTTATATGTTCTCATGTAACTTTTCCTTTATAGCTATGATAGATCATTTCTGTGATTATCTGTGTACTACCTGTCTCTCTGACTAGACGGTAAGCTTCATGATAGCAGGGATGTTTACCATTATGTTGCTAGCACTGAGCACTGTGCCTGGCACATAGCAAGCCTTAAGAACTATTTGTTGAAGGAATGGAAAAAATGGATTAATTCATACTAACCTTCAAGTCACTTTGGTTCTTCCGCAAAGCAGAGAGATCCTGCTGGGCGGCTCTACCTTGGTGGCCCACCAATGCTCTTTCCGCCTGTTCTACCCAGCTACAAAGATCCTCCAGTTTCTGGTGACAAGTATTTTGTTGTTTCTGCAGGGTCTAATTAAAATGCAAAGGGGTCAAGAGACAATTAATAATTCTCATTTTATAAATACAAGATAACTCTCTGAAATATAAAATAGGAAGGTTACACGTCAAGGATGGAAAAGTTGGTGAGAGACTAGAACAGGAAAAAGCACAGAAATCATATTCAGAAGCTCCCCTCATCTGAACAATCTGATCTGGGTCCGTGGCCTAGATTCAAATTGGGGGTAATTTCAGGTGAGAATGCGCCCAGGTTTTGGTTTGGGAGCTCCTCTGCCAGACTGCTGTTATTATCCTTGGAAATGGGAACAGAGAGCCCAGATGCTTAAAATCCACAGATGATAATGGTGATGACAATAAATTAGTGGTTCTGACCAATTCCTCTACCAGAACCAGATGATACGCTACATATTAAGTCAAATGTGAAAAATCAGGACTGGACAAGGAGGAAAAAAAATCAAGAAACTGGACAATTCATAAGCTAATTGAGCTTCTCAATAATTTAGCTGATTTTATACATCAAATGTCTCATGAATACAGACACCCATTAAACGGAATGATTATATGCCAGGCACGAGGGCCTTGTCTATTGTAAGAAGGCAACTGTCCAAGCTTAGCAACTGGCTCAGTCCTTCCGGTGTCTACATTGATATCAAAGAGAAAAGCCAGGCCCACGGGGAGGAAGGGAATATGTCTCTGTGCCTGATCCTTGCTCCAGATCTCATCTCAGTTGCCTGACACTGAAGCACCTGATTGAGCAATTGAGCATGATGTGTTCTCCTGACCATACTTCTAAAACCATTTTCCACCAGTTTCGACCTTCTGATGGTGTTTTAGTCACCTGCACTTACAAACAGGCGCCCAAATTGGCCCTCTCTCCCCCTCTTTAGGACAAATAGAAGGGTTCTGGAAGAGAACTCCTAAGAGCTCTTCAGCTGTAAAACGGGATCTTCATGGGTTAGGATGGGTGCAGACTGAATCTGAAAAAAGCAAAGCAAACAAGTTAACACAGAGACGTACACATGCATTCAGAGCAAATATAGAAAGAAGCACATTTCTGACAACAAGGTTAATGATCACAGTGAAATTAATGCCGCGCTCAGAGAGAATGTTCACATGCAGTTCATCACTTGCTGCAGCTCAGGGGCCTCCCTTGGGTCTGGGCCGTGACTTAATGTGGTTCAGACCAACACTGTTTCATTAACTGCCCACAGGCTACACCATGCTACATAAATCCCCAAGTAGGACATTGCAAATTTTCAGATTTGGAAAGGAACCTAAAGTATTTCGTTAGTATTTTATTTCAAGTTCAATACAGTTGAAATAAGTAAGCAGTAATGGAGGACATATGGAATTCAGTAACCTAATTTCCTTTAAGCCTGACTCAAAAGCTCAATTCTACTTTACACATTGTGTAACAAAGAAGACCCTGAGATGGATTTACTGGTGATAATCACAATTCTAACATCGTCTTTCTGAATTCCAATTTATTCGAATAGAAGAAATGGCATAAGTATTATTCTTGGCATTCTAGGGTTATATTACCATTAATGCAATTATGTTGAGTTTTGCAAGAAGACAGTTGTGATGGAATGTGGTGGGATTGTTAGTTTTTCCCCCAAAATGTATCACCCCTGCTTCTACACACCATTTTCCATAATTGAATAAGCACTAAGCACTACCTGAAGAAAGGTGCTGAAAAATATGATTTTTATAAAAATCTCCTTGTCAGCTGTTTGAAGGTTGTCAATGAATCCTATAGTTAATTATTTTAAAAGCCCCGGAATAAAACTGAATTCAAAACCCTTCTTCTCAAGAGCTCAGAATAGCTAAAAGTTCCTACCAGCCTTCAAAAGAATGCTGAGGGAGAAAAAAAAGCTAGGGATGTTCTCTTCATTTCAATGTCAAAGACAATGGGCGGCAGTGAGAGTCGGATCTCATTAAAAAGAAAATACTTGCACATGCATACACATGTAAACACACATATTCTCTCACACGCACACATAAAACCAAAAACACGGCAAGAAAAACAGCTAGAACATCTGCCTCCTGGACCAGAACCAAACCGGCCTGAATGACATGAAATTTCAGAATCGGTAAATGCAGACTTCTGGAATCATGACAGATGGAGTCTGGCCAGAAAACCCAAACAGAGCACATCCCAAAAGACAAACTGAGCCCAGCTGTTGGTTCAGTCTGACCTTGACCCGGGCTGCCTGCTCCATTTGTTGAAGTCGGCCCTGCAAAGCCTTCATCTGAGCTGCAGTCTGCTCTTCGAGGTCTTGGAAGGACCTCTGCAGTTCATTCAGGAGCCTCAGCATCTGACGGTTGTGCTCAGGGGACAAGTCCTGGGCATGCTCGGAGACAAAGAACTGAATATCAAAGGCAAGAGCATCCAGCTGAGATTTCCTTTCAGCCATGGGTTGTTCCAAATCCTAAGGTAAGTAGGGAAAGGAAAAAGAAAAAAAAAGAAAGAAATAAAACTTCTAATTCTCTGTTGAAGCAGAAGCTGTTGGTTCTAATCAAAGAAGTGACATAATCAATGAGAGGTTAATTACCTGTATTTTTATAACTGACACTGATAATTTCTAGAGCCAAATCAGCACTGGAAGTCTCTCTCACTTCTGATCTCTCTATATGCCTCATAAATCACAATTAGGTTTCCTTTACTGCATACTGATTTCCAAATGCAGCAAGCTTTCATTTATTTATGTTAACAGAATTATACTACTGCCAACCTCAGATATCTGAAATTTTTTTTTTTAAGTTTTGGAAAGTATAACATGAATTTCTGGTCTGAGCTATATCTGTCTAATTATATTTTCTTAGGTCCAAAAATCTATTTATATTTGTCCAGCAGTGAATTACTGGTAGGTTAGAAGTGAGAAAATATTGAATTTATTTGTGGTTCACTAAAATTTGATTTTTACAGTAAGTAACGTTGCTTATAAATTTTAAAACTGTAAAGGATTACAGCTAGACTTTCTTATATAATATTTAGTTACATTGCTCCCTTAAAGCAGTAAAAAGTGCCTAGACACTACAATGGTCTGTTTTCAAATAATTAAAAGCATGTAATTTTCCCACAAACATTGAGTAACCATTAGCTATGTTATACTGGATGCAATAAAAACAATTACGATATCTACATCTCTATCACTTCGGAATTGAGAGCAGTCAACAACCCTGAAAAGCAGGCTGGAAGGCTTCTTGGGTAGTTATCATAAGACCATGCTCCCTTCATCTGTGAACACATGGATTTGGGAAACTATCTCTCAGGAAAACAAGGCTTAGACTGTGGCTCTCTTCCCATAAAACAATTCAGGTAAGTTACAACTAGGGGAAGAAACCAATGTATGAGATGCTCTATGTTTTTATATCTCATACTACGTCAGGAATTTTTCTCACCCTCACTTCTTTAAAATACCCAGTCAGTGAACATAAAAATATGCTACTCATTCCTCCAATGATATCTTGGATAAAAGGGTATGAAAAACGAAGGCAAGTCAATTCTTGCCAGATGAAGAGGAATGAAGTTCTATACAAGGAGCCTGACCATGGACAAACCTTTGTGTCTCCTTCTCTTAAGACTGGGGAAAAGGGAGAGGATGGAACAGAAAAAGTGGACCTCTATGGTTCTACTCTGATATTAAAGAGTTTAAGGAGAAGGGTACCTAGAGCAGAGGGTGAATAAACAGTGTGAGTAATGTCTAATATTATCTTAAGTATAACCCTCACAAAAGAGAACAATGCTGGAGGGAAACCCTCTGGCTCATATGGATCTCAGAGTCCGTACCTTTCTTTCATTGATCTATAAAAAGAATAAATTAATTTGTGGCTTAACAAGAAGAAAAGCATCTTCCTAGATTAGGGGTTGGCAATCTACAGCCCCCCGGGCCAAATCTGCCTGCCATCTAGTTTTGTAAATAAAGTTTTATTGTAACACGTCCATGATTATTCCTTTACATACTATTTATGGTTCCTTTCATGTTTCAGTTGCAGAGTTGATTGGTTGCCACAGAAATGGGCCATTTGCATATGACCTACGAGGCCTAAAATAGTCACTGTCTGGACCTTCACAGACAAAGTTTGCCAAACCATGATCTAGATCATTGATCAAAAATTGTCCTGAAATTGGTGTGTATGCATAGGATTAGATCTTGGGCAAAACAGAAACAAGGGATGGATACTAGATGCTCAGTTATAAAGAGGAGATAAAGTTGATAATGATAAGTCATTCTGTAGACTTTCTCAGAGACTAGCTGAAAGGAAAAATAATCAATCACTGAAGTTCCAGGGGTATGATAACCTAAAAAACTAAACATAGCCGATCTTATTTCTGAAATGGAAAATCAGACTTTCTAAGAAAGATAAGTACAATACTGGTTTCCCTAGCAGGAAAACAAAATTGATACAACTCAAAGGACAAATAAAACATGCTTGAGAAAATGGGTGCAGAGTTTACCTCATACTGTTGGAGATGCTGATTCAGGCTGTTGGCATCTGTCTCACTGTTATATTCCCTGCCACTCAGAATAAGATTGGTATTGCCAACCCAGGCTCTCAGGTCTTGGAGTTTGCCTTCTAGCTGTTTCTGCTGATTTAACACTCTAGTCTAAGAAATAAATGGCAAATTAGATTATAAAAATGTCCCAAGTCTGCACAGACCTTGTGAATAAACACTAAAAGCTACCTTTGTGACTTCGACAGCATTCTGGAAGTGGAGTAGTCTGGAATTCCAGGTGTCACTCACAGAGCTGAGGGACTTCTGAAGATTCTTGGCATCTTTCTCTAGAGCCTTCAAAAGCTGAGCAGGGACTTCTTGAGGCTGGCTGACGATAATCTGATTCACACACTCTAATTCCTGACTCACCAAGGCAGACAGATCCTTTAGCTCCTTGTCTAAAACCTGAGGGGATAAAGTGGAGTTACCTCCCAAATCAAAACTAGAAATCTTGCTGTCTAGGAATCAGCTGTGAACACATTTTTTTCCCCCTCACCTCACGCCTATACAGGCTTCAGGGATTCTAAAATGCTTTTATATACATTCATTATTTCATTTAGTTCTCATAATCACTAATTCTTGACACAGGCAGGCAGAGTAGATGTTATAATTGTGTATTTACAGAAAAGGTGCCTTCAGAACTTAAACGCGAGCTGTTTTTGGTGGGAGGTCACCGAGCTGGTAAGCAAGCGTCAGAACTCAGAGGCAGGCTTTCTGACCCAGCGCAGGGCTCCTCCCACTACCACTTGCTGCACCTCCAAGGGTGTCATTGCATTACATGTCACACAAAATAAGGCAAGCAAAAAGACGATTCCCACCCCAAATTCGACGGGGGCAGAACCAAAGAACATAAAAATAGCCTACAGCCTTCCTCCTTAGCTAGTCTACAATATTCTGACCCTCAGTGGAGAAGCCAGAAATAAGCCATGGAAAAGCTAGGTAGTTCTGGCATCATCATCCTTTCTTCCCCTTCAGAAGCCCTACCCAAAGCCACTCCCTGGGTATTGAGAGAACTGGTAAACCCCGACCGTCTGCCCTCACTGTGACGCCAATCCTGTGACAATTCTTAACTTCTAGTTCCAATGAAAGAGCTACCTTTCCTCCCCCTCAAGGCTGTCTAATTCTATGTCATCAGGAACCTCATTTCATCAGCCATTACTTCCTCTCGCCTCTAAGTTTTCCTACCGGGTCTTTCTGACCGGTTCTTTCCTACTGGTTCTTTCTCCTTAGCCCAAAAATCGACCCAAAACAATCCTCTTTTGGTTCATCTCCTCTAGTTAGTGTCCTACCTCTTCCCTTGACTGTATCACCAAGCTTCTGGAAAGAATGCTCTACATTAATTGCCCCTACTTCCCATCTCCCTTTTATTCTCACTGCCACCTAGTTGATATCCCACCACTCCACTGACACTGTTCTTATCAAGCTCACTAGTGACTTTAAGGTGCCAGTCTCCCTTTCTGTCCTCATTGTACTGTCTCCATACTGTAGTTAATGCTGCTCACTACTCCTCCCTTGAGTCTCTTCTGCTGTGGTTCCTGTGAGACCAGTATTTCCTGGTGTTCTTCAGAGATTTCCAGTTACACCTTTTCAGTCTATTTTTTGTCCTTTAAATGGTGGTAGCTCTTGAACATGTTTTTCTTCCTGAACAGTCTCTATTTCCTCCAAGCTGGTGGGCCTCGAGGAAGTCTCTGGGAACCTACCTTGGCCTGACACAGCAGATCCTGCAGCTCTGATAGGCTTCGCTCCAGAGGTTGAATCTGTTTGGTCCTCATTTCAATGTCTCGTAATAGAGACAGATAGGATACCAGCTTCTCATCATGTTCTAGACAGAGTCGCCGGTTAAACACATTCTGTGGAGCCAAAAAGAAGTCTCACTTGGACCTGACATTCTCCTTTAAGTCTGCTTTTAAAGCAGGCTGGGTCTTACTGATAGGCAATTTTACTACACTTAGGGTGGGTGAAATAACATGTTATTTTATCTATGTCTTCTCAAATCAATAGACAAAAACTGATTTTATTAACTTCCTTTGAGAGCGGAAGCTCATAATTATCAATCTGTAAGCATAATTTTAGCAAAGTTTCCAAATGCTATTCTGACTTCAAGTATCACCCCAGTATTTCAAATTAGCTTCAATGTTAGTTTTTAACTTAAAACGCTTGTAAATTTCAGAAAACCATTCAGAGCCATTGCCTAATTTTCCAAGACGGTGTTAAAAACAGATAATGGTAAACTGGCATACCTTAGGGAATCATCTAGTGCCCTGAAATGTCTGCATGCATACAATTATACGTATGTAAACTTAATATCCAGTCAAAAGTTTTAGCACTGTACCTTAAAAAACCATCTACAACACAATACACCACGGGGAAACTTACTTTAGTTGCTCTGAAGGGTTCCAGGTTTACACCTTCGTTTTCCTTTCCCTTGGGTGCAGTCACGAAGGGAGTTTGTTCTCTACCAGGGCTTTCTCTGAGCTTTTCTTGTGGTGTCTTCTCTTCCATCTTCATTGCAGGGCGTATGAGGGGCACAGTCTTGTCCTCACCAGTCTCTGCAACAGCAGGACTAACGGTGGCATCCTGTTGCCCTGTGCTCTCTTTCTGACACACATCTTTGAACAATTTCTCTGGAAGAAGCGACACCAAGACTCTGGGAACTCCCTGAGTCACTATGCCTTCAAAGGACCCTGCTTCTGCCCCTGTAACCATAGGGCTTGACGTTTTTAGAAATTTCTCTCCAGTTATTTCCTGAGTTGTTACTATTTTAGACTCAAGAATTCCACAAAGTTCACTGTCACTTTTGCTGTCCTGATGACGAAGGTCCTTTCTCTCTGAGAATTCCGCATCACTGACTTCTTTTGGGTCTACTCTAGAAATGGTCATTTCTTCCAATTTAAGAGATTTTGTTGAGTCAAAAGGTACTTCTTGGTATGATTTTTCTTTATATTCATTAGATGAGCAAATCCGATCTTTGGTTTCCTTAGTGTTAGAAGTAACACAGGAATCTTTATAATAGTTGGTCTCCTGTCTGGTGGTTCCTTGGAAAGACTTGTCTGTTTTGGAAATTTGGAATATGTCTGCAACTTGGGCTTTTCCAACTGATTCCTGGTAATGCAACCCTTTAGGTCCTGGGGTCATAGCAGAGAATGGTTCATTCTGGGCCCCACCAGTAATTTCTTGAGATAAATTTTCTTCTGGTTTTAAAGTCAAGCAGAGGCTTGCATTTTTGACTTCTCCCTCACTGACCTGATTAGAGTTGAAAAATGTTAAAGTATCTTGATTTCTTACAGAAATTCCTTTGGGTATTATTGGGGAAGAAGAGTCTTCAGCTTTACAAAGAGCAGAAAATCCCAGCTCTCTATCAGCTTCTTTCCCTTTTTCACTTACAGTTATTTCCACCGGTTGACTCTTTGTACCAGAGTCGTGATCGTCTCTAATGGCAGTTTCTTGGTTCAACTTTTCTTCTGAAAGATCTGCTGATTTGCATGTTCTGACACTTGCTTCTACAATCACCTTCTTCTTCTCTCTCTTCCTTTTCTCCCTGGTATTCATTGGTTTCTGCATAAACTGCTCACTCAACAATTTGCCTGAAGTTTCACAACTGGATTCTTGTGCTTCTGAAATAATTTCTCCTTGGTTTTTCCTTATCTTTTTAGGATCTAAATCTGGTGCAGACTGTCTCACATGAAAAATAATTTCTATTTCTGGCACTATTTTTTCTTGCTCTTCATTTGTATCTTTTTCCATGTTATTACTAGCCACCTCTTTGAGTTTAAAACCACAAACTTCTGAGTGAGGGTGTGTCATTGAATGTTGGCCCAATGATTTACTTTCACCATCACAATCTTTAGCATCTGGAGAAGCCCTCCTCTTATCTTGATCTTTGCACTCCAATTCCATTAATGAAAATTCCTTGTTCTTTTCTGCCCGCTCCCCATCAGAAACTCCTGCTTTAACATTTTCTTGTGCAGACTGACTTCCAATTTGAAATAATTTCTCACTTTCTCCTTTACCACAACTCATTTCAGCAGTCTGATCACAAGAGATTAAAATTTCCTTTCTTTGAACTTCCTTCTTTAATTCACATACTTCAATTCCATCTTGCTTTTCAATCTGAGCCCCGTGATCACTGGACTTTAAAGTATCTATTTGGATCAAAGTTGCGAGTTCAGGACTAATAACTCTTTTCTCAATAGCTTCCTTTAAAGTCATTCTTTGATCATTAAATATGTCAACAATTCCTCCATTTAGTAACTGATGAGACGCAATAATTCTGACCATGTTTTCATCCACTAATTTCTGTTCCAAAGCTGATGCCAATGTCAGTCTCTGTCCCGTGGCAATATCTATGATTCCCCCTGCATTTGCCTGAGCTTCCAGAACCTTCAGTGTAGATGCAAAGTCTACCTTTCCAAGCTGAGTTGCTTGAGACAATGTCAGTACTTTGTCACTCACTCCATCTTTAATGTCTGAGAAGGGAATTACTTCTAGATATCTCTGTCCAGATTCAATATCAATCTTACATTTCTTTACTAATTCTGAATAGGGAACAATTCTATAATTCTCAGGATCTACAATCCCATGCATCATTCCTGAAGACAATATTGCTTTATTAGTTAACAGTCCTTTTTTTTCAGCTTCTGCCAAGGTCAATCCCTGGCCAGAAATGAGATCCACAAAGCTTCCAGTCAAGGCCTGAATTTCTTGGATTTCTCTTTTCAAGTCTGGGGTAACAAGATCTAATTTTATAGCTTCAGGGAGAGAAACAGTTTCCTTTGTTTCAGGATGAAAAAACTGACGGAGGCTTACGTTCTCAACTTTTTTGAGTTGCTTAGCTAGATCTCCATCAATGATGCCATGTTTAAAGGCATTATCGACAGAAAGTCTCATCCCAGATATATGGTGAATGATACCTCCATCTACCACCTGCTTAGTCAACAACTGAACAGCCTCCTCTCTCCCCAGAAGTCCTCTGTCAATGGACTGCATAACTGTTAAAGGGACCTTGCTACCAGGGTCCCTAATTCCAGTTGTTTCCATTTGTAAGCTAATTAATCTCTCCCTAACTGTTTCTTCAGCATCTCTGCCTTTGGAAGCTTTCTCCAGATTGATAAGCTCTGTCTGGTCAGCACTGTCCACCAAGCCAAGATTTGAGGCCAAAGTCACCGAAACCTTTTTGCCTCGTTTCAGGTCAACGATTCCACCAGTCACCACCTGTCCCTCTAAAATTCTGGTGGCTGTTTGTGTGTCGAGAATTCCAACTTCAACCGCTTCCTTCACGGAGCAGAGTGTGTGCGTACGGGGATCTAAGACACCGCTTATAGCTTTGTCTGCCATGAGGACATTGTGTAATAATTTCTCATCCATCAGGCCTTCATTGATGACTTCTTCGGTTGTCAAAGACTCGCAGGTCTGCGAGTCAAAGAAGCCCCGAAACATCTTCAGCTTTCCCAGGAGTTTCACCGCGGTGTGACTGGACACAATGCCTCGGGCTACTGCTTCATTCAGTAAGAGCTTTTGACCTGTCTGTTCATGCGAGATACCACCATCAAGTAACTGTGCGCATAACATATTTAAAGTAGCTTCTTCAAGCAATTCTGAAGGATGACTGCATGCGAGGGAAGGTTCACTGCCCTCATCTTCCGCATCTGTCTTTCCTAACATCATCATACCACCACTTGCAATGTTTTGTCCTTTACGGTCATCCCTTCCTGAAAATGTTTTATTTAAGGCTTCCTTTTCGCCCAGTGAATGAATGTTCATGTCATTTTCAGACTTTAGTTCCGCTTCTAAATCTAGAGTTTCATCTACCTGAAATTGTGACGTTTTGCTTTGGGTTTTTATGAGAAGTCTTCCAGTTTCACCTGGAAGATGTTGAATTTCAAGGGTGTTTGCTTGTTCTTTCTGACACACAAAGGAAGTCTCCCATTCTTCCTTCAATGTTTCAACAGAACAAGGTTCTTTTTCCACTACCTGTGCTTCCTTAGAGGGTACCGGAAGGAGAAATCCTCTGCTGACACTTTCTCTGGCAGATATTTCTGTTAGGTCTTCCTTTTTGGTACCTGACTTTGGTACCTGTTTAAACTCTGATTTAACTTTACCTATGACCTTCAAAGGATCAACATTTGGGTTTTCCACTTTTTGTTCCCCTACAAATAGGTCCTTTTCAGGGTTCTCTATAGAGGAAACTTCTGTTTCTATAATGGTTTTTTTGCCTTTTGCTGTGGTGAAATTTGCCTGATCAGGATATTCTTTGTTCTGAGAAGAAAAGGGGAACACACGAGGCCTCACAGTCAGCCCCTCACAGAAAGTTTCTGTGGTTTTCACATTCACTGATCCTTGTACTTCCTTGGGAGTTTCTGGTCTCTCGTGCCCAATTCCAAACCCTTCTGGAGGACTTGCTTGGTGCTCACCTCTTGCTGTTAGTGTCTCTATCAGCTCATTGTCCAGCAGGAGCAGCCTCTCTCCATTCCGCACATTAATATAGCTATGAGTCATTAGCTGAAACAACAGCTTCTCGCTACTGCTTGCCGTGCCCTCAGTTTGGCCCTTGCTGCATGACAGACTTGACGCTCCAGGGCTAATGTTCAATTTGCTTTGTTCTGAAGAATCTGCTAATTGCATGTGGGGCATCACATCAGGTATGCAAATTGATTTTAAGTCATTGGCAAGATCTTTGTCCAGCACTCCATTTTCTACTGCTTTTTTCCAGGACCAAATCTCTGTGGTTGCTGGTAGAAACAGAGCTTTAATATGCTGTCGGCCACTAAGGATTTTATGAGCTAGTTCAGTAGACACAATACCTTGTTCCAGGGCATCTGTAATTGGGAGGATCTCTCCAGATTCAGGCCACAGCAGCCCCATGAATGACCAAAGGGACTCCAGAATCACAAGGGCAATCTTAGCAGCTACTAAATCATTGCTCACTGCTTCATCTACTGTCAGCCTACGTCCAGTGACAGTGTCTGTGATGCCTCCTGTCTGAAGCTGCCTTATGAGAATAGCACAAGCCATGTCTTGGTCAATCAAATTATGTCTCACAGCCTCTTCCACTGTAAGTCTGTGTCCCGTTCTTGGATCTACTATGCCACCAGCAAAAAGCTGAGCTTCCAGCAGCCGGACAGTGACCTGCCTGTCTATTAGCCCTTCCTGCACTGCACGGAAAATGCTAACCTTCCGGCCTGATTTCAAGCTCACCATTCCCCCTGCCAGTTGCTTGACAGGTAGAAATTTCAAACCTAATTCTTGGTGGACAATACATCTCTGCATCAGATCCAGCAAACTGATTTTCTCAGCTGTGTTGGGGTCTATCAAATTCTTGGATGATCTAAGGTGAGACTCTAACGCGGAATGAAGCCATTCAGAAATGAGGCCTCGGCGAAAAGCCTCCCCTAGGTTAATATAATTCTCATCGGGGGGGAGACTGAAACCTCCAGTTGCCAGGTGAGCTTCTAAAATTTTCAGTCCAATTCTCTCACTGATTATTTTCTTCTCAATTGCTTCCACTATAGACAGAGGGCCTTTGCTCCCAGTAAGCCTGCTTATTAAGGACAGAGTATCCTGGAGCTCCTGGAGCTGCTGGTACATCTGGGGATTAATGAGCTTTCTGGCTAGGCCCTCCTCCAAAGAGAGCTTTTCACTGGTCTCAGGGGCAATGAGGCCAGACATAATAAGCTGGGATTCCAGGAGCACGAGGCCTGTGTCTTGGTCAATGAGGCCCTTTTGCATGGCTCTGAAGATGGGAAATATCTCCACTGTGCCTAGGTCAATCACCCCAGCCACTGCTCTGCAACCCTGCAAGGAAAAATGAAAAAGAAAACTACATCAGACAAGCACAACTGTTGAAAGGACTAATTCAAATAACTAAATAGTATACCTAATTCTGACGACAAGAAAAACCCGGCCTGGGATGAGCCCCAATATGTAGGAAATATTCTGAAGCCTGGCAGTGTTAATACTAACAAAAAGAATTTTTCTAAACTGCAGAATTGTAACATGGCCAGAAGTTCACAGATTACATGAGGCATGGTAGCATTAAGCATATCTGAGTGATAAGCTCTACAAAGGAGCAAGCAGTGAAAGTGAGAGAACAGCTATTTCTAAGACTAAATCACCACAACGGTTCTCACAGGCACATACCAGTTCCCCAAAATGAGAATTCAACCCCGTGTAACAACTTCAAAGTGTTGCAACCCATGTAGAAGACTCCTGAAGCGGTACTTCCCTGCTGATGAGTTCAGCAGGACTGGTCCACAGGATTAGAAGAGAGACTGAAGCAGCCTTGTAGCCACACAACAGTTGTGTATCTCAGTAAATGGCCCTGTGTACATACCTCAAGCAGCTGTTTGGCAACTGGGGCAGTCATACTTTCAGTGGTCAATGCTAGCATCTGCCAAGGCAACTACTCTTAACTAAAGTTAAATTAGGTCTAGGAATTGGAAGTACCAAGTCAAGGAAGGAACTGACTGGGGACCCTTGCCTCTGGAACCACTAGTAACTTTTCTTCTGGTCTGAGCTAGAATAGGTAGTAAACACTATGATTACAGCTACCACTTGGCACTTAATAGATTTACTGAGCACTTAAAATGTTTACTGAGCACTTAAAATGTTTACTGAGCACTGATATTTAATCCTCACAACAATCCTAGGAAAGCAATTATTTTAATCCTCAGTTTGCAGACAAAAAAGTAAGGCACAGAGAGGTTAGGTAACTTGTTCAAGATCACAAGTGAGTTCCAGAATCAAACCAAGGTCTGATTCTAAATCTTGGGCTATTATTCCGCCCTCCCATTCAGACCCAGAAGAGCACAGAAGATAAGTACCATAGAGTTGCATCTTACACAGGAGTTAGTTCCTGAGGTCAGTGAATAAGGCAAACCTTATACATTATCTAATTTATCCCTGAAAAAAACCCTAAAAACAGCTCCTAAAAAATTCCTATTTTGTGGCCGGCCTGGTGGCTCAGGTGGTTGGAGCTCAGTGCTCCTAACACCAAAGGCTGCTGGTCCGATTCCCACATGGGCCAGTTGCAGATGGCTCAGTTGGTTGGAGCGCAGGCTCTCAACCACAAGTTTGCCGGTTCGATTCCCGCAAGGGATGGCGGGCTGCGCCCCCTGCAACTAACAATGGCAACTTAACCTGGAGCTGAGCTGCACCCTCCACAACTAAGATTGAAGGGATAACAACATGACTTGGAAAGAGTCCTGGAAGTACACACTGTTCCCCAATAAAGTCCTGTTTACCTTCCCATCCCCCCAAAAAAGAATTCCTATTTTGAAGCCTTTTATCACAAAGTGATGATATTCAGAAATTAAGTCATTCAAGTGTTTTACCACTTATAACACTTCATCACTTTTATTACTCCCCAAATTTCTAGCTCTTCTTGTTCATGTTCATTACCATCATCTTCTTAGACGGTTTTATCTGTCCTTGTTTGGTATTAATTTCTAATCTTATCTAACTCTTTGACTAGATACGGAGGATGTTGTGGAAGCAATTGCCAATCACTTTCCTGCCCCTTAAACAATGCATGTCATTGCTGTCTCCGTGAGACATAAGCACCATGACAGCACGGATTTGGCCTATTCGGTGTCTATGAACAGTACAAGCAGTTCAGTAAACACTTGATGAATAAATGAACAGACTGATAAATAGTAAGGAAATCCTTAAAATCATTAACCTATGTCCGCCCAGATTTTAAAAACATGCACTGAGGACTGCAAGCTTGATTAACTGCAGACTTTAAGAGATGCAGCATGGACAGCAAATGAGGGAACAGGTTTGGTTCACTTCTCCATCTCACTGTATTTGTTCAAATAATGGAACAACTGACAAATTCTCCATACCATTTAAAATATTGTTATTCCCCATTCTCCCCCGTTTTTTGACCCAGAATGTAGAGTTTAACTTGCATAAGGTAAATATATGTTATGTGACTCTACTAGGTATCTAATTCTATAGAGATTGAAGAGAAAATCGCATTACCATATGACTCTGAGATAGATGAATCTATGTAAAGACTATTCAGAGGCAGACAATATAACAAAGGAAAAGATTCTTTTGCGAACTTATTTCTTCTATGAGAGTCACAGAGTCTCAGAACGCTGATATTGAAGAAAGGCCTGGAGTCTAGCCAAAGAAAAAAGACTACACACTGTTCCTGCCAACACCCTCATAATTGGAGGATAGGCAGGAAGAGCTGCGCTGGGAAATAATCCAGAGAAATCCATTTCAGTCCTACCAAACATGGGCATTCTGACCTAAACAAGCAGAAAAAGACAGAGGGAGAGGAGAAGAGAAAACATAAAGGCTTCTACTTACCAGAGTTGCAGGGTACGCCTTGGGCAGACAAGAGATAGAGCCTTATGGAGCAGCTCAGCCGTATCGCACACACAGTGTAAGCTTGGTGTTAGAGTCCAGCATGCGACTGTTTTTGTTTTTTTGCAAAAAAGAACCCCAAACAGGTCGTCCTCTTTTCCCTTTGTGCATTTGTGCTTAAACTCCAAAGGGTTAGTGAAACTTGTAAGCAAGGATGTCAGTTAATCAGAACAATACTTCACATGAAACACACAAACGGTAACGGGGACACATCATGCTCAATGTAGTGGTGCTCAGCAGCTTGTCTTTCTTTTCTGTTTTCTCCCCTTTTTAACCTTTCAAAATGAGAACTGGATGTTCTCAGCAAGCAATTGTTAAAACTTTTCACATACTCCCTTATATGGTGAAGCAACAAGCCATTAAGAGTGGGCTACCTTTCACCGAGAACGCTCAACCAGCACATTCTTTTTGAAATCTACTCTCAAGTAAATAAATCATAGCTGGTTCTGTCTCATGGTCTTTACAACTCTAGCTCCTGCTGCACAAATTTCATATTCAAGGACCAGAATCAAAACATATTTTGTCTGAATATCACTTTGAACATCATCTAGACCAAATTTGCTTACCACAGGAGCTTCAGTTTTGGCCTGCCCCACATAAGTTGGCCATTGCTTCACAACATAGGAAAAAAGCAGGCAAACACACATATATATCCCAGAGACACATGTATATAATATGGTAAGTTTACATATACACACAAGTATCCAGGAAGAACTGAGGACAACCAGCAGGAACTTAACAATTTTCACGTGGTCCAGGAAATGAACATGAGGGGAATTGGTAAAGATGTCACATGACGGGATGACTATGGGTAAGGGGAACCAGCGTCTCAGTCAGTGCAGTTAATCCACCAGTTTGCTTTGCAAATGAACATTTCTCAATTATTTAGTAGATACGAAAAAAAGTGGGGGAAGAGGTTCATGGTCTTTACTTCCCAATATTCAGAACTTTTGAGTGACAACGCCAGAAAGGAGTAGTGTTACTGCTCTGTGATAAGATATAAAATTTATGTTCTCTTTGACTGCAGTCTGCCACAAGATGGCAGACAACAAAAACGGTGAACCAGGTCTAAAGGGTTAGCTCGTAAAGTGCCTTCTAGTGTTTTTGACTGACCAACACATCATGGAACCCCAGTAAAGAAACACAAGACAAATGGCTGCTACAGTGAGGTTAAAAATTAAGTCACATTGGTCATGGAAAGCTAGTGGTCATGACTCTCAATCAGCAAAGCTGCTTTCATACCATTCAAAACATACTCTCCCAACATTTGGAGAGTAAAACTAAAAGTACCTTTTGTTCTGTCTGTTGGGCCAACTGGCTCTGAAGTTGGTGAAGCTGGTTTGCTGAACCATCACAAAGGTCATGGTAAGCCTTATTCAGGGCATTCAATTGTTCAGATATCTGTTCCTTCTCTTTTTCTGAGAGCCTGGAAGATGAAACATTACAGCCCTTTTAGAGAAAAAACCTTTCCCAAACTGACCTCTACTGCTTCAAAATCATGACTTCTCCATCCTGGAAGGTATTCTGCTTTGTCACTGGTGACTACAAATCATCCAGGTGGTCACGTACTCATTAACCACTTGGGCATCTAGCTCCGAGTTTTCCTGTCTAGCTCGAATCAAGTCATGATTCTTGGTGATGTTAACGCTCATGTCACCAACTATCTAACATTCTATGGTTGCGGTCCTGCAACCTTCTCAATCCAAATGGCCTCCACTCCACTTCAATCCCACCTGCACATGGCAAACTTGGACCCTGCTATCATCTAGAATTATTCCACTTCTGAAATTTTAAACTTCAAGAATCTACTATCTGATTATAATTTCTAACTATAAGCCTAACTTTCTACTTTTCTTTCTTTAGTCCTACACCTCTTTTAAAAATGAAATATTTTGAACAGACAAAAGAGAGTATAGCAAACTCTTATTTACCCATTACCCAACTATCTAGCTTCACCAAATTTTGTATTTTACCAGATTTGCTTTAGATTCTTTTCTTAAAAATAAGAAATTAAAGATATAAAGTCCAATGTGTATTTGTCACCAACCCCGTTACTTTCCTTTTTTCCCCAGAGACAATGGCAATCACGACCTTGAATCTGGTGGATTTTGCAAGTCCCTTTTCTCATTCTACATTATGTTTTTGAGAATGAATCCTGTGACTCATATCCACCAACTTACTGAGATTTCCCAAGTCTTCCTTGACTCCTCCATTTTCTCTTAATCTATAAGTCCTCTGTTTTAGATTCATTTTCTTCCCTTTAGAGTCCAGACCCCACAGTCCATTTGCTCAATCAGTTCCTTACTATTATCCTTGCACTCTCTCCTCACTAATCTGATAAAACTCCAGCCCCAGGTCAATCAAACCACTGGATTTTGCGCTCCCCCAGGCAGGCTACTAAGCATATCCAGTTAGGAGGAAATCCCACCACCATGTAGAAGAGATCCTACTGGTTTCCAACCTCTACTGCGCTCCAGTGCTTTCTGATAATCCTATGGGACGCTCCCGTCAATCCTTCCTTCTTTCCCCTCGGCACCACTGTAACTTTCAGCAAACAACTTCTCTGCCTATTTCAAAGAACACAGGACACCAATACTCTCACTTTCTAACTTCACTCCTGGCTAATTAACTTCGATTCACACTTTTCCTAATCTTCTTTCTCTCAGACCTCAGAGGAAAAGCTGTCTTAACTCCTATTTAAGGTAGTACTTTCTACCCATTGATGAATTTTATCCTCTCTGATATCCTCTTGGACCCCCCACCCCCCCATGACCCATGACTTCAATATCTTTCTCCCTTTGGTCCTCGAGATACCATCCAAAAATACAGTTAAGTCTCGATCTTTTACAAAAACAAAACTCTTTTCTTGATCATATATTCTACTCTAATTACTTACTGTATTATTTCTTTCATTTGCTATGGCTAAGCCTCTTGAAGGAGCAGTCTGATTTCACCATCGCTACCTTCCTCACTTCATGTGCTCCCCATCGTACTAAATCTGACATCATCCCTGAGTTTTTCACCAGTCACCAAAAACTTCTAACTTGCCAAATGTAATAGACTCTTTTCAGTCTTAACCTTTCTTGGCTTCTGATCACTCCCTTCTTTTTGGAATTCTGTTCTCTCTTTCGTTCTGAGGTATCACTCATAATTTTCCTTTTACTTCTCTAAGTTTCCTTCACAGGCCAAGAAACACTGAAAAGCCTTTGAGCCCTTGTGAGCTACCGGGGAGCGTCCAATAGGATTACTCTTATGATTTCACTATGTTGATGACTCAAATTTCCATCACTTTAGACTTCTCTCATTAATTCTAAATTTACATATACAGCTGCCCATTGGATAACTTTAGTGGAACTATGTTAAGGCATATTAACATATTAGGTCCTTCCTAATACATACTACGCATTTCCATTCTGAAGTCCTTTGAGGTCTTCACATTCATAACATCTTAAACTAAAGCTGCCCTCTTCTCCCTCAATCCACACCTTCTCTTATAATACCTCTCTTGGTTAGTGGCTCACCATACACCCATAGGCCTAAGCCAGAAACCAGAGAGTTATACCTTATAATTTTTGTTTGTCACCAAAACATGTAAGTTCATTATCCTTAATACCTTTTGTGCTCTCTCCCTCCCTCGTCATTTCTTGCCCATACGAGGTGTGATCAAACGATACGATGCATATTTAAATTTAAAAAAACACACAATTATTACAGTAAAAGACACATTGCCAGTAATCCCACTCAAAATACTCCCTCTCGCTTCACACTCATCCCGTTGTTCTTGCCACTTTCTGAAGCAGTTCTGGAAGTCCTCTTTTGTGGGAGTCTTTAGTTGCACTGTTGTAGCTGCCTCGATGTCCTGAATCAATTCAAAATGTTTACCTTTCATGGTCATTTTGACTTAGGGAAGAGCCAGAAGTCACATGGTGCCAGATCCAGTGAATAAGGTGGATGAGGACACACTGTAATGTTTTTATTTGACAGAAACTGCCTTATACCAGAAGCGATATGTGACACAGAGCGTTGTCATGATGGAGGATGATTTATGGAATACTTTAAAACACATCTTCTCGCAACCATACCTCACACCCGACTAACTACACCAAACAAGCTGAAACTTGTCACACACTGCTACTAAGGTTCGATGTGCCGCTTCCCATACTGAAGATCCTGCTTTTCGGTTGGATGGACTCAGCAGCAGCATTCGCTGTATTCTTTGATCACAACGGAAAGTCTCGATGTCACACATCACTTCTGTCATAGCAATTTCTGTCAAATAAAAACATGACGGTGTGCCCTCACCCACCTTATTCACCAGATCTGGCATCAGGCGACCTCTGGCTCTTCCCCAAAGTCAAAATGACCACGAAAGGTAAACATTTTGAATCAATTCAGGACATCGAGGCAACCATGACAACGCCAATTAAAGACACTCACAACAGAGGACTTCCAGAACTGCTTCAGAAAGTGGCCAGAAGGATGGGATGACTGTGTTTGAAGCGAGGGGGAGTATTTTGAAGGGGATTCATGGCAATGTGTCTTTTACTGTAATCAATTTTTTTTTTTTTAATTTCAGCATTCACCGTACTGTTTGATCATACCTCTTATTATCAAAACCTCTTAACTGGTCTCTCAGGCCTCTACTCTTGCCCCACGTCAGTACTTTTCCTAGAAAACTATTCTAGAAATCTTTTATCAACAAAATCCAATTATTTTTAATGCCCCTCTCCATAGCCAACAAGGTAAAATGAGACTCCTCAGCATGAACTACAAAGCTCTTCACAGTCCAGCTCTTGGTGCTCTTAATTCTCCAGCCTGAATTCTCACCATGACCCTAAGTGTTAGTCAGGTAGATCTGGTCCCCTAAATGTGCCATAATCTCTCATTTAATACTTACTTATGACCATGCTTGGCCAAGAAGATCTGCGAAGTTTTAATGGCCTCAGAAACTTGTTCCCTCTTGGTTGTCAGCTCCTCTGTCAGAACCTATTTAGCACAAATAAAGAGAAAAGCTTCAGAATCTAAAAAAATTAAAGAACCAAAAATTACTTGAAATAACTCTTTTAAAACCCTAGAGGAAAACATAGCTTAGGTCAGATTATTATTAATGAGCTATATATAGCTGAATTAAAAGGTAGAAATATAAATAAGAATTAAGTTTCTATAAGTCTGCAAGTTAACATTTACTGTGATAAGAATCATTCCTGGGTGGGCCATAAGTGACTTGTATTATTTCATCTAATGCATTATCATTATTATCATATCCAGGAAGGGACAGATGGACATTCTACTCACCTGCTGTTCTAAAATAGCTTTTTCAATGTCTGTGGATTCTTTGGTCTGGGATGAGGTAGATTTGCTTTGTGTATTCCTTGCTAGGGTAGACACCCAGCCCAAAAGTTCTTTAACCTTCTCCACATGTTCTTGTTTTTCCTCTTCTACCACTTTCTAGAACAGGAAATAGAAAATCAGTACATCGGTCAATGTTTTATTAGATTGGTCTGACTTCAGATTTCCTAAAATCTGAGATACAAAACTTACTTAAATCAGTAAGCAGCTAAAATAACCCCAAATTAAATATAATTTACCCAGCCTACATCACTGCTCACAGATGCCTAACTGTGACACTAATAGCTAAATTCATTATATGTACATTAGCTCCTTTCTTAAAAACAACAACACTGTTTTATATATTACAGGTACTCAATTATTTCCTAATTTTAAAAAGCCCTTCACATATACCATTTTACTTATTTTCATAATTCTTAGATTTACAGGTGAAGAGATTAAAATCTACAGAGATTAAGTGAGGTAGGTATTGACATAAAGTAAGTTTTTTGCTAAATTTACACAGCCCAAAGTTGGTATGGATTAATGTTTCCAAAAGCATTTATTTTATAAGAGTGGTTCAATACGTGGACACTTACTTTGCAAAGACATAGAAGATTTTTATAATTACAAAAGATTACATATTCATGACAACAAATTCAAAAAATCTGAAATATATAACATATATCCCCTGAATGTCCCCAGGAATTTGGTGGATATACTTCTGAACTAATGCGTGTGCTCATGGTGTCTTTGTCTTTGTGGTACACACAGTTGCTTTTACTAAAATCATAATTATACACAGTATTCTAACTTGCTTTTCCCCTCAAATAACATATTATGACTATCTTCTGGTATCACTTCACTTAATTCTATTTCATTATTTTTAACAGCTCCATAGCACTTCATTGCATAGAATTTGGATGTTTCTAATATTTCCCTTTAACAAATCATGCTTTATTGAGGCTCTCTGTTCACATCCCTTTCTTCACAGTTACTGTATTCCTATAAAAAAGATATTTGAAAGTGGGAATGTTGAACATTATAAAGTCAATAATCTTCATAATTGTTCAGATTCCCTATTTGTGAATTTATCTACTAACATTTACTTGTAACCCCAAAATCAATACTTAGGCATTTTCACAGTCATTCCCAGACATACGCAAAAAATTTTAGTTGCCCCATGTTCCCAGTTGGGGTAGAACAAGATGACATTCTGCCTTCTTGTTCCAGCTCTTATACTGAACAAGTATCCTTTTCACAGTCTATTTACCGTGTTTCCCCAAAAATAAAACGAGGTCTTATATTAAGTTTTGCTCCAAAAGATGCATTAGGGCTTATGTTCAGGGCATATCACCCTGAAAAACCATGCTAGGGCTTATTTTCCGGGAAACACAATAGTGCCATGGTTTTCATATTTTTGTTTTTCATTAGTGATTTTGCTGTTTAAAATGGACCCAAGTGTTGGGAGGAGGTGCTGTTTTGTGTTCCTAAGTGTGGGAAGGCTGTGATTTGCCCAACAGAAAAAAGGTATGTTAAATAAGCTTTGTTCGGGCATGAGTTATGGTGCTCTTGGCCGTAAGATCGATGTTAGTGAATCAACGAAATACACTAAATAAGGTATTTTTAAACAAAAACACACATAAAACAAGGTTATGCATTATCCATTGACAGAACCTAACCATGTATTTCAGGTGCAGGAGTTCACTATTTGCTAATGCAGCGTTTGCAGCAACCTCACAGAACACAATAGTGAATAATGAAAATTGGCTGTGTGCACTCTAAATTTTGATAAATGAGGCACAGTGTTTTTAACTCCATTCTCAAGATGATTTAGGGCCCCACTGTCCTCACCTCCTCCTCCTCCAGCCGCCGGAGTGCATCACTGATATATTTCACGTGCTGAGTTGTTAAGGTCACCAGTGCTGTGTAGCGAGTCCGTAAGTCCATGAACTATGGTTCAACAAAACAATTTAGATAAATTATCTGTCAGAAAAGTAAACTGAAAGAGTTGAAAATAAGAGGAAGTTTTCATGAAGTCACATGCTCAACAGAAAGGTGAGCCCTAGATGAAACTGCAGGGCGCAGGCAAAGGAATCTTTCCTTAAGGGAAGTCAGTGGCACATGCCCTTTCCCCACCCTTTCACCTCTTGCGTAATGGCATCTGAAGAGGAAAGCATGCGACGGCGCTTGCCAGGGGACTTCTGCTGTGATTCCACAAAGGCCCTGTATGTCATCAGTTGCAATTCGTAGTCCTGGGGAGGAAGAAATTTCACTGTGTTTACACAGGGCTTTATAGCTCACGCACATCATGTAATAGAATCATAGTATCTCGTTGTGGAAGGCATTGTGCTGATCTTTTAAACTAGCGGTTAGAGACATTTCCTGTAAAGGGCCAGACGGAAACTACTGGGCCATACACACTCTGTCATAGCTACTCAACTCTGCCATCGTAAGTGAGAGCGGCCACAGACAATAATAAAAGAGCACGGCTAGGTTACAATAAAACTTCACCTGTGGACACTGAAGTTGAAGTTCATATAATATTTATGTATCGTGAAGCAGTATTTGTTTTTTATTTTTTTAGCCATTTCTCATGAGCCATATGAAAATAGGGCTGCAGGCTGGATTTAGCCTGTGCTGACCCAAGTTTGCAGTTTGTTGTTTGCTGACCATTCTTTTCATCTCATACATGGGAAAACTGCAGCCCAGAGACAGGAAGGGAGTTTCCCTAATTAACTCAGCGAGTAAGCAACAGAATCAGTCTTCCAAACCCTAAACCAATGCTCTTCTCGCGTCGCCATGCTCCTCTGTCCCTTCCCGGCAATCCTGAGTGCAGCCCTAGCCCGGACCCTCTCCGTCTCCCACAAGGACGAGGGCAAGAGGCTCTGATTTACTTTCCTGCTTATGGCCTGACTTCCAATTTATTTCCTATCCTGCCACCAGAATAATTTTTCTAAAACACAAAGAAGACCACTTTGTTCTCTGCTTGAAATCTTTCAGTGACCTAGAGCAGAGCTTCTCAAGTAGCAAAGTGCATAGAAATCATCTGGGTATCTATTAAAATGCAGATTCTGATTCAGCAGGCTAAAGATTCTGCATTTCTGACAAGCTCCCAAGTGATGCTCCTGGTTCAAAGACCACTTTTTGAGAAGCAAGTATAGAAGACAAAGCCAAAAGAACTGAACAAGGCCTTTCAAAGGTTGGACCCAGCCTCCCCTCATTTTCGTCTCTGCTTCTTATGTACCATTCATACACCTTCTAGCTATACCACAATATTTGCAATTTCCTCATATAATCATTGTATGAGGTCATTCCTCTGTGCTTTGATTATGTAGTTCCTTTTGCCTCGAATGTCCTACTTTCTGTTGTCTACTTAGAAAACTCTAGGCAAGAGCAAAACATGAAACGAGTTCCTTAAGCAGCCTATGAAAAAAACAGTAGTAATAATAATAAAAGCACGTGCCACCATTTACTGAACGTATTTTAAGTTTGCGGCATTGTTCTATGTATACGTTATTCCATTTAACCTTTATAATCGCTCAGTGAGGTAGTTATGGTTCCCATTTTATAGATATAGCAACAGAAACTCAGAAAGTTTAAGTATTTTCTCAAAATCAGAAGCCTGGAAAACGGTGAAGCTAGGATTTGAACTTAATTCTTTGTGACACCAAGTCTTCTGATATTAACTAAAGAAATGCATTTATTTGAAAACTATTTGTTGAGCATCTACTATGTGCCTGTCATTGTTCTGAGTACTACACACATAGTAGGGAACAAGTCAGAAAAAAACCTTCCTCTTCCCCTGGAACATACATTCATTCCAATGAGAAGGCACATAATAAGTATGTAATAATCTCAGGTCACTTTTATGTAAAGATATTATCAGAGAAATCGGGAGGGGGGCCTTATGCATGGCCTCAAAAACCATACATGGATTTAGAATTTTATTGTGGAGTACAATACGAAGCCATTGGATAGTTCTGAGCAGAAAAGTGACATGATCTAATCAAGTATGTTTCATCTAGTGTAAGGTACACATTTTCCCCTACATTTCAGTATCTTTAAAATTGAAATATGTCTTACAATCAATGGCGTTTTCGTAATTGGCAGAGTTTCTTTTTGGTAGTGCATAAAATAATGGTGTGGTTTATAATCCCTGGTGTTTGAGATTCCGTGACACGCAATATGTTCTAAAATTGTGCACCTGGCTACTGTGTGGGAATATGACCTGTGAGCAGAAGCAAGAGATCAGCTCAGAAGTGCTGGAGCAGTCTGAGGAAGATCCCTCACGTAGATGTGAACCAGGAAAATGGTGGGTACTCAGGGTGGGTACTGAGAGGCAGTCAGGTCCAAGGCATACTGGAAGATGGAGCCAACTTGTTCACAGACTGAACATAAAGTTTAAGGAAAAGAGAAGCATTAGAATGACTCATGGATTTTTTGCCTCAGCAAATAGGAAAATGGTGGTACTATATCCTGGGATAAGCAAGACAGTGAGAAGCATATGTGAGAAGAAAACCCAAATATTCTGTTTTTGACACGGTAAGTTTAAGAGGTCTGTGGGTCATCCAAATGGAGACTCCTCGAATCACAGTTGATGTCTGGTACCTCTTTGAGCATCCTCAAGGGGGGGGACCACGAGAAGTACACATCTGCACTAACTGAAGGATGGGGCCAGCCTCGAGCAGAAGAGCTCTGCTTATTTATCCAAAAACAAACCTACAGTGACAGTGCAGATCTTCCTAAGCTGGAGGTCACTTATGTTCCTTTTGGGACATGGTAGTTACCTTTACAATAGTGGAGTATTGCTGGGAAAATTTTTGACACTGGTCCAGTTTTGTCTGATTTCTCTCAATTTCTGCAAACAAATCCTAGGAACCAAAACATCACAAAATTATCATTGTTATTCCCATCACTGAAATAGCTGAGCACTGATTAGGTGCTAGGTAGTAGTGTTTAAACCTTAGCTGCAACAGAATCACCTGGAAGACTGCATGAGACACAGATTGCTGGGCCCCACCCACCAGAGCTTCTGATTCAGTAGGTTTCGGTTTGGGTCCAAGATGAACCTACTGCTGCTGCTCTGGGGTGCACACTTTGAAAACCACTATTCGAAGTATTTTACATGTGTCACTTCATTTACTCCTAACAACAATAACCTTATGAGATTGGCTGGACAAATAAGAAATGGTTTCATTGATGAGGAAGTAAAATACTGAGAAATTCAGTAATTCGCTCAAGGTCTCATAGCAAGTGAATCCAGGCAATCTTACTCAAGACTTCATACTCTTAACCATAATGCTCACAAAAACAAATAAAACCCAAAACACCAACCAATAAAAACTGCTTTGAATGAGATCATTTTCTTCCACTCATAGATTTCCCTGGGTTTTCATTCCCCTATATTCTAATCCTAGTAAAATAAAATGTAATATCAGGAAACAAAGCAAGATAATTTTAACCTGTCCATCTAGTGATTTCAGAATCGGAAGGGACCTTACAGGTCCTCTGGTCTACATACAAAATCAGTACCTGGAGACAATGCTGCCTGAACCCTCTTCAGAAAAGAGGGCTGGGAATGAGTTGCCAGTTGGAGGAAGCTTAACTGCTAGCACATCATCTGCTTTTATGATGAGCTAACCTTCCCCACCACCTGCACCTTCCCTCGTGTTGCTGCCACACCCACCGTCTGCTGGCTGAGCTGCTCCGACAGCACTCTGCTGTCTTCAGCCTGGCCTGGCTTCATCATTTCCTGCTGGGCAGTGGTTTCCTCAATCCATCTGATGAGAGTTCCATGGCAGGCGCGGTAATCTCCCAGCACTTCCTGGATACTTTCTAGCTCAGATTGGCTGGAAGAGCAGAGAAAAACTGCTATCAGATAGCTCAGTATAAATACAATAAAGTATACAAGGCAATTTCCTCCTTGGTCTATGCCTCCCATTGAGCCTGACCACAGAGGATACATCTTTATTTTGGTGGAACAGCAATGAAATGCTGAGTGAGAGCTTTACATATACCCAGTGCCCTATGGGGTAAAAGACGACTAGAAACCAGTTGTGCCCTGCTCGCCTTGGAAACTGCCTGGGGGCTGGCATCCCATGATAATCCTTGTCACATTTCTTACCTAGGTTGCCAAGGATTACCAGGATTGCCAACAAGGTAGTACTGGCTGTACCTGTCAGTACCCATCAGAGTACCCCAGGTATGATTTATGAATCACTGTAATTTCTTGGGGAGGACGGTGGGATGGGGTGGGTGAAAAATAGTAGTTATTTACTGTTAATTTCAGTAACAGTTTCTTACACCACTTCTGTTAGTCTAATGGGCCTTGACATAGTAACTCAATTATAGAGAACCAATCCAAACTTACATAAGTTGCTATAACTCTTCTCCCTATATATTGCCTACTCAGCCTAGTTTCTGTCTTTCCTATTCAAATCAGTCATAAGAAGATAAAACCACTGAATTAGCAAATAAAAAGGAAGCAAGAGAGTCTGCGAAGGCCACTATCAAAATGTGTCACATTTAGATTCAAAGCTAGTGAAAGAAGAACTAGAACTCAGGTTTTTGTTCTTGAGAAAAGATCACAAGGTCACCTTCCCAATCTATAGTCTAAGACGCCATTGTCACCATGGCTTAATTAGGTTAAGAGCTGGGACACAGCAGAGGCACTGCTTAACAGGGTCATCACTACAGACCCAAAAGCAAGCCTCAGGTCTGTTTCAGGGTTGGACGTCCCAACTGCCTGTCACTTATCTTCACCAGAACTCATACGTTCATTTAATTTCTACCTCTGCCTTCAAACAAGAATACACAGATATAACTCTATTTAGTTTAAAACCTAGTCCTTGAACCCTAACAGGAGAAAAGGGATGGGGCCACCACTCACCGGGTCTCAAGCTGGGCAACGACGCGGTGCCAACGCTCCTGCAGCTGGGAGCCTTTTTCCTGGTAACGTTCCAAATCCAGGTTTCGCTCTGGGGTCAGACGACTCAGCTGCTCTGCTACCACCTTGGCCTTGGCAATGTCCTCATCCAGGACTGAAAACACTGAATTCTTGTCCCTCACGTCACTGAGCCAGTGCTATAAATACACAAGTACAGCAGCAGGTTAAATATATTCCATGCTAACAAGTAAAAAGAACTTAGACTAAGGTAGACAAAAGACATTGTCTACAGCTGGCTCCACATTGTATTTGTTGATTCAGAAGCAAGATCCTATATTTGTGCCAGAAATGCCCCACATTCCTCATGCACACTGGGCAGCCAGGGCAGGCAGTATAGTACAGAGAAACGTGCAAAGGACTTGTGTGTGAAACCTGGCTCCACTGCTTAGGGTAAGCTATGAAACCAAGATAGGTTGTTTAGCCTATATGAATCTTGGTTTCTCATCTGTAAATGGAGATAAAAATCCCTTCCTTATCCACCTCACAAAACTGCTTGTGAGAATCAAATGAATCAACAGCTACATGATTGACAAACTTATAGCAAAACCACCGATTGTATCCAATTCAGCAGCCATGATTTTGCTGGGAGAACAGGGAGAAAAGAAATAGAAAGGCACAGTCCTTTATCAGCCCCCCCCTTTCCAGCTAGACACATTTCTCAGTCTCTTCTTTTCTGAATCCATACCAAATATATTAAATATGATATTCTGCCTAGTTCAAATGCAAACTTAAATCAGTTTCGTGCCATCTAAAATTGCATTTCTCTGCTAACCCAAAGCAATGGCTATGTTAAGTCAACCTCCTAAGAAACTGGGAGCAACCAACCCGTAGTGTAGAGCGATGGGACTCCAGAGCTGAGAGATCTGCCGGTACTGCTTCTTCTTGACTCAGCTTGATCTCATAACCTTTGACCAAGAGTTCAGCATCCTGGATGCTACGCACTATAACATCAACTGTCTTGAGCCTGTGAGGATAAAATCACCTTCATTGACACATGCACACATTTTAAGAGTTGGGCAACAGACCCGGAGAACTATAGAGAGGTTTACAAAACTTAACTGCCCAAATCAATTTCCCCATTACTAGATGATGAGAGGGTTTTGTAAAAACAAGAAAGCGTGGTATATGTGCTACCAATTTAAGCCAATTCAAAATGAGGTTCTAGGTTGCACTGGGACATGCACACATATGGTGGGCTCATGGGAGAAAAGGTAGGAGGCCAGAAACCCACTCAACACTACGAAGAATCTAAGATCTGTTACCCCTCAAGGTCATGGGTGGGGATGGATGGGCAGAGAGAAGACCTTCAAAGACCAGTATTTAGTTTAGCTTAAAATTTTTCTTTTTATTCTTTAGTGTCCTTTCTTCTTTCTTTTTGTCAGAGATCTCTTGTCATGGGGACATGTGCCTCAAGATATGCAATCTCTCTGGATTGCTCCTGAAACACTCCAGGCACTTCCCCTTCTCATCCCAATGGAAAAATCCTCAGTTCACTCACTTATTCAGATAGATCGTGGAGAGACCGTATACATGATCCATTTTCTCCACCAGCAGATTAAGTTCTGAGCGCAGAGTTGGGACACTCGAACCAGATGGGGTCTGATGGAGAAAACTGTTGCATTTCATGGAAACCACGTCCAAGTCTGACCTTAGCTGCTGCAAATCCTCCTGGGTACGCTGTCAGGAACAAGACACACAACAAAGATGGAGACAGTGAACAAAGAAGTTAGAAAGAAGTCCTTGTTTGTAATAGCAAAATATTGGAAACAGCCTAAATGCCATATATAAAAGAACTGAATAAACTATGAAACAGCACTTAAGGGGGAGAAGGGGGAAGAACACACACAAGTAATTTCTGAACAAAGTATCTGCACTATCGACATGCCTTCAGGCAAATGACAAAAACAACTATAAATAAAAGTTGAACCCCAGTTCACAGGTTTATTTTTTGTAGTAGTATCAGCAGTTCTGAAACTACTAACTGTACATGTTGGAATTGAACAATGTGTAAATTTGTTGTTGTAGATATGTAAAGGAGGCTTTTCAGTCTTGAGGGAGGGAAAGAGGAATGGTTAGGATAAACCCTGTGGTACTGGTCTGAAACAGGATAGAGATCGATACATATGCATCAGTAGGTGTGTTTGTGTGTGTGTGTGAGTGTGTGAGACACAGGTAAATATATTGATCTACCTTTGTGATATATTTATACGTATGTACTTACACATATGTATAAATGTAGATACACATACACACACATATATATGCATGTATATAAGTAGGGTTGTGTGTGTGTATAGCAAGGGGTGTGTTTGTAAGTATGTATTCTTCTAGCTCTGTGTGCTGAGCAGCCCTAGAGCACCCAGATCTTGGTTTCCAAATAACATTCTCCACCTAAAGGAAGCAGGACTCCTTGTCTCCAATGGCTGATTCCAGGGTTGGGGCAGGAAAATCTTGTTTTGTGAAATAAAGCACTCAAATAATGATGACATGTGAAAATGACATAGGAGCCAGCTCGAAGGGAATCCCGATGGCTAGATTTGGAAACTTTTGAACACTGAAATAAAGATAGTAGCAAATTAAAACCACTGACTAAAATAAAATAAGTTTATACTGAAATAAAGAAGGAAGAAAGGAGAGAGGGAGGGAGGCAAACTTTCTTTTTGATAGAAATTTTTAAATGTAAAAGGAATGACAAAATTAGAATGTCACCTTTTGGCAACAGTCAAACTAATAATTATTCAGCCAAGAGTCAACAATAGAGGCTAAAACTAGTAGTTGGTGAAAGTTTGATGAAAACAGGATATTTATTTTTATAGTCGCAAAGTGTCTCCCCACAAGATACTTAGTAATTACAATGGGGAAAACAACAACAAGTGATAAAATTTATCACCAGTAACGGGACAAATCAACATCACATGCCTCCTGATATAATACACCAAGGACACAATATCACTTCTGTGGTATTCCTGCCAAAAACATGTAACCTATATCTAACCACAAAGAAGCCTCAGATAAACACAAATAGAGGGAAATTGTGCAAAATAAACGGCCTGCACTCTTCAAAAATGTTAAGCTCACGAAAGATGATGAAAAAAATGAGAAACTGTTTCAGGTTGAAGGAACTGAAAGAGATAGAGCAACTAAAGGCAGCGTGTGATAATGGACTGAATGAGCCCTGTACAGAAAAACTCCCCCCTCCTCTTTTTTTACAAGGGGGATGGGGAGAGATAAGGGTGGGGGTGCTACCCCAAAAGACATTATTAGGTCAACTGATAAAATTTTAATAAGGTCTTATATCAGTGTTCATTTCCTGATTTTAAGCATTGTCCTGTGGTGATGTAAGAGACTATCCTTGTTTGTGGAAATAACTGAAGTACTGAGAGATAAAGGAGCACCATGCCTAGAAGTTACTCTGGAGGAAAAGAAAAAGACTATTATTATATATGCATCTATGTGGAAGAAAATGATACAGCAGATGCAGAAAAATGTTAACATTTGGGAAATCTGGGTGAAGGATATATGTGAATAAAAACTTTTCTGTATATCTAAAACTATTTCCAAAAAAAAAGTTAAAAAAAAAAAGGAAGGTCCTCAAGAAGAGTTGAATATTAAACTTTATTTCTTAGAATGTTCTATTTTGTAGGGACAATAGAATTTGGATGACTACATACAACCTGAGAATTACAGGTTCATATGATGTGCCTCATACACGCATATTAAATCCCTCTTGGCCAATGATTATTACATTGTCCTCTCATCCTTCTCTTCAAGCTTAGGAATAATTGAGAAACGTAAGGAAAGTCACTCCTCATTAGTCATTCCTTTCTATTCCCTTTAAGCTCCCAGATCAAATCTAACATTCTTTATTGATTATGGACTGCTTCAGAAATTTGCATTTCATCCAGCACAGGAGACATGCTAATCTCTGAATTGTTCCAATTTTCAGTATATCGGCTGCCGAAGCAAGCACCAAATCTAAAATTCTTCACAGAACTCTCTCATACCATCCCAAGGAGAAATGTTCTAGCAACATTCTAAATTCCTACAGCAAGGTTTGCTTGGAAATCTGGAAATACACTAGGTACTATTTTATAACATCTCATACTGAAGTCTCTAATTGTGACTTCAACCTTTTATCCTTTTTTTTTAACTACACTTTTAAGCGAAAAGCAAGAACTTTGGCTTACTTTTCTTTGCATGCCTCTAAGCACTTAATAAAGCAATTAATATTTGCTGCCTTTACTTCAAGAATACTACCCTACATTTTACAGCCTTTTACTTTTCCAGAAAGCTGTATTACTTAATTTTCAAAACAACTCGGTGAATTACATATTATATAAAAAAGGAAACTAAAGAGGAGAGCTAACTTTCCCAAAGTCATAGAGAAAGTGCGTTAGGACCCAGAGTAGACTCTGACTCTTTCCTTAATATTTTTGTGTCGTGTCACCTGACTGATGGTAACCATGTCATTAGTAACACATACGTGTAAGGGATAGAGCAGAGAGCAGCATCTCTACTAAGCAGTCTTCAACTACATAGCCTAAATGCAGCGCTTAGAACAGCTTACCAGTCTATTTGCTTTCTCAACTGTGTAGAAAACTAATCAACATCCGGCAATACACTGGGAGCTGAAATCAAGCTTCTGCACAGGTAAAAGGCACTTACAGGCTGCATGGAAGAACTCTGTACTAGGACTGCCATGGGTCTATTGCCTTATTTCTTAGGAGCCATAGTCTCTTGTCATCTGATTCATTCTAAAAGCATTTACTTGGCAACCAGCACCTTGCTTCCAGGGCTCACCTCTTGCTCTGCGATCCTTAACGCATTGTCCTGCCAGGCATCCTTGTTAGTCCAGGAGCTGGCTGGGGTCTGAATTCGTTTGACTAGCCTCTGTTCACACTCCTCCAGGCGCAGCCGGATGTTCTTCAGCTCTGAAATGTACATCTTGGCCACAGTTTCCTCTTTGTCCTCTGTGAATGCACAAGCACAGAAGACCATCAAGCACCACACCAGAGATCAGAAAACCTGGGAACAACAGCTTCACCCTCAGAGGGCACCACTGGTTCCAACAGACCTGATATTCCACCAAGGAAAGCAAGGCCTTATGGGGGAACCTTATGCTTGATACTAAATTCCCTGCATTATATAATGATCTGTAAGGATCCAAACATGTTATTTCCACGAGAAAATGTGATAGGTCAAAAAGCAATAAAGACTGAAATACGGCCTCTCGTTCCATGATCTGATTTTGACAAGGCATCTCTACAAGTTTTTCTCTATCTCAAGTTTTTAGTTTTAGTGGTGACAGTACTTTCGAGTTTATATGAAAGGTCTAGCAGCACCCTTTGGGGCTCTCATTCCACCAGTTTTCTCCCTTTTCCAAAGGCACATACCATTTTCCATGGATTTCATCATGTGCTGGAAGTGGGTTTTACAAGCCTCCACCTCCTCTTCCAGACGCAGACCGTCAGCCACCGAGAAGAGCACCGAGTCGCGGCTATCCTGCAGAAAGTCTGCGTAGTGGGCCTGGAGGTTCTTCATGATCTGCTGGCACTCCCCTGGTGTGGACGATCGGAGCTACAGAGGAGAAGACAGAAGAAACTTCAGTACAATGGTAACACAATCCTCCCACCCTCCCTCTTTTTTATTGACATTTAACATAGACACAAAATAGTATATAAGCCATAATTGTAAACATGTTTATTTTTCACAAATTGATCTTGTCTATGAAATTAACATTTAGATTAAGAAACGACACCACTAGCACCTTCTATGCCCCCTTGAATATGATCCTTAATAATGGTTAATTCACCAATATTCCCCTACTATATAAACTTATGTAAAAGAGATGCTTATCCTGTAGGGAGAAAAAGCCTACAACCTTCTCTCTCTGCCAAAAAGACCAAATATATTATTTATTTCATCTGGAATTTCCTTAACTATTCAAGCTGCTGTTTCTGGTTCCTAACATCTTCAGGGCCCTAATCCTGAAACAGTATCTGTCACTCCACTTTATTCTAATTGGGTGGTTTGGTGTCTCAGTATGCAAACAAGTTCCTTTTGAAAACAACTTGCCAGTAGGATATGAGCCTGGGGTAACCTTTCACAATTACCTTTTCTAGATTCCAGGTCTTTACAAGGTCAAGGTCCTTCCTCAGATAGTTCCAGGAGATAAGGCTTTTGGTGTTAATGTGTAGCTGATGCCAAAGGGCCATCACCTTCTGATAAGACTGCTCCACTCTAGGAACAACACAGAACCTGGTTATGGCTTTTATAAAAAGACTTGAGCTTCACATTAGAGACCCTCTAAGGAAAAAATGTGATATCCGTAGCAGAACTGAGCTTATATGCTCAGCAGAGAAAGGCAACAAGTCAAATGCTAACAACACAGGAATCTTCAGAACTAAATTGAGATCCTCAAACAATTTGGATTTGCTACACTATTACCGTGTTTCCCTGAAAATAAGACCTAGCCGGACCATCAGCTCTAAAGCGTCTTTTGGAGCAAAAATTAATATAAGAGCCGGTCTTATATTATGCTATATAAGACCTGGTATTTATTATGTTATGTTATGTTATGTTATGTTATGTTATGTTATGTTATGTTATGTTATGTTATGTTATACCCAGTCGAATAAATTCATAATATGCAAATAGACAACTGAGCAAACTTAAAAACAAAACAATGATCAACTCCAAGGAAACAAAAAGTTATACAAGAAAGCAAATTAAATAATTTACTCATATATATATTCAATCACCTACTCATTCATTCACTCTTTCCTTCAACAACCATTTACTGAGCACCTATTATGCGGAGGAATGGTTCTAGGTGCTAAGGCTACAGAGCTATACAAAACAGACATAAACCTCTATTCTTTTGGAACTTCTAATGGAGGGGAAAGGTAAAAAAACAAATATATAATCTGTTAAGCAGTGTTAAGTGTTCTGAAGAAAAATAGAGAGGAGTAAAGGAGATTGAGACTGACAGGCAGTGAGTGGGGGGATTTGCAAGTGGGCAGTAATATGAACCGAATGAAGTGAGGGAGTGAATCATGTAAATATCTGAAATAAGCAGAGGAAACACAAAGGACTGAGGAAAGAATATGGTGTTTGAAAAACAGGAAGAAGACAGTGACTGGAGCTGAGCAGAAGCAAGGAGATTGGCAGAGGATGAGTTTAGAGAGGAAAGGCAAAATGGGTAAGTCTCACAACAATCCCCAATAGTACTATAAATAATTTAATGTAATAACACAAAAAGCATCAATTTAAACAAAAATTGTGACATAACTACATTTGGAAGATGGGAAAAGGAGAAGTGTGTGCAGATGTGTGTGTAGAAAGCTAAATGTTAATTTCCTAGAGTAGGACATCAATAGATAATTTCCAAAGTTGAAAAAAATCAGAAAATAGAAAAAAAAAATCACATTATTTAGAAATTTGGAGTTAAAACCAGAAATATCTGCTCAAAGAGTTGTAAACAGATGACTCTGGGAAGCAGAACTCTTGGGTGGGAAAGATGATTGTTAGTTTTTATTCTAAGCTTTGCGGTATAATTCAACTTTTTAAATATATATATATATATATATATATATATATATATATATATATATATATATTACTTTAATAAAATATAAATTAAAGAAAATTGCTATCTCTACAAAAACCAATCTTCTAAGAGTAAATGGTTTTATAACCAAGAATTCTTCTAAAAAGAATCATCACAGTACCGGTATATCTCAGTTGAATATAAGCATTTACAGAAAATCTACTGTGTAGCTGGCAGTGCCAGACTTGGTATCCTAATAGGAGGTCTTTCCCAACCGAAACTTGATCGCTCTGTTCAAGGAGATGACAAATACAGATTCATCCCTCCATCAGTGCACCCGGGCCAACAGCAGAGGTGGCAGTACAGAGTGGCTGCTGAGCAGTTACCTGTTGGCCATCTCAATGGCGTCCTTATTGGGTGGAGGGATGAGGAAGCAGACTGATGGCACCATGGCCTCATTCCCTGTGGGGCTGATCACTTTCCACTTGGTCCTCTGTGAATTATCTTCCAACACACATTCGTCATTCTTGCAAATAGTGATCTGAAGAGACAAATGTACAAGTTATTGCTAATGGATAAATCGACAACCCATTATTACTTGGTATCTGATCCCAAGGCTATGAAATCCTTAAGAAAAAATCGTTTGGAAATCTGCCATCACTTAGTGAGAGTTCCTGATGCTGACAAACAGATAATGCATAAAAATACACAACACAGGAAAGGTTGCAGACATAAAACAAATCAAGGAAGCAAGTGTTTATTAAATGCCTGTTACACGTCAAGTAACTCAGTAAACGAAGGGTAGAGGGACACTATAAGACCTCCAAGAGCAATCTCTGCATCTACAACCATTAGGGTAAAAATTAAAAGGACAACTCTGCTTTTGTGATACTTCCTCCTCCTCCCTTCCTGTCCTCCCACCCAAATCCCTGAAAATGTTTAAGTATTTGGAATCATTAGTTCTTTCTCTTGGAAGTAAGCAACAGTATTACCCCTATTTTATAGACAGAAATATTGAGACAGAAAGTGCAGAAAAAGTTTATTCACTCTTTTGTGTATCAAATATTTATCAAGCCTACTATGTATCTGGAAGTATGCTAGGCCACTAGAGATAAAAATAGTAAAATGGTAAGCTGACAAACATGGTCTATACTCCACATATTCTGGTGGGGCACATAGTTGCAATACTGTGTGACAAATGAATTTACCAGGGAATGCATGAAAGGGACATACGTATTGGTTAGAGAAGTAAAGAAAAATTATTCTGACCTTGAAGCCACATTAAGGAATTTAGACTTTATAAATAGAAATGGTGAATTGCTGTAGGACTTAAGCAGGGGAGTGACTTTTTTTTGTAAAAGACTGTGGTGGTAGGATAAAGAATGCATTGAATGGGGAAGCTGATGCAATGATCCAAATGAAAGAAACTTATGGTCTAGCCAAAGGCGGCGGCAGCAGCAGGGACAGAAAGGAGTACCTCTAAGGGATATTTATGTACAAGTTAGTATTACCTTGGGAGCCCTACTAGCTGTGGGGTAAGAGGGGAGGAGTCCAGGGTTTCTCCCAGGTGCTAAGTACCATTTCTGTCACCACTTAAGCAACTGGGCAGATGATGACGCCAGTCCCGGAGCCAGGGAGTGGATCAAGAATGTAGAGTGGAAGACATTTTTTTTAAGTGATAAGAGATTTGAGCATGTTTAACTTCTAATTTTTAAAAACTCTATCATTTGACCTTTCCTTATGATCATAGCCCTAACTGGAGGCTTCCCTGCTCCCCTCCTTCCCTCTGGAGCCAGAGGGACCCTTTCCGTCCCCTCACCTCGATCTGCCGATAGTCACAGACGGCCTTCACTGAAATGGTGCTCTTTAGCACGTGGTCGGGACTGCGTGGCTTTAGCTGAACAATGGTTTTTGACCTCCCAACAAGACTGGCAACGGAACTCTTGGACTGGATAAGCTGTTCCTTTTCGTCCTACAAAATGAGAAGAAAATCGACAACACATTAACGTGGTTACTCAGTCCACAGAGAAAACTGCGAGCTCCACTCCCTCAGAGAATAACATTTCTCAGTTAAGGAGGGATCCTTGGTGGAGCCATCTTAGCAACACAAGGATAAAGAAAAAAGGAGAAACTATTTCTGTCTTCTACCAAGTGCTTTTGTATTCAAATTTTGAAGCTTTCTCCTGCGCCCTTCCAATGAGCCATAAAGCCATGCAAAATAAATAAATAAATAAACAAACAAACAAACTTCTAGCTGCCAAATACAGCTATAAAGCTAACAAAGGATTTCCCTAAATTAAGGTTCAGAGAACAGGTAAGTTAAAAACAATAATAACAACTATGTTGTTATTGTTGTTATTATTATTATTCAATTTCTCACTGGTGGAAGCCAGTTCTTGCCTTCTGCTTAAGAAAAGCTAGCGTTACGCTCTTTAAAATTTTTTTAATAATTATATCTCCCAAGCTCTACCACAAATGTTTTACTTTCTTAAATTGAGTCACACTTTCTACAGAAAGATCTTAGCTCTTCAACCAACAATGTACAAAGCAATATTGTTGGTGAAGGCATCGTGACAAATGATTTAGGGTTTACTCTTTAGTGTCTTGCTGTGCCAGTCACATAAATTTGATTGGTTTGAAAGCAGTACCGTGCAAAATTGAAACTCTCCAGTCTCTGCAAACCCAATTATCTTAAAAGCTAATAAACCTCTTGTCAACAAAATTGGTAGCAATCTACTACCAATTCCATTAGAGTAGAAGATTAACCAGGATATTTCAAGCCCATTTTGAGATACAAAAACTCCCCAGAAGAGGGCTTTCTTAGGATGGAAGTAGATGTGATGAGAGTAAAGAGTTAATAATGTTAAGAAATGCCATTAAAGAATTAAGAATATGCAAGTAAAGAAAAAGAAATGCTTAAATAAACTACCTGTGCCTGTCCCCGGGAGCATGATTGGAAGAAATACAACTTTAACTTATTAGTTAAGAAAGAGGAGTGGAATATATCGGGGAGACAGCCACAATGTTCCATGCTTGAGAGCTGGTCTACCCATGTCATTTTCCTTGCAATAAAGCTGTCAGTTTCTGTCTAACCCACATCATCTCAAACATCTCAAACTCCAGAGACCAAGTGCTCAGCGTGGTAAAAAGTTCTGAAAGAACCAGAAGCCAGGACAGCTGCTCCCGAACCTGACGGACAAGCTGAGGAGCAGACCCAGGTGATTCCATGCCCCGATGACGCCGCCAACCCGATGCCCCTGACCTGGAGAGGAGGGAACAGAGCAGCGACCCTCGAGAAGAGAAGATAAGACAACAATTGCAGAGGAGTTACCCTATAACAGGAAGTACTCTGTGGGAGGGAGGAGATAATAGCCAAGGATTATTATATTCCTCCTTCATATCTGAAGTATCTCCAAGAGAGACATTCTAGAAACAACATCTGAAAAGTCAGGTTTTTACCCTTCATTCTAAATTAATTAAATTAAGATTGCTTGCTCAAGTGAAACACCGAATGTGAACGCATTCACAGGTTTATAATACCTGAAAGTGTAAAAACAAAACAAAACAAAAATCAACTAATGTTCACAAATGCCCAAGTCTTACCCATGAAAAAATGACACTGTTTTGGGCTATTCTGATTCTTATTTATAATTTTCTATTGAAATGTGAGAATTCCCTTGCTTCTCATACAGGAAATATAATTTATCTATTAAATACATATTTCTATCTTAATTTGAGATGTACCTTGTACCTTGAGCTCTGTCTTGCCAACTCTACGTAATATACATTCAATAAATATAAGTAGTACAGCTGCTGATTTTATTACCAGCACTCCTGAAGGAATAATTCAATGGAGAAAATAAGTATAAAGTTGATTTGTATTAAATACTGGATGCAATACTATTTCTAAAAATTACTGCTACATAAATAAACTGGATAATATTGCATTCCATCTAAATAAGACTTTTAATATTGTCCTTAATTGATATCAATTTTTTTAGTACCTCATTATTACCAAAGAAAATTGCCAAGGAGGAAAAACTTGGCTCAGATGTAGTTCAGATTAGAGTTGTGGTTTTTTTCAAATTCTTTGTATGAGAGAGTGAAAAAGAACCTGATGTCAGTTGATCCTCTTCAACCCTATTTTTCATGCTCTACACCTCATCTTTGGCTCCAACTATTGAATTAAAATAGATAGGAACAATGCAAAGAAAGTACGAGGCGCATAAGTGGCTCAGGGGGAGAGAACTAGGCCTTTACTTCAGTAACATACCCAAAGGAATCTCATTAGCAACTTCTTAAAGGAAAGAAAGGAAAAAGACAGAACAAATTGATTAAACTCTATTAGCACGTGAGCCAAACCATGTAACAACGACCCCCTGTCCAGGAGCTTTCAAGGATATAAACAGCAGCAGCTGATAGGATTTACTCTGTTTCTCAGAGGATGTTTCTGTCATCATCCCACTGATGCAACACCCACCATGGAGTCCTGGAGCAGGTCCTCAAGGCGGGACAAGCTGGTGTTGTGGTCACAGGAATATTTTCGTTTGATGGAGTCTTGCAGGTTCCTCAAGAATGACTCCAGGTCTCGTGCATCACTGAAGAACTGTGGGGATAGAAGGAAGGGTTGCCTTGTACTCAATACGTCACAACACCACGGTCTTAAGCGAGAAAGAGAATCTTACTGTGCAGAGCTGAGCAAAGCTGATTACACTTTCTTGGGTTAGCAGTAGTTCATTACAAAGGCCGCATCAGTGTAAACTGGAGGTTTTAGGATGCCTTGGCCGGGAAGTATTAGTGATGACGAGCACAAAGCGTGCTGAACCCTATGGAAAGTCAGTCTGCATCACCCCTCAGAAATCACTGCTGGTTCCTCGACATCTGCTTAGTGACAGCACTTGGCTGTGAAGTATATTTCACAAAAGCCTAGAGGTTGGGTGATCAAATGTTTCAGTTCATTGATATGATTACAAAATGATCAGGAAGATTATTTAATTTAGGGAACAACCAAACAGAGATAATAGCTTATTTCCTCCTCCCACCCTCACCTGAAAACAAGTAGCGTATTCTTCATGCTGTGATAGACTACAGAAAAAAGATGGTCCTGATATTTTATAGCTCTTCCCATCAAGAGAAGAGGGAGTCTACTTCTATTCCCCTTAAAGAAGCACATGGCCACGTGATTTCCCTCGGCCACTGGCACATCAGTAAATGTGACAGAACAGAAACAAGTGTTTGTGCACTGGGGCTTCCTCTCTCTTGTAGCTTGCAGACACAGGTACTCTGTGAAGAAGTCTAGGATAGTCTACTGGATGCTAGAGACTTGTATATAGACTTGTACCCTGTCACCCCAGCCAACTGTCAGACATGTGAGCGATGCCATTTGGGACCAATCAGCTGCCTGCAGCCATGATTAACCCAGGTAAGATGAGAAAACCCACTCAGCTGAGCCCACCCAAATTGTCAACCCACAGAATCACGCGCTACTAAATGCTGTTTGTTCTAAGCAACTAAGTTGTTGGGGTGGTGGTTTATACAACAGAAGCTAACTGACACGGATGAGATTTTAACCTCGCCTTTCCCATGTATAGGTGCGCGCTCACGCATGCACACACACATACCTCCTGCCAGAATGAAAACGAATATTCTTCTCATCCTCTCTGATGCACACACACATGCACAGACACAGACATAAAGCCCACGTACCTGAAAGTAAGCAGTATTCTCTTTCACATGCTGCTCAACACACAAGCACAGCTGCCTCATCCACTGCAGTTGGGACTGGACAGCGGCACTGTAAGCCTGCAATGACGAAGCACACAGACGGAGGGGCATGAGTTTAGTAGATCCAATAAATATGTGCAATGCCCTCTTCCAAGTACAACTCTGCTAATGACAGAGGCCAACAGAAGATGCATGGAGATACTTGACTGGCAGATGCTCAGTGCTTCCCATAAGAAAGAGGCTTGTCCTTTATCCAACACGGTTTTGTTAAAAGGGGTTACATGAGTATGGAAAAGGCTTCCTCCACACTCAGTTGCAACTAACTGATCTAGCCAGCAGAACCCAGGCATAAATAAATCCCTCCTGGTTTTCTCCACGGTCTCTCTTCTCTGGGCAAAGGCACCAAACAAGACACAGGATCAGTTTGGATAGTTATTTGAAAACTTATGGTAGAAGTCCACCTTCCCCATGAAGTTAGGCGTCCATACCGCTTCCTGTTTCTCGTAGTCTTCTCCTTAGACCTTCAAAGTGTTTGCAGTCTTTTGGGGGTGGGACAAAAAGGGAGCCGATCCAGGACAAATGATCCCTGACACTTCCTCCGGGTCTTTCAGCAGAACAAAGCCTCTGATCTGAGTACTTCCGTAACATCTGCCTCTGAGCATTGGACCCTCACACATTCTTTCGTCACATACCTCCACAGTCTGCTTGGCTGGGTGGTTCTCAAGTGACAGCAGCTCCGCTGTATCTTGTAGAGACCGAAACACGTCCTGTTTCTCCTCCAGTTCCACTGTCAACTCCTGAACATTGAATTCAATTTTACAGTCAGTGCTATTAAGGGAAGAGTAGCAATAAAGAAAAGGCTGTGTTCCCTGCCCTACTTTTAAAAAGCCTACAGCACTGGGTTAGTGCCAAAATGAGATGCATAAACAGTACATGTCAGAGAATTTCAGAGAAGAGCAAAAATGCTGGAATTACTGGAGAATGATTCACAAAGGATATGGGACACAAGCCAGACCTGAGTAAGTGGGGGAACATAGGACGAGCACTGGAAGCAGAAACAGGAGCTGACTTGGCTAGCGTAGCTAGGTGACGTCAGCACCCACGTAGCAGTACCTGACACACCAGTGGGTCCGCATCACTGACTAGCTGGCTTTGCTCAAACTATTTCCTTAGCCTATAGTGCCCTCCTCTGGCTCTAAATCTTGTTACCATTATAGGACCCAATTGAGATGCTATCTCTTCTGTACTGAAACTTACTATCAGACTTGACCCCTTCTCCTGGATGCTTTCCCAGCACTTGTATCTCTATCAGAGCCTAATTTCCGATCCTGTACAAACTGTTTACTGTATTATAGTATCTAGTCTTTTTTCTTTACTTCAGAAGGATCATATGCCACTCTCCAATCAGGGAAACTTATATTTTTTTAAAAAACTCTAAATGAACGGAATTAAAGTATCTCAAGTAAGTGTTAGTAAATAAGCTTCCTTTGCACAGGGTTTACAAAATGGTTAAAAATCCTCTGAGATGTAGAAATACTAAAAGTAGCAAAAATTAACCCTACTTACTTGTATACATCTTTCACTGAAAAGAATTCAAAGCATTTTCCCATAGCCCAATGCTGAATTTTCCTTCACATTTTACAAATGAGGAGATTGAAACCAAAACGTTATCAAATGACTTAAAGAGAATTCAGAATTGAGAAGCCAAGAGTACACCTCAGTTAAACAATACTAAGCCCTGTACCAAGTACTTCCCTATATTAGCTTATTAAATCTTATTAAATCTTTTACACAATGCTTTGAAATGGCGGGGTACTAGTTTCCCATTTTACAGAGGTCCAGAGAGATTAAATGACTTGCCAAAGGCCACAGAGCTAGTAGGCAGAGAAATAAGACTTTGAAGTTAGATTGCTCTCACTCCAAAGTGTGTAAGCTTAACCACAAAGCTATAATGCTTCTGATATGACTCAACTTGCAGGCTGCTGCTCTATCCACCCAAAACACTGCCTTACTGAATAAATTCATTCGAGGACTCGATTTCCCTGTCCGTATACACTTCTCACATGCATAGATGCATTAAGCAGGGCCCCGATTTCTACCCAGCAGAATGAAAATCCAGGAACCCAAACTCTCAGCAGATGAGCCCCACTGTGTCCTTCTGCCATTACACAAATACGACAGGCCTGTTGTGCTAGACTCACAGAGAAGTAATTTCTCTTGGCTGAGATATTGGGATTGTTGTCACTCCAATCATATGCTAGTTCCTCCTCCTCCTTCTCATTCAACCAAATCAACTCAGCTGTAGCTCTGGAGACAAACTTATGCAGGCTCTGAAGGTGCCTCATCCGGAAGCTAGAAGTTTCCTAGACAAAGCAAGGATTACAAGGTTAGACTGCCAGCCTTTCATCTATAGAAGACAGCACATTTGACATCAAAGCAAAGAAAAACTCAGGAAATTAACTTAGCCTTGCTTTTTCATCCCTGGGTGCTTCTCCATGGATTTAAATTTAGTACAAGTTTGGTACAGGACTCCCAGAGCTCTTGTCAGTCCTAACTAGAAGTTAGAACTCAGCAGGCCTTTGTGGGGCACCCTGGATACAGAATGATCCTGGGCCTGTCCTACTCTGGACAATCTTGAAAGAAAGGAATGAAGAGAACGGATGGAAGTGCCCTCCCCACCAATCTTGTAGTGTTGGTGTCTCACAGCACAGATAGCCACTGCTTTGGTTAAGCATGACAGCTGGGATAAGTTCTACTTACTTAAAACTTTCTGGGGAAGGGTTTCTGATCCATTAAGAAAACATTATAATACATATGAACAGCTGAATAGTAAATGATATAATCTAATAAACAGAAAACCAAAACAGCGCCAAACCAAGAGCTCTCTGAATTAGGGAAAAGAGTTGTTTGGATGGAACTAGATTCTCCATGAACAGAACATGAGAAAGTTGGTCAAAAAAACTTACCTTCAATTTACAATACTGTGTCTCCAGCTTGCCAAGAGTTTCAACATAACTAGTATGAAAATTCTGGGACATTTTCCCCTGGTGAGCAAGAAATGAAATAAGAATACATTAGAAAAAGAGTAACTAAAGTGCATCTATGGTATGGTTTCAACTAGGTTAAGTACTACGTCTACACCCAGGTAAAGATTGGTTACTGTCCTAAAACAGAAGCTTAGACAGGATATGTCTGGGTCAGATTTCATAGCATGGAGCAGCACTAAGTGAGGAATAGTTCAGCAGGGCGAACACAACCTCCCTGTTCTGTGCTTCCAGTAATTCTGGGAGGTTTCTAGGCAAAACCTATGCCTGATGATAGTCAAACCACTCAATTACTTTTTGAAAGGGGAGAGTGAAAGTAAAAAACGGGAAGATAGAACGAGTGAGGGAGAAGAGAGACTAAATAGTTTCTCTATACCAGCACTCAACCGCAGACAAAAGGTAAATTGGAAAGAGCATGAACTTTTGGAGCAGAGGGCCTGAGCTTGGCAACTGCATCCACTACTTACTAATTTTGACCTTAGCTTTCAATAGCACTTTTCTTTTTAGTAAAAAAGGTTAATAAAAGTACCTTTCTCACAAGATTATTCCAAAGAGCACAACATTTCAGTGAAAAGGGAGTGTGTTGTCAAGTGCTGCTCACGGTTATCACTCTTTCCCAGAGCCCCCTTCTCCTTAGGGACAGCTGCACTGCGCAGTGTCAGGTTCCCGCCCTGCCCCGCCCACTCTCCATCATGGACTCTGCCACGCACCTCATACAACCTCGCCTCTTTGACACTTGAGCCCAGTTCTTCGACACTGGTGTGAATGTGCTGCTGTGTTTCCAGCTGCAACTCCACACTAGGCAGGTCATTGCCCCACTCTGCTCGCTCCAGTTTCATCTGGAAAAGAAAAAATACATATATAGCAATTTACTGCTATGTTAGCAGAAACAGAAAATTGTCAGAATCAACGTCTGGACAAGGGGGCTGAGGACAGAGGACTGGGCAAAGGACATCTAAACCATATCCATCGTGGCCTCTTATAGGAAAATATGTCATAATCACCCCCAAGGAGCTGGAGACTAAACCTCCTCAGCTATCGAAGTGGAGGCAGCCTTTTGCTGCTGCATTATGGGAATACATTCCTACATTTACCAACCAGAAAGGTGTTTCCACAGGCTGAAGATGCTTAACTTTATAATTTAGGCATTTCCCTTTATGGAGCATTTTATAATCACAATGGACATAAGAAAGAAATATCTGAAAATATTAAGCTTCATTCATGGTATCAACTATTGGCCAATTAATTTTAAAACATTAGCTTGTTTTTGAATGTTTTTATTTATTGGTACATGGGGAAATCCATCATCAAGAGATGAAAAGAATTTCATACAAAAGGGTTAGAAAGATAAGAAAGACAATATTGAACCTGAACCATTATCCTAGAATACATGGGAATAGTGCCCCTTAGGGATATAAAATACAGCATAGGGAATAGAATCACAATATTGTAATAACTATGTATGGTGTCCAATAGTACTAGACTTATTGGGTGATCACTCTGGAAGGTATAGAAATGGCTAATTACCATGTTGTACACCTGAAACTAATGTAATATTGTGTGTCAACTGTAATTGAAAAATAAATTAAAAAAAAAAAAATAGTGCCCCTTAGAATTGTGAAGCATAGCAGCCTTGCTTAAATGTTAGTGCTAAGGCCAAAAACAAAAAGTGAAGAATAAGCTTCTCTGCCAATGAGGAAACTTCAGAAAAGATAACAGATTTACAAACTCTGCAACTTCTCCCATAAGCTCCCACTTAGAGTACAGTTAGCTGAAAGAACAAATTCCCAAAGGGTTTCAAAATAGAAAAGCCTATGCTGTTCTGTGTGGGATTGTGAGAATTTGCACTGATCCATCGTTTAAAATTTAAGGAGAAGGGGGCCAAAGTCCAGTGATTCAGGGAATTGATACAAGGGGCACGGAGCAACCTGGTCTTCGCAAACAAGCTGCTGGATCCAGCACATCTTAGGGCGCTGTACAAGCATCTGGAACACACACCCACCTGCATTTCTTCTACCCAAGACAGCAGTTCATACACGAAACGGAGATTGCCTTCGTCTTCAGAGGAGGAGATAGACACAAGTTCAGCCCGAGTCATGGGCTTCCGGAACCAGGAAGAAGAATGGGTTCCCTTGGTCAGAGGTTCTGCCTTCAGATGAGTTGTGGTTAAAGTAGAGGGTGGAACCAATTCCAGTGAAGTGAAATGGCCCTTCCGATACAAATTTGTGCACTCAAGACGCAAGGTGACCAGCTCATCCTGCAGACGCATAACCCTGAAGTGGAAGAAGAGAAGGAAGGGCAAAACTTAAATTTGTAACATACTTTTAAAAATAAAATCTTCCCTATCCGTTTGACAAGGCTGAGGTAAAAATCAAAATGAGATCATATCAGGATATGTGTTTTGAGAAAAAACAAGTGGTATAGGAATGCAAGGTGGTATTATTAACATCGTCATTGTTTAGAGTTGTCTTTGAGGCAAATACCAAGTTACAGTGTTAAATGCAGGGAAGCAAACCGATACCCATTTATGCAACTCCTAGATGGTGTATCAGAATAAACAGACTGGGGTCCAAAGATGTGGGTGTTAGTCTTGGCTCTGTACAAAGTATGTGACCTGGACGCTCCTCATCCCCTCTCTGGGTCCTGGACTCCTCCTCTATAAAAGGAAGCTTTGGATCACCAGCAGGTCTGCACCAGACGTGGTACCGCACCCCTGCAGGTCACTGTGAAATATGTGGGATGTCATAGATGCCAAGTATTTAGTGGGCAGGGCCTACAATAAGAGGAAACTGTTTTCCACCAGGAGAATTTTCCTGCCAAAATACCTGTAGTATCCATCCCCATTGAGGTCCAAGTTACAAGATTCAGTACCTGACTCTTGATCCATGAGACTCAGCCATAAGCAAACCCTCCGTTTGAGTCCCGTGTTCCTCACCTAAAAGCCAGCTCTTCTAGCTGGTAATAATTCTCATCCCGTAGGATCTGGAGATCCACCTGCAGCTGCCTGATAAGACCTTCGCATTCCTGAATGTACATGATGACATCTGATTCGCACTGTACTGGTTGCCCTGATTCCAGGTGAGCAGCGTCCTGAGGGAGAAAGGGAGAATAAGGGTGGGAAAACTCCCACTGCTCCCACCCACGAGGATCGAAGCAGCCAAGGGGCCCACTGCAATTCCAAGAGTAGGAAAAACACAGCTGGACTCCTCAACTGTTAACTTCAACCATTAGAAAACAGGGCGAAAAGTGGGAATCATGTGACAAAAGAAGTGAGACAAAACAGCCAGACTTACAGCCTGCAGTGTATTCTTAGCTAGTGTCAGTTTTTCTTCACAGTTCAAAGCACCATTCTGGATTTTATTTGCAATCTGTAGCAGCAATTCCAGCCTAAAATAAGATCAAAACCATAGTAAAGGTGCAGAGCCCAAACCAGCCCAGCAAGTCATGTCAGATCCACTTCCGGCTCTGGACTCACCTCTCCACAGCTGGTCGAAGTGATTTCTCTCGCTCCAGCATTTCAATGATGAGCTTTCCCCACTCTTCTTCTACATCATTAGGGTGGTAACCCTGAGGCAGTTTAATTCGGCCAAATTCAATCCACACCTGAAAAACCCAGACACACTCCTTTAGTCCAAAACGCAGCCATGTCCTCAGGCCCCAGTTTTAACTTATTTTTCCTCACATCACTTCTTGCTTCTTTACCCAGCCGTTCAGCAGTATTTTCCTATTGTCTAATAAGAGAAAACAATGGACTATTTAGCAGTACCGCACCCTGAGGTGAGAGCAAAATAATCAGCTCTGAAATGCACAGACTACATGCTGTAAACCCACTGATCCCGTCTACATTTTACACAACTCCTCCTGTCCCCTCAATACTGCCCATTCTGGAAAAGGTGAATTGCCCATCTCTAAAGCTTCAAATTCTCTAGGAATCAAAATGTGAATGAAGTCTCTTTTTTTCCCATCCTAGGGAATTAGCTTCCTTCTGAAAAACAGGAAAACTCATCCACAAAACTCAAGATTTCTGAATAAATGTATACCATTTTTCAGTAAGCCCTTTAAAAAATACAGATCGTTGCTACTACCCCTTTATCACAAATTTTCAAGACCAGCCCTACAGTGATGCTGGATTTGTCACCCTGAGAACAATGCTGTAAATGCAGGTTGGGAAGAGGATGCAGGGGCCCTGCCTAATAAAGAGGCAACAACACGGCAAACCAGCAAACCCAAACTCTCAGCAAACGATAGCATTCCTTACCTCTAACAATTTATATAATTCCTCAATTCTTCCTTTTTCTCTCTCCTTGGCCAGAATTTCCGTTTCTTTGAAGTGTATATACTGGTTATAAAGTGCCTACAAAATTAATATTCGTTGAATGAATGAATGAATGCATGCAAACAATCTGGCACAAGTTTTCATACCACTTCACCCAGAAACCAGCAGCCACAAGCTCTGAGACTTACTCACTATAATGAACTTATAGAAAGCAATTTAAGGCCATGACTTTACCTTCAGTTCAACAGGGTTCTGGGGGAAAGTTTTATCTGACATCAGTATTGTATGCTGTTTGATCCAGGGAATGAGGGAGTCCACTCGGCTTTGGTATTCTTGCCACCTGGAGTCCACTTCCTATTGCCAAAAGGTAAATGTCACACACCTTCTGATTAGCAGTATGCAAAACAAGCAAAGGAGAAAGCTGAGGCCATCCCAAACCACATAAAATCCTTTTTCTCTAATTGCCTATCCAGTTGCTCATTTTTATACTCAGGGTCACAGTTTCAAAGCTCCTCAAGGGCTCTCAAAATGCGATTCAATTTCCTAACACTTAGAATAGTCTAGGCTGGATGCTACAAAATTAGCAATATCTACACTCAGTCCCTGGGACCACAGTTAACGAGCATATATAAAGATGGTGTAGATTCAGTTGCTCTGTATAAAAGTGCTCTATATGTAACAAATACCTAAGAAACATGTTCTAATCAATACGTTCTACCCAAACCAACCAAAGTAATCTAAGAAAGGGTCCTTTACCGTGGCATTGATCCCTTCTCCACCCTCGGGGACTTTAGGGAAGGCATCATAAATTGAAGCTACATAAGTGATTACAGACTTTTCATCTGGAGATGGCACATCCACATCTGAGAGAGAAAGGATAAGAAATTTCTCAGTCAGAACTTGCCAGAAGGAATAGTGAGTATATGTCAAACACACACAACTTCAGTCAACTCTCACCTTCTGCATCCAGTAGCCGGGTGACCCCCAGTCTCTCTGCCACTTCGAAAGCCTGTTCCAGATTCTCTCGGTTACTCTGGATTTGTACCCTCTCCATATCTACCAGATCAGGTCTGTAAAAGTCCACCAAGGCACATGAAAGGCCACCATCTACACACCACACATGAGTTCACACAAAGAAGACCTCTTAAAAGTACCCAGAGCTGAAAAACACTGATTGAATGAGAAAGCAAGAGGTGTAGAGAGGTGCTGATCCCATTGTTAGTGACACGTCAGGAGCCCAGTGTTCCCTAATTCTCACCTTACACAACAGTCGCCTTGTTGGACTTCATGAGGAAAGTATATCAATTAGTAGAGTGAAAATGAGGGCGTGCTATGGCCACTAAGAGTAGGCTAATTGTAATTTTTGTCATTTAAAATCCCTGTCTCCTTCACCCATCTCACTCCTGCCACCTGCTGCTCCTCAGCCATGCTAAGCCAGGCCCCGCGTCAGGCCCTCTGCACTGCTATTCCCTCCAACTGAAACACTGACCCTAGAGGCCTGCATGGCTGGCCTCTGCTCCAGCGTCATCAGAGAGGCCATCTTCCTGTCCAAAATGCCACAATCCCGTCACTCCCTATCCCTCCACTGCGCTTACCACTTGTATGACAGCATATACAAAGGGTGCCAAAAAATATATAGACATTTTAAGAAAGGAAAACTGTATGAAAATTGTAAGACTCAATATATACCGATAACAAAAGATGAATACAAGTCACGTTTGACATCTGCAATTACAAGAGGGGCTCAAAGTGGTTACCATCAGCGTCCAGACACTTCTGATTACGGCAAACTACTGCTTGAGTAACGCTGACCAAAGTGTCCACTTGTACACATTTTTTTTGGCATCCCCGGTATTTATTTGTTTATTGCCTATTAAATAAGCTCAATGAGAGCAAGAAGTTTCACTGTTTTGTTTACTGCTATTTGTGCCCAGTGCCTGGAACACTGGGAGTTTAATATATATTCCCTTTTTAAATGAATAAAATGAATCAGATTCTTGGTTGAGAGGGGAAGTGACATTATAACTAACCACAAACAAGAGATGAAAAGAAACCCCTCCGGACACACTGAACTTCTACTGGATTTACCTGTATCGGTGAATAAGTGCATTGAACATCTTCCCATCACTCCAGCAGGAGGAAAAGTTGGTGCATTTGATTCCTGTGTAACCAGCTGTCACCTTCTGGGTCCATAGGAGCAGCTTCTCCTTGGCTGACATGTCCCCTGACTCTCCACTAATGTAGATGTCAGAGATCTGCCACAAGATAGGACATGGAATAACCTTTTCTTCTTCATACATTGTGACACTTAGAAGAAGAGGGAGAGCCAAGGCTGGCAGCACTTCAGATGACAATTCCAATATATATACTCATCTCTTTGGTAGTCAAAGAAATGCAAATTAAAACCATGAGAGGTAAGTTCTTCACCTATTAAATTAGGGATTTTTTTTTAATGATACTATTCATTGGCGAGAACATCTAACACTGGAAATCCTAACATTGCCACTGGTGAGAGTATAAATGACCTAACTTCTCTGGATGGCAGTGTTGAATCAAAAGTCTTAAAATATACATAATAGGAAACCATTAGAGATATGGTCAAAAAATTGTATACAAGAATGTTCATCAAAATATTATAAACATTATAGCAAAAAGCTATAGAGCTTTAATAAGAAACTGATTGGTTACATATAGCACATACACATAGTAAAATTCTTTGTAGCATTTAAAAAGGTATGCTTTAGAAAATTTTAATGACAGGAAAATGATCACCATTATCTTATGAAAAGAAATACAAAATAATACATAGTAACACTAATTTTATATAAAGGTATAAAAATATATATTTAACTATGTAGTCATATATACATACATATGCATAATGTATATGATAAATGCGTATGTGTATGCAAGTGTAAACACAGGAGAGAAATACACCAAACTAGTAATCATAGTTAGATCTCTAAGTGGTAACATTGTAGGTGGTTTATATTTTCCACATTTTCTATATCATGTGCATTTTTATAATATGAAGAAAGTTATTTTAAGAAATTCCCAAAATCTAGCACAAGACCTAATTTAGAGAGATGAGAGTGTGGGAGAGAAGAAAGTGCATGCCTTCGATTCCATGCAGACCTGGGTTTGAATCTCAGCTTCACCAACTATAAGCCACATCTCTCAGCTGTAACATCGGTAAAGTGAGAATACCTACTGCCTTTTCAGGGTTCCTGTGATCAACAATGATAGTATATATACTATATATACTATATAGCATATAATATAAGGGACAATTGATAACAAGGCACTTCCAAGTCTCTGAATACTAAATTTACAAATTCAGCTCATAATAGGTTACATTAAATATCAGCAGAAGAGACTTTAAAATCAGAAAAACAGGGTCAGGAACTGTTCATAATATTTTATGAAGTATAAAAGAAAGCTGCAGACTAATAAATCTTACCAAGATGTCTGAAGAAAGACCATGAGAACAAAAACCTATGGGTAGCCTGCACGGAGTCTAGAAAAGGGAAATCAGTAAGTGTTGTCTTCTAACCAACCAGCACATTCCAGGATTCTCGTCCCCTCGACAGGTACACTTCTAAGGGAAAAACCAGGTTGCCAAACTTTGATGATGCCACCTAGTAATATCATCTTGTAAATCTATCCTCTACCTACCACCTCTCTGCTCTGACTGCATGTTCACCTGACAACCTTCACACGTTGCGTACGGCGGGGTTTAAATCCCTCGTGAAGATTCTCGTCATCCGTACGCAACATGTTAAGATTATTTCTTGCTTCCTGTATCATATTCTAAAGCAACAAAATGCACTGAGTGCCCAATTCAAATACTGTATCACTTGGCAGTTAAAATTCATATTGTAATTTAATTTACATCAACCAATCTCTAACAAGTATAATTACTCTTGAAGTCAATCCCCTAAAACTCAATCTACTCCAAATACACTGGGGGGGGGGGGGGGGGAGCTACGGAGGTGCAAAGCTGAGGATCCAACAATGGATAATGCTGCCCAAACTATCATTTTATGAGTCCAGTGAAAACAGCCCTTCCCGAGTACCAGTGCTAGTCCAGTTCTCCTTAACAACATTTCTAGCTGCTTGTTTCAATGGCTAGATACCACCCGCCATGGACATATCCCAGTACTTCCCCTGTAGCCACTTCACATACATATTAAGGCAAAACATTGTTGGGAATAGAAAATAGATTTGTTAAAGTAAAAATGGATAGAACTGGGGGCCAGCCTGGTGGCTCAGGCGGTTAGAGCAATATGCTCCTAACTCCGAAGGCTGCTGGTTCGATTCCCACATGGGCCAGTGGGCTCTTAACCACAAGGTTGCCAGTCCCGCAAGGGATGGTGGGCAGCGCCCCCTGCAACTAAGATTGAACACGGCACCTTGAGCTGAGCTGCTGCTGAGCTCCCGGATGGCTCAGTTGGTTGGAGCGCATCCTCTCAACCACAAGGTTGCCAGTTCAATTCCTCAACTCCAGCAAGGGATGGTGGGCTGCGCTCCCTGCAACTAGCAACGGCAACTGGACCTGGAGCTGAGCTGCACCCTCCACAACTAAGACTGAAAGGACATCAACTTGAAGCTGAACGACACCCCCCACAACTAAGACTGAAAGGACAACAACTTGACTTGGAAAAAAGTCCTGAAAGTACACACTGTTCCCCAATAAAGTCCTGTTCCCCTTCCCCAATAAAATCTTTAAAAAAAAAAAAAGGATAGAACTTGAATAAACAAAATGAAATCTGAATATTTGTTTTTTACCCATAGAAGAAATTCCAGTTTGTTAATTGACGTTGTACGGCCAGTACAAACACAGTCAATCTCTCTGATGGCATCACTTATCTGCCAATCGCAGTATCTTTGCACAGTGCATTGAAAATAGTTCAATGAACAGCGTTACTTCAGATTTTCCACACAGCTGTAAATGAGGCAGGGAAGTGTTTGGCTCCCTCAGGGGGGTAAAAACACCCTGTTTGGATTAGAGCCCTTCCTAGACTGTGACTGGATGAGAAAAATGAGATTATCGTCACAACCACCTCAGTAATTAAATTTGGCTTTTGTCCATCTCTTCATTTAATACTCACCATGTCATGTGCTGTCCTTTGGACTATGCAAAAGCTTTCACCTTAATCTCCCAAATGCAGAATCCCAGCTTCAATGTCAGGGAGCTTTCCCCCTCATCTGGATTTTAAAAGGAAGCCATTTGGAAAGGGAGGATGCCTCAACGCCATTCCAGAGACCATGCACGTCTACCTGAATTCTCTTTTGACCCCCACGTACCCACATGTATCAGGGCTTGATTAATTCCTTCTCTGAAGCATCCCTAGGAACTTAATGTTTTCCTAATAATTCAATAAGTATTTACTGAACATCTCACCTGTGCTTAGCACAATTCCAGGCACCATGGAGAAGAAACAGAAGTCAAACACCATTTATTCATTCTGTTGTTATTTCTTGAGTAACCACTATGTTCTAGGAGATGTGTTTAAGTTCTTGGATCTCAAGATAAAAGCACAACCTTAAACCTCAAGCTCAAGAAGTTTCACAGGGGAGACAATATACCATACAGAGCGATCAACGCTGTGATAGAGGTAAGCAAGTAACCCACACTAGCAACGCCAAGGAACTTCTCTGTGACTACAATAGCTATGCTGCACCTTAAAGCAGAAATTAGCCAGGTGAGAAAAGGGGAAACAAAAAAATAGACATGCTTGCCCAATTTGAACTTTAGGCCTATCTGGCTAAAATAAGGCAGTCCCCAAATTCTCCCAAATGACAATATATGGATGGAAGAGAGGAATGGAGAAGAAAGCATTGTGGTCCTCTTGAATACATAAACTTTTTGAAATGTATTTACACATATGTACATAGTTAAAATTAAGCAGTATATCTAATGTATTAATTTAGCATTAATGCTTTTTCTACCTCGACATTTTACAAAACCACGCTATTCCAACTGTTTGCCTCTTTCACATCACTTTTACATCAATAAAGCTACTTAAAAAAAATAATATGACCACTTGCTGTGTGTGTGTTTTATAAGGGATGTGATTTCTTTTTTAAAGAAAGTTTTAAATGTGATTAAGATTGAACATATAATTACATTCAACACTTCAAATCAGGAAGTTATATTCCCAAGAACAATAACTAAAATTGCCTTATATTTTTGGTCTCTCTTTTTTGTTTAACCAATTATGTCAGTTGATCGCCATAAAAATTGATTCATCTTTTTTCATGAACTGACTATAATTTCAATGAGAGCCCAATAACAAGAAAGACTTTATAAAAACTCAACTACAGAGAGATTCCCTTTTTTTCTGAAGGCTAATTTCAGAGGTGGGGTGAATCTTACTTTATATTTAGTCGTATGTGGTGGTGATATTTAGTCATATTTAGTCATGTGTGGTGGTGCTTTATGTTTAGTCACATGAAAGAGTTACACATAACTTAAGGTCCCCAGAAGAGCAACAGCAATATAGTAAATAGTAATGTCGCGGATTTCAGCAGAATGAAAAATTAGTATGGGCTGGAATGATAAATATTTCTTAAAGTATGAGTTAAACTCATACTTAAAGGATATTACAGAATAGACAAAGAGAAAGAGGAAAATAATTCCAGGTAGAAAGTGGATGTAAAGATTCTAACTTGGGGGCAGCCGGATGGCTCAGCTGGTTAGAGAGCGAGCTCTCAACCACAAGGTTGCTGGTTCAATTCCCACATGGGATGGTGGGCTGTGACCCCTGCAACTAAAGATTGAACAGGGCAATCTTTAACGGATTTGGGGCTGAGCTGTGCCCTCCACAACTAGATTGAAAGAACAATGAGTTGGAGCTGATGGGCCCTGGAAAAACACACTATTCCCCAATATTCGCCTCCCAAAAAAGATTTAAAAAAAAAATTTCTAACTTGAAATAAGTTGAAACAGGAATAGTAAATGGTTAAGAGATTGACCTGTTAAAACAGGAAGGTTGAAACTGGGAAATGACATAGGAGAGAAGATTAGCTAGGTCATGGAGGGGCTGGAATATCGGGTGGAAGAGTCTGGATGTTGTATAAGTCTATCTAAGTCTTGGGGAATGAGACTCGATGTAATGAACAGTCGATACTCGATTCTCATGTCCTGAAGTTTCTGGCTGACCCCATCCCACTATGGAGAAGGCATCAGACTTTGAAAACTTTCACTCAAGAAGCAGGAGAGGGCACAGTGAAGTAGCTCATTGCAAACATCGGAGTTAGTGACCGATCGGGGGTGCCCTTGTCCATATTCGAATCAGAATCTTAGTGATCTCTCCTGGGAATATAACTAGAATGGAAATACCCATATTTTTCATTCTACTAAACAGTGGCAAACTACTCTCCACGTAACAGTACAATTTATACTTCCACCCACAAGGTATGAAGAGGTTTTGTCTACAACTCTACATCCTCCCCTACACTAGGCATTTTCAGACTTTTTATTTTTTGCCAGTCTGATGAGTGCAAAATGTACCTTATTGTTGCTTGATTTCAGTATCTTTGATTACTAGTGAGAAAGACACGTGTGTTTGAGGCATTTGGGTTTCCTTTTTGGCGAGTTACTTATTCCTGGGCTTTCCCCTATTTTTCTAGCGGGGCATTTACCTTTTTCTTGTTTATTTGTAGTGGTTCTTTAAATAATAATGTTAACAGCTAACATTTATTGTGTTTTACTTGTTGTAAGTCATATAATTCTCACAGCAACCCTGTATATACAAAGTATATACTATTCTTATCCTCAATTCATAAATGAGGAAATGATATCATAGAGAAGCTAAGTAAGTTGCTCCGAGATACACTGCTAGTGAGTTACTAGCGCTGGAATTCAAACTCTGCCCATCTGGCTCCACTCTCTTAACCACTACTCCTATACTATTTCTTGCATTCTTATGTATCCTTTTCCAGTATATGTATCGTATAATAATTTTACCATTTTTCTGAGTTCTCCATATGAAACGGAAAATTTCATATATACGCAAAAAGAGACAGAATGGTATAAGAAACTCCTATGTACCCATCACCCAGTTTCAACCGTTATCAACTCATAGCTCATCTCAGGTACTCTCCACCCACCTCACCCCTCCCCTATTATTATGGAACAAATTCCATGTATATTTCTTCCATTACACACTTCAGTACGTATCTTTTTAACATCACCACACCACCACTGTTATACCTAAAAAATAATGATTCCTTAGTCATATTTTTAAGTAAATTTGTTTGTAAAAGAAAAAAACCTTTCTTAGCTTCACCTGTAACTTCAACCGCTACATTCCTCCAATACTTTCATCTGCTTGGTTTTGCTTTCTTCTTGCAATACAAAGCCAATATTAGCAAAACAACTTATAATTAAAAGAGGAAAAATGGGAAAGGAATACTTATAAACTGAAAAGGCTGAGCCTAGAAAATAATATACCAACTGATCTCTTTCTCAGCATTCCTAGCCCCCAGTGTGAGATCTGACTATCACCCCAAACTGTAGGGACCATAAGGGTTTGTGACAAGGACAAATTCTTCATTCAACAGAATCCACTGACAGTGTGGACAGATTAGCAGTGGGAGCCAAGACAGGGAGGAGGAAGGGGTTTTCAAGTTTTCCTTATCCCAGTAAGACAAGCATTGTGGGCATCAGTGGGGGCAGCGAGTCCTACTGAGAGCAGGAATGGGCCAGAGGAGGCCTTGGTCTCTGACAGCAAAGGCCAGTGCTGTTAACCTGCTGCCATCCAGCTCCAAATCCTCATCTACCTGTCACTCTGAAAACCGGTTTTGTCAGCTGGTCCCCGCCATCCTGCTTCTGTGTTAACTATTTCCTGACAAAGGAAGAATCAAGTATTACCAGGAAAGCAGACCACTTATCTTCTATTATCTAAACCCTGCACTTAGCGAGAATTAGAATCAGTTCCCATGTATCTCTGTCCTGGAAAGAAACACAGCCCAGTGCAAAGTTTATGCCCAGCCCTAGGCTGGTCCCACTCCCACTGACATGCCCTGGACTGATAAATAGGAGAGACAATGCGGTCTGAGTTAAGTCAAGGACAGACACCACGCTGCAACTCGAATCGTTTTCTGAAGATGGTTACTACTCTAACATATTAAAAACAAAACAAAACAAGTATCAAAACACAAAAAAGCCACTCTGTTGAACTGCCAGCCGTGTCCGCTTTAGACAAGAGCTGGTGTGTGAGTGGCAGCGGCTGGTCCCCGACCCCTGTGTCCTCTCACACTCAGCAGAGGGAATTCAGGCTCCGGTCAGATGCTCTTGCCATGAGTCTCAACCCACATTTTACAGGCCCGGTGTCAGAACACGCTGCCTCGGTCTCTCTGGCTGCTGCCGTCCTCAGGCCGTGTGAACAGCCTGCTACTGAGGGAGCAGCTCCCTGAAGACAGTTCCTTCAGAGACCCATGAGGGTCTCAGCCCCTGGGCCTTGAGGACTTGCATTCTGCAGGGATTTCACACTTATCTTGAGAAGTTACTTCTTATCTGTTATATAGGATGGTCAGGCTGTGGTCCCCACATCACATGCTGTACATGGAGCCTCAGAAGTGTGTCAGCCATCTGAGCTGACAATCACTTAGTTTTTCAGCCTGGGCTATAAACTGAGTAATCTGCCTGTGTCTGAAAAAGGGATGAGATGTAGAACTTGGCTGCCCCAAAATGCCACTACCGATTTGAGTCAATACTGGACAGCAAAAGAATCACACCACTATCTGTGCTGTCAAACTAGAGATCGTGTCGAAAGGTTTCTGCCACCTCGCTTTTCTTTAAGAATCCTCATAGAGCTGTCTGGGACTCTCCCTTCCCGGTATGGAAATCCCACACTAAAAGCGCCGTGGTCATGTATGGTCCATTAGCTACAACCGATTTCCACTAGGAGGCCCTTGACATTGTACACTCCAAACTTTCGTAAAACCTCACTCAACTATGAGCATGAATCCTAAGATATGATGATGCCTCCACAACTTCAACGCTAGCGGTTTTAAAGGAGCATTCAGTTCACCAGCTAGTTTTATGCCCAACTGCTCTACATCATTCCATGTAAAGATAAACACTGGCTTGGACATTGCCTCTTATTTGATGAAACTCAAATACTTAAACACCTACTCCAGCAGCCTCACTGCCTGCCTTCCCACTTCTCTCTCTCTCTCTCTCTCTCTCTCTCTCTCTCAAAAGCCCAAGAGGCCCCCTTGCTCAACCATACAACAAATATTTTTCATTGGCCACTTTTCCCTGTAACTGCCTGGGAGTCTCCAAACTCTGAAAACAAAGGGCACTGAAAGGGGTCTGTCCATGACGGGAATTCACCCCCGCGGAGAGTACGTGGGCACAGATCAGCTTCAAGCGTCTCTCCTCGGCCTGCTGCTGCTGTGACAAGCAGGGCGACAGCAGGTAGCTGCCTTGGTCTCAGCAAGGAAATGCCCTACTTGGTTGTCCACCTCTTGCTGCTCTGGGATCCTCACGTGTTTGTTTCTGCTTCTGCAGAGGCTGACAGGCCAACAGAAGTTCTTCAGCCACTGGTGAATTCTCCCCTCCTCTCTGTGTCCACATCTCTGGAATTCTCACTTGCTCCTTAACCCTGAAAACACCCCCAGCACCCAGCACCTATGTCACTATCACCACCACCTATGTCCCGACACAAACCTCACAAACAAACACCTGTTAGAGCCATAAACAAGTCCAATCAGAAAAGCACCTTTGTCTCGCCTCGCACCTTCAAACTGCCCTAACCCCCCTCTCTGGATTAACCTCCAATAACTCCACGTCCCTCTTGTCTAATGCCAGAACTAGGAACCAGGGGAGGATCAGCCCTCTCCACATACACAAGTATGTGTCGAGTCCCCATAGGAGTGGGATTGCATCAGCTCTGTAAGAACACCATTCTCCAGGGGAGAAGAGCAATTACACAGAAGATAGCTGCTTTAGCCCTCGCCCCTTCACCATCCCTCACCCCTTCTCCGCTCATCCCAGAGGCTCAGCCAGGTTTCCATGACCCTCTGTGCTACAGCACAAACTTCTTGTGGCGGGGAAGCTGATGCACAGACCCGCCTGAGAGTGAGCACTAACTGGCCCTGCACCTTGAGACAGAGCCCCACCAGACAGCTCGGGCAGTTATGTTGCACGGTTACCCGGAATCAGGGATTCCCCAGAGACAACAAGATTTGGTTCCCAGCTTCCAGGGGCAGACCTGAAACAGACACCTTTTGCCACGCCCAGCAGTCACTAACTCTCAGTCCCCAGCACAGGTAAGTTAAGAAGCCCCAAGATCCTCACTGCTCACCCACCACAGGCCACTTTATTAAGTCTGAGGGCCAGGAATGCAAACACCTGTTTGGATCCCTTGCACATGCCTGCCTACCTCCTCCAGACCCCATGATGGGGTGTGGCTTGCCTCCAAAGAAAGGGTGCCATCCTCTTCTGAGCAGGACATGCAGCTCTTTTCAGGTTCGGGATCTTTAGGCTGGATCCCAGGGATGTGTGGCCCCTCACTGCCATAGCCAGAGGAGGAGGGCAAAAGGCTCACAGTCACGGACAAGTTGCTCTGAGAAGTAGGCAGTCTGGGAGCCTGGGGGCGCACTCGACCCACGTGGGCAGGCTCAATGCATCTACGGCCCCTCGACTGGTCCAGTAGTGATGAAGGGGCAGGACGCTCTGCAATCCAGGACGCTGTCTCAGCGGCACTTGAAAGCCCCTTGGTTCCTCCACCCACACTCCAGCCCCCTGAAAGCTGGTCTTGATTTCCTGTGCCGGCGGAGCAGTCCGTCCTGGGGGAAGTACTGCTCTGCCACCCAGGCTGAGTGTCTGCTTTTTCCACTGCAGTCGCTCCTTGCAAAGGCAGCAGCACAGCCCTGCTGCTGCAGGACGCTGTCCGCGGAAATTCCACCAGTTGGCTCACGGACTTCTCACAGTTCCTTTCTGCTGGGTTATCAAGCAGGTGAGCGACGACCGTCATCCCCTCTTCCAGGGAATCCCAGACCCCTCCAGCAACTGATGACTCATTCTCTAGCAAAAGGTGGGCAGTCTGGATCTCTCCCTGGAATCTCCCCTTCACCTGCACGATCATCCCCTGATCTGCCACCCTGGAGTTGGGGGCTGAGTCCCCAGGCAGTAAAATGTCTGGGGGAGGATGCTGTACCCCTCCCAATCCTTCTTCCTTTCGGAGACTCACTGTTAACTTCGTTAGGGTTTCGGTCTCTTCAATGACTCCAGTTCCTTCTGAGGGTTCTTCCTCAGGAGACACCTCTGGACAAGGGGTTTTCTTCCCCCTCCACTTCTTTCTGAACCGAACCCTTTTCTTAGGAGATATGGGCGCCTTCTCAGGAAGAGCTACTAAATCTTTCGGCTCCTTAACACAGCCCAGTGAATTTCCCATTGCCTTCCTCTCCTAATCTCAGCAAAAACGCAGCTAAGCCCGTCCTGGGATCCCAGAGAAATCCCAGCCTTGGCTTCATGGGATTAGATGCAGATTTAAAAACATGCACTATGCCGGCAATCCTTCCAATTCTTTCTCCCTCCCTCCCCGCCTCTCTCTGTCTCTTCCAGCCGCTGCCGATTCAGACAGCCATCTTACAGGCTCAGAGCTGCAACAAGACAAATTCAAAGCATCTCACTGCAGTTCAGAAATCACTTGACCTAAAAGCAGACAGAAACCGGATTGGCTGCAGCTTCTTCTCTCCAAATATGAGGTAATTGGAGCACTGCCCTTAGAAACACAAACAGAAAGCAAAAGGGAGCTAGAAGCCAGGGGAGGGGAGAAGCTAGGGAGGGTAAGGAGGAGGGGAGATTGTAAGAGTAAAGGGAAGAGGGAGGGGAGAAGAAGAGAGGCCACGGGAGAAGGTAATATGAAGGAAGGAGGAGGAGAAAGACGGAAAAGGCAAACCAGCACAGCTGGTACCAACCAGGAAGGCAAGAGCCAAGGAGAACCAGGGCTGGACATGCTGCAATTATGACCCCCAGACTCTGAAAGGAAATAGATTTCAATTGTTGCACCAACACGTCCATAAGAAAATATCATGCAAAACAGACATAATCTCTATTTTTTCAGGTCAAATTATAACCTAAGCAAGGCCAGAGCTTAATCTCCATGGTTAAGAAAAGAAATACAGGCTTTAATGATCTATTCTCTGATAGCATTTCTTGAGAAAGAGATATCTGTTACATCTGCTGACCAATGACACACAAGAAAAACCCAGTGGTCAGTTCTGAGTATAGTATGTGGACGGACACTCAGCAAAAAGGACCCCACTTCCAAATACGACAGAGAAGCAGCATCTCCGCTGAACGATAGATGGATGACAACAGTAATTACTGATACTGCTGCTGACGGCCAACTTTTTTAGCGTTTATGTGCCAAGCCCTATGCTAAACTATGGATTATCTCATTTAATTCTCACAGTAACCATAAAAGGTCAAAACCGTTGTTTTACATTTGACAGGTAAAGAAAAGAAGGTTTAAGAAAGTTGATTAGTTTGCTCAACACTACACAGCTAGTAAGTGGCAAAGCCAGGACATGAACTCCTGTTTAAGACTTTTAATTTCAACCCTACGTCATGCTACCTACCGTCTAATGCTGGCAGGGATGGAAGTCCGTACTCCGTTAATTAAAAAAGGAAGATCCCTCACTGCTGTGAACTGGCAACTAGATTTGTTTGGACCAAGGGCTCAATATAGAGATAATACTTGCTATTTGGGAGGAAGGGAGGAAGTTGCTAAAACAAGGCCCAGATGGATAGTTTTTACTTAAATTACAGTAGGACAGGAAGTGTGAAGTACCGGTCTCAGAAGCCGGATTAACAAATCACCCTGTTATGTCAATGGGATTTACCCGCTCCAATTTTTTAGTACAGTGTCTCACAGATGAGATACCACCGCAAGCCAAAGGGCTCTGAATGGAGGGGAAGGAATGAGGTTACAAGTTTCTTCCCGGTTGTAGCTGTTTGGTCTATGCCAAAAGAATCCAGACGACACAGCAGAGAAATCAGCTGCCTGGCTCTATGTCAGCCCTAAAGGCTTGTCTCAGCACAGCCCTACCTGTCTGTCCTGGAAACATGAAAAATGCCCTCCACGAAAGGAAAGTATTAAGAAGCCCTAAAGCAACCGCTCCTACACAGCCGCTTCTGAGACCCTGAACCCCCTCTGCCTCACGACTGTAGCGGGTGTTTCTCCCCTAAGCCTTCTCCTAAGGCTAACTGTAAAGCTGCAGCGCCATCTGATGGCCATCATAAACCACAGCAAGAAACAAGACAGCGAGATTCGCGCGGGTCAGAAACTTAAGCAGACTACAGGAAATCATCTAATCAGCGAAAAATCTGACATTCCCAGATCATTCTCTAGGCAGGCACTAGGCCTTCGTTCCTGCAATGAAGAGAACTGGAACTCTGGAACTTTTTAAGATGCACACCTAAGGCCGAAGCTTAAATATTATTCATGAAACACAAGCAAATTAAATTCCTGAAACTGATCAACTCGGGGCCAAGAGAGACAGCTGTTTAATACGACTATGGCTGCTGTACAGTTTTTCTGAGAAGCCTCGCCAAACGTCTTTACTTCTGGGAGCCTTTTCTTTTTAAACTTCTGCATATGTTGGACAAATCAGGCCTTTATTTCCTTCTGCTCTAAAGGAACACTGGTCAAGGAAAGGAGAGATTTTAGTAAGATAGGCCTCGGTTCAAATTCCCAGCTCTGTTAACTTAGTAGCTAAGTAGCTTAACTTGCTAGGTGATTCAGTTTCCTTACTTGTAAAATATGGGTACCACTTAATGGGGTTGTACAAAGGGTGAATGAGAGAATGTCTATGAAGTGCTTGGCTCAGTGCCTCGTCTACAGTAAATCGTTTTCTTCCCATGTAGTGCTGGAGCTAAAAGGTATGAGACACACCACCACCACCACCACCACCAGCTCCACCACCAGGGCCCTAATATCCTCTTTGTCTTGACTAGGCTCTAAGGAAAACAGGTATGTGTCAAGGTCCAAAGTTTGGCTGCTTGTTTTTCTTTGCAGGAGCTCTGCTTCTACTATTTAAGTTAACTCTGGTCACCAGAGTTTCTCATGTCACATGAGCTCTTAACAGGGCGCCTGCTGCCTTCTGGGAAAGCACTTTTTGGGCCTCCCTTTTCTTCACGTCTTTTCCTTTGGCTTTTTCTCATTAACTGTTTACTCTCCATTGGTCTCCCAAAGAGACAGCCAGCGTAAAAGACTCCAGAGTGGAAGAGCTCATTCATTCATTCCACAAACATGAATGGTGTCTCATCTACATGCCAGGCACTAAATACCATAAAGTACAAAAAACGTAAACCTCAAGTCTACCCAGCAAGATCACTCTTGACCTGAACTCCCTGAAGGTTTTAAATTTCCGAGTGCTAGACGTACACTGTATTTAATAAACATTTGAGAGCTGGAAAACTAATTTTGTCAGATTCTGACTTTCAAGAACTTATCTTTTAGAAAACTATAAATCCTAACATGTACTTTTAAACAGGCTTGGACAAAACCAAGCCACGAGAAATCCTATTATTAGAATCTAGGGTGTAACCCAAAACAAGTCAGTTGGTCTTGTTTCAGTTTGCTCATCTGAACAATGGGCACAGCAAAACAGACATCACAGTGTATTTCTCTAGTCTACCTACCCTACAGTTTTGAGATCAAATTCGTAAAATATCCATTCACTTAACATGTATTTATCGAGTGCCTATTCTAAGCAAAGCAAAGCAAAGGAAAAAAAGAAACAAAATTCCTGCTGTTGTTGAGCTTGCATCCCAGTGCTGGGACCCAGACAACAAATAAACAAACATATCAAACAGTAGTAGGTGTTAAGCAACACAACACTGTAAGTCCTACAGTGCTTGAGAGCACTCTCCCCAAGATCCTGGCAAACTAACGGAACGTGTACAAACGTGTACAACACAGCAATTCTAGTCCAGGTATCTATTCAAAAAATCCTCTTTCCCATATGCATAGGGACATGTGCACACAGATGTTCACTGCAGTAACGAATGCCTTCTTCACACAACTAAACAATAGACTGCAAACAATAGCTGCGTTGCACAGCTGCAGGGGGCTCCACTCACATTATAGCCTATGTAAATTAGTTCAAATGAACAAATCAGGTCCTCCTTTATCAACATGGATAAACCTCAAGAACAAAGTTTAGTTTAAAAAAAAGAACAGGACATGAAGACGATACTCTTTCTGTCAAATATTAAAAAACATACAAACAACAGCACTTATTATTTATGATTACTCCTCTGTCATAAAGGTACAAAAGCATAGATGGAAATGATATACATGAACGTCAGGATAGTATTTACCTGGGGGTCAGAAGGAGTAATAAAAATGGCTGCATCTGAAATGTTTTATGTCTTTTTAATATGTGTTAAAACACTTTGGAAACAATAAATCTCTTCATAAAGTTATCAACACTACCAGTCTCATCAGTAGCAGCAATTTTTAAATCTGGAACTCCTCTCTCCTTCCCCTGACTACTCCCTCGAGATGACAACCACCACCTATATACCTACATCGTTACTCTACTTCATTAACAACAATAAAAGAGATGAACTATAATACTAGTTACTGATGCCCTAACATTTGATAGTTCTACTCTGCAATTCTATTTTGCTTTATATAGCACATGTTCTTGGTGAGAAAAGCTAATAGACACTCCATAATAAAAGACTAGAAAACCACAACGATACATAACTATCAGGATATGTATCAGACTCGATCTGGAGCAAGACAAGGAGGATGGAGACTCTATATAATCCTTTATCAACCAACCAAAAGCTTTGCAAGCAGGGAACCTTGCCCCACACTCCCAAAAACTTAACCAGTCCCACAGGCAAACACCAAGCCTTCAAAAGCAGCAAAGAAAGGAAATTAGTAGTTAGCTGCATCTGAAAAAATACATACTCTGGCAGCAAAACTTCTCTCAATGAGAAGACAAAATAGGCATTCAGCTATGCTGAAATAGCAAACAGAGAAAAACAGATAGCCAATATGCATCCAGAAGACAGACTAAGCCAAAGCTGTTTATATCATTCAATAAAATTGGTAACAGGGCAGAGAACAGTGGGTTAGGTTGAAAGCCCTGCAAATTATAAGATCCATTAATAATTATAACAAGTCGCTATGAATTATTGAGCATATACTGTGTTCCATCTCCCTACCCCATACCTCCTTGATTCTTTAAACCTCTATCAAGTTATTTTATAGTATCTCTCTTCTTACTCCTTTGAATTATATAGTCAAACTAGATTGAGTCGGTGTCTAGTTCAATTTCATATCTCTCACAGACTCTACCCAAGATCCTGGTCAAGGCTGGTCCTCAGTAAATGTTTATGCAATTCACGTAAAGAATACATTTTCCTATAAACTAAAACAACAAGGAAATACCATTTCGTACTGTGACGGCTATTATCTAAAGGACAGACAACAAATGGCAGAGAGGATGTGGAGGAACCCTCATACATTGCTGGGGGGAATGGAAAATGGTGCAGCCACTTTGGAAGACAGTTTGGCAATTTCTTAAAGTTATCCACACACTTAACAATGCAACTCAGTAATTCCACTCCTATGTATATATCCAAGAGAAATGAAAACATACATCCATACAGAGACTAGTATTCAAATATTCATACCAACGTTATTTATAATAGAAGGAAAAAAAAGAACCCCAAGGCCCATCAACTGCTAAACAGACAAAACCTAGGGCATGTCCACACAACAGAATACTACTCAGCAGTAAAAAGGAATGAAGGACTCATATATGCTACAACACGGATGAATCTCAAGAACGTCATGCTAAGTGAAAGGCGCCAGAAAACAAGAGACCATGTATTATACGACTCCATTTAGGTGAAATGTCCAGAATTGGCAAATCTATAGACAGAAAACAAGTGGTTACTTGAGGCTGGAATGGGAACGGAGAGTTGTAAATGAGCAAGAGGGATTTTACTGGGATGATGAAAATGTTCTAAAACTGGATTATTGTGGTTGTACAACTCATAAAAAACACTGAATTATACAATGAAAATGGTGTAATTTTATGGTGTAAATTACACCTCAATACAGTTTTTCTTTTAAATATGTGTTTTCCTAAAATAAACAAGTGAACCGATGTGACTGAGCCTCAGGTCTAGATCTAAACCACCAATTTCTAGGCAATGCAATAGAGGGATGGGGGACACTGACAGGAGACATGCCAGAGATGCCATCAGCATCTTTAAAAACCATATAGGATAGGGGCCGGCCTGGTGGCTCAGGCGGTTAGAGCTCCATGCTCCTAACTCCCAAGGCTGCCGGGTCGATTCCCACATGGGCCAGTGGGCTCTCAACCATAAGGTTGCTAGTTCAATTCCTCGAGTCCCAAGGGATGGTGGGCTCCGCCCCCTGCAACTAAGATTAAAATCAAGCTGAACTGAAGCCTTTCAACTAGGGACATGCAGAAGAAGCCACCTCCAGTCTGGTAGGAAGGTCAGAGATGCAGAAGGGCTGGTCTCACACCCGCGTGTGACCATTAAAGATCGGGAGGGCTATTTCGGCTGTGGGGGCCCCCTTCCCATCCCTTAGAGGAGAGTAAGAGATTCCAGCCCAGGTTTCCAATGCCAGGGAGAGAAGTCCCCATAATTTCTGGTTGTGAAAACTAGTGGACATTGTGACTGAGTGAGACTGAGTACAGCTGCACTCACAGGCGCTCCTCTTACAAGGGACTGTGCGCAGACTTATCCACCAACGGAATCACTCGCTCTGAGCTCCAGTGCTGGGACAGCAGCTGGAAAGGTGGCAGGGACAAATGGTGGGGAATTGTCTGGCTTGGGGCGGGGGCTGGAGAGGCGGCTTTCTCCTGGATGGGGGAGCTGGCGGAAGCCATTGTTTCTTTGTTGAGCCCTCCCCCTTCCCGGCATGTGAACACAGGGAGCTGCCAGCCATTTCTGAGTCTCCCACCTTAAGTTCGCCCTGCCCTGACGATTTGAGACCTGGCGCCGTCCAACTTTCGGGCACACTCGGGCTGCTTTCAGTGGCTTTTTCGTGCAGACCGCCTGCCTTGGCTCAAGCTGCAGATTTTCCTAGGGTCTCTCAAAGGTTTGCGGAACCCAGACAAGTAGCATCTGGCTTGAGTGTGTCCTGTACCTCTGGCTGAGCAGCCCTAAGCTGGCATTAGTGGCAGCCGGCCTTGGTTCACGGCTTGGCCTCTCAAGGCGCTTCCAAGCACAAAACGGGAGGCAGACATCTGCGGATTTCTTTCTGGCTCCCATTAAGTGGGGCATGGACTGTAGCTGAAGTAGACCTACAGTGGATCCCCTCCAAGGTGGTCCTGGGGCTTGCACCCCCAGTGGCTGGCTTCAAAACGAGTTGAAGCATCACCCAGCCGCCTCCAAGTACGACACACCCATAGGGAGGATTGGGCAGGCACCTGAGTCGTGCTGAGGTAGACCCTGCTCTGTAAGATCAGGCCCCGCACAATAACTCTTCCACTGTAGTGAAGGCCAGTCCTCACAACCAGTGAGCCCAAGGGTCAGTCCCTCACACTGATGTGCAATTATCAACCAAGGCTCAGCTACAAGAGGAGGGGACACACAACCCACACAAGGGACACACCTGGAGCTCATGGCTCAGGTGACCAGAAAGACTGCACCACTGAACCCCACAGCACACCTACTGCATAAGGCCACTCTACTAAGACTGGAAGACATAGCAGCCTGACCTAATACATAGAAACAAACACAGGGAGGCAGCCAAAATGGGGAGACAAAGAAACATGTCCCAAATAAAAGAACAGAACAAAGCTCCAGAAAAAGAAAAGTGAAACAGAGATAAGCAATCTGTCAGACGCAGAGTTCCAGACACTGGTTATAACAATGTTCAGTGATCTCAAGGAGAACTTCAACAAGAGAGATAGAAAGCATAAAAATGGAGATAGAAACCATAGAAAAGAACCAGTCAGAAATAAAGGACACAATAATGGAAACGAAGACTATATCACAGGGAATCAACAGTAGATTAGATGAAGCAGAGGAACCAACCAGCGATGTAGAAGATAGGGTAGCAGAAAACCCCCAACCAGAACAGCAAAAAGAAAAAAGAATCCAAAAAATTGAGGAGAGTTTAAGGGGCCTCTGGGACAATACTAAGCATACCGACATTGGCATTATAGGGGTACCAGAAGGAGAAGAGAGAGAGCAAGGAATTGTAAACTTATGTGAAGAAATAATGACAGAAAACTTCCCTAGCCTGGTGAAGGAAACAGATATACAAGCTCAGAAAGCAGAGAGTCCCAAACAAGGTGAACCCAAAGAGGTCAACACCAAGACACATCATAATTAAAATGCCAAAGGTTAAATACAAAGAGAGAATCTTAAAAGCAGCAAGAGAAAAGCAGTTAGCTACCTACAAGGGAGCCCCCATAAGACTGCCAGCTGATTTCTCAACAGAAATTGCAGGCAAGAAGGGAGTGGCATGAAATATTCCAAGTGATGAAAAGCCACGACCTACAACCAAGATTGTTCTACCCAGCAAGGCTGTCATTTAGAATTGAAGGACAGATAAGGAACTTCCCAGACAAGAAAAAGCTGAAAGAGTTCATCACCACCAAACCAGTATTACAAGGTCTCTTAGAGGGACTTCTTTAAGATGGGAGGGGGGTTAAGGATGGGTGAAAGGAGAAGGGATTAAGAAATACAAATTGGTTGTTACACAGTAGTCATGGGGATGTAGGTTATAGCATAAGGAATATAGTCAATAATATTGTAATAACTAGGTATGGTGCCAGATATGTCCTAGATCTATCCGGGTGATAGATGGGAATGGGGTTGGGGTCAGGATGAAAAAGGTGAAGGCGTTAAGAAATACAAATTGGTAGTTACTACAGTATGGGGAATATAATCAACAATGTTGTAAAGATCATGTAAGGTGCCAGATGGGCACAGGACTTATCAGGGGGATGACGTCATAGACTGTGTAGATGCCTGACCACTGTGCTATACACCTGAAGCTGAAGTAGAATAATACTGAATGTCATTTATAACTAAACATATAGGTATATATAGTCATAGGATGTGGAGTACAACATAGGGAAGATAGTCGATGGTATTGTAACAGCTACATAAGATGTCAGAGAGGTAGTTCCTTAGGGAGGGGTTATCACTTTATGAGGCGTTTAAATGTCTAACTATTATGTTGCTTTGTACACCTGAAACTAATAAAAAAAGAAAAAAGAAAAAAATACACATGGACTTAGAAGATCAAGTGACACTGGAAAGAGAGAGAGAAACATTTCCCTGATGGAGCCCTTCAGGATAGGAACAGACCCATTATCCCCATCTCCTCTGTCCCAGCAATGTTTTAATTAACCAATTCAGTTTTCATTCCTCAGCTCCTGAGTTTCCTTGTTAAAGAGATATAGCTGTAGTCAGGGTAAACAGAGACACAATAGACACATTCCTCTTGCCTTATGTGACTAACATTGGGCACTCACAGTGAGGGCAGGTTTGTGGTGAAAACAGAATTTCTTTAAAAAAAGAAAAAACTCCTCTGTTCATAAGAGTTCCCAGGGGGTCACTCTATTCCTCTACAAAACAAAGTTCCTGTTCCTACCCTGTGGGGGAACACCTTACCAAGTTACCCCTGTATTCAAAACTTGCCTGAGGCCACCCTGTGGTTCCACAAAAATACATGTTACCCCCATACTCTCCTAATCCTACCCATGCTGCCAATTGCCACCCCTGGCTCCAAACCAGAGCCCCAAGAAATAAGCCCTAAACTCTGTTTTCTCAGGTTCTTAGGTAGTGGGTTCTGATACACCCTCTGTCCTGCCTTCAACCAGCAGGTGGCGCTAATTTCCCAACTAGGACAGGACAGTGGCCTCAGTGCTTTGGGACATTAGCTTTCTTCTCCCACCTGCCCAAAAAGGGCTCCCTCTTTCTACCAGCTTCCTGAACAGTAACTGGGTATTGGAGAGCTTTCTGAGAAATAGCTTTGTTTAGTTGGGCTAAAGTGATTCAAGACGGTCTTTTTATAAAAATAGGGCTGTACTGACTTGAAAAGAATTTGCCTTCTTAGGAAGGCCATGTGACTATGTGGGTACTACCAAGATGCCACCGCTCTTGGGTGTGACAGGTGCTACAAGACTGTGCTGACGAGCCCATACCAAAAAAGATGCTTGCTACAGACTAAATGTTTGTGTCCCCTCAAAATTCGTATGCTGAAGCCCTAGCCCCCAATGTGATGGTATTTGGAGGTGGGGGCCTTTGGGAGGTGATTAGGTTTAGATGAGCTCATGAGAGTGGAACCCCCATAATGGGATTAATGCCCTTATAAAAAGATGAAAAGACATGAGATCTCTCTCTGTCTGCATGCATGCACCAAGAAAGGTCACGTGAGGACGTCACCAGGAAGAGGCCTCTCACTAAGAACCCCACCATACTGGTACCCCGATCTCAGACTTCCACGCTCCAGAACTGTGAGAAATGAAGTCTGTTGTTTAAGCCACCCAGCCTACGGTATTTTGTTATAGAAGCCCAAACTAAGACAACGCTATAATTAACCAGGCTTATTTTAAGATCATTAGAGATGAGGTCAAGTCTGCACCAAAGCAGGATTATAAATCTTCACTCCACCCTCCTAAAGCATCAAAAGCAACCTCTCTCCCCACCCCTCATACTCTGAATCCCTAAAGAGCAAGTTTTGACTCAGCTGAGCAGACTTCTAATAACCAGACTGGCAATGACAGGGCCAAGCAAAACAAGTGAAAAATCCCATTTCATCATGAAAATGATTAGAAGTTCTGGGTTTAGGCTACAACAGCTTTGTCTCCAAGCCAATCCTTATCTTCCTCTCCAACTCCCATTCTTACTGCTGTTCATTGCCAAATACAGAGAAGGAAGACGCAGTGTGTCTGTGGAAGGCAGTGCAACTTCTAGCTCTTTCCAGGCCATGTACAAACCAATCAACAGGGACCTTAAACTTCACAGACCCTACCTGGAAGTGCAAAATAATGGTCCAGATCAGGCCCAGGGTCAGCTTGGGGTTGCCATCTGTGATGTCATCATTGCGAATATTCACTAGTTTCACCTGAAAAAGAAACAAAAGCTGGTCTCAGAGTTCTGTGACTTTTGTTTGGATTTCATCATTTATATAAACTGATGTTTCTGGTGTACAGTTCTGGGTTTTAACACATGTATAGATTCGTGTAACTACCACCACAGTCAGGACAACACAATTCCATCATCCAAAAAGGTGACCTCGTGCTGCCCCTTGTAGTCAAACCCTGCCCCCACCTGACTGCCAGCAACCACTGACCTGTTCTGTGTTGCTTCTTCCAGAACGCCATACAAATGGGGCCATACAGTATGCAGTCTTTCGATACTGGCTTTTTTCCGCTCAGCACAATGCCCTTGAGATCCCCATCCAAGCTGTTGCATGTATCAATAGTCTGCTCTTTTTACGGCTCAGTGGTCCTCCACTGTATCCATATACTGATACGCTGTGCTTACCCTCTCACCCACTGCAGGACACTGGGGTTGTTTATTGGAGCAACTATGAATAAAGCTCCTATATTCATGTACAAGTTTTCGTGTGAGCATATGTTTTCATTTCTCTAGGGTAAATTCCTAGAGCAATTTAGGAGTGGGATTGCAAGTTAAATGTCATATGGTATATGTTTAGCTTTATAAGAAACTGCCAAACTATTTTCCAGCGTGACTGTACCATTCTGCATTCCCAGAGTTGCTTTTTTATTAAGTCATCACAGCCCTGACTTTTTTCTTTCTTTCATTTTTCATTTTTTTTAAGGTAAGGGGGTGCCAGGGGAGATGCCTCTTCTCCCTCATCAGCATCAGTCTTTGGCTGACTCTGGCCTCCATTTTCCTTCCATTTCCATCCACTTTGTCACAGATATCCCCACCTGCTCATGACTCCCACAGTATCTGCTTTACTCCTATAAGCTCATTCCAACAACACAATGTGCACATATACACAGCCCCCCACCCCACCCCAGGGTGACCAGCTGCCCCAATGTGCTAGAAACGGAGGGGCTTCTTGCGACGCGGGACTTCCAGTGCTGAAACCAAGTGGCCCAGGAAAACCAGCCTGCATCCTGCTTGACCTGTGAGCTTCTTGTCACAGCCTCATGGAGCTACTGCTTAAGTGTGCCAAACTGTCCTTGAGGGGCCCTCTTCTATCTCTTCAACTGAACTGAAATCTGTATGTCTCTAAAGAACCCTAGTGATCTCAAACAGAAGCCTCACTTCTCCCTTACACCAAGGGTGACAGTACTATAAACTGAATGCTTGTGACCCTCCAAAATGCGTATGTTAAAGCCCAACATCCAATCTGATGGTATTTGGAGGTGGGGCCTTTTGGGGGTGATTAGGTTATGAGGGCGGAGCTCTCAGGATGGGGTTAGTGCCCTTATAAACGAGACCCCAGGGAGCTCCCTCTGTCATGTGAGGACACCACTAAAAGACAGCTGTCTCTGAACCAGGGCCTCACCAGACACTGCATATGCCTTGTTCTGAGATTTCCCAGCCTCCAGAACTGTGAGAGACAAATTTCTGTTGTTTATAAGTCACCCATACAGCTGCCTGAATGACTAAGGTACCTGGGCAAGTTCTTTCCCTTCTCTGTATCTCCTTCGCCCTCTGGGGGTGGGAGAAGCTGCCCTTCCAGTCTCAGAATGCAGTTCTTGTCATCACTAATCCCGAACAACCCACAGGTGGTCTGCGGGCAGTATCCGCCAGGGCCATCTTGCTCAGTCCCACCTCCCTCAGCTTTCCTCTTTAATTCTGAAGTCCACCTTCGTGGGCCAAACCACCTTCCAACCTCTGCTAACCCCTTCCTTGACTTCAGCACCTAACTCCTATTCTTTCCTACCTCAACTTCTACCATCTTTCCTGGCAAGTTTGGCAGCCTTCCCAATGACCTAAATATCACCCTATCTGCACAATTCATGGCGTTCTCAATTCTGCTGACTTTCATGTTTACTCTGCTTTGGACACCTGCACAGCTACCACTTGGACTTCACCATCACCAAGAACTGTTCTCGGGTTCTCTCTTCTTGGAGTCCACTGTTCTTACCTGCCCACATCTTCATTCTATCATAGTAACTAAATCTACTCTTGGGCCTTATTTAGACTTCTAGCCAATCAATTGTTCTCAATTTACCTTGCATACGAAGGCTCCCTCTGGTTTCCTCTAACTCAATAAACAGAATTTCAATGCTGCTTTCTCCAGTACCCTACACACTTCAGCCTCCAATTCTCCTATTACTTTTCATGTATCAATTTATTTAATATTTATGAAGTGCCAATCATGGACCATTCATTATGACAAGTGATGAAGATAAAAATGTTAAGATCATATTCCCTGCCCTCAAAGGGCCTACAGTGCATTAGGGCAAACAGAAAAACAACAACAAAGTAGTAAGTGTTATATTAGAAGTAAACTGCTGTGGGAGCATACAGAAAGAGACTTTCCCAAGTTAATGAGAATTGTTCATAAGAGGGACCAAAAACTAACTCCAAAAACATGCATACCATTTAATGTCATCCTGACTCATGCTGTTGCCTAGCAACTATAGCTAGCCCCAATTTTTTCCATGCAGTCTCTCGAAGCAGATGAACTTTCCGACCCCCTCATCCATCTTCCTCTTCACCACAAACTGTCTCTGTTATCTTTATCCCCTTCCTTCCTTCTCCCTGTATCTCACAAGAAAGGCATTTTCATTTTCTTTCTCAAAGAGAATCACACCGGCTATGCTCTGGGTCTCACCCCTCAGTCCCTAGATTTCGTTCCACTAATTAGGAAGCAATGGAAGGAATGCTGGAGGAAACAGCATGGATAGTGGAAGAAGCATTAAACTCTACGACAACAGACCTGTGTTAAAGTCCCAGCTTTGCTCTAACTTGTATGATTTGGGGCAGGTCATTGCACCTATCTAGACCTCAGTTTCCTTAGCTATAAAATGAAAAAACTGGGCTAGCAAATCTCTGAGGTATGTCTAGGTCCAACATTCTATGGCTTTCTCTTTTCATTCTCATTTTCCGTCTTCCTCTTTACTGGCTTCTCTTATGGCTAAAAATGTGTTGCTGTCTTCCTTCCTTCCCTACAGAGGGAAAAACTTTTTCCTTTCCTATATCCAGTTTCCATCTACTCAAAATACTTTTTTGCTCTATTAAAACTGTTCCCAGGCCGGCCCGGAGGCTCAAGTGGTTGGAGCGCTGTGCTCCTAATGCCAAGTCGGTGGTTCGATTCCCACATGGGCCAGTAAGCTGCGCCCTCTACAGCTAAGATTGTGAACAACAGCTCTCCCTGGAGCTGGGCCGCCGTGAGCTGCTGTGTGCTGCCGTTGAGCTGCTGTATGCTGCTGAGGGCTACTGGCCACAGCCAGCATGAGCTGCCATGGGCTCTGTATGCTGCCATGGGCTACCGTGCGCTGCCATGAGTGGCCAGCAGCCAGTGCGAGCGGCCGGCAGCTGGCGAGAGCGGCCGGCAGCTGGCGAGAGCTGCCATGAGTGGCTGACTGACGACTGTTGACCGACTGCCTCAGCCGGCGGGGAGTGCAAGGCTCATAACACCAGCATGGGCCAGGGAGCTGTGTCCTATACAACTAGACTGAGAAACAACGGCTTGAACCGGAGTGGGGGCGGGGGAGGCAGAAGAAGGGGGGGAAAAAGAACTTTACTTAATAAAAACTGTTCTCTTAAGTTACCAATGCTTAACAGCTAAGAGCTTTTCCTCAGACCTGATGTGATGGCATCCCCTCATCTAATGTTCACGCTAACTTGGCACACTGCTTTTCCCTTTTCCTGGGTGCTGTACCTTTTTTCATCTTCTTTGCTGATTTACCTCACCTTCCTTGGACCTCCATCTAAGGTGGGTGCCCGTAGTTCAATCTCTAGCATCTAGCTCTTCTCTGTGAACACACTCCCTTAGGCAGGCCACAAGCTCTCTGCAAGGACTACCAAATGACGTGTCCAGCCATGACAGAACTGCTCACTAGCAAGTCAGATGCAGAACTGGGCCAGTCAGATTTAACGATTACTGAGGGGTTACTCGCTGAGGACACTCCAAATAGGAACCAAACACCAACATTCCGACTGGGGGCCGCCGGGGATCCTCTCACCTGTCGCTGCTTCAGGAAGTCCAGGGCAATCTGCACGTTCTGCAGCCTGTGGAAACGCATCCTCCCCTTCTCCCGGGGCTGCAAACAAAAAAGAGGTGTTACTTTTAGCTACACCGATTTACCCATGCAGACCACTTTCCTCTTCATTTCAAGGGCTAAAAGACCACAGGGACTTCATCGTGGCTGAAGCCGGGCGTGGGAGCATTCCATAAAGTACCCTTCGATGGCAGAACCCATGGTTTCACCACGCTCACCAAGGCCTCCAGAAGGCCTGTTTACACCATGATTCCTCGAACACGGCACATTTTACAGTTAGTGCTAAATCAGTGCCGCGGCTTCTCAACAGGTTCTGCCGCAGTCATAGGTAGCAGACCTTGATTCTGGATATGAGATTAATGGGAACAAAGACTTTGGCTCTACAGCTCCTAAAATTAGTTAAATACTGTTGTAAAGGAAAGGTGGAAAGTTCTAATCGCATAGTGCACATTAATGGACAGAGCCAATCTTATTGTAAACCTGGCAAAAGATGTTAGAGGTAGCTAATTCTAATAAACAAGTGAAAAAAATCCACGAGAGGCAAAAATCAGGAAGAAACTTATTTTCCAGGAAGATGGGTGTCAATGTCGGAAAGCTACCCTTTACCCCAGTATGAAATACCCAGAGCAAACAAAACCTCAATGACGTAGGGATGTTCAACATGATAATCCAAAGAAAGGTATTTTCTGCCAGTCACTAAATCTGAATGTCGTACCAGCCACAGGACAGAAGCCCATCTCCAGCAGGCGCCTCTGGTGCCCTGTCCACAGCACAGCTCGACTTCTATCCACCCAAATATGCATGACGTCTGCTTACCTGATGCAGGGATGGGTATCTATCTGTGAAACGTTTTCTCCTGCTCACTTTCCAGTGTTGCCTTTATTTTCCTTAAACTGGGACTAAAACATCACTCTCACTAGATTACACCCAATTCATTTGTAAATGTCAAACTGGTACTAATTAAAGGCTGATTAAATATAATGTAGCTCTTTTGCGGGCACCTGCACAGAGGAAACCTTCCTTCAGGTTGAAACGGGCAAAAAGTAACCCAACCATAGAAAAGATAAGAGTGGAAGGCTCTCTCTGGACGCCCAACATATCTAATCAAAACTCCCAAACTAGGATAATCTACAGAGATGTTGAGCCCTCTCTGAGCACCAGGATAAATTAAGTCAAAAGTTTGGGGAAAATCTTTTCAGCAAGCCCCTCTTCTGTCATTTCAGCTGAATTATTATGAATATGGCATACAGAATGACAGGGCCTATGAAACTGAAGATTCTACAGCAACGGGAAGGGAGATCAATGAGAGGAAAGATGACTCTTAAAAGGATAGGGAATATTGCCTCATCTCTGTTTCTGGAGAAAGATCAGGGACTATAATTTAGGGCCTGCAAGCAGGAAATGCCCCCCCAGCACACTCTAAGCTTTACTCCTATGTACTCGCCTCCAAAAATAAATAACCTTAAGAACATGCAGGTTAAATGTCTGTCCTCCACAGCAACTAGAGATGTTATTGACCAAGGCAGAATATCTCCATGCAGTGAGTGGTTTGCAAACAACAGGCTGTTTTGAAAACAAATGACACGGTGTGTGGTGAGAATTCAAAGGCTAAAGAGGTGGAGAGAGAGTACCAGTTAGTCTGGATGAGCAATTCACTGTCATGCTGTCAAATTTTCCACAATTCTGCAATCTGGACTCAGGCAACACAGCGAGGCCACCAGAAAGCTATGAGTCTCCAGGTCACAAAGGAACTTGACACCTCCAAACACCATCATGCTTTTGTGCCAACCTTTTTCAGACAAGCAAAACAATTCCCACTTCAGGATCATCTAACAGTGGCATGAGGCACAATTAGTTTTAACCACTTTCTTTGGGATCCAAAAATCCCAGGTGGATGGGGAAGAAGGTGATTGTAACTGAGCTGCTGGAGACCTAGAGAACCTCGGACTCTCTGGTGGCCCTGCAGTGCCAGCCGGGACGCTGCCACCCAGGGAGGACCTACTACATCGTCATCATCTTCCTCCTCCTGCTCCTCGCTGTTTGCATGGCGCCAGGAGGGCATGCTCACCAGGCGGAGGGTCTTCAGCCCCGCTGGCTCCTTTGGCCACCAACCAAGGCAAAGACATGACAGAGTCACAGGAAATTCACAACACAAAAATGAAAAGGAAATGAATGCAGCATTAAAAAAAAAAAAAGATGATGGAAATAAATATGAAAATACCCTCCCACCTCCAAAAAGATGCAAGACCAGAGCAGATGGTTATATTGAACACGTCTTATGTTGAAACACATCTTCAATTCTCCGTGGCCACCCACCCTCTCTGCTTTTATGAATAAACTAAGGGATAAAGTGATAATGTGAATAAACATGAAAGAGGTATTTGGATGTTTTGGGGTGATAAGATGACAGCCTATGAATAGCTCCATAAAAACCTGTAGGTTTTCAAAGGTTAGGAAAAGAAATTAGACTGGAGTGGTTGTAACCTGTTTTGTAAGCAATGTCACTAAAAATGTCACTTTCCAATATAAAATCACTACAAGTTCATCCAATATACCAGCCAAACTGCACAAAATATAACTTGGTGAGCAGTGGAGAATCAAGTCCAGCACAGTAGAGGTGAGATTCTGACTACGAGATTTATCAATGAAGGCCAGAGAAGGACTAGAATTCACCATGTGCTGCCTGTGCTAATAAAAAAGTGTCTCAATTTTAGGCCATTAAAAATTATAAAGTTAATTCTATTGCAAGGCAAAAAAGATGTGAAGCCAAAACAAAGGGCCCAGGGAAAGCCAAGCCTAATCCCAGAAGAAGCTGAATATTACTTAAGGAATAAAATCTAATGTGCCAAATTCTGTTCCTGAAACACAACAAACAATGACTAAGAATCTGCCAAAGGCAGTGAGTGGGCTGAGCTTCCCAGACTACTCAAGCTGTGCACCTCTTTCCTTGTGGATGTTTCCAGTATTCAACCTTCGACTTTTCTAAATGAAAAGTACGTTGTCTATGATGCTAGAGATAGAAGAACAGAAACTGCGCAGATCGCCTGCTTCCATTAGGCTCAAATATATGAAACAATGGACCCTCCAAGGGAGGTTGTTTGGATTCCGCAAACAAATCAAGTATCAGAACTATCATCTGATACGCCATGAGGCTCACAGGGGATCTGCCCTCAGATATGTAGGTGTTTCCCACAAGCAATGCTTAAGACATTTTGGGAGGAGGCAGGCATGTTAATTGTCGAAGGAGCCCAAATGTACTGCATCCAGCACTATGCTCAGGCCTCAACTTCAGCATTTTTCCAAACCAGTGACTCACAGAAGGGACAGAGTGAGGTGAACTGGAAAAAAAAATAACTCTAAACACCTGGGAGTTTAGATGTAAACTTCAGGTCCTTAGCTGAATGCAGAAAGTTAAATAATTCACAATAAATGGGAAAACAGGAAAAGTCTATATAGAAATACACTGTACGAAGAAAAATACACATTCTAAAATCTTTAAACGTGAATCCACTATTCCTAAAATATTACCAATATCTATAGATAGATAAAGAACAAGTAAGGAGAAAACATGCAGTCATAAAAGGAATATAACTGATACCTGAAGAAATGAAAACATATGACACATCAATTTAATTAAGATAAAATGACATCATTTGGAAACTGTAAGTCTGAGTTAGAAATAAAGGCCACTTCCCTTCTACTTCTTCTTCCCACATAACAGAGCAAGCAGTGATGGCCACTGCCCTAGAACTCAACAAGATGGCGATTTGCCATTAACAGGGCCACACCTGTGGGGTCACTCATAGGACAAGAGAAGCTCACCAGTTTGATGCCCGAGAGGACCTCCAGCAGAGAGATCAGGTTATGGCCATCCCGCAGGTCTTCATAAAGATCATTGATGTGCTTGCGGACCTGTGCATGAAAGTAAAACAGACTGCTTTTTATTTGATCTTGAATTATTTATTAGCCACACAAGAATCTCTGGTTCTAAGCAAACAAAAATTTCAAAATTTGAAACTGGAAACAATAAAATTCAGGAATTTTCAGTTTGGAGTACAACACATGAAATGGTAACATTTACCAGAAGTGTATGTGTTTTTAAAATTGAAGCCAGATCTATTACATACTCTAGTCAACGCTGAACAACATTCTAGAAAGTTTGGACAAGGCGATGGGGAGTCTTATCATCCTGAAACATCTCAGGATTATTATGGACCACAATGGGATACGATGGCCAATGACAGACAGACGAGTCCAGCCAGAGTTAGAAAGGCTTTCCAGAATGCTACAAAGGAAGCGTCAACGCTAGGCACCCAGTGTTTCACAGGGCATACATATAATTTAACCTCTCTTTTACCAAATAGTGCTAATAGTGAATTTGAGGGGAAATTCCAATTTTATAACTGAAACTATGGAAAAACAAATCTCATTTTGAAAAAATGTGTGGTTAAAGTCAAACACTGTGCTAAATGCTTTACATGTCATCTCATCTATCCCTCACATATGTAAGGGAGATTTTATTATTATTCCTATTTCACACGTGAGGAAACGAGACACAAGAGGTTAGGTAACTTGCTCAAGGTCACAAGAGGAAAAACTAGCCTCAGTTTGGTATTTTGGGTTTTAGTCTTTGCCATTAACTACTATGCTTTGTAATCAACCATAATCTCATTTTATCCATTGAATCCAAATAACTGCCCTGTGAGGTTTATTTATTACCCATATTCCATAGGAGAAACTGAGGAGACCGAGGCTCTAGATAGTCAGGTCCCATACAGCTCTGGTAAGTTGCAGTAGGTCTTGTGACTTATTCCAAACCTAGTGATACCTTCTTTGAGTGACACTCCCAACACAGAATCAGAAGATTAGTGGAAATTATAAGGAAGAAGATTCATTTTCAACAAATAAATTTCTAGACAATAAAAAGGGTTACATTCAGAAGTATAATAGTAAATTTCTAGTCACCGGAATTTTTCAAGCAGAGATTGGGATATTGGGATTTCTACCTTTGCATGGAAAACTGAAACTAGTCCTTTCCAATTTTAATATTCTAGCATTTAAAATAGAAAGGGAGGGGGTTGCCCATTGGCTCAGTTGGTTAGAGTGTGGTGCTGATAACACCAAGGTTGCTGGTTCAATTCCAGCATGGGCCACTGTGAGCTGCGCCCTCCTTTAAATAAATAAATAAATAAATAAATAAATAAATAAATAAATAAATAAATAAATAAATAGAAAGGGAATCAGAATAAAGGCTGGAAATATTTGGGAAGAATTCCTGAAAGAGAAAGGACTTGAAGGATTACAAAATGTTTTGACAGAAGATGGGAAAACCACAGAAGGTAGAGAGGTGGAAATATGCCAAGTATGGATGTTTGTATGTGCATGTGTTAAGGAATAAGAAGGTGATGGGTAAATTACCCAATTAGAGAAAATGGCTCACGATGAATTGCATAAGCTTTCAAATACTGAAAGAATATTTCTTCAATATTTTGTGCTATTCATAATGTACTCACTACATTGTGACATTAACACACTTTTTAATCTGCAATGTTTACATTTTTCTCCATCACTTTAAACCTAGATAATGAACAAAACAATACACCCAGCTCAGACTTGTAGCATTTGTTGATTTCCAGCGTGTAAATACTCCCACCATGACCAATTTCAAGCTGCTAATATAATATCACTAAATGGATGTTGGGAAGAAATGTAGCACATTGTATAGTATTTTCCTCACAGAGATACAATCGACATAATTAACCTCAAGAGCATAGACAGCAATAACATATAGTAAAATAATCATGAAGTGATGAGTTTTGGGTAGTTATACCTTTATTTTAAATAGAATGTATTTAATTGTAAATTTATATAATTTAATCTTCAATAAGGTCTATGCTTAGCAACCAACTCACAAAATTCCCTAAAATTTAAGATTTGGCTCTCATGAGCACATGTAAGGTGGCTCCAGCATACCAGCGGCTCCAACTTTCAAGACCTCTCCCTCAAATGGGTCAAAGGTTTCCAGGTGTGGGCCTTGAACAGCCACAGCGCACCACTCAGAAATAAGCAGTCATGAGCATTGGAAAGGGAATGAATGTGATAAATTCAACTTTAAACATGTTGAATTTAAAACAGCCACAAAAGGAGCTACAAATGGAAATGTTCTTAAAGCAGCTGGAAATACCAGAATTCCATTTGGGTCAGCAGAGAATTTAGGTTTAGAAGCCATACACGTAGAGGTGCTAGCTAGAGACATGGGAAACGCTGGGCTTTCTGGATTCGGGGCAAGAAGGAAGAGCAGAGTGCTAAGGACTGAGCCTGAGGGAATAGCCCAAATTAGAAGGCAGGAGGTGGAAAAGCAATCAACAAAGGGGTGGGGGGGGCAGGGGAGGGGGGGGGCAGGCAGTGAAAGAGGTAGGCTGAAAAACAAGGAAGTGTAATCCAGGGATAATCACCAGTATCCAATGCTAGAGCACAAGGAGGGTGAGGGCTATGAAAGGGTTTTTCTCATTTTCCTACAAACAAGAGTGTTTTATGAGAATAATTTTCTAGACAGTGGTGGAATGGAAATCAGATTATAAATGAATGGTGGGTAAAAAAAGCAAACAGATAAAAAACAGTCAGATAATATTAAATGCTTGGTATTAAGGATTAACAAGAGGACAACAATGAGGAATTTATTTTTGATAGATAAGACCTAAACATAAGGTATAAAAATTGGGAATGGGCATTCAATAATTATTTAAATAAATTTTGGAAGGTTGGTGCAAAAGTAATTGCTTTTTTTTGCAATTAACCTTAAACCGCAATTACTTTTGCACCAACCTAATAGTAGGATTCAGAACCTAGTGAGATCACGTTATCAATAGGATACTAAACATCAGAGAACTGAAAAGAAAAAGAAAAAGGAAGCACTTTGAAATGTAAAGTTAATTTCACACCAAGGCACCAATATCTCCTAAAATTTCCAGTTACGTTTTACATCTGTGAATAGCAAAATTCAACTACCTTATAAGAAACTTAGAGAATTAGCTTACTATACCTCTCAGGCTTTGTCTGATTATAATAACCAAATAATAACTATGAAAACCAACAGAGAGTGATACTGATAAAGGAGGGAGGGGAATGTGGTGAGATTTGTTTCCCTGGAGAATTTTCAACAACAGAGAACAAGAATGGTCTGTTTCTGAAGCATATTGGACACAGCTCTGCCTCGAGAAGGATAAAGAATTAGCTAACATTTACTAGTGCTTCTATGTCAGAAATTTTTCAGATGTAGAAATGGGATCTGGAGGGCTCAATTAACATCCCAGGATCACCCAGCTAGTAAATGGTCAGGTCGATCAAATCTAGGTCTGCCCCATTCTAAAGTCTTTACCTCTTCTGCACATACTAGGCTGACTAAAGTTTTCTACAAATTTCTTAAGAAAAAGCCCAGTGGACTAAGCATCAGAAGAAGTTTTAGAGGCAGTCACATGAAGCCAACCAACAGTGCTCAGGAATCATCAATATGTATGTTTCCTTCCAACAAATAATAATACTATCCTGTCAACAAAGATGAGTATCTAGATCCTTGACCGTCTGCACTCCCTGTGAAAAATCACTGTCAAAATTAGTGAATGCCTCTAACAAATAGATACAAATGGCTAACAAACTCATGAAAAGATGCTCAGTATCATTACCCATACGGAAAATGTAAATCAAAACTAACTACTGCAGTGAGGTAGGTACCATTTCCCATCCCCTAGGATGACTACAATCAAAAGAACAGGTAAGGGTTCATGGGGATGTAGAGAAACTGGAACCCTCATACACTGCTGATGGGAATGTAACATGATGCGGCTGCTTGGGAAAACAGTCTGACAGCTCAAAAGGCTAAACACAAGTTACCATATGACCCCATAGTTCTGCTCCCAGGTATATACCCAAAGGAACTGAAAATACGTCCAGGGAAAAAAATCTTGTACATAAATGAATGTTCATAGCTGCATTCATTATTCATAATAGCCCAAAAGTGAAAATAACTCAAAAATCTATCAATTGATAAATGGATAAATAAAATGTGGTACATCCATACAATGGAATATTATTCAGCAATAAATACTGATACATGCTATAACATGGATGAACCTTGAAAACATTGTGCTAAGTGAAAGAAGTCAGTTACAAAGGAAAGGGCCACATATTGTATGGTTCCATTCATATGAGATATCGAGAACAGGCAAATCTAGAGAGACAGGACGTAGATTAGTGGTTGCCTAGGAATGGGGGAGAATATGAGGGAGTTAGGGGTGACGACTAAAGAGTATAGGGTTTCTTTTGGGGGGAATAAAAATATTCTAAAGTTGATTGTGATGGTTACACAACTCTGAGAATATACTAAAAGTCACTGAATTATATACTTTAAATGGGTGAATTGTATGATATGAGAATTAAATCTCAAAAAAGCTATTTTGAAAAATGAATGAGTGACTAAATTTTGAAAGAACAAGTCCATGCTAACCCAGACCAATCCTCCCCGATCCCCTGTGCATTAATAAACCAAGGAAAGCTCTGCTCTCCCAATTGTTTAAAGATTGGCTTGAAGTTATGAGAAACTAAACAGCTTTCCCCAATTTCTAAGTGGCTTTTTAGCAAAGGGAATAAACTGCACTTAAGAGCTTGGATCAGAATCTGAGCCCAAAGGGACGTGAAAGATTACTTAACTCTAACACTGTCAGTTTACAGATCGGAAAAGTGCTGCCTAGAGAAGTTAAGTAACTGGTGTAAGATCACTGAGCTGGGAAGTGTCGGGTCACTGTCTCCTGACTCTGAGTTCAGTGCTCCTTCCCTTCACCAGGCTTCCATGATGCTTGAAGGGGAGAAATGACCCATTAGCAATAATATTGAATTATAAAAGGACTCCCACCCCCAAAAAAGAACCAAGAATTATCATGTAGTATTCTTTGATACCTGTAGAAAACCTGATCTAGAAACACTTTCCTTTAACACTGTTCAAAGGAAACACAAGCACCTCAATTTCGTTGATCCAAACTATGTTGAAAACCAAAAAAAAAAAAAAAAGGTCAGAGGAGAAAGTTTTAAAGAGGAGTATGTTATTTACTCTCATCTACACTTACTAAAAACTACAGGGAAAGTGAGAGTGAGCCTGGTAACTTCGAATAGATTTCTGAATTTACAGATTTCTCAACTATAAGAGGGGAAGTCCACATTGATTCAGTGGCCAAGTTTATCCTCAAGGTAAATAAGGCCTAACGCTAAAAAACAGATTATAACTGGCCTAGACTTTTCACTCAGGGAAGAACTACAAGCCTAACTGAAATGCAGGGAAGAAGAGTGGAGGCTGGGAATCCCTGTGGGAGCAAGGAAAGTGACAGAGGGGAGCAAAGTGTGAAGCTCTTTACAGATAAGATTCTCTCATCTCCCTGTTTTGAGAGTTCTTTAAGTTCTGAGAAATCTAACAGTGGTACTGGCCAAACCCAATTAACCAAGATCCTCTGAGGATGACTAAAATCCACAAGGGACAGCTTTACTTAATAGGCAGGCACTTATGCACAGGGAGTAGAGAATCTAAGTCCGAATGAAGGCTAAAACTTTTAGAGGAGGTTGAGATGTGCGTAGAGTAAAATCAAGACTTGAAAACCCAGGGCCAGGCAAAGACAGCAGGAAGCACCACACGCGGGCAACAAAGGCAGCATTCCTCTCCTCAGGGTCTAACCAGCACTACTTTGTCACTCTCTTAAATTAAACTCCACTGCCAGTCTCCTTCTGACCTTTCCCACAGGCATGAATAAGCGAAGAGGTGTGAAAGTACACGCAGTGTTTAGGGAGCAGCGAGCTGTCTCGTGTGGCTACGGCGGAGGCTGCACAGGAGAAGAGTGTCTGTCTGGAATCCTTGGAGCTGTATGCTAACTACCTAGGGAGCCTCAAACAGAAAGAGGAAAACGGAAAACATTAGCAAAAATTTGCAGTTTAAAAACTTTTGCTCATTTAGCAGGAATTTTTTAACGAAAATCCGGGAAGGCCAGTGGCTTCTAGATTGCATTCGTGAATAAAAATGGAACAAACTGTTCCATCTGCTAGATTAAATACTAGTCTTTCCTTTCTACCTACCAAGCTCTGAAGTCAACCGAACTCATGTTCTCAGTTCTGCCTCACCCTCTCATCCTTTCTTGAAGTTCTCTTTGGGAAGATATACTTTATTAGCTACCAGAACCTAGAGATATGGTTAAGAATAATTTAAAACTCTAGATTTTTCTTTTTGATGGTTCTGGCACAAAAGCATAACTCTTGGGTTTACAGGCTTGTATTCTAAATTAGGTTATTTTTATATTTCAGATGCTTACACCGACAGTGTTCTCAAATATAATAATCAAGAGGAATTAATTTGCTTATTCCAAAATAAATGGACATTTTAGAATCTGAAAGATCCTATGGCATCTAAATCTAGAATTTGAGAGGCTTGGTTTTGATCTTACATCAGTCTACTTGCAACATTAATCTGGGTGTACTTGGGGAACAAAGCAAAGGATGTTTGACTTATAAAAAACAAATCTCGATCCCTAATTCTCAGCCCAAAGTTCAAAGAATTCTAGCATGGGAGCAATGATTCTGATTAGCAGTGAATCTCTCTGAAATATCTCAAGACAAGAAAATGCCGTTGGAACCGTAAGCTGGAAGTCTGAGATGACAGATCGCTCGGGCTGGCCTCCAATTTCTAACAATGCTATGATGTGTTCATCTCGTTTCTCTCTCCCGGGGCCTCCTGTCATCACACAGCATGAGGCAGAGGTCCAACAGGCAACATCAGCTACAAGTGAACAGCAGGGAACCAGAGCGTTCGTATTCCACTACAAAGTTCAGGGAGACAAACTTGGGGCAGAATAAATTCAGTTCTTCCAACTGTCAGAGATGAGATATGAAACCAGAGCAAGTTGGGAGCATCTTCAGTAAAATAAATAAGTAATTTTGGTCAGAAGACTCATGATTGATCTTTAGCTCCATCCTTCCCTAGCTGTGTGATCTTGGGAAGTCACTTCATCTTTTTAATTCTCACTTTCCTTAGTTGCAAAAACTGAAAGGAGAAAATCTGGACCTCCTTCAGGGTTATTGTAAGGATCAAGTCGGATGAGAATGTGCTTTGTAAGCTATAAAACACTATCAAAATATTATTTACTCAAAGCAACCAATACTTATAGGCTACTTCTTGTGTCCCGGGTGCAGTGCTGGGTAGAGAAAACCGCACACTGCCAGTCCCAGGCATCAATGAGCTCTCCAACAGGGGAGACCAGTGTGTGACCTCTTCAAAGTGCTATGGAATAGAGATGAAGATGCAATGAATTTAATGGCAGGGATGGAGCTCAGCGTCTCAGGAAGGCAATATTGGACCTGAGCCTTCAAGGGTAAGTGGGTGATGGCCAAGCAGAAGCGGCTGGGTCATGCATTCTGAGGGGAGAGAAATGAATAAGCAAAGAGGTGTGAAAGTACAAGTGTTTAGGAGCAGTGGGTTGTCGCGTCTGGCTACAGCACGAGCACAGGGGCGAATGCCTACAAACGAAGCTGGACAGACTGGAACCAGGCTGGGAAGGGCTCTGCAGCATGGCAGAGGCAACTGGTGCATATTGAAAGAATTAGACGGGGACAGTTTTTTTCTCCCCTTCTTTCTTTGTCCTCACACTAAAAAAATAAGACACAATAGCAAGTTGTAACCCAGCGGAAAGATAAATGCTACACGTGCTCTAACAGAAGCACGTAAGGAGCACAGGGAAGCGCACAAAGAAAAGGGTGGTCAATTCCACATGGGAGTCAGGAAAAGGCTCATTAAGGAGGCGTTAAGTTGGTGATGGAGGCAGAACCGAGTTGGGGAAGGTATTCTGCGCAGAGGGAGCAGCATGAGCAAAGATATAGCCATGAAACAGCATGGCACATGGTTCAGTAGGAGCTTAAGGTCTGAAGGGAATTTGACACCATGAACCTGCAAAGGGAGGCAGAAGCCAGCGCCCGTGCTGCAAAGGTTCAGAGCACCGATTCTAGACTTTAGGTGGCCTGAGTTCTAAAATTTCAGCTGTGCCTCTTCTAGGGTGTGACCTTGACCAGGTTACGTAACCTCTCTAAACCTCATCGTCCCCCATTGACAAAATGGGGACGTTAATAGAATCTACAGCATAAGGTCACTGAAGGATTAAATGAGATAATCCAGGTAAAGGATTTAGTACAGATTATCTAATTTACAGTAAACAATAAACCACCACTACTACTATCATTATTATAGAAACAGTTATTAGGAAACTGTTATAGTCAGGGCAAGAGATGAGGCGGCCCCGGACTAGAGCAGAGGGAACAGGGATGGAGAAGAGAAGTCAGATGCAACTTTTTCCGAGTCGGAAGTGATTGACTGGAGTTGGTGACAAGGCAGAGATGATGGGCGAGACTGAACACAGTATGAATCCAGCTTCCGAACCTGGACAGAGAGGCACAGGAGTGAAAATACTCAGCAGCATGGGATGTGTTGAATATAGGATATGTCTGGGTGACATCCAGATGAATGTCAAGTACACTGTGAGATACGCAGGACCTCGGCTCAGGAAAGAATGCAGGAAAAGGCTCTATCATTACCTCCTTAGCTACATCTTATAATTTGAAAATCGTCCTCACCTGCAATCCCTGTTAAACAAGGGGCCCCCAGGAGCTATGTCTGATTTATGCAACCATTTCCGTGGCCAAAGTTTACTGAACAATAGACACCTGACCCATGGAGAAAAAAGAAAATCCCAACCAATCAAGGTGGTTGGATTTGTGTCTTTAAGTCATGTAGCTGCAGGGTTTTGTATCACCATTCAAGGGACAGCTCAGACACAAGTAATGGAAGAAATGCAATGAAATTAATGCAGGAGACATGCAGAAAGAAATAAAACTGAGGGGCTACAAGGCCTCCTAAAAAGCGAGTAGCTGCCCGATCAGGTTTAGTTTTAACAAAGCCCCAATGCACGCACTCATCAGATCCTGTGAGATCGCCTCGCGTCCTTTCCTACTGTGCTGCCTTGCATTCATGTAACCAAGCGATCCCCGCGCCTGAAACAGAAGAGACTGCCAACGCAGAATGCAGAGAATGAAACAAGGACACGGCTGCGGTTAGGACCCTGGGGACCATCAACGCGGAGGAGTCCGAGGAAGAAAAGCCTGTGGAAGAGTCAGGGAAAAGGCATCCACAGAGGGAAGAGGTAATTCTGGGAAAGCGGTGTCCTGGAAGCCAACGTGAGAGAAAGCTTTAAGGAGTAGTCAGTCAACAGCATCAGCGCGACAGGGAAATCAAGTAAGAGGAAGAGAAAACGGGGCTACTGGGTAGGCAACTACCAGGTCACTGGTGACCTTTCCCAGAGCAGTAATTAGGACTCAAAAGCTTTGTTGGCAAATCATGGCTGCCCCCTAGGCATACTGTTTATCCTGAGGGAGGTCTTCAATGTCTCTGCCTTGGTTTCTCCTCTGTTTAAAAATAATAATAAAATCTCCCCCTCAACCCTAGCCATTGTGGAAGTGTTCTGTATTTTAAAGTGCATGGTGGTTAAACATGTATGTACATATGAAAAAATTCATTAAACTGAACATTTAAGGTTTATGCACTTAGAAAGAGGGGGGGGGGGACACAAAATCCCCTCTGCCTCATCCTTACGTAGTAATCAGATTTTAAAAATCAAAATAAAGGGGCTTATAAAATAATTTGCAAAGTGTTCTTTGAATCCCAGGAATCACTACCCCCCACCCCCGCTTCGCCCCCCGAGTCCAAACCTCAGCCTTCTGAGGTAATGGCATGTATTACTGTCCTAGCCAAAAAACTGATCAGTAAAGGTTTCCATGCTGTTATGACCATGTTCGTTATTTTAAAAAGGTCACACGTGTCTCTCTAAGAACCGGAGCACAGGGCGAGCAGGCTGAGCCATCGGAGAGAAGGGCTTGAGGAGCCGGATTGCGCCCGTGTCGCAGGGCAGGACGGCGGCCCCAAAGGAGTCCTACCTTCATCAGGTGCTTGTTCACCCACTTGGTGAACGTTTTCTTCTGAACGCGGTCCCGCTCATCTGTAAAGAAACAGAAGACACTGGCTTAGTGCTACCCGGGCCACAAGTTCCCATCCCCCTGCCTTGCCCACACCCGTTTCTCCAGGAGTGTAGAGACAATTTCCACAGAACTGGGAGACAGTGTCTTGCTGTTAGGAACGTTTGGCCTGCCTGAAATTCCTCCTGTCCTGACCACGTTGTCAGCCCTCAGGTTAGAATAAAGTGTCTCAAAAACCAAGTCATGGCAAAGTCTCCTTAACATCATAATTCTCTGGGGAGCAGAGTGATTCCCTGCTTCCCCTACAGCAAGCTCCAAAAAGCCAGAGTGTGAATACCACCAACAGAAAGGGTCCAGTGGCCTTGACCTTTGGGACCCTCTTCCTGCAGTGGTTAGATCTCACTCTTCACACACCCATCTGCCTCGTCTGTGCTCAACTCCCTCCCGCTCCTACCCGAGTGCTTCCCTCCTTCCAGTTTCCTCACCAGCCATTACCAACCAGCCAAACTCTCGACGCTGCCCGGTTTGCCCCCATTACACAGTTCCTCCCTCCCTTCCTTCTCCGAAGTCTTACGGAGCCCTCATTTCTTGGTAGGCAAACTCTCCTTCATTCTGACTGTTGTTCGCCTCTTTAATAGAAACATGACTTGACAATGACTGCTCCAGAAAGAACTCACTTTCTCCCACAACTGCCAATTCCCAGGGCCACTTCCAGACCCCTGATCTATCAGCCCCGCTCCTTTTCTATTTCCCTGAAGCCCGTGCCATTCCCTACACCGTCTTGTTCAAATCGTCCTCACCGTCATTCCCTGCTGCCCGCCCTCCGCCATGTGGAAAATCTACCCCAACCTAAGCTGACAACGTGGGTCACACTTATTATCTCCACGTGTATGCTCTGGCAGGATCCCGTTACTTCAACATAGACTCGTATGCGGACAATGCACCTGAGCCTGCGCGGCTCCCCTGACTTCATCTCCGATTCATGTCCAGCCCCCACAGTGCCACATCCTGGGCCTCATTCCTTCCCCAAACATACTACTAGCACTTCCTATCAATCAATCTCTCACACTTCTAAGCATTCTTAACCTCAGCCCCTCCATTCTTATTTTACCCCATTTATTCAGAGCATCTCAGAGTATCCCCACCTGTGCTAGACAACATGGTGAAGCAATTCAAACTGCCATCACTAATGCCCCAGGGACTCTCATCTGCCTAACCTACTACTTTATTCACCATGACAACCTCCTAACCTGAATTATCACCACTGCTTGACTCTCCCGTTTTTAATCCAAGCCAGAGAACATTTCAGAAGAAAGTGGCGGAATTATGCAAATCTGGTCCACTAGTAATTCACAGGAATTTCAGTCAGGTTTTCTCTCCTACTGCCCAGTTCTTCCCTTCTTTCTGATTCACTCATAAAAGTCACACCGGTGCCATCCAACATGGAAACGCTCTCTCCGCACTTCCAGGTAAATGCACATTTCCTCCGTTTTCTGCGCGTATAGCCATTCGGTTGGTAAGCGCTCCCTTTTCTCTGCCTCTGGTCTTACCTTCATGTCCTTCTTTTCAGCCCTGAATCCTTTCCTGTTTTGCAAGGAACAATGATCTCTTCCAACTATAGACCACAGAACTGAGAAATTAGAATAAACTTCAGAAGTTACCTAATCTAATTTCCTGATACACAAATCCCTTCAGCAACAAAGAAGCCTATGTCCAGAGTTGAAAGGTCTGTCCAAATCTTGCATACATCTACAATATTCTTGAGGCTTAAAACTTAATAGAGACGTCATTACCTCATAAAGCAACACATACTAGTTTAATAGTCATAATCTGCTTCTTTATAAATTCAACCTACTGGCTCTCATTTGGAACTGTTAGAAGAAAAAAGAATCTAATCTGTCTTTCACTTCATCAAGTTCTGCAAGTATCTGAAACCAAGGTTTTTATTAGATTTGACCAGTCATTTAGCATCTTTTTAGATGCTGATACAGTTATCCAACATTATCATCCTTTCCCAGCCCGGATCACCCGCAAACTGAACCAGAATCAGCTTGCAACTAATCTCATCCAAACCACGGACGCATTGCTCACACTATTTATTTTCTCTTCATGGCATGCTACTTTCTTCCTCTCCACCTCTCCAAATGCTATTTATTCTTTCAAATCCAGCTCATTCATTCACTCATTTATTCTTGGAATAAATCTTTTTTAAGGACTTGGAACAGACTGTGTTACACAAAGCCACAGTCCCTACCTTTAAATGAGATGACAGTCTAGCAGAGAAAAGAAATAACTTCAATACAGTTTGGTAATTGTCATAACAGAGGTAAGCAGAGTGTTCAAGAACCTAACAGAAGGGGTTAAGACTACCTGAGAAGAGGAGGGAAGCATGGGAGGTTAGTGACAGTTTCCAGGAGTGGCTCTAACTAAACCTTAAAGATGAGTAGAAATTAGCCAGAAAGGGAAGGAACAAAACTACTACATGAAATTTCACCTAATGCAAATTCATGGAGAGAAGGAGCTTATGTTCAAAGAACAGCACAGCATTACGAACGGTTGAAAGACAGGATGTGTATTAGGTAGTGGTGAGATTTAACACTGGATAGGATGACATGGGCCGAATTATGACTTTTCACGACAAGCTAAGGAATCCAAACTTCATCGCCAAGAAACTGGTAAGGGGAAGGTCCGAGGGAGCATTGAAAAATTTTAAATAGGAGACTGACATGATCAGATTTGTTTGAGAAAAATTACTCTGACAGTCTTTCCTGACAACGCCAGTTCTCAACAGTCTCTTTGTACTCCAAGTTTTTATGGTACTTACTATGCTAATCACTCCGTCAGCACTTATAATTACATAGAGCTCTGAACTTTTAATACACTTATTTTTACATCACCAATAAGATCATTAACTCCACAAGGAGATCATGCTTTTCTTTTTGGTACCTCCCAGAGCTTCTAACCGCTAAAGCTTTACATAATAAAAAAACTCTGGCCAATATACGATTAGAAGACTGGCTAAAGAAAGGCACAAAATGAAATCAGAACTGAGTTACCTACAAGAGTCCAATCCATATGTTAAAACCCCAGCAAGTATCACCTGTGTGCTGGGACATGCAGACACGATGGGGAAACAAAAATTCTCACTCTGAAGTCACAAGTTTTCTTTCTTATTTTTCTTTGTAGAATTTCTTTTATTATAAAAGTTATATGTGCTTGCTGTAACAGGTTAACAATACATAGATGGAAAAGAAAAAGTTAACACATTTCTTTTTAAACTTATCAATATTTTAAAGAAATGGTAGAAATCATGTGATTGCTTTTTAGTCCACTGCCTTATTTTAGACCTAAAGGTGCGATTAGGACAATTGAGTCTTTTTAATTTTACTATTCATAGTTAGTCTGTTCACCTACCAAACCCTCCCATGGAGATAATGGACTAGGGAAACCTGATGGTCAAATATCAATCATGCTGCCAATGGCTGAACAGATAACTTTCACTTCAGGGGAAAGAGGCCTAAGTACTTACTCTGAATATAATTGCTAAAGGCAACTCTCCAAACCAGTTAGCCTGCTAAGAGCTGAGCCGTAAGTTCCTCAGAAAAGGTTTTGGAGAACGACATTGCCCCAAAGCTGGAGAATCTTTTTTTAGGATCCTTTGTTGCAGACCCATCAATTACATGGAAGTTCTTTCCTAATTTAAGCATCAGGGCAAGAGGACGTTGCAGTGCCTGGAGTTTAAGATCTTAGTATTTTAGCGAGGAAAGTCACTAGGGAAGGCAAAGAACAACTTTAATGCAGAACTTCAGAATGCTCCAAGCAGCTCAGACTTTCACAGTTTGTGGTAAATTTAAGCTCTGGCTCCCTACACATAATTCCCTACTTTAATTCCAGGCCCAGCAAAGATCTTTCTGGAGGTAGAATTTGCAGAAGGTACCCTTAGAAAATCATAGAAAAGGTGCTTTTCTTTTAGATGCTTCTTCTAAGCTCAGCCCCACCAAAGGCTATAAACTGACAAAGGAGAACTCAACTGCCCACTGGGAAATTCTTAGATTGAATATACTGAGGTGCAAATTAATAACTTGGGGGTTCCTTAATTAGAAGGATTTAATACTTGTTTCTAACTTTCAGACCACTGTTGGCCACCAAGCTAACAACACCTCTCCTCATTTTCTTTATTTTCATCTCACTGGCAGAGATGTCCCTCCCGGTAACCTAGGCAAGTCCTTCCATTTAAAATCTGGCTCCCACTTCCTCCTTCTCCTCAGGAACCTTAGTCCAACAATTATCCCTCTCTCCTGTCCCCTTGGCTTCCTGAACAAGCATGAGAACAACGCTCACTGTCTCTACTTGCTTACCTCCTACTCCCCCACGTTACCTGGCAACTAGCCCCACGAATTTATTAAAACTGCTCTCCCCACAATCATCTAACTGCCAACCCAGAAGGCACTGCTGACCATTTCTTCACCTCCTAAACCCACTCTCCTCGAATCTGAGACTCCATTCTATGCTGGTTTTCCTCCTTCCTTTTTGGTTGTTCCTTCTCTTTTGCTCACCCTTAAGTGTTGAACTCATCCTTAACCTTCTTTCCTTTTCATTCTGAATTACAGAGTCTTAAGCTATCCATGGACCCAAGGGTCCAGAGATGGGATTGGAGAGCGGAGATGTTGCAAACCACCTAAAATTTCATGCAAAATTTTGGGTGTTATGTACACTGTGGAATGAAAACAACAACATAGCTTAAAAAAAAAAAGGTTAAGAATAGCTGTTTTCTTACATTCTCCCAGGATGATTTCACCTACACCCATGGTTTCAACTACAGCCTATACACTGATAACTTCTAAATCCATATCTTCAGCTAAGGCCTTTACCCTAAACACCATTTTGATATGTCCAACAGCCTCCTAAAAATTTCATGCTCATCTCAAACTCAACATGTCAAAAACTGAACTCTTTCTTTCTGCTTTAATCCATCTGCTATGAACTAATGTTTGTGTCCCCCCCCAAAATTATACGTTGAAATCCTAACCCCCGATGTGACAGTATTAGGAGAGGAGGCCTCTGGGAGGTGATTAGGTCATGAGGCTGGAGCCCTCAAGAACGGCATCAGTTCCCTTAGAAAAGATCTCAGAGAGCTTTCTCACCCTCTTTCTGCCATGTGAAGGTACAGTGAGAAGACAGCTGTCTATGAACCAGGAAGAGGGTCTTCACTAGACACTAAATCTGCAACTGCCTTGATCTGGGACTTCCAGCCTCTAGAACTGTGAGATAAATGTATGTTATTTAAGCCCCCCGGTCTATGATGTCATTATAGCAGCCCAACTAACACAGCCTCTCAGTACTGCCAGCAATCTTTCTGACAAGACTGTTACGTACTGTCCACCTGAAAATCCTTCGGGGACTCCTCATCCTCACAGTAATGTTAACAGTGAACATTTATTGAGTATCTACTTATGTGCTGAGCACCTTGCATATAGCTTCTAATGCTCAACAACGCTGAAAGATAGGTACTATTTTACTGGAAACATAAAACCCAGAGAGTTTAACTTGCCCAAGATTACAAGGTAAGTAATGAAGTCCAGTTTGAACCCAGCTCTGCTTGATTCCAAAGGCTGATAACCTCCATTCGGGATAATAGTCAAACTTTTTAGCTTGGGCTCTAAGACCCATGATGATGTGATACGTGCCTGCCACTCATCGCTCTCCTAAAACCCTAACCTCCAGCCTTGCTAAACCATCTGTCTTTGTGGTGACTGTTTCATCTGCATGGCATTTAGTCCCTCCTGTCTCTGACTACTCAGTCTTCAGCACTCAACTCTCACCTCCTCCAGGAGCTCTTCCCATCCTTTACATATGCAACTCTTAGGTGAGCTTCCTCGTGTGCTTACTGCAAGGTATCATAGTTTACTTGTCTACCTGTCCTAATCTATGAGGAGCAGACTGAGAATAGGCCAAGGGTTGGAATGAAACCCCTTCATGCCCCGCAACTGAGGCACGAAGTTCTGTGTTCTGATCCAACATGTCCTACAACATAGTCCCGGGGCATCATGTATCATTTAAAAGGCAAATGAGAAAAGAGTCTTTGCCTGTTTCCCTAAAAGAGTCTTTGCTTGTTTCCCTAGTTTCTCGAGTATTTATTGGAGAACCACAGAAAAATGAAAAGTGGTTCAAGAACCCCAAGAAGCACCAAGCACCTGGAAATCTAAGAAGGACACACCTGAGCTGACAAGAGAAGGGAAGAGAGTCAGAAAGGCCTGTTCCTTGACCTCATGAAGTTTACAATCTAGTGGCAGAGACCAACACATCAATAATTAACAATAACACCAAGCAAATAACACATGGACATAAGCTGCACAAAATCACGCTGATAAACACAGAGTTGATTAATTCTGACAGAGGGATAGATGAGTTCACAGAAAGCATCTGATCTAAACCTTGGATAACGAGTAAGATTTTGGCAGCCCAAAGAGGTTAAGGAATTCCAAACAGAAGGAAAAGCATGAGCGGCAACTGGAAAACAAATGAAGTACACAGAATGTGTTTCAGGGGATGGGATAGCTATACACAATATACATTCAGCAACGCAATGAGAAAGGAAGCGAGCAAGGTCATCTGAGGTCATTATCACTCCAGAGCAGTATGTACTTAATTCAGTAGATAAAAAGATGCCAGCATACCATTGAAAGCCTTTTAACCAAATGGTGTTTGGGAAAGACTAATCTAGCTTTGGACTGAAGGCCAGACTGCAGCAGAGAGATACTAAGAGGTAGAAGAACCAGTTAGGGGTCTACTGTAACAGCCAAGAAAGAAATCTAAGACCTTGAACTAGAGCAGAGGCAGCAGGAATGTAAAGAGGACAGCAGACCCGCAGGACAATGCAAAGGCAGAAACAATAGCCCCTAACTATGGACGAGGTAAGTTCAGGAAAGGGAGAAGTCAGGATAATTCTAATGTCTGTAGTCAAAGCAACTGGGAGGAGGTATTACCGTGAGATAAGGAAAATAAAAGGAGGCAGAGACTGGGTGAGGGTAGGTGGAGTAAAGCACAAGAAAAGCAATGAGGTGCTAGCAGGACCTTCTGGCAGAGAGTTGGAACTTTAGGTCTAAAGTGCAGAAGAGCCGTCAGAACTGAGGGTACAGATTTGAAACTAACAGTTGACAGCTGAGGTTGTGGCAAGTAGAGCAGATCTTATTTCAACAGATCTTCCTAAATCACGGCTTTGCCCATATCACCCCTCTATGCAAAATCCTTTAGTGGCTCCCAAAAGGTCAGAGGATCAAGTCCAACTCCTTAGTTTCCACAGCCGGTTACAACCCTATGAAATTCAATTCCAGTTTGTATTCACTCTTTATTAGGTGGTTGGAGGAGCTAAAGACATGGCTTCTGACCTGAAAAAGTGTACAGTCTACCTACTCCTCCCACTTTATCTTTAGACGCCCCTGCGGGACTCAACTACAACCATTCTGATCACACTGTTTCCAAACTTCATTTCCACCCTTTTCCTTTCTCCCGACTGGAATATCTGTTTACGCTTCTCTTCTTGGCTTACCTAATTTAGAGCCCCCTTACCAGGCCCACATGAAGTCCCCCTTCTCCCTTTACACCTTTCTGGCTATGCCAACCACCTCTGGATGCCGACAGATGCCTGTGTTCTTTCAGTTTACTTGGTACCCAGCACATGACACCTACTGTTAGCTACCTTTGCATGTAAATCCCATTTCTCTGTCGGAACTTTTTGCTCTTTGGAGTCAAGAACCATGTTTTAAATTTCCTTAAATATCCAACATTTATGACAATAGTAGGCACTCAACAATACTGATTCATTTAACAAACATATGCTGAGTGCCCACTATGTGCCAAGATTACATCTATAAGGGCATTTTATTTTAAGAGGGTATTTTCAAAGTCATACTAAGAAGTATTCTCAAATTAAAAGACGGTTTTTCAGCAGGGAGTAGGGATTTCCACTCAGATGTTGCTTCTACAATTACAGCTTTCCTAAGTTCTTGCCACATCTGGACCCAGGAGACTTTGCTTAATGTAAACTCAAAAAAAAGGGGGGGGGGCTGAATTGGAGATCAAGCAATTAAAATGTGTCACCAATAATGTATAATGGCACCAGCGCTATATAAATGATTCCTATCCTCATAAGTATATAAGTCAACTTTGGGAGGTAAGAGTAACCCAAATACTTATGCGTTTACTCTGTGTCAGGCACTGTGCAAGACCTGTCTCATTTAGGATTTGATTTAATTCTCACAATTCTATCAAATATCATTATTTATCCTCATTTTATAGTTCAAATTGATGTTCAGAAAGGCTTCTTAATAATTTGCCCGAAGTCACATAGGCAGTAGCAGAATTCAAATCTTAGTCTGTCATGAACTTTGAACAACCACATTCTACTGCCGTCATGAAGGTATTAGAAGACACCACAATGTACTCGTCTTATATAATGAAAGGAAGAGGAAAGGTGTGCAAGCTGTACCTAGAATAGGGATTCACGAAAGGCATCTGTCACCAAGGGTTGGTGCAGACTTAAAATGTCTCAATGAGGACTGAGACTTGGGAACTTGGGGAAGTGATAATCCTAGAAACTTCAATGCAAAACTAAAATTTTATGTTACTTCTTAAGAAAACCTGAACTTTATTAATAATAATTCTTTGAACCATTGAGAATACAAGACAGAAGTCAGATAAAGAAATAAGCTAGGAGTAAGCATGGTGGCAAAAGAAGAGCCACAGAGATGGAAGGAGAGGCACATAAGGGAAGATGGAGGAAAACTCAATAGTTTCTAGAGTATTTACTGGAGTACCACATTCAGGAAAACGAAATGCTTCACGGAAACTAAGAGATACAGAGGTTTAAGAATCCTCAAAACAAAAAAATCATGTTAAAGATGAAGAAATCAAAGTCAAGAGAGATTTAAGAACTTAGATAAGGTCACACAGGGACAGAATCAAGGCTACAACTTGGATTTCTTAGCCTCTGGTCTGTGGTTCTTACCTTATAGGACACTTACCTCCCCTCTTTGAGTCTGAGATTCAACTATAAGACGAGCAGCTTGGACTAGGTCAATGGTTCCCAGTACCATGTTTCCCCGAAAATAAGACCTAGCCGGACAATCAGCTCTAATGCATCTTTTGGAGCAAAAATTAATGTGAGACCCAGTCTTATATTATTTTATATTATATAAGACCTGGTCTCATATTATAGTAAAATAAGACTGGGTCTTATATTAATTTTTGCTCCGAAAAGACGCATTAGAGCTGATTGTCCGGCTAGGTCTTATTTTTAGGGAAACACGGTACCAGTCTGTGAAACAGACATACCAAAATCACCTGGGGAGCTTGCACCGGGCTAAGCGCTTTAATATTATATACGCGTACTCCCCATAACGACTCTACGAGTTAGGGTCTATTTTAATCTCCTTTCCACAAATGAGGAAACCAAGGCATAGAAAGGTTAAGCAATTTTTCTAGTTCACATAGCTGTTAAGAGGTAGAGCAGGAGCCCCATGCAGACGACTGAAGCCCAAGTCTATTTTAACTATTAGGTACCACTGCCTCCAGGGGATTAAACAAGGCAGGGCAAGCTGAGGGTATGTTTTTGCCCTAACACTTTCAATGAAGATTCTAGACTTCCTTACACTTACTTCTCTGATTACAGAAAAAGGGCCCTTTTATCTCCAAGCACTTTCAGATGCAGAAGATTCTTTCCTCTAGATCTCAGGGAGGAAATTTCAATGCTACTGGGAAGAAAAAAGGCTAGACTACATGGCAATAACTGACTAAAGCTGCCCCGTCTTGTGCCCCAAACATTATTATAGGACCAGCTTTGTTTCTCAAGAAGCACTTAAATATTTGGCAGGACTGGCCTAACAGTCGGAGACCGACCAGTACCCTCGCTTTGCTTCTCCCCTCTCACATTTCTTCTGAGTTCCCAGCGGTTTCAATTTTAGTGAAAATCTGACTATTTGGGGGTCACAATTTTGTTTTGCTTTGGAGACTCAGAGTAGAAAAATCAAAAGATATTAGTAGATTATCAATCTAGTAGTTACCAAACTCAGATTTCACAAACCAGTCAATTTTCCAACATAAATTAGAAAATCTAACATAAAGTTGTCAACTTTTTATTTTGCTAAATAAGGATATCTAAAAACAAACTACCATTTAATAACAATTCTTTCATAAAATAAAGGACATTTTAACATCAAAAAAGTAGGAAGGGGAATTCGAGAATAAAGGGCAGTTCTTTCAATAAGCTTTATGAAAGGCAGTCTGCATTTTCCTTATCGTTTCAGTTTACCCAGAATCGATGAGTTGATGTCTCATTCCAGCACCAGTCTGTACACCCTACAGTTGGAAGCCAAAGAAACCTATGGCCAAAAAGGCGAGCCCACTTACTACTCAAGGTCACAGCACATTATTCTTTAAACTAACTCTTTTCCTTTATGAAGAGAGATCTAAGTCAAAGCCAATGACTCTTCTTCTAGCCTCCAACTCTTCTTTAGTCCCATCCCAGACCATCGTCAGCCTTCTTCTCTCCTCAGAGCTGGCCGAAGAGAGTGAATATAAGAGAATTAGTGATCAGCTCCAAAGAGGAAATCTAGGCCATGACTCCTCCGGCGCCTTCCCCCACCTCCCTCCAATCTGCTCAGAGGTGGACTCCGTAACCAACCAACTTCTGCTAAAAATACACCCTGGACTTTCAGAACTATGCAGCTTAAACTTAAGAGTGGTTTCACAGGCACAAGCGTGAGCATGAACTCAGTCTCTATAAAAAAGTCCCACATCCAAAGCTTAGGCTCTTAACTGCCAGTCACTACAAGCTTAAGAAGTTCCCCAGGAAGTAGGGCAGCCCAGTCTATTGCACCGCACATTTTAACAAGCCCAGAGGTTGTAACGCCTGCAAGGTTTCAAAGCCCATGCGATCCTATGAGTCAATGACAGCAAGGGCCATTTGAGAGTCTCAGGCAAGGAGAAAACTTCACATACTAACCCATACAGCACATGCGGCAAACCAGGTGGGCGTTGAACTCGTGCTCATCTTGGTAACCGGGCCACATGGCACCCCTGCGTCTGCTGACTCCACCTAAAAGGAGGGCGTCCCAAAGCACCTCCAGCTAGTGGCCTGTGCACCCTCTGCAGCTCCTCAAAAAGGCTTTGAGGTGAACAGATAGATACAGAGAGACAAAGGGCTGTGCAATGAAAAAAGAAAGACAGCAGAAGTACGGAGAAGTGGCTCCACCCATCACTTCCTACTGACCTCCTTCCCCTCTTGAGGTCAGAGAGGAAGCTCCTCCCTAGGGCACCTCCAAAAACTGGGTCCAGGTCTTCCGGCCAGTAGCATCCTATTCAAAAGCAGCACCAGCTCAGTGTTTTCAGACCAACAGCAGCATGTAGAGGTGGGAGCTTCACATATAAAAGTCCAGCCGAGTTAGTGAGGAAGGTACAAGCTGGTCTTCGCATTACCCTCTGTTTGCAGAGCAGAAGCTGTGACCTGGTGAATCGTCCACAGCTGCAGGAGGGCTGGGGAGGTAAAACAGCTTCCTGCCAAGTCAGGAACAGGGCATCCGTTGCCCAACAACCCGCTCCTCGGGCTTGCCTCTTCTCAGGCAGAAGGACATAACAAAGTATTAACCAACTGGGAAGACCCCGCCATGAGAGAGGCTGGAGTGGAGCGGGCCCATACTGTCCCTAGATTCCAAAGGGAGCTTCATTTCCCCACATTTACAGCTGCCCAAAGGGAAGAGTCACAGTCCCTCCCCAATGAGCCCACCTACTTTACAGAGCAGCCCAGCCCCAGGCAGCTTCTCAGGTAGATGAGCACAGCAGATTTCATCCACTTCAAAAACACCATTTGCTTGCTGTTCCATTCTTTCCCCTCCTCCAGCCAGGAACGCGATCCCAAAGCCCCTTCCTCTTCCCAGACCCGCGGGCTCTGCCTGCGCAGTCGGGGCACTTAACTCGGCTCTGCCAGAGATGCCTTCACCCGTCAGAGGGCTGCTTGTTTGTCCAACTTGTTTTCTGAGTCTGGGCTAATTGTACCAGACACTGGAATGTTGAAGAAATACAATGAAGGGCTTTTTCATTCAGATGGCTTTAGCCCATCCATTGCTCCTTCACAATTCTGACCCAACCAGGGGATAGACGAGCCGCGCCTCTGTCGGAGTCCGGAGAGACACCCTGGTCCTGGCTCCCCGACACCACCCAGAAAGGCCCCACTGCAGATAAGGCCTAATCGCTGGCCCTCTGCTCCAGCTCCCTAAATAGAATGACTTCTTCAGGCTAATGCTACATCCAATCCTGTTCCTGAAGGCAGGGAGGAGGAGCAGCACCCAGGACAGCAAGTTTCCAGAGATTAGCGGAAGGACTGCAAGTGAAAAAAGGTAAACAGGAACCTGCCTGGCAGGCCATTCAGTGTACAGGAGCCTGTGACCGGCCTGCCTCAGTCTCCTGACAGCTTCCTTCGCTCCCTACTGGGCATGCCTCCCACCGACAGACTGCTAATAAGCCTGTTACTACTTACTAATAACCGGACTCGCAGCTGACGTTATCCCTCCTTGACTAAGCTACCAGTCACTCCGATAACCTGTGACAATTCTACTCAGTTCGCTCCTCTTAATAGACTCTTCTTAGTTAGCCCTGGGGAGGGAAGGTCCTCCTAGAATTTTACCTTGTCCTAGGAAAAGAAGTGCATAAGAAACAGGGAAGAGAGAATAGGAAGGAATAAACATTTCCTGATTCATATTTGATATGCTTTTTATTTATCAGATTTAAATTCCCCAGATGCAGGGACTGTCTTTTGTCTTCCCCGCCTCTAACACACTTAGAAGGCACTCAATAACCTAAGTGAAAATTAACTGATCATCTACTGTAACTGTTAGTTCACAGGTAATGTGCTAAAAACTTTATCATTTCATTTAATCCCAACAATTCTCTAAGAAAGGTATTACCATTTCCATTTTAGAGATGAAAATACTAAGACTGAAAATGGTTCAATAACTCGACCAAGATTACGTAGCCTCTATCCAGCTCCAAAGCTATGCCTCCTGTTATACCCTGTTTCTGAGCGGGACTGAAACCAGAACAACTAAACTGGGATGGGGCAGCTGTATATGTAAGGAGGTGAATATTCTTGGGAAGGTTAAGAAATAAAAACACTTGACTATGGCCAACTGGATATTTAGGGCACGTCCCAAACAAAAATGTGGGGCAACTTTCCAGAAATACTGAATAATTTCACAGTCTCTAAAAATCAAAATCGTCAGTACTGGGTAAGGTTTGAGGAAGACAAACCAAAGCCCACCTTCTCCTCGCTCCCCTGACAGCCAGCAGAACCTATTTCCCCTGAAGCCACCGCAGACTGAGGAAAGGAGGGGAGAACATTGGGGACCAGGACAGACTAGCTACCAGGAGACAGAGCCTCCCTTCAGCGTCCCGGAGGTCCTGAGCTCAGAAGGGAAGCTGCGGCCAAAAGCAGAGACAGGCCTTTAAGACCATCAGCTCCTGATTATCCAGAGGAGACCGACCTGTACAGAATTGTCCAGGCCACTCCCCTTCGGTTTTGCCCAACCACTAGTGATTTCATAGTTCATTACACGTCCAGGGATGTTAGAGGCGGGAAAAGGTGGGTCTGGCTGCTCCCTACAGATCTTTAAAATGTTGAGTAGAGGAAGAGATTCAGGCCAATATTTGCACACATGACCAGAAGTTATCTGAGAATGTATAGTTCCTGGCTTTCTTACAATAGCACAGAAAATTGAAGTCATATATTTATTTCCTTAAGTGCCCATATCACCCACTATTAAGGATACTAAAGCTGACGCAGTCTTTCCTTTCTTCTAATATATAAGACCATGATTCATGGTCTGTAAGATCATAATGTATCACTAACTTTTTATATCTCCCCACATTGGCTTCTATCACATTTCTTAATTCCCAGTTGTAAAGCCAATAGCTTGTCCCAGCATCCCACAAGAAAAACACTATGTCTTCAATGGTATCTTTTGTGAAAAAAATGATGATAGCAAACAATTATATAGTCCTTACCATGTGCAGAATGTGTTCTAAGAACTCACTCAAAACAACTATGCAGTATTATTAACCCCATTTTACAGATGAGCAAACAGAGGCCCAGACAGACTAATGTCACTAGCCAGTAGGAACGAGAGCTAGGATGAATGCACAGGCAGTCTGACCTCAGACTCTCAACCCGCTCTCACCCACAATTCCGTACTATATCCAAGTATGGGCCAGATGATCACAGTGCCATAATCACAGATAATTAGAAACCTTATTTAGTCTTTTCTTCTCATACAGATTGGAAATTTGAAGTCCAGAGGAATTAAGTGACCTAACATCACATAGTAGTAAGTGGAAGAGTCAAGACTTAGAACACAGATCTGACTCCAAGTTCAGTGGTCTTTCTACCACACTGCACAAATCTAGAAATAAAAATAGCTAAGGAAAGAAAAAGATGAAGATTGAAGATTCCACCTTAATTAAAACACCTAATGCTTTAGTTATTTGAGCAAAGATATATTTGATAGATGACTACTTATTGAAATATTTATTGTCTATTATATGCTTGACAAATTTTTAGATAACACAAATGGAAGACACACAGCTAATGTCATAAATGGAGAAAGCAAAGTTCAAAGCAATCTCAAAAAGCTGCACCAAATCTCACAGGAAAACATTGAACTAGGACGCCTACAAATCTTATGCTGAAGTTCAAGAGAAACAAAGGTACTGCAGTCTCTGGAGGAGAGACAGCAACAGTTCATATACAGGATTTGGCCATGTTATAACTAATCTTAAATTTAATATGACTCAATAGGATAATGGAGCTGCTTTAAAAAAACAAAACAAAACAAAACGGTGATAGTCTAGATCCAGGGATTATAGCTCGTCTTCCTAGTGGGATGTTGGAGATGGAAAAAATCTTAAGAGACTGGGTTGTCCAACACTTCCATTTTACCGATAAAGAAAACAACCCTAGAAAGGGAAAATTTTGTCCTTTTGCAAATACACAAAAATGCAAATGTTCTTCTCAACTAACTATAAAGCTCTTTTCCTGTTTATAGTACCACAATGTGAGATACTAATAAACTAAAGCACAGGGCAACTGTGTATCATTCAATTAACCTATAATGAACACCCACCTTAGGCTACGCATCAAGCTAAGCCATGCCCATCAATACACAAATAAATAGGACATAAATTGTTACAGTTTATATCTAATGCTATTTAATTCCTTTTTCATTAGTTCAGACACCTATTTTGTCTCAGACACTTGAGAAACTGAGATGAGTAAGAGTCCCTGTTCTTAAAGATCTTACCGTCTAATAGACTGTAGCAGGGAGAGAGAGACAAGCTCAGCAAAGCAACAACACAGGTTTCAGTAAGTGCTAACGGACTGCTGCTGGAGCACAGAGGAGGAAATCTTATTTCAGTCAAGAAAGGCTGTCCAGAGGTGCTAACCACTTACCTTGAAGGACCAAGTATCACTAGTCCAGATAAAAAGGGCACAGGCATTTCAGGTAAAGAGCTACGAGTTTTTAAATGATCCTGGAATACTAGGTGTTTATAAGGCCAAGACAGGAAATGAAACTAGTGAAATAGGCAAGGGGCAGATTGTGAAAATCCTTTTATGTCATGCTGCAGAGTTTGAACTTTCTTCTAAAAGCAGAGGGGAAGCACTGGTGGATTTTAAGCAGGAGAGTGACACAGACAGCTCTGTATTTTAGAAAGATCACTCTGTCTACAGTTAGAAGACAGATTAGAGGTGGGGATGGGGATGGGGTGAGAAAGAATGGGGGAAAGAGATTATTTTAACAATCAGAAAAAATGAAGATGCCAACTAAAACAATAGGAATTTTTGGGAATAATAAGATAATATATGTGAATGCAAGTGTGGACAGGATGTACTGAAAACCATTTAAAATTCTAAACACTAATTGAGTGCTAAGCTCTATCTTGTAAGCACTATATGACTTTAATACAAACTGTCTCTGCCTTTCTGTATCTTGCTTACATCTGCTGAAGAGACAGTGATGTGGGAACATGGTTGTGAAAGCCCTGTGCTTACATCACATAACCAGATCTCACCAAATGGACCCATAACACCTAGAAAAAAATAGCTAAGGATAGCTAAGGAATAGTAATCAGTGATCCGTTCCCCACGTTTTTGCTGCACACACTTCACCTGTTTGCATGTGTGCACGCGCGCGCGCACACACACACACACAGTGCCACCACATTTTTCAAAGCAAAAACAATCAATTTAATTGTCCAAAGGGAATACTAGAAAGATAAGGAGTTAGAAATCGTACATAGTAATGAAAAGGGAAATCTCTAGGCAGAAGATAGCCTTTAAATATAAGCAAGCCTGACACCTAGGAGAGAGTGCACTTGCTCTTTGCTGGGCCAAATTTGCACCAATGGACATGAGTTACAAAGAGGCAAGTTTCAGTTTAAAAAAGAACTTCCCAATTACCAACAAAATGAATAGTCCATAGTTTATATGTTCTCATAGGGGTGGGTTCCCTTCAAGCAAAGGAAGGATGACTTCTGACAAGGGTAGAACTAGTAAGAGATTGGATGGTTAATAAAACAAATAGAAACAATAACACTTTTACAGTTTGCGTGGTAATCTCAGGTTATTATTCAAATAAATTGATACAAGAATATGAAAGAATAGCAGAAATATGTTTCAGAGTTAAATACCTTCAGTATCTAAAAGCCATGTGCTCTTTGTAATATGTAAATATGACTAGAAAAGTGGGACGACACGCACAAAAACTGTTAGCACACACTAAGCCAATATTCCCGTGGCATCACGTGGCGATGGCTGCCCACTCACCGTTACAGAAGCAACACGTGAGCCCCCACAACGGAGCCTTCCCTAGAATTTCGTGGCACAGGATCTATGTTCGGCAATAGTATACACGCTTCCAGTTAAATAAAGAGCCCAGATCAGAAGAGACCATCTTCACCCTTTCAATCAAGTACATATTTATAAGCAGCATACATATATACAAAGAAATGATGGAGAAACTTGATTCTGGCGATGTCTAATCAGAAGGTAGTACATTAGAGTGTACATGTTGTTTTTAAATACATTTTTAAATAAACACCTTAAAATTGAAATAATAATAAAATGGATGCAGAATCGCTTAAGTACTTCTGTGGAAGCTCTGGCATCATAGTCTCCAACTGAAATACCACTGCTCGAAATTTACAGATGAACTGAACATAGCACATTCCCAATATAACTATTTGGTACTAGAATCAGAGTTTTTTCATAGAAATAAAGAGCTTTTACAAAGTATTTTTCTTTTTATTGCAATGTATTTTATGACTATTTATGGAATTACTATTTCTAAAATACAAAAAAGAAAGCACTTAAACACAGCATTACGACTCCTAAGTTTCATAGAAAATTCCACACTAAATTTCTAAAATATTAATCAATATTAGTGATTAGTGGTTTGGAAATGTCATTACCATAATGCATAGGGAAAGGAAAGCAGCAGCTTCCACTCGAATGATACTTCTCATTACATATGAACTACTGTGTTTCCCCCAAAATAAGACCGGGTCTTACACTAATTTTTGCTCCCAAAAGACGCATTAGAGCTGATTGTCCGGCTCGGTCTTATTTTCCCAGAAACACAGTATATGAGGCCGAGTAACTCATACCTGCCTACTCCTTTCTTTCCAAGCTCAAATACAGGCTCACATTTCTGGAAAGCCACTTTGGGGCACCTTTTAGACCACATCCACACAAGCAAACATATTTCTAAATTTCCTTCTGGTTTTGCTGATAGAGACACATGCTGGGATCTGGATATTTAGTCAAAAGCTTTTCTGGGACTTACTGGAAAGGCCACTGGGGGATGACTGAATCTAATTCTAATTCTGTCAAGCATTCATGAACTTTTAATAGAAAGCTAAGTAATGGCATCAAATCTCCATCTTAGCCTGTAAGCTACCAAGTAACACGTATGGCAATACTTGGCTTGAAGGTCGTGAGCAGATCACAGCAGCAGAGCTGAAGACACTGGGAGCCGATGATGTGCTCCAGGGAAAGGCAGACTATGAATCCTCAACTAGGGAGGTTCAGAATCCGCTCAAGACGGGGCTGATCCCAGCCCTGGGCATGTAGAAGTTCAAGGAATATAGTGTCAAGAATAGCAATGTGGGATGAAAGCAGGGTCTGTTACCATTAAAAATTTTTGTTTTGAATAGCAGGGCCCAATTCTTTGGGAAAAGAACAGTTAACTTGCTTACATTGAAGAGGATGCCTTGGATACACGTAGAATAAACTGTAGAGCTGCCTGAGGGGAAAGGAACAGTGTCAACCATACCAAAGAGAACAGAGGCACCCCGTGTTCCAAGATGCACCCCAGGAGGACACCACTCAACCCTGTCTTCTCACTGAGCTTTCCTCTTCTGCCTTTTCTCCAAAATACACCAAATTCAAAAAATTCTCTAATCCACAAGGTGTCCCACATCCATACCTGGAGGAGCGTGACAGAGTCATTGCATGTCTTTGGTTAAAAACAAAGACCCAGAAACCACATGGAGATTGAGAAAGTAAGGAAGGGAAGGGCTCCACTCTCTGAGGAAGGACACAAGCCACCAGAGTTGCCACTCCCCTCAGCTTCCAGCCCAGACGTCACCTCATCAAACCGGCACCCCCAGCCAGACAGCCTCCGAGAGCAGGAAAGAGTCCGGGTCCCAAACGGGTCCCCGGGCAGCCCAGTTTGCTCGGTAGGTCCACACACACAGACTCAGGTCTGCCAGCCCCCCAGATGAGAGGATGTGCGGGCCCTTTAAGGAAAGAACGGAGAAGCCCTCTGCCACTTACCCCACCCTCAAAAGCCCCACAGTAGATTTGAAGAACAACTCAGTACCGTTACCTGCTCTGCCTCTGGCACACCTCTTCCAGTACAGAACACCCGCAAGTCCAAGAACGTGAGTCAAAATAAAGATGGTCGATGGCAAATAAGATGAATCTAAGAGAGGCATTTCCAGGCCGGTCCTTGTCCTCCGCTGAGCTGGCCCGAGCCCACAGCAGGCCTCCCGAATGCCTTTCTCCTGAGGTTACTGCGTCCGGCGCTATCAGCACAGGGCCGCAGCGCAGTGTTGTCAGAAACTTCCTGGCGGCTTCTCCTCCATCTCGCCTCTAACTGTTTTCAGCAGGCAGTGGTTCACGGGGACTAAAACTGTACAGTGTATCTCAGACAAAGCCCAGGAAACAACTGGCCAGAGGGGGAGGGGAAAGAGAAGGAGGAACCAGGAGAGTGAAAATGAGAGCCTAACTAGTGTGGAGCTGACTCAAACTCTATCTCTGGCGTCCTCTGTTCGGCTTAAACAAACAAACCTCAGACCCTTCTACAAGAAGGGAGGGTGTCAGAGGACGTCACACTCAACTTTCCATTCCCAGCCTGGATGGAATGCCAGACTTCAGGATGAAGCCAAAAGAGAAAAGTCACAGAAGCACCAGGGAACCACTTTCAGGGAGGAGGCAAAGTACACAAAAATGTGTAAGTGTCCGCAATTACCCTGGCACAGCTGGAGGGCAACCCTTCCAAACCCACGGCCCAGGAGAAGGAGGCAAGGGCCCTGCAGTCACTGCAGAGGATCACTACAGAGCGAGCTCAAGGAAACAGAGCTGACATGAGGCGAGATGAAGATGAATGAGCAAGGAGAACAACTTCTACCTCACCTAACGTCTACGAAGCTGCCCTAGGGGCTATCAGGACACTCAGTAACAGCAGGAAACAATGCATTCCACAAAACTAAGGCCTGCTTACAAACGAAAAATTTGGTACGGACATTGCAGCAGCAGCTAAAAGCCCTGTACGCTACATTCCTACTAAAATGACTAAAATTACAAACATCGATAATATTTAGTCTTGACAAGGAGACGAAGCAACTGGAACTCTCATACACTGCCAGTGGGGTGTAAATTGGCACAACCACTCTAGTTTGGCAGTTTCTTATAAAGTTAAGCTTACACATAGCAGATGACCAAGCAGTATCACTCCTGGGTGTTTAATTACCCAAGAAAACTGAAAACGTGACCACACAAAGACCTGTATGTGAATGTGTATAGCAGCTTTACTCAAAAGAACTAAAAACTGGAAACAACTTAAATGTTCATCAACTGGTGAACTAATAAAGTTGTGGTGCATCCACACAATGGCATACAAGTCAGCAATAAAAAGGAGCACACTGCTGATACATACACCAGCCTGAATGAATCTCAAAAATACGACGTTACACAAAAGAAGCCAAACACGAAAGGCCACATACTGTACGCTTCCATCGATGTGACATTCTGGAGAAGCAAAACGGTAAGGGCAGAAATCAGGTGTGTGGTGGCCAGGGGCTGGGGGTGAGGGAACAGAACTGAGGGGATACAGGGCCATTTAGAGGGTGATAGAAATGTTCCATACACCAACTGTGATGTTGGTTCCACAACTGCACACATCTGTCAAAACTGACTGAATTCTAGCCTCAAAAGGGTGAGTTTTACTACATATAAATTACACTTCAATAAACCTAACAAGCAAATTTAAAGGCTGGAAAGAACCCAGTAAGTCTACACAACCTAAGTTGAATATGCAAAGGTCTTACAGTACCAGTGCCCTTCTCCTCGTCCACTTTTCTCTGAAGAGGTACTTTAAAAAATGAAGTGTGGACACACAATGTAACAGAAGAGACCCAACAGCCAAGAGTACAAGTAACGCCGTGTGATGCCTCTGTGACGCCCAGCGCCCGTCACTCAAGGAAGAGTTAGAGCCTCATCTCTCTACCAAACAAGTTCTTGACTTATTTCTATGGTGCCTTTCACACCGTGGTATATAACTGTACTGTATTCTCACAGATAAGCTTTAAAAATGCACATTGCTTTAATATCTGTGAAGTTACCTTTTTTAAAAAAATAAAAGGGAAGGGTTTTAGATTTGAACAATCTACTAAGCAGGTAGATAATAAAGGGCCCTTGATGGAAGAACTAATACAATATGAACATTTTAATCTGGTATCAAGATCACCTACAATTTTGTTCTAATCTACATTTCATTCATGAACTATTTACTATGTACCACGTGCCAGGCCCTGTTCTAGGCACTGGAGACACAGTGAACAAAGCAAAGACTTGGCTCTTACAGGCTTATATCCTAACAAGAGAATAAGGAAAGACAGAAAATAAACAAGTAAATGTATAGTTTGTCACATTAATACTACGGTGAATACTAAAGGAGATGAAGAGAAGGGAATGCCAGAGGGGAAGCGTACCGTTTTATGTGTGGGATGGTCAGGGAAGCCTTCTCTAATAAACTGAGCAAACAAATCATATGCCTAATCTAGAGAAAGTACCAAACAAAGAGCCACTGCAAAGTTCCTGAGGCAGAAGCAGGTTTGGTGTGTTCAGGGTCCAAGGAGGAAACTGAAATGGCTGGAGCTAAAACAGAGAAGGGGAGAGTGTCGGGCAATGAGGCCAGGGAGCGGGTCAGCTCACCTACGGCTGCATAGGCCATTTATGAAGACTTTGGCTCTTACTGTAAGTGAAATGGGAAAACTTGGGAGGATTCAGTGTGAGCGAGAGACGTGACTTGACGTAGGTTTTAAAAGGATCACTCTCGCTGCTTCTTTGAGAACAGACTATTAAGAGGCAGGAGCAGGGAAACTAGTTAAAATGCCACTGAATAGTCCAAGTGAAAATTGGTAGCTGAGAAATGATAGCTGGGACCAGGGTGTGGTCGTAGAAATGGTGAGATGTGTCCATAACCTGGATCAATTATAAAGAGTCATCAGGATTTGCTGACAGGCTGAGTAAGGGTGAGGAGGGAAGAAACAATCAAGAACGGTGCCAAGGGTTCTGGCCTGAGAAACTGAAAGGGCAGACCTGCTATTTCCTAAGATAGGAAAGACTACCAGAGAAGTAGAGGGTTTTGGGGTTCATGTGGTTGTAGCTGTTCGGTTTTTTGGGGGGTGGGTGGGTGGGAATGCCCTTTTGGCTACATTAGGTTTGAAATGCCTAGTAGACATTGTAGTGGAACTTTGAATATGCAATTGAACATATGAATCTACAGTTCAGGGAGAGACCCCAGGATGAAGTTTAAAGCCAGGAGACTGAGTGAGATCACTTAGAGAGAGAGAAAAGATCAACTTCAATGACTAAGCTTGGAAACCCTTCAACATTAGATAGGGAAGAGGAAGAACCACCAATAGAGACAGAAAAGAGAAGCCAGCGGATCAGGAGAACCAAACGCACATGCTGCCCCAGAAGCCAGTGTTTTAAGGAGCAGTAACTAACCAGGTCAAAGTTGTTAAGGTGTCATGATGAGATTGAGAATTGACCACTGCATTTAGCAATGTGGAGGTCACTTTAAGAAGTGGTGACTTTAAGAAGGGCAGACTATTCAAAAAGATATGTGCACCCTCACGTTCACTGCAGTATTACTGATAATAGCCACGATAAAGAAGCAACCCAGGTGTCCATCGATAGGTGAACGGATAAAGATCACACACTCACACACACACACACATACACACAAAGGAATATTATTCAGCCATAAAAGGGAATGAAATCTTGCCATTTATAACAATAGGGATGGACCAAGAGGGTACTATGCTAAGTGAAATAAGTCAGAGAAAGACAAATACTGTATCATTTCATTTATATGTGGAATCTAAACTAAACAAATGAACAAACAAAATAAAATAAACAAACTCATGGATACAGAAACAAACTGATAGTTGCCAGAGGGCTGGGCAGCGGGTGGAATGGACAAAAAGGTGAAGGGGATTAACAGGTGCAAACTTACAGTTTATAAGTCATGGGGGTATAATGTACAGCAAAGGAAATGTAGTCAATAATATTGCAATAACTTTGTACAGTGACAGGTGGTTACGAGACTTCTCGTAGTAATCCCTTTGCAAGGTATAAAATTTCAAATCAGGCGGATGGGTGGCTCAGTTGGTTAGAGCGCAAGCTCTGGGCAACGGGTCTGCCGGTTCGATTCCCACATGGGCCAGCGAGCTGCGCCCTCCGCAACAAGAATGAAGTCAATGAGCTGCCACTCAGCCCCCGGATGGCCAGATGGCTCAGTTGGTTGGAGGTGCGGGCTCTCAACCACAAAGTTGCCAGTTTGACTCCTCGACTCCCGCAAGGGATGGTGGGCAGCGCCTCCTGCAACTAACAACGGCAACTGGACCTGGAACTGAGCTGTACCCTCCACAACTAAGACTGAAAGGACAACAGTTTGACTTGGAAAAGTCCCGGATATACACACTGTTCCCCAATAAAGTCCTGATCCCCTTCCCCAATAAAAAAAAAAAATTTCAAATCACTATATTGTACACCTGAAACTAATATAATATAGTATGTCAACTATACTTGAATGAAAAAGAGCTTCACATTCAAAAACCAAAAAGGCAGTTTAATAGAGAAAGGCCTGACTAGAGTGATTAAAGAGAGAATAGCAGGATTCACGGGGATGTAACGTACAGCCTGGTGACTATAGTTAATAATGCTGGACGGCATATGTGAACGCTGTTGAGAGTAGATCTTAGAAATGCTCATCACAAGAAAAAAATTTGTGGGTAACTCTGTAAAGTGACAGATGTTAACTAGACTTATTGTGGTGATCATTTCTCAATGTATACAAAAACTGAATCATGCTGTACACCTAAAATGAATGTTAATGTCAGTTACACCTCAATGAAAAACAATTTTTAAAAATAAGATATGCAAAAAATGAAAGAGAATGGGAGGAGAGGAATTGGGACAAGTAAAAACCCCTTTTTCAAGGAATTTTGCTGTAACAGGGAGCAGAAAGAAGGATGTAGGGTCAGAAGACTTTTTCCTGACGTGAATGTAATCAATACAGTGTTTGCTGAAGGGAAGAAGCACCGGAGAAGGAAAACTGACAGTGCAATCCAGTGCACACTAAAGCCAGTGCTCCCTCCGGAACAGGACTCGCCTGTGAAACAGAGCATTTCATTCATTCATTTAACTGAAAACTATGGAGCTTTATGTTAGACACAGTGGGCACCAATGATAAGGACACATCCCTTCTTGTGGAGAAGCTCCAGAGCTGTGATGGTCACAGAAGACGGCCTTGCGTGAAAGGGCATTTATTATATAACACACTATACTAATACTGTACTACGCTGATATTTGTTGAGCAGCTACTGGAAAGCACTTTCACATCTGTTACTTCACTTAATCCTGATAATATCCACTAAGAATCACCATTTTAGAAATCAAGAAATTGGGGCTTAGAAAATTCAAAGTCACAAAGGAAGTAAGAATGAACCGACACCTGAATTTTTATCTGTCTGATTTCCAATCGATATATTTTACCACTGCCTCCCTTTGCTAAAATGTTCTGGCAAAATAAGTATCCTAACTTGAAATTAAACAACTTTAAGGTATTTATATGTTTGGAGTACTTCCTCTTTGGAAGCCTTAGTCTGTACACAGCTCCACCCGGCTCTAAGGAAAGAATCTCAACTTCAACACCAAACATTGCAGTACTCGTATATGTCACCATTGCATAACGGTCTTGTTGCAATCTTATAAATATCTTCACCAGATTTTCATTTCCCAAAGTGAAAGCCATTTCTCTGCTTTATTCTGTTACCAGGAGCCATTGTTAAACTGTCTGAATTTAAAAAATCATATAGTATCATGCTTGTGCCACTCACAAATTCCCAGGAAATTAAAAGGGGAAAAAAAATCTGAAGTGCTCAAATATCAAGATTCCTTCTGAATCTACAGTTACTATTAGTGAACACAATAAAAGGTATCCAAAGTTTACTCTTCATAAGATCTTCATAAGATGGCAAGCTATACCTTGGATACACCAGTTTTCTACATATACAGGTAAAATGATTGTTTCCAGTCTTTGTGTATAGGTATGCATGTTTGTTTGAAGGAAGAAGAGGAGGGGAACTGCCGCCTCTAGCAAAACTAAGATAGATCTGTGTACTGTCATTTAGATGGATCTGTGTACTGACATTTACAGGAAGTGGTTAGTGGCTGGCAGGAGGGAGTGACTGGTTTCTTTTTAGACGTCATTTATTATACAAAGATTGGGCCGTTTAAAGTCATATTTAGCACCCCGCAGGATATCCCCTGCTAACAGCCAATGGGCAGGGCCCCAAACCATCAAAGAAGCCTTGTAGAAGCAAGATTCTGACCGTCGTTAAGATTTTGGACTTGCTTCTCTTGAATTCACTCACAGGAATTTAGGGTGGCCACCCGCAACTGTTAGCCACAAGAAATCTCAAAACAAGGCAATACCCCAGAATCACTTTAACGTCTCTGACAGATGAAAGCAAGCCTGTGGGAAGGGACGCTGTAGGTTTTATCAAAACTGCCATGGAGTTACACTTGATCTCAAAATAGCACATCCGCAAGCATAACTTCAACAGATATAGACTAAAAATTTAAGACCCTAAAATTTCTGAAATCTAGAAAAATAAGGCTTGTAAATAGAGAGAATAAAAAATGACAACAAATATAGCTGAGATTAAAACTTTGATAGAGAAACTAGCATATGACTGACAGGATGGGAAACGTTGGGCTTCTGAGAGTGGCAGGATCCAGGCATCCGAGCTTGGCCCTAAGCTCCTGTTGTGTCTCCTCCCAGGAGTCCAGTACCCATATTAACTACAGACAGGCAGAGGGTGTGGACTTCACAGAAGCTAATTAGGAGACGTGGTGACTCCTGTCTCTAACGCATAGCAATGTGGAATTGAGACAACACTAAACATGCAAAGGCCCAGAAACCCTTCAAAGAACTGTCTACATAGCCAAGTGTCAATGAATGCAATCAAGTTAGAAAAAGCTCACAATTTCTTGCTCAGTGACCTAGCTGCCAGGAGCACTATAGCATATGGTAATTATAAGATCAATCGGAAGCCAGACTGCCTGGGTTCAAATCCAGACTCTACTATATATGCCACATTAGCACCTTTGGGCAAGTTACTTAATTCACAAAGCCTCAGTTTCCTCATCTGTAAAATGGTGATAATAGTAGTTCTGTCTCATACACTTGCAGTGAGGAGTAAATGAGTTAATTCATTTAAAGCGCCCAGATAGTGCCTGGCACACAATATATGCTCAATAATTACTGGCTACTGTTATTTGGAGGAGGAGCAAACCATTGGCTACAATTATCATTATTTGGAGGAGCAGATAAATAGATAGATAGATGAATGAATGAATAAAACAAATGAACAAGAGGGTCTAAAGAGCACTGTGCGTGCTAAGGAGTGTAAGAGGGGAACATACAAGAAAGAGCAAAACTCAATCAATAAACCATGAAGAGTCCCAAAATATAAGCAGCTCTTGGGAACGTATGTATTTTCATCAGAAAAACATACACCAGAGACCAAGTGTCTGGAAAACTATTCATCTTATGGCAGCAATAACTCAGTCTGTTCCTCTAGATAAGCCCAACAAATAACACACTAACAAAGAAGCCAAGCCACTTTTAACAGTGAATTTCCGAGTCTATCTGGGAATTGAAGAGAAAAGGTGACCAAGAACACAAGTGTAAGTTTTGCTTCTCTTTGGAACTGGGTAAAGTGTATTTATTGATCAGAAATTCCACTTTTATAAATCTCTCCAGATATGGACTCTGACCAATATGCAAACTCTGAGTGGCCTTGTCCAGTTCAGCAATTGAGGCTATTACCCTTGAAAAAGAGAAAGGAAACGAGTAAAGTTAGAAAGTAAAATGGGAAAAGCTCTAGTGTAGCACTTACGAAAGTCACTCTTAAAACCCAAGTACATTCTATGTGGAATCTAAAGAACAGAATAAACGAGCAAACAAAACAAATAGACTCAGAGATCAGAAGAAAAAACTGATGGATGCTAGATGGGAGGGGGGTGAGGATGGGGAGAAGGTAAAAGGAGTAGGAAGTACAAACCGCAGTCACAAAATAGTCCCAGGGATGCGAAATACAGAATGGGGACTATGATCACTAATGTTGTAAAGGCTGTGTAGAGTGCCAGCTGGGCACTGGATTTATCAGGGGGATCACTTCACAGGCTGTGTAGATGCCTGACCACTGCGCTACACACCTGAAAGTGAATAGAATAATACTGAATGTCAACTATAATTAAAGTACAGAATAGGGAATGTAAAGTGCAGCATAGGAGATATAGGCAATGGTATTGTAACAGCTGTATACGAAGTCAGAGCGGTAGTAGACTTGTGAGGGGTGCAAATGTCTAACATCATGTTGGTTTGTACAACTGAAACTAATATTAAAAAATAAAATTTAACTAAAAAAAGAAAAATCCAAGTGCTTCTCTCTCTGTCCAGAACTCTAACTTAACATAATCTGTTAGCCAAACCTAGATTCAAATTCTGACTTCACTGTTTCTAGCTGCGTGTCTTTGAACCAATTACTTAATCTCTTCAATCCTCAATTTCCTCATCTGTAAAATGGGGACAATAAAATTACCACTTCACACTGTCACTGTGAAGATTAACTGAGAAAACCCACGGACTATTTGGCACACAGTTAACTCATTAATGTTAACTCTTGTTATTATTGTTACTACCCTGGAGCCTCTACGCCCTAGCGGGCATCAAGGCAGCTTCAGTGGCCAATGCAAGGAGGTAGGTAAGTCAAGGTAAAGTGTGAGTTTTTTAAACAGCTCTATGACACCAACTCAATGAATAAATCAAGTTAGGCTTCAATGGCATTACTTCACAAATAACAAGAATATTTAGTTAGCCTTACTATCCCTAGTACTATTGAAAATCATTCCTCTCTTTGGGATTCTGACCATTTCCCCCCAACAAAATAATGAGATCTAGCTATTAAACTTCCCCCAGGAAAGTCTGGTAGTCAAAATCTGAAATAAATGGAGAAGACTCAAGGAAAAGAAGCCCTGTCTAAGGGGATTGCTTCTAAATTTTGCCAAGGTTGTTATTTTTGTCCAGAAATAGCTCTCATTCCAAGTGAATACACAGTGAAAGAAAGTTAGCATCTTACTTCTATCCAAACTACATGCATTTTTAAATGCGTTTCCAAATAAAAACAAAAAATGATCTCAATGGGAACACTTCATTTAGTGTGATCTGGCTAAGAAACACATGACCAGCTGAGTGTTCCTGAGACACTGCATACAGGAGGGCAGGAACCGGCTGACAAAGGGCTCAGGACTCAACACTGAGGTCGCCTGGCAGGCTGGAGAATGCCAACGGGCAGCTACATTCAAGGCTCAGAAGAAGAGTCCAGGCTACGATAAGGGTAGATACGAGAGACCAACTTAAACTATGTACCCATGGAAACCACGCTTTGAACACAAAGAACTCATTTTAGATCTCTGTGAGATAGTTTTCCAGATCTTGGCAGTAGCCCTGAACGAAAAGAGGAAGAACTTACCACCTGCAGACAGACTTGTCAGTGTCTTTACACCTGTGGACCCTTGGAGCCTGTTCTGAACCCTCATCCACAGCACAAGAATCATCTCAGTCTTGCTCAAGAGAGGCTACCACTTGGCTCTGCTCGCTTTCTGATAAAACCTGCTCTCACGACCCTTACCAGGGTCAAAGGACCAAAGTCAAATGAAACATACCTGACAGGACCTACCCTGCTAGTTCCACGTCATAATTAAGTGACCCTAGGGAAGCCACTTAATATTTCTGAACTTCAGGTTCCTGGTGTGAACAATGTATATAAAAATACTCATCGTCAGGGTTCTTATCAAGATTAAATAAGGAAGACATATAAAGTACGTAGGCGTACACCAGATGTTTAATACAGTTTTCTTCCCGTCTCTCTTCTTTTTTTTTTCCAAATCTTACTCATAAAACCAATTCCATTCTTAGTCTTGGTTTCTTGCTTCACCTGGCATTTGGTATAATCTGTTCTTGAAATACTTAATAGACCCACAAAGGTCTTAATACAGGTTCACATCATTTGTTTCTGCTCTAATATATAAAAAGAAAAACATGGTACTCGATCTACAAAGATACCCAGCAAACACAAGGAATCTGCCCGGCCTGCCGCAAATCAGATGAGTGCGTTCCTCTCATTTGCAGCTTAACGCCCCAGTGACCCCTACTGGACAAAGACAGATACAGAAGACTGAGTTGATAACCAAGAGAGAGTCTGTGATTGCTTTTATTCTAGTGAAACTCTCACACATAGAACTCGCGTTACCCAAGCTCCAGCTTGCCTCAAAACCACAGCATAGCCATAGCATAGCAGGCAGCAATGCTAACTCAGCCAGCTCCTTCCTTTCACAGGAAACCTTATCACCACAACGCTGGCTGGCTTACTGGCTGCCCCAACTGAGTCCCCTGTACCCCCAGCTCTGTGAGGAGTCCTTACAGAGAAAAGAGCAGGCGGAGAAGGAGCATCACCGGCACACAACGCCTACCCCCACGCCCTGCAATGTGTCCACTCCCCGAGCTGACTCACACTCAGCTCAGCCCAGACTCACAGCCAGCAGTCAGGGCCACTCCGTGTGCCTGGTGAGTAATGCTTCCCCCATGCATCCTCCCAGACGCCTCTGACTTAACTAGTCAAAAAAGGAAATGTGGGTAACAGTTTTAAGGGAAGAGAACACTCACCTCATCCTGCAAACACGGGTAGCTCCTCCAGCCCCTGCAGGAATTCGGAGCCATAGTGAATTTCCCCTAATGGCAGCCAGGTGGCAACGCAGAAACGCCAATGAGCACAGTAAATCCTAACTCTGACATCTGGGGACAACAGTTTCTATTTCTGATAAAACTATAAGTGATGGGCATGAGACAGAGTCCAACCCAGCCTAGAGGTCGGTGATGATTCCTTCTACCAGAGACCGCCTACCTAACAACAGCTCTGCCCAGTGGAGACGGCAAGCAGCCCCCGTATCAGACCACCTGCCATCACTCAGCCTCATATTGGGAGGCAAAACCCTAATGAAAATCAAATCTCAGAGGAAGGGGGCAGCCTCTTAAGTACCTCAAGTGCCCAAAGTAGGGGATGAGGAGAAGGATGGCATCTAGCTTTTTTGATTAGTGACTGGCACACCTGATATTCAACAAATCCTAAACAAGACAATGGCTGTAGTTCAACTTTCTCCCAATAAGCTATTCCTGGAGCATCTAAGGCCTCTAACATGAATCTCCGGAGCTATCTCAAACATTCTGGAAATCACTGCCAAGAGTCAGACAACCCAGGGAAATAGAGAAGGATCTTTGATGGATAATTGACTTTAAAGATACTTTGAGCAATAATCCATGATAAGTTATCAATCAGCAAAACTTTAACTAGGGACTCAATTAAATTGGCTCTGTACTCCAAATACATAATACCACTAATTTTTAAAAATTTCCTTGCAATTAGGGTACTTTCAGTACAGTTGCCTACATTTTTTCTCATAATCTATGGGTCCCCAATGCCTTGGAAGAAAACTATTATCCAGCTTTTGACAAAACCCAGAATATGCAAGATCCTGGTTTATCAAAAAGGAAAAAAACTTGTGATCATTATCTATGACAAAATTACCTAATTACTAAGACCAAAAAAATGTACAGAAATTTTCAACAAGAATGAAACAAAAAGTGCCCTTTGGTTAACCTTGGATTAACCAGAATATTTAATTAAGCCTATATCAGATTTTATCACTACATAGCAGTTTGAGAAACTGAGAAGGAGGTTATAGTTCCAGCTCTGACATTAGCTTATTATATGACTGCAGGATCCTTCAGTCACACTGGAGCTGTTTATTCATTCATAAAATGAGCTGACATTCTAGATCTCTAAATTATTTTCCAGTTCTAAAATTCTGTGGTTCTGTGAAATATTTAGTTGCTTAGGTTCTATGTTAACTGTTAACAATAACAAAGATAAAATTACAAAGCCAGTCTTATAATGTACTGTTCTTTAAGAGCTTGGAGTCTAACCAGGGAAGTGGTATGTGTACAAACAATTACAGCATAAGGCAATATATGCTGTGTTATGAGGGTGGCAAGACCACAAGAACTCAGGGAACGGAACTTCAGGAACTCGGTCAATGGAATGGTCATCTCCAGCCAGAGAAGTATTAAAATAAGAAAAAGGTTCCCATGGATGGGGCTTACAAGCTGGGTTTAGAAGAATATGTAGGATGTCAACAGTCCAAAATTTGAAGACTAGGCATTCCAGGAGGAAATATGGCATGAGCAAGAAAATGGGGGAAAAAGGTACAAGTGAAGCTATTGGGAAGATTCACTCCTGCCAACTTGAGGTCACACATGGCAGGCTTAACATGCACATTTATCTTCATTCTTTTCAGAAACCTTAGGAAAATGACAGTAAAGGAATAAAAATGGCACAAACCCACACAAAAGAAGAAAAATATCAACAAAAGCTTGATGAACTGGAAAGTGAATAAACGCCTACTAATCGGAATTTCAGCTTTCTCTTTCTGCTAGGTGCCTGTGGAGACTGGGGGCCAATAAGATACCAGGTACGGGCGCTGCAGGACTCCAGAAAGCTGAGGAACTGAAAGCACCCCCAAGGCTTGCAGGAAGGGGAGGAGAGCTGCAGGGTGAGGCGGAGAGCAAGGCTGGTTAAAAGTTTTCAGGCCCTCATGAGGTCAGAAGTGAGGTGCCTCACGGAAAACGGGGGTATTTAGTGAAATGTGACAAATGAACAAGCCTCTCCCTCCTGCCCCACTGCCCTGCTTGGCAACCCCAGGGCTCCGGCTGCCAGGCTTAAGAAGCCTGAGACAGGAGACTGGCCCATTCCACTCTGGGGAAACCGACCTCCCCAACCTGGTCATTCATTAAGAGCATACCAGTCACCAAGGCCCACAAATCAGATCTTCTTAAATAGGAAAATCACCAAGAAACATCAGACACTTTAAGAGTCTCTAACATGAAAGACAGAGGCCAAAATGAACAAAGAGAAGCTTGAAACAAATAGAGACAATACTGGATGGAAAGGAAATCACTGAAGGGACTGTAATTAATATCCTCAGAGAGCCCTAAGAGGCAATATTGCCACAAAACTAGTAGTATAAAAAATGGATACTCAGAGATATAAAAAATGATAGCAAAAATAAATAATTTTAAAGAAGAATTAAAAGAGAGAGCTGAGGATCTTTATCATAAGTTGGTGGGGGGGGGGAGAGAGAGAGAGAGAGAGAGAGAGAGAGAGAGAGAAATATGTAGAGGGGGAGAAAAACCAGAGGATCAAAGTCCAACATTCAATTAACAGAAGTACCAGGAAAAAAAAAATGGAGAAAACGGAAGAGAGGAAATTATCAAAGAACTAATAAATGAAAGATGTGTTTTCAAATAAAAGACCACAGAGAACTCAACTCAGAAAATTTAAAATGATCCTCACAATGCACATCATATTTCAGAACACTAGGGATAAAAATAAAATCCTAAAACCTATTAAAAAGATAACAGGTAACAAACAAGTCAGGCACCAGTGATGGAAGGAGAACTGACTCTGGGTGGTGAACACACAATGCAATACATAGCTGACGTATTATAGAAACATACACTGGAAACCTGTGTAATTGTACTAACCATTGTCACCCCAATAAATTTAATTTTTAAACAAAGTTAGGCACCAGAATGGCATTGGATTTCTCCACAACACTGGAAGCGTGGGAGAGGCGAGCTTTCAAAATTCCAGTGGAAAAGTCATTTGCAATCTAGAACTCTATACCCAAATTCTTTAATCAAATGAAAAGTAGAATAAAGACGTTTTCAGATAAGCAAAGTCTCAAAAATATTTCTCTCTCATATATCTTTTCTCAGGAAGCTACACTAAGAAATATTCCAAAATCGAGATGGAGTGAACCAAGCAATATGACAGCCTGAAATCCAGGAAACATGGGATCCAACACAGAAGAGAGGTGAAGGAATTTCCCAGTACAATGTTGAAGCGAAGTCCCAAGATGACAGATTTACTAAACGCTTCAGTTGGAGAACATAATTGGAGAATAGAAATCTCCTGGAGGATGTCTCCAAAGAAAATATTGAACCAAAAGATTATATATGTTCCAACATACTTGAAGTTTTCTTAAAGTCCTGTGGGAGAGCATGGAGATAGGTACATGGAACAGTAAACAAATGAGAAAATAGGGCAATTATTAATTCCAGGGAAAAAAGTTAAAAGTTGGTCAAGAAAGAAAATGTCATAAAACAAATACTATGTGGTTCAGGTGTAAGCAATATAGTCATATAACAATAATATAATATATAAACTAAACACTGAATGTCACGCATTGGCAATAATGTATGATCATGGAAAGCCGGGGGAAGAGGACGTGTGTGAAGGGGGCAGATGAAAGCACTAAACCCTAATCTTCTACAATAGAACATCAACAGAGAATGTCTAAAGCTGAAAAATCAATCATTAACGAGTACAAGGGTATATTTAAGAAATGCAGCGGAAAATACTAAAAGAAACAGCTAAATAACTTGGAAGCAATTCTCAGAGGGAAGGGGGGATGGGACAGATAACTCCTATCATAAGCCTCACAGTGATATTTGACCTTTTAAAATAAGAATACATATAATTTTGATAAAAGTAATTTTATAGAAAGTGGGGCTGGATTATGGAAGGTCTTAAATGACAAGATGAGTTTGGATTTTATCCTGTAGGTGAGAATGGGCCCGTAAAGGGGTCCTTTTCCTCCCCTACCAAAAAAACACAAAAAAAAACCCAAAGAGATATTTAAATCCCAGCGCCCACAAATAGTCCCTTAACATTCCGGTTAATTGGCATACTGGACTATTTCTGTCTTACCACTGCTCGACCTCCTGATCAAAGGCCTTTAGCTCCTAACCCACGGGGGAAAGGACCTGCATATACTGTGGGGCAGGTACAAAGAGAATGTTAAGGTCAAGACCGGCTTCTGCACAGACTCATCTGACTCAGTGAATCAGGTGCTGACTCAGAAACAGCAACGGCAGCGATTACCCTCGGGGGGCTCCCAAATCAAACCCACTCTAAGGAACATTTTCCCCTGGATCCTTTGGCACTTCAGGTTTAAAGTCTCTTCTAATGATTTCTTATTTCAAGGACACATAACAAGGAGAAGCACAACTAACAGAGGAGAGAGATTGCTAACTAAGGCCCAGGGAAGCCCAGCACCTTCTCTAAGAAACAAGGTGTCTCAGTCAGTCCCCCTCCGTTCACGTCCTCCTTGCCCGACTCCAAAGATGGGTTGTGGTCCCCCCGTGTACCTAGCAGAGTGTCCAAAAACAGAATTAATGATCAGCCAGAAGAGGGCAACAACTGAAGACAGTGCCAAGTAATAAGTAAAGATTTCCTGCCTCCCATTCCAATTTCAGGGTTTTTTGTTTCGTTTTTCACTTTTTCTTCTTACTTGTGATAGATATATCTTAAGGAGAGGCAGTATCTTCTGCTTCTTGGCAGCGTCCTATGCTACCTAAAAGTCCCTATCTCCATGCCACTTTCAGATGAACGATTCAGTTTCATCTTTGTAAACTGCCGATTTAGCCTCCAACCCCACAATGACAGACTCCGGCAGTGCTAAGGCACAGTGGTGAGAGGAGCACTGTCTTACAGTCTTAATATAAATGGTAGACGGAATATCTAACCAACTGTAGTGCTTTGCAGTGTGAAAAGATACCAAAACTTATCCTTCCTCCTGACTCTAAGTTCCCCCCACTTATCAGCTTCATCTATATATACCACGGAGAGCCCCCAACTCAAAGGGAAAAAAAGAAACTTAATTGAGGTTAAAGCAAAAATCCAGCTCTTATCAATAAGACCGGAGGGAACCAGAGTACTTTTGGAAATAAAGCACCTGAGATTTGACCTCCTGGTATCTGTCTAGGCAAGTTCCTATATGTACCATGTTTCCCCGAAAATAAGACCTAACCGGAAAATAAGCCCTAGCATGATTTTTCAGGATGACATCCCCTGAACACAAGCCCTAATGCGTCTTCTGGAGCAAACCTTAATAGAAGACCTGGTCTTATTTTTGGGGAAACACGGTAATAAATCAGGGAGAAAACCACATCTCAAGCCACCATGAGCACGTGAGGCTCAATTCCAAGTCAAAGGCCCTGCTCGCCGTGGAGGTGATGGTGCACGGAGCGCAGGAGCCCGTCTGCACCACACTGCGTGTGAAGGGAGTCCACGACCGGCCCAGGATGTCTCACCCAGATACAAACACAGTCCACCCACAACAGGCACAGACTTGACCACAGGCTCTGAAGGCTCGTGAACAGCACTGCCCTCACCAGGGCCCGTGAGAAGAAAGGCACTAACAAACAGACGACGTTTCTTGTGGTCTACGCTAATCAATCATTCTGGCTGCCCGGGCAACCACAGTACTCAACACCTTCCTCCAGTGCCTCAATCAAGGTTCCTGTCTCCACCTGTTCCTCTGACATCATCCTGTCATTATATTTTCTTTGAAATTCCTTTGATGACAAATGAGTCAGATTTTCCTGCCAACACAGGCCTAAACCCCTTCCAGGCAAGTCATTCTTTTTAAGTCAGTCCTCTGGGGGCAGGGCACCTCGGGAAGGCTCCTCCAGCTACTATCTCCACACCTTCCAGGAAAGAATGCTTCAGAGCAAGATCAACAGCCTGGAGGAAAAATGTAAGAAATGAAAGACGTGAAGTTCTTGGCGGAGCTGGGAATGGGGCCTGGAAGCCAAGACAGAAACGATCTATTCCAGTGAGACACACAGTTGAGAGGGTAAATAAGAACTAGGGTAGGACACAAAGGGTCAAACTGAAAACTTGGAAAGGCTTCAACCTCGGAGCATTCACCTTGAAAGGTTTGGTTCCTGATACAAAGTGTCATCAATTATTCTGCAAGAACTGATTACAAACCTCAATTTCTCACCTTGAGGCGCTTTGAGGCAACAGTAACCTGCCCTCTGTTCAAGGCAATGATGCTCAAATTTCAAGATTCACAGTGACAGGGATAAAGGGCCAGGAGCCAACTGACAAAATATTATTCACATATACACACAGATTACCCTCATTTTTTTATAACAGCTATACTGAATTTAATTCACATACCATACAATTCATCCTTTTAAAATATACAATTCAATAGATCTCAGTATATTCACAGAATTGTGCAACCACCATCACTATGTAATTTTAGAGCATTTCATTACCCCTAAAAGAAACCCTACATCCATTAGCAGTCAATTACCATTCCACCCTCCGCCAGCCCCCGGCAACCACTAGTCTACTCATTGTCTCTATGGATTTGCCTAGTCTTTATAATGAAATTATACAGTATGTGGTCTTCTGTGCCTGGCTTCTTTCAGTTAGCATGGTATTTTCACGTTTGATCCATGTTAGCATAAATTAGTACTTCGTTCCTTTTTATCACTGAGTAATACTCTGTTGTATGGCTATGCCACATATTGTTTATCCATTCATCAGCTGATGGATATTCAGGTGGTTTCTACTTTTGAGCTATTATAAATAACGCTGCTATGAACATGTGCGTGCAGGTTTTGCGTGGGGATACACATTTTCATTTCTATTGGATATCTACTTAGTGGAATTGTAACTTAGTGGTCATGTGGCAACTCTAATTTTTGGAGGAACCACCAAATTGTTATCCAAAGCAGTTGCACTATTTTACATTCCGACCGGCAAATGTATGAGGGTTCCAATTTCTCCACATCCTCCATGTGTCTTTTGGACGATAGTAGGCATTCTAGTGGGTATGAAGCGGTATCTTGTGTTGTTTTTTCTCTCTTTTTTTAAAGGAGGGCACAGCTCACAGTGGCCCATGCAAGGATCGAACCTACAACCTTGGTGTTATCAGCATCGCGCTCTAGCCAACTGAGCTAACCGGCCGCCCCTCATGATGGTTTTGATTTGCATTTTCCTAATGACTAATGATGTTGAGCATCTTTTCATGTGCTTATTGGCCATTTCTGTATTGTCTTTGGAGAAATGTCCAAAGTTTTTGCCTATTCTTCCATTCTGTGAGGTCTTTTCACTTTTTTTTTTTAACTTCTATTTATTTTAAGTGTGTTTTTCCAGGACCCATCAGCTCCAAGTCAAGTAGTTGTTTCAATCTAGTTGTGGAGGGCACAGCTCACAGTGGCTCATGTGGGGATCGAACTGGCAACCCTATTGTTAAGAGCACCACGCTCTAACCAACTGAGCTAACCGGCCACCCCACCTTTTTACTTTTTAAATAGTGTCCTATGAAGCACAAGAGTTTTTAATTTTGATCAAGTCTAGTTTATCTATTTTTTTTTCACTTGTGCTTTTGGTGTCATATTCAAGAAACAACTGCTTAATCCAAGGTCACAAAGATTTATTCCTGAATTTTATTTTAATAGGTATATAGTTTTAGCTTTTACACATAGGCCTATGAGCCATTTTGAGTTAACTTTTGTAGATGCGTAGACGTTTGAGGGTGGGATCTAACTTCATTCTCTTGCATATGGATAGCCAATTGTCCCAGGATAATTTGTTGAAAAGACAATTCTTTCCACATTGAATTGTCTTGGCACCTTTGTCAAACATGACTTGACCATAAATACAGAGGGTTAACTTTAGAGTCTCAATCTATTGAATTTATCTGCATGTCTATTCTTATGCCATTGCCGCACTCTTGATTACTGTCGCTTTGTAGAAAGCTTTCAAATTGATAATTGTGAGTCCTATAATTTTGTTATTCTTTTTCAAGATTATTTTGACTATTATGGGTTGCTTGCATTTCTATACGAATTTTAGGGTCAGCTTCTCAATTTCTGCAAAAAACACCAGCAGGGATTTGACAGAGATTGCACTGAATCTGTAGATCAGTTTGGGGAGTTTTGCCATCTTAATGACAGTAAGTCTCTCAATTCGTGAACATATAAAAAGCAATCCGAGTCATTGTTTTCTGATACTTTGAAACAAAAATACTCAAATTTCCTTATGCTCTGTCAAATACTTAGTACACTGGAAACACTACATTTTGAGGACCCCTCCCAAAAAGAAGTAATATACTAAAAGATACTGATTACAAACCCACAAAGTGTCTTTCCTATTGCAAAGCAACACATTATGTTTAACAGGTTTCCAAAACAACTCAGCACTCTAAGAACTTAATCAAGCGTAACTAGGGCTGAGAGGAACAGCAGCGGCTGCTGTTGGGCCCCACTGGTCTCCGCTTATTCCACTTCAGTAAAGGAAAAAGGATGGGATAACGACGACCCATTTCTCCACCACAAAGGCCTCAAGTATGACAAAATAAAAGTGTTCATAAATTATCTTACATCTTCTTTTACAAATTCGCCACAAATCATTCCTGAAAGAAAGAAATCTTTGCATCATCATACTAGAGTAGGGAACCAGAAATTTTATATCAAATGGACTTGTTTGTAACAATCTGGTTGGAAGAGGAGAAGCAAATATAGTAAGTCTTGCTGTTGCATTTATCTAACAAACACTTCACTGAAAGCTGTCTGTCTAGCCTGGCTGGGGGCGGAGGTGATGGAGACCACGGAGGTGCTGAAGGACCACTCTGCTCTCCTCGGTTGCGTCCACACTTACGAGACTGGAATAAAGGCAAAGACTAGGATAACTTTATACTATATCAACCATACTATTAACATTATGTAGTTAAGGAGGCAGAAGGCTAAGCAAAGGCCCTCTGAAGCCTGCCATCAACTCGACCTCTCCCATCTCACATCAAAGCTACCACTTCAAACATAATTAAATGCCTACTCTGTGCACCAGGCAATGATCTTTACACACATAACTCTAATCCCCATTCCTACTTTTTTAGGTAGGAATTGTCACCCCCATTTTATAGAAAAGGAAACTGAGATTTACAGAAATTGAGTAACTTGTCCAAGACCACACAGCTAATAAGTAGCAGAGCTGGGATTCGAACCCAGGCATCTTCAATTCCTTACCTGGTGCTTTTCCCACTAGTCCAGTGGCTTTCCAAATATCCCAAATCACCTATCTACGCCTCATACCAAGACCTTCAAGGAACGAAAGACACAGAAGGGTAGCTAAGTCCTACTCCAATTCTGAGTGGAACTGATTTTCCAAGACCAATGAACACAACATGGGGAGGCAGGGAAAACAGGCAGAGGTGGAGGCAGGGAGAGAGGGAGAAAAAAGGTGAGACAGGGAGGGAGAGAAATATGATTCAAGACAAAGGTGGACATCAGTAAAGAAGTGTGTTGGGGGGGTTCACCTTGCAGCTAAAAAATGAACCTGAATAAAAGCAGGCAGCCCTGGCCAACAAAGATAAGATGACTCTGGTCAAAACCACAGCCTTTTTTTCCTGGTGATTTCCATTTCTCCCCTGAAAACAGAAGTTAAAATATCATTGAATCACTGTTTAATCATTCTCCAGAAGTTCACTGTGGTTTAACTCCTTATATTCCAGCACACTCCTAGAAAACCATGGAAGGAAACTAAAGAGACCATCAAGAGATGGCTAAAGTTGACAAAAGCAGAAGGAAACTTTCAATAAGTGTAAGGCTCCAGAACCACTTTACCAAGCAGGAAGTTTTATATTAAGCTCCCGGGCCACCTGTTCCTTCAGCTTCCCAATCTGACACCTAATTCATGCCAGCGCTATGGTTCATGAAGTGGTTCCATGAGGGAGACGCCAGAGCAGAATTTCACTCCTGAGGGTCAAGGCTTTCAGACTGTTGGAATGTGCCTAGTAAAGACATGGTGGGGGTGTCTGGGCAGCTGGAAGCCTCCACATGGGAATTCAATCAGGACAACTGCTTTGCCTCAACCTGAGGCTATGAATTTAAAAATGAATCTCAGTGACCCTCCATGACTTAAGAATTGTTTGGGAAAGAATGTTGTTGAATCCAGCAACTATTTGCCCCACTGGGGCGAACCAGAGAGAGGGAAAAAGAGAGAAATGCTCTTACTAGCCATTCTCAAGGAGTCTGCCAGGACAAAACGATGAAGGAAATCCCAAGTCGGTCTCCCCGAGAGCAAAGGCTTATAAAATACTGTGTATTTCTGTATTACTTGTATTTTCAGATTTCAGGAAGGGTGTTAATACATGTATAGCATCTGTGAGATACTAAGATTTAAAAGGAAAAGCTACAGTGTAACCCTCAAGCAGCCCACTGGCAGGCCTCTGTGCACTGTCTGTCTCACTGGGGACAGGGACACAACCAGGAGGCCTTGTGTTCTTCTCCTGGAATCTGTAAACAGAAGGCAGTGGGGAAGAACGGTTTCCCGACAGCCTAGAGACTGCGGAAATCCCCTACTCAGTGATTCCCATTTCTCAACTTGATTAAAAGAACTACCACCCAGATTCTTGGAAATTGCCATTTTCCTTATTCAATTGGGAGCTTTATCACCATGGCAGTGCAGCTTTTCTTTTGAGCTAAATAGCTACAGGATTTCAGTATTATTCTCACCCAAATGATTCTTAAGACTTGAAGGGCACTGGGAACAGCCCAGAAGGCAGTGGCTCTCCCATTCACTACAGCTGCTGCTCGAGACAGCAGAGTAAACAGCGCGTAGAGCAGAACTGAGATGTTTCCACAGTCACCTCGTGGAGCTGACTCCGAAAGGTTACACGACCGATGCCAGTTAGAAGCTGGGCGTGCGGCTCGCAGACTTCCCTTCCTCTACGCACCCAGACACCCCTACCACCACCAACAACCCCCTCTCCATTGGCAATAAAAATGTTATGAAAGACACATGGCAAGACTCCTAGACCCCTCTCTGACGTTCCCTTCTTTACAGCAAAATGACAGGCCTGCTGTAGCTATTTGTGCATTAGTCATCAATCTGGAAAACTTACATACGAAGCCCTGTTAGGGTGTCCTGAGACTCCACACCTGAGACTCCAAAAGTGAATCATGGTTGTTGAAGTTTTTGTTTCACTGGAGGGTTTTAGTGGTTAATTGTTCTGTGTGTGTTAATTGTTCTGTGTGTTTTTTTTCCGCGGCAAAGAAAAAATATATGAGGCTGAAAATAACCCATTTTCCTTCCTTGGGACTGAGATAGCAAGGACAACAGTTTTGACCTTTGTTATAATGTGATGTTTTAAACCAACAAAAGCTGAAGGAACCAGACAACACTTCAGGGACAGGTTGGGGCAGGGTAGCCAAGAACAGAACTATATGCCCTTCCCAGCCAGGAGCTCCTACTGCCTCCAAGTTTGAAAGAAAACACTGCATACACTTCCCCCAAGCCTGAGGAATTGTTTGATTTACATGCAGCAAAGGCTATCCTTTCTCAAATCATCTTTCTTATTATAGTTGTTTTTTTCTGATAGCCCCCTCTGCTCAAAAGAAATAGTTGAGAGCAAGGGAGAGAAATTACCTAGGATAATGCTTACCAGTACCTCCTAGAAGGAAGAACACGGGGAAGAAAAGGGAGGAAAAGTTAAAGAACCCCATTTTTTTCCCAGCTGCCCTTTTCACTGAATCAACACAATGGGTCCTGAACACCCTGGGAAACTCCACCTCGCCCTATGTGAGGACCAAACTAGCATTCAGTGCCTTGTATTTGGGGATTTTTCCAAGGTCCCAATGAACAGCACCTGCATCTCCTCCAGGTCTGTGACCAAATCAGGACAAGAGAAATGACCACCTCTGAGTCTCTCTGCAAGTACACATACACCTTCTTTTCTAACGGTAACCCAGGGGCCTGCAAGCCCCTTGAGAGCAGGGACCACGTCCGTGTTCCCAGCACCTGGGCCTGGGCCTCGCAAGAGTGGAATTCTACAAATGTTTGTTGACCTTAACTACCCTTCTGTGTTCCAGCTGATTTCCTACACAAACCGTTGCCCTCCTAGAACTCTGGTCACCCATGTCCCTTATCTCAAACCTCTAGGCCAAGGACAGTGATTCCTGGTCCTACAAGTCGTAGCACAGCTCTGGTTTCTGGACTATCCCAAGAGATACCATACAAGTCTCAAACACATCTTTGAAACAGAACTAATTTTAACCCTTTTGAAGTTCATATTGTCTAGCATTTTTCTTAAGAAACTGAAATCAAATTAAACAAAAGAAGCCACAATTCCCCAAAGGCAGCAGGGGAAAAACACAGTTAAAAGGTCTTACAAAGGACTGCTCCTACTCAAGGCTTCAAAGGCAAACAATGCCATTCAGAGGAAAGACGACCCAGTCACAGGTCGTGGTGTCAGCACGTCAACGAGCAGCTGACCAGCTGTGTGACTTGGGGAAAGTGTCCTCTGACCTCTCTGGGTGGGCTAACAGCCCCCACTGCTCAGTGTCATCTCCTTATAATCCCACAAATTTGGACTTGATCCAAGAACCAACTAAACATCTACGGTTAAACCAGTGATGCTTAACAGATCTAACAAAAATTAATTTCTAACTGGCCTAGCAGAAGCAGAAATTTTCTATGGAAAAATGACCTAAAGGGGGGAGAAAATGAAGGAAACAAAGGGCCATTATATAAAGGATAAAAATCAAAAGTCAGAAGAGGACCTGAGGTGAGGAAAGCGAAAGCTATGACTTCAGAATTTAAACAAAGAAGATTATTCGAGGTCTTCCCCTCCCACTCACTCTCCCAACCACCTTTTCAAGGGTCCTGAACACTGAAAACAATTAAGAAACGCAACAGGCAAACACACAAATAAGCATTCTGGACAAGAGAAGAATTGCTGAGAGCTATAAAACAGATTTAGAACAAGGATTTACAAAGTGGACGAAGAAATGAGAAAAACAGAAAGCAAAAAAATATACATAGGAGAATCACAATACACTTGCATTTAACTATACAAACTTGACCATAAGAGAGAAATTATTTAAACACATGCAGAGGTTTGCCCAGAGCGGCACTAGATGAGGTTTTACCCCAAGGGGAGGGTACGTACTGGGGTGAACGTGAGACGAGAGGACTTGAATCGAGGCCTCGGCAAGTCTCAGTTCCCGTGCACCCCTCACGTTGTGAGCACCTTGGATTCTGAATTTAATCTACTATTTGAGAATACTTACTTTTTTCATATAAAATGATCTCTAATTATAGGCCAGCTATACACAAAACCATGTTTATATACTTCACTGATGGGTCACTTAAGATATTTTTTCAAGGACAATGTTGATTCCTTGGGATTTTCCCTGTATGTGCTGACTTTGGAACGGAACATCCTGCAAGACGTCCAAAGAGACTTCACCTTGTGGAGACGGGGAGGGCAAAAAGGCAGGCATGGAAATCCTTTCTAAAAGCTAAAGGCAATACAGAAAAGGGCAAGGAAGAGACAAAAAGCTTAAATTTCCGTGTCACTTCCTTTGCCACCCCTTGCAACTTGGGAAAGGAGGTGGTAGCTTGTAAAAGAGCCCAGAGCCTTGGGGCAGGTCATGCAGCGGGTGTCTTCCTTCTGGCCGGACACTTGCTCAGAGCCTCTATCAGTGACACGCCCAGGCTGCTACTGGGGTCACTGGGAATGGCCCAGCCCTGAGGACCCCCCCTTTCCCTACTGAGATGCCCCCTGCTCTGCTCACTACTGTGTATGTATGTGGAGGGCCAGAGGCCGCTCCTCTACAGCTTGATTCAGGCTCTCCTGGGAAACAAGAAACCTCACTGCGTTCAGACAAAGACTGAGAAAGTGGGTGACTTCCTGTAGTCATGACCCACTCCCACCCCACAAATAGGAACTGCTTTGCCAAAGAGTAATAAGTTCCTTCTAATGAAATAGATTCCCTTGCTGACATTCAGCTAAGGAGACAATGAGCCTCTAAGCTGTGTCCACATTAGAGAATAAACCTGGTCCTTTGCCCTGACTGAGAAGATCATGCCTGATGTGAACATTTGCCTCCTTTTTATTCTAAAAAGACAAAGGCTTGACTCTGCTAGCCCTAGAAAGCCACATTTGGAATAATTAGGCAAATAAAACTACACTCAACATTTGCCATAGATAACAGCAGTAATATTTTACTGAAATTGTAGTTGGTATTTACTGAGCACTTACTATGGTCTAAGTATTGTCTACATATTATTAACTCATTCAATTCTTATTACAACTATGAAATGGTACTATTATAATCCTCACTTTCTAGCTGAGAAACTCTGGCCTAAAGAGAAAGGTTAAGTAACTTGCCCAAAGTCACACTAAGTGGTAGAGTGGGGGTTCAAGGTCAGATCAGCCCCGCAGGGCCTTTGGGAACTACTGTTTTGGGAAGATTTCATAAAACACAGAAAAAAAGAAAGGCTAGTGAAAACAGTTACCAAAAACTTGGACAGATTTTGTTGTTTATTTTTTCATCTGCATAAATGGGTGGTAAAGCATGAGAGTCTCTCCTAGTCTTAGTTTGCTATCTTTCCTTCCCCCAAACCCCTCAAGCACAGTACCTTCAGAGGCTCTGAAGTCTTCCCACAGCAGCTTAAGGAAAAGAAAAAAATGAGAAGAAGGCCTTAATCAAAAGCCCTTTTCTTCTGGCAAACAAAAGGCCTTGGTATTTCCACAGACAGACTAGCTTTTCTTAACCCTAACCAAAGGTTCTTTGGCAGAGAAAAAAATATGAAAATGTTAGGCTTAGGGGAATAGCTTGTGCTTTAGGCTTTTGTGGCCCACTCAGTAAACCAGCCCACTGAAACACAAACACAGCAGCCCCTCAGTAACTCTGGGACCTAGAAAGAGAAAGCAGAATTCCTGTTCGTGGGGTCTAACCCCTTTCTCCCTTACCCCTCCCTGAGTGTTCAACAGTCTTATAAGCACACTAGGAAAAAAACATCTGAAGATACAGACACATAACAGATTAAATTCTGACAGTGAAAGAAAAGCAACAAGGTAGGTGGAAAAGAGCAGAAGACCTAGCTCCAGGGCATTCTCACTACCCTCTGTGCTTCTCACCCCAAATCAACAATTCAGAGTTTTAGCACTTGCCTAAGTAAACTGTTAAGATATGGTGGCAATTGTTTCAAGTGCTTTCTCCACTCAACACTGGGTTTCAGGGGCAGGATGTGGCACTGAATGGTCCTAAGTGGTCGACATTTTCCCAACAGGGTAGAGAGAAATTAAGACTATTTTATATTAAAAGGTAAGTAAGGGGGGGGAGGGGGGAGGATCGGAGACAGTCTGCCAGAAGAAGCAGGCCCAAGCAGCACTCATCTCAGATATGTCTGGGCTAAACTCAGAATCTGTGACACCCCATCCTTGGATGAACACAGCAGCATGACTCTAACAAGCCTCTACACCGAGCCAACAGCACCCTCCCCTTGCTGCCTTGCCCAGGACATTAGGAACAAAACCACGAGGAGGACATCTCCTAGCAGCCAGGTCTCTGTCACATTAGGGAATAAGAGTTGCCAGGTGTGAGGAGTCTCAGTACGGCTTTGAAATCCCTCGGAGTGAGCAGCCCAAATTAAGGTGATTACTATCTATAATGGTCCCAACCCCTGAGGTGTTAAGCCATGAGGTAATGAGGCCCCGCCGTGTCTCAGGATTCTGAATCATCTCTGATTACCCTGGAAGTAGGTCCTGCTTGTTCTCAGGAAGTATCAAAAGCCAACCGAGTAAAAGTAAAAGGCACTGCTCCGCCAGGCTCAATTGCTGGCAAGTTTCAAACGCCTGGCATATAGTAGGCTCTCACATATTTGCTGAACGAATAAATGAATAAAACATTTAATCTTAAACTGCTATAATCAGTTCCTTCCTCCACCCAAGAGGGCGGAGGGAGTGTCAGAGAAGAATTCTAGATGGTAGAAAGAAAAACCTTTCTTTTCCCTGCCATTCCCTGGCGATCAAGCTCTTCTGTTGCAAAGCATAATGCTCCCTTCTATACAAAATTCATTCCTCTACTGTTCTCCCGCAGCGTGGAGTGGGAGAACAGGCCACACCACCCCAGTCAGGGTCGATGTTCTTCTGCAGCTGGTGCTGCAAGATGGCAGCGCACAGTCAGGGAGACGGCCACTTGCAGCAGTTTTTAACAGCAACAACTTGGAAACAACCCAAATATTCATCAACAACAAGAGGATGGCTAAGTGACGCCATTATCAACATTATAACTCCAAAACCTGTAATGACTATAAGGAAATACTAAGAAACTCCTGATAACATTACATAAAAAAGGCATGCAATCACATTTGTATATGCTAAGAAAAAGAAGCCAGACACAAAAGGCCACATATTATATTATTCCAATTATATGAAGTCCCACAACAGGCAAATCCGAAAGCAGATGAGTGGTTGTTGGGGAGGGAGCGACTGCTTCATGGGTACAGGGTTTCCATTTGGAGTCATGAAAAAACTCTGAAACTAGATAGTCCTGACGATTGCACAACATTGTAAATGTATTTAATGTCAAGGAATTGTACACTTTAAAATGGTTACAATGGTACATTTTATGTTATGTGCATTTTACCACAATAGAAAAAAAAGGATTGGAAAAAAATACATATAGACCAGGATTACAATTATGTAAAGCAAACATGGGCCAGAAAGGAACACATACAAATCCCAACATCTGTTAAATTAAAACGGGACTTCACTGATGTTGGACCCAAAAAAAAAAAAAAAATCAGGAAAGGAAAATAAAAATTCCAGAAGCATACAGACAGCCCTAACGTCACAATCACAAGCCTACAAATAAGTGCCCACCAAATGGGGGACAGTTACTAGCTCACTAGGCACCATGGGGTGAAGGACAGGGTCTCAGGCCTCCTTAGCCCAGTCCTCTCTAATCCCCCTTAAAAAAACCTCCCCAGGGCACAGAAACCATCTGTTTCAACAAAGCCTAGAGCCCTACAAGCATATTAACTCTTTCACTGCTGACCTCCTACAGATGGGCTTCACCCAATATTAAGTACTTGTCATTTTTAAAATGCCTCTAAATGTTAGAATATAAGCTCTACCATGGAAGAGACTTGGCCTGTTGGCTGACATATCCTAATACCTGGAATAAATGTGTATCAGTGGATACTCAGTAAGTGATTTGCCGAAGGAAACCATTAAATGCCTTTTCCCTATCATAATTGCTTCATTTATGCCTTACTTTCTAAAGTCTCCCTCTTGTCATTTGTCCTCACTTAGAGTCGGACCTGGTTTCTTCAAATTCAGTCGACCAGTAAGTATTTGTCTGCCTAAGTACACAGTACAACCAGTCTCCTCACTGCGTGGTTTCCTGGTGGATCCCAGTGCCTAGCACAGCACGCATGGTGGGTGCTCATATATATTTGTCAAATGAAAGAACGATTCACTTTGGTTACCACACCCTTATAAGTGCTCGGGAATGGGCGCTTCAACTTGGCTAGGTATGAGCTAGGTGCCGTGAGAGATAGAAACGTAATGTCCATAAAAGAGTCCCCTGAAAAGCTTACAATTTTAATAGGGAGACAAAATGAGAGTGTGGGAATGTGATACATCAACGCGGACAATGTGCATCAAAGTCTTCATGGAGAAGAGAGACCTGAAGTGAGGTTGAAGAAATGGAGAGATTTCAGCGAAGTATAAAGAACAAGGGCAGTCCAGGTAAAGAGAACTGCACAAGGAAAGGCCAGAAGAGAGAATGAATGAAGCACTTCAAGGCACAATGAGGAGATGGATCTGTCTGGCGCTAAAGGTGTGTTCTAGGAAAGTAGAATGGGTCTAGGAAATTATGTAACATCAGCCTGGATAACTGGGGGAGAGCGGGGCGGTCACAGCATAAGAGGTCTTTCTTACTTTGGGTAATAGAAAATACTAAGACGTAGCTGGCAGTGTTAACTGGAAGGGACAGGACATAGCAAACAAAACAGGAGGCGCTTGCAGTAATTCAGGCGTGCGGTGGTGAGTGACTGGACTAGAGTCATGGCAAAGGGAGTGGGAAGGAAAGGGAAAATTTAAGAGAAATTCTGAAGAAATAAAAGAACTCAATGACAGATTGAAAAATGGGGGTTGATGAAGAGAGAAGAGTCAAAGATGTCTCCAGGGTTTCTGATCTCGGAGACTGGAAGAATGTGAGCACAACTGTCAAAAATGGGAGAGAGGGGAGGAAAGCCAAGTCTAAAACTTGGTTTTGAAAATACTGAGTTTGCAGAGATATCCAAGGATAGATGTCCTGTAGGCAACTGAAAAAAAGAGACTAACAATTGAAAGATTTTTGTATCTACAATGGTATTATTCAGCCTTATAAAAGAAAGAAATCCTGGGGTGGCTGGATGGCTCAGTTGGTTAGAGCTTGAGCTTTAAACAACAGGGTTGCTGGTTCGATTCCCACATGGGCCAGTGAGCTGCGCCCTCCACAACTAGATTTAAGACAACGAGCTGCCGCTGAGCTTCTGGAGGGGCGGCCGGATGGCTCAGTTGGTCAGAGCGCAAGCTCTCAACAAAGTTGCTGGTTCAATTTCCGTGTGGGATGGTGGGCTGCACCCCCCGCAACTGAAGATTGAAAATGGTGACTGGACTTGGAGCTGAGCTGCGCCCTCCACAACTAGATTGAAGGACAACGACTTGGAGCTAATGGGCCCTGGAGAAACACACTATTCCCCAATAAAATTTATTTAAAAAATAAATAAATACATAAAAAAAGGAAATCCTGTCATGCTACAACGTGGATGAATTTTGAGGACATTATGCTAAGTGGAATAAGCCAATCACAGAAGGACAAATACTGCATGATTCCATTTATATAAGGTATTTAAAGCAGTTCAACTCATAGAAGCCGAAAATAGAATGGTGGTTGCCATGGGCCAGAGAGAGGGAAAAATGGGAAGTTGCTGTTGAACAGTATAGAGTTTCAGTCATGCAAGATGAGAAAGTTCTAGAGATCTGCTGACAAGAAACATGCATATAGTAACAATACTGTACTATACATGTAAAAATTCATATAGGGGGTGGATTTCTTGTTATATGTTTTTTACCACAATTTAAAAAAAAAAAAGCTAAAAAATGTGAGAGATTTTAAGTAGTAGAAGACAGATGCGGGAACCTGCAATTTAAAAGAAAAGCTGAAGCCAGAGAACTGGCTAGAGAAAGAAAAGGTCAGGAGCAGCATAGTCACAATGCCAGCTGTTTATCTCGTGGGTTGAAGTGCTGACACTGTGGGAGGAGCTTTACCTGTGCCCTTCCACTTCATCCCCACAATTTTATGTGGGAGATATTCTTATCCCCATTTTACAGATGAGAAAACTGAAGCTCAGAGAAAGTGAGTCACTTGCCCCAAGTCATGTAGACACTTGGATTTTAACCCAACCCAGCCTGGATCCAAAGCTCCAATTCTTCCCACTTCACCACATGGCCTTGCCGCTCAGGAGTCAGAAGAAGGAAAAGACCCAGCAAAGGCAGACAAACAGCAGTCAGATGGGTAAAGGAAAACCAAGAAATTCCCTCACTGAAGCTAAACGAAAAGAGTATTTTAAACTGGCAGGGATGTGAGCAACAGTGCCAAATGCCAACACTCCAACACAAAATGAAGTCAACAGTCCAAATCTATCTCTAAGAATCATGTAAAGATGGAGCCCTGGGCCAGGTCCTGCAGTCCAGAGAATTTCAAAGAAACAGAAGCCCTAATCTGAGCTAATTGGGCTCTTGTCTCCCTCTTATCACTGACAGGCACCTGGGGCTGCGGTCCTCATGCTGGAGTGAATCATCTGACCAGTCTCGGGAAATGCCCGCCCCACACAAAGCATTGCACAACACAAAGTTGGGTTCAACGTGAGCTGTGGGGAAACTGGATCTCCACGCCAGTTCAACATAAACTGTTTGTTTCTGAAACCAAACTTCTTTTTAGAAAGATTTCATGTGCCTGCTCTCTTTACTTCTTCTCTCATCCTAGAGAAACTGAAATCAGGTACATACTTACTGGTTTCCCTGCAGCCCCACTTCCCTGTTAAGTGACCTTTTACACTGCAGCCAGAGTTACACTTCTCCCCACCAGAAAGAAAACCTGAGTGTTTATGTCATTCCTCTGCCTTAAAAACATCTCGTGTCCTCAAATGCCTATACGATTCCTTAGCCCTTTATAACAAAGACTCAACTTTCCATCCTGGCCACATCTCTCAGCCTAAACTACCCATTCTCCCCAGCTTCCCGTTCATAACACTTCTCATTCTTCCCCAGAGGAAACAGAGGCTTGCATGAGTCCATTCCTTTGCACCACCTCTTGTCTTCCCAGAATACCTTTTCTCCCTTAACTGGCAAACTCCAGTTAAGATTCAGCTCAAACACCAAGTCCACTTTAAAGTACTCCCCAGTCACCCATCAGTAATCACTCCACCTCTGTTCTCATAGCTCTTTGTTCATATTTCTACAATGGCATCTGCCATAAATATATATATATATGTATATATGTATATATATATATGTATATATATATATATTATATGTTACATATATTACACATATATACCTGTCTCCCCCCTAGGCTGAATATAGGACTGACAATCCTTCAAGGACAGGGGCTGTCATTAATCTTTGTATCCCCAATGTCTTGTGCAGGGCCTGGCATACAGAAGGTTCTCAATTCAAGAAAGGAAGGAGAAAGATATGGGAACTTCCAGTGAAAGATACAAGAAGCATGGACCATTATCAGGGAGCAAGGTAGTTAGTGGATAGCAAATTGTAAAAAGTCATCTTCCAAATAAAAGGATTTCAAGATACATCAAACCAGAAAGTCTAAGAGGCTCCTGAATCTCCACAAGGAGTAAAAGGTGCTGGTTAGCAAGTGGTATTTATTCAGAGGGACTATCTTCACAGTTACTGTAATGAGTGACATATGCGATTAGGATTACTAGCCTGGGGTTTCTCCGGAAGAGTACCCAAAAGAAACTGTGGCAGAGTAATGCAGGCGAGAGCCTTAACCTCTCAGCACTAATGTATTTCAAAAAACACGCTAGACCAAGGATGGGGGAAGAGTGGTCGTTTACACTCTGTTAGAGATACAGGCTCACTCTTTGATAAAGGACAGTGTAACACTCATCTCCAATGAACAAAACACAGAACTATGGCCACACATTTGAGAGTCCAGTGTACTAAGCGGAACCCCGTCTTGCCAACAGAGGCCAAGCCCAACGTGCACTTATGCTGCTGCCCCTCTCCAGCCAGTGACATGCAGTAAGCCTAAAATATATACAATTAAGAGGAGAATAAACTTTAACGGTACAAAACTGTCAAGCATGCAAACAAGTACAGGATTTACTCGGGGTCTGTAGGTGCTTAGTGCTGTAAAAGGTGTTGCCAGGTCTCAGCCCTGAAGCAGGCAGACTCCCAGATTCCCAATGAAGAGAATTGCCCCATTGTGACAGGTTTGCTTAAGGGCTCTGGGAAGAGGAGGAGCAGACAGTTCCCACTGTGAAGGACGCAATCCTGTCGGTGACTCAAGCCACTTTCCACTATCCTTGCTGCTGTCGAGACATTTTTCTTGAAACCCTGCACACAAATCCCACAGAGGTGCCTCCTACATTCAGGCCTCAAGCTAATCTCTAAACACCCACAGTCTCTCATCAGCTAGAAAACTCCCCACTGTCCGCTCCAGGATGGCAACTCCAAGTCACAAACAAGTCCGAGCTCTCATCGTCTATAATTCAACCCTGAGGCTGTCAGTTCCAGTAACAGAAGCTGATTTGCACTTGACTACAATACGTTGATTTAAACACACAGCTCCATCTCCACTTCTTCCAGAGGCAGACACCTACCCACGGCAAGGGGGATGACACAGAAGAGTTTGTCAACCTATTATATCAGGTTAAGCTGGCCCAATTTACTCGCTAGGGGCTAACTCAGTAACAGCAAGAAAAGAAAAAGAGAATCTCAACTTCACACCAATCTGGGGTCCCAATGCGGGGAGTTTCTAAATAGCATTGATTAGATCACTCGTGGTATTGCAGTTTCCTGATCAACATTGATGGGTCTCTCCTGCTACAAGAGGAAAAGGTACTAGGGTTGGGCGGATCAGTGAAGCCATTTAAGTGCGTGGAGCTCTGGGAGAAACGCTTCAGAGTAGAACAGTGCAGTGATGTGATGATGACATGTGGGAGCTGCTGACTAAGTGAAAGAGACACTTGGCACCTAGCCCATGATGAAATTAACTGGGTAATAAAACATCTGAACCAGCTGGCCACCAAGCCTGAAGACAGGGCTGTCCCTAGAGAGCAAGGGGCCAAGAGCTGCCAGGGGGGTATTCATAGTGTTACAGGTCCCCTCAGTAGATTTCAAAAGTGAAATAAAGTTAAAAACACACATCCAGAGCTTTGAATATTGTGTTAAGACCCGTAATTCCATTTCTCGAAATCTATCCTAAAAAGATAATCAGAGATGCACAGGAAAATTGATTTACAAGGATGTTCATTATCATATTAGAGCAGTGAAAAATTAGAAATGTACAAGCCCCACAATTGGGGAATGTTAAATAAATGATCCATCCACTTGAGGATCAGCTGTTAAATAATTCTTGTAGGCAAATAAAGGCATAAAAAATGCTCACAAAAATAATAAAGAACAAGACAGAACCATATTACAATAACAAACATATAACACAACATTTTATATATATATGGATAGAAAAAGAGCAGATGGAAATACAAGAAAATATTAACATAGTAATCTGTGGGTTGTAGGTTTTTGGTGGGTTTTTGCTTTTTGTTTTTCCATGTTTTCTATAAGGACGGAATAGTGCATCTATTTAATGGCAGGGGGCAAAAAAAAATGTAAGCTTTTTTTCCTAGGGTTCTTTAATAGCCACATTAAAGAGGGAAAAAGAACCCCACCCCACCTCCCAAAAAAGGCCCTCCTCTGCAGGTTACATGTCAGGTGTGAGGGCTGGTCCTTCTTGCCCAGACACAGCAGTAGGGACAGGCTTCTAGGCTGACCGATTAAGTGCATGTCCAGAGTAAAGCTATAAGATAATGAGAGATGATTTGACAAACACATGAGAACTAATGGAACCAAAATTGAGTGTGTGCCTTCTCATTAGTCACATTGTTCACTTAATAATGTTGCCACTGCCCAAAATACACCTGGAACCCCTCATTTGCAACTGTTTACAGACTGGTAGTACTATTCTGCCAATGTTTTCAAGAGTACCTGTACATGGTACATTTCCAGGCTTTGAAATTGGATTTAATGTTTCAAAATGGCCAGTCTTGGGTAATATCATTTTCTGACCAAAAATTAGGTACAACTATAAAATGACTGTGGAGTTTCTTATGGGAGTCTAATCTGGCACTAAAGAGAAAAAACACCAGGAGAGAGGCCGGATGGCTCAGCTGGTTAGAGCGCGAGCTCTCAACAACAAGGCTGCCGGTTCAATTGCCACATGGGATGGTGGGCTGTGCCCCTTGCAACTAAGATTGAAAACGGCAACTGGACTTGGAGCTGAGCTGCGCCCTCCACAACTAGATTGAAGGACAATGACTTGGAGCTGATGGGCCCTGGAGAAACACACTGTTCCCCAGTATTCCCCAATAAAATTTTTTTTTAAATTATAACAATGTGATATGCTCTAAAATAAATGTTTAAAGTGCTACGACAACACAGATGAGTAAAAAAAACAATAATAATTCTACCTGGGAAGGCAACAACAACAAAACTATGGGGGAAAGTGAGACTGAGCAAGGCACTAAAGGACGAATAGAAGTTTGGTACCAAGGAAAAAAAGGATAATGGTTATTCTAGGCAGAGGGAACAGGACAGCATATGCAAGGGAAGAAAACGATGCAAATGCGTGGGTACATTAGGGTATATTTCTTCTTTTAAAAACTCAGTCATTATCTCCCAGACCTAGCACAAGTTTTTCTTAGCAAATGCTAGAGAACCACTTTCTCATCGCTCTACCTCACCTACCTCTCTGCCTCCCTAATTAATCCCCAATTACCAGTCACAGCACAGGACTGAGCTCTGCCTAAGAGCAGGACTTGGGCCAACAGTTAAACCTGTCATACCTACAGGAGACGTCCACCTGGGTAGAAATCAGTCAATGGCTACGGTTCTTGTCAGGCTTGAGAAATAAAAAGTTAAAGCCTTCCAGCAGAAGCAGCAGCAATGGAATATACTGCACAGCAATGCTGGCATCAAAGCAGCAGAGTCATAGGAAACTGGGGACGAAAACTTCAAAAGACTTCTACAATGTCTCTATTCTCCTGCTGGGCTCCCTTCAACAATTACCCACTCACTAAACGGAGGAATGGCTGCAAGCTGAACCACGTCGAGAAAAGCCAAGTCAGTAACTAAATGAAGAGGGGAGCCAATTACCCTTTTCTGTCATCCTCTCTGGAATACACAATGATGCAGGTAAGAATGAAGGGAAGCAGCCATTCACCATAATCAGGGGACACAGTGGGGTAACTCCACCCACAGGAGAGCTTGACAAAAGCAACAGTTTGTATGTAATTGTCGGCCTGGCAGCCCAGGGTTGGGGAAATACTTGCCTAAGACCTGTAACAACACCCCAGAAATGATTATAAGGACTAAGCCAAAAACCTACAAGCCCTCTTTCCAGGAACTCTCCCACCTGGAAGGATTCAGGTTCTGGGAGACAAGGGAGTTAATCAGATGCTTTTTTTGGGTGAATAAGACAAACTGCTCTATAGTATATGTTTTATTTCATAAAGACTATTATACATGTATACAAGTGAAGGATTAGAAAACAGAACACTGCTCAAGGAGACTAGTATGGAGAGAACAGATCTACTGTCCTCACTCCAAAGCACCATATGCTACTCTCCCTCAGAGAGGAAGGTGTTTTATACATACACGTGGTCAGACATGGGCATTTTCTCCTAATTCCAATGGTCCCAGCATCAGACACCAACACAGTCAGCCATCTTGGCTGCCATACTCCCAGGCTCTGTTATGTCCTTAGCAGGACAGAGGACACCCGTTCTCATGCCAGCCACGCCTTGGGTTTACTACTGTAAACTGTCTCTGTTATGTTAGTACTGTAAGAGCTACATGGATTAATACGTGTACAGTGCTTAGAACAGTGCCCCGTCCGTAACTAACACTTGCTGAGCGCTTATCGTTATTACTAATAGCCCTAATGCTAGTGTCTCTCGTCTAAACCATCATAACTGTCCTACAGTGAGATCGAGTAAGACCTGGGGCCAAACATGTGGGTGGGTGACGAGGGCCACAAATCCGCACTCAGAAGGTGACCTGATCCAGCTCATCTTGGACCAAAGCAGGCACAGGACTCACTGTGATTCAAAGGAGTCTGGGAGGGACAGAAGAAAGAAGAGGCCCAACTAACATGTGGTGAATTCTGACCACATGTCAGACACTAAGTAAGTGTATCTATCCTGTTGTTTAATGCCTGTTAGCAGTCCGCGCGTGAGTTCATCTTGGAGGAATAGAACCAAAACAACACAGCAAAGAGCCCCAGTGCCTAGAGTGGGAAGTGGAGCGGGAGCTGCTCCTACTGTGGTCTTTTCTCGGATCTCAGCCTCCTAAGGGACACTCCTCATGATGGTACAGCTGGTCCGTTATTCACTCCTAGCAATGTTATTCATTCATTCCTAGTAAAGACAAGGCAAAGGGAAGAGGAAAAAAAATAACTTTATTGGTGGGCTGAGAAAACAAATGACTGCCAAGCTGGTTTCAATATAACCTCTTCCAAAAGCAGAAATAACCCTTTGTAGGGTGCGACTTCAAACCTCTATACCCGAGAGGATAAAATCAAGAGCTATTTGTTCCATTAGCCCCACTGAGAAAGTCAGGAGAGTTAGAGGAAACTGAGGACCAAAATAACTCCTATATTTAGGGAGTAAAAAAGGACTCTTTCCTCCATGCATGTTGTATGGGAGGAAAACAAGGAGGGCCCCGCCACTAGGCTATACCTGCTCTTTGTTCCTGAAGCACAGGCAGCAGTGGAGGACAGAGTGATGAGTGGCATGGTCTCCTGAGAACCTCAGGAGACGACTTAGGTCACTGCTAACCCTGATCCACACAGGCTGCGGCCATCCTAGTGAACTGCTCATCTAAACCCTGACACGAAGGGAATCAAAAGGAAAGTTATTTTCCCCAGTCATATGGATAAGGAAATCTCCTATAGTTTCCATCCACCACCGGTCCATCTTCAAAAAGCTCTGGTCTTTCATCAGAAGAATGATGCTAAGGATAAGAGGGAGTAAAACTACGCAAGGAGCTGAACGTCCAAGGAGAGGCCTGGGATTTTTACTCTGAGCCTTTTCTTCTACTGAAGGAACATGCAGGTCAATGGAGTTTGATAATCCTTCCGTGGGTTTTGTAAACACAGGAGGAAAACGGCCCCTGACGTTAGACGGGCATCATGCCTAGGAATATAGAAGGATCCCTCTAAGACAGGAAATAGGGCAGGAAAAGGGGGCTCTTATATCGGACTAGGGTACATTCTTGCAGCTTCTTCATTCCCCCAACAAGGCCCAAGAACTCGAAGAGTCACTGAGAAGCACCACTGGTTTCTGTTCCCCACCTCCCATCTCTTCCTCGTGAGTCTGGAAGAATGTCAGACTCTCTGCCGTCTCAAAACTTCCTTTGACAGGGAAGCAAAAGTTAACGTTGCTCATTCTTGCTAAGTCATGTCTGATGGATGATGAACTTAGAGCCCTGAACCTAAAAAGGGTTGGCTCCAGCTGTCAGAAGTTCTGAAAAAAATGTATGGCTGGCACGGGGGGGGGAGAAAAGCGAAGAGAAGAGAGAGACCAGCCGAGCAGCGTTTTTATAGCTGCATATCCCTTTGTAGGCAACAGATCAAGAAAGTAAAGGCTCTGGTAGGAGGGGAGTCTGGATCTCTTGCCGTTCCCCTCAACCCTGAAGAATCCCACTTTACCCTTTTCCTCTCTCTACTTTCTCCACGCTGCATGGTTGCTCTGGGTCCAGAACCCTGACCTCTAATGAAAGAAGGGTGGTTTGAGCACCTTCCTAAACAGGTGGAAATAAAAACACCTATTCATTATAGAAGGGTAAGGAAAAAGTTTCCATTCATTTTCATCCTTAATAGCCAAAAAGAGTCCTGCATCATCACATCTGAGAGCATTTTTCTCATCTATGGTTAATAAAAAGTTTCCAACCATGCAAAACAAACACCATTCCCTTTAAATATCATTTTAATAAAAAGTTACCTCCTTTAAAGTCATTGATTTGCCCTTTACAATGGCATCTCTGAGCCTACCAGCCTGCATTCCTCCTCCCCCCACAACCATTCCTGCTGGGCCTGACTCACTGTAGACACAGGCAGGTGGAAAACCAGGCCCAAGAACCCTAGCTACACCTGGGTGAGGCTGCAGAGCCCAATGGCAAGAGCCCTCCACCCACACTGCCCAGGGAGTGCCCTGAGCTCTGCTGAGCTCACGACAGCAGGGGACATTTCTTCATTGCCCATTCAAGCAAAGGAACAGGCTGCAGCTCAAGTAGAGGAGAGGATTCCCTCCTACACGCCCACGAGCACATTTACAGACTCTCTTCTATGTAGTTGCCTAAACACAACCAAAAAACAATGTGGCCAGCTCGGAATACGAGGGCTTTCTAAGCCCTAAGGGATGGATAGAAAGCAAAGACTCCACACAACACATGCCACAGTCGGAGTTCACACAATCAGCAAGGACAAAAGGCAGGGAGCCGGAAGGCTTGTAATACCTCTAAGGTTGTTGAGTCCCTCCAGGAACTTCTGGTACTTGTAAGCATTCATGCCCGGCCCAGCTGTGTTGGTTCAGTGGCTGGAAGTAGGCACCATGGTGCAGTGACAGCTGAGACGCGAGCGTATGCAAACCCACAGATCTCTACTACCGTGTCTCCTAGCCCCCAAGAACTGGACTTTGACCACATTTACAAAGTGACGTCACCAGAGAAGGCTCATTACATTACAGCCCTTTGTGTGCCCTCATTTGCTGCAGTGAGCGGAAATACCTCCCTAGGAGAAGCCAGCCCCTCCTCTGTGCAAATGAGACAAGAGGCCACAACAGCCCATGCCTCTCATCTGCCACCTTCTCTCTAGACCCCAGCCCAGGCTCCACCGGGAGAACTGCTCCTCTGGTTTAAACTGTAGGGAAAGAGGCTCAAACGCTTTCCAGCTAGAGGCTCATCTAACATTTGAGAATGAAACCTTTAAAGGGCCACACTCGCCCCAAGAATGTCACCAAAACAGGAGCTCTTGGGCAAATATCACAAGGCATGGGACAGGTTTTACAAAATCAACAACCAACTCTGCACTCTCCTTACAGCAGGCGTGTTTACAGACTGGAATAGAGCCAAACACAGAGGAGACACTGCACAGCAATCCAGTGTGAGGCAGGGTGAGGAGAGACACAGAAACTGTCAGGCTCAGTCCCTAAGTGCTGCAAACACAGTTCAGAGGGGCAGGAGCTTCTCCAGCGATACCCAGGAGAACGGACAGCCCAGACACACCGGACTGCTGCCCACTCCGGGCCACTACTGCACTCAGCCCATTTGTTTCTGGTTTGCTTTAGTGATTTCAGTCGCTGCTGCAAATTTCATTCTACTCCATTAGCTGCTCCCCCCCACCCCCAATAATTACAGGCTTGGGATAAGCTATACATTATAATCAGAGGGGGGAAACCCTGAAATTTCTATAGTATTTTTGTTGTAAGGAATTCAAAGTGGTTCATCCGCATTATTATACTCACCTTTGAAAATGTTTTTATGAATGTAACTGTAAATATTCATTTACAGATGAGAAAACAGAGGGTAAGCAACCTGTCTAAAAGCCATGCATCAGGCCAATGAGATAGCATGGAAAGTACCTATGTTTCCCAAACCTGAGCTGGGTACTCTGGCTCCTTTTACCGTGGCATCCCAGGAAACCATGGGCAGCCAACCGAGTCAGGTCAGACTCCACTGACTGACCCCTCATTAGAGAGGCACCCCTCCCCAGGTCTGACGTTTTTCAGAGCCACCTGCCACACAGGCTGCTGCTGTTCAGTGATTTGGGGTAGAACTCAGTGTGTCCAATATAATGTTCCACAAAACTCATTCTATCAGAGACGCCTCCCACCTGAGGGAGGAAAAGCAGCCCAGACAACAGGAATCTAATGGCAGGAACAACTGAGTTTTAAAATAGCTACTTGAACTAAGTGCATTTAAAAGACAACACATGCTGGCTTGTCATTTCCTCTGTGTTTCACCATATCAGATAAAAATTAAACAAAAACAAGGATGTTTGGAATTATTGAGTGAGTGACGGTTCCAACATGAGGCTCTTGGGAAAGGGAGAGGAGGTCAAAGGCCAGGACTCCAGTTGTATTCTTGCAGACCACGGCCCTTTCCCCGGAATCGGAGCATTCCAGAGCTCTGTGGCCTAACATGCCCATATGCTCTTCGTGACTGTTCATCTTTTATCCTCCAGTAGGTGCCACAATGGAAAACAGTGAGATGTAACCTCAGGTGGTAAGTGAGATTCTGCCCTAAATTCCAGAGACAGACAAATGTGAAAGGCTTAGGATCTGGCAGTCGAATAGGCATTCTCTGGCCAACTGCTGACAAAGGGGGAAAAAAGCCCTGCTGTCTCCAACAGCCTTTACCAAGGCACAGACACCTAAGAGCTGAGTGCAACTTGACTGGATGCAGGCAGATCCGGAAGTCCTGCCCACAGTGCATGAGGTGTCAGCCGTGGGGCTTCTGACTCGACGATGAGGTAACAGCTAAAAAGGAAGCCCTGCCCTGCCCCGCCTCGCGTGGGCTCAGGAATGCCACAGCCCAGGTGAAAAGAAAGCCTGAGTCAGGTTCAGGGTATTACTCCTGAAACAGGAGGGCAAGCGTTGGCAGAGAGTTATAACTGAGGATGAAGTTCTCGGCCCAATGAGGAGGAAACAAGTCCTATCTTGGAGTTCCCAAAGTTCCCCCAGAACACCTAGAAATCAATACCGTCCATAATTCCTTTGAAGCAATCTTTCTCCTAAAAACAAAGGTCCTCCCCGCACAAGCCCCTCACAGCAGGGTCAGTGAAACTAAACCTGGACAGCCAGTTGAAGGAATTCACCCATCATCCATTCCACATACATCTGTTGCATACTCACCATGTACCAGCCACTGACCTACGCAGGTGCTGGGAACGCAGAACTCAGGCTAATGAGAGAGAGCAGGACAAAAAAAGGAATGAACCTGTCTCCTCAGATTAACAGCAGACAGGGGTCACGAGTGGTCAAACGGAGGGAGGGCACAGCTGACGTCCAGTGCTCCTTCTCTAAACGAGCCCTGAAGACAAGAGGCTTAGAGACATGAAAGGTACCTCTCCTCATAGAAATACATCCATTTTCTTTGAGGCAGAAGTGACACCCTGATAGCCAGTTGCCACTGTTACCAAAGCAGCTGCTGACCCAGGAAGCCAGCAAAAATGTCTCCAGTGACTTAAGAAGCCAGTAACAAAAGCAGGTGCCAGGTTCATGGTCCTATTCAGGGAACAACAAAGATCACTTTCTTCATTGTCTCCCCCTGGCAGCAGTGTCTGATGGAGAGAGGGGTTGAATTACACCTTGTCCCTCTGGCCTGCTGGAGAGAAAATGAGTTTGCCATCTGAAGAAAGAGTTGTCCCCAGGGCCAAAGCTCCCTCTGCAGGGCTGAGGAACAGAAGACAAAAGAAGTCACACCTCATGCCTAGAAGGAGCGGACTGAAATGGCAAGACCAAGGGTGGCTTGACTGGAAACTAAGTGCAGGTTTGGCAACAAGAGTCCAAGGTTTGCCCACTTGTGCTCACCCCAGGCCTAGAGAGGCACTTTGTGTGGATCAGACGTATGCCACAGGGCCTGACAAGGAGCTTAGAAAGGGCCCATGTTTTAGGCCACAGACCCTCAAATCAGCCCTCTCCTTGATCCTTTTCTTTTTGGCTGTGTGGTCCATGGAGAAATGGGTGAATCCTATGACTCCTCTCCTCCCTACGGTGGTGATGTGATACTACTGACCAAAAACGTAAAAAGGACTGAGCAATCCGGAGGGAAGGCAAAAAATACCTGCTCTGAGGATGAATCTGCACCGGCAAGACCTCAGATGCCAGCCCTTCCTGACACTAAGGCTCCCCTCTCAGTTCATAAAATCATCAGGTAATGCAAATGCCTCACTGCTGGGCATTCTGAGGACCGAAATAAAAGATCAGAGGCAAGAGTCACTGGAAAGAGGATACAGATCTCCAGAAGAGACAGGAAGGACATTTACTTCAACAAAAGCATACTGACACAGCTATAGGTATATTACAGGTATAAAAGACATCAACAGCTTCCCCCACCCCTCCAAGAACAGTTTCTCTCACCAGCTCCATCAGGACCCACACACAGTTGTACCCCCAAGTCAGTTAAAGGAAGGTCCCTGCTAAGGAGCCACATTAATGATTCTGACAAACTTGGGGGGAAGCACTTGCTGACTCAATTCACCTGGGCTCCTCCACCAGGAAACAAAACAAGTCTCCAGAAAGACAGGCCACCAATTTCCGGAAGCATTCCTTTGTTGCTTTTGAGCAGAGGAAGGAAATAAAATAAATATTTTTGAGAAGTAGATTCTGGATGCTAAAAATAGCATAATAGAATTTATCTCTGATGCTATCTTTTGCTAACAATTAAGTTATATTAAAATAAATATAGATAGATATAGATGATAGATAGACAGACAGACAGACAGACAGACAGACAGACAGAGAGACTGTATTGTGGTAACTCCAGGATGGCAGGGTATGAGTTCTAAGAAACGTATTGCTCTCAAGTCCAAGATAACATTCTGTGGGAAGACGTCACATGGTTCAGGAGGTGCTAAAGTACCTAATAAGCAGAACCTCTATGAACATTTATACCCACTTCTCCTTAAACCTCAACGTGTTTAAGGAGAAGTGGGTATAAATGTATCTACTAAAGATACACATATGCAAAGTGACAAGTGTACAACAAAATTTTTCATTATAGCATTTTGTAAAAGCAAACTGTCCATTAATAGGGAACTGGCTAAATAACAGTACATTCATATAACAATAATAAGCATGGAGGAAAAAAGAGGTCTTTATGCGCTGATACGGTCTTTATGTGCTGATATGGATGAATCTTCAAAATATAATAAGTAAAAAAACAAACAAAAAAACAAGGTCAGAACAGAGTGTATGTTAGCTTTCATTTATATTTTTAAAAAAAGGAGGGAGGGGGGGCTGGCGCGGTGGCTCAGGCGGTTAGAGCTCCATGCTCCTAACTCCGAAGGCTGCCAGTTCGATTCCCACATGGGCCAGTGGGTTCTCAACCACAAGGTTGCCAGTTCGATTCCTCGAGTCCCGCAAGGGATGGTGGGCAGTGCCCCCTGCAACTAAAATTGAACACGGCACCTTGAGCTGAGCCGCCACTGAGCTCCCAGATGGCTCAGTTGGTTGGAATGCTTCCTCTCAACCACAAGGTTGCGGGTTTGACTCCCGCAAGGGACAGTGGGCTGCGCCCGCTGCAACTAGAAACAGGAACTGGACCTGGAGCTGAGCTGTGCCCTCCACAACTAAGACTGAAAGGACAACAATTTGAGTTGGAAAAAAGTTCTGGAAGTACACACTGTTCCCCAATAAAGTCCTGTTCCCCTTCCCCAATAAAATCTTTAAAAAATAATAATAAAATAATAAAATAAATAAAAATAAAAAAATAAAAGAAAGTAAAAAAAAAAAAAGGAGGAAGAATACATAGAACTTAGGTTCCATAAAGACAGGGACTGTTACCTGTTTTGTTCACTCACTGTTTATCCCCAGAGCCTAACATAGTACCTGGCACATACTAGGTACTCAATAAATATTTGCTGAATTGATTTAATTCATAAGATATGCGAATGAATAAATGCATATATCATTTCTGGAAGGAAGCACAAGAAATTGAGAACACTGTCTTCAGGGAGGAGAAAAGGATGGTTGAAGTGAAAAAATAAAAGATTTTTCACAGTGCGTCTTTTTGGACCTTTTGAATATTCAATTATGTGAATGGGTTACCTAGTCAAAAAGTAAATGGAAATTGAAAAGCCAAAAACCGAGGTTCCGAATCCTGATCCCAGCACTGCCACTGACCACATACCCTTCTCACTCAATCATTCCCACATGCAACAAGCTGACCCTGTGTGCCTGCCCTGTGCCACACGTGTAGAGAGCACTGACATGAAGAGCTCAGAGCCTCTTGCCCCAAACATCTTACAGTGGAGTGAGGGAGACAAGCACATGACCCAATACACAGCAGTAGTGCAGCTGATGCTGACAGGTGCACAGAAGCAAAGCGAAGACTCTGGAAGCCTAGGGAAGGCTTCCAGAAGGAGTCTGGTATGGACAGAGTATAGGGTACTCTCAGTACTGGAAGAATGATGGCAGGACAGGCAAGCTTTGCATGCCATGTTAAAGAAACCAAACTTCAACCCAAAGACAATGGGAAGCCATGATTTGTTTCCACTTGGGAGTGACTATTCTTTTATGATCAGATTTTCATTTTAGAAAGAGCATTCTAGCAGTAGTGAAAAGAAAGGGAGCAAGACGAAGGAAGGGGACCAGTTAGGACACTGTTACAGATATATGCTGAGAAATAACAATCTGAAGAAAGTAGTACTTGGGATGGGAAGAAAGGAAGGGATGTGAGAGCTGAAGTAGAATTATACATTATTTGATCACAATTTTATTTGATTTAGGGTGGGGCGGGTGGACCAAGAGAAGGAAGATTCTCAAGTCACTTGTGTGACTGGGTAGAAGATATAGTAGTTAGGGTTTCCAGGCGGGAATTCCCGCCCATTCTCAGGAATTTTTTCGCTTTCCCGTTCCTGAATCCCGAGAAAAGTTTGTCGGGAAAATTGGGAAAATTGGCTCCTTGAACCCAGGTGGCTGGTAGTATTGGCTGTCACTTTGTGGAAACAATTCATAGTGGAGAACAGAAAACAGTTTATACCTCGGGATTCGAGAACAGGAAAGTGGAAAAAATTCCTGAGAACGGGCGGGAATTCCTACCTGAAAGCCCTAACTGTATGTAGTACCTTACATAAAGTAAGGAATAGGAGAGAGAAAAGCAGGTTTCCTGGCATGAAGAAGGGTTCAGTTTGGAACACACTGAGCAAAATATATCTTCACAATATCCAAAAGTCCTCCAGTACTCAGAGATAAGTTTCAAATTCAGGAGCAAGATCTGTCCCAGCAGTTGAAACCATGAGTATAAATAAGGTCACTCAAGAAAACCATGCGGAGGGCCAAAAACAAAATCTTAGAATACACCTTTATTTAAGGAAGATAAACCTGTAAATGAAGAAAGGAAATCAGGGAATGATAAGGTCACAGAAAGTTAGGGAAGGAGGAACTTTCAAGGATAGAGTGTTTCATATTAGTGTCAAATACCACAGAAAGGTCAGGTAAAATCAGAGCTGAAAATTACCATTGGATTTGGCAATTAGGAGGTGATTGGTGACCTTGACAACAGCAATTTCAGGAGAGTGGAGAGAGTTGGAAGCTAAAGGGCAGGTATATACCACTCTTAACACATTGCGTACGGATAACGAGAATTCTCGTTTTTACTGTTGACTCTTTTTACTTTGCATATTTTATTGAATTATTTGTGTTTCGTTAATATCTAACGGGCAAATGTCGTTAATGAATAAAGTCTGCATCATATGTACACTTTTTAGAATTCATATTATCTTTTTTTCTAAAAAAATAGTGATTTTGAATCGGATACATTTTTTCACCCATGAGTCATTTCATGTGTTACATTCACAACAGTGGATGTACGAATAAACAGAGTTTTCCAGAACTGTAGTGATTTGTTTATAACATTTGGAACCTTAGTATCCCTTAGGCGATTTTGAATTATGTTCTTTTTGGAAAAACACCGAATTATTTTATTTAACTCTTTGGTGATACCTCATGAAATACATATTGTAACCTCGTCAATGCAAAGTTATAGGAAGTTGAAAGGAATTATTTTCATATTATTGGCCATAGTTACGCAACAATGCTACCATGCATTGCTATGTTCACCATATCATGCATTGCTATGCAACAATGCTACCATTCGCGTTAGAATGGATTTTTTTCAAAGCCACATTGTTCTCCATTGCACGATTTGAAATTTCAAAAGACTGGGCAGAGAGCAGTGAGAGGCCAAGACAGGGAGGTGAGACAAGTGGTGATAGGGAACCAGCTGTGAAAGTGCCTACGCAGCGGGCCCCCAAGGAAGACAATCCAGCCAGGCTCTCGGGAGATTTGGCCACGCTTCATCTGGAGCCCATAGTGGGAAGAGGAAAGAAAAAATATCACACACGGGTGTGTAAAGTGTGCGCATCAAAAAAAGTGAGAAGTGAAACTCAGTACATATACAATTTTCGCCGTGTCCCACTGCACAAAGGAAGCTGCTTTCTGCAGTATCACACCAGGAGGGATTACTAACATCATAGGTGAGTAAATCCTAAAAAATGCCATAGAAAAATAATAAATGACATAGAAGCATTTACGCTTTAAAGAGAAGAGTGCATTTTAAAGTAGTTTCTTTTAAAAACCTGCCGGAACAGAGGGGTATGAGGGATTTAAACCCCGCCGTACGCAACGTGTTAAGGATCTTGGGGAAAACAAAGAACATAGCTGTAAAAGGGGGTTCTCACTTCACATCTTGTTGTCCACTTCCCCTCCCATAATACATCTGAGCATTATTTAAGAAAAATAAATAGCAAAATATTCACAAAATAGTGTTAGCACTTTATTAGGTGTTAGGTGTTGAATGATGATGATCTAATGTGTTGCTACTACTAAAGTTGGTTCCATTCACTCCATGAATCACCAAATATTTGTGGACGCTTATGTGCAAAATACGGAGCCGGCAACATGGGAGACAAAATGCAGTTTATGATACAGTCCACACCTCTACGATCTTCCAATCTTGTAGAAGAAAATAATGCACATGTACAAATAGGGTATTAAAGTACAGTATAAACGATACAGGAAAAAAATGACCACTAGCCTTTAGGAAACTAGGAACTAACTTCAGCTGGGTGATCAGAGAAGGTTTCCGAGCGGGCTTTGAGGCGGGTTGTGAACAGTGGGCAAGATTCTATTAATATATGGCAGACACAGTGCATGAAGGTGCCCAAGAAGACAGTCTTGTGTGGCTTAGGTGTGAGGGGGGAGTTGGCAAAGACGCTGGAAGGGCTGTTATGGACAGCGTTCACTAGCAGGCGAGAAGGCTGAGCCCCGCCTCTCCTCTACCTGCTGCTCTGCGGTGCCAGCTACCTGTGGGGCATTTCCACCTTAGCATGCCACGGCATCTAGAACTCAAGTTACTCAAAGTGAATCCACACCTTCCCTCCCAAATCAATGCCTCCTTTTCATTTCCCATTCTGAGTACCATCCCTCACACAACCCACTATCACGACCTATCAGATCTTCCAAATGCCTCTCACAACCATCTTCTTTATTAACTGTCAACCTCGCCTGTCTAATCCTTATTACCTCTCACCTGGATTGCTAACCTAGCCTCAAAAAAATGGATTTCCCTCCTTTTCATCTACCTCATGTTGCATATGCTGTCAGATCAATGTTCGTAAAACACAGCCTTAATGAAATCATTCCAGAGCATAAACCTCCAACAGCAACACAAAACTTACCACAGGAAAAAAAACATCTCAACAAAGTGCAACAACTGAACCACGTGGTACAACTTTTGTAGTTTAGCAAAATTTATTTAAAATTTTCAAAAATGTGCAATGACTTTTGATGTGATAATTTCACTTTTAGGACTTTACATAAAAGAATCGTGGTTAAGTGTGCAAACACACACATACACACACACACAGGTGTATTCATCTCGTTGTTTAGAACATCAATGCAAAATTACCTACAAGTCCAACAACAGGGACTGGCTCGAGTGCAGTACACCCACACGAGGGACTAGTGGCAGCAATAGAAACTATCATGTGGATACATATATTTTGACACTGAATGATTTTCCTCATACAGTAAGTGAAGAAAACAAGTCACAAACAGTAATTTTTGCAAAATATGTATTTACATGTATATATTTGCAGAAGAAAATGTCTAAAAGAAAATACAGCAAAATGTTTACAGCAATTATCCAAAAATGGTGGGATTTTAGGTGACTTTAATTTTATAGTTTTATTATTTTATCACTTTCATACAATAAACATGGATATTTTGTGAAACAAAAAGAGGAAGGGATCTTCTACCACAACTAATATCCACCAGTAGCACAGCTCTTTCAGATTTTCCAAACACCCTGTTTCTAGGGACAGCAGCAACTTTATATACAACCCAACAATTCAACCGATTGTTATGGCACCAAAGAAACAAGGATAAAGAAGGTAGTGTGCCCTCACTGAATTCATGGTCTAGAAGAGACAATGAAACAGATAATTATAAAATAAGATGTTAAGTGCTATTACAAAGGGATGTATAAAGTGCCATGAGAACTCAGATGAGGAAGGACATTCAATTTTTCCTGGTTGGGTAGGAGGAAAGAAGTTGGAACACCATAAAAGGCTAGTTTTGAACTGTAATGAAAAATTACAGTATGAACAAGACTTTGTGCAGCAGATAAAGTAGAAAGAACATTCAAGGCATAGGAAACAGCATAAACAAAGGATAAAACTGAGAATCATACCCATGCTAACAAGTCTGAACTTTACCCTGTAAACGGAAGGCAGTGAGCACTGGAGCTTTTAAGCAGAAACATGGCATGGTCACAGGCAGTGAGCCCAAGATGATGAGGGTCGGAAACAGGGCCGGGGTGCAGCCAGGACGGAGGGGAAACGATGGACACTGAGGTGTTTCTGAGCTAGAACAGAGGTTAGGGTCCAATCTAACCTCTGTGGAGGTTGAAGGAAGACAAAAAATAGACAAACCAAACTGAATTTCCTAGCAAGGAGGTGGACAGCGATGCTGGTCTGTGAGACGGGGTGTACAGGAGGAGAAGCAGGTTTGGGTGGGGAAAGAAGCGGAACAATGATTAGCTTGGTTCTGGATATGTTACATGAGAATTTCTGTAGACTTCAAAGTGAAAAAGGGCAATATTCACTAGAAAATACAAGTCTGGACCTCAGGGGAAAGTTCTTACTTAGCGATTTGATGTGAGAATCACCACTGTACACACAAAGCTGATGAACGAAGTCGCCAGAGCAAGCCCACTCGCCCAGGGGGCGCAGACAGCGTGAGGGGGAAGAAAAGAGGTCCCAACAGTGTTGGCTGCTGTGACAAGGTCAAACAGCATGACAACTGAAAGAGACTAAGGAATTCTGCAAGTAGGTCCATCACAAAAGAGTGAATTCAGTGGGGTATGGGCCCCAAAGCCAGCCTGTGGTGGGTCGAGATGACTAAAGGAATATAAGAAAGGCAATTAAAGAGGGTTAGTGGTTTAAATTTAAAAAAAAGGTAAAGTTAGTTTGAAGAAGAGACAAGCGTAAAATAATTTTTTTCTAGGACAGAGAAAACCTGAGCATATTTACGGAGTCACTAGGTGGGGAGAGACTAGGAACACAAACCGCATACGTGCCCAGAGGCCCCTGCAACAGGAGGAAGGAGGTGAGGCCTAGAGAAGATCACAAGTAACGTGAGAGGTGGAGCTGTGGGAAGCAAAGGCTAAACGACTTGAGAGCCTACCAGACGGGTGGAGCAGCACGTTGGAGGAGAGCGATGCAAGTTTGGAACAGCTGCTGTAGGAAAGGAATGGGAGTCCACGAGAAAAGAACAAAGATTTCAGGGCAGGGTTGAAAGTCAAGCTGTGGCTGCGGCTTGCGAATATGCAAAGGAGCCGGTCAGCACACTGCTATGCAGCAGCCCCGGTGACAATGAACGTGGGTCCAGCGCGGGGAAAGGAAAGGAGGGTGCGGCCCAGGGAGACAGTGTTGTCACGTAGGGCAGGTAGGGAAGGCAGGACACCAAGGGCTGACTGTGACATCGGCAGACACCAGGTTTCGCGGACAGAAAGGAATAAATAGGAGAAGTGGCAGAAAGGAGGTTGTGAGCAGACTCTAGAATTTCTAGGAGGAGGCACGCAAGTTTCGTCACCTCAAATGCTCAAGAAATCTTGCCAGCGACAAGACCACGCTGACTTCAAAGTGTGCTCTGATATGGAAACTAGTTCTTCAAATGGGGCTGATACCTCAGAGGTCGTGAGAAGGAATTCATTCCAATGAGAAAGTGGCAGGATTGCATTCTCCTAAGCTTCTTCCTTCCAGAACTTTAAGATTTGATCTGGATCTCCAGGCTCAGCATCAGTAACTATTCTTTTCGTTGACTGGAGATCATAGGCTTTGTCGTGTGTGGAGTTGCTGAAAAAAAACCCTTAAGAAACTGCCTACAAACTTTACTAACATTGTCACCCCAATAAACTTTAAAAAACAAACAACAAAAAACCTTTAAGAAACTGCCTACTGCTAGTTTAGCAATACCCTCGGGTCCCAGAGCCAGCGATGGAGAACAAGAATCACTGTCCTTCTCAGGGCCCTTCTCAGGGCTGAAGTATGACAGTAAGGACAACGAATTAGGCATCATAACCACATGCAACAGGGAAGCAGAAGCTGGGGTCTGCTGATAAGGTAAGTGACATCTAGGATAGAGATGGGAAAGGGAGCTCACTTCCTTTCACTGCAAAACCTGAGTCTAACCCTGGGAGAAGTTGACAGGACTACTTCAACAAGCTACTCCCTCATTCCCTAAAGATCTGAGCTCCATCCCACCTACTATCCCAGCCTGTACAAAAAGAAACATTAGATTCCTCTCAGAGGGGCCACCAATGAACCAAGGTCATTGCCACCAAAAGCGACTGCTGGCTTATAGCGCTGATTCACTCTTAGGAGCCCCAACTTCCTTTCAAATGATTATAAAAGGTCATTTCTTATATGAAAGGACACTGATTGAAGGAATGAGAATTCAAGAGTTGGTGATCTGGATAAGCATCTGAGATTTGGCCCCTGCATCAGCCTAGGGCTGAGATGGGCCCTGCTGTGTGAGACAAAAAAAAAAGTAATTCCAAACGTTTCTTTAATGCAGCTCTGGTTCACCTTCACTTGGGTCACCGCCTTCTTTTGCTCACAAACACTTAATTGTCTCTAAAAAGTAGGTCAGCGCCTTGTGGAACCAGCTGGAGGGGGAGCTAAGACCCAGCCTATCACTCCAACAGGCCTGGAGAGGCCCGAGCCGTGTCTAGGAGACCACGACCCATCAACAGGGCATCATTCCACGCACACTCCAGGTGCTCCAGGCGGCAACCTGGCTATTGCCATTCCTGGGTGGTGACTCAGCAGGTGGGGAGAGCAGAGACGCCCAGATTCCGGGCTGAGGCTCACGTGAGTCCCAAGAAATATGTGTCCCACTTTGATAGCTAATGAGGTGTCCCTAATCATCCCTGAATGGACAGAGCAAGAGGTCAACAATGAGAATGCGAAACTCTCCCCCACTGTCCATATGGTCCCTTCTGTAGAATACCAAGCATTGCTCAACCATAAATGGAGCTGTCTGAACTTCTCCCCGCTCCTTCTCCCAAATATTTCCTTCAGGACACCCAAAAATAGACACTGTTCCTTACCCATGAGCTAGAAGTACATTCTTAGCACTGTGAGCTGTCATTTGAGCAGGACTGATGAAGAAGGGGTTAACATTTCTGAATAGGAGACATCTTGTTCCTGGGCCCAAATACTTGATCCATCCAAAACTCTAAGGTGAGAGAGACTCCCCTCAAACCCACTCCAACCTCTAACTGGCTGCTAGTCACTAAATATAGGACATTGCTTCAAAGTCAAAAAGAAGCAGCCCAGGGAGATGAGGCGACACAGGACTGGCAGTTTGGGAAATTGTTACCACAGGGCCAGCTGTCCAGCTGGCTCTGGAATCTGAAAACTTCCAAACCGAACAACTGCCTTTCTCAGCAAGAATCAAAAGCATGTGAATCAGCTGTGGAAGATAAAGGCTGCAGAACCCAACCTCAGAAGCCGACAGCAAACCACTTCCTTTTGCCACTGTTCCCACAAAGAGCAAACTGCCAGGAACTTCACCTCCAGCCCGGCTACCAGCTCTAAGAAAGAGCAATGGGAAACGGAGTTACCTCTTTGGCAAACAGAGTACAGGCATGGCTCCATATTTCTCTTTCTCAGTGTCTATCAATCTATCTATTTATCTCCCTCTCCCTCCTTCTAATTCTCTGGTTGTAAAATCAAACCCACTGACAACCCCAATCCTTCTAAATTCTGATCCTATGACTCTGCATTATCTTCTACTCCCACGCACCTCTCCTCGCTGAACCCCCACTGCTTCTCCTGCCCTACAACCTACATGCACTTCACCTCTACGGTACTTTCGAGTCAGGACCACATGAAGTAATACCTGATTTCACGCCAGTTTTTATTACTTATTAGATTTAAGTCTAGTCTTAGTAGCTACACTGTACAAAGGAAGGAATTATGTCTTAACACCATTATTGTAGCTAACAATGCATGTTCACTACGAGCCCAGCACCATCCTAAGCATTTTACACATGGTATGTCATTCAGTCTCCCTAAGAATCCCACCATGCAGGTGCTATCAGTACAGCCACTTTATAGACGAGAACTGAAGCACAGAAAGAACTTGCCCAAGTTCATGGTAATAGGCAGAGCTGAGACTCAAACACCGGCAGCTTAACTCCCGCGTCCATGCTCTTATTATATCCTACACACAAGTGGTCCGAGAGCAGCAGCAGCAGCATCTCCTAGGAACGTGTTACAAATACAAATTCTCAGAACTGGGGATGTGCAATCTGGGTTTTAAGAAGACTTCCAGGTGATTCTGATACAGGCTGAAGTTTGAGAACCACTCTTCTACAGCACTCTCAAGAGCCATGCTCTTTCTGCTTTTCTTTGAGCCACACCCAAGACAGAAAGGAGTCTAGGAGGAACCTAATAGTGCAAAAATATCCTGAACAACTGATTATGGCGTAATGGTTAAGAGTGCATGCGGATTCTACAGCTGCCTGCCTGTCAGTGGAAAACTTAGCTCTGCTGCTTACCACCCGTGTGGCCTTCGGCTGGGCACTTAGTCTTCCTGTTCCTGTTTCATTAAGTGTAAAATGGAGAGAAAAATAGTACTGACCTCGTTTAGTTGTGGGGAAAACTGAACGAGTTAATATCATGTGTTATTAACTATGGTGTTTGATCCATTTTACAATTAAATTCAGCAAATATTTATGAGGCATCAATGTGCCCGGCACTGGACTAGGCACATGCATTCATCACCATCTCCCTGACTCATTATCAGCTTTTGACACATGTCTATTGGTGCCTTATTATGTGCAATACCCTGCTGTGTGACATGAGGGTAACAAAGAACAAGGCCTTCAAGGACAGCACAAAGTCGTGCACCACGTAGGACATTTACTGTAACACACAGTAGCAGCAAGGGATAAGAATCAGAAGATAACACTGTTTGGTGGAAAGTACAAGGGGCTTGACGTCATAGGATTTATATTCAGCTCTAATTGTGTGTTACCCTCAGGCCAGCCACTTAACTTCTGTAAGCCTCAGTTTCCTCAGCTGCAAAACAGGAATGATAAACTATCTGCGAGGCTCAAAAGAGCTAATATACAACAAACAACAGGTGCTGGCGAGGATGTCGAGAAAAGGGAACCCTTGTGCATTGTTGGTGGGCTTGCAAATTGGTGCAGCCACTATAGAAAACACTATGGAGGTTCCTCAAAAAAATTAAAAATAGAACTACCTTATGACCCAGCAATTCCACTCCTGGGTATTTCTCCAAAGAAATCTGAAACACTAATTCAAAACAACATATGCACCATATGTTTATTGCAGCACTATTCACAATAGCCAAGATATGGAAACTGAAATGCCCATCCATAGATGATTGGATAAAGAAACTTTGGTACATTTCTACAATGGAGTATTGCTTGGCCATAAAAAAGCATGAAATCTTACCATTTGCAACAACATGAATGGACCTAGAGAATATTATATACTGAAATAAGTCAGACTGAGAAATACAAATACCATATGATCTCACTTACATGTGGAATCTAAAGAACAGAATAAACGAGCATACAAAACAGAAATAGACTCAGAGATATAGAGAAAAACTGATGGTTGCTAGATGGGAGGGGGTAAAGGTGGGGGAGAAGGTGAAGGGATTAGAAAGTACAAATTGGTAGCGACAATATAGTCACAGGGATATGAAATACAGTATGGGGAATACAATCAATAATGATTATATAGGGTGCCAGATGGGCACTGGACTCATCAGGGGGATCACTTCATAGACTGTGTAGATGCCTGACCACTGTGCTGTACACCTGAGGCTGAAGTAGAATAATATTGAATGTCATCTATAATTTTATATATATGTGTGTGTATACAGTCACAGGATGTAAAGTACAGCATAGGGAATATAGTCAATGGTATCGTAACAGCTAAATACGATGTCAGATGGGTAGTAGATTGGGGGGGTTATCACTTTGTGAGGGGTATAAATGTCTATAACTATTACGTTGCTTTGTACACCTGAAACTAATAAAAAAAAGAGCTAATATATGTGAAAGCATTTTGCAAAAGACTGTGTAAATGTTAGTTGTCAGTTATATTATTACTTTTAAGTGAATTTCAATAATATTATGTAAGCTCAGAAAGATGATATGAATTGTACCTGAAGGATTAGGAAAGGACACACACACACACACACACACACACACACACACACACAACGCGACACTTGAGAGTGTGGAAGGACAAATAAGATGCAGAAATGAAAATCCAAATAGAGAAAATGGCATGAACAAGGCAAGCAAGCAGGAAAACACAGGGAATATATAGGTAGGCACTTGTTCATTTTAGCTGGAATGTGAACAATAACAGGAGATAACATTAAAAATGTATTTAAAAAAGGGGGAAAATCTGTTCTTTTTTTTTCCCAGTCTATAAGCATCTTTGGTAATTCAAGTAGGAGTAAATGATAACACAGTTGGTTAAAATGAGTTTTAGGTTTTATCTGTGAATCTGAAGTATCAGCACATGTTCTGCTCCACTTTCCTAGGCTGATTAAGAGCCAGATACGTCACATGTATGGAAAACTGAATACCTATAATTATGTAGTTTGTGCAAGAGCCAATCTGAAAATGATCCTGTTATTTCTCAGCAAAGCTTCTCAGTGGAAATTCAGGAGCCAGATAGCTCACTAAGATTGTTTTGGCCTTTAGGACCTTTCGACATCATTATTCAAAGAAGAGAAAGCTGTTTGTATCCTATACCAGCTACAAAATGAAGTGGAAAGGGTAAAACCTTCTTAGCCATTTTTCAAGTGCTTGTTGGTACGTACTTCTATTCAAATAAATATGAAGTACATTTGTTTGGATTTGGTTTTTGTTTTCACTCATAATTTTTGTACAAGAAAGTATTTCAATAAGGGCCTTGAATGACAGGTAATACACAGTCGAGAGCAGTATGAATTTGTTGATACACAAACTGAGGTTTCCAGCAGATTGTTCCAAATTTTTAAAGCTTATATATGTTGATGTAGTTAAATGAAATAATACACTTTTAATCTAGAAATTCTTGCTCACCAAAGAGTATCTGAAAGTAAGAAAATAAATTTACAGTAACAAACTTTGAAGAAAATCCATTTTTACTCAACCAACAGGAAATATAACTTCTTGATCACGCCAAATATTTCATACTTAAAACCCAACTGGCAGTTTTGCATGAAGAAAACTGCATAAGGGAAAAATATTAACTTTCCAAGGAACCAGTTAAAGTTCGAAAATCAAACCGAACCCTCGCGTGCTTATCTTTGCTGTCGTACAAGTGCCCCCTGCTGTCGTTCACACTTCATCTGTGTTTCTCTAAAACAGGTTTTTTTAATATTCAGTTTTAGATCCTCTCCTGGAGTGGCCTTCACAAACCACAAACATAATTCTTCAGTCATGTGCACTTACACAGTCATAACTAAGCGTGATCCTTATTAATTTAATATAGACTTTAACTCACTATTATGTTGACAACATCCATCATCCTGAATAGCGTTTGAAAGGTAAGTGGCCCCTATGCATCGGAGGCTTGAAGCAGGAAATGCGAAGGTAGGCCAATCTGAGTGCGGCAGTGCACTGAGGGGACATGTCCCTGTACCCATAAAACAATGGGGCAAAAAACCCCAATGACACTGCAGTCCCCTTGAGAACAGAGAGGGGACTGGGGACAAATCAGTATAAACCAGTCTTTACCCCCTAAAAACGAACTGGAGTCCACATACAGGGATCCAGGAGCTTGGAGGGGCTGCCTCTCCTCAACCTCCACCTCTATGTCCAGCACAAGCGCAGGAGGCAGAAGCCAAGTCTAACTCAGGCCTGGTGACAGGCAGAGAAGTCAGAGCAGCAGAGCACTCGTTCTTCAGAATTTTGGTAGAAACTACAAGAACCTGTCTAAGCTGACAAGACCCTCCTCCTAAGGTTCTTTATGCTCCAGTCCCATTGGAGACCTCCCCCAACATCCCAGGAACCCCTGCTGTTAACACAGACATTCTGGTGGTCGGCTAGTTGAGGGGGGAGCCAGAGAACATGCATCTTCTATATTGTATCAATTACCAATGATAGGATATGTGTGCATATACACAGGCATGTACATGTATGTGTACATACACGTACATATATGTGTACACACACATACTATGTGTGTATATATCCTACACATCCTACACTGACAAGCTGGGCTGGCTAGCACACATCTGGCCATTCACTGTGCTCACCACCCCACGGCTGCACAATTCCACCTCGGCCCCTGAACTGTGTAACAAAGTCTAGATACGTCATGACAGCAAGGGCCCCATTCATAGTAAGAGCAGAGGAGAGAGGGAGGGAAGCAAAGCTGCTGAGCTATGGGCACTACAAAGCAGTCTATCCTTGGAAAACACAGGCTAGGAAGCAAGTTTTTTCCCCCTAAAGTTCCGCCAGGCCTGGTTCCTCTCTATGGGCTCTGGTGGGTCCACCATGTGTCAGGCTCCTATCCAAACAGGTCCTGCGACCAAAACCTAGAGAGATGAAGTCAACACACAAGCAATGGTTTCTTCCTTCCCTTCATCCTCTTCCTCACAGCTTTAGGAGCTCTAACTATAGAGAATCAATCCAACAACAATACTATTAAAAATAACTGTATTGTTAGCGCCCCAAGTGTCCAACAATGGATCAATGAATAAACAAAACGAGGTATATACATACAAAGGAATATTATTCAGCCTTAAAATGGAATAAAATTCTGAAAACAGATGAAACTTAAAGACATTATGCTAAGTGAAATAAGCCAGTCGCAAAAGGCTAAGTACTGTGTGATTCCACTTACATGAGAGTAGTTAAATTCAGAGACAAACAGTAGAACTGCGGTTGCCAGGGGCTGGTGGGTAGAGGCAATGGGAAGTTATTGTTTAATGGGCATGGAATTGAAGTTTGGGAAGACAAAGTTCTAAGATGGATGGTGGTAATGGTTGCACAACAGTGTAAATGTACTTGATACCACTGAACTGTACCCTTAAGAATGGTTAAACTGGTATATTTTATGTTATGTATATTTTACCACAATAAAAAAAATCAATATTATAACTCTTACTAATAAAAAGAAGTTACAGTTACATATCTCCATGCCAAACAACGTGCTTTACATGTTAATTCACTTAACTTTTACAAAAATCCTCCAAGATAGTTATTAATACTGTTTTGCAAATGAGGACTTAGAAAAAGCACACAGCTCAGAGAGGTTAAGTGACTGTCCAAGGTCAAAGAGACAATAAGTACCAGAACCAGGATTCCAATGCCTATACCCTTTCCACTGTAAAATGCTGCTTTCCACCCTAAAGGAGAAATTTATGTGATAATATAAAAGAGCCTCAAACCACAGAACCCTGGAGCAAGGAAAAGTGTACGTGGTCAGCAACAGATAAAAGGAAGAATTTACTATCATGTGCCGCATAAAGGCATTTGCATCAACGAAGGGCGGCATATACAATGGTGGTCCGATAAGATTACAGCAGAGCTGAAAACTACCTGTTGCTTAGTGATATCACAGCTTTCATAGCACCGGAGCACAACACATTACTCACGAGTATAAAAGTATAGCACATCCAATTATGTACAGTCCATTAATACCTGATAATAATAAACAACTGTTATAGGTGTATGTATTTACTATGCTATACTTTTTATCGTTATTTTAGAGCGTACTCCTTCTGTTTACAAAAACATGTTTGCTGTAAACCAGTCCGCCGTTACGCTGGCAGCAGCCGCGTGCATCTCGTGTTTACTGCCTTTCTTGATTGCACCACCGTCCCTTATGCTTGATGTAATCTCATGTTGTTTTGTACAGTGACCTGGTGTACAGGCTTGTCGCCTAGGAGCAGCAGGCTGTACCATATAGCCTCGGTGTGTAACAGCTACACCACGTAGGTTTGTGTAAGTGCTCCCTATGACGTTCACACAATGCGGAAGTCTAATGCCACACTTCTCAGAACGAATCTCCATCGTTCAGTGGAGCATGACGGTACTGTTAAAAGTTAGGTGCATGCTCACTAATTCCATTTATAAGGCTATTCTTCCTCTGATAACCTCTAAGAACTTTAAGCAGACCATGTCAATCCCCAGCAAACGAGGAAGAGCTGTTTGTGCTACCCACAAAACTCAAAGTGACATTTCTCATAACCTACCAAGCAATGTCCTATTTTGTAAGAATTTTTATAGACTTCTCCAAGGTCAAGAAAGAAAACCTACGAGTTAGTGTGTTGCAGAATGAAACCCCAGCTCCCCAAACAATAACTAGCAGAGCTCCACTAGAAGCAAAGAGGATCGGGATAACTCCCTCCCCACTCCCCTTTTCTAGTCCTCTGCTCTCACTCCAAATGGATGGGAAGACGCCAGTCAGAATGGCCAGGCAGCTCTTGGTTAGAAAAACAGAAGCGGCTGTTTGGGTCCACAGGTGGAGCTAATTCTTAACCACCAGCTCCCACCCCCACCCCCACCCACAGAACGGAAGCTGCAGGGTCTGCCTGTGAGGACAGAGGACAGGAAATGTGGACGCCAGATTCCAGTCCCACCCCGTGTCATTCAGACAGGGTTCAAGGGGGCATCCTACCAGGTTCTATTCCCAGGGTGCTGTCACTTCCACCAGGAACTAACAGTTGCTCCCTAGTAGATTGAGACACCAGAAGGGCTGATCAGAGGGAGCGGTCCCCATGAGTGACCAAGCTTTACTGACAGATATGGGAGACGCGGCTCTACCACCACAGATTAGGTAGGAAAGAGAGTCAAAGCAATTCCTTTAGGTCCTGTGTCTCTCCCAGGGAGACAAGGAAACTTGGGTTCAAGTATTATATATGCTTAAAATTTCCCAAATGAAAGCCATTCTGCTGCAAACAAAAACAGCCTCCTTCCCACCCCCACAGCCCAACTGATTTATAGTCAACAAGTGTCTCCGTGCTCAGAAAATATGCTATCAAACAGGAAATGAAAAAATATCCATGTCTTCCAGAAGGAAGGGGGAGGAAACACATCTCTATAAAGACAGGAAATCGGCTGAGCATGATCCAAGCCATGCTCGGGGAAATAACTGCTCCCTTCTCAAGGCAGGGGGTTGTGCAAAGCCTAGCTCCTCTCAGGCTTCAGCCACTCCCTAGGTAAGAATTTCCAAACCTGGGCCATCTTGGTATAGATATTTAGTTAAAAGGGGAAAATGAAGGCCCCTCATGCCCCAATGCCAACCAAATGCACATTTGCCCAAACGTCCTACTTTTTGCTCATGGACTAAAGGAAAAGAGCCAAAACGCAATGTTTGCACAATACTCAAGGGACATTTGCCAACAGCTACAGGTGACCCCAATATTTAAAGTCTGCATCCACCCAATCTAAGGTTGTGACTGGGTGTGGGATACAAACCAGAGAAGAGGCTGAGACTTTGTTTGCCAACAGCAATCATCGGAACGGCTATCTATTTCTCCAGTGCCCAACTAGCAGGGGCTCAAAGCGTTCTTTCCCCACCCCCAATCTACTTCTGAGCCCTCTCTTGGCTGAATCCCTCCATCTGAGAGGGCTAGGCAGGGATCTTTAGTCCCTGCTACAAAAAAGTCACAGTGACTAGAAGCCTTGTCCAAGGTCATTAGCTAGTCAGATGGAACTAATACAACTTCTAAATGCTTTCCATATAAAGGAAGACCACAAAACAACTGTTTCTCAAGAAATTCTTAGGCAATAAAAATTTCTATGTCCTATCTACAAAACTCCTTCTTTATCCATCTCTCTTAGCCATCTCCACTTTATACTAATATTTCCCAACTCAATAGCTAAATATGCGTCTGCCTGTAGCCAATGCATGTGAAGCTTCCCTCCACTCTTCAACTCAACGTACATTTATAAACACTTCAGGTTGGGCACTGTGTTCAACATCAAGGACACAGCGATGAATGAGATGCTGTCCACGCTCTCGAGCTGCGCAGGGTCTTATGGAGGACAGGAGCACAAGCAAATACCTGCTTCAGAGGGATCGTCACATCGAAAAGGCAGGGTCTATGCTTCCAAATCTTTAGTTCTCAAGCCACAGCCTATAGGGAGGCTTGGTTTGCCCAGTGAAAGGAACCTTTCTCAAAGAACGTCTAAAAGCATGTGTACTTTCTCCATTCCTAACCTAACACCTCCCAATGATGCTGCCCAAAGTGCCAAGGCTGTAAATGAATACAACGTGTAAAAACACGAATGCCGCCATAATGGAAGAGAGCGCCTGAGTCAGCTCCTGGAGGAAGCCCCACAGCACCGCACCCAGGAAACAGCCTGAACAATGAGACAACTGTACTCACTACCCTGCTGCTCATCCCTCCCAATGCCAGACAATGGGACACAGAGACTTATCTGAAGGGAGAGAAAGAAGGAGACACCCAAACCCACATTTTCCATGGACTAAAACTCTGCCCACCAAGGCAGTCTCAGTAACACCATAACGTTTAATGATCTACAAGTATAAAAAGTCATTCAGTATTATTCGTCCCTTCAGATTAGTCTGCGGAGAAATCATTCAACAAAATGTATGGAGGCATCCAGTCTAAATCAATATTTTATTTTTTTTTAAAGATTTATTTTTTTTTAATTGGGGAAGGGGAACAGGACTTTATTGGGGAACAGTGTGCACTTCCAGGACTTTTTTCCAAGTCAAGTTGTTGTCCTTTCAGTCTTAGTTATGGAGGGCGCAGCTCAGCTCCAGGTCCAGTTGCCATTGCTGGTTGCAGGGGGCGCTGCCCACCATCTCTTGCGGGAGTCGAAACCAACCTTGTGGTTGAGAGGACGCACTCCAACCAACTGAGCCATCTGGGAGCTCAGCGGCAGCTCAGCTCAAGGTGCCGTGTTCAATCTTAGTTGCAGGGGGCGGAGCCTACCATCCCTGGTGGGACTCGAGGAATTGAACTGGCAACCTTTGTGGTTAAGAGCCCACTAGCCCATGTGGGAATCGAACCGGCAGCCTTCGGAGTTAGGAGCATGGAGCTCTAACCGCCTGAGCCACAGGGCCGGCCCCCGAAAACAATATATTTTTAAAAGGGTGTTTTCAAAACCAAAAGCCCAGTCATTACAAATGTATTAGGGTCTTGTTATATTTATACTCTGTGCAAAGCATCATTAATTCTCATCTTCTGATAATGAGATACCCACTGATAGAGAAAAAAAATATCAAGTCCAAGAGTTATCTTTTCCCCTTCAGGGGAAGATACCAACCCCCAGCACAAGACTTTTTCTGGGTCCATTATTACTCAGAGCAAAAGAATGAAGGATGCAGTGAGGTCTCTTTATCAACAAAAGAACAGATCCTCATATTAGGAGGCCCTAAGACCCCTAATATGCAATCAAAACAGTCTGCCCTCTAAGCCATGGAAGACTTAAAAACTATCCCACTCCATTTCCTTTTCTCTACCTTCCCACTATTTGGAGCGGGCAGAGGACTGGAGGATAGAAAGGGAGGTTACACGTAAGGTCTAGGCAACTAACCACAGGGTGGTCCACCGCACACCCGGACCTCAGAGATGGGAATGAGAACCAACCTAGTGTGTGTGGTAAGAGGGTATCAGTGAAGGAGAAAAGCAAGATGGGGCAAAAGGAAGTAGTTAAGGATAGAAATGAGAGGTTTTATAATCACTCCAGTAGCAACCCTACTAGTAAATACAAGGAGACCCTGGCAACCCCAAAGGTCTAGGGCTGAAAAGACAAATGAGAGAAAGGAGTATCTCCATCCTTTGCCTCACTATGACTATTCTGCATCTCTCTTGGATTTCCTAATTCTAAACCCAGCCCTTTTTCCAGTCTCACCCTAATGAGAAAGCAAGTAGCTGGGTGGTACAGTTTTATTGAAAGAAAATAAATGGCAATTAATAACTGGTTTGCACCAGAGGAGCTGGTTTGACTAATCAGCCTGCTGGTTCCAAGAAGCTTCCCTCTCTCTGCATTACACCATCCTTTCATTTATGATTTTCATAAAGCCACATCCTGATAGCTAATGATGTAGCAGCCTCCCTTCCATCCCCTTGTCAGCCCTCCTCCTACACTTACCATCTCTTTTCCCCAATGTGGAGCCTGAATCCCATTCATTAGAGAAGGAAACAACCTGTTACACAAGTATTTCATCTGCCGACACTCCTCTCAGTGGCACACACCCCGTCCTGACAGGCAGCCAAGATGACATCATTTGAGTGTTTCCTCAGGCTTCCAGCTCTGAGCACCTGATCTTTAAAAGGGTATGAAGCACTAAGAAAATCGATCACATCAACATTTGGTGAATACTTGTTAAATACAGGGCACTGTGGTAGGCAAAATGAGGACTAGAAAGACGAAATCATCATCTGTGAGCACCAAGGGCATAATCTAATTGGGCAAATATGTGGGAAGTTAAATAACAAATAATAAAAGACAGCATTACGTGGTCAACTGGCTATGAGTGGTGTAAGTTAATGCTATGAGTTCAGAAGAAGAATGAGTTATTGCCGGGTTAGTATGGTTTGAAAAGGATTAATGGGGAAGGGAGAACTTGAGTTGAGCTCCAAAGACCAGTAGGATTTCACTAGCAGAGGTGGGGAAAGATCTTACTGGAAAGCAGATGGCTCCAGCAAAGACACAAACCCTAAGTACCAAACAAAAGCCCAAAAGTAAGTCAGGTATATGGCATCAAAAATAAATAAGAGGCAAATATTAATTAAGAGAATTTATCACCAGTAGGCTATACTACAGAATATTTGGTACAGAGTTTTTCAGGCAGAAAGAAAATGATCCCAAATGGAAGGAGGAGAAAGGAAAAGCAACTTTAAAAAAAAGGTAAATATTGGTAAATCTAAATGAGTATTGTCTGCATAAAACAATAATCATAATGGGAATTTTATTTATGCAATAAACACAACAAAAATATACTAAAACATTTGCACTAAAAATGGTATGATAAAAATAGATAACATAGGCAGGGACTATTAAAGCAAAGAGAAGGGAGTGGCTAATTTATTCACTTGAAAGAGCTCAAAAAGTCCCATTAAGGACATAACATTTGGAGTGCGTCTGGAAGGATAAATTTTTCAGTAGATAGTGGAGGACTTTTTTCAGATAGGCAGTAATGTGAGCAAGGCACATGGACAAGAAAGCATCTGAATGTGAGCGCTGAGGGCACGAGCACAGCAAAGGATGACCGGGACATAAGGCAAGAAGAGGAGTGAGGGGCCAGGAACTGGAGTGCGGTGCGAGGGCCACTGTACCACTAGGAAATCTGGCGTCTGCTATACTGGCACCTACTCTACAGCCTAGTTCTCCCACGTGACCCTTTGCAATATAAGACTGTTTTTCACAGGGCACGCAGGGGAACATCACCTTCAGAAAAAAGTAAAGAAATAATAAGAGGGCAGGCTGTGAGACAGGAGGAGACCAGCACGAAGGAGTCAAGGGGGAAGAGGGGCACTTCCAAAGTAAGCCTGGCAAGAAAAGAGCTGGAAGAACACAAACTAAACCTTGAACACTGGTTATCCTGACCAGTGGGACTAGGTGGAAAGCCTGAAAAAAGAGAAATCCTTTTTTCTTTGTACTGCTTAAATGTATTACAATGAGCATGTGTAATTCTGTAGTAAAAATAACAGTCATATAAACATAGTAAGCCTGTGTTTTTTCCTCTTCAATTCTAGAACAGTATTTTTTGTTTCAAAGAAACTCACAATGCCCCACACCTGACTGGGGCCCCTTGGCAAGACTTAAACCACAAGGTAAAAAATGCCAACTGAAGTCACACTCCCTTCCCCACTCACAAACAATAAGAACTTACAAGAATGCAAGTAAAGGTCACTTCCCTGACCCCCTCAGCAGGCATGAGTCCAGAACCAGGAGTTTTTAGAGAAAAGAAAGAGACTTGGGCCAGACAGTTCTATTCAAGGAAGTGAAGGGAAAGTATAATACTGTGGTTAAGAGCTGGAACTCTGTAGTCCCACAGAGCTAGATTTGAATGCCTGCTCTACCATTTACTAGGTGTGACCTTGGGCAAATTATTTCACTGGCTGAGCCTCATTTTTCTCCTCTGTGTAATGATGATAATAAGATCTACTCTACAGAGTTTTGATGAGAATTAAATGGGCCAATATATATAAAGTGCTTAACACAGTCCCTGGCACACAGTAAAAACTCAACTAATGGGAGCTATTATTATTACTATTATTTTTATTAATCTATTCAGCCAATAACAGGGAGACATCTCCCACCAAGCTACAAATCAGCTCCATCTCAGCTCCTTCCTAAATGTTGCCAAAACCTAAGTGCAGAAACAGCAGGAGAAGGTGTGAACCTGGGTTCTTCCTGTGTCCCCACAAAGAGCATCTTAGTAAGAAGTCTTAAGAGACCAGCAAAAGTTAATTTTATATGTGCTCTTCTCTCCAGGTTAGAAAGTAGCTAACCCATCTTTTAGAGGTTGAATTGTGTCTGCAAAAAGATTTTCAAATCCTAACCCACAGTACCTGTGAATATGACTTTATTTGGAAATAGCGCCTTTACAAGTGATGAGTGAAGATGAGGTCATTAGGGTGGAGCCAAACCCAATGTAAGATCGGTGTTCTTTTATTTCTTTATTTTTCACTTCATTTATTTTCACTTTCGATATTATTTTATATTAATTTCAGGTGTATAGCACAGTGCCTAGACATTTATATAATTTAAGAAGTGGTAAGATCGGTGTTCTTTTAAAAGAAGGAAGTCGAACATGGAGACAGACACATATACTGATCTGTAGGCACAGAGAGAACACCCTCTACAAGCCAACAAACGCTTGAGGCTACCAGAAGCTCGGAAAGAGGCCTAGAACAGGTTCTCCGCCAGGGCTCTGGGAAGGAACCAACCCTGCTGCACCCTGATTTCAGACTTCTAGCCTCTAGAACTGTAAGACAAAAAATTTCTATTGTTTGAGCCACCCAGTTTGTGGTACTTTGTTATGGCTGACCCAGGAAACTAATACACCATCTTTTTTTTTTTCCCATTGGCATTTACCTTATTATAAACTATGTATTTTCAAAAGGAATTTTAATTTAAAATCAGAAAGTGGGTTACTGAAAACTGACGGGACCTGGCTATATACACACTTCTTTCTCTACTAATTCTCATCTCCCAACAATGAGAATACCATCATGGAAAAAAAACATTAGGACCAAGATTCTTACTCCTTTGAATCTGGTGTGTTTGCTTCCCTAACCATCCCCAGATGAACAGAAACAAGGAAAAAAGGAGAACTCACATGTATTGAGTACCCACACCCATGTGTGCCTCACATGCTAGGTGCTAATACTCATTATTTCAAACTTCACAACAAGGTATAAACTATTCTCCCCGTTACTAACAAGGAAATCAATGTTTAGAAAGGTTAAGCTGCCCAACATGATGTAGCCAGGAAATGGCTGAGCCAAGATTCAAACGGCTTGTTCTTAACTACACCAACCTCCTTGAACAAGTCCTTTTGAACCAATTCCCTAGATATGATTTCCTACCAAATTTGTATTTCAATTACCATGTGTTGAATGAATCAATGAAGAGACCTTATAAACCTTGTCTAATTCCTCCCATCAATAAAGAAAAGTGGTCCAAAGAAGTAAAGTGAATCAAGGTCACAAATGTTAGTGGCAGAATCAGGTATCCGATTCTCCTGATTTCCATCACACCACCTAAGTTTGAGGACAATAGCAATCAAAATAAAAAATAGCAATCAAAAATCAAAATAAAGAGCACAGATGCTAGAATCAAACTTCTCAATTCAAATCTTGGCTCTGCCATTTACCGGCTGTGTGATCTTTGGCAAGTCACTAAACCTCTCTGTTCTGTTTCTTCCTCTGAAAATGGAGTTTATACCTTTCTCATATGGTTACTGTAAGGACTGAATGAACTAATATGAAAGTACTTAACATAGTGCCTGGCACATTAGTAAGTGCTACATTTGTTAATTGCTGCTGCTGCAACTATCATTAAAAAATACTAAGCAAACACCAAAGAGTATACACACATTAACTACAGTTTTATAAAATTGCAGAAAAATGCACTCATTAAGTGATAGAGAAAAGAGAAAAATAGAAAGGCTGTATATTCCTGTAAATTTGCCTCATTTAATTATTAGTAATAATATTTATGATTTATTTATTCTGTGGCAACCTCTGTATTGGTACATTAGAGATAATGCTAAATCTCATCAAATCTAAGACACCATCAAGTACAAAATGCACCAATATTTCATTTACTCTCCCTAACAGCCCTGTCAGGTAGCGTTCCCCTATTCTGTGGATGAGAAACTGAGGCACTGCGAGGTTAAATAATTTATCCAAGGTCACACAGCTACTAGTGAATGGCCAAACCAGGTTTCAATCCCAGGTCTGTCAGACTCCAAAGCTCCTTGCACTGAACCCCTTAATCACCAGCTCGGTGCTTCTCAAACTTGAACATGCAGAGAATCACCTGGGAGTGTTGCTAAGATGGAAACTGCCTGAGCCGGTCTGGGGTGGAGCCTAACCTTCTGCATTTCTAACAAGCTCCCAGGTGTTGCCGATGCTGCCGGTCCAGGATCACCACCCAGTGCCTCACTATTCTGCTTCCCATTATGGCTCCTCCTCCTCCTGGGCCTGCACCCCCGTATCTCAGCAATCAGCTCATGGAAAGGAGTGAACTCCCAGAAGACAGAAAAACCTCCTCATTAAGTCTTTGTTCCTCTGCCACTTGCACTATTCCTCCCTCTCCCCTCCGGGGCCACCTCAGCTCAGGCCACACTCTCTAAGGGACGCTACACAAAGCTACCTGAGAGGAAGCTGACGGGGAATTCAAAATGAATGGCTGTGGTTTCTATGGGGACCTCTCAATGAAAATATAAATGTTAACCTTATGCTGGGATGATGTGGGGTGACAAGGAGCCAACCCAAAGTCCATATCACCGTGACTCTGAATGGTGAGCAAATGTTTCTGGAGTAAATTGGAAACTAGGGGTTAGTTACTCCCATCATTTTTCCAAAGATAACGGGTGTGACCTCTCCCTATCCCCCCTCTCAGCTCTGGTCTCTGAGCAACACAGGTAATTATGGGTCTGCCTACTTACTACAGAAACAGCTAGTTTCCGTCCTCCCGTGCTCTACCTGTCCTACATTTCAGGCTTTGCCTTTGTGCTTACATTTACGAGCACTACCCCACACACTCAGAAGTGGTGGCACCGCACAGGAGCACACCATCATCACCTTCCTATGGTTGTCCTGGACGCTGGGTTCAAAAGGGGCTCGAATTGAATTATACAGGACAGAACTGAGCGGGTGTGTACAGCGCCACCCACAGCACAGGATTGTGCTTCGACTCAAGAGCCTTCAGACTCCTCCCTGTACCACAGCCGCAGTGCTCCAGCGAGTTGTTGGCAAACACTTTCGAAATTCTACTTACGCAGTTCAAATCAGACCATTTTCATGAGTTGTCTAACTTGAAAATCTTAAAGCAACTCAGACCACAAATTCAAAATTTATATTGCACTTACGGTAAGAGGGCCTATTGCCAAGTGGAGTTAATCAGCCTGGGTTCAAAGCCCAGATCAGTGCCTTACTAGCAGTGTGACCCTCAGGGAAGTTATTTAGGTTCCTTAGGTCTCTGTTTCTTCATCTGTAAAATCTACCAATGTCACTGGACTGTCACAGGATGTCATTTGTGGTTAAATGAGAAAAAGCACCTGGCATTTAGTAAGGGCACCAATGCATATTCGTTTCCTCCCCTCTTCTCCCCCATCCCTGCTCAGAAGGAGATACAGTTAAGTCCACAATGCGCATCACTATCAAATTACATAAAGGAACTGTATTAAGTGTGGTTTCATTAAGAAAACACCACTTGGGCCGGCCCGGTGGCTCAGGTGGTCGGAGCACCGAGCTCCTAACACCGAGGTCAACCGTTCAATTCCCACATGGGCCAGTGAGCTGTGCCCTCTACAGCTAAGATGGTGAACAACGGCTCTCCCTGGAGCTGGGCTGCCGTGAGCAGCCGGAGGTTGGAGTGGGCTACCACGGGCTGCTGTGCTGCCGTGGGCTACTGTGTGCTGCCAGGAGCGGCCGGTGGCCAGCGTGAGTGGCCGGTGGCCAGCGTGAGCGGCCGGCAGCTGGTGAGAGCTGCCATGAGCCACTGTGCACTGCCGACCGACGACTGGCAACCAATGGCCTCAGCCGGGCGAAGCGCAAGGCTCATAATACCAGCATGGGCCAGGGAGCTTTGTCCTACACAACTCGACTGAGAAACAACGGCTTGAACCGGAGTGGGGCGGGGGAGGTGGAAGAACGGGGCAGGGGAGGTACCACTCATCTGGTGAGGTGACCTGGCTTTAACACTAACTAGTTATTTGACCTTGAGAAAGTTATCGAACTTTTCCATGCCTCACTACGCGGAACAAGAGTGAACTGAACTGATCATTTCTAGTTCATTCATTCAACAAATATTTATTGAGCACCTTCTATATAACAGACACTCTTCTGGTTGCTAGGGTTACAAGTTAATAAACAAAAATCTCACTCTCAAGGAGTTTCCATTTTAGTAGGGAGAAAGAATCAAACAATAAACAAAGTAAGTAAAACACGCCAAATGACAACAGGGAGCTCCCGGAGTAAGGTGAAGTAGAATTATAACGCTCCAAAAAAGAAAAACGACTTGAAGAAATGGAGGTTAGGGGTTTACATACTTCTACAATTCCGCTAGAGGGGAATTAGCAGATCATCTAAGGGGATTTTATTATATTCTGCACATTACAATTCTCCATCTGACTGTGACACTGAGCTTCAGCTCCTGAAAAGGATGGATTACATATTTAGCAAACACAAAGCACTTAGCACAGAAGCGTCTCATGCAGAATCCTAGCCACACACTGAGACCAGAGTCAGAGATCTAAAAGAATCCTCAGGAGAACATCTGGTTCCGTTTCCTGTCTTTAACAAATGAAGAATTAAACTATCCATGACAGTACTCTATTTTCTTTTTGAAATTCTTATGAATAAAAATGACATACCATCCTAACAATCTACTGTTATTACCCTCAGGCTCACTGGAATTTCTCCTATTGTTTTAAGCTATATCCTCTTATTTATTATTTAGATTGATTTCATGCAGTGAACAACATTTATAGCAAATCTGTGTGCAGATGCTTCATCCATCAAACATCCCTCGAGCACGGCTATGTGTTAAGCACGGTGCTGAGGCTAGGAAACAAAGTGTGGAGAGAAGAGAACCTACCAACAACCAAGCCACAATCCTCTGCGATGCACATATCAGAAGAATATACAACTGACAGAGAAAGCTGAACCATATGGGAAGACACGGAAAGGCAAGGCTTCCCAACAATGTCTGAACTGTGTTTAAGGGTAAACAATGTCTGAACTGGAATTTGCTGGCAGGTAGGTTAACAAGTGAAAGAGGAATTCCAGACAGAGGAAACATGGGCACACAAAGATATTCTCCAACCTGGCATGCTAAAAAAGCTGAACATAGCCTGGTCCTGACAAAGTGAAAAATGCAAGGAAAATGAGGTTCCAGAAGTGGGCAGGGATCAGACCATCGCAGGCTCTGTTGCACGTGTGGTCTTTATTGTACAGGCAATGGAAACCACTGAGGGGTTTCAAGCAGCATCCATCGTCACAAGTCAGAAAATGAGATGTAACCAGGAGGAGGAGGAGTAAAAGAATGCAGGGCTTTCGGCTCTGCTCTCAAACATAGGAAGGCAACGGCAAAAGAAAGCACCTAAGGACAGCAACACATATTTTCTGCCTTTATTAGCCCCACTGTCTTCTCTTACATACCACCAGACATGATTAGTTTTGCACTTTTGGAAGGTTCCTTATGGTAGGACTTTGAAAGAAAGACAGATGGGGAAGAAACAAAGAGTGAAGTCAGAGTGGTAACGAGCAATCACAGCAGCCCAAGTAAGAGACGATAAGGCCCTGAACTCATGAATTAGCAATGGGGCTGGAGATGACAGATGGAGAGAGATGTAGGAGATGGAATCGACAGGACTTGCTGAAAGATGGGCTGCCCAGCGGGACGAGGGAGCAGGAGGAGACACGCAGGAAGCCCAGGTTTCTGGTTTGGACAACTGCATGAAGAGGAAGGCGTTCATTAAGCTGGGGACACCGGAAGAGAAGCAGGCCGGGGAGCAGGGAGCGGGTATGCCCGTTTTGGGCATTCCAAGTTTGAGAGATCTGTGGGACAACCACGTGGGGAAAAAAATCATCACTGGAAAAGGTGCTGGAAGCTGCCAGAAATACAAACAAATCTAAGCACCACCACCATTTGCAGAGTGGCTCAATTCATGAAGTAGATCATACGCATCTCACTTAACACAACCTGCACCCGCAACAAGATCACAATTAGGTTGGGAAGTTCAGACAAATATACACAAGAGGCATAAACACTACAATTCAGTTTTGGTTTATGATGAATTGGAAAAAAAAAAAAAAAAAAAGCAAACCACTTGTTATACCTCAAGACCATAATCAAAGCACCACTTAGCTTTCCAATCTGTAAAAATTTTATTTATTTTTCCATATCATCTCAAGCCTATTTGTTGAAGGTATTATACATCTTTACAAGTCGAAAATGAAATGTAATCAAGAAAAGAAGGAGGAGAAAAAGCATGCCGGAGTTTCAGCCCTGCTTTTAGACAATGTATGCAGGCAAAGGGAAACAGCTAATGGCAGCAGTAAGTATTTTCTGCTTTTACTCACCCCTTCACACTGCCCCCAGCTATCTTCTGTATTAACATACCACCTGTGCTAGTGCCTCTTACCCCTTCTCAAGGGCATATTCATGCCAGGGCCTCCACTGCCTCACCCCTTCCTAGGAGCCGCCCACGCCCACGGGATGATCAGAGAGGAGGCCTGAGAGCTGGGAACCCAGTGCTGCTCCATCTCGCCCTCCCCCGGGGAGGCGGGAGGGAAATTCCAGCCCCTGACAGGTCCCCATTCTTCCTAATAAAGTCAGTATTACATGAAACAGTTAGGATAAAAACAGTTCTTTATCCTAATTAACAATAAGAACAATGAACCAGTCCTCTGAGAGATGTGAGGACCTCAAAGCACCCCAACTAAATTAAGTCTGGTCCCTGTTTTCCATTTGCGAAACTAAGCAACAGAGCCTGGGATGGGTCCTACCCTAGATGGCTCCACCCGCAGAGGTGCCCCAGACCAGGCCAGACCAGATTCTTTCCAACCCAACACTGACCCCATGGCTCATGGCTCATTTGTGGTGTTTGTGAGAACACAAGTGTTCGCATTAGATCTGGGAGGAATTTCCTCATGCTACAAAGACAACTGTACCCGAGGACCCAAGCGTTCCAGGCGTTCTCCCCACCTGCCACTTCAGCCACAGGTCACTGGAGACTGAGGCCCCTGCTAGGGTCCTGTCCTGGCTCTGTGGACAGAGAACACAGCAGCGATGTCCTGCATGACTGGAAAGGACATTAGAGAGAAACTGCCTGACACCACCGGGCCACAGATGGAGGCTCCCCTGCCATCCTACTGGGAACAATGATGACCTTGTCTCTGCCAATCCCCTCTCTCTGGACTGGGTCTCATTTTCAGGGTATCTCCTATTGTGAAAATGACAGTTAAAGGAGGAGTGACCATCCATTTTTGGTCAACTGCTTACACGTTCTTTATTGCTTTTGTCATTTGTAACATCTAGTGTATACTATACACTCCTAGAGGGCGGAGAGATGATGAACTCCACTCAGCGTTAGATACTATGCTGCATTCTAGGAGGCTCTGAATAGAGGCGCTTTTGCTGATGGTGATGACAAGGAGTGTGGAGGGAGTCCATACATGCAAAGTGGCGTCCCCTGGAATAGACCATCCACTGCAGTATGTGGAACGAGAGGCCAAGGATACACAAGTACACACACACACACACACACACACCCCCCTCTGTGGGACGAAGAGAGAAACTGTACCAGATAAGCCAAACCAGGGACTGAAACAAGATCAAAGATTCTCCAAATGAGTGGAGACACACCTTCCACTCCCTGGAGTGACTCATGTCTAGTTTATCCGATATAGAATCCAAATTTACAAAACAAGGAGCAGAAAACAACCTACACTGTGGGGCACACGCCAGTTACCAAGCAAGAGAGCAGAGTGTGCCAAAAGGGGTAAGACCTAAGTCAGTTCTGAACTGGACCTAATACATTAGGAAATATCCTCTACAGTAGACTAAGGGTGAAAAAAAAAGAAAAACAAGTAGAGGGCAAAGGAAAGGGTAACTACAACTCTTTTTAGATATAAATGTCAGATAAACTCTGAAGGACACCATCATGATCTGAGAGGCAGTGATTATGTTGAACCTGTTAAGGTAACACAGGGAGGGTTATGAGTCATGAGACCAAATACATCACGTTTGCTGCCCGCCTGCCAAAATAAACGAGGAGGAGGCTGCACCTTCTGCAAAAGCCACTTTGTCTAGTCTTGCAAAGAACCCAAGTTGTCTTCACAGCCGGGTCCAAACAGAATAAGGAATACTAATCCCGCAGTCTTCATGGAAAGCACAAATGTTTCTAATTTTCTAAGCTCAACTTCCCTGGGGAGAGTACGTGAAGCTAGCCAGCCTGCGAGACTTACGCTCAAGCTAAGCCTGGAGCATTCACTCGCAAACCGATGAACCCTGCACTCTCCCTATCAGATAGTGAGATGGGAGTTAAACACTACAGGTGAGAAAAGCCTCTTCTACATCAAGAGTCAAGATACCCCTGACTACAAAAGTCAGATGAAGTCAACAAATAGATAAGAAGCAATTTCTGCCCTGCACAGTATTACACTAAATGCTATAAAGGGATGTAAAAGTTACATAAATGGTTCCTGCCCAGAAGGAGCTGACAATTTTGCTGGGGTGACAAAATAAGAGCCAGCCAGAGAACAACCAAGCAGATATTAGCTACTTTTTATAAGGACGCCTTATTCTTCCATCAGACCTCTGCTGGAAAACTCTGATCCTGGATCAATCCTTCTGCCTTCTCAGGATCTACAGCCAGGTTGCTGAGTGCTTCTGGCGCTAGAGGGAAAGAGTGTGCACACGCTCTCACGTGCACGCATGTGAGCACACACACAAACACACAGCCCCTACTCTCAGCACATAACTTCACCCCACTTCATAGAGAGAAGAGCCATCAGGAGAAATTCCCTCAAGTTCCTATACCTTTAATCAACCAACTTAACCACCTGCATTCTCGCCTTCCTCGCTCTTTCTCATCAGACACATTCTTCTTTTGATTCTGGACCCCACCCTCCCATCAACTATTCTCTCCCTTCTTTAAAATTTATTATACAGTATCTCAAGAAAACGTATTACAGCTCCCCTTCTCTACAGAGTCTGTCCAAAGAGCACTTAAACATGCTTAAGTCTCTGCTACGCTACAATAAACAAACAAAACTCCCTCCACCCTCCATCCCCCTCTACACAATGCCTTCCTCCTCTCTGTTCCTTCCAAGTCCAGGTTTCAAAACTCGGACTCCCTTTCTGCACCTCATTCCCTTCCCACTGCATTCTGGATGCGCTTCCCACAGCTCCACTGAAATTGCTCCAGTAAAGGTGACCTTCATGTTAGAGCCTCAAGTCCTCACCTGGCTTGACCTCTGCATAATCTGATGCCGTGTGGCATAACCTCCTTCTTAACCCCCTTTCGGTGACAATTTCCTTCAGGGGCTACTTTTCCTCTGCTCCCAAAACCACCCTCCGCTTGGAGTTCCCCCCAGTTTTTGCTTCAAACTTCTTCTCACTGTACACACGCTCCTAAGCAATCCTCTTGCCCACTCCTGTGGTTTTGATTTGATAAGCTGATAATTGCCTCACCTACAGTTCTCTATACAGCCACCTACCTGCTGGACACCTCTGGGGAGCTTCCCACGGAAACCTCAACCCCCAGTGCAATCAAAACTAAACTCAGTATCTTCCCCTGTGACAGCACTGCCACCATATCACCGCAGATAACCTTCCTTCTCTTCCACTCCCTATTTTAGTTAATGATACTACCCTCCCACACAGAAACCCAGCCAGAAACCTCCAAATCCGAGGTTCTTCACTCTCCCCTAATACACCACGTTCAATTAGTCAGCAAAACGCATGGATGTTACCCCATATCACATCTTGCTGTGCCTACTTTGCTACAGTACCTTAGTTTACCCCTCCCTAATCACTCCCTGCCTAAACTACGGTAACAGCCTCCTAACTGGTCTGTCACGAGTCTTGACCCTCTCAATCCTCCTTCACACTGTTGCCAGAGAGGAAATATTTCTAAGATGTAAATCTAATCATAGCTTTTTTCTGCATAAGATCCTTCAATGACTCCTAAAACCCTGCAGCCTAAGGTCCAAACTATACATACAGCATGACACACTAAGTCAGTCAACATTTTAGTCCTGCCCACTTTTCCTACCTCATCTCATTTCTCTTTCCCTCACATCCTACACTCCAACCTCACTAAGAATGCCCCATATTCCCTCTCAAGACCCCTCATCCCCTTACCTCTGTTCATGCTGCCCAGAATGCCCTCTCCCTGAACTTTTTGCCCAGAGTTCCAAATCCTTTAGGTGACAATTCAGTCATCTCCTCTTGGATGCCTCCCCTGCACTACGAAAGCACCCGTATTTACCTATACGATAGCATTCCCTACACTGGATGGTAATTGTCAGTTTACCAATATGTTTCCCCCATTAAACTGTACGATCCTAGAGATGCAAGGATGACATCTTTGTTTCCTCAGCCCTTTGCCCACTGCCTGGTTCGGAGGAGACATGTAATAAATGTTTATTAATTACATGAGGGAATGGATCCTCCAAACAAGCCCCCTGACACCCTGGGAGATTAGCAGTTCAAGATATAATTGAAGATTTTAGAGAGGACTTAAGAGGATTTCTTATGCAATTCTTGGCCGGGATCCCCGGAAGCATACACTGAAGGTCGTCCACAGTGGCTAGAATTGGTGTGCTGGGGTACTCAGCACTGCTCATTTAAAGGAGAAGTAGAGACTCAAACACAACCTTCAGTCATAGGTTCAAATACATAGCCCTATGTAACAAGGTCAAAATGGAATACAATCTTTAAAAGAAGATTTTAATACAACAAGAAAGAGGACCTTGTTTTGGAAAAGCCATGAAGGATCGTAAATTTTTTTTTAACGCAAAATCTTCTAGAAAACAATGTTAAGCAATGTTATTATCTAAATTTAAGTCCCTGTACCTGCCCAAAATGTCTCTCAAATATATCCCTCTCCTCTTTACCAACTATCTAACCTCGTGACTCAATTAGAGCAGATCCCCCCTCTCATCTGGCCGTGACACAGCCACTACATTAGTCCTGCCCACTGTGGAAAACGGAGGTTCCTCAGACTGACCGTCAGGACTTCGCTCCCTGTATTCCTAACCTTAATATAATTCTCCCGATGCTTCTAAGAGGCCCACCCTACTCCGCAATACCCTTCCCCCAACACAGTATCTCCTTGTAGGTACTAGAAGAATGCAGTGCACTAAGTGAGCTGATTTCATTGTTGTTGACTGACTAAAAAAACACAACCCCCAAAAAAATCTCTTCCTATCTGTCTCAATCGAACATGCTCCTACAGGTTGAAAACCATCGAAACTCCAAAAGACACTTAAGGAAGCTCATTCTTTTCATCAACACAAAGGAATTATATTTACCTTTCTGAACAAAAATCATGGCAGAAATTGGCTACGGTAGGAGAGAATCCAGCAGCACAGCTGCCAAAGCCCTTGTCCAAAGATTCTGACTGACCGATTAATTTACTTGTCCTCGGCAAGGACCCAAATCATCCCTGATGACTGACTGACACATGGTCACGCAGAAGAAAGCAATTTTGAACAGAGAAAGAAAAATAAATGCTTGTGCCCAAGGAGAGCAGACTTAACAGTGTAACACAAATTTATGGAGCCACAGCAGACTAGGTCTCAGGCTGGCCAAAAAGGGCATATCCTTGAGAACCCCATTCTCTCCAGGCAGAGCACATCTGTCTATGTTGGTCGGCCTGCCTCTCCACCCTCCCCCTACACACACACACACACACACACACACACACACACACACACAAAACTAACGAAGGTATATTATCTAAAGCTCTACATACTTTCTTGTATTTTTTATAATCTTCTACATTAAACACATACTTTTATAATATGAAAAGGAAATTATTTTAAATATAACTTGAAAATGCTGCTATGATTGCCTTCTCCTGACAGGAATTCCATCAACCACATACAAAAAAAGTATACAAAGTCCCTATGTTATAAGCGCATAAAACCTTAATAGGGGAACAATTCTAACAAATGTGAGGCAATACAAGAATAATACAAAACAGTATATAGTTAAGAGACTAATTGAGAGGTAGACATTGTAAGAGATCAGAGAAGGGAAAGGTCAATGTCTGATAGAGTAATGGGAGAAAGTTGTATGGAGGACACAGGTCTAATGCTTACCTTTAACAAAAGAGATAAGATTTGAATAATCAGAAAAGACAGGGAGAGGAGGGCACTCCAGGAAGACAGAACACACAAGAACAGAGGCAGGTCTGAGGACCTAGGAAGACCTACTGAGACCCGTCCAAAGGGAGCAGAGAGCTATATTGGACATTAACAGTTGACACAGGTATGCAGAGCAAGTCAAATTATGCAAAGCTGGAGACAAAGAATCAGAGATTCATTGTCATTTATTCCAAGCACTGGGAAGTTCTGGAAGGAAAAATAATGTTTTATTAGAAGTAACAAAAAAAAAGTTGGAATAAACATTTTTAGATACTGCCAGCCAAGCCAACAGGCCTGAAAGGGCTCCTCCAGTCCAGGAAATTAGTAAATGTCACTGGTAGGACCAAGACAACAGAGGCATAAACTCCCATCAAAACCATGAAGAGCAAACGCAGAGCTTTAGCACACCACACAAGCGAGTCACAACACGGCTCAACATATAATTACCAGAAACTGAAAGGGCCAACTGTATTTAGTAAAAGGAGGAAAGCCTGGGTGTTTTCAAGACCACTAAAAAAACACACTACAAACTCATTTTGCAACCCATAATTATTTACTTGTGACTTTTGATCTTGGGATGTTTCTGTTCCCAAATGTGTACTCAAGTATTCTTTCTACCATGAGCTCTAAAACTTGAAATCGGTGCTGAAAAATACCAGGACAATAAGGCTTCAGCTGATGCATTTCCCTGGCCTGTATTATGTCAATTGCCAAGCAAGCCCAAGACGAAAGTTCCCATAAGTATTGTTGTTAGCACATGCGCACATTTTATGATTTCAACAGCATGTATGTGGCCAAAGCTTGTGACTTCCCAGCAGACGAACTTGGTTCACTTTCTGAATTAAGAGTCCATGTTCAGAAGCAGCAATTGCCCTATTGTTCTGTCTAGAAGCTATCCACTTCAATTCAAGGGTTGTGTTCTAAAAAGGAACTTAAAAACTGAATCTACAGGCAGTCAGTTAGCTCAGTTGTTTAGAGCAAGGTGCTATTAACAACAAGGTTGCCAGTTCGATCCCCACATGGGCCACTGTGAGCTGCGTAGTCCAAAACTAGATTGAAACAACTACCTGATTTGCTGCGCCGTCCAAAACTAGATTGAAACAACTACCTGATTTGGAGTTGATGGGTCCTGGAAAAACACACTTAAAATAAAGTTAAAAACAAAACAAAATGCTGAATCTCCATTTAACCAAGAGGGTGTGTATACGAGTATCACTTAGGTAAACAATACCAAATCCTCAGCCTATATTTTCCAACCAGTGTGTTAACAAAACTACCACTTTGCACTACATTGCTTTTGTATAAAATTTCAAAGTGATTTATACACCACGAAACCTTTCCCATATGGGGGAAAAAAATTCTCCACAGTGCACAGATTTGAAAACATAGGCCACACAAGGTATGTGACTTATAGTCCAGAGACTAAAACTATTAATAATGACACTAACAATGATACTAACAAAGTATTTTCACAATTATCTCAACCCAAGTCACTGCTCTGATTTTAAACCTTCCTTCTGTGAAACAGTGTGAAACTGTCACCTAGAAGTCTAGACAGACCCCGGTGCTTGGACGATAATGTACGTCTCTACGCCTAAATTTACCCATGTGTCTAATACCTTCCTTACAGGCTATTATAAAGATCAAATAAGATAATGAATATAAAACTGCTTTGTAAAATACAAAGTATTATATACATGAAGGTTTTTCTAAACATTAATGGCTTAATACGTGCCAATAGCTCACTTGTAGTCTCATGAATCCCAAGGAGTTAGCATTATCATCTCCATTTTAACAGATGAGCAACTCAAAGATTACAAGTAACTTTTCCAAGGTCGCACAACACAAGTGGCAGAACTAGGACTGGAGCGCAAGACTTAAGAAATTCAAAGCCTAGTCTCCTACTTTATCTACTATGCTGCCTTGCTGGTTTTGTACATTAAATAACACACAGACCCTTCACTCCTCTCTGTGCAGTAAGTTATGTAAGTTCTTTTCTGTGATATGATGAACAAAAATCAGTCCTAACTAGCTTCATATAACCCATGACACCTGGTACGAACTCTTAAGTTTCAAATACCAGATAGTCTATGTTACCAATGTTTAAATGTGAATGTTCTGTTTTATTCCTAGTCCAGCCTAACACGTAAAGACTCTTTAGGCTTTAGGGCTTTGGGAAAACAAAGTCTAATTCTGCCTGAACCAACCTCCATATTACCCTTTCTGCTTAATCAACCACCATGAACCTAGATTGTTTGTTTTTAAACCTCCTCACTAAAACCTAAAACTATGCCCACATGTAGCCAGCTTCTACAACAGAGTTTGTCACTATCCTAGAAAACTCAGGTCCTGGTTCTCTTAGTATCTCTGTTTCTTCTTTGTTTCCTCTGGTGTTCATAAGGATCTGAATCTACAGAGAGGGACTTTGTGACTGGCCCATATCATCATCTGGATGCAACAGTCCTCAAAACAATGCACCTCTTTTTTCTTTGTTTCCATGTTTACCAAGCAATCATCTGATTACTAGCTTTATAAGCACTTTGGTACTGGGAAAGAGTGCCCCAGACAGAGATGTAAGTATTCCAATCATTGGACAGGTACGTCCTCTATTATGAAGCAATAAAATTGGCATACGAATTGTTGCTTTTTAAAAAACTTTCAATGAATGACTTCCCCCACTGCCCATGATATAAAACCATAGAAGAATCTGGACTCAGAGCCCTTCACAGTATCATGTGTTCCCATCAAAACTCTAGCCGTTTAGTCACATCCAACTACTCCACCTTCCTCAAAGCCCTTTATTCATTTTCATACCTTCATGCCTTTGCACATATTTATTCCCTCCGCCTCCTCCCCTCCCACCCTCCTCCATCTGACCAAATCCCATTCCTCCCTAAAGGCTCACTGAAGTGTCACCTCCTTTGTCAAGTCTCCCAGTGAACCCAAGGGGAGAGATTCAATCCTCCTCTTGCTTCCACAGTACTTTCCACACACCTCTGTTCTAGCACTTAATACAGTATTATAATGAGTTGTTTGTATATGTCTTTCCCTTACTAGATGTGAATAACCAAAGGCAGGAAACGGGTCTCATTCATAATTCTGGCATCTCCAGGGCTTAACGCTCTGTTACCTCTAATAGGTATTTAATAATTGTTGGAAGACTGGAAGAATCAAGGACACACCCTGGCTCTGTTGGTTGCTGCCCCCTCTGAACTGTTAGGATCCAGAGTTATAATCTAATACCTCCTCCTATTTGCTGGCCAGTCAGACTCTGAAAGAACCTTTGGGATATTTAGGAAATGAGAGAGAGTGTTTACGTCCATGATGAATCATCTAATCCTGCCAAAACCATGCTCACTACCAATGCACAGAGAAATGGTTGCCAGGCACAATTCTGGAAAACCTATGCTTGACAACCATTCCTAATACAGCTATAATACACTGTTCTATGTCCTTACACTGCAAGTGCATCACTTCCCTTCTCACCTTTGCCCCTTCTAGGGGCAGTTTATGTAGCTGAAAACTTTACCTCTCCTTCTGAATACAAAAATCCTATTTCACTGGTAGAATGAGGTACTACAAATGAATAGCAGCAGAAAAAGATCCAAATAATTTGGTGGCCAACCAATGAGAGTCTAGAACCCCATCATCATCAATATTTCCCCCAGTCTCCCCAAATCGAATTTCTGGCTTTATCCTCACAAACTACCTCCCCTGATCACTCTATTGATTCCAGCTTAGGCAAACAGTTCTCCTATTAAGGCAGTAAAGAGATTTCTAAGTCTGGAAAATGCAGGAATTCCATACAGCAAAGTAACAAAGGCCCGGATGCTAATCCATCCTGACTTCCCAGTGAGAATGGTGCAGCGGGGAGGAAAGAAATTCTTCTGCACCTATCATAGAACAGACTGCATGACAACCTCAAACAGCTCAAGTTAATCCACTTTGGCCACCATTTTTGACTCATTCCTCCCCTCAAGAAAGAGATCTGTGTCTGGGAAGGATCAAATTCCTATACACCTGATCAAAGTCCTTCAGAGGAAAGCCAAACTGAGTGAGACAGCTAAAAAGGACTGAACACAAGAGGCCTCTCCTGGAACAAACCCTACTTCCCTCTTCTTTCCTAGTTTCATATGCTAGGAAATCCAACTTCCTTTCAGCTGGAGGCCACCAGCAACATGATCTAGTGAGGTACTGAGATTTTTTTCACCTGTTTTTGTTTTAATTCTGCTGATTTTTAAAGCTGCCACCAAACCCGAGACAGGCCCAGAGGATCCTCCCTCTGAAGAGCGCAGTGTTACTCAAAAGCCTGCAAAGGAAACTTAATGGAACCAGTCACTTAGCAGCGTTTTTTTCAATGAAGTTCAGCAGCACAATCTAACCTCTTTGTGCTCTGAAATGAACCACATTTCTTAAAAGACCACAGGGGGTTGACAGAAAACTTGCTGCAGGCAGGAAAACCTGGACAGCTTACAGGAGCTGATGCAGAAGGGAACAAGTAGAACTCCCTAAGCTGGTTCATTTTAGCATTTCATTTCTCTCTCTCCCTCTCCCGCTGCATTCCCAAGCAGGGCTCTAATGCCACAAGGAAAAACAAGGAGCATTTTACAGCTTCTTCATTAGTTTCCCTTCACTGGGTAGGAGTCGTAAACAAGTATGCTGGACTCAGTCAAAAGGGCTGAAGTTTCCTCTCCTTCAGATGAAAAGAAACTAAAGGCCCAGTCACCAGAGCCCCAGCTGAATCAAACAGGAGAAAGTGCAGCCTATGTAGTTTCTGGGAAAATCTCCATGTCTGTGGAAAGCACAACTGCCACACAAAGCACAACCCCAGAACTGGATGTTAAAGATCAAGGCAGGGCTCCCAAGGCCACGCATCCCTGGCTTCCACTTAAGGAGCAGCTGCAGCAGTTAGGGTAATGCTGTCCCCAGACCCACTGGCCTGTCAAAACTTTCAGTCTTCACCCCAGGTTTAGGTGAGGCATTAACTTGCAGCACTGCTTCGTAAGAGAGCCTCCAGGGGCGGAAATCCGAGCTCCAAAACAAACCTTGATTTTTGAGAAAAGCAGCAATAGACCCCAGCCCCGGTCAGGCTCAAAACCCCCGGGGAGGTGAGGGTGGGAAGAGGCCTGGCCACCAAAACTGCACACTCACGGACACCGGCCCCAAAGAAACCCAGGGGGTTCACACTCGGCTGCCACGCGACCGATGGGAGACTGAGAGAGACAAAAGGGGGCGAGGGACCCTTGGCAGGCACGCAGATGTCCGAGGCTCTCCGGGGAAGACCCGCACAGGGCGCAGAACGGGTGGCTTCTCCCCGTCCCCACTCCTCCTCGGCAACTCCCCACAGGAGGAGGGCTCCAAAGCCAGCCCCTGGTCTCGCCGCCTTCCAGCTGGGCCAGATAAGGGCTAAATAATGTAACTAGTGCTATGGAAAGCGCCGTCGATTGTACGTGAGAATCGCTGAGCTTTATCCCAGTTCTGTAAATACACTGGCCCGGAGAAAGAGCAGCTCAGAGGCCGGCCCGGCGCCCGGGTGGGCGCGACCCCGCCCGGCCGCCCCACCTGCAGCGGACTCGGAGGGCCACGCCGCGCCGGCCCCCGACCCCGGCCCCGGGCCCGGCCGCACCTTTGTAGCGCTCCAGCACATCCTCGTACGCCTGCACGAACTCCTTCTCCTGGCTGCGGTTGGCCGGCTGCTGACCCGGCACGTAGCCAGCCATGGCCGCCCGCGCCGCGCTCTCCCCGGGCTCCGGCCGACGCCGGTTCCAGGCCCGCGCCCTGAGGCGGCGACGGCCCCAGCCTCGGCCCTTTGTGCGGCTGGGAGACGGCAGCGGCGCCCTCGCTGTCCGCTCTCCGCCCGCTTCGCCCGGCCTGGCAGTCAGTCGCGTTCCGCTCCTCAGCCCGCTCGCAGCCCGCCGGTCCCGGCTCGCGTTTCCGCCTCCCCACCCCTGGGCTCCGCTCCTCCCTCAGCCCGCCCCGGCGTGGCGGCGACGGGCGGCGGCGGCGGCGGCTCCTCCTGTCAGGAGCGCCAGGCCCGGCCCGTTCCCCGCCCCTCGCACCGCCGCCTCCGCCGCCCGGCGCGTCCTCGGCCGGGGCTGCGACTGGCTGGGCCCGGTCTGCCCACACGGGTCCCCCGGTAGCTGCGCACCAGCGCCCGCCGGGGACCAGGGGCCCGAGCCCAGGGGGGCGGGGGTGTTCGGCGGGCGTCTGGCTGAGTAGGAGGCCGCACGCGCGCGTCAGGATGAACGGCTGGGCCAGCCGCCCGGGCGGGGAGACCCCGGAGCCGACTCCACAGGGTGGGCGGGCAGCCCCATTCAGAGCGGACCTCCACCCGGAGCTGGGACAAAGGAGGGAGCCCCCGGCTGGAGAGCAACCGAGCTGGGCCTGTGCAGCTGCTGGTGAAGGACCTAGAGAAACTGAAAGGAGACGAGAGAGCAAAAGATCTAGCTGCCTCAGATCCCAGGGCTACACACGGTCAGAATGAGGACAAGGGCAAGACCCAGACAGGCTGCAGTATGAGGCCTGAGGGAACACTGAGACCACAAAGAATCCCAGGAACAAAGGCTTTTCCAGAAATGGAAGAAACAACTCGAAATGAGAGGGCAGACCAAGCACCATGAAGTAAACCAGGCCAAGGATGCAGAGCCAGAGGCCGAGAAATGACAACTGAGGGAGGAACGAAAATAGGATTCTCACTGCACCATGGGGTGAATAAGAGGAGAGACCCAACATGATTGCATTGTGACAGCCATTCGAACACTTAGATCAAAAGGGAGAAATGTAGGAAACTGAGACTGAACCAGGACTGTTAAGGAACAAAGAAAAGGATTCTGGCGCCTTAACTAGTCAGGAAAAGAAAAAGGGAAGCCAGTGATTCTCTGTCAGGGAAAAGGAAAGTGAAGAAAGGAAACTGGTAAATATGGGTAGGGATTTATTTGGGACCACTTTGTGGAGGAAGTTGCCAATAACATCCGCTCCTCCATTCAGCTGTGTATTCACAGACTGCACTGGGGCCAAGAACTGTGAATGAGGAACTCAGGTAAAATGCAGGTGATCTTTTAGCCCCCAGCTGCCCCCAGCCAGCCAGCATCCTTCCCAGCTTCATCAAGTCTGTTAACTTGATTTTTCAGGGGGTGGAGAAGTGGTTGTGGGTAAACAGTTGGGCTGACTGATCTCACAATAACAGCACATTTGCAAGTAAAAAAAGAATTCATGCAACATTGAGCAGCCAAAATTGGGACTTGGGCTTCCATTAGAGTTCCCATTCTCTCGATTTTTAATGAGCAGCTTCTTACCGACCCCCGCTCCCCCTCCCCACCCCGGCCTCAACACCCCCATCCCCAGGGACAAGGCCTGCATCTTTGTATGCTATGAGTAGTGCCAAGTACTTGGTCAACGCTCAGTGCATTAATAACAAGAAGAAGAAATGATGCTTTTCACTAATAGGTGCACACTGGTGCTTTCCACATCACACCAAAATCAGAAATCGGGTGAGCAAGCCATTAATCATATCTTTTTCCATCAAGTTTTGCTGACCTGCCCAAGTTCTAGGCAGAGAGATCATACAGGGAAGGGCCACAAGAGGACAGACAGGGAGGATCTTGGACAAATGCTCATGTCCTTCCAGTTCAATCCTTTGTGCTTAAAAAAAGCTAGTTCACAGTTTGGTGTCAGCTGCTAATGAGCTCAGTTCAAGAAAAGGAGGTGAATAAGCTTGAGGTTTATTCTTTTTAAAATAAATAAAAGGCTTTTAGTAGAAGATGCAGGATGAAGGAGCTGGTGATTGATGGCATAAGCACATTTTTCATAAACAGCAGAGCATATAGAAATGCTAACTCTGGGGATCTTGACTGTATCAGTGCTGAGTCATCTGCATTTCCCATATTATTTTATGCCAGTAGGGCTAAGGCAGCCCAGAAATACACACACACTCACCTCCACCCTCTCCCCTGAAACAGACATCTCCTCTTCACTTTCATTAAAGAGCCCCTCCATCCCCTCCTGGGGCTGCTGCATGTGCCACATGTGCCACTTTTGAGCAGATCCCTCAAGAATTGTGACTGTGGCTCATCAAAGGTGAGGAAAGACAAGGGCGAGAAGGGAGAGCGAGTCTGTTCTGGGAATCAGGCTTTGTTGAAGGCCTGAAAGGTTTGGCAGGCCAGGGCAAGGGGTTGAGATTCCTGTTCAGAAACACGGTAATCAAGGAAGAAAGTTCTGGTTTGGGTTGTGGCTAGGGGGCTTCTCAGACTCAAGTAACTCTCTCGACAAGACTTGCATTTAAATGTTTCCGTGAGATTTTGAAGTAACGCATTCTTCTAATGAATGGAAAGGGGGAACTCCACATGTTTGGCTGATGTTCCTGTTTTATAGAGAAAATTTTTACAAGGAGAGAGGAACAAAGCAGCTTCTGGGGGGATGGGAAGAAGGAAGCCTATGAAGGGGCGGTTTTTGTTTTTTTCCAAGCGAGTCTAAATTTATAGCCTGACCACACAATTGGGACAGCTCTGAGGCTTCTCCTTTTGGTCTATGATTTTCCTTTGCTTCTGACGGTACGACTGCTGTTGCATTTCTAAGGAGGCTGCAATGGGGGAAGCAGAAGGAGGCAGGATGTACTCAGAAGGGCATCTAGTGGGGGGAAAGGGTAATACAAGTAAATAAAACCCTATTTTTTTCCTGGGTGACCTCCCCCACCTAAGCTTCTCAAGTGCCCCTCTCCATAAGGCCCAGCCACTTTGAACTTCTTTCAGCTCCTCAGATGTGCTCTTGTGCTCTCTTGCCTTCCCACCTACTTTTCTCCTGGTCTGTAACCCTTCATTGCTCTCCTCTTTTGGCCTGGCTCACACCTCTGCTGAAACTCCTCCTGGGAAGCCTGCCTTGATCCACAGGATTAGTAGGGCCTCTTGCCCCCTCTACTCCCCTTTGGTAATATTGACACCCTTGAAGTTATCATTCGGTGTCTTTCATCCTTACCAAATCATTAGTTCCCGGAGGGCTGGGGTTGCTGTCTGTCTTGCTCACCACAGGATTCTTAGCCTCTAGCAAATGACCTGGCACATATAGGGCACTCAGTATATATTTGTTTAAAATTTTGATTAAATGCATGAATAAGTGAACCAGATGACCCTAAAATACTCAGCTGCCTGTGGCTTCTGAGAAGCTAGGAAGCTATGTATGGTATTTAAGAAGAAAGCATGCTTATCTCTCACAGTATCCCTTATCTGTGCCTGGAGTTCAAAGTCCTCTATATTTTGACATCTACCTTCCTTTACAAGCTTATCTCGCAGGATACCCTCATGTGCAGCATCTTCCCCTATAATCAAACTCTGAGCCTTTGCCTGGAATGTCCTCCACCCCCAACTCCACCTACTGAAATCCTACCCATCTTGAAAGCTCACCCTACATAAAGTGATTTTCAGTGAATCCCAGTGGAAGAGTCTCTTCTCAAAATCCCAACTGCATTTTGTCTCCTCCATTCCTGGAGCACCCACACCTAAGGTAGATGTCTGCACCACTGCCTCAACCTCCTGGTTCATAAGTTCTTTGAGGCAGAGACATCTATTTCATCTTTTATCATTATCGGGCCTAACAAAATGCTTTGCACTTAGTAGATGTTCAATAAATATTTGCTGAGGGCATGAATGCCTCACCGAAGTCACATGGGCGTGGGGGATGTGGGCTAGATTCAACATAATTGAGAATCCGATTCAGTGTCCACTCAGTGGCCAAGAGCAGAGGGCACTTCATGTGCAGAGATGAAAGAGGGAAGTGCAAAATTATTTCTCCTGTTAGCGCTACTCCTCCAACCTCTAGAAGGTTTACTCCTAGCACTTCTTCAGCTTGGCTCATGCTGCATTATTTTACATGTGTTACTGATGCTTTATAAATAATTTGCTAGTAGAGGGTGTGTGTGTGTGTGTGTGTGTGTGTGTTCTCTCCATTCCTCCTTGCAGGGGTAGGCTGTCTCCTGTGTTTTTTACGTTGCCCAACAGTAGCTGGAAGCAGACACTAAAGAGGCTGCCCCAAGCCAGCTCTTTGAAGAAAATCGTCTAGTTCTCGATTCAGGAGACCTGCCTCCAGGCTCAGCTCCACCAACCTTTCAGACACTAACTTTGGCCATCTCAGTGAAAAAGTTCCCTTTCTGTCCAGCTGCTGGAAACACTAAGTTTTGCTTCAAGTTCCCAAATCTGCTTTGGAGTGGGAAGCCTCTGCCAACCATCATGCTGCCCTCTTCTGTTCAGAAAGTGCAACATCGCTAATTTAAGAGGCCTGGATGGTGCCAGCCACCCAGAAAGACAGGATCCCTGCCACCCAGCAGCCCGGCACCCTGTCACCATAGCAACCCTCAAAATGGTTACTTAGCCATCTGGGTTACCATAGCAACTGGCCAAGTCTCTCTACCTCAGTCTCTTCCTAGGCCTTCTCCCCTGGCTTGTCAGAGCCAATGCCAAAGAATGTCCAATCCTTACTCAGGGACATGAGCAGAGACTGGACCCCTGATAGGCAGCTGTCCCAAAGGGGCGTGGAATGCCTCACCAGCCCCGGGCTTCTGAGGCAGTGGAGATAATGGGTGTTCAGGCACTCTGTGACCCTTGAAGTGCAGTGCAGATGTTAGCTATTATTAAACTACTGTTCCTTGTAATGGGGGAGGCACTGGGTTGCCCGAGGCAGAGAGTGCCATTCCTAGCTTGGCGCCTTACTGTCTGGGAGACCTGGAGCAAGTTACCAAACTCTCTGGGTTTCTGTTTCCTCTACTGTAGCACATGTGCCTCCTGAAGTTGTTTGGAGGATTAGGTCAAATAAAGCATGTAAGATGCCAAACACAACGCCTGGCATTTGGAACAGATCAATAGTAGCTAGAAAAGGTATTGACCCCTCTGCTATCTCCCACTCTCTCTGTGAATGTAACTATTTTATTTCCTCTCTGGAAAGAATCAGGCTAACGTGAGCCCCCGCACACTCAGCCACACCCAGCCTCCGTTCTCTGGGGCAGAAGGTCTCACCCTGTGTGGAGCCTCTGAGATTCCTACCAAAAGGCTGCAGGCAGGCTGTACTCGGGGGGAACTGGGAGGGTCCCCAAATTAGGAGGTGTGGCTCCTCCCCTCTACTTGAAACAACATCTCTCCATCCAATACTACCTCAGGGTGAAAACTCCTACAGGGGTGGTGACAGGCAGGCTGGAAACTGAGCACAAATCCCAGACAGGCTCTAGAGCAGTGGTGGCTACTGTTCTCGATTAAGATCAGTCACCAATGATGTAGATACCTGATCACTGCACTGTACACCTGAAGCTGAAGCTGAACAATAATGAAGGTCAACTACAATTTTATATATATATATATATATACACACACACACACACACACACACACACATAGTTACAAGAAGTGGAATAAGCTTTAGGAATAGAGACAGTGGAAATGTAATGCCTGTGTGCAATGTCAGAGCGGTAGTGGATGGGGGGAAAGGGGTTGTCACTGTGTGAGGGATATAAATGATAAATGTCTAACTATTACATTGTTTTGTGCACCTAAAAGTAATTTAAAAAAATGTTAAAAAAAAAAAAAAAGGTCAGAGTCAACAGCATGAGGGGAGGCCTGGGGCACAGGCCCCTCTCATAAGAACAGAATTTCTGTGATTTTTAAAGACTTCAACTCAAATGCATCTCAACTTTAGTCTCTCAAGACTACATCCTCAAAATCCATTTTTAGGATACTTTACTCAATTACTCTGGCAGGGTCCTGATTCAAATTCAGGATCTAGCCTAGCTCTGACCCTGCTCACACTCTAGCCTAGCTCTGTTGCATTCTGGGAGTAGGGCATGACTCTCAAGCTGGAAGGACCAGAGGCTCAGACAAACAACACTGAAAGGGACGTATTTCCCTTGGGGCCCTTGTGTTCGGGCGTGGAATCTCTCATGACACCTCTGGGAAATGGGTCAAGTGGGACTAGTCACAGTCTTCAAATATGACTACTGAGCAGATAAACTGATGTGTTTACTACTGGGGAAAAGGTGCTATAATAGTCTAAAAGTTTGGGAGGTGAACGTATGGGAATACTGAAACTGGGGAGGCAGGAATAGGGTGTGTGAATGAAATAGGATTGGCTATGAATTGATAATTCTTGAGTCTGGGCCGGGAGGTTCATTGTTGATAATTCTTGAGTCTGGGCCGCGGGGGTTCATTGTACTATTCTCACTACTTCAGTATATGTTCAAAACGTTCTGAAGAATGCAGGGGATTTGCAGTTAGGCCAACCTGAGCCACAGCAATGAACAATTCCAAAGGGCATACTGTACAGGTTGTATTCCAGAGGGTGCTTTGCACAGTCAGCATTGGGGACCCCAGCTCCACTCTGCTCACTGGATGACCTCAGACAAGTTCCTTAACTTTTCTCTTCTGTAAAACAGGGAGAACAGCAACTACTTCCCACAGGGTTTATGAGGATTACATGATATATGTAAAATGTGTCTGGATTTCGAGGACGTAGTCTTGAGAGACTAAAGTTGAGCTACATTCAGGTTGAAGTCTTTAAAAATCACAGAAATTCTGTTCTTGAGAGAGGGGCTTGTGCCCCAGGCCTCCCCTCATGCTGGTGACTCTGATCGCAATCGAGAACAGTAGCCACTTCTCTAGAGCCTCTCGGGATTTGTGCTCAGTTTCCAGCCTGCCTGTCACCACCCCATGTAGGACTCAATACACAGTAGCTTTTCCAGCTATTATTTACAAGGGGATCCCAGCTGGCATCAGTTCTCAGGAGCTCCTGGACTGAGTCCAGAGTTCAACTCCCCAAACCACCCTCTGAATTCTTTAATTCCTAACTTCCACCAGCTGCTCTGTCTTCATTTCCTTTTGTTCCTTTCTACTGAGGTCAAAGAAAGGAGAGCAAGAATAGAAATAAGCCAGCAGGGACATGCCCTCACTCTTCAGGTTGTCCTGGCAAGTTCCTACTTCTTTTCCAAGTCCCAATCAAATGCTACCACTGCTCTAAGCTAGGAGTGAGGGCAGGAGTAGGGGGAAGCCCTTCCCTCACAGAACTTCCTCATAACTCTCTTTGGGTTTGCAGTATACACAGCACATGCTGCATTTTAGCTGTCTTCCAGAGGGGAGCTGGATTCTGAAGCCCAGTCTGAGCCTAGCCAAAAAACGTCCTGGGAATATCTGTTAAAGGAACATGATCAATGAGTAAGCAAAAGGATAAATCAACACATTCATCAATTAGTGAACAAGTGTATGAGTGAATGAACGATATTAATGAGAAGAGCTAATACAAACTGAGGGCTGACTGCATCGCAGGCACTGGGCTACGCACCTTATTCCTACTATCTCATTGAATCCACCCTACAAGACTCTGCACTCTTGGTCCCCCATTTTAACCATGAGAAAGCGAGGCTCAGTGAGGTTAGTAACTTCCCAGAGTCACCCAAATGGCAAATGATGGAACTGGGTCTCCAACTGTCTCCCAAAGGCATTCCCTTCAGTGAACAAATGGAAGAGTGCGCAAACAAGGAAATTACTAACGGTGGGAATGAAGACTGAAGGGCATGGCCAGAGACACACCCCCTGAGGCTCCAGGCAGAATCCTTCCCTTGACCACAAAGCAAAATCCTGGTACCTTCTGGGGGCGGGGGGGAGGCACAGAACTTCAGCCATGATCACTCTTCAAGTTACAGGGCCTCCCAGACCTTCTCTGAGACAGCATCCTAAGTCCAGAGGGAGATTCCAGCCAGCAGCACCAGTTCCACTCCTGCAGGAGAGCCAAGGCAGAGCCAGGAAGCTGGCTGGCTTCTACCTGACAGGTGGCAACAGGCAGACCCAGGGCCAGATCACAGCAGGTCCTAGCCGCAGCAACTGGTCAGGCTCAGGATAGCACTTTGGGGATGACGGGATATTAATACACCCAGGCATGTTCACAGACCTCTTACCAGGAGGAGGACTGCTGAAATAAAAGACAAGTGCAGCCCTAGATCGTGCTGCATTGTCAGCTCCTCTGGTAGCATCACATCTTGAATCCCAAAGGACAGAAATGATAGCCTTCCGAAGCTCCCAAATTAACCAGCCCTTCCCCCGCGTTCCTAACCTCAGTCCTTGGCTGCTCCAAAACAGAAAAGCATGAGTCAGGCTGCCATTCCAACCTTTCTCTGCATCACCTGGGAAGTCCCTAGGAAAGCGTGATGGAATACCTACAGCATAAAGACTGTACTTTGCAATGCATCAACCACCTTCTCTCACCAGCTGGGGTCCCATAGGGACCCTGAGCCTCAGAGAAAGGATAGCTTGGCTGTCTTTTCCGCTGCCTGCACAGAATTCTGCCCACGTGGTCATTTTTCATCCTTCTAGCTACTGTGACCCAGATTTACTTTCAAAGAGCTGGAGCTGAGCTGGTCGTGTGTAGCTACAATTCATTCTGCCCCACTTTCAGGAAACTCTCTCCTGCTCATCTCTCTGCTACTGAAACCAAACTCCAGGACAGGGCCAGGGACTCTGAGGATAGATACTGCCAGGAAGAAGCCGACAAGCTGGGGAGGAAGGAGCCTCCTCAGGTGTAAAACTCAGAGCTTCAGGGCAAAGAAGGTTGTCTCCTCAGGAGAAAGGGTTCCCAATGGAATTGTTCTTAGGGCCTTATTTCCCACTCCTGTATTCCCTTCTTCTCCCCAGTGGCTTGGCCAGGAAAAAAAAACACCATTTTCATCTGCTCTCTGACAAAGCCCTAGAGTGAACAAAAGGAAGGGATGGAACTAAGAGGCCTCGCTTGCCTGGGGAACTGTTACCTTCCTGGAGTCTCTACTGCCTCTTCTAGTTGCCCAGGGAAGTTACAAGGAATGACACTGCTAAATGCAGTAACAGGCACGTTAGCCTGTGTTTGTGAAGCGCATTTTGATTCTCATTCAATGATCATGTGAAGCAGATGTCATCATCTCCCTTTTATACATAAGGAAACCGAGGCTTTGAAAAGTCAAGTCACTTGCCCAAGTTTTCTGACTCCAGATGCAGTTGTCTCCGCAGTGCCTGGCACATAACTGGGGTTAAATCTATTTTTTTTAACTGAATGAGTGAATGAGCGAACAAACAAGCACGGAGGCGCCTTCTCAGAGTTTCCATCCTGGAGGACAGACATATGGGCACAGAGGAGCAAATCCCTTCCTCTGATAAGGCACACATGTGCAATGCTGTCTGCCCCGGGGCAGGCCCTTGAGTGACTCCCACAGCTGAGCTTAGGCTCTGAAAGCAGAGCAAACGTCGGCATCTGAGCTACATTCAACAGCCCTCACTGAGCCTCTAGGTTCTCGAGCCCACACTCACCGAGTGAGATCCTGGGGCCACACAAGGAAGGGTAAGATGGGGCTCCTGACTACAGTGAGCTCCAGATCTGGTGGGGGAAATGTACCTGGAAACAATTTTAATATAAGACCAACTGAAACAAGGGGTGAGTAGAGATACATTTGCCATCTGACTGGAGAGATCAGAGAAGGCTTCCTGGGGGAGGCCACATTGGAGCAGATGCTGGGGATGATGATTTCATCAGCACCCATTGGGGGGATCCCAAGAATGAATCCTATAGTAGATGCTTTCTACTGGTTAAGTAGGAGGCCAGTCTTTAGTCCTGAGTCACTCTGCCCCTCTCTTTCACAATACCCACAGGAAGGTAGTTATTTGTCCCCTCTGTCCTCTCAATTAGACTGAGTTCCATGAAGAAGGGACCACATCTTCAGCCATCTTTGAGTATCAATGCCAAGAACAGGGAAGTTCCTGAATATGTGATACCTGATTGATAGGTGGATGGTGAATCCCTCCTGCACCCGGCCCCTAGCCCAAACGTGATCCCCTCTTCCAGACACTTTACTGCCATCTGCAGGAAACTTGTCATAATAAATATACAAATCTACAATGAATGACAAGTATGAATGGCTCCCCCTAGAGTCATGCACTGTACAACCATGTGACACTGTCCTGCACCTTGTTTTCCCCCCACTCCCCACAAGCTTCAAGGGATACAGCCTTCTTCCCTCTCCCTTTTCTACCCTATGGGTTGAGCTATTTGCCAGAGTAACCTCCCCAGCTCCCCAATTCCTGTTGCCCCCCACCAATGAGTTGTTCACTAATGACCAAGAGTCAGAGGGGAAGACACAAACTTTCCTAAGTCTTTGTCTCTGCCTTTTTCTATAGGCCAGGGTCTTGAAATCTCCCCCAGAAGTGACCAGAAGGTCTCTCTGGTGAGTCTGGAGGCCAGGTGAGCTCTTTAGATTGTCATCTACAGAAGACTCAGGTTGGCCTGATTGCCAGGTATTGCCTGAGGAAATGGAAATAGCAATATACTCGGAGTTAGAAGATCTGGGTCTACCAGTCCTGTGTGACTACAAGCAAGTCCCTGAAACCCTCTGGGCCTCCGATTCTAACACATGTCCTAACTAACACAAGGAGTTATGAAATCTCTATGTAAACCATAACACTGATCAAGAGAAACAACAAGGCATTCACATTAATGACTATTGTTCCATTTCAATGTGGCCGGGCTTAGGGACTTGAGAATAGGGCTCACAAATAAAAGAGAGAGAAAATGGAGGGAAAGGATGAGGATGGGAAGAATCAGGTCACAGCATGTGTGGAGCCCCTAGAGCCTGTTTTGACTTTGTAGACTGAGATCAGCAGCTTTCTCAGCCCGGACATGCCTTTCACTCTGACATGTGTGATTAGCAGGGGTTTCCCATCAGGCGTCTCAAGCACAAGCGAAGCCCTGAGACCAGCTCAGGATGCCTATGGGGCCAGGGGAGGGGGAGGTCTCTGTATAGGGTGAGACTGATCCAGACACCCCCACTGGGCTTCCTAACCCAGACCCATAGGGAAAACTGCGGAGGCCAGAGCTGCCTTCCAGGGTAAGACTCACTTCATTTCCTCCCAGAATGAAAGTTCTGGCTTCAGAGAGCCTCAGAGCACCCAGGGTCTCCCCGACGCCCCCCTCCTGCACCTAACAGGAAAGAATGCCTGTTTAATTATTCTGCTAGAGCCCCCATGGTGTTCTAAAATCGCAGGAAGATTGCAACCAGGCCCTGAAGTAGCAGTCCCGCCCCCTCTGCTGCCTCTCTTCTCTCCTGCTAACCAAAGACACCCAACTGCAGCGCACATTATTTTTAACCATGGCAGTCTCCCCGTTTTCAGCCTCCCTAGCCCAGCCCCCTCCTCGAGACAGTCACTGGCAGTGTCAGGATGTGAAGAAGATCAGCATGGACGCCGGAAACAACAGCCCAGCGCCCACCACCCCTTTGCTCAGTAGACCCAGTGGTGTCCTTGGGGGCTCGGCCTGGGGATTGAACCCTCTTGAGTCCACTCCACTTCTATTCTAGACTCGGAATGTAAAACAGCAGGCAAATCATCCCGTGGGGCTCCTTGGAGAAGACTGGAAGGGGAAATCATCCATCACAAAGGGATCTGCAAGTGATGGCGGAGGGGTAGAGGGCATAAGGAACGGAGAAGGAGGCCTCCACTCTGCCACCTTCAGGAGAATGAGGGGTTTGCGAGGCGCGGGGCCCCTCAGCCACAGCTCTTCAAGGCTGGGAACTAGTCGAGTTCTTCCTGCACCTTACCAACAGCTCGGAAAACTATTTGCTGGCTGATGCCACAGGCCCAAAAGTCTTGAGAAGGAACGAAGAGTCCCTGCTCCCAGGGCCCCTTATGGCCCACCAGAAAGAGTTCAAACCCTCCAGCCCATCTTCCAGGGCTCCTCCCTGGCAGCTCACTTCCTCTAACATCCTTTCCTGAGCACCCTCTGAGTATCCCACAGAACCTCTCCGTCTCGCTTGCCATTACAGCCCTCTGCCTGTCCCTGGATCGCAATCTACCACGATTCTCCTGTAAACACTCCTTGCATCCAGTCAATACTGGTTGATCTCCAACATGCACAAGGCCCTGTGCAAGTAGCTGGGGGTAAAAACATAAACAAGACACAGTCCTAAGGGCGTGACAGGCGCCCTGCAGGGTAACTGCTATACTGTACAAGGGAACACAGAGGAAAGGAAAGTCTGAATACGAGCGTGGAGGAGGGAGCTGTGGATACCACTGGGGCATTAGGACAGAGGAGGCGGCACAAAGGAAGAGGCGGGGTTCCCGGCACCGTGCAGAGAAGTTAAAGCACAGAGGTCTGGTCCTGCAAGATGCACACCTCAGGGGGCAAGGTACAGTTCCCCGTGGCAGGGTGCTTGGGAGTACAAAGTGAAGCTGCAGTGGTAAGCTGGGGCGTGATTTTAGTAGGTCTTTAAGCCATAGCCTTTATTCCACAGGCAATGATGAGGCAGAGAAGGTTTAGAAGCAGCTACCAGGATCAGGTTTGCATTTTAGAACAAAATACTGCGTTAGTCATTTGGAGGAAAGAGGGCAAGCCTGGAAGGTGGAGACTATTAGATGGTGGGTGGAAGGTCCAGGTGAGAGATGATAAAGCAGAGCCAGGCAGGGGGCATTATTTGAGAGACACAAAAGCCGCAGCAGGACAGGCCTTGGTGTTGGATTAAAAGTGGGTGATGTCACTGAATTAGCTGCAGGCACTGCTTTGTCTACTTCTCTGCACTTTGGCACCAACGCCTGCTGAGAAGCTGAGCACAACCCACCGAGGCAGTTCTGGATGCCTTCAGTGGAAGCAGCAGAGAGAGCACTTCACAAAGTTCCGCTTCACTGAGCCAAAAACTGTGCTGAGAGCTTCACCTACATTATCTCATCTAATCCGTAAGGCAGCTCTACACGGGAAGCGTTCTTAGTATGGGGAGTCTTTTAGGATAAGAGACTTGCCCAGAGTCACACGGCTCGTCAGGGGCAGGACCACAATCTATTAATAGCACCTGGCCTCTGTGAGTCCAAAACCCGCACTCTTTGCTCTGCCGCCTGGCAAAGAAGTAGGTACCTCTCTCCACAGGGCAGGCAGACCCAGCCCTTGCACTGTGGAAAGCGTGTGTCCCACTCCTTTAGAAGGCAATGTCAGGGAACTTGCCCTCTCCAAAGACTTTATCCCAAGGAAAAAACTCAAGAGAAGTCTGTTGTTATTCATAAAGATGTTTGCTGTGACGTTTTCTATTATCGCGAAAAAGTGAAAAATGAGTAGGATTTTTAAAATCATCCAATATTATACAGCCTTTACAAATGGTACCTATAAAGCCTAAGATGTAATATGAAAAATCTCTTTGATATAAAAGTAAGGGGGAAAAGTCAGATCCAGATCTAGAATGGTACATAAGTCATGAAGGCAACTGCATGGAACATACCGTGTTTCACTGAAAATAAGACCGGGTTTTATATTAAGGTTTGCTCCACAAGAAGCATCAGGGCTTGTGTTCAGGGGATGTCATCCTGAAAAGTCATACTAGGGCTTCTTTTCCAGTTAGGTCTTATTTTCGGGGGAACACGGTATAACTGCATAGGGACGAAGGCACGGAAGAAGTCACAAAAATGAAAACAGGTCTCATGTTAGCATGGAGGGGTTGGGGTGGCAGATTTTCCTTTTTCAAATTTTTCTTTAATGTTACTTCATCATCTTGCCAATAGTAATAATAAATTTGAGTCAGAGAGCCCTGGGTTGAACCCCTCCACTGCCCACCCAGCCAGGGCACACTAGCCCATTCTCCCCTTGCGCCCAAGGCACCCAACTCACTCAGGCATTTCTTACCAGCAACTCTGACCACAGCACGCTCTGCAGGGTCCAGCACAGAATCCTGGCTTTTCCGCTTTTTCTGCTCATGCAGTGGCAGGTTCCAGGGTAAGGTGTCCCCTGGGGGACAGGGAGACAGGCTCCCTGATCGCTCGCTCCTATAAGACCGCTCACTCCGACATGACCGTTCACTCCGGCATGACCGCTCACTGAGCGTTTCTTCATCTGAGGACGACATTGCCCAGGTGGGGACTGTAGCAGCAGAGCCTGGGGGCCCAGGGAGATGTGATCTGGAGAAGAGAGGAATATATGTGAACAGACTGAAGGGGTTGTCTCATAAGGAACTCTGGGACTTGGGAGGCAGAGGTTCTAGTCTTCATTCTGCCACTGACTTCATCTCTTTACCTCTCTGAACCTCAGTTTCTTCATCTGGAAAATGGGATGATGATAACATATGGCAAAACTAATTCACAGGGTTTTGGGGAAATCACATGGGTAATATATGTAAATATATCTATAAATCTTAAAACACTGTGTAGGTGTAAAGGGGCTAGCCGGTTAGTGCAATTGGTTAGAGCGTGGCGCTGATAACACCGAGGTTGCCGGCTTGATCCTCCCATGGGCCACACTGAGCTGCGCCCTCCTTAAAAAACACACACACACACACACAAAAACACTGTGTAAAAGTTAGCTCCTATTACTAGTAACCACTATGATTGTTACCTGGTCCATTTGAAGGATTAAGCTTACAGGTCCCACAGATAGAAAGATGTGGATTTGAATTCTACCTCACCATTTACTAGCTGTGTGACCCTGGGGAAACCATTTAACCTCTTTGAGCCTCAGCATCCTCATCTATAAAATGGGGGTGATGGTAGCACCTAACCTGACAGGGTTGTTTGCAAGGAATAAATGAGATCCTGCAGGTAAAGTGCTTAACAGTACCCGGTGTCCAATAAGCATTCAATAAATAGCATCTATTATTACATTTCTGTTCTACTTACCTCCCAGGAATCGTATAAGGATAAAATAGGGCAACAGATGGGAAATATTTTCAAAAAACTAAAGCATGATCTCAATGGTAGACATGAAACAAAACATGAACTAGAATAGGCAGAAATTCTTTATTTCTCCCATTCTGTCTCCGACAGATATGTTAGAAAAAGTTCTAAACGTGAAGCAAGACAGACCTGAAAGTAAATTCTGGTTTGGCCACTTACAATTGGTGGGATCTGGGGCAAGTTACTTAATCTCTCTGAGACTCAGTTTCCTCATCTGCTAATGGGGGTAACATTTCACCTTAGATGATGTTTTAAGAACATAGTGAAATGCAAATGTAAAACTAGCTGGTGCCATGCATGGCACACAATAGGCATTAAAGTGCCTATTTGCTTATTCTAAGGGCTGTAGGAATAAATAGCACAGCATGGGATGGGGAATGGGGGAGGCGGTACAGAAAGTCAGTTTTTCTGGTCAGTTTAGCTAGTGGAATGATCTGAGTGGAAACACAATCATTCTGGGGCCAGCTGGGCTCCACCAGCCAGACTGGGCAGCCTTCCCTCAGTCAGGCCAAGCTTACTTCCCAGAACCATCTGCTACACATGGCGCACCACCCCAACGGCTCCCTTGGAGCTCGGATGGTACATGCCTTCAGCTACCAGCCTCCCTGAAGGCCCCATATCCAGCCCAAATAACCAGTTCTCACTGTAGCTCTAGAGACCATCGGCTTTCCCTTATGGGAAACACCTGCACGCAGAGCTGTAGGAGACAGTGAGGTGGCCTAAATGACTGGACACTAAGGGTCTCTGGGCACAGCTCCTCCTGGATTCTGGGAATCTTAGCCTGAAGGCAGCAAAAGGCAGAGACAGCCTCCTGGGTCATAGGCAGATCCCCACCACAGGCACAGAACGGGAACAGATAACAAAAGAAACATCAAACAGTGTAGTAGGCCTCTAGACAGCCTTGGACAGACAGAACAGCCCTGCCAGGGCACCTCCTGGCCAGTAGCATGTGGACCCCCTTCCCATGGAACATCCAAAAGAAATCCAGCCACAGAAGGCAGAAAGGAAAGGACCCAGGTCCTGGCACAGCTTTGCTCTTTATCCCAGCATTTACTCCCTCCCCCAATTACCTTCTGGTGCCACCTCCCACCTCTTATAGCAGGTCCGGTGCTGAAGTGACTGCCCCACCTCGGGGAAATTTAGGCTGTCCTTCCATCTCTACCCTCAGCCCTGGGCAGGAAACGCCCCTCCTTTCAGACCACCTGCTTCTTCCCAGAACCGCCTATTCCTCCCCAAGACGCCCTATTTTACTACAAAGGCCCGTTCATCCAAGGCCTTCTCCGGGAGAAACCTCCCGTGCCCAGCTATACCCTGGTCAGTCTCCCGACCCCCACAAACACCTGTTTGACCTCGGGGTTCTCGCCCCACCCCTCGGTCACCTTAGTCACTCCATCAATCCCGGATTCACAGAAGCGCGCGCCCACGCCCCCAACCCACTACGAAGGCCGCACGCGGGGTCCGCGACCCGCACTTCACCTGGAGTTCTCCCGCTGCGGCCCTTCCCCCCCAGCTCGCCTCCATCCCCTTCCCCACAGCGGGAATAGGGCGCGCCGCGAGCCAGGGGTGACACGGGTGGGTTCGCGTGCCCGCCGCGCGCGGCTGACAAAGAGCGGGGCCGCGCCATGCGGACGCGCGACTAGGGACCCAGCAGACAACCGGGCCAGGGGCCGAGACCTGGGGCCGGGAAGCGACCTTACCCTCCTGGCCCTCTCCGGACCTGGGAGGGCTCGGTGTCCCATTTTGCCGGAGAACACGCCTCCCTTTGGCCCCGGCAGTGCCGGCCGAAGGGAAACCCCAGCTCCGTGCGCTCGGCGATGCCGGACGCCGGCCACTGGCGCTGCAGGTGAGAGGCCGGGATGGCCGCGACGCCCGAGCCTGTCAAGCCGCCTTCCCTTTGCCGCGGGCTGCCCGGACTCGGGCGCGGCCGCCCCGCGCGATCAAGCACGCGCCCCGCCGCCGCCGCGCACCGGGTGCAATCAGGCAGGAGCCTGCATCCAGCCCCGCGCCCCGCGCCCCGCGCCTTACCCTGGGAGCCGGAGGAGGGGAAGACCGGCGGGCGGCAGCAGCAAAGGCGGCGGCTGCGAGGCGCGCCCCGGTCTGGAGCACAGTGGAGGGGAGCGCAGAGGAGCTGAGGGGAGCGGCTCCCACAATGGCCGAGCTGAGGTACCGAGCCCCCCGCCCCCCGCGCCCTAGCGGCAGCGGCTGAAGCGGAGCCCGCGCAGCCGCTCAACCCGCTCCCCCACCCCCGGCGCCGACGCCGCCCCCCGCCCCCCGATGCGCGCTCCCTCCGCCCTGAACCCCACCCGCGTCTGCTTCCGCGCTCCCCGCGCGCCCATCAGGCGGCTGCCCTGTGCCCTCTCCACACTGAACCCCGGTCGTTTTGCTGCCCCCGAACCCTGTCTCTCGGTCCCTCCCCCCTCAGCTCCTCCCCTGCGGCGGCGGGTGTCCCAGGGCCAACTCACGCCCCCACATTCCCCGCCCTCTGCTCCGGCTCCCTGTCCACCCGGGCCCCGCGGCCGCTCGCTGACCCTGGCCTGGTTCACCCGTCCCGCCCCCTTGAAGCTCCTCACCGCCGCTCCCCGACTCGTTTTCCCAGGCTCTCGGGCTATCTCTCAGACCGGGACCTGGTTCTGGAACAGCCCATTCCCCTGCCTGCCCACTCTTTGCCCTAAACCCTCATTGTGTCCCCGCTCCTGGAGCCTCTGCTTGCGCTCTGGGTGAGCGACCTGCGGGTCCACGTCCCCTCCTGGCTTTGGGAACTGAATGTAGGAGGGACCAGAAGGAGGCCCCATTTTCCCTGCGGGGTAAAGGATAGAGGGGAACCCGGCCGGCCACAGGAAGGAACTCAGACTCCTGTTTAGACAGCACCAACCCCATTCAGAGCCTTGGAAGAGGCTTCATCCACTGAGAAAACATGTATTGAACTCTTTCTGCATGCTACGCATAGTAATACAGAAAATAACCAGGATTGCCTTTTATTTTCTCATAGTACAGATGATTGAATATGCCCAGAGAAGGAAGGGTGTTTGCCTAAAGCCACCCCAGCCCACAAGTAACCTACCATTGGGGACTGTGCCAGGTGTTTCACCTGGGCCATGCCATACCGAATTCTCACAACCCTGTTCATCTTCAATATATACTGAACACCTACCACGTGTGCCAGGTCCTGTGCTCGGTGCTAAGGATACAACGATGAGAAAGATGCATCCACTGGGCTTAGTAAAGATAGACAGTAAGAAATCATAAGGCATCCCATGAGGCAATATTATGATCTTCAATTTCTGGATGTAGAAAGTGAGATTAGATGGTTAACTCAGTCATCTGGGAAGCAGCCAATCTAGGACTGGAAGAATCCATGTCTTCAGATTCCACATCCTGTGTTTGTTTTTTTCACTGTAACTGCTGGGAAAATGTGGGTTGGACCAACTTACAGAAGCCCTTGAACTTCAAACTAAGAAATTTGGTCTAAATTATATGGTTATGAGCAGTCAAGGAAGGTGGAAAGCAGAAAAGTGGAGGTAACCCAAGGACAGATACAAGATGGGTGCGATGGTTATGCCAGGAGACTATTGCAATAATCCCAGCAAAGGTAATGAAGCTCTCATCCCAGGAATGGACAGTGGAGATGGGAAGGAATGATATCCACCCTCTGAAACCTGTGTTTGCCTACATTCTCCCTGGGGGAAGGAACCACCATTTACTAAACTCCAACTGCACACTAGGCAATGCCCTGGGCATTTTGTGTTTATTATCCAGTTAAATCCTCCCCATAACCCAGTGCAGTAGGTCCTTTTTTATCCTCATTTTACAAATAAGGGAACAGAGACTTTGAGAGGTCAAATGACTTACTGAAGCCCACAAAGCAAACTAGTGTTGAGGCTTGGGTTAGAGCCCGAGCCTGTCTCCAAACCGCATGCTGTAATTGTCACTCTCACTGTCTGAAGCCAAGGCAAAGAACCCAAGTCCTTTGATTTCGCTGAAGTTTCTTTTCCTTGGACCACAGATATCTCTGAGATTTCCAGAGAAAGGTCAGGGGTCCATAATTGTAACCTAAACTGTCCTTAGGCCAGTAGTGCCTGTGTGGGACATTGCTCCACAGAAGCCTGCAAAGGCTTCAGCCTGGGAGAATTGTGCGACCTGATCCTGAAGTTCCTAAGGGGGTGGGCTGAGAGACCTTGAGGCAGAAAGCTGAAAAGGCAATAAAGGAATTATTTACAGCTCAGAAATGGGTGCAAAAGCCCTTCCCTGGTAAGAGAGGAGCATGGGTGCTGAGGGGGGAGATAAGTTGAAAACATAGGAAGAATGTGGGGAGTCTGGGTGTGGGACTGAGTCTCCACAGGGGCCAGGATCTCTGGGCAGGGACTTAGTAGACTCAGCCAGCTGGGGAGAGCTTATGGGGGAGGACAATCAAATCACCTAGGAAGCTGAAGTGTCAGCCTCTCTGACTAGAGAGCATCTAAGTATTTCTGTCTTTTTCAACCTCAATGTCCTTCCCAGATCTGACCACCAATCCTGTCCTGAATTATTCATGCTGTGGCTGTGAGAACAGAAGCTTCTGGAAGCTTCCGGACTTAGGACATTCAGCTGTGTCTCCCAGGAGCTCTAGCTCCAGCAGTGCTACTCTGGGATCAAGCTGAGGCCGAGATGTGCCAAGCTTTCTGCAGCTGGCAGCCAGCCACTAACCTTGTGCTACTGGGCTTCGATTCATTTCAGCCATCTTTTACTGAGGAATATTATGTGCCGGGGACTGTACTGGGTTCTGTTGGGAACACAGAAGTGAATCCAGGCAGGTCTTTGTCCTTGAGGAGTCACAGGATGGTAGAGGGGGCAGGCACTTGAAAATTATTCCTTTCTACAATGTCCTCTGGGTCTCATTGGTCTTCTTCTCTACTGTCCCCCATTTCACCAACTGAAGTTCTCTGCTAATTCCTTCCAAAAGTTAGTGACTTTAGAATTTCACACCTCAAACACCTGAACAGAGTTCTCTCCTTGGAGAGGTGCCAAAACTTCTTACCCATGTGCCTATTTGGAGTCCTAAACTAGGCCCCCAGACTGCTGCTTGGGCCCCCAGCTTTCCAGCCACAATAGGAGAATGACACTCACTCTCTAACCCATCCGATATTTAGCAAACACTAATTAAGCATCGACTCAGTGCCATGCGCTGAGCTTTGTGCTACTGGCTCAAAAATGAATCAGGTATGGCCCCTGTCCTCATGCTGCTCACAGTCTAGGTGGGGAGATAGACAAGCAAAAGGGCAATTATACTTCCGCTGATTCCTTCTGAGTTGGAATCATTACAAGGTACCCTGGGAGGGAGCACAAAAAAGTAGAGGGACACTTCCTAGAATCTTGAGGCCACAGGTAATTTCACCAGGGCTTGTCTTTCGAGGTCCTTGCTTAAATAGAAACTTATAGTTCTCTGTCTTCATGGAAAAGTTTTACTGTTCTATACTGGCTTTTCCTTCCACTATTGTCCTCTATCTCAACTTGTTCCTCTGGACCATCTAGAATCAGACTGGTGTCCAAGTGACGGTGAAGGTGAAACGCGAGCATGGGTAGAGGCTAGAGCCCTGTGAAGATGAGGCTATCCAGAGGAAAGAGCACAGAATCCCCAAACTGTAAGGGACCTTAAAGATTTCTAAGCTCTGCCTAGAACATTTTTCCTCTCACCTTTCTCTGATTATTCCTCCTATCCACACACTGATGAGATCCAGACTAGTAACCCATTTGTGTCTCCAGCTCTCATCTCTCTCCTCTGACCTCCAGACTCTATCCAACTGCCTCCTTGACTTCCCCATCCCCACCTGGATGTCTAAGAGGCAGCTCAAACTCAGAATGTCCCACGTAGCACTCTTGATATTGGCTCCCTACTACTCATAAAACTGTTCCTCTCCCAGTCTTCACCATCTCAGAAAATGGCTTCACTACCTACCCATTTACTCAAGTCAAAGATCTAGTAGTTATTCTTTTTTTTTTTTTTAAGATTTTTTTTTTTATTATTGGGAAAGTGGAATAGGACTTTATTGGGGAACAGTGTGTACTTCCAGGACTTTTTTTTCCAAGTCGAGTTGTCCTTTCAGTATTAGTTGTGGAGGGCGCTTCTCAGCTCCAGATCCAGTTGCCATTGCTAGTTGCAGGGGGCGCTTCCCACCATCCCTTGCGGGACTCAAGGAATTGAACTGGCAACCCTGTGGTTGAGAGTCCACTGGCCCATGTGGGAATCGAACTGGCAGCCTTCGGAGTTAGGAGCATGGAGCTCTAACCGCCTGAGCCACCGGGCCGGCCCTATAGTAGTTATTCTTGATTTTTCTTTCTCTGATTCCCTTCGTCCCCATTAGCAAGGTCTGCAAAGTGCCTCCGGAATGTATCCTGAATTCAACCGCTTCTTCCATTTTTCTATTGCTACTTTAATCCATTGCTCATCTGGACAACTGCACTAGCCTTCTGACTGGTCTCCCTGTTTCCACCCTTGATCCCACCCCATTTCAACCCATGAAGCAGCCAAGAGTGAATATTTTTAAACATAAATCATGTCATGTCACCTCACACACAGTTCTATTTTTCACTTGGAATAAAATACAAACTCCTTATAATGGTCTATGTGCTCTACATGATCTGACCCTTGCTTCGACCTAATCTCAAGACCGCTTGGTTATGGGATTCCAAAAAATCAGACCTTCTTTCTGTTCCTTTAATAAATGAATCTCATACCCATCTTAGGGCTTTGCAAAGCTATTGTGGCTGCCTGGAACTCCTCTCCCTAAAATCTTTGCACAATTGGTGCCTTTTTCATCATCCAAGACTCAGCTTAAAAGTCACCTACTCAAACAGGCCTTTTTTGACCACCTATCTAAAGTTGCCACCTCCTTTAAACCTTGTTTTATTTTCCTCATAACATTTACCATTTTGTCATCATTCTGTGTATGTATTTACTTGTTTATTTCCTATCTCCTCTGCCAGATGCTTCACGAGAGTGAAGGCCCTATCTGTGCTGTTCACTGCTGTATCCCTACAGTGCCTGGCACATGGTTTAGCTTTCAGAGGATACTTGTTGAATGAATGAAAACTTGAATGAGTGAATGAATGAATGGATCAATCAATCAATCAATCAATGAAGTGAGGTCAGCAGAGAGAGACTTAACAGCAGAGATCAGTATATACAAAGTCCTGAACTTGAGAGTATAGGAGGCTCAAGAGATTGAAAGAAGTTTAAAATAATTGGCATGAAGAGTGCTAGGAGGTAAGTTGACCAAAATGAGGCTGGAGAAATAGGAGAGGTAATGGAGAATGCTGGGTTCTCCCAAGTTCCATGTAAAGCCATTGAAGGCTTTACAAAGCCCCCAGCTTTGTTGAGGTATAATTGGCAAATAAAATTGTGAGATATTTATAGTGTACGTCATGGTGATTTAACATATGTATACATTGTAAAAGAATTCCTACCGTTGGGTTAATTAACACATCCATCACTTTATTTATTTATTTATTTATTGGTGAAAACATGTAAGTTCTACTCCTTTAGAGAATCTCAATTATACAACACAGTGTTATCAACTATAGTCATCATGTATTACGTTAGATTCTGAGACCTTATTCATCTTGTAGCTAAAAGTTGGCACCCTTTTACCAATCTCTTTCTATTTCCTCCATGCCCCAGACCCTGGCAACCACTTTTCTACTTTCTGTTTCTATGAGTTTGACCTTTTTTTTTAGAGTCCACATATAAATGATACTATTTTTCTTTCTCTGGCTTATATTTCAACGTAGCATAATGCCCTTATGACTGAATTTTACACACACACACACACACACACACACACACACACACACATATCACATCTTCCTTATCCATTCATCTGTTGATGCACATGTAGGTTGTTTCCATATTTTGGCTATTGTGAATAATGCTGCAATGAGCATGGGAGTGAAGATATCACTTCAATATCCTGTTTTCATTTCCTTTGTATATGTGACCAGAAGTGGGATTGCTGGATCATGTGGTAGTTCTATTTTTAATTTTTGGGGGAACTTCCATACTGTTTCCCATAATGGCTACACTAATTTATATTCCTACCCACAGTGCCCAAGGGTTCCCTTTTCTCCACATCCATGCCAGAATTTGTTATCTCTTATCTTTTTGATGATGGCCGTTTTAACATTTTAAACAGTGAAGATACTTTTTTTTTTCTGCCAGGGAAGATACTTAATCCAATATGCATTCTAGAATAACTCACTCTGGGTACTGTGAGAATAGACTACAAAGAGGCTAAATTGAGTGTGAGAAAGCCAGTGATAAGTGCCAGTTGGAAGACATTTAAACTTGTCCTTACAAGATGGGCCAAGATCTTGGACAAGAGTGATAGTGATGAAGATGGGAGACGTGCAAAGAGTCAAAGACATTTAGAAGAGCATCAGCAGGACTTAAGGATGATGTGAAGGGTGACGGAGAAGAGGTGCCAAGAATGCCTTCCAGATTTCTGTCTCAGGCAGATTAGTGGTATCATTCTCTAAGGTTATATAGAAGGTACAGGTTTGGGAGAAAGATGCTGTGTTCATTTTTAGACATATTCCCTTTGAAGTGCCCTTGGGCTACCAATGGAGATATTTAGGTCTGGAGCTCAGGAGAAAGGACAGGGCTGGAAATAGATTTGGGAGTTGTCTACATAAGGACAGAAAGTAGACCCATATTGAGCTCACCCAGGGCAAGTGCAAAGAGTGAGGAAAGGAGAGGACAGAGCCCTGAGTTGTACCAACAGTTAAGGGGTAGGTGGGAGAGAAGAACTCAGAGAGGTAGGAGGAAAACTAGGAGGATGTCATGGGACAATGGAGAGGCAACCTTCAACAGGAAGGAAATGGCTGAAAAGTTGAGCACGAAAAAGAATGAAAACGACATTGCCTAAGCCAGTCAGTAATGGGCTTTTCCTCTGGCCACAGTGATTGGTTTGGGCATGAACATGGGACCACTTCAGACCAGAGAGACATAAGGAAGATTGATAAAGAAGATTCCTGACTCCCAAGAGAGTAAGGAAGGCACTTTTACTGATGCTTTTCTTTTTGTTGTCATCATTGTCATTCCAGTAACTTAATTCAAGAGACCTTTTGATTTAGTGACATTGAAATTTACTAATTAATTAAACAAGTACTCATTGGGAGACCACTACCATGTTTCCCTGAAAATAAGACCTAGCCGGACAATCAGCTTTAATGCATATTTTGGAGCAAAAATTAATATAGGACCCAGTCTTATTTTCCTATAATATAAGACCTGGTCTATAATATAATATAGTATAATATAATATAATATATACCCAGTCTTATTTTACTGTAAGACCTGGTCTTATGTAATATAATATAATGTAAGACCTAGTCTTATATTAATTTTTGCTCCAAAAGATGCGTTAGAGCTGATTGTCCGGCTAGGTCTTATTTTCGGGGAAACACGGTATGTACCAAATACTGTTAGAGGAGCTGAGGATACAGTAATAAACAAGACAGAAGAAGGATCTGTCCTCCTAAAGCTTAAATTCTAATAGAGGAGACAGACATTAAACAAATAACTAAATTTGCCTTGTATTGCAATTATGAATAAATGTTAGGAAGAAGAATAAAGTAGAAAGGAAAACAGGACAGTGGGAGCTACTATTTTAAATAGGGTAGGGTGGTTAGGGAAAGCCTCACGGAGCGGGTGGTATTTAAGCAGAGACCTGAGCAGAGGAAGAAAGCAGCCCTGTGCACCTCTACAGCAATGCTATCCAATTGAAACATAATGCGCCCACGTGTGTGCTTTTAAATTTTCTGATAGCTACATTGAAAAAGAAAGAAACAAAGATCAATAGTTGCCAGGGATTATGGGGGAGAGAGGGATGACTAGGATTTTTAGGGCAGTGAAACAAACTGCTCTGTATAGTGGTTATATGTCACTATACATTTGTCAAAACCCACAGAACGTACAATGCCAACAGCGAACCTTAATATAAACTGTGGACTTTGCATGATAATGATGAATTAATGTGAGTTCATCGATAATAAAAACAATGTACTACTGTGATGCGGGATGTTGATAGCAGGGGAAGTTGTGCATTTATGGGGGTGGGAGGTACTCATATATGGGAACTCTGTATTTTCCATTCAAATTTGCGGTGAACCTAAAACTTTTCTAAAAAATAAAGTCTATTCTTTTTTTTTAAAAAAAAAAGTAAAAAGCAACAGGTGAAATTAATTTCAGTAATATATTTCAATAATATAGTTCACATTAGGTTGGTGCAAAAGTAATTGCGGTTTTTGCAGTTGTTTTAAACCTTGTAAACTGCAATTACTTTTGCACCAGCCTAATAACATACCCAAAATGTTATCATTTCAATATATAAGCAGTACTCAGCATATTCAGCAAAGCCATTAATTAGGTATTTTAAATTCTCTTTTTTGTGAACTAAGCCCTCAATGTTCCGTGTGCATTTTACACTTGTGGCACATCTCAGTTTGGGGAGCCACATTTCAGGTACTCAGTAGTCACACGTGGCTAGTAGCTTCCATATTGGACAGCGTAGAGGAAGAAACATTTCAGGCAAGAAAAATAGTAAGTGCAAAAGTGCGGAGGCAGGAACGGCAAGAATCAGTCGTGTGTGTTTGAGGAGAGCCAGTAGGGACAGAAAGGAGTGAGGGTGAGTGGGTGGCGTGGTTGATGAGGCTGGTTAGAGAGAAGGGCAGGCGCCGGGCCCTGCATGGCCTCCTACGAGGCAGTTGGGAATTATTCTCAGTGTGACTGGGAAACCACTAACGGGCTCTGAGCAGGGGACAAGTTCAGTCCCTTTGTGACATGAAATGCAGCGCAAATGTTCTTTCTCATTATACTGTTTCTAATTATAGAGGAGGCACCGAGGGGCCCTACGAGGAAACCAGCTCTCTCTCCAATTTCACATTTGCAGACTAGAGGCAAGAGGGCCGGCACCAGCATGCACAGTAAGTCCTTTCTTGTTATTGGTGATTGGACACGAGCACGGTCAGCGGGCCCTGGGGGGTGGAAGCCAGGCTGGAGTGAGGTGAGGAGTGGGAAGGAGATGGAGAAGTTTGGCAGTGAAGGCGAAGGAGAAATGAGAGGGTGGTCATGTGGGATGCGGACGGGAGCTGGTTTGCTTGTTTGCTTTTAAGCAGGGAAAGATTTGGCGATGTTCGCATACTCATCTGAAAGTAGTAGGAGAGAGGAAGAGGTTGGCAAGAATGGATCAGGGCTGGGGTGAGGTTCCTGAAGAGGTGGCGGGGGCCGCTGGAGAGGAGAGGAAGGCTAAGCGGTGATGGGGTGGACCTGGGGACTTGGTGGCAGCAGGGTCTGCGCCTGTGTTCCAGCCTTCCACAGCCCCTGTCCCTCTGCCATCTGGAATCCTGCGACCTACGTGTGGCCTCAGCCCTGCTGCCCACTCTTCTCTCTGCTTGTCACTCTCAGGCTCCCCAGACCAGAGATGATCCTGGCAGGGGCTGCTGCCCACCATCTGCCACTTCTCCGCCCTCTCAGTTCTGTGCTCCTGCTGCTTAGAGCCTCCTTTTCCTTACACTCTTCTATTCTCTTGTCCCAGTTCCTGGAGGCAGAGTCACTTTCCCTTCCAAGCCCTCTGGTTCTGACATATAAAACCCAAACAAATACCGCGTGTAGAACCCCTATTGTGTAGGCACGATGCTACATGCTTCACACATATCAGGGGTCTATTCAGTCCTTACAACCCCACAAGGGATGGGCTGTCATCATCCCATTTTACAGATAAGGCTCAGAAAGGATAAGTGTCTTGTGCAAGTTCTCGTCGTTGGTAAGGGCCATAGGGAAGAGTTGCCCAAGTCTGTAAGTTCCCAAAACTCACCTCATTCTATGATGCCACACTGTCTTTTAGATTCAGGAGCTGAGCTAGATACTTTGCAGATCTTTCCTCATGTGGGCAATGGACTGTGGACATAAGCAGCGGAACACTGGGCTCAGCCATGGGGGTTGGTTCCAAGAGAGAATGCATAGGTTTATGAAGGCAAGAATCGTGCTTGTTTGGTCACTGCTATACCCCAGTTCCCATAATAGTATCGAGCACATAATAATGCACAATAAATATTTATTGAATGAATGAATGAACTCTGGCCCCTGAGAGGGCTGATCAAAGCGCTGAGATGAAATCAGACAAGAGTACAAGGCAGGGACCAAGAGCCCAGAACTGGCCCAAGTTAAGGTTTTGTTATAGGAAAAAGACAAAGGTCCAGCATTCTTTCCGAACCCAGTGGGAGGGATCTTCTCAGCTAAGCCTAAACCAATCAAGACCATGCATTTCTTGACCACAATAATCAATTCAGAGAAAAACACATAAACAGCTACTTTATTTTTTACAAACAACTGTATATGATTCCAGTATATGGATATATCAGAATTCATTTCACTAGTACCCTATTGATAGACTTTTAGGTGATTTCAAATGTTTTGCTATGACAATGCTGCCATGAATAATCTTGTATAAATGTCAAGTCTCACAGATAAGTCATATCTGAAATCTAAATTTCTAGAAGTGAAATTCTTGAATCAAAAGGTGTATGAACTTATAATTTTCATAGGTATTGCTAAATTGCCCAGATAGTGGTTATGCCAATTTATACTCCCTTCTGAAATGTGTGAGAAGATCTGCTTGCCATATTCAGGCCCAAACAATATTACCAAAACTTTTGGTTCCTGATAGTCTGATAGGTGAAAAACAAAATCCCAGTCCGTTTTACTCTGCACTACTCATGAGTCAGAGTGAGCATATTTCATGGGCCTAAGAGGGTTTTATTTAACCCTGCTGCTTCTTAACTAAATCTCTAAAGTAAAAAGTAAATATTTGCCTCTAATCCCAGATTACTGTCAAAAGTTAGCAATTACTGTCAAAGAGTTATTGTGTATCACCCAGACATTTTCCTAATTTCATGTATATTTATATAATTTCATTTTAAAAGAAAATGTTTGTGGGTGTGTAAAATATACATATGTACATATATATGCATATACATATATAGTGCCAAAAATGTATACACATTTTAAGAAAGAAAAAAACTGTTGAAATTGTAATACTCAACATATACCGATAACAAAAGATAAATACAAGTCACATTTGACTTCTGCAATTATGAGAATTGCTCAAAGTGGTTATCATCAGTGTAATTTTAATACAGTTTTTTTCTTTCTTAAAACGTGTATACATTTTTTTGGCACCCTCTGTGTGTGCATGTGTGTGTGTGTGTGTGTAATTTCCCCGAAAATAAGACCGGGTCTTATATTTATTTTTGCTCCAAAACATGCATTAGGGCTTATGTTTAGGGGATGTCATTCTGAAAAATCATGCGAGGGTTTGTTTATTTTCCGGTTCAGTCTTATTTTCAGGGATACACGGTATATTACCTGAACTGTGAAACTTGCATTTTTTTCTGTTTTTCAATCTTTTGCCAATCATATTTTTGTTTGTTATTTTAGATGCCTTGCATTTTCTTTTCATATAGAACTTTTTCAAGGTCTGCCTCTCCTTTTTTTATGACTATTTAGTACGACTTTGGGATATTCCATAATCAATTTTGCTATTTCCTCTTTGACATTTTGATTTTTTCCCATTTGTTAAATCTAAACAATGCTACAACAAAAATCCTTCTACATGCATTTTTATGAACATATGCTATTACTTTAGGCTTATTCCTAGAAGTGGTCTTTGGCTACTAAAGTGGCCTGAAGCTAATTAAGTAGGTTGGTCTGCGATGGGAAAGGCTCCCATTTAAGTGTCTTTTCCACTGTCTTCAGCACATGAAACAAGTCCATTTATCAATTTGTTCTTAAATCTGAACTTCCCTTCGTATCATAAATAGCTGTGTATTTCCCTGAACAAATGGCATTACATTTAATCAGTAGCAAAGGATTCTTGAGTGGCTACTGGGTTCAGTGCAAGGACAGAGGGTTAGAACATCATAGGAAAGTCTTGTCCTCCAGCTCGGTCTAATAGGCATAGAAAGAGAAATAGCAATCCAAATGATACACTGAGTAATCACCCCTGGTCCAAACTTCCTTCTCTGATGTCCTGGAGCATTTACTCACTAGGACCGAGAGAATATAACCTAGGCTGGCTGGCTGTGCGTGCTTACTCCTTGGACCACAAGGAGAGGAATGGCTCCAGATAGGTTAGCAAGAGGCAATCTGAATTGTCATTAGGCTGGAGGCCAGAGTTGCTATCTCCTCTACAACAGACTTCTATTCACCTTCATTTGATAAACATTTATCTCTTTCTATTCTCTGTAAAATGTTGGGGAGGCAAGGGAACCCTTGCATTGAAGTGCTGAGTAATCTGTATTGATTTGTAGGGTACTGGGTGGCAACAGGTAGAATATTCCAGTGTCTGGCCTAGAAAAACTCCAGCTGAAAACTGATGTATTTTGTTTGTTCCACATACTTTTGGTGCTTTGATTTAAAAAACCCCAACTTCCTTGAGGTGTAGTTTACATGCAATAACATGCACCTATGTTGAGAGTCTGATTAGATGAGTTTTGAGAACTGTATTCACCCATATAACCACTACCACAATCAAAACACAGAACATGTCCACCACCCCAAAAAGCTCCCTGATGCTCTAAAACTTTTTTTTTAAATTTGTTATTTTGAAATAATTATAGATTCACAGGAAGTTGCAAAGAGAGTACAAGAAGGTCCCATATACCCTTTACCAATTATAGTACCATATCCAAAGTGGGAAATTTACACTTGTACAATGTGAATAAGTATTTCTGTGTCATTTTATCACCTTTCAATTCAGGCAATCACTATTGCAATCAAGATACAGAACTGTTCCATCACCACAAAGAACTCCTTCACGGTGCCCCTTTAGAGTCACAGTAACGCCTGTCCCCACCATCCTTATTCCCTGGCAACCACTATTCTGTTTTCCAGCTCTATAATTTTGTCTTTTCAAGAATGTTATGTAACTGGAATTATACAGTTATGTGACCTTTAGAGATGGCTTTTGTCACTCAGCCCTTGAGATCCAACTAAGTTGTTGCTGTATCAAGTTTGGTCCTTGTCACTGATGCATAGTATTCCATGGTGTATTTGTTTCTCAGAGCTGCCACAACAAATGAGCACACACCTAGCAACTTAAAACAGAAATTTATTTTCTCATCATTCTGTAGGCCAGACATCCTAAACCAAGCTGTCCGGGGGCCACGCTCCCTCCTAAGGCTCTAGAGGAGAATCCTTCCTTGTGCCTTCCAGCTTCTGTTGGCTCCAGCCATTCCTTGGTTTGTGGCTGCATAACTCCAACCTCTGCCTCCATCTCAACATGAACTTCTCCACTATGTCTGTGTCTCCTTCTCTCCTTCAGATGATCCAAGATGATCTCATCTGGAGATCCATAATTTAATCACATCTGCAAAACCCCTTTTTCCAAATAAGGTCACTTTCACAGATCCAGGCGTTAGGACATGGACATATCTTTTGGTTGGCCCCCACTTAACCCACTCTATATGGATGTACCACACTTTGTTTAACCATTCACCTAACTGAGAGACATTTTGATTGTTTGCAGGTTTTGGCTATTGCAAATAAAGCTACTGTGCACAACTGCCTATGGGTTTTCCTGTGGAGCTAAGTTTTCATCTACCTGGAATACCCAGGACCGCAATTTCTGGATCATATGGTAAGTGTATGCTTATTTTTTAAAGAAAATGTCAAACTATTTTACAGAGTGGTGGTATCATTTTATAGCCCCACCTGCATATATGAGATTCAATTTCTCCACATCCTCACCAGCATTTGTTATTGTCACTATTTTTTATTTTAGTTGTTCATATAAATGTATAGTGATATCTCATCATGGTATTAATTTACATTGTCCTAATGGCTAGTGATGCTGAACATTATTTCATGTGCTTATTTGCCACACATATTGTCTTCAGTAGAATGTCTCATCAAGTCTTTTGTCTATTTTGTAATTATATCTTCGATGGGGGTAGAGGTAGGGCTGGAGTAGAGGGAGTATTATCTAAAGGTTGTCTGTCTTTCTAGGCTGCTCCTTTCCTGGTCCTTTGACTAGAGAAAGTAGGCTTTTCTTGGGGCTTTGGTCTGTACTCATCGGCATTTTTGCTTTGCTGGCTTCTCTAGTATCCAATCTGACAGGTATCAGGCAAACAGAAAACTCAGGGCACTAATTGCTGAGTTTTTCCTTGGGTCTTGAGGTGCTAGCCAGTCTGCCTTCTTCTCTTTCAGAATTTTCTTATGTTAGTTTTATATATACTGCCCAGGTTTTTTAACCATGCTTAGCAGGAGAAATAGTGTCAACTGGGTCTGTTCCATCTTTCTATAACCAAAAGGTGCTTCACATACTTTAAAAAATTAAAGATATTTAAAAATCACATATTTATCATAAAAATGTAAACTTCTGATTTCTCATGAGACATTGGAAGGTAAGTCATCTTGGCTGGCCTGCTCTTCTGCTTGGTAACAAGTAGCTGTAGGTGGGTGGCAATGAGTTTACTATAGGTCCCGCCCCTCTCTCAACGAATGTATTTATACTTACAGAAGACTTTTATCCCTAGTTCTTACATTACCATAGGATTCTGAACTTGCTACCTCTATCAGAACTTATGTTTGATCTCCAGAAAGCGTTGGCCACAACAAAGATGGGGTGTGACACCTGTAAAGGAGCCATTGGCAGGATCCTTAAAAGATTCTGCTACATCATTGCAGAAATGTTCTCTCTCCCAGCACAAAACTCTGTTTCTGCACAGACTGTTCTAAGTGGTTACAGTAAAAAATAAAAATAAAAAAAATTCTCCTCTCTCATCTCAGGAAACAGCCAGCTCATTCCTCCTCTTCAGAAACCCCTAATCATGAAATGACCCGGAGTTAAGCTTCCAGCCCATTCTTGTGGAAGCAGTTGGCCCATAGAAACATGTAAGTCAGCAAAAGCCTTGGATTCTCAGTGGCTGCAAAGTGAAGCCCCAAGGGGAGGGAGCTTTGTGTTCTAAAAGAGCATAGAACGCTGTGTTCGCTGTGCTCCGAGTTCCAGGCAGACTGGTGATCCTGGTAATGTAGAAATTTCAGTAGGTCTGAAGGGAGGCCTGAACACGAGCTGTTGCTCATCATGGATTCAAACAAGTAGTTCTGTTAACCTGGGCAGCTCTGCTATTTCAGTGACCAAACCTGTCAGCACCAGGTGGGAGGCAGAATCACTCTCAAGGCAGATGTTCTCAAACCTCTGAGTTCATTGACTCCTTTCAGGGACATGAGGCTTCATGAGCCACCTGGCCCCTTTGGTCCAGTGCATTTTGGCTTCTTCCTGAGAGGGAACTATCAAGAGGAAGCCCCTGATCTTCTGTTGCCGGAATCCCCACGCCTAGTGTGTGCAAAGTGGTTCTGGTTAAATGCTTCTGTGCGTGTATGTGCGTGTGTGTGTGCGCGTGCGTGTGTGTGTGTGTTTACTTAACTGCTAGAGAAATTCCATGAAGTAAATAGAAGGATCTCTACTTTGCAATTGAAGACACTGAAGCTCAGAAAGCGTATGTGACGTGCTGAAGGTGACGGCAACAAGACTGGGTTTTGCAATGCTTGATGTTACGATGCAAGTGACATGTCGACTGAACTTGTAGTTCCAAGTGGGATTTGGTAACTTCGAGTTCTCCTCATCTTTCTTGGCTGGAGCAATTGCCCAGGCAGCAGGAGCCATGGCAGTCCAGGGTTGCTTTGGTTTTCAGCCAGGGCTGGCAGATAAGTGCCTCCAAATGATATGCAGATTAAAGTAGGTAACCCTGGCCTGGGTGTTTCTGCTCAAATCTGTGTGATCTGTAAGTGACAGGTGCCAATTCAAAGAATTTGAATGGTCACTGCAATTGAGTGTCCAAATCTTATGTCCTTTAGAGTTCAACGTGCCACAAAGCCTCTAGCCCATCCCTGCTCCCCTCCCCAACATCCACTCTCACGCAACAGAGCTTTCTCCCTTCTCTGGGCTCACACAGGTCTTGTGTTTCCCTCATGGAACTGAGTGAGTATGTTCTACCATGAGCTGATTATTTGTGTCCATATTTCACTTCTTACTGTACTGTGAGCTCTAAGGGCAGGGACCATGCTGTATCTATCATGTTTAACTCTTCCACAATGCCCAACATAGTATCTTGTACTTGGTTTCATGCCTAATGCCATGGCTTGAATAAAAACGTTACGTAAATGGAAGTAGGTTGGCCAATTTCAAGCTTCACCCTGTGGAAGAGAAATTTCTATCCCTTTATTTTTCTTTTCTTTTTTTTTAATTTTTAATTTTTTTTTTTTTTTTCCCTTTATTTTTCAAACTGTGTTCTATAGAACACTAGGCCCATGAGATGCTTCATCAAAAATGGGTTCTATCACCAAATATAGCCCTATAGTCTATCCTTTTCTTGGAGATCACACAGCATGTTGGCATAGCAAAGGCTCTAAGAAATTTTAGTTAAAATAAAACAATAATAATTACTTGGTTTACTCAGCATTATTGAACTATATTTGACCTTTTCTAATTCCCTCAGAGAACATCTATTGACATCTCAGAGAAGTCCTGCTCTACAGCCCATATGTAGGAAATGCTGTTCTAGATTCCTTCTGAAAGCCTGGTCCTCATGTTCTCTTCCACATGACCAAGGACAACATTTAGGGAGACCTGCTGTAAGTCAAATACAGCACCGATGTCGAATAAGACTGCAACATCTTTCAAATCTGGGACCTTTTTTCTGCAGGTAAGTATCAAGAAAAGGGACATACTCGTAGGGAAGGACTAAATTTATTACCTGTTTGCTTTCCTTCTGCCCTTTCCCAGGTACTTTTAGAACTCTACTGTTGGGTACGATTTTTTAGTCACTGCCCCAGTTTTGTTCCATCCACCCCTTTTAGGTTTTCTCCCCTCCCACACACACTAACGTTCACTGGACGGCAGGGCTGTTGCTCTTCTCTGAGCAGAGCTTGTGCTTTCCAGCAACAACACATTTGCCCATCGAATCTCTGCTTGAACTGCCATTCTCACAAGTTTACCAGTGAAAATCCTGCCCACCTTTCAAAGCCTCAATGCATCCTGCATTAGATTAGCTGGAAGTTCAGAGATCAGTGAACTTTAGTGCTGAAAGAAAACTCAGAAATGATTTAGTCCAAACCCTTTGTTGTAGGACATGGTGATTCAGGTAGGCTTAAGTGACTTAGGTGAGAAAGCTGAGAAGAGGGTAATTCAGGAAAGAGCTCTTCAGAATCTTTAAAAATTTCCCTCGTTAAAATTACCCTATCACGTTCTGAACTGTAGTTAAAATTTAAGTTCCTCAAAAGACAGAATTTCCTTTTTATTTCCATTGATAAATCATACTGCTGTAACCAGAAAGAACAGATGGAAAGGATGTGAATTCAAATTCTTTCAAGACTGTGTGTGAGCTTTGGGGTCAAATAAACCAGGATTTTTAAAAACGGAGGTAAAATTTACAAATGAAATGTACACATTTTAAAGAATATAGTTCTATGAGTTGTGACAAATATAAACACTCATGTAACCACCACCACAAACAAAACACAGAACATTTCCATCACCCCAGGAGGTTCTCTTGTGCTGATTCCTAGTCAGTCCCCTTCCCTCTGATCTGCCTTCTTTATTAGAGTTTCGTATAAATGGGATCATACAGTATGTACTGTGTCTAGCTTCTTTCACTCAGCAAAAAGATGTTAAGATTCATCCATGTTTTCGCATGTTTCTATAGTTTATTCATTTGTATTGCGAGGTTGTATTTCATTATATGGATTTACCCCCGTTTATCAGATTGATGATCATTTGGTGTTTTCCCTCTTGTGAATAAAACTATGAACACTCATGTGCAACTTTGTCTAAACATACATTTTCATTTATCTTGAGAAAAACTATAGGAGTGAAATTTCTTGGTCATGTGGTCAATGTGTGTTTAATTTTATAAGAAACTGGAAAACAGTTTTGCAAAGTGGCAATACCATTTTACATTCCCACCAACAACGTGAGGGAGTTCCAGATGCTCACATCCTCACCAACATTTGGTGGTGTTGTCAGTTTAGAACAATTTTTGGCCTTTCTAGTGGGTGCAAAGTGGTATCTCATTGTTTTTAATTTGCATTTTCCTTATTACTAATGATATCGAGTACCTTTTAATGTACTCATTGACCATTTGTATATCTTCGTGGAAATATTTATTCACGTCTTTTGCCATTTTTTTTAAACTGAGTTGTGAGCTTTGCTGAGATTCTAATTTTGTTTCAAAGTTTGTAATTGCTCATTTAAGCACTTTTATGATGACTGCTTTAAAATCTCTGCCGGATAATTCCAAAGTTTAAATTATCTTTATGTAGACTGTTTTCTCATTCAAGTTCCTAGTTCTTGGCATGATGAGTAACTTTCTATTGAAACCTGGACACTTTGTTATGAGACTGGATCCTATTTAAATCTTCTATTTTAGCTGGCAGTCACTCTAGTTTAGTGTGCAGGTCCTGGCTTAATTTTGTGGGCTATCATCCCAAAGATGATTTAGTTTTCAGAGTGCTTTGCAGTGTTATTCTGGTCTGCTTTGTGTGCTACCAGAGACCAATCTCAAAACCGTCATGGTATTCCACACTGTAATTCACTTCTCAAATATTTGCCATTTAATTCTATTCAGTTGGACATGTGGGTCATTCAGGGGTCTGCCTAAGACTTCATAAATAGGTTTAAAGAACCCCTTTCATCAATTTCCTCTCTTCCAAAACCCTCCTCTGGATGGGTGAGGTTCATCTTATTACTGCTGGGTGGTGAAAGGCGGGGCTCAAGGCAACTTACAACATGGCAGCTTGCTTCTTCAGAGTGAACAAGTAAAAAGAGTGAGAGGGAGGGAGAGAGAGAACCAGCAGAATGGAAGTTACAGTCTTTGTAACCTAATCTCAGAAGTGACATCCTATCATTTTTGCTATATTCTATTTGTTAGAAGCAAGTTACTAAATTGGGCCTATGCACAATAAAAGGGAATTATACATAGGGCATGCCTATCAGGGGACTGGGATCACCGGGAGTCATTTTAGAAAGAGTCCACCATAGTCTTCTCTAATTTCTCTCATCATTGTTTTGTAGTTTTCAGGAACATGAAGAGAAAAAAACTACCTTTTACATTCACTCATATTTTAATCACTCATTCACCATTTCTTAATTAATATGGTTGGGTTTAAGTATACCACTTTGCTATTTGTTTCCTTTTTATCTCGTTTTTTGTTCCTGTACTTCCCCCTCCCCCAACTTCTTTTAGGTTAATCCAATACAGAAAAATATACAGTTTTTAAGTGTACAATTTCATGAGTTTTGATGATTGTATAGACTCATGTAATCACCACTACAGTCAAGATATAGAACATTTCCATCACCCTAGAAAGTTCTCTTAAGTCCTTTCCCATTTAATCCCATCCAATTGCCTCTGGGGCAATTACTGTTTTGTTTTCTATTACCAGAGTCTAGTCTGCCTGCTTCTGAAATTCCTGTGAATGTAAAAAAATATAATCATAGTATAAGTCAGACACATATAATGTGACCAGATTTTGAGATTCCCTCAATTGGCTTTTTTGCTGTCCCTCTTTGATCTATCTTCAATGTCACTGAAACTTTTTCTTGTTGTCTCCAATTTGTTAAGCCCATCTAGTGAATTTTTACATTTTTTAAAAACTTTTATTTAAAGTGTGTTTTTCCAGGACCCATCATATCCAACTCAAGTAATTGTTGCAATCTAGTTGTGGAGGGCACAGCTCACGCTGGCCCATGCGGAGATTGAACCAGCAACACTGGAGTTACAAGCATCGTGCTCTAACCAACTGAGCTAACTGGCCATCCCGTGAATTTTTAATTTTAGATATTGTACTTTTTAGCTCTAAAATTTCATTTGGTTCTTTTTCCAGGTTTTCATTTCTCTTTTAAGATTTCCAATCTGTGCATGCATTACGATCATCCTTTTCTTTAAGTCCTTGAACATATTTTTTAATAGAGGCTTTCAAATCCTTGTTGGCTAATTGAACTTCTGAGTCATCTTGGGGCCTGTTTCTGTTGACTGCTCTTTTCCTTCACTATGGGTCACACTTCCTATTTATACATGTATATTTCCAATATACATGTCTACTGCATATTGAGCATTGTGAATAAAAGTTATAGAGACTCTGGCTTCTGTTATTTTCTGAACTGTTGATTTTTGTTTTGTCAGGCAGTTATAATACTGGCTGATCTTGAACTTGTGGAAATTTGATTTTATCCAATGATAGGATGGGTCTGCAAAAATATCCTCTAATTTGTCCACCTTAATTCTTTTACATGTGGATTATCCAATTGTCCCAGCACCATATGTTAAAAAGACTATTCTTTCCCCATTGAATGGTCTTGGAACTCTTGTCAAAAAACCAATTGACCATAGACATGGGTTTACTTCTGGACTCTCAATTCTATTCAGTTGAGCTATATGTCTATCCTCATGCTAATACCACAGTCTCGATTACTACTACTTTGTAGTAAGTTTTGAAAATGGGAAGTGAGGGTCTTCCCACTTTGTTCTTCATTTTCAAGATTGTTTTGGTTATCCTGGGTCTAATTCTATATGAATTTTAGGGCCAACTTGTTGATTTTTACAAAGAAGTTGACTGGGATTCTGATAGGGATTATGCTGTGTCTACAGATCAATTTGGGAAGTACTACCATCCTAACTATATTGTCTTCTGATACATGAAAATGCATGTCTTTCCATTTTATAGATTTTCTTTCATCAATGTTTTGTAATTTTAAGAGTATGTTTTACATTTCTTTTGTTAAATTCATTCCTGTTTTATTCTTTATGCAAATGAAATTGTTTTCTTAATTGCATTTTCAGATTGTTGTCAAATATGTCATATACTATATTCTCTTTCTCCTCTCCTTTTGAGTCTCCAATTATATGTAGACTGCTTTATATTATTTCATGGGTAACTGATACTCTGGGCTTTTTTTCACCAATCTTTTTTCTCTCTCTGCTTTAGTTTTAATCATTTTTATTGATGTCGTCATATCCACTGATCCTTTCTTCTATAGTGTCCATTCTACTGTTAAGCCCATTCAATGAACTTATTTCAGACATTGTAATTTTTAGTTCTAGAATTCCCATTTAATTCAGCAATAATAAATTTATATTTACAAGTTCTCTTGACTTTTTCTCAATTATGGGTCACATTTTCTTGCTTCTTTTCATGTCTCATAATTTGATACTGTGTATGAAAGAACAGAAACAAATATAGTATAATAGTTGTCATGATTATTTCCTAAAAAGTAGAAAACCTTTCCTATATTAGAGACTGATCATTCAGATTCCTCTTAGAGTATGGTTGAGGCTGACTGATTTCACCTGTGATTAACCCACATCCAAAACTTCTAGATGCTATCTTCTTGATCTTGTCAGAATTGGTGCTGGAAAGGGATGGTTGCACTTCTAGATATTTTGGGTTCACCGTTGGCGTGAACTCTGACAGGGCCCCAGAATGTAATCACCCCTGAGAATGTGCACAACTACATTACTTAACGCTTATCAGCCTCTTCTCTACTATCTTCTCAGCAAAATTTGGGGAGAAGCAGAAGGGGTGAGGGCAGAATTGTTTTATTTTCTTATTTTTATTTTTTTTTAAAGATTTTATTGGGGGAAGGGGAACAGGACTTTATTGGGGAACAGTGTGTACTTCCAGGACTTTTTTCCAAGTTGTTGTCCTTTCAATCTTAGTTGTGGAGGGTGCCGTTCAGCTTCAAGTTGTTGTCCTTTCAGTCTTAGCTGTATAGGGCGCAGCTCAGCTCCAGATCCAGTTGCCGTTGCTAGTTGCAGGGGGCGCAGCCCACCATCCCTTGCGGGAGTTGAACCGGCAACCTTGTGGTTGAGAGGACGCACTCCAACCAACTGAGCCAACGGGGAGGCAGCTCAGCTCAAGGTGCCGTGTTCAATCTTAGTTGCAGGGGGCAGAGCCCACCATCCCTTGCGGGACTCGAGGAATCAAACTGGCAACCTTGTGGTTGACAGCCCACTGGCCCATGTGGGAATTGAACCAGCAGCCTTCGGAGTAGGAGCACGGAGCTCCAACCGCCTGAGCCACCAGGCCGACCCAAGAATTGTTGAGCCAGGTGATTTGTTTTTGTTTGATGTTCAGATTCCAAGGTGTCCTCCCATTTCACACTGTTGTCTTAGACTCAGCTGATTTCCACTTCGCCCTGCAATATCTCCCCATCTATGGCAGGCCTCTACCCATTCCCACACGAGGAGTCCACCCCCCCAGATTGGAAGCTGACCAGTTGTCACCTGTAAATTCTTCCTGAGTTCAAGGCTTCCTTGCATATACCATTTTTTGTTAGCCCCATAGAAAATTATGCATTGTTTTGTCCAGGATTTTCTTACATTAGCAAAAGGCTCTCAAGTCCTTCTATATAGTTAGAAATGAAAGTCTAGACCTAGATTCAAATCCTGCTTCTAGTACGTTCAGATATTTGATACTTCACCCTTCTGAGCCTCCACTTCCTAAAGTGTAAAATGAGGCAATTTTGATGTATTTGCTATTTAATTGGGCCTCTTTTCATTGCAAGTGATGAAAATCCAACAACACTGGCTTAGACAAAAAAGAAAATTTATTGGCTCATACAATTTCAAAATCCAAGGATAGGGTTAATTTCATGAAGGACTTGATGCAGAGGCTCACTTTACCAGGAAGCAGTTTTTCTTTCTCTCCCAACTTGGCTGCTCCTTTTCATCTGTTGAGTGGTATACCTTTACATTTCTCTTCTTGTAGTAAAGTGGGTGCTTATAAATGTTTGTCGAATGAATAAAAATGGCGTAAGCAGCTATAGAACTTAAACCTTCTCAGCATTAAATACAGAAGACACCTCCCTCCTCTCTTTCAGGATTCTAAGCAAATCTTATTCATTGGTTCCAATTGGACCATGTGCCTGATGGGACTTTCTTGAAAATACTTTAAGGGAAGAAAGCAAAACATAGGAATTACGTGCGTAATTTGCTATCATTTGTTTTTTAAAAAAAGTGTGTGTATGTGTCTATAGGCACAGATTATCTCTAGGATACTCAAAACACTGGTTGTCTATGGAGAGGGTAACTGGATGACTGGGGGAGATTTTTCAGTATATATCCTTTGTACCTTTGAACCACATAAATTACCTATTCAAAAAAATTAAATGAAAAATTTAAACACAGTTCCTAAAGTACTCAGTGGTCTCCCTTGTGTCAGGATTAAAAAGCACCAAAGACGTTCTGATTCCCATTTACCAGAGTGCGTGGAAGGAACGGGCAAGGATAACAGGTGATACTATTTTGAAGGAGTAAGTAACTTGCCCTCTCAGAGTGTTTAATCATCAATTGTAAAGAATCTCACAGCTTTCTGACCCTCCTGTCCCCCAACTTTAGTTCTAGTCTGTACCACCTAGTTGGTCAAAAAGAGACAGTCCTAACCCTGTTTGTTCTTATTCAAACTGCTTAAAGAACAGTGGTCTTGGAGCTGGCTCCTTGCTTTCACTAGCTCATAACGTTGCTATCCTACTTTCTCAAAAAACAAAAACAAAAACAAAAAACCAACCAACACCCGAAACAAACAATATAATTAAGGCACAAAGGACCACATATACAAAGATAAGAGGCAGTTTTGTCCCACAGGTATTTATGGGTATCTGATGTAAATGAGGCTTTTGATATCCTATAAGGACATCAAGGCAATGCTTTCCAACAAACACAGTAAGTGTTCTCTATCACTCATTTTCACCTTTAGGTAAATATAATCTAATGGAATTTGCTCTCCCTTCATTCTACAACCCCGAGCTCAGGAATAAAGATATCTTTGAATGAAAGGACATGTACCGATTTTAAGCCTTATTAATATACTGCTTTCCTCTCTGGCATTTTCAATTGGCCACTGATTTTCCAAAACTAATGTATGCACTTAAAGCCATTGGGACTAAAAAATTCAGAAAAGTTTGTGTGTATAGAACACAATAAACGACCTAACACGGGGCCACAGTACTGGATCTTTCTGGAAGGACTCCAGCTGGCTTGTTCATTGCGATTGATTAGCAATTTGTTTAAGAAAATGTTGCTTGGCTTAAGATTTGCTCTTTAATACAAGTAATAAGTAGGACCCTGCTCAAATGCCAAATCCTATATTTCCAATTTTGAGATTAGGACACAATGTATTTTTCCTTTTAAGAACCTTATAGTCAAGCCTTACTGTTGACATTTATGACTCAAACTGCTGCAAGACTAACAATAAACAGTCTGAAAAGGAAATTACAAAAACAATTCCATTTAAAACAGCATCCAAAACCAAAACAACAACAAAAACTAAGGAATTAACCTAACCAAGAAGGTGAAAGACTTATACAACAAAACTTATGAAACACTGCTGAAAGAAATTAAAGACACAAATGAAAGCTATTCCATTTTCAGGGCTTGAATGACATATTAAGATGTCAATATAACCCAAAGTGATCTACAGATTCGATTCAATCCCTATCAAAGTCCCAATGTTTTTTGAATAGAAATACCCATCCTAAAATTCATATAGAATTTCAAGGGACCCTGAATAGCCAAAACAGTCCTGAAAAGAAGAACAAAGCTGGAAGACTCACACTTCTTGATTTTAAAACTTACTACAAAGCTACAGTAATCAAAACTGTGTGGAACTGGCATAAAGACAGATACATGGACCAACAGAATAAAATACACTACAGAAATAAACCTTTACACATATGGCCAAATGATTTTTGACAAGCATTCTAAGGCTATTTCATGAGGAAAACAGTCTTTTCAACAAATGGTGCTGCAAACCCTGGAAATCCACAAGCAAAAGAATGAAGTCGGACCCTTAGCTAACACTATTAAAAAAAAACAAAAAACAACCAACTAAAAATGGATCCATGACCTAAAATTATAAAATTTAGAAAACATAGGGCTCAAAGCTTATGGATTTGGCAATGATTTCTTGGATATGACATAAAAGGCAACAACCAAAAAAAGGACAAATTGGATTTCATGAAAAATTATAATTTTTCCTGCATCAAAGGACACTATCGGCAGAGTAAAAAGGCAATGCACAGAATGGGAGAAAATACTTGCAAATCATATACATCATGCACCACTTAACAATGAGGGTATGTTCTGAGACATGCATCATTAGGTGATTTTGTCATTGTGCAAACGTCACAGAGTATACTTATACAAACACAGAAGGTACAGCCTATTGCATACCTATGCTATACGGTACAGCCTATTGCTCATAGGCTGCAAATCTGTACTGCATGTTACTGTACTGAATACTGTAGACAATTGTAACACAATGGTTAAGTATTTGTGTATCTAAACCTACCTAAACATAGAAAAGTTACAGTAAAATATGGTATAAAAGATAAAAAAATGGTACATCTGTATAGGGTACTTACCACGAATGGAGCTTCCGGACTGGAAATTGCTCTGGGTGAGTCAATGAGCGGTGAGTGAATGTGAAGGCCTGGGACATTACTGTACAATGCTGCAGTATAAACACTGTACACTTAGGCTACACTAAATCTATAAAACAACATGAGATTAAATCAAGCATGAGAAAATGATGCAATCAGGAGATGCAGTAAAAATGAGATGTATGAGGCTGCTGCCAGAGTAACATGCAAACTATTTTATAGCATACATTTTTTTAGAAGTAGAAAGAGGATACTATAAAAAAATGATAAATACATAAATAAGTCATTTATTACCAAGTATTATGTACCCTGTATAATTGTACGTGCTATACTTTTCTATGACTGGCAATGCAGTAGGTTTGTTTACACCAGCATCACCACAAACACAAGTAATGCGTTGTGCTGTTTCGATGGTCACTACCGTGTTTTCCCGAAAATAAGACCTAACCAGAAAATAAGCCCCAGCATGATTTTTTAGGATGACATCCCCTGAACATAAGCCCTAATGCATCTTTTGGAGCAAAAATTAAGATAAGACCCGGTCTTATTTTCAGGGAAACATGGTAGGTGATAGCAATTTTTCGGCTCTATTATAATCTTATGAGACCACCATTGTATACGTGGTCTGTTGTTGACTGAAACATCGTTATGCATCATATGACTATATGATAAGGAATCAATATCCCAAATATATAGAGAACTCCTAAAACAACTAAACTTAATTCAAAATTGGGCAAAGGACTTGAATAGACATTTATCCAAACTAAGCAAATGGCCAATAAACACATGAAAAGATGTAGTATCACTAATCGTTAGGGAAATGCAACTCAATACTACAATGATATACCATCTCACTTACATGGCTACTATAAGAAAACAGAAAATAACAAGTGTTGGCAAGGATGTGGAGAAATTGGAACACTTGTGCACTATTGGTGGGAATGTAAAATGGTGTAGTCACTATGGAAAACAGTTTATCAATTCCTCAAAAAACTAAAAATAGAATTACCTTATTATCAGGCAATTCCACTTCTGGGTATACACACAAAAGAATTAAATGCAGGGTCTCAGAGATATTTGTACACCCATATTCATAGAAGCATTATTCACAATAGCTAAAACATGGAAACTCCAGTGTACATCAACAGATGAATGGAGAAGCAAAATGTAGTATATACATACAGATGTTACAACATAGACGAATGTTGAGAACATTATGCTAAATGAAATAAGCCAGTCACAAAAAGAGAAATGCTCTATGATTCCACTCACATGAGGTACTTAAAGTAATCCAAATCAGAGAGATAAAAAGCGGAATAGTGGTTGCCAGGGGCAAGGGATAGGGGAGGAAGGGGAGTTATTTGATGGGTATTGTTTCAATTTTCCAAGTTAAAAAAGAGTTCTGGAGATGGTGATGGTTGCAAACAGTGTAAATGTACTTAATGCCACTGAACCAGATACTTAAATGTGGTTAAGATGGTAAATTTTGTTATGTATATTTTACCACAAAAAAAGTTGGAGGGGCCAGCCCAGTGGCTCAGGCGGTTAGAGCTCCATGCTCCTAACTCCGAAGGCTGCCGGTTCCATTCCCACATGGGCCAGTGGGCTCTCAACCACAAGGTTGCTGGTTCAACTCCTCGAGTCCCGCAAGGGATGGTGGGCAGCGCCCCCTGCAACTAAGACTGAACACGGCACCTTGAGCTGAGCTGCCTCCCGGATGGCTCAGTTGGTTGGAGCGCGTCCTCTCAACCACAAGGTTGCTGGTTCAACTCACGCAAGGGATGGTGGGCTGCGCCCCCTGCAACTAGCAACGGCAACTGGACCTGGAGCTGAGCTGCGCCCTCCACAACTAAGACTGAGAGGACAATAACTTGAAGCTGAATGGCACCCTCCACAACTAAGACTGAAAGGACAACAACTTGACTTGGGAAAAAGTCCTGGAAGTACACACTGTTCCCCAATAAAGTCCTGTTCCCCTTCCCCAATAAACTCTTACCAAAAAAAAAAAAAAAAAGTTGGAAAGGGCGGCCAGCTGGTTAGAGCACGTGCTCTCAATAACAAGGTTGCTGGTTGGTTCAACTCCCGCAAGGAATAGAGGGCTGCGCCCCCCATTACCCCCCCCCCGCCCCCGCAACTGGATTGAAAACAGCGACTGGACTTGGAGCTGAGCTGTGTCCTCTGCAACTAAGACTGAAAGGACAACAACTTGACTTGGAGCTGATGGGTCCTGGGAAAAAAAAACACTTTTCCCCAATAAATTCTTAAAAAAAAAAAGTTGGAAAAAAAATGCTGCAGAGTATCTGAGGTTTCAATTATATTCTCAACACATTAATTTTCTAAGGTTCATGACTTTCCTTCTATATCTGGATTTTTCTTTTAAAAAAGTGTTTCTAAACATATCAACTAGAAGTACTATTATACCAGACATAAGATAGCAAATTGAAACAATGGCATTGCTTCTTCAAAATTAAATTACCCAAACTTGGCATTTTTTAGCTTTCGATTTCACAGACCTTATAGTAAACACACAACCACTCTCTTTGCTGCCTCTCCCTCCCAGCCCAAGTCTGTGTTTTATGGAAAATAAACCAAAACCAAAGCATTAAAAAATACTGCACCTTCTTAAATGAGTTCCCATATTTAAAGCACCTCATATACATTAAGCATTCATCAAATGCTGCTTATTATTCCCTAGATGCTAATTTTTAAGGCTTAGGTACAGGCATTTTTCCAAACTGAAAAAATAAGTTGCAATCTCATCACAGAAAAGCATGATCCAAGAGAACATAGAACAAATAGGATGGAACAATCCTTTATTGTCAGACACTTTCACAAAGAGTTTGTCCGTACATTACTTTTCCAGTGGAGAAGAACAGACGTGAAATCAGCCTCCAGCCGCCAGCAGCTCCTCTGTTCAGGGTCTGGGATCCTCCTTGCCCAGGTGGTGGTGGGGAGGCGTATACTTCCCCTCCTTTATTAGCTTATCCCGCTGCCTCATGATGGCACTAAGACGTTTCATCTGCCAAAGGAGAAAAGTATTTTAACTAGGGGGAGATATGCACCAGAAAGTGAGGGCTGGAGGAACTGAAGGAAAACCGCTTTCATTTTTAAACTGTAGAAGCTTTTCATCTTAGAGGGCCTCTGAGATGAAGCCCGTCTTTAAAGAATTAACTTGAAATCACTTCCCAAGCTTTTAACAAATAAACTTCTGGTGTATATAGTATCTCCTTGAAATGTAATAACTAAAATGTTCCAATTATATATAGGAATACAAGTATTTACAAAAACAGTAACAAAAAGATACAGGCTAAAAACCTTTAAGAGGCATACTTGTGCATACTAAAATCTTTGAAAATATTAAAAGTTGAGATCATCTCACAGCGTATATACTCCTCGTGACTGTTCACTGGTATGAATGAAGCAGAAATAGCCAATGTAAGGTCTCTTTTACCACACTGAAATACCATTGTTTCCCCGAAAATAAGACGTGGCCGGACAACAAACTCTAATGTGTCTTATTTTACTATAAGACCCGGTCTTATATAATATAATGTAATATAAGACCGGGTCTTATATTAATTTTTGCTCCAAAAGACGCATTACAGCTGATTATCTGGCTAGGTCTTATTTTCGGGGAAACATAGTAATGACCTGTTATGTGCTCAGCTACTAGTCACTGTTGAGCCCTGAGTTCTGCCACTTCTCAGGAAGGACATTCCCAGCAAATAAAAGCCACGATACAAGGAGACTGAGAGCCATAATCCACATGGATTCTGTGACACAGAAAATATACTTAGTAATGCTCACTGCATTATTCGTCTGCTCAAAACTCAATGGCTTCCCATCTTACTGAGAGAAAAAACGGAATCCCTCCTTAAAAGGACTTACAAGGCCTACCTCTCTGACTTTATGTCTTAACATCCTTCCCCTAGCTCTCTCTGCCCCAGCTCAGGGACTTTTGCACTTGCTGCTTCCTCTGCCCAGAACATTCTTCCCTCATAGCCACATGGCACACTTTCTTTAAGTCTCTGCTCAAATGTGTTGTCGCTCGTCTTCTTTAACCACCCTGTTTAAAAGAGCATCTACTTAGCTCCCACGCCCCGTCCTTCCTATCCTTTTCCTGTTGCTTTTCCCCACTGCACTTATCAGCATTTGACACACTATTTTTTAACCTGTTTGTTAATTTTCTGCACCCCACCCTGCACCCATATAAATTCCATCAGGGCAGGAACTTTTTGCTGTTTTTCTTACTGGTATACTTCTGATACCTAGAACAGTTCCTGATATAATAGGTGATTCAATGAACATTTTTTTAGTGAAAGACTAAGTTTTCACAAAAATATGAAGAGCTAGTGTATTCAGTTAAATATTCCATTAACCTTAAAGAATTAGGATATAACTTCGGTAGAAAAACTCCAGGTATCCTAAATACTAACATAAACATTTATTATTTTTAAAAGACTGCATCCTTAACCTTTCTCTATAAAAGAGTTTTCCAACAGAGGACTAGTCATGGTTGAGATATCACAACACCATATATCAAATCTTTCTCCAAACTACAACTAATCACCACTTAGTGTTACATTATAGGTATATATGCACAGGCTCTGGAGCCAGCATTGCCAGGTTCAAATCCCAGTTCCACCACTTACTAGCTATAAGACCTTAGGCAATGGCATTAATTTTTCCTTGCCTTAAGTTTTTATAATAATTGTATATGGGGAAAATAATAGTAAAACATCTCACAGGATTGTTGTGAGAAATAAATACATTATTACATGCTAGGCATTTAGAGTGGCGGTTGATTCTAATTCCCCGATTTCACTAGCTTCCTCACCTATGGAGAATTATCTAGTCATTTAGAGTGACCTCTAAAACAGTAACATTTCTATTCGTAAGTTCACAGGATGAGGAAATGACCTTGGAGCAACTCCTTAATATTTCCAAATAAGGAAACCAAGACAAAGAAGTGATTTGCCCAAAGTCGCAAAACTAGTAGTGGCAGAACTGGCATCAAAAGCCAGCTCTCCTAACTCCCAATCCAAAGTTCACACTGCCTCCTCTTGGTGTGAATTTTCCATTATGAGTAAAGTCTTAATCTGAGCAAGGAATAACGGGCTCACAAGAAGAGAAGTTAAGACATGTTGTGAACTAAATAGGTGGTGGGTGGCCAACCATGACTGACTTGTCCTATGACATACATTATACTGTATTACTCACTTAGTGGTCAATCTTCCTGTAGCAATCAATATAAAAGTATTACCTGGCACCCTCTCATTCCTTCCAAGTTTGGCTTCACTTTATTCAAATGCCAAGAGCAGATGTTAAAAGATAAGAAATTTAATTTTGATACAGATAACTTTGTGATAAATTTAACTGACAATCTAAATTGTCTCCCTTAACTCCAAGGAATTAGGAGTAATAAAAACATTTCTATTTGTTTTATCTGGTGCAGAGAAATAGGCAAAACGACACCCCACACCGAAAAATGTCTTCTCTAAGGGAGAATAGGGCCCCATATGTTAGACAACTCACTCAACTCTTGAAGAGGTAGACACCATGCTCTTAACATTCTTTTCCCCTTACATTTTTGGTTAGACTCGCCTACAGCAATCTAATCTCGTCAATAACTAAGATTGTTATATCAGGTTCAATGTAAATAGACCTGTAGGGTTTTAACATCCTCCCCCAAAAGGGTTCCATGACTCTGAAAGATTTTTACCCAAAGATTTTCAAGGACAAACATCCCAGACTGGTTGATATTTTTTGCTTTATGGCCGACTGCAAAAATAGAAACAGACACACATATGTAATTTCTAACCTGATGGCTAAAGCAAGGTACAATGCTAAGGAAAATATGTGAGAAGATGAGGAAGAACACTCAGGAACAACAGGTTCTCCTCACACCTAAAGGCATTTAACTTCCTTGACATGGTACCTACTTAGAGGTGTTTTACCACAAGTCTTGCCAATTCACATTGGGCAAGTCACTGCCCAATGACCAATTAAAAACACTGAAAAGTAGCCCCAAAGAAATAAGGAAGTAATTCAGCTCCCGTCTCCATCACTTCCTCACCGTTTTCTGTCGGAGCAGACATTCTACAAAATCATCATACTCTATCTTGCACTCTTTCTCTGCGCGGATAACACCAATTCCATGTGAACATTCTATCCATTCTTTTTCAAAAGCATGGCACCGAGATGAAAGCTTGTGGGGCTGCTCAGCACTCTGGATTGTCATCCAGCGGTCTAAGTCAACACCCAGCCTTTTCTGTATATCAAAGAAAGGCATGGCTGAAATGGAAAATCAGAAAGATAATGTCATAAAAGTGCAGTCAAATAAGAAATTTCCAAGAAAAAAATGAGATGATTAAAATTAGCCCTCTAGAAAGGTATTTTACATTATTCTCCGAATTTCTTCTCACCAAACTTTTTCATTAGGTAGATTCTTCCAGTTTATGGTAGAGGAACAATTTTGTGCTTTCACAAAACCCAAGGAAAAGAGAACCAGAACTTAAAAACAATGCATAAAAATCCTCTCTATATTGATAAAGTCATTTTTATCAAAAGTCAAAAAGAATGTTTATGTTTTGACTCAATAATACAAATTCTTAGAGACAGATCTGAAGAAATAACTGAAAAGAACAAAAATAGCATAAGCACAGAAACATTTCTTTACATATTTCTATCCATATCACTTAGATGACACCTCTCCTGAGAAGTCATCCCTCCTCTATGTTAGCACATCATTCTTAACTTCCCATAGGAGTATTTTGTGCTCCACTGTAATGGACTGTTTATTTGAATGTCTCCCATACTGAACAATGTGAGGGCAGGGACCAGGTAGGGATTCAGTAATTATTGAAAAAAATTAATTTCAAACAACTTAAATGTGCAACAATGGACAGTTAACTCCAGTACCTACTTTGTAGAATATGATAGATATTGGGAAAAAAGGATAATATATATTTTAATGTCACATGAAGAAAAGGACTACAAAAGTAAAGAAAAACTGCAAAAGACTGGGAGGAAGCACACAAAAAATGCCAATAGTTACGTATGAATGGTAGATTTACAGGTAAATTTCACTTTTAAAATTTCTATCATTCGTTCAGTCATTTACTGAGTAGTAACGTTCCAGGCACTGGAATGGGGAGAAAGAAGCAGTTGCAAAGTACCAGACTAAAGATACACAGCGAATTAGGAACCCGAAGGAAGGAACACGACGGGGTTGAAGAGCTCAAAGGAGGAAACACCAACTCTGCCCAGGAAACTTGAAAATGCCTTTTAAGATGGGTTAAATTTGCCCAGTAGGCAAAGTATTTGCCCAGTAGGGCACAGCACGAGTTACAGCAGGAGGTGCTGGGTACGTCTGGGGGACAATGACCCAGACTTGGCTGGAGCGCAGAGTGCATGTCGGGAAGAACGAAATGAGCTGAAGCTGTGGGCAGGGCCGAAATCACGCAGGGCCTTGAAAGCCGGGTTAAGGAGCGTGGGCTTCAGGTTAAGTAACAGAAGGCCAAAGCATTAGGCTGGCAGAAATCTAAATTAGCCTGGAAAGAGAACCGAGAGAGGTGTGGGCTACAGGCTTCGGTGACATTGGCTGTGCGGGCAAAGCGGCCTGGGAAAACGGAAGACACGCCCAGAGTTCGGGCCAGGCAGAACGGACGCCCAGCAATCCAAGAGGAAATCTGTTAGAGAAATCTCGGAAGGAAGCTCCTTAAGCTACACTGCCCCGCGGACAAATGCAAGCCTTACCGTCCAGCCGCGGTGCCCTAGTCTCCTCGCTGGCTCCGCTACTGGATGATCTGCTTGCGACACGGAGACTTGCCGCAAAGGACGCCCGCAGCGCGACACTTGCAGCGCGACGCCGGGAGTAGGTCTTCCTTTTGCCGCCTCGCCCCGGAAACCATAGGGAACTAAACCCATCGTTCTGCGCTTGCGCGGCTGTGTGCGCTGACCTCTGGAGGGATTGACCGTAGATAAACTGACCTTCTTCTCCGCGTTAGAGGCGGCCCAGCCGTTAGTGAGTTCCTGTTGCCTCCTCGCACTGTACCTAGCACTCTCACGACAACTTTGATTCGTGAAGGACGTGACCAAGTCCACACGAGAGAAAAAAGTGTCCCCTCCGCCTCTCCAGTAGTGGTTATTAATCTCATGGACTGTGGACCCACGCCGCGTGGGTTCAAATTATGGCTTCGCCACTTCTGTGTGACCCTGGGAAAGTTTAACCTCACTGTGCCTCAGTTTCCTCATCTTAAGATTTTGAAAGATAATAATAGTACCTACAGCGGAAGGTTGCGTTGGGGATTAAATGTTATGTGTAAAGCACCAAGACGGTTCCTGGAATGTGGAAAGCACGAGGCAGTCGCGGTACTTTGATGTCTCAGCTTCAACAGTTTGCGGATTGGTTAAAGTGCCCCTCCTGTTTCAGCACCTCCAGTGCTTCCCTTTGACTACAGCGGGGCCGTGTGTGTGTGTGTGTGTGTGTGTGTGTGTGTGTGTGTGTGTGTGTGTGTGTGTACGCGCGCGCACCATTGGGTGTGACGATACACACTGGGCATATGGGAAGAAAATACTAGAATATTTCTATTTTTTATCCAATCTTAATTTCTACTTTTTGTGTGGTTTATAAAGTGCATAACATCACTGCTGTTGTATTTAATAAATATTTATTTGAGGTTTGGGATGAAAATTTATTTTCCTTTTAAGTGATGTGCTCTTAAAAACGTTTAGAGAAGTCCACCCTTCCAACTTTCCCAGGCTCACTGTCCAAAATCCCGACTAATGCCCCAACCAAGAGCTTGTTGTTTCAAGAAAAGTCCTGCCATCCAGTCTGTTTGATTTTTTAATTCTTTTCCCAGGGAACGACACCATTTCCACCCTATCTCCATTTTTGCCTGCCAAATTATCTGCATAGGTTTGGCCCAAAGGGGTTAACTGCCCCCAAAGCCCCAGAATCACCCACTCTGAAGAGTATTCCTAAGGTCCCACAACTTACTGATTTCACTCAAGCATTCCAATTTTCTCTCCCCCCCCCTCCCCCCCGTTAGATATACCCCACCTTTGATAAGTTTCAGTTCAACTGGAATTTCCTGAGCATCTAATGCATGTCCAGCAGAATTCTGGAGGCTTATGGAATTGCTAACTCAAGGCCCTAGCCCACAAAACACTAGAGGTAGCAAGGTATTGATCACAACCACCCTTTGCACTTCTCCCACTTTCTTGCTTATGTTGGAGGTACCATCTTCCCAGCCATTCAGGCAGGAAACTCTGTGAAGTTGTATTTTACCTTTTCCTCATCTTTCACCCAATATTTACTGACCAAGTTCTCTCAAATATTCCTTCAACAGTTTCTAATTTATTTCCTTTCTGCCTCCCAGCTCCTCACTTCAGTCTGGTTTGCACTAACTAATCTTCCTAAAATACTGATTTCATTGTTATCACTCCTCAGATACCAGGCAGGATAGGTAAGTACAAAGATGGGCCACTCAGATGCCTCCAAAGGCGAAACAGAGCTCACTATAAGGAAATGAAAACAAAAGCACCATGATAAATGGCAACTGGTACTTGGCATCAGTTTGACGGACGGAAGGAGTGGTGGGGAATGTGATAAACTGGGCATATGTCCTCAAAGGCAGCAGCAGCTACTCAGCTCCATACTATTACTATTGACAGAATCAGGGCCCCAAAGTGTCAAATCTTCAGACTTTTCAAAAGAAGCCAGAAATCTTTTGTTATTGTTTAAATGTGAGACCTCCCACTTTTAAAATGTGAGGCAACTAATTTTTTGAAAAGTGCTGGCCAAACAAAACCCACATTGGCAACGGCCTTTGAGCTGCCCAATTTCAACCCTTGGATGGAAGGAAAATTGGAGGTAGGGGAAGCAATTTACTTTGAACTCTGATGGCTTTTTACATCCAGCCTTGCTCCCTTCTTACCCACTCTATTGCTGCGGGTTGCTTTTCTAAAACTCAAATCTGATCATTCCAAAAACACTCAGCTTTTATTACACTCCATGACCCTTGGCGATGAAGACACACAATGCTGTGGGAAGTGATAACACACAAAGATAAACAAAACAAGGGAAAACACAAAGAAAGGGGTCATTTATACTGCTCAGGTTGTGTGTAAGGTGTCAGTGTATTCAAGAAAAGGTCCACGTTCTTGGGTTTGGAATTCAAGACCCTTCATAATCTGATTTCTGCCCATTTCTGAATCCTTAGATCCCATTGCTTACCAGCCCCTACTTAACCTCCGTGTGTTCTCAGCCATCCAGAATTGCTCGCATGCTTCCAAACTCTGTAGGTGCCAGTTTTTCTGCCTGGAATGATCCCGCCAGCTCGCTGCCACCTCCCCACAGTCTCCAAGGTGAATGTCTAATCCGTGGACTATTTATCACATTTTCTGGTTAAAGCTTCCCGAATTTCACAGGCATTTACTAGGGCTTTCTTGAAGTCCCGCCCTCCCTGTAAGTTTCTATTATATTAACTGTTGCTACACCGATCATGTGTCGACTCCCATGTCAGCACTGGCGTGACGGATGTGGGGGACAGGTCTTTCTCTACCGCAAATAGTGGGCAACAATTCCCAGAGACCCATGCCAGACTGAGTCTGCGCCGTTGCTATAGTGACTACGGGTGGGGGGGGGCACACACTAGGATTGGCCCACTGGGATTGTGCTTACTTCTCGACCTTAAGGGCGTGTTGTTCCCTCTGTACCTCCCACCCCCGTTTACCTTTTTGTTACTTTGCAGATCCTTTGATTTGTGGAAGTATGATTTTACAACAAAATTAAAGGACTTTATGCGCTAAGAGGCAAGGCTGAGCTGTCACTTCTTCCATTCTGTATTCGAGAAAACCGACGCTCCCGAGACCTGGTGGAACCTGACTAGGTGAGCTGTTCTTTCCAAATAGCCATCTTTCCATCTTCAAAGCACAAGAGGATGGCTGGATCACCTAACTGAAGGCCCCCATTCCCATCCCTCTGAAAACTAGCCTCAAGGGCTGCATGAGCACAAGTTGTGGACAGTCACAGGCTGTCTGAAGTCCCCCTAGGTCTCCATTCATGGGACTTCTGTCCTTGACCTATAGGATTTCCTTGTTTGCATACCTCTTACTACAATTTAGCACACTGGGAACTTTAGGCCTGTATCTGATACCACTGCCACAGAGATTTTAATAAACTGGGTAGCCTGTGGATCCTAGCACATTTGGGGAAGACAGTAAGTTTGGACACTTCCCCCAACCCTCATCCCCAAGCCTGGAGCTGTAAGATAGAGGCAACAAAGCCAATAAGCAAAGTAACCTGAAAAAGTAATGCGTCCCAAGGCCTAGAATGTAATGGAAACCAGAGTGATCATTTAAACTAAAAAAAGAATATGGGGGCAGATGGGTGGCTCAGTTGGTTAGAGCCCGAGCTCTGGGCAACAGGGCTGCCTGTTCGATTCCCACATGGGCAAGCGAGCTGTGCCCTCTGAAACTTCTAGAATAAAGTCAATTAGCTGCCCTTGAGCTCCTGGATGGCTCAGTTGGTTGGAGCACGGGCTCTCAACCACAGGGTTGCCGTATCGACTCCCACAAGGGATGGTGGGCTGCATCCCCTGCAACTAACAACGGCAACTGGACCTGAGTTGCGCCCTCCACAACTAAGATTGAAAGGACGACAACTTGACGATTGAAAGGACAACTTGACTTGGATGGAGCTGATGAGTCCTGGGAAAAACACACTACTGTTCCCCCACCCCACTCACACACAAAAGTCCTGGAAATACACACTGTTCCCCAATAAAGTCCTGTTCCCCTTCCCAATAAAATCTTAAAAAAAAAAAAAAAAAAAGTTGCTGAAAAAAAAGTGCCATTTGGAGGTGGAGAAATGTCAAGTTGAAGATGCAACAGAACCAGGAACCACTGAAGCAAACTGAAGTGGGGAGGAAGGCTGTGCCAGGCTCATAGTAGCAGTTAACCCCCCTCATTCTGATACGTGGAGGTGCCTCTTGACTTTAATTAGGTGTCCCAAGTGGTATGGTTACATGAAGAGAACATGCTGTTAAGGCGAGTGGGACAGTCTACTGCAGCTGATACATTTCTCATACATTAACACATTGGAGTCTGGTTTTATAGGCCAATAGCTTTATTAGTGAGTCAGTCTTCCTGAGTACAGATCAGGGTAATTAAACTACCTGGAGGGAACCTGCCAGGGCAGCTGAGTAGCCTTCCCCAGGAAACACCCTGCTCGCTCATTCTCCAGATGCACAGAACACTTATCAAAGCAAGTTTTATCACATTTCTGCCCATAGACTGTGAGCTTCTCTAGGGTAAGGACTGCATCTCTCTTACCCTGGCTAGACAACTTGCAGAGGCCTTAAAATTACTTGATCTGAGAGTTAAGGGAAAGAGTTTCAAGTAGTGCACTGATGACTGGAAAAGGAGTAGTAGCCACATAATTCATTTAGTCACTCATCATTTAGGAACCAACAGAGAGACAGATAGTAGCTCAAGTATTGTGTATAGTATCATCTTCTACTATACTAAGTGCTCAGTATACTGGAATAATCATATAGACATATAAATGCTTTACACAGCTTTTTAAGAAAGGCATAAAATGAGGTACTGTGTAACACTGCACCTCCTCAGAAACCTTTCTTACAATTCAATTTAGGCATCTAGTTACTCCCTATCATTACCATTTTTTTGCAATACTTTTTAAAATCTTGGATTAACCTATTTACTAGTTTGCCTGTCTTACCTCACAAGATTGTAAGTACCACAAGAGCAGGGACCTTGTCTGTCCAGCTCAGTGGTATGGTCCTAGAGCCCAGAACAGTACGTGGCAAATAGTATGTCTCAATAAACATTTATCAAATGAATACGTAACTCTGCCTTGAAGGGACAAAGGATTTAATTCCAGGCAGAGGAACAATAGGAGCACCATGAAAAGTGATGGGTTGAATTGGCAAAGACAAACCAAATCAAAAGAAAAAGAATCTTTGAAAGTGTGCCTATGGGAAGAGGGAAGCTGAGACTAGAAAGATTCAATGGCCATGCTCTTCTTAGCCAGGGCCATGTTTAATCATCCTTTCCAATCAATGTACAGGCTGGACAAAACAGCTCTTTACTGGTCAACTTGTCTCCAGTTTGGTACTTGCCCTTTTGTCCTGTACTTACCCCTGCATTAGTTTACCCAAAACTGTCCAGATTTCCACAAAGGGCCAAATTCCTAGCAGTCAATGCCCTTCATTATCTAGCCCCTACTAACTAGTTTCAAGTTCTGTTTCCAGGATAGATACATGAGTTTTCTACTCTGGCTAAACAAGAATGTCAGCCCTGCACACCATGATTTGCCACTACCCAGACTTTGCTCATGTGAAGCCCCAGTTCCTACCTTGGCCAGAGCCCTATCCATCCTTTGAAACTTCACTTCAGCTCTACCTCCCTGAATGAAGCCTTCCCTGATCACTAACTATGGCTCGTTAGAACCACCTCTTTCCCTTGGTCCATGACCAGTACCATTCACACACTTAGAGACTTTTACCTTGCCTGCTTATATATTCCTTGTTAGACTGAGGCCCCTTTTCTCAGGGGTCAAAATCCAACTGACCAAGTATTTAATTCCAAGTCAGGTACTGGGAACATGACACAGAACAGACTAGGGGTACTTATAGAACTTGTCAGGCTTTTAAAACTCAAGTATCTGTCCTCCACAAATCAAAACAGTAATGCTTGAATGACTGAAAAACACTCAAAGCCAGTATGAACATATTTTTCCCAACTGAGCTCCCATTAAAACGAAGGACTAGGGGGCCAGCCCGGTGGCTCAGGCGGTTAGAGCTCCATGCTCCTAACTCCGAAGGCTGCTGGTTCAATTCCCACATGGGCCAGGGGGCTCTCAACCACAAGGTTGCCAGTTCAACTCCTCAAGTCCCGCAAGGGATGGTGGGCAGCGCCCCCTGCAACTAAGATTGAACACGGCACCTTGAGCTGAGCTGCCTCCCGGATGGCTCAGTTGGTTGGAGCGCTGGCTCTCAACCACAAGGTTTGCCCATTCGATTCCTCGAGTCCCGCAAGAGATAGTGGGCAGCACCCCCTGCAACTAAGATTGAACACGGCACCTTGAGCTGAGCTGCCTCCCAGATGGCTCAGTTGGTTGGAGCACGTCCTCTCAACCACAAGGTTGCTGGTTCAACTCCCGCAAGGGATGGTGGGCTGTGCCCCTGCAACTAGCAATGTCAACTGGACCTGGAGCTGAGCTGCACCCTCCACAACTAAGATTGAAAGGACAACAACTTGACTTGGAAAAAAGTCCTGGAAGTACACACTGTTCCTCAATAAAGTCCTGTTAAAAACAAACAAACAAAAAACCCACGAAGGACTACTGAGTATCAAGCCAGGTTAACAGCCTTCACTGACCAAAGCTCCAATGAGCAAAAAGTACATAGGAACTTTCACTTCTAGAAATTGAGCATCAGCAAATTTGGATCAATGTACTGCTAAATGCTAAGGCTAACTAAAAAGCAGTGGAAATATAAAAGCACAAAAAGTCTCACTAGGTAATGAGGAATTACTGAGCCAAAATTTAGGTGAGAACCCAGACAGACACCTTAAAGTCAGGATTCCTAAGTATTACACTTTCAAGATATGGGTGAAACAAAAGTAAACCCAATCCTCATGTGGATTTGATACCTGGTTGTGTGTCATCTGGATGGTCCAGGGAACCTCCAGCCTTCAATCTGAATTAAGGAGATTTGGTAATAGTCCCAGGCCCAGGTAATAAGAAATCCTTCCTAGAAGTAGAAGCCTCATCCTAGTCCTGTTTATTTCTACAAATACTTTTTCAAATATACTATCCAGCTCCCAGATAACCTCGCATAGAGACAAGACACTATAAACAACAATCAGTAAAAACAAGAGATCCATTAAGACTTCAGGTCTTGAAATTCTAGACAAAGTTATCACATCCTCCCTCCAATGAAGTGCTACTTGATTTATTTTAAAGTATGGTCTGGGGTGGGTAGCTGGAGATCTTTCCCTAGGTAAACCTGCTCCTTTCTTCCTGAAGGTGTCAACCTTATCCAAGGTCCAGTTCAACTGTAGCTATAGATGACTGTAGCACTCTCTGAAGCTGTTTTAAAGGCAAGAGTCGCCTCTAAAAAGTTCATTATCTTTTTCTGTAAGACCTCACTTTGGCTGTTTTCATTTGTAAGCAGAGGATTTTTTTTCATTATACCACAACCTGAGGCGTAACTCTCCCAGAAATGTTAAATTAGGGTATGTGTCTACCAATTCATGATGCCCCTAGCTGGCCTTGTTTGTGAGCTTTCCCAAATGCTTATCAATGCTACAATGCAGAGCCCACAAACTTTTCTATAAATGGTCAGAGTCAGTATTTTCAACTCTGTGACCCATATTGTCTCTGTCTCTGGAGTTGCAGTGTGAAAGCAGCCACATGCAAACTAATAGGTGTGGCTGTGTTCAAATAAAACTTTATTTACGAAAAGTTTTTTGTAAATAATTTTTTTTGTAAAAAAGTTTGCTGACCCCCGATATAGTGAGTAACAAAATACAGATCCACTGAAAGGCACCACTGAATTAACGTGTCATTCATCTTTTATTGTTTCCTTAGTCAAACACTTAAAAGTACAAATTCTAATAAGAGAACGTGAAATTCTGACATTAACAAGGGGCTCCTTCATACTGTCAAGTTGAGAATCACTGCTGCAGATAGGAAGATTTTGGTCTTTAGAGCTGATGAAGACCACTGTAAAGAAACTTGCTGTAACATTTTCAGGTGCGTATTTTATGTCCCAAGCGGTGCTAAATATTTTCTTTACATGGACTATTTAAACTTGCATTTGAAAACAAAACCAATTACCCTCGTTTTACAAATAAGAAAATTATGGCTCAGAAAGTTCAGTTACTTGGCAAGGCTCACATAGCAAACTAGTGGCAGAGCAGACTAAATCTAGGGCTACAAACATCCAAAAGCCATTCCTTTAACTATGATACTAGCCAACCAATACTCCCTAATGAGCAGAAAAGATTCACCATGTGTGGAAGCTGGCCCAAGTGCTTATATCCCTGATGTTCTTCTCCTTGGAGAGCTCTTAACACTCACCGCTGTCTGTACTCCTCTGACCTAAGCAAGGACACTTACTTACTTCTTTCATTTCCCTTAAGCTTAAGACTTTACCAATAAAACGGATAAATAAAATTAAGATGAGAGAAAATAATTTAACTAGCTCACTAAATATGGCTGTTCTGAGACCACAGGTCCTGGCCCATCCGTTATTGGTCTCTGTAGGTTGACTTCTTCCCTGGGCCTTAACCTATCTCCATGGGACAAAGACACTTCCCCATCTGGGAATGTCCCTAAATTCAAGCCCTAGAAATCAAGATCTAGGGAAAAACTCCTTTTGCCAGTCTAAGGAAGGCCTACCTTACAGGTCCCCGTTACCTATCCTAGGAACCATCTTTTCTGGATAAAACACTAAACAAACATGCCTAGCCCATTTGGAAGAGATCCCAACACCCAGCCATGGTGGTGTGGTCTTACCCTGTGGTCCCAAAGGGCAACCATATCATGATACGACAGCCTGTCATTGTTCTTACATAAACTTACTCTACTTCCCAGTCAGAAGCCACTGAGCAGATGGGGCTAACACTTGCAATAGTGAGTGAGCACGTCACACTGATCCTGTAACAAGAAGACTTCAGTGAGGCAGTATTCCCTATTCCTGGTCCATCCTTCAGGACTTTTGATGGCCCCTTCAAAAGTTTTGGTGTGACTATCCCACTGTAAGGCCACTCCCATCACTGCCACTGCTATGCTCCTCTTCCAGGAACAAGTGACTACCCTGGAAAAAGAAGAGATGAAACAAATTGCCCTTCAAATAGGAGGTAAAATAATTCTTTAATTATCAAAAGATGACTGCTGGGCTTAAAAAAAAGTCTGTAACTCTCAAATGTAATGTTGAACTGGGAAAATGGTTACAGCAGCCTCACATAAATTATTTTAATTAATAAATATTATCACAGTATTAAGAAGGCAAGGTAAACAAATAGCTTAAGTATTTTATTTGTTTGCAACTAAGCTTGTTAACACTATATAATGAAAATGTACAAAGAATAACATTGCAGTTTTTGGTTAGATTTAAGTCAAAGACATTCATTAATAAGGAATCTTCCAATGTGAATATTCCAGAAATTTCTCTAAGCCATCTGATCAGAACTGTCTCTGAATATTACCTTACTTTGGAAGGTATTGGCATACATTTGAATTAACCTCAGAATTTTTCAAAATAAGCCCTAATTTAAAAAAAAACCACTATTCTATATTTAAACTAAAACAATTTTATTAGAATTTTCCTTTCCAGAAACAATAATAAATGAAACAAGGCATTTTGTAAAATGTGGTCCTGAACAAGTCACAGTAAAAAATAAATGTATACTTAACTTCCACCTCCTCAAAACAGAGGCTACTTTCTGTTCCTCAGCCTTGGCAACAAGGTGAAGAGCAGTCTGTAAGCAATTTCGGGCAGGGGTTGCCAAAACAAAGATCAAGCAGTTGAACATGGGCACCTCTCAAAATAATTTGGGGGAAGCTGACCAAAGGATCCAATCTACGTGTAACCGACAGAAAGGTGAAGCGGCTCCTCCCACGTAGCAGCGCCGTGGGGTCTGGCCCAGCCCCGTGCTCACCTGTGTGATGCTCCCCAAGCGAGCCCTGATGCTCCTGCTCCAGGGGAGACTTTTTCTTTTCAGACGTTCAGTGTCCAGGGAGCTCTTTGTGTGAATGAGGTGAGCACAGACTCCATGTGGGTATTTTAAGGCTTGGAGTCAAAGTATTTTTCTAACACGGCTAGGCAGAGTCCTTGTATCAAATGGTGCGTCTCTGGTTTGTTCTAATTCCTCACCGTGCATTTGTAGACCTAGAACCACAGACCTTTGCTATATCATTATAATCACATCTAATGTCCATCCTAACTTATGATTCATATTCTGTGCCTGGATACAGTCCCTGTATTTAACAGTAATACCTACACATAAAACAACCCATGGTTACAACTTATATGGTCACAAAACATTAATGATCTTCTGTAGACCAAGCAAATGTTTTTAACCATAATTGTCGTGCATCAAATTCACAGCCAGGATCCCCAAGATCAAAAAAATTTGCACAATACAAATAATAACTTAAAATACACATACACACATATACACACACTCTCACACACACTTCTTACAGAACTGTGCTTGGGGAAACTCCGTATGTTGCATGCCACTGGGGGCATATTTTGCTAAACTGCTGCTCCAGATATTATGTTTGGAAAATCTATCACAGTAGGGCAAAACCGTTTATTGGATGAGCAGAAAAGAAAGATATGCTTGTGGCAACCAGAAAGTTTTACGGTCTTTCAAGTTGTATAAAATGGACCTGCAGAAACGTTTAAGTGTTCTCAGGATGCAAAGTTGGAGCTGAAATGTGATATCAAACCAGTTGCAAAAAGTGTACAGCAGCCATCTCTTGAGGTCAAACCTGGTACCCAGATATGCAAGAAAGCTTCAGGACACATCTATAAATTAGGAATAAAAAAACAAAAGAGTGTAAGAATATTAAAGTATATAGTATTATACTTTTTAAATATTAACTAATAGTAAATATGATAAACTGCATGGAGAATATGAGTCACCATTTAAAAGGTGCTAAATTCTCAAGAATTTAAGAAATCTGACTACGGTTCAGTTCAGATATATAGCTATTTATAATTTATGTTTTGAGCAACTGATAGTTGCAAGATATTTAGAATTAAGAAATTCTGAACACATACTTGGCCAGTTAGCCTAAGGAATCAACTTTCATAAAGTAACAATTGAAACTACCTTTCTGGGGAAAAGACAGGTAATAAACAAATTGGCACTCGAGTCAGTCTACCTAGATTTCAACCCAGGCTGAACCACTGGCTTGGACAAATTATTAAATTCTTTAAGGCTATCTTTTCACAGGTTCAGTGTCCAGAGAGCTCTCTGTGTGGATGAGGTGAGCAAGTGGATGAAATAAACTTCGTGAGGATTTAAAGGGCTTAGCACAGTGCTGGGCACGTTAAGTATTCTTTAAATGCTAGCTATTATTTTACTTCACAGGGACTTTTTTGCTCCCAGCAGGCAAGGTACTCAGTTTCAAAATTTTGCTCTTGGAAGTTGGGAAATTCAAAGAAAAACTTCGCAATACTTACAGCTTGTGGGCCTTGTCCCATATCGTCGCATAATCTGATCATGTGTGAATTTCACAAAAGATTCATATTGTTCTGTTGAGGGGAAAGACAGTATATACTATCCCCAGAAACTCTCCCCCAGTTTTCCAAGAATCAAATGTCAGGACCACATTTGGCTTCCCAGTTTAAATCATCCATTCTCAGGCCCTCCTTTTAATAGTCACTCTGTTTTTGTTACTTCCTCTTAAGATCCTAGAGCAAAATCTCTGGCTCCTAGATTTGGTCACTGATCATCTATAACATAACATTTTCTTAATAATCTCTCCCCTGCTGTAACTCTATCCCCTACTAATGGCTTCCCAAGACAGACAGGTATGCTCACTACCATAAGCCAGCAAATTTTAGGCGACCTCCTATAGGACATGAAGCTTGAAGCTCTTTTCTGTACTCTATCCTTGCTATAAATTTCAACATACATACTGAGTAAAAGAGGGGGATGACTAGAAAGCTAAGAAAAATTCCCTACTACCTAACTATAGAGTTCCACAGAAGCACCTTCTAAAGACAAACTCAGTAGAAATATAAGTTGTCTGACATCTGTGAACACAGAAGTGACAGAGCCAGCTGGTGTGAAAATTTTGGGACGGGGGTAGGGGAGGGGAATGATATAGTCGCGTTTCTTCTTATAATACACATTATTACTATACTAAAGGATCAAAGAAGTTCTACTATAAAGAAATCCATTTAACTTTGTTGTTAAACAAACAGTTCTCAACTTAAAGCAGACCTATTATAATTTCTGAGGAACCATGTGGTGTGAGTCACCAGATTAGGAAACAACACTGTTACAGGAAGAAGTTGTTGCCTAAAACCCCTCTGATCACAGTATCACTATCTTTCACTAAACAGGTACTATCTAGTCCTGATTCAGATCCCTTTCCACAAAAGGCACGAACTTGTTGCCATCATTAATCACTCTGTCCTCTCCTGAGCTCTGCTTTCCAAACTTTAATGTACCTCCAAATCACAGGATGCCTGACTTCCCACACCCACAGTGAAGTCTGATTATGTTGACTATATGACTATACAACACTCTTCCCAACCACCTGTTGATGTTAGCATTATCCCAACCACTTGTTTACAGGCCACCTAGACCAACTAACCTACTTAATGCCTTCATTCACACGGAAAATTCTCAAAAGAAAAGCTTGCTTTATTGTGTTTCAGAAATGTAAACGAAAAGTCCTTCCATGTAAAATATATATGAAATGTTCAGAATCACCAAAGGGAGTAACTTAATACTCATAACTCACTGAACCTTCTTGGATGATGTCCTACTCCTAAGTTACCATTTACTTAACTGGGGTTAATCTTTATTGAACCATATTAACTAATAATGGCATAGTGACTGCCTCAGCCTACCTGCTAGTTTGGTATTGAGGATTTGCTCATACTCCTCCCGAATTTTATCTTCATAGTCTTTTAAGAGACGCTCACATATTATTCCAACTTGTCGGAGAGTAAAGGTGGGCTGGTCCTTCTTCATCCAGGAGGAACCTGGCCAAAAGACAAATCGAGTATACCTAATAAATTCTAGTTCTAAGGTTCAGAATTAATAACTTTATGCAAACAGTCCTACGATATAAAAATAGTTTAGAAAAATGTTTTTCACTACTTCACCTGGAATATTTAAAAATAATTCTGAGTTTTTGATATTTGTTTTACAAAGCAAGGACAAAGGTAAATTGCGAAATAGGAGGAACATGTATCCAGATATGCTAGCTGATCTGCATACAGAAAAACAGTTCTGATGCCATAACAATCCGAGCTCATACTCAATGCTCCTTTGGCAAAGGTCAAGAACAAGTAGTTTCAAGCTGATATAAAGCCTCTAGTCTGGATTAGGGAAAGTAAAGTCACAGCATGAATCCACCAGATCCTTGGAGACCACAGAGACCTATTTTTAACCAAGATGGTGTGTCATAATTATCTGAGGAAGTAACAACAACAAAAAGATACACATTCTGATTTAATTCTGTGGTAGGGCTTGGGTGTCTTTTAAGTTTCAGAGGTGATTCTGATAAGGTTAGAAGTTTAACAGTTAGGAGACCAAGTGATTTGCCCAATATAAAAAACTGTTAGCAAGGTCATGGAAGTATGAAAGAAGGAGACAATTGAGCACGACATCTCTCCTTTGATCCCTTTTGAATATATGCCAAGAGGAAAACGTTCGTAAGATAGTAGCTAGGAACCAAAATATCCACTGGAATGCCAGAAAACATGGAAATCGACTTCCTGATTATGATAAAAGCAGTAGTTCCATTGGTAGCTCAGTTCTGAGTTGCTCTTCAAAGCTTAGCCTGGTATCTTTTTTTTTTTTTTTTGGCTCTCTTAGTCTATAAACCATTTAATACCCTGAAACAAATCATTTTTTTGCTTAAACCACATTTTTTTCTCTACAATGAAACCTGACCAAAACATCTGGCCAGTTAAATTTTTAATTGTTTCTCTACCCATAACATATTATATTACTTCAAAATTATTACTAAAATCTCGAGAGAAAATTGAGAGACTCACTAGCTACAACCACTGAAAGCTCTATCACTCATGTATGTGCAAGAACAATTAGAAAGGGTGCTGGTTCAGAGCCAAAACCTTTGTGTTCTAAGAAGACAATTTAAAAAAAATTATTTGGTGCAATTTACATAAAAGGAGCCATTTTAAAGTGAATAATTCAGTAGCATTTAGTATAGTCACAATGTTGTACAACCACCATCTCTATCTAGTTTCAAAAAATTTCTACTACTCCAAAGTAACACCCCTTACCCTTTAAGACTTTTCTCCCCATTGCCCCCTCCCTCGAGCTCGGAGCCAACACCAATTTGTGTTCTATAGAGATAATTTTTAATCAAGGTCATTTTTCATACTTAGAAGTAGAATACTTTGTGAGGAAATAAACTCCTCTACTGTTAAAGGAGACAGATCACCACCTCCGGAAAATTTCGAGCAATGGCCTGTTGACTATTTGCAGGGACATGGCAGGCAAGACTGGTTGGTGGCTGAACTATGTGACCATGAAGATTCACTCCAACCCTGAGATTCTATTTTTGAGCACATTCTCTCTAACCACCTGTCAATGTTATAGAGCAAGGCTGTCACACGACTTTCTGCCATGACAGAAATGTCCTATAGTTGTGCCAATACCACAACTACATGTAGCTAGTAAGCATTTGAAATGTGGCTACTGCATCTGAGAAACTAAATGGTAAAATGTTATTAAATGTTAATGAATTTAAAATTAAATAGCCACATGTGGCTAGTGGCTATGGTATGAGACTGCAGTTATAGAGGGTGCTGTTGCATTGGGTGGATAGAAGCCCAGTCAAATCAATTTAAGATCTTTTTCAACTTCATGACTCCATGGTTTTAAAAAAGTATTTATAAGTAGTAATATAACGCATATACTTTACCAACTTTATTACTTTAGACAAAATCAATTCCAGATTAGGAAACCATCATTTTACGTACCATTTACAAACTCTTAAATGGATTGTGCAAACTAAAGCATGCTTACCTGGAGAACTAGGTGCTGTGAGTGCTGAGGAGTGAGACTGACTTTCCGAAGGACAGGCTTCATTCTGATTAAGAACAACTTCTAAATGTCTCCACCTCTGATAACGACTATATTCTTGTTTTATGTTCTGAAAAATTTGCTCTAAATAAAACAGAAACACATTTGAGCTTTCACTTTATTGTGTCAATTCTTCAAACTTCTTGTCCCTCCTCTCATATTATAATTAACGAGAAGTGTTTATATCAAATAAAGCACCCCTCCTATAACCCCAAAGTGTGCCTTCCTATTGTTGCTATTTCAACAATACACAGAATAGCAGCTATTTTGGCATAAGTCACCCAGACAGTTCCCTTTCCTTGATTTCTTTAACAATGAAGACCAGATCTGCTGTTTGCTGTAGGATTAACTAGTACAACTTACAGAGGAAAAAGAAGTCCTTCCTTTATAGGGAGCTATTTTTTATCTCCTTTAAGTTGCACAATTTTACAAACTAATGTATCAGGAGTAAGTCTCTTACCACCCAAGGCCTTCTAACAGTGAAGCTCTTGTCCTGTTTGGGACTCAAAATCTTTAGGGAAGAGAAAAGCAGAAACTATTCTGTTCATAGCCAGGGGGAGATTCGAGATTTATTGCTTGGAATTGATCAGATTTAGGAAAGAATTTTCTGATCGTATGAGGCAATATTTGATAGAATTCAGATTACTATTTTAAGTCAAGGTAATCACAAACCGAATTTAACACTATTAAGAGGAGTCTAGGACACACAAATCACTAACCACTTTGAAGTGCACTCCAGAGACATCATAGAATCTGGAAGGATGTGGTTTTCAAGTTTTGTATTTCTGTGGTAGTATATGTATTCACTTTCCAGATAATAAAGCCTCCTTATCAAAAACAAAAACCAAAAAATTTTATCACCCCCCCACCCACATTATTCTAATATACGCTTTGCTATAGCTATTTTTAATGAGGGGGAAGTGTTAACAATGCCATTTTGCTTCTTCCCAGCTGTGTGACTATGACCTTGAGAAGTCATTCAGGATCTTTAGCATAGTTCTTCAGCATAAATGTTAAATGCCTGCCCAATAAAGTTATGAGAATCAAAGTAAAAAATATTAATAATGCCGTAACAAGTGACGGTACAGCTCAGAAACTGACATGAACTCAAAGTAGCTCCACACATAGCTAAATTCTGAAACACTCAACCAAAACACTTGGAACTACATGTTGTAGTTTAGCAAAGCTTTCCTCTAAGAAGGCTATGAAATTCATATTTCAGATCGCAGAATGTATGAAGTCTTTGCTTCATCTTTAACATGCATTATTCTCCAATCACATACTTGCCAGATTAAATGCAAGGTTGTAAGGAACGGCAAAGACTTGAAACAAGAAAGGACAAGTATGAGGACAATGCTCATGAGAACAGAAGGTCTTTGATAAACCTCTAACCGCCTCCTGTACGGCAAAGCGATCAAATGGAAAGATACAACTTTGAGGCTGGTAGAAGGACTAGAAAGTCTCAGAATCTAAACGTGGTATGCACCAGAGGAAAATAAGGAAGTAGATGTGATTTTCTTCCCAAGAAGGCCACATAAAACAGAACAGGAAAAGGAATTTTTTAAAAAGCAAATTTCTTTTTAACAGTGAATAATAATTTTAATCTTTCCTTCCATTATTATTTGAGGTTTTACTTTCAGGTTATATCTGACTAAGCCATTTTTCCAGTTCCATCAACCACTACACCCCAGTTGCATTAAAATATTCTTCATTTGCAGGTTTTCTGGCCTTTGCTCAAGCAGTTTTGCTTTACTTGCAATGGGGCTGTATCTCTCCCTCCAACATTATTTAAGACCGATCTAAAATGCTACCTCGATCTAGAAGTTACTCCCCAACCCTCAAGTCATGATCAATTAATTGCTTTGCATCCAGACTCCATGTTTACACACATCTCCCTGAGGTCAGCAACCACCTTCCACACCTGGTGTATCCACCTCACTCATTTAAGTAATAAAAGGCTTAATTCTATAGGCCCTTTCCACAAAAAGTGCTATGACACATATCTTTTTTTTAAGTGAAGTTTGTAAAACATAGTTTCTTGACCATTTGCAAGAGAACTTTACAACCCTTGAGGTAACAACTAAGGTGTTACAAAGTGAATTCACTGATTTTTAAATTCACTTTTCTATTAGTTGGCTTTATTCTTTCTATTTGTATAGCAACTAATATTTCCTTCCCCATTCTTCCTTTTTAATCCAGAAGGCATCTTTCACTTAAGTCAGAGCAAATAATGAATTATTCATACTTTCTTTCATGACAGAACCATATTCCAATAAGCATTAAGAAACATAACTGATCAATGTTTACAAATGAATATTTTAAAAATATTTTAACATAAAATGACCATGAAGCCAATTTGCATAATTTATGCAAAAAATAAAATTTAAGATAAAAAATATTATGACCCCATCATAGCATTCTGCCATATTAAGGTTTCCAAATACATTCAACAATCATTTATCAATCATTTGCTGTAATGTGAATTACAATAGAATTAGTCTAGAGGGTAGTATTGGAAGAAATAAAAACATCTTCATAATATTCATCAAGGTAGACAGGGTAAGTATTAATTCTATTTTGCAGAAAAGGAGAGACCCAGAAAGATTATGTGACTACCCTTGTATATCTGTAGGAGCAGTGAAAGAGTAAAAAAAACATCACTTTAAGTGGGCATCCACACCCTTTGCTTTTGAAGGGCTCTTTACAAAGAACTTTTGCAAACATTCTTATTCAGTACATAAGGCTTTTTGCAACATTAAGTGGTCAGGGAATTTAAAGTCAAAAAGAGTTCGCCTTATGGGGCAGGGTTAGTCAGATAATAGATGGGAGACCTAAGGAAATGACTATTTGAATTAGCAAACAGAAGGGGTAAAAACATGACAGTAGAAGGTAAGGATACACGCAGTCAAGAAGGTCTGGCGGAAAAGAGCAAAGGCATAGTTTGGAAAAGAAATGTATAAAGGCTGGATAGGTAAGATATGATTATAGTTGATATATCCTTTCACTGCCAGCATAAAGAAGAGGTGAACATGAGTAAGGATATAGTAGTGTCTGGGAGAGCCTGGCTGGCAACTGCAAGAATCTTGGTTACAGAGGATGAAGGCCTGAAAACTGCATTGTGGATTTGCAAAGGAGGAAATAAAGCCTAAAAACAGGGGTGACTAAAAAGGGGTGAGGAAACAATGATTTTAAGGCAATCCCAATGTTTTGCTTACGTTTGAAAAATAGAAAAAACACACACAAAGAAATGACTTGCCAAAGTCCAGTTTTGAGACTCCCCCCATTTCCGGGAGCCCTTAAAACTGCTAAATATTAATTCTGATGCACTTTCCCCTCAACAACTCCACAATGGTTAGGGGTTTTTTTTTGTTTTTGTTTTTTAACTTTATTATCACACCAGCTCTCCCCTTTCCTTGGCCAAAGTGGAATCCCCTATTGAAAGGGAGACTCTCTGCTACGTATGGTTGAATTCCTGCTTCCGGAGCCTCTGTATGTTTAAGGATTCTCAAATTCTAGCTAACGACCTACCGATTTCAAGCCATGTATGGTACAAGACAATAGCCATACAATAAAACATGGCCAGTCCCTTAGAATTAATCGGGTTGAAATTGGATTCCTTGACTTCTGCGGCGGCCTCCGGTCTCTAAAGACTTCTGGAAATCAGGTCTCCCTGCAGCTACAGGACAGTGCTGAACGGCACACTCAGGCCCCTACCCAGTAACCAGCCCCCCACCCCCACCCTCAAGGCCGGGTTCGTGAGTAGAATCCAATTTTCCATGGCCCACCGGATCTGCAGGGCTGCTCAGTGAAGACAGCGGAGGCAGGAGGCGCTGGGGGGACTGGGAGGGCCCGGAGCCACCGGGGATATTCCCATCTTCCTCATGCTGCCCACCCCTCTAGGCTCTCCAGACCCAGGAACACCGAAAACCGACACTGTGGCCCCACTACCCCTCCCGGATGTCTCCCATCCCCGGAAACGACCAGGCCTAGCGGCACCCTAGTTCCCTTTTCTCCGGGCAAAGAAGGGGTCTAGGGGTGAATTAGCCTAGTGTCCATAACCCTTCCCCCCACCCCCCTCAAAAAATGCCAGGGCCTGGCTTCCTGCCAAGCCCGCAGCGTCGGTTACCCGGGGTTGGAAGGCGTCGCTCGCTGCCGGGAGGGGCGGGCTGCTGCAGAGTCGGCGGTGGGGTCTGCATCTGGAGCGGCGGCGGCTCGGCGTCCGGGGGCCTGAGGCCCGGAGTGGGGCCGGGCAGAGGGGCGCAGCGCCGCCGCTTCGGGGAACCCGGGCTCAGCAGCGCCGCCTCGAACTCCATGGGCCGCTTCAACGTCGCCCCGCACGCCATGCCGCTGTCGGGCCAGGGACCAAGAGCGGTCGCGGTTGTAACACTGGCCCAAGCTCCGGCTCCTCAGCGGAGCTCGCAAGCCAAGCCGGCTCCAATGGCGCCTCCAGCACCCGGCAGCAGCGCTGGCCCCGCCTCCTGTGACGTCACGGACCTGGCCACCGCCCGGCAGAGGGAGAGGAAGCCGGAAGAGGGCCGCGCTGGGAGGTCCATCAGCAACGGTCTGGCCCGCGCCGCCCCCTCTTGAGGAAATGGAACAGCCTGGGCGGAGACCTTGGTCACCAAGCAACCTCGGGAAGGCCCCCACCCCCGCCTCCGCCCCTCCCAGGGTCCCATCCCCCCCAACTCCTTCCAGAGCCGTCGCTGCCGGGTGGCCCTTTAGGTTTTCGCACCTGCGCGACACGGGCGTGGGGGAGGGGAGAGCTCAGAAGGGCCTGTTGCGAGCTGGCGAATGTGGGTATCTTCAGTCCAATAAACCTCCTTTTATCAAGTCCTAGTCCCTGTGATGACGGAGAGGGTGATACTAAAATGTCCTCAAGGGCGTTCCCCTGACTCCAGGGAAGTCTTGGACATAACCCGAGATCTGAGGATGAACTTTAGGAAGTCCACCAATCCCATGAAATTGTGTGCAACGTGTGTGTGTGTGTGTGTGTGTGTGTGTGTCTGTGTGTGTGTGTGTGTATTTTAGGATAGGTGACCCATACCTTCAACAGCTAATCAGAGGGGTGTGTTACTCGAAAAAGTTAAAAACAATCAGAAAACAACCAACTGGTTTAAACGATCCAAGAACAGTGTCAGAGTATTAAAAAGTATTAAGAACTTCAGCTGATAGCTGATTTGCCAGTCTGTGACCTGGCAGCCCAGGTGCTTCCTCAGGTCTATCTGAATTCTTTACAGCAGTACCAGCTGTAAAGTGCTTTTGATATTCTGGAAAGATAAACAGGAGGGTTCTGCTTTCAGAAACTGTGCTTATATATTACTGGGGAGCAGGTCCAATGCTTTAAGCAAACCTTGAAAAGGATCTGTGATCCAAAAAGGTTAAAACCTTTCCATAACTATTCATATACATTAAATAATGACAGTGACTCTTGAGATCTGTCTACTTCAATAATCTCTGGGATTTTCCAGAACAATCTAAATTTCAGATACTGTCTTCTAATAGGCGATATGCCAGGTCAGTGTGCCACAATATTTGAGTTGGAGAATATGGTCATACTTCCTCAGTCCCATTCTTTGTCCCTAGCTGTTGCTTTTCTCTGGGTCCTCCCCAGTTAATCCAAACTTCGTAAAGATCCAAACATAGGTCAAGGTTGGGTTTTTTTCTTTTGCATTTATGTTTGACAAACAGCAGAAATAATTCTAAAATGACTGGGCGTACAAAATGTTAAATTTGTTTTATCCTATATCTTTTCCATAGGATATAAAGATGATTTACAATAGGCTAGAAAACCAGAACTAGAACATTAGGGTCAAAGAAAAAGATCGTAATTATCGTGGGGTTACACATGACTATCTGAATTTGAAACTTAGTTCTGAGCTTCCTGACTGCCAGGGCAAAAATGAAAACAGTACGTGTTGAATAGATCTTGTCATCTGAGAGGAATCAGTTCATCAGAAGAGACAGACCATAGTTTTTGTTTCCGTAGCACTAAATTCTAAAAGTAGTTTCTTATGTGACTTTATTAGGAACCAGTGTATGATTAATAAAGTGATGAAGAAGATGAACAACAAATGCAAAACCAAATTCAAATAGATATTTCTTGTTATGTCTAATAAAAGCCAAGGACATAAAAAGCAACCTAGTGATGTTTTTTTTTTCTTTTAAGAGGCTTGTTTAATGTGGTCTAAGGAAATTGCTTTCTTGTGATCTAAACTGTTTCAAAGTTAGAGCTTAGAAAGTTTTAAAAGTTTGTCCCTTGGGTCATCATTCTAAATAGCACTTCTAGTTAGGGTTTTGCTAAGTGCTTTGATAGTCACCACTTCTCTGTGATCCTTTAAAGCTTTGAGCATGCCTTTTAATATTAGTGTTTTAAAACAGGAAGTTATAATTTGTTTACAGATCTGACTGTGCTTCAAAATGAGAAATTCCTTGAAAATAATAACCAGGCCTCACTCATTTGTGTTTCCCCATCTTCTGCACAGGGTTTGAATACAGTAGGGGTAGGCACAGAATAAATATTGGTCAAATGAATAAATGGTAATTATTTCAATGTTGTTCTCTCTGTCCCTGAAAGCTGAGAATCCACATTGCTGAATGAGGGTGGATTTATATGATTCAGAAACCAAACAAGTAGGTTGTGTATCCTATTGTAAGTTGAAGTTGACAGTAGCCCAACCAGAGCAATATCCTTGAGAGAAACAGATGGGCTGCTGGGACAGCCACCCAGTGTGATGTCTCCGTATGAGGTCACCACAGTCCAGGTCTGCTTTACTTTGTACATTTAGACACTTGACCGGTCCTTTATGTGCCTACACACACACACACACACACACACACACACACACACACACGCTACTACCGTGTTTGCTCGAAAATAAGACCTACCCCAAAAATAAGCCCCAGTTAAGATCGTCAGTGAGATGCATGCATTTAGTACGTTATGATGATGTTCCAGAAGATGACATGACTGTATTTGAATAAATGTAGATTGTTGTACATTGAAAAATAAGACATCCCCTGAAAATACGCCCTAATGTGTCTTTTGGAGCAAAAATTAATATAAGACTCAGTCTTATTTTCGGGGAAATATGGTATAAGACCCAGTCATCTTATTTTCAGAGAAACACGATAAGTACCTTTCACGTGCCAGGCACCATACTATCAGTGTTGAGGATATTATGGTATGAGAAAAGACATAATTCCTGCCATCTTAGGTCTTCTAATCTGTTAAAGATGACAGACATTAATCAAAAATCACACCAACAAATATATAATTACAAACTCTCACAAGTACTATGAAGGGAAAAATCAGGGAATTATGAGAGAGTATAATGGAGGTCTTACACTGACTTGGAGAGCAATAAAGACTTCCCTGAATAAGTCACATTTGAGCTAGAGGTTAACTAAGAAAAGAGAAGGTAGAACCATCCCAAGTGGAGGAGACAGCATATCCAAAGTCCAGTGATAGAAGAGACCCTAATGTGTTTGAAGAATCAAAGAAGTCTAAAGTGGCTGTGGTACAGAGAGCATGAATGTCGAGTCAGGGGAGAAAAAGACTGATGAGGTGGGCAGGAGCCTGATCATTTAATGCCTTGTTGGTTACCAAGAGACTTTTTTTAACTTTAAGAACAGTAGCAAGCCACTTCAGGGGTTAAAGTGGGAACAAAAGTGCTTAAATATGATCAGATGTACATTTGAGAAGATTCCTGAGAACAGGTTGGAAGAGAGCAGAGGTGGAGGAGAACAGTAAAGAGGCTATTGTATCTGTCCAGGTGCATGCCTTGTAGTATTAGTTTTACTGTGTTACAAGGAACCTCCCATCTCCTGGCACACACAAATTCTTTCATGTTCCCACCTGTGGGTGTTTTTATGATCATTCACCCTGTGGAAAGCTCAGCCATAGGTCTGAGACTCTGTGTATTTACTGGTGCCAGCAGTTGTCCTACCCAGGGGCATACATGGGCTAAAGTTGGGGCTGGGAATGAAAGGAAAGAAGGATACCATCTTCCAAAATCTTCCAGGATTCTTTGCCCAAAGTTTCCAAAGGAGTTGTCTACATTTGCTGTCTCCTTTTGCATACTTCCCTCCCACCACCCATCAACCCACACCCATCTGATTTCTGCCCCTCCCATTCCACTAAAACAGGTAAAGTCACCAATGACCTCCAAGCTATGGAGGGAAGTGGACTGAGCAAGGTTTAGAAGATGAAATGATCAGATGTTGGCGAGGATTAGGCACGGAGGTAAGAGAGAGAAGGACTTAGGCATGACTCCCGGGCTTCTAGCTTTCTCAGCGCCATTTTCTGATTAAGTTTTCATCTGACAAGGACCAGATTTGGGAGGACAATAGGAGCATGGTTTCGGATATCTTGAGTTAGAGCTTCCTTTAAAGTGTCACTTGGGATTCTCAAATGGTATGTGTGTGTAAATACGTGGGTCTAGAATTTAGGAAAAGTTTGGATTGGAAAAAAAAATAGGTGAGTCATTGGTGTAGAAATGGCAATTGAAGTTGTAGAGGCAGCTGGGATTGTCTAGGGTAGGAATTCTGTAAGCCCCTTTTCTGAATGTTTTTAAGTGTATAAAATACACATGATTACAAGAAAATTAGTCATGTATATGTCTATATGTATGTAGACATATATATGCATAAAATTTCCAGATAGTCTATCAAAATCTATTGGATATTATTCATTTGATACTGATAAACTACCTGGAAATGTATAATATATATCCATTGGATATTAATAAATTATCTAGAACTGTATAATATAAAGGGTAAAAAAAATGATTGTTGAGATAGAAGAAACATACTGCTAAGGAAATTCCAATTATAGCCTATCACAAAGAGTGCCAAATTATCTAAGCAAAACCTAGGAACTAGGGTGGGAGCGAGGAAAGAAGAAGCAGTAAAATCCATCCAAAGGTTTCATGTGACTGTAGAAAGGGGAAATAAAAGTATTCTAAAAGATTTTGTCTAGTTGGGCGAGGGGAAGGAAGAAAGTGGGGAACTAAGCATCTCTATAGGGCAAATATTTGGTGTAGTTTTTAACACTATAACAACAGTAACAGAATACGTGTGCAATAATAAACATAGGGGAAGGTAAAGAAATCATATATAAAATGAAAAAGTATGGTAGAACTCAAAAATTAACAAGAAAAAGGGAGAACAATGGTAATTTCATAAAACCAGAGGAATCAGCAAAGTAAAATAAATAATAAAATAGTATCAGTTGGAAGAACTAAAGTGAGTATTATCAATTGCCATTAAATGTAAATAAACTATCTCATTGAAAGACAGAGATTGTCAAATTGAGTTAAATACAAACCCAACTATGTACTGTATATAAAAAACAGGTTTAAAACACAGTGACAAAGAAAAGTGGAAAATAAAGGAGTAGGCAAGGCATATCCAGCTACGTAAAGGGAAAGTAGAAAAGGCAATATTAATATCAGGAGCAATCTTAAAAAAAAGCACTAAATGGGGTAATATGATGTCATAATAAAAAGCATAATTTAAGAAGTTTTAATAATCATAAACAACTTGACAGCTAAATATGTACAGCAAAAACTATTAGAAAGGCAAAGAGAACTAATAGAAATACAATTATATTGTGATTAAATGGATTTAATACTGAATAATAGGCAAGAACATAGAGGAACTGAATAACTGAATAAACAAATTTGATTTAGCAGTCATTTATGGTGCCTAATATCCATTGAATAGAGAATATCCTTTCTTCTTTCAAATCCACATGAATCATTTACAAAATGAGACCATACATTTGGGTCACAAAGAAAATACTAACACATTTTTTAAAAAGCAAGTTTACAAGGCACACTCTAATTATAATCCATAAAATTAGAAATACATAATAAAAGGTGATAAGAAAACCTTTGGATGCCTGGAAATTAATAAGCATTCTCCTAGATAATATTGAAATCAAAGAGATAATAAAAAGTAAAATTATAGGAGTGGCTGGACAGCTCAATTGGCTAGAATGCGAGCTCTCAACAACAAGGTTTGGGGTTCAATTCCTGCATGGGATGGTGGGCTGTGCCCCCTACAACTAAAGATTGAAAACAGCAACTGTACTTGGAGCTGAGCTGCACCCTCCACAACTAGATTGAAGGACAATGACTTGGAGCTGATGGGCCCTGGAGAAACACACTGTTCCCCAGCATTCCCCAATTAAAACAATTTTTTTAATTTAAAAAAAGCTTTAAAAATAAAAGTAAAATTATAAACTATGTAGAAAGAAATGAAAAAGAGAACACTTCAGATTAAGCCTATGATGTACAGCAAAAACTAAAGTCAGAAGAAATTTTATAGCCTTTATTATTGAAAAAGAAAATTTAAAAACCTATGAAATTAAAACATCTTAAGAAATTAGAAAAAGAACAAATAAACTAAAAGAAAGTAGGAAAAGACTATTAATAAAGATAAAACTGAAAATAAACTAGAACACGAAAAATAGTAAAAAGGATGAATAAATCTCAAAGCTTTTTTAAAAGGATAATAAAATAGATGAACTCCTTAAAAGGCTCACTAAGAAAAAGACAAAATATTTAAGATTAGGAATGAGAAAAAAGACAACCATAGATACAGAAGAGATAAAGAGAATTTTAAGAGAGTACTACTTGCAACTTGATGGCAACACATTTGAAAAATTAGTGGAAATGGGAAATTTTCAGTTATATTATAAATTATACAAATTAACTAAAAAAGAGAAGGAAAACTATAATATAGCTATCATCATAACAGAGATTTGAAAGGTGATTAGAGATCTACCATTTAATAAAAGGATCAGAATGGGTGGTTTTCCAACTAAGCTCCATCTAACCTTTAAAGGACACTGTTATTTGATCTACTAGTTCAACCCAAATTTGGAAAGCTCCCTAATGCATTTTATAAAGCTGACATAATTTTAAAATCAAACTTTGATAAAGATAGTTCCAAAAAAGAACTATGGTCCATCTTTACTAAAAAATAGAGGCAAAAATTCCAAATAAAATATTAGCAAATGGAATTCAACACACAAGAGTAAAACACTGTGATCAAATTGGGTTATTTTAAAAATATGAGGGTGGTTAGACTATCAGGAAATGTATCAATACAATTCATAAACTCCACAAATCAAAGAAGAAAAGCCTTAAGATCATATCAATAGACGCTGAAAATAATAGAAATCTTAGAAGAAAATGTATGAGGGGATCAAATATACAACATGTTGATTTCAGTTAATGATATTGTGTTATATAATCAAAATTTGTTAAAAGGATAGATCTTGTGTTTTCATCACACACACACACACACACAGAGAAAAGTAATTATGTGAAGTGATGGATGTGTTAATGTGTTAATTACCTTGATTGTGGTAATGATTTCACAATATATACATATATTAAATCATCACACTGTACACCTTAAAAAATCATGTTGTACAATCTAAATAAAATTTTTGTCAATCATACCTCAATACAGCTAAGAAGAAAAAAAAAATCTTTCCCTGCAAAGTATCTGTGTAAACCGCAGATGCTCAAAACATTTTGATAAAATTTGAATATTTACATTTAAAGAGGAAAACATTTAAAAATAAAAGCAACTATTTTTTTGTATATATTTTTAAAAAAGAAATTTGAAAAAAGAAAATGTAGAAGACCTTATACACAACTTAGGTATAAGGTAGACTAAGGCAACAAACTCAGAAAAGGAAGAACTACTAAACTTAATAAAATCTTTTAAATACATTTAAAAATAGGCAACAAATCTCGAGAGGGAAATGCAATAGAACAGAAAGTTAATATTTATAACATAAGATGCATTCCTACAAACTAACAAGAAAGGGACTGACAACTCAATAGAAGAATGGACAAAGCACATGAATTAGTAATTCACAGAACAAATCTGATGGACAAGCATATAAGAAATGCTTAAGCTCACTAATAGCCAGGGAAATGCAAATTAAAGTAACAATGAGATATCATTTTATATTTACCAGACTGTGAAAGTTTAAAAATTCAGATATTTATTGCTGATGGGATTGCTAAAATGGAGGCATTATTATGTATTGGTGTAAATTAGTATAGCTTTTTCAGAAAGCATTCCAGCAACATCTATTAAAAGTAAAAACATACCCTTTCATCTGCAAATCCCACTTCTGGGAAGACACCCTATAAGAGAAAAGCACTGGAATATATTTACATGGATGTTTATTGCAGCATTGTTCACAGTGATCAAAGGCTAAGATTAAAGAGAACGTTCATCATTCAATCAGTGATTGAATAAAGCAGGGTACATTTAATGCAACTATTAAGGAGAATGGATCGGAAGTGTGCATATTTACATGGTAGGATGTTAAAATGGAAACTAAGGTATAGAAAATTTATGTAATTGACTAAGACTGCACAGCTGCGAAGGAGTAGGGTCAGGATTCAAAAAGTCTGGGTCCAGAGTTCACGAACTTAGGCACTAAACTATGTCACTTTTGAAGGGGAATTGAATAAAAAAATTGGTAGAAGATGACAAACGGGAAAAAAAGAGAGAGAGATAGCTAAATGTGGATATCAAAGGAGCACAGAATAAAGGGGAAATAATCATCTAGTAACAACTGTTTTGCCCTCCCCCCACCCTCCAAGACAAGACGGGACAGGACACAGAAGCCTCTGTTCCTAGATCTCAATATGGTATGAGTATGGTGACTTCTTAAGCCACCAGAGGTCACCCCGGCATCCTTCATTGGGTTATAGAACCTGCCCAGTCTTGGCAGCAGGTACCACAGTGCTTTGGGTCTTCTTGCCCTCCCACTCTGAGCTGCTCCCATGTCTCCTCTCTGCTGGTGTGGCTGTGTCTGCCATTGTCCTTGACTGTTGCTGGTGCAGCTATTATACTATCATTCTCAGAGATAGGAGGTAATGGAGGTTGCTCCTCCCTGCCGTATAGCAGTAATGGGGTTAAAACACAGACTTGGGGATCAGGCAGATGAGGGTTCAAATCCCAGCTCTGTTATTGACAACTTTGTGTAAGTCTAGGCCAGTCACAACCTCTCTGAGCCTTAGTTTGCCCACCTGTAAAATAAGCCTATATCACAGGTTAATAATCAGAATTAACTGAGATAATGAATCTCAGATGCTTAGGACAAATCTTATTATTAATAAAGTTAGAAAATTTCTCTTAGTGCAGACACTTGTGTTCAGCTAGTTTTCATTTACTTTTCAACTCATAACCTTTCTTCCCATTATTTTCTATAAGACTCCAATAAAGAAAGAAGTTGGGCAATGAGCCAACTGTTTTGTTTGCATAGCCTCTAAAACACTTTTGAAAAACTGTACTCCTGTGTATTTGTTTAAGTTGACATTAAAGTTTTTTCATTCTAAGATTAAATATTGCAAAGGGTAGGATTTCCAGCATATTGCAAATATCAAAATTTAAAACTTAAAAAAATTATACAATTGTTTTGAATATATTGAGTGGAATCTACACTATAGTCTAGAATAAGAGCTCTGACCAGTAAGGGCACCACATCAGATACTGCTTGACCAACCTGAACATATCCCTTTTTGAGGCATTTCACTATGCGTGAAATAGTAGTAGACAGAAAGAAAAGGCTAAGCAAAAGCCATGAAGTAATAGCATCTGGGAAAAAGATGAAATCAAGAGAGAGAGCTATAAGGAGAATAAAGAGAGAAGCCATCAGTAGAAGCAATAGGGAGAAGCAGGGCCAAGGATAAGAGATGACCTGTGTCAGAAGGATGGAGGAGTGACTTGTGTAGGAAGCAATGAATGACCACCTATCCGTGGGGGAGGGGCATGATGAATGGAGTTGTTTTTCATGCATTAGCACTGTTACTGTATCCTAAATGGCAAACAACAAGGGTTCAGTTGCACAAAGCCTGGCTGTACAGCCTCAGATGGTTTTTATGCTTCTTATCTATGAATCTTAACAACAATGAACCCTCATTTCCTGAGGTAAGTGGGGGAATGCCTTTGTTTCCTTTAGCCTGAAAGAGCTTATACTGTAGAAATCAGCACCAGGAGTGAGGTTGCAAGTAGCAGACCTTCAGAAGTTGTGAAGTGAATGTGGCAACCACAGCAAGATGGTGAGCAGTGAGAATCTTCCTTGGGTTAGTTGCTGGATAGTGTAGCCATTAGGAGCATAGACTCTGGAGCCAGATAGCCTAGATGTGAATCTGGCTTTGTTGGAGGACTTTGGGAAAGCTTCTTCACCAATTTGGGCCTCAGTTTCATCTGTAAATGGGGTGTATTTGTTTCCTATGGCTGCAGTAACAACCACAAACGGTGGCTTGAAACAACAAGAATTTATTCTCTTACAGTTCTAGAGATCAGATGTCTGAAATCAGTTTCACTGGGCCCAAAACAAGATGTTGGCAGGGCTATTCTCCATCTGAAGACTCTAGAGTACAATCTGTTCATAGAGTAAAACCAGCCTTTTCCAGCTGCTGGTTGCTATCAGCATTCCTTAGCTTATGGCTGTATTACTCCAGTCTCTGCCTCTGTGGTCACGTTGCTTTTTCCTCTTCTGTCTGGGTCACAGCTCTCTCAGACTCTCTGTTATAAGGATATGTGATTGGATTTAGGGCTTACCTAGATAATACAGGATTGTCGTGCGGGAGATCCTGCTCGCTGTGCCATTTGTCGTGCGGGGCTGCCTGCGGGGTCTCTGGTCCCGCTCCCCACATAAGAACGCAGGATATGGTGAGGCGAAAAAGGAACACCCACAAGCCATAGGTAGGGGAGTCATACCACTATGGTCTCACTGGAGGCTGGGCCCACCGGACGCCTGACCTGCCGTCCGCCTTTCCGCCAACCGACCGACGACTCTCCTCGACTCCTCGGCAATCCTCGTCAATCCTCGGCTCTCCTCGGCAATCCTCGGCTCTTCTTGGCAATCCTCGGCTCTCCTCGGTAGCCGCAGCAGTTATACCAGCGGCCAATCGGCTAACCGGCCACAGCCGACAGCCAATCAGCCACAGCAGAGGGCCATCCACTACCGGAGCCAGCACCTTTCCACGTGAGGCCGAGAGCCTGTAAACTACCCTCTGGGGCTCTGTCCCCACAAGGATAAACTCCCCATCTCAAGATCCTTAAGTACATCTTTTGCCATATATGGTAATATTCTGACACTAACTTATGTACTGTCACTAATCATATGGAGTTAGTGCAGAACCCATAAATTAAGGGCATGGTTCCCAACAAAATTGCCCTCCCTTCAGCTGCCAGCTGCACTTCAGTCAATCCCAGGTTATGTGCATTTCTGACCAACTGGCCATAAATGTGGGGGGTTTCCATAACCCCCTTAGTTCAATAACTCAGTACAATGACTCTCATAAATAAGGAAAGTGCTACATTTACAATTACAGTTTTATTATAAAGAATATTAGTCAGGCCCAGTCAAATGAAGAGATATAGAAGGCAGGGTCTGGGAGGGTCCCAAATGCTGAGCTTCTCTGTCCTCTCCCTGTGGAGTCAGGGCACATCAGCCTCCTGGCACCTCAATGTGTTTGCCAACCAGGAAGCTCTACCAAGCTTCGGGGTCCAGAGTTTTTATCAGAGTTTCATTATGTACTCGTGATTGATTGGATTATTGGTTATTGGTTGTCCATCAATCATTGGTTGAACTCAATGTCCTTTCTCCCCTTGCCTTCCCGGGGGTCAGGCTGATATCACATGTGTATGCAATGATATCTCATTGTTGTTTCGATTTGCATTTCTTTAATGACCAATGGTGAACGACGTTGAACATCTACCTTGTCATGTGCTTTATTGGGCATTTGTATCTCTTCTTTGAAGAAATGATACTTTACCCAATTTTAATTGACCTATAAGTCTTTGTTATTGAGATTCTTTACCCAATTTTAATTGACCTATAAGTCTTTGTTATTGAGTTTAAGAGTTCTTTATATATATTGGACATGTCCTTTATCAGATATATGATTTTGCAAATATTTTCTCCCATTTTTGTGGGTTGACTTTTTACTTTTTTGGTGGTATTGTTCATGGCACAAATTTTCTTTTTTAAGTGTGTTTTCCCAGGACCCATCAGCTCCAAGTCAAGTAGTTGTTTCAATCTAGTTGTGGAGAGTGCAGCTCACAGTGGCCCATGTGGGGATTGAACCAACAACCTTGTTGTTAAGAGCACCGTGCTCTAACCTACTGAGCTAACCAGCCACCCTGGCACAACATTTTTAACTTTGAGGTAACCCAACTTATCTACTTTTTTCTTTCATCAATCGTGCTTTTGATATTGCATTTAGGAAACCATTGCTTAACTTAAGGTCACAAAGATTTATTCCTATTTGTCTTCTAGGTGTTTTGTAATTTTAGTTCTTACATTTAAGTCTATGGTCCATTTTGAGTTAATTTTTATGTATAGTGTGAGAAGGGGTCCAACTTCATTCATTTGCATGTGGCTATTCAGTTGACCCTGTACCATTTGTTAAAAATTAGTACATTTTGAGCCAGATGTTCAAAAGTTCCAGAGTTCTGGAGAGAGGCAGAAAGTCATCTTGCCGCATTTCATGACGGTTCTGAATTTTAAAATTTGCTTTGAATTTGGAAAACTAAACCAGAATTTTCCCTTTCTTGCTGTAGGTACCTAAAGTAATCAATTAATTTATCTTATGTGTTTCAGCTTGTGAAATAGTTCTAATCAAGTCCTCAGTGTCTCACCGTCGGGGGCGGGGGCACATCATCTGTAATTCAAACAATCACAGTTAATTAACTGCCACAAACAGCAGACCACTAGAATTCCAACAGAAAGCCAATCAGTGTTGTTCGTTGCAATGACAGAAGCCAAAAGTGGCTAACTGAGGCAGAAAAGGAATTTATCAGAAGGGCATTATGTCCCTAATAGAAAGGAATGGAAAATGGGAGAAGCAGTCTTAGAAAATGAACAGAAAGTTGTGTGCCTGGCCAAAAGAAGCTAGACAGCTTTAATCATCTCTTACCACAAGAAAAGTATAACCACTGCACCACCACTGGACTTTTGTTGCTGCCAGATTTTTGGCACTATTGCTGCAGCCCTTAATAATCTCAAACTGAGTCTTTATAAGACTCCAGTGTCCTAGGCATGAGCATCTTATTAGCCAAGCCTTGGGTATTGGCCCATGGCTTAGAGCAGGGGTGTCCAAACTTTTTTCAACGTTTTTTACCAAGGGCCATATGCGGTAAAATACACAAACAGCCGGGCGACTCACTCGAGGTGAAGTACGTATTGCCTCACCTGGTTTATTTAAGTAAACTAAATATATTTTTGGAATTTGCTGCGGGCCAATTAAAAATGGATTGTGGGCCGCAGTTGGCCCGTGGGCCACAGTTTGGACACCCCTGGCCTAGAGGATAGGGGAGAGGGAAGGTAAACACCTGTTACCTTCAAACTTCTGTAATACAAGTTGGGCTTCTCTCTCAACTGACACCCATAAATGGGAACTTCCATCAATATAAGAAGGCTGTTCAGTCATGAGATGGCCAAGGAATAACAAGATACATTACAACAATGAATAATAATACAAACAATAGCCAACATTTATGGAGAACTATGTATGTACAAGTTTTACATGTGTTAACTCTGTTAATGCTCATAGCAGCCATATGAGATATGTTCCATTATTATCCTATGTGGTAGATTAAATAATGGCCCCCAACAGTATTTATTTCCTAATCCCCGGAACCTAAACATATGCCAAAAGGGTAACTATTACCTATTGTATAATAAAGAATTTCACTGGCCTTTGTCCCTGTTATGTGAATTATGTCTCAACAAACTATTAGAAAATTTTATTAATACATGGTAAAATTGCTATGAAAGGGAAATCTGACTTCACTACTAACGTGAGTCTGTGGCCGCCAGCAGTTCCAGACTCACATAATCACATTTTTTTAACCAGAAAGAAAAAGAGCATCTTTCTTCCAAATCTGCTTTGAAAAAATCTCAGGGAAAATGCTGATTAACCTGTCTTGGGTTATGTTCCATCCCTGTGTCCCAGGGAGATCACAAGTCTGTGATCAGAAGAGAGGAGCCTGGGAGGGCAAAATCAGGATTCCTCTGTGTCAGGGAATAGATGCAGACTGCATTGTAGAAGCTGCCTAGAGAATTTTGGCAGAATCGAAGAGACTCTAGGACCTTGAATTTCAAGGGTCTACCACCAAGGAACAGCAAGTACACAGTTAGATCAGGCTTATTTTGCTTTCAGGATTCTCAGTAGAGACACAAGATTTTACGGCTTAATTAAGGCTGCAGCCATTGCTTTAACAGCTTACAGGGCTGTGAGGCAAACTTGGAGCCAACACTCTAGCCAACGAAGAATTTGGAACAATGCAGAGGAAGGAATTCAAAACCATGAAAACTATACACATGTAATTATATAATGTTATTAACCAATGTTATCCGAACATATTTAATGTTTAAAAAATTCTGAAAAAAAGGAGAGAAAAAAACTATACACACACCGTGTTTCCCCAAGAATAAGACCTAGCCGGACCATCAGCTCGAATGCACCTTTTGGAGCAAAAATTAATATAAGACCCAGTCTTATTTTAATATAAGACTGCAGGGTATAATATAATATAAGACCAGGTCTTATATTAATTTTTGCTCCAAAAGGTGCATTCGAACTGATGGTCCGGCTGGATCTTATTTTCGGGGAAACACGGCATATACACACAGGCAGACAGATATCCTGGGGGTGCCAAAAAAATGTGTACAAGTGGACACTTTGGTCAACGTTGCTCAAGCAGTAGTTCACCGTAATCAGAAGTGCCTGGATGCTGATGGTAACCACTTTGAGCACCTCTTGTAATTGCAGAAGTGAAATGTGACTTGTATTCACCTTTTGTTACCAGTATGTATTGAGTATAACAGTTTCAATATTTTTTTCCTTTCTTAAAATGTATACACATTTTTTTGGCACCCTCTGTAGATAAATATGAAAACTGTTTATAGAAATTGATTTTTAAAAAATGAACTTGAAGGAGACTTAATTTTTACTGTTTTCATTTTTGTACTGTTTAAATATTTTGCAATATTTCATAAGAAATATTTTTTTAAAAACAAAGATTGTGTGAAAAAGAAATGGAGTTCTCATTATTGTCAGATTATCCTTACCTAGTGTTTGGTTCTCCAAGACTCCTGTCTCACTGCTATTAAAAGCAGATTGGAAAAAAACAGTGTGTATTTTATGTTCTGTATATGTAAAACAAAAGGGGGTGTTGTGGAGACAGAGTCCCAGAGAGTGGTTTCCAGATTCTTAGCCTCACGTGGAAAGGTGCTGGCTCAGTTATTAGATGGCCATCAGCTGTAATCAGATGCCCATCCACTGTGGCTGAGTGGCCATCAGCTGTTACCGGTTAGACATTAGCCACTAATATGACAGCTGTAGCTACGCTAAGGGGTTGGTTGGTGGGTTGGTTGACTGGTTGGCAGAGAAGCGGACGGCAGATTGTGGAGCCTGCTTCCTGTATCTCCAACCCAGCCGCCAGCAAGAATATAGTGGCTCCTATCTATGGCTCTGTTGGTGTTCCTGTTGGCCTCACCATATCCTGCGTTCTTGTGTGGGGAGCAGGAGCTGAGTCTCTGCATGACAAGGGGTTATATATACACATATGCATAGATTATCTTTGGAATGATAAACAGGAAACTGGTAAAAGTTAATGATTCTTGGGAGGAAAACTGGAGTATTGGAGGACAGAGGTGGATAAGAGATTTACTTTTCATTGCGTATTGGTGATAGTGTTTGAATTTTTTTATCACGTGAATGTATTGCCTATTAAAAATAATTTTAAAAAATATGTAGCATTCAGAGATTGAATAAAGTGGAATGGGTAGTATCTGAGGCAAATAGGGTAAATAATTTCCTTAATGTGTGCACCAATTCCTTCCTATCTTGTCTCCCTATACTGTAGAGGTTGGAAAGCTAACACTACATTCCTAGACCTTCTTGTAGCTAGGTCTCCCGATGTATTTTAAGTTCACTAATCAGATCCATGCCTAAAGGGCTTGAATTTGGAACAGAGTTAAGGAGGAGAAATGAGGCAGCACGTGAGGACTTAGGATATCACGGTTCTGGAGCCAATAGCTTTGGCAGTGGCTTCCTGCTCCCCAGATCTGAGCTAAGGTGGTGTGTTCTGAGAGCCAACAGTTGGGACAGTGGCTTCCTAATTTCCTCATTTTCTGGTGTAGCACAGGTATCAGTTTTCTTGGTGGTAGCTTGAGCCTGACTTAAATCAACCTTCATTCAATAACCAGCTCTAAGTGTAGAGCATTACAATTTGTGAGTCCTGTTTGCAGTAGACTCTGCGAGGTATGCTGGCACCAGTCCAAAGTTGATGCACCTGGCAGCGGTGGTCTTGAAGGTTAAAGGTGTAGAGAACACTGGATATTTCTTTTGGGCCCCCAGCATTGGAGCTTCTTGTCCTGCATTTAGTGAATTCCCCCAGGTTATAAATCTTAGGTATAGGGCCCATCATCGTCTCCAAAAGCTGAAAGTGGTAGGGACTTCCTCTCCCTCATCCCCTGCTAGAGCACGGGCGTGGGGCCTGGGCTGTACCAGTCAGACACACATGCCTCAAAGCTAGCTAGACAAACTGGTTTAGGAAGACCAATTCCTGGAAAAGCAGTCACTGCAGGGGTGGTGATGAGTTCAGTATTCAGTGCTAGTGTTACCACTGGCATACGCTGCCTGTCTAGAGCTTCATAGCCATGGCACTGGTATCCCTATCACCGGACCAGTTCCGCAACTTGATTTGGGTTGTTTCTCATTGTGTAGCCCAGAATATGATTCTTCTCTTCAGTCCCCACATTGATTCTATGAGTTACTTAATATCCTTGTGATAAATTTGTTTTCTGCTTACAATACCCTGGTTGGGATTTTGTTATTTGCAGTTAAGAACCCCGATGAATACATGTAAAAAAGACAAATCCTCCCACTTGAGTAGGGTTTCTGCCAGCAAGATTCGCAGTTTAAGGAACGCCCTTTGCATTAACAAAGTATGGCAGTAAGTGATAAAGTAGATTAAGTAATGCTATCATATATTCTACTTGTATTAGTCAGGGTTCTCCAGATGTACCATTTTCCCCAAAAATAAGACCTAGCCGGACAATCAGCTCTAATATATCTTTTGGAGCAAAAATTAATGTAAGACCCGGTCTTATTTTACTATAAGACCGGTTATAATATAATATAATATAATATAATATAATATAATATAATATAGTATAATATGATATAATATGATATAATACCGGGTCTTATTTTAATATAAGACCAGGTCTTATATTAATTTTTGCTCCAAAAGATGCATTAGAGCTGATGGTCTGGCTAGGTCTTATTTTGGGGGAAACATGGTACATACATATGATAAAGTAGCTCACGTGATTTTGGAGGCTGAGAAGTCCCACAGTCTGCTGTCTGAAAGCTGGAGACCCAGGAAAGCTGGAGATGTAATTCAGTCCAAATCCAAAGGTCCGAGAACCAGGGGAGCTGATTAAATCTCAGTCCAAGGCCCGGAGAAGACAAGATGAGATGTCTCACTTCACCAGCAGGAAGTGAAAGGGGTGAATTCGTCCTCCCTCCATGTTTTGTTCTATTCTGACCCTCAGTGGGTTGGATAAGGCCCACTCACATTGGGGAAGGCAATCTACACTACTGGTTACTTTTTCCTTTGTTGTACTTTTAAATTCCCTCTTTAATTTATTTCCACTTGAAAGATAATTAAATTATATTTAATAGCTGATAATAACAATGTCTGTGATTTGGTTGCTTCTACTTGTTGGAATTTGTTTGTTTCCTTGTGTGGTTAGAGACTTTAAAAAAAAATATTGTGAGTCATGTTACTTGAAACTTTGTGGGAAATCTTTGAGGCCTGAGTTGAATGGTATTCTTCAAGAGAGAGTTTAGATTTTTTTTCTTCCAAGTGCCCAAAGGTCCTAACAATCCAGAAAAACTTTAATTTTCATCTTGGAGTATTGGGGGCTACACAGATAAGGTGAGTATGTCTCTAGGTAAATACATATTAGTGGAGGTATGGGGTGGAGAATTCTCAGGAGATAAATTTTTTTTGTTTATTGTTTTACTTTACTCTAATCCAAGGCTAAAACAAGACAGGCCCACATCCCCACTGTCCTCCTAGTTTGGCAGGGTTTTTTTTTTTTTTTTTAGTTTACCTACTGCCCACTGAGGACATTAGCAATTTGGGGTTTGGGAAGGTTCTGCCTTGTCTCCATGAAAACACAGGTATTATTAGGTCACTAGGAATCCGTAGTATTAGGTCACTAGGGATCCATATATGCCCCCCAGGGCAAATAAGGCTCTCACAATTGCTTACTCCTGTGGATTCCTTACATACCAGTCAAGGTCAGACATGCATTTAAAAAGATTCTTTACATTTTCATATAGATTTTTTTTTTAAGGTTCTGCTGTACCGGGTTTTCTGTGGATGGTTAGTATGTCTTCATAAACAGAATCTCTTTTTAAGATTTTATACTTCTTTTGGCTATATAATGCTAAATCTCAGAAAGGAATGCTAATTTATGGGGATACTTATATTTTTCAGTTCATCTAACATATTTAGGAGAGAACTCAGCATTTGGGAAACATGCTCTAGGGAATCTGGAATATTACAACGAGTAACTTTATGCAGCCTAGATTATATTGCTTGTTATTGAGGGTCCCCTGATCTGGGACAGATCACTCTACACACATCCAGTGACTCACCTATAGTTTTACCACCCACGAAGGATTAGGATTCAGACAAAGAGCTTGCTGGCCAGAAGCCACAGAGACATGACTTGACACCTGCTGGTGGTTAGGGAGCCTTCATTTGCTAAAAGAGGGAACTTTGTCTATGCTCCCCAATTCGAAAGTTCAACAAACATTTATTGTTTCATACTTTGTGTCATATTTTGGGCATGAGTGCATGGATACAAAGATGAAACAGAGAAGGTCACTGCTTTTAAAGAACACATACTATTGGGGCGTGCCCTTTAGCAGGAAAAGAGAAAGACACAGATAATTTAAATACATTATGGTAAGTATTATGATGTGGGTGAAATAATAGAAAATACATATTGGTCTCTGCCTCCAGTTCCTGGCACAGAGCGCCTAAAACCCTTGCAATTCCCCATGTGATAGGAGCACTGGCATCATCTTTTGTTCTAATGAGGTGACTCTGGATGGCTCCTGGATGGCTCCTGAATGGTGGCTGGTCACCAGAAAGACTAAGCTGTGATTAGAAGCTTGGAATTTTCAGCCCCATCCACTACTCTCTAGAGAGGGGAGAGAGGCTAGAAATAGAGTTAATATTTGATCATGCCTACATGAAGAAGCCTCCATAAAATCCCAACAGTATGGGGTTTGGAGAGCTTCCAAATTAGTGAACACGTCCACATATTGGGAGGATGACACACCCCAACTCCAAGGAGACAGAAAATACTATGCATGAGACCCTCCCAGACTTTGCCCAGTGTATCTCTTCATCTGCCTGTTCATCTGTATCCTTTATCATATCATTTAATAAACTGGTAAATGTGTTTCCCTGAGTTCCCCGAGCAACTTTAGCAAATTAATCAAACCCCAAGAAGGGAAATATGAGAATCTCTGATTTGTAGTCAAGTTGGACAGGAGTTGTGGGTAACCTGGGGAAGCTACTACTTGCGCTTGGCATCCGAAGTGGAGGGGCAGTCTTGTGGGACTAGGCCCTTAACATGTGGGATCTGACACTATTTGCAGGTAGATAGTGTCAGAATGAAGTTAAATTGTAGGACACCCAACTAGTATTGCAGAGAACTGTTTAATGGGCGAACCTCCCTACACACACATTTGATAACCAGAAGTGTCAGAAGTGAAGTATTCTGTGTGGAGAGTGAAGGAAACACAGAGGAGGGAAAGTCTGGGTTTCCCCCCATACAATGTGGTAAGCTCAGAGTGCCATGGAAGAGGTTAGTTTACGCTGCATCTCCACACAAGGAACTCTCTTTAGCGCCCAGATTTACTTCTTTTAGTTTCAGCTACAAGTAGAGACAGAGTACGGTCTTCCTGTCCCCACTGCAAATTTTTAGGAAAGGGGAACGAATTGGGCCTACCTGAGTCGAATGTTGTCCTGCTCTGGTCAAATCACTGTGACCAATGCTGGTCACAGAAGACATATATGACAGCCAAAGTCCCGAGGGATGGTGTGAGTAGGAGCTGTTCTCAGAGAAATAAGGTTGTGGTGAGCTGGAAGGATATCTGGTGCTGCCTTTCTGTAGCATCCAAACCTGAATCAATCCTACCACCCTCCTTTTATGTTCTTTGCCTGAGCAGCTAAGAGTTGCTGGAGAAAAAAAGCCACACAAACATTTGTAGAAATTTAAATGGAAACATCCAAATAAGAAAAGATCCTTTAGGCCTCATGATAGATAGGTGGGGAGGGATGGTGCTAGTTTGGGTAGCATTGCGAAGGAAACTGATTTGCTGGCCCCACAGGGGCATGATCTTGGTGAAGTCAGAGTCCAAGGTCAGACTCTGAGGTTTGCAAGCTTAGAAACATGAGCTTGTCACGCTCTTGGAACTGATGTGATTTGTAGGTACTGATTCACGTTAATAAAATTCACATGCAACTGATGTACAACTCCTATATAAGAATTTATTAATTTACAAAAAAAATTCATATCAGCCCTCCTCAGATCTGTTTTAAAAATACCTTTTTGAACCTCAACTCAATGTCACACCCTGTGCTGGGTGCTGGTGACACAGAGATAAATAAGACACAGGCTTTGTTCACTAAGAGCTCCCTAACTTACGTGTATTCAGTATGGGCAGACATCTTTATTTTCTGAAATTACACAGCTAAGGAAACCAAATCGTAATTGGGAAGTAGCTTGCTGAGGATGAAATAAGAACAAAGGAGGTTGGTTGGAGGGTTGGAATGGTCATTTATACCTCAGACATGCTAGATCCAGCTTTATGTGGTGGGGAGAACTAGATACTGGAGGAGATCTGGCACAACCGTCCTCCTCCTTGCAGTTCTGTGACCAAGAACGGCCAATGTTTTTGTCTTCTATGCTGTTTGCACTTCCATGGTTGCCCATAGCTCTTTTGAGCAGGGGTCAAAAACAAGTCTACTTTCTTTAGACATTGTCCATTTTATGTGAAAGCTCAATCTCCAGTCCTGGGGGCTGAATAGTGTTGGTGGCATTCACCTTGGGTTTCAACCATTTTGCATTGACTTTACTGTCATATCACTGTGGACAGGACCTGCTTTCCTTAGTTTCTCACTTCCTGAGGGACCCTCCCTCTCTTCTCATTGTGAATCTGTGCCGTTCTGATTGGATTCTGGATACCCTTCTGAGAACCTCTATACTACTTTGTTCATGTTCCTCCTCTCTTCCTAGCTGTTTTTTTTCAGACATTTGACCATTTCCTTCAATCTTCTACCCAACCTTGATCCCTCCATCTCCTAGCAGGTGACTTTGCCATCTACTTTAGCTAGAAAATCGGGGTGGGGTGTACCTCCCTCATACGCAGGTACAAGCTCCCTATAAAACACCTCAGCTGCCCCTCTCTAGTGCTTTGGGGCACCTCCCAACACCCCATCCCCACCCCATTCAGCCTACTTGCTCTGTCCCCTCCGGTTCTCATCTACTTTTATGGCATCTGAGTCTTGCCTTCCTGCTCAGTCCCTATGGTGGGCAGTATATCTGGTTCTATGGACTGAATTGCGTCCCCACCCCCACCCACAATTCATATGTTTGAAGCTCTAACCTCCAGTGTGATCGTATTTGGAGATGATGCCTTTGGGAGATAATTAGGTGACAAGGGGGAAAACTCTTCCCTTACTCATTAAGCCCCATCAGTGCTACTCTCTTAACGTCTTTTGAAACTCTTCCTTCCTCTCTGCTCTCCTGCCTGGGCCCTGGTGAAGTCCACTTTATCCATTACCTTGACTCTTGCAGCAGCCTGGCTGGTCTTGCCTCCAATCTGGTCCCCTCAAAACCATTCTTTACACTGCATGCCCCAACAACCTATTTAAAATGCAATCCAAAATTCTGTCTCCCTAGTTAAAAACCTCTTTTTCTGTGACTCCCTAGTACCTATAGGATAAAGTTCAAGCCCTTTAGCAAGGTGCACGAAGCCCTACCTGACTTGACACAGCCTGTTCGATTCTGACTTGTAGTAGTTCCTGTCAGGGTCTGTCCAGTTGCCTGGCCTCTCCAGTGGGACTGTGCTGCTCTTTCCCCTAACAACTATGGAGAACTCCTGTTCATTTTTCAAAACCCACCTTGTACGTCATCTCCTCTAGGAGCTTTTCCAGAACCCTCCCCTAGGGGGTGAAAGCCCCTCTGATCCCTGCTGCCTGAATCTTGAGCCAGCATCGACCAAAGAATGTCATTCTTCTCTTCCTAGTAGAGCACGAGGGCAAGGACCTGTTAATCTACCTCTTCACCCCCAGGGCCTAGCCCAGGCGAGTCATTCTCAAACTGCGTTGAATGAATAATCAGAAACTGGCAGACCTATTTCACCAGGGCCCAGGTTCTAACCAGTTTGGTGGAAAGAGCCAGGGGCTTGTGACTAAATTCCTGCTGTGCATCATCAAGTCACCCACCCTGGTGCCCAGTACCAGGCCTGGCTTCCCTCCAGAGCACAACCAGATGCAGGGTCTTTCCCCACAGAGCTGAGAACGGAAGGCAGAAGACCCAGACATAGAGCAGGAGGGTAGGACTCAGAGGAGGGATGGAGTTCAATGCCATGGCCACGGAGAAAGAGCAGAGAGGCTGTCACAGGCTCCCTGGCTCAGACCCAGGCAGGCGGAGGGGGAGGACTCATTCATCCAGGGCCAGCCCAGGAGTGAGACTGCGGAGCTGGCTGGCCCGGCCCAGGCCTGGGGTCAGGGCTGGGAGAGGATTTCCTCAGGCTCCCTCCCCCAGTGCAGAGCCGCTGGGAACCTGTCGGACAAATTTAGTTCGGGGAGGGGCCAAGGAGTGCCTGTCAGCGCAGAAAGTCAGGGCAGTAGAGGCAGCCCCTTGGCGGAGGACGCCCGGACCCTGGGAGCAGCCTGTCCTGCCTGGGACGCCCGTTGGCCTACCGAGGGAAGGAGGTAAGTTGTGGAGCTGGGAGCGGGTGGAGGGAGTCCCTCCTTGGGGAGAAGAGAGTTGGTGGCAGGAAGCATGGGGGCAGAGGTGGAGGCAGCGGGAGGCGCAGGGCTGGTTAGAGTGCTTCCATGGCAACCTCCCTTCCGGAGTAGCCTTCAGAAGTGGCCTCTAGGGATCTTGCAACTTTCTTTTTAAAGTTGGCAACACCTTAGGCCAGGAGTCAAGGGGCTGTTTCTTGATTTTTCCGCACGGACATGATGGAAGGACCAGGTAATGCTCTTTCCCATCCCTGCCCTGGTCTTCTCTCCCTTGAATACATTCTCCCCAGTAACTCCCCAACTCCTGTCTCCCAGTTTTTTCCTCTCTTCAACTGAGTACGTTCCTAGCCCTCCCGTGGTGCTCGCCCTCTGCCCTGTCTAGGGTACTGGAGACCGCAGTCAGGGGGGACAGTCTCTGCTTCTTCCTGCAAAGTGCCTCCCCAGGATTATTTGTTTCCTCCTTCCTGGTATGGGATATCTGAGGGATTTCATTCATTTATGTATTTGTTATTATTCATTTGTTTACTCATCATTGTTTGAACATGTATCTGGATTCTCTGGGGTGGGGGAATACACAGAATTTCTGCTCTTCCTGGGAATAAGAAAACTGAAATTTATTTCACAAACATTTAATGATCATCTATCAGCTGGTGGTCAGTGTGGCATAGAGGAAAATTTTTTTGGCGTTACAGAGACACCTGATTTCATATCCCACTTCTCCTGTTCTCTTCCTGAGCCTCAGTTTCCTTATCTGTAAGATGATATTGTTATGAAGATGACATGAGACAATGCATGTCACACACCCAGCTGGCACATATGGAGCCTCAATGAGCATCCATGCTCTTCCTTTCTTTTTGGCCCCCTTCCTACCACGTCCCTCCCTAACTGCCACCTCCCCCGCTCTATTAGGCTTGTAAAGCTGTGTAAGTCAACTTCTGGCCTTGACAGCACTTAGGCAGTCTTGTAAACACAGAACAATGAAGAGAAGGAGGTGAAGAAGGGCTGGGGGTGGGGCTCAATAAGGAAGGTGTCTCCTGGAGGTTTGAGGTAAGAACTCTGGCCCAGGGCTGGAACCTGGAACTTGAGGGATGTGTTGTCCCCAGCCAGCTCTCCTGCTGTGTTTCTAAATCTGCACATTCACACTGAACAAGTGAGGGGAACTGCTAGTCCCTAAAACCAACTCTGCTTTTAAATGCATGATCTCATTTCACCATAACCCTGTTGTGATATTATCCCCATTTTACAGATGAGGAAATGAAGATACTAATAGGCTAAATGATTTGCCAAAGGTCACATGACTAATAAGTTTCTCTGTATCAGAAAGAATAAAAGGACATCATTTCCCAACTTCCTAGACATCAGCTTCTCACTTCCTGTACGTCCCCTGCTCTAGGCGGCTTCATCCAAGTGAGAAGAGCACACTCCTTCCCTGTGTTGTTAACCCATTCACTCATTCATACATCATTCATTCAATCAAGTGCTCTATTGGTCCCAAGAGGGCAGTGACAGTGTCTGTTGGTTCACAGTTGTATAACCAGCAACTTTAATATCCCTGATACAGAAATGTTTGATGAATCCCCTGTGAGTAGATGAGTCTTGCAAACATTTACTGATGCATTCCATAGGCTCCGTAATAGGGATTTGAAGATGAATAAAACAGAAGTCCTATTCTCAGGGTGTTCACAGCCTTGTGGAGGAGATGGTGATAATAGAAAGAAGACAATGGCATCCTAGAGAGGAGCAGGAGTTGCTGAGGGAACTAAGAGGGCATTTAATTCTACCATGTCTGCTTTGTTTCCCACTGTATCCAGTGCCTAGCACAATGGCAGGCACGTGGTAGATGCTCAATATGGCTTTGCAGAGGAGGTGTTTAGGACAGTGTCGTGTGGGGTGGCATGCGGTGTCTCTGGTCCCGCTCCCCACATAAGAATGCAGGACATGGTGAGGCCAAAAAGGAACACCCATGGAGCCATAGATAGGGGAATCATATCACTATATTCTCGCTGGTGGCTGGGTTGGGGACACAGGAAGCAGGAGCCACACTATCCGCATCCTGCCATCCACTTCTTTGCCAACCAACCTCACTTGCTAACTGCAATCTGCTTTTATTAGCTCAGCCACCATCTTCTTGCTAGCCCCCACTTGCTGCTAGCATAAGCACGGCAGTTATATTAATGGCCAATGGCTCACTGGTTATAGCTGACGGCCAACTAACCACAGCTGATGGCCATCCAATTACTGTTGATGGCCATTTACTACCTGAGCCAGCACCTTTCCACATGAGAGCGAGAGCCTGGAAACTGCACTCCTGGCTCTGTGCCCACAGACAGAGTCTTGAAGGGGGTGTTAGAACTTCATCAAAAGAACAAATTGGGAAGGGAAGATTGTCTAGTAGAGGGAAATGCTCAGGAAAAGTCCTAGTGGAGGGAGGGAGCTGGAATTTCTGGGGGCTCAGTATGGCTGAAGTGTAGGTTGTATATGGAGGAATGGCAAGAAATGAGAGTGGATAAATAGGCACGACTCAGGTCATGAGGCCCATGTGTGCCTTGTTAAGGAACCTAGATTTTATACCAAGGGCATTAGGTGACTATTGAAGGGATTTGGCAAAGGGAAGACGTCATCTGATTTGTATTTCAGAAGTGTGGCTGATACATGGAGGAGATGATACCAACGTCTCCAGGCCTGATGGCGACCCTACCTGTCTGAGGAAATGAACCTTCCCTTTTAGGACTTCCTTTTTAGGACTTCATGATAGTTCATGAAGAGCCTCCTGACTTGTCTTGTGTCCTGATCTATGGGTGCTTGGCCTCAGGTATATGCTGGGTTACAACTAATCTATTCTTCCTAATAAAAGTATTGAAATTTACAAATGATTTACATGTGAACAATTTGGAGCAAATTCAGGGATATGCTGCTTCCTAATTTGCAATCCCTTGTGCTTTTTTAAGTAAAAGAGAAAGAGATGGAGCTGTAGATGGGGCACTAGGAATTTTACCTAGCTCTGAATGTGTCCAGGGAGTTTGTGTCGAATACGCCGGTGGCCCTGGAACAGGGGGGACGTGGACATGGATAACTCTAAGGGAGTCAGTTTCCAGATTGTCAGGTTCTACAGGTACTCTTTCCTGAATCCAGCTGCTTGTCTGGATTCTTTTAAGCTCTCCTTTTCAACTCTAATTCATTGCTTACCTTCTCTGGATTTACTAGACCCTCATTGAATCTTTCTATGGTGTGTCGCTTGGGGACATAAAAACCAGAAGGATAATTGGAGAATGCTGTGTTTCTGAGAGAGCAAACAGAGAGAAATTAGGTAAAATAGACTATAGGGGTGGTGCCTTACTACAGACTCAGTATTTATTAAGAAACAAAACAAAAACTTGTTTAATGCTAATTATGTGCCTGACACTGTTCAAAGGGTGTTACAGATTAATCAACTTTAATACTCATATCAGATTTATAAAGTAGATACTTATCATCTTTTTACAGATGAGGTTCCCAAGGCACCCAGAGGTTTATTTAATAAGTTGCTGAAAGTCACAGCTATTAAGTGGCAAATCAGGATTTGATCTCTTGTACCTTTCCTTTATAATGTATACTATTAACCATTATGCTACTTTACTTTAAACATGCTTTAGCGCTTTATCTATGTATTGTAAAATTAGAATTGGGACTTGAGCCAGTTGTCATGGGGATGAAAATGAATACATTTATAGAAATTTTTAGAAATGAAGGTGGATTTTCTTACAGACAGAAATATTCTGGTTTGGCTGATGGGTTTAACAGTGAGGACTGGCTTTGACAATTGAATTATATGGTAGACAATTTTGTGGATGAAAAAGGAGACACATACTAAATCTGACAAGCTCAGGGGAAGCCAGCATGGCAGTCTGTACAAACTCAGAGACCGAAAGTAACCACATAAGATGGTCTGAACATAAAAATTCCTAACTAAAAGCGGGTCATGGCAGGGAGTCACATCCTAGGCCTGTAGCTTCCTTGACAAAGGTCAATTTTTGCTTGAAGTGAGTCTATCGATTGTCTTTTTGCAACTAAGATAACATACCTTAGAAATGTCAGAATAATCTCCTTTTCCATACCCCGTAGGGTACAGCCCACCACACCTGAGTATGAGACCACAGAACTTCTCATTGTTATCTTGTTCCCCAAATACCATCTCTATGTGTGCTATAAATGTTAACTATTAACTATCCTGTACCCACCAATGTAAAAGAAGTGTGTGTCTCTCTCTTTTACTTTCTATCCAATCCCAGAGATTTCCCCACTTTGCTTTCTCCCATCCCTTTGATCTACCACCAGTGGATTTCATAAACCTTCCTTAGGTCCCCTCCTTTGACTCTAATGCATAAAATAAGCTGCAAAACTGCCATTCTCTGGAACACTTTCTTAATCCATTGAGATTTTGCTTCCTGGCAATTGTTGTCAGTTGAGCTCAAATAATTCATGAAAATTCTCTGTAGGTTTGGATGTTTCTTATGTAGAAACTTTCCATAAATTGAACAAGTTAAATCTGTAGCTCTAAGGTTTGGGTGAAAATGTATCTAAAGCATGCCTCTAATAAAGACTGTGCCAGAAAATTCTCCCTTGGAACCTACTTTAACTTGATAAAAATAACTTTAGTTATTAACTTAAAAATGTGTGAGAGGGTCGTAGCGTTTTAAAAATTCTTATGGGGACTTAAGCAAAAAATGTGAAGACTTCTGGTATATGGCACACATGAACGTCATGGGCCTCGTACATCATGGTGGGGGCGAGGACTCTGATCAGGTGAGGTGAAGTGGCTTGTCCATCGGTAAGCAGGGGCAAAACTGGAGCAACAACCAGGGTTTTCTGACTGCCGTAATTTCTGTGCTCTTTCTATTATTCCATACTTCCTTCTTCCTTCCTTCTTCATTTACTTGATGGTTTGCTTGGGAAGACTTCCAAGGAGGTGCTATTTGTTCTGAAGCAGCTAGCTTTGTGTGTATGTATCGGGGTGTGTGAGGGGTAAAGGAGAAAGGGTTTGGTGGCTGGAACTGCCAGGGCAAAGACCCTGAGGCAGGAGAGACCGGGGTGTGTTCCTGGAACAGGAAGAAGGCCCTGCAGTTGCAGCACGGAGATGTTGGGGGAGAGTGGTAGAATTCCACAAAGAAGCAGGAGCTAGGTCCTGCAGAACCTGATCGGTCATAGTAAGGAGCCTGTATTTATCTCCAAGATAATGGGAAACCATTGGAGGATTTTATTTAATCAAAGAGTTGCTATATTCTGATTTACGAATGTGTTTTGTTTTGCTTTGGAGGGGGCAGGAGTGGAAACAGATGGAGACTAATTGGGAGGCTATTTCAGATGAGACATCTGCATCTACTCTATGGAGGGATACGAAGAGGAAGTGTTCATGGGAAGGCAAAATGCTGGGATGTCATTCTGTCTTCTAGTTCTGATGAGGTGTGTGGGTAGTGATTGCTGTATAACAAACCCCCTCAAAACGCAGTAGCTTACAACAACAACCATTTTATTTTGTCATGATTCTTTTCCGTTTTTCTGCTCAGCTGTCAGCTGGGGTCCATCCCTTGGCTCTTCGGATGGTCCCTGACTTACAATGGTTTGACTTAACTGTTTTTCAACTTTATGATGCTGTGAACGTGATATGCATTCAGTTCTTTGAATTTTGATCTTTTCCCAGACTAGTGATATGCAGTACAGTGTTCTCTCGTGATCCTGGGTCGTGGCAGTGAGATGATTTTGTCCAACTGTAGGCTAATGAAAATGTTGTGAGCACATTTAAGGGAGGCTAGGCTAAGCTATGGTGTTTGGTAGGTTAAGTGTATTAAATGCATTTTCCACTTACAATATTTTCAACTTAAAATTGGTTTGTCAGGATGTAACCCTATCGTCAGTCAAGGAACATCTGTATTCAGTTGATGGATGAGCTGGGCTGGAAGGTCCCAGAAGGTTTCACTGATAAGTCTGGCATTCTGGTGATCGTGTGCGTGGCCTCTCGCTCCACGCGAGTGGCTTGGGCTTCCTCATAGCATAGCCACCTCAGGGGAGTCAACCTTCTTATGTGGTGTCAGGCTTCACAAAGGGAGGAGCATTCCAAGAGGAATGAAAGTGGGGACTGCAGATCTCTGAAGGGCTGGCCTTAGAAGGTACCCAGCGCTATTTCTGCCATGTATCATTGGTCAAAACCAGTCACAGGGCTGGCCTTGATGCAAGGAGAGGAGGAACAAACCCTACCTCTTAGTGGAAGGAATGGCAAATAATATGCTCCCTCTTTAATCTACCATACTAGGCTTCTGGGAACTGAATAACCTTAACCACGCTGATGATGCTGACCCTCTTTTAAATCTAAATCTGAATCTGTGTTGGAACAATTTGTAGGTCTTTATTCCTCACTGGATAGGGAGGGCCTGGGAAACAGGAGGTAGTTGTTTTTTTGTTTTTTCTTTGTGTTCCCAGAGCCTAACATATATGAGGCATTCAGGGAATGCTTGTCCAATGAATGCACAAATCAAGTAAGAATTCATTGGTTATCACACGTGGTGGACCTAAGAATACCCCGGGGAGCTGTTAAAAAGACATGCAGATCCCTGGGCAAAACCCCAGACCCTATGAATCCAAATCTCCAGGGCAGGAGTTTTCAGTCTTGACTGCACATTAAAATATACCAGCACTCAGGCCCTACCTCCAGAGTTTCTAATTCCATTGATCTGGGGTGAGCTCAGACGTCAACACTGTTTTACACTCTCCTCAGACAATTCTGATGTGTAGCTGGTGTTAAGAGCCACTGCCCTAAGATTAGAACCAGCCATCTTCACCTGATGATGTCCCCAGATGATTCTGATGTAGGTGGTCTATGATAGATTGACTAATTATCCTCTCAGTTTGTCCAGGGCTGTGCTGATTTTAGCACCCTGTCTCACATCCCAAGAAATCACTAGTCCTAGGCAAACTGGCATAGTTGCTCACTGTCAATGGACCAGTATTTAAGAAACATTTTAGATGAAGCAGTAAAAGCCTTTTTGAAAAATACCTACAAATTCTCATGAAAGCAATGATTCTGCCTCCTTACTAAAGGGACTGATGTAGTGTCATAATGCTATCAAGCAGAGTCAACTCTTTGAATGAAAGAGGATGGCTCAGCATCAGGGTTTTCCTTCAGCCCCATGCTGTGGTGTGCTAACCTAGTTCAATAGTGTGTCCGTCTTTGGGAATTCTTCTAGACCGTATTCCTCAGTGTACATGAGGCAGCTTTGAAACCCTGACCGCAATCAACAAGGATGGTGTGTTGAGGATACTATGAGATACAGGGTGAAGTTCTTGTGACTCTACACCAATCAGTGTGCATTATTATTACTGTTTTTCATATTATTAATAAGGTACTAAAATATATGTAATATCTCAAGTAGCTCTGTGGGGAGGCAGTGTGGTGTAGTGGAGAGCCTAGGATCTGGCCTCAGAAAAATGGGTTGGTACCCCCGCTTTGCTGTGACTAGGCATGTCATTGTGGGTGCCACGTTTTGCCTTAGTTGTTCATCTATAGAATGAGAATAATAATGACGTCTTCTTCACAGGCGAGGATCCATTGTAATCATGTAAGTGAGAGTGGTTCTGTGGGCTGGGAAGGGGAGTTATTGTGACAGTCTTAGAAGGGGAGAGACACAAACACATTATTGTGCTGAGTGGCCTTGTACATGATCAAGGCCCTGGTCCCCTACTCCTGAAAGACAGCCACAGTTGTGGAATTCTAAGGAAGAAGCTTTTAATGTGTAGTGGGCATGTAGACACCTCAGGAAGCAGAGCGTCCCTACCTGAGTTGCCCTCACACTTGAGGGCAAGTGTGTGTTGCTTCAGGAAGAAGGAGAACTTTTGGAAAAGAGGGTTGTAAAGGCATTTTTTTATTTTTAGATCTTTTGTCTATTTATTCCAAGTGTATCCTCAGAGACGTAGCAAAAAGAAACAACCACAGCCACAAACCCATAATATTGAAAAGCTGGTTCTTAAAGTCTGTAGCTAAAAAAGCACTCTTTCAGGCTTCAACCACAGAGCTTGCTGCAGGCCTCTGGAACTGGGCATAATGATGGTTTGCAGTGTGATGAAGAAGGCTGTTAATCTTTGTGGCCCAGAAGCCCAATCTGTGGCCTCTCCAATTACCCAGGTTGCCTAGCAACACCACCAAAAGCCTCCCCACCAGGCCCAGCTGGGCAGCAATTGGGTCCACCCAGCACTGCCTGCTGCCCAGCCTCCTGGGTTCTCTGGCCACATCAAGACTGCAGTGAGCCTCAGCAGGGGCCCGCCTGGTACCGATGAATGGGTGTGGCCAGCTGCTTAAAAAAAAACAATTCAGATATTTAGAACCTACTTGTTTGAATGCGGCTAGGAAAACAGCACAAGCTAATGATCCAAAGTCTCTTTTGCCAAAGAGGAGTGCCTTGCCAGTGCACTCCTGGGTGAGGTGAAGAAGGGAAGGTGAGCCTGACTTAGTCCGCTGGGTGCTCAGGCAGGCAAATCCTTTCTTTTCCTGGATGCCTGTCTCTACATTGATTCCCTGTGGCAGCAGTGGGAGTGGGGGATTCCCAGCCCCATCCTCGGGGCTGCTGACCTGCCAATTCTTCCACAGCTCCTATTTGAGAACTTCTAGGGTCTGGTCTGGGTCAGTTTGGGGAACTGGAGAAAGAAGAAGGATAGGTTAGAGGGAAAGATGGGATGGAAATAATCGAAACAAAGATGTACATTTCTCTAATATTAATAGTTAGTGCACAGAAATCAGAAGGCAGAGGAATTCATGGGTCTTTGGAGTCAGATGTCCTGGGCTCGTCTCCCAGCCCTCCCTTCACTGGCTGTATGACCTTGATCAAGTTCTCTGGAAGCCTGAGTTTCCTTATCCATAAAATAGGGACATTATTATCCTATCTTACAAGGTTGTTGTGAAAATTAATGAAGAGAATACTCCGAAAGTATTTAGCATGGAACCTGGCCCTGCTCACTCTTAGGGCAACTCTTATTATCTCATTTGATTCTTATAATAATTTTGCAAGGTACTGACGTGAGAGAGGAGCTCTATTTTATAGCCGAGGACACTGAGGGCCAGTGAAATGATGTGTGGATGCTGAGTAGAACTCAGGTCTTTGCAGTCCCAGCACAAGGAACATTGCTCCTGAAAGACAGGCCACAAGCCCTTTTGTAGCTATTAGAGCGTGGGGGCTCTGCAGGTCTCCTCTGACAGATCAACGATGGCAGAACGATAACGGGGTGGGCGTGGAGGTGAGGTGTGTGTGCAGAGGAAAAGGATGCTGGGAAGTGCTTTTCAACATACAGTGAGTGATGTAAGACTCTTAGTTAATGTGGTGCGGATAAAATCCCTCCCTCCCCCCTCCTCCTTCCCTCCTTCTTTCCAGTATTGTTTTACGTAAACTTTTTATTTTAGAATAATTTTAGATTTACAGAAAAGTTGCAGAGAGTTTCTGTTTACCCTTTCCTTGGGTACAAATATTTTCTGAATACCTCCTGTGTGCCAGGAACTTTTTGGGCACAAGGCATACAGCAATAAAACTGTCTCTGTCTTCCATGAGAAGATCAGAGTAGGGGGGTGGAGTGACCTTGGAGAGCCTTAGTTGGTGGTTCTCACAGGTGCTGCTGCCTCCACTTCATTGGTGTACTTGTCAGCGATCGATTAAAGGTATTAAATTAGTTTCTTCAGGAGCGGGGATGAAGAACCTGTATGAAAACAAATGTTGAAAAACAAATGCCTGAGGGGATGCTAAGGCATAATCAGTTTGGGGAACTACTGGTGTTGTGCTGACTGTTCACTGTGCACATGAGAGAACTTCTCAGAGCCGGGAAGGGACTCGCTCCAGGTCACATAGCCAGGACAGTGGCAGAGTCTGGACCCGAAAATAGGTCTCCTGGTTCTGTGCTCTCCTTACACTATGTCTCCCAAATACAGAACAAGAAATGAGTTTAACTTGTGACAGGAAAACCCCAGATAGTTTCGGAGAGTTTCTTGGCTATTTAGGTGTATTAGGTTCTTGGTTGCAAGGGACAGAAACTGATTCTGGCTGATTACACCAGTAAATGAATTTTATTGAAAGTACATTGGATAGTGGAAAAAAAAACAAAAATGATTTCTCTATTCCTACTCACACTTCTGACACTAAATGTGTGAGTTTTCCACACCAAGCAATTCTGACACTACCTACCCCACCGATGAAGGGCTCAGTCCCACCAGATTGCTCCCCACTTCAGTTGCCAATTGCAAGTCTGAGCTTCCAGTACTTCTGACTGACCAGCTATAAATTAGGGGTTTCTATTAACTTCTCCTTGGGTTTAATAATTGGTTAGCACAGCTCACAGAACTCAGAAGAGGGTTGTAATTACCTTACCAGTTTATTATAAAGGATACAACTGAGGGACAGCCAAAGGGACGAGATGCATAGGTCAACACCTTGATAGGTTCACCAACATGGAAGCTCTCCAAATCCCTTTTTTCAGGGTTTTTATGGAGGTCCCATTACATAGGCACGATTGATTAAATTATTGACGATTGGTGATTAAACCCAATCTTGAGCCCTTCTCCCTTATCCAGAGGTGTGGGATAAAAGCTCCAACCCTCCAATCACCTGGTTTGTCTCCTCTGGCAACCAGCCCCCATCCTCCAGGAGCCACTTTGTTAGCCACGAACTCAGGTGGGATTGAAAGGGGCTTATTATAAATAACAAAGAATGCTCCTCTCACCCCTATCACTCAGGAAATTCCAAGGCTTTTTGGAGCTCTGTGCTAAGAACTGGGGATGAAGGCCAAATATATAATTCTTAGTATATCATCATATCACAGGTAGATTACAAAATCACTCAAAGGCTGCAGAAACAAGTTTTGGGAAATAAGCAGAAACAAATATGCAACTGACTATACAGAATCACATCACAGAGCCAGGTAGGCGAAGACGGCCTCATTGTTGCTGCTGTGTGCTCATTGCTGCAGCCTTCGTCAAGGAGACATCTGGCACTGGATGCTGGAGGCCACACTGACCCCAGTGGGAAGGCTGGACACTGGGTACTGTTGCTATTGTGTTTCCTTGAAAATAAGACCTAACCGGAAAATAAGCCCTAGCATGATGTTTTTTCAGGATGACATCCCCTGAACATAAGCCCTAAAGCGACTTTTGGAGCAAACCTTAATATAAGATCTGGTCTTATTTTCGGGGAAACACTGTACTATTTTACACTGCACTGCTGTAAAGAAGTTTCCCCATCCCCAGCTGCAGCCTCAAAAATCCTAAGCAAATGCAGCTGATGGGTCAAGCTGAGGTCACGTACCTGAACCTTAGCTGCCTAGGGACCTGGAAGCGTGAGTATTGGGCATTTTCAACTTCTGTAGTAGGAAGTGGTCCCTGCTGCCCACCAAGGTTCATGAGATGAGGACTTCTCCAAGAAAACTGAGAAATGATCAGTACGTGTATTAGCAAAAGAATACAGGTGGCCCTTGACATCTGCAGATTCCAGCTTACAATTTCTGTGTTCCATTAGCTATCCTCCAAGGCCCGTTGTAAATGAATGTGACTTGAAAGACTGGTTTTGCCTGTGCCAGTCAGGTACCAGTCGGTGAGCCAGGCCCACTGTCCCACCTTGACATCTCACGTGACTTTACTGTTTGTCCTCTACTAGTGATAGCCTTCGTGTAACTTGCTGTGACTAACATCTTTGTTTCTCGTTGGTGGAGTAGAAATGACTCATAAACGTAAATCACTTGATAGTGCCAGTGATAGAAATGAAAAGAAAGTGAAGAGGCCTGAGAAAGTTACTTTTATTTATTTATTTTTTGGCCACAAAGAGGAGTTTTGGATAAATTAGCATGGACTGTCAGGTTAAGTGGTGTCTGGAGAGATCCACAATGAGGGTCATGTGCATACAACAGTAAGCGCTTGGGGAAGTCACATTAGTGCGTGCTGCAGGCAGAAACTGCTCTGGGAGAGAGATTAAACTTTACTAAAAGATGAAAAGAGGCACAACTGACTAACCAAGTTTTCTTTTTCCTTTTCTTCTCGGGTGCAAAGCGTTGAACATGGTTAATACTCCTCACACAACAAATTATATAAGTAACTTTACTTCTGCACTTAAGAATCATTGAGGGCCTGAAATGGAATCACTTAACTTTCGGGCTATAATTGCTAGCGTAATTTTGGGAGACACTACCTGGTATATAGCGAATGGGGACACCTGAGAAATCTTTGGAAAAATCCCTTGCCGATGTCAAGGGTCTCCTGTGTCAATGTCCTTATGGAAATTTATATTTCTACACTTTTTTCTTTCTTTATTATTATTTTTTTAAGGCAGACAACTGTTCCCGGTAAATGAGCACAACTCTGCCCTTCCCAATCCTTGGCCAACACACAGGCTCTGTGATTCATAACATAAGCAATGAGACCAGATGAGGTCAGGAAGTAGGGAAGTTCGTTCCTCTTTTTCTCTTCTGAAGAATACTTGCCAGCCACGAAGGGAAGGTCTTTGATTCTTGGTGTGCGGGGGGAACATCTCCATTTTTAACCAGAAGGCGATGAGTCGTTTCTACTCCTCCAACAGTCTAACAATCTAGTCCAGTTGTCCCTACTGGTAGGATGTGAACATGTCACAGCAGTGCTCTCCCGTTTTGATGTGTGTGTGTGTGTGTGTGTGTGTGTGTGTGTGTGTGTGTCAGAGAGAGAGAGAGAGAGAGAGAGAGAGAGAGAGAGATTTCAACAGAGTTGGCAGCCACTTGCTGCAGATAAAGGTGAGGAAGCATAAAATCAAGCCAACATTAAAGAAAGCTCAAGAAACCTGCATGATCTTTGCTTCGTGAGTAAGAAAGCACAGTCAGTGTTGTAAATAATTCCACTCAATGAGCAACACTTCGATGAGTGTAGTCAAGTAAATAATGTGATAGCTATGGATGCTTTTATAACTCTGAGATTATAGTAATATGTTGTAATCATGGCTGACTTGTTTTGAGACTCCTGCCCTATTCGATTGGGCCTCCAAAAATTCTGGTAATAAAAAGTGTGCTTCCAGATACCCCATCCCAGCTTTGACCCATAGAGAGGCCAGACCCATGCAGGGACAAAATTAATGACGTGACCTTTGATTAGATTTGCTTATGTGACTCTAGGGAGGGAAATCTTGGACTCAGGAGCAGAAGTGCTGGTAAGCAGATTTGAGCACAGTGTGAAGAAGAACTACCTAAGAATTAGAACTGTCAGAAAGTGCAACAACCTGATTAAAGTACATTTGGGTTCTTTGTAACGTTTCACTACTCTAATAGTTTTGTACAGAATACCTTTGAAATGCTCAAATGTATCTGTAGGCTGGATTTCTCGGAGTAGGATGGTTCTGTTGAAAGGTACATCCAAAAAGACTGCATCAATTTATACCCCATGACCAGCATCCATTTCCCCACTGCCTCGTAAGTGTGGGTCAGTTGTTTTCCTTGTTGCCAATCTGATTAGGCAAGTTTCCAAGGTGGTAGATTGTGCTCAGAAATTCAGGTGTGAGAGCAGAAGATAAACAGGAGTGGGAAGGATGGGCCCTGCCAGGTCTGGAAGCAGCACCTGTGAGCATCCAGCACCAGATGTTGGAGATAAGATGAAGCAGGGAGAGACTCCTGTCCTCAGGGATCAGGGCGCACACACAGGTATGGAAGTCAGAGTGGGGTAGTGATTGACTGAGAAGAGAGGCAAAAACAAAACTGCAGTGACTATCAACGTGCTCATCTGCTGCTAGAGCCTGCAGTAGCTGGAACGACACGTCAGACCTCTTTACCACACATGCCAAGTAAGACAGCAGACATACAGTGAGTCTCGGTGCAACTGGATGGGTCAGATTATCTTTGCAGCATGGGAAATATGTTTCACTAAAACACATAAAATGATGGGCTTGAAGTTGTAACATTTCTGGAAATTTTGAAATCTGGAGAAAAGAGAAATTTGGGGTGGAAGTGTAATCATTATTTTTCTACCTCCTTTTATAGATATAAAGTTGTATTATTAATGTGGAACTTTATTTTCTCATAAAATCATCCTGTATGATGTTTAAATTTACAATAGGGCTTATTAACGCAATGTGAATCATCTCTAACTGAACTTATTTTTTTAAATGCTTTAATATTTGTGGTTAAAGCTGCTGGTCTTAAATCCACACTGTGTCTTGCCAATTATGAGAAGTGACCAAAAACTAGAAATAATCATCAATATCCAATGAAAACTAATAAAATAGTTATGTCTTTGGACTTAATGTCTGACCCTTCAAAGTTGGGTGAGTGGAAGGTAGAAGATGTGGGGGAGGGAAGAAGCCTTTACTTTCAGAAAAGTTGTTGGGAAAATAAAAATAAAAGAATTATCTTCTTCCCTAAATTTAGTTTTGAATAAAACCTGCTGTAATGTAATGTGGAATCTTGCCTAATGAAATACATTTGAAAACAAATTGAATTTAGCTTGATTTCCAATCACCCATCCATCCACACAGCCACCCATCCATTAATAGCCAATAATAAGGAATGTTTACTACTTGCTGGATGCTCTTCTAAGTGCTTTACATGCGTCATCTCAAAAATCTTTCCAAAATGCTACTATGAGGTAAGTGCTATTATTATCAGCCTCACTTTAAATGGAATCTGAGGGTTTCCCGTAAAGTTAAACATAGAATTCCCATATGTCCAGCAATTCCACTCCTAGGTGTATGCCCAAAATAATTGAAAATAAAACCTCAAACAAAACTTGTACAGGGATATTCATAGCAGCTCTATTCACAGTAGCCAAAAGGTAGAAACAGTCCAAATGTCCTTCAACAGACAAATAGATAAACAAAATGTGGTATGTCTATCTATGCAATACAATATTATTCAGCCATAAAAAAGAATGAAGTACTGACACATGCTATAACATGGATGAACCTTGAAGACTTTTACTAAGTGAAAGAAGCCATACACAAAAAGTCACATATTGTATAATTCCATTTAAACGGAATACCCAGAACAGGTAAATCCATAGAGACAAAGCAAATTAGTGATTGCCAGGAGCTGGAAAGAGGAGGGCTGGGTATTGGGGGTTTTTGTTTAAGATGGCAGAAAAGTTCTGGAACTAGCTAGTGGTGATGGTTGTATAACATTGTAAATGTACTTAATGCCACTGGATTGATTGTACAGTTTAAAAGGTTAAAATTGTAAATTTTATGTTATGCGTATTTTACCACAATTTTAAAAAAAATGTAATTTGAGGCTCAGAATTTAAGAGATCTAAGGTTATAGCTGATGTGTTATAAAGCTGTGTTTTAATCTCAATCATTTGGCTTCAGGGCTCATGCTTTTAAAAAAAATTACAGGGGTGGCCGGTTACCTCAGTTGGCTAGAGCACGGTGCTCTTATCAACAAGGTTGCCGGTTCGATCCCCACATGGGCCACTGTGAGCTGCGCCCTCCACAACTAGATTGAAACAACTACTTGACTTGGAGTTGATGGGTCCTGAAAAAACATGCTTGAATAAATAAAAGTTAAAAAAAAATTACAGTGCAAACTTTATTTTGGGGCCACTGAGGAAGTTTAGATACATTAGACTAAGCTGAAAATATCAGTAGCATTAGATACTATTTATTAAATACATACTGGTAACAAACATTATACGCTATCTAGACTTTACAGTGACTTTGGAAGTTTAGTGTTATTATTTAGTTTTGTGTAGGTGTGTGTGGTAAAACATACATAATTTAAAATTTACCATTTAACTATTTTTAAATGCACAGTTCAGTAGAATTAACTACATTTATATTCTTCAACATCACCACCATCTGTCTCCAGAATTTCTTTGTTTTCCCAAACTGAAACTCTGTACCCATAAACAATAACGCCCCATTCCGTCCTCCCCCAACCCCTGGCAGATGTCATTCTACTGCTCATGGTACCAGGCCCAGGGCTACTGAGTGGGGTTACAAAGAAAACTAAGACATGCCACTCCCAGGTCCACCTCGCGTCAAAACCTGTGTTCTTATCCTTTAGTGACCTTAGCACTATGCCCTCTTCACCCCGTTACAGAAGTCCAGTCTTAAGACGAGAGTGCTGCTGTTGAAGTGTACAGAGGGGATGCCTGTGGCTGGGGAGTGGGAGAAGGAAGCCAGTGAATGGAATATGGTTGAGATGAAAGGCAGGGGTGAAGGGATTTCAACAGGTCTGTTAGGAAGGTTGAAGACACGGAGGATTTGGAACAGATTGCTTGCCTTCTCTTTATTTTCACAGATTGTTCTGAGGAGTATGTGAGATTTTGCAAGGGGATGTGCTTTGAAATGCCAAGGGTGCTCTGCAGACACACATCCTTAGGACTCTCACATCACTACTGAAGTGGGTGTGTTTGAAGGACGTAACTCATGAGAGCAGTTTCAATGGGGGATGCAAATGTACAAACCCCTCATCAAGACATTGGGCTACAAAGGGGAGGAGAGAAGTACTATAGTAGTTGAAACTTTAGGGTCAGCAAAGAGCTCATAGATATGCCTTTACTTGGTTTTTAAATTAAAATAGTAACACATACTTAAATATATAGACACAGAGGTGGATTACCTGTGAAACAATAAAGCTTAAGCTTCAGACCTCTCACGTGAGCTCCTTCTAAGGTGGTGTATCTACTTTTGTAATTTGTTTTATTTTGTAATTTTAATTGTATATATTTTTCCCAAAGAAAACCCTCCACATTATTTAAGGCTCCTCAAAATCTGGGCCCACTCCTACATAAAGGGCAAAAATCTGGGACATCCCACCACACAGGTATAATCATGGTTAATTCTCCAGATTTCTTGTGTATGTGGATTAGTACATTACTTTTTACAAAAATTAGATCATACTCTATGTACTATTTTGCAACATGAGTTTCTTTCTCTTAATATATTTCAATCTCTCCCCTTGCCCCCCACTTTTTTTTGACCATGGAAATATTTGATTGAGTGATTTTAGTAGTTTAACCAGGAGTGAAAAAAAACCACACAGAACCAAACCAAAAGGAGAAGAACAGTACAGACAGCACCATGGTACAGGGAGAGGAAAGAGTGTGTAGATCAGGCCTCACTGGTATAGACGTGCTGCCCAGTATAATAGCATCTGCTTGGTATCACCTAGCTCAGTTGTAATTACACAATTATTTGTGCAATTTTTACTGACCTCTGTTTCCTCCATTACATTGCAAGCATTTTGGGATAGGAGTCATGACCTGATACATAGGAGGTTTTTAATAGATATTTATTGAATAAATGCCTGAACGATTGATTGAATGTTGAGGATTGAGTCCAAGGGACTACCAGGTGTAGAAATTAGTAGGAACTCAGTCGAGAGTTTTTGGTGTCAGAGAGTTGTTGAAAAGATGTGTTTTTGCAAGTGTTGACATTGAACCCGGAGAACTAGTAAGGAATGGCCTTGTTAACTCAAGTGTGCTACAGAATGGGGAGCAGTGGTATTTTAGAAAGGATACTGATAATTGAGAAAGAGAAGATGAAGCTTATCAAAGTTATGTGATTGTTTTGGGAGGTGGGTGAGTAGGAACCTCAGTCTTTTATCTACAAATCCCTCCCTCCTGGGTGGTTGTGGAAATCTAATGAGTCAATAGACGTGACAGTCCCCAATATAGTGTCTCATACACAGTAGATGCTCAATAAGTGACTTTTGATTCTGAATCAGAAACCTGGGAGTAGAAGCAAGATGAAACTAAGAGGGGAAAGGAGACTGATCAGTTAAGCTAGATAAACTGAGTTCAATTATGCAGTGTGCCTGGTTTGGGCTCTGAGATACATCACCTTCAGGACAAAGGTAACGGTTGACTTGCAAGTCAGTGGCAGAGGGGAAGGATGGGTATACAAGGTGGTGGTGCCATTTCAAGGCTCCAATCCATCCCCTAGGTGGTGGCAGTAAATGAAACCAAAGTGACCCCTAGGAGCTCTCTCCCTCATTTGTACTTTGTCACAATTACAAACTGGTGATGAGAGTATGGATATTATGAGTATTTGGGTACTAACTCTTCGTTGTCTTTTATCAACATATAGGAAACGCTTTGGAAACCAGTGATTATGCCCAAGAAGCCAGGAAAGAGCCATGGCCTGAAGACCATAGGGTCATCTGTTTTTCCCTGATTTTCATATCTCTTTTAGGTGGAGGTAGGACCCAGGACAATGGCTTCTGATCATGATTTGGAGATGGAGAATATGAACAGGGGTAGAGACATAGAAGAAGAGCTGGAGGAAGAGAAAAAAATGAGAGATGACGGGGAAGGTAAAGATCCCTTCAAATATAAAAATGTCCACACGATTGTCTCAAAATGGATGCTTCCGGAAAATGTCCGAAGAACATACGTGGAGAGAGCTAATTGCCTCCCACCCCCTGTGTTCATCATTTCCATCAGCATTGCAGAGGTAAATATGCTGGGTGGTGGGCACTAGTGCAAATACCACTGGGGAGGTCCAAACAAAATGGGGGTTTAGATCGGATCTAGATAAGAAACTGGAAAATATGTAAGACGAGAGCTCCGGGGTGACAAGTACAACACACACGTAACTCAACTCACCCTCTCTGGAGCTCTCTCCCTGGGTTTTTCCTGTATTACCAGTCACTTTCAGCCAAATGTTGAGCTTTATTTTTCAAACAAGTCCCCTGCCCAGCAGTGACTATAATTTCAGTGGCTTCATTTCATTTTAGCTGGTGGGGGCTTTAGATACCAAATAATCTTGGCATTGCAAATGGTTTGCTTTCATGAACCAACTTAGATTGGCCGGTAAGCCATATGTTTACAAGTTATAAGCTGCCATAAAATTTCAGTAGGAGAAAAATGAGATCATCTAATGATGTCCGTCAGCAGCATGTAGTGTGTTTTCAGGCTCTGATCCAGTCCTCTTGTTTTCCGAAAAAGGAGTGCAAGACCCAGAGATACGGAATGACTTGCCCTAGCTCACGTACTTGGTGACTGGGCCAGGACTGGGCTTCTCCTGAACCTCCTCAAACCTAGTTTTTTCTCCCACGCCCTGAAGTGTCATAAAGGAATTGGCAGAGGACTTCAGGGGCGTTAGGAAGTCCCCAGTGGAATTCTCTTAACTCCTACTCATGCCTCAACTTCCTTACCAGGGACTGTATTAGTCAGGGTTCTTTAGAGAAACAGAACCAACAGGATGCATTTACATACATTATCTGTTTATCTATCATCTCTCTCTCTCTCTCTCTCTCTCTCTCTCTCTCTCTCTCTGTCTCTCATCTATCAATGCATATACTGATAGAGAGATAAGCATATTAATTTATTTTAAGGAATTGGCTCATGCAATTGTGGAAGCTTGGCACTTTCAAAATCTACAGGGTAGGCAGGCTGACTGGAGACCTAAGGGATAAGAGTTGCAATTGGAGTTCAAAGGCAGTATACTAGCATTTTGTTTTCCTCAGAGGAAGTTCTATTAAGGTCTTCAACTGATTGGGTGGGGCTCACCCACATTATGGAGGGTAATGTGCTTTACTCAAAGTCTAATGATTTAAACACTAATTTCATCTAAAAAAAATACCTTCACAGAAATATCTAGAATGATGTTTGATCAAATATATGAGCACTGTGGTCTAGCCAAGTTGACACATAAAATGAACTGTCACAGGGACTGAGCCTCCTATGGCTCAGACAAAGATAAGGCTAACGTGTAAAGATTCCTGGGAGAAGCTTTTGTCAAGGCTATGTTTGTTGGAGGGACATAGCTCTAAATTTTCTCAAGGGATTTTATTGTGAGACAACCTGCAACTAGGAAGCCGTCATAATTCTTTCTGCTTTTCTGCTTTTTTTTAGCACCCTGCCTCATGTTATCTTTCCAGCCTATAGATTGGCTGGGCTGCTGATGGTCCAATCAGCTGTGTGTGTGTGGTGGTGGTGGTGGTGGTGGTGGTGGTGGTGGTGGTGGTGATGGTGGTGATGGTGGTGGTAGTGGTGATGGTGGTGGTAGTGGTGATGGAGAAAAATGGGATAAGGTCACATGGTACAAAACATGATGGCCTAGACAGTGAGTGCTGTGGACAAGGCAGTTTTCTATAGAAGGATCACGGGGCAGGTGCTGAGATATCTGCCTGTCACAGAAAGATCAACTATTTTATTAAAAGTTATTTTGAATAAACTTTCTATTTTAGCTTTATAGAAAAGTTACAAAGATCAGAGTTCCTGTATACCCTTCACCCAATTTCTCCCATTGTTAACATCTTATGTTTCCATAGTACATTTGTAAAATCTAAGAAGCTCACATTGGTATATTACCCCAGACTTTGTTTGGATTTTGCCAGTTTTTCCATTAATGTCCTCTTTCTGTTCCTCCTGTACCCTCCAATACGGGGTGTCACACTGCATTTAGTTGTCATGTCTCCCCAGTCTCCTCTGATCTGTGACAATTTCTTAGTCTGTCTTTGTTTTTTATGGCTTTGATAGTCTTGAGAAGTACTGGCCAGGTATCCTGTAGAAGATCCCCCAGTTGGGGTTTGTCTGATGTTTCATGATTAGACTGGACATATGGGTTTTGGGGAATAACACCACAGAGGTGAGGTGCCCTTCACATCATATCACATCGCATCACATCATGGAGTAGGGGACATTCCATATGACAGCCCTGGTGACATTAGCCTTTATCACTTGGTTAAGGTCATGTTGGCCAGGTGTCTCTACTGTAAAGTTATCATTTTTCCCTTCCCCACTCTATTCTTTGGAAGCCAGCAGTAACTTAATTTCATACTAAGTTGTAAATGAAAGACCAAACGGTGGAGGTAAGGATGATGAGGGCAGTGGGCATTTAGGAGGGTAAAGGGGTTCAGAGAGTCTTCTTTACAATTTGGTTGAGGGCTGCTCCTAATCACTGGAGGAAGTAGGATGTGACCCCGGTTATATGGTGAGATAGACAGCATGGAAATGGACTTCCTGTCATCTTCTGAGCACGTGCAGTAGAGTAGCCCACTCGAGAGCTAACCATGTGAAACAAAGGTGGTGCCTGTGGACTTGAATGTGGTCTCTCTGCAGAAGGCATGGTTGATACTCATGTCTGTTCCTCCCTGTCAGCTGGCGGTGTTTATTTACTATGCTGTGTGGAAGCCTCAGAAACAGTGGATCACCTTGGACACGGGCATCTTGGAGAGTCCATTTACCTATAATCCGATGAAGAGGGAGGAAGCCTGGAGGTTTATCTCATACATGCTGGTACATGCTGGGTAAGGAATGATAGGTCGCTGATGTCAGACATGACTATAAAGAATTGTAACCCATAACATGTGTTCAGTGTTTTATTATTGATAAGGTATTTTCATGTCCATAATCTTGTTTGATACTCACAGCAACCCTAGGAGGCAGGTGTTACTCCCGCTGTTTTACATCTGAGGCTCAGGGGATGTAGTCGCTTGCTCCTTGTCACACAGCTAAGTTGCATAGCTAGGACCTCAACCCATTAGTGCTAACTCCACGCCCAGTGTATTGCATTATAAATGCCTAATATTGGTATTTATTTAGGAGTATTAATGAGAGGAGACCAAATCATTACCAAACTAAAAGTATGTTCCCCTGGTTGTTCGATGTTGCTAAATGTTCCCTTTAGGATATGAAACATCGCTTCCCACTGTCTCTGCCCCATCACAAACTTAAAACAATAAATAATTCATGAGCATTTTGATGCATGTATAATGCTATTATCCATCTGGAATAATACAAGCAATAGGAGATACAGTGCCTGCCTTTTACTTTTGCTTATAGTGTCTTAAATGCTAATAGGCTCTTATGACCTTGCTCAGAGCCCATGATTCATCATGTCCACTGCAGACAGTGAACAGTTGGTGCTGGCCCCACCGCTATGGTGGATTCCTAGAGTTTCCCATGAGGCCAACTTTGTGTGACTTATCCAGCCCTGAACCTTGAAGGATGACTCTGGCATGTGGTTAAATAGCATACCATGGCAGGACACAGGGCTGAGAGGCTTGACAAGTCAAGGACAAAATCACCAATGGCCCAGTTTTTGAGGACCGTTCCACACTTCGGTTTTCCATTTAAAAGTATGTTCTGAGCAAATGTGGCTCCTGCACTCAAAGACTTTAAAATTGTAAGAGGGAATCATGAACTGGTAATGCAAGGCAGTATAATATTGTAGTATACGGTAGGTACTTCATCTCTTTGTGCCTCAATTTCTGTATCTGTAAAATGGGGTAATAGTACCTACCTCATAAGGTTTTTGTGATTAAATCAGACAACAGTTATAACATAATTTTTATAGTGCCTGAAACATAGTAAGTCACTCAAAAAGAATTTGCAAGGTTGTGTAGGACATGCGATATATGGGGTTGTATAAATTAGGAATACTTTTGGAGGCAAGTAATGAAAAAAATCTAACAGGGGTTAAACAAATGAAGGTCAATTTGTTGAAGTCCACAGGTATGTGGCTGGTTCATCAGTTTAAGGAAGTCGGGACTTTTGGTCCTGTGCTGGCACCTCTGCTTTTCCCTTGGCCTTTCTCTTATGGCTGCAGGTCGGCTGCTGTGACATGGCGACCCTCTACCTAAGAGAGGCTGGGAAAATCAACAGTAGCTTTTCCAGCCTCACTAGAGGAGGCAGACAAGGGATAAGGAAATGGATGTTGGATTAGCTAGAGTAATATAAACAAACAGAGGGAAAGATCAGAATGGGGATGGCTTCACAGATGACATGGATGCAGGCAGGACTTTGAAGGGTGAGTCAAGTTTGGATGAAAAAAGATCAGTAGTTCTCTCTCAGGTATACGATCTCATCTTTATGCCACTTCTACTCTTGATGTTGAGCAGCAGAAAGAGTGCTTGGGGTGATTCTTGGGGTTTTTGTGCTATTGGTCACCTTGTCTTCAAGTTGTTCCCAGACAACAGGATGGGACGGCTCTCTTTGACCTTGTTCAAATTCACACAGTGCACATATTTCCAAATCCTTTTCAAGCCTGAGTTCTCTGTAAGACTAGTGTAACTGTCCTTGCTAGACTGTTCTGTCCTGTTACATGCTACCTGTCCTACATCGGTAAAGATGGCTTGGACAGTGAGAGTTGTGCTGGGTGTGCACACACCATAAAGGTGAATAATCCGTTCTACCAGGTGTGCCCAGAGAACCTCTTTAATGATCTGCTGGATATTTGTTAAGTAAATTATAATGTAAAACACAATCCCTAAAACTAAAAAGAAAACTGCTGCGTTTTGTGGAAGATCTAACACCCGTTTTGCTTTTTAACTTTTTGGTTTAATCTGAAATCTCTTTAAAAAAAGGGGGGTGGGGTGGATTGTGCTACATAGCAACTAAATTGAGGATTATGCTAATGTGAAAATGTATCAAACTGCATTCAGAGATTCTCCCCAGAGGCTGGTGGGGTTTGACAAGTAAAATCATATGAAGTTCACTTTAAACATTTTTACCTATATAAACTATTAGGTTGGTGCAAAAGTAAATGCGGTTTAAAAGGTTAAAAATAATTGCAAAAACCGCGATTACTTTTGCACCAACCTAATATAATAAAAAACACCCGTACTCAAATATGTTAAATGCCAAATTGTAGTACATGCGAGATACCAACTTTAGCTAGTGTTATTAGGTGATTTTTTTTCATTCTTGGAAACTTTAAAAAAAAAAGGGAATGAGGTTCTCTTGCTACCTCTGTTTTATTAAAGAATATTCTGAGATTGCAAGAGAAATTGTTTAAAAATCTATTGAAACTTAAACACAGCATGAGTGAGTTAGTATTTTCTCCATACTGTGCAACTAAAACAAAATAAGATGACAGTTGTTATCTGAACCTAATTTCAAGTTTATGTTCCTTAAACCAGCCTCACTGTTCTGTTTGACATTATCAGTAATTGCTATAAAAAAGAACTTATAAAATAATGTATATTTCTAAATGCCCTTTCATCTGTTTTACATATTGAAACCCTATTCAAGATTATTTTTTAATAAGTCATTTGCTAAAAAAAAATAAAAATTAGAAAATGGAATTCGAGTTAAGCAAGTTCTCAACTAGAAACAACACATCAGTGCCTATTAATCTCCCGAGGAAATAACTGCCTGGGTTAGTCATAATATTTGACAACTGTATTTGTCTCTGCAGAGTTCAGCACATCTTGGGGAATCTTATTATGCAGCTCGTTTTGGGTATTCCCTTGGAAATGGTCCACAAAGGCCTCCGAGTGGGGCTGGTGTACCTGGCAGGAGTGATTGCAGGTTAGTGTTCTGAGGGCAACGTGAAATCAACACCTCTGGACTCTCGGGAGGTAATAAAGCAAAGGTAATAAATGTTGATAATGGGTGTCTTATTTAGGATGTATTGTTCTCCCAATATGTGCTAGAAAACCTGATAAGCTTTGGAGATAAGTTGATTAGAGATATTAGTCACTCATTGTGACTATCCTCAGGTATCTATTTCACAGTCAAACAGGGTTTTGCACAATTGGGAACTGTGAGTAGTTTGGTGCCTAGGTGCATATATTTGGTAAAGGCCTAAAGCCAAATCATGAAAGCACTTACATGTCAGACAAATGATTTTGGGAAGTAACGTGGTCAAATTTGCATTTAAGATGAATATCTTCAAGAAAATATAGAGAACAGTTAAAGGGGCCCAAAGACTGAGTAGAAACTAGTAGCAAACAACAGTGACCTCTAAAATGGGATGTGCCCAAGCTGATCCATTACGGTGTGGGCAGAAAATATTAGAACTCCCATCCATCCGTTTATTTATTGGAAACATTTTTAAAAAATTAAACTTTTTACTTTGAGATAATTATAGATTTATACTGCAGTTATAAGAAATAAATACCTGGGCCGGCCCGGTGGCTCAGGCGGTTGGAGCTCCATGCTCCTAGCTCCGAGGGCTGCCGGTTTGATTCCCACGTGGGCCAGTGGGCTCTCAACCACGGGGCTGCCGGTTTGCTTCCTCGAGTCCCGCAAGGGATGGTGGGCAGTGCCCCCTGCAACTAAGATTGAACACGGCACCTTGAGCTGAGCTGCCGCTGAGCTCCCAGTTGGCTCGGTTCGTTGGAGTGTGTCCTCTCAACCATAGGGTTGCCGGTTCGACTCCCTCAGGGGATGGTGGGCTGTGCCCCTTGCAACTAGAAGGCGGTGGCTGGACCTGGAGCTGAGCTGCGCCCTCCATGGCTGGGATTGAGGGGACGGCAGCTTGACTTGGAGAAAAGGCCTGGAAGTGCACACTGTTCCCCAATAAAGTCCTGTTCCCCTTCCCCAATAAAATCTTTAACAAAAAAAAAAAAAAAGGGAATAAATACCTACTAGAGGTGCCATGTACGCTTTAACCAGTTCCTCCCAATGGTAAGAGCTTGCAAATCTGAGGAGTACGGTACCACAGCCAGGATATCCATAATGATACAGCCAAGGTACAAAACATTTCCTAACACCACAATACTCTCTTCCTTCCCACCCCGACACTCTCCTTTACCCCTGGCAACCTCTAATCTGTTCTCTATTTCTATAATTTTCTCACTTCAAGAATGTTATATAAATGGAATGATACATTATAAAGCTTTTGGGGATTGGCTTTCTTCACTCGGCACAATTCTCTGGAGATTATCTAGGTTGTTGCATGTGCCAATAGTTCATTTTGATTGCTGAGTAGTATTCCATGGGTGGGTGTACCACCATTTAACCCTTCACTCATTGGAGGATATCTGGGTTTCCAGCGTTTGGCTATCACAAATAACGCTGCTATAAACATTTGCATACAGGTTTTTGTGAACATCAGTACAGAGTTTTGTGAACTTGAGTTTCCATTTCTCTAGGATAAATGTCCAAGAGCCCAGTTGCTGGGTTGCATGGTAGTTGAATATTTAGTTTTGTAAGAATCAGCCGAAATGTTTTCCAGAATGGCTGTTTCATTTTACATTCCTTTCAGTATTGTATAAGTGATTCAGTTTTCCACATCCTTATCAACATTTGGTGTTGTCACTATTTTTTTATTTTAGTTTTGTTCATAAATGGGGAGTGATACTTCCTCATGGTCTTAATCAGCATTTCCTTAATGGCTGATTGATGTTGAACATCTTGTCATGTACTTATTTGCCATCTGTATCTCTTTTTTTTTTTTTTTTTTTTTTAAGATTTTATTGGGGAAGGGGAATAGGACTTTATTGGGGAACAGTGTGTACTTCCAGGCCTTTTTTCCAAATCAGGTTGTTGTCCTTTCAATCTTAGTTGTGGAGGGCGCAGCTCAGTTCCAGGTCCAGTTGCCGTTTTCTAGTTGCAGGGGGTGCAGCCCACCATCCCTTGCGGGAGTCGAACTGGCAACCTTGTGGTTGAGAGCCCGCGCTCCAACCAACTGAGCCATCCGGGAGGCAGCTCAGCTCAAGGTGCCGTGTTCAATCTGAGTTGCAGGGGGCAGAGCCCACCATTCCTTGCGGGACTCAAGGAATTGAACCGGCAACCTTGTGGTTGAGAGCCCACTGGCCCATGTGGGAATCGAACCGGCAGCCTTCGGAGTTAGGAGCATGGAGCTCTAACTGCCTGAGCCACTGGGCCAGCCCAGCCATCTGTATCTCTTTAGTGAAGAGTCTGCTCATGTCTTTTGCCCATTTTCTAATTCACTTTTTTTTCTTATACTGTTGAATTTTAAGAGTTCTTTATATATTCTAGATCCTAATCCTCTATCAAATATGTAGTTGGCAGATATTTTCTCTCAGGCTGTAGTTTGTTTTATCATTATCGTAACAGGGTCTTTCACAGAGCAAAAGTTTTTAATTTTGATGAAGTCTAATTTATTAGTTTTCACTTTGTGAATCATGCTTTTGGTGTCGTGTCTAAGAATTCTTCACTGAGCCCTAGGTCTTAAACATTTTCTCCTATGGTATCTTCTCAAGTTGTAGTTTCATGTTTTATATAACATGTGATCCATTTGAGTTGGTTACTTTTTATATAAGGTGTGAGGTTTAGATTGAGGTTCTTTTTGTTTATTTGCCTATGGACATCCAATTACTTCAGAACAATCTGTTGAAGACTATTGAATTGCTTTTGCACCTCTGTCAAAAATCCGTTGGCTATAATTGCGTGGGACTATTTCTGGATTCTCCTTTTGTTCCGTTGATCAATGTGTCTATCCGTCACCAATACCAGAGTCAGTGCCACTGCAGCTCCATAATGTCTTGAAATCAGAGTGATTCCTCTCATTGTTTGCTCATTTAAAAGATTAGTGTATGCATTTTTCTTTTACAAAAAGATGGTGTCTAATTTGCTGGCTTTTTTGCTGTGATAACACAAGGCTTTCAGCAGTAAGCTATCTAACAGATGTTGAAAACCAAACACGGAACATATCCCTTTGAGGACATAATATCATTTTTCTCTCAAGGAAGAAGAATGTAACTACTTTTCCAAAAATACTCATGCTATGAAAAGGGCATTTTGAAAACTGGTCATTGGAAATCAGTCCATGTTTATGAGGCTTTGCTTCTGAAAATGATGCAAGAACTTTTCATATTCACACTTAAAAAGCTGGGAAACAATTTCCTAATCTGTTTTCAAATTTGTCAGTGAAGAGTTTTAGTGCATGTTAAACTTATTATAATACTTGCTGATTACTTTGCAAGAACTAATGACTGACATTAGGAAAGATGGGAATCATAGTCAAATTACAGCAAAATTTTTTTTGCATAATTGGAATAAATACAGCTAATGATGCAATTCTTCCAATTTAAATTACACATCATTTTTTAATTTTATATTTTGGCTAGGACACTGATTAAGAGAAAATGCCTATAGAAAAATAACTGAATTTAGAAGTACAAGTAGTCTCCCCTTATCCAATGGGGGTACATTCTAAGACCCCCAGTGGGTGCCTGAAACTGTGGTAGTACAGAAACCAATATATACTGTTTTTCCTATACATATATATCTATGATAAAATTTAGTTTATAAATTAGGCACGGTGAGAGATTAACAACAATAATAATGAAATAGAACAATAACAATGTACTATAGTAAAAGTTCTTTGATTGCGGTCTCTCTCGAAATGTCTTTTTGTACTGTGTGTACAGTGTAGGTATGCTGGACAAAGGGATGATTCACGTCCTGGGCTGGATGGAACAGGATGGTGTGAGATTTTATCATGACGCTCACAACAGCATTCAATTTTAAACTTATGAATTGTTTATCTCTGGAATTTTCCATTGAATATTTTCAGACTGGTTGACTGTGGGTAACTGCAACTCTGGAAAGTGAAACCACGGATAAGGGGGGACTATTGTATCTGTATTCCTGTGTCATGATATTTAACCAGGATTTAAAAAAATAGTGAAATTTATTTAATAAAACCAATCATTGAAAGATTTTTTTTTTTTTAATTAAAGACTATTTTCTTAGCGCAGTTTTAGGCTCACAGAACAATTGAGAGGAAGGTACAGAGATTTCCCAAACACCCCTATCCCTGCACGTGCACCGCCTCCTCCATCAGCAACGTCCCCCAACAGAATGGTCCATTTCTTACAATTGATGAACCCACATTGACACCTCATAATCACCCAGGTCCATAAAAGATGGAATTCACTCTTGGTGTTGTACCTTTTACTATGGTTTTGGGCAAGTGTGTAATGATATGTATCCATCATCGTATCATACAGAGTATTTTCACTGCCCTAAAAATCCTCTGTGCTCTGCCTATTCATCCTTCTCCCCACCCCCAACCCCTGGCAACCACTGATTTGTTTACTGTCTCCATAATGTTGCCTTTTCCAGAACGTGATATAGCTGGAATCATATAGTATGTATCCTTTTCATATTGGCTTCCTTCATTAGTAATATGTGTTCAAGTTTCCCCCATGTCTTTTCATGGCTTGATAAGTTTTTTTTATATTATTAGTGAAGTAAAAATAATTTTAAAATATTGTGTAATTAATATGTCCCATCCTTTAAAATTCTATTTTTATGTTTTTAAAACACATTAGCACAGTAGTACACATACATGTAATTTATAAGTAAATGTACCAATATTGCAGTGGGTGGTTGTGTTAGTTTCCTGGGGCTGCCATAACAAAGTGCTACAAACTGGATGGCTTAAAACAACAGAACTGCATTGTCTCACAGTTCTGGAGGCTGGAAGTCTGAAATCAACAGGACCATGCTCCCTCCTCTGATACCTGTTGGGGAGAATCCTTCCTTGCCTCTCGTGAGCCTCTGGTGGTGCATTCCTTGGCTTGCAGCTGCAGCCCTTCAGTCTCTGCCTCCATTCACATGCTGTTCTCCCTTCCAATGTCCCTGTCTTATGACACAATCACATTGGTTCAGGGGCTCACTATACTCCAGTATGACCTCATTGTAACTAATCACATCTGTAAGAGTCCTATTTCTAAATAAGGTCACATTCTAAAGTACTGGGGTGGAGGGGGTGGTTAGGATTTCAACATATCTTATTTTTGGCGGGGGGCGGGGGGTGGGACACACTTAGGAGATTTTACTGATCAAAACTTTGCCAGCCTTCTAGAGCGGAGAGAATGGAAGCAGCCATGAGAATTGGCAAGGCTTGGTTACAGCTCATCCTGCTTCTCTCCTACGTTTGTGGATCCTGGTTTTCCACCTTCTACTTCGGTTCCTGCACATTTCCCCCCCCTGATCTTGAAACCCTTTTGTGATGGTCAGGCTCTACCTGGCTCCAGCATCTACATTCCTGTTTCCCCCATGGCTTGATTTCAACCTGTGGAATCAGCTCTGCCCCAGTTTCAGAGAAGAGAGAACGTGAATAACCTGTTCAGATCCTTGCTTGTTTCTGCAATAGCTTCTTGGCAGGTATCTCTGCGCTATTCTGCTCTATCCTTTACACTGCTGCTTGGGTCACCTTCCTCAAACACAGATTAGATCATATTATATCCTTCAAGGAACACTTAAGTGGCCAAAAGAAAGCTGAAATGCCCAAGATTGATCTTCATTACCCTCCACTGCCTAGCCCCGTTGCCTTTCTTTTCTTTTTTGCTTTTTGGAGGAATGGACTTCTTTACTAATGTTCAAAAAAGAAATTATACATGAAGAGGTTAGGGGATGACCTGATGTAAAACGTTCTTTTTAAAATATTTTTTGAGGTATGATTGACATACAAAAATCTGTACATATTTAATGTATACAACTTGGTGAGTTTGGAGATAAGCATACACCCATGAAACCATCACCACAATCTATACCATAAACATATCCATCACCTCCAAAAGTTTTCCTCCTGCCTGTTGTCTTTCTTGCTTTGCTATTTTTCTAGATTCCTTCATAGGTAATATACTCGTGATTCTAGTTTCCTTACTCTTGCTCCTGGCAAAGTGTGGTTCATGGCTCAGCAGCACTGGCATTGCCTGGGGTCTTGGTGAAATGCAGAATACTGGGCCCCACAACAGACCTAAAAATCAGAATCTGCAGCTGAGCAAACCTACAGGTGATTGAGCAGCAGTGGTCTGTATTCCAGCCCAGGCCTCCCCAAGTTGACTGATCATCAGAACCAACTGGAAAAGTTGTTACAACTGACACTATCCAGCTCCCATGCAGAACTAATGAATCAGAATCTCTGGTAATGTGGCCCTGGGATCTGTGTGTTTTGTTTTTCTGTTTAGTGAGGTATAACTGACATACAATATACTGCACACATATAAAGTGTACAATTTGATAAATTTTGATATGTGTATATAACCACGAAACTATCACCATAATCAAGATAATAAACTTATCCATCACTCCCCCAAAAGTTTCCTTGTGCCCCTTGGAAATCCCTCCCCCAGCCTCTCCCTGCCCCTCCCCCACCTTCACCTGGCAACCACTATCTTTATAAATTAATTTGTATTTTCTAGAGTTTTATGTAAATGGAAGCATAGAATATGTACTCTTTTTTTTGTCTGGCTTTTGTCACTCAGCACAATTATTTTGAGATTTATTCATATAGTATTTCATTGTATGGATGTGCCATAATTTGTTTAATCCATTCTCCTGTTGATGGACATTTGGGTTGTTTCCAGTTTGGGGCTATTACAAATGAAGCTACTATAAACATGTATATACAAGTCTTTATGTGGACAAATATTTTCTCTTGGGTCTTTATGTGGACAAATATTTCTCTCTCCAAATACTTAGGAATGGAATGGCTGGATCATGTCATAGGGTGTGGATATTTTTTAAGAAGCTGCCAAACTTTTTAAATAGCTTTACTGAAATATAATTCACCATACAATCCACTTAAAGTGTGTAATAAAAAATAAAGTGTATAATTAAATATTTTTTAGTTAATTCACAGGGTTATGCACCCATCATCATAATCTATTTTAGAACAATTTTGTCCCCCAAAGAAGCCCTGTACCCATTAGCAGTCACTTCCTACTCCTCACCCTACAGCCCTGCTCTAGCTTTAGGCAACCACTAATCTACTTTCTGTCTCTTTAGATTTGCCCATTCTGGACATTTCACATGAATGGAATCACACATTTACACAAATGGAGTACGACATGTGGTCTTTTTTACTTAGCATAATGTTTTTATTGTTCATCCATGTAGCACATATCAGTGCTTCATTCCTTTTTATGACTGGACAATATTCCACTGCATGGATATACCACATTTTCTTTATCCATTAATCAATTGATGGACATTTGGGTTGTCTTCACTTGTTGGCTATTATGAGTAATACTGCTATGAACATTTGTGTACAAGCTTTTGTGTAGATCTCTTGGGTATAAACCTATGAGTGAATTGTTAGGTCATATGGTACAAAGTGGCACCATTTTACATCACCCAAAGTTCTAGTTCCTCCACTTCCTCAACAGCACTTGGTATCATCCATCTTTTTCATTTTAGCCAATCTAATGGGTGTATAATGATGTCTCATTGGGTTTTAATTTGTATTTCCTAATGATTAATGATGTGCTCATTTGCTGTTCATATATCTTCTTTGGTAAAGTACATTTAAACCTTTTGCCCATCTAAAAATTGGATTATATTCCTTATTAGATATAATATTATATATTTTGATACAAGTTATTTATCAGATACATGACATGCAAATATTTTCTTCTAGTCAATTGCTTGTCTTTTCATTCTCTAAATAGTATCTTTTGAAGAGTTTAAGTTTTAAATTTTGATTAAGTGTAATTTATTAGTTTTTAAATTTTAGGAATTGTGCTTTTCAGTGTCATATCTAAGAAATTTTGCCTAGCCCAAGGTCACAAAGATTTTCTACTATGTTTTGTTCTAGAAGTTTTATAATTTCAGGCTTTACATATTGGTCTGTGATCCATTTTATACATGGTACAAGGTATATACAGAGGGTGCCAAAAAGACGTATACACATTTTAAGAAAGGAAAAAACTGTATTAATTGTAATACTCAATATATACCGATAACCGAAGATGAATACATGTCACGTTTGATTTCTGCAATTACAAGATGTGCTCAAAGTGGTTACCTTCAGCATCCAGACACTTCTGATTAGGGTGAACTACTGCTTGAGCATAGATAACATCTCTTAAAATGTGTATAAATTTTTTTGGCACCCCTGGTATACACTGGTGTCATTTTTTGCATGTGAATGTTTCTATTTAATAGCTTCTTCCTTCTGCCTAAGGATTTCCTTCAACATTTTTTGTAGTTAGGATCTGCTGGTCATCAATTCTTTCAGCCTCTGTGTGTCTGAAAAAAAAATCTCTGCTTTCATTTTGAAATATATTTTTACTAGGCATAGAGTTCCAGCTTGACAGTATTTCTCTTTCAGTACTTTAAAGATGTTGCTGTATTGTTTTCTCATTTGCATTGTTTCCAATGTGAAATAATTTATCATCCTTATCTTTGTTCCTCAGTATGACATATGTCTTTTTACACTGGTTGTTTTTAAGATTTTACTGGTTTTGAGCCATGTGGCTTTGTTGTGTTTTCTTTTCCCCCCCATGTTTCTTGTACTTGGGGGTTGTTGAGTTTCTTGGGTCTGTGGGTTTATAGTTTTCATAAAACTTTGGTTAATTTGGCCATAATTTCTTCAAATATTTTTTTCTGTACCTGCCTTGTTTCTCTCTTTTGGGGATTCCAATTACATATTTTTAGGCTGCTTGAAATTGACCCACAGCGCATTGCTACTGTATGTATTTCAAAAAATATTCTTTGTGTGTTTCATTTTGGGCAGTTTTATTGCCATGTCTTCATGTTCACTAATCTTTTCTTCAGCAATGTCTAATCTGCCAATAATCTCAACAAGTTTATTTTTGCATCTTAGACATTATAGTTTTCATCTTTAGAAGTTTGATTTGAGTCTGTTTTATATCTATATGGCTCTATTTAACTTTTGAACATATATAGTTGTAATATTTATTGTCCTTATCTGCTAAATCTAACACCTGTGTCAGTTTGGATAGGTTTTAATGGATTTTTCTCTTCATTATGTGTCATTTTCCTGCCTCTCTGGCAATTATTATTTGGATGCTAGACATTTTACCTTTGGATGGTGCATTGTATTCCTATAAATATTCCTTAGATTTGTTTTGAAACTCAGTTACTTAGAAGCAGTTTGATCCTTTCTGGTAAGATTTGTTAGTTGAAATGTTTTTGAGTCATGTTTAGTGCTAATTATTCCCCCCAACTGGTGTAGGACCTTCCTGTGTACTTTACTCAATGTCCCATGAATTATGAATTTTCTTATTTGAAAAGTTACTTAGCTTCTCTGGTGCAGTGTGAGCAAAAGGTACTCTTCTCTCTACTCCTTTCTGGTGACTCTTTTCTTGGCTCTGATAATTTCCGCACATGCTCCTCTCTGGTGTTCTCTATGCAGCTCTGTCCTCTCTGGTGCTCTGTCTTTCAAACTCTAGTTGCTTAGGTCTTTCTGGACTCTAAACTCTATTTCATCAACTTGCTGAGATCTATCCAGGTTCCCCCTTCATGCACTGCAAACTGAAATCTCTCTTAAGGCAGAAAACTGGGCAATCAGACAACTCATTCACTTTTTGTCTTGCAGGGTTCACGGTCCTTTGTTATCTGATGTCCAGTATCTTGAAGGCTATTGTTTCATATATTTTTCTCCAGTGCTTTTAGTTATTTCAGGTGGGAGGGTAAATCTTATCCTTGGATCTCCATCATGGCCAGAGTGTACATTTGTATCTGTATTCTAAAAAATAAATTTCTCATGATTAAGATGCAACCACGTTAGCCCTAGTCTGTAGGTTAACATTTGAGAAACACTGCGCTAATCCTTTTGAACTACTTCTCACTGATCTTCAGTCACCCATGTACCTTTGTTTCTATGCTTTGCTTTTCCATATCCCTAAGTCTTGAATACCTTCTTCCTCTTTGTTTTACCTGTCCAAATGTTAAAGGTTCTTTAAAAAAGCTATCTCATCCTTCTCAGAGTAGCAGGGCCTCCACTTCTCTTCAATGAAAGTCATTCCTTCCTAGGTGCTTCCATAGAAAATTTATTACTTTTTTAAAATCATAGTTGTTATATTCTGCATTTTATAATTGTTTGTTCACCCATTTGTAAGATTCCTAAAGTCAGACACTTTGTCTTCTTTGTACAAAGTAGGTATTATACTGTATCCTAAGGAATGAAAGAGGGCCTTGAAAGCAAGAGACTAAGTAATAGAACTAAGCAGTATAGAAAGAATGTCTTAGAGTGGTTTTAAAGCTTTGTTTCGGTTCAGGCAATCTGAGATTGGGTTAGCAAATAGGTTTCATCTTGCTTGGTGAATCTGATTGAATGGCATGTTGAGAAGGATTCTGAGGCCACATCTTAACTCTGTGAGAAAGCAAGCCATTAGATAATATAATGTTGGTATGTCTCTGGTATTTTGATAGTTTTGGCTAAACGTGGGATATTTTGAAACAATAGCTAACAAGTACATAATATATGTCAGGCAGTGTTCTAAGCATCATGCACATATCAGCTCATTTACCTCCTCTGACAACCTACTGAAGTAAATTCTATTAATATTCCCATTTTGTAGCAGGGAAACTAAGGCACAGAGAGATTAAGAAACTTGCTCAAGTCACACAGCTGGCAATGCTGCCTCCAGAGTCTGTGTGCTCTTATCACTGTTAAACTGTCTTCATATTGAACATTTAATGTTTCAGAAAAAAAATTGAGGTAGTTAATCCACAAAGCTATACTTTTATAGTATAGAAGGGACAAAGTGAATACGTTGCTTGTTAATATGATAACGGCCCAAGATTCACAAATTTTTACCTTAGATTAGATTTATCTTTCGTGATTTTTATAGTCATGTCTGATCCTTTGTGTTTTTTTTCCTTAGGATCTCTTGCCAGCTCCATCTTTGATCCACTCAAATATCTTGTGGGTGCTTCAGGAGGAGTCTATGCTTTGATGGGAGGCTATTTTATGAATGTTCTAGTGGTAAGAACTTTGGGAATGGAATCTATGGACTTTTTCTTTTTTACAACAATAACTGGTATTTGATTTAGGGAATCTTCATTTTTAAATATTAACTGAGCACTCATCTTCCTTTTTACCACCAGAGTTTTCCTTTCATATTTTATGTTTATTTTTTCCCTTATCTCAAAAGTAATGAATACTAAATAAAATTTTAATTTGAAAAACAGGAAGTCAAAATCCCCAATATAGTATTTGTTAACAGTTTGTTATACATCCTTTCAGACCTTTTTTTATATGTATTCAAAATCCTACCAACATTAATACTACAAAAATGGAACCACCCTTATATTGTTCTGCATCTTAACGTTGAGTATCCTGACCATCTGCCTATCCATGTCAGTACATAGAAATCCACCTCAATCTTTTCAAGTGCTCCACAGCTTGCTCTATAGAGGTATATCCTGACTTACTTAATCTTTCACTGAAAATGTGGGGTGATTCCAGCTTTTCTCATTTACAAATAATGCTGTAAAGAATGTTCTTTTATATTTATGTTTTCGCAGCTGTGTGGTTTTTTTGTAGGTAAATTCTTAGAAGTAGATTTTAATGCCAAATTGCCCTCCAAAGATTGCATACTATTTTATACTCCCATGCTATAGTATGTGAGAATGCCAACCACTTTTCAAAACAGGCCAAAATCCTGGCTAGTTCTTAAGCCTTTAACTACATAAGTATACTTTAAAATATAAAGTTTTTATATTTTATTTATATTTATTTATATATTTATACTTTTAAAATACTGTAGAAGGAAAAATATGAAGCAATCATAAAACTCTTTAAAAAATAAAAGTCATTTAGAAAAAATAGTTTTCAAACTTTGGGTTGCAATCACTAGTGGTTGTGAACTCAGTTTAAAAGTTGTGAAAAATTAAACAAAAATGAAAAAATGAAAAAGTTTCAGTATGTAGTATGTGTAATAAGAGTAAATACTGTTTGATTTATGTGTGTACTGGATTGTTACGTACATTATTTATTACTATAGGTCGTGGTCACAATAGTTTGAAAATAATTGATTTAGAATAAACACGGCTATTCCAGCATCTTTACTCTTTGGGAAGAGAGTTAAGAACTTGAAAGGGAAGGGAGAAGAAACTCAATGGATTAAAGTGGAAATGTCTTTCTGACTCAGTTCTCTAGTAACACATGAGGGTACTGCAAGCTGGACTGAGATTTTTCAAAGCTAAAATTAAACTTTTTTTCCACCAACATTTAAAATTGTTTTGAAATTATCTTAAAAAAATAAGGTAACACTCAAATTTTAGTTAAGTCTTTCCTAACTCCTACCCAGGAAGATGATAAAGAAGTATCAAATGAATATTAACCAAAAAAACTTGGAACTATTTCATCAGACTTAGTTTGACAGTGTTTATCTATCTATCTATCTATCTATCTATCTATCTATCTATCTATCTATCTCATGTTAAGTGTTGATTTTATATTACTTATATTTAGATTATTTTCTAACATAAAATTGTGCCTAGTTTGTATCATGGAATTAAATGTCATGTTTCATTTTGTTCTCCAAAGTTCACCAGCGTAGTACTCTCCAAATACATTTGAAAACAGCTATTACACCAGTCCTTTGTTCTGCAAATATCTGATACTCAAACTTTATTTTAAATGAAAAAGCAGATGAGGAGGGAGTAACGGTATTTCCCCAAAATAAGACCTACTCCGGCAATCAGCTCGAACGCATCTTTTTTTTTAAAGATTTTATTGGGAAAGGGGAACAGGACTTTATTGGGAACAGTGTGCACTTCTAGGACTTTCTCAAGTCAAGTTGTTGTCCTTTGAGTCTTAGTTGTGGAGGGTGCAGCTCAGCTCCAGGTCTCGTTGTTAGTTGCAGGGGGTGCAGCCCACCATCCCTGTGGGAGTCGAACCGGCAACCGTGTGGTTGAGAGGACGCGCTCCTACCAACTGAGCCATCTGGGAGTTAAGCAGCAGCTCGTTGACTTCATTCTAGTTGTGAGGGCGCAGCTCGCTGGCCCATGTGGGAATCGAACTGGCAGCCCCGATGCCCAGAGCTCGTGCTCTAAGCAACCGAGCCGACCGTCTGCCCTCTCTAATGAGTCTTTTGGAGCAAAAATTAATATAAAAATTAATATATCTTATTATAAGATATAATAAAATATTATATTACATTACATTACATTACATTACATTACATTACATTACATTACATTACATTATATTATATTATATTATATTATATTATATTATTATTATAAGACCAAGTCTTACATTATATTATATAAGACACAGTCTTATAGTAAAATAAGACCGGGTCTTATATTAATTTTTGCTCCAAAAGACACATTAGAGCTGATTGCCCGGCTAGGTCTTATTTTCGGGGAAACACCGTATGGTGGGGGGTTTCATTTGCAAATAGACAGCTTATCTTGTTATTATTTATCTCTTTACAAGAATTTTCGAGAAATGATCCCGGCCTTGGGAATTGTCCGACTACTGATCATCATCCTTATAAGTAAGTTTGTTTTGTGAACACTTCACATCTTCAATTTTATTGGTTCAACCTTCAGAAGGTCTCAGCTTCCTAAACACTAAATCTAGGATGATTGCTAGCCTAGAGTCAGAAAAGTATCAGCTCCACAGCCCTAAGCAGAAAAAGGAGGGGTTTTCACCCCTCATGGGTGGTTCTTAGGGGTACCTCAGTAACATGTTTTTGCTTTTAATTTTTTTCTGAAGTTGGGGGAGTCAAAAGAGTAGAGCTCTAGGCACTCTGTCCACTTCAACCACAATAGCTTCATTTATGTTTTATATACTGGACTTTTCTTATTCATACATTGGTTTCTGTATATGATTTTTTCTGGAAAGGGAAAGCTTGAAAACCAATGTTATAATCTATTTTCTTTCTCAATTTCTACATTTCCAGATTAAAAAAAAAAAGCTGATCTAGGATATATGCATGGAGTGGTGGCTGAGGATTGAAGATGGGACTGGAGGAGAAGGAAATGAGAGGTCAGGGAACTAGAAGATGACTAATATGGCTTTTGACAGCTCCCAGACCTACCATAGAGAATTACATGCTGGAGGAGTTTAGGAAGAGTGTTCAATCTAGAGAGGAGATGGAATTTTAATTGAGTTTGAAAGTCAGGGTAGATTTTTGGGTGGCGGCAGGCCACATGGGGAAGAAAACAAGCAAAGGTAGGGCCAGTAACTTGTGTTCCCTGTGCTGCTCCAGCTCAAGCTGTATCCACACGGAGGGGGTGGGGAGAAGGACAGACGCTGGGGTCAGACTCTGAGGTCAGACTTGAAGGTCAAGACAGAGGTGACACTTGATAAAGCCAAAGACTTTGGCTGTTCACATGGTAAAAAATGATTCTGCTAATTGGTATCAAGAGTTCAATTAGCAACACTGTGAACAGGGACAACTACTTCTGAGGAAAGAGATTAAATTTAGTTTGTAAACAGTTTAACTGTAAAAACAATATTTCATCTCGAGAGAAAATGAGTGACTTGTTTATAGTCTGTACCATACTCTATGTGATTTTTTTTCCCTTCTGTATAAGAAATCCAAGGGTTGGATGGTTAGCTCAGTTGGTTAGAGCACAGTGCTCTTAACAACAAGGTTGCGGGTTCGATCCCCACATGGACCACTGAGCTGCGCCCTCCACAACTAGATTGAAACAACTGCTTGACTTGGAGCTGATGGGTCCTGGAAAAACACACTTGAAAAAAAAAAAAGGAAAGAAAGAAATCCAAGAAGTGAGGGAAAGTTGTCAGCCCAGAAAGGAGAGAAAATATCTGGGAGTTAGTTACGTAGGAGAAATGCTGTGGGAGTAGAGCTGCCGCCTGAGTTGTTCAGTGTCACAACCAGAACCAATGGACAAACAAGTCCTTTGACTGAAAAATGTTGTTACACAAGTTATCTGGGTCTTCAATGTGCTTCTTTTGGGTAATTATGAATAACTGATTATAAAATAAGCCTCAAACCCTTGATGGGGAAATTGTTTTTATACTCTTAATATTCTTCAATGTTGGAGTAAAAACCCTTTCCTCGTGCACAGGGTTTCTTCAAAGACACTTTATGTAACATTATGTCATTCTTAAGGTAAGTAATAAAGCCACTGAATGATGTGCTTTTATTGTAACTTTCGAACAGAGGTAGGACACACATGCTAACCATCAACCCTCCCCACTTCCTGGCCTACGTCATTTCTAAAAATTCTTTGGCCTGATTTACCTACTATTGAAATAAGAACAGTTACAACACACAACAGATTAAATACAATATAAGTACATTTTAAATTTAAACATATTTTCTTGGGAAAATGTATAGCTATAAAGATATATAGATGTAAAAATTCTTCTTAATTGTGAAGGACAATTGGGCTTAAGGACTTACCTTCATTAAGCATTTATTTGTTTGGATGTGTTTTCTAATGAAGCAACTGAGATTACCCTTTGGAAAACATTAAGGAAATCTCACATTTTCATCCTGAAAAAAAAAAAATCCATATAAAGTCAACTTCTTTAAAATGAGTGTCAAGTTTTTAGTGAGGACAATGATTCAGTTTATTGGAAGAAGGTCTTCTTTTTAGGTGGGAAGACATGTCTCAGATTAGAGACTGCAGCAACTTAAGAAGCAAACTCCCCTAGGAAGTACAAAGAGCCAGGCAGTGGTGTCGGAAGTGGGCAAGATCAGAGAGAAATGGAGATACTGACATGACAAAGACTTTTTGAGACATGGCCTCCTACCCTGGAAGACTAGATCAGAGTAACTGTTTCCAATAAGTCAGCCCTGTTCTCTGGCAGGGGTTTTCTTATACTTTCGTAGTTCCATCTTTCTGTGTCATTTACACTTGACCAGAACATGCAAATGATTGAAAATACCATACAGCCACATTTATCCAGAACTTTGTGTAATAGTCATTTCCAATTAAATTTATATTGGTTACTTCCGCGACCTCAATTCCCGCCCAGTGACTTCCACGTCAATATCGTAGTATTGAAAAGGAAAGTCGCCAGGACACGTGGTCCTGAAGCTATTTTCCCAAAGGCAAGGACTAGGTCTTTCCATCTCCTATGTCACAGTGGCTCACTAAGCAGAGCACAGGGAATTGGGGGATGGGTATGGAATGTGACAGCTGCACAAGATGTTTCCAAGTGCTGCACGGGAGTCCTTCTAAGCCAAGAAATCCACAGGCTCCTTTCACATCACAGATCTGACTTATTCGAAGAATGTCTAAGTTCTGGCTCTCACTGCTCTGCTGGAGAATGTGGACTCATTCCCTTTCCTGGCCCATCTTCAGTCCTCCTGATTGTAATTAGAGGCAGTTAGTGTGTGCATGAGAGTGGAGCCAGACTTTTTAAGGTTCAAATCCTGCCCCTGCCTCTGAGCTGTGTGGCCTTGGGCAAGTAATTATTAACCTCAGTGTCTTGCTTTCTTTATGTATAAAATGTAACCATCATTCCTCACTTGGATGCTATAGTACCAGTAACCTGGCTGGTCTCCCGGCACCTGTCCTTGCTCCCATATTATCTATTCCCTATATAGCGGTCAGGATGGTATGTTAAAAACTAAGTTAGATCATGTCACACCTGTGCTCAAAAGCTTTCAAAGGCCTCCTGTCACTCAGAATAAAAGTCAAAGTCCTTACAGTAACCCATAAGACCTCTCCATGGTCTGTCCCCTGCTCATCACCTATCATTTTATCCCTAACGGTAGTACAGAATCACCTGAAGTCTTGTTAAAACACAGACTGAGCTTCACCTTCAGAGTTTCTGATTCAGGAAGTCTGGGGTGGGCCTGAGACTTTTAATTTCTAATAAATTCCCAGGTTATGCTGCCACCTTGGGAGGAACTGCATTTTGTAAACTACCTACCCAGCCACATCAGCTGCTTTGGGATTCCTCAAGCAGAACAGGCACATTCCTGCCCTAGGGACTTTGTGCTTGCTCTCCTCTCTGCCTGGAAGACTCTTACTTCAGCATGGCTTGCTCCCTTACCGCCGTCATATTCTCAGTGAGAGCCTCCCTGACTCTATTAAAAATCACACCCTACTCCCAGCGTCCCCCATTCTCCTTCCTCTCTCTGTATCTCTCCATAGCACTTAGCACCATTTGACACACCTTATATTTTACTTGTTTGCTTGTCTCCTGCAACTAGTCAGCTTTGAGGCAGGGCTACGGGTATGTGATCTGTTCATTGCAGTTTGTCCATTGCCTGGAAGAGTGCCTGGCACATAGATGATAATAAATATTTGTTGGGTGAATAAATCTGCAAAATGGGACGATAGTACCGATTTCATAAGATCATTGTGAGGATTAATGATACAAGGTTAATACACGCAAAGCTCTTATATGAAAAGCACCTGGCACAGAATTTGGTCTAATACATGTTAGCTGCTACTGTTATTAGAGGGAAACCAAACACATTTGGTGCACTGTTGTGGAGACCTTGGGGCTTCATCAGATTGTTTTTCCTTCTAGTTGTGTCAGACATGGGATTCGCTCTCTACAGACGGTTCTTTGTCCCTGCAAACGGGTCACCGGTGAGTTTGGCTTATTATCTTTTTAATGAAAATTTGTTTACCTATCATATCAATAGCTAAAAAGGGTCATTAAATAAGGGCCACAATTCTGTGATTTAGGGCAATCAAATTTCCATTTGGAAGAAAATTCCTGAGGAAATCAGACTTTTGGGTTGTCCTTTTCACTTAACTCTCATGGCCCTGACCACTGGCTGTACTAGTCTACACCTGCCATACTATACTGCCAGCTATTCCAGAACAGGATAGAAGGGATTTCACAACCCACAGAAAATATAAAACATTGGAAAACAGCAATGCCAATTTGGGTCCAGATGAATTTATAATATAAAGAAAACTGACAAAGATTTCATTTTGTTGAAATTCATCTTTGAATTTGGCAGTTTGTGGTTTGAGTATTTGTGTGGGTTGTATTTACCTGTGCTTTCATTCTAACATTTTATATGGGATCAGACTAGGCTCGTATAGAGATCCCTTATGCAACCCAACTCTGTTCTCTTGGTTGGTACTATAGAAAACCATCCAAAATATGATGACGAACAAGAATGAGAAACAATGGCTCTGTCTTGTGTACTCAGAGTTGGTGAAATGACATTTTTTAGCTTTGCACGTTTTAGAACATCTTTTTGTGCACAAGCAGTTTTGTGTGTCTTTTGCCTGATCTCTTTGTTCTTCAAACCTTTAAGACTCTTGTGTGATTGTGATGGTATTTGTTGTTTAGTAAGAGAGATGCAACTGAAATACGTAATTAGCATTTTCTTCTTATTTCCATTTTCCCCCCCTTTTTTCCCCAAGGTGTCTTTTACAGCTCACATTGCAGGTGGATTTGCTGGAATGTCCATTGGTTACACTGTGTTTAGCTGCTTTGATAAGGCGCTGCTGAAAGATCCACGGTTTTGGATAGCAATTGCAGCTTATTTAGCTTGTGTTGTATTTGCTGTGTTTTTCAATATTTTCCTATCCCCAGCAAACTGACCTGCTCCTAATAGAAACCAGTTATTAAAAAAGCCATCTGGGGAAAAAAAACAACCACTGAAGAACTCTATAAAGAAACAGAGCGGTCCCAGCTAATGCTAACAATTTTAAAAAGAAGGCAAACCACCACTGAAGTCATCAGTTTCAGACTGCTAACAAAGGGATGTGGGGTTTAGGCAAGGCGCTTCTAAAAGCATGGGGAGGGAAGAGGAAAAGAGAAAAGGGAAGGGCAATAAAAAACAAAGATTGGGTCTTTCCTAGACACATGGTGTGCATGTACAAACCCTCTAAAAGAGACTTGCTCTCCTTGGAGGATACATTGTAGAAATTGCTTGATAGCTGATAAAAACTTTTCATACCTGTGTCAGACTATTGATAATCACTTTCGATCACTGAGTAGATAGATCACTGAAGTGCTTTATGTACACTATTGCTAATCTATTTAACAACCCAGAAAGGTGGCTATTACTCTGTATCTTAGAGAGGACATGAATATTCTTAAAAATTCAAGTAACTTCTCTAAGAGGGGGCAAAACGTAAAGATTGGTAATGACTTTGAAAGCCCATACTCTCCTCCCCTTCTGGTCTAACAATACTTGTCTTTCAATACTGAAAGAGTATCATGGAGTATAGAAATAAACATTTCTGTGGGTGCACCAGGAATACCTTATAAGAGAAGAAATACCTTATAGAAGACAGAATTCTCTGGACTTCTAGTTTAAGATTCTAATAGCTTCTCTAGGATCCCAAGGAACCTGCAACTGGCTTTCTAGTACACACTGTGTCCAGGATATATGAGGTCATGTGTCATATATTGTTCTGTACCTTGCTTTATAATGTGATGTAGGGATCTTTCTCTGTTACTAAACAGAGATAGTGATCTTTATTCTCTGAGTTGTTGAATGATAAAGATGTACTGTAGTTTATCTAACCATTCCTCTAGTGGACACTTCAGTCGTTGCTGATTTTATGTTACTACTAACAATGCTATGTGAAAGTTCAGTGTGTCTTTAAGTATGTGTTGCTGAATGAATGAATATTTCAAGCATCTAGAAACAGAAATGCTATGTCAAGTTTGATAAATTTAAACTGCCTTTTTAAAAATTTGATATGCTTATTAATTTACTATAACAAATTAAAAAATGCATAGAAAGTAAACATGTTTAAAACTCCTTTTTTAAACAACTACCGGTATGTACACTTTTTACTTTTGCATTCAGTCTTTTGTAAAGAGCTTTCAGCATTATTTTTTTGAACCATTAAAGTATTTTCCTTTATCCCTGTCACTGTGAGTTAACATTGGTGGACTTTAAACACATTAAAAAAAATAGCTGTATGCATTTATAGTCCTACAGTATATGAGAGTAACAGTTTTCTCATAACTTTGCCCAAACCAGGTATCATAAACCTTTGAAAAACTGACATTTTGATAGTTAAAAAATACTTCATTTTAATTGTATTTTTCTACTAATGAGGTTTAGTGTTTTTCAAGTTTATTAATAATGTATACTAAACATGTGTAATTTATGTAATATAAACTATACAAATACGAATGTATATGTACTATAAATTTCCCCTGATGAAATGTTTGTATTTAATCTGAAAAGTAGCTATTCGTTGGCAGATGAGGAAATATTTATCTGCCATGGCCAATCTACCAGGTCACTAGCTCTGAGGAGACATTTAATGACCTAAAGGATAATATAATTGTTAATAATACAAAACTAGACAGAGCAACAGGATTCATCTAACTATGAAATTGGACGTGACTCATTGATTATTAAGACTGATGACTGAGAAGTTATTGTCTAGTCAGAAAGATTTTTTTGGTACTAGAAACTGTTCACATGACCAAAAACTGATTATCTTATTGGGTTCCCCAGTGGGCAAAACTACCATTAAAAAAGAGCACACAAACATCTCCTGGTGTTTTAAATTTGACATCTGTTTATGAAAGAGGAACAATTTATTTGGCTTACTTTGGGGCTCATAACTTTAACCTTCTAAATTGTGCTATGATTGGAAATATTGCAAGTAATCTTCATCTGTGCTGTCCAATAAAGTAGCGACCAGGCACAGGTAGTTCTGTAAATTTTAATTAAAATTAAGTAAAATTAAAAACTCAGTTCCTCTGTTACACAAGCCACATTGCGAGTGCTTAATAGCTACATGTGGCTGGCTAGCAACTACCTTATTGGACTGCGCAGACAGAGTCTATTTCAACATCATTGCAAAAAAGGTTTTTGGACAGCGCTGTTTCAGAAGCAAGAAAGAGCTGAAAGGGAAATGGTTTTTATCTGGTGGCTGACCCATTCACTACATGAAACTGAATCGAATCTGCTCTACCCCTGCCTGCCAAGGGACAAACTCAGAAAACAAAGTTGAAGATGGCGTGGTATAACTTCTTTTAAGCATGATTTGCTTCAGATTTATCTAAACTAAGAAAGGTTTGTGTTAATCTCTATGTTTTAGCTAATTAAGAGTCATTTAAAATGTTTTTATCTTTTGCTTTTGAATTTTATAGTACTGTATCTGTGTATAGTACTAGTATTCACATCATTTGCTATGAAAGCTTTAGAACCTAAGATTTGTAGTGAAATAATACTGCTTCTTCTTTCAGGAAATACTATGCCCTTTAAGGAAAAAAAAATCTTTTATTTCTTTTTGTGATAGAAAAGTAAAGTGCTCATGATACATAAAAATTAAGTCAAGTGTGACAATACCCAGAGATAATCAGTTAACTTTTTTTTCTTTTTTCTTTTTGGTGGAATGAAAAGCAGGTTTATTTAAAATGCCAGCATTCTGGGAGGATGGTGGACTCCTGTCAGTTAACATTTTGATGAATATCCTTCTAGGCTTTTTGTATGCATCTCTACATATAAGTGAATTTACAATAATGGGGCCATACTACTGTATTTTATAACCTGAATGTCACTGAAACAATATATCAAATGTCTTTTTATATTAGTATATATTTATTATTTCTACTGTTTGCATCGTACCATACTCTGGATGTACTATTACTTATTATGTACAATATAGTCATGCATTGATAATTGTGATTACTATCATGAATAATATGTGCTTACACTTTAAAGTGCTTTGGATTGTTGGGTCTGAGTATATTATTGCCAACATAATCAAATCAAGTAGACATATTCTTTATCTCAGGAATACAACTAAATTTTAGAAGGTTGATGCTTCTGCAAGTCTTTTTAACTATATAAAGCTTTAAAACATACTCTAGAACAAGTTATTTAAAAAATCAAAACTATCACTATTTAAATAATTAAACTTTTTAAGAGAAAACATGACTTCTTAATATCTCTTTCATGCAAATTTAAAAAATGCTTAATGAGGAAAAAATAACAGTTTAGTAAAACAAGAGCTGTCTTTAAAGCCACATTGATTGAATTTGAATGCCAGTTCTGCTGTGTGACCTTGGTAATTTAAGGTGTGCTCAGTTTTCTCACTGTAAAATAGGGAAGCAACATACCTACCTCATTGGATTTTTGTGGTATACGTATCTTGTAGCTATAGTATCCCCGTATGTTGTTTGATTGTGTAACATTTCCCTTTCTACAGGACACACATTTATATTCTAAATGAAGTGAATGAATACGTTCATTGTTTTTTTCCTTTTCTTTGGGATATATTTCCTCTTAGATATCCCAGGATATCAACCTTAATATAAAACCTACTGGCCGATAATCCAAGCATGTAAATTACAACTTGCCCCAACGCTTCCTCCACAAATGCAAGCTACATGTCTTAAATAGGTCAAAAACTGTTAGAATGAAAATTTCTATAATACCACCATCACACCAATGTTCCATTTATTTCAAAGTAATATATAATAACATCCTGGTAGTACAAGATAGTTGAGAATTTTTGGAGTTCATTTTAAGATGATAAAAATTTACAGTAGAAGGAAAGAAAGTCCCTGGAAAAGTGTGTGACCTGTGAAGTGGTGTATTGTCACAGTATTATGTGAACTTGAGACCACTGTAAGCATGAACCAACTTGCAACCTATTTTTACATATCCAAGCTCCAGTAAATCTCAAATTTAGTATTTTATTCAAACTCTGTTGAGGCATTTTACTAACCTCATTCCCTTTTTGGCCTGTAAGACACTTTAGAATTTCCTAACAGAGTTTACTGTTGTTTAGAAATTTGCAAGGGCTTCTTTTCTGCAAATGCCACCAGTACATAATTTTGTCAACAATGCTATTGTCTCCTTTTACTACCACCTAAGTCTCCTTTTAGACTTAGACCTGCATCATTCATGGCATAAATTTTACTCTTGCAAGATAACTACCATCTCTCTCTTAAAACAAGATCAGTTTAGCAAATCACATAAAAGCTTCATTGTTTTGTCTTTCAAGACAAAGGTAAGCTTCCCTAAGCTTGAATTTATAGTTATTAAAAAAGAAAACAAGGGCTGGCCCGGTGGCTCAGGCGGTTGGAGCTCCCTGCTCCTAACTCCGAAGGCTGCCGGTTTGATTCCTACATGAGCCAGTGGGTACTCAACCACAAGGTTGCCGGTTTGATTCCTCGACTCCCACAAGGGATTGTGGGCTCCACTCCCTACAACTAAGATTGAGCACCGCACCTTGAGCTGAGCTGCTACTGAGCTCCCAGATGGCTCAGTTGATTGGAGCGCGTCCTCTCAACCACAAGGTTGCCCGTTCGACTTCACCAAGGGATGATGGGCTGCGCCCCCTGCAACTGACAATGGCAACTGGAACTGGAGCTGAGCTTTGCCCTCCACAACTAAGATTAAAAGGACAACAACTTGACTTGGAAAAAAGCCCTGGAAGTTCACACTGTTCCCCAATAAAGTCCTGTTAAAACAAAACAAAACAAGAAAAACACCACAAGCCATAAGAAAAAAAATATCCTGGGCAATAAAAAATTATTTTAAACCGGCTTTGGAACCACTTTTTGTCTAAGCCTCCTAATGGCACCTTTTAATTTGTAGGAGGCAGGCTGTATAAATGATTAGGTATGAAATAGAGTAAGAACTAAAATATATCAGCAGATTTTAATACTAAAAAAAGACAATATTTTTCATAGCAAAATATAAGAATTTCATAAATATTCATAATTATATTACTGAAATGATTTCTGAAAATGCTCAAAAGTTGTCATAAAGAAACCAGAATTTAGACATTTAAATGTGGGTTAAAAAACTAATCTAAATTCCTATAGCAGAGCCAGATGTTTCCTCTGGTTTCATTAAATGCTGTATCTTACTGAATTATGAAATAAAACACATTTATTTTTCTTTGTGTATAAATGAGATTTTAAAATCATTGACTTTGGTTATAACTTTTATATAAAATAATCTTAATAGGTTTGTAAGAACAAATCAGTAGTTTTTAGGAACCTCTCCAAAAGCTCTGAGTTTTAAAAAATAAAACAACAAACTTCAGCTAGGAAGACTCCTTTCTTATAGGGAATCCTACCGTTCTATTCTTCATAGAGTTTACATACATCCCTCCCCAGGTATCATGTTTTTGTTTTTTTTCATTGCATTGAGGTCTAAACAGAAGTGATTTTTAAGCTCCTGACATCTTATTCTTGGTAAGAGATTATCACAACTCTAGGGAAAAAGTAAAGCAACCAGCACACTGAAGAGTGATGCTTTGTTCATATTTTGGCCAAAGGTTTGCTTTAAGATATAGCACCCCCCCGCCCCCCCGTCAGAATGGAAGAATTTATCTGCCTTCTAGTTGATGGGGTTCAGACTTAAGATGGCCAACTAAATAAACATGGGGGACTGGAATTTCCTTGGAGGCATTCTGGAGGAAGTTTACATCCACTCCACCATGACTGGAAAGGTCTGGCTCACCATCCTGTTCATATTTCGAATGCTTGTCTGGGTGTAGCAGCTGAAAATGTTTGGCATGATGAGCAGCCTGGATTCATCTGTAATACAGAACAACCTGGATGCAGAAATGTATGCTATGATCAGGCCTTTCCTATCTCCCTCATTAGATACTGGTTTCTGCAGGTGGTATTTATGTCTTCACCATCCCTGGTCTACATGGGTCATGCATTGTACCGACTGAGGCTCTGGAGAAAGAGAAGAAGAGGGAGAAAGAGAGGAAGAGGGCAAAAGCTCAACTGAGAGGAGAACTGGAGAGGGTAGAGTTTGAAATGTCTGGGAATCGGAGGATATTAGAGCAAGAACTTTATCAGCTGGAGCAAAGGAAATTAAATAAGATTCCACTTGGGAACCTTGCTTTGCACTTATGTGAGACACATTTTAGCTCACTCTGTAGTTGAAATTGGGTTCATGATTGGACAGTATTTTTTATATGGAGTTCATTTAGAGCCTCTATTTAAATGCCATGGCCACCCATGTCCAAATATAATTGATTGCTTTGTCTCAAAACCAACAGAAAAGACAATATTCCTATTATTTATGCAATCCATAGCCACTGTTTCACTTTTCTTAAATGTTCTAGAAATTTTCCATCTAGGCTTTAAAAAGATTAAAAGAGGGCTTTGGGGACAATATAAATTGAAGGATGAGCATAATGAATTCTATGTGAATAAGTCAAAACAAAATCTTGCCAAATATCAGAGCACATCTGCAAATTCACTGAAGCGACTGTCTTTCTGCACCTGATTATAATGTGTTAGTGGGAAAGCAAACACACACAGTGTGCCCTCGTTTAAATTCATCTGCATTTCAGGCATATCCTGACAATCACAATGGAAATCATGAGAAATGCATTCTGGAAGAACAGGAAACTGCTTTCTAATGAGATGTGCATACTTAGTACTACCTGTAGTCATATTCAACACATCAGCTCAAGTACTATTGAAGACACTCATAAAATATTTGGAAAAGAAGTTAATGGTAACCAGTTAAGGGAAAAAAGAGAAATTGATGGCAAAGACAACAAAAGGAACCAGTACTTTAGAGGTCACTGTTCTATTCCAGGTTTTACTGTAGCTCTGAACAACCATATGGGGCAGTCACCCCAAACGGCTTTCTTCCTGCCAGCTAACTGCGCTGGGAAACCGACATGGCTTCGAGCTACATGGAGTCCCTCTATAGAAGATGAAAACTGGGCGTCACTTCCTAAAGGTAAACTCAAGGGCCAGTTCAGAGAGGGCACAATCAGAACCCTTTTTCCTTTACAAGGAGACTTCAACCAGCTGACATTCCAGACACTCCTAATTCTTCGGGAGACTTGTCCTGTGGATCTGAGTTGGTCAGAACCTGCAATAATCCTACCGCTTGTCCTCCAAATCATTTAGTGTTACTGACAAACAACCTCATTAGTAGGCAGGCTCCCACTGACCTTCAGATCTGAACAACTGTTGGATTTTAGACATTCTGCATATATTATTATAGAAGTAGCCTAGCGGTGGGTGGAGCATAGACAAAACATAAGGGCAGCTCTAAAGACCAGCCGCTAAGACAGACACCTGCAAACTCATTTCAAAAAAGAGAAAACAGCTCAAATTCTGAATTGTGAAGGATTAGTTTTAAAATCAAAGACATAGAGTTACCAAATCAGGATTAGTTTTTTTAGAATTTGTGAAAACTGATTTTGGAAAAATCATATGCTTAGAATTGAGGCTAAATGGATTGGAACCAGGATTTTCCTTGAAGGGACCGCAGCCTTAGTGATGGAGGAATATTTTCCTGTGAGTCCCCAGACGATGTAGATGATGTTGGATCTGCCGGCAGTTTCTGGGTGTAGGCTGGGATCGTGTCTCGTGAGACCGAAGAATGGAAACACGGTCCCAGGAGAGGCAAAGAGTTTTAAAAAGAGGATAGTTTATTGAAAGCAAAGAGTCAAAGATCCCGAGTGGGAGGGGGGTCCCGAATGGGGGTGGCCCCTGACTGAGGCAAAAAGCTCTTACTTTTATACCTTCCCTTCCCTAGCAAAGTATAAGAATTTCATAAATATTCATAATTATATTACTGAAATGATTTCTGAAAATGCTCAAAAGTTGTCATGAAGAAACCAGAATTTAGAATTTAAATGTGGGTTAAAAAACTAAACTTTTATACCTTCCCTTGTCTGTTTGGGGAAGGGGAGCTGTTTGAAGAAGGAAACTGTTTGAAGAAGGGAACTGGCGCTTTCTAATGAAATTCGTCTAACAGGTTTGTTCTGCTTGCCCATCCTAAAGGAATTAGCAAAGTAACCCACTCTTATCTATCAGATCTGCTCCATTTGTCAGGCCAAAAGGAATTTTATGATTAATCTCAAGGCCTTGTTACATTATGTCCTGGAGCAAAGGAGTGATTTCAAAACCTGGAGTTTTAGACTATGGCTGTCTTTGTTTATTCCACCAGGGACCTCCCTGTCTACCCAGGGACATGCTAACTATCCTGTATCATTAGCAGATTGTTTTTAATGTATATAATTCCTCCTTTTAGTTACTGATCTTTTATTTCTGTACACCGGTTAAATTTTGTTTGCTCCTGGGACTTGACTTAGTTCCCTTATAGACTGAAATCTGATGTGTCTTGTGTATAATCACAATGTTATCTAGTAAATAAAATCTTTAAAAGATTGGTGGCTTTCTTTGACCAGTTTATAGCATCGTGAATTTGGTGCCCAAATTGGAGTCCTGGCTTGACAACTGGTCATCTAATCTCGCCACTTTACTAACAATACCTACCCCACAGGTATAGTATGATTAAAATAATAAACATATGTTTAATACAGTACCTGGTACACAGTAAGCGCTCAATAGTGCTAGCTATTATTAGCACGTCACTGTTCACGCTACAGAGGCCCACATCAAGTCGGCCACAAAACAAGTAAAACTCAAAACGTAAAAGCTAGAACCGAAACATACGATTCTAAACACACTCCTCAAGCCATTGGAAATCCAAGGGTCGCCCTGCGTCAGTCTGGGTATTTTTTCAGGATGAGAGCCAAGAAGCCAGCACATATATGTTACCACAGCTTCCGCGGTCCCAGTTGAAACGGATTCGCCCACTACCCGTGTCAGGGCTTCCTTCCCCGGGGCAATAGTCCTAGTGCTCCTGGGCTCCGCGGGCCCGGTCCCTGGGCGCCACGCCCATCTTTGGCCCCACCTGGACACTTGTCTCGAGTTATCGAAACCTCACCTCTTGACGAGCAAATGAACCCGGCAGCGACCGGAAGAGGAAAGAGAGGTGAGGCTCGGGTAGCCAGATGGGCGGGCTTACGCAACCTCCCTCGGCTCAGCTCGCTATTGGACATCCAGAGCGTCCTGGTCGCCATGAAAACAGGCCACACCCCGGCCACCCCGGACCGTGGTTCACAAGTGCGCAGGCGCGCGCGGCCTTCCGCGCATGAGCAGTGCTGCTCAGAGCCCGCCAGCCACGGTCTCCGGCGCCAGCGACGCCGCTGCCGCTGTCACTATGGCCCATTACAAAGTGAGGGGGGCGCGGCGTGGCTGGGGGCGTGCGGGCGGTAGCCAGCCGCTGGTCGGCTCCGGGTGGGATTGGGGGCGCGCGCGCAGGTTTGGGGGCCTGAGGTAGCGAGGCGGAGGCGGGGTTTGCCGGACTCTCAGCGCCTTCTTCCTTCTCCGGCCCCCGGGTTTCGGCCACTGACCCGCCGTGTCTTCTCAGGCCGCCGACTCGAAGCGCGAGCAGTTCCGGAGATACTTGGAGAAGTCGGGGGTGCTGGACACGCTGACCAAGGGTGAGCATGGGCTAGGAGATGTTTCCTCGTGTCCTCGTCGTGGTCCTCGGGGCTGCGCCCGAGAAGCCGTGGCGTGGGAATGGAGGGCGTAGTGGTGCGACCCGTCCGGGGTCCAGCGAGGTGGGCCTCGGGGTTCGGCGGGGATCAGCACACGCTTAGTTGCCGGACACCGCCCGGATTGGGTAGCCTCGCTCACGCTACTACTCTCCCGGCCGGGATTGAAACTGTTGCAGCTGTTGCAAAGTCTCTCCAACTTCCGTTGCTTAGCCTCGAGCAGCCGCAGTGGGCATGTTTGCTAAAGACGTTGAGATCCAATTCCTCCCGCTTTACAGTTTCTGCGGAGTCCTCAAACTCCTGTTAAGAAACGTTTAACCTCGAACAAAGGGCAAGTGGGAAAATTTACCGATTTGAAAGTGCGCTATGAAGTAGCTAAGTGAGCCTAATCCCCGAAGTAGGCGAATCATAGTCTTTTAGGCTGTGGCTTTTCAACCCCGGTTTCATAGTCCATATCAATTCCTACTTTGTGCAGATTTCATAATTCCAGTAGAATTACAGTTTAAGGAACTTGAGGGCACATCAAAATGGTTATATTGTTTTCATTTTTTAAAATGGAAGCTGTCACACCGTGTCTCTTCCTCCAGGGTTCAGATCTAAGTAAGGTGCTTGAAGTTGGAGGGTTCCAAGAGATAGTTGGGGCACTGCTTATTTCATTAGCTCAGCAGTTGATTTGAATGCCTGTTACATATCACTCATTGGCTGGGGCTTTCAAGGGTGTAGAAGAGCTGGCAGGGATGAGGACTTGGGTCCACATGAGAAGAACAGTAAGTGTTTGGGAAATAATTTGGTAACTGCTCTTTGGCCAGAAGCAAGGGTTAGGAGAAAATTGTGGGAGAATTAATTCTGGCGTCTTAGCAGAAAGCAGGGCTTTGAATTCCCAAGCATGGGCTGGTAATTTTGAATTGCTACTTACCTTGGGTTTAGGTAATGGTTTCCCTATCTCCTTGCAAATAAGTTTCAGTAAACATTAAAGGACTACTCTACGAAAGCACCGAGCTTTGTTGTTTCTGGAAGTGTCACAGAGATTTAGAATCTCATCGACCCTCTCCCCTCAAAAAAACTCCACAAGTTCATTTCTTTCATTTAATCAACCATTTTATTCAGGTCTCTGTTCTAGGCACTGGGGATACAGTAGTGGGGAAAAAAATTCCCATATTTAAATGAGCTTATTTCACAGTTGGGGGAGACAGATAATAAATGCATAGGGTCAGCCAGGAGTGTTATGAATAAAAACAGCAAAGTAGGGGATAAAGAGTGATGGGTATGCCGTTTTTTGTATGGGGGATGGGTGGGGAGAAGGCAGCTCTTAAGTAACATTTAAGCAGAGACCTGAATGAAATAGTATGTGATGTCAAGAGTTCCAGGAAGTGTAAGGAGGCCAGAATGGCTAGATGGAGTGAGTGAAAGAATGGTAAAGGGCAGAAAAGTGACCCTTGTGGGAGGTAACTGAAGATGTACAGCCTTGTAGCCATATATGGATTTAACTTCATGAGAGATTGGAAACCACTGGAGCTTTCTTTTCCCTTGCTCCTATCTACTGGTCTCTAACCCTCAACCTCCCTAGATTTCCAGTTTCCTAAACATCAGACAACATACTATCTACTGATGTGATCTGTTTAAAATTTGATTTTCAGCTTCAAACATAGGTACTTTACATAGATTTAATTTATAATTTTTATCTAGCTTATTTCCAAGAGGATTTGAAACTGCTTCTAACATTAAAACACTGTAAGACTGGATGTCTACAGATAAAGATGATAAGTCATTTGGAAGAAGAAGTATTTTAGTTATTTTGAGCACTGTGTCAACCTCTAAAAATCCTGGCTGCTAAGGCAAAAAGGGGAACATCGGGTATAGAGTTTTTCTTGTCTGATTAAAAGGAAGTATATTCCATCTATAGAAAAACACAGGAAACTTGACATTTACATTATGTTCTGTGATTATCAAACTTTTAAGCACCACTGACAGAAATTTAAAAATGGAAAGAAATGGGATGGGGGAAGAAGAGGAAGACAGGATAAGAGTATTCATGTCTTATAAAATTAGGACTCAATAGAGATCAGTGGAAATTAACGGAAGAAACAGAAGTTAGAGCATATAATTTAAAGAAAAAGGTAGTAAGTACAGAATGAAAGGGTACTGTAACATTGAAAAGGGGAAGAGGTGAGGGTAGTAGTGGTGTAAACATTTTCTCAGAAAAATAGTTTTGTAAGTGTATTTAGAGATGAAGAGTAACTATCAACTCAAATTAAGGTGTTAAAAGTAGCTGCCCATTTGAGTTTTTACATACTGTCTATATTATTTTGATGAGTTACTAAAACTAAAAAATACAAGGGAAGCATGTAAGTTGGTTTACGACAGGAGTTCTTAACTTGGGGTCTAGATATGCACATTTTTTTATGTGTAGTTACATATTTTTGGCTTTTATCAGATTTTTCAAAGGGTTCCATGCACAAAAAAGTTAACCACTGGTTTAGAGAGATTTTTATCTGAGTAGTAAATCCTAGGAGGAATTTGTTCAATAGAAGGTGAGCAAGGTAGTGCTGACATGAGCTATTGGATGTGAAATCACTAAAATATTTTAATATTGATTTGAGCATGTTGATTACTGGTAAAGTTTTTGGTTGGTGGTTATTTAGCATGTTGTGTATGAAACTCATTCTTGAAGAACATTTTGAATTCATAGTTTTCCAGTAATTACCATAGCCACATTGGTTTTCTCCTAAATTTTTCTCAAATTTATCTGCCTTATTTCCACCCCTCTATCACTCTAGTGCAGGTGTCTTATTTTTTTCAACCTGTGATTACCACATTAGCCTCTTAACTGTTCTTCCTGCCTTTATTCTGGTCCTACTTGTTGATTTTCCACACAGCAGTCAAGAGTGATAGTATCACTCTCCTGCTGAAAATGTTTATGTGCCTTTTGTTCTTAGGATCAGAGTCCTGTTGAACTTGCAGGATCCTCCCTTGTCTGCCCCCGACCACCCTTCCAGCTTCTTCAGTAAATCACTGACAGTGGATACTCCTGCCACATGGTTCACACTCCATCCAGCCACACTTGAATTTCAGTTCCTCAATATGTTGTTCGTTTGCCTCCTGCCCTTCCCATCTGCAACCCTCATCACCTCAGGCTCAGGTCTTACTTCCCTTCCTTTAGGAAGCCTTCCCGGGTGTCCTTAGGCTGAGTTAGGTGATCTTCCAAAGTGCTCCCAAGACCCATTGTCCTGTACTGTCCCTTTGTACTCTTTTTTGTCTAGTTCCTTGCTTTTGCACTAGACTGTAAATTCATTGAGAGCAGGGACCATGTCTGTCTTGTTCACCATAGTATAGACAGTCCTAGCAATGTGCTTGGCACTTAATAATAGGCACTTAATATGCATATATACCGGGTTATGGAATACAATTTCAGCCATTCAAATTTAAGACTTTAATTGTTGCTTTTTTTGCTTTTTGATTTGCAGTATTGGTAGCCTTATATGAAGAACCAGAGAAACCTAATAGTGCTTTGGAGTATCCTTTTCATCTTTCAAGTCAGAAAAAGGCCTTATTTTTGGAACTCTGATCACATAGATAATAACGTTTAAAATACTTTTGATTATTGACAAAGTTACTTTCCTTTGAGTTTTTGGATGATGATCTCTGGGGAAATATGGGTGTAGGGTGGGGTGACTCTGATCAGAGATATTGATGCTACTCTGGGCTATTTCATTAGTTTCATTCAGCTCAAGTAAATTCTTAACTTTAATATTAGTTTTTTAAAGCATCACTTAGGAGCTGCTACCCCAGAAAATCCAGAAATAGAGCTGCTTCGCCTAGAATTGGCAGAAATGAAAGAGAAATATGAAGCTATTGTAGAAGAAAATAAAAAACTGAAAACAAAGGTAAATTTTTAAAAAGAATTCATGTTAAAAATAATTTTACCTTTAGTGATATGATCAAAACCTCACTAAAATGGACAGTAGGGGAGGGAGGAAGGTGAATATTAATCTCAGTTAATTGCAAGGCTGAATGGATGCCCTTTTTAGAAAACCACAGATAAATTATAAATAGGACAGCCAAGTGTGGTCAAGATTTTCTTAGGAACCTGCATCAACAAAAAGAGAATATTGGTTAATGCTGCTTATAAAAGTAAATGGAGATTTCTGAGTCTTAAGCAATTGATGTAAGTAGGTCAGTAAAGGGCCATTGCTAGTCATAATGTGGAGGCCCTGTCATGTGTTAATGTACCTCTGTAAATTTTGTTTGCACTTAATTTTGTCTAGTGCTGAAGTTTTTTCCTTTGTTTAAACTCCCATGAGAATTTTCATAAATTTCAAATTAGTCAACTCTAAGTCTTTGAGGTTTTACCACACTCTTAATCACACAATGCATTTTACATTACCCTAGGCCTTTCTCATGATGTGTTTTATCTTAACAACTCTGATAGCTAAATGGAACAACTCAAATCTTAGCCTAGTGCTCTTCCACAACTTAACATAAAAGAAAATGCAGTATCTTAAATTACCAAGATTCCATAGTGTGCAAATGCCACTTAACTCTTGGGCATCTTGTAAGTCAAAGACATTAGCAGCTCTTCATTGACTGCTAGATTCATGTCATGTAATTCTTTTTCTCTACTTTTTAGGAGAAAGTTCAGTAAACTTTTGGTGGAGGGGAAGAAAGTTCCTTATTATAAGCCACAGCGTCTTTGGGAAGATATAGCTTATTGCATGTCAAATATTTCAGCAGTGTAGCCATGAATTGTAATTAAATCTTAGTTTCCTAGTGATAGTAAAAGTTTATGTAAAAAGAGCCTTCATTAGGTTTGCTTGTATTAAATCTTAAATCATTGAATGGTTATAAAAGGATAGGATATTAATACAAACTTACTGACAAAAATTGAGTAATAGTTGACTCGTTTTGTTACCATTACATTTTTTACCCAATATAGAATTAAAATTCACCTAAACTCCTCTGTCTTTGCCCTATAGCTTGCTCAGTATGAACCACCTCAGGAGGAGAAGCGTGCTGAATAGGATTCTTCTCAGTTGAAAAGACACTGAAAAATGGTTTTGTATGACTTGAATAGTTTGTATAGTATATAATCTTTTCTGAACAGATGCTATAGAACTCTTTTAATATGTTTAATTCACCTATTACACTTTAACTGTTATAAACACATATACTTAGAATCACCAATAAAAACTCAATATAACTTTTTTTGAGTCTTAAAAGCAGGAGAATCCAAAATGAACGCTGAAAAAATTCTAAACACAGCCATCTAATTCATTACTTTAAAAGACATTCTGTTTTTCAGTCTGACTAGGAATGACGGTACTGGTTGTATTTTAGCCAAGGAAGGTTAGCATGGAGCTGTTTCTTGGTTTAGTTCAGGATATGAGCACAGGTACAGTCATGCTTTAAAATGTAGATGATACTGTTCATATTCTCTGTGGGCAGCTGGAGAGATCTGTGTGACAGATGCTTCTGTGTGGATGGGTTCCCATGAATCTTTTGCTTTTTTATATCATGTGGGACAAATAGTTCTTCTTTGCCACCACTTTGCCTTAGATACCCGTGTGTGTGCCAGTTTGAACTCTGATACCATGTTTTCCTTCTATGCAATCATGCCCTATCTGATAATGTTGCCTTGCTTGCTCTGTGCTTCATTGGGCCTACTTGCACATTGGCCTTTCTGTGTTGATTTTCAATTTGCTGTAATAGCAGTTACCCTGATTGTAATTTATATAACTTTAAACAGGATCACACTGTTCCGCTGTATTAGTTGCTTAGTTGAGCACAGAACAGAGGCAATATAAAATTCTGGGTTCACACACAAGTTGGGATGAGAAGGGGAATGAGCCATATATCGTGGAAAATTATAGTTTGCGGGTATAATTATATAGTGCTTTTTTCCCTCAAAGTATTTTTATAGCCTTGAAGTCATTTTATCTTCATTATCCCTGTGAAGTAGGTAGGGCAAGCATGAGGGGAAGTTGGGTGCTGAATTTTTAGGCCAAAGACTGATGCTAATACAAATTATTTACTAACTGTAGAACCTTGGACACATTAGTTAACTGCTCTGAGATTCACTTTCCTCATCTGTTAAATGAGAAGAATATGTGTGCTGCCTACCTCACAGGGTTGTTGTGAGGGTCAAATGGAATGTATGTGAAAGATTTGTAAATGGTAAAGCACTATATTCTTGTTTGTTAGTCCTTTCTCCTTTCTTTTAGAACACCTAAAAAGATGTTTTGTTTTCTAAATCATTAATTTTCCTTACTGATTGACTGACATTATTAAGTAGTCCTATTTCATGCATCTTATCCAGATTGTTAGAGAACCTGTCTTTATTTTTCGGTCAAAACACAGAGAAAAAACAATCCAATGAAAGCTGGTTTAACTAGCAAAAGTCTCGGCACCTGCTGGAAACTGTCACTAAGCCAATTTTAAGGGCATTTTAATCAGTCATATTGGCAGGAATATGGTAATGGTCTGGGTCTCTTTTAGTCACAAGTTTGTTTTCGGAGGGGGGCCAGATACTGTTGGAAGAACATACACTTGAATATTGGTTTATCTTTTACCAATTTGAGTGCCTCCTACATGGACAGCAGTGTATTGAGTACTGGGTGTTATAAAGATGAATGACTTGAAGTTAGTTATGAGACATGTATATAAGCAATTACAGTGTGGGATAGGATGTGCAAAAAGTCAAAAGAATAATAAAATATGGCCTCATAGGGGTTTTGGAAGAGAGGGAGACTTGGCTTCTTTAAGCAGTTGGTATGACAGTCCCTTTGTGTATACAGACAAGTATAACTTTTCTGGTAGCCAATCCTCCTTTGCATTTTTTTCCCATGGGACTACTATTAATATTTATGTAGTCAGGTGACTGTCTCTTGTACCATCCTTTTGGACAGAATGGCAACCCATGGGTTGGATAATCACACTTTTTGGTGGAACTGACCTGCTAAATTGCTGTACCAGTCAGTGCTATTTAAGAATTTAGGGTCAGCCTGGCCTCTGGAGGTCTTCTTCAACATTTCTATCAAGGTCTTGGATGAAGACAGTATACAAGAAGAGGCTCAATGGAGTAGAAAATAGATCCCATCCATTCAGTTCCTGCTGTGCTTCAGCTAACATCTATAAAGTGCTGATTTTGTATCTTGCCTACCTCACAAGGTTTTGTGAGGAACAAATCAAATATAATGTATGAAAGGTATCTTGCAAATTGTATAAGACTACATGTGGGTCAGATGGTAGTGATGCCAAATCTGTAAGTGCCACAAAGTTGGAAGGGCTGGTTGATAGGCTATTGAAACATGCTTGAAAATGCTTAACAACTTGGGAATACCCGAACTTCTGGGCCTAAATAAAAAAGCTGAAAGATTAAGTCTTATATTTAGGTTAAAAAATGCAGTTATACAAGTTTACGCACTAGAACTGCTGACAGTACTAGTTCTAGTTATTATCAGTGGGAACTACTTATGCTCTATGGATAATAAAACAAAAAATTCCATTCTGGAAAGCATTAATAGAAATATTGTCCAGGTGCTAAACAGTCATCCTGAAAGCTGTATTGGTCAGTATTGCATTGTAGACACCAGGGATTTGATAGATGCTGACAAACTCAAATGCATATATATATATATATATATATATATATATATATATATATATATATATATATAAAGGAGAGTGACCAATAGGGAGAGGGCATTTGACAATATAAGGCTGTTCTGTCCAATATGGTAGTCATAGCCACATCTGGCCATTAAAATTAAGTAAAATCCAAAGTTCAGTTCCTCAGTCACACTAGCAACATTTCAAGTACTCATTCCACATAGGCTACTATAATGACCAGTACTGATGTAGAACATTTCTGCCATCTAACATTCTGTTGGACATCACTGTAGAAGGAACAGTTGTAGGAACTGAGTGTGTTTAATGTGAAGCAGAGCAGACAGTGGGTAATGAAGACTGCAATCTAGGGCTGTCATTAAAGAGATGAAGACTACTCCTGTATCATTCCCTTTTTAAGCTCCAGGGAGTGTGAGTTTTGGCCTGAAGAAGAGACTTTGTTTTAAACAAAGTTCTATCAGTGGAATTGGCTGCCTTTTGAGATAGTGAGCTCTCTTCCTTTTAAAACTATTGAAGTGTATGCTATATGTCTATTAGAGATGCTGTAGAGTAGATCCTCTATAGGCAAGAAGTTGCACTACATGACCTCTAAGGATGTATCCTACCTTTAACTTCTAGATTCAGACATAACCAAGTCCCAAACCTGCATGAACATGCTTTCCCTTCATAATCAAGAGGTTAGTTTCCTTGGAAGACCAGTATCACCCCACCCCCACTATCGGAGGAAGATCCTCTTTTGTCCAATTTCCATTCTAAAGCCTGACTTTCCATCCCTGGAGGGAGGAAATTCCTTTAGCTTTCTCAAATACTTGGTGACAGACATTTACTTTGGTTTGCTTTCATTCATTCCTTTGATCTCTGACTTGGAGGTCATAGAAGATGCAGTGCTCAATGAGGGGATGGAATTACTGGAGAATCAGACTTTGGATAGGTGGGTAGGTGGGGAAATTGAGTCCTGTTGAGTTTGAAGTGGCAGCAGTATTCACTGTCAGTGATTTGCTCTTCTACCTGCTAGAACTGTTATTACATTCGTCACTCTGCCGTGTTTGAGGTTTTGCCCACATTCTGGCTGGCTGCTCCATACCTTTGCATCTCCCACCCATAGCCATCCATCTTAGTCCTTGCTCAGACACCAGGTCCTTGTAGACTTTCTCACCCTCCCAACTCCCGAGCATTTTCATCTGTACCTTTGACCTTCCCACCCTGTATCTCGTACCAAGGCTACTTACGGAGAGGTCCGATATCTATTAATCTTCTAACAACGGGGAAGCAGGCAGGGTCCGTGTCGATTCCAGTTTTGTGCTCCTTGTGCCCCAGGACTTCGCAGGCATCAATAAACGTTGATTTGGGCGAGTACAATTGTAGTAGGAGGACAATCCTCGCAGATGCCCAGAGAGCATCTCCCGTTGCGATGGCCTCCGGAGCTCCGAAGATGGCAGGACAGCGGTGAGAAACAACGCGCGTAGCTGGGCAGGACCTAGGTGCGGGCTGGGGCGGAGGGCAGAGGGCTCGGCCCGGCGGGGCCACCCTCCTCGTGACTCCTCCTCCCCCCACCTCGGCTCCGAGTCAGGTGATTCCGGGCACGTGACGGACACCACCTACCCTGCTGTTTCTGAGTGGCAACTTGAGCGGCCAATGAACGGCTGGGTCTCGGAGTGAAGCCAATGAGGGCCGGGCTCCGGGGGGCGGGCCGCACGGCGGTGGGGGCTGCCGGGGGCGGCGGCGGTGGCGGAGAACTGGGGAGGCGGCGGCCTGGCTTGGCCTGGCCTGGCCTGTCAGGGCGCGGGTGGCGGCGGCTCCAGCACCATGTCCCTGCAGTACGGGGCGGAGGAGGCGCCCCTCGCCGGCAGTTACGGCGCGGCGGATTCGTTCCCAAAGGACTTCGGCTACGGCGTGGAGGAGGAGGAAGAGGAGGCGGCAGCCGCGGGCGGCGGGGTTGGGGCGGGGGCTGGCGGAGGTTGTGGCCCGGGGGGCGCTGACAGCTCCAAGCCGAGGATTCTGCTCATGGGGCTCCGGCGCAGCGGCAAGTCCTCCATCCAGAAGGTGAGTGAGGCCGCGCCGCGTCCCTCCGTCCCTCCCCCGCCCCTTCCTGGGGGCTCCGGTGGCCGCCTGGCGGGGGAGGCCCCTGAGGAGGGCGGCGGCCCGGGCTGGTCTGCAGGGCTTTTCCACCGCGCTTTCTCTTCTCTGGGGAGCAGAGCCCGAGGCGCGGCCCGTGCGAGGACCCCGACCTATAAGTGCACGCCCAAGTCAGCTGAGGCCGAGTGGGTCGCCGAAGGCGAAACTGGCTGGCAGGAGGCAGGTGCCCGTGGCACCGCCCGGGACCTCCGCCTCCTGGGACCCAGCGCCTGTGCCTTTACGAAACTGAGACCTACTCCCCAGTTATAACTCGGAGAACTTCACGGACTCCCTCCCCTGCCCCGTTTTTGTGTGTGCCACTCACTTCAGGTGACCTGAGTTTGCAGGACTTTTCAGGTGAGCCCCAGGGAGCAGCGTCAGAATGTTGTGACTAAGTCACTGGCCATTTGAATGCTTGCTCTTGTTACTAGCACGAAGGAGACTTGACTGTAACATTATTGGAGATTGGGGCTATTATGCCACCTATTTTAGTACTCGTGGCCTGGTGAGTATAACACTGGTGATGTTACTCCTGTCTTTGTGATTACAGAAATCTGAAACCTTGAGAATATTTGCAGACCTAGGTCAGTCCATTTTCTTTCACTTGGGGTCTGCCGGGACCGAATGGAGGTCTGTACACTTTTTAGTAAGGGGTAAATAGAGGCAAGGTTGGCCGCCTCCATCAGCCATCGCCCCTTTACAAAGTGAGCTGGTCAGAAAACACCAGATAACCTGCTCTTTTGCCCTTTCCACTCGGTTGCAAAGGTCCATCCAGAATAAGCCTGTGTACGATATTTGGGAGATATGATGATTTTAAAAAGTAGCCTTCTTCCGAATTTACTAGATTACTGTGTTTGAATTTACTTTTCACCTCTACAGCAAATTTGGGTAAATTTTTGGTAGGTTTTTAGCAAACTGATTTTAATTTTTTTCCCCACTTATGACTCACTGGGAGTAGCTGTCCATTTTTCTCTCTAGAAAGTAACAGAGGCATATCGGTTTTATGTTAGAGTTGTACGGATTATGATTATTGTGATTCTTAATTGCCTTTACCATTTCTTACCGTAGCTGGCTTTTCTCTGTCTATTCCCAGCGTCCCCTCCCTCCTCCTCCCCTTACCACTTTCTACTTGGTATAATTACTATCTTTGTTTTATTTCTTCCACAAGACAGCAAACTCAATGAGGGCAGGGTCCAGTCGGTTTCATTTCTGATTATTCCTCAGAGCCTAATGTAGGCATTCTAGTAAGTTTTCAATGAACAAGCTTCTTAAACTTGAGCTATAAGCTTTCATAATCTTAAAGCAGATTTTGGCAGAATTAGTACAATTTAACAGGAAAAAAATCAATTGAGAGACAATGTTACTGCTAGTATTGAATATGGTGCAGAAAAAAGAGGAAAGTTTCAGTTCTAAAATAGGCTGAATGGAAAGTAATTTGGTATCTTCTGCTTTATCAGAAGTAAAAGGACAGTGACTAGCAATAGATACACCATTCACTTTTTATCTCTTTTAAAATTTTTGCTGTGGGATCAGATTCTTTAAATTATGTTAATTAAGGGTAGAATTTTGAACTTTAAGTACAAAATTGAATAGTCACAAAATTGTGTTCTTTCTTTTAACAGGTGGTGTTTCATAAAATGTCACCCAACGAGACCCTCTTTTTGGAAAGTACCAACAAGATTTATAAAGATGACATTTCCAATAGCTCCTTTGTGAATTTCCAAATATGGGATTTTCCTGGGCAAATGGACTTTTTTGACCCAACTTTTGACTACGAGATGATCTTCAGGGGAACAGGAGCATTGATATATGTCATTGATGCACAGGTAGTTAGGAATAATGATGTTTACTTTTTTCCTCTGGTATCAACAGATGTAGAAACAAAGTAGAGTTGTTTATCTTCTTTGTCATGTGCTTCTTGCAGCTTATTTTGTTGCCAGTTGATTCCCTAGCAGTGCAAGAGATGCAGAGTGCTTTGGGAGTAGGCGTATCATTGTACAAGTACAGAATAGCAGATGACTAGGAGATATGGTTATAGCCTTGAATTGTAGTTAATGAGCAGCTTTCCACTTTTATTTGTTAGTAGAAGACATTGCTGTACTTTTATTAACTGTTGCAATAGTGATGTCACTCACTGAAAAGATCTCATCAATGCCCTTAACAGCAGAAGGCATATGAGAACTGAGTCTGTAAATATTAAAGTGGATGATTTACTTAATTGTCCAAATTGAGTTTAGCCCAACAAGCATTTACTGAGGGCCTAGTAAGTGGCAGGCGCTCAGATGAATGGGGGACATGTCCCTGTCCTTAAGAAGCTTTTTATAAGCTTAAACATTAGTTGGGAATGCTTTCTGAGTGACAGGCTCTGTAATGGGTGCTTTCACATACCTGATCTAATTTAATTTATTCTTCACAATACTGTGAGGTAGGTACTATAATTCTAGTTTTACAGATGAGTAAACTGAGATCACAGAGTTTAAGCAACCTGCTTAAAGTCACACATCTAATAAATGGCAGAGCTGCGATTACTTTAAAAAAATTCTATTGGGAAGGAATGTCATTTCATTTTTCCTTTCTTTATCATTAACAAAAATTTCAAGTACTGGTAATTGAATTTTGTTATCTTGAGAGATTGGAGCTATATTTAGTGGTATAAATTACTGTATTTGAATGTTTGAGTATTTATGAATAATTAGGATAACATTTTTCGTGGTTGGGGACAGAGGTGGTTTGAGACTTTCTTAACTCATTTCTTGTCTTTTGCAAGATTTCTTTGTAAAAATGATTTTGTTCTGACTTACAGGATGACTACATGGAGGCTTTAACAAGACTTCACATTACTGTTTCTAAAGCCTACAAAGTTAACCCAGACATGAATTTTGAGGTTTTTATTCACAAAGTTGATGGTCTGTCTGATGATCACAAAATAGAAACACAGAGGGACATTCATCAAAGGGCCAATGATGACCTTGCAGATGCTGGGCTAGAAAAACTCCACCTTAGGTAACAAACGAGTGTTTGATATGGGAGCCCTGAAAAATGTGTAAATGTCTTCCCATCTCTGTCATGACAAACATAGCTTTCTGTCACTGGTATACCTTTCCCAAATCTGTAATGTGTTTGATTTCTTCTTTGTTAAATTCAAGCTGTTTTGGGAGCCTGATGTTATTGAGAAATTACTTTCCTGCTTTTGTGCATTTTCCTGGAGGTTGAAGTCATGTGAAGTGTTTCTGTTTGTGCTTTTACAAATTCATCCCAAGAGATCAAAGTCAGGCTGTTTCCTCATGGCATAAAACTGATTTGGGACTCCCTAGTGTCATCACTTTTTTTTTCCTTCTTACCTCAGTTCGACTCTCTTGTCACATTTGTTATAGAACTCTGTTTTTACAGTATTTTTCTCAGTAGGAAGAGCCTTCTAAAGGTGATACATGTTCAGGTCTCGACTCCAATGTGTCTTGGTTATGTGTTTTAAAACACTTTGTGCTTTCATGAAACTAAAGTTTGAATTAGGTGGGTTTAGCCAATAAATCTGCCTAAGGCTGCTATTAAGTTTAAAAACTGCTGGCTCATAACCCTGTCCCCCTCCAAGCCTCACTGTCGTTGCAGGACCTTCTCACATTGCTAACCTTTCAGCCTAAGTACCATTGAGAAATTATTAAAGAACCTACTAGTTGGGATTGATGATTTGTGTTCTGATAGTGTGTGAGGAGTATTTCCTACATCTTATATTTTTTTGGTGTTACAGGTAGAAATGAGTAATAAAAAGTACCCAAGAAAGTTATCTTGATATAAACAGCTTAAAGGGGAAGCAGGAGAGAGACACAAGCAGAGCTATTTCCTTATCCCTTGTCTGTTACAGTGACTTCCTTATAGGCTCAAGCCAACCCCCATTCCTGCCAGTAATATTCCTTCGGGCCTCAGGTTTCAAAGTCTTTGAAACCTCAGTTATTCTTCTAGGAGATCATGTAGAAAAGTCTCATTGATCTCTAGTTTGCCTGGGTTAAAATTTTAACATATTTATAAGTAATTCATGCTTTAAAAAAATTCAGCAGTATTTGTAAGAGAAAGTAAAAGTGCCTCCCCATGAAATTCCTCAATCATATTTTTTGGGAATCCACTATTAATAATGGATTTTAAGCCTTGATTGTGCTGTGTTCCCCAGTGCCCATGGGAATCCTAACTGCTTTTCTATAGCATTTCTGTGTCCCGTTCCAGGGCATCCTGCTCCAGTGGTATACACCATTCCTTTCCCCAGTTCTTCATAGGACCCTAGGCCTTGTTAACCTCAGTAGAATTTTGCATCAAGATTTTAATAATTACTAGCAGTCCTGTGGATGAGATTCCATTCGCTATTCTTGTTTCCAGAAACTCAGCTTACTAAAATGCCCTGTTTGTCCTGTCCCCGTCCACCTCCAAGCCTCAATGTCGTTGCAGGACCTTCTCACATTGCTAACCTTTCAGCCTAAAGGAAACACTAAAACATTCTTTAGTCCCTGGTGCCTTTGGGGGGTCATCTTGGCCTTACCTATGCCCTTGCTTTCACATCTCGAGTAGAGCCCCATCTTGCATAGGATTAAGTTCTTAGGTCAGCTCCTTGAAAGTATCTTTAAATTACCTGTGAAGTGTGATACACACAATTCTGTGTTTCTGATTTTGTAATATATACTTACAAATGTGTCACTGATGCAACTACTTAATGAAGAGTATACTTTCTAAGCAAAAAATCAGGTAGAATTGTCCACACTGTTTAAATTGTTAAAGGCCTGCTTCTCTCTCCCTCAAATGTGTGTTTGTTAAATCTACAGATATTAACTTCTCTACCGTATATCCTTCTGGGCCACCAGCTCCCATCCTCCTTAATATGTTATTTACATAAATTCTAAGCACCAGTTGTATTCATTTGTTTATTAAGCAGATATTTATGAGCACTGTTCAGGGCAGTGGGCTTGCAGCTACAAGCCAGACTGATACAGTCTCTGTCTTGGTGGAGTTTGCGTTCTGATGAATGAGACAGCTCAAAAGCACTTATAAATAAATGTATAGTGTAATTTTAAGTACTTATTGATACTATGAAGAAAAATAAATTAGGGGAAAATGGTAGAAAGCAGTGGGTACGGGGGTACTATTTTAGGTAGGGAGGTCAGCAAAGAACTTTCTGAGGAGATAACATTTTAGTAGAGACCTGAATTAGGTACTTATTTACTATATGTCACCAATCCCTCTGAGCTTTCTCTTGGTTTTTGTCAAATATTGGCTTAAGAAACCGAGCTTTTTAGATCAAATTGCAAAGACTTAGGTGAATATTTTAAGTTTCTGCATCTGAAAATGCTTCCTGGGTACTGCCTCAATTGCCTTCTGTGTAAATGCAGTAAAGGGATGGCGAACCACAAGCCAGGTGGGGACACTGCATTTATCATCTTGAACGATGGGAATGGTGGACAATATTAAAAGGCTTTATTTGAACTTACTGAAATCAGATGTTAAGAAACTTAAAATTTTGTGTATTATGACAATTGTCACCAAACTTAAGATATTTTTCAAATTAATCTGTTATGTCTTTCAGCTTTTATTTGACTAGTATCTATGACCATTCAATATTTGAAGCCTTTAGTAAGGTGGTGCAGAAACTCATTCCACAGCTGCCGACCTTGGAAAACCTGTTAAATATTTTTATATCTGTAAGTGAGCTATTTAATTCACTATAGTTTTCTATTCCATTTTCATTGAATTTGTTTGTATTATCACATTCTCTAAAAAAAAAAAATGGCTTGAGTTTGTCTGGATCCAGTTTAAAGACTAAATGACACCCTTAACATGCAAAGTAAATGACATTAAAAAGTGGCTTGAGTTATTTTCTGAATTCTTTCCTTAGTACTCACCCTTTTTGTCTTAAAATTAAAAATTTCCTCATGTTTTCTTAATTAAAAATATCTTCATGATACCTGTTTCCTGAAGGAAAAGTAGTAACTGGAAGGACTGGCTTTTGGGAATTTGACTCAGTTTAATCTCTGAGGTCACATTAAAAAATTGATCTTTTCCTTTCCTTGCTAACTGTAATGATAGTGTCATATTTCCATTCTTATATTTTGAGGATTCAGCTTAATAAAAAGATATCCCCCAATAAATTTAGCAGTCAGCCATTATATTTTCCAAACATTACTTTAAAGGACTCAATGTGTAGTTATCTCCAGTTCTTTTGGGCTTTTGGGTTATGCTAGTTGTTGACGTCAAACTAATTCTTTTATGTTTTGCTAATTGTCATGTAAAGTCTTTCTGGTAGACGATTAAAAGTTCAAATTACTTTTGTCCCTTCCCTATGTAGTCAGACTTTCTCCTTTTGATCTTCTATGGTAGAAAGGTCATTCAAATCAGAGATTGATTATTATAACAAGAAAGGGTTATTGAAAATGTAGCAAGTTTTAATTTTGGGAGGATTTAAAATTTAAAAAAATTTTTTTGGTGATGTCTTAGAAAATAATTCACTTAAGAGGAGGAAATAAAAAAATTTGACTAATGCAATTATGTCAGTAAATCAGAGCATAGAAATAATTTCATTTTGGATAATAGAAGTGTCTCTGAACCAAATACTAGTTGGTTATTTTAGTATTGAGTTGTATAGTTAAAAAATGTCCTTGGATGGTCATCAGTAATTCAAGATCTTTGATAAGTTACAAACTGTGATTCATAAAAAAAACTGAACACTTCCCTCAATTTTGTTTTTCCAAGAATTCAGGTATTGAAAAAGCTTTTCTCTTTGATGTTGTCAGCAAAATCTACATCGCAACAGACAGTTCTCCTGTGGATATGCAATCTTACGAACTGTGCTGTGACATGATTGATGTTGTAATTGATGTGTCTTGTATATATGGGTAAGTTATGTACGTATTTCTGCGAGATCTCTGGTGGAAAACTACCATTTCGGTTTGTTAGGGGGAGTCATTTCTGAGGCTTCTAGCAAGTACTGTCTGAAGCGGACTTATTCTGACCATAGTGCTTCAACTTGGAGCATAATTTCTCTGTAGGTGGGCCGCTGGTTCCGTCTTAACACCTTCGGAGCGGATGCATAAGAACCATTAACACGTTGCGTATGGATCACGAGAATCCTCACGAGGGATTTAAACCCTGCCGTACGCAACCTGTTAAAAAAGCTACACTTAGGTATCACTGAAAGTTTCTCCTGCTATTATTTGGGGGGGTTTGCACTGCATCGTCTCACTTAGGGACTTAGCTAGATCAAAAAACTAGATTAATTAAAACATCCTGAATAACAGACTGTACTGATTCTTAATTTAACCTCTGGCTTTGTGGAATGAGTTCTTAATTTTTTAGAGAGCTAAGAAACTAGGAATTTGGAATTAGGATGTCAGAAGGACTTATAAAAATTTGACCTGTAAGCCTGAGTTTCCAAAATAAATCTCTAAAATGTAAACTCGATGTAAATTCACCAAACTACAGAAATTTATAAAAGCTAGCAAAGATGTGATTTTATAGAGTAGCCCAGAGGATGAGTGAAAACTTTGGAGAATTACTGGTATTTCAAAGACCAATAACTTCTGTTGACTGGTAGCCCCGATTCTCCTGATATGTTAACTTCAGCACTCACAAGGCTTTCTGATACCTGTGTCCTGTGTCTTTTGTTCTTCTCTGCTCCCCCTCTTTCATTGCTCTGTCCCTTCCCTTCACCTTGGTCTCTCTGCCTAATTTGTCAGTGTCTTTCTTTAGCTGCCTTTGATAGGAGAATGTGTTTGTCTCACCTGTTTTTCTTGTCTATTCTTGTCTTCTGTTTCACTTTTGTGATTACTTGCTCTCCTTTGTTTTCTTTCCATAATGAAAATGAGATGTCTATTTATTATATTATTCAGTAAAGTTTAATGTTTGCATTCCTAATTTTAAAAATGGATGAATAGAACATTTGCTTTTTCTTTAAAACAAATAAAAATTTTGTTTTAAATCAATGTTTTATAATAAAATCAAACGTAAAGTTTATTTTCAGTATTAGGTATGTTGTAAAATATAAAGTACATTATGAAAGAAAAAAATCTGTTATCTCATTATTATTAACACAATCTGTGTAATTTGGTGTGCTTTATTATAGTTTAATTTGCTTCATAATTGTTGATTTACATTTTTTGAAGCGGGACTACCTATAACAATTCCAGGATGACTATTCTAATTTAATAAATGAAAGCTTTCAGACCCTGTCCGGCTCACTTCGCAAGATCAGGATTCTATAGTATCTTTGATAGACTGTATTTATTTTAGGTTTTCTCTTACTCTTTTTCACTAATGGCAGTTTTCATATTTTAGGTCCTTTATATGCAGACTGTGTCAGTACAGATTAGTATGAGAGAAGATTTGAGCCTGCTGTATTGCATGCATTTTAGGTAAAGGAAGGTTTGAATGCATGCATGGAATGCTGCAGCAAAGTCTGGGAATCCTATACTTCAGTGAGAACTTCTGTTCCAATATATTTAAGCCAGTATTCTTCTTTCTCAAAAGACATTTGGGAAACTGGGTGGAAAAACTTGTCAGTGTGAAAATTAAATGTGACAAAATACCAAGTTGGGAAACCTGTAATGAACAGTCCTTTCTTTTAAAACAGGTTAAAGGAAGATGGCAGTGGAAGTGCTTATGACAAAGAATCTATGGCAATTATCAAACTGAATAATACAACTGTCCTTTATTTAAAGGAAGTGACTAAATTTTTGGCACTGGTCTGCATTCTTAGGGAAGAAAGTTTTGAACGAAAAGGTAATGGCATTTTAAAAAGCTTTTTTTATGTTCTCGTCATAATTTCTTAGGTTCTTGAAGACAAGCGAGAATAATATTACAGTGTTAGACGATTAAAAATTCAAATTACTTTTGTCCCTTCCCTATGTAGTCAGACTTTCTCCTTTTGATCTTCTATTTTAAATCAAGTGTTTTATTCCAGCCTCTTATTTCGGATCCTTTCATTACCTAACAGCCTGCAGTTTGGCTTCCCCCGGAACCAGTTTACTGAGATGATTTCTTTTAGAGGTTACCAGGTTACCTTCTTGCTGCATTCAGTGGTGTTTCTCATTCTGTAGCCTCTTCGGCCTTCTGAAGTACGTGACCTTGTCAGTCCCTCCTTTCTCGGAGCTTTCTTTTCTCTTTGCTTCCCTAAAGCTGAACTCCCCGGGTTATTTTATGTATTTGTTTCTCTGACTATCTTTCCTGTTTCTTCTGACTGTCCCCCCCCCTCCCCCAGTTCTGAGCATTCTTGAGAGCCAAGTCTTTCTGCTCACTTCTCTTACTCTCCAGGTTAGCTCATCCAAGCTGTGTTTTCTGACTTGGGCCCATGTTCCTGTCCCATGTTTGGAGCTATTAGTAAGACATCTACACATAAATATTTGATTATTTTGTCCACAGTGTCAAAAACTGATGAATATGTTTCCCCTTGCTCTGTGGCTCTCCTGGTTGTCCTACTTCTGTTATTAGGACATTTTTCTGGTGTCCAAGCATAGATATCTGTAGTCAGGTAATCAGTGGTAGTATTGCTGAAGGGGCTCTTGCAGATAAGAGGGCATTCAGTGTTCTCTTTTTTCCATTCTTTTCCTGTATTGTTTACATTGAATTTTCACCAAATCTTATCATTTGTTTCTTGGGTTTTCTTTTTTCTTTCCCTCCAGGCTTGGGGTGCTGCAGTACCTTTCTTCTTGAGGTTATGCATTCAACATGCATATATACGTACATACATACACATACATATATATACACACATATATTTATATTAAAGACTTAGTATGTATCATCTTTTATTCCGAAGGCAGACTAGATTTTAGAAAATTGCTTTTATCATGTTATTTACTTAAGGATCTATAGTAGTGCCCTGTTATTCACTGCAACAAGTCCGTGCTCTTCTGGCTGAGATTTTAATATCAATTAATATTAAATGAATTAATATTATTTTATTAATGTTAATATTAATGAGTTATTTCAGATATGCAAAACTTTTTGGATAAAACAAAAATTTTGCATTCCTTTGAGCTTAAGAGCTAAAACATGACAAATATGTATATGTCCTCTGTGTCTTCTGTGTCTTCTCAATTGAAAACCCCTCCTTTACACTCTGTGGATTGTAGTGTTTTATTTTTCCCATGCGTGATTTACTCTTTTACTTCACATCTATCCTTTAAACAGTATAGCGTATTGTACATTTTTGTATAAATAATGTAAAAATGTAAGTAGTCTCTTCTGTGACTTGCTTGTTTCTCTTCCTTCAAGATTGTTTTTGAGATTGATCCATACTGATAACATGTAGCTCCAGTTTATTCATTTTCACTTCACTGTCACACCATATTTCATGGGTTGGATATACCACAATTTCTTGTCTTATTGCTGGATATTTAGATTATTTTTAAAATTAAAAATAGTTTTGCAACAAATGAACATTTTCCCTTTACACATGTGGGGAATTTCTCTAGAGTATGTACTGTGTTTCCCTGAAAATAAGACCTAGCCAGAGAATCAACTCTAATGCGTGTTTTGGAGCAAAAATTAATATAAGACCCGGTCCTATATATAATATAACATATATAAGATATATATATATTATATATAGGACCGGGTCTTATATCATATATCATATATTATATTATATTATACTATATTATACTATATTATGTTTTTGTTATGTGTTATGTTATATTTATGTTATATTCTATTATATTTACTATGTCTTATTTTGGGGGAAACACGGTATTTAGGAGCGGAATATATAGAGGACATAATATCTTTATTAGGTATTGCTTTGCATTTTCACCCCAGCAGTATTGTGTGGGAGGTCTTGTTACTTCATGTCCTTGATAATGCTTGCTTTGTTAAGATTGTTTAGTTATTTTTCAGCTGGGAGGTGTGAAATGGTACCTCATTTGCCTCTAATTTTTACTTCTTTTATTAGTTAGGGTAAGTGTCTTTTTCATGGTGATTATCTTTTTATACCTGATCAAGTTTCTTCTTTGGTAATTTACCTTTTTATATACCTTTGTTTCTGTACTGATCTTTTTTGTACTTCTTAGGATTTCTTTATTTTTCTCTATTGTTTAAATTTTTAAAAAAATTCTTGGTTATGGAAATTTTCAGATGTACACAAAAGTAGACCAGCACAATGACTCTTCATGTACCCATTTCCTGCTTCAATAATGATCAATATCTGGTCAATCTTGTTTTGTGTATATATCCTTACAAATAAATTATTATTTTTTTACTTATTTGTTGTTAAAATTGTCAAACATATTAAAAAAGTAGAGAGTAATATAATGAACCTTTTAAATCTATCACCCAGATTCAACTTTTATAAAAAATACAGCCATCTTATTTCATCTCTATACCTCTTTCTATTCTACATTATTTTGAAGCAAATTCCTGATACCAAATCATTTTGTCTGTAGATTTCAGCAGTTACATCTGAGATAGTCCTCTTTTTCAAACATAACAGTATTACTATTAATAAATGTAAACAAATTATTGTAACAGTGATTTTATAATATCATCAAATATCAGGCCAGTGTTCAACTTTCCCTGTCAGTTTTACTTTACCATTTGCACAGAGGTCAATTTCAATGTAGTTGAACTTATCTAAATTTTTCTTTTATAGTTTTTTCCCCCCTGACTCTGAAGGTCTGCCTTAATTTGGCTCTAATTTACTAATTTGGCGTTGATTCCCAGTACTTCCTACCAAGAATTCTCTGCGCCTATCTCCAGTCAGACTGGTTTCTTCCCAGTCTTCTACTTGTGCTGTGTTCTCCTTGCCAGCACCCTGCTCTGTTCTTACCCTTTTGCTCATCTTTCCTGCCTAATGAAATCTTTCTCCAGGTGCTGCGTCATCCCCCAAGCTTTCATTGGCTGCTCTTGCCCTGCATTTGGCTTTCCCTTGTTTGGACTTCCGTTCGCATTTGTAGTCAATTTGACAGCAGATTGTATTGATTGATTTTTAGTATGTTGTCTTTATGTCCCAGTGTCCTTGAGGGCATAGGTACTTTTCTTTCTGCTCTGTCATTCTTAGCACTGGCTTCTATTCTCAAGGTCACCTCATGGTCCAGAATGGCACCAGGAGCTCCAGCCATTTTATCCATATTCCAGACATTAAGGAGGAACAGGGGTGAGGGAAGAATACATGCATCCTCTTCCTTTTTAATGAGACTTCACTGGAGTCCCACACGCTTCCACTTATCTTAGTGGCCAGAATTGGTCACGTGGCTATACATAACTCCGAGGGGGGCTGGGAAATGTAATGTTTCAGTGGAGCACCTGTGTGCTCATCCAAAATTGGGGTTCTGTTTCTGAGGAAAAAGGGGGAAAATGAATGTTTAGTAAGCAACTAGCCATTTCTGTCACAAAAGAGAACGTTTTGTTTGACCAAAATCTTATTTGGAAGCCAGTTCATGAAACAGATGAAGAAGGAACTGCCTTGAAGAGGGGTTACAGGCTGCCTGAGGTTCTGCCTGATGGTTCTCTCTGGTACCGCCAAACCCTAGGGCTCAGCTGAGCAGTTTGTCAAACTATTATTCTAGCTGTTTCCTTCAGCTCTACATTGGCTGCCCCAAAGATGTGTAAAAGTGAAAGCTTGATATTTCATGAAGTATTTTGCTTGCTTTCATTGTAAATTTTCTTAGCAAATTTACCTTCTTAATTGTTTTGTTTAACCTGTCTACTCCCAGACCCCAGAGGTAACCAGTGTTAACAATTTGGGCGTATGCTTTATCATGTTTCCCGCGTAGAGAATTCCTCAGTTGGATGTTTGTTTTTAAATACATACCGACTATTTCTTTCTTTCACCAAATGTTTCTTAGTAGGTAATTTCACAGTTGACATTCTGGAGGCCTGATCTTTTTTTCTGTTGCAGGTTTAATAGACTACAACTTCCATTGTTTCCGGAAAGCTATTCATGAGGTTTTTGAGGTGGGCGTGACTTCTCACAGGGGCTGTGGTCACCAGACCAGTGCCCCCAGCCTGAAAGCATTGACACACAATGGCACGCCGCGAAATGCCATCTAGCCTGGCCATCTAACCTGAATTCCAGCGGTCGGGGCTCTGTGCCTGCTTCCTCTTCACTCCAGGGTCAGATGCCACATGCTACAGGACATGGGAGATGCCGCTTGTGGGAACCTGGTGCCTGTTCCACTGAAGACCATGGGTAGAAGTTCTCATTTGGATGAAAACCCCTTCAACCAGTGGTGTACAACTGAAGCTACTATTTCTTTTTCTTTTTTTTTTTAAAGAAAGGCAAAAAAGAATTCTAGATATCACAGAACTCAAGTGTGCATTTCTCCTTTTTGGGGTCCTACTTTAAGTAGTTGGGACATTTTGGACCTGGAGATAACCTATCTTTACCAGGGGATGTTGTTATCATTTACCAGTTGAAAATAATAGAAAGAACTGAGTTTTTATATACTTATGTTTTCATTTTGAGTAGTGTCTAAAAATCCTGCCTTGCTTAAGTTCTAACACTGCCTCTCAGATTTCAGTTTTGGACATTGCATACTTAAGATCTTTTAAATGTGTTTGCTTGCTAACTCAGAGACTCATGCTCTGACTGCAGCAAAGGACATTCCTGTATTTGTTACTGAAGAAATGAGAAAATTTTATGCTGCATCAGGTCAAGTGCAAGGGTCAACAGTGGCTACTGTGTTAGTTCCCCTGAAGTATTGAGGAAAAAAATTTTAAAGCAGAAGAAAATTTTTGCACATGTGTTTTGGGTACCAGATACCTGGGTTCTTTCTCCTGAATAAGATAAAAGATCATGTCAGTATAGCAAAGGGAATTGAAAAAATTGTTTTCCCTATAATCTCCTAGGGGAGGAACTCATTATGTCATTGAAATACTTAACTCATTTTTCTTTAAACTTGATACCAGCCGCTATATATCTTTTATTCTAAGCTATCTAGATTCTTTAAGTACTGATGTCTTGTTGACCATGAATGACTCTTAGACACTGGTGGACTGTCCACTGGGATTTGGAGAGAGCACATGGCGCCACACATGTGTTATTAAACATACTTCAGTTCATCTCCAGTATTCTGACACCAAGTGTCAACTGTGGTACTTTCTTTTGTCCAGGATATTAATTCTCAGTTGTTTCTTTTTGTTGATGGTTGATACCCTTTCCATTGATTTAAACTTACACATTATTTTTACTCCACATGCCCAGTAGTCATGTATTCCAAAGCCACTGGACCACTTGAGTACATAAGTGCCACTGTTTAATGAAATGTGTATATTCAGGTCTGTAAACCTAACAGTGTGACTTGGAGTGCTTCTTGCAGATGACTCTTGACTGCTGAGTATTTACATGGACCATGGTGATATCCAAAAGAAAAATGCTTTTATATTTATAGATTATTTCATTGAACTATATAAAATGGGTATCAATAAATGTATTTACACCAAAAACAGTTTTTTATTTGCCTAGGATATGAGAGGGTGAGGTGAACATTGGGTTTTCCCATACTATCATGTTATCATCCTTTTTTTTTTCTTTTGCTGCCTCATATGGTTAATGTGGCTATGTTTCAGGACTTTCAAGTTTTGTCCTGATGTAGGAATTTCATGCCTTATATCCAGACATCTCTCCTGGCCCATTTCTGCTTAGGTCTAAGCCCAGGTGAAAATGTTTTCTGGTTGTGGTGTCTCATACTAACAAATCTCACTCATGATGGAGAATATCCAGGGCCTGGCATAATGATGCATTATATCCAAGCTAGGAAGGCTAAGGAGATGAATTTAGTAGAACACCATATAAAAAACTTGTACCGATTTCCAGCTTGTTCATTTCTTCCACTTATTGGCCCTTAAATGTCAGTTAAATCAATGTTTATGTATAGGTGCTTATGTAGTTAGGTTGGGTCTAAACTGATTGGAATAAAGTATACATTAATTTATAGAAGGGAGGGAGGTAGATCTTGGAAGATCTTTAATTTCATGATGGGGCTACTTTAGAAGTTCAGTTTTAAAACTGAAATGGAAATCACAGAAACATTGAAAACAAAATCTTAAAAATAGTGTCAAATGCTATATCCTTTTTCAAGTTAGGAAAACAAAAGTCCAGAGGACTAAACAGCCTTGCCCAGGGTTATAGATGGTGTGAGACCATATAACTAAAGCTCCAAACCAGGATACTGTTGTGTTGAGAGTGGAAGGGGTGCCCTCACGAGATCCCAGCACAACAGATGTAAACTGTGCTGTCCTGGGGACACCAAGGGTGGCTAGCCTCGTCATAGATCTAGTTAGTGTTGCACATCGCCCAGTGCTGCCTGCCTTCATTTTCAGCCTCAGGCTCCCATTGGTTAAATGGATGAGCGTAACATGGTACGTAGATATCCAAGAAATACTATTCCCCCCCCCACTATTATGAAAAATTATAAATTCAGGGAGTGATGAAGGAGAAAAGGTGAAAAATCGTGAAATAGAAATAAAGTGAATGAGAAAAGGAGACAACTCAGGGAAAGGGGAAATGGAAGAATCATACTAGACTGTTAACGAGGGTTTGCCTCCTGATACGTTCTGCATCCCGATGGGTGTTTATACAAGGCTACCTCAGAGAGCTGGGACAGATGGTGAAACAAAACCTTTGAAATCTTTTGCATCAAGATGTTTTAGCTGTTTTACACACCACTACCTCTCCCATTCACACATTTATGTATACACATTTATACACACACAGACAGATATAACGATTTCCCAGTATAGAATACTGAAGGTATTTGTGAGTTGCATTAGTTTACCTTCTACATTGTAAGGTCTGTGTTTATAGAAAAACAAGCGATTTTAAAGAAAATTCCAATAGTTACAAGCTTTGGAGGTGGGGAAAGCAATGTGTGTGATTTGCGGACTCTGTTAGGGTTTTCTATTTGTCCTGTTTTGTTTTGCAAATGCTGAAAGTGCTTCCAATTATATCCCAAGGAGATTATTAGTGAATATCGTTGTTTTCCATCTAAGCTAGTAATGCAACTTTAAGCATCCATTTTCCCCCAGAGACCTCTGAAGGAACATAGTCTTTACAAGGGAATGTAGGCAGCAAGCCGTTGGGCATAGCTGTAGTGTGTTTCCGTTAATAGTATCTTCCCTGAACTGCTCCTACAGAGTTGGGAGATTGTAGAACATCCAGGAAGGGCATGAAGTATGGATAGCAACCACTAGCAATTATTTTAGGTGGTTTATATGTATTCATGTAATCTTCACAATACCTTGTGAGGTAGGTATATGTTCCTATTTTGCAGATGGGGAAACTCATAGGCTCAGTTGTGAATGGTGAAGTTAGAATCAGAATCCATAGTTTGATTCTAGAACCTGCATCTTTAAACTGCCACTTGACTTTACTTCCCTAGTAGGGAGGAGGGAGGATTTGCTCATGGGATGTGTTGCAGAAAACGAAGTCGATAGTTACCTTTTGGAAATAGCATCCTGTATTCTCTTCTTGGAGATTTACTACATAGTATACAGTAAAATATTAAAGGTTCTGAGAAGACCTGCAATAGAGATGTCTCTTTACCTTGGTTTATAGCCCATGTTCCTAAGTATATTTGACCCTTTATGAAATGTCTATTCAAGAAACATATAATACACTGAAGGACACTTGACTGAAACGTTTTCAGTAGGATTGGAAGCACAGTTTTTATTTCATTTTCCACGTGTCTTTATAACCTTCAGTGAACTAGTTGAAAGAGTAAAGCTTGTGTGTTTTCACAATAGAACTTAATAGCTCATGCTGATCCTGCAGCCTGGAGTCCACTTCCCTTGGCCTGTAGAAATTCTATTACCCTACTAGCTCAGCTTAACGGCCATATCCGTGAAAGCCGTCTGATCACTCCTTCCTTTTCCCACCTCCACTCTCCTCCCCAGTACCTTCCATGGCGGGTGGGTGGGGTCTGTTCTCTGCTCCAATCACTTGCTCAGCACCAGTCCTTGTAGGTAGTGATGGGGGAGGCATATTTTGCTACTCTGGCATTTCCTCAATATCCCGTATGTTGAAGAAAACCCGGGCTCACTTAAATCGACTCGCATTGCAGCTTTGATGTGAAGGCAGGGGTGCCTTTCTGGTCTGGGCAGTAGCTTGTCTAGCTTTTCACCCGGTTTGGCTGTAGTGTCCAGTTCCTTAATGTTTGACCTCTAGGTGGCGGTGTTGTATTATTTAACGCGGTTTCTAGCTTTCAGGCTCCCGCGCATTTGCTCTGTTAACCGAAGTTTAAAACGCCTTTATCACCCAAGTGTACACCGAACATAGAGATGCAAAGAATTGCTGATATTATTTCCCTTGACAAATCAGGACTGATTTGAGACTATATTGGAAGGGGGGCAATTTGCGATTTTCCCTTTTGGTATGTTGTCAGCTTTTTAACAAGGGGTTGGATAGAGCTTGTTTATCCAACAAGCTTTGGGCGGTCATAACATCGTTTGCGTCATCGATTATGGTTTCCAAGGGGACCTTAAGAAGACCACTCTATCCACATTCCTGTAGCAGGCAGAACTATTTGCTCCCTAAGCATCTGTTGTAGATGTATGTTCTCTTCAGTGCTCCCATGTAAGGAAATGCCATATATTTGAATTAAAATATCTGCTTTCATCACTTCCCTTTGCCTCAGATAAGGTTTGTTGTAATCATGTCACACTTGAGAGTTACAATATTGCCAGGGAAAAGGCTGCAGCCCATTATCCTTCTTCCATGGGCACTGTTTTTCTTGTAGTGCCATATCATCTCCCCAATTCCCAGCTATGACTTTGTTTTGCAAAGACAAATTGTAGTGTAAAAAGGATTAGATAGGGGCGGCCGGTTAGCTCAGTTGGTTAGAGCGCGATGCTTGTAACACCAGTGTTGCCGGTTCGATCCCCACATGGGTCAGTGTGAGCTGTGCCCTCCACAACTAGATTGAAACAACTACTTGACTTGGAGCTGATGGGTTCTGGAAAAACACACTTAAATAAAAGTTAAAAAAAAAAGAATTAGATGCATCAGTGCATTTTTAGAACTGTTTAAAATATAATTGAGAAAATTGTAAAAGGACAGTTATAATGAGGAATTGAGTGGAAGGAAATTAGTTTTCCCCTCCCCCAACTTCAAAGTGCCTGCTATTACCCATGAGTTGCCCTAAAGTGTGGCAACTTCCCCTTTAAGATCCTTACACTTTAAAAAGCATCTTTTGAGCACCTAAGGTGATTAAATATCAGAAGACATTGGGTGGACGATTAACTTGGTTTAATGCAACATAACCTTCAGAACAGAAGCTTGGATTATAAAGAAGGAATATTAATCTTCTATAGTGTTCTTTTTGCTGGTTTTAAGAAGAGAGGTGCTGGTACACTCATTTTGGTAAATTGTAAATATTCCTTTTTTATTTCCATGTCCTCCTGTCTATTCAAATAGGCTTGCAAACTTCGTGTTCCAGGTAATGAGTCAGTTGAGAAGGGAATGTTAATTTATTTGAAGACTGGACTTACTCTGAAAAGCAATGCTGGAACTCTCTGTACTGGGGCTTTGTCCCAGAAAAGGCATTGGCTTTACAGCTTTGGGAAATGAACTGAGAAGTAGGCTTATAGCACTACTGACCATTTCTCTAATATCTGTCTTGACTTTGGAAATAGAGCTGTTTTCCATTTGCTTGCTTGGAGGATGCCTTTTTGCTGCATGCATGGTAGCTCTTCTTGATTAGATGTCTAAGACTGAAGGTTCTTTGGGCTCTGTTTCCTCACTACATGACCCTTGTGGCAGTCTATTGGTGGAAATGGGATAATTGAGAAAGGCAGGCTATTTGGCAAAAAGGAACTCACGTAGGTGTCAGGGGTCAGTGGGTCTCAGTGGAAATGCTCTCTGGACAACGAGAGTGACGAGGCTGGATGGAGGGGGAAAAGGCTGAGCTGAAGACTGAACTAGCACACTGAGACGGTGGGGGCAGAATTTGTTGAAGGCCATGTCAATCAGTGAAGGAGGATAGCTGGGAAAGAAGTCAGAATGATCCTTGCAGTGAGAAGAAAACCAGGTAGATTGTGATACGTGAAATGCAGTGCAGCACCGAGACCTGAAGGATGAGAATAAATAAGAAACCTTGATTTTTGCCTAGGAGTATTGGTGAGTTTGAAAGACCTTCAACCTGGAGATCTGGGCCACTATACTTCTATAGACCCTTGACTCTCCTCTTCCAATGTATTATTAAATCCCTAAATTATTCTCAATTCCTTTCAGATCCAAGACAATGGTTATAGAAGTAGTTGTTTAACTGGTATTCTTTTTTATTTTAACCCAGGCCAGATTCTTACCACATTTTATCTCAATTCTTACAGGAGCCTCAGCTTGTCTCTTAGATTCTCTTCATTTCCAAAATCTGGACTAGCCTATAATAATAATAGTACTATTTTTGTTATAATAATTATTAGTATTATTAATGTTATGATACTTGAGTGCTTACAACTTCCCAGCCATTGTACTAAGAGCTTTATTAATTGTATGAGAAGGATTGTGTGCCTTCTCATACAATCCATTCAGTGTCATGAGATTGGAGCTATTGTTGTGGTCCATTTTACAGATGAGAAAGCTGAGGCACAGAGAGGCTAAGGAACCTTCAAGGACATATTGCTAATTATTGGCAGATCTTGCACTTGAAGTCCCATCTGTCTTATGCCAGAGCAAAGGTCTGTCTTCTTGGTACTAGCAGAGCTCCTTAGAGGCTGCATCTACAGGAGGAGGAAGGATAATGGCTACCTGGGGACTGGGACTCTGAACAGCTTGCTCCAGAGCTCTTTGTGAGTAGCTATAGACACCCATTGTGGCAGAGGCAGAAGTCCTGTTCACCAGACAAGTTTTCTCTTCCTCTCAGGCACAGGGATAACATTTCCAGCTTCCCTTGCAATTAGGGAAGGTTATATGATTGCGTTTTGGCCAGTAGAGCATGAGTGGAAGTGAGGTATACCACTTCCAGGCCTAGCCCGTAAAACCCTGTCATATATGATCTTCCCTGCATGATCCTTTCCCCCTCTACCAGGTTGCTGTCGGTGAACACAGCAACACTATTACAAATGCAGGGTGTTGACATGGAAGGAACCTGGCTTCCTGGATCACTTTGGTGGAGGCTCAACTGCTGAGTAGAAACACTTGCACTGGACTGTTACATAAGCAGTGCGCAAGTGTCTCTGATGTCTTTGAGATTATGGGCTTTATTTGTTATAACAGCTGGTTTTATCCTAACTTACACACCTATGCGTAACGTGGGTCATGATTCTTGGCTAGAAGTTTAAGCAGGTAGGGACAGAGACAGGAAATAACTTCTGGAAAGAAGTGAACCAGAAAGGTCCAGTTTTTGTGGCCAGTTGCTTAATGTAAAATAATGTTTTTCAGGCCAAGGAGAGTATAATGATCACAGAATTTGAACTCTGGGGTTTGCTGGCTGCTCTTCAGGGCAAACTTCTAATGCAAGGGGTTCACTGTATGACCATAGGAGTCAATGGATGGGTTACAGGGCTTCTGAGAGCTCTTGAATTTGTGTGCAAAATTACCAATTGGACAGGTGAACCCGGCTTTTCTCTCTATTTTCCCAGGGGTCTGCACTCAAAAAGGTGAAGGAACAGTTGTGAATCTGAACACCAACCTCTTAGGAGGCATATTTAGAACAGAATTGAAAAAGCTTGACTCAGCTGGATGTTCTGGATTTCACATTCTTTCCTGGGGGTTCCCATTCTCCCCTCTTGTATATGTAAAAACTGAAAAGAGAGCTTTTTATCGAAACCAATACATTAGCATATGGTACAAGTGTCAATGAGCAAGCAAAATAGTCTGGGTGAGGGAAATCATGAATATAAAACGCGCTTGTCTTGTGATCAAGTAGCACATTAGGCCAATAGTCTTAGGAATAAAAGTAAACCTAGAGCATGGCTTACCATCTGGCCAGCCAGCTTCCTCTTTTCTGTGCGTCCAAAGTGTCCCCATCCTTTAACTCCCTCGCTGCTCCCTCCTCTAACAAGCCCTCCCTGCTCCTGCTTTCCTCTTCTTGATCTCACTTCTCAGTAAGACTCATGGCCCATATTCTGGTCCATTTCATCTCCTCTTAATTATTCTTTGTGTGTAATGAAATCCTGCAAGGGCCATCATGAGGCCTAGGCAGAGTCTGTGCTCAGAACAGGCCCAGCCTCACACTGCACACCCAGTACATACTTTGCTGTGCTGGGAAATAATGGGGAAAATGTAAACAGCAGGACTGGGAGATACAATCTTTGATCCATGAAAGACATCTTAGGAACAGACATGCTGAATCCCTTGGGTGACCAAAATCCACTGCCTACCTTCTCTGGGCTAGAATCCAAGCCACAAGCTTATTCATTCATTCATTCAACAAATATTTATTGAGTACCTACTAGGTACAGGTCTCTGTGAATAAGGTAGCCAAGTTCTTGCCATTACAGTGGTGACTGAATTTCATTCTGACAAAAGTTAGGATGCAAATGGAGGAAAACGAAGGCTCCAAGAAGCGGAGTGGCATGCCCTAAATCACACACCTGTTAAGGAGTGTCCATCTTCTGCCTCCAAGTCCCAGGAGCTTGTCAACACACAAAGCGGGTAGGAAGGAGAGATATGAAAGATATTAGAGGCAATTTAACAAAGAGTTCTATTTATTGTCCTTTTTTAAACATAAAAATGAAAAGCTTCTCTATGTCAAAATGTACTATACACAAAACAGGAGAAACTAGGAAAAACGTTTGCTAATGTGTAGTAGAAAAAGTTAATATTCTTCGTACAGTTTTACAAATCAGTAAGAAACACATTCCAAAATAAAATGAGAAGATACCAGTGTGTGACAATCACACGCAAAGTAGAAGGGGCCAAAAACATGAAAGTCCATAAAACTTCATAAGTAATAGAAGAAATGCAAATTAAAATAACAATGGGTTTCCCTTTCTCTTTATAAAATGAGTATTTTCTTCAAAGGATGATGCTCCATGTTGATGAGAATACAAGAATCTTTCATACATGCTTTAGCAATCAATTTTAGGATGTTTTTAAACGAATTGATTCTTGTACCTCTTTAAAATAACAAATTTGAAAAGTCTCTTACTTTTTAAAAATACCTTTTTAACAGTGATTTCCAATTTTTCTACAGTGAATGTGTATCTTTTTTATAATTAACAATACTGTGTTTCCCCGAAAATAAGACCTAGCTGGACAGTCAGCTCTAATGCATCTTTTGGAGCAAAAATCAATATAAGACCCGGTCTTGTTTTACTATAAGACCGGGTCTTATATAATATAAGACCTGATTTTATATAATACAATATAAGATTGGGTTTTATGTTAATATTTGCTCCAAAAGAGGCATCAGAGCTAATTGTCTGGCTAGGTCTTATTTTCGGGGAAACAAGGTATACATATATATGTAGGGACAGAGCCCCAGAGAGCAGTTTCCAGGCTCTCGGCCTCAAGTGGAAAGGTGCTGGCTCAGGTAAGTAGATGGCCATCAGCTGTGATCAGATAGCCATAAGCTATAACTAGTTGGCCATCAGCTGTAACCAGTTAGCCATTAGCCATGAATATAACTGCTGTAGCTACGCTAGCAAGTGCGGTTAAGCAAGCGGTTTGTGGATTGTGTTGATCCTACTTCCTGTGTCTCTACCAGCCGCCATGGAGAATATAGTGGTATGACTCCCCTATCTATGGCTCCGTTGTTGTTCTTTTTGGCCTCACCATGTCCTGCGTTCTTGTGCGGGGAGTGGGAGCTGAGTCCCTGCATTACAACATATATGCATTTTAAAGAATCCTATAAAAATTAAAGGGAAGGTGAGGAGGAGATGTTTATTGGTTTTTAACATGCAGAAGAGTGCGCTCCTAGACGCAGAGTAAGGGAACTGAGTTGATTGTCTGCAGTTTCATTATGTGTCAAACTGCCCCTTTTTTGTGCATCCTCACCTGGCCCATCTGTCATTCTCCTCCTTTCAACTCCTGGTCAGAGTCTGATCGTCAAGTCCTCTAACTCTTGGAGCATGGTCTGTGCAGTTCCTATTGTTGTTATGTTGTATGCATTTACAGCAGTGGTTCTCAATCCTAGCTGCACTCTAGAACCACCTGGGGTGATTTTAAATAATAGCGATACCAGGTCCATCCCAAGCCAATGCAATAAGGCTGTCCCCATGCGACTTAATGTCCGGGGTAGTGTTGTTGAGAACCACTGGCCTGTAGGCTGATCTAACTATATCTAGGTAGTTCATGTGCCCAGGCTGAGGTCATGTGACATAATATATAGGCTTGTTGAACTGAGTTAAATAGGTTTGGTCTCCCAGCTCCTCAAGCACAAAGAATTCTGATTTTGCCACTTCTTTCTTTCTTTCTTTCTTTTTTTTTTTGATATGTCAGAGACACACAAGAGGTGTCAGATGTGTATTTGTTAGTATACAGTTCTTTTTTCTTCTAAATTCCTGGGTTGTGGTAGCTCAAAGTATCTGTAGTTAGTATCAGATTTCTTGTGAAAATTTCACAGAAAGATGAATTTTGATCCACTTGGTTAAACAAATATGTTGCATTGCACTATTTGACAGCAGCAATAGTTAGCCACCATAGGGTGACTGTATTTATCCATCTCTGATACTTGGTAGGTGTCCAATAAATATAGGATGAATAAATGAATGAATTAATGACAAGATGGAAACTAGGACAGTACAATGTCTCTAACTTTATACTTGTCTCTTATAAGGGTCTCTAGCTCCTTCAACTATTACCCATTCTCCCCTTTACCACTAAATTTTTATTTCAGACTTAAGTTGAATCTCACTGTTTTGGTGATGTTTTATCCTCAAACAACCTGCAGGCACTACATAATCTTCAAAATAAACCAAATTATGGGCTAGGACATATTCAAGAACATTCACTCCGGAACTTGGGCACCTACAGACAGTCTGTCATTTTCTCAAATGCCAGCATTTGCTCTCACACATAATCCACCTTCCCCTCTCCTCTGAGTAAAGACTCTCAAACAGGTATGAGCCTCACCAAACTTCTCTTGTTGCATCTGCTCTGTCGGCAGGCACGGTACTGTGAAAGCAAATGTCACTGCCGCAGCCATAATTTAAGACGTCCTTTTAAAAAATTCCAATTTCATCATTTCACAGAAGAATAGATCAATATTTCTACAGTTAAGAGTTTAGTTAAAAACCCTGCTGTGCAATGAAATAATGCATCTGCTATTGGCGTAGAGCGACTGGGATGTTAATTCCCTGGTTTTGTGTCAGTTAAGGGCAAATTAGCCTTCCAGCACCAGTCATGACTCATTATGTCATTATGTAGAAGGCACTTACTGTACCTCCACTACTATGCAATTTAGATCCAATAAAAATTGTGACAGCGTTTTTATCCACTTCATTAAGCTACTAATTTCTTGTAAAAAAATGTACATTAATCTTTTTATAGCTTCATGCAGAGTGGCATATTTTTAGACTCTAACATTGATTAGGTCCTGGTTAAGAATAATTTTCACAGTACTTTTAAGAAATGTAAATAAAGTTACAATAATTTAATTTTTCAACATAGTTATGACAGTATTGATCTTAAAATGAACATGTTGGCTGAATTAAATGTGTAGCCAAATGAAATACAGACGGAATATTTAAACATGCAACAAATTACAAAGCATGGCTTAACAATACCCTGCAAACAGAATGAAGAGAGGGAGCATGAACCTCCATGGAAAATATTAATTGCTCATATTTTAAAAGATGTAAATGGGGATTTTTTTTTTTTTGACATCTGACTTTTCTTACTCAAATGTTTAAAAAATACAGTAAAAAATTGTCTTCCTCTTTTGATTTTTCATTCCTTGTGAAGTATTAATGATTCTTCCGCCTGAATGTATTAGGGAGAAGTAGAAAAAGTTCCCTCGGTTGTGCTATTAGTAGGCTTGCGTGAGAGAACATATGCCCAAGGTTTTCAGAGGGTACTGCGGGCGGTCGAGGGCAGGGTGTTGGCATCTGGGTACTTGGTGGCAGGGGCTGCTCCTATTCACTCCAAGAACCCACCCTACCCAGGTCTTTTATGACCAGGGCTGATCAAGCCATGAGTCATGTCCTCATTGGTCAGAAAGGCAACTTCTAAATGCTGGCTGGCATTTGCTGCAGTTTGCAGATTTCCCATTGGATCCTGACCTGCCTCGCAGGACTTGTCTCGTTGCTCTGGATTGAGCTGCATTCTGCCTTGGCTCCCCTGTAGCAGTGCTGTCTTCTGCTTTCCCAGGCCAGGGAATCCCAGCTCAGTCCTGGCCTCCAAACCTACCCCATTCCAGCTCTCGGCAAGTGTCCACCACACCAGCCCCAAGAGGCATACAGGGAGTGAGAGGGGGTGTGGAATGATTGGACTTTATCATAGGGGACACATGGTGTGTGAACAGTACTGCGCTGGAGTTAACGACTTAGATTCTCCCAGAACATCGCTGCGTCCCCTTTCAAGTCCATCCCTGCCTCCTGTAAGAAGACTTTGTGCCGGGTGATTACAAAGAACTGTAAGGGAACTGAAGGTCTAGGCGTGAAGACCTCCTTCTCAATGTAGAAACTCGTTCCTGGGGCATCCCTGGTGGGCTGTGCATGGTCGTTTCCAATGCTGGGAACTCACTTCTCTTTGTTTCGTTTTTTGAATTGATTGAGTCCTGTATCTTTCCTGAAAAGATTTAAAGTAGAGAAGGGTTTCCTGCCTTATACCATTTTCTTCACTTTCATCAAGACAATACAAGTCAGAGAAGTTCTTACCAGCCAGTCGTGTCTCAGTATGAAAGATGCTACAGCTGCTTGTCCAGATGCTACGCCATTGTCCAGGTTCCTGCTTGTGTGGGGCCAAAGGACTGTCCTTAGCCTGTAGCCCAAGCAGCCGCTCCCTGGCCCTTCGTTGCTCTCTAGAGAGCCCACAGTGGCTGGAAATGGTCGTTCTGCTTTTTGGCTGCCCCAGACGCTCGGCTCAAACAGAGACTTTTTCCCTGGTGTTTCCCTAAAGCTGCTCCTCTTTGCACTGGCTGCTGCTGCTTCCCAGCTGTTTACTGCTGGTCCATGCTGTTCCTAGCAGCGGAACTCCTGTTCTTCTCATCTGTGCAGTGCTTTACCCGTTGGGAAGAGAGGTCAGTCTCCACCTTCATCTCCTCACTGCCACCTTGTGAGGCAGACAGCTACACTGAGGCCCAGAGAGGCAAAGTGACTCACCCAAGCTCACACAGCCAGGAAGCAGTGGAGCCAGGATGAGAACCCTGGCCTTCTAATTCAAAATCTTGTGCTCAGTATATCAGAGCTTACAAAATGCTTTTGGGAGCAGGACAGAAAGGTGGTCAAGAGCTTGGGCACTAGAGTTGGGAAGATTTGGGCTCAAACTCCAGCTTTCCCACTTACTAGTTTACTTAGCTTGGATAAGCTTAGGTAGCTTACCTAACTTCTCTGAGCCTCCGTCTCATCTTGTATAAAATGCAGATCAATACTTTTAAAGCTCACATGGCTGTGGTGAGGATTAAATGAGAAAAGATGTGAAGCACTCAGCCTTGTACGTGGCACATATTTAAACTCAGTAAGTGGTAGCGCTTATTATTATATTATCATCATCATTACTACGACTTGATTCAAATCTCACCATACTCCTATGCAGCAGGTATTCATTTATTCATTTATCAATATTTATAATCATAACAGCTAAAATGGAGAGGAAAAGATGAGGTCCGGCCTGGTTTTTTAGGATGTCCTTGAAGCCTGCTCCTGTATTTCTTTCTGCCTGCGCCACACATCACTTTGTCAAGCCCAGACCTACAAGGCTTCTTCCTTCTTCCTTTTCACACACTTAAGCTCAGGGATGTTGAGCCTCATGGCTGTGTAACCTCCGGTTCTCAGAAGGCTCCCAGGGTGACATCGATGGAGTGGCTGGGGAAGCAGGATCCAGCCCAGAGGAGGAGCTGAGCTGTGCCCCAAGCACCCAGCCTCTCTCTCCAGGAAGAACTGGTGCTCTAGGGTCACGTAATTACTCTCCACAGAAAGCTCTCTCAACTTAAGTATAGGGTTCTGTGTGTGATGCTGTCGGCAACGCAGCCCTGAGGACTGGCGGGAGGTTAAGTTCTGTTTCTCTTCAAAACAATGATTCCTTTGAGGTTTATATAAATACTCAATCAGTTTCCTATTATGACAATGTGAAGGAGCAGTTAGTTGCATCTTCATAATTAAGACTTGAAGAAAAGTCAGTGACAGTGAATAAATTAGATGTGGATGTTTTTCGCCCTCCCTGTCCATTTCCCTGTATACCTTCCTACCCTCCTGGGCCCAGCCTGCTGGCCTGGCCTCTCCTGCCCTAAGTATTAGGCTGAGGAGGCCAGGCTGTGGCTCTCCTCTCCCTACCAGGCTGTGAAGTCCCAGAGTAGGAGGGGCATAGGTTTGCAGGCTCCTTTGCCAGATGGCATTTGATACGAATATTGATGTTGATGGCGTTTGGATAATGCCGCTATCTGTGGCAGGGGCTTTATTACTGTTATGAATGGCACAGTCCTGGAGGGAGCCATTCCATTTAGTTACCTTCGTGTGTGAGTTGCAAATGTTTAACAGACAATTATCAGGAGACGATATTCTAGGGGATTTGAGTTTTTCCTGGATTCCCAAGCAGGTTCTGAAATCAGTCGGTGCCTTGGAGCACAGGCGCCTTGAGTCGGTCCGGGCTGCCTGAGATCGTTCACTTTTGTGCAGGGGCTGGTCTCCCCAGTCTTTCCAGTTTGTCTTTCGACAAGGCTTTCCCACTCTGGGGGGTTAGGGGGGTTCTGCTTTGTTGCAACCTCTCCATATTAGATACATCAAAACCCTACCTTTTACACTTCCTGGGGGAGTTTGAGCTTCTTCCTATTAAAAATGAATAGTAAAATACTCCACTTTCATCCTAATGGGGTTAGTAGGAGGTGTTTAGCTTTTTATAGCTACCTAGATGATTGAAGGAGGCAGATGAAGCCATCACAAAATTAAGGAAGAGGTCATCATTAGAAGGCCAGGGACCAAAGTCTTTTAAAAGCATTTCTGGTCTTAATTCAAAGCGCTTCTCTGGAGAGCTTCAGCTAGCAGAGGCCACAGGATTCCTCCATTGGAACCAAAGCTTTGGAAAGGTGGGGACTGTGTGTATGTAGCAGGTTTTTCTTCAAGTCCTGAGGAAGGGGCAGTCCCTTCAGAGCAAATGTGACACTTTTAAGATGGATTATCTGGTGAATAGTTAGGCCTGTTTCTCTATATCACGCAAAAGCCCTCGTGAGAAATGGATGAATGAATGAATGGACCTCAGGTGTTTTTGGGGCCCTGGAAAATGGTTTCAGAGGCTGGGCTGTCGGTTGCTATCCACCAAATGCTCCTGGGAACTTAGATATCAGGCAAAATGGGAAATCAGGAGGCTGAGCTGAACTTCTGGAAACAGCATAAAAATGGATTGTTGTGTGTGCTCCCAGCACAGCTCTAAATCTGAATACAAAATAGAAAAGATGCTCTTTTGCTCCTTTCAGACTAATGATTTTGTCCTTTTTCCCTCTCCTCCTCATTTTATTTCTTCATCTATAACATCTGCAAGAGGGCAGCCAGACTAATAAAACTGCGCTAAGCTCGCCTAATGCCAGCCATTGATCCAAGGGTGGGACACGATTAATCAATGGGATTTTAGCAGTGTTCACGTCCCCAAGGGACACCAGGTCCAAAGACAGTTCTTGCCTCGGCAAAAGGGAGGAATCTGAGAACTGACAGAGCTCTGATTCTCTGTGTGGATTCTGGGACGTGGGGAGTGGAGATGTGGGGTGCTCTCCCCCTAGGAACAGCCTTTGTGGCAGTTTCAGACAGCTACCTTGGGTGTTTGATGGCCTTGCTTTTGGAATGTTCACGTCCTCTGCAGTGTGACATCATGGCAGGATTTGCTGGGCTCCCAGGGTCAGTCCTGTGGGAGATGGAAAGGAGTTTCTAGAACAGAGAAAACTTCACCCAATATACACATACAAGGCACCTGTCACATAACTACAGGCCTGGGGAATCATCTCCTCTAACCTCCTTCTTGTGCAGTAGAGAAAACTGAGGCCCAGAGAGGGAAGGGTTTTGCCCAAGGTCATACAATGAATTAGTAACGCTGCAGAACTGGAATTTAAGTCTCCCAGCCCAAGCTCTTCACCTTCCCTGTATCTATAAAGCTGAGTCAGAACTGGACGCTGTTGCAGCCGCATGAGAGAATCAGTGTTGATACAAGCAGTTATAGAGAATTCAGGCAGGGTATACGCACCCAAACTGAAGAATTCAGTTTCAAAAGTCATAAAAAGTAGGCTGCATTTTCCTTTTCTTCCTTTTCCTTGAATGTGATTTTTATTGTGAGCTACCATGTTTAGAAAAGTGCATAGGACACAGATACAATCTGATGAGTAAATTATAAAGCAAATATCTTTGCAACCACTACCTGGGTCAAGAAATGGAATATTACCAGCTCCCAAAAAGTCCACTTTGTGCCCCCCTTATCCTAACCCCTCCTTCCAAGAAGTAACTCCTATCTTGACTTTTGTGATAACCATTTCCTTGTCTTTCTTCATAATTTCCCCACCAGAATAGCTTATTGCTGCCTGCTTTGAAACTTTGTATACATGGAACCATCCTGTATGTATGTGCTCTTTTGTGCCTTGTTTCTTTGATTGCGAGATTCATCCATGTTTTTGCCTGTAGCAGACTTTCACTCATTTTCATTGCTAGTATTTTTTTTAACATGAAAATTACCTTAAAGATACATATTAGAACCCTGCCTCATGAAATAAAGTGTGATCCTAAATGAGCTGAAATAAAATGCAGCTCAGCCTAAGGGGTGGGTGTTGGAACAAGGGTTCCTCAAAGAGGTTGTGTTTTGGACTTTGGTTCTGGCTGCCCTGGCCAAATCCCAACTTCTTTGTATTTAACTTTAGGGACCTGATTGTTTCGTGAATTCCCTCAAAACATACATTATGGGAAACAAGGTTGTGCTGAGGTCCAGCTCTCCATGCAGCTGGCACAGGGAGGGAATCTCAGAATTCCTTGCTTTGCCAACAAGGCACCAGACCTAGACTGTGAGCACCATGGGGGCAGGAGCTGTTTTATCTGTCTTATATCCCCAAGGCCCAGTAAAGAGTCCGTCCATAGGAGGAGATAATAAAAGTTATTCAGTACAACCCTCCATAGGATGCCTGAATTTCCTCAACAATACACTTTTCAGTGACCAGTGATTGAGGAAGTATTTCCTTGGTGGGCTTATGGAGGACCCCCCCACCATGCAAAAAATCAGCTTAGTAGTGGAGGCAGGACTCCTGATCAATCATCCTTAGTACATTTGTGTCTTACATTCAAAAGGACCTAGAAAGGTCAGTGTTAACCAGAGACTCACCACTTCTTAAGAAATTACATAAAAGGGAATGTGGGGAAGAGAAGCTTTTATTAAAAACAAACAAAGCCTGCAATGTGCTTTTGCAGGGAGCTGCTGGAGAGCTGGGTGGGCTGTTTCAGGTCTCCTGCTCTGAGGTGTAGGCTTTGTGGCCACTGAAGCTTCTCAAGGCGGCTCTGAACCAGGGTCTGTGCGCCTCCTGCTTAGTCGGGAGAGGAAGCTGAAAGTGAGGCCATTTCTGCTGTTTTGGTGTGTTGGGTTGGCTGTACAGCAGTCTGATGGGCTATTTGTGTTCTCCACCTGCCAGTACTCAGTGACCGTCACCTTACCCAGCCAAGTCAGACATAAGGACAGTTACCATGGCAGCTAAAGATGCACATGAATATAGCTTAGGTTATTTTTAAGTTTTTAATTTTTTTTAAAAGCCCATCCTTTAAGAAGTACCTTAAAATACTTAGGACAATCAAGGTTTATTGCAACTCTCTCCTCCCGTTTTCTCCCCAGGGCCCCTGGAGATTCCCAGAACTTTCATGGAATCCATCTTGGAAGTTAAAAATCTATACTGTACTTTTCAATTTTTTTTGAGACATTCAGTGTAATTTGCATGTATTTATTTGTTGGACTGCTCATTGAGTCAGTCTTCCCCACCAGATGTGAATCCCACATCTGTTTTGATTGCCAGTATTCAGCTAAAGGCTTAGTAGGTACGTTGTGATGGGTAAATATTTGTTGACTGAATGATGATGGGTGCCTGCTGACGGGTCTGACTCAGTTGTTTGAAGGAAAAAGACCTCTGACCCCATCCAGGTCTCTGAAGGACAGTTCAGAGCTCCCCCCAGAACCGAGGCCTGTAAGTCCCCTAGGAGCCATGGAAGGCGCAGCGGGGAGGCCCGTCTTCCTGGAAAGCCTGGCTAGGAATTGTCTTCAAAAGCTGAGACTCAGCCCCCGGAGTCTGAGCACGAATAAATCATTAGCATTTTATTTACAATTCTGGATTTACAATTCCTAGAAAAGGATCCTGTTGTTCAGTGCGGATGTCTGCTTTGCTGGCTTTCTGCAGTGCCTCCTTCTTCTCCTGTCTTTAGGGGACCGGGTTAGCTCAAGACTCGGTTGGAAAACAGCGGGGTGTGGAGCGGACGCGTGGAGCGAGCGTGTGGCCTCGAGGAAGGAGGGTGCATCACTCCCCGGGTCTCGCGGTTCGCGACGACCCTTAGCGGAGAAGTCGTCTCGTCCACGGGGAAAGGAGGTTTGATTCAAAGCGGGTCAGGAACTTGTCCAAGGTCGCAGAACTCGTGCTGAAGTGTGCACGCCAGTGCTTGGTCTCCAGACCCGCAGTCCTGGGAGCCCTCTGCATCCTGGTCCAGCTCCGGTCACCGTCCGCGCCTGCCTCCGGCGCCCGCTAGATGGCAGCCTTGGTCTCCGCCGTGCTACGAATCCGCCGGGGGCTCAGCGGGAACGGTGGCCACCCTCGGGAGGGTCTGACTGGAGGCCCCGCGGGCTGCTCTGTGGGAGGGGTGGCGAGGGGCGGGCTGGCGAGGTAGCGCAGGGTGAAATCCGCGGTGGGAGGCCACCTGGCTTATCCTGATCCAATTCCTTTAGACCCAGGCTTTAAGCCTTATCCTTTCCCTCTCCGCCAGACTTGGGCTTTCTGAGCCTTGCACTAGCTTCGGGTGACCCGGGGTCAGTCACTGCCGGTCTCTTAGCCACAGAGATACTCCCTCCACCCAAGAGCCATAATAGCAGGCAGAGTCACCCCTGCCCATCCTCAGGGCCTCACCTGTGGGGAGCAGTGATTAGCGCGTCTCAGGCTGGCACAGCTTAGGACCTGGGTGCAGCCACTGGAGAGAGAGGTCTGCGCAGAGGACGTGGTTCCTTTCTCAGGTGGAGGGGAAGTGGGACCCAGAGGGCTGGGGTCAGTTCTGTTGTTTTTGGAGTGTATGATGGGAATTAATGGATTTGTTTTATTGGCCCCTTTATTTTGGGCTCCAAGTTTTAGGGTCTCTGCTTTCAAGGGCCCGACGTTCCTCTGGTGGGAGCTGCCTCCTATGCAGGTGAGGTCTGCAAACTCTCTCATTTCTCACCTCCAGTCGAGTTCCTTCTCAGGAAGTGGCTTCTCTGCTTTCTAGGAGGAAGGGAGCTCAGCTTGAATTTCTAGTGGCCATCTTTATGTATCAGTCAGGGACAGACCTGAGCTGCTTCAGGTTCTGAAATTGGGCCTTGTCATGGTGCTTGGAGGATGGGTCACTGAGGCATAGAGGGGGAAGGTTTTTGTCAAGCTCCGATGAGGGCAGGCTTTTGTCAAGGTCACTCCAGGGAGTCCAGGTATCCCACTTCAGCACTCTTGCTGCTGCAAGCCTTGCTCAAAAGACTTTCGAAGTTGAGATCTGACAGTCCTTGCAAAGTTGACAGTATGCATTGACTTTGAGAAGCATCTGAGGCTTTGTCTCAGAATGTGTGGACCAATGGACCATCTGAGTGGGGTCAGGCATTGAAGGTGCATTGTTCCCTCTCACAGTGGGTCTCCAGGCCATACCTTTCCCAACCTGGGCCCTGTAGATCAGGTCCGATGAGGGCAGGCCTGTAGAGTTAAGGAATGGTGGTGTGAACATCCACTGACCCTATAAGTCACCCTCCACCCCCAAAGGGGCCTGCCAGTAGGTGCAGGGAGCTGTGAGTAATTGGTATCCACCACATACCCGTGTTAAGATCACAATTCCATGACAGAGCCGCTCTCTAATGGAGCCTGTAGACTTGCCTTAGGCAACAATGGCTCAGACAAACCCCCAAGAGCCCTACAAATGTGGGATACCAGGCATGAACCATGCCTTGCGCACTGAGACCCATAAGGCGGCAGAATTTGATTTCGAAGGGGACTTAGACCTGGCACCTATCAGGCCCGTCATCAAATTACTCGGTAATTATTCCGCACAGTCCTGCAATCGGCCGGGGTTGCCTGCGAGCCGGCCAACAGACTGAGGGGGAAGGTGAGTGTCCCCGGAGGCCCCTCACCCCGCGCCAGTTCTGGGTAGAGAGGGCCTCTCTGAACCCGGTGGATAACGACCCCTTTGACCGCGTGCAAGGGCCTAGAGCAGCCTGCTGTCTTTATTGGCAGCCGGAGAGGCTGTTTGAGGAAATGGAAAAACTTGTGTCGGCGGCTTCAGTCTTGCAAAGGGGGTAGCCAAGCAGTTTGCAGCGCGTTCTGTTCCTCGCGCTGCCGCCACCGCCTCGGCTCCTCAGAGCTTGCTGGGGAGGGGAGAAAGGGAGGAGGTGACCGAGTTCACGTCCCCACCGCTGCCTCTCCTAGAGTGATGGATGGCTGTCTACTCAGGCGGGGGAGCGCCTGCAGGGAGCGGCGCTCAGCCTCCCACACCCGGCGCTGCGGCTTCGTCAAACTCCCTTTCCCTAAATGCTGGGAGACTGGGGACTCTGGGTCAGTTAACTTGGCCGGTTATTTTGCGTTAATGAGACCATCCTTTTCGGATTCATCCTGATCTGTGGCAATCTTGCACAAACGTCCATCTCCTCCTCTGGGCTCCACTGGCCCAACCTTTTACAGCAAACCCACGTGGGTCCTCCTTGCTCAGATGCCTGAGGCTCAGGAGGTGCCAGGACTCACCTGCGTTTTCTTTGGGTGGCCCTTTGCGCTTGGGTTAGGGAACAGCTTATTTTTAGGAAGACAGATCAGAGAGGTCGGGTATCGTCTGATCTCATCTTTAAAGGACAGTACATGAAAAAATTCCATTGATTGAGGGCCCTAGTTAATCAGTTAATTACAGGAATTAGATTCTATTTTGACTTTCTTCTCTCTCTACTCCAGAATGTCCTTAGTAAATCTTTTGTTGCTGGGAATTCTGAAATCAAACCGTGGGTCCTGAGGCATGGGGAGAGGAAGCTCCTCATATTGAAGTGGCTTTTAGTTTGCAGTTTGTCTTATGTCCTGGGATCCTTGGGTCTAGTTCATGATGGAAAACCAAATCCCAGCTTCGGCTTCAGGGCAGGACATGTGGTTGCTACTGCATCTGGGGGCCACAGTGCTTAAAAAACCTCTCCAACAATAACGATGATGAAAATAATAATGTGTGGCAGCTAACAGTTCTTGGCCACCTACTATGGGCCAAGTACTGTGCGCTTTATCTTCATTATCTCATTTAATCGTCAGACTGCACCTACATATAAAGTAGGTGCTATTGTTAGTCCCATTAATTGGGGGAGGAAATTGAAACTCAGAGAGGTCAATTAACTTGCTTAAGGTGACACAGCTGGAAAGAGACAAAGGCAGAACTCAGCCTGAGTCCTTCTGATTTCAAAGCCCTGGGCTTCCTCACTCTACTGTTACACAAACTTGCAGTTAACTTGCTGCAAAGCACACTTGTATGTTGGGAACTACCCTTCAAAATTATTTTATAGTTTTGCAATGAGTGGATGTTTGGTTTTGCTGCTTCTCTCTTTTTTCAAAATAGAGTGAAAAACAAACACAAAAAACCCAACTCTCATTTTCCAATGGGTCAGCCACATTAGAGGAAGAAGAAACTGCTGAATTTCATTGTTGGCTTGTATAAAAGAAAAGTTGCCTTAGAATTATTTGTCTTAAAAAAAATGACCCATTGATTTAACTAATATTTAATACACTTACTGTGAAGTCAGCTAGAGTGTCTTCCTTTTGCCACTTTTCCCAGTGTACTCCAGAGTCCAGCTAGGGCTGGACAAATCAGTCCCCCCTTGGTATCCCACCATATTTGCCTTTCACCTTCTGTGAGGATGGAGAGGGTCACCCAATGAGAAACCTCCACACAGGCTGCTCAGCTGAGTTGGCTGTGAGTTGGCCTAGAGCCATGGAGGGTGAGAAACTTTCAAATTTCAAAACTGCCCTGGGCCAATTTAATAAACTTCTGCCACCTCCATCCTCTTCACATTTTTGAATTCTTAAAAATTCACTCCCATCTAAGACGCATACAAGAGTGGAAGGATTTTGGAATGTTAATAATGCAGAATTTTACAGCATAGCAAGGTGAATTCTCAAGGGGTAACGGTTAACATCTGCTTTCTCTTTTCCCAAGATAACAATGGGGAAACCTGTGCTCTGCACACACACGCACCAAGCCAGGATTTGAGAGCTGAGTCTCTCTCTCTTTCAGCAAAGAGGTAAATTGTCCCCAGATCTGGCACTAGGAACAATAACCAGAAAACTTGGATGTAGCAAGAGTGACAGTGATAGAAAAGAAAAAAAAACAAAGCCAATCTCTCAGGGGGCACTTTCTGGGCTGTGAACAAGACCCTTTCTTCCAGGGGGTCTAGAAGATGGCAAGAAGCTCTCTGCATCCTCCCAGCGGGGCAATTCTTAGCAATCAGCATCAGAGCTACGGTCCTGACATGTCCCCTGGGAAGGAGCATGATGCTTTATATTAGAAGGAGGCAAACTGAGAGCTGAGTCTCTAGTTCTAGATACAGGCATGGGGTGGGGGTGTCTCATGGTTGTCCTCTATGAGGGTTTCTATGCTGCTGCCATCATATCTGCCCTCTATGGCAAAAGGTAGTGACTACAAGTGAGCTGTAGAAACAGAGGAACCTGGGTCACAGTCCATATCTGCCTGTGTGAACACGAATAAGTGAACTCTCTGAGCCTCAGTCTTCTCACTTGTAAAATGGAGATCATGATACTGGCCTCGTGGGGTGTGGGTTGTTTAGTAAAGAGTCGGGCTCAGTCCATGGTAACTATTTTAAAAAGCCACACAAAAATAGCTTTAGTCCACACTTGTTTTCTAAGACCCATTTCACAGCCCTTGAGTTGTTCATTTTAAGGAATTAAATATTCTGTGACTTGGAACCAGGTGACTGAATATAATTTTTGATCAGCCTTGCCTTATAGGTTCACTTGAATAGTTCTATGGAAACGCCAGATTCAAATCTAGGAGTAGTACAGACACTTTTTTTTTTTTTTTTTAAAGGGAATCTATTGGTTAGTTTTACTTGTAAAAAAATGACCCAGAAGTTATTTTTAAAAATGAAGGGTGCCAGCCTTGTGCTTACAGCTACCTGGGCATTTTTATCACGGGATTCTTTTTTTTTTTTTTCTGAAACAAATGCTTGTATATATTGCAGCAACATCTTGCAGAGAAATGTGAAGAAATGGCCAGGCCTTGTTGTACAGATGCCATTCTAGCCGAATATTGGAAGCCCTGAACTGGTGCGCCGGCTTCTCTCTTTCGCTTGCATAATGCAATTTAAATCCCTTGTTAATTTCCAGGTCGAGTTTCATTCATGAGGATAATCTTTAATTGATGTTAAATATAGGGATCAAGTTAAGTGCATTATTTCTTTTTTACAAAGTGCTAATTGTTCATGTTCTCATAAATTATTTTCTCTTCTCGTGTAGCAGGTTTTATGAAAGAACTTTTCAGCCAGTGCTTTTAACCTCATTGTATGAATATTATCCTGTAATCAGCAGGTCGTTCAGATCCTTCCTGCGCTGATTTCTATGTCACCCTTCAGAGCAGAAAGGAGAAGAAAAATGAGCTCGTTTTGAGTGTATGCATATATAGGTGGCTCACAGACATTAAAAAAATTATTTATACCCAAACATTTTAAACGTCAAGCACATCTTTTCAGTAGCTCTGTTCCTACTGAGACCCTTGAGGGATTCAGCCTAAATCTGCTATTTTAAAAAAGGGCCAAACGAGTCATTAGTTTAATTTCTTTAGTTTTAATTGTGATGGAATGTACGTGACACAAAATTTACCATCTTAACTATTTTTAAGTGTCCAGTTCAGTAGCATGAAGTACATTTACAGTGTTGTGCCACCAATCTCTGGAATATGCTTCATCTTGCAAAACTGAACCTCTTATCCATTAAACAACAACTCCCCATTCCTTGCTGACTCAGCCCCTGGAAACCACCATTCCACCTTCTGTTTCTATGAGCTTGACTGCTCTAGGTACCTCATATAAGTAGAATCATTATATATAAATCAATTATATATATAATTTTAATATAAGATCAGGTCTTATACTCTATAATATAATACTGGGTCTTATATTAATCTTTGCTCCAAAAGATGCATTAGAGCTGGTCTGGCTAGGTCTTATTTTCGAGGAAACACAGTATATACACACACATACACAGAGGGTGCCAAAAAATGTATACACAGTTTAAGAAAGGAAAGAACTGTATTAAAATTACGCTGACGGTAACCACTTTGAGCACCTCTTGTAATTGCAGAAGTCAAACGTGACTTGTATTCATCTTTTGTTGTTGGTATATTTTGAGTATTACAATTTTAATACAGCTTTTTCCTTTCTTAAAATGTGTATACATTTTTTGGCACCCTCTCTATTTTTTGTGTGTGACTGGCTTATTTCACTTAGCATAATGTCCTCAAGATTCATCCATCCATATGTTAGTATTTCCTTTTAAAGGCTGAATAATAGTCTATTTTATGTATGTACCACATTTTGTTTATCTGTTGATGGACACTTGGGTTGTTTCCACCTTTTGGCTGTTTTGAATAATGCAGCTATGAACATGGGTGTGCTTTTGATTGTTTCATTTATTCTGAAAATGTTTAACCATGTTCAGAAAGGACTCTGCGCTGAGGTTCTGTAAGGAGATGAGAAAGAGGCTATGTCTGCCCTCAAGGAACTTGTATAAAAAGAAAGACAAGACAATAGTAATTAATACCCAGTATTTATTGAGCTCTTATGTGCATCCTATTATTTAATCTTCACTATGACCCTCTGAGGGAGCTCCTGTGTTATGTCTATTTACACATGAGGAAAGTGAAGTTCAGAACTGTTAAGTCACTTGCCTGAGATCATTAGTCAGGAAAACTGGGGTTTGAACCTTGGTCTGTTTGACGCAAAGCCTGTGCCCTTGACCCAGACAATATTGTGCCTCTTGCAAGAGCACACAGCCCCATAAAAAGAAGGTAAGGGAGCTGTGTCCTTTGGGAGACCCACAGACATTGTGCTGGGAGAGTTTGAGGGGCTGACATGGCTTCCTCTTGGGATCAGAGAAGGCTTCTTGGAGGAAGTGATGTTTGGGCTGGAGCTGGGAGGACGAGGAGGATTTGGGTTGGCAGAGATGGGAGGGAAGAAGATTTTATGGGAAAGGCATCACGAGAGAAGATGATGAGGCAGGGGCTTCGGGTGGAGTACGAAGGGACTTCCCAGGCAGTTAGGCTACAGAGTTACCCATGGAGTCAAGCCACGTGGAGCTGGAAGGGCTGAGAGATGTGGACTCTCATGTCACAGACTAGGAAGCCAAGGTCCCAGGAGACAAACACAACTCAGGTCTCCAGGCCAGTGCTCATTCCACAACAAATTGGAAAAGACTGAGAGATCTGGTTGTGGGGGTGGTGGGAAGGCACTGGAGATGTTTGAGCAGAGGTATGGCGTGGTTTGGACCACGTGGACATTTTGTCCTTGTATTCCGAGCCCCAGAACCACTGGGCAGTCCTGGGCATGGCGCCAGGGGCAGTATAACACACACAAGGGCTGTTGTGACTCAGGGGTCCTATTGGTTTTGGCTGTGGGCCTGTGCTGAGTGGACAGGACAGACCACCCCTCTCCCGAGCTTCTGCTGGAAGCCGGTAATTGTCTCCCTGTACAGTTACTGAGTTCGCTTCTTCCACCTTGGGTACATTTCCAGACTTGAAAAACAAAACAAAAACGAAAACTGGAGACAGTATGTGCAAGGGTGTTTAGGAACACAGGCTCTGGAGTTAGACAGAGGTATAAGGGAAACTACCTCTCTGTGCAATAGTTTTCTCTGTGTAAAAAGAGAAATGCACTAGACTTTCTCCAAATTTAAATGAAAGACTGTATCAAAGAGAGGAGGGTATCTGACATTAGCAAGCTCAGCCTTAGGGCTACTGGGGGTATTTCCAAGAAGGATCAGCAACATGTTTTCTCCTAAGGAGCAGCCCAGTGGGGGCAGTTAGCTCCTGCCCTTGATCTAGAACAACAGAGAGACCAAAGAGGCCAATGTCAGGTGTTAAGTGTTAAGTGTCTGATTTTTGGATTTTGACAGCCCTGCTGAAGTCAGAAAAGCTTTCAGCTTGGGAAAGAAGTCAGACCTTTCTATTCTTTCATCCATTCCATAAATTATTATTTGTTAATGTCCTACTATGGCAGGCATTTGCCAAATGATGTCCGCACATGGAGGTAACTGAAGCGGTCCAGGCTGGGCTTGGCATTGTGTAACTCCCACCCAAGGCAGGGCCTTTCACAATGTATTAATGCTTTTTGGCATATGCTGTGGCAGGATCTATTTTTGACATATGAATGCAGTTTGCTTTTTTTTCCCTCTCTCTTCCCCAATCCCTATTTGCTCCAAGCCAATAGCCTGGCCCTCCGAATTCCTCTGCCTCAGGGATTCTTGTGCAGAGCAAAGCAGTTGATTGAAGAGAGGGCTCTTGTTCTGTAAAAGCCAGAGCTCCTTCAATAAGTGAAACTGGGTGTCTTAGAGTGGGGAGTGCCTTGGAAATCATTGAGAGAGAGAGAGAGAAGACAGAGCCTTCATGGACCTGGAATGGGAGAAGGTAGTGGGTCCCTCCAAGGGAACCTCAGGGACTCATTTCCAGAAGATATAGCATGACTTTAGAAGGCTGGCTTCCTGGCATGGAGGTAGCAGAGCTGTCTGGCCCAAGGGACTGTGAGGCTGGGCCTCCTGGGCATATCCTTGGGAACAAACAGGACAGATGATTGCTGGTGACCAGAGGGTCTCTCTGAGGCTTGGTGCTGCCCAAGACCCCAGGATCCCTGAGCAGCCCTGGGGCAAGGAAGAGCCCCAATAATAACTGATTAAATTTCCCATGCTTGTAGAGGGCTGGATCTTCAGAGCTGGACTTAACCTTATTTAAAGAAAATAAAAATGTTCCTTGGACATTTCAGTTTGAAGATTGCACTTCATACCTGCCACACTCCATTTTAGCCACACAGCCCTGGGGTGGGAAGTCAGGCAGGCACTGATGACCACTTGACAGGTGATTAAGCATGCTCAGAGGAGGGTGCAAGCTCACGCAGACAGGAAGAGCCAGGGTTCTTCCTACGGTGACTAGGCTGGTTCAGTGTGGGGGTTTGCTTGTGCCCAGAGATGTGTTCCAGGCAACCAGGGGGGTGTGCGTGGACCGTACAGCTGGGAGGACTAACAGATCAGGAGAGGCCAAAGCTGTGGCTAAAACACCCCTTGAGGAGTCATTCTTTCACCATTCAGTCACTCATTGAACACAGATGCAGAGCACTTACTAGCATGGGACAGTGCTGAGTTCTCAGCACTGGACATGATGACACAACCCCAAGAGGCTCACAGTTCACAATCCACCGTGAGAAACTCAAGGACAGAGAGCTGCTTCTGGGGAAGAGGGAGGAGGTGAAGTTCTCCTAAGTTGGAGGAGGTTGGGAGCAGGTAGTGGGAAGTGGGAGGGGTGGTCTCCAGAGACTGTGACATCTGAGCTGAATCTTGAAGGACAGGGCAGTATTAGCCAGGTGGGTGAAAGAATGATGGGAGTTCCAGGCAGAGGGAAAAACGTGGAAGAGAGGTTGGTGTGTTGAGAAAGACTAGGTTACGGGAGGCATTGTAGATTGGGACAAGATATGAGAGAGTGAGTCCGGATCAGTGCAAGTGTGTGTCAGTGAGAGGGATGACATGGCTGCCCACTGTATCTGGGAGAAAGCCTTCATTCCTTCCTGTGGCCCACTAGATGCTTCGTGGTCTGCCCCTTGTAATCTGCCCTCTGCCTATCACATGCCTCTGTTCCCCTCACACTCTATTCTCCAGCCCTTCTGACTTCCTCCAGTCTCCCCCATCATGACTTTTCTCTTGCTGTCAGATCTTTGATTCACACATGCTGTTCCCTTTGCCTGGAACTCACTTCCTCCTTGCCGCTCAACCTGCCTAACTTAAAATGATTTTTACTTGCACAAGTAATGCATGAATCCCTACTCTTTAAAAAAAGTTTTATTTAGATATAATACACATACCATAACATTCACTCTTTTAAGTGTACAATTCAGTGGTTTTTATACATTCACAAATTGTGCAACTATTACCACTATCTAATTCCAGAACATTTTTATCACCTCAGAAAGAAACTTTGTACCTGTTAGCAGTTACTCCCTGTTATCTGTTCTTGTCCCCATCTGAGCACCCGTTCCCCCACCCCATTCCCCAACTCCTGGTATTCACTAATCTTTCTGTCTATAAATTTGCCTATTCTGATCATTTCATACAAATGGAAGCATACAATACGTGGGCTTTTATGACTGGCTTCTTTCACTTAGCACAATGTTTTCAAGGTTCTTCCATGTTGTAGCATATGTCAGTACTTCATTTATTTTATGGCAGAATAATCCATTACATAGATATCCCACCTTTTATTTATCCATTCATCAGTTGATGGACATTTGGGTTTTTCTATATTTTGGCTATTGTGAATATGTTGCTATAAACATTCATATACAAGTTTTTGTGTGGACATATATTTTCAATTCTCTCAGGTATATACTTAGGAGTATAATTGCTGGGTCATATGATAATTCTATATTTAACTGTTTTCCAATGGCCGTACCATTTTGCATTCCCACCAGCAGTGTATGAAGGCTACAATTTCTCCACATCCTTTCTGTTTGGCCATTCTAGTGTGTGTGACGTGATAGCTCACTGTGGTTTTGATTTCCATTTTCCTGATGACTAATGATGTTGAGCATCTTTTCATGTGCTTGTTGCCCGTTTGCATATCTCTTTTAGAGAAATATCTATTCAAATTCTTTCCCCATTTAAAAAATTTAGGCATTTGCCCTTTTATTATTGAGTTGTAAGAGTTCTTTATATATTCTAGATCCATACCTTTTACTAGATATCTGATTTGCAAATATATTTTTCCTGTTTTGGGGATTTTTTCACTTTTCTTTTTAACACACAAGTTTAAAATTCTGATGTATTTAAACTTATCTGTGTGTGTGTGTACATGTGTGTACGCGCGCACACGCTTTTGGTGTCATATCTAAGAAACCATTGCCTAGCCCAATGCCACAAAGATTTACTCCTATGTTTTCTTCTAAGAGTTCTATTGTATTAGCTCTCACATTTAGGCCTATGATCCATTTTCAGTCAATTTTTTGTATATGATGATGTGGCTATCCAGTTGTACCAGCACCATTTGTTGGTAGAACTAGTCTTTCCCCACTGAATTATCTTGACATATTTGTCAAAAATCAATTGGCCTTAAATGTAAAGGTTTATTGCTGGCCTCTCAATTTTATTCCATTGATGTGTATGTCTATCCTTATGCCAGTGCCACACTGTCTTGATTATTGTAACTATGCAGTAAGTTTTGCCTCTGTTCCTCCCTTCCCCCATCCCAGGCAATTGCAGTTGCTCAGCGCATACCTACTAGGTGCATGAATGGTGGAAAGAGGAAGCCACTCCCTTTGACTGATGCTGGGACGGCAGGTGCATGCACACGTACACCTAAACCTCAGGGCTTCTTAGTTCCTTAAAAGGTGTCACCCCAAGCACAGGCTTTTTCTCCAGCTTCCTCATTTGAGTTCATTTATTCCTGAGATCCTTCCTGGGCTAGAAAACTTTAGTCGCATACAAAGTACACACCGCAGTCTACCATAGAGACAAATACGTCTGCTCACGGCTGCTATCCCCAGCAGTGCAGGAGTTTCCTAGCTGTCAAGACCTCTGCCACTTCACCCCTCTGAGCCCCATTTTCTTTGACAGTATTAATACCCACCTCTCAGGATTGTTAAAGAATAAATTAGATAATGTGTCAAGCACTAAGATAAGTGCTTTACAAGCATTTACTCCTAGGAGATAGGTACTCGGCTTCATTTATAAAGCCAGGGAAACTGAGGCACACATCGACGAGGTTGTAGACCAGGGCTTCACAGCATTCCGTGGTAGAGCCAGGACTTGAGCCTACGCCAGTCTGGCTTCAGAGCTTGTGCGCCATGGCCAGAGATGCAGGGACGGACGGCAGGGAATTCCCTGGGAGAAGACCCCACTCAGGGTCAATTCTGAGGCGAAGCCTGCCCCTTCTGCGTCCCCTGGCATGCGGTCCCAAAAGAGGTCTGGCTGGGCAGGGCGGGAGGCAGGGGTCTCCCAGAGGCAGCCCGCCCGGCTTCTAAAACCAAGGCGGCTGCGTTCTGCCTCGGTGGCCCCTCTGCTAAGTACAGCGGGGTGGGCTGTGCCGAGCATTCGGGCTGGAAAACAAGCAAGCACAAAAGAACAAATAGGAAGGACTCTAAAATGCTAATGCGGCGCCCGCGCGGCTGGCGGCGGCGCAGCCCGGGGCCGCGGTCACGGTGCTGTGCCTCATTATTGCTGCCGGGGCCGGCGGTCGGGAGCAGCGGGGCGCGGGGCCGCACGCCGCGCGGCTGATGGCGGCGCTGATGGTGCGGCGGCGCGGCGCGCAGGCTCAGCGGGCGCCCGGGCCTGCGGGGCTGCGCGCTCCGGGGCCCCGCGTCCCCGTGGCCGGAGCGAGAGGGCCGGTGTCCGTGCTGAGAGCCGGGAGTGGGCCTCGTGTCCCCACTGGCCGGGCCGCTGCGGAGGCCTGCACCTGATTCCTAATTCCCATTAATTGTCTAATTAAAAAGTATTTCTTTTAAAAAATCAAAAAAGTGATCAACTAGCCGTGAAAAGCTCAAACAATACAGCAGTGCATAAAGTAAGAAGCGAAAATGCCTCCCATTCTTCCTTCCCAAACCTCTCCAGAGATACTAACTACCGTTTACAGATAGGCATGTAGCCTTCCAGACGTTTTAATAGCATAGCCATTTGATTAAAAAAACACCAAACATCAAAGTCAAATCATAACACAGTTTTCTCCCCCCACCCCAGATGCAATCCTGTTATATACTCTCATCTCTCATTTGCTTTTTTTCATGTAAAAATGGGCCTGGAGATCTTGCCATGTTATCAGGCCTAGCCCTGTCTAATTCTTTCCGAAAGCCATATAATATTCTAGAGTACCAGGGTACAATAATTAATTTAACCTTTCTCCTGCTACTACTAATTAAATGCTTGCTATGCTAAGCCTTTAACTAAGCACCTTATCTGTATCGTGTCATTTAATCATCGTAACAGAGGTAAATGTAAGAAATCCCTTTTTAAGGAATGTAGAAACAGGCACAGAGAGGTGAAGAAACTTGACTGAAGTCACACAGCTAGTAAGTGGCAAACGAAGGATGCGAACCCAGGTGGACTTGACTGGGAAGTATTGCTCTTCTCTGAAAACTCAGTGCCCAGCCAAATGTATCATTCAGGTCATTTGGCTGGAGGCGCTTTCCCTACTCAGTTCCTTACCCCACAAAAGAGCTCTACATACAGCTGTGTTTCCCTGGAATTCTGCTGATTTCATCCTGATGATTCTAGCACAATGATTTTTATCTAGGGATTAAAAAATTGCAATTGTTTTATATTTACTTGTTAAAAAACAACTATTAGAGGATATAAAATGAAAAGCGATTTTTCCACTCCAGATTTCCAGTTTCCTCTTCAGAGGAAACCCCTGTTAGCAATTTCTTATGTATCTTTCTGTACATTTTCAATGCATATGCTTTTCTATATAAATGGTAGCATACTAGACAGGCTTCCGGGAATTTTCTGGGTATACTTACATGTTTTACATATAGACTTAAGATTTACTTGTCTTGTTCCAAGAAATATCCTATTTGTACTTTAATTGGGATTATATTTATAGCATAATTTAGGGAGAAGTGATATCTTTAGCGAGTCTTTTTAATCAAGATCCCAATCTGACTTTCATTTACTCTGGGGTAGAGGCAGTAAATGCTCACCAAGTATTTAATTTGTTCCCCTGAATTTTGCCGCTTCTTGCAGATGACAGGAGGCTACATAACTTGTTCCGGTCAGTGAAATATGAGCAAAAGTGACATGTGACACTTTGGGGCTGAGGCATTGACAAACCCAAGCGTGATTCTCTACTTTGTCTTCCCTTGTTTTGGTGATCATGGGAGCATGAGGCATTACAGGATCAAAGCAAGCTCGTTGCTGAGCTACACACGGAGGACAGCTGTCTTGAACATTTGCTGAGATATACACAACTGACTTCAGGTGAGAAAAATAAGCTGCTATTGTGTTAAGTCACTGAGATTTTGGTGCTGGTTTTTCCTGCAACATCATTTAGGCTCTACTGCCTGGTACACCCTCAGTTGAGTTTTAAAGTGTTCCTCTTGTAGATTCTGCACATTTCTTGTTAGGCTTATTTCAACAAGCCTAACAAATTTCTTTTTTGTTGCAATTATAAATAGGATTTGCTTTTCTTACTGTATACTTTCTAATGGCTTGTGATTTATATATAGAAAAGGTATCAATTTTTATAAGCATATTACATCTGTAGTCAGTCATCTTACTGAAATTCAGATTTTCTAATAGATTTTTCAGCTGATTATCTTGGGTTTACCTTTCCTTTTTTTTTTCTTACCTATTTGCTAGTATGGAAGCTGGATCACTTCCAGTTTGGGACTGAATAAAGGTATGAACATTTGCATACAAGTCTTTTTCGGGACATTTACTTTCATTTCTCTTGGTAATACATACAAATAGAATTTCTGGGTTGCAGGGTTGGTGTACATAAGTCATCACTTAACATTGACAACAAGTTCTTGGACTTTAAGGGAAACCACATATAACGAAACCAATTTTACATTAGGCTAATTGATTTATATCAAGAGTTTATAACAAGAGTTAGGCTTGTTTGTATCAAGTTCCTATGGCATTTCATCAATGTTATCATGAAACGATGATGAATGAAAATATCTTTTCGTTCATCATTGTTTTATGATAATATTGAGGACCTGCCATATACTTAATTTGATAAGAAAGTACCAAACCTTTTCTCAAAGTGTTTTGCATGTCCATCAACAATGTATGAGAGTTCTGGTTGCTGTACATTCTTGCCAAGACTCAGTGTTGTCTGGATTTTGTTTTGATGCTTAAGATGTGTAGACCATGTTAGTGTATGTCCATCTATTGTTATTTTATTAAGAATTTTTCTTTTTAAAATTTGGAGTGAATGTTGAAATTTGTAAATTCTTTTCCAGCATCTATAAGATGATCATATAGTCCCTATTTTTGATTTGTTGAATTAAGAAATAGTTTCTAAAATTGAACCAGCCTTGCATTCCTGGGATGAACTCCATTTAGTCCTGTATGTTAGTCCTCTAATATGTGGCAGGATTCTGTTTGTTAATAATCTATTTAGATCATTATTCAGTATTCATAAATAAGACATTTCATTTTGGGTTCTTCTTTTGTAAGGTTTTAATGTTATACTGGCTTTGAAAATGGATTTAGAAGCTTTTTAGTGTCCTCTGCTCTGACCCAGTGATTTTGGACTTGTGGTTTCTGTATGATGTTTACTCAGCTTGTTGGTTGGTTGATTTTGACCTCATAAAGGTCATGGACAGACCCATACTGCCTGTCGTTTTGTGAGACCATGCCTACAGTCACAATATACTGAGGCAGTGGTTAAGAGCACGGGCCCTGAAACCCAGTGGGGTCAAATTCCAGCTCTGCCACTTGCTATCAACAGAGGGCAACTGAGGCTCAGAGGGGTGACTGATTGGGTCAGAGTATAGAGAAAAGAAAGATTTTGGATCCTCATGTATAAAACAGGGACAATAATAGTATCTGCTTCTTGGGTAGTTAGGAGATACAGTGACAGGTTAAGATACTAAAATAAAGCCTGGTATTCCATAAGCATGTGGAACAGCAAAGCTGGTTCCAACCTCTCAGTTGAATTGAATTGAGCTGTTGCAGTTCTCTGCTAATCCACAAAAATTTGTGTCCTTTCCCTAGTGGCAACGTTTTTTGTTTTTTTTCCGATTGTTTGTTTTTTGCTTTTATTTTTTGACACAGTGTAAGGATGTAAGAAAAGCCAACCCAAGCTTCCTTGGAAGTTCAACTGGGTTGATGGTAGGAGCCATCTCCCAGATGGGTCCAGCCTGACCCACTCAGACCCCTGGAAATTGGGTACCAAGAGTGGTGTCTTCTCCATCATCCATTCCCTTCACCTGCTCCTATTTCCTTTAAAGAAGTGAAATTGACGAATGCTTTGGAGCAGGTTAGGTTCCTGGCTGTGGCTGCATTTTCTGTTTTTGTTTTTTTTCTCTCTCTTTTTTCTTCCCATTTTGAAAGATTCTCTCTAATTTAAATATTTTTAAAAGCTAGCTCTAAGGCTTCCTTCTTAATATCCTGTCTCTGAGGGTGGAAAGATTCCTGGCTTTCCCCAGTGTAATGGCAAGAAAGTAGGGGCAAGAAAGGGGGGACAGGGGCTGCTTCAGAAGGGTGTGAACCCCTTTCCATCCAGGTGTTTGAGCAAAAAGAGGATGGCCACTAGATATGGAGTCTGCAGTAGGGATTTCGACATTGGATGACAGGGGTGGGCATGGGGAGTGGGGTGGGGTACATTGGACTATGAATAACTATTGGGAAGAGCTATAAAGGTGAACAGACCTGAATACAAGTTCCTACCTCTGCAACTCCCTAGTAGTGTGATTTCTGGCAAGTAACTGCTTTTCAGAGCCTCAGTTTCCCCATCTGTGAAATGGACACAATAATACCTACCTAACAGGAGGAGGTTGTGAAGAGCAAATGGGATAATGGGAATCAAATGCTGTTTCCTTTCACCCAGAGATTCTGTGAAGCAGGGAGGACTCCTGATGCTCAGTAAGACGAGCATTGTCGTTTTTGGCATCTGCCCCTCTTTGCTGCTCACCCCCAACTTTCTGCAAAGCACAGGGTATGCTTGCATTTAGAGGTTTCACATGAGAGGGTTTAGACGGTGTGGAGGCTGTGGCTACAGGACCAGGCACAGATGTCACTATGAGTGGGTACTGTTGTGTATCTGAGTGGTTTCTGTTATATTTGGCCTCACTGGCTTCTTTCCCCAAAGTTTGAGAATTAGATATGTGGGCATCATTGGGATGTCCAGTTTGGCAAAATGACCTTCCTTGGACTAGAAATGCAGTTGCCTGTTCACTTTCTGTGGGCCTGAGGAGAGTTAGGTTTCAGTGTTCATTCCATTGTGCAACAAATGGATGCAGAAAACAACAAAGGATGCAGTTGAATACCAATGCAAACCATTACATTTTTGAGTTTTCAGCTAACAATTTATGATGTAGAAATTCTCAAGAGAGGAAAGATTTGGAGCTTAATATACAAGACTGCCTGTCTTGAGGTTTGATGGTTAAACATTACATTCTAGAACTACAAGATGCAATAATAAAAAATTTTGGGAAAATTTCCCTATAATGGCAGATGGAGATTAAAATGCATTTGGGGACATTTCCAACATACATGAACATAGTGGATGAATGCAAGTCCTAAATGAGCTAACCTGTGGGAGCCAAGCTCTGCCCTCACACCTCCAATTGAGGGGGGTGTTCAAAAGACCGAAGGGTCTTTAGCTAATTAGATTGTAAGGAGAGGGGTAAGAGTTAAATAGCTGCAGCAGCAGGTTGGTGAGATAAAGCGATTCTGGAACAAAGTAGATTGGGTTTGGAGTTTCAGATTATAAAAGATGCCAACACCAGCAAAGATCTAACCAGTGTGAGTATGGACAGACAATGATGCTCATTTTGCAGTGGGGGTAAACTGAGACTCGGAAACACAAAGATTTCTAGAGGCTACCCAAGGAGTCAGGTGTATTTGAGATAATAATGCACATGTCTTTGTCCCGGCCGTCCACACGGATCCTCTCCATCTGGGTCTAAACACCCTGCTGTTCAGGCTGGGCTGGCGTGAACACCACCAGGACTACAGATTCTCCTCTGTAGGTGCTAATTAGCAATGAGGAGAACAGAAACCAAATCCTAGCCAAGGCTGTATCCTGCGAGCCACATGTAGGGGAGATCTGGCTGCATCTCCCAACCCTTGCAATTGATCCTCCTGGGAGGCTGCAAGGGTGATGACTCTGGTGCTTTGTTCCCCCATTGCAGAAACAACTCAAAGTCATGGGTACTTGGTAGAGGAAATGTCTCTGGGGTGGTGGAATGCCCATTGCTACTCAGCTGTGGGATCCTCACTGAGCTGGAACCGGGACTGGGTGGTGGCATGCTTTGTACTGTCTGGTGAGGCCTCTGCTTCTCTCCTCTCCGCACTCCCCATACTAACCAAATCTTAATAAATTCTACTGGAGGTCACCAAATGCTCAGTGTGAATGGATTTCTAGGGGATACTGGTCAAGGGGTTGAGCTGGAGTGATATAGGGTGGAACGGAGACAGCAAGGGGGAGCAGAATCTAGACCAAAGGTGTGTGAGTCTGGGGACTCAACCTTCATCAGAGGAGGGCTTAAAAAGTCCTTCTGTAGGTCTCCCAGGCTGAGGTGACATCTGGGCGTCATTAGCAATACTGTCTACGAATGCGAGCCCTGAGAGGGTGTTCGATGGCTGGCCACGGGCTCAGTTCTTTCCCCATCTGGAGGTTTACATCCTGACAACAACACTCTAGCCTGACTCTGATATGAAATCCCTCATGCCTAGAGAGAGAATTGTTGTGGGCCAAGTAGCAACCCACTGAGTGATGAGCTCTGAAAGCAAGGAACGAGGCAGCCCAGGAAGGAGGACTTTGCTCTATGGGTCAAGGCCACTCAATTCACGATCTATGAAGATTTTGGAGGCTGCTTTCTGGAAGCCTGAAACACCCAAGGACCTCTTTGTTCCTGGCTGACCTAAGGCCAGCCCACTCCCTGCAGCGGCCCCTGGCTCCTCTTCATCACTTTGTATGTACCCTGGGCTCGGCCCGGAGGTCAGTTTCCCATCCCAGCATCCTCACCTGCCTTACATGCATATGTTTCAGCGCTAACAACAAAAGCACTAGAGAAAGGGGGACTCTTTTCTCTAGAGCATTTATTATTAGGGGCCCATGGTTACCCAGAGAAAAAACACACCGACTTCCAAATTCTGCTCTGGAAACCAAACCTAATTTAGGGAAGTACAATGTGCTGAAGAAAGATTGCCTCTTAATTTTAGATTCATGTGGAATGCAGGCAGGATGGCAGAATCCCTTAACATAACACAGGCTTTTTGGTGGTGTAACAGAATAATAAATCCTTGAGGAATTCCCCAAGCAAGGTAAAGTAGGATAATATACATTTCTTAATATTGCAGAAGTTTCCTTAATCTTATTGTTTAAACTTTTCAATAAACCATAATGTTTATTAGTAGTTTTTCATTTCCAACTGTCAGATAATTCCTTTTGCTAAGTTGGGGTAAACAGGGTCCCCCAGTGCCTCTGGTTTCAGTTTTGTGTGATATATATCTGACCAGACACTTGATGTAATAGAGAAGTATTGTGTTTTCCAGTGTTGAACTTAGAGGTTCAAATGTGTTAATGCAATTGAATTGATTGTAATATTTTATAAAAGTTTCTCCAACGGAAATATGGTTAGTGAATTGAGTTGTCAGAGGTTATGAGAGCACGTAGAGAGGCTGGCTTACAGTGCTGGAAGTTTCTGGCTAAGTATGAAGGGACGGGCAAGGAGGCTTGGTGTGAGGCGTTCATTCCGTTTTCTCAGAAGAGAGGCATCAGAAGGGAGGGCAGCCAGGTTTCCCCCAGGAAGATCTACAGGAGGGACAACATGCATTGGTATTTTGTAAAGGGAATGCATTTGTCCACAGCGAGCATGGCATGGCTGGTGCCACATAGGACCTCCTTCGCTGAACACCCCCAATTAGAGTCGATCGGGGAAGTTGAGGAGGCTACACCAACCTGGAGACTGCACTGGAGAATTCCAAACCCCTTTTGCAGGAAAGGGTGGGTGATGGCAATGTTAACCACCAGTGAGAGAGAACTTTTTTCTTTATCAAATGCCCTGTTATTCTTGCAGTTTCCCCGCAGAGGAAAATCCTATCTTAAATGATCAGCACAAATGATGAAGAAATTCATTTTACGCTCTCCCTTGACTCTTTTTTAATTGATTTTTTTCCCCTCCCGGAAATGGCAAATAATTTAACATTGTTACAAAATTCCTTTCGCTCAATAGCAGATGGGAAGAAAAACCCCACAATCACAGTAAGGAAAAGGGTAAAAATCCCATTCGGATAATGAGGTCTATAACAGAGCCATTAGTTCTGCTTGAAGCTCCTGCCAGCCCCAGATTAAGGTGATGGCCAGGCCTGTGTTTTCAGATTCCTTCCGCAGCACACTCTGCAAACCCTTTCACCACCTGCTGGGTAGTTCTGGCATTCTGGTCTCAGAATTAAAAGACAAAAAATTGGCCGGGGATGTTTTCTGCTTTCTGTGCAGGTGCCGGTGTGATGGAGAGGATGCTCAAGGCAGAAGCCTGTTGGTTTTCCCAGGCTGAATTCCAGTGCCCTGGCTTTCTGATACTTAGCAGTCTGAATGTACTTTTCAGAAAAGACTGGATTGAATGGAGCAATCAGTCGAGAAGGGTTCTGAACTCACCTTTCGCAATTTCTTCTTCGCGCTTTTTAAAATGATGCTCCAAGCTAGTTAGAACCCACGGGGACTGGAGGCATGGAGGTGAGCCTGCCTTCCATAGGGTTGCCTTTGAGCCTCGCATCTCTTTTCTGCCTTAGGATTTAGAGCCGCTCTGAGACCTGAGAACGCAATCTGTCCAATACGGTAGCAACCAGCCACGTGTGGCCATTTAAATTTCAAGTCAAGTTAAGTAAATAAAGCTAAAGTGAAAATTTAATTCCTCAGTTGCACTAGCCACATTTTAAGTTCTCAGTGGCCACATGTGGCTAACGGCTACTGAATTGGATAGTGTAGAACATTTCCAACATCATAGAAAATTCTACTGGGCAGTGTCTGTGTGAGGCTCTGGGCCTGGTTACCCAAGCTGGAGGCTTGACTATGCCGTCATGCACCGCTTAATGACAGGGAAACATTCTGAAAGATGCATCATTAGGTGATTTCGTTGTGCAATGGTGTGCAGTATATGGTATAACCTATTACACACCTACGTTGTGTGGTACGGCCTATTGCTCCTAGGCTACAAGCCCGAACAGCGTGTTACTGCACTGAATACTGTAGGGAGTGGTAACACAATGATAAGGATTTGTGTATCTAAATACAGAAAAGGTACAGTAAAAATATGACATAGAAGATTAAAAAACGGTCCACCTGTCTAGGGCCCTTACCATGAATGGAGCCTGCAGGACTAGAAGTTGCTCTGGGTGAGTCAGTGAGCGGTGAGTGAATGTGAAGGCCTGGGACATTACTGTATAATGCTGTAGACTTATAAACACTGTACACAATTTATAAAACAACACAAGATTAAATCAAGCACAAGAGAAAATGATGCAATCAAAAGATGTGGTAAACATGACATGTATGAGACTGCTGCCCTGCCAGCATAACACAGCGTTTTACAGCAAAATTATTTTTTAAAATTTTTTATTGGGAAATATTGGGAACAGTGTGTTTCTCCAGGGCCCATCAGCTCCAAGTTGTTGTCCTTCAATCTAGTTGTGGAGGGCGCACTCAGCTCCAAGTCCAGTCACCGTTTTCAATCTCACCATCCTATGGGGGAATTGAACCGGCAACCTTGTTGTTGAGAGCTCACTGCTCTAACCAACTGAGCCATCCGGCCGCTCCTCTGGAAGCTCAGCAGCAGCTCGTTGTCTTCAATCTAGTTGTGGACGGCTCAGCTCACTGGCCCATGTGGGAATTGAACTGGCAACCCTCTTGTTCAGAGCTCGCCCTCTAACCAACGGAGCTATCTGGGCGCCCCACAAATTTTTTTATAGATAGAAAGCGCACACTTTAAAATACTGATAAAAAGTATAGTATAGTAAATACATAAACCAGTAACATGGTTGTTTATTATCATTTTCAAGTATTATATACTGTATATAATTGTATGTGCTATCCTTTTATTCCACTGTCAGCGCAGTATGCTTGGTTACAACAGCATAACTAGAAACACGTGAGTAATGTGTTGTACTACGATGTTATGACGGCTATGACATCACTAGGTGGTAGGAATTTTTCAGTTCCAGTATAATCTTATGGGACCACCATGGTATATGTGCTCTGTCATTGACCAAAATGTCATTGTGGTACATGACTGTCCCTGAGACATACAACTGGAAAGCCCACAGAATTTGATGCTGTTTAGACAGTAAGGCTTACTGTTTAATGGCAGAGAGCAGAAAGGAGCCCATATATACAGCCTATGGAAGAAAGAACATATGAACTGGGCTCTCTTTGAATAAGGCTGCTGGCAGCCATAGGCTGGGGTGAAGTGGGGCCCTGCCCTGTAACTCTGCCTGGTGACCATGCTACGATGCTGTGATTCATTTTATCCCAGTTGGCCTTAAAGTTCCTAGCAGAGGAACTGGAATATGCCAAAACCCCAAAGGGGCAGGAGGAGAATAGCACATTCCAGGAATTGGAGGCCATCACTCATTCTAAGGAACTGGCAAGGTAAATGCTAGACACAGGCACTGGCTGTGATTAGACCCACCGTGTACTGAGGCTGAGCATGCTGTCAAGGTAGTAACATCAAGACCTCTTCCCACTCAAGATTTCAGAGGGTCTGTCCTATGTGTGACATTCAGCTGACGCCCCAGGTTTCTCACCTTCTTCCAGAGCTGGAGTCATGAGCCTTCCTTGGAGATGGTGTCAGTCAAGCTTCCTGCCTCCAGGAGAATGCTCATGGAAGGTGTGGCGGATTGTAATTTCCAAAGATGGCTGCACCAATATACATCCCACTCATGCTCTTCTTATAATGTGAGATTAACCTTCGTCTTCAACCTGGATGGATCTTGATAATTGCCTTGACCAAGAGAGCGTAGAGGAAATGAGACTGCGTGACTTTGGAGGTTAGGTCATAGAAGGTGATAGGCAGCTTCTCTTCCCCATTCCCTCCCCTGCCCCGGCCTTCCCTCTCCTTCCCTCCTCTTCCTCTCCATGCTCCTTGGGACTCCTGGGCTGCCATGTAAGCAACCTAATTACCTTGCATCTGACATGCTGGAGAGATCATGTGAAGCGGCTACTTGGAGAAAGAGAGAGATGCCTGAGGAGCCCCAGCTGGTCCAGCATCTAGCTGGGGCCCCAGAGATCATGGAGCACAGACAAGCCACCCCTGCTCTGCCCTGTTTGAATCCCTGACCCACAGAACCCAAGAGCATAATAAATGAATGTTTTATGCCACTTGGTCTTGGGATACTTTGTTACACAGCCATTATAACTGGAATAGTGGGTCTGGTGGGATCCTTGGAGGCAGGGAAAAGTACCAGCTTTTCATCTTGGTAACCTAGAGCATCCCTGGCAGGTGCTAGGAGCAGCAGGGTGCTTTTGCAAATGTAGTCAGACCATGTGAATTTAGAATTTGGAATGTGGTTTGGTTTCTAATCAGGGTTGGGCTGGAACTTCCCCGAGCATCTCCCATCAAGAAAGAGTTTGCAAAATCAAATAGGAATGGCAACTGAGTGAGGGGGAGTGCTTTAGTTATCTAAGAGGACAACTGCTTTTGGAGAGACTCAGCCGAGTGTGCATTACTATTTACACATAAACTATTGATATGCTTACCATAAGTCCTTGTCAACCGACCAAAGTGGGCCCCTAAGGACCTAGTTATGGGAATTACAACTAGGTTAGATTTAGAGCTTGGCTAACATCAATCTAGTCACTTGCACTTAAACAAATAATAATTGATGAGCATTTCCCAGTGGTTCTTAGAATCCAATTTTTACTTTTTGGGAGTAGACCAGCCCCTGCACTGGTCTGGTGTGAACTATCATTGCTATTATTTATTGAGAACTTCAAATGTGACAGGCAGGCACTGGGCTGGGTACTTTAACCTGAAATATTCTCGTTTAACTCTTGCAGCATGCCTTTGAGGAAGGTTCTAGAATTATCTTTGTTTTGAAGTGAGGAAATCATGGCTCAGAGAAGTAGAGCAACTTATCCAAGGTCTCCCCACAGTCTGACTTCAGAGTGCGGGTGGGTGACTACCACGCTGACTCAGCCTCTCCGAGGGGGCTTTGTCCATCCTCCCAAACGGTCTGGTGCTGGGCAGCTGGCACAGTACAAAGGAGCTCCTGAACTCTACATATGTGCTTGGGTGAGAGGTCTCCTTGTGGGTGCCAGTGCAGTAGCCTGTGTGACTTTGGACAAGTCATGTCCCAATTTGGGAACATTGGCCTTGAAGATCTAGAAGCTCTCTTCCCAGTCTTGTCAAAAGAGGCTCTGAATCCAGGGTAGCAAATATCCCCTTAGTTGCAGCTCCTGTTTGCAAAGCCTGCTACAGATGCCTTAATTAATTATTCAGGCTGACATCTTCAGCTCCAAAATCAGAGGGCTGAGAAAAGATCATAGGAATATAATCAATGTGCACTTGGCTGATAATCGCTGGTCCCAGGGTTGTGTGAAGGGAAGAAAACCCTCCAAATTGGTCTTCTCTTACACTTTGGCCCTAGTTCTGCCAGCGGCCAAGATAAAACCCTCCTTTCTCAATAATTAATGAGCAGGAGCGCCCCAGGCCTTGGCCCCCGGGAGGAGACCCCTCATGGTGGCTGCGCCTCCGGAAGCCTGCTTGCGAGCACACCCACGTGTACCAGCCAGTCAGGGAGCGAACACTGAGTCACTGCGACTGACCCAGCAAAGTGCTGAGAGTGTGACCAGAATGAAGGGTTGCTCTGTCTGTCTCCGAGGTGGCGTGGCAGATCAAATCACAGCGGATCAGGCGCCGAGATGTTGCCTTGCTCTGAGTGACAGAAGTTAATAATTAGTGACAATGATTGACAGATACACTCCATCTGCTGCTCCGACGCCTAGGAGCAGTTATTCCACAACTGTCTGCGGGCACAATGAACTCCCCCGGGAGCGCAGGCTGGCCCGTGATTGACAGCTGCCTCCAAGAGAGACAGGCCACTGACGGGAAAGTCGCTGTCAGCAGAAGCTCTCTGGTCCCCCCGTGTTCTTGAGGAGGCTCACTCGCTGTATACATTTATTCTGTTTCATTTATCATGTCAGCCGCGGTTTTAAATAGATTACTAGCTAACCTGTTTTTTAACTGGAGAGTTTTCTATGGGTAAATTAGAAATATCCGCCTATGTCGACTACTTCCCGGGACTCAGGTCTTCTAGTTTGTTCTCTGGGTAGACGGAGGAGAGGAGATAGGAGCTTACCTGGATTGTAGACTTATCGGATCTCTCCATTAAAATCAAAATGGAATCTTTAACCAGAAGCCCTGTAAAATGGTGCTGAGCATTACTTGGTAAACCTGGGCTCACAAGTCCAAACTAAAGCACGAAAGCACCCTCTTTTTTCCCTAAGAAATAAACATGTCTCTGAGAGTGCTTTTAGTTGACATAACTTGTAACAATTGCTCCTTATTTGCATTTTTAGACGATGAGAAGAATTCTTTGACAATTCAGAACCCTAGCTTTCTCAGGGTGAACAGTTTATTCCCTGGTGGTTTCATGGTTCAAATCTGGAACTAACTAGCTGGGTATTCTTAAGTGTAGGTTACAGTTCTATCTAGACCAAAGTCCCTGCCCTATTTCTTCCCTGAGTATTTTTATCCTAAATTAAAGCTCAGCTTCAAACCAGCCCACATGTAACTGGAGGACTCTGACAGTTTCTAGCCCTATTATAAATAGGAAAACAAAATTACTTATATTTTTTTACTAGAGGAATTGTCGTCACCCAATTGTTCCTACTTATAATTTGTTTGGCTTTCTGGAAAAAAATGCATTTTAATTTTGCTTCATTTAGGATCCCGCAGATAGGCTTTCTGGGCCATTACTGACTCCCCTCTCTTCTTTTGTCCCCCTGATGCTTCAGCATAATTTAAAGGACTGTCCATCGTGATTATGAATAAAAGCCTACTTAAATCCTGCTATTTAAAATACAGTGAACCCTGTTTATATTGATCTCATTCAGAATGTTTTCCCGCATATGATGTCCATCTTTTAAAGTATGGGTCATGTTTCCTCTTGAGACATTTTCTTATCTTATTCCCCTAAAATGATATAAACAGTTTCAGTATTCTTGATAATTAGGTATGCGGGTAAAGAAAAGACATCCTGTTCTTTTTCAAGTTTTTAAATGATCGGGATACCAGAAAATGAAGTCATGGGGAATACAAATGTTTGTTGCTTACCCAGGGATCTGTTTTCCTCCCTGTTTGTGTCTTTGGTGTCTCTCATATGTTTTCTAGAGAGACTTTGTAAAAGGTGCGTTGATGGAACAAGTTTATCTATTTAATTTTGGTTCATCAGTTAGAAGATCACCACCCTCTGTTTTCCTACTTTGAACCTGCCTCAGATAGAGCTACAATGGCCTTAAGTAGCCAGGCATTGTGCCAGTCCCAGGAATGTAGAGGCACCTTCAACAGCTCACTACCTATTGAAGGATTGGACCAGCAAACTAGAATTATATTATTTCATGAATAATGCTGTGATGGGGGAAGAGCAAGGGCTGAGGGTGCCTGGAAGAGAGGTGCTCACCTGGGTCTCCAGTGGTTAAGGAAGCATTAGGTTTCTAGGCAGAAACCTAAGGAAGGGGAAAGGGGTAAGAGTGAGGGTGTTTCAAGCCACAAGAATGGCCTGTGGGGAGGAGCTAAACAAAGATCATGGTGTTGCTGTGTGAGGAAGTGGAAGTCACATCACGCAGGCCTTATATGTCATATTGAGGAGTCTGGACTTTATGTTAAGGATTTGCACTTTAGGAAGATCACTCTGCAGTGAGAAGCAGAATGGCTTGGAGCGGGTGTGCGATGGGAGGCAGGGTGTGGTTAGGAGGCTGTTGCAGGAAGGACCTTGGCCAAGTTAGGGGAGCATCCGAGGGAAAGGAGAGGTGAAGATACATGGCAGAGGCCTCTGGGCAGTAGACTCAGTAGGCTTCGGTGGTGAGGATGGTGAAGGGCTGCACCCTGACTTGCGTCACTGGGTAGAAGGTGGGACTGTTCTTTAAGACGAGGGACTTAGGAGGAGGAGCATGTTGGGGTGGGAGAGAGATGATGAGTTAAATTTTGGACATACTGAGCTTGAAGTGTCTGCGGTCAAAGCCAGCTTTGTTGGGTATGTAACCTGGGAGGTTGCCCTGCGCCCAGAAGGGTCAGCACTTGGTTTAATGCTCTGCTGTCACTGTCTTAAAATTCTTAATAAATTTTGAACAAGGGACCCAAATTTTCACTCTGCACTGGTTCTGTGCCCAGTCCATCCAAGTGAAATAATCAGGTTAGCAGCTTGATATCTGGCTCTAGAAGTCAGGACGAGAGAAAAAGGTCTGGGATGTTTAGCAAAGAAAGAGGTATTTAAAACTGTGGGAGAAGATGGGCTCATGAGGGAGAACACGCAGAATGAGAAGAGTATCAAGGAGAGGACCTGAGAGACACAGAATTTTAGGGACAGGCTCTCAGGGGGGAGAACACTCAAATGCCAAGACCCTGTTACCTGTTCCGACATTTTGCCTTTGACATGAAGCACTGAATGTTTCCATTGTCTTAACTCTGAGGAGTGTCTGGCTCCATGTCAGGATATCAGCTAAATGGCAATTCCAGTCAGCAAATGAAAAAATAAATCTTAATCATCGTAGTTATTATTGTAGACATTTGCAGCATTCTCCAGATTTCAAAGCACCTTCATTTATTCATTGAATAGATATTTATTAAGTACCTACTATGTGCCAGGCACTGAGCTGGGTGCTAAGGATATATCAGTGAACAAACGACACAAAAACCCTACCCTCATAGAGCTTACATTCTAGTGAGAAGAGGTATAAACATAATAAATAATACGCATGAGAAATAAGTTATGTATTAAGTGATAACTGCCCTGGAAAAAATAAAATCTCACTTAGTTTTTCTTTTTCAAGAAAAAAATGACATTTTGCCTCATGTAACATGAAGTATCATGGATGGGCATTGGGACTCCAGTGTCATCTTCAGGTCTGGTTTCTTTCTCTGTTTCCTCTGTGCCAACTATGTTATCAGGTGGACCCTATCCTTAGGGGTAGTCAGAGATGGTGCGAGCAGACCCCAGGTGTAAATGCAGCAGAAGTGAGTGTCTAACCCCACTTTGTTGGCGAAAGCCCTGAGAGATTGACTTGGCATGGAATGGCCTGAATTTCTTTGCCCTCCTTTGAACCATTCCTTTGGCCTGTAATCTTTGCAGTGGTCCAGTGTGGAAGTTGTCTTTATTCTCATTTCACAGCTACATAGACTGAGGCTAAGAGAGGTGAGTGACCTTCCCAGGGTCTCACATTTAGCAAGTGGCAGACCTCCGTGCTGGGCCCAGGCTCTCTGACTCCAAAGCTTATGCCCTCTCTGCAAGAGATTCCAAGGCAGAGTATAAATAAATTTAAAGACATCATTTCTCTCCAAATCTACTCTAAGGCTTAAAGGTGACAAATTTAAAAAACTATGAAAGATTTAATTAGGGACATGATTAGGTAACCAGATGAATGTGTAAATGACAATTGCGTAGGAATTTAGCACAATCCTTAAATGATAGGGATTTAGAAATTTAAACACCTTCCAGTCCAATCCTTACCTCTAATAACTAAGGAAACTGACATCTATAGAAGGGAAGGAACTAGCCTGTTACCCAGCAAGTAGAAAAAGGGCAGGGCTGGGAGGGAGGCTAGGTCTCTGTTAACAAGGGCCAGCATGAATGGCTGGGTCAACGCTCTCTGTAGTGTGCCTGAGTATTCAGTAGCCACTTAGGTTGTCTGTGCTTGGCTAATGTCTACCAACTGGCTAAACACCCCCACTGATGTCTTACCTAATGAATATTCACAGCCTCTTAACTATTTTATCATTTGCTAATTTAACTCCCCACTAGTTTTTCTTGGTGATGATAACATCACACTCTTACTGAGGACTTAGGTGTTATGCTAAGAGCTTTACCTGTATCATCACATTTAATCCCTCCAGCAACCCCAAGAGATAGGTACTGTTTCTAACTTCTACACATGAGAAAGTCGAGTCTTAGAGGATGAAGTAACTTGACCTTGGATAGTGAGTGGTAGAGCCCAGATTTAAATCCAAGTTTGTCTGATTCTCCAGCCCAGGTTTTTAACAACTAGTAGAGCCCAAGTTTTTCTTTTTCCTTTTGAAAAAGAACATTAAAAAAACTAGTGATGGATACAAAGTACAGCTTGTCACTTCCCCAAACCCTACACATACTTTTTTTCTTTTTGGGGTGGAGTCAGTCCCTGCTGAAAAGAGAAGCTATCCGTTAAGTAGCCAAGTGTGCCTGGTGCCGAGTGAGACTGAGGCTCAGAGTCAATGACCTTGATAAGGTGCTTGACTGGTTGGGATTCTGAGGCTGAATGAAGCAGACAGCTCCAAAGCCCTGGGACCCGGCTCCTCACTGTCCTCTGGGCTGGGATATCCCTATTTGGAGGGAATTTATGCATCTCTGTCAGATGCACGCATGGTCTATGAGAGGTTTTCCCAGGTTTCACTGTCATCAAAAGTGCCAAGAGAATTACCAACTTGAAATAATCATAATAGCTACCACTTACTGAGTGCTTATGTGAGGGGACTGGCTAAGAGCTTTATGTAGTTGTCTGTCTTAATCCTCATAAGAGCTGGTAGGAAAACAGAGGTAGTAGGTCCTGTGAAGTTCGTGCAATTATAATCCCCAATTCACACAAGTTCCAGACTTGCTTAGAGGGTTGGATGACTTGCGGAGGGTTGTAGTTTCTAAGAGGTAGAGCTGGAATTTAAACTCAGTGAAGGCCGCCATCTTAGCCGTCAGGCTCTAAGACCTGCCACAGAACTCAGAGGCACTTTTGAGGTTGCCAAGAGACTAACTGAGGCCAGAGAGGGGCAAGGCGCTTGTTCAAGGTCCAGAAGCAGAACCAGGACAAGAAGCGAAGTGACTCGAATCCTTGGCTAGTACTCTTTCAACCTACTGTTGAGCTTTTGAGCAATGTATGCTGCAGGGATTCCTAAAACTGTCCTAGAGGAAAAATTAATGAAAGTTCTATTCCTAAAACACTTTCCCAACTCAATATGCAATTAGCCATTATTACTCAGAGAGCTTGGCTTCAACCCTGCCCACCGTCCTGCATTTTTCAGGCTGTCGATGACCTCATCTCCATCTTCATGAGTTCATCTTTGTTGAGGGACAGTAGTGTGCTCGGCCAGTGAACCTTCCACCCTTAGCTTATCATGCCACCCTCAATAGAAAGTCTCTTTGTGGCTCCAGAGACGAAGCCCAGAGTTCTGGTTATAAAACAGGTCACCACTTCTGCACTGCTTTGTCGCTATGAATGTGCAAACTGCTAAGAGGAACCAACATTTATTGGGGATTTACTATGTACCTGGTTCTGTATATAACTTGTCTTACTTCGTCTTTACAACTGCCCTTTGGAGGAAGTTCTGCTTTTATCCCCACTTTACAGATGAGGACAATAAAGCCCAGAGAGACGATGAGACTTGCCCCAAAACATGGTGAGGAAGCGGCAGTCAGGACTTGAGCCTCTGGTTCGGTTTGCGCGACTTATGATTCTGCGCTTTGCCTCATGACTCTAAACTACATTTATGGGAAAGTTATCCCAGATTGTGGCAGAAAACTTAAGGAGCCATCTTCGTGCCCATGGCTCACCTTGTTCATTGGACATGGGTCTAAGGCTTCCCGAATAAGGACAAGCTGATGTGCTTGAAAATTGTCTACCTGCAGGCCTGAAGATGATCTAACTGAATTGCCAAGCCCATGCCCCTATCCCTCAATTAAGTGACCTTTTGTCTTCTGCTTGAACATACAGTAGATAATTTTTAAGCTCTTTGTATGCTGGGTACTGAAGCAGTTACTGGGGATGGCGGGTGATGAGATTCCCGCCTTCCCTCAGCGCATAACCTTGCGTGGAAGACACAAAGGCACAAGTAATTATAGTATTGGGATGTGAGTGCAATGGAACAAGTACAGAGTACTCAGAGGCACACAGCAGGGACTTTGAACCCAGCCTGTGGGGTGCCATCAGGGAAGGCTTCCTGCAGGAGGTGAGGTGGAAGTTCATTCCTAAAGAAAGAAGAGGTGTGTGTTAGGCAAAGAAGGGGTGGAAGAATGTTATAGGCAAAAACCTGAGGTGAAAGAGAGAAGACGGGAGCTCCTTTCAACATAGACCATTCCATTTTTCCTGTAGCTTTGCGTACTCCTAACTCACCTATGGTCATGCACCTAGGAAGTAAAGCTATTTGGCTCAGAGATAATGCCCTTAACTTCCACTCCATGTTCCCTTTCTTTTTTCTGGACATTGTCATGTCTGGATGTGCTGGCTGGAATTGTTGCCTCTGTCTTGGCACCATGAGGTAGCCAGCCCCAGAGCAGTGCTGATTCACTGAGGATGCACAGTGCGGAGATGTGAGGAACCTGAGTCCTGGATGACATCGTGCCCCTGCCGAGTCAGCCAGCCCTGGAATTGGGCTGGCCTCGGCTGCTCTTAATTGAAATACTGTCGTGTTCGAGAGCCTAAGGTTGGATCCAAGTTCTGCCACTCACTGTCCATGTGAGTTTGGGTGAGGTCACTTTTCTGAGTCTTGGCTTTCTCACCTGTAAAATAGGGATAATAATCATCGATAATCACTGCACTTACCCAGTGAGTGAGGTGGTGAGGATGGCATGTGTGAATGCATGTCACGGGCTTACAGTCATGCCTGGCCTTAGGAAGTGCCAACAGATGGAAGCCATCAGTATTGCCAACACTCATTTCCATAGTCAGCTCACACTCCCAGCCTTTTCAAAGCTCCCAATTAACAAAAGAGAGACGGGCTAATCACAGTGCAGGTGGATCAGTGCTGTGACAAAGTCCAGAGCAGGGAGCAGTTCATTTTTGCAAGAGGGAGCAGGTGAAGGTCCACGGAGGCCGTATGTTTGAGAAAGGGTTCAAAACATGAGTAGAAGTTTGAGGGTAAAGAGATGGAGGGAAGGCATTCGTGGTGGTGGGAGCAGCCTGAGCGAAGGTGTTTTAAACGCTTTGTAAAGGGCAAGTAGCTGGTGTGGTTGGAATTTCAGGTGCAGAGTGTGTGTGTGTGTGTGTGTGTGTGTGTGTGTGTGTGTGTGTGTGTGTAAGGCAATGAGGCAGGAAATCTGGGGTGGGGCGAGGTGTGGAAGGCGTGGGTTCGAGACTGAGGGGCTTGCTGTACATCTTGAAGGAGTTTCATGGAACCATAGTGCTGAGGGACGCTGCTTAAGACAAGGCTCCATGGTGGTGAAGTCAGGTATGGAACTACTGCCCACTTTGCAGTCCTGGCAATAACCGACGTGCATTAGCATAAGAAGGGCTCTGACAAGTCACGTAGCAACAAAACCTGTTTAACTTGGTTTAACCCAGTGCTTTACAAACTTACTTAACCACAAGGAACACTTCATTCATCCAACATCCCTTACTGCAGGTCACACTTTGGGGGATGCTGTTCTAGTCATTGCGCAGCTGTCAAAATGTTTGAAGCATGGGGTGAGGGCCTAGTTCTGTGTTTTCCAGAGATTCCTTCTAGTTATGTAAACAACAAGGGCTCAAATTAAGTCACAAGAAAGCTGTTTCAAAGGTTTGACTCGCTCAGCTGAGGCTCTTTTATTTTAAATGGGTGACTTCTCTTGGCTGTGTCCCTCTGAAAGTCTTCTACCTTTCAAGTATCCACAGCAGAGAAACTTCCTGCCAAGTACTGTAGTTTTTCTTCTGACCTTTTTGCTGTGGCTCTTTAAAGCTGAAGGTTAGATAATTCAGGCTCAGCACTGGGATTGACATTTGAAAGGTACAATGGGACTTTTTAACCTTCGGGGTTAAAGGTTATAGTCATGGGAGCTGCAATTTGACTTGAAAACACTTTTGAAGTTTTTTTCTTTTTGTTCCCCTCCCCTCCCCTTTCCTCCCCTCCTTCTCCCTCCCATCCCTTCGTCCCCTCCCTTCCCCTCTTCTCCTCCCCTCTCCTTCTTTTCCTTACAAAAGGTCCAGTTGAAAATGATGCTTTCCAAATTGGCAAATCCTGCTGAAGGCAGAACGTAAGATATGCATGCCCCTTTGTAAGATTTCTCAATCACCTGGACATGGTAGGAGGCTGGGGCTTATGAAAAATATAGATTCTAGGGAATGAGCTTCTTGGGTGATTTGGATGCGCTGTAAAGTTTGAAAACTATAGGCCTGGGAGCGTTCCAATTTTACAACCCAGATTACAGATACTCTGTAGGTGGGAGCACGTCTTCCTTCTGCATCTCACGTCAGTACTGCCCATCCCTGCCTAACCCCCAACCCGAGTGCTCCCCCTAGGATTGGGGGTAGGCCTATCCCAGTCCACACAGACTTGTAGCTGGTGTCCTTGCTGCTGAGATGGTGAGGAATGGGGCCCAGGTGCAGGAGCAAGGACTTGGGGGTGATGGAGGTGGTGGTGAACATTCTCAGAGATTAATGCCACCGGTGCTGTCCGGCCTCCTAGCTGGTCACACTCTATGGGTATCTGACTCCCATAGGGCTCCTGCTATAGGAAAAGTTGCTCTGCTTGGTGTCTCAGGGGCTCTTCCTCCCTTTTGGCTGTGTCCCTCTCCCCTTCTTTTTTCTTTTCTTTTTTTAATCTATCACTGTAACATTGCCTGTGTTCTCCACACTATGACAGATCCGCTCCCGGGCTAAGTCACTGATGGCCACATTGGTAGTAACAAATCCTTATGACTATTCTTCTCACCCCCTTCTGCTCTTAAAGGAAATACCCCATCTCCTACCACACCAGGATCCCCACTTAGGAGGCCTTATCTTGCTCCTTATCCCTGAGAACCATCCAGCTCTGGGGAGAAGATGCTCCAGGCAGGGCTTATTACTGAAGAGGTGAGTAATATCTTCCCCACTGGGAGTTTTTGGTGCCCTAGAGGTTTTGGCTTCTGTCTTAGTGAAATCAGGTTCCATAACACAATTGTAGAGATTAGGGAGCTTAAACAACAGGAAGGCATTTCTCACAGTTCTGCAGGCTGGGAAGTCCAAGATCAAGGTGCCAGTGGGGTTAGTGTCTGCTGAGACCTTTCTCCTTGGATTGGAGATGGCTACCTTCTTGCTGTGTCTTCACATTGGTCTTTCCTGAGTACATTCACATGGAGAAAGAGAGAGGGAGGGAGGGAGGGAGGAAGAAAGAGAGAGAGAGAGAGAGAGAGAGAATGGGAAGAAGCAACTTCTCTAGTGTCTCTTTTTGTGAAGGCACTAATCTCATCACGAGGGCTTCGTCCTCATGACATCATTTAAATTGAATTACCTCCCAAAGAGCTCATCTCTAAATACCATTTTTGGGAGGTGGGGAAGGGTTTCAACATGAATTTTGTTGGGATATAATTTAGTCTATAGTAGCTCTAAGTCTTTGTTCCAAAGACAGCTCATCTGTAAGAGAACTCATCCTCTCCTTTCTCTATACTGTTAGCCTGGGGGGGTCTCATCCAGCCCCATGGCATTAAATATAAATATTAGTCAGTGTTCCTGATGATAAGCAACACAACGGAACTCTGGCTGCTGTAAGCAAAAAGTAAATCTTTTGAAAGTCCATTGTGGTGCTGCCAAACTAGGAGGGAGCTGGGAAACCAGGCCTGGAAAAGAGGTGGGGGCTCAGCAGCAGGAACTGCAGTGAAGGGCAGGCCTCAGGGAGAGTTTCATACTCACACATGCTGGCCACCAACATGGTTGTGACCTTTGAACTTGCCTTCCATCTTTGAGGTACTTGATGGAGCTTCAAAGCACCATGAATGAGGCTCTGATGGGCCCAACTTAAATCACCTGCCTCAGGAAGTGGGTGGAGAAGGTGCAAAGGCCTTCAATGACCTCTCCATCCCCTTCTCCAGCTCACTTGCCTGGTCAGAGCTGTTGTAGACAGGGAATTAGCCTCCTGCCACGCCTACGGGACAATTCTATTAAAAGGGAGACCTGGGAGCTTTTTGGGAAAGTGGGTGGTTGGATTTCAAGCCACGAAGCAATAAATATGCACCACACCAGTTGTCTGCAGAACACATGAGATTTATACCTTTAGCTCTGACTCTTCCCTAAGCCCGTCTTGTCCAATTGCCTACTTGACAATGCCACTAGAATGTCAAATAAGCACCTTGCACGTAACATATCCAAAATAAGACACTTGATTTTCTTCTTGCTCTTGCCCACGTCAGTAGTACCTCCCCTCCCCTGCCCCATCTAAGTAAACAGATCATGGATCATTCATCCAATTTCTCAGACTAGAAAAGTAGGAGTCAGTCCTGACTCCTTGCTTTCCCTATTCCCTACATCTGCGCATTGGCAGGTTCTGTAGGCTCTACCCAAAATACAGCCCTGTGTTTTCCATTTATCGTCATCTCCACTGTTACTGTCCACATCCAAACCACCACCATCTCGCACTGGACTACCTCAGCAGCCTTCGAGTTGGTCTTCTTTCTTCTCTTCTTGCTTCCCTATAATCCATTCTCTGCACAGTGGCTTTCTAAAGCATGAATCATATCATGACCGTCCCTAATTAGAAACTTAGGGTCATCTAAGAGTTTCCCTTTTCTCAGAAAATAAACTCCAAACTCTTTGCCATGGCTTCAAGGGCCTCTACCCGACCTGGCCCTTTTTCATTTCTCCAACTTCTTCTCCTGCCACCTCTCCCCACTGACCCCGATATCTGTTGACCTCCAACCAGGCTGGTCTTTCCACTCCTGTAACATCTGGCCTCTGCCTGGTTCAGGCCTTGAATCCTGCTATTATCTCTGTTGGAATGCTCTTCTCCCAGGTCTGGGCAGGGCTCCTTTTCATCGTGTAGATCTAGAATCAAATGTTGCCGCCTCCAAAAATCTTTCTCTGACCACCCAACCCAAGGCACTCGCCACCTGTACTGTTTATTGTTACTATTTTATTGCCCGATACAGCGCTTACCATTGTCTGACATTATCTCGTTTATTTATGTTTGTCTCCTTTATATTATAACATAAACTCACCAAGAGCAGGTTCTTATCTGTTCACTGTTGTGTTCCCCCTGCCTAGGATGGTAACTGGCACATGGTGGGCCCTCAATAGCTGTTGGCTGTTTGTGACTTATGATCACTAATGCTAAAGGTCTGGGGCCCTGCAGGGCCAGGGTTCCACTTAGAGCCAAGCCACCCTGTGTGTGAGGGCCAGAGGATATGGCAGCAGCCCAGAGGCCGGAGCCCCACCCTCTATCTCACCTGTAGCTGCACCTGGCTATTGTCCCCTCGGTCCTCCCAGGCCAGTGAACCATCCCGTGCTCTCCACATTTGTCCAAGCCCGAAGACCAGGTGTGAGTTTTAATTCTTTTGCCTTCCAAATTCCCCACATCCAATCAATCATCAAGCCTTAAAAATCAATTAAAAAAAGACAAATAACCCAACAGAAAATCAAACCAAAGCTGTAAATAGGCAGCTCACAGAAGAGAAAAACAAATGGCTAGAAACATATGAAAAGATACTCACCCTCACGAGAAAGAGGGAAATACATAGTAACATGAGCTTTATGTCCCTTTAAGACTTATAGAAATGTATAAATATAGATAAAATATCTCATGTAGGGGAAGGGGAAGGAAATGAGTAGTCTCATGCACTACACGTGGTAATGTGAATTGGTTGAACCTCTTTAGAGAGCCACTTAGCATCCATCAACAAGTAAAATGCACATACCTTGCAACGCACCCATGCCCCTATAGTGACCTGTCCCAGAGAAATACTCACATGAGTAATCAGAGAGCAAGGATGACCTTGCAACATGGTTTATAAAAGTGAAAACTTAGGAACAACCTAAGTGCTCACCAATAGGGGGAACAGTTAAATAAGCTGGGTTCTTCCTTCTTATGGTTCAGTGCAGTAAGCCGGGGGGGCAGTGTTTCAAAAGAGCAGGGTACCCCCTTAGTATTGACATGAAAATACCTCCGCGAAATGCAAGACACATTGTTAGCAATATCAGAAGTTGCAGAACAATATTGACAATATGATCTTGTTTGTGTAAAAACCACACAATGTTTATTTATAATAATAGCTAATGTTTATTAAATAATAATATCTAAGATTTACACAGTGCTTCCTCTGCACCAGGCACTTTTCTAAGTGATTGAGGAACACTGACTCATTTAATCCTCATAATAACTCAATGAGGTAGATATGGTTATGATCACCAGCCTTATTGATAGATGAGGAAATTGAGACACAGAGAAGTTTACAGTTCACCCAAGGCTGCACAGCTAATAGGAGCTGGGATTCGAAACCAGATTGATTGCATCTTTTAACTTCTGTACAAGGGTAATAGTTAAGGCACTTAACTTGGTACACTTTTATTAGTATTATCCTACTTTTACAGATAAGGAAATTCAGCTACCGAGAGGTAAAAAAATTCATCAGCATCCCCTTTTTGTAAGTAAAGGAGCCAGATTTGAACCCAGGTATCTTATGTCAGCACCTGTGCCCTTAACTATCTCTTTCTCAATATGTATAGAGATTGATGGCAAAGGTCTCACACCAAATAATTGAGAAGAACACAGGGTAAACAGAGATTGTCTCCTTTTTCTCCATCCCTCTCACTCCTGGTAGGAGCCTAGCCAGGCAGACAGCCGTTTGCCACCGCAGCCTGGCAGAGGTTAGGCTGTGGCTAAGACCAGAGGTTGGGGTCAGAGTGGACCTGGTTGGTCCTGGAAGGTGTCTTCTGGTGGCCACCCACAATGGAAAGGGTCTCATCTGTGTGACTGGAGCATTGGAGGACCAGCCCGGTTGTGCAGGTGGCAGCATGTTGCACAGAAATGCTGTGTGAGCCCAGGTAGCAGGTATCCTGGTCCCAGGTGCCGGGATCCTGAGCGGTCCTTGTGTTCTACACGTTCTCTGAGCTCAGCGGTCCCAGGGATGAATTGTGACTGCCTAGTGATGTTGCAGAGGGACCTCTAGGGAGACCAGTAAAAGCCACCATACCTCCTGCTCAGTAGAAGTCTGGGACAAGAGGCCACAGCTTCTGATCTTGCCTCAGGAGGATTTCTATAGGGCAGGAAGGATTTTTACATGGAAGTTTGTACAAATAAGTGACTCTCCAGGCACCTTGAAGGAGGCAGAGGAGTGAGTCACACGCAGCCCACCCCTACATATGGGCTGCTAAAAGTCTGGTGTCTGAGCCTAGGATGACCCAGCTGGTGACCCGTGGAAAGTGTGTGAAGGTAGCAGGTGGAGGCCAAGGTGCCTCGTGGCTTATAACCAGGGCTCTGCAGCCAGCCAGCCTGGGACTGAATCCTTCTGCTGCCGCTTCCTGGCAAGTATAATGCTGGGAAAGCTCCTTTACCCTCTGAGCCTGTTTCCTCACCTGTGACAAAGACAACCATAGTAACTTCTCATTGGGTCGATGTGTAGATTAAGAACTGAGATCATGGTAGGTGAGCAGGCAATTGATGAAGGCTAGTAATTATTTACTTATTTTAAAAAATCATTGTCTCTTTTCTAGTGGATTTCACAGTTTGCTTTCCCTTCTTGGTCCTGTGCAGTCTAGCTTTTGGCTCCTCCATGTCCCTAAAACCTGCTAATGGCCAAATCCAATGGCAACGCCTCTGTTTTCATCTTTACTTCTCACCTCTGCTGCCTCAGACACCACACCGGGAATGACTCGCCTCACCTTGAAAATCCCCACAGCACCTGCGACACTGCAGTCACGGGCTTTTCTTTCAGCCTTTCTGGCTGCTGCTTCTGGTTTCCTTCATGGGCTGTTCATCTCTCTTCAAGCTCCCATCCTCCCTCCATGGCTCTTCTCAGTCTTACTCTTCTAGCCCACCATTCACAGCAGGCTCTCCACCCTCTGGGGCCATTCCTGAAGGCACCATTGAACTCTAGACCTGAAGGCCATCTTGGGTGGCTTGCAGGACACATCTGATAGGGGGCCCCTGCTCTCTGCCCTCGGTGTTGATGAATGGAGGCAGCCCTGGGTGGCAGCTCAAGCTGGTCACCGCACAGCCTCCTGGACACCTTCCATCCCTCCAGCTCACACAACCCCATATAGTGCCAAGTTTTGTCAGTCTAACCCTGTGGTAGGTTGAATAACAGCCCCCAAAGATATTTGTGTCCTAATTCCTGGAACCTGTGACTATTACCGTATATGGCAAACAAGATTGTGCAGATGGGATTGATTTAAAGATCTTAAAACGGGGAGATTATACTGGATTATCTGAGTGAGCTCTAAATGTAATCACAAGCATCCTTATACAAGGGAGGCAGAGGGAGATTAGACTATGGAAAAGGAAGGAGATGTGATGACCAAAACAAGAGGTTGGAATGAGTGGGGGGAGGGGTCCTGACATGAGGAATGCAGGCAACCTCCAGAAGCCAGAAAAGGCAAGGAAAGGGAATCTCCCCTGGAGCCTCCAGAAGGAACCATTCCTGCCAACACCTTGCCTCTAGCCCACTGAAACTGACTTCAGGCATCCAGAACTCGGTGGGAACAAGACATTTGTGTTAATTTGTTACAGCTGTCATAGGAAACTAATACAACTCTTCTAGACGTTTCTTCAGTTCGTCCTCTTTCTCCCTGTCCTTGCTGCCTCGTATCATCTCTTGTCTGCATCTCTTCCTAAATCTTTCTGCATCCTCTAATGACTTTGACATCACATATCAATGGTAGCCCATCAACTTAGAACTGGCCCAAGCCCCCTGTCATTCAAGAGCCATTCTGACCAGTCTTCTGCCTGTGGCTCTGGCTTCATCTTCTGCCTCTTCCAGCCTCACCTTTGTGCTTCAAGGCAGCCATGTACTGACTGGTTTCCTCCCCACCAGATCTTTACAGCAAGGCTTCAGAAGGTCTGTGAAGCTCCTGAAACTGAGGGCAGAACTTGTGGTGCACGCATGTGCTGATGTGGGTTCCTGCAGACATGATCCACAGGTGGCCCTGCGCAGGCTCCTGTGCCCCTAAGAAGATTACACACTAGTGACAGCATCTAATTCCCTGACTCCATCACAATAGTTCACCCCAGCGCACGTTTACTCCGCGCGAAGGCCTATCCTCCATAATTCGCTCATTTCATTCATGTTTCTGCTCCGTGCCGTCTCCTCAGAGAAGACCCTGGGGGAGGCAGTACACAGAGGGAACTTCCCTCCCTCCTTCCCAGGAACACAGATGAGAACCCCAAGGGAAGGACCTGGGGACTAGAGTTCAAGGTATTTTCCCAAAGGACAACATTTTCCTCCCTAAGAGAAATCCTGGTGGCAGCCGTTAGATAATAATTTCCACTTCATTACCTAAGACACAAACCCGGAAGAAATAAATGTTATAATGCTGGTTTTAGAGCTATGCTTTAGAAGCGAAGAGAATTGGGTGATTAATTCCAACCTGGAGGATTATGGCAACTCCACAGAAGAAATGTCACTGGAGCCATTTCTCATTGAAGGATGGGGAGGACTTTGATAAGGGGAAAAGAAAGAAGGAAGTGGGAGAAAGAAAGGCACGGAGTCATGAGAGGGTGTGGTGTGGGGGACAGTGAGTTCTTCTGTGCTGATCGAACCTTTGGGCTTTTGGGGGGAGCTGTGGCCAAAGAGGTTAATTTGAGGACTCGTCCTGCAAGGTCCTGCTGACGTGCTAAGGGCAATGCACTCTGCTGTGCAGGCACTGGCTGGCCATCAAAGGCCTTTGAACAGGAGAATGATACCCAGCCCTGTGTCTTGTTTGTGTTTGCATTCTCAGCACTAAACAAAAGGCGTGGCACATAGTAGGTGCTCAAATGATGCTTTTGCACAAAGGAATAATGTATATTAGAAGGATGACTCTGGGAGAATGAGTTGAGTTGGGAAGAGGCTGAAAAAGTGGGGGAGCTGTGAGATACTTTTTCAACCGTTCAGATTGGAATGCCAGGGCTGATTCAGGATGGGGCGATGTGGTGGAAGGCAAGGAGCATTCAGTTATTTAAGAGGACGGACTGACGGACTGACAGGGCTTAAGGCTCATGAGATGGGGGAGGGGCAGGAGGAGAATGAGGGGAGATTTTGGGAAGACAGGTTTGTGAGCTATGAGGTTTGTGGATGGTGGCATCATTCACCAAGGGGGAACCCCAGGAAAAGGAGCAGGCTTGGCATGGAGGACAGAGGAGAGAGTAAGACTGTCAGGAGGCTGGTTTTCTGAGCTCTCTCAGGTGCCAGATTCAGGGCGTGGGGGTGGAGGAGTGGTAGTGAGGTGTGGTGTTGGGGGGAGGGCCATGTAAGTTTTATAAATGATCCAGGCTATGCCCCCTACTCCTGTCTTTCCCAGAGAGAAAAGTCTGAACAATGCTTTCCCCAAGGGCAGGAACCTCATTTGTTCTGTCTCAAAACAAACCTACACGGAAACCCAGCTCGAAGTAGCCATTTTTCATCCCTGTCCTCAGCCACCAGCTCCTCCCAGGAGCCCTCATGCTGTTATCTCTCAGCGTGGCGTGGCCATCAGTTTGGAGCGGGACAAGGCACTGTAGCTCATGGAGATTTCCCCGATACGCTATCAGCAATGGGCTTTCACTTAGTCACAGTGTTTCTAAATGTCCACGAGAGGACGGGGCTGTCCTGCTGGGATAATATTTGCAGGTTCTGAATGTGCTTCTAGAGCACAGGTAAACTATGGGGTGCCCCTAATTCCTTATTCTGGAGATACCCCAAGAGCCCTGGAGGAGCCGGTGCATAGGAAACTATTATGGCCATTTTGGGGCACAGACAAGATATCCTGGGCACCGAGGCTCAAACAGTTTCCCTGCAGTAAGCCTGGGTAGGAACTAACGATGTGTTTCTATGGCCATCCATCCATCCATCCATCCATCCATCCATCCACCCACCTCCCCTTTCATTTTACAAACAGTCATGACAGGCCCATGCTAGGCACTAAGAGTATAAACGTAAGCAAAATAGACTTGTGTATTTTGTTGCTCGGGCAAAAAAGTAAACCGTCATTTACAATAAATATTGAGTGCTGAAAGTTCAAGTGTGGAAAAGAGGCAGCTAGGTGAAAACAGTCAAGGGTAAAGTATGTTCCGGAAAGGGGATGTAGCAGGTATAAAAGGCCTTGGGAGGGGGGCCAGTATAGGGCACGATGAGTTCAGGAAGTCAGGTAGTCCATACGGCTGGACGGTAGTGTGCGTGTGCCTGTATGTTCATGTGTGTGCACGCCCATGCACACGTGACTCTGTGTGCACGCATGTGTACACGAACATATACATGCACATGCGCACACACGTGTACATCATACACATCCATGTGTGAGAGCACCGTGCTCTCCCAACAGAAGAGAGTGACGTTGCTAAATGGAAAATTTCCAGGCCAGTGGCTGATATCTCAGTCATGCATTTCTTTCTTTGCCCAAATGCAGACCGAGCTCCCGCTCGGCTCCAAGCATGGCTCCTGCGCATCAAGGTTAATTGTTTGTGTTGGACGTTTCCTCTAGAAGACTGGCATCTTATCAAGGGGCAGAAGTGGGGTCACGCTGCTCAATCTCTCCTGCCCAGCTCAGTGGGCCACCAGTGAAGGCTGGATAGTGGCCCCCACCTTTGTCCCGAGAATCAGAGGCCTGGAATCCACCCCAAAGCTATGCCCACTGCCCTGAGAGCCGTGAGTTTCTGTCCTTACTCAGCCTTTCCTGGAACCTCTCTCCTGGGAGCCCACTTTATGCCAGGCCTGGGGGAGGCTATTGCATTGCTTTCTTTGAAGAGATGGGGAAGAGACATGTAAACAATTATGTACGATATAGTATAACAAATACCAGTGAAGCAATGTGAAGGAGCAGTGCTGGGAGGCTCAAGGACATACCAACAACAATAGTTTCTAATATTTATTGAACACTTATTTGCAGTAAGTACAGGGTGAGGGTGGAGAACATAACAGTATATGAGTTATATTTACTGAGCGTTTACCAAGTACTGGGCACTGGGTTTAAGCTATTTGCATGCATCATCTTATCTGATCCTTAGACACAATCCCATGAGGTTATCTGTGGTGGGCAGAATAGTGGCCTCCCAAGATGTCTGCATTCTAACCCCCCAAACCTGTGAATATGTTACTTTACATGGCAAAAGGAACTTTACAGATGTGATTAAAGATCTTGAGATGGGGAGATTCTCCCGGATTGCCTGGGTGAGCCCAATGTAATCACAAGAGTCCTTGTAAGTGACAGAAGGAGGCAGGAAGGTGAGAGTCAGAGAGATTCCATGTGAGAAAGACAGAGCGGGCCATTGCTGGCTGAAAGGTGGGCATGCTCTACACTTCTCTTTATACTTGGGAGAGTAGAGCATATCTAGGGCTGGCAAATAGTTTCATAGTCAAGGAGGCTGTAGTGATTGTTTGGAATACTGTGTTGAGACAGACTTGGAAGCTGTGTTGGGAGGAAAGACGTGGTACTCCATTAGCAATTTCTGCCACGGAAGGGGGAAGGGAGAATGGGGCACACTAATCGGTTATTTCCCACCCCAACTCTGGTCCCCCATCTTACACAGATGAGGGAAACGAGACCCAAGTAAGGAAACTGACTTCTCATGCCTTCACCTGCCCTTCCCTTCCATCAGTAGCCTATCACTCACTCATCGTGGCCAAATACCCACCCCCATCAGGAATGCTGGTTTAGGAATGGGTACCTCTGCTCCACCAAGTTCTTTTAAGTCTTGGATTCTAGTACTCACTCGAGCTGGCTGAGGGCCATATAATCTCTGTCCCAAGAGTTTTCTAATTTCCTAACTGTCAGAGCTTCTTCAATTCAGGCCAGTCTGCTGTAAGGTAATGAGTTTCCATCAGCTCTGGGATCCTGCAGGGGTTGATGTTCTGCTCCCCCTCAACACTAAGCTGGGGCTTGGAAGAGGGGGTGCCCTGGTAATGCATGGTATTTGGGGCTGCTCCCTTCCAGGGCTCTGAGTGGAGCAGATTAAGTGAGGAGTGCAAGTCAAGTGTGGCGGGAAGATTACCAGTGGTAATCAAAGGGCTGGCGCGACTGCAGCCTACAAAACATGGAGGGTTGTCCTAAAAGATGAGGTTGTGACAGGCATTGGAAACGAGATCATGGAGGGTCTTGAATGCCACATCAAGGAATTTGAACCTTAACTCCTGTGACCAGGACCTGTGAAGTAACATTAATCAACAGCTCCATACCTTCAGGTCACTGCCAAATGGCTCATTTACCCGGCTAAATTGTACAATTCGAAAGTGGCAGATAGCTGGGGAATGTCCTGAAAAGCATGTGCCTTTTTTGATGGACACTTGAAATGATGCTCAGGTTTTAGAATGATTCACTTCAAGGACTCTTGGCTTTTTGTATGTTTCAACTCTCAATTGCAACACTACACTAATGTGGTTTTTTGCATTGAATTAAAATTAATCTAATACTTGACAACTCTGGCTGGATGCCTGCCAAATACGGAGACTGGAGATACTTCCTGTAAATTCTGCCACAGAGGATTCTTACGATTCAGGGAACATCTCATTTATCTCACTGCTATGCACTCCTGACCTTAATTCTCCAGAGATTCCTTCCGCAAGATCCTCTTGCATAAACGTGAGCATGTTCCAAGGCAGTTACTTTTCAAATCTGTATAATCTCTGGGGACCAGGATCATCTGAGGTGCAGGGAAAGGGTCATTTCGATGAACCAATTCTGCTCAAAGTCAGTCTTGGATTTTTTCCAGCAATAATCTCTTTCGTCATTAATGGCCTGCTGGGTGAATCTTATTATATCTCCTTAAAATAATTTAGATGCTAATATCTCCCAGTGACCATTATGTGGGGAACGCAGGGCTGGAGGTGGTGGTGAGGACTGAAAGCTGTCTTAATTCTATGCTCCTTTTCACAGCTGGAGACCTTCGTCCAATGCACTTGGAAAAGCTGTTTTAGCAGCCAGAATTTTCACGCCTTTGCCCTCAAAATGCCTTTGGTTGGTCTTCCGAAAGTTCTACTTTCTGAGATGAAGAGCCAGGATTCCAGGTGAGCAACCCAAGGGGATTCTGGGTGAATATTCCAAGAGAATTCTGGGTACATAATGGAAGGGCATTTGTAGTTTTGGTCAAATGGAAGTTTGAGGATGAGTTGGGTAGGCATGAAGAAAGAGGAAGAAAGAGGTTTGACTTCCAGTTCTAGGTTTGTTACGACTAGCTGAGTTCATTCATTCCTTTGTTCATTCATTCATTTATTCAGCAGCTATTGATGCCTGCTCTGTGTCTGGTCCTGTGCCGGTTCTGAGAAAACAGAGACAAACAAGTCATGATGCTGTCTTCAAGTACTTCCTTGTGTGTACCTTTCTCCTTCCCAGACCTCAGTTTCCTTATCTGTACGGGGAGGGGTTGGAGTACTAGAAGTTCTTGGAGGGCTCTTCCAGGGTCAGTGTTCTGGGACCACAAGAGCCTAGATACCTGGCGCCGTTTCTTTGATCTCAGGCACTAAACTTGGTCCACGCACTGCCTTGTGGGCCAGGGATGCTGGCTTGCGTCAGCGTCTTGCTCTTCACAAGCTCAGGGGCAGTTGTGACCTGGTGGTATATGGGCCAGTCAATGCATGGTTGTTCAGAATCGTGTGGGAAAGCCAAGGAGAGAACAAACAACTTTGCTTAGAGATGGTGACTGTGAAGCTGGAGGATCCCCAAGTGTCACAGGTGCCAACCTTCTAGAATCCCTAGAAAGTCCCAGCCTGATTCCAGCTGACCCTTAAACTCCTTTCGCTGGATAAAGTGTTGTGTGGCTCTTTTCTAATTCTTGGGAACTCGGTTTCGGATTCAACCCCAGAGAATAGGCTGAATCTGCACTGAGGGTCTTGATTTTGAGCGTCAGGGAATATGCCACCACCTACAATCAAAGTGATAATGCTGTTGACATTTTAACAGAAATATTTCTTGTTGGATGCTAGAGAGTTCGCCAATGTTGTTTTCTTAGAACAGGAGGAAGTGTGAGGTTTGTTGATTATGTAGCATATGGGTCCCACCAGCCGGAGCGGGGAGGGTCAAATGGCATCTCAGTGTTGTCCTAAGGATGCTATGTCCCTGACTCTGTGTCAGTCTATCTGTGGGGACTCCATCTCTAACTGATTCATCCCACTGGATCCTGGGAGTTCCTGCCTGTCTTGGTTTGTGAAGCAGATTCTGAGATGAGGTGTATTGGTGAAAATTCAATCAGAGAGGGGCAACTGCCACGAGGAAGAAACAAAACCACCATGTACATCTCCTAGAGGAGGTTTGCGGGAACCCTCGCTGGTATACTTTGCTGGTATACTTTGTCTCTGATTTTTCTTCTGGGAGAACACATATCTACATTTAAGGGAATTGTTACAAGGATTGGACCTTACACATCATGGGAGTCTCTGTAAGGCTGTGGTGATGGTGCCTGGTATTGGAAGCTGAAGTCCACAGGGCAGACAGCCCAGAAGGGAAGATGGATGGAAAGTGAGGGAGAGCAAGGATAAGGATAAGCTGGGATCCCATGAGAACTCTGATATTGGGGCCTATTCATGTTGCCTTAGATGGTATGGGGTGTCCTCCTTTGTCACAGAGCTAAACACATATGCCTGAGCTGGTGGTCAGAGAAGCCTAAGGAAAGTCCAGGGGAAGTGGAGCAGGTGTGGCCCTCATGCCAACAGGCTGTCAGCTGCTCAGCCACAATGTGTGTGAGCTACAAAACGGCTGTTGCTTCCCTCTGCCCTCCAAATCTCCCACAAGAATTTCTTTGTGGCCAACCTTAACCAGAATCATATAAGAAATGGAATTCTGGGAAATGGAGTTTAACCTAACAGGGCTGACCCATTACAAAGGCACCAAACAAGGAATCAAGTCCCAGTAGTTTATTTGGGAACCGATTTCAGGAAATATCAGTGGGGGATTGGCAAAGTGGAACAGGGAAGGCAAAGAGGCCAGTGAAGGGAGAGTGTCACCAGTTCCACTGAGGTCATCTGGAGCTTGATCCCCTGGGAACTCTGGAAGATAGTCTGAACATATCTCAGAGTTCTCTCACCCAAGGGCTGAGGAAGCTGGGGGTTTGTCTCTGTCATTGGTTGAGGGTTGCTTCCAAAGAGAAAGGTTTGGGCAGAAAGTTGCAGGTGTTCATGATATGTAGCCTGTGGGGGCAGAGAGGATGCTGGGACCAATGCTGAAAGGATTCTTTGTGCACTGGGGCCTCACATGTTCTTAGCTATCACATGTGCCACCATTTTCTTGAGCTCTTACTTTGGCTATAGTGGTGGCAGCTCCTTCCGTTTCCATGGTCTTTTACTTCATATCCACTGCTGCTGCTTTACTTTGTGGTCCTCAAAGTGGGCTGATCTAGGTTCTGTCAGGCCTCTCAGAGAATTTAGGGGAAAAGTTTATTATGTATTAATTTGTCTTTGGCTCTCTCCTGGACTCAGCTGAGTGTGGGAGCTGGGCCAGGAGATGTCTGCTGGATGAAACAGTGTTGTTTTCAGAACTAAACCTCTTTTCTGACCATGACCGACTGCCTGTGGGCTCAGGGTGAGCTCTGCTAGGCAGATCCAGGCTCCCCTCCACTCAGGCCCAGCAGGACCACAACTCAGCCTGGCTTTGGGGCCTCAGAGCCTCCTGAGAATGTCAGCAAAGCAGAGCTAGAAGGGACCTGCCAGCCAACCTGCCCAAACACCCTCACTTCACAGATAGAGAAGTGGAGGCCCAGAAGGAGCTGGATTTTTCTGGGGTCACACAATCATTTTGGGGTCCCAGATTGTTAGAATCCAAGGCCAGTTGACTTCCCACTATGCTGTGCTGTGTGCCAGGACAAAGTGTCTGGTGGGTGTTCCATCAATATGCACCTCATCACAAGTGGTTTTGGAAATCTCTTGTGTCTGACTTTGAACCTGTTTCAAATCCTTGTGCTACAGCCAGACCTTTCTTTCCCCCTCACAGGCAGGTTCATAGATATGCCCTTAGGGACAGTCCCTCCAAATGGGAAGAGCATGGACTTTAGACTTGGATGCCCTGACTTCATATTCCACCTTGTCCACTATGTAACTTTGGGAAAACTACTTCACCTTCTGTGCCCTATTTCCTTACCTGAAAAAAGAGAATAATGAAACATACCTGTCAGGATTCTTGTGTGGATTAAATGTGCTAATGCACACGGAACACTCAGCACAGTCTCTCGGACATTGTAACTGTTCAGTAAGTAGTGATGATGACGGTGCCATTGCTGTTGTTGATGTCAAGGGCATTTGCCTCCACTGTAGGGGCACCTGATCACACTGCCTGTGTAAGTCTGTCTAACTCAGAGCTTCATTTTTAGGAAGCCCATTGTCACTGTACAGCTAAGCCCCCCTGCCAACCCTGCAGTATTAATAATAAAATTGATACTTTGATCTCTACCTGTCTTATTCTGTTGTATTCTCAGTTAGTTCAGAGCCTAACTGAGGAAAACAGGAACATTTATTGAGTCCACTCAAACCGCAATAATGGGTTTGTCCGTACAAAAATGTACTCGTACAGACATTTTTTTTTAAATTCAGAGAATAAAGAAAAAAAAGAATTACCCATAGTTGTGTCACCCAGAAATAACCTCCTTAAGCTTTTTCTATGTGGGTATATGTTTTTTATATTGTATTATGTTGTGTGTTTTCTATGTACTTTTCACTGAAAGATGGAATGAATTCCTTTTCATATTTTTTTGCCACGTGACTTTTAATGGCTGAATGTTATTCACTTGTATGAATACCCTATGATTTCCTATAGGTGATGTGCTAGATACTTTGTTTGCCCTCAGATCCACTTTTCACCCTCTGTACCCTTTCTCGACTTCCACGGGCCCATCGGCAGACTCCTGTGCCCTTGAGCACTGTGGGTTCCCAGTGTGGCAGAGAGCAGAGCAGAATGTGTGTGCCCTGCCAGGGGGCAGACACTGAAGAGAAGAGAGATACAGAGAGGGCCACACAAGGTAGTTTCCCTCCTAAAGTCCCCGCTAGGGTGAGGCGGGTCTGGCAACACACTAGGAGTGTTTAGACAAACTTTCTCCTTTAGAATCAAAGACAGTGGGGAAGAGAAAAAAGTGCTATGTAAAAAAAGGCAAAATACTGTCACACACTTACCTTTAATCCTCACAGCTAACATGTGAGGTGGGTAATGTTATAGATTCCTCCTTTACAGGTAAAGTAAACCAATTTTAAAGATAAAGCTCAGACAAGCTAAATAATCTGCCTGAAGTCACACAGCTAGTGGGTCATAACTCCCGGACCAGAAGCCATGGCTCCAGGACTCCCAAGTTCCCTCTCTCTGCATGGATTAGGAAGGTTTTAAATATTTGAAGTAAGGTTGCCAGAGCGTGGTGGGCCAGGCTTTTGGCAATTCTGTCAGGCGGCCCATGAACCCCAGGTGAGAGGGCAAAGTAATGGTAGTGAACAGAAATTCAACTCTTCCTCAGAATCTGTGGGGGTTCTCATAGGAACCTCATTGGAGCCACTGCCCTCGTTGCGAGCCCCAAACTTACCTCTCCCAGTTTCCCCACATGCCCCTGTGCTCTGACATCCTCTGTGCCTTTGTACATGCTGTCTCCTCTTCCCAGAATTCTTTCTCTACCTATCATCCCTTGTGGAAATTTTCTGTCCTTGAAGAAACAATTGAAATGCTCTCCTCTACCACAAAGCCTATCATGACCCCTACAACTGATGTGCTCTCTCCCTCCTCTGAACAGCTTTCATTTCTATGTGGAACTGGACCATGAACCCCCAAGGAAGCTTCCAGCAGAGTTCTTCCCCCTGACTTCAAAAGAAGCTTGTCCTTAGAGGGTGTACAGCTGTTTGTCAAATCACATAGAAGCAAGGGATTTTGCCTTTTGACATTGCCCCATACATTCCAAGATACAGAGGTTCCGGTTCTGCCCTGAGTCTGCAGCACCTTCCCCACCACACACACGAAGAGCCTCTAGCTGCAGGCCTGGCTCTGTGTATACACTGTGTACAGTCTTCATGATGTTTTTCTGCTGACCCTCATAATTGTCTCTCCTCTGCCTCATCTCTCCATCCCTCCAAGTATCAGTCAGCTGTTGCTGTGTAACAAAGCACACCAAAACCTCATGGCCTAAAATGGCAATTTCCATATCATGATTCTGTGGGTTGACTGGGTTCACCTGAGTGGTTCTGTTCCCCGTACTGAAACAGGGGTCACTCACATGGCTGCATCACAGTGCCCAAGATATCTGGTGGTCTAGCTTGAGCTTCTTTACATGGCAGTTAACTTCCAGAGGGAAAAGTAGAAACTGCCAACTCTCTTAAAGCCTGCATTTCACGGTCAAAGCAAATCACAGGTCCACCCAGAGTCAAGGGGACTGAGCTGTGGCTCCCCTGAGCACACCTCTCAGGTATGGAGGGAGGAAGGTACCGCCCTTTCTTGGGACCAAACATTTTAAGAGTGAAATCTTCATTTTCTCTCACTGTCTCACAGTCTTGGAGGTCGCACTCATCTCTAACCTCCCTGTCTTACGCCTTACGCACTTGTCAAGTGAGGATTTGACTTTCCTTCCCATGTTCAGGTTCTGAGTGTGGATTAAATGCAAATACCCTGGCCTGGCCTCAGGCTCTTCACAAGCACCTTTGACCTCCTGCCTCCTGTTCCCCTTCCCCTGGTACAACACTATTTTAGCTCCACGGAACCCCCAAAGTGCCCTCCTACCTGCAGCTGATGCTCAGGTTCTTCTCACTGCCTGGCTTGTTCTTCCTCCAGCTTTACCTCATGAACCCCTATACACTGTCAAGTCCCAACTCCAATACCGTCTCCTCTCAGAAGCCTTCTTTGACTCAGTCGGGTAGCATGCAGCGGTCCCTCTCTGCTCTCATAGCCAGGGCTTTAGGGAGTGACTGTGGAGCAATTTTCTTTGGTTCATCTGTCTTCACCTCCACTAGGCTGGGAACTTCCTGAGAGCAAAAATAGTGACCATTCATGCCTGTGTGCCCTGGGTGAAGGGGGTAGGTCCACAATGTGGGTTAGTTAGTACTAGTGGTGTAACCAAACAGCCTTTGGGTGTAAATGAGGCTCCCTTACTGTGTAGACCTGGCTCTCCTGTGCCCAACAGCCCCTTTCTGCAGAACCGGGAGAGCTCAGTCCCTGTTATTTCCTATGCCAAGGGGTCGCAGCAGATATCAGGGGTGTCACTCACTGCATTCCCATGAAGTCCTCTAGATTTCTTTAATCACAGTGCTGTGGCAGCCACTATTTCTGTCCCTACATTGCACAGTGTGGCTCTAGCTGGGGCACTGCCTCCCCCATCTGGCTGGACCACCACAGCACCTGGGTCTCTGCTGCAGGGGGCGGAGGCTGCTCTGAGCTGTGCTCTCCCTCCTCTTCTTTGTAGAACATTGTCACTACCCCCTTAGGACCGTGTCTGTCACTCTGCTGCAAAGCATGTGGGAATTCTCTCTTTTGTCATGTTTTGCTTTTTGAGAGGGGCCCCGAAGCAGGAGTGCTTGGGCCCCAAGGTGCTACAACTCTTTGGGTTTTATGTCTCCCAACCTCTCTCCTCCAGTTGGCTAGGTGGGGCAGGCAGGAGAAGCAGCCACACAGAAGTACCATGCCTCCCTGGTCCTCAGGCCCTTGATGAATCAGACTCTTCCCAGGGTGGAGTCTCTCCCAGGACCCCACAGGCCCTGCTTGGGATTTGACTTCTGTGGATTCCAGACTCCTGGGCATGTCTGCGTACCGCCTGCATGTAGCTATGCCCCAGGTGGTGACATTTTTTGAGTTCTTTTTCCAGAAGTCTCCTTAGCTGCAATGATCAAAGTGTGTGTGTGTGTGTGTGTGTGTGTGTGTGTGTGTGAGTGTAGGACCCCTGGATCACACATCCAGGCTCTGTTTAGAGTTTACTGGAACGTGCTGTTATTGTTCAGTGAATGGGCACGTTGGTCCCTGCCCTGGCTTCTCAGGGATGCTGAGTGAGCAGCTAGTATAAGAGCCTGAGGACTAGGAGGGGGTGAATAGATTCTGGACCCAATTCCAACGTGTGTGCGTATGTAAGTTCCCCAGTAAGTTCCCCACACCAAAAACCAATTTCCAGATACCAGCAGGATGTCAGAGAATTGAGCTCAATTCTGACACTATCTACTGGGAGATAGAATCAGATTCCAAGGTAAAGGGCTCAGTCCCAAAAGCCTGCCCTCCACTTCAGACACCCGTCTCAAGCCCAGGTTGTTACCTATGATTCTGACTGGCCACAGACTGGAGGTTCTAATGACACCCTTCACATCAGGATGCCAACTGCAAGCCCAGGTTGTTATGTGTACTTCTGATCAACTGGGCATAAAGCAGAGGTGCCCAGACTCTCTCTTTGGGCTCAATTAATTTGCCAGAGCTGCTCACAGGACTCAAGAAAACCTATTTACTCACTAGATTACCTGTTTATTACGAAGGATATTAAAGGATAAAAATCAACAGCCAGATGAAAAGATACAAAGGGTGAGGTCCTGAATAAAGGGAGCTTCTGTCCTCATGGAGCTTGGGGCTTGGCAAGCATTCTAGTTCTCCAATGTGGAACCTTTCCCAAAAGGGCTGACAAGCGGTGCTTTTTGGGTTTTACAGAGGCTTTATTACATAGTCATGATGGACAAGTCACTGGCCATTGGCGATTGGCAACTGAGTCAACCTCCAGCTGTCAAGGGGTGGGATCAAAGGTTTCAACTTTCTAATCACGTGGTTAGCTCCCTTGGCAACCAGCACCCAACCTTAGGTGCTTTCCAAAAGTCACCTCATTAACATAACAAAAGACACCTTGATAATGCTTAGTACTTAGGAAATTTCAAGGGTTTTAGGAGATGTGAACCAGAAATAGGATGAAGACCAAAAATATATATTTCTTATTATAAATCACAGACTCATGGGGTGGGGTGGGGTGGTGATGAAGGGGATGTTACCGGTTCTGACACCTTTAAAACAGGCTCTGTTTACCTTCCTTCTGGCACTTACCATATGGATAAACTTAAGCCAATTGAATAACCTCTTTGAGCCTTGGTTTCCACTTGTGTAAAACAAATGAGAAAAAAGTATGGCCTGTGCAGTCTCTGTGCATGGTGTGTCTGCTTACTTTGTGGGGCTGTGGCAGGGAGAAAATGGGATACTGTAGGGCAGAGGTTTCCTGGTGAAATACAAGCCTTGCATGGAAAGGTCTGGCTTTGGGGCAAAATCAGGAATGTGGAGCCAGGAAGAGAGAGGATGACATTGGGGCAAGAGGGCGAAGGAGAGTCACAGGAGGACAACTTGGATTTCTTAGGGACCTGTCCTTCAGCAGCCCCCCCCACTGATCCTGAGTCCCAACCGAGGGAAGCAGAAGCAGAAATGGCAGATGTGGTTTCTCTAGGGGAGGGTGGGAGAGCAAGGAAGTCCCCGGCTGTTCCATGGCACCTCCATCTCTGTCCTGGTTCCACCTGTGTCTCCTGAGGCAGCTTGAGAAGGGCTCTGCCTGCTCCTACCTCCACGCCCCTCCCATTCCCTGGTCCTCAGCTGACCCTCCAGCTATGCAAGCAGAGGGAAATGCGTTCTTGGCCATGAGTGAGGAAAGCAGTGCAGATTATTTTGGGGAGTTTGGTCTAACTCTGCTTATTGATCAAAAACAATTTTTCCTAATTTAGTCAGATGATTTCCTCAAGAACATTCGTGTTTCTACAAATGAATACATTTGCATAATCTATTCCATTGTGACATCCCCCGCCCCCCCACACCTGCCCCATCCTGCCCCATCAGCACCCATCGCTCTCCGCCTCCAGGAAGCCACACAGCTTCCGGGCTAATTTGATCAAGATGAGTAAAAGCAAAACCATCTGGTTTCCTTCCACAGCTGATTCCAGAGTTGCTGTTGTAAAAGACCTGTCTTCCAGGTGGGCCGGTGATATGAGGGGGGTGTTTCTCTTTGCTGAGATAAAAGGGCCCGGCCTGCTACGGAATGCCTCCGCATCAAGCTTCCAATGGAGCCCATCAAAGGCCTCCCTGCCAGTGCTGGCCTCCTCCAGCTGGGGGAAAATGGGCTCATTAGAAGCAGGAAGAATACATTGTTTACATTAGGCAGTGCTGATTTACAAGCCTGGAGCTGCCATTTTTCCCTCACCTTGAGCTCGGCTCAGGAGAGCCGTCCACTTGCCCAGAATGGCTCCTTTGATGGTGAGCAGCCTCCTGAAAAGGAGCACGGTGACTGCTCCGCTCCTTCCCCGCTCTCCTTCCTTCACTAATTAGGTTGTTACCAATCGAGCAATATCTGGGGCTTAGGTAGAGACTAGCAGGGGGACTGTCGCAAAGGCCTCTGCATAATTGTGTTGATTAAGAGGTACAAGGCTGCAAATGTTGTCTTCCTTCAAGAGCAAGTCCCTGCGCTTGTGGGAGCCTTGATTTTCTGGGCCAATTTGTTTGTGTTGGCCTAATTGCTCAGATAGGGCATTTTTCACAGAAGTTGCAGCCTGGATGATTTGGTGTAGTTCTCAGCACAACCTCCACGACTCCCAGATGGGCTGTGGGAGGCAGCCCTAGGTCGGATTGTTTGTTTGTCTGTTTGTTTGTCGCAGGGTGGCGGCAGTGGAGCCCTGTCCTTGAGTCGGTGTGTCAGTGTGGGACAACTTTGATGCCCAGCTGGGGTTTAACTAGAGAGGCAAATGGGGTGGATTTTCCTCAAGGCAGGATAAACAAAACGATTCCCAGGTTCTGGGTTTTGGGATTCCCCTCTAAAAACCAAGGCTCTTTGGGGCCCGGGAGAAAATACAAAGAAAATAAGAACTCTGGCTCAAAAACTGTTTGAAGATTTTTAAAATTTCATGTGGTTTAAGCATTTGGTGTTCATTGGATACCTCCTGTGTTTCCCTGAAAATAAGACCTAGCTGGACAATCAGCTCTAATGCATCTTTTGGAGCAAAAATTAATATAAGACCTGATCTTATTTTACTATCATATAAGACGAGGTCATATAATATAATATAATACAATACAATACAATACAATACAATACAATACAATACAATATAATACTGGGTCTTATATTAATTGTTGTTCCAAAAGATGCATCAGAGCTGATTGTCTGGCTAGGTTTTATTTTCGGGGAAACATGGTATATGCCTTCTTACATTTCCCAGTCTCCCTTGCAGTTGGGCTGGGGCTATGTGACTAGTTCTGGCCAATAGACTTTGAGTGGAAGTGACATATGTCACTACTGGTCTAAGGCAGTCAAAAGCTGGTGGGCCTCTTCCATCTTTCTTTTTGCTTCTGTCACAGAAATCTTGGAGCCAAATATTTCACAGAGGTGGGCAGCCTGACTGTTTGTAAGAAATAACTTTTATTGTGTTCTGTCTCTGAGATTTTATGGTTTAGGTCTTCTGCAACCTAGCATAGTCTGTCCTGCCTAATATATGGCCCCACTGAATGCTACCAACACTAGGGAAATGGCCATCTCATATTCGCCCTGAGAGGCATTCTGGGCGTAGCTAATGTAAGAAAGAGAAAACCCCTGCCCGATGTTGCCATTGTACCTTCCACCTTTACTTTGGACTTGTCTGTCCTGGTTCAACACTACCCATGGCTTCCTCCTGAGCAATTGGGAGAGTCTGCCTGTTTGGTAGGATTGGGGTATTTTGATTGGCAAACCTAGGCTGGGGAGGCAGGACCATATGATTGACAGTCCCAACTGGTGGAGATGGGACAGTTTGGGAAAAGAAGATTCTAAGCATCTGAAAATGTCTACTGCAAATGCTGTCCCATGGACCATATTGAACCAGAGGGCTAGAAATAGCTCAGATACTTCAAGAAGCCCTTACTGCCAAGGCCCCAGGAAAGCTGTCTGGCCAGGTACAAAGAAGGTGCATATGGTGGGGTTGGGGGAACAAGTCATGACCTAATTGACTTACCCTATCTGCTTGTGGCTAGAGGTGGGAGGAATGTTTACTGAGAAAGCGTTTCACTTGCTTTGAAGCTTGAATGGTTTGGAACTGATGGAGCAGGAATGGAATTGAAGGCATGTTTGCAGCGGCTGTGGATGCTTGGATTGGGCCCATGTATTTGGGAGGGATGAATGAGCTGTCCTGCCCAGCTTCACCACAGAAGATGGACTTCAAGACCTCTCATCTCTGCAGGGCTTCTTCATTCTCTGCTTTCTCCACAGCCTAACACTTCTGTTCACATGTCTCTTTGCATAAGGCCCATTATGGTTCTTTCAAATTCGTGGGAGCATCAGCCTTGAATCTCCTGACTTCTGAGCTGCACTCCCCAGAGCTAACTGCCACAGGCTCTGGGTCCTCAGCCAAAATGCTCAGGTGGAGATAATCTGATCAGGCCAGCTTGGTCAGGTGTCTATCCATGGCCAATCAGCTATGGATGTGGTGGAAGACACGTGACATGTCAGGTTGCCCCTTCTAGGGCTGTGAGTATGGCCAATTGTTGAAAAAGAAGTCAGGACAGGAGCCAGTTATTGTCATCACTTACGTAAACCAAAGTGTAGGTCTTTGGACTCCAAATCCTGGGTTCTGAAAAATGGAGTAAAAAAGAGGCAAGACCTGGGATCCAAAACATGGAGTGTGAAGGGAGCTTCTGGATCCAGCCATGCCCCATGTCAGTACACACAGCAGCTTTTCCTGGTGCATTGAAACATTTGGGGATCTCAAAAGGGCCCTTACTGGACTCAATTCAGGATCGTTCTTGAAGTAATGCTCCTGCTTCCCCAGGATATTTTTGAGCAGACAGAGTTTAACTCTTTTCTCAACTTAGCATGGTGTTGGACAATAGTTAGTGTCTCAAGTCTTAGCATAATCCTCCAGAGATTAGAGACTGCTATCATTGGCCACATATCCATTGCTTACCCTGCAGGTGCTTGATGTGGATGAGAGAGCCCTGGGCTGGTGAGCTTGGACCCTACTTCACTGTGTGGCCTTGACAAGCCCAAGTCCCTCTTGGATCCTCATTTTTCTCCTGTACAGAGACGGGTCAAATGGCATAATCTCTTGGGTGCCTGGGGTCTCTGATAATGGGAGTTCAGTGAGTAACGGGTTCAGTGAGTAAGTTTGCCCACTTTGAAGTCAGGTAACCCTGGGATTGAATCTCACATCCTATTTATTAGCTGTGTGATATTGGGAAAGTTATTTGACTTCTCTGAGTTGTAATTTCCTTTTCCGTAAAATGAGGATAATAGTGGTGCCTACTTCAGAGGGTCTTTTTTTTCCTTTTTCTTTTTCAACAAGGATTAACTGAGCTGATGCACAAAAGCACGTAAGCTGTAGCTGGTGCATTTACAAATTTAGCTTAACAAACTTAGCTATTTAAAAAAATCTGCTGTTTAAAAGATATTTTTCCCAGGAATTTCTTCCACAGACTTGGGATTGTGTTTTAACAATGATGCCCTTTGGAGGGTGAGATTTGGATTTGCAGGGGGGCTGGAGAGAAAGGGAGAATGCCAGTGTAGAAATCCACTGTGTCCTAACTCAGGTTGGCTCAGGGACGATGCATGGAGATGGGACTTGGGCAAAGGCACGGCTAGCGAGGAGGCAACTGGGCCCAGGCCAAGTGGTTAGGATGACCCAAAGCTTTGAGTCCAAGTATGGCTGTTTGGTAGGACACTGGCACCTGTGCTCCTGGGAGGGCCAATGGGTTGGGTGCCAGGAAGCAGGTGATGGGGGTCCCTGGGACTCCTATAGGTGGCTGTTGGCCCTTGAAGCTCTGTCTGGATGTGACTGTGCTGTGGCCCATGGGCAAGACTGCTTCCTGTGGGCAAGAGACAAACAGGAAGGATTTAAGCAGGGGCCAGACTGAGGCCACTGGGATGTAACCACAATGCTGGGACCAGGGAACTCGGAGATGCTAGGCCAGGCAAAAGTCGGGTCTCTGAGGCCTGAAAGGGCCAGCCTGGGGTGGAGTGGGGTAGGAAGTGGTCTGGGCTCCATGGGTCCCAGGACTTGCTCCTGAAACTCTGAGCAGCAGTGGAGCCCAGTGATCATGGTTGAGAAACTGTGACCAGGCCTGGGGGCTCTGGCTTTATTCCAGCGCCTAGAGGAGGCTGGGGCTACCTGATACTCACCCCAGCCCCAGCCAGGATTGCCAAAGGGACCAGAGGTAGGCGGGGGATGATGTGGAAATGAGAGCCTCAGTGGATGCAGCTGTGAAGCAAAAGAAATGAACAGGAGATTGGCAGCTGCAGAATAATTGAAAGTGGTGATCCCATCAAAGACACAGGGCTTGTGTTGGGATATCAGAGGTCAGAGCGACCATTAAAAAGTTACACCAGGACAAGTGTCACTAGGGGAAGACACAGTTTGGCTACTCTCAAACCATCCGATGGTCTCAGCATCAACACTAATTTTCATCCCTTGAATGTTTACTGTGGGCCATTAGTGTGCCAAGAAAACACTTTGTGAGGTTATACTTAATCCTGATGTTGTCCTTGAGACACAGGGATTATTATCCTCTTTTTTGGTGTGTTTGAGAGATAGGCTCAGAGAGGTAAAGTCACTTACTTTACTCAAGATTACATAGCTCGTAGCGGGTGGAGCCAGGATTGGAACCTAAGTCTTTCTGGCTCCAAAGCCCAAGCGCTTGACAGCGTTGCTCTCTGTGCTGCCTCTGGCCTTGCTCACAGCCTTCCTTTCCTTTCTGTTTCCTGATTTTCTGAAGGCCTTTTGCAGCCCAGGGTCTTGACATATGCCATTCCTTAAGCTTGCAACACTCGGTTCCTCTCCATCCTGTAGATTCTAACCTAATGCCATTTCTGAGGAAGCCGTATCCCTAATCTGATCATGGTCCCCTGGATGTGACATCTCAGGACGTCCTATTTTCCTTGCAGCAGTTATCACCTATCTTTATTTGTATTCATTTGTGTCAAGTCAGCTTCCCCTGCAGACTATGAAGTCCAGGAGGGCAGGGACAGGGGGCTTTGGTCACAATTATATCCCCAGTGCCGGGGGATATACCAGGAGGCTCCACACATATTTGCTCCCTCATCTCTGGTACCACATCTTGTCCTTGCTGGCTCTGGGAGCCTCTTTATGGCCTTAGCATCTTAGTTCCTTGCCTACGTCTTGGGCTCTGGGGGTGGGTCCCACGCTGAGAGGGGGTCAGACACCAGCCTTGTGTCTCTAGGACTTTGTCTCTGCCAGAGGAGGGGAGGGCAGACACTGAATTGTTCTAACAGCTGACATTTCCTCTAGACTCCCTCACTGGGGACCTGGAACAGAGAGGCCTGGGACAGAGCCACACCGTTAGGCAGTTACCCATCTCTTTTGGCTGACACACACCTACTGTGTGACTTGGAGAAAAGATGCCTTGCCCGGCTGAGAGAGAAATCGTGTGCTGACATTTTGCACCACAAAGGTCTCTGCCTGGCTCAGGCAGGAGACACTAATGTTATTAAATCGGTTTTCAAACTGGACAACATTCTTGATATTTTGGCCAAGACGCCTGAGCATGAGAAGCTTCTCGCTTCCTGTTGTGCATCTCCAAACAGTAACTCTATAGCGTTATGACTTGACTTAAAAGCCCCGGGCAGTTGCTCATAATTTTAATAACCATCCAGAATTAGATCACTTCACATTCACCTTATTTCTTCCCTCATTCATCTTCTCGTCAGGTCATTAGGAACTCCCCCATTCTTCCCCTAATCTCAGCATTCTATTATTTATATATTATACACATTTCTCTATTGAGTCCCTGGACAATGGTGAAACGGACACACAGGATGGGCTTTCTTCTTGCTGACCGTTTGGGAAACAATCTTTTCTTCAGCCATGAATCCATTTTAATCCACGGAAATTTCTAAAACGCCCAACTGAAAAATGCCAACGGGCTTCTTCCTGGTATCCCAGTGAGCTTGGGACAGGTCAAGGGGTGAGCCAGGGGCCACAGTTTGGCAGGAGGGTGGGGAAGCAGAATGTTACTCAAATCCTCTGTGGCCCGAAGCAGGGCTCCTGGATGTCATCATGTTGATGTAGCCATATTGTGGCATGAGACATTTTAATGTTCTTGTGTCAGCTTGGTTTGACAGGATTGAAAACCACCATTTAAAGATGACATTTATCTTGATTGTTTGTTTATTTTTTCTGATGACCAAAGAAATACTCATTTAAAACAAATTCAAGCCTTACTAAAATACATGATGTGGAAAATGAATGTCCTTTCTAATCCTACCACTTCTAGAGATGACAGTACTATTGGGTTGTACCCTAGATTCCTGTGCCTATACCACATAAGAAAGAATATGTAATTATATACAATTATTTTGTTATTAAAAACATGTACCACAGACATCCTGGAACCACACTCCATTTCTGATTACTTAATTTCACTAAACTCTTGGGGGTGAGGACTGGGGTTGGGGTTAAGAATTAGACAAGGATGTTGATCGTCCACTATTCTGGTCATTAAAAAGATGAAATATTAATGGCTTGTGTTTTAGTCCATATCAAAATGGCTTCCTGTCCAGAGGCCAAGTCACAAAGGCCTCATCTCCTGTTGGTTCCTGTGTCTCCCATGGACTCCAGCCTCTCTCCATGCACTTTTCCCCTCATAGCCTCATGTGGCTTCCAATCTCAACGTCTCCCAATCTCAATTGTCACTTCTTCCAGAGAGGTCTGGGTCCTCCACCCTGGACTCCCGCCTGCTTCTGAAGTCCAGAAAAAGGCAAAGTAGAAAGAGCACGGTGCCTTGGAGACTTAGCACAGCTCTAAATATTCAGGAGTTCCAACTGTCTTCTTTGAGATTTCATCCTCTGCTATGGTCTGAATGTTTGTGTCTGCGCCTCCCCTAACTCATATGTGGAAATCCTAACCTCGGATGTGATGATATTAGGAGGTGGGGCCTTTGGGAGGTCACTAGGTCATTGGAGCTTGTCCCTCATGATGGGATGAGTGTCTTATAAAATTATCGGAGAGAGCTCCTGCTCCCCTTCATCATGTGAGGACACAGCGAGAAGGTGCTGGCTGTGAACCAGAGAGATAGCCTCTCGTCAGAACGTGGCTGTGCTGGTGCCTTGATCTTGGACTTCTAGCCTCCAGACCTGTGGAAAAATAAGTTTCTGTGGTTTATAAGCCCCCTAGTCTGTGGTATTTTGTTATGGAAGCCTGAATGAACTAAGACAGTCCTCCAAACAGTACAATAAACACTGTTGTTTCCAATGAACTTCAAAGTCACATTTTTAAACAGTCTTCCTAATATGCAAGGCTAAGATAAATGATATTTGGTCTTGGCTGCAAGGACCTGATTTTTCACTTCTAAGTTCTAGCCCTTGCATCGAGGTATTAATTTAATACATTGAATGGCAGAACACATGAGGCCACTGTGCCTAGTATTTTCTCCAGGAGCAAAAAGTATTAACATCAAAAACAACAAAATAAGACAAATGATGTGCAGATCAGTAAGTTTATGAAGTACAGTATCTAATGATGGTGATAGCTGATCCTCTTCCAATAACTCATTGCTCAAATGAGACACATTCATTGTCAGTATTTCACAGAATCAGACCATGAACAGGTAGTTCTGAGGAGCAGAAAGAACGCATCTCCACCTCTACCATCAGTTGGACAAGTCAGTTATTCTCTCTGAGCCTCAGTTTCCTTGTTGGTAAGATGGGGAGTAAGTGCTGCTCTGCCACCTTCTCAGGGTTCTTATGAGAGTCAAATGAAGTAATAAAGGTCAAGGGGGTGTACAGCAGATATTTGTCTTCGAGATTGCCTAGTATCCGAACACTTCTATTTGGAAGGTAGGTGGGAGGGAAATCTCTGCCTCCTGTACAGGGAAGGAAAGGGGTCAGGTACCCACGTGCAAGGGCATGTGATCCATGCTCGGCCAATCAGATGCTGTGGCACAGTGCAGTGCTTTTGGTGTGAGTGATGCCCAGAGGTAGGGGACAGATGAGAATGCATCCCGGAGGCCATGGGGCAGCAGGTAGAGGCGGTGGTTCCAGGAGTGGGGACAGTATGTTCTACCCAGGTTCCTCCTGGTTTCCTGTGTTTCTACCGGTTTTTGAGCCGCCTCTCCCCACTGGCGCTGAGCTACCACATGGCCTTCCTTTGTTCCTTAAGTCCCCTACAGTTGTCTTTGGTCATTTTCAATGAAGAGTCCTGACCCGTAGAGTCCTCTGTGAACTGTGCACCTGTGATGGATTTCTTTCTGTGGAGTGAGGCCCAGGGGTTCCTCCCAGAAGGACTGAAAACTACAGAGGCATGGGCCCCACCCATGAGATTCGGAGGCAGCCAATCATGGGGAGTTTTGGTTTAGGTGGTTCTTCAAGCTGGAAGGAGCTCAGACATCACACAGTCTTGGTCCTGCCGCATAATCTGTCGAGGGAACAAAGACAATGTCTTCTTTTAGAAAAAGTGCACAGCTGTGTCCATTTTCTCCCTCAATTGCTGGTCCCAGAATTCCTCCCAGCTAGTTAACCTGATATATGAAAATGTCTTTATGCACAGGGTTAGTCATTACAGCACTGTGTATAATTTAACAATGTAGAGACAGGCCTGATGGCCCAAAACGAGGCTGATGGTTAAGTAAGCCATGGTTCGGCTACTTGAAGGAATATCATTCAACTGCTAAAAGTGATCTTTGGACACAGGTTTTCAGTACTATGAGGAAATATTTATAAGTGAAACCTGAATAACACCAAAGATGTAAGACAACCTGCCAAAATATTTACAATGTAGTGGGCTTTTTGGTTTTTTGTTTGTTTGTTTTCTTTTTAAACAAAATGCAGCTTTCTCTTCCTTTTCTCCTTCCTGATACTCAATTCAGTCAGACTGGTTTGTGGATATAGAGAATTTGCATCAAAGAATAATGGAGAAATGTTGAACGATAGGACAGTGGCAATTTTAAGGGCAACCATAAGGCTTGAAATAGTCATGGGCTGATTACTTCCCCCTGGGCTTTCTGCCTCCAGCTAGGGTAGCTGCCACCGATGAATGTTCAGGTGAAAGTGTAGTTTGCTGTGAGGGTTGAAAAGCCAGGCTTGCTCTGAGTGCAGAAAATCAGGCTGACATGATCTAGTTACTTTATGATTCCCTTATATGAATCGTTATTGAAATAAAATCAATGTTTGAAATAAACTGTTTTCCAGCTTGTAAATAATACAGAACAAGAAAATAATACATTCCTAGGTAACATATCTCTACTCATGAACAAGTTATATATTTCCAGTCTTAACTCTTTTTTAAAATGGGCCATGAATAGGTAGAAAATATTCATTTATTAGTTCATTCATTCATTCATCACATGTTTACTGAGAACAAAGCTGGGAATACCCTTCATTCATTTGTGTCATTCCTCAGGTCAGAAGCTTCTGGAATTTGTTCAGGGTTAGTCTCAGCTCTTTGAGTCTTTTGAACTCCGATCTTTGCTCAGATGTTTCAGCTTTTTTTGGTCTGTTGAAGGGGTTTTATCCTCCCTTCTCCTGGCACTTCGCTGAGAGGGGCAGTTCGGTTAGGTTAAGTTATCCTCCCAGAAGCCCTGGGCAGAGCACCTGCCCCATCTACCCTCAGCCTTTGCAGGGGGGCAGTTCTGCCAGCTACCCCTTCCCCTTCACGTCTGTATGTTAGCTAGTGTCTAAAGACTAGGAACTCCATTCTATTGCATTTCAGTCTATTCCAGTTGAGCCCATTAAACAGAAATGTTTCCCTGAGCCCAGGCCTGTGCTGGGGGTTGAAGTGGATATAAAAGAAGGTAAGGAGCTCTAAGCATTTTTGGAGGCAACATAAACACACAAACATTAAGGTTCTACAAAACCCTCAAAGGACACTGCTTGGCTCCCCACCCCAGCATGCCGTTGCCACTCTTGGTTAGTGGTTGTCATTCAATCATTTGTTAGTTCATTTTTTTCAACAAACCTGCTGTGTGTTGGGCGGGCACTGTGCAAGCCCTGGTAGCCCAGGAATGAAGAAGAAAAAGTCAAAAGCTCACAGTCTTGCAGGGAAGATAAGATGTGCATACATAACTATGTAATAAAATGGAGAAAACTGTATTCCTTGAATTTCTGCTGATTCTACTTCCTTAATAGCTCTTAAAATCTTTTTTCTCCCCCTTCCCACTGCCATTTATTTTCTCTTTTGGATGACTACCTGAATTGCCTAATTCACCTCTCTGCCTTTAATCAAGTTCCCACAGTCTCATCAGATAGATTTGTCTAAAATCTAGACAGGTACTTTCCAGCTCCAAGTCCTCCAATCTCTACAGAAGGCCCCCTATGAGATGGCCTCCACCTCCCCTTTCTAGCCAGATCTCTTGCCACAACCTACCTCACAGTCTCCATGGTATTTGTACCATGTGCCTCTGTGCCTTTGGACCTGTCATTCCCTCTCCCCACTTGTTCTCTTAAAGGACTTGTTTGTCCTTCAAGATTCAATTCGTGTACCAAATCATCTGGGAAAACTTCCCTGGCTTCTTCATTCATTCAGTCATTCGTTCATTCATTCAAAATCTTTAGTGAATATTCACTATGTGCCAGGCGTGGTGCCAGAATATGAAGGTGAGTGAAACCAATATGGTACCTGACCTCACAGAGTTTGACACTGAATGGTGGAGAGAGATGCTCATTAAACAAGTTTACAAATGAATGTAGGATTATAAATTGTTCTAAGCAGTGTGAAGAAGAATGCAGGGTGTTCTCAGAGAGTATAGCCAGGGTTCTTCTCCCAGAATGCTGTGCAGCTACAATCCCAACTGGGTGCCCCCTCACCCTAAGGAGATGGTCTGACCAGAGGTACAGTAGTAACCATTTGGCTTGGCCTTGGCTCTGTGTGTTAGGCTAGTTCATTTGTCTCTCATTGTAACAATGCAGTCCTTTACTGGATATCTTCTGGGAGATACTATCCAGTTCACAATGATTTTCCTGAATTTCCCTTTTCATCTTTGGCTACAACCCCCTGTAGCCATGTCTGTACCATGTGGCCCACTCTTCTTGGCCATGGTTGAAATGAATGTATCAGAATGGATACCGGACCCAAATTTAGAAATTCAGATTCTTTCTTCTTAGAATTTGAGACCCAAAGATTCTAGTACAATCTGGAATGGTCTCTGGAATAGACCAGATTGGAACTAAGGAGCAAGGGGGGACCATTTCCTTCTGCCTTGTGAACTAAGAAGCAGATGTGCTGAGGACAACAGAAATGAAACACAGAGGAGGGTCTAACTTGAGGTCTGATGCTGTTTGTGGCCCTGAGTTCTGGGAAACAGTCCTATATACTTTTAATGAATTCCCCTTTGCTGCCTAAACTTAGCTTACGTTGGTTTCTATTTCTTGCAGCTTAAGAATTCTAGCCAAACAGATCCCCAGTAGCCAATCATCAATGCAGGCAAGTTGAAGAAGAACCAGTCACTTCAGCAAAGACTTGGATGGAGCTTCTCAAGGCGCAGCAATCAGTGGAGTCAGGTGGACAGGACTGGCGGCTTCTTGGCTGACCTTGAAATGTTTCTCTGGTCGTTTTGTCATTGTGTGCACCCCAAGTCTATTCCAAAGTGAAATTTTCCAGAGAGCTCTTAACAAACCTATTAGTCTGTCCACTAGTCTGTCCAGTTCTTTTTTTTTTTAATTAAAGTTTATTGGAGTGATGCTTGTTAGTAAAGTTACATAGATTTCAGGTGTACAGTTCTGTATTACATCATATATATCTCACATTGTGTGTTCATCACCCAGAGTCAGTTCTCTTCCCATCACCATATATTAGACCCTGTTGACCCTCTTCTAGAGGCCCCTTCTCCCCTTACCCTCTGGTAACCCCTAAACTATTGTCTATGAGTTTTTGTTCCTTAATTTGTTTGTCTTATTCTATTGTTGTTTTCAGTTTTATATTCCACATATCAGTGAAATCATATGATCCTCTATATTTTTCTGTCTTACTTATTTTGCTTAGCATTATAATCTCAAGGTCCATCCGCGTTGCCAAAAATGGTACTATTTCTTCTTTTCTTACCGCCAAATAGTATTCCATTGTGTATATATACCACAACTTCTTTATCCATTCATCTATAGAAGGACATTTAGTCTGTCCAGTTCTAATGGTCGGTTGTTACCTGTTTATACAGCTCCCCATGTTTATGTAAGTGGAGCCTTCGGTCTTTTGGGATAAGGGGTTAGCTCTGCAGAATATATGGTCTTGTTCTAATCCCTGCAGGGGTATTATTGATGTGCTGTTGATGCATTGTTTGCCAGGTCAGATTTGTTCTTTTCTGTTTCTTTCCTTTTGAAAAATCAAAAATTTCTCCCTCCTATATCACAAAGCGCATGTTTTAAAATAGACCCTTGTGATTAAAATTAGCTGCCTTTGACTTCTGGGATTTACATTCCTTGTGGGTTAATTTTAGCTAATCGGTGACAAAATAAATCTCCTGAAAAATCACACTTCTCTTCACAGTCTTAGAAAAATAAATGAAAAGAGAGGCCCTATTTAAGTGGCCTTGTTATTTCTCCTACTTGATTTGCACAGATTTAGTCTTCTGCTTTTGTCCATACAAACCGTAACACAAAGGTCACAAAAATCCCTTGACTTATTTAAATGTGGTAATAACATCATTGATGCAAACATGGGGTTAACCCAAATATTTCATAGTTTGGAGAGTTTCATCTAATAAGAGGAACCAAGCACTGTATTTGGGGAAAGATTAAGGTCACTGGCCCTCATTTAAGTTGATTGGTCTCTTGAAATGAGATGCTAATTGTGAAATTGATAGGCAGATTTCCATTTGATTTTTACCCCCAATAGTTTGTGTTTATAATTAAGATAATAAAAATGGAAAATGTCCAGTTCAATCAGCATAATCTCCCATCTATTCTCAAGCAACATAACTGAAGTGAGATGCATCTGTGTGTGTAAGTCACAAATTCCTTTTACTTTGCCTGTGTTGGCTGGAGGGAAGAAGAGGAATAAATTGCTTGTAGTCTATATATGTTGACATCTCCTCAGAAACTAGAGAAAACCAACCACAATGTTAGAATTGAACGAAAAACCAATAAAAGAATTAAGGCAGAAGATTCTTGTTTGCAGGTAAGGTTATTACTCCATTCATTCATGTAAGCAGTACTTACTGGGTACCTACTGTGCCATGCACGGTTGTAGGCACTAGGGATTCAGAGGTGAATATGAACGTTGGGTCCCAGGTTTCATCGGGCCTACATTTTGGTAGGGAAGGATTTTAAACAGGGGAATGGCATGCTCTGATGCTGATCACCCTGGGTGCCTTGTAGAAAATGTACTGGAGGGTGTACAAGTAGAAGTAAACTTAGATAAGAGACTCTTGCAATGGTCCAGGTGGGAGATGACCATGGTGTTAACAGTGGAGAAGGCAAGAAGTGATGAATTTAACATATGTTCTGGAAGTTTGGTGGAAAAGACTTCCTGATAGTTGAGATATGAGGTATGAAGAATAGAGGAATAAACTCCCCTCCCCACCCACCACCAAATTTATGGTGGCGCCATACTGCAGGTGGGAAGACATGGGGAGAAATTAGGAGTTCCGTTTGGGATATTTTGGCTGTGAGTTGCATCTAAGTTGATTGACAGGTTAGTCATTACCTGGTTTCCCAAAGGGGCTGTGGAGCTCAGTCTTTGACAAGGCCTTTCGCCCCGTGACAAGGAAGGCAGTCATTCTAGCTGTGGGGTGCACTAGAAAATGATTTGCATGACAATTTATGGGGGGAAAGAAAATCTTGACCAGCTTGTATATTGGGCAGCACCTGAAAAAGGATTTTAATAAAGATGAATGAAAATTTCTAACCCCAAAGAAAGAATGTATCTGGCAAGTCAGTAAGAGTTTAGGGAAGAATAAATTCCATAGGAGCCAAATGTGAAGAGTATGACAAACTGTGCTTGTGTCTTTGGGCTGCCTCCGTAGTGGTAAGGGTCCTGATTGGGAATAGACAGATCTATTTTATCCAGATGCCATCACTTACAAATTCGGTGTCTTTGGGCCAGTTACTGAACCTCTCTACCCATATATTTGAAAAAATTTTGTCTCTTCATAACATTGAAGTCATTAAGTAAAAACAATTTGTTTCCCTATCTTGTGTTGAGCAAAGATATATTAAGCTGCAGCTTGAAATGTCAGATCAACTTGAGAGAGTGTGACCACATGAATTGAAATACTTGCAGCCAAAAGCAAAGGCAGTTTTCTTTAGGCATGGGTCTTATCTTGCATGAGTGGGTCATTTCAACTGTGATTTTTAAAACCTTGACAAGCTTTTATACCCTTGAGGCTGTCTTCTGAGATGCCAGGATAAGCACCAGTGGGCCATTTCCCAAGAATATCCCAGGTGGTAAACTCAGGGGTGCCCATGACCTTGACTACTTCTGTGACTGAGAGGGGATCAAAAGAAATGGAGTTACACTCCTTCTAAGAATTAAAAGACCTTCACAGCAAAGGCAACAAAAGCAAAAATAAACAAGACTACATCAAACTAAAAAGCCTCTGCATAGCAGAGGAAACCATCAACAAAATGAAAAGGCAACTTACCAAATGGGAGAAAATATTTGCAAATTGTATAACTGATAAGGGTTTAATATCCAAAATATACAAAGAAGTCACATAACTCAATAGCAAAAAAAAAAAAAAAAAATCTAATTAAAAAATGGGCAGAGGACCTGAATAGATATTTTTCCAGTGAAGACATACAAGTGGCCAAAAAGGCTTAGGAAAAGGTTTTCAATATCACTAATCAGAGAACTGTAAATCCAAAGTACAATGAGATATCACTTCACATCTGTTAGAATGGCTACCATTAAAAAGACAAGAGATAACAAGTGTTGGCAAGGATTTGGAGAAAAGGGAACCCTTGTATACTATTGGTGGGAATGTACATTGGTACAGCCACTATGGAAAATTGTGGAGGTTCCTCAACAAATTAAAAATAGAACTACCTTATGACCCAGCAATCCCACTTCTGGGTATATACCAAAGGAAATGAAAACAGGTTAAGGAAGAGCTATCTGCACTCCCATGCTCATTGCAGCGTTATTCACAACAGCCAAGATATGGAAACAACCTAAGTGTAGATTGATGGATGTATGGATAAAGAAGATGTGGTATACATATGCAATGGAAAATCAGCCATGAGAAAGAAGCAAATCCTGCTATTTGTGACAACATGGATGAAACTTCAGGGCATTATGTGAAGTGAAATAAACAAGACAGAGAAAGACGCATATGTGTGGTATCCCTCATATGTGGAATCTGAAAACAAAAAAGTCAAACTCATAGAAACAGTGTGGAAAAGTGGTTGCAAGTGGCTGGGGTGGGGGAAATAGGGAGGTCGGTGAATGGGTAAAAAGTTTCAGGTGTACGATGAATAAGGTATGAGGATCTAATGTAAAACACGGAGACTATAGTTGATAAAAATTTATTGTGTAATTGAAATTTTCTAAGAGAGTAGAACTTAAATCTTCTCACCAAAAACAAAACAAAACAAAACAAAAAACAAAATGATAAATATGTGAGGTGATGGATGTGTTAATAAACTATATGGGCAGGAATCCTTTCACAATACATACACATGTCAAATAACCACCATGCACAGTTTCAATATCTTATAGTTTTGTCAATTATACCTCAATAAAGCTGAAATTTAAAACAGGATCTTCACATTTTAGGAAGAGGTATGCAATGCTCTCCATGCCCACATTCTAGGAATTCCTTGAGCCACGAGTGTTGATCGTCCCTGCATTTCCATCAATGTTGACATCCCGTTGGGAACAGGGAGAAACTTTTCTGTTGTGGGTACTCTCTTCATGTCTCTGTGAGGGATGTTATAGCATCTTGACTTAATAACAAATCTGGTTATTTGGTCCACATGAGGCCAACTAATGCTTGATACATTTTTCACCATTGGATTTTATGGCTCATGCATGGACACCAGCCTTGATGAGTCAGCCGTGTTTCCCGAAATGTATACTGTAGACCAGTGCTTCTCAAACTTTACTGTGTACACGAAAAACTTGGGCATTGTGTTAAGATGCAGACTCTAATTCAGCAGGTTTGGGTTTGGTCTGGGGTTTTGCATTTCTGGCCAGCTCAGGTGATGCCTGCTCTTGCTTGTCTGAGGATCACACTCACACTTGAGTAGCAAAGTTGTAGAATCTTACTTTGTTAGTGGAACACAAGTTGCTTAAGAAAAAAAGAGAGAAGGGGGGGCATCTACGTATGAATAAATGGCTTTGGGGAAAACTGTCTACTCTTTTCCTTTTGTAGATTTAAAATGAACCTTCTTCACATCTTAAAGGCTCTGAGAAGACCTGCAGTTAAAAAGAAACCATTTAGTTGTTTAACTCAATGTCAGACTCATTTGGTCATGAAATCCCCTTTTATTCTCCCAAGGAAAATGATTAACATTGAGTAGAATTAGCATTCTTTGTATCATATTTTGGAAAACAAGTTTAGGCATCAGAGACATAGATTGTGCTACAATCATGTTGATTGTAAACAGTAACCAGACAGTCACCCAAGGAAATGCCACAGTGTGCGATAATTAAGAACATAGGCTCTGAAGTTAAGTCGAAGCCTGAGGTTGAAACTTGGCTCTTCGTTCCTAGCTGTGTGACTGTGGGTCAGTCAGTCAACTTCTCTGGGCTTCGATTTCCTAATGTATACAATGGAGATAAGATCCTGTAAATGGAAGCTGATTTTGTAGTTATCTGGGTTGGCAAGACAGATGATGTTGAGTATCTTGGCTAGAGGGAAAAGGACTCAGGCCAGCGGACATCCAGAACAGAAATCTAGGAAGGAACAGGAGTTTGAGCATCAAGGGCCCCTGGAGTTTGTCTGATGCAGAACCCTCACTTTATAGATGTGATCACACAGTGAGAAGAATTCACCCAAGGCCAGCAGCAGAGAGCAGACCAGGGCCCAGAATTCTGGCCCAAGACCACTGCGCCCTCCATCCCACTGTGGCAGCACATCAAGTCACCCAAGAAACCCCTTCAAGTTCCCGTGTAAGGAGCCCCGTTTGTTCCAACATAGTGTTTTGGGAACGAAAACTTAGGCTTCATGCGTGAAGTCCAGGATCAGTATTATTCTTCGGTCAGCACTGAGTGTTTGAAGCTGCAGCACAGAGGGGGAAAAGAATACAGATTTTGAATGTTGGCACCTTCCCCACTGAGGAGCCCAGATGAGGGCCCCCAGTGCAGCCAGGTGAGAATCCCCAGCTTACCAGGGTCCTCGTGGAAGTGGTGGTGACCTTTCCAGAAAGGCAGTGCCTGTGGGGTCTACGGGACATGGTGCAGCCTGAGAGGGACCCTGCAGAGCCTGGGCAAATTTTGTAGAGACAAGGGAGTGCCCAAGCCCCAACAGGATACTTTCCCACGGTGAGGACTGCTGGGTTTGGGAGCATGATGAGGTGGGAGGGGACCAGTGTCCAGGACCCTAGGGCAGCCCTGCTGCTATGTGGCGCCTGGGCACAGTGCTTACTCCCTCCGCGTGCAGGCAGAAAGGACAAGAAGGATACAAATGCCCCATGCTTTACAGTTTCTGAAGGACTTTCCGGCAGGTTGGAGGGTGAAGAAAAGACTCAGAGAGCGGATGACATAACCCAGATGCTGGCAGAGGTGAGACAGGAACCTGATGCCCACCCAGGTCTGGCTGCACCTTAAGCCACAGCCCTTGTCTTCAAACAGCCATCTCCAAACAATCCAAATGGGTGCCTTTCGTCCAACAGCTGAGGGCTGTTACCTCCTAACAGGTTTCCTAAAACAACAAAAACAAAATTATTCCTTACCCCTCTCACTTCAGGTACGGAGCTTGGACAGAGCCCCGGGAACATGAGTGAGCTGAGAGGGTGGATGGACAAACGGACGGACGGTCCAGAACATAACCTCATCCACACCCTAATCACTTAATGCTAACCGGAGAGGGAGCTCGCAAAGGTCTCTCACACCCATTTTCTCATTTCTTCCCTCTGTTAGCCCCATGAGTGGACAGGCAGTAGAGCTCCTTTTTACAGATGAAGGAACTCAGGCTTGGAGCTGGCAGCAGCCAGCCAGCTGCAGGGGAGTCGGCACTAGAGCCCAGGTTCCAGGTTTGTCCAAGCCACCCAGAAACTAGACTCGAGGTCCCCACCTGCTTGGCCTGAACTCCTCTGCTACTGTCATCTCCAAGGAAAACTGTGTGTCCTCAAACAGCTGCGCAGCACCATTCTTTTCAGACCTGCCCATTGCCCTGTGCAAAGAAGAGAAAGTGGGCTTTAAGAATCTTCTTGTTGCAGTCCAAGACTGAGCCTGACCCAGAGTCAGGCAGAATACGCGGGCGCGCGCACGCGCGCGCGCATGTGTGTGTGTGTGTGTGTGTGTGTGTGTGTGTGTGTGTTTAGGGATGGGAGTGGGGGTGGGAAGGGGAGGGCAGAAAGAACCCTGGGCTCTGTGCCCAGTCCCTGAGATTTCCCAGGAGGGAAGCCCGCCTCCAGGCAGAAAGCCAGGAGTCTTCCTCATGGCTCCAGCAAAAATGGGTCCTGGAGGAGCTGTCCAACATCCCTGCTGCTGATGGGTGGCGTGGGGGAGAGGAGAAAGGGCATGGCTGTGCCCCCCAGGGCTCCCGCTGAATCTGGGAGGAAGCCCGAGTATTTACCTTATTTCTTGTGCACCATTTTGACTTATTTTCTTGGTCCAAAGAAAGAGCCGCAGCGTAAACTAAGGTTCCCTTCTAGGGGGCCTGTTTGCTCCTTGGAGTCTGTAATTGGGGCATTGAAAGGATACAAAAAAAAAAAAAAAAAAAAAGCTCACAGAGGAGTGGATGATCTTTTATACTTAGAGTTCCCCCCTCTATAAAAGCGACATATTACAAACCTCTTTCTCCTCTCGAACATTTCTTGCTAAGTGCATTCTGATGCCACATTGAAACGCAAAATAGCTGGAATCAAGCAGGCACCGAAGGCTATTTATATGCTAATCTCTATTTCCCAAGCTGAAGCAGGAACCTCGAGCTGGGTGCTGCTTCTAATGATGGCTCGGCTTTAACCTCTCTGGAAGAAAGAAAAGTATTTTCCTTAAGAAAACAACTCAGTTTCTTTAAGATGAAATGTAATTATCTATTATCAGATGTCCCTTAAAATGCAAGGCCTATTAAAGCTGCTAAAAATATTGAAGCCCTAATTTCACCATAATAGCATTTTAATTTCAGCAAATCACGGCTCTATTGTTACAGGACATTTTGCGGTGGGAATGTGGTAAGAGGTCCATCTTAGCTTTTTTCTTAACATTTTCCTTTCTTTGAGAAGTACAATTAAATCATTGCAATCATCTAACCTTGCTCGACACGAAATTTTACTTATCAAGTGCGAAAACAATGGTCATTAGCATTTAAAAGAATTTGTTTTAAAAGTAGCTCGAGTTTAATTGCTTTAAATATTCTTGTTGGAATGTGCAGCCGCTGTTGGTTCAACGTTTATATTAAAGAGAGTTGGTGTTTAATTGATTGCTGAATTTCATTGAAAAATATTTACTTTTTTAACAGGCAAAGTACGAAAGAGAGGAACCCTCGAAAGAGAGGAACCCTCGAAGGGGAAGGGTTTTGGGAAAACGATTGCATGTGGGGTTTGTTGGGAAAAGGACCCAGCTTTGAGCTCACCTCTGCAGTGGATATATTCTTGGGAACTTTCCTTGTAAGTTTCTAAAATGAACACCCCACCCCCACCCTACCCAATCTTGTTTTTAATAGACTACAGTAAGAAGCATCTGTGCTTTGTTGTAAAATCATGGAACTTGATCAATCCATATCACCCTCCTCTTATTTAAGATGACATTTTAGGCCATCGTCGTGGGGCTGAGTCATTGAGGCTCACCAGTTTTGCAGAATTTATGAGTCCCTGAGGAGGCTCTGACAGGCAGGAAGAGGAAAAGGGGTGGAGTGGGAGGGGAATCAGTTCAACAGGCTACTGATTGGGGTTGGCAAAAAATGGTGTAACTGGGACCCCATTAATTAGTATTATTTATTGAGTACTATGTGCCGGGCACTATTGAATTATTTGCATCATTTCCCTTAATCTCAATAACCTTACAATGGATGCTATTATTCCATTTTCCAAATGTGGAAACTGAGGCTCAGAGAGGTTAATTTGTCCAAGCTTATATAGCCAGTGAGAGGCAGAACCCCAAATTAATCTGGGTTCATCTGGCAACAACTTCCATGCTATGTGACCGACCTCCTAATGGTTTCTGTCCTTGGTCATCATCACCTTCACTCAGGCCACCAGCCCAGACCCAGTTCCCACTAAATGCTAGTTCTCCTGATTCCATTCTACTGCTTTCCTGCCACCTTTGTCTTGGGACCTCTGGGCCCGTGTACGTATGGATTTTAAAAAGCCTCTCTCATGTTTTTCCCTCGTTAGGTCTCAGTGTGCTACCTGTACAACAAGGACCTTGGATGACCCCATGTTCAAGAGCTCTTCTGGTCCAAGTTTCTATGGACTCAGTTCCAGTCCACAAATGGCTACGGAGCCCTTACTCTGGGCCAGGCCTTTGTGGGCCTTGGATGTGCGGAGATGGGTACCATGGGTCCCTGACCTCTAGGGGAACCTCCCAACAGCCAGCTCAGTGCAGCTGACCATCCTGCTGTGTCATATAGGGGGACAAGGGCGGCTGCACCCACTGTAGCATGGGTTGGGTCATTCAAGGCGGCAGGTCAGTCTGAGATTTTGCTTAGCTCTCCCCTTTGTTTGCTGGACAAGGTCCTGCTTCTCTTTTAACATCTAGCTCAAGAGGTACCTCTTCTGGGGAAATTTTTGGCCCCCTTTCAAGCCCAGATTCCCATGGTCCTTCCAGCAGTTCTCTCTTGTAGCATCTGCTCTTGCAATAAAAAAATAAACACGTAGTTCAGGTTAAGTTCCCGACTCCACTACCTACGAGTGGATGATCTCAGGTAAGTTCCTTAACCTCACTGAGCCTGTTTCCTTATCCATACAGTCGGGTAATAACAGTGTCCATTTCCCCCTCGGGTCTTATAAGTACCAAATGAGATTTGTATGAAGCTCCTAGAACAGTGTCTGGCACATGCAAACAGTTAGTGGGCTTGCCTTATTATTGATGTAGTAAAGGTATTTATTTATGGGTGTGTGTCACAGCCAGGCTGTGTGCTCGGCAGGTCTGGTACCACAAGTTCGTCACTTTTCCATCTCTGTAGCTAGCACAGAGACTGCTGTATGGCAGAAAGCACTGTGGAGTGGCCAGGAGCAGGTGTTCAAATCCATGTCATGCTGCTTACCAGCTGTGTGACCTTGGGTAAGTTCCATGACTTCTCTGGCCTTCAGTTTCTTTGCTTGTAAATGGAGATACTTACAGTGCAATTATTGGGAGGATTAAATGAGGCCAAGCTGGTGAAGTTAAGTCCTTGCCCAGTGCAGTTGTAAGAGCTCAACCCAGGGTATCTATTAGGTTAACAGACTCTCATTAATAACTGACATCTGTATTCCACTTTCACATTCTTATCTCATTTAATCCTCACAATGGTTTCAGGAGGGGCCTCTGTTATCATCTCTGGCTCATCAAGATCTTACAGCTGGTAAGAGGCAGGTCCCCTGACCCCACATACCCCCACCCATTGGCAGCCCGATGACATCTCATATCATGCAGTCAGATGAATGAGAGAATAACTCTCAAATAGGCCAAACAATCTTCCATGAAAGTTAGGTGGGGCTCAGACTTGTGGCCCATTAGGAATACCAGCTAAATTGATTTCATAACGGTGGGTCCTGAAATGACACCTCCATCAAGAAGCTGCACTTGGCTTTTTATACTCGTCAGGGGCTGTTATAAATTTGATTATATCTGAAATAGCAGATTTCAAGTTGAAGTCCCCTTTGTCCACACTGGAATTCAGATTTATTTCTAAGAGACCAGTGCAATTTTCTTATCTTTGTTACAAATTACTACAGTCTGGGTTAATCTCACGCAGCAATAAAGCTGTTTGCCTAGGAAGCTTCCTGCAGTGTCAGAGCTGATGAATGGCTCCCTCTGGCTATAATAATTCAGTCTAGAACATTGAAAAAAACTTGGTTCTTCTGCAGAAAACTCTACGAGGGTGCTTGGCTGCTCCGATTGTCAGAGATCAGAGACTCTCACCTGGGCCAGGGCACCAGAATCTTTGAATATATGAGATCTCAGGTGCCCATGATGAAGGGGGGGGCACACCGCCCCTCTACTTCATAAAGAAGGCGGTCCTGGCCGGAGTTTCCTGAGAGTCGCTGTGGATCAGGTGACTGCAATAGAAATCAGAACAGGGAGAAGGTATAAAAAGGGTGGTTCAGGGGATGAGGGGCTGGAGAGGAAGGAGCAGAGGGCTTGTGTTTCATTCATTCAACAATTACTGTAGGTTTTAAAATCTAACATACCCCAGTGATTAGAAAATGCACTACTGACTTAATAAGAACTCTTTTTAGAGGGGTGAGGGGATTGAAACACAATCACTCTCAATGTGCACATTGATTTTTAAAACCCAGTGTTGAAGGCATTCTAGGGAGATTGAGATCTGAAGAGATGGGGGGGGTGTGTGTGTGTGTGTGTGTGTGTGTGTGTGTGTGTGTGCTATTTCTGAGCGGTTGGAGGTGTTTGGAAGGAAGAGCATTCAGGCTGAGAGAATAGCATGCCCCAAGCCCTTGAGACGAGAGGGCTTACCCAAGAAATGGAAAGAAGGCCAGTGTGACCTTGGAGGAGGACCTAGAATGAAGCTGGGGTCAGATGGGGACATCTCGTGGAGGAACTTGCAGGCTAGCTAAAGAATTTAGATGTTATTCTGAGGACGATGAAAATATATTGTAGAGTTTTAAGTAGAAGGTTGATATATTCTGTATTTAGGGTCCATGGGAAGCAAAGCAACATCAGCCCAGGAAGAGAGCTAAATCATGGGGGAGCTGCTGCTGGAAAGAAGGATTCACACAGCCTGTTCCCACCTGGGGACAAGTACTGGCTTCTTGGCCAACAGGAAGTACCTGAATAATGGCACTTAAATGAAAACTCTAGAGCTTAAGAGATAATCCATTTCCTTTAATTCACCCATTTGGAGTACCCACCCCTCTAGGCTGACAAGATCAAGTCTTTAGTTGGGTCTGTTTCTTACCTTCCCTCTACTGCTGAGTAGTACAAACATCCTGAAGGGTTTTAGTCAGTCCACTCTGGTCTTAGTCCACTCTGGTCACTGGGAATTAGCTTCCTGTCCAAGCTTACACGGTGATGAGAAGCTGGGGTGCTTTCCTGCCCTTCTGCTACACTAGGCATAGGAGTGTAGATCTTCCTGTGGGTCCAAAGGCCACAGATCTTAGTGTCCATTACCTTCTCCTACTCCCAACACCTTCTTATCATAGCAACTCCCCATCATGGGTGCTCTGTGCCAACTGGTCTCTGCCCCATGCAGAAACCTCCAAGAATCCCATCCTTTCTCTCCTTCCTCCCCTGAATGATCTACCTACTTTGGTTCCTTATATTCTAAGCGTTCTCTGCCATTCTTTCCTCATCTAAGATAATCTAGTGGGTAAATAGCAGGCATGGGTTATTTTTTCTGCCTTGGAATTTCAACTCTTGCCTCTTCAATATCAAAGGGAACACAAAACCCTAGGCCCCTCTCCCTTCTTCCTTTAAACTTCCAGGATACTGTCAAAGTTGTGATTTTGCTGATAGACTTTTACTGTGAAATGGGCTGAGCAAGGAGGCGATGACACTGTCAAATTTTCACCCATCCACTCATCCATCCATCCATCCATCAGTCCATGCATGCATGCATGCATGCATCCATCCATCCATCCATCCTTCATCCATACATCATCCACCCATCCATCCATCCATGCATCCATCCATCCACTATTTCAAGTACGAGTAAAGAGTGTTAAGGATGATGTTTCTTTGACAACTGCTCACTGCTGAGAATGGGCTACTGCAGCCCTGTTTCCCCACTGAGCTTGTCCTTTGTCCACACGTCAAAGGCCAATATAGGATAGTGTTAAAAGCCTGGGCTCTGGAAAAGACTCCCTGGGTTCATGTCATGGCTTCATTCCTTACCAGCTGTGAATTCCTTACCAGCTGTGAATTTGGTTATGCAAACTAGATTTTTGTTATGGTACGTATCTCATCTCTAAAACGAGGCTAACAGTAGCACCTACCTCCAAGGCTTGTTGTAAGGATTAAATTAGTTAATACATGTGAGCCTTTAGAACTGTATGTGGTACTTACTTAAAAAGTGCTTCATAAATGTTAGGTATCATGAGTGCTCTTGGATCTGGGGTGAATATCTGACACAAACAGGGCCAATATGTCCTCTCGTCTCTCCTTGAAATTTGGAATCAAGACTGGAGGAGTTTGGGTCCCTCGAAGCTGCTGAATTGAACTGAGATGTTGTAGGAAGGCTGTTCTGGGCCTTGAGCAAGAAGCTGGTCTGCAGAGAAGAAAAGAGGAAATGAATGTCTGGAGAGGAGACTGGATATCTGGTGGATCTGAGGGAAGGAGAGTAAGGAGGAGGGGGAGGGGGTTAGAGATTGAGAGAGAGGAAGATGGAAGAGGAGGAGGGAGGAAGAGGAGAGAGGCTTAAAGGTACTCAAGTGCTTGGGTTCCTAGTTCCAGTCTTGCTCCTGACGGGTCTGGGTCTGTTTTCACCCGGTGAACAGATAAATCCCCATTTGCTTGATTGTGTTTTGCTTCAGTTACTTTGGAGTAGGTTTCCTAATAGGAATGAAAGAAACAAAGGCAAAGACAAACAGATCACATTCCTGCTCTCAAGGAATTTGCCGTTTCTATAAATAAACTGAAGTGCTTCTCCCACCCCCAAATTCATATGTTGAAGCCTAATCCCCAATGTGATGGTATTAGGAGGTGGGAGGTGATTAGGTCATGAGGGCAGGAGGTGGGATTACTGCCCTTATAAAAGAGATCCCAGAGAGCTCCCTCACCCCTTCTGCCACATGAGGACACAGGCAGAAGACAGCTGTCTGTGAGCAAAGAGGTGGACCAGACACTGAATCTGCTGGCACCTTGATCTTGGACTTCCTAGGCTCCAGAACTGTGAGAAATAAATGTTTGTTGTTTAAGCCACCCAGTCTATGTTTTTTGTTATAGCAGCCTGAATGGACTGGGACAGCCATCTAACAGGTGAGTACAGGAGATAAGATATGACTGTAGCTAACTAGAAAATGAGTGTGGATGCATCTGTGAGAGAGGATGACGAAAGCATGTGTTAGCACTGAGGACCAAGTCATTGATTAGCAATAGGGATGGGGGAGGGCTTGATGGAGGAAGTCTTGGGGGGTGGTTTAAACCTCCCCTTATGTTGCTGCGCTATGTCTACTGCTTCCAGCCACAGTGCCATTTTGGGGCTCCACTGAGGAAGCAGCTAGACCCTGTGAAAGAGACTCTCGAAGTAAGTCTTCTTGACAAGACACAGCACCCTTCTTCCCTCCCCAGTGTGTCAGGGCTTTGCATTCTGACAAGGCACTGATTAGTGCTCTGGGGTTCTGGTTGGAATGGTCTTATTTACTATCATCCTTTGATCTCAAGGAGTATTAGGAATCAGCTCGAAGAGAGAAGCTTTTTAATTTAAGCTCCCCCCCCCCCCCATGGGCCGTGTTGAATATTAGCTTTAACGAGATGGCTGAGGGAGTCAGCGGAGAATTCCATGAAGCAGGCTCATCCTGGAATTAGATCAGCTGCCCAGTGTGGCCAGATCTATAGCTCATGAACCCAGTGGGACAGGTGGCTGTTTCCCTTATCTACTCTGGATGAAATTCCCTTCTTCCAGGTCTTTGCTTACGCTTGTGTCCCTTCCTGGAATGCTCCTCCCTGTGTCTCCCCCACACCCATGTCTGCCCATGAGAAGCCATTCTTCAATGCCCAGCTCCACTTGTGCCTTTTCCATAATGTTCTCTTTGCTCCCCCCTTCCCAGATTTGTATGGCTCTGTCTCTGAGCTCCCTCAGGTTGTACCTCTTATGCAGCATCTTCAGAGCCTATTCTGAACTTAGTTGTAACACTGAGCAGTTGCTTTATTCTTCTTTGTTTAACCCCCATCACAGTGGAAGTTTTTCAAGGACAAGACCTATGGTTTATTTATTCTTGCGTCCCCAGAGCCTCCATGAATGTTTATTGATGGTGTAGTAATCAGACTTCTTAGTGCTTTAAAGTTATTGATAAACTACAACCAGAAACATATGGTGCTAATCATATGCCAGGAATTCGACTAAGATAAATCATTTCATGTAATCCTAATGCCAGCTCTGTAGGTAGGTGGCACCATCGTTACCACTTTACAGATAAGACTTGAGAGAATTAAGCAAGGCAATGTAAAGCGCTCAGAGAATTTTCACCCCTAATCTATTTGAGGCCAAAGCTCTTAACTCTTAAAAATGACAAGATATTGTTACCCTTCTCTAGGGCACCCCCTCCCCCAAAGCAAATCAAAACAACAAAGAGGTATCTTTTTTATTAACCTGTGAGAATGAAATGATAACATCCGTGTTGACAATGTTGCAGTGAATAAGATACTTTCCTATGCTCGTAGCATTAACGATGAATCAAAAACTGGTCATTCCTTTTGACCCAGTTTCTGCATTTATGTTGAATAGTTATTGTAAGGAAATAATCCCAAAGATTAGGGAAGAAAACAAGACGTTTACTACAAAGATGTTCATTGCAGCATTACTATCTGGTAGTGACATATTCGTCGTGTCACTAGCTAAGTAAATGATGGCACAACTTTATGAAGTGCTAGGCAGTCATTAAAACGGCAGTTGTGAAGATGGTGCATGATACCGAAAAGTGTTTAGGATGTACGATTAGGCCACAAAAAAATTGGATACACCATTGTGAGAGCCCCACGGTTACAATGAGGTAAAACCTAGAGCTTAAGAGAAAGGAAACACACCAAGAATGCTAATAGAGCTTGTGTCAGGGTAAATGAATTATGGCTTATTTTTGTTTCTTTTTTTTTCTATTTTTCAATTCTTCTGTAACATAGTTATATTACTTTTCGTGATGAAAATGATGTGTTTTTTTTTTAAAGCTGATGAATAATTCCATAGCTGAGCCTTATTAGCAGCCAAAGGTGACCTTGTCTAAAAAAGACGTTCTCCAGCCTTAGATCAATGCGAGGGCCGGGCAGCACGTGGCATGTGCCCTGGGAATGGTGGACACGCGTGTGTGTGTGTGTGTGTGTGTGTGTGTGTGTCCTGTTACACTGGAACACTGCCAACAAGGGACTGACCCGAGGACCCTGAAGATGCAGCAGGTGACCTAGCTTTCTGGGTAACATAAGCACTTTGGACCTCCCTTTTCTCTTTGATGCATCCCTGCTTCTACAATTGCAATGTCTCCCCACTGACTCTGGCCAAGACCTGAGTAGCAAGTTCAGAAGCTCAGAGAGGGGAAAAACTGGACACAGCATCTCCATTTTTAATTAAAAGAAAAAGCCAACAGCAAAAACAAAAGCTGGGAGACTACACTAAGGATGTGATTGATGGCTTGGAACATTTTTATTATCTGCTCAGTTAGTTGAAAATTGCTCTGCGGTTTTTGATCACCTTTAAGGTGGTTGTTGTTTCTGACTCTCAGCCATTCTCAGGTCTTCCTTAGCTTGCAGAGCTCTTAGGAACGTCAAGAACAAGGCAAAGGGAGTGGGCTTACAAATTTGCCTCAGAATCCCATCAGGGAGTGGGAGGGGGTGGGGGCCGTGCTCCCCTCTGAGGGAAGGTAAACACAATAGGTAAGAAGGCGGGCTTTGGAATTAGACACAGGCAGGTTTGAATCCTGTTTTAGCTACTCACTACTCATAGCTAAATTATTTGGGCAAATTCCTTCATCTCTTTGAGACTCAGTTTCTTTTTCTGTAAAGTGGATGATAGGGACGGTACCTGCCTCAGAGCTTTGTGGTGAAGTTAAGTGAGTTGAGGTGTGTCAAGCACAGAGTGTAGACCTGTCACATTCTTGATGCTCCATCCATGCCAGCCATTACTGCTGCTACTGCTACTATTTAATGAATATCGCTTCCCTGGGCTCCCCTGCTGATATATAGGTGGGCTTTTTCAAAAAGAACTTTACTAAGGGAGAAAGAAAAGGCAATGGTAGCAAGCGATATAAAATAACCCGAAGATTACCTGTGTCCTTGAAGATTCCAGGCCTGAGACTCTGTCCCTGCACAAATTCTCTGTCCCAAACATCAGTAGGTCTTCCCAGGATTTTGGTCTGGCTTCCTATTGGTACGTTCCCAGTCTGGTTCCATATTGAAGACAGCTTTTTATGTCCCACCAAGAATGGTTGCTCTCCTAGGTGTTGCCTCCTTCCTTCCAAGGGCGCAAGACCAGAGCTTATCATACACAAGGTACTGTGCTAAGTGCTATACAAACAATTTCCAATTTAATTCTCGCAACCTTTGAGGTAGTACTATTCTCAACCCCCATTTTAAAGTCAAGGCGATGGAGGCTCAGAAAGGATAAATAGCTTGCCCAAGATCACACAATGAGTAAGAGGCAGAGCAAGGATTCTAATCCAGGTCCATCTAATATGAGCCCCTATTCTTCACCCCTGAAGCTATATATAGATGGTGACAGTAGGCCTGATGCTGGGCTTCGGGACAGTCACAGTGACACCCCAAGCACTGCCTCTACCTGAGATTTCGTCATTTCCCTGTGAGCTGAGTCCATCCAGAAAGTTCTCTCTGGCCTAACTGGAGTTGTTGTTGTCAAAATTTATTGTCTGGAGTCAAAGGGAAGGCCCTTATCAAATTAGGATTACATAGGGCTGGAGAGACCACCGGGTTGGGCCTCCTAGCCCACCCCTCCCTAATAGGAGACCACGAGTAGTTAGAATTCAATTAAGCTCTGGTGAAGGGAGTCTTCGAGGCAGAGCTGGGGCAGGCCTGTGTCTGGGCTGAACAGAACAACCGATTTAAGCTAAATCAACGCCTACTTAAGTGAGCCGTAATAAGCATTCTGGGGGCAACGCCAGCCTGGGGGCGTCATTTATCACTGGGTAATAGAAAACCGTAATGAATAATAACTTGGGCCCAGCAGCCGGAGTATGCATACATTATGGGGTTCGAGCCACTGCTGTCCACCGAGCCGGGAGGGTGGGTCTGAGGCCTGGGTGGTAGGGTTTGCATATTGAATTCTGCCGCTTTGCAGGAAGGCCTTTGTTGTACAGGAAAGCCATTAATCTCACACCCGCTTTGCCAGTCTTGCAGTTGGCGTGAGGAACACACAGTCTATTTGCTTGTATTGCACCAAGAGGGAACATGACGCCCCTGAGGAGAAAACCTGTTCTTGAGAGATGCTGGTTTTGGCTTTTGCCTTGGCTAGTGTCTGAGAACACAGACCTCAAATCCGCTCCCTTCTGAGGCCTGAGCCCAGGGTCCCATTTCTGGCAACATAGTTTGAGGACCAGCAGGGCCCACAGTTCTGTATTGGGCAATGGTGGGGGTTGGGGAAAGCATGGGGATGGGCTGATGACGTTTCTGCCCCAGCACTATCTCATGTGATATCCACTAACTGCTTTGGAGTTAGATGTCATACATGTGCCCCATTTTACAGACAGGAAAACTGAGAATCAGAGGGGTTAAATGGACTGCACACACAGCTAGGAAGCAGGGGTCCTGGAATTTGAATCCAAGCCCTCTGATATGAATTCAGAATCCTTTACTTTTTACCACCTCTCCTCCCAGGAAAAACAGGCTCTAATGCCTCTTCATCTGTTCTTCTGATACCATTCCCTTTTGGCTCTGGATTTTCCAGAGTTCATTATTGCCCCTCCCCATTCATGTCCCTGCGGACCATGCACTCCTTTTGGTAGTTCTTCCTGTGCCTTCTGTGATATGCCTCTGCCAGTTCCCCATACCTTCCTCAATGGGATAATTGTGGTCTCAATGTGGTCTCGTTGCTGTTGTGAGGATAATGCCTCAATCTGTACTAAGCCAAGATTCTTCTGGTCCCATCAGCTGGGGGTGAGAGAAGGCCCCTGGAATAATTACAGAACACTGTCTTCCTGACTCAGACCCCATCACAGGTTGACTCCCAATCCTTCCCCTCGTTGTTTGAGGACTGCTGACCCTTTCTGCTGCTTCCAGGGAGCCTCCATGATTTCCTCCTGTCCCGTCCATGGCCCCATTGCATGTGTACCAGTTCAGTGCTGACCTTTTCTTCAACACTGACTTCTTGGCTCTGGGTCTTTGGAGGTTGTCCTTAGTTTCTCTTGACTGGGGATGACTTCTCTTTTGTTCTAAGTCCCACTGTTGTGGGAGGAGGTTGCCTTCCTGCACATTCACTAATTCATTCAACACGTATGTGCACTTTCTAGTGGCTGGAAATTCAAAGAGGACTTAGACCACGTCCTTGTACACCAGACAGACGCCTTCTTCTAGGGCCGCCCCTGCTTGCTCACCTTCATATTTCATATTTACCTCCTATTTCACTTTTCAGAGCTGCATAGTCTTGTGTTTTTTGTTTCCCGAAGGATCTGCTGCTGCTGCCTATTTTCTTGACCATAAACTCAGCTCCTTAGGACCGATACTGAGTTCATGGAAGCCTGGAGCAAAGCATGAGCGCTACGAGCTATGCTTGACTCATATTTCCCTCCATTCTGACCTCAGCCACTGTCCTCAGAGCAAGATGGGGCCTGAGACTGAAATTTCATTGGCATCTTGGATTGAATAATCAACTTCAGGAAAATACTTCAGCAGGCTCTTCATAAACCATTGTAAATAAACAACAAAAAAAAATTCACCTCATTTTAATCAACCATAAACTGATAACACGAAACAATGCCATAAGAAATGAAAACAAGAGAAGTGTTTTAACTCTAATTTGGGTAGTAATACCTTAATGTTGACCTACTCTTTCCTAGTTTAGTCCCAACTATTTCAGACTCATAATCCCTTTGACTCTTTAATCCCTTTGCCACCGTATTTATTAGATCCTCTCCTCCCAAAACAAAGCTTCTTTTTGAAGAAGTCAGCCAAGTGATGGTGGCCATTGGAGGTGGGCCACTCAGCTTTCCCATCTAAAGAACCTCTGTAGGTAGAGTTGGCTGACAGGCTCCAAGTGCTGCTGTGGATCTGCCGTGATGTTCAGCTAAGATCACATTATCTCTCAGCTGCTCCTGGCCAATGACTGAGCATTGCGAGGACCCTAGCTCAGCCATTTCTGGGACATGCATACCTTTAAGTGGCTTCAAGGGATCAGAATAGAGGCTCCCCAAAGGATGGTGCTCTTGGCATCACCTTATCCCTGTGGTTTCTAGCATGGGCCCAACTTTTGCCTGGGGCTCAGTGAGGAAGGGACACTAGGCTTCTTCTAGTCAGACCACACATAGCATGAGCCTGTTCTGCCCAGAAGGCAGAACTGAGAAGCCAGAAGGTTTTGCGTTGGCATGCCTTGCTCAGCTTCCCTTCGTATGCTTTTATCACCAAGAACTGGGTCAGTCATTGTTATTAAAGTGGTTGTCAGTATGCTGTTTAGAGACCATTGGACCTCAGGATGAATCCTCAAAAATAATCTGCCATTTTTAGCTTCCAGAAGATCCCGACCTCTGTGGCCTGAGGCACCTGTTGGTCCTCATACCCTGAGAGTATGCCGGCTCACTCTCCACATCTCCATCCCCAACCTTTAGGAGAGTCTACAGTTCAATTTGGAGGGATACACTGGCCAAAGTCTGTCCCACCTCATGGTATGTTGTTACCTGAATGACAGTTGTGGTGGGTGGTAGCTGGGAGATATTGGCTGTTGTTGGTTAGCAGGTTATGTGGCCTCAGAAGTTGTGAAGAAACCACAGGAATGTCCAGGTGGCAGAGAGATCCTGACTCTGGAAGGTAGGAACATTGGAGCTTCATGTTGCTAACCCAACATTCACTTCTCTACCCTAATTTCCCCACCTCTCAGCAGAATTACACACAGTTGGCAACCCCCTCCTGCTTGTTAAAGATGTTTGTTCATGTTCGTGTTCATGAGTGATATTTATCTGTAGGTTTTTTTTTTTTTTTTTTCCTCGTAATTTCTTTGTTTGGTTTAGGTAGCAGGGTAATGCTTACCTCATAAAATGAGTTGAGAAATATTCCCTCCTATTTTATTTTCTGGAAGAGTTTGAGAAGAATAGTTATTATTTCTTCCTTTAATACTTGTTGGAATTCAGTAGTGACGCCATCTGAGACTGGAGTTTTCTTTGTAGGAAGGTCTTTAAATTATGAATTCAATTTCTTTAATAGATTCAGGTAATCTATTTCTTCTGTTTTTATATTTCAATTACAGTTGACATTAAACATTATTTTATATTAGTTTCAGGTGTACAGCATAGTGGTTAGACAATCTATTTCTTCTTGAGTGAACTTTAGAAGCTTATGTCTTTCAAGGAATTTGTCTATTTTATCTAAGTTGTAGAACTTATCTAAGTTGTAGAACTTATTAGCATAAAGTTGTTCAAACCATTCCCTTATCTTTTTAAGATCTGTAGGATCTGTAATGATGTACACTTTAACTCCTAATTTGGTAATCAGTGTTTTATGTCCTTTTTACCTGTCTGACTAGATGTTTATCAATTTGATTGATCTTTTCAAAGAACCAGCTTTTGGTCTTGTTGATTTACTCTAATGTTTTTCTGTTTTTTTTATGTTACTGATTTCTGTTTTTATCTTAATCATTTTTTCCTTTCTGCTTGCCTTGGGTTTAATTTTCTCTTTCTTTTCTAATTACTTAAGATGAAAGCTTAGATCATTGCTTTGAGACCCTTCTGCTTTTCTTTCCTTCCTTCCTTCCTTCCTTCCTTCCTTCCTTCCTTCCTTCCTTCCTTCCTTCCTTCCTTCCTTCCTTTCTGGTATACAAAACAACATATTGATTAGACATGTACCCACCTCACAAAGTGATAACCCCAACAAGACTACTACCCATCTGATACCATACATAGCTATTACAATACCATTGACTATATTCTCTATGCTGTACTTTACATCACATGAGGAAGAATTATATATGTGTGTATATATATATGTATAATATATATATGTGTATATATGTCAAACTTATAGTTGACATTTCATATTATTTTATATTCATTTCAGGTGTACAGCACAGTGGTTAGGCATTTATATAATTTATGAAGTGATTCCTTTGATAAGTCTAGTATTTATCTGACACTACCATGTTTCCCCAAAAATAAGACCTAGCCAGACAATCAGCTCTAATGCATCTGTTGGAGCAAAAATTAATATAAGACCTGGTCTTATTTTACTATAAGGTAAGATCAGGTCTTATATAATATGATATGATACGATATGATACCAGGTCTTATATTAATTTTTTGCTCCAAAAGACGCATTAGAGCTGATTGTCTGTGTTTGGGGGAAACATGGTATGCAGAGCTTTTATAATATTATTGACTATATTCCCCATACTGTATTTCATATCCTGTGACTACCAATTTACACTTCCTAATCCTTTCACCTTTCTCACTCATCCTCCTAATTCCCCTCCCATCTAGCTACCATCATTTTGTTCTCTGTATCTACAAGTCTATTGCTGTTTCATTTGTTGGTTTATTCTGGTCTTTAAATTCCACTTATAAGTGAGATTATATGGTATTTGTCTTTCTCACTTATTTCACTTAGCATAATATCCTCTAGGTCCATCCATGTTATTGCAAATGGTAAGATTTCATTATTTATTTACGGTAGAGTAATACTCCATTGTGTGAGCATAAATATATACATATATATTTTTGAATTAGTATTTTGGATATCTTTGGATAAATACCCAGGAGTGGAATTGCTGGGTCATAAGGTAGTTCTATTTTTAATTTTTAGAGGAACCGCCACGCTGTTTTCCATAGTAGCTGCACCAATTTTCAATCCCACCAACAGTGCACAAGGGTTCCCTTTTCTCTACGTCCTTGCCAACACTTGTTTGTTGATTTGTTGATGATAGCCATTCTGACGGGAGTGAGGTGGTTTTTATTTGCATTTCTTTGATGATTAGTGATGTTGAGAATCTTTTCATATGTCTATTGGTCATCTGTACGTCCTCGTTGAAGAAATGTCTATTCAGGTCCTCTGCCCATTTTTCAATTGGATTGTTGTTTGTGGTTTTGATGTTGAGTTGTTTGCATTTTTAAAATAAATTTTGGATATTAACTCCTTATCAGATGTGTCATTGGCAAATATCTTCTCCCATTTAGTAAGGTGTCTTTCTATTTTGTTGATGGTTTCCTTTGCTGTGCAAAAATATTTTAGTTTAATGTAGTTCCATTTGTTTATTTTTTCTTTTGTTTCCCTTGCCTGAGAAGATATATCAGTAAAAATATTACTAAGGGTAATAATGTCTGAGAGTTTACTTCCTATATTTTCTTCTAGGAGTTTTATGATTTTGGGTCTTACCTTTAAGTTTTCAATCCATTTTAAATTTATTCAAGTGTAGGGCATAAAAAGGTGATCCAGTTTCATTTTTTTTTTTTTTTTTTTTTTGCATGTATCTGTCCAGTTTTCCCAACACCGTTTGTTGAATAGAATGTCTTTACTCCAATGTAAATTCTTACTTCCTTGGTCATAGATTAAATGATCATATAGCCATAGATTTATTTCTAGGCTCTCTATTCTGTTCCGTTGATTTATGTGTCTGTTTGTATGCCAATACCATGTTGTTTTGATTACTATAGCCTTGTAGTATAATTTGATGTAAGGTAGTGTGATACGTCCAGCTTTGTTCTTCTTTCTCAGGATTGTCATTGCTATTTGGGGTCTTTATGGTTCCATATACATTTTAGTATTATTTGTCCTAGTTCTGTGAAAAATGCCGTTGGTATTTTGATAGAGATTGCATTGAATCTATAGATTGCTTTGGGTAGTATGGACATTTTAACTATATTAATTCTTCCTATCCATGAGCATGGTATATGTTTCCACTTATTTGTATCTTCTTTAATTTCTCTCTTCAATGTCTTATTCGCTCTTCAATGACTGGTACACACATGCATAATTTTCTGAGTACAGAACTTTTACTTCCTTGGTTAAACTTATTCCTAAGTATTTTATTTTTTTGATACAATTGTAAATGGGATTGTTTTCTTAATTTCTCTGTCTGAGAGTTTATTGTTGGTGTATAAAAATGCAACCAATTTCTAAATATTAATTTTGTATTCTGCTACTTTACTAAATTCATTTATCAGTTCTAATAATCAGTTTTTGATGGTATCTTTGAGGTTCTCTCTATGTGGTATCATATCATCTGCAAATAAAGACAATTTTACTTCTTCCTTTATGATTTGGATGCCTTTTATTTCTTTTTCTTGTCTGATTGCTATGGCTAGGACTTCCAGTACTATGTTGAATAAAAGTGGTGAAAATGGACATCCTTGTCTTGTTCCTGATCTTAAAGTGAATGCTTTTAGCTTTTCCCTATTGAGTATGATATTAGCTGTGGGTTTGTCATATATGGCCTTTATTATGTTGCAATATGTTCCCACTTTCTGAGAGCTTTTATCATAAAGAGATGCTGGATTTTGTCAAATGCTTTTTGTGCATCTATTGATATGACCATATGATTTTTATTTTTCATTTTTTTATGTGGTATATAACATTAATGGATTTGTGGCTATTAAAGCAAACTTGCATACCAGGAATGAATCCCACTTAATTGTGATGTATGATCTTTTAAACGTATTGCTGAATTTGTTTTGTTAATATTTTGTTGAGGACTTTTGCATCTATGCTCATTAGGGATATTGGCCTATAGTTTTCTTTTTCTATAGTGTCTTTGTCTGGTTTTGGAATAGGGTAATGGTGGCCTCATAAAATGAGCTTGGGAACCTTCACTCTTTTTGAATTTTTTGGAATAGCTTGAGAAAAGTAGGTGTTAAATGTTTCTTGAAAGTTTGATAAAATACACCTGTAATGCCATCTGGTCCAGAACTTTTGTTTGTTGGAAGCTTATTGATTACTGATTTGATTTTGTTAGTAGTAATCGGTCTGTTCATATTTTCTGTTTCTTCTTGATACAGCCTTGGAAGATTGTATGCTTCTAGGAATTTATCCATTTCTTCCAGATTGTTCAATTTGTTGGCGTATAGTTGTTTGTAGTATTTTCTTAAATTTTTTTCATATTTCTGTGGTGTTTGTTGTCACTTATCTTTCATTTCTGATTTTATTTATTTGGGTCCTCTTTCTTATTTTCTTGATGAGCCTGGTTAAATGTTTGCCAGTTTTGTTTATCTTTTCAAAGAAAAAAAGCTCTTGGCTTCATTGATCTTTTTTGTTGTTGTTCTGGTCTCTATTTCATTTATTTACACTCTGATCTTTATTATTTCCTTTCTTGTGCTCACTTCAGGCTTTGTTTGCTATTCTTTTTCCAGTTCCCTTAGGTGTAAAGTTAAACTGTTTATTTAAGATTTTTCTTATTTCTTGAGGTAGGCCTGCATTGCTATGAATTTCCCTTTCAGGGCTAGTTTAGCTGTGTCCCATAGATTTTGAGTCATTATGTTTTCATTTTTGTTTGTCTCAAGGTATCTTTTGATTTCATCCTTGATTTCATTATTGATGCATTCATTATTAATAGCATCTTATTTAGCCTCCATTGTTTGTATGTTTTCAGTTTTTTTCTTGTAATTGATTTCTACTTTCACACCATTGTGGTCAGAGCAGACGCTTAATAGGATTTCAATCTTCTCAAATTTATTGAGACTTGTTTAGTGGTCTAACCTGTGGTCTGTCTTGGAAAATGTTCCATGTTCACTTGAAAAGAATGTATATTCTGCTGCTTTGGGGTGAAATGCTATAAAAATATCAATTAGATCCATCTGGTCTAGTGTGTTTCCTTGTTGATCTTCTGTCTGGAAGATCTGTCCAATGGTGCCAATGGTGTGTTAAAGTCCACTTCTGTAATTGTTTTATTGTTGACCTATGCCTTTATGTCAGTCAATATTTGTTTTATATATTTAGGTGCTCCTATGTTGGGTGCATAGATGTTTACTAGGATTATGTCCTCTTGTTGGATTGATCCCTTTATTATTGTGTAATGTCCTTCTGTGTCTCTTATTATAGTCTTCATTTTAAAGTCTATTTTGTTCACTATAAGTATTGCTACCCCAGCTTTTTCCTCATTTACATTTGTGTGAAGTATCCTTTTCCATCCTTTACTTTTGGTCTATGTGTCTTCCGATCTGAGGTGGGTCTCTTTTAGACAGTATATGCATGGGTCTTGTTTTCCTATCCATTCAACTACCCTATGTCTTTTGATTGGAGCATTTAATCCATTTAAATTTTAAATGATTATTGATAAGGACATAGTTATTGCCATTTTATTATTCATATTTTTTATCTTCTTTTGTTTGTTTGTTTGTTTTCCCCTTTCTTCTGCTTAAAGAAGTCCTTTTAACATTTCTTGTAATATTGGCTTGGTGGTAATGAATTCCTTTAGGTTTTCCTTGTCTGGGAAGCTCTTTAGCTGTCCTTCAATTTAAAATGATAGCCTTGCTGGGTAGAGTAGTATTGGTTGTAGGCCACTTTGAATATCTCCTCCTACTCCCTTCTCGCCTGAAAAGTTTCTATTGAGAAATCAGTTGATTGTCTTGTAAGTAACAAATTGTCTGTCTCTTGCTGCTTTTAGGATTGATTCTGTCTTTGTCTTTAATCTTTGCCACTCTAATTATAATGTATCTTAGTGTGGGCCTGTTTGGGTTCATCTTGTTTGGAACTCTCTGTACTTCATGGGCTTGTATGTCTATTTCTTTCAGCAGATTAAGGAAGGTTTCAGTCATTATTTCTTCAAATACATTCTCAATCCCTTGCTCCCTCTCTTCTCCTTCTGGGAGTCCTATGATAGGAATGTTGTTATGCTTGATGCTTTCCCAAAGGTCCCTTAAACTATCTTTTTTATTTTTAATTCTTTTTCTTTTTGTTGTTTCAATTAAGTGTTTTCTGCTACCTTATCTTTTAAGTCCATGATTAAATCCTCTGCTTCATCTAATCTGCTATTGATTCCTTCTAGTGTATTCTTCGTTTCAGTTATTGTATTCTTTATTTATGACTGGTTCTTTTATATGGTTTCTATGTCCTTCTTTATGCTTGCTATCTCTTTGTTGAAATTCTCACTAAGTTCTTTAAGCAGTCTTATAACCAGTGTTTTAAACTGTCTCTGGTAGGTTTGTTGCCTCCATTTCATTTAATTCTAATTTCTGGAGGTTTCTCCTGTGTTTTTTTTTTAATTTGGGACATGTTTCTTTGTTTCCTCATCCTGTCTGCCTCTCTGTGCTTGCTTCTATGTATTAGGTAGATCTACTATGTCACCCAGTCTTTGCTGGATGGCCCCATGTAATATGTGTCCTGTGTAATCCATTGGTGCAGCCTCCCTGATCTCCTGTGTGTGTGTTTCAGGAGTGTCCCTTGAGTGTGTTGTGTGTGTGCTCCTATTGTAGGTGAGCCTTAATGGCTTTTGGCACATCAGTGGGTGGGATTGACTCCCAGGCTGACTTGACTGTGAGGACTGGCTCTGCCCGCAGTATATGAGCTGCTGTGTGGGGGCTGACCTGTCATAGGGGAATTTGCCCCCTGCAGGCTCTTATGCCTGTTGAGACCACCCTTTGGGTGTACATCTGTGGGGCTAACCAAGTAGTGCTCTGGTGTGGTCTGAAGCTGCCCTCTGGGTGTGTTGTTTCTGGTGCTTCTCTACAGGCCAATTTCAGCCTTGCCTGTAACTGGCCTGGGGCTACCTGGTAGGAGCTGCAAAGCTATATATGGTTGGTTGCTGCCTGTGGTGGGCCTGGAGGCATGTGGGGGTGACCTCACTGTGAACTGGGCCTAGGACAGTTTAGCAAAAGGCCCAGGGCTCCCTAGGCCTGTTGCCACCTGCCAGCTGACCATAAGGCTCAGCCACTGAAAAAGCCTCCTTCGGTGCATGGGCTGGGCTGGCTGACTTGGTGTTGAGAGTGTCCTTGGTGATGCAGCACTAGCTGAGCGGGGCAAGGTCCCAGGGAATCATAAGATGTGGCCCATGGTTTTACACGGTTAATACAGATTCAGTTCTTATGCCAGTGCCTGGTCTGTGACCACTTCACAAAATGCCCTGAGAACACAAGGGCCAGCCATCGCATGACTCAGGCCTGCAGATCCCCGAGAGCTGCCCAAGAACGGCTGTAGTGCAAGTTGTGGCTCACTGCCCACCACCAAAAGTTCTCCAGGCCAGTGAGGGCCATCAGCTGTTGTAAAAGACTTCTGCAGCTGTGGTGCGGGGCCAGCTGCCCAGAAGCCAAGAGTGCCGCAAGCAATGCAGTATTAGTATTAGCTATACGGGGCAGAAACCCAGGGCATTACCAATGTGGTGCACATGCGCGGATTTTACCAGACCAATGCAGTCTTAGACTTGGCCCTTTGGGGGCGGGTTCAACATAGACAAGATGGCGCCCTCCTATAGGCTGCAGGTGAGCCAAGCTCCACACGGGGTTAATGGCTACTGTTCCTCCAGCCCTTGTCCCAAAGCCACGCAACTCAGTCTTTCCCTGCATGTATCTGGAGCCTTTTGTGTTGCCGTCCCTCCACCAGAGACAAGGTGAGTGTTTGCAAACGAGTGAGTCTGTGTGTGAAGCCTGTAAGAGGGCTTCTGCGTTTCCAGACACCTTCCATCTGACCAGGATGGACAGGTAGAGTCTTTGCTGATTTTCACTATCAGATATTGTGGGAACTCCTTTTGCACTATCAGATGTTGTGGGAACCCCTGGGCTGGGGAACCCTCCTTCTTCCAAAGGTACCTCTGCCACTGACATGTCTTTCCCAGTATTTAAGCACTACTTATGGTTTTGAGATCAGCTGGTTTCCCGTCTCCACCCCTCCTACCAGCCTTGATGTGGCCTCTTTATATCCTTAGTTATATGGGTTCTGTTTAGCTAGTCTTCAGATGATTCTTGAGGTTGATTATTCTATAATTTTATTGTAATTTTGGTGTGATCACGGGAGGCAGTAGGCATAGAGTTTACCTAATCTGCCATCCTCGCCAGTCCTCACTCTTTTCTAGTATAAACATTCAATGCTATAAATTTTTTTTCTACGCGTTGCTCTAGCTACATTTCACACATTTTGATGTGTTGTATTTTAATTTTTATATAGTTCAAAATATTTATAATTTCATTCCCGGTTACTTTAGATCCATGTGTTATTTAGAACTGTGTTGTTTAATTTCCAAATATTTGAGGGATTTTAGAGAAAAAATATCTTTCTGTTATTGATTTCTAGTTTAAATCCATTGTAGCCAGTGAGCATAATTTGCATGATTTTAATCATCTTAAATTTATCTGAGACTTGTTCTATGCCCAAATACAATCTTCGGGAATGTTTCGTGTGCACTTAAAAAAAAATAATTCTTCTGTTTTGAGTGGTGTGTTCCATAAGTGTGTGATTTTTCTGATAATCTATTTGTTATAGTCACTGTAGCTTTCTTTTTTTAGTGTTAGCATGGCATACTTCAAAAATATTCTTTTACTTTTAATCACATATGGCCTTATATTTAAAGTGAATCTCTTGTAGATAATACACAGATGGGTCCAATCTAACACTCTCTGCGTTTTAATTGTGCTGTTTAGGCCACTAATATTTCATGAAATTTTTGATATGATTGGGTTTAAATCTACCATTTTGCAATTTTTTTCATTTGTCCATCCAGTCTATGTTATTTTTCCCCTTTTTCTTGCCTTGTTTTGTAGTAAGTGAATTTTAAAAAATGATTCAATTTAATCTTCAGTATTGGCTTATTAGCTATTTCTCTTTGTTGCATTTTTTAGTGGTTGATCTAGGGTTTATAGATGGTTTAACTTATCACAAGCTTATCAGACAATATGCCACTTAATATAGTGTAAGAACCTTACAACAGTACACTTCCATTTCCTCCTCCTGTCTTTTTTGCTATTGTTTTAATAAATTTTGCTACAAACTCCACATATGGTATAAATCCACAATGCATTGTTGTTATTTTTAATTTAAACTGTAAATCATTATCTAAAAAGATTGAATATGAAAAATAGTTTTCTATATTTATCCACATACTTACCATTTCTTATGCTTTTCATTCTTTTGTGTTGATCAAAATTTCCATCTGATATTATTTTCTTTCTGCCTGAAGAACTTCCTTTATCATTTCTTGTAGTACAGGTCTGCTGAAAAAAGATAGTCACAGCTTTTGTTTGTCTAAATAAATCTTTATTTCACCTTTAGATTTGAAAGATGATTTTGCTGCATAAAGAATTCTAGGTCCCCTCCCCCATACCTTAATGATGTCTTCCTAGTTTCTTCTGGCTTGCATAATTTCTGACATGAAGTTTGTTGTTATTTTTATCTCTGTTTGTCTATGTATTCTGAGTCTGGCTCTCTTTAAATTATTATTTTTTATCATGATTTTCAGTATTTTGATTATGATGTTCCTTAGAGTTTTTGTTTTTGTTTAAGATTTATTCAGTCTGGAGTTCATTGAGCTTTTTGGATTTGTGGGTTTATAATTTTTACCAAATTTGAGAACTATTTGGTCTTCCTTCTTGAAATATTATATCTGCCCCCCCCTTTAATGGAACTCCAAATACACATGTGTTAGACTGCTTTATTTTGTTTTAGATCTAATGATCCATTTTTATTTCCAGTCTCTTCTCTCAATGCTTCATTTTGCATAGTTTCTATTATCTTTTCAAGGTCACTGATCTTTTTTTTTGCAGTGTTAAATATTATCCAATGTATTTTTCAATCTCTAGAATTTGCATTTGCTAATTTTTTTTTTTGGATCTTCTATTTCTCTTCTTATTGTGGTCATGTTTTTCTCTACCTTCTTAAAAAAATGGGGTATATTTATAATAGCTGTTTTACTGTCTTTGTCAGCTAGTTCACCATCTGTGGGTCTGTTTCTACTGACTGACTGTTCCTCTTGTTATGCAGAAAAAAAATTTTCTATTTCTTTGAATGCCTGGTAATTTTTTATGATATAGGAGATATTATTTCTTACACATTATTGCTTGTTGGGTTTTATTGCATTTATTTAAATAGTGTTAGATATTTTTTCTTGTGCGTAGTTTCTCAGAATCAGTTGGATCCTTTCAACCCTGTTAAGCTTTGTCATGGCAGGTGCAAAGTAACTTTGGTCTAGGCATAATTTAGCACCAATTCGAAGGCAATTCCCTACTTAGAATTCTACCCAATACCATGTATTACAAGGTCTGTTCTTAGTCCTGTGTGAGCTCTGGGAATTGTTCTGCTCATTTTTTTTCTGATGGTTCTCTCTCCATCTTTGGATAGTTTTTGCTTATGTATGTACAGATCAGTACTGAGCCATAGACTTGAGGAGACAACTCTGCAAATCTCTGTGTAGGTCACTCCTTTCTGGTACTCTGCCTTGCAAATTCTAGCCACCTTGGCCTCCCTGAACTTTCATCTCTGACTTCTCAGCTCAGTCAGACTGCTAGGTTCTGTTTTGGTCTTCAGTCCCTCTGCTAATGCCTGGAAACTGCCTCCAGGTGGTGAGCTGGTGCAATTGAATGGTTTACCGTGTTTGTTTCCCTTCTCTCAGGGATGCTGTGCTGCAATTTTTTGTACAATGCCTGAATATTGTTGTTGTGAAACAATGTTTTGGTTTTCTAGTTGTTTAAGTTGTGAGGGTATCTGGTCTTCGTTACTCCATCTTGTCTGGAAGCAGAAGTGATCACTCGCTCCTTCTTGAAAAATTTTCTTTATTGCTCCGACTTTACTGGCTATTTCTCAATCCTTTTTTTCCTTTTTCCTTTCTCTGTTCTACCTCTGAGTATTGGCATATGGCCCCTTCTCTATCCATTCCCTCCACTGGTAGATTTATCTCCTCATGCTAGGTATACTGTTGACCATAAAATGAGTACCTCCAGTCCAGTCTCCTCTCTGAACTGCAGACTCACACATCTGATTTGCATATTTGACACTTTCTCTGTGATGCCTACCAGGCCTCTCACACTCAACATGCCCACAGTAAAATTCTTGTTTTACTTCTCTCTCCCCCAAATGCATTCCTCTCGCAGTCTTTTTATCTTAGCAGTGTGGTTCATTTGGTAACCAGCATCCACTCAGAGGCTCGAGGCAAAAGCTTTGGCGTTATCGTCACTTCTTTTTTCTTCTGTAACACCTAATCCATTAGTAAGTCCTATAGGCTGTGCTTCAAAAATATATTTTAGAGTATCCCACCTCTTGCCACATTTGCTGCTAACACTTTGGTCTCTGTCATGACTATTTCTTGCCTGGACTATTACAATAGTCTCCTACATGATTTCCTGGTTTCACTCCTGCTTGTTTCCACTGTAGCCTATTTTCCCCACAGCAGCCAAAGTGACCTCTTCAAAATTTCAATCAGATCATTTCAATTCCCTGTTTAAAAGCCTCCAATGGCTTCCTATCACAATTAAAATAAAATTCAAATATCTTACCATAACCTATAAGGCCAAACATGATCACCCCCTGCCTATTTCTCTAACTTAATCTCCCTCTCTATTTACCTAATCCAGTCAGACCCAACTTCTTTCTGGATCCTGAACACAATTAAACATTTTTCCTGCTCAGGCCCTTTTCACATGCTGCCCTCATTTCTTGTTGTGCTCATCTACCTAATCTTTGAAGCATAACTGTTGTTCCTGTCACTCAGGTCTCACCCCAAACACTGTCTATTCAGAGAGGTATTCCTGACTTAATACAAAGTAGGTTCTCATCCCTGTCACTTTCATATCTCGTTACTCCCTTTTATTTTCGTAATCACCTGTGTCATTGACTGCAAACATGGCCACGATTTTCCATCCCTCTATCAACACCTCTTTGCAATGTGACTTTGCATCATTTTCCACCAAGAGATGGAAGCTATTTTCTCATTCTTTGAATCTGGGCTGGACTTAAGACTTACTTTGGCCAATAGAATGTTTTAGAGGTAAAGGTGTGCCAGCTCTGAGCCTTGCAGTTTTCCACTCTTTCTCTTGGACTGCAGCAATTGCCATATGAAGAAGCTTGAGTGAGGTTGTTGGAGGAGGAGAGAATAAATACATGGAGAAAAACTGAGGCACTGTAGCCAACAGCCAGCCTTCCCCAGAAGCAGCACCACTTGGCTGACCAGGATCCAATAACAGATGCATGAAGGAACCCAGACAAGAGGGGCAGGACTGCCGAGCTGACCTGTAGTCTCATGAGCATGAATAAATGGTCATTAAAAAAAAGTCATAAAATTATAGCATGGTTGATTATGCAGCAAAAACTAACTGATCCAACCGTATCACTCTTTGATACTTTCTTATGAATATCTTACGCTCAGTTCACCGTGTCTCCACCACTAAAGTATACGTTCCTTGAGGGCAGGGAGTTGTGCTCATCATTGTATTGTAGTGATTATAATATTGGATCAAAACGACAATATGGTATTGAAGAAAGCGTCAAATATCAGTATTTCATTAAAAAGGTGAGATATGGCTGCCAAAGTCTTTTACATTTTGTCCCAAGTTCCTTCTGAGGGAAATCCAGGGTAAAGGACAGACAATTTTGTTCTTCCAGGATAATGATGTTCAAAATAAACTATACAAAAACTATCCTAGGGGAGGAGAAATTGGGTGCCAAGAAGGGGTCTGGCTCTTTTCTGGGAGGGGAGCCAAGTGAATTTAGCCCTGAGGAAAGGAAGGTAAAAAGATCTGGTAACCTCATTCTTTCCTTGTCCCTCCCCCACCCCCTAATCCTGCTGCCATATCCTCCTCCTTCTGTTTACATTAATGTGTCCTCTCATCCATCAGGACCCTCAGAGAAACAGCAGAACCCAGACTGACTTGGAGAGAAGTATAAATTACCAGTAACACTCAAACCAACCAAAGCAAACAGTGTGACCCACAATCCCATGATCCAGGTCATGGGATTTTAACAATCGCAGAGGAGAGATATAGACAGATGGATTGCTAAAGAGGTGCTTCTTTGGCCCACCAGAACTTTTGTTGTGGCATAAAATTTCCTAGGGAATTCTCCAGATGGAAATAACTCAGGTTTTAAATTTTAAAAATACTGAAATAATGGTATTACACCAACAAAGTATTAATATCTTGATACTTAAAGCTGGCATGTTATACTGGATTGCCTGAATACCTATAGCCAAATTGCAATCATGTCACCAGCACCTGGAAGAGTGCCTGGCAGGTTCTCAATCCATGAATGAATAGATGAATGAACAAATGCTCACCAGGATTTGGCTGTGGGAAGGGCTGGGTGGAGGTCCAGTGCCAACGTAGACAGTGGCCCTTGAACACACACACACCCCTCTCACACACATGTGCCATCTCCTCAAACAGCAGCAGCCCTCCCAGGCAGCCCCTGGCTCTGACGAGAGGAGGGACCCTGAGGGTGCCCCCGAGGGGCATGCATCCCGGAGCTACGGTAGCATGTCTGGTGGATGTGGTGAGGCAAACCCTCCGTGTCATCCTGGTCTGGCAGGACTGGGTCTTCTGGCAGCGGCTCCTGTGACAGGAGCAGGGGTGGGACCGGGTAGGATAATAACAGTAAGAAGCAATGTAATGACCACTTCCTTGGTGGTGGTGCTTACTGTGTGCCAGTATTACTTTATTTGAATCTATATAGCAGTCTAATTTGTGGTTGAGGAAACTGAGGCTGAGAGAAGTTAAGTCACTTGCCTGGGCTCACACAACTAGTAAGTGGCAGAGGATTCGAGCCCAGGTCTTTCTGTGCCACAATTCCTGAAGGCTGTGCTGGGCCAGTGCTTCCCTTGTCTGCCCCTCCATTCATCTGTCACCAGTGGGGGCTCAGACCCCTCCTCTGAGAGTCTAACCCCACCTCCCCGGTGTCCTGGGCCTAACCCTGATTCACTGTTTTCCTTCTTGGGATCAGCCTATTGTTCATCCCACCTGGTCCCCTTTCTAAGTAGCTGGCACTATTGGGGATATAATGGTAACTATTTCTCTACATGTGGGCAGGCGTGACAGGTTTGTTTGAAAAAGGAGGCTCAAGTACCTCCTACCATACTAGTGGGTTCCCTCATAGGTCCCCCTCCCCACCACCCACACTCCTACCCCAGCCATACGTGTCACCTCCCCAAAGAACAGATGCATCTTACACCACACGCAAGCTCAGTCACTGAATAGACTATATACTGAGACCGTATGCAGGTGAGCCATTGTTTCCCACACACAGGCAGTATATGTTCACACGTGTACACAGGCACTCAACCCCTCATCCACTCCCTCCCACTGCAGATGGAGGGTCACTTGATGTGATAGGTGGTCGAAGGGGGACAACAATCTCTTGTATAACCCCTACCTCCCAGGTGCCCCCACAAGTTCCCAGGTGTATAAAGAAGAAAAGGGGGCAGAGACGGAGCTGAAGTGAATTAAACAGGCACTTGGACAGCTATGGGCAAACAAGGGCTCCAGATCCTGCTAGAAATTGATGACACTGTGTTTGTGGGAGAGAGGTCTTGGCGATACAGCTGATGCCTGAGGAAAAAGAGGCCTGGTGGGTCCAGGGTCTCCTCGGGGCCTCTGGGGAAGGAAGCAAAGGAAGACTGTAATTGTGGAGAAATAGAGAAAATATGAATCAGATTAACTTTATTTGAATAAAGTAAAGATGAACAGAAGAAGAAAATCCCCAAAGAGGAGAAACCTCCTGTCCCTCCCCTAAAATGAGAATTCATAGAGCTGGAAGGGGGACATACTGGGGAACTAACCAAGGGATAGTGGGGATCAGACTCAAAATCTTCCAGCAACTGGGCTGTCCTATCCAAAATGAGTCCCCCAGCCTGGATTTTGAAGAATGATTATTGTGCTGCCAGGAAGTCTATCTAAATGGAAATTCGGTCATGTCTTAGCCTGGGCAGGTCACATCTTTGGGTGTCCATCTCTTTGCATGAGTTGATTGACCAGGGCAAGGCTCATGTCTGGGGCTCTGGAAGTAGAGGTAGGGGATCGAGAGGGCAGCCTGGGGACTGGCCCACCCCAGTGAGCCAGCATCGGAGCCTAGGGATGAGCTGTGTTTTCTGGTGACTCTACCAGCAGCGATGATTATTCTCCCATTTTTGAGATTAGCAAACCAGTTGCTCAGCCAGTGAGTGGAAGGCACAAGAGTAGTAAGTGACGGAGCTGGAATTTATACTTAGGTCTATTTGACCCTAAAATCTGGAATATAAGCCTAGAAAGTTTTGGCCCAGAAGTTACGTTTGCCTTCTACTCTAGGAGCATGGAGAATAGGAGGGCATGGTAACCCCCACGCAGAGGTCAGATCCCCTCATTGATAACCCCACACTCCTACCTGGGAGGAGACCTTCAAGACCTTCAAGCTTGGAGAACCTGCAGGATTTATGAGTTCTGTGACAGCGTCTTGTGCGTTTTAGCATCAGTGTTAGCAAAATATTAGTGTTGGACTGGACCTCAGAAATCAAAACATTCCTCCATCCTCTGCCTTCCTTCCAGAATAGGGACCATGTCACGTTCATTTCTTTATTCCCTTGATGGCAGTGCTGGGCACACAGTGGGTGCCCAACTTATGTTTATGCAATTGAAATAAATGGTTTTAAAGGTCACAAAACTGGTGCAACAAATGCTCAGAGAAGTTTCATTGTCTTTCCCACTTAGAGTGAACTTAGCAGACCTGGGCCTAGAAGCGGCTCTTCTGATCCCAGCCAGTTGGCCTTTTCATGCTGTTGTTCCACAGTATTGCTGGCTTCAGAATTATAGCCTCTTGGGGCTGAAACGAGCCTCAGAAAAGGTTTATACAGCATTTAAAACCAGTCTTCATTTTCTATGTCTTCTCCAGCTTATTAGCGGTGGCTGTCTACAATGCTGGGTGGAGAAAGATTCTGAGGCTCATGAGCAAAGAGTGCCATCAGTGATTAGTGATGTCTGCCATGGATGTGAGAATGGTTAGTGGGAGCACGCATGCCAGATAGTTGCTGTTCCTTATTTCATCCAAATCCTTTATTTTGTGGTTAAGAATATCTGGGTCCTTTTTGTCATCCATAAAATTATGTAAGTAATGGGGAACTCTTCCACAAATCTCAGGTGTTCTAGGGTCTTCTTAAGGAAAGGCAAAGATTATGGCATTATGGCAAAGATTCTAGACTTGAAATTCGATGAAAAGATTGGTGTAAACACTCTTATGCTTAATGACGGTTGTTTCAGCCATGTCTCTTTTCTTTCTGAGTTTCAATTTCTTCATCTGAAAAATGGAGATATAATCACTGGCTCTCAGGGTTGTTATAAAGAGTTATAAATTAAGGAAAGTGTGAAAAAGTGTCCCATCAGCTATGAAGCACATGCCTCTTGTAGACTGCGTTAATGGTCCCAATTCTTTATCTTTCCCTGTATCTATGTCCTTTGTCATATGATTATAGTTCTTCCCGCAAGGCAAGGTATATTTCCTTGGCTCTTAACTTTGGCTTTGGCCATGTGACGCAATTTGGCCAATGAAAAGGGACAAAGGCCATAGGGTGCCAGCTTGGGCTTCCCCTCAAGAGGCATCACATGTTTCTGTTTGCTCTCTTGTGTCTCTGTCATCGTCATGAGAAAAACATGCCCCAGCTAGCATATTGGACCAAAGACTGAGAAATGAAGACAAATTCAGATTCAACCTGCAGCTTATTGTTGCTCACTTGAGTCCAGCCTGGATCAGCTGACCTGCAGATGCCTGAGCTAAATGAATGTTTACTGTGGTATGTGACTGGGACTGTTATGCAGCAATAGCTGACCGAGACATCTCTGCAGGCCATTCCTGGTAAGAAGCAGATTTCTGTTTCTGGGGTTGTAGTTTCATTGTGGACTGAGTAAAGGATAATGAGCTACAGGGAAGGAAGGGCACCTTGTCACAGATTGGCCTTCCTTCCTTCTCCCTCCTCCGGGATGAGCCTAGGGGCTACTGGATGCTACTGACATTGAATATACAACAGCTTATGTGACAGCCTCTCACCCCAGGCATGGTTCCATGGCCCTTGCAGTCCAGAGACTCAATGCAGAACATCAATTGCTTTGGTTTTGTTTCATCAACCTTGCAAACCATAGCTTCTTTCCAAACACCTTGCATCTGCAACCCCTCACCCCTACCCTACACCCCACTTCTGGGGTTCTCATTGCCTATTCCGCATTCTCCACCCCTTCTCTGCCTCCTGCTTTGGGCTGGATTTTTAATCTCTGCAGGAGGAAGGGAGGGTGTGTGGGAAGGGCAGCTGCCCCAATTAGCTGTGGAGAGAATGGGTCTCAGCCTCAATCAGGGAGCTGGTCTGGTCTGCAGTGGGCAACTCAAAGGCAAAGAGGATCCGGAAAAAAAGTCCGGGAGAATATGCAAAACACTGCATTAAAGAGACAAAGGCTCAGCTTTCCAAATCCTTTGCTCTGAAGTTCAAGCAGAAAATGTGAGAACTGATGTGCTAAATGGATGCAAAGAAAGAAATTCTCCTAGCAGGTCCCTGGATCTGAGAATTTTTCTCTTGGATGAAGAAAAGAAAGGTGATGTGCTTTCTGAAGCAATTTTAACTGGTGTATCTCAGAGGAAGAGGTTGTTTGACCTTGAGATCGTTGGGTTGGGAGAGAGAGGGGCAGGGACTTGTGTAAGATTGCACAGTGATTTGGGGGCACAGCAGGGACTGGGACAGGTGTACTAGGTCCTGATTAGGTTCTTCATTTCCTGAGCAGGTTTTCAGGACAAACCTGGTCTAAGACCAGGGCAGGGCCAACCTCCCTACACTTCCCCCCCACACACATGGTTCAATTGTCACCTATCTTCTTGCTGGAAAGCACCCCTCTTCAAGCTATTCTCATGGCATGGTCCCGCTTTCCTGAGTCCCCAGGGTCAGTCCTGGTAGCTTGCACTGTTGATGACAGGGCTATGCATTTGTCCCTGCAGCTGACTATCCTGAACGTGGTGGCCTTTCCGCATTGCTGGTGCCTGGGCTGTTTCAGCCCTGACGCTGCTGATGGAAGGTGGAGACTTGCCGCGCTGCTCTCTCTGGCCCACTTTATATGGTTGGGGCAGCCCACTTTCTCTAGTCCTTCCGTTCTGCAGTTTGGGGCCAAAGAAGCCCTCGTGCATTCTCAGAGAGAAAGGAATCCCCCTCTATCCACAGTGCAGGATTGGTTCTTCCTCCTGGATTAGCAACATTATAGGATGATTGACAGTCAGAACATTCGCCCCCTTGCAGGCAAAATTGATTCCCATCCTTGGGGAGTGGTGTTTCTGCCATGGTTTTGGCAAGATCATCACAAAACAGTCCAATATTGATATCTTTCTAAGGGTTTTGTTTTTCACTTAATTTTACTCAGGGTCACTTTATTATACCCATGTAATAAATGGGAAACTGAGGCCCAGAGGGTATAAGTAGCTTGCTTAAAGTCACACTGCTGGTTATTGTTGGAGTGGAGATATTATGGGCTGAATGTTTGTGTCCACCCAGAACTCAAAGGTGGAAACTCTTAACTCCCTAGTGTGATAATACTAGGAGGTGGGGCCTTTGGGAGGTGATTAAGTTTGGATGAGGTTATGAGGCTGAGGCCCTCATGTTGGGATTAGTGCCCTTTAGGAAGAGGAAGAGACCAAGATCTCACTGTCTCTATGAGCACATGCTGAGGAAAAGCCATGTGAGCACGTGGTGAGAAGGCGGTAGTCTACAAGCCAGGAGGTGGGCTCTCACCAGGTACCAAATCTATGGTACCTTGATCTTGGACTTCCCAACTTCCGAACTGTAAGAAACCAATATTTGTTGGTGTGGCAGCCTGAACTGACTATGACAGGAGTTGAGAAGCCAGGCCTCCTGATTCTCAGCCCAACTTTTCCTTCAGCACCGTCTTTTGGGGAAGGTGAGCTGTATACTCTTACTGTGCTCACTTAAGCCTTTGTTTACCTGACTCACCCCATGAGGATGAGCTTCGTTCTGTCCTTCTGCTGGGGACAATGGAGTGGGCTTAGCTGAGATCCCTCAGTGACAGTGTCAGAAAGTTGGAAAAATGTTTTTCTTTAAGAACACTTGTGACAAGAGAGCAGAAACAGCCATCTTGCTGTCCAACCATCAAGGTAATTAATATTCCATTAACAAGGCCATTACAACTCCTGAATAGAAATATCCTTCATCTTAAGATGCAAAGTCTACTTCTAAGTGAGGTGTAACAGCTGAATAAGCATACCTGCTGATTTATGTCCATAAAACTTAATTTATTAGCAATGTCTTAATTGTGATGGTGCATATAGTCCCTGAGCCATTAGCAAAATCCTCTAAAAGCCGCTGACGAGAATAATATGCCCAATAAATGGGATGAGCAGCACTTTTCCTGCTTCTGAGGCGATAGACTTGCTAATAAGGCTGGGCTGGTCTTTAATGGAGTGGCTGCGTGGGCGGGAGGGAGTGCCTGGAGAGTGTGATGGAAGGTGGCCTCTTCCTGTGTCACACAGCTGTGTCGTGAAGGATGGGTGGCAAGCATCATTACCCAGCTTTCACTTGCAGCTATACACCACCTCTCCCTTCCTGCCATGTCCATGCAGACGCACCAGAGGGCTCAGGGCTTCCGTACTCCTGGAATGGAATGTACTAGAATCCTGCTGGTCCTGCCCGAGATACTTGTTCTGGCCAGCCCACCTTTTGTTCTTGAACTATTTTGAATTAGAGTGCTGTTACTTAAAATCAAAAGAATTTTAGTTAGGGTAGTCTGCCATGTATCACCCAATACTTTTTTTACTAAACAATATGGGGGGAAAAGGTGAGAAAAGAACTAGCAACATAAGGAAAAGATACTGCCGTTGAGAAGCTGTCAAAATCCTGTTCTAGATTTAAAAAAAAATCAACTTTATTGAGGTATAATTTACATGCAATAAAATTCACGTTTTAAGCATATAGTTTGATGACTTTTGATAAAGGTATGTATCTGTGTAACTACCACCTCGTTTAATATATAGAACACTCCCATGTCTGCATAAAGTTTCCTGGTGCCCCCAATGCCAAGTTTCTGCCAGACAACCACTGCTCGGAGTTCTATCACTGTTGATTAGTTTTGCCTGTTCTAGTATATCATAAACTGAGGCCTATAAATCATTCAACATGTATCTTTTTTCATCTGTGTTCTTTTACTTTATAATGATTTTGGGACTTATTCATGTTGTTGAGTGCATCCATAGTTCATTTTATTGCAGAGTAGTATTCCATTGACTGGATATAGCATAATTTGTTTAGCCATTCACTTGTTTATGGCAAGTTGGATTTTTTCTAGTTTGGGGATGTTATGAATATATTTCTTTCAGATAACTGTATAGGAGTACAATTGCTGGGTTGTATAAGTGTATGTTTAGCTTTGTAGGAAACTGCCAAATTGCTTTCCAAAGTGGTTTTACCATCACACACTCTTATCAGCAGTGTATGAGAGTTCCAGTGCCTCTGTATCCTCATTATCTGATCTTGGAATTGTCTGTCTTTTAAATTTTAGTCATTTCAATGGGTATGAAGTGGTATCTCACTGGGGTTTTAATTTGCATTTTTCTGGTGATTAATGTTGAATATCTTTTTCTGTGTTTATTGGCCTTTTGTATATGTTTTGTGAAGTGTCTGTTCAAATTTGGCCATTAAAAAAGACTGAGTAGTTTGTCTTGTTGTTATTGAGCCATAGAGAATTTTTTTTAATGTATTCTTGACACAAGCACCTTGAAAATATATGTGATGCAAATATTTGCTCCCAGTCTGTGGCTTGCCTTTTCTTGAAAGTGTCTCTTAGAAAGCACAGGTGTTTTATTTTGATGAAGTCTAATTTATCTTTTTTTCCCTTTTATAGCTAATGCTTTTCTGTCTCAGAAATCATTGCCTAACCCAAAATTGAAAAAATTTTCTCCTATGATTTCTTCCAGAAATTTTATAGTTTTACGTTTTGTATTTATGATCCATTTCAAAATAATATTTGTGTGTCGTGTGAGGTAGAGGTTGAGTTTCCTTTTTTTTCATGTGACTATCCAGTTGTTCCAACAGCATTTGTTTAAAACATTATCCTTTTCCCATTGAGTTATGTTGGTGCCCATGTCATTGAAAATCAATTGGCCATATGTGCACTGGCCTACTTTTGGACTGTTTAGTCGGTTCAATTGGTTTATGTGTTTTCCCTTATACCAATATCATTTTATCTTGATAACTCTGGCTTTATAGTATACATCTTGAAATCAGATAATGTAAATTCTCCAACTTTCTTCTTTTTTTTTGGTATTTTATTTTAGCTATTCCAGATCCTTTGGATTTCCACTTAGTTTTGGAATCAGTTGGTCAATTTGTACAAAAAAACTATCCAGGATTTTGATTGGGATTTTGTTGAATTTATAGATCAGTTTGGGGAGAATGAAGCACTTAATATTGACTTTTCTAATCCATGACTATGGTATATATCTCACCATTTATTTGGATCTTGTTTCATTTCTCCCAGTAATATTTTATAGTTTTCAGTGTAGAGGTATTGCAGGCTTTTCTTAAATGTATTCTAAGCATTTGTTTTTCTATTTGACACTATTGCAAATTGTCTCATTTAAAAATGTTCATTTTCCCATTGTTTGCTGCTAAATCTAGAAGTACAATTGATTTTTGTATATTGACCTTTTATTCTGTGATTTTGCCAAATTTTCTTATTTGTTCTATTTGGTGTTTTTTTTTGTTTGTTTTTTTTGTAGATTCCTTAGAATTTTCTACAATTATGTAATTTGCAAAAAAGACCACTCAACTTCTTCCTTTCTAATCTTTATGACTTTTATTTCTAATCCCTGTGTATTTGTGTGTGGTGTGTGTGTTCTTATTGTACTGGCCAGGATCTCCAATACAAAGCTTATAAAAATGGTAAGAGTGGACATCCGCACCTTGTTCCTGATAATAGGAGAAAAACATTAATTATGGTGTTAGCTGTAGTTTTTCTGTTTGTTTTTTCATAAATGCCCTCTACCAGGGTTAGACATTTCCTTCTATTCTTAGTTTGCTGAGAGTTTCTTTTTTGGTCATAAAATTTTGCAGTATCATTCCATATTCATATTGATTTACGTACTTTTCTGTAAGTTGAAGTTAATATTATACCAGGAGAAATTTTGGGAGGAAAAAGAATAAAATGTAAAAATTAAAGTTTAAGAATAACTGAAAGAAAACATGGGAAAATGTCTTTTTATCTTTTATGATTTAGTGTGAGAAAGTCCTCTCCAAACATGACGCCCAAAACAGAAACCATAAAGAAAAAAGTTATTAGATTAGACTATATAAAATTGTAAATTGCTGTTCTAATGGTGTCATAAACAAACATAGAAGGCTAATTACCTCCTGGTTAAAAAATGCATGCAACATATATGATAGATAAATAGTTGTTATTTCTAATATAGGAAGAGTTTGTATTCATCAACAGGAAACATTAGAACAATCTCATAAATAAATGGGCAAAGGCATGAATAAGCAATTTACAAAAGAAATATGAATATCCAACAAAAGTGTGAAAAGATACTCAATCTCAACAGTAATAAAATAGACCAAAATTGAACAATACAATGTTATTTGGCAATTTGGCAGAGGTTTACAGATTGATAACATTCAGTGTCAAAGAAGGTGTAAGGAAATTTTCATACTGCTGGTGGGAGAGAAAATTGTTATAATATAATTGGAGGACATTTTGCTAACATTTATTAAGTCTCAAAAATGTTCATACCCTTGAACCCCACAATTCCACTTCCAGAAACATATTCTAAAGCAATAACTGAACAAGTGAACATATTCTAAAGCAATAACTAAACAAGTGAGAAAAGATTTACATATATTTCTTCTATGTAATTAAGAAGATATTCTAAATTACATAGGATATGTCATTTAGAACATATTCTAAAGCAATAACTGAACAAGTGAGAAAAGATTTACATATAAGGATGTTTATTGCTAACTATTGATAACATCGAATTTTAGATATAACCTAAATACCCATTAGCAGGAACTTGATTATGTAAATTATGCTGTAGCCATTCAGTGCAATATTGTGCAACTAGTTAAATGGACTACGTGGATTTACATTTATTGAAATGTAAAGATTTTCCTTGTTAAATTAAAGATGGTATGTGTATATTAAAATCCCATTTATTGACTTAAGAAAAGGAAATATATATATATATATATATATATATATATATATATATATATATATCCAACACAATGATTGGCACATAGTAGTGCTCAATAAATTTGGCTGAATGTCCAAATTAAAAAGAAAAGACTAGAAGAGGGTAAAGGGGGTCAAATATATGGTGATGGAAGGAGAACTGACTGGGTGGTGAACACACAATGCAATATATAGATGATGTACTATAGAAATGTACACTTGAAACCTATATAGTTTTACTTACCAACATCACCCCAATAAATCTAATAAAGATAAAAAAAGAAAAATAATAACAAATAAAAAGAAAAGGCTAAATGTATGTTTATCAAATGTTAATGAATATCTATAGAGGGAGGGTGTTAGGTGATTTTTAAAATTTTGAAAATTTTAAATAAATGTGTGTTACTTTTATAATCAGAAACAACAATAGATCTATTTATTTTCTAGAAAATAAAAAAATCAATAGGACTTGACGGTTGATTGTTAATGGAGGTGTTGGGGGTGCTCACCTGTATTGAGGCTTAGGTGACTGCCTTTAGGGTTCCATTTTCATTTAAGATATGAGAAGGGGGAGGGGGAGGGGAGGAAGAGGGAGAAGAGGAGACCAGTGTGTGTGTATTTGTGTTGGTCATTCAATTTTCCACCTATATTTGGAGGGTCAGTGAGGCACTCAGTTGGATATAAGGATCTGGAGCTCCAAGAAGAGGCTGGATTGCAAATCAATTACTATTGGTCATAAGTCATGAGTCAGCAACCAACATATGGTAGTTACAGTCACAGAGGTGAGCGCTGCTGTCCAGTAGAGAGGGCAGAGTGAGGAGAGGGCAAGGGGCAGTCCTGCAGAACACCAACATCCTCAGGGAGGGAAGAAAGAGTTTCCAGGAAAGGAAACTCCAGAGAAGGAACAGGGTATTAAGAAGGAGGAGAATCAACAGAGTGGTGTCCTGAAATAATGAGACAAATGCAGCCGAGAGGTAGAGATAGGTGTGGAATGAAAAGTGCCCAGTGGATTTCGTAATTAGCAGGGCATCCATGACCTTGGTGGGAGTGGTCTCATTGGAGTGGTGGGTACTGAAATCATAATGAAATGAGCAAGGAGTAATGCCATGTGAGTTGGTGGGACAATAGAGTGTATTCAATTCTTATGAGACACTTGGAGCAGAAGGTAAGACAAGACCTATGGTGAGACCTGGAGGGAGGCGGAAGGTCAATTAAGAAAGATAGTTTTTACTAGGATGGGAGAGATTTGATCGCGTTCATAAGGCGAAAGGAAGGAGCCAGCTGAAAAGGAGTCCTTACAGATGTTGGAGATGGGAGAACGGTGCCACACAGGGGTCAGAACAGGTGGGAGGGGATCAGATCCAGGGCATGGAAAGAAGGATTAGTCTTAGACCAGGAGACACCCCTCTTCCACTATGATAGAGGGGGAGAGAATGGGTGTGGGTGCAGTGGTGGCTGTATGGTGGGGGCCAATCATTAGAGGTGGTTCATGCTTGGTTTTCTCTAAGAGGCAAAAGATGCACTCCCTCTTGATGGCATTTCGTCATCTCACTACTAGAAAGACCAGAGTTTTAAGGTTCCCGCTTGATGAAGTTGACTTGACACAAAGCAATAATGAAAGTTGCCAATGGAGAATGTGGCAGGAATCAGCCCGCGTGTCAAATTCACTCAGCTCCTATGTGCAAATAGATAATTACGAGGCATCGCCGCCCGTCCAACAGATCAAGATTCTTCTCGTGCGGGAGCCGGCACATGTTTAAGATTTCCAGAATACAGATTTCCGAAATAATGATTCTAATAAACAGTGGTTATCTTAACTTTATTTTCAGGCCATAAAACACATCCTTTGATAAATTATTTCGCCGTCTATCCCCAAGTGCACCTCTCCATGCAAGCCTCCCCTCCCCCGGCCCGCAGCCGCCCCGAAAGGCAGCTCCATATATTATTCATTCCAATCAAATAAGACACAGTGGTGCCTCAGTAAACTTGCTTTTCATATCAGAATTGCTCTTATTGAGTAATACACACTGCAGACCCCAGCTTCCAGCACCAGGCCTGAAATGAGCAATTCTCTCATTGTAATAATGTGCCTCTGTCATCTCCTTATTATCAGCATGATAAAAGATGAAATATTCACAGATGCTGCCCTCCTAACCTGATCACAGCTTGATATTTGAGCTTTGGAAATGAGTTTTATAAGCTTTAATATACTCCTTGGCGGACTGACCCCTGAAATTAAACATTATTACAGAGCGGATATTTAAAAAGCTGGGGCCGCAAATTACATCAAAATGAAAATATTAAGGAGTATTACGAATCTACCAAGTGGGAGCTCATAGCTCTGGAAGCTGTGAACGCCGGAGAACCCCACACGCGGGTGTCAAAAACATCAGAAAAAATAATAACAGCAGAGACACCTTGACTTCGGTTATTTTATACTTAGGACTAAACGAAATTATTTGAATGGATTTTTTTTCTCCTGTAGGCTAGCTTTCCAGAAGGAAAAAAAGTCCATTATTCTCAACTTTAGGTTCCTAATACATTTCACGCTTGGTTTAAAGAGGCACCTTCCTTTTTTTTTTTTTTTTTCCTGGTGCATGGATAAATAAAAGAAATACCTAAATATAATGAAACCAAAGATCATGCTAAGAAAAAAGTGAGCAAACACGACTAGAAAGAGCCCCTGGATTCAATTTCCCCTGCGATTGGCACTCTGATGGACAGGTTCCCAGCAACGTGGGAGCTGCAGCAAACCAAGGCGGGGAGCGAGAGGGGGGTCACCAGCTTGCCACAGGGCTGTGGCAGCTTTTACAAGGGACCTGGAGATATTTAGGAGCACAGCACTGTCTGCTTGAGCTTCACACAGGATTTCTGTTTGCCTGATGGTGGGGCCTGGAGCTGGCTACTATGGATGCAGTCAGTGATTACTGGTTTAATACCCAACTCTCCTGCTGGATTGAAAGCTTCATGAGGGCAGGAACTGGCTTGTTCCCAGCTGTATTCCCAGCAGCAACCACAGGACTCAGATGGGTGGCCCTTAATAAATACTGTATTTGCTGAATGAATACATGAATGAATTCAAAGGAGCAAATGACTTCCTTTTTTTTTCCTTCTCAATCCCCATGAAGAACTCCTTGGAGGGATTCTTTGTCTCCATGGACCTTCAGGGGACACACAAGGAACCTTTCCAAGGTTCTTTTTGTATTTACTTGAGGTGGTAAACCTAAACTGCAAGTATACTTAGAGGCTATTCCAAATTCTTTTTGATGCAACATACATGCTATTTGTGGTGCTATTTTGTTTGCCCCTGAAAGATTCCCTTTCGATTATTGGTGTTTTATATTCATCTCTCTGAGCCTCAGTTTTTCTCAGCCGCAGAACTGAGACACTAATACCCAACTTGCTGGTTGCTATTGGGATGGAATGAGTGAACACATGGCAAACAATATGTTAAGTCCTTCCCCCTTTAGTTTCTTTCTGGCTCAGGATGGTACAGATGTATTAATCAATTCAAAATAATCTTTTTTTTTTAATAAAGAAAGAAAGAAAAACCCTTCCCCTCAATGGCAGATCAATATTTTTATGTGCCAAGATTTTCTTTCACAAATCTCAAATATATTTGTGTGATGGGGAAGGGAAAAGGCAGCCATTGCATTGATAATTAAAACATGGATTTTGGAAGGGCTACACTGGGGTTTGAGTCCTGACTTTGTCTATATCTAGCTGTGAGACTTTAGGCAAGTTACTTAACCTCTTTGAAACTCCTCCTTTGTGGAAATGGGCAAGTTACTTAACCGCTCTGAGTTTCTAATTTGTGAAAATGAGAAAAGTGGTAATACTTATCCCATTTGCCAGCTTAATGTCGAGATATATATGTAAAACAAATTTAAATGCAAAGCATAAGTATTAGGAGAGAAGAAACAAAAAGATTGTTATATGCAGGTCTGTGATCGACTATGTAGAAAACCCAAAAGAAACTATAGACAAATTATTAGAATCAAAATGAGACTTTAGCAGGGTTGCTGGATACAAAATCAACATACAAAAGTTAACTGAATTATTACCAATAGCAATCAGTTGGAAAATTTAATTTAAAATAAACCATTCACATTAGCAACAAAAGTATGAAAGTACCTAGGAGTAAATATAATACAGGCTATGAAAGTTTTTATGGAGAAAATAAAATTGTATTGAAATATGTTAAAGTAAGACATAAATAAATAGATATATCTTTTCTTGGACAAAACACTCAATATTATAAAGACAGAAATTTCCCAAACCACTCTTTTGATACAATGCATTTCCAATTAGATGTACAATTTGTGAGAATTGTACATCTAATTGGAGGTGGGAATTTGACAAGCTAATTCTTACCTTATATAGTAGTATAACGAAGGGCCAAATCCTTCTAAAGAAGAATAAACTGTACTCGATAGCAAGAGTTGTCATAAAGCTTCAGTAATTAAGGCAGTGATAGATAAACAGGACAGTGGAACAGAAGGAAGAGCCCAGAAACAAATCGCGCATGCATGGAAACTTGATTCTTATTGGAGTGGATATTGCAGATTAGTGAGGGAAGAATGGAATATTCAATTCATAGTGCTGGGAAAATTGGTTGTCCTTACTGGAAAAAAAAAAAAAATTGTTTCTCACCTCACAATCTATACAAAGATAAAATCCATGTGGATTAAATAATTAAAAATGAAGGAAAAAACTAGAAAATGTTTAGAACACAACATAGGAGAATATTTTCATAACCTGAGGTCATGACACAGGCGTAGCATAAATACAAGGATTAATAAGTTTGACTATATTAGAGTTAAGAACTGATTCATCACAAGGAGCATAGAATAAAAAGACAACCCATACCCTTAGGAGAAGATATTTGAAACACACATAACCAACAAAGGATCTTTATCCAGAATATATAAAGAATGATTGTGAATGTGTAAGAACAATAATAGACCAGTGAGCAAAAGACATATAAGTATTTTTCACAAGAAGAAACATGAATGGTCAATAAACATATGAAAAAATACTCCACTTCATTGATAATTAGGAAATTGCAAATTAAAACCATAGGGAGATACCATTACATGTCCATCAGATTGCCAAGATTTAAAAACACTGGCAGTACCAAGTGTGGGTAGGGATGTAGAGTTAATAGAACCTCTCATCTACTTCTGCTGGGAGTATAAATTTGTGCAACCACTTTGGAAAACTGTTTGTAATTACCTAGCAAAGTTGAATGTACACATATGCTATATCGCAACAAATCCATTCCCAGAGTATATCCTAAAGAAACTCTTGTGCCAGAAGATGTCTACAAAATGTTCATAGTGTCATTTCTGTAAGAGCAAAGACAGTGAACTTAACCAAAGTGCCCATGTACAGTATAACAAATAAATTGTGTTAAACTTAAACAGTGAAATGCAATTCTGAAGTAAAAATGAATCTATCACTACTATGCGATGTATTACTTATATGCATTAACTAAGATGAACTTTCAAATCAATGTTGCATGAAAGAAATAATTCATAGAATAATACCGATACTACGAGACTCATAAACATGTAAGAAAATAATATTTTATGTTTAGGGACCCATACATAGATGGTAAAGCTATAGAGAAAACCTAAAACATGATTAAAACAAAATTGAGGCTGGTGGTTACTTTAGGGTGGGGTGGGCATAGGTAGGGATAGGAGAGGGAATAAGATGGGAGGAGGATATAGGAGGCTTCTAAGATACTGGCAATTTTCTATTTCTTAAGCAAGGTTGTGGGTACATGGATTTTAATTTCATTGCTATTCTTCAAACAGTACCCATGTGTTTTAAGCCCTCTTTTGTATGATATATTTCATAATGAAAACCAAAGAAAGAAACCAGCTCAGAGGTTGACATGATTTGCCCAGAATAAGCAGTAGGGCAAGTGTAAGCCACAGTCCTCAGGCTGGTGTCCTTTTCTGAAGCATTATGGGACCCTCAGCCTTCGGACTGCGGCTCTGCTTCTCCATCGTACATACCTATGTGCTTGTGACTCCGTGGGCCCTGCAGCTCCTTCTTTCAATGCGTAGACTTCTTTTCAAGTAGCTAAGTTTTGAGGCCATATTTCCAATCAGGACTATGTATTTTCCTTCAATACATCTTTAGGAGACAACATTGAAACCCAAATACCAGATGTGTCAGTCATCAGCAACAGGGTTGGTTTACAGTCCAATTTCTTGAGCATTTATAAGTGCCAGAAATTTCTGGCAAATGCTAGAAAGGAGTTGCCAGAAAAGCTGACAGCAAAAAGGACTTTGGGGGATGACATTGTCCAAGTTCCTCAGTTTATCCAGGAGGACGCTGAGGCCTAGAGAAGGCTAGAAACTTACCCAAGGCCACAGAGCTGGGCAATGGTGGAGCTGGGACTACGTGGCTCAACTCTCAAGCTCACTGCACTATCACTTCCTGTGATCCCATGTCAGCAGCAATGTCCTGCTGTTCTCAGATACCTGGGAGCACTCAGAATCCTGCAGCACCATGGGACCAACTAGTACCTTTGTAGGTTTCCACACTGATTCCTACGAGTATGACCTCTGGATTGCAATAATATAGAGGATCTTTTGAATCATCAGAGAATGTTCAGAATCATTCTGGCGTTAACTACATTCTAGAATCTACAACCGAGGGCATTCCCAAATATTGGCTAATAAGGGTATTCATTGATCCAGAAGATATTTGCTCTTGCCTATCCTGGGCAAAGCACAGAATTAGGACGTGAGGGGTTGGAGGAGGTGGGCAGAAGAGGAAAGAGGCATTGTTTTTAAAGAACTAAGACCCTTATAGGGTTGGATGGAGAAGGGTGAATCAAAATGTTGCTATAAAAGTGATGTATTTGGTTTTTTATTGCTGCTGCAACAAATTACCACGAACTTAGTGGCTTTTTTTTTTTTTGAAAATTAAATATTCTTTTGTAATTAAAAAAATTTTTTTTATTGGGGTACAGTGTATTTCTCCAGGGCCCATCAGCTCTAAGTCATTGTCCTTCAAGCTAGTTGTGGAGGGTGCTGCTCAGCTCCAATTCCAGTCGCCGTTTTCAATCTTAGTTGCAGGGGGTGCAGCCCACCATCCCATGCGGGAATTGAACCAGAAACCTTTTGTGAAGAGCTCGCGCTCTAACCAACTGAGCCATCCGGCCACCCTGAACTTAGTGGCTTTAAACGATACAACTAAGGCTATTCCACTCCTTTTGGTTTTATATATTGGATCTTTTGTAAGATGTTCTCTTGGTAAAAGGCCTCTGTTCCTGTTACCGTTTGGAAACCACTGTGGTCCTCGCTGATGGGCACTGATATGTCACTTCGCCCAATGATTATGGATTCCATAGACTCATCCATTTAGGTATTCTCATCCTGTTGTTCATAACATGGATTACTTTAAGGTGACAATTTGATGGCATTGTTCTGCTGATGTCAATTCATCCTTAGCCACTTAATTGGCCATGAAATGTCAATGAGAGACAATTCCAAAGTTACCCAGCTCTGGAGGGAGCATGTTCTGGTTGGCTGCGGTGCTGATAAGCTGACCCTTCCCAGAAATACATGTCTTTCTGTGCCTTCTGTCTGAGTGGCACTTGTGGAAGGCAGTGCCCACGCCCCCGACACCCCAGTACACACACACTAGTGACCCCAGCTGAAGTGTGTCCACCCCTCTCTACATCTTCCACCAACACAGGTCAGACCAATGGCAACAATACTAATGTTAGTAAACATTTATCGGGCACCTATTTTGTGATAGGCACTATTATTGTAAGCGTTTTTATTTAGTTCTTCCTATATTTATTCTGTTATTCTATGTTCCCCGGGATCTGGGGTTCAAATCCAGCCAGTCTGACTTCAGAGCCTTGACCACTCTGCATACATTCAACTATTTATTACGTGCCTAACCTATTCAGGTACATAAAATAAGTAGTGAGCCAAACAGACAGGGTCTATGGAGCTAACAGTCCAGTGGGGCAGGCAGGCACCAGTCACTCATCCAAATATAAAGTTCCAAATGGTGGTAAGGCTGTCGAGGAGAGGTATGGGGAGCTATGAGAACATGTCAGGGGACCTAATCTAGGTTGGGAGAGTCCGGGAGAGCTTCGCTAGGAGGTGACACTTGAGATGAAGGTTGAGTGGGCATGAACTAGCCTGAGGATTTTGTTTTTACACTGAGGAAGGTGGGTATAGAGCAGAAGGAGACCAGGACAGTGCAGGAAGAGGGTACAAGCCTTCTAGGACAAAAGGGTTAGAGAGAGATGATGACAGCATTATTTTCCCAGGAGACTTCATGTATGCAGATAGCCTCGGAGTTAGCCACAGGAATAAGGGCAGCTGGAGAAACATCCTATCCCAACCCACCCAGGGGGCTGATGGGATTTAGCACAATAACAGGCACCGGCTTGGACAGAGGCCTATTTACTTGGGGTGCAATGAGAAGACAGAACTGAGATCCCGCCCTTCCGATTTCCCTTTCTGAGCTCAGGAGAGCTACTCTCAGCATCTGGCTTTCTTTCCCTGAGATGAAGTGGCTGCTTTCTGACTATGGCTAAATAACTTGTTGGCACCTGCTTTCAGGAGCTTGTTCACACAGGAAGCCAAGAAATTCAACCAGATCTCAGTGTTACCAGGCAAGTAAGATGTGCATTCCAGCTGTCTCAGGCTGGGACAGGGACTCTGTTGTTGTCCTTCCCCCCTTTTATTTTCATCAGAAGTAGTCTTCCTGTCATTGGCCTATATTTCCCAAACTTGCTCATTTGTAATTTTCTCTGTGTGAATTAGGACCAATGCTTGCAAGTGTCATAAACTCAATTGGAGCTAGAAAAAAAATGGGGGTTTATTATAAGGATGTTGGAGTATTTCATGGAATCCAAAGAGAGAAATGAGGCTGGGCCTGATTAACAAACAGACCTAGGTGGTGGAGCATAAAGCAGGAAGCCCCCCTCCATTTCTGCAACTGACAAGGAGAATGGGGGCTCTGCTTCCTTCCCTCAGTCATTGGGAGAATAGAGGGCGCATAGAGAAGAGCTTGTCCTGCCCAGGTAGTGGGATAAAGCCCATGTGCAAGAGGAAGGGGATGTCCTACTTCTTGCCATCAACCACGGAAACTTTGGCCACTAATAAAATGTGGTCCAATGAATGTCTAGATCTGACCAATCAGATTAGCCATCCCTTCCCAATCTAGAGAAGTAAGTGCGAGGATGTTGAGAGATGGTAGAGTGTTGCTCGATGTAACCCTCTTTATAAGCTGAGTTGGAAATGTGAGGCAAAGAGAGAAGACTGCTCGTCAATACTGGCAAATTGAGTGGGGTCTCAAAATGTCACCTAATCCAGCAGGGCACTCACGCAGCAGCTCTGGCCTATGTCTAGGTCTCATTTTGTTTTCAGTATTCTCCTGCTCTGACGGCAGTCATGGGCCCTGGCTCCTCATTGGCCCATCTCCCCCAAGGCGCTTACATTAAAGGGGAGACTTACTTCCTATTGGCTTACATTCACCCATCGTTGTCATAGCAGAACTGAGGGCTTACTTACTGCTCATTGGTCCAGCTGCTTCTGTCATTTTTAGGACATCGAAATATAGCAATGCCAGAAATAAACACATTTTTGTATCACCATTTGCTAGTGGACGTAAAGTTACTTTTGCTTTCTTATCACAGCTCTTGAAGAACATGAACATGTCCAGTGTTTGCTTTTCTCTTTTCATATCCCAGCGTAAGACAATCACGAGCAGAATTTTAAGAAAATCCTTCTGATGCATTTTGAAGCTCTAGGTCCAAAATGTGGTACAGAGTTGGAAAGAGAGTTATTCCTGCTGCCTCTGCTTGGAGTTCACCTGGACCCTCCCCAACAAATTCTAAACCTCAGCACAGGGGTGAGGGGTTGAGGCTCTTCCTTGAGGGCTCTGTCTCAGCCCTTGGGGGTAGCTGTGGCTGCTCCTATATTCTCTAGGGTTCTCTTTTCTTATCCTTTACTCCTGGTAGGTAGTAGGCCTTTGAACAACATGGGTTTGAATGCATGAGTCCACTTGTAAGTGGATTTTTTCAATAAATACAGTCAGCCCGTTGTATCTGCAGGTTTTACATTCATGGACTCAACCAACTACGGATTGAAAAATCATAATTTTGATCTGCACTTGGGAATCTGAGGTTGGGAAACCATGGTTGGGAAGGCGAAAATACTGTTTTGTATCCGTGGCTGATTGAATTTGTGGATGTGCAGGGCCAACGGTACAGTTACATGTTATTTGTGGATTTTCGATTGCGCGGGGTCAGGACCCTAACCCCCATGTTGTTCAAGGGTCACCTGTAGTTACCAGTTCTTACATTAAACTTTCCCTGTTCAAAGTGCTCTGCTTTCTCTCCTGATCAGACGTAGGCTAATACATCCACGTCAGAGATGTACGGTTACATCAAAGAATGAAATACAAAACTTCAACTTAGATTTCATTCTTCCCGTGTCACAGGTGGGGAACTGAGAGTAAAGGGGCTGCATCTTCTAGAGCAGGTGCTGTTGGTGCAGTGCCCATTTCCCCGTGCCCTTACCATGTCAGTATACTTCTGTCTCCTTCCCATCTGCCAGAACCTGCATTCTTGTACCTGAGGATCTTGTTAAAGTCCATTCCCCCCACCTCTATTGGAGGCAAAAGTGCTGGGGAATTAAGTGCTCTTTCATAGCAGACCTCAGCCAATGACTGACAGGAGTTGGTACATACATACTCCGGTCTCCTTGCTCCCTGGGGATGGGATAACTGGCTGTATGTTTACTCTGACCACCAGTTTCCTCAATGGGGTAAAGCTCCATTGCGCATTGTACTAACTGCGGCAATAATGCACCCTTTATGGTTTGTCTTCCCTTCCGTTTCATTTCCTCATGCCCCTGCCAGTGTTTTCTTCACTTTCCAAACAAACCCCTTGTACTCAGACTCCTCTGGTTTGCTTCTGGGAGGACCCAACCAACGCACTTATCCAAGGTCACACAACCAGGCAGTGGTGGAGAAGAGACTGAAACCCAGTTCTCCTGCTCTGTAGACCAGGTTCTATGCGTTGCACGCCTGGCTCTTCTGTTCTTAGCAAGGTCTGTTTTAAATGACTTTATACTTGAACTCGTGGTTACTTTTCAGCTCATTCTCAAACTGCCAGCTTTCTACTTGGTTGAAACTGTGTTGGAGATGTTTGTCACCTTCCAGACACATGCGCCTCCAGAAGTAGCCTCTCCTACTGAGGCTCTTGCTCGGGGAGGGAATCTAAGTGGCCTGTTTATAATAGCCCTGTATGGAACTGTCCCTATATGCCAGACACCTTGTTAAGCACTTACTTGCAGTGACTCACACAATCTGCCCCACAATCTTAGGTGCGATAGGTCTTGGTTCTGTAATTCCTCAATTCTAAGACACACCATCCATTTATTAATTTTTGGAGGGTGGGGGACACTGTCAAATTAAATGCATACATCAATTGTAAGGCATATCCCAACTTCAGAATGATAAAATGTGAAAAATACAGGATTATCTTCACTTAACAATGAGGCATTGGAGACTCAAAGAGATTAAGTCATGTGCCCAAGCTCACACGACAGTCAGTGGAGGAGCTGGCACTCCTAAAACTCGTGGTAATGAGAGGTGAGCCTGTTCTTTCTCCTTTCCTTCCTCCTGCTCCCCTACTATAACTAGCTGGCCAGGGTATGTACACCTGATTGCTATCTGTTCCAAGCATTATCTTTCTCCTGGGAATGAAGTATTGGTGATCAGAGAGACTGAATCTGCCTGCTGAACTAGGAAACCTGGGAGTGTCAGAGCCATGGCAGGTCAGAGACGTGGACAGGCTGAGGGCGGGGGAGCTGACACCACCAGTGGAAGAAGGCAGTTTGAGGAGAAAGGTAACAGGGCAGAACAGCTGAGAAGCAAGATGAAGAGACCAGCCCCTGTGATGTCCTCATTTTCCTTTCTCCAGGAGGGTTCTGGAACAGTCTCCTGAAGAAAAACAATAACATGTATTTGCCAGCCAGCATTTATTTGTGCTGGCAAGTAAATCTTTACATACATGATTCACGTCACCTCCAGTAACCTTGGCTTTGTTCAGCCTTTACATAGATGATCTCATGTCACCTCCCTGACAACACTGTGGTAATTCTATTCTCACCCCTTTTTAGATTGAGGACACAAGATCCCAGTAGTGACCTGTCTGCCATGTTCTCACAGCTGGAAAGTGGTAGAACTGGTTTTAGATCCATGTGATCTCCATTCAGAGACGTGCTTCTCATCTCTACATAAATTTACTTTGAGATCATTAGAAATAATAACAAACAAACAAACAAACAAACCCCAAATCACCTTTTTATTCACACTGGTTTGTGTGATGTCTGATCCTTGGCACTAGGCAGTCGTGACTGGAATAGAAATTTTCACAAAGGATTTTGTTTTCCCCTCTGGGTTTATCTTGTTTGACTATGGCATCAGTGGCAACATCTGCTTTGTAGTTTTAGAGACTCTTTTTCAAAGGGTGTACTTGAAGCGTGACTAAGTATTTGGCTTTTGGGCTGAGTGAATATGTTTTATTTCTCTGATAACACACACATCGCTTGGGCACATGGTGACTGAACTGTCTGGATTGCTTGATTCATCTAAGCAGCCCATGCCCCGAGCTCAGCTTCTTACTACCCATTTGATGGAGAATCCATTTGAACAGCGTTTTACCCTTTTTGCATCATTTCTTTACTACTTCAGGTGCTCATTCAGCAACCAAGCATTTACTGAGTGCCTATTCTTTGATAGACATTGTGCTGGCAGCCAGAGAGTGCAAATGACAGTGTCCTTGCTTCGAGGAGCTCCCAGGGTGGGGTGTGGAGAGGAAGGTGGGAAGGAAGAAGTTCACTGATGACCCCCCAGCATCCCAAGTGCTATCCTATCGGTGGGAGGACACCAGAAGAGAGGCATGTGCATCAGACTGGGGTTCTAGCAAGGCTTCCAAATGAGTTGATCATAATGTTGAAGCACAGGTGGGTGTTGGCTTCCTAGAGAATGAGTGGGGAGGGTGGGGAGCATTGGAAGCGGAGACAATAGCGTGTATCCAAGTCAGGAAGAACGTTAGGAGAACTCTAAGTCACCTGGTGTATAGCAAAAGCAAGAGGGGAGTGGGATGTGGGCAGAATGACCACGGGATCACATCTGAGAGGGCTTCAGGGGACAGACTGAGAAGGAGCCTCGTTAAGCAGTGAAGGAATTCTATGGAAGGGTTTAAACAGGCGTGTGTTGCAGCCAGGCTGATTTCTTATGATGGCAGGGGAGTGGCGATTTTCATGGTCAGAAAATCCAGTTGGGAGAGGGTTGCCCTAATCCAGGAGAACACTGACAATGGGCATGGAAGAGAGAAAGCAGATTCGAGAACCATTTGGCTGAACTTGGTGATGGAGTAGAGCAGAGAGTGAAGGAGAGGGAGGCATCCTTCATTCTGAGGCCAGTGGCGTGGGTGACTGGGTAGTGGAGGCACCATTTATGAGACGGTAATGGAGGTGGAGAAGCAGACACGGGCACTGGGTCAGGGTGGAGAGGTGAGTTCCAATTTGAACAGATGAAATAGATGTGCCTATAGGACACGGAGGGGAATGTTGGCTATTTGGTGGTAGAATGCCAGAGAGGGGTCAGAACCAGAGTCCAATGCTCAGAATGCAGTTGCCCTGGGAGTGAGGTGTGATAATGGTGTAAGGACAACTCTTTTGCTTATCTCAGACATCCTGATCTTTCCTTACAAGTTTTTCACTTGGAAAAGTCCCTTGTCTGCTTTTGGGGTGAGTAGTCAAATCACAATGTTGGCACTTCCAACACCCCTCGTTTACCTGGAGAGAGACACATCCCACCCATTTGGATGCAGTGTGTTGGAGCTGACATGGAGGATTCTGCTTCTTTGCAGTTCATTGATACATTGCTTGCATTTGGTATCCATCGTCCTCTGGCCATCACCGAGTCAATGGGATTCTAATATTCCTTTCCCTGATCCAACCAAAGCTCTTTGTAAATTGGACTCAGCAGGAGTAAGTCCAGTGACCTCATAAATAGTGGAAATGATTGCAAATCAGAATTCATATATGTTCCGAACCCAGCAGGTATCCTTCTCCCCCACAAAGGAAGCAATCATCGCTTTCAAATTTCTGTTTGCCCTTTCACTCAGCTACGTTGGAAGAAAATATAGAGAGAGATTTTGCTATACACGCCTGAAAGGTCCACTTCCTCCAACCTCAAAAAATAAGAGTCCTAGGTCTGGCCCTGTGTAGTCATGTGGTCCCACTTGGAGAATCACCAGAGCTGTGAGAGTCTAGCTGGGGGCTCCTAGAAAGGGTCTTCAATGGGCACTAGGGAAAATACTTCATACTCAAAGAAATACTTAAAAAATTGTGGCAGAGACTGCTGATGCTCCATCGACATCTGTGTTTTTCCCTCCTTCCATGGGACACTACATTTCCCTTGTGTAGAGGTGGGGCCATGTGACTCATGTTGGCCAGTGGAACATGGGCAGAGTAATTATGCCCCTTCCAGGCTCGCCTCCCTCATGAAACTCTCCACATCCTCCTCCTTTCTGCTTTCTGGCTTTTGTAGTGATCCAGTGGAGGATTCTGAGTCCCTAAAAGGTGATGGAGCTACTAAATGGAAGGAGCTTGAGTTCCTGAGTGATTGTATGGAGCAGAGTTGCACCCACTGACCTGCATTGAACTATGAGTATGACTTGAACAGGAAATAAACCTTTTTTCTGTGTGTTTAAAAACGCTGAGATTTTGGGGTTCTGATGTGGGAATTAGGTTATCCTTTCTGATACCTATGTCTTCTCTGAGTACTGTTTTAGGAGCCCCGCTTAGGGAGCCCTTCTTTTCTTCCTTCTCCCGCCTCTGTCTGCTTTTCCCTACAGAGAGATAATATGGACTGTGTAGATTCTGGTTCTGATGCGTAAAGGTACCTAAAATAGAGTGAGGGCAAGGGATTGCTTGGGAGAGAGCGTGGAGAGTCTTGGATTCTCATCCTGCCTGTAGCTTTTACTAGCTGATAAATCACTAATTTTGTCTAATCTCAGTTTCCTCACTTTTGAAATGGTCATAAATGAATAAGGATTGCTGTGAGGATTTGATGAGATAATGTATAGGAAAGCACTTTATAAAGTGTAAAGCTCAGTGTGCCCATGGGTGACAATCAGGGAGGCATGTGGGTGTTGAAACTTTCCTGAGTGACATCTTCAGTCTCGCCGTTCTCTCCCCTTTCCTCTGCAATCCTGGGCTTTCACATTCTTTTAGTGGCAGCCCCAACATCGTGCCCCCAGCTCTATCATGTTGCATGGCTGGAAATATTTATTTGGATATTATTTATAGAAAGTTAAGGTTTATTTTGCTCACGCTCAATGTTTTTTTCCCTCCTCTTCTTTTAGTTGTTGCTAGATTTATGGAAGGAGAATTCATAGCAGAGTTAATAAGTCAATTAAATTTCATTTAGCTTAGAAAAAAACCTCCATTCTAAAGCTGCCCAAGAAACAAGACTACATCTATTCACACAAATTGCAATGCTTTTCTCTGCATAAACAATTTCTTTTTGTGTTTTATTGTTTTTATGTCCTAAAAGGACAGAGAATTTCACCAGTCTTGGAGTTTCCATAATTTAAGAGCAATCATTTGCTTTTTCTAATTTGTCCTAATGAGCCCACATTTTTTCTTTATCAAACCCATTTTCTCTGGCGAAAGGTCATCACAGGCAATCATCCATGTCTGCTGGGTATAAATTGTTTTCATAATAATTTTCATTTGCCTTGGAAAATGCACCAGGCTAAAAACATGGCCACTTTGTATCTATGACAGCATGCATCCTATTTCCCCCATTTGCTTTGGAATATCAACCTTCCAAAGAATAATAAACCAGAGGGTTAGGAATGTGAGCCAATGATGTGGACTGACAAGACTCCCTGCTGGAAGGTTTTGCTTTTAGACCCTGCTTTCCAGACCGACGGGACTGTCTTACTCCCTCTGTGTGGCTCACCCACGGCTCTAGATCCCCTTATTACTCCCCTCCCACCTCCTTGGTGAGCTTCCCCTCTGCCCTTGCCTAGGACTTGGGCATTGATATCTGCCCCCTCTGTGCCCCATAGATGAAGGCTGGTCAGGCCCACTCCCACCTCTACCCAGTCTTAGCTCCTGGAGACTTAGGCTGAGCCCTGGGAGCTTGTATAATCAGAGGATGGGAAGAGTTAAAAAATCATTTAATATTTTATCTTAATTCTCCAGAAACTCAAGCATATAGTCTGTTGATTGATTGATTCATTCATTCAACAAATATTATTGAGCATCTATTCTGTTCAGGGACTGGGCACAAAGATTACATTCCTGCCCACAGAGTGCTTATGGTCCAATGGTGGAGATGTACAAGAAATTCTATCACCACTGTGGAAAGCACGATGGTGTCCGGCTGGGAACAGATGCTCGGATCCAGACAAATAGACACAACATTCTCAAGGAGGGCCTCAACCAGCACTGTCCAAGCAGAACACACTGCAGGCCACCAATGTAATTTAAAAATTTTTATTAAAGAAATAATACAGTAAAATTGACTTTTTGCCCTTGTAATATTCAGTTCTAAGAATTTTAACAAATGGGATAGATTCATGTACCCACCATCACAGAGTATAGAACGCCCCAAAACTCCCCCGGCCTATTCCTTTATTGTCATACCCTCCCCCACCCATAATCTCTGTCAACCCCTCATCTGTTCTCAACCACTACAGTTTGGTCTTTTTAAGAATGACGAATAAATCGAGTCCTACAATATGTAACATTTTGCGATTGGCTTCTTTCACTCAGCTTGAGTCTGTAAGATTCATCCAAGTTGTTGTGTTTCTCAGTAGCTAATTCCTTTTTATTGTGAGTAGATTTTCATGGTGTGTCCATGCCAGTTTGTTTACTCACTCTCTGAGGGACATGTGAGCTGTTTCCAGCTTTTGGCTATCACAGATAAAGCTGCTGTCTTAGTCCATTCAGGCTGCTTTAACAAAATACCATCGACTGGGTGACTCATAAACAATAAACTTATTTTTCACAGTTTTGGAGGCTGGAAATCCAAGCTCAGGGTGCCAGCAAGGTTGGGTTCTGGTGAGAGCCCTTTTCTGAGTTGCAGACTGCTGACCAATCTTTCAATCCTCATGTGGCAGAAAGAAGGTGTCTATTTTGCAAGGGCACCAATCCCATTCGTGGGAGCTCCACCCTCATGACCAAATTACCTCCCCAGTCCCCACCTCCAAATATCATAACATTGGTAATTAGATTTCAACATATGAATTTTGGGGGGATACATACAAACATTCAGTTCTTAATAGCTTCTACGAACATTTATCTATAGGGTTTTGTGTAAACATACGTTTTTATATCTCTAGGGTAAACATCCAGGGGGTAGGATTGCTGGGGGATATATGGTCAGTGTATGTTTAACTTCATAAGAAACTGCCAAACCTTTTTCTAGAGTGGCTGCAGCGTTTTGGATTTCCAATAGCGATTTATGAACGTTCCAGTTGCTCCTCAACCTCACCTGCACTCGGTATTGTCAATATTTTTTATTTCAGCCATTCTAACCAGTGTGAGTGGTATCTGTTGTGGTTTTAATTTTCATTTCCCTAATCACTATGATGTTGAATACCTTCATAGTCATGTGTGTATTTGACCTCCTTATATCCTCGTGGGTGAATTATCTGCTCAAGCCCTTTGCCTGCTTCTTATTATTGCATTCGAGAATTCTTTCTATATTCTGGATACCAAGCCTATGTCACCTGTGTGGTTTGAAAATATTTCTTCCAGTTTGTCGCTTGCCTCTTAATTCTCTTGTTAGTGTCGTTGGCAAAGCAAAATTTTAAACTTTTATGAAGTCCCATTTCTCATTTTTTTTTTCTTTTATGGATCATACTTTTGGTGTCATTTCTAAGAGCTCTATGTATTTAATTTTTTTTCTGGTATCAATTTTTTAAAAAGTAAAGGGAAAGAGGCAAAATTAAGTCCAATAATATATTTTATTTAACTCAACATTTCCAAAATACTGTATGTATCTGTAGTCATTTTAAAAATTAAGGAAATATTTTTCATTCTTTCTTTGTATTTAGCCTTCCAAATACATTGTGTATTTTATACTCAAAAACCGTCTCAGTTGCAACTGTCCAACTGTCCACATTTCAAATGTTCAATGACCACAGGGGGCTTGTGGTTACTGTATAGGACAGCACAGAGCTAGATCATGTGAGAAGTTCTCAAAGGTGATGGTTGACAACTCTTGAACCCATGTTGAAGGTACAAAAAGGAGGAATCAAAGATTTGGAGAGGATGTGTGGGAGGATTTCTTCAGAAAAGCCTGTGCTGTGAGTTCTCGCTCTGTCCTCGGGGAGGGCCGGGACCAACTGCCTTTTAATTCTAAACCAGATGACAGGGACCACACAGGAGAGGAGGGTTTGGGGAGAAAAGCTTTGGAAAGGGATGATATTGAGCCTCAAGGAGAGGACTGTGAGATACCTGCCTCTTGCTTTAAGTCTTAAGAAAGGGCTTTATTGGGTCCCTTGGAGAATTTAATACCCTGTTTCCCTGAGAATAAGACCTCACTGGACAATCAGCTCTAATGTGTCTTTTGGAGCAAAAATTAATATAAGACCTTATATTATATTATATTACATTATATTATATCATATCATATTATATTATATATACCTGGTCTTACTATGCTAAAATAAGACTGGGTCTTATATTAATTTTTGCTCCAAAAGATGCATTAGAGCTGATTGTCTGGCTAGGTCTTATTTTTGGGGAAACACAGTATATACATCCCCTCTAGTTTGAGGGACACAGTTAACTGGCATTTGATTTGCACCTAAGAAACCCAAAGGTCAAGAGGCTGATGAGGCAGCTGTGGTAGCCTCCTAGAAGTTGCTGCATTTCGAGGCCTTGCACTCCCGTCTATTGGGATAAAGAATGCCAGTGACTTTTCTGAGAAGGTGCACGAGAGACAGAAAACCAGTGTGAGATCCTGTCCAGGAGGGCCACATGGCCACAGGATCTCAGCAGAGAGAAGCTAGAGATGTCACTCACTGCCTTGGGACCTCTCCAGGGATGGAACGTAAAGATGAGGAAGAGGTAAGGGGAGCCAGAAAGTTCTGTTTTGACTGGTACATGGAGAGCTAGCATTACTGTTCTCTGAACTGAGCAGATGACGAAAGGTGACTACTTCCCTTTCTCTTGTAGGTTCTTTGAAGTTCTCACTCTCTCAGCTGCAGTCCTCTTGACCAGGGCAAATGCATGTCTGCTGAGGCATCTTTTTATGCAGAAACCATAGGGTCCTGGCAGAGTGGGTGAGGGCAGTAGGAGAGGGGCACCAAAAGCCAGGCCAGGTGGCATAGCGTTGCACACACACCTGGTTCAGAGCTTGGCTCTTCCATTTACAGCTGTGTGATCTGGAGCAAGTTACGTAATCTCTGCTACCCTCAGTGTCCTCATCTGTAAAATAGGGTGCTCATTTTCCCCTCGCAGACTCTTTTTTGGGGGGGGGGTTAATTGATTTAATGGCATGTAAAGGCTTACCACAGTACCTGACACAGAGTTGGGCTGACTGTTAATGGCTTACTCCCCTTTGTCTTTCACGCTTGTCCTCTGTAGAGGGGAGAAAACTGGAGTGCATTTGGTCCTCTCTCATACAGGCCCCCGTGATGCGACGCCCTTTAATACTGCTTCCTGAAGGCCTTACCTGTCCAGGCAGTCCTCCATGACTGCCACAGCCCCAGGGTTGAGGTCTTTTGCTTCTTCCTCTGAACTCTGTTAGATCTCTGTCTTGGTCCTGACTGTGTAGGACCCTGGATGGTTTGCAGGGGATCGCTCCAGCCCCCTCTCCCCTTCCCAGGAATTGCTCCTCCTCCAGCCAGTGGTCATGACGGGAGCCATGTGGATGTGCTCTAATTCTGTCCCCTGGACACAGTTGGTTGTTTCAGGGCTTCCTTTCAGGGCTTCCAAAAGAAGCCATCAATGCTTGCCATAGGAATTTTGGACTTAGAACTAGGACTGTCAGATTTAGCTCTCTCGGGGGGGCAGCTAAGACCATCCCATCTCAAGCTCTGAAGCTATTGGCAGCCCAGCCATGTGTTCCACTGTGTGGAAAGAGAAAGTCAGGCCTCAAGTTGTTGTCACACAAGAGAGGGAGAGATGATCTCAGAGAGAGATCTGGCAGCGTTCACATCCTTGGTTCTGGTTATTCCTCAGGTGATGTGAGAGACCCAACATTCTCATAACCAACTGTCTCCTTGCTTGAGTTAGGTATCTGTTACTTGCAGCCCAAAGAGTTCTGCATTGTGAAGGTGTGTTTTGGTTTCATGTGTCTATCCTGTATTCCCCCCACAACTGCGAGCCTCTCAGGAGCAGAGACCATGCCCCCTGTCACTCTACTTCTGCCCACAGTGCCCGGAATAGTGCATGGCTCCTGCAGCTGTGCCAGACAGATGTGCAGTTGGCAATGAGCTGAATCAAATATTCTGCTCATGGAAGTTTTCTATATATTCCGTGCATGATGTCATAGGACCGCTTTAAGTCAATGCTCAAAATTCTAGTTTGAATGTGCTAAAAATGCTTTGTGGCAAGGGCTGGATCCTTTCGGGGAAGAACTCCTGGCAAGTATTTTGAAAGAGGCATGGTAGAGTTTCAGGTTGATGGGCGTTGCTAGGAGAAATCACTGTACTTAAAAGGAGGCAAAGTTGCCACCCACCCCACCCCAGGCTGCCTTCTCTCCCATCCCTCCCCTGCTCCACCAAGCAGCCTATTTAAAAGTACGAACATTTCGGGGGGGCCATTGAGGTCACAACCTAGCCTCAGTGTGGTTGCAGATGTACAACCACAAGGTTCATTCTTTTTCAGGACTCCTTGCACACATCACTTCATTTGACTCCTGACTGAGGCGTTAAAGGAGGACAAAAATTTGTTTCTGTGTTTTATATATAACCTAGCCAGGGCTGGCCTTTTCATTTTGGACTCAGATTCTGCCAATATTTATCATATGCCTCCATGAGCCTGGGCCCGAGGTCTTTCTCATGTGCTTGTTTATTTAGCACAGGAACCCCATGACTCAGGACCGTGATCCTCACTTTACACATCAGCAGACACAGAGAGGTCGAGCAATTGGTGCCATGTCACACAGCTAACTGGTCAGTGGCTGAATTAGGATTTGCCTCCATGCCTAGTTCTATTTCCATCATGACATATGGGATAAAAAATGATGGAGGAACCTCATGGGTGAGCTTTCCTTTGAAAAAGAAGAAAGTGGAAAATAAGTCCTTCATGTTGGGGAAAAATTAGTCCCAAGTGGGGTTCCTGTTCCTGATTCTGCAGCAAGAGCAGGGCCTGGACTTGGGAGAGATGAATGGACACTCACCTCAAGGCAAAATTTAAGGGGAGGCCAAAAAACTCAGTCTTTAAGATAAATAGTATTTCAGTACAATATTTTAAAAAGTCAAAATTGATGAAAAAAATTTGTGATGAACAAAATATCAGCATATTAGATAAAGGTGGGTTCTGTTGACAGGGCTAAGATTAGGGTCAGGTAAGTGACATGAAGAGTGCAGGTGTGGGGCTGGACCTTGAAAGGGGTGGAAGACACTGCTATGAATCCATCCAAAGCCATTTGTCTTCCTCGTTGGCTTGTAGACGACTGCACGTCTCATTCTCTTTTGCAGTTAAGCGTGGCCACGTGACTAAGTTCTGGCCAATGGCATGTTACGGGAACTGATATGAGCCACTCCAGATCTGGCCAGAAAAACTGCAACATTCAATTCCCTGGGCTCTTCCCCTCTCCCAGCTTGATACAGATGAGCAGGGTGACCTCAGAAGCCAAGGGCTGAAAATGACAGAGCCACCAGTAGAATCACTTAGTAGAGAACAACAGCTTACTGGTCAGATCAAGACCCCCTCTTAGACTTTAAGGGAATTTAAAAAAACAACAATTCACATTGTACTATGTATCTAATATATTTTAAAAACTTATATATGTTAATCTACTAAAGTGGGGGGTTATATGCTCCAGCAGCTAGCATTACCTTAACTAATACAGAATTTGGTACCAGAAGTGGGATGTTACTGTTACAAAAACCTAAACTATGGGACATTGCCTTGGTGGAAACTGATCTTGGAGGCTGGAAATACGGAAACCTATGATACACAGGGGCAAAACCTGTGGTACAATAGTCACCTGTGATGACTTGGCAGGGAGACCACACACCTGCTGAGCCTGTTGCTCCAGGGGACACAGTTGGAAAAGACAAAGTGATACTGTGCTGGATTTCACTCTCTGCTTTTGACATTGTATTGCAAGAAAGAGATGAGCTCAAGAGAGATTTGGCTAATTAGCCTTAAAACAACTCCTGAGTCCCTGAATTTGCACAAGAAAGCAGCTACAAAAGTTGCACAGCCTTAAAGGAAGGAATGTTCTACACCCACTTCAGATGTGGCCACGGAAGATAATGGATAATGGACGAGGAAAAATCTCTGAGAGCTCAGTCAGGAGCCACAGAAAATAATGAATATGGAAGATTCTCCCAGAAAGCAAAGTCAGCACCTAATTAAGGAAATCTCCCCACTGCAATGGCAGGGGCACCTCTCCTTTACTCCTCTAAATTCAGGTAGAGGGTGGTTTGGGCGTCTCTCGTCTCGCCTCTCACTGGGCGTGCGTTCCTTGATGCCTGGAGTGGTGTGAAATGTGTTGGTGAGCGTATGCTGAGATCAGCATCTCACGTTCCACTAGCAACAGTATAACCTCTTGTGGAACACAGGATACATCAGGAGCCTTTCAAATGCTTATACTGTTTACCCCAATAATTCCATGTCTAAGAATCAAGCCCAAGGAAATCATCTGATGAGTAAAGATTTAAATACAAAGATATCCAACACATTGTTGTTGTTGTTTTTCTAACACATTTTTTTTTTTTTAAATGATAGAAAAAAAATGGGAGACCAAATAGCCAACCATGAATTCAATAAATGATTGAGTAAATTTATAGTATATTTACAGGGCAGATATTATTCAGGCATTAACGTCTTCTTGTATATGAAAAGTTTTTAATGACTTGGGGGAAATGCTTAGCATGCAAAATTGTATGTGTACTAAGACTTCAACTGGTATGTAAAAGATATGTGCACAGAAAAAAGGCTGGAATATTTTAAAACGTTGCTGGTGATTTTAATGGGGAATTACAGGATTTACTAGAGATAATATCTTGGAGTTTCTGGTGATTAACTGTGTGATATTTAGCCTTGTTTGGACCTGTTTTTCCATTTTAACAGAGAAGGGCCTGCAGAGGATAATATGGAACTGGGCTTTCCGGTTTAAAAAGTCTATATACAAATGTGCTGAATCACTCCGTAGTTTATCATTCCTTTTCATTCCTTGAGATAAAACCAAACCTAAATCTTGGAACCTGATAGATTTTGAAATTGGCCCTCATTTTAATTCTCAAGTTCTTAGCATGAGAGCGACATTCAATATGGTTCTGAAATATCTCATGCAAAAAAGTGCCAGAGTCATAGACTGAAATATTTATTTGAATATAAATGAACTCAGATTTGCCAAAATATGGTCTCCCCCCCCTGTTGTCATGGACACAAATGCCTGACTTTCTGATTTGCATTTTTTTTCTAATGGGTACAATATGTTTCAGATCCTTGATTCTGCTTCATTTAGCTGAGAAAAGTTTTGCCCCTGTGGTGTCAGGACAGGGCTTCACAAGACTCCCAACTCCTCCCTGCCAGCTTCCCTGGGAGGTACAAGCAGTAGATTTTAGAAGTGCCCTCTCTTGGTCTCTTTTCCAGCCCAGCCCCTCCCACCTCTTGGAAATTCCCCTTTGTGCTCTTTTTCGTGAATAGTGAGAGTTGCAAGAAGTCTTCTTGCACAGACATCCCTGGTCCCTGCCAAGACCTGCCAGTTCTTTCTCCTATGTGTGCCCTCTGGGTTGCCATCTGCCCTTCCCTCCAAATTCAAATCCTTAGACTCACATTCTCCGTTTTCCTCTTCACCTCAAAACAGACCATCACCAAATCTCGCCGACTCTACCTCTTAATGCTCCCATGGCTTTCACGGAGACGTCTTCCAATACGTTTTCCACATAACAGGAGAAAGTCTTTCTAAACTGCTACATTATCCCATGATCTTGTCATCTTTTTTCTTAAAACTGTTTAATGGTTTGACCCTGATGTTAAGATCACATCCCAGATCTTTACCATGGCTTTTGAGATCCTGTCCTGTCTTGCTCTTGTCCCCGCTTTTCAATCCCACCCTCTCCTATGCTCATTATATTCCAAGCACACGGGCCACCTTTGTGCTTTTCTACTGTGCCATCTCCTCCCCACCGCAGGGCCTTTGCACTTGCTGCTCCTTCACACTAGGAACACTTTCCTGCGGCTCCCTGAGCAGATGCTTCTCAGTTATCAGGTCTCACCTCAAATGCCACTTGTTTAGGGAAGCCTTCTCTGCTATCCCCAGTAGGTTATATATTCCCTAGATATACGTACTCATCATCCCCTGGGTTTTTCCTCGATAGACTTGTCACAACTAGAATTAAATACTTAGCCATCGCCGATCTGTTCTGCCAATCCACAAGCTCAACGATGGCTGGAATTATATCTATTCACTTCACCATTGTATATCCAGCCACTTGTGGAGTGTCAGGGAATGGTAAGTGCCCAACAATTATATGAATGAAAATGAATTCTTCAAACTGGTTGTCAGAATAAATTTCTAAACCACAAATCTGACCACATAAGCCCCCAACCCACAACTCTCCCTTTCCTGACAAAATCACTCAAAGCTTATCCCTGGCCTCATTGCTTATTGAAAAAAGAGGCCGAGTTTCCTAGCATCACACACAAGTTGCAGTCTGACTTGCAGCCCATCTTCCCAGCCTAATTTCCTCTCACTCTTGCCAGACTGTCCACGCCCCAGGCACACTCAATACTTCAGTCTCCTGACCCACCTGAGGCTTTATGCTCTGAATCTTGGCCCTTACTGATGGATTCTTATTCTCCCTTCTCTGTGTGGAGAACTTTAACGCATGTGTCAAAACCCAGCTCAAATGAAGAAAGCAAGGCTTTCCCCTGCTCTAGGAAGGCTTTCCTACCCTAACCAGCTGGTCCAGTTCTGCTGGGCTGTATGATTCATGCATAAGTTTGTAGTTTCTCTCAGCCACATGTGAGTCACTTTAGAACAGGAACCCCATCTAATTCTCCTTAGATCACCTGTGACCAGACCAGACTCTCGCCCACAGTGTAATAATGGAATGCTTCTTCCCTTCTGCCCATATCTCCTCTCTGTGTGTAGATAAGAAAGCACTTATTCCTTCTTTCGTGCCTGGGAAAGTGCCCTCTCTCTAATCCCTTCTTAATGGTGCCCTCCTACTGGAGGAGATGTTAATAATCTGATTGATAAGAGTAAGGACATTGTCTGGAACAAATTGTACCAGTGAGTGGGGTGTCTGTGTCTTAAATGTGGGAACAGGGGCTCTGAGCCTCCTCTGCCTATTAATCCAGCCAGGCACCCCGTCCTGCCACTGTCCTCTTTGATGCAGCTTCTGTGCCTGAGCCTGAGAGATAAGTCACGTGGGGACTAGGTTTGGAGGGTCAGGCTTCCTGGCAAAGCTTACTCCCTGTCTCAGCTTTTCCCACAGAGTCCTGCGTGCAAGGAGGATGCTGGACTCCTAGCCCGCTGCTAGTAATAAAGGGCTGCTTCATTTTCCACTTGACTGTGGTGCCTGGTGTGTGTTTCATCATCCAGGCCCCATGGCCCATGCTGACTCCTTCATGGGATCATTAAGAATATGTGTTCTCGATTCATAGTGCCCGGGTTCAAATCCTGGCTCTACTACTTGTTGGCTGAGTGACTTGGGACAAATAGCTAAGCCTCAACTTCCTCATCTGAAACGTGGGACGTCAATAGTGCTTACCTATAGAGCTGTTGTGAGGATTAAATGAGAAACTCTGAGCACAGTGCCTGGCACTCAGGAAGCGTCAAATAGCAATTAGGGCCCCCCATTAGGGCACTGGACTGCAAGCTCTGTGAGGGCGAGGGTGTGTCTATCGTATTTGGGGCTGCATCCGTCATGCCTGGGATAGAGACTGACTCACAGCAGGTGCTCAGTGGATGCTTATTGTATAAACATTATTGCTCTTATTGTTAACAATATATAGAAGACACTCAGTAAAGCTTTTAAAATGAATGAACGGATGCATGAACATCTCTCCAAAGCCAGTCTCCAGTATCCAGGCTCAATGAAAGATACAGAAGAGTCTGTTTTAATAAAATCAAATATAGGGACATAGACCAGGGAGACCTCTATTTTGCATTTATCTGAAATGTCAGCAGAATTTTCTAGGCTTGACTAACATTGATATTTTGGAACAGTCATGTGATGGGAACACTAGCGTTCATTCATCCCATGGGACTCTCTGAGCTCCTCCCTCTCAGGCATTCTTCTGTGTTCTACAGACACAGATGAACCTGACACTGTCCCTGCCTCAAGGAGCCCCAGGCTCAGAGGTGAGAGCCTGGGCAACACCTGAGGGATGGTCCCAGGTACCCCTCTTCCCCCCCACCCTTGCTGCCCCTTGTGTGGCTCCAGCTTCAGCTCTGTCCCTTCCTTGGAGAATCCCCCGGAGAACGCCCCTTCTTCCTTCTGGGCCTTTTGTGATGGGGTTGGACTAGGTCAGTAGCTTTCACTCTTTTGAGCAGAGGAATCCTTTGTTTCAGTAAAAATGGATGTGGAAGCTGAGTATCTAAAGCAGATGAAAAGGGAGCTGATAGGGGAGGGAAGGCAGGTTCTGACTACACACTCAGTGCCTGGCCTCCCTCCCCCCACCTCCCCCAAATGAAGAATTCCAAGACAGGTGCACAAACGGCCCTCCAGCATTATTCATGATTCTGAGGTAATGCAACATAAACTGGTCTGTCCTGGACTATTCGACCAGATTTTCTTTTTGTTTTCTTTTTTGTTGTTGTTGTTTTTTGTTTTTTAAATAAACTTTTATTTTAAAATAGTTTTAGATTTGGAGAAAAAATGTGAAGATGGTACAAGATTTCCCATATAATCCACACCCAGTTTCCCCTATTATTATCATCTTATATTAGTATGGTACATTTATTATTATTAATGAACCAATCTTGATACTTTCTTATTAAAGTCTATTTCATTCAGACTTTTCAGTTTTTTCCTAATGTCCTTTTTCTGTTGTTGGACCCCATCTAGGAGACCACATTATGTTTAGTCATCGTGTCTCCTTGGGCTCCTCTTGGCTGTGACAAGATTGTTCTTTGCTCGATGACTTTGAAAAATTTGAGGAGCGCAGATCAGGTATTTTGCAGAATGTGCCTGAACTGGGATCTGTCTGATATTCTTTTGATGATTAGACTGAGGTTGTGAGTTTTTGGAAGAGCCCAGAGGTGAAGTACCGTTTTCATCATATCATATCAAGGGTGCATATGACCTACATGGCTTATCACAGTTGGTATAAACCTAGATCACCTGGCAGAGGTTCTGTTGGTCAAATCTCTCCACTGAAAAGTTACTCTTTATTCCTCCTTTCCTGTCCTCTTTGGAAGGATGTCACTGTGCACAGCCCTCACTTAAGGGAGGGAGTTAGGCTCATCTCCCTGGGGACACGGTATCTACATAAATTATTTAGAATTCTTCTGCACGGGAAATTGGTCTCTTCTCCCTCATTTATTTTTTGTTCAATCATTTATTGATCTCTGTATAGTCTCATAGATATTTATTTTTACTTTGGGTCAAGCCAATACCGTTCTATTTATTTTGTTGTTTAAACTGTATGAAAGGGGTTTTGATTTCAGAAGGACTTGGTTTGGGGACAGAGCCAGGAGAGCAGTTTCCAGGCTCTTGGCCTCACGTGGAAAGGTGCTGGCTCCGTTATTAGATGGCCATCCGCTGTAATAAGATGGCCATCCACTGTGGCTGGTGGCCATCAGCTGTTACCGGTTGGCCATTGGCCACTGCTATAACTGCTGTGGCTACGCTAGGGGGTTGGTTGATTGACAGAGAAGTGGATGGTGGACTGCGGCTAGCAAGTGGGGTTAGCAAGCGCAGATGGCGGATTGCAGATAGTGTGGATCCTACTTCCTGTATCTCGCCTGGCCGCCAGCGAGACTGGGATGCAGGAAGACCCCTCATTGGGGTACTGGCAGATGTTTGCTTTTGTGTCTGGACCAGTTACCATTGAGAATATAGTGGTATGAACCCCTATCCATGGCTCCGTGGGTGTTCCTTTTTTGGCCTCACCATATCCTGCGATCTTGTGTGGGGAGCGGGACCAGAGACCCCGCATTACACTTGGATATTGGATGATCGTGTCCCAGGATAGAGCACCACGGCAGGGAGGCAGAGTTTGGTGTAGGGGGAGGGATGGGACTATTGTTTATGGGAGGCCGCCACCCCATCTGTGATCTACACTGTCACAGGTCCCTGGCAGCTCTGCTGAGGCCAATTTGGGGAGGTGGGAGAAGTGGAGGCACCCTATCCCTACTCACCACCCACAAAGAATTTGAAAAGAACTCCAGAGATAAAGAAAGGCTGACCTAGCAGGAATTCACTCTCTGTTTTCCTGAAAGGTTTTGATTACAAGCTTTAAGGAGTTAGCCATGCGTGTTCACATCATCTCCCGTTACTTACGTCACATGTTGAAAAGCTTGTTGAGTAAATTGGGAGCAAAACAAAAGGAAAACCTTGACGGTTTCACCTGCATGTGTACCTCAAAAGCAAGGCCGTCTTAGTGGGAGAAAGCTTCTGCAGAGGGAATGGCAGGCCAGGAGACCGGAGTTCCAGCCTGCTCCATCCTCAGCTTGCCATGTGACACTGGGTAGGATGCCTTATGTCACACATCTCTGCGTCTTTGTCTCCTCACCTGCACAATGTTGGAGTTAGGAGCAAAGAGTACAAATGACAACAACAGGAACGAGGCCAGAGATAATGTGCCTTTCATTAAGTTCTTACTGTGGAGTAGATGCAGCCGTAAGTGCTTTACCTGCATCATCTCATTTCCTCTCCACAACAAACCTAAGAGTCAGCATTATTATCCTCATTTTACAGATGAGAAAACAAGTTCAGGTATGGTGAAGACAATAGATCAGGAAACAACTGCAATTGAAAAGATAGTTTGTTACAGTTCCCAAGAGGAAGGGTCATGCCATGCCATGCCGGGCCTCACGGGGAAGCCCCAGGGCTCGTTAGCTACTCTCTCTAGCAGGAGAGAACACGGTTGATGGCAGAGCTAGAATTTGACACTTTTCTCCAAGATTGGGACTTTTGTGATTAAGAACACAGGCCCTGGGAGAGATTTCCTGGGCTCAGATGCTGTGCCACTCAGGCAATTTGGGTTAGCTTTTTGTGCCTCCACTTTCTTGTCTGTAAATGGGGGGGAGGGGTAGTAATAGAATTGCCAAGGGGAAGGAGCCTCTGTCATCTGAGAGATGGTCCTTGAAGGAAAACCCATGTAAAGGGAGTGGAGACAGCTTCCGGCTGCAAATGCACACAGTTCAAGCTCATTAATTCAGACTTCAGTGGTTTGCAGTCGAAGATGATTTGTAGCCAGTAAAACCAGCTTCCTTTTCACTATTAAAAAGAATGTAAACAAGATTAGGTGGAGAGTTCAGGGAAACTAAGGAAGGCCATTGTTATCATAACATTGCAGAGGAATGTTAATTCACACAAGCAAACCAACTATTTTCAACTACTTTGAGGCCGCTGTTTATGCACCAACAGTGTGCTAATTGCAAGTTACTTTTCTCTTCCTCAGTGCAGCTCTGGGTCTACTCTGTTAGTTTTTAGTGGGAGAACTTTTTACCTGTGAAGGCAGTTAGAATGCTTAAAAAAGAACCTCTGTAATTCAGTCTTTTCACTTTCCCTTGCTATTCACCAACCATCTGAGGATCCCTGAGATTCTTGGAGGGTGTTCAGAGGAGAGTGCTGCCTTGGGGAGAAGCAGGCAGGGGCTACAGACAGCTTCAGGGCGTGGAGGTGCCTGAGCAAAATCCCTTTCAGAGTGAGGTGAGGGTTGACTTGGGACTTGAAGGATGATGGTTTTGGTAGAGACCCATCCCTCAGTTCATAGCCCTTTCACTTGTCTTCTGCACCCCACCTGTCTGTCCAGCCCCATTTTCTCACCTGGCTCTTTACATGATGCTTAGCTGCCAGATTGGAGCCTAAGGACCAGCCCTGTAAATAGGCACCACCCCTTGGGGGATGTGACGGGGCTGTGTGGGATCTGGGGAGCCCAAGGAATTGCCCCTCCTTTGAACTCATGAGACAGGATGGTAGAGTAGTAGCTCTCAAATCTGGCTGTGCATTAGAATACCTGGGAAGCTGTTAAAAGATCAGATTCCCAGGTCCCAACCCAGACCAATGAAATCAGTAGGGTAGAGAATCATAGCTGTGGGGTTTATTGCACTGCTCAAAGGGAGGCTTAAGCCCAGTATGCCTTACCCAGCTGTCAGGCTCTACCCGTGTTTTCCTTGCTTTTCCCTCATTGATGAGTATAACTAATTCGTTACTTAAATTATGTCAGCCAACCTTTATTGAGCATCTGTTTTGTACCAGGCATGGAACCATAACTTGGGGGTCCAAAGATGGATGACATAATTCCTGTCCTTGGGATTTCACAGCTGGGGAGAAAGAACCGTGTGGTGAGGGCTGTCACTGGGGGAGGGGCTCTATTGTGTGGGCACTCCAGATGCTGTGCTGGTCTCAGCTAGAGGCGATGGGGACTATTTCCTCAAAGAGTAGTGTCAAGAATTCCTCGAAAGGCAAAGAAAGAATTCTAAGCTAAGAAGCGGGAAGGGAATTAGGAGTAGAGGGAACAGCATCTGCAAACGCCAGAGAGTTTGAAGATGGGTTCATCAGTCTGTGTCAGGCATTGTGTTAAGCTCTGTATCCATAAACTCTTCATAATTTTACGGGATGAGGACTATTTTTACTTCCAATTTACAAATTAGGAAACTGAGGCAAAGGGAGGTTGAAGAATATGGCTAAGTTTGCACAATCCGTAGGTGGAGGAGTTGAGATAGAAACCAAGCTGCACCCAATTCTAAAGCAAGAACTAGTTCCGGGGGTGAAGGCAAGGTGGAAATCTGGGTTGTGGGGAGGTGTGTGACAAGGGTAATGCTCACAGTGGGACCCTTTATTTACAGACTGTTTATATGATGTGTCATGGTTTCTGAAACACATTGCCATTCCTCTTGTGCCCAACACTTCCTGGTAGGACTGGCTTTCTGTGCACTGCCTCTCAGCCTACTCTAAAGCCAGGCAGATCCAGGAAAGGCAGCGGGGGCTCTGAGCCATTCGGCAGGGTCAGTGGGACTTCTGCATGTGGCCTCTGTCTTTAGACCTCCCAGGCCACGCTGTGGGGCTGGCGCTCTATGGCTGTGATGGAAGTGTGATATTGTGACTGCCTGGGGAACAGAGGGCATCATCTGATGACTTCATGGGTTCCTGTGGTCAAGGGCTGAGGAGTGTCATTGATTTGGAGCAACACAGGCAGTCACAGAGCCACACTTTGGGTCCTCACTCTGTGCCCACAGTTTGGTGCCAGCTTTGGGTCCTCACTGTGTACCTATAGTTTCTCCGAGGTTGTCCATGGTTGTACGACTGTGTACATATCTTTTGCAAAATGACATTCTTGTGGCAGAGCTAAGAGATTGCTTTTAAAAGCAAGAGCTCTGGGTATGAGTCAGTGGAGCCGGTCCAGTCCATGTTAGGACAAAAAGTAAGTGACCTGCTCATAAGGGCAGGAGAGGTCTCACAATGTCCAGGGTCAAGCTGCTTCATGGAACTCAGACGGGGTCATTTATAATTCCAAAGGTTGGTTTTGAGGGACAAGAACTACTTGGTATTATCACAGAGCTCAAGTTGAAAATCTATAATCACATACAAGTATGTTACACTGGCAAAAGTTAAGGTGTTTAAAATACACATCTCTGGGAATCCCACCCTGCAGAGACAAATGAATTGATTTGAGAAACAGGCTCAGTCTATGATAGACACAAAGGGGATGAGAGAATGAATTAAAGGGGCAGGGCACAATTGAGCTCAGTGCTTGAAGCCTTGAGCCCTGGTTTGATACATCCGTGAGAGCCTGATGTTTGTACTGGAATGTACATCAGAATGTGACCTCCCCGTGCAATGCAATGGAGAAATGACATTAGCAGACATCATAGGAGACATTAACAAGCTGTTGTTCTTATGTAACAAGCTGTTGTTCTTATGTAGGGCTAGTCTACTTGGCACCTGAGTGAGAACTGGAAAAAGGAGCCCCCTGGAAGGAAACCGCCTTGAGGGTGCCCAGCTTGGCAAGTGACAGGGGCTGATTTTTCTTGTCCTCCTGCTCCACTGGTCAGGTGCCTTTGTGAAAATTGCACACCTGTGCCTAGCAGCTCTGCTTGCAGAGGTCCTGAGGTTGAGTCTGGGGCCTTTGAGTGTGAGACGACTCTATCAGGGGGGTAACCTGAAGCTGATCTGGGAGCCAGAGAGACCTGTGTTTGAATCGTGGCTTTACCAGTCGCTGGCTTTCTTCCCACGTGTGTAAATTGGGAGTGGTCAGTACCTGCCTCACCATGCTGCTGTGAAAATCAATGAGATAAAACAGGTAAAGGCTGAGCACAGCACCTGTCACTCAGGGAGTGCTCAGTGCAAGGTAGCATTAGGAGAATGTCCTTGCCCTGGAGGAGTTCACAGACAAGCTGTTTTAAAATGTAGGTTTTATTGTTATTCCGGTGTGGTGAGGCCAACGGATCAGGAGACAATTGCCATTGAAAAGGAAGCTGTTACAGTTCCTAAGAGGAGGGTGCTTGCCACACCATGCAGGGTCACACCGGGAAGTACCAGGGTCAGTCAGGAGACAGAAGTGGGAGGAAATGTGGGCAAGGGCCTTTATTATGGTTTCTGAAGGAAGAAACAGGCAAAGCAGGGTAAGCAGCTTCAGACTGGTTAGATTGAATAACTTCAGTGGGCTCTGGGATTTAGGGGCTGTCCTGAGTTTCTGGTACCTGGCCCAGGGCTGATTCTGGCAGGGGAATACTGGAATGGAAGAGCCCTGTGAGAGCCCGATACAGGGGGTGAATGTGGAGATGGGCTTGGATGGGTTGCTTTGATTTGAATGGCTCACTTGCAAGGGAGTAATTTTCTGTCCTAAGAATTAGCTAGCCCTGGGAGAGACAGTCTCTCCCTGGTTCAGCGAGACCTAGATGCCAGAGCATCAAGAATAGAGAAAATACAAAAATATAGTTAATATACAAGTGGAAAAGGCAGATAGGTAAATAGGCAATTCCCTAGCACCATGGAGAAGGCTCCATTCCTGTGATGGACACAAAGAAATGAGGGAGTAGGGAGGGCTCCCAAGAGGAGGCTGCGACCTGAGCTGGAACTTGAAGAATGGCACAAATTCCCGGGCACAGGACTAACATGTGGACATCTTTGGGGAACCATTATTCCACCCACCACAACAGCTATATGTTGCCTTTTTTCCCTTTTTTCTGTTTGCAATGTTTATGTCTCCATTAGACTGTGAGCTTCTTCTTAAGGATGAGAATTTTATAAGTTTTGTATCCTTGGCATGTAGCACATTGCTTAACACAGCAACTGTTGGCAAACATTAGTTTTTGAGCAAATACATCCTGAGCTTTTCATCTTATGGGTAAGATCGTGGAAACTTACAGAAATGGATGGCTTGTTCCAGGTTATACAGACTTAGTAGCAGAACTGGATTTAGATCCCAAGCATCTGGGTCTTAACCTTTCCCACCTAAATAGACAATGGCCCAAGGTCTTAGTGCACAAGGAATTCTAACCTATCCCCCTGGGATGACATTGACATTTCTCCTAACCATTCTGCCTGGAGTTGTTTAGAAGGACATGACTTATCCACAGAGCATATAAGAAAGAGTCCAGGCTGTGGAGTCTATAAAATCAATGTTTAAGTCCTGCTTCCATTTTGTATCAGTTAGTTATTGCTGCATAACAAACCATCCCATAACCTAGTGGCTTAAAACAACAATTTATAATTTCTGCTTCGTCTATGGGTTGATGGGGGGTTCTGTTGGTTTGAGCCAGACTTGGCTGATCTTGGCTTGGCTTGCTCATGTGTTTGTGGTCACCTAGTGGGTCAGCTGGGGGCTGGCTGGTCTGGGATGGCCTGAACTAGAACAAATAGCTTTGCCCATGTAGCTAGCCTCTTATCCTTCAGTGGGTAAGTGTGGGCTTGTTGTCATGGTGGTGGCAGGGTTCTGAGTGGGAGTGGAAGTGTACAAACTCAGAACCGGCACATCATCATTTTTGCTGTATCCTCTTGGCCAAAGCAAGTCAGAGACGGGATTCAAGGAATATGGAAATATCCCCACTTCTTTATGGGAAGCTCTACAAAATCACATTGATATAGGAGAGGTTAAAAATTGGGGTTAATTGTATAGTTAACCCATGACTGATCAAGTTTCTTAATTCCTCTGATCCCTAGTTTCCTCATCTGGAAAATGGGGAATAGTAGTAATATTTACCACATTGTGGTGAGGATTCAATGAGATAATACATGCAAGACACTTGGTGCCTGACACAGTGCTCAGAAAAAATAGCAGGTACTTTTATTAACTGTTTTTGTTATTATTACTATTACACGATAGCTGCTCCTGTTATTATGGTTATTATAAGCACTAGCAGAAAACCATGGTACGGATACAAGATAACAGATGCTGACGTGATAAACCTCACTTTGCTGGGAAAGGGAGGAGGCTAAAGCATTGCCATATTTCAGGTTATTAATCCCCCATTGCCCTTTTCTTCCATTTCATAAGGAGGTGACTGTTGTTAAAGATAAATCTGAAAACAGCAGTTAGAGATGGTGTGGGACTTGACTTCAGAGGACCTGGATCCAAGTACCAGTTCTTCATCCAATTAGCTGTGAAGATGTGGACAAATTACTTTACCTCTCTGAATCTCAATTTCTTTATCTAAAAAATGGAGATAATAGTACCTACTTCACAAGTCTGTTATGTGAGTTGAATCAATTGATATAGGTGAAAAACAGCTTTGTAAGCAGGAAAGCACTAGGGAAATATTAGTTATTATAATCAGTTCTTTCCTTTTTGCCGTTTACATCTGTGCCCTCAAAATCTTAGGCTGTCTCAGGATGATGGAGCTTTAACAAGATGATGGACGTTCCTTGGCTTTCTGGTTATCTGTGAGCAGGAAACTTATTTTAACTGGTGTCATTTTCCAGTAGTTATCCAAGCTTAAAAGTTTCATAAAAAGGGACAAATTCCAAATGTTCAACATTCTAAAATCAAAAGGAATGACTCACAGGTCATTAGCATCCTGGAACGTAGTGGCTTCTGTTTTATTGCTACTAAGTAGGATTTAGCTCTATTTTATTAAGGCAATTTTTACAATCATGTGAGAGGTTAATGCATTTCGCACATAATCCACTGCCTAGCTCACTAAATGCTGATCCCATTAAAGCCAAGCCATGCAGGGGAAGATTTCAAGACAGAGTGACAAATTACGGGTGGTGTAGAATGAGTGACTGAAAGTATCTGAGGGTTTTTCTTTTTTAATTTTAAAATTTGTTTCCAAGCAGGAAAATAACAGGGCTGTCCTGGCAAAAATCCTTATGTAGGAGCATATTGTTGCAGAGGGTAAGCTCTGCCGGCACTGACGTTTAGGTGTTAAAGGTGGGGGCACGTAGAGAGCCTCCTTTCAACAGTTCCCAGGCCTCTTGCCAGTTAGATCTCCTTTTATTACTTCTCCCCATCCCAGGACCTGAAAGATAGTATCTGCCAAGAATACTGCATTTATTAAGCTATAATGGACTTCCCCTCCCACAGTACTCTCTTCATCAAAGACATAGCTGGTTGGAGTTTTGAGCAGTAGCAGCTCACGGTGATCACGTGGATATCTGAAGGCTGGGGAAGGAGGCAGGGGCCAGATCATAAAATACGGTATGTTTTTCAGAGAGTGTGAGCTTTATCTGTTAGGACATGGGAAGCAGGACTGTTTTTTTTCTTCCTTTCTTAAATCAACTTTACTGCACACACAGTAAAATGCACCCGTGCACTTCTTGTAAGTATACAGTTTGATGAATTTTAACAAGTGCATTCACTCAAGCAAACACCACCACAATTATGATACCCCAAAGTTTCGTCATCCCCTTTTACATTTAATCCCCACTCCCACCCGCTGCCCAAGAACCCACTGATTTGATTTCTGTCACTACATAGATTCATTTAGTTTATTTCCACATGAATTTTGCATGATGGTTTGATCCATGTTGTATCAGCGCTGCATTCCTTTTTCATTGTTGATTAAGTAGTTTATTCTGTGGATTTTCACCATTTGTGTATCTCTTTGCCTGTCAATGCACATTGGGGTTGTTTTCTAGTTTCTAGTTGTACAAATAAAGCTGTTATGAACGTTCATGTGTGAGTCTTTGTGTGGACACATGCTTTCGTTTCTCTTGAGTAAATGTCTAGGAGTGGAATTGTTGGGTCAGATGATAAATGTATATTTAATTGCTACCAAACTATTTTCAAAAGTAGTAATATTTTGCATTCCTACCAGTAATGTGTGAGAATTCCAGGAGCTCTATGTGGTTTAATTTGAGCCATTCTGGTGGGTTTGTAGTGGTATCTCATGGTGTTTTAATGAGTGTTTCCCTAGGGACTAATGATATTGACATCTTTTCATGTGCTTATTGAGGGCAGGATTTTAAACAGAGGACTCATAGGTTCAAAGAACCAAGATGCCAACTGAGCTCTCGAATTTGATTTTTCTCGTCATTCCTGCTGAACTGCTGCAACCAAAGTAACAGGGAAATTCTACATAATTTTGGAAAACCGCAAAGAGATCTTAGTGAGTTATTTGAAACGTTTGGGAGTTTTAGCCAAAAACAAAACAAAACGAAACAAAAGACGAGGCGAGTCCAGATAGGGGCAAGTAGTGGAATGAGTGACGACAAAGTCTACTCTGCCTTAGCCCCTTAATTCTTCTTGGATCGCAGTGGTATGCAGGTGGAAATTAAGAAGGACAAAGTTCTATGTCAGAAACTTCTGGCAAGAGAGGAAGGAGGAGGGAAGGCTTAGTTCTCCTACAATCACCCCCAAGATTGCAAAAAAAGAATGAGTTCTGGCTGAACCCTAATATTCATTCTCCTCTTCTTTCGTAGAATGTTTTAGCTCGTCACCCAGAATAAAAATTACATTTCCTAGCCTCCCTTGCAGGTAGGTATGGTCATGTGCTTGAGTTCTGGCCACTAGAATGTAAGTAGAAATGGTGAGGGTCATTTCCAGAAAGTGTTCCTAAAGAGAGCGTGTGTGATTGTTTTTCTCTACCTTCTTATTGCTGGCTGGGTTATAGACGTGATGGCAGGACCTGAAGCATTCATTTTGGACTATGAAATAAAGATCATATGCAGGAGCAACTATATTGAATAAGCTAGAGTTCCTGACACTGGAAACCATTATCAATTCTAGACTGACAACTTCTGGATTTCTTTTGCCGGAGAGAGAAATAAATTTACATCTTGTTTAAACCACTGTTGTTTTCGATTTTCTATCACTTGTAGCTAAAGCTCATTCTAATTTATAAACCCTAATTGCTGATTGCCCTGTCACTTTTGGGAAAAGGTAGAGTGACTTACTAATCAACAACAGATTATCCAAAGTGAAACAACTCTAGACATCATCAACAAGTATGAGTAAATGGTGAAAAGCTGCTTGCTGGTTTTGTGAAAAGACTGTGATTCCAAAAGAGAGACTGAGGGACCAATCTGAACATTCAGCAAAATTGTACCCAGAAAAAGAAATATTTTCAGGAAATAGGGAAGAACTTTTAAAAAGCTCTTTTAATTGTATTTTTAGTGAGAGTTGAGGTGTTGTTAAGATAATTTAAAAATATCAATCTGAAAACAATAAAGAGTTCTTAGAAAGGAAAGGTATGATTTCCATTTCTTTCTACTCCATTAAGGCTGCACATAGCAGAATGGAAACTTCAGAAACCAACCTGATTAATTAGAAAACCAGCTTGAGAAGTTCTCCCTAAACTCAGATGAAAATTATGAGGAGGTTTAACAGAAATGTTTAAGGAAAAAGAAAATAACTTTAAAAAGAACGAAGAAATATAAGCAAAAATGGGTACAGAGGACATCCAGGAAATTCACCATCCATTTCGTGGAAGTCCCAGAAGCAGAGAGCTTTACAGAGGTGAAACTGTAATCAAAGAACTATTAGAAGAAAATGTCCTTGAGTTAAAAAAACAACAACACATCTTCAAACAAAAATATCCACTAATGGTTGGGAAGAAACACTGAAGGAAATTCAAAACTTAGGAAAGTATCCTACAACTATTAGACAACAAGAAAACAATTATTAGATAAGATTGATGTCTGATTTATCTTCAAATTATGCTCACATATAATGGAAAATATTTATAAAATTCTGAGGAAAAATACTTGTGACTCTGTAGTTTTTCCTCTAAAAATAAAGTACGTATTACAATAACAGCTTTGGTTACTTATTGTGTGTCAGGCACTGTTCAAAGTGCATTTGTTATATTTCATTTAACACAACAATCCCAGAAGGCGGGCACTAGCCTCCTTTTTACCGATGAGGAAATTGAGGCACAGAGAAGTTAAGTAACTTGCCCAATATCACACAGTATAGGTAAAAGAGAAAGAGTATGAACTCAGCTCATGCTCTTAAGCACCATACTACACTGACTCCTAAAATAAGAGGAGAAATATTAACCTGCTAGTAGGGAAACCAGACTTGAATCAAACACTCCCACATATGCTTGTTAAACTATGATAAATGCCATGAGGGGCTGCTATGGAATTTTTATGCTTGGGAATCCAGACTGTCATTTCACAGATGAATGACATATAGCTACTGTTTATTGAATGCTTCAAAAAAAATAGGTACTGAAGTGTCGCACAAAGGGAAAAACTCGGGGTGTAAGGACCTGGGTGATGATTTTTCCACTTACATGGAGCACAGAGAACTCAGACTTGGAAGGAACCTTGCCTGTCAGAGGAGTGGATCATCCTCATCATACCCAGTGTCTGCTAACCAACCCCATCGACCGTGCGCCCACCACCTCCGGCAGCACCTATGTCTTCATTGGACGCCTTCGCCCCAGACAGTCTCGGACTTCAAATCTGAGGCTGTCTTTGAAGGTTTTGAGATCAAAAATGATTGTGAAGCCTTGGCTGGTTTACATTAAAGTGCAAGGGACAATATGCTTGTGTCCCATTCTAAGCTTTAAATATCTTTGCATAGAGCGGATCACGCTTGCCATGGAAAAAGGAAGTGTTTATAAAGGCTGTGATGCAGCTTGCCAGGGCCTGATCTTGCAGTCGTGCCACCTGGCCATCTGGAGTATCCTCTGGTGCTCAGTGGGTCTCCTCGTGTCCTGATTCGCTTACTCATTCACATATCCATTCACTGATTTTTTCCCACACACATGTATTCATTCACTCTTCCATTTAGTTTTCATTCATTCGTTTCGGCCAGCATTTGGCCTCTGTGCAGCATAGGGGACCAAGATCGATCCATCTCTGGGAGGTTCCGCCAGATTCAAGTTGCTGACTATGAAAAGGCCTGCAGATTTCCACAGTGTGTGGGGTCTGTGAGTGGGCACTGCTCCCAGCGTTAACCAGAACTGTGAACTGAGGGGCAAGATGTATGTCCATGTCAGCGCTCCTTTAGCCTTGCTGTCCTGGCACCGATAGGCAATTCGTTGGAGAAATGTGGGCCTCATGATTTATGAGTAAATAAAGTTCTTGAGTTTCCACCTAGCCCACGTTTTATAATGAGCATCTGCCTGAAAACGAGGCATGCGTCTCACTTTAGCACATGTAGACAGTATAGGGAATAATTATTTAGAAATCAGTTTGAAATAGTTTACATTCTAACCAAGTTTAGAATTTTAATATCTTAAGCCAGATATGACTGGGGAGCAAGGGAGGGAGCTAGAATGAAGAGAATGTTCCACGTGGTTTTAATTTAGGCTAGAGAAAGAAAGACAGGCTAGTTACCTCTTGCAGGCCAGAGGAGTGCTTGGTCAAGGGCCAGGGTCAGGGCCAAAGGTGGGCAGATTGGAAGATGGAGAATAAAGCAGGAGGAATATGTGGAGCTCAACCCAGGGATTTTTACTAGAACGTGGCATGTGGTTTACCTTGGGGTTTGGCTTACAAGCCACTTGACACCAATAGCACTTTCTCTAGGTGCATCCTTTGTGGCGTTCCTGCTTTTGCCCTTTACTGCCACCTGGATGTCTCCCAAGGCAGGCATTCCCAGGTCTTCAGGAGTAGCATTGGCACAGGAGCTTCCCACAGAAAGTATAAAAGGATCAGGTCCGTGAGTACTGCTCTTATCCCCATTTCTCCGTCTCTCCAACTCTTTCTCCCTCTTCTTCATTCTCTCTCCCTGTCTTTTTTCTAGTTTCTTCTGAGCCCCTTCTTTCCGCTGTCCTTTCCTTCCACCTGTGTTCATTTCACATCACTGAAATGCATATGCACTATGCCTTCCAGTTGCCAGATGCCAAAGGTACACAGATGAAAGGGTCAGGGACCCCACTGTGGAGCAGCTTGCAGGGAGACAGACAAGTGCATTGCAAAGTTAGGAGGAAGCTCAACGTGTAGTGGGAGCCCTGAGGAGGGGCTCAGTGCATATTGGGAATAGGGTGAGGGTGGGGGAAGGAGGTCAAGAAGAGTTACAAAGAGGAACTGACTCTTGAGATGGGCATTGACCAATGACTGGGCAGTCACAGGTGGACGAGGCAGAAGGATCTTCCAAGGAGAAGAAATGGCGTGCGCCAAAAGCTTGGAGGCAGGAAGAGTGTGATGGTTCAGTGCCTGGACCTCAAGGGGTGTGGACTTGGTGGGAAGTAATTGATCATGGAAGCCATCAAAAAAGACCCCGTTGCTTTATCATGAGGAAATGGAGGCTCACTCCGCACTCTGAGCCAAAGCATTCTGCAGAAGTTCAGGCCCCTGGCCAGGAGGAATTTGGGGGACATCCCCACCTTCACTTCCCAGTTAGAGGGAATTGATGAACTTTGAAGAGACAGGAGATAGAGGCCAGGTGCTGGGCTACCCGAAGCTCACTGCTGGGCCCTGCCCTGCCTTGTTGTGTTCTGCTGCCCCTGGGACTTGCAGCTGGGAGAGGTAGGGAGGCATCGGCAATTGCAGGAAATACACAATTTTAGCTACCCTCTCAATGGCTGAGACTTCACTGGGCCTGTCTGTTTGCCTATTGGTTATTCAGGGTAAGGCAGGGGCAAATTTTTAAAGAGGGAGGTGGGGGAAAAGAATCACTTTTCCAGAAAGGAAACCGTCAACTACTTGGGCCCTAAGCCTCACGTTCATCTGGGCCTCTTGCAACTCTGTGCAGGCAGCCCTGAGCAAGTCCCCTGAGGCCTCATCCCGCTGTGGTGCTTTCATGGCAAATAATTGGCAGTGCAGCACAGCCTGGGGTGATGCCTGACCAGGCTGCAATGAGACTGTGGCTCCCCATGAAGCAGGACCCATGCAGAGGTCCTTCCACGGGCCCAGGCCACTAGGATGGGGTCGCTGCAACAGGCTTGCAACCCTGTGGTCCTTTCACATGCTGACACTAAGCTCCTTCCCCGCTGTGTGCCCATGAGGGGCTCTCTCTTCTCCTGGGGGCCAGGAGGGACAGTATTTCCAGAGTGTCCCTGAATTGCCCTCACCTTGCCACATGGCCAACTGTGCAAATGTCTGCTCAGCCTGGTAGCCCTGAGCTGAGCCAGAGGCCTCTCGACTCAATGCTTTAGCTATTCTGGAACTTGGCACTGTTACTGGTATTCCTCAAAGTCGTAATTGCCACCACTTAGCCTGGGTTAGTGATCTGGAGTAGGGAGCAGCCCACACTGCCTCCCGCTGCCTGCAGACTGACTACTGGTGACAGCTTCGTGGTTAATAATAATAATGATAATGATAATGATAATAGCTCTCATTTATTGGACACTTACTGTGGACCCGGCTCAGGGCTAGGTGTTTTACATGTGGAATAGGGCTTACTCCTGCTCCTCCCCCAATTCTCTCCACCCGCTTCCCCCCACCCTGGGTCTGCTTCATAACCATGGATTTGAGCAGGAGAGGGGAGGGGGTCCTGGGGACAAGGTTAGAACGGATGATATGTACTGTTCCCATTTGGCCTGGGTTTGAGCATTTTCGTCGGGTGGTGGTGGGAGAAGGCCAGGAATGGATAGAGCTCTCCTTTTATGAGATACCTGGTAAGATTCTGGGCAAGAAATCCTGCACAGAAATAAACGGAAATCCAGGAGACTTGGTGAAGTCTGGGCAACGCAAAGATGCTTTGGAGAGTGACCCTCTCCCCACCTCCTCCTGGTCTCCAAAGGTTTGGAAATATCCAGGGGCAGCTTTGTGGACACAGACAATGGCTGACTTATGATGGACAGTGCAGGGGTGAGGCTTCTTGTTGCAGGTTGCATTCTCTAGAAGCAGATGCTGATAACAAGATGTTATATCAACACCTACGAAGGAGAGGGAACCTAAGCAGAATTGGGCAGAGGAAGAAGCTAAACTATGGTGCAAACCCAACAAGGTCATGGCCAACCTGGTGGGGAGTTTTGGAACAAGTGTGTTCATCGAGGTGTCCATATCTGGCAGAAATGGTCAGCCCTCACACCCATGCCTCGCTCAGCCACTAGACACAGGCTGCCCCAGGAAGGGTGACGGAGGGTGAAGCTCCCAAAGCAGACCCTGGGGGACCTGAGCGCTGAGCTGGCTGCTGCAGGCATGCCCTGTAGCTGGATTTGGGGAGGTGGGGGTGGGAGGTGATAGGGTCACTATTTGCATTTTTGGTCCCAGGGTAGGGACTTCAGACCCTGTATTCTATAATATGACACCCTCCCCCTCTCCAGGGTTGTCTGCTACTCACAATGGAATTTTTGTGGTTCAGTTACCAATGCCTCCTCTGTGATTCTGTCGATTTCTAGTCCCTCAATCAATGTTTGCTGAACAGTGAATGAATGGATGGATCCCAAGGACAGGGTTACTGTGGAGCTCCCCGAGCATTTATCTTGAATCTGGAAAATGCAAGAAAGATTGGCCCATCTGTTTCTGTATTATATCAGGATAGCAAAAAGCCACAGAACTTAACGGTAGCCAACTCAATCATGTGTGACAATCCAGTAGCAATGCAGGATGCATTTGTGTAAAACACTGTGTGTGTGTGTGTGTCTGTAAGAGCTGGATGTGATTGCACATAAAATCACAAGTGTGTAAGAGCGTGAGTGTCTGAGTGTGTGTGTTAATGAATGTGTGTGTATCTCAGTGAGCAGGAGCATGTGTGTGAGTATATGTGAGTCCGTGTGTACAAACACTATAGTACGTACTCAGGTGAGCTGGTGCCCTGCACACTGCCATCTGGTTGTGTCTATACATTATGTCCTCCTGAAGCATCTCTTTGCTACCAAACTCACATTGTCCAGAGGTATCCGAGAACTACTCATTCGTACTAACCTGAGCTGAGCCAGTGTGAATTGATTTAAAAACCAGAATTAGCAAATATTTAGAAGGCTAGGCAACCATGACTGTACAGAGTAGCTAGTAATTAAAACATGTTTGCATCCCAATCAATACAGGCATTGCTTTAGCGACCAGGGCTTCCCATGGAACTTTCTGCAATGGTGGGGGTGTTCTTTGCACTGTGTTAACAGAACACAAGTCTGTCCCCACGTTAAACACTCGAAACGTGGCTGGTGTGACTGAGGAATTACGTTTTTAATTTTCTTTTAGCTAATTAATTAAAAGCTAACTGTAAAATAGCCACGTGGGCTAGCTAGCGGCTATGGTATGGGACAGTGCAGACCTAGATGGTGCGTTCCATGCCTTTCTTTCCCCACTGCAACCCCAGAGCGTAGCCAAGGGCCTGAGCTGGGGAGGTTGCTGAGTAAATATCAGCTGACAGAAAGGGACTGCAGCCAGGGCAGGTCTTTGGGGATTTGCATGAATACATAGAATAATGGATATCTGATATAATAAGTGGAAAAAGCAATATTGTTTGTAGATAAATGAGTGCTTCTGAAGTGTTGGACAAATATCTTCCCTAATGAGTTACACAGTATCTTTATAGTGGAGTTTCTACTAAGAGTTTATTAAAACTTTGCTGTTTTTTTTTTTCCTTCTCTTTCTCTCTTTTTCTCTCTTAAGCCTAGCATGAGCAAACCTCAAATGCACATTTTCATGAGGTATTAATTTCTCCCCAGTGGAGCTTCAACTGGTGATATAATGAAGACTGTCACCCCCTCCGCACCACGCCTACTGGGTGCCCTTGTGAGCTTGGGATCTCAAAACCTGGGTTGTTCAAAAGGCCCTCTATCTCCAAATGCACATCATTTGGAAACTGCAGAACCTCTGAATAGGGATGCGATTCAGCAGCCACCCCATCTCCACCTAGAAGTCCATGGTTGTCAGGCTCAAGCCAAGCCACCATCGGCTGTGGGAGGAGTCCAAGTTCCTACTGATTTGGTAGCCTTCTCCTTCTCCCTGCCCCGGCTGAGAGGGAAGACGACGTCTACCGGAACTCCTTCATCTCTTTCACTTGAGCCTCAGTTTCTCTGTAGCTCTACCCACCCACCTTTGTGCAGTGGGTGTCACTCAACCTAAGTGCATGAGCTCATTGAATCACCTCCAGTGAACTCTCTGTGCCTCAGTTATGTCACCTATAAAATGAAGGTGATATTAGGACCCATAATACCCACCTCACGGGGTTGTGGGGACAAGCAAATGAGTTAATGCCTGTGAAGTACTTAGAATAGTCCCTAACATACAGTTAGCTCTAAATAGATGTTAATGATCCATATTGGCATTCTTATTTTTAATCATTATTTCATCTCATTAGAATCTGATGATGGACCAGTCAGTTGATGTGAATTGTTTGTTTAAAGACATTGTCAACAATTATTTTTCAGTTTTTTGTACTTTAAGAAATTGTGAAGTCGATACTCATGGTAATTTGTATTAATAAATGTCTTTAACCACCATACCTACGATTAAGTCTATAAACCAATAGTTTTTACATTTTTTAAAATCATGGACTCCTTTCTTTAATGGAAGCTCAAAATGTAAGACAGATATAAATGGAGCTTCTCTGAGTGAAGGGAAAGTGGGGCTTTGAGACCCTCTGTGCCTAACTTGCTCTTCCATGAGTTTTTTAGAAGCTCTGGGCTCCAGGGGAATACTTTAAAACTAAGAAAATTATGCTCAAGGGAATGTCATTCACATCCTCAATCCCTCCTCATACTGGCATCAGATGACATGTGCCATTTCATTATTTAGTTATTTTAAATGTGCTAATGGAAGATATCCATTGACTCCATTTTTATGCTCTTTCTCCCTTTCAATCTGGAGCCTTTGTCCATTGTCTTTGGTTGATTTTCACAAAAACTCTCCTTAATCTCTTTAAATAGATTGATCTTTAATGTCTGTTGCCCAAAGTTGTTCTTGCAGGGAGGTTTATGGACACTCACTACGGATGCTGCTACCTCTGGGGTTACAATGGTTCATGTCTCTCCCCACCCCCAACCCAATGTGCTGAGTTTTCAAACACCAAAGACAATGCCAAGGTCTTCCTGTCCTTTCTGCAGCCCAATACAAAGCCAGGCTCAAAGTAGGCAGTCAGCACATATTTGCTGAATGAGGGATTTTCTTAGGAAAGAGCAAGTGATTTGGAGACAGAAGATCCCTGTCTAAGCCTTGATTCAATTATGTGACTCTGGACAAGTCCACCTCTCTGAGCCTCAGTTTCCTCTTCTGTAAAATTGGAATGTGTATCTCACGTAGAGCTGATGTAAGGAGTAAGGGGGGGTGAGAGAGGAAGTTCTTTGTAAACTGTAAAGAGATGTGCACAAGGAGATTGTTCTTATTATGTCTCTAGGGGACTACTTTGGCCTGGTGAGCCTTCTGTGCTCCCTTCTGGGGCTGAACAACAGGGATGGATTCATTTGCAAAAAACATTTGCTAATTGTTGTCTGGTTTGAATAATTATCCAGGGATCCTGGAAACAGTCCTTCCCACAGATCAAACTGTCACATCTGCAGCCGACCTTTAAGTAATCTGAGTGGGGGTAATTACAAAGGGCTGGTTTTCTCTAAATATAGCTGTTCCTCAGCTAAAGGTCAACTTCAGGGAGCACTGTTTGATAATTGCAAGCAGTTTGATAATGAAATGGGGCAAACATTCCCAGGGGTGCAGTCAGAGGTTTCCTCTTACAAAGACCAGGGTGTGGATGCCTGGGGGGCGGGGGGGGGGCGGAGGACCTGGCTTGCTGACCCCTGCCGGAGAACCTCAAGGTTCCCATTTTATCAAAGTTCCAGTCACAAAGTGATGGCATTGGTGGGAAGATAGCTGCAGTCAAAACTTTTACAGGAGATGGGGTTAGCTCTTCTGCCTCTGGGCTCCTGGAGGTCCCCGGATTCTGCTCCTCTGTTGAGTTCTACTGTCTGTTTCCTAGCTGCATCCCTCATCTCCCCAGGGGGAGTTGGTGCTCCTCCATGACCTAAACCACAGAACTAGAACACCAGAAACTGTAAGATTGAGAAGACTTAGGTGTGAATCTTGACCCTGTCAGGATTCTTTGTGGGGACTTTGGAAAAGTCATTTTCTTCTCTGAGCTCAAGTTTCCTCATCTATAAAATGGGGCTTGTGAATGATTATCCCGCCTGCCAGGACAGGTCATGGAGAGACCCACTAAAGAAATATATGGTAAAGTGCTTTGCAGCATCAAAGTCCTCTGGAGATGCTAGAGGAGGTCAAGACAAACTCATTCTGTCCTATCTCCTTAGCTTGGTTTTAAGCTCCTCTACAGTGGGCCTTATACTTCTCTTGCTACTGTCACCCTCTCCTCACCTTCTCTCTACCCACCTGAAAATCTGAGGGACTAAATTGAAATAAAAGAGGGAGAAAAGGAGAATTAAATTGGAAGAAGGTGACTGCCCTGCAGAATGAGAAGCTTGGTGGCTAGACTCAGAGTCAAAGGCTCCCCTCCCAACCCCCCATCATGTTTCCTTCTTTTCCTTTTTTTTCTTTTTTCACTAAACTCATGGTTCACTCTCACCCCCTTTTCTACACCCATCTCTAGGCTCCCTCTTGTCTTTGTCTTAGGTCCAGAAAAAAATTTCTCCTATGCCTGGAGTTTCCCAATGCTATCACCCACAGTACCTGGAAAAGTGCTCCCTCCTCCTTTTTGGTTCAGCAGTGATAATGTTTGATAGAGTTGGGGTGCAATATCTCCTTTGCCAGCAGGGGTCACCACAGAGCACACAATGTGCTCCTTCGTTCAGCACCTATTTATTGAGACTGCTAGGCTCAATGTGCTAGGCTCTCTTCTAGGCATTGGAGGTACAACAGTGAACAAAACAGACGACATCCCTGCCCTCATGAGCAAGGACAATAACTAAATAAACACAGATATCTAATGTAATGTTTGATAATGATGAATGCTATGGAGAAAGAACAGGCCATGAGGACAGAGACTGAAGGCAGGGTGAGGTAATGGAGGAAGGCTTCTGAGAAGGTGATACAAAAATGTCTCAAGACCACAGATGCCATGTCTACCCATTCATGTGTGTAAGGCGTATTACCTTAAACATTTTTTTCTAGTACTAAATTGAATTTTGACTTTGAATCCTCATTTCATAGAGCTTAAGGGGTAGACATTGACGTCAGTCTTTCTTAGAGATCACTGCTCGTAGGGAAGAGTTGCAATTCTGGGCTCTCCGGCAGAGCCAAAGCATTGGGAGGGAGAAAGAGGGAACAGGCCTCTTGCCCCTGGTCATTGGTCCCCGTAGCACCCTCTTTTATGGTTTCCTGTATGGCCTAATGGCTTTCTGTCGCTTCTGAGTCACGCTTGAGGTGGAGAATGATTTATGGGTTATTCACAGTTCTATCTGCCTGGGTGACCCTCCCAGAGGGGTTGGTGAGAATAGTTTCTCTTTTCTCCCTTTTGTCTCTTCCCTGATCTGGGGGTGCGGGTGGGGATGGGATTTCTATCTGGTCTTCTGAAGAAGGGATGGAGAGCGAAGCCAGCTTTTCCCCTGCTTTGGGACACTCGTCCAGGCCTGAGAAATCCCCTTCCCCAGTGGAACACAAAAGCCAGAGAGATTTGTGGGCTACTCCTGGTTTTTGCCTTCCTGCACCTCTCCCCTGAAGCAATGAGCACAGTGGTGGCGACTTGCCTGGGGGGTAGGAGTGAGCTGGGAAAATAAAGGGGGACAAAAGCACAGATTGTGTTCATATCTCAAAATACAATCTCAGCCCTACCTCTTACAGAAATTCCAGCCTTATTTCTCTCTAAGTTCAACATTTTGTGTCTGGCGTACTTAAAACAAGGGTCACCAGACAGCCGTGTGTTTGTGCCACATGCTCATTCAAATCCACACCTACTTCCTCTCAAGTAAGTGTGGTTTCTTCTGGTTAAAGTGTGGGGAAAATGAAGTATTATTAATAGTTTTTCTTCCCTCCCAAATGAGCAGTGATGCTGCCAGGCGGAAGGCAACACAAGTATTTCATTAGCTTTAGGGTGACTTGAAAACTCTTGTCTAAAAATATGGACAAGCAAGAGTGTGAAGGAGTGTGTAGGAGGGCTGTCCCTACAGTTCTGCACAGTCAAGACAACTGGGACCACTTGTGGGAAATGTGCCAAAACGTCCCTGCTTGGAGCCTCTTTTAAAATGAGCTTCCCTCCTACCCCAAGGTTTACAGGAAACTTCTCAGCAGATGTGGGCAATTTTCCCCAAGCCCTTGAAATGGAAGACAAAGGAAGCTGAGTGACAGGGCATCAGAATGTGGAGAAAGGGATTGCCGGGCAGGCCGGACCAATTAGCTGCCTTCCGCCCCTGGGCTCTCTGTGGTGGTCTCCGAGAGTTTGGTGGGGAGGTGAGGGGAGCCAGTGGGCCCTGGCGTTCTTGACACCCAATTAGTGCTCATTCACCAGCTGACCAGCCAGCCTGCTCCCTTCCAGCTGCTCAGCAGCTGTCTCAGTCAGCAGCTCTAAGAACAGAGGGTACTAATTGGATGCTGAAACCCAGACACCTCTCCATCAGCCTAGCCCGGCCTTGTACAGGCCCTGGGTTTCATGGCCAAGCTCCTGTCCCTCGTTCTGTCACCAATTTGTCCTCCCTGAGAAAATGCCATTCCTCTCAAATAGAAACAGATGGGTTGGCCCAGCAGATTCTGCCAGGATTCTTGAAGAGCCCAAGTCAGACAGAGACAAGGTCAGTGGGGGGATAACATGAGAGATGGGGGGGGCTAAGAGGTCTTGGGTTCCCTGAGATGTTGGAAAGCACTAAGGTGGGAGACATGGAGCCCTGCCACTAACTCCTAACTCCGTGGTACCTTTCCTTTCTTGGGCCTCAGTTTCCCCATCTGTGCACACAGGGGTCTGATGAGAAACCCTATATATACCCTTCCCAGCCTGGTGTGGCAAGTCTCTATGCCAAGACTCAGGGGTGTCTGTCAGATCCCTGCAGTGAGGTGGGCTATGAGTATTGTGGGTGCTGAGCTGCATGAGGTCTGTTTGAGCCCAGTGAGGCTGTGGCTGTGGAAGATGAGGGGCTGAGTTCCCCTCCGAGAACACCGGGTTCTCCACAACAAGTCAACATACTTGGGGAAGAGGCATTGGTTCTGTGAATCCAGATGCGCCCGTTGTTTTATTGTTTCAGTGATTATGGGTCACAGGGTCACAGTGGGGTTACAGTGGGGTCACCTGTACTTTCTGGAAGGAACCACAGCCCCATGCCCTGTTCCCACGGTAGCTCCAGATGTGTGTCCCCATTAGTGTCCAGACTCACTACTCCTCTCAGGTGCACCAGGCTACCCTGCTGCACATGTTAGGGACAGGGTGTCCACAGAACTCGAATGATACTGTGTTTGTTGCTCTGATCCTTTGCGCCCTCTCTGAGTTAGAATTTCACAGCCATACTCTTCATCATGTGACGTTGTGTTTCCTGCAACCACAGTGGGTGGCGTATGTTTCTCCATTGGTGATGACCTAGGTCGGATGACTTGCTTTGGCCTTTGAAACGTGGGTAATAGTGACTCTGTGCCACTTTGGAGCTGAGATGCTGGCATCCATCCCTGCTTCTTTTCAACCTTCTTGTGCCCCTGTGACCTGCCGTGGAAAAAGCATGCTCCAGGCAGCTACTGCCCCTGTGTCCTGGACCCCAGAATGAGACATGCAGAGGAGGCCTGAGCCCACCCTGAAGCCTGAGTCCAGACTGAGCCACGTGAACTCGTTCTACATTAGCCAAGGTCAACCTGTAGACCCATGGATTTGAAAATATGAGTTGGTGCAAAAGTAATCGCAGTTTAAAAGGTTAAAAATAATTGCAAAAACCGCAATTACTTTTGCACCAACCTAATGTGTGCTGTGGTAAACCACTGAGATTTCAAGATTGTTATATGACAAAAAACAGACTAATAATGCCAACAAAGGTGAAAAACTTACAGAAAAGGGCTGCCGGGCACCTCACAGGTATCCAGGAGCTGGGTGTGATAGAGAAACCATCACACCGTCAAGGCCAGGGGCTGCAGGAGTCCACATCTCAGAGCCGACCAACCACGGGCACCCCATGGGCTGCCTTCTGGAACTACCCAGGCCACCCAAGCTCCGGAGGGACCCACCACCCTGAATGGGATTGAGGAGGAGCTCCTGAACTGCATTTGCCAAACTTTCCGAAGGTGAGACCTGAAAGGAGTGGACACTACCGCCCTCCAGGTAATATGCGACGAACTAACCTGGCAAGAGAGGAAGGGCTCAGAAACAAAAACTCCCAGGACTGCGCAGGGCATCTGGGATGATCCTGGAAGAGTTAAGAGTCATGTTGATTTGGAAGTCTGTGCAGCAACTCTGCTCACTGCTGAGATTCAGGAATGACTCTGAAACAGAGAAAGTGATTCCTAATCAGTTTAACCGAACGACAGATGACTCTTTCCTGGGAGTCTGCGGCACTGAGAGAATTGCTGTAATTGCACGCACTTGGCAGGGACATCAGGCGCCTGCCTCTAGTCCCTTAGGCTACAAACCCTGGGGACCCCCAGTTCAGGGACCCTCCCACTGAGACTTGGTTCCCTGAGCCGGGCTGACCCCGTGTGGATGTTGACCGCAGCCTGTTTGCATGTGGCTTGAATTTTGGCTAGGGGCTTTCTAATTGCAGCCTCATTTGTCATTGAAAATACGCATGGAAATTAGGATGCACTTGGAATTTTGATTTTAGCCTTTCTTTGTGCTTGGAGAGCCACGTCTTCTGCCATCTCCCAGGGAAGCCTGCAGAATATGCCATGCAAGGGAACCTCTGTGGCTTTCTAGGAGTTTCAGTTACTCAGGGAGAGTTGGCAACTGGGCCTCAATGTCAGCAGTCTGGATTCCTGCCCTGGCTCGGCCACCAATGACTGTGTGACTTTGGACAAATCTGGTCGTTGCATTGAGTGTCAGTTTTGTTCTCTAAGACATGGGGATAATAAAAACCAGCCTCAGAGGGATGTTGTAAAGACCAAATGAGATGATGCTGGTAAGTGCTTATCACCTAATGCCATGGCAATCTGATATGTGGTACCTACACAGTAGCTTCTGTTACTATTATTTTTGACAATAGCAAAGTGTTCGGCAGGTAATAAGTACTCCGCAGGTGGTAGAACGATTGCTGTTGTTGTGATTATTTTCAAAACAGATCTCATGGTGTGCATCTCATGTCTGAAATCCTTCATTAATCCTCGTGCCCTCAGAAGTGGTTTTTACTGTACTGTTTGGTGCCCTAGGACTTCTGAGGCTGAGTACTTGTCTGTTTGATGGTCAGGAATCTGGCTCAGAGTGGTCCCTAATGGTCCAAGATCACAGAATCCACCTTGGTTCCCTCCACATTTCTTCCCAATGTACCTCCTAGTCCAAGCACACCAGACTTCTCTCTTTTCTTAGAGCATCTCTGGCACCTTCATATTTATGCTGCTTTGTGCAAATCATTCCCTCGGCCTGGAAGCTTCTTTCCACTTCTCTAATCGTCCAAAATATACCTTGCTCAGGGAACCCCCTGAGACCCTCAGGCAGCATGTCTTCAGTGTCTCTGTTGGAGCCTCGCCCCAGGTTGTGAAGGTCTGTCTGTCTTTGCATTGGGCTGTGACCCTCCTCACCCCACCCCCAGGCCCCTGGCCTGGCCTAAATCCTCCCTATTATCCCAAACTCATTGACTAAGTGCAGTACGAGTGGTTCACGAGCCAAACTGTGGTTCATGGCTGGTTATAAATGAGCCAGGAGGGCTTAACGCAGGCCTTCTCATCCCTGCCTCACCCCTGCCCTGGGCTTGTACGCATGAGAGAAGAGCCAGTGGAACAGCCAGAGACCTGCGAAAACCCGAGCCTGCGCCCAGCTTCCTGGCCAGATCTGCACGTATTAGCTTTGTAATAAGCACCATAGTAGGGTTGCCAGATAAGATAAAATATAAGATGCCCAGTTAAATTCGAATCTCAGATAAACAATTTCTTTTTTGTAGAATATTCCATAAAATATTTGGAACTTAGTTATACTAAAATTATTTGGTTTTGGTATGAAATTCACATTTAACTGGAGGTCCTGTATATTTATTTGCTAAATCTGCCACCCCTACAGCACACACCCTGCTCTGAGACAGGCACCCCAGGCATGTCTGCAGACCTGGTCTCTGAGAAAGTTTCCCAGGGAGTGTGTATGCATGCTAGCTCTGGGCATGGATCCATGCAGGCCCACTGATTTTCTAATACTACGTTTCATAGATTCTAAAATATCCGCCTCTTCCCATTTTAGCATCTCTACAGTCAGGGCCTACGTTATTGTTTTACAACTGCCACTCTTCAAGTAGTGGTGGTGATGTAACCACCACTCACTCAACATGTGCAACCTCCCTGGTTATGCTGGGAGGCCTGGCTGGGCACCAACAGCCAGCGCCTCGATGGGTCAGTCAACAAAATATTCTGCGACCATTTGAGGAAGGAGACTCCTATATCTTGTTTATTGTCTGAAAATCTCCTGTTGACACCTACTGAAAAGATCAAGAAAGAGCTGGCATCCCAAATGCAATATGGATAGCAATAGCTTGGAAGAAAATCCCGGAGATGCTGGTGGAGCGCTTTTGAAGAAATTCAGCATCATGTACACTCTTGATGTCTTAGGATGAGACTGTGTGGGAAAACATGGATATTGATGACTCTGACTTGAAACATGATCCAAAAGAGTTGGACCCTGAGTAGGAAGGTTAGGATACTGTCAGCAATTCATTGCACATATAATATCCTTTGTACTTATAATATTTCTTGATATATAATAATGATTAAATAAGTATGAAAGAACATTTTAAATAAGTATAAAGTAAAAATCTAAGTGATGAGAAAGCACTGGGTCACAGTGTGGTTTCCTTTCTTAGTAGTATATAAAACAATGATTTCCTTTATAATCAGTGACATCTTAGATGGGGTGACATGCAGTTAGTTGAATTCAGTTAAACCAGCAGTCAGTAAGCCTAGACTAATTGATGGCCCCTGCAGAGATGGGTCTTGATAGGTGTTCATTTTTTAGGAAAACCATGTTCTTTGTATAAGGACGGCACGGGACATGGGGGGCTAGTGGCATTTTAGGAGGGACCGTTCTTCATTATGTGGGAGCGTTCCATGCATTTTAGGATGTTTAGCATTGTGGACTTCTACCAAGTTCTGTAGTGCCTCCCAGTCATTGCGACCACTGACAAAGTCCCCAAAGTCCCCATACATTCCAGACGCCCCCTTGGGGGCAGTGCCACTCCTGGTTGAGTCCACTGGGCCACAGGGTGGTTTGACACAGGTCTGCCGCCTGTTGGCGCATAGCTTGTCCTCCCCACTCCGAAGCCGAGTCCTCGTCTTCCAAGAAATCACAGCACTTCCAGGATTATTTAAGCCCGAGGTGTATGCTCAGCTCTGGTTGGGACGGGTTGGGGGCACAGCCCCGGGGATTTCCGCCTCCTCTGTCAGGCCCCAGGCAACCTTCTCGGCCCTGTGTCCTCCCTTCCAGGAACATTTTCTCTGTATTCCTATCGGCAGCCTCGGCGAGAAAGGCACGTTGCCTCCTTTTCATTTACATGGGGATTACCGGAGACCAGAAAAGTGCTTTAAAATGATATAATGTCTCTGCACCTCATCAAACCCTTCCCCTTCCACCAATTTCTGCCTGATTTACAGTTAATATTGCACACTCCCATCACCCTGCTGGAGAAGCGGTGATTATTTCTCCATTGCTATAAAGAATGTAAAGGAGATGGGAAAAATCAGGTGAATTCAGAGAAAGTTTAGTGTAAAAAAAAAAAAAAAAGTGCTGGGGGAGGGGGTGTCAGGGAAGGCAGCATAATAATGGGAGCAAAAGTGTTCCTGGAACCAATTTCAGAGTCAAGCGATTCCTCCTCCAGGCCTTGCAAAGTCAAGCCCCTCCTCCAGGAGTGGGTGTGCTGGCCCATCTGACAAATGCACAGGGCTGGGGTTGGGGTGGCCCTGATCTGGAGCCTTGCCTGGGGATCTGGTCTGGATAAAGGGTCCCACCAAAGAAGCAGCTCACCCTGAGAGGGTGAGAGCACCGCCTGTCCTTTCCCCCTTTCCCCAGACAAGAAGGTCTGGTGAGCGTGTCAGCTTCTGAGTCTTTAAGACACAGAAGGTGACTCTGAATTCACAGCTCCTAAATAGGGGTTTGTTTATTCTGCTTGGTGTAGTTGAACACTAACAGCCCTAATGGGGGGTCTGGGCTCAAATCATGGCCCTGACAAGTATCAGGTGTAAGACCCTGGGCAGTCATTCACATCCCCGAGCCTCAGTCTTCTCATGTATAATATGGGACACACTGGCGTATGCTAAGTGCTAGTAAAACAAGAAGTGCTCATTGTCTTTACCCCCCATCAATCACTCCGTGCTCAGCAGCAGCAGCGTCATTACCATCCTCTGGCAGGTGTGTGTGTGTGTGTGTGTGTGTGTGTGTGTGTGTGTGTGTGAGACCATATGCTTTTGAGTTTGTCCTTGGTGATTTCACCATTAAGGAGCTGAGTATCATTTGTGAGTATTCAGAGAAAAGAGATGCGCCACGTCTCCCACATCATCCACCAGTCAAAGAAAACGAGGGAATCCATTGGATTTACTTTCTGTTATTATAGTAAGCCAGTGTCGCAGTTACCTATCGCTGCATAGTGAACTACGAAAAACGTAGTGACTTAAAACACAACCATTTCAGTATTCGCTCGTGATGCTGCAATGTGAGCAGAGCCTGGTGTGGAGGGCTCGTCTCTGCTCCATGTGGCTTCACTGAGGGCTGGCTGGCACAGCTTGATGTGGGTTGTATCGTCTGGGGCCTTGGGTCTCACTGTGGTCTGAGTGCCTCTGTTGCTCGATGGCCTCTCCAGGTGGTGATTTCAGCACCTGGTGAGCTCAGCATCCTCACAGCAGCAAGCTGGCCTCAGTCTCCTCAGGCTTCTTGCTTTGTGGCTGGTTTCTTGAGCACACACACAAAAAAACAGAAGCTGCCAGGACTTCGTAAGGTCTAGGTTTGGAATTGGCACACGGTCCCTTCCGCCACATTATACTGGTTAAAACAGGTCATGCGGCCAGTCCAGAGTCAAGAGGAGGTGGCACACAAGAGCACGAAAACCCAGTGGTTCACTGCGGACCACTCAAGTGGCAGTTCACGACAGCTACGTCTTGGGTATCATTATTTTTTCCCCTCTTCCATAATAGCTTGGTTTTGAATTTGTACTTTTATGCTTACCACTTATTGCACATGGATCTTTATTTTAAGTGACCTCAAAATCAAATCTTTTTCTTTCTCTTTTGGGGGGTGTTGGGTACCCCTTCCTGTTTCTATAGCTATTCACTTAATCCATGAGCATCTCTCCCTGTCTGTAGGGTTGTCTTTATCTGTTCTTATCTATCTCTCACCTTTGTCTCTCTGAGATTGTTTCTATGACTCTCTCTGTTCTGTGCACATTGTTTCTCTCTCTCTCTCTCTGTTCTGTGCACATTATTCTCTCTCTGTCTCCGTCTCTCTCTCTCTCTCTCTCTCTCTCTCCCCCTTTACCCCCTTTAAATTTCCTGCTTTTTTGTCTCAATTTCCCACCATCACCAATTTAGCCAGAGACATAGTCCTGTCGTTGTGTAAAACATGTCCTCCTCACTGGTATTGTCAGAGAGCTTCACGTTCAGTCTTTGGCAGATAATCAGGGATTTCCTGAGCAGGAGACGCCAGCTTCCCTAGAGGCCTTGCCTAGATATCTGCCAGAGGCATCTAGGGATTCCTTTCCTTCCTCCCTTCTCAGCATCTGGCCTCTGGAGCCTGAGAACTGCCCGGACCCCAAAGCCTTGCCAAGCCTGGGGGTGAATGCCTTGCTTTCAGGGGCCTCTCTTGGGAAGAAGGGGGGTGGAGAGGAAGTGGGGGTGGGGGCAGGGCAGGGATGCGATGAGGGAAGTGAGACACGCCTGGCACACTGCGGGTGCTGAACACTGACCGCTGAAATAATGACTGATGAAATGAATGAGTAGCAGGCCTGAATCTGGTTCCCTAAAGTCAACTGAACAAGAAATATTACATTTCTTATTTTTAGAAAAAATCAGATTAATTTATAATCTGAGCCCCTTCTCCTGGGAGTGTGCCGAGGAGGAGCCTGGGAGTAAGTCGTGCTGTATAAGAGAAGCCACCTTCTCTTCCATTTCATTCCCTGCTCCAAAGGAGATAGTTCTAGTGGAAGGAACATGAAACTTGGGTCAGGATGATCTGAGTTCAGATCCAGGTTCAACATTTCCCCATGATGTGACCTTGGGTAATTCATCCATTTGAATCTCAATGTCCTCATCTATAAAATGGGACTAGTGATTCCTTCCTCCAAGGGTGGTTGTAGGATTCAACGGGGGTGATGAGAGGCTTCCAGGACAGTGCCTATCACAGGAAAGGGGTCAGGAAAGGGCTGCTCTTTGGCCCCCTAATGTGTCAATCAGATCACATTATCTTACAAAAGTAGAGAGAGCTTCTAACTACAATGACGATTGGCTCATGGCCACTCTCATTGGACCTATGAGCTCTTCTGGCCCCTGCAAACTACCTTGAAGCAAATCCCAGAATCAATGTATTTTCTCTTCCCTTATATATGTGTGGACTTTTACATAATAAAAAATAACAAAGTGGGGGTGGGAGGAGATAGCTATGCAGTGCTCCTGGTACTCATCCTGGGGTACCAGGGGACTTCCTAAACTCCTAATCAGGGAACAACATAAGCAACAGTAGAAAGATTTATATATTTCAAGAAGCAACATAAACACAATTAAAGGCAATCAAACTGCAAACAAAGATTTTCAACAAGGATTACTATAAGAGTTAATATCCCTGTTATATACAGAGCGCTCTGACAATTCATTAAGATAACACTAACACTTCTATTATAAAATGGGAAAATAACATAAACAATTCACAGAAGATGAAATACAAATAGTCAATAAACATGCGAAAAGATGTTCCACTTTACTAGTCATCAGAGAAATATAAATTAAGACAAAATAGCGTTTCTTATCTACCAAATCAGCAAAGACTTAAGAACTGGTAATGCCCAGTGTGCCAGCAAGGACGAAGTGACACAGCACTCTCATATTCTGTTGTTGGTCATTTAAATTGGCATCTCTCTTCTCAAAAACAAGTTGGGACTATGTATTAAAAACCTTAAAACACACACACACACACTTTGGGGCTGGGATTCTGCCTCTAGGAAATACTCAGAAATTCAGGCAAAAATTTATACACCATGACATTCATTATTTATAATTGAAATTTTTTTAAAAAAGGAGACAAACTAAATATTCCATAGTAAGAGAGTGATTAAATAAACTATGGTACATCTGTATGATGTAACATTCTGTAGCCATTAGCAATTATACTTTCCAGGAATTGTTAATGACGTGGAAAATACTCTCTAATGTTAAAAGAGAAATACAGGATAATGAACTGTGTGTCATCATGCTGTATAATCCCAATTATGTAAATAAATAAATATACATTTAAAAGGGTGATCAGTGAGGCAGAACAAAAATATTGTTGAGAGATTCTGCAGTTTTTAAAAGTCGCTGGCAGATTTAACTGTCTACCAGTCTCTGGTGTTAAAGACAGACGTCACATTGGAAAAATGGTTCTTTGTTTTAGGGGGTTTTAGTTATACAAATATAGGACAAATATCCATTCAATGTTCTTAGGCATAATAGAGAGAGCTGGTGAAATACTCAAAGGCAGATAATGAAACTGAGAAGTAAATATTCTATTATTGTTATTAATTTTCAGAATGAAAGACCGTTTTGTGGTAGAGTAGGTACATCTCTGAGAGAGATCTTTTTGATATTAAAGGATTCCCCCCCCCCCCCTTTTTAGGGGAAAAACAGTAAGGAGAAGGGAAAGAATGCTTGACAGAGGGCTTCATTCATTCATTCAACGAGGAATGATTATCTCCTACACACCAGGCTCTGCTCCAGGCCTCAACGTACTGTCAATTACGACGGAGTCCCACTGCTCTTGGGGCTCCTAGGGGAGACAGACCGCAAACCAATAGAAGTATAAGGTGTCACGATTGCTATGGAAAAGGAAGAGGGCAGAGGCTGGGGAATTATGAGGTGGGTGTTACTTTATGTGAGGGCTGGGGTCAGAGAAGCCACTCTGGGAGGTACCTTTTGAACAGAGCTCTGAAGGAGGTGATGGAGTGAGTCATGCGGACATGTGCAGGGGACGACAGCAAGGGCAAAGCCCTAGAGATGGGAATGTGTGGACGATGTGAAGACTATCAGGGAAGCTGGCTGGTGTGGCCAGGATGGAGGGCAGGGGGAGACAGGTGGGAGAGGTGAGAGGGAAAAGGAGGGTGGGGTCCTATAGGCCTGATAAGCACTTCGGATTGCATTAATATTTAAAGCAACCTTACTGAAATACAATTTGTACGCAATAAAATTCACCCATTTTAAGTGTTCATTTGATGGGTTCTGACAAATGTCTACTCCCATGTAACTACCACCTTAGTCAAGATACAGAACATTTCTATCACCCGTGTTCCTCTGGGCCGTTAGTACCAGCCCACCTCAGCCCTGGGCAGCCACTAATCCGCTTTCTGTCTCTGTCATCACACAGTATTCACTCTCGTGTCTGGCTTCTTTACTCAGCATATTGGTTTTGAGATTCATCTACATTGTGTATATTAGTATTTTGTTCCTTTTTGTTGCTGAGCAGTTTTCCCTTGTACTGTATACCCAAGATAATTATGCATTTACCTGTTGATGACATTGGAGTTTTCTAGTTTGGGGCTCTTATAAACAAAGCTGCTGTGTTGTGGATGGACACATGTACTCATTTCTCTTGGGTGAAAACCTAGGGGTGGACTTTTGGGCCATAGGATACATGTATATTGACATTTATTTAGAAACTGCCAGTTTTGCAAAGCGGTCGTGCATTTTACACTTTCACGAGCCGCGTAGGAGAGTGGTAGTCGCTCCACATCCTTGGCAACGCTTGGTGTGGTGAGTCTTTTTAATCGTATCGTTTTAGTGGGTGCGTAGTGGCATCTCGTGCTGGCAGCATGACCTCAGGCAACTTCCTTAAGCTCCCTGAATTTGGTTTCTGTGCCTGTATAATAGGAATAATAATAGTTCCTATCTTATAGTGATTTTGTGAGGCTTAACTGTGATAATGCAGGGAGAGCATTAGCTCAGTACCGGGCAGTGCTCAATAGAGGGGAGCTAGTTACGTTACCCTTGGCAGAAGGGGTGCTCTCTGTGCCCCCAACCACAGGCCACCTCTCTTCAGCCATCAGCTTTCTACCATGTTGCTAGAGCCCACTGGTCCCCCTTGGTGAGGGTCATTGTGTCTCTTTATTCTTGTCCCCTGACCTCTGACCCGTGAAAGAGGAAGACTTCACATCACTGAACATCCTAATAATGTCTGTGCTGGGTCTCACCTTCTGTCCCAAGTATCTCTTCAAGGCAGTTTCCCAATGAACATGGTTTTTACCTAAGAAGAATACTGGGAACAGCCATTAGGGTAATGCATACTTTTCAGTGATCTCCAGCGCTGCCAGGGCTAGTTCTTATGGGAGTGAGGGCTCTCCCAGGGACGGGTAGGGTGGCCAGTAGCGGAGGCAGGTGTCCGACAGGCTTCAAAGGACAAGACCTCTGTACGCCCCGCTGGCTGCCTCCACCCCGCAGCTGTGACGATCCCACCTCCCCGCTCTCCGTTCCTGCTTCCTCAAGGAGATCTTGAATATTTATCATGTATTAGGTGGAAAAAGAAGTGGAACAGGAGGAAATTGTGTTATTGCATATGAAATTTGCCTGAAAAGTTTCCACTTTCCTCTAGTTGGAAAATAGTTTTGATTTGAAATATGAAGCTTCTCTCCAACTTATTATCTCGTAGACGAGAATGGAAAATGATGCTCCTTGGGTTTCAGGTGGAGCCGCCGGAGGTGGTGGGCGTTTACGGGCACCAAAAATTGTCTGTAGAAATTGCCCTTTGTGCATCAAAATTGCAAATTTCTTTTTTCTTCTCTTGCTGCTTCCCCCCACCAAAATTTGCCTATAGCTGCCAGGCGGGAGGGAGTGGGAGGAGAATCTAGTGGGAGGCAGCAGGTTCCCCATGTCGGATAGAACACCAGGCTCTTTTTGTCTTGGACACACATTTGACTGCAGCAGCCTTTGCTTCCTCTTATTCTGTTCCAGGCTGGAAGGGATTTCTCAGGCCACAGAACGCAGATCCCTCTACAGCAGGTATTCTATGCTTTTCTGGTCCCTGCTCCCTTTGAGACTCGGAAGATAGTTGTGGATGCATGCTCCAAAAAAGCACACATACACACTAACTTGTGAACATACCTTCAAGAGATTTGTGGATTCCCTACATTTAATCAACAAGATCCCTCCAGGTCAAGAACATTCTACCGCAACGAAATCCTAATAGGTGCCATTTATCAATCACTTAGTCACTACACTAAGCATCTGAACAGTTAACACAAGTAAAGGTGCTTAGCATGGAGCCTGGCACACAGTCAGTGCTCTTATGATTGTAATTCTCATGTAAACTTCACAACTCTCAGTGCTATTATGATCCCTAAGTTATAGATGAGATTCTGCAGGCCCAGGAACTTTGCGTAATTTACCAAAGGTCACCAGCAGTAAGCAGGAGGGGTAAGGTCTTCCAGACTCTAGCCTGATGTTCTTAATATTCACACTGTAAGTGGTCCTCCCCTCTCCTCACACACCTCCAGTGACGGGCCCCTGCAATCACTCAAGCTGGGCACCTGTCCATGCCTGGATTACCGTGACTCTTACAAAGTCTTTCCTTTACCTTGATTAGAGTAAAGATGAGGGAGGCCCAAACTTGCTCCCTAATCTTGGCCCTGTCCTCTGTGACCACACACAATGTAGGTACAACTGCTGTCCTACAACAACCATGCAAAGATTTGAGTCCAGTCACGCTGTCTTCCAGCTCAATTCCTTTCACTGCATCCCAGAGGTTTGCTCAAGGTCACATGCCTTGAAACTGGTGGAGGCAGGATTCAAACTGGGTGTATTGGTTTTCTGTGGCTGCTGTAACAAATGACCATAAACTGGGTGATTTGAAACAACAGAAATGTATTTTACAGTTTGGAAAACCAGAACTCTGAGATCAAGGTGTTGGCAGGATTGGCTCCTTCTAGAGAGTCTAGGAGAGAAGCCATTCCTTTCCTTTTCCAGCTTCCGGTGAGTGACAACGCTCCTGGGATGGTAGATGCATCACTTCAATCTGTCCCTCTGTCTTCTCATGGTCTTTTCTTCTATGGGTGTCCTCTTCTTCTTTTAAGGATATTTATCACTGAATTTGGGGCCTGCTCGGATAATCCAGGATGATCTCATCTCTAGATTCTTAACTTAATTACATCTGTAAAGACCCATTTTCCAACTTGGGTCACATTCAGAGGTTCCCAGTGGACATGTCTTTTTTTGTTTGTTTGTTTTGGTGATGAGGGTTGAGGCGGGGGAACCATTCAACCCACTACCTTGGGCCTGGCTCTTTCCATGCTTTGTGCTTGACTACTATGCCCTAATGAAGAAGTCCTACACTGACAACCCATGAGCTGAATTCACAGAAACATTTGATTTGATCGAACACTCTTTTAAGAGCAATTGAATTGATCACTATCCTTTAGAAATTGGTAAACACTTCTGATATATGACTGTGTAAAACAGCATTTTCCCCTTCTCCTCCTGGAAAGCATTGCAAAACAATACAATGAAAAAGTGTGTAAACTTCATTTTTAATGAAACTAGAAGACAAGTTTAGTCCCCAGATTCTAATTGACGTGAAAGGGCTGCCAAAGCCAACTGAAACCAAACTGGCTCTCAACGAAGGAAGAGGAGACAAACAATTCAACAGAGAAATCTCAGCAATGAGAGGACTCATTGCTGCAACATCTCAAACATTTTCTGAATGATGGTCATTTGGGTGGGCCCTAATCCAGTATAACCGGTGTCCTTATAAAAAGGGGAACTTGGACACAGAGACAAACGCTCACAGAGGGAAGATGATGTGAATACACACAGGGAGAAGATGACCACTTGACCGTAATGATGCATCCACAGCCAAGGAATGCCAAGGAATGCTGGCAAACACCAGAGGCTAGAAAAGGCAAGGAAGCGTTCTCCCCTGGAACAATCAGAGGGAGCACGGCCCTGTCAGCACCTTGATTTCAGACTTCCTGCCTCCAGAGCTGTGAGACAATACATTTCTGTTGTTTTAAGCCACCTAGTTTGTGGTACTTTGTTACTACAGCCCTAGTAAATGAATGGTAAAGCCTGGGTGCTGGGATTGCCATCTGAATATTAGATAAAGTAGAATTTAGGATAAAAGTCACTAAATGACACAAAGAAGAGAACTTTCTAAATCTAATGATACAATATATGTTTATGTATATGCTAATAATATTATACAAATGTCATATACTTAGTGGCAGTGAAAACAATGTGGTTATGAACTCTCTTTGTACCAAATAAAGGAGCAGCCACATGCAAAACAACAAAACTTATGAGAAATATGAGGAGAAAAAGAAATACACTCCTTGTAGAAGATTTTACTTTTATTCTGTTTGACAGATTAAATGGATAAAAAATAAATATGAATAAATAAGACAGAATAATATAATTAGCAAAGTATGACTTATATATATGACAGAGGGAGAACTCTTCTGCTACAGTTTTTCCTTTAAGTACTGATGGGACATTTCCCAAAATTGCCCATATGTAAGACTACAAATTCAACCTCAGTATATCTCCCCCTCAAATAAAAATATGACATACATTGTTTTCAGATCAGAATTCAACAAGGGTAGAAAATAACACAATCAGAAAACAAAAAGCCTCTGCTGTGAGGGGCAGTGGGAACAGGTGAGAAGTGCCAGAGGAAAATGCATAGCTTTCAATGTTCCACCTTCAGTTCAGTAAACGAGAATGTAAACAAAGCATCCAACCCAGGAAGTTGGAAAAAGAATAACGAAATAAACCTGAAGAAAGCAGAAGGAAAAGGTAATAAAGTAACATGAAAGAATAATTTAATAAATTATAAAAGAAATCATAGTCAAATAAATAACACCCCCCAAAAAAAGGTGTATAAGCCAACAGTAAGACAGATAAATTTATAGCTCTAATAAAGAAAAAATTTGAAAAGCAAATAAACACAGAATAAGAAACAATAAAGTGAAATTAACACAGAGACAAAATTAATCAAAAACCTTTTTGCTCCACTTGTAAAAACAAATTTGAAAACCAGAGTGACTGAAATTTTCTAAGAAAATGTAGTTTACCAAAATAATTACCAAAGACATAAAAACATTCTAAACATACTGATATCCACAAAAAAATGGAAGAAGTTGGTCAAAGAACTGTACCCCAAAATGAATTAAGCCAATGGTTTTACAGAAGAATTTTATCTGCTTTAAAAACAAGTAACTCCAATATTAATTATTTTGTTCTAATAATTGAAAAGAAGGGAAAAAATTCCAGATTGTTTAAATGAATTAAGCAATACATTGGTACCAAATCCCAGTAAAGATTGAACACCAAGGAAATACCAGATTAATTTTAGTTATGACTATCAATTTTAAAATCTAAATAAAGCACTAGCAAGCAGAATTAGCAGCACTTAAAAGTATTATAAATTATATCCAAGTGGAATTTGCTCTAGGAATGCAGGGATGGTTTAACCTTAAGAAACCAATTGAATATGGTAATGGAAGGAAAACTGACTCTGGGTGGTGAACACACACTGTGATATATAGATGATGTATTACAGAACTGTACACTTGAAACCTATGTAATTCTACTAACCATTGTCACCCCAATAAATTTAAGTAAATAAATAAATGCCAATTGAAATGATTCATTATATTGAAATGATTCATCTATGAAAAGGAATGATAAATTTTTGACTTAAAAAAAAGCACTCAATAAAAAAAGAATAGATGGATATTTCCTTAAGATGAAAAAAAATCTGTCTCAGCTCAAAAAACCAGTATAATTCGCAATGGTAAAATGCTGGAAGATTTCATACTAAAATCAGGAACAAGAGAGGACTTCCCATTTTCAGTACTATTATTTAATATTGTTCTGAAGGCAGCAGTTAATAAAATTAGATAAGAGGAAAAAATTAGAAGTATGAAAGTTGTAAGAGGGAAAATAAAATTATAGTTATCAGATGATATTACTGTATATTTGGAAAACCTAGAAAGATACACTTTAAAACTATTGTCAACAATAAGAAAATTCAATAAAATAGCAGTGTACAAGACAAATATACAGAAATCATTAACTTTTATGTATATAAACAACAGTTAAAGGATATAATGGAAGAAAATGAGCTATTTACAATATCAACAAAATGATAAAATATCTAGTAATAAATTTAACAAGAAATGTCCAAGGCATATATGAATAAAATAAACAAACAAACCCTTTAAACTTCTCTGAAGGATACCGAAATAATCTTGGATAAATGGGAAGTCTGTCTATATTCTTGGATAGGAAAACTTTTTAATTTTTTTCTAAGTTAATGTTTAAGCTTGACATGATCCTAATAAAAATGCCAATAGCTATTTTGTGGAGGGAGAAAGGGGGAATTGGGAACTAGACAAGGTGTTTATAAATTTTATATATATTAAAAAATAACAGGCATAATTCTTCTGCAATTTCTTTCTTTTGCTCAAAATTATATATATATATTTAAAAACTTATTCATATGGTTATAGATCATTCATTTTAAATGCTGCATAATACTTTTCCATTGTGTGAAGACACTATAATTTATTAGTTCTCCTGTTGATGGATACATGTATTTAGGTTGTTTCCTGGGTCATGGAATGTCCTTAATGGTTCAAATCATCCGTGTGTGTGTGTGTGTGTATGTGTGTGTGTGTGTGTGTATGTGTGTAGAGAAAAAGAGAGAGAGAGAGAGAGTGCTTGGGGCTTCTGTACCACCTAGGGAATATAAACCAGATGTACACATGACAGTCACCTGGGATTTTGAATCTTGCAGACTATTTAAAATTTGTTTCCATCCACAGCCCTAACTGTTTGCCTGATGCTTTATTGGGCTCATGGAAAAAGTTTCTCTTGACCCTTTATAAGAGCTCTGTACTCTCACCCTACACAGTCTGGAGACCACTTGCTCTGTGACTGTTAAAATCCCAGCCCCCAAGTTATTAAGTCCAAGACCCCTGTGGACCACTATAGTATCTCTTTCTCCTTCCTGCTTTGGGGTCTCTTGTCTCCTTTGACTCCTGGGAATTCCAGTTCTTTCTTTAAGCTTAACTACATATTCATAATCTTTATGTTGCATTTTCCTTAGCCTTTCTATGTGCCTGTGGAAGGTGAGAGGCCCTTTTGGGGTTAGCTCTGTTCACTGCGTTGCTGGAAGTCCAGGGCCCACAATGGGTCCCCAGTGCATTCCATCTTCTCTGGTTGCTCCAGCCAGTGAGTTCTTTTTGTGTCTGACTCTGGCTCCCAGCCTCCTGCTCTATCAGCTCTGGAGGCTTTTATCCAGGTCATAGAGAGATAGAATCTGTGTAAGTGCTGTGCAGAGCACCCAGCACACAGACTGCCCCAAAAAACTTTGTGTGGGTTTAGGACATTAAAAGCAGACATTAACAGAAATCTTTAAACTGTTCTCCAGGTTGACACTAACCCATTAATTAGCACAGACAGTGGACTATTTCTAAACCCATGGGGTTACATTGCCAATCCGCCATCTGTGTCATGTCTACCCTGGGAATCTAGGATCTCTCTGTTGGGGGCTGGGGTTTGGAGAGTGTAGGAACAGGGGAGGAAACTTGAACAGTGCTGGGGAAATACTCCCTTGGGGGCTTGCCCTGCAGGAGTCATAACTCCTGGGCCAGAGAGAGAGCAGGTTGACATGATCAGCAGAGACCTCTAAGTGCTCTGATTTGGGGTTTTGCCACTGCAAACAGAGAGTACAGAGCCAGGGTTCTTCCTATCATCAAGAATTTTGATATGTAAGTGAAGAAGAAGCTGTGAAGACTGGAGTAGAGTCCACCAGGCAGGAACTCAAGACAGGTGCCCCACTCCCAGGGACCTGGGGGGAGAGTGCAGCTCACTGGTCCCCTGGGGGCCTGGCACAGGTCAAACTCGGAGTTGCACAACTACTTGCATCTTCTATCTGCTGGTGGGAGCGCTGGTGGGGCTCCTGGTACCCAGCAAGGCAGGTCGCCATTGCTTACCAGTGGACGGGATCCGGGCAACACATATGAGTGATGGAGGTGGGAGGCACTGATGTACTTGTCCAATGTCACTTGCTCACGAGGACTCAATGGAGCAGGAGATTCTGTAAAGTACTGGATCATCCTGAGGTGGTGGAGTTGAAATATCACTCACTGAACAGTATTCATTCTCTTCCACTCAGTAGAGTACAACTTTCTGATAAGGAGCAAGCAGAGATCCAGCAAAGATGTCAGTGTTTGCCAAAGATTCAGTCTTGCAGGACTAAAGCCATGTAGGTGATTTAGGGAGTGTTTCAGGCAGTTTGTCAAAAGTTATCCTAATGTTAATTACCTAACTTGGCACAGATTTGATTAGAGGAAGTCTGGCTGCAGTAGGGCCTCCTGCTAGCAAGGGGGCAGCCAAGAGCAGCTGGGACACAGAGGGAGGAAAGGAGCACTGACTGGTACATGAACCCAGGTAGGGGAAGATGGGGAAGCATGTAAGCACGCATCTGGGACAGGGTGGGACTGAGGAAATAGCACCGCAAATGCCTTTGGGGACTCCAAAATTCCCTTCCCCTGCACGCTAATATCGCCTTGGAAGACCTGGGGGCAATGCTATGCCAGGAGGATGCTATGGTTTTTACTGATTGTGGTTTATTGCACAACAGAAAGGAGGCAAAGATTTCCTATGACTCCTGGAACCTTGAAACATCCCCCGTTCCCAACTCTAGGGAAAGCTATCCAAGTTTGGCAATTTCCACAGGGCTCTTCCTCCATCTTTTTTCCCCCATAATCTATAACAGCAATTCTCAATCAGGAACAAGTGTGCCCCCCAGGTGATGTTTGGCAATGTCTGGAGACATTTGGTTGTCATATAACTTGTGGGGGCAGGGGTGGGTAGTGTTATTGGCATCTGCAGGCAAGGGCTGCTGCTAAACATCCCACAACGCCCAGGAAAGCCCCTCACAACAAAGAATTCAACCCCAAAATGTCAACAGTGCTGAGGTTGAGAAACACTGACCTAGAGTCATCTTCTCACTGAGCTTATGTTTTCAAAGGCAAGTGCCAAGCTTCAGGCTACTTTTGATTTCAGCCTCGCCAATGCCAACGTCCCCGAGGCAAGAAGTCCTGGGTATTTTCTTAGAATTGGTAAGGAATTACAGAGATAAAATATACATAGTTCTCCAATTCTCCTACATCAGGGAAAACAAAATGTAAATTAAAATTTCAATCTATTATTCTGCCACCTCTTCAACTTGCCAAGCTTTGAGGTGTCTAAGGACTTCCAACTTGACAATTTTACTTTTCTCCTTTTTTTCCCCCCACTTTTGGCTTCAAGCATCAGTGTGGGATGGAAGTTGAAAGTGTGGGAGTGGATGAGATCACTCATGGAGCATTCTCTCTGTAGAGTGGGAAGAGTAGAGGAACGAGGACAGAACCCTAAGGGATGCAAACATTTAACGAGGGGCAAAAGAGAAGAGGGAGAGAATGACGTTCTATGAGGGACCAGGGCAAGAAGCAATGAGTGAGGTGGGAGGAGAATTTAATTCGAACACATCACAAATTTTAAAGCACTGACTATGTGCCAGGCACTGTGCTGGAATTCAGAGAGGCTGGTGTACTGGGATCCAAAGAGTTTCAAGGAAATGAGGGATTCGTTTGTTCATTCATGCATTCATTCATTCATCCATCCATTTATTAAGCAGCTATTTATTGAGTGCCTACTATGTGTCAGGCACTGTTCTGGATACTGAGGTCAGTGGTAATCAAAGAAAGTCTCCACACATGCAGCTGGTGGTGAAGAAGACACATAAGGAAAAGGTGGAAAAATGTTGAGAGATTGATTAATCAGGATGAGGGTTGAAAAGAGACCATTCAACCCTCTTTTGGGTTGGGGGACCGTAGAGGGCAGTTCTGGTGGGCCGATGGGTGCAAGACCTGACTGCTTATGACCCAGTGCAGTGACCCAGGGCAGGGACAGGGGAAGGCCTGCCACACAGTAGGCCTCACCAAATGTTGGACAAAGAAGCCAGTTTCTGGGTCACTGCCTACAAATAGTCTCAATCTCTTTCCCTAGTGATTTATTGAAGCTGCTGTCATCGCCTTCGCACTTTTTCTGAAAAGTTTTGCGTAAAGCAGGAAATAAAAAGTGCCAGAGCCCTAGATTCAGAAAGGGGGAAGGCGGTATTTATTATTCCTTTAGTATAAGACAAGGCATAGCACCAGGAAAGGAATAATCAAAGTTGACAGCTCAGAGGAGATGACAGGAAATGGTTTGGAGGAGTCTCCTTTGGTCACGAATGCTAAGAGAATTTGTGCCGAACCAGGGAGTTAACTGTGAGAGATTTTGCCTCAAAAACATGTCTAATTTCATTTTTTAAACCCTTCTAGTAGAGGTGAAACAGGCTTGTATCTGTGGATTATACCACCCCGGAGGCCTTCATAGTAGACATGAAAATAAATTAGTTATGACAGTCACTTCCTGAAGTTGGCAATGCGAGTTCTCACTTGAGATCCAATGGCCATCAGAGTTGCAGTGAAAGAGGTTTAGGAAAGCCTTTGTGTGCGTGTGTTTTAGGGCCTGGAAGCAGACTGTTGTAGGAAGTTCACGGTGATGGTAAGCCCTCCAAATATGATGAGAACAAGACTTGTTCCTGAGGGCTTCTTTGAAGAAAAAGCGTGCGGATACCAAAATCTACCTCCAGTTGATTGATGTTCATGCCACATCGGGAGCCAGGAGCCTCTATCTGTTCCTGTGTGACTGCAGGCAGACACTTGCCTTTTCTGAGCTTCTGCAACACCAGGGGATTGGACCCACCATCTGTGCGGGTCTGATCTTGTTTTTGCCTATTTAGGGCCCATCCTCCATTTGTCTCATAATAGCATGTTGTTTTCCCTTGGGCAACCCCATCTCCCATCTTGAACATTGTTGGTGAGCTTATCAGTCAAATTCTCCTCACTTCCCCTGGCCAAGAGGAGTCATGTCTGCTTCCCACCTTTTCTGAAGTCTGGTTCAACACTCTTTCCTTCAACCCTGTAAACTATCCCATTACTTCTGTTGAATTCCCTTTTTGCCTCCATTAGCAAGCATTGCTTCTGTTGCTTGCAACCAATGAATCCTAATGTTACATGGCCCTTTGGGAACCCCCGCTCCAATTCTGAGGTCCTTGGTTTGAAATATAAATGCAAGACATGACATTTATTTCTATTATATTAAATGTCCTCTTGTTGGATTAAGCCCACTGATCCAGCAAGTCAGACCTTTTGAGATTTCTGATTCTGTCACCCAACATATTTATTATGTTTCTACTTTACGTCACCCACAAGTCTCATCCCAAAGCCACCCATATCTCATGTGTGCGTTTATAAGTCTGGATCGGCCTCAGCTCTGTGCTGGGCTCTGGCTCAGTGCTGTAGATACAGACATTTCTTTGGAGAACATACAATGTAATTTGGTGGAGGATGTGAAAACAGGTATTTGCAGCACAGTGTGTTTGTTCTGTGGGAACCAGGTAGGAGTGGGAAATGCAAGCAGAAGTGACATGGAGCAAGTACTTTCCAGGAGTCCAATTGGAAGGAAAGGCATTCTGGGAAGAAAGCACGGCAAATACAAAGGCAAGGAGACAGGGCAGTTAGTGTCATGTTCAGAGAACTTCTCCTGGTGTGGTACGTCAGTGCATGTAGCTGAGTACATGGAAGCGCTGTCTGCCTGGAAAAGTGGGTGAGAGAGAACACCAGTGTCTTTTTTTTTTAAATAAGTTTTTAAATTTTTCAATTATATACACAGTCTTGACGTGGCTTCTTCTGTATGTTCTTAGTTACAGGACTTCTGTTCAGCTGGACTTCGGGTGTTTCTCAATGATGGTTGCTCTGTAGTTTAGCTGTAATTTTGATGTGGTCCTGAGAGGATGCAAGCACAAAGTTTACCTGCTCCGCCATCTTGATCAGATATTCCCGAGAACATCAGTGTCTCCTTGAGTGTTTCCCAAGGGCCAACTGAATCCAGTGATCTCGCAGTTTTCAATGTAAATAAACTTGTGGGATTTGTGCAGGGACACTTCTAGGCATACAGCTCCCATTGAGCGGGTCTACCATGTGAGATATCCACATAACAGGTGCTCTTGGAGGTCTGCCTATGTGCCCCACTAGGTTAGGGCAGGCTTGGCCTCTGGGCTTATGAAAGGTGGGCAGGATCACTCAGTTCTCACCCATCGTGGTCTTAATCCAAGATTTTCCTAGTCCTTCCACCTTCCACATGGCACTAGGCTTGTCCCTGTAAGATCCTTCAAGTTCTGGGGGCCTAGAATGACTTATGTTCTGAATTGAGCACCTTAGCCCAGCAGCATTCTGTCTTGCAAAACCACCACTCTGCCAGCTTCACATGAAGGGGCCGTTTAATATGCAGCTGAGAAACAGCCCTACAAAGCAGAGAAGATAAGGTGGGAATGTTGAATATTCATTTTCGTGGTTAGAGGGTGTTTTTCCTATGATTCTGTTATTCAAATTAGCTTGGATTGTAACTTCCATTTCAACAACAAATGCTTAAAGAAACACAACAGGATAATCCCCAGTTTGTTCTCCTGAGATCTCCAGAGTGACCTGCTCACCAGAAAACCCCACCTTAAAGTCAGGGACCTTGGCTGACCATTTCTTCTACCCTCATAGACCTAACACAGCAGACAGGAGGAGAGAGAGCTAGCTGTTCTCTGGTCCTGGGGTCAGTGTCCAGAGTCCCAAGATCTGCCAGTTAACCTACAGCTTTTGACAGGGCAGTGGGCCAGCCTGACCCCCCAACTCAGCTTAGGAAGCAATTGGACAGGGGGTCAGCTAAAGATGTCTGGGGGTCACTGTCTCATGTTCCCAGTGTAACAGTGAAGTCCATTCTGTTAGACCTGGAAACTGAGTCTGAGATAAGATAGGCACAGCTCAGTGATGAAAAGGTGAGCAGCAATTAGCATTTATTTTATAATAAAATATTTTTGCATCCATCCATGTCTTTCCATCTTTGCTGACACCTCTTGGTTCAAGCCTGGATAGACATTCACCTCCTAAAACTTCTTGCTTTCACTGTTGCTCCTCTCCAATTTCCACCTGGCAGCCAGAGTGATTTTTGAGAGTTTAAATTGGATCATGTCACTCCTACTTGAAAGCCTTCCATGATTTCCCATTGAGTTTAGGATAAAATCCATGGGGTACACAGCCTTCCGGGCCAGGCTCCTGCCTGTCTCTCTGAACCCCTCTTTTTTCACTGTCCTCCACATTTACTGTGCTTCTGCTATCAATTCCTAGAGAGTGCCTCAGTGCCTTTGCACTGGCTGGCCTCCCTCTTTGGACACAATTCCCAGCTCCTCTCCTAGTTAGCCCATTGTATCTTTCAGTTTCAATATCACCTCCTCAGAGAGGCCTTCCCAGATCTCCTCTCTGAGTCAGTTTCTCTGTATGAATCTTTTATAACACTCTCTTCATTTTCTTCCTGGCCTTCCTAGTCACAATCTGTAATGAGTTGTTTCTTTGTTATCTGTCTCCCTATTAAAAGGCAAGTCCCCTAGGCAGGGACCTTCTCTGCCTTAATCATCACTGTGTCCTCAGGAGCCAGCATAGTGCCTGATAAATATTGACCAATGGATTTATTGGGCACCACCTATGTGTCAGGTTCCTCATATGCTTTTTGTCATTCAATCTTTACAATAACCTGTGGGGTTGGTCAATATTCCCTATCACAGAGAGTGAAATCAACTATTGCAATGTCACACAGTGGCAGAACAAGACATCGAACCTAAGTCTACTGGCCCCACAATCCATGTTTTTTCCACCCTCCCCTCTGCACTCGAAAGCACAAATCTTGGTTTTGCTACTTACCACCTATGGGACATAGGGCAAGGCCCCAACCTTTCGAAACTCCTTTCCCTCATCTGCAAAATGTGGGCATTAATAAAATGTGCCCCTATACTATAGCATAACATGAACTCTGGAGCCAAATTGCCAGGGTTCACCCGCTACCTACTGTCTGTGTGTTCTTGGATGAGTGACTTAACCTCTCTGTGCCTTGATGCTATAATCTGCAACATGGGCATAAGTGGAGTTGTTGAGAGCATTACACAAGCAAATGTATGTAAAGCCTTTAGAACAGTGCCAGGAACTTACATGGTTGGAAAAGGGTTAGCTATTATTAATATCACCATAAGTTACCATTTATGAACTTAATTGCTTTCCAAACGCCTTCACATTTCAGCCTCACACTCACACTTTGAGGTAAACAGGAAAGGCTTTATTTTTCTATTTTATAGACAAGGAAACAGGCTCAGGAGGTTTTGCTCAGTCTCCCACCCAGTAGGTGGAAGCTGCAGAACTTAAGCCCAGGTCTTACCGAGCCCCCCATTCTTTCCTCAGCATCTCCCCCGCTCTTGCTCTGGCTTCCTCCCTGGTGCCCGCGCTCCCCCTCCGGCCCCACCAGGCTGGCTTCTGCTGATCTGTCTTTTGCTCCATTAGGCGGGGCCGTGGCCCCTGGCCGTCGCAGACGTTCTGCGCCCTTTGCACGCTCCCGCTGCCGGCCCCTGTCCGACCCCGCCCCGGGAGGTGAAAGCAAAGTGAATTAGCACGCAGTCCAGGGCGAAGGGCCGCGGAGGTGCCCGGCAGCTTTGTGGGCGCAGCACTTCCCGGCCTGATATTTGCACAAAGTGCTCTCAGGGCCTCTTTACATTTGCACTCGCCCGGGCCGTTGAGTTAGCGTTTCCGCCAAGCGCGACTTCTCCAAAGGGCGCTTGCATCCTGTGTTTGAGGAACCCAGGAGGATTCTCTCTCTCGCTCTCTCCATCAATCTCTCTTCCCAATTCCAGCTCTCTGTCTCTCCCCATGTCGATCTTCCTCTCTCCCCCTGCACTGGGTCTTCTCCTAGTCCCTCCTGCTGCATCTTCCCTCCGGTGTCTCCCACCTCCTCTCCTTCAACAGGAGCAATAAGGATGGAGGTCTTAGCTCAGGCCTCGTGTTCCCATAGTTGATGCCTCCGTGATGGTTTGGAACTGATGTTTGGCTTCAGGGTTCTTTTCAGATCCTTTCAGAGGGTCCTTGGAGAGTTAGGAGAGCAGAAGGGAAAGGATCTTAGATCCCACCTGGGCCAAGCCAGGTGGCTTTTGGGACAACCAGTGCAGGCTGAACAGTCCAACAGCTTTAGCGCTGGGCATGCGCCGGGTTTGCCTTTTTGCTCCCATTGGTTCCCCTGGGCTTTCTTCTCCCAGTACCAGCTCTCCACACAGTCCCAAAATGGGCTTAAAACTCCTTCTAGGAAATTCCTGACCTTCCAGCCTCTCTTACCAGGTGGCACCTCTAAGCCAGAGCCACCCACCTGAACTGCCAGGAAATACTATGCCCCACCCCCACCCGTCTCCAGAGTAGCCAAGTGGTTCTGGGGCATCTGGAACTCATGGGCTGGTTATTTCTCTCTAGTGGGGAGCAGCATGAGCTGGGATTCCTTGGAGGGACTTACGGAGGGGCACTCTTGAGATTCCTGCAAGTGGCCAGCAGGCTGAAATGGGCTGGGCCTGGTCAAGGAGGTGCCCCCCACGTGGACAGGTGTATCAGTTGATTTTGGAATGTCCATGGTGAACAAGGGGCTGGAGTTTGTGTCCCGGGTGTCACCCCCCCAGGGAGGGTCAAGGCTGGGGCTGGGGAGTGGTGCAGCTCCAGCAGTGACCCTGGAGCTTGGTGTTTGCAGATTTCTGTCCTTCCTCACCTGCTTTGCTCTTCTAGAGGCATCCAGGCTCTCTACAGCCTGCCTGCTCTAATGGTGCATGCCTGGTCTACAGATTAGAGCTGCATTGTTTTGAAACACTTCCGTGTGAACAAATTCTATTAGATCCTATAGCCATTTGCTTTAGTACAAGGAATCCCAACACAACTTTTGTCAATAAGGACCTATTTGAGTCTGTAAATATAATTGCAATCGTTGTGTTGAAGACTTGTTTAAAAATGGTTTTAAATATTTTATCACTTTCATGTGAGAACAAACTATCTTGTTGATGGTACCTGTCAAGAATTTGAAAAGATCCTCATCAAAAGTTTTGATTATTTGTGTGGAGTCATTTGATTAATTGTGTGTAATCATTTCCAGTATAAAACCTTAATTTAAAAAAAAAATGTTTCTAGAAGCAAACTTAAGTTTCTCATTAAAACATTTGAAAGGATTTAATTTGGAAGTTATATACAAACTCAATATTTAATATCTTCTCTACTACTTTGTATTTTATTTTTCTTGTTATAATTATATTGATAAAGGGAATGTAATTTACCAAAAAGCTAATTCGCCGGCTCCTCCACACGAGGTCTGTGGAGGAGTGGGCGAATTAGCTTTTTGGTGAGATAGATGGTGGTAGCAAATGGGAAATTTCTGAGGCTCTCGCCACGTCAAGGTCAGAGGGTATTTTCCCAAGAACGGGAAGTTGTTCTTGGCCGGGAGCAGCCCCAGCTTTTTGGCCTCGCCTGTGCTTTTCCCTCCCAGGTTCAGCCCAAGCTAAGCCGGGATACCGCTGCAAGAGGCTAGATTCCCAGCCCCAGTTCCAGACACTGTCTGTATCTCGGGGCAGAAATGAGCCCTGCTTCCTCCAGCACCACCGGTGCTCTCTTCCCCGCGGGCGGTGGATACGGCTGCTGCTCTGCAGCCAGGACCACGGTTGACAGGCGTGGCTGACGCTCCCTCACTGGGGTTGAGTGCTTCCTTGAAGCGCCCCTGAGCACGCCCATCCCCCAAACCTGCTTGCCCGGGGATTGAACCACTCTGGAGCACAAAGAAACGCGGGTGCCTTGTTACCCCGATACCCTGCCTGATCCCTGGGCCAAGAGATTTGTATGCACTGGGGGAGGAGGACCTAGCTCTAGCAGAAGGCTCTCCCCATTGCTAGCTGTGTGACCTTGACCTTGACCTCTCTGGTTATTCTCTCTAAGCCTCAGTTTGCATTAATACTTGCTTTGCAAGGTTGTAAGGGAAAAACGAGGAAGTGCGTGTAAAAATGTTCTCTTTGTAAACTGTAAAGTGCAGTGTCCACGGAAGGATGTGATCACCGCTGTCAGCATCAGCAGTAGCGCTATGACTCCTACTGGACCACAAACGAGCATTGCAAACTTTAGGAGCAATGCTACAGTCAGAAGCGCCTCAGTGCTTCTGGCATCAATGGCTGGTGGCAGGGGGACTTGGCTGGCAGAGGATCCCTTCCACTCCAAGATCCAGCTCAAATTAGAGTCTCCAGTAACAACCTAGAGCCCTGCTCTCTCATTTGCTAAACAAACATTTGCTTATTTATTGTAAAAGAGCTTTTCTCCCTTTTCCCATTCTGAAAGTAATACATGCTCATTCTAGAACACTTAGAAATATAGACATGCCGAGTGAAGAAAATAAGAGTCGCCCCCAATCCTGCATCCATGAATCAATGTCTTGGGTATGCACACATCCCCCCACACTCCTTCAAATATATTTTATAAAAATGTTATATCATGTAATACTTGCTGTTTTGTGATCTGCTTTAAAAAATAGTCTAGCAGTAATTTGTGAATGTTTACTTGATCATAAACTATCCCCCTACAACATGATAAGAATCACTGCCTAGCTGTCCACACCATTAAACATTCAGTGGTACCTACTGTGTACAGAGCCCTGAGCAAGCCCCTCGCAGAGAGAGGGGCGTGTAGAGCCGTTCCTGTCTGCCCCCTGGGAACTCACCATCCTGCAGAGGAAATCCAATCACCCCAGGGAGATGGGACCCGCTGAAACACAAGACAGGTGTGTTAAGCCTGCAGCAGGGGTACTAGGAGGGAAAAGACATTTCCAAAAGAGGGAGAAGGGAACGTATTCTGTAAGAGAATACTGGCCTAGAAAGGTAGGCTGGGTTTCAACATGTGAAAATGTGGAGTTCTGGATAGCAGGAAAAATGTGAGTTACAGCAGTGTGTGAACACACACGGCTTCAGAAAAATGACAGATCATGACAGGTTCTCTGCTTTTGTGGAAGCTAGTAAAGGAGGTGGGGTTTTGCATCAGTATTGGTGAGTTCAGCCTGTTATCCTACCCAAAGGATGGGGAACGTTTACAGCGGGGTTATATGGGTGACCTTGAGCAAGTCACATAACACAAATGTTAAAAGCAGGAAAGGCTTGATGACCTCCTTAAAACTTTACATTTTATAGATGGAGAATTTGGCCCAGAGCAGGAGGTGACTTACCTGAGATGACACAGCCACTATTGGGGGGTGATGCTAGGGAGCTGGTGGTTGGCTTCAAGGGCAAGGACCAAGCTGCCCACCAGAACTTGGCACAGACCTGCGCCGGAACCTCTCAGAACAAGTTCATTAAACTGAACTGAGCTACCATGGCTCTGATAACCAGCCCAGCGTTCTAGCACTGTCTTGGGGAAGACGACAAGAGGGCACAAATAAGCCATGCTTCCTAAGACCCATTTATGGTACAATCAAGAGGTATTACTTCCTGCCTACCCCACCTCCCTTCCCCCTATGTGGAAGGAGGGCTTCTATCTGAGTCACGCTCTTTTGGTTAGAAGAAACAGAGATCCACTCAAACTGTGTCATATAGAAGGGAGTTTATTGTAAGGATACATAAAATTCCCTTGGGAATCCAAGGATGGGAACCATATAGGGCAGTCAGGACTCATGGGTATTGGAGCTGGGACCTGAAACACTATTAGAGGTCCAAGCAGCTCTGTCTTCTTCCTGGACACCAATCTCTCAGGCTAAGGATTTACCCACCTAAGCATGCATCCAACTATCCATATATCCAACCATCTATACCATCAGCCAGCCAGCCAGCCAGCCAGCCAGCCACCATCCAATCCAATGTCGCATGAGCTTCTGCCCCCAGTGAGCCTCTGCCATGGGCTATCACAGACCATGATAGAGACAGAGATGAACAAGCACAGTCCTTGCTCTCAAGGCGCTGACAGTCTAACAGACAATTGCTGTCATTTATTCATCCCCTTGTCCTTCAGTAAGCATTTCTGTGTGCCAGGTAGAGGCTGGCACTGAGAATGCAGAGATGAGTGAGGCACCCACATCTCTCCAAGAACTCACAGTCCAGGGATGGGGACCCATGGTTACAATCACAGTATAATCTGATTGGTGCTAAAAGAGAAGTTGATAGACTGATTAATTGATATTCCGCCTTGTTCCGTGAAAGATTTAAGATTTAAAGGTATGTAGATTAAAACTCTGGGACGTGTAGCAACGTGGAACTAGTTTTCAATTGTCTTGTTGGGGTCATAGGGCCAGAGCATATCCTTATGGAAGGGAGTGGGGTTTTCACAAAAGGAAATGAAAATGTCCATTGTCAGTCTTCTAAGAAAGATGTCATTCGTACAGCAGGAAATGAGGACTTTGGCAAGCGGGTATTAGGTAGGGGTGAGAAAAAGACTTCTTATCTGGGGAGCAAGGGGCAGTTTGTTCTGGATTCTGAGGTGTGGTGATCACCAGAATATTCCTAAAGGTGGGGGGTAGGAATGAGCGTGGAGGATGAGCTTCCCTGGACCACATGGGAGCAGGCCAAGGGAAAGGCCATGAGTCTGTCCTGAAAGGGACTCTGGGGCACGTCTGGACCTATGCCAGCCTTCTCTCTATGGTACTTTCTTCTCGTATTTCACAGTGACCACACAATTGATCTTTCAAACTGGCAGATCCTAGAGAGTAAATGGGAGGGGTTATTAATAATTACGCTTAGACTGCAAGAATAAAGGGGAACACATAACCACTTTCTTATCACAACCCTTCGGTAAAGTGTCTTTCAAAGTTATGGACTGGTCTCTGTCATCTGGGGAGAAATAGGGAAAGGCCTGTGCTCGTGTTTAAGGCCCATGACAATACTTGAACGCTGAAAGAAATTATTATTGACTCCAAAATGTGAAAAGAAAACTGCAAGATAAAAAAGAATAGGTGTATAATTAAATGTCTATAAAACATTAGGTCAACTTTGTTAAGTGCTAAATTCATAAAAGCTGCTTCACATTTGAAACTAGCTTGCCGATTCAATTCTCTCTTTTCTCAAGAATCCTCAGGAATGACTGCTTAGAAATTATAGCCAAACATAAAGCAGCTGCTCATAGCCAGATAATTTCAAAAGTCAAATGATAAAATTTTTTCAAAACATTTTTACAGCAAGAAATTATACTAACTGAGGTATATGAATGCATTTTTATGTGGGATGGGGGCCTTCAAAAGTCAGAGTTTTCCAGAATCATGAGAAGTCTTTGAAAGGCCCCAAGCACAGGCACGGCCACTGTGCACACAGGGACGTCATTTACGTCATGGGCTACGTGAATGGCACCATCGAGTTGTGCAGTGCACAGCCTACACGGCTGTACGAGGTGATCTTGGATGCCAGGTTGGGCAGGGTGCTCTTCCAGAGGGCCAAAGAGGGGATGGCAGTGGGTGGGACAGTCTCCAGGGAGGACAGTTGTGCCCTGGAAGCAGTGTGTTGAGGAGACAAGGAAAACAGAGCAGAAAACACTCAGCACAGAAGAACCAAGTCTTGGGTCTCTATTTGTTCACAGTCCAGCCGGGGAGACAGCCCTGCACACAAAGAACTAGGGTCAGAGGTGGCGGCTATGACAAGCGCTACAGCAGAAGCCAGAGAGAGTGTAATGGGATGACATAGAGAAGAGGGAGAAGGTAATCCCAAATGAAGGGACTGTGGAGGTTGCATAAAAAGGCTTGATTCGCACTGAGCCGTAGAACATAGCAAGGATTTATTCAGGCAGAGAGCCAGGGGTGGCAAGCCCAGGATACAGGCACACCTGGGGTCCCTGGGGGATCCTACCAGCCTGCTCCTCTGACCCTTTCTCAGCTAAGATGTCAGCCATCAGGTGCTGTTAAATCCCAGCTGGACAAAACGCACTGGACAGGAGAGTGGGGTGTAACTCGGCTGCCAGCAAAGGCGTTCAGATGGGTTCAACCTTTTTCCCACACCAGCTCCTGTCTTGGCAGAGCATGTGGCTGCAGGGGACGTATCCTGGAAGTGCCTCTTCCCTCCACTCTCTTCTGGGGCCTCTTGGCCGAAGATGATTTTTTTTCTTTTTCCCATAAAACAGCTTCCTGTGTACTGTAAATCTGTAAAACTGCTCCCGGTAGGGGAAGAAGCACGCAGGTGGTCTTCAGAAGCCATCCAAGGAGGACTGGTGTTTGAATGAGGTATTGCCCACCCAGCCTCAGAACTGGACAGGGCCAGCCCTGTACCTGGGGGGTAAAGAAACTATGATTATCCTTTTCTACTGATGAGGAAACAAGACAAAGAGGTTGGCTGCCTTGTCCATGGTCACCCAGCCACGACGGGAACCAGCATTCCCATCTCCCTCTGTCAAGCACAGCGGTACCTCCAGGTGACAGCTGAGCTAGATTTTAACACGGAGAGGATCTGAACATGTAAGGATGGGAGGGGAAGTTGTTAGACCAAGTAGTGAGCTGGACAAAGGTGGGTCGCAGATGACAGTGCTAGCCATCCTGTCTTAAAAAGAGCTGACTTTCTTTTTTGAGAGAGGCTGGATTTGTAAGTGTTTTACTTGTAATAATTAGCTCATCTACTCCTCAGAACAACATTATCAAGTAGGTAGGATTAAATCCCATTTTATGGATGATAAAACAGAGGCACAGCAGTGTTAAGTGACCGAAGGTCACATCCCTACGAAGTGTCAGAGCAGGGCCTTGGACCCAGGCAGCCGGGCTCCAGGACCCTCCTGCTTAGCCACTAGGCAACAGTGCCATTCGCATGTTGGACACCTGCTGTGATGTTGCCACATGGCTTGCTGAGAGCTTTTTATGTGTCGTATGTCATCCTCACCACAACATTAAAGGTAGCAACAATTTTTATTACCATTTTACAGATGCAGAAATTGAGATTCAGATAGGGTCAGTATCTTGCCCAAGGTCACGCTTAGCCTTCCATCCTGGGAGTTATTTCTGATGCGCTCCGACTTCATTGAGAAAAGCTTTGCACTCCGCACAATTCCACATTCCCAGATCAATCGCTCCCCGGCTTGCCACGGAGGCCCCTGTCGCCACTAGATCAGTTTTAAGGTTTTCAATAATTCTGTTAAGAGACAGAGCAGCATAAAGCAAAGCTAAAAATATCATTTTTTCTGTAGCTGTCATAACAACATTTGGGCTAATTGATTCTCAATAGAATAATGACATCCAGTATGTAGTGAGAAATATTCATGAAGAGATCTGTGAAATCCTCGAGGTGCGGGCCTCGCTAGCAGCCCAGGACAACTCAGGAATGTGTCGGTGAGGTGTAGACGGCTGCATGGCGGTGTCTGAGCCAGGGGGAGGCCTGACCTCCAGCCAGGGCCACAGCCTCGGGTCTGCATTTGGACATCAAAGCAGTTTAGTCTCTGAGGAGTGTGGCTCCCAACCCCTAGGCTGCTTTAATCAGAGAAAGGTGATGAAAAGATTAGAGGCTATGATTTATGGAGAGAGATTAGCATCGGAGGAGTCAAAGGGGAGAAAAGAGAACTCTCTTCAAGTAGTGGAGATAACAGAGGCTGCTGAGGAGCGTGGGGGGAAGTGGGGTGGCAGCTGCTTGGCTGGGGTCTTGAATGAGTCCTGTTGGGATGGGCAGGAGGGGAGTGAAGCACCTCAGGGTCGGTGGCCACCCAGCCCTGCCCCATTTGCACAGTGGGTCCCGGGGTGCCTCTGGGGACTCAGGCATGTCTGGCAAAACTGTCTCTGCAGGCCTTTGCATGGGGCTGCTTAGAGAAGGGGAACCAGACTCGGGGTCTTTGGGGTGGTGTGTATGGTGTGATCCTCGCCTGGTGGGGTGGTCTTCCAGGCCGGAAGCTGTGATGTCCAGCGCTGTGTGTGCCCTAGGTGCTGCGTGACTGGTAGCAGGTATGGGTTACAGAGGGATGCATTGTTTGTGGAGTGTAGGTGTGCTCATGACACTGGGGTCGGTGTAAGCTGGGTACTCATATTTATTCTACACCTGATAAGTGCCAGGTACAGGTTTCCTCCGCTATCCAAAAGTCAGCCGAAATGGCATAAAGTGAAGACGCAATCACCTTAGGACACATCTTGCTAACAGACGCACAAAATAAATCGAGATAAAGCACAGATGCTCACAGACACAGTTCAGAGCTATGGCGGGTTGATGCTGAGATGCTGAGTGTGGTTTTGGGAAGGAGCTTGGCAGGGCTGCTCTTGCCTCTGTGAAGACTCCCTGCAAAACAACTGCTGACCGCTGTTTTCCCTTTTCACTTTTTTTTGTTTTGTTTGTAAAAGTGAAAATCTCCAGCTTTCTTTTGGTTAGTGAAAACAGGTACGAAATGCAGGTCTTTCATAAAAGCAAAGTGGCATAAAGCAAACTTTTGAAAAGAGGGGGATACTGGTACAGTGCTGAGGACATCACATGCGTGAGCTCGTTTCATTGTCACAGCAACCTTGTGAGGGAGAGACTCATACCATTCTTGTTTTACAGAAAAGGGAAACTGAGGCTCAAAGAGTTTAAATAACTCTACCAAGTCACACAGTTAGTTAAGTGGCAGAACAGGGATGGCGTCTGTGTCTGACAGGCCCCAAACCCCACCGAGTGCTAGAGTGAGGAAACAGAGAGCAGGGGTGAGATGTGACGGGGACAGGATCCTGCAGCATGTGTAGGGCTCATGAGATGCGTGTTCTGTGACTTTCTGTGGGGAGCCCTGTGTGCTGGCTGTGTGTTTTAAACACATGTGTGCAAAAGGAATCGTGTGTGTGTGTGGGCGGGGTGTTGTATCGAGTGAGTCTGTGTCTGTGGGAGCGCCCTGCCCAGGGGCATGAACCCTCCCTTATCGAGGATGTCGCTCCCCATTCCACACTTTCATTTCCCCGAGTTTCACTGGCTGTTAGGTCATAATGTGGCCCCTCAACCATCCTAGTCCTAAATTCCCTCTCTCATGTTCCTTCTGTAGAACATCTGCCCTCTCCTGATCTTACCCTGTTATTTCTGGAAGCCCCCTGGGGTGTCTTGTGTGAGCTCAATAACTGTTCCATGATATTCTGCTCCTGCAATCTCCTCCATGCATGTCTGCAGCCTGGGACTGGTCGAGGTGTGCATATCACCTTGCTGATGCTGCTGGGTCCCCCAAGTCCTCTAGATTTGCCCCCAGGGAGGTGCCTCTGGGTGGAGGTGCAGGCCCAGAAACACCGCAAGACTGTGCACTCCATGAGAGTAAGGCTGTGTCTCCTGATCACCACTCAGTTCTCAGCACCAAGCACAGACCTGGGAACATAGTAGTTGCTCAATAAATAGACATCTTAGATTCCCTGGAGATCCACTGCACTAAACCATCCTGGGTCGCACTTTGTGACCTGGGTACCTGAGAATGGCTCTTTCACCTTCATGCTGCCTGCTGCCCACTCCTCAGTAGGGCACAGATACCAGGCAGCCCAAGGACCCACACCCCAGACAGTATCTCGTTTCCATCCCCATTCCTTTAGTCAAAAACCTCATGCAAATCAGCTCCTTCCAGACTTGCCCACCAGTCCACTGGCATAATTAATAATGGCTAATAATTAATGGGTAACATTTATTGAGTACTGGTTAAGTGCCAGACTCTGCTAAGCTGTTAGTGTGAATTATCTCATTTCGTTGCAAAGCAGCCCCACGTGCTAGGTACTATTTTTATCCCTGTTTCACTGGGGAGGAATCTGAAGCTCAGAGAGAGTAAGTGATTTTCCCAGAGTCACACAGTTGGTGAGTGCGTGCAGGAGCTGAGAGTGGAATCTAGGAGGTCTGACTCTGAACCTTGCCGTGGGGCATGCCACCCTCTAAATGAGGTCAGAACCGAGACCCCTGCTACGCGTATGTCATTAACTTCATGCCAGCAAAGCACTGATGTATTATGATCCTGATTTTACACATAAAGAAACTAAGTTCAGAGCAGTTAAGTGACTTGTCAACAGTCAACTGAGTATTAAAGAGGCCGAGCTAGGATTTCAATCCAGATCTGCTAGCTCCAAAGCCTCATTGCTCATTCTGTGCCACCCCTCTGGGGGACTGCTGACAGTGGTCGGTCACAGGGAGATGGGTGGGAAGAAGGATTAAGGAAGGGAGACCCAGCCAGTGGTGTATAGTCCAGAGCTGGGTGCCAGCGCCTTGGAAGAAAACACTGAAACCGCAACACCTCAAGAGATGTCGGCAAAGAGGGCAGGTAGGTGACCTGGTATTTGCAGGGGATCATTTGGAGTTGCTGTTACCCACAACACAGGTGTGTTTTGGGTTTCAGCCCTTCAGCAGGGAGCCTTGAAAATTATTTCCCAATAGTGCACTTCATCCAGTGGGACAAGACTTACCACAACACTGTCCCTTGGCCTCTTATTGTATTGGGCAGGGAGGGGTGGAGCCCCCTCCGTAACTGGATCCTCATTATGAATTACATGGCATTTCTATCCAGAGGTAGCATGTGATTAAATAGAAAATAACAAAACAAAACAAAACAAAACAGGTTTTAGTTCGCACAAATCCAGGCCCTGCTGTTTATTCGCCATGTGACAATGGGTCAGACACATGCTTCTGAGCCTCAGTTTCTTTATGTGTAAAATGGGCATACTAATGTTTTCCCTCCCTACCCAGTAGGGCGCTGGGGTAAGGCTTCTGCTTTTGTAGCCAGGGCATGGTCCCTCAGAACGGAAGAAGTCTGGTAGGGAAGGCAGCTTAGAGGAGCAAGGGAGTGGAGAGGGCATGGAGGCATGTAATCTGTGGGGTCAGGTCAGGATGGAAATCCTCACTCCAGCCTGTTCTGAGTCCAGGAGTATAGATAGCACTTCTGTATCAGCAAAGTAGTAATGTTTTCATTTTCCAAGATGAGCTGATTTTGTAGTTCATTCATTCACATATCTATTCTTTCAATAAATGTTTATTGCTAACGGGTATATGGGAGACCAAGTACTGTGGGAATCCCAGTGGTGAAACAGACAAGGAACCGGCCCCCAAGGACTTATGGCATATTTGGGGAGATAAGACATACACATAGTTACTAGGATATGAGACACAGGGTGGCACTGGCCAGGAGGTCCCGTGGGAGTTTATAGCTGGGGACACCACTTCCAGCTGCAGCAATAAGGCAATGCCTCCTGGAAGAAGTGGCATTTAGACTTCAAAAGTAGCTTGAAGGATGCAAATATAGTGTAATGCAGGGAATGACTCTTCCAGGGAGATCGCCCCTCAGGTATTTGAATGCAACCCTGTATATGCACAGTGTAATAATAACGACGACAACCAACAGTGTGTATGGAGAATAAAGTGCAGGTTCCGAGCCCCAGTTCACTCAAGGAGCTTATGCCCCAGAGCAGGTACGAGATGGGAGGTGGAGCCTGCTGTCTCCCCAGTGGCTTTCAGGTTCTCTGCACCTCTTTTCCTGTGAGTGTCACCATGAGGGTGAAGCTAGTGTTAAAGGCATGCATCTGTCATGTACCGTGGTCCCTTAAATCAAGCTAATAACCTCATCTGGTGCTTAACCCAAAGAAAAGCGATTTGTTCCAACGCTGAAGGAAAGCCCGGCTGTGCTGGACTTACTGAGAGATGGCACATTGGTCTCCCTCCTAAGGGATTTGTAAAGGTAATTTTGACCATGCCTGGTTTTTCCCTTTATACGCCGACTTGAAACACCGTCTCTACATCACACAGACTCGTGTCTTGGGAGCCGTACGGCGAAGGGTGGCGGTGGGTCTGTGAGATGTGCAGGGAGCGTAATTAAGGGCTTCATGACTGTTAAGGGCCCATCGGATTCCAAGGCTCATGAGCCGGCTGTGATCTCTGGAATCCTCATTAGAAATTCTCTCCCGAGCCCCGGGCATATGCTTTTGCTCGTCTTTAGTAATGGCAAATCTTCATGCTTTGAGGTTGGATTGGATTTCGGGAAACAACCACAAGAGGCATTTGGAGCCCAGCCTGGTGAAAGAACAAGCTGGAAAATGTGCTTCTGGTTAAAGGGGAGGTGTGACTCTAACTGGCACACGGGGATGCCAAGTTCAGGTAGAACCAGAGCAGGAAGCTGCAGGGAAAGCTCCGGAGTTGCTGTAGGGAACGCCAACCTGAGGGCAGCAGAAAGGGAAGTCCGTCTGTGGGCCTGGGCGGGGCCATAGTGGGTACCCCATCAACTTGATGAATTTTGTCTCTCTCCCACAGACTTGGTGTTAGGGAGGGTTCAGGGCTGTTTCCAGGGTGTCTAGGCCCAGTAGAAGCCAGCAAGTGTCTGGTCTGTGTCTCAGAGGCCATGACAGAGGTCCAGCGGGAGCTCCAGGCTTCTCTGTGACTAACTGGCACTATAAGACCTCAGGGGCCACCCAGTGAGGAGCATTCTCTGGACCTCGTCATCCCACAAGCTGGGGGTTGGCTAGAGGAAAACTTGAGGGACTACCCACCATGTCTTCAGGTAGTCGGCCAACCAACAGACCCCACCAGGGCTTGGTCTGCCCAGGACAAAGGATCTTCAGTAGCCCTACTGAGCTGCCTCCGTGTCCCTGCAAACTCAGGGCCCCGCAGGGATTTGGCATACTTGCCCCTCCCTCCCCCCATCTGGGGCTATTGGCCTAACTCCACAGTGACCTTTCTGTGCCCACATCCCACACCTACCGATGATGGGCTGCCTTTTCTGGGTGACTTGATCACTGACTCCAAAGGCCAACTCCAAAACTTGGGGCACGTCCTGAGCTTGCAGAGGGAGCCGTGTTTGAGGAGACTGGGCATGTTTGTTGAAGTGTTTACTTTACAGTCCTCCCCAAATAGTCTGCAAATGGTGATCCATCTGGTCTTCTCGTCCTAAGAGGCTGAACCCATAGGCTCTGGGCTCTGAAGACAAACTCCAGAGTGATCCCTCCGAGGAGGCAGCTGACCAGAAGCTCACACCACATGTGCACACACTCACACACTCTGCTCACCCCCTTACCCTCTGCACACTCTTATTCACCCAACCCACTGCCTTACATACATGCACACTCAACCTGCACAGAAACACATACCCACCCACTCCCAAATATCTCACTCACAGCTATTCACACCTCTCCCCTGCACAAATGCACAAAACCACATGCCATTCCCTGCGCATTCCTGAGGGACAATATCTGAAACCATGTGTAAATGCCCCTCTCCCCACATGAGCTTTTAAGCAAAATGACACAAGAGAAAAAGAATAATCTCACAGTTTGATGAGTTGGGCTTAAGGGCTGGAAATGCCACACATGGACCATGCAGTCTTGGGCAAGTCACTTCTCAGTACCTTACTTTCCATATCTGTAAAGTGGGCATAATAATAACCCCTCCCTCCCCCAAGGTCATTGTGAGGATAGTATGAGCTGATGGAGGAGTGCGCTTTGCTTTGTAAGCTGCAAAGTACCAAAAACGTTCATCATCAGAATCATCACTGTTAATTCCAACTGAAGGACTGGCCATACTCAGATTAAATGGACCTTCCTCTGCCAGCCTATCCAAATTAGAGTGGGCCATGCAAGTCCATCTCAGGTGGGTAGAGCCATTTGTCCCTGCCACATGTGAGGCCTGTGCCCCCTCCCCCCGTCCCTGGCTCAGGTGGTTTAGCATACTGACCCAGGAGATCAGAGATGGGTGTTGGAGGTGGAACTGGTCAGTGAGGACCCAGAAGTGGCCAGGCGATTCCCAAAAGAACTTTACATAATCAATGCAGCATCTATTAGAAAACATCTATATGCAAAGATGACTCTTGCCCCAGCAGATGAAAAAGTGATTATTGGCAAATCCCTGACAAATGTTTCTGGGATGTGAGGACTTTGGGGAAGGTAAAGAGGGGAACAAAAGGGGGAGATCCACAGTCCTTTCAGCTTGCAAGGAAAAAGTGGGGATCAAGGCCTTGGGGCCTGGGGTCAAGAGATGTTATGGGGGACCCGAGGAGCAGCTGAGCAGATAGCCACTCCAGAAAGGCTCCCGGGGAAGGTGACATGGGGTCACCGGCTGCTGGAGGGACGCACACTTGAATGATGTGTAGATTATGCTACAAAGAAGTGGACGGACCGCAATGTGCCATGGGCTTCCTGTAACTGCTTGAGAAGCAAACAGTTCCAATAAAACAGTCGGGGTAGGGAGAAGGGGTGGGGTGGGGTGATGCACATACAGAGGGTGGAAACTCAAAGAGAAAAACAGTTCTGCCTTCTAATGAGAAGAACTTTCCAAATGGGAATGAGGAGATGAGATTGGGAAGTAGGATTGGGGACCTGCACTTGACACAGGGTAGGACAGTGATGGGCGTTTGGAGATGGGGCCCCCCAGTCTTCTGTCCCTACAGAAGAGATTGAGACCCAGAAGGGGAAGGGCCCTTCCTAAGTTTCCCACTGATGTGTGGGTTGAGGTCTCAGGATACATAGGGTGGAAGGTAGATGCGTCTGTACATGGTGAGATTGTTTGTCTATGTGTGTATAGATATGGATATTTTTCTAAGGTGAAGGACCACAGCTTTCATCGTATTTCCAAAGTGTGATAAGACTTGAAACACATGAGGAAATAGTAAAAGCCAGAACGCTGAGGTTCACGTTCCAGCTCTGCCCCTTTCTGACTGTGTGACTTTGGGCAAGTTCCAGCCCACTTGCACCTCATTTTCCTCATCTGTGAAACAGGGATCATAAAATACCCACTCCATAGGGCTGTTGAGAGGATTCATTAAATAAAATCACATCAAGTGTTTAGCAAAGTGCCTTGCATACAGCAAGCCCAGGAATAGTAGCTATTATGATTTACGCTACTATAGTAATTATATTATTATCTTGAAGATAGGAAGAAGAGCAAACCCCTCTTGCTTGCACTTGGATGCAGTGCATACTGGTGGGTGAGGGTGAGTCCAGCCAGGTCTGGCTCACCGAGCTGGGGTGCAGAGCCAGGGGCTGCTAACAGGAGGGCTGGAGGCAGCCCCACACCCGCCGGGCAGTTTGTATGCAGCGGCTGTTGTGAGAGTGTGTCCCAGAGAGGGGAGGGCTGCTCCATAAGACTGATTTGTTGCCACTGAACCTCATTAATCAAATCTTACCGGAGAGAGCCTCCTGCAGCTGCTGGCAGGTCAGCGTCGGGGAGATAAGTGATGTAGCCAGACCCAGCGAGGGGGAGCGACGAGGCAGCCATAAGTCTTGACAGTGGCAGGCTCTGAAGCAGGAGCTACTAGCAGGCATGTCCTCGGTGCCTGGGGCAAATCTCCGAGTCAGGACAAAGTGCTTCCTCCCAAGGGATGGTCTGGAGAAATCGGGAGCTGGGATGAGATGTGTCTGGGAGCAGTCCCCCATAAGCTGGGGTGTTCAGTGCGTTTTGGGGCAATTGAGTCAGAGAGGACCCATGACATCAGTGGGGCTCTTCAGACCACTGGGTTCGCCTACACAGACACCTCAGCACACTCACGGCCCCATTCATAGCCCCGCTGACCACGCCGTATTCAAATTCAACATTTTTAGTTTGGGCCCCATTTGCTGCTGCTTAGTCGGAAAGTCACTCCTCTGCTCCAAGCCAGTTTCCTCACTGGTAACAACAACAACGACAACAACAGAAATGAGAATTCTGTGCCAGGTACAGCTGCTTAACTTAATTTTCACTGATGATCATATGGTGTAGGTGCCAGGATCTTCCCATTTTACAGAATGGGAAACTGAGGCCACATAACGCTGCTGAGCCATGATGTCACTCTGTTTGGATCAGCCACACATCTGGGGAATGGTGGTCCACTCTGGGGGGGCTGGTCAGGTAATGGGCTCTCGCTGGTGTTTCAGGGGGCTTGTTCTGGATGTTAGTGGCCATTCAAGGAGTCTCAAACCGGTCAGAGGGGCCTCTGCCCTAGTGAGCTGGTAGGAGGCTTCCAGCTGACTTGATTGTCTACTTGGACCAAAGGGGCTGTTTCTACTCTCTCTCTGGGTTCAATTCTTTCTTCTCTGCTACAGGATGCCCCCTGGTGCCAAGACCTGTGCAGTAAATCGAGCAGGGCTCTGCAGACTGACTGCCTGGCTTGGTGTCTTAGCCTCCTCACTCACTGTCTGGCTGTGTGACCTTGTGCCTTCGCTTCTCTGGCTGTCCCCCTTAGGAGCCTTGTTACTCCACACCTGCCCTCCTTGGTGACCTAAGTCCTATGCCTCCTGGAGTCGTCCTTTTTTCTCTCCTCCTGCCACCCCGGGCCTCTCTTCCCAGTCTGCTCACCACATTCCTGGGACCACAGGTTATCTTCAGCCCCTTGACAGAGAGAGGTTGGACACTCCCTTCCATGTGCAGCATCGTCTGCAATCTCAGAAACTGAAAAATGAGGAAAATAATCACCACTGCCCCAGTAGATGTGCAGGTAATAACCACAGTGTTTTTGTACGCTTAGTATGTGCCGAGCAGCGTGCTACATGCCTTACAAGTGTTAGCTCCTGGGATCCTTACAACATCCTGTGAGTGAGGTCCTCTTTTAGGCCTGTCTTACTGCTGAAGCTCAGGAAGGGTGAGTAACGTATCCAAGGTCGCCCAGTTAGTGAGTGGCAGAGCCGGGCTTCAGTGCCTGGCAGGCTGACTGCAAAGCCCATGCCGTGACCCGAAGCCTGACCCTACGGCTCAGCCCCCAGCTCAGAAAGCTGGGCCTACACGAGGTGCTCAGAAAAGCTGGTCCCTTCCCTCCTCACCCTCCATGAGAGAAGCCTCCACATTGAGAGGGTCGGCTGGGCCCAAGTTCAAGAGTTGCTAACTTCTTAGTAGTTCTCTCTTTGCCTCGTTATGGGGTAAAACTGCATTTGGTTTTTAAAATTCCCTTTTTATTTAGTCGCTGTGAATGTTAAGAACTGCCAGTACTGGAAGCTGAGAGCCCATCCATATGCCAGGTTTTAAATAGCAGACTAGAAACAAGTTTACACAGGAAGAGCAAACTCATCCCAAACACGCAGCGACTGCACTGTTCAGACAAGAAACCCTTGCCCCCCACCCCGCCCCGCCCGCGCACCCCTGTCTTCCCACTTCAAACGGTGTCAGAGGGTAATCTTTCTTGTTTTAGAAAAACGTTTCTGAATTCCGTCTGCTACTCTTTATGCATGAAGAAGCAAGTGGTGACCCAGTCACAGATAGCAAGGTGTGCGTTTGGTTTGGGTTTTTCTCTGCAGTGGAGAGGGCCTCGGATAATTTATCTGTGTTCACTCCTGGAAGTAGTTTCCACCTGTCCAGACTCAGAGGTGCTCTATCCTTGCCCCAGCAGCGGATGAGACTGCATGAGGCAGAAGCACACTGGACTCGATAGTCTCACTCTTGCCAAAACTGCGCTGTGACCCTGGGCAATGACTTCACCTCTCTGATCCTCAGTTTTCTCCTCTGCAAAATGGACGGAGCACGATGGTTAAGTGCCTGGACTCTGGCATCACATGGCCAGTGTTCAAAAACCTCAGCTCTGCATCTTCCTGACACTTGAGCAACTCCTCTCTGAGCCTCAGTTACCCCTCCTCTAACGTAGAGGTCATAGTAGTGCCTGCCTTCTAGGGTATTTTATGAGGGTTAAGAGCCAGGATACTGCAAAGCATTCAACTCAAGGCCTGGCACACGGTGAGTGGCAGCAAATGCCAGTTATAGTCACCAGAGCCCTGGACCACCTGCCTCACGAGGTCCTTGTGGGGTGGTAGACATTCTGGGCCGGAGGGTCTTGAGCCCAGAGTTTGGCACTTGCTGTATTCTAATCTGAAGTGGATCTCTATGGGGTGGGCGGTGATCAGAATATCGGGTCCTTGTCCACCTATTTTTTACCAGCCTGAACTCTCTGGGGCCTGTCCCCGCTGCAGCGAGGGGGCGGGGTTGATCTATGAGCTTGGTAACCTGCCTGGGGGCAGGGAGGGGCCCTCTGACCTGAGGGGTAAATCATGGACTTCCCCAAGGGCCCGTCAGTTCCCCAGGAAAGAAGCCCTGGGCATTTGTTATCTCAATGTTTCCCCTGAGGGGCTGACCACATGATTCATTTCACTCACACTAATTGGATGTAAATTAGATGAGAAATCAGTAATTTGTCCAAAGATTTGTCATTCCAGTGGCTCTCCAGGCAGAGCAAAGCTTTGGTCCTGTGCAAACGCTCCCAGCTGTAAAGGAGGCACCTGCCTGCCTTCGGTTTCAGGAAGGGAGAAGCCCTTCCTTGGGCTTCTCTGTTTGCAGTTTTTTAAAGGGATGGAGCTGAGGTGGAGGTAGCAAGGGGTTAAAGAGAAAGAAAGAGAGAGCTGGGGGTTGGGGAGGAGAGAAAGAGAGAGGCAGAGAGAGACACAGAGGGAGGGAAAGAAAGAGGGAGAGAAAAAGAGTGGAAAGAGAAAGGAGGAAGACGGGAGCTGGGGATGAAGGAGAGAACAGGAGAGGAGTATCAGTTCTGGAAAGGGATTGGGGAGTCATTCTCATTTCCATGGCTGCTTTTGGCTGGCTGGAGGGGTGGGGGAGCCTTCAGGTCCTGTTACTTGTGTCAATAGGAAAAAGGATGACTCCGTCTTCCTTCCCCTACAACAATATGCTAATCAACCCCTTGGGCCCTCTCTGGTCTGGGAAGCTGGGCAGCCAATGTCTCTAGGAACCTGATGGCCGCTGATTTAATGAGGGGGAGGGCACAGAAACCCAGGAGTGGGGGGGCCAGGGCATTGTGGAAGGGATGGGTCTGACAGGGAAGCCTGCAGGAAAGGATTGGAGCAGCTGGGGCTCACCCAGACCCTCCAGTGCTGCTCCAGGGTTGGGTATCAGTAGCCGAGCCTGTTCTGTTTATTAGAGACAGGGCAGAGTCCCCTGAAAAAGAGCAGAAATGTAAATGCTTTTTCCAAGGGAATCTGAGGCCTGAGTCAAGGGTATAAAGGAATGGAGGGAAAGTGCTGAGCATGGCAGGTAGAAAAAGGAAATGGGGTCACTGGCCCAAAGACCCCTCTGGGGTAGTTGGATCCTAATTGGGGAATGCCAGGTGGGACCCCTGCTCACCCTTCCAGGAGAGAGGCCCTGAGGATCTTTCTGAGGAAGCAGGCAGCTATTCTGGACTCCACACAGGCTACAGAGCAGAGAGAGCCAGAGGGTACCTGGGGCTGGGGTGTCTTACAAGGTCAAGGCCTTCCAATGAGGCTGGTTCAGGGGGTCTGAGGTGCTGAGAGTTTGTGTTTGAAAAGACTCATTGTTACGTGCTCATTCATTCATTTCACCACTCGACACATATTTATGAAACTTACTGTATGCCAGGTGTGGGGCTGGGTGCGGGATGAGCCCAACAGCCTTGGTTCCCCAAGCTCTGAGGCAGCAGATACAGGAGGGGAAGCAAACACTAATCAAACAACCATGCACATCCAAGTGTGATGATGAACTCTGCCAAGTGCCATGACAGAAAGGAGCAGGGGCTTTGATAGCACATAGTGGTGGGGGGGGGGGGAGGTCGGGGAAAAGAATGCTGAGATAATCAATTCAAAGTGATCAAAGGGTAACTGCTTTTGATTCCCACAAGGAGAAGCACTGACCTTGGCTGCTCAGACCTCGTCGGGTATGCATGTGAATGTGCGGGAGGGTGAGCAAGCAAGAACTTGAAAATGCCTTGTGAGTGTGCAGGCCCGCGTGCTTGAGAGCGTGTGTCTGTGTGGGTCTCAGGTGTGATGGGGGATGATGTATTCTTCCATAGGACACGCACTGATTGTTTTGGGGTATATTTCAAAGCAACATAAGGGGCAGCAATAGGAATCTGGGCTTAGCCTAAAGAAGATCTCAGCTCTGCCTCTTCACTTCATGTCTCCCAATTTAAGAAAGAAGAGAAAGCAGCCCTGTCTCTTGGTTTCCACAACAAACTTTTCTGTGACTCTGTGCATGTTTCATGTGGTTATGGTGATGAAAGTTCCTGGCTCGTTCCGAGTGGGTGTTCAATCCGGGTTTCCCTCACCCCCCTCCCCACAACCTTCTTTCATTTCTTCTTTTCTCTCTCCCTCTTTGCTTAATACTTGATATTCTATTGGGTGCTTATTAAGTACCCAGCATTGTATCCAGCCCTTCAAATACATTATTTCATTTAGTCTTGTTAAAAACAAGACAAACAGGCCCAAAGTGGAGCTGCTTGTGCTAAGCCCCACATCACCAAATGGTGACTTAATTACAGTTTCAACTCCTCGGAAATGGAATCTTAAACCAGTCAATTAAGAATCTCTTAATCGGCATTAGGTAGGAAATCTGCCTCACAGACCACTGCCATCTCCTAAAGAAAAGTGACCTTGCAATAACCAACCCAGTTTTTTTGCCCAATGTAACTTGCTCGTTCCTGCTCCCTTCTGCCTATAAAAGTCATTTTGTGTATCTCCTTGGGACCACTTTCTGTATTCTAGATTGGAGGCTGCTCGATTTATGAATCATTGAATAAAGGCAATAAAATCTTTAAATTTATTCCACTAAATGTTTAATAACAGTTCTTAGATGAACCCTGTGAAGTAGGTATTTTTATCCCCATTTTACAGACGAGAAAATTGAAGCCAGGAGAGGTCAAGTGACTTATTCAAGGTCATGCTGCCAGTGAGTGAAAGAGCAGAGACTCAAACTTACAACTTCTGACTCCAAACTACCTGCTTCTAACCACTTTCATTCCTTTTCCCCTCTCTCCCTCCCTTCTCTCCCTCTTTCTTCCTTCCTGACTTCTATAAACATCTACAAGTTAACCATGAATGAGAGGCTGGTTATTCACATTCCGCCAGTACCCTCTGCTTTACACATGAGTGGTTTCATAACAAGCATCTGATTCATGCCCAACTTCTGAGGACACCTATATCCGTATAACACTGCCAAGTTCCTCGGCAAATGTGAAGGTGTTGAGGGAGAATCATCGACATTTCAAAGTTGGAAGTGCGCCTTCTCTTTCCACACGGGTGAAATGAGGCCTTGGGAGGAGAAAAGGCTTACCAAGGGTGATGTAGATTGACGGCAGAAGAGTGAAGACAGGAAGTCAGAGTGGCCCCTTCTGAGCCCTGCGTGTTCCAGCCAGCACACCTGGGCCCATGCTGAGAAACCAGGGCATTCTTTAGAAGACCATGGTGCACCAGTGCATCCAATAAAAAGGATTCTTCAAACTGATGTAGAACCTGGACCGCTGGGGGCAGAGGCACCACCAACCACGCTAAATAGTTCTGACTGACGACTCCCAGGCCTTCGGTTGCCAAGGGGAATTTTCTCTCTTCAGATGAATCAGGGGCTAACCCAGCTGTTTCGGAGGAAGACATTTACTCTTTAAGGGGCCATATTTCTTCTACCTGTTGATTAGAGGACAGGACACAGAAGGGGCAACCTGAGAGAGGTAAATGTGGCTGAGCAACAAGAGGCTCCCCCTTTTCTCCTCTCTTCTCCTCTAGGGTCCATGCTGGTTGTGGCTGTGGCTGTAAGAGTATTAGCTATGATTTCTACTGACACCCTTCAGGGATACCTGCCGATACAAGAGTCTGAGTGAGGCTCCCGAGTCAGGCAGACTTGGATTCCTGACCAGGGCCTGACACCGAAGAGCCTCCATTTCCCCATCTGTAAAATGGGAATCATCGTCCTACCATTTGTTTGTTAGAGTTGTTGAGAGAATCAACCAGAGTTGTAATAAACACAAAGCGATGCCTGACAAAATGTAAGGACTGAATGAAATACGTAGATGAAATACGTGCCATTGCTCCTGGTACGTTGGAGGAGCCTAATAATTGTAAGTTCCTCCTTCCTCTCCTTTCCCAGGATGATGGTTAGAAAAAGAACCTGGAAGTCACTTCCTGCTTCCACTTTTGAGTGGAGCTTGAGTTTCTTGTAAACTAAAAATCACTTTTCTAGCACAAATAAGTAAAACTCAAAAATACCCAGAGTGTGCAATGGCTTTTTAAAAAATTGAGGTGAAATTCACAAAACATAAAATGAACCATTTTACAGTGTACAACTAAGTGGCGTTTAGTGCATTCACAACGTGCGTCCACCACCATTAAATTCTAAAATGGTTTCATCACCCCAAGAAACCCTGGTCCCATTAAGCAGTCACTCCTATCCCTTCCCTCCACCGAAACTCTTGCAACCACCAATCTGCTTTTTGTCTCTGTGGATTTAATTATTCTGGATATTTCAAATAAATGAAATCAGACAATATGTGACTGTATCTGGCTTCTTTCACTTAGCATAATGTTTTCAAGGTTCATCCACTTTGTAGCAGGTATCATGTATCATTCCCTTTTTAAGACTGAATAATATTCCATTGTATGTGTCACGTTTTGTTTGTCCATTCACATGTTGATGGATACTTATTTCGGTTGTTTCCATCTTCTACTATTGGAAATAGTGCTGCTACAAACTTTTGTACACATGTATTTGAGTGCTTGTTTTCAATTCTTTTGGATATATACCTAGGGGTAGAATGGCTGGGCTCTTGTGGAAATTCTGTTGCCTGTTTCTCAGGGTTGTTGGGAGAATACATGAGAGTTGGGATGGATACAGGCGTGTGGCCTAACAACTAGGAGATGCTGAAAACTGGGCATTTCCTTTCCTCCCTTCTTACTTTTCCTCTCATCAGACTTCTCTTTTCATCACCGTATTCCTTGCCAAAGCTCCTGTGGATTTATGGAGGTCAGTGGGGAGGCAGCCACCTCAGGTTGCTGCAGGCTCAGGTGTCGTCTGCAGCTCACCTGGAAACTGGAAGAATTGGTCCTGAGTTTAACTCTCAGTGTGGGAACTGGGATGTCCTAGAATTGAGGGTAAGAGAAGCAGGAAGTTCTCCAGGCCTTTCTACGTGTCCAGTTATCAGCCATGGGTTCCCAAAAAAGGATGATGAAGGATGGCACACTAGATACTGCTCTTCAGATTTTTGACTCCAAACTGATGATTTGCACAGAACACAACACAAAACCCAAGTGCAGAGGTTCTTGACCAACAGTTGGATTACAATGACCATTAGATTGAACATTTGTTGGTCCAGGGCGGTTCTTAGGCGCTTCCAAGAAAATGGAATTCTAGGCTTATAGAATGTATGCCAAAGTTACTTTTCTTTTCCTTCTTTTGGTCTTTATCTTTGATTCTGTGGATCAACCTCAGATTGACATATATCTATATCTAATCTGAGTGCTTACCATGTACTAGGCACATGACATATATTAACCCAATTCTCATAACAACCCTATTGCTATGGACTAAATTGTGTCCCTCCAAAATTCATAAATTGAAGTCCCACCCCCTCATGTGACTATATTGGAGATGGGGGCTTTAAAACAGTGATTAAATTTAAATAAAACCATGAGCGTGCAGCCTTGATCCTGTAGAACAAGTGCCCTCCTAATAATAAGAGACACCACAGCGCTGTCTCCCACATGTGAGGACACAGAGAGAAGGCAGCCATCTACAAGCTGGGAAGAGAGTTCTTACCAAAACTCAGCCTTGCTGGCACCCTGACCTTGGACTTCTCGTCTCCAGAACTGAGGAAATCAGTTTCTGTTATGTATTTGGTTACGGTGCTCAAGCTGACTAATGCACCTATGCAGTAGGGACGTTAATTATCCCCATTTGACATCTTTGACAGAGAAGTGAAGTCTCTTAGCTAAGGCCACACAGCTGGTAAGTGGCAGGGCCAGAATTTGGACCCTGAGTATCTGACAAGAGCCTGTGCCCTTAACCTCAAGGTCACAGTCACCTCAAAAGCAACATGGCAGGGAAACTGTCCCAAAGATCAGAGTTGTTCTCTTTGTCACCTGCAACTGTGGGGTTAGCCCCTACTTACAAGTCTCTTGACCAGGGCCAGTAGAGGAGAAGAGAAGCGGTGACTTGCCAGTGTTCCCACGCATACCATGAGTGACGTGCCCCACTCAGTAGGCATGCCAGCTTACAAGAGCTGATTACGTGCATCTCTTCCCAAGTCTATATTCAGTGACATCACGTGGGTAAGTTGAAAGCCGCTGTGGTAGTAGTATTACACCCCAGAAACTGGTCAACACTGCAAATCAGAGCTTTTTCACTGGAAAGCCAGTTGTTAAACATTTACCAGTACACTGCTTCATACCTCATCAAAACACAGAGAAGGTGAATGGGGGGCTAGGCTCCTTGGCAGCAGGAGGTGGGCCCTGGTCCTATAGGAGCTTGCCTGATGGCCATCCTGTTTGGTTTTCTTTTCATGGGATCACAGGTCCTCAGGATGTTAAAACTAGAGAGGCCCTTAGAGATAGGCAAGCTCAAGTTCTCCTTTCACAGATGGAAAACCAGGGCCCAGAGAGGGGAAGTGACTTGCCTAAGGTCACACAGCTCATGTCACAGCAATTCATGTCACTGTATATCCATTTAGTCCAAGCTTATAGATCTACCTAGTTGGGGGAAAATGCCAAAGGTTTTCTGGCATAGATTAGACATTGATGCTGCTATTTGGAGAGCTGTTCTGTGAGGATGGGGTAGTGTTTTCCGGATTTCCTGGCTGTTCCTTCCTCCTGCACTTCCACACCCCACAGGGTGTAGTAGAGAGATAAGCAAGATGCGAACACTGTCATCAATAATGCAGCCTCTTCTGTCTCTGAGTGGAGTCCGTAGAAGTTGATGCAAATAGCACAGCTTGTAAATGTGCAGATTGGATTGGAGCCCTAAAGTGCACCCTAGAAAACACGGCTGCGTGTTCTTCATCTACAGCTAATTATAACTTTATTCATTACAGTCTGGCTCATAAGATTATAGACCTAAATCAGGAATAGAATATGTGTTACATATATATTTTTGTAATACTTTCCCTCCGTCAGAAGTGAGTCTCTGCCTCTATCGGGAGGCGTGAAGTCAGAGTCCCATCCCCAAGTCAGGCATCTGCAATGTGGCATTTTCTGTCGCCACCCCACACTTTGCTCAAAGCAACGTAAAGGTGTTAATCAACTCAGAAAGCAGCCGCCCCGCCCGTCCCGCCCGACAAATCAGAGCGACTGTCAAAGGAAGATGTAAAAAGAGTTATTAATCTTTGGGGCCAAATGTTTTTAATTATGTACATACAGTATTCAAATTAGGTTAAAAACGGTTTCGGTTTTCCCTCTGCAGTTTCTGCTGCAGTGCAGTGGGGGCGGGCGAGTGTGGAGGGAGAGGCCCATTTAAGATTTTTCCTGTTCAAGAGGGCTTGACTTTTAAATGTCGGAATCCTAAAGTTCAGCCCTTGGACCTCTTTCATTCTGTCTAGTTCTCTCCTTAGGAGGCCATCCAGTCCTTGGCTTTAAATATTATCTGTATGCCTACGATAACAGAACTTGTATCTGTAGCCCTTTCCTGAGCACCCGCCTCCAGTACCATATAACAATTCTCTGCTTGATGTCCCCTGCTTGGATGTCTCACAGACATCTCAAACCTTACATGCTCAGAATACAACTGCTTTTTTTCTCTATCAAACACGGCCTTCTCCAAGATGCCCCCAGTAACAGCACTCTCCACTGTGAACTCATTAAATAGCACTATCCATATGCTTGTTCAACCTGCAAATTCAGGAGTTACTGGATTCTTCTTTCTCTCACCGCTCACACCAATGAGCAAGTCAGTGGACATCACCTGTAAACTATTGCCTGGCTCTATCTCCTCCTGTCCAATGTCACTGATGTTCCCATGGTCCCAGCCGTCTCATCTATGCCCTGGGCCACAGAAAAGTCCCCTGCTAGTTCCCTGCTTCCTGTCTCGCCTCTCCACAGTCCATTCTCCACTCAGCAGCCAGAGGGATATTTTCAAAATCAAACAATTGCATCCCACTCTCCTGCTTATAATTCTCTAATGGCTGAGGAAGAAACTGCAAACCCTTGGCAATGGCCTCAAGACCTTAGGGATCTGGCCCCAGCCCAGCCTTCTGTGCTCATCTCCACATCCCTACTGTACTCTGGCTTCCTCGAATGCCCTAACTCATGGCTGTGTCAGGCCTTTGACTTGCTGTTTCTTCACCCTGCAAGGCTCTTCTTCCCGCTCTTCACCTGGTTGGAATCCTTCAGATGTCATCTCGTAAGTGAGGCGTTTGCAGAGGACCTGAGCCTGGGCAGAGAGAGGGACGACGGAGCCCCCTCTATTTCCTTGCAGAGAGTTGTGTCCTCTCTCCAAATAAGTCTTCATAAAGAGGGAACTCTCATAGGAAACCAGGGAGAGCTGAATGCTGACAGCCCCAACATGTCAAAATGGGCCTATAGTGGCTGTAAGTTCAGTGGTAGGTAATGAATGCCTGAGCAGTCAATGATTGCAACCCCATTGATCAGAACGTGCTTTGTGACTCTGGGTCCTGGTCCCTAGACAGAAAGCATTGCCATGTGTTGACTTGGGTCATTCTTTGAAGACCTTTCCAAAGAAACCTTCTCTGGTTTCCAGTGAAATGCTCTCTCTCATTCCGTTGCATTGCTAAAGCACTTGGGCTCTGATCTTCCCAAGGACAGGGAGTGCGCTTCTTGCTTCTCTCTCCTCCATGCTTAACATTGCCTGCACACAGTAGGCCCTCTGTAAAGCAGCAGTGAAACTGTCAGTTGCATGCATGGTTGTCTGGGACAGTAAAGATTTGCCTTGCTTTCATAGACTTGCTTTTTCCTCATGCTATGAGATGCTGAGTGCATTAAGGTCAAGATGGGGTCTTACCCACCTTTCTAGGCATTTTCACGGTGCCTGGAACAGTGCTGAGCATTTAATGGGGTCTCAGCACATTTCAGTGGAACTGAATTCCCCACTGAGGTGGCCAATCCATAGTCGTCTTAGCCTAATGAAAAGGACCAATGGAGATAAATGTCAGGTCCCTGTCTCCCAGCAATCTGGTGTCCCCATGCGTAAAGTGGTGGGTGATGTCTTCTGACATTTTGGAAGGAGCAAGGGGACAGTTGATATGATGCTGAAGTCTCCTTTGAGGGTTTCCTCCAGAGAAAAGAGCGCGTTCCCCTTTTGTTGAAGATGGCAAATGAGGCCTGGCATAAAACATGGGCTCACATTGTGTGTGTGTGTGTGCAAACAATGTGTCCAGTATAGAACAGTTTTATATTTTCTCATCTGACTTGAAAGGGTGGCGCTTTGTATAAATCACATTGTTTGAGCTGAAAATTGAATTCTACAGATTTCATTTTGATAAGAGAATTCTGGCTTCATCGCCAACCAACATTTTAAGAAGTCACATAAAGAAGCAATGCCTTAAACACGCATTTTCTTAACACGCTATTTCTGGTAGGTATCCTCATTCTCCCCACTTACTTAACTTGTCGCATCCTGAACATTCTTTGTTTAAGCAGAAGTGTGTGCTGGCCAAGGCAATAGTCTTGGACTAAACACTATGTCCCTTCTTTTGTGGCAGCTTCTATCTGCATGTCACACAGGCTGCCAGTGATGTCAGAAGCATCACCATCATCATCACCATCATCATCATCATCAACGTTCACTCTCATCGAGACCTCTCTGTGTGCCAGGTATCTTGTTAAGCACTTTGCATGCATTGTCTCGTTTAATACCTCATAAGCCTTATGGAGAATGGAGCTCAGAGGTTAAAGAGCTTGCCCAAGGTGTCAGAGTTGGTAACATATGGAGCTGCGAGGTCAATGTAAAGCCTACACTTGAGCACTGTCATCACTACCCAGTAACGAACACCACCCACTCCCTTGGGGCTTTTGATCCTCTGCATTCGCTTTGGGAGACAGATTGGTGTTGCAGGAAGAGCGTCAGGGTTCCAGTCAGGCAGACCTCAGTCCTGCCCCAGCACTGGTACGAGGTAGGGGGCCCTGGGCCAGTTGTTTGGTTTAGCTGGACTTCACTCTCCTCATCCTGAAAAGAAAGCTAAGAATAATATTTGTGAAGTACAAGTGCCTACGATACAATAGGTGCTCAGTAATAATATTTTCACAGTTATTGGACACTTCCTGTGTGCCAGACTAAGAACTTTGTTTTCATGCCTTACCTCATGTAATCCTCAAAACAACTCCATGAGATCAGTGCTTTCATTCTATCTTCATTTTAAAGATGGGTAAATTGTGGTTAGAGAGATTGTTGCTCAACAGACACTGGTTTTGGAATCAGATGAACGTGCGTGTGAAAGGTAACTCTTCCAACTAACCATTTCTTGATGCTGCAAAAATCCCTTTATATCTCTGACGCTCAGTGTCCACACCTGATATGTGAATTACCACCTGATCAGGGTGTGTGGTAGAAATGGAGTGACACAAGGTAGGTAATAGACAGTCAGAAATGTTCATTTCTTTCCCTTTCCTCTCATGGACTTCCTGCTATGTCACTTTCCTCTAAATTCCCGCAGTGTATGTATCTTTCTTATGACGTATACTACAAGTGCCTCCAGGGTTGGGGTCCAGCCTCCTAAGAGTCAGAGGCTATGTCGTCTTTGTCTTTGGGTCCCTCACCACACCTTTCACAGAAACTGACCCATTGCAGACATGACAGACGCGTACATAAATAAATGAAATAAATGACTGTGTGAACAAAAGAAGAAGAGGGCTCCCCAAACAGGAGGCTTCATGGCTGAGCCTTCGTTGAAACTGGCAGCTTTGGCTCAGCACATGGGCAGCACACTGGACAGAAGCCTGTCTCTCTGTCGCCACAGCTGTCCCCTTACAGCAAGGGGAACTTCTAGCCCGTCGCTCTCTGATATGAAAGCAGTCATAAAGCCTGGGAGTCCATGTGCCAGAGGAGAAATGATTCACAGTCGTTGCACCGTGTAGGAAGGACGAACTAGGAGGCAAACTGCTAGCATGCTCCAGGGTTTGCCTCTCGGTAATGTGAGCTTTGCAGTCTGGCCAGGAGTGAGTTTTTTACCATAAACATTCAGGGCATACTGCTTATGTTTTAAAAGTGACGTGTTTTAATTTCCAGCCAAAAATACTATATGTTTGGATTGCAGTTTCTCAAGTTGCTAAAAAATTATTCAGAGGAGATGAAAACCTGCCATGCGGTAGAGGAAGCAGCCTGATGTTTAATGCAAAGGCTAAATCAGTTCTCAGGGGAGCGTGGTCTTCTCTTTAGGACAGGCCATGACAGTGGACACTGCAGAGCTAGGACAGCTTCAGTCTCATGAGTTGGTGTCATCTGTGGCCAACTTGGATTCTTGAGGGCATAAAACAATGTCATGACAATTTGAACTATTTCATTTGTTAGGGGTATATCAGATGCAATAGGGTATAGGTTAAGCTGCAGTAACACACAGCTCTCAATTTCTAACGTCTTATGACAACAAAGGTTACTTTCTTGCTCACCTACATGGTGCTGAGGTCAGCAGGAGGCTCTGCTCCACGTCACCTCACAAAGGATCTGGTCTGCATGGTGGAGCAGCCACCATCTTGAACGTTGCCTGTCACCACAGCAGGATAGAGCTATGGAGGACCTACAGTGGTTGCTAAACCGTTAAATGCTCCAGCCCAGAAGAAACACGTGTCACTTCTGCTGACTGCTCATTGATGACCGGTCACTTTGCTGCATCAAGCCACTAGGAGCCAGGAAATGCAACTCTATTCTGTGCCGGGAAGGAGAACCAGATATCAGCGAGCAGCACCAGCAAGTTCCACATTGCGTATTTAATGCACATGAAATCACTGTGAGAGGAAAAGAGAGAAATCATAATCGTATCTCAGGGGAAGAGAAAGCTTGACTCTTAGATTTTTAAAAAATCCATTCTGAGCCGGATACAAGATTAGTTTTCTCTCTCTCTCCTTTAACTTCTAAGGAATTGTTTATAAATTCTCTCTATACTTGAAAAACAACTAAGCCATTAGAGTTGAGATGGATTCCCTGGTGTGTGTGTGTGTGTGTGTGTGTGTGTGTGTGTGTGTGTGTGTGTGTGTGTGGCTATTAGACCAGAAGACAGAGACAGAAAGTGCTTTAGTCTACTGTGATCCAAAACTTTCCCTGAGCCACTCAAAGGCTTAGAAGTGATTGGAAAGTGGGAGAGTCCGTGACGTCCAGTCCAATTGTTTGGTCTTAAACAGGCTCATCAAAGACCTTCTAAAACAAGAGAAGTTTCAATAGACCTTGTGGTTGGAAGTTGCCTCCTTTCGTCAAGTAGTTCAGTGATGCCTGGGCCTCAAGATATGTCCAGGTTAGAGACATCAAGGCAGGCAGGCTTACACATTGTACTCCCCTCTCGAGGAGAGTGCTCAGGCCAGGTGACATCAGAAATAATACCACCAACAAACACAACCTCTCCCATCTGTCCATATACAAGCTCAAAATGTTGTCCTCCAAACAACCCTCTGCAGGAGACTGAGCATCATCCCACCCATTCTTCAATTCCTCAGAGAACAGACCTAAGGCCTGGAAAGAGAAGATGATTTGCTAAAGGTTGCCAGGTTAGTACGTGGTAGAGTCCGGATTTAAACTTAGGCATCCAGACATCAAGTCCGATGCTCTTCCCATTGTAGTTTCTATGGGCGCTAAGAGCCTCTTCACCCTTAGTTCACTGTTATGAACTGAAATGTTGCGTCCTCCCCAAATTCATACATCAAAGATCTCACCCACAATGTGGTGGTATTAGGAGGTGGGGCTTAGGGAATTCATTACATTTAGATGAGGCCATGAGGGCGGAGCCCCATGATGGGATTACTGTCCTTATTAGAAGAGGAAGCGAGACCAGAGCTGCTGTCTCTCTCTCTCCACCATGTGAACTCACAGCAACAAGGTGGCTGTCTACAAGCCAGGAAGAGCATTCAGCAGGAACTGAATATGTCAGCACCTTGGACTTGGACTTCCCAGTCTCCAGAACTATGAAAAATAAATGTCTGTTGTTGAAGCCACCGATGCTATAACCCAGGCATACCTTGAGATACAGCAGGTTCAGTCCTAGACGACTGCAGCAAAGTGAATGTTACAATAAAGCTTGTCACACAAAGTTTGTTGGTTTCCCAGTGCATATAAAAGTTATGTTTACACTATACTGTATATACGGTATTAAGTGTGCAATAGCATTATGTCTTAAAAAAAACGGTTTAATTTAAAAATTCTTTATTGCTTGAAAATACTATCCCCTGAGCTTTCAGTGAGTCGTAAAATTTTTGCTGGTGGAAAGTCTTGCCCGAGTAACATCAAAGCTCACTGATCACCATAACAAATACAATAACGATGAATAAGTTTGAAATAGTACGAGAATGACCAAGTGTGACATAGAGACATGAAGTGAACAAACACTGTTGGAAAAATGGCGCCAATAGACTTGCTCGATACAGGGTTCAATTTGTAAAAAAAAAAAAACCCTCAGTATCTGTGAAGCACAAGAAAGTGAAGTATGCCTGTGTTTTGTTACAGCGGCCTGAGCAGACTAAGACATTCTCCTTCTGATTAACAGCCTAAAACTCGGACACACATACCAGCTGTCGATAGAACCTCCGTTTCCTTTGTTCAATGTTCTTAAGGGTCAACAGAAGGAGCACTCTGACCTTTATGTACCTTCACTAACTAGTCCCCAGTGGAGGAGTGACTTATTTGATGGGCAAGTTTCAAAGAAGGAACTGGGCATGCTCAGCTCAGCCTTTTCTGTATTTTCTTGGATCCGCCTTCAGAGAGGACACATTTAGGACCTAGCACCAGGTTGTAAGTTTCCCCAGGCAGGCCCTGCCATTTGTGATAGGCATATTGTGGTCAGCCTGTTTACTGGATGGGTAAACTGACACCTGAAGTGAAGTGCTGGGAAGCCCACTTTTGGCCATAGGTCTAAGGCCATGTTCTTCAAATCACCTTCAAAAATGGCATTTTGATTTCCATCTGTATCCTATGTCTTATATTTTGGTTGGTTCCAAACTAACTTATGGAAAGGCAGAAAAGGATGGAATTCATGATCATTCCAAAAAACTAACCAGAAAATGATTAGTCAATTATGAATGGATGAAGGTTAGTGTTGAATTTTTCAGTCCTTCTGTTTTCTTGCTTTCTTATGATTTAAAAAAAAGAAAAAAGCTGACTGAGTTCCAGAGCTCTGTGAAAAGGCCTGCGTTTTGTTTATGTTTGAATTCTCATGCCTAATATAGTTCCTGGTCCATGATAGATCCATAAGTGTTTGTAGAATAAATAAAGTCTACTCTTGGCTCCGGAATCCAGGTCAGGACAATGGACAGAGAACATGAGCCATCCTGAGAAATCTGACACCCGAGCTTTCGGGGTTTGGGGATTTGGGGATTCGGACAGCAGCTCTTACAAAGGTTCTATGTGCGAGGACCCATGAAGACCTGACTCACCAACAGTCTCTGATGACTTCCTGCCCATGCAGGTTTGACCCTAAGCTCAGGTCTATCTTGGGGTGGGTAGGGTGGGGAGGTGACTCCTTATCAAATAGAAGGAAACCTTGGCAGGGAAGCCCTGCTTTCGTCTTGTCGGCAGAGGTACATTTGGGGCCCGAGAGCAGCATTCTCCCGACCCGGGTCCTGTCTAATGGGTCACGTGAATCCCAGGACTCTGATTTAGTCAAAGACCCAATTCTTGAAGAAATTGAAAAATTCTGTATGTGTCTGTAATTGTGTGAGTGCATCTATACACATTCTGTGCACATAAACATAGGCATATACAAACATTATGTGCCAGCATGTTTTTTCATCCTTCTTTGAAGTCCAAGCCTGTGGTCTTCACTTTTCTTAAAGGTAATATACAGTGTCAGGGTTTGTGCTAGGACCTGAGTGTCTGGATTCAGTTCCCAGCTACACACACACACACACACACACACACACACACACACACACGCTTCCTCAGCCTGTAGCACTCTGAGGTTTTAAATGCAACCCCATAGGAGTAAGGAACTGTCCTTCACTGGCTTGGGCCTTTGCGTCTTCTTTTAGGATCCCCCAGCTTTTGATCATCCCCACCGGCAGAATGCCCTTCAGAGGAATTATTTCTGGATGCCTAATGTGCTCCAGCGCAACTCTACTCACTTGGATGTAGTGTCTACCTATTTCTTTCTTCTCGATGTCCCTGATAATGAGATTGTTAATCGAAGCTTTCTGAGCCCAGAGCAGAGTACCTGACACATAATAGGTGTATTAGGGTTCTCCAGAGAAACAGGACGAATAGGATGAATAAAAACAGATTTATTATAAGGAACGACCCATTATTAAGGAAGCTGAGAAGTCCCAGATCTTCAGTTGGCAAGCTGGAGACCCAGGCGAGTCAGTGGTGTAGGTTTCAGTCTAAGTCCAATGGCCTGAGAACCAGGAGAGCCAATGGTATTTGTTCTAGTCTGAGGGCAGAAGCCCAATGTTCCAGCTCAAATACTTGGGCAGGAGATGTTCCCTCTTACTCAGCCTTTTTGTTCTATTCATGTCCTCAAGTAATTGGGTGAGGCCCATCTACGTTAGGGAGGGCAATCTGCTTTGCTGTTTACCAACGCAAACATGAATCTAATCCAAAAATGCTCTCACAGACACACCGAGCATAATGTTTCACCAAGTGTCTGGGCACCCCATGGCCCAGTCAAGTTGACACAAAATCACATCAGGTAATCAGTAAATATCATTTAATTAATTAACTAGTTAATTTATTAATGAGCAAAAATGTTATCGATGCATGGTTGCTTATCACCATAGATGCAGGCTCCTATCGATGGTCCTGAAATTGTCCTGGGCCAGCCTCACACCATGCAGAAGCTGCCCTGATAAAGTGAGGAGAACATTTCTCCCCACAGTCCCATGGCACATATCAGTGTGCATCCAGCTGCACTGTTTGTGATGAGCCCTAAGCGGGCTGCTCTAGGCTCCCATCATCTCACTGAGGTCCTGTCTGCCAACCACATTTCAGCTTCTTTCTGCTGCCCGTCTCTCTATGTCTGAGACCTGCATGGATGAGGGCTGGCTGGGCACACATCTACAAGCCTGGTCCAGAGAAACTGTCCTCCCTAATCCCCACCCACTTAGGGTGTGCATGCCCCCTTCCACGCCCCTCTCCTTTGCCCGCCCCCCTTCTCCAGGATTCTGTAATGAGCCTTTGCAACGTTAGACTGTGCTAAACTCCAAACTTTCCAGAGATACACATGGAACATATGAATCCATTGCCAGCAAGGCCTTCAGCAGCCAGATCATTTTGCCTGATATTTCTCTATACATTTGCTTCCATGCACTTCAAGGTGTTTATGGGCTCATTGTCACACCTGTGGGGGCAGAGTGATGGCCCTTACTGAGCGTTTTGTTCTCATCACTTCTGGAGGTCACTGTCAGTGAACAAACCATTTCTGCTCGTCTCCCCTGGACCAAGGCCTGGCTGTTCTTGGTGACTGGCTTGTCGACTCTCATTGGAAACTGGATGTTTGTGTGCCCCCCGCCCCCAAGTTCTTATGTTGAAACCTAATCCCTAATGTGATGGTATTTGGGGCCTTCAGGGAGGTGATCAGGTCATGAGGAGCCCTCATGAACGGGATTAGTGCCCATATAAAAGAGGCCCCCAGAGAGCTCCCCCTGACCCTTCCATCATGCGAGGACACAGTGGAAGGACGGCTGTCTGTGAAACAGGAAATGGTCTCTCACCAGACCCCAAATCTGTTAGTGCCGTGCTCTTGGACTTCCCGGCCTTCAGAAGGGTCAGAAACGAATTTCTGTTGTATAGAAGCCACCCAGTCTGGTATTTTTGTTATAGCAACCTGAACAGACTAAGAGAGGGGCATTCCTCTGAAGGGCATTCTGCCTGTGGCAGAAAGAGGCAGACTGCAGGCCCCCTGGAGATGGTTTACTCTCTCTGTGCCTCAAGGCTTGAATCTACAACATTTTTGTAACATGCTAAGTCTTGGAAGCTCTGTTTACACATGTCCAGGGTAAGGGCACTTGTTATTACCAAAGGTAGCACATCTCATTGCTAAATAGCCAATAATAATAATAGTACCACTGGCAATAATAGTAATAGTACCACTATGATAATAATTATTACACATAGTGTTTATAGAGTACTTCCATATGCTAAGCACTTTACATGGATTATCTCACTTAATCCTTTCAAGAATTCTATGAGGTAGATGCTTTTCTTAAATTAAAAAAATTTTTTAAAAAAATTTTCAATTACAGTTGACATTCAATATAATTTTATATTAGTTTCAGGTGTACAGCCTAGTGGTTAGATATTTATATAATTTATGAAGTGAACCCCTGATTAGCCTAGTTCCCACTTGGCATTATACATAGTTATTACAACATTATTGACTATATTTCCTATGCTGTACTTTACATCCGCATGGCTATTTTGTGACTACCAATTTGTACTTAATCCCGTCACCTTTTTCACCCAGCCCCCAACCCCTGCACCCCAAGGTTCATTGCAGCATTATTTACAATAGCCAAGATATGGAAGCAACCTATCAATAGACAATTGGGTGAAGAAGAGGGAGATGCTTTTGTTATCCCTCTTTTATAGACCAGGAAGCTGATGCACACAAAGGTTAAGTAACAGTTAAGTGGTGATTCAAATCCATGTAGTCTAACTCCAAGTCATGAGTATTTAAACACCTTATTGGTCTCTCTCTCTCTCTCTCTCTCTCTCTCTCTCTCTTTCTCCCAGCACACACATACACACACACACACACACACACACACACACACACACACACACACACACACACACACACACCTCTCGGTCCTACGTTTGCTGTTTTAGACTCCACAAGCCAAGTCTTCTCACTCTTTCCCATGATAGGCCTTCAGAGTTTTGCAAACAGCAATCATGTCCCCTGAACTACGTACTTTTCCATTCTTAGGAGCCCCAGTGCAGATCCTTCCTTATTCTTCCTGTGACATGGCTTCCAACCCTCTCTCCATCAAGTTTGCTGTACTCCTCAAAGGTTTCAGTGGGTTGTTCCCCCTTTGAAGAGTTCAGAAGTGGGCATAGGCTCAGGTGACCCACAAGAACAGGATTCTCATGTTCCTTATTTGGGACACTGGGAAACTTGCATTAATACAGCCAAAGAGCGTCTGGGAACCCACTTCTAGAATGTTGTCTTATCCTTAGCTACATGTCAGTAAAATCCTCACTGGGAATTTTCTCATTGGCTGTAGCTTCTAAGTCTCTCCCTCCCTGTCTTGTACTTGAGCAGTTATCTTTTTGAACCTGAGAGCCGGACCTGACAATCATTGTCTATTAAGAATCTTAAGCAATGACAGTCTCACTAGGGATTAGACTCAGAAATCAGAGCAAAGCTTTCCTGTCTGGAAGTGAGTGCTAGTTTTGCACCAGCCTCCATTGGTAAGTCATCGGCGTTGTCAATCTTGCAAAGCAGAGATGCAAAGAAAATGATGACACCTGAAGTCAGAAGACCTGGGTTCTAGTCCTAGGTGTGAACCTGCTAAACTAGCTGAGTGATGTTTGGCCAGATGCTTCATCTCTCACTGGCACATACCATGATTAACAGGTTAAATTTAGCAGTGTCTGGAGAGGCACAGAATTTGCAGCCCAACTCCTGCGTTTGAATCCTGGTTCTAGTACTAAGAAGCTGTGTGATCCCGGGCAGGTTACACAATCTCTCTTTGACTCAGTTTTCCCATCTACAGAGTGGGAATACTAGTAGCACCTACTTTAAGAGTTGATTTGAGGATCAGCAGAGTTAATAGATATAAAACACCAAGAACATTACCTGGTATGTAGGAAAAGACATTAAATTACCACTTACATTTATTATTTTACAATAATAATAGTACAAAATAATTGTACAAGATAAGAATACAGTGAGAGTAAACTCTGATTTTCTGTGTTGATTTGCTTACTTTTTTAAATTAAATAACTCAATATTTATATAATAGGACACGTAACAAAGCATATAACCAGAGAACAGGAGTCAAATTCTTGAGATTATATTTACAAAAAAAAAAAAAAAAGATTTAGAAGTGTATATGATTGATCAGAATCTGTTTTTGTTGTTGTTGTTGTTTTGTTTTATTTTTGTGGCATGCATTCCTCCCTGACTAGCTAAGATTTGCTGGACTGAATCAGTGAGCAGGGAAAAGTGGGAACAGAGAGAAGAGAGAAAAAGCAAAAGTGTTAAATGATCTCCAGGTCAAAGGAACCCTATGTAGTGCCCTTCACCTCACCCAGACCCCCAGACAAGCACAGGAGTGGTGGGGGCGATGGCAACTCTTGATGGCCTTGGGAGATTCAAGGACATAGAGTTCTTGACTTGGAGGAGGCAAGTCTTGCAGGATTTTCCTGCATAGTGGGGAGCAGTTGACCAGAAGTGGCTGCACAGGAAGCCAGGAGAGGGGACCCGAGAGAATCTCCCAGAGTTCACCGTGGTCTAACAGGGTGTGGTGGAAGACACTGAGAGAGCCAGCCCTGAGGAGCCTTGTGGTTCAGGCAAGGAGGGTGTAGAAGTGACCAGTGTGCACAGAACGTGATGACAATGAACCAGAGGCCTCCCGCCCACTGGTGACTTGGCACTTTGTAAGCCTCCAGTACCTCATTTGAATATGATTATATTTCTGACACACACACACACACACACACACACACACACACACTCACTCAAAATATTATATTATCTAAGATCCAGTCTTATATTATAGTAAAATAAGACTGGGTCTTATATTAATTTTTGCTCCAAAAGACACATTAGAGCTGATTGTCCATCTAGATCTTATTTTCGGGGAGACATGGTACTAGTATGCTCAGTGTGTAAAACAAAATAAAAATTAGAAAATATTGGCAAGTAAAAGAAAATAATTTAAATCACCCATAATTCAAAATAATTTAAATCACCCACAGATAACTACTGCTAATATTTACACACACACACACACACACACACACACACACACACACACACATTAGATACCTACAAGGTCCAGAATCTAGCTTATTTTACACAAACAATATTTCTGGGATTTAGATTCTTAACTTCAAAGGAGCACAGTGACGGAAAAATACATTAAGATGGAAGATATGACATGTAATATGTGGTAAGAAATAACTAAATATAAAAAGCTTTTTATTTAATATAACTATGTCCTGTGACTGTATATCGCCATATTATATCTGTCAAAAATGTCTCTCTTTACCTGGAAATGGGAAAAAAGTTTTACATAAAACCTATATATTTAGTGATGTAAATGCAATATTGCACTTTTCAATGAATTTTCACCCCGAAAATCATAATTAGCAAAATATTTTTAAAGTATTATATAATAATAAAAATGCATATTAAAGTTTTATTTGCCAGGAAATCCTTCCTGATCTATAGGTGGCAAAAATCACTTGTCATTAGCATTTGTTCTAACATTTTTTGAGAAACTTCAGCCCTTTTGCAAAGCTCCATTGGTGGCAAATCCTTACTCTTGCCACATGTTTCCTTTTACTCTGGGCATGTGGAGACTCTTCAGCAGGGTGGTAAGTGAACTTCCTCCCATAAGACAGGATTCTCAGGATACAAAATGGCCTCTGCCGGGGTTATTGTTGGTCTACCTGTGACGACCTGCTCTCTCTGCCCAGGAAAGTCTGTTGCATACAGGATGCACACCAACTTCTGGGAAACTCAGTAACTTGTCATTAATTATTACGGCAGTGGGATTTTTAAAGGTAATTGTAAAATGGTAATTGTAAAAGGTAATTGTAAAAAAAAATGCTGACCTTTCAGAATAAAACTTGCTATTCTGAAGACTTTAAATGCTTCCAGTTTTAGACTCACAGATAAAATATTTTACCATGTGTACATGCATGTATATCATATATAATACATATATCTTTTTCTTTTGTAAACTGCTTTATAACTAAGCAGTATATCATTCATTTTTAAAAATATAGTTATGTTGTCTTTATAAATAGCTGCATGGAACTCCATTATATGGAACACCCCCAATTTATTTCACCAATAACTTACTGTTGTGTATTTTGATTATTTGCAATTTTCATTATTATGAAAAATAATTGCATCCTCGAACATGTAACTGCATGTTATTTGGATTATTTCCTTAGCTAGAATTTTAAGAAGAGAAGTGGGTGAACTGCGTAGTATGCATATTTTTTAAATTGTGATATTTATTCCTAAATTGTCCCCCAGAGAGGTGGTACCAATTTCCATTTAATACAGCAGGCATGAGAGTGAGTTTTTAAACACCCTCTCCAACCCTTAATACTATCATCCCTTTTATTCTTTGCCCGTCTGATAGGTAAGCATCAAGGTATCACATTGTTGGTATAAATTTATGTTTATTACCATTTCTCATTCTTCTGCTCCTGTCCTTAGTTCATATATTTTCCATAGAGGTGCTACTTATTTTTCTCATTAATTTATACAAATTTATGGATACATGCTTCTTAATTGTCAAATGGGTTGCAAATATGTTTTCTGGTTTGTTGCATTTTTTTTTTTAAATTAAAGTTTATTGGAGTGACAATTGTTAATAAAGTTACATAGATTTCAGGTGTACAATTCTGTAATACATCATCTATATCTCACATTGTGTGTTCACCACCCAGAGTCAGTTCTCTTCCCATCACCATATATTAGACCCCGTTTACCCTCTTCTAGAGTCCCCCTCACCCCTTACCCTCTGGTAACCCCTAAACTATTGTCTATGTCTATGAGTTTTTGTTCGCTCATTTGTTTGTCCTGTTCTTTTGTTGTTTTCAGTTTTATATACCACATATCAGTGAAATCATATGGTTCTCTACTTTTTCTGTCTGACTTATTTCACTTAACATTATAATCTCAAGATCCATCCATGTTGTTACAAATGGTACTATTTCATCTATTCTTACTGCCTAATAGTATTCCATTGTGTATATATACCACAACTTCTTTATCTATTCATCTATCGAAGGATGTTTGGGTTGTTTCCATGTTTCGGCCACTGTGAATAAAGCTGCAATGAACATTTATGGATAAGTGTTTTCAGATTTGTTGGGTAGATACCTAAGAGTGGGATTGCTGGGTCACATGGTAATTCTATTCTTAATTTTTTGAGGAACCTCCACACTGCCTTCCATAGTGGCTGCACCAATCTGCATTCCCACCAACAGTGTATGAGGGTTCCTTTTTCTCCACAGCCTCTCCAACACTTGTTACTATTTGTCTTGTTGATGATAGCCATTCTGACTGGGGTGAGGTGATATCTCATTGTGGTTTTTATTTGCATTTCTCTGATGATTAGTGATGTTGAGCATTTTTTCATATGTCTATTTGCCATTTGTATGTCCTCTTTGGAGAAATGTCTCTTCAGATCTTCTGCCCATTTTTCTATTGGGTTGTTTGTTTTTTGTTGTTGAGTTGCATGAGTTCTTTGTATATTTTCGATATTAGCCCCTTATCGAGCCACTGTTTGTAAAGATCTTCTCCCATTCAGTTGGTTGCCTCTTTATTTTGTCAATGGTTTCTTTTGCTGTGCAGAAGCTTTTAAGTTTCATATAGTCCCATTCGTTTATTTTAGCTTTTACTTCCATTGCCTTTGGAGTCAAATTCATAAAATGCTCTTTGAACCCAAGGTCCATAAGTTTAGTACCTATGTTTTCTTCTATGCAGTTTATCGTTTCAGGTCTTATGCTTAGGTCTTTGATCCATTTTGAATTAATTTTGGTATATGGTTACAGAAAGCAGTCTAGTTTCATTCTTTTGCATGTGGCTTTCCAATTCTCCCAGCACCATTTATTGAAGAGGCTGTTGTTTCTCCATTGTATGTTTTTTTTTTTGCTTCTTTGTCAAAAATTATCTCTCCATATTTATTTCTGGGTTCTCAATTCTATTCCATTGGTCTGTGTGTCTGTTTTTCTGCCAATTCCATGCTGTTTTGATTATTGTTGCCCTGTACTACAAGCTGAAGTCAGGGAGTGTGATACTTCCAGTATTGTTCTTTTTTCTTAGGATTCCTTTGGCTATTCGGGGTCTTTTGTGGTTCCAAACAAATCTGATGATTTTTTGTTCTATTTCTTTAAAAAATGTCATTGGGATTTTGATGGGGATTCCATTAAATCTGTATATTGCTTTGGGTAATATGGCCATTTTAACTATGTTGATTCTTCTAATCCATGAGCTCAGAATGTCTTTCCATTTCTTTGTGTCTTCTTCAATTTCTTTTAAAAATGTCTTATAGTTTTCAGCATATAGGTCTTTCACATCCTTGGTTAAGTTTATTGCTAGGTATTTTATTCTTTTTGTTGCAATTGCAAAATAAATTGTTTTTAAAATTTCTTTTTCTGAGATTTCATTGTTAGTATATAGGGATGCAATGGACATTTGTATGATGATTTTGTAGCTGGCAACTTTACTGTATTCGTTGATTGTTTCTAATAGCTTTTTGGTGGAGTCTTTAGGGTTTTCTATATATAACATCATGTCCAGTGACAATTTAACTTCTTCATTCCTAATTTGGATGCTTTTTCATTTCTTTCTCTTGCCTGATTGCTCTGGCGAGGACTTCCAACACTATGTTGAAAAGCAGAGGTGATAGGGGAGAGCCCTGTCGTGTTCCTGAACGTAGAGCAAAGGGCTTCAGCTTTTCACCATTAATTATGATATTAGCTGAGGGCTTGTCATATATGGCCTTTATTATGTTAAGGTATTTTCCTTCTACACCTATTTTATTAAGTGTTTTAATCATAAATGGATGTTGTATCTTGTCAAATGCTTTTTCTGCATCAATTGATAGAATCCTATGATTTTTGTCCTTTATTTTGTTTACGTGATGTATCACATTGGTGCATTTGTTCATTCCAGGGGTACCATCTTTGTGCCCCTGGAATGAAACCCACTTGGTTGGGTTGAACCAAGTGGGATGAAACCCGCTTGGGAAACCCGCTTGATGAATTATCTTTTTAATGCATTGTTGCATTCGATTTGCTAGAATTTTGTTTAGGATTTTTGCATCTGTATTCATCAGAGATGTTGGTCTGTAGTTTTCTTTTTTGTGTGTTATCCTTACCAGGTTTTGGTATCAGGGTAATGTTGGCTTCATAAAATGAGTTAGGGAGTATTGTCTCTTCTTCCATTTTTTTGGAAGAGTTTGAGTAAGACAGGTATTAGATCCTCTTTGAAGGTTTGGTAGAATTCACTAGTGAAGACATCTTGTCCTGGACTTTTGCTTTTGGGAAGGTTTCAGATGACCGATTTAGTTTCCTTACTGGTGATTGGTCTATTTATATTTTCCAATTCTTCGTGATTCAGTCTAGGAAGGCTCTATGCTTCTAAGAACTTGTCCATTTCTTCTAGGTTATTGAATTTGGTGGCATATAGTCCTTCATAGTATTCTTGGATGATCCTTTGTATTTCTGTGGCATCCATAATAATTTCCCCTCTTTCATTTCTGATTTTGTTTATTAGTGTCTTTTCTCTTTTTTTCTTAGTGAGGCTAGCCAAGCGTTTGTCAATTTTATTAATCTTTTCAAAGAACCAGCTCTTTGTCACATTAATTTTTTTCTATTGTCTTTTTTCTCTATTTCATTTAATTCTGCTCTGATTTTTTTATTTCCTTTCTTCTGCTGACTTTGGGTTTCATTTTTTCTTCTTTTTCTAGTTCTTTATGGTGTAACGTGAGGTTATTTGTCTGGGATTTTTCTTGTTTCTTAAGATAGGCCTGTAATGATATAAATTTCCCTCTTAAAACTGTTTTCGCTGCATCCCCAAAATTTTGGTAGAATGTATTTTCATTCTTATTTGTTTCTATGTATCTTTTGATCTCTCCTCTTATTTCTTCATTGACCCAGTCATTCTTAAAAGTATGTTGTTTAATCTCTATGTATTTGTGGTTTTTCCTGTTTTCTTTTTCCAGTTGATATCCAATTTCAAAGCCTTGTGATCAGAGAATATGCTTGGTATGATTTCAATCTTCTTAAATTTGCTGAGGTTAGTTTTATGTCCCAATATATGGCCTATCCTTGAGAATGTTTCATGTGCACCAGAAAAAAATGTATAGTCTGATGTTCTAGGATGAAGTATTGTATAAATATTAATTATGTCCATTTCACCTAATGTATCATTTAGGGCTGCTATTTTTTTATTTTCTGTTTGGATGATCTATCCATAGCTTTCAATCATGTATTTAGTTCCCCTACTATAATTGTGTTTTGGTCAATTTCTCCTTTAGTTCTGTTAGTAGTTGCTTGGTATATTTCGGTGCTCCCTGATTGGGGGCATAAATATTGATGACTGTTATGTCTTCTTGTTGTATAGTCCCCTTTACCATTATGAAATGTCCATCTTTGTCTCTTGTTACCTTTTTCACCCTGAAGTCTGTTTCATCTGATATCAGTATGGCTACACCTGATTTTCTCTGGATACCATTTGCTTGGAGTGTCAATTTCCACCCTTTCACTTTGAGTCTATGTTTGTCCTTGTAGCTGAGATGTGTCTCTTGGAGACAGCATATGGTTGGGTTTAGTTTTTTGATCCAATCTGCTACTCTGTGCCTTTTTATTGGTGAGTTCAGTCCATTTACATTTAGGGTGATTATTGATATGTGAGGATTTCCTATCATTCTATCTTTAGTTTTCTGGTAAGACTGTGTCTCCATTGTTTCTTTGCCTTTTTGTTGTTGTCTATTATTTCTGTGTGGTGGTATTCTATGATGTTTCCCTCTGTTTCTTCTTTTATTACAGTATATATTTCAGTTCTGGATTTTTTTTGAGTGGTTACCATTAAGTTTATGTAAAAGAAATTTTCATATTTAGAGTATTCCATTTTCTTCAGCATGCTTATTTTCTTCATTCCCACTTTCCGGTACAAGCCTTTACTCTCCCCCTTTTTATGTTTTGGTTGCCACAAATTGTCCCTGTTGATGGTGGTCGAATAGACCCCTTCAGTATTTCTTGTAGTGCAGGTCGTGTGTCAGAAAATTCCCTCAGCTTCTGTATGTCTGGAAAGGTCTTTATTCCTCCTTCATATCTAAAGGATATCTTTGCTGGATATATTATTCTTGGCTCATAATTTCTCTCTTTAAATAGTTTGAATATTTGGTTCCACTTCCTCCTGGCTTGTAGAGTTTCTGCTGAAAAATCTGATGATAATCTAATGGGTTTTCCTTTGTTGGTTACCATCTGCTTTTCCCTGGCTGCCTTGAGGATTCTCTGTCGTTAATTTTTGACATCTTCCATACAATGTGCCTTGGAGAAGACCTGTTTGGGGTGAGGTAATTAGGTGTTCTATTTGCTTCTTGTATTCGAGTATCCAGTTCTTTCCACAGTTTGGGAAGTTTTCATCGACTATTTGTTTGAATATACTCTCTCTTCCCTTCTCGCTTTCTTCTCCTTCTGGTATGCCCTTTATTCTTATATTGCTCTTTCTGATGGAGTCAGAAAGTCCTTGTAGAGTGGTTTCATTTCTTTTAAGTCTCAAGTCTCTTTCTTCTTCCATCCATGTCATTTCCAGATTTCTATCTTCGATGTCACTGATTCTTTCCTCCATCTGGTCAACTCTACTACCTAAGCTGGCTATTTCATTCTTCATTTCTTTTATTGAGTTCTTAAACTCCAGAAATTCTATTTGGTTCTTTTTAAAATTTCAATCTCTTTGGTAAAATTTTCATTTTGTTCTTTTATTGTGTTTCTGAGTGCATTAAACTGCCTATCTGTGTTTTCTTGCATCTCAAAGAGTTTTCAAAAACTTCAATCTTGAATTCTCTGTCATTTAAGTCACATATTTCCATGTCTTTAAGTTCATTTTCTGGAGACTTTTCATTTTCTTTCTGAGCTGTCTTGTTGCTTTGGTTATGCATGGCAATTGATGATTTATTATGTGTCTTCCTAGACATCTACAGGAGTGAGTTCTGCAACAGGTTGATAGAAAGAGGTCTTTCTTTTGTTTTCCAGTCGGTGTTGGGATAATGTTTTATTTTCTCTCCGACTGCAGCCTTTTATTGTCTCTCACACTGTAGTGTTATGTTTCCTCTGCACTATTCCGGCTTCTCACATAGTGGTGGGATTCCCTGGAAGGCGGGCGTTTCCTCTGTGAACAGTTCACCTGGGTCATGGGGCGCCACCTCCATGGGGGGATGTGGAGAGCTTCTGAAGTTCCAAAGCTCTTCCTGCATCAGATTCAGAGCCGGTGTGTTTCAACAACTCTGTTTACTCTGGCAGGGATCCGCCCAGATAGGTGGGGACAGGGGTGGGGTGAGTTGTGAGAGGTGGCCCGGAGCAATGGCGGCAACCACCACCACAGCCAGTCCTGCTTCCACAGCTCCCTCCTCTTTGCCAGAACTAGTTGGGCTGTGAATTTGTGTTTGCGGTCCACAGTTCTCAGAACTGCAAATATTCTGTTGTTTTGATCTGACACTGCTACTGTTCCGCTTCTAGCACCGGGCAGGTGGGGGCAGGGCGAGCTCTGGGAGGGTAGGGAGGGGGCAGCTAGTCTCAGTGCCTAAGGCTTCCGTTCTCTGCTCGGCAGTGACGGCTTAACCCACTGTTTTCAGCCTTCTTCCCTCAGTCTTTTCTCCGAGGTCTCTGCCGTGAGCATTGGGTTCAGCCGTGTTACATGCTGCCCCCTCAGCCCTGTGGGCCATAAGCGGAGCCCTAGCAGTCCGAGTTCTTCCGTCTCCCGCAGCTGCGGTACTTACGGGAAGCAGCGAGCTTGGAGCACTGAGCTAGGTCTGCGTCCTGCGCCCACACATGCCCCATCTCTGCACTTCTCTTCCCTCCTCCCCGGCTCGCACAATTTGCCCACCTTTAGATGATTTCAGTAGTGGGCCTCTTAGTGTTTCCTGTCTGCTGCGCAGGGAGTCCTTTGTGGAGTTATAGTTGTTCAATTTGTTGTAAATTCCATGGGAGACTTCAATAGGCTCACCTCATGCCGCCATTTTTATGACATCATCCTGCATATTCTTTAATTGTATTTATATTTTGCTTTGGAGAATTTAAATTCTTTTAAAGAATTTTATTAGCCAAATTTATACTTTTTCTTCATTTATGAATTTTTGGGTAGTTTTGTCATATTTACTTGGTGAATTCATGAGAAGTTTAGGATAATTGTAAGCTGCATCAATCTCAATTTCTCCCAAACACCTTATACATTAGTTGGGATGTTCTCATTTGCAAGTAAGTACACTAAATTAAACATTAAAGAGGATTCCTTGACTCACATGAATGAGAAACTGAAAGGCAGGTTGTGTAAGCTTCAGGTGTTGCTTTTCAGGCTCCACCTCTGCTTCTCAGTTCTTTTCTCACCTCTGTACTCTTCCATGTGTTGGCTCTATTCTCAGCCTGGCTTTCTCCCTCGCTGCCAAGGGAAACCAGGGGCCTCATGCTTTCTCACTTACATTCACAAGGGGAGAAAAATGACTCTTCCTGCAATGATCAGAAAAGAGTCCAGAGATTCTCTCTGATTGGATCACCTGGGCCAATCAGTGCACAGTATGTATGCCATGTGCTTATTGGCTTGTCTTGTTTGTGAACCAATCATCAGGAAAGGGAATGAGGTCATCCAGACTGATTTAAATCAATCACCCCTGGAGCCAAGGGTGGAGTCAAATCACATGCTATTTCACAATGGAGTGTGGGTGGGCTGGATGTCTGAGTGATAATTTACCTTTGCTCTACACCCTGGGGTGGGGGTTGGGTTTTGCAGTCAGGAAAACCTAGGTTTGAATCCTGGTTTCACCCAACTTTGACTTCAGGGGAAATAATATCAACCTCAGTAAGTATTGTTAGGAGGAGACAATGACCTTGTGTGTGGGAAACTCTGAAAGTTGTGTCTGACCTAGGGCAAGAGCTTAAAAATGGTAGCTATCAAACTTTTTGTTTCTAGATTGTGAGCTACTTGAGGGCAGGTATTGAGTGAATCTTTGAGTCCTCTGAGCTCAGCCAGGTGCTTGGCATGGAGTAGGTCTCTGGAAAATGTGTGTTTGATGAATGGGTCAACAGCTGCAACCTTTCTCTTACTCAGGAGGACACTGTGAGAAATAAAATCCTCTCTCTCAGACAGTTTGTTTCAGAGTGGAGGATCCTTCATGGTTCTTGGTCCTTGAAGCTTCCAGAAAAAAATAGCTCTGGCCACAGGCAGAGTATTATATAGGAAATGGGTGTAATAATAACATCTATGCATGAGGTTATTGTGAAGATGAAATGAGTTGACACATATGAAAGCCTTAGAATAGTGGCTGGCTCATGGTGAGCCTGCAGGGAGTCATTACCAAGGGGCAATGGTGGTTGAGGACACAGACTCTGGAGCCAGTCTGCCTGGGTTCCGTTCTCTGATCTGCCACTTACTAGCCATTTTTTGGGTGAATCACTTAATTCCCTTGTGCCTTGGGTTTTTTGATCCTTAAAATGAGGATAATGATAATAGAATCTCTCTCATAGGGCCGTGAGAATTAGAATGAAGATGTCTACAGCAGTCCAACCTTGAAAGTGTCTTGAAAGTAGTCAAGAATTAAAATGCCTCTGATAACTGAAGCTTATTGAGTGAAGGGGAGCTCTCGTATGCTCGGGCTCGGGGACCAAGAGGGCTGGATGAGCCCTGCTTGCTCAGGGTTTCCAGGATGTGACATGAGTTTTCGTATGTGAATCCCAATTTGCCACTGACGTCACCGGGACAGTCTCTCCTCTTAGTGTCTCGTTGGCCCAGTCGTAAAAGAGTTAGTGAAAGCCAAGGTTTCTTTCAGCAGACCAGCCCGCGGAGGCTGTGGCAGCATTTCCCCCAGGGAAATCGGCTCTAACACAGGCTGGGAGTGAGCCAAGTCCTAATGCGGTGTCCTTTGAAGGCGCGCCCATCTCCACCATTTCAAATGCAATATGCTTATTGCCAGTCTGATTTTTATTGGGAAAAAGGAGTGGTGTACTTTCCAGGTCCCTGGGGTCTGAATTAAAATAAAGGAAGTACTTTAAAAAATCAAATCCAAATAGCAGGGCTTGGAAGCACACTGTTAGGCGAGGGTATCACAGACCTCGGGAAGCCGCTTCCACACCAAGCCCTGAGACAAAGCCCATGGTAATTGCATTTGGAGGTCCCAGAGGCATTGGGAATGGGGGCCAGCTTCTCCCAGAGTCCTGCTTGCATCGCAAAGCGGATCAATTATGAAAGCTACAGCTTACGGAGCACCTTCCAAGTGCTGAGTCCTGTGCCATATTATATATACTGGTAAGGTGGCCACTGTCTTCATTTTACAGATGAGGAAACTGAAGATCGGATTTTTTACAAAAGCAAACAAACAAACAAAACTTTCCTGTAGTTACACAGGTAGTAAGTGGCAGACGTGAGAGCTGAGCCCAGGGATTTTTTTTTTTTTAACACCAGATCTATATGATTTCCATTAGGCCAGGGTTTTTCACATTGCTGACTAAGACCCAGTAGTGAGTCATGAAATCATGGGTTGCAACCAACATTTTAAAAAATGAAATAGAATGGAAACTATGACTGCATTGCATGGGTAAAAATAACTAGTGTTTAATGACATTTGTGTTTATATATATCTATACACAAACACATATGTAACTATAATATATATGTTTTATGTTCTGGGTGATGATGCAAAATATATTTCCTATTGTGTGTCATGGTCAAAAAATTTGCGAAAGCCACTGCTCTAGGATATAAATTTCCAGCTAGTAAGAGCTACCATTACTAGGATTTTACTGTTTGGAATGTGGGCTTAATTAATCATTACAAAAACACTATGAGGTAGATACTATTAATATCATCCCTGTTTACGGATGAGAAGACTGAAGTTCAAAGAGATGAAATTATTTTTCCCAGGTCACAACGTTAATAAGCAGCAAAGCCTGAATTTGAACCTAGATTGTCTGGCTTTAGCATCTGTGTACACAACCTGTCTGCCACATTTCTGCTGGAGATGCCAGAAGGCCTCCTGACCACACAGTTAAGTCAACAGGCCCTGAGAAATCTGATGCCCCTTGGAGTAACTGGCTCTGTTACCATCTTCAGTCGTCTTACCTCTCTCTATTAGTCTCTCACCTCTCTCTATTCTCATTAGCAAGTCAGGCTTGCAGACCTCTCTGTTGAATCTGTAGCTCCAAATTTCTCTCATCCTCCTATATTTTAGATTAATTAACCTCCTAATTATTTAGACATTCATTCACGAACTTGTGTGCAATTCAAATCTATTACACTTCAGGGGATGTGTCTATATCGTGTGTATTCTGCTGCAAATCCCATGCGGTCAGAAGAGAAGTGGAGGGGGGAGATTTGTAGAATCAATTTTTTAAAATTCCGATGCATTTCTGAGGCATCTGAAGTGTTGATGAGATAGCTGGGGTTCTTGGGTGCTTGACTTTTAAATTCACGTTTCTGAAAAGCAAGATACAAAATTGATTATACAGTATGATCTCAACTGTGTTAAAAATGTATATAGAAAGGATTGGAAGGAAGTGAACAGTGGTTGCTGCTGGGTGGTGGGTGATGGGTGATTTTGATTTTCTCCTTCTGTTTCTTTTTAACCCCTCCAAATTTCCTGCAATGATAAAGAGTGCGGCTTTAAAAATTCACTAAGTAAAACTTAATTTCCAGGTAGAATATGGGATCATATATAAGGAATGAGTGCACTTTGGAAGCCAAATGCTTTGGTATCGATTAGGAAGTGGCAGAGCAGCTCACTAGTAAGGCTCACGTCACATGGCGTATCATGTGACATGGGGACCCTGACCATGTGGCTATTACCTACTCTTTCCTGATGCCTCACTCTGATTTGGGAGCTGCTGGGCCAGAGCCCATATTCCGTATCCGACAGTTCGATGGGTAGGATGAGGGCCAGTTGCTCTAAAGCAAACCACTGCAGAGTCTGACTTCCCAGTAGATCGTGCAGTTGCCTGGGGCTGATCTCTTGTCTTTTCACCTTTGTATCTCCTCGGGCCGTGCACAGCGCCTGGCCCAGGAAGGACAATAAACGTGTGAAGAATGAATGTGTGTGTTCCTTAACTTCTATGGTAAGCATGTATTTGAGGCCCTGCTTAATTTAGAAGAATGATATGCATTGGGTTTGTGCATTTATTTTAAATAATGGAACTGGTAACCCTGGAAATAAGAGAGCAGCTCGTTCTAGTGCTTCTTCTGAGCTGCCTTTTGGGGAGGTGCTGATCGCCCTCCTGGCCAATGGGCAGGAGGCAGTGTAATGGGGTAGTTAAGCAAATAGGCTTGGGAGTTAGAATGACTTTAGTTTCCACATATAAAAAATAGAAAAACAAACAAACAAACAAACAAACAAAACCAAAAAACAATAGTGCTCACTACCAAGGGTTATTATGAAGATTAAATGAGATAATACATGGAAAGCTTTTAGAACAGTGCCTGGCATAAGGTAAGTGCTCAGAAAATGTGGGTGATGATGATGATGGCTGAATGATTTCTAGGGGGTGCAATGCTGTGACTTGAGTCACTACCCCTTGAAGTGGGAATAGTGGTAATATCTGATCCATATGGGCTGGGAATGGAGGCATGGTTTCCAGAGGAAAACCAGAATGGTGTTACAAGAAGATGGATGAAATGGTTATGTGGGTGGGTGGGTGGGGTGGGGTTGAGGGATGGAGTGATGAGGTGGGTGAGTTCATTCTCTTGGAAACAAAACATAAGATTTAAAAGCAGCAGAAGACCAGTTTTTGAGTCCCAAATCTTCCATTTACTCCTGACGAAATCACTTATAATTCTGAGCCTCAACACCTTCTGGTCAGGCTTAACATTCACCAATGTCCCTGTTTCCTAAAGAATTTGCTCTGACTTCTTATCCTGGTGTGTAGAGCTTTCCCCATCTGGGCCTGGGCTTTCTCTGCCTCATGTGTAATCTCTAATCTAGCCACAAACAATTACTTTCAGTTCCCCTAACATTTCTTGTACTTTCACACCCCTGTGATTTTTTATGTGCTGATGCTTTAAACTAGAATGTCTTTTATTCTTTGTACCCCTGAAGTCCCTCCTCTTTCTTTAAGATAATGATGGTTAACACTTACTGATGACTTGCTATATGCCATGCTCATGTGTTAACTTCTTTAATAGTCACAGCCAACCTAGGAGGTAGGTACTACTATTATCCTTATTTTACAGATGGGCAAACTGAGGCAAAGATCACTTAAGTAACTTGCCCGAGATCACACAACTGGTAAGCAACAGACTGAGACTCTAATCCATGTGATATTTATGTAGAATGTCTTTTTTAGCCACTGCAGTGCACTGTCTCTCTGGCTTTAAGACATTGGTAAAATCCAAGGCTAGTCATGGGAGACCCAGAAGGCCATTGGCTGCCAGGCACTCAATCACAGACAGCACCGAATTTAAATTTTTGACATTATTTCCAAGTGAAAACTTCAATCACAGAGATACATTGACAGGACTGAAAGAGGAAGATGTTTATCATGCAGCCTTAGTCTGTCCTGTTAACTGGACCATCCTACCTAAAACACACAAATCAACATGTTTTCATAATCTTGAAATTATCTTGTGACAAACACAATTACATTGCATTCTATCACATGTGCATTACAATCATTTGTTAAGTGTAAACATTTAAAACGTACCAAAATTCTGTGACTAACTTCACGTACTTATTTTAATATACCAAAGCCTTAAAAATAGAAGTAAGTGGGCCTTTGGGGCTCTGGGAGAGCTGCGCCCTGTTTAAATGATTTAAATTACCTCCTGCCCTGGATTCTCCCATCTTCTGCTTTGCCCATTCCTCTTCACTACAATAACAAGGTGGACATTTCTAAGTTGGTACTTACTTTACATGTCATGTTGAGCTTGATTATCTACAGTGCTTAAGGGTGCAGACTTCACAGCCAGACTGCTTGGGTTCAAATGTGGGTGATGCCTCTGCTATTTGCTAGCTGTTAGAATATGGGGAATTTAGTTAACCTTTCTAGGCCTCAGTTTTCAAATATCTGTAAAATAAGGATAAGTATCATACCGACCTCACAGAACTATTGTGAGGATTAAGTGTATCACTACGTATGAAGTGCCCGGCCGTTGCCTGGCCTACAGAAGAGCTCAGTAATGTTGGCCATTGTTAGGATGAGCGTGATGATGTCGTCCTCTCCTCCCTTGGAGCTTGTGCTCTTTGAGAGCTGGAGTAGCATTTTATTCGTCTTTCTATCCCCAGAACTTCCCAAGCATTGGGCCCAGAATAAATGTTCCCCAAATGCCTGTGGAATAAATGAATGACTACCTTGTAAAAGTGGGCTGACTGCGCCTACTCCGTAGGGTTGTGGTGAAAACCAAAAGAAAGAAATGCTGCTAAAATGCCATGTAAATTGTAAAGAATGGGAGGGACGTTCTTTTCCTCTCTAGCCCTACCCCTCTTCTAGAACCAGGCCTCCTTAACAAGGGTGCTTACTTAATCCACAGGCCTGCTCATGGACAGCTCCTGACCAATAGAGCCACCCAGGCAAGTACTGACCAACCACCACCAGCTAGGTGCTGAACAGCCACCACCAAGCAGGTGAGTTCTGACCAAAATCATGAAGCAGGTAGGTTCTGACCAATCACCATCGGGCAGGCAGGTGATGAACTATCCCCAGCCTGCATAGGTTATTCTGACCAGTCACCAACACAGGATACTGATCAACACCTTTGAGATGAAGGCACTGGAAGTAGTGAGGCCCAGTATATATATCTGTGACTCAGCTGGTGTCTCAGAGGGGACCAGGCCCAATGTTCAGAAATTGGGGACCCTGGGGGTGGAGCCATCTGGCCTTCCCTGAGCCTGGGTGGGCCTTGGCCATTCTTAAGTTGAGATTGCCTCAGGGAGGAGGGGTTGCCAAGGCGATGGGCCTTCTCTCACCCAGCATGAGTTGTGGGAGTTATTGCCCTGCTTCATCTTCATTAACGGCCTAATGCTGTCGGAGCAGTGTCACTAGCACTCCCCATTTCCCATCTGTTTATGACATCTTGGGCTGCCCCTGTCCTGTTGCACAAGAAGGAAGCTATAAGAACTGTGAAATCACCAGCAGCTTTGTCCTGTCCTGCACAGAACCATGTTCTGTGTGGAGGTGGGACCCAGGTCCTGATGAATGGAGCAGGGGGTGGGGCAGGGGGGCATAGGTTGGCCTTGGACTTGGGGAATGAATTCCAGGAGTGCTTGTTTCTTGTATCCTCTTGAATTATGTTTCCAATAATATCTGTCTGCGCTCTTTTACCTGGTCTTCCTTTCACGGTGGATGCAATGTTCACAGCTCCATCTTCTTTGTTGTGTGGATGGTGCTAGCAGGAATCCACAGCATGCTTGGAAAAGAAAACTGTGAGATCTCACAAGCTCTGCCATCTTGATTGGGTGGGAGGGCACTTGTGGCCCACTATGGCTTTGAAAAAGTGTTAAAATTTGTGACCTGTCCTCTGAGCTTTCCCCCCTTGTCTTGTTCTCAGATATTTACTTAAATCTCAGAGAATTGTTTGAAATACTTTGTTCCTTCAGTCACTGCTTCTGATAACCCACCCCAAACTTGGAGGTGGTCACTGTAACTCATAAGGGGGAATAAGAGAGATCACCCTTGCCGCTCTGGAGGCTGCCATCTAGAGGGAGAGAGGACTACAACACACTAGTCCTAATAAAGAACCAGGCAAGACCAGTACTAATTGGAAGAACAAATCATTTATTAAGGGAATCATAGAGGGAGTGAATATCATTGAACAAAGAGCTAGAAGTCAGGAAGACTATGTAGAGAAGGACATCTGTGAACTGACTTTGAAAGATGAGGATTTCAGTAAGAAAAGAATGGGAAGAAACCCCTTACCAGAATAATTTTTAAAACGGGAGGAAGAACAACTGTGGGCTGTTTTCCTTATCATTATTTGCAAAGTATAGTGTTTGACGGTGATGGATTAAGAAAACGGAGGCATGGCCCTTATATTTGAGGACAGGATAGGGAGAAGGGGACAACTGCATGACATACGGCCAGCGTGCTGGTGCTATAATCATGACACAAATGAAATATTTTGGGACCATCAAGTAGGGAGATGATCACATGTCACAAAATAGTTGGCATTTGGCTATATTTCTCTTTTTAGTTTCTGCTTAGTTCATGATTTCCTGGAAAATGTCATCTCCTTCTTTCCCTGCACCCCTTGATCTTCCCACCACCATCTTTTCTACAAACAGATTGGAAGGCAATTAGTCTGTCTCATGCTAACGATAATAGCTACCACTTATGGCCTGGCTCTTGTACACGGACCTTGTTAAATCCTCAACACCACTGTGTTAGTTATTTATTGCTAGATAACAAGTTGTCCCAAAGCTTAGTGGTTTACAACAATAAGTACTTGTTATCTCGTAGTTTCTGTGAACCGGAAATCGGCACATGGCTTAGCTGGGACTGCCAACCCAGGCCTCTCACAAGCTGCCATCAAGGTGTTGGCCTGGCTGCAGTCATATTAAGGCTCGACTTGGGGAAGAATCTGCTTCCAAAATCACTCATAGGATTGTTGCAGAATTCAGCTCCTTGATGGGCTGTTGGCTGGAGGCTGCCCTCTGGTCCTTGCCATGTGGACCACTCCTTAGGGAAGCTCACAGCAAGGAGAAGAGGCAAAGAGGGAGTATAAGCAAGACAGAAGTCATCGTCCCTTGTAAGCTAGTCTCGGAAATGACATCCCATCGCTTTTGCTCTATTCTATTTGTCAGTAGGTACAACGTACCCTCAAGGGGAGATTACACAAGGGTGTGGATACCAAGAGGCAGGATCGTTGGGCAGTATTTTAGCAGCTCACTACCACAGCAACTCTATGTAATAGGGGTTCTCTCCTTTTTTAGAAAAGGAATCTGAAACTCGGAGATCTTGTTCAGGCTCACACGCTGTTTGAGTGGTTCAAATTTGAATCTGAACGAGTCTTTCTCCAAAGCCTACCTCTTCCCACTACCTCACACTGCCTCCGGTGGCTGATGAAAGGCTCTGAGCACATTTCATCTCCAGAGTCACCTGTTCAGGTGCTTGGTTGACAGCTACCCAGCCTCATGCTGAAGCTGAGACCGCCAATCCTGCATAACTTTTCTGCCCTGGCTGATCTTGAAAGCATTTATTCCCATTCCAGTTTGAGACAGCAGTGAGGTAAAGGAAAGGCCAAGTATTTGATGCCCTGTGAGCCGCTCCTTTCCTGAAAGCTTCGGCACTAACTGCCCAGGGTCTTGTTGAAAGCACTTGAGTGAGAACATGCACCTTTCAGTAATGTCCTTTTTTTCACAGATGATTAATCAGGATCATCCCCGGATGGTTTGGCACAGATGGAGGTAAGGGAGAGAGCCAGCTCATAAATCCAAATAAATTTATAGCCTCACCGTCCATCCCATTACTGCATCAGGAAGGCTGTATTTCCCTTTAGTGCTTGAAGATGTGGAAGGTTTTGCATATCGGGGGCTCAGTATCGAGGGACTAAACCCACCAGGCAGGCTTTTGATGGCGAGTAACCAATGGGACATTCTTGTTTGGGACGAACTTAAGAATCTTGCCTTTGTTAATAGGAGCAGCGTGAGGGAAGTTTCACAAGAAAATCTAAGGCACTTAATACACGCTGCCTTAAATTGTAGTTCTTTCTTGTTTTCTTTTTTCCCCCTCAGTTTTGAAACGTCTCAAAGATTGCTATCTTTATTTCTGCACATCTCCTAACACATCTTGCCCAAGGTTGGTTTCCTTTTAGAAAATATGTAACTGTCTCCTAAAAGAATGTAAACAGCCCTCTTTACATTAAGTTCAGCTCAGCTATTTCTTTTTCTGAAGTCTGGCGTAATAGAACCGGCTCCCTACACTGACAGCAGCTCAAGTCTACAGGGCTTTACTTGGTTTATCTGGCCAGGAGGTGGTGTGCATGAATTTGCTATTTCACATTAAAGGCTTTCTATAATTTCTTAAGAAATCTTCTGATGAGACTCTGGTAGTGCTAAATCTCTTCCTGGTTCTTGCCCTGATTCCTGGGTCTGCGTTACGTGGGACTCTTCACCCTGTCTGGGCCATTGTTTCCCTTTTAGTTCAAGGTAGAAAAGAGTCCACCATCTCTATTTTAGGATGAGTAAAGACAGACATGATTCTCAGAAAAAAAGAGCATCGGCCCAGGGACCAGATCTCTGAGTAAATGTTGCTTTGTTTCTGATACTGTCCTTTTAATGGGGTGGTGAAAAAAAACACTCATTTTGTTCTGCCACTTTCTTGCCACATAATATGGTACAGTAAAATACATTCTGAACATAACTTTATCTATCTCTATAATGAGACTATTATTACTGTCCTGCTTACCTCATAGGGTTAAGGAGGGAGTCACAAGAAATAATGGATATAAACCACTCCATGATATCATGTTAATGATGACAAAAATGATTGCAAAAACTATCACGTATCACACAGTTACTATGTGTTGGGAAATGTGCCAAGTGCTTCACATGAATTATCTCAGTTAATCATCACAACACCCCTGTGGATTGTATTATCCCCAATTTACAGATGAGAAAACTGAGTCTTAGGAAGGTTAAGTGACTTGGTCAAGGTTATCCAGCTAGTAAGTTATGGAGCCAGGATTCAAACCCAGACAGTCCAACTCCCAAACCCATGAAACTGTGTAATTTATATAAAACTGTCTCATCATATAGCAATGTATAAATATAGTATTATATTAACCAACCCCCCCTTTTATACAAGTGTAAAGAGTTGCTATTTTATTTTTTACCTTTAGCCAAAGAGTACATTGAAAGCTATTGTCTTTCACAATATAAAAAGCATATAAGACTTTCAACATGGGTGTCCAGACCATTCGGTGGGGAAAGGACAGTCTTTCCAACAAATGGTGCTGGGGAAACTGTATATCCACATGCAAAAGAAATGAAGTTAGACCCTTACCTTATCCCTTATACAAAATTAACTCAAAATGGGTTGAATACCTAAACATAACAGCTAAAACCATAAAACTTTTTGAAGAAAACATAGGGGAAAACCTTAATAACATTGGATTTGGTGATGATTTCTTGTATACAGCATCAAAAATATATCAACAAAAGAAAAATTAGATAAACTGGACTTCATCAAAATTAAAATCTTCTGTATATCAAAGGACACTATCAAAAGAGTGAAAAGAGGGCCGGCCCGGTGGCTCAGGTAGTTGGAGCTCCATGCTCCTGACTCTGAAAGCTGCCGGTTTGATTCCCACATGGGCCAGTGGTCTCTCAACTACAAGATTGCCGGTTCAACTCCTCGAGTCCCGCAAGGGATGGTGGGTAGCGACCCCTGCAACTATGACTGAACACGGCACCTTGAGCTGAGCTGCCGCTGAGCTCCCGGATGGCTCAGTTGGTTGGAGCGCATCCTCTCAACCACAAGGTTGCCAGTTCAAATACCGCAAGGGATGGTGGGCTGTGCCCCCTGAAACTGGAAAATGGCAACTGGACCTGGAGCTGGGCTGTGTCCTCCACAACTAAGACTGAAAGGACAACAACTTGAAGCTGAATGGCACCCTCCACAACTAAGATTGAAAGGACAGCAACTTGACTTGGAAAAAGGGCCTGGAGGTGCACACTGTTCCCAATAGAGTCCTGTTCCCCTTCCCCAATAAAATCTTTAAACACACACGCACACACACACACACACACACACACACACACAAACACACTTTCACATAAGGAACAACAGAGTAGATAAACCAGACTTTGATCAAAACTAAAAACCTTTGTGCTTCAAAGGACACTATCAAGAAAGTAAAAAGTCAACCCACAAAATGGGAAAAAAATAAAAAAATAATTTTAAAAAAAGAGTGAAAAGAAAACCCACAGAATGGGAGAAAATATGTGCAAATCATATATCTGGTGAGGGATGAATATCCAGAATATATAAAGAACGCATACAACTCAAAAATTCAATTCAAAAATGAGCAAAGGACTTGAACAGACACTTCTCCAAACAAGCTATCCAAATGGCCAACAAGTACATGGAAAGATGCTGAATATCATTAATCATTAGGGAGATGCAAATCAAAACCACAATGAGACCCCATTTCACACCAATTAGGATGGCTATAAAAAAATGGAAAATAATAAGTGTTGACAAGGATATGGAGAAATTAGAAACATGCATTTCTGGTGGAAATATAAAATGATGCAGCTGCTATGGAAAACAGTTCTTTAAAACATTAAATGTAGAAATACCATATGATCTAGCAATTCCATTTCTAAGTATATACCCAAAAGAATTGAAAGCAAGGACTCAGATACTTGCACAGCAATGTTTACAGTAGCGTGTTGCATAATAACCCAGAGGCAGAAATAACCTAAGTGTCCGTCAACAGATGGCACATGTGGTATAGACATAGAATGGAATATTTTCAGCTTTAAAAAGGAATGACATTTCCATGTTACAGCATGGATGACCCTTGAAGACATCATGCTAAGTGAAGTAAGTCAGACACAAAAGGACAAATATTGTGGATTCCACTTATATGAGGTACTTAGAATAGGCAAATTCATAGAGAAAGTAGAAGAGAGGTTACCAGGCGCTGGGAGAAGAGGGGAATAGGAAGTTATTGTCTAATGGGTACAAGTTTCTGTTTGGGATGATGAAAAATATCTGGAAATGGATAATGGTGACGGTTGCACAACATTGTGCAGCATTGTATTTAATGCCACTGAATTGTACCCGTAACCTGGTTAAAAATGACAAAATTTATGTTATGTATATTTCACTACATTAAAAATTTTTTTTAAAAAAAGCATGTAAGAAATCTTACCTTAATTTGACTTTTTGTCATTAAAAATAATTTTTATTATATTTTTCACTTTTTAAAAATAATAACAGTTCCTGATAGAAAATACAGATAAACCAAAAGGGGAAAAATTAAAATATTCATTATCCTAGAGATAGCCACATTTAAAACTTTAGTGTCCTTCCAGATTGTCACTCTCTCTCTCTTTTCTCACTTTCCTTCTTCTTTTGTTCCCTTTTGATGAAGTTCTGCACCCTTTTATTCTTCAGAAGATTTGAGGTCACTTTCCTTTGTGAGTTCTATATCAGAGTTTGGTCTAACTCATCCAATGGGTGGAAAAACACTTTCTAAAACCAAGAGAAGTGATAAAACACTGAAAAGAAGCCAAGAAATGTGTGATCAGAATGCTCTGATTCATGCTGAGACCATTTGGAAGTTGCGTCGGAAAGGACAACTTTCAACACACTACGCCCAGTATTCTTGAGACTTGTGGCCAAAGGAATGATCCGCAGCGTTCAATACTGTGCATATCACAGAAGAAACTCATATTTTTTAGATCCTACCTGTCCTCCATTCTGGCCTTTTTATTGGGTGCAGGGCAGGGACAAAACCTGCTTAACTGTGTTCTTGGTCAACACATTATTGATTTGCAGAAATTAAAGTCCCAGGTCTTCCCAAACAGGATCATGCCTTAGTGTTTCCCTTCCCTTTTGGATTATGCATAGGGTTCTATCCAGCTAATTGCAGGTTGGATTTCTGTTGTTCTCTATTTCTGTGGGTTATGTGCCATTGAGTTGGCTCCAACTTCTGGTGACCCTCTGAATGAGTGGTGTCCACAATGTCCCATCCTCAACAGCCCTGCTCAGCTCCTGGAGACTCAGGGCTATGCCTTCTTTCATGGCGTCAGTCCATCCTTCCTCATTTCCTACTGCCTTCTCTTTTTCCCAGCAGTATTGTCTTTTCCAAAGGACTCTCTCTGCCTTCTCATGAATGTGCCTGAAGTAGGACAGTTTCAGTTTTGTCACTTTTGCCTATTCTCTGTTTACCATGATATAAAAGAGAAATTGATGACTTCTTTTTTAAGGAGCAAATGAGCTTCTGCTCTGTGGGGGGGCCTTTCCCACTGAGCATCAGAGGGTCTGCAGGTAGCCTCTGGACAGGGGATCTTCAGGGAGCTTTACCCTCCAAGATTCTAGACTCTCATCCTCCATTTGGTTGTTCAGAAGTAGGAAACATTGCTGGAGCTTAGATTTTGCTCATCGGGTCAGGAGAAAGAATGAAAGAGAACGCGGTTTCTAGGGAGAAGGCAGCTATGCTGCTGACGTGGCGTTATTCCCTCCAAGGCTGTCTGCCTCACTTCTTAAATACAGTTTCACTAGTGCAGTGAGAGTCCAAATCCTGAATTTCTATTTTTATTACTTCAGGTTTTCTTAAGCACATCTCATAATTCTCATTTCCTATTGGCTCTTTGTCTCAATCCCGAACAGTTTGTCTACCTGTGCTCCTGGGCCTGGAGGCCTACTTGAGCTGGCTTCCTTTTGTTTCTATTGCTGTTCCTTAAATCTTGCCCCGTGTAGAACATGACAAGGCTGTTGGGTCTTCTGGGAGCCTGCACACAGTTTAATTAGTATGTTTGTTCTCCTGGGGAACATTCCAGATGGTCAAGTTTATCCTGATCCTCTCAATAGTTCTACTTCGCTCTTAAAGCCATTGTAATGCTTTCCCCAAATAGTTCTTAAAGATTCATTAATTAATTCACTCATTCAACAAATATTTATAAAGCACTTACATTCCAGGGCCTCTGTTAAGCACAGGATATATTTATAAATCAGAAAATCCCTGTTTCAGAATTCAGTTGAAATGAAGGAAAAGTTAGGTTTTTAGCACATGACACAAAATTCCTCATGATGGTTCTTAGACTGTGAGTATAATCTCGGTGTCTTGGGAACATAGAGAATGTGAGGTGATTATTCCTTTTCTTTCTCTTTCTTCTCCTTTGCTCCTAAGACATCGTAAACCCGATCATGTTCTGGCCTCTCTGAACAACTACTAAATATTGGTATCAGTCAGGATCCCATCCTAGGTTCTCGCCTCTTTTCTTATCATACCACGTGTTGTTTGCTTTTCTTTCTGGATGATGGGACCTCCCTCCTGAGCTCCCTCTGCCATGTGTCCCCTTGCCTGCTGAGTATGTGCCCACATGCACTTGCCATTCAGTATATGGACGTCTTCATCTTTCTCTAAAACCTGCTTCTCCTGTCTCAATCGTCTCCCTCCTAGTCCCCCAAACCAGAGACCTAGAACTCTAGCAACTAGTCTAGTAACTTTCTATTACTTACATTCCTCTCCACCAACTGAGAAGTTGATTCCTAATGTTCTGCATATCTCACCTTCTTCTTAGATTCTCATTACTGTCTTCTCCCCCTTGGTCTAGGCCATTGGCTTTCCAACTGTTTTACTGGAGTCCTTTCAAGGGCTTCCGAAGTTGGAATGGAGCAGGGTATTGAGCAGGCAGGAGTCAGGGCTTATCATGCCAGATTTAAACAGAGCAATAGCATGTTTATCTGTTTTGCATATTGTTTGAAGAGCAATCAATGGCTACAAATTTGAAAACCGTTGGTTTTAAATCCTTATCATTTCTTTCCTGTATTTTTGCAGGGCTTCTGCTGATCATGCTGTCCGTTCTGTCACCCATCTAGCCCACGGGTTCTTAACCTTTTCTTGGCTGTGATACATGCTGGGTAAACTTCCTGTTTGTTTGGTATAAAGACCTGATGTACAATAAAGCAATTAGAATGCAAGTGAACGAGTGTGGTGCTATTATAAGCATCACCTTGAATCCAGTGTAATTTATTAAAATAAGTAAATCCTCTTTGGTCGTTACCTATTATCTGTGATAAATGACTTGTAACACATCTGCCATACGATCCTCACTCTGCTCTCACCCACTCTCCACACTCCTGCCACCCTCACACAGGGAAATCCCAGTCACTCTCTTGCTTGACACCCTTCAGTGACTCCAATTGTTTCTCAAATGGGTTAGAAGCTCCTCAGTGCGGCTGGCAAGTTCTGCTATGATCTGGTCCTTCCTAAGCTTTCCAGCTTCAGCTCTTGCTGCAGTTCTTCATACACCAGTCATCCCACCCATCACACATCCAGGGTGGCCGGGCTTCTGGGCTTTGTGTCAGGTGGTTCCTCCTGCCCATCACTGCTCCTCCTCTTCGCCTCTCCCTTCAGCCTTGCATGTTGAATTCCAAATAATTTTTCTCAGATAAAATAGTTTCATTTCTCCCAGTAACTGCCACCAGTGTGCTCTATCAGCCTCTTCTTCCTTTCTCGCTGAGTAGCAAGGTTATTTAGTCATATCTTAATTCGATAATTTTTCAGTCTTTGTTAAATGGTATTTGTTAAATGACTTGTTCCTGTGTTACTCAGTCCTCATCTTTTTTAGCTATTCATTTTGAAAAGATTTCAAATGTACGGGGAAGTTGCAAAAATAGTATCCCTTCCTTTTATCCTTCACCTGACTTCAGCAGTCGTTAACATTTGCCACATTTGCCTCTGTCTTTTTCTCCTTTTCTCTTTAAATATGTATGTGTATGCATTTTTATGTACACATGCTCATATTGGTATTATTATTTGCTTAGTCAATCACTCGAGAATAAATTACAGACACCAGCATCCTTTTCTCCTAAGGACTCCAGTAAAAGATCTCCTGGAACATTTTTTTACATATTCACGACCTAACGATCAAATTCTGGACACTTAACATGGATAACAATTCATTATCTAATAAGAGAGTTCATATTCATATTTTTAATTGTCTGAATATAGTTCTTTATAATGAATTTTTATTTCTGATCCAGTTTTGTTTTGTAAAAACTATTTCCAGATCTATCTGCTCCTTGAAGCCTTTCTTAACCATCCTTTCCCCTGGTGGCCCTAATCACTTCCTCCTTTGTTCCACTTGACATCTTCAGGCTTCTCCCATAATGTGCATAACATTTAACTTTGTGCGCTTGTTTGGGGGCTTCAGTCTTGCCCAATAGATAGAAAACTCCTTGAGAACAGAGGTCATAGCTTATTAATCCTCCTCTCTCCAATGTCTATTATCTAAATGAATTCAGTACTGAGTATTTCATTGAATAGCTTGTACATTTGAAACCTTAGGTTCCTGGTGACACTTTTCTATTTGGTGGTATCTTCTTTTCCCCTGACTTATTCAGGCACAGATATGATGCTAAGTGGGCTGGGATGGTGGCGCATGCATTGCACTGAGCGTGAGAAAGCCCTGATCCTAATCCCACTCAGCAAAGTGGCCTGGGGCAAGTTATTTCATCTTTGTGAATTTCAGTATCTTCCTCTGTATTATGAGGTTACTATTGCTATGTCTATTTCACTGAGGTGTTGGGAAGCTCCAATGAGAGGATGAGTGTGAAAATGTTTTGAAATGGTGATGTTACTTCAGAGGCAAAACGGTGGTCTGTCCACTAGGAATGCTCTTCGTTTCAGGTCTGTTGAGATCACCATGTTGTGGTACCCCAGATACACCCTGGGCTCTCCCTCCATCTTCTGAGATGCTGAAAGTACTGGGTTTTGTACACGAAGCACAGAAAGCAGCAACTGGCATAGGCCTGTCAAGCTGGGTTAACTGTAGTCTGTTGAATAGTGTCGCTCCAAAATTCACGTCCACCTCGAACCTGAAACTGTGACCTTATTTGGAAATGAGGTCTTTGCAGATTGAATTTTAAGTTAAGATGAGGTCATACTGGATTATGATAGGCCCTAAATCTAATGACTGCTGTTCTTATAAGAAGGCCATGTGAACACACACAGGGATGAAGAACACGAGGCAACAGAGACCGAGATTAGGGTGATGCAATTGCAAACCAAGGAATGCCGAGGATTGCCAGCAGCCACCAGAAGCCAGGAACAGGCAAAGAAGGGTTCCTCCCTAGAGCCCTCAGAGGAAGCATGGCCTTGCTAACACCTTGATTTTAAACTCCAGGCTTCAGAAACGTGAGAGAATACGTTGTTGTTTTGTTATGGCAGCCCTAAGAAACGATATAGTGACTTTCTCTTTGCCACCTCCATGCCATCTATTAGCAAACCTTCCTGCTAGAATTGAACCAGCAGACAGTGGAGGCGGTGGAAGGGGAGGAACCAGGGTGCCAAGGGGATTCAGTGCACAGCAGTTCCCCCGCTAAACCCCTGGGCAGATTGCAGTCCTGCAGGAGGGTCTCTGGTTGGCCACAGTAGAGTATGCCCCTTCTTCCTTCTGTAGTCTCAGGGAAATGCTCTGAGGCCAGGGGTACAGAGCCCCGAGCTCTCCACTTTGGGCTCCGACATCCTCAGCACAGGCTCCCTGGGTAGTTCCACTGGCAGCTTTAGCTTGTGAGCTCACTGAGCATTGGGTGGGTTTGTCATGGCCTGGAGGGGTTGGCTCGGTTGTTAGTGGAGTTTGGAGTTTGGGGCCTGTGCCTGCCAGTGCCGTTTGATGCCAAAGGAGATACTGCATCTGGGATCTGAGTGTCTCCTGTCCTGTGCCAAGGCATGTCTGCACTAGGGCTGTTCTTCCCTGATCAAGAAAGACACACTGCACACCTCAAGGTGCCCTGTGGGCCACTGGCCCCTTGCCTGTCTTCTCTGGGGAAATGGTATCTGGGTAGGTGTCACTGCCCTAGCCCTGGCTTGTGGGTGTTAGGATGAGGACAGGAGGAGGAGAATAGCTAAAAGTCTTTCCCTCAAATTGAAACAAGCTCCAGGGGCCCACCCACTCCCATTATTATGATGTCACAGAAAGGAGCAGCCACAGCAGGGGTGGAAGAGATTCATGAAATCATCTGGCTCACTGCCCTCTTCAATCTTCCATGCCACCAGGATGGCAGGGGTTGGCACATGTTCCTGGCAGCTGAGCTCTTAAATACCCAAGGCCACACAGCAGCAAAGTGGTAGGGTGAGCTCATTGGGCTGATGCCCAGCTGCTTACCTGGGAAGTTCTACTGGGTTCTCACTTGTAATCAGCAAACCCAGACTCCTCACCTTAGGGACTACCACACCAGCCTTCTCTCGGGATCATTGAAGTGGCTGATAATGAATGCATCATGATGACTCATGTTGTATTTAAGCAAGACTCTGGGTGTGCGTGTGAATGGGAATTGCTCAGAATCATGTCGGGATGTTGCTGATTACATCAAAGCCTCTCTGTGTGGAGGAGGCTGGTGGGGGAGACAAAATATAATTGCAACTTTCAATACTAACAGGAAGCAATGACCTGAGAAACTTTCTAGAGAATGAAGATTGGTGGTCATGGTTGATTTTACCTTCATAGCCTCTGGAAAACACTTTGTTTGATATTTTCAAAGTTCTTTAGGGAGAAAAACTAAGAGAGACTTATCTTAGCCTCATGTATTCATCAAAGGTAGCATCATAAAGTGACCAGAGACAACATGGGACAGTTAGGACCAGAGCTCCTCTCAAGAGAGAAAAGAGGGACAACCACCTGGCTGGGCCTCTTCCTCTTCCCATAGCTCGGTGGGGGTTAGCTCATTGTCAAATGCCTATCTGATCCACCTCAGGAAACTCCAGAGGATGACCGTGTGATTGATCTGTTAGAAGAGTTTCAGGATAACACGAATGTTATTTTGTGCTGAGAGCCACTCCAGCTGTGACATGTAGATTTATGTCTTTTTGCTTCAAAACCATGATACCCCTTGAAGCAGTAACTAAGGGAGCCAACTAGAGTCAAACAGGTTAGTTTGTAACCTTGTTTCTTTCTCCTTCAGGAGAAAGGGTTGGGTCAGATGTGGGAAGTGGGCCAAATGGTTCCACATTTCTCTTCTATCTCAAATGGAGATTATGTCGTAACCTCATGAAGATGGTGATAGGAGGGACCCCTAGTAAGAGTGAACTTTTTCATTTCTTCAGGAAAAAATATACTGTGACAGATTATAATTCAGTCTAAAGGGTCAAAGTATTGATGTCATCCAGGCCAAACCATAGTCCTCCACTTCTAGTTGGCACTCTGGAAAGCCTCACATATCCAGCCTTTTAGAAACTTTTAATAGCAGGATGGGAAAAATCTGATGGACATGTTTTAGGGTTACTTGAGAAAGGTAAGCTGTAAAACAACCTTAAAACCACATGATCCTAGAAGCTACAGACCAAAGGAAGGTACTGGAACTTTGTTTTCATGGAATAGAGCTGAAAGGGAAACCTTTGGGACAAAGTACACAAATACTGAGCATGAAATCAAAAGTTCTGGGTTCAAGGTCTAATTCCTCTACATACTACCAGCTGTGTGACCTTGGGCAAGTCATTTTACCAAAATTTCCTCTTTGGTAAAATGAAGTTATAAGTCCATTAAAAATTGTCATAAAGATCAAATGATACATTTGAAAACACTTTGGGTATCCTAAAGTGCTGTGCAAGGGTTGGGTGTAGTAATACATATGTCTGTAAATATGGATGCAAATGGGCAGAGGGTATGTTCACATTGCCAATAGCCAAGAAACACGGGTGGCCACAAGTGTGGGGTTTAATGATAAGATCTGCTCTTTTCTGAGAGCAAAAGGTCTGGGAGTATTTTTTACTTGTAATTGGCTGGGGAGACTTTTTTCTCAGGCTCTTCTAGCTGGAAGTCTGCCTTATGTTGCCATTTACTGGAAGTCTTTGGACAACTCTGCCCACTCATTTGAGCCTTTGTTTCTTCATGCCTGAAATGAAGGGGTTGAAGAGATTTCTTCAATAGTCCATTTCTGCTCTAACGTTGTATGATTCCACAAGCCTAGAAGAAAGCTTTAGACTGAGTCAGAATAGCTTTACGGAACACAAGTGACAAATAAGGAAGTGTGGAGAGTATGGTAGGACGACACCAAAGTCTTTGGTTTTCTAGAACTTGAGCTCACAGTCTAGTAAAGACATCTGTGTCCAGAAAACTGGCCCAGGTCAGAGAAAGTGGGCACCACTGCCGAGTGCCACCTGTGACTGCAGAGAAGGGAGGCTTCACCCATCATGGAAGGGAGGGCAAAGGAAGAAGCAGGAAGTAAGTGGCATTGAGCTGGTACCTACCTGATGAGAAAGCCTTGCAGGTGCAGCATAACATACATAGTGAGTAGCTTTTGCACAGGCTTAGAGGCAGGAAATGGAAGGTGGCATGTTCTGTTATTCACCTAAAAGTCTCAACAAAAAGGAAAATTAAATAGGTAGGAGGTTGAGGGACTTGCTATTATCTTCTGGGTACAATGCCGGACCCAGTGGTAACTGGTGCACATTTCTGAATTAGCTGGCCTGAGTTTATCACTTCTGCTCTCCTTATTGGCAAGTGTACTTGGGTGCCACGCTTTCTCCTGGTAGGAGCCCACACCCTGCGTGCACAGCCCCCTGGGTGGAGGCAACTTTCCTGTCTGGGCACTGCCACTTTCCATTCACTTCACACACTGGTGTTTTGACATGTTAGTACCTAGCCTGTTAACATGGAATAACAAGGGAGAGCGCCCAAAGGCGGTGCCCAGCTCCCAAGCTGGCACCAGGCCAGGGCAGCCTTATTTAGCTCCTCTCCCTGGGGTGGCAGGAAGGCAGCCACTTAGCAGTTCTAGCTCTTCTGAGTGCTTCCAAGCCAGAATCTCTCCAAATGTCAGGGAAGAGAGTTTATGACTTCGTCCTTTTATGATGTGCCTCTAAGTCCAATTATTTCGAGAGCCAATAATCCTAATATCTCATTGAATTAGACTTTGGTAAAAGAAGGTATACATTTCAAAATCCATGGAATGGCAAGCAGATCGAGTGACTCAGTATTCTGGGTGACTGCTTGATAGTCTGTGGTTATTATTATTATTATTATTATGAATAAGGGTTTATTCATACACGCACATAGCCATGGGGCGCTGGGCAGCGCTCACGGAAGACACAGGCTCTGTGTTCAATGACCCATAGAAGGCTGTCTCTAAGACACTGTAGTAAATCACATGAGTATTGTAACTGTCAAGGTTTTAAACACCTAAAAATCAGCACTATCATTAGCAATCAGTAATCACTGTTATAGAAGAATAAATCTTGTAATCTCCAAATTACCTGTTTGCACCAATTAGAGTTCAACTGATGAAACATACCAATCAAAGGGGAATTTACTTGAGGCACCCAAGCTTATCTAGGTTTAAAAAAAAGGAACCCGCTGAGCTCCCAAACTGCTGTTTCTTAGCTCCGTCTCTGTTAGAGAGGATTTTTCTGGAAACAGAGCTGACAAAGTACCCCCAGGCAGGAGGGAGTCCGTTATTCATTTATTTGTTTATTTATTCATTTATTCACTGCCTACCTGCAAAAAGGATTTGAGGTAGGTCACAATAAAACACATATTCATAAGACAGTTTTAAAAAAAAAAATCAAAAGGAAGGTCGGAAACTTGGGGGTGGAGGTGGAGACGCTGTGCTCCAACATTTCACTTCCGTGAACCTTCACCTTCGGTGAGTCCCTTTGCTAAACACTGCTAGGCCCTCTAGGAGCAAAAGGAGAAACACCCTCCTCTTGTTCCCTGGAAGCAACTTATAACCTGGGGTGAGACACAAACACTGAATTTATTTCTGAGCTTCTTAGAAGGTAAAGCACAGAGAAATCACAGGTTATCTAGCTCTCAGCATGCAACAAAAGTAAGCAGGTACATGGAGAGGTAGATTCCCCCCCCCTTTTTTTTGTAAATACTAAAGAAATAATGAAGGGACCCAATGGGGAAAAAAAAATCTCAGTGTTTTTTATCAATTTCCCAGAGATGCAGTCATTTCTTGGCTGGAGTTGGATGAAGGAGAGAAGAAGAAAATATGGATCCACTGAGCTTTGCCTGGTTTGCTCTGAAGCTTCTGAAACCCTGGATCTGGTGTTCTAGGCAAAGCCAGGGGTGGGGACTGGGGGGTGAGGTGGGGAATGGGAGTTGGTGGTGACCTGGAAGAAAAACCAATCCCTTAGATTTGGCTCAGGACTTAGAAAGTGAAAGGGGTGTCTAAACCAGTGTGACTCCTCTTAGCAGCCGCCCGCAGCCCGCTGCGGTATGCCAGGCTCCTCCTCAGGGTGTCTCTACATACTCTGTTTCTGGCATAGTCTCAGCATCCCCATCCGTGCCCGTCCCTGGATGGGCACAGCAACATGTTCCCAGCCTCCAGCTGGCTTTAGTGCTTTACCTATATGGTTCTGCTTTATACCTCATCTCTAGGGAATTATGTCATTGTCGTATTAGGGCTCACTTTGTCTGTTTTTATTTTGTTTTTTTGTTGTGAGACGACTGTGTGTTCACTTTGATGTCTGCCGTTGAACATGTTAAGATTGCTATAACGGCAGAATTGTTTAAGTGGTACCTGAGTGCGTCTCTACACCATGCCCTCTGTTGGCAGGCAGCCTCCACCATGACCCCCAGTGGCTCCTGCCTACAGGCATTCATGCTCAGGTGTGTCCCCTCCGACCCTGACTCAAGGCTAATAGATCCTGTGCCCGGTACTGTGGACAGGACAGTCATATTCTACGCAGCTTCCAGAGCTTCCGGCCCAGTAGACAGTGGGGACAGCATGGACTCTGGAGCTCGACAGATCTGGCCGAATCCCAGCTTCCCCACTTGGCTTGTCTTTGAGCAAGTTATCTAACCTCTCTGAGCCTCTGTTTCCTCATCTTTAAATCGAGCAAATTAATATCCACCTTAGAGAGTTTGGTGAGGATTGAATGTGACAATGTGTATAAAGAGTTTAGCACCATGCCCAGGTTTTGGTGGCTGCTCCATAGATGTTATGCCCCCTAGCTGTGCGAGGTGCTGAGAGGATAGTGATGAAGGGGAGGTTATCTTTGCTCTCCGGGGGCTCAGAAGCACTGAGGGGGGACAGATGTATATTCACTGAAGTCCAAGGCAGGCTGTGACAAGTGCTGTGATAGAGGTACAGAGGGCAATGGAAACCCAAAGGAAGGCATAGAAAAAGTTTCATGGAGACTAGGTGACATTTTAACAAACCTTAGAGGGTAAGCAGAATTTTCATCAATCGAGTAGGGCAAGAGCATTGCAGGCAGGCAGAGAAAACCCTGAGAAGTCATGAGGTGTAAAACCTCCTGGTATAAAAAATAGTGAAACTGCATTAGCTGGGTTCTCTTGCTCATACCTCTTTCCTATTGTAGGCTGTGATTTCTTGATCTGTAGACTGCAGCTGTTGAACTAGATAGTAAATGTTTCTTCCAGCTCACATATTCCACAGGAGCCAGGAGTATTGCTTTATTCATTACCAGTTTCCAACTCCTAGCACATGGTAGGCACTCAATAAATACTTACTACATGAGTAGGTATAATTATATGTGTGAGCAGCTGGTCCCAAATGAGAAAATCAAAGAAGTATGTTTTTCCATTTACTTGACGAAAGTCATTTCCCTCGGGTCCATGTGTAGTGGCAGTGAATCTGACGACATCATGTCACTATGTTTTGTCAAAGTCCTTCCCCCACTCTGTGCCGTAGATTTCCTGGCTGTGCTTCCTGTTTCTTCTTTATATTCCAGAGTCTTGTTGTGGGATCCTGCGCAAACGCGAAAGCTGCTGACACTTCCTTGGCGATTTCTTTCGCACTCAGCAGCACCACGTTGTCAGTCCAGGTGGAGCAGGTCCATCCAGCTTTGAAGAAGCTTCACATCTTTCCCTTCATTTAGCTTCCATTTTGCTTTGGGTGTCACTTTGAAACCAGAGCTCCACAGAGAATTTCTCATGCCCTGGAACAACTATGCAGTGAGACAAGGGGTGGCTTGTAGTGAGGGGACATAGGCTTTGGTGGTCCCCCACCCTCGCCCTGCTTTGACTCCACTCCCCTCCCCAGACGAGTGCTTAAGACCCTCACGCTTTTTTTTTTTCTCCACAGGGATTCCCATAGTACGTTGCACCCTGGGGCTCCCTCTGTCCTAGGCTGTTTCACAGCACCTTGTTCTCTCAGAACTCATTCTGGGTTCTACTTCCTTGGAGGTCTGATCTCTCCTCTGTTCTGGGTGCAATCACTCCACATTGATGCCCATCTTGTTCCTAGATCAGTGATAAGCTCACAGGGTGCAAAGGCGACTAAAACAAGATTCCTGACTCCTTGTCTTGGTTTCCAGGATGACAGTCACCGAGACGACACACTAAGCCATGCAAAACTATTTCTGCACAGTTCCTTTTTAGTCCCTAAGAAGATTTGCATTTTACCAAGAGCCTTTTGAAGACAGCAGCTTACCTTCAAAGCGTATATTTTTGTTAAAAAACAAAACAACAAATTTAAACTTTAAGAGCAGTAAGTAAAGCAACACTTTTTAATTGTAGAAAACTTGGAAAGGGAAGAAAATATAAATAAAAGACAAACTTTTCGATGATCTCTCTACCAGAGGCAAACCAGCGATGGCATATTTTTCCTGTCTTTTTTTCTATGCATTTGAGATCCTATGTTTACATAATTTTGCATACCACTTTTGTTACTGAGCACTATAGCCCAACCATTTTGCAATGTTGTCAAACATACTGAAGAGTGACTCTAATGGTAGGAGTTTATCGGCAAGTAGGAATGCTGACTTTATTGGCACAGAGACTTGGGGTAGTCTCTTTAATAATACACCCTTTCCTGCAGGCTTTTCTAAGATAAGCCCTGCCTCCCTGCAAGTGCTTCTATAATATTTGCAACTTAGCTGGTCTGCTCAGATTCTCTCTAAAGAAACAGCATCCTGTGCTCTAAGGTGCGAGCATTTCCAGTGTTCAGATGCTTCACCTTCTCCCTTCCCCCACCCCAATTTCTGTCTCCAGCGAGCGATAATATCTTTCGTCGGAGCCTCTCTCCCTGCCTCCAGTGACTGTCTCCCCTGATGAATTCTCTCTGGGTGACTTTGGCATTTGCATATTTCCTCGCTCGGATATTCTGAGATGTTGGAACCAGAGACCAGGTTGACGCGATCAGGTACTTAGTTGAATGAGGCTTTCTCGGGGACTGCACAAATATTTGGAGTCGGGTGTGTGCCAATAGGCAATTAATTGAAATGTGGACACAGCAAGCTTCTGGAGGAAGGAGCCTGAAGTTGAGAAATTATCTGTGGGAAGCGATCCTCTGCCAGATACAAAACAGTAATTTGGGAATTTCCTTTACCTCAAACTGAAATAGGTTTGATACAGAAAGAGAAAAAAATAAAATAAAACAAAGGACAAGTGTAGGATCGAGGGTGACTGTGCCTGCATTACGGAAGTGGGAAGGCATTTTCAGAGAACACTAGTCTGACCCTCCTGGAGATGGAGGAGAGCCCAAGGTCAGTGGCAAGTCGGGGCAAACTGGGGCAAATTCAGGATCAGAAGCAAGGTGTCCTGACTCCAGCCCAGGACACTTTCCGTTTTATAAGCTGATTGTCTACCTGGAGCCCTGGATTATCAAATCAGGAGCCAAAGGGCGAGGACTGCAATTTAAGCATTTTCCTGTCACCAATGACTTTGCGAATACATTTAGTAAAATCCATAACAAAACCAAGCTATTCACTGACTATATCATAACTCATGAATGGAAGCACATCTGGCCAATTTGACGGGTGTCTGGGGCACTGGGGGTGGAGATGATTACAAACAGTGTCCCTGATCCACAGCCTGTGATGTTGGCCTGATGCTAGCAGGTCCCCAACCTCCTGACTGTCCTCTTCAAAAGTGTGAAGCCTCTGTGCCCACCCACATTTCTCTCTCTTCCAGGAGCATGGACCCATCTTCTTAAGATTTTTATAAAAGAGGCGCTCTGACCATGACGTTGTTTTAGGACTCAGATTGTTTTAGGGTGAGATGAAAAAGCACCTTTTTGTTGTTCAGGTTTAGGAGGCCAGAGTGATCATTTTTAGGTTTCCCCTAGAACGTGGTTCTCAGAGTGTGGCCCCTGAACCAGAGGCATAAGCAGCCCCTGGGAACTGGTTAGAAATGCACATTCTCAGGTCCTACCCCAGCCCTACTGAATTGGAAACTGGTAGGAGGGCCCTCGCGGGGATTCTGGCGCACAGTAAAGTCTGAAAACCGTGGCTCTAGAAAGTTATGATTTGGACATCTGGGCAGCTGAATTCTAGCACGAGGGAAGTAGTCTGTTTTTGATTATTTGGACCCTTAAGAATAACCCTCTTCGTTTCAGAATGCCAAGGTAAGCTGGATTTATACATTGCTGAGTGTTAAATGGGAAAGAATTTCCAAGTGATTCTTCGAAATTTAACTGACCGCACGGTCAGACACAATTCTGGTAGCTCAACCTATCTCCAGTTAAGTATAATATTTTCATGTTTTAAAGTGTCGTGGAGTGACTAAGTTAATCAATTGCTTAATCTGTTATTTTTAGAATATCACTTCCTTACCTCATGTGCAAGTTTATTCAAATGGGAACATTTTATTACCCCAAAATGTTTTCCTGTATACTTGAACATGTTACTAAGGAAACCAGTTGCAACATTGCAGTGATATTGTTGCTCTAACAAATTAGCGATTCAGCAATGGATATGCCATACTATAATGTTTTTTTCTCTCTAGAAAATTTCACACTTATTGAATTTATACATTTGTAACACAGGACACTGAAAGTGATGGGAGTGAAGCTGTAAAAAGAAATCGGATTCCAGGGTGACAGCGGATATTTCTCTGGGATGTGTTCTGTGCTGTTTGGGCATGGGCAGAACTAGGTGATTTTTTATCCTATTTGAGGAGCCCCTGCGTGAGGAAGCTGATTGGGAGAGAGCAGCCCTCTCACTGTGGTGCTGAGGAGAGGAGACTGTGGTGCTGAGGCTTGGCGGGTTCTAACTGGTGAGCAGCCCTAGGAAGGACATGGCGGGGTGTGCAGTGCAAAATGTGTGCTAATCACACGTTGAAGGAATCGAACGACATCGAAGCATGAGATCACACGAGCGACTGAGATGGCACCAGGAGATGGGGGGGATACGGCACAGTGGGAGGCCTCCTGCTTTCTCTTTCTTGATGGGGGAGGAGAGGTTATTAATGATGGGATGGATTAGAACAGATGGGTACTTTTGACACATTTCCCCATGTTGTTATTTTCCAATTTCCCATCTTCCCACCACCTAGTCGTGTGCCTTTCTCTTGGTTAGAAGTGAAAGCAGGTGACCTTGTACAGGGAAGCCTCAGGAATGGAAGGTAGAAGTGGAGACATTGCCATATTGCTCCCAGGGCATGCTCCGCAGATCTGGAAAGTCTTCCTGAAGCCTTTGCAGGGAAGGGAAAGGGAGAAGCCACCATGGGCACACGTGCTTTCGGATGCTGTGTTCAAAGGCGAGCCATGTGACTTTCACACTCTCTCCATCCCAGCAGCCATCACTCCCTTCCTGATTGCAAGTACCTTTCGGCAGCCTGGAGATTTGCATTGTAAATGGTGTTTGTTAGACCCCTGAAATAATGTTAATCATTGTAAAACAATTATGTTGCATAATGTGCACATAAAAAAGAAAGAATGAACATTTTCCTTGAATTAATATTTCCTCATCTGTATCTTTCTCATCCCCACAAACAATGAGACCCTTGTCTGCCCTTCTAAGTAAGAATGGCTCAGAAAAAGCAAAACCACCTACTTTCAAACGGCTTCTTGAAATGATGCACATTTGTCCACAGCTTATGTAATTTCAGGTGGAACAGTCAGGGACCCTGGAAAAATGGATATCTCAGCATCCCATCACTACACACTTCCTGCAAAGGGACAAAAGGATAGGCATGTGGGAGCAGACAAAGGGAAGCTCTGGGATGTAGAGCAAGGAAGCGGAAAGGCTGTCTGCCTGGACGCCCTTGTATCCATTTGTAGGTAAACAGCCATCAGTGACCAGAAGCCTCCGGGAGCTGGGACCCACCCTTCACACTCACTGTGGTGGGTTGAGTGGTGGCTCCCAAAACATATGTCCACGTCCTAATCTCTGGAACATGTGAACGTGACCTTACTTGGAGAAAGTGTCTTTGCAGGTGTAACTGAGCTAAAGATTTTGAGATGAGATCATCTTATATTATTCAGGTGAACCTTAAATCCAATGACAAGTGTCCTTATATGAGACAGAGGGAGGAGAGACACAGGAAGAGAAGAAGAGTAGGCCGTGTTGAGACGCAGACAAAGATTGGAGTTACGCAGCAACAAGCCAAGGAGTGGCTGGAGCTGCAGAATATAGAAGAAGGAAGGATTCTCCTCTAGGGCCCTCAGAGGGAGGACAGTCCTGACTACACCTTGACTTAGGACCTCTGGACCCCAGAACTATGACAGAATAAATGTCTATTGTTTTAAGCCACTCAGTTGTAGTACTTTGTTACAACGGCCCCAGGAACTAATACACACATCATGCCCTACCCTTTCCCACAACCTCCCACGGAGGCGCATTGGCTCACATTTTGAGTTTATGATGTCATTCTCGGGCTGCGACTGGAACCATTGCTGGGGGTCCCCCAGAGCACAGCCATGCTTGTCCGATTGCTGGACTGTGCTGCATCCGGGTCCCAGGTGATTTTTCCCAGGAAGGTTCTCCTTCCCACGAACTCAGGGATTCAGCAATGAGCATGGAGCATTTCAATGTCAGGTCATTCTGACATGCAATTTAGAACTAGAAATAAGGGCCTGCATGTGAGACAGGATTGGAGAGGTTTCAGTAGCTACTGTTTCGGACTCTCTGCTTCTTTATCAAATCTCATTGGCTCATAACCAGATTTAGCACGCACCGTCCAGAAAAACATACACTTTTAAAATAGTATCATGTATTGAATGCATACGTGCCAGGTACTGTGTTAAGAATTTGACGCTCATTGTCTCATTTATCCTCGCAGTAGCCCTGGAGGTGTGGTAGGGATGGTTTTACAAGTGAGAAAACTAAGGCCCAGGGTCATTAGGTAATACTGCCAAAGTCAGGAAGCCAATAGTTTGCAAAGCCAGCCCATACCTCCAAGCACTTTACTACCACTTTGGTTCTAAGAAATGCAGCTCAGTAGGGGACATACATTTGTGCCTCCTCTAGACACTGACCCTCAAAGAACGTAAGTGATTTTACAGTTGAGGCCATTCAACCTGGGATGTTCAGTCACATGGCACGTTGTCTTTTTGTTGGGCCTCCAGGTGGTATGTGGGGACAGATTCCAACCCGAGGTGTGTCCTCCAAAAGGTGTTTTCTGGTTTGGTTAGGGCTCCATGTTGTTTCTAAATTGATTCCTCCAAGTGTCAGCGGGAACCCCCAATGCAAGTACCTAAGGTTGGCTGAGTGTGGGATTTTACTAAGTCCCCTTAGTGACTGGATTGGGACCTGCCCCTTCTGAGCCTTCTCACCCTGCTGAGTAGGGTTCAATTCAGTCTGTCCCCTGCTCTTCCTTTGTTCAACACTAAGCCGCTCTCACTGTCCTTTAGGTTCTCTTGGCCTTCTCGAAGAGCAGTGACTTTGTTTAGGATGGCAAAGCCTGATTGGATGTGTTGGGCTTTGAGAACTGTAGTACCTGCTGACTTGAAAGCCAATGCTCTCTGGCTGGTGAAAGAGCCCTCGACAAGGAGTCAAAAGACCTGAGTTTCTTGCCTGGCTCTGCTTTATGGCCTCCCTGACTCCAGTCTCTTAATGAGTGGAGTTAGGATAATCGTACTTTCTCATAGGTCATTGTGAGAATCAGAAGAAATAAGAGATGTGAAAGCACTTTATGAATTAGAAGGTGTACAGGTGTGACGAGGACTGGCATATAATAAATGCTTAGTTAATGCCTGCTGAAGGGATGTGTTCTGTGTCTGTGGATGGCTTTGTATCCATATCTGTGTGGCCAAAGGGAGCCTCTTCCTTGGCTTTTGAGGGCATGGAGAGCAAGACGCTCCCCCTCGCTTCCCTGTCTTCTAATTGTCTTTCTCTCCCACCCTAAAACAGTCAGAACAAAGGGCAAATTCCATGGCATTGTCAGAATGGAAAAACCCATTCCATTTTTTTTTTTTTCACTTCTTGTCTGAAATTCTGCCTTTATTTAATACCGAAATATCTTTGCAAACAGAGAAAATGGGGAGTCCACAATTGAAGCTAATGGCAACGGTATATGAGGATGATTGAGTTAGAGAGAGAAAGGGAGGGAAGGAAGGAGAAAGGGGGGAGAAAGAGAGAAAAAAATTAAAAAGAAGGAGAGAAAGAGAGGGAGAGAGAGAAAATATGCAAGGAGTTGCAGGGCTAACATTTGATTTTGAGTTTATTCCAGGACTCCCTTCCCTAGTTGGATTTTCCCAGCGGGAGAAGTGACTGTGTTCAGATGAGTGAATGCAGATTGAAAGGATGGGATTCTCAATAACCTCCTCTCCTTCCTCTTGTTCCCTTTGCGTCACTGCAGTCACCGCAACTGCAGCTGCAGGGTTCCTTACTCCAAGCTTCTGAGGTTGGCATAGACCACCCCCTGGAGCTCTGTAGGAAATGTACCCAAATGGCTCCTACAGCAGCCTCTGCAGAACCAGCCTTCCACACCCAATACATCCTGTGTGCAGCAGAGCTGGCTTGTTTTTTAGAAGGTAAAACTGTGATACTTGGTGGGGGGCTGTTATTCACCAAAAGGCGAGAGAGGCTGGGCCAACCCGAAAGACGTCAGAGATGTGGAGGGAGAGAGAAGGCCTGTGTGAGTCCAGTCTAGCTGGGGTCTTATTAAATGGGGAAGGCTTGCTCTCTGGGTGCTTACTGGGCTCTTGGCTGTCTTCACAGGGCTAATCACCAAGAGGCTTGAGCATAGCTCTAACTTCCCCTTATATAGAATCTGCAGGGGGCAGCCCAGCTGGCTAACTCCTGGGCAATCGGGGTCACTATTGACCCACCAAAGGGCTGTTACAGGGCCATTCTGGGGCTCTAGAGGAGACTTTAAGGGGTGGCCCATGGCTAGCAGCAGAGAGCTTCCATGGGGCCTTGGCCAGGGCTACACTAGATCCCAAGACTTCCCCAACGAGCCTCAGGCTCAGAGTTTGTGCTTCCGGCCCAGAACCAGGGCAGACAAGCTCAGGTAATGCCAGGTCCTTGGGGCTTTAGAAAGCGATGTTTGAGGTGTAGGAGGCCAAATTATGAAGTCTGTCTTTCTAGGCTTGGGGGAGTCTGTCTTTCCTCTTCCTCTCCCAACACTGCCTTAACAGTACTTGAAGCCTTGTCGTTTCTTGCCAGTACTATTGTGAGAGCCACTTAAATGGGTCTTCCTGGTTCTGGTTTCATATCGTCCCATCCTTTCTCAGCACTGCAGCCAGTGATATTTATTGAATGCCAACCATGTATCAGACACTGAATTGGTTACTGGTGACACAAAAAGGAATGAAACCCAGACCCTGAGCCCCAGAAGCCCCTGGTCTGGTGGAGGAGATAGACTGTGACAGATGGTGACAACAAGGTATCTGTAGTGCTGTAACTGTGCTCAGCTGACACTGCTTTGGAAGCATGAAGCAAGTCACAACACACCAGCTAGTGACATTGGAGCTGAGCTATAAAAGGCAAGTAGGCGTTCGCCTGACAATGAGGTGAGAAGGAGATTTTAGGCAGCAAGTACCTGAGAGTACAGACCTGGCAAGTCTGTTGCCTCCAGGACTGTGGCTAGAAAGGACTTGGCGCTGCCTAGCAACTAGTCCCGCATCGGGCAGGGCCTTGGATGCCCTACTGAGTTGGCTGGGATTTTTGCTAAAACCCAAATCAAATCACATCACTCCCTGCTTTTAAAGCTTCAGTTGCCACCCGGCAGAGCACACATTCTGTGCTGCGTGGTTTGCTTGCACTGTTCCCTTCTCCGCGGCCAGCTTTGCTTTCCCCAGGGCCACCTGTTGCACTCTGATCCATCCTTTAGCAGTGATCTTAAACCCAACCACCCCTGCGAAGTTTTTCCAGGTTCCTCCAACTGCACACGCCCTTGCCTTCTTCAAAGCCTCACAGCATTAAGTGTCCTTGAGGATGTCTCCTTTCCGTACTTTGTATTTACAGCTGATTCATTTTGTTTTTTTTCTCCATAGAGACCTGCACAGAGGCTGGCACATAGTAGTGTTCAAAGGTTTGCTGAGCTGAGACTCTGCTCTTAATGCCTGTTCAGGGTTGAATTGTGTCCCTCCTCCCAAAAGATATGTTCAAATTCTAACCCCTGGTTCTGGTACTTGTAAATGTGACCTTCTTTGGAAAAAGGGTCTTTGCAGATGTAATCACGTTAATAGGAGGTCCTAGGAGAATAGGGTGGGCCCTACTCCAGTAGGACTGGTGTCCTTATAAGAAGAGAAGAAGAAACACATAATGGAGGAAGATGATGTGAAGACACAGGAAAGCCGGCCATGTGAAGACAGAGGTAGACACTGGAGTTAGTCTGCTCTAAGCCAAGGAATGATGGGCCTCCCAGAAGCTGGAGGAGTCCAAGAAGGATCCTCCTCTCCAGGCTTTGCCGGGACTTTGATTTCAGACCTCCGGCCTCCAGAACTGCCAGACAATAGATTTCTATTGTTGTAAACCCCAGGTTTGTGGTACTTTGTTACGGCAGCCCCCAGAAACTCAGCCAGCACCCTGACTTCTCTCCCCCATCTCTTTTTTTTTCTTTCTGTTGTGCCACAATACTGCTGCCTGGGCCCTGACAGCCACACCTAGGCCTGGCCCTCCAGCTGGGTCCCTCCCTGACTCTCATCTGTACTTGCAGCCACCACCACCACACCCATCTCTGCCTTTGTCAAGGCCCTGCTTCAGGAGAGTTGGCCATTCTGCTATGCCCTCATTCGCTCTTGTGTTAGCATACTTTTGCTTGGGTCATAGATGTGAATTTTAACCTGGGCCTTCTGGAGACATAAAGCATTCACTCCCAGGAGTGGCTCTTAATGTGGGGCTATCACAGCATCACAAAACGGTGGGGCTAGAAGGGCCCCTGCAGCAGAGATGGAAAGAAGGAGGCTCAGCAGATATTTGCGGGGAGCTTGCTCTGTGCCAGGCCCTGGGTTAGGTGTGACGTATACAACGGTGATTGAAGAAAAAAAAGACAAAACCTGCTGTCGTGTATCTATCTCATAGTCCAGTGGGGATGGTGGCTACTAGCTATTATTCAAAGAATCACCTAGCTAGATGCAAAATTACAACTAAATATTTGACAAACATTTATGAGAGAGGCACATGGTACCATGAAATCAGGATGAAAACTGAGACACGAGGCAGTTTTGTGGGCAAGAGATTGTCATTTGGGATGGGACCTGTGACACCTCTGCAACCACACCTCTGTTTTCATGGATGGGTGCTGCCCCATGACCATGGGTAGGGCTCCCCTTGAGCAAAGGAAAGAAATGATCTCATAAGTATGCCCTCCGAAGCTGTGGAAATGCCAAAGAAAGGGATCATACGCTTCTTAAAATGTTACTTATTCCTTGATTCACCCACTTATTCATACATGCAACAAACATTTGTGGAGAACCTTCTAGTATGTACGTCGCACTGGCTAAGTGCTCTAGACACACATTTGTGTCCCTTCTCTCGAAGAACACAGTCGAGCCAAGAAGATAGATATAATAAATAAGCAGCTCTAATCTAGTGTGATAATGATAAAAAAAAAAAAAAAAAAGAGGTAGGTTCAACCTGCTTGACTCTGTAGCAATGTAATCCCACAGAAAAGGGGAAATTCAGGTTCATCCTTGAAGGATAAGGCTGATTGCTATGTGGAGAAGTGGAAAGCAGTGCTGCACAAGGAAGGAAATCCAGCCAGATGGAACAGCATGTGGGAAGTGGCGAGTTTCATGTGACCAGGATGTAGAGTACAAAAGTTGAAAGTATTGGGAGGCCAGGCTGAAGAAAATCCAGTTTCCACTTTCCATGTTAGTTCCTTTCCCTGGGTAACTTGGGTGAGAGAAGCTGTCTTTGCCAGTGTCAAATTTTAACCAGTTTTCAAGGTGGTAGAACCATTTTGGCTAAATGCTGTGCTTTTCCTTAAACAAGCCAAACTTCAGGTATCATAAGGTGGGACCCACACCTGTATCCATCCATTTGTCCCACATCCTGAGATAATATAGAAAAAAAAAAGAAAGAAAACATAGACTGTTAAGTAACACAGACCTGAATTTGGAGCGTGCCTCTGCCATTTACCAGGTCTTTGGTTATGGTAAGTTATTTACCCTCTGTAAGCCTCAGTTTCCTCATCTGTATAATGGGGATAAAAATCCCTACATTGTCGGATGGACATGTGTCCCATTTGGGAGACCACTTCAGGGATGATGTAGATGCCTGATCTCTGCACGGTACACCTGAAGCTGAACAATAATGAATGCCAACTATAAATATATATATATATATATATATATATATATATATATATATATATATATATATAGTTACAGGAAGCGGAGTACAGCATTAGGAATAGAGACAGTGGAAATGTAATGGCTGTGTGCGATGTCAGAGGGATAGTGGATGGGGGGAGGGGGGTTCACACAGTGTGAGGGATATAAATGATAAACATCTAAGTATTGCTTTGTCTTGTGCACCTGAAACTAATAAAATTAAAAAATAAAATAAAAATAATAACAATTAAAAAATCCCTGCATTGTAAGATCCAGAAGAGTGCCAAGCACATAGTAAGCACTCAAAAAATTTTCTCTTTGAGATCCTATAACTGGAGAGGCCACCAGAAATGGACCAGCTGCTTCTCCAAAGGTAAAGTCATGGTTGCTACCAGGTGCAGGCCAAAGAATACCAATTTCCTTTTTCTTTTAGTTTAAGTGTCTTTAGAATGAGCCAATTCAATGTCTTTCCAGTGAGCTGCCTTTACATTGAACTCACTGAGTCTTTGATTAGCACCAGAACCTCATTTTTTACTTTTAACTGGTTCCTCCCCGCTTTTAACATTGGAGCTCTCAAGATGTTCTTTGTTTCTATTGCAAAGTGTGTGTGTATGTGTATGTGTGTGTTGGAGAGAGGGGGTACAAAGAGGCAAGGTGTATTTTTAGAGCTATAGAGGAGCTGGCAGAAATTGAAAATAAGGTTTTCAAGTTCATGTGCTTATGCTTTAGAAGAGACGTAGAAGGAAAAGCTCAGTGACGGTCTGTGTGTCCTGTTCAATATCTAAGAAGCTTTCTGCAACATGCCTTCAGCATTCTGATTAAACAGCCGCCCTGCCCATTCCGTGCTTGTCTCCCTTCCTTTTCCCCTTCCCCCTGCGGGGACCTGAATCTCCCAAGTGGATGGCTGCACTTCCAGAGGAGGAGCCCTTTGTGCTAGCTAGCCTCATGCCTGAATGAGAAACCTGCTTTCTCGGGTTAGCAGTGCCCAATGATCTGGGCAGATTAATCCCAAGAGGTGGCCGGTGCACAATTAACATTTTTGCCTCTTATTTTAATTAAGAGGGGCCAGGGGATGGGTGTTCTCGTGTCTAATGGGACCGTGTGGCATGTGCCGACTGCCAGAGGAATTTTGGTCATTAGCACTTGTTGAAGACTTTCTACATAATTAAATACCACATTAATCATTACTCCGAATGGGCATAGATTTTTATTTTTCATCTTCATTCCTCATGGACAGGAGGCAGAGTGGCTCCCGGCCCTGGTGGCTCCCCAGTACACAGGCAGGAGAGCACCCCATACGTACCCACTTTCAGTGATTTTGTGGAAAAGCTCCTCCCCGACATTCGCCTTCCTTGTTCTGACAGCTGAAGCTCTCCTCACAGGCACATTAACATGACCTCATTAGTTTCTGCATCTACTCTTCTAACCACATAAAACGGAGTGCAGTAGGAGCCAATCATGCTAATTACATCAGATCGGTTTGCATATTCATAAACCATTTTCTGTTTTATGGACAGCAAAAATAAACACAGTATCTCTTTAATAATTTTAAGTGGGTCACTTTCAGGACTGTATCTGCTTTAAATAAATTATCATATTGTTAAAGGCCACAGTCAAAAGCTATTTTTTGAGCAGCCTGAGAGATGGGGGGTGGGGGGCCGGGCATGTGGAGGGGACCGGAGAGTCAACAGGATTAACCGATTGGTCAATTTCCAAGGTCTCTTCTGCCAAAGAAAATCCAAGCTTGAAAAATCCTCCCTGGTTTAGTGAACAGGTGCAACACAGCCTCTTACTAATGACAAAATATTCTTGTCAGAGTACGACATTATCAAAATCACAGTCTTCAACCGTGGGAGGGAAATCCAGTAATATACCAATTCCTGTGTTTTCTTGGAAGTATTTAATTTTATGGTCCAAGTTTGACATTCTGGCTTTTTCCAGTGGGATTAAAAATTGGCATAAAAACAATTAGAAGTCAAATCTGCAGAAATGGACCTTTCTGCTGTCCTACTTGTGTCAATCCTGGGGACAGAAAGAGCCACCCAAGGCCCCCTGTTCTCTGGGGATCCTTCCAATCCAGGACCTGTAACCATCGACAATGGAGCTGGGTTAAAGATTTCCTTCGCTTCAGGGAGAAAAAAAAAGCTTTAACAAAAACACACAAGATTTTCAAAGCAAGAGTACTTAACCTAGTAAGAGAATAAACTGTTTTCAAGACTACCCAAATGCCTAGTTACAAGAGACAATTGATTTGATAATTACAAATTATTCCTATTCACTCATTAAAGTAGGTCCTAGAGGACTAATATTGCCCTAATCTGATTGAGTGCTGTATGTATTTTAAGGTAATAAGACGGCATTTCTTTATTTAAAAAGCATCCTGTAATCTAGGCATTCCACTGATACACGCTGATCTTTTTTATCACATTCATTTCTAGCTCTGGATCTTGCTTCCTTTTCTCTTTGTTGTAAACACTCCTGGGAGAATTAATGTGGCATTGCTTAGTGGTAGTTCAGGCTATCCCCATGTTGTTGTTTTTGAAATGCTGCTTCCGATTGAGTGGGCGTAGAAGCTGGAAAAGGCTCTCATTTTCCTTAATGCATAGGTCCCTGACTCAGAGCTTCTTGAGGACTTTCTGTTCAACCTCCAAAAATGTTTGCATTTATTCACCTTCACCTTGGTTCCTGACTAGGTTAGTAGGCTCTGAGCACAGATGGCTGCCTCGTGTTATTATCGGGACCAGAGTTGAAGCTTTTGTGTGTCAGCTGCACTGATTTTGAAATACCCTATTATTTGTGCAATATACCTTGGAATTACCGTTTATAATTTCATGAAAGCCTAACATATCTGAATGTTTACAAGTTCTATCCCTTGGGGAAATATATAGTGTTCATTTCTTTTGTTTAGTCTATTTAAAGTAGGACTAGATACAAAGCAGGAGTGATTGACAAATTAATGCTCTCAGCTCCTACTCGAAAGTACTTGAATTATTAGTACAAAAAGCATGTTACAAACTGTAATAATTTTAACTCCATTTCATTGCTAAAAGCTAATAATAATGAAAACAAATGAAAATAGTAATGCAATCTAACGCCAGCCAGAATGGAAGCAGTCACAGAGTTGGGACTCTACAGTCAGATAATTAGTTCCATTAAAACTCAGGAATGGGTGAGCCTGTTCATTTATTTTGGATTCAGTTCTGTGGGGGAAGAAAAAGACGGAAAAAGAATGGCCCCTATGTAACATAAATCAGACCTAACCTTCCTCCTTTTGTCCTTCTTCCTCCACAGTGGAGGGACTGCATTTCCAGGGTGATGGCTACACTCCCACAATGGAGGAGAAGGCGCAGAGGAGCAAATGGGTGGCACCAGGGAGTGGAAAGTCACTGCTGATTGCAATTAGAACAAAGGCGTCAGGAAGGCTCCCGTTCCACCTGCAGACTGTCTCAGCCATCTTGGGGGACGGGGAAGAACGTTGCATGCTGGGGAGAACTAGATAGAGGAGCAGCTCTGAACAGAGAATACCATTTATGGGGGGGCTGGAGGGAAGTTCCCTCTTACTTAGTCTTTTTGTCCTATGGAGTCTTCAATTGATTGGATGAGGCCCATCTACATGGGGAGGGCAATCTGCTCTACTTAGTCTTAGGATTCCAATATTAGTCTCATCCAGAAACACCCTCTCAGACACAGTAATATTTGTGTAACATTATAGTATTTCACCAAATGTCTAAGTACCCATGGCTCCGTCAAGTTGACACATAAAATTACCCATCACACTGGGATCCCTAATCTGAATTCATCGTGGTTAGTGTATCAATTATTATCTATGGATGCAAAGCAAACCACTCAGTGAGGTTCTTCTGGTTTGGGTTGTTAGGCTGATCCCTGCTGAGCTTCACGCAGCTGCAGTCAGCGGGTAGGTTGGCTATGGCTGAATGATCTAGGATGGCCTCACTCAAGTGTCTGGGGGTCAGCAGACCCTCAGCTGCAGAGGATGGGCCAGGTGCCTCCCATCATGCAGCAGGCTAGGCAGGGTGTCTTTTCATGGCAGCAGTCACAGGGCTCCAAGTGCAAGTGCTTTTCAGATCTCTGTTACCATCATATTAGTTTCTTTGGCTAATGCGAGCCACATGGGCAAGCTTCGAGTCAGTGTGGGAGGGAACTAGCCAAGGGTGTGGATACAAGGAGATGTAAACCAGTTGGAGACCATTCTGCAGTAATGTGTCAGAGAGAGATTCCTGGTGCCCTAGGATGCTCTCTCTGACCCAGGCACGGAAGGGCAGGTCTGGGCAGACATGCATGCTCCTTCCCAGTCTCTGGTGGATTCCTTACCCCCAGCCTATCCTTTAAAGGCTGCTGATCTCTAAGGTTCTCTCCTTGGCTCCCAGTAACGTGGGTCAGATTGGGACACTAACCTGCACATCCCACCTGCAGACTGTGGAATATCAGAGCAGATGACTGGAGTATGGTGTGCACATAAGTCTCAATGTCCTTTGCGTGGAGACTGGAATATTATGTGGTCCAGCCCCTCGAGGAACATCTTTTAAATTCCCTGGCGAAACGAAAGGATCAAAGATGTCTTAGGGAGCTCTAGAAGGAGCTGTGTTCACATAGAGGTCAGGTCCTCCGCGCTCAGAAGTTCTACCACGTTTCTGGTCACAGCTGGCTCTTGCCCTGGTAAGTGTACTGCAAGAAGGACCGCCTCGGTAACATGAAGAGAAAATCACTGCAGCTGTTTAGGAAGAAGCTGGAGCCATTTGTACTTGGGGAAAAGGATGGAGCAGAAGGATCTGAGATTTTTGTGTCCTCCTGACTTAGGCCAGGAGATGGCTTGGAGTAAAATACTCTGTAATTATCACCCACGCTCAGTTGCATCATGGCACACATGGCCAGGAGAGCCAGACTGGCTCTGTGTTTTTGCAGGGTGGCAACAAAGGATGTCTTCCCAACAAGTGGAACATTTGGTCCAGACATTCCAAGAATCTTACCTTAGCTTAGTAGCCCCAGGACTCTGACACAGCCTGGTGGCCTTGTTTGGCTGGGTGGGTCACAAGCGTTGTTATAGTTAGGGGATGGAATAGGTGCAGAGCCAGCAGCCGCAAAAACGAGCCGCCCACAGTGCTTTCCTTGTGTGTGATGCTGCTTTTTGCCTTTGGAATTAAAATATTGTGCAAAAATGCAAGTTTATTGTTATCAATCCCATCTCATGAAACTTGACAAATGCATTCTTATGCAGATAATTAAGAGATAATGTCAACGGAACAAAGCTTTGTCACTGAAATAATAGTTCCCTGCTGTGAAGTTTATGCCTCAGCAAAGTCAAGGTGTTTGTTCCCCAAGTATAACTCCCTATCTCTTTGACAACTGTCTGTGACATCCTCCTTCACGCCCTTCCCCCTTCTTCCCAAGTCATGATCACAGCAGAGCCAGTGTCTGGGGACACCAAGTGAAGAAGCGAATTCTCTTTGCTTATGTCCTGGATTGGGACCAGAAGTCTGGGCTTCCAACACAGGCTTTTCTGCTTCCCCTCTGTGGGAGTCGCCTCAGGCAAAATGCGCCTCCTCACTCTGCCTTTATTTCCCCTCTTCTAAAATGAAAAGAATAACTCCAGACCCTGATCCCAAAGTTAAATGCGGTGTATCTGATGGCATTTGGATAACTTAGACTTTTAGCAGGATATGCACGTAATGCAGCCATTGGGTCTCGTTTCTGCTCTATCCATGTTATGCTTCTGAGAGCAAATACACAAATGAGCTCATAGATTAGGTGAAAATTGACTTTAAGGGCATTGGAATTGGACATCAATCGGAAGAACTAACAAAGCTTGTGTCGTGCATGCTCTATGGTGCTTTTCTTTTGCGTGGTCCAATAAAGAGTTAATAAGCATATTATCTCCACTGCAAGGGGCAGAAATAGCCCCAGCTTACCCAGGAGCAGCTATCATGAGGCGGGAGGTTCTTCTCTTCGTTAAGCAAGTGTGAACATTTCACTAATGAAGCATAAGCCATGCTCACCTGCAGCAGGTGTAAATAGGGCGATGCATTGAGAGGGGTGGGCTGGTGGACCTGCTAGAACCATGCGCAACTAAGGAGGCAGGAGGTCTCAGCATAGAGATCCACCATACATCAGCAGGATGGAGGTGGCTCTATGGACATCTCCAGCGAGGAGAGTACACGGCTTCTTGGATAGATGGGAGCAATGCGGTAAAGGTTCCAAGTCCATCTACTCCACATACTTTGTGAGTTTTATTTCTGGGTGTCATTCCATTATACTGATTAGAATATCATTATCATAGGCCATGAGGGAAGGTGAGAATACCAGTTTCTGCTCTGATGTTCTGGTGGATTTTAAAGCTGAACTTGACAACAGGCATGAAAAGGGGGAAGGCACAGGGTTGGGAATTGAGATCTGGGTTCTAGTCCGTCCTCTGCCCTCCCTCCCTGGGTGGCCTTGGGTGAGCCATTTGAACCAGGTCTTAACAAAGGAGAGGCACCTGATGGTTTCTAAAGTACCCCCCAGTTCCACATTTTATTATCCTGAGGGATTAGAAAGGATCGTCTGGCAGAATTATGTTATTGATCCCCTGTTTGAGATGTGTTTTTAGCATTGTATCAAAGTGTACTTTTCCTGCAATTTACATTTCTCCGCGATTTATCATGGTTATGATTAATCATTGGAAAACAAGCTGTTATTCCCTAAAGCTAATTATTACAAAGGATCCCTTTCTTTAAGGAGAAAGACTCATTGGCGATTTCTCTGAATTTCTTAGCTTTCTATCATTGTTTTCTTAATGTAAGGGGAAGAGGAGAAATGCAAATCAGTGAGTTAGGATGAGACGACCTTATGCCTATATTCTAAAGATTAATGTATCAACATTCATTTTGGAGAGCAGAGGTTGTATTGTTGTGTTTTTGAACCCTAAGCTTCGCTGGGGTTAGTGCTTAGAACAATTACATTTATAAAAAGATATTGTGGGGGAAATTCCACACCTGTCGAATACAGGCATAATTGAAAATTATTTTTTTAGGTTTTTATTTTGTGACACAAAGGATAGGTGGTAATAGGAGATTTGGAGTTGTCAGGACTTGGAATTATCTACGTGCTCTTAAGTTAGTTTCTTCTATGTGACAGGAAGAGATACATCTTCTGAACATAGAAAAATTAAAAAAAAAAAATCTCAGCTGAAATTCGGGGTAGGGATCGAAGTTGAAAAGAACCTTAATGTTCTACATAATAAAATGGGAGAAAGGGAGCGGGGGATGCTCCTGCGAGGTAAAAGGCAGAGGAGAGAGAAAAGGGGCAAAGAAGAGGGAGGAGGGGAAAAGGGACAACAGAACTAAGTGGCACTCTATTGAGAAAAAGATTTCTACTAACGAATTATAATTGATTAGCTTTGCTGGGCTAGAAACACATTTCCATTACTCCCAAACCTTTAATAAAGTCCCCTGCAGGCTTTTAGTAAGTGGGGGAGGGGGGTTCTTTATTTGTTTTTCTTTTTGCTTCTATTACAATTCGTTGGAAGAACCTCCTTTCCTCGGCTTAGTTTCCATGGGAAAGGATAGCAACCATACCCTTACTCTGAATTGATGTTACTCACGTTGTCCCCAGGGTGGAGGGTGATGAACTGATTGGTGAGTTTGGAGAGGAACCGAGTCCCCCACTGACCCCCTCACTCTGCTCCTTGGCTATAAATCCCCTGCTGTCTTTGCTCTATTTGGAGTTGAACTCAATCTCTCTCTCCTGTTACAATAGTCTTGAATAAAGTCTTCCTGGCCGGTTTTTAACAAGTGTCAGAATAATTTTTCCTTTCACACTCTCACGTTGACCATGAGCAAGTCATTTGACCTCTTTGCACTTCACTTTCCTTTCCTGCAAGAGAAGATCAATAGTTCCTGTTTGAGATGCCTCCCAGTGCCTTTGGGAGAATCAAATGGGGTAAGAAATGAAAATAATCTGTGTCAACTGTCAAATATTAAACGAACCTATGTATTATCTTTGCAAAAACTAACAAGATATGAAAAAATGCTCACCATCACTAGTCATCAGGGAAATGCAAATAAAACCACAATGAGATATCACCTCATTCCAGTTAGAATGGCTATTGTCAACAAGACAAATAGCAACAAGTGTTGGAGAGGTTGTGGAGAAAAAGGAACCCTCATACACTGTTGGTGGGAATGCAGACTGGTGCAGCCGCTATGGAAGGCAGTGTGGAGGTGCCTCAAAAAATTTAAAATAGAATTACCATATTACCCAGCAATCCCTCTCCTGGGTATCTACCCAAAAAATCTGAAAACACTTATCCATAAAGACATGTTCATTGCAGCTTTATTTACAGTGGCCAAGACATGGAAACAATCCAAATGTCCTTCTATAGATGAATGGAAAAAGAAGTTGTGGTATATATACACAATGGAATACTACTTGGCGGTAAGAAAAGATGAAATAGTACCATTTGTGACAACATGGATGGATCTTGACATTATAATACTAAGCGAAATAAGTCAGACAGAAAAAGTGGAGAACCATATGATTTCACTGATATGTGGTATATAAACAAAAACAACAAAAGAACAAGACAAACAAATGAAGGAACAAAAACTCATAGACATAGACAATAGTTTAGGGGTTACCAGAGAGTAAGGAGGGAGGGGGACTCTACAAGAGGGTAAACGGGGTCTAATATATGGTGATGGAAAAGGAACCGACTCTGGGTGGTTAAAAAAAAGAAAAGAAAAAGAAAACTAACAAGAACCACAGATTTCTGTTCTGTTCTGTTGAGGGCCTTCCCCAGGCTGTGCAGGGGCCTCCAGAAAGGATCTGGCAAAATGGGAACTAGGTGAACTGTGCCAGAGCACCGAACTCCACACGGATACTTGGAAACCTCCTGTACCCTCTCAGCATGCAAACTGTTGCCGTTCCCAAACCAAGAAAGATTTCACTGCCTCTGAAAGCGAGGTGTGATTTCACATTTCCCACATAGCTTCTGACTGCACACACCACGCAGCCTGCTGGAGTGGGTGTGCGTGTGCGTCTCTGTGTGTGAGTGTGTGTTTGTACTTGGAGAGGGTGTCTGTGAAATCTAAAGGGCCATATCACACTTGTGCAGCTCAGAACAGCCAGCACCTTCTGGGGAGCCCCATGCTACACTGACACACTGTAAGTTGTAGCAAATAGCATCCTGGAATTAACGTGTGAATTTGTTTGCAGTGGGGTAGTGGGGAAGTTTGCTGGCTTTCCCAAGCTTTCAGGAACAGTAGCCAAACAGAAGCGTGCTGGAATCACCATTCAGTTTAGCTCTGCCAGGACACAGTCATCTAGCCAGGAGGCATTTTTTGCGGGGGTAGGGGTGTGTGGGGGGTTGTGGGAAGGAATTGCTTTAAGAACGGGAACACGGGAGGCCATTGTTATTATTAGTATTATTATTATAATTAGTAGTAGCAATTGTAGTAGTAGTCGTTTAATTGGGTTTTGGCAACTTTTATCTTATTCTGTAAAGGTTTAACAACTAAGACTGATTTAAGAATCCAAGATATAGTGACAAGGTGATTCTTCCTTCCTTCTTTCCCTTCCATGTCTCCACTTGGTCTCTCTCTTTTCTCCTAAAAGAACACATTGATTTCACATTCCTTCTTTGGGCTAAATATCCCAAACCATATCTGGGTACTAAACTGGGACAAAGCTGTGAACCTTTAGCTAATTCAGCTATTCCTAGGTATGTTCAAGAACTAGAAGAGTGGGCCATAGCAACACACTGGTCCTGGGCCACCAGCCCTCAGGTGCCAGGGAGCAAGGCCACTCTTAGCCCCACTAGCATTGTAGGGGGATGGCAAGCAGTTCCTCTGGTTTTGTAACTGTTTTTGTAACCCCTTTGTGTCCAAGACTGAGGACCCTGGGAAACACTAGTCACACATCTCAAGGCAGAGACTGCAGAGGTGGGCTTTAGAGATGCTAATTTGTGTTATGGTTTGGAGTTGATTGACAAGCTGCAGGACAATAAGCCCAGAAATGTGAATGAACTGGACTGAGCTGAGGCTAGAGGGCCTCAGGGTGGAGGAACTAAAGGTTGCCATCGAGGTTTAGAGTCCAGGGAAGCTGACGATTTTGTTACAATTCAGATATCTGCTGTGAGAAGTCAGCAAGTAAGTACTATGCAAGTTAGACTTTATAAAACCAGGGGGTCCATGGATGAGCTTTAGGAGGTACCGGAAATGAAATACAACCTTTTATTTGTGGTTGAATTTTTCAGGAAACAGGAGGTAAAGTTTCAATGGCATTTGTGACTTCAAAATGTTTTTTAAAAACTCCAAACTGTTTTTAAACAGCTCAGAACAGCCAGCGCCTTCTGGGGAGCTCCTGGGGTTTCCAGAGACCAGGCTATCTCAGAGAGGAACAGGTCTGAATTGCCAAAGCCAAATGGGTGTGAAGTCCCCTAACACTCGATTAAATTTACTCTGCCCCACTCCCCCAGTCTCCTAATTGCAGATTCATTGTCACCTTTTAATGCTTATAGCATTTGACACTCTTGACCTCTCAGGAAGCTCTTCCGTATTTCAGAGCCACTAATCTTCCAGATTTCTTTTTGTTTCCCTAAATTTCTTGGTTCAACCCTTTCAATATCAGCCTTCTCCAGGGCTCTTTTCTGTGCTCTCTTCTCTGATCCTATACACCTGCTCTAAATTGGCTTGTCCTCAATCCCATTCCCATGAAATTCTATATCATGGCATCTCCAACCTTCCTTTGCCTAGCTGTTCTGTCCAATATAGCCACATTTCAATATTAACGAAATTTAAAATTCAGTTCCTCCGTCACACTAGCTACATTTCAAGTGTTCAATAGCCACATGTGACTAGCGACTATCATATTGGTAAATTATAGAACGTTGCTCTTATTGCAGAAAATCCTATTAGATAATGCTGGTCTACCTAAATCAGATGTGACCTCAGAAATTCAGTTTGTGTCACCTTCTCCAGGGAGGCTTTCTAGTCTAGGTGAGACACCCCTCTTCACTGTACCCTTTATCTGTTTTCATTACACTGTATCACGAGACTCATTGACTTCTATGAACAGTTCACCATCCTGTAGGTTTCCTGAGGACAGGGACCATAATTACTTATTTGACTTAGTATCACCAGCACCCAGCACAGTGTCAGGCAGAAAATAGGTGCTCAGTAAACATTTGCTGAATAAATGAAGTTGTGACAAGCTGAGCTGACCAGCATCACCATGGCCCCCTAAGTTATTCTCACCTGCAGCAAGTTAGCTGGTGGAGTGTGTTCGTTCCAGTTGGCCTGCTATGGAAGAGTGAGAAGGATGTGATCCCAAGACTGGAAGGGGAAGGAAAGAGGTCTTTATATTTCCCTTGGCTGCTGCACTGGAGGTAGCCAGAGGCAACTGCTGAGAACTTTTGGTTTTCTATACATATAATCATGATCTGAGATTCTGGTCAGCGTGGCTTCCTTCTCTACTATCTAGATAATTTATACACTGAGAGAGTCATGGAATCTTAGAATTAGAAGAGACCTTAAAAGTAATGTAACTCAGACCTTCACCCAATGAATTAATCTCCTCTGCATCAGGGGCCTCTGCTTAATCACATCCAGTGACAGGGAACACCCTTCCTCCTGAGTCAGACGATTTCATTTTCCAGGCAGCTCTTTTGGTAGAAAGTGGTTTTTTTTGTTTGTTTGTTTTTCTTTTTTCTTTTTTAAATGAACTGTAATCTGCCTCCTTATATGTGCTACCCTGGTCCTAGCTCTACATTTGGATACAGAGAATGCACCTGTCTCTCTCCTACAGTTAAAAGCAACCTGTGGGTGCAAACATTTGTCCCTTCCTCCAGGGACCATTGGAATTTCTAGTTGGAAACCTCATGGGTAGTTAGTTTTTATTAAACCAATTATTTCACAGCTTCCTACTTCCTTATTAATTCACAGTAAGATGTAAATCAGCAAACTTGTCCTATCATGGAAAGGCACTATAATATTTTACCCCTTAAATGCTTTTTATGTATGAGAACCACAGTCGGGTTTTGGCTGGGATGCATGTTCAGGGAGGGATCTGAAATAACAAGTGAGTCATGCCTCTGTGACAGGACCCTGAGGAGGAGCATAGATGTAGAATAGTTCATTGACCTGGCCCAAGTGGAAGCAGGTGTGTCAACACCTCAGAGTTGATATTACATTATTTATAGAATGTAATACTGATACATGATAATCATCATAGCAATAATAATTTCCAACTTCCACTAAGAGCATTCCATGAGCCAGACAGGGTTCTGAGCGCTCTCTCTCTCTCTCTTTCTCTCTCTCTCTCTCTCATATATATATATATATATATATATATATATATATATATATATAATATTTTACAACAATCCCATGCAATGTGTTCTGTTATTATCCCCACTTTGCAGATGAGAAAATTGAGGCAGGGAGTGAGTGCTCTTGATCTTGATTGGTTAGTTTTCTTCTTCCCCTATTATTCCTGTGATTTCCTAGGCTTGTCATGTGCACAAAATGTATCATGCTCTCACAGATCACATTAACCTTTATCGAACAGTGCTCAAGTCCCTGAAATCCTCACAGCTTCCCTGTGAGGCACGTTTATTAGTTCCATTTAATGGTTGAGAAAAATCAAGGCTCAGAAGAATTAGGAGGTTGTCCATGACAAAGCTTGTAAATGATGAGAACTGGAACTCCAGCAAGAGTTTCAAAGTTCCCAACCCAGTGCTCTTCCCACGATGCCACCACACCTCTCCACAGGAAAGCAGGGTCCCATCCGTGTCATGGTCATTTACTAAAATGTGCTTTGCATCTGTATTTCATCCTCCTTTCTAAGACAGTAGGACAGGGACCCTGGCCCTATTATCATAAGTATACAGAGGTGGTGAGGTTGGGCCTAGGACACAGGTGTTCTAGCTTCATGCCCAGGAACTTCTAAGGACTCTGACCTACTCAAGGACCAACAAAGTAAAGCACGGTCGCATGTATATCCAGAGGAGTCCCTAGTGAGGGCTTTGCTCTGATGGAAGGCATACTCAGGGCTCGCTGGCCAGCTGTATGTGCTGAGATTCTAAGCTCCTCCCTTTGAGTGCACCATCATCCCAGTTCTCTAGACCCGCTCTCCCTCATGCCCTGTTGCCCCAGCTGGCCTCCTGGGCTCTGCTGCTCTTCCATAAACCCTACAGGAGGTCTCCAAACAGGGGATTTCACGTGGGGAAGAAGGCATGGCCCTGGCATCATGGAGAGGGCAGGAGATACCCCTGAGTTCCTCTCTCACCCCCAACTCTCTGTGAACACAGACAAGTAAGTTATTGTCCTTGCGCTTTAAATTTCTCAGAGCTAAGACAAAGCCCACAATCTGTTTTTCTCACAGGGCTGTCAGGATATTCAAATGGGATAAAATAATCAATTGTTTTTTCGTTTGCTCATTCATTCATTCGTTCAATAGATATATATTAAGTGTCAGCTAGGTAGCAGATTCTCTTAGGTGCTGAGGGTACATCAGTGAACAAAACAATGTCCAATCTTCATGGAACTTCCATTCTGGAGGAGGCTACAGACAAAAGGCACATAAAGAAGGAAAAAATCAAGCAGGATAGAGGGTTAGAATATGACTAGGGTTCTATTTTATAAAGGTGGTCAGAGAAGACTTCTGTGAAGGGGTTGTATTTAAGCAAAGAACTAAATAAAGTGAGGGAAACAGCCATGTAGACTAGGGAGAGAACCATTCCAGCCAGAGAAGAGCAAGTGCAAAAGCCCTGAAATGGGCACATGCAAAAGCCCTGCGATGGGCTGCCTAGTTCAGGACCCACAGGAGGCCAGCGTGGCCTGAGTGGAATGAAGGAAGGTGGGAATGGTAGCAGATGAGGTGAGGGAGATAGCCCAAGGATTGGTCAGATAGGCTGGTGTGGCTCAGGAGATTATCTAAATTTGGGAGGGTCTGTGCCCAGGACACCCTCTGAACACTGGGTGCCTGCCACTCTGGCCAGCCCAGGCTAGAGTTCAGGAGACTATGGCCAAAGCCACATGGGGACCTAGGGGTGATTTGCAAGGTAGGTTGGAGTCGGGATGCAGCCACAGCAACTAGTTCAATTCATAGAACCGGGGTCCTGTTTCAAGACAGCCTTTGAGCCCTTCTGTAGGCAGGAGCCCCGTGAGATGGAGACAGGTGATTTTTCTCTCCGGTTCCTGCTCTGCAACCGGCCCTGTTGATCATCCCATTTCTACCGACCACATTTCTGATTTTATCTTGTAGTTGTGATTCTGTGTCTGCCTCCTGGGGGCTCAGCAAGCAGGCAAGCCTTAGCTCCTTCGTTAGACCTGAGGAATTTACTCTGAAGCTGTGATCCACGTGCTTGGTAAGGAGGCACAGTGCTGCAGGCTGATATGTATGTACATCTCTCTGCAGGTTACTGGGGTGGCCTTTTATGTTCACCCTTGTATGTACACAGGTGCTTTCCAGCATTCCCAGACCCTGCCTTCACAACACAATGCGATAACATGAAAGATGGGCTTGCAAAGTAACCCATGCTGGTACCTCCACTCCCCAGAACAAATGTTTTCATACTGCTGTAGCCCTTCCCAGTCCTTTGCGACATGCAGACATGGTTGTGTTTTGTTTGTTTGTTTTTGTGTTTGCCAGTATAGTGCAAATATGATTTGTGGCCTGATTTTTCACTTTGCTTTCATGCTATTTCCCATGCCTCCATCTGGCCTCCATACTACCCGTTAGTAAGTCTTCATTGTGTTGATGTACCAGTCCCCTCTTGTGAACAGTCAGGCTTTTCCCCCTGGCTTTTTTCTTTTGAATTAATTTATTTTCCAATTACAGTTGACATACAATAGTATATTAGTCTCAGGTGTACAACATAGTGATTAGACATTTATATACCTTACAGAGCAAGCGCCCCAATAAGTCTAGTACCCATCTGACACCATACATAGTTATTACAATATTATTGACTCTATTCCCTGTGCTGTACTTTACTTCCCTGTGACTATGTTTATAACTGGCAATTTGTACTTCGTAATCCCTTTGACCTTTTGCAGCCATTCCCAGAACCCCTTTCCCATCTGGCAACCAACCCCACTGGCTTTTAAGAAACAATTTAAAAAACAAAACAAAAATAAGAATAAGCCATGCCTTTTTGCCAGAACCATATTCTTATTCAGATAAATCCTGAAAGGCTTGGTGGTCACAGGCTGAAGAGACCCCAAATGACTGGAGTCTGGCTATGCTGGTTCAAGGAAGGATATGTATAAAAAGTCCTCCGAAACCTTGGTGTTTCCGTGAAATATGAGAGCAAAGAGTTTTGACTGTGTGGCCTAAACTCTTCCAACTCCTGGTAAGATAATCAGGGGCGTTGGTGGTTGATGAACACACAATGGGATTTATAGATGATGTAACACAGAATTGTACACCTGAAATCTATGTAATTTTACTAACAATTGTCACCCCAATAAATTTAATAAAATTAAATTAAAAAAAAAATCGCTAAGAGTCTGAGCTGCATGGGATAAGAGGAAAATAGTAAACTAGAGTAGAAAAAGGAGAAAGACAAGCCATTCCCAGGGTGAGGGGAACACTGTCAACGGTTCTGCTTGGTATCTCAGAAGGATCCTTCTGTGCTTTGACAAAAACCTTAAATGACACAGAGGTGAGTCTGGGAGTGTCTTGCATCCAGGACCACCGACCGTCCACCGACCGCACTGAACTGGGTCCCGGAGAACTCCAGCCAGAAGAAAGAATACACTTGTTCTGTTCCCAGGAGATTCTTCTAGAAGCCAAAGAAGTGAGAACACACACAGAATGATGTTGTGGGCCTGACACTGAAACTCATTTGTATATGGCCCTGTTCCCTTGACTTCTTTATCTGAAGCCCCTGCGTCTTGGCTAGACCCTTTCTCTGAGCTGGACCTGCAGGAAACTGGGATGGCCTGAGAGCAACCATTGTGCCCAGGCAATTAAACAAGAATGCTTCGATCTGACAGCTCCACTGTGAAAGTTTTCAAATAGTGTTTGGAATGTTTACATAATTGTTCAAAAGAGGCTTTTTCAATGTACCTGTTTACACTCTTTACTTTTGGAAATTCTTTCAGCAATCAGGCCTTGGAGGGCTCTCAGCCCGTACTTGCCACCCTTGATTGCCGAGGGAGGAATGAAAGGCCTGTCAGTGAATTGCTGGGAAAACATCCCCTAATAAACACCCTCTAATGAGGGGGCGCTGAGAGCTGAGAGGAAGAGCTGGGGGGCCCCCGAGGAGCAGGGACGGTCACAGTTTTGTTGTGGAGCCATTTGGCGAAAGAGCACCAGACACCATGTCTTTGTGTGCAAATTTCCCACCAGGGCCAATGGGCCAAGCGACTTTCCACAATTTAATTGAATAGCTTTAGAGTCCCGGAGTTGGCCTAACAAGCTACTCTTCATGAATGGAAGATTTGTCCCCAGCAGTGGGGGCCCGGCTGGAAACAAAGTGGGCAGCAGTTACGGCTGGCTCTGGCCGACTTAACTGCTCACACAGCCGCTTGCCCGGGAGCAGCTGGGGAAGGCAGCACCAGGGCTGGCAGCGAGCCTTCTGGGACTCATCTCACCTAGCTCGTAGCAAATATGCCATCCATATGCCTAGGATCACAACCGAATCAGTTCCATCAGGCCTGGCAAAGAGGCATTTAAATTGCTAATATTGTACTGGGGAGCCACGACAGCCCTGCCAAAGATCAGCTCTGTAGGATCCATGGAGACAAACCTAGGGGCGGGGTGTTCAGAAGGAGAGGAAGTGAGAACCCCTGGAAGCTGGCTTAGGAGATGGGAAAAGGGGGGGGGTCTTTGGTAGAACGACATCAGGAGAAACCGCGGCAAGAATGCACCCAGGATGGAGTCCTGGAGCTGGTGGGCTGATTCGGGCCCCTTTCTCATCCATTATTTCTGATAAGGGGCCAGCTGGAGTTTCCATAACGACTGCCCCGCAGGGAGAAGCATCTCCCTCACCTTAGAACAAGACAGGTTTTGATTTTTAAAAAAAAGAAGAAAAAAGAAAAAAAAACTTGGAGTGCAGGCTGGTTGGAGGCAGGGAGGGCCTGCTGTAGCTGTGCACCCCTGCCCTTGGCAGTGGTCTGTCAAATAGGTTTGGGGTCTTTCGCAGCAACCACTTTCCAATGGAGGGTTCGCTGAGTGTTTTTCTCTGACTATATTTTTAGAAAAAATTATGATGACAGTTGTTAGGTCTCAGGCAGGCAGGCAGCACATTCCATTACAAAGTTAGCATGAAATCAATATGTAAATAACCCTTTCTAACTGGCAGCTATTTTTGAAGGCAGAACGCACCTGATGTTGCAGGTTTGTTCCAGTTCACTTTAAATACCTCTCTGTCCTCTGGGTCTGCGAATGTGCTCACATTCAAAAGATCCTTTCCTCCTTTTCACTTGATCTTTGCATCATCCTGGAGAGTGTTAATGCCACCAGGAGCCCTGTCCTCAAACCTCCTCCATCATTTAAAAATCAGATTGACAAGATCTGCCGCAGGCGGGGAGTGTTAGTTCTCCTTTGCCATGGTCATTTTTTCAAAAGCACAGGTTGCTCCAGGAAAGGAAGGGGTGGCAGAAGCCTGGGCCATCATCCGTGGAAGGAATTAAAGGAGAGAAAGCCTGAAAGGCTAAGATCGGGGTTGAATTAGAATTCGGACAGTCACTGCCAAAATGCATAGAAGTCATTGCTGGGACATCAAAGGTCAGAGGATTCCAGCTATGGGAGGAACCACGTTCGAGCTGTGGCTGCCACTCCACAGGAAGAAATGGGTCTCAAGCTATCCTATCCTAAGTGAGTAGGGTCCGAGACCCTCCTCAGTAGTGACAATTTTTGTTGTTGTTTGATTTTTAACTAGCTATGCTATGTGCATCTATATTAAAAACAGAAATACTTCGAGAATGTTCTGTGTAGGCATGAATGGTGCTCTAAAGAGCCCAGGGTGGCATATGGTGTGTGTGTATGTGTGTCTGTTATCTAAATTTGAGGTGATCTGATAATAATGATTGCTACAGTTTATTGAGCACCTACTATATATCACTTGGTGTTCTATGAGTTTTTATGTGCTTGCACAGTGTTTTTCTTATAACTGAGTTGAATCTACCTTCTTGTAACTTATGCTTCATGGACTTACACCCCAAGGCTTCCTTTCCATGGAGCAATCTTCAAGACAGGTAGTATCTGCCTCTGAGACGTCTCTCCTCCAGGCTAAATACTTCTCATTCTTCAGTTATTGGAGTCTCTTCCCCGAGGTAGACTCCATTGGGTCCATGTGTTACCTCCATGTTCTTGCCATTTGGTGAGTCTCTGGAAGGAACCAGGGTTCGATATTCCTTTTGCAACTTTTTAGTGTGTGTCTGTGTACAAAAGGAGTGTCTCCTGGCTGGAAAAGATGCCTTTGGGGTGAGGCTTTAACTATCCTAGTGCACTGCAGAAGTAGGCCCAGGGAAAACAGGAGTAGGCCCTGCTTTCCAGGCAGAAGAGAACAACCTCATAACAGATGAACAAAATCTACCCTTAATAACAAAAGGAATAAATAGCCAAGCAAGCCTAGTCCTACAAATGGATCTTCCAGTTCCAAAGGTAACCCAGAATCATGGAGCGTGGAGGAATTGACTAATTGAAGCATTCAAATGTTGTTATATGTGTGATTTAAACAGAAACATGTTGTTGTTGCTGCTGCCATTTGGATGCATGTCACAGAAAAGTTTAGTTAAAACTGTTCGTGGCTCCACAGCCTACTTGGCCCTATGTGAGGTCATGAACTTGCTGCCAGGAGGATATGACTGGGATGATGAGTGGTGTTCAGTGTCTAGGTTTAGTCTTCTCAGTGAGGAATAGGGGTGGTTGCCCCCTTGGCCCTTCCAATTCTATATGTACGATAGCTCAAGTCTCTAACAGTAATCATTTTCAATACTGAGCATATTAGCAGTGACTTAAATATCCAAGATTGTTGTATCTGTATTAACAGAACAGAAACAATTGCTCAGAATAGGACAATGGCTAACCTCATTATGGTCATTGACTTGATGGGATATTACACAACAATTAAAAACAATAATTTCAACAAAAATGTAAAACTTGGAAAAAATGTCTACAGCTTAATAGCAAATGAAAAATGAAACACATAAAAAAAGGTATGCAGAGTATAACTAAACGACATAAAAATACAGGAGGTCCTCAAATAATGTTTCATAATAACATTAATGAGGAAAAAAATGGATTCCCAGCTAGGGCCACTGTCTGTGTGGAGTTTGCACATTCTCCCCATGTCTGTGTAAGTTTTTTCCTGGCACTCCGATTTCCTCCCACATCCCAAAGATGTGCCCGTGAGGTGAACTGGTGTGTCTGAATGGGTGTGCGTGAGTGTGCCCAGCCAAGGAGGGGCATCCTGTTTAGGGTTGGTTCCCATCTGGTGCCCTGAGCTGCCAGGAGAAGCTCTGGCCATGCTTGACCCTGAACTGGAATTAGTGGGTTGAAAAATAATAATCTTACTTATTTTTATTAATCTTCCTTAAACCTATGGGTAGCTCACATTTATTTCAGTGTTTAATGTTAGAAGTGTTTGGGGTCTTTATTTAGAAGTTTGGTGATGTTTTTGTGACCAGAAATACATTTATGCCATAATAACTTAACTTTTGTTAATATCAACTAGCCATGGCAAATTGGCTTCATTATACATTGTTTCGCTTAAAGTCACAATTTTCAAGAACCTATAGATGAGGTTAAGTGAGGCCTTACTGTATGCCTGCATTTGGATGAGGGCTGGAAGGGTAAATATGTAAATGGTGAATAGTTGTTATGTAAGGGGAGAGATGATGGGGTAAGGTTTTCCTTTCATAGGTTTAATGTTATTACATCGTAGTTTTAAAAATAATAGTGAACTTTTGAAAGTCAAGAATTTTCTTGGAGACAAAAGAATAAATACAAACACAATGTCTCTCGGTTTAACCAATAGGATTTTAGGACCCCCTACTGGGAACAATTATGTGACCAAATCATTAGGTTGAGGAAATCTGTCATATTGGTAGAAACCAAACATGCAAATATTTTCTTCTGGAGGTTGACAAGTCGAAATAGTTCTATAATAGTGTACAGTAATGCTGATCCTCTGAAATCTTGGTTACAGTTGGTTTTCCTTAAATTTAAAGTTATTTCTTATAGTTATTTTTTATCTTTAATTGTGGCAAAAAAAAACCCCACATAATGTAAAATTTACTATCTTTATCGTTTTTAAGTGTATAGCACACTAGCATTAAGTATATTCACACAGGTGTGCAACAGAGCTCCAGAAATTTTTTTATCTCACAAAACTGCAACTCTGTACCCATTAAACAATAGCTCCCTATTTCCCCAACCCCTCAACCCCTGGCAACTATGATTCTGTTTTCTGTTTCTATGAATTTGACAACTTTAGATACCTCATATAAGTGAAATCAAACAGTGATTTTTGGGACTGGCACTTAGCATAATGTTCTCAAGATTCATTTGTGTTGTAGCATATCAGAATTTTCTTTTTTTCAAGCTGCATAATATTCCATTGTATATATACCACACTTTGCTGATCCATTCATCCATTGGTGGACATTTGGGTTCCTTCCACCTCTTGGCTATTGTAAATAATGTTGCTATGAACGTGAATGTGTAAATATCTCTTCAACATAAAGTTATATTACGATGCCCCATGACTTGGACCCTCTTTGGGAAATCACATTCTTCCATTTGTCCACTGCTCCCTCTTCTATATCCGGAAGTCTGCAAACTCTAAGGATTATGTTTAGTTAGTCCCTGGCCCTCAAGAGCCGGGAAGCTTGTTCCAGTTGGTGAGAGCTGATCTTTACCTTTAATGTCAGAAGGTTATCTCCTTCCTGGTGATTGCTTATATAAAATGTCATTCTTTAAGATGTTATTCTCTGTGCTACCACCAATGTATGAAGAAAGTGCTGGAAGTGTTCAAACATAAAATGATGGCCTTAAAACAGCTTTATGTTTCCCAAGTGTGATTTAGGTTTATCTTGTGGCTAATCTATCCTACACTTTTCATATATTCAGAGATGATTCCACCACTTAATAACTGGGTTTTCAGTGATTTGCGATGTGTGATAATTCATCTGGCGCAAGACTGATAGTTATCTTTATACTGCTTATGAATTAAGAGATTGCTAAACAAAATAATCCTATAAACAAAAGTGGGGGCAGGATGTTTCAACTGCTTAAGGGGACAAAACATATTCAAGGATATTGGCAGTTTCATTTGAATATAATCAATGTACTAATTATAGATATGTTTGTCTACTAATTAAAGTAACACAGTTAGAACTTCTATTTAGAAATATTGGTTAACAAAGTATATACTTTAAATTAGCAAAATTACATTTCTTTTCCTTTGCAATTTAAACATAAAATTTTCCACTTTTTGCTACAAGTTCCTGAATGAATTGTTATAAAATAAATCATACTTACCAATGAGAACAACATAAATCATTCATCCAGCAAACATTTTATCAAGCACCTACTATGTGCCAGGCATTGTGCAAGGCACCAAAAGACATGACAGACAAGATACCTGTTCGCCTAGAGCTTACCTCTTAGTGGATAGAAGACAGATAGTTCTAGACACAACAGCTCAAGGAACATGATGATTTCAGATAGTGACAAGCATTATGGAAGCAGTAAAACAGGGTCACATGACAGTGTGAGTGGGGGTGCTTGCCACTTAGATTAGTCGTCATGGAGGATCTATTTGAGGTGACATTTGAACTGATACTAGGGATAGAGACAGAACCAATGGTGTGACTCACTCTGGGCAGAACATTCTAAGGCAAATGCTCAAGGATAGCATAAGGAAGAGCAAGGCACACTGCAAAGAACAGCTAGTTCAAGGACCAGCAAGACTGGTGTGTGGAGCATAGTAAGAAAGCGGGAGGCTGGAATGAAAACATGAGCAGGGCCAGCTAAGTGGTAAGGCCATGGGGAGGAATACTGTGTCCTAAATGTGATGGGAACCAGGCGTGGGTTAAAGCAGGGCAAAGACATGCTCCAATTTGTGTCTTTGAAAGATCCTCTCAGAGCTTTGTAGAGGACAAGTGGTCGAGGGGCAAGAGAAGAAGCAGGTCTTGTACCTGGTCAAGGAAGCACAGGTGCATGAAATAAAGGTGGGAGCATGTGGAGATTAAGGGTCATTCCAATTAGTTCTTTTATGCATCTTCTTTTTTCTCTCTGTCTCCTTCTTCTCTCTCTTTCTGAGCCCAACATGCCCTTGGGCAGAGGTTTTTAACCTAGAGGTTACATCAGAATCACCGGTGTTGCTGTCTGTCAGAAGTGCCCTCTCTCACCAAGTGGTCTGAGGTGCAGTCTGACCCTACTGGTTTGTTTAACTTACATAGATGATTGTGTTGCACGGTGAAAAAAGTTGCAAATAGCAAAAGGTGGTGATGGATGGGGTGTTATATAGAAAGTACCCCGAGGAACTGTCAGTACAATAGTGGAGACCAGACACTGTACACAAGTAATTGTAATAATAGATGTAAAGAAATCAGGGCTGCTGCTGGGGAGAGTAAACATCTCACAAAGGGCTCCTGGTGTTCAGGGGAGGGGAGATGCTTGAGAGTGAGGAGGGGTCAAGGCCTGATTACAGGGATTTTAGCCCCAGAGCCTATTGATGACAATCAATGGGACCACTTCATCCCTCAGCGGACTGTGTCATGAGTGACTGGCTGTCCCTGACCCCCACAAGGTGTGGGCACAGAGAGTTGGTAGGAGAAAACCTCAGAAAACGAGCAGGGCCATCCCAGAGACTGAAGGGGGAGGGCAACAATGGGAGGCCAGGACGTTTTGAGGTGGGACTTCGCTAATTCAGACCAACTTTGAGGCTCCTGCCCATCTCACCCCAGGTAAGTCTGAATTAGTGAGCATGTTTCTGGCCGAGTCACCTTTTCTCTGGGCAGGTTGGTCATCAGCGGAATAAAATAGGAGCAGTGCCCTGGATTTGTGGGTTAGCTAAACAACAAAAACTCATTTCACAGGTATTCTTGCCACACAGATCCTCAATAATACAACCCCCAGAGTGGGGGCATTGGGGAGCACATAGAGGATCTGGGCTCTTCTCATGGAAGTTTCATCAGGGGCTGAGGAACAGACTACTAGAATTTGGGGTGTGAAGGAAGGAATGTAGCAAGGAGAAGATTGTAGGTTTCATCTTTTCTCTCTCAGCACTGCTTTACTCAGTTTTGAAAAAACACACTAAACTTATAAAGAGATCAACCAAGGGGTTCCTTATGAAAGGGTTCCCTAAGGAGTGTCTTTCAATGGCAAGGTCTCCCTAGAGCCTTCGTTATTGTGAATCATTAAGTGGAAAAGATACAGTGAGTATTAGGTTCAGGAACCCCTGCTAGCTGAGGACTTACCTCAGGTCAAGCTCGGTGCTGTTTTCATGGACTGTGCGGAATACGGGTCATCCGGTGAAGTTCCGACTTTCTCTGAGCTGTTTCCTAGCTCCCTGCTACGATGGTTGTTGGCCTCTTCATTTGGCCTCTGCATCTTGTGGAAGACGCCAAAGCACTTGACATTTAAAATTTATCAGCAAAGTTAAAAAAAAAAATCTAATGTGAATTAAATGGGATTTTTAATCCCCTCAACTGTTGCCATCAGTATAATCACTAACAGAATGAAATCAGAATCAGTAAAGGAAAATATTAATCATGCATTTGCATCTATTAAATATAATGCAAGAGCGAGTAGGCTGGATGCTCAGGGGTAATTTTCTAACATTTATGAGGCAGGCGGCTGTGGGTCACTGAGAGAAAAGCTGAGGGGTGTCAGTTCCCTTCTCGCTGGCTCGAACCTGCTTAAGGGTGATGAGGCAGAGAGCTGGCTGGAGCCCTGTGACTTGGTTTAGATCACATAGGAACTTGATGGCGACTTCAGGACTTTGAGTCTCTGATTATTTAAAAAAGAGAGGGGTGCAGAGTACCTTCCCACCCCACCGTCCCCGGCCAGACCTGGGCTGGGAGTTTATCTCTGAACCTATAAAATAAATCCACTGCTGGGCATGGAGTCAGGTAGCAGTTGAAACCCCAGAATGGGGGTGAGAGTACCTCTTTGGAGATACTATGAAAGACATGTAAGTTGCTCAAAGTCACGTAGTTAGTCAATGTTGAGCAGCACCTGGAATCTAGATAGTCTGATTCCAGAACCTGAGCTCTGAACCCCTGTATTCAAGACAGTTATTAGACCAAACAAATACCACATGCATGTGCCAGACTGAGTCCATGGGTTGCCAGTTTCAACCCATGCCCTGGATTCTCTTAGAAAGCTCACTACTCTTCTGGTTTAACTATCTCCTCTCAGCTGACATGACACATTTCTACCTTCAACTCGACTTGTTTTCTGAGCTCTATATTGTTTCGGCTTTTTTCTGGATCCTACCTGGATTTCCCCCAGGCATGTCAGTCAAACTTAACAGGTCTAAGCTGACCTCTTCTTCACTCTTACCCACACCTGCTCCTCCTTTGTAGTCCACTCCCGTGCCTTCTGTGCTTTCCTCCCTTCCTTAGTTCTTTCCCAAATGTCCTCTTCCTATGCACACACATTCACACATTACTGCCAACATTCCTATTCCCCTTCCTTCCCTGGCTTATTTTTCTTCACACCATTTATCGCCATCTAACATACCATATATTTTTCTTATATATTTTGTTTGTTGCCTACCTCCCTTTGCTAAAATGTAAGCTCCCGAAGGCAATGATTTCTGTTTGTTTTGTTTACTGTTGTATCTTCAATGCCTAGAACAGTGCCTGGCATAAAGGAATGATGAATGAATGAATGAATGAATGAATGAATGAATGAATGAAGAAATAGTGGTTTCATTTTATACAACAATGACATTTCATTGCTGCCTTATGTTTTATCTTTAAAAGGAATCCAGATTTTGCATTCTACTGTATAACACATACCCAATTTTATTTTAATATTTAAAAAGGCTTTGTATTATTTCCCCTACACCCCAACCAAAATTTCAAGTAAAATCGATGCTCCAGGTCAATGCTCCCTGTTACCTTGTGGCCTCCTGTACACCTGGCATACCATCACACACACTGCTCTTTGTCTTGCTCTTGCCTTGACTTTCCTAGTAAATTAAGAGACCAGCTGTTTCAGTGAAAGGCTTCCAGGAGTGAGTTGCTGCAAGTTCAGGAGCAGCTGACAGTATGAGAGACTGTGGAATGCCTTGAAGCCAAGGGCATTTCAGACTTCCTGAATAGGCATACTGAGGTTGGAGGAAGGGAAGGGATAATTCTCTTTGTTTTTCACCAATCAAATCATATTTTTTCTTTTCCATTTTTATTTTTTCCCTACATGCCTTTAAAAATAATTTTTTGTCTAGTTTTTTATTCTTTCACTTTCTCTTCCATTTTAAAATGATGTCACTCATTAATTTGTTTAATAAATATACATCAAGTTGCCCAGCAGTATACGGGTCTCTGGGCATGAAGTGGTGGATACCATAGACATTATCCTTGCCCTCATGGAGCTTCCATGTTGTGGGTACATACAAGGATATATGGGCTGTGCAATCTGCGGTGATTATTGTTGGGCTAGGGAACGGCAGGATGCAGGGACTACAACAGCACCAAACCCAGATTAGGTGGTCAAGAAAGGCTCCCCAAAGGAAACGATGATTAAGCTGATACCCCAGAATGAGTATAAGATACTCAGGCCATCAGGAGGGGGTCCTGTCCTGGTGCCTGCATTCTATCAAGAAGCCAGTCAAACCAAAGTGCGTGTGTGTGTGTGTGTGTGTGTGTGTGTGTGTGTGTGTGTGTAGAAACTATTTTATATAGGTTGGATTTGGGAACTGGGGATTTTTGCCCCTGAGGAAGAGCAGACTCAGACTCCCTTGGGTATTTGAAAGACTGACACATATAAAATGGATTTGACTTTATTCTTAGTGACTCCAGAAGGAAGGGTGATAGCACTGGGTAAGTGTGAGAAGCAGGTGGGGCTTTCAAACAGAGCTGTCCTAAAGCATATTGACTACTGAGGGAGCTGTACGTGCCTTATTACAGGAGAGGTCGAGAAGGAACACATAAGAAGGTGTGTGTAGTGCGATAATTGCCAGGGAGTTGGGCTAGACAGTCTTTGGCAGCTCCTCCCACCACAGGTACTGTGGATCCTGGCCATCCCCCTTCAGGTAGGTCTTCTTCAAGGACAGTATGGGGGGCATATTTGCACTCTGCCTTGTTCTTGGCTAATAGAGAAATATCAGACCTGAGCGTCAACCATGGGAAGTCATACACCCATCAGGGAGAAAAGCACATGCGAGGCTATAGGTAACTTACAGGAGAATTTGTTGAGCAGATAGATCATAAGAGTGCAAGAAGCTGAATAAAGGAGCAACTGGGCAGCCCAGAGCAGTAGGGGATACAATGGAGGCGAGTGAAGAGCACTTTTTACTGGAATCAGTGACTTTGGGTTCAAGTCTAGCTCTACCCAGATATATGGGATGTCTTCAGGTCAGCCATTTCCCTCTCTGAGCTTTCGTTTGGTCCTCTGTGAAATTAGAGGTCCTGTTTGGACTCTAGCATTGCAGGATTCCATGACTAGAATCCTATAACGACCATTTCAATAGCTGGGGGAGAAAGGAACATCCACTCAACCACTCACTTATTCATTCTTTCCATAAGTATTTGTGAAGCTCTCCCATGGGCTTGACCACTGGAGAAGGCGCCAGCGACAAACATGAAGACGATTGGAACGATCCATAAGAAGACATGTGCACAGGTGTTCACGGCAGCCTTGTTTGCAATGGAAACAATTAAAAATCCATCAATGGGGAAATGGCCAAATAAATATGGCCTATTATATGATAGAACAGTACTCAGTTAAAAGGAATAAACTAGATCTCTATGTACCAAATGGATAGATCTCAACACAAAACACTGAAGAAGAAAAGCAAGATGCAGAACAATATGTGCTTGGCTAATAAATGGTAGATGTCATTTGTAGAAGACCTTGTTGCCTCACCAGCATCTATTCCTTTCTCTTGATATAATTTTGTGCAGGTTTCCACAGCAACCTGTGCAGCTCGTGTGCTTTGAAAGAAGCTGACTCTACCCTCCACTTACAGTGGGGATTGTGTCTCGGGCCAAGGCTGACCGATATAATCCTATCCATTGCCATAATGTCTGTTTCAGGGATGGTTGCATGAACCATTGTAGGCCATGAGAACTGAGAAGTTTGTCGGAGCTTCTGGGGAAGAGGTTTCCTCTCTCTTCTTAGAGCCCTTGCTGACTGACTCCCTATCCCCAGATGCATGGGGTCCTAGAGGAGGAGCTGGCCTGGAATGAAGTTAACACCAGGGACACAAGAGCCAGGGGACAAAAGAAACAGGGTCCTCAATGACATGGCTGAGCTGATAAATCATGAAGTCCTCCTTGCCACTCAACTTTTCAGTTATGAGAGTTAGTAAATCCTCCTTAAGGTTTAAGTCACTTAGAGTTGGGCTTTCCGAATTTGCAACTCAAAGCGTACTAACCAATATACTATGCAAATTAAATCACACACACCAAAAAAATACTATATACTTTTCATGACTATATATACATATGGAAGTAAAAGTACAGAGCAGGGGCTGAAAGCACAAGTACTCAATTCATGACAGGGTTGGCTGTTGGATGGTAGGGGAGAAGCACTGAGCAATAAGTCGAAGGATAGAAGACGAATAGCAGTGAGTATTTATTGAGTGCTTACCATGTGCCAGACAGGCACTGTTCTAAGACCCATTCAACAGGTGTGGAAACTGAGGCACAGAGGGTTAAGCAACTTGTCTACGGTCCCCTGGCTAATATGTGGCAGGACTGGGTTGTGAACCCAGAGAATCAAGCTCCAGAGCCACTGACTAGTTTTATAGCCTCTTACTAGCTATGCTAATGCAATATCAACCTTATCTGTAAGATTCTCATCTTTAAACAACAAAGTGAAGCAACTATAATAAAAATTTAACAATCATTTGATCCTATGAGGGGGTACACGGGTGATCGTCTTATTATTCCCTGACCTTTGGTGTGATTTTTTTCCATATTTCTTAAAGGAAACATAAAGCTGGGGACAGCTTCTGCTCTCAAGGAGTCCTCAGTGTGCCAGCTGCATGGCCGCAGCACAGAGTCCGTGCTGTGCTGAGCGCCCTGGGAGTTAAGCAGAGGGAGAGGCGACATCATGCTTGGGTGAACACAGCAAGGCTTCAGAGCAGCGGTGGCATTAGCAGCCGGACCTGGAAGTGAGGTCCAGATAAAGCTGGGACATGCAGCGCTGAGGATGAGCAAGCAACCAGGCAGAGAGAAGAGAAAGTGCAGGAGCCCCTTTGGTTGGAGCTGAGGACGCACGAAGTGGGGGGTGAGCGAGAACGTTTCTTGAAATCAGCCGAAGTCAGATGGTGGCAGGGCTTCTTCTCCCCGTCCCACAGGATGGCCTCTCGTTGGGCGGGGCCGGCCTCCTCTTCCCTCTTGCTGTATTCACGAGGTGCCCATCTGGCTGTTTTTGCTGCATCTCCAGATGTTCTCCGGGCTCCCGCCATCAATTATCTGCTGACCCAGCGGTAGCGCCTTCCTGAGCACCCGAGGTGCTCTCAATGTAAAACATACGGCCACGTTTAAACCGGCAAGACCTTGTCTGCCTGGGAAGCCATATTCAGACTGATCTGCGCGGACTATTTGGGTTCGGAGCGTGCTCAGGGTCACCTGCGCAGAAGCGGGTGAGATGTCCCCGGGCGTCCACAATGACTCCTGACAGCCGCGGGCGGGACACAGATGCAGGCTAGCATGTAATTAGTGCCAGGAACACAGCTCTCTCATTACTTTCCCCCAAGAACGTGCCTCTCTGGCTGAGAGGCAGATAATGGACAATCACAGAAGATCCTTGATTATGGCTTGATTGAGCTTATGGGAGCTCCAGACGGCTAATGCAATTGTGGCTTCCAAACCGTTAGTGGAGGGCATTTCCATATGGGCAGGGAATTAAATAAAGCTGTCCCGAACACTTTACTGGGCTTGTGCCTCCAGTGTCTGGCCGGATACAATCTTCCACTTCAAGTGACCTCGACGGAGACTACAGGGAATGGTCATGACCCAGGACGAGAAGGCCAGCTTCCTCCTTAATTACTGTCACATTTCCCCTTCAGGGCTCTTGACCCACTTGGCATTAGCTTTTTGCTCCCTTTCCTGGAGCCAGAGATCCACTCTGTACCCTCAACCCCCAGTCGGCACCATAACTTCATGCTTTGGGCTTTTCCAGAAGTCTTGACTGTCAGTAAGCAGAGAATTGTACTGGATACTCTTTCCAAAGGGAGGTGATTCACTGGTCTGGTGGAGGTGAGCCAGGGAAAAGCATGAGGCGAAGTACAGGTCTCAGGTCAGGCTCTCTGGAGGTAGTCCAATCTGCCCCAGATTTGCCCTGACCCCTCGTTTTCCAAGTTCTTCGCCTTATTGGACCTCAGGCTCTCATCTGCAACATAGGGAGGTGGGCTAGATGATTTCTAAAGTCTAGGGCTTAAACCAGCTACCCTCATCTATGAAAACAATAATGTAAGTGAAATTACCTGCCTGCTGTCTTGAAATGTTGACAAAAGCACCAAAGATGGAAACAGTAGCTGCCAGATGCCTTGTCCGGAGCTTTCAGAAAGAGGGATGAACTTGGTCCCCAGTCTTTTCTCTGCCATCCATCTTCAGCCCCTACAGACAGAAGGACAAGCTCATTGAAGGAGGGAATTTGGAGGAGTGGTGAGCTGTTGGCCATAAGGAGAGCTGTGCCATTCCCCTCTGTACCGCGTGGTGAAGACAAGGGAAGAGGGTGTTCCTTTTTCCTCAAACCAAGTAACAGCAATTCCAAGAGAATTACTCAAAGCCTGAGGTGCCAGTAAAAGTGCAAATGGGCATTTCACTCTGGCTGGATAACTGCCAAGCAGCAGAAACTTCCAAGCCTACCAGGTGAGGTCCAGGAGTGGAGCACAGTGGTAGAGCTCTTGGAGAGCTTGGCATTCATCCCTTGGAGTATACATGAACATAGAAATTGGTGCCTAGAGAATTCCGAAGGCAAGTGGTGGTTGTAGTCATTTGTGAGGCCAAAGGTAAGACAATGGATGGTCAACCTGCACGTCATTGTTGAACGTGGCAAGGACACATGAGTATCTCATGAGGGAAGTGGATGCTTCAGCGTATGGCTGGGCTTAGGCAGTCTTAGGTGGTAAAGACACTCTGCCTTCCGGGTAAGGGGCTTCATCTGTTGAGGTCCTGGAGTGGAGGAGGATTGTAAGAGGTCAGCCAGGGCATTCCTGACATTGCTCATGTCAGGAATCTGTTCAGAATGGAGATCCCAGAAGGAAACTCTCAGTGGGAAAGCCAGTATTTGAAGGCCTAGCACATCAAAGACATCATTTTTGTTGGCACAACACTGGCCAAGGGAGAGGTATGACACCAGTTAGTTAAAGATAGGATTTCTGCTCTTTCATTCCAATCCCCATTCCTTCTGCCCTGATTCTACAATAGCCAGAGCAGCAGAGAGATGAGGATGAGAAGGGGAAGAACAAAGAGCGAAAGAATAGACCACACCCCTTCTCCATGGCTAGCAGACCACAATCCTTCTCCAGGGCCAGGAGACCACACCCCTCCTCCATACCAATAGGCCACAGCTCTCCTCAGACCCAGGGATGAGTCCTGAGCTGGGCAAAATGAAGTAGTTTGAATCACATGCAAGACTGAAGTTTCAATTTGGGTGGTTTTGATTTGGATAGCTTTGGAATTTTTAATATCTGAAACTAAGACTCAATTACCAAACAGAGAGTGTGCTCATGACTACAAGGGAAAGGACAGCTCTGCGTTCTGCCTGAAATGGTACCAGGGGACAGAGAGGGGAAATTAGAGCATGTTTGAAGGCTGGAGGTTGGAGAAAAATAAAGCCATTTCCTATTTATATGCCATCAATTTCAGACTGTTCACTATGCAATTTTCATAACTAGTTCTCTGGTTCAATCTCACCATATTTAGTTTGGGTTAGTATTGGAAATGAAAAGGTGGGCTGCACTGCATTCACACCTTAAGCTGGGCAAATACTGTCTCAAAGGTGCAAACCACATGTCCTTGGCCCCCAGTCAGCTTTCCCTGGCTCCCCAGAGTTGTTCTGACCCCTGTTCTTGCTTCCACAGTCCACCATCCAGGCACTTCCTCTACTGAATTGCATTTTTGCATGTGGTCTGTCCTCCTGTAGACATTGTGCCCCCCGAGAGCAGAGGCTGTATCTCTGATGCTTAGTCTAGAGTAGCTCTCAGCAGATGCAGTTGATGAATATGCTTCTGCCTCTGATCTTACCTCCCGGTACAGACTTGGAGGCTCAGTTTTCTCATCTGTAAAATGGCACATTGGACTGGATGATTTTAAGGGCTCTTCTAGGTCCAGAAACCTTGGACTAACAGCATAGGGCTTTCTGTTTATTCCCACGCTGTGAAACATTCTGACAACCAGCTGTTGAGTATTCAGTGCTGCATTCTTTTGAGGGAAAGGGCCTGAAATGGGCAGCAGAGACAACTCACTTCTGTGCTGGTCACATATTGCGAAATCTGTTTTGCCTTGAGGTGTGGTAGGGCACACACCCATCACTGCAGCAGGACAGTCAGATTGGGGAGGCCTGGAAAGCAGACTTTGAGTAACCATTCCTCCTCCCCACCCCTCCTGACCCACTCTGCAGGCAGGAAGGGAGCTTTGTTGTAAGGTGACAGTGTCCTAGTCTCTGATCTGAGTTTCCCTAGGACCACAGTCACTGGGTGAGAGACAGTAAAAATAAGCTGGATTCCAATCCAAGAGGGTTTGGTGGCCGCACACAGGACTGTATGAGTAGCTCAGGCTCAGGGAGCAAGGCATGAGACCAGCTGAAAACTGGGAAACAAGGTCAAGGCCTGACTTGACAACAGTGTGGGTGCTGAGTCCCAAACATTGGCTAGAGTGTCTTAAGTTCCCACTGCCCGAGCTCAGGATGAGGCAGGCCTGTTAAATGGAGGCACAGAGGCTGAGGGTACAAGTGAGGATGAGCAGGGCCATGAAAGGATATGGGAGTTGAGATGGGAGATGGGAGCAGAGGTTGACAGCTCCCAGCTCAATTCTCAGATTTCCCTCTTGCTCCAAGCATTTGTGGCTTGTACTTCCCTTGGAAAGGGATAAGCACCATGACGTGTACATAGTTGTCCACAAAAACCCAGAGCTCATACAGGGGAAGGAGCAGGATCGCTGCAAGCATTAGAGCTGAAATTTTTCCAGGACTTTGGGGGTACTCTGGGGTGCTCAACTGGGTGGGAGGGCCTCCTGAAGTCAGGAAAGGACAGGATAGGGGGGTTTTGTGAGCCTCGACACTGTGTAATGCTGACCCCTCCTCCCATATACACACACATACACCTCAGTCTTCTTAATAGGCACACGCTGAGCTATAGAATTTATCTAATTAGCACAGTCATGGCAGCTGATCGGCTCAGAGTGCGAGGACCTTGTGTCCCTTCCCATCGCTTAGCACTTGGTCAGAATATTCACCACCAGCACCATCCCCAAGGGCATCTGCCCCTTGGGAGGACTTTTAGCACAGAGAGGTGAGGGAATTGTCCCCTGAGAGGTCTCTGCCTGGGAGGGTGACTGGGGAGGAGAAAGAAGGGTGGAAGAACAGAGCTGCCATTCTGACCCCAACCATCACAGAGGGGCTGTTTGACTTGCATGAAGTGTGACTTTGCAGAGAAATTCAAACCCCTGCTGGCGGTGGGACAGCTGGCTCCAGTCCTTCCCACACAGTGATGACTCAGGCAGGCCAGCCCCACTGAGGGCAGCCTTTTCATGTCTTGCAACCAGAATACTGTGCTTTCTGGTCTGTCTTGTTTGGGGTCTCACCTAAGTTCTCTTAGAAATGCACTGGTGATGTTAATTGGGGTTTCCTCTGGGTGTCTGGGGCATACTTGGTTTACCCCAGTGACAGGAGGTGGCTATGTCAGCAAAAAAAAAAAAAAAAAAAAAAAAGAAAGAAAGAAAAAGAAAAGAAAGTATCAGTGACTAGGCTGGCCCAGCACATGGGAGAAATGTTCTACTTTCCAACAAAAGGAATCTCTAAAGCATCTTAATTCTTTTAGAGTTTTAATTACAAAATTAAGCAGATTTATGGGCGAAAAATAAACGTTAAACCATAAATAAAGTTTTGTTTATGGCTCATTTCGGTGGCAGGGAATAACACTTACCAAGCCATCACAGGCACAGGGGTAATGTTGGGAGGAAACTTACAGTGAGAACATCCGCTCCAGAGTGGGGCCTATTGCAGACCGCTCACCCTCCCTGCGGCTGGAGCTCAAGGGAGTTGTAAGTGGAGGGTGTCTCTGGGGGCCTCGGAGGCAACTGTCCATAGGGCTTTTATGCCACACTTATTGTGGCCTAGTGTTGTGGGTTGAATTGTGTCCCACCAAAAGATATGGTGAAGTCCTAACCCCAATGTGCCCTTATTTGGAAAGAGTCTTTGCTGAAGTAATCAATGTAAAATGAGGTCACATTGAATTTGGGTGGGCCCTAAATTCAGTCCCAGGTGTCCTTGTAAGAAGAGTGACAGAGACGCACAGAGGACTTGGAGGGAAGGTGGCCATGTGAGGATGGGGGCAGGAATGGGGGTGATGCCGCGAGAAGCCACAGAATGCAAAGGATTGCCAGCATGTCCCAGCAGTTAGGAGGTATGGCAGGATTCTCCCTCCAGCCTTGAGATGGAGCATGGCTCTGCTGACACCTTGATTTGGACTTCTAGCCTCCACAGCTGTGAGAGGAACAGTGTCTATTGTTTTATGCCACCAGCTTGTAGTACTTTGTTACAACTGCCCCAGGAAGCACACCCAGCTACCCTCCAGGGGCCTGCTGGCAACGGGCATCCTCTTTCTTTGTTTCTTGTTCAAGTTCCTAATACAAAAAGAATGTGGCTCCAGTCATCTTTTGCGGCCGTCCTGTGAATCAGCAGCCCTTGATAGTTCGGGGGCTGCCCTAGGACTGTCAACTATAAGCGATGCCGACGCGTTGGGGTCACAGAGCACAGAGCAGCAAGGCCAGAAGAGGGCAAACCTCCCACAGATGTCCTGGCTGCAGAGCCCATCTCATCTTGGGCAGGGCCTAAAGGGAGGGTCTACAGAGCTATGACGGCCCCGAAAGTTCTTGCACATTCTCCCCCTTTTCCTTTTTATGCATCAGTCTAGTTCCTACTTTTCATGGCTAATGGCTGGAAAGAAAAGGAGATTTTTTTTCTTTTTTTTTTTTTTTTTAAGTGGAGGTTCCGTGGAAAGTACAAGGACTTGGGTCCCGCATTCAGATTTTTGGGCCCAAAGTTAAAAGCAAGAGTTTGGTACTTAACCAGCTACTACGTGAACATGGCCCTGGCAAACCTCGTCTACATCCCTCTTGTGAAATGGAGTCAGTGCCACGGACCTGCCTAGAATAGGCTCTAATAAGAAAATGGATGTAAACATTCTTTGATCGTGTTGAAGCTCCAGCACCCCCTCACCCGCAGAATCCGGCAGGTGAGGAGCAGCCCCTCCGTTCAGGGTGGGCCTCTGTGCAGAAGCCGGGATGTGCAGACTGAGGGGCAGGTTCAGGGATGGGGTGCCTGCTGACCGCCTGCGTTTCCTTTGTCTTTTTCGATAATGCTAATTTGGTTACTCTTAGTAACAGCTATTCCCCATTACTATTACTCATTCCAGGCTCTGAATCATCCTGATGGATACAACTTGACATCAACCAATTTGCCTAATTCGTCACCCTTGCATTTCTTTAATACTAAAGACAAAGTAGGAAGGTTTTCCAACTGGCTTTGCAATTTTCTTTTCTCCTCTCCTCCCGCATTGGTGGGGGCTGCAGAAAAAGCTTCCTCCAAAAGGGTGTTGGGTGGAACATTCCCTGTTGTGGCCTCAATCAAGCTAGGGATGGCCATAACTCTGCCTTATCCTTGATTTCGTAGCCCCCAGGGCTGGTTGTTGGGCAGCCATTCTTTTTCTGTCTGATTAAGCCCAGCCTGGCCAGGCCTGACAGTACTCCCAGCTCCTTTGCACTTTCGCAAGCTTATCCACGGTCTAAATGTTGGCGTTTTCATTCAGCATCTCAGTCCTGATTCTCTCCACCCCGAGTTTCAGAAGGTCCTAAGTTGACTCATCCTTTCCAGTCCAGCCCAGCCACCTTCCCCACGGAGGAAGAATCTCCGGCCCTGAACGCTCACATCCCTTCTCTGCTCTTTCATAGTGACTCTTAAGCACTTTTCTCGCATTACAAAATAAAAATGCTCACTATAACAAGTCTAAAATGTACTGAGATTATACAAGGGAAAAGCTAATATTTTCCCCGTTCTCCCACTCCAGTTTGCCCTCCCCCCTGCATCCCCTTGGGTAACCAATGTTCTGTTTTGTCTGCACCTTCCAATGCCTTTCTTTATGCTCACACTAACATACTCATTCATATATTCACATACACAAAAGGATTTTCTTCTCATTTTTAAATGGGGTCATACTAGATATATGTACATAAAGGTATAGATATAAGTCTATATCTATACCTTTATATACATATTTATGTATATATATATACACACACAATTACATATATACATATATATGTGTGTATATATAGATATATAGATATATATACAATTATATACAATATATACATATACAGAGGGTCCCAAAAAATGTATACACATTTTAAGAAAGGAAAAAACTGTATTAAAATTGTAATACTCAATATATACAGATAACAAAAGATGAATACAAGTCACGTTTGACTTCTGCAATTACAAGAGGTGCTCAAAGTGGTTACCATCAGCGTAATTTTAATACAGTTTTTTTCTTTCTTAAAATGTGTCTATATATTTTTGGCACCCTCTTTATATACAATTACCTTTTTAAAACTTATCAATATATTATGAACATTCCTTCATGCCAATTCACATATATATAATTCATTTTAATGGCTTCATAATATTCCATGTATTTATTTAACCCTTACTATTTTCTGTACTGCAATCTTTGCACACACATCTTTTCATAGTGTTGCTTTTTTTTTCTGTAGGAAAGAGTCACAGATGTGTGACTTCTGGGTAAAAGAGTATGACATACTTAATTTTTATAGTTACTACCAGATAAGATGTAGTGATATAGCTCATCAGTGAACTATGGGAGTTTCCTCACATTCTCAACAGCTTTTAGATGTTAAATGTAAATATTTTACAATTTTGCTTATCTGCTAGGTGACAAATGACGTTTTATGGTTTTAACTTGCATTTCTCTACATACTAGTGAGTTTGAGCAACTTTTTATATTTATTGGCCATTTGCATTTCTTTTTCTGTGAGTTCCTTGTTCAAATCCTTTGCCCATTTTTTATTGTACCCTTAATGCCTGATATTGCAGGTATTTTGTACTTGTCCAACATTCCCCATAATAATAACTAATACTTGTATAGCACATACTGCACTTTTCACATACATTAGCTCATTATGTCTTCACTGTGATTTTGCGATGAATGTATTATTATTCTTACTTTTAGGAAACTAAAGCTCAGAGATCTGCTCAAGATATTTAGGCTATTAGTGGCAGGCCTGAGACTCCAACAACCTTCCATAGTTCCATGGGAATCACCCATAGGTGACGTTTTCCCTCCATCTTGTGTCTTTTACAGGCCTTATATCAAGCAATAGTTGCAGATTGGGCAGAGAGACATATGACGGATGGGAAGATGGAGGGAATGACTGATGCATAGATAAAAAGATGGAGAGTTGGGTCAACTTCCCAATTTCTCCCCTTCTCCTCTAATATATGTCTTTTGGATCTCTGCTAAAAAATTGCCCTTCTTATTCTTCATTATCATTGCCAAGCACAGTCTTCCAGAAAAATCTGACCTTGCTCTATTCTGACTTCTCATAGTGAGGAATCTCTGGCCCATGCATGGAAAATAGCCAGCCTCTTGCCTCAGGTAGACAACATTTAAAGAAGGCCACAGGGTGGAAAGGCATAAAACAGCGGTTCTCAATTAAAGGTAAAATCGCTCCCCCAAGGACATTTGGCAATGCCTGGGGACATTTACAGTGTCACAAGGGGGGGGGGGAGGGGAGGAGATGCTACTGACCTCTGGTGGGTAGAGGCAAGGGATGCTTCTAAACATCCTACAATGCACAGGACAGCACCCAGAACAAAGAGTTATCCTGCCCAAAATGTCAATAGTACCACTCTTAAAGAGCCTGGCTTAGAGTCACAGCAAGTCCATTAGAAGCAACATGATGAGAAGGAAGGATACAAGATTTGCAAACTCAAGGAACTTGGCTTTAAGTGTTAAGGTGCCTATAAACCCACTGCACGATCTTGGACAAATCACTTAGCCTCCGTTTTCTCAAACATAAAGTGAGAACAGTCTTACTTTCCTTACGAAGCTATTGGGAAGATGAGGCAGAATGATGTATATGAAAGGGTGCCAGGTAACATGGGAGATGGTAGCATTATTTATCTGGGTGTGAGTCTGGGGGAGCTGAGCTTGCACTCTCTTGGTTTTTGGACTGACTGTGTGCAGAGTCTTTGCATGTGAAAATGCAGGTGTTTGTGGTTTGGAGTCCAAAAGACCACATGAATGCTAATCTCCCAATGCCCTTGTTTGCTCCTCTGGAAACTTTACAGGTGGACAGCTAATCAATGGAGGGAAATGATGACTCCTGCTTTGTGCACATCCCGACTGGCAGCCTGTAGCTGAGGCCCAGGCCTTGAAAACATGCTTTTACTCTTGAAGGGAGGCTGGGCAGGAAACTGTGGTGGAATTCTTAATCTTGGATCTGGTTGTCTGCGAGCAAATTCTGATCCGCTAGGGGCATCAAACCAGGTGGCAAAGAGAAGAGGGAGAAAAGAAGCACAGTGCCAAGAGCAGGCCTGGAAAACTAGGAAAAACTAAAAGGGAGGAAAGAAAGGAAAATGGGAAGAGGTCTTGAGAAATTTTGGAGGCTGAGAGCAGATGCCCAGAGAGGCATTTTGCAGTCATGGTCTTGGAATGGGCAAGTGCCCCATCACTCTTCATTCTGACCATAGTTCCTGACCCAGCTGCAATTTCTGCTCTGCCCCAACCCATGTCCTGTCCTCTGTGCATTCTTCTCCCCATGCCTGGACCTCCAACCCTTCCTTCAACCTCTCTGCTATGACTAGAATCCCACCCACCATCCTTGGCTCAGTCCATCGCGTTGACTTTAGAGGGAAAGAGAAGGGGAGAGGGCTGTGGAGAGGGGCTGGTCTCTTTTGAACCCAGGGGATCAGATTCCCCAAGCTGATTGCAGGCAAAGAGAAGAGTAGTCCTTTCCTTAATATTCCGGGGCTAGAACCAACCAATGCACAAATACATGTCCTGTTTTGAGTCATAAATAGTGATTCCTGAGCATCTTTTACAGTTTGTGGAATTTACAGCTTGGATGCAATGCACCGTCTGCCCAGGATTCAGGCCCTAAGTCGGGCTCTGCATCTTCTCAGCATGAGTAGCCTGGATCCACTGGCCTTCTTGTCTTTCTGGAACTCTTGGGCTAGGGTTGTCCTCAGCTCAGTAAGAAGTTTCTGTGAGGGTGGAGGAGAGGAGCAGATAAAGTCAAGGATGTCAGGATAGCTTGTAAGGTGATTCAGACCCTAGTTCCGGGAAGGAGGAACCCAGGGAAATTTCTTTATCAGTGTTTCTCGCTCAGCAGTAGTAGCAGGCGGGGTGGCGGGGACACAGACCGCCTGTCTCCCATGTGGGGACCAGCCCCTCAGGGGAGCTCAGGCTGCCTCCAGCCTGGCTGGGTGGGGCGGGGACTGCGGGGGCTGGTGTGGCAGCTGTGGGCTGCACCGAGGCCTGTCAGGGAGGAATGATTAATGAACAGCCGCACCAGCTGAGGCTAACCTTTGGAGAGCTGAACAGGACATCTGCAGAACTGTCAGCGCTCTGACAAGGACAGAGCTGAACAACCAATTATGCCGCCATCACTAAGGTGGGCTGTCACTTTAATCCCAGCCATTCACTTAGGCAAGGACAGGGAAATTTCTCCTCTGCAGAGGCATGTGCCTTGGTCACCTTAACCGTTTCAGGACAGGGCAGGGACCATCTCTGGAGCTGCTCAAGCTCAGCCTCCTGATAAGTCACCTTACTTCTGGGCTTTCCCCTGCTTCCCAGACCCTATTTCATACTGGTCATGGGAGTAGAATTCCAGAACCACATACAACATATGCCTCCCATTTCATTCTCCTGCCTCTCACAGCTTGCAAGAGAAAGCCTGAATTCCTTAACCTGGCATTCAAAGCTTTTCATCCCACACTCATCCATGTATGTGATGAACTACTACTGACTGAGAATTTGGCATGTAGTAGACAGTCTTCTATTATAGTGAACAGAGTAATTAAATACGAGAGTTCTTACCCTTTAGAAGCTTGTGATCTCAGAGTAGAGTCAGGTAAGTAAGACCCTGAGTAGAGCACGAGATCTCTTACAGAGGGAGTAATACAGAGCTGTGGGGTGTCAGAGGAGGAACACTGCAACGACATTGGTGGGGCAGGGGGCAGGATTAAACTTGGGCTCCGTCTAAAGTGCTGAGCACACGTTAGTCAGACAGAGAGGTGACGAAAGGAAAAAGCAAATACAAAGACACTAAGGTGAAAAATTCATGAATTCCAGCTACGGCAAGTAGTTCCACGTGTCTGGAATGCCAGGTACATGAGAAATGGCCTATAAGTTTGGAGAAGTAGGAACAAAGTAGTGAAGGGTTTTGAATGCCAGATAAAGTGATTTGGATTTTATCCTGCTTTTTAGAAGGGAATAAATTTGGGACACGCCCTTCCACCTGTGTTTTCAACATCCTCTGTAACTCTCTCTTACCATATATGCTGGATTCCAGCCACACTGGACTTTTTGTTATTCTCTGACCTTGCCATATTTTCACACCTCCATGTTTTTGCTCATGCTGTTGTGTCAGTCTGGAATGTTCCTCCTGCATTCTTTGCTATAAAGCTAGGAATTGTGTTTAGCTGAAATAACAGAGGCCCCAAATGAGAGTGGCTTAAGCAAGATGGAGGTTTATTTTCCTTTCAACGTAACATGACGTTTAGCGATAAGTAATTCAGGGTCAGCAGTAGCAGCAGTGTCATCAGGAGCCCAGGCTTCTTCCATCTTTCTGTTCCATCATCGTTAGTGTGGTTTCCCTCCTCAAAGTCATCTCTTGGTCACAAGATGGATGCTAGAGCTGCAGCCATTACATCCACATTCCAGGAAAGAAAAAAGAGGAGGGGAAGAAAGGCAAAAAGAATGTCTTTTCCAACTAAGTCAGCCACATTGAGGAGCTTTTCTAGAAGCCTCCCCTAAAGCTTTTGCTTTTATTTCATTGGTCAGCCCATCTGCAAAGAAAGTGGGAAATGTGTGCTTTTGCAGTGTTTTGCATTTTATCATTAACAAAACTAGTGTTCTGTTAATAAGGAAAAAGCAAAGAATGAGTAGGCAACTAACAACCTCTGCCACAATTGCTAAGCAAAAAAACACCTGAACATGAGCTACAGTAGCCGCAGATATGAAAGAAATTAAGGGTTCAAGGATGGAGAAGTCATGGTATAAAGGGTCTGGAGGAGAATAATGAAACCAGAAAAATTGGGATAAATAATAATTGTTAAAAGTCTCGGTACCCCTCCCACACACACACACATTTCTAACATTTAGCTTGAAAAAGAAGTTTTACATGATGTAAAAAGAGAATAATATAATAAAATAATGTTTATAAAACCTCAGTTTTTAAAAAATGAAGCATGGAGTTGGAAAAAGAGAGTAAAGTACGCTTATCTTAAATGAAAAGATCTCAAAAGAGTCCAATCCACATTTGATTCTGGCAATTAGAAAAATGTAGATTAAGAACTATTTTTGAAAAATGTCAAGATTACAAATAGTGGAATTAGAACCGACATGTATTTTCTAATACATTAAAGAAAATAAATAAAAAGAAAATAGAATCCATCTACCAATAGACACGTAAAAAAAGAACCAAGATAGTTAGTAACAAGATGACAGGGAAAAAAAAACACAACTATCTATAACAATGTGTATAAATGTATTGAATTCCCCTATTAAAATATAAAGACTCTCAGATTTTATAAAAAATAAAATTCAACTCTATTCTATTTCTGCGACAATCAACTAAAACAAAGTTAGGAAAAAGAATTTTTTAAAAAGGGATAGGCAAAAGCACACCAGGTGAACAGAAATCAGGGACCACCAGATGAATCAGGCAAAGGATATTTCAGAGCAATAAAGAATTAAACAAGAAAAAGAGTCTTGTTTCACACAGAGAGAGTCCTGGTGTTCGCCTGTGTAGGACTCAGAAATCTCTGAGTATTTCTTTTGGGACACCAGAAATTTATGTAAACAGAGGCTGAAGGGTCTCTTGGGAAAGAACTCAACCTGTGTCCACTGTGGGGGTTGAGACATGGCCAGGCATATCTTATGAGATAATAGGCATTCCTGTGCCAAAAGTCTTTTTGCCTGAGATTTTAGGAGGCTCATCATTAAAGAAACCAAGTGCAATAAGTGTGACCTGGAAAAAAAATCTTAGTCACCAGAAGACAAATTAATTCTTAGGCCAGTGTGGCATCTATTATTGGGATTTTCCTTTTGGTTCATTCTCTGTTATTTTTCTAATCTAAATTTTGTGGAAAGCATGAAAACTGTAATTAAAGACTTAAAGGATGACTTTCCTTAAAATGCGGTTAAAAAAAGAGAAGAAACCAACTGTATGTCCTTGAGGTCCCTATAACAGAGCATAATGCAAAAGGTAGAGAGAGCTATCCATTCACTTCTACTTTGCATTTGCTGCCATGCAATTTGATTAGTGTTTTAGAAATATTACTCTGGTAGCAGCATGAAGTAAGTTGGAGTTAGAGAGAATAAGCATTTAAAAAGCTGTTACTGTAACCTAAGAGAAAAGTACAATTTGGCACCAAAAGGGCTGTAGCACATTGTCATTTATGCACAGCAAAAAGAAAAAAAAAAAAGGTGGGGTTTCCTTAACAAATAAATGCATGCTTGGAAGAAGGGCAGTAGAACTTCCACTAATGGTAATGATGGAGTAACTGTGGTCAGACTTCCCTTCTTCTATAAACAAGTAGAAATATACATAAAGAAAATGAAATAACTGTGTCAAACATTGGACAGTGGTAGTAGAGGGCTGTGATCCTTGAGAAAGGCAAAACAAACACGGTAAGCTCTACAATTTCTCCAGATTACTGTCTGGAGGTGTTTTCTGGATCATGGTTCTGTGGAAGGGAATCTAAATCTTGCTGAGTTAAAGAGACAGACGAGGAAGACAGACAGACAGAGAGAGACAGAGAGACAGAGAGAGAGAGAGACAGAGAGAGAGACAGAGAGAGAGAGAGAGAGAGAGAGAGAGAGAGAGAGAGAGAGAGGCTGAAGTAGTTATAATTTGAAGGGCAGAATACTAGAGATGAGGGAGCAACACAGAAAAACACTCCAGAAATCTGCAAGTAATTCCCCTTAAGTCTGTTGCTGAATTCTGAGCTACACCAAGGCTGGGCAAAGAATGACCAGAGAGTTGTAAGCTGAATGATTCCAAGAACTCACACAGGCTAGGATAAGTTAGAATTCTGAACTTTCAGAATGAAGAGGCCTTGCAGATAGCCCATATATTCAATAGAGACCCCAGAAAGGCTTGCCTTAGTTATAGGGCTAAACTAGCCCAGAGTTAAATTCACTTTAGACCTGTCCTAACAAAGCTTCAACTCTGAAAGGATCAAGCTAATTTGCAAGTAACTTATCTGCCTTCCAGAACAAAGTTTAACATTCCTTAAGGGAAGACAACAAAATTCAGAACTCAACAATGTAACACTCACCATTTCCAGCATGCAATTAAAAAATTACTAGACAATTAATGAAACAGGATAATGTGAGTCATAACCAAGAGAAAACCAACCATGAAAAACAAAACTGGAAATGACAGAGATCATGGAATTAGCAGACAAAAATTTTAAAACAGCTATGACTTTATGAATATACTAAAGGATTTAAAGAAAAACATGACTATAATAAGGAAATAAATAAAATTTTAAAAAAGAACCATATGGAACTTCTTGATATTAAAAATATAATATAAAAATGAAATATTCATGGAATGGGATTAACAACAGATTATATAGTACAAAAGAAAACACCAGTGAATTTGAAAGCATAGCAATATAAACTATCCAAATTGAAGCATAGAGAGAAAAAAGACTGAACAAAATTAAACAGAGGCTTAATGACCTGTGGGACAATATGAAATTTAACACTCATGTAATAAGGGTCTCAGAAAGGTGGGGACAGGGGGAAGAATAGGAAAGTATTTAAAGAAATAGCTGTCAAAATTTTTCAAATTTGATGAACTACCAAACCCAAGAAACTCAATGAATCTTGTAGGATAATCAAAAGAAAATCACACCAAGGCATATCCCAATGAATTTGCTGAAGCCCCGAAATAAAGAGAAATATAAGAATAAATAATCAGAAATACAACTGTGGTAAGAGATTTCAATATTCCTCCTTTTATTTATTTTTATTCATAAGTTGGTAAATATTTTCAATCTATATATTTAGCTTTGTTTTGGGCTCAGAAAGTTTTGCCTTTATTCTTCTTTTCTTTTCAATTATGTCTTTGATTATTGCTTCTGTTATAGATACTCTGTATACATCTTTAGAAATATCATTAATTTTTCAACTGGGTTCCCTTTTTTTATTTTTTGTCCTCCATATATGACTTTTTCCCTATTGCTTTATCCTGGCTTTCTTCTTTTATTTAGGAGTTGTTAAAATTCCAGTCCCAAGTTCCCTACATTGGTAATTTTTAAAAAATATTTATTATTATTACTATTACTATTATATTATTTGTTCTGTTCTACAACCCTTTGCAATCTACCCTTCACTTAAGCCAGAAATATGGGCACCATCTCTCATTTTCTTCCCTTATATTTTTCCCTTCCTATTTGTAATGCTTCATCAAGTCCTGTAGTTTTAATTTTCAAAAGATGTCTTACAACCCCCTTACCTCTATTCTCACAGCTACTCCCTTTGTTTGGCCCCTCATCATTTCTCTTCAGGGCGATTACAAAAGCTTTTTTGCTGATCTCCTGGACTCTGGCATTTTTTAACAATAGCCCGATTCCTTACGTAACCTAAAAAATCCATGTAATTTTACCCTTGTCGTCCTCTCCAGTTGCATCTCTCCCTCTTCCTTCTCTTGGATGCTGAAGTAATTAGCATTCCTGAACTGGCCAGGCTTTCTCTCATTTTTGTGACTTTGCATGTGCCTGTGCCCCCTTGCCAAGCTCTAATTCACCCCTCAGGATTCAGCTCAAATATCACCTACATTGGGAATAATGGACTCTGTGATACAAGCAATAGAAAACTCAGCCACTGAACAAGCTGTGTTCTCCAGCTTCTGGCAGAGGGCTGGGCACACAGTAGGCATTCAACAAACATTTCTTGAGCTGGACTCAGCTGCAATATATTATTCTGTCCTAAATTGGACCCGTGCATTGAGCAAGGGGCTGGAAGTCAGTGATGAAGGTCTATTTCATTGCATCTAAACCAGTATCCACAGGGATTATATGGATTTTGTTTTCTATGAGGAAGTGAGAGGACTACAGAATAGAATAAACCCAATGCTGTTCATTGGAAGGGTTGTAATGACAAAAGACCTGGTGACTGAGCATGAAGGTATCTTCTGTGGGGTATTTCTGAAGTTGACCAAGTTCAGTGCAACACAGCAATCTCCTGCTCATTCATGGGGGCATTTAGCAAATGGAAATCAGATTGAGAGTGAGATTATGTTTGTAGGACAAATAAATAACAATGTTGGGCTCCCTCCACTCTGTTCCCCTAACACCTGCATGCAGTGAGAGGTCTGAAAAGCAGGATGGTGGCTGCCAATGTGCCTACAACTAAGAGGGTAATTTAGGGCAATCCCAGAGGAGACTCAGAAGATGCAATAGGAAGGTGATGCAGCCCGGGCAGCAGCTGGCTCATCGACCTGGACCAGCGAATTGGCCCCTGCTGGGCTATCCCAAGGGCCATTTTAAGAAATAATGATAGATCTAATCAATTATTGTGCAGGAGAGGGAGAAACAAATGGCACCAATAAATCTTTTAGTTCCCTCCTCAGATTTTCCTAAGCCCTCCTTGCTAAAATCTCATGCTACAGAAGAAAGCATGAACTTTCCCATGCTTTTCCGTTCAACTTCAATTTGACGCTTTTTTACTGAGTACCTCCTCACTGCTGGCAACTGTTGTAGAGGTTGGGGATCCAAAGAAGGATGAGACAGTTTCTGCCGTTGTGGAGTTTTGAATGTGACCAGATGGCTGGGGCACAGAGGGAGAGGAGCTGGGCTGTCTCTGGGTCTGATTGCTGTCTCTGGGCAAGAAGGCAGAGCTCGGAGCCCGGGGATTCAGGGAGATCTCCTTTAGGCAACACAGGGGCCAAGCAAATCCCGAGGGGGCTGGAGACCCAGGGGAAGGGTCATCTAAGCCAGTGGGTGGGAATGTGACATCTGGCAATTCTGAGAACAATAACTAGGCAACCAGAAATGAGGTAAGGAAGGCTGTTGTGTGGGGACGAGTGGAGAAAAGACCTAAAAATAACCCGAAACCGGTCAGATCAGAAAGTACTCAGAGTATCCAAGGAACCCAAAGAGAAAGGGTTACTCCTGCCGCCTTTGGTCCTCTGTAACCTCATGCAGCATTTCCATCCTGGTATTAAATGGCCCTCTCGTGGCTTCTGTCCCAGCCTAACGGAGAGACAGATACAAACCACCCAGGCTTAAAGCGCTGTGTGAGCAAGAAGCTCCGGGTACTGGTGGGGGAAGAGGAAGAGGGGCCAGAACAGGCTTCTGGAAGCAATAACATTTACTGATGCCTCCAGAAGGGTCAGGGTAAACCCAGCCTTGGCACGTTCCCTGGAGAAATGGCCCTCCCGGCACCAGATGTCTGAGTGACTGGCAGTTCTGTGCGACTCCTTTCCTGAAATTCTGTCTCCACCAACTGTTTCAGGGTTGGAACATCGAGATTCTGCGAAGAAGTGGGCCTGTTGGAAAGGAGGCAGCCTGCCTGCCATCTCCTCTTCTTTCCTTGGGCTATGTTCCCAGGGAAGGCGTGAACCTTCTTTTCTGTGTCTCCCAGGTGGAACATTTGAATTTCCCTGGGAAACCCCGTTAATTCAAAACCCAATGATTCAGAATTTGTGAGCATATGAATAGGGACTTGGATTAACTTGCTCTTTAAACTCCATGTGAAGGAAGAATTTTTCTAATCCCATATATAGGGCAAGATTTCATGGGTAAAGACGGATTTAAAAGCTATTTTTCAAAGGCTTTAGGAGAAATCAGTCACAGAAGAGATCTCGGGTCATTTAGCTCAATCACAGGTAGGTTTGGTATCCAGCTTCTGCTTGCATGATTACATACATCCTGTGATGGGGAGCTCACCCCCTCCTGAGACAGTGGATTCCATCTTGCAGCAGGTCGATTGAAAGGGTACTTCTTATACCTAAATCTCTCTGTGTGGCTCCTAATCATTTGTCCTATTTCTGGCCTATGGAGCTGCCCAGAAAGGGTTTATATCAGAAACCTGAAGATGAGCTCTGCAGGTCTTCCCTTTTCTGGTTGTATACGAAGGAACTGGCCTCGAGGCCTCAAGCCTCAAGGAGAGATTGTGGATTTTCTGGGTGAAAAACTGCAGCAGGCAACCTTTCCTGGGATGGAAGTGGATAGCAGCTGCCAAGAGTTGGTGTGGGAACCTCAAGACAGGAAAGACCGGGAGATGGGAGGAGATTCTAGGCCAGCTGTGCCCTGACACCAGGCTCACGGTGGGGGGTGGGGGAGGGCGGGTGTTACAGAGCTGAAGGAGGAGGGCGCAGGCTCTGGACAGAGCGCGCTCCCAGGGTGCTAACTGCAGGGAACAAGCCCCTGGCAGACTGTTCACTGAGTACTCTTCTTCTCTTCCACCCTCTTTCTTTCCTGGATCCTCTCTTCCCTTTTTTCATGCTCTTCTTTTCTTCTTCTTTCTCTCTCCAATCACAATTTTTGCCTGGCTTCCCCGTCCCCGACTCTCTCGTCTCTGTCTCTCATTCTCTTTATCGCCTATTCCTTCTATCACCCGCTTTCTGTTTTTGTGGTTCTCTCCCTTCCCCTGCCCTTTCTGCCTCCATCACTATGTATGTGAGTCTCTCTCCCTCTCTCTGATATATTCAAAGAGAATATATCATGTACACAATATCATATGTACATGTACACAATATCATAAATGCAAATGGCGCTCAACTTAAGCTACTTGTGAACTGGGCTTCATCTGTCTGTTATTTTGAGTGCTTTCTGTGGGGCAATGACCCCCCTCCTTGAAATAAAATTCTATTCCCTGCTTCTAACTGTTGGTCTGCATCCATTTTGAGATGGTTGAGAACAGGTAATTTCTGCAGCAGGCAAACAGCTACACGGATGAAAATCCAGATTCACAAATACAAAATGATGTGCTTTAGGAATTACTTAAATAACCAGTGCATTTACATTGTGATTCCATTTACAAGGATTGGCTTTCACGTGTAACCTCTCTGTAACATCCCTCTTATGTATGGTGAGTTCATATCTGAGTCACTAATAAAAAAAAAAAAATCAGCAAAATGTTTGAAAGCCCGAGTCCTTGTTCCTTTGAGTGACTAGAGGAAACAAAATCATTTTTTGAAGGCAGCTTGTCAGTGCAAAAAGAACCAATTTTTAATCTTGGTTCCTTAATCCCCTAGATCTAGCACGGTTCAGCCTCTCTCAGCCTCTGTTATCGCATCTGTAAAGTGGGGACAGTAAAATGACCTGGCAGGTCTGTTGTGAGGAATAAGTGAGTTGACATGTATAACTCATGATCTTTGAAGATGGTAGGATTACATGAGAGTTTAGGAGAAGGTGTCTTTCTGAGGTATTTCTTGGCATTTTCTACTCACACTTAGCAAAACCACAAAGAGGCGAACACTGAACAGGAAGGCTATGGTTCTTTGCCGTAAATCCTACTGAAAGGTCCACCTTCAATTCCTGAAACTAGTTTAAAGGGAAACTTGGTTGGGCTGACATATGAGGAAACCGCTCTAGCGGTCAGTTTGGGTTAACAGGTATATTTGAAATGATCTGTTTGGAAGACGTGTCCCTTAGAGGCAATAATTATGAACTTAAAATGTGGACATGCTAGGTTCTGTATCAAAAGGAAGCAGTATCCCAAGATATAGCAGAGGATGCAAATTTCAACCGTGAATAGGAAAGACAAAATCTGAATGAATTCATGCCAATAGAGGGAAATAGAAGAGGTTCAGAAGTGATTAACCAAAGAGATAGCTGCAGGATTGGAAGGAACCCACCATGGAGAATGGGGCTTTGGTCTAGAGGCCATGCGGACTACAAGGTACTTTATCAGTTTTTTTGTGAGCGGAGAGAGGATAGAAGCTGAGTGGCACAAGTCAGCCAGGGGATTTCAGAGGACATCCCTAGAGGGATTGTCCAACCAGCAGTGGAGGAGATTACAAGAGCTTTTGACAACAAATTGTCTTTGAATCCAGAATCCATGGGGTGAATGACGTACTCAGGAATAGTGAAAAGCATTTCACTCAGTTCTGGGACTAAATCCTGACCAGATTGGTTTAAATAGTCATGGACACTAGTTAATGATTAGAACAGAACAAAAAGAACAGATGGAAGCTAACTACTAATTTCCTTCACTCCTACCATAAATGTGCTTTAAAAAATTGTGTTTAAAGATATATGTCAAGTTGCTTTCTTCACACCCTCAGTTTATATCCTCTTCTCGGTTCCTGCCAATTGAACCTCTGCCCCACCTCTTCCCCAAGACTGCTTGTTCAAGTTACTGGGAACCGTCATGTTGCTAAATCCAGGAGCCTCTTCTCAAGTCTTATCTTATTTGACCTGCCCGCAATATTCACCACCAGCTCACCACCTCCTTATTTGCATATTTTAAACTTTTTATTTTGAAATTTTTCAAACCTATAGAAAATTTGCAAGAATACCCTAATGAACACCCACGTATCCTTCATCTAGACCTACCTATTGTTTAGCATTTTACCACATTTGTGATAAAATTAGACATACTATTGTTGTTATTTTTGCTGAACCATTTAAGGATAAACGGCAGACATCATGGCCCTTTACTCCTAAATACTCACACATGTATATCCCAACAATAAGGAAATATATTATTGACCATAATGTTCTCTAAAATATGGTACATATTCTAATTTCTCTGGTCTCAATAATTGACTTTTACAACAACCAAATGTGCAATCCATGATCATGCATTGCATTTAATTGTCATATTCATTTGGCTTCCTTTCTTCTGGAGCTGTCCCTCAGCCTTTCTTGTCTTTCACGACAATGACATTTTTGAAGAGTATAGAGATGTTGTTTTATAGAATGTCTGCTGCTTCCTCGCAGTTAGATTTAGATGACCCGTCTTCGGCAGGAAGGTGACATAAGTCATGTTGTGTTCTCAGCACGTCACATCACGAGGCCTGATGTTGCTTTGTCCTATCATTGGCGATGTCACTTTGATCAATCAGCTAAGGTGCAATCTACCAGGGTTCCCCACTGTAAAGGGATTGTCCCTCCTTTGTATTTAGTATGTGATCTGTGGGGAGGTGCTCTGATCTGGATTCCCCAGGTAAGATTTTAGATCCATAATGGTTTTCACCTGAACCATTTCTTGCCAAACGCTGCACTTCTTCCTCGATCATTCCCTCCATACATTTTAGTTGGCATTCGACTGTAAGGAAGACTTTTCCCTTCTCTCTCTTTATTTAGTTGTTTGGTTGGTTGTTTTTGTATCTGTATAGAGTCAAAGATTATTTTTTTAACTCAATGAGTTACAATCTATTACTCTTATTATTCATTTTACTGTTAAACTATCCTCAGATTGACCAGTGGGAGCTCTTTCAGATTGGCTCCTATGTCCCTTTTGATGTACTGACAGACTGAATATAGAAACAGACAATGCCCAGATTATGTATAAAAATAAAACTCTAACCCATAATCTGCAGCAACTAGCCCAGGAAGCCAATCTATAGTAACCAGCTCAGGAAGCCAGCCTGCAATTTCTACAAGACAGACTGTCAGGAAGTCAGACCACTATCTCTAGCAACCAATCCAGGAAACCCATCATTAACTTCTGTAACAATCTGCCTCAAATGGCCAGGACTTGTTTAATAACTGACAGATTCTCTAATTTTTGTCTCTGCCCCAGTAGCAAAAATCACATCTAAGGCACAGATCTTGGTTTCTAAATACCATGCTCCAATAAAAAGGACCAGGGGTCCTTGGAGAAATGGCTGATTCTATGGCTGGGTCAAGAAAATACAAGATGAACCTGGGACATCTTATAGTAACAGAAAGTGAATAAGAATAAGAATAGAGAGAGAGAGAGAGAGAGAGAGAGAGAGAGAGAGAGAGAGAGAGAATAAGAAAAATGATGGAAATGTCAAAAGGACACAAGAACCAATATGAATGAGCTCCCAATGGCCAAAACTGGGACAATTTAAGCAAGAGAATATGTTACAATAATATTGGATTATAACCCCCCCCAAATAAAATACGCTTCTATTAACCTATACTGCTATAAATAAATATTGAATAAATAAATAAATAGTGGAGAAGAGACACATTTCTTTTGCAGAATTCCAAATAATTTAAGTATATCTTTCTTCCTCGAGGAGGTGGGGCATAACTCCCCATCCCTTAAGTATGGACTATGCATATGACTTCCTTCCAAAGAGTACAGCATAGAAAGGGGGAAGAGAGAGTAACTCTAAGTAAAGAAATTGAACAACATGACCTCAGCCAGGTGATCAAGGTCAATACCAGCAGTGATAAGTCATGTTGATAGTATATACCCTTGATATGATGTGATAAAAATGACTCTTTACCTCTGTGGTCTTTATTCCAAAAACCCATAAACATAGTCTAACTGTGAGAAAAACATCAGAAAAATCCTACTGAGGGATATTCTACAAAATACCTAACCAGTATCCCTCAAAACTGTCAAGATCATCAAAGAAAAAAAAAAAACAAGGAAAGTCTGAGAAACTTTCATAACCAGGTGGAGCTGAAAGAGACATGACGACTAAATGTAATGTGGTATCTTGGATGAGATCCTAGAGCAGAACAAGAGTACAAGGTAAAAGCCAAGAAAATCTACATAAAGTATGGACTTTATTTAATAGTATGTCGCTATTGGTTCATTAATTGTAACAAATGTTCCCTACTAGACAAAGCTATTAATAATAGTGGAAGCTGGGTGCAGAGTATATGGGAACTTTCTGTACTATCTTTGCAATATTTTGTAAATGTATAACTGTTCTAAAATTAAAGAAAGTTGTTTTTTAAAAGAGCTCACTTGCTAGTATTTTTAAATGTGTGAATTTTATTGGATAAAAATATACCTTAATTTTTTTAAATGAAAAAAGATTGAGGAACTTGAGAGATTTCCCTAGCATAGCTAGTAAGTGGTGAAGCTAAAATGAGAATTCAAGTTGTTTAATTCTTCTCATACTACCTGCTATGGAATGAATTGTGTCCGCTCTAAAATTTGTATGTTGGAGCCCTAACCCCTAATGTGACTGTATTTGGAAATGGGACCTTTAGGAAGTAATTAAGATGAAATGAAGTTATAAGGGTGGAGCTCTAATTCAACAGGATTGGTGGCCTTATAAGAAAAGGAAGATATCTCTCTCCCCACTCTTCCCCTACCCCATGCAAACACCAAGGAAAGGCCATGTGAGGACAAAGCAGCCATCTGCAAGGCAGGAAGAGAGTTCTCATCAGAAACTGAACCCTGCTGGACCATGATCTTGGATTTCTAGCCTCCAGAACGATGCTAAAATAAATTTCTGTTGTTTAAGCCACGTAGTCTGTGGTATTTTGTTACAACAGCCCAAGGAGACTAATACACAGTCTTATAAAAGAATAGTAGTGCAATTTATTGAGTACTATGTCCCAAGCACTGTTCTGCCAGCAGTAAACTGGGTCAAAAATAGGGCTGTATTTGTTTCCTGTCACTTAGGGATCACTGTCCTGCATGGCCAGCTATTCAATGTCTAAAGAGCCATTGTTTCATATATTTTGTCCAGTTTTAAAATTTTATTTCAGGGAGGAGGTTAAACCCAGCCCCTGCTACTCCATTGGACAAAAGTGAAAATCTTGTCAATTGACTTTTTAAATATTTTTGAAAAGAAATAAATACTTTAAAAAAATATTTTCCCACATAGTTACAATTTCCAGTGTGCTTTACTCCTCCCTATAGATCTGAGATTCCATAAGGTCTCATTTCTCTTCAGCTTGAAGAACTTTCTTTAGCATTTCTTGTAATTGGGTCACATGATAACCTATTATCTTGCTTTTCATTTATCTGAAATTATCTTTATTGTATCTTCATTTTGTAAGGTATTTTCACTTGATATAGAATTTTTGGTTGATGGGTTTTGTTTTGTTTTTCTTTTTCTTTCAACATTTTAATGAGGTTTTCTGGCCTCAGTGATTTCTGATGAGAAATCAGTTTCTCTTGCCTGCTTTTAAGATTTTTGGTTTATTTGTTTTGTTTTGTTTTTCAGAAATTTAACTCCTATGTGTTTATATGTGATTTTCTTTGTATTTATCTTGATTATGTACTGAACTCTCTGGATCTCTGGGAGTATTCTTTGGGGTGGGGGGAAGGGTTGATCAAATTTGGAAAACATTTGGCCAATAACTTTTCAAATACTTTTTCTGCCCATTATCACCTCTCTTTCTGAGACTGTAGTTACTCATTTGTTCGGCCACTTAATGTTTTTCAACCCTTTTCTCCCTCTGTGCTTCAGTTAGTATGATTTCTATTGAGCTGTCTTCCTGTTTACTGATTCTGTCTTCTTCTTTATCCAAGCTATGATATTTTCTAATTAATTTTTTTTTAAATTTCAGATATTGTATTTTTTTAGTTCTAGAATTTCCTTTTGGCTCTTTTATATAGTATTCAAATATCTTCTCATATTCCCTATCTCTTCATACATTAAATACACTTTTTCTTATAGATTTGTTATTACATTTATCAGAGTTATTTTAATGGTCCTTCTGCTGATTTCAATATCTGGTTCATTTGTCACTGTTTTTATCAACCGACTTTTTTCTACACTGAGTTACAGTTTTCTGTCTCTTCACATGTCTAACAGTTTTTTAAATTTTTAAATTATGCATGGGGAACTCTTTTGTTATCTTTCTCTGAAGAGTATTGAGATTTGTTCTAATAAATAGGTAAATTACCACCTACTCCCCTCTGTACTATGGGGGCTTGGTTTTAGGCTTCCTTAGGGCAAGTCTACTCTGATTTATCCCTTGGTGCTAGGATGAATTCCTTAATCTTAGGATATGTCATTGAATCCTAAATGTGGACCTTCCGGGTTTTCAGTGGAAAATGAGGTACTTAACAAAACAAGGCCCTCTCATTTGGTGAGATGCAAACTTTAAATTCTGCCTCCATAGTGGGCAGTTTCTGAATTCTCTGCTCAATTTTTTTGTTTGTTTTGTGTAGAGTTGGGTTTTTGTTTTTGTTTGTTTTGTGTTTGTTTGTTTTGTGTTTATTTTTCAGACTTCCAGCTACTGTTTTCTCCATAGGCTTCTTGGAGTCTCACCTACACATTTAGGGTTTAGGTGTCCACTAAGGATTTGAGTGAATATATACCAGAGGTGCCAAAAAAAAAAAAAATGTATACAAGTAGACACTTTGGTCAATGTTGCTCAAGCAGTAGTTCACTGTAATCAGAAGTGTCTGGATGCTGATGGTAACAACTTTGAGCACCTCTTGTAATTGCAGAAGTCAAACGTGACTTGTATTCATCTTTTGTTATCAGTATATTGAGTATTACAATTTTAATACTGTTTTCCTTTCTTAAAATGTGTATACATTTTTTGCACTCTCTGTATATACTCGTATGTCTTTGAAGGCTCCTCTCTCTATGGCTCCTTCCTGTCTGGGACTTTCCCCCCCTTTCAATTTCCAACAGCTCTGGCAAGCCCAATGTTTCCTATGTTCATGCTCTGAGTCCTCAAGCCAATATGACTGCAAATTTCTGCTTGAGCTCTCTATGACATGCCCCAGCACACCATTTAGTCAGGGGATCGCCCTCAGATGAGAAGCTGAATAAATTGGATTTCAACCGGTGTGATTCCCTTCTTTTAAGAGTCAAATCTCCTGTAGTTTCTGCCTGATTTTGGTCATTTTCCAGTAACTGCAAGCAGGTATTTTTTTCCCCTATTTTGTCCAGAGTTTATAATTAGTATCACTAAGGTGATTAGTACAATACAAGCTACTCTGCCATTACCTTAAGTTGGAAGTCTCCTAGTTCCTTGCTTTTAAAATTAGGATGTCTTACTTCATGTGTTTTTTTTTTCATTTGTTTGTTTTGTATGAGAATTAAATAGGAATATACATGTAAAGTGTCTGGCATAGATAATTAAGAAATCTTAGTTTCCTTCTCTTTATGTTGAATTAGCCTCTGTTTCCTATTATCTTCTTTTCATTAGTCTTTGCTTTGCTGTCTTGGACCAACCTACACAGGATAATTTTTTTCCCATGTGGCAGCCCATCAAGGATTTGATGACAGAGACCATGTCCTGTGCCTCCAAATCTCCTTTATCTTTAGGGTAAACATCCCAGTTCTTCCTGCCATTTCTCGTGCCATACATTTTCCCTAGGGAAATTGGAGTCTCTTTAACCATCATATTTCCTTATGAAGAAATCTAAATTGAAGCTTCAGTTCTGCCATTTATAAACTCTGTGATTTGAGCAAGTCAGCTTATCTTCTGAGTTTCAATATCTCCGTCTGGAAGATACCATGATAATTCCGATCCAGTTTGTACCTTGCAAACTGACACACCTCAAACTTTAGTCACTGTGGTAGGAGAGCATGAAGCGAGTTTTCTTCCACCCAGTTTCCTTCTAGCATTGATGGAGAAACAGGGACTCCCTTCCTCTGATTGTCTTGGTGGTAGGGAAGATGAGGGGAAGTGAGATACTAGAACCATAATTCAGTCTCTCTCTCTCTTTGCTAGTGTGTCCTGTGGCTAGTTTTCTCTTGAATTACCAGAGGCAATAACATCTCCCTGTTGCAAATTTAGTTTTTTTCTGCAGTGACCACATCGTCTAGTTTTACCTGAGAAATGCATATTCTTCCTGTTATTATAACTTTGACCTTCTTTACAAATCAACACTAGTCTTATTATGTTAGAGAAGTATTTTCTTCCTTTCTGAGTGTCTCTGACTAAAACACTAGGATCAAATAATCCATCCTCAAAAGGCTCTCTCTGATCCCCAAATTTCTTTGGAGGGAAAAAGAATGGTAGTAATTTATTTTTTCTCTAAATTACAAAAATCAGTAGCAAAGGTATAACATTTTCTTTATAAACTATATAGTCCTTATACAAGTGAGTAGGGTGATCATCAATTTTTTATCCGAAACAGGATAGTTTTGAGAGTGAAAGGGGGTACACTTAGTAATTACGCTGTGACTGTCTCAGGAAAATTAGAATGTATATGGCATTGTGCTATTACATGCCATAGGGTCTGACTTCCTATAAAGCTTTCTGATTCTTCAGAAAAAATATGTTAGGCAACTGAATTATGAAAAATACAGGTAAACAGTACTGTTTTCCATTCCTCTGTAGAGATTTCCTTTCTGGTGCAGGGGCCTTATACAGATCACCTGTGCAGAGACACACAAGAAAAGGACGAATGTGGTCACTTTTGTCTGAAACTCATTCTCAGCTCTGGAGGCAAAAGCTTGAGCTCAAATCACCTTCTTGCAAGTCAAGGACTCACTTCCCCTCATTGAGCTGCATCCTGCCTGGCTAATATCTGTTTACTCACACAGCTTCCACAAAAGGTCACTGTCTTTCCCCAGAGGTGCTGGTTTGCATGTAATGGAGCTGCAAAGTGACCCTCCTCTCCTCCAGCTCAATTCAGCCCCAGTCCTAGCCCAAGCTTAAGTCCCAAACAGAACATTCAAGAAGTACAAATTACACTCATCTTGATATTTTCTGAATTAGCTTTGCTTTTTCATAACCTGCTCCTTCCAACAATGCTATTATTATATCTAGAATGCCTTCCTCTTTTCTAATTCTTTCTATGGATAATATTTTACTCATTTTCCAAGTCACAACTCAAATATCATGTGAAGCGTTTCCTGGCACCTCTCACCTCTACTAATCTTCAGGTGTCAGAAATCATTAGGATTTGCTTCTGCTAATGTAATTATACGTTTTTAAGCATGATGGCAGTTTAAACAAGATAGAATTTTATTTCACTTTCACATAAAAGAAGTTGGAAGGTCAGTAGTCCAAGGCTGGTACAGTGGCTTCTCAGGGCCATCAGGGATTCAGGCTATCTTTCTGCTTTGCAATTCTCAGAGTGTGGCTTCCTTTGCAAAGTCACCTCATAGTTCAAGGTAGCTGCTGGAGCTACAGTTGCATGTCCATATGACAGCTGGAAAAAAATAGCTGAAAGACAAAAATGGATTTGTCTAGCTAATCAAGTCCTTTGTATGTTAATGTGAATACATGCAAAAAGTTTCCTGATGTTAAACCAACCTTGAATTCCTGGAATTAACCCAATTTAGTCAAATGTATTACACTTATACATACCGCTGGATGACACTTGCGAATGCTCTGTTTAAGATTTTTGCACCTGCCATTCATGAGGGAGAATGATCTGTAATTTACCTTTCTCATATTGTCTTTGTCAGGTTTTGGTATCATGATTATGCTAACTTCATAAAGCAGGTAGAAACTACTCCCTTTTTTGACACTTTGGAATGCTTATGTAAGAATTATGTAAGGGAATTATTTGTTCCCTTGAATGTTTGGCAGAACTCACTGATAAAACTTACGGACGTAGAGTTCTTTTTATTGGAAGACTTTTAACTATTCATTCAAATTTCCTTAATGATTATAGGTCTATTCAGGTTTTCTATTTCTCTTGAAAAACTGTGTTTTCTAGGAATCCACTTCTATGCCACACTTCATTATGCATTATTATTTTTGCTTTAAGCAGTCAATTATCTTTTAAAGATATTTAAGTAATAATAGTTATTGATTGCCATTGCTTACTAGAGTTTTCTCTCAGGTTACCTTTTGCTTTTCTGTAGCTCTTTCTCCATTCTGCTCTGAATTTCTTTCACTGCTTTACTCTAAGCCTGTATACAAAACCTTCCATTAATTCCCCCAATGAACACTCAGCACAGTAAGGTGGGGGGGGATGGGGTGATGGGGAGAAATATGTGTAAGGCTAACGAAAGGAAAGGGCAAATTAAAACTGGATGTCAGATAGACATATTGGTAGGGTCCATCAATTGTGCCCTCCATTCAGGTCATCCCTAGCCATCTCTTGCTTCTCATTTTAGAACTACTGCCATGATGCTGGGCCAGCTTACCTTCACAGATGGGAAGATCCTTTGACCATGTCCTTCTTCATGGACTGCAGGCCCTTAAAAGACTGTGAGATCCTCCTTTCCCCCAATCTGAGGCCCACCTCATTTCCTTCCCAAGAGACTGACAGTGAAGATTCCTAACTTACAGACTAGATACCCTACCTCCATTCCCAGGGTGAAGTTGGGTCCTACAGCCTGGTAGGCAGTCACATGGTCAACAATATAGTTCTTAAAGTCTACACCAAATCCCCTCCAGTTCCATTTTACAGTCCTTCACTTCCATTGTGAGATGAAAAGGATGTCAGACATGTACATCCTTTCTTGTTAAATATAGACTCTCAATAACATATACTTGGAGGGAAAAAAAAATCTTCCAAGAAATGAATGAAGGTATTGCTGGATAGTCTTTTTAAAATTTATTTTTAGAAAAATAATCTCTTCATAAGGGCCTGGTCTTGCTAAAGACACAGCTGATCTATAGCACCGTATGGAACACTCAATATCTCAGTGCTAATTTGGACCATATCACTCGTTCAGTGCTTGCCCCAAAACAGTGAAGCATATCTACTGACCTTACATCTGCAATATAGTGTTGTGGTTAAGAGACAGACTGTGGGGGCGGCCGATTAGCTCAGTTGGTTAGAGCATGGTGTTCTTAACAACAAGGTTGCTGGTTTGATCCCCACGTGGGCCACTGTGAGCTGCGCCCTCCACAACTAGATTGAAACAACTACTTGACTTGGAGCTGATGGGTCCTAGAAAAACACACTTAAATAAATAAAAGTTTGAAAAAGAGAGACAGACAGACACACTGGAAGGCCTCTCCTTAATGGCTCATCTCAGAATGAAGGGAGGGTCTTCTCAATAAAAAATTTCTGTTTCCCTCTAGAAGTAGATACTTTTCATGATCTTCCAAATGGAATTTTTCTAGCCCCACCAGTTTTAAAATCTAGAACTAACTCTAGGTAAACTTTCTGCTAGCAACCTTAAAATAACTGGGTTCTCCAACAGATGGAAGTTCGAGACAGAATACTATAAAACCTCTCACAGTTACTGCCACCAAAGGTACACAGCTAGAATGTGTCATTACTGACAAGAGCCCCTTTGGGAGAACCTGCCCAACCATGAAAGGTTCATGCCATGTTCCACATATTCTTGCCTTCCCTTTTCCCCAACACGTGTTTGGATCAGAACTGGACACTTGTCCCAAGGCCAGCCATGAACAAACCATCTTACTCCAGAATTTAAATAAGAGTCAGCACTTGGTAGACAGTGATGGGAATTTGAGTCAGAATGTATAGTCGAGGATGGAGAGGGTTCCATATGCAATATCCCATGTGCACTGAAGGTATAGGGAGCAGAAATCACAGGCTAGTGGGAGAGGAGTATAAAGCAAGAACCATGTGTCCCCTGGAAAGGAGGTGAAAAGAGAGAAGCTGCCTCTATTCCTAATATCACTGACCCTAGTTGTAGGCCTAGCTGTGCTCTGGCCCTGTGTGCTGTGGCTTCCCTCCATGTGGTGAAGATTAATTTTCCCATTCAAACTCTACTCTCCCCTTGGTTTTATTCAGTGTGGTAATGTGTGCAGGTAAAAGACTACATCTTCCATTCCCCTTTACAGTAGAAATAGCCTTAGTCCTGGCCAAAAAGACTTAAATGGAAGTGTTTGAGTGGAAGTTCCTGGAAAGTTTTTAAAAGGGGTAAGGCAGCTGGGATGCACTTTTTTGCCCTCCTCACCCTCCTTCCAACTGTTACCTGGAACTCAGAGTTGATGTCTAAAGCCTCAGTTTAAGAATGGATTCCTTAGTTAAGGATGGAGAAGCAGAAAGACGGAAGAAGAGCTCTCAGTCCCTGACGACAACCAAGCCACCATAATAGACTGGGATTGCCTACCTCTCAATTCTTTTAATGAGAGAAAAACAAACTCTTTATGCCAACTTTGCCCAGTTGAGAACTGGAGGCAGTCGGCAGCACAGAACCTTCACAGAGCCAGAATTCCCTCAGCAAATGTTTCACGCTAAACATACGTTGGCAGTCTATGAGCTGAGATCATGGCCCTCCCTCATTATGGTCACTGTCTTCCAGGGTCCGTGTTCACAGAAGAGTTGGAAGAGCAGATGCTGATCACTTAGAATAAGAACAGAGCTACTTTGTGGAGGGGCTACCCATCAATATCAAGCTGCCACATGGGGCACCCCTCTTCAGGGCCTCCACGTGGTCGTGTGAGGGTCCCTTCTCACACATCGTGTGAAGTGCCTCAAGCTGGCAGCCATGTTTATAGGCAAGAGCACCACTATTCATGAGTTACTTTTAGTGCATCTGGGAACAATTTTCTGTAATGGTCGCCAGGCCTTCCTTCACTGGTTTATAGGAGAAGGGCTGGATCAGGTGGAATTCACAAAAGTAGGAAATGACATGATGATCTTGTGTTAGAATACCAAGTGTGAAGACGCTACAGTTAATGACAGAGAAGAGATTTGAAGATGGCGAGGAAAAGATCAGTGACTAAAGGTGCCTTTCTATCTCCAGTTTTTAAAAAACCATGGTATTTCTTTAACCCTTTATAACTGAAGGCTTGTGCATCTTCAGACTTGATGGTTGATGCGTCTAATGACTCACATGGTTCTAAATAAGTTTATATAAGACCCTGAGAGACATGACAAATTGATAATAGCAGCCACCTGGAATATAGAATGTACACTAAAATAGCAAAGAATTGGCTATCCCACCAAACAGATCAGGTGACGAGGACTTTCTATCACAGAACTTGAAAGAACTAGTGGGCTATAAAAGGGTAAATACATAAGCCCGATTTTCCATTAAGGGTTTAGCCATGTCTGAGACTTCGCATGGAATATAGTTAGAATAATTAGTAGTTTTTCATCCTTTTTGATGAAATCCTGAAGTTGTACAGTAATACCATGTCTTGAATAGCAATATTAAATTTTGAAACAATCTTTTCATAATAAAATACTGAAAATTGTGTAAAGAAGTTTGCTGAAAAAAAGAAATTGGCAGTATTTAGTAGAATTGAAGGTATGCAAACCCTATAACAGTACAATCCTTCATAAGCATATGCCCTCGAGCAGGAGTTGGCAAACTTTTTATGAACAGGACCAGACAGTAAATATTGTCAGCTTTGCAGGCCATGTGGTCTCTGTCGCAATGACTCAACTCCGCATTCATAGTATTAATATTAAAACAGCCACAGACAATATTTAAACAAATGGGTATGGCTATCTTCCAATAAAACTTTACCAAAAAATAAATGATAGGCAAGATTTAGCCCAAGGGTTATAGTTTATCAACTCCTGCTAGAGAAACTCATGCTGGTATGTACAAAAATATGGTTATAAGAATATTATTGCAATCTTATTTGGAATAGCCCCAAACCGAAAACAAATGTCCATCAACGGGAAACTCAATAAATAAATCACAGTATATGTACTGATGGAGTAGTAAATAGCAAATCAAATGGTCTCTGTATACACGTAATAACATACTTCTAAGATTCATGAGCGAGTCTTAAAAAGCAAAATGTTGAACAAAGGTAGCCAGACACAAAGGAATATATCCTGTATGATGTTTGATTTGGTAACACTAAACTATATTGCCTAGGAATGCTGTCAAGTGAAGCAAACCAGTACTTATGATGAAATTTGGAAAGCGAGAAGCAATGGTGACAGGGAACAGGTTCCTGGTGGGGCTTTGGGTGCTTGCAGCACCCCAGTCCTTCACTTAGGTGATGGTTCCATAGATATTCACTATTGAACATTTTGCAGAAATTGTACGTTCAGGTTTTTATACAAACTTAAACCTATGTTTTATATGTATGTAAATTTCATAAGGCAAAGGTGGGGATTTTAGTACTTTCCATCTATACAGTGCTACAGACATGACAGGTGTTAATAATATGATGTCTGGGTCTGTCTGGAATGAAAAGTGCCACTCACGGTGTTTATTTTCCGTGTAAGAGCCGGGGCCTGTCTTGCCCTATGTGCTGGGAGCTGAGGTTGATCAGGAGCATATGAGCCAGGGCACTGTACTTTCATACGCATGTAACATACTTTCTTAGTAGTTCATATACCTTTTATTTTGTAATCTGCAAACTACTAATGTGCAAACCCTTGAGCAAACGTCTGTAGTGTTCCTGTAAGTGAAATCAGACGTCGACTACATGGTATTCTGGATTAGTTGGGGTCTGCAGCTGTCTTCCCTCTTTTACTCTGAAAAATATTATGAAATTGAGAAGTGCTATCTTTGATAGTGTCTCCTGGGAGCAGAGCACGTGATGAACAGACTTCCACCGCGGAAGAGATGGGTGAGGAGGTTAAGTAAATTTTCTTTGTGTAGTTCCCATTAAACTTCAATCAGAGTTACAGAAAGAAATTTCCTCCAGGCGGCTGCGAATACAGGTATTGGTTTGACTTTAATAAAAGTCATAACTGATCTCTCTGAGGTCTCTCGTGAAATGAGCTCAGCAGAATCCAGGCAGGTCCTTGAGAGGGAAAGCGCCCACTTAAACATCGCATTATCCTAATAATCCCATTCCAGAGCTGCCGTCCCATTATTTTAAAGGTCTTCATTTGCAAATTGTGGTATTTGAAAGTTTTCCTTTTACATTATTGCCGAAAGAAAGCGGGATGGATCTTTCTGAAGGCCCGCACCTATTTACACACTCCCTCTCCTTCTAGACTAGCGTCAGATTGCATTGTGGGTAATCCAGGGTGCCCTGTACCTTTGCATCCTCGCTTTGATTAAACCACCTGTTTAAAGCGACACCTACTTTGGAGGTAAGACTGATTTTAATGAGATTTGTTAAGAAAGAAAGAAAGAAAAAATAACACTCGTTCATTGCTAAGAGTGGCCTTGGTCAGGATCAGGAATAACTTCGAGATAAGAAACCTTATCTATTCAGTAGTCATTTAACAAGTCTTTTCAGGGTACCTATGTTAGACACTATTTTAGGCACTGGAATAAAGTAGGTATCACGGTAGATGGGGGATTTACAGGCTAGTAAGGGAGACACAGAGTGAGCAGTGAAACGTTAGTAAGATGATGTCAGGTAATAATATATAAAAAATTAGATTGGACAATAGGTGATGATTTGGGATGGGGGCACCAATGTAGACAGGGGGGCCCCTTTCAGAAGGTATCATGTGGATTGCAACTCACTGAGGGGAAGGAGCCATCCATGCAAACATTTCAGGGAAAGGGTTTCGGGGAGAGGGTATAGCAAGTGTCAAATACCGAAGGAAAGACAGGAAGAAATTTACAGCTATACCAGTGTCCTGAATGGGGAAAGAGGGATAAGAGATACCTTTGGAAAGGTGAGCAGGGGCCAGGTCCTGCAGAGCTATGTGGGCCTTGGTAAGGTTTCAGATTTTATCATATGTGCAAAATCTCTTTGCTCTTTTAATATGTAAGTAGTATGTCTTAGGATAATGTCTGGCTTTCTTTCTGAGAGGTACTTGAGTGGGTATGAGAGAAAATGCAAAGTAGCTCTGAATCCTGGGGTTGCCACTTTTGCATGACCTTGAATAAGGTTCCCCAGCCTCTCCAAGCCCCTTTCATGTAGAATGGGGATAACCACACCCTTTCATGGAGTCATGGTGAATATTAAATGTCTGTGAAAATGCACCACTAGTATCCATACTCAGTAGGCACTTGATAAGTTTCAGTAGAATCTTAATCTGAATAACCCCGGGGCCTGCTGAACCTCTGGGGAAGACTTCTTTTCAGTAAAAGCTCATTGTTTAAAATGAGGTCAAGCCAGCAATAATGCATCAAGAAATATCTGAAGATGTTAACAGATCCTGGGCAGGCAGCCTTGGTGTAGTGGGGTAGGCACCCAAGTCTGGCCGTAAATCTGCAGCTCACTTACCGAATGATCTCAGGAAACTGGGCCTTGGTTTCCAAATCTGGAAAATAGAAATAATGGTAATTTTAATTCTGGCCCTGGGCACCTCAGGAGTTAGAAGCTTCCGACTGCAGTGATGGATATGAACTGTGAGGGCTTTGCACTGAAGTTAGGCTCCTGATTTCCTTTGTTAATGCTTCGCTCTCTACCTTGGGAGATGGAGGGCAAGCTGCTAAGGGCTGTGAGTTGGGGAAGGAGCAGGCGGTCCCTTCAATACTTCCCTCAGTCTGATTCTCTAGTGCAATGAAAGGAACTCATTTATGGCTTTTCTTAGGATGTTCTATAATTTACACTCTTTATCAGACTTCAAATGACTTTAGTCTAATTCCTTAGTCAAATGTCCCCTCTCTTTGAGAGGGTCAGGGTACCCATCCTTGTGCAGGTGCTTCCTGCCCACACTCTATTCTCTCCACTCCCCCTTCCAAGTCCTTTCTTCCTGCTGAAGCAGAACAGACTGGACTTCCACCCTGAGCCACCCAGGAGTCTCATTAGGATTATGATAACAAGCCTGGCCAGCAGAGTTTACAGAGCCAGCCTAACTGTGCTATGGGTCCTGCCCCTCTGATTAGAAGGGGTCCCCTAGGTTCAGGATTGCATTAGTTTTACCCTCTCTTCACGGCTACTTGCCTAAGCAAAGGAAACCCAGGTAGGACAGACATGGCTGGGCCCAGGTGTGAATGAGGAGCTGCTACCATGTCTCCCGAAAATAAGACCTAATCAGAAAATAAGCCCTACCATGATTTTTCAGGATGACATCCCTGAACATAAACCCTAATGCATCTTTTGGAGCAAACCTTAATATAAGACCTGGTCTTATTTTCAGGGAAACACAATAGGAGTGGGCAGGCTAGGCTCAGCCTCAGACAGGAGTGGAAAGGAAGTCCTGGTGAGAAAGCTGAAAACTGGAGAAAATCTTAACAGCTCCAACATGCATCAACTGACAATGTGTTCTGCCCCTAAACTGAGATGGGCCCGAAAGGGACAAACACAGCTGGGCCATGGGCACTTGGGTACAATGCAGGAGAAGGGGAGGAGGAATGTAAATATAGAATCAGCTGGGTTTGGTTTTTTTTTAAACTTTTGCTGGCTAGGATGCAAGTCTGTTTCTAATAGAAGTGCTGAAAGTGAAGATGATGGGGAGTGGGGAGGTAGGATTATGGAGGGGGCCAAGGGTCTCTCCACTGAAGAAGCCTGATAACATTCTCCTGTTTAATAGCTGACTCGGTTCTGTGAAATAGGGAAGGATTTATCATTATTCCCATTTACAGGTGAGAAAATTGAGTCCAAAGGAATGAAGGACTTGTCCTTTGAGACACAATTTAGAAAAGGCAGTGCTTCTACTTGAGTCAGCTGGCTCCAGTTCTGATTCTACAAGAGGCCAGGACTCTCACAAGAAGCCCTCATTCACCATCAATGCCACCCTATCTCCTCCACCACCGTTACCCTGCACCTCAGGGAAGAGTGAGGGTCCAGACCCCCAGAGATAATGCTGACCACTCATTAAATGGAAGGAGAAAGAAGGGACCCACATCTCTCTCCTGCTTAAAGAAACAATTCGTGCTGATTAGGAAAGGCATTTGTTCAACTCTACAAACCCTTTTAAGAACTAGAATCAACATCTATGTTGAAAAGGCTTCTAACGGATGATAATTACTTGTCAATTACTCCTGTGAAGCCCTTGGGTCCAGCAGAGCACCTGAAGGGGTTAGTGCCTACAGACCCAACTCTGCCCTGCCCTGCTCCTCCAGCATCTCATTGAGGAACCAGAAACCAAGCTGCTGGGCTCCAGAATAGGCAAGCCACAGGCCCCAGCCTAGTCTGCATCTCACATTTTTTCCCCATAAAATACAGGTGTGCCAGATGGGACATGCTTAAGTAAAAAATTATGTGTTGTTTCTCTGAAATTAAAATTTAATTAAAATTTAACTGGGCATCCTGTATTTTAATTTGCTCAATCTGGCAGTCCTACATGCCACCCACCCCTTTCCCATGAGCTCTGCTGCCTGGCCCCTTTAAATCATGAATGATCTCTTGGGTAAGAATGCCTTTTCTCCCCTGGACTCCCCATGGTTTGGGTTCCTCAGAATCTGTGGTGGTTGGGTGGGCACAAGTATAGAATGATGTGTATTCTATGCCAGGCATCAGTACATATTCTAACTCATTTGAATCCCCACAACTCTGAAGTAGGTATTATTATTATTATTATTTTGAAGTTAATGAAAGCTGCAGACCCTTCTGCAGAAAAGGACACGCACACACAGTTTTGCACACAAATTCGAGGGAGCCACACAGCCACTCTCCCCAACCCGTTATCTGTGGCTATTAAGTCAAGTACTCCTGATAATCCAAGGTGTCTGTAAGAGTCCTCCCGGCTCAGATGCAAAATCTTAGCAACATCTAACAACTCCAAGGAACCCCCTACTTAGTGGTATCTGCTTCCACAGCTGTGGCAGCTGTGCTGGGGGTTGGAGCTACAGGGCAGGATGGAGATTTGGCGAAAATATATGCGAGGGTGATCGCATGGTGCTGGACCTGGCTTGACCCCAATGACCAGGGACCTTGTAAGGAAGTTCTTCCCTTCCCTGCCTTCCTACCCCAGGAGCCCTGTTTCACCCCTTTTTCTTCCAGAAGGAACAGGCAGAACCCTGGCTGCCCCCTCCACAGCCTCATCACCAAAGGGCTCAGACTATTAATTACCCACCATCATGGTGCTGTTTAGCCTTCAATTTTCCTGACTACCACAAGGATTAACTCAATCTGTGAGACTTCACTGGGCCATTTAAGGGAGCATCATAACTCTTTCTGTTCCCCAGAAATTGTAACCGGGACTCGGTTTTGTAATGCTAATTGCCTTATCTTCATAAATTCTACAGTCTTACATAATTTACCCGCATTGTAGCAGGATTTCCCAAGAATAAAAAAGCAGGTGCCGTCAATGGTAATTTGAATAAGAAAAGACATGTTAAGTGGTTCTTCTCTCACTAGTAATAGAAATTAATTAGCTTTGAGCGGCTTTGGAGGTTTTTGCATTTTTTGCTGTAACCTGTTATGTTTTCTAATTGTATGGAAAGAAGGTTTGATTTGATCACATTATTTGGTGACGGAGAGGGCTCTGTTTGGAGTCAAAGGTACTGGAAGGGTGGCAGCCAGAAGTGTGGGAAGCCACTGGAGGCGTACAGAGAGTGTGGGCTTTGCAGTCAGATAAACATGATTTCTGAGTCAGGGTGAGCCACTTGGTAGCTCTGTGACCCTGAAGAAATCACTTAAGCTTTCTCATCTGTATCTGTAAGGCAGGGGTCACCAATTCCAACTGCAAGGAAGGAAGTAGAGAGCTGAGCAGCGAGGAACAATTAGCTCTGGAGCTGGATGTACTCAGCTTTGGTCCAGGGCCACCATTTACTTATTCCATGACTTTTCCAGTTAGAATGGCTTTAACTTCAAGAAACACAAAATGCCCTTTAAACTGGCTTAAGCAAGATGAAGATGCATTATCTCAAGTGAGAACACTAGAGCTGCTGCAGGCTGCAGGAGTAGTACAATTAATGGACTGATTTCATCAAAGATCTAGGTCTACTTTCTTCACTCTGCTCTATCCAAATGCTGATCTGCCCCTCCCCTGGCAAGGAATATAGGTTTCGTAGTTCACACTTAGCAGAAGAGGGAGTGAGCCTCTCCCTGTAACATGGGATGTAAATCCTTCCCTTCAGTCTGACTGAGCCAATTAGTTTACCTGTCTACCTCTGAGACAATAATTGACCCCTGGAGAAAGCTACCAATGGAATGTTAGACTAATCAGGATTGACCTCTATAGAGCTGGGATGGAGTCGGCTTCCCTTAAATCATGTGTACACTGCCCAGTGTAGACACACTAGTAGTAACTACAATGACCTTGGCAAGTTACTTATCCCCTCTAAGCTCAGTTTCTTTGTCTGTAAAATGGGGACAATAAAAGCACCACCTCCTAAGACTATTGTGAGAATTTCTTCATACAGATCCAACGCATGGTAGGCTTTCCATGCCTTCTAGTTTCTCCTTCCTGCTTTCTTTTCTCTTTCCTTGAAATCCTTTACTTGATTCCTTGAACGAAGTCCTCCAACAAATCATTCAAAGCAAGTCTGTGCATGTTGGAAGGACTAAAGTCAAAGGAGAAGAGAGAGGAGAAACAGTTCTTTTGTTCTCCAAGGAAGCACCCTTTCAACCAAAAGAAAACTATAATTAAGAGAATATGTTGCCAACGACATAACTAAGGGAATATTACTATGATGAAAAAGAAGCATTATGAAACAGGACGTGAATCATGCGGAAAAGGTAGTCAAAGGTTAATCTGTTTGTTTTTTTTACACACTTGCTCCAATTAACATCACATTCCCCTTGGTTGGTTCCACCCTGAGACCTGACCCCAAGCCAGGTGACAAGCAGGTTCTGTAGCTAAGGAAGAGACGCAGGGTTTCTTCCCCCATCGATCAGAGTCATAGAGATGGAAGCTGAAAGGCAACACTCCATTCAGCTGGTTGAAGCCCCTCACTATATATCTTTCAAATACTTAAAGTCCAGTGCTTAGCAGGTGGGTAAAAATGCAAGAGCCAACTATTTTCCATTCACAAGAATTAATGCATTTTAAACATTAAGACCCAGATAGGTTGCAAAGAAAAGGATAGGAAAAGATATACCATGCTATTTCTTATGCAAACAGTGAGCATATGAAAGCTGCTGTGGCTATATTAATGTCAGACAAATTAGACTTCAAGATAAGGAATATTATCAGAGATAAAGAAGGATATTTCATAATGATAAAAGGATTAATTCATCAGAAAGATATGAGTATTCTAAATGTGTATGCATCTATTAATGGATTCTCAAAAGAAATGAAGTAAACATTGGCTAGCATAGTTATACTCTCAGTAATTAATAGAAAAACTAGACCAAAAAATCAGTAAGGATATAAAAAATTTGAGTAACACAGTCAACCAGCTTTACCAAATTCACATTGTAGAACACTATATTTCACACCTGCAGAATATACCTTCCCTTCAAGTGCACATGGAATGTTCACCAAGATAAGCCATATACTGGACCATAAAATATGTTTTGATAAATCTCAAAAGATTGAAAACTTATACAGTGTTTCTCTGATAACAGTGGACTTAAATTAAAAGTCAATAACACTGAGCTATTCGGAAAAGCTACAAATAATTGGGAACTAAACAATGTCCTTCTAAATAACTAATACATCAAATAAGAACTCACAAAGGAAATTGTCAAATATTTTTAACTGAATGATAATAAAAATATACATATCAAAACTTGAGAGGTATAGTCAAGGCAGTACTCAGAGGGAAGTGTGTGTATTCAGAGGGAAGAGTGTGTGTGTGTGTGTGTGTGTGTAAATGCTTATATTGGAAAAGAAGATTTTTTTAAATAAACAATCTATGCATAGGTTTCTGCCTTAAGACACTCGAAAAAAATTAAATAAAAAGAATGAAATAATAAAGATAAGAATGGAAACAGAAATAAAAGAAAGTGAAGGAGAGAGAAAATTAACAAAGTTAAATTTCATTTTTGGAAAGATTAATAAAATTGAAAAACCCCCAGCAAGACTGATCAGAAAGAGATACTGAAAGCAAAGGGAGATGGATGATTTACTATCAGCAATAAAACAGTTATTACTACAGATCGTATAGATATTAAAAGAAAAATAAAGCAGTATTTACAAATAAATTTGACAACTTAGATAAAAAGGACAAATTCCTTAAACACACAAACACAAGTTATCAAAATTGACACAAGAAGAAATAGATAATTGGTATAGTTCTTTGTTTATTAAATAATTTGAATTTATAATTAAAAATAAAAACTTCCCAAAAAGAAAACTTTAGATCTAGGTGATTCCCTGGTGAGTTCTATTAATCATTTAAGGAATAAATAACATCAATTCTACACAAATTCTTTTAGAAAATAAAGGCCGGAGCAAGCCCATCCCATTTTACAAAGCCAAAATAACCTTGATACCAAAACCAAGCAGTGATATTACAAGAAAAGAAAACCATATACCAATTTTTTTTTTATGGATGTGGGTGTAAAAATCCTGAATAAAAAAATTAATAAATTGAATCTAGGAATATATAAAAAAGATGCTGCATCATAGCCCAGGAGCACAAGGTTGATTGAACACAGTCAACCAACTTTACCTAATGTCATTTACCACATTACAAAAATAAAGGAGAAAAATAATCTTAACAGATGCAGAAAAATTATTTGAGAAATTCAGCATCAGCTCACAGAAAACTTCCTCAATCTGACAAAGAGCATCATAAACAACAGTAATAGTAACAACAACAACAAAAACAAAAACCTACAATGAACATCACACTTGGTGGGTGAAATCCTGAACAATTTCCACCTAATACTGGGAATAAGGCAAGGATGTCTCCTGTTCTATGCAACATTGTAGGAGAGGTTCTAGTCAATACAAGTAGGGAAAGAAAAGAAAGAAAGATTAGAAAAAAAGAAGTAAAACTGTCTTCAGTCACCAATGATATGACCATTTATGTAGAAACTCTAAAAGGTAAAAATTTTTAATTACTCAAACTATTACATTAGCTTAGCAAGATCACTAGTATACAAGATTAATATACACAAGTCCATGTATTGTATTTCTACATACTAGGAGCAAACAATTAGAACATTTCATTTATAATAGCATAAAATATAAAATATTTAGGAATAAATTTATCAATGGATGTACAAAATCTCTACATTGAAAACACAAAATATTAAATTATAGAAATTAAAGAAGACCTAAATAAACGAAGAAATATATCATGTTTATGGATTGGAAGTCTCAATGTTGTTAAGATACTGATTCTCCTTCAAATATCTATAGATACAGTGGAATATCAATTATAAATTCAATAGGCCATTTTTTAAAGTTAAAATTGACAAGTCGATTCTAAAATATATATGAAATTGCAAAAGCTCTAGAACAGCCAAAGCAATCTTGAAATAAAGAACATAGTTGGAGAACTTTACTTGATTTCAAGACTTTTAAAAAGCTTATAAAGCTGTAGTAATCACGATAGTAGTGTAGAGATAAGGTTCTACAATTAGGTCAATAGAACAGAATAGAGTCCAAAAATAAATCCATACACACACAGTCATTTGAATTTTAACAAAAGCACCAGGGCAATTCAATGTGGAAATGAAAGCCTTCTCAACAAATGGTGCTAGAAACAAATGAAAAAAACATATGAAGAAAATGAACTTCAACTCTTAGCCCATACAATATACAAACATTAATTTGAATGGATAATAGACCTACGTGTAATAGCTAAAACATTTAGAAAAAAACATAGGAGAAAATCTTCGTAACATAGGAGCAGGTAAACTTTTTATTTTTAGCATATAAAAAGAACTATCAGGGCAGCCGGATGGCTCAGTTGGTTAGAGCGTGAGCTCTGAACACCAGGGTTGCCGGTTCGATTCCCACATGGGCCAGTGAGCTGTGCCCTCCACAACTAGATTGAAGACAATGAGCTGCTGCTGAGCTTCCGGAGGGGTGGCCGGCTGGCACGTGAGCTCTAAACAACAAGGTTGCCAGTTCAATTCCCGCATGGGATGGTGGGCTGTGCCCCTGCAACTAAAGATTGAAAACAGCAACTGGACTTGGAGCTGAGCTGCACCCTCCACAACCAGATTGAAGGACAATGACTTGGAGCTGATGGGCCCTGGAAAAACACACTGTTCCCCAATAAAAAATGTAAAAAAAAAAAATGACTACATTTGTTTAAAAAAAAAAAAAAGAACTATCATCAAACAATTGATAAGTTAGACTTCATCAAAATTTCAAAACTGCTCTGCCATTACTAAAATGAAAAATAAGCCACAGACTGGGAGAAAGCATTCTCACTGCATATGTCTCTGTAGCTATATAAAGAAGTCTACAAGTCAATAATAAAAAGGCAAACCACTCAAGAAAGATGGGCAAAATACTTGAACATACAGCTAACAAAACAATATATATGAATGGGTATAAGCACATGAAAAGTTACTTAATATCATTAGTCGTTAGGGAAATGTATTTACACCCAGTAAGTGGCTAGAATTAAAAGGATAGAATATACTGAGTGTTGACCAAGATGTGGAGAAACTGGAATTGGTAGCAGGAGTGTCAAATAGTGAGCTGTTTGGTGGTAGTTAAATACACTACCATATGATCCAGAGATACTCCTAGGTAGTTAGCCTAGAGAAATGAAAACATGCATCTTCTAAAAGACCCATACATGAATGTTCTTAGCAGCATTAATAATAGCCCCAAACTGAAAACAACCCAAATATCCATTAATAGGTAAATTGATAAACAAACTGTGGTATGTTCACACAATTGAATATTACTTATCAATAAACAAGATTGAACAACTGACAATATTACAACATGGATGAATCTCAAAAACATATTGAGCCAAAAAACCTTGGTACAAATTGATCTCTGGTAGTACAAATCAGTAGTTGCCTATAGCGGGTAGAGATTGACTGGATGGGGAAAACGTGAGAACTTTTTAGTGATGGATATGTCCTATATTATGATTCGGGTGGTGGTTACATGGGTATAGAAATTTGTCAAAACTCATCAAATTATATCATTAGAATCTGTGCAGTTTGCTGTAATTAAATTTTACCACAAGAAAAAAAGGGTGATCTGGTTATGGGAAATGGATTTGGAAAAATATACAGTGAATCCTGGAAGAACAGTCAGGACGCTATTCAGTAGACAGGTGAGAGATGATGGTTCTTGGAACACAGTGGTACAGTGGAGTTGAAGAGACGTGAACGATGTTAAGAGATCTTGAGGAGGTACTACTCATATAGACGGGAGTGGCAATAGGAAAAAGATGGTGTGTGTCATATTACTCTCAGATGTTCAGCCTCGTTCATTGATGGAGAACCCAAAGGAGCACCCAGTGTGTAAGAAGACGATACACAAGTCAACCTTTTAAGATAAAACTCTGATGGCGTCCCTTCCCCGCTTACTCTCCTGTAGCAGGTCCTTCTGCCCACAAAATACAGTCCAAGCCTCTTACACACATGAGATCCTACATGATCTGGACCCTGATGACTTCTCCAACCTCAGGTCCCCTAACTGTCCTTCCCTGCTCCGCCCCCTCCCGCCCCCCCAGGAATCCTGTGCTAATTCGTTTCTAGAGGTACTGTGTCTTTTCATGCCCCTGTACATCTGCATTAGCTGAACCCTCAGCTTGGAAAATGTTTCAGTTGGAGTGATGTATCACGCCTTTCTTTAGGAATCCCAGAGTATTCAGTGCGTGTCTTCGTATAGGAATCTTGCTGCAATTTTCGCTTGACACGTTTTTCTTTCTCACTGAATTGTGAGTGCCTGGAGGAAAAGGCTATTTCTTACTTAACTCTGATACTCCCTGTGCTTAGTTTCAATAATGTTCAACGAATGGATAGATGGTGAAGGGTCAAAGTTTCTGTCTTTGCACTTACCATTCATTCTGCAAGATCTTATTAAGGTCCAAATAAGTTCTCTGCAGAGTAGGAGAAATGCCAAATCCTTCAGGTGATGGCAGATGACATGAGAAGCGGTATTTGACCAGAAAGATTTTATGGTAGTGATTTCACTGCAGTCATTCTCTGAGGCTCTTTAAAACAAAAGCAGTTACAGCTGCTCCCAAGGAAGCACGACTATCATGCAATGTGCTTGGGGGAAGGAGGACACCCCAAAACACAGAACTTCTTTCTAGCAATATCACTAATAAGGTAATACTGAAACCAAGTTAATGAAGTCAGCTTTGTTCAAAGTATTGGACACAAGGAAAGAGTGAACTAGAATATTCCCTTTCCTGAAGATCTTTAAGAGTAGAAGAAATTTTACTTTACTGGATTGTTCTACATTCAATTACCTTCCTCTCTACCTTTACTGTTCCTTCCTTAGTTCAAGCTCCTATCTCTTGCCTGAACCACTGCAATAGCCTGCCAGGTCTCCCTGCCTCCAACCCATCCTAGGCTCTGGCCACCAGAGTGACCTTTCTGTAACTCAGATCTGACATGCCACCTGTCCTAAAATTCCACCATTCTTATATTTCTCCTATAGGAGAAAGCCCACACGTCTTAACATGATCTAAAGGTCCTTCCTGTTGACGGCCCGGTCTCCCTTTGCAGCCTAATTTTCTGCATTGATATAGTGGCCACTCTTTCTGATGGGAGATGTGTCACGTGGGCAAAAAGATGGAAAACTACCCTGGCTACCCTTCTTTCCCTGCTATTCTTTTTAGATGTTGCATTCATTGTTATTGGTGAGTAACAAGTTACCACAAATATAGCAACTTAAAACAACATACATGTATTATCTCCCAGTTTCTATAGGTCAGGAGTTCAGGCATGGGTTAGCTAGCTTTTCTGCTTCAGGATCTCACCAGGTTACAAGCAAGGTGTTGGCTGGGCTGCATTCTCATCTTGCAGTTTGACTGGGGAAGAGTCCACTTTGGGGCTTACTAAGGTTGCTGCCAGATTTCAGTTCCTTGAAGGTACAGGATTGAGTCACTCTGCTCTGATAAGCCACCTGAAGCTCTTCCCCACATGGGTGCCTCCACAGGCAGTTCATGACATGGGTGCTTGCTTCTTCGAAGCCAGAGGAAGAGAGGTTGCTAGACTGCTAGCAAAATGGAGTCTTATAAACATAATGTAATCAGTGGGGTGACATCCCATCACCTTTGCCATTAATCTATTGGTTAGAAACAAGTCACAGGCTTCAACCACACTCAACCACAGGACTGAAGACAGGGATCACAGGAATCATCGTAGGGCCCAGCCACCAGACGTCACGGACTTTCAAGCTTCTCAGCCTTTGCTCATGCTGCTCCCTTCCTCTGATCTGTCCTTCCCCTGATCTTCTGCCACTGGTAGAGAGGAACAAGCATTGCACTTGAGTTACTCTGTGCTGGTTCCAGACCCACCGCCGTAGGATGTAGACTGGATGGACAACCTCTGACAAGACAGACGGAAAAGCTTCAGTTCAAGTCTGCCTCTGTCACTTAACCTATGCGACTTTTGGAAAGATACTGATCCTCTCCCCGCCTTAGTTGCCTCATCAGTAGAATGGAGGCAATGATGCCATCCACCTCCTAAGGATGCAATCCTCACCTGAGGATTAGGTGAGGTAACACATGTAAAATTCCCGGTGGAGTGTCTGGCACACAGGACGCCCTCAAGAAGAGCTTTGTCTGATTGAAGATGATTCTAGGTTTAGCTGCTCTGAGATATGTCCCAGTTGAGCCCATGATGCCATGGGAGCTAAGGACATTGTTTCTGGTGGGGGCTCCCATCCTCTGCACAGATCCTACCCGTGTGGTGCATAGAAATAACTTATCCCAGAGTGACTTCCTCCTGCAGGCCCTCTCCATCCAGCTGCACACAGGGCCAGGTCCTCACAGGACTCCAGCGGCCTTCACTGGGGCAGATTTCCTCTCAGGGGAGAGGGAGCATCCAATGGAGACCCAGGACTCGTACAGCTCCTGCCACAGCTCTCAAAGCCAGGCTCCCTGGGGGCAAGAGGGGGGAGGGCATCATCCACCTTTTCCATGGTTGCCTCTGAGTACTTTGAATTTCATTAGAGCAATTATTTCAAATGGAATTAAAAGGGTTTAAAATTAGACCCTAAACTCTTAACAATTAGTGACGCAGCGACCTGCCATCCACAGAGCCACAATAGACCTGTGTCGATTCGTACGTGAGCACAATGCCAGTCTCCAGATTTGCATGCACTGTTACAATAAACGGCTTTTAATAAAATGAATATTCTTAATTACCGCCGCATTAATAAGCTGCAAATTAGTCATCATTAAAGGCCCCACGGTCCCTCTCCACCTCTCCGAGTCACTGGTGGGCTTCACCAGCTCATCTGCTTCTGCAAATTTTTGAGTTTTTCTGCAGCCTCTTAGGAGATGGCCAGTTAGAGGATAAGCCCCATATCGGCCTCGGGGCAGAGGTTGGAAGGCTGTGCTGGGTCTCTGGGATCCTTCTGGCTGCCCTCTCAAGGCCTCCAGTGTTCTCCAGGCCTGGGCACCACTGTGTCAGTTTAGGACTTTAAAATACCTTGACGGAATCCTTTATTCTCCCCATTGTCCGTTCATTTGTTTGACAGGCACCAAATGGGGCATACTCACTAAGAAGGTAGCCAGCGTCTGCTCGAACCTCTCCAGAAGCTGGGGCAGCCCCTGCTGAAAGGTCTTCCTTATAAGAGGCTGAGATCTGCCTGAACCTGACTTCTGACGCTGGGCTCCACCCACCCACCTGCCCGAGGAAGTTCTGAGGAGCCCTGGGAATGTGTCATCCTGGAAAACAGCACTAACCGCGCACGGCTGGAATCTGCCCCTAAGTCTTTGAAGGAGATTGAGCAAGTCACCTGCCTTCCTGAGCCTCAGTTTCCCCATCTGTATAGTGGAGACTTTGGTCTAGGTCAAGAGCCAGCACACCTTTTCTGTAAACGGCCAGATAGTAAGAATTTTAGGCTTTGAGGGCCAAGTGGTCTGTCACAACTACACAACTCTGAAGAACTGGCAGGGACTGAATTTGGCCCCTGGGCTCTAGTTAGTTGACTGCTGGGCAGAGTGAATGACAAAAGCCTTGGCAGTTCTTGTGTTCTGTGAATCTGTAAAAGGGCTGTTCTAATGAGAAGTTTGGGGAAAAAATGTAAGCAGTCTTTCATGAAGGTTGGTTCAACCATATTACGTTAATATTTTGCTTGGAAGGTGATTTATATAAATGTGACAGAGGGTATCTTTTTCTGGTCCATATCACACACACACACACACACACACACACACACACACACCACTGAAGAGGGCTACATCATGGCCTCATGAGACACCAGATACTAATCCCATAATCTTGAGATAAGGCAGTTATGCTGGATTAACCGGATGGGCCATAAATGCCATCACAAGTGTCCTCATAAGACAGAGGCGGAGGAACAGTAGACAGAGGAGAAGGTAATGTGAAGATGGAGAGAGAGATTGGAGTGATGCAACCACAAGCACAACTTTGCCAGCAGCCACCAGAAGCTGGAAGAGGCAAAGGAACAGATTCTCTCCTAGAGCCTCCGGAGGAAGTGCCGCCCTGCCGACACCTTCATTTCAGCCCAGGGAAACTCATTTCATATTTCCGGGATTCATGACTGATTTTTGTTGCTTTAAGTCACCAAGTTGTGGTCATTTGTTACAGCAGCTATGTAAAACTAATACACACAACTTTTCTCCGATAGGAACCACTGACATTCCTTATGCCTCTGTAGCATAAGGTTCAGGGAGATCCTCTTGGCTAAAAGAAGAAATAATAGTAATGATAATCCTTTACAGAGCCTCCTGAATTCCACCAAGCACATACCTGTGCTTTATGTCGGTAAAACTACCACATGCCTACGGTAGCCCTGTGAGGAAGATGTCAGAGTCTCTATGCCATAGGGGAAGAGCTAGACCCCAAAATGTAAAGTGCTTTGCCCAATGTCACTCTATTAGTAAGTGTCAGGGCCAGAACTTGAACCCACATCTTTGGATTCCAAGTCTACACTGCAGTCCAAGTTGAAGGCTGTGCTAAACACCTAGGCTGCATGGAAACAAGGACTCTGGGAGACTTGAAGTTAAATTGCAGTTTGGGGAAACAATCCCTTTGGAAAGGAATGATACTGCTTGTGTCCCCAGGTAATGCCTGGCTTCACTACAGGTTCTGATGAGGACTGACTGTGTACCAGGGTCCAAGTAGTTGGCAGACCCCATCTGAGGGCAGCTCCCAGCTGGAGACCAGCAGATCTACTGGGGCAGTGGACCCACCCAAGAGCTGGGGCTTTTGTGAGCCCTGAGGACAGCTCATTGATTTATGTCTTTGCAAGCCATTTATGAAAATCCCAAGCAGCACCATGGTGAATGCCAGAAAGGGGCGCTCTGCAGCCATCAAGTCTAGCATTCTTTTCACCACACCACAGCTGGAGAAACCAGACAACAGATATGCTGATGCCCTTGTAAGTGCAAACCCAGCCAGAAATCCATCTTGTTAAAAAGCAACATCCTGTAAGAGAGGCTGGTTATCTAGTTTCCAAACAGAATTATGACTGCTGCTGCAGGGGTGTCCACCAGTCCAGATCTTTATTTATTGCAAAAGCCAAAGAAGTACTTTAACTCAGCATTCTCAGAAGACCACAAACATATTGACTGAGAGTGATTGAACAACACGCACTAAGGAAGGATAATGTATACAATTTATTATACATTTAATTCAAGCACATTTATTTCCAACAATCACAAATGATATATAGTGTGGTATTCCAAAGTTGGAGGGCTTAGACTACCTGATTTCAGACTTATTATAAAGCTATAGCAATCAAGACATGGTATTCATGTGAAGATAGACAGTTAAATCAATGGAACAGAAAAGTCAAGAAATAGACTATACTTATTTATATGTTTGGTTGACCTTTGACAAAGACGCCAAGGTGAGTCAATGTAAGAAAGGATAGTCTTTCAACAAATGGTGATGGAACAACTGGGTATCCTTATGGGAAAAAAATAAACTTTGACTCCTACCTCACACCATACAAAAAAAAAAATAACTTGAATGGACCACAGGCCTAAACATATAACCTAAAAGTATAAAACAGAACATAAAAAGTACTTTGTCCTTTGTTTTACATATGGTATTAGTCAAGGTTCTCCAGAGAAACAGAACCAAAAGGATATAAATAAAGATATATATATATATGAGGAGATTTATTATAGGAATTGACTTATACAGTTTTGAAGGTTGAGCGGTTAGTTCCACAATCTGCCATCTGCAAACTGGAGAACTAGTGGTATAATTAACCCAAATCCGAAGGTCTGAGACCCGGAGGCCCACTGGTGTAAGTCCTGGAGTCCAAAGGCCCAAGAACCAGAATTTTCATGTCCAAAGGCAGGAGAAGATGGCTGTCCCAGCTCAAGAAGACAGAATTTGTCCTTCCTTCATTTCTTTGTTCAATTCGGGCCGCCAAGGGATTGGATAATGCCCACCCACATTGATGAGGGCAAATCTCTTTCCTTAGTCTACAGACTCAAATGCTAATCTCTTTCATAAACACCCCACAGACACACCCAGAAATAATGTTTTACCAGCTATCCACACATCCCTTGATCCAGTCAAGTTGATTGGTGAAATTAACATATATATCTATTTATATTTATATAATACATATATTTAAATATAATATATATTTTAAATATAACAACAAATAAGTGTTTTTTCCCAGGACCCATCAGCTCCAAGTCAAGTAGTTGTTTCAATCTAGTTGTGGAGGGCGCAGCTCACAGTGGCCCATTTGGGGGTCGAACTGGCAACCTTGTTAGGAGCTCCACGCTCTAACCAACTGAGCTAACCAGCCGCCCCAAATATATATATTTTTAAATGGACAAAATATTTGATCAGACATTTCACAAAAGTAGATATATGTGTGGCCAATAAACACCTAAAAAGGTGTTCAACATCATTAGTCACCAAGGAAATGCAAATTAAAAGTTCAGCAAAGGAATGCCTCATACGATAATAGCTAAGCTAAAAAGACTGCTGATACCAAGTGTCAGTGAATGTGCTAGGCGATTAGAACTCTCATACACTTCTGGTGGAGGGTGTAAAATTCTACAATTCTTTTAGAAAACAGTTTTGTGGTTTCTCAGAAATTTAAGTATACACTTATTATATGACACAGCAATACCTAGATGTTTACCCAAGAAAAATAGATGGCCACAGAAAGACTTGTATGCAAATATGGCAATTTCATTCGGAAGAGCCTGCAACTGGAAACAATCCAAATGTCCTTCAACAGGTGAATGGATAAACTGTGGTATGTCCATACAATGGAATACTACTCAATAATGGAAAATGAGAATTATTAATACATGCTACAACATGGATGAATCACGTGCAAAAGAAAACATGTGTATGATGTTCTAGAACAGATAAACTTAAACTGTAATGATGGAAATCTCATCAGTGGTTGCCTGGGGAAGGAAATTTGGGGGAAGGATTGACTGGGAAGAGGCACAGGTCACTTTTTGGGGAGATGGACATGTCCTATATATTGAGTGGTGTGGTGGTTACACAGGTAAACACATTTGTCAAAACTCAAGTGGGTTTACTTATTGCGTGTAATTTATTATCTCAATAAAATTTATTTAAAAAATATATACATATTGTGGGGTTCTGATAATTAATGTCAATATCCTCCCTAAAAGAAACTGGTGAGAGTTCACACTCAGATATGAACTCAAACAGAAATTCAGCCCTGATTTTTCATTTTCTTGTGCTGTTCACATTCTAGGGACTCTCTAGTATGAGTCTTCTCCAGTCCCTGTCTGCACTGGCCTGTCACACCCTTGGATGACAGCCTTTATTTAATCCTGAAAATTCCCAGCCTTTGCTTAGAATGGATATTGGGTTTGGAAAAGTGACAGTCACACTCTACTCTGAGTGTAGAACCAACCATGAAGGAGACACTGGAATCAGAGAGACAGAGCTTGGCTAAGGATGATAAACTGAGCCTCCTAATATTTCTCCCTCCATCCGGTCACTGGCCGACTAGACAACTTCTGCCTCTTCCACAAGCACAGATATGTCCCTTAAGTTGACCACATGGAGGAAGAGAGAATGCTGCAGTCCTGAGCACAGCTGCTCCAAAAGAGAGAGAATGTGGTGGGGGCTGGGCAGCGCTCACTCAGTACTCATTCCAAGTTACCCAGGTGTAGGTAAGTCCTGGGGAAGAGGAGGGGGAGCGTGGAGAGGCCAGGAGTGGAAGTTCCTGCCATCTATACAATACAAGGAGTCCTGGTGGGGGGAGTGGGGAGACAAGCTAGCAGTCGTGCCTGTCATTGCAGCGACTCCGCATTCTATTCGTTCAGGGACAACCCCAATTTAAGCCTGCTGTCATGTGGTAACTAGAGATGGTGCCCCTTTCATATTCAAAAGTGTCTGGATAATTGATATGCCCAATCAAGTAGGAAGGGGATTGCTTCCTTCCAATGTGGACTGTAAATGCCTCCACCTCTTCCTTATTTGTGTTTTGAGGCCCAGCAGCTTTTTCTCTCCATGGGAACTCCATCTATTGCTTCCAGGTCCTGCTCAAACTGCAGGGTCAGGAAAAGTTTATAAGTCTTAGTTTAACCAGTCACATAAGGCCCTTTTTGGCAAGTTGGATCCAAGCCGAAATTAATGGCCTGTTGGGCAAATTCACAACAGCCCTGATCTTTCTTGAGTGTTACCATGAAATGCTTTCTCATTCAAGGTTTTGCTGTTTCACATTCTTCCTCTGCTGTGAGGGGGCGCTGCACTGTGTACTGGAAGAGTCACAGAGGTGTATGTGATAGGATTCTGTCCTTGCAGAACTTCTAACCTGGACTACTGTGACAACTGTGTGGAACTCATACATGCAGGCCACTCCACAGAGGGCCGTGGAGCGCAGAGAAGGAAGGAGATGCTGTAACAGTGGACGGGGAGAGACAGCGTGCAGACACAGTACCTGGGCAGGGCCTGAGAGGTGAGCAAGCTCTCTAGAAGCGGAGGCCAGGGGAGGCCTCTGAGGCTCATGCATGCAATATGATGGCAACTCATTGGGTCTTTCCTGCTACCCCATCCTCGTCCAGACTCCAGCCCTTTTCATAGGATGTACTCCAGCAGTCCCCTGAAGTGCCATCCTCTCATCCATTTGCTGCACTGCTGCCACAGCGGTCTCCCTAAAGCACAACTCCAGTCATTCTACTTCCCAGCTCAGGAACTTGCAATGGCTCCCCTTGCCTACAAAATGGCAAAATGCTTCCATCTTGCTGCACCGTCCTTCATTCAGGCATTTGCATCTCCATTTAAGGAAGTCCTCATTCTCTAAGAATCAGCTTTCTGTCTGCAGCCGTCTCAGATTCTTCTAGACTGTAGGAATCTGGTCCTTTCCTGTTCCTTTGTTGCACTTCATTCATACTCGTTTGGTAACCCTCACAGTCTGCTTTGTCCCATAATTCATTGGGGTCATGTGCCTTCAGTCCCACCCACCCCTACAGGACCCAGTAGGGCAGGAACCTCGTCTTCCCTCTCTTCATCCTCAGGGTCCAGCCCGAGGCAGGGCTCAGAGCAGAGGATTAGGACGTTCTGCTGCGTTGTGTGTAAGGACTCGTGGGACATCATCCCAAGTGTCATCGGCCAGCACACCAATGCCTACTTGACCTGACCTGTGCCCCTTCCAGGCCCAGAGCCCCAGGAGCTGCCCTCAATGACCACTCAGGCCTTTCTTTGGGGGAGCTTACAGGAGACCCAACTGGTCCTCCCGTCATCGTTTAGTCCTTTGGCTGGAACCAGAGGGAAAACAATGAAGTATGTTAGTTTACTGCTTGATCTTTGCTCCCCTTAGGCAGAGCCAAATCTAAAGCGAATATTGATGACTTTACAAAGCCCAGTGTTTGGTATGCACTGAAAACCATTGTGTATTCCCTAAATAGTTCATTTTGTTTTCAAAAGTTTTAAAAAACTCACTGTATTGAAATGCATGTTGTTGCATCGATTTTTCTAAAATACACCTTGTTATCTTTTCTTTGGTAATTGGTGACTGGTAATGACTTTGGCAATTTAACATGTTCTTGCAGACACTTTTCCCATTCCCCTTGATAACTGAAGTCAGGAGCGAGGGCCTGTCTGTCAATCTCTGACGCCTGTCAGCCTGTGTGATTGACGGCTTTTGGTCCCACAATAGAGACCATTTTTGCAGCCCCTGTTCTGTTATTTTCCCCTCCTTTAATACTTGTGGGGGATGGTGTTTGCTTTATAATCTGCGTTTAAAATCCAACTTGGAATGAGGCCAGCGCCAGAGAAATTATCACAATGTCTTGTTAGCTTTGCATCAGGAAAATTCTCCAGAGGGTTCCTTAAGCTATGATTCTACCTTCTGAAATTACCTCTGCTCAAAAATTTAAGCTTTAGCCTTCATCGTGATCCTTTCAAATTCCTGGAGAAAGGCCGAGGGGTCTGCCCAGCCGTGCACTAATAGAGGGCGCGACCAGGGGGACCGTGTGCATCTGGAGTGGCTCGGGCCATCCCTCTCTCCCGGGGCCTCTGTGTATAAGCCCCCACATAATGAATGTGGGTCTGAGTGGTGTAGCTCCGCAGAAAAGGAAAGCTCAGGGTCTGCTGGGCAATTATATTCCTCAAAAACCAGAGTGTGCAGGAGCCTCTCCCAACTAAGATGAAACAGCATTTGGTTCCGCTTGACACCACCGGGTCATAGGATTGTCTGAACCCTTTAGAGAAGCAACAAAGAAGCAAAATCAAAGGGGGTCAAAGATTTAAGTGATGATGTATCTCTCCGTGGTCATGAATAGTTTGGGGTTCCCAGATCCATTTTAGAATCTGATAAACACTATGTGGCCCCTCTCCCTAGAAAAATGCACATCCCTTCATGCTCACATCTTTCCCACAATTTCAGGAGAAGCCTCTCCTCCTTCAGGGACTGTAGCTGTCTCAGGTTAAATCTGCTCTATGTGAAGGTAGCTAGTGATCCTGAGCAGAGAATTCCCCCCCAGTTTCATGACTCTGTAATGTTGGATGCTGATCTGGGGGCTTGGCTGCAGGAGCAAAGTCTGTACGAGGCCAACTCTTGGAATCATGCCCTCGGTCAGAGCTGTGAGTGAGTGTGGCTGGTGGAAGCCAGATTTGTAAATGTCCACTGCTAGGTGATTAGTCTGTGGAGACTCTGGGCAGACAGAAGAGTACTATGCAGCCAAGACTCTAAGACTCTATGCAGCAAAGAAGCAAGACTGGGAATTTGGTCAAACTGAGAACCAACGCAGCGTTGGAGAACCAGAGAAGGAAAAGGCTGCATAGGTCAGAGGATGGCCCGTTTCTGTGTCAGTTACAGAAAGACAACCCCAGGAACTAACTCTGCAAACACCATCTCAGTCCAGGCTTCAGTGTGGCTTGGCTCCTCTTGGGAAGACAAGGCAAGTTGTTATTAAAGGGACCAAGCCTCATTGTGAAGAGGAAGTCCAAAATGGATTCTCTCTCCCTTTCCTGCTTTCCATCCCAGCCAAACTACTATCTATATTGTTGTTCCCAGGCATAAAACCTGGGAGGTTTCTAAGGGAAGTGGGTTTCCATTTACTCCCATCCATTTCAGGACAAAGTCCAAGCTTCTCGTTGTGGATTCACAACTCTTTATAAGAATAGGAACACCTGTCATACCTAGCAGGTACCATGTGTCAGCCATTTAATCTTTATAATGTGAAGTAGGTAGGTCATGGTAGGCAGAATAATGCCCCTCCCCAAGGATGTCCACATTCTAATCCCCAAAACTTGTGATCAGTTACCTTACATGACAAAAGGGACTTTGCAAGTATGATTAGGTTAAGGGTCTTGAGATGGGGAGATTATCCTCACTGTCTGGGGGGGCCCAATGTAACCTCAATGGTCCTTCGCAGAGGCAAGGAAGAGGACCAGAGTCAGAGAAGGAGATGGAATGATGGAAGCAGCGGTTGGAGCGATGCTGTCATAAACCAAGAAATGTGAGCAGCTGAAAAAGGCAAGGAAAGACTTTTCCCCTAGAGCCTCGAGAAGGAACACAGGTCTGCCAACACCTTGATTTTAGCCTCATGAGACATATTTGGGACTTCTGAACTGCATCATAATAAATTCATGCTGCTTTAAGCCACTGTGTTTGTGGTAATCTGCTACAGCAGCAATAGGAAACGAATACAGTACAATTATGCCCACCCACTTTTTTCCCAGATGCAAAGACTGGGTCTCCGGGAGGTGATGTGACTTTGCCGAGAGTTGTAGCACTTCTACGTATCCAAGTCTGTGTTCAGCTCTAAGCTTGTCTGGTTGTAAAATCCATGGCCTTAACCATCCGACCACACTTCCTCAGTGGGCTCCAACCTCATTCCCTTACCCTCTACACTCCAGTCACACTCATGCCTTCACTTCCTCCGCTCCCTCTGCCTGGGGCATCCTTCCCCACTTGCCTTTACACTGTGGACATCTCTGGGCCAGATTATGGCCAGTCATCCAGAACAGCCTTCTCTCTCCTTCACAGTGACCCATACATTTCTCTGCTTCATCACAGCCCAGGTTACATTAGAGTCAGGACAAAGGGGGCCTGTGGACCAGCTGCTTCCACATCATAACTCCCCAGGACAGAGCTCTGAAAGCTGCATTTTTAAGCACTAGAGTGTACATATAAGTAGCATTAAGGTGGTTACTTGCCTCCCTGCTAGAATATGAATTTCACAAAAACTGGGTTTTTCTTTTGCAGTTCTATCCTCTGCATTGACCATTGTGATGGTTAATTTTATGTGTCAACTTGGCTGGGCCACTGTGCCCAGATATTTGGTCAAAGATTATTCTGGATATTTCTGTGAAAGTGTTTTTTGGATGAGATTAACATTTTAGTCTGTGGGCTTTGAATAAAGCAAATTACTCTCCTTAAGGTGAGTCGACTTCATCCAATTAGTTGCGGACCTTAACAGAACAAAGACTGACCTCCCCTGAGCAAAAAGGAATTCTGCCGGCAGACAGCTTTCAGACTCCAACTGCACCATTCCTGGCTCTCCAGTCCAAGATAGAAATAGGGATAGGGGGACACACACACACACACGCACACACACACACACACACACACACATCCCGTTGGTTCTGTTTCTCTAGAGAACCCTAATACACCCATTAATGAGCTTTTGTTGGATGAGTTCAGGGTGGGGCTTATAGATGGCCTTTGCAGAAAACTTCAGTAAAATTTTCTTTTAGACAAAAGAGACCAGCAAGAATTATTTCACAGGTCCAGGAACGCAGAGTAGGCAGGCACTTTCCCCTGAATCAAGATTCCTGAGAAAATGATATGTGCCTTTCATTGACAGAAGTGTCTACAAGCCAAGGCAAACCTGGAGGCAGATATTTGGGGGTGTTTGTCCCTCTGGGGGTCTCAAAAGTGAAGAGGAGTTCTTGCTATGTGTGTCCTGGTGCCAGAGTCCACTGGGCTGCTGAGGGGCAGTGGAGCCTGGGGGCTGAGACACATTAATGAAGCCAGGGACCCCCGTCCAAAAAACAATTCTGAAAATATATTTCAGAGTTTCTAATGATGCTTTTTTGAGTAGCTGCTGAACAACTAGAGCTGCAGGCATACTGAGAGGCCATCTCAGGTTTCCGGTCTACCTTGTCACGTGTTATTCAGAGCTTCAGTGAAATTTTTATATGCCTTCTATAAGGCAGACACTGGGAAGACAGAGGTGAGCCAGACAGAAAAAGTGTCTTTCTCAATGGATCTTATTTTCTAGTGGAGAGGGAGAGTGGGGGAAAAAACAGATAACACACAAGTCAAAAGTACATAATTAAGGCGATTTCAGGTACTGTCAGTCTCTCAGGGTACACGACAGTATGACAGGTTATGTTTTCCAAAGATGGCAACAATATCTCTGGTCCTGTGTGTCCTTCCAGAACCTTGCCAGACTCCTATGAAGAATTAGAAGAACCTAACTCCTCTCGCAGTGACTCTGGGAAGGCTGTGACTCACATGTCAACAATACAATGTGGTGGAAGGAAAGCCATGAGACTTCCAAGGTTAATCACAAAAGATGATGCCATTTCTCTACCTTGTGTGATAAAATGTCTGCCCTGGAGCTCTGAGCGTCATGAGTCCAGCGCTCCTGGGACTACCATGTTGTAAGGAAGCTCAAATTAGCCTTCCCCAAGAGGCCACACGAAAAGGTCCTCAGATTACATAAACAGTGTCTGGCCAGCCTCCAGCTGTGCCAGGCCTGTCCTATTCCAGCCACAAGCACCAGTACTACAACTGCATGAGAGATCCAGACAGGCTGCCCAGCCAAGCCCTTCCCAAGTTCCTGACCCACAGAAACCATAAGACATAATAAAATGATTACTGTTATTTTAAGCCGCTAAATTTGGGGGTTATTTATTAAACCATAATAGATAACCAAAACAGGAAGTGGGAATACCTTATATCTCATGGTCAGGAAAGCCTCTCTCAAGAGATGACATGTGGGCTGAGACCTGAGTGACAAGAGGAGCAGCCATGTGAGGATATGGGGGGAGAGCATTCCAGACAGAGGGGAGTGCAAAGGTCCTGGAGTAGCAACACTCTGAGCATATCACTGGACCAAGAAGGCCACTATGGCTGGGGCATAGGAAATGAGAGAGAAAGATTCAGAGAGGTAGGAAGGAGACAGGTCATGAAGGCTTTTAGGCAAAGTGACCATATGTCCCAGTTTGCCTGCGATAGTCCTGGTTTAAGCTTGTTGTTCCAGCATCATTATATGACCACCTAGCTTGTAAGTCAAGGCAAGGAGCGTGGCCTTTTAATATTATGTTTTTTCTTCATTCTCCCCCATCTCTGGACTGATCCCTGCCTCTTTCTTTTCTACCCTCACACTGCACCCTGAACCTAAGAGACAGCTCTACGCCTCTTACGGATCCCTCTCCCAGCCTTCTTGTTATTTCTCTTTATTCTTATCCACTGGAAATAGACAAGTCTGTTTCTTCCATGGTCCCAGACAGACCACTGTGCCTTAAACCCAATGAGAAGTGTGAAGTGACTGGTGGGGTGGCCATTTAGAGTTCAAGACCCTGGGTTCAAGTTCTGGACCCACCATGTCTGGCCTGTATGACCTTAGGGGGCCTGCTTTACCTTCTTGGGCCTTGAGATTCTTATCTCTTAAGTGGAAATTTTAAATGTCTACTTCACAGCGTTGTTGCAAAAAGAACAGGTGGCTACCAAGAGTTGGTTTCAAGTCTAAGGAAGCCTGACAAGCAGAAAGGGACTTTTTAATCAAGCAAAAAAATATTTTGATTGGACACAAGGAAGAAATAATACCTGATATTTGTAGGATGTGATAAAATCATTAGAGTGATTAAAAGTGGAGATGTTTAAGGTGATGATAGCTGGCTGTCTCTGGTCGGGGGGAAGGGGGGGGAGGAAGGGCCTATACTCCAGATCTAGAGGCCAGAGTCTGGAGCAGAGGAGCTCAAAGATCCCTTCTGGTGATGAATAAGTTTATGTATTCATTCAAACAGGCCTTGATGCAAGTCTCAGTTCTCTCAGTTGCTAGCTCTGTCAGGTTGGACAATGTACTGCCTCAGTTATAAAATGGGGAAATAATAGTACCTATTCTTGTGGGAAGAAGACATGTTAAGAGGTTTAAAAAGAATGAAATGAAAATACAAATCCCTGTGTCACATGCATAAGTGCTAAATGTTGCTAGCTTGCCTTTTCCTATTTACAATGTGCCCGGCCCTGCTTATACCCTGAGCAGGGCTGAGGGTGAGACACAAATACAAAACTGTTCCCAGTATAGTCATGGGGAGGGGACAATACATCAGCTGCCACCACACACATTTAAATCAATGAGAGGGTAGAGGCAGGAAGACAGGTACCCACTGAGAGATGGAGACAGTCACTTTCAACCCGATGGCCTCCCAGGCCCGGGTTTCACCATGAGATCTGGCTAAGTTTAGTTTCCTTGAGACCTCCAGGTCCTGACAATAAGTACTGTCCCCCCATACTTGAGCAAGTTGAGTGGGTTTCTGCTCCCTTGTAATCAGTGATCCCTGAGGAATACAAAAATATTAGAAGGGCATCAGCATGTTTAGGGAGCCCCCAAGGAAGGTAAAATTGATTATTTCCTGTTGGTGCTGGGGGAAGTCAGGGACCAGGAGCTTAAAACTTAGGCAGGAATTGAACCTTCATAGTTTGGGGGTGAGACTTCTGTGGAGTAAAGAGCATCGTCAGAAAGATGGAAGCTGGAAAATGCAGGGCATGTGTCAAAACTGGGAAATGATACAGTCTGCCAGGAATTTGGTGTGTGTGAAAGAGAGTGGGAGGGAACCACAGGGATGGAGAGGTAAGCAGGAGCCAGGTCCTGCAGCCTCTAGATGGCAGACTGAAGAAATAGGACTGCATTCTCAGGAAACAGGAAGTGACCATCCAGGACTTGTAAGCGCAGGAATGACAGAGTCAGGGCTGATGAGCATCTGTTTAGGATGGATGAGAGCTGCACAGGCCTGGGTGCAGAGACAGCGGGGAGAAAGCTGTGGCAGTGGCCTGGGCAGAGAGGATGAGCCTGGGGCTGGGGCAGGGACAGTGGGCAGGAACAGTGGACACTGATGGGATTATCGCCAAAGTCAGCAGGAAGGGTGCTCTGATTGCTCATTGTGGTCACGTGACTCTTCCCCCATAGTGCCACAGGGTGGGGGCAGGATGGCAGTCCTTCAGGATCACATAGAGTGATGGGGCAGTTTCTCAAAGGAACCAGAAGGAAGACAATGGAAACATGTGCAGGGCAAAAATCAAAAACTATAGTTCTGTCAGATATTTTGCTAGAATAGCAAAACTTGGGGCATGTGGAAAAGAAAGAAAAGGCATAAAAGTTCAAAGTCATTGAAGTGTTCATTGCGGCGTTGCTTTTAGTAGTAAAAAATGGAAGGCGCTAGAATGTCAAGTAGCAAGGACCAGTTAAATAAACTATGGACCATCGTTCAATGCAGCTGGACCCTAGACTAAAGGGAAATGGTAGATTTGAATGCACAGGCATGGAACTGGATCCATGAGATAGCCGGGTGTGAAAAAAAAAAAAGTGGTTAACTGAACAACGTGTACAACATGATCCCATCTATGCTGACATAGAGATGTAGCGCCTGTTTTCTGAAAACTTCCAGGAGGGCTGACTCTTACAAGGACAACGATCGCAGAAGAGCTGTGCTTCCTGGGAGCTGCCCTTGGAGACGACAGCTCCATGTCCACAGAGTTCACAAGGGCATAATCCAAAGACAGAAGGGATGAGTGGGAGGAAGCGAGAAGAGGTTTTTAGCAGCTGCTGGGAGTGAGACACTTTGGGGAGGAGAGCTGTCTAAAGCTGACTCTTTCAAAGCTGTGAAAAACCCCCCTGCACCACCTTTGTAAGGAAACCAACAATAAAGATTCACATTATTCTTCAGGCTTCTGGAGTCCAGTTGGGGTTATTTTGGATGCACTGTTGAGCAGAGATGGGCCTTAAAGTCTTCTTAGGTATATTTGGGTCACATTCACGTATATTCACATAAGTACCTAAAAAATCTGAAAGGATATACACCAAACTGTCAACAGTGGTTATCTCTGAAGGATGAAATATCAAGGAACTGTTATTTCCCATGTAGTGTGTTTGTTTTTTAAAAATTTTTACTTGATCATGCATTAGAATAAACAATATAGAAAGAAAGGAAAAGGAAAGAAATCTAGTAAAATCAAAGTGCACAGTAAATAAATACGTGTTAGCTATGAGCATACTCAGTAAACAGTAATTAAGTGACAAATTAAATAAAGCTGGTAACAGACTAAAATGATGAAAACGCAAGACAAGGGAGCACTCCCCCCTCCACCCTCAGCAGTGCCAGGCAGGGCTCTTTTGGCTGAAAGCTGAGGCTGGGCTTCCACTTCCAGGGGGAGCCTTAGTGTGGAAAGCCTTTAGCCCACAGGCTACGACCTGTTCCAGAAAGGGCTTCTGGGAGAGGAGCCCCAGGGCAGATTCCCAGGTGGGGCAGAATCAGATGCATTGGATAGTTATGCCTCTGTCTGGGCTGCGGTCTCTCTCTCTCTCTCTCTCTCTCCCTTTCTTCTTCTCCTCCTTCTCCTCTTTCTCCTTTCCTTCCTTTCTTTCTTCCTTCTTTTTTCCTTCCTTCCTTCCTTCCTTCCTTCCTTCCTTCCTTCCTTCCTTCCCTCCCTCCCTCCCTCCCTCCCTCCCTCCCTCCCTCCTTCCTTCCTTCCTTCCTTCTGGGTTCTTTTGTGATTTGCCTTGGCCAAGAGAATGGCAGTTCTAAGGCGAGGCCTTAGGAGGCTTGGGGCCCTGCTACTGTCTCTTGGAACCCTGTCATACCACGAAAAGCCACAGAGGGCAGAGCCAAGTATACACCATATCCCAGCTGGGGTTGAGAAGATGTAAGAAAGCACAGCCAAGATCAGCCCAGCCCAGGACAAATCAGCAGAACCTCCCAGATGACTCAGAATCATGAGCAAGAATAAGTAATTTTTATTTAAGCTCCAAGTTTTGGGTGGTTTGTTATACGGTAATAGCTGTGTGATATAGCATGTGATAAGATAATTCCTTTCAAAAGCATAGTCTGAAAGCTCATAACCCAGGTGTCACTCGGGATCATAAACAGCTTCTGGTCTCATTCCACACCCACCTTGAATCAGGGGTCAGCATTTCCTCTAACTCCGGGGAGACAATTCTCCATGGGTCTCTTGCATTTCTGCACATTTTACAAGCCAAGGGACTGGCTGCTTTTGCTAGGGACTATCCTTTAAAGTATGTTTGTATAGCAAACAGCCCTGGAAGCTAGAGACTGTTTCTTTCCAGAGCCAAGGGAAGGTCCATTTGTTGCTCAACATAAAAATGTATCTCTCTCTAGGGAAAATTTCAATTAGGCTCACCGCTTATTAAAAAGTTTTGGGTCAGGGTGGCCGGATGGCTCAGTCGGTTAGAGTGCGAGCTCTGAACAACGGGGTTTCAGGTTCGATTCCCACATGGGCCAGTGAGCTGCGCCCTCCACAACTAGATTGAAGACGAGTTGCCGCTGAGCTTCCAGAGGGGCGGCTGGATGGCTCAGCTGGTTAGAGAGAGAGCTCTGAACAACAAGGTTGCCGGGTTCAATTCCCGCATGGGATGGTGGGCTGTGCCCCCTGCAACTAAAGATTGAAAACGGCGACTGGACTTGGAGCTGAGCTGCATCCTCCACAACTAGATTGAAGGACAACTATTTGGAGCTGATGGGCCCTGGAGAAACACACTCTTCCCCAATATTCCCCAATAAAAAAAATTTAAAAAAAAAAAAAGGTTTGGGTTCCCTAAGCCAAGGGTTCCTTTCTTGTAATAAAACACACTGCATGTAGCTGCAGGTGTTAGTTGACTCTCTGTGTCACCCTGTGGGAATTGGGGAAGCAGCTCAAATGCTGATGCTTTCACTCCTGCTATTGGCACAGTCACAAAGTCCTCTGTGTCTTACTCAAGGCGCCCATGTTCTGCCAGCCTCCGTAACACTGTGGCAGGTTGACTTGGTAGCTTGCAAGCAGGGAGAATCTCAGACCCTTCGCAGTCCTTGATACTTACCCTTCCAAAACAATTTAATCCAATTCCACAAAGTGAACAACGGGTTTTACTGAAGATGGCATTTGGGAGACACGAGAGTGGTTTACATAGCACACCACACATGACACTTACCAAAACTCCCCCGTGAAACATTTATTTCTTCCACATTGGTCCTCAAAGCTCCTCTTAAACCATCCGCTGCCTCTTCCCCCGATAGGCGCTTCCCCTTCCCTCCCCCGTTCAGCCTCCCAGACACACACCCCACCCCCAGGTCTTTCTACAGCGCTTCCCTTGCTCAAGCAGAGAAATCTGGCACAGGCTTTGTCCCGTTGTGCCAGTCCAGCCACCCCACACCTACCAGCCAACACAACAAATAAAGGGCCCACCCTTCTTGGAAGGTAGCTGGATAGAATAAGCAATAAACAAAATTTTCCTTTCTCAGATATTTTTTTTCTAACAAAGATGTAAGCAATGTGTTTGAAGGTTCAAAGGAGGGGGGAAATACTTCTGACTGGGAGATGTAGTAAGGCTTTGCAAAAGGTGACACTGATCTCTGAAGGATGAGTAGGTTTTCCAAAGACAGAGAAGAGCAAGAGTCTGCCCATAGAAATGGCATGTGGAGAGAGAGGGAGAAAGAGAGAGAGAGAGAGAGAGAGAGAGAGAGAGAGAGAGAGAGAGAGAGACGTTCTGAGACTAAAGGCTGGGGTTGGAGGTTAAAAGACTGACTCGTGGTTCTATCCCAGAAGGCTTGGGCTATACTGGAATCCACAGAATAGAATGAGCCATTCAAACGACCATGAAATGTAGCCTGTCTCTGGGTGCTGGGCACATGTGTGAGGTTCTTTAAATTCATGCATGAAATATCAAAGCACAAGGGCTTGTAACCAAAGGAAACACCCACTAATCATAGTTTTCGCCAGGAACACCCTAACTGACGTTTTAATTAACAAGCTGTTCTCCCCCCACTCCGTTTTTAATATAAGGACTTCTTGTTGCTTTAAATCTAAAATTAATTAAGTGAGAGTTCTCTGGAGTGGAGTATATGGCTCATGTTAAATGGACGGGAGTGATAAGGTAAGATATATGGATGGAAGTGGGGGGCTCGGGGGGCACTGAAAAACTCTTCGCCTCTGCAGCTGAGGCGAACGAAGGCAGCCACAGCCCACTTACTGACTGAAGACCTGGGGATCCTGGACTTTTTCCAAGAACTATTCCATTTGATAGTGCAGCCCAGCTAAGACCTAGGATTACAGAAGTTGCAAAGCCTTACATGACCTGGCCCCTGCCTGTCCCTCTAACCTTAATCTCACCATGTCCTGCCTTGTTCACAGGCCCAGCCACACTGGCCTTGATCTTTGTGAACATGACAAGCTCATGCCTCCCTCAAGACATTTGCACCTGCTGTTTTCTATGCTTGGGACACTGTCCTGGCACTTTTCCATGGCAGGTCTCAGGTGAGAGGTCACCTCTCTCTCTCAATACCGTTTCTAAGCGCCCTATCTAAAATACTATTCAATCCTTCCCCCCACCATTACCCTGATTTGTCTTTATAGCACTTACCACTAACTGAAATCGTGTGTCATTTACCTATTCACTCTGTCCCCCTCCATTAGCATGGCAATCCCAAGAAAGCAAGGATGTGTGCCTTATTCACCTAGGACACAGCTGATGCTCAGTAATTGTTTTTTAAAACAATGGAGGGATGCTGTTCATTCTACTTATAATGCTCTTCGCCTCCCATCCTTTCGTCCTCTCTCCCTGCCTTTGCCTGGCTGCCGCATGCTCACCTTTTGCTTTCAGCTTAAAAGACATTTTTTGACCTTTCTAGATTGGACTAGGCCCCTCTTTGATATTCTCCTTTTAGCATTCACCATAACAAAAATTAAAAATTGTTAGAATTGGTTATTTAATGTCCATCTAGAATGTAAGCTGCATGGGGGCAAGGAGTTGATGAAACACCCTTAACTAGTAGCTGCTGTCTAAATTTTACCTTTATCATCATCATCTCATTATCATGATGGAGGATCCTTCTGACAAAGGCAAACAGAAGGAAGATCTCCCAAGAGAGCCTCAGACACAGCCATGGTCTCACTGGGATATGTGACGGCGTCTGGGGACAAGCAGGGAAGGTGCTTGTGTGATCTGAGTTAAGGTCTACAGTCCAAGACAACTTAGCACAGCACCCTAAGCAAGTATACCATGGAGCCCCCTTCTTGCTATTGAAATTTGTTCCTCTAGGCAATGAGTCAGCTGTAGAGTATCTCATAATTCTGAGTATAACATATTTTATTTATCTATCCTTCTCTTGATGGACATTTTAGGCTGTTCATAATTTGTTGCTGTGACAAATTATTCAGTTAATTATCCCTTCACTCTCCTGCACCATCAGATTTCCCCCCTCTACTGGACTGTTCCACCAGCCAACAAACATACTGTAATTTCTCTCATCTTAAAAAGCAAAAAAAATAGTAATAATAATAATAATAAAATCTCTTTGTCCCTACATTCTGTTCCAGCTATCACTCCATTTCTTTGAACTGCTCCTCAAAAAGTTGCTGTTATTTGGCACCTCCACATTTTCTCCTTCTTCTTCTCTCCTGAGCCCACTGCCATCGGGTTCTGGTCCCCCTCTCCACCAGAACACTTGGTAAGGTTGCCATGTGGCCGAATCCAACAGTCAGTTCACTCATCCTCCTTAATCATTATTGCCTCCTTGAAAACTTTGTTCACTTCCCTTTTTCTTGGTCCTCTTTCTAAAAATGGCCATGTCTTCCCAGTCTTATTTTCTGATTTGTCTTTATCTCAATGTGCTCCAAGCAATGGCAGGTACCAGGACTCCCTCTTTGGACTTCTCTTCACCACTTACACTGCTTCTCTGGGCACTTCATCTGCCCCCATAGATCTAAGGACTATCTACACGCTGCCTCCCAAGTTTCTACCACCCACCTATCCGCTCCCCTCAACTCCAGCCTTATAAGTCCAGCTGCCTTCTTGACATCTTTGCTTAAATGTCTGAGAAGCTTATTAAAGGTAGAATACACATGCACACACACACACACACACACACACACACACACACACACACACACAATCCTGTTACTTCCACAGTCTTCCTCCACCTTCATAAATGGCGGTTCCATTCTTCCAGGTGCTCAGGCCAAAAGCCATGGAGTCAACCCGGACTCTGGTTTTTTTTCTCACACTCCGTATTCAATTTTTCAGCCAATCCTGTCACCTTCAGTACGTAGCCAGCATTGATTCTGGATACATTTCCACCACCACCACTTGGTCCAAACCACATCACTCCTCACCTACATTTTTATAACAGTTCTCTCACCTTGCACGCTTCCTGGGGTATTTTCAACACAGCAGCAGCAGCTGAAGCAATCTTTAGAAAACTCTGTAAGAACGTGCTGTTGCTCTGCTTAGAACTCTCCAATGGCTTCCCATCTCACAGAGCAAAGCCAAAATCCTTACGGTGACTGGCAGGACTCTGTATGAGCTGGGCCCTGGCTGCCCCTCTGACTTCATCTCTTACCACCCTCCCCCTACTCTCCCTGCTCCAGCCACACTGACCTACTTGCTGTTTCTCAGACTCACCACACCCTCTCCCCCCTCAGGGCCTTTGCACTGTCCAGTCCCTCTGCCCAAAAGGCTGCCCCCCCACACAGCCGTGTCCATGTGCTCCACTCTGCCCAGTGTCGTCTCACCAGAGAGGCCTTCCCTAACTGCCCCACCTGGAAAGGCAGCCCGTCCCCTGGGGCTCCCTTTCCCACTTACACAACCTCACTTTCCTCCATAGCACTCATCACCCTCTGACATACTCTTATTTATTGATTGATTGATTATTGCCCCAGTAGAATGTGAGCTGTATGAAGGGAGGGGCTACTGTGCATGTTGTTCTCTCCCTAGTGTGTAGCACACATAGCAGGTGGGTGATAAACATTTGTTGAATGAATGCACATCTGCATTGCATTTTTGTGCACACCTGGGCTTCTCCGGGTCAGACTCAGGAGGAGAACTGTTCATTGACAGAGTGCATTTTCAGTTTTCCTAGATACAGCTGAGCTGCTGTCCAGGGTGGCTGCCACTGAGCTTCCCTTTTTCCCAGATCGTCTCCAACACTTAACATTTTTGCCCGACTGATGGGTGGAAGTGGTACCATGTTGTTTTAATTTGTACACCCCTGATTATTAATGAGGTTGAGTTTCTTTTCATGTTTCTTATAACTTGCCTTTCATGTCCTTTGCACAGTTTCAGTTGGGTTGGCCTCTCTGGGCCTCCGTGGACTTCTGATAGCTGAGATATGCACAGATCCTTTCCAAGGTCCATTCCAGCCACGTTCTCTGATGCAATTCAGTTGACAATTATTTATTGAGCAGCTCTACGGGCCAGGCCCTTGTCTAGGCACTGAAGGTGTATCTGAAAAACACAGACAAAGCCTTGTTCTCTGAAGCTTGCATACTAGGAAGGAGAGGCAGAAAACGGACAAGGACACAAGTAAATGATATAAATTCAGACCATGCTCAGTGCCATAAAGAAGAGTGATGGGTGGGAAAGGTTGTCACAGAAAACCTTTCTGAGGAGAAGATATTTAGCTGGCATCTAAACGATGAGATGGCCCTGGTAATGGGAAGATGTAGGGAAATGCATTCCAAGCAGAAGGAACAGAAAGCATAGAGGCCGCAGATAAGTTTAGCAATTGTGAGGAAAAGGAAGAAGGCTGGGGAGGCTACAATGGAGGAAGAAAACATGCAAATATTTGGAGAAGAACATTCCAGTCAAAAGGAACAGCAGATGCCCAGGTCATCAGGAGGCGGAAGCCGGAAGGCTGTTTGGAGGGACCTACAGGGGCCGTGGGTGCTGGAGCAGAGGTAAGAGGAGGAGAGGGGCACGCACTGGGTCAGGGAGAGGCAGGGCCAGGGCTGCAGAGCCTTGGGCAGAGTTGTAAGCATTCTGGACTTTATCCTGAGATCAGCAGGCAGATGATGAAGGCTTTTATGCAGGACAGCCAGGTGCTCAGATTTGCTTCTTCAAGAGAAGCCACGTGAAGCATGAGCCGGAGGAGGACAAAAGCAGGTTGAAGGAGACGGGTTAGGAGGCTGGAGTAGACACTTGTCATTTCTATGAGCCTCTGAAAGCCTTGTCAGATTTGGGGACCCACCATTCGGAGAGTCCTATGGGGAGGCAGGGCCAGCTCTGCATGCCACAAGCTGAAATGGCAGGGACTTGCTCTCCTTGTCCCCTACAGCTAGAGCAGGGGATGAGCTGGAACAGTCACCTTGCTGCACCTATCTGGGATTTGGATCTGGAAGTACTGCCACAGAGAACCAGGGCCATTCAGAAGTCACTCCACCAAGGGGGTGTTGGCATACAGCAGTTATGACGGTCACCGTGACCTTCGGAGCTGGTTCTATCCTGTTCTCATGCAGACCGTGGGACTGATGACACTGGGGTGTCCAGGAAAGCAAAGCCCCATCCAAAGGGACAGCCACGGCTCAGCCCCAGGGACTGAGACCAGGCTGGAAATTAAACCCCGCGTGGCCAGATCGTCACACGTCCCAGAAGAAGCTGGAAAGCCAAAGTGTCTTGTAAATCTCCCAGTTTTTATGCTGATTACAAATTTAAAATTTTCAAAGCCTGCAGGTTGGGGCAGAGAGGTCAGACATAACTCTCCAGCCACCAATTCATAACCTCTCCTACTAATGTTTTATCCTTTTGAAATCAGGAAATCCTTCCTTCCATCTCACACGGTGAAAGGGGGAGCATTTTCACAGAGGGCTAGGAGACAGAAGTTTCTTGGCTAAAAGGAAGCAGCTGAGCTTCCACTGTTCCCTAAAGTCCACTGTTCCACTGTCCAAGGGCAGAAGTGCAGCTGAGTCCAGAGAAAGGGAAGTGGTGGCCCGTCTGGATTAAAGTCTCATGGCTGGGGAAGGCCAAGAGCAGGGAGAAGCTCAAATACTCAGCTGTAGGATTGGCAACCTCTCCGGAGATGCCCTATGTGGGTGGGTGGGGGGGCAGCTGAAGCCTCTGAGACACCCCCCACCACCACCACCATGCACTGAGCAATCATTTCTGGAATAACTTCAGATTCAAGCAGCTTTTGTAAACTGCCCCGTTTAAATTAAAACAAATCAATATGCTTTCTAAAATTTAGTCTCAGCTAAACAGCTGTGACAGTTCATAGCAACCTGAACTTGAAATGAACCCACCCTACGTATAAATAAAGCCTTTGATGTCTTCATTAGTTTCTCACATGCCATTTTTTCACAGTCTATCAGGCTAAGTGCTTTGCAACTTATATATATTTTTGCAGGAGGAGTATTTAACCTTCTGATTAGTCACCGCAAGCAGCACAATGACAGAAACCCTGATTTTGCACACAATGAATTTATTGATAGATTTAGCCCATTAGCTGTATTTACCTGTCAGTTCTATGGACACTAATGAGTTGTTTTTCAAGGACTAATGAGAACTGTAATGGCTAATGGATGTTTACAGCTTCACCGCGCTGCACCATGTGATGCCGTGAGCACCCGCTCCCGTCCCTCTGAGTCTTTAATTGGCACCATCAGAGGGCTCTTTAATTACATTTGAACAGACAATACAGATCCCGGCCAAATCAATGGGAGGAAGGCAGTGGGATTCCACAGGAAGCCGGTCACTCGAAGGGGCAGCCGCCCCGGGCTCCAGCCGGCACTGTGGCTTCCCTGTGACACCCTTTGGCGGGAGGAAGTGTTAAAGAATGTCCACGTAGGATATGTCTCCACAGACCAACTTCCCAGCTCATCCCTTGGGCTTGTAGAGCAGGGCTGGAGGGTGTTGTCCTGCCAGGGGCGTGAGTACCTTCCACAACCTGGGAGCCCTCCAGGCATTGGAAAACCGTGCATCCTTGAGTTTAGTTAAACAGTTTTACTCATTGAGGACATGTCTTCATACGTGTCATATCCAAAGAGTGGCCCTGGCTAAGATTAATATTAACCAGATTTTAACATTAGTAATGAAGAATCGGCTGATGATAAACTAATGAAGAAAAACCTGGTATTTGCAATACTTATTCACTCATTCACACATTTACCATTTATCAAGTACCCTCTAAAAATAAAAATACAGCAAAAAGGGTAAAAATACAGTCATATCTCACCAAATAGGTGAATAAAGGTAAAGAGCACCTAAATTTATGGAATGCGTTATAAAAGAAGTGTAAGTATTAATATATTATTTTTAATTGTAGAAAAACTCATTGCAAAGACAATCTTTCCGTACCACAGTCCCATACGTGCCGGACCTACTGTTACAAGTTTCTGATCAAAGTCAAGACGCCAGATGGCTAAGAACACCTTGTTCCTTTTGGCAGATGAAGCTGCCATTGACCAGTTCTTCACAAAAAGGGCCGGGATCAGCTTGGCTGATGCATCAAACCTATCAGAGGAGGCTGATGAGAACGGGGAGGAACCTGTGGATTGTTTCATAACAGGAGCAGGTGATGGGGATGGAGAAAAGTAAACTGGTGTGATGGGATGGGTGGGTTGGAGGGGTGCCACTGAAAGAGGATATTTGTTTGTTGACCCAAAGGGGTCACACAAAGATCACAGGGCATAAGACATGGAAGGCAGCTAATTGAGGACCAATCTACCTACAAGTGAATCTACTGCTGGATGTGCTCTCCCACCAGCCTTGATTTTTCCCAGCGCCCTCGCCAATCCTGATGGGGAGACCTCCCTTTTCTCGGTGCTTCCTATGGGCCATGAACACAGTCAATGTGGTGATGAAGGTTGCTCCTTGAGAAATCAGAAGAGCAGTTTCCATAGAGAAGTGGGGGCGGCAGCCAGATTGCACAAAGATGAAGGAAGGAGTGGGTGGTGAGGAAGTGGCAGCAGTGACAAGTTGAATGATGGATAGAGACAGAGCAGTTGCTCAGGGGGTCAGGAGGACCTGAGCACATTTATAAGTTTCTGGGAAGATGTCAACGGAAAGGGAAAGATTGGAAATGCAAGTAAGGAGAGATGACTGATGGAGTAAGATCTCAGAGGTATCAGGAGTTGGGTTAGAACAGAACAACAGAAAGAGGAGGAGGGATTGGCCTCAAAACAAGAGAAGGACCTACTTCCCATAGCAAAGGGGGTGCAATGAAGATGCCCCATGTTTTTCAACAGGAAAAGAGAGAAATGAAGGGCGCTTCAGTCTTTCCTTGTTTTGTTCTCTGAGAAGACCAGGAGACCTCACTCATGTTGGCCCCATACCTGGAAGAGAGTGAAGAAGATTTGGAACAGTCACACTAGGGCTCTCAACCAGGGGTCACTCAGAATAAAAGGACTGGAGAGGGCCCCATTTGGGAGACTCAATCAGCAAGGATACCTGGCTCTGCCCAGGAAGGAAAAGAACCAGTAGAATGGTTTTGCCAGAGTTCAGGATTGGCAGGGAGCCATGTGGGACGTCAAGGGCATGAAGGAGGCTTTGAGGTTGTGAGACCATTGATGGAAACGCTGACCATGGGGTCACAGTTGGGAATCTAGAGGAGGATGAATAAAGAGAATCAAGACAAACAAGGGAGTAAAGAGCCTATTGAGGATGAAGAGAAGGTTCCGAGGAATTAACCAGGATATAGGAATGGCAAGGGAATTTGGGGGTCAGTGGACTCTCAGGACTGACTGAAGACTCATTCAGTGACCAACAGGATTCTTCCCCAGACCCGGGCTCCTGTCCTTCCTTGAGACCATCCTAATCAGGGATGGGAAGCCATAAGCAGCCTTTTCCTTCCTCATAGCAGGCATGGGTCAGAGTTATTTGTGTTGCTTCATGAGGCCCAACATCTGGTGTTCTTGGGGTGAATTCTTGGCTTCCTTGTGCCCCCAAGTCACAGCTTTCCTCCAAGATATAGCAGGGTTCCCACTTCACTTATTCCTTGTTAGAACAGAAGCATTCCCAGATCCCAGCCTGTAGGAATAGACTCACCATGACCCTTTTTCTGCCTGGATCTCGTAAGTCCCTTCCTCAGGGAGATGGGGACCTATATTGGGTCCTTTGAGGCAGACATCAGAGAGACTCAACACCACTGCCTAAGTCTTGGGAACAGTCCTAGCCCCCTGGAGAGGAATCTTTGGATAATGATGTCCTCAGCTGCATCAAGCCAGAGTTCACAGCCCCTTTGCCTCTGAAAAGTTTCTCTAGGGATGATGAAGCCACAAAGGACCATGTTGGAGGCATTGGGATGGAAGCCTGAGCTGGGAGTTGTGGTCACTGAGGAAAGGCGAGAATGGTGGGCATGAGGAGAAGAGAACTTGGGGTGGGTCGCGCCCATCTAGCACTTCATTCATTCAACAAGCATTTATTGAGCAAATACTACTGAGTGCCACGTTCTGTGCTTGGCAGGGGGGTGCCCAGACAGATAAGACACAGCTCCGAAGAAAAGAAGCAAACAATATGATGTGAGTGTTGTGGAAATGAAAGGAAAGGTCGCTATGGGATGAGAGGGCAGGCTACCCACCCAGCCCAGTGGGGTCGGGGAAGGCTTTTGGGGTTGGAGGAAGGGATGAGTAAAATTAAGTGGGAGACGCATCTCTAGGACAAAAGACAAGAAGGCATTCATTCATTTTTTTCCACTGGCTCTCTCTACAAGGCATAATTCTAGGGGCTGGAGATACAACAGTTAACAAATGAGCCCCAAATCCCTGTCTGCATTGAACTTACATTCTAGGGTAAAGGTGACCATGCTGTATTCGGGGGACAACAGGTTTTTCAACACAATTAAAACCAAAGGTCTAAAGGGTTAGGAACGAGAGACAAGAATGAGGAGGTGTATGGGGGTGAAATTGTCTGGGCCTTGTATTCCATAAGGAGTTTGGAGCTTAGCCTGAAATCAGAAGAATGACAGAAGAATTTCACACAGCTGCAATCTGCATTTTAATTAGGCAGTAATAGGAAAGGCTGAAGGTAGAGTTAAGACTTGACATTGAAAGACTAGTTAAGAGACTGTTGCAGTACTCTAAATAAGAAACAAGAGGACTGCAGTGGGGATGGAGAGAAGTAGATAAATTCGAGGGATTTTTAAGAGGTAGAGTCAACAGAAGTGGATGACCTGTTGGACAAGAAGAAAAAGAGGAACTTGGGATAACGCCCAAGTTTTCCATGTGGGTCTCTGGAGAGATGCGGGTACCGAGCAGAACATAGAAGGAAGTGGAGATTCAAGGGGCAAACGATAACTTTTTGGAGTTTTGGGTTTAAGCTGCTGGGCGTCACTGAGCAGCCATGCTGGGAGGTTGTGTACAGGTCTGAAGCTGCAGAGAGAAACCTGCATTGTTGAGTCATCAGAGGCTCAGAGCAATGGGGGCTGAGTCACAGGCGTGGGGAGGGTGAGAGTGCTTAGGGAGAGTGGTTATAGTGCAGAGAGGAGAGCTAAAGACAGCACCTTGAGGATCACCAGCACTGAAGGGTAAGAAGGGCTGAGGCAGAGGAGCTTGGGAAGACAAGAGGAGATCAAGCGACATTGGTCATGAGGCGTGGCTAGGTGTCAAGTAGCTCAGAGAAGTCCTGAAAAGGCTGGCCATAAACCTTACATTCAGATAAAGCAACATGGAGGCCTCGCTCCTGGAGATTGGTTTCCATGAGCATGAAGATGAGTGTGGAGGGAGAGCGGCGAGAGGGAAGGTGAGGAAGTGGAGATGGGGCCCACCCTTCTATGAACCTGACTTTGAAAAGAAGAGAAAAAACGCAAGGAGGATAAGTAATCATTGGGTTGAGGGAGGGAGATTTTATTTTTAGATTAAAAATGTTGAGTTTTTTCATAATCCAAGAAGAAATATCCAGGTGAGAGAGAGAAAGCATGAGGTTGGAATTATGAGACAGGGAGGAGGTGACGGGCAGAGTGGGATGGATGGGAAGTCTGGGGGCTGGGTGCAGGCATACATTCAGGATTGGCCTGGACAGAAGAGCAGGAAGGACAGCTGTGCCTCCTAGGTGGGAGGGAAGAAGATGGACATGGTTTTGGATATGGATAGGTTTGTGATGCAGAAGATGGAAGGGAGGGGAGACATGGGAGGAGGTCTTCAGCCACCTCATGGTGAGTGTGGGACCCCAGTGGCCAAACTCAGGACATGGCAGGAGCCTAGAACAGCCACATCTGGTGCACTGGGCATCATGGTGGCAGCCAAGAAGGTACCTTAGGATGAAGTCAGACCAGAGCGGTGCATCAATGGCCTCTGTGAAGCAGATGGGAGCGAGGGAGGAGATTGAAAGTGGGCAGAGTGCAGTGGGTGCTTTCAGCATCCTAGATTTCAGTTTCTTGTGTCTTCACCTACCTTCTCTCCCCTCTGTTTTTGAAGCCCTCTGGAGCCCACTGCAGCACCACAGAATCTCACCAGCTGGCAGGAAGCTCCAAGCTGCCCCCACCATGGGGAAAAATGTGGTCCCAGGGTTGGCACAGAAACAAAGGTGCCATCTCCAGAGGGAAGCAGCCTGTGCTGCGTCAGTGTGCCCAGGCTACTGTCGGCCTGGATGACAATACAGAATTTTGATTGTGAGGAGGAAAGGAGAAGAGAAGAGCATGAGGGAGGGCGGAGGAGAGATGAAGAGAGGAAGGAAGGAAACATCTGTCTCATTCATACTCATTGTGTGGTGCTCTGGGAATATTCACTTACTTAATTCTGAAACCAACCCTGTGAGGGTATTAGCCCTACTGTAGAGATAAGAAACCCCAGGCTCTAGCTGGTGACTCTAGAGTCTGCAGCGAGATGGTGAAGAGCCAAGATTTCAGTCCAGGTCTTCCTTCCCCTGTGGCAGCTGCCCCGCCCACAGCACACACTGCTTCCTCGAGATTCTGCCTCTGCCACCACTCTTAGACCTACAGTGACCTGCACACAGCTGCAGTCACACACTGTCCCTGAGCCACAGTCACTCCGAGGAGGGCCTCCTGCCTGTGGTGGCCAGGAAGGGAACAGCACTGCAATCACACACTACTAAATGTAAAAGTTAAATTTTGTTTAAAAGCACTTCCCTTGGAGCCATAAGACATAGGTGAGTTCAGCTCCTGGCTCTAAGACCCACCAGCTGTGCGACCTTCCTTCGAGATGTCACTTCACTCTCTAAGCCTCAACTTCCTCCTCTGTAAAACAAGACCCCCTACCTCCTAGTTTTGTGGGAAGGGTCAGATACAATTAGGGGCACAGTGGTAAATGTTTAATAGCAAGCTCTCCAAAAAGAAGAAGGAGGCGGAGAAGGAGGAGGAGACACTGCCCAGTAGTGTGTGCTGATTTCTGTGGTATAAACACCATGGCTGATGTCAAGCTACTGCTGTGAGATCCCCGGATGTGGACTTGGAAGGAGACGTGGGTAACACCCCATCGTATAGTACTTCCTCCATACAGACACAACAGACAGAAACAGCCTCTGGAGTAATCTCTAGAGGAGAGACAATAATAAAGTAATTAGAAAATCTGGCATTTTTTAGCATTTATTGCCTTTGTTTTAAATATAATTTATTTAATTATGTTATCTAATTTAATATTTAATGATGGCTGTGTTTAATGACTGGTTCACAAAATTCCTATAATGAAGCAAGCACCTTTCATGAGCCAGCCCCAGCACACACGCCACGGACAATGGTGGCGACACTGGTGCTGAGTTAAGCGGTGGAGTTGGGATTCAAACCCAGGTCTGACTGACTTCAGAGTCCACGCTGCCACCAGCTTCCTACCCACACTGCAAGGCGGGGACCTGGCTGCCTAGAATGGCTGCTCAGCCCCAGACCCTGTTGGGGCAAAGTGGGGGACATGCTGATCAGCAGGCACCACAGTGAGAAGCTTGTCGTGACCGCCTTCCTACCACTGAATAAGATTTGGGTTGAGCTTCGTGAACAGCCACCTGCCCTGCCTCTGTTCATCAACGCCAGTACAACTTTTGTAATAAATCCTATTTCTGGGACCCAGCATTAGTTGGTCTTCCCAAGAGTCAGACCACTGGTCAAGTCCCTCCCTTTCATCCACCTCAACCTCCCATCTATCAAAATGAGCGAGTTGGACCGGCTGACCTTGAGAATCGCTTCCAGATCTGGAGCCCTCAGACCTGACTTCATACATAAGTGATGCAGGAGGCTCTGACAGCTTCCGAGCTAGGGGGTGACAGGATCATGGCAGAAGCCTGAGGGTCTGCTAAAGGGAGTCGGACAGGAGACAGAGGCCAGACAGGAAGCAACTACGCTAGTCTCCTTGAGAAGCCCCAATGAGGCAGCTGAAAAGGCGACAGGAGAGCACTTCTTCTCCCAGTGGAACAACGTACCTGCCTGGGAGTGAGCATGCCCCAGCGCTTGGTCCTGCTCCCCGCTCTGACATTCGTGATAACAGCCACTTCCTTCACCCATGTGCACATCACGCTCTTCGTCTATAAAGTGGGGAGACTGAACCACATGGCATTTGACTTCTGTTTGCTCTAGGTATAAAGACCCAACTTCAGGTGAGGAGATGGAGAAAAGGGGAAAGGTGTGGGATGTGCGACCACTGACCTAGAGAGAGCTAACGGGAGAGGAGGAGAGCCCATGGCTCAGTACTCTCAGCCTCCGTGGTGCAAAGATGGTAAGAGGAGTGTGTGTGTGGGGTGGGGGTGAAGCTTTGGAAGCCTGTGTGCATGGTGTTGCCAGTACCTCCAATACACGGATAGCACCTAGCACCCCAGCCCAGGGGTAGTCTTGGGGCCTGAGCACGAGGGTGAGTGCTGCCTGGGGATGCTAGAAGGATGCTGGGCTGATCTTTGCAGTGTTGCCATGGAACCCCAAGAGAACTGTAGGCTGGGAAATGACTCCTGGGTGCAGCTACATCTTGAAGGAGCCTGCATCACGCCTTTGGCAGAATATTAGGTGGGAGTCTCAGTACACAATGAGCTATTGTTCTTTGAGGCTTTACACGAAATCTGTTTCCAAGGTTTTATGAATCATTTTGCTGCTGATCTTAAAAAAATAATAATATACAATCCCCAGTGGAGGAAGCCTTCAGCTTATTTTCTCTGAGAGAGGGACATGAACTTAGGGAGAATTTTTTCCTGTGTCTTGCCTGCACAGACACTTGATCTTCCCCACAACTGTCAGAAAAACCTCTTTGAAGGCTGTGATGCTGCCTGTGGCACAGGCCACCTTAGCATTGAACCTCAGCCTGGGAAGGAAAGTGTGGATCCTGAGGAGAGAACAGAAAAGTCCCAGACTCAGGGACTGCCAAAGAAAATTAATGACAAGCCTCTCAAGCTAAGGCCAAGCAGTTCCTGTGTGACCTGGGCAGTCCCCACATAGGCCTGAGACCCCAGGAAGTCCAGCTCAGCAGGAGCAGCCTCTGCAAGGAGGTCTCCCAGATGTATGAGTATTTGCCTTTAAGTAAGCAAGTTCTTCTATGTTTGCCAAGAACTCACTTCCCAGAATGCAATGCAACTCATGGTCAAGCAGACTTCCCTGCTTTATTCTTCACTCACCTGCCTTCTTGCCCACTTATCTTTCTGTGTGTCTGCTGCCCTACTGGCTGAAGCTTCTCCTTGAAAACCAGACTACAGATCATGTAGGAATAGCCTTGGACTCCAGTTACCAAAGGCTCATTAGCTGTGCCACTTAAGGTGTCCCGGCTTCTAAGCATTAGCTAGAGTCTTGGGTCTCGTTCAGGCCACCTACCCCACCCACCTGACAGCAGGTCTTAGCAACTTGCTGAATCAACTGTCAAGAGCTGAAACCCACACCAAACAGTAGTCTGGGGACCTGGAGGAGTGAAGTGCTCATTTATAAGGTGGTCTCTCTGGGTTTTGTTTTTCCAAATGGAAAATGAGGTACTTGTCTAGAGGTCATCTGTCTCTGCCTCTGTCATCAGTGTGAACCCCATTTCCGACTTCCCAGCAATGGCTGCATTCCTTCTTCTAGTCTGATTCTTGACCTTGACACGTCCCAGCTTTTGCTTCTCCCTCCCCATATGGACTCAGCCCCACCTCAGTTTCTCCCCCTCTCCCTGTAGTTCCAACTCTGAACCGCCCTCAGCCCCAGCCCCAGCCAACGTTCCCCTTGCCTCCCGGGCCCCACTCAGTCCCTGCCTCTTCCAACCTGCTGGCTCCTCCTTGCAGATGGTTCCAGCGCTGGTTATTATTTAAGCGAGCTGCTTCTGGCTCACATGTTAATTAAAACCCGCTGTCCAAAATCTCTTGGTACAATTTGCAGTGTAATCTGTAGCCTCTAGTGCATCATTGTATCTCTATTAAAAAGGATTCTCTGTAATGATGCGGGGATTTAATTAGTTTCTTTGCCAATGTTGTAAAACACAGTGATAAACGAGCCAACAGGTCTGCGGATCATTATTCTCCTCAAGATGAGCTTATTAGCTGATTATGAATCATTAACAAAGTCTACATGGGATTTTCTTATCTAATTCAACACAATTTTTAACATTCAATGCTCAACATCCATTTCTTTCCACCAGCAACATTGGGTGGTGATTGCAATCTGTATGTATGGCTTCCTATTCTCCGCTTGGGTTTTCCCCCCTTAGTATTTAATTTTAGATATAGTGAGGAGGAGAATGCAATATATGGTCTCCAATATTTAGATACACATTATGGTCTCCATTACATATATTTATGTACATAAGCATATTGTGATGAATTCAGAGTCCCATTTTATGGAGGGAAACAGCCACCGTGAACTAGGAGTGTGTGTGTTTGCATGTGCACACTTGTGTATGTGTGTCTGTCTGTAGTAGAGGGGCATCCTGGAGCTGTATGAGTTCCTATGTGCCTGGATGTGTGTGTCTGTGTAGTCGTGTGTGTGTGTGTGTGTGTGTGTGTGTCTGTGTGTGTCCACAGGCCTGTGGATGGTGCTTACTTGTCCATTATGCATCTTGTGTATCCATGTGTGAGCACAAAGGTACATGCACATAGAAGGGAGCTTAAAGACAGAGAAAATTCTGGACAGGTATTCAGACTAACATTATTCAACTATTCCATGAGATGTCAGTATCCCCCAAAAGTTCCAGGGGCCTCTCCTACCTTTCCAACTTGGAGTCATTCACTGTTCAGTCACCACACCTAAGGGTAACTGATGAAGGCCAGGCAAAGTGCCTGGCTCTACTGACCCTTATGACAGCTCTGTGAGGTAGGGGGTACTCTCTGTTTTACAGATTAGGAACCGGGTTCAGTGAGGTTGAATGGCTTGCCCGAGGTCATAACTAGGAAATGGTGGAGTCAGGATCTAACGTAGTCTGCTTCATTCCAAAGCCCTTTCTGATGTTGGCCTCCTCCTGGGTGTTGGCTGCTTCTTATCAGAGAACTCTCTGGTTCCTTGGGGACCAATGTGGGCCCCGCTTTCCCTACAGCACCACCTCCAAACACACACGCTTTTAACAGGCTGACATCAGGAAGAGCAGCTAGTGCATCCAGGACAAGGAACCCCAGTGGAGTACCTCTGTGGGCTGAGTCTCATCAGTTTACATCCTTCTCTTATGCCTTTTCTTTTTGGCAAGCAAGTGGCATCACTTGAGCCTTCAGCTACTGTGACCACAGCTACTGTTGCTAAAATGTATGACAGCCAATTAGGTACCAATGATGGGAAGAGAAGAAAACTGGCATTATCACATCAAAATTGCAATGACCAAGAGACTATGTGGGAGACAACATGCACATGAGCTCAACTGTCACAACTCAAGTGGCTTGAAAGCCTAGCAAACTCAGACCTCAAACACATAGGCCAGAGGGAAACAAGGAAAGTTAGCGTTGAGTATGACAGGTGTTACAGGGAGAATTGTGTCTGCCCCCCGCCCCAATTCATATGTTGAAGTCCTAATCCCCAGTACTTCAAAATGCGACTGTATTTGGAGATAGGGTCTCTACAGAGGTAACTAAGCTAAAATAAGGTCATTAGTGTGGGCTTGAATCCAATACGATTGGTGTCCTTACAAGAAGAGGAAATTTGGACACAGACACATACTGATAGAAAACCATGTGAAGACACAGGGAAAAGACAGCCATCTACAAGCTGAGGAGAGAGACCTCAGAGAAAACCAATCCTTTCAACATCTTGATCTTGAAATTTTAGCCTCCAGAATTGTGAGAAAATTAATTTCTGTTGTTTAAGTCACCCAGTCTGTGGTCCTTTCTTGGCAGCCCTGGCAAATTGATACAGGGAGGAAAACCTTACACAGGATAATTTTTCATCCAATTGTTAATGCAGTGTCCACAGAAAGGCAATGAACAGGTGCATACTTGAGTGTCCATACCCAGGTGGGTCCAATATGACCAGGTAAGCAAAGCAGTGAACAGCTAGGTGATAATAAATGCTCTAGATGAAGTAGAGTGTTTCCAAGTGATTCATCCATTCAAAGAAGGAACCCAGGATAGTGAAAGTGCTGAAAGAACTTAGAAGGTGTCAGGGCCCAGCCAAGCGAGTGGGGCCTTAGGGAAGCTCATATCCCAGTAGTGATATGAAGTTCTTGACAAGGACACAGAGATAGAAGATTGGTCATGCCAACAGAACCAGTATGGTGGCAGGTAAGATAAGGCTTTGCAAAGCTTTCCACAAGCCCATGGGAGCAAAGTAGGTGCTTCACAAAACTTTGTTGAATGACTGGGCATCAGTTAGCCACTATTTCTGTATCAGTTAGTTCTGCTGGGTAACAAAGTGTCCCAAAAACATAATAGCTTTAAACAACAACCGTTTATTATTATTCATAAGTCTGTAGGTCAGCTAGGTTTTCTACTTTCTGCCAATCTGGGCCAGGCTTAACTGATCTTCTCATGTCAGCAGCTGGAGTCAAGACAAGAGAGATGAGAGAAATTAAGACAAGAGAGCTAGTTTTGTACAGAGATCCAAGAGAGAGCTAATCTGGTTGTCACAGGGAAGGCAGAGGTACAAGAGAGGATGTGGAAACCAATAAGCACTTTTCCAGTCTCTGCCTCTATCACATTTGCAAACATCACATTGGCCTTAGCATGTCATGTAGCCAAGCCGAGAGTAAGAATAGGAGGGGACTCCAAAGTTACAGGGCAAAGGATTTGGATACAGAGAGACCAGTAGTAATTGGGGGCTACTGATGTAATCAACCTACCATAGGGAGTAAATCAATAAATGTTTGGAACAGAAGTCAATGGGAGCAAAACTAAATCCGGACTCATTTGCTGGTGGGATAAGGCCAGTTATTCCTCCTATCCTTGTTCAGGATTGGCTCAAAGTCTGTAAGAGTTGAGTCTTACCCTCTTCAGCTCTGTGGGTAGAGACTGCAAATAACCTCTGCTGGATGGCTCCTGAGGCTATACCTGGCCCCCACTTTATATGGTCAGAGTGCCACTAAACAGTGTGTGGAAATCTAAACATAGATTTCCTCATAGTGTTGCCCTGGGTTATTCTGCTCATTCTGTACACTCTGCCTTGACAAACATTCTCTCTCACCATCTCATCCACTTTTCTTCTGCCCTGACACAGCCAAAGACCCATCAGGAGTGGTGGCTTCACAGGACAATACCTTTAAATTGGGAATTGGGGAAATGGGAGAGAAAAATATCTCCTAAGGGGTATTGAAGTAGATATCAGACTCCAAGATGTGTAGTAGACATTTTAAAAGATTCTCCCAAGTTCTGATAAATATCTCACCACCATCAATGTTGAAAATTACAGATCTATATAAATAGATGATTTCCAAATCTAAATCTCTAGCCCAGATTGTCCTTCTGAGCTCCAACCCATAAATTCAGCTTTCTAAGTATATCTTCACTTGGATGTCCTACAGGTCATCACCACAAAAATGAAGTAATCCTCATCAAAATCTGATTTGCCTCCTCTGATCCTTATCTTGATCAATGGCTTCACCACTCATCTAGTCACCTAAGCTTAAAATCTGGAAGTCACTTTTGACTCCTGCTTCTCCCTCACTATTTCAACCCCACCCTATATCTCTATCATTAGTAAGTTTTTGTCATTTCAACCATCTACAGCCGCCCAAAGAGTATTTCAGAAAATAAAATCTATTCATGTCACTCCTTTGCTTATATGTCTTCAGTGGCTCCCCAGTACCCATACATCTTCACATTACTCATAGCATCTTACAGGACCTGTGCCCTGTGTAGCCTTCTAGCCTCAACTCCCTCCACTCTCCTTAGCTTTCTAGCCTCGACTCTCCAATTTCCTGGGTGAATGTTATCTTCTCCATCTCATTCCGTGCTTTAAATGGCATCTTGACTTCACCCTGAGGCTTTTGCATATGCTATTTCTTCTGTTGGGAATCTCTCTCATATCACCCCGTATTGCTAGATTGCTCCTTGTGCTTCAAATATCAACCCAGAAGATAGTTCTCCACCTAGACACATATCATAGAAAGCCTGTACAGTATTAAGAAAAAAAAATAAAATCTTGCAACTACCAAAAGAAAAGACAAATAATTTACAGAGGAATGATGCCTATAGTGACAGCAAAATTTTCAGCAGCATCAATATATGGCAAGAAGATAGTAAAATAGCAGCTTTGAAGTGTTAAAGGAAAATAGCTGGCAATCTTGAATTTTATACCCAGATAAATGATCATTCAAAGTAAGGGGAAACACAACTTTTCAGACATACAAACACTATGAGTTTCCTAACTCATTAAAGAATTATTAGAGACTTGCAGTTTCATCTCCAACTAAAGTTAGACCTCCCATACTTACAACAACAGCAAAAAGGCTAAACAAACTGAAAATCAATGACATCTCTTGGACCCATTAGAAAATTAAAGGCAAAGGGCAAACTACTGCTCTGAAATATGGAAAGACAGGGGAATACAAAGAATTAGAGCTAACATCAACTAACTTGGAGCAAAAGCTACTAGAGCCATAAATGGTAGGAACATTTAAACAGTAATTTTGATGAATTGCTGGAAGTGAAGTGTAAAATAGTGTGAGCCAGAGCCGTAGTCATAGGGGGCTTTGTATTTTTGTGTGTTTTACCTCCAGGAACCCCAACAAGTTGTCATGGTGAAAAGTCAAGGGGAAAAAATTCATGTTTCTATTAGAGGGTAAGGAAAAGTCACCACTTTGAGATAATGCCCAGAGCATTCACTTTAACAAAGGTATATTTAAGGGAAAGATTTTACCAGACATTTATCTGATGTGGGGGAAAGGAACTTATCTAATTCCAGCCCCCTCTAGCCTTCCCGTCTCATGTAAAGGGGGAAAAAAGGTAAGAAACACTTGTGAAGGTCACGGACAAGGGACACAGGTGCACTAAAGACTGGGACTTAATCACAGGATTATAGAATTCTTCTCTCCCACACCTTACCACCACAGCAATAGGGCTCCAATATAATAACAGTGAATTACAGCTGAAACAACAGTAAGACTCAGGCTCTATTTAAGAAGGAGTTTTTAGGGAAACCCAAAGACAACAAGTAAGACCAAAAACAAGGATACTAGAGGAAACTAAAACCTTTGACACCTGCAGCTACAGCTAACATTAAACACAGCCCAACTCCTAGTCACATTAATGTAAAACCTCATACTAAAGGCCTATTCATCACCAGTATACCTGCTCTGCACGAAATATTTAAACGAGGCTTTCAAGGAGAGAAAAAAATCTGTAGGTCAGAAATTTGGATCTGTGTAGGGAAAGAGATCATCAAAGCAGGAATAAATGATGGTAAAATAAATATTTTATTTATCTTGTTAATTGATCTAATAGGTTATTACTATTTATAAAAAATAATAACAGTAACAATCTATTAGGTGATTGTAGTATATGGGTAAGTGAAATGAAATGATAGTAATATAAAAAGGGACTGGAAGGAAGAATTGGGAATACCCTATCATAAGGTACTTTTCCTACCTGTGAAGCAGTATAGAGTTAGTTGAGACTGGGCTTAGACTACTTGTAAATGTATATTGCAAACTCTAGGGAAACCATTAAAATTTTTTAAAAAGAAGTATAATTGATATGCTGAGAGAAGAGAAAATGAAATCATATAAAATGCTCAATTAAAACCAGACAAGACATAAGCGTCCTTAACATGTATACACTTAATAACAGTACATCAAAATATGTGAGACAAAAACCAATAGAACTGCAAGGAGAAATAGACAAATCCACTATTATAGTCGGAGCCTTCAACACCCCTCTTTTAGTCACTGACAGATCAAGCAGGCAGAAAATCAGTTGAACTCAACACCACCATCAATCAACTGAATATAATTGACATCTATCGATTACTTCATCCAACAACAGAAGAACACACATTCCTCTCAAGCTCACATGAACACTCACCAACATAGACCACATCCTGGGCCATAAAACAAAACTTAACAAGTCTAAGAGAATAGAAACCATACAATGTCTACTATCAGATGACAATGGAATTAAACTAGAAATCAGTAACAGAAAGATAGGTAGAAAATCCCCCAAATACTTGGAGATTAAACAATACATTTCTAAACAACACATGGGTCAAAAAAGAAATCTCAAGAGAAATTTGAAAATATTTTGAACTGAATAAAAATATAACTCGTCAAAATTTGTGGAATGCAGTGAAAACAGTGCTTAGAGGGAAACTTATAGCATTAAATGCATATATTAGAATAAAAGAGGGATCTAAAAATCAACAACCTAAACTTCCACCTTAGAAAATTAGAAAAAGAAGAGCAATTTAAACCTGAAGCAAGCATAAGAGAAGAAGTGATAATTAGAGCAGAAATCAGTGAAATTGAAAACAGGAAAATAGAGAAAACTAACAAAACCAAAAGCTACTTCTTTGGGAGAATAAAAATCATTAAAATTGATGAAGCTCTGCATCCAGATCAGGAAGGGAGAAATAAATTGTATCTGTTTGCAGATAACATGGTCTTATATATAGGAAATTCTAAAGACTCTACACATACACATACACACACACACACACACACACACACAACTGTTAAAACTAAAAAAAAAAAAAAGAATTCAGTAAAGTTGCAGGATATAAAATCAGCATACAAAAATCAGTTGTGTTTCTATATACTAACAATGAACTATCTGAAAAAGAAATTAAGAAAACATTTCCGTTTATACTGGCATCAAAAAGAATAAAATACTTAGGAATAAATGTAACCAAGGAGGTGAAAGATCTGTACACTGAAAACTAAAAAACACTGATGAAAGAAACTGAAGAAGACACAAATAAATGGAAAGATGTGTTGATGGATTAAAATAATTAATTTTCTTAAAGTATTCATTCTTTCCAAAGCAATCTATAGATTTAATGCAATCCCTACCAAAATTCCAATGGCATTTTTCACAGAAGTAGAAAAAAAACAACTAAAATTTGTATGAAACCACAAAAGACCCTGAATAGCTAAAGCAATTTTGAGTAAGAACAAAGCTGGGGGCATTACACTTCCTGATTTCAAATTATATTACAAATTTAGTAACCCAAACAGTATGTTGCTGGCATAAAAACAGACCTACAGACTAAAGGAACAGAATAAAGAACCCAGAAATAAACCCAGGCATATATATGGTCAACTAATTTTCAACAAGTCTCCAAGAACACACAGTGGAGAAAGGCTAGACTCTTCAATAAATAGTGTTGGGAAAACTGGATGTCCACATGCAAAAGAATAAAACTGAACCGTTATCTTACACCATACACAAAAATCTACTCAAAAATAAATTAAAGACATAAACATAAGTCCTGAAACTATAAAATTCCTAGAAGACACAGAGGAAAAATCTCCTTCCCATTGGTCTTGGCAATGATTTTTTGGATTGGACACCAGAAACATGGGCAACAAAAGCAAAAATAAACAAGTGGACTACATCAAACTAAAAACTTTCTGCACAGCAAAGGAAAAAGAATAAACAAAATGAAAAGGCACCTTATAGAATGGAAGAAAATATTTGCAAAGCATACATCCAATAAGGGATTAATATCCAAAAAATGTAAAGAGCATATACAACTCAATATCAAAATAAAATAACCTGATTTAAAAATGGGCATAGGACCTGCATAGACATTTTTCTAAAGAAAACATGCAAATGGCTGATAAGTATATAAAAACATGCTCAACATCACCAATCATTATGGAAATACAAATCAAAACCGCATGAGGTATCACCTCACACCTATTAGAATGGTTATTATCAAAAAGTCAAATGATAAAAAGTGTTGGCGAAGATGTGAGTAAAAGGGAACCCTCTATGCCATTGGTGGGAATGTAAACGGCTATAGCCACTATGGTAAATAGTATGGAGTTTTCTCATAAAATTAAAAATTTTATGATCTAGCAATCCCACTTATGGGTATATATCCGAAAGAAAGAAAATCACTATCTCAAAGAGATATCTGCCCTCCCTTGTTCATTACAGCATTATTCACAATAGCCAAGATATGGAAATAACCTAAGTGCTCATTGACAGATGAATGGATAAAGAAAATGTAAGATATATACATATATATACCATATATGTATACATATGAATATTCATATATATGAATATTATTTAGCCTTAAAAAAGAAGAAAATCCTGCCATTTGTGACAACATGGATGAAACAGAAGAACGTTCTACTAAGTGAAATAGCCAGATACAGAAAGACAAATATTGCGTGATCCCACTTACATGTGGAATCTTAAAATTTTTTTAAATTCAAACTCGAGTAACAGAGAATAGAAGTGGGGAGTGAGGGAAAAGGGGAGATGTTGACCAAAGTGTACAAACTTTTAGTTATAAAATGAATAAGTTCTGGAGACCTAATGTACAGCATGGTGACTATAGTTAACGTACTGTATACTTGAAGTTTGCTAAAAGGGTAGATCATAAGTGTTCTCACCACCACACACACACACAAATGGCAACTATGTAAGGTGATGGCTATGTTAAATAGCTTGATTGTGGTAATCATTTCATAATATATACATATATCAAAACATCACATTGTACATCTTAAATATAAACAATGCTTATTGGTCAATCATACCTCAATAAAGCTGGAGAAAATTTTTCAAAAATTTAGTGTTTTCAGGAAAAATGAAATATAAATGGCTTGTAACTATATTAATGTATGCTCATTTACGATTAAGAAATACAAACTTAAATAATGAGAACAAAGAACAATGGTAAATCTCTAGCCAGGCTGATCAAGAAAGAAAGAGAGAAGACACAAATTACCAATATTGCAGTGTTGCCAGGAAAATAAGACATAACCAGAAAATAAGCCCTAGCATGATTTTTCAGATGACATCCCCTGAACATCAGCCCTAATGTGTCTTTTGGAGCAAAACTTAATATAAGATCAAGTCTTATTTTCAGGGAAACACGGTAGAAATGAAAGAAAAGTCATCACTACTGATCTCACTGACATCAAAAGAATAATAAAAAAATTCTATGAGCAACTCTACACCCACAAACTTGATAACTTAGATGAAATGAACATATTCTTTGAAAAACAAATTACCAAAGCTCACAAAAAATAATCTGAATAAACTTACATCCACTAAAGAAATTAAATCAATACTCAATATCTTTCCAAAAAAGAAAACACCCGGCTCAGATGGTTTCATTGCTAAATTCTACCAAACATTAATGAAAGAAACTATATCAATTCTCTACAGCGTCCTCCAAAACACAGAAGCTGAAGGACCACTTCCCAACTCATTCTATGAGGCCAGTATTACCGTAATTCCAAAACTGAATAAAGATATTACAAGACAATTTTTACTTGTGGCGATAAAACTAAATTAGAAAGCAACCATAAAAGTTAATTCAAAACAAAATAAACATGTTGAAAACTTTAAAATGCATTCTTAAATAACTCATTGTGAAAGAAGACAAAACAATAAAAATTACAAAATATTTAGCATGGACTGACATTAAAGGTTGCATATTAAAACTATGTAGTTAGAAGAGTACTTAGAAAATAATTTGTAACTGCAAATGCACTGATTAAGACATTTAAAACCAGAGAAAATAAATGACCGTTGCTCAACTCAAGAACCAATAAAATGTTCATAAACAGAAATGAGATACAAGAAAGGAAATATTAAAATTAAGAGTAGAAATTAATTAAATAAAATGAAAACAATAGAAAGGATCCACAAGACAAAAACTATTTCTCTTTTTGGGAAAAACTAATAAAATAGGCTGTCAACAGACTGAAAAAGAGAACAAAGAAAAAAGGCATAAATATCCAAAATTAGGACTAAAATAGAGATTTTAAAACAATCATAATAGAATACATTCAGCTTTATGTTTTTAAATTTGAAAACCCGAAGAAATTTTATATTTCTAGGAAATAAGAATTACCAAAATCAGCTATGGTAATTAGCTAAATTGCCTGAATAAATCAAACCGTTAAAAAACATAAAGTAGTAAACAAAAGTAAACTCTTCTCAATAAAAGATCTATCCTTAACAGTCTCAGAGATATAGAGGAAAAACTGAGGGTTGCTAGATGGGGAGGGGGCAGGGGGAATGAGGGAGAAGGTGAGGGGATTAGAAAGTACAATCGGTAACCACAAGATTGCCACGGGGATATGAAAGTCAGTTTGGGGAATGTAATCAACAATGATGTAAAGATTTTGTAGGGTATCCGATGGACACTTGTCTCGTTAGGGAGACCACCTCAGGGATGGTGTAGATGCCAGATCACTGCACTGTACACCTGAAGCTGAAGCTGAACAATAATGAATGTCAACTACAATATATATATATATATATATGGTCACAAGAAGTGGAGTACAGCATTAGGAATAGAGACAGTGGAAATGTAACAGCTGTATGCGATGTCAGAGGGGTAGTAGATGGGGAGAGGGAGGTTATCATTTTGTGAGGGATATAAATGATAAATGTCTAGCTATTACATTGTTTTGTACACCTGAAACTAATAAATAAATAAATAAATAAATAAATAAATAAATAAAATGTGGATCTCAGAGAAGAAAAAACAAAGATCTGTCCTTAAATGGACATTTGATATGTAACAGAGTGATGTCACAAATCAGTAGGCAACAAATAAATTCTTCGATAAAAGGCACTGAGAAAATTGGACATTTTATTGAAAAAAGTAAAACTAGATGCCTACGTTTTCATCATATGTAAAAATTATTTCTGGGGAGATTAAAAACCTAAATAGAAAAGGCAAGACTTTTAAATATTTGGGGAAAAATAGGAAAATGTCTTCAGGGTAGAGAATGATTTCTTAAACAAGGCACTATAAGAGAAGATAAACATTGATAAATTTAACTGCTTTTTAAGTAAAAACTTTGCTCAATAATAGCTATCATGAGCAAAGTGAAAGACAAGCTACAACTTTCGAAAATAGTTTAGCACTCTATAATAAAACCGGAGATATGCATACCTGGTAATTGAGAAATTCTCTTGTAGGAATAGTCCCTGGAGAAACTCAAGAACAGGTGCTTCAGGAGATTTGTACAAAAATGTTTGCGGTGATATTGTTTGAAGTGTTCAAAAACTGGAGGGGAAAAAAATTAACAGTAGGATGGATAAATAAATTGTGGACTGTTTATTCGATAAAATACTATCAGCAGTGAAAATGAGGAACTATAGCTACACATCACAAAAGTTAATTTTACAAACATACATTGAGTCAAAGAAACAAGACAAAAGAAAAACTACAAAATGATTTCACTTATATAAAGCTCAAAAGCAGGAAAAAGCTAACCCATAGTGTTTAGGGACGCCTACATAAGTGGCTAAACTACATTTAAAAAGCAAGAATCTGATAAATGAAAATCAAGACAGTGGTTCCATCCAGGAGAGAAGTAAATAATATTGAGAAGGGACACAGGGATTTCTGGAGCTGGCAACTTTTTACTTCTTGAGTCTCACATATACACACAAATATCTTCAAATCAGTAAGAAAAATGGGGCAAAAGATACGAACAGCAATGTAGTAAAAAATACATTGTATACGATTCTCATTCTCATTAGTAAATTGGGGAAATTCAAATTAAAACAATGATGAAATACCATTTTATAGCCATCGGAGAGCAAACATTTAAATGCCTGACAAATACGAAGTGTCAGTGAGGATATGGAAAACAGATCTCTACTTATACTTCTGGGAGCATGCTTTGGGGAGCAATTTGGCCATATTTAATAACTTTGAAAAAGAGCATATCCTATGGCCCAACAAGACAGCTGTGCACTATGCAGAAGGAATCTTTATAAGAAGATTTATCCATGCCATCGTTTTCATAGCTAAAAACTGGAAACAACTTTAGTGTTCCTACCCTGTTTCCCCGAAAATAAGACCTAGCTGCACAATCAGCTCTAATGCGTCTTGTGGAGAAAAAATTAGCATAAGACCCAGTATTATATTATATTATATTATATTATATTATATTATATTATATTATATCATATCATATCATATCATATTACATTACATTAACCGGGTCTTATATTATAGTACAATAAGACCGGGTCTTATATTAATTTTTGCTCCAAAAGATGCATTACAGCTAATCGTCTGGCTAGGTCTTATTTTCTGGGAAACACGGTAAGCAAAAGAAGGAATAAATAAATTGTAGTAACACAATTATGTTCCATTGTAACACAATGCAATGTCATATAGCAACTAGAATGAACTAGAACTTCAAGTATCAAAATAGAAAAGCAAATTGTAGAATATGCATAGTAAGACACCATTTATATAAACTTTGAAAACATGCAAAACAACACCACATATTGTTTATGATACATACATATGTAGCAATAGTATGAAAATATGCATGAGAATGATAAACACTGAATTTGGGGTGGTATTTGCCTTGAGGGAGGGGAGGGAAGCATACAGAGCTTCAATTGTATCTGAAATACTTGTTTAAAAGGAACCGAAGCAAAAAGAAAAGAAAATCTGCCCTTTTAATTCACCTAATTAACAAATTAAAGTAGGAAAATCATGTGATCATCTCAATCGATTTAGAAAAAGCATTGGATAAAATTCAGCAACACTAACTCGTGATTTTAAAAAAACCTCTTAACAAGCTTGGAAGACACCTTAACCCAATAAGTTCTCTCCCAAAACCAACAACAAATATCATACATAATGGTGAAATGTTGGAAGTATTTCTTTTAAAGTCAAGAGCAGACAAAGATGTCTGGAGGTTCAAGTAAGTGTAATATGGTGGGGGAGGAAGAGACGTGGAAGAGAGAAAGAAAAGTAAATGGAAGCAACCCTGAGATAACTGTTTATGCTTATCAGATTGGCAAAAGTTAAAATGGCTGATAACACCACACGTTTTGGAGGGTAAGGAACTCTTTCACTGTTGGTGAAGCTATAAATGGTCACACCACTTTAAAGAGTAAATTGTTCACATCTGGTAAAGTTGAAGAGGTGCACATACTATGACCCAGCAATTCCAGCTTTGTATATTTTGATAGAACAAAAATTAGTAAGCAATCTAAATAGTCCGTGAATGGAGAACAAACAGATCAAGTGCATTTCATTCATACAACGGACTACTATACAGCTGTTGAAATAAATGAATTAAAATGTCATGCATGAACACGGTTAAGTCTCAAAAACATAACATTAAATGAAAAACAGCAGGTGCAAAAGGACACAGTCAGTATCATGTAATTGATGGTAATTTTCAGAACACAGAAAGCAATACCACACATTGCTTACATTTACATATATATGCATTAAATGTATAATACTGGTATGGAGTGTTTTTTAAAAAAAAACTTTAAGCTAACTGTCACTTTGGGGAGGACAGAAAAAGTGGACTTTAACTATATCTGTAATTTTTCTTCCTTAGAAAAAGAAAAGTGGGCTACAACAAAATGTTAATCTCTTAAATCTCGGTGTTGATATGAGTGTCTCCTACATTGCTTTTACCTTCATTTGTGCCTATTTGAAATATTTTGTTAAAATGATTAGTTTAAAAATAAGGAAGTTCAAAGATCATAGCACAGTGGAATCTCAGAGTTGAAAGAAAACTCAGAAGTCAATTAATCTAGCTGCACCATTTCCCAAGAATCCTCCAGTCTTGGCTTACATGCCCCTGGTAATGGGGAGCTCACTGCCTTAAGGCAGCCCACGTTAGTTCTGAACAGGTTTGCTTGTTAAAAGCCATACACCTATTGAGCCAAAAATCTGCCTTCTCTTAGCGCCCAGGATTCCAGGACCAGGGTTGTAGCTTTGCCCTCACTTACTCAACTGCAAGTTCCAACCATTCAACCCTGGCCCTAGTTCTATCATGACCACGTGAGTAGAAATTTCCAGTCTCTTGTAATCATCTCTCTGTCTATCAACTGCATGGTTTAAATGGTCACTTCAGGATCAGAAATCCAAGAATTCCGTAAGTAAACGTTTTTCCAAAACTTTGGCTCAGCAGAGCCTTTTGTAAAAACATAACTACTTAATAAAATTCACCTCTTGGGGGTGGCCGGTTAGCTCAGTTGGTTAGAGTGTGGTGCTAATAACACCAAGGTTGCTGGTTGGATACCCACATAGGCCACTGTGATCTGCGCCCTCCTTTAAAAAAAATCACCTCCTTAAAAAGCATTGTATATTTCTTTTAAAAAGGCTTAACCTTTCGTCCTAAAACTTGCCTGGCAAGCCTGCTCTATTCACCAAAACTGGAAATGCCGTGCACGAAGAGAGGACACAAGACAGTAGCTCCCAATGGTAAGCCATGTGCTTCCCGAGGCCCAGTGTGGCTCGGTGGAGAGTATCCTCCCAGCCTCTCTTCAGGGGAAGCAGCATAGCTGGCCTCTTAGGTAGAGCTGGGGAAGGAAGGCCTTCAACCTGCTCCTTCCCCACTTGTAGAAGCCCTTCACATCATTCAAGACCCAAATAAGTACCGCTGCCTCTCTGAGGCTGGCCCCATCTCCTTCAAGGGGATAAACTTCTCTCTCCACAGTTGTCTCTTTCTGTTCTGATAGAACAGTGAAAATTTTGTTTTAACAAACTCTCACATCTTGCTTACTAGGTGCCAGACACACACCTAAGCACTTTACATACACTGACTTGTTTAGGTAGGTGCTATTATGAATCCCCATTTTACAGACGAGGAAACTAAGGCACAGAGAGGTTGAGGCACTAATCTGAGCTCACACAGATAGTTTTTGGCAAAGCTGGGCTTTTAATCCAGACGATCTGGTTCCAGAGTCTGCTTTTTTATCCACCGCTAAGCTGAGTGGAGGCCTTCTGATCACTCATGTTTGAGTTGTTTATATACATGTCTTATCACCTCATTTTGTAACGCACTTTTTCTCACTTAACACTTTATCGTGTACATCTTTCCATGCCATTAAATATTATTTTGCAACATCATTTTTAATGATTGCTTACTAATCCACTATGATATGTAACCAGCCTGATTGTCAGACGTTTAAGTTCCTTTTACTTTTTCGCTGCCATCAACAATGTTTTGGTAAATGCATTTATAATTAACTCTCGTGTACATCCTTGACTGTTTCTTTAGGATCTGTTCCAGAAGGAACTGCTGGATCAAAGCATGTGCAAACTTTTAAGACTTCTGTTACATATTGCCAAATTACCCCTGGAAAGAGTCACCAACAGAGAACGGGAGAACCTGTTTCCCCGGGACTTGGCCAACACAGGCTGCAATCACTCAATAAGAAAATAAGATATCTGTTTTCGTTGGGTGGGGGCGGGGCCTATTAACGTTTTAAGTTGTTTCTTTGTTTATAAGTAATTTTTTTATTTCCTTATTGATTATTGATTATTTGTATTTCTTCTTCAGTGAAAATCCTTTGCCTGTTATTCAAATCAGCATGGTCTTTTCCTTACTGGTTTGCAAGAAAAGAAGGAGAGAGTGAGAAAAACAATTAGAAGGTAAAATTCCACATTTTATCCCTCCCTTATGGGCATAGACAGAAGCTAATAAGAATGTTACATATCTTTGCAGACTTTTAGCAGAAGCTTAGCAAAAACAAAGTCTAACAAATCCCCTGCCATGCCAGCTTTCAGGGTCTGAGGGGTAAGGATGTCCCAGGCAGCCCTCCAACCCTATACTGGGTATTTCCTGCCATACCATATGGGAGATACGCACCCAGTTGTGGGCATCAGTCCACTACCCAGGCCCAAATCCCAGCCCTACTGCCCACGATCATGGGACCTTGAGCAAGTTTTTCACCTTTCTCTGCCTCCATTTCTCCATCTATAAAATGGGAATAATAATGATAATACTTTATTGAGCTGTTATGAGGATTAAATAAGCTCATATACAGAGCCCTTAAACCACCTGGCATGTAGAAAGCACCAAGTAAATATTAGCTGTTGTTATTATTATTAGCCTTATTATTATTATTATTTTATTTTTGTTCAAGGTTTTCACTGGATATAGCTACCCCACTCCCCACTCTTTCATAATTCACACTGAAGGAGGATTTCCTTTGGGTATGTTATATATTTTTCCCATGCAGTGAAAAACAAGCATTTGAACGCTTTCACTCAGTCATTCAGCATATTTGAACCCTACGATATATATATATATATATATATATATATATATATATATATATATATATTACTCGTGCTGGGTATTGGAGATAAAATACAGTTCCTATCTTCAAAGAATCCCCAGATTAGACAAAGAAAACCCTATATACAGAAATCTGTAACAGCAGGTTGACTGGGAGAAGAGCCATGTGTCAGACACCTCTCATGTGACACTTTAAAACATATCAGCACTGCTGTCACTCCAGCCATCACTGAGTGACCAGCTCTGCACACTCTTTGACCAGCTCCTTGCAGGTGCAGCCTGACAGAGCCTGGTCTCGGGCTGTGACACATGCCTCTCTCTTCTTGCCCTGGCCTCTGTGAAGTCAGAGGGAGCGGTATCAGAGGGAACCCACTCAGAATACACATGTGCAACATGGAAAGGGAGATGGTTAGTACCTGTGAGGCCACCTTTCATTCCTCCAGGCAGACAACCCTAAGATTCATTTCTTAGTGCCTCAGATGGTGGTCAGCTTGGCAACCCGTCCTTGTATTGGCTTTCCCCCCTTCCTCATTTTACTCCCCTGAACCCTCCCTCACATGTGCCCCCCAGTACCACTTCCAAATAAATTAAACACACAGAAGCCTGTTCTTCAGGCTCTGCTTTCAAGGACATGCAGGCTGAGAGGTCCTAACAGAGGCATAGGTAAGAAGCTGTGGGATTTCAGAGGACAATCTAGGAAGGCTTTTGGGAAAAGGTGGCATTTGGGTGGAGCCTTGAGGTCTGGCCATGCATTGATGGGAGGAAAAGCATGAGCAAAATCTTGGATAGAGAACTTCCCAGGGTACAAATGGGAGAGGAAGGGCTTAGATTCTCTGAAACATTGTGTGGATAAAGGAGACTCATGGAAGATAAGATGGGAAAGAGAAGCAGGAATCATACCTTGCAGGGCCTTGAATGTTAGGTCAGGAGTGTGCACTTCCCTTGAAGGCAACAGGACAAAAAGGTCAGTTCTGGGTTTTAGGAGAACCATATGGCTGTGATGTGGGTAATGGTGAACACAGGTGAAAGTGAGTGTTGGCCAAATCTGGCCATGGACAAGAGACCAGGCCAGAGGCCCTTGTGTGGTTCTGTTGAGAGACGAGAAGGACTGACCCATAGCTGGCCAGTGGAGAGGGGATAGATGAGAAAGCTAGCGGTGGAATCTAAAGGATGTAATAGGACAAGGGTTGAGTGAGAAAGTAACACTTACCCTATCTAATGTGCTATGTCAAAGCTAGTATTTGCCTATTTTAATTAAGATGCCCTGTATTGAATAATGCCATTTCTGTACACATGCAGAGAATCTTTATGTTGCCCAATGGTACAAGGCTCGGTCCATTTAATCTAACAAATTGATGCTTTTAATGATGCTGTGAACTGATTCCCAAACTCCTCTCCACAGCCAGATGGTGGGTTCCTGAAAACTGCTGAGTCTGGGTGGCTACACAGACATGGCCTGAGGCTGTGTGTCCAGGAAACTACTTTTAACAGGCACTTGTTGAGGCAAAGCTGTAGATTAGTCAATTAATGCTAGCTGCTATAATGAATATCCCCAAATTCTCCGTGGCCTAAAATATTCAGACTTAATTGCACACTTCTGTCTGCAAAGTCCGATGCAGGTGTTCCCTTTGGTCATCCTGGGGAGCTCAGGAACTCAGGTGCTTCCCTCTAGTGTCTCCTCAGAGCCCTTCAATAGCTCCTTTGCATTTTATTGAAGAATGAGGGAAGAGAGGGGGGTATGAAGGATTGAGTGCCCCTTACTTAACTGCTTTAATCCAGAAGGAACTCATATCACTTCCACTCGCATTCCACAGAAAAAGGTAGTCACATGGATGGTAAGTTGAGAAGCACAGTTTTGGGCTGAGCAGCTGCTTCCCTATAACAACGGTACACTGTCAAAGGGGAGCGTGAGTCTTTGGTGTTTGGCAGTGAACAAGACACCATTGCTGCCCTCAAAGAGCTTACATCCTACTGAGTTTCCCCGAAAGTAAGACCTAACTGGAAAATAAGCCCTAGCGTGATGTTTCAGGATGACATCCCCTGAACGTCAGCCCTAATGCGTCTTTTGGAGCAAAAATTAATATAAGACCCAGTCTTATTTTCGGGGAAACACAGTAGTGGGGAACATTGACAAGAGGTTATGAGAAGGAACGTGCTAGAGAACGTGCCGTTAGGGTGAGTGGGCCTGGGGGCACTGGACTCAGGGAAAGCTTCTTGGAAGAAGGGGCATCTAAGCTGAGACCTACTGGGGGTACGGAGTTAACCAGGAAGAGGCAGAAGAGAGCATTCCAAGCAGAGGAGACAGAATGTGCAAAGGAGGGAAAATCAAAGCATCCTGTATTCTAGGAACCAAAAGAAGTTCAGTGAAGACTGTAGGGAGAGGGAAGGAAGAGATGGAGCTGGAGAGGTAAGCAGGGGACAGACCAGTCATTCCCTCTGCCAACAAATATTTACCGAATGTCTGCTGTATGCCAGACATCGATCTAGGCTATGGGGATAAAGCAGTGAATCAAGTGGAGAAATCTCAAGGTCATGAAGGGCTTTTGAAGCCAGGTCAAGGAGGCTGGACTTGAGCCTAAGGGGACATGATCCCCTGAAGGCAGTCATATTTGGATGCATCCTGCCAAGGTGTTTAGGGCAGGGATGGGGTGACACTGCACCCTGCCACCCGCCACATCCCTTAGCAGTACGATGGAGCCGTTAGGGCCACAGTCTGGAATTGGCAGCTATATGTGCATCCAATTTCCAGCATTTGGGCAGGTGCCCTTTGCTGCAGATGGACTGTTTACTCTGCCATTTGTTGTAATCATTTCTGATCTTTTGCTTATTGTGTCAAAGATAAACACTGCTTGGCTGATCCCCTGGGAGCAGGATGCCTGTTTCACGGGGCTTCGTGAGCCATTGCTTCCCACTTGAAACAACCTGTTATTTCCGCTCTTGAAAGAGGCTCATAAAATGATAGATGAATCTCCAGTAACTATAATACCTTCCTAATGGTTAGAGAAACTGGAGCCATATAGCTGGAGTGCAGTCTAGAAGAAAAATAGGAGAGTTAGAAAGACAAGCTTTAAAATATAATGGTGTCGTAATGGGCAGAATGAAACACACAGATGCTATTAGAATTCTGCCCGATGCATCTGTAGTACAGCATTAGCTAGAGAGCGGCCACCTCTGCCAAGGGCCTCTCCTTTCCCCGGGGTAGATGCTATAAGAGCGTTTGTTGAATGACTGAACAATGATAGTGTTTGTTGAATGACAAAATCCATGAATCCTGTTCACTGTACAAGTGATAGATGAGGCCCTAAACATAGTGTTGGGCCCCCTGAAGGCACTGGAGAAATGTATGCTGGTTAAAGAAACAGATGAGTCTAAAGGCTCAACCCATAGGGAACTCAAAAACCCTAAGTATTTCCCACGCTTCAGACCCTGTGTTGAGTACGCTGCAAGGAATTGTTCGTTGACCTCCAGAGCTACATAGCTAGCGGGTGGTAGGTGTGGTCATTATAATGGATAAACATCAAGATTAAAAACGCTGAACCCCAAAACATGTGTATATGCAAAGTAATGGTCCAAGGAAAACAGAGAACCAGCATTGTATCCCCTGATTGCAACCAACTTCAATAGGTCCCATGATGGTGACTATAAGGTATCCTTTTGAATTCCATTAGATTGCACTTTCCAAAAAGATGGCCACAGCAATGTTCCACCTCTCACGTGCTCTTACCACGGACTTGTCACTGCCCCATCGAAAGATAGGTGGAGCCTTATCTCCCTGCGTTTGAATGTGGGTGGGCTGGTCACTGCTTCATCCCACAGCACAGGCGACGTGAGGCTGTACGACGCCCAAGGCTGGGCCCTAAAAGGTGATGCAGTTCCACCTTTCTCGCTAGAATATTTGCACTTGGAGCCCTGAGCCACCAAGTAAGAGGCCCAACTCCTCAAACCTGCCATGCTGGGAGGGCCAAGCCACCTAGAAAAGGCGCATGGAGGCACTCCAGCCCACGTGCTAGACTTGTGAGCAAATGAGCCTCAGAGGATTTGGGTCCCAGCTTTTCAGTTGTCCTGGCAAGGCCCCAGATATCATGGAGCAGAGACAAGCCACACCTGCAGTGGCCTGTCTAAAATCCTGACCCACAGAATCCACGAGCAGAAAATAAGCATTGCCTTAAGCTGCTAAGTTTGGTGCTTTTGTTACACAGTATTATAGGCTGAGTTGGGTCCCCCAAAAAGTCATGTTTTGAGGTCCTAAACCCCTGTACGTGAGAATGTGGCTGTATGTAGAGATTGGATCTCCAAAGAGGTGATTAAGGTACAATGAGGTCATATGGATGGGCCCTAATCCAATATGACTGGTGTCCTCATAAGAAGACGAGATTTGGACACAGACACACACAGAAGGGAGACCATGTGAGGACAGGGAGAAGACAGCCATTGACAAGCCAAGGAAGGAGGTCTCAGAGAGAACCAACCCTGCCGACACCCTGATCTCAGACTCCCAGCCCCCAGAATTGTGAGACAGTAAATGTCTGTTGTTGAAGCCCCCCAGTCTGTGGTACTTTGTTGTGGCAGCAGCCCGAGTAAACGAATACACACAGGAATAGCAACCCAAATATCAGTTCACTCTTACGAATCCCTGCTCTGGGCCAGGCCCTAGACTGGGTTCTAGGGGTGCTGCCCTCACCTCCAAGACCTCTCAGTGGGAAAGGGGAGAGGGGAGGAGTGTGCCAGGATCCTGTCTGGTTGCCAAGAGGAGGGAGTGACTGATCAGTTGGGGGGGGGGGCAGGGAATGCTTTGGGGAGGGCTGACATTTGAACTGGACCTTAAAGATACGATGGGGCTCACCAAGCAGAGAAGCAGAAAAGGAGTCCCAGGCAGGGGACCGTGCTGAGCAAAAGCAGTTCTGTGAATGGCTATGGCCTGACGGTAAGGGCTGGGGGAGAAAGGAGCTCGTGGTTCCTGGGCAGAGTCCGTGGAGATGCCAGGAAGGAGGCCAGGGTCACTCACAAGGGGCCTTGAGCACCATGCTTAGGAGTCTGCTGAGCCCCCAAAGCCGGACAGTGCAGAGAACACTAACAGGAGGTTTGTGAAGGGCATCTGGGGTTTGAAATCCACGACGGCAAGCAATCAGCCCCATCAGCACCCAGTGCCAATAAAAGGTGGGCAGTGGAAGCACCTTGTCTGCTGGACTCCAAGCTGCTTCCAGGGCTGCCCAGGCTGGTCAGCAGGCTGGCAGGGGAGCGGGTGGGGCAGTGGGCAGGCTGGGAGCCCGCATGAATATACATGATCCCGGCCCTGGAAGCCCAGCTTCCTGTAGAGCAGCATTTACCAAGCTTTATCTTGACAAGGTGATGTCCTTCACTAGAGGACATTATATGGCTCTTAGTTCAGCAGTTCTGTCAAGTCCGAGGCAGGCGTTTGATTTTCGCTTCATACATATGCTTAGGTGCTCGGAAAAGGCAGCAAGGAGAGGAGCAGTGAGGCCAGGGAGGGAGGTCAGCCCCAAGGAGGACGACGCAGGCTCTCCTCGGGCTGCGTCGGGCTCTGACTTCCAGATGACTTTGGCCGCACTGGCCGTGGGCTGCATTTTAACAGCCCTGACACTACGCAGTCATGGGGGCCAAGTGCTGGCCAGCGAGGCTCCTTCAGGCTTTGCCCCTGGCCCGCTGGGTAGCTACAGAGAAGTCTCTTTCCCTCTCTGGGTCACACATCCCTCCTCTGACAAGTGAAGGAACTGCATGAGCGGGCTGCAATTTTTTTCATTTGTTTTTTTTTAGCAGCTGGACCCTGATTGCAAACAAAATTTAAACAGATCATAGTAGTAAAGCTGTTCAGATTGAGGATGGGCCGTTACCTTTCCCCTCCGCCCTCCATGGTTTTTATGACGCCCCTACATACAGAATCCCCGGGCTGTGCAGAGCTCAGATGTGGAACGCTGTATTAGGTGGTTTTCTGCATATTCTAGGCCAATATTTGGGACATGAACATTCATGTTAAATTCAAAATGTCCCACTGACTCCACACAGCAGAGTATTGTACTTTTGGGCCCCCTGTCCAAGAACATCAATGTTTAATAAAGAACAACTCTGGGGTTGGCAACAACTCAAGCAAATTTGTATTTTTGTTGATTACAGCATCTATACCAATTTTAAAATAGCAATCCATAGAAGTAAGTTTATATATTCAGTCGACGGTAGCGTTTCCCAAAGTGTATTTCTCAGAACATTAGTCCCTCTAAGAGCATGGCTATGAAAGCTTCGTGGCACTGGAATGCTTGATCAAACGGCATGTCTCTCGGGCCCCATCTGGAGAGCTGCTGCTGGTGATCTGAGGGTCTGGGTGGGGACCAAAGTCTGCATTTTTAAGAATTCCCTCAGGCAGCTCTGGGATGCAGGTGGTTTGGGGGCTTACACTTTGAGAAACTCTGAGCTAGCTTCTCTGTAGAAAAAAAAAGAAGAGCATTCTTTGGTTAAATAAGATTAGGAAACTACATACTCTCCCCGCCTTTGGAGTTTCATAGCAGCATCATAAAGGATCTGAGGAGTCATGCAGTTTCCAAAGTTATTTGACCACAAATGCCCCTTCCCCCCCCCCAAGTAACACCATTTAATTTTGGAATATGTTTTGAGAAGCGCTGGCTTATCAACAAGGTTTGATGATACATGTGTGACTTTGGGATCCGTCGCAATAATTTCTCAACCTTCTCGATACATATTAATCCTCTCTTCTCTGTTAGCTTTTTATGGCTCCAAACCAAGAGAGCTTATAGGGAAGGGAGAGGATCACTTTCCTGTCTCCAGCAAAGAGTAAGAGCTTCTTGCTGAGGACCAGGGCTCTCCCTTAGACACACACGGCATATTCTCGGATCCTTCCTTAGCCCTCGTCAGGCTTAGTCCCATGATACAGGCACATTAACGAAACTCCTTCTAGTTTTATGGTGAAACTGGCAGTATATGATAGTGATGGACCATGAAGACTTTGGGATCGAATGCATTTGGGTTCGAATGCACGCAATACCCCCTGTGTGACAGTGGGCACAACACCACACCTCTCAGAGCTTTCATCTCCTTGTCTGTAAAATAGAGAGAATACCTAGCTCATAGTGTGTGTGTGTGTGTGTGTGTGTGTGTGTGAAGATCCAATGAGAGAGCAGAAGCAAAGCATTCAACACAGTGCCTGGAGCACAGTAAGCACTTGGTCACAGGGTGATATGGTTATTCCTTAGAGCATCCACAATAATGTGAGCCCATAGATGTAGGCAAATGAGAATGGGCTCTGGTGGAGGGGACTCGAACCCCTGGAGATGACCAGATCAAGGCAGTGGACAGTGACATCCGGTTATATGGTTTGTGCTTTCTACTTCTACTTAGGCTGGCCCTTCTCAACGTGGCTGCACATTGGAATCACCTACAGCTCAGACCATTAAATCAGAACCTCTGGAGTGCGGCCTGCATGAGGATTTGTTAAATCTTCAGCCCTAACATTTCTTCTGAGTTCAAGGCCTGTATAGTGTCTGTGTATTTCACATCTCTCCTTGGATAGCTCACCCTCCTCATATCCGAGACTCCCTGGCCTTATTCCACATTTAGACTTTTTCCAGTGTTCCTGCTCCCAGTGAATGGCAGGCACTAGCCAGCCAGCTCCGAAAGCCAGAGTCGCAGACGTCCTCTTTGATCCCTCCCTTCCAATCTCCAGCTCCTGTTGAGGGCTGAATGTTTCAACATCTCTCTGTCCTCACCACCATCTAGCATCTTGTCCAAGATACTAGCATCCCTCAGATGGACGACGGCAATAGCCTCTGGACTGGTTTTCACATATCTAATCGGGTTCCCCTCCAACCCATTCCCCTAGCCTCAGCCAGAATGACCTCTAAAGACAGATCCAATCAACATGCACGCGCGCGCGCGCGCACACACACACACACACACACACACACACACACACACACACTCGCCTTTCTCATTGCTTATAGGAAAAGGACCAGACTCCTTGTCTCCATGGCCCTCTTTGCTCCCTCCTCTGACCACACTCCCCCCTCCCCAGAGCCTTTGAAGACGATGCTCCCTCTGCTTGGAGCACCTTCTCATCTCTCTTTCCCTGGATATCTCCTGCTTAACCTTCAGAACTCAGCTCAAGCAGCCACCTTGACCCCCACAGCCAGCTCAAATTCTCTCTCTGGGCTCTTCCCAACGCCAACCTGCCCCTCATGGCACCTGTTAGAGTTGCAGACTTTGTCTTCTGACTATTTGATTAATCTCCACATGCCCCTCCAGACTGTATGTTCCTTGAAGGCAAGGCCTATTCCTGTCTTGTTTGCCATTGTTTTAAGTACATAGTAGGCCCTGAATCAATGTTTGAGTCCCATTCAAGCAACTCCATTACAAGCCACTTTCTGGGGAATTTTCCCATCTGCATTCTTACTGGTGGGCTTTAATGAGGATTTCCAAGGAATGTGGAGTCATAGGTATGAGTTTTAATTAACTCCAATAGGCATTTAATGTAGATTTAATAAGACAGTTATTGTATGTTAATTAAATGTCAACTGATTGCTAAAAGGTTTTTGCAATTATTGAAGTTTACTAATTATCTAATAGATAAATCAGTTTCCCATGTAAATAACTAGCATCTACATAAGCAATAAATATGCCGTTAGATTCCACACATTAACATATTGAAATTAGAGGCTAGTCCCTCAGGGAATTCTTGAAACCAGTGTCCAATCCCGAAGGGACGGAACCAATCATCTCAATCATCTCACGTTGTTATGCCCATCCTTTGGGAGACAGTGAGAAATCAGGTTGCATAGATGAGCCTACTCGACACTGCAGCTGGTTTTAGGTATGCTTACTTCCTTACCACACTTTCCAAATGCAGAAAAGTGGGAGCACAGAGGGCTGTCTATATAGAAAAGTCCCTTCAGGTGCTTGAGTCTCTGTCTCACCAACTGTCAAATGGGGGTGTGTAGGCTCCCAGCACTCCAGGGTGTCTGTGAGTGCTGCATGCCTATATGAGCTCCAAGCACAGAGTGAGTACACACTGGGCGGGAGCATCGCTCTCTGTTTTCTGCACGACGGGCAGGCGGAAGCCCTGGCTCTTCCACGGATCGCTACGTAACGCTGGGAAAACCGCTTCCTTCCCTGAGCCTCAGTATCCCAGTCTGGAAAACCCACCTCGACGAAAATGAGTCAAGAGCCTATAAATCTAAGTGAGGAGCAGAGAGAGAAGGAAGAGAGGACAATGGAAAGAAAGGAGGACGTTTCCAAAAAACCAAACTGGAACATTGTCACCTCTACGACCTGCTGGATGCTGAGCCAAGTAGTATCAGTATTTTCTCAGTTGATACTTATCCGCTCTCCAGCTTGAGGTAGTTTAAATCATCCCTGTTTTAGAAATGAGGAAACAGACACAGAGACGCTAAGGAATTTGTAAATGTTTGCACAGCAAGACAGTGGCAGAGCCCTGGAGCTCAACTGCAATGCTCCGCGTCCCTCCTGACCTTCTTCCCCACCACAAACATGCTTGCCCTGACACCTAGGGTGACAGGAAGTTAAATCGAATTCTTCTAAGCACAGCCCTTCCTAAATGGAGAAAAGAGCTAAATTTAAGTCAGCATTTACTATGTTTCAGGCAGTATCTCTAAGCATTTCCATGTATAATCTTTCTTAATTCTTGCAATAAACCCTGTGAGGTAGGTCCTGTCATTTTACAGATTTAAAAAAAAAAAAAAATGGAGGCACAAAGGGACTCAACATACTCAAGGTCACATCGCTAATAAGGGGACGAACCCAGATTTTGACCCAGGCAGGCAGTATGGCTGCATGTAGGCTGTGAGCCAGGGCCAGGCCAGCCCTAACATGTACAGGGCGCCAGGCAAAAGCACAAACGAAGGTCCATGGACCATAAGACTGAACATTTAAAAACTATAAATATATTGAATGAAATACCTTAACAAATAAATATTCACGAGGACCCGAAAGGCCAGATTTGCATTTAAATTCTTGGACTCAGCAGAGTTCCGCACACGCCACAGCCTGGCTGCCTTCTTTGTCTACACACAACACCCCAACATCTGCAAGCAGCGGCCTTGTGACCACAGCTCACAGTGTGGCCTGCCCCAGAAGACGACCCAGCGAAGAGGCCCAGAGACCCCAGAAGTGGGTGTGGGGCAGGCAACTCTGGTGTCCCAGGGACCTGGACTGGGACCTTCTGGAGGAGGAACAAGGCTCCAGGTAAGCACTTCCGCATTCACCCGAGAGGAGGTGTGTGGCCAGAGCAGCTCCTTCGGAAGCTCAAGTGCTGGAGATGGGATTGGAACCAGGCAATCTGAGCCCGGCGCCTAAGTGCTTAGCTGTCTTCGAAGGCCCTGAAGGATGGCTCAGCCTGCCCCACAGTCTCCCCTTGTCTGAGGGACAAGGCTGCAATGGGAAGAATCAAGGCAGCCTGCAGCACGGAACTCTCTGCTTTTGGAGTCAGACACAGACACTAAGATATTGAGCAACTCACTTCAACTCTCAGAGCTTCAGCTTTCTTACTTACAAAGTGGGATAATCTTAGCTACTTTATTTGTCAAGAGTTGTTGTAGCATAAAATGATATAATGTTTGTAAACACTGAGTACAATACCGAGCACATAGTAAATTCTCAATAAATGTCAGAGAGAGAGAGAGAGAGAGAGAGAGAGAGAGAGAGAGACTTCTCTGTGTCTTATCTATGTCTGTCCTAAGTAAGACAATCAAGGGCCTGTTTTTCTGCATTTCCAAGTTCTTAAACGCGAATCCTGGGATGTCCTGTCCTTAGGCCCCCGACAGCCCCCCCAGGACTCTCTCCATGGCCCCCACCAGCTGCAAGCATCCAGCAAACTGAGGTCCCACAGCCACAGAGCAGCCAGGTGTGCCAGCCCCTGCCAGCCCCGAGGGCACCTCCCCAGCCCTTCTAGGGGTCCTGTTGGAACTTTGCATACTGAGGAGTCTCATTTGCGGGAATTCTTTCCATCCTGAGAAAGGGATTTCTTTGGGAAATCCTCTTCCTTTCAGTGGCCTGGAGGCCAGAGGGTCTTTTGGCCAATGAAAACTCAGAGAGTAAATAAAGGGGGACAAGCCCCTAAAACAGCTCCCAGGACCCCTGGGGTCAGAAGCCAGGCGCTGCATTTATGTGCAAATAGGGCTGGATTAGGGATTATCAAATCCCAAATTACAAGCAGGTGCCAGATCTCTTTGTCTGGGGTGGGGATCAGGGAGATTTCTTGGTCTCCCCCTGCTCTCCCTTCCCCTGTCGCTGTCAGAGGCAGAAGGCAAAAAGGACTGTCGCTGCCTGTAGAGGAGGCATGAGGAAGGGGTGGGGAGAGGCGAGCCTCCAATCGATAGGCAGCCCTCCTGGCCCAGCTGCCGAGGGTAATCGATGCACCTTCCTGCTGGTTCCTGCACATCCCTCGGGGGTAGGGTGAGCAGTGAGCTCAGCACCTCACAGAAACTGGCCTTTCCTTCACAGCACCTCTTCCGGAGAAGGAGCAATTCCAGACATATCCGCAGGTGCAGCAGGCCCCGTGAAACCTTTCCGTGCATTGACCTCTTCCAGCAGCCTCAAGCCTACTTTGCAAACCTTAGCGCGGCCCTGCCCACAGTGACTCAATCCCTCTTTCCATCCGGGACTCTGGTTCTACACTGGGATTTTTGCACTTTGCAGCCAATGGTAAGCAGGCCAGAAATTCAGACATCATGCAATTTTTTTGGCACTTATCGCCACTAAGTGCGGATACAGAACCAGAATTTTTTTTAACATATTAAATATTTAAAATGACCCTTACAGTTAGCTATGGTTATCCCCAGTTTAAAGCTGAGGAAGTCAAGATTTGGAGGAATGTGGTAGCTTGCCCAAGGTCACCCAGCACAGATCACAGCATCACGATTATAGTCCTTGGACTGTCCCCTACTGCCCCCGGACTGGGGGACTTCTGCAGCCTTGCCAACAAAGCTGAAGCCTGCTGAGAAATCTGGACAACCCTCTGGCTGGGAGTTGTGTATGCCCTATGAGGGATACACAGCATCTGGGCCCCATGTGCCCGGGGGTCACTGCTCCCCTGGGCAACTCCTGGGAAGGACCCAGTTCTTGACTGGACCCCCATAGTTGGTTAAAGCATCCCTGGGTCCCTGCCCAGAGGAGGCAGAGGCTGGGAGCAACTGGGGCCAAAACAGCCCTGGGAAAGCAACGGGGCAGGCTCTCACTGAGGGGATTGACCCCCTTCCTGCCCCCTGGGGGGGATTACAGAGCCTGCTGAGGCCTGCGGCTGCAGCACAGCACACCATGAGGCTTTTGGTTTGTAATGCTTAGCCTTGGGGGACATCCACCTGCAGAATCACCAGCGGAGAACAGTGTAAACCAGGGGTCAGCAAAGTCGCGCCGGAAAGTAAAACTTTTGCCACACAGTATTGTAGGCATTGCGGGCCACATAGAGCCTCTGTCTTTTACTTTACACTCCTTTAAAAAGACAAAACCCATTCTTAGCTCATGGGCCAGGCAAAGCTGGGATTGGCCCGCAGGCCCCACAGTTTGCGACCGTTGGTCTAACCTGTCCCAATACCTGGGGCTGAGGCCGGGGTCTGGACTCGTCCCAGCAACTTGTGCTTGTATCTCCTTGGCTGCACAAGGCCACTCTAAATGAAAAGGTGTGTAGGCAAGTGTTTTGAACTGAACATGTGTCAGCCCCAAACCAAAGGCTCGGGTAGGAGCAGGGGCAGGGGCCAGGCGGGGAGCTGGGTGCAGCCGTAAGGAGCTAGACCAGAGCTCCACAGTCCCCTCAGTGAGAATCAATAACTATTTGAATTTCTTTCATCTGCGCAGGGATAGCAACACAGGCAAACACGGAAAGGGAAAAGACATTGATCCTTCCCAGCTGCTGCCGACCCCTCCCCACTGTTCTCACCACCCCCACCTCATCTTGCCATCTGGCCTCCCCTCCCCCAGGCCTCTCCACTGGACAGCCACTCACTGCCCCACATTCAGACATCCAGGGGACCTCCAAGGCAGCCAGCGATGCAGGGATCTTTTTGTCAACAACCGAGTTCATCCAGTGGGTGTACACAGGAGGACACCACCTCTCAGCTCGCCCCAAGACTGCACAAGCCTGGGCCTCCCTGCGTGAACCCCCACCTCTCAGAGCAGCCCAGCTCTTATCCCCTGTAGCTAATCCCCCACCCTACTAGCTTCAGGAATCCATTTTCATATTCATGAATCTGAGAGACAAAGCAGGTATTTCATGATCGGTTTCCTGTGCAGAGAGTGATTTCAGATTCAGCCAACATTGGAGTGGTTCCCTGAGGTGTTAGATAATGGATTTCACGGGGAGAGACTGGAGGCAGGGAGCATGGTTAGGGGAATGAGGCAGAGGCACTGATGGGAGATGACAGAGGCCTGAAATAGGGCACAAAAGAGAAGAGGGAATGGATTGAAACGTATCTGTGATACAAAATTAGTAGGAGGTAATGAGAGGATGAGGGAGAGGGAGGACTCTAGAGCGACCCCCAGATTTCTGGTTTGGGTGAGTGGGTAGCAGCTCATTCACCAAGAGAGGCAACAGAAGGAGAGGTGGGTTTGCAGAGAAGTATGGTGAGTCTGGTCTCGGACACATTGAGTTGGAATTGCCTGGGTATCGTGACACGCGAAGGTTGAGAGGGTTGTTATAGGAGTTTAAATCTCAAGGGGCAGTCTGCACCATAAATATAAAATTGGGCATCCTCATTTCTCCCCCACCTTCTTGTAAACCCCTTGCTCCTTTGAGACCCTTGCCATCCGGCTATACTGCCTTCTCTCTTGTTCCAATTCTCTACTGACCACTCTTCCTCATTCAGGAAAACCTTCAGATCCTGGATCCTGGTCTTCTCAACTCAACTCATTCTTGATGTCTTGAGTGTCCAGATTGGGAATCCCTCCCACATGCTGGCTTGTCAGATCTTAACCTCTTCATCTCTAGCTTCCTCTCTGCCATACTTGTCACAATATAGGCCTTGTCACCACCAGGAACTGCACCACCTCTCAAATCACTTATCAAAAACATCCATTCTCCAATCAATATGTATTACCATTCTAGTTTCCATGAGTACCCTTTGATCTCATTCAGACTCTAAGCCATTGATCCCTCCACTTTCTTCCTGTTTTTAGGGTCCTTATATAACTTAAAAATTGTCATCATCTGCATGTAATGGAAACCCAACTACGATGGCTTAACCAAACAGGAATCTGTTTTTCCCTTCCCTAACAAGATATAGGCTGTTTGAAGGAGTCATCAGACTCCTTTCGGCTTCCTGATCTGCCATGTTTTGAGGGAAGTTTTCATCTCCATTGTAGTAAATTGTATTACTGACTCCAATGCTTTGCCCCTCCCTGTAGCCATGCCTTTCATCATGTGACTTTGTACTTCTTCCTACTAAAGGAGAGAAATACATCCCCACCCTTTGACTTTGGGTTTAGCCATGCTTTGGCCAATAGTATGAGGCAAAAAGTGACTGTGTGACAGTTAAAAGAAACTTTGTTCATTTCTACTTGCTCTCTTGGGCTTCTTCCATGGCCCATGAACATGCCCTAGAAAGAGAATAAGACACACTTGGAGCAGCACACCCCCCAAACCCCCCAAACCCCACCTAGCTGCCACAGCCTGAAGCAAAACTGACCAACCCAGCCTCACCTAGCTCAGCTAAATTGCAGACAATCAAGAGTTTCATGAGACATGAAGTTTTAGGGTAGTTTGTTTTGCAGCACTATTATGGCAATGCTTAACACATACACTCATGATCTCAAGATAATAGCAGGTATTAAGTCCCTGCTATAACTGTAGGGAGCACTAATACTTAAGTATAAAGACAAAAAACAATACTGTAATCTATCACTGACAGGGTAAAGGAACCGTTAGACAGATAAGAGGAGAACCAGTCACATGAAATGTCTCAGAAGCTAAGAGAAAAGAGAGCTCATGAGAGAAGGAGTAATCAATTGCAGTAAAGGCAACTGCTCTGTCTCCAGTTGTGTAAAGAATGAAGCTGGGTTGGTTTTATGGAGAACATAGATTGTTTCTACCAAAGAAAAGTGATGGCAGACAAAGTGAAATTGTTGCCAGGTGGGGAGTGCATGGGAGTTCAGGAAGTAGATTCAACAGGTGTGAAATGACAGCTCTCTTAAGAGACTTGTCCAGTTTGTTGAGGGATCAGTTGGAGAGAAGATCTCAGACTCAGAGAACCATAGAGCTGAAAGAAGTTGGTCAGCAAACACTTAATGAGAAACTACTATGTAGTTGCTCATTGATATATATCACAAATATTTATCTACTCTGGGGTGCATAACACAGATGGACTCCGTGTCCTTTAGTGGGGAGAGATAGAAAACAAACACTTACATAAGGAATAAGACCATATGAAGAAGACAAGATAGGAATGATGAGCTAGAGGGTGTGTCAGCCTGTGTTAGCTCAGAGGGTTAGAGAAGGCCTCCTTCAGGGGGTGGCATTTGAGGTAAAACTGGAACAAGTCAAAGGAAGCAGACAGACAGAATACAGGCGAATGTAAAGGCAGGAATATGCTCAGCATGTTTGAGAAATAGCAAGAAGGCTACTGTGCAGTAAGTAAAGGCAGTGAAGTCCAAGAGGGGTGCAGGGGCCAATTCTTGAAGGATCTCGTGGGCTGTGGTTAGATGTTTGAGTTTTGTTCTAATTGGAATAGAAATATGGCTTCAGCTGCTCTGTGGAGGAGGGAACACAGGAGACCAGAGTGGAAGTAGGGACACAGTGAGGAGATGCTGGCTGTATCCAGGCATTAAACTTGTAGCAAAAGAAAGAGATGGTGAAAAGTGTTCCGATTCTGGATATATTTTGGAAGTTGACTCATGACTGATAGATAAGATGGACTGGGGGCAAAAGAAAAGGAGAAGAATCAGAAATGATTTTTATTATTCAACATTGTCCTGGAGATCATAGGTAGTGCAAAAAAACGCAAGAAAAAGAAATAAAAACATACCGATAGAAAGGAAGAAATAAGCCTGTCTCTGCTGAGACAAGATTGTCTAGAAAATGGAAAATTCCAAGCATCTACACAGAAGTTACTGGAACAGATAAGTGAGCTTCGTCAGGCCAAAGTACGAGTATATGAAGTTAATATACAAAAATCGATTGCTGGTCTATATACCAGCAATGAATAATTAAAATTAAAATTTTAAGGAATCATTTATAGTAGCAGCAAAATACTTAAAATACTATTATAAATCTAGCAAAGTATTACAATATCCGTATGCTAAAAACTACAAAAATGGAAGAAAGAATTCAAACGTCACCCAAGGAAATGGAGAGATATGCTGTGTTCACAGACTGGAAGAATATTGTTAAAATATAAATTCTCACATTTCATTTCTCCTGCAACTACCTGTGAATTGGACAATATTGACAATATTGTGCTTTACATTTATGATTTGTCTAGATATTTACCACAAAGCAGAGTTTTAAAAACTGCACTTTTTAATCAGTGGAACTCAATGTATAGTTAGCTTTATTGAAGTTTCCCGTATCTAAACCCAGTAAAACCTATTCTAACCAGTCCAATCAATGGGGCTTATGTTTATTAGTTGGAAATATTTTATCTTTTCTCTAAAATCCACACATAGCTATCATATTTCATTGGGATGGTAATTAGTATAACTAAAATTCTGGACCTAATTTTTTTTTAAATCCAAGACAAACTCCACTTTACTAGGTACATAACTTTCTCAGTGAATTACCATTCTCCTGTTTTGCTTGAAATTTTTTTTCTTGACATGCTGCATTTAATGGCTCCATCTTAAATTGTGCAAAATATTGGTAATAAAAAATGCTGAAGCTTTAAAAAAAATCCAAATATATAAAATTATTCACCCATTAAAAAAGACATAAATTCTCCCCAAATTGATCTATAGATTAAGCAAAATCCCTATCAAAATATTCTCAATTTTTTTGTAGAAATTGATAAGCTGGTTCTAAACTTTATGTGGAAAAGCAAAGGTACTAGAATAGCCAAAACAATTTTGAAGAAGAGTGATAAAGTTGGACAAATCACACTACCTGATGTTAAGACTTACTATAAACTTATCAAGACATTTGGTATTAGGGAAAGAATAGACACAGCAATCAACAGAGCAGAATAGGGTCCAGCAATAAACTCCAACATATATGGTCAATTGATTTTTGAAAGAGATATAAAAGCAATTCAATAAAGACAAATAGTGCTGGAACAATTGCACACCCATATTCCAAGAAAAAACAAAGAAAATTGGTCTATACTTTGTACCATATATAAAAATGAACACAAAATGGATCATAGATCTCATAAGATTTCTAAAAACAACAAAGGAGAAGCTCTTAGGTTAGGAAAAACTTCACAGATGTGACACCAAAATCATGATCCATAAAAGAAAAAATTGTACTTCAACAAAATTAAAACCTTCTGCTCTTTGAAAGACACTGTTAAGAAATGAAAAGACAAGCCACAGACTGGGAGAAAAATATTTTCAAAGCACATATCTGATAAAGAACTAAAGAACTCTTAAAACTCAGAAATAAGAAAACAACCAGGTTTTAAATGGGCAAGAATTTTGAACAGACACTTCACCAAAAAAGATATATAGATTAGAGAAAAAAGAACCCCACAAAACATGAAAATGTGTCTAACATTATTAATTAAGGAAATGTAAATTAAACCTACAATGAGATACTATCATACACCTATTGGAAAGGCTAAAAGTATTTTAAAACAGGTGAAATCAAGCGCTGACAAAGATGCAGAACAACTGGAACCCTCATACATCGCTGATGAGAATGCAAAATGGTACAGTGATTTTGGAAAACAGTTTGGCACTTTCTTATAAAATTAAATATAACTTGCAATATGAATCAGCAATCTCACTTCTCCTGGGTATTTACCCAGGAGAAATGAAAACTAATGTTTGCACAAAAATCTATATGCAAATGTTTACAGCAGCTTTATTCAGAACTGTCAAAAAATAGAAACCGTCTAGATGTCCTTCAATGAGTGAATGGATAAACAAACTGTGGTATAGCCATACAAAGGAATACTACTCTGCAATGAAAATTAACATACTACTGATACATGCACCCACAAGGATGAATCTCAGTTGCATTAACCTGAGTTAAAGAAGCCAGACTCAAAAGGCTACATAGTGTTTGATTCCATTCGTACCACATTCTAGCAAAGGCAAAATTATAAGGAAAGAAAACAGATGAGTAGCTGTCAAGAAGATGAGGATAGTGGGATGGTTGACTACAAAGGGACTCAAGAGATTTGGGGGAGCTGAGATAATGGAAATATAGTGCACCTTGATTGTGACGATGGCTAAACAATTATATGGGATTGTCACAAGTCATCAAAATACATCCTTACAAGGGTGAACCTTACTGCATGTAAATTATATTCGATAAACCTGACTTTTAAAAACTGATTTCTAGGTTTCTAGATCATTTCAACCAAATTCAAGCATCCGAGAGAATTTGGTTTCATGAGGAAGGGAAGGTAGGGAAGAAAGTAGATGGATAAATACGTGGAAGAATTGATGAGTGGTGGCTGGTTGGACAGACAGATGGACCATCGTCAGAATGGAGGGATGGACTGGGCGGGACAGGAAAGAAGGCTGCAGAGGCCAAGCAGCTGGAGCAATGGTAAGAGCCCTCACTGGACTCAGAGTTACACTGCTTGTGTTCCATTCCCAGGTGTGTTACCTGGGCAAACCCTTATTTCTTCTCATGTAATGGGAATAATAATCATCTTCTCCAAGTGGACCATATCCATTCACTTAACAAACATTAATTTAGCACTGCTTCGCGGCCAGGCATCCTTCTAAGTGCTTTCCCTATTTTAGTTCATGTGATCCACACAACTTTCGTATTCCTGGTTCACAAAGGAGGAACGGAGTTACAGACAAGTTGAGTGACTGGCCCAAGGTTACCCAGGAAGCAAGTGGTAGAACGCTGAACATTATACCACAACCCCACCCAGACACAGGGTCACCGCACCCACTGATATTAGGTTGACCCAGATAAAACTGCTGACATTTAGCCACTTCTGACTTACAAAAATGGCCTTTTTTTCTGGTTTAACCTAATAAAAAAGACTATTAGTAACCGTTGATTATTGAGCACTTCCTGTGGTACCCTATATTGGCATGCATTATCATATTTAATGTTTTCAAAAAACACTCTGAGATAAGTACTAGTGTTCCCATTTTACAAATGAGGAAACTGAGGCTTCCAGAGGCAAGCAACTTGTACATATTCGAACTGGAGGAACTGAGGCTGAATTCCGTCTGTGATTTCAGAACATACAGCACTTCTTTCCCCTGCCAGGGAAAAGCCAGGTGCTAAGCCAAATGCTTATATCCCATTCAGGCCATCTCTGTTCCTGCAAGTCCTAGAATCTATCCTTAGTCCTTCCCACCTCCCCACCACCACCACCACCGCCACCAAGCCCTATTCCCCAGAGATCTCAACAGACAAAGGAGAAAGAGAAGCCAGCAGGGAGAAGCTGTTGGACTCTTTCTTTTCAGAAGTTTAGGACTTTTGAAATTCTTCAGCCCCATTAATATTTCGGGGCTTGATAGGTCCAGGACTGCTATCTCCTTCCTACCCCTCCCCACACCCCTCAACCTTCTCTACCTCTTCCTCCAGGGCTTTGTAGTCCCTGCAAGGCCAGACTCCTGTGCCAGCCTGGCTAGGAAAGGTTTAAGCATCCAAGCAGCCCTGTTTCAGCAGCTGTGTTCCCAAGCCCTGGCTTCAGCCCCAGCCCCTGCTGCCCCCCAGCCCAGCTTTTGATGATGACAGGAAGGCAGCCTTGGTGACTGCCAACTTCTTGTTCCTCCGCTGGTACATTGCTTGGGTCTCAATGACTCAGACCCCCCACATACAAGGTTGACCTCTGCTCTGGGCTTCTCAGGACCTGAGCCCAGGCCCAGCTGAGCTGCTGCCCCGGCTCAGAGCTGGAGGAAATGGCTGTTGCTGCTATGGCAACGAGGCTTTGTACTGTCTGCCCAGAACAAAGAGGGTTTTCTTGTCCCTCTTTGGGTCCCAGGATGGGGGAGCGACTGCTGTAGGGCGGAGGCTGGGAGGATGCTCCATGGTATCTGACAAGCCCTTTGCATGCTGTGAGCACCTGATGGCTAAGAAAAGCCCACTCCATCCCGTCCATGTTGGGTACTCAGAAGTTGGGAATGGCAAATCTCTAATTGTCTGCTTTCTACTGTGACAGACCTCTGAGTAGCATTTTCCATCAGGGCATGGGGTGTCCCCTAAGATAGATGTGAAAGAGAACAGAGCAGGTAGAATGCAGCCCCTTTCCCTAGTCCTGAGAATCAAAGATGTGTATGCTTGAAAGTATCCTAGCCCATCCCACAGAACATTCAGAAAGGTCACACAATTCTCCTTAGGTCACACAGCCAACTTAAATCAGGCTGGAACTGGCAACTATTTCCCCTGACTCTCCTGACTCTCAGTCCAGTCCTTAGCCCAAGCATTCCACCATCTCCTGCCAGGCACGGAAGCCTGTGATTCAGCCTCAGTGCCCTTCCTTTGATTGTCATAGCAACCAGGTGGCTCCTGGGAACCTATCCTAATACCAAAGGTCCCTGAGAGGCTCACGGTTGTAGATTTGTAGGCAAATGATGACCTCTGAGCATCCAGCACAGGCCCAGCTTTGGAAGGTCATCCAAGTTAGGTAGCAGTGATCCCAATGAAAGGACAGCCAAGAAGTTCTTGGGTCCAAAAAAGAGTCACTAAAGCAGAAGGATCAGATATGGTCAAACTTAGAGTACTGATGGCAGGATAAGACCCCAAAATGGAATCAGAGGTCAGCAGGCCTGGCAGAAGTCAGCATGAGCTGAGAGCACCCTGGGTCTGAGGCAGGCTCCGTGTCCCTCCAGGCCTCACCTGGTTGCACCAGCTGCCACCCCTTCACCCCCTCAACCCCCGCCACTGATAGGCAATGTGGCTTCCTTCTGGCACCAATCGAGAGAACTCTGCAGGGATCCCCTGTAAGTGTCTAATTTTGAATGCATGGTCAAGAATCGATCCTCTTCTATGATGTTTCTCTGTTGTTTCTAAGTAAATGGCACAGTGAGAAGTTTTCCAGGGCTCTTTCAAAACTAGCAGACTGCTGTGAAACAGGAGAGTGTGGTTCCTGCAGCATCGAGTGCATGCCTCCATCACAGCAGCTCTTCCATGCACTTGCTGAGTAACTGGACAGAACAAGTCTTCTCTCGGTCTCATTTTCCTCATCTGTTACATGCAAGGGTTAAGCCAGGAGATCTCTTAGCTCCCTCCCAACTCTGAAAGTCTATGGGACCAGGATTCCAATTGTTTCATTTATTGTTAAAATTTAAATGATTTGGGTCTAATCGGGGAAGAGTATGTTAGTATTTAGCTAGGCTGTCTCAAATATTTATGTAGGTCTGGGCTTTAGGAAAGAAAAAAAACTTATATATTCCATACCTCTTCTCTCAGGGTCCACAGTCCATTGACTCTGAAATCTGAGTTCATATCCTGACTCCACTACTTTCTGGATACATGACCTTGACTAAATCGCTTTCTGACCTCTTTGGACCTTGGTGTCTTTATCTCATCAAATGCAGCTCATAATAGCACCTGTGTCACTGAGTGATCTATTTTTAATGTAGTAAAGTATACAAAGTTCTCAGCATAGGTACTGAGACAACCAAGATGGTACAGTAGGTAAACGCTGTGTTTATCTTCTCCCACAACCACATCAAAATTACAACTAATCTACAAAACAACCATTACGAGAATCACCTAAAATCATGCTGAACGGAAGCCTTTCAACTACAGACGTGCAGAAGAAGCCACCTCCAGACTAATAGGAGAGTCAGAGACACGGAACAGGCTGGTCCCATATCCGTGTGCGACCATTAAAGATTGGGAAGGCTATTTCGGCTGTGGGGATCCCCCATCCCTTAAAGGAGCGAGAGATCCCAGCCCCACCCCAGCCCAGGGTTCCAGTTTTGGGGAGAGAAGTCCCCATAATTTTTGGTTGTGAAAAACAGCGGAGATTGTGACTGAGTGAGACTGAGTACAGCTGCACTCACAGGCGCTCCTCTTAAAGGGACTTCACGTGGACTTACCCACCAGTAGAATCACTCGCTCCGAGCTCCAGCACTGCAGCAGCAGCTGAAAAGGCAGCAGGGACAAATGGTGGGGCATTGAGTTGTCTGGCTTGGGATGGGGGCTGGAGAGGCTGCCTACTCCTGGACTGGGGAACCGACAGAAGCCATTGTTTCTTTGTTGAACCTGCCCACTTCCGGCAGGTGAACACAGGCGATGGCCATTTTGGAGTCTCCGCCCATTCGTTCGCCCCGCCCTGGTGATTTGAGGCCTGGCCCTGCCCAACTTTTGGGCACACCCAGGCTGCTTTCAGTGGCTGCCTGCCTTGGCTCAAGCTGCAGACTTTCCTAGGGTCTCTCAAAGGTTTGCGGAACCCAGACAGCAGTATCTGGCTTGAGAGTGTCCTGTACCTCTGGCTGAGCAGCCCTAAGCCAGCACTAGTGGCAGCTGGCCTTGGTTTGCACCTTGGCTTCTTAAAGGCACTTCCAAGCTTAGCATGGGTGGCAAACATCTGCGGATTTCTTTCTGGCTCCCACTAGGTGGCTCCGGGCGGGGCACAGGCTGTGGCTGAAGTAGACCTACAGCGAATCCCCTCCAAGGTGGTCCTGGGGCTGGTGCCCCAGTGGCCAGCTTCAAAATGAGCTGGAGCATCACCTAGCTCTCTCCAAGTACGACATACCCAAGGGACAGATTGGACAGGCACCAGAGTCCTGCTGAGGCATATCATGCTCTATAGGGTCAGCCCCTACACTACAACTACTCCACTGTGGTCAAGGCCAGTCCTCACAACCAGTGAGTCCAAGAGTTAGTCCCTCACAATGATGTGCAATTATCAACCAAGGCTCAGCTACAAGAGGAGGGCACACACAACCCACACAAGGGACACACCTGGAGCTCATGGCTCAGGTGACCAGAAAGACTGCACCACTGAACCCCACAGCACACTTACGACATAAGGCCACTCTACTAAGACCGGAAGACATAGCAGCCCTGCCTAACACATAGAAACAAACACAAGGAGGCAGCCAAAATGGGGAGACAAAGAAACATGTCCCAAATGAAAGAACAGAACAAAGCTCCAGAAAAAGAACTAAGCAAAGCAGAGATAAGCAATCTATCAGACGCAGAGTTCCTGACACTGGTTATAAGAATGATTATAAGAATGCTCAATGATCTCATAAAAATGGAGATGGAAACTATGAAAAAGAACCAGTCAGAAATAAAGGACACAATAATAGAAATGAAGACTATATTACAGGGAATCAACAGTAGATTAGATGAAGCAGAGGATCCAACCAGCGATGTAGAAGATAGGGTAGCAGAAAACCCCCAACCAGAACAGCAAAAAGAAAAAAGAATCCAAAAAATTGAGGAGATTTTAGGGGGCTGCCAGAACAATATCAAGCATACCAACATTCGCATTATAGGGGTTCCAGAAGGAGGAGAGAGAGAGCAAGGTATTGAATACCTATTTGAAGAAATAATGACAGAAAACTTCCCTAGCCTGGTGAAGGAAATGGACATACAAGCCCAAGAAGCACAGAGAGTCCCAAACAAGATAAACCCAAAGAGGCCAACACCAAGACATCATAATTAAAATGCCAAAGGTTAAATACAAAGAGATAATCTTAAAAGCAGCAAGAGAAAAGCAGTTAGTTACCAACAAGGGAGCCCCCACAAGACTGCCAGCTGATTTCTCAACAGAAACTTTGCAGGCGAGAAGGGAGTGGCAGGAAATATTCCAAGTGATGAAAAGCAATGACATACAACCAGGATTGCTCCACCCAGCAAGTCTGTCATTTAGAATTGAAGGACAGATCAGGAGCTTCCCAGACAAGAAAAAGCTGAAGGAGTTCATCACCACCAAACCATTATTACAAGGGGGGTTAAGGATGGATGAAAGGGGAAGGAATTAAGAAGAACAAATTGGGTGTTACACAGTAGTCATCAGGATGTAGGGTATAGCATAAGGAATATAGTCAACAATATTGTAATAACTAGGTAAGGTGCCAGATAGGTACTAGAGCTATCAGGGTGATAGATGGGAATGGGGTTGGGGTCAGGATGAAAAAGGTGAAGGTATTAAGAAATATAAGTTGATAGTTAACACAGTATGGGGAATATAATCAACAATGTTATAAAGATCATGTAAGGTGCCAGATGGGCCCTGGACTTATCAGGGGATCACGTCATAGACTGTAGATGTCTGACCAATGCACTATACACCTGAAGAGCTGAAGTAGAATAATACTGAATGTCATCTATAACTAAATATATAGGTATATATAGTCACAGGACATGGAGTACAACATAGGGAATATAGTTGATGGTATTGTAACAGTTACATAAGATGTCAGAGGGGTAGTAGCTTGGGGGTGGGTTATCACTTTATGAGGGGTTTAAATGTCTAACTATTACGTTGCTTTGAACACACCTGAAATAATAAAAAAACTCATTAAAAATTAATTAACTAATTATTAAAATAAAATAAATAATAAAGTTCTCAGCACAGTATTGGCAGATAGTAAACACAATAAATAAGAGCGTAACAATTAACACGTGTGGAATAAGTATGTGAGTGAATGAATGAACAAATGAATGAGGAAACTGTGGGTTGTGGGTGCTTTGCTTCTAATGCCGCGCCTGCAGCTTGGCCCCAGTAACTATGACTCTGGGGCATAACTTCTCCTCCAGAGCTCCCCTGTAGGGTCAGATTGAGCCACACGCTGTAGTTGTTGCCCGAAGCCACATCCTTCCCTTCCTTGCCCTGCCTCTCCCCTTCCCTTACTGAAGGGCTCAGGCCTGCTTCTGGATTCTTTGACCCAAGACACCTGGGCTCAAGGGGCATCCTCCAGCTGCCGTCCCAGAACAGTGTATGGAGAGGGAACCACAGAAGCCAGACCCAGAAAGGCGGACGTAGGTGGGTGGATAGAGCATGTGGGGCTGACGTCACAGAAGTCCAAGTAGGAAAAAGGAAGCCCTTTTCTCTGGGGACTGTTCGTCACCCTGTTGGTGGGCCACACCTGATGACCCTAGGGGAGGTCACATGGCCCAAGCTCGGACAAACACGTTCTCTCTCCTGAGAACTGAAACCTGAGAGTGAGGGCCAGCTGGCTGGTTTCTTCACCGGTCTGGAGCTAGACTGTTGGTAAATGAACATGAGACAGGGGTCTGACGGTGTGGTCAGCTGGGGCCGGAGCACTGAGGCAGGGATCCTGGGGCACGAAGGACATGGAGGCTCAGGTTGCAGGTCAGGGCTCAGCATGTGGACAGAGGATCAAGGGCAGCATCCCGAGCCCAGGAAGGTGGAGTGGGCAGCAGACAGGGCAGCCTGCAGGGACATGGGGACAAGGCAGAGTCTCCATGATAGGACTGGGAGAAAAAGCCTGGCTTGTTCAAGAGCCCAGGGACTTGGACTCGGACAGAGAGAAACTGGGAGGACCCACAACCACGGGATGATGCATGAGTGCTGGCGACCCACCTCTGTGCTCCTACAGACCCTGTCCTGGGCCAGAGTCCCGAACAGAGCTGAGGCTAAGACTGGGGGCAGAGCATCCCCCAGTGCAGACACAGGGCTCCAGGACCAGGACAGGTGGAGAGACCGAGGACTGCCCTGTCCAGGCAAGACAGCCTGGCCGCCTGGCTCGGGCTGCCTCCTCGGCCCTCCAGGGTCCTCAGCCTAACAGCCTCGAATTAGCGTGCCATTAGTGGTGAGCCATCCCTTCTGAGCACTGTGCCATTTCATCACACCATCTCAGCATCCAGCATTAGAAGATAACTGCGCTCACAACATATGTCATTACTCATTAAGGGACTTTTTCTGGATTATGGCTGGGGCTTAATGACTTGTTAAAGATGTTTAACACTTACAATTTTGTTTTTAATTTAGGAAGCAGCATGATCAAACTGCGCCCTGAGACTCTCTCCTCGATTTGGTGAAATCTGGAGCCGGGCCGGCTTGGAGGCTGTCTGTGCAGGGGAGGTGATCTTAAATTGAATTGCAGCCCTCCAAGGGGTGTTTGCCCCGTCAGCGGCTGCCAGGAGCTGACATGTTAATGGGGCTGAGGAAACAATGGGTTTCAGAGGTAATTGCTGAAGCAATGACTTCCAGGCAACATTTGACTTAAAAAAGAAGTGTTGCTGCTGCTGCTGCAGCAGCGGGAGGGGCAGGTGAGGGCTCTGCTGTGGGCCTGTCTCCAGGTTCCAGCCAGATTTGCTTACCTGTAGCGCTCAGGTGGGCCTGCACTCCACTGCAGCCCCAGGTGCTGGCAGGCAGCTTCCTTTCCCACTGGCCCTTTGTTCTGTCCATTATCCACACTGGGAGTTATTTCTCAGGGGACGGCAAGGCAGAGGGATTGGAATATAAAGTTTCTGGTGACACACTCCATAAGGAGTGAGCCGCGACTGAGTCTACTTTTGTCCCCACCATTCAGGAGCTCACTCTGTAGTTTGAATTAAGCTATCTTGTCTCTTGAGGCCTCATTACCTCACCTGTATGACTCCATAGATTTGTTGTGAGGGTTCAGTGAAATACTCTCGTAAAATGATTAGTTCTAGATCTGGGCCATAGTAAGAACACGGCAAATTACATGAATAGCCAACATTGCATAAGCACTTTCCAGCTCCCAAAGTCCCTTCTGAGCACTTTACATGTGTTAACTCATTGAATCTACCCAGCAATCCTCTGAGGTGGGACATATCATGTCCGTTTTACAGATGAGGGAACTGAGGCTCCAAGGGCTGAAGTCTTAGAGCCAGAATCCAGACTTAGGCAATTGGGTCCCGTGTCCTCAACCAGCGAGCACATTAGAGCCTTTATTAGTCAGTCTCACTGGTTAAGCGGCTTTGGGCAAGCCAATTTGTTTGTCTACACGTTGGGACAATGATTATGCCATAAGCTGGTCCTCCTCACTGTCAGGCTGCAGCCGGGCTTCTTGTGGAGTTCCTGGCCTACCAGGACCCCCGGGCCCTCTGATACGGAAGGGCAATCTGAGGTCCTTCAAGCCTCTTTGCTCATAAAGGGAAAATCTGGGGAATCACTTAAGAAATGCCAGCAAATGTGCAGCTGCCTGCAATAGGAAATATGTCAGAGGTACATTCTGGGCATAAGTAAGTTTAACATCAGTCTTAGATAAGGTGGGAAAGAGGAATGGACCCTGACCTGGCTCCTTGGAAAGGACATGCCAGACTCAAGTTCAAAGCAGCAGACTGGGTTGAGATTGAGGCCCTAGGCTCAATGGAGGGCCTGGAGAGAAAGTTCACTAACTCATTCATGTCTGCATGCGTTCATTCAGTAAATACCCACCCATGTACCTACTAAGCAGGTGGCTCTGTCCTGGTCAGTGGCAGAAAGACAGAGCTCCCTGCACTCCTGGCGCTCCCAGCTCCCACCGCCCAGTGCTTGCTAAGGGCCAAACTCCACCTTAGCCTTCCTCTGACCCTTTATCCTGAGCCTGCCAGAGTCCTCAGGTCCTGCGGCAATGGCCCTGGATTTCGATGGTCACAGGCCCCCCTCACTGCCTAGAAAAGGAGGAAATCACCTCTCCATCACAATGGCAGCAACTTCCCAGGGCTCAGGTCCAGGCCTGAAGAGAAGGGAGGTTGGCCACTCAGGGCCCTCTCTCCCTTCTCGCTGCCACTCCAGAGAAGCTACTGGAAACATCAAGGCTGGGACCCAGTTCCAGAGGCTTCTTCTGGGAGTACTTCTCTGCTCTGAGATGTTCTAGGGGGAGGAGAGCCAGGAAGCAGGCAAGCCCTCACCCACTGAAGATCAGAGTCCACCAGGCTGGCCCAGCTCCCCCATTGTGGGAGCCTCCAGCCCATGGGTGGCCCAGCCTGTTCTTGATGAGTCCAAAAGAATTCTCCCAGGTCTGAGGAGATACCATTAAACGAAACTCTTCTGTGACAGGAGTCATGGACGGTGCCTTAGTGTGGCCTGGAGGCTCTAAGCACCAAGGGAAGGGAATCCAGTGGACGGGAAGTCCAGCTACCCCCATCTGGTCTAGGGACAGAAAAGGTCCTAGGGTCCTTGCTTCACACACCAAGGCATCCAAGGAAGAAAGGAAGAATGCCCCCTCCACACTGATGGCCGTGTCTCAGCCATGGGGTAATGATTACCAGGAACCCAGACAGAGCAGAGTTTCCTGAGGCAAAGATCAGGGCTGTCCCCATAAATGTGCCTCTTCAGGACACGCCCACCACCACCACCACCTCACACACACAAACACACACACACAACCACAGACATACACACACAGACACACACATACACAAAAACACAAAACCAAGTGTATAAGCTCAACCTCCATGCCTTCGTACCTGTTTTTCTTTCTTCCTAGAAAGCACGACTCCCCCTCCCCAACCACTCATCCCTCCAGCCACAACTCGATGTCACCTCCTCTGTGAAGCCTTCCCAGCCCTTCTCTCCTCTAGGTTTCCATAGAACTCTGCACAAACATCTATGACATGATGTGGCTGTTGGTTCACAAGCAGGCCCTTCCTACGAGACTCAAACTCTTTGAGATCAAAGCTCTTACCTTGTTTGTCTTTGTCCGAAGAGCATCAAGCACGAAGCGGTGCATCCCAAGTGCTCGAACACAGATAAAGAAGGAGAAGGAAGGAGAGAAGGTAGGAAGGAAGGAAGGAAAGGAAGGAGAAATGGGAAGGGAAGGAGGGCAAGGGAAATATAAGCAGCTAATTGTAGCCACCGTCTGCTGTGGAACTCTACAAGCTATTAGCTCAGGATATTGTAAGAATCTAATGAAATTCTTTTTTTCTTTTTTTTTTTAATGGAGAGGAAGGGAAGAGCCAGGCACATTTGTCACTACTTATGGTTCCAATTTCTAGTTCATGGGTAACTCCTGTTCAGCCAGTCACAGTTTGGCCTGGTTTTCCTTTGTTTTTACTTTCCACTTTGATGGAAAAAAAAACAACATTTACACTGTCACAGAGCAAATAGAACTATGACTTCTGTTTCGCTGGGGTTTTGTGTGTGTGTTGCAATTTAGAGGGAAAAAGTTAATTTAAACTTGCCATGTTACAACAATAATGTGCCCTCAAAGAAAAACAACGCCTTCATAATGTACCTTCATTAGGAAAACATCAGCACTGCAGGTGCAAGATTTTTGATAAGAGAAAATTGTTCTCAAAGATATCTTACTGCTCGTTCCTAATTCTTCCTTACTGTTAACATCATCTGCTTCACTATTTATGAAGCAAATTTCTTCTTTCCTTCTATTGCTTTTCCCACCATTACAATTCTTTTCCTCTCTGGGAATCTGCAGGGCAGGTGTGGACCTGTGCTTCCCCACCCCAGTCTAATGCTGTGTTTATGGCCAGAGGGACCCAGAAAACAAATGATCCCTGGGATATCTTCCCACTGGACCTAAAATGGGCAAGGATAGGGTCCTGGGGTGGAGCTTGGAGGCCTCAGAAACTGTCTTCCTTCCCAACACCACATCAGCAGTGTCTGGAAAGGAGGCAGACACCTCAGAGAGAAGCCAGAGCTCTCCCTAGAGAAAGGCCATGGGCGTGTACTGGCACTAGTGTGGGGTGTTTAATTAACTAATCCCCTACTTCTACCAGTAAAGAGGCCCACACACATAGAGGCTAAAAAATGATAATCAGTCACTAAGTATATTTTGATGTCCACTATGGATAGGCACGGGGGATGTTCAGGGCCCAAAGCAGACTTCTGTTCCTGCGGAGGAGTCACTTCACCTTCTGAGACGTGGTCTCTTCATTGGGAAACAGGTGAGCAGACCCATCTCTCAGGAGTGGGTGAGGCAGTGGTGTCACATACTTAGCACAGTGTCCAGGCACGTGGGAAACAAGAATGGCTGATGGAGGCATGGGCATCCAACATTATCAGTAGGCCTGGGCAGCCCCCTCGCTCTGTGAAACCAGGGACCGTCTTACTTCCTTAGCAACACCACGGGTCACTCACTGGGGAGCATGTTGGCTGTGAGGTGTTTCCTGAGGGTCTGTTCTGAGCAAGTCATACGGCGCTGAAGCCAGTGGGCAGCAGCAGGCCACACCGAGACAGATGTCAGGAGGGCCTCTGGACCGTGGACAGGCCCTGGAGAGATTTCTGCTCAGAACCACTTCTGGACTGTTGCTTTATGAGGCGTGGCAGTGAGTGAGTGGCACCGGTGTGCATTTCCTGAAGGGGGTGGAGGCAAACAGGGGCTTGGGTCCCTTCCCCAGAAGCATGACACACTCAGGCTCACCCCCAGGATTATCTGTGGGTGTGGGTTGGTGTTCTGTGTCCCCGGGAACAACAGCAGGGGGATTTCCAGCCTGAGTTGGAGCTGGGCCTTGAAGCCAGGCCGTCTGCTCCAGAGTCCCTGCTCTTCCTGCTCCATTGAGTGTCAGCCTTTGCTGTTCCTGGACCCTCTGCTAGGGGTTTGCAAAGACAAGACGAGGGCATTTGCCTGCAAGATATTAATAAATAATAATAATAATAACAACAACAAGGCCAGGTAATGTGCCTTGAGGGCTCACCACGCGTCAGACATTTAACACACACTAGGGAGTGGAGTCCCCACAATGTCCTACAAAGCAGATTGTCGCAGTCGCCATGTTACAGGGGAGGATCCCAGGCACAGGGAGGCCCGGGGTTTGCCCAGAGTCCCGCCCCAAGCGCTGCCCGCAGGTGTCATGTGAGCTCGGGAGCCGCCTCCCGCTGAGGTGTCCTCACTGAATCCTCACGGTAACCCTGTGTGGTCAGCATTACTGTGCCCATGTGACAGAGGGAAACCTGAGGAGGCTCAGAGAGGTTAGGCCACCAGCCCAGTCACACAGTGAGTGAGTGAGTGCTGGAGGCTGACTCTGAACCCAGGTCTGTGAGATCTGAGGCCATTGTCTGCTCGCTGCTCCAGTGGCAAGAGGCCTAGGCCTGTACCTTCCAGGTGCAGGAGGAGTTACCCAGCTGCGAGCTTCGGGCCAAAGATGTCATCAGCCGTGATACTACATAAGAATAATTATAACAGCATCCTTCACTGAGCGTGTCACACGTATTAGCACATCTAAGTCTGGCCTCCACCCATAAGGCAGAAGCTTGTATTATCTTCAACTCAAACTTGAAGGGACTGAGCTCAGAGAGGTTAAGTAACTTTCCCAAGGTCTCACAACAAGGAAGTAGCAGAAGCCAGACTAGACAGCAGGGTCACAGCCAGTGGCCTCACCACTTGGCTACACCGCCTCCCTCTCCCAAGTGCTGTGTGTAGGTGTGGATGAGGCTGTATGTGTGAGTCTATGTTCATGCATCTGTATTTTTACATGTACACCAGTGTGGAGTGCACATGCATGTGGCTATTCACAGGCTTGCAGGTGCCTTCGAGTGAACACGTGTGTGCTGTGCTGAAGATACCAGCTGTTCCTTGCACAAGCCGGCATCTAACAGGAGTGATGGGCAAAGGCCAGCACCCCAGGAGGAACCATCTGGATCTCTTGGGAGAAGTAAAGCACCCAGGGGTTCTGCTGCCTCCTGCATCACACATGGGAAGGAACCTGCCACCTCCACTGGCCTGAGCAGCACTGTCCCACCAGCATAGCAGCAAATCATCAGAATCTTCCCACCTTGGTTTCCATGGCCAAGTCCCGAGAAGCCCTTCTCTGTCTAGACCTGGAAATGGCCTCACAATCACACTGAGGACACAGCGTTCAGGCGAGTGGGAAATACTGGGCCACACCCAGGTGCCAACCAAGGCCGTCAAGGCAGGGACTCCATCGACCCCAACAAGCCTGGAGCTCTGTGCTTCCCTCTGCTATAAACCAAAGTCACAGCTCCCCACCTTCTGCCCTTGGAAATGAATCATTTAAGATTCCTCTTTCATTCTGGAACCTCTCAAACAGCCTCATGAGCTGTGAGCATGTCTCCCAAGGTAGAATTTAAGGCAGCTGCAAAATGCCTCGATATTTTCAGAGGCCTTATTGTGCTTAAACTCGTTAGAGAGGCCATGGAGTTAATTAGTATATAGATTTTCCCATAGAAAGCTAATCTGCAGAATGATTTGCAGCCATGGGGTCTGTAACAGACCGCAATCTATTTTCTTCTCAACTTCAGTTTTCCCAGAGAAAAGCCCAAATTGCAGTGACCAGATGACTTCCATACCTCAGTCCCAGCCCACCCCTTCAGGGGTCCGGAGGCCCGAAAGGCCAGCAGCTTCCCCCCAATCCTGTCCAACTCATCAGCTCTCAGCCAATCACCTTCATTTCCATAGGTGCCAGCGCTGGCTGGCCGAGCCAGCTTTGAGTGAGTGGGTTGAGGGCTTCTTGCGATGGTGCACACGGTGCAAGGGTTAAGTGCATGAACCTGGGGTCACATAGACCTGGGGACAACCCAGGCTTCGACCTTCCGGCAAGTGATTTAATCCCTCTGTACTTCGTTTCTTTCATAAGGAGTATTATAAGGATCATTACTAACACTGATTTCTAAAAAGGCAACATTTATTAGTGCTTCCAGTGTTCTCAGCCCAGTGCTATAAGTACTTAATGTCACCTCATTTAATTCTTATTATCTCATTATTTCATGGGAGGAAACTGATGGTCAGAAAGCTTAAGTAACTTGCCTAAGATCGCACAGCTAGTTGGTGGCACAAGCTTTGAATCTAGGTCTGCCTGATAACAGCTAGAAATAGGTGAAACAGCTCATAGGAAGTGCAAGCTGCTGTTATTATTCCAATGACTACAGCTACTCTTGTTATTTTTTTCCCCAGGATTCCGAGCCCTCCCTTACATTTCACAGCAATTCTGCCATCCTGAGCTCCAAATGATAGAAAAGTAAGAGAATCACAGAGTCTTGGCGCTGGAAATTCCCTTAGAGACTGGAATCCACCCCTCCTCTATTGGACCAGTGGAGAAGTTGAGGCCCAGAGAGGTTAACAGATCCCCCAAAGTCACCCACGGAAAGCAGGTGAGGCCCCAGGACCGCTGACCACCAGCCAACCCTCTTCCTCTACACTGTGCAAGCTACCCGGCCGTGTCAGGACTCAGAGTGCCTCAGAGGGCCTCTCAAAATGTGAAGCCAAGGGGTGAGCTGACACCTGACAGCTGGGTGATGGTTTGGATGGGTTCTGAAGCCCTCTGCCAAGGGATGGCAATGTTAGTCATCAGAGATGCACGCGCCTGAGCATCCTTGTCAGAAAATGTGACGACTTAGTGGACTGAAAATGTATTTCCCCACCTTATCACACATCTGGAGTTCCAGTAGAGCAGCCCCTGGGCTGGGGAGGCAGTCAGCCTCAAAAATTTGCACAGATATTGGTGTTTATCAGAAGAAGTCCAAATGAAGGCTGAGCCAGGAGGGTGACGGGGAGTAATAGCTTGAGAACATGCCGATGGCGATAAGAAAGCAGAACCTGCTCTTTGCCCCAGAGACCTCTCCCACCACCTCAAACCTGCTGCCCCATCTGCTCTTGGCTTTGGGAGGTGATTACATTTGCTGTTTCAACCAGTCAGGAGGGGAAATACTGGTGTCTGTGGGGAGAAAGCAGCAGCTTTCCCAGAACTGGGCTTCCATTCCACTGAAATTCCATTCAGCAAGTATATACTGAGCAATCGAGAGCCAGGCCCTGTGCTGGGAGAGTTCCCACTGTGTGTTCCCCTTTGTGCCATAGCTTAGGATAGGGGATCACCTGTCTATACGAGGACCTAAGTTAGGTAGGCCCCTACTGTGTGCCAGAGCATAGGATGGCTGGGCTTCCGTGGGGTCCCAGGTCCTGTGCCTGTGCCATCAGCGTGTCCAGCGATGGGGCAGAAAGCTCAGTCAGGAATCATCCCAGCCCTTAAGGCATTTGCAGTTTGAGAAGAAAGACATATTACACAGTAGCTAAAATACCCTCCGGGCCATCTTTTACCAGTCGGCTTACAAAGTCCTTATAGAGACCTAGTGGGGTGAAAGAGGCATTGTGCATGGGACACTGAGGGGAGCTTCAAGAGTAGACTGCCTTTGAGGCAGGCCTTGAAGGATGAGTTGGAGTTTGCCCAATGGAAACAAGAGCATTCCAGGAGGAGGGAACAACCTGAAGAAAAGCAAGGAAGAGAGACAACACATGGCCCATTTGGGGACTGGCAAGTTGACCAGTGTCAGGGAGAGAAAGAGGTGAGTGAGGAGGTAGCAGGAGATGAAGTTTCCAGGGGAATCTAGGGACATCGTGAAGGGTCATCCATGCTCTGAGGAGTCTTATGGGTCTGCAGAGAAACCTTAGAGGGGGAAGGTTCTGGGGCCCCACCCACACTTCAACGAGATGAGCTCCATATTTATTTATTTCATATGTTAGGCATCTGTGTAAATAAGATGTGGCAACTTAAAAGAAAGGAAGGAAGGCAGAAGGGAGGGAGGAAAAGATCATCAGTGCTACATCCAAATTCCATAGGATATAAAGATGAGGTATGTGAAGCCCTGAGAAATTAATTGACCCACACAGGGTCACACGTGGAATTCATGGCCAAGCAGAAAGTAGAACGCAGATCTGCCAGTTTCCAGTCCTGTTTCAGCATTTGCCCTTGAGTCTGGTCACAAGTACAACCCAAGATAAGCTTCTGCTGACCACAGGTGCCCCCCTGCCTGCTAGAATGCCACAGTGGCCATCTCTCCCAAGTCCCAGAAAACACTAAGCCAGTGGACAGAACGCTTCCCATTGACAGTATTTCTGCCATGAAAATCTCTGAAGCCTTTGTCTGGGCATGCCTCCGCTCTCAGGCCTGATGCAGAATGTATCCTAATAGGCAGGCTGCTGAGTTTTCCCAATGTCTGAAGTGGCACTGATACAAAGGTTCACTCTGAGCCTTGTTGTGAAACAAGAATGAGACCTGTCACAATCACTCACACTCAATAGGCTTCCTCAGTGCCTCCAGGACTTGGCGATGGCAGGCACAGGGGTAGCCTGGTGTCAGGCCCACAGACCTGGCATCTAACCTTAGCTCTGCCTTGCCCACTGTGGGACATATCTACGGTCTTGTTTCACAGCAAGGCTCAGGGTAAACCTTTGTATCAGTGCCTTTTTGGTACAATCAGGCTTGAAACAGATACATGAGCATTCCAGGCAAGTTAGGATTTGACCCACCTTCAATCTGATAGACTTGAAGGATTTGTTTAGTGTTTATTTGGAGAAGAAACTGAGTCCTGCCTGATGCAGGATATACAAGGCAGATGCCTGGCCCCTTCTACCTTGTGCCATCTCTTTCATTGTCTTAGCAATTCCACTCTACCCCAAATTTGCATACACAAAAAAAGCCCTGCAGTCAACTGACCCCCCCCCCCCTTAGAAGACAGTTTAGAAGTTTTTTGTTTTTTTTCCTTTGCTCTAGGGGACTGGGGATCAGGGGTACAAGGAGACATCTTATCCCCACTCCAAGTGGCTTCCGTTCAACCACACCCATTGTCCTCCATGAGACAAGTTCTGCAAACAGAATTGTTCCCATCTTATTAAATACATTTCCGGTGTGTCTTGTGCCCTAGCCTCGGCCAATAGGAACTACCACAGCAAGGTGGTTCCAGCCCTGACCTCAGGAACAAACATTTATTGAGCATCTATTATGTGCAAGGTACTAGCCAGCAGCTTCATACCAGTTCTCTCTTCAAACTCTCACCATGAACCCCAAGGTATTGTCATCCTCATTTCACAGATAAAGAAACCAAGGCTCAGAGAGATGTCACCACTTGTCTGAGGTCCCACAGTTCAGGATCTGGGTTTATTCCCAGTTCTGCCATTTCCTTAGTATGTTCTGCCCCAAAGTGTAGGATTCCTTTCTCTCCTATATGGGCCCCACTTCCTGGATGATGCAAATGGGCTCTGTAGATATAGACTTACCTTTGAATCCCGTGGGCCTTGTTACTCAGAAAACCAATCACTTCTTTCAACATCACTTGAAAACCCTGGGGTAGGGGTGCAGCCCTCACAATTGCAGGCTAAGTGGGCTTTCTGGAGGCCTCTGCCCTACCGGCCTCAGCTCCCCATGTAGCCCCTCCATTCCCAGAGACTGACTCCCTCAACTCCCTTACTGTTACCCAGCACCAGTTCCCCCAAGGGTTAAAAATGGGAACCAAATAATTTATTTCAAGATCTTCAAAAACAAATTCAAATTTTTTTTAATTATGTCAAATTAAGGCCATTAAAAGTTAAGCTGTGTACCAAGAGCATTTTCCTGGGAAAGGTGCTGTAACATCATTATTTCTCCCCAAAACGCACTTACTGTACATTTCTCAAAGCCATCAGCCTTGATTGAAGGCTAATGAAAAAGCTGTCCTGCGTCAGTTTATTTCTTGTATCCATTAAGAATAATTACGGCTGAACAATTTTTGATGCCTGTAACCTTCGAAAGCGTTGCTAATGGCATTATAAATTGCTCCTTGTCCAATGACTATGGCAAGATGCTTAATTCAAAGGCGCTCTGTCAACAGGACTGATTTGTGTGGCTAATGAGTGCGTTTAAAACAACAGCCTCGGCTCATGCATCCGAATGTCAATAAGAGGACGAGGTTCAATAAGGAGGCTTGTCCGTAATAATTAGCAGGGACAAGCACTCCGATCCGGCCCATTGTGGCTTTTACAGTCCTGTTCTCAAGACATCACCAGCATCCCTGGGGCCCCGACACAACTTTTCACTCCTGGGTTGGGGCTGGAACCAGGACCCAGAAGACCCGAGCACAGGACAATGGCAGAAGAGGAGGTTTTGGCCAGAAAGAATGTTCAAGGCAGTGACAAGAAGACAAGCTACCATATATGTCAAGCACTTAGTCCTTAATTCTGCAGACATTTATTGAGTACCTATTGTGTGCAAGGGCTGGAGGACACAGGAGTAAATAGGACAAACACAGACCCTGGCCTCCCTGAGTTTACCAGCTACCAGGGCAAGCAGATAATGAACCAAGCCATAATCAGCATGGCTGATAAATGTTATACTGGGGGAAGCAGAGGATGCAGAGAGAACAGCAAGTAGGGTGCTTCAACCAGCCTGAGACGGGGGAGTGGTATTTAAGGTGAGACAAAAGGGTCATCAGGAGTTAGCCAGGCAAGAAGAGGGAACATCTTGCCATCACAGGAACAACCCCTTGGGAGGAAAAGACCTGATGAGGAAACTATGGGAAGCCCCACCTGCTGGAGTGGTGGGAGGTGAGACTGCAGGAGTTGGCAGAGGCCCGGACAACGAGGGTTGGGGACATGGAATGGGGTGAAGGGTGGGCAGAGGGATGGAAGCATTTTAATGTGCAAATCTCTCCCCAATCTCAGCCTCTAAAAGGCTCAGTGCCAATGCTATCCCCACCCCCGAAGTCTGCCCTGATTTCTCCTTAGTTGTCTGTCAAGCTACAACCCCCTGCTAGCATGAAGGCTGTACTTGTTAGAACCTCCATGTTTCCTGCATATCATGTAGACTCTCATCTCCTAAGAAGAGAGACAGGGTATCTTCATTCTTTCTTGCTGCAAAAGAGTTGGGTACCACAAAGTTGGGTACGTAGATAGCCCTCGGTCAGGGCTTATTAGCTGCTCCATGTAACTTTCCCTGGTATTCCCACTAGGACTACTATTCCCATGGTCAGCTTCTATTGCATAAACATTCACTGGAAATTAGGATTGGGGAGGAGAGGGAGGAGGAGAGAAGATGTCAGAGTTGGAGAAGATACTCAGAGATGAGATCACCTGAGCCCTAACCCTCCAGAACCCGCCACCTTCCTCCTGCACGAACACACACAGCATGTTTGTTAAACAGCACATCTCACCAGGTGCTAGGATCCAAGGTCTGGGTGAGGGAGGATGAGAAATGATACCCTGAAGTCCCAGCGAAGACATTTGGCTTTTAATGTACAGCTGAAGGAAAGCCAACATGTGGCTTTAAGCTGAGGAGTGACATAGGCAGACAAGAAATATAAGAAGATGCCTCCGAGCACCCGTGAGGAGTGGATTGGAAAGAAAAAAATCACAGGGAAAGAAAGTGACTAAGAGCTCAGAACCCAGCTGCTGCGGTGCAAATCCCAGGCCTGCCACTTACAAGCTGTGAGATTTTGAGCAAAAGTCACTCGCCTCTGTAGCCTCAGTTTCCTCCTGTGGAAGATGGGAATGACAAGCAAATCTACCTTATGGGGTTGTGGGGAGGTTTAAATGAGAAAATGTGTAAAGGGTTTTGCATAGTCCTGGCACTTAGTTAATGCTGTTATTGCTATTGTCACTGTATATCAGGCACTCTAACAAAAATGGATCCTCATTGACAAAGATACAAAAAGGTGAAGTAACTGGCGCACTTAGCTGGTATGAAGTCTGAGAGCCTGGATCCCAACCCCGCACAGTTTCTTCTACCTCAGCTGCCTCCCCAGCACAGCGGGTGATGGAATGCAGCAGACAGGGGTGTGCGTGTGTATGCATGTGTGTGTGCATGTGTGTGCATGTATGTATGTGCAGGTGGTGGGGTGCATAGCGTGAGGACTGGATATGGTGCAGCCACACACCACTGTCAGATGTGGGGTTTGTCCCAGGATAGCCCTGGGCCTGCCAAGAGGACTCCAGGTGTTCGCCTGCAGGAGCCAAGGGGGGGTAGATGCGGTGGGGGGGCCGCTCCCCTGCCTGCCAGCGCCCAGAGCCTCTGGGGGCTCTCCAGGTGCAGAGGCAGCGGGCAGGTTTCAGAGGACATAGGCTGTCATGATCTGTCTCCCCACTCTTGATGACAAGCCTCAGATTTATATCGCAGCAGAGAGGTACTAGGGAAATCCCAGGAGGAAATGATAAGCAGGGTGTTGTTCCAATCTCCAAAGAGATGTTTCGTCCCAAAAGCCCTTCACTTCTACTCTTGCCAAGAGATAGAGAGAAAGCGGTGTTTAGATCTGTGCTTGTCTTCCGTTTTCTCTGGGACAGTGAGTGCTCAGGGAGTCCAGTCTCTGCCTCAGTGAATGGAGCACAATTTGTCGTCCTCATCTTAGTAGGCCGCTCTGCACAATCCAACATTTCTAACCTGAAAATGTTCTCTTCCACTGGCTTTCATGACAACACTTCTGAGTTTCCTCCAAAATCTCTGGCCAATCTCTCTTGGTTTCCTAACAGGGATTTCTTCCTCTGCCTTTCTCTTACCTTCTACGTTCCTCTCACTTCCATCCTGTGTTCTCTTCTCACTCCAAGCCTTCTCCTTGGATAAGTTCATCTATCCCCACACTTCATTTGAGACCTGAAGGGTACTGGCCCTCTAATCTCTCACTCCAGACCGTGCTCATATGACCTAGACCCATACAGCCAATTACCTTTGAATATCTCTGTTCAGATGATTTTCAGGGAACACAGGGTCAACATGTCCAAAGCAAATGTCACCATCTTCCTTCCCAACAGCTTTCTTCCCATGTCCCCCTGAAGAGTACCCTCATTCATCCAATTGGCCAAGCCAGAAATTTGGAAGCAAGAAAGTATGGGTTTAGATACAGGCTTCTACCACTTATCAACTGTGTGACCTTAGCAAGTTACTTAACACCTCTGAGCTTGCGTTTCCTCATCTGCAATTTGGGAATAATAATAGTTCCCACCTCATGAGTTATTGTAAACCATAAATTAGTTAGTATAGATAATATTAGAAGAGTTATCTCCATATCCAATTAGTCACTAACTGGAACAGTTCTCCCCCCTTGATGTTTCCTAATCCTTCTTCTTTCTCACCACATTATTAATAGTCATAAGCTCAGTCAGGACTTACTTTCAAACCACCTAACTATTCTGCCTTCCATTGATCTTACCCCCTTCATTATATAACTAGAGTGAATCTAGAGGGCAAACGACATCATAACACGTCCTCATTGCCATTGTGACAAAGTTAAAGTTTGTGAAGCTGGTTTTGTCAAACAAGGCCCTTCAGCAGGGTTTTGCCCCTGCTTATTTACCCAGCCTCTTCTTTAACCACTGCTTCTGAGCTGTGGGCTGGAGCCATATTACTTGCTCTTTTCCAACAGAGCAAGGCCTCTGCGCCTTGCACATGCTATTCCCCTCACCCCACCCACCTTATCTGAATCACTCCTGCTCATTCTTCACGTTTGAGCATAGGCATCACCCCTCTGGAAGGTCTTCTGTGGGGGCTACTGTGGTGCCCCACCCAGCACCCCTCTCAGGACCAAGGCCTTCATTCCCCAGCTAGTGGGAGCAGAGCTTCGGCTGTTCTCAGGTTACACCGCTCCCCGGGCAGCCCATGGCCAGTGACTGGTCAACGTGAGGCATAAAGGCCCAGCTCCCTTGCCTAATTCTGGACAACCCTGGCCAGGGGTTGGGCCAGGGTTCAGCTGAGGCCTCTGGTGCAATGCTTAGTTATCAGACTTCTCCCTCTGACAGTTGTGCTTCCTTCTTCCTTACAGGTGCGGTTCCCAAGAACATTGCCCTGGAAACTTTCCCCACACAAATCTCCAGCTCAGAGTCTCTCTCCAGGGGACCTGACCTAAAAAGGCTCCTAGAATGTCCCTACACTGTAGGCGGCGTTAAGTTCATTTCTTAGAGCCCTCAAAGCCTCCTCCCCTCTGTCAAAGCTCCTGCAACATGGGATAAAGTTACATGCCCTTGTCCGTCTCCCACTAAATGGAAGCTAGTTGAGAAGGATCACACTTCTCTACTGCATCTGGTTTGGTGCCTGGAATGACCCCTGATCTTTAGACTAAAGGGTTTTCTGCAGCCATTTCAAGCAGGGACTTTGCTGTGGCTTATAAAACAAATCCTTCAATACTCCATTCTTTGTTATTATCAAATAATGGGTAAGACACACATCTCCGAGCTTTATTCCATCCTTGAGCCTGAAAGATGGGGGAAACTTGGGGATAAGAGATGGGAAGAGCCTTGAAAGAGATGGAGAGACCAGAGAGTGTGGAGATCAGGGAAGAGATGAGGTTTAGTGGGCCATGCCCGCTAGCCACACAACTCGGTAATAGAAAACACCACCTTCACTCTTTGATGCAGTCACTTGGGTGGCAAATAGGCATATCAAATATGCCTGTGCTTTCATTTAGCCTGGCACATGCTGGCTGCTTCCTAAAAGTCTGTTCAATGGTTCCCCATTGCCCCCAGGATGAAGTCTAGACTGCTTAGCAAGCCCCATGGTGGTCCTCCCTCAGCTGCGACTTACCTACTTTTCCCAGCCTTATTTCTTGCCATGCCTCCCTCATCTATCTTCTGTTCTGGCCGCCTCTTCGAACACACCACCCCTGTTCACATCTTCCTGCCTACGCACAGGCAGATCCTGCCTGCAATGCCCTGCCCCACTTTTGCCACCCAGGGAACTCCTACCCAACTGAAGCCCTCCCGGACTTCTCCAGGAGGACCAAACACTTGCTCCATTTCCTGTCTTCCTCTGATTCCATTATGGCACTTTGCACTGCGGTCATCTATTGTCTTGTCTGTCTCCTGAGCAAACTGTGAGTCCCCCACACACAGGGAATATGTCCAAATCGTCTCTATCCTCAGCACAGCACTTGACCTCACCCAGGGCAGAAGCTCAGACCCTGATAGTTCAGGGGGAGAAAGAAGTCTCTCTGCATCTGAGCCAGCTCAGGTCATACCTGTGGGTATGATTCAGCTGCCTGGAACGTGGGTGGAGAAAGCTTAGAGCACCTGGGTAGCTCTGGAGAGAATGGAGTTAGGGCCAAAGTCTCCAGAGGTGAAGAAAGGAGAAGGTGCCACAGACTGGGTGGTCAGAGCCACAGTTTTCCACGTAAACCCCACTTGGGGAAGGTGGGGACCGTCGGTCTTGACGCCCACCTCATATCCATGATATCCAGAGAGCACCTGCCCCATCATCGTCCCAAACAATAGTATTTCCACTTCACAACAACTCTGAAATCATTGTGAATGGTGGCCCTGTTTTATACATGCTAACTGAGGCCCAGAAACCTCCCAAATTCCTTCCAACTCCAACATCCTTGAATCAATGACTCGTCCTGGACATTATGCATGGGTACCAGCATGATTTTGGCCGTGGAGAACCATGGAACCCAGTGCTGGCCCTGGCTCTGTAGTCCTCTGGTGGAAGCCTCAGTCCTACACAAGGTGAGGCAATAGGACAAGGACGGAGGAGGCATCCTTCCCTTCAGAAGGGCTCACCTTGACCCTCCAAGGTTGATTTGCACTGAGAGCCAGCCAGCCTAGCCTTCAGTTAGGACAGGACTAAAGCCACACTTGGTCCCATAAACCTCCCAGAGGCCCTGAGGCCAACCTTGAGATGCTATTTATAGGACAACTGGCATAACAAGCCTGATGGGGCCTTTGGGATTGCAGAGTGCCACAGATAGGGAAGTTATTATTATTAATGCTGCTATTGTTATTCTGTACTTTTTATTTTTTTAAGAAGGGCTCCTAGGATTCCCTTTGTTCCTAGAAATATATTCAAGAGTCAGACTGAATATGGGAAATTTCAAATAAGCCATTGAATAGAATCTGTGATTACTTTAAAAAATATTGTTCTTCATTCTAGAAAAATCTCAGACTTGTCAGAGATTGAAGTAGAAAGATAAACGATCAGAATGATTTTGAAGTTTTGTTTTTTAATTAGCAAGTGTAAATATTTTAATTCATAAAGCATGTGCGGGTGTCAGGGGAGCAGTGTGTGTATGTATACACACATGTGTGCACGCACATGTGAGCGCATGTGTGTAGCCACGGCTTGGCTGGACTGCCTAGACTTTGAGTTCCCCAAGGGCAGGGACTGTGTCTTCTTTCCTGTCCCCTGCACGGGGCCTGGCCTATGACTGGTGCTCAATAATTACTTGTTGAGTGAAAGAAAGTGAAGACAGTCCTGTCAATAAGAAAGAGCTGATGTAGCAACCTTCCCCTGGGCAGCGTCTTGATGGGCCAGTGACCTTCTGTCAGTTACCAGCAGTGGAGGTGGGGCAGGGGAAAGAAAGGGACAGAATTGCTAATGCGGTGATTCTGCAAAATACCAGGAACTATTTCTCAGGGTTGTCACTGCTGCTCCCACCCTATCGGAGGTTGGCATCTTCTGGATCCCTTACACCTAACCCACACACACACACACACACACACACACACACACACAGCTGCTCGTCTGAGGGCCTGAACCACCTGTTCTTCCTGACACTGTGGTCTCCAGCGCTCCGTGTCACTCCCCCTCACTCTCTGAGGGCCTTAGAACCTGGCTGTCCCTCTACATTCTGGGGGAACTCAGTGTTGGAACTGACGGTCTATCCAACCCCTTGAACTTCCAGGGCCTGAACTGTGCTAGATTAGGAAATGGACACATTTCTTTTCAGCTCCTCCCGTCAAAAGGAGGAGCCCATTTCTCTCCTCCTTGATTCTGGGCCCGCCTTATGACTCACTTTGGCCAACAGAATGCAGAAAGGTGATGTTGCCCACATTCTCAGTCTGGGCTCAAGACGGATGATGAGAGACACAATGTCTGCTCAGCCCCACACCTTAGCCAACAGCCCATCAAATGCCAGACCTGTGAGTGAAGCCATCTTAGACCAGCCAGCTCCCACCAACATTCTAGTTGACGTCAGATACAGGAGTGAACCCAGCCAAGATCAGCCATGCCTGGCCGAGATCCTCCCAGGCAGCAGAACCTCCCAGCTGACTCTAGACGGGAACAATAATAAATTACTGTTGTTTTCAGCCCCCCTGTCTGTGAGTGGTTTGTTAACTTCAGTGATCTCACTGCACTGCACCTTAGCCACCCCTCCAGGACCTTGTACTGTGCCATTACCCAGAACCACACACCTCTGAACTGGGCAAATCTGTCCACTGTCTCTGACCTGAGCGTGCTTATCCTCCAGCCCCCTCACCGTCCTATTTCCACAACACCTGTTTTTCACTTTCATCAAAACCATCACTGTTTTCTTCCCCTCTAATTTTTGCCAATGTCTTTCCTGTCTTTCTTCCCTTCGCAATCCCACCACGATCCCACAGTCTGTTACATCATCCATTCTTCTGCCAAAGCCTTCCATTCCTTTGTCCCGTGTCCTTCCATCACACCCTTAAGGAAACCCCATTCCTGGGTCAATCCAACTGCCCACCTTCTGTGCTTCAGCACCCATGCTGCTAGGCACTGCTGCAGGAAATGCAGCCACACAGGTGGCCCTCCCGCAAACGCATAGCCATCGCCAGGGCCTCACTGTTGCCCCTCAGGCCTTCTGTGTTTGCCCGCTTGGCTTCCTGTCATCTGGCCTTCACTCTTCCGCTCCCTCCTAATGCCCTACAAACTCCGCAGGCAGTGACTTCACCTCCTACTTCACCAAGAAATGGAGTCACCAACATCCTGCAGCCACCTCTGAACTTGCCTGCCTCCCCATGCCTCTGTCTTCCTCTCACTTTGCATAATCAGAAAGCGCTCATCCTTCCTACCTAAGGTCACTCTAGGACAGTCAGTGTGTCCAAGTGGTTAGGAGTACAGGTTCCAGTGTCAGACAGTCTGGGTATGTAGAAAGTCCCTGTACATATGACCTGAACCTGCAAGGGACAAATGGCCTGAGAGCTAAGAGCTGAAGGACCCATTCCTCTTCCAACAGAGCGTCTCCTGTCTCTTTCTGTCTCTCGCTGTCTCTGTCTTTTCCCCTCTCTCCCTATCTATCTTGTCTCTGTTTCACTAGGTAAGTGTGTCTACCCCAGGTTCTCGTACTGTGTGCTTGTGTTTCTCTCTTTCTCTCTCTCTCTTTACGAGCACACACATGCGCGCGCGTACACACACACACACACACACACACACACACACACTACAGAGTGGATGCCAGGGGGATGCAGAGAGATGAGTCTGGAGAGGTGGACATGGGTCCTATCAGGAGTCTGGGGTTAATCCTGAGCGCAGTGGGGAGCCTTAAAGGATTTTAAGCCAGGAAAGGACATGGTCCAATGTGCATTTTAGAGAAATCGCTGTGAGAGCAGAGTAAAGAATGGAGTGAGGCTGGAGACAAAAAAGCAAGCATGGGGCAGTTATAGGAAGCTCAGCAAAAGATGATGGAGCTGGAATGGATAACGGCGGGTGGGTGAAGGCAACAGATGGATGGGGTAAATGCTGGGGATGAAGGGAGAGAGCAAAGATGGAGAAACAGGAAAAATACCTAAGAAGAGACAGAAAGGAAAGAGACAAAGTACAGAGAACATGAGACAGTCCATGAGACGTGAAGAAGACAGAGAGAGAAACAGACAAATGGGGAGAGGAAGAGAAAGACGTCATTTCCATTCATGAGAGGAAAGCTCTGAGGGAAAGCTAACAGGAAATGTGGGGGGCAGGGCCGCGGAACTCTTGTCTCCCTCCCTCGTGGAACCCCCTCCCACCCACCTCTGTGCTGAGCCTGAGGGAGGAAGGGAAGCAGAAAAGGGAGAAAAGAGGATTGAGAGGAAGTGTTGACGTGGGCAAGAGGAATGGGTGAGGGAGGGCCACCTCCACACCTGGTCGCCCAGTGGCCACAGCCTCAGCCCAGCTCCGTACAGGCTCACATCTTCAGTGCCAGACACAGCTTCATTACCAGTGGCTTGTCTCTGCTTCAGTAAACCGGGGCCTGTCTATTAGCCGAGAGCTCTACTTTCAGCTTATCAAACAGGGGAGCAGGGAAGAGTTGGATACTTCTTATTTTGGTGGTTCCTAGAGGACCAAGTCTCCATTAGTGAACTGGAGAAATCGGGGATGCATTCCCCCTCGCCTCCTGGTAAAGAGGTAAGAGTGAAAACTGAAGGAGAGAGATGCTCACCTCAGAGAACAACACAAAATTCAGCTGGAATCAGGCAGCCCAGTTCTCAAGAGGGGGGCCATCAATCCCGCAGGGACCGATGACATGGACTCCCCCCTCCACTCCCACAGGTCCTCCGCAGCTCGGCTTCACCGCCTCGGCTCTCCTGCCCAACAGAGGAGAACGACTCCAGTCCCAGCTCTCACTGACTCTGCTCCTCTGAGAGAAACCATAATGCTAGGAGTTCCTGACCTTCGAGTCCGTCCACGTCTGCGTCTCACTCTGCCTTCCACTCACTGGGTGACCTCAGGCAAGTCCCGTGGCCCCTCTGACTTTGATTTTCTTGATCTCTAAGAGAAGGGTGGGTGAAACTTCATGACTGAACCCCTAGGTGCCATGCACCAAATACATCTGCTGAAATCATCTATGTGATAAAGTCCTGTGTACGCCGGAGAGTGTAATGTACATGTGACCTGTCTGAGCCATCGAGGAGATAACAGAGCCCGTCCTCCCACAGAGCTCCTGTCTCATCGCTGAAATGTATGCCCAGGGTGTCAGACCTCATGCCCTGACCTGTGGATCACATTCCCCCTCGTTCTCTCTGCACAGCTAGATGGAGCGCCAAGGCTCAGGGAGAAAGCCCAGAGCCTGGGGAGGAAATAGATATTCGAGCTGCCTCTAAAAGAGCTGGTCAAGGCAGGGGCCCTCTGCCAGGCCAATGCCAGGGCTGGAGTCAGGGCAGACCCGGGGACAGACCCTGGAAGAAACCAAGTGACACACACTTGCCTGGGAAGATCCTGGCCATTTTCACAAGGGAGTACCAAGCCTGGAGACCATCTGCTGGGAGAAGCATTTAACTGGAGGCCTCTGGCCAGACCCCAAGAAAGACAGCAGCCAAGGAAGAAGACCAGGCTGGTGACTAGAGACCCAAGGAGGGGCCCTTGCTCAGCTGGGAAGGCAGGCAGCCTGCTCAGGCCCTCCCCAGATTCTCTGGACAACAAAAGGAACCAACCAGCGGGGGTCGTGGGGGTGGGGCAGGTTGCAGAATGCCTAAGACGAGTGTGAGGAGGAGTGAGATTCTGTCCATAAACATCTCAATAGCGTGATTAACTGAGCATCGCAAATTGTAACCCTTTCCTTTAATGCACTTTCCCTGAATTACCGCGAGGAGCTGGCGGCCGAGGAGCCCGTACAAATTGCTGGAATGGGCAGTTAAGCGGGGAGGTCGGAGGTTAAATGAACACGGTTGTTTATGAAGACACAGCCCGAATCCATTTGCATTTTAATATTCTCTCAGTGAGACGGAAAGCCACTCTGAGGACAGCTTGTTTGGAAATCCCATTAACGGGTTATTTATGGGGCTCGTGGCTGTGTGACCCTTGCCCTTGTTTTGTTAAACATGAACCAGACATGAATCAGACGGGCAGCAGGCTGGCTGCTATTGTTTCCCGTAGCACGAAATGTCATCCGATTCAATTATTCTGAAGCTGACACTTTCTGAATTATCACCCTCATAATGCTCAATTTTCCCTTTTTTCCCCTTTGCTCAACCTGATTATTTCTGTCTTTGTAGAAAGCTGACTCTCAGAGCGGCCATTTCACTGCCATTGGCTGTCAAGGGGGTTGGGGATGCCACAGTCTGTGGCTGGACAAGGCCCCACAAGGCTACCAGCCTGGGGAATGGATGGCTCAGGTGGCACTGGGGAGGGACCCACACTCGACACAGCTGGCTGCCTTTGCACTTGACAGACCAGCTCTCGGTCCTTGAGAACTGAATTCTTGGGTTCTGTCACCCAGGTCTCTGAGAAAGCCTTTTGCTCAACATCAAAATTGATTTTTCTGAAAAAGAAAAAAAAAAGGGGAACTGGAAACATATCGTAAAGGGGGAAAAAAAGCCAAGGAATATTTGGCACTTAGCGTTTCTTCATAAAAAAGTTCAGTGGATTAAAAAGGCTTTTAGGGACTAAAGGAGAGTCTTTGAAACCGAATGATACGATAGAGGACACTACCTAGAGAAGTGGGGACACGCCCTGTGCTGAGTTAGTCTCATGCTCAAGTGTTTGCCGACTGGAGACAAATTCATCGGTTCTCTGATGGGTTCGCCTTAAAATGGATCGCATTTTTCTTTTTAATGAAAAGGGATCCTGGTGTGTTGGTCCCCAACATTAGGTCTATGGCCTGGAGCTGTCCCTCCCTAGCACTTTCTGAACCCCTGGGCACTCGCAGAGCCAAGAGAGTCATTCTTCAGGCCTGGTACCAGTGGCTTCTCTCTGCTTCGGGAAACCAGGTACCAGCCCAGAGCTCTCCGTTTCAGGACCATGTAGCACAGTCCAGCTCCTGCTAGGCCCAGGGGCCAGAGCTGGGTGCTGGGAGAGGTGAGGGAATGGGTGCCCATCACCTCTCCACGCCCCTGCCATCTAAGCCATTATTTCAGAGCAAGGAAGGACATCCGAAACATGTGGGGACACTATGATCCAGAGAAAGGGACAGAAGCAGTTCAAGTTTACAGTTTTGGGGGGAAGAGCTGGGACTGGAACACAGAGCTTATCTCCTTGACATGGCCCAGACAGCCAGCGTGGCACCTGTCTGTCTGGAACAAGAGAAATGCTATAGTGCAAGGAAGAGCTCTTGGGTAGGAACAACAACGCCACTAGCAGGGTAGCAGATGCCTGTGTCCTTCACCTTGACTCCCCATGACTGGCCTGGCCTTGCCTGGGGGATTGCTCTGACTCTGGAGCTCACTTTGACACCTTTGAGGAAGAGGCTAGAAATACGAGGAAATTAAGACCACTGGAGCAGCCCTGCCAATGACTTTTGGAATTTGGTGTTTGCGTGCCCCAGCTCCCTCAACATTCGTGTAGCCTAATTCTAAGGTGCGTTTTCTCCACGGCTCCCAGAGTTCCTCAGCAGAATTAAGCTCCACTGGCCCACAGAGGTAGCTGCCTTACTTTGGGCACCTCCTGTCCCCTACCTTCACCTTGTATTCAAGTCCTGTCTCAGGGTCCTCTCCTGGGCATCCCAAACTAAGACAGTTACCCTACCTGAGGGCTTCCCCTGTGTCAGGCTCTTTATATGCATCTCCTCTCAAATGACCCATGAAATAGGTGCTATTATTTCTCCATTTGCAGATGATGAGACTGAGGATGGAAAGTTAAGTTCTTGTTCAGGGTCAGAGAGCTGACTGGGGCAGGACTGGGAATCTAATCCAAGAAGCATGGCCCCAAAACCTATGCACCAAACAGTTTCACTAGGTGAATCCAGGGTCCCACACAGGAAGGGGGGAGGCCCTATTGTCTAGGGGGGCATCTGACCACAGCAGGTAGACCACTCAAGGCTGTATCCATAGAGGTTCAATGCCAGGGTGGGCATGAGCAGGCCTCACCCTCCATGCCCAGGTGTGAGCACCTGCTTTTCCTTGGGAACTCTCTCCCCACCACTTTTTGCAAAAGCTTTTTGACCAAGTTTAAAATAGATTTCTCCTTATGAATTGGTCGTCTGAGGAATTCTCTTCTAGTGGTTAATTCAATCTTAATAGAAGCTGATTTTTTTTTCTCCCAGAAGAAAAGGGAACAATACATCTTTAGAACAGGCTTATACGTGTCATGATTTTTCTACTAATTTACGCTGCATTCTCTGCTTTAAAATGTGAAATTACCTCATTGTGTCTCTGACTATCCTCAGCGCTTGGGCCTGAAATTAAGCTTGCTGTCGAGAAGCCTAAATGACCACAATTTGCTGTGTGAAATGCCCTGATTGCAAGTGCAATCCAGGCCCCAGCAAAGCCCAGCTCATTCTCACTCACTGATTGGCCTTCCCAGCAGCTTTGCCAGACACACCTGGTGCTACCTGCCACGAGGGGGAAGGGCGGAGGGGAAGCCAGTGCACCAGGCAAATCTCCTGTCCCCAAAAGCAGACGTTGCCACCCAGCCACCTCCCAGGAACCAAAAGAGCATAAGCTCCCTGCTCAGCCACCAAAACTTGTGCCGGGGGCCGGCCCGGTGGCTCAGGCAGTTGGAGCGCGTCCTCTCAAACGCAAGGTTGCCGGTTCAACTCCTGCGAGCGATGGGGGGCTGTGCCCCCTGCAACTAGCAGCAGCGACTGGACCTGGAGCTGAGCTGCACCCTACATGGCTAGGACAGAAAGGACAACAACTTGAAGCTGAACTAGGATTGAAGGGACAACAACTTGACTTGGGGAAAAAAAAAAGTCTTGGAAGTGCACACTGTTCCCCAGTGAAGTCCTGTTCCTCTTCCCCAATAAAATCTTTTAAAAAAAAAACTTGTGTCAGGTAAACAGGGTAGCTCCACGGCCAGTACAGCCCACAGATCACCAGGGCACTTCTGACCAATATCTTAGAGCCAGCATAAGTTTTTCAAACCCTCCGTGACATCACAATTGTCCCTTACTCTTTCTGGGTTGCTCTGTGGTCCCCAGTTCCCAGCCTCTTATGAGAAGATTTGGAGTCACTGGGTACCACCCGGAGGGACCAGCCTTTGGGCTGTGTGGTCTGGAATCAGACTCCCCGAGTTCATATCCAAGCAGTACCACTTACTGTCTGTGCGACTTTGGGAAGTCACTTCACTTCTCTGTGTCTCAGTTTTCCTCACCTGTAAATGCAGACAGTAATACTACATCCAATAACCGTTGGCAGTAGAATTAATAGAAAGTGGCTGTGCTGGGTGGGCAGTAAATATTCATAGGTCTGTGTTGCAGGCCACATATTCAGGTGTGCAAGAATTTTCATTTTATTTTTCTATCATCCACACTAACGTCTACTTCAAGTGGTTAAGTTTTCATGTCATTTTAAGATTTGTCATTTGGGGGTAAAACGAGCTGACCTGAGAGGTGTCAAGGAGCTGAGGTTGTCCCAATACATCCACTTTGTCCCGTCTGTCCAGAAGCAGACACCCCTGCTCCCTGCTTCAGGTTTCCAGGTGGGAATTCCAGGCCCCCCTCCTGAGACACAGATAGCCCTGAACTTGGCACCGGACCACTGCCTGGGATCCTGTACTTGGAAAGCAGCCCCCCCCCCCCCCCCCCCCCCGCCTCCACCCAACTATTTCCAAAGGACTGGCAGTTCCCTCTGGGCTCCTGGGCCTTTTTAACCATTTTAGTTTCAGGAACAAAGGCAGCCAGTGGCTTTAGCTTCAGGGTCCTGGAGCAGCAGAGAATAGATTCACCCCCCTGCCGCTGCCCCTGTCCTAGCTGGTACCCAAGACTGAACCCTAGAATCGCAGATTCAGAGAGTTCCATCAGAGTGGGAGATGCTTAGCTAGTGTATTGGTTCCCTAAAACTGCTGTAACAAGCGATCACAAACTGAGTGGCTTAAACAATAAATTTGTTGTCACAGTTCTGGAGGCTGGAAGTCTGAGGTCAAGGTTGTCACTGGGATTGGTTCCTTTGAGGGTGGTGACGAATCCGTTCCATGCCTCTCCCGTAGTTTCTGGTGGTGTCCCGGCAATCGTTGGTAGTCCTTGGCTTGTGGAAGCAGCACCCTTATCTATGCCTTCATCTTCACATGGCATTCTCCCTGTGTGTGCCTGTCCATATTTCCCCATTTTATAAGGACACCAGTCATACTGCCCCATCAGATGACCGCATTTTAACTTGATTACCTCTGTAAAGGCCCTATTTCCAAATAAAGTCACATTCTACAGCACTGTTGGGTCTAGGACTTCAACATATGAATTTGAGGGGAACACAATTCAACCCATAATAGCTAGCCACCCCGCCCCTTTCATAGATGAGGACGCTGATTGGCTACAGGGGAAAGTATTTGCCAAGCACTCAGTTACAGAGGTGAGATTCCAACTCCAGACTCTCATACTCATGTTCTGTCTCTGACTTCTTGACAGCAGAAGCCCAGGAGTGGTTTGAGACGCGTAAAGGAAGAGACTTGGCCATAACCCAATAGGGCTAACGGTGACATCACTGACGGGTCCCATTCAGATCTAGAAGCTGGGCCCACGCATCCCAGCTCCAAGTTGAGTGTTCCTAATGGTCCATCAGGCCGCACCAAAGAGCTTTTTAACAAACATCATTCATCTTATTCTGATGCCAGCGACGGGACCAGCTTGCACACAAGGAACGCAAACCCTAAATGCAGTATTAAAATGATTTTAATGCTCACCATTGCGTGCCAAAGCTTGGGTCTCCTGCCTCTACCGCAGTCCGTCTTGACATGGGAGTTGGGACCCTGAAAGGCAATTTTGTTAATGCTATTGGGAGGAGGATGCAGGTCTGGAAACGCATCCGTCATCTTAACACGCTCCAGGATGGACTGGGAAGATAAAGCTTTCATCCTCTCTGCCAGGCGGAGCCTCTTCAATTAGGTTCTGGGAGATGAAGGGGGTGGGCAGGGAAGCCACCCTGAGGGTAGAGGAAAGAAGATGGGAATTCCTCCTGTGCAGAAGAGCCTGGGTCTTAGGAGGGTGCCCCCCCATCCTATAAAATAAGGAAGCACATATGGAAGTGGGTCTGAGTTTCAGAGCAGGCCCTGGGAGAGTGAGCAGAGGAGACAGGAAACAGTAACAGTAGAGAAAAAGGTCTGTCTTCAAAGCACCCAGAGTTCACTGGGGTCCCTTCCCTGCAGGAAACTGGTGGGACAGGAGGAGGCTGTGCCTTAAAAAAAACCACTGGCCCCGGCCCTAGCCCCCCCCAGAGATGTCCCTAATCCCAAGGGAGGATCCCCGCCTGCCCAGAGGCAGTGCTGGGAGCAGGGCACAGCTCAAAAGTCTCTGCTGAAAGCGGTACCCGGCTCGCTGACTATCTGCTGAGAGGATACTCTAAGCCATCGGGGTAGGGATGAATTGGAGGCGATGGATAAAGACAACGGGACTCAAAAGCTTTTTAAGTATCCCCTTGCCCCTCTGTCATTCTTCCCTCAGCCCACAGACCGGCAGTAGAAGCCACAGTCGTCACGCAGTACATAACAGCCTGTCTAGGCAGGCGGGGAGTCAGCCCCAACTCCTCAGGTCATCCCCACTCAAATATATTGCGCTTACTTCACCCCCAAAGAGTGGGAGAAAGAACAGTGACTTCCCTCTCCCCAGCTCTGCATAGAGTCAGCAGGACTTCCACACAAGGAGATGAGCAGAAACCTTCTCTCAATCCTTCTGCACAACAACTCTTGTTCCTATTGGGGGCATCTCCTGCTCCAGGACATAGAGGAGGACATAGCTGTGCCACAAAAAAGGGCCACCAGAATCAGAGGCTACCAGGGGTCGGCTGCAGCTGGGCCTGGAGCAAGCCAGGAAGACTCCCTCAGAGGAGGGGTCATGTAAAAAGTGAAGTTTACTTGAACTTGGAATTGGGATAGGGTGTTTGTACTGCCACTAATGTCTTTATCCTGACACATTGTCACCTGTCATGGCTGGACTCTCCCAGAGTCAATTGATTATTGATCAAGCTGCCAATAAGTCAACTAGGGATTTACTGAGCAGTATCCACTAGGTGCTTAATGGGCCTTGCCCTCTGCCAGTCAGCCAAGAAACATTTATTGAAACACTCCAGTAATAATACTAACAGCAACAATAAAAAATAATAATGGCAGCTGCTATTTCTTGAGCACTGACTGTGTGTTCTAAATGCTTTTTACATGTTCTAAGTCATTGCCTTTCTTGCCTGCTTCATCCCCCATCTCTCCCCACCTCCTGCTTTAAGCTCCAGTCATACCTATCTGCCTACCACTCATGCTGCTTCCTTGCCCAGAGAGCCTTGCCCATCCTTCTTCAGCTGACTCATCCTACAGATGTAGCTCAGGGTCACCTCCCCAGTAAGCTCACCTGAAACCCGGCTTGAGCTCAGAGCGTGTCCTACATGTCCTCAACTGCACCCAGCCCAGAAGGTAAATGGAGTCTTGACATCCCCCTGGCTTCACCCACGGCAGACATCACTGATGGATCATGACACTTCCTGACAACTTTCAGGGCTCAGTGGAAAATGCCTGCCATGAGTGCACAAAGTGGGTGACTGAATCAGGTAATGGACGTGCAGAGCTTAGCTTAATGCCTGGCTCGTGGTAGCACATTCAGCACTGTTATGTTATCAGGTCCCAATCCTGCCTGCCCCTCACCCCACCAGGGGTCCATGTCTGTCACCTTCTTAAGATGGCTGAGGTGGGGGGAAAAAGGACCTAACAGATAAAGAACAGAACAAGAAGAGAGGGGCCATTTCCAGAGAAGAATGTAAATTAAAAAGTAGGGGAACAAATGGCTATATCCTCTGCCTGCAGCTGGGGCAGGGTAGGTATCTACCTGTGCCTGAGTCAGAACAAGAGATGACATCTCCCGGGAGGATGGGGGCGGAGGCCAGGATGGAGCATGTGGTTGAGTTTTTCTGTTCCCTAAACCTTTACAATGTAATTACCACATACAGGTCCTTACCCTCTACCCAGCACGGCATGAAGTGCTTTGCGTGCACATACTTATTCTTTCCATCCTCAAACCTACTCAGCGAAGTAGATGTAATCCCCATTTTACCAGCAGGGAAACTGAGGCTCCAAGGGAGTCCTTTGTTAAACACAGTGCTGGAATTCAAATATGGGGCTCTTGACTCCAAAGCCCCTCTGCTTCCCCCTGGCACACCCTGCAATTCTGTACCACGGTGGCTAGTCTTTGAAAGAAAAGCTGGATGGTGTTGGGTGTGGGGGGTGATAGGGTAACAGTGAGGGCCAGGGGCGGAACAGAATGAAAACACAGGCCCTAAAGCTTTCACAAGGGTGTGTGTAGATAAGAAATAGAAATGTTCTAAAAATCAAATAAATAAATACAGATAACTAAGTAGTATCTGCCTGCCCATCACCTCATTTCTTTTTTGCCCAACCAGGTTTCATCCTGCCCACCCCCACACGTGGCCTGCTGGCCTATTCAGAGTTGCCTGAGAGAGGGAGCAAGGACAGGAGGCTCCCTAATCTCAGGATCCACCCTGTCTAGGTGACCTGGTGTCTCCTTTTTCCTGAAGACAGAAGCTGTTCTCTTGTGCTCTATGTAAATGAGCTGTTTGGAAATGTGCATCCATAATGGGGAGCTGTCAGGTCGGGCTGGGGATTGGCTAGGATGGGGGAGGACAATAGATTCCATGCTCTCAGGTCAGGCCTGGGGGAGGGGACTGCGGAGCCCAGGAGGCAGGGAGGGAAGGAGGCAGATGCTGGGTGGGCCTGAGCAGCGTGGGACAAGAGAGTGATGAGGCCCAACCCAGAGCCTTACTGAGACCAGGAGCCTCAGGCGCAGAGGTGACAGGAGCAGAGAGCCGTAGTGACAGCTGGGGTGGGGAAAGTGCCATGTGCCTGGGTGAGGAGGAGAGGCCTGGGGCTCTCGGGCAGCTGGGGCACCCCCTGGGTGCCAGGAAAAAACCTCCGGGCAGCCTCAGAGCAGCTGCATTGGAAATTGGCAGGGAAGACTCCTGCATGGAGGGCTGTGTGCTAACCATGGTGCTGGGTGTGACCCAGTGGCCCTGCATGGCCCGCGCCAGCAGGAAGTGACCTGCTCCAGTCCCACAAAGCATGATGAGGTTTAGCACAGCTCCTCATACACATAGTAGCACTCAGTAAATTGTAGTGCTGATATTTAAGATTTAATTGCAAATAAAAATAAAACCACTCCAGGTAAGCAGAAAAGAGGAATTTATTATAAGGTCCTAGAGTATCTCCTGGATCCCAAGGTGGACATAGAGCTAGCACAGCCTCTCTCCATTCTCGGAAGGCTCCTTACATCTCATTTCTCTGCAGACCAGCTCCTCCCGCTTCTTTGGCCCATGGTGGAAGGTAACATGTAGCCCCTGAATTCACAGATATGAATTTCTGTCCCTTATAGCACCTCACCAGCTCTCAAACTCAATTCCAAATTTTCTTGAGAGAAAATCTGATTGGCCCAGCTTGGATCAGGGGTTCTTTCTGATCTATCAGCCATGGCTGGGGGAATGGAGATCATATAGCAGTTGTTCATTTAATCATCCATTCAGTCGACAACAGATTTATGGAGCATCTATTATGGGCCAAGCTCTGTTGTGGGCGCCAGGGGTAACAGAAATAAACCTGCTTCAGGGAAGACACACAAGAAACAGTGAACTAAATGTGTAAGATGTCAAGACAACATGGCAGGGTAAAGGGAAAGAGGGTGCTGAGGTGGGGACAGGGAATAAAGTACTCTTTGATATAAGGTGGCCAGGGAAGGCCTCACAGATAAAGTGACATCGGAAGAGAGACTCGAAGGGAACTAAGGAGACAGACAGTCAGGTATGTGAGGGAGGTTCTTCAGGCAGAGAAAAGCAGCTGAAAAGGAGGGAGGGCAGGGTGGGTTTGAGGATAGACAGGAAGCTTGGTGCCGCTGGAGCAGATCAGTCATGGAAGGAGTAGGAGTGGCGATCAGATTGGGTAGGTCTGTGGGCCCCTGGGAGGAGGCTCCTGAGCCAAGCAATGGCATAATCTGACTGTTTCTCAGGGTGTCTCGGAACCTCCCGTGTGACCTCACATGCTCTTGGCCTCGGCGTCTCCAGCGTCCTTGCCTTCTTGTTCTGCCTCAGCAGCCACCACATTGACTGACTCTCCAGAAGGGCTACCCTCTAGCACAGCTTCAGAGACCTTGCAGTTCTGCCGCCGGAGAGCCCCTCCAGGGCCTGGTCCCACAGAGCGTAACAAGGCTTGTTGCAACTCCTGAGATATATATATAATGCTCCATAAGTGGTAGGGTGCCGGGAATGCTCGAGATCTTCCCTCCACTTCTGTGCCCAGAGAAAAACTTCACATGGAAAGGTGTGATTTCTGATTTTTTCGGAGTCAGTGACACCAACCAGAAGTGCAGGAGAGTTGACATCCCATGGGACAAACTTTGATGGGAGATGGGAGGGAACCTGAGGATAAATTCCCTCTCTAACTGCCCCCCCCCCATCGCCAGATAGTCACCAGTCTGTTCAGACATATGTGTGGTCCTGTACACAAGACATACCTGAGACGAGCCATCAGCTGTACATGTCACAAAACTGTTGTACGAAGCTCAGCGCTGTACTCCCTTATGTCTGCCCTCCCTCTCACCACTTACCTCACTCTTGCTACCCTGGGATCACACTCTCCATTAGTATGTCTCAGGCTCTGCTTTCTGGGCACCAGGGCTAAGGCAGTTGGCACTAGGCACGGTCTCATGATGGGACTTAGGAGTTGGATGGCCTATCCATCTGAAGACAGTACGGGTCCCACTGCTGGTGGAGAGTAGAGTAGTGATAACCGCTGGTAAGCTGGGTTCCACATATACACTTTAACCTGTGGTTAATGAGATAAGGTCCAGGAGGAAGGTGAGGCATCGGGATAGCCAGTAACTTTGGAGCTAGATCTGTCTGGAAGGAATTACAAGGATTGTGGTCAGGGCTGAAGGCTTTTGATAGCCTTGAAAGCCTTGCAAAAATTAAAATGGTGGGTGCACGTAAGTTAATTGACAATTTAAGGTATGCTTTGAAAGCATCCTGTGGCATCTTTAAAGGAGACTCATCTCGAGGTGGCCGGTTAGCTCAGTTGGTCAGAGCGCGGTGCTAATAACACCAAGGTTGCCGTTCGATCCCCGCATGGGCCACTGTGAGCTGCGCGCTCCTTAAAAATGAATAAACAAAGAAACAAACAAACAAACCAAGGAGACTCATCTCATGCTGCCAAACAGTTGAAAACTGGGCCCGCGGTTTGATTTAATTATTTGACTATTAAATTTGATTATTAAGGGGGAGAGCTACCAAGGGCATGGATGCATGGACGCACGGCCTCACAGTTACCCTTAAAGTGTGACAGGTAAAGAGTGGGCCCCTGACGTATGGAATGAGGACAATTGTAGAGACAAGCCTGAACTCTTGAACTGCAAATGGCCTGTGAGCCTTCTGTGCCAGAAGAAGCAGCTCCTCACGCTCTACCTCCTCTCACTTGGAGGCCACTGGAGACCACACACTAGCACCCAAAGCAGCGTGAGCTGCAAAGGTAAGATGGTGCCTAGAAAGTAGATGCTTGAGATTTTGGAGGAAATACACTTATCGTTAAAGGTAAGCCCCGATGTATGACCTCGGGACTGAACGGCAGAGGTAAGATGGAAGAAAGGAGGGCAGGGGAGTGCTGTGAAAGGCGATTGGAAGGATCTTCTCTGTATATTGCAATCACCAAGAACTGTCATGGGGCACTGTTGGGGAAACAGTGGACTAAGATTTTAAAATCTTCACTGAATGGGCGGGGGGCGGGTGACGAAGGGTCTGTCGATGACTGCAACAAGGTGTAGGATCACAGGGGTACGGTCTGAGGGCATGACTTCAAAGCAGCAGTTTTGGGGGGACACACGAGAAGGAACCCTCTGAAAGTGGTGATGATGGGCAAGGAGGATTCCTCCCCACCCACCTTGCCTAGTGCGGAGAGGGCCATGGGGGAGAAGTGTCCTGGGAGGGGAGCATGGTTCCCACTAGTATAAGGAGGCGGAGGGGATCGTGGAGGGACGAGGCTGTGAATACAGGATATTTTGCTGATGACTAACCACAGAAAGCACAGTGGGTGGTTTTCACGAGTAGGGAAGGAGAGAGGCGGAGTCATATTAGTGGACATAAAAGCCAAATGAAGACCAGAGGGCAGGGAATGAGGGCTAAACTGGGAGTCGGAGTATTTTTGTAGTGACTAGCATAAAAATTTAAAAAAAGGATAAAGGGCAGAATGAGATTAGTCTGAACAGGCTCCAAGGCAGATGATGTGCTGAGGCTGTGGGTGTGGGGGAAGGAAGGGAAGGGGCCTTGAGGAGCGTGGGGTACGGAGGTCCCTGCTCCACTCTTGCCAAATACATACAAACCTGTCTGCTGGGGTCCAAGCCTGACGATCAGAGGGAAAGAGGGGGCAGGTCCTAGAAAAAGTGCAGGTAGTTAGGACCTGCTGGGACCTGGATTCAAATCTTTACTCTGCCTTAGCTGAGTGATCTTGGGCAAGTCTCTGAACCTCTCTGAGCCTGTTTCCTCATCTGTAAAATGGAGAGGCAATACCTCCCTCCTGGGATCATTAGAGAGTCCATGGACAGGGCATGAGGAGCACTGAGCAAGGAGCACTTCGCTCATGCCAAGCCCTTAGGAAGAGGTAGCTATTTATTAAAAGACTCTGCACACGTGAAGCATCCAGACTGGTCCAAGGCCTCAGCTGCAAAAGGTCTGCGTGTTCAGACCCCTCTTTCCCCTGCAATGTCTGGTAGAGTTCTCTGGACCTCAAATATTTATTTTAAAAATGGATAAGCTGAGAATGGATGAAACCCATATTATGGAATAAATTCCCTACTGTTTTCTAAAATGTTACTTTCCACATAAATATAGACGTGGCACACTCCAAGGGCCCTATAGAATATGTCTGCAGTCTCTACCAGGCTCACTGAGGTCTTAGTAAACCCCCGACATAGACATGGCAGAAGTCACTGCCTCTAGTACCTGAGGATGCTCCCTTGTATTCAGTCTGGATTCATTCTAAACAAACCACTTCCTTATATCAAGGTTTGCTCATCCATTCAATAAATATTCATTGAGTGCTTATTCTGTGCCAGGACTAGCATCAGACAGTTCAGACGGGAAGACAGAAACCATGGTAGGAATTCCAAGAAAGAAGGTGCTTACAAAACTTTTGGAAGGGTTGGTAGGACACACATTAATGATGAAACCAATTCTGTCTTAAGAAGCTGTATGAAACAAGGAAATTGACAAAATTATAGCTTGTAGCTACCTCCAGGACTAAGGTGTATGCTTTGCAAGAAACCCCCCAGGGGCCACAGCAAACATCTCACCTTTACCGAAGTCCATGCATCAGCCCATTGCTGCAAGAGGAATAATACAGACTCAGTTTTTCTTCCACCTTCCAAACCTTGTAGGTCTGCCATTAGCCGACTCATACCTACAATCCTGTTAGCAGAGGGTCGGGAAAATGTAGTTCCCCAGCTTCTAGCCCTTGTGATACAAGAGTGTGCAAAGAAGAGGGGAAACGGTGCCCAGCTGCCAACTCACAGTCCAGCATAGCTCTCAGTGATGGAAGTATAGTAGAAAACAAACAAAGCTCCTGCCTTCTTGGAGCTTCTATTTTAGTGGGGCATGCAGACGTTAAAAAAAATTAATGGAGTATATATAATGTCGCTAAGGAATGTAATATAGACAAAGTTGGGTAAGGGGGGAAAGACTGAGAAGGTGACAAATATTTGAGCAAAGTCATAAGGAGCATTTTAGACAAAAAGAACAGTGGATTAGTTCCCTGTTGTTGCTAAAAAACATAAAATTACAGTAAACATAGTGGCTTAAAACAACAGAAATTTATTCTCTTACAGTTCTGGAGACCAGAAATCTGAAATGAGACTTCCAGGGCTCACACCAAAGGGTCAACAGACTGGTTCCTCCTGGAGTCTCCAGGGGAAAATCCAACTTTCTTCTTTCAGTTTCTGATGGCTGCTAGTGTTCCTTGGCATCTGTTGGCTCATGGCTGCACCATTGTCATCTCTCCTTCCATCACCATGCTGCCTTCTCTGCTTCTATAGTCTAATCTCCCTGCACCTCACTCTTATAAGAACACGTGTGATTACATTGGGCCCACTCAGATAATCCAGGATAATGTGTCCATTCCAACATCCTTAATTTCATCCCATCGGCAAAGTCCCCTCTGACATACAAGGTGACATTCACAGATTCCAGGAATTAGGGCGTGGATATATTTTGAGGGGCCATTATTTAGCCTACCACAAACAGTTGGTACCAAGGCCCTGAGGCAGGAGATGTCTGAGGACACGGGTGGCTGCAGTGGAGAGAATTCAAAGGAGGTGTGGTGGAGGCCAGAGGAATCTGAGTCTTTGTATTGGTCAGAGTCAACACTCACTGCTGTGTTCCTAAGTCCTCCAAACTCTCAGAGGCGTAACAGAGAAACAATGCATCTCTTCTCACATCCCAGCCTGACGTGGGCCCAACTCCTCCTTCTGGATCCTCTGGGCCTCAATGTGCTGTTTGGGACCCTCCACATTAAGCTGGCACCGGGAGGAGAGGAACAGTGGGGACATCTCTAGAAATCTTAGGCCCCAGGCCTAGGAGAGGTGGGCATTTCTGTCCACTTTCTGGTGGCCAGAGTTAGTCACATGGCCCTATCTCAGTGCAAGGACGATAAGACACAGGCAGGGTCTTCCTTTGTGCCCAGGAGGAAAATAAAAGGTTTGGTAAACATATAACCTGTCCTTTGTCACAGCGCTGTAGGACATTGTAAGAATTTTGACTTTTCCTTAAGGGAGATGGGAACCCTTACAACATGTTGAGCAGAAGAATAACATGATTTAACTTAAAATTTTTACTAAAAATACACTCCCGGAAACGTTCCATATCTTGATTGTGGGGGTGGTGAACTTGCCTGTTTACACTTGCCGAAACTCATTGAATTGTACACTTAAAATTAGGGAATTTTATTGTATGATAATTATACTTCAATGGAGCTGATTTTTTAAAGAAAAATATTCCACAGACTACTAATTTGAGAATACAATATGGCGGGGAGGTGCAGGAATAAAAGCAGAGAGACTAGTTGGCAGACTATTGCAATAAGCTTGGCCCAGAGTGGTTGCTGTGAAGGCGGCAAGAAGTTGGGTTTAGGGAGTGGACTTCAGGTAGAAACAAACAGGATTTGCAGACATTACAGAAATAACAAAGGGGATTAAGGTGCTGGCTTTGGACTCAGGCTTCTTAGGGCTGAATCGTGGCTCAACCACTTCATGGTGATTTTGGACAAGTATCTTAATATCTCTAAGCCTTAGTTTCTTCCTCTGCAAAATGGGAATAAAAATAATAATAAGTTTATAGAGGCACTGGGAGGTTAAAATGAGATGACGTATGAAAAATCCCAAGCCTAGGGGCTGGCATAAAGTAAGCCCTTGAAACATTTCAATAGAGACAGAATCCACCCCTGGATTGAGTGCATACCAAGCCAGGTAATATAGAAATGCTTTATATCCCCATCTCACGGTGTGATGGCCAAAGCGATGGTCCCCATGTTTTTCTGGCTCTGGGCTGGAGTGGTCAAAACCTGGGGTCTGAATTCCCAGCTCAGACCCCATGCAGGTCATAGAAAGCACCTCCAGAAAGATAGAGACCCCCTGCCAAGGGCCTAATTCACACCAGCCACCCAGCAATGAGGGCCAAAGCACTGCTTGTAGGAAAAATACAACTTTACAACAAACTTAGGGGTTAAAAAAGAAAAAGACACTTTAGGAGACAGTGGTAAGTTGTAACTTTGATTGCTAGGACAAGTCCCTCTCTTTGTTTCTCAGTAAGCCCTGGATTCTCCAGAAATGGCTAAGGGAGAGGCAGCAGTTAGCATCCTCTTAGCACCTGTCATGTTCCAGACCCTAAATAAGGAGATTTCATAATCACATGCCCGCTTCACAAAAGGCGGACGTAGTAAACATCATCATTCCCATTGCCTGGCAAGGAAGCCAAAGTTCAGAGAAGGTAGGTGACTTGCCTGAGATCACACAGCTGGTAGGCTACACAGGCAAGATGTGCCATTTTATAAGGAACAATAACTTACGCAAGGTGATGTAGTAAATGGCTGGTCATATAGTGATCGGCAAAACAAACTGAAGCCACACTTCACCATTTACAAGCTGCATGAACCTGTGTGAGCTGCTTAATCCCCTGTGCCTCAGTAGCCTCATGTGTAAAATGGGAATAATAATAATATTGGTACCCACTTTCCGAAATTGTTGTGAGCATTAAAGGAATTACTGTATGTAAAGAGCGTGGAAAGATGCCCGGCACGTAGTAAGAATCATGTAAGAGTTAACGCATCATTACTGATTATGGGAGGGCCAAGCGCTAGTGATCAGCCCAGCAGTGACTAAAGAGACCAGAGGAGAATCATACAATTTCTAAGTAGAAGAGCCCAGAACAGAGGCTGGCAAATCATGACCTGTGCTAGCCCTCCACCTATTTTTATAAATAAACTTTTACTGGCACTCGGCCACACTCACTCATTTGTACACTACCTTTGGCTGTTTTTGCTCTATAAGAAGAGACTTGAGTAGTTGGGACAGAGATGGTATGGTCTGCAAAACCTAAAATAGTTACTTTCTGGTCCTTTCTAGAGAAAGTGGGCGGACCCCACCTAGCAGATCGCTAATCCAATTCCTTATCATCTAAATAGTCTCCACAATTGGTCTTGATTGAACACCTCCAGGAATGGGGCATTCTCTCCCTCCCGAGGCAGCTGAGATGTTTTTCAAATAACTCTAATGCTTAGAAGGTTCTTCCTTAAATTGATGTAATCTATCTCCCTGTAAGTTAAAATCACAGAGCATTACAAAGTCCTTCCTCTCTCAGAGAGAGCAGGAGGTTTGCCCAAAGTACACAGTACCAGGCATTGGAGCCAGGATTTCAACTCACTTCTTATGTTTTTTTCCCCTGTTTACACTATAGATTCGTTGTATCAGAACTGAATCTGAAAACCAGTTCTGAGTCACTAAAAAAAAAAAGGTTAAATTATGTTTAATGTACTGTTTCCCAGGACAGAGAAGTATGTAATGTATTTGAGGAAAACTTTTACCTTCCAAAACTATTTTACGGGCAGCTGGTTGGTTCAGTGGTTAGAGCACTGCTCGTAACACCAAGGTCACCGGTTTGATTCCCACATGGGCCAGTTAGCTGCGCCCTCCACAACTGCTAGATTGAAGACAATGGCTTGACCTGGAGCTGAGCTGTGCCCCCCCACAACTAGGTTGAAAACAACGACTTCACATGGAGCTGATAGGTCCTGGAAAAACACATTGTTCCCCAATATTTCCAATAAAAGTTTTAAAAAAAACAACACATATTTTCACAGTGTCTACTCAGAAATTTGGAAAAAACACAAACAAAAAAATTATTTTGTTTGCAGTTTCAATGCTCATAGGAGCAAAACTTCTGCTATTGGTAAAGCTAACCTCTCAAGAATGACTCATTTAAAAAAAATAAAAGACATTTTCTAAAAGGACAGATAAATAGAGTAATTAGAAGACAGATAAATAGAGTAATTAAGAGCTAGGGCATTAGGGGTCAGACAGACCTGGATTTTAGTCGGGGCTCCACCAGTCAATAAACCTAAGACTGTGGGTAGTTCTCTGCTCCAAGCCTCAGTTTTGCCACCTGTAAATAGGGACAATAAGAGTGCTGATCTCATAGGATCACTGTGAGGGTATGACGCTGCAACAGAGGAAAAGCATTTAGCGCAGTCCTACTGCTATGCATCCGCTCAATAAAATTTGCTACTATTATAACTGAAAATATACTAGGTGGCTTTCTCTCACCTTCTTCCCTTCTACTTTCCTTCCATTCTCCAACGGCATAAAAATTATTTTCCCTTCCTCACCACCAATTAGATATTGATTAGAGCATCTGATTGAGAATGAGCACTTAATAAAAGTAAATAAGTTCTGACATTTTATTTTTACTCTTGAATAAAAATGCTCACCATCCTCCTGAAAACGAGCCGTCACATTTTATTTAACAGTAGAAAAGATTTGTACATTTGGCCCTGCAGGAGCTGAGGAATCTATTTTCATTATAACAAACATTGATTTTGCATTAAAAAGTCTCATTATTTGAGATAATGACTGCTGGGCTCCTTAGTTATTCTTTTGGTTCCTAAATCATTAAAACTCTAACATTTAAAGAGCAAGTGGGACTGCAATGGCTCCCAAATCATCACCAATGAGTCTTTCCCTCTGTGCCATAGTCACAGAAAAGATTCAAGACTGATAGAAACACTGAAACACTCACATCTAAATCCAGTTCTTTCTCTAGCAGTTCCAGATTCCCAAGTTTCAAATCAGACCTGGTTCCTTTAAAACCTGTTTACAAAAGAAAAAGAGAAGCAAAAGGAAAAAAACAAAACAAAAAAAACAACAACTCTGGTCTCCAAATTCATGTTCAATCAATTCTTTGAACGAATCCTAATTCTGCAGGAGCTGGAAAGAAGGGAGGAAGCAGTACCTGTGCCCAGGACTGGGAGTTGGATGGCATTTTGGGTAGTCATGACGGTGGCAGAGGTATGTAGTAGGCCTACCTTCCACCACCAGCAGGATAAATTATTGACTCCAGATATATCCCCTAGTGGGTGGTTTTCCTTGGTTATACTCTCTGATCCTGGGCATTTTTGTTGCATGAGACCCGACTGGACACCTCATTGGCAAGCCACGTGTGACACAACTGAGTTTTGCAGAATTTCATCCACATGCACCGATTTGGATAATGTATTCTTTCAGAAGCCAGGGCTGAGATTTAAACAAAGCATAATCCTGCCTGCATATCAATTTCCCCAGGACTGTGAGGAGGGAAAGGGAAAAAACCCAGAACCACGATGCTTTCAGCAGCAGCATTTCCATTTGGGGCTTAGCAGTGGGGACATCCAAGCTGTATTCAGCAGTCTCTGGGTTCATTAACAGGAACACAGGGAAAGAAGGGAGGAAAGGTGGGGGGCGAATCATAAAATATGAAAGGACTTCCCTGGAAATTGGCATCAATGTGATTTATTCAATCCAGACCTGAGCTCAACTATTTGAAAATAATTGAATAGTTGATACCCACTGCCACTTGCTAGTGACGGGAACATGTGCTGGGGGTGTAATGAAGGGAGGTGCTGGGAGGAATTAGAGATGCCCCAGATCTCAGCCCTGCCCCTCCTCTCCCTGGACCCCACCCTACCCACCAATCACTCCTCCTTATTCCATCCGTGTCCACTCAGATGCAGGTTTCTGTAGAGTTAGAACCACTGTATAGAAACAATTTTACGTCCTATCCTTTGTATTTGGCATTGTGTTGTAAGCATTTTCTCTTTGTAAAAACTACCGGGTTTAAAAAAAAAATTAAATAAGCAATACATGCTCACGGTAAGAAATGCAAACAATACAGAGCTACATGACACAAAAAGGAAACAATTCCCCCACGCAGAGACACTCATCCTCTAAGACTGACACTACATTAGCAGCTTACGTCTTGTCCTTCCAGATATTTTTCTATATCTATAAACATATACACATATATATGTTCACTTTCAAACTTCTTTACAAAAAATATGTATAAATCCTGTTTTGCAACTTTTTCATTTCACGATGCCGTGGACATATTTCCATGTCAGTGTAGATAGAGATCCACTTCTGTCTTTTTACCAACTACACACGTCTCATTGCTTATTTTACTTATCCCTCCATTGCCGGGCAATTAGGGTCTGTCCAATGTTTATCACAAGTAGAGCTGCAGAGCCACTGCACATATATATTCATGCATCTGTGTCAATGTGTCTGCAGAATTGATTCCCAGAAGCGAGAATGCAGGATCTTAACATGTGACCTATAAGCATTTTCCATGTTGTTTCAACATCCCAGTTATCACTTTTAATATCTGCACAACCACTGTTTGAATCCAACTTAACCGACTCGCACAGCCAAAAATAAAATCTGTTTAGAGCTAGCCTATCTGTACGGGCCTTCGTGTAGCGAAAGGGAAATAACTTGGCGAAACCTGAATGCCCCAGCCCAGGGCGTGGTCTAGAAAGACACAGTAAAGCCAAGAGAGAGATAAACTGTGCATGGAATTTGGAGTTTCCCAGGGGATCTGGCAGCAATATGGCAGAGAACTTAGGGTCTTACAGAGTGTGGGTCTTACACTGTGCTGCAATCAATTGTGTGAGATAGAGGTTTAAGGACCAACTGATTTGTTTGCTGATTTCCTGGGTGTAAATACTAGCGTGATATGAGTTGGCTCCAGGGTACCAATAAATGCCCCAAGATGGTCCTGTACACAATTGATAAACGTCTGCTCCACCAACAGCCTTGAGACAGTGGAATTCTCCAGAAGCAGAGGCAATCAGGCAGGGTCCATCTTGGAGTGAATCAATCATCAAGTAAGCACGGGAGCTGCAGGGTCCAGGAGTGGGCTCGGAAGCCAGTTGCAGGTCGACTGAAAAAAGGATAATAAGCCCCCCTTGGGAATCCATGGGGCTACTTAGGGGGACTTCACAATGGAGGAGGGGGTTGAGTTATGCTGTTTTAGACGTGAAAGAAGGAGCCCAGAACGCTGAAGGACAGCAGACCCTGGTGTGTCACTTTGAACGCGTTGGCTAACACTGGTGAACATCCTTGGCACGCATTCAAGGCTCTGCAAGCTGGTCCCCTCTGCTTGCCACGGTACCTCTTCCTCTCCTTACGTACGTACACACCCTCTGTTCTACCGTGCCCCACTCCTTCCCAGTCCCCAGAGACACACAGTGCCCTCCTGTCCTGCCAGGCCTCTGCCAGGGCGCTCTTCCCTCCATCTAGGTTGATCACAGCCATATCCATTCCTCAAGCCCTGAATCACACACCTCTCCTCTACAAGCCTTCACAGGCAGGCACAGCGTGTCTCCTGCTCCACAGCCACACCACCTTTTGTGTAAATAGCTTCCATAGCACGAACCTCTTGTCTCTGCACAGGCTGACAAGCTCCCTGGAGGAGGAGACCTGCACTTAACCATCTCCCTGTCCTCAGCACGGCACAGCCGTTCCCACAGAGCGGGCACTGATGTGGAGTGACCGTTTAGGAACCCTATCATACACCCCAGCCTCTGGCAACATCTAGGTCTCGGTCACCTTCTAGGTGAAAAAGAATTGTCCCTATGATATGGGTGAAGAAACCAAGGTTCAGAGAGATTCATAATTTCGCGGCGTCTCCCATTGAAACAAGGGCTCAGGTCTTCTGACTCTACGTCCAGCAGCATTTCTATTCATTTCTCCTGTCCGAGGGAGGAGGGGTCTGCAAGACATGTCCAGGCGCTCCCACTTGGGGCCTCGGAGCCCTAGGAATGTACAGATTGATTTCAAGACCTCGTGTGTGTATGTGTGTGTGTGTGTGTGTGTGTACACAAAGGGGAGAGGAGGCAATCCATGCCTCTTTGCCTCCTTTATTGTTGGTTTGTTTTGCTTTTTGGGTGTTTTGGGAGGAGGTTGCTTTAAAAGAGGAAGCACTGAGGAATCCATCCTCTCATTTTACAGATGAAGAAACTGAGACTCCGAGAGGGACAAGCACTGGGCCAAAGTCACACAGTGAGTGTGGGGGTTCGTACTGCATCAGCCTAGCAAAGCTGGGACTGTACTTCCCCGAATTCCGTTCCCTGCATGGCTCTGGGTTAGGTATGGCCACCAGAAAACTGCCTGAGATCTGGAAGGTGGAAGTGGAGCAGCAGCCACGTTTGCACTCAGATCCGTGTGAGATCAGGCGATGGCATAGCTCATGCATTTGATGCCCACCTGCTGGCTCACCTGTTGGCTTGGGCCAGCAGCCAACATGTGGCAACTCCAGGCCCCACTGGATTTCCTTCTTCAGCTTCTCCGAACTCTGGACTGAGTTTGCGTGCAGCGTCAGGTGCAGCAGACCAGTTCTGCAGATAACCCACATCATCATTGGGAGGCTTGGAGGCAGTGGGAGATCAACCAGGTCCCAGTGAGGGATAGATGTGGGTCCCAGTATGTCCTCCCTGTGGGTCCCATGCCACCCCTTCAGGTTCTACTTTGTCTTTGCTCACCTCCTCTTCATGCCTATCTGCTCTTCCCATCTGCCAGCCCTACTGACTCCAGGCCTGCAGCCAACACATGGGTCCAGGCTGATATCACTGCCCACAAACTCTCACGACCACAGAAGGCCTCATTCACAGCAGAAAGCCCTCAGCTCACTCAAGTGGATCTGCTTCTCCGTGGGAACCCTAACTGACACAGTGAGCTCACTGGAGAGCTGAGAACCTGGGGCCCTGCCCCTGTTCCTGGCTCCTTGCCACTCTCAGGAGCCACAGGGGCAGCTGAGCCCCAGGCTCCTGGCCGTCCCCAGTCAGATCCTTTCACACAACTGAGTCTCTCCAAGCTGTTTCCCCAAGGCAGTGGCCGAGCAAGAGACTTGGGTCTGGTCTGTCCCCCAGACCATCAGCCTTGTCCTTGCCAGTTCGGGCATGCCCAGTCATGCCTACTCTCCTCATATAGCCCTGGAGACAGTCTCCTTACCTTGACTCTACATCCTCCACACTCCAAGCTGGGGCTTTTGAAGGCTATTTATTTCTCCTCGTCCCCAGGCTCATAACCCTAGGACGCCTGCTGTCCCCAGGGCCCTATTAATCAGACAGTAAAGATGTCACACTACCAGCTTGGGCCATTGCCCCAGCGAGCCCTGGGCTGGCCCTTCTCATAGTCACCGCCTCCCGCTTGCTGAGATGGGACTTATTACTGCTCACTATATCCCAAATTCTGCCATCTGTGTCAGGACAGAATTTCTCCACACTGTGGCACCAAGCGAGGGATTTCAGGATCAGTGGTTCTCTCCTTTCCTCATCCGTCCTCGCCTTCCTCTGGAAGCCCCCAGATAGCCCAGAAGACTCTCCTTTTTCAGAAGCTGCTTCTGAGGAGAAAAGTCATAGTGAAGCTATAGAAAGACGCAGGTCTATACTGAAGTTTCTCCACTGCCACTTACTAGATGTGTGACCTTAGGAAAGTCACATAACCTCTCTGAGCCTTAAGTGCCTTGTCCATAAAATTAAAACATTAACCTCAGAGGAATGCTGTGAGGATTAAATTGGGTACTTGTATGCAAAGACATAGCCCAGATTCCGGCACATTACAATGTCCTTTGTAAATGGAAGTTATTGTTGTTATTATTATTGCTATTATTACTATTGTTTTTTTATCATCATAGCCACTAACCTGTATGCTGCTTAAGGATGGGGACTTTGTCTGACTTGTTCTCTCCACTGCTTAGAAGTGCAGTGCGCATGCTAGCACTGGGTACCTATTTGTGGAAGGAGGGAAGGAAGGATGAAAGGAAGAGAGGAAAGGAAAGGAATGTTTATTGGATAGGCCCAGTGTATGTCATGGATAAAGTACCTAGGACGAAAGAACATTTAGAGATGTCAGTAGTAACGTTCTGTTAGAACCCTTCTCAAGTCTAACCATCTGTGTCCTCCGTAAAGTTTTTCTTTGACCACATGCCTGTTACTGACCCACAGGCAGAGATGGTACTAGAATTCCCTCACAGAATGAGGTCTTCTTCACCTGCCAGGGTGCAGACCCAAAAAACACCTCCAGCTGCTGCACCCACAAGTAGGGCAGCTCTAACCCAGAGCACGGCTCCCCTTCACAGCAGAACAGACAGGGTCTCGTCCAGTGAAAAGGCAGACCCTATTAATATCTTCCATTTAACAAATGAGGAAACTGACACATAGAAGTAAGTGTAACTTGCCCAAGATCTCATGGCTGGTAAGTGCAAAAAGTACAAACTCCCCTATTGCCTCTCGTATACACATGATATACAGATCCCATATACTCTGTAAGGTAACTATTAACATCTTCATATTCAGATAAGGAAACAGAGGCTCAGACGGGGTTAGTAACTAGCCCGAAGCCACACAGCTAGTGCAGTGAACTTATATGAGCCTTAGGTTCCAAAATTGGTGCATAGGCAAAATTCGTACAAGTTCAAGTTGCCCTTAAAATCCCTTAAATCATTTACATAGCTTTCTTTTTACATAGCCTAGTACAGTAATTTTCACCTAAACACATTCAAGTTTGAGAATGAAAAATCTGAACTGCGGGAAGGACCAGGAGGAAAGTCTGTGTGAAGATGTCAGAATATCAAATCATTAAACCATTTAGCCAGTTAGAGAATTAAAAGGCCCCTGGCCCACATGAGGCAGCGAGAGGATTCTGAATGTTGCTGCCGGGTTCACTCAATTGCAATTTAATGTTAGTGCCCTTTGGTCTTTATATATGTGAACAGACTTTGTCATTGAGCTGATTAAGTGAGTCGCATATATAAAGGCTCCCGCACAGTGACTGGTATAGAGTAGGTGCTAGATTTGAATCTAAAAGAATGAATTCATTTAATAAACATGAATGGCATTTCTGCTAGATGCCAGGCACCGTGCTTGGCATCAGGAGAACCGTACAAAAGGAGACAAGATCTCTGGCCTTACAGAGCAGATATTCTGGCTGAAGAGACACCTAAGAAGCACGTAAGCCAACAGGTATATGACAAGGTGTCAAGTAGTGCTCAGTGATGGGAAGAAAAATCCAAGTGGATGCAGGGGATAGAGAGCAGTGACAGCAAAGCTGAGAAGGAGATAATATGAGGTCACTCTGTCTATACCCTGCTTTCTGTTTATACCACATGCATGTGGGGCCCACGTTCCCCACATTTTATCCCTTGCTCTGAATTTTCCTGGGGAGTTTTAGGGGGAGAGTGGTCTTTCATTCTCTAAGGGTACTTCTTCCTTATTTCATTTCCTTCACAGCACAACTCTATAAGCTGATAACTCCTGTCCCCATTTTACAGATGGGCCCTGTCATGCAGGGTCTCAGCTCCCGCTCCCCGCACAAGAAAGCAGGACATGGTGAGGCCAAAAAGGAACACCAATGGAGCCATGGATAGGGGAGTCATACCACTATTTCTTGCTGGCGGCTGGTTGGAGACACAGGAAGCAGGAGCCACATGATGTGCAATCCACCGTCCCCTTCTCTGCCAACCAACCAACCCCCTAGCGTAAACACGGCAGTTATATCAGTGGCCAATGGCTAACCTGTAACATCTGATGGCCAAGTAGCCACAGTGGATGGGCATCTGATTACAGCTGATGGCCATCTAATAACCGAGCCAGCACCTTTCCACGTGAGGCTGAGAGCCTGGAAACTGCTCTCTGGGACTCTGTCCCCACAGGCCCCCAAGCCTCAGTGTGGGGCAGCTTGCACAGCAGCACCCCCTCCACCTCTCACCCAAGGTCACCACCCAGTAGCACAGTGGAGAGTCCAGCGGGTCCTAGGAGCTCTGAAAGGGACGTCTCCCACGTGACCAGCGATAGGCTCCTCCTCTGTGGCAGGCGAGGCAACACAGGATTGATGGTGAGTTCCCCACATTGTGTAACCCCTCCCTGCCAGTCCCATGCCTGCTGCTCTGGATGCAGGCAGGGAGCGAGGCTGGGCGCTAATTTACGCTTGTTTAACTACAGCTGCCGCCCTCCCGCCATGTGTCTACCCCGCCATTTACTGCGCTTTCCAAAGCCCTGCCCGGCACTCAGGGGCATTTCCTGCCTGAGCTAATGGAGGAGAATAGACGCATTATATGTGAATAATGGATTATGATGATACAATTTGGGTCTCTTAGCTCTCACCGAGCCTAGGCTGGCCTTGCATTATTGATAACTTACACACACCTTCCCGAGCGTGTTTATGTAAATATTTAATAGGGAAAGCAAGTTAACCCATTGGTTTCAGCCATTTCCAGAGTATTTTGGAAGTTAAGGCTGTGAGGGGCAACTACGGGACCCCCAACAGGAGGAGACGACAAGTCAGATCCCTTTTGGAAAAGCCAGAAAGTTCCCGAGATGCACTTTTGGTCACAAGACGTTTGTGGCCTCAAGGTTCATAGCTTTTCAAGAACCAAGAGAGAAGGGTAGGTTTGCCTCACTATGGAGACTCACCAGGAGTCAAGAAAACAAGTGGCAGGCATGGAAAGAGCACAATAAGACTGTTGGGGGCTGGGGGCAGAGATTACTGGAATGCAGCAGGGTGGGTCTTGCCACTGAATGAATAGACATTGCTCCCATTTGCATGGCTGACTTCCTGTACTTTCACAGGGCTTCCACGTTTCACACTCCATTTCCTGTTGGAAGACAATGCTTAAGCGACTGCCTGAGTTTCAACCTGGGCTCCTACCACTGGCTGGATGGAGAGTTACTTAATCTCCCTTTGCGCATCAGTTGGCACGAGAATTCAATGAGATAATATATATCTGAAGTGGATGGTATAGGGCCGAGCACACGGTAAGAGTTCCATACCCGTAATCACATAACATCGATTTTAAGATGCACAGGTTTTCACATGGGTCTGAAAATAAATGCCATGGTATACGTTAATTGGCAGTGTTTCTTAATAGTATGGAAAATAGTGTGCATCTTAGACACATTGAAATACGGCTGTTATTTTACTAATACTGTGTTCCTGGCAATTAGACAACTCCCTCCCTTCTGGGAAGTCACGAGTATAGACCTGTGTCCCATCTGTTTATGCTGAGAGTAGGGGCCCAGGTAGAATCAGGAGACTCCAGGGGGCCTCCCCCACCCTTATCACCAGCACCAGCACCCTCGTCTTGCAGTCATCTCCCCCACACCTTCTCTCAGGTTGCCACTGACAACCTACCCTTCTCTGAACACACTTCTTCAAGCTGCCAAGCCTTTGCACATGCTGGCTCCTCTACCTGAATGCCCTTTTCTTCCTGGAAACTCCGACTGTCTCAGGATGGTTCCGTCTCCCCTCCTCCCTAAAGCCTTCCCTGCCTTTTCCTTGAGCTCATCTTAACATTGAAATGGCCGGTTTGTTCTTCTACCTGGCCACCAGGCTTGCAGGTCCCAGGTCCTGGGTGGCAGAGGCTGTGAATGACTGATTCATCTCTGTATGTCCAGGTCCTGGCACTCATGCATTTGGCACATCCTCCAATGGGGCCCCGGGCTGGGTGATGTGGGAATATAGTGGTACACAGAATGGATAACAGCCTGTATACTAGATGGAAGGGACAGACAATAACATAAGAAACAAGAAACTGTGTTATATAAAAAGATGGTAAACGCTATAGAGGAGGGAAGGAGCAATTAGGAATACCAGAAGGGAGTGTACTTTTAAATAGGATGGTCAAAGTAAGCCTCATTCAGAAGATGACATCTGAGCAGAGGTCGGAGCAGGGTGAGGAGTGAGCCCAGTTATCTAGGAGAAGAGTGAACAGCCAGTACAAAGACCCTGACGTGGGATGAGCCTGGAGTGCTCAAGGAAGCAACAAAGTGGGTGAGGCTGGCACAGAGGAGGAGGCAGGGCCTAGCCAGGCAGAGGCTGGGATTGCGTAGGACTGGTGGCCTTGATAAAAACTTTGCCACTTGCTATAGGGAGACAGGGAGTTGCTGAAAGACTATGAGCAGAGGAGTGACTGGATGTGACTTTGTTTTAAAGGGATCATTTTGGCTGTGAAGTGGAACGTAGAGCATAGGGGGACAAGTAGCAGAGCAGGAACACCACTTAGGAGGCTTCTGCAAGAATCCAGGCAAGACAAGACGATGCTTTGGCCTAGGGTGGGAGCAGGGGAGATGGTGAAACATGGCCAGGGGTTCGGGTTCTGTGAGAAGTGGAAGGAGGAGCTGACCAGATTTCCTGATGGCTTAGGCATTCGATGTGAAAGAAAGAGCAGAATCGAGGATGGCTCCAACCGGAAGGAGGGAATCTCCACGAATCGAGGTGGGGAGGACTGTGGGTGGGGTAGGTTTGTGGGAGGAACGTTAAGAACTCTGTTTGGGGTGTGTTCTTTGACATATGAGATTGGAGACGTCTATTAGATATACAAGGGAAGGGCTTGAATAGGCAACTGGATATAGGAGTCTGGATTTTAAGTGAGAAATCTAGGCTAGAGTTATAAATGTGGAAGTCACCAGCATACAGGTGGGATGAGCACACAGGGACAGACTATAAAGAGAAAAAGAGACACCAAGGCCTGAAGCCAGGGCACTGAACCCACTACTCACTGATCCCAGGAAGTACAGGCAGGAAAGGACAGAGAACCAGCAAAGGCGGCGGAGAAGTGGCCTGTGGGGTAGAAGCCAAATTCATTTGTTGAAACTTCCGTTGTAATAAACAATGATAATGAAATAGCTACTATTAATTGAGCACTTACTCTGTTAGACACTTCACATATCGTTTCTCCCTGGATCCTGAGATTTAGGATTGCTATTTTACAGGTAAGGAAACCGAATCTCAGAAAGGTTAAGGTGACCAAGATGTCACGGCCCATGCACAGCAGCAATAAACCCAAGCTTCGGCTCAGCTGAACCAACATTTATTGGCCACCTACTAAGAACTGGGAGCTGGCTTATAGACGTTATCTTTAACACTCTCAACACCCTGGCATTGCACAGTAGACGTCATTCCCACCCACTTTACACATGTGGAAGCTAAAGCTTACAGCCTCATTCAGTGACCTAGCCAGTTACCCGAGGAGGAAATAGCGGGCAGGGATTTGAATCCTGGCCTTCCTTTAGACGTTTGGGATTCTCCTACGTCTGCTTTTGGAGAAAGGAGTAGTGTTGAGGTGTTGACAGTATCTTCTCGGCTTACAGTCCTAGGCCTCTTCCAGGGACCAGATGTCAACCTGGTGCCACCAGGCCCTCCGCTGAGTCCTAGGCTGGGAGCAAGGAGGGAGGGGTCTCTGTTACCAAAGCCGAGGCTGGGTGCTCCCAGGGAGTCCCCTTCTTCCCCGCCTGCCCAGCATCTGCCCTCCGCCAGCCCCTGCCTGGCTGCCAGATGTGCCAGCTGTGGCTCCTCTCCACAGAGAGCCTCATTTATTAATTAACGTGGATGCCAAGGGGGCATCTTCTCAGGCCCAGCCTCAGAGCAGATCTTGGCACATTTTTCAGACTTTGTTTAATAATTTATCATCTTTTAATCATAAAAATAATTAGCACAAGAGCGATAATCTGTGCTCTGCCGAGAGCAGACTGGCGGAGGAGTTTTCAGACAGTGCCAGAGCCCAGAGAGCTGAGCTTTGGCAGTAAGAGGATGGGCTGGCTCAGGGCCCATTGTCCACTCCAGAGCTGAGGGACTCCGAGGCTCTGGGATTCAGTGTCAGAGACACTACCTGGCTTTGCGAGGGACTCAGGGAGCCATGCTGCTTTCCTAGGAATTGAGGCTCTTGCTCCTGTCTGACCTGACTCGTTGGCTAACTTTCTGGAACTTCCTTCTCCTCTCTGGGCCTTAATGTTCCCATCTGTAAACTGGGCGTTGGATTAAATGATCCCTAAGGGCCCTTTTGTTCAAAATGCCATAATTGATGAGGCAGCACATGGAGAAGCAGTTAAAAGAGTGAGCTGGAAAGCCTAAGAGAGCCAGGCAGCCTTGCATGGTTCCCAGACTCAAGTGTGCTCTCTCCCTCCTCACCGTCCGTCCGCGGCTCGCAGAGCCCTGGAAATAAGACTCAGGTCTGCTGAGCATGAGCTGTGTGGCCTGGAGCAAGCCCTTCCCCTCTCTGAGTTTAGTCCTCTGAAAAGTAGAAGTGGTAATTCACTTACTGCGCTCTCCCTGAGAGGATCCAATCGAGAGTGGGACAGGCTCCTTGGAGACACAGACCCCATTCTGCCCCAGATTGAACTGCCTGCCACTCCCTGTCCAGACTGCTGGCCCCAGGGTCTGGGCAGGGACGTCCTCGTCCTTGGCACCTCATACCCCTGATAGTAAGTGAACAAATAAATGTTCTGCCCATTCCAGGGACCTGACTGGAGGCACAGGACATAACGCAGAACTCACCTCAGAGCTGTCTCCTTAAAGGAGAGGAAGCTGGGCTATTTATCCACAAACTCCAGTCCGTCATTGGCTGCTTCCAGGGGTTCTAACAACTGTCCCCCATAACACAAACACGCAGGTCTGGGGCAGCACACTCCTGCAGCCAGAGGGACCCCCCCCCCCCAGGCAGAGTCCAGGCTGAGGGGAGATCGGGGCCCAGGCATCTAGGGCATCTGCTCCATATCTCAGCGAGCCGCAATGAGGACTAGATGAGATAACCCTTGGAGTACCAAGAACAGGAAGTGACCTAATATGGACCATCACCGCCAGCCCCTAACCAAAATCACTCGTGGCTCATTCCAAAATGAGCTATCTCTGCCTCCTGACCGGGCCTCTGCCTGCCTGTCTCTCTCAGGCACCACTAACTTCCGAGCCCCAGGTCCTGCTGGTCCGGGGTGCAGTTCCTCTCCAGGCCCAGTTGTGCCTGCTGGAAGAATAGACAGGGAGGCCCAGTGTCTACCTGCAATAATTGCCTCTCCCGGCCCTGACCCCGGGAAAGGCTGCCTTTCCTGCCTCTTGCCTGCACCCCCTGTGCTTCTTGCTTCTCCAGACCCTGTAAGCCATGCTCTTAGGCTCTGTCCTCAGCCCTGAGTGTTGGCCCTGCCCTGGGGGGACTGCCCTCTGGGCTCCATCCCAATAGTGCTCCTCTCCCCTGATCGCTTCTGCACCTGAGACACCCCAGCACTCATGGTCCTCACTGATCTTACCCCCCTTGCCCTCCAGAGGTTCAGTTCTGGCTGGACCCCATCCTTCCTGGGGGGTATTCTGGCCAGTTGGCTCTGGGCTCCGTTTGGAGAAGGACATAAGCAAGTGAGTTTGGTTTGAGGGCAGTCAAAATGATAAGTGCTCAGTGGGGTGGGGGAGGGGGACGGCTGGGGTCAGGGCTCAGTCTGTTCTGTCTAAGAGCAGGTTCAGGGCCAGTTGGGTGGGAGCCAGAGGCAGAACTCAGTCTGGGTTCGGGTTCTAGATTCAATCTGAGGCTGAAGTCAAGGAAAAGTCTGGGGTGAAGGTCAGGACCGTACAGAGCCAAGGTCCAGAGGTCAGTCTGACCGTGGAGCACAGCACAACTGTCTGGTTTATATAACAGTCCAGCCCAGGCCACAGCACCTGCCCCTTGGCTCAGCATCCTGGCTCTCTGGGATTCTCCAGCCTGTCTCTCCCCTCTAGGGCGCCTGCATTCCCATTTGTGTGTACACCTTCCTGGCCAGGCAGCGAGGATCCCAGGTCCATCTGTCTGCTGAGCTGTCGTGGGAACCAAGCTCGGTGAATGGGCCCCAGCTTGTCTCCCTCAGAGCCTGCTCCAGACTGTTGGCGTTCACGGCTCTGCCTCGCAGCCTCCGAGCTGGGCTCGCACTGCCGAGTCCAAACGCCGTCCACTGCTCAGTTCCAGCCAACCACCAAGCACTCCCCAGATGGGCAGGGACCGTGCCATGCCTGCCTGCCTCCTGCCTCAGTCACTGCTCGCTCCCTGCCAGGCCCAGAGGAGATGCCCACTTGCAGACTCAAAGCCCTGGGAACCAGGTCGGCTTGGGAAAAGGCAGGGCCCTTAGCATCACCTAATCAGTGATTCCTTCCAACCCCGCCCCCATTCCTGGTGAGACCCGGCCTTTCTGCCACCAGGTGCCCGTTAGCCTCCATCCTCTGACCACAGAAATGCCCGAGGACTTGGGGGTCACCATGTGTGTCATGGTCAGTATGTTCCCCCTGGGCGTCTATCTGAGAAGCTGCAGGCAGCATGCAGTCTCAGAATTAGGCAGACCTGGGCTTGAGTCTCAGCAGTGCCACATCAAGTTGCGTGAACTTAGATAAATCAGCTTGTGCTTCAATTTCCTCATTTATAAATGGGCACAATAATCTCTAGCTTACAGCTTGTAGTGAGGGTTAAATAAATTAAAAGGTGTAAAGCCCTAGGCATAGGAAAGAAGCTTGTAGTGACATCTGTCGTATTTGATTGCTCCGCACCCCTGGCCTTCATCTAGTTGCAGCTCCCCCTTCCTATGCTGAACTGGCCCTTCTCCACAACATATGGGTCTGGTGTGGCGGCCAATCCCAGGACCTGGCCCCCATGGCCAGAGAGTGGGCACAAGCTGCCTCACAGATGGAAGCAGGACAGAGAGAGGGTGAGAGAATGAATGAATGGCAATCCTATTGACATCATTTGGAACCTCTAGTGTTCCTGTAGCCAGACCCCACTCTGAACTGCCCAGTGGCTGAGCCAATAAATCCCTTTTAGCTGAAGCTATTAAACTCAGGCTTCTGTCCCTGGCAACAAGGTTCAGAAAAAGAGAATAAGCACGTCATGGTCAAGAGCCTTGATCTGAAGCCAGAGTATTGGGGTTCAAATCCCAGCTCTGACACTCATTAGCTGTGTCATCTCAGGTAAGTTACCCAACCTCACGGTGCATGAGTTTCCTCATCTGTAAAATGGGGATGATACTGGTACCCACTTCCATGGTTATTGTGAGGATCCAATCAACGTATTTATATAAACAGAACAATTCCTGGCATATAGTAAACACTGTATAAGTATTTAGTAGTATATTATTACTTATTCCCTACTCAGCTCCTCTCTTCTCCAAACTAGAGGACAGAATCAAATCCTGGACAAATATTGGTTGAGTCCCTACTGTGTGCTCTACACAGGGATACACTGGTGAATAGGTTGATGTGGGCTCTGCCCTCCAGGGGCTCACTTCCAAAGACAGTGGGTGGCCAAGGGGCCGCTGCTCCTGGACTGCCAAGACGAAGTTACACCCACAGCACCCACTTGGCACTCACTGCATGACGAGCTTTCCTGAAGTCTGTCAGGGTGGTAAGCCAGCATCTGGGCCAGGGTTCCTAATACCAGTTTGGTCCATAGAATCATCTGATGCTGGAGAATTCTCTCTGGACAACTGGGTTCTCCCAGACTCTGCTGACCAGGATCTCTGAGAACCCCATGCATCCTCCCCAAACCTGATATCCCCAGCTGTTACTCAGGACCCTGGAGAACACATGTCTGTGAACACACGGAGGAGGTAATGCAGAGATCTAGGAAGAGAGAGGGCGTGGGCTGCACGGATGAATGTAGAAGAATCTCGGGTGGGTTCCAAGGATGGACAATGACTTTGTCAAGGTAGGAACAGCCAGAGAAAAGAGAAGAGGGAAACTAGGTAAGAATCTTAAGTGCACGCAATCAAGTACCTATACCTCAGGTCACGTCAAGATCGGGTACCTTGTCTCTGATGGAGACTCACAGGACAGACAGGAGATCTGAGTCAGACAGCAAGTGACTTGCTGGAGAGACAGACATCCGGACCAAGCCACCTGGGAGGCAAATGGGCTTCTCCAAGTGGATGGAGGAGAGATGGGTCTGGCAGGCTGAGGGCACCCAGGAATTATCAGGGTGTGTGTGCCACCGCCAACTGAGTATGAACACCAGTCCCAATGTTTAGTTAATTAAACTTTGCAAAACGATTTGGAGATACGATTAGCTATTACTAATGGCTATAAGGAGAGACGAAATGGCATAATGTTAGAGGGTCCTGCTCTCTGACTATACCCTCCTCTCCTTCTTTGCCAGCTTTCATTATAGTTCTTTAGCTTCATCCAGACCTCCAATCCATCAACCTCTTTAACTTTCTCCCAATCCGTCAACCCTCTCTTTCATCACTTCCCTCTTTTATCCAGCACGGATGTCACAGATTCCATCATTTTAGTAACTCTTGCCAATACCCCAAACTCTCTTCCCCACAGTCTCTTCTCTACCGACCTATCAAAATCCCAATCTGAGATGAACCCAACCCTCTGCTCTCTCTGTGCGGCACACAAACCTACAAATTCATGACCACTAGCTTTCCATGACTCAACATTTTCCCATCAATTTTCTCTTCTGTCCTCCGTGATTACTTCAAACGTTCCCAGTCTCCTCAAACCTCTGAAATGCTTGAATCCTCTCATCAGAGGACCTCAGCTCCCTTTTCACAGAGAAAATGGAAGTGATCCCAAAGGAATTCTATGTACAAACCACTACCCATTCTCCCCCCAACTCCTGCACTAGAGAAGGGGTCCCTCCACCTAGCCTCCCGCCCCTGGGTTTTAGAGCCCATCCTCTCCTACCTTCTCAAGAGTCCTTGTCGTTATTCCTTCTCCCTCTTCTGTATCCATACACTTCCTCTTAAGTGGGTGTTTCCCATGACATTTAAAGTTTAAGTCTCTCCATCTTAGTATAACGTTCCGTTGGGTACACATCCCCCTCTAATGAAGGTCCACCTCTCTCCTCTCTTTCACAGCCAAAATGCTTGAAAGAGCTGTCTTTATGTGTTTCCTCAGTATAAGTTAGTGGTTAGGAATATGGGCACTGTAACCAGATTGCTTGGGTTTGAATTCAAGCTCCACTCCTTACCAGCTGTGTGACCTCAGGCAAATTACCTAAGCTCTCTGAGCCTCAGTTTCCTCATTATAAAATGAATAAATGTACCTACGTCAAAGAGACATTGTGAGGATTCAATGTGTTGATACACACAAAGCACTTAGAACAGGGCCTGCCCATGTTTACTTCCTACTCATCATTGATCACTATGGTTATTGTTCTGATTGTTTCCTCACCTGACCAGCCCTCCACCCACAAATCTGACTTCTGCCCCTTTACTCCACCTAAACAGCTCTGCCTAAAGACACTAATGGTCTCCTGGTCCCTAAATCCAAAGGGCATCTTCCCGTCTTCCTCTTACTTAACCTCTCAGGAATTGACCGTTCCTTTCTACTTTGAACATTCTTTTCCTTCTGTCTCGCTGAGGATTCCTTTCCAGTTTGAAGTTTCATACTCCTGTCCCAGACATGGGTTTGGATGACATTGACGTGGGTCACTCATTACTCTCCAGGAGCCAATGTCTCGCCAATTTAAATCTCCAGTCTTAGGCTCTCCTCTGACCTTATAGCCAATATCATCCTCAACATTTCCACTTAAGATTTCTCAGTCACCCTTGAAATCCAATATAACCAAAATGAATTCATGGTCTTCCTCCCATCCCATTCCACGAAAACAAACTTATTCCTCTTTCAGATCTCACCACCACCCATCCAGTTTTGCAAGCCAGCAACCTGGGAGCCACAGTTTTTCCTTCCCTCTTCTTCATCATCCCCACCAATCACTCTCCCAGTGAATATTACCTTCTTTATAGCCCTCACCATCCCTATTGACTTATCTCTAATCCAAGCAACTCTCATCTCTTTCTAATACTTGCTAACCAGCTGGTCTCCATGCAGGACCGTCTTCTAATTCCAATTTCAGTACAGCACCCAAAGTGATCTTTTCAAAAGACAGATCATGTTTCTCTCTACTTCTTGGCCCTGTGTCTTCCATGTTGACTACTTCTTAGGCTCCAGGTGGTGACAAAATGGCTGCCACAGCTCCAAGCCTCACATCCTCTGCCTTTTAGCTGAATTTGTCTCTTATCTGGAATTCCCTGCAAAGTTCCATAGCATCTCAGTAGCTCTAATCTGACCACATGCCTATCCTGAAATCAATTGCTGTGATCCGGGAGGCAATGTCATGAGAGGCTTCACATGGGTTGTGTGCCTACTCCTGGAGTTGAGGAATAGACTCCCAATTAAACCACACATACTAAAAAAAAACGGGGAGGGGTAGATTTCCAAACAGCTGTTTCTTCAAGGAGAACCAAAGACTGTTGTACACCAAAAACAGGTGGCGTCCACTACAGTCACCAGTACAAACATCAATTGTGGTATATCAGTATTTCCCAGAGTGTGTTCAGTTGAATACTAACCTCTCAAAATCTTCTGGGATAAGGGCTAGGTGAGAAAAAGATATTCATGGGTAAATAAGTCTGGGAAAAATTGAATTCTAGTCCTGCTGCCCTTAGAGATACACAGTGCATATTAGCATATTAAGGCTACTGAAATCTTCAGCCAGAAAACCTGCCTGGCTTTCATTAACCCAGCATTTCCTAAGTATTTTTGAGTGTACACCTTTCTGAACATTCTGCTATAAAATTCAGTTGGAAAAAAACACCTCACTGCATTGAGTCCTTTTGTCTGCTTTTAGGGTATTTCTCTCTTCCCTCACTTTAAGCTGTGATTTTCTGCTGCTCTGGGTGCTTTTGTTTCTAGGAGCCACTCTCCGTCTCTTCTTTCTCCTTCTAAATCCTTTGTAGGATTACCAAAACTATTTGTAAAGTGAGAGAAAGGAGCTCTGAGTGAGGTTCTAGTGCATCCTCCCTGGAATAAAGTGTGTAGATTCTGTGGTATTTTATTTTTGTGGTTCTGATTGTCTTAGCTCCTGCCCCTTAGCTATGTCCGGGAAAGGTGGGCCTGTGTGAGAGCTGAGTTCTCCATGGGAGACTATTCTCCTGCCCTGAGCCCTCTTTGTCATATAGTCCCGAAGACCCAGGCCTGGAGACACGGAGTGTTTGCAGGGCAAGGCAGCAGCAGGCTCACCTGAATACCTCGAGGTGGCTCCTGTCATGTAACACCTAGGTGGCATCCAGAACAGCCCCAGGACACCCAGGCAAGCTCAACTGCAAATGCTGAAAATGCATTTCAACAAGACAGCCTTCAATCAGGCTCAGGAGAGATTTATCTGGAAAGGGGACAAAGCAGCCAACAGAGTCCAAGAGAGATTCCGGAGATGTGTGTGTGTGTGTGTGTGTGTGTGTGTGTGTGTGTGTGTAAGAGAAGGGCCGGAAGAGACTTGACCCAATTTGACCAGAGGCAGGATACTCAGATAAACACAAGGCATAGAGCTGTAGCGACAATATTTCCTGAATCCTTAATCGGGAGTTGTGGATTGCTCTGTGGTCTGATGTGTGGATTTCTCTCTGATCTGTCTCATGAGCCTCTGCAGGATCTGATACATACTCTGACCCACGAACTGGCCTGTGGTCTGACTTGTGGTCTGCCAGTGCAGTCTGTCACAGCTCCACAAGGAGACTGCACGTCCAAAATCGGGTGAGGCACAGGACACGCGTATTGTCCGGGCTAGGATGTGCGGTCCTTCTGCAGTCTGTCCAGGGCCCCCTTTCACAAGAGAGGCGTTGGCGGCCCCCGTGAATTATGACTTTTATTATGCAGAAAACAGGCACATTAACTTCAGGTCCTTTGAAAAATGTGGTCCTGTAATCAGAGGCTGTGTCTGTCCTGATGCACAGTGGCACCAGGCCAGAGAAGTGCAGGGATGAAATAAACATTTAGAAAGACAACTGCATTTGCAGATCTAAGAATTGAGTTATATTCATTTCTGACAGCTTCCTGAATCACAGCCCACGTCTCCGCCCGGCAAAACTGGGACCTGGCCCTTTAACTAGACTCCATTTCACATAATTAAAGACTCACAAAATTAAATGGCCTGCATGGAAAGTGGCTTTCAGTGGACTAAATGCCGGGAGCAATCTCCTCGCCAGAGTGGAGAAGTGACACTAGCTTGCAGATCAATATCATCTCTGTTATTAATATCAAAAGCACATTACTTTGTTTTTGCCTGGCTCCCCTCCAAGCCTCTGGCCCCGCCGCGGAGCAGCCATTTGCTCGGGCCATAATTTACTTTGGTGAGTTTTTAAGGTATTGTTTTGTCAGGACCAATCACCGTGACGTTATAAATGGCTGGGAGGACTTGCACTCCCCCTCAGTGGCATATGCAGCGAAATTAATTTTTAAAAGTTTCACGTCAATTACTTCTGTCCTTGAGTTATGCAAGGGGACAAAGGAGCAGAGACGTAAGGACGTGAGTGATCTCAAACAGATGAGGTAACGACACACAGAAGCCGGGGCTGCAGACCAGAGCAGACATTACACTATCTTTAATTGATGCATTGAATTAAACAATGCTAAAGCCAAATAAATATTGACCACTTAGCAAAAGAAGCATTGATTTTTATGATGGACAACAATGCCATCCTCCACTTTGCTGGTTGGGGGTTTCGAGCTGGGGTCTTGTCAGTTCCAGGAGAGCCACTTGGCTGGACTACACTGAAAGATGCCATAGCTCTTTGGTGGGACTTGGCCAAGTGGGTAGAAATGTTTTCACTGTTTCTTGATCTGTCTGGCTTGTATGCCCTCACTCTGGTCTCACCATGTCTTCCTCCCTTTGTTTGCTCGTAAGGAGACCCCAGGCCCTGCCTCCCCCTGCTTCAGTGTCGGCAGACAGGACTGAGGCACTAGGCATGCTTTTCCCAAGAGCTCCCCATGTCTCCTGTCCACTTCCTGCACTGCCTCCCCCAGCAGGCAGTCCCAGAACCTAAAGAACTGGCTGTCATACAGAGGACGTTTAGGGCAGTGAACATAGTCTGCATGGTACTATAACGATGGATACATGTCATTATACATTTGTCCAAACCCATAGAACGTACCCCACCACGAGTGAACCCTAATATAAACTACGGACTTTGGGTGACTATATGCCAAGGCAGGTACATCAGTTATAACAAAGGTACCATTCTAATGAGGGGTGTTGCTAACAGGGAAGGCTGTGCAAGTGTGGGGGGAGGGGTGTGTGGGAGAGCTCTGTACCTTCCTCCTAATTCTGCTGTGAACCTAAAACTGCTCTGAAAAACATAAAGTATGTTTTTGTTTCTGTTTTTGTTTTTAAAAAGTGGCTCACCTTCCACCCTGAGCACAAAAAGCATCTCTCATGTCCTGCTGTGCCTGAAAATCAGGGCAGGGAGAAAGATACAGGAAGAGGGCCCCAAGAAGATCGGTGTCTGGAGAAAGAAAGCGATCTCCCACTTACAGAGCCCCCAGGATACGTCCAACACGAAACCAGACCCTGTGCAGACATTATCTTCAATTCTCTTGGAGACCCAAATTGTGGGTGTTTCAGGATCAGGTTGAAAATGGACACTGACTTTAGGAGTGGGTGTCTAAAGGCTGTGGGCTTCAGATGTGACTTATTCAACCTCACCAACCCCAGCTGCCTGTGCGGCTCTACCCAAAACTTCCACCCTTCTCCCACTAGAACGCAGGCTCTGTGAGGGCAGGAACTTGTCTGTCCTTTTCTGCTGTAGCCCCAGAGCCTGGCACAGTACTTGCATGTGGGAGGTGCCTGGTAACTATGTGTGGAATGAATGAATATTACAGGCAATGGGATGTAAAATTTAACATCATCATTTGAGAGGGATGGGTCACCACTTGGCACCCAGAGTCACACAGAGCCACCTGCCAGGCTGCTTGCGACCTGGAGGGGTGAAACAAGGAGCAAGTCAGGTAGCAGCTGCACTTGAGCCAGGGAGACTCTTCGGCTATCTGCGCTGGGCTTTAGAATGAGAAAATCTGGTCTGGCCTTGAAACCTCCCACCCTGTTGGGCTCTGAAATGTCTGAGCAAAGCAATCGTGGGATTTAACCAGAGTTGGGACAGGTCCTTTTTCTTGTTTCTCTACTCAGATATCAGAGGCCAAGGAAGCATTAAAGGCAGTCAGTAGTCAAATAGGGTCACAGGGCTTTGAAGAGTCCCTTGACATGTATTATGATCCCCATTTCACAGATGAGGAAACTGAGGCTCAAAGAAGCTAAATAAGTTGTCCTTAGTATCTTTACCCAATGGTCAAGTGACAACTACACATTTCCGTTATCCAATTGTTTCCCCATACCTCAAAGCTGGACTTTGCAGTGGTCAAGTATGCAGATCTTGGAAGGTAGTTTTTAGCATTTACCTGGCGGTTGCCAGGCCTTGCACTTGTAGCCCAATCTGTGCCATGCCCACAGGGCTGCCCTCTGTGGGCACTTCTTGGAGACTGCGGTGTGTAGGCAACTCAGCGCCCAGGGTGGGATGAGGGTGAACTAGAGGCGCCCCTGCAGGGCTGCCTCTGTCTAGGCTACGTTCTCTGCAGAGTGGGAGCAGGGGCAGTTGAGTTTGGTAGAGGGCGTTCTGGCCTGGGCATGCCAGGGCTCACACATTCTCCCATCAACAAGCATGTAATGCCTGCTCTGTGGCAGGTGGGGCCGGACCGGAGAGGCTTCAGCAAAAGTGGCTCCTGTGCCCTTGCCCTCATCCAGCTTACAGTTGGTGGAGAATGAGACGCTGCATTGTTTCAAAATTATTTCGTTTGTATTTGCATAAATCTAAGGAAGACAGCTCTAAAATGCATTCCTAGCTTAATAAGAAAATGCGCAGTTCTTCTATGCCAGTAGGTTAATTAGAACCAAATCAGGCTGCCTATGTAGCATCCAGTGACAAACACAGGTTTCCAACTGTAAGCTAACCCAGTACTTACAGGATGTATTCTAACAAAAGTATTCTTTGAAGCACAGGCATTTACAAGAAGTATTTTAACAAATGTATTCTTCTTTAACAAGCATTCATAGTCTCAAAGTAACAAGGAAACAGACCTTGAGAGATAGCTATTCAGATTTTGACTATCACAGATTATTGCTGCTTTTAGCAAATACTTAGAAACTTAACCTCCAGATGTCAAAATTCCTAGTAAGTATAGATTTAGCGTAAATATTATGGTAAATAGTATGTTGCCATACTTCAAATCTTATTATCTATTTAAAAAAAGGGTGTTTGCTCATGTAGTGCTTTGTCAAGATTTGGAGCTCAGAGAGTTCTTGTCAGCCAGACGGGATTTGTCGGGCACCCACACTGGGCCAGGCTGTGTGCGGGGTCCTGGCTCTCAGAGCTAAGACTGCCGCAGTCCCGCTGCTTGAGGAACATCTTGGCCAGGGGGAGAGGGACACAGAAACAGATATCCTGGTGTCTAGAACTGGGTAATGGCAATGAGAACGTGAATTTACCCTCCCTGCCTGGGTGGGGGAGGGACTTACAAGGAGGGTGTCCAAGAGTTGATTCCTGAAGAGAGAACTGGAAAACCCTAGAAAGTAAAAAGAAAGGCATTCTTGGCAGAAGGATTTGCAGATGCAAAGACCTAGAAGGACGACAGGATACAGTATATCTGGAGAAGAGTCTGGTGTGGGTTAGAATTTGTGGCTGTCTTGATAATCCACTCTCTGTTCTCAACACGGAAAGCAGAGTGATTCTCCACAAATGTAAATCGAATCATGTCCCTCCCCTGAGCCGATCCACTGAGAACTTCTCGTTGCATTTATAGGGTAAAATTTAAAGTCTGACCATGACCTACGAACCTCTGCAAGATCTGACTGCTGTGCACCTCTCCCCCTGGCCGCCTACCGATCTGCCCCTCACTCTCCCAGCTCCAACCTCATTTCTGTTCCTTGAGTTGGTACAGCTCATCCTTCCCACAAGGCCAAGGCCACTGCACTTCTTGCTCCCTGGGTGTGGGATATTCTTCCTCCAACCTCCCTTCAGTTGGCTTCTTCTCATTAAAGTATTGGTTCAGATGTCCCCTTTTTGGAGCAGATTTCCCTACATGTTAATCAAAGCACATACACACACATATATACACACACACACCCAGTCACTTCCTGTCACACCAGCTTGCTTTACTCATATCAGGGCACGTGTCACTCTCTAAAATCATCGCGTTTATCCATGTGTTTGTGGTGACTTTCATGAGGACAAGGGCCTGTCTGCTGTGTCCCCAGTCCCTAGATCAGTACCCGGCACCTACTAGGCATTCAAAAAATATTTGTCGAACAAATAAATAAATGAGTAAAGAGCCTGGAGACGTCTTTGGGTTCCAAATCTTGGAACATTTGAGAGGCAAGAAAAGTAGAAAATGAGGTTCATTCACCGACCATGAACTGTGGGGAGGAAGGGAGAAGTCCCTAAAAGATGGATGGAGGGACATAGGCACGTTTAAGAACTTTGGATCAGATCCAAGGGGGTCCGGTTCATTTGTCACAGGTTGGCAACAGGCAGCTCCCCACTTCCCTGATGCGAAGGAGGTGAGTGGGCCTGACCGTGGGAGAGAGAAGAAGGCACACGGGTAGAGCTGACGGGGACCTTGGGAGGCAGCACGCAGCCAACAGTTCCTCTCCTACTACCCTGAGCATCTCTTCAACCCAGGCAGGTGGAGTTAGGACTCAACTCCATCTGAGGCCAGAGAAAATTCAGAACTGCCTCTGGCCAGACTGAAACCATCATGTCCTTGAACCCGCCTTGCTGTTTCTTGTCTCTATGCTGCCCCCTCCGCTGAGAAGGTGGTTTCCCATCATTTCTCTGGGAAATCCCTACTCATCCTCCAAATGTCAGCTTAGAAATCACCTTTTCTAGGAAGCCTTCCCTATACTCTCTGGCCCTGTCAGGCTGGGCTTGGAGATCTGCCCTCATTAGAGCAATGATCATCCTGAATTATAATTGCCCACCTCTGGAGTCACACACACACCCAGCCTTGAATTTCAGCTCAGCCAATTGTGGATCAATCTCTTTGAGCCTAAGTTTCCACATCTACAAAATGGGGGAGAAATATATCATCTTGCAATTTGTTGGGAGGGTTATTCCACATGGTACTGGTACCTGGGGAGTATAGGTATTTAATAAATAATAGATATGATAATAATAAGGAAGAAATTTTTCTGAATCTACCTCTAAACGCCTAATGGGGGGGGCAGCTGGGCTGTGGTTAAAAACAAAACAAAACAAAAGAAAACAAACAAACAAAATCCCCGCTGGACTTGGAATCTGAAATTCTGGCTCTGCCACTATGAGAGTGATTGGAGTAAGTGTCAAATCTCCTCTTTGCTTCACTTCCTCCTCTGTAAGATGTAATTTCTAATACCTTCTTCATGGGGTTGTTGTGAAGATTACATTGATTCAATCATTTTCAACTATGTAAACAGCACCTACTGTGTGCCTAGCACTGGGCTCAGTACTAGGGTGGGACATCAGGTGTCTGATCCTTGTACTCACGAGGGCTGGGGGGACATTAGATCGGCCATGAACAGGATAGTTCATGCCTGCTTGCAATCGGCAGTATTTATTGACCACCTACTATATGCCAAGCTGGGAGAAAAGAGATAACAAGGCTCCTGCCCTAATAGTATTAAAAATAATGGCTAATATTCACTGTGCATTTATTGCATGACCTTGGGCTAAAGTTCTTGAACCTATCTAAAATATGGGCATAGCTAACAGCTACCTTACAGGGTGGCAGCAAAGAGTATATGTATTAATGCACGCCAAGCTCGGGGCAGAGGCCCTGGCACCTCAGAAGTGACCGAGGGTGGAGCAAATGGGAGCCCTAAGTCTATTTATTAGCTGACTAGGTAGCAGCCTTGTGTTTAGAGCTTTATATGTTTTATCTTATTTAATCATTTAATCTGGGGTAATACGTACCAAAATACTACTCGTGAAATCACCTATAAACTTAAAAGCCTTTACACGTGTGAGTATTGGTTAATGTTTCAGGGGCCAGCCAAGGACTGTGGAATGTGATGGAGCAGTCAGCGTAGGGCAAGATCCGTTAGAAATGCTTCAGGAAAGTGAGCCTGGAGGGGGTGAGGGGCAGCGGTGTGAGTGGGGCTGAGTATCAGAGGGTGGGGTGGGGGGACAGCCTCTCTCCTGCAAACCCGGCCACTGGGGCGTTTCAGCTACTGCAGCAGGCCAGCTTCAAACAGGGCAATTTAAAAACATGTAAAAGGCATAAAGCGAGAGCAGCTGTGCACAGCTGCCGCCGAACGCTCCATCGCTGCCTCGCCGTGGACTCTAAATGACAATAAACCTTCCACCCCTTATAAATTAAGCAGACTTTCAAAAAAACCATATCTCCTCCTGCAACTTTTTATGGCTGTTTGGCAACTTTAATCATTTTGCAAAATGCAATTCCCGGCCATAAATTCTCTCCCAAGTACAGATTTAGGGAGATCTAGAGGACTGCGGCGGGTTGATAGGTAAGTTTTAATCTGACAAGGCCAAAAAGTCTATTAGATTTATAGGGAGGCAGCAGATACCCTGTAATTACACCAGGCTCGACCTCCAGGGAATCTTGAATGTGAGGGGTTGGGGGGAGAGAGCGGGAAGGAAGCAGCTGGGGCAGCAGCAAGGGCAGACGGAAACCCCTCCATGTGCCAGCCCCTGGCCCTGGCCTGTTGGTCACAGACCACGGTGATTGCCTGCAAAGGTGCAAAGACCATGGGCTCCGAGCCACTGAAGCCCGTGATTGACGCACCCGCCTACACGCACACACATCCACACATGCTCTGTGCCTGTGGCATGGCTGGCACCTGCCAAGAGAAACTGAGCTCTTTGGAAGGGGGTCACATATCCCTGAACAGGGTAGAGAGTGAGCAAGAAGGCACCGGATTTCATTCAACAAATATCTAGTCCACATGTGTGCTATGGGTCGTACCCTGCATGAGGCGCCGGGGACAGGACCATGGACAGTGTGCGGGTTGTGCCCTGCAGAGGCAGCGGGCTGGGAGAGCCTGGGTGCAGCTGGCATATGCCCGGCACAGGCTGCACTGGCCCAGAGGAAGGAGAGTCTTTCCTGACAGGGCTGCCTAGGGCGCCTCTGCCTCTGAGGTGCTGACCGCCCTGTGGCCGGCTCGGACCACAGGTCTTCACAGTCTAACAGGACGCCCAGGAGCACGCTGGCAGTCTGCAGGCTGAATGCGGCCACGGGTTGTTGTTGGCCAGCGCAGTGTTTTAAAATTTTTTAATTTGAATCAGGTTTTCCTTTGCCACAGTGCCACCCCTCATTATTATCTTCCACTCAGAGAATTCATTTGCATTCACTCCTGGCCCCTAGGGGCATGTGAGTTTCAGACCCCTAGAAGAAGGCTAAAGATAGTGGTGGAGAAGTGAAGGATGCCATGGGGAAACTGGGCACAGCACCCAACTTGGACCCCCTAAGGAACAGTGGTGGGCAGACGAATGAATCCCCCCCCCCCCAAAGATATCGTGTCTTTCTTAGTCTGTTTGGGCTGCTGTAACAAAATGCCATAGATTGTGTGGCTTAAACAACAGAAATTTATTTCTCAGTTCTGGCAGATACAGTGTCTGATGAGGGCCCACTTACTTCCTGGTTCATAGTCAGCCACCTTCTCACTGTGTCCTCCCATGATAGAAGAGATGAGGGTGCTGTCTGGGTCTCTTAGGCACTAACATCATTCATGAGGGCCCCACCCTCATGATTTCATCTAATCCTAATTGCTTTCCAAAAGCCCACCTCCTAATAGCATTGAACTGCGGGTAGATTTCAACATATGAACTTGGGAGGGGGGACACAAACATTCAGTCCATAACAATGTCCTAATCCCCAAAACTGAATATGTTCTGGGGCCAATGGGGAACTACGGTGGCTAACCAGCCGACTTTAAGTTGAGAAATCATTCTGTATTATATGAGCGGGCCCAGTATAATCATAAGAGTCCTTAAAACTGGAATCAAGAGGCAGAAGAAGAGTCAGTGTCAGAGTGATGTGGTGTGAGAAAGACTGGACTGACCACTGCTGGTTTTGAAGGTGGAGAAACGGGCCACACGCCGAGGAATGCAGATGGCGTCTAGAAACCGGGAAAGGGGAAAAAAAAAACAGGTTCTCCCTTAGATCATCTAGAAGAAAACACAGCCCTGCCAACACCTTGATTATGGCACAGGGAGACTCATCTCAGACTTCCGACTCTAAGGTAATAAATTTGTGTTGTTTTAAGACATGAAAGTTATAGTAATTTGTTACAGCAACAATCAGAAACAAGTGACTTTTAAGCTGAGGCCTGGGAGAGCAATAGCTTTGCTCTGGGAACGTTTCAGGTGAAGGAAACACACACAATGTCATTCCTTCACCTCCCCATTTTGCTCTCCTGTGCTCTGGCACTTGAGTCTGGTTTTCCTGGGGATGTGAAGGCCTGGGTGGTTCTGGCCTCTTCATAGGGGCAGGTTGCAAGCCGAGGCTGCCAAAGGAGGCTGAGCCGCAAACGAGTTATTTGGGGATAATGTTGATTAAGCCTTGTACCAGCACCTGTGCTTGGCATCTTCTGTGGATTATCTTCACAAACAGCCCTGTGAGACTGGATCTCATAGTGGCTGAGAGTCTGGGGCCTAGAACCAGAATACATGGTTCACATGGAAACTCTACCTGCTACTAACTACAAGTATATAGCTGTTACTTGACCTCTCATGCTGCCATTTCTTCATCTCTACAATGGTGATAATTACAGCCCATCATGGGGTTGTTCTGAAGATCAAAAGAGAGAGTTGGTGGAAAGCACTTAGAACAGTGTCTGGCACTGAGTAAATGCAGGTTATCACTGTCAGGTATGATAGACAGACCCAAAGGCCATCACCATCTCCTGGCGTTAATGCCCTCATGCAATCCCCTCCCTTGAGTGACTTGCTTCTAACCAATAGAAGATGGCGAAGGTGATGGCTGTCTCTCCCATGATTATGTCATATTATATAAGACTTCATCTTTGTAGGCTGAAGATGGAGGTTGTACTTGCAGGCTCGATGAAGTAAGGGGCCATATTGGAGAAGCCCACATGGCCAGCAATTGTAGGTGACATCTAGGAGATGAAGGCCATCTGTAACAGACAACCAGCAAGCAGCCAGAGCCTTCGGTTTTACAATGGCAAAATAATTAATTCTGCCAACAATCTGAGTGAGCTTAAAAGCAGATTCTTCCCCGGTCATGCTTTCAGCTGAGCACACATTTTGCTGACACCTTGATTGTAGCCTGTGAGTCTCTCAGAAGATGTCCCAGTTAAGCTGTGCCCAAACCCCTGACCCACAGAAACGGTGAGAAATATGTGTTGGTTAAAGTCATGCGATTTGTGGTAATTTGTCAGAATTTGTGCAGAAATAGACAGCTAATACATCAGTTAAGTACTATTATTTTTCCCATTTTACAAATGGGAAACTAAGGTTTGCAGAAGGTGAGTATCTTTCCCAAGGTCACACGTCTAATTAAGGGCACAGCCAGAACTCAAATCGAGGACTATCGAATTCCAGAATCCTTGCTGTTATTCCCCGTGCCAGGCCGTGTCCCTCCCTCCAGGGTAGTCCGTCACTGGCCTCTTTATGCTCTTTCCTCTGTTTCTTGCCTTTCCTCTTCTTCCTTTTCCTCTTCATCCTCCTCCAATCCCTCATCCTTCTCCCTCACCTTCCTTTCTCCCGTCTCTCCTCTTCCTCATCCCTTCCCCGCTGTGGGGTATTTGCCTTGTAACAGTCCCTGCCTTCCCAAACATCTCCCTGCAGGGAGCTCTGTAGGCTCATCCCTAACAGAAATAAGTGGGGAATCTACAGCAGCTTCAGCCCACCCAACCAGGACCCATATGCCCTCATCACTCTCCCCTGACCCCAGCAGAGAGCCTGAGTTCTTCTTTGAAAGAGCCAGAAGCACAACTCCCCAATTCAGGGCTCCAGGGCTCAGGGACAGCCCACCACACACACCCCAAGCCTGTGCCTGCATCTCAGGGCACGGAACAGGTAAGAACCTCCAACCCCCTCTGCTCCCCTCTGCTCCCCTCTGGCCCCACCTCCCTTACCAGGAAAGAAAGAGGGACCTCTTTAAAGATGGAACAGAATAAAATATAGATAAGCATTAGTCAAATGAAATTAATGCTTCCAATATTGTTTTAGGCTTGCTCATATGCATCAAGCGTTTATGAAATTGCAGTTTATCATGTGGGGATATTGCAGTTATATATTAGCTGACTGTCTGGTGGCCACTCCAACAGCTCTCTCTGGACCCTGGGTCGCCCTTCACAGGCAAAGTCAGCCTTGCTGACATCTATCTCTTTCCTCTGCTGACACATCCCCAGATACTGATAAAAGGCCTTGCCCCCAACAACATATGAATATTTAAATGACAGTTAATTATTCAGCGTATAATGATGTTACTAGCATCTACTTCATTGCTGGCTGTGGGCTCAGCTAAGCCTTGCCCCACCCTAAAGAATGCCACGGAAAAGCCAAATCCCAGGGAAGGCCCTTGTCTGCTGCATCTCTGCAGGGGCCCATTATTATTTGGGGGAAATAACAATTCACAAACATGACTGCCAGGATTTCCTGCACCTGCTCTGTGTCAAGCCATGTGCTGGGTCTACAGAAAAGACGGAACCAAATTGTCTCACTCACAAAGTGCTCATGGCCTGTGGGGATGCACATTCACCCTGCCAAGCACTTGAACGTCACTGGATTCGTAAAACGACCTTATGAAGTCAGGACCATCATTATCCCCCTTTTCTTATAAATAAGAATCAAAGCTTAGAGAGATGAAGTTCCACATGCAAAGTCACAGTAAGTAACAGAGCTGGGATTCAAGCCTGGGCAGCCTGACTCCAGAGCCCTCACCTAACTGCTGTGAGCAAAGCTTCTGCTCCCAGACAACAGGAAAAAATGCTACAACAGAGACCCAAGAAAGGTTCTGAGATCTAAAAGTGAGGATGAATTCAGATGCAAATGAAGTAGAAGAGGCTTCTAGAAAAAGGTAGCATTATGCCGTGGGCTGCTATGTGCTGCCCTGGGCTGCTGTGTGCTGCCATGAGTGGCCGGTGGCCAGCGTGAGTGGCTGGCAGCCGGCGTTGAGCGGCCAGCAGCCAGTGTGAGTGGCCGGCAGCCAGCGATAGCTGCCATGAGCTACTGTGAGTGGCCGACCGATGACTGGCAACCAATAGCCTCAGCTGTAGGGAGCACAAGGCTCCTAATACCAGCATGGGCCAGGGAGCTGTGTCCTACACAACTAGACTGAGAAACAAGGGCTTGGAGTGGAGTGGGGGGCTGCGGGAGGCAGAAGAAGGGGGGAAAAAGGTAGCATTGGTCCTGGACCTTGAGCAATGAGTAGGCATGAGGCCAGGGGTGGGGGGACGGGATGGTAATGGAGAAGGCATCTCAGACAGAGGGAACAGCACATGCAAAGGCCTGGAGGAGGAAAGGTGTTTGAAAACACTGAGATTCTGGAAAAGACTTGTGTGAGATAGATAACAGGAAGGCAGTTTGTGAACAGGTCACAGACAGCATAGAGAGCAAGCTAAAGAGTCCGGGTTTTATCCTGAGGGCACTAGGGAATCAGGTAAGGCTGGGGTGACAAATTGTCATTTCCCATAAAAAGGTGGAGTCTGTTCCTGCACCCAGTCTCCCTACTACATCTGGGCTTGGTCATGTGACTTGCTTTGGTGAGTGGGACATTAGGAAAGGTGATACAAACAGGGGTTTGTCAAGGGCTCATGTACTGGGGCTTGCCTTCTAGCTGTTCTTGCAATCCAGCCAGAAACAAGCCTGAGAGACCACATGGAGAAGAAATGAGGTGTCCCAGCTGAGCTCAGCCCCAATTACTGACAGCCTGCCAACCAGCCGACATGTTAGTGAGACCATCCTGGATCATGAGCCCACCAGCAGCCACCACTCAATCTGCCGGCAGACACATGACAGAGCCTAGGTCAGCCAAGCTGGCCCAGACCAGAACAAGCACCCAGCTGACCACTAGAATCATAAGCTATATAAAATTGTGATTGTTTTAGTTTGTTAGGCAACAACAGCTAACTGATACAAGGGTTTGAACAGGAATGACGTGGCCAGAAGGTGTCTTAAAAATGTAACTCTGGCCATGACGTAGAGGACATGTTGGAAGTGGTGAAATTGGAATCTGGAGACCCATGAAGAGACTGATGTCAGAGTCCCAAATGAGAAGATGAAGGTCTAATTAAGGCGACGAGGATGCACAGAATGAGAGTTTCCCAGTGTCTCCCAGGGAGACAGGAAGATGTGAGGGAAGCATGTCTTTGAGGCAACTCCTAAGACATCAGACACACACTCACAGCCCCTATGACCCACACCCTCGGCTACCTTGGGAAGCCCCACCCAGAGAGTCAATGTCCTCCTGCCTGTGTTGCTTTGTCTTCGCCTACTTCTGTCTTCGTCATCTCACCCCACTCACTTAGCAATCCTGTTCCAGCTCCTTCTCTACTCTAAGAAGGAATTACATGAATAATGGAGGCAGCAGTGTGGACACCATGTGAAGAGCACTGAGCAAAGAGTCCAGACCCTCACCTGCATTCCTCTCCCAGCTGCACCTCTGACTGGCTGTGTGACCGGAGACAAGCCTCTGCCCCTCGTTAGGCCTTGGTTTCCCCAAACGCCTTCTGCTTAGACTCTAGGATTGTGACCTGGTACTTTGGAGCCCCATGATTAGGAGGACCTCCTCACGCCTCACTGCCACACCTTGTTCCACCCGTGCTTAAATTCTTGGGAAAGACAAAAGACACACCCACTCACCCACCCTGCTCCTACCCTGGCCATAGGGAGACTAAGGAAGACAGCTACTGACCAAAGCGTCTCCCTCAAAGGCCCATCGCAGCATCCAGTGCCTCAGGGCCTGGATGAGTCACTGCTCAGGGCCTTCTGGAGAGTGAGCTTACCAGGCTTGCTCCGCACAACAGATCTGGGTAACAGACTAGTTCATCCACTGGATAAGCAGAATCTTGAAGACGGGGCATCCAAGGAGAGAGGGCAGCATGGTTGGGCAAAAAGAACTCAGGACTGGGAATAAGAAGATCTGCGTGTGAAGTTAGCTCTGCCACTTAATTGACTTTGTGACCTCAGGCAAGACACTTAACTGCCCAGGCTGTCCCCTGCATGAAGTGGGTATCATAGCATGGATGGAAAATACCTGGCCCCATGCCTGGTCCCCAGTAGTTACTCAACAAATATTCATTTCTTTCCCCATCTCTAAACCTTGGTTCTTCATCTATAAAATAAGAATGTCAATCTCCTTCCAAATTGCTTTTTGAGTCCAGATTAGGTAGCTCTGTAAATACGCGACATATAATACGCGAGTACTAAACCTATTTCATTCTTTCAATGTGAACTTCAAGAAAACTTCAAAGACGTTAGGATGCATTTCTCATCTGTTGCAATATGAGGTGTACAGTACCTGGGACATGTTCTGATGAACAATGATTAATTTGAATCTAACTAAGCATCTAGGACTAACTTGCCGTTTACAGGACAAATGGGGGAAGGAGAAACAAGTTAAATGACACCAGAAGGACACAAGCAGATAAATTTAGCATCTAGAATCTTCTATAAGAAAACTATCCTCCACTCTTCAAAAAGTTAATATGGTAAGAAGAATAAAAAAAGCCTAAGAGAACTATCACAAATTTTAAGACCAAATGCAGAACACATACCTTGATTGGATTTTAGTTCAAATATTTTTTAAAAGCTATAAAAAGCATTTTAGGACAATTGGGAAATATGAATATGAGCTGGAAATTGACTGATATCATGAAATGACTCAATTTTTTCATGTACCATAATAGCACTGTAGATATGAAGAACATCCTTAATCTTGGGAGAAGCATGAGAAGTATTTAGGGGTGAGGTATCACGATGTCTACAACTTATTTGCAAATACTATACCAAAAAGAGAGAAAGATGACAAATATGGCAAAATATTAACAAATCCTAAGTCTAGGTGGAAGCTATATGGGTAATAACTGAACTATTCTTTCAACTTGTCTGTAAGTTTGAAAACTTCTAAAACAACGTGGGGAGGCGGTAGGGGGCAGAAACCCAGATAGTGGATCCAGAGCTGCGGAAGCAAACCTCGCCAGCTGCGGACGCCCTGCCTGGCCCTGTGGCGGGGCCATGGGAGGACGAGGGCTGAGTCACTGTTGGAAGTGGTCTTTCCGGCTCTGGCTCAAGCTGGGGAGGGCAGGAAGGCAAGGGGTTGGGGGCCCAGCTGCAGCATTGCCCCCAGCCCCTTCTTGGAAAGGTCAGCTCCCCAAGCATCAAGGAGGGCCCTGTCCCTGGGGAGGCTGAAGCAAGAAGCATTCTGTGAAGTTCACTGCTCCCTGGCCTGGAGGTGACCATGACCAGCTCCTTGCGACAAACATGCTTTTGTTTTTGCCAGTCTGAGCTTTTGGTCCCTGGCAGGAGTACTGCTATTGACTCCCATTTCCAAACACTCCTGTAGCAATTTCCCACCTATTTATTTCTGCTGGATGACGGGGGACTGCTGTCTGGACCAGAGGGGTGTTTGTGGAATTTGAGGGGATATTTAGGGATTGCAGTGGTTTCCAGACTGCATGGGCTGGGCCAGGGAGAACAAAGCTAACAACTTGGGGGCACAGGAAGGAGGGGACTTCAAAAAGACAGGACTGAAGAGTTGCTGAGCTCCCCCAGAGAGAGGGCAGGTGGGGCCTGAATACGCTCTGCGAGGGGCAGGGATCATCTTGGGCTGTAATTCACCCAAGAGCCTGCTGGAAGCTCCCAAAGCAGCCTGGGTCCCTGAGGTGTTGGCCAGGTCTCAGGATCCATGGGAAGGGGCTAGGGGACTCACTGAGTCTGGAGGTAGGTTCCAGCACTCTCCTCGACCTGGGTGAAAACACACAGACAAGACCAGTGCAGCTGAGAGCCCGTGGCAGCTTAGCATTTGTTGAGCCCTTCCTAAGCGCCAAGCGCTATGCTAAGTGTGGCCCATGCATTGCCTTGTTCTGTCCTACTACAAGCTCCTCAATTATAATCAGAGGAGGTGGACCCTCTTTCTCCCGTGGCTGGGGATGGACCAAAAACCACGAAGGAAACACTCGGGAAATAAGAAAGAGTGTCCATCTCAGGACACAGTGAACCAGGACTTGCCCTGAAGGATGAACACGCCTGGCCTCACAGAGGACGGTATTTTCCCTCTGAAGGGAGCGTAGCTCCAACCCAGCATACAGACAAACAGGCCAGCAAAACTCCAGGTGTGAGCCATCGAGAAGGTTTTCCAGAAGGGACATGATTAGACGTGTTTCCTGTGAGTGCTCCATGAAAAGGGGGATTCTGAGGGTACGTGAGCTGAGGAAACTCCACCGACTACATTTCCCTCGTAGAGAGTCACAGAGGACCTCAGTGCCTTGAAGGTTCTGAGAAGTCCTGGAGTAAGGAAGCCTCCCAATCCTGTTTAACCCACTGCGTCCCAAAACTATTTGCCCTCCAAACCCTTTTTCCTACATGACACTTATGAAAGCTCCAGCCGTCACACATTGGAACACTCTTAGGAAATTCTGCTACAGAGCCATCATCGTGATAGCCTGCGGAACAAATCTATTATAGCGTTTGGAGCACCTCACTCACTTCGATTTTTCCCCACTACATGGGCCAAACTAAAATTCAATAAGATGCAGACATGAAGTCACCCCCAAATCCCTGGAAAGAGCAGACGTGGAAGAAAGAGCCCCTTCCAAGACAGGATACTGAACTGGGGTGGGTCGAGGGGAGGAGTGGCCTGGGGTGCATATCGGCAGTTCTGAGGAATTATTCAGACATGAGGCCAGTTGTTTTCAACAGATCCTCCCCTTTTCAAATCAGACCCCAACCCAGCTGGAATGACAAAAATGATTGTATGAGTCAGAGTCTAACCAAAGAAACGGAAACTCCCTTCAGAATGTATAACAGAAGGAATTTAATGTAGGCAATTGGTTACATAGGTGATAGAGAAAATGAAACCCAACCAGGCGGCAGTGAGGTGGCCAGAGGTCAGCAGGAAGACACTGTCACCTCTAGATTAGAGAGAAAAAGGGGGAGGAGGTGGTGTCACTGGAGCCCATGGGCCAGGGCCACCCAGCAGCACTGGGACCACCGTGATTTTTGCTATTGTTGTTTTATACATCCCATAAAAATTGAAAGGAGAGAATGAGGGATACTACATGAGTGTCTCAATTAAGGATTTTCCCATCCACCCATAACTTTGATGATACCTGGAAATTCATCTTGATATGTGAAGAAATGAGGTGTCCTGATACACAGGTTTATAAGCCAATTACGTATTAGAAGCATTCTGCCAAAAAAAGGTGATGTGGGTTTTGGAACTGCTGGCCAGAAACCCTTCTTTTTAACAGTAATTAGCCAGCAAGACCAGCCGTTTATCAAAGACGCTCCCAGTTTGGTGAAATAAAATCATGTCAATGGAATCTAGGAAACTGCTGCTTTCTTTTCCTTTGAAGGTGAAGAGACAGGCACCCAGCCACCTGGAAGCTGGAGCAAACATTTTGGTAGGCATCCGTATAATGAGTGGGTCAGAACTTACTGCTGTTCTAGCCCTGATCCGTCAAGAGGCTGGTCCTGCCAACCTCCCCTCTTGACTTGTAGCAAAAACTGGTCAGCCTTGACCCAGTGAAATGGCTGTAAATAAAGATTCCAGACCATGGCTTTAAGAACACGCAGTTCTTTCCATAAGCATATTTGTGAGGCTAGATTGTATCTGGAAATGCCATTGTGCTATGAAAACCTAAACTGGTTATGACTCTCCAAACCACAGCCCCTGGCCCCACAGCCCAGTCAGGGCAGCCACAATCCAACCATTAGAAGTGAATTTGTACAGAGACTAGTTCCCCACGTAAACGAAGAGATACCATTTCTCCAGTTAAACAGGCCACCAGAAGCACAGAGGAGGAAAAATCTCCTCGTTACAAACACAGTTGACGCGGGTGCTATATTTGAAATGTGAACTTTTCAGACCAAGTCAGGGAATTCTCTGCTGTTAGCATTAAAAGAAGTGACCCTCTGGTGTCAAGGTGTGAGATTTGATTGTCAAGCAACACAGAGAGGAGATTCAACAGAAGGAAAAGACCATGCCTTCGCTCAGCTATCTACTATTTACAGAGCACCTGCCATGTGCTGGGCACACAGAATGCAACGTGAGCAAAGACCGGCCCTTCCCTCACAGGGCTCCCAGGCCAGGGTAACACAGACTGGAGAAAGTAATCTCACAAATAGACATAGATCAACAATTGTAATAAGTGCTTGGAAAAGGAACACCAGCAACTCTGAGAACATCTAAAACATACCTGACCAGCCTGGAGAGTCAGAGACCAGGACAGACATACTCCCATTACCTCAGGGCTTCCACATACATTTTTCTATTTGTATGCATCGTATATGTATTGCTATAACTACACATATATACTCTGTGCATAGATGTTTGTGTTAACCATATCATAAACAGTATGTTGCTCACATTCCAGAGCAGATTGTGCTGTTCTCAATTAATCCTATTGACATTATACGTAACAAGCCCCTTCAGATATTTTTTATGATCATCAGTGTCCAGAGTGAGCAGAGCAAACAAGAGCCCTCATCCTGAGGAGGACCTCAGCCAGGGAGCATCTGGTCCAGATGGACCACACCTGCTTTGGAGGGTGTGAATGTGGACAAGGGTGTTCCTGCAGGCCTGTGAGGAAGCCATGAGTGCACGCAAGGGTCCCTGAGTGCCTCACCGTTGTGTGTGTGTGTGTGTGTGTGTGTGTGTGTGTGTGTGTGTACATTTATAAATGTGCGTATGTGTGGCACATGGGCTCACGTGTGTATGTGTGGATGTGCTGTGTTCTGCCAAGCTGAGGGATGCAGGGCAGCGCCTCGTTTTCCTGGATCGGCAGTTTTGTGACTCAATGCCTCTGGGAGTCGGGCGCTCATGCACGTCCTGGTGTTCCTTACAGCCGTTTTGCCTGCAGCGGTCACACAGTTGAAAAATCTGGGTCCGTGTGACTGCTCAGAGACTGTGCAAAGGCAAACAAGTAGGATTCGTGGCCATTTTGCAATTCCTGCTCATTAGACATGTCTGGGGCCTTGCGAGTGAGCTCTGAGGATAAATAAGTATAAATATTATATTTGCCTCCAGGTTATCTTTAAAAATGTATTTCCCTCTCCCTCTACCTGCCCCCCAGCCCCACCAGCAACTGTCAGTGCCTCCTGAAAACTCCTGGGTATCAGAAGCGCCATAGTGAGAGTCTAGGTCTTTGCAAGTTGTTTGCTTTCCCTGAGATGGCCTCACCACCCAGTCCAGGGAGGGGGTGGTCAGAGGCAACAGGACACCCGAGAGCTTCTTGGTGCCCCCTGAGTGGGAAGGAGGGGCATGGCTGTTCCCTAGGTGTTGAGAGTCTGAGCCAAGCATTACCCCAATGGAGATGACAAGAGGCTCTTCCTCACCAGCTGCGCCTGGCTGCCATGGCCAGAGCCACAAAGGAACGATGCGTGCCAACCCTCCGCTGGCATGATGCCACCCCTTAGAAGGGACTAAGGCCCCCACATCAGGCCATAGGAAGTCCAGCGTCATTCGGTTTTGAGAAAGCAAAACCTACTCCAATAACTCAAGGAAAGGAGGGACTTGAGAGCAGCACTTTCTTGTATCCCTATTGAGATAATAAATGGGCATATTAAACTTTTTTTAGTTGGATGTTTTGCTTAACACTAAAATATCCTTCATAATTTATTTTATTCTCTCCACACCTCAGTGTCATCTGCAAAATGTGGGTAATAACAGGATTGTTCTGAGGGTTAAAGGAGAGTGCACGTAAAACACTTAGTGCGTTGAACAATTGTTAGCAATCTTTGCTGTTAGAAATCACTATTTGTGCTCCCTTGTCTCCAAGATGGCCACCTTCAAGTCTGTCCCTCCCTTTACCACTGACATTTCCCCATCGAGAGGTGGAGTCTATTCCTCCCGCCCCTTGAATCTAGGCTGGCCTATGACTGCTTGGAGCAATAGGGTAGGGTAGGAGTGATACTGTGCCAGTTCGAGATCTAGCCTTGAAGAAGACTGGCAGTGTTTGCTTCCCTCCTCTTCAGATACTTGCACTTAGGAGATCCCACTTAGAACCCAGCCACCCCATGGTGAGAAGCCCAAGATACATGGAGCGGTCACCTGTAGGTACTCCAGGAAACAGTCCCAGAAGAGATCCTAGCCTGTAGCCAGCATCAACCACAATCCTGTGTCAATTGCTAGCCAGTGCTTGCACCATCTTGGACACCCGCCCAGCTGAGCTTTCAGATGACACCAGCCCCAGTCACACTCCGATTAGAATAGCATGAGAGACACCCAATGAGAACCACCTAACCAAGTCCAGTCAACCCACAGGACCACAAGAGGTAGCAATAAGTTGTTGTAAGCCACTAAGTTTTGAACTGGCTTGTCACACAGCAATAGGTGTGTGACATTATTAACATTATTAACATAATCATTAAGTCGTCTTCTTTATCTCCCCTGTAACTCAGACTTGAGTGTGTCTCAAGAGCAACCACCTGTGGCCCCAGTTCTACATGACTTTTAAGTTCTCGTGCCCAATATCACCTTACTGATTTAGTCCCTATGTCTCAGCTCCAAATACCTGGGAGAAAAAAATCTGATTGGTCAGATTGAGTTAGGTGTTCACCCCCAATAAAATCATTTGTGATTGAGAATGAAGATCACATGCTGCCTAGTACTGTAGGAGAGTGGAAAGGAGAGTTCCCGAAGAAAGTTTGTAGGCATGGAGGAAATAGTGGGTGTCTCCTGCAAGGTATGTCTCAGCTCACTTCTATGTCGCCTTTTTTTCTCAAGCTCTACGTGATAGCAAGAGGACTGTAGCAGCTCCAGCCACTACCTCCTGTTAGGTTCAAGTACAGTGAAAAAGAACCAGATCAAAAGTGATCAAAGTCATCTTCTGGTAACTCCTCCAAAAGTACTGAACCAATTTTCAATCAAGGGCAAGAGATGCTTTGATTGGGCAGGCCTGGTCATTCATAGACTCCACCTATTTTGAGTTATTTTCTGCAGAAGGGTTAAATAGATGTTGTGAGATGTGCGTGTGTGTAGGGGTTGGAGAAGATAAATAACATAGCTCTGCCATACTCACCAAATATCAATGGAGATTTCTTGAAACCTCAAGAGGGAGAGGGGGTGTTCTGAGCAATGGACATTGGATTCTGGTCACTGGAAGGCACAGCCCCTTTGTTACACAAGAGTTGGTCATCTCCTTCACCTCTTAGTCTCAGGCAAACTTCACCAGTCTCTGAGTCTTTCTTCTCCAAGCTGTAAGTTCTGGCTGCTTCTAGCCTTCCTCATGGACCTCTGTCACACTGGGCCATAATTGCCAGGCCAGTCTCCTGCCCCTACAAGGGGCAGCTGCAAGCTGTGCTGCCAACACATTCTCTTCAACACGTTATATCAACAATAACTTCTCTAGAAATGCACACTGTCCTATCAGGATCACTTGGGTGGGAGGTGGGGCAAGTCCCTGCTTTCCTAGGCCCTCCCTTATCCTTTGCACTTCCGGCTATTTCTCTTTCCCTCAAGATCCTCTTTCTATTTGCATTTCTACACACAACAGGTTTTAACTGCCCTCCAATGAGGTCAGTTGGAATGCTCATCTGAAAATTGACAATTGTGTTGGAGGAAACAAACAGGCATCCTCAACCCCAGGGTGGCTCTGGCTGGTAGGGAGCAGCCATTTTGGAAGGAGTGGGGAGAAGTGGGGATCAGAAAAACCCCAACTCTGTATTGGCCTCAGAGCCATTTATCAGAGGCTGACAGTTCCTTCATTGCTGGCCCAGGGCCAGAGGAATGAGTGGCTTATTTCTGCTGCATTACAGTTTGAGTCCATATGCAAACCAGAGGGCTGTGTCTATAAATAAGATATTATAGTTAAATCAATATTGATTATTAGGAGTTAGTGTTATATTTAAAGCCATAAAACTGAATAAATATTATGGTAAAAGTGTCCTAAATCTCATGGGCAAAATCATTGAGCAAAGCAGAGACACGGGCCTTGGATTAATGGAGTTTTGACCCCATTTTCCCACCCCTGAAAGGCGACTGCCAAGCAGATGGCTGCCCCTGGTAGGGGCAAGGGAAAGGCAATTTGGGGACAGTGGCAATGTCCTCCAACCCATTTCTCAGCCACATTCTTGGCTTTATTCAGACCCATATTACATGTCACTCAGTATATGCTCAGCTGATTCTTGTGAGGGAGAGTAGAAAAGTAGCTTATTAGCAATAATGACAATTGTACTCACCAAGTTTACTTTTCTAAGAAAAACTCTTTCAGATTAAAAATTATTCATGTTTGTTATAGAAACTATAGGAAAGACAAGATATGCAAAAAGAAGAAAATAAAATCTACCCAGAATCATAATACCCAGATAGTCACTGTTAACATTTTGCAATATATCTTCCCAGTCATTTTTCTGTGTGTGTGTGTGTGTGTGTGTGTGTGTGTGTGTGTGTGTTTTAATAGGTTTGGAATAGCCAGGCTATTTTGTAATCTGGACAGATTCTATTGTATGTACCAAAATTTATTTAATCAATCCCTTATTATTATACATTTAGATTGCTTCCAATTCTAATTATTTTTAAGTTTTACTCATTCATTTGATAAGTAGAAACCAAAGGTGTTTACCTCTAGGAAACATGGCTTTATGTTTTCCAGCTGACTAAGAGGAGCGAAGCCCGAGACCCAAATAGAGCACTGTGTGCGGAAGAACATGGGAAGTCACTGTGCTCCCGGCTGCAGCAGGGGCCCGAGTGTGGGCAGAGACAGAGCACACAGGGACTGGCTCCCGTGGAGCCAGGCTCAGTAAGGCCTCCCACCTCAGTCTCTGCCACATCTCTCCTCCCGGGCAGGGCCTTGAGTCCACTGAGGCCCTGCTCAGTCTGGAGAACTTGGGGGTGTCCTCCTCACTGTGAGCATGGGTTGCAAATAGTCGTCATTACACAGAGTTACGGCAGAAAGTAATGTTCCGGGTCCACTGCTCACTGCTCGTCACCAACTATGCACATAAAGAGTCATATGCTTCATCTCGTTTGAGGGACTGCAGGGAGACATGACCTAAAGTTGGCCGTTCAGTCACCATCTCCCAGGACTCTGAATCTTGAGCAATTACCACTAGGATCATGGAGCTACTTGGAAGTTAATTTCAACAGTGGCAGAAACAGCATATCCTCTCCCATCCGCTCTTACTGAGAACCAGCTTCTCAGTTTCCTGGTTCCTAAATCACAGGCTTTCAGAGCCTCCTTCATTCCTGCCTTTCCCAGGCCTCATCTCCCAGCCTCCTGTTGGTTAGTTATGTGGAGTTAATTCTGTTGCTTGCACACAAGAATCCTAACTGAAACCTACTTCCTCCCCACGCCACTCATCCTTCCTTCAAGGCTCAGGTCAAATGTCACCTCCTCTCTAAAGCCTTCCCCAGATGCCCTAAAGGTAATCAATATTATCTTTCTGCTTCACTTCCACAGCCCTTTGCTTACAGCACTTATTTTCTCTTGCCTGGTATAATAGGTCATTTTTAACCTGACACAGAGCCAGCTTTGTGTCTTACACGGTAACCATAGGAGCTTGCTGAATGAATGAATGAATGAATGAATGAATGAATGAATGAATGAATGAATGAACAAACGAACATGCATATCCATGAGAACAGGAATGGCATACTTTGTGTTCAACCATCAACTGATTAACTGATGTTAACAGAAACACTGGCTATTGTTCAGTATTTAATTCAAACGAAGTCACAAGCATTTCCAACTTCTGCAGCTGGGAACCTGGTAGGTTGGGAACACATGGACATTAAATTGTAGCTATTTCCAGTGTTTTTTATTTGCATTCAGCATCAGTTGGTACACCTGGCTATTGTTAGACCCAACTATGCCTCAGGTCCCTCTGTGATTCTATATCAGGCATGACAAACTGGCCACCCGCAGGCCAAATACATCCCACAGCTTTGTTAGGCCCACACTGTTTTTGTTTTTGTTTTTTAATTGATTTAGTTGCCAACATTTCAGATTCCGGAGATTTCACATAAAATTTCAGATTTCTGATTTTTCCCGAAAACTCAGAAGATCCAACAACATCAAGTTCAACTTTCCACATGTCAACAATCTGCTGGAGCAAAGCCGTGGCTACTCCCCATCCCAGCTCCCACCTTTCGTGTGGAACATAAACTCTCCACAGTCCCCACAAAGCCCACCTCACTACTACCTGTCTGCTTCTTGAAGACATTATTACTCTTGGTCTCTGTTCACTGAGGTTGGTCATTAGAGGTAGAGAGATGGCTGGATGGGGGGCTACAGCAGGGGGTGTCCTCCTGTGAAGTCAGTTTCTACAGTATCATAGTCAGTCAGAGTCAGGAAATGCACATTTAGAAGATTCTAGAAAACTACCCTCTTCTTCTCCATCCCCACCTTCCCCCATGGAGGACTCACCTGCTTCTGTGAAGCTAAAACCAAGCTCCTCTTTTCTCTTTTGGCCTCCAGAGACATAAGTCTGTCCTTCCCAACAGGCCAGAGAGGGGAATTCTGACATGCAGAGTCTCCAAAGCCCTAAAAGGAGCCCGTTGAGGCCGTGCCTTTCCACTCTGCCAGAGCCCAGCGGGCACCATAAGGCCATGTGGTGAGCATCTCACTCCACTCATCTGGCCCATACAATGCAACAGCATGAAGGCTGATGGCTCTCTCACCTAATTGCTCTCAGGACAAAGCCTAGATGGGGACGGCAGTATGGGAATAAGCCTGTTGGACTCAAACCCCTCCCTACGGCTCAGTTCAAGATCAGGGCCCACCCAGTTGGCTCAACTCCAGGCCAGGCTGCCCCAGGCAAGACAAGTCTGACCCTCAGCCCCTCTCTGAACCAGTGTTGTCAGAGCAGGAGGATGGGAAGGAGTTTGGAATTCTTGCGCAAGGGCCTCCCTTTTCTCTGTAACAGAGGCACAGGGAGGGAGGAGGGGTGAGGTCTTGTGGCGATATCCTTGCTTCCTCTTTCTCTCACCCCCCACCCCACACACACACATCTGATGCATCTGTAAGCCTGATGGCTCTACCTCCAAAACAAATCTTGACTCTACCACATCTCTTCCTACCCATTTCTACCACCCTCATCCTAGCCACACTGTCGCAATGGCTTCCTAACCATCTCCCTGCCTTCACACTTGACCTCATGCAACCCATTCTCATCACAGCAGCCAGAGTTAGCGTTCTTAATTGTAAATCAGAGCTCATTTGCTTAAAACCCTCCCAAAGACTTCTCATCACCTTTACAGTAAAATCTATTCTCTACCATGACCTATAAAGCCCAGTATGCTGTGACCTTCACCCACCTCTGGAAATGCATTTCCTACTGGTCTCCCCAAAGCACTCCAGCTATAATGGCCTTTTTTCATTCCTTGAACCCAGTCAGATTTATTCTCATCCCAGGGTCTCCCTCTGCTTGCAACACTCACACATCTTTGTAGGGCTGCTTCTTCTCAACTCAAATGTCACCTGGTTGGAGAGTCCTTCCTAACCCTCAATCTAAAGGAGTTCACCTCTGGTGAGTTTCACTTACCTCATTCAATTTTATTTTCTTCTCAGGACTAACAATATCTGAAATTATCTTATTTAAGTATCAGCTTTCTTGTCTATTGAGGGTCTCCCCCTACTAAGAATCTGAGTCCATAGAGCTAAGCCTATGGACTTATTTGATACTGCTTCTCCCAGCAGCACACAGTAATATGCAATAAATAGTTGTGGAATTCATAACTAGTTAATTGTCCAGTGAGAGGTGATAGAAGCATAAACTGAGGTATTTGCATCAAGAGTGGAATGGAGAAAATATATGTGAGGGATTTAAGAGCAGAATCAACAGGGCCAGTTCTAAATAGGACATGTGACAGCGAAAGCCTCGGGCTCCAATGGCTTGCTGGGTGGTGAAATAATTCATCAATATTGGTATTTATGGGGAGGAGGAGGTTTGGCAGGAACAACAAAGAGTTCAGCACTGGGAAGTTGGTTTTGAAGTAGCTGAGGGACTTTCAGGTGATGCCCAGTTGTACACACTTTTGGAGTCCAGGGAGGAGATTTAGGCAGTTGAGTGAGATTTGGGGAAACCATGGTTAGTAGATAAGGGGTAGGTAGTCAGAGCTGTGGCCTGACCCTGAGTGCAGTCAGAGGAGGACCTAGGATGAAACCCCAGGCAACTCAAAGTTTAACAGGGCAAACAAAGGCAGAAGCAGAATAAGATCCTGAGAAGGAATGTCTGGAGAGGTAGGAGAAGGGCCGGGAAAGTACTGCTAGGAAGGGAGTGTTCAACAGTTTTAAAGGCAAGAGAGATCCTGAAGACATAGGCTGGGATGTACTGCCTTGCAGTTAGGGGATCGTTAGGGGCCTCCTTAGAGCAGTTTCAGTGGCAGGCTGTGGGTGGATGCCCCCTGGAGTGAGCTGAGGAGTGAATGAGAGGGAAGTACATGGAGACAACCATAGAGCAGAAACCCCTCCCATCAATCTGGCTTTGAATGGCCAGCCAAGGATATGGTAATAGCCAGGCAGGACAAGAGCCAAGGAATGATTGTTAATTGGGAAAGACTGGCATATAGGTAGCTCACACCTTTGATTGTATATGAGTCTGTAATGTGATTTAAGATCTTTCCCAAAGAGCTGCTAATGCCCGTGCAAACCCCTGATTGCCCTGTGTTCTAGGTGCCCAGCAACACCTGAGGTAGGAACGAATGCTGGCACTGTCCAAGAAAAGAAGCCCTTGAGCCAGGTACCAAATTCCTCCACCAACATGGGAGAGTAAAAGGAGCAGGTGACCGTGAGAAAGAACTAATAAGTGATGCAGCAGATAATACAACCCTCAAAGTTTTGGTGGGGAGAGGTGGGGGAGCGATGCAGGGACCTGATCTAATAGTCTTTGAATTCCCCTGTCTGGCTCAGATAGACAGAAGCTGAGCAGAACAATGAATAATAACAATGAAAAGAAACGTCCCTGGAACTGTTATCTGGATTCTACTTCCAGCTTTATCACCAACGATGTGACCCCTCTTCAGGCCTGTTTCCCCATCCGTACTTTAGGGGCACTCACCTAGACCTTCTCTGAGAATCCCCCACCTCTGACACTGAAGCCAGTCTCCCCTGATTGAAATCCCAGTTCTGTTGTTTTCTATATACTTGTGAGATCTTGGGTGAGTTACTAAAATTTCTATGCCATGTTTTCCTCATTTTTAAAATAGTTTAACCACCCTGCCTCCTAGAGTTATTATGAGAATGAAATAAAGGTGAATATATATTATGACTACTATAAAAAAATTAAAAACATAAAGATGAATATATATAATGTCTTAGGATAGTGTCGCAGACCTTGAAGAGAATGCTGTAGGCACTGGCTAATCTTGTAGTAGCCACCCAGTCCAGGAGACACCCCTAAGTGACTGGGTGAAGAAGTATGTTGGTCTCATTTTGAAGGGCAGGAGAGAGGAGACTCTAGAACAGGGGCTGGAAAACTTCTGTAAAGAACTAGATAGCAAATATCTTAGGCTTTGTGGGCTAGCTGGTCTCTGTCACACTGTTCCACTCTGCCACTGCACTGAAAAAGTCACAGACAGCATGTAAACAAGTGGGTATGACTATTTTCCAATACAACTTTATTTACAAAAAATAGGCAAGAGGCCAGATTTTCAGACCCGTATTCTCAAACAAGAGTCCCTGGAAAGAGGGATGGTGAGTTTTCCTCTCTGATGAATAGAATTAAGAATTTTCATGTATCCAGACCCAGGCCAGAGGTCTGACCACTCCTGGCTGCAGACTCACCAAGAAAGTGAAGTTCCCAACTCACAGAACAAGCAAATAATAAACGAGTTTTGAAAATAATTAAAATTGAAAATTGATTGTCTGGGCCATAGCAGATTTATGCAAAGGGCCCCTGCTCCACGGGGAGTGGAAGAAGGGTTTCTAAGCTCTGTGTTGAACAAGCTAAGCATTTTTTCAGATTATTCCCAGCATAATATGCCAAAGGGAATAGGCTCCATTTATTATTTCCTTAAAAAAATCAATGAGCTGAAACATTCCCTCTAGACCTATAATATTTATTTCAATGTTCTGTCAATAAATATAACAAGGTTAGCTTTCTATCAGTTTAGTTGGAAGAATCATTTGAGGGAAGTTCTATTTGTTAGGCTCGATTACAGAAAGCAATCAATAGGGGAAAATTCCCCGGTCACTATAGGCAAGAAATATAGAGCTCAGAGGAGCCATCCCAGGAAGGAGATTGATGCCACTGCCCCATAGGCCCTCCCTCCTTCCCCAGAAGTAGATGTGGGTGCAACGTTGAGTTACAGTGTCAGGCTGGAGCAGTCCCCTTCTGGTGCTGGTAGGAAAACTGAGGCCCAGAGAGAGAAAAGCAATTATTCAGAATCAAGGAGTAACACTCGAGATATTCTGACCTCAGATTTCTCCAAGGTCTTGAGTTGTTTAGTTGACGCGGTTGGACCATGGGATACAGAGACTCGTGGAGACAGATTGTTTTTCTCTTTCATTTGAATTCAGCTCCATTGAATAGGGCTTTCCAAATGATGAGTAAAGGTAGGCGGGCTCAGGAGGGTATTGAAAAGACAAAGACAAGGCACACATGTGCTTTCTAGTACTTGGGGATTCCTGCGTTACCTGGAGACTTACAGAAGATGTTTCACCATTTCCCCCCACCCTCCAACACACAAACATGCGCACGCACACACACACACAAACACACACACACCCCTGGCTGAGTTAGCCAGTATGTCCTCTCTCCTAGAACTTGACTCACACCTTTTGTCAGTGGTGCTGGGCTGGGCGGGGAGAGACCCACTTAACCATACCTAAGCCTCCATGAGATGCGTCATGGGAAACTTGGGATTTAGGGTCAGAAGACTTGACAAGTTGGCTGTTTCACCACATGCTTGTCTGGGTCATTTTACTTCTCCAAGCTTCTCTTTCCCGTGTGTAAAATGGGAATAATAACGATGACGCCTTACTCATAAGGTAAAAGAAGTATAAGGAATACGTGCTATTGCTAGACAGATAAAAATAATTATCAGTGTTATCGATTGTTGAATTATTATTAATAGCATGTATTGAATGCTTTCTGTGTATCAAACATTGAGCTGATGCATGTTTGATCACATTTAATGCTCACAAAAACACTATGAGGTAGTTAGCACGATTATCTCCATGTTACAAATATGGAAATTAAGGCTTGGAGGTTAAGTAACTTGCCCAAGGTCACAAAGCCAGGAAATGGTGGAGTGAAGATTTAAACCCGTTATCCAGCTCTAAAGCCTGGACTTACAACCTCTGCAATCGGGATTACAGTAGGTCCTGATCCAGGAGGAAGTTGCCTTCTCCACCCCACCCCACCCCCCAATCACCACTTCATTCAAAAAGGCTGGGTCCTAGGATGCATGTGAGTCTTCATCTCCTACCTCCAGGTCATCTTCCTTGAATGCCCAATAAGGCTTCAGTGAGTCAAGTGCTTTGTGGACACTGCCCAAAGCTATGCCTCCTCAGAGATAGGTCTTGAACTTCAGCTAACTTAGTTCCTCACCTAGGGACTAAATGATTCCAAACAGAAAGTAACAACAACGCTCCTGAACTATCACTAAGGTTGGGTTTTGCTGGGGGAATTTGGGGAAAAGAATTTAGCTAATGTAGTTGAACAAATATTTATTGAGTTCCTAACATGCCAGACATTATTTTAGACATGAGAAATACAAATGTATTCAACAGTCTGATGTACATTACTATTTGAATGTTCCCCAGTGTATCCAAAACTGAATTCAATATCCTACCAACCAGTCACCCAAGCCAGAAACCTGGGAATCATCAGACTTGACCCACCTCTTACCTGGCTCAACGCACATTTACTGCCCCTGGGTACAAATAGTCACATTACTTCGATAACTTGGAGCCTCGAGCTCACTGATGACAGGAAATCCAGTCTTTTGAAAAGTTTTCTTCTACTCTACTTCTTTGCACCTCCCGTACCAAGAATTTCTGAGAATCTTAAGGGCTGCCACCATTTTCCCACAAATCAGTCCTGACTCCCGCTCATTGCAGGGATAATTAGCTAAACATCACAGCCTTGGGACCCAAGAGTTTTGCAGAGGTGCCACTCTGAGTGGCTCAAACAGAACTGGAACTCAGAGAATAGTCGCTGTGTGTTAGGCTGAGCTAGAAAGATCCCATCACAGCGTTCTAGACCATCACATTTCTTCAATATTCAATGATAAAGCTCTTTGATTCACACATATAGTCCTCTCCTCCCAGAAGACAGCTGCCAACAAGAGATCTAAGCAAATCTTCTCCAAGAGCCATGACAGCCTTAAAGAGGACAATGAGAAAAACACGTGCATACACTGAGGCAAGCTCTGAACAAACTGATCTGAAACAGATAAAGGAAAGACTTGTCTTATTAATTCTGTTCCCTAAATATCTGGAGTCCATCTGCTTCTTTCTTCATCTGTACCACCACCATCATATGAGTCCAAACCACCGCCATCTCTTGTCTGGACTATTGTAATTGCCTCCTAACTAGACTCCCTAAGTCTGCTCTGGCCCCTCCAGTCCATTCTCTACACAGCCATAGAGTCGTCTCTTTAAAATGCAAATCTGGTCATGTGCCACCCTTATTAAAACCCTTCAATGTATTCCATTGCACATAAGAGAAAATTTAAAACCCAACTGTCTTAACTCTGTTCCCCTAAAAGCAGACCCTGAGACATGGACTTGGGTGCAGGATCTAGTCCCAAGGAGCAGAAATAAAGTAGGGCATGGGGAAAGTTCACAGGGAAGTAGGAAAGTTCTAGAATTATTCATTATATAGCAGCAACCCTTGCTCCTTTCTTTGTATGCTGGTCCACTAGCATGACGAATCAAAACAATTAGGTGGGAGTCTTTCTTTCAGGTTCAATGGAATCCTTACTGCTTCTCCTGGTGGAAGTAACCCACCCCCTACGACCAGGACCTCTAGTCCCACAGAACCTTAAGATTCTAGGGCAGAAAGCACAAGTTTCCCCAAGTTGGTCCTTAGAAGAGAGGGCCCAATCCCACTTTCACACCTTGGTTCCCAGATCCACATATTCTAGCTATTGCAGCACAATGCCACTTAATGGCCATTAGTATAATGTATATATTGCATCTTTGAAAACAGAATCCCAACCTTGCAGGGTACCACTGCTCAAGCTGCCACCTTGCTGAGTTCATAAGGGGCCATTACAACATTCCATCAAGCCAGCAGCTTCCAGGGGATATAATACCATGTTTCTCCGAAAATAAGACCTAACCAGAAAATAAGCCCTAGCATGATTTTTCAGGATGACATTCCCAAACATAAGCCCTAATGCATCTTTTGGAGCAAAAATTAATATAAGACCTGGTCTGATTTTCGGGGAAACACGGTATCTAATAGGACCAGTGAATCCCAATGTGGTGAGTCTGTTGTCATACCTCCTTTACCGGAAAGTGGGTCCCTTGGTCTGAAACAACATTATGTAGAATCTCATATCAGTATCAAATCAAACACTCACTAACCCTTTGGATAGTGCCACTGCAGGCAGGGAAGACAGACCCATATCCAGAGTATTTGTCATTCTCAGTAAGGACAAATTTCTGCCCCTCACAGGGGCACTTGCCAAGTAGCTGCTCATTCTCTACAAGGATCATCATTCTGAGGGTTCAGGATTGGTCTCTGCCGCTGCCAGGTCATACATTTAGCAGCTACATTAGCTAGATGAGCCTTGGGGAGCGGGAGCCATGTTGCGCCTAGCGTGGCCTCCATCTCTGCCACCATGCTATTCTTTACACGGGCCCATTGTGCATGTGTGGGATGGCTGAGGACAGAGACTGGCTAACTTCCAATGGATGTCCAAAACATCCAATGTTTTATTGTGTTTTTTTTCCCCAGGGTATATTACATTTTATTTCCTTTACAAAGAATTGGGGCAAAACAGCGGTGTTTGGAAAACAACACACAGGTGAGACGTACAAGCGAGAAGCCTGTCACAAATACCCCAGTGTGCTCTTAGAGTGAGTGTGGGGTCCTGAGAGTGGGCATCTAAAAAGGAGAGTCTCTCTACTCTTCTCTGGGTTTACACCAATTCGCCTGCCCACTACCAGCAGCCGCCTCCCACCACGTCAGGCAGAGGCAAGAGTGCATCCTGCAAACAACACTACAAGTACAATTCCCTTTAGGAGTCTTATTGTCCCCTAGTTGAATGCCATTTCTACACTGGATAATCTCTAGGGAGCATTAATGTGAGGCACAAAGATCTGAAAACTTTGTGTCTATTTCCAGATGGCTATCCACGCCCTTTGTCCCCAGACTTATCTCTGATCATTCAGTCTTGCTACTTCCAGGCCCTTGACCAATTAGCCAAGCAATTCACTCAATACTCTGCCTTGTAGTCTATGTATATCCTCATCTCAGACCCTCTGTAAATTGACAACCAAACTATACTGCTTGAAGCTCTACGGAGTGGAAGATTTTGCTCTCAACACTGTCCTTTAGGGCCACCAATATATTGAGCTAACCCATCTGTGAACCAACCCAGGATTTTTCCTTCTCCACCAGCTGGTCATGGGATTCTCCTCATAAGGTGATAGACATAAGCTGAGAGGAAGTTGTTGGTTCAACCAAGATAGATGGCATGGAGGCGGAGCCACTTGTGAGTATATTTATTTGTGCCCTTTTGACCTGCTCAGCTCTGAAACAGATGTACAATTTTCACCATACAATGGATTGCTGATGCATCTACCCAACCTGACTCAGATCAAATAATACCTAGTTCATGATGAGCAGCTGTGGTGACATTGTCACTTGATAGTTCATGGTCAGGTGTGTGGTCTCTGCCAGGGCGCAGTAACACTCCAGAAGCTGGTTTTCAAGCACAGAGTAGTTCTCTGCCACAAAAGGCATGGCCTTGCTCCATAACTCTAACTCTTTTATTCTGCTAAAAGAGCTTGCCAGACTACCATAGATTCCTCTAATGTTATTGTAGTTACCAGGTCGCATGGCCAAAGCAGTAGAGCAGGTTGCATTGTAGTCAGGAATTGCTGTTGAACCTTCTTTGATCTAGGGCCCATTTAAAACTGCCAACTTCCTAAGCCTCTCAATAAATGGGTTCGAACATTATTTCCAAGTGTGGTATGCACTGCCTCAAAACTCCAAAGAAGCCCACAAGCACTGGGCCTCTTTCTAAGCCGTAGGAGATTCAAGGAGCAACACCTCTAAAAACTTTACCAATGTGTCAACCCCTAAAGCTTTGTAGGGCTTATCTCCTGCCTCCTGACACCTTTGGGGCACCCAGAGTCCTTGCCATTTTCTGTTCGTTGGGCTCAGTGAAAATAATGCCACCAATATAGTGGATGAGCATGTTTGTGGAATGTCAAGACAACCAAGGTCCTTTTACACTATATTGTGACAGAAGGTAAGAAAACATAGCCTTGGGGCAAGACAGTAAATATATATTGCTGTCTTTCCCCTGTGAGTACAAACTGCTTCTAATCCTTTTTCCTGACGTGAATTGAAAAGATCAAATGCTGCATATCAAATGCTAGAGGCTATGTTGATCTGTTCTAGTAAAGATACCGTATCCAGCACAGCAGCTACAACTGGGGCTCCCGCGTTATGGTAATCCACTGTCATCATCCATGACCAATCTGATTTTGCAGGGACCGTACCAGTGAATTGAATGGAAATCTGATGGGGAAAATCAACCCTAAATCCTTTAAGTCCTTGATGGCAACACTAATTTCTACAATGCCACCTAAGATATGAAATTGCATCAGATTTAATATCTTGGCCAAGAAGTTGGAGAGCATTTTTAAAGCCCTCCACTTGGGCTTCTTACCATAATGGTCAGAGAACCAATGTGAAGATTTGGGCAGCTACTAAGTACATCTATTTTAATTATATACTCAGAAACCAGGAAAATGAACAAATAGTCAGTGTGGGGGTCCATTGGACCCACTGTCCAATGAGAGAAAGTTAAGCTAGGGCTCTCAATATGCCCCAACTCTAATATGGGGCCATTGTAGCATTTGGGTTCCCAGCTCAGACCCTAAATCCAATGGCCCTCAAAAGAGTTTCATGTTCTCCCTTTCCCTGCAATGTTACTCTGAAAAATAGCCATAGGTTCCTTTGGAGGAAGACTGGAGAACTGTTTATTGTATATATTTGAAGCGATATTGGAGGCTCCTTCCTCTAGGGTACTTGGCCACCCCTTCGATCAATGGACTCTGGGTCTGAAGAATGGCTCAGATCTGAGAAATGGATAAATATTCATTATTTTCTATTGCAGAAGCTGTTATAAGCGTTTTGCTCACCCACCCTTGATCTTCTTTTATTATATAAGTCCAGCAATAGCCTTGTTGGCTGCCCTTTTAGCCCCTAGAAACCTGGTCTATTAGTGATCAGCAAGGCCCCTTTGGTCCAGGACTGCAGCTGTCACTCCAGCTTTGCTGCTTATTGTGGTAAACAAGTTCCCCTTTCCTGTCAGATACCTGCTGACACGTGGCCTCTGTCATTCCAAAATCCTGTCCTCTCCATTTCCGTCAGGCCTCACTTCCATGGCAGCGTCTCTGACCATCAGCCTTCACCTCCACTGAGCATGGCCACCACTGAGCCCCTCCATGACGCCGCCTACTCCTGACTAGCACATTCCTTATTGCTTTAGTGAAGGGAGTGTCTTCTAGACCCTTCCAGGGAACATAGCTGGTCTCACAGTCTCGTGCCACATCTCTAAATCCTCTGGCCATTCCCTCAATACTCTACCACGGCAATTCCAGCATCTCCCCTAATTTACTTACTGCAGGCCACCATCATATCCAAGCTTCAGGGAGACATCCTGACAGCATCTGATCAGATTTATCAGCATTGGCTCCAAGTGTCCTTGCCAGGCGTCAAATCCTGACTCCAGGAGAGTATTCCTGTATCAGTAAACTCTCTGCAGTCTAGACTTACTTATATTCCCAGGCCCCCATCCCACACCAAATCCTTCAGGATCCACTTCTGTGCATATTCCCCTGGTTCCTACCAGTGCATTTGACAGTTCATGCAGCTCCTTTGGTAAACAAGCTACTTCCTTCTGGAGCAGAGTCTGTATTTTCCTGCTCAAGCTATGCTGAGACCTGACCCCAGTTAGTTTTTCTACTTCTATGGTGACCTTGGGAGCTAAACATAGGGGAGCCACATGATGGAAGGGGTCTGAGTCCTTAATTGCTAGTCAGAAGAAAGTCACCAGTGATCGGGAACCTCTATTTTGGAAGCAAGAAATAAACTTTTATTCTGCTAAGATATTGAGAGGTTAAGGGTTTATCTGTTACAGCAGCTGGCCTTACCTTCTCTAATATAAAGCTCTACTTATCCCCATGCCTTAGAACACAGGACAAACTGAACCAAGGCTCCAGAAAAAGGAGGAAAATGTCCCTTAAAGCTAAATGCTGTCTCATACCTCCACATTTCCAGGATTAACCTCCTACCAGGATGATTCAAATTGGGAATGTCAGTCCCTTCCAAGAGAAATCTTACCCTGCACCCAGAGAGATGTGAACAAGCCCTAAAGCCTTAATAAGATAATTAAACATTATTACATTTAACAGTAAGCCAACAAAAATGCATTTCCCAAGCCTGAGCTTTCAGCCTTAAAATCACATATGGGTCCTCATCAGCCCTACAGGTTGGGCAAGGACGTGCTCAGCCCAATTTCTTTTTATTCTCTCATCAACATTTCAAAAAGTCTTAACCATGCTTATCTTATTCAAAACAAACCAAAAAAAAAAAAAGACTTTTTAATCAAAGGAAGAAGAAAGAGAAATATGAAAAGAAGAGGAGAAGAGATAAGAGGACTATTATAAAACATGCTACTGTGCTCTCTATCCCACAAATTATCCACACTGGAGACTTCAGAAGACATCTCCTGTTGTGTCCAAGTCAAGGCCCAAAAGTAGTATCATGTCTGAGAAAGAACTCCATATCTGCAGTCAGGAGGATGGATTCTGGACCTGACTCAGCCACTCACTGGTGCTTAACCTTGTCTACTCACTGGATCTTGGTTTTTGCTTCTGGAGGCAATTCCTATTTCCCAGGCCTCATAAGCCAGAGCTAAGAATTAGAGCAAACAATAACCCAAAAGACTCAAAAATTGATGCACCATCACTGATATCAGTGCCACCCACTGTCGGCACCATTCAATCATTCATGCAGCAAATACGTGTTGCATGCACTGGGAATATAAGAATTACAAGGACATCATGGCCCCTGGTTTCCTAGAACTTACAGTCTAGTGGAAGAAACAAGTTTTCATCAGCTAATCAAATAAATTAGTGCATAATTACAAACTGACATAATATTCTGAAGGAAGACAAACCATATTATAAGAGCAAATAAAGAATAAGTTGGCTTAAATGCTTCTCTGAGGACTTAACACTTGAACTGACATCTGAGGCATGTGTAGGAGTTAACCAGACAAAAAAAGCCAGGAGGGAGGAAAAACATTGCAAGCAGATGGTATAGCAGGTGCCAAGGCTCTGTGATGGGGTGAGAGGGATGCAGAAGTGTGGGTGGACATGAGAGGCTGGCGTGGTGGGATCACAGAGGCCAAAGGGGAGACTGCCATGAAATGAGGCTGGAGAGGCAGGCAGAGGAGAGGTCCTGTGGGCCTCCATTAAAGATGCTGGGCTTCCTGGGAAGACCAATGAGAGGTCAGTGAAGGAGAAGTAACGGGACCAGATGGGTGTTTGGAAAGGATCACATTGGCTGCAATGGAGACAATGGATTGGAAGCAGCAAGAGTAGACGCAGAAAGACAGTAAGGACCCCCTCACAGTAATCCAGGCAAGAGACCAGGAGGTTTAGACCATGGGTGTAAAATCAACAGGACTTGGGTGAGGGGCGGATAATGGGCAGCTGCTGCTGACATCTTGTGCTTTCAGCATCTCATGGAATTTGCAAGGTTCTTTCGGTTTTGAACAATGGAATCTTATTTTACATAGGGGTTAGATTTTGAAGTCTGTGCATAAGACCAGAATTGCATAGAGTCAAAAGTACCCCTGGAAAATCTCTTAAACCACGCATAAAGGCCTGTATCCATGGGTTCGTTTATACAGCCATAATCAGGAATTTTTAGGCACACTAAAGTTAGAGAAGTGCTGAACTAGAATAAAGAAAACTACAGAAAGACATATGCAAATGTCTGGGCATTCAAATTACTCTGCCTTTAAGACAAGCATTCAAATCCCTAGTAGTGAATGAATGGACGGTGGGTGGGGTGGGGAGAGAAGCTATGTACGTGTAAACGGAAGGGGTAGAAATCTTTAAACTGCTCCCATATTCCTGAATATTTATTCGATTCAATTTTAATATGAAGGCTTTATAACTCTAACACATACTAATGTATTAGTTTCTTATATTAGCTGGCCCGAGTGTAGGATTCTTACTCCAACATCTATTCTGGCCTCTACTCTTCCTTCTCTGAAAGTGAATTCTTTCCCAAGAGCCCTGCCTCACCGCACTCCATACCCACCTGAATGCTAAGATGAGCATAGCTTGGGTCAAGCCAGGACCCTCGTATCAGGATACAAGGTCATGCCACTGTGATAAACAACCCCTTACTCTTAGTAGCTTCCAACAACAAAGATTATGTCTTACTCATGCCACTTGCACCTCATGGCTGGTTGGGGCTCTGCTCCACGTCTCCTCACCTTATGGATGGAGTAGATACCATTTCCAATATTGCCAGTCACCAAAGCAAAGGGAAAATGTGCTCCCAAGAGGGCTTTACATAGCAATTCAATACCCACACATAACACGAGTCACTTCCACTCACAACTCATCGGCCAGAATTAACCAGGCTTTACCCCACCGTGAGAGGGCCAAGGAGTATAGTCCTTCCATGTGTTCAGCAGGTGCATAGCCAGAAATATTTGACAAACAACACTAATGACTTCCACATGCTCTAAATGTACAATGACAAGAGAGAGGAGAGACGAGCTTTAATTATTAAGTCTGTGTTTGGATCCCAGGCCCTGTACAACCATGTGGCTGAATGAAATGTGCCCCACTCATACCCCAGAAGGCAGAGTCTGTGCCCAGAAATAGACTCCCAGACAGCATTTGGATCAGCTATCTTGGAAATTAAAGAGGTAGCTGACAGCCTGAGGCTTGGCTCCACTACCTCTATATCTCCTCCCCAGGCTCTATGGGGACTGAATATAGCATGAGGAATATTGGGGCTGGAGCCCACTCTGTCACCGAAAATCTCTGACAGCTCCTGGAAGTGCCTGGGTTAGGGGTAATGGATATACAGCTGAATCTCTGTCCTTAAGGAGCAACCAGCGTAATGGCTGTTATATACTATGGTAGATAGTTTCCAAATATGGTCATCAACCACTCTTTCTCATCCCTAGACACAATTGATACTCTTCCCATCAATAGGCGAAGTCTATTTCTCCTCTCCTTGAATCTGGCAAGCTTTGTGACTTGCTCTGACCATAGAATGTAGCAGATGTGAGGTTCCTACTTTCTAAGCACAAGAGGAATGGCCACTTCCAGTTCTTCCCTTTTGAAGCCCAGCTGCCATAATGTAAGGAAGCCAAAGCTATGCTACTGAATGATTAGAAGCCACACAAAGAGAGGACCTGGAGGATGAGTGGCCATCTTGGACAGTTCAGTCACAGTGGAGCTCCAAGCTGAGTGCAGCCACACGAGTGACCTAAGCTATACCAGACAGAGCAGAAATGCCCAGCGGAGGCCAGTGAACCCATAAAATCATGAAAGAAAATGCAATCATTATTTGAAGCCACTAAGTGATTTTTGGGATGGTTTGTTACACAGCAACAGATAAGTGAAAAACACACAATATCAGATGTATACGCATGGTTTTGAGGGAACCCAAAGAGGATCTAAGGATACCTTAAAAGGTGTTTTTTGATTGGGTTCTCTGGAAACAGATTTTGAAACAGAGTTGCATAAGGTTTATTGGGGATGTTGTGGAGAGATACACCTATAAAGAAGTGAGGAAGCTAGGATTGGATCGGCAATATGGTTGCAACTGAGACCTTAGCCAATCCTACGAGAAGCTCTGGAAGGGAAAGGAAATTTAGAGTTGTCCTAAACTGAGGCAAGAGATCCAGGTCTTTGTCCCCTCCTTAACCAGCATTGGCTGTGGGCTGGCCCCAGCAGTAGGCATAACCTTAGGCAAGGTGGCTGTCTGCAGCTGAGGATAATCTCCATGGAGGAATGCAGCTGTCAGCCCTGGAGCCAGTATTCTCAGTAGCTGAGAATACATAGGCACTGGCCTTGAAAAAGGGAGCCAGGAGGAGAACATAATGTCTTCCACAGAGGTGATCTGGTGGCACTTGAAGAAGGACAGGGAAGTGCCTGATGAAGTGTGGAAGGGGAAGGAGTTTCCACGCAAAGGAAACAGCAAAATCAAAGGCTCAGATGTGGGAGTGTGCGTGGCAAGTACAAAAAGAAGAATACATAGAAAGGGGGAAGGTAAGAGATGAAGCCACACCGAGCACAAAAATGTGGACTTTATCTAGAAGCAAGAAGAAGCTACTGAAGAGTTCAGTCCTAAGCAGGGCACAGACATCATGCGATACGTATCAGAAAGATACTTTTGGTGGCATCATGGAAGATGGAGCAGCAGAGTAGAGACTAGAGGCAGAGAGACCATCAATGATGCAGGAGAGAAACAGAGTTAAACTCCTGCTCCTGCTTGTCTACACTGACTAAGTTCTGAAGCAACTTAGCAGGCAGATTATGTTGCGTTGCCAGAAGGGAGTGGGGTAGACCCTGGAGTGGATGGTGGGGTGGCATCACATGATGCATGATACCTTGCAAGGTAGAAGCCTCTGCATTATCTTCAAGCCTGGGGAAGGCAGTGGACACTCTGCTGCCGCAGAGGACTCAGTGTGACCTGGGATTTCAAGTTATTCAAGTGCATCAACCCAGAGGTCCCTGTCCCAAATGTTAGGGTCCCACTCCTTCCCAATCAAGGCCTGATCAATCAAGTTAGCCAACTTGCTGTGTTGGAAATTCAATTTTCTCTGGAAATCTGCTACCCTTATAATTAATTCCTGGGCCAAACTTCAGGGTTGGTTTTGTTTTGTTTTGTTTTGTTTTGTTTTGTTTTGTTTTGTTTTGTTTTGTTTTGTTTTGTTTTGTTTTTTTCTGACCTCCAGCTGCCGAAGGAAGTCTCTTTATCTGGGGCAAGGAGGTATCCTGTTTCACATTTCACCTGAAATTGGTGATTAATCACCATTAGCCTTTCATTGTCTTTTTCCAATGCACTGATAGTCCCAAGAAATGATCATCTAATTCCATCTAATTCCTCTGAGCCTCTCAAATGTCTGTGATACTACTCCCGCCAGTATGTTCCCTTCTACCAGTATCCCATTCCAGTTCACCACTGGTAAAAGTTTTAACAATTGGCACCACTAGAGCATGTCAGGGGCTATTAGAACTTTCACCCAACACCAGTTATGGAGTTCTCATGACCAACTGGCCAGTGGGTGTTACAACTCCAAAATCCCATTTGAGAGTCTGTTTCCTGGGAACCACTCCTAGCATCAACTGTAATAGTAGGTCAAGTTTCCTAGAAACAGTTTGAAGATGGAAATTTGCATGCAGAGGGCTTATTGGGCAGTGATCTCAGTAACAACACTTGTGAAAGAGGGAGGGTAACAGGACTGGGCAGAGGGAGAAATTAAACTCTGATGCATTTGCAACAGAGGGCTTAGTCAATCACATGGAAATCTCTAGAGTAGGTATGGTCCTTTAGAGATGTCTCAAAATGAGGCAAGAATAGTCAGTCAGTCATTGAATTCAAACTGCCTCCATGGAAGGGTGTAAATTTGGGAAAAGCCATTGCCTCTAGTCAAAGATGATTCTTGGGGAGAGATTCAGCTGAATACTATTGGCCACCAATGCTCCCATTGGCTGGGAGAGTACCTCAATCCTGAAGGAGGTGTCTGGGGACCAGACCACAGCATCCTCTATATCCAGAGAGTGATCTGCCAACACAAGATGGAGAGCAGTGGTCAGCATTAGTTGTTACTGAGATCAAGCAGGCATCCACTGGATTTGACCACAAGGAGCTCACCAGAGACCTGGAGAAAGTTCATTCAGGGGAGCAATGAGGCAGAAGCCCATGCAGGAAGCAAAGATTAAGTAGAAGGGAGGGAAGGGGAGATGACTCTTTTGACGCCTCTAGACCCTGCTAATAGCTGGCTTCCTATGTGGGCCTAATACCTAAGACAACTTATCCTTTAGAAATGTACAGCTTTGAGTATAGCCTGCATTATCTCCATACAAACATATATACAGATACATGTACACACTCAGGTACACATTGAGATTTCCTGAGGCAGGGATTCCAGCCATCAGCTTGTGAGCAGATCTCTATCCTTATTATCCAAAAATTGAGCTCTGCACACCAGACTTGCAGAAAGAGAACCTACCTTTCCCCGTACACCTGGAGGTACCCTGGCTGAGGTCTTGGCTTTGTCTTTAAGCCTGATCAGAATTCTGGCAGCAACCCAAACCAAGGAGAGCCCAAGACACTAACATTATCAACAGCAAAAAATATTTATTGATTACCAATGTTGGGGAGGATAAAAATTTTTCCTCAACCATTCTAAGTTTTTCTGGCTAGTCTAAGAATTAAATTGATATGAGGGAGAGATCCAAAATGGCAGAATAGATAAACACTGCCTACATTTTTCCATGAACACATTAAAATTACAATTAAATTATAGCGCAATCAACCTGGAGAACCATCTGAAATCTAGCCGAATAGAAATATAAAGAAGAAGCCACGTCGAGACTGGTAGGAGGGGCAGAGAGGCTGAACACCTATGTGTGGCAGTTGAGAATCAGGAGGGATATCTCAACCGCCTTGGTTACCCCCAGAGGAGCAAGGAACCCCAGCCACCCCATACCAGGTTCCCCAATCCAGAGTACTGGTGCTGAGAAGAAAAGCCCCCACAACATCTGGCTGTGAAAAACAGTAGGGATTCGCACCGTTCAGGTGGGCCAGAAGGCTAAAGAAAACCCAGACATCCTCTTAAACAGCCCACACACAGACTCATTCGCTCGCATGCACTCACCTTGGGCTCCAGCGGAGGGACAGTCACTTCGGGGGCCTCAGAGATGTATGGAGGGCAGACGGAGGTGTGTGGCTTCAGGGGTAGAACTAGAGGACAGTCAGCATTTTCCCAGTGAGGAGTCCACCTTCTGTATAACCTGCAGGCAGGCGCCATCTTTCCTGTGTTGAGCCCGCCCCCTCAGGCCAAATCTGAATATGATTGGCCTAGGGAGCTCCGCTGCTTTGCCCTGCTGACTCACTGGTTGATTGACTGCTCCACCCAACTTGTGCACCACTGGAGGAGCTTTCTCCTCGAGCATCCAGCCCTGCCTGCATTGTACTCTTTCTTGGCAAACTATTGGAGTCTGGCAGGACCCAGGCGGGCGGCAACTGACCTTGGTGTGCCCTGAGACTTTTGTTGAGTTGCTCCAAGCTCAGCACTGGCACCAAACCAAAATTTACATTAACCTGGTAACCACAATTCTTCCCTTTCTAGTGACTCAGTGAGACCTTGCTTCACCCAACTCGTGTACCACACAAGGTGTTATCAGTGACTAAATCTTAACATTTTCACTGCGATGTTTGACCATAGTTGAATGGTATTTCCATGTTGCTGACTGCGATGTCTGACTTTACCCCACGAGCTCAGTGTTCCAGAAGGAAGTTTAGGAAAACAGATGCACAATTTTCTATATTTTTATGTTTTTCAAGAATGAATAGAAAGGGGCCAGCCTGGTGGCTCAGGCAGTTAGAGCTTCATGCTCCTAACTCCGAAGGCTGCCGGTTCGATTCCCACATGGGCCAGTGGGCTCTCAACCACCAGGTTGCCAGTTCAATTCCTCGAGTCCCGCAAGGGATGGTGGGCTCCACCCCCTGCAATTAAAATTGAACACGGCACCTTGAGCTGAGCTGCCTCCCTGATGGCTCAGTTGGTTGGAGTGTGGGCTCTCAACCACAAGGTTGCCAGTTCGATTCCTCGACTCCTGCAAGGGATGGTGTGCAGCGCCCCCTGAAACTAAAATTGAACATAGCACCTTGAGCTGAGTTACCGCTGAGCTCCTGGATGGCTCAGTTGGTTGGAGCGCGTCCTCTCAACCACAAGGTTGCCAGTTTAACTCCCACAAGGAATGGTGGGCTGCACCCCCTGCAACTATCAATGGCAACTGGACCTGGAGCTGAGCTCCACAACTAAGGCTGAAAGGACAACAACTTGACTTGGGGAAAAAATAGTCCTGGAAGTACACACTGTTCCAAAATAAAGTCCTGTTCCCCTTCCCCAATAAAGTCTTTAAAAAAAAAAAAAAAAAGAATGAATAACAGTAAGAAATTTTTATATTGTAAAGCAATCATTTATTTTAATAAAATGTAGCACCTTAACTGTATTTACTTAAAACGTAAATACTTTAATTATTTTCTGTGGATTTTTGACACATTTTGGAGAACAAACTTGAAATCAATTAAAACAGTGAAAAGCTTAAGGGAGCTGGCAGGTGGCAGCAGGTCTCGGTGTGTCCTGGATTTTTGTGGCACTACCCCAGACCTGGTGCTGGAGGTAGCCATCCTCAGTCCATAGTGGCCTTTCCAACATGCCTCCAGATCCAGCACAGGCAGTGAACAACTGCAATTGCTTTGAAGCTCCTACCAGTGGAGCCCCGCCAAGAGGCTCATACTTGGAGGTTGGCTTCGGACTGCAGTATACCACTGCCCAATTAGCCCCATAAATGGCACACACAAAGGGCGGTCTCAATAGGCATCAGAGCCCACTGAGGTGAATCCCATTCAGTGGGGTAAGTCTACCACACAGCAATCCATGCTGTGGATGTGGCCAAACCCCACAGCCAGTCAACCTAAGGGTCAATCCCACCCACTGACATTCCAAGAGCAATCCAGTCTCAACCATAATAGAAGGGCACACAAACCCACACAAGGGACACTATTGGAGCACCCGAAGCAGGTGACCAGAGGGACTCTGCCACTGGGCCCCACAGGACACCTACTACATGAGGCCACCCAGCCAAGTCTGGGAAACATAGCAGATCTAATACATAGAAACAAACACAGAGAGGCAGCCAAAATGAGACAATAAAGAAATGCATCCCAAATGAAAAAACAGGAGAAAACTCCAGAAAAAGAACTAAACAAAATGGAGGCAAGAAACCTACCAAAGACAGAGTTCAAAACAATGGTTATAGGAATGATCAAGGAACTTAGTGAGAACTTCAACAAAGAGATAGCAAGCATTAAAAATAAATAGAAACCATAAAAGATAACCAGTCAGAAGTGAAGAATACAATAACTGAAATGAAGAATGCACTAGAAGGAATCACCAGCAGACTAGAAGAAGCAGAGGATTGAACCAGCAATTTGGAAAACATGATAGCATAAAACACCCAATCAGAACAGCAGAAAAAAAAAGAGGATAGTTTAAGAGGCCTCTGGGACAACATCAAGCATAACAACATTCACATCACGGGGGTTCCAGAAGAAAAAGAGAGAAAGCAAGAGATTGAGAACCTATTTGAAGAAATAATGACTGAAAACGTTCCTAACCTGGTGAAGGAAATAAACATACAAGTCCAGCAAGTGCAGAGAGTCCCAAACAGAATGAACCCAAACAGACCCACACCTAGATACATTATAATTAAAATAGCAAAGGTTAAAGACAAAGAGAGAATCCTAAAAACAGCAAGGGAAAGGCAACTAGTAAATTATAAGGGTGCTCCCATAAGACTGTCAGCTGATTTCTCAACAGAAACTTTGCAGGCCAGAAGGGATTGTCAAGAAATATTCAATGTGATGAAAAGCAAGGACCTACAACCAAGGCTACTGTACCCAGCAAGGCTATCATTTAAAATCAAAGGACAGATAAAGAGCTTCCCAGACAATAAAAAAGCTAAAGGGGTTCATTAGCACCAAACCAGTATTACAAGGAATGTTATAGGGACTTCTTTAAGATGGAAAAAAAAATCAAAATTATGAGTAATAAAATGATAATAGCTACATGTCTATCAATAATTACTTCCAATGTAAATGGATTAAATGCTCCAATCAAAAGACATAGGAGGGATGAATGGATAAGAAACAAAACCCTTACTTACAGACAGAGTAAAGGGATGGAAAAAATATATTTCACAAAATTGGAAATGAAAAAAAAAAAAAAAGCTGGGGTAGCAATACCTATACCAGATAAAATAGACTTTAAAATAAGGGCTACAGGAAGACACAATGAGGACCTAGTAATCCCACTTCTGGGTATTTATCTGAAAAAAACTACTACTTCGAGGGGACGTGTGCATCCATATGTTCATTGCAGCATTGTTTACAATGGTAAAGATGTGGAGGCAGCCTGGGTGTCTGTTGATGGATGAATGGATAAACAGGATGTGGTACATATATACAATGGAATATTGTTTGGCCATGAAAGAGAATGAGTTCTTGCCATCTGTGACACCATGGATGGACCTGGAGGGTACTGTGCTGAGTGAAGTATATCAGAGAAAGACAGATGCAATGTGATTTCGCTTATATGTGGAATCTAAGAACAAAACTAACAAACAAAACAGAAACAAACTCATAGATACAGAATTACTTTGATGGTTACCAGATGGGGAGGGGGTTGTGGGGGTGTGTGAAAAAAGGGAAAGGCATTAAGAAGTACAAATTGGTTGTTACAAAGTAGTTATGGGCATGTAGAGTACAGCATAAGGAATATAGTCAGTAATATTGTAATAACTATGTATGGTGTCAGATGGGTACTAGATTTGTTAGAGTGATAGGTGGGAGGGGTTTGGGGGGCAGGGTAAAAAATGGTGAAGGGATTAAAAAGTACAAATTGGTAGTTACAAAATAGTCATGGGGATGTAAAGTAAAACATAGGGAATATAGTCAATGATAGGGTAATAACTATGCATAGTGCTGGACTAGTCAGGGGAATCACTTCTTAAATTATGTAAATGTCCAACCACTATGCTGTACACCTGAAATTAATATAAAATAATATTGAATGCCAACTGTAATTGATAAATTTAAAAGGGGCGGAAAGGGGAAGGGGAATAAGAGGTCAAAATTTTCAGGTATAAAACAAACAAGTCATGGGGATGTAATGTACAGCATGGGGGATACAGTCAATAATATTGTGATAACATGATATGGTGTCAGATGCTTGCTGAACTTATCATGGGGATAACTTCTTTAGGTATACAAATGTTGAATAACTATGGTGTACCCCTGAAACTAATATAACATTGTATGTTAGCTATATTTTCATAAAAATCTTTTAAAACATTAAAAAATGACATGGCATAGATTAACAGGAGAAAATCAAATTTAATTACATACGTATGGGGAATCCACATAATCATGAGAAATCCCAAAGACAGTCAGGCAAAGTGAGACTTATATGCCGTTTTGAGTGAGCTAAGGAGAAGTAGTGGAAGTCTGAGACTTCAAAGTGAAGGAAGGCAATTCACAGAAAGACGGAAAGAACAAACGTTTGGTAAACATGTTTGTTGCGCCATATAGAAACAATGGGACACAAGAGTTTTAGCAAACAGATTTTGCGAGGTCCCTCCCTGTCTACCACACCTAGTTCATATTACAAGATAGTTATCTATGACAATAGCTTCTCCTGGAGCAGGTCTTCTATCTAAACTCTCTTAGACAGTTAGGGGGAAGGTCAAAGGTTCTTCCTGAGTCTTTTGTTTCTTACAAATAATCAGCCTAAAATAATCCTCATGCCAAAGAAACACATCTTGGGATGGCAGATTTTGCTTCCCTACACCAGCTTTGTTCCAGCCACCTATTGAGGGCTTTACAAGCATTAACTCGTTTCATCCTCTCCAAACCCCATATGGTGGGCACTTCTATTATCCTATTTTACCAATGAAGAATCAGAGGCTGCAAGAAGTTAAACAACTTGCCCACAGTTACAGGACCGGTTGGCAGCAGACTTTGTATTGTGATTCCAATAAAGCTGATGACAGAGAAAACAGGACGTTGACCATGGACAGATGCACTCCCTCATTCAGCACATATTCAGGGAGAGCCTGCTATGGGCCAAAACTGTCCTAGGCACTGAGGAAGCACCAGGGAGCTCATTTTCTAGCAGGAATGATAGCTGTAAACAATCACTATAATATAGTTACATTTACTCATGTATGTATGCTAAAAGGTGTAGTGGATGCTGTGGTATGGCGCCCAAATTCCTCACTTCTGAACTGAGGCACTCACTCCCCAAGGTACTGGGAATGCTGTGACCCATGGCATTCAACTAAGTCCCTCTCTTCCAGCACTGCCCTCAGAGAATACACCTGCTTCACCCAAGGTCACTCCCCTTCCCTGGGGGCAGCCCATATCTAATATCTGGTAGACAAGGGGTTATAAACGCCCTAATTCTCTATACTCCTTCTGGTTTCTGGCACAGGGTTCCTAAAATCTTTGGAATTTCCTAAGTGATGAGAACAATAAAGATGTCTTTTGCAATGTCAATGAGATGACTTTTGGAAAGCTCCCTAGGTAACCTAAGGATGGGGGCTGGTTGCCAGGGGAACCAACCACGTGATTACAGGATTAAAACTTTCAGCCCAACCTCCACCTCTGTGGAGGGGAGAGGAGCTGGAGATTGAATTCCATCACCAATGGCCAATGACTGAACCAATCATACCTATGTAATGAAGCCTCCATAAAAACCCAAAAAGGGTGAGGTTCAGAGAGCTGGTTGGTGAACATGGTTCCAGGTTGGTGAACATGTAAGTGTGCTGGGAGAGTGGTGCTCAAGAGAACATGGGAGCGCCAGGCCCTTTCCCCATACCTTTCCCTATATGGCTCTTCCATCTGGCTTTTCTTGAGTTATATTCTCTTATAATAAACTGGTACCAGTAAGTAAACTGCTTTCCTGAGTTTTGTGAGCCACTCTAGCAAATTAATTGAACCCAAGGAGGGGATTGTGGGAACTTATGATTTATAGCTGATTGGTCAGAAACACAGGTAACAACCTGGAGTAGTAATTGGCATCTGAAGTGGGGGCAGTCTCATGGGACTGAGCCCTTCACCTGTGAGGTCTGATGCTATCTCTGGGTAGATCATGGCAGAATTGAGTTGAATTGTAAGACACCCTGCTAGTGTCAGAGCATTGCGTGGTGGTATAGGGAAAATCCCACATATCGAATTGGTGTCAGAATTGGAGTGTTTTTGTCCTGAGCAATGAAAGGAAGGACTTGCCAAGAGTTGAGATGGAGAAAGACTGCAGGTTTGGAGAGGAGACTGGGAGCTCGGCTTTGGACGTGTTGAGATTGAGATTTACAGAGTAACAGCCTTGGGACCGAGTAGCTAGCTGAGCTCTGTAACGTGGTACAATCCAACTGGTTGTGACAGACGGGGCTCAGGAACATAGTGGAAATGGGTGATATGGGGATAGGGGGCTCCATGGCACAGGTGCCTGACTCTATAATTGTGTCACCTGACATTCCAAGACCCACTCCAAACTCCTATGGTAGCGTAACTCTATGAATCACAGACAGACAGACAGACAGAGAAAGCTCCATGAGACAATGAAGAAGACTCAAACTGTGCACGCGCGGAACTGAATGGAGAGTGTATTTGAAAGTAAAAGTAGAGGGTCTGTGCAAATAGCGTGTGTCTCTGTGTGTGGAGGCGTCAATTGTGAAGATGCATGAATGCTTGTGTGTGTGTGTGTGTGTGTGCATGCACGCGCCTGCTTCTGTAAATGTGTGCATGTGTGCATGCTTCCTGCGGTGTGTGTGTGCATTGTGAACGCTTCTTGGAGCATGCGTGTATATACATGCTTCTGTGAGTGTATGTGATGTGTGTATGTGTGTATGTGTGCATGCTTCTTGGAGCGTGTGTGTGTGTGTGTCCATGTTTCTATGAGCATGTGTGGGTGTGGCAGTGCAGGTGCAGGGGCTGGGCATACCTTGGAGTGTGTGTGACACAGTGGCCCTAGCAGCTGGGTGTACACTGATGTGAGTGAGTAAATAATGCCAGCTCAGGGCCTGGCACACTGTGGACCCTTGTAGTTGTAGAATGTGTCAAATACACAAACAGCTGCTATCAGTGTCTAGAACAGAGCACTTAGGTCACCTGGACAACGGGGGTGGAAGCCCCCTTAGCCACCCAGAGCCACACAGGTCCCCCAAAGCCCCGCACACACCATTCCAGGACATAGAGTTCCCTGCAACTCCCCCATTTCATGCTCTTCTTCTCCCCTGGGCTGCTTTTGGCAGGGCTGGAAAAACTGCCGACACAGCTCAGGGGAGGAAAGGTGGTTAACTCTCCATTCGCTATTAAACATAATCAGGAAGAAATCTGTGTGGAGCCCGCTGCTCTGGCTGGTAAGTGATTCCCCAGAACAACAGATAAAAGCCTGGTACTAAAGTGCAGCCAGAAACGATGTGTAATTGGGATGAAAGAATCCTTAAATCTGCACGCTGCTTTTAACTTGGGAGGCTTAAATTACAATTAATAGTTCCCTAGAAGAAGGCAGGAGGGAAAAGAGAGGGATTCCAAGGCCTTGAGCTCAGAGCCCTGGTCCCCATTTTCAGTTCTTCAGTGTTTAGGGAGGAACTGGGGGGCTAGTAAGGAGGGAAGCGATAGCTGGTGGGGGAGGGGAGCCTTTTCAGCATCTCCGTTTCCTGATGGGTTGTATCCATTACAAATTCCAAACTCACCAGTTCCCAAATACACTCATCTGAACTGCTGGACCTTGCCAAGCACCCCTCATGACATCCCTGGGATGTTGCTGACATCAAAAATTATCCCCATATTGCAGATGGAGAAACTCAGAAGACACACCTGTGCTAGGCTTCTGGGGTGCAGCTAATCCACCTGCATCTTTAAGACTCTGAGGGGCCTGAGAACTCATCCCTCTCTATGATTCACTGACGTATAGAGGCCCAGAGATGGAAAGGTGTTTGCCCAACATCACACAGGGCAACAGAGTAGAGTTAGCACTAGAAGCCAGGCCACCTGACTCCAGTGGCTGTTCCTTCCTTTGCTCCCCTGGCCAATGAGCCTGGAGTTCTCTGAGGCAAGCATGTTTCTCTAGCACCAGCTACTCCCCCACTTCCTTACCCCGCCTGCTCAAGCGGACAGGGACTGGGCCCTAACTGCCCTTACCTGGGGAAGGTTGGCAGTCCTCCCCCGGGCCTGGGCATGGACACTCCATCTTTGTTTGGCCCAGTCTGGACTGCCTCCCTTCACCCCAACACACTCGCCAACTCTCCATCTGCCTGAGACTCTCTGTTTTCTGCTCCAATGTCATGCTCTGGACTTTCCCTCTGGGGCCCTGTGGATAGGTGTGCAGCTGAGCAGCAGCTAGGCACGAGTCAGAATTGTGCATCTGGCTGTTTCCTCTCCAGGAATGAAGGTTTGAGCCCTCACATGACACCAACAGACAAGCAGAGGGAGTCTTGATTGCTGCCTGGGCATTCCCAGTGCTGGCTGAGTGGTTGCCCCCGCCACTCAGCTGGGAGCGTAGACTCCTGTGCTGGCCAGAATTCTGAAGCTCCCCCACATGAGCTCATGGGTGGCTAGGTGCCCAAGCCTGCAGTTCATGGCTTCGGAATGTGTTCTCTGGGCTGGCCTGCTTCAGTCCCCCCATCTCACCACAGCAAGAGCTGCTGCCTGCTTTGGGCCCTTCAAAGCCAGGAAAATTCCATAGAGAGCTTTTTTTCTAAGGCTGCCAAATTGTGTAAGCCCGTGCATGCATATGCGTATGTGTGTGTGTGTGTGTGTGTGTGTGTGCAAGCTCCATGCATACAAGCACCCTGTGCGCATGGGTTAGTCGTGTGCACCTGTCTCTATGCAGGAGTGGGCATATGTGTGCATATTTGTGTGCATATGTGTACATTTTGTGTGTTCTGTTGCGTGAGTCGTTTGAAAGAACGCAGCAGGATCCGCTTGGGGCCCTGTGTAGCTGAGCCTTATTTATAGTCCTCCTCTGTCTGGTTCGTTTCCTCTAACTTCCCTGCAGAATGATATGAATGAAAATGACACTATTGACTATCTTGGTAACCATAAAAGACCTTATAGAAATAAGATTTTTATAGTTTGTGGACTGGGAGAATCAAAAGACTAAGAGTTATGGACTCAGAGAATAGGAGAGAATCAAGCTGAGGCGGTAGGAGAGGTCCCCAAGGTGGATCGTCTGTGGGTTTTTTAAAACAAACTCATATAAATAAAGTGATTGTCTTGAAAGAGTTATGAGAGCCCTGAAGCTGGTGGGCAATATCTCTGTGGCCTCTGCTAAGGCGGGAGGGTGGGCATGCAGTCTGCCTAAGAGGAAATCCTCATTTTAACCAAGTTCTGCTCCTGGCCTCCCAGGAGAGGCAAAGGAGGCTGCAGCAGACCAACGTTGCCGTTTTTCTCCTGGAGAGCTACAGCATTTGGCAGCTGGGGACAAGAGCCCCAGGGCCAGCCCCTCTCTAGCTTGTACAGGTCTGTGAAGCCTGCATACAGATTGAGCCTGCAGATTCCAGGGCAGCAGCCCCTCCAAGCTTGAATGGAAGGACCCCCACCACCACCACCACCACCATGAAAACTAGGCATCCAACTCCTACACAGCAACTTCCTGGCCCTATCATGGGAAGTCACACCATCACCACCACCAACAACCCTGCAGAGAGAGCCCCTGCAGCTCTCAGGCTGAGCCCGGGCAGGTCCTTTTTAGCAAAATCCAAACCCAGTTCCACAAACATTTACGAGCGCCCACTTTGTATTTGTACCTTCAGAGATGAACAAGACTCTATCCTGCCCTCAAGGAGCTCTCTGTCTGGTTGGGAGGATGGAGGGGGAAAGTGTGGACAGGAAGATATGCCCACACAGGTACACAGGTATACAGGTACACAGGTATGCATGTACGCAGGTGTAGACAGAGAGCACTGTTGAAACTTAGTGATGATGCTTCTGATTTCATTCCTCCCAACAAACTAGGTGCTGGGCCCTGGGCACATAGAGCTAAATCAGACTCCGTCCAGCCCTAGAGGAGAATCTCACGGCCCGTGGGGACAGGGTCACTGAGCTGGACAATCACAGTTCAGATGTTAAGGGCTGAATGGTACAGACTGCCCAGAGAGCACAGATTACCTCTGCCCAGGGGTCAGTGAAGGATCCTTGGAAGAGGGGACATTTCTGATGAGCCTTGAAGGACAGGGAGGAGTTCACTATAAAGACGAGGAAAAAAGGGAATACCTGGCAGAGAGAATGGTGAACGCAAAGGCCTAGAGGTGACGAAATATGAAATGTATTTGGAGAACTGCTCGGTGTGCAGAAGGATTGCTGGCAGGGGGTTGGAGCAGGGGTGTTGGAAAGAAATATTGGTGGCAGGTCATCATTGTTTACCATGGTCCATTTTCTGTGGGAAATGGGGCAGCATGGAAGCACTTTAGGGAGGGGAAGTTATGGTCAGATTCATGTTTTGGAAAGGTGATAGTGGACACAGAGAAGTCAGGTAGGAGGGGTGACCTGGCCCCGGGCTTCAGGCAGTGGCAGTGACATTGGAGAGAGTCACATCAGAGGTAGAAAGTCAAGGGAAGGTGGGAAAGGCTGCTCCCTAGCTTTGCATCTGAAGATTCTTCCCAATTCAGCTTAACGGATTTTCAAAGAACGGGATGGAGCTCTTAGTAGCTAAGCAGTCAGCAGCCCAGCTTCCCTGATGCCTCTCCTTCACTCTCCTTTCTCATTCCATGCACCCCACACCCCCTACGTGTTCCCAGCCCTCTGGAGCAACACCAGGTCTGGAGCCCCCTTCCACTGTGAACGAGGCAATTCTGAAAACCAGACAGAAACCGCTCTATGTGGTCAGGCAGCCCGTTGGAAATAACTTCCAGGCCATCCAACCTCCAGTCTCCTCCCCCTAGGGACCTGGGGACATGGGGTGAAGGCCAAGGAGTGCCCATGGCACTTGTCAACGTCCTGACTCCCTGTCTACAGGCATCGATTTCTTTCCTTCATGACCTTTCAGGAGAAGTGCCCTGAATTCAATGCCCAGTTATTACAGAGCCGGTGGTGGAGATACTAGGAGACCCAGCCCCCCACCCCTTGCTGCAGCCCCTCCAGGACGGGAGGCGTCTGGGAGAGCAGCCTGACCGCCAATGTCAGCGGGCCTGAGCGTGTCTGAATCCAGGCAAGCCAAGCAGGGCTCGATTCATACCGACTCGAGCTGCTGTGAGGCGAGTTTATGGTTCTTGATTACACCCAGCAGGGAGGCCTTCTTAGTGATGAGAGAGAAAATATTCAACAACCTGTCTTTGCAATGTGCTGATCTCTTGGAGAGAGGCAGAGCAGGAGGGAGTGGGGGAGGGGGTTGAGAGAAAGAGAGTGATTTATTGTTTATGAGAGAGGAGAAGGGTTACTTCTAATCCAGGGCTCCCCAAAACTGCCTCAACATTTCCTCTTTCTCATCATTCGTTTTTGCCTTGGTGTAACTTTGAGGCAAAACGATGCTGTCCCTGTGGGCCTCCACAAGGTCATGGAAAGCTTAGGATGTGGACCCTGGAGCCTTCACTGAGCATTGGCTCAAAGCTGGGAGAGAGTGGAAGGGGCCCGGGCAGTACTGCCTCTTCCAAAGGCCCCTGCTCTCTTTCATAGCCCTTTTCACATTCTCCTTCATACTCAAACTGCCTCTGCTTGTGCCGAGCATGCAAACACAGTGCCTGCCTGTGCTAATAAATGAAGAAATGGAAGAATGGGTGTGTACTGTCCTCCCTCCATAGACAGAGACCCTTATGCCTCCCACAGCCCCAGTCTAGTAACTTGTACAAAGTCGGCACCGATTATAGGTTCTGAATAAATGAGTGAGTGAATAATAGATTCCACACCCTACAGGGCTTCAGCACTCTGGCTAAGCTGCCCTTCACTCTGTGTGCTATCTCTAAAGTTCATTCTGGTTTTAAATGATACATCATATGCCCCAGAAAACGAGATACCTGGGGAAGAGAGGGGGCTTTTTTTGGAGACTACATTTTTAGTTGCTTCTTAATAATTCATGAGAACTAGAGTTTTATATCATTGGATGTGAAAGCATGTCCCAGTGGATGGCCAGGGGGGCAGAGGAAAGAGGGTCCTGCGGTTTCTGGAAGAACCCTGAGCTCTTCCTTCCCGAGGTTTCAGAAAGAAGTCTGGGGAATGATCATGTTCCCTCTTCTCTCTCCAGCCTCCTCAACTCCCTGAGGGTTTTCCTATGGCCCAGTTAAGACCTCTGACACTTCCCTTTCTGCCTCAGTCTCCTTATTTGAGGGATGGAGAGGGGCAACTCAAAAGGAAAAGGAGGCAGCTTGCTTGTCTTTACCTAAACAATAGGATTCCAACCTCCAACGGGTGTCCTGGGATGGGGGTGGGAAGGGAACCAGAGGCCCAGTTGCTGAGGGGTGGGTGGATAACAGTCCTGCCACCACCAGCAGAAGAGGAGTGTCTCACTCAGGACCAGCCATCTTAACGGTACGTTGCAAGATCTTCAAAGCCTCCAAGGTCAATGTCTGCAGGGGGAATTAGGCGTGGGGCTTCTGGTCGACCCTGAGGCGGGCTGGGTCAGCAAGCTAGGCTCTGCAGGCTGTCAGGGGCCCCAGCAGGGCCTCTGCCGGCCCTGCCTTCCTTTCGCAGGGCTGACCCCTGCGGCTGCCATAACAACCGGTATCAGCCGCGTCCCCTTGCCTCTGGCTCTGTAAACCTTGGTACCCACCGAAAGAGGAGGGAGGCAGCGCCACAGGGATGATGCCCGGAGCTCAGAAACTTTACACTGAAAGTTAATCCACTGAAGCGTAGCCCAAAATAAGCGCACTGCCTAATGTGCCGGGAAGTGCCGGTCGTAAGGCCAGACTGCGAGCGGATGTCTGTGCATCTCCGCCCGGAGCCTGCATTTAGCGCCAGCGAGGGAGTCTGGGCTGGAGCGCTGCTTTCACACCGACTCGAGCCGGCAGTTTATGGATCTTGATTGCACCCAGCAGGGAATCCTTTTTAGTGATGAGAGAAAAAATATTCAACAACCTGTCTTTGCATTGGGTGTGTTGGACACACTTCCCTGCTTCGGAATCAGACATATGCAAGTTGTGGGAGTGAAACTGCTGTCAGCAGGCCAGAAACACTCCTCTCCTCTCCGCGTCCCCATGGAGGGGGTGGGGAGCCCAGAGGGGCTGTGGACAGCCCCAGCTCCCTGGGAAGGAAGAGGCAACCCCCCGGCGCCGGCGAGGCTCCCACCTCAGCCGTCCTTCTTCTCGCCGCCCGGGGCCACCGCCTCCCTCCTGGGCCCGCGGTGCGCGAGCCTGGGCGGTCCTCTGAGAGTCGGCACCCGCGTGGGGCCCGCTGACAGCAAGCCCAGTAGAATATTGTATTAGTTGGTTGTGAGCTGTGTTCTCGTCAGGGTATCTGAGTTTCACAGAACAGACGGGGTGAGAGTTTTTGTGCTATATCCAGATTGGCTTAAAATAATGTCGTTTTGTAGCTTATTAAACGGCAGAAACTCCACCAAAGTCATCTCCACTGCTGCCAGCAAACTCTCCGAGCTGAGGTAGAAGGAGTTGAGGTAGAAGCTGAGCTCAGCCCTATGCTCAGGCCCCTTGGTTGTTTGGAGCAGTGGGGGTGGGGGTGGGGGGGTGGGGGGGTGAAGCAGGGAGGAGAAAGGAGGCGGCCATCTCCTGATACCTTCTTTGGGAACCACTCTGAGGGGTCTGCAGCAACACTAGGCCTCGCCCTGACCCCAGAACTCCCTCTGGGACAACTGAGAGAGCTCGGGGAAGGGGTCCTGTAGGCATAGGGGCTGCTTGGGGCTGAGGCGCTGCCCTGAGGAGGGGAGAAGGTGGGCTGAGGCAGGCATTGCCTGCAGCCACAGTGGGAAAGGCTGAGAAATGGCAGGTCCAGATCCTATCCCCAGAGGCCGTGTCTAGGCAGGGGTGACTGGCGTCTGACTTTCAGCCTATGTCTGCGTTTATAGTCTTGTTCCAGGATTGCAGGAGAAAGGCAGGGCCTGGGGAAATACAAAAGGGAAGGTACGACAGAGGAAAGGTGCCAGGCAGTGAAGGCTCATCGGTGCCCCTCTCTGGCCAGACAGGCTCCCCCTTCTTGTCTGGCAGACCTTCTCCCTGCCCTATCTGTGGGGAGAGTGGAGACCAGGGAGAAAGGAAGAAGAAATGCCAAAATATTGCTTGATGTCGTCCCGTCTAGATCTGAATAATCATAACTAGGGCTGCCATGCAGTGGCTTATCTAATGTAATCTTCACAAGCCTGTGAGGTGTGTGCTGTAATGATCCCTCATTGTCAGATGAAGAAACTAAGGCTCAGAGAGATAGAGTGCCTGCCCGAGAACACACAGCTACAGAGCGTGTGATGTTGGAATTTGAACCCCCACGTGACCACAGAATGAGAGTTCTAACCACTGAACCACAAGTCCCTGCCCCCCCCCCCGTATTTGAGACTTAAGAATGAATGGTGTACAGTTTATTTCTCATACATTCCTCTGTGTGAGTGTTTTAGGAATGGGGATGCCTAAAGAAAATGAAAAATATTCAAGGAGAAATCAATGCCCCCCTCCCCATTTCCTGATGTGTTCATCCATTGGCTATGTCTCTGACCTCCTGCCTCCCCAGCCTGTGGTCTCCATCAGGAGAAAGTCCAGGGCCAATCCAAAGCTCTCTAGGGCCAGGCAATGCCCTGCTACTTCTCAGGGGCACCATGTCGGCCACCAGGACCACAGCCCTCCCTGCCCTCCTGAGGGACTCATGGGTGTGGTAGGGGCTGCTCTCCCCCCATGGTCTCCATCTGCCCAGGTACCCAGAAACCTAGCAGTCATTCATTCTCAACTACTCGTTTCCCCTCACCACCCCATATTCAGTCTATCACCGAAATACTGAGGCTTCTGCCTCCTAAATTTCCTCCCCTCGCCTCCACCCCCAACCCTACCCCAGCCTGGACCTCATCATCCTTTTAACTGGATCACTGCATCCTTCTGCTCACCAGCCTCCCACCTCCAGTCTCTCTCCAATCCATGAGGCAGCCAGAATGAGCCTTTTAGGTTGACCATGCCACTCACCTGTGTGAAACTCTGCTCGAAGAACCCTAGCAGCTATGCTATAGGATGGAGGTCTCACGCCTTAGCCTGGCCTGAAAAGACCCTTCACTAGCCACCACCACTCACCCGTCTGCCTCACCCCTATGCACCCCGCACACCAACCACACAGAAGGAATGGCCCTCCCAAACCCAAACTCCTTTAACATCACCCGTTTTGTGGCTCAGTTAGGATCACTTGCCTGCTACTCAGGCTTTGTGGGATCAACTCCCCATTCTCACAAAAAAAGTCCTGCTGGAACAAAGAGCATGAGACAGAGATAGAGAACATCAAGCTAGTGCCCATGCATGAGGCAGAGACCAGGCCACACCTCCAAGTCTAAACGCAGTACCTCTCCGTGGTTAAAATTTGGGCCTGGGTCCAATTCCTAGCTCTAGTTATTTGGGCACGTCACTGAATCTCTCTGTGCCTCAGTTTCCCATCTGTAAAATGGGGTAATAATAGTACCTCCTAAACTGATTATGAGGATTAAAATAGTTAATATATATACAGGGTTTGTAACAGGCTTGGCATATAGTGTTACATAAACATTAGCTGCTATCATCATCATCGTCATCATCTCACACAGGCCATCCAAGCCCCACTTCCTTTGACTTTGACCCTTTTCATCCGTAATGATCCTGACAAATTTCCCCCTCCCTCCCTCTTTTCTTTTCCTCCTCCTCTTTCTCCCTCTTCTTCTCTCTCATCCTCACACACATATGTGCCCATTTGTATATTCAGATGCACAAGGGTGTACACACACACACACACACACACACACACACACACCTGCAAGCACCCTCAAGCTCACTCCAGCCTCCCACCCTCAGAACCCTTCTTGTCACGCTGAGTCCTCTGCAGCTACAGGGTCAGTCTCAACCTCTCTACCCCTTTGCCACATTGGAATCCAAAGTCAGGAGCTCCCCATGAGCCCTTCTCAGGTTAGTCCCACTGCCCAGAGGACAAGGCACACTGTATACCCAGCTAGAACCTGGCCCCCTATACTGCCCGTTGGCTGGGGTGCCAGTGCCTGGAGGAAAGAGTGAGGCTGGTGTCGTATAACCAGTAAGCTTGTGGGCAAATGGGGATGGTCCCTGGCAGGATGAGAAGTTCCTTCCCAAATGGCCCCAACTGAGCAGTGAGGCCTCCTTTTTCTGCTCCTGCTCCAGCAGACTCCAGCCAGCTCTCCACATCAAACCCAGGGGCGCAGGTCCTACCAGCGTTAGAAATGTTTGTTTCCTGGGTAGTGTGCTGTGGTCTGCTCTGCAAAGTGCCGAGGGCCTCCAGATCGTCATTCATGAGTGGCAGGCAGGACTTCCCGCATGGTCTCACAGAAGCTTCTAGACAGGGCCCTTTCACATCAGGAAACTTTCGGGACGCCCAGCTCAAGCTATCCCTTGTATGCATCCAAACCTCTATTTCAGGGGGTGAAGGAGGAGATTTGAAGTGAGGCAGAATTGAATTCAAATCTATAACCTCCCTGCTTTGTGATTTCCAGAACAACTCTCAACTTCTCTGAGCCTGTTTCCGCCTGGAGACAAGAATATATACTTAGGGCTGTTATGGGGAGTGACAAGGAAAATGACTAAGAATGTGCTAAAGAAATTCGGAAGCATCAGACATTGAAAGCTGTGCACCACCACCTTGGGGTTGTACTAGCCACTCTCCACTTGCTGTCCCCTGATCCACTTTCTGTCCTGCTCTGTGCCCCAGGAGCCTCACCAACATGAAGGATGTCATCCAGCCTCCCTGACCCGCTGGCTTCCAGTCCAGTCCAGCTACTGTGCATTACCAGCAGGACATGGAGGGCAGGAAAAGAACGAGGTTGGGACCGTGGCCCCACTTCTTCCTGACTCGCTGTATTCTTCCCTGGCTCTGATGGTCCGTGGCTACAACTCTGCCAAGTGGCCCCTTTCTCTGTCCCTCCTTCTCTTACCCCTTCAGGCTGAGTCACAGCTTCCTTCTTCCTCGTAGGAATGCCCAGATGCTCCACCATCCTTTGTTGTTTCTCTTACACCTGCCTCTCCCTCTCCAATCAAACTGCCCTCCGTTAAGCCTTTTTGGGTGTGTCGACCTTCCCCAGCTGATTCCAGTGCAGCTCGTAATTGGACCTACCAGCATCTTCCATGCTCACCCAGCTGTTCTCTACCTTGAAGACACCTGGGCTCCCAGCTCTGCCACCCCTGCTGGCTGAGTCCCTGTGGCTTTGGCTCCCTGAGGAGTTGCAGGAAGAAGCTGGTGAGAACAGGAAGGGTCAGGATGAAGCAGAAGGAGCTTCATCTTGCACCCGCTTGCTGCCAACGTCCCTCCGGGCACACCCGGCAGCCTGATGGGGAAAGGCCTGCCCTGGCCCTGGGACAGTTGGCCAGGAGTGGCCTTTATCCACCACACCTGGAACTCACCAGTGGCTTTGCCTGAGCTGTGGAAGCGCTGGTTTAATTAAGGATCTTAGGAGAGAATTCTCTCTTGTTATTTTCTGAATAAATTAAGGAAGTAACTTTGATGCAATATCATTTTCATCTAATCAGGAACATTCTGAAATTACCATATTGTTTTCCATTAGAAATCCTATCAGCCCCCAAATCAGATAACCAGGCTGGAGGCTGCCAAGGCCCCTCTGTCCTGGGGCGGGTGCATGCTGCGGGGACACAAGTGACAAAAAATGGACTTGCCACTCCTGCCAGGATCCCTTGTTGAGTTCATGAGACTGCTCCTGGCTCTCAGCAAAACTCCTCAGCTCCGGCCAGGGCTGGGGAGGGGTCTCCCAGGTCAAGGGCAAAGGGGAGGGGCCCAGTGAGTCTTGCAGAGCAGGTTGGGTAAGATGGGAACCTGCCCAGGAGCTTCTTGGCAGTTCAGCTGGGAAAGAGGAGAGGTCAGGCTCTTTATCTTGAGCCCCCATTCCCACCCCCACCCCCACCCCAGGCAGCCTAACAAGGAAGGGGGCTCATAGGCCCCCAGTTGGCACCAGGAGAAAAAAGAAGGAGGTCTCAGAAGGGATCCAGCCTCTCAGAAAAGGCCGAAGACCGCCCACGCAAGGTGGGGCCAGAGGCTGCTGGGAATTTGCAAAATTTCCCCACAAAGCTGATTTCCCATCTCTGACAAAGCTCCCTGAAGGCTTGAACTGAGGGTGTCAAGATCAGAGTCATGCAGGGACTTTTGGGAGGATCCCAGGGCTGGACCACCCTCTAAGGAACCGCACTGCCACTGTCCTCATCTCCTCCTCCTTGAGGGCGCTCCCCAACCTGTCTCAGCAGGTGAGAGCTGAGGCCACTGAGAGGAAGGTCCAGGGCTGGGCAGCCATGTGCTGAGAGAGACCCAAGTCCACCCTTAAGGAAAGAGGGTGATTGCTTTTTTTTTTTAGAAGTGCCTGGTGATTGAGTCAGAATCTCTTTTCGTTGGTCTGTTTATCCCTATTACTTTGCTCAATTTCTGTGACTTGAACTCTAGTTTCTCTCTCTCTCTCCTCTTCTGTCTCCTCTCTCCCTCCCTTCCTCCCTTCTCCTTCGCTCTCTCTTCCTCTCTTCTCTTCACTTCTCTTCCCTAGCTTTCCTCTCCCCTCCCCTCCACTCTCCTCTTCTTTCCTTCCCTCCCTTCCCCTTCCCTGCTCTCTTCTGTCTCTCTCTCCCTCTCTCCTCTGTCTACTTCCCACCATGCTTCAGGCCTTAGAGAAGCCAAGAGCCTTACCTAGAGCCGAATGGGGACAACCTCCACCCCACCCTTGAGATATAGATGCCTTGCTCAGCATCTCCCAGAGCCAAAGCTGGAAAACAAGGGGGTGGGAGATGCCAGGGAGGAATCTGAGCCTCTCCACACACTCCTGATGCTGCCCCCAAACCAAGAGGACACGACCAGGTGATGTCAGATGTCACCCATCCAAAGCAAGTGTGAAGGAGGAAAACAAGAGGGTGGAAGAGAATGACAAGAGGACAGCCACCACGTGGCAGAGAAAAGTGTGTGTGCAGGCAGATGGGGAATGAACAGCTGGGGAAGGGTCCAGGGAGGGTGGAATTAATTCCAACAGAGTGGGAGCCAGCCTGAGGATCTTGCCCAGCCCCAGGGGTTCCTTGAAAGTGGTGAGTTATTCTCCTTTACTCAGGGCCCCAGACCTCAGCAGAGGGCCAGGCATGTGGACAGCCCAGGAAACATTTGCTGAACTGAATACCGTGTTTCCCCGAAAACAAGACCTACGCAGACCACTATTTTAATGTAATATAAGACCAGGTCTTATATTAATTTTTGCTCCAAAAGACGCATTAGAGCTGATGGTCCGGCTAGGTCTTATTTTGGGGGAAACATGGTAATAACTCAGAAAACAACACGCACTGTGATATAGCCATGTCCTATATAAGCACGTGGAGGAAAGGAGACTGGAACAGCTCAGATCTACACGGTGGGGAGGCGGGGAAATGCAGCCACTAGGAGACGCTCTGGAGAGCAGGGTTAATGGCCTTGGCACTGGGGCAAATGCTGTCTGTCTGGCTGGGTTTGGGCCCACAAACATAGAGCATGCCCAGGAAAGGCCAGCAGCTCACAGGTAGACCCATTTATTCATCACACAAAGGTATCTCAAGTGGCTGTTTATGCAATGCTCCTGGGTGAGGTCTCACCTCCTGTGAGTGATGTGCACGGAGGTGGTGGGCACAAGTGTGGGGAGATTGAGAGTGGGTGCGGTTGTAGACCAAGTGGGATGATGAGCATGTGTGGGAAGGACTTGAGCGTGCCTTTAGGTTTAAGCGGAAACAACTGAGTAATAAGACAGAGCCGGGACAGTGGGAGGGGTCCAAGGGCAGCCCCCATCCAGCTGGCTCAGGACCAGTTCCTGTTGCCACTGCTTATCTCACTTTCTGCTCTAGCCACTCAGGGCTGGGGTACTTTCTCCTAGAGACCTTGCCCACAGATTTCCAGGACCCCCCACAGCTCTGGGGTGCTCATCCGCCCTGAGCCCAGGCAACCACTTGACATTGACAGCCTATCTTACCACAATGGGCTCAATCTGAAGTTACCAAGAAGTGTTTTAATATATTTGGCTCCGTGAAGACTTCCCACAGTCTCTTCTGGGCTTTTCCGCTTTGATTTCCAAATCAGCTCTTGCTAGCATGTGGCCTCACACACAGTAGGTGGCCCTGCGGGACCTAGCTCTTCCTGATTTCCACCTCCCACCCGAGCTGAGACAGGTCTCTGAGCTCCCTTGGTCATTCGGCAGTCACAACTTTCATTCATTCTGGACCAATGTCTAGCACTCAATTTCAGTTCTGAATTGCTCTCCCCAGCCCCAGCCCTCCCTCCCTGCTGCTCCCCCAAATGCCCTAGCCCCAGGGAGCCAGAGAAGGGCTGGGATCCCCTTAGAGACCCCAGGGTTCACCCCCAGGCAGCCAATGGGCTGCTCCCAGAAGAGGTACCCAGTTCCTGACCTGAGCCCTGGTTGGGACTCAGCCAGCACATAGGGACACCCCTGCCATGGCTGGCTGAAGCTTGTTGGCTAAGCCAGCCTGGGGGTGCCTGGGAGCTGGCAGGGAGGGTGGCCTGACAGGGCTCAGAGAGCAGGCACACCCTGGGTGAGGTCACGCCTGCTTCACACCTCTGGTATTCTGGCTGATCGCTATCTCCTCCCCCAGCCCTCAGGTTACTCCTCAGAGATGCAGGTAGAAGAGGTGCTGATACTGCAGATAAGGCCGGAGGCAAGACAGGGCTGCAGCTGAGCCCGGCCGGCCTGTCTGGGCTCCCAGCACCACCTCCCCCCACCTTCTGCCACCCACCAGATGGACAGAGACAGAGAGGGCTGGCTGTCCCATGGGAGAGATATTTGTTCCCCAGTGCGCCACCTCCATCAGGCTAGACCCTGTCCCATGGCTGGGTGTCCTGGGAAGGCCCCTACCTCCTACTTCTCACCCGGGAAGCTGGGCTAGGAAGAGGGAACATGGGGTTGGGGAACAGCTTCCCAGAGGGCTTTCCCCTTGGGAACACACTTAGTCACCTCTCACCCCACCCTCTGGGTCTCCTCATCTCTACTTCAACCAAACTTCAATAATTCCAGTAGCCTTATCAATAGGGAATCACATGATTGATCATGCAAATGTTAGAGAATGGAAGGATGAGAATCATACACTGAGATTGTCCCAGGCAAACCAGATATATGGGTTCCCTGATTCTTGAGCCCCCACTGTGTGCTGGACCCCAAAGAAGACATGTGGGCATTTTAATAAGCTCAGGCCTGGGGTTCTCAGGAACCAGAGAAGTGTTCAGCCCTGGATCCGTCCTTGTAACAGAATGGTAGGGTGGGGGATGGGACTCCCTAGGGATCAGAAATGGGGGACAAATACCAGCAGCTTGCAGGAGACTAGGTTATGTTTCTTATTCTCTTAACTACCCTCATCCCTGGACTGGTCCCTAAGTCAGGGAAACTGAAGCCCTAAGACGGTGGCAGGCCACACTTTTGGGGGGCACATGATCTTCCTGGGTGACTGACTTCCTCACCCCTTCCACCCCATCTTCGTACCCCACCTCACATACACCTCCACTCCTCCTCCTGTCTGCCTCCTTCATCCACTGGAGTTAAGCCAGTGCTGCTCAGAGTGGTCCCCTGGGAACTCATTAGAAAAGCACATTCTTAGGCCCCACCCCAGACCTACTGAGTCAGAAACTCAGATCTGAAGCAGTTAAGAGCACTGCTTTACTCCTCAAACTTTAACAGCTGTACAGATCACCTGGGCATCCTATTGAAGGGCAGATGATGGAAAGGGGAATGCAGACTATGGTCAGGACATCTGGGAGAGGCCTGATAGTCTGTATTTCTTAGAAGCTCCCAGGTGAGGCCGATGGTGCTAGTTCACAAAGCACACCTGGAACAGCAAGGCCCTGGGCACCCTGGTTCTCAGCCCTGGCTGCACTTAGAATCACCTGGGGAGCCTTTCAAAACACCAGTACCTGGGCCCTGGCTCCAGAGATTCTGATTTAATTGATCTGAGGTGAGACTGGGGCATGGGTAAGTTTTAAAATCTCCCTGGGTGAGTCTACTACACAGACAAAGTTCTCAGCCCAGGGTGGTGAGACATGCTCGGTACACATACAGCCCATGTCCCCACTCACCCTCTGGGATGCCCTTCTTTCTTCGGTCCTCCTGTCCCCTCCCACCTCTCCTTGCCCACATCTGCAGTCCCTTGACGTGCATAAGCAGAGGCACATGGACATACAGAGGCTTACGGACAGACTGACACGCACACGGGGGCAAGCAGGCAGGCGGTCGGCTGCAGGCATGAGGGTGCACACCCAGGAAAACACAGGCAGGGACAACCCACTGGGATGTGGTTGGTGCAACAGTAATGGCGGCTTAAATGGTTAAAAATAATTGCAAAAACCACAATTACTTTTTTTCTTTATAAATTTTATTGGGGAACGGTGTGTTTCTCCAGGGCCCATCAGCTCCAAGTCATTGTCCTTCAATCTAGTTGTGGAGGGCACAGCTCAGCTCCAAGTCCAGTTGCCGTTTTCATTCTTTAGTTACAGGGGGCGCAGCCCACCATCCCATGTGGGAATTGAACCGGTAACCTTGTTAAGATCTCGCGCTCTAACCAACAGAGCCATCCAGGCTCCCAAAACCACAATTACTTTTGCACCAACCTAATATATGTTTTGCAAGCACCACAGGTCTATATAGATAGATGGACACACATACACACACCAACACCCCAAACCTGCAGGAGTGCACACCTGCCACAAAGGACTCAAGGACCTCCTCTGTCTGTCTCCAGTGGTGAGGCTCTTTGTCCTATTGCTCCAGACTGGGGCCTACGTACGCCTGTCCTGGACAATGTCAGCAAACAGGAAGGCTAGGCTTAGCCCCTCCTATCACTCAGCACCCCGGCCTCTCTCGGCTAAACATAGATCTCCCAGGGAGCCATTACTGTCCTGTGGCCCCAAGGGGCCCTGGGAGCCACATCTACCCAGGCCAACCACAAAGGGGCACTGCCTCCAGGAGACTGACCCTTTCTGAGGTCTGTGGGTGTCTTCAGCCCCTCAGCTCATCATAGTGTGGCTGTGTTGGGGCCTCCTTTGAATTTAAAATCCTGCGCCCCACCACACCCCCCACCCTGCACGCTGGGGCCCTCCACAGACAGACCTGATTGATGACTCGGGGGGAACGCGGCTGCTGCAGGCCTGTTTTATGATGTCATTAGGCAGCTTCGGCAGCGGGAAGGAATCCCTCCTGACATCATAAAGGACTTGATATTTCGCTAATGTTATCTTGGCGGCGTGTCGCCCTGACATTTTCTCTTTGCAGCACTCCCCCCAGGACCAGGAGTTGTCTAACTACAGCCTGGAAAAAATGCAAAACAGACAAATGCACCCTCGGGGGACAGCAGGAGAAAACTAATAGACCAGTCCCTGGCTCCCCACCCACGGAGGTGGTTTAGGTGGGAAGCATGATGTGTTTGTCAAAGGGGACCCAAGGCTGCCGTCCTCCTGCAGTCTCTCCCGCCTTAGACCGTCTCTGCTCCACTGCAGGAGGAAATCAGGTGCTGAGGTTCCAGAACCACCCAGAGGCTCTGTGACTTGCCCTTCTGGGCCTCAGCTACCCCGTCCACACCACGGGCGTGTTGTCCCAGATAATTTCAAAGACTGTCTTGGGCTCTGTTGAGGCCCTTGAAGCCATGGGTGAGGGTGACAGTGCCACAGAGGTAAGAAGAGGGACCCCATCCTAGTCTGGGATCTGAGGGGGAAGGCTGGGTTTGCAATCCCACACCCCCAGGAGTGGTTTTGAGGGGCGGTCTCAGGATAGCAAGAGGTTTTCCCAGCCTGAGGCCCAGTGTCTTCAAAACATCAAGATCGGTTACTGGTTCTGAAGCAAAACTGAGGTGCTATTGGTGCAAATTCCTTGCATGGGCAAGCAGAAGCCAGCAGAAAGTCACCATTCGCTCATTCTCAGGTGGCTTCGGCGACTCAGGGCTGGGTGAAGGAGAAAGATCCAACAGTCATGGGGATCTCCTAGATCCACCTCCAAAAGGACCTTGGGTTATATCAATCCAAATCCTTTCCCTCCAGCAGCAATCACCCACACCACCCTGAGTGCAGAATCCCTCAAAGACGAGCTTCCAGCTCACCACTTCCAGAGATGGGGAGCTCACTCCTTTCCCCAGGCAGCCCAGCCATCTCCCTCCCTGTGGCTCCCCCCAAGCAGTTTGAACTTCACCTCCTGGGCATGGTGGGACATGGCTGTTCCCTCTATCCTGGGACCCTGTGAAGATATGCACAAACACCTTCCCCTGACCCCCACCCTCCAAATGTGCAGAAGGAGCCAGCATTTGTGCTGTTTTCAGAGAGTGAAATATTTGTCTTCAAAAAGCATAACTGAGCATTTTAACCTGGGGTCCATGGTTAGAACTGCAGTTCAATAAAATGAGTTTCCTCTGCAATCCTATGTATCTTATTTTAGGCAGTTAAAAACTCTATTTGAGAAGCGTCCATAGGCTTCACCAGACTGAAGTCCACGACTTAAAAAAAAAAAAAAAGTTAAAAATTCTGTTCTAGAACCCAGACAAAGCCACTTTAGCCGTGAATGTGTCAGGTTGGGGAGATCATTCTGGCCTGAACATGTCTCCCAGCCTGGGACCACCCCTCCTCGCCACGTCTGAAGAAACTACTTTAAAAATAAAGCTGAAGAAAGCCAAGACCTGCTCCCAGGTTGGACCTTCACCACTATGTTTCCTCTGTGCCCTGAGGTCACTAGACCACTCAAATCCCAGACTCCTGGATCTGACCTGAACAGGCTACCCAACAGACATTGATATACCTACTGAGGCATGAGCACTGTTCTACAGGGGCATGACCCAATCCTGGCTTCCAAAACTTCTCACCAGGTAAGGTTGACACACTCCAGTCACACCCTACTGTCCACCCATCCCCTGCACCCCAGGGACTTCCTACATACTTGGCTCTGCCCATGCCGCTCCCTGGGGCTGAGTGCCTAACCCATAACCTTCCAGTAGCTAACTCTCCCTCAGACTTCCGGCATCCAGCCAGACTACCTACCTTCGTCTGAGTGTCCTTATTCCCTTGGGAAGGCCCAGCTGAGCAGGAGCCTCCAAGAAGGACCACCTCGGCCTTGGATTCACTTGCAGCCGTGGTGTGTGGAGATCAAAGCGAATGCCAGGGAGCAGGGAGCCCTGACCCCTGGCTGGCCTGTGAGAACACACTGTTCATTCTCAGACTGAGTCAGGAATCAGCTCCAGAGCTGCAGGGGAACAATAACCTTTGATTCCTGAGTTGGTAGACAACCACTCCTAAGCTGTACTCTCCAAAATGAGGAGCAGTTCATTCATTCAACGAATATGTATTGAGTGTCCATTACTTGTCAGGCACTATTCCAGTGATGAAAACAAAGACAAAAGTTCCTGCTCTCACAGAGCTTACACTCTCTTGGGGAGACACAAGCAACTCAAAAAATAAAGAAGTAAAAATGTGATATGGTATACGAGAGGGTGATAAGCGCCATAGATAAAAATATGTCAGAAAGAGCAGGGTGTTCCTCATAGAGAAGGTGACATTTGAGTAGAGACCTGAAGGGAATGACAAAGGGAGCCATGAAGATATCTGGGGGAAGAGCATTCCAATAAAGGACAGAGCACATGCAAAGGTCCTGAGGCAGGAATGTGGCTGACACATTTGGGGAACGGCAGGAGGGTAGTGTGGTTAGAGAGAAGTGAGATGGGGAAGGATAGCAGAGACAGTGACAGGTGGGGAGGTTGATCATGTGGGACCTTGGCTTCCACTCCAGGTGAGATGGAAACCACTGGACGTTCTGAGCAGACAAATGATATGATATAACGTGAGCGTTAACCAGAGTGTAGAGAACAGGCCCTTGGGGAGAGAGGGGAAGATGACGGCGCTCGGCCCGCTGCCATGGCAGTGGAAGTGGAGGGAAGTGGCTGGGTTCTGGGTGTATTCTGAAGCTGCAATGATACTCGCCAGGCATTGCCCCTGGCCCTGTGCACCGTTTTCTCACAACCATCCTATGGAGTAGGTCCTTTATCCCCATTGTACAGAAAAGGAACCTGAAGTTCAGAAAGGTCACACAGCCAGTGAGTGAGCTAGTCAACCAGGCTTGTCCAAGCTGCTTCACATCTCACCTCAGTGCCTGCCTGGTGAGGATTCCAACAGGGAGGACATCCAGCCACAGACCCCAAGAGACGGGAACAAAGTTAGGACAGTGACCAGCTGAAAACTTCACGCTCATTTGGAATTGTTCAGAAAATGTCATCTTAACATGCTTTCTCTTCACATTAAAGCTCAAATGATACTTATTGGTGTTAAGCGTTTTTTTTTCATTTACATAGTTTCCAACTTTGAATCAATCTTTTTGTTTTAAATTTCATCCAAAATCATCAGTGAAGGGAGAAAACTGTATGGAGAGAGGAGACATTTGATAATTGCAAAATATGAGCTAGGGCACCTTGTTCTTACAAGAATCATCCATCAGCTCTCATGTTCCAACACAGCGGTGGACCAGGCCCTGGGTTGCGAACCTGGGGCAGGCAGAGATGACTTTGACCCGGTCCCTGCCAGGTGGAAAGGAAGTGACATGTACAACCAGAACATGAGAAGAACCGTATCCAGGGTGAGGCTGCCTGGGAGTGACCCAGGTAACTGAGCAGGGAGGTCCAGCCAGCAGGTCCTTGTCCAAAACACCAAGTGACAGCACCCGGGGACATGGGAGTCCTGGACGCTACAGCCACACAGAAAAGACCACAGGGAAGACCAGGAGCTGCTGCAGCCATGTGAAAGATTCCATCCTGCTCACCTTGATACAGCCATGCCTGCATCCTGAAGTAACACCAACATAGGGTTTCGGGGTGGGAATTCCCACCTGTTCTCAGGAATTTTTCTCGCTTTCCCATTCCCAAATCCCAAGATACAAAGTGTTTTCTGTTCTCCACAATGAATCGTTTCCACAAAGTGACAGCCAATACTACCAACCACCTGGGTTCAAGGAGCCGATTTTCCCAATTTCCCAACCAACTTTTCTCAGGATTCGGGAACGGAAAAGCGAAAAAAATTCCCAAGAATGGGCAGGAATGCCTGCCCAGAAACCCTACCAATACCCTCACAGGAAGACTTGCACACCCAGAAATGCACGAACGTGTGAGCACAGCCCCAGAGAACTCACTGGCACACGCACATGGACAGACTTATAGATGTGCCTGACACGCAGAGAGGCACAGAGACACTGGAAAGAACACAATGCCGTATAGTGATGCTTGTATGGAGGCCGCCAGACAGGTGTGGCCCCACCTCCACAAATACTGACAGTGGTGGTCAGACATACACCGATATGAACACGCCTGTGCAGATCCTGAGAGATGTGAACACATGGAAACCCACAGATACAGGCAGAAATGTACAGACACATACATGGGTCCTGACAGATATATACATGCAAGAACTTCACTTATGCAAAGACGAGCAGGGACACATACATAGGTACACACTGACACACAGACACACCTTGACACATAGATGTGCACAACTACATGGATGCACCTCTTCTTGTACCGATATGTGATGCATAGACACACATTTATAAAGACACATGTTCCCAGATGTATCCTCACACACACACACACACACACACACACACACACACACACACAAAGGCACTCTCAGGGACACCGGCCGACATGTTCAGGCATGGCCTGCAGCCAGGCACATGCACAAGGCTAGGCTCTGTTCTGAGCTCAGGCCTAGGTTCTCAGCATCCCCGAGCTGCTGTTCTCAAGCCAGGTCCTCTCCTGACCCACTCCTGCCAGCTGCCTCGCTTTGGCTAGCTCCCTGGTGCTCAGGCCCTCCCACCATCCCTTCATCTGCCCATTGGCCCTGGCCCAGGCCCCAGGCTCCAGGATGGCAATTGCCCCAGATGCCGACTCAGCCAAATTTTACACCCAGAAGTGGAGCCAGGCCAGCAAGGCTTGTTGCAGCCCGCTTGGGGCATCAGCACGGGGGTGGCAGGAGAAAGCCAGGATCCTGTAGTGGCAGAGAGAAGAGCAGCCCCAGCTGCTGTGCAGGCCTGCCTGGCAAGGCTGCCAGCTTTCTCCTCTCTAAGTCATCCACCCTCTGCAGGCCTCAGGCTCCTCACCTCTGAAATGGGACAATACGCTTGCCCCACTGACATGTCAATTCAATATATACATCATCTCCCAGATGACAGAAAAATATTGCCTAACCTTTCCTTGTTTTTTCTTTACAATAACTCTAAGACCTAGGTTTTCTTTCCATTGTTTTAGACTACGTAGCTGAGCCCTGGAAGAGTAAGTCACTTACTCAAGGGAACAGACAGGACAGGAACCCAAGCTCCAAATTCCACATCTTTCATGGTTAGTAAATATGTAGCCCATGAGCTGCCAGAATCCAGTCACTTACCCACAGCAGACATCACTAACCAATCACAGTCTCTCTGTTTGGTGAATTCAGACTTGGCCTCAGGATCCTTCTCAACACACTCCAGGCGGACATAAATCATTGGCCAGAGTTGGCACTGCCATCCTGTCACTGCATCTAGTTCATCTAATTCAGAGGGTGGATATGACAATTCAACGACATCAAGGGCAGAAAGTATTTTGGAAGAACACAAGTGTCGTGCCAATCAAAGGAATTTTAGTACAGTTTCCAAAGGCTGTTCACATCTGAGTCTTTCCAAGTCCCACTACACTGGGGAGAGGATTAGGACAAGACAAGCGCTATCATTGCTCCATTTCACAGAGGAACAGACTGAGGCTCAGGCAAGGTTGTCCAGGGCCACGTAGCGAAGAGACAGAAGTGAGACTGGGACTCAAGCATCGACTCCTGTTTCAGTGCTCTTGGAAGGTCCACAGCCCCAGCCAGACAGGGCAGGCCAGTGTGTGTAGACATGAGGGAGCAGGAGGGCCCAGACTCCTCCCAGCAGAAAGGAATCGACCCTACAACTAATTGGTTCAGAGTGCTTCTTTTGACCCTAATTAGCTATTTGTCATGTCTCCATTTGCATACCAGAAAAGATGTAAATTTGCATATTTGTAAATGAGGCCGGGCCTGGATGTGGGTTCTGGAAGAGCTTGGCAGTTGCTGGCAGGCAGGGAGGCAGCTGGCTCTTGCCACTGAAGCATGGGCCGTGGAACGAGGAGATTTGGAAGACAGCTCCTTGGCTCTGGGCTGAAGGGGCTCTCAAAGGGGGTCAGACAAGATGGCCTGCCTCCCTCTCCTCCCCTGGGGCTGAGTGGTGGGCACGGAGAATGGGTGAGCCTGACGCTGCTATTTGGATTGCTGAAACAAGGAGAGGGGAGTATAAAGTAATTTCAGGACGCTCTGTGCTGGGAAGCCTTCTGTTCCCGTCCTTGGATAGAATCTGTAACACTCGCAAAGGGGGGGACGTCCCCCTCCACCTCGCTAGAGAGGAAAAGGTTTGGGAGGGAAGGAAGGTCAGGGAGAACCGCACCCTAACATACACACACTCTCTGTCTCTCCCAGACTCTGAGGCACACATACACTGTACACACATCCACAATTTACTGACACATACACACTCACATACACACTCACGCATACAAGCCTCCCAGGAGCCCCCCAGAAGCACCCTCACACCCAGCACCCCCAGACACATAGAGATGCACATGAAACTCTAACTGGAGAGGCACATTCGCACATGCAGACATTCCCAGACTTCCCGCCACATACACATTCACGCCCTTACACATACAGACACACACTCAAACACTTGAACATAGATGTAGGCATACAGACTCCCTTAAGCTGTGCGTAAATATTTACATACACACACACATATACACATGCCACACACAAGCACATCCTTGCTAAGACCCAATTCCCTGGCAAATTCTGGAAAATCTGACCTCTCTACCAGAGTTTCTGGGGCCCCTTTGGGAAGAGACAAAGGAAACTAGGTAGGCATCCTTCCTAGAAAAGGAGCAGGTGTATCCCCAAGGACTTGATCCCAGTAGGGATTGGTTCCTTCTCTAGGAAAGCAATGAGTAGGGAATGCCCCGGTCCGTCTGGGCTTTGATCTAGGGTTTGCAGCAGGGTCTGGGTGGGTCTTGACAAACAGGAGAGCATGAGAGGCAGGGGGCGAGGAAGCCATCATATGTTGATGGGACCTGGGCCATGCATTGAGCAGGAAAGCCTCAGTGCCTCAGAATTTCCACGTTGACCTCAGAGGCCAGTGTGGAATGGGGTGGCCCAAGCTGCTGCACCTTCAGGCCTGTAGGCACTAAGATGCCAAGTTCAAAGGGAGTCCTAGAGCCATGAGGTTTCCCAGGCTGGGGGCTGGTGCTGATACTGAGGCCGGGAGGCCCAGGGTCGGGACCAAATCCTTCAACCACTATTCCTGTTGCCAGCACCTCCTCCCCAATGCCTGCATCTCAAAAGGCAAGCTAAATAGCTCCGTATTTGTAAATTAAATATAGCTGCACTCCAGCTTTCCAAAGAGCTGGGAAGGAGAGAAGAAGAGAGAAAAGGAGAGAGAGAGAGGAAGAGAAGAAAAGCTGCCGCCCTCAGGAAAGTCTGGCTGGTACAGATTGCCTGAGTCATGAATATTCATCTGGCGAATGAGGAGAGCGGGAGTTTGCATAACAGCTCCACCCACCCAACTGAAAGAAATGTCACCGCCTTTGCCAATAAAGTGCCAAAGGAAGCCGGTGGAGGCTGCCAGCCAGACGGTGCCAAACTGCTGACTTCCACTCGCAGGCGTGGAAAAAGCACATTGTTTCCGGCCCAGGGAGCTGCCACTCGGGGCTGGGAGAATGGAACTGGCTGCTGGGAGAGAACCAGGAGGAAAAGTTTCGCTCACCACCCACGGGAAGCCTGGTGGGCAGAACCCCTGGGCCACAACCCTCCCTAAAACCCCTCCAAAGAGAGGCTCAAACCTGATTGATCGAGGGCACCCATTCTAGCCAACCACCAAGAACCCGGGTCCCAACTGCAAGAGCTCCACGCTTGGGACACCCTTAAAGAAATCTCAAGCGCGTTCTCATGAGTCCTGGGTGGTCACTAGAGACCAGGAGAGAAGGGGACAAACTAGATGTCACTTTGGGACCTAGAAGTCCATAGTAACCTTGACTCCATTTTGCAGAAGGGAACTCCCCAAACTGCAGGTGACTGTTTTCCTCCCTGGGTCACACTCACTTCCAAGACCCAACCCTACTGTCTCTTATTCCAAGAAGTCCCCGACACCCTTCCCCAAGATAGACTCCATCTCTCCGTCCTCAGTAACCCCAGTCCTGAAAGTTTGCCACGATGCCAGCCCTTTTCCTGCCCCCAGCTTTTTCCTCCCTCTGGGCTGTGAGTGCTGAGGTCAAGAGCTGTGGCTGATTAATCGTTCTCAGTATCCCAGCCCAGCTGAGAGTCAGAGAAGGCATCTTGAGCAATTTGTTGAACAGAGTCATTTCCTTCCATCCATTCCCGTCCCTATGCCTGTACCTGGCCCAGGGTCCTTCCTGCTGCCCTGAATTATGCTTGCCAAGTCCCTGGGAGTTGACACCTCCTGACCTGGCAGCCCAATCTGAGCCCATTAGGATCGGAACGGGCACTGAGTGGCTGGCCTCCCATCCTCAGGCCGCGCTCCCCCAGAGCCAAGTGGTTCCAGGTCCCCCTGGCATCCCATCCTTAGGGTGGCACCCACAAACCCTCCTGCCTGCCCGCCAGTCTGCCACAGCTGGATCCTCCAGTAATTACCCAAATGAATGGAAGAAGCAGAGCTGGAGAGAGGATGTTCTCTTAGTACAGAAAAGCAATTAGGGCTGTGGGCGTCTCCAGCTGCTGCTCCTGTTATGTAAAGTTTGGGATGTGTATTTGGGACTTAATGAGGATATTTATGTGTTCGCATCTTACCTTCACAGGCTGTTCATTTCAAGCATCCCAAGTATTCTTGGGACAAGTATGCAGCAATACAAGCCGGGCAACAGGCTCCAAAGGAGCGGTACCACCTCCGGGTAAACAAAGAGCTCCTTTCCCAGACTCATGGAACCCCAGAAATCAATGATGACAGCCACCTGGGTCCAGCCAGGCTTCCTTCTACAGCACCCCTGACAAGTCCACCCTCCACTTGAGGCCTACAGGGGCAGGGATTCCTTTACTGCCTCTGTCATGGTAAAAAGACCTACAATTGTTGCAAAGTTCTTCCTTGAACTGTGCCAAAATCTGCCTCTTTCCCACATCCCCACATCTGCACAAAAACTGCCCTTGGGACCGTATGGGACATATCACGCCCTCTGCTCCAGGTCAGCCATTAATCGTGCAGGAGGTAAATTGCTGTTAAATTGAAAAAGTTTCTGTGGCTGAATAAGTTTGGAAAAATTCTACGTCAAAGTTTCTTTGCTTCAGGACTTCTCAGAGCCTTTACTGTGCTCTCATAACGTATTTGCTGTAGAACAACCTCAAGTAACTAGGGTTTCAAGGAGCACATTTTAGGAAACATGGCTTCAGCAGGTTAAAAGCAAATGTCTAATTTCTTGGTTTGCGGTGCTTCAAGCCTTCCTCCTAGACTGGGCGTGATTCCTGGACTTCTCCCCATCCAGGTCATTTTCTGTAGGTGAGCTCTGCCCTTGTGGCTGCATTCCTCCACTGTTCCAGACAAGCTCTGGCCACTGAGAGTCCCCCAGTCTTTACCTTCTATATCTAGGACCCCATTCTCCCATTGATGGAATCAAAACACACTGGAGGAGACACAGCAGCTGAATCACACTGTCTTTCCTAAAAGTCCTCCCAACAAGTCACAATGGAACCTCAGCTCCTTATTCTGCTCTCTGGCCCTGCACTGAAACCCACAGCCAGACCCCACTCTATGCCAGGTGTTCCAGACAATGGGGTTCCTGCTCTGCCTTCCCTGGACAGCCAGATGGTGGGCCACAGTGAGCCTCCAAATATCTGTGCATTAACTAGTAATTCACACACAGTTGGGCTTTTTTCACAGTCTCCCAAAGCATAAATTTGTTCAAGCATCTCGTCACCTCAGACTCACAGACTCTCTAATCGTCCTGGGCTCCGGGCCCAGAAGTCTTCCCAGACCAAGGCCATCGTCCACACCTGCACTGGGTGGCCCTGGATCCACCAGACCTCCCCTCTCCTGCACCTTTAGTCACCACCCACCCCCCCGTGCCTTCCTCCTCATCACCCTTCAAGTATGTGTTCAAGCCCAGGCATGGAAAATAGGTTCACCTCACTGGCCAAGTCCATTAGATTGCTAGTGGCTCCCTGGCCTGACTGCTGGGAGAAAGATTTTGAGATTTCCTCCGGGCTCGGCAGAATGATTAGTGATGCCTGCTGGTGTTGGGGAGTGGACAAGGTGGCACATGTGCCAGTTATTGCCATCCCTGATCAAGGCTCAGTCCCTTTCCCTCAAACCTGCTCCCCCAAGCTGGAACCCTCCTTTCTCCCATGACAAACTCTCCCACACACACCCACGTAGAGCCCCACTCTCCCACCGAAACTGCTCTCTCTGAAGTCACCAACGAACTCCTATTTGTCAAGTCTGTGCCCTCTACTTGGTCTCCGTACCTTTACAGCATTAGATATGGTTGACCTTTCTCTAGACGTTCACCCCTGTCCCCACGGAATTCTGAGGCATTCTATGCTCCTGGCTGTCCCTCGCCTTCCTGACCACTCATCCTGTTGCTTCTCCCAGCTCATAAATGTGGCCGTGTACCAGGCCCAGGTTTTTGGCCCTCCACTCCTGTACCTCCTCTCCTTCCCTCTGAGATCTCCTCCACAGCTTCATCCTTGGGGAAAGGCCCCTGTGCCTCTGTGATCAGTCTCTGCTGCCCACCGGCCGCTGCCACAAGCCAACGCCCTGAAAACCCCACGCCTCTCCCTTCCTCCAGAATCAACTCCTGCTCTGGGCTTTTCACCATGCATAGAATCGAGTTCTTGACTTTCATCTTGACTCCTTAACAGCTTGACTTCACTAAATCACCATTTGATATTTATCTAATTTCCAAAATGAAGAGAGCATTATTATTTGTTCTGATTGAAAAACACATATCCTCATTATTAAAAAAAAAATCAAACCATTATTTTAAAGTATGTAAAAGAAAGTAAAAATCACCCAAAATCCTAACTCCCAGATATAACCACTCCTAGCATTTTGGTGAACAGCCTTCCAGACATATCTCTATGCATATATACACATAGAAATCTATGTATATAATTTTATAGAGGAGAGATTGTATTATACATACTGTTCTCACTGACACCTGCTTTTCTCTCTCAACAATATGTCATAGACATCTTTCTATGTCAATAAATAGAGCTCTACAAAATTATTTTAATCACTTCATAGTACTTCATTGTATATATGTATTATACTTTAACTGGGTCTCTATTGATCATGTAAAATGTTGTCAAGATTTTACTCTCCTAAACAATCTTGAGATAAATAGCCATGTGCATATCTCTTTGCTCATTTTTGCAATTATCTCCTTAGAATAAAATCCTACGAATGAAATTGCTGCAATAAGGGTATGCTATTTCTAATTCTGTCACTCGCCCTTCAGAACACTTACAACAATGGACTTCCCATCAACAGTTCTCTAGCACCTGTCTGTCCACACCCTCGCCAGCCCTGGGTTTTCATGTGTGGCCAAATTGACAGAAGGCAAATGACACTTGTTTTTATTAGCATTGCTTAGATTATTGGTGAGAGTAAATGAATATCTTTTCCTGTGTTTCAGTCATTTGTACTTATTTTCTTTGTGAATAGCCTGTTCATGTCCTTTGCCTGTTTTTTCTAATGAAATATTCATCTTTTTCTTAATGAGTTGTAACAGTTCTTTGCACATTTGCGATCAGATTAAACAATTGTCAATCATATATTTTTTCCATATTTTAACTTTCCTTTTAATGGTCTTTCAGATACTTAAATTTTTAATTTTCATATATTCCAATCTATCAGTCTTTTCTTTTATGATTTCTGGATATCATGTCATGCTTACAAGGACCTTTCCTTCCTGAAGATGACCAAAATATTCATTCATATGTATACCTATATGGTCTTCATGACTTGATCTTATTGGGGTAAGGTGGAAAACCAGTTTGTTTTGTAATGGCTGGCCCATCATCCCAACATCGTTTATAAAATAGTCCATATTGTCCCAACTCAATAGAAATGACATTTTATCGTATGTAAAATTCCCTTAAATGTTTGGATGCATCTCTGGACTCTCTATTCTGTCCCGATGATCTGTCTATTCTTACATAAGAATTTTAATTTTCCTCCCTTTATAAAACATTTTAGTATCTGATAGAGTAAATATTTATCATTTTTCTTTTTCAGAATTTTCCTGACTATTCTTGGTTTTCTTTTTTCCAGATTAGCTTTAAAATTATTTTGTCAAATTCAAAAGAAAATAAAAAGAATTCCTGTTGGGGTCTTGATTAAATTATCTTAATTTTGTACATAGATTTAAGGAGAATTGGCAGCCTGATAGTATTAAATCTTTCCACCCAAGAACTAGGTATGTGTCATATTTATTCAAGTCTTTCATATCCGTCAGCAGAGTTCTCTGGTTTTCTTCGTGTAAATTCTCCATGTTTCCTATGCAGTTTATTTCCAAGTATTTTGTGTTATTCTCTTCTTGACACGGTGGCTGAGGCCTTTCACTGGACCTTCCAGATAGTCACTTTATAAACGGAAATGATACTTGTTTTTGTTTGTTGTTTTCTTACTGGTCATTTTATTAAATTCCATTGTTTCCGATTGCTTCTGAGAAATTGTCTTGGGTTTTCTAGGTAAACAGTTACTTATCTGCAAACTATGATGATTTGCTCTCATCCTCCAATATGTACCCTGTCTATTTTATCTTCCTACCTAATTGCAATGTCTAGCACTTTAGGAAAAGTGTTTTCAATTGATAACAACAGCTACCCTGGTCTAGTTTCTGACTCTAATAAGAATATATCTAGGGTTTCACCAGCTTAATGTCTCTTATCCATCATTTGCAGTCCTGTGACCACTGTTTTAGTCTAGCCCATATTATCCTCTCACCTGTGTTATTACAAATATGAGGAATAAGAGCACAGGGTTTGAAGTCCAATGAGCTGTGTTCAAGTCCTGATGGCTGTTTACTAATGATGTGACTGGTCAAGTTACTCAAGATCTTTGAAACACGGTTTTAAAAGTAATAAAAAGAGGGGTGGTTGTAAGAATTAGGCGAGACAATACACACACTGTGCACAGTATCAGTAAATGATCATTTTTGTTAATTCTCAGCTCCGCAATTCTCCTTCCAACCCAACCTACATCCCACAGTGAGGTTGATCTTCCCAAAATACCACTGTGTTCACATGGCCACTCCCCCCGCCCCCACTACACACAATCTTCAATGATTCCCCGTTGACAATGGAATCAAGTCCAAATTCTTAACCTTGTGTCTGAGTTCTTCTATTATTCAACCCAAAACTTCCTTTAGCCTCATTTCCTGAAGCCACTTGCCACCCCATCTATCACACACCCCTACCATACCTTTACTCCAGCCCAGATGTTCTCCTTACTACTGGCTGCCTGTTACGAGGCAGACTCCCACTCTCCAGACTGCTGTCACAGATCCATCCATCAGCCCCTTTATCAGCTTTAGTGGCAAGGAATACAGAAAGGGAACCCCAATTGCTCTAAACAGTGGATTTATTAGCTCACTCAACTAAATAGTCCAGACACAATAGGTTTCAGGCACAGCTTGATCAGGGCTGAGATGCCATTTTTCTGTGATTTTTCCAGGCTCTTCCCACTTCCGTATGTTGACAGTAGTCTCAGATTGTCTTCCTAGTCACCAAATGCCCCCTAGGAATTAAGACCACATGCTTCCTCATTCAAATCCAGACAAAGAGATTGCTGTCTTTTCCCCAGCCATCTAACAAAAGTTCTGAACTTTAAAAAAAAAAAAGTTCTGAGCTTCTGTCTGACTGGGCCAACCTAAACTAATCCCTATGACCAGGGGAATGTGTGTACTGATTGGTTTACAACCAATAAATGTGCCAAGGTTGGCGTGGGTGGATTATCTTGACTGGCTAAACCAATCAAGATTCATCTCCAGAGCCACACACACTCACTGCTGGAGACGGATGGGGTGTTCACAACCTCAATTGCACTAAAACCTCTTCCACTCACGTTTCTGGGACTTAGACTTCCTTTAATACCCAAGTCAAGCCCCAGACCTCTGATAATGTGTCCCCTACCTTTTAGCTCCCAGATTCCACATGCTCTGCTCAACACAGGGTAACTATAGTCATATATAATTTATTGACAAAGTCCTTTGTTCATTCTTCCCAATTAGTAATCACAGAACTGATTCAAGTCTGCAAAAACACTTTATACAAGGCTAGCCCTTTTGACCTTCACAACAATCCTCTGACATTCAGAGTGGTTAAGTGATTTGCTCTATGTCACACAGCCAGAGATGACATGATGACATTGCTCCAGAGTCCTCTGCAGCAATCAATCTCTCTCTCTCTCTCTCTCTGTCTCTCTCTGTCTCTCTCTGTCTCTGTCTCTCCCCCTCTCTCTCTGTCACACACACACACACACACACACACTTCATTCCTCCTCCACTCCCCAACTCAAGCCTGACATGAGATGCAGAAAAACCCTGGCCCCATCTCCTTTTTCCCACTTCACCTCAATTTCTAGAGCTCTGAGACTTTCTCCAAGAAGTACAAAGTTTTCTTGCCAGACAGCAGTTTCTAAGATTTGTGTGACAAGGCCGGGTAAAATTCAAATGACTCTGGGTGATTTAATCTGCTTGGGGCTGGTAAATCAGTTCAACCCAAGCTGCCACAGCCGCCCCAGAAACCCACAAGCTGAGCTGATGATAGGAGCCTATCTGCAGATCTGCAGGTGAGGGCCCAGGAAGCGTGAACTGAGGCCTGGGGAGTTCCCCTCCACTGCACTCAGAATACATTTGGAGGGTCCTCTAGCCTATAGCCCAGAGCCTCTCGCGGCCTACATATTCCACCAGCAAGCATCTCTCTCAAGGAGGCAGCCCCAGTTTTCCCTCCCTCCCCACCCCCCATTGTCAGCACTGTCTCCCAAGTCCACACCGGACTTTTCAGGGGGAGGAGGCCGGCATTGGTCAAGCTTTCACTGAAACTGCGTCCTTGATGTCAGGTCCTTGCACACCCACACACCCATTACTTCATTTCATCTTCACAACAACTTAATGAGGGAGGCATGTCCATCCTCAATTTACAGGTGACTTAATTGAGGCTCCGAGTGATTAAATAACTTGCTCAGGGTGATTACGTAGCTAGCAGGAGGCAGAGCCAAGATTCAAGCCTAGATTCATAAGACTCCAAAATCTTCATGCTTTTGTCTCCACCCCTCTGTGGAGGTCAAGGGGAATAAGAAGATGGCAGCTTTCACTGGAACCACATCATCTGAGAAAAGATTGGGGACCGTCCCTGGTTGAAGGGTAGGTGTTACTTTGACTAATGAAACAATAGTTTTTCCTGTACCAGGCAAATGTCAAAGGAGAAGGTTATCACGCTATGACATACCTACTGTGTGCCAAGCACGTGTGCATATGTGGGTGCCGTGTGCCCGGTGCTCAACACCCATCCACCTAACCATCACCCTGTAAGCGGTAATGTGCTGGCAAACATTTACCAACCAGCCATCTGGAGGAAAAAGCGAGCTCTGATTTGTAGCATTTGCCAATTTCTGTGGTATAAATATGCCCACCACGGTCAACTTCAAACTACCATGGGATGTCGCTGAACACAGAGTTGGGAAGAGCTGCCCTCAATCTGTTCGACAAGCCAGTAGGAACCCACTCCAGCACACCACTGCCTGTAAGAGAGGTTTTATTAAACCCGCTGAACAGACGAGCCCATAAACAAAGGCGGTCAGGCTGGAATCCACTTCTTTATAATTTTCAAAAGTCCACATTCCCTCCACAGCTCTGTGTTCCCTGAACCAGAGGCGATGCCACGAGCCGTGATCGTCTGAGCTCTAATCTCTGAAGTGGGGTACACTCCTGCGAAGTCCTGATGGGCAGAAGAAGACGAGTGGGTGGAAATTCAGCAGGTCAGGGTTCAGCATAAGGAAGAGCGTTCTGAATGCCCTTCTAGATGGACAGCTCCAGGAAGGCAGCATCCGGCGGTGTCTGGCACATAGCAAGTGCTCCATAAATAATGAATGAATACATAAATGAAAGAAAGAGCCATTACATACATGGTCCCTTGGAACCTCAGCTTCCCCAGACCCATAACTGAGTTCATCATCTTTCCCAAAACACCTGTCCCTTGGCCTGTGTTTCTTGTCTCGGGGAATATTACCCAGCCAGGAACCTGGGAGTCCTTGCCCCTCCCTCCCCGTCATTCGCCACATCCAATCAATCACCAAGTCCTTTATTTTCTGCTTCCTCACTTCTCCTTTTCACAGGCTGTCCTCAACATATCCACTCTGCTCCCTTCCTCAGACCATCACCATCTCTCACTGGGCTGACACCACAGCTTCCTAACTGGTCATCCCTGGCCTGGACCCACCCCCAGCCCCGGTCAAATCCATCAACAAAGCTGCCAAAGTGATTTTTCAAAACTGCCCCTGTGAATGAACACCACCAATCCCTTCAATGGCTTCTCATTCCAGAGGATGGAATAAAAGCCCCTTGTCCTCCAAGGTCTGGCTTCATCTCCCTCTCCCATTCGGTCACGTAGTTCTTAAGACTTCCACCTATGATAGTCTTTATTTTTCAACATCACCAAACGTGTTGGTGTCCCCTGCACACCTATCTTTTGCCTCCATCCATGCCTTTGATTATGCTATAGCCCCTGCCTGGAATGCCCTCCCTCTTTTCCCTCTCCCATCTCCCTTCCCTTCACCTCGAAAACTCCTACTCATCCTTTAAGATGTATAGTAAGATGTTCGTTTCAGTACATGATTCCTTTCCGCACTAACATTTCATGATTCTAATGCCCACTCTTGATATTCAAGGTCTTCAGGATTCTATAGTCACCTTCTCTTTTCACGGGATCCTGTAAGGATCTTTAGGGATTCTCTAGTTCAGTTCTACCATTTTGCAGACACAAAATCTGAGACTTGAGAGCAAAAGAGATTTGCCCAAGATCACACAGCAAGTCAGTGACAGAGCCAAAACAAGAACCAGGCACCTGCCTCCCAGCCCAGGGCTCTTTCTTTGCATTACACACTCCAACCTGATCCCGCCCTCCCCCTCCAACACATATATTCTCACCATAACCATCTCTGCCCCACCCTGACTTACCTCCTCACACCCAAGCCAGACTCTCACCTCTCCTGCCTTGGCTCATGCTGTGGCAAGGCCATTGCCTGACCTCCATTCACCTTCTAGGTCCTCCACCTCCAAGAAGTCCACCCTGGTTATCCAACCAAACCCATCCACACCCCACACCCTTCCCCAAATCACCCAAATTTATCAAAACCCAGCAGCTGTTTCTTAGTTCACTCACTGCAGTCAGTGTCTTGTTCCATCTCGCCAGGTAGGATGCCCACTCATCCATATCATGGCCGATATCTCCTCATCTTCTTTCTTCTTCTCGTCCTCCTCCTCCTCCTTTTACATCCCCAGCTTGATGTGGAACTGTTCAGGGTAACAAACTATAGCAAAAAGAGGGTGGCGTCTGGGGTCAGGTAGATGGAGCTTCAAATTCCAGCTCTGTACACCCCTGACTGGTTTACCTCAATCCATCTGAGCCTCTACTTTCCTTACCTATAAAATGCGTCCTGCTCCCCCAGGGTTTTTATGAGGACTGAATGAGCTCACTCATACCGCAGGCCTAGCACTTAGTAGGCTCTTGATAAATGATAGTTCCTTTAACTGCCTTTCTTGGTGAGTCGCCAAGACACTTGGAGAAACAGCTCTTGTGGGCTGGGAGGTGAGCAGAGTCATAAACACTCTCTCTTACGCCCATCCTCAACAGGCTATGAGCAGCCTGTGTGCAGAAACGTGGGGTGTATCCAACCCCCCTTCCCCACCCCCAACAATCTGCTTTAACCTTCTTATCAGAAATGCCTGGTTTATTTCAACATCATCCGTTTTACTTCTCTGTTCATGTGAAAAAAAATTTACAAAAACAGATCTAAGAGGAAAAGAAGAATTTAATGAGTAAAACTATCTGCAGCCCCACTTCTTTCTCAGGAAAAAGTGGCTGTGATTCTGGCATGAGAGAGGGAAGCTCAACAGCTTCACTTCACTGCAGCTGCCAGAAGAAGTGCATTTCAGAGTGGAACAGAACCTCCAAATTAAACAGTACGTCTTTGAGCCAGGCGCTTCCTGCGCTGCATTCAGCTTGGCAGGTGACATCCCAGCTCAAGCACTCTGAGCAACTGCAAGGCTCTCTGTTGCTACCTGCCTCCAGCATAGGAGAAGCAGCCCTGCCAGGCCCTGGCAAACCACTGACCACCAAAATCAGGGCTCTGAGGAGGGAAGGAGACAGCTGGGGGGGGCGGTGGATATAGCTGGCCAGAGGCCACGGGGACCAGGACCTCTCCCAATTCCAGAACAGTCAAGAACCAGTGCTTTCCTCTCCCTCAAATGAGGTCAATGTGGCATAAAGATCAGATCCAGGACTTGCTGCTCAAACAAAAGTTCAGAAACTCTGCAGCCTCTTTCTCTCCTTCAGAGGTGTCATTTCGGAGGGCTACTCTGGATGGAATCCAAGGGTCAAACTCCAGAAGGGCCCTGCCCCTCAAAGAACTCCCTCCCCCCAAAAAACAGAGTAAAAACAGGGGGTGGGAAGCACATGACCTTCAAATATGTACAATAGTTACTACCCCAGGGCAGAGAGCAGGCCAGGTCAGGATGGTGGTCCCCCTCCCTTGTCCCAAACCCCATACCTCTATTAATGTAGCCCACTGACTCACACTGAACTTACTGGCCCTTAAACTCCTAAATCCCTTTCTCATGAGCTGCTGCTCCTCTCTACAATTTTTCCTGTAGTCAAGATGGGCCTCAGCATTTATCCCTATGACGTTTCATCAGTATTTCATCATGCCACATAGTCACTCCAGCCTATTGTGATCCTTCTGGATCCTGATTCTGCTAGTTGACCTTTCCTCTGTCCTTATTCTGTTGTACCACCACCTACTGTTATGGGCCTGCACCCTTTATGTCTTCTTCTGGATCCTTGGCATCTGTTGGTCAGAACAAGGTAGGAGGCAGAGCCCTACAGCAACCTCTAAAGACCTTCACAGACTGACCTGGCTCCACTTAGAACATTTCGTGGCTGTTGTTCAGCCAGATGGGAGCCCCCTCTGTACCCTCACAGCCGTCAATCATGTCTTCAAGAGTCACGAGAGACCCGATCCTATGTCTTAGGAGACAGTGTGCTGTGGCAGAAAGGATCAGACAGATCCAGGCTTGAATCTCAGCTCCATTGGTCTTGGGCAAGCCACTTACCTTCCAGAGACTCAGTTGCTCATCTGCAAAATGAGACTGTTGCATCTAGTGCACAAGCTTGTAAAGATTAAGTAAGACCATGTATTAAAGTACCTGGCCCACAGTAGGTGCTCATTAAACAGATTCTGCTCCACTTCACACTAGCTCATTTTCTTCATCCACCAGTCATTAAGCTGTCAAGCATCTAAAAGATTCATCTGGTCTTGGTGAATCCATGTTGGCTCCAGAGATCACCACTTTCTTCTCTAAGTGTCACAGATTTCACCATCCACACTAGGCATTCATTTGAGGTCAGCGCAAACCCTGAATCTTATTATGTGAATTCCTGTCAAGGCAGTCTTCTCTTCCTGGATCTGTGCAGGTTTTTAAATAGAATAATAACACGAGTAATAACAGCTTAATCCTTTCAATCCTACTATGAAATAAAACGTGTTTCCATTTTACCTGTGAGGACACTAAGGCTCAGAGAGGTTAAATAACCTTTCTAAGTTCACACAGCTGAAAACTGTACAAGCTAAGGAGAACTCTGGCCCTGAACACCGCACTTGCAGCGTTAGGCAGCGTTTCCCAAATGCTGGCCTAAAGGGGGCACTTTGTCTCTGGCCCCTACTGCACTTACCTCTTGGGCCTCAGACCAAAGTTCACTCAGTTGAGCACGTTTTGAGTCCCGACTGTCATCCAGAGGGATTGTCACTCGCCTCCACCTCCCAGCAGCTGTGTGCCCACCACTTTCACATACAAAGGGACTGACTGAGGCACAGAACCCATTGCTCCCTGAAGACGGGGATCAGTGGGCTGGTCTCCACATACATGTCCTAAGCTCCCCCAGCTGGGACCCTCCTCCCCAGCCCTTCATCAGAACCCAGCCGCCTGCTGCCCAACCCTGATGCCTCTGAACTGTCTGCTGCGTCCTAGACCCCCAATTGCCAGGATCCCCACCTGCCCAAGGGACATTTCAAGGCCCCTCCCCTTAGCCATGTGTCCAGACTATCTGGATGCTGAGTCCAGCCACTCAGCATGGCTGTCCTCCAGCACTGACCACCGGTCTTCACCCTTCCCCTGACTCCTCCCAGCCTAGGGGTCAGACTGGGCTGCAGGTTGAAGGAATTCCCTAAACTTGGGGTAAAGAGGGAATGGACCCAGGAAGCTGCCAGGGCTTGGGCTCAGGCCCATGGCCACCAAGGGAACAGCTTCTCAAGGAAAGGATTCCTAGCGATTCTAGAGGAAGCCATCGGTGGGTCTGTTTGTAAACCCTTAACAATGTCCAGGCAGGGTGCCCAAAACCTGAAGCTCCTATCAGACAACTGCTCCCCTCAGGCCCAGAGAACAGAGCCTTGGAGCAAGCTCACCCTCCTTCCTAACTCACTTGCCCCACAATCAAAACACAGCCCATGACAGTCACACCCCCATGAACGCTCACCTTACAAGCCCATTCACACCAAGACAAACACTCACAAGTCCACTCATACCCTCACTCCACAGATAGCATCATCCACTGATTCATTAAGTATTGATTAAGCACCTGCTGCATGCCAGGCACACTTCTAGGTATGTGGGACACATCAGGGGTCAAACCAGACAAAGTTTCCACCCCTTGTGAGGTCTTTCATTCTAATAGGGAAACCAACAGTGAAAAATAAACTTAAATTAGTAATTAGAAAGTGATGAGGGCAAAAGAAAAATTAGAACAAGATAAGGGGAATTGAAATGCTTGGGAGGGGCCAGGTAGCAATTAAAATAGGGTGGTTGGGGTTTCATTAAGAAAGTGGCACTTAAAGTGCTCAAAAGCCACGTATGTATGGCCAGCGGCTCCGGTAGCGGACAGCACAGGTCTAGACATTTTTCCATTAACCTTAATTCCTACCTTAAGTTAGATACCGTGTTTCCCCAAAAATAAGAGCTACCCGGAAAATCAGCCCTAGCATGATTTGTCAGGATGACATCCCCTGAACATAAGCCCTAATGCGTCTTTTGGAGCAAAAATTAATATGAGACCCCGTCTTATTTTCGGGGAGACACGGTACTCCCTGTCACATACACCCAAAGACCTACTTAAGCTACCAAATGCCATGAACCTGGCACAGTCCTGACAGGAAGGTTGATAAATGTCACCAAGGTCGTGGAGCAATCATGGACCTTCACTGCCTCTTCAGCTAATACGTTTCTTCCTCTTCCTCCAAATACTGTTTAAACCCACTGTCTTTGCTCCGTCTTCTCCACCTCCCTTCCTGTCACTTTAAAATCTGTTCTCCCACCCTCAGAACTTCATCAAAACTGCTCCTGGAAAGAAAGATAAGCAACACTCCTGTCTTAAAGTGTAACTTTTCGTTTCACCTTGTTCCCATACTTTTTCTGCACCTTGGTGATAGCCACTCCTCCTGGTTCACACATGGTCCTTTATGATTAACAATATTTTCAGGAGAGGGGAAAGTGACACTTAAGGGAACTCTTGAAGAAGGTGATAAAGTTATTCATTCATTCAATAAATATTTATTGAACATCCACAATGCCACTGTGTGCCAGAGGTTGTTCTAATAATGGGGATACAGACATGAACAACACAGCTAAAATTCCTGTCCTTGTATGGTTTATGTTCTGGTAAGGGAGAGGGAAGCCATAAACAAAATATGGTAGTGCCCCCCTTATCCGCAGTTTCAGCTACCCACGGCCAATGGAGAGCTGAAAACATTAAATGGAACATTCCAGAAATAAACAATATATAAGTTTTACATTGCATGCTGTTTTGAGTAGTGTGATGAAATCTCATGAATCATCCTTTGTCCGATGTATCCACACTGCATGCACTACCTGCCCATTCATCACTTAGTAGCCATCTCGGTTCTCACATCGACTGGTGGTATCACAGTGTTTGTGTGCAAGTCACCCTTATTTTACTTAATAATGGCCCCAAAGCCCAGGAGTAATGATGCTGGCAATTTGGATATGCCACAGAGAAGCCATAAAGTGTATGTATGCATGTACGTATAGGAAAAAACATAGTACATATAGGGTTCAGTACTATCTGCAGTTTCAGGCATCCACTGGGGGTCTTGGAACATATCCCCCTCGGATAAGAGGGGGCTACTCTAATAAATAGATAGTGTGCTCAATGGTGATCAATGTTATGGAGAAGGTTAAATCGAAGGAGTAAAAAGAGGGGAGCGGTGCAATTTTAAGCAAGGATGGCCTCACGTCCTCACCCTCAAATTCTTCCACTAAGCAAAGCACACCCACAAATTATTTCCCAAACTCACCGTCACACATACACACACTAGACTGAACGTGGACTCACAATTCAAACATAGGCACACGGGCATCCTGTCTGCTTTGCAAAGTACACTCACGCAAACACACAACACGCCATGGCACGAGCATGCACACAACCATGTACTCAGCACAAAGACACACACACACATACAAGCGCAGTTCACTCAGACCTCAGAGAAACACATCCTCCAGGTCACAGAGAGAGACTATAAAGTCAGAACTGGCGGGACCCTCAGCTGCTAGAAGGAACTGAAGACCAGAGAGGGGCACCAGCTCCCGCGAGGCCAACAGCAGGCCAGCGGCACGGTGGGCATGACTCCAGTCCCGAGTTCTTCACAATACATCACTCTCTCCCCTCTCCACAGACTGTCAGCCTCAGTACCCAACAAAGGCACCCACACTTGTGAACACCCACAGATAGGCACAGACTTGGGCACCAGGACACACACACACACAGACACACATATTCACACAAAGACACAATCCTCATTCCTCTCTTCAAGGCAACAAGGAGGGGTGAGATTTGGAGAGCTTCTTGCAACTTCAGCCTTGCTTGTCCACTTGACCCCTCCCACCCACCCCACAGGCCCAGCTGTTCCGGCCACCACCACGTTTTCCTCCTGCCCTAACCTGTGGCTGTGAGGTCCCTGGATGGCATGTGTTTGCATACAGATGCATCATATGTGAACGTGTACACATGTGGGTCGCAAATGGGGTGGACACATTTCTGTGCAAGTAGTCGTGCATGGGGAGTTTGCAATGTGTGAGGACCTTTATGTAAGTGTGCAGGTGTGTGTCTGTGCACGTGTGTGCATGCTCCCAGGAAGGCAGGGAAATTTATTATCTAAATCTTGCTTCTCCGGGGGATGAAAGCAAAGCGAAGTTCAGGTTTAAATCACACCATCGCGGGCAGGAGGGGTTCCCTGGCCTTACATGGTTATCTGCCGTGTGCAGCAGAATGGGCTGGCAGGCAGGAGGCAGCCAGCAACCAGTCAGCGGGGAATCATTTGTTGTCTCCAGGCCCCTGGGACCTGCTGTGACTGCTCCAGGAGTGGGAGACCCAGAGTGCAGCAGCGACAATCACATGCCCGTCCCAGGTGCTGGGGGTGGGGGTAAGGAAGGAGCCGGGCATCCCACTCAGGCTTCCTTGTGCTGTAGAAAAGCAGAGGGAGAGGAGGCAGGAACCATGGGCCAGAAAGAAGCCCAGGCACTTCTTGGCCTGGATGGAGAGAGGGGGTCCAGGCAAGAGGTAACCCTGGCCCCAGGGCAGACCCCACCCTGCCAACCTCTTTACTGACCAGGAAAACATCCTCAAGACTCCAGGAAGTCAGACCTTCGGCAGCCTGAGTTGACCTGACTCTTCTCCCTGTAACAGTCACCTCTTCCTCCTCTCCATCTCTCTCCCTGTCTCTTTGTTTATGTGTGTTTGCTCTTTGTCTCTCCTTAGCTCTCTGTCTGGGATTCTTTAGCTCTTTGTGTCTGACTGTCTGGCCTTCTCCTTCCATCTGTCTGTCTTGCACTTTTCAAGTTCTCCGATCAGCCCTAACCTCAAGGCTTCCCTCTGCTGACCCGTCACTTGTGGCCTTGCTTATAACACATCACACACCTCCTAGAGCACGTTATCACCTTTGAGGCTCTCCTCACTTGCAGGGACAGGCTGGGGGAGTCAGGATTAGAAACCCCATTTTATAAATGAGGAAACAGCCCTTAGATGCTAGGCGGCTTGCCCAAGGCCACGCAGCTAGCATGGAATTAAAAATCCAGGTGGGTTTTCATTGCATGATCAGCCTCCCATAACTTCAACATCACCTGTTAGCAGAAGCAGTTCTCCCCAGTACCCCAAACCCTAAAGGAAAGACAATTTAAGAACCCAGTGCCACAAAACAGCTCATCCCCATCCTAACCACTAAAACTAGCTCCAATTCACTAAAAGCCCTAGAAAACACAAAGGCTGAGATGGGAGACATTCGGATTCTCCGTATATCCTCCCAAGGAAGCCGTATCCCAGCTTCACTCCCCCCAAGTCTGAAGTGTATGTACATCCCATATTCCCCAGGCCCTCCTGAGATGAATGGCTTCCTGCTTCCTGAGTAGGTGCTTCTTGAGGTCTCAGTCTTTCCATCTGTACAATGGGGATGAGGAGGTTGTAATCATCGCACTGCTAAGCTAGGCCCTGCTGCAACAAACACGGTCGCTCCTCTCCCTGTCTAGGACCCTGATCCCTAAAAGACCTCTGACTTCAGCCACCAAGAACCCTTGGACACCTCTGGAAATCGCTGTGGTTCCAGGGGCCCAAACCAGCTTTGCCCGCATGGGTCACTGGGCAGCACCCGTGAAACCCCGGGGCCCAGAGACGGAGCCCCATGCACAGCAAGGTCCGACAGCCTCCTACAGCCTCCACTGCTGCCACCAGCCCCCACCCCAGAGGCGTCAGCACCAACGACCCGCCAGGGCCTGCCCATTTTCCTTTCTTTTCATTGCTGGCTCCGCGCGCAGTTACAGAACCAGGTCTCCACAGAGTAATTTACTGGCAGAATCTCTCCCAGAATCCAGCTTGAAACCAAGCTGTAAAAACAGCTTCGAGTGTAAATAATTCATGCAGACAATATGACTTTTTTATGTAAATTCGGTGCATTAACCCTCTATTATAATGATGGACGACAGATAGGGGCGACGTTGCCTTGGTAAGAGCTAATGGATGGCCGCCATAAATTCACTGCACATTTTATTGTGTTGCTGGAAATTGTGCCTTCAGGCAATGCTGTTTACTTTTATGTAAAACTCTAGGTTCCCTAAATATTACAAATATTTTACATCCAGCTCCTCAGCATTTGGGCTCTGCCCACAAATCAAGCTTTCTCCATGTGAGTTGTAATTAAAGGTTTGTTGTTTTTTTTTTTCCTGGGACAATTATCTCCAACTATAAAGAGAAATATTTTTCCCCTTTAGATGTTCCGTCATTGACTTATTAACAAATCCTTTGAAGAAGGAGGTTGTAAGTGACTCGCTGTGGTACTTGGCACGAGTGGGTCGGGAGGAGAAGGGACGCTGTGGGTACAAGAGCTTGGTGGCTGGCTTTTATGTCTGGCCGCCACTCTGGGTTATTTACACATATGATATTCTGGGCCTTCCTCCCCCCTCTTCCTTTCTATAATTCATGACCACTTTAGCAGGGTAATTCCTCCAGCCACCTTTGCAAGAGATTGGCCCCTTGCAAGCCCCCTGCCCACGCTCCTCTGGGGATGTAGCTGGCTGGGCCTTATGCCCAAGAGGGTCAGAGGTGGAGTCTTCACAGCTGGCTGCCCAAACACAAGCCAATTCATCCCTCCTTGCCCCCCACGGTTCACATCCCTCCGGAGCTCCGCCTCGCACAGAAACTTGGGGTTTCCTGCATTGATTCCCCTTCAATCCAAAGTGCTGGAAGTACCCTTTGGCTCAGTCCCTGCCCAGGCAGAGGTCAGGCGGATGCCACAGACTCATGCACGAGGTCCGGGGAGAGGGAAGCCAAAACCCTTAGAAGCTTCTTCAAGAAGGGGGGGCAACAACTGGAGCAGCAGTCCTCTTTAAAAACAATCCTCACACTTGTTTATTATTGTCATTAATATTAATGGGCACGCTGTTAGTATTCATACAGCTGCATTAATATCACCCAGGAGCACCTGGGATCTCTAAGCACTCCTAATGGCATGTGGATGCTGCCTCCAGCCCCCCCCCCCACTGACCCCTCCCCACAGGCATGACACCCATCCTACACAGGTTCCAAACCACCCTCCTCTCTGACTGGCACCTGCCTTTGGAAACCCAGAGCCATACGGGATTTGGAGTCACCTCTAAGTCCCAGGGGCTTTGCTGAGTGAAGGGGATTGCGAGCCAGGGCCCCTGGACATTTTCTGCCTCTCCAAGAGGCACAGGAAGGCATCTGACAAAGGTGGCTTAAGAAAAATAGTTCCTTTCCCCCCCTCCAAAAGCTCAATTTCCTGCAGAGTTGGAAAAAAAAGACACATTGGTTAAAAACAAAGATGAGATATCATTTTTCACTGATTAGATTGGCAAAGATAATTATAATAATAATGGCAACAGCAGCGACCAGCTCGCTTCCTGTACGCAAGCGAGCGCGATGCTTAACCCTCGGCGCCCACTCTTACTGAATCTGCGCGACAACCCCACCACTTACCTTTTATGGCATTATAAATTAGTAAAACCTTCGTGGAAAGCAATTTACAATATGTGACAAAATGCAAACTCTGCTTGCCCTCTGACTCCACAGCTCCATTTTTAGGAATTTTCTGTATGTTGGTCATTGAAAAAACCACTCCAAGTGAACTCTTGCTGTTCCCTTCCACACCCACCCATCATCCCCTGACCCTGCCTCTTGCCCATTCATCTTTCAACTTGAATGTCACCTCCTCAGAGAAGCCCTTCCTGCCTCCCAAGGGTAAGTTACCTGCTCTGCTCTTCCCCTCTCATAGTCTATATCTGTCCTTCCTACTATGAGTAATTTTCCTTCATACTCTGTTTATTCCGTATCACCTGCTAATTGGATAGTGATTTGTGTAAGTGCTTAAGACATAAGCCCATTGCAAAAGTTGCTGTTTGCCCTGCTGACAGTGGCTGGGTGTCCTGTCTCCCACTATATCATAAACTCTAAAAGCAAGCACTGACCGTGTTGTTTCATTCACCATTTCTATCCCCAGCCTGGCACTGGGCTCATGGAATGTAGGATGGACTCTATAAACATTTGTGGCATGAATGAATGAATGAATGAATGCATGCATGCATGCATGCATGCATGCACGAAGATATATGCACATAGCTGTTCATTGCAGGGATGTTTATAAGAGCAAAACAATTAGGAAAACATGTATCACCATCAGCTGGGGACTGGGTAAGTAAAGTGAGGTTTATTCACACATATAGCGCAGGCATTAAAACTATGAGGTGGATCTATATGTATTGACATGGAGGATATCCATGACATATTGCTGAGTTGGGGGTTGGGGGGCAGGTGACAGAACAGGACGTGTCGACAGATCTCACTCAGGGTAGAATTGCATACGTGGAATCTATTTGTGTATATTTATGCACAGAGAGAAGTCTGGAAGGACTTTCACCAAAATGTTATGTGGTTATCTCTGGATGGTGAAATCCGAGGTGATTTTTACATTTTTCTTTGAACTTTTCCATATTGTCTGAATTTTTTGCAATGAGCATATGTATCCTTTTTTTACAAAATGATAAAGCTGCTTTCAAAAGAAAGAAAAGTATAGGTACATTGGGAAAGGATGGGGGGTGCCTTGTGAGGGGTTCAGCCTGAGGCCAGGCAAATCAGACAGAGCTGGGGCTCCATCAGCTGCAGGGCTGTCTCCCCTTTGTGTGGGCTACAGGGGAGGGACATTTAGGGCCACAGCCCCTGCCCCATCCTTTCTCCAGGCACCGCCTGCCTGTCCAGAGTGGAGCTTCTAAATAAGGATTTCCGCATTCGATTCTTCTGACATGCTTTACCGCCTCAGAGCTGTTTTGCAAAATTCATAGCGGTTTTACAGGCTCCAAGCTTCCTGGGACCAATTCCATTTTGAACAATAGCGGAGTGTCTGCTTGCAGGCGGGGTTGGCCCACCCCAGAGCAGCCTCCCAGCCTCTGTGAGCTGGGACTATGGGGCTGAGTGTGAGGCCACGGCATGAAAATACATGAGCTTGTCCTTGCCCTGTCCTCACCCTCCTGTCCACAAGAGGAAAGGAGGAAGGCTGCTGCCCCCATTGCCGGGCCTCCTGTGCCCCGAGGGGACTCTTCCCCAAGGAGGTGAGGGAAGCAAAGTCCTTCCCAACGTCCCCCCCTCTTTCTGCGTGGATCACCTCCTGCGGGTCTCCTTACCCAACTACCACCTAAAGCCCTAGAAGCTAAGAGACTTGGCCACACTAAGGTTACACAGCAAGATAATGGCAGGGCACAGGGTCGAAACCAGGGTTCCCGCTGCCTGCTCTGTGCATGCCTTCATTTAAAAAGGCTTGATGCACCCTTCCTAAGATACACCCAAGAGGTGTGGCAGCACAGTCATTACCCCAAACTAAGCCACCAAACACCCCATCGCTGGCCTCCCTGTCCTTAGCCCTGGCCTCCCTCAGTCAGGATCCAGTACTCAGTACGCAGCCTGATTTCTATAAAATACAAACTCCCCAGCCATTCCTCTGCTTAAAGGCCTTCTATGGCTTCACATTGCCCACGGCGGGGGGGGGGGGGGGGGGGGGGATCTAAGCCCCTTAGCCTGACACTCTAGATCTTTTGTGATACGGCCTCTGTCCCACTTCCCTGCAGAAGGCAGAGTGATGTTTCTGCTCTGATCCTGACTCTCTCCTTCTTAAAGGCCTTCACCGGCTCCCCACTGCCCCTGATATACGGGCCCTGGATGACCTACTCCAGCGGCCCGGCCCCCACTCCAACCCGCCCTTTCCTGCCACTCACTCCTAGTCTCCAGCCTCTCTGGTTGGGCCAGGCAGTTGCACAGCTCCACAGCTCATGTCTGCACTCCCTCCTCGGGCTCCCTCATCTCAGCTTCTCCCTCTGGCTAATTCCTACTCATCCTCCAAGATTCCACTCTAGAATCGCCTCCTCAGAGAAGCTGTCCCCAATTCTCCCCCACCCCTGTCAACTACTCGGAGTTAAATGACGGTCCTCGAAGCACCCTGTGCCATCACCATATTAACCTCTCTGGTCACTACCTGTTTGTGGGTGCATCTCCCCCATTGCACTGTGAGCTCCTCAGCAGGGTGTCTAGTGCCCAATGGATATTTATTATTGTTGTTATGGGAAGGGTAGATTTCATCAGTCCCATTTTACAGAGGAGGAAACTGAGGCGCAAAGAGGTGGAGAGACTGTCCCAAGGTCGCAGAGCTATCAAGGGGTGGAGGCAGGGTTTGACCCAGATGTCATTGTTTCCAGTGGGCTGTTCTTTCCGCTGCGTTACAACTCCATTCCAGAACCACTCTAGCAAGCAAGCATCTCATACACACACACACTCACATCCAAAGGAAGGCACGGGGTATATCCAAACACATACAGAAACACACACAGTCTTACTGATAACAGATGCACATACATGAAGAGCAGACCCCACAGACGTACCTAATGACCTACATATCGGCACTTACATGTGAGTGCCCACTGATGTACACATATAACCATGAACTTACATATTTGTGCTTATATGCACATGCATGCATAACCCACACGGATGCATACCGACACACACAGACATGTACCAGGCACATGTACATAAGTGCATAGAGACAGGCACAGACACACACACTCATGCACACATACCCAGTCACAAACACAGACCCGCAGACATGCACATGGGCATACGGAGAAGTACACACACACAGGTTCAGCAATGTGCATATATAAAACCATACTCACATGCGTTCATGCCCAGACTAGCACACAGGCACACACACACACAGAGACACACTCATATGAACACAGACATGCACACACAAAGACACATGCATACCCACAAACCCTCACAAGAAAAAGCATATACACTGGCCGGTGTACACAGATATGTACATGCAGACATGCTCCCTGAGACACGTTAGGGAATGGTGCAGGTCAAACCGAGCTGTCTGCTAGGGGCGGGGGCCTGTCTGAGGTACCTCGGGGCGCTCACATTTTTGCAGCTCAGGAAGGCAGCTGACATACCAGCCTGGCTGTGATGGTATTTTGCATAAATGCTAATGTATTAATTACCATGTACAGTACACAGAGCTGCCATTTAAAAGAAAAAGTTAAGACTTTCTAATTCAAAAGCCCCATGCGGGGTGGGGGTGGGGGTGGGGATGTGGGTGGGCCCCCCCACCCCCCCCCCCCCCCCCACCCCCCCCCACCCCCCGCCCTGCATGGTGGGTGGAAGCAGACTGGTCAGCCATGCTCACGCCCACTGGCCCTGCACTTGGGTCCCCCCTGCCACCTTCCAGCCCAGCCTGCAGGAGGCAGCCAGCCAGTCCTCTGCCTCAGGTGCCTTGCTGCTCTCTGGGGGCCATGCACATCTGGAGCCCCTGGTCTGGAAGAGGGATGAGGGGTTGTGGAGATTGGGTAATGCCTCAGCTGACAGAGGGGTGGTCCTCTGGGCGGGGTGGGGGTGGAGGGAACTAGGAGTGGGAGCCATCACATTTCTTTCCTCCATTCAATCCATTCTCTGCACAGCAACCGAAGTAACCTTTTAAACCAGTGCATCGGATTATGTCATGCCCCGGCTTTAATCCTTTCAAAGGCTTCCCATCGCTCTTAGAATAAAGTTCACACTCCTTAAAAGGGCCTGCAAAGCCCTCTGAGCTGGCTTCTCTCCTACCTCTGGATGCCTGTATTACCACACTCCTCTTTCACTAGTCACCTAAGCTTCTCTAGTCTGGCTTCGTCTCAGCAGCCAGACCTCAGCTTCCCTGTGGCCCTCTTATATCACTGGCGGTTTTTGTCTTCATAACACAGCTGGTAGTTCCAGTCCTCTTTGTTAACTTGTTTTACTCGGTACGATCCACCGCCCCCACTGAAAAGTGAGCTTTGGGGGTATTTTGCTGACCTCGTTTCATCCTAAGGTTGTAGCACTCTGGACAGGGTCTGTCACCTAGTAGATGTTCAATTAAATGTTTGTTAGATGAAAAATGAACTAGAATGAACAAGAGATGTCGTTTCTGGCCAGCTCCATTCCAGGTGCTAAACTCAGGCAGTAGTGCTGTCTCCACCGGCCTGGCAGAACAGCCCTGTATCTTCTACCTCCCGTAGGGGAGCAGGAGGCAGAGGCTCAGAGCAGAAGGCATGTCCAGCATCACAGGACACCTTAGAGACGAGTGTCCAGGCCTCTAGAGTCCTCCCTGTCACATGGAAAGGAGCCTCAAATGATGCTATTAAACAACAGCAGCGAATAGCTCCTCAGCCTTTTCCCTTCGCAGCCCACGTTCCCATCCATTGTCTTACACGGCCCTGCAAGAGAGGCCTCATTTCCTCAATTTCAGAAGAAATTGAGGTCCTGAGACATAGGTGATTCTCCCAAAGTCTCACCTCTTGCCAGAGAATGAATCCGTGTTTGATGCCTAATTTGGGGCTTCCTCTGCTGCACCACTGATCTTCTCTCCCCCCGAGCCCTCGGGGTTGCTGCTGGCAGTGGGGGCACCACATCAATGAAAGACCCCAAATATGCCCCACAGGCCAACTCTCCTCCTAGAAAACCAAGATGGTCCTGCCAGGCACGTGAAGAGGGCACCTGGGACACATGGGGCTCACTCCCCAAACACAGGGTAAAGTCCTCAACTCCACCTTCACGCTCACCCTCATACCCACTCAACAGCCAGGTACCACCATTCTAGATGCTACATCTCTCCCAAACTCATCTTCTTTTCCCCGTGCCCACAGCCTTGCCCTAATCCAGACCGCCTCGCCATCATCTCTCACCAATACTCTCGTGACAGCCTCCAATCTAGACCCTAAGATTTGCCCTCCACCCAGCAGCCAAAGTGATTTTCCCTAAACCCTATCTCCCTCCCCAGTGACTTCCCCACTCCCCACTGCCACTTCCCCATCACAGCCTTTATAGTAGTTTGTAAATGTACATCAGTGTTAAGAATGTCCACTACCTGAGTTCAAATTCTGGCTCTGCCACTTATGAGCTGTGAAGCCTTGGGCAAGTCACCTAACCTCTCTGTGCCTCAATGGCCTAATCTGTAAAATGGGAATAATAACAGTATCCCCTCATCAGGTTGTGGTAAGGATGAAATGAGTTAAAATATGTAAAGCATCAAAAAGAGTGCCTGGAATTGTAAAAACACAATGTAAGAGTTTGTTGTCATTTACAGTTGTTTATTGTGATTATTTGATTGGTGTCTTCTCCATGAAACTCTAAGTTTTTTAGAACTTAGAGGATGGGGATTAGACTGGGATGGCTGCTCAGAGGTTCCTTTGCCCCTTTCTGCCCGCAGCCTTTGTCCTATTTTCCCCTGTTTTGGCTGGGTGTTGGCCCTAGAGGGAGAAGAAGGGCATGCCCTCAGCAGGAAATGCTGTCAGTGACAGAGTTCCAGTACTGATGAAAATGACGAGCCAGAGAGGACTGTTCCCCATAGAGGGCTGGGTAGGGGCTGTACCCTCCAGAGCCCCAAGTTCCCTGGGAGCCCCCACAGGGCCAAAGATCCCTTTGTCCAGAAGGTCAGGAGCAGCTGGCCAGCTGTGGGGGAGTTCCGCTGCCCTGCTCCGGCCAGCAGCCCAGATGTGCGTGTTTGCACAGCCGAGTCCGGGCTCTGAAGCAGCCTTGTTGGACAGCATGAAAGGAGGCTTGTGATGAGGCAGACGGCCTCCAAGACAGCCAGCAGGAATGCGGCGCAGGAAGCTCTTCCTCCCAGGCCTGCCAAGTGCCCTTCTCCTCCCTGAGAAGTCAGGGCCACTAGCATGAGCAGCTTTAACTTGCCAACTACAGGCTACATGCCCGAGTCTGCTCCTTCCTCAGTTTCCTCTTCTGTAAGATGGGGAGAGGCCCCAATCTCTCCTTCCTCTCAGGGATCCGATGGGGAGTATGGTTTATGGTTAAGAGCTCTGGAGTCAGAAAGACTAGAAAAGAATTTTCACCTCCGTGAACCTCAGTTTTTTCATCTGTAAATGTGGATGATGTCTACTACCTCCTTGGGAGGAAACGACATAATGGGAAAGAAGAATCAATCATGTGTTGACACATAATAGGTGCTCAGTAGCTCTGTGTTCTCCCCCTTCTCTAGTCACCAGGCTGCAAAATGAAGAGTCTGAGGTTGCCTGCATTGAGGACAGGGGTTCCCCTCCCATTGTCCCAGAAGAAGAGCTGCTGCCAGGGACGCTCACACCAGACATGGTACCACACAGCTGGGCAGCCCTATGCCAGGCACATGAATCTATTTCCAGGTAGAAGAGTCTCTGCCCACCCCCATAGTCCCTGGGCACAGTCTCCTGACATCTGGTATCTGGGTACAGTGGGTCTTAGATCTCCAGATACAGTCCATCCTTGGGCCTAGTGCAGCCCTGGGCAGGGCCGATCTCTGGGCTCAGCTGGTTTGCCAGACACAGCTGTTCTTAGACATAGTTGGTCGCTGGTCTGTGCTAGTCTCCGGACACAGCTGACCCCTGAAACAGTCTCAGCATAGTCAGGCTATATCCAGTCAGCCCCTGGGCACAGACATTCTCTGGCATAATCAGTCCCTGGGCACGGGGAGCCCCTGGGTCCAGTCAGCCCTCGGGCCATCAGAGGAGACAAAAGTCAGGCCCTGGGCACAGATTAGCCCAGACACAGTGAGTCCTCAGAAGGTCTGTAAGGGCAGTTGTTCCTGGGATCCGTCAGTCCTTGGGCACCGTGGGTCCCTGGGCATAGTTACTCCATAGGCACGGTCACTTCCTGGACAGAGCTGGTTCCTGTGCACAGTCGGTCCCTAGGCATGGTCAGCAGTCAGTCGCTGGGCACCATCGTTTCTGGGCTCAGTTGGTTCCCCGGGCACAGTCTTTGACCTTAGGACAAAGTGGACTACTGACACAGTCCATTCAGATGCCCCCTCCTTGATTAACACTTAAAGGCCCATCACCCCCTTCCTTTGTGGCTCCCATCTCTCCTCAGAGGATCCTCTGGGGTCCCAAGAGCCCTGGCGTGGCTGGCATCATGGCAGGTGGAGGTGGCGGGCAGGAGAACCGTTGGGGAGAGAGCTAGAGCAAGAGTTCTCGGGACCAGAGTTTGCCTTCATTGCAGGGGAGAGAGGTGCAAAACATGGTAGAAAAGCCCTGGCCTGGAGGCAGGAGACTCTCCTTCTCTCTACCCTACTCCCTCTCTATACACAGAATGGATCCCACAGGTCTGTGGGAGGAGCATGAACTGGCCTGCTATAGAACCTCCGCATGCCCGTGGGTAAGTGTATTAGACAACTTGCTTCTAGTTCGAAGGATACACATTCCCAACCAGGTGGCCACCCCTGTTCTCTAACCAACATACTCACAGCCGTAGGCATGGCACAGGGAAGAGGGAGGTGGCAGGTGCTGGGGACTGTCAGCTCCAGGAGATGGCTGGTGCCGAATTTCTGACTCTTCCTGGGTCTGACCAGTCCTGCAGCTCCATCACCACCCAGTCCAGCTGGGAACAGAGCAGCAAGCCCAGGGCAGGGGTCCAACCTGCATGGAGGCCCTGTTCCCCACGGAGGCCTGTTTGGTGCTCATGCCCTTTGGCGCACGCCATTCCCTGAAGGGACATGGTTCCTGCAGGATGATAATGCAATGTGGCATCCCATTAGCCAGTATCTGCCCTTTCTGCCCACCTTCCTCCCCATGCCCCCACTCACATCAATGTTTAATTGGATTGCCAGTGTGGTGGTGCAAATCACATGTTTCAAGCCTGGGAATGAAGTGAGAAACACTCTTCAGTCACCCATGACAGGGGGCACCATCTACATATGAGCCCTGCCATCCTATACAAGCCCCACTGCTCAGGGATAGCTCTAGATCTGCACCTTTGGGTCCTCTGGGTTGGCACCTTCAGAAAGAAATTGAAGGCAAAGTCTACTTTTAGGACAGAAAAGCAGTGGGAGAGAGCACATGGGAAGGGGATTTCAGGGGGACAGAGTGGGAAGGGAAACTGAAGAAGGGGTGCTCCAGCAAAGTTGGCCAAGCCAGAGCCCACTAGCTGAGGTCTTCCAACTGCAGACTCCCAAGGGTCCATGGGCCGGCCCCTGTAAGGTTAATAATCTACCTACATATTCTCTCTCACCTGGTGCGCCAACCACAGCCATCCAACCAGAGCATCAAAGCTCTAAGGCTGAGAGTAAAGTCAAACTGAAGAGACAAACGGACTTAAACTAGGTCAATCCAGTTCAGACCGATCCCAACTGGCTGCAACCAGATCTAACTAATTCAAGCTGGCTCGAATCAAACCAGACCTGTTGGGGCCGGCTCAAAATGTGTGGAGCTGGCCAAGACGGGATGAAGCTGAATCAAACTGGTTGTGACCTGCCCAGACCACCTGGAGCCATTGGAAGGCCAACAATTCAACACCTACCTTTTTTGTGTTGGCCTTTGCCTAACATCTTTATGTATCCCTTCCTCTTAAAACTTGCTGAATCCTTTTGTTTTCAGTACGTATTTTGCAAACAATGTTTAATCCCAGCACCACATCCCAATTGAAGGATATATAATACCTGTGTCTTCCCTGATATTCAGGTGCTTATGTGGCTAAGTGCAAGGGCTGTCAGTAACCTGCGCTCAGGTCCCCCCACACTGCAGTTTCCTGTGTGAAAAACCCCGCTCATTATAGAACTTGCCTCATAGAGTTTATATACATATATTAGCACTGTGCTTGGCATTGAGTGGTAATAACCACTCAATACGAGGAAGTTATTCCTAAATTATTAGTATTCTGTGGCTCTGACCTCAGACAGCACAGCCTCGATGACCAGGACGCACTCTTCAGTGTGTGAACTTGGATAATTCACTTCACTTCTCTTAAGCCTCAATTTCCCCAGCTGAAAATAAGCGTACTCACACCTATCCCGAGGGTCATTTTGAGGGTTAAATAAAATGAATCAAGCACTTAGCGCCACGCCTGGGACATCGTAGACACAGTACCCCATGCAAGTTAGCTATCACTACATTCCTTACTAACACCTAATTGATGCTAACTCGTGCTCAATGGCCTGAGACCGTTACCTCAGCTAATCCTCGGAACAACTCTAGGGCGTAGGTGCTATTAGTATCCCTGTTTTCCGGAGGGGAAACGGGCTCAGAACATACCACAGTGCCTGCTGATTTGTCAAGGTGGAGGGCAGCGAAAGACCGCACAGAGAACAAGTCTTGGGAGGCAGGCGGTGACCAAAAAGAGAACAGGCTTTGAAGTCAAGCAAACCTGGACTCAAGTCCCAGCTCAAACACTTTCTAAGCCTCATTTGCCTTCTCTCTCAAATGGGAATAACCCTTAACTTGTGGGATTGTAAGAATTAAATTAGATGTAAGTTAAAACTTGGATATAACACACAATGAGATATATAGATGATGTATTACAGAATTGTACACCTGAAATCTATGTAATTTTACTAACAATTGTCACCCCAATAAATTTAATTAAAAAAAAAAACATTAAAAAAAAAAAAACTTGGATATATAGCTCAAAAAAATACAAGCTCCCTCTCTTCTCTTCTTCCGCAGTGACATGAGGCACACAAAATGGTGTGCATTGGCACAGGGACATTTTTCTGGGGTGACCTGTGTACAGTGCACCATCATCTTTAGATGACATCTGCCCATGCATGCTGTCCATCTCTAATGTAGCATCTGTCCAGAGGCCACCTACCCTCCCCTGCACACTGAACCCCTGCCAGCAGAGTGACACGATTCCTCACTAACCTATCACCTTGGCCAAGTTTCTCCCGGAAGCAAACTGAACTTGTACTAGAGGAACCAACCACACAGATGTGACAAGCTGCACCTTAGGCCAAACATGACTGTTGAGTGAAAGTCCAGTGAGAAAGGAGAGGGAGACCTGGGGTGTGTGAGCAACCTTGAAGGAATGCTGCCACCGGGCTGGGCCAGAATGTCTGGCCCTGAACCTGCGAGGGTCTCCTTGATCCTACGTCTGTGAAATCCTCCACCTGTGACCACCGTGATGTGGAGACCCTTCCTGAATGACCCTCTTCTCTTCTTCCCACCTGGATGGATGGGGCAAGACTGCCCCTGATCCCACTGATGAGGACAATGATGATGATATTTGGTCCTTATTTACAACAAAAATTATGTGCCAGGCACTTTTTATAAAATATATTCCTACATTCTCCAATCCTGAAAGACTGAGACTACTATCTCCATTTGATAGAAACTCATAGAGAATAGGTAACTAGCCAAGTGGCAAACAGCTGGTCAGTGAGGGAAGTGAAGTAGAGATTTGAGTCCACACTGCCTCATTCCAAAGAGGATATTTTCTGCCTCCATTTTGACGGGCCCAGAGTACCTTTTCTTACTCTCTTCCTTCTGCCAAGATTAATGCTCTCTGCGTGGCTGACCAGACTGGGAGAAATACAAAGAATAAAACATGCTCACAAAACTTAAGGAGCTCAAAGTCGATAAATAAGAATTACTACAAGCTCTAGTTAAAGAGGGATGGGCTTCCCCTGAGGTGTTTCGTAGGTAATGAGAGAGACTTCAAGCCCAATGTGAGGGAGCAGCATGATGGCCTGTTAGTCAGCTTTGGCTAGGCTGTGCTACAGTAACAGCAACCACTACAGTAAAAATGTCAGTGACTTAACACATGGAAGTTTATTTCTGCTCATAAAAAGTCCACGGTGGGTCCAGCACCTCTTCAGGACAGCTCCCTTTCCTGTGGTGACTCAGAGATCCAGGCTGTTTATGTCTTATAGCAATACCATCTGGAGCACACATGGCTTCCAGGTCACCACAGCAATCAAAAAGAGCTGGAATGTCACTCATTGGCTCTTAAATATTTCATTCCAGAGTATCACATATAACTTCAGTTCACAGACCACTGGTCAGATTGTTCACATGGCCTCATCTGGCCTCAAGGAAGCTGGGAAATATGAAGAGCACATGAATTCTATAAGAAGTAAATGTGTGTGGCATAGAATGAAGCTATTCATCCTAGGCAGGCTACATCATTAAAGGTCTAATATCCAACCTGAAGAAGGTGATAGTTCTGTTCAAATCTACCATTCTCAAGTCATATCTGAAGTGCTATATCCATTTTTGAGGTATTTTCAGAGACTCCCAGACACATTGGATTCCCAACAAAAGAGACCAAGTTGAAGAGAGGACTTGAAATCTAGCTGTGTGAGGAAGAGTCAAAAAGATATTTGGCCTGGAAGAGGAAAGGACTCAGATATCTAATTCCAGATTCTTGAAAGGCTGTGATAAGACAAAAAGAATAAAACTACCTTGTGGGGCTCCATGGCACAGAGCCCAAACCAGTGGGCAATTACATGGGCACTGCCAAGGGGGGGCAGTCAGAGATGAGCATTTTTGAAAAGACTCCCTGTCCCAAGAATATGCAAGCGGAGCACAGAAAGCCATTTGGTTTGGATAGTGTGGAAGAATTCAGTATCTGAGGAAGTTGAAATAGACATCCAATACGAGCCCTTACAGTAGAGTTTAGATGGCAGGGGTGAGGAACACAGCTCATTCAGACACTAAACTTGGTATCATGACGTATCACGAAGGACCTCAACCCCCAGCACCCCTATTAGTCAGGTTAAGCTAAGCTTTGCTACGGTAACAGCAGCAAAAACAAAACACAAAATCTCCACAGTTTAACAAATACAGGTTTATTTCTCTGGGGCAGGATGGATGTCCAGACCTGTCCTCCCTGGACTCAGCCCCCTCCCCTCCGCTCCTCTGGTAAGAAGCTCTACTGTCTGGTGCCTCCCACTCTCAGGGACACTTATGAAGGACACCCAACATGAAAACAAATAAAAGGAAATCACCCCATCAGAGCTATAAGTAATAATCAATAATTCAAAGCCTTGATAAAGTCTTGCTGGAGAGCGCTTCAGAGAGAAGGCACGGGCTGAGTTTCATGGTTAATTCAATGTCAATTAGCTGATTGCTAACTTCCCTCCAGCGAAATCGCATGCAGTGCAGGGGAGAGAAATCAAACGTGCTCTCGCTTTAACAAGCCTGGTGTTTCAATCATTCATCTCTGGCCGCAGGCTCAGAACCAATGCCAACAGACGTTCCTTCACAGTTTCATCAACCATTTCTGCATGTCACTGTTTTTTCAGCTGCCCTTAATTGTCCCAGGACCATCTCTGGGAACCAGGACTACTTGAAACCCAAAGTCAGGAGAGCAATTTTCTGCTTCCTGAAAGTTGTAGGACCCACAGCTCCTGAAACTCAGTTTCCCCATGATATTCTCTTCCTCCAAGGGATACTGTGATCAATCACTGTGACAATACATGTAAAGTGAACAGCAGAAAACTTGGTACATAGTAGGTGCTCAATTGGGGTAGTTTTCCTCTGCCCTCACAAATCCTGAGATGAGTAGTTCACTCACCTCCACAGGTCCAAGCCCCTATAGAGGCCGTGGACGCCTTCAGCACCATGGCCAGAGTCTCTGCCCAGAGGTTGGAGACGAGAGAGAGGAGCAGGAGAATATGCTGCACAGCTCAGAGCCGGAGGGCCCAGGGGAAAATCAGTGTGAAGGGAACTTGGGGAGCACTGAGGCCCACTGCTTCCCTTTGCATAGGAGGAAACAGGCCCAGAGAGGGCCAGGGACTTGCCCAGAATCACAAAGACGCCAGGTCTCTGGGCTCAGCATCTCTAATCTCATGCTGTCCTACAGATGGCAAGGTCAGGATTCTGAGTCCCCTTCTCTTTCCTGGGAACCCCTAGGGGGAGGGACACAAAAAGCAAGTTACTGATGTACAGGGAGAACCAGGAAGGGGCGTCCTGGGGTAATAGATGCTGCAGGAGACCTGGGCTTTCCCTGGGGACTCAGCCCTTGCCCAAAATTCCTGAAAAGTGCCTTCTGCCTATCTCTTCTCTCCAGTTTTGAGCTGGGGCTCTAATCAATTATTCACATGTCTAGCACTGGGAGGGTAGGGAGAAGCTCCCTAATACATCCAGCACCTTCTTTTGGCAAGCAGACAGATATCTCTCACAAGGGTGTAGCATGCTGTGATGGCTAATTCTATGTGTCACCTTGATTGGGCTGAAGGATGCCTAGATCGCTGGTAAAACATTATTTCTAGGCATGTCTTCCTGGGCATTTCCAGAAGAGATTCGCATTTGAATCGGTAGACAGTAAGGAGGATTACTCTCGCCAATGCAGGTGGGCATCACCCAATCCACTGAGGGTCTGAATAGAACAAGATGCCCAAGGAAGGGTGACTTTGCTCTCTGCTTGAGCTGAGATATCCATCTTGTCCTGCCCTCAGACGTCATGGCTCCTGGTTCTTTGGCTTCATACTCGAACTGGGCCTTATCCCATGGGCTTCTTGCTTCTCAAGCCTTGGAGTTTGGACTGGAACTACACCACCAGCTTTCCTGGGCCTCCAGGTGGCAGAGAGTAGATCATGGGACTCCTCAGCCTCCATTATCACGAGCCAATTCCTTATAAGAAATCTCTTTCTGTACATCTATATGTATATCCTATTGGTTCTGTTTCTCTGGAGAACGCTGACTAGCACACACGCCTGTACCTGGAGAACTGTGCCCCGGTGTGTAACGACTAGAGCTGTTCTGTCCTGTGCAAGACTCAGAATGTTCCTCCCATGACCCACGGGTCCTCTGGATTCCTCGCCTTTCTTTGAGGGTTGAGAAAGACCATGCTCTCCAATCTCCTCTACTACAGGCCACCCTTGGGCTGGGACTTGTCAGATGTGGCCCAGGCCAGGGCTAAACACCTCGGAGCTGTGCCCACCAAGCTGACCTGTGGCTCCTCCTAGTTAGAGGTACGTAAGGTGTTTGTTTTTAAAAGAAGAGGGAAGAACTACAATTTCTGGTCTCCGTCAGGCTGCATAGCGTAACAGTGAAAACCTCCAGAGTCACGGGTTTGAACCCTAGCACCATGTGCTGGCTGCGGGAACCTGAAAAAGCTGTTTAACCTCTCAGAGCCCCAGTTTCTTCATTTATAAAATGAGGGGCTGATAATACTGAACTTATACATTGCTGAGGGGATTAAATGAGATAATTTGTGCAAAGTGCCCTGCACAGAATAAATAAGTAGTTTCATAAATCTGCCTTTAGTAAACGTTTCTTTAGGAAAAAATCCAAGCCTCAAGGGTATTCCAGGAGTCTGTCCACAGCAGAATTAGGAGGCAAGTACTCAAGGGTGGGCTGGGCCCCTCTGACCTCTTGGCCCAGGTAGTGTGGGGCCAGTCTGAGCCTGTGCTGGGGCTAGTGTGAGGTCAGAGTTCAAGCTCAGTCTGGGCCCAATCACAGCTCCACCACTGACTCAGAACGTGGCCTTGGGAAAATCCTTCCCTGTGAGTCTCAGTTTCTTCACCCATCAAATGGAACAACGGTCCCCGCCCAGCACGCCTCCCGGAGGGGTTGGGAGGATGCCATCAAGTCGTGCATGTGAAGGCTTGTGTCAGCCTCAGAGCACAGCTTCACTTCTCAGTGTTACTTGGATTCCCTGGACCTCAGGCCTGCCGGTGAGAGAGTCTCCCCTTGTCTCCATATGCCCCTGGCGGAGGCCATTCTCCAGGATCAGAACAGAAGGCAGGGGGTGGGGGTAGGGGGAGGAGGGCGGACACCCAAGGCTCTGCTGCTCCTCCCAGAGCCGGGAACAGAAGGCTTGGAATTCGCTGTGCACATATTTGTTGACTTCTCTGCACTCTGCCAGCTTTGGGCATTCACTTCCCAGAAGTTTATTTGAGGAGACGCAGATGAGTCGGATTTGGGTTCAGCAGACCTGCCCAGGCAAACAGGCTGAGCCCTTTCTCACTCCCGCTCTCACACACACTTGCCACCTCGTGCGGTTCCTCTTTGTCTGCCCGTCTCTCCTCGATGACCTGTTCCTGTCTCTCTTTCTCCTTGTGCTGTTTATCCTCCACTTGATCCCCTGCTCCAGATTCAGTCCCTGCCCTTCTCGGTCCTGCGCTGTATCCCGGGAGGCTGACCCCAGGAGTCTGCAGGGCCTGGGTGCCCCGAATTGGGTTCAGCTGGCAGAGATTGTGGGGAGAGAGCAGTAGGTCAGGGATCCCTTCCCCACTCCTCTCCTGGGCAGCATTTTTAGCGGTGGCTGTGTTTCTCCATGACCCATCCTGCACCGGCATCCTGTCCTCGCCAGCACTAGCCCTCGCTGGGCTGCAATAGCACCGTCTCCTCCTCTCGCCCCATCAGCCTTAGAGGTGGCAAGGACTTCCGAGCATTGCCAGCCTCTCGGACCACACCGTCCCTTGTTGCTTCCTAAACTCCACCCATGCCTTGTAAGTAATGGATCCATTATAGTCTCTGATGTAAGACCCTAACCCCTAACTCCTCAACCTCGCCCACACTCTCCTTGGAGTCCAAAATATCTCTTACCTTCTCTCCCTTACAAGTTTTCCTGAACTCAGGGTGGAAAACATTGAAAATGCTTCTGTCGCATCTCTTAGTGGAGACCATCCCAGGGTGCTGAGGGTGGGGGTAGGGGTCTCTGCTGTTGCACACACTTACACACACACACACACACACAGAATCAAGAGCTCCTCTCATCTTCCGGCCAGGTCAGGGAGAGCTAGGGACAGCTTGGAACTCAGAGTCAGAAGAGCTGGGTTATAGCACCCCCTTTGCCACAAACCGGCTAAAACATTAAATAACCTCCACTTCCTCCTGCATAACGCAGAGAAATGCATAATTCTTCCCAAGTGGTTAGGCGATCCAGTGGGCTGATGGATGTGGCTGTGGTTTGTAAACTGTACCCACGACATAGGTGTGAGAAGTTATTACCGAGCTCCCACAAGAAGCCAAAAGAGTTCCTGCCTCTCTCAGGTGGGTGCAGGAAAGGACCACAGGCCGACACCACAGCCACCGTCTGGTGACCACGCCTGCTCCCTGCCCCACAGGTGAGGAGGAGCCACTGCTTTCCCAAGGACAGGCTGGTGATAATGGAGGTGGAGGCTGGAGCTGGAACTGCACTGAAGTCGGAAACGCCGTTGTGCTTGAAATTCAGGCTGGGATTAGATTTAAGATGGGGATGAGGCTAAAATGGGGGTTGAGGTTTGGTATTGAGGCTACGGTTGGTGTTGGATCTGTGTTCAAGTTGGGGCTGAGATTGAAACTGATTTTGAGATCGAAGTCGGGTTGGGGCTAAGACTGAGGCTGAGCCTATGACGCACTGGGATTCAGGCTGCGGTCAGCACTGGGGAAGGGTGTGAGCTTGGGGCTGAGCGCAGCACCAGAGGTGGGCTGGGGTGGTGGCTGGGGTTGGAGTTTGAGTTGGGTCTGGGGCTAAATGTTGATGTTAAGATGGAAGCTGAGATCAGCTCTGACTTGGGGCCTGGACGTGAGGCTCCAGAATCCCCCCTGCCCGTTCAGACCTTCACTTGGCTCTGGGAGTCTAATGACCTGACACTGGAGGTGATGACGTATCGGCATCTCCTCCAACACCCCTCTTCATTCATTCATTGTTTCATTCATCCATTCAATAAAAAAATGCATCAGTCACCTATTATGTATTAAATATTGTACCAGATGCTAGAAATGCACTGGTAAGCCAATGAGATGTGGCCGTGACTCTCAAGGAGCTTACATTTTAAAAGGAAAGACAATAACCCAACAATCACAGAACTGGATGCATAAATAAAAGTGTGCAAAGGGCCAGGAATGAAAGGCCCAGGAAGCCAAGTGTGAGACAGCACAGCAGACAAAGAGTCACGGAAGGCTACTGGATGTGATCAAAGCTTCCAAAGTGGTTCCAGTTCACATAGAGGGAACAGATGACAGAGGGACTGACTCCAGGTAGTAACCAAGGGATGCTTCATGGAAGGGGTGGCATGGTGCTAGGTTCCCCATGGAAGGGGTGGCATTGTGCTAGGTTCTCCATGGTCTCCTCTATCCATGAAGCTGGGAGGCAGTGGATGCAGTGGATTTGGAGTCAAATAAACCTGGGCTCAAAGCCAAACTATCCAGGTACAAACCAGCCAAGCTGTTGTAGCCTTGAGCAAGTAACTTTCCCTCTCTGAGCCTCAGTCTTTAAGACGGAGACAGTAATTCCTACTTCGTAGGGCTTGTGTGAAGCTTCTAGATGTGTGTAGAGTTCCTAGCACACGTGAGGTGCTCAGTTACTGTTGGCTCCATTCCCTTTTCAGGGCAAGGGGACTAGCAGGCGCTCGGGGCACGCAGCCAACACTCCACGGACAACCACTCAGGGTCCAGTTCTTCAGGCTCGAGATGTCACCCTGACAGGCCCAGGCGTGATTTCTCCCTGAAGTTCACGCTCCCCAGAGTGCAGGCATGATTTACACAACCATCAGGACAGCTCCAAATTGGACTAAAACCTAATGACTGGAAATAAGACAGGTAATGAAATTCTACGCAGAAAATTTACAGGGGAGATTTGTTAGGTGTGTTTTATTTACAATGCTGAGCACTTGGGGCTGTGGGTGGGGTGCAGTACTGGACAGATAAATGCGGTCCACATCACCTCCGCTGGCACCACCTCCACTCAGCCATCCTAGACTCCTGACAGGCGCAGACCCTTGCAGCAAACCTGTGCTCACTGGACTCACAGCCCCACCCCCACCCGTGGCCAGGCTCTTCCCGCCTTTACCACTTCATCCCTGTACTGCCAGCCTCTCTGGGTCCTGGATCGCTCACTATCTTTGGGAAGACAACTGCATCATTGTTGGGCAGGCGATGCCTGGAGACCGGACCTCAGGGACATGGAGCAGAATAGCTGGAGAGCGGGAGCTTCAGGAGTGGCCAGGCTCATGGTTGGCACCTAAATGAACCTGACCATGGAAAAACTGTTCCTTGAGGTGCCGGGTGGCAGGCAGAGAGGGCAGCAGAAACCCAAGGAGAAGAATGATGCCCTTCCAGACCAGCAGTTCCCTGAGGCCAGGACCTTGTTGTGGTCAGGGCAGGGGAGTAGCTGGTAGGCGTCTAGAGGAGAAACCGAGGCAATTCTACACTGCCCCTGGGTATACCAGGGACCAAGGACCCAGTCAAGAGCTGCAAGGCTGCTTTTAGCTACAGAGAGTGGCGCCGTCTCCTGTTCCCTCCTCTCACAGCCTGGGCACAGGGAAAGGTTGCTGGCCCTCATCACCCTCTCCGTGCCTCCTCCCCCATTGCTCCCACGTGCCTCTTCTTTCCTCCACTTGCTTCTCTTGACTCCGATAACTCTTTGGCCTATTTTCCCCTCCTTTCACCTCACTCCAAGCACACTGACCTGCTTGTTGTTGCTCCAACGTGCCTAGAAAGTTCCTGCCTCAGGACCTTGGCACTGCTTCGAATGCTCTTCCCCCAACAAGCAGTACAGCTTGCTCCCTCACTTCCTTAAATGTCTTCTTCTAGGAGAAGTCTGACTGGCTCCTAATCCATCAAAATTTCAACCTCCCCCTAGACACTTCCTCCTATCCCCCTTCCCTGCTTTAGTTTTTTTCTCCTTAGCATGAACCCCTAAATGCCTTCTTTTGGTTTTATTTCTTTATCATGTTTGTTGCATGTCTCCCCCACTAGAACATAAGCTCCAAGAGGACAAAGATGTGTGTCTGTTTTGCTTGCCAGTGTAACCGACAGCTCCTAGCACAGCACCTGACACACAGAAGGCAGATACACACTTTGTGGGTGATTGAGCCTCGTCTCTAATAGCCACACTGCCCTGTACGGAGCAGGGCACATACGGACACATGCAATGTTGCAGGCACTGTGCCCAAGGGCCCCTGTGATTACCTCCTGAGTGGCTCATTTAGCAAGTGCCCTCAGTGCTTGCTCCCAGATGAATGAGACGCAGGCACTACACTCAAAGAGCTCCCAGTTTGGGGGGCAGCAGAAAAGACTTGGGAAGAGCCGTTTTGTGTGCTCAATGCACAGCCTCTGGGAGATGACAGAGGAAGTCAGCTTAGGAGGCCTGGATGCTAGGATAGCCAGAAAGACTCCTGCAGGAGGCACCCCACAAGCAGCCCTCGCAGCCACACAAAAGTAAATAGGAGCTGGCAGCAGAGGCCATGGAGCCAGGTATGGAGTCTGAGCTCTGCCATTTACCAGCTATGTGACCTCAGATGTTCCTCAACCTCTCTGTGCCTCAGTTACCTCATCTGTAAAATGGAAATAATATAGACTACTCATTGGATGGCTGTGAAGATGAAGTGAATTGAATTTGCAAAGCTCTTCAAACAGACTAGAACAGAATTAATAAGTACACAATAAATGTTAGCCATTATTATTACTGCTTTTATTAAATGTTAATGAAAATGGGCAAAGGAGAAAAAAATTACAGAGACTAAACTGGGCAGCAGTTAAAGGTGGAATAAGTATAGGTATGTTCAAGGTCAGAGCAGAGCCTTTCACACTGGTCTAGGGGCTGTGCTAGTAAAAGTCTAACAATGGGCTCTGGGGTGGGGAGACCGTGATTTGCATTTTGCCAATTTCTGTAGAGTCAATACTCCCAACAAGGCCAATTTCAAACTACCAAAGTGACATCACTGAACAAGAAAGTGGGAAGAGATGCACAATTGGCCCATACAGACCCATACAAGTGACCTCCAGTCTGTAGGTTGGCTCAAAGGAGATGGCCTCTCTCCACCCCATGCCCCCCCATCCCTGACAAGGCTAGTTCCATCTGTACCCTGCCCTTGGCCCTCAAATTTGGCTCTAGAAGGGGAAAAGATTAGGCGTTGGGTATGAGGAAGGGAGAGACCAGCTCAAATGTAGGCTGAGATCCATGTGCGGCTGGACATTGGAGATCTCTGCCCCAGGGAATCTTGGGACACACACACACACACACACCTGAATCCTCAGCGCTGAGCCCCGTGGCCACCTGGATGTGGGCACATCTGCCTCTGGGGAGGCCAAGGTGATTTGAGCTGTTGGTATCCTAGATGGAATAAGGAAGGGGTACTTCCCAGAGCCACACATTCCAACCTCCCACATGAATTTCCTTCATTCCAACCTCCCACATGAATTTCCTTCGGAGGTCCCTGGTCCCCTCCTGTGGGCTCAGATGGGGGAAGCTCCAGAAACCAACTTCAGAGACTTGGGGCTGGGCCAGCCCCCGCAGAGCTGCTCTGCTGAGGGGGGAGGGGCCCTGAAAGCTCCAGGATTTGCCACCTTGCTCCCTCCCTCCCACCCGCCCTCCCCAGCAGGTTATCAGCGTGAAAACAGGAAGGCTGGCAGTGCTATTAATAATACATGAAGCCAGCTTTGCCCCAATCAGGCGGGCAGGCAGAGGCGGGGAGCAGCTCCAGCCCCCTGGGAAAGAGAGCAGCCAGGTTGCTGGGGGCCTGCCTGGCTGGGCCTTGGGGTAGGGGTGGGAGGAGCCCCTCTCTTCCTTTTCCCACTTGCTTTGTGCATGTCCAACGCTCAAGGCCAGACACTGGCACTCCCTCCATTTCATTGACTGCCATTTCCCTCCTCAGCCACTGCCTGGGTCCTACAGAAGCTGCAGCCAGTATAGAAAATATAGCCTGGGATGCAGGAGACCTGGGTTCTGGGATGTGGGAGGCCACAGAGGGCAGAGGAACGACCCAAGCTTTGGTGTCAAACAGATCTGGGTGTGAATCCTGACCCAGGCCCACCTACTGTGTGACTTCAAACAAATCACTTTACTTCTCTGAACCTCTGATTCTTCATCTGCAAAATCAGTGGCTACTAAGGAAATGACGGGGATAAACAAAAAGGACAGATTTTAAATTCCTGGCATGTAGTAGGTGTTCAATAAATGGTAGCTTGGTATTACTATTACTATTTCTATGACTATGAACTTGGGTAAGTTTCTTCCTTCCCTGGGCCTCATCTTCCTAGCTATAAAATGAGGGGGTTAAACTGGGTGATCTCCAAGAGCCCTCCAGGAGGAGTTCCATGACTACAGGGTGAGAAACCCCAGACCAGAGGTGAGAGCTCAGAAGCCCCCAAGACACCCTGCCTCTCTGGTAGCCCCCTCTCTGGAAATGCTGTTCCTGCCCTGTAGTGTACCTACACTAAAACCCAGGGTACCTGTGTGGCTCTGGTCCACTATGCCTCAGTTGCCCTACTTATGATGTAGGGAAAGTAATCCCATCTTTGGTCCCTGAGGAAGGGGCGAGCAGAAGGCAGGTCCTGGAGGAAACAGGAAGGAGCCAGAGTTTTCTGGGGACAGAAAGAGCCTTGGCTCTGGATCGTCAGTGGAGAATCACAATAGGCCCAGAGCTTGGGGGATCACCAATCCTTTCCACCTGCACTCATTCATTCATTCATGCATTCATTCATTCCACAATACTTATGGAGTCCCCTCGAGGTTTTGGTAGCAGCCCTCTGTCTTGGTTCTCCTTCTGCCTTCTGCTTGTCCCTTTGAGGGTCTTTCACTGGCTCCTTTTCCTCAACCAGCCCTTTAAATAATGGGGGTCGCCAGAGTTCTATTCTTGACATTTTCCTCTTCTTATGCCACACACACCCCTGGGCCTTCCCAATTTCCACAGACTTACCTGTCTCTATGTCAACAATCCCAGATCTCCTTCCCCAGAGTGAATTTTCCCCAAGCTCCAGACCCATGGACCCAACTGTCCACGGGGCATCTCCATGTTGATGCCTCACAGGCATCTCAAACTTAAAAAGATGCCCAAGCCCAACTCACCATCTGCCCCAGGCCCTCCCTGATCTGGTCCCTCTGACTATTCCATCTCCACCTCCTCTGAGCCCTGCACACACCCTGTGTTTCAGTCACAGGAACAACTGGGTTCCGTCCTCCACCACCCAGTTCATCCTGGCTGCCTGCAGACTCACCTGAATTATTGCCCACATAGAAGAGATCATTTCACCTCTTGGTCACATAAAGCAATGGAAACTCTGGCTTCAGAGTCAGAAGATAAGGGTTCAAGCCCTAGCTCTGCACTTTCATCAGTGCCACCCTGGGCGCCTCATTGAGCCTCAGTTTTCTCATTTGTAAAATGGGGATAAAACACCTTCCTAATTATATAGGGTAATTGTAAGGATTAAATGATCTGCTTCAGGGGGAGCATTTAGCATATGCAAGAACACATCAATAAACATCAAGTCTGATGATGATGATGATGATGATGATGGGGATGATGATGGTGGGGATGATGGTGGTGGTGGTGGTGGTGGTGATGGTGGTGGTGGTGATGATGGTGGTGGTGGTGGTGATGGTGGTGGTGGTGGTGATGGTGGTGGTGGTGGTGATGGTGGTGGTAGTGGTGGTGGTGGTGATGGTGGTGGTGGTGGTGATGGTGGTGGTGGTGGTGATGATGGTGGTGGTGGTGGTGGTGGTGATGGTGGTGGTGGTAGTGGTGGTGGTGGTGGTGATGATGGTGGTGATGGTGGTGGTGGTGGTGGTGGTGGTGGTGGTGGTGATGATGGTGGTGATGGTGGTGGTGGTGGTGGTGGTGGTGGTGGTGATGATGGTGGTGGTGGTGGTGGTGGTGGTGGTGGTGATGATGGTGGTGATGGTGGTGGTGATGGTGGTGGTTGTGGTGGTGGTGGTGGTGGTAATGATGGTGATGGTGAAAGTCTACTCACTACCAAGCGTCAGGCTGGAAACACAGAAATGAGTAAGACAGACTTGCCCTCAAGGAGCTCACAGTCTAATAGGAGAGGCTGTTATACAAGAAAATAACTATACACTTGTAAATGCTTATACACTTGTAACAACAATGAACCATTTGGGTGCTCAGAGGAGGGTAGGACTAACTCCACCTGAAAGTCCAGGAGCCCTCAGGTGGAGTTAGGACAAGGGAGAGCACATGTGAGCTAGGACTTGAGAGATGTGTAGGAGTTCACCAAGTAATGAAAAGACAGCATCCAGGACTCCAGAGTCCGGCTCGTTCTGAACAAGGTGCACCTTCTAAGGAATCTAGCAGGTAGGGAATCTGATCAGAGCCCAGAGTGCTCCTGCCCCACAGTGGTGAACAGGTGAGTGGGTAGGTGGGTCAAAAGCAAACTCAGCCAAGCCTGAGCTGCCCCCAAGTGCCAAAGCAGCAGACAGCCTTACAGGTGGCTTGCTGGGCAGAGGGCTCTGCAATCATGTTGGGTTTCCAGGGTTCCTCTCTAGCCCTTTCATTGTCTTCTCAAACCTAAGTTCTGTGAGATTTTTGTCACCTCACTCATAGACATGGCCTCCTCCCTATGCCCCACACTCAGCACTAGGCAGACAGTGTCTTTGCCTGAGCCCTGGGAAGACCATACACCTATTCCCCTCCAGTTATCCTGTTCCTCTCCACCCCCATCCCAGTGTCCTCCTTAGGCTGGTGAGTCTGGGTGCACAGAGGAATGAAGGATCAACTAGCAGCTGGGTCCCTATGCATGGAAGTCTCCAGAACTCAGAAAATCAGAGATACCAGAAAAACAGAGACTGTTGCCTCGTCACAGCCATATCCGCTCTCCCCAAGGTGATACCTGTGTTTCCTGAGTGATGGGACAAGGAGGAAGGAAAGGGGCTGCAGTAGTACCTCTAGTGACAGAGTGTAGGTTCTGGCCTCAGACAGTCCTGAGCTATTCCCAGCTCTGTCCCTGCCTAGCTGTGTGATCTTAGGTACAATTTCATCTTTCTGGATCTCAGTTTTGTCATCTATAAAATTTAGTCACTCAACCAATATTTATTGACCATCTATTTTATTCCAGGCCTAGTTCCAGGTATGGGGACTATTTGGGTGAATAAGACAGACCAAGTTCTAGCTTCCTGGAGAAACAAACAATCAAAATGTAAACAATTGATAGGTAATGTAATATTACATGAGAATAAATGGTCTGCCTAAGAGGTTGAGAGGAACTGGGAGGCATCTATTTTAGTGAGGGAGACAGAAAAGGCCACCCTGAGCAGGGAACATCTGAGAAGAAATCTGAATCAAATGAGGGAATGAGCCTGTGAAGAATTGGGGAAACCACTCCTGGCAGAGGGAACAGCAAGTGAAAAGGCCCTGAGGCAGGAATGAGCTTAGCAAGTTTAAGAAATTACAGGGTAGCTAGCGTGGCTGGCACAAGGGAACAAGGGACAGGAAGGAAGGAGGGAAGATCTGCAAGGAAACAAGCCATTGGATCATGCAGGGCCTTGAAAGCCCCGGGAAAGGCTTGGCTTTTACCCTGGGTGAGATACGGGCATTTAAAGGATTGTGAACAGCAGAGGGACATGATCAAACCAAGACTGTTTTTTATAGGCTCCCTCTGGCTGCTGCGCGATAACAGACGCTGGAGCAGCACAGTCCAATGGAAATACAATGTAAGCCACATGCATTATTTAAAGTTTTCTAATGGCCACATTAAAAAGGTAAAGAAACAGGTGAAATATTAATAATATTTTATTTCACCCAAAATATTATCATCTCGATGTCATGTCACCTGTATTAAAAAATATTAGAGCTATTTCACATTCTCTTTTTCATACCAAGTCTTCGAAATCCAGTGTATATTTTACACTTGGGGCTCATCTCAATTTGGACCAGTCACATTTCAAGTGCCCAGCGGCTACATGTGGTTACTGACTGAATAGCACAGCTCTAGAGGGCCGGGAGGGAGAACAGGAAGATCAAGGAAGGAGGCAGTGGCCAGATGCAGAAAGGAGAGGTTTTAGAGTTAGAGGTGGGGATGAGGATTAGGTGACGGGCGGAGCTGAGCTGGACCCAGGCTGGGGCCCAATGGATGGAGTCAGTGTAACAAGTCATTCCCTGGAAATGCTGTGAGACTGCGAGATTTACCTGAAGAAGGTTTACTGGTGAGTACTGGGCAGGGGCGGGGGTGGGAACAGCAAGAGAGGGCAGCAGCATTGGGCAAAGGGAGAAACTGGTGTGCAGTGCAGTCACACCAAGTGCCTGTGCCAGTCTCACTGCCTCACAAGGAGCTCTGGCGCTGGGAGGCCCTTCAGAAGTGTCCCAGTTTGAAGCAAGGGGACCTGGCCTTTGCACACCCTCCTCCACCTGACCAGCCATTGGATGCAGGCTGCCCCCACGGAAGGCAAGACATCCACCTTCCACTAAAGCACTGCCTGGAGGTGGCCTCAGCTGTGAGCTGTCAACAGCCCACACTCCTGCAGTCAGGGGCCTGGGAACTGAAGAAAAGGGACGGAGGGATTTCCTCACTCGGGCAACCTCTTCCTCCCAAGAAGAGGAGCAGTGAAGTCATGGCGACAGGAGCATGAAGCACAGGTGTCTGAGCCCAGCTGGGAAAGTTTCAGTCGCTGGAGGAACTCAGGCCCAGCTGGGGGCTCTGTCTCTAAACCACTCACCGCCCCCCCAACCCAGTGGGACCCATCTCACAGCCAGTTGCAGCACCCCTCCCCCGACTGCTCCCCAGGAAGGGGCTCATCCCTGCCCTCATCCTGCTAGGACTCCAATCCCAGTACAGCTGGGCTATTGTGAGGCTTGAATGAGTTTAAGCAAGTGGAAAAGTTTTGTTCACTGTGGGATGCCGTCCACATAGGAGGGGGCTGTTATTAAGCTCCTCACTTCCTGCCTGTGGAAGAGCTTTCCCCTAGCCCATCTATTCCTCCCCTGCCCCTTCTCTACTCAGCCCCTCGGTCTTCCTTCTCTCACCTGATATATTCTCCCTCCCTCCCTCCTCTCTCTCTCTCTCTCTCTCTGCTTCCATCTCTATATCCCTCTGCCTCTCTGTGTCTCATTCTGTCTTGATCTGGGTCTCTGTCAATAGCACCTCCTTCTGCGGTTCACCTCCAGTCAGCACAGCTCAGAGCCACCCCCCAGCTCTAGCCTGGGCAGAGAGGAGGGCAGGGAGAGTGACCACAGCAACAGCTTGGCTCAAAGCTCACCCACCCACCGCTCTGAGCCCCCACAAGGTTTCTGCTCTTGCCAATGCAGCAGCGCCCCCCACCCCAGTTCCCAGCCTGTTTGTTTACTACAGCAGTGTGGAGAGGCTCCACAGTGACTCAATTTCACCGCTCCAAAAGCTTGGCGCTGGCAAAGGGCCAGCAGCCGCTGCAGCAGTGCAGGCAGACTGCCAGGCAGCGAGGCACTGTCCCCGGACCAGCGTGGCATCCTCCAGGCTGGGTCATGGTGAGGGTCACAGGCCTGGCACAGTGGGGGTGGAAGCAGCAGGTAAGAGCCCCACAACCCTGGCCCCCAGGGTGCCCAAGCCAGGCAGCTGCTGATAACCAGACAGCAAAGGCTGATCCTTGGGTCTATAGAGAGGGGGGACCACTTGCCAAGGAACTTCTCTAAGAACCAGGTGGGCCGAGGAAATACATAAACAGAAGGGTCACAAAAGTGTAAACACTGACCAGCTCTCCAACATAATAAGCATAACTGAACTGGTGGCTACATTAGGCATTCAGTAAGCGGATGGATGGATGGATGGATGGATGGATGGATGGATGGATGGATGGATGGATGATGAATGGTGGATGGATGGGTGGATGGATGGAATGGATGGGTGGATGGATGGGAAGACAGAGTCATGATTTCCAGGTTAGCATAGCCCATCAGTACAAGATCTTTCTTTTCCTTCATCCCACTCAGGAAATCCCCTTTGCTGGGTTTCTTTATTCGTCAAAGGTTGACAGAAGAGCCAGACTCCTTCCTTGGCCTCTGAATATTTAGCAACTTTTCTATTTCCTCTTCTCAGTTCCTTTTCCTGCAAGAGAGGATGAGAAGCCCAGGCCATGGGCACGGGTGGGTGGTCAGGAACCAAGAAGCCCCCCCTGACTGAGGCCTGTGCACTGACATTCGTAAGGAAAGGTCAGAGGGAGCCAGATAGGATACGCACGGCCCATGCTGCCTCCAGCAGAGTTAGCAAAGCACAGGGAGTGTTTCAAGACAGTTCCATCAGACAACAGGTATGGAACCTTCTTTTCTCCCTGCCAGGAGCCTCTGCTACGAGCTGTGACTAGACTCTCTGAACAGAGCCCAGAGGATGGGGTTTGAGCTATGGAGGGGGCTGGAAGGGGGCCAAGAGCTAAGTGGAAGAGAAGAGACAGGGAAGATGTGGCTGGGAGCCCCCGAGAAGAGGGAGCTCTGAGGCCAGCCTGGCTGGATGGGATTAACCTGGGCACCCCACCCTCACTGGCTTCAGTGTCCTGGGTGGCTTCCAGGAGGCTCAGGGCCTGATCCTGGGCAGGGCCCAGCGAGGACATGAAAGACTCTGGATCTGTGATGTTCTCAGGCCTGCCCCATTATAGGGATCCTGGTCTTTCTGGGTGGCAGACACTGGGTGCTCCAAGGTGTCTGAGAGGTGGGAAGAGTCTGCAGGAATCAAAGGGAGCCCAACTGTCTCCCAGGCTTCCCCAACTCCTTGTGTTATTGTGAAGATTAAATGAAGTAGTACGTATAAAGTGCTTAGAAACCTAACATTCAGATCTCTGCCGCTGGAAACGAGAAAGGGCCCTGACCACTGCCTGCTAATAGAGCACCTCCCAAAGTCATCTCTCCTTCTTTAGTCAAGGACCCGCACCAACTACATACACACACACACACACACACACACAATTCTAACTAGACAACTTCAGTGTCCCCACCCTATCCAGGGCTAGGACTTGAGCCAACAGGGGCTCTGGCCTGGCAAGTTGTCCCCCTCCATATGCTGCTCTCCATTAGTGTCCATGCACAACAAGGGCTCATCCAACCCACAGAGGATGCCCTGCTCTGTCCCCAACCAGCCCCTCCTCCCAACCAGCCTTGGCAAGAACCATGGTACCATGCAAACAGTAGGGTCCACTGGACCAGGATTTCAGAATCCCAGCTCCAACACTTAAGGAATAAAAAACCTTTTATTGAACACTGACTGTGTGCCAGCCACTGTGCTAAGCTCCCTACACACTTGAGCTCATTTAACCCTCACAACTAAGCAAAGTAGGTATTATCCTTATTTGACCCCTAGCCAAGGCAGAATAAACTGGCTAAATGCTCAGGTTCTAGAATGAGACAGAGCTGCATTCTGGGCTATTTCACTCACTTGCTGTGTGACCTTGGGCAAGTCACTGCAGCTCTCTGAGTCTGCTTCCTCCTCTGTAACGAGGAGATAAGAGAGCCACTGCCTTTGATCGTGGTGAGGATCAAAGGAGATAATGGATGAAAGTGCCGCCTGATGCCAGGCACACAGCCTTCAATCAAGGTCGGAGCCTGCCCTTCCCTCCTTATCTCACCGACTCCCCTGCCAAGCTTTGCAGGCTGGGACTGGTCTCCCCTTGGTGCCAGGCACAGGGCTGGGCACAGCCAGCGCACACAGAATATTCTTGCAATTGGCAGATTTTCCCAAGGCCTGATTGCAGACAGCACTCTCTCTCCTGGAGCACACAAGCAAGGGATCCCTGTCCTGGTGAGCACCAGGGGAAGGTTCTGGAGGAGGGCCCCTTCCTGCCTCTGAGCTTTCACCTTGTTTGGAAGCCCTCACCACCACCACATGTCCTACCCTGGACCCCAGACCCTGTCCTGGTTCCTTGGGTCTGAGTTCCTACCTAGAAAGCTTGACCAGGATCCTGATTTCTCCAAAGTCATGGCCACCTATAGACCCAGTCACCACCTAGTACCTGGAGCTCTGATTTCATCCCAGCCTGTTAGGTGGACCCTGCCATATTCTGACAGACACCCCCCACTTACATCAGCCGCCCAAATCCCCCATCCAGAATCCCAGGCTCCAGTCTGCCCTGCTCAGCCTTCTGGCCTCCATCCACCTACCCACAGCTGTCAGTTGCACCCAAACCAATAGTCCACACATGCACATTCAGAGTCTGCAGCCAGTCTACACTAGCCATGCCCTCTGCAGGGCCCTGAAGCCTGGCAGAAAAATCACCAAAGCTCTTCAACATTAATCAAAGACACTCATAAATGCATATGTGTAAGTCACATGCAAACCAAGGTAGGAATTTACATCTTTTACTGCTGAATCAGCATCTCCAGACACCCATGGGGTGGCTGCCTGTAGCTCAGAAGGTTGGGGACAAGAGCCCCCCCCCCAATTTTGGGGCCCACTGAACGATCCGAGATTCATCATCTGAGATTCTCAAACTTCCAAGTTGGAAGTATTGGTCACCATTTATTGCCTACTACATGCCAGGCATTCTCTTACCTACTAGCTCCTACAGGCATTAAAGGAGATAGCTTGTAACGTGCTTTGAATGGTACCTAGCAGGTAGTAAGCCCCCAATATATGTAGGTTATTGATATTAATATGATCTCTGAGCCTCATTTTCCTCCTTTGTAAATGGAAATAATAGTTTTACCTAATTCCTAGTGTTTTGATGAGGATGCGATGTGTAAACCCAGGTAGAAGCACTTAGTACAATTCCTGCACATAATAAGCACTCAATAAATCTTAGCTATTATTATTAGTGTGTGCCCATGCAAACAAGTTTTGGAAAGATATAGCTAATAGGAACAGTTCCGAAGGGTGAGGCAGAAAGACTCAGGGAGAACTCCCACTTTGTTTTATATATTTATGAGGCAAAGAATTTTGACAAATAAGCTTGTGTTGCTATTATCATTAGCAAAAATAATAAAGATATTCCTATTTGGGGAATAAAAGCCACGAAAGCAGAGAGTCTGTCCCAGGAGCATTCATTTGTCAGCTACCTCCTCCGAACCTGGCCAGGTGCCAGGGGGGCCTGACCAGGGAGAGCGGTTTGCTCTGGACACGACATTTATATTAATAACACCTACGTGACTCTCCCTCTCTGGCAGGATGAGCAAACCCAGGAACCCTGGAACGTTTCCACACAAGCTAAAACAGGCTTCGATTCTCCCACCTGCCCTCAAGGAGTTGGGCTTGGACGCAGGTAAAGGTTCTCTTTCTTAGATTTAAGCCCATCCCCACAGCCCACAGAAAAGCTATTATGTCTGGATTACATGCCACCCCCTGACCTTCACCGTTCTTCCCTGCCTCCTGTCAGCAGCAAGTGTATCGACTCTTTGGATGCCATATATCTCCATCCTGGTCACGGACAAAGAACACTGGGCAGGACTGACTTTAAAAGGCCCTTATCCAGGGCGCTGTGGGCCCATTGCCCAGCACCCTTTGGCTTCTGTCAACCTACCAGGTACAAATAAGAAAATACACCCTCTTCTCTGAAGCCCACTTCTTCGGAGACTGAAAGCCAGTATCTCCCCCAAGCCAAATTAAAATTAAAAAAAAGAAAGAGAGAGAGAAATGAGATCACAGTGGCAGGGCCGTGTGGTCCATCACCAGACATTCTTTATTGGTAGCACTATAGACCAGGAATTGGGCTGGTTATTGGGAGACAGAGATGAGACAGTGCCAGCTGCCCCCAAGAGCTCACAGTCCTGCAGGAGAGACAGACATACAAAGGGTAATGACAACACGGGCCCATCAATGCTAACACCGAGGTATCTGCACAACACAGGGTGAAAGCAGGTCAGAGACAGTGGCTTAGTCCAGAGAAGGAGCAAGACGACTTCCCAGAGCAGGTGACCATAACTAGGACTTGCAGGATGTGATGGGGGGAGAAAGGCATTCCAAGGACAGGGAACTGCATATGCAAAGGCAGGGAGTCCTGAGTGCCTGGTACGTTTGTGGGAACAGAAGCTCTGTGCTGCTGCATTCCGAGGGTAGACAGGGACAGGACCACTGGGAGCTTTGGACCTGAAGATGTATATAGTAGGGAGCAATGGAAGGCTTCTCAGGAGGCAAGGGACATGTCTGAGCTGTGTCTTGGGGTAGCACTTTGACTTGACTCAACAAAGGGATTGGAAGAGGGAGAATCGTCCTAGACCACTCACTGGATTTTATGACCTGTCTGCCTCCTTTACACAAAACTTTGGTTTCCTGGAGCCACTAGAGTGTAAACTTTAGCTGTCCCTTGAGGTGCCCAGAGCAACCAGGCCAATGGGCCTACAACTGGAGGTAAACTGAGGCACTCTACCTAAAAGCCCTTCCCTGGTAGAAAGGACAGCAGGGACGTGAGTCTGGCACATGCTCTGTTCTGAGCCACAAACAAAAGTTGAGACTCAACAATGATTTTATCTGCAATGACAAGTCCACCCCCAGGCTCAGATAGGTATTGTTCCAGGCTCAGCAGACGTCCCCAAGTCAGACAGATGTCCAGGGCTCAAACAAACATTGCCCCAAGCCAGGAAGATGTCGCACCAGGCCTGGACAGATGCCGTGCCAGGTTCAGACACATGTCCTCAGCCCAGACAGAAGCTGTCCCGGGGCCAGAAAATGTACTGGGCTCAGCCAGGTGTCCCAGCCTCAAACAGATGTTGTCTCAGGCCCACGCAGATGCTACCCTTAGCTCAGACAGATGTCTGCCACCAGAGATACATAAAGATGCTAAGAGGTCCCTGGGAAAATATAATTCCTAAATCCTCCTTTTCCACTTCCACCCTCCACCTGCTACCTCCAAGAAAGCTGAGGAAAGCCAGCATGGAGCCCAGCCAACTCTCTCCCCTCCCAACTTGTAACAGCCAAGGAACTATATCACCTTGCCCTTCCCCGTGACTCCAGGCTACTGCACAGAGGGGAGGAAGGCAATGAATGAGGCACAGGAACAGGAATACAGGGCACCTGTGCCATCTGTGGAGTGGTGGATAGTCATGCCCAGGCTACCCGCCTGACTCTGCGGGGGGCAAGGGGGTTGGGGGACATAAGAGGAAGGAGTGGGTTGATGTAAGGACCAGGCACACTAAGTCCTACCTCAAACCCTACATTCTGGGGCTGGCGGGGTAGTGAATCCTGTGATCGCCTCGGTCAAATCTCTGGCCGACACCCTAAGGATGTCATTGCTGGGTCATTTGAAGGTAATTACTGCTCCAAAGCTGGGCTGCATTAAGCTCTGGAGAAAGAGGAATAAGGAGGCTGGCCCACTGTGGACACAAAGTGGGAGACAGTCCCATTCACCAACGTGGTCCTAGCTTTTGGTTCCCAAAAGCCCTTATAGTGACATCGGACCTGGAAGGAAAAAGAGCATCCCCTCATGGCCACACAGCTCCTATCAGAAGCTATGCAGAAACTGGGGTTCAGGGGCCATGGGGTGCTGCTGTTCCTGGCCCATGGGTGGAAGAGGCAGCCACTAGACCCGGGATGGGGGAGACAGAGGTTACAGTGATAGCCTAACCTCCTCATCCACCCTAAGGGGCCTCCACTGGACTCAGTCCCTTCCCAGGGGAACTGAGAGGCAGTGGCTCATGAATATGCAAATTCACCTTGAGCCACATACCCCCAAAGCAGGTCCAAGTAGGGACCTCCCTCTTTTTCTACCTACTTCCCCTCAAGAGCTACCTGGAGGCTGAGGAAGGTAAGATGTGGTCTGTAAGACCACTCTCAGACGATAGCACTGTCTGACAGTTACAAACACTAGTGCACACACATTAACGCAAACCAAGCACAAGCACACAAATACTTATGGGCATCTAGAAAGTACAAACACACGAAGCCATGCAAGCATGCTAACATGTAGTCATCTCACACACATACACACACGCACTAAGTCCCCAGCACGCTGCTGTAAACACTGCACCTCACACAAACATGAGAACTCCCCTTTCACCCTTCCAATCCACCCAAGCTGCCCGCCCCCGCCCTCAATTGGGCCACAAAGTGAACACCAGCCCAGGAAGGCACCTCACTCTTTTAATGATGGTGACAAGAACTAAAATAATCACTCACTGCTCCCACCCCACCCTGTGGTAGTGAATTTTGCAGCCATCCAGAAAAAAAGTGTTAAAAAGAAGAAAAAAAAAAACCCAAATCCAGCCCCAGCCTTTCAGAGTGATTAATCCCGCTAATGATTTACCGATTTGCAGAGAGCGTGTTCTGCATAACCGGATTGTGGGCATTAACACCAGCTCAGAGGCTGCCATTCTGCTCAAAATGAAAGTAAATTTCAAGAGTAATTGGCCACCCCTCATTTGAATATTCTACTGATGCACTGGGAGGACCCCCACCTTTACCCATAGGCCTAGGAGGTTGGGGCAGGGGGAATGCAAGGAAAGCTTCATCCCTAAAAGATGAATTTCACCTTCCATCCTTCCTTCCCTTCACCAAGACTGAGATAGGACACCTTAGATGAAACAAGTGAGGCTGCTTCTTTCTCCACCGCCACAGGCAGCAGCACCCGCCTAGCCCTCACTCCTCTATGCGAGGCTTTTGGGAACACAGGAAGGATAGAAGAGGTACAGACACCTGGAGGGGCTGAGTTTACACAGCACAGGTAAGGGCTTGAGAGTTCAGGACAGTGATCACACCCCACGTGGGAGAGCTTTCTGGATGGTGGTCAGCGTTGTGAATCTGTCTAGCTGGCACCAAATTTCACCAAGGCAGCTGCTGGACAAGATGACCTGGTGCCACCCCAGGCGGGAATCTGGGACAGCCGGGACCCTGCCAGACTCTTACAGTCAAAAACACATTCCAGCCCAGAACAACAGGGTGATGGGCGTGGTCACTCCTGCCATTGCTGAGCAAGAACTGGCTGGGGGAGTGGGAGGCTCTGATTCCGCTCACACAGCCTCTTACTCACCCCATGCAGCCCCGGGAGAAAAACCAAGCCACACTTTCCAAGTTTCCATCCGGGCAGTGATCTCACCCCATCTTCACAAGAAACCAGTAGAGACCATCCTGCCCAGCTTACAGATGAAGGTTGAGTTTCACAGAGATTAGGAGACTGAGACTGGTCCAATGTCATCCAGCAGGCCTGAGTCTGAGCCAAGACAGAATCCAGGTCTCCTGACACTGAAAATGCAGGACGTAGGGTGTGAGGAAAAGACTGGCAGAAGGGAAAGGAAGTGGGCTATGAGTGCTGTCCCTTGCCCCAGCCTAGTCTGACTCGGACAAAGGTTCAAAGCCCACGCACACAGGAGGGCATCCTAAGGCACCAGCTCCTCCAGCAGCTCTCCATGGGCTCTGATCTCCCCCTCTCTTTAGCTCTTCTTAGCACTCCTGACTTCAAGGAATCCAAGAGGAGTGTCCTGGAGCCCATCTGCCCCCAAACTATAAAGGCCTTGGGTCTGCAGCTGCAGCTGCTTTCAGCACTTCCTGGACTCCAAGTCACCACTGACTGACAAGACACAGCACAGGGGTTCAGAGTCCAGAGGGGGAAAGCAGCCAGACCCAGCTACCCCCCCTTACCTTCTCCCAAACCTTGCTCGGTATGCCAGGCTCGCCTGCCTAGGGTAGGTGTCTAGAATATTACAGTGCGATGTGGCCACGAGGTGCTGACGGAGTGTGGTTGTGCTCTAGAGGCCAAGTCTGAACCTCTCAGGAGGGAGTGTGAATGTAGACGGCAGAGGTTTGTGTCTGTGACTCTGGGCTCTGCAGAAAGTGGACCTGGTGCTGGAGCTTGTGTAGTTGTCATTCATCCCTGCAGCTCTTCCCCCTGCAGCCCCTCTGGCTCAGGGACCCCCCACAGTGAGGGCCCCATCTGCTGGAGGCTCAGTGACCTGTGTCAAATGAGCAAGCTCTCTGTCACACTCCAGAGCCTGGAGGAGGCTGGGACCCAGCCACTCTGGGAAAGCCCAGGCAGTTCCTGGCCTGGGGGTGGGCTAGAAAGGGGCCCCGATGGGAAGGGAGGTCTGGGAACCTCTGAGGCTGGCGGCCTGGTTGGGAGCTGCCTTCCACAGACAAGAGGAGTGAAAAAATATATATAAATGAAAAGAAGGGACTTTCCTGCCTCCTTGGGACTAACGCTGCTGCCTAACCACATGGACCAAGCTCTGGCCTGGGCACACCCCTTCCTCTGCTTTCTGATCCGTGTAAATGTGTTAGTTCCTACATGGTACGAGTATGCATGTGTGTGTCTGTGTGATGTGTGGGGTAGGCCTCTTTGTATCTGTGCAATGGGGAGTGTATGCGGCTGGGCTGTAGGCTCCTGTGTGTGAACACAAGTGTGTGCCTATTCATGTGAATCGGCAAGCCAGGTGACAGCCTCCATGCTTGTGACCCCAAGGGCCTGCAGGTCTTATGTATTTCTGTGTCTGAAGGAATGCCTACTTGAGCCTCTGTGTAGGTTCTGTGTATGCGTGTTCCTGTTTACACACATGCCTGTATTTATCATTGTGTGGTTTGGATGAGTGTGAATATCCGACCTAATGGTATGAGTCCATATGTCCCTACTGTGAATCTGTATGCTTGTCCCTGAGCTAAAATGCATGTGGGTGTGGGTGTGTGTGTATGCACATCTTTTCACATGCCGAAACCAGTCTGTGTCTGAGTGGGTCAGCTGAGTGTCCGACTGTCGTGTTCCAAGTTCTCCCCAGGGTCTGTGAGGGCAGGGCTCCAGGAGAGAGGGCTTGTCCTACAGCAGGTGTCTCTGCCAATGACCATGTCATAGTCCCCAGTGTCCCACACAGAACCTCTGGAAGCAAGAGCCAAGAGGATGTAGATACTTCCTCTGGAAACAAACTCTCAAATACAAGAAAATTTGGACTCGAGACCAAACCCATATCATTGTAGAGGGTCTAAAATTTCCAAAGCAGAGAAAGGGACGTTATCCCTTCCTATCCACACTGCTGCTCACCCCAGGGCAGCATCTAACATTAAGAGGGCATCTACCCAATAAACTTAAAAAATAAATTTAAAAAAAAAAAGAGGGCATCTAAATGACATGTTTTGCTTCAGCCTTGGAGCTTCAGAGCAATCCTGAGAAGCAGGTCTTACTGTCCCCGTTTTAAGATGAAGAAACTGAGGGTCTGACAGGCAAAGCAACTAGCACAAAGTCACAAGGCTGAGAATGGGAGTAATGGGATTGGTACTAAGATTTGCCGACTGACAAGCTGGTAACCTAGGAGTCTGTCTTTGCTGCAGGCACCCCTCAGTTCAGCACAGACCTGGGAACCCAGCTTAAGAGCACCAGCTGGCCCTGGCTTCCCCCTGAGAGCTACCAGACATAGGGCTCCCTCTGCTGTGATAGCCAAAGCCACTGACTGGCAACCTTCCCCATCCCAGAGCAATGGGGAGAATGATGAGGAGGGGGACTTTCCCGGGTTCTATGCCCTCAGATGAGCCTCGGTTCCTTCAGCTATGCACCGGCAATAACAGTCTCAGTGTTCTCTCACAGGGCTGAGAGATGCAGGTACAATGGTGAATGAAAAGCGCTTGATAAAGTATTGTGCCATCGTTCTTCAAGTCTCAGTGACAACCACAAAGACTGGACATCACAACACCTGTCCACTGTCCAGACATTGCTTTTCCTCCAACAGAAACTGAGACAGATTCATAGAATCACAGACCATCAGAGCTAGAAGGGCCTGAGACATTAACTGGTCCAAACCTCCACAACCCTATTCTACAGATGAGGAAACTGAGATTTTGTTACAGTGGGGGAGTAACTTGCCCATTCACTGGGCACTAACAATAGAAACAAGCAGAGTAAAAGCCCTTTCTGGAGCTTTCACCCCCATTGTCTAGTACCACCCTCTGACTTAACTTTAGTGAGACAAGTGGGCCGCTTATGGTACTGTTATTCCCAATTTACAGGTAGGAAAACCAAGAGCTAGAAAGACTGGACCAGAGTTCTTCTTGCCCAGAACAATAGTGGCAGGTCTGGATTGGAAGACAAGCTTCAGTGATATGCAGGGCTGGCATGAGACAAGGCTTCACTAGAGGATTTCCAACCTTGGTCTTACCTCCTGGGCCTAGGAGAGGCGACAGGAAGGCAAGTGAACCAGAAGGTCCACTGCAATGACCTTATGAAGAAAAGGTGACTCAAGGTGACCACTTTCTGGGCCAGAGTCCAGGAAAGCCCAGCATCCCTAGCTGGATTCAGACACAAGGCTCCATCACAGCCCTTGCAGCCAGGGTGGTACCTAAGGAGCCTGCTCAGGACAGTGGCCACTGGCCAGACAAGAACCTTGCCCTGTCCCATTCCATCCCTTGGAGACCAGCCACCAGCTGGTCCTAGGGCGTTCAGGGCCTGGGTGAGCACAGTCTGTGCCCAGAATGACCCTTGTCACTGTTGACTCTGTCCCAGCCACCCCTGGGTTCATCTCCACAGCAGCTGCCACCAGAGCCCTCATCGCTCTTCTTCACACTCTGAGGCTTTATCCCACAGTCCTGACTTGCCCAGTTGGGCCCTAACTGGGGCCCCAGTTCAGTCCTGTGATTTGGGACCCCAGAGCCCTGGAACCTCTGAATCCATGTAGACAAGATGAGGCAGAGAAAAGAGGTAGGCTAGCAGTTGGAAGACTGTGTGAGCCAAATCTCAGTGTGGGGAAGAGGTGGAGGCCACAGCTCACTCCACTCAGCCTCGAGCCCAGTGTGGGGCTTAGAGGCACAGACCAGCTGCTGCTGAGGTCCGAGTCCACTCAGGATTCTTCAGAGTACTTAAAGGGGGTGGGGGTGGGGGGGAGTGAGGAGGTACCCGAATTCTATGCCTCACCTTTCCAAATAAGGCCCCCTCTATCTCAATTCCCTTTTCAGCAGCCCCAGGCAACTCGAGGTAAATCCAGTTCAGGGCTCCATACAAGGCTGGACAGCTCCCGGACTGCATCATGAATTTCTGAAGTGCCAGACGCCCTTCCTCAAGTCCACGCCACTCCTCACCTACAGCAAGTTTCCCGGGCCGTGACCCCGCCATGACCCCATCAGGCTGGGAGGAAAAGGAGCGAGAAAGCGGCGGCAGTGTGGGACACAAACTGTTGAGCCAAATGTGTCCACCACCCCTGTCCGCGGCGTTTTCTCCGGAGCTACAGTTGAGGTCCTCTCACTACGAAACCCCGAAACCGTGGAGCGCCGCCCGAGTACATCGCTGCCGCCGGCCGTTCCGCCCCGAGCCGCTCGCGCGGTACTCACCTGGGCCACGGTGCCCCGAAGGGGAGCCCGCGCGAGGCCTCAAGCAGGGGCCGGTCCGACTCCGCCGGCGCTGGACGCGCTCTAAGGGCCGCGGAGGTTGACAGAGTTGCGACGCCGGGTCTAGAGCGAGAAGAAGGGAAAGGAAACGCCGGGGGGAGATGCGCAGAGGACAGCTCTGTGCCGGCTGGAAAGCCGCGGAGACGAGGCGGGCAAGGTGAGCAGCCGCACCGGAACCGAGTCGGGGACCCGCGCCACCTCCCACTCGCAGCCACGAGACCCGCGGGAATCCCGGCCCGCCCGCAGCTGCACTACGGAGGGAGGAGCGCGGGGCTGAGCTGCTTATCGAAGCCCGAGCGCCTCCCGGAGCCCGCAATCCCCCGCCGCTTCTGGCCGCCTGGCCAGAGACGGGCTGGAATTCGGCTCGCGTGGAGAGTGGGACCCGCCGAGTTCCAAGCCTCCAGCGCAGGGGGAAAGCAGGGCCCACGCAGCCAGGACGAGAGGGGGTGCGGTCCCGGTGCCACCCCCGCGCCACTCCCCACGTGGCGGCCGCGCCCCCGGGGCGTGAGTGTGTACGCGGACGGTGGGGGGCCGTGAATGAAGCCCCAGCGACCAATCAGCACGGTCGGCGCGCGGGACCCCGGGAGCGAGGCCCAATGGCGAGCTCTGGGCGGTCGGGCCGAGCGGCAGGCGGGCGCGGGGGGCGGAGGGCCGGGGCCGGGGGGCGGGAGGCGGCTCCGCGGGCAGCCAATGGGCGGCGGGTGGGGTGGGGCTCCGGAGCGCTGAGCGGGTCGGGGCTTTAAGCCGGCGGAACGCCGCGGCAGGGCCCGCAGACGGAGCGGAGCGGCGGCGGCGGCGCGGCGCAGGGCGCGGGGCGGCATGGCCCCCACCGCGCAGTACCTGCCGCGGGGCCCCGGAGGCGGAGCCGGGGGCACCGGACCGCTTATGCCCCCGGACGCCGCGGCGGCAGCGGCGGCGGCGGCCGCCGCTGAGCGGCTACACGCGGGGGCCGCGTACCGCGAAGTGCAGAAGCTGATGCACCACGAGTGGCTGGGCGCGGGCGCGGGCCACCCCGTGGGCCTAGCGCACCCCCAGTGGCTACCCACAGGAGGAGGAGGCAGCAGCGACTGGGCTGGCGGCCCGCACCTGGAACACGGCAAGGCGGGCGGCGGCGGCAACGGTCGAGCCGACGACGGCGGCGGCGGCGGTTTCCACGCGCGCCTGGTGCACCAGGGGGCGGCCCACGCGGGCGCGGCATGGGCCCAGGGCGGCACGGCGCACCACTTGGGCCCCGCCATGTCGCCGTCGCCGGGGGCCGGCGGGGGTCACCAGCCCCAGCCGCTCGGGCTGTACGCGCAGGCGGCCTACCCGGGGGGCGGCGGCGGCGGCCTGGCTGGGATGCTGGCGGCGGGCGGCGGCGGCGCGGGGCCGGGCCTGCACCACGCGCTGCATGAGGACGGCCACGAGGCTCAGCTGGAGCCGTCGCCTCCACCGCACCTGGGCGCCCACGGACACGCACACGGACATGCACACGCCGGCGGCCTGCACGCGGCGGCGGCGCACCTGCACCCGGGCGCAGGCGGCGGTGGCTCGTCGGTGGGCGAGCACTCGGACGAGGACGCGCCCAGCTCGGACGACCTGGAGCAGTTCGCCAAGCAGTTCAAGCAGCGGCGCATCAAGCTCGGCTTCACGCAGGCCGACGTGGGGCTGGCGCTGGGCACGCTGTATGGTAACGTGTTCTCTCAGACCACCATCTGCCGCTTCGAGGCCCTGCAACTCAGCTTCAAGAACATGTGCAAGCTCAAGCCGCTGCTCAACAAGTGGCTGGAGGAGACCGACTCGTCCAGCGGCAGCCCCACCAACCTGGACAAGATCGCGGCGCAGGGCCGCAAGCGCAAGAAGCGCACGTCCATCGAGGTGGGGGTCAAAGGCGCGCTCGAGAGCCACTTTCTCAAGTGCCCCAAGCCCTCGGCACACGAGATCACCGGCCTGGCCGACAGCCTGCAGCTGGAGAAGGAGGTGGTGCGCGTCTGGTTCTGCAACCGGCGGCAAAAGGAGAAGCGCATGACCCCCGCAGCCGGCGCCGGCCACCCGCCCATGGACGACGTTTATGCACCTGGCGAGCTGGGGCCGGGCGGGGGCGGTGCGTCGCCGCCCTCGGCGCCCCCGCCGCCACCGCCGGCTGCGCTACACCACCACCACCATCACACACTGCCGGGTTCCGTGCAGTGACCCCGCGGGCCGGGCCCCCGCCAGCGCGCGGCGAGGCGCCGCGCGGCCTGTACTCTTTTTGTTCGGTTGCTTTGGATTTTACAAAAAGCCCAGAAACTTTCGAACAAAACCAAACACCCGGACGACCATCTCCGGCGAGCGGCGAAGACGACTGGGCTGCGTCGCCCGAGTCCCGGAGGAGTGAAGGGAAGATCCAGACCGCGCCAACACCCCGGGCATCCTGCCCGCCGCCTACTCCCTGCCCCCATCCCCTCGACGACTCCCGCCCCTGCCCCCCGGGCTGTTCGGGGCCGGATCCCGGCAGCGGCCTCCCCACAGCGACAGGTAACGCGGTACGGGGTTAGGTATTCCTCGGGAGAGAGGACGAAGAGAGGAGGGTTCCCCGGAGCGGATGCCGGAGCCTGCGGATCGAGGGTGGGGGACTGTCACTATTCTCTCCGCGCCTCTTCTCTCCCATAAGGATGCGCCCCATCCCCCTTACCCTCCTCCGGGCTTGGTTTTTTTACGGTTTTTATTTATTCATGGAGCCTCTCGGCTCCTGGGGTCCTTCTAACTCCGCCCGCGCCCTTAATTTAAATCGCTGTATACTGTATTTATCGGGGCCCCGGAGGGGAGGCCGCGAGAGCCGCGTCTGTGTATAAAAGCAGGAAATAGCCAAAGCTTTAATCTAGCCTAATTTATTTTTTCCCCTTACTTTCTCCTACCCTACCCCAAAAGAGCAAAACTAAAAAACAAAAACTAACAAAAAAAATTCGAGTGTTCATTTTCGTTTCGTTTTATCCGAGTCCCAGCTCGGTTCCCGGCCACGCTGGAGGGGTCTGCGCTCCCACCACATTCGGATGGGAAGGGCCTTCTGCCTCGCTGCAGACTGACCACCGCACAGCAGGGCCCTGGCTCCCCGCGGAGCCCTGCCCTCCTGGCCACAAACAAACGAAACTTGGAAAAGTTGGAGGTATTTTTTAACCAGCTGTAGAAATAAGTCGTTCCCTGAGAGCCTTCTGCCTGAGTCCCTGAAGCTCCCGTCTACTCCCTTTGCAGCCCCCTGGGATGCGGGATGCTGGGGGAGGCTGAGAGAGAAATTCCCCAAGTTTGGGGTGAGGTGGGAACCATGTAAATATGTGAGATATGTACACACTGGCGGGAGAAGAAACATTTTGTGCTTGGTTTTTATTTTTGGTTTTCCGGGTTGCCCTCCTTCCCCATCCTAAAGGATTTTGTATACTGACTAATCCGAAAAAGATATTTTAATATGATTTCCAGATTTCTGACCCATCTCTATTTATTTTCTGGATGTGTTTGGAGCTTCCCCCTTCTCCATTTCTTGTTCTATTTGTTACAGTTTGAATTTAAATTTTGTTATTTTTATTATTTTTTGGAACAATGTTTTGGTGCATTCTCTTTGTATCTTTATTGCAAAAAAAATAATGTAGACTGGGAAGTTCCCTTTATATTTATGTTATAGTAAATATTTTATTACTCACATAAACATGTACCCCAGGGCTGTGTCCTGTCCTCTTTACTACCAGGGCTGGGTTGGTTTGTGGATAAAGTCATGGGATACCCTGGCTCACCTCCCCTAAAGTCATGGCTTCACTATTTTGGAGAAAGGTGACCACACAGACCTGCCAGGCCAATATCAGGATCGCTTGTTACTTGGGCAACGGTGGGGCCCCTGCCTCTGGTGAGTGAGTTTAGGGAAGATGAAGCCGCCTCTTGTCCCGTCCCTTACACAGACTGTCCTGAGACCAGACCAGGGGAAGGACAGTGAACCACAAACACCACCCTGAATTTGGGTCAGCCATTCCTCAGGCATGCTTGACTGCTCTTCTCAGCCTCGACCTGGACCACCACCACCAGCCACACATCTATGTATCCCCCACCCAACACCCCAACCCCTAACTTTGGTTTCACTTTGCATTCCATGTGTGGAATCTGTGCCAGTTTCACCATTCCCGGTGCTGGGGCAGCTGGAAGCTGGGTCAGGCCCCACCAGCCCGCCCAGACTGGCTCTCCACCCACAGGCAAGTGGTGCCCAAACCTACCTGGATCCACTGGAAGTTCCTGCAGTGGTCCTGCGGGACTGCAGTGGGCCTGGGGAGAGAGCCCTTCCTGTTTGCTTGGGCAAAGCCTGCCCTACTTCTCAGCAAACAAACCACCTGCTTCACCTTCTCATGTGGAAGAGTGGGGGTACAAACAACTGTCCCACCAAAAGCCTTGCCATCTCCTCTCTAGGGATGGATACCCAAGGACCCCCACCCACCCAGGGAGTGATGCACATACCTTTGGGAAGGTCCCATGGCTGTGCAGTCATGACCTGGATGGGGGAAGTAGACATCCTCAGACATCTCCCTCTGAAGACTTCGGCAACAACTTAACCCCTCACCAGAGTCAGGATGGCCGAGGCAGGGCTGGGTTCCCGGGCTGAAGCCCAAGATGACTTGTGTCCCAGCCAAGATCTCTTTTCCTTTAAAACAACTCTTCTTAAAAACACTAATAAGACAGCTCTCCCTATCTCTTCCGTAGATGTGTTCTTTTCCCTTCTCAGGAAAAACCACATGCAGTTTCTCTTCCTCTTCGTGGAGACAAAGCTTGAAGACACAATCGCTTGATTGGGGAGAAAGTGTCTACAACGAGGGTGTACATGTAGCCCACTCCCTCCAGGGAAACTGCCCAACAGCCCGTGGCATCTTGGGCGCCCAGAGAGGTGTTCCCGGGCCCCCAAGTTGGGGGTCCCTGGCCAGATCGGGGCCTCAGGATGATTGTGCCATGCTGAAAGTTACGGTGACTCTGGGCTCTGCCCCTCAATCTTGGGGGAATTGGCTCTGCAAGTATAAAGGCCACCAGGGTTTTCAAATGCTCAGCCTCTCACTGTTTTTTTTTCTTCCCTCCTTCAGTCCAGACTCGTGAGCAATTAGCCCTGTAATTGGCACCCATGTCTCAGCCAGTACCCGTACTGGCAGACCAGTGAGCCTCCCCATGCTTCTTAAAGAGGAGGCCAGGAATTTACAGGCCAGCAGGTGACAGCGTGGCCCAGAGCCACGGGCCACCCTACCTCATCCTCTCATTCCCTGCTCCAATAACTATGGAACTTCGAGGCAGTGCCGCACTCCTTCCTTATTTCTCCTTTCCTGGATTTGTCCCAGCCTCAGGGCCCTGAAATGGAAAATGAAGTTCAGAGCTTCCTGCGGCCTGTGCCACCCTGAGCTTCAGCAGGTTTGGAAAGGGCGACTGGGAAGACGGGTGCTTTTCACTGGCCTCTGCCTGCCGCTGACACCAATTGATTGATTGATTGGTTGATTGATTGATTGATTGATTTCCTAATTGTCTGCTTAATCCTGTACAGGAGGGTGGATTTATTATTTAAGCACGTCAACTCAAAAACAGCTAAACAATGTGGCCTCCCAAGCACCAGCAGCAGCTGAGGAGTAGAACAAAAAGATGAAAGGAAAAAAAAAATGGAAAAGGGGACAGAAGAAAATCTTCCACTTTGTAAGGATTTTGCTTAATGAGACACCAGCCTGGGACAGCTATCCAGTGACCAACCTCTGGTCACAGAAGGCCCCCCCGGGGCTCCTTCCCCCAGTCTCCAGCCTGGAATGAGGCTAGGAACCACGGAACATTTGACCGTATGAAGAGAAGCCATAGGGAGAGAAATATTTTACCCTGGTGTCTTACTGGCTGGATAGAATAGAGTTTAGGAAAGCCACAGTCAGCCCTGAGCTTGACCGAGCCGTTTCTCCATCCAGGTGTGTGTGGATCTACCTGCTCATTTCTGAGATCCTCAGACTTCCTTTCGTTCAAGAGAGGCAGAAGTTCCTAACATCAACCTCCAAGACGCCCAAGCTTTCCCTAGCAGATCTGGAATTTTCTGATCCCATCTTCCTTATTTGAACAAAATTATTTTCTATGATCATGTGGCCACAGATCCTGTTAGAGCTTCACTCTCCCCATGTGAACCTCTGTGTGATAGTGTATGAATTTGTGTGTGTGCCACTGTGCTTGCTTTCAGAGGTAGAAGGGGAAAAGAAAGTTTATGCTATAGTGCTCATGTTTGAACTGGGAAAAGATTTGCAGGGCGGGGGTTGGCCAACAACAGGAAGAAGGAAGGTGGCCATTGTAGTCACCTGTGGTCATCAAGGCAACCCCAGAAGGCGTCCTGCACTGTACCTCCTGCACCAGGAAGTTGCACTCGTTTATATGTTAACCTGGCTTAGGTTCGGTGCAATTGTTCCTTGACCCCAGGACTCGACTGAGTGAACACAGGATTAGCTGACCAACCACAGCTACCCACTTAGAGCTGTTTGGAATCTGGTCTCCACTGGAGAGGCTCTGGCCTGCATATGGGAGCGTCAAGCCCCCAGTGAGCCTCCCAGGCCCAGGCTTTCCTCAGCAGGGCTTGAGCTCCCGAAAGGAGACCCACCTGAGCAGGGGAAGGTCCAGCTGCTCCCCTGAGCTTAGCGAAGAGGATTCACTGGGCCTCCCGCTTAGTGACTGAAGCCAGAGCCTTCAATCTTGTCCCTGCCTAGCATATTTGAAGGCCCTGGAGTTAGAGTTTGGCCAGCCGATCAGGGCTCTCCTCGCTGCCTGGGAGGCCTCCGCGTGGGAGGACTGCCCTCTATTGGTCCCTGAGCTGGGACATGGCAGCAGTCACCAGAGCCATCTCCCAGCTAAGGATCCCTCCAGAAAATCAGCTTCAAGTTACCTACTCTGTGGGGGCAACAGGTAGAGCAGAGGAAACTATCACCTCCAAGGAAGCAATTCCGCTTTACGGCTTGCCTGAGACCCTTCTCCAACTACCGTGTTTCCCCAAAAATAAGAAAATAAGACGTTGCTGGACCATCAGCTCTAATGCGTCTTTTGGAGCAAAAATTCATATAAGACCCGGTCTTATTCCCTATAATATAAGGGAAACACGGTACCATCCCACCCATACCCACAGACACTCAGAAATTTGCCATCACAGCTGCCTCCTCTGTCTCTCTCCCACTCACACTCATCCCCATCACTCCTCCTCTCAGCCAGCTGAAACCCCAATGCACACTCTCGCCAGCTTGCTCACCCACATGCTAACACACTGTCACACCCATACCACTGCTTAGCTGTCCAGTCAGTAGCAGTTTTGTGGCCTTTGGCGCTGAGCTCTCCTGAGTCACCAGGTACCTGGCACCTGTAATATTTAAGCACACATAGCCATCCTTTGCAGCATGGACAGGGTCCCCTTCGCTCAGAATTTCCAATCACTTAACCCACAAAGCGCTTTCCAAACACATCCCTGCCCGTCATTGTTCCCAGCTCCTCCCAGCTCCTCCCAGCTCCTCCCTGCTCTCTCCTGCTCCCTTCAGATAATTAAAGTTAGGCGGTGTGTTTGTATGTATGTGTGATCTTATTTTTTAAACACACCCCCACACGTACATATGCATGTATATATACAAACACGCAGCAATTAGATCTATCCATTCCTGCCATCATTCCTCTTGTTCAGTAAAACCTCAGCCACACACATGTCCCCACATCACCACGCAATGAACCCAGTGTCACCAAGTCACGGGCTTCTGATATCACACACACACACACACACACACACACACACACACGCACTTTCACACAGTTCCACCCCCAGCTCCCTGGTATTTTTCCAGGAGCATGACCCACCTCCCATCCACCTCCCGCGCATCTGAAAGGGCACCCCTTAGATGAGCTAAGTACCAGGAGGGGCCCCCCACACACATACACACAGTGGACATGTCTCCGGTTGAGCCTGACCAGGGTGGGTCTGGGTATTATTAGGCTACAGAGACAGCACGGAGGCATATGGTCTCGTACACAAGAAATAATGTTCATGTTAAATCAGACCTCATGCATAATGCATGGTGCCTGATCTCACATTATTTTGGGTGTTCGTCAAAATCAGTGTTCTTTCTTGTGAGGGCTTCTGAAAAGAAGGGGGAAAGGCGTTTGCTAATTGCACCCACAGCCTGGACCCAGGGAGCCGAGAGTGCCCAGGGAAACTCCCTCTGCCCCACTTCAGCCACCAGTGGGTTTCATCTCTCTGTGCCCTCTGTTTCCACATGGAAGGAGGGGCTGACTCAGGCTTGTAGCAGGCGAAAGGCCCCGTGTTATTTTTATTTCTTTTCTCCTGGCTCTCAGTCCCCAGAGGGTTCTCGGGAATAGCAGTGGCTCCATCGTTCTCACACCCGATTCATTTGCCGTTTTATGAACTCCCCGTTGATTCATCACCTCCCTAAGTCAATGATTCACTCCTGATGGCTTTTCAGAAATCCTTCTTCAAGGGCTCCAGATTATTCAGCTCTGAACAGGGGCAGACCTGGACCATGCGCTGCTACTGATCTCTTTGCTTAGGGTGGGAAATTGTTACTGTCCTCAGCCTTTCTCTGAGGCTGGCTGGTCTGGGGAGCAGGAAGAGCTACCTCAATGCAGAAGCTGCTTAGAATTGATCCCAGCAGCTCAAAGACAGAGCTGGCTGTGCAGCAAGGGCCCCTCCTGCCACTATGGGTCACCTGCCTTCTCCCATTGTCATCAACGTCCCTGAGGAAGTTGTCCATGTCTCCGGGGCCATGAAACTCAGGGACCGTGACACCAGACAGACCTGGGTTCAAATCCTGGCTCCACCTCCTATCAGCTGTGTGACTTTAGGCCAGATACTTACCTTTTCTGTGCCTCAGTTTCTTGATAGAGTGACAATGTAGAGTTCCTGCATAATAGAGCTATTTTGAGAATTCAGTGGGAGGATGTACATAGAGTGCTTCGCATAAGTAGGTGATGAATGAATGAAAGGTGTTTTATGTAGGGCCTGGGCAGTGCATCATACAAAAACAAGTGAATGGGGAAGAAAACCAAAATGGAATGAACTTTTAGCATGGACCCCACTCTGTCCAAGTCACTCGGACATAAAAGCCTTACCTGACACCAAGCCATGTTCTTTTCACACTCCTCGCTGGGGTGCACTGCAGTGTCCAGAGGTTGGGATATGTGCACAAACAGAAGTTCCAGAACTCAGGTCTGGGCCAGGAAGAGACGCTGGGGACCAAGGGTGTTGGAGCTCATTGGCTAGGATCTGTCTGTCCCCTTCTGCACCACCCTGCCATCAGGTAAATTCCATGAGGTTCAAGGAAGTTGGATGACTTGCCTGGGATCACCATGGTCAGTCAACCCTCCAGATGCATCCATTTAGAGGGTTACATACTGAGCAACCCATGTAGTGGCTAAGAATGTGGGCCCAGGCATCTGCCCAGACTTTCATCCTGGCGGCACCACCTACTACCCACGGGACCTTGGGCAAGTGACTGCACACTTGCCATACCTCAGTTTCCTCATCAGTCAAAAGAAAATAATGATAATACCTGCCTGGTAGGACTACTCTGAGGAATAGATGAGAGATGTGATACATAAACACTTAGAAGACAGCCTGGCAGATTTTAAGTGCACATTCAATGTGAACTATAAAATTAACATTATATGTACAATATATATTATTATATTGGTGCTGGGTTGAAACAGTGCAGAAAAATAGTGCCTAGTGCTCCCCACCCCCAAAGATTATTTCTCTTCATTCTCAAAACCACTCTAGAAAAAAAGCGTTCAAGCTTTCTGTTCCCAGTTCACTGACGAGGAAATGGAGGCCCAAGGATGTTGAGGGGTTCACCTAAAATGACCCAGAAATTAGTGGCAGGTGCAGTTTCCCAACCTCTTCCCCACTCCTACCTCTTTGTGGCAACCCCATGTCCCCAGTGATGTACTCTGAGCCCCTTCTAAGGCTCGGTGCTGGGTTCTGGGGAGAAAGTACCCAGAGGGTCAGGTAAGGCCTCATAGATGCTGGTGCCATTAACCTGGGTCATGAAGAACGAGTAGGGGTTTACCTCAGAGGCTCCCTGCTTGGGCCTTGATCCCAAGAAGGCACAGCCACTCAGCCCCAGAGCCCGCAGACCCCACACATTCCCCCTTCCTGAACCTTCATGCCTCTTCCTGCCCTGCTCAGGACCGTTCTACCGGTGGGCTGCCCTCCTTTGATCCCTCCTTTGACCCCAGCACAGAAGATGAAACTAAGGATCAAGGCCCCTAGACCAGACCCAAGGGAACCATCTAACATGAGACTAAGTCTAACTATAGACCCCTTCAAGTCCCATCTCCGGGTTCTATTGCAACCGTGCCCAGAGGTTGACCACCAAACCCTGCCACAGGGCATCCCAGCCTCAAAGGTGGGGGCCAGTCACCTGGGGCCAGGCCTCACTCTACTGTTCATCCTCAGTATGACCCAAGTTGAGTCATTTGTCACCCCTGGACCTCGATATATGAAATGGGCATTCCTTCATTTATCCATCCATCTATCCATCCTACATCCATCCATTTATCCATTCATCAACCAACACACCCATCCATACATTATTCATTCATCCATCTGCCCACCCATTCACTCATCCACTCATCCATGTAACCTTCAACTTACCTCTTCAACCATCCACCCATCCATCCATGTACCCAACCACTTACCATCCATCCCCTCATTCAATCATCCAGTTTAACAATCAGGCCCTATGTTGAGCAGCAGGAACACCTAAATAAGACTAGTCCCCCGTCCTTAAAACATTCCTAAATCAGCTTCTTCCCCTCCCTACCTCTCCGTCATGTAGGGTAGGCATGTGAGGGCCCCAGTGAGATCATTGTTTGGGAGGACACAATGAAGCCTATTGTTGCATGTGTGAATCTTGTCAGAGCACTGGGAACCTCCATGCCCTGCTCGCGTCTTCAGAGCCTTCAGGAAGATGTAGTCAGTGTGGCCTCCACATGGCCCTAGGAGTCCCCTTAGCTCTAACTTCTCACTCCAGAGATGCCAGGTGCTGACCTGAACTAGAAGGATTTCAAAGGAAACGGGGGAGAGGAAGGAGCTTACGAGCACAACCCCTGCTAAGGCTGCAGATCGCCACTGGGACGCAGTTTTTCTACCAAAAATGGCAGCAGCATCTTGGCACCAGGGAGATATAGGGAAATGTTCTGGTCCCAGGCCTGTCACTTCCTAGCTGTGTGACCTTGAGCAAGTCCCTGCCATCCTCTAAACCTCAATTTCCCCACCAGTACAGTGTGAGGGATGGTAGATGGATCCTCCCACATCTGAGGTGGCCCCTCTCGATTCTCAGTTCCCTTCTAGCCTGGGTGGGCCTGCCCCTCTGACAATGGGCCCTCTCTGACCAGCCCACACATGAGGAGGGGTAGGAGATGACGTGGTGATGTCCACGGCCCTGAGTCTGCTAGCTATTCAACCCTCCCTCTCCTGACACAAACAACCCTCAGTCACCTCCTCCTCCCGCCCCCTAGAATCTGGGCACAGCTGGGGCTTGCTTTGCCCTGGCCACCCCATGAATCACCCTTCTATGGTCCCCCGGGGGAGTGGTCCAGGGAGCATCCTACGCCCCCTGCGGGGTGAGGGCCAGAATCACTGCCCTCAAGCAGGCAGTGTCCACAGGAACAATGAGGGCCTGTGGCTGACAGCCGGAATGTAGCCATTGTCCTGCCCTGGCCCCCAACCCCAAGGCCTCAGGTCCCCAGGCCGGGCAGGCTGGCGTGGGTCGGTGCGTCAGGCGCTCGTGTGCCAGGGCCAGGACACATGGCCTGCTGCTTCCCTTCTCTAGGAAGGCAGGCTGGTGGGCCAATGGGCCAGACCCCACCTCCACACACAGCCTCACAAAGGATCCCATGCACAGGGTGAGGAGAAGCAAGACAGGACCCAAGGGAGCCAAGCTGGCTTCCAACACACCCATCCCTGGGGTAATAGGAGCAGACTCAGAGAAGGGGCCTTGAAGCTCTGAGACCCAAGCTATACATCACAGTGGGGAGGGGGATTGCATTAGAATAATGCAGGATTAGAATGGGGTTGCTATAGCGACGTATTAGGGCAATACATCTAGGGAGTCCCAGCCCCTTGGTGATGTATGACTCTGCTCAGCTGAGGGGAGCAGGGGGAGGGGAACTGTCCCGCTGCTTCCAGGGGACAACAGACACCAAACATTCTCTTCATTGGCGGAAAACATCTGCCTTGGACTCCAAAAATAGGCTTCTCAGAATCCTGTCAAGACTGAGAGACATGCCCTGCCAACCCAACCTCCAAAAACCCCACTTTAGTCCATGCTCAACTCAGCTGCAACTTTCAATCCTAGCTATACCCTCAGCCTCAGCCTCCATCCCAGCCCTTCCCCACCCCCGCCCCCGCCCCCGTCCCCGCCCCAGGGTCTGTCCTTTCTGCCTCGGTGCTAAGGACTATTCCCATACTCTCAATCCCAGTGTCCATTGGGATTAATAGGACTACATGTGGGGAAGGGTGGTAGGAGAGGGACGGAGGGAAAGGAGATGTGATTGTCCAAAAATACTCCTTGGTCAAACCACTCAAAGCTGTTAATTTGAGAGACGCCTGAAGACTAAGTCTAAGGGCACACATGCTGTCCCCTTCTCACCCCCAGGGGTCCCCAAGCCAGCATCTGGACACCACACCCCCATCTAATCCCAGGTCTGGGAATGTAACTTCCCTCCACATACTGCTTGGGCCACCAAGAGGGTGTGGCCTAGCCCGAGTGAAAGGAGAACGCATTAAAAATCTTCACACAATGTTTGAAATGTTATGTGACAGTCAGGCCATGAGTTCCCTTTCAAACTGCTGTATCAAGAAGTCATTTGCAGGGCCCGCCCGGTGGTTCAGGCGGTTGGAGCTCCATGCTCCTAACTCCAAAGGCTGCCAGTTCGATTCCCACATGGGCCAGTGGGCTCTCAACCACAAGGTTGCCAGTTCAATTCCTCAAGTCCTGCAAGGGATGGTGGGCAGTGCCCTCTGCAACTAAGATTGAACACAGCATCTTGAGCTGAGCTGCCGCTGAGCTCCCAGATGGCTCAGTTGGTTGGAGCGCATCCTCTCAACCACAAGGTTGCCGGTTGGACTCCCGCAAGGGATGGTGGGCTGAGCCCCCTGCAACTAGCAACAGCAACTGGACCTGGAGCTGAGCTGCGTCCTCCACAACTAAGACTGAAAGGACAACAACTTGACTTGGAAAAAGACTTGGAAGTACACACTGTCCCCCAATAAAGTCCTGTTCCCCTTTCCCAATAAAATCTTTAAAAAAGAAAAAAGAAGTTATTTGCATCAGCTTGCCTCATCTCAGAGGCCCTAACCCTCAACCCCTAGGAAATTTTAGGGAAAGATTCTCTTGAAATAACCCTCTTTGCAGTATCACCTTACCATCTTGTTGAGGAAGAGGAGGAAGAACGAATAACCCCCTTTACAAATCACAGGTGTGCCTACGAGTATATTCGCTGTCTCTCTGTATTTTGACTTGCCCTCTGTGTACCTGTGTCTGTGTATAACAGCCATCATGTCTGCATGCCCGCACATGTGCCTTGCTTCCTCACTGAACGGTAATTTTTAGTTAATTCAATTGATTACAATAATTACACAACCCAAAAAAAGTCTTCTTTTTTCCTTTTGAAAGTGACACTCTGGCCCTGTGCCAGAGAGGGGGGTGTGGCTCCAGCCCAAGCTGGAAGATGTGACCACAGAAGTCACCCCTTCCCACCAGAGGAGGGCATAGGTCAATAGGACAAGGCAGGGTAGGAGGCATGTCTCTCTACATACATGTGCACATGTGGCCACTCCTGCCCATGAACACACACAGACACACATGCACATGTACTTTGGCCGTACCCTGGTGTTCTCCCCCCGATGGGAGAAACTAGGTTCATCCTTGACTGGAAAGAACCCATAGAGGGAGTTTCTTCTCTTACTGTCCTTCATCTTCTGGGTGCCTCCTTTCTCACACTCACACATACATGCTTACAAATACACACACACACACACACACACACACACACACACACAGCGAAGCAAAGAGAACGGGAAGAGAAGGAGTAAAGAAGGTAGGTGAAGACAGAGGGTGTGTGCCCAGAGGGCAGTTTCTGGAGTGGTGGTGGCAGGCTGCCCAGGGCACTGAGTGGGCAGGAGAGCTTCATGGTTTCCTCTCTTCCCCAGCCAGCGACCAAAGGTCAGCCCAGGCAGCTCAGCCACGTGTGGTCCATCCACCCCCATCGGGTCATGTGAGACCAAGACCAAAGCTTCATCAACACGCCATTGTCCTCCAGAGCCCTGCCTTATGCTGAAGGGAACAAGCCCCCTCCAGCCCAAAGCTAGTCGGTGTTCCTCCAGAACCTGTGGTCCCTCCTAAGGGGACCCTCTGAGGGGGTCTTTCAGCCCCACCTTGAAGACAAACTGGGTGATGCTCAGCTCGATCCTAAACCTCTTTGGGACTTTCCATCGCCTCTGAGAAATGGGAAGGAGTGGCTTTCCACCGCACTGAGAGTGCCTGTGGTAGGAGCAGAGGGAGGAAGGACCCTCTTTCTCATGTCCCCTCTGAGGGGCACATAGGCCACCCCATGCCACGCCCTCCTGCCCATTCCCCAAGGGCTCTGGAGGGGAAAGAGAGCAAAGAGGAGAGGGCCGAAGAGTTGCCCTGAAGGTCAGCTTGCACGTCAGCACTGGGATGGGACCCAGACCCCCTTGCACCTTGGCTCCCAGCCTGGACCACAACACAGGCTCTATTGACTCCTGGGCATCTTCTTTCCCAAGATGCATGCAAAGCTGTGGGCTTGTGGTTCCTGCCCACGGGCCCCTGGACCCACAGGACCCACCCAGGGAAGGAGGCCAGAGCTGGCTGGCTAGATGGTCATGGGTGGACACAGTTCCCAAGGGGCTGGCAGAAGGGAGGAAGAAGGAAGGGATGGATAATGCACCTACACCAGAACCTCCTGGAACTGGGAGGAAGGCTGTCATAGCCAACCTCTAGGTCCTGTCCTATCCAGCCTAGGGTGGAGTCAAAGATCTTGGGGAGTCATCTAGGGCAAATTCTCTGCCAGTGCCACCTCTACCCGTCCTTAATCGATATTTACTCCTTGCAAAAACAGGGAGGACCTCCACCCCTCCGACCCCCCGCCACTAGGACTAAACATGGGGCAAAGCCAGCCTAACCCACCCTCTGTCTCCTACAAGGGAAGTCAGGTGGGGAAAGATGGTTGCGTCTGGGGGAGGAGGATTGGAGAAAAGCCGGGGCTCCAGTAAGGAGAGGGCTGCCCCAGCAGGATGACAGAGAGATGATTAAACCCACGGAGAAGATTGATAAGGGAGCTAAACAGCTGCAGCTCTGCAAGGTGGGCTGGGGACAAATCTCATCTTGTCCTGGCAGCACTCAGAGCATTGGGGGGCTGGGCCAGCTCAGCTGAGCTCATGACCTACACAAGCTACATTCAGTGAGGGGGGGGCTGCTCCCACCTTCTTCCCCCAAGGCCTGACAGTGGCTTCCAGAGCCCAGCCCTCGTTCCTGCCACCCCAGATCTCCCTCCCCACCTGACACCCCTCTGCACCTGAGCAGCGTGCCCCTTCTCACCGGTGCCCCATTCACCCACAGCATCTCTGCCACAGCTCTCACTCTCGTTATTATTAGATGTGATTTACAGCGGAAACGCTGAGTCAGACAAACCAAGACTCCCCAGACAGAGGCAGTGGGAGAGGAGAGGAGTCCTAGGGAGGTGGCCCTCACTGGGCAGGTCCTCAGAAGACAGGGAGGAGATGGGGCTCCAGGATGAGTGGGAAGTCATCACCCATTTCTCCTGTCTGCTCCAGGCCCAGGAGACTCAGTAGGGTCCCTTGGACATGCAGACCCTTTTTCTGACCCTTACCCAGCTTTTCAGCCGAATCCTGTCAGAGTCTGATCTTCCTTGGCAAATCTGAGAGAACAGCCCAGAAATCCGGAAGTCTTGAAATCAAGATGGTTCTGCTGGGCTCTTTCCCCATATCAGGGCTCATAGTTCACAAGGCAGCCTCTGACTCCCAGACATGGAGAGGGGCAGGAAAAGTGCATTGCTGGGGTCCCGGCCCCCACTCTGCAGGAGAGAACGCGGACACTGTGCATTCGTGTGACTGTCCAAAGGCACAAGAATGCGTGGGGGGCACGCACACATTCCTGCTTCCACCTTGCTCAGAAGAACTCGACGGGCAGCTCTGTCTCTGCTCCCTGGGTCTGACTCTCTGGCAGGGAGGAACTGGGCATTATTGCCAAAAATAAACGTTCCCTCTCCCGCTCCCTGGCTCCTGGCTCCCGGCTCCCGCTCATTAGGATGCGTGGCGTTTGGCTGCGGTCCCACACCTTGCAGCTCATTATAAATATGCAGTCGCTGCTGGCGCTACCCCAATCATCTCTGCAATCAGAGCTTTTAATTAGGTTAATTAAATTGTATCAAATCTCGCAGGGACGCAGTTCACTGATGCTGATGAGGCAGCCAAAACAGACCCCAGCTCCTCCGCTAATGAAGGCCGCTGCCTGCCTGCACAGTGAGGGAGCACAAGCGCATAATAAACGGAGCGTCCTCCGGGAGGAGCTGCTGCCCAGGCCCTGAGCTCCAGGGACCTGGCAGGAGGTCTGCATCGAGCTCACCGGGCTCCTGCTGCCACAGAGACTCCCACCCCGGGGACTATCGGCTTCGCTCAAGAACTAACTGGGGCAGCTTCAGGGGCCCAGGCAGGTGGGCAGTGCTAGGGCCCTGAGCACCTGTCACCCCTACATGAAAACTTAGGTGTGTCCCCAGGATCCGCTGACTCCATCTGGGGTTCCTTCTTTATTTCTCCCCTAGAATGGCCCGACAAGGCCAGGACTCCATTCCCAACACACACACACACACACACACACACACACACGCACACACGCACACGCACGCACACGGACGGACCTGTCACTACCCCTCTGGATTCTCATTACCCAGGGAGGCCAGGCTGAGACTAGAAAGCTCATCCAGCCACTGGCGGCCTAGTCTCCATCTGCCATGGAGGCCATCTGCCCCTGTGGGGGGTGGGGGGGCTATCATGCTACCAGCCAGTAACAGGAGGGGATGGCACCCCCCACTCCATGTGCCAGATGGACCCCGCACCTTCCCACCTACCACTCCACCCTAAAGAGCCCTCTCTGAGGGAGGGACATTTGCCCCCAACCTCCTGGGATCAAATTAGCTAGATGCGAGATGGTGGCTTCCTTCCCTGGCCCCCACCCATCCTCAGCTGACTGTCCCAGACCCCTGGCAAGCCATTGCTGGCCACTGGAGACCACAGTTAGAGCACCCTACAAAGGTCCTCCTCTGCCTTTAAGCAGGAAGGCAAGTGCTGCCACCTCCAGAGGGGCTGTCCCCAGTTCGCTATTCAGCCTGGTTCCAACCTCCTCCTCTTAACCCCTTCTGCACGGGTCTCTGTTGCTGAGCAGCTGGGGAGAGAGGACGGGGAAATTTTCAGTGCTCTCAGGACATGTTGTTTCTGCTGTAGAAGCTGGTTTTTTGGTCTGGAAAGGGTTTTTTGTGTGTTTTTTTTCCACCCAGTAATGTGAAAACATGAAACCTGAAACCAACATCCCCCCCATTTGTCACCTCAGAGCCTTTGGGGTAACTGGGAGAAAGCTGTAAATGAGTCAGGCTGATTCAGAGCAGGGGGGGCTGCCCAAGTGCCTCCGGGGCACCACAGTTTCATTAACACTTATGATCTGAGCATGGCCATCAGGTGACAGACGACAGGAGGAAAGGAAAGGGCTTCCTTCCCACCCTCTTCTTCACCCCAAACAGCAGCACGTCCCCAGATACACTCCTCTTGCCTAGAAATAGCAAGGCCCTTGCTCTGCTCTGGGCCAGCGCCGACTACCACCCACCTAAGCAGGAGGCCCAGGACTGTTCTACGGCCCCAATTCCGAGCAGCTTGCTCCCCTCCCACGAGAGGAGACTCAGCCATTGCCATTGCTAGGGGTCATCGAGTGAAGCAGGTAAGAAGACAGGGAGCACTAGGTACAATCTGCATCTTCAGTTAGGAGAGAGACAGATTCTACAGCACTTCCCAAAGGTAATGATGATGGATCCAGGAATAAGGAACAGGGAGAGGGCTCATAGAGTGTGAAGAAGCAGAAGAGATTTCGTTCCTTTGACCAGAGCAGTTTAGGAAAGAACAAGCAGAAGCATGAACTGGGCAGCCTCCTGGGCCTCTTAACTCCTAAGTGGTGGGCTTGGGAAAGGAAGCTCTGCCTCTTGGAGTTTCATAGCTTCGCTCTGATCCTTCCTGGCACTTTCTGCTGAGACAGACCCATGATGCTGGATGGGAGCCCTGCCAGCAGGGAGGCCCCATAACCTGGCTGGCAAGAGCGAACATACCCTGTGACCCCAGGAGGCAGCTGCACAAGTCCAAGAAACCTGCCAGCTCAGCCCCAAAATGGTATTCAGGTCCCCCCACCCCAATTCCTCCACTCACCTGGGGCTTTGGGCCAGGACTCCCACCCAAGCTGTGGCCCGCCCTTCCCCAGCACCCTGGGCACAGGCTCTGTGAACTGACGTGCTGGGAGAACTCAGGAGGAAGGGAGGCCAGCACCATACACCCACTTACCTCACGCTCAAGTCCCAACAGGACCTGGCCTCACCGGCCTCCACAGGTAGGCAGAGCAAGTCTGTGTCTGCTGGCTGCCTTCCCTGCCAGAGGGCGTGAAGCTCTAATTGCTCACAGCCTCATAGCCAGCTATAAACAAACACTCAGCACTGCACACGGGGAGACCCTGACCACGTCTTGGACAACCTGGGCCTCCGAGACGTTTCCTCCATGGTCCTCACTAGAAATGGGCAAATCCTTTCCTGCCTGGTCCTTGTCTTGGGGTGACACTAACCTCTCGCTGGAGGAGCAGAGGCGGGAGAAAATCTTTTCTAATGAGAGCTCCCCGCATAGCATTAAATCCAATAATCAAACACATACTGAGCACCCACAGAATACAGGATGCTTCAGACAGAAGCCAAGTGTGGTAGTGGGTGGACAGCAGCATCTGAAAACCAACCCCAGCGAAGGGGCGGCAGCTCCACCTACTGGGCCTTTTCCACCCTGTAGCCAGGAGTCAGTTCTCAAGTCAGAAAAAGGTTTCATTCAAGAATAAAGCCAGGGTTTGACACTCTCCTGCTTCGGTCAGTTGATTCTCCGCTGTGGAGACTGGGGGCAGGGGTGAGGGGGAGCGTTCCATGTCACCCAGGGAGCACAGCCGGGAAAGGAGGCTACCCTGGGCCAGGAGGGCTGTACCCTAAGGAACCAATAGTCTCCCCAAGCCACCAGTCAGGAGTCTGAGGGCCCACTGAACACGGGAGCATCAAGGCCCTGGCCTATTTGCAGGACAGCAGGCTCCACAAAGCTCGAATCTGTCAGGTTAACCACAAAGGGCAGTCAATCTCTCCCCTTGGGCTCCTCGGACTTCAGAGACAGACCTGTGTGACAGAAATTCCAGGCCCGATGGTCTGATTCCTTCCAGCCTGGCACTTACGCTCGTCCCGGAGGTTGGACTTTCCTGCTCTTTCTGGCCTGGCACATGCCTCAGGCCTCACTGTGTACCTAGCTATCACGTGAGGACTCACCGGAGTGTAACCTCTGTATGAGAAACCCTGGTGGTGTGTCCGTGTACCAGAGGACATGTAGATGCACATGCCCCTGGGTTTAGGAGGCCTGAGTAGTAGTATGTGTGTGCCTTGTGCATCTATTACTGTGAGGGCCTATGGAGTGTGTGTAACTTTTTGCGGGCATGTACTTAAGGAGAAGGCATTCCTAACTTCCTACCTTCCTAGCCAGCAGGGGCAAGGGACAGCCAGAGCAGGGGTCAAGCTGTTTCGCCCCAGGAACGGTGCTCATTGGTCTGCTCACTCCTCTGTCCAACACCCATGTGGTAAGCTCCTCCCCTGGCAAGACTGTCCCCAGAGCCCTATGTCACAAGACTATCAACATTTATTTAGCACTTCCCCAGAAGGGCGTTCACACATAGAGTGGGAAGCCCTTCCCGAAGGCAAAAGCTGCTAGGTTGTATTCCCCTACCCCTTTTTCCTGTTTTCCAGGGCCGCCAGATCCGAATCCCATTGGGTACACCATGCGAAAACAGGCTTTCATTTTAGGTTTTGTACAGGAACCTAGCAGCAAGGGGAACTTAAGTTTTAACTTTTTTTTTATCTTTAAATCCACGCACAGCTGTTTTCCCTCCAGGGGACAAGGTGTAAGCAAGCCTCCGAGAACCCTGCTCCTCCCACATTTGATCTGAGCACGCTCAGCCCTGTCCTGACGGCTGTGGCCTATCATCCCTATACCGGCAGGGAAGGGAAGGGTGAGACTCTGGGAGGAGAAGCAAGCTGCTGCACACACCCTGGGGTCCATAGCTTCTGGGTGAAGAAGGTCTGTCCCAAGCCATTTATAGCTTTGGATTCATGAGTTGGCCAGGAACGCAAAGGGCAAGAACACAGCCAGGTTTGTTCTGATTTGAGCTTCTGATATCAATAAAGAGGTACCCCTGTGAGGTCCCTAATTCCAAGTATTTCTATCTACAGCTTTAAAAGGTAAGAGGGAAAAATCCTCCTTGGCTAACTTATGAAGCCACCTGAATATCCAATGAATATAGAATGAATGAGGGTAAAATCAGCCTATCCACTGGATAAAACATTATGCTAACATTAAAATAATATTTCTTTTAATTTTTACTATAAGCATATACATGGTTTTTTTAAAATGTAGTGCTGTAACAAAACGGAAAAGAGCTAATGATTTAAGTGAAAAAACTAAGCCATAAAATTGTTTACTATAATTACAATTACAAAACACAAATACACAAAATCCGATGCATACCTTTACAGAATGGAGGAAAAAACCAGAATGCTCACAGTACTCTTCACCAACACTGTCCCAGCTCCCAGCAATAACTATTTATTGTTCTTGAACAAGCATTGGGATCAGGGATGAATTTATTTTCCAAATTTTCCGTAATGAGACTATATAACTTTCATTATGAAAAAAACGTAAGTATATAAAAATAAGACTGACTTCACAACCCAAAAACAGTAAGATGGGGGAAGGGGCTTTAATGTTGTTCATATCAAATGTCAGATCTACAATAAACTATGGTTACAAACAAGAAAACCATGTCATTTAGACCAATGGAATTTAAAATTACTGGGGAAAAAAATAATTCTTTTCCACGCAGAATGACAAAACTTATCTATAACACTTCAACGTTTTCGACGACTCTGAAATCTATAAATAGCTGGGGAGTTCACTGTTTCTTTCTTCACCTTCACCTTCCGAGTTTTATCCTATAAGAGTAAAAATATTACCAGTAAATAGTAGGAGAGGGTTTTATAAAATAGGAATGTTCATAAACTACCTATAGAAAGCCCCAATTCAGTCCTTCTCAAAGTGCAGGAGAGACAAAGCCCTCCAGCCCTGAGGAATTTCCAGATGCAACAAACCACCTTCTCCCTGGGCATCTACAATGATACTAATGTGAAGAAGTTCTTGGAAAAACTGAGAAGAAAGGTACTCGGATCATTTTCTTTGGTAGGGCTTATTCTCGCCCAGAACCCTAGTTGAGAAAGGCAGAATTGAATGATCTGCAAAGCCGAAGATTTGACATTTAGAGGAATCATCATATGAAAGGGGCATCTTCCATCCTTTAGCTCTGTTATTTAACTACACAATGTTGCCTATTTTTAAACACCAATGAGTGACATGCACTGTTTTGTTAAACTGTTTAAATGTTAAAGATAGCTACTCATAAGCTATAAAGTTCACATGCTACCTGATCCCACCCTTTGCTGTTCCAAAGCACGGACTAATAAGGCTCTTATTACCTTCTTAATCAAGGCACATTTCAACACTGTCAGAATAACAGACACTGGCTCAAACCACTGCCCCTGAGGAGCAGACATTTTCACTGGGGTAGATTTACACACAGCTGAAATCCAGTCTCGGTTAAGACCTTTACAAGGGGGGGAAAAAAATGAAAGCCTAAGGCTCTCTCTCCTCACCAGAAGATCTTTGCGTGTTTGAATTTTCTGTGCAATAACGAACAATTTCTTCTCACGTTCAATCCGCTGTGTCAGGCAGTTATACTGCTTTTGCCTTTCTTTAGCTATCCGCTGCAGAAGAAACACATTTTCAATAAAACACTTAGGATAAAAAAATGAATAAGAAACTGTTTCTTAAACCCAAACGGAGTTTATCAACTCCTTTCTTACTCCAGAATCGACATAACGAGACACTATACAGCTGTCCATTTTGGGAACACCACAATCTGGAGCTGAACGGAAGCCTGGAGACTTGCCCAGGGACACACGGTGCACTACGAGCAGAGTCAGGACTGTCCTGAGTCACGCGGGTCTCAGGAATCTTTCCACTACTACACTAAGCTGCTCCAACCCCGCGTGAGCATCCGGTTACCTAAGGTGATGCCAAAATGGACTAGTACTGGAAACCCTGCACAAAAGTGAATAGAGAAGGGCACCAGGCAGTATGCAGTGTCTGAGGACCGCAGATCTCAGAGAGCAGGACTTTTTCAGCAGAGGCTGACCTAAGAACTCTCACTGCTGACGACTCCTCAAATAAGACCAGTGGTCCTTAAATTTGGGGGAATTGTAAACCTCTGAGAAACTGACAAAAGCTTTGGATTCTTTCTTAAAATAAATGTACATGTGTCTGTACAAATTTATAGGGCTTATTCTCTCATGGAACCCCAGTTGAGATAGACAGAACTAAATGATCTAAATTTGTACACATATATATACCTATTTACTCAAAATTCCAGTGGGGGAAGAAAGCATTCATAGACTTCCTAAAGCCCATTCATGGATTGCCCACTCCCTCCAAGTTAGACTGAAAATTCCTTTGCAATCCACCCACCAGTGGTCGCTTAATAAAAATGGTTTTGCTCTAAACAAAACAATCGAAAAAAGTAACAATGCTAGACAAAAACGGCAAAAGCCAAACCTTCCCAACTTCTCAAAAGATATGTTGGTGAATTATTCTACACAGGCATTTGGAACACTCATCTCTTTAGGGACTACCATAATACTTGAAAAGTGTCAGTGACATAGCAAACTGAAAAAAGCAAGTAATTGACAAACAGGGTTATCACGTGAACACTAGTCAGCCAGCTCCTCAACTAGAAGTGTTATCTACATACAGCGGAATATTACTGGGCCTCAGACTTAAACAATTCCCTGATTCTAGCATAGTCTCACAGCAGTGGTTTCAGACAGCTTTTGTTTTCACTTTATTGCACAGACTGTCAAATTTATGGGATTACCCAATATAGTCAAACTAATTAGGGGTATTTATATAACTAAAGCAAGTTTAGCTGCCTCTGAGTGAGAGAAACTGCTGTGAAATTAAACATTGGAAGCAAAGCTGATGTAGTGTAAATGATTCAAATCAAAACAGAACAGCTGTCTGACTGAAACACATTGACAGCATTTTTTAAAATGAATCAGTCAGAAGTGAGAGTTCAACTCCAGAAGGCTTTGACAAAAAGCATGTCTTCTACACAAACCCAGTTACAGTGATGGAAAACACAGGAAGTCAACAAAATTTTGGTTACAAATGCATAACACGAAAGAATTTTTGATGTGTATTTGCTGCTAAAGTTTCAATATCAAAGTATACCAAATCCTTTATCTTCAGTGCCCTCCTTTTTCTGCACTGTAAAATTGCTGGCATCAGTTGCAAGCATTAAAAGCACAAAGCCCAGGGTCAAATGCAGATCAAAAGGCCAAAACCTAAGCTGCTGACCATTATGCGACCCATCCACCAATCTTAGAAACCAAGGACTGTTCCTTCACTCCCACCCTTATCATCAACCCTCCTACTTTTCTAAGGGAACTTGATGAGTTTTCCACAAATTATTATACTAAATGCAGTGGCAAAAAAACCAAACAAACAACAACAAAAAAAAACATGGAATCTAGATTCTCCTAAACTCAGACCTAAAGAAAAATGGAGAAAATTACCTTAAGTCGAGTCTGATGGGTAACTCCTTTCACCTTCTCCTTCTGCAAGGTCTCTAGCGTGGGTCTATTAAAGACTCTGTCCACTAGTTCTGGGGCTGTTCGCAGGTGAGTTGCAATATCAAATTGTTCAACTAAAAGTCAAGACAATCCTTTAGGCACTGTCTCTTAACACCAAACAACACAGACGAATATGCTAGACTGTCCCAGGAACCTGCAAACATTTCATACCTTCCTTTTTAGTGTCAAAAAAGAACACATGCTTCTTCTGTTGTTTCCCCTGGAAATCCAGCAGATGGAGCTCTGATTTTAGTCTTTCAATTTTCTAGAACACAAAATATGGTCTCATTTTATATTGGGTTCTTCTAGGGTATCAGAAATGAATTTGCAAAAGTTCAAAGCATTTCACATCATTATCACCAGCGAGCAAAGAATTTGCTTCATTCTTTTAAAGGAAAGGACCACTAAAATTTATCAAGCACCAACCACATGACAGGGACTGGGCTGGCATTCCCCAAAACTCATTTAATCCTGTCTTATGAGATAGAAATAAGGGAAAGAGCTTCAGAGAGGTTAATTTGTCCATAATCTTGGGGCTAATAAATGGCAGAACCAGAATTCAAACCTAAGTCTGTCTCATTTTAAAAACGGAACTCTTTCCACTCCACTATGCTTCTCAGTCATTTTTCACAATTAAGCACATTTCAAGATCGCAAACACTAGGGGCGGCCAGAAGGCTCAGTTGGTTAGAGCACTAGCTTTGAACAACAGGGTTGCCAGTTTGATCCCCACATGGGCCAGTGAGCTGTGCCCTCCCCAACTAGATTGAAGACAACGAGCTGCCGCTGAGCTTCCAGAGGGACAGCCAGGATGGCTCAGTTGGTTAGAGCGCGAGTTCTCAACAAGGTTGCCAGTTCAGTTCCCGCAATGGCAACTGGACTTGGAGCTGAGCTGCGCCCTCCACAACTAGACTGAAGGACGACGACTTGGAGCTGATGGGCCCTGGAGAAACACACTGTACCCCAATGAAAAATTGCAAACACCAGAAGAAATCAATTTTTAAATTTAGATTGATGGATTTATATTTATCTTCTTAAGCCATAAAAATATTCAGAACAGTTTCAGTTGTTACCTTAGCTTCTGCAACCCTTTTCATTTCTATATATTTGACATCCTGCGTTCTCATCAGTTTCAGCTGTTCTGGAGTTACTTCTTCCTTAGTCTCCTTAATAACATGAACTCCATCCTAAAATCCAAATTTAAAAGATATATTTCTTATTAAATTAAAACCATTACTAAGTTGTTGGCATAATTTATCGCTGGAACAAAGATAACCAAAAGCCATCTGCAAGTCAACGCACTACGCCCCAAGGTGCATGGTCAATTTAGATGACCTCCAGTCATCCACTCTGAGAACAGCTTTAGGCATAAGACAATTCAGAGTCAGGGGCAAAAACATGTGCTGCTCCTGATGGGACAGTTTTGCCTTGGATACTGACCAAGAGCACCTGGACCAACTGGAAAAGGGCTAAGTAAAGGCCAAGATTCTTTCTCTCCATCGCCCCCCACCCCCCCATCCTTATTTTCTTTATTGAGTTGGAGCTCAAAACACCAAATGATCCATTAGGCACCCACCTGGAGTTTAACCCGAGTCATTTTATAATAGAATTCATCTGGATTTTTTTCAAGAGCTTTCTTCCGGAGAGCTCTGAGGTATTCTTGCTTTTTCCGGTAGTCACTAAAAAGTAGGTTAAACAATCTCACAATGAGCAAACTTTACAAGCATCTAAAGTTCACAGAAAATGAAACTCAAAAAAGCCAAAGCAATAACTACATTTGATCCACACTCCACTGTCACTGATATTGAGCTCCTGTCTCTGTAGGTCCTCTCCAGTCCCAATCCTACCTGACATTAACTGTCCCCATCTCACATACATTTTTAGTACCATTTATATCATTATAGGGAGGGACCAAAGCACAAATTAAAACTCCTTAGACAGGATTCTGACGCAAGCCTGGGCACCAACTGACCAAATAATATTAAGAAACTACACAGTGCAGCACAGCATAGTGACTAGAATCGGGGACTCTGGAGCCAGACTGTCTGGATTCAACTTTGTCTCCACCACTTCTGGTTGAGTAATCCTAGAAAAGTCAGTTAACCATTCTATATCCCAATTTAACCTGTAAAATGGGTATGATAATAGTATCCTAGCAGGCTGTTGGGAAGAATAAATGAGTGTAAAAATTATAACTCTGCTAGAACACTGCTTGGCCCAACAGTAGCACGCAGTTATTACTATTAGCCTTAAAAACTCTGGGACCCAGAGCAACCAAACACCTCGCCCACCATCTGTACCAAGAGCATAAAAACGACCTCAGCTGACATGCATGGCTAACAAATAATTATAAAGTATTTTGCAATAAAGTGCTAAAGGAGAAGAATGGGCATAATTGTCTTATAAAATGTTTTCAGAGTTCATTATCACCCACGCTCAGTCCCATGAATCCATCATTCACATCTCCTCATTCCACACCACACACATGGTGATGTAAGAGACTCAACAACTAGAATTTTAGATCATATCTTGCACTTCAAGAAAAGGGAGAGAGAAAAGACTCAGCTTTTGGCTCAAACACCAAGGCAGGGGCAAATCAAAGCCACTATGAGAAAATGATCTGGAGCAACATAACAAAAAAAAAAAATCACAATGCAACTACAGTTACATAAATAATGCTCTGCCTAAACAAAGAGACAAGTTTAGGGTCACAGACAAGTATGTGACAGGCTGCCAGAGCTTTGGTCATTTTATCAATGGCAGGAAATTATCCCCTGTCGGACACTCAAGTAATTCAACTGCAGTGTGGGGAAGTTATAAGCTTTCTTGGCAGCACCTCTACCAGAAAGACTGAACTCACTTTGCACGAAGTTTGTAATCTTTCTTTTTCTCCAGCAGACCCAGATGTTTTCGAAAGCTGGGCTAGAAGACAAAAGAAAAAAAAAGTATTAAGTTTCTTCAGCAAACACATACCCAAATCAACATGACACCTGATGGCAACAAGCAAGCCTCTGGAGTGCTCGGTAAATCCATGTCCTTGGAGCCAACTCACTACCCTGTTCCCTCCCCTCCCCTCACTGGGCTCTGCCCAAGGATGAGAGGGATGGTGCCAGAGAGGTCACGAGCACCACCATAGTAGGTGGCTTGGCCTATTAAGGACAGAGAGAGGCAACAATGACTCGGCACTAAGCAAGCAGTTGCCAGTTGTACTAAAATTACTACCAACTTAATCCAAGGTTTTATAAAATACTATGAAGGGAAAACATAGTAACAGGGAGGCAACTGTGGTAAAGGAACTAAATTTAGAGTCTGGAGAATTGGATTCAAATCCAAGCTTTACCTCTTAACAATCTGTGACCTTGGGCAAGTCACTTAACTTCTCTGAGCTGCTGCTTCCTAACTAAAAAATGGGAATAATAATACCTACTTCTCGTGGTTATTGTGAGGATTAAATGAGCCTCTGTAAGTGGTAGTGCCTGCACATGGCTTGGCACATAGCAGGTGCCCAGCATATGTTTACTGTTATTATTGTACTTTTGGTACAAAAGTATGGAGAACACCAAGTATGACAGAAAATACTTTCTCTGACACAGAACTTGGACAGCACGGAAGGTAGAAGAATTATGTTTTGGTATTATCTTTCCACAAGCTACCAATTGTTGAGCACTTAATATATGTCAGGGTCTGTGCTAAATGATTTTGCCTACATCATCATAACAGGTCACATTTATTAAGCTCTTCCTCTATTACAAAGCAATCTGATAAATTCATTACATACAATCTCATTTAATTCCCCACAACAATCATGGAAAGTAGGTTAAAGTGGACAAAGAAATGGTTATCACAATCTTCCAAAGGGGAATGTGGTTTAGAGAATAACTTGCCCAAGAACACAGAACTAGCAAATGGCAAAGCTAGAACTAGAACCCGTTCTATCTGGGACCACGGTCTGTGCTCTTCCCCACTCCACTACACTGCATCCTTTTTTGCTCTGAATCATCTTGACTTTGGAGGAAGTACATACACTTCTCTACTGTTTAGACTTGTAAAAGAATTTGGATAACTTGGGTGGGATTTTTAATGTAACAGTCACCTTTCTCATCTTTTATCCTTGCAGTGATGCAATAAATCAGTCAGTATTTAAAATAACACCCAAAATCTCTCCTGGTAATTTTTAATTACAGCACACAAAGGGAGGTTGACAGAGCGTGGAGAAAGAAAACTCAAGGGTCAAAAAAGCAACACCACGAGGCAGAAATCTTGAAAGCGATCATGTCCTCTTGAATGCGCACTGGCATTATAGAAATAAACCTGGCGCTGCATCTGAAATAGTTCACACATAATCACACATCCCCCTTCCATACAAAATAGCTTCGATAGTTCCCCATTGTCTCAGTGAAGGACCTATAGGATCAAAGTCCAAACTTTACCCAAATTGGGAGTGCTTTGTCAATGTGTTTATCCACCTTTCCAGTACGGCCTTCTCCGCACCTCTCCCTCTAGTCCTTTTCAGACATGGCATGTCATGCTCACAGCCAGCCTCGAAAGCCCTCTGTCTTCTGTGCTAATCCAACTACTTACAACTATGACTTTGGACATACTATTCACTGTCTTTAAGCCTCAGATTGCTCATTTATAAAATTAGGATAACACCCACCTCATAGGAATGCTGTAGGATTATATGAAACAATCCTTGTACAGCCTCTTGGGCTGTACTCAGCAGAGTCAGTGCTCAAAAAGTGACAGCTATTACCATTGCCTTCCAAGTCCAACAGCTGCACCACGTCTTCTGTCACCTCTACGCTTCCCACTCCAATTCCTCAGTTGGCATTTTTTATGTGCCACCTCTTGTGAAGTTGCCTCTTTATTCATCTTTTAGTAGCCCGATTTCAAAACACTTGGTCTGATTTCCTGGCTTTGCCGCTTGCCAGCGCAAGTCTTTGGGCAAATTACTTAACTTATCTGAACCTTAGTTCCCCCATCTGCAAATGTGAGAAAATAATACCTACTTCCACACACTGTTGAGAGTTAAATGAGATAATGAGGGGAAAGCATTTTGCACTTTGTCTGGCTCTGGCACACAGTACACACTTCTAGCTATCATTACTTTTAGAAAGGGCCACACGTAGGTGCAAGCATGGTGGCAAATTACACCACTGCTCCCAGCACACCACAGAGCACATTGCAAGTGAACAATAAATGTCTGGTAAATGCTATTAAGCAGGAAGACTGAACTGTGGTTAAGAGGCATCAGTTGGCGACACAACTTTAGACACATCCTTCTTCCTCTCTTCTGCATCTATAAAATGCAGCTGGACCAGATATCTCCAAGGGCCTTTCCGGATTGGATGTGATTCCCGAGAGCTGTGAGAGAGATATATTGAATCTACATACTTTAAACGAATTTCTATTCAACCTCCCCACACAGATACATCTTCCACAGGCTTATTTATCCTGCCTGGTTTTGGCATTTGTGGGTGGGCAAGTCAATTTAGGTCTCTGGACCTCACTTTCCTCACTTGTCTAATGGGGATGGAAAACACCAACATTACAGGGTGAGACAGAAACAAAAAGCGTATGTGGCGGGTCTTCATGGACCACAAAACCCACAATACCGTATTTTTTCAATTATAGTTGACATTCAATACAACTTTATGCTCGTTTCAGGGGTACAGTGTAGTAGACACTTATATAACTTATGAAGGGGTCCCCAATACCGTATTAATCACACCAATCTCTTGGGTCACAACCCCCATACAGAGCTGAGCACCTTTAGATGTGGCTGCCAGTTCCCGCTGGGGCTCTTACTAGCTATGTGAGCTTTGACGTCAAGTTCAGAGATCAAGAGCTTCACACACAGCATCTCATTTAATTACCTCACTGAAACCTTGAGGGAAGCTTTGATTATCCCCAAGAAAAGGGGAGCAGCCCGTGCCCTTCCCAGAGAGGACCACAACCCTCCTCCTCCCCGAGCCCCAAGGCTCCGCCCAGCCACGCCGGCGTCATCAGCACATATGTGCATTTATTTACACGCAGCATCTACGTACAGAAGAGACCAGGACCCACCCACAGAGGGGGGGCTGGGGCCAGAGAAGCACATGGGGGCCACAGGCCAGCGCTCGTGGACCTTGTGCGGTCCTACCTGGCTTCGCTCTCGGTGTTCCCGCTGTCGGGACTTGGCAGCTTTCCGAAAAGCCGCCGCCATGTCTGCTCACGCCTGGGAAAGCTCAGTAGGCAACGCCGGTTCAACACCACCTCAGCCGCCGCGTCCACTGACCCTACCGGAAACAGGTCACGCCACCAGAGGCTTAGGACCGCCCACTTCCTCTCCGCAGGCTATGCGGCGCCTGCTTTTCCGGAAATACGTCATCTAGCAAAGGCGTCCGCTCCTGGCTGCTTCTGGGAAGAGTAGTTCCCCACGTCTAATCTCGTGACTGCAAGAGCCAGTTCTTATTCGTCTGCTTGTCCACGTGTACCGAGATCTCGCCTTCGCGCTCCGCTCCGCGTTGGCATCTGGGAACACGTGGCTGGCACTGCAGCAGGCCGAGCTGGGCGTGGAGTTTGCGCATGCGCAGTTAACTAGGGCGCTACCCTTGTATTTACGCGGTGTATTTAAAACTAGGAGCTGTGTGAATGTTGTGTGTACAGGAAAAGAGCATTCTGTAGAGAGTGGGGACCTTAAAACCATGTCTGGCTCTGCCATTCATTGGCTGCGTGGCTTTTGACAGGTCGCTTGATTTTAATAAGCATCGTTTTTCTCATCCATAAAACAAGGATAATAGCATGCGCTGCTTGCCTCAAAGAGCCATCAAGGGACTCACAGCTGAATGCAGGAGTGATATCATGGCAGTAGTTATAAAGTTCTGAGCCTTACACCCTCAGTGAATGGCTGGCTGACAGCAGGAGTGTCAGAGGCAGTACCATGTACATTTACATGGTACCATAAACCATAAACCATGGAGGTGTGTTCTGATACTAACTGCTACCAGCCAAGAAAAAGTTAGCTTCACTCAACCTTGGTCTCCTCCTCTGTGAAATTGAGGCAGTAATACAGAATTGTTGTGAGGATTAAATGAAATACAGCAATACCTCTGTTTTTTAACGTCTCCGTTGGTGAACATTTCCGTTTACGAACGCCATAAACCCGGAAGTAAATGCTTCGGTTTTTTTAACACGCCTCGGAAGTAGAACATGTCACGCGGTGTCCACTGAGTGCAAGATCCTGAGGCTTAGCTGTGGGCTGTTTTCCAACGTTTCAGAACTCAAATGGTCTTCCGGAACGGATCACATTCGAAAACCGAGGTACCGCTGTAATATGTTTAAAATGCTGTGTTCACCCCTTAGCAAATTCTCAATTTGGAGCTATTACTGTTATTACTAAACCTAAATGTAAGGATTGAGAGAGGGTTGGGCAATGCAGAGCACTCCAGAAGCACTGGGTTTCTTTTCCACCATGTAAAGCTAGATTTCAGCTGTGATTGCATCCATTTCTCACGACAGGGCTCACTCTTCCTGCTGAGGAGCTCTGGGGAAATCCTCTCTTCAGTGCCCAGAAGTGGAAGTCCAATAGACCAGTGGGCATGAAAAAACCTAAAAGTAGCTGAGATCTGAAGTGTGAAAAGTTTTTTTCTGAGTCTGAGTCTTGCCCAACTAGGGCCACATGCATTAACAAAATTCCATCTCATTTGTTACTTAACCATTGAAATACAAAGCCCTTCATGATCTCGCCTATGCCCACTTTTCCAGCCTCCTCTTGATTCAGAAGCCTAGCCATTAGTCAGAGTAACCTGGTGGCAGCCCCAGTCACTCCTGCCACTTCCCTTGAAGAAGGCGTTGAGTAATGGGTACGCCCAGGAGAAGACAGCTCTGCACACTGGAAGGGATAAAGAACCCTGGAATCCGCCTGCAGGGGCTCTAGGCAGTCCAAAGGGTAAGGGTGAGCAATATACCCAAAGAAGGAAGGAAGTTTTCTCACTGGGGGAAGGAGGGCTTGTGGTTACAAGCATCAGAGAGTGATTCAGTACTCAAGAGGAAACCACGAGAGGCCTGTCAGTCATCACCCAAGGCCACCTTTTGAAAGCCCTTCCAAGATGAGAGAACAGCTGGGAGACCCTGAGCAAGCCCCCTTCCACCACAAGATAAGGAAGGGGGTGTGGGGACCTCCTGGGTGGGTAAAGGGACAACCAGATCCCACTCACCCAAGGCTGGTCGTCCAGGACTAAGGCTCTGCTTCCAGCCCCAGCTCAGACACACCTGTTCCTCAGAGATAGGGAGGGAGGGGGACTGATAGAGAACAGGAACAGGGAGTCCATGTGGCTGATCCCTAGACCTCCCTGGGGCATGTCCTCCTGGGTCAACAGAAATAGAGCGGGCAGGGAAATGTGAGCGCACTGGAGAGCTAGAAATGTGGAGAGGAACCAGAGGGGCACTTACAGTGTAGGCAGGAGAAACAATGATAAACAGCCCCTGGCCTACAACAGTCCCTCCCCCAGGCTGGGCCAAATCAGAAGCCTCCTAACTGTCTCTGGCCTCCAGACTCCCAAGTTCATCCGCAGAACCTTAACACTTGACTGTGAAAGGGAATGTGTGTGGGGATGGGGGGTGGGGGAGAGGTCCCACATATTAAATTCCTACTGTGTGCTCTCATCCAATCCTCACAGGAATGCTATGAGACAAGAGTCAACTACTCAACATATGAGGAGCCTGAGGCTTAAGGACGTTAAATGATTACAGAGGCTTAGAACCTAACAGTTAAGCTTCTTCTTTTTTTTTTTTTTTAGCTTAAGGAGCTTTGATATTTGATTGGATTTGAATCCAGGCTTTGGCATTATTAGCTGTGTCACCCTTGGCAGGTTACTTACTCTCTCTGTCTCCTATTTCCCCATCCTTAAAACAGGGATAAAAATACATATTTCATAAAGTTGTTGGAAAATTAAGTGCACTAATATACGTAAAGTGCTTAGGTACTAGTACAAAGTTAAGAATTCAGGAAAGATGGACTCTCGTTAAGGCTTTTCAGCAGAAATTCAAGCTGTGAGTAAAAAACTAGAGACCCCCCCCCCATACCTTTGATCCAGCACCTTCCTCACTCATAACTCCTCCCTTTCTGAAAGCTGCTCACCTGTGCCCTCCCCACCACAGCAGAACCCTTTTGGCATCTAACTTCAACTACCGTGTTTCCCCGAAAATAAGACCTAACCGGAAAATAAGCCTTAGCATGATTTTTCAGGATGACATCCCGTGAAAAGACGTATTAGCGTCTTTTGGAGCAAAAATTAATTTAAGACCCAGTCTTATTTTCGGGGAAACATGGCAGGCAGTCTTCCCTGAACCTCCCGGGGCTAGGAGTCTCCTACACCTGCAAGACAAATCCCAGAGAAAGGGCCCACCCATGGTCTGGCTGCTCACTCCCTTGATTCCAGGTAACAAATGCCTATGGTCCAAACTAGGAGGAAAGGGGGTATCCAAACTGAAGCAGTGTCATTCATTCATTCATTCATTCGTCAGATATTTATTATCCAAACATTAGGGTAGGTATTGGAAAAGTGGTAGCGAACAGGGAAGACCCATTTCCTGCCCTCTTGACACAGGAACAACAATAATAAACAAACAATTAGTTAATTTTGAAAGGAAATCTGGTCTAGAGGGTGACTTGGGACCCAGGAAGGCAGGCATGTGATTCAGAGATGGGAGAAGAGGATACTAAGGAACCCCAGCCTGGAAGGAAAAGAGTCTCTGCTCTTGAGAGCTTGGCTGGACCCAGCCTGGGGGATGGGAGAGCCTCTGAATTTCTACTCTAGATGCCGAGGTTATTTCCAGGGTTGGTTTGTTGTTTCATGTTTTGCAAACAGCACAGCAGAGCCTCCTCCTTCCTCCCCCCACCCTTCCAGATCAAGGCTATTTATTCCTAGTGACAATCCTGAGGATCCCAGGGGGGCTGGCCTCAAGGACCTAGAGGGGCCTTGTGTCCCTGGCAGGCGCCAGTCCTCCCTCCAGGGCACAGGGAGGAAGCCAGAGAGTTGGAAACTGTAGAGGTGGGGGGAGGAGGGGTTCCCTCTACTTCCCTGCCGTGCCTCAACCGCGCACACTCCTCACACCGCTCTCTGAGAGGCCCAAAAATCATGGGGCCAAGGATTAGAATCCCCCCTGGGGCCTCAAAGGTCAAAACTATTCCTGGGCGCTGTGGATACCTAAACAGGACTTCTCAGTCCCAGGATGCACCTGGAGGTGAGGTGGTGACTACTGTTTTTGCCAATCAGAGTTGTGGAATAAAGCCCTTTGAAGGTCAAGGCTCTACTGCAGGGCGGAGGTGGGGTCCTCTCTTCACTCCTGTTTCCAGAGAACACCTAGGTCCCCATTGACAGGGCCATGATGGCAGAGTCAAAACCACCCTCTCCTCCAGGCTAGATTAAGGCCCCTTTCACAAACTCGGGCTGAGTGTGACCCCCTGGGGGTAAATTGGGAGGAGGGCGACACAAAGAGGGCATGAAGACTCTTGGTCCCCAAAAGGACCTTGATCAGCTAGCTGGGTCCTGTACCCCTTGCCTGAGACTGAATACAGCAGACTCCCGCTTGAGGCTAGGGGGGTGGGGGTGGGGAGGAGAGTGGAGGGAGCAGGGAGAGAGGGCAGCAGAAGCGGCGAGGAAGGGACAGGGGCGGGGTCCTGGCCGCCCAGGAAGGTAGAGAGAGCCAGGTTAGGCTGGGCCGGAGGAGGGGGACTGGGGCCCCAGTCTAAAAGGGAGGTGGGGGCGGGGTCTGCCCCCCGCCTCGGGGACTAGGGGCCAGGGGCGGGTTCCGCACCCCGCGGGCAGGGGCGGCCGGGGGCGGGGTCCGGGCGGGGCGGGCCCCCGCGCACACTTCCTCGGGGAGGGTTGGGGCCGCGCTCTCAATCGCCCACACGGTCCGGTTGCAGCCGGCAGCTTCGCCGGCAGCTCGCTCGGCCTCCGCGCGGCCCGGCCAGCAGGTAGGAGCCGCCGAAGGACGCGGCCCGGCTTCCCAGCCCCCCTCACCCTCACCCGCGACGAACGCCGCTCCCCGCTCCGGCCGCCGGCTTCGAGGTGAGCTCTCTGCTGAGCGCGGCTCGGATCCCAGCTCCTGGCCCCCGCCCTCCGGCTGGGAAGGGAGCGGAGGCGACCCGCCCCCTGCCCCCGCCTGGGTCCGGCTGCGGGCGCCTAGGGCGCCGATCTCGGGAGATCGTTGAGCCCGGGTCTGCACTGCAACCGGTACTCCGGCGGGGTGGGCGCTGCAGTGAGAGTTAGGCGAGGGAGGGGGCCAAGTTTGAAATAGAAAAGTCAGAGTCGAGAGAGAGACCGGAGGGTTCTGAGAAACTGAGGCTCCCAGAAAGCCGGGTGGAGGAGAGACCGAGACTGAGACCGGGACGCGAACGACAGGCTTACACAGGAGGCTGCAGTTATCTAAAACAGGGACTCTACTTGGGTGTAGAGACTCTGAGAGACTGACCGGAGGCATAGGGACGGAGCCAGGTTTTGTGGAGCATTTTAAGAAAAAGCATACAATGACCCTAGTGAGCACGCCATAGCGTCCTTTCCAGGGCCTTGGGCAAGTGAGGGTCCCAGAAGCCTAAGCTTCTTTAGCCTTGTGGTGAATCAGCTCCTGTGGGGCCTACAGAGACATTCAGAGACTGGAGACAGAGACACTCAGGCATACAGAGAGGCTAAGAGGTAGAGAATTGGGGTGGGGTGGGGTGGAGACCAAGGCATTCCTCCCCATAGACACACTAAGAGAGCAGACGTGGGTGTTCAGAGGTAGAAATTCCCAGAGGGAGTCTGCTGGGAGATAGCCAGTCAGAGAGACAGAGACCCACAACATGCAGACAGCTGCTGAAGTGTGCAGAGACAGGCGCAGGGTGAGTGGAACAGAGCTAGTCACCTAGAGACTGAGATTTAATGGAGGTGCCCTGACAGCTTCCAAGACAGACCCTGAGAGACTCAGGCCCAGAAGACTGGGAAGCAAGGATGTGGGAAAACACAAACTCTGGGCCAACTGAGTCCCCATGAGGAGAGGAGCTGAGACAGTAAGACTGAGATCAAGAAGGAGCCCCAGGCATACACGAAGACAGCCCCAATTTATTTTTAAACTCATCTTGGATGGGCTGCTTCAGCCCTGGGGGACCCAGGGTGAATGAACTATTCCTCTCGTCCCCAGAACAGCTGTTGGATCCTGCTTCCCACCCCCTCCCCCTGCCCTAAACTGCTGTGACTCCCAGGCCCCATGGGGGGGGGAGAGTTTGGGGGGGCGGTTGGTGCCTGTGATAGCAGGGGGTGGGTGTGGGGGGAGTTCAGTTTCTCCCCTTTAGTCTCCTGTCAACTCCCAGGAGCTGGAGGAGGGATCTGTTCAGATCCTGACTCACAGCTATGGGGCCTGGCCAGGGTTCTCCTGGACATTGGGGGCTGCAGGGGGGCAAAAGGGTTGAGTAGTTGTCATGGGTAATTGGAAAGGCTTCTGGGTGTCTTCCAGTCTCAGGGCTGGCAGCTGGGGCGAAGAGCTGGGTTCCTGTGCTACTGATGTCATCCAGCATCTCATGTCCTCCTGCTCCTAAAGTGCTGACCACCCCCTCCACCATCACTGCAGCATTTCCAGGGAAAGAGAAACACAAAAGGGCCTCTGGGCTCTCTGATACCTGAATGACCTTGAGCATGCCCCTACCTTGACCTTGGCCTCTGTGCTCAGCCGTAAAATGGAGATGGCACACTATCCCGCCTGCCTTTTGTGAGATGTGCTGAGATGGTGGATGGGTGTGCACTTTGTGAGAGGCACGGCAGCATGCAGGTGTATGCACCTGTGTACCTGTGTGAGGGGTCTCAGTTATGCGGACTGGAGTTGGGCTAGCCTCATGGCCTGAGCCTTGTTGGTGCCCCCAGCAGAACAAGGGGTTCCTCTTTGTTCTCTCCCTGGGCCTACACTGAGAAGGTCCAGGTCAAATTCTGGGTGTGCTCCCCGACCCCGGCCTGGCTGAGTACCTGTTGTCTGAATCCAGTATGAGGGAGGGGCTAATAATAAGAACACTAATAGTCTCCATTTACTGACTACTAACTAACTGCTGGGTGCTTTCTAAGTATCTTAACATGTAAGCCCAACAACCACCTCAGGAGGTAGGAGATAGTGTTAGATGGGAAAATAGTCTCAGAGAGCTTACGTGACTTGCCCAAGATCACCCAGGCTTATATTTCACAGCGCAAGCCCTTACCCACCACGTGCATGCCACAGGCATTTATCCAGCCATTCTGAGCTCCAGGAGGTTCACTGAGAGGTGCCAGATGTGTGTCTGGGTCAGGTGTAGGGGTGTGTGTGTGTGTGTTGGTGGGGGCAAGGGCTGAGAGCCATCTGGCAGACTGAGCAGTCTCCCCTGCACCCTCCTACCAGCCATAAAGGAACATAAGACTGGCTCCCTCAGTCCCCCAGCCCTGCCAGGGAAAGGGGGAGGAAGGGAATGGGCAGAGACAGGTGGGCCTTGATAGTGCCCTTCATTCTGTCCTCACTAGAGCCCAGCTGGACAGACTAGGGCATTCTGGGAAGGAAACAGAAGTCATGCCCATACCCTATTTGGGGTGCCCCTGTCTCAGAGTGGTGACTGCCTCCCAGGGGGCGGGACCAAGGGTAGCCTGGGCCTGGGAAGGTGGCTGATGCTTTGGGCCAAGCCAGGAAGGAAGGAAAAGGCCCAGGGCACTCTGGGACAGAGGCATGGCCACACTCACTCCACCTGTGTGGCCCCCTGCTGCCCAGTGGCTGACAGCCCAGGCAACCCTCAGATGTTGGGCCAGAGGAAACCCAGGCCCAAGTGGTGGGGGGCAGACTGAGAAGGGGGATACCGTCCACCCTACGGCATAGCCCCTACTCCAGAAGTCCCTGCTCTGAAGACCCCAGCTCCTGGTGGCCTCATGCCCTGGCCTGGGGTATGAACTGAGTGTCTTCCCATTGTACAGAAGAGCAGCTGTGAACTCACGAGCCATCCCTTCAGAAGAGCCAGGCCTTCCAGGCTTGGGGCATCTGCTGGCGCCTGGAGTCTGAACTCCAAGCCAGAGCAATGCTTGTTGGTGAGAGAATTTCCCGCTGGGGGTAGCTGAGAAAAGGAGGACTTTTCCTTCAACTTGAGCCAGGGCAGCCTCTGGGGACTGCCAGTTCCTGGGGTCTACTGTGGGGGGAGTGGGTTGGTGGTTCCTTTGTAATCCCCAGACTCATCTGCAGTTGTGAGAACATCCCCTTCCTATGGATCTTGGTGGTTCCACCCACCTCTGGGATCCCAGTCCGCATAGAGCAGGCTTCATGATGGAAGAGGCTAGAGGTGGGGAGCTCTGAATCTGGGGCTAGAGACTGGAATCAAGGGCAGCAGAAGGGACCGGGAACCCCATTTCCCTACCTCCCCCCCACTCCCCACACTCCTTTTCCAGAGGCAGCTGTGTGGATGACCTCATCCTGCAAACATGCTTTGTTCCTGAGAAAATGGAAAGTGTCTGAGGTTTGGTGGGGGGCTGGGTGTCTGCAGCAACAGCTCCCCCTTGCCTGACTCCCCACTGGAGAGGAGACCTGATTAGGGAGAAAATGTCTTCAGTGGCTCCCACTTTCACCCTTTACTCCCCCTGCCCCAAACCCTTAGACATCAGAAAAGCTGAGGAGAGGCTGTCTCCCCCAGAGGCAGGAGGAGGGAAACCATGACCCGCGGATGGAAAGATCCTGGGGCTTTGGCAGATGCTGCCAGGAGTGATGCCCCCTAGCAGGAGATGGCAGGGAGGCACACTGCATAATCTCTGTCTCTAGTTCCCCCTTCTCTCCCCAGGCGTCTCATTTCCCTTTTCTCTCCCCTCTTGCTGGCAAAACCTGACATCTGGCCATCTGGGCTGCCACAGCTGCTGCAGATGTTGCAGGCCAAGGCAGCCCAGGCTGGTGTGACCAGAGACCCAGCAGGGGATGAGGGCAGAGGGTCCAGCTGGGGAAGCTTGGCTGGGTCCAGCTTGCAGGATTTCCTGCTTAAACCTAGGCTGAGCCACTCTGAAGTCCTTGTTGCTGGGCTGATTCTCCTGGGAGGTGAGGCTCAATGACATTGCCTCCACCACCTCCACCATTCATCCGCCCAGCATCCCTCTAACATTCCATTGTTTCCTGGATGGGGGTAGAACAGCCCAGTCCTCTCCCTAAGGTTCCCATTTCAGACCTGTGGGTAGGGGTTCCTTGATCCATATCCTGAGGGTCCCTTCCTGGGAGTCAGGAGAGGGTGGGACTGTTGTTCAGATGGAATAAGATAGGGTGGCTCTCTGCCCCTGCTCTTTTGCCCCTTTGGGGACACTGGGGACAGTAGAGGCTAAATTCAGGCTGGGGCAGGAAATGAGTCACTGACCCAGGAAAAGCCCCCCTCCCCGCAGATCTGCCAGGGCTCAGATAAGAAAACAACTTCTGCTTCCTGATTTTTCATGACCCCCTTCCACCCCCATCATGAAATACAGAAATAAACACGCAGGACTCCTAGGTTCCCAGAAGCACCCCTTCCCCATTGCCACCTACTCTGACCTGGCATTTTTTTATGCCTGATCTCGTGCTCTTAATGCCATGGGCTCCTGCAAGGGACTAAGCCACAGCCCCTTTGGTGACCCTGCTGCACCTTGTGTCCCTAACAGGGCTCACTCACAGCCACCATGAGCGAGGCCTTTGACTGTGCAAAATGCAGCGAGTCCCTGTATGGACGCAAATACATCCAGACAGACAACGGCCCCTACTGCGTGCCCTGCTATGACAACACCTTCGCCAACACCTGTGCTGAGTGTCAGCAGCTGATTGGGCATGACTCTAGGGTAAGGACCAGAGCAGACAGGGCAGGGAGTGGGTGGAGGCTGGCCGGAGGGACAAAGGTGCCAGCATCCCTGCTGTGCTTCCGGCAGGAGCTGTTCTACGAAGACCGCCACTTCCACGAGGGCTGCTTCCGCTGCTGCCGCTGCCAGCGCTCCCTGGCTGATGAGCCCTTCACCTGCCAGGACAGTGAGCTGCTCTGCAATGACTGCTACTGCAGTGCCTTCTCCTCGCAGTGCTCTGCCTGTGGGGAGACCGTCATGCCGGGTATGTCCCTGGGCTACATGTGGGACTAGCACGCCTGATACATACATGGAGGCTTAGAAAGACCCACACACGTAGCATGTTCCTGGGACTTTCATGTATGCAGGGTCTGTCGTGCCTGTATGTTCTTGGGAACTTAACATATACAGGAACTGACAAGCTTGGTACATTGCTGAGAGTTTAATGTGTGGTGGACCGGTGGGCCTGGCATACACCTGTGGGCTTACATGTATGGGCTGACTGACACACGGGGCATGGGGGAGCTTAGCGTGCATGAAAACCTGCATGTTTGCCGCATATAGGAGCTGAGAGTATGCTGAGACTGTCAGCGCTTCGTGCATTGCGGCTTAGCTTGTGCAGGGACAGATAAACAGAGGGCTTAATGTGTATGGTGACCTGTATGCGTAATAGATATATGTGAGGATTTAGAATATGCGAAGAATAGCATGATTAGGATATGCAGGGGCTTCGCATGTGCTGACCCTCTCATGTCCAGGACATTAGAACTTTGTGTGGGCAGAGACTTGCGTGGCTAGTAAAAGTGGAGTCTGTGTGTGTGAGCGCTAAGCCATTGTGTCTGGTGCATAAGGGCTTAGCATATACTGAATCCTCATGCCTGTGACGTAGAGGCCTGGTGTGTGCTGAGATAGTCATATCTTGTCCATATGACGACTTCACATATGCCAAACCCTCATGTCTAGTTTATAGGGGTCTAGTACCTGCTCGGCCAGCATGTCCAATGTTTGGGGGAGGTTAGCATGTGCAATATGTTGTGGGAGTCTCGCTGCGTGTGCATGGACACCACAACGTGCAGGCTACGGGAGCAGCAGAGGGTATCATGCAGGAGCTCGACGCAGCCTCTGAGTGGGACCCCTGTTCCCCACAGGGTCCCGGAAGCTGGAATATGGAGGCCAGACATGGCATGAGCACTGCTTCCTGTGCAGCGGCTGTGAGCAGCCGCTGGGCTCCCGTTCCTTCGTGCCCGACAAGGGTGCTCACTACTGCGTGCCCTGCTATGAGAACAAGTTTGCTCCTCGCTGTGCCCGCTGCAGCAAGGTGGGAGCTGGGCCAGCAGGGTGGGGGTGCTTATCTTCACGGTATACATGGGTGGGGGTGAGCAAGGCTCTGTTGTGGGGTGGGAATCCCTACTCGCCCCTGCTGACAGATGCTGCCCCCACAGACGCTGACACAGGGTGGCGTGACATACCGTGACCAGCCCTGGCATCGAGAGTGCCTGGTCTGCACCGGGTGCCAGACACCCCTAGCAGGGCAGCAGTTCACCTCCCGGGATGAAGATCCCTACTGTGTGGCATGTTTTGGAGAACTCTTTGCACCCAAGTGCAGCAGCTGCAAGCGCCCCATCACAGGTGGGAGAAAGGTCAAAGAACTGAGTGGGTAGGGTGCAGGCAAGAGAATGGGATCTGGGATTGGGTGAAGCTGAGGGCCAGGACCCTCTAGATGTGCAGAGCTAATCTCCAGCCTCCCTCCAGGACTCGGTGGAGGCAAGTACGTGTCCTTTGAAGACCGCCACTGGCACCACAGCTGCTTCGCCTGTGCCCGCTGCTCCACCTCCCTGGTGGGCCAAGGCTTCGTGCCTGATGGAGACCAAGTGCTGTGCCAGGGCTGCAGCCAGGCAGGGCCCTGAGCCAGGGCTCCTGGGCCCAGGCCCTCCCAACCAGGGCTCAAGGACTAAGGCTCCTTTTCCAAACCACCTCTGGGACCCAAATTGGAACTCCTCCCCAAATTGGGGCTCCCCCTGGGCTCCAGGATTAAATCTCCCCACTCCAACATCCCCAAACCAGTACTCCTTATCCCAGGGCCCCTAAACCTGGGCTGTTACAGAGCCTCTATCATTCATATCCCCTCCCAAGCCTGGACTCCAGAACTCAGCCCTCTCCCCTACGGTCTGGGTTGCCAGACCAAGTCCTCTCCCCAAGTCAGGGCTCTAGACCGCAGCCCTCCAAACTTAGACTCTGGGAACTCAGGCCCCCTTCAATCTAGACTTGTCCGTAGAGACTTTAGGTCTCCTATGGGTGCCTGAGAATGCCTCAGAAGTGGACTATACTCAGGCTTGACCCTCCACACCCCAATCCTGCCCCTGTCGGCAGGGTTGGGGCTGTCTGAGCAGCAGATTAGGAGGTCCTGGCTGGCGTACAGGGTTTTGCCCAGCTCGTCGAGTGTTTTATCATTTCATTTCAGCTTCATTTTGCCCAGAGATGGGCAGCGGGGTGGTATTGACTCGCCCCCTTCAAGATTCTGCAATAAAGCAGTTGTGAGGAAAGCCAGCCTCTGTGTGTTTGTCTGGGAGTGGAAGGGGAAGGAGGTTCCTTTGCAGACCGGGAGACGCAGGCTCTTCCAGACCTCCTCCTTGCAGAGCAGGGGGGAGCTGCCTGGGCCACGGAGTGGGAAATCTCTTGGGAAAAAGGGGATCCCCGCCGCAGCTACTGTCCCTCTCTACCATCCCTCTTGGGCTTAGCCTGCCTCCCCCCCGCTAGTTAAAGGCTTTTTCCTCCCGTGGAGAAGGGAGGGGTTTGGGGCAGGTTCCAAGCGCGAGCAGGGGTGTCGGAAGGGTCCCGCTGGCACAAATCGCGCCTTCCCTTAACAGCGCTTCCCAAATCCCGCAGATACCCACTCTGGGCCCAGACCCTCAGCTCCCTTCCCCCTCTTCCCGAGGATTAGCGGAGGCGGCCCGGGATCCGCTCGCAGCCGCACGTTTTTTGCCAAAAAAGGCAAGGATGCAGCTGCACGCGCCGCGGGAACATCTGGATCCGATTCCCGGCATGAATGGGTCATGCCCCCCCCCCCAATGATTCAAGGGCGGGGGCGGGAATTTGCGAGGGGGGCTGGCCCCCAAAGTGGGGAGATGGGGCGGAGCGCTGTCCTGCTCACTGGGCGTCTGACGGCCCGGGCCGTTGCCCCAGCCGCAGCGTGCGGTCTGGGCTCCGCGATCCAACTGTCGGAGGTGGAGGACTCGTAGGCACTCGCTGCACGCGTGGGCTAAGGCGCTCAAGGTCCCTCCTGGGATGCGGGCTGCGAGGCGGGGTGGGAGGACCCTCGCGTCCTCTGGGGGAGGGGCCTTCAGGGCCGGCAGAACCATGTGATTGTATCTCCTATTAAACCCTCTTAGAAATTCTATGGGGCGGGCATTTTTCCATTTCACAGAGGTGGAGACTCCGCATGTCAGTTCCCCAAAGTCACATTGGTAGTCGTGGTAGATCCAGGATTCTAATCCGCTTCGCACTGCCTTCCTGGCCCAATTTGAATTCTAAACTTTCTGAGGCCATTGTTGACATTTTCAACAGATCTTTATAAATGCCTACCTTGTGTGCTTACAATTAATAATTATATGTTTTTTGGATGGAGGGGTGGCTCAGTTGGTTAGAGGGCGTGCTCTCAACCACAAGGTTGCGGTTGGACTCAGTTTGACTCCCGCAGGGGATGGTGGGCTGCACCCCTTGCAACTATAATTGAACACCGGCAGCTGGACTTGGAGCTGAGCTGCGCCCTCCACAACTAAGATTGAAAGGACAACAACTTGACTTGGAGCTCATGGGTCCTGGGAAAAACACACTGTTCCCCAATAAAGTCCTTGAAGTACACACCGTTCCCGTATAAAATCCTGTTCCCCTCCTCCAATAAAATCTTTTTAAAAATTGGGCTTGCGCCTGCCTTGCTCACCCCTCCATTCTCAGCTCCCGGTATTTACTACATGTTCAATAAACACTTGAGGAAGATTGGTCCACGCATAGAAAACAGCTGGTGCGAAGGACTGGAGGCCTGAAAAACATATGGTGCTTTGGGGAAGCAACAAGTAATTTAATTTGGAGGAAGTGCCAAGAGACTAAAACGGCAAGCAGAGGCCAGGTCCAAGTTACACAGACCTCACCCTGCTGGTAGGGTAAAGCAGCCGGTGGAAATGTTTAAGCAGGGGCATGAGAAGATCACTCAGGCTGCAGTATGAATAATGGATTGGAGGGTAAGATGAGCAGGCCGGTTAGGAGGCTAGTGCAGTGGTCCAGGTGAGACAATGAGGCAGGTGGCATCAGGAGTGGAAAAGACAGGTCTTGGTGACTAGTTTGACAGAGTGGGGAAGGAGAAGGTTTAAGGGAAAGGAGGGCATCAGGTGAGTGGGACTGGTTGCTTACATGGTCTTAGGTGGTCTACCCACCTAACAGGAAGAGATGCGCAGGTACAATACTGTATCATTGATTTCAAGATAAACATTTTTCAGATTTAACATCTCAAAAATCCAGATTCATTGTATAATTGAAGGTGTGACATACTTTAATTGACAATTTTTTTTCTTTCTTAGTGGAACATAAAATAATGGTGAGGTTAATATTTGATGACATCGCATATTTGATGAAATACGGTAGACCCCAAGTGTTACCCCACCACCACCAAAATAGATACATACTAAGTCTCTGGAATCCTGAATTGAGATTTCTTACCTCATTTCTAGTGGTGCAGGAAAAGCCTCTGGTGAGGAGTTATGCCTGGGATCCTCTCCCTAAGGTTGAGGTCTTGCTTAAATTTGTAGACATAAATATAATCCTCACAACACCCCATGAGTAGGCAAGACAAGAGTCATTATGTGATTTTTCAAACTTTACAAACAGAAAGCAATGAATGCTTATTATAGAAAAATTGAATTCCAAAAATAATAACAAAAAGGTAAATCACTAATAATTCCTTGGTATATTATAGCCTCTTAGTTCTTTTTTTGCTAAGCCTGCATGTGCATATATGTATTTTCATTTTTAGTTTTAAGTTTATTTTTAAACTGAAGAAGTAATATATGTATAAATTAAGAAAAAAATATTATGCTGTACTCTGGGCACAAAGAAAAATTCCTTCCCATACAACATCTACCAGGCTACCTCCTCATAAACAACTACTGTGTACTGTTACTTGGATATCCATAGAGAAATAACCTGTGTAGACATCAATTTTTATACACACTGTTGTACATCTAGCTTTTTTTCACTTTGTGTGACCTTTTTCTGTATGAATTTATACAGATTTCTAAAACAGCTTTATTGAGATATAAGTGGACCCCAGGAAGAGAGATTTATTTGATGTGAACCTCGAGAAAGAATTTACCTGCTGAGATGGACTCCCCTTGGTCAACTGAGGGCCCAAATTTTACAAATGGTGAGAGCCTATGGGCCATCTGCTGGCAACGGCTTCTTGCATACTCTGTATACCAGGAAGAATTTCTGACTGAATGCCCTCCTCATTTATGCTGTCGGAGTTAACTATTATAAAGGAGTTCCTAGTTTTGCATTTCAACTGAGATCTTTCCCAACCAATCAGAACTGCATGATTAGGACCAATCAGAACCATGCAAATTTGGGTACCTCATTTACATAAAATGGACCTAATTAGGAATCTGTTGGGGGGGGGTTGTCACTATAAAGAATGTCCTCCGCTTTGTCTTGGGGGAGCACACTTTTGGTGACTTACCAGATGCTGTCTCCGCAGTTTGCTAACTACTTGCCTGAATAAAGTCTCTCCTTTTTTTGCTCCAATGCCCTTTGGATTTTGGTGGCAGTGGTGGGATCTGAAGCAGCACCCTGACTCTCCTAACACCATCTCAAAATCAACACCCCAGCACCAGCAAGAGCCTTTGGCACTCAGTTGTTTTTCTGGCAGCACAGGGTAAGTAGCCTGTCAGATCCAGACCTCCCACATTTTGTTGAGGTCTCAGAGACTCTATGCACTTCAGGGATGGGATCGCTCATAAGATTTGATTTGGACTTGGTCCATACAGCTCTTTGGACCTCATCCGTAGGGCTCAGACTTAATCCGTACAGTTCTTCAGCTCCTGTCAATAAGGTTTTGTGGGGATGGTTATGCTGAAGGGGCACTCCAAGGGATGAAGGGACACCTTCATTAGGTGAGTGCAAATGAGCAGCCCATGTTCTAAGCTCTCTTCCAATGACCAGCCACCCTCTGGTAACTTTATGCACAAGACCTATGGCTCAGAGAGTTGTAACTGGCTGGGTCTTTGGACAAATATCACCCAGGATGATTTTAAGCTTTGCTGGCTTAAACGGGGGCTCTTTTGAAATTATTTCAAAACTTGCTCATCTGTACACACAATTGGAACAAAGAAAATGCTGAACCTCCCAAAAACAATGGGAGGCTTTCTTTAACTGGTACCTTGAGAGCTCTAAACAAAATCAAGAGGCTCTTATTGATAGCCTCTCTTAAAGAGAATAATTCTAAATTGAATAAACGCCTTGATAAATTAGAAAAAGGAATTTGCACCCATGAAATTGAAGTTAAAGAGGAACCATTGGTAAATTCTTCTTCTAAATTTTGCACATGCGATTCTGAAGCTAGACCTACTAACAAGCCTCCAGAAAAACCACCCTCTGCACCTCTTCCACCATTCCCACCTCACACACTACTTTCTCCTTTTTCTGCTCTTTCCAAACTTCCTTTTTCCCCCTCTCCTGATAGCCTACTTCTCTTAATGGACCAGACTTTCCTGTCCCTTTCTTAATAGTTCCTTTTAAGGTTGAATTGGGTGATGGAGACTACCAAATTTCTTATGCTGCTTGGACGAAATCCGAATTTTTGGCCCTAGTAAAGGACTTCCCTGACCCTAAGATTAATTCCCTTGAATTTGAATGGCATTTCCATCTAATTATCAATGCCTATCAGCCTGGTTTTTCTGATCTTTATCAATATTCACATGCTTATAGGAAATATTTAGGCCAGGAATGGATGTTGGCCACTGATTGGAATAAACCTCTGGAGGATTTCAAATTAACTGATGCCCAGGGTTTTGAGAAGTCATAAGAACAGGCTGCTAAATTAGTAAGAGTTATTCCTCAAATCTTTCCTCACCAAGTCCATTGGAAAGCCATACGCCATTGTATACAGAAAAAGGATGACCCTGTTCTTGACTATTTTGATAGGTTTGAACAAACTTTCCAACAAAATTCAGGGATAAAAATTTTAAATGATGAAAATCAATTTGTTCAGCTTCATATTTGTGGCTGGCCTTTCTGAAGTCCTCAATACCTTAGTAAAACAACATGACCTTCACTGGGCCGCAAGGCAACCCCATGAGATAGCCTCTTTAGCTAACCAGCTATCTAAGACTTTAGAGAAAGAAGGGGAACCGAGGGCTCCATGAGTCCTAGATTAACAGGAAAAGACCTCTAAGCTGATGGCACTCTAACCACAATAATTAAAAAGAGATGCCCCAGAATTGCTGGCCCCTCAAAATCAAAACCAGAAAATGTGCTTTTGCTGTCAATGTGCTGGACATTTTTCAATGGGATGTCTCAAATACAAACGATAGCAACAACTTAACCCTGATAAAGCTTCCCAGCCCTCTTTCTCTAAGCAGGACTAGGGATGCTCGGGGATATTAAGGAGACATTTCTTCTATTTAAAACAAATTAGGTGAATTAGATGTAAAAATTGAGGACGAACTGATTAGAGCGCTACTTGATACTGGAGCTACCCTGTCTCTTCTCAACTCCAATGTGCTTTCAGTGTCCTCTCCCTGGAGTTCTGAATTTATCCAGATGGTTGGGGTAGCCAACCAACCTATGACAGATCCTACATTCTTACTTACCCCTTTTCAGTTGAGAACTCTTACTGGTAACCATCATTTCTTACTTGTTCCATCAGCTCACATACACCTCCTGGGAAGAGATTTTTAAAGAAACCTACCAAGTTCATATTTCCTTCTTCTCAAAAGGGAATGATACTTGAATTATCTTCACCAGGGGATCCTATCTCTGAGATAGCTCTCACCGAAATCCCCATTTATTCAACTGGCCTCATCAATAATATACATCCTACTCTCCAAGGGCTGCCCAGAAGCCTTTGAGCACAGTCTAACACCCAATTAAAATACAGATAGATCCCAGTAAACCCCTCCCCAATATTAAACAATACCCCCTAAACCCTGAGGCCTTGGCCAGAATATAACCTATAGTAGACGACTTTTAAAAAATCACCTGGTTATCCCTAGAACCAGCCCTTGTAATACCCCCATCTTACCTATCTGTAAACCCAATGGAAGAGGGGGACGATTTTTTCAAGACGTCAGAGCCATAAATCATAGTCATTCCCTGACAGCCCGTGGTTCCTGACCCCCACACCCTGCTCGCCAGTGTTCCCTCTGAAAGCAGATACTTTTCAGCTACTGACCTCTACAGTGCATGTTTCAATAGACTCAGACAGCCAATATTTTTTACCTTTATGTGGAAAGGCCAACAATTTACTTGGACTGTTCTTCCTCAAGGATACACAGAAAGCCCGACTTATTTCTCCTCAGTCCTTAAGGTTGATTCTAGCCACCATTTCCTTCAGATGTGGGTCCACTTTACTCCAATACATTGATGATTTACTTTTATGTTCTCCTTCTGAAGAGGCTTGCCTCACTGACAGCCTCCATTTACTTTATAACCTAGCTTCCAAAGGACACAAAATTTTTAAAGGGAACTCCAATTTTGTCAAATCTCCATTAAATTCTTAGGACACCTCCTAACTCCAGAAGGATTAAATCTTGATCCATCATGCCACCATGGCATTTTAAACTCCCCCCTCCTTCAAACAAAAATACAACTTCAAGGGTTCTTAGGACTTGCAGGTTATTATTGGAACTGGCTTCTTAAATTTTGCTTCATGTCCCAATTGCTTTATGAACTACTCAAGAATTTCTCTCGTGATCCCCTACAATGGACCTCTGATGCCCAATAGTCCTTTGAAAGAATAAAAATCCAGGTTACCTTAGCTAGGACCTTAAGGCATCCAAAAATTATAACTTCCCTTTTCACCTCTTCTCTCATGAAAGTCAAGGGAATGCTCTAAGGGGTTCTTACTCCGCCTCATGGAGGGCGGAACAGGCCTGTAGGATATGCTAGTCAGCAATTAGATCCGGTCACACCAGGACTTTCCCCTTACCTTAAGGCAGTTGCCACTGTTTACCCGCTATTTATATGCTTTGTAAGGCTGCTGAGAAAATAGCTATGGGATCTCCTTTTACTGTCTGTGTTCCACACTCTGTTGAAATTATCCTTAGTTCCCATCATACTCAGAATCTTCCTGCTAGTTGTCTGGCCAAATATGAAGTCTTCCTTCTGTCTTCACCCTACCTTACTTTCCCTGATGCAACTTACTTACTCCTGCTGCCTTACTTCCTCTTCCAGATGATAACAGCCCTCATGACTGTATTACATTGACAGACCAACTCCTTACCCCATGACTGGATCTACAAGAAACCCCACTTTGAAGCATAGACTATGAACGGTTCACTGACAGATCCTATTTAAGGGACCCGATGGCAATTACCAAACTGGATATACCATTGTGTCCCTTAATGAGATCATAGAATCTGGCATTCTACCTGATGCCAAATCTGTCCAACAGGCAGAACTATGTGCTCTTACTAAGGCATGTTGATTAGCCAAAGATAAAACTGCAATATCTATACTGACAGCAGATAATGCCTTTCGAGTAACTCATGACTTTGCCGTGCTCCGGAAACAATGAGGTTTCCTGACTTCATCTGGACAGAAAACTAAAAGCAAAGCTATGTCTTGTCATTCCTAGGTGCGACACTAACTCCCCGAGCCTTAGCTATTATTAACATTCAGGGACATTCTTCTGCCCAAAATATGGAGGCACAAGGAAATGAAATGGCCGATACTACCACCAAATCGGCCACTTTACAGGAGATAACCTACGGTATAAAAACCTCATCTGCTCTTGCCTAACTTCCCGTTTCTCACCTATACCAAAGACTAGCTAAACCTCAGGCCATTTCTGTGGAGGATGAAAGGGGGAAACATTAAACAAAGTTGTTCCTTTCCTTCTTTTCGACACTTATGGGTAGGCCCTAATAACAGCCTGTCTTCCCCAACGGTCTCCGAAAGGAGAGTTTACCCTTCATTCATTATTTAACTCCTTGGAACACTAAGAAAATGATCCAGTGGGGAAAACAACATTGGGCCCTTCACCCACTATTGCCCACCAGATATATCAGACATACGAAATTTGTCCACAATATAACCCTGGGAAACTATTGCATGCTCTCCATTACCAACAGGGACTTTTGAGGTATGGCAGTTAGACTTTATCCAACTCTCTGTCTCATACGGTTATAAATATAAATATGTGCTGGTCATGATCTGTTTGTTTTTACATTTGGTTGAGGCTTTCCCTTACTGTCAAGACATGGCCCTGGCAGTAGCTAAGGCCCTATTAGAAAAAATTATTCCAATTCGGGGAATCCCTCAAGACCTTCACACTGATTGAAGGACTCATCCTATAGAATAAACTATTCAAAACATTTGTAAAATTTGATCTATCTATTGGCATTTCCATTGTGCTTATCATCCTCAACCCTCTGGATTGTAGAACAAACCAACAGAATAATAAAGACCCAACTGGCAAAAATTTACACAGCATTTAGTCTGCCTGGCCCAAGGCCCTCCCTTTGGTCCTCCTTAACCTTCATTCTACCCCCACTGGAAAACATAAACTTTCCCCTTTTGAGATTATCACAGGTTGTCCTATGAACCTCGATGAAGGACTGCACCAGCTCGTACTTATCAAAAGAGATTGCCTACATTACTGCAAGGAGTGTATCAACACCCTACAAAATAACACTAACCTTGTTAAAGAGTCTTTCAACAGTGTGCTTCTGGAAGACAGAGGCGTGCTCTGATAGCCTCAAGCAGGGGGAATTTGTGTATTGGAAAAGCCACCAACTCAAAGACTCTTCAGCCCCACTGGAAAGTGCTTTATCAGGTACTTATGACCAATCCATGTGCTGTTAACTTACAAGAAGTTGACTCATAGATTCACATTTCTCATTTAAAAAAGGTCCCAGACCCTGTTGCTGAGTGGGCTTCCCAGCCCATCAATGAAACCAAACTCCAATTAACCAAAATCCAGGCAACAGGACGAGAAGAAGCAGATAACCATTCCCAAGAAACTGGGCCCGGCCTGTATCACATCAGTCCTTACAGAGATTCTTGAGTTTCTTGTCTTTATCTTTTGCTGATCTTTGTTTATAAGGCTACCCTGTATTTTAGGGAAGATTATCAACATGATAACAAATCCAGTTGTTCTCCTTTTTTTTACTCCCTCATTTCTCTCTCTAATGCTTGGAAAGATAATATTTTAGTAAAATTCTCTCAGAGTGCTGCTAAGGGAGGAAATTTAACTGGTTATTGGATATGTCATCAAATCAAGAACAATACTTGTCATTAGTTGCTCCAGTTCCCAATGTCACTGTCTTCCCAGACCAACCCATATCCAACTTCACCTTTCAGGTAGACATTATTAAAAAACCAGAGACATCTATCCCCTGCTTACCATTATGCATTGCCCCTGTCATCTCCACTGAATTTCTCTAAATGTCTACGTGACAAAATTGAAAAGAAAGATATAACCAAAGTATGTAAACTTGTTCCTTCCATTGGATATGACCCCAATGAATTTTGCAAAGCGTGTAAACGGTTTCATCCTTTGTTGGAAAAATTCTCTCAATTGTGCCTATGAATGAATCCATAAAGGAGAGTTCAGGGAGGTTGGTTCATTTTATTTTCGGTGTAGGAGAAGACTCCGGACTAAAGAATGGGCACATCAATGTTTAAACAGTTGGCAAATGGAAGGACTCTGCCTGTTGGAGCAATTTGTCACTTCTTTACCCATTCGTAAGCACCCCCCCTTGCATAAGACAAATTATTTTAACAATGAACTATTTCAATAGGACCAAAGGCATATCATGGGACCCAAAGGAGAAGTGCTGGCCAGTTATGATGACAATATAGAACAAAGTAAACTTGGCATGCTTAGCCCGAGTGCCAGAATATATTCAATAGGAATATGATTAGGAATTTGTCTGCCACCATCGGACTACTCAGCCAAAGAAATGGCTGAGTATTGCTGCCCAGCAAAAGTTCCCAGATTCCCTTGCTCCTGTGGTCCTTGACAATTGCATAGCCCTTGATTACTTGCCGACCAAGACGGGTCTGAAAAAGAGGATTCCGCTGGTATTTCAAAGGTATGTTAACCTAGATGCACAAGAAGAATGGACAGGATTTGCTTAAACCTTATACCGATACTAAAAAAGTTATATTGCCTGGGGCATTACCTACCCAGTTAGGAATTTATGATCAGATCACTCTCTGAGGTTACCTTCTGTCACTGGACGTGTCGGTTTTATTACAGAATCCCCTTTCGTCCACAAAAGAAACAACTAAAACCACCATCATCCCCATTTTACTGACAAGGGCACTGAGGTCTAGAGAAAGGGAAAACATTGTCAGAAGTCACAATGAGAGCTAGGGACTCAAGCTCCGGCCCCCTAACTCCCACCCGTGCTCTTCAGCTACTCCTCAGGAAGCCCCAGGAAGCGGCGGAGTCGGGTCCCTGGATTTCTGTCTGCTCCCCAGAGGTAGGTGCCTGCAAACCAACCGGCCTCACGCCACCGCACCCTGGGCCAGCAGGGGGCACTGCTGCCATCTCGACGAGCACAGGCCGGATCGCCTTGAGGTGCTCACGGTCCCTCCACTCACGGAGGCACTTCCGGCACCGCGGAACTTTGGTGCCGGCGGACGCGCTGCGCGGGGACGCAGGCGCGCAAGGCGGCAGGAGTCGCTTCCGGCCTTGTCGGTGGTGTGAATTGAGCTGTGGCGGCGTCGGGAAGATGGAGACCATTCTGGAGCAGCAGCGGCGCTATCACGAGGAGAAGGAACGGCTCATGGACGTCATGGCCAAAGAGATGCTCACTAAGAAGTCCACGGTGAGTGGGGCCCGGGCAGGGGCTCCATCTGCGGCTGGGCCCCATCCCCGTGTGTAATCTCGGAGAGCTTTCTTGGAGCCTCAGACCCGCCCCGCGCCATCCCCCTGACCCCCGCCGCCTCCTGGGTCTCCCTCTCCGGTCTTGGTAACCTCCTCCGATGTCCAGCGCCCCTGGGCCTCTCCGCTTTAGCCGCTAAGACCTGAGCGGGTAAGCTCCGCCTTCGGGCGGCCTATCCAACTGCAAAACTCCGACTAACGGCGTCTGTGTCACCGTTTGCCTTTCTTCAGCTCCGGGACCAGATCAATTCTGACCACCGCACACGGGCCATGCAAGATGTGAGTGCCTCGCTGTCCTCTTCTCTTTGGGTCGGGATGCGCTGAGAAAGAGAAGGAAGGCGAGGTGTGGGGGGGTCTCACGAACCCTGGTCAAAAGTAACAAGATTGGCCAGCCTCGGGTTATCTGTCCAGGCGGCTGCTAAGCCTGAAGATGCTGAACTGCCCTTCCTCACTCATCTTAATGGGGAATTCTTACTCATTCTTAATAACTCAGAAAGGCGCCCCTTGCAGCATCCTGTCCCATGAATGTGCAAAGAATAGTTATAAGGAGTCAGTGACTGGCGCAGAAGGTACTGTCTTCTCTCCACAAGAGGATGCATCGTTGTGAAGTATTTTTGCCTACATTGTGTGATTTGCTTAGTAATAGTTTGATTACTTTTAGAAAACTAATCAAAATCAAAGTGTTGGTTTTCATGACAGCTGAGTGGTAGGTAGGTGGAGGTTCATTATACCATGCTCTCTACTCTTGCATCTGTTTGAAATTTGTTTAGAAAGTAATAAAACACCTAATCAGAGTTCCTGATTTGTAAGAGATAATTAGTATTACAAGCCTCTAGTTCCATATCCAAATTCCAAAATACTCTGAAAACAGTTTATTGTTTGTTGGTTTGTTGGTTTTGGTATTACTTGGCAATATCTGACTTGATCTCATTTGGCAGCAAAGCCTGACCTGAACAGATGAGAGAGGTGTTTTATGGTCTTTATCCCACTTGGTAAATAATGCGTGGGTTTCACTGCAGAACTATTACTATTTGTTCCAGATTCCACTAAGGATTTTACATAATATATAGTATCTTTCTGAACCTGAAAATTCCAAATTCTGAAGCAAATCTGTCCCAGAAGTTTTGGAGAAGGTACTATGTATCTGTTCCATCCTGAATTAGAATTCAAAGGAGGCTGTGTGATATTTTATTTAGCCTGTACACTCCTCAATCAAGCTTTTTGAAGTAGTGAAAAATCATCTTGGACTACCCTTTTATCTTTGAAGGTCTTAGGTGGGAACTGCTGCTTAACCTATGGCTCTCTTTTATGACTCATCTAGGGAAAATTTTAAGTATCAGTTAAATGTCAGCATGTAAATACAGGGACTCTGCCACCCCTCAAATTACGTCACTTAGGTAGTCTTCAAATCTTTAAAAACTAACCAGGAAGCAGTGCGATCTATTAAAATTACTTAATACCACATTGCTCATGGTTTTCCTGGACTTTGATTAGAGAGCCCTTGTTGGTTGCTTAGCTCTGTAGTTGTACAGATTGCTTCATTCTCATGGGTTTGTGTTTGCCTTTCAGAGGTATATGGAAGTCAGTGGGAACCTGAGAGATTTATATGACGATAAGGATGGGTAAGTGACAGTCATGTCCAGACCAGGAGTTAATGCTTCTGAGGAGCCATAGTTAAAGGACTGATTTTATGCTTTATGTTCTTTGGATTTTTCCTGAAATTGCAGGTTACGAAAAGAGGAGCTCAATGCCATTTCAGGACCCAATGAGTTTGCTGAATTCTATAATAGACTCAAGCAAATAAAGGAATTCCACCGGAAGCACCCAAATGAGGTATGACCTCAAAAAATATTTTCTCCAAACCTGCCTAAGAGCCTACTAAAGGAAAGGTTTAAGGAAAAGGGAACTAAATCAAGAGACTCGTTTGTTTTTTTTAAAGGAGGGCGCAGCTCACAGTGGCCCATGTGGGGATCGAACTGGCAACCTTGGTGTTATTAGCACCATGCTCTAACCAACTGAGCTAACCGCTCACCCCAAGAGACTCATTTAAAAGAATAATAATAAAGCTATAAAAAAGAAAAAAATGGAGATGTGCCACTCACAGGTTGCTATTTAGCTGCAAGGAGCGTAGTTAGTCAACATCTTACAACTCCAGTTCTTTGAAGATCCCCCTCAGATTTAAGCCAAAGCCCATTCTCTTTCTGGGCAGCCCCAAACCAGTGACCAAGCACCATGAGGGCACTATAGCCTGGCTATTTCTACCCAATGTGAGACTCTTCTTATGAATATTCTTTGCTCCAGAGCTCCCTGTTGGGATGGTCAAGGTGTTGTCCTGTCTGTATTGTGGTCTAGGCTCTCCCTGCCTAATCCTCCTCGCCGTTTCATGTTTCATGGGGGTTATGCACACACACAGCGCCCCCCAAATAAACTGCTTGTGCTCCTAACTGTCTTGAAATCTGATACCTAGAGGATCCAACTAACACAAAGAGGCTTTACTCACTTTCAGTGATCATTACATCTTCAAGATTCAGCCCAGAGGCCAACTCTCATGAAATATCTTTCCTAGTCTTACTGCCCGCAATTAATCTTTCCTTTCTTTATGATCCTATCATATCTTACGACAATGAGTGAGTACCCCACGATGTTACGAGATTTTAAGGAGCAGGGATTGTGTCTCAATTATCTAGAATCCATTAAGCATCTTGCACAGCTAACCAAAGGAATTTGCAGCCGGGGGGTGGGAAGGTACAAGTCATGGCTATAGGAGAAGTGGACAGGGATGGATCAACAATTACTCTGAGTTTTCATGACTATGTAACTGGAAAATTGTTTATTCCCTTGATAGAAATAAGAAAGAAAGAGATAACCCATTTGCAGTGGAAATTGAATTTTTATATGTGTAGACTTTCAGATGCTGGTGTATCTAGGTAGAAGTGTCCCCTGAGCAGTTGAAATTAGGGCTCAGGCAAGAGGTAAAAGCTCATGATTTAGATTTGAGAATTATCACGTGGACTCAATGGTTAAAGCCATGAGTCAGAGTTGTGGGAGAGATACAATGTGAAGGGAGATTGTTAGAGCTTCTCTTGTGTCTTGGGGCACACGCACCATAACGTACTTGACTGAAAAGGAGCCTGGGAGGACTCCCGTCACAGAGGTCAAATGACAGCTCTGGGTAGTGTTACCTTACTGATGCTAAGCAAAAGAGTTTCAGAAAGGAAGTCACTGGTATCAGCTGTTGTTGACTGATAACTGCTAGAATTGCTGCTCCATTGCGGTATTGGGAATGAAAATCTGGTCATGGGTAAAAGTGGGTAATGGGGAAATAGTAGTATGGAGTGTGGAACATGCATTTGAAAGACTGGCAGAAAATAGGAGAAACAGGAGGATCAGAGGAAGGTAGGGAAAATGTACAGATTTAAAGGAGTAGATGGAAAAAGGAAGAGACTTAAAATACCCGAAAGGAGAGGCTGTTTATTGAAGTTGGTGAAGGTAGATGAAAGTACTCTCACACACCTACATATGTCTCCCACCTCCACCCCCTTAGATGGTAGCATGTGTAGTCTTTTGCTAACCAAGGGAGAAGCCATGAGTACCATTCCAGTGTCTTAACTACATTCCAGCCCTCGTAGAAAGGTGATGAGGAGTAAATGGTTATATAAATAATTGGAAAGATACGCTAAGTGGAAAAACATGTTTGGTTATGTGAAAAAGAAAATAACTTTGTTTCCGCTAGTGTGTGCTTGTATAAAATACATATATTTAAATACATAGAGCAGTGGTTTCCAGGTATTGCTGCATGTTTGAATCACCTGGGGATCTTTAAAAAGTACTGATACCTGCACCCCTTCCGATTTAATTAGTATCAGGATTTTTTAACACTCTTTTAGGTGATTCGAATGTACAGCAAAAGTAGGAATGGCTGACATAAAAAAAAAAAGTCTGTGGGGGAGGGGGGTTCACACAGTGTGAGGGATATAAATGATAAACGTCTAAGTTTTGCTTTGTCTTGTGCACCTGAAACTAATTAAAAAAATAAATAAATTAAAAATTTAAAAAAAAAAAAAAAAAACAGAAAAAAAGAAGGAAAAAAAAAAAAAAGAAACCCATTGCCAAATCCAAGATTTCTAAGAGCTTCTTATATGATTTATTCTAGAAGTCTTATAATTTGAATTCTTACATGTAGGTCTATGATTCTTTGGAATAAAATTTTATACATGGTGAAAAAAAAAAAAGTCTGTTAACAGTGGTTACCTATTTGCAGGAGAATTAATAAAGGGACTTTCATTTTTCATTCATTTTTCATTTTGTCTTTTTTGTGTTGAGTTTTTGTGAGCATGTTTTACTTTAGCAATTTTCAGTCAAGCAATACAAAAAAGGAAAAGAAAAAAAAAGCAAGGTAATTGGAGTAGGAGGCTCCTAAAGAAAAATCAAGGCTAAATAAAGCATCAGAAGTCTAACTTTCTGTACAGCCCATTTCTGTGATATTGCAACTTTTATGTTGAAAAAATCCACCTGAGCTTTTTCCCCCATCAGATCTGTGTGCCAATGTCAGTGGAATTTGAGGAACTCCTGAAGGCTCGAGAGAATCCAAGTGAAGAGGCACAAAGTAAGTAGAGTTTAACATTTCAATCCAGCACTAGCAGAAGTAGAAGTTAATGACAGAGCTCAATTTGCCCTCAGAGTCCTAGAAAATGGCTCCAGAGAAATTTATAGCCAGGATCTCTTACTGATTTTCTTTTTGCTGGTTTCTGGGCTAGACTGACCTGCTAAATTGGCCTTGGACAAAATTTTCGATTTTGTGCTAGCCTAGCTCAAATTCACTAGCCTGGAATGCTGAGATCCATTCCCTCTGTGAGCACAGGAAGGACACGTGGGTGAAGGGCTGCTTCATGAAACAAAGAACTAGCAGTCCATTCGAGAAGCCAAGTCCAAGCAAGTGGTCTTTAATATCTGAATCATTGGTATCTTGGATTCCTTCAGATTTGGTGGAGTTCACAGATGAAGAGGGATATGGTCGTTACCTCGATCTCCATGACTGTTACCTCAAATACATTAACCTGAAGGCTTCTGAGGTAAGACCCAGAAGAGGTTAGAGTGGTTCTGATTCTAGGGGTGAGTTAGCACACTGGGCCGAGGCTACTAGACATAAGCAATTAGCGTGTCTTCCTTGTGTTTTGTAACTTGTGTAAATATTAAAGAGGTGGTGATGTGCTCTTCTTACTTAGAAGGAAACAGTATTCAAAGTGAAAGTCTTGTTTCTACAGTGAATACTATAAACATTTTATTAATACATTTTATTATTAAGCATATTTTGCTTTTGTAAAAATAAATTTTAAAAACAAATACATATCAAGCTTCCGAGTTAGGTACACGTAGTACTAGGTACATTGACATAGAAACAATCTCACCACCAAAGGGCTACTTAAAGTCTTTCTTAAAATAAATTAAAAAATAAATTCCCACAAGAGATGAGATTTAATGTGACAATCTCAGAAAGGTCACAAGGAAGTACATGACTAAGTTCCTCTTGGGGTTGTGAGGAAATGTCCCAATAATTCAGTGACTAAACTTTAAGCTTCGTGAGGGCAGGTCCCATGTCTGTCTTGTTCTCGTCTGTATCTATGTACCTGGTCCAGAGATGCTCAGTAAGTGATTGAATGAGTGAACAAATGGCACCTTCCAGGACCTTATTTTAGGATATAGTGGGTGTCCAAGTCTTTAACCAAGTGCCTGGCGTGTAAGTGTTTGACAAATATTTCTTTTAGTTTACTGTTTATTAATTTGATCTTTGTTTTGCAGAGCTAATTGTGGGTCTGATATCTCCTGCCCCACATCCCCCCACCCAGTTAGCGTAGGAATTACGTGATGGAAAAGAAAGGCTGAAATGAGCTGGGCCTTGGTATTTTGTTAGGCAACCCTCAATTTTGATCTCATGTACAGGAGATTATGTTATAACTTGGTGGGAACACCTAACTGAAGCTCTTGTCATGTCTTTTCTCTTTCTAGAAGCTGGATTATATCACATACCTGTCCATCTTTGACCAGTTATTTGACATTCCAAAAGAAAGGAAGAATGCAGAGTACAAGAGGTGAGCATTACTTCTAAGCCTCTACTGGATTTGAGTAGAAGATTATTTCACGTGAAGGTTTGAGGGCAGAGTTCTGAATTTTCTTGCCCGAGAAGCATTAATGAATGACTGCCAGCTTTATTGGAAGTTAGGAATTTTGAATGACATGGTTTGAAAACATTTATAATACTCTAGCTCTGGAAGAATGTGTGTCTATAAGCGCATCTGTGATCTTACAGCCATACTGTTCTTAATTTTGTCTCATTGTAGCAGGAAGTCTCCTATCCAGGGACCTCTGTGTCTTTGGAGTTTAACAGGAAAAAATTAAACTTTCTCAGATTATGACTGAAATGAGGTGCCTGGGTCTGATGTATAGATGTTAAGTTTTGTGTGTGTTACTACACCCCTGGTTAGTGATAAAATAAAATTTTGTTTTTACCTTAAATAAATAATTACTTTTTTTTTTTTAAAGATATTATTGGGGAAGGGGAACGGTTCTTAATTGGGGAACAGTGTGTACTTCCAGGCCTTTTTTCCAAGTCAAGTTGTTGTCCCTTCAGTCTTAGTTGTGGAGGGTGCCATTCGGCTTCAAGTTGTTGTCTTTTCAGTGTTAGTGTGGAGGGCGCAGCTCAGCTCCAGGTCAAGTTGCCAGTTGCTAGTTGCAGGGGGCGCAGCCCACCATCCCTTGCGGGAGTCGAACTGTCAACCTTGTCCTTGTGGTTGAGAGGACGCACTCCAACCAACTGAGCCATCTGGGAGCTCAGCGGCAGCTCGGATCAAGGTGCCATGTTCAATCTTAGTTGCAGGGGGCGTGGCCCACCGCGGGACTCGAGGAATTAAACTGGCAACCTTGTGGTTGAGAGCCCACTGGCCCATGTGGGAATCGAACTGGCAGCCTTCGGAGTCAGGAGCACAGAGCTCTAACCGCCTGAGCCACCGGGCCGGCCCCCAATTACATTTTCTTTTTACCTGAAATCTTTTTATGTATGAGTTAGGATTTTAGTATTTGTAGTGTTATAAGGATGAAAGAAGATGGGAAAGGTCGAAATCAAGATGGCATGTTAGGAAAAGTCAATTGTAAGCTCATTTAAGAAAGTAGTGGTATTACTTTTAAAAACTAATATCACTAGAATTATAAGTATGGTTTATAGCACATAGCAATATATCAAGAATAGAAACCGCCTTTGCTTTCCCTGTATATTGCTTGTTCCTCTGTAGATACCTGGAGATGCTGCTTGAGTACCTTCAGGATTACACAGATAGAGTGAAGCCCCTCCAAGATCAGAATGAACTTTTTGGGAAGATTCAAAATGAATTTGAGAAGAAATGGGAGAATGGTACCTTTCCTGGATGGCCGGTGAGCTTCAGTGGGGGTGTGGGTGGAGGACAAGCCAGGGAACTGAAGTAACTGTTTTACTTGAATCTTGAGCCTCTGCTTTAGGGCATTAGATGCTGATCCGCCGGGATCAGTTGTCGCCGTGAGGAGTTAGGAGTTCCCTGCTCAGTATACTAGGTTTTCTCTTTGGAACAAGATTTGTCAGGGCCTACTTGCCATTGGCTGGGCCCAGGATTTTCACCAACCATGTCATTACTGCTATACAGTTCCTACTGAGCAGAGACTGATGAAATTATGTGCTACAAATCTCTTCTGTATATTTTCACTCCTGAGGATGAACTTGAGTTTTCCTGAACTCTCAGGGAGAGAATGGACCATGTGTTGTTGTTTTTTTTTGTTTTGTTTTTTTGCTGTGCTCTTATAGGAATTTGATTCTTGTTCATATGTGTATATAAGAATGGTGCCAACTAGCACCTGGTACTTTAGATGGCTCCCTTGTCTTCATTCTAAACCTGGATGTTAATAAATACGTATTGTTCTTCTTGCCAGAAAGAGACAAGCAGTGCCCTCACCCATGCTGGAGCCCACCTTGACCTCTCTGCTTTCTCCTCCTGGGAGGTATGTTTTATTTAGCCACTCTACTGGTCTTGCCTGTTCACTCCTCAGAGGGACCACTCGATTTCCTGTTTTCAGTGCCTTGGACTTACGATATAACACCAGTTCCTGGGACCAGGCATCTACAAAGAATGTGGAAAGATAAAAAGGAAAATAAAAAACTTATCCAATCACTTTAAAAATTGTAAAATAATGATTCTAACTATATCAAGCTGTAGTAGAGTTAAGGAACACAACTTGTAGGGTTACGAATAAACTTGACCACAGAGTCAGGCCGTTGGAGAGTTTGAGCTTACTGCTAGGACACTGACTATGGAATGTGTGTGGTGTTGCCACAACTTTAGGAACACCCACACACCAGCCTGCAAAGACCTAAGTTTGAGCATTTGTTGTTTCTCAAAATCTATGTACATAAAATTATAACTTCTCTTTTTTATACAGGAGTTGGCCTCCCTGGGTCTGGACAGATTAAAATCTGCACTCTTAGCTTTAGGCCTGAAGTGTGGTGGGTAAGAGACTGATTTTTCTATCATAACTGTCTCTTTTACTGTGTGTTGGCACAATCTTATTCATGGCTCTGATACCATTCTTTCTGTCATCCCTGACTGCAAAAATAAGCAGGTCTGTATGGTACAGTGATCCTGAAATCGTTTGCCCCTCCTGTCTCCTTAGGACCCTGGAAGAGCGAGCCCAGAGGCTATTCAGCACTAAAGGAAAGTCCTTGGAATCGCTTGACACCTCCTTGTTTGCCAAAAATCCCAAGTCAAAGGGCACCAAGCGGTGAGTGGCTGAGGTTGCACCACCTCTTACAGTTTTTAAATGTTATTCCCATGGAGAATTTGTATCACAACAGATTTTAAAGCCTGTTTTATCATCATGATTGATCCATAGAGATCCAGTCTGCTCTTTTTCTCTGCTCATGGCAGAGTGCTGTCATTGTTATTATAAACCAAGGACACTATACGCAGGTGACTGAGAATGGTGAAGTCTGTAATATTGAAACTGCTCTAGGTACCCTTTGTTACCTTAATAGCTTATGGAGGCTGAATAGGTTCAAAAAATATTTCCCAAAGTTTATTTTTCCTAATGACAGTTGGATCTATTCTTTAGCCACGTGCTTGTACCGGGTATTTTTTCTAATTTTTTCAACAACCCTGAAAAGTAGTTGTTACCCTCACTTTTAACAGATAAGGACTCAGAAAAGTTACGGACTGTGTCTACTTTTCCCAGTTACTAAGCAGCAGGGTCAGGATTCGGGCCCAGGTCTGCCTGTTCCGGAACTTGCTCTCCTGTACCACGTTGCCTTTGTAGATATACTGATGGACATTTGAATGTCTGGATATGTGTTTTACCTTCTAGAATGAGGTCTAAGAGGAAGCTTCCATGGATTCCAGGAAACAACCTCGGTACTTGTATGAGCGAGTCCTGAGCTGAGCAGGGCATTTGGTTTCACAGCGTGATGTTTCTCGTGTGCTTGTAATTTTTAACACACTCATGGAATCAGTGTTCTCAGATACAGGGAGCAAGGCACTGAGTAAAAGAACCCTTGAGTGATACAGTTTGTTTCTTGTTCTCAGAGACACTGAGAGGAACAAAGACATTGCTTTCCTAGAAGCCCAGATCTACGAATATGTAGAGATTCTTGGGGTGAGTAACTGACTGCAGAGGGCTATAAACGCTACAGAGTATGGGAGTAAGAGAAATATGAACTCATAAAATATTTTTTTCAGATTGAAAGAGGAAGGGTAGGTATTAAACTAGTTCAGCAGAAAATAGAGTTCTCTCAGGGTGCTTGGCCCTTCAGTGAGGTCCTGTTCTGTTGTCTGATGTCTGTTCTTAGGTTATATCCCAAAGGTTGCCAAGTTCCCATGAGGCTAGCGGAGAGAATACTCTCCTCTCGATATAGTAGCCAGAATGGTACAGGTGCTTTGAGCTCAGGGGGTAACCCAAGAAGCAGACACTCAAAAGACAAGTAAGAGAAAGGCTATGCACAGCAGCTTTTCGGGTATGACTTACAATGAAAAGACATTACTTACGTAGTCACAGGATTGTGAGAAACTATCTTAGCCCTAACATTTTAGGGCTAAAGTGTTAGTGGATCAAAGCTGGCTGTGAGCTGCTCCTTGAATAGTCTTTCAAGAAGGAGCTGGATTGTTGGTTGGGGATTGAAAAAGGCCTAACCTGACCAGGATGCTCATCTCAGAGAGAAAGTAGGGAGAGGAGTAGGAGGAAAATAGCTCTCTTTCAGGGAAGAGAAGGTGGAGGAAAGGGCAGCACTCATCCAGAGAAGATGGCCAGTGCCTCTGGGCGTCTTGCAGTAGACCAGCCTTTCTGATAGTGTCTTCTTTATGCAATTGTCAGCTGCTCTCCGAGCCATTCCCTTCACAGGTTCTCAGATGGTGTCCTGAGTGGGTGGCTCTGGCTCAGATAGCTCATTTATGTGTCTTCGTTCAATTGCTATGGATGTTTTTATTCTGCCCTGGTTTGAGGACCACACATATAGCTATAAATCTGGTTGCCTGTTGGTTTCCTCTACAGCTGCTTTCAATAAAAGGAGGCTCACCAGACATTGGACATTGGAGACACTTGTAGTTCTCCACAGTGAACTTGGGCTTTGCTAATGTGGGCAACAGTCTGAGTCGCCAGTCGTCTAAAGATGACTGGGAAGCTAATTTGTGCCCTTGACAATAAGATGTATCCACTTTCTCCCTCCTTTGAGAGCATTTTGCTTTCCCTGCCAGGAGGTGTCACCATTCTCTTTGGCATTCCAGCCAGAATGGTTTCCAGAAGTTGTTCTCCTTATGTACTGATACGGTTTTTATCATTTCACCCTTTACTGATATTGTTGGTTTCCAGACATCGTGCTGAATCTGTGGATACAGTAATGAATGTGACACAGTCTTCTGACCTTGAAAAATCCACTTTGTGGTTGGAAGAGACAAATGTGAGGAATGTGATACATGCTGTAAGACACTCAGATTGAGTTTCTAAGTAGAAAGAGAGAGAAAAATGTTCCAGGTAGAGAAAACGGCAAGCATGAAGGTAAAATATGAGAGGAAATTAGATATTCCAGAAATAATGAGAAGTTCAGTGTGTATAGAGTGTGCCTTGTAAGGGAGTGGTCAGAGATTGTTTTGGTGAGTTATGTTGGAAATTTGGACTTCATCCTTTGAACAGCAGAAATCTAATAGAAGTTCTTTATGCAGAGTATACCATTTAGATTGTTTTTTTAAAGCAGGTAAATCTCAGAACAAAGTGGCAGCTGGAGTGGAGTGAGAAGAGACTCAGGGCGAGCTAGAAGGTTCTCATCTTGATGACGGCAGTAACAGTGGGAAGGAGAAGAAAGAACATTCAAGAAATATTTTAGAGACTTTGTTCTCTGGTGTTCTGTGATAGTCTGGCCTCAGATGAGTAATTTAGACAAGTGACATAAAACCTTTGATCCTTTGGGATCAGGGAAGGCCTGCTGATAGTTCTGACATAAAGTCAGACTTTCCCTTTATTCTACAAGAAAGAAAACCTTATCCTTATAAGTGGGAGGTCAGCCAAGGTTGTAGGAAAACAGGAATTGTCCCTTCATGTTTTGCACTACTTTTCTCTGACTTTGCGTTTATGGACCTGACTTAGGAACAGCGACATCTCACTCATGAAAATGTACAACGCAAACAGGCAAGGACAGGAGAAGAGCGAGAGGAGGAGGAGGAAGAGCAGATCAGTGAGAGTGAAAGTGAAGATGAAGAGAACGAGATCATTTACAACCCCAAAAACCTGCCGCTTGGCTGGGATGGCAAAGTAAGTGCCAGCACTACCATCTTTCTCCCCATTTCCCATTTTGGAAGCAGATGCCGACTCTCCTAATACTGTTTCTTTTCTGATTTCTTTTAGCCCATTCCCTACTGGTTATATAAGCTTCATGGCCTAAATATCAACTACAACTGTGAGATTTGTGGAAACTACACCTACCGAGGTCCCAAGGCCTTCCAGCGGCACTTTGCTGTAAGGAACTCAGAGTCATTTCTCCTGAAAATTGAAGTATAAAACATGAGTCTTTGAGGGAAGAGGCTAGGAGCAGCCTGAGAGGATTGCTAGTGTCCAGAGCTTAAGAGAATCAGAGAAGGAGTGAGTCTAAAGTCAAGCACACAGCATTTGGCCTCTCATACCGGGGCCAGCCTGGGTTAACACCCGAGACACTTTCTGAAGGCATTCTTCTGCTCTGTGTTTGAACCTCATTTGGTTTTATCTTGCTTGTTCTCATCCATCTCTATTTTTGTCTTTCTGCCAGCATCTTAGACCAGTCTTTGACTCCTTGGTCATTTATCCCATTACCAGGACTCAGGGCCAAGGAAGGGGCTGACGGCCTCCTTCTTTGGGTTTTAAATTGGTCTTTGCCTCTTTGAAAAAAGAAACTAAAGGGATGGCATTTATCAAGTTATTCTTGAGACAAGGAATTATCTAGGTGATACTCCAGTAAGTGTATTCACCCTTCAGTTCTTAGTACTTGGAGGGAAATTTTACACAATAGGAAAGACTTGCTAGACCAAGGATGGCGAATTTGTATGAACTCCCTCCTTCCCTCAAATATAGTTATTACTAATTGATCCTGGATTTTTTCTGCTAAGCTCCTAAGTAGTCTCTGAATGTATCTCAACATCACTTAGAATGAATTAGAACTGGCATCCAAGATAAAGCCCACGCCATCCGCCGTCCCTGAGCCCAAACTGTCATTACATCAGTCTCTCCCTGCTCTCTTGCACATCCTTGCTTATACCTGATAAACAGTCTCTCCTTTATTTACAGAGATGGCACTGACCTGCCACCAGTAACCCTTACTCCTGCTGATGGTGGGAGTTGCATGGGTGGTAACTGGTTAGCTCGAGTTGTGTTTTTCTGTGGTCTTAACACAGGTTTTGTCTGAAAGAGTACTAGATCTAGGATCCAGGTTTTATAAACCAGCCCAGTGAGGCAAACAGTGCAGTGCTACCTTGAAATATCTGCCGTGTCAGTCACAGCCACAAAAGAAATGTTGCTTTTAGGTGGAGTCTTTTGCAAAGGGTCAGCTTTGGGTTTATGAGGAGAATGGAGTTAGCGCTCTGTGTTCAGCTATGGCCATTTGACATTGTCCCTTTGCTGCTTTCTTCTAGGAATGGCGTCATGCTCATGGCATGAGATGTTTGGGCATCCCAAACACTGCCCACTTTGCTAATGTGACTCAGATTGAAGATGCTGTCTCCTGTAAGTAAGCTGTGTTTGTTGTTCCCTAGGCCAGATCAGGTGGCCACTCCTGCAAGTCACTGTCCCAATACCCTGGTGTATCCAGGCCTAAGGGCAGCGGGTTGCGGATATGTAAAAGCTACAACAGTCATACAGTTACTGGATTTCTGAGGAGCATGAGCTAGCTATACTGATTGTTTCCCCCTGGAGAAGAGCCCTAGGCTGAGTATAAAATAGGGCCTTTAACCAGTGTCTGTGAATTCCCGTGTGTGCAAGATTTTGAGTGAATGGACATCATTGTATGTTTTTCTGAATTGATTTTAATATATTAAGCACCACTGATACCAAGGAAATAATATAACAGGTCTCAGTAAGCTTATTTCTGAGGTGACAGGGCAGATACACAGAAACTCAGCAGCAAAATAACTTGGAGAAAGAACGACGTGAGTGCAGGTCAGGGAACGTGTTGTTAAAACACCCAGGGACCTAATTAGCTTTCTGATTGTGGTAGCTTTTTCTGCCATTAACATCTTCCTTGTAGGCTTTCTACTTTCTTTCTAGTTTATCTCTCCTGTCGTGTTTTCACTTGCAACTGGTTAGATGGAGAAGAAAGAATTTTACCACTCGAGCTTGGTAAATTTCACGCCCTCACTCTCAAGTGTACATTCCACGCTCCTCAGCTGCTTGGTCAGCTAAGTCCCATAGCTCCTGTCTCTGGGGCTGTTCAAATCCTCTGTGGCAGAGCCAAATAGAAATGACCTTCTCAAGAGCTCCCTGATCCCTGATCAGCCCATGGATGCTAAGTGTTTTGTGTGCAATCACCTTTGAGTACTCCTGCTTTCTTGTCTTCCCTTGTTAATTTAGGAGTCATGATCATACAGAGCTTCCAGTCAGAATTATAATCTGCCTTTATTGCCAGGTTACCACTTGGCCTCTTTACTTTTCATTTTTTTGCCCTTCCCTTTCTCGGAAGAAATTAAAATAGTAATGAAATTTCTTAGAACCATAATGCTGCATTTTGAGTGCAATCTCATTTTTAGATATATTTTCTAGCTATATACCTACCACTAGTAAGTAGGTCACAGTTCATTTTTTGTGTGTTTTCTATGTCCTACAATTTGCCTGAGTTAATTTATTCTGATACCTCGAGATTGATTTATTGATTTTATTATCGTTTTAGGCTTATAATCATGCCAATTGCAAAAACAAAGGGATGTTTTTATTTATTTTATTCCACGTATTTATTTTTGTTCATGTATAGTTATCCCAAGCATTACCCGAAGTTTTATGTTTAATAGAAGCAGGTGATAGGTCATCCTTGTTTGGATGCTGTTTTTAAAAGGAACGATGCTTGTGAACCTACAGTAGTTTTAAGATTGGCTTGTGATTTTACTATATTCTAAAAAAGAAAGGTTACGTTTTTAGTACTTTTTTCAGGCAGTGGGTAAAAACAGTGTTCCTGTATTACCTCATACTGGCTAATATTCTGTAATATTCTTTTGGTTTTTGAAAATTTTTATTGGGGAATATTGGGGGGACAGTGTGTTTCTCCAGGGCGCATCAGCTCCAAGTCAAGTCATTGTCCTTCAATCTAGTTGTGGAGGGCGCAGCTCAGCTCGAAGTCCAGCTGCTGTTTTCAGTCTTTAGTTGCAGGGGGCACAGCCCACCATCCCATGTGGGAATTGAACAGGCAACTTTGTTGTTTGTTAAGAGCTGGTGCTTTAACCAGCTAAGCCATCCAGCCGCCCCTCCGGAAGTTCAGCAGCAGCTTGTTGTCTTCAGTCTAGTTGTGGAAGGTACAGCTCACTGGCCCATGGGGGAATCGAACCTGCAAGCCTGTTGTTCAGAGTTTGCGCTCTAACCAACTGAGCCATCCGGCCGCCCCTGTAATATTCTTTTAATGCAGTTATTTATCCTGTTAGGATTCTGTTTACAAGTTTTGTAGTTATGTTCATAAATAAAAGATGAGCTTCTTGTTTTCCTTTGAGACACTTGTCAGGTTAGGGATCAAAACCATCTTTATGACATAAAAATGGATGGGATTACATGCTACATTCTCTTCTGTCATTTGAAACAGTTTATCTTTACATAGAGATTACATCTTCGTACAAAGGGATCACTCTGAGAAGATTCTTTAGTTAGTAACCCATATTGCATGATTTATTATGACAAGGTAGAAAACTAAGTGCTTTGTTTCCACTCTGAGTTTTATTTCCTTTTTTCTCTTAATATTTGCTGTGGTTTTGTTTCTTTATTTCTTTAGTCAAAAACATTCTTCTCCTTTTTCTTGATTCTTTCTGTACAGGCTTTTAGAACTAGATGTCCTCTTAGGAATCCATTGGGAGTATCCATTGCTGATGTTATATTTAGAACTTTGTTCAAGATGCTATCTCTGATTTTTAAAAAATAATTCAGAAATTATTTAAACATAGTTATAATTCTGGTTGATTGAGCACCTTTTAACTGTTTTATTTATTTCTATTTTTCTTGGCCCATGTAGTAAGATACTCTGTGCATTTAGAATATATTGTATCTTTGTGTCTAAGTATGTAATCAGTGACTTGTTAAAGATTTGTGTACAACTGGAAGAAAGCGTTTTTTCTCAACCTGTAAGCTGTTTAATCTTACAGTGTTCAGGTCCTTAATTTCATAGTCATATCTATTCATTTTGAATTTTGATAAGGACATGTTGACACTTTCAATTATAATTAAATTTTGTCTCTTGCATTTCTGCCAGTTTTGTATGTATTTTGTTTTGCAGTGTTTGAGCCACATAAACTCAATGTTGTACTGTACCCATATTGAACACTCCCATTTTCTTCCTGAAATTTCTTTGATAGCGTTTTTGTTCTATGGTGATAAACTTAGACCATTGCTCCGATTATCAAAATTTTGGCAGTAAATGTGGGCTATTTTTCACTTTAGTCATCAATATTTATCATTCTATAGGGTACTAAGCCTTTTACACTTGATGTGTTAATTGATCTATTTGTATTTAACCCCTTTGCTGGAAGTTATTTTGTTTTTTGTTAGATTTCTCATTTACATGGATTATATAGTAAACTTGAATCTATTTCTTTTAGACAGGTATTTTTCTAATATTTCTAACTTTAATGTTTCAACTAAGAGTTTATTTCTGCTACCAATTTCTATTATCCATTATTAATAAATAACATTGTTTGGTTGAATTATTTACAGGAGGTGATTATATCTTGATGGTCAAGCACTGTAAATTTGATACTTATTTCTGACTCATAATAATTCAGTAGATTCTGTGTCTTTAATCTTACTATGCTTAATATTTCTATCACTTTGTTTATAAACAGTGGTTTTTCTCCTTTCAGATTCCCCTCATCTCTTGTCATGATCTTTACCCTAGGACTGGTTGATGGATTCTGTCAAAGTCTTTATGTTTTGATATGTTATGCTTCAAGAGTAAAGTTGGGTCAGTACCACATTCCTAATAGAGTTTCATGTGGTGGTTAAGAGAGCAGACTCTGAAGGACAACGCTTTGGTTTCAAGTCATGGCTGCACCACTTACTAGCTGAGCAAAGTCCTTCTCTTATTATTGGCTTGGTTTCCTTATCCATCAGATGTGGGTGGTAATAATATATCTACTTCCTAGAGTTGTCTTGGAGTTTAAATGAGATAATACAGGTAAAGTGGTACAACCATGCCTGACACACAATGTAGAATGTACTCAGTGAGTAAGCATAAGCTGCTATCATCACCATCTTCACTTGGGGCCTTCTCTGCAGTCTGAGAAGTGAGATCCAAAGTCCATATATCTCTTCACTCAGTGTTCAATATTAATATTACTGGCTACCATTTATCGAGTGCCTGCTCTGGTCCAGGTAAATGGGAGATGTTTTACACTCATTAAATCTTTAAAACAACCAGTGAGGTAAGATGTCACCCACATTTTCAGAAAAGAAAAGTTAGGTAGTGTTTTTAAGGTCATGTAGCCTGTAAAAGAGTTGATCAGGAAGGATTATTCCAGAAAGAAATGTCGTGCATTTTCTCATTAGCCATACAGAGATTTTTGGAAAAATTTTGTATTTTTCCAGAATATTGGCAGATTCATAATTCCGTTGTCCATATTATTTGCAGAATTTATCTCCTTATTCAGATGTGTAGGTTAATCAGTTTCTCTCATATGCATGTTTTTATTATTGCCACTTCTCTGATTTTTTTGTATCATTTCCACCCATCACGATTCCCTTTGTATTTTTAGGTTCTCCGCATAGTGTTTAGAGTTTTGCTTCTATCTCAATATCATTTTCTCTTTTTGTTTTTTCTCCCCCACTCTCAATAGATCATTCACAAATTTACTACAAATTTTTTATCACCTCCGGCTTTCTCTGTTCCCCCCAAGCATTATTCCTCCTTGTAAGTATCTTAGATTAACTCTCTGGCTTCCTTTCAAACTTTCAGTAACAGATAGATGGTTGTATACATATTGACTCCCACGAAATGATCACAGACTTTCTCAGGCGTCTCACTAATAGTAAGCATTGATTAATTACTGAGTTTAAGTGAGTTGTATTATTCTGTGGAGTTTCTTCCATTTTTCTTCATTTCCTATCAGTGGAATAATTTCTTCTTATTAAACTTGGGTTGTGCTTTTTTTTTTTTTTTTTTTTTTTTTTTAAGCATCTGACTAGATACCTCAGGGATTTTTGTTGGTAAGGAAGTGAGCCTATTAAAACTAACTCCATGCCCTCCGTCCTATTTGCAAGAATATGCTTATTCAGCTGCTTCTCTCTATGCATATACCTTCTCCACTATTTTCTGTCTTCTCTTTTAACCTCAGTTGACAATGAAGGCGGCTCTAGTCCTTCCTCTGTATGACGTTTTTCAGTGTTCAGAGCCTGCCGTCATCTAGCCCATTCATTCTCTCAATTTCTAATACATACCTGGGAAAGATGGGGTAGGCACAGCTGGGTCAGGTACTATCTGTAGTCCATTCAGCTGTGTCTCCAGGAGCTGGGGACAAAAGCAGTTTCTTGTTAGATAGGACTGTCCTTCCAGAACATGTTGGGAAGACATGTTTTCTTAGAATAGAATGTGCAGGGACGAAACCATTGGCACAGCTGGATTTACTTGTTTGCTGGATTTACTTGTTTGTCTTTATTTTAGATCATTCTGTTGAAGTTTTTCTTGTGGAGGTTTTAGCCAGATGGGAGGGCTCAGTACTTTCATTTAAATTATAGTCTTTTTTGTTTGTTTGTTACTTAAATGAAGGATTTCACTTAGAAATTTATTGTAGTTATTCTAGTGTTCCAGACTCACAATTTTTTTTTTTTAATTGAACAAATGACAGCTAAAAAGGAGCTTTGTGGACTTGCCACCAGAAATTCCCATTTGAGTGATTGGTCATGACTGACCATTATTTACTGGGTATAAATCCACGTAATTAATAAACTAAAAGCATCAAGTTCAGACAGCACCATCTTGTTTATAATAATAGCATAAGAGGTTTAAACATTTTAATTAACTCTGGGGACATTGTTTATGAGAGCAATTGCTTTGCTAAAATCATGATATGTGTCTGTGGCTTTTTATTGGGTCAGCTAACTCAAAAAAGGGGGAATTCAATTAGTTTGCTGCACTTACTCTTAGTGAACCCACTCTGTTTCCCAGAGGTGATCCCGTTCTTATCTAATGGTTTCAGGTCCCTCTGAAGAGTAACATTTCTCTTAACTAGTCCCGTTTCCTACATCCACTTTTATCTTAGGAAATTTATGCCATTATTTCCAATCTCCTGTGTTTTAGTACCACTCTGGGTTGGATTCTTGAACAGTCTGGGCAAGGACTGACAGGGCTCGGCCCTGGCACATGGTAGCACGTGATAAATTCTCCGTTCCTTGGTGATGTGCATATTAACTGGGCCTGAGGCTAATTTAAAGCAATTAACAAGGCAGGGAAAGATGATTGATTACCTGAGCACCTGTACGCCAGGCACAGAGCTAAGTACTTCCGTGTGTGTATTCTCATTTACTGTTTTTTACCCATCTTAGGCTTCACCTTTCTCTCTAAGGTATTTCTTCTAATCTTGTCAAGTTTAGAAATTGCTCTGCTCGATGGGAAATGTAGAAGCATATAAGAAGCAAGTAGTTGTGTCTTCCCACCTTCATCTATTCATGTTTTATCATCTTCCCTCTCTGGCGGTACCCCTGTCCTTTGTTCTGCGAGTGCACCTTCCTGACACTATTCCGAGAGATTTATGTCGTTCTTTCTCTGGTTTTGTGTCTGTCCTGTCTTGTGTACATGTCTGATTCCTCCCTCTGAAGCTATGGTGGTGTCTATAGATGTCATTGAACCGTCATAATTCTTGTTTTAAGTGTCTCCACTGTTTGTTGAGCCATCTTATTTTTCAGACTCTTTGGCCATGATCTTTCACCTTTTTTCCCCCACTGTGAAGTCTTCGAAATATGCCCATATTTGATAATGTCTGGTGTTCCCTTTCTCTTCTATAATGAACTTTAAGACAGTAAGGTCACTTTCCCCAGCAATTCCCATAGGTTGTACCACATGTACTTCTTCCTTCGAGAGTATCAGTTCTCTGTTCTAAGAGGTCTTTGGTTATATTTGATACAACTTTTCTTTTACAGCAAAGCAATAATTACAGTATATTTTGCGATGGAAGTGTAGGCAGGTGGTCCAGAACCAAAATTCCAGTTTGGGGGAAGCAAAAGCTTCAAAGGCGAGCTCATCCCGGGGAATCCTAACGGCGGATGTGTGTAACACTGTGTACCCAGTGGGTACTCAGTCTGCTCATTTCTCATCCTGCAGTGTGGGCCAAGCTGAAACTGCAGAAGGCATCAGAACGATGGCAGCCTGACACTGAGGTGGGTGTTACCGTAACGTCAGGGATGGCAACAAATGACGGAGATCCCTTACCACATAAAAGGGAGGTGAAAAATGGCCCCTGGTTCACTGCAGTAGCGAGTATAATGTGACAATATCTATAAATTGGCTCTTGACGTGTAAGCTTAATTTATTTGTGATATTAAATATGTCAGACTTAAATCTGTGTCTTAAGCCATCCCTTGGGCAATTCCTCACACGCTCATTTGTGCTTTGGCTGCTCCAATTGCTTAAAATCTCAGTTGTACAGGTTGTATTCGCCCACTGAAATTTTAAAGTGGCAAGCAGGAATACCCAATGTCTTCTCCTGCTCCGGGGATTCATAAGCTAAGAAGTTGAGAAACCGTATCATAGATTAGATCTTCTTTGAGGATATTGTGTTTCCCCGAAAATAAGGCCTAGTCGGACAATCAGCTCTAATGTGTCTTTTGGAGCAATATTAATTAATATAATTAATATAATATAATTAATATAAGTCCCAGTCTTATTTTGCTATAATATAAGACCCAGTATAACATAACATAACACATAACATAACAATCAACCATCTTATATTAATTTTTGCTCCAAAAGACACATTAGAGCTGATTGTCCGGCTAGGTTTTCTTTTCGGGAAACACAGTAGCGTCTAATGAGAGATGGTCCTCTCATGGGATAGGAAAGAATCCTGTTGGTCTTGAGACAGTCATCCCAAGTAGCGGATTTCAGAAATGACAATATGCATATGAAGTGTGGTAGGAACTCTTTTTCTTTTAGTGAGTGGTTTTCAATAATCCTTTTTTAGCAGCAATGCTCTTCCCACACTGTAATGTAGAATTCTGATACATAAAAGAGAATAAAGCAAACTGTTCTGGAAGGAGCAGCTCAGCCTACTTGGCCTCCCTTTCAACCTCCCTTTCTGCAGTGGCCTCTTGGGAAGACACCCACAGTTCTTGGGAACTGTTTGAAAACTGTTCTTAGGTCAGCCTTTCTCAACCAGCGTTCCTCATCTTAAATGCAAAAAAAAAGTGATTTGAATGAACTATTTTCTCATATATCCCAAGGATGAGTCATAAGTGTACCAGTCTAGATCCCTAAGAGAGAAGTTAGTTTATTCCACATAATGGATGCCTTAGGGCAGTGGGGCTTAATTTAATTCTCTTCCAGAATCCCAGTTAAGAAGGGCTGTCTTAGATGAATGCCATGGACTCAGGCCAGAGTGGGCTCAGGTACCCAGACACTAATTCCGAACATTTCTCCCAGGAGGCATCGCTAACAGTGTACCCCTTCTCTCTTAGGAAGAGTATGAAGACTCCAGTGGGAATGTTGTGAATAAGAAGACATACGAGGATCTGAAAAGACAAGGCCTGCTCTAGTGTGCAGGACTGTATTTCAGCTTTGGGCTTGCCCAGGCTTCCCTAAGATCTGTTTTTTCTATTTCTCCCAACCAAATGTTCCTAAAGACTCTTTGCTATTTAGTCTTATGGTCTATCATGCATCTTGTAGAGACAAGGTATGCTGGCAGATTGCAGGGTTGAGGTGTGTTTTATCTTTGTTTTATATTAAAAACGATTCTGTCAGAAAATAAAACCAGCCCTTGTTCTGAATGTGTCTTATTCTGAAGCCCTGGGCTGTGGACTAACTCAGTCCTTTAGTTCTTAACATATCCCTACTTTCTCATCAACTTCAGTAGCAACTAAGGTTTCATGAGCTCCTGTTAGGTTACATATGTTAGGTAAATCTGACCTAACCTCTCTCCCCACTTCCCCAAAGGAGCCTTACCCAGGAGAAGCCCTCCCCTTCCTTGGTTGAGCCAGCCATTCATGCACATACTAGGGAAAGATGGGAAGGGTGAGCCAGGGCCTCTGCTAACAACAAAGTTGTTGGCACTAAGGTTGGCCTTTTTATTTGCATAAAGACAGGAGTAGGGCCGACTGGGAGGGGCCCTCAGCCCCGCCTCTCCCCCAGCCCAGCAGCCTGGCGCACCGTAGAACTAGGACCAGCATTGACTTTACCAAGCGAGTCTTTAGGATCCATCCTGTCTGTCTGTCTCTTCTACAGGATCCTTCTTGACTGAGAAGTGGCTAATATTCTTTTGTCCTCCAAGCCCAGGTAGCCAGGATTTGGGTGGAGTTGAGCAGCTGCCCCAGGAGTGAGTGGTTTCCCAAATGGAAAGAACTAGGGGAGCCGAGGAGATGCTGCTATGCCCACAGGCACAGCGTCTGAAGGCCAGGACGTGCTCCAGAACAGGGTTTCCAGAGGCCCCCCTGCCCTGAAGCACTCAGACTTTGTTGGTTTGTGATACATCTACTGTAAAAACCCTGTCTCAGACTGGCCCTCTGCCTCACGCTCTCCTGTTTCCTCAGTCATGTGCATGGCAGGAGGGTTTCACCAGCCTGGCCCCAGTCACGTCACGTTTGGTTGGTATTTTCCTCTTTCGTTCGAGCCATCCCTTGGGCAACTCCTCACACGCTCATTTGTGCTTTGGCTGCTCCAGTTGCTTAAAATCTCAGTTGTACAAACTCTCCGGGGCCTGAGCTTCTGAAGCAGAGTAGTGGATAATTAAACCTAATTGAGCCAACTAGAAACACTGATTACCAAAAACTGGCCCGAAGTGGAAAGAGACATTGCCATTTGGGAAGAGAATTAAAGCATTGGAAATGGGAAATATGGGGAGGAGACGTCCCTCCAGCCTTCCTATTGGAGCAGTAGCAGCATCAGGGCCCCCAAGGAAAGCATCTGTCACGTTCCTCAGCAACCCCTTTAGGAGTGGGTATCCGGGACTCCTGGGTTAAGGTAGTAGCCCAATAACCTGTTTTTCTTCACAGTGGAGGGGAGAGGGGACCAGGTTCCATCCCCCTCGCCCAGATGACCAGTCACCCTGCGAACTATGCACCAGAGCAGCCTGGGAGGAAACCTGGGGCTTCCCTGTCACAACCAAGGCTTCTTCATTCATTACTTTCATCCAAGTACCTTTTTAGTGTTTTCCGTATGCCAGGCACAGCTACTAGGTTGGCAAACCTTGGGAATCAGGTGGAGATGAGATGGTGGGAGCAGAACCAGAGGTAAGGAGGCTCAGTGACAACCTGGGTAGGCAGGAACAGCCATGTGGCCAACACCCAGCCCCGAGGGGCCCAGAGCTATTAGGTTCAGGCAAACCCGGCATCAGAAGTAGTCCTCCACAGAGGTGACTCCTCAAAGTCTGGATTCAGGGGGGTCTGCTATGGGTAGAACAGGATTCCACCTGAGCCCCCTGACCAGGAGTGGAGGGTTGCTTTTTCTTGGTTCAGATCAGCAGTTCTTTATCTTTTTAGGATCATAGATTCCTTTGGAAATACAAAGACAACTGGATTTTCTCCCTAGGAAAACATACATGCATAGACATTTCTGCACACAATTTTAGGGGTTCCTGGATCGCCAGGAGTCCATCCTTGCTTCCTGAGTCTTATAAGCGACATGGAGTCTGACCTCTGCCAGGGCACTTCCTGCAGAGAACAGGTGATTTGGCTCACTCTATAGGGAGGAAAGCTGCCCCATCAGACAAACTGCAGGACTCTGTCTGCTGCTCCCAGCCCAGGCAGGAAGCATCCGGGGAGTTGTTCCTGGGACTGACCCCCAGGTTGGTGCTGCCGAACCCAGAGGCTGATCCTGGGACTCACCTTCCAAGAGCAGGAGTCCCCTTGTTCCCCACCTCTGAGAGGAAAGCGAATAAATCTGTGTCCAGCCTGAATCAGTCATTCCTTCTTCCACTTTCCTTCCGTTCCCCTTCCCCTGCCTGCGGTCAGCTTGTGCTAGAATGCTCTACAGAGAGAGCACCCTAAAGGTAACCAATGTGTTGGGGAAGCGAGGGGCAGACAAAATTCTGAGGTTTTTCTCCTCCCTCTGCATTATTATTATTATTATTATTATTATTTTATCCTTGGGATGATAACTACCTCTCCCCTCGTGCATCGAGTCCTGCCAGCATCCTCCCCTCAAAGTTCTTGTGGGAATGGGCCTGTGACCTCTCTCCACACATGACCCTTTCCACCATCAGCCCCACAGTTCTCCCCTTCCAGGTGGACTCTGGGAGGACACTGCCCTCCCCTCCTGATCTCTTCTGAGAGTCCTCTCTACCTGCCAGAATTCTGATCTACACAAATAAGGCAAGTCCCAGTGGGATGTTGGGATGGGGTCCTTTGATCTGCCCGAGCTGCCAGTTGGCTTTATTTTCTCCCAGCTACAGTCTGGACGTTGGCTGTGTTTTCTTTCTTTCTTTTTTCTTTTTTTTTTTTTTTTTTTGCCTGTGACCCTTGTGTATCTCCAATGGCAGCAACATCAGAGGGAATTCCCAGAGCTGACAAATGATTGGAGGGGAGGAGGGGCAGCCACCAGCTTCCGGGGGCTGCACCTGCAGCCTCCCTGACTCATGCACACAGGCTAGCTGCCCTCAGTACCTGCAGGTAGCTGTACAGGTAGGTCTACAGATGGGAGGGGTTGGGGCACAGAGCCATGGAGGGGGGCACACACTCAAGGAGATGGGAAAGTAGCCAGAACTAATACAGACTAGGAGGTAACCATCCAGGCTTTGCCTGGCTTTCTGATTTTGTTGAGTGTCTGGCCCCTTTACACTCCTGAACTGTCCCTGCAGCCTCATCTACCCAAAACAGGGAGGAGGAAGAGGGGCTTGTGTGGGAGGCCTGGGCCCTTTCACAAGGACACGGACCTGGGTAGAACGTCTGGGCCCTTCTCTTAGCCTGTTCATCTTTAGAGATGGAATCCCCTTAGAGAGGTGTCGACTGGATGAGAGCTGCTTCTTTAGTTTAGTGTTGGAGGGAAGAGTGGAGGGGCTGTGGCTCCTGGTGGTAAGGAGGGGTGAGGGTGGAGAAAGAAGTGGCCCCTATTGCCAAGGGGTCCTATCCTGCTTCACCTCAGCAGTCTGGATCCTGAGCACTGCCCCATTCGTGCACTAAAGACCACCGCCAGAAGGGGCCCAGCCCTGAGGGGGTCTTAGCTCCAGCTGTCACCTGAGAGAGATCCAAGTGCTGATGGAAGACTAGAGCCATGAGGATGGGAACATGCCCTGTTAGCCCTGAGAGCGCTGGGGACTGGGTTGTGCTCAGCCTCCCAGGGGTGGGTGGGAAGATGGGAATAATGTACCTCTCATCTCCAGCAGTTTTCTGCCTTACATGGGAAAACCTGAACTGGGCTTAGCAGACCTGTACAGGTCTGACCCCTCAGTCCTGTGGGAGGCAGAGCCAGGATACCAGGGTCTAAGAACTACCTCCTGCCCTTGGCTCAGCTCTGATTTAGGAACAGCGTGGGGTCTGAACCCTGAAGAACCTGGACGAGGTGAGCCCTGATTTCTGACCCTCTCTGTGAGCCAGGTTTCCCTGCCCTGGGTTCTGAGGCCGCCCATCAACTCCTGGCACCTTCTGATGTTGGAGGCAAATGAGGCAAGATCAGTGGCACCGGATGTCTATTTCCTGTCACTGAACCTGTTCCAGCTTTGTCTCCCTGGGATGCTGCTGTTGCCATGCCGACAACATTCACTCTCAGAGGGGCTGTTACTAGGCTGCAGGCCCCATTGTGCCTGCCTAACGTCACTGACAGTATGACTTCCCAGAAGCAAAAACTCTACCCCTGGGGCCCCTTTTTCCCTACAGATGGACCCCTGCTTCCCAGCCTCAGTTTATTCATCTATACAATGTAATAATGGGACTCTCTGTTTGCAGCCCCCACCTGGGCTGCCCAGGACTGGCCCGCCCAGGACTGGCCCTTCACTTTCTCTGGCTCCTGAAGCACCTTGACGGAAGATGTCTGTGACAAATTGTAGCCATAGGCCTGCTCTGCTCAGAGGTAGCTGTCCTCAGCCCAGGGAACCCAGGCTTTCCTAGACTCTGTTACTAACCCTAACCCATGACTATTGCTAGACCCTGGGACTGCCCCTTTGCCTTGCTTGACCTCAAGACCTCTTCCTCTTAACCATTGCATGACCTTTCCTTGACCTGTGACCCGAGCTGATTATTCCCTGCAGTGGCCCCGCTCTCCTTTTCCTTTTACCAGTCCTCCTGCTGATCTTACTGATAGCCCAGAACCTGGTCAGGAGTCAGGTGACCCCTGCACCTGTCCAGGTAAGCAGCATATGGAGGAGGAGAAAGCCTCCCGGGTCCCTTCACCCATGGGAATGAGGCCACAGTGTTCAAACCCTTCCACAGATATGCCACAGCTTCCACTGCTTCGGAGAGATGTGCTACCAGGAGGCAAAGTTCTCCAACCAAATGGCAGAGTGTAAACCTGGGGAGCATTACTGTGAGGTGAGGGGTGGGGCTGCTGCAGGGCCCCAGGTGGGAGGCTATTACAGAGGTTGGGAGTGGTGCCATGGGAAGGGGGACTGATTCACGTACATACAGGAAGGTGCTGGGAGAGAGACACTGAAGTGGGAGGGAGAGGCGTCAGTGTTTGAGATGCTGGGAGAAGTTGAGATACAGCCCAGTAGTGGCTGCCCCCCGCCCCATCCTCCTGGACTCTTCCCCACTCTCTATCCAGCTGATTCAACTTAACCCTTCCCACCACACGGCCCGGTGCAGCCACAGTTGTGAGGAGGGAAATGAAACCGGTTCCAGCCCCTGCCTGCTGGCCAACGACTCGGCCTCCGGCCCAGGACCCTGCTCTCTGCAGTGCTGCAGTGGCCGCCCACTCTGCCTGGTGCTCAGTGAGGTGGCCTCAGGTGAGAAAGTCCCACCAGCCTGCAGCTCCGAGCCCCTCCTCCATCGCCTTCCGATTTCAAGCCCCTACTCTGACTCCTGCTCCCACTGCCCCTATAAGTTCTGAGTCCCACCCCTCCTTTCCCTAGCCCATAGCTTTGCCCATCCACTAACTCCCAACTCTGAACCCCACCTTTTGACAGGTCCTCAAATCTGAGCTCAGTGTTCACCAATTCCCCAACCTCTATCAACACCCTAACCTCTAAACCTTGTCAGGCTGACCCTTATCTTTGAGGTCTGTTCTCCTCATTGACTCCCCAAGTCTGAGCTTTCTACCATCAGTGCCCCAACCGCTTCCAGATTCCCCTTCCCAACTCTTACCTTCCCCAGCCCATCTTCGCCAGTACTCCCCTCCCCCCAAGCTCCAAGGCAGCCGGAACAATCTCCTGTGCTTGTCTAGGGTGGCAGCAGAGAGGGAAATTTCAAGTTGTGACTGTCACACATGCACAAGATGCCCTCCCTTGTGGTGGGGGCTGGGACTTGGCAGAGGAAATGTCCCCAGCAGAGGTGTCACAGCACTTCCCCAGTCAACCCTGCTCTGCCCCCAGGTCTAGGCCACCTGACCATCCCAGAGGACAAGCTGGTTCCTGCTCCACCAGCCCTTAAGAGAAATGTGAGTGTGTCATTCACACGTGCCTGCTCTGGGAGGTGGAGGCAGGGATGGGCAGCGTGTAGTGGCTGGGCCGGTGGGATATGCGTGATGGGGCTCCAGGCTTGCCTCTGTTCGGCTTTCACTTCCTATTCAGTCTGAACACAGCTCGCCACCTGTCAACCTTCCCTCCACTTTCTGTTCCAGGAGAAAAGCTGTGCCACCTTCTCCTGCCAAGGCAGTGACTGCTTCAAAGGGCAGAAAGCTGTGACCACGTGCCCTGAGGGCTTGGATTTCTGTGAGGTGGGTCGCTGGAGTGCTCCAAGGATTGGGATGCTGGTCTTCCTCAGAACTGCCTGGAGAGTAGGTCAGCAGCTGAATCTGGCTGGAGCTAGACCTTCTGGGAGCCAGGCTGCCTGGGGTCTAGCGTGAGTGACCCTCTCAGCTCTGCCTTAGGCCTAATCCAGGGCAGCAGCTGGAATTTTCCAAAGTCTTCCTGACATGCCCCCTTACTTCTGTTCACCCTGTGTGTTCTCTGGAAACTGGCTGGCTGACCTTGTGGGAAGGAAGGTAGGGGTTCAGAGAAGTTCAGCTCAGCCATGGCCCACCTAACACTCTGCTTCCGTGAGTGGAGAAAAGGGGCAATGGGAGGATGACTGGTCCTGTCTCTTCTTGCAGCTGAAACGGTCCAGATCAGGTTACACTGCGGGTTGCAGCCAGGCCTGTGTGGCAGAGATCCACAGGTGTTCTGAGTCTGTGGCTCAGGCCTGCTCCCAGGAGTGCTGCCCAGCCTCGGCCTCAGGCAGCTGCCTCCAGCTGGATGGGAACTTCCACTTCAGCCAGGCAGCCCCAGGGGCCACCAAGAGCCCCCTGCACTGGTCCCTGTCCGGGACCATGCTGCTGCTGCTGCTCCTGCTCCCCTAGCTGGGCCCGGCTGAATCAGGGAGCGCCAGCAGGAAGCCCTTGCAGGCCTTGCAGGCTCCCAGGCCCACCCCCAGCTCTGATTCTTGTAGCTGTATAGCTGTATCTTTAGGGAAAGGGATTTATCAAGCCCACATCTCTGGGTTTGAGGCTCCTGCCTTCTACCTCCCAGGGCCGAGGCCTGACCATGGTGTCCTCCAAGGGGTCAAGGACTTAGCCCCAACCCCAAAGAGAGGCTGGCGTTTATCTGGAAAAACAACCATTGTTTTTTCCGCCTGACCCCCATCAAGAGGGAGGGCCCCAAAGTCCTGCAGAGGACAGATTATAAAATGGGCCCAGCCCCATCCACTTTTCCCAGACCCTCCTCCCAAGCCTTTGATGGTAAGAGTGGGCTAGAATTGGGGTTCCCTTGCTTTCCTGCAGTGACACCCAACCCCTTTATCTCTAAAGGTCTGTATCAATCCCCTTTCCCTTCATCCCGACACGACTTTGAAACCAAATTCAAATAAACGAGTTCCATCTGTGCTGTGAATATTTCTGGGAAAAGGACAAGATTGGGAAGAAGGTGATATGTGCTCCTGGAAGAGGTTTACATATAAAAAGTTGGGCTGGTCACTAGAGTGGCAATTCCCAGCTTAGGGAAAGAAGAGGGTGCACTGGTTAGAAGTCACAGTGGTCACTCGTCCGGCACTGACCCTTCAGTTCATGTCCAAGCTTGAGAGTAGGTGTATTCATTAAGATAATTCATTCATTAATTCACTAATTTAATAAACACATTCTGAGGACCAACTGTGCTGGGTGGCGAGGAAATGACATAGCCCGGTCCTCAGAGAGGTTACAGCTTAGTGACATGGTCCATAGGCTGAGAGACCAATCCTGGGCTCCCTGATCTGAGCTGGCCCTTTTTTGTCCACCTGAAGCAACCTCCTCATCTTAGATGAGGAAATTGAGGCCCCAAAGGAGAAAAGCCATGCCCAAATGCACGTGACCAGGTGAATCAGGGGACGGGGCTTGGGAACAACATCGGGCACTGTTTCTGGAGGGGGAGGAGCAAGGACCAGCTTAGGAACACCCTTTACAAAGCACATTCACATCCGTTATCCTCATATAGCTTCATGAGGCAGACAGAACTGGCTGCTCCCCGTCATATGTCATACACAGCATCCACACCCTATGAAGCTAAGGGAGGAAATATGGCAGTGTGTGGCAGTGTCCATGGCACAGAAGTGGGAGTCAGACTTTTTCAGCAGAGGCCCAATTTGGCCACTTGCTAGCTGCAGGGCCTTGGTCAAATTGGGTAACCTCCTTGAGCCTCAGTTTCTTCAGCTGGAAACTGGGGATAATGGTTCTTCAGAGTATTATTCTCCCCTTTAAGCTAGGACAGGGCAGTTATTTGGGAAGAGTTCCACTGGAGGCCAGAGTTGGACCCCCTGGATGAGAGTTGAGAATGGAATTGAAAAAAATAAAAATGCGTAATTTTTCTCTTAAGGCAGACATGACCATATTCCTTCCGGGCCCTGGGCCGGGAAATCTGACCCCGTGACTTAGAGGGTCAGAGGTGGAGGTTAGGGCATTCTTTAGGAGAAACCTTTCCGGGTGCCCATCGCACCCCAGGACCTAAGGAGTTAATGGGGGCGGGGAGACCCTCTTGATTTTAGCAGGCATGCTGGGACTTGAAGGCTGGGTGACCATCGTGCGCGGGGGCTGCTGGGAAATGTAGTCACTGGAGCGCCCCGGCCCGATGTCCAGCGCACCCAACAGTGACCGCTCAGGAGGTAGGCGGCAATGACCAGGCTGGGAGCAGGGAAGCCAGGACAGGGCTGGGCAGGAGGGAGCAGGCAAGCTGAGGGCTGGGACCCCTGTCCTGCGGCTGCCAGAGCCAGACACCCACCTTGGCCTGCAGCTGATGCAATGAGGCCTGCTGGGCATGGGTGAGGGCCAACAAGCAATGGGACACTCTTCCTGTCTCCAAGGAAAGCAGACCGGGATTTGTCCAGGATGAGACCTTCCCTGAGAGTAACAGGGTGCTTCCCCCAAGCCCATGCAGACACACCACTGACACCTCCCACAGAGAGATGCCAGCAGGACTAACACTGCTCCCCAAAAGAGAGGCAGCGCCCCACCCCCAGAGCACTGGGAGTGTGCCCCCTTCTCCATTAATGGCACCAGGCACCCCACTTCCCACACATAGACTGGATCCTACTCGAGAACAATTGGACGCCCTCCCAGACAAAGGGCGTACAACAAAGAGGCGATCCCGGGGCAAAGAGGCGATCCCTGTCCCTGGAAACTTTCCAAGGCCCATCCTAGGGAGGAGGAAGGTCAGGCCTCTACCTTCTCCCTGCACAAAGGCCCCTCTTCCCTGCCCTCCAGCCCTTTAAGGCAGTTCCATCACCTCCTGGGTAACTTGTTGACCAAAGGGGGCTCCCATCTGCACCCCGCAGGTGTGTCTGCTCAGCAGGAGCCAGCATGGACCAGTCTGTGGCTATACAGGAGACCCTGGCTGAGGGGGAATACTGCATCATCATATCTTTTCCGTGCTGAGCTTTCCAGCCCCAGGGCCTGCACTAGGGAAAGTAGAATGGAAGGTGTCTACATGTCTGCTCTCCTCCCTCTCTGTGCCATCAGGGGAGAAGGAAACCAGTGTTTACTAAGCACGTAGTACTGAACTTTGCTAGGTGCTTTAAATACTCAGTTATCCTCCCAACTCCCTATGAAGTTTGGGTTTATGATCCCCATTTCACAGATGAAGGCTCAGAGAAGTAAAGCTGCTTGCCCAAGGTCACACAGTGAATCTGTGTGGGCAAGGGAAGGGTAGGGAAGGTGGGGAGAGCTGGGTTGGTGGGGAGAGGGAAGGTGGGGAGAGCCCTGGCCACTCGTTTTGTTCAGTTTCCCTTGACCCTGAGCAGCAGGCGGTACAAGGTGTGCTGTGCGAGGGAGACAGCAGACAGAGCCGCCTCCTGGGGCTCGTCCGCTACCGCCTGGAACATGGAGGCCAGGAACATGCGTAAGTGTGGGGTTCGGTCCTCACCTGTCTGGGCCATGGGGTTATTCCTCACTGTACCCTCCAGCTAGACTTCAACCATCCCTCTGGGACAGAATCTGAGTCTTCTAGAGTAATTGTAATAATGATTGTTAATATTTTTTGAATACTACATTCTTCTTTTAACCTTTGTTTTCAATATAATTTGTTTAATTGTAAATTTACGGTGAATACTATATTCTAAGCCCTTCATATACATTGGCTCATATAATCCTTAACATTTGATGAGAAAGCTTCCGGAGAAGAGGCCGTTTAACATACTGGCCCAGATCTTGAGCCTCGTGGCCTGACTGCCTGGGTTCACATCTAGGCTTCGTTATTTCTAAGCCACACAGTCTTGAGCAAGGTATTTTCCTCCTCTGTACTTCAATTTGCCCAGATTGAAGATTAAAGTGAGTTATTACATGCAAAGTGTTTAAAACATTCTGAAGCACATAGAAAGTGCTCAACAACACCCACAGAAGCAGAGAGAATAATACTTGTCAAAGTTCTCATCACCAGCAATCGAAGCTCAGGGTCTCAGAGCTGAGACATCTTCTAAACCACCGCCCTCACTTTACAGATGGAGATACTGAGGTTCAGGGAGGGAAAGGGGGTGGCTAAAGTTGCACTGTTCCTGTCACAGGCAGTGCTAGAATGTGCAACGGATAGATCAAGCATAGGTTTTACTAATAAAGCAGGGGCTCCCCCAAACGAGACAAGTTCAGCTTTGATGACCTATCCGTAAATTGCAGTCTCTAACGGGTACCATGGACAGAGAGGGCTTGAGGCTTGTGCATACCTGGATACAACCCAGCACGGCCCTAGGGACCAAGGAGGGAGTGTGAGCAGCCCAAAGCCTCCATGATGGATGGGCCTGAGGGACAGCCAGAGGGCCCTGTCCTCACCTCTGCTTCCTGCCCTTAGTCTCTTCCTGTATACGCACCGGAGGATGGCCATTACCGGGGATGATGTCTCTTTGGACCAGATAGTGCCTATCTCGCGGGATTTCACACTGGAAGAAGGTGCCTCATGGGGCTGGGTGGTACAAGTCCCCCTCCTCTGGGCCCCAGGTCATTTTTGCCCTTGTTGGGGGTGGGGCACTGGGAGCAAGGATGGTGCTGGGACTGGGGTGCTCAATTGCTAAGGTCCTTTTCATTTCCCTCCTCACAGTGTCCCCAGATGGTGAACTCTACGTTCTTGGTGAGTGGTCCTTTTAGTCGGGGTCCCGGTTAGAGTAGGGGATACAGGATCTGCAGAGAGGAATGATGCGAAGAGCACCCTCTGATAGCCTTACTGCAGCAAGCAAGACCATGCAGAATACCGCCTGCCCACCTCTCCGGCTCAGTTCCTGTCACATGCTTCCTTGCTTGCTGGGCTTGGAATCCTCTAGATTGTTCCAGCACCTCAAATATGACACGGTTTCAGCGTGGAGCTCCTGTACATACGATTCCCTCTGCCTGAAAGCCCTCACACCTCTTTTCTCTTAGCCACACATCTTAGGGCCTCAGTTCACACTTTCTCCAGGAAGCCTTTGTTGAACTCCTGAAAATGTACCTCACTGATACACATTCCTTTTTTTGCATTCTTGCCAGTTCTCTGTCACTCACAGTGATTTAATTATTTGGAGTGACCTACTCAATGTCTGTTCTCTTTGCCAGACTATAATCGTAATAGTAATAATAATAGAAATGAATATTTAATCAATGGTTATCTTGTGACAGGCTCTATGCTAAGAGCCTTACGCACATTATATGGTGCTTTCCTCACAACAACTCTACGAGGTTATCACTGTTTTCATCCCCATTTTTTGGATTGGGTAACTGAGGCCCAGAGACATTATGTAATTTAGGAAGTGGTGGAACCAGGATTCAAACTCAGAATCCAGACTCTAGAGCCCATGCTCTTGATCATTCTGCTAGACTGCGCCGACTCACTCATTAGTTCAGCACATGTTTTGGGATGCTCCCTGTGTGACTGCCAGGGGTTGGGGTTCCACTATGAACAAGACACCGTCCACAGTATAGCTCCCTGAAGACAGGCCACATCTGTTCTCTTCACCATGGTATTCCCAGTGCCTAGCGCGTGCCTGGCACAGTCGGGTAGACTGACTGACGGACAGCCCCTCTCGTCTGCCCCTAGGTATGTGCTTTTCATTACACCTGCAGACGGATGGACTACAGGTCAAAGAAGTCGTCTCTTCCAGCTCCTTCTAGTATCGCTGTGGCAAGGCTTACTGACTTTTTAGAGCCTTGGTGCATGCCCTCTGTAGAGTGAGGATGATGTCCCTTTGGAGCTGACGGTACACAGGGTTCCCCTATTGCTCCAACAGCAGCCTTTAGTGAATTGCTTAAGGGCCAAAGGGACTTTGGGAGATTTGGCTGCTCATTCTCCATTCTGGGGACTCCAGCCTTAAGATGCACCCATCCTTAGCTCTTAGAGGTCAAGGGCTCATTTCTGGTCTCCTCTGTGCAGGCTCAGATGTGACCGTCCAGCTGGACACAGCAGAGCTCAACCTCATATTCCACCTACCCTTTGGTTCACACACCAGGATGTTCCTCCAGGAAGTTGCCAGGGCCTGTCCAGGTAGGTAAGACCCCAGGCTCCCTGGGAGGGTTGAATGGGCACTGACCTACCCACAACCAGATGACTTTCCACACTCTGGACTCACACTCCAGTTTCTGTGCCCTCTCAAAGCTGCTGTCATGTGGCTACAGTGCCCCCAAGCCACCAGCCAATCATGGTGTTTGCTTTTCAATTTTCCTATTTCTGGATCTGAGTTTTAACTCCAGCAGGGCCCCTTTATCCTCCTGGCTCTGGGCAGGGCTGCACAGGGTGGGTTCTGATTCTGATGCAGAATCTCTAACAAGTTGGCAGAGTCAACTGCTTCTAGAGGCCCATCTTCCCTCTGTCTGCCAGCCACAGCTAGAACCAAGGGAAGTCTGTCACATGGGCCCTCCTGCCCTTGAACCTTGCTCTGTACCCCCCACTGCAGCTGAGAAAAAGGTCTAGCTTTGGCTTAGCAGTGAGAGGTTAGTGGCCTCTGGGGCAGAATTTGTTTAGGCCAGGAAGTCAGCCAGGCATATTTGTAAAGGAGAGTTTGGACAGAGCAGAGGCTCAACCGCAGAACATGCAAATTTGAGCCACCAGGTGCTGGAGCTTAGGTGTTCACCAGACACTATTACTTGTTTCCTTTCAGGCTAACATTTTGTCTCCGCAGGAATGAGGGGAGGGCTTTCCTTCTATCATGGTCTCACCATGGAGCATGAACGTCTGGGGTTTGTGCCAGGAAGGGACTAGCTTTGGATGCAAACAGGGGTATGGGGGAAAGGAAGAGAAACAAAGATTATAGAGCTCTGAATGCCTGGTTAAGGGGTTTACTGTATATTCTATATGCAGGGGAAATTTTATCTCCAAACCTTCAACTAGTAAGAATAAGTTATTTTATGATTATTATTAGTATTTGTTGGAGGGGTAATAATAGTAATAACAACAAAGAGCATGGACTTTGAAGCTACACAGCCCCTTGCATTTGAAACCTATGTTTGCTGGTCCCTAGCTGTGTGACTTTGGGCAAACTACTTCACCTCTCTGAACCTTAGCTTTGTAGACTTCTATATGTAAAGAATATCTTTCTCACAGAGCTATGAAAATTAATGAGATAATACATGTGAAAGTGCTCAACACATAGTAGAAGCTCAGAAAATGTTTCCTCCTTCCATACAAGAGGGCTCATAACTAACATTCATTGTTAACTTGTGTGTTAGACATTGTGCTAAGAACTTTTCACACATTATCTCATTTTCTTTACCACAACCTTACAAGGTAGGTATTATCAATGTCTCCATTTTACAGATAAGAAAACTGAGGCTCAGAGAGGTTAAGTGCCTTGCCCAAGTACATAGTTGGTAAACTATACAGCCAGGACTAGACAAGATTAGATATTCTACTCCAGAACCTGAACTCTTGAATTTTGCTCTAATGCTTCCTAAACTCATTCTCACTCGGTGCCATATACATGACTCGGGGAAGGTTTCATGTCCGAGGTTATGTGTGAGCTGAGACTTGAAAGATGAGTGAGATTTTTCCCAGGCAGGCAACAAGGAAAGAAGGGCAGTCAGAGGCAACAGCAGGTCATTTGGTGGGATTGAACTTGCGGTTGGAGGAGGGTGGAGAAAGAGCTGAATCAGGAGAGGCCAGCAGAGGCAGCTCATGAAGGGTCTTAAATAATTAATGAAGAGCTTGGACTTTGCCCTATACCTTATGGGGAGCTGTAGGAGTTTTAAAGGAGGGATGACAAGGCAAGATTTGCATGTAAGAAAAGTTCCTCTGGCATCTGCTGTGGAAGGGATGATCCTAAAGCAGGGAGATCAATGGGAATGTGTTGCAATAGTCAGGCATTAAAAATGAGGCTTGGACTAGGGCCTGGTAATGGGGACAGGGAAGAGAGACTGGACTGGAGAGATCAAACAGATGAGAATGAAGGTGCCATGGGGGTACTGAATTTGGGTGTTCACAACTTTAGCCCCAGTGGTTAGAACAGTGCCTGGCATGTGGTAGGCACTTAAATATGTGTTGAATGGATGAACAAAGCTTGGTACCCGGCTGTGAGATCGAAGGAGAGGAGTTGAGGATGACTTTCCTCTTTTAGGCTTTGACATCTGTCAGTCCCTCATCTGCTCTTCCTTCTGGAGTCCACACCTGGGGTAACCAGCAGGGAAACTACACTAACTCAACTTCTCTGAGCAGTTGTGGGGAGGGGGGCAGCTGAGTGAGAGGGGACTCTCAGAGCTGACAGGCTCTTGGATATCCACCAGCCCAACCTTTGCATTTGTTAGATAAAAGGACTGAAGTCCAGCATGAGGTTACAAGTAAAAGTAATTAGTTTTCTCCCACGTCACGTGTTTCCCCGGCTTGTCTTGAGGGTGGATTTCATAGCAAGCACCCTGCTTTTACTTAGAGTGTGTGTGTTTATTTGGAGTAGCTTGTGAGTTGCTCATGGGGATTATGGGTAGTTAAAGCACCCAGTCCAATCCCTAGTAGCGACATCTATTTGAGTTCGCACTCTGCCATGCAGTCTGTGACCTTCGACTTAACCACTCAGAGCTGTTCCCTACCTCCTAAACTTTGTTGTGAGGATTAAGGAGGTAATATACCTATAAAGCATAGAATAGACCTTGGCACACAGTTTCCACGAGGTTGGAGTTGTGGTACCTTGGAACAGCACTTTTGGGTGCACATTTATTCCGCACGTGAATCTCAGACCCATGCTGTGCGCGAGGGAAACAGAGAAGACTCTCCGGAGAGGATGAGCGATTTGCTCACGGTCATACAATCATGCAGAGGTGGAGCCCGCTCTTCAAGCCCGTGGTTCAGTAGTCTCTCCTTGTTCTGGCCACAGGCTTCGACCCTGCGACACCTGATCCTGAGTTCCAGTGGCTGTCTCGATACAGGTGCACCCAGCAAGAGCCTCCGCTGACCTGTTGGAACTCGGCCTCAGGCATCAGAATTGGCGGAGGCAGGTATCCGTCTTGGGACGGGCGGTGCGGATTGGAGAAGGCTCGGCTGCAGGGGCGGGCTCAGTTCTGTTTAGGGGTGGGGCTATGGGTCAGAACAGCCGTGGATTGGAGGAGGTGGCAAGCGGGGACGGACCCCTGTGGGGGCGGACCCCTGTGGGGGCGGTGCGGGCGGGGCTATGCGGGCGGCGTGATGTAGAACTTGAGGGAGCAGGCACGGAAATGTCCGCCACCGCTGACTGTCCGGAGCGCGACTCTGCAGGTCCGTCGAGCGGTGGGAAGCTGGGTTGGGGCTCTGGGCCCGGGACGGCGGCGGGCCCGGCCCTCGAGTGGGCAGGGCCTACGGTTTGGCGGGTGGACGCACGGGGCAAAAACTAAGGTCCTGGCCCTGCGGAGGCGGGGACATTGGGGCTGAAGTTCTGTGGGGGTGTTAGTTATTCTTAGGCGGGCGTGACGAGGGCAGGGGGGTGGCAGTGGGGTACTCTGGAATCCCAAGGCTGGGGTTGTGGTAAAGTTCCATTTCTGATTCGCTGTGTGACCTGTGGCCAGTCGCTGCACCTCTCTGAGCTTCGGTTTCTCTATTCTAATCTTACGTGAGTTTTTTCAGCCCTGACTTTCCCGAGTTTGGCTTCTGTGGAGATGCAGTTGCACCTACAGAGTCTTACTTTGGGTGAGGCATCCTGTGTGTGTTGGGGTTGCCTGGCTTTTTTGTTGGTCCTCAGACCCTGTGATGGATGAGGCTGTCCACCCTGGGACTAGAGAGCAGGATGAGGTTACAGGTGAAAGGGACTAGGTTTTTTTCCACCCAACCCTTGGTGGATAATGTTGTGCAGCACAAAAGGCCAATTGTTGAGCAGGAGGTTGTTTTTTGGAGAGCAGGAGGCCCAGGGCCTAAATTTGGGTCAGTCTGGTGCTTTGGGAGGATCTGCAGGCCTGTATTTTCTGTCCAGCTCGTAGGTTTTCTGCTAGGGCTCCCAGGTATTTTTTTTCTCCTGGGTGTGCCCATGCGGCTCCAGTTACGTGGGCGCTTTGGCATGCCCACTAGTACCCATTTGTGCCCCTTTACTAGAGGTGAAGAGTCTGTCAAGTAGCACTCCCTTTGCTCTTACAAGGCTTGGAAACTGTGAGGGGCGGGAGCAATAGCATGTTGCACAAGTTTGTAAAATGAGAGGAAACTAGGCGAGCGAAGGACTTCCTCAGTGCTTATGCTTTGCCTTCATTGCAGCCACCGCAGGACGGGTCTTAGCGCCTGGTGGTGCTGATAGGTTGCAGCTTTCATGTGCTTATCTCAGCTCATTTGAAGTGCTGATCTTGAGACAGCTATTGCTTCAGTTTCCATGACACTCTGGGCTCTGGTGCTGGGACCCGTGAGAGTTTAAGATTAAGAACATATCCTCTCCTTGCTCCTCGAAAGAGGCTGCCAGAATCCAGACAGTCGGCGGAGGACAGGCCCAATGGCAAAAGAAAAAGGTGGGTTCTGTCTTCTCCACCAGCACACGAGAAACAGGCTGTTGGAGCGTTTCTTTCCCTAAGCAGAGAGAGGTCTTCTGGGAGAAATCAGCCCAGCTCTGAAGCCATTTATCAGCCCTGGGTGGTACAGGGCCCAGGGATCTCAGGATCTTTTCATTGCCTTTCAGAAAATCTCCCCAAACCAGCCACATGCTGGTGAGGAGTTTTTGTCAAGATTTTGGTTTGAAATGATTTGTCCCCATTGTAATACCTACAGTAAGTGGGGTGACCCTATTAATTGCTAAGTTACTTATGTTAAAATTGGGAAGAAATGGCACCAAGCCTCCCGTTCTGTTTGGGTCAGCTCTGTTTCCAGAGTTGCTCTGGCCTCAGAGGAGAGTCGTATCTTGTACTCCTTTGGGCCTCCTCTGGTTGGTTGTTCTGGATAGTCCAGGCCCCAAGGGAAACGGGTGTGGATTTGGTTCTTCCTGTATGCATATGATCAAAATATCCACTTCCCGATAGCCTGGAGAACCAACCTGCGGCAAAAAGTTGCTTAAAAATTGTATCTGTGGTGCAGGTATCAGGAAAAACAGGGCTTCCTGGAGGAGCTGACAGTCTGACAGAGAGGGATCTGACAGTCTATACGTAGAGGAAGAGAGTGTCGTGTTGGCCCAGCAGGAAGTGGTCCTTGTAGGGTGAGCCAAGGGTAAGAGCCCCCTCAAGGCCTAACTATTTTAGGGACAAGGTGAATCTGGTCTTTACCCCTCTCTTTTGCCTTGGTGGAGAAAGGCAAGATGTCACTTTGATGCTTCTCTCTAAAATGTCTATTCCTTTCTTTTGGTCTCTGCTGAATTCAGAGTGTCAGGGCAAGCTTGGTAGGGATTGTGGTAGCAAAGGGAAATGCAGCTAGTTTTAGATTGGAGTCCATGCCTTCAGGTTCCGACGGTATCTTTGTGCGGAGTTGGGATGTTGAAGTGCGATGTAATGCTTCTGGGTGAGTGGCCGCCTAGGTTCATCTGATTCTCTTGCCTTCTTCAGCGGCTGAGATCTTGCACTGGTCTCAGACAAGTAGATGTTATGTTGTAGGTAGGGGCTTTCCGCTTCTTCATTTATTTAACTGTTCTTGGTGTAGCTTTTTCTTTCCTTAAAAGGAAATAAAGAGAAAAGACTCCTTATTTCTATCTAGCAACTGAAGGTGTGCTTATCCGAATACCCTTTTGGGGGGTCCTGCCTAGGGCGCATTCCTCATCCATGTCATTGTGTAAAATAGTCACCTGCATTTCGTCCTGGGCACATGCAAAGACCTGGAGCTGTGTTCTGGAGGCTTCTGAGCTATGCACTATAAAGGAAATAGCTACTCAGAACTGGGGCCATTCTGGGTCAATTTAACCAAGTGGTAGTAACAAACAAATTTTGGTCTTTTGAAGAGGTTTTTTCATTCCATGTTTGATTCAAAGTGAGATAGCTTTGTAGTAACTCAAATTTAGAATGAGATGTGCTATGAGTATTTTTTCCTCTGGACCCAGGAAATAAAGCATTAAAGTCTGGCCTGAGAAAGGAAATGGATGCTATTTATATCTCAGTGTAGCTTAAAGGGTAACCTAGATTATCAGAGTAGAAGCCAGAAAGAATGTTGGAAAAATAGCCCCGGGTCGGTGGGTCTGTCTGTCTGTCTCAATAAGTGGTCTGTGTGACTGACATCCTTTTAGCATGGAGAAAACGAATTTTGCTAGATGTTTATCCCACAGGTAAAATACCACCCATCATCTCCACCTCTGTGGCAAGCTCTGCAGGCTGCTAAGCAAATTAATTTGAATCACTTTGTTTCTTTAAACAAAAGAGAACTGTGTTCACTTTTCTTCTTCCTTTTGTTGTCCCTTCTCTATTTTCCCTCTTTGTCCCATTTAACCTTGTGTTTGTTTCTAGAACAGGAGAAACCCCTGAAGACTTCTTTCCTTCAGAAAACAGTTTGTTTTGGAATTCTACATTAGGAGTCCAGAGCAAGAGAGTTGACCTACAAATGTTCAATTAGAAGTGGAGCTTTGCACAGAAAATTCCTCAGGGAGGGAAAGTTCAGGAAGAGAGAGGGCATCAATATTTATTAGAGGAAAGACAGTGTTGGAACATAGAAGCTAGCCGACTCGTATGTTTTCTTTGCTGCTTAAAATGTATTGCAACAAATTTGTAGGCTTTGCTAGTGATACACATGGGAAGTGACGCTAGCAGGTATGAATGAGGATTTGAACAAAATGTATGTCTAAGTGGCCTGGATATTTTTATTTTCATTTTCATTATTGAACCTTGGTTGAATATTAAATTTGTCTCTTGACTTTGCTTTCTTTCATCTGTAAAGTGGAAGTGAATGTTTGCCTCCTAGAAGGTCACACAGGACTTAAGGCATGCCACATGATTTAAGGGTGCTTTCATTTAGGAAACATTTAAGAATTGCAAGTTCCTACCTCCAAGATCTTAGAAACTGGCTGCCTGCCTCAGGGCTTATCTCAGGCTGGTTTCTTCCAAATAACTATGTTCATCATTATCTTCTTTACTCCTTCCCCTCCAGTTTCTTTTCTGTTAATGCAATCACTAAAATCCTCGGTCATCCTGGACTCTTCCTTCCCTTCTCATGTCTAATAACCAAATTCTGTCCATTGTTTTTCTGCAATTTGAAAATTAAAAACAATTTTTTTAAATCCCCCATAGTTCATGTTGGTAGCTTCTTAACAGAACTAGTACAGGGATGAGACTTCCTAACCTTAAGTCTCCTTCCCCCTTAGGGATCTCTTTAGAACGGAACTTCTATCAGGCCTTACTATTTTGTGTGGGAAACTTGAATGTTGCATCATTCCCTGTTGTCTATAGAATAAATTTAGTTCGGATTCTTTAGCGTGAAGTTCAAGCCCTGCGTGGCCCCCATCTCTAGTCTTACCTGCCTCAATTCACTTTCATTTCCTATGATTTCACACTTGACTATCATTATTTCTGGATAAAGCCCTGTGCTTTTTCGTCTCTTTGTTGACGTGTTTTACAAGCTTAAACTTGCTGCTAGTTGCATTTTGCATCCTCTCTCCCCCCCCAAATAGCACCCTAATGCCTTGTACCTCAGTAGGTGCTCAAAACAATGTCTGCCTTCTTTGTGGGAACTATAGAGACCCTCACAGTTCACAGCCTGAAGTGCTTTTGGCCTGCTCGACTCCTGGCCCCTTCCTCTTTGAGTATGCTCTGCCCTGCTCCCCCCTCTTCCTGCCCACTTCTCTTTCAGCTTTATCGCCAGACCACAGGCAGTTCACAGAAGACACAGTGAAGAGAGAGCCTGGGGAAAAAGTCAAGTCATCTCTCCAGTAGCCTAGCACCACTACAGCCTGTGGCCGTGAAGTAATTGCGCCGTCTTCCTCCTTGAAACTAAACTGGTCATATTTAGCCTGTGCTAACTTAAGGTATTCGCAGAGGGTGCACATTGGATTTTGAATTGAGGACTCAAAGGTTTGCATGGCACACGATGCGTTTTTAGAGATACCTCTGCTCATTTTAAATGCCAAAGTCTATGGTACTTTTTAAAACCATCAGATAATGAGAAATGTTAAAAAGGAAGAAAAGAGAGAAAAATACTTAAGAAGCATGGTTATTTGACTCTTAAGAAAGTAACAGAACTATCTGGGGTGGCGGCCAGGCTAACATAGGAAAAATTGATTCTTTGCATTCTTTTTAATGCTGGGCGCCCTGTGTTAGGGGCTTCTTTCAAGAGTTCCCTGCCTTATGTCCCATGAGCTTTGACATGAGAGTAAAATCCAAACTCTACATGGCATTCAAAGTCTTACAGTTTGGCCCTGATGTATATAATACAAGTTTATTACTAATAAAAAAATTTTATTCATAAAAAGTTTATTACTGTTATGACTGTTTATTATCATTATTGTTAGTGGCAGGTACCATTTATTAAGCACTCACTGTGGGTGTGTGGGCCTCTGTGTGCCACCAAAGCGCTGTAAGAGGATGTCTGTGTTTCAGAGGAAGAGATCGAGGCTTAGAGAGGGTGTGTAACAGACCGGTGATCAGCCACTAGTCAGTGACAGAGTTGAGACTAGAACTCACGTTGTCTTTTTTAATCTAATGCTTGAGCCCTAACCCTTACACTCTTGTGTATCCCCCGATGCTTCTCAAACAAAACTTCATTTCTGCATATTTCTACTTATTTCTGAACATACCACAATGCCATGTGTTTGTGCTGAAATTATTTCCTCTGCCAGAAACACTTCCTGAACCCCATGCTTTTCTGACAGTTAATATAGCTTATTAGTTAAGAGCACAGACTCTTGACCCAGATTCCTTGGGTTTGAATCCTGGCTGTGCCATTGATTAGCTGTGTGTTCTTGGCAAGTGACTCAACCTCTCTGTGTATATCTCCTGGTCTATAAAGTGCAGATAATAGTAGTACCTACCTCATGGAGTAGTTGTGAAGATTAATATACGGAAAGTGATTATTAAAGCCATGCCTGTCATGTAGTAAGCCTTAAGTATTTTCTATTAATATTATTCATGATAATATTACTGTCATTGTCAAAATGAACACGGCCTGACTTGGGTTTTGGGTAATTGGATCTGGATCTATTTCTCTCCCCGTGAATTGAATGTATCTCTTTCTGGTATGTGTTGCCCTGTCTTAGACTGAGAGAGCCTATAGGATGGCTCCCTGGTGGTGTGTACACAGTACGGTGTCATTGAACTAACCCACTTACTCCTGCCAGTTTGAATTGTTGGCATTTTGCTCGCATGGTTTTGCAGGTTCTTCTAGCGTGCTGGAAGTGGAATGCAAAGGCCAGTGACTGAGAAGATAGGAAGGGATCCCTACCTCCTCCTAGACCTGTCTAGTAGCAGCTCAAGGAGGGTAGGATGTGACCTCCACCCAGCAATGACAGCCACACACCCGCGCATCCTGTGCAGACCATGGTGGTGCTTTTGCTTTGTTATCCAGATAGACTCAGTCCTGCTATTCAGCTAGTACTTACCCCTAAGAATTTATAGTTTCATTGAAGATGTACTCCTGTTTGCAAAAGGGGAGGCTGTGGAGTGGAGCGGATCTGGGTTTTAATTGTCCTTGGGCATGTCTGCTATCTGCTCTGGGCCTCAAAAACCGCATTTGTCAAAGGAGGCCCATGATCAGAGATAACGCGGGAAGCACAAGAGCCAGCTGTTAGCATATGCTCGATACATGATAGTTACTATAATCAAAGCAGTGGGAGGTGAGCAGTGCTGCAGGAGAGGGAAAAGCGCAAACCGGTCCTGGTCTATTGTGTACCAGGCAATGTGCTGCTAGACCCTTGACTCATTTAAATTCCATTTGTTTATTCTTTTGTCCTCTCTGTAAGTTGGGTAGTATTATCCTCGTTGTGCAAATGAGGAAACAAATTAAGTAATTTGCTTGAGGTTTCACTAGGGTAGTGGATGGGGCCAGTAAAATCGCCAGGTCTATTGTATTCCAAAGCCCAAAGCTTTTTCCCAAACACTAATTTCTCTTAAAGTGCCAAACAAGTTATATGGACAAGAAGGCCTACAGAATTCAGAGGAATGACTACCTGAGGACTAGTGTGGTTGGGAGTGCCTTGTGAAGGAGGACGTAGGGTAGGAGTTGAGGCTGGGCCTCGAAGGACAGGTGGCCAGAAAGTAGGAGGGATTTCATGTGGAGGCAGGAGTAAGGAAGGGTGGCGTGCATGAGGAACCGGTCTGTTGAGATTGGGCTATTGTCTTTGGGTGGTGGATTGGTGAGAGAGGGGAGGGCTAGTTTGGAAAGGGCCTCATATGCCAGTTCAGCCTGTTTGGATCTTCACCTGCAGGCAGTGGTGTAATACTGAAAGGTTTAGAGCGGGGAGAGTTGAAATCAGAGTTTAATCTGGCCAAGTCCAGAGACTGAATTGGGTAGGGAGAAGTGGGAAGTTCTCTTAGTTGGGAGACTTTGAGGTAGTAAGTGAGGAGAGGATGACCTGGAGGAAGGCAGCTGTGAGAAGGAAGAGAGATGACTGACTGGCTCTGGGGGTGAGGAGAGGGGTGAGCCGATGGCAGGATTGCAAACCTGGCTGCCCGGGAGAGCGATGGTGCTGGTGATGGAAGGGAGAGCCCAGAAGTCAAAGCATGGCTTTACCTGGGACCCATCTGTGCAGAGAACATCGTGTAGAAATGCCCAGTGAAAACTGGAGGGACTGAATTCAGGCAGAGTTGGACAGCTCCATTTAGAATTGACTGTGTCTGATGATTCCTTTTTTATTTTACATTTATTGGGGCGACATTGGTTAATACAATTATATAGGTTTCAAATGTACAGTTCTATAATACATCATCTGTATTGCATGTGTGTTCATCACCCAAAGTCAAATCTCCTCCCATCACCATATATTTGACCCCCTTTACCGATGATTCTTATAGAAGATAAAGAACAAGGTGTAGATCTGTACTGTCCAATATGTAGCCACATGTGGCTGGGTAAATAAAAGCTCAGTTTCTCATTCGCTGTGGCCACATTTTTAAGTACTCAAGTGTGGCTAGTGGCTACTATTTGGGGCAGTGCGGTTATAAGACGTTTTCATCATCACTGAAAGTGCTATTGCTCTAGATCTTGGGGAATACCTACAAATAACTATGGGACCTGCAGTGGGAACAGAGCAAGAGGAGGAGACAGAAGGAGCAATTGAATTAAGAAATAATGTTGTTGCGTCTTGGACGATTACCAGAAGAAATGGGGTATTTGGATTTTGGTTTGAATTTACTTTATTTCCTTATGTGATGCCATGTTTTGGAAAAAGCCCAGACCCCAAGTCAGTAGTATGCCTGGCTACAAGACCCTGAAATTGAGGCCTTGCCTCCTGTCTTTGTTTTGTAGATCTGGGCCTTCAACAGATCTGGTTTAGCGTCTAGGGCACCTTTTGGCCATGCAGCTTGGGATAGCACTGAGTTAACCATAGGGAAGAAAGACAGCAACTGTATCAACCATATGAGGCAGATACTGTTATCTTCACTTGAGGAAGTAGAAGCTGAGAGAAGTTAGTTAACTTATTCAGGGTCATACATCTAGTAAGTGGCAGGGCCAGAAATGGAACATAAGTCTGACTCCAAAGCCTATGAGATATACACAGAAGGTGCCACAAAAATGTATACACATTTTAAGAAAGGAAAACTGTATTAAAATTGTAATACTCAATATATACTGATAACAAAAGGTGAATACAAGTCACGTTTAACTTCTGCAGTTACAACAGGTAGCCGCCAAAAAAATGTATACAAGTGGACACTTTGGTCAGCGTTGCTCAAGCAATAGTTTGCTATAATCAGAAGTGTTTGGACGCTGATGGTAACCACTTTGAGCACCTCTTGTTATTGCAGAAGTCAAACGTGACTTGTATTCATCTTTTGTTATTGGTATATATTGAGTATAACAATTTTAATACAGTTTTCCTTTCTTAAAATGTGTATGCATTTTTTTGGCACTCTCTGTATGTGTGTGTTTGTGTATATATATATATATCTTATTTCATATATCTTCTATAAATTATCTTATATCTTATTTTATCTAACTTAGAAAGTACCTATAAGCAAAAAGAAAAAGAAATCCCACCACTGAGAAATGACTAGTATTAACATTTGGTGTATACCCTTCGAGACTTTCCCACGAGTATATGTAATTGTCTGTATACTATATGTATGTTTGTAAACGTGTTATATATGTGCATAGACACATCCTTCAGTCCTTTCTGATGCATATAGATATGTCAGGCCATGCTCTTCACTACCATCCTCAATCCTTTATCAGCAGTTTTAAAGTCCTAAAAGCTCTGAAGACTGAAAAAATTTTTTTGTAAGTTTGGCCCCATCTCAGTCTGGCAGTAAGACTTGTTTGAACTGACATGAGACTATTTATAGGCTTTATCCCACTAAGTGTTACTACTCATAAATGGCTCTGTGGAAATATGAAAGTTTTGATTACTGAGTGTTGGCTCAGACTCTGCTGGGAGCGTTATAATATATGGTGTAGGTAACATGTTATTTTTCTAAAATCCCCCCAATTCTGAATTCCAAAATACATTTGGCCCCAGAGGTTTCAGCTATGGGGTGGTGAGTCTGTATCAGGCATTACTGCTGCTCGGGCTCAGAAAGGAGCCCAAGGGTCACTGGTGTCTGTGTAGTGAGACCCACGAGAAGGGTTTTGGTTCTGTAAGATGTGCAGTGCAATGCACAGAATTCGCAAGAAAAATAGAACACTTCCGCGCTTTTATAAATCCAGGTCAAGCTGCAGTTGTTACTATGGTTGACCTAGTAGGTAGGCTCTTACTGGGAAGTGGTTTAAATTGTAGGTATGAAAGGTGATCATCAAAAAAGCACCCAGAAATGGCAGCAAGCTTCTGCCCTGTGACTCTTTGTTCAGTATGTTTACTCACTGCCTGGTTTGTGCAATAATATGTTGCGGTAACCTGGGGCCACAAGAAAAAACATCAGCCCCTGCTCCCAGGAGCCTGTGGTCTAGCTAAAGGGGTGAGACAAATAAGAGTTCAACAGTTACAGTCCACTACGATAAATGCCTTGAAAGAAGGCAGCACTGTGTGTGAGAGAAAAGAAGGAGAGGGCCAGAGACTCCTGCACTGAGTCTTGAGGGATGAGTTTGAAGTTGACCACATGAAGGTGGATTGAGGGGTGGTTAGGATATACCCAGGATCAGGGGTGGGGTGAAGAGGAAACATCTAAAATCCTCTTGGTGTGACTGGATTCGGGGCGGGGGTGGGCGAAGGGAGTTGGGAGCCGATGGTGGCACGTGGGGCTAGTTACAAAGATCCTTTTATGTAATTCTCGGAAGTTTGGGTTTTAGTCCAAAGGTGATGGAAGTTATTGAGGGGTTTTATGCACAGGAATGGCCTCCTCAGATGTGTGTTTTCTTTGAGGTGTTGGCAGAATGGATTGGAGGGGGTGAGAATGGAGGGAGGGAAATCACTGACGGTGGTTTCCAAAAATATTCAGCGTCTGACCTAAGGCATGACAATGGGGTAAGGAAGGGGCCACAGATAAACACGTTTAGGAGAGAGGACTTATAGGACTTGGTGACTGAACCTGGGAGGAAGGGGAAAACCCCAGACGCCACCTCTTAGGCTGAGGGACAAAGGATTAGAGGTCTGAGGTTGGAAAAAGGGCAGAGCGGGAGTGGGGAAGCAGGAGAGGAGGAAGGACAGGAAGCTGTGGCCAGACAGGGAACCATGGGGCTGTGTGATGGTCAATTTGGTGAAGAGCTGCTGACAGCCACCTTCCGTGCCAGATTCAGGAGAGAAAAGATTCCGAGAAGACTGCCTGAGGCTGGAAATCCCCAAATCATGCCTTAAAATTTCCATACATAGAGTGTGGAATGAAGTTGCAGTCATTGCTGGGCTGAGTCCTGAAACAGATGACGAGATACAGGTCTGCAGGACGATTTTCCAGTCAGTACGCTGCCCACTTACGGACCTACGCCGAGTCCACAGGGACAAACCACCTGTGCTTTCAGTCTGGCTGCTCATAGGAACTACTCAAAAATCCAAAACTCTGAGCCTTTAGAAAGCACTGACATGCAGAAACGGAGCTCTTATGCCTCAGTTTGCCTTTGTATATTATAAAGGCCCATGAGGTATTTCTATTAATGTCCCTACTTTATAGATGAAGAAACTAAGACCCAGAGAGAGGAAGTAACTTGTCACACAAGAAAGTAATGGTAGCGCTAGACTTCGGCTTGAGTTTCCTGAGGCTTTTACGCATCGAACACACTCAGTACGTGCTATGCAGGAGGTGCTGTGCCAGGTCCTTGGGGAGTAGCGTAAAAGAGCCCTGCCTCCTAGAGCTTACATTTTAATGGAAATGCCATTAATAAGCCAGTGAATACATATAAGATATAACGTCATGTGGTGTTAGTACTAAAAGGAAAAATGTAAATCGCAAGGCTGTGGTTCTCAAACTGTGTGCCGAGGCACTCTGGGGGCTCTGCAGTGAACTCACAGGGACACTGGGGGGCATTTAAAAATTTGAAGGTACTCACAGAGATGCTTGATATCTTTTGGAACACCAGACTTCTAGCTCGAGGTCATTTACTGTTTCAACATTAGATGGTACTGCATTCCTTTTGATGACGTTCTATCTTTGTGAAGCTGGGTTTTTTTGGTGGCTGCTGCGGTCAAAATCGGGTACCATGCAAAAATCAATGTGGAACATTGTGTGTGGTGTCCAGTGTGATTCCAGGGTTTGAGAAGTTGTATGGTACGCCACAGGCACACACATCTCATTAGTAAGTAATTGTGGTCATTTAAAATGAAATAGACATATTTTTTTCTTTCTACTTATGTGTCTTTTTTTCAAACTGCTCCTGGGTTATTAGGGCTTAACTACTTAGTCATGTGTTTGGCCCTAACGACTTAAACAGAACTGTTAGGTCTGTCGTTTGGCCTAGAGGCACTTTGAAGAAATTATTGAGACAGTAAGGGTGCTGTGAAGCGAGAAAGTTCAGGAACCTCCAGAGTAAGGGGATAGAGTGAGGTAGGGTGGAGAGGCCTGCTTCGATGGGGTATCAGTGAGAGCTTCTGACCTTTGAGCAGGGGCTTGAATGAAACGGAGATCTGGAGGAAAAGCATTCCGGGCAGAGGGACCAGCAGGAGCAGAGAAGTGTGCCAAGATCAGACTGAGTGATGTAGAGCATAGAGCAAGGTACGTGAGGGCAGAGGCGCGGCGGCCAGGTTAGGTGGGGCCGGGGCAGCTCTGTCAGGGGCTCAGAGCCTATGCTGAGTGCCTAGAGAACTATTTAAAGGCTGACGCAGGGAAGTTACTTCGTCTGACGTAGTGGTGTACTTTCTTTTCTTCTAAGTTCACTCTGGCTGCCAGTTGGAAACCTAAGAGTGTAAGTGTGGAAGCTCAACAATTAATATCTGCTGTGGTAGTCTTGGTGAGAACTTCCAGGTATGTTTTTGAAGGTAGAACTTGCCTAAATTGCTGATGAATTGGATGTGAGTGCAAGGGGGAAAAAGAGGAGTTACAAGTTAATCGTAGTTTTTTTTAATTCGGAGCAGCTGGTTGAATGATGATGTCATTTACTGAGATGAAGAGAACTAAGGGAGGGGGAAACAGAATCTAAGAATCTGGAGCTCACATGAAAGGTCCAGGGTGGAAATATAAATTTGACAGTGAACAGATTTACCATGGAGGTGTTTGTGTTTTTTTTGTTTGTTTGTTTGTTTTTAAATAATTTTATTGGGGAACAGTGTGTTTTTCCAGGACCCATCAGCTCCAAGTCAAATTGTTGTTTTCAATCTAGTTGTGGAGGGCGCAACTCACTGGCCCATGTGGGAATTGAACCGGTGACCTTGGTGTTATGAGCATTGTGCTCTAACCAACTGAGCCAACCAGCCGCCCAGTGGAAGTGGTTTTGAAAACTGTGAGATCACCTAGATGAGAAAGAGTGTAGCTGTTGATGAAGAGGTCATCCCAGGACCTTGCCTGGAGTCATTCCTGGGGGTGGGGGGTAGGGTGGGTGGAGAAAAAGAGGAGCCTTCAAGGACTAAGGAAAATGTTTACTAGAGGAGGGAGTGGTCATCTAGTCAGTGTTGCCAAGAAGGTTGAAGTGGACTTTGCTGAAAACTGGGAATTGACCACTGGACTCGGCAGCATGAAAGTTATCATTAACCTTAACCAGCCGTTGCAGTGGAGTACAGCAAGTCTTCGAATAATGTTTTGTTCACATCATTTCATTTCAACAAAAGATTTGATTCTGGACCGGGGCCACTGTCTGTGTGGAGTTGGCACATTCTCCCCATGTCTGCATGGGTTTTCTCCGGGGACGCCGGTTTCCCTCCACGTCCCAATGACGTGTGTGTGAGGTGAACTGATGTGTCTGAGTTGTCCCAGTCTGAGTGAGTAGGAGAGGGAGTGGGTGGCCCTGTGATGGAAGGGCGTCCTGTCCGGGATGGGTTCCCGCCTTGCACCCTGAGCTGCCGGGTGATGTTTTTGTGACCATAATATGCTGTAGGAACTTAACTCCTGTTTATATTAACTAGTCTCAGGTAAAATTGGTTTTTGTATATGTCTTTTAGCTTAAAGGCACAGTTTCCAAGAACCTAGTGACATTAAGTGAGGACTTACTGTAGGGAAGAGCAGAGAACCCCATTGATGAGGCTTCAGAAGAGAATGGGAAGTGAGACAGCGACTAGATAAGCCTTTCAAAGAATTTTGATTTCAGTCCCCAGTATGCCTTTTTTTTTTTAAGGTTATTTTAGAACAATGTTGGATTTTCGTAAAACGTGTGAGAACAGTACAGATCGATCCCATATGTCCCACATTCCGTTTCCTGTATCATTATCTTACATTAGTTATGGCACACATTTCACAATTAATGAACTATTATTGATACATTTTTATTCACTGAAGTTCCTCTATTTTTTTCAGATTTTCTTTGTGTTTACCTTATGGCCTTTTTCTGTTCTGGGGACCCACCTAGGATCCCACATTACATTTAGTCATCATGTCACTTTAGGCTTCTCTAGGCTGTGACTATTTCTCAGACTTTCCTTGTTTTGGATGACCTTGACAGTTTTAGGGAGTGCTGGTCAGGTATTTTGCAGAGTAACTCTCAGTTTGGATTTGTCTGGTGCTTTTCTCACAATTAGACTAGGGTTATAGGCTTTGGGCGGAAGACAACAGAAGTAAAGTATCATTCTCATCACATCACATCAAGGGTGTACTAACAACGTCATTTATCACTGTTGATGTGAAGCTTCAGCGCCTGGTTAAGGTCACGCTGGTCAGGTTTCTCCCGGTGGTTAGCCTTTCCCTCCTTTCCATATTGTCCTCTTTGGAAGGAAGTCACTATGTACAACCCACAGTTAAAGAGAGGGGATTTGTGCTTCACCCCCTTAAAGGGAGAGTATTTACCTAACTTACTTGGAATTCGTCACAAGAGATTTGTCTCTTCACTTTTTTATTCAATAATTTCTATCAGTGTACTGGTGGCTGTTTATTTTGTACTTTGAATTATAATCCAATACTACTTTAATTTGTTGCTCACATTGTTTTAACTGTGGCCATTGGGGCTCCGTCAGTTGGCTCCTGCATCCCTCGGGCATACTCCTATTGTTGTGGGGGTACCGTTTTTTATTTTTGTGTTTTGAGCACTTTCTTCTTTTCTGGCACTGCAAAATGCTCCAGGCCCATCTGTTTTATTTATTGCCCAATTTCTAGAATAACCATATCTCAAGGAGCCCTAGTTCCTTATATTGGAGAAGGGTATTAAAAACCAAGACCTGGGCATTAAGTGCAGTCGTTGCTACGGGGGTGTTCTTGCTTCTAGGCCGTCTTAGCTGACAGAGCAAGGAAATACATGTGTGTATACTTACCTCTGTGTGTGTGTTTCTCTATGTGACCATCTATATTTATATTAAGGTAAACATGAGTGTATATTGATATCTCTAACTCTATCTAATCCATTACCACACGAATCATTTTAACTTCTTCCCCTTGCTTATTGGGAACCTTCTTCTTCAACAGTGAGAAACCTGGCTCCCACAATCCACCATGGTGTCAGAATTGTTAACTTACAGCTTTATGAACTAGAGTACAGTATTCATGTACAGTTCCTTCTGTCTTTAGTCTTACACTCCACTCATTTCGAAAGTTACTTAGGTAAGCACTTTTTCTTCTACACCCTTCAGTGAGGCTGTTTCATACATTTACAATATAGTTAGATTCTTCTGTCATTTTCTACATTTTACTCCAGGATCCCCTGACTTCAGAAATGATTTTTAAAAATTTGCATACATTGAGGTTTACTCTTTGTGCTGTAAATTTATATGGGTTTAGAAACCCACAGATAATGTCATGTATGCACCATTACAGAGTCTTACAGAAGAGTTTCACTGCCCTGAAAAGTCCCCTGTGTTTCCTATTTAATTGTTACCCTGCCCGCTGAGCCTCCGGCAACCACTGATCTTTTTACCGTCTCTGTAGTTTTGCCTGATCCAAAATGTTACATAATTGGAGTCATATATAGTATGTAGTCTTTTCAGACTGGCTTCTTTCCCTTAGCAGTATGCATTTAATATTCATTCATGTCTTTCTGTGGCTTAGTAACTCATTCTTTTTTACTGCTAAATAACGTTTCATTATATGGCTAGACCACAGTTTGTTACCAGTCACCTGTTGAAGGACATCTTGTTTGCTTGAAGTTTTTGATTATGAATAAAGCTGCTATAAATATTTGCATGCAGGGTTTTTTTTTGTAATTATGTTTTTGTTTTTAGTTTTATTGGGGAATACTGGGGAGCAGTGTGTTTCTCCAGGGCCCGTCAGCTCCAAGTCGTTGTCTTTCAATCTGGTCGTGGAGGGTGCAGCTCAGCTCCAAGTCCAGTTGCCGTTTTCAGTCTTAGTTGCAGGGGGCACAGCCCACCATCCCATGTGGGAATTTGAACCGGCAGCCTTGTTGAGAGCTCACACTCTAACCAACTGAGCCATCCGGCCGCCCCTGCAGTGTTCTTTTGGAATGTTTCAGGTCATCTTCCCATTGTCTTCAGTATTCAACAAAAATAAGAGTAAAAAACTAGAATAGATTGTTCCTAGAATTCTATGACACGATGGTTAATTATTTCTAGAAACCAAATTCCCCACTGGATTCTACCTTTCTTGCTTTAGTCTCACTGAGCTCTAAAGCTTAGAGAACCAAGGTATTTGAGTTAGTGAATGGCATACAGGGACATCTATTAGAATGGCTGAAATCCAAACCACTGACAATACCAATTGCAGACATGGATGTGGGGCAACAGTAGCTCTCATTCATTAACTGTAGGAATAGAAAATGGTGCAGCCAGTTTGGAAGCAGTTTGGCAGTTTATTACAAAGCTAAACATGGTCTTACCATATGACCCAGCAATCACACTCCTACATATTTATTTAAAAATTTATGTCCATATAAAAACCTGCATGGGGGTGGCCGGATGGCTCAGTTGGTTAGAGTGTGAGCTCTGAACAACAGGGTTGCCTGTTTGATTCCCCCCCGGGCCAGTGAGCTGTGCCCTCCACAACTAGTTGAAGACAACGAGCTGCCGCTGAGCTTCCGGAGGGGTAGCTGGATGGCTCAGTTGGTTAGAGCGCGAGCTCTCAACAACAGGGTTGCTGGTTCAATTCCCACATGGGATGGTGGGCTGCGCCCCCTGCAACTAAGATTGAAAACAGCAGCTGGACTTAGAGCTTGGCTGTGCCCTCCACAACTAGATTAAAGGACAATGACTTGGAGCTGATGGTCCCTGGAGAAACACACTGTTCCCCAATAATTCCCCAGTAAAATTTATTTTAAAAAGCATGCTGCAAACTTGAACTTAGAAGGTACGAGGTATGATAAAAAAAATACGGTGAATCTTTTAAAAAAAAATTATTATAGTAAAAGACACATTGTCATTAATCCCCTCAAAATACTCCCCCTTGCTTCACACACACTTACCCCATCATTCTTGCCACTTTCTGAAGCAGTTCTGGAAGTCCTCTTTCCTGAATGTCTTTAGTTGCACTGATGTGGCTGCCTTGATGTCCTGAATCGATTCAAAACGTTTATCTGTCATGGTCATTTGACTTTGAGGAAGAGCCAGAAGTTGCATGGTGCCAGATCCTGCCAGATTCAGTGAATAAGGTGAATGAAGACACACCATAATGTTTTTATTTGACAGAAATTGCCGTACCAGAAACCATGTGTGACATGGAGCCTTTCCATTGTGGTCACAAAATATGGTGAATGCTGTTGCCTAGTGCCATCCAAAGGAAAGGCAGGGATCTTCAATACCAGAAGTGGTGTGTCAAACCTTAGTAACAGTGTTTCAACTTGTAACAAGTTTCAACTTGTTTGATGCAGTCAGATATGAACTATGGTTGAGAAAAGTGTGTTTTTAAAGTGTGCTGTCAATCATCCTCATCATAACAACAGTCCATGTCACACATCGCTCTGGTATACGGCAATTTCTGTCCAATGAAAACATTACAGTGTGTCCTCATCCACCTTATTCACTGGATCTGGCACCGTGCAGCTTCTGGCTCTTCCCCAAAGTCAAAATTATGCAGGACATCGAGGCAGCCACGACAGCGCAACTAAAGACACTCAGGAAAGAGGACTTCCAGAACTGCTTCAGAAAGTGGCAAAAACAATGGGATAAGTGTGTGTGAAGCAAGGGGGAGTATTTTGAGGGGATTAATGACAATGTATCTTTTACTGTAATCATTTTTTTATTTAGACATTTACCATATTGTTTGATTATGCCTCATATATATTTACATAAGGCACATAAGGGATCCACAGTGTTTTCTACTGAAATGTTGAGTGATTTAACTACTTGTAATGTGCTGGCTAGTGTGCTGGGGTTGGGAATGTGGCGCAGAATAAATCAGATCTAGTCTTGTTCTCAGTAAGCTTGCAGTGTAACTGCGGAGACAAACAGTTACAATATACAGCAATCAAGACTGTGATGGAAGAAGTACAGGGAGTTATGGGAACACCAATGTCAGGGCATCTGACTAGTCTAGGAGGGGTCAGAGAGGCTTCTTAGAGGAAGTGACGTCTAAGACGTGGCCTATAGCAGGGGCTGGCTAACTACAGTCTGGGGGCCAAATTCAGTCTGCTGCTGGCTTTTGTACAGCCTGTGAACTAAGAATAGTTTTTGCATTTTGAAGTGTTTGAAAAGAATCAAAAGAGATGAACATTTTGATATGTGAAAATTATCTAATATTCCATTTTCAGTGACCATAAATGAAGTGTTATCGGGATACAGCCACGCCCATGGCTGCTTTCGTACTATAATCGCAGAGTTGGATACTTGTGACTGAGACTGCATGGCCTGCAAAGTCCAGGACATTTACTCTCTGGTCCTGTACAGAGAGTTTGCTGACCCTTGGCCACAGGATTGGGTAGGAGTTAGCCATGTAAAGCAGAGTAAGGAAGTAAGTTTCTAATCGGATCTTTGTATAACTGCAGTAACGTTAATATACTTTGAGTATGGTGTTCAAGGAGGTAGGGGGCCAGAGGTGGGCAGGGTCCTGACTGGGAAGAGACTTGGCAGCCGTATTAAGGGGTTTGGGTTTATCTGATGGGGAGCGTTGAAAAGGTTTTAAGTGGTATCAGATTTCCTTTTTCAAAAATTCCTCTGGTTAGAGAGAGTGGGGTGAGAGCAGAGGCAAGGAGACCAGTTGAGGTTTTTGCAGTCATTCCGAGAAGTTGTTGGTAACCTGGACTAGTATCATGACAGTGGGGGTAGGGACATATTGATTTGAGAGGCATTTAGGAAGCAAAATGGAAAGACCTTAGTAATTCGTTGGAGGGATTGAAATATAATTTTTCAAATGATTGTGTTTCAAATGTAATGTTTCAACTGATTGTGTTTTCTTTTCAACTGCAAAGTTTGTTTGCTTTTTCTGGATCATATGAATGCATGGTTGAAAAGTCCATGTTTAGTAATAGTCTTCAGAGCAAAATTCTTCGGTGATGTTTCATGCCTCTGGTGCCCCTTGTAACTGGTGTATCGAAGCAGCATCTCTCTGTGGCCTGTTCATGCTGTTCCCTGTTGACAAGAGATCTGGCTTTTAAGGAGCAGAGCAGCTATTAGCAGATTAATTTTCCTTTTCAGATGACCTTGGTTTAACAACTTCCCCAAAGTATTTCTTTGTTGCATGTCCTTGGGCTCTGGTTTTCAAGGCAATTTGTTGACAGTGACAAGCGTTTCTCATTCTCAAGGGCTCTAGACCCTTTCCAGTTTTAGATCCCCGACTCTTGCCCTTTTCTTCCTTGGAAATGAAGTCTCGCTTACAGTAAATGGTAACCAGTTCACTATTATATATTTTATAATATGTTGTGTGGCTTTCAGAGTGCTTACTCAGCATGCCAGCTATTTGATCCCTGCAATAAACCTGTGAGGAATGCAGGACAGATCAGGTTACTGAGATTAGGAGAGGTGAGATGACTTGCCCAAAGCCAAAGGTCAACAAATAGTAGAGCTGGTGGCAGAACGCGCGGCTGTAGGTTTCACAGCTGAGTCTTGCTGAAATGCACTCTCTCTCCATGAAAAGGGAGTCAGACTCACTGCGAGAATTACGTTTTCAGCAGTAATGACATCCAGATGCAATTTTTTTGTTTTCTCTTTGTATGCTTTGTGAAAGCTTCATCCAGATACCAGCGTAGACCTTTTTTATGCTTTTGAGCAATATGTGGACTACCAATAATTCCTAGTACGATTTGGGGAACTGTCGTCTCTATATTAAAGTGTATGTAAGTATATTTTAATTCCTTCCCCCTTCCCGTAGGTGGTTCTCACTTTGATGATTTGAGGCCACATGGGAAAGGCCTGCTTGTGGACCAAAGCTCCCGGGGTCAGGATAAACCAGAAAACTTGCTCACAAGGTAATGCAGCTTTCCCTTCATTTGTACCTCTCATTAGAGAACTGAAAACATTACTGTGCATGATGTAAATTGTCCCAGGGTAGCTGGCCTAAGAAATGTTGGCTATTTATTGAGCACTTACGGTGAATGCCAGGCACCATGCACTTACGTGGATTATCTTATTTTAACCTGAGAGGTAGGTACCATTATTTTTTTTGTCTTACAGCTAAGGAAACAAGTGAAGAAGAGAGGTTATATAACTCACCCAATATCCGGAATTAGCAAGTAGCAGATGTAGAATTTGAAACTGGTAGTCTAACCCTACTTAGAAATGTGGATTAGAAACATTTCGATTTCTCACTCCCATTCTTTTAGGAGTTTTCTGACCCTGAAGATACTTTTTTTCCATTTTTACTTTTTTTTTTTTGGTCATGCTGTTATATTTAGGCTGTACTCTAGTGCCCCCTACCGATCATAGCCAGCATCATCTGGTCAAGATAAAACTTTCTTATTTGCGTCAATATTTTAATCATTCACTCAAGCAGCAATAAACAATCCCTGAACTTTAAATGTAGCTGGATCTATCATTCTCAATTCACCTTTGAGCCTTCTTGATATACATAGACACATTTTTACGCAGCCTAAATTAGTATGTACATGACAGTAGTAATACCAGACCCTTTTGTGGCACTTATTCAGTGTCAGAAATTGCTTCAAGTGTTTTATATATCTTATTTTATTAAATAATCTTCAGTGAAAGTTTCTTGAGCTAGTATTAGGATTCTGTTCATTAAATATGTCAAATTTTGCTTGACTTTAAATGTTAGCATTTGAATAACTTTTAGTATGACTATTAAAAATACACAAATAATTATGAAATAACAAATTTTCTTCTTGTCTTTTGATTTTGGATTATTCCTGTGGAATTGAGATACAGTAGAATTAAGTCAAAGGATCTGGATAGTTTTATAGTCTTGTTACGTGAGACACTAGGGTCCAAAAAGAACACTGTCAAATCTGGGTTCTAATCCATACTCGGGACCCCACTGTCCAGCTGGGTGAGCCAGCGATGATGCTGGACCTCATTTTTCTCATTTGAAAAATGAAGGGATTATCTTAGATTTTCTTCGAGGTCCTTTTCTGGTGTGAGATGCTATGAATTTATTATCAGAAAATCTCTGAACCAATGTCCTATCCATTCAACAACAAAAAATGTAATGAATTCCACATGGAAGTACTGTGTTGTAACAAATTAGTTTTGCTTTAGCCTCGAGTCTTCTGTGACTCAGATGCTTTTATGTGGAAACTTCTAGCTTTATTTTTATGTGTTTTGTCATGGCGGGCTCATCAAAATACAATTTGTTTGTTTGTTTGTTTTTCTAGACAGACTAAATCTAAATCTGAAATAACTGACATGGTTCGCTCCTCCACTATCACAGTCTCAGACAAGGCTCATATTTTAACAATGCAGAAGTTTGGGCTACGAGATACAATAGTGAAATCACGTCTAGTGCAGAAAGAAGAGGATTATACCTACATTCAGAACTTCAGGTAACTGACTGGGTCTTAGACTGTTTTCAAAGCAAAATGACCATTCATCTCTCTGCAATTCTAGCACTTCCTCTCATACTCTGGATTTGGAAGCAAAATTTTCTAAATGAGTGATTCCTTTCATTCTTCATTAGCAGACATTTATTGTGTGCTTTTTCTGGCCAGGCACTGTGGTATAATGGGAGGGACACAAGTAATTACAGAAATAGTTGAAGAGCTAAATGAGTACAGAAGAAGGAACGATACCCTGATTTTTGTGTATCCCTTGTTCATTCTGGGCCTTTGAAGAAAGTCATTTAAATTGAAGTTAGTAGAATGAAGTTAGTGTTTGGTAATCTTTTTAGACAGGATTACTGAAAGTTAAATGAATGAAGGTTGCAGGATTTTGCTAGATCTTTTTAAATCATTGCATTGTGCCTATAAGACAAAGTAACATTGCTTCTAGGGATAGAAATAGTCAATTAGGGTGAACACTGCTGTTGCTTTCCTTCTGGAAGTAATTACCATGGCACTTGCCATTTTTTCCATTTCCATAGCATACACGTGGTAAAGAATCATTTTGTGGATTACAGCTCTCTAATGGCTGTTAAGGCTAAATAGGAATGTTCAGAGGAGGCCTGTACTGTCTGAAGTTACCACAAAAGCAACAAATATCACGACAGACTGCAAGCCAACCCTTGGTGCCCCAGTCCTTGGTCTAGGTTAGATGTGACATTTCTTGTGTCTTAAAATTCCACTCCAGAGAGACGGAAAACAGCATAAAATGCTTTCTCCTTTCATCTCCCTGGTCCTCCTGAGTGACTGATTGATTCTCTTTGGTGACAGGTTTTTTGTGGGCACATACAATGTGAATGGACAGTCCCCCAAAGAGTGCCTCCAGCCTTGGCTAAGCCACGGTATCAAGCCCCCAGATGTATACTGTGTAGGGTGAGTGCTTCTCTTCTGTCACCTCTGCATCCTGAGGAATGTTATGGCTGTGGGTGAAGGGACGAGGACATGAATGTATACCTGAGTCTTCCCGGCAGGTGAGGGAATTGAGAAACGAACACTGGCTTCATGACAGCTGCTTCTCTGTGTGATGTTCTTCCTCATAATAAATAAATTCCTAGCACTGGTAAAGCGATGTGCTTGGCATTTAAATGCTAATATTTCATTTTTAGTGCAATCCTCTGGGAAGATCACTGCATCTTGAACTGACTTTCATTACTTAGACATTTAGCCCTCTGTTGGTCACAAAGCAAAAATATCTTTTGCTATAGAAGGAAGGTTAGCTTTAAAAAAAAAAAAAAGCCCCATCCTTCAGTCCTTTTTGTTTCACTGTTACTATCCTCCTACCCCTCTCCTGGGCATTATTCATGGGGAGGGGACAGCAAAGAAGCTTGTATGGTAAAGTGCAAAGAGCCTAGAATTGGAATTTATGTAGACCTAGGTTTGAACCCATTTGCCACCTGGTGCTTGTATGAACTAGTGATCTCAGATGTAAAATGCGGACGCTTCCAACTACATCACAGGCTGGTTATGAAGAAGAAACGGGCTGCTGCTTGAGAAAACACTGGTAAGTTCCTTAACATTTAGACTCTACGTGTTTGTTTTTCTTTCCTCTTGAGGGTCCTGCAGTTTAGCTAGAAAGCTAGGATTTACACACCTAAACCAATCTGAGAATGTGTCATCCTGCACATTGCCTTTCTCTACTATCTGACTGATTGCTTCTCCTGATAGATTCCAGGAGCTCGATCTGAGTAAGGAGGCCTTTTTCTTCCATGATACCCCAAAGGAGGAAGAGTGGTTTAAAGCTGTATCAGAGAGTCTTCATCCAGATGCCAAGTACGTAAAGGTAAGAGAGGAGTCAGGGACCTTTGAATTACAGGTCGCCACGAAGGGAAATTCTAAGACAATATTTCACTGTTTCCATCAGCCAGGCCTCACGATCGTGCTGTTTTCAGTTCCAGGTCCTCCAAGAAGAGGCGCCTCTGGGTGGGAAAGATGCAGGTCCTAGCTCTTGGAGGCTGTTTAGGTTTTCGTGTAGCATAATCAGTGAGGCAAACAGGTCATGCATTACCCAGGGTCCCAGTGTGGAGAAGGAGCTGCAGTAATACTCCCAGTCAGCTTTGAGGCCACTTTTCCTTTGGGATATTTACTCCCAGTTTTGACTTCTATTCCATGCCATGACTTGCATGTTTGGCTTTGTTTTCCAGGTGAAGCTCATCCGACTGGTTGGGATTATGTTGCTGTTGTATGTGAAAGAGGAATACGCAGCGCACATCTCAGAAGTGGAAGCGGAGACTGTGGGGACGGGAATCATGGGCAGGATGGTGAGTTCTTGGCTGGGGTGTTTGGCGCGCAGAGGGCCCTGGTCCCTAAGGTTTCAGCTCTGCTTCTCAGGATACCGTGACTGCAGGGGTCCCGGGTTTGGGCTGCCGGTGTTACTAGATGCACTGTGCCCTCAAGCAGGGCTAGATCAAGCAGACCATTTAGAAATCGTGTTTTAGTGAGTGGCCGGCTGATTTGCCAGCTCACGTGTGTCCCCGTGTTTACGCCGCACTAGAGCCTCTGGTTGACCCTCCCATCTAATCCATGAGATCGGTTGCAGAAACTATGTTGTGTCATCAAAGAAAGGAAAGAATGCTGATAAGAGGTTTGTCGTTTCCTCTTCTTGATGCTATGAAGCCCTGCTTTTAGGTTCTATGGCAACAGCTCAGCTTCCTGTGGAGAAGGGAGGGCATGTGGTTGGCCTGTGACGTAGTGAAAAGTGGACTCAGCTTTGCCATGGCCTGGCGAGTCGTTCTGCCTTCTTGGATTTTTCTTACTTATACAAGACAATAACACTTTACTTACCTCACAGGATTGTTATGAAGACTAATGAACAGAAAACATTTAGAAAGTTCGCGGGTTTCAATGACTGTGCCACAATTAAGGTGTGAATTGGATGTTTTGGGCTTCTTATCCTAGGGGAACAAAGGAGGAGTGGCAATCAGGTTCCAGTTCCACAACACGAGCATCTGCGTTGTGAATTCTCACCTGGCAGCCCACACAGAAGAGTATGAGAGGAGGAACCAGGACTATAAAGACATTTGTTCTCGAATGCAGTTCTATCAGGTGGATCCAAGCCTTCCCCCTCTCACCATCAGCAAGCACGAGTGAGTCTGGGCTGCTTCCCTCAACGGTTCACTGTGCCTGATGTGCAGAGCTGTGGGCCCTCTATTTTGTTAGGGAGTTAACTGGGGGAGGCTTGCCACTGCTGGACTGGGAACTCTAGCCACCTCTGGCTTACCCGTGGATGATGTCCCTTGGAAATGTTTAGTTTCCTAACGTACCACCTGGCAGACCGCTAGGATCATTCTCAAATCATTTGTCCTTGGAAAATATGTACGATTTATTTTAATATGCATCTGCCTTGATACACAATCATAAGGAAAACAACTAATGAGAGAGCATCTCAAACCCAGGTTGTAGAAGTGTGTTTTAGGATTTTATACGTCTGTTCTTTCCAAAAGCATATGTAATTGAAAATGACTGCATCTGTCTGCTTTTACTTAGTCTTTTATACCTCTTGATTCAACTTTATAAAGCTATAGTTGCAGCTGCTTGGAGCATCTTGTGCTAATTTTTGTCTATTCTCTTTATTTTGTTTATCTCTAAAACTTCCTACATGTCTAAATTCAAGGTAAATTAGAATGTCAGACTGGACAGTAACACTTGAAGCTTTTTCCACTTATTTTATAAAGAGGAAGAAGCCGCTGGGGCCATGGTGTCTGCCACATACAGAATCAAGCCTCTAATTCCGCCTGCTGCCATAGTGGAACTGTCTTGAGCTCACTGGTGTTCGGGAAGCTGACAGGATGGCTTTCCTTTTCCAGGGAACCTATGAGGGAGTGTGTCTTCCGTTCTGCTGAGCCTGCCACATTCTAGTTCGTGAGGTTGCAGCTTGCATGTCAGTTTGTCTGCTTCTGGCTCGTGGAGGCATTTATTTTGATGCGTGTAGACTGCTGTGACGATTCTCTTAATGACTTGGTTGTCGATGTCTGATAGAGCCGTATTGGACTGTATGGGATGTACGATGTCATCTAGGAGTGTTTAGTTATCTTTCCCCCAAAGCATCAGGTGTAATAAAACACCGGTCCCACTCTGCAGAAAGAGCCAGCCCATGCTATGGTGGTGGTTAAACCCAGATTCCCCTGTAAAGGTGGAGCTTTGTTTCAGAAGAACTCACCTCTAGAAACAAAGGCTGAGAGTGTGCTTTGTGGCCTGGAGTGTGCATGGGGCAGAGGCGATGTCACGGCATCATCTAGTTTGGGGTCCCTGGGTGATTGACATGACTCCCAGTACTTGATCGTTTTGCCTCTTCCCAGGACTGAAGTAAATGATTGTCTTGCTTTTAGATCTCATTAGACTATCTTTCCAACTGTCTAACAATAAAATAGTCAAGGAGACCTCAAGGTGGTTTATAATGAACTAGGACCCAGATAACTGAGTAAGCGGCATGTTAGACATAGTGTTCAGTGGGATGACAAGAGAAAAAGGTTTCTTGAGCAGCTGAGTCACTTCTCCACCCAGCTCCCAAGAATCAGCCTCACGGTCCTTATGGCAAAAGCTCACTGGATGAGACCGGTAAAGTTCCTACTAAACCCTGTGGACTTTGTGCTCTGTCCTCACAGTGTGATCTTGTGGCTGGGGGACCTCAACTACAGGATAGAAGAGCTGGATGTGGAAAAAGTGAAAAAGCTCATCGAAGAGAAGGACTTTCAAACCCTGTATGCGCATGACCAGGTATAGATGGCCCCCGGTGCCCTCTCAGGCAGTTGTCCCCACACTGTGAGGGAACAGAAAAGCCTGGCTTCCAAACCCTCAGCCTCTTCTTCCTTGGCCTGGGAGGTTTCCCGGAGGAGCTAATGTCCAGTAATGTCTTTCCTTCATCTGCATTTCTCTCTTTCATAGCTGTCACCCTATTGGCTCGTCCCTTGAGGCTCCTAATCTCCCTTGGGAGCAGGGGCGTGTTCTGTCTCTCTGTCTGGCATGTGCTCATTCATTCATTCAAGCTAGGACTAAAAGTGTACCAAGCTTCTCATAAAGCAGACACTCGGTACATTTAAAATGATTTATTAATTTTTTTGGATGTACCTCCTGCTCTCCTCTCCTTCCTCTCCCCAGACTTGTCCAGTGTGAATGACAACTCTTTTTCCTGAGTGGCTTTTTTTTTGCTTCCAATGGGAATCCGCTCTGTCACCTGCTTTTCTCCCACCATTGTCTGGATTAGAATTTCTGTCTCAGAGCATCAGCCATTTCATAGGACAAGAGATCTGTTTCTCTTGGACTTTGTTCAGGCTGTTCCTCAGTAGATTTAAAAACTGCTTGAGTGTTCAGAATTGTTCAGAATGTACAAGTCCGTTTTCTTTTTAGTCTCTTCCCCCCTTTTAATAACCTTAGTATTTATTAGTCTAAATCATTCTTCCTTGCTTGCTTTTCTGGTCTTTCTTCAAGTAATAGTACCTGTTTTGTGTGTTCACTGCATGCCAGGTGGTTTTAAGGCCTATATATACCCATTCAAGAAGCAATAGCTTACATTAATACTTAAGTTTTTATTATTTTCTGTTGCTTTTGCTTTACTAGTTTATATTAGGAATTCACATTTTGAGGAATTTAGCAACTGTTGTGTCCAACATTAGAGCTAACAGTTATTTACCAGCCCACTTAGTGCCAAGCTGGGTCTTCCAGGGGGAAGCTGAGCACCTGTGGTTTTTATCTCTTGCTGAGTGAGTGATCTGGAAGGCACTCCTAGAATTAGTGTGCTAGGAAGGATGTTGGCTATTGTCATAATGTGTCAGGCACTTTTCTAACTTGACAGTTCATTTTTCCAACTATCCCGTGAGACAGATTAGATTATAAATCCAAAATTTACAGATGGGGAAACCGAGGCACACAGCTTCCTTCAGTTCATATAACTCATTGGACCAGTTCCTTTAAAAAATGGTTTTCATTTAAATTTAATTCATAACTGTTTTGGTGTACTTCTACTATATATCTTTCCATACATGGAAGTTCCCCTTTGCTTTTAGACCGTATCTTTCCAGACCTTTTTCTATGCAGTTTTATCCCTCTGCATAATTGGAACAACTTCATACAGATGAAGTGTTTCATACCTAGAAAGAAAAAATTCTAGGTCTGTTGGTACCTAATCCTCTTAGGGACGTCTCAGAAGATGGTACTCAGGCGCCTTGGAGGCAGGTGACTCTTGTAAAAGAGCCTTCAAAACTGTGTAACAGGTGACAGAATGATCAGCTTGCTCCTCTTCCTAGAAGTTCGTTAACTCCAGATCTTGTAGAATGGCTTTCTCATGGGCCTTTCCTTTTAGCTTAGTGTTCAAATTTCAGACTGATTTCCTTTCGTTTGCTAAGTTTTGACCTTTTTATTCTGACATTATTTTTTCTTCCATGGTTTTGTATAGCTGAAAACTCAGGTGGCAGCAAAGGCTGTCTTTGAAGGCTTCACAGAAGGCGAGCTCACGTTCCAACCTACCTATAAGTATGATACTGGCTCTGACGAGTGGGATACCAGGTAGGTCAGGAAGTTGAGCAAATGGAAACCCAGAAATTTAGGGAAGCCCTTGCCCTACTGGCCCTAAAGAAAACGGGTTTCCTGTGACTTTTTCCCCATGTTTTGCATCCTGGTCAAACATTTTCTCTCCGTATCTGCTGATGAAGCAACCTGCCTTCCTCGATGTTTTCTTTGTGACTGCTTTAGCCGTTGTCCCATGATAATTCTTGAGACTGACTTACTTTTCAGCTATGCTTAATATGATAAGATGATTCCAACTAACTTAGATTGTACTTGGTCGTTACATATTTTTTATTAGTGCGTGTGCTATGCCATGCCCTATTACATACGTTTTACTTATATTGTCTCATTTAATCTTCTCAGCAACCTGTTGAAATAGGTATGATTATTCTCATTTCATAGATTTGGGAACTGAGGCATTGAAAAATTAAAGAGCCTCCCAAGCAGGAAAGTGTAGAGCCAGGATTTGAACCCAGGCAGTAGGAATTCAGAGCCTGTTTTAATCACCGTCTTTTAAGGACCATAGCGTACTTACTCTCAGATTGCCTTATGACTCTTACCTCCTCCCCATAGGAGGATAAAGAGCAGAGAATCATTCTGAGTGGTGTTTTGGCTTTGAGCTTTCTCAGTTATTTTGGCTGATACACAGGCTGCATGTTATCTCGTGGTGGGCCCGAATCACTCCTGCCCTCTCATATCACGGGCTTGCATGGACTGGAAGCCTCTGCCCCGTCATTCCCCAGTTGAGCCAGGGTGCTAGCCAGGCAGTGGGTGCCACTGTGCCTGGGAGGGCCCCCAGTGTGGACTTTGCATTTCAGTGAGAAGTGTCGCGCTCCTGCCTGGTGTGACCGGATCCTCTGGAAAGGCAAGAACATCACTCAGCTGAGTTACCAGAGCCACATGGCCCTGAAGACCAGTGACCACAAGCCGGTCAGCTCAGTGTTTGACATTGGGGTAAGTGGGCAGCTGATGCCTGTTGTAATCGTTCTGTAGGGAATAGGTTCTCACAACCAAGACCATTTTTGTCTTTCTGGTCTCCTCCTCCCCCCTTCACTGTAAGGAAGCGCCTTTACAAGTTGTTTTAATTTCAATTTAATTCATAATTGTTTTGGCATACTACTACTATATGTTTCTACATACATGGACGTTTCCCTTGGCTTTTAGGACTGAATTTTTCCAGACCTTTTTCTATGCATTTACAAATGTATGTCAGTATTCTGCTTGTACATATAAGATAGAGGGTGCTTTTCGTTTTTTGTAAAAGAGGTGATATTATGCATTTGTTTCTGAGAACATTTCCCCCTCTCCCCCACTGACTATGTCTCAGGAGATCTTTCCATGTCAGTAAAGGTAGGGCTCCCTCGTCATTATTTTTAAAGGCTACAAAATATTCCATAGAACGGATAAACCATAACATATATATTGGTCATCATAAGTTGTTTACAGTTTTGCTATTATATACAGTGCTATAGTGACCACCCTTCACATACATCTTTGTTTAGTGTATTTCTATAGAATGAAATTCCTAGAGGTGCAATTAGAGGTTCAAATAAGCATGTATTTTAAATTTATTAGATCCTGCTAGATTATCCTCCCAACCGTCCTTACCATCTGACACTTCTACCAACCATGTATGAGCTTATTTTCTCATACCCAGGCTAATAATTAGGTTTTATCAATCTTTTCAATTTCTACCAACACAATGAGCCAAAAGAAAAAGATATTTCATTATTTTAGATTACATTTCCCCGATTACTAGTGCAGTTGAACATCTTTTCATTTATTTATTCTCTATTTATATCACTTCTCCAGTGATTTTGTGTTTCTTTATATTATCTATTTTCAAGGGTGCAGGTAGAGACATATCAGAATCTATGAGGGTGTGGACGGTTTGAAAAAAATGCCTAATGAATGTTATAATTAAAGTTTTATTATTGGAAAATGACAAACTGTGTTTATAATTCAAAATACAGACGGGAAAACCTGACAACATCTTCTTGGCTGATGGAGCAGAGGTTACAAAAGCTTGAGAAATGCTGCTTGCTTGTCTTTTATTTATTTATTTATTTATTTAAGAAATGCAGCTTTAAATCAAAGCCTTAGAGAAGTTTCTCACTGTAGGTCTATTGGCAGCAGCAAGCAAAGCAGAGCTAGGTAGTGAGCATCTTTCTACCCTGGGCCTGAGACCTGGCACAACTGCCAGCCACGCTTTCACTCCCTCATCTTCTTTCTGCTAATCAGGAAGCAGTTGATTTTACCACAAGCTTTGCCTCTGGGGGACCCTTCTACCACTATTGTTAATTGGATACTTTGTTAGTTAATTACATCTATTTAGTCTTTATGTGTTGCTGTCAATTGCTATTTCCCAATGCCAGGAATGTCCTCCATACTGAAAAAGAAGAAATGAGCAGAAGCCATGGCACTCAGTCTCTGCTGTTTCCCTTCCAGGTGAGGGTTGTAAAAGAAGAGCTTTACCGGAAGACTCTGGAGGAGATTGTTCGTTCCCTGGATAAGATGGAAAATGCCAACATTCCTTCTGTGTCCCTCTCCAAGCGAGAGGTAGGAAGGACATGTTAAGAATATTGACATCAAGCTCTTCTATTTGTAGAACTTAAATCTCATCTCCTAGGGCTCAGAATTCCAGGAGGCACCTGTCAGACTGCCGGACTCAAGTCTTTCTTGACAGGCTGCTTCTCGATAAAGTGAAGCTGATGGTGCTAGCTGAGAAGAAAGGGGCTTCTGGGGTGGTAATCCAGAAGTTACACCTGGCCCTGTTCTCTCCTGATCTTCTAAGCCGGAAGCCTTTAACCTTTTGTGGCCCATATATTTCACCCACACACAGGCTATTTATGAGTTACCTAATGGCATAGGTGATCCAAATGTGTTGTTTGATTTTAGTATAACTGGTGTACATTCTTGCATTGGGTTTGTCTTCCTACTGATTGCTTTGCTTTGAGATTAAATTGAGTCAATTTCTTGGGTATGCATGAGTTGATGGGAGAGAAGGCAGTACAGAAAAGCAGTGGGTATTGGGAGAAGGCAAGTTAGAGCTAAAGATTTTTCATGGAAGAGCCACAGCGTAGATCATTCAGAGTTGACCATACCAAGAAGTCAGTCAAATGGGGATTTACGGTGAGGATATTTTTAATGCCTTAAATGACCAGTTACTTGGTAGGATGAGCTAGGTTTTCATGTTTGGGGTGGAATTTGTGAAGTGCGTTTAGGAGATCGTCTTTGGGTATAGAAGATGTAAACTTCAATTCCTTCAGGACATTTATTTATAAAACAGTATGAGTTCTTTGTGGCGTTTGTGGGTTAAACACAGACAGCTGGTCTTGACAGTGGTAGCTGTGGCCTCCCAGGTCAATACTTAGAGCACAAATGTGATTTGAAAGCGGTGGTCCTTCATTTTCTTTCCAGAAGGGGCAAGGATTGCCCAGTTGGGCTGTCTGGGCAGGTTGCTGGGAAGAGGGCACTGGTCTGACTGGTCCCGGGCTTGTTCCCAGTTTTATTTTCAGAATGTGAAATACATGCAGTTGCGAGTCGAATCCTTTACAATTCATAACGGACAAGTGCCCTGTCAGTTCGAATTCATCAACAAGCCTGATGAAGTGTCTTACTGTAAGCAGTGGCTGAACGCCAACCCCAGCAAAGGGTTCCTCCTGCCAGGTGAGGCTTCTGTTCCCAGGTTCCTGGTTACTGGTTTGGGGAATACTCTACCCTGTCTTTGCTCATTTTCCTAAAATAAGCTTTTTGTTTCTCAGTGTTTTATTGTCTGTTTGAAACTTTTTAAAAGCCCTGTGGATGAACCATCCATAAATCAAATATAAAAGAGTGAGAAGCATGAATTCGGTTTCAAAAGCATTCTCAGTCGTGTATTTGTTCCCTAATTTCACAGAAAAGGAAAACATAAGCTTGCCGTGCAGCAAGTGATGCTGCTAAAAGCATCATGTTCACTGTCTGCTTCACCATAATCAACTCCCCAAGTATCTGCTCTTGTGGGGAAAGATAATGGGGTAGTAATCCAGAAGTTACACCTGGCCCTGGAATGCGCCATCCATGTCTTTCCCTTAACTTCTCCTTTGTACTCGCGTTGTGCTACATGGCAGAGGGATTACGCCTGATTTGCGGACAATTTACAGGCTGATACTTGCATTATATTTTCTACGGGATCAAGTGTCTTCATCTGACCTGGCTCAGGGCAAGCTCTTTGATCCATGCCTTTTTATTGTATTAATAATTTCTAGCTTGAGCTGTGCTACTCAGAACTTGGATTTCACAGCAGTTGCCTATTCCCATTTTTGTTTGTTGTTTTCATGTTCCCACTTGGACGGTAAACTCCTTGTTCACAGTGTCTCCTGAATGCTGAGCACTTAAATACTTGTTGGTGGGCTGATACCTCTTCTTTTCTTTCTCTAACCCTTTATGCCTGACCCTCTTCCCTCCGACCTTCTTTCCCCTTTTCCTCTGGGCCTCCCACCAGCCAACACTGCTTTTAAAATTTTTCTTCAGATGCTGCCATGGATATTGAATTGGAGCTATTTGTAAATAAGACCACGGCTACAAAGCTCAACTCAGGTGAAGACAAAATTGAGGACATTCTGGTTTTGCACTTGGACAGGGGAAAGGATTACTTTTTGTCAGTGTCTGGGAACTACCTGCCCAGCTGCTTCGGAACTCCCATTCATACATTGTGCTACATGAGGGAGCCAATCTCGGACCTGTCGCTTGAAACTGTTAGAGAGCTGGTGAGTTACGTGCCACAAGGAAGTATGTAGAAGTGTATAGCAGCAGCCAAGCCAGCCAAACAAGATATTCCTATGCCTGCCTTCCCAGGGACCTGAGAATTCTTCAGCCTCCCTAGAGCTGGCTTACTGTATCAGCTAGACTGCTGTGAGACAAACCCCCCAAAATTGTAGTGGTTTAAAACAATGAGTTACTGCCTCTTGTGACTGTGAGTTTCCAGTGTGGCTCTTCTGCTGTCTTGCCTGTTTGTGCCATTGCAATCAGATGGTGGCAAATGTGAAGCCAGCCCAGATTCCAGTTGATGGAAAAGCTGCAAAATGTTGTGGCTGTTTTTCAGTCTTTCATACGTAGTACATTAGAGAGACTCAGCCCTGGGTACTAAGATAATGACGGTTCCCTGGCCCATGATATTATTCCTTTTTTGTTGTTGTTTTGATCATCACTTGGTAGTTTATTATTCCAAACTAAATTTTCTGAGATCTAAAAGGCTCCTAGGGAGACAATTCTAACACAAGGAAGCCAGTTTGAAGCAGATTCATGGTAATATGCATGTTTCCCCCTCAGTGCATTTTTAAACGTAGGTGCTCTTGAACCCCATCGTCGCCATTGTATAGATGAAAACAGGGGCCCCATAGGAGAGTGGCTTGGTCACATGGCAAGTTAACATTGACCTGGACCTTGCACTCTGGTTTTTGGACTCTGTTTTCGCCCGACCACACTCTCTCTCTCATTCTGACAGTGAAATGCTATAGGCAGGAGTTTTTTCTGTTTCACCTGGTTCATTAGAACTTCTTCCCATAACCCACTCCCAGTTCTAAAAAATCATCTTTGTACTTTGTGCCACCCAATTTTATTTGACTGTGGAATGTTTTGCTTAGGGGCATTGAAATGCTTCCCTTCCCTTGCTGTCACCATATCACATGTTCTCCTGAAGCCAGCCTGGCACAAGTTCCACTGGTGGGGCTTCTTGTCATGCTTTTTATTTCTTTTCAGACTCTGATGCCACTATTGATTGAAGATGATGGGAGCCATTTGGAGAACCCCCTGGAAATCCCTAAAGAGCTCTGGATTATGGTTGATTATCTGTACCGAAATGCTGTCCAACAGGTGGGTGGTGGTAAAGCAGTCAGACGTGATTGAGACCAGGCTGCCTTGAGAAAGAGCATCAGCCTCAGGAACATTTGACGTAAGAGCCTTTTACCCCAGGGCACCTGTGGAACACTGTTCTTCCCCCAGGGAGTCAATGAGGGATAAGTAGGTTCATAAATAGGTCCCTATGGGACCCTGATTTTACATACAGTGCTTGATTACCCCCAAGGGAAGCAGCCTTGCACAGGATGGCCTTCCCAGCACAGTGCGTCCCCTTCCTTGGCCTCCGGGGTTCCTCAGGTAGAAAGCCATCTGGAGACTTCTCAGGATGTCAGCCGGCTATCCTTTTGAGGAACTTTCCTCAGCTTCTGAGAATGGGAGGGGCTAACTTGACAAGCCAGCCAGAGGCAGGGGACCAGATGTAATTCCCGAGCCATGAGTCAGGAGATCTGAGTTCTGTAGTGACTTGGGCAAGCTTCATGAGATCAGATTGGCCAGTTTCACTGACTCATTTATATACGTTCCAGGGAGATGAAGCAACATACATTCTGGTGATATTCTCTTTTCACTTTTTCCCCCTCACATTTATTGAGTGTTAAAATTCACACACCATTCTAAGTGTTTTATAGCATCGCCTCATTTAGTTCTCACAGTAGCTCTCAGATGAGGAAACAGATGCCCAGATAGGTTAAATAACTTGATCAAGATCCCAGAGCTGATTAAGTGGGAAGGATTGAAGTTTGAACTCAGGGGGTCTGACTATAGAAGTCACATTCTTAAGTACTGTGCTCTTCTGCCTTCTCTGTAGAGTTCCTTCTAAGTATAGCTTTTGAGCAATACACATAATACTGTTATTATTAACACAGTTATATGGAATTAAGTCATTTTACTAAATGAATATAAAGTACTCTGGGACTACCGGAAATACCTTTATTGTCATAATCCTGTTTTCACAAAGCACTAAGGTGCCTTTCAGTTTTCTCCGTCTTATAAATGATATAATTTCTTCAGGTTTTCCTTTTTCTGGTTAATCCCTCTATAACACCGCAGGAAACATAGCTGCTTTTGAGTCTTGCCTTATATTGAATCTTATTGTGTGTGGTACTCCCTACCCATAGTTTCATAATAGATGTCTTATCACTCTGAAGACCTGTTGTGGGAGCGTGCCTGGGAAGGCCTGCAGATGAATTATTACTCATTAGCCAAAATCAGATTGTCTAGCAGGGTATGCAGAGGCCTCATTACACTGCTGCTTTTTGTTCTCTGCATTGCTGATTTTCTAAGAATATAATTATTTTATGACTTTTTTCTCTTTTGCAGGAAGATCTGTTTCAGCAGCCAGGCCTAAGGATGGAATTTGAGCATATCAGGGACTGTTTGGATACTGGAATGATCGATACCCTCAGTAATCGCCGTATCCTTCAGATGTGTGTGCGTGTGAGAGAGAGAGAGAGAGAGAGAGAGAGAGAGAGAGAGAGAGAGAGAGAGAGGGAGAGAGTATGAGAGGCGAGAGAAAGGAAAGAATATAGAGGGTTCCAAAACAATGTATACACATTTTAAGAAAGGAAAGAGCTGTATTAAAATTGCAATACTCAATATATACCAATAACAAAAGATGAATACATGTCATGTGTTTACACATTTTTGGAACCGCCGGTATTTTAAGGCTCAAATCAGATACTGTGTCCTCAGCTATCATGTTCTTCTTAAAGTTTACCTAGAGAAGACTTTACAACTTTAAGCAGCCAATATAGCGGGAACTCAGGAGGGCCCAGCTAAGCTGACAAACAGCTTGGCCCCTTCAAGGTGTCAGGCTGGCGTCCTAGCTCTGAGCAGAAAGCCTGACTGGGCGGGCAGCACTTCTGGCATGTGCTCGCTCCTGGGCCTTTTCCTAACCATGGGCAGCAGCATCACCTACCTGTTCCTTAATGATGGGCCAAAAGCCATTAGCAATCATTCCGTAGCCGAAGCCTTGCTGCTTTTCCTGGAAAGCCTGCCAGAGCCCGTCATCTGTTATAGTGCCTACCATAACTGCTTGGAGTGTTCTGGCAACTACACAGCAAGTAAACAGGTGAGGGGAAGCATTGAGCATCAGCGGACACATGTTGCAGCCCCAGGCTTCATGGAGCCTGTGGGGACAGTGATCGCAGCCCCTCAAATGAAGTGTCTTAGAAACGTAGTTCCGTCTCTTCCCAAACCTGTTCTTCTCATGTCCTTTTTTTCTTTTAATGGCGTCACCCTCAATTGCAGTGACTCAACCCAGAAACCTGAGTCATTTCTGACTCCTGCAGTCTTTACCTCCCACATACCCAGTCCCCTTGATCTGTCACCCATCTTTTTTTCTTCATTCTTATTCCACTTACCTTGGTTCAAAACTCTGCATTCGGCCTCTCCCTCTGCTGATTTGTTTTGCATACTGCCATTAGATTGTGTTGTAAAGCTGTCATGGTACTGTTGGTCAAAAACCATAATTGGCTCTCTGTTGCCATTGATTGTCTTAAATATTCAAGACTTTTTATGATCTACTCTAGTTGCTCACATATATAACAGACCTTAGCAGAATAATCTAGAAAGCCTGCTAATAATACAGGTCCTAGAGCCTCAGCCCACATCCACTGAATTGAAATCTCTTTTGGAATATATTTTGTACAAGCTTCCCAACTGATTTTGATATGCAGATAGCTGGAGTACTCATTGAATTCTAGCCTGATGCCTTCCAGGCCTAGTGCCTGTTCAAACAGTTGTGCTTCTGCCAAAAATGACTTCTTAAATGTGTTCTTTCTCCTTACCTCACTGTTTCCTTCACACTTTCTTTTGCCCTAAATGCCTAGTCCTTACCTCTATAAGTCCAATTTTGTCTTATATTCAAGACCCAACTAAAATTCCTCTATTCCCTTAAGTCTTTGGAGAGCACATAGAAGTTTGACATCTAAATTCATGTAGCACTTGATCTGTGCTTCTCTCCTGGCACTTGTGCCAAGTGGTAAATGATCAAGGTCTTCTGTGCATAGTCTTATTGATGTACTTGGATCATGTACTCAGTTGCTGGAATATAGCAAGCACTTGACAAATAAATGAATGAATGAAAAGATAAATCCCAGTTTTCTCTCTTTCAGGTCATTTCTACTCTCCCCACATTCCACAAAAATGTTTTCCACTACTTGATGGCATTTTTGCAAGAACTGCTGAGAAATTCAGCAAAAAATCATTTGGATGAGAATATTCTAGGTAAGCAACCAAATGTCTGTTGCCAAGAGACGCATTATGAGAAAAATATCATTGAGGAAGGTCCCAAGTCCACCGTAGTAAAACTTAAATCTCAAGCCCTCAAATAGTTTTTTTAAAGCAGAAAATTTGCTTCTGGGCCCCTCTCCCACTCCTAACAACACAAGAATAAGTAGTACATTCTTTTGCTGAATTGTTTGTTTTCTGTGTTTTTCATGCAGCTAGCATATTTGGCAGCTTACTGCTTCGAAACCCAGCTGGTCACCAAAAGCTTGAAATGGTAGAGAAGAAGAAGGCTCAAGAATTTATTCACCAGTTCCTCTGCAACTCACCCTGAGCCTGTCTGTCTCTTCTATTTTACCTGAGGCAGTCAATTACCAGTCCCACCTGTTTCAGTTCAAGAGTGACCTTAAGAGGATGTGAGGCCACTTGGGAGCAAGAATGGCAACTGCCTATTTCCCGAGCCCAGGTCGTCCTTCCCCACCATGGCTCACACTCAGTGCTCAGTGCTGTGAGTTGTGAGGACATGGGGTGGGGGCGGGGAGAATCCACCACAATAAAACTGACATTCAGATGTTCAACTTTAGTTATTTAACACAGATAGAGCTCTATTTTTTTTTTAAATTTTAAAAATGTATAAGTAACTGCACTTGTGCTCACTTTGCCTACCTCCAGTGCATAGTCAGTGCCTTCCCTGTAGCCTGGGCAGAGCTCCCCATGATCAGATATTTGAACAAACTGGAGTTTTGAAGGGAGAATGAGTTGGACAGCAAGAACACAAGTGGAAGCTGCTTGGATATACAGGCCACAGCCATCCCAGATGCTTCCAGCACTCCGTCTGAGGATATATGTATATGTATATGGAAGCCTTACCCCCTTGCCTACTCAGATGTGGCTCAAAAACTCTGGGGCTGGTCACTCAGCCTCTGACGGCAATTCAGTGGCTTGAAAATGAAAATACTGAAGAAATTTGGTGTTCTGGTGAAACAAGTGGGATTTTTCTGGGCAAACTGTATATGATGCATCCCCTCTCTTATATGTGTAATATATTTTAATGATAAATGTATTTTTAACAGTGGTTATTTGTATGTTTTTATCTCTTAAGTGATGGCAGCTCTCTGCAGCTGGACCTTTGTGGCTTAAGCATTGGGGCAGCTAGTCAGGGGCCAAAGAAATATTTGCTTGGCTTCTGGTGGGTACAGTCACTATTTCCATTTGTCAAGCAAGAGATGGTACAGGCATGGCCTGAACCCCCTGACCCCCGATCTAATCTCTGGGAGCTGTTGCAGTGAATACTCCAGAGAAGTAGCTTAGGGTAAAAACACGCAGTGGCTACTGGGGAGTTCTAACAGCTAGATCTTCCAAGGATTTAGAAAAGACAGGAGCATAACGAAGACACAAGCAAAATAGCTTCTTGGGCTCTGGAACACCACTACTTGAAAGAAGGTGATTTAGATTACGGGCCAGTAGAAGGTGATTTAGATACGGGCCAGTAGAATAACGAGGTGAACGGTTAAAGGGAATAGCCAGTAGGTGGCGTTGACTACCCCGGCAGATCCCGGTGGGAGCCGCCAATTCTCTGCGGGGGGGCAAAAAGTTGGGACTGACAGCAAGGGTAGTGTGAGGGGCGGGGAGTTGGGAGTCTTACAAGAGCTCATGGGGCGCCGGGGTTGGGTAAGAAGAGACGTCGGTATGCTCTGGCTGGGACAGAAATACTCCCTCGTTCTGCCAGTCGGGTCCAATCTTCCTTTCTTAGACCCTCTTGGCCGTGTTAATTAACTTTGATGGGTGATGAGGGGAAGCTGAGACCACAGAGGGAGAAATGCGGGAACGTCACAACCTTCTAGGCTCCCCATGCGGGTCCCAGCCGAATTCGGATACCTAACTGGGGTCCTTCCCGTTGCCGTTGTGCTTGCCATGGCGAGGACGGCCAGCGCAAGCCGGACTGAGGCTACTGTGGAGTAGCACGGATTTGAGCTCCTTTCCATTCGTACAGTCTTGGGAGTGACACCCCGTATCCCTGAAGGGGAAGAACGCGGCGTGCACTTCCCCGCGCTGGACGGACTCACGGCCGGGTGACGTTCGCGGTGCCCCGCCCCTCCCACTCGCCAATTGGAGGCTCGAGCTCAGCCCCCACACCGCCTTAACCAACCAGAAGCGCCAGGGAGAGGCGGAACCGGTATCTCCTCCTTCCTCCGGAAAGCGGAAGCGGAAGTGACGTTCGTGGAAGGTGGGGGCAATCATGGTGCCGCTGGGGAGGGGAGAAGCTGCCGCTGCCGCCGTTGCCGGGAGCCGCGGAGGTAAAAGGCGAAACTAGACGCGGCCGGGGCCGGGGACTTTCCGGGGAGCGCGGGACTTAGGCTCCCTCCTGAAGCATTTCCCAGTAGAGACCCCAGTCCGGTCACCATAGGGACCCCACCCCTCCTCCGTTTCCATGGGGATGGGTATCTAGCCCCCCTCCCCTGTTTCCATGGAGACCCGGACCCTGCCCCTCTTCGCCTGGCTGGGAGCCCCCAAACCTGTCCGGATTTTTCCTTGTCGCCGGGGCTGGGAGCTATCCCACACAGGTTGCTTTTCCCAGTCTCCTCTCAGGGTGCTCTGTGTGTACTCCTCGTTTGCCATGCTCAAACCTCCTGGTCTTGTTTGTTCCGGACAGTTGGTCTCCGCGTTGCCGCCAGTGGTGCCTGGGCAGCCCAGTGGGGCCAGCGTTGCTCTTCTCTCTCCTCTCAGTTCTCTCTCCTCTCAGATGCAGAGAAATGTGCATCTACCGGGTTGCGTAAGCCAGAGCAAGGGGTCGGGCCGGTTCCTGCCGGATCTGATCCCTTGGCCTGTCTCTGGTAACTATCTTTCTGTCGAGCCGCCCCACTACGTAAAGGTTCACTTTCTAATCCAGAGCAGAAAAGAAAGATAAAGTGCAAAGCCAGACTGAAAACTAAAGGTGATGAGGTGGTTATTTTTAAATTTTGTGTTCTGCCTGCCAAACTCATATTTGTAGAACCTGTGTGTTTGCAGATAAAGGTAGAATCACTATTCCACAGCAGGAAAGCTTCAAATTTGGTATTTTTCCCAAGTAAGCATATCTTCCCAAGAGAGTATATCTTCCCAAGAAAGTGTATCTGCAGGCCTTTCATTAATTTAGCTGACATCTCCTAAACTCCTAGTGTCAGTGTACTGTGCTTGGGGCATTAGAAATAAAATAAGACTCATCATTTCCTCACTGCCCAGAGCACACTATACAAATGTGGCTTCTAGTGGAACGTCTTAGGAGATAAATAGATAACGTGATTTTCATTAGCTATGCCTGATTAGGGATCACACTTTCTACCCAGCGGCTGACACATCTGTTCTTTGAAGGAGGGAATGAAATCACTGTTGTCAGACATTGTGCTTCAGTATACATTATCTCTTACTCCACTTAACAACTTTGAGAGAACAGGAATTACCAGTCCCACCTTACTCATAAGAAAAAGGAGGCACAGAAAAGTTCCCCAAGTAGTAAGTGGCAAAGCTGGAATTTGCAGGTAGGTGATCCTGCCCCCAAAGCTTTGCTCCCCTACATTGCACTGCCTCATGTTCTGATTTGGGGGATATTTGAGTGGGGTATCCTTACTTTTAAGATTTATAGCCACTCAGACTTGAAGCAGTTTGCCCCTTTATCCTCTTGAGGTATTTTGACCAACCTTCAAATTGTTTGGCAGTAAGGCACATTTGGAAGGTCTTGTGAACTGCTACTTATTACTTCAATTTTTTTAAAAAGGCATTGCTTTTTAAATGACTTGATGGTTTCAAAGTAAAACTTTAAAAAAAAGTATTTCCATGGAAGATGATTTTTCAGGTACTTTGACTTAACTCTTGAAATGAGAGGAAAAAAGATCCCTGTGGTAGCTGAGGACAGGTTCCCAGGTCCTGTGGTATGGCTCTAACTCTGGCTTTGTTCTCTTGCAGACAGGTCATCATTACCTTTCCATTTCTCACAATTGAGTTGAGCACAATTGAACCATGGGGGAACACAGTCCAGACAACAACGTCATCTACTTTGAGGCAGAGGAAGATGAGCTGACCCCCGATGACAAGATGCTCAGGTTTGTGGATAAAAACGGACTGGTGCCTTCCTCATCTGGAACTGTTTATGATAGGACAACTGTTCTTATTGAGCAGGACCCTGGCACTTTGGAGGATGAAGATGATGATGGACAGTGCGGAGAACACTTGCCTTTTCTAGTAGGGGGTGAAGAGGGCTTTCATCTAATAGATCATGAAGCAATGTCCCAGGGTTATGTGCAACACATTATTTCACCAGATCAGATTCATTTAACAATAAACCCTGGTTCCACGCCCATGCCAAGAAATATCGAAGGTGCAACCCTCACTCTGCAGTCGGAATGTCCAGAAACAAAACGTAAAGAAGTAAGTAAAGCAGTGGGTGAGGGCTCAGCTTGGCTTTGGGGAAAGTCCTTAAACGAACAACTCTTATTGGCAATTTTATCTGGGGAGTAAAGAAGTTGCTGGAATTAGGAGCTACAGGGGCTTTGCTTGTCAATAATACATTTGCTTCACGTTTTGTTGTGACTGCTTTCTGGAACTTTTGGTTTGTAAGACTACATTGAAATTTGGGACAACTAAATAATAATTATTCACAATTTCCTCCCCAAATCATAAATAAAATATAAATTTTACTGAGGTAAGTCCATATTTCTGATGCTGAAGTAACTAGATTTGGCTTACCTCTAGATTGTGTATAAATGTTTTGGAGATGAGTATTTGTTGGAATATGCTTTATTAATGAATGGTTAATGAATAATAAAGGCTAGCTTTTTTTCATAAAAAATTCGGGCAAGAGATACTAACTGAGCAGGTTATCTAAAATAAGTTTTCATGCTTATATTTAGCTAATGTAAGTAAGGTAATGCATGTCACAGTGCTTTGAAAACTATAAAACTTTGTACAAATTGTACTAGTGGTGATTATTAACAAAACAATAGATGTGATTTAAAGGTAGTGGTATACATTATTCAGGAACTGATTACAAGTCAATTAGGAAAAATAGATCACTGGTAGTTGCAATGTCAAGGACTAGGTAAATATAAGGTGTTAGCAAACAGGGTAAATTGGCAAAATATTTTTCACTTTTGCTATAATTAAGGTCTTGAAACGGGGGCATTTTATTCATGACATATGGCTTTTCCTTTGCTAGCCTCAGGATCTCAGAGCTGGAGGGAACTCTGGGGAGATCGTCTTGTCCTACCTCCCACCCCATGCAGGAATTTTGATGGCATCTCTGACATCAGTCCATCTGGTCTCTGCTTGAACACTTCTAGAATGACGAGAGCACAGTGTTTCATAGCTCAATTTAGTAGATCTGTTGGCCAGCTCTGATTGTTAGAAAGCTTTTAATTGTATAGAACCAAAATCTGCTTTTTTGCAGCTGCTGCCCACTCTTTGTAGTTCTGCCTTTCTGGTGAACAGCAAGGTCAACTTTCCTCTGGCAGGACAACCCATCAGATATTTAGAAGATCATGAGTTTCTCCCCATCTTCACCTGTACAGGCTAAATATCTCCATTAACTTAAACATCCCTCTTATGACATTTTCCCCTAGTTTCTTATCAGCTTGGTCAGCCTTGATTGTATGAATTCCGGTTTTCCAAATTCCTCTTAAAATTTGTAATTGAGCACAATCTCACAAGTGTTAAGTCAACTAGCACTGAATACTATGTGAGTCTTCTCTCTTGGACACTGTGCTACTATTACTACACAGTCTGTTTTATTAGCAGCGACATCATACTGTTAGCTGTTGTACTTAAAAACCTCCAGAATGGTGGTTCTTAACTGCAGCAGTTTTGTCCTCAGGAGACATTTGACAATGTCTGGAGACACTTTTGGTTGTCACACGGGGGAAGCTCTACTGGAATTTAGTAGGCAGAGGCTAAAAATCCTGTTAAACATTCTATAGTGCACAGGACAGCACCCTACAGCAAAAGAATTATGTGGCCCAAAATACCAACTGGCTATGTTCCAATAAAACTTCATTTACAAAACAGGCAGTGGGCTAAATTTGGCCCCCTGGCTGTGGGGTTTTCTACCCCTGGACTAGAACATCGGGAGTAAGCAGAGATCCAGACAGGGAAAGTAGTGATAGGATGCTAAGGGGTTTGGACTGTATTCTGGAAATAGTGGTAAACCACTGAAGGTGCCTGAGCCAGGGAGTTATGTGGTTCGAGTAGCATTTTAGAAAGATTGCTCTGGTAGCAAATGGTAGCTTGATCGCCCAATGTAGGAGATAGTTGGAGTTTTGGCTTGGGGTTCCATTTGAGTCTGATGAAGGATGGTGGCCTCCAGAGCTTATACTCCAGAGCTTCTGCTGAAGTATGAGAGAACTTGGTATGTTATTAGAGTGTGAAGAATGAGCCGTGAGTTGAGTATGATTCAAAGGGTTCATTCATTTTTCCAAGTGTGTTGAGTTGCTTCTGTGTCTCTGTAGGGGCCACACAGACGATTGACGGAGCTTCATGTCTAGGTAGCGAGTTAAGTGGTTAGAGTCAACTGGGATAGGTACTTTAACAGAGGCATATTCATGGTGCTGTGCGCATGCTGAGGAGAAAGCTGCTGATTCTGCTGCCCCCTACACCCTCTGGGAATGGCGATTCCATAAGAGGAATCAAGCAGATAAGACAGAGAGTTTGGTGGGGAAATTGATGAGTTAGGTTGGAATACATTGAATGCATAGTCTTTGAAGAAAAGTAAAGTGAACAAATTGAGAAGCCCATTGGAAATGAGAATCTAAAGTTGAGGAAATGGCTTGGCATTACCGTATTTCCCCGAAAATAAGACCTAGCCGGACCATCAGCTCTAATGCGTCTTTTGGAGCAAAAATTAATGTAAGACCCGGTCTTATTTTACTATAATATAAGATCGGGTCTTATACAATATAATATAATACCGGGTCTTTTATGAATTTTTGCTCCAAAAGACGCATTAGAGCTGATGGTCTGGCTAGGTCTTATTTTCGGGGAAACAGGGTAGAATTGTGGATCCACGAAGGGGCAGTAGTTCAAACTGTGGGCAATTTACTCAAAGGAGAAGTAAGGGTTGCTCTGAGAACTAAAGGGTTCGAAAGGGAAAGAGGAAGCGAAGAAGATCGCATAGTTAAGGAAATGTGTGGAAGGCAGTGTTGTGGAAGCTGAGGGAAGAGTGTTTCAAGAGGTGTGAACTTTCCTTTGTGACCCTGTGGAGGGATTGAGGGCTCAAGAGAAGCCATTAGTTCTGCTGTCTGTGCAGTTGATCACCTCAGGAGAAGACTTTCCGTAGAGCACTGCGGGCTGAAGCCAGATTTCAAGTGATGAAGTGAGTGGGTGGTGAGGAAGCAGGAGGCAGGAAATGTCAAGTTGGTTTTTTTTTGTGTTTTTTTTTTAATATGGTAGAGGAAGAAGAGTGATCAGACAGTAGTAACTCAAGGGGATTGAATCACTTTTTAGCATAGAAAATTTGAATATAGTTTAGGGCCTAAACTTTAGGCCATCTTCAGTTAATGATTACTATTGAAAGTGTTTCAAGAGCAAATGTTTGGGAAATACCAAGTCAAGACAGAGGTTGGTTTATTGCAGGATTTATTAGAGCTCTTGCTGTGCTAATAACTGAGCAGGAAGGAAATGCAGAATCTTCTAAATGTTTTGAATTTGGGAAACCAATTTTCAGTTTCATTTCCAGGGTCAGTGTTTTGTGGAACTCATTTTGGGGAATGCTGATCTAGGCAGAAGAGATAGTAGGGAGGGAATGATTATGCAATCAGTGATATTAGCTGTCACTTTCCCACTTCATACTACTTGCAAACCTGGTTTGCCATTCACATACGTCTGCACATCACTGGTAATCGTGTTGAGTAGGACAAGGTCAAGGGTGCTGTGAGCACTTTGTTTAGTCTACTGTGGATTTAGCTCACTGTGCTTTTCCTCCCGCCACATTTTTCCATTCTATCCATGAGACTGACATGGAAGATGCTAGTAACTATTTTTGAAATCAATAGGTGTGGGGTTGGTTGGGGATTGGGAGAGAAGCAGCAGTGGCTTTTAGTCTTTGAAAATCTTGCCAGATGACTAGGCATTCAGGAGACTTGCCTTCCTACAGCACCATTTTACTTAGCTTTTGCTTTTATTTTTTTGGCATTTAAATCCATTTAATTGGCCTGAAGAGTCCAGTGTTTATGAATGGTAACACTTTATGATTTCTTTGTCCCCCCGCCCCTCAAATTTTTTAAAACTTGGTCTTTTTCTCCATCTCCATGCCCAGGTCTTACTCTTAAGAAATCAAATCATTTGAAAACTAGTTAGTCTTCTTGGCTTCCTAAGCAGCTTATTTTCTGAGTCATGTTTTAGCCTGATTTTCCTGTTTACCCTGATTGTTCCATTGTTTTCTGTAGTGTGTAGTTGGCTTACCTATTACAGTCATGCACCGCATAACGACGTTTCCCTCAGGACGGACCTATCACTGACAGTGGTTCCATAAGATGATAATGGAGCTGAAAAACGATTGCCTAGTGATGTCGTAGCCATGGTAATGTCCTAGTGCCAGGCATCACTCACGTGTGTGTGGTGCTGCTGGTGTAAACACACCTGCGCTGCCAGTCGTAGAGAAGTACAGCACATGTCATTATGTACAGTACATACTTGTTCATGATAATAAATGACCACGTTACTGGTTTAAGTATTTACTATAGTATACTTTTTAGAGAGTACTATTTCTACTAAGAGAAAATGTTTGCTGTAAAACACAATGCCACTGCGTTCCAGGGCAGCCTCATCTCATGTTTACCACGCCTCTTGATTGCATCATTTTCTCTTGTGCTGGTGTAATCTTGTGTCCGGCTTGTAGCCTAGGACAGTAGTTCAGACCATCTCCCTAGGTGTGTAGTGGGCTGTACCATCTAGGTCTGTGTAAGTGCACTCTATGATGTTCGCCAGTGAAGAAATCGCCTAATGATGCATTTCTCAGAATGGATCCCATGGTTAAGTGGGGCATGACAGTACTTCAGGTTTTTCCTTTATGCTTGCCTTGTGCAAAAATAAACCAACCAGAACCTTGCTACAGATATTAGCTTTTCCTTCCACGGGGCCACTGGTCATTCTGACTCTGATTTCACGCATCTTATTCTCAGACTTGCTGTTTTACTACTGCCTACCTGTTGATTTGGTAGCTTTGAAACATTTCCAATCAAATATACTGTCGTTCTGCTCAAGATCAGCATTCGTAAGAGTTGCTCCTTTAATGTCTTTCTACTCCAGGTTTCTAAGAAGCTGTGTTTCCTGTTGTTGGTTCATGCCTTCCGTGGTTTCCCAAACTTTGTTGCATCGGTGCCATTTCTTTACTGGTTCCCTTCTGAACGCCCACAGAATTGCTTTTCAGAACTAGGACTGAGATTGTTTTTGCTGGAAATTCTAGTGTTATGGATCCATTCATTCTTTCCACAAGCTCTTACTGAATATCTACTTTTGTCAAATATCAGGAAAGGAAAGAAATTCTGCCCTCAGCACTTGGAATCCAGTAGGGAGACTGCTAGAGGCTGTATGTGCGAAGTTCTGTAGGAATCCGGGGCAGGAGGCGTTTTCCGCTTCCCCGTAGAGGAAGCTCTTCTAGCACTATCCCTGCATGCGTGCTGCCAACCTGTCCACAGTCATCAGCATTTCCATCACCGAGGCTGCTGGCCTGAAAGAGGGACACGGGTGCTGGTGTGTATACGTTGGTTTTCCAGCGTGGTGCTCCAGGGATAGCAGGTCTCAGCTTTACATTTCGTCTCAGCTGTACGTATTGGGTAGGGCTAAAATTTTGCTGTTGAAAAGCATTGGAGTTAGAACCTGTATTTTTACATCTTTCTCTTATTTAAACCAAACTTGTTCTAAAACTTGTTTCTCCTGTGATTTGCAAAGGGGTAATTTAGACCTAGCTTCCATCTTTGTTTTGGTATATGCTGTGTGCTTTGGGGCAAGCTGCTCTGTTTCCACTTTTGTTGAAGTAAAAATATCCCATTGCATTTTGTGAAGATTAGATGAGATTTATTCATATATAAATATACAATGGTATATGCCTGAAGCATTTAGCATAGTGTCTGATGCATCGTGGTGGTTCAGTGAATGCTCATGTACTTTCTCGTAGGCCCACACGGTTCTCAAAGGAGGTATGGAGAGAATCTCTAGTTTAAGAAGAGTTTACAATGGTCTTTGTTAGCAACTCTTAGGAAAACATTTTCTCCGTAAAACAAGGTTATAAATTGGTGTGTTCTAGGACAGCCTGCAGCAGTCCCGATATTTTTAACTAGCTGAACTGTCATGTTAATACCACTATGGAATGGGAACCACCATTTATAACCATGTTTTAAAATAAGAACAGGTTTGTAGTCCTACTGCAGGGGTTCTGCGAACACCAGCCCTTGCCACAGGTCATCTTCTGCTCTCATACTTGGCTCATTTTGACTTCCTTAGCACCAAGCCACTGAAAGTTACTTCCATTGTGGGCATTTGGGGCACCAGGTAAAGCTGAGGCTCTTACAGCTAAAGAATGAGGACTTCTTTTATGCAGGCAGTGGCAGTGATGAAAGGGGGAGGTAGTTAGCTTCTGTTGAGTGTCTGCTACGTACTAGTCATGGTGTCAGGGGCTTTAATATCGTTTTGTATTGAATTTTCATAGCAATCTTATAATGTAGGTACTGTTAACCCTCATTTTACCGATGAAAACACCGAGGCTGTAGAAACATGCAGTTAAAAGTAATAGACCTCAGAGTTGAACTGAGGACTTTCTGAATGCCAAAGCCTATGCTTTCCTATCATAAGGCAAAGGCAGGGGAGAATCAGACCCTGAGACCTGTTAGCTGTGGAAAAGGCTAAGAAAGGAGGAGCAGCAGTGGCTGTAGTTCTGTAAGGGTCGGGGGTGAGGGGTGGGAACAGCTGTATGAATTCAGCTCTAGTGGTGAGCAGGGGCAGGCCTGGTGCAGAGAGGAAGGCAGTTCAGAGCTCTTCTACTTCAAGCTCTGTGGTTGCACTTTATGGAGTAGAAGAAATAAGATCAGTGTCTGCAGAGGAACAGAGTCAGTACTGGGGAGAGGGAAGGGAAGTCTCCAGTAATGGGGGGGAAGGGCAGCCCCTACAGCCTCGTTGTCCAAGCCTGTCATTTATTTGTAAGAATGTTCATACGCTAGGTGCTCAGAATCAGAGACTCCCGTTCCTCAGTGTGGGGCTGTTGACGTGTGTAGGGTCCAGTTCTCTCAGACACATTTCTTTTTTCTCCATCAGAAACCCAGCCTTTTTTTCTTTTCTGAATTTTTTTAAGCTTGTATCTCCTGGAGTTCCAGGGTTTCATTTTCTCATTTTTGCTTATCTCGTTCACCTTTCCTTTTCGGATTCTGTTGACTTAACAGGGCAATCATCTTTGTTAAATATTTCTCTATTCTCAGAACACTTTGCAGATCGACATCAGTTCTCTGAAAGCTCATGCTTCCTGCCGGTTACTCCCATCCTTGTCCCCGTCCTCAGCGAGCCTCACCTGTGCTCTCTCAGGTCCTGAGCTTCGTGACTGACAGCTGTTTTGAGACCATGTAGGAAAATTAAAATGATGCAGTTCTTACACTCTTTTGGAGAAACATGTTTTATTATCCAATGGAATCTTCAGTGACATTCTGGTCATGTTGTAGGTCCTCTAATAGGCAAATTAATCATGTGTCACCCCCCCTTAAGTTGTTTAAATTCAGCTTGGATATCACCTCCTTCGAGAAGCTTTCCTTAGTCATCCCCAAGGGTAAGTCAGATGCTTGTTCGCTATATTTCTCTATGTTCTGACATCCATATTCTCATACCATATTGTTTTTGTCAGTTTGTTCGTTTGATTCTGCTCTTGACTTTGAGTTCCTTGAGCACCGGGGCTATTTTCTCTGTATTCCTAGCACTTGGGACAGTATAATCCCTGAAACATATTTTTTTGAATGCATGCATGCATGAAAAACCTTAATTGTATTTAAATGTACCGCATGTGGCAATACCTCTTCTATGTAACCATGAAAACGTACACGTTTTTTGCAACTTCCTGTTCTAATCCAGTTTGAGGAGGCTTAGTTTTCCCTTTTTGTGAAATTTGGTGCTGTTTAAAAATGATTCTGAAAGAATAGCGACTTGCATTTACTGCTCCCTCCAGGTACGGTGAGAGATTATTCGTTTTTTTCAGCATATATGGGGAGCAGGCATTTGCTTTGACAGTCAGCGGTCTCTGCCATATTTAAATACAAATACCGTCCTAGTCTGTGTCCCCGCCCAACTTGCTCTCTTGTGTATCTTTCTTCTCAGCCAAGTTTCTTGAAAGAGTAGTTATATTCATTGTCTCCATCTCCTTGCTTTTCCCTGACTTCTCAGCCCATTCCATTCTGGCTTCTGATCCTACTCCTCAATGAGGCTCGTCTTGCTGGGGCAGTTATGACCTTGTGAGTCGGCTGAATCTGAGCAATGCTTTATCTGTCATCTCTGCTGCATTTGACCTAGTTCATCCTCGTCCTTGAAACTCTGTTCCTGTAGGCTTTGTGTACTTTCCTCAGCATTAAGTCCTGCTGCTTTTATGGTGTTCATTTGTTTAGTCATTCAACAAATATGAATCGAGTGCCACTTCTCCACAAGGCTGGTCCCTGAGGCGGTGGCAGTGGACAGACAGATGTGGTCTCTGATCTCATGGAACCTGTAGTCCAAATGGAGAGCACTCATTCATTTATCTAACTCAACACACCTTTACTTAGTGCCTCCTGCATTTCAGCCACTGCTGTGCCTAGCGACTAAATAGATAATGATGTAAATTGTTTAATTGTGTAGCTTTTTAATATTAATGGTATTATGTGCTTGAAAGAAATAGAGGAAGCTATGATAACCTGTAATAAGAATACCTATTCTAGTTTGGGGTGAGGGTAGGAGTCAGTCAGGAAAGAGTTTCTGAGAACATTTGTTGGGAGCTTGAATTGGCCAAGTAAAAACCCTGGATGGGAGTAGGGATTGGCAGGGCAGGGAGATGGGGGGGGGTAGTTAATTATTGATTGCACTCTTACCTATAAAGTTATCAACTGCTCTAGCATCTTAAGAATGAAATTCTGCTCTTACCATTTGCTGTAGTCGTAAGCTCTGTGGTTGAGACAGGCGGATTTCTGTATTGCAGCATTCACAGTCCTGGTTCTCCTTCCTGGTCAGTGATTATTTTGAAATCTCCATCTGGCAGAAATCCAGATGTATCGTGAAAGGCTGATTATCAATGTAAGCTAGGTGTCCAGTGAGTGGTATAGGTAAGTCTTACTGGAATTCCGAGAAGGACACTGTCCCTTAGACACCGAGTGATTGTGGAGGGCCTTAGAGGTAGCGTAGCTTGAACTGAAGACACAGAGGCTCGGAGGAGCAGAGAAGAAAGGAACCAGGTATTCCCAGTAGAGAGAACGAAGAGAGCAGAGACACAAAGTAGAAATTCAGTGTTGCAGTTAGGGAAGGGGGTGGGTGTGCTGTTGCCCGTAGGCCTAGACAGAGCCTGCTGTTGTACTCGAGTCACGTGATAGACGACGGAAGAGGACCTGGAATATCAGGCGAAGGAATTGGGACTTTCTCATTCAAGCAGAGTGAAGGCATGTGTAGAACACTGTTTTAGAATAAATCTGGCAATGAATGGCTTCAAAACTACGCACTGAAACATGAGGATGCCTGGCCTAGTGGGTCAGTGATTCAATTCAACAGATGTTTCTGCAGCACGTCCTGTGTGGCAGAGGGAAGGGTCAGGAATGTGTAGGTGAGAGAGCACTTGCCTGAGGAGCCTAAAGACTTGTGCAAAATCATACTGAGGGTTGCGTAGATGAGAGGAGTGGGAGGGGAGAGGGAAGAGTCAGGGCCCCTCCCTTCCCCAGCCCCACGGGCCAGACCCATCCAGATGCCTGTTCTTGTAGAATGGGTTTTACATTTTTTAATGATTTTTTTTAATATCAAAAGAAGAACACTATTTCATGATATATGAAAATGATAGGAAATTCAAATTTCATTGTCCATAAATAGTTTTTTGGAGCACAGCCTTGCTTGTCCTTTTGTATATTGTCTATGGCTACTTTCACATACAGCAGCAGAGTTGAATAGTTGTAACAGAGACTGCATGGCCCACAAAGCCTAAAATACGTACTGTTTGGCTCATTACAGAAACATCCTCCACTCCCATACTTATCTCATAACTGTTCTCTGAAATGCAGTGTCTCTCTTCCTACCTGAAGCTTTTCCCTCTACCTAGGCTATTAAATATCCCTCTCTTCTTTATGTTCCTCCCTTGATCCTCAGCTTCTCTTTCTTCCAGGACCTGTCTCCTCCCAAATAGGTTCAAGACCTATCCTACTTAAAAAACAAAAACCGAGTCAACACACTTCCTCAACTCAAAAGTCCACTTTTGCTGCTGCTCCCGACCTCTAGTCTCTCCCTCCACTTCACCTTTCATTGAGTCATCTTCACTCAGACTTCTGACCCCAGCAGGCCATTAAAACTAGCCTTGCTAAGTCTTCTGTGAATTCCAGCTGCTGGATCCAGTAGTTTCCCCAGCTCTTATCTTCCTTGTTTTCTCTGACATTTAACATTTTGATTGTTCTCTGTTTCCTAGAGACCCTTTTTCTCTTGGCTTTTGTGACATTATTCTCCTTTGCTTCTCTATTTCCCCAACCCTTTCTCCCACTCACCTATCAGTGGCTTCTCTTCCTTTATCAGTGCCTTAAACATTGGTGATTTTCAGGGCTCTGTCTTTGTGCTGTTATAAGAGCTATTTATTCAGTACCTGCTCTATGCCAATCACTGTATTTAAATGCTTTACACAAATTATTCCTAATTCTTACAACAACTCTAAAAAGATAGATTTTTATTTCCTCCATGTTATAAATAAGGAAAGTGAGGCTTGGTGAACTTCTGTGATTTTCCCAAGGTTACCCAGTAAGTGGCAGCTGGGGCTGGAACCTATGCCTGCTCTAATACACAGGGAAAGCCAGCTGTAGACTTTCTTTTTAGCTTCCAGCCTATATGTCTGACTGGCTACTAGACATTGCCAGGCAGCACCTCAAACCCAACTCATCATCTCTCCCCCACCTCCGTCCAGCCCCTGATTGGTGGTGTGACCATCTGTTTAGTCATCCAGGCCATAATCTTGGGGGTTGCTCTTGACTTGGCCTCTCCCTGACCTCTCCTACTCTGAGCTCAGCATCCAGTTGTCAGTATAGCCAGTCATTTCTCCCCCTTGCATTTCTCTGGAATTCATCTCTCATGTTGTCCACTATCGCTTCCCCTAGTTCACATTCTTTTCATCTCTCTCTGGATTGTTGTCCCACTTCTCTTAATCCTATCCCTTCTTCTACTCTCTTATCTTTCCAGTACATCGTCCTCAAGGCTACCAGAAAGATCACCCCTACAGGTCTGATTGCGTTCTGTCTCGTTAAAACCTGTTGATGGCTCTCCATTGTCCTATTTCTCTACTCCGCAGCTTAACTAAGGAAGGGGTTATTTTTCCAGATTGCTCTCCTTCCAGTCTTTTACATACTGTAAATGTGTGTGTGGTTCACTGGGCCAGCACACTTATTCATCTCTCCATGCAGTTTGTCAGTGAAAGGAAACCAAGAGGCTGGCAGTTTCAGAAATGTCATTTTGCCAGATACTCCAAGAAATTCATGATACATTATTTTCATTTTGTAGACCTGAAAATATTCAGTGGAAACTATGCTAGTGTATAATGTCCTTCTTCCTACTTTGTCTGCAGAACACCTTTTAAGTTTATCCTTAAAAAATAGACAAATAGGCAAGCAAAAAAACACCCTCAGTTCAGAGAGCACCCCAGCCACTGAGCCTTCACTGATTTTCAGTCTTTCTGAGAGGGATGACGTTTCCCCTTTTTCATGCTCCCCAAGTACCTTGGTCATGTATCTGTTGTCAGGCCCAGCACAATAGGTAATCATTTGTGCATGTCTGCCTCCTTCAAATTGGCACTTCTCAGAAGCAGAGGTTTTAGTCTTGTTTAATTACTTTTTTTATCTGTGGAATCGAGCGTGTTGCCTGGGACACAGAAGTTCAGTAACTATTGAATGAGTAACACTAGTGTATTTGGGTATAGGGACTGCGGCTTTGGAGAAAGGTTAGGTTCAAAGGGTAAAGATGTTTGCTAAAGCCGAAGAGTAGACAATACTAGCACCCTGCTACATAGAGCATCAGAGAATTTGCAAAGTATCTTCACAAATGTCTTACCTTATTCTACTCAGAAGCTCTGGGAGACAGTCAGGGCAGGTATTAATATCCACATTTTAGAAATAAAAAACCTGAAACTCAGAGAAGCCGAGTGACTTGCTCCAAGTCTTGAGCGTAAGTGCCAGAATTCAGTCTTCTCCAGCCAAGTCTAATGCTGCTTCCCCTGTGCCAGTGTAGAGATGGGGAAGGTTTGGGAGGTGAGAGTTAAGTTTTGGAACAAACCCCCATTTAGAGGTTAAAGGAAGATAAAGAGAGCCCCAAGGAATTACTATGTGGTGAAGGACAAGGCATCCTCCCTGAGATATTTTTGCAAATAGTGAAAGAAAGTAGGGAAGGAGGGCAGCCGGGTGGCTCAGTTGGTTAGAGCGTGGGCTCTGAACAACAGGGCTGCTGGTTTAATTCCCACATGGGATGGTGGGCTGTGCCCCCTGCAACTAAAGATTGAAAACGGCGACTGGACTTGGAGCTGAGCTGTGCCCTCCACAACTAGATTGAAGGACAACGACTTGGAGCTGATGGGCCCTGGAAAAAAACACTATATTCCCCAATATTGCCCAATAAAAATTTTAAAAAAAGAAAGAAAGTGGGGAAGGATGAAACAGTGTGACCACCAGGAAGTTCAAGAGAATAATTTCATACAGGGAAGCAGCTTGCCAAGTGGTAAGGAATGCCTGGCGTTGAGAGAAATGGAGGCACAGGTGAAAACTACCCCTTCAGGAAGTTTGGCAGTGAAAGGAAACCAGGAGGCGGGCAGTTTCAGAAATGTCATTTTGCCAGATATTCCAAGAAATTCATGATAACATTATTTTCATTGTGTAGACTTGGAAATATTCAGTGCAAACTATGTAGTGTATAACTGAGCTATATGTATATACCTATGACTGAGTATATAAATTTCAGTATGTTTTAGACACGATTTAACATTGGTCCATTTTAGTCAAGATATAGTGCCATAGGCAGGATGTTTAATCAAGCCTTAAAACAAAGTCAAAATTTTATTTCAATATAGGTAACTGTAACAGTATATGCCCACCTTTAGAGGACACATGTATACTAGAGTCTAAAAACACCCTTCTTATGTTCACTTAGAATATTCATCTCCCGAGCAATCGGAGTGCGAGAGCGTGATCTGAAGGTGCCGCTCGGAAGTGTGGAGCGAGTCGGGGTACCCGGGGGCACGAGCTGGTCCCCTCGTGGCCTACAACAGCAGGGCTTACTTACTATGGCCAAAGTTTGCTTTTCCCAGCACTTGTTCAAATGCGGATTAAAACTTTGAACTTAAAAAAAAAAAAAAAAAGAATATTGACCTTTACGCTTATCTGTTCCGTTACTCATTTGTTGTCCAGGTGTGATTTGATCAATGGGAAGATATCCCCACTTGTTGGTAGAGGTAGTTTTCTGTGTTTATGTTCCATTCACATCTCCTGGGAGCCGGCTCTGGGGGGAGTTAGGCCCTGGGCGGCTCTTCTGTCCTGTTGATGAGGTGTCGTCTGTCTGCCAGGTCAAGCGGTACCAGTGCACCTTTGAGGGCTGTCCCCGCACCTACAGCACAGCAGGCAACCTGCGCACGCACCAGAAGACCCACCGAGGAGAGTACACGTTTGTGTGTAACCAGGAGGGCTGCGGCAAGGCCTTCCTCACCTCCTACAGCCTCAGGATCCACGTGCGAGTGCACACCAAGGAGAAGCCATTCGAGTGCGACGTGCAGGGCTGTGAGAAGGCGTTCAACACGCTGTACAGGTCAGCCTCTCCTCCCGCTGTGCTGCTGCCTCTGACCCTGACTGTCATGACGGCAGAGTGCGCACTCCTCGCACAATGCACATGTCCCCTTTCAGGGCTTCCAAGAGCACAACTAGGCTCAACTGTTTAAAATTCATTAGAGGAACTTGTTACTTAAAGATTGACATATGGGACTGGCCAGTTAGCTCGGTTGGTTAGAGCGTGGTGCTAATAACACCAAGGTTGCTGGTTCGATCCCCGCATGGGCCACTGTGAGCTGTGCCCTCGTTAAAAAAAAAGAAAAAAGGGTAATGATCTGATTAAATACAACTATAAAAAACATTTTGACCTATATTGGGTGGGTTGAAAAGTGATAGTAATTTGTGTTTGGATTTGTATTTCTATGCTGGCTTGGGGATTTTAGTATTTGGCATAGAGAGAGTACTGTCTCCTCTTGGCTCAGAATCTTGGTACTAAGGCTTCTGTCATTTTCTTCCCTATCTCACTTTGAACTTCTTTTCACCCTGAGAAATGGGGAGTGGTCCGCTCAGTAGCTATTTTTCCACCATTTGTATGAGACATATTTGTCTTCAACATTGGGTATAAAATAACAAACGTAACAATAGCTAGCCCTTAAAAGGCACTCACTGCCTCCGGGGCACTGTTCTGCGTGCTCGTCCTCCCAGCAGCTGACAAGTAAGTGCAAGCACAAAGAGGTTTTGTAACTGGCTCAAGGCCCCCCGTCTAGTAAAAGGGGGACCAGGGTTTGAGTCCCTGGCGGACTGGCTCGAGCCGCGCTCATACTACCACTATGCTATGTACTTCTCTTGGAGTAAGAAATTTTGGATACTAATATATTATGGATATAGAATTTTTATGCACTTGATCTTTGTTCATCTTTTAAAATCATTTTTAACAAAGTTATAAATGCTCAATGTTACAGAGTAGTTTTACAAGGTTTGTTGTACCTCTTTTCTCCCCCTTCACTTGCAACTGATTTCTACTTTTTTAGCTTAATATTAATATTGTTGTATTTACTTCCATGCTTTTAAGTATTAGGCTTATTTTGCTCCTTCTTGATTTTTCCATTTTAGGATATTGACTTCCCACTATGTAAGTTAGGGATTTAGCTCTATTTCCTCTTCCCCCATCTCCATCATACATGGCACCCTTCCCCAAAGCCCATTCTTCCAATGGAATTAATTTATTTCCAATATATATTATTTTTTGTTAGATCTGTTTTCAGTATTTATTTAGCCATAAATAAAATCACTTTCTTCTCTCATAAAAGATTTTATTTGCCCTACGCTTACTTGATCCTGAAACCTATTTAAGCTGACACAGGGAGGCTCTGTAGTACGTTATAACAAAGGGAATTTCTCTGGGATGTCTTACAGGCTGAAAGCACATCAGAGGCTTCACACAGGGAAAACGTTTAACTGTGAATCTGAAGGCTGCAGCAAGTACTTCACCACACTCAGTGATCTGAGGAAGCACATTCGAACCCATACAGGAGAAAAGCCATTTCGGTAGGTCTTACTTACTGTTTTCTATTTGTCACTGACCAGCTTTCAGCTGGCTATCTTGATGTACTCTAAAACTTTTCAAAATGGAAAGAAAATTCCCTTCCCCAGTTCTTTGGCAGTGTTAGCTCTCGCTAGGACAGCTTTCACCAACTACTGCAGATTGGAGGGAAGGTATGGATTCCGAGAGCGTCCTCACTCTGTGGACGATGGCTTTTTGACTCGTTTTCCGCTTTATTTTGAAGAATCATTTATTGAAACTCACTTATGTGGTAGATATTTTTATCTGTGCTAGAGGAATGCTAAGACACAGGCTCTCCTCTTGAGCAACTTAGTCTGGTGGGAAAAAAACCCACAAGTAAACAGACAGTATCTGCGACTGAGATGCCCAGAGTGCTTTGAGCACAGGGGAAATGCTTTGAGCACAGGGGAAAGGATACCTACCTAAGAGTCAAGGTGAGAAGAATAGGAGACAAAGGGGGAAATGAAGGGTAAGAAATTTAGTCTAGTGGTACAGGTATTTCATTTTGTTACTGTTTAGTTGTTCCTTTGTAATATGTCTTGTGTAAACACAAACATATAGGAGCATCCGTTTTTATCTGTGTGTTTTGATTTATGCATATGTATATACATCTATACATTTTTTTTTAATAACGAACCCCTAAAAATCAGAATTAGAGTCTTTCTGATTTTTTTTTTTTAAAGATTTATTGGGGAATACTGGGGAACAGTGTGTCTCTCCAGGGCCCATCAGCTCCAAGTCGTTGTCCTTCAATCTAGTTGTGGAGGGCTCAGCTCCAAGTCCAGTTGCCATTTTCAGTCTTTAGTTGCAGGGGGCACAGCCCACCATCCCATGCAGTCTAACCAACTGAGCCATCTGTCCGCCCCTATGCATCTATACTAAATGTTTAAGCTTAAATCGTATACTTTCTTCTGTGTTCATAGCATGTAACATAATTCTAGGTATTCAGTAGGGATTGAAAAACAACTTAGGGATGATTATGTGATGTTTTTAATGAGATCATCAGTTTGTAAAGACTCCCCCTAAATATAATAAAGATGTATTACTGAAAATTGTTCCTAAACGATGTCTTTGAATTCTGACAAGAAAAATTGCTATTATATACGTGGCATTAAATATGCTACCTTCTTAAATCACTCCTCTCCTCATTAGGACACCAAGAAATTGAAAAGTCTTCAGGGATAGTCAACTTTTAAACACCAATTAAATGTAATTGTGTTTTAAAATTACAGATGTATTTCTGAGTCATGGCCCCTCTAAAAGCAAAAGTATTTAGATTATAGTTGGTTAGTCTCCAGATGCTATCACGCTTATGTCCCTTTAGGGCTGTTGAGGGGACTCTAATTTCTATTCAATTGTGTGTATTTTTTGTGATAATTAATACTACTAATTTTTCTTGGCTATTAGATGGGGCCTCAGACATGATTACTACATATAATTAAAAAGTGAAATGCTTTAAAGAAGCTTTCTATTTGAAGAAATAAAATATTTTGACTTAAAAGAAAATGCATTCGTTCATATAAATAGTAACTGAATGTCTGCTATGTGCAAGAACTACAGCAAACATAAAGAACTATATGGATCCCGCTGTCAAAGAGTTTACAATCTAGGAGAACGGATAGCAAATGTATACAATGGAGATAAAACAAGATTGGAAATAACAGGTGCCATAAAAGAAGTGTGTAGATAAATGCCTTAGGTGTTCTGGGGAGAGAAAAATTACTTCTGGCTCTGGTTATCAAGAAAATAAAAGAGGAAGAAGTAGATTTGAAGTAGACACTGAAGATTACAGATAAGTTATTATAGCCAATATGTCCTGATTTTGTTCTAGTGTTACTATTTCAGGCTCCATGCCTATACGAGAGCCTCTGTACCCACTGTTGATATTTCTAATACTGCACTGGCCCTAGGTTTTCCAATGTGATCTTATTGTCAATAGAATTCTGTTAAGTAATTCATCAAAAGGTTTTTATTGTCAGGTCTCTCAACATGTGCCTTACCTATAGGACAAGAAATACTTATCCTGGGCCATCAGCTTCCTCTGATCTCACATTTGTCGCCTAACTTTTCCAGGGACTGGACCTGTCATCATTCCCATCTCTAAAACCAATTTCATTGATACGATCTTGTTTTGGTTTGAGTTTATATTTATAAGAGATGATGAAGATGAAAGTCTGTTAACTAATGACTGCTGTTTCCTTTTGCTTAAACCACTTGTTTAGGTGTGATCATGATGGCTGTGGAAAAGCATTTGCAGCAAGCCACCACCTTAAAACTCACGTCCGTACACATACTGGTGAGTTTAGGTTAATATTTATTTTTTGTTTTAACCTTCATCGAGCCAATAAATAATCTGTTTCCGTTGAGACCTATAGAGAGCTTTGTAGAGGGAGTGAGCCTTAGCCTTCACCTATAATGTTTGACTTTCAGAGGTAGAAGGATCTAAACGTTGGACTCAGGAATCCAACCTTAAGAAATGAAACCAATACAAAGACACTCAAAAAAAAAACACACCTGGGGAAAAAACCAGTTTCTTTAAACTTCCCAGGAGCAGGCAATTCTCAGTGCTTTCCTCTACGTTAAGTTTTAGGACTGAGATAATTAACATGTAATTAACTTATAACAATTGTTACCTGAACTCTCATAAGAATATTTATTATACTGTCCTCTTTTAGGAAATAGTAGATGTCTTAATCCAGTGAAATGACTTTATGGTAAACTTAACACTGCTTGTCATTCTCGCAGGTGAACGACCCTTTTTCTGCCCCAGTAACGGCTGTGAGAAAACATTCAGCACTCAATACAGTCTCAAAAGTCACATGAAAGGTCATGATAACAAAGGACACTTATACAATGCACTTCCAAATCACAATGGATCAGAGGTGTGTGCAGTGTTTTGTCTCTGGTTTTGATCTGGGTGCTACAGAACAGCAGCAGTTGTTTCTATATCAAAGTGAAAGGTCAGCGCATCTTCGCTATGTACCTGTTAGTGAGAGGGAAGAAATCAGGGCCAAGATCTGTGTCTTTGTGAAGGGGTGGTAGAAGCTGGAGACCTCACTAGGCTCCCTGTGCTTCAGCCTCTGATTCAGCTCCACTTCCTCTGTCAGGCCTGGTGGAAGAGTCTCTTGAAACCAGAGGTCTTGGAATGGTTTCCAAAGGGCCAGCCGGATGCTTTAGATGGGTATTATTTTCCCATTCATGCCTATAAAATGACATATCTGTACTTGAGTTTGCAACACGAATTAGTGCTTTGTTTCACACATCTGTTAATCTCTCATTGGAGAACCAAGCAGAGTCGGGGTGGTCCCTTGCCCTTTGAATTGTCTGCAGACCAGATTTGAGAGCCACTGGGTTAAGGCACTGAGCCTCAGAACAGGCCTCTGCAAAGTTTTAGGCACTTGAAGCAGCTTTGTCTGTTCTTTGCCTAGCTCCTCCACCATATTTCCCTCGCCTACAGCTCACTCCAGAGAGATCTGGGATAAATTTACTGTTATTACTTCTTATGTGGTATTGGGTACTTACCATATGTCGTTTAAACCTAGGAATGAGTACTATTATTATCTTGCTACTTCATGGCTAAAGAAACTGAAACACGCTGACCCCCTTTTTCATAATGAGGTTCTTAAAAGTATGTAATATGATTTTGATTTGGGGAGAGACAGCATACTTTAATTCTGTGGGTTGCAGTTTTTAAACAGCAAAAGAGCCCTTTAAAAGGACTCTCCCCCTCTGTTTTATTAGTAATAATAACTAACATTTACTGAATGTTTACTGTGTGCCACGTATTGTGTTAAGTGCTTTTATATGGATTATCTCACAAGAGCTCTCTGAAGTCAGCACTGCTATTATCCCCATATTACAAAAAAAAAAGGAAACTTGAGGCAAGGAAAATTAAATAACTTGTCTAAGTATCCAGAGCTTGTAATTAGTCTAATAGAGGCAGGCAATCTGACTCTAGAGCCTGGTTCTTGACCCTTGTGTTATAAGAGGCAAAATCACATTCATCATGAAGACTGCAGCCGCTGGAGCTCGGCTGCGTGACTTCAGATCTAAGCTCAGCCACTAATCGGATGACCTTAGGCAGATGGCTTCTTTGTGTCTCCGTTTCTTCATCTGTAAAACCAGATAAAAAATACTAAGATTTGAGAGTCTTTGTCTACTAAGCTGCATTTATTAAGTCACGGTCCGTTTTCTCATTTTTATAACAGTCTGAGGACCGTTGAAGTGCCAACCACCTCTAAGCATTGGGGGGCCCCAGTGCACAGTGTTCAGACCTCATCTTCTCTGGATCACAAGTCACCCTCCAGTGGAGGGAATCTCCTCTAGGCTCTAAATGCCATCTGCATTGCCCTTGAGTCCTAACTGTTTATCCAGCCGGGATCTCTTCTTGAACTCGAGCCTTGTGTGTTCAGCCTCCCACTTGACATCTCCACCCAGATATCATCATCTGCTCTTTCAAATTTGACATGTCTGAACCTGTTCCTCCTGCAGTTTTTCCCATCTTAGTAATTGGCACCTGTTTTTCTAGTGGCATAGGCCAAAAATCTTGGAGGTTTTCTAAATACCTCTTTTTTTTCCTCATACCCCACATCCACCAGCAGTCTATGGGCTCTACCTTGAGAATATATCTAGACTGGTTACTTCTTTTGATGACTTCATTCAAGTCGCTGTCATCTGTATCCAGATCATTGCTATGACCTGCTAAGTGGTCTTCTTGGCACCTTTTTCCCCTTCTCCCCACTCCCACTCCACCCTGAAACAGACTGTTCTGCATATATCATCCAGAGGGATCTTTCTGAATCATAAGGCAGATAATGTCTGTCCTCTGCTCATAAACCTCCAGTAGCTCCTTGTATCACTTAAAGTCAGAATCTTTATAGTGATCTACAGGCCCTACTCTCTGGCTTGGTCACTTCTCTGACCTAATTTACTTCTCTTCCTCTTACTTCAGCCTTTGTAATTCCTTGAACAAGGGAAACCCACTCCTGTCTTCGAGCCTTTGTTCTTGCTGTACCTGCTGCTTGAAACACTTTTCCCTGGATATATGCATGGTCTATGCCCTCTTTCCTTCAGTATCTGCTCAAATACCGCCTTATCTAAGAGGTCTTTTCTAATCTAATAAAAGGGCAACTCCTACCCCAACATTCCCTATTCCCCTGTATATTTGTTTGTCTTATTGCCCCTCCCCCTGAGTTTATTTTGTTCATTAGTATTCCTGGTCCTAGAGCAGTGCCTGATACATAGTAGATGCTTAGTGAATATTTGTTGAATGCATGCATGAATGGGAACATCTGATCCATGAGGTAAGCAGCGTTACCACATAATACATGTGAATTGCAACCGGCATTCTAGTAATCCAGAGTTCAGAGTTCGCCTGGGCAACTGTATTTGAATAGTAAACGCTCAGTACCACTCTGCGTAATGATCCCTGAAATGCCCATATTGGAGACACAGTGATAAATGGAAGGAAGATGGACTTTCAGTTAGAAACACTGGGTTTGTGTTCTGCTAATTAGCTATGTAATTTTGGACAGTTCACTGCCAGTCTTTGCATTAATTTTCTCATATTTAAAATGGGAATGTAAAATAGTACTTCAGAGTTTTATATGAATAGCAAATGAGGTCATGTAAAACTGCTTTGTAAATAATAAGACCAATTATACAAATATTATTTCATATTATCACAGCTTTTGTTATTCTAGAGCCTGAGTTGTGAGATAATTCTTAAAACTCTTTATTAACCATCTTTAAGAACTGTAAGAGATTATTCTAATACCAGGATTTAAAAATTGAAATAATTAGCGTAGCCCTTGCTTTGGATGGTTTTATACCTCTCCAGGTAACACATCTAGACATTTGGGGTGTTGTAATCAAGTGTTTTATTACATGATATGCTACTATAAATCCTAATTATTTTGTTGTTGTTAATTAGAATTTTTTCTCTTTTACAGGATGCAAATCACTCACTTTGTCTGAGTAACTTGAGCCTTCTGTCCACAGATTCTGACTTGCGAGAAAATTCCAATACAGTAAGTATATCTGTGATGTGGGTTCAAGAATGGAGCACACCCTTTGGTGGGAAAATGGAGGGACGCCAGTTTTTGAAGTCTTCCAGATTTACTTGTGTTCAGTTACTGACTGTTTAGGGTTTTTTGTTTTTGTGTCTATTTTTTTCCTGATAAGAGCTCTCACAGGAGAGGTTGTTCTCTCTGATGCCTAATGCTTTTTGACCAGGTCACTCACTTGACAACTTTCCGGCTGCAGAAAAATTTTCTTTATTCACTTAGCAAATATTTATTGAGTGCCTATTCCATTAGTCAGTGCATTGGTGCTGAGCTTGTAGTGGTAAAAATGTAGGTGTGGTCTGTCCTCGAGACGCTTAAAATTAGTCCCCTGTAAGGAGGAGCTAGAATACCAGTTTCCAGACTCTCTCAAGCCCTGCCAGTCTGACCTAAATCAGTCTTTGCCTTGCTTTGAGCTCAGCACATTGGGGTTTTGAAGCAAACCTCCTATATAGGCCCTCTGCTGAAGAACAACCCCGCTACCTCTAGGTCTGATTGCTTCGGTTCACTCTGTTGGGAGTTTCCCTGCCATTGCCGTGGCCCCATGATGTGCCTTGCAGACCAGGCATTAAGCCTGAGCTCGTGCTGCTTCGTAAGGAGCTATGTGCTTTACTGGTTGTTAAGGGTGCATTTTTTGTTGTTTTTCTCTGCTAAATAAATATAGCTTAGGTTAGATTTTTCTGAATGTATGCATAATAAATAAGAAGGAATCAATGCGAAAGGAAGTATTTGAACAGAGACTAAATGACTCAAGAATGCTGTGAAAAAGTGTTTCTCAAAGTAGAGTTATCTGCAGCTCTTCTGACAACGTAAGTCCTTGGGCCACTGAGTCAGTGTCCTCTGGGAGTGTCATTTGACACTGCATTTTTATATAGGCACCCTGAGGCCGGGGTTCTGTTAATGGCAGAGTTGCTCACATCAGAACAACCCTCCCATAGAAAACAACTGTATATGCTGGGCAAAATACAAAAAACGACGCCTTGACGGCACCAGAGAGCAACCCAAACAGGCAGAGGTAACGCTTGGAAGAAGGGGCCACTTGGAAGATAGCAAAGGCACTTGGATGGGTTTTCGGGTTTTATGCTTAGCCACTCAGGGCAAGCCCTGGTTAATACCAAACAAGATGTCCAGAATTCAGAAATAAACACTCAGTCTTACTGGCTTAATAAAGCAGAGGACAGTGGTCAGGGCTACCAAAGCACCTGGAAAGTGAGGGAGCATAGCCTGGAAAGCAAAGAGCCACAAAGGGGGAACCCCAAGTTCCATGTATAAACTCTGTCTAAATCTCTAGTGGCCTCCTGAGCTGTGGAGGTGGGGGGTAGACCCTAAGCAGCCCAGCAAAGGCTGAAGAAGTGGACAAAGATTGCAGCTGCTGTCCTCTGTGGGGAAGACAGAGTTTGGAGCTGGCACACAGGCTAGTCAGTGGAATGTTAAAGCAAACACTCTTCCAAGAAGTGTAACAATCCATATCTCTACAACATATCATTTGCAATGTACGGGGTAACCCAAAGTTAGTAAACATAACAAGAAACAGGAAAACATTACCCCTACTCAACAGCAAAGGTAATCTATGGAGACCGGCCTGAGGATGAGCCCGATGTTAGACTTAGCGGACAAGGATTTTTAAGTGGCTCTTATATGCTCAAGGACATAAAGGAATACGCTTGTAATGATTGAATATATAGGGAATCTCAGCAGAAAAATGGAAACTATAATAAATGTACCAAATGGAAATTCTGAAACTGAAAATTTATCTGAAATAAAAAATTAACTAGATAAGCTTAACTGCAAATTGGAAATGACAGAAGAATGAATCAGTTAAACTGAAGATAGGTCAATAGAAATTAATCAATCTGAAGAACAAAGAAAAACATTAAATAAACACGTCATATGATTTTTATGCATATTCACATTTCAGAGCTAATGTTCTAAAAGAACTGTCTATACTGAGTGGCCTAGATGTCCTCTGACCTATGCAGCTTGAGATTTCTGGGTATAAGATCTCTTTAGTCTCAGAGATTGTATTAAATGGTTTAAGAGTGCACTGACTAAGGAGCTTTGTGGCGCCCTGGGGTCACTAGGTGAGGAATCCTGGTGCGTGAGAACGTTAAGTACTCGTAACAAAAATGGAATCCTTTTCTACCACAACTTCAGCATGAGAGAGGCTGCTCCATCCCTTGGAGTCAAATTACCTACTGTGCCCTTGTCTTCCAGCATTTACCCCAGAATTGGAAATAGTCTCATTTTTAGCCTTTCAAACTAAGGCCACAAATCCTTGAAGTCATAAGATTAATTTTGCTTTGTTTTGCTTTAAAAAAATTATAAATTGTTAAAATCCAATGATAATTTTTTTTTAAATTAGGGAATATTAGGGAACAGTGTGTTTCTCCAGGGCCCCTCAGCTCCAAGTCCAGTCGTTGTTTTCAATCTTTAGTTGCAAGGGGTCGCAGCTCACCATCCCATGCGGGAATTAACTGGCAACCTTGTTGTTCAGAGCTCGTGCTTCAATCAACTGAGCCCACTGGGCTGCCCCATCCAATGATAAAATTTTATGTGATCATCATTTTGTGGGTTTCTGGGCAGCCACATGTGTATATGTGTCCTAGAAGTGAACTCTGGTTTGCTCAAATCTTTTGTTAAAGGAGGGTTGAAGCAGGTAGAGAGTGGCCCCCTGGGCCTCTCAGCTGTTGAGCTTCAGGGTCCATCCTGGTCCCCGACAACTCCCCGTGTTCTTTCTTCTGTTTGCTCCAGGCCCCAGAGACTCACCCTGTTCTTGTCTGTTCTACTTTTGGGAGCTGCTCCCAGGGTTTTTATCCTGAATCCTGGCAGTGGTTGAGTCACAGTCCCCTCACTCAGCCCTGTCCTTTTTCCTTTTTTTTTTTTAAATTAAAAAGCTTTATTCATATTAACATACATATAGAAAAGTAAACCTGTTGTAAATGTACAGCTTAATGAATCACAGTTGATCGCATCCACGTAACCAGCACCCAAATCAAGAAACAGAACGTTCCCAGCGCCCCAGAAGCCCCCTTCAAGCCCCCTAACAGCTATTGCCTCTCCCTAAGGATAACACTATCCTGACTTCTAACAACCTATGATGAGTTTTGCCTGTTTTTGTGCTTTGTATAATTGTAGTCATGCAGTATATTAATCGTGTGGTATAGACTTATTTGTGCTGGCTTCTTTCTTGCAACATTATGTTTAAGAAATTCATCCATATTGTTGCATATAGTAATAGAGCATTTATTCTCTTTGTTGAACAGTACTACAACTAAATGAATATACCACAGTTTGTTCTTTCTACTTCCGTTGGGTATTTGGATAGTTTCTAGTTTGGGGCAAATATGAATAGTTCTGCTGTGAACATTCTTCTACATAATCTTTCAGAGTCACACAGGCTCACCCCTTTTTAACAATGCTATTGCTGCTGATATGTAAACAGGTAGAAGAAAAATAACAACTATGAGGAAGTTGCAAAGTTTATACTTAGTGGCAGTTGTTAGCCCACTTTTTTTCAAACTGAGTCATACCTCTTTATTGGGTTATAAAATAGTAGTTTATCATCAGTGTTTTAAGGACATCAACAGAATTGAAAGTGTCAGAAGACACTGCACATAGTAAGGATAAGCTGTCTTGTAGACGTATATCCATATATCCATATGGATATGTTGGATATGTATATAATATGAAGTATATATGTACATACATACTGTATAATGTAAAATGTATTTCTTGCTTTGTGTCATGGTGAAAAGTTTGAAGGCCACTGTCTTGCCTGTGGTTCTTAACTCACTGGGGACTGGAAACTGGAAGCCTCACGTAGATTTCTGCCTTCAGCTTCTATCATACTGGCAATCATATTCGTTCAGCGTCCCCTCTTGTTCTTCCTGACGATGGAATCATGCGAGACTAATTGCCCCTCTTGGGTCAGAGGGGCATTTTCCTCTCGGAGGAATTCTGGAGGGGTGGAGAGTTCTGCTCACCACACGTCTGCCCAGTCCCAGAGTAATGTCTCCCTCCCAGAAGCGGAGTTGTTGCAAAATGACCTTAAAGCACAAGTTGGCACTAGGGCCAAATCTGGCCTGAAGAAAGCTTTTATTTGGCTTGTACATTGTTTTTAAATTGTTCTCTAATTACTTGCTTTTAATTACAAATCAGTAGCTTTCACCAAAAAATCCAAATTTGGGACCATTCTTGAGCTCTGGTAATCTCCAACCTGCATAGCCACATGGCAGCATTCCACTGACGCCCCTCAGATGATGGCGCATGCTGTCAAGTTTGCCATAGCCTCCCAGCCCCTGTCCTCCCCACTCCTGGCTTCACTTACTTCTGTTACTTGTCTAGACTCTTGGAGATTGCCTTTGTCACTCTTGCCCTGCAAAATGCATGGGCAGGTAGACTGGAGGTGGATTGCAGGTAAAAGAATTGCTGTTTTTCCCCTCCCCTTAACTAAAGGGAAGCGTGGAGGTGGTCATTTTATTTGGTGCCTGTCAGAAGTCAGGTCCTCAAGTCATTATGTGTTTATTTGTTTGTCACATTTTATCTTTATAAATGCCTCTGACCTTTTCTTAATTGTAAGTTACAAAGAATCAATATAATGACAATATGGAGCATAAGGTGATCACTACGTTCTACCATTGTGTTTCTTTATATTGTTTGATTCATTACCATATGTACATATTGGAATATTATAGATGTTCTATAATACCTTGAAAGGTATTAACAATATATTATTATTACATGAGAAAAACAAGTTGCAGGTAATGGATATTATTCAATCCCATTTTCATGTAGGATTCAGTCTTTTAAAGCAGGGGCGGCACACTTTTTTGTAAAGGGCCAGATAGTGAATATTTTTGACTTCTTAGACCATATATTCTCTGTCACAACTCCTCAACTCCGCCATTGTAGCTGAAAGCAGCATGGAGAATAAGTGAACGAGTGTGCATGGGTTCCAATAAAACTTTATTTACAAAAACAGGCATTCAGCCTGCAAGTCAGCTTGTCGAATTCTGTTTTCAAGCGTTTGAGGATCCAAATCTTGAGTGTCTGAGGTTTACCACCTATCTGTCATCTGAAAAGGGAAGTTAGAAATAAGCATATCAAAAGATCATTGCAGTTCTGCTGCTCTACGAGTATGTTCTGTCATGGTGAGGAATTACATCCACTTGCGGTCTCACATCCTTGTTTTGTCCATCAGACACAGGGCCAGGATCTCAGCACTCTTTCACCAGCAAGCATCTTTAAATCAATGTTCCAGAATGCAGATGATTCGGCGATTCAGGAAGACCCTCAACAGACAGGTTTGTTATACAGACTTCCTGTTTAGATCTCAGCACTGGGAAAGAGAGGTCACACTGTTGACACACTGAATGACAGTCACTGTGAAATATTATTTCAGTTCCTTTGAATGAAGTGACTTTTAATGAGGGATTGGAGAAGTACGAGCCTTTCAGTTCAAGTCCATCTTTTCCCCTATTTTCCTCAGCAAGGGTCTACTTGAAGGTCTGTTTTTCCTAGACCCTCAAGGGAAGGGGTCTCCTTTTCCAAAAGTTTTGTGGGCCTTAAAAAATGAGAGAAGCTACGAGCTCTTTCTGCTTCTGATGTGACACCCTGTTCATGAGTGGATAGGATCCCCAGACTTAGCATCGGATGCATGGATCAAACTATCTGAGTGAAAATCTGTCTCTGAAGCTTCACAGTAGTCAGAAAGTGTGTTCACTGGTCATGCCAAAAAAGGATGTCAAGCCCATTTTCTAGAAAAGCCTTAGGACACATTTTTTTACGCAAAGACCTATACTAGGTCTTTACATTTATAAAGTGAGGTTGATTGTAAAGCCTGGTACTTCGACCAGAGGTGTCATTAAATGAGAAGCTGAAAGTCAGCCCACTAGCAATGGAGAAATTGGCTCTGACAGACTTCAGCTGTCCTTGGTTTAGCCTGTAGTGACTGTTTTTGTGGTTCATATAAGGCTTGGGATATGTATATATATTTCTATTTCTTTTTCTTGCCAGCTGCCTTGATTGAAAGTTTTAATGGTGATGCAGAGTCAGTCAGTGATGTTCCGCCATCCACAGGAAATTCAGCATCTTTATCTCTTCCGCTTGTACTGCAGCCTGGCATCTCCGAGCCACCCCAGCCTCTACTACCAGCCTCAGCACCGTCTGCTCCTCCGCCTGCTCCCTCCCTAGGAACTGGTTCCCAGCAAGCTGCATTTGGCAACCCCCCCGCTCTCTTACAACCTCCAGAAGTGCCTGTTCCCCACAGCACACAGTTTGCTGCTAATCATCAAGAGTTTCTTCCGCACCCCCAGGCACCGCAGCCCATCGTACCAGGACTTTCTGTTGTTGCTGGGGCTTCTGCATCAGCAGCGGCAGTGGCATCAGCCGTGGCAGCACCGCCCCAACCACAAAGTACTACTGAGCCCCTGCCAGCCATGGTCCAGACTCTGCCCCTGGGTGCCAACTCTGTCCTGACTAATAATCCCACTATCACCATCACCCCGACTCCCAACACGGCTATCCTGCAGTCCAGCCTAGTCATGGGAGAACAGAACTTACAGTGGATATTGAATGGTGCCACCAGTTCATCGCAAAACCAAGAACAAATTGTAAGTATCATGTGAACAGATCCCGTGGGGTGAAGTGTATTTACATAGGTGACGTATTCGGAGGCTTTTACTTCAGAAAGGAAAATGGCTATCATACCTGCCCTGAAACTTGTAACTCTACCTCTTAGGTATTTCTCCCAGAATCAAGTGGTATAAATCCACATTGATACTTAAATAGAGAGGCAGAGAAACCACCTTCAGGTTTCGCTAGCAGTGGGCACTTGAACAAATACTCCGTCTGCAACCCAATGCCATCATCTAGGACAGGAGAGCGGCCCACAAACTCCAGAGACCGAAGGACATTTCAGGAAAGCGGGCTCTGTCTCTGGGCAGAGCCACGCTGATGTGAGGGACTGACAGGACCCCCTCAGATGAAACCAGACAGCAGTGGCCAAATCAGAGAAGTAGTCCACGTTCCCAGAGTCCGTGTAGAGCCATTTTCTACAAGAGTGTTTGGCCTTGATGACTAAGGAAATGACTTCGTCATTCAATTAAATGTATTTTGAGAGCCTGGTATTCACCAGATGCCACTCAGGATATTCTGGGGGATCCCGAAAAGTGAAAACCATGATCTCTATTTCATAAAAGCTCACATTCTAGTTAAAGAGGCTGAAATGCTTAAAAGAAAGTTAACATTACCAGTAGGTAAAATGCCAAATGATAGTAAAAATGGTAATAGAAAAAAATAACAGCTATGATTTATTGAGCCCTTACTTTGTGTAAGAGCTGTGTGCTAACCAAGCACTTTTCAAAAATGAGGCTCTAACATGTAAATCATTACCTTATGTATATTATTTTTTAAGTTACATTTTTTCAATTTTATTGAACAGATAGTACAGAGAATTGCCATCCACCCCGCCCCCTCCCCTCCAGTTCCCTATTGTTAACCTCCTGCATTTGAGTGATACATTTATGATTATAATCTACTCTGATACATTATTGTTAACTGAAGTCCATACTTAACATTAGGGCTCACTCTATGTGGTAGGTTCTGAGTTTTGACAAATGCATGATGTCATGTACCTACCATTACAGTATCCAGAATAATTTCATTCCCCTAAAAATCCCGTGTTTCACTTATTCATTCCTTCTCCCTTTCCTTAGCAACCACTGGTATTTTTACTGTCTCTATATTTCTGTATCTGTAAATGTCACTCACTGTGCTAACCAAGCACTTGTTAATGCATTACTCACTTAATTACAACAATCCTGGGAGGTAGGTATGATTTTACCAATGGAGCGCTGAAGTCCAGAGAAGTTAAGTGACTAACCCAAAATCACACATAAGTGGCGAAGCTGGAATCTGAGGATAGACCCATCCCAGAGCCTGTGTTCTTGACTACTGTGTCGTGCTGCTTGATGAGGGATTCAGAGACTAAGGCCTTGTTGTGTCACGTACAGTCAGGTGAGCCTTCGGGTACAAGTAGGAATTAGATGGAGAAAAGGATGTACCACGTAGGAGAGTGCCTAGGTGGCTGTACGATGTTCTCAGACAAACCAGAGAAGGGCTAACTGGCGAGGGCACTCGGATTCTAGAAATGGGGTTCCAGCCGACTCTGGAGGCAACCTCGTTCCATTTTCAGATGGCCAGAGTCACTGGGAATGTGTTTTCAATGTCATGACCCTGTCCGCCTTCGTGTCTCTTTTATTATGTGTTTCTGGACCTGCCCTGGGGAGCTGCATGGAATAAGTGTCATTCCTTTTCCATACAATTCATTTTCATGTGTTTAAATATGGGTCTCATTTTCCCATCATTATTTTATAGTGTCATCTCCTGTAACTTAGCCAGAAGCTTTCACGTTCCTCCTAGACTCATCGTAGAGGCACTTTTCTTTTTTTCCTTGAAGGGATAAAAGACAAAGCACTTGTAAGAGAAGACTTGAAGAAATAGAAACCCTGTAGCCAATGTCATAGGAAGAGTACTAAAGTGATTAGGGTGATTTCTGGGCGCGGCTTTAGAGTCCTGCGTAGCAATAATGTAAGCAGCGAATGCTTGCTGAATGCTCGCCATGTGCCCTGGGCTCTGCGTGCATAGTCTCATGTCAGCCTCTCAGCAGTCCTTTGAGACATTCTTTGGTTATCATCCCCATTTTTACAGATGAGGAAACCAAGGCTCTAAGAGGTTAAATCAGCTGACTGACTGCAACATCTAATAATTGGCAGAGGTTGGATTTGAATCCAGGTGTGGCAGAGCCCCGGACCCACCCTTGAGCAACTACCCTGTGCAACTTACAGCACACTGCCCAGGGCCTTCCCTGGGGTTGTCCTGCCTGTGAAAGGAAGTCTTAGCCTGTCCTTAGCTGGCAGCTTAATCCTTGAGGGGAAAAAGCACTTCCCGGCCCCACAGAAGTATTGGGGGATGGTGGAGATTGGAAAGCTTAGAGGGTTGCTTGAGAAAAGCAACCTTGGAGGAGCCTTTAGACACACAGAGCCATGGATTAGGCAGCTGGGAGACAGCCAAGTAGTGGGGACAAAGCAGGCTACATTGTCCACACTGAATGTCAAACAGTGGGGTGACCTCATGTCAGAGCACAAAACATCACTCAGTACAAGAATCCCTCAACACTGAGGGTTTTCTGTCCTCTTGGAAAACCATTACAATTGGGGAGGCTTCAATTGGAATGTAATTGGGAATGTGCCATATTGGAGTGGCTATAAATGTGGTGTGTTTTTTTTTCAGCAGCAAGCATCTAAAGTTGAGAAGGTGTTTTTTACCACTGCAGTACCAGTAGCCAGTAGCACAGGTATGTAATTCTGTGTCGGCTTTGAAAGAAAGTCAAGTCTCTGGGCCCCTTGAGGCACAGTTCATTGTTGCTTTGCCCCAGCTTTTAAAACTTGGAAATCAAATTTGTCACATTGTATTGTTTATTAGAGTATTTCATGTTCTCACAGCTATTGGAAGTTAGTGCACTTAAGGGATAAGGGGATAAACACCACACCGCACCACGTTTAACATTCTTGAACTAGTAACAGTTCTTTCCCTTTCAGATACAGCTTTTAAATGTAGCCAGAAAAAAGTTTGAATCACAGTTAATGCTAAAGAGGGCAGTTGTTAATTCACTGGACTCTTTTGTAATTACAGTAATGAAGAAATAGCATCTGGGTCAGAAGCTATATAGAACTAAAAGTTCCTTTTAAAAAAACACACAAAACTTTATTGATTAAGAAACTGGGGCCCTGAAAGATTAAGTGACTACCCCAATGTCACAAGTGAGTTTGTGGCAGAGCGAAAGCGCTAGTTCTCAGGTCTCCTAACTCCCACTCTGTTCTATTGCCCCCGGTCTCTAGCTCTCTTGAGACACACAAAGCCTGTCTGAATTCAGAGAGTGTGTGTGCACACAATGCTGATTGTGTCAAAGGAGATTTACCACACCTACTCTGTGTCAGAGACCAGGGCTGCAAAGATGAGTGAGATGTCCTAACGGTGCTCAGAGCCTTTTGGGCAGGCAGAACTGAACAAATCCTGTGCAGTGTGAAGGGGTGGGAGGAACAGAGTAGCTGTGTGTACAGTACTAGGCTACTGCCCTCGAGCCAGCCCTAGCTCTAAGCCTGCTGGAAACACTGCCTGGAGGCATCAGGAGAGGAGGGGAGTGAGCTGGGACTACAGAGATGAGAAGAGTAAGTTCTGCAGAAGAACAGCTGAGTCTGGGGAGTTTAGGCAGAAGAAAGTGACCATATGCTCAGAGGTAAGAAGAACGTGTCAGGAAAAGGGAGGTGTCCGCTGTGCCTGGCATGGAGGGTGCAGGGGGAAGGATGGCTGGAAACGAGGCTGGAAATATAGGGTGCCTCTAGATGGGGTGTGTGTGTGTCTTTCTAAGGAAGAGGTGCTTTGCCTTGGAGTGTGGCATCCCCCCCTCTGTCCTTCCTGCCTCCACGGCACTCAGCTCTCACCTAGTCTAGATCCCTCTGTGCCCTGCAGCCACTTGAAGCGCAGTGTCTCTCACCTCTCGCAGGGAGCTCTGTACAGCAGATTGGCCTCAGTGTCCCTGTGATCATCATCAAGCAAGAGGAGGCGTGTCAGTGTCAGTGCGCATGCCGGGACTCTGCCAAGGAGCGGGCTGCTGGCAAGAGAAAGGGCTGTTCTTCCCCACCCCCTGCAGAGCCGAGCCCCCAGCCACCTGATGGGCCCAGCCTGAAGCTACCGCCACAGACTTTCCCCTCACCCGCTGTCCCCCTGTCGTCCTCCTCCGCCGTGCCCTCTTCCTGTGAGCAAAGCAGGCAAGCAGAGACTCCTTCAGAGCCTCAGACAGAAACATTAAGTGCCATGGATATGTCAGAGTTTCTGTCCCTCCAGAGCCTGGACACGCCATCCAATCTGATTCCCATTGAAGCACTACTGCAGGGGGAGGAGGAGCTGGGCCTGACCAGCTGCTTCTCCAAGTGAAAGGCCCAGAGGTGCTCACCTCCGGGAAGAGGGCGAGCAGGAAGCATAAGGTGTGATGCCTCCCATCATGGGGTCAACAGTTTGAAGGATGAAGAAATCTACTGTTTGAAATCCTCACCTTTGAGATGTATTTTCTTTATTCATATCCCAGGAGCATCCATTTTAAGGAACTGATCTTTGGAAAAAAAAAAAAAACAACAAAAAAACAAAACAAAAAAAAGCTAAGTTATAAATGAACTGTTTGGCTGCACTGTATGTCACTTTTGCTTATTGTCATGTGAACTTGGAAATTAAGGTTACTCGTATGCATAAAAATTCTGAATGAAAGGGTGTGGTTTCCATCAATCTGATGCTGCCCATCACTTGCACTGGGGCCTTTGTGGTTTGGGCAGTGGAGTTCAGTGGTCGAGTGTTGCTCCTTCCCCATGTGTCTTTTGAGTCTGAGGCTGAAACTTGCTTGGAAGGCCAGACCCTCGCTCCATCAGGGAGGGAAGTGGCGAAGACAGGTCAGACAGCTGTGAACTGCACAGGAATTAGATGAGATGGTTTTGTTGCTTGCGCTTGGTGTTGGTGGAGCTCGGAGTGACTGGCAGATGCCATCATGCAGCCAGCTGCAGTACAAACGGGCAGCTGACAGCCTGGCCCGAGGCTGTGGGGAGGATCTGGTCCTGCAGGGGCCCGAGGTGAGCTGTTCACTGCTGCCTGTCAATGACGTATGTGCAGAGCAGGCTCTAGCAACGTGATCACAGGCTTTGCTTTCCTGGTTCTTTCTGTCTCTGTTGGTTGCCAGGGATGGCAGATCGCAGTGAATTTTTCTTGGGGAACATCCCTGTTTTGTCCTAGAGTGGACACGTGACTTATGGCCAGTTGCTGGTTGGTGCTCTGCCTTCCTTTAATGGTATTTTCTTCCTCAGAACAGAAGAGCTGCATTTTGCTTATCAGGAGGTGGTGTGGCTTTAAGGGAGGTTTTTAAAGGTGGCCTTTAATTGGCAGGCCAGGTGTCCAGGTTCCAGGTTCTAGCCAGGTTTTTGGTTGCCTCCTCCCATCTCCACCTCTTAACCCTCCGGATCTTGCATACAGCCTAGTACAGTGCAAAGAAGGATGTGACTTGTTCAGCTTAGTTATATGATTTCTAAACAAAAACAAAAAACATGAAACGATGATCTTCTACTCAGGGTAAAACAAAACAAAAAAAATTCCCCTTCCACCAAAAAGCCTGAAATGTTGCAATAAGTTATCTCATTTGGAATGCTTCATTAAGTTGTGTTATAGGAAAAAAAGAATTGTTTTTTGATTTGTGTATAGAATTCTATCCATCTGTCTGCCTTTGGCTCCAAGTCATTGCCTCTAAGCATAAAATACAGTTCGCACTAAAATGGAAAGTTCCTCTCAACTGGCTTTATTAATGTAGTCATGAGTGCTCACTGAGCTTAGAAACTGGGCATGGTCCAGGGTCTAGACTAGGCCTCTGCCTCCCATGAGACCCTTCCTTGCCTTGAGCGAGGAGCAGCCTTCCACAAACAGGGCTGCTCTTCTAAGTCGATGGTGTCAGGCAGAAAGCGGCCATAATTTTGCCTTCCTTTTCCACTTCCTAATGTAAAGAGATCTGTATTTGTCGTCTCCTGTTCTGACCCGTTACTCAGAGCCAGCCAAGACAGTATCCAGAGCAGAGCATTTTGGGAACCAGAGGCCCTACCTGTAACAGGATGTTCAGCGACAGGCTTGGACAAGAGGGCAGTGGTGGGAAATGTCACTGCCATGAGGCAAAATGGGCTTAGCCACAAGCAGCTGGTGACTTCTCACTCCAGGAGCCTAGGCAGGAGAATCTGTTTCTTTCTAACCTGCACTCCCCTCCCCAAAAGGCTAGTGGGTCTGGTGGCCATTGACCTCAGCAGAAGCTGATAAAGCAGGAGGAATCTTCTATTATCACAGTGGGTTAGGTTAGTCTTTCTGGAACACCAGCTGCTCCACATGAGTTGTCCTTAGCTATCTCTGGACCTTGCACCCGTAGGAAGCTTTGAGGTGGGACCCTTGGCTGTTTTCTCTACAACTTCTGAGAGCAGCACAATGGGATCTTAAAGGTAGTTCACATCGGAGGGCAGAATGACCTCCCACATACCTAGGCCCACCTGGGATTCGGTTCCCTGGGGCCTGAGCTGGGACACAGGAGCCCAGGGAAGGCCACTAGCAGCATCCATGGTTTAAATATTGCTTCTTTCTGGTTAGCTGTGCTTGTGTTGGGCCTTCCTAGGTCATTGGCTTTTCCACTCTCCAAAGACTGGGTGTGATGAAGAAGCGTTTTAAAACAGTGTTTAGGCTGACAGATGTTTCTAGTTGAAGTATCTGCCTTTCGAGGGTGACTTATTACAAGGGGGACCATCAAATCCAATCATCTTTTGAAAAACGAGGAGTGTGCTTCAAATGCTAGTGAGTGGTTGTGAAGAGCAGGTTTGTTCCACAGGGTAGGCATTCTTTCCTTCCTTTCCAGCACTCTCCCGCCCCACCCCTTTCCTTAAGCCTGGCATCTAGTGCCAGGGACCTTGGAGAAGAGAGGGCTGCTGACTAAAGTGGAGCCAAAAAGAGCCTTCATGGAGAATGTGGTTTCCCAAACCTGGGAATGAACCTAGGGTAAGGTTAGGGAAGGTCTGCAGACTTCTTAGCAGGTGAAGTCAAGCCTTTTGTTCTTTCCATGGTAACCGTAACCATTTTCACCCGATGGATTTATACTTCCAGCTCCCACTAGCATCTCTAGTTATACTGCCTCTTTACAGTGTGCTAGGTAGCATCAGGAATTGGAATTCATAGGCTTTGGCGGTGGTAGGACTCTGACTGGCACCGCCAAACTGCCTTAGTGAAGATGGCCCTTCCCGGGCACATGGGTGGGGCATTGAGGGAGAAAGTGGCCCTGCCTTTCCTGGCAGGGTCTGGTCAGACTCATGGGGGCATCACTAGTTTGGTGACAGTAGTTGGTGTCACTTATTAAATTCCACCCCTCGCCACCCTTTCAGAAGGAGATCATGGTACAAAGCCTAGGAGGGGCCTTAAGGTGTGAAGACCCCTCTGGGTAGAAGCAAGGGACTTCTCTTCACCACCTCTGGGAGAGTCAGTAAACTGGAGAGCTTTACCTTCAGGGTCAAGGCAGTGGACTGATGGGTAGAATGGAGGGTGGGTGGGTTTTCCTGAGAGACTTTGTGTAATGCTGAATGTGTCCAGAAGGACGAGTTTGCAGAACCTCATATTGGTATATTAAAGAAATAATAAAATAAAAAAGCACTTTAGGTTATTTTATCTTTAACCCAATTGCTGCAATTTCTTTTGTGTATGTGTGTGTGTGTACATGTACGCACACACACACACACATATATATATATACTTTCCACAAAGTTTTATTTTTGCTCAGAATAAAAAGTTAAATTGAGGTGTGAAAAAAAAAAGCACTTACCTTAGTGCAATATGTGTAGCTTGACGGTCGTTGTCCCATGTGGCCCTGGTCTGGCCACGTTTTTCTGCTCCATCAGCCCTGTACCAGGAGGCTGTCTTGAGGGAAACACTATTATATGCATTCTCAGCAACTGCTCAATCTATGCAAGCCTTCCCTGTGCCCGGGGCCGCCCCCTCAGGCTCTCTGAAGAACTGCTGCGGGTCCTGTTTTCTGCTGACTGTTGAGGCCCTTTTTTCATCATTTCTTGCACCCTTGCCATCTTTCCCCCCTTCACCATTACAAAGTGATGCCTGAGAGGAACAGGTGGTTCCTAGGTAGAAACCTGGCACCTTCTAGACTTTTATATTTGTAATCACGGCCATTGTTCTTAATCTTAAAGACTTCTCCAGTCACTGAAACCATTGATTTGTGGAACTGCAACAGTATTGCTGAAGTTTACAATTTGCCTACATCACCAATCAGAAATATGTTTGGGGAGGGGGTACAACGTGAGCCATTTCCATATTGGGAAGGCCTCCAGCCTTCATTAAATTCAATGAACAAAGCTGTTAATAATTTGCTTTATCAAAATTTTCCTTCCCCTTCACTCCCCTCTTGTTCCCCCTCCCACCCCATTTTGTCATTCTCAGGCTGCTATACAGTTTTAAAATATACTTCAGCCAAAGCAGAAAGATTTCCATAGATCCAATATGCAAATGGTTCTGTGACATCGGAATTGTCCATTTCTTAATATTGGGGAGGAGGCAACAAAACTGAATTATGCATATTTCTGATTGGTACTCAGTTTAGCCTGTTTCCTCTTGGATATCTTTGGAGGTAAGGGAAAGTGTCCCATTTTTTTCTCATGTTCTTTGGGGAAGCTGATGATCACTGGGCATTTCTGTTACTCCTGTTTAAGAGAGGGCTTCTCAGTCTGCACTGAAAAATGCAAATTAAACTGGATCTTAATGTGTACATAGTACAAGGTTTTTTTACTGGATGCAAAGTTTAAAACTACACACTGCCCTTTTGGTGGTGTGCCTGCTGGGCCAAAAATTGGGTGATAATGTTGTGTCACTTTCTCAGCTCAATGCAGTTTCTACTTTTTCTTATGGGAAAATTTTTCATGAAAACCTTTTTTCACCAAAACCCAGGGGTGTTTTTTGCAATATCCTTGTTATCTTCGTAGTGGTGCCAAGTCAGAGGCTTCTCTTGCCCTTCTCCCCTGTGTCCTCAGGCCTCGCCTAGGGCGCTGTTTGACTCAACAGTCTACATCCTTTCTTGGTTTTTTTTTGGGAATGTGGAGGTGGGGGTCAGAGTTCAAGGTGGCTGTTTCTTTTCCCTGTGAACTCCCAGTCTCTGGAGAAGGTGGCTGGAAACAGGTTTTCGCTGAATATCTGGCTCAGATCTTCTGGCCAGGAAAGAAAGGTAAGACCCACGAGAGCCTTTTTTGATGTATACTAGTCATTGGCCGGAGGTCTTGGTAACAGTTCTTTAAATCCCAAATAGTTTTATTTGGATTATGTAAAAGCCTATCAAATTCATTTAAGTGTGAAACATGGGAACAATGAACTTCCACTGAGCGATATGAAAACGTTACAGGTTCAGTACTTCCAAAGGAAGAAACCTCCAAACCCAAAAAAGAGTAAATATGAATTTGTATTTTTGAAGAATGTGAAATAATGGTGTTTGCTTAATTGCTCATTTTGTATAAACTTAATATTGTACTTTAAAATATCTGCTAAGAAGTGAAAATTTAACTTTTTGGAATTGAAAAAGCAATATTAAATACTAATGAAATCCTAATTAAATGCTTATTTAAATCTGGTAGTATCTGTGGCATTTCTTCCCAACCCTGCCCAAGGCTGACAGCTTTCAACCACTTCCCCCTCCCGAGCCATCAGTCTTAGGGGACAGAAAGGAAAGGTCGGTCACCAGGAGAGTCTGCAGGTTTCCTTTTAATCAAGGCTCTGCTAAGTGTTTTGTGGGACCAGGAGCCCCCAAAGCATGAAATGGACATGTAATACCACCTGGATCCCCCAGAGCAGACCAGACCAGACCCCTCTGGCAAGCACTTCTGGTCTGCCCAAATCCGGGTAATCAGACTGGGTATTCCTTGGCTACATTTCAAAGCTCAGCACTGCCTTCAGCCAGGATGAAGTGGGAGTGAACCCAGCTGCTAGCAGAGCTGCCACCCCAGGCTGAGAGCCAAGATCCAGCCGCTGCCAGTGAAGACTGGCCCCTTTACTGAAGGGAGTTGTTCAAAGAGTCCAGCCACCAGCCCCAGGGAAGGAGAGAACTCAGGGCAACCGGCTCGGGATGGTCAAGGCTCCGCAGCTCCATCACCAGCGTCCTTTGGAAAGCCTCCTCTGGCGGAGATAGCTGGCTGTGGGGGCGCCGCGGGTTTAGCTGAGATGTTCTGGTTGAAACAGAAAGGAAAACAGTGAGGCTGGGAGGAAAGGCCTTAGGTTAGGCCCTGCAAGGGTATGGCCACTTGGCATTTGGATAGCACTGAACTTTTTCAGAGCCTCTTGCCGAGATGAAAGGAGGCGGGGTGTGTGTGTGGGGGGAGGGTAAAGCGGTGGGGGCACTCTCACCCTCCAGGGGAAGCTAGGGTTTAGCAAATCTAGCCAGTGAGCAGTTCCCACCTCCCAGGCAGCCCGGGGTGGGCACTGACCCCGCCACCAGCCGGCTCCGGGCGCCGACGGCCCAGCTGCCGCAGCATCTCCTCGCAGGCGGCGATGGTGTCCAAGAGTTGCCGCTGCCGCTGCTCCACCGCGTCCAGCAGCTGCTGGGCGCGCTCATCCCGGGGCGGCTGCGGGGGTGGCCTCCCGCCGAGCCCCAGCCCCGCCTTCCCACGGTCCACGCCGGCAGCCTCCCTGCCCCGGAGAGAGCGAGAGACAGACGGTCAGCGCTGGCGCTGGCGCGGGTTCCCAGCCCATTCCCCCCGCCCCGACGGGCCCCCTCTCACCCCCGTGACCAGTCTGAGCCCGGGCCCCATTCCATCTCTGCCTGCGCGCCCCGACCACCGCCCCCCTTTCGGCCGCCCCCCCTCCCCAGCGCTGCGCTAAGGCTCCGCAAAGCTGCGCCCCGCCCGGTCCCCACCGGTCTCCTTCAATCCTCCTGGGGGTCGCGGTCCCTTTAAGTTGCCGGGCGCGGAGGTGGGGCCGAGCCTCCCGGACCGGAAGCTGAATGGGCGCGTCACTTCCTCCCGGAAACGGGCCTGAGCGGATGTCTCCAGCGCGTCCGTGCAAGGGGCTGAGGGCCGCGGTGGCTGCCAGCGTGGGGTTGAGTGAGGGGCCTACGGGCTCCGCCCGAAGCGGCCGCCTCCTCCGCCCTCCGAGCCCCGCTCCGGCGGCGCCGGGGGCGCGGCTGTTGCGGCTCCCGGGGAGCGGAGCCGTGCGGGCCGCGAGCCCGGAGCGCGCCGGTTGGACCGAGGCGCTGCGGGCTGCGGTGGCCGAGCTGCGCGCCGGCGCCGTGGTGGCCGTCCCCACCGATACGCTGTACGGCCTGGCCTGCTCGGCGAGTTGCTCGGCGGCACTGGACGCTGTGTACCGCCTCAAGGGCCGCAGCGAGGCCAAGCCGCTGGCCGTGTGCCTGGGCCGCGTGGCCGACGTCTACAGGTAAGGCCGCCCCGACCCGGCCCCGCTGGGGGCGGCACCGCGGGAGGGGCTTCCGGTGACAGGCTTGGGAGACTGAGGCGCAGAGAGCGGGAGGGGCTTGTCCAAGCTCACCCAGGAATCCGGAACTGGAAATGTGTATGGAGCACTTACCGTCTGCCAGGCCCTGAACGAGATGCTGGGACGCAGCGATGAACGAGACAGGCAGGGCCCCTATTCTGGCGCTTCTGTGGTAATGGAGGGACTCCCACGGTTTAAAAAATAAAAAGGAGAAAAACACGGTAGCTTAATTGAGTAGGGAGTGCTTTGAAGAAAATAAAACACGGAGTGTGATAGCAGTGCAGCTGTTGTAGGCTCGGAGACCAGAGGCACGTGGGCTCCAAGCCTGGGGTGCTTCTCCGGAGCCCGACGCTCTGCCCAAGCTCTTAGGAAGATGGAGAGCGAAGACAGATGGATCCCATTATAGTTCCTCGGTCCTCCCCCTCCCCCCTTTTCTTGATCTGCCTAGAGTCTGGACTAGGACCAACAGTGGTCCTTCATTCTTGGATACATTTGTGCTCCTTTATTTCCCAGATATTGCCACGTGAGAGTACCTGAGGGACTCCTGAAAGACCTATTACCAGGACCAGTGACCCTGGTGATGGAACGCTCAGAGGAGCTCAATAAGGACCTGAACCCCTTCACCCCTGTGAGTCAGATTTTCTCGTGTCTCCAGACTCCTGCCATTTGGCTTTCACTAGGATCCAGTCCTGACCCATTCCCCCCACCCCTCTAATCTTTCTGATGATCCCCCTTTCCCTTTCCTCCTAGCTTGTAGGCATCCGCATACCTGACCACACCTTCATGCAGGACTTGGCCCAGATGTTTGGGGGACCGCTTGCTCTCACCAGCGCCAATCTCAGCTCCCAGGCCAGTTCTTTGAATGTTGAGGTAGGAGTTACCCAGTCCTTCTCCCAGAAATGTCAGCAGGCCAGACAGTTTCCTCTGAACCACTAGGATTGATGGTTCGCTGGAATTGCCTAGCAGGAGAGTCTAACTGTAGGAAGTCTGCCCAGTTGGCAAGGGATGGGGTGGGGGGAATCCAAGTTAAAGGAATCTTGGGTTTTATTACAGAGTTTGAGGGCGAAGGGAGAATTGGTGTTTTCTTTCTACCTTTTTAATAATAAGAAACATTATGGTAAATATAATTATTTTCTTCCTTTTTGTGGGGGTAGCAGTTGTTGGAGAATACAGTTAGGCAGTAAGTCTACAACAGTGCTATAAAGAAAGTTAAAGCTCCGAAAACTTAAATCACTTGTCCTAGAGACTCCGGACCCTATTTTATTACCTCTGCCATAAGCCAGGTCAAAGAAAGGATCATGCTAATGCTGTTTCAGCTTCATAGCTTAGAACAAATGAGGACACAAAGAAATGTTAACTTATCACACTTTTTTCTTACCGAACTTAAATGTAGAACATAACGAAGTGATGAGGTTTCCGTGCCCACACCTAGAAAGCGAGTTCAGGAGTCCTGGAAAGTGAGAGCTCAGCATGCCTTATTCTCAGACTGCAGGCTTTTACTCAGTCCTGGGGGCGATACTCGAAGCAGTGGGGAAGGGGGTGGGAGGAGGTATTCTTACCTTTGCAGCAAGCAATTGACCTATCCAACACAGTAACTGGTATTCATGATTTCCCCATCCCTAATTTTCAGGCCTAACTGCCACTGCAGTGTCTTCATAAAGGGTCGGGGTGGAGGAGTGGGCAATGCCCTAGCTCAGAATGGAGAACCCTTCCTGTAGCCCAAGGATTGGGTGTTAGTGGCACTTGCAGAGTCCACCCTGTTTTCTTCTCCCTACCCTGATCCAGAGTTCCCCTGAAATTCAGGATCAGAGTTAGAAGGACCCTTAGAGATCATCTATTCCAGCTCCCTTAATTTTACAGCTCTAGATAAAGTAACTTGAATGTGGTCACACAGATATGGTGGCAAGTCCAGGGTAGAGCCCACATCTTTGGACTCCTACCTAGGCCTCCACTATTGTACTTACACCTCCCCGACAGAAACGATGTGTGGAAATTCCTCTTTGCACAGCAAGATAGTCTTTAAGCTCTAGATAGGTGTGTGGGGGCTGGGGGCCTCCAAACCTCATAGGATGTAGTGCCCGGGGTCCTAATGCAGTGTCCTTAGCACAGCTAACCTTAACTAAATGAGCTTCCTTCCTCTGTACAGTAGGCCTCTGCTTAGGCCTACTGTTTTTTCAAACTGTGCAGCCTTCGTTTTACTTATGAACCCTGCCTGTAGCATGACATCATTGCATGTGCGAGGGGTAGTGTCCATGCTCTTCCTCTTCCTCCTCTTAGGAGTTCCAGGACCTCTGGCCTGAGTTGTCCCTGGTCATTGACGGGGGACCAATTGGGAATGGCCAGAGCCCTGAGTGTCGCCTAGGCTCAACTGTGATTGACTTGTCTGTGCCTGGAAAGTTTGACATCATTCGTCCAGGCTGGTGAGTCTCTTTCCTTTGGCATGGGGATAGAATTTGAGGAAGGATGGGAGATGCAAAAAAGGCCTTGACAAAATAAAGGTTGTCACATTCTCTTGCCCTGATAGGGATGAGCAGGTTTAGAGAAGTGGTGGATGGAGTGGGACTAAGTTTGCTGGCTTTTTCAGGATTCAAAAGGATTCATCAAGGGTTCGATGAACAGAGAGTAGAGAGTTTAGAGGTCCCTGATCACCAGACTCTGCAGGGCTCAGGGCTTTGAGAAGTCAGGCTCTTAATTATGCTCCATTTCCTCCTCAGTGCCCTGGAAAGTACTACAGCTGTCCTCCAACAGAAGTATGGGCTGCTCCCCTCACACGGATCCTGCTTGTGAAACTCAGGAGGGAGGGCCCAGGGACTGGTGTTGAATGCTGTGTGTCTGTCTGCTGGTGGCTGGCAAGGCCTCATTTGCAGAGGCCACTACGGCTCCAAACTAGTCTGACCCTTGAAGGCAGTGTCTGCACACTAGACCAGGCCCCAGGAGCTGCTGGTTTAGCCTCATCCCTGGGGGCGAGGTGGTAGTCTGTAATGTCATGGATCAGCCAAAAGCTGAATGGAGACTAAGAACATTCCTAGGATGTTCTTCTGATAAGTTCCTTCTCTCTCTCTTTTTTTTAACATTTGAAAAATAATTTAAATAGATTTAGAATCCAGTGAGAGCCTCCTCTCAGGTAGGTGGTGACATTTAAGGTCCAAATGAGCTAGAGTAGCCACTGGTGCTGTTTAAAAGTCTCAAGTGACCAAAGGCATGACTTTGTGAACCAGGTTAGGATAAAGATTGCAGAGCCACAGGCCAAACACTATTTCCTCTGAACTCTAGGGGCTGGGGGTGTGACGTGCTGCAATTGCCTGGCAGAGAATCGTTTGATCTAAGGGTAGGAAGTCAGCTCACTTGGCAAGGGGTAGAGGTGGGGGGGTCCAAATTAAAGAATATTGGAAAATAAATCTCTACTATCCCTTTCAACCAGTGACTTTCTGCTTATTCATAAAGTAAATTATACCTATAATACCTTTATTTAAATCCAGTGTCTACTCAGCAGCCTTGATCTGTATTCATATGTATATTAAGTGCTAAAAATTATTGTTGGGCATTTGAACTTTGTTTTTCTTTAATAGAAAATAATGCTGCTATTAAACATCTTTGTTAAATGGTTTATTTTTCTTCTTTGAATTATTTCTTTAGGGTAGGATTACTAGATCAAAGTGTGTGAACATTTTTATGACTCTTGATACAGATTAGCCTTTAAAAGAACTAAATCAGGTTGCTTGACGTCAGCAATGTGTGAGAATTGCTACCCTTGTCCTCTAGGGCATTGCTGTACTTTTAGTATTTTTCAAATTGTTTATGTGTGAAATGAGGCCTCAGTGTTACTCCCTTCTGTAAATTATTACAGGTTACCATCTAGCCCTTTTCACCTGTCCCTGCCTGCCTTGGTTTCCCCACTAAGTCACAAGCAAGGCCTACCCCATCCATCAGTGGGGTTTAGTATCAGTTACCTAACTGCAGCTGAGAGTCCTTGTGGTACCGATAGGGCCCACTACTTCCCCTCCATCCAGAATTAGGATTTAGTCTTGAGACCATAAACTCAGTGGTTTCCAACACACATTGTCAAGTAGATCCTAAGAATCTTGCAAGAAGTTGTCCCCAGGCCTGCTTTGAAGGTCTCTACAACTAGCATATTAGGTGTGTTTTTTTTTGTAAAGAAGCAGTGGTTTGTTAAATCATTCCCTCGAAATCTTGTTTAAACGACTAGTTTCTTAAGCAAACTCACTCTTCATTGTGCTAACACTGTAGCCATCCCACATTCAATTTGTCAGAGTCGGAGGAGTCAGGGACAGAATTTGTGAAGTTTTGAAGAGCAAAAGGAATGCTTACTTGAGAATACCATGTCATATTTAATACAAATCACAGCAGCATTGAAAATGGCTCTCGTGAATGAGCCCCATTCACGTTAGGCAGCTACAGGGAGAGGGATGTTCTGGTCGTCTCCCTGGAGCTAAATGTTCATCTGGGAAAATGGAGGCTCTGGACCACAGAGGTATTTTCTTAGAGGAAACAACTGAACTCCCAGTACTGGGTAAAAATGTAGGAAGGAAGAACCCATAGCTGTGCTCAGGCACTAGCCACAAGGCTACACCAAATAAGGGAAGCTGGGTCCTGTAATGGCAGGAAGACAGGAACCATTCCTGGTCATTTGCACCCAGCACCTGGCAAGGTGCTCTGTTAGTCTGCATTGAATAAATGTGTAAATGCTCAGGATTACTTCCTGAAAATTGGGTTCAGGGATATACTGGGAAGAGCTTAAACATAAAATTTCCCTTTTAGAAAGTCTCAAATATGATTCCCTAACTTGGAGAAGACAGACGATGTAGGAAGGCGGCGTGAAGAGGGGATACAGGCTGGCCGAAGGGAGCAGGGTGCATGCTATAGCCGAGAACCCTGACACCCTTCTAAGAGCAGTGATTTGGTGACTCCACTACACCACACCAACCTGCTGATTTCAAAGCTAGAAGGGATTCTTTTCAGTGTTCTGACTGAGGATATGGAGCTGCCCTGGGCTAATTCCAGACACCTGGCAGCCTCTACATTTCCCTTTCCTGTCACTGCAGAACACCCCCGCACCACCCGCCTGAGGAACAGGCTGTGTTCCTACACGGGCCCAGGCTTGGGCCCACCCAGAAGCACCCAGCTATGGACTTGGAGACAAGCAAATGCCTACAATCTCAGCTGAGCCCCACGTCGTGGCGACATCGTCCAGTGAGGCTCGGACATCAGCACCTCATGCCCGTTTGCAGGCCCCTCACATCAGCCACTGCTCCTTCTCTTTGATGAAGTGCTCCGCCCAGCGGCGAGTCAGCTCCAGGTACAGGCTGGGCTGATGAGGCAGGTAGTCCAAGTACAGACGAGTTGGTGTCTTTTTGGGAATCGCCTTCTCAATCTGGGTGCCCTCATGCCATTCATTGAAAGAGGTGATGGAGACAATCTCAGGCCTCACTGTCAGGGCTGCCTGCAGGGCTGTCTCATAGTACTTGCCATTGACCCTGTTCCGTGTATTGTGGTTGTTCCAGGGCCGAATGCTGGTGTCAATGTAGCCAGGCCCCACACTGGGAATGAACATGAGGTTGTTGGCATCGCAGAAGTTTTTCACAGCTTTCCAGTTCTGATGGGAGGAGCCGAAGGAGAAACCGTTGGAGGCAAAGTAGGTGTACATACCATCAAATCCAGCAGCCAGGATGTCATGGGTGTGGCCCTCCTCCACCAGCAGCGCTATGAAGACCCCATCATAGGGGGTGTTGCGGATTGAGTGGGGCCCGTTTGGTGTCAGGAGGTGGGCCCAGGCCTCAGGGGATGTCAGGTATGAGTCGTAGATATAAAAGAGTGGGAGGCTCTTACCCATGCTGTTCTTATAGCGGTAAAATGCGCCATGGGAGCCATACCTGAGGAGCAGGAGGAAGAAGAACCTGAGCTGGCAACCTAGGATGGGAGAAGCCAGCACAGCTGTGGGACCAGCCATGGATGAGAGCTTTCCTGATGCCTGAGCACAATTTTGGATCCAGCCGGTCTCCACAATTGGACTCATCGTGCCAAGCAAGAACCTAGTTCCCGCCCTCCTCTCCCTAGACTTGCCACTCCTTTATTCAAGACTCACTTCCCTGCCCTAGGCCAAGTCACCATCTTCTATCTGGATTTCAGCGACAGCCACCTAATTGGTCTCCAGGCGCCCACTTTCCACCTCCCTACAATCCGCTTGCTTTGTAAAGTGTAAGTCAGGTCTGATTGCATCTTGCCAGGACCTGCACGACCTCATTTACTTGACCTGGACCTGCCCACCTCCATTCCTGCTATGAGTTATCGCTACACTCCAGCTACACTGGCCTCCTCACCTGCTGTCAGGCTTGTCCCATCATACGGCCTTTGCATCTGACAGCCCTCTGCCTGGAATTTTCTGCCTGCCCCAGATCTTTGCAGAGCCAACTCTTCAGTTAGGTGTTTGCTCACATGTCATCTCAGAGAGCTCACTTGACCACATTCTAAAGTACTTTTTCAGACACACTCTAACACAACACCCTGCTTTATTATTTTTTATAGTATGGATCACTATTTGAATTTTCACGTGTAACTACTGTCTGCTCCACTGCCGCCCCCCCCAACACATTAGAATATAAACTTTGCTAGTCCTCATTACTGTACAACTGGGGCGTAGGACAGTGCCTAGACACCTAAAGGCATTCAATAAATACTGTTTTAATGAATGAATGACACGTGCAAGCACTGTACAAGCCATTTTCACATATGTTAACTCATGTAACTCTCATATGAGTAAGACTCAAAGATCAAAAGACCTGCCTCTGATCACAGATTGGAGGCTGCAGAACCAGAATTCACACCAAGGCTGCTGACTCCAAGCCCGGTACTCTTACTGTACAATAACTGCTGGGGACAGGTATTCTGCCCTCGTGTCTCCTGACCTGCCCCTTCAAACCTGTCCCTACTCCTATTTTGATCCCCACCAAAATCCAGGCCCCAGAGCAGCCTTACATATCAATGATGTACTTGATGTTGTCGTGCAGAGTGATGTCATCCCGTCCCTTGTAGGGTTGAATGTGGAAGGCCACCTGCCACAAACAGAGGTGATACTAGTTAGGTGAGGATCTCTCCAAGGGTCGCAGCCGATAAGGCTCATGCTCCAACCATGGCCTGGGGCAAGGCTGAGCTCAGGGAAGGGCCTAGCAGTGGTGGGCACAATAGAGAGAAAGCAGCCACTGCCCTCAGGGGCAGAAATGGAGGGGCAAGAAGTTTGCCCACTTCCCACAGCTGGGCATCTGGGAGTCATTCTTATGGGCTATTGCAGGGTGGCTAATAGGTTTCAACTTATGTGCCAGCTCCAAGTGATTGGCACTAGCTGCCTGAGTCTATGGGAAAAAGCATAGTGAGGCTGTGTCAATGGGATGGGAAAATGTGCTACGGCCTGTTAATGTGTTGGTGATGGGCTCAGGGCCGGGAGTGGGTCTCCGCTCTGTCGTGTTTCTTCTTTTGTTTTGCCACATGTGGGGAAATAACTAGACATGCTTAGCTCAGCCCGTCACTCTTGAAAGTGAGCCTGTCTGTTGAAACACTTACGTGCCCTGCTCCTTAAGGCCCAGCACTGCCTCCCACTAGGGAGCTGAGGCTGGAGTTCACTCAGTTTTGGGGCCCATTCGGCCCTTGCCTGCCCTCTATCTGGGGTCAGGGTCTTGAACCTAACCTCTATTATTGTGATATTTAGTCTCCCATTTCCCCTATATTTAGTTTTCCCAACTTTTTTTTTTTTTCAGAATTGAAGAAAATAAGAATGACATAGGCATTATTTATTAGAACCCCCCCCCCAATGCCACACTTGCCACCTATTTGCCATACCTAGGCTAATGCCAAGAACTTCGGTAGCGGCACTATCCCTGTGGGCAGAGGAGGGGAAATCTCCAGAATGGGCCAAAGAACACTTGATCTCTTTTTGAAGACTCACCTGGATGTTGTACTGATGGGCGGTGTCCAGAATGGCAGGCACCAGGTCATCTGAGGGTTCCCCATTATCATCAGCCATGCCAGGTGGATACCAGGACAGGACCAGGACGCCTGAGACACAACACAGAAGCTACTTCAGAGACTCACAGTATCCCCACAACAGAGATTTGTTTCCTCACAAACCATCTCCAACTGCAGAATGGTTTCTGAATGAAACCTAGAGTGAGGATCCTGCCAGGTTCACTTCCTGCAGATCATATTCCAAAGCCTGGTGCACCGGAGCTGTCCACGCCCGCGGTGCTGAAGCGCAGCGGCAGGGGAACAACGCACCAGGCCCGAAAGGAGCCTGAGCAAAGCCCGGGTATGAGCTGGGCTTTCACTGACATTAACAAGTAGTAGAACAAAGGGAAATGGGTGGACAGTGCCACACCCACCTGGAAACCACAGTCCTATCTCTGGAGGAGAAGAGTACCTCTGAGGTCCTGCAAGGAGAAAAGCCCTGAACAGAAGTCATCTTCCCATGGGCAATACATTTGTCTAGACTGTCCCTCTAGGCTGTAAAATCCTGTGTTATCTGTGAATACTTCCTATCATCGTTTCTGGCATTCAGTTTTTTTCTCTCACTTGCTAATCGTTTCCAGATAAATTGAAATGTACTGTAAAATGCAGAATTCAGTGACAAAATCTGAAACAAGTGAGCTTCCTACCCTACCATGCCTACAAAGGAGGCTCCCAGGGACCTCTTTTCAAGCAAAGTACTTGATGAAAAGCTCCTGGACCCCCTACTGCAAACAGAGCAGGGTCCATCATGCAATGTGGGCAAACTTTCCTTCCTGCAGCCAGCAAAAGCAGGAAGGGCTGCTGCTCTACCCTGTACCTGGTGTGAAAGCAGAGGCCATCCCAGGCACTACTCTGAATCCCAGACTCCTGCGGGGCCAGGATATACAGGCTTCACTTACCCAAACCTAGAAGCCCAATAGACATGAAGACTCTGCCTCCCTCTCCTCACTGTCTCTACCTGGGTCAGTTCTGGCGCAGACTCCTTCCACTGACCTAGCTGCTCCGCCCTTTGAAAGGGCCCCGGAATTGTGGAGCACCAGAAGGCAAAGGTGGGTGAGTCTGAATACTAGGAGGGGGGGGGGGGGTGCCTAGTGGTGAGCACAGAATGAGAATAGAAGGGAAGGGGTAAGAAGCCAGGCTGAAGGGTGAGTGGGGCCAAAAGGCCCAGTGACTGACTGAACCAGCATGAGTTAGGGTGTGGGAAAGAAGAAGGGCTAGGTTGGGGGATAGGACTGCTCGGGGGTCGCGAGTACTCACCGATGGCGGCTTCCTTGAGCTGGGTCATGTGCTCCCGCAGCACGTCAGGGTCCCGGGAGCTGTAGGGCCCCAGCTTCGGGTAGAAACTGGAGCCCAAGTCGTCGGGGGGATTATGGCGGCCGCGGGGGTAGCTGGCCGAGATCTTGGGGTCCCAGTGTGGCACCATGACGTGGTCCCAGTGAATGTAGTGACCCTCGCGCTGCGGGCTCCCATACCATGAGTAGTAGAAGGCGTGCAGGTCCGAGTAGACACGCAAACTCTGCCCGGGGACGGGCTCGGCCTCCGCGGGGGCCGGCCCCGGGGGGCTGCCCGGGCCCGCGGTGCGGGGCCGAGGCGGCGGCGGCGGGGCGGCGGGGACTGCCGGGGCCCCGGCGGCGGGCGCGGGGGCCCCCTCCGGGCGACGCTCAAAGGGCGCCAGCTCCAGGCCTGGACCCAGAGCAGGGAGTCCGTCGGGGGCTTTGAGCGTGCGCAGGCCCATGAGAGTGCCGAAGGCGAAGAGCAGCACCAGGAACAGCGCGATGCAAGCGCGTCGCCGCCGCCGGGCCATGGCGGCCCCTGAGCTCCTCGCGTCCCGCCCGGCTACCTCCTGGAGCGCCGCGCCATGGCCGCCGGCTCTGCTCCAGCACGCCGCGTAGCCCGCGCGCGTCCCAGGGAGACGGCGACGCGGAGCGCCGGGCGCGGCGTGGGCGGCTCCCCGCCTCCCCCGCAGTGCGGGCGGGCCCGGCACACAGAGAATGCAGGCGGCGCAGACCAAGTGGTCGCGAGCCGAGGGGGAGTGGACGCAGAGGAGATGCTGAGCACGGCCGAAATGCGAGTTCCCGAGTCAGAGACCAGAGCCTGAGTCAAGCCTCTTGGTCCGCGGAGGATTTGTCGCCTTTCACGCTGGGGCAGCGTAGTGGAGGCGCCGAGTAGGGGAAAGGAATGCCTTCCTAGAGCCCAGGAGAAGGTCCATCCTGGCGGCGGTGCTGGAGGGCGTGGGAGCAGATAGATGGCAGTGTGGGGGAGAAAGCGAGTATCTATGGTTGTCCCTCTGTCCAACGACCTTCTTCCCCACTGATCCCTCTTTACGGACTTCACCGACCCCCTCCCTACTGAGCTCAATGACCTCCCTCGTTTGCCCCAGATCCCCCATCTCTCCGACCCCCTCTCACGCACCCCAGCCTCTGAAGCCTGGGGAAAGGGACATGGGGGAAAACCCAGGCGTCAGACCCCACACACTGGCTAGAACACCGAAGGACGAGAGAGACCGGGCGCAGGGTTACATGGATCTGTGCCAAACCCAAGGGGCAGGACTACCTCACCGGAGCTCTTGTCATTGTCCAGACTGCCTGGTCTCAGGCCTGTCGTCCTGAGCCCTAAGTCTGTCCTGGGACAAGCTGCTAGAGTCGGTGGGGACTAAAGGAGAGGGTTCCCTTAAAGCAGTTTTTACAGAGCCTGACAAAATAAGCACTCAATACACATTTGCTGTTCATTCTGGACTCTGAGCTCCAGAGGTCAGGCCCCAGGTCATATTTACCTTTTTAGATTCTGAGGGCTGCGAGAACAGGGTCTACCTCTCAGTTCCCAGGGCTGTTTGTTAAACCAGACTCAGATGTGATATTCTATAGACGAGGATAAGGTTTTCGCTCGACATGGATTGGTTCCTACCCTGCATTATTAATTATTTCATTCATTCAGAAAATAATACTGTTCATTGTCTGCCTCCTTCACTGGTCCCTGATGACAACAACTTTGTTTCATCAGCTGCTCTGCCTGCAGTGTCTAAAACAGAGCTTGGCATAATAGTAGGCACTAGATTCTTATTTCTTAAGTAAATGAATTGTAGGAAACTCAAGAAGAGGAGGAGCCATTGGGAAATGTGGGTAGGTCTGGAGCCCAGGAAAGTGAGTATGCAAAAATTCATGGTAATAAGTGTGAATTAAGTAGAATGCTTTCAGCTCCAACTAGCAGACACCTGATTCAAACTGGCTTATACAATATGGAAATGTATAATACCATCTCAAAATGCAGCAAGTCCAATGGTAGGACAGAATGAATAGATTCCCAGGTTCAACAATGTCATTAGGAAGTTGAGATGCTTCCATCTCTCTGCTGTCCCCTCATGGACTTTATACCAAAACTCGCTCCCCTTACATCACAAAATGACTGCCACAGGCAGTTGAGGCTGCATGCTTCTTTATCCCATCTAACAGGCAACAGGGAGACTGATTCCTCCTTCCCGAAAATCCTATGTAAGCATCTCTTTGAATCTCATTGGTCTAATCTGGTTTAGGCCCATTAATCCTAATGAGAAGAGGAAAAGCATAAGGATGGAACTCTCAGGAACCCCAGCAATAATGGGTTGGGCAGAGGAAGGAGAGTATGTGGAGGAAACTGAGACAGGATCATTAAAGAGGAAGTAAGAGAATTGGGAGTGGGTGGTGATGGTTTTAGGTAACCAGTGGGAAGGGGTCCCCAGCTCTCAGTCATTTCACTGTTTCTGGAAATGCCATGCAACATAATGATGGTCCCCACTGGCCATACCTGGAGTCCTTGACACTACCGCCCAGCTATAATGGTTCAATCCAGTGCTAAACTCTGACCCAAGATGAACCAATGATAGAGCCTGGTTTCCCTTGTACCAATCATGGACAGTGACCCAAGCGTTGTCAGTTAAAGTCCTTCTGTGGGATTTTCGTCTCTGGTGCTGATAGATTCAGACTTTTTCTATAAATGTCACACCATTAGAGGAAAAAGAACAAGGGACAGAGAAGAACTTAGTGGTACTAGAGTCCCTGATTTCAATTTTCCTTGAGGTCTGGTTTAAGTGTGAAACACTGAAATAATCTTCTAGTAAAGTTACCCTTTTATTCTAAGCAAGATGAGCTCATGAAGTAGAGTTTATTGGTTGCCTGTCAATCTCAAGCAGAGATTGAGAAAGGGATTTGGGAGCAGGGAGGTCATTTAGGAAGTAATCCTAGGAAGCAAGAGTGAGGAATTAAGGAGAATGAGACAAGAAAGGAAGGAAAGCCAAACTAATGGTGCACTATGGAGGTTGCTGCTATAGATAATAGGGCTTTGTTTCCACTAGGATGTCTTGAGAAGTGTACAAATGTCTTCCAGAATTAAGATGTGTGAGGCTAAAGCAGTTACCTACTGGCTCCTCTCTTCCACTGGTTGAGCGTTTTCCATAGAGCTGTTAACTTCCTCTCACTTCTGGTTTCCTTTGTGCCAATTAAGCTCCCATGATACCAGGACGGTCTAGAGGCAGGCATAAAGACTGACACATTGTATGTTTGAAGTGGGATGCTGTCGGTGAGAGGTAAGTCTAGGCTTGCACAGAACTAACTGTCCACCTTAACTGTGCTGTCATAACAAGTTACTACAAACTTAGCAGCTTGAAACAGCACAAAAATGTGTTATCTCACAGTTTCTCTAAGTCAAAAGTCCGGGCACAGTGTGGCTGAGCTGGTTCTCTGCCTAGAGTCTCACAAGACCAAAATCAAAGTGTTGGCAGGACTGTGCTCCTTTGTGGAGACTTTAGGAACAAATTGACGTCCCAGATCATTGGCAGAATTCAATTATATGCCAGTATAGGACTGAGGTCCCATTCTTTTGCTAGCTTTCAGTTGGGGGTCTTTCTCACCTACTAGAGGGTGCTTGCATTTCTTGGCTTATGGCCCCCTTCTTCCATCTTCAAAGCCAGCAATATCAGGTCCAGTCTTTCTCACATTTTGAATCTCTCTGACCTCCTCTTCTCCCTCATCTCTCCTACCTTCCTCTTCTACTTTAAGAGCTCCTGTGATATATTAGGACTACTTAGATACTTGAGGAGAATTTCCCTATTTTAAGGTCATTTGATTTATAACCTTAATTCCATCTGCAAAGTCCCTTCACAGCAGCAACTAGGTTAGTGTTTGAATGAATAAGAGGATGAATCTTGGGAATAGGGACATCTTTAGAATTCTGCCTACCACAGAAGCTGCTGTTGAAATCAAAGTGGGCCAAGGGGGTGTGACATGTGGCTTCAAAGATGTCTGCTACACCCACTCTATCAGTTAGAATGGGTCCAGCTGCATATAAGGGAAATAGCTAAATATGGCTTAAAGAAGTGCTTGTCAAACTGTAATGAGCACATCAATCCCATGGAGATTTTGTTAAAATGCAGATTCTGATCTGTAGGTCAGGGGTGAGCCTGAGATTCTGCATTTCAAGTAAGATTGCAGGTGGTACTGATTCTGGTAGTGTTAGACCACATTTTAGGACTTAAAGTACGCGGGGCTTATTACTCCAGATTTTGAGGAGTCTTCAGGTAGGCTGGTTTTAGGGATGGTTAATCCCGTAGTTCAAAGACCCTGGGGCATCAGATCATGTTGTCTATGGTTTCTTTGGCCTTCCCCTCAAAGGATAGAAGCAGTTCCAAGCATCATATTCCCACATGACAATATCCAGACGCAGAAGAGGAAATGGCTGTCTTTTAAAAAATAAGATAAACTCTTCCAGAGCTCTGTTGACTTCTCATCACTTCTCATTGGCCAGAATTCTGTTACGTGCTCAAGCTTAAGCCAATCCTTTGCCGAGGCCATTCAGAGAAGGGTGAATGAAATCAGAAAGAAGGGAGGAAATTATTGGAGTTGGTTAAACAGCCAAGACTGTGTCTCACATCTACCCAGAGTCTATTCCTCCCTTTTTCACTATGTTGAGAGAGCCGCCCTCCCCACTGTGTCAGGAGATGGCAGATTCACTCTGCGGAAAAGTGGAACAAAAGTATTTCCTGACTCAGGGGCACCAGGCAACATTAGAGGCAGAGATGAGGTGCCATGTTGAAATCCAGGGGAACAAGTGAAAATATCCATAACGAGTGGTAAGAAGTCCAGCCCGGAGAAATCTTCCAAGCAGAAGTCTGACTGACTCCTCTCTGGAGTAAAAGAAAGACCCTTGAGAAAAATCCTACACATACTGAAAAGTTAGCTCACTGCCTGATCAATCCAGAGTGAAATACATGAGTCAGAAAATCTGGCCCTTGCATTTAGATTTTTCAATCAGCTTTCTAGTGCCTCACTCTAAACATGAAAAACCAGCCAATGATTCCCAGACATTTAGTGGAAGCCTCTTATGTGAAAGGCAGAGATAAAAATATGCAAACAAACAAAGATCAAGAGAGTAAGAACAAGAATGACTAGATCAAAGGAAACAAAAATAAATTAGCAAGCCACCTAAAACAAGCAAAAGACAAAACCCCAGGCTGATAGCTGTGCCAGTCCAGAAAGCAGTCTGCCATGACAGGAGCAGGAAGATGCCCCAGGACAGGTGTCCCAAGAACAACTGAAATTGATAGATACCCTGATCTATAACCCCCTCCCAAGTCTCCTCTTACATTGTCCTGATGTGACTATTATTTTAGATTAAATCAGTAGTGGATACATTACATTATAGAATATTTTTACTGTTGAGCCAAGTGTGAACTATGATTACATTTCCTTCCTTGTAAAATTTTTGTTTCTTCTGGAGTTAATAATTCCTTTTTATTTGTTTTCTATATCTTTATTAATTGTTTTTCCTAAACTCTCCAATGCAACGCTAAAACTCTTTTAAATACTGTTTTTTACACAGTTCCCATATTACACAGTTCACATCCAGACTGACTGGTGTCTGTCAGTCAGTGAATAAACGGAGTGGTCAGGTGATGGTAAATGCTATAGAGAAAAGCAAAGCAGGAGTAGGGGAGAGGGAGTGCCAGGGTGGGGAAGTTTTGTAAATTTTAGTCGGCTGGTCAGAGAAGACCTCACTGTAAGGGTGAATGGAAGGGAGAAAGGAAGGAAACTATGCAGACATTTGGAGGATGAGAGTTCCAAGCAAAGGGTAGAGCAAGTTCAAAGTCCTGGAGACAGGAACATGCCTGGTGTGGTCTTCATGCATCTATTAGAATTTTCTCTTGCGTTTTTTACTGTCACTTCCACAATCTACTTCCCCATCCTAGGGTACCCCAATATCTTAGGCATCCATATTCAAACTTTGGTCACTACTGGTTCACTTTTTTATTCCCAGTATCCAAATGGTGACCAAATCATATTGATACTACTTGCAACACATTATAAGTTTTTCTGTTTTCCTATATTCCCCCTGTCACCATATCAACCCTATAATGATAGAAATTATAGAACATTAGGACTCTAAGGACCCTTAGAGAGTATCTGGTATAACTCTTATCTTACTGAGGCCCAAATGAAGTTACTTCTCTGAACTCTCAGCCGGGTCTCTGGAGTACAAGGCAAAGGTGGATTACATCAACCTGAGTCTGCCCCCTGCCCAAATCCTATCCATTTGCCCACTGCCCACGAACGAAAGCTCCCTGTACACTGCCTCATTCCTCCCCCACTGCCCTGCAGTGATATTCTGGTCTGTCCTGGTGAGGCTTTCCTCAGATGCTGAGCTGACGTGATTTCCTCCATCTCCAACGAACCCAACATTCAAGTTACATTGGCCTTCCCTGTTCCTCGAACATGCCATGTTCATGTCTGCCTTTAATTCTACACTTCAGCTCATCTCTTTTCTGTAATAGCCTTTCTTTTTCCTTCCTGTTCTATTTTCACCCATCCTTCAAGACCTGTTCCAAACTTGGCTTCTCTGTCTGATGCAAAAGAGCAGAAGCTGTGTTTTAGGATGCTTTATTACTCACACCCACATCTCCATCCTCACATCAATTCTGTGTCATGGGTATGGTCATTCCACATTTTAGAGCTGAAGAAACAGAGACTTAGCAAGGTAGAAAGAGCCCGGGCTCGGATTCCAGCCTACATCTATCTACCTCTGCGCTTAATCACTGGGCAATATTGTCTCCTAAACCTGGCACACAGGAAATGCCAGTAAATGGTAGCTGAGTTGTTTATGAACTGTTTCATGTGTGTTAGTGGCCCCATGACCCCAACTCACCATGCCCTGAGGCTTGGAGAGCACAGTAGGAGCAGGAAAGCACCCCACTTATAAAGGCCCACCTGTGCCTTCCGAGACAGCATGACAAGCCAACATCATGAGCAGACCAGAGTTAGAAGGGGCAGTTGACTCAGTACCACGTTCAATAAATGTGAGGAAATAGCAGGAGATACAACCAGGGAAGAAGGAAACATACGGCAGTAGCCATCTTACAGGTTTGTAGTAAGGATTAAACAAAACAAGGCATTTAACGTGTTTGGCACAGAACCAGCAGCAAGAATTACTATAACATGAAGCAGGACATGGAATAAAGGTTCATGGTGGGTTCATTGGACCTGAGGGATGTCATCATAACAACAGGATATGATAATTAAAGATCACTCTGGTCTCCACCAAGACAGAAAGATGCTCCATCCTCCCCTGGCGCCTGTGCTCCTTCTCACCCCTTCCTCCAGATTTTAATTTCAACCCAATCCACCCAATGGAGTAATTATCCCCACCAACCCCTCTGCACATACGTACCCCTTCCCATCATGTTGCCACTTAATCCCTACCCTTAACCCCGAGAAAAGGGAGCAGTGAAATCTACGCTCAGGTTTGTAGTTCAGAGGGGAATGTAATTGACTCTTCTGGGTCATTGACGTTTCTAAGCAAGGGAGTTTGGAAGGGAGTGCTGAGCCATGCTAAGGTGCAATTCATTCATTCATGATTCATTATATATTTATTGAGTACGTGCAATGTGCCAGGCATCGTTCTAGGTACTGAACAGCTAAAAGGATAAATAAGCTTTATGTGTCTATGGAGTTGACATACACTGTCACAATGACCAGAGCAGCGACTTAGGCACGCTACAACCTCTGGCAAGGACAGTCCCCTCCATTTGCTGCTGATCCGTTTCATGCAGTGGAATGAAAGAAAACACGTGAACTGGGTGTCTGCTCATTCACCGCTCTCTCCTTAAGGCGCCATCCTTATGCCATGTAAACCTGTTCCCGGACCACAGCTTTTTGGACCAGTAACCATCCGACCCAAGGTAGGCAGTTAGATTCTTCCCCCAAGAATTTGCCAGAATTCGCTGTGAGGAGGTAAGTTGAAAAGTCATGCAGTCAGGGCCACAGCAGAAGCCAGAGTGGACATATGACAAGCCAACATCATGGGCAGACCACAGTTAGAAGGGACAGATGTTATAAGTAGGTAAGCCCTGAGGGCTGAGGCGAGCCCTCTTTCTCCAAAGAGCAAAACGCAGCAACTGTGCTATAAAAAGAAACCAGAGATATTTGACCTCAGAAGGAAAGAGGAAAAGAGAGCAAGCAAAAGACTTCTTTAAAAAGGATAGAGCAGCTGCCTCAGCATCTGACAGCTTCTAGACCCAGCTCCATTTTCTGCCAGGTTGTCTAGTTCGTTCTTGGAAGATGTTTCCTTCCACCCGATAACTCCTCTCCCCTTCACTTGAGTAGGTTTAAATATTTCTGTCTGGGGCAGACAGACCCTAGAGCAGTCCCCATCATTCCTGTTTCCTGGTGTTCATGCCCTTCAGAAATCCCCTCCCTCTGAGTGTGAGGGGGACCTACCTGAGACTTGCTTGTGGCCAATAGAATATGGCAAAGATGAAACATTCTGTAGATGTAATTAAGGTCCCGAATCAGCTGAGTCTGGGTTAATTAAAAGGGAAATTATTCTGAATCATGAAAAAGTCCTTAAAAGAGGGACTGGCTGCCCCCTGAGGTGAGAGATTTGTGGGCTTGATGGAGCGAGTGATCATGTGAGGAAGTACAGCTGGAAAGGAACTGTGGGCAGCCTCCAACCAACAGCCCGCAAACAGCCAGGCTCCTCAGTCCTATTGCCAGAGGAAATGAATTCTGCCAACAACCCCAATGATCTGGGAAGCAGATTCTTCCCCAGTTGAAGCCTGGATGAGAAGGCAGCCCAGCCACATCCTTGATTGTATCCTATGAGCCCCTGAGCAAAGCACCCACATAAGCTGTGCCCAGCCCTGACATATGACAACTGTGAGATAATAAATGTGTATTCTCTTAAGCTGCTAAGTTTGTGGTAATTTGTTAGCACAACAATAGAAAACTAATACACTACTCTTCCAACCAACTTTGACTAAACAAATAGGCTTGAGATTTCTAGTCAGGAAGCATATGTTCTAGTTTCAGCTTTTCTATAGTTTTCTTGGATCCAGGCAAGTGCTTTTCCCTCTCTGAGCCTCAGTTTTTTCATCAGCACAATGGACAGTTGGACTAGTGGAGCTCTGAGGTCCCTTTGAGTTGTAATGCTCTGGATGATGTTCCTGACCACGGTCCTATTGTGAGGTGATGCCTGTTGATTCCATTTCTCTTCTCAGAGGGCTCCAAACCAAAATAAATGCCCCAGGTTGAGAGTGTGAATCCTAACTCGTTGTTTAGTCTTCCAGTCTTGCCTCTGTCCTTCCTTCTGTGGAGCCAAACACGCAGCCTCCTGCGTACTGGTCTTACTAATATGGATAACAATGTTTGCGGTAAGGGAGGAGGAAGAAGACGTGTCTGAACAGTTGTCTATGGTTCATAGTCTAAACCACACTGTATGAAAGGCTACAGCTATTTCTCTTAACCCTGGATCATTCTAGGACCTCTTCTAGGAGTTTCTAATAAGCCAAGGGAAGATACTATATGGGAGAGAAGGAAAAGAAGAAGGAGTGAAGGTTGGGGTGAGAGAGACAAAGAAAGTGGGGGAGAGAGAGAGAAAGTCAATAGATGCAATTTTAAAGACAGATGACAGACCAATTGAGAGATTATTTAGCACACTTTTCAAATAGTGTCACACACCAAGAAAGAACATATTTTCCTCTAAGGATTTGGGAAGTTCCTATGACAGAAAGAGTGCTCACCAAATACTTCATGTCCTCCCCTAAATTTCCCATTCTCCTTGCAGTTAGAATGGGGACATGTGACTGGATCTAGCCAATGATTTGTGAGCAGAAGTGTTACTTTTCAGCTGAGGTAGTTAAAAGTTTGAATGTCTCATCCATCTCCCTCTTCCCCTGTCACATGTTCCTAATGATGCAGGGTCAAGATATCAAGTCATCTTTCCCTAAGGACTGTGAATGGAGCAGAGTCCCTACGAGTTCACAATGGACATGTAATAAAAGCTAGAAATAAATTTGTTGAATTAAGTCACTGAAATTTTGGGGTTTGTCTGTTGCAGCAGCTAGCAGTTAATTATACTGACTGATATTCTTATGCTGTATTTATATCCGTGGATGCACTCTGTCTTCCATGTTCATTGCTTTATACAAATTCTCTTTTCCTGGATTCCCAGGACTCTCAGTTCATTGCTTTTTGCAGATGTGGAGGCATGGTATATATGATATGCTTTTATATACTGGGTCTATGTTATTAAGTGCATACAAATTTAGAATTGTTATATCATTCTAATTTATTGACATTTTATTCATATGCAGTATCTAGTAATGCTTCTTGCCTTAAGACTAATTTGTATAATATTTAGTTTCACTGAGTTTCTTTTAGTTACTGTTTGTATAGTATGTCTTTTACAACCTTTTACTTTAATATATCTGTATTCTCATATTTAAGATTTTTTTAAAAAGCAGTAAAGAGTTGCTTTTTTAAAAACCAATCTTTGTCTTTTAATAAAGGTGTTCAGTCCACTTATATTTAAAATAGCTATTTATACATTTGAGTTTCAAATATTTTTTGTATTTTTTTCTCCCACATGTTCTATATTCCATTTTTCTCTCTTATTTTAAACCTTTTTGGGATTATTTTTATTATTCCATATTTTCCTACATTAGCTTATTAGTAACATATTTTTACTGTTTTTCCATGATTACCTTGGTGATTGCAGCATGCACTCTTGACTTTTTAAAGTATAATATATATTAATTCTTTTACCACTCCCTGTACAATGCAAGGTTCTTAAAACACTTTAACTCTATTTACCTGTTCCCATACTGTGTGCCATTTTTGTGATGTGGTTTAATTCTATACATGTTTAAAACTCCACAAGACATTATTGCTATATATAGTCACTGTTCATTTACTTTTACCCATATATTTATCCTTTCCATTGCTCTTCATTTCTTCCTACATATCCATGCTTCCTTTTGGGTTCATTGTTATTCTCTTGAAAATTCCCTTTAGTATTTCTTTTAGTGTGGGTCTGTGAATGAAGAGTTTCCTCAGGTTCTGATTGTCTGAAAACATGTATTTTTCTTTAATTTTTTGAAGGATATTTTCACTAGGTATAGAATTTTAGATTAACTGTTATTTTCTTTTAGCTCTTTAAAGATGCCATTCCATCATCTTCTGGATTTTATCATTTATGTTGGTGAGTCAGTTGTTAGTCTTAATGTTGTTCCTGTGGAGGTAATGTGTCTGTTTTTCCTCTAATTGCTTTTAATATTTTTTCTTTGTCTTTGGTTTTCAGTAGTTTACCATGAAGTGTTTAGGTGTGGATTTCTTTGCATTTATCTTGCTTAGGATTGATGGCACTTCTTGATGTCGTTCATCAGCTTTAGAAAATTTTCAACTGCTCTGTCCTCAAATATTGCTTCTTTGTCATTCCATTTCTCCTCTCTTTATAGGACTCTAATTCCAGGTATTTAGGCTTTTACACAATGTTTTATATGTCTTTTACTCTCTTATCTATATTTTCTATTCTTTTTTCTCTCTACATACTTTAGTATGGACATTTTTTACTGACCTATCTTCCACCTCATTAACCCTAGAATTAGCTGTGCCTAATCTAATATTAGATCCCTCTATTATGTTAAATTTAGTTACTATATTTTTCAGTCCTGGGATTTCAATTGCATTCCTTCTTAGGATATCCAAATTTGGTGATTAGCTAGCACTCTACCACAATCCCAATGCAAAATCTTACTGTTCTACACAGATCTATCCCATTCAGTTACATGAACCAATAACATTTAGCTCTTGTTTAATCCAATTTTAGTTGGGATTCCAGTTACATGCAACTGAAAAATCTTAACTGAAGGTGTTGAGAAATCTCCATTCATGATGTTAAGACGGCTGCAGCAGCTCCAGGTGTCAAATACAGACATGACATGTGGAGAAGAAGTGGAATATTGCTGTTATGCATCTCTTTTTATTAGGAAGAACAACCTTTTCTAGAATCCCTAATTCAGAAAGCCAGGATTGGATCACATACCTATGCCTAAGCTAACCCTGAGACATGGCATGGGATGAGAATGATTAGCTAATAACAATCTTTATTCATCCCTGAACGTAGGGACATGGTCATCCTCTCTGAGCAAAGGACTATAGTAAATGAACATCCAAACAAAACTGGGGCTTTCTCAATAAAAAATATGAGAGGGGAGAGGTACTGGGTAGATAATCAAAAGTGTTTACTTTGCTAACAGATGTATCTATTTTCTGTAAAGGTGTGTGTGTGAGTGTGTGTGTGTGTGTGTGTAAAATATCATTAAAGGTATATATCAGTCTATTAACATAGTTTAAATTTTGAAATGGAACTCTGTGGGGTGGAATGAATGGATGTTTTCACTTTTTACTTACGAAATTTTTATTAGTTTATATTCCTTTGGTAATTTAAGTTTAAACAGACTGCTTCAATCTTAAAGTGGCCTCCTAGAAATGGAACTAGGATTTTTTTTAAAAGAGTCAGAGAAGCATATGTTGGTGGATCCCATTCCCAGTTCTGACGCCCAGTACAGTCAGGTGCTGGTGGCAGGTTTGTTCCTACTGAGGATTTGGAAGCACAGGGTTCTCAGAACCTGATGCCACCAAATATTTAAACCATCCAACTCCTTCTCTTCACACTCTCAAAGCAGGCTTCCTATGCAAATTTTCCTATAGAGGGAGAATTTGCTGGACATGGCAATTCTGACCCCTGTGGCAGTCCCATTTCTCACAGTGTATTAATACGTTTGTTCTCTGGCTCAGATAGCAGGATAGGAGCTGAGTTAATATGATTTACTTCCCAAGCCCCCAGTATATAGTCTCTCTTTTAGTACTGTTAAGTCAAGTGTATGAGCTTGGACCATGATGAATTCACCAAGGTAAATGTCACCTCTGAGGCCACTTGGCAGCTGGCCAGCCAGCCTGCCATGATAATATTCCTGTCTCTTCAAACACATTTTATTCAGGCTCCTTCCTTTCTAGACACATTCATCTTAACCAGCTGTCTCTTTCTTTATCCCTCATTCCGTCTTTTCCTCCATGACTGTTTGTCTAATTCTGGCTCTCTCTTCCTACCTCACCACCTAACTTTCCTTTATGCTTTCCACACTTTCCTTTATCCTTTCCCTTTTTTCTTTCTGGTTTTCACCTTACTTAACCCTGGAGTTAAATAATAAAATATACCAGAACTATATGCCAAGCACTGTGCTGGGCCATATATATATAAATTATATTCTGACCTCATGATAGTTTTGAAAAGTGTTTTCATTCCTATTTTACAGAGGATGAACTAGAGGCACGTAAAGGCTATGTTGTGTTTGATAATCTAAAGGTTTTCTGTACTTAATTTTCAAAGTTAATAAATTAGATGTTTTGTGTTTCTTTTCTCTTAGAAAATGGTTTAAACATTTGTGTATAACCTCCATCTTATTTTTGCATGTAAGTCTCTTGTCCTAGAAAAGCATTCACATTGGATTTTTTTTATTTCTTTCTTAGGCTAGCAAGTAGGAGAGGGAATGAAAGAGGAAGGAGACAAATTGGAGATGCCCCTTTGAGCAGTAGGGCTTCTCATTGCTCTTTGCTCCCTCCCTGTCTTCTTTCCTAAGATCAGGGCTTGACACTGAGTTCCCTGGAACAACCTTAGTATTCTTCATGGAGGAAATTACTTTCCCTGTCCAGGCAGGCTTCATGTACTTTCTGCTTCTGTGCAAAAGGAAGAGACCAAATTTTCAGCCCCTGTATTTGTAACTTTCAGTAACTTGGAGATGGAGGTTGTGGTAAAGTTGGATCTGATCCATGGAAGACGACTTTTCATCATTTGGTGTTTCCCCCATTATCCTGGAGATAGTGTGGTAGAAGTAGAGAGAAACATGCCTTCCATCCTACCTCAGATGAGGTCTGGGAGGAGTAGAAGAGAAAACAGGAGTTTCTGGATGGATTCCAGGCCCCTCCACTTTTACCCTAGGGAGTAAGGTTGCTTGTTTCCTGGAGATTCGAATAGCTGGATCTTAGTTATAGGCTGGAATAGGCAGTGGGCCCTGGGTCAAGGATCAGACCGTGGTAGCAGAGAAGTCCCAGGTCTAATTGAAAATAGAGGATGCGAACTCTGGTGGGTTCAGCACCATGGACAGAAACAAGCCCGCCGCTGCCCGCGGGCTGATCGTTCAGCACCACAGCCTGAAAAATCAACCACCCTCCACCACCACCACCAACAACAACAACAAACCCACTCCCCCCGCTTACTATTTCAGGGAGGGATCTAACCCAGCCCTTAGTTGACTGGCCCCCAACACAACGTTTCAATAAACCATGGCTTAGTTTCTATCTAAGGCCCTTCTGAATTTCTTCATGAGGTGTCTATTCCTCAGCCTCCTTGTAGAGTGGAGTCCACGTTGGAGCAACTCTTATTAAGATCTGGCTGATTTGCATATATCTGCATGCACTGGAGTTTCTCCATTCTGTTTTTATTATAAATGAATCGTTCAGAGGAAGAAAAAGGCTTATTTCACTCATTTTCCTCTTCTTTCTCTCATTCTTAGGGTCTCGATCTGACGATTTCCTCGAGGTGCCTGCAGGTGTGTGTGGTGGGAGAGGGTGGGAACCAGACTCCTGACAGTCAGGGGTTTGTGGGACATCCTATGTGGCTTTCCCCAGATTATTTCCCCCATATGCTTGGCTCCTGCAAGATCCTTAGGAAGCTCATAGGAAGTCTGCATTTTATTTTAGTCAACAGGGCCAGAACCTCTGCACTGAAGTCTCTGGAGCCACAGCTGGCGCCTTAGAGACTGCAGAGGGGATGGGACCTGGTTTTGGAGAAAGGAGTGAGGGGTGGTGGAGGGAAGACTCGTTTTGAAATGAAAGGAGTCCTGGGTCTCTAAGCAGCTTCTAAAAATACCATCTCCCAGCGCTGGAGGGAGGTGGAAGGGGAAAAGCAAGCGTGAGGAGAATGAAGATGGGAAGAAGTGTGTGTGTGTGGGGGTTAAGAGCCCTTCTTCAGGTAGATCTGATTTCAGACCCCCCTCCCTCCCCACATCAGCATCCAAGGACTGGCCGGATGCCACACCTCCTTCTGCTTCCTCAGCGGGCTTGAGTAGTCTGAGCCCGAGCCCCTCCTGATGACCTTTCTTTTTACAGGCAAATGAACCCAACTCCTCCCAGCTATTCCTATGGCTACTGTCCAGCAGGTATATCTGTGAGCAAGCAAGTGTGCTTGTACACATACTACACAGAGAGAGCTACAGAGAGAGAGAGAGACAGAGAGAGAACATATGAAAGCAGCTTGTAAATGGCCAGTGCTCTACGATGCCAGAAAATTTCATTACACTCTGTGTGTGCTCTAAAGGAGGTATGGACGGTGGCAGAGACGGGGGTTGACCCAGGTATCCTTAGCACAAAGCACTGGTCCCAGTAAGTGTTGGTTGGAGGGGTAAGAAATACATATACATAAAGTGCACTGACACACAGGCCACACAGGTCACGTAGACACAGGATTCACATTCATTCTCAAGACTTCTCCAGCTATTATTTCCTCCAAAAGGAGAGGGGTTGGGTCCCCCAAGAAAAGAGCTCTGAAAAGCCACAGGGTGGGTGGAGCTTTCTCCGTTCAAGTTCAGCCCAGATGGTGGCGCTCAACAGCCGCCTCCCTCGTCCTGGAGGGCCCCAACCCTTTCCACACCAACGCCTTAAACCCTCAGCTTGCACATAAATGACCTTCACGAGGTAGAGGTCGTGTTCCACGTTTCCTTGCGGCTTCTTCAGCTCTGGTTGAACTCTGCGAGGATTACTCCGCCTTTCTCGCAGATGTCTAGGAGTTCTGGCCACTACGCTCCTCACCAGTCCCCTGGGGTGGGCGTAGAGGGATTATCAAAGGGGGGAACTCCAGGCTCTGAGCAGAATGGGGAAAGGGGTGGTTGTGAAGAGTGCTGCCTGTGTCCTCTTGCAAGAGCAAGAATCTGAGAAGTCGATCGTTTATGCAAAAATCTGCCCCTGCCCCATCCAGGCATCCACAGTTTCCCAGCGTTGCTGGTAGGGTGGGACTCTTTCCCACTTTGCCCTCCTTTCTTGAGTAGCTCCCGGGTCCGGGCTTGGCCCCTTCAACCTGCCGGTGTGTGTGTGTGTGTGTGTGTGTGCGTGTGTGTGTGTGTGTGTGAAGAGGGCGGGGAGAGAAGGGGGCGGAATTGAGCCATGAGACACTAGGAGCCGCAGACACTGGAAGAAGCCAAGAGCTGGGAGATAGAAGAGCTCCCCTGAGCTTGGGTCAGGATATCAAAACCCTCTGCAAGTCCTGGGAACAACGGAGCTTCCAGGCTATCTCAGAGGCTGCGAGTGTCGCTGCCTCCCCGAGGCTCGCCCCTTCGTCAGACACGCCCACGTCATCTACTTCTCAGGAATGAGGGGCTATGGTTTAGTGCTCTAGGCCACGGAGGCAGCTCATCCCCTTCCCCAAGAGTCCAGCCAGCGCTCAGCTCTGCCCTACCCCCACGATTTGGAGATTGGCGGGACCCCTTCCTTTCCCCGTTCAGTTCACTGTTCCACCCCTAGCCTATGAAACCCCACCCCTTCACCCTCCGCTGGCGGGGATTGGTGGAGCTCCAGCAGCGGTGCTTAGTGATTGGTCCCGATGGATGACGGTAGCCTGTGAGATCCCGCCCCCAGCCGGCTCTGTGGTCTGAGGGCACTGCTCAGCGGTGCTGGGTCTGTCGCGGCTTGAGCCGCCACCGCACAGACAGCTTGGTCTGCGGACCATGGAGACACGCGTCGGTCCACATCCGCTGCGCCTGTTCGTTTGCCTGATGCCACTCTGTCTCGCATTGCTTTTGGGACCAGGGAGACCCGGGACCGCCGAGGAAGGTGAGGAGACTGGTGGCTGTTCTTGGAACCTGGGATGCCAAAAGATAGGGGGCTGAAGAACCGGGGTGCTGGGGAAGGAGTCGTGTGGAGAGACTGGAATCCGTATAGGGGTTTGAAGCAAGCGGGCAGCAGGAATCAAAGAACTGGAGAGACGAGAAAAAGGTGGCTAAGCGATGGAAAGAGAGGCATTGAGGAGCTCTGGGGTTGGAGACCTGGAAGGCTGGGGAAGAAAGACCAGGAACCGTGGGAGCCAGAGGAGGAGGTCCAGGGGTCGGTGAGACGGACAGGTTGAGCGATTGGAGGGGGGAAGTGTGGGGGCAGGGAGAAGAAGAGAGCGCAGGAGACAGAAAGATGCGGAGGTGAGATCGAAGTATGGGGGGACGGGGTGGAGTCCGAATAGCGGGGCCTAGGGGACCACTGTGCGGCCAACAGGAGGTGGAATGCTGGTAGGCGGTGGGGGTTTGGGGTGGGGGCTGCCCGACGTGCTGATCCAGGAGGTGTCCGCAGTGCTGAATGTGAAGCGTGGACTACCTGGAGCCGTCAGCATTGCTGGTTTGGGCGGCCCATAGTACCAGACCCCCGAGTCTTGCCTCTGATTCTGAATTTGGGGGAACTGTACACTTAGTTGAATCCAGAGGCGTCATATCAAGGTGCTGAATCCTGAGGAAATGGAATTTGTGGCTTTGCCCACCGGGTTCGTCCTGGGCTGGATTTCTGACCCTTTACAATATGCAATTCTAATTTACTGTCAGTTATACTAAAATCAAGACGCCGTTGGCGGCCCTGCCCACTATCCATGATGTCTTTGGAGCCAACCCGCTTAGAGGCCCTCACTTTGGGGCCTCGTCCCTTTGCTTAAGCTCCAGATAAGTAATCTTTCAAGATTTCAGGATGGCCTGGGCTCCTATCTCTGAGCTGCTGCTGTGCTATCCAAACCTGTGCTTTTCTGGGACTGACACTGAGAAGAACTCAGACTGCTGGGATGATGCCTTCTAGGGGAAGAAAATTACTCCAAGCCTCTCTGGAACAGGAGGGGTCATGGTTTTATATATATAAAAGGACCGCTGACATTCTTTCAAAGGCAGTTGAGATGAGAGCAGCTGGAAAAGGCGCTGGCTGAGAAGATGAGAGATTTTCATTTCCCCTGCTGCTGAGAGGGTCTCTCCATTTCGTTTTCCCCCAGAGGCCCTGGAAGTCAAAGTAAAAAGGTTCAAGTTTTGTCCATCCCTGCTGGGATGTATACAGGAATCTTCTAATACACTCATTTTCCCCCTCTTCTTGATGCTTAGTTATAATTTAGGGAATCTGGGAAGGCCGGGCGGGGGGGGGGGGTTCACTGACAACCCCCCATTTTAAAGCCAGCCTTAGAGTACTTGCCATGTACTCTGTGGCAGGCTAAATAATGACTCCCCGCAATATGTCCACATCCTAATCTCCACAACATGTGAATGTTATCCTAAATGGCCGGAGACTTTTCAGATATGATTAAGGATTCTGAGATGAAGAGATTATTTGGATGGGCCTGATATAATCGCAATGGTCCTTATAAATGGGATGCAGGAGAAGTCAGTCAGAGGAGAAGGCAATATGATGACAGAAGCAGAGATTGGAGTGATGCATTTTGGAGATGGAGGAGGGGGCCACAAGCCAATGAATACAGGTGGCCTTAGAAGCTGAAGAAGGAAATGGATCTCCTCTCTGAAACTCCAGAATAAACCAGGCTTGCAGACACCCTGTGGACCAGTGAAACTGATTTCCAACTTCTGACCTCCAGAACTGTAAGAAAATAAATTTCTATTGTTTTAAGCCACTTAATTGTGGTAATTTGTTACAGCAGCCACAGGAAACTAACACAGGCTCTTTCCCTAATCGTGTGGCTCTCCTTCTCTGGACTTGAGCTACTCACACCCCTTCCTGGGGATTTATGCAATGGAAAAAACTTGTCTGTGTCCTTTGTCACATTTGCTATCCCTTAACAAATTTGCAGTGAACTCATCAAAGGGGCCACCCTTCTGACCTTCTGGCTTTCTGGCATCTCTGTTCTCCCCTCTCCTTAGTCATCCTCCTGGATTCCAAAGCCTCCCAGGCTGAGCTGGGCTGGACTGCATTGCCTAGTAATGGGGTAAGTGCAAACCTTCCCCCCCACTCCCCGTCCCAGGGAGATCCTGTCGTGCTCCTGACTCGGTCGCATTAGTTCCCCATGGTTACTCAGGTTAAAATGCTCCTTGGAACATGTGGAAGGCAGCAGCCCTGACTTCAAGGCAGAGTTGCCTATTAGAAAATGGTGAGTTTTCAATCAGACAGTCAAAATATAAAGTAAACTAAAATAAAATAAGTGAGGCGAGACTGGCTGTGTCTAGGAACAGAAATGTGGCCTCTGGATGGAGCCAGTGCTGGACAGTGCCTTGCACACAGTAGATCCTCCAAGCTGTGGTGTTGGTTGATGGATTGGTAGAAGAAGCAAGCCTTGGAATTCTAAAGAGGCTTGGAAACAGGGTCGGTGGGGAGATGTGGCGGTATGAGAGCAGCTTGGTGCTATGGAAAAGGCCCTGGGTGGAGAGCCAGGAGACTCCAGGCACTATTCTTACCAGTGCCACTAACTCCACGTGCGTATCCAGTCAACTCCCTGTCCCTCTGGAGCCTCAGCTTTCCCATCCATAAAATTAAGACTTGGACTCAGTTGTCTCCAACGTGTATCTCTGCTTTGCATTTTATAATTTCAGGGGTGTGTATGGCGAGTGGGGGAGCCAGGGCGGCGAAGGTAGGAGGGAAAGGAGAATGTGAAATGACGGGGCAGGGGTGTTTCAGCTTGAGTGACCGCCAGGACTCGACCCACTGGGGGCGCCTTGGCTCTGAGCTGCCCACACCTTTGTTCTCCTCCTCAGTGGGAGGAGATCAGCGGCGTGGACGAACACGACCGTCCCATCCGCACATACCAGGTGTGCAACGTGCTGGAGCCCAACCAGGACAACTGGTTGCAGACGGGCTGGATCAGCCGCGGCCGCGGGCAGCGCATCTTCGTGGAGCTGCAGTTCACACTGCGCGACTGCAGCAGCATCCCCGGCGCCGCGGGCACCTGCAAGGAGACTTTCAACGTCTACTACCTGGAAACCGAGGCCGACCTGGTGGTCCGCGGGCGTCCCCGCCCTGGTGGCAGCCAGCCCCGCAAGATCGACACGATCGCAGCGGACGAGAGCTTCACGCAGGGCGACCTGGGCGAACGCAAGATGAAGCTAAACACAGAGGTGCGCGAGATCGGCCCGCTCAGCCGGCGGGGTTTCCACCTGGCCTTTCAGGACGTGGGCGCATGCGTGGCGCTGGTCTCCGTGCGCGTCTACTACAAGCAGTGCCGCGCCACGGTGCGGGGCCTGGCGGCGTTCCCAGCCACCGCGGCGGAGAGCGCCTTCTCCACGCTGGTGGAGGTGACCGGAACGTGCGTGGCGCACTCGGAAGGGGAGCCCGGCAGCCCCCCGCGCATGCACTGCGGCGCGGATGGCGAGTGGCTGGTGCCCGTGGGCCGCTGCAGCTGCAGTGCGGGATTCCAGGAACGCGGTGACATCTGTGAAGGTATCCAGCGGGTTGGAGTGTGTGGTGTGGGAGTGTAGCGCGCGCAGGTGGCAATTTGGAAAGAGTGCCCTAGATGAAAGAGGCGGGCGGGGGGGGGGGGGGCTGGAAGTGGGGACGTGGAAAAGCTGTGGGTTGTGGAGTCTTGAGTCCTGAGCTTCCAGTGGGTCCAGCTAGGGCCAATGAGTGAAGTTACTAGGAGGTAAATTTGACTCTATATAAGGGAGCCTTAGGGGCCTATATTTCAGGCACTATGATAAGCACCTCATCACACAGGTCTTCTCATTTATTCATGGCAGTAAAGTAAGTCATTATCTCTGCTTTGCAAATGAGGAGACAGAGGCTCAGAGGGATTAACACCTCATTTGCAAAGTTAGGAAACAGGCAACCAGGATTTGAATCCAGATTTGCCCAACTCTCAAGTTCTTTCTACTACACCATGTTGCCTCCCTATGCACAAAGAACTCCATAGCGGCCCAACTCTACCAGCTATTGGCTGCTGGGATTGGTTACTTATAGGGAGTGAGCGCTCTCTGTCACTGACAATTTGCAAGTCAGGCTGGTAGGGGGATTCTGGAGCTTGAGAAAGAGAGATTGGAACGTTGCACTAGATGACTACTAATATCCCACCCAACTCTCTCAACTAGAGTCACTGTACCCCTGGGGTACCCTCTGTGTTGGGGGTTTTGTGGATTCTCAGGTCTGTGGGAGCACCAGGAACTGACGTCTCCTTCTCTTCCCTTCTATGGCTCTGAGGACTGAGGGTGACGATGGAGTGTGGATGTGTGCACCTAAGGGAGAAAGAGCAAGTGATGCCTTTTCTAAGCCGTGTCCTTTTCTGGGTGCCAGAGCAACTGAAATGAATCCGGCATAGTCTCAGCTCTTAAGCTCACAGTTTAGGTGGAGAGATGTAAAAATTTAAAAATCACAACAGGGTGACATACTCATATGCTCTAATAGAGGGGTTAACACAGTGGTGGGAAGACAGGGCAGGAAGTGATGGAACTTGCTTTCATTTCTTTATTCCATCATCCATTCAGTATGAATTGAGAACATAACATCTGCATTTACTGAGGGTTTATGATATGTATATACATGAATGTCGTCATTTCTTCCCTGGGGAAACTTGTGACTTAGTAAGGGATTTGGAGGAATGAACCTTCCTGAGCTCCCTAGGTAGCATTAGGATCCGCCTCTGTGCTCTAAAGGCACCTGTTGCAACCTCCATTTCTGCACTTACCTCATAGTATGCAGTGGTCTACTTACGTGTGTTTCCACCACTGGACTAGGAACTTTGGAGCTCAGGCAATGTGTTGTATTAGTCTCAGTAGCCCCAGTGTCCATAACAGAATGTGGTATATGGTAGGTGCCCAGTGGAAATTATCAGGTAAATAAGTGGTTACCATAGGGTGTGATACATATCAACAGAGAGCCGAGAAAGCCTGGAGAAGGGAGAACCCAATTCTAAGGGTGGAGAGAGCCAGTAAGAAGGCCTTATCTTCCAGACAGCTGTGAGAATTCTGAGTTAAGAGACTGTGTGCAGAAGCATGGAGACAGGAGAGAATGTAGCATAATAGGGGCTATGCAAGTTAGCATGGCTGGAGCACAGGGCACTTGGAGGGGTGGGAGCGATGGAGCTGGAGAGGGCTATGGGCAAATCATGAAGGACCTTGAACGTTGAGATAATGAGTTTAGACTTTATGTTTTAGACTGCTGGGGAGGATTTGAAGCAGGAATCACTTGAGGGCTCATAGGTGCTAAGGGAAGAGTTCAGAAAGGATTGGAGAAGGAAGAATTAGAGGCCAGAAGCTAAGGAAGGGAGAGGATACGATAGGCCAGAAGAAAGAGCACAAGGCCTGTAGTAGGGATCATTGAGAGATGAGGATGGATGTGATAATGAGAGAGCATCCACAACACTTGGTGATACAGGGCAACAAAGGAGTCTTTTGACTCCTATGCTTCTGGAGGATTGAGTGGACAGACGGTCATTCACTGGGGTAGCGAATACAGGATGTGGATGGACATATCAAATTTATGGTGTCCATGGTGCGTTCAAGTGGAGGTAGCTGGAAAGTGGGTCTGGAGCTCAGCAACAGAAAGAGATGCTGCTTGAAGCTGTGGGTGTGGTTGGGACAGACCATGGAGAACGTGTGGGGTAAGAAGCAGGAGGGCCAATGAGGAAGACTCACAGAACAGCTATCTTTACCGGGAAGTAGAAGAAACAGAGCCCATAAAAAAGGCAGTGGTCAGAGGTTGGAGGAGCGTGAGGAGAGTGTGATTTCATGGCAGCCAAGGAAGACGGAGGTGTCTGGAAGGGAATGGCCTACAGTGTTGGGAGCACTCAGATAAGGCAAGGATTAGACAATGTCTGCTCAGTGGCTCTGGTGAGAGCAGTTTCAGTGGAATGATGTTTTAGTCAGTTTTATTGTTTTTAGGTACTATACGGACAGTACCCTACTGCCTACACCCTAAACGGGCCGCTCTTACTGCTCCACTCCCTTGTTCTGTCACTGGGGAGAGCCAGTAGAGAAGGAACAGTGTAAGGTTAGGTGGAAGGTCTGGGAGGAGGTGAAGGGACAGGATGCAGAGTGAAAGAAAAGGAGCTGTTCTTCAGCAGGAGGCTGTTCATCCCTCCACTAGGCCTGGAAGAGAGGAGAGGGAAGATGGGTGTGAACGGAGGGGTTTGTGGGTTTGATGGCCAGACATTGAGGAAATTACTGATGGCCTCTCTTCTTCCTATAAGGTGGGAAGGAGGGCATCTGTACCAGTGGACAGCAGGACGTTGGTCTGTTTTCTTGACTGCTGTATCTCCAGAGCATAGACCAGTACCTGACTCGTAGCAGATGCTAAAATAAAATTGTTGAATGAATGGGTCAGCGGCTGGAGGAGGAGGTTTGGATCCACCAATCTGGGCAGTTGCACCACACACACACACACACACACACACACACACACACACACACACACACACACACACACTCAGGAACCCAATCCCAATCCAGAGCTATGTTGAACTCCCTCAGGCTGAGACCTAACAAAGGCCACTTGTAATGGCATCAGCTCTGCCTTGGGGAGTAGGGTGCTGGGGAGGTTGCCAAGGAAAGTTTCACAGAGAGGTATTATTTTGAACTGGGGTTTGAAGAAGCAGAAGAGCTTGCCAGGACAGAAGGGGTGTAGGACATTATAGGACTGGTAGGACATAGGGCTCGTAGGTGCTAAGGGAAGAGTTCAGCGTGGCGTGGGCAGGGGAACAGCAGTGAGGAGCTGTCGGAGGGTTTCAAGCAGGGAAGTGAAATGGTCAGATCAGTATTTAGAAAGTGAAGGATAATTGTCACCCCAATAAATTTAATAAAATTAAATTTAAAAAAAAGAAAAAGAAAGTGAAGGACGCTCAAAAGCCTTCTGTACCTAAGTGGAGGTCCCTCTGTAAAGGTGGATAGATGTGGAGGGGACGGAGCAAAGATGTTCTCTCCCTTTTTTGTTTTTCTCTTTAGGAATCCTGACTCTTGTCCCCCCTCTCCCAGCCACTAGAGGAATTATTGAAAGACTTTGGGAAAAACTCAGGGCATATGACCTGTGTCCTCAGATCTCTGTAGGACCGCCTTGGAGCAGAGGGACCCCAGCAGATATGTCTTCTAAGGCTCCGCAGGGCACACTGAGACCCATGATGGGGTGGGACGAGGTGGATTACAGACAGGGAGGTTGATTGGGGCTCAACATAAGGAAGCACTTTCTAACTGCCATGTTGTTCAGCTGAGGCAGCCTCAGAAGAGGGTGGGCTCCCCTTCACCAAGTATATGAGCAAAGACTGTGGCAACTGCTAGGAAAGCTGCTGGAGGACTAGGCCAGCTGGGAGGTGAATGAGATGACCTCTGAAATTCCAACTCTGACCTTGAGAAAGAGAGGGAGGATCTGGCAGTCAGGAGTTGCTTCCCTGGGTCTGCCCTTCAACACAAACCTCTTCTAAACAGAACCTCTCCAAGTAAAGATAACCAGTGCTGTCTCAGATGGGACTACCCATCTCTAAGACACATATCCACAGAGAAAGGGAGCCCCCAGCATTCTTTCCCTACCGCTATGAGCCCCTGCAAACAGATCGCCTCTTTTATTCCACAACAGAGGTGGGCAGGCTATGGTTATTTGCATTTGACTGAGGGTTTCTTGAAGCCAGAGAGGCATAGGAAGTGGCAGAGCTAACACTCAAACCCAAGCCTTCTGAGTCCCAGCCAGGGTCGCTTGCTGCTGCCCACCAGACTACAGACCACACACAATGTTAGTGGGTTCCATGCCTTGTTCTGAGGCAGAGGCTTCCAAAGGCTCCTGGGCTGCTGAGGCCCTGCCCAAAGCTGGGTGGCCCTGGATTCTAGGCAAGATGGAGCCTCCCAAGCCTAAGCCCTGCAGATGATGGAAACCCTCAACCCTTCCCCTCTTTTCCCAGGCAGGCTGAAAGTTCTTCCCAAGGGCTAGTCTGCATCCCTTCCTTTGTACTATGTCTTCTTGGGACTGGAGAGCAGCCAGCCTTCCATAGCCAGCTAAATTACAGGGGAGGGACAGAGAAATCCTGGTGGGGCTAGGGAGCAAGGTGAGAACCACCCAGGCTCTGAGAGGAGGGGCCAAGAGCCACTGCCTCTTTCTCTAGCCCAGCTGGTGAGAAATTTTTAAAAGTGGATGTGTAGCAGTTTCCACTTCAGGCTTGTGATGAAGGCACAGTAATTACAACCATTATTGTGTAAATGTCGTTTGTACTTTGCTAAGCAGTTTACACATCTTATCTCAGTTAATCTTCCATTAACCATTTTGAGGTAGGTATTCTACACAAGGCTCAGAGTGGTCAACTGACTTGTCCAAGGTCACACAGCAAATAATTGGTACAACTCAGCTGCAAACCCAGGATGTTCAGTGAAAAGCCTGTGCTTTTAACAACCTGTTTTCTGGGTGAGGTGAGAGAAGCAAAGTAACTGAGGAGGTGCCAAGACTAGAACCAGGGAACTTTCACTATCCCTCTTCTCTCTCTACTCTCTTCCACTTGGCTGGCCCTATTTTAAAACTGGAACCAAATGTGTGAGTTGAGGATTTATGATGCATTAACCCCAAATGGTGGAGGATGAGCTTTGACAACGTGTGTGTGTCAGAGTATTTGTGTCTGTGTAACTGGGCGTGTGTGGGTGTCTGTCCCTTGGTAACTGTGGAAGCACCTCTCTTCTATCCTCACATCAAGACTGGAAGTTTGGCACATTTTCTTCCAGTGGGCACTGGGACTGTGGCATCAGTTTACTGGGGTTGGAATCCCACCATTTACTAGCTGTGGGACATTGGGTAAGTTACTTAACCTCTCTGAGCCTTAGTGTCATTTTTAAAATGGTGATAAAATACATACTTCACAGGTTGTTGTAAGGATTAAATGAATTACTAGAAGTAAAGCACTGCTTTAGAACATGTTAAGTGCTTACTAAGGGTTAGGTAGTATGGGGTTGTTCAGTCAGGAGCTGCCACCCCATACATAGGGCAGGGAGTAGCTGAGACACCACCCCCCTTTCCCCACCACAATTAGATACAACTCTCATCCTAATAAGTGCTGGCAGAAAAGGGAGGGAGAGAGAAGCTGTGTAGGAGCCCCCTCCTTCTCACATTGCTCCTCCTCGCAGCCTGTCCCCCAGGCTTTTACAAGATGTCCTCTCGGCGGCCCCTCTGTTCGCCATGCCCAGAGCACAGCCGGGCCCTGGAAAATGCCTCCACGTTCTGCGTGTGCCAGGACAGCTATGCGCGCTCACCCACTGACCCGCCCTGGGCCTCCTGCACCCGTGAGTTCCCCTCCTGAAGGCCTTACGGAGGGGGGGTGGGTAGGTGGGTGGGGAACCGGTTAATAAAGGCAGGATCAAAGTGTTGGTGGGGGCAGAGGGCTCCACACTGGGGAGGAGAATGGTGGGAGTGAGGGCCAGCGACCCCGGGTTTAAGGAGGGGAGGCTGGGGTGGGGATGGGAGCCCGGGCTTTGGGGTGGAAGAACCAGGAAAACAGGGCGAGTCCAGACAGAGGCTTGAGGTTGGGCGTCTAGACAGATCACCCCGAGTGGACCGCCCCCACCTCATCTCACTCTCCAGCTAGGAAGCGGACCCCTGCCCCTATGCTATTCTCCATCCGCAAACCCCATCCTCATCCCCTCACTAACCTCCTTCCATCTCATGACCCGCCGAACCCCCCTCCTACATCCCACCTCTTCACTGGCCCCACGCCCCGTCCCGCCCCCTCGCTGCCCCGCGCAGCTCTTTCCCCCTCACCCCCTGACAACGCGGCCCTCCTGTGCCGCCCCAGGGCCGCCGTCGGCGCCGCGGGACCTGCAGTACAGCCTGAGCCGCTCGCCCCTGGCGCTTAGGCTGCACTGGCTGCCGCCCGCCGACTCGGGCGCCCGCTCGGACGTCACGTACTCGCTGCTGTGCCTGCGTTGCGGCCGCGAGGGCCCGGCGGGCGCGTGCGAGCCATGCGGGCCGCGCGTGGCCTTCGTGCCGCGCCAGGCCGGGCTCCGCGAGCGCGCCGCCACGCTGCTCCACCTGCGGCCCGGGGCGCGCTACACCGTGCGCGTGGCGGCGCTCAACGGCGTCTCGGGCCCGGCGGCCGCCGCGGGGGCCACCTACGCGCAGGTCACCGTCTCCACGGGGCCCGGGGGTAAGGCCTCTCCGCGCCCTGGAGAGGCGTCCTTTCCTTCTCCCTCCTGCGCCTTCCCCAAGCCTCCTCTGTCCGTCCCACGGGAGCACCCCTACACCCCGCAGCCACCCCAGAGAAACCACAATTGGTACCAACGATGCCGCAAATCAATGCACAGCGTCTCTCTAGGAGACGAAGTGACGACAAAAATCCTCAAGTCCAGTGACCCCCATCGAGGTTCAGCTCCCTTATCAATGTCAAGGGGTAGAGAATGAGGGGGGATACAGGTGACTCCTTGCCGCTGGGCCACAGAGGATGTGAGCGTTTAAGAGAGACTGCGGGAGCCTTCTGAAGCCCCCCCTTCTCCTGACCGCGCCAAGGCTTCGCCCTACACTTAACTCTGCAGTTGCCTTGTCTCTACTTTCCCGGGGAAAAAGAGGTGGAGAGCCCCTCAATCTTTTTTTCTCCCTTTTCAAAAATTTCAGTAGGAAGCAGAATCATACCTCCTCCTCTTCCGTCTTAGAAATAGAGATTCTCCATCCTTCAGCCTCTGCAACCTTGCTGTACCCATCAGCCTCTTTCCTGGTCCTGGAAAAGAGCAAGGAAGCACGAAGGGTCAGACTGTAGAGGAGATAGAATCCACTGGTCAATCCATAATAGGCACATTTCTGAGTCTGGAACTGAGATGAATGAATAAAGACCAACAACCCTTTTATACTACATCTTCCTCATTCTTGAAATTACTGTAGATCTGGCTCTCATTCAGCTGGGGTACACCTTCAAGTTACCTTTTGCAAGAAGGATAGGTGAGTGGTAGTTTCTGTCTTTTCGTATCTGAGAAGATAGGATTGGTTTGTGACTCAACTTCCCTGTCTTTTGACAGTTGTATTGCAGAAAATCTGAGGCCAGTGTAATTTTTATTCTTTTGTAAATATATATACGTATGTATTTACAAACATACACAGATGTGTGTATAATTCTTTAACCTACTGATGAAAGTAAAATTTAACAAGTTATCACTCTCTTTTCATTGAGTTTGACTGGAACATAGTAAAACGTTTGATGTGCACACTTTTTTTTTTAAAATTCCTGGAAAACTTTATTCAGTTATTGCTTTGAGTAGAACTTCTGATAGTTCCAATATCTCTTTTAAGAATCTTTCTAAGCCTTAGGTTGTACATCTGTTTCCTCATTCTCAAATCTTGTTACTTCCTTTATCATTTTTTAGCTCTTAATCCATTTCCTCTGCCTTTTGGGAGACATTGTCCAATTTGTCTGGTTTTCTGGAACAACATTTCTGGGTTTTTTTTATTATCTCTGTTGTGATTTAATGTTTGCTGTTGCATTTACATTTAAAAAGTTTGTATAGAAAGAGAAAAAAGCATCCATAATTCTATTACTCAGGCACAAACAACTATTAATATCCTTCCACAATTTTTTTCTGTCTCTATCTTCATATCTAGAACTATCTACTGTAAAATCCCTTTTGTATAATATTATATGTAATACAAATTTTTTCCTGGTATTTCATATTAATAATCCTGTTGGTTTGATAGAGGTGGATTTAGAAATCATATTAAAGAAATACTCTTTTATTTCCATTTATTAATAAAAATACCAAAGTTCCACTGAGTGAGCACTGTTCTGTGTTTGGCAATGTGCGGTATGAATTTCTACATTAATTCATTTAAATGGAATGATAATCATCTCTCAAATGATGAAACTGAGGACTGAGAGGCCAAGTAAGTTAACCAGCTTGTAAGTTAACCAGCTTGTAAGTTTAGACCCATCATTGAACTCAGGTCTGTCTACTGCCAAAGTCCCTTGGCTATATAATGCTTCTACTTTTTTTTTTTTTTAATTGGGGAACAGTGTGTACTTCCAGGACTTGCTTCCAAGTCAAGTTGTTGTCCTTTCAGTCTTAGTTGTGGAGGGTGCAGCTCAGCTCCAGGTCCAGTTGCCAGTTGCTTGTTGCAGGGGGTGCAGCCCACCATCCCTTGTGGGAGTCGAACTGGCAACTTTGTGGTTGAGAGCCCCCTGGACCACGTGGGAATCGAACCGTCATCCTTTGGAGTTAGGAGCACGGAGCTCCAACTGTCTGAGCCACCGGGCTGGCCAATAATGCTTCTACTTTTTACTGAAAAAAAAAAAAAAAAAATCAGGAATGGATGTTAGTTTTATAAAATGCTTAGGGACATTTCAAGAGGACCACATGTTTTCTTCTCCTTTGACCTATCAGTATGATGAGTTCTATTAATGGATTTTTTTTCAGTGTGAATTCTCTTTGCATTCTTAGATTATACCCTACTGGATATGAGTTATTCTTTTAATATTTTGCTGAGTTAATTTGCTTGAATTTCAATATTTTTTCTATCTACATTTATAAGAGAGGTTAGTTTAGTGTTTTTTATTGTTCTTTGTCAAGTTTTGGCATTATAGTAATTCTGGCTTTGGAAGAAGAATCAGGAAGAATCTCTCCTTTTTCTTTTTTTTTTGCTCTGGAACAGTTTAAATAGCACAATTATACATTCTTTGAAGGCATGCAAAACCATCTGGGAAACTCTCTGAGACCTGCACCTTTTTGGGGGGCAAGGTTTGATGATATTCTCAATCTTTCCATAACTTCTTGAATCAGTTTTGTTAATTTGTGCTTTCATAGAAAATCTTTGGATGATCTTTACCTAATTCATTAGCCTGGAAATGTATATGTACATGTTAAAATTTTCCTCAAGATCTGGAGTTAACTCTGCTTTCTCCTCCTTCATGTTGTGTGCTTGTGATTTCTTTTTTCTTAATTATCTTTGCCAGAAGTTAATTTTATTGATTATGACAAAGTCAGCTCTTAAATTTATAAATTCATTGCTCTTTACTTTTGTTGCTTATTTTATTGTTTTATATTTATTAATACTACTCTCCTGCTTTCCTGAAGTCTTTTTCTGAGTGAGTTCAGTGCGTAGTTATTTTTGGTTTTAATATTTTAAGCCTGTGAAGTTCCATCCGAGTATAGCTTTGGTCACATTCAGTACGTTTTTATACATAATATATCACATTGTTAGTATTGTTAGTTTTCTTGTGAGATATAATTCACATAACATAAAATTTCATATACCTTTTAAAGTGTACAGTTCAGTGGTTTTTTTTATATAGTCACATGGTTATGTAACCAGCACTATTTCCAGAACATTTTCATCACCCCAAAAAGAAACCCATTAAGAGTCACTCCCCATTCCCCCATCCCTCCAGCCCTTACTAACCACTACTCTACTTCCTGTCTCTGTATTTGCCTATTCTGGGCATTTCATGTACGTGGAATTATATAATATGTGGACTTTTGTGTCTGGCTTCTTTCACTTAGCGTAATGTTTTCAGGGTTCATTCATATTGTAGCACATACCAGTGTATCTTTTTTTTTTTAATTCATTCTTTTTTTTTTTTTGTTAATTGGGGAATATTGGGGAACAGTGTGTTTCTCCAGGGCCCATCAGCTCCAAGTCGTTGTCCTTCAATCCAGTTGCGGAGGGCGCAGCTCAGCCCCAAATCCAGTCACCGTTTTCAATCTTCAGTTGCAGGGGGGGCACAGCCCACCATCCCATGTGGTAATTGAACTGGCAGCCTTGTTGTTAAGAGCTCGCGCTCTAACCAACTGAGCCATCCGGCCGCCCCTCCAGAAACTCAGCAGCAGCTCGTTGTCTTCAATCTAGTTGTGGAGGGTGCAGCTCACTGGCCCATGTGGGAATCAAACAGGCAACCCTGTTGTTCAGAGCTCACGCTTCAACCATCTGGCTGCCCCATCAGTACATCATTTTTTTAATGGCTGATTAATGTTCCATTACATGGTTATACCACAGTTTCATTTATCCATTCATTGGTTTATGGACATGGGCTGTTTACACGTTTGGGCTATTATGAATAATGCTGCTATGAACATTTGTGTACAAGTTTTTGTGTGAACATGTTTTCTCTTGGATATATATCTTGGAGTGGGATTGTGACTATGTTTAGAGATAGGGCCTTTAAGGAAGTAATTAAGATTAATGAGATCATAAGGGTGGGGCCCTAATCCCGTATGACTGGTGTCCTTCTAAGAAGAGGAGGAGAGCCATCAGAACTTGCCTGCTGTCCCTGAGTGTACACAAAGGAAAGGCCAGGTGAGGACACAGCAAGAAGGATGCTGTGTGCAGGTCAGGAAGAGAGTCCTTACCAGAATACAATACGAGTCTGCACGCATCTTGATCTGGGATTTCTAGCCACTAGAACTGTGAGAAAATACGTTTTTGTTGTTTCGGTCTGCAGTATCTTGTTATGAGAGCCTAAGATGACTAATACATATGGTAAGTTTTTCCTTTTGAGGAACTGCTTGACTTTTTGAGGCATGGCCAATATTTATATCTTTTCTGGATACTAGACCCTTGTATTACTTTCCTAGAGCTGCTGTAACAAAGTACCAAAAATTGGGTGTCTCAAAAGAAAAGAAATTTATTGTCTTAGTTCTGGAGGCTAAAAGTCTAAAATCAAGGTGTCAGCAGGACCCTGCTTTCTCTGGCTTTTCCAGGGGAGAATGCTTCCTTGCCTTTTCTAGCCTCTGGTGTCTGCCAGCATTCCTTGGCATCCCTTGGCTGTGGATGCATCATTACGGTCAAGTGGTCATCTTTTCCCCGTGTGTATTCACATCATCTTCCCTCTACGAGTATCTGTCTCTGTGTCCAAGTTTCCCCTTTTCATGAAAACATGCGTCATATTGGATTAATGACCTCATTTTAACTGGATTACCTCTGTAAAGACCTTATTTCCAAATAAAGTCACATTCTAGAGGTAGTGGGGGTTAGGACTTCAACATATCATTTTTGGGGACACAATTCAACATGTAACTACCCTTATTAGATACATGATTTGCAAATATTTTCTCCTCCTCTGTGGGTTATCTTCCACTTTCTTGATAGTATCCATTGAAGTTCAAAGTTTTAAATTTTGATGAAGTCCAATTTATCTATTTTTTTCCTTTGGTTTCTTGTGCTTTTGGTTTCATATCTAAGAAACCATTGCCTAATCTAAAGTCATGAAGAATTTACACCTGTGTTTTCTTCTAGTATTGTAGTTTTGACTCAAATTATTTTAGAAAATGTGTTTCAATTTCTGGATGACTTGCTTGTGTTTATCTTTTTGTTTCTGCTTTTACTTCTCCATAATTAGAGAAAGAGATCTGTACAGTTTTTACTCCCTCCTCCCTTCTTCCAGCAGGGAAGGGGGATGTGGCTGTTGAGCAGGTTTCCAATAGTGTCCACTGTACTCTTGGCCCCCTCGGATGCTGGCTGAATCGCATCACAAATGTACAGCAGGAGAGCAGGTGCTTGGGCTCAGCTTTTAGCTTCATTCTCAGGATTTATCAGACTTTCATATAATATATCTCTGTGGGGTCAAATGCAACCTTCTCCTATATCTACATACTGGCGACCTGTTGCTTTCAACAAATGTTTCAAAAAATGACATTCCTGGGCCGGCCCGGTGGCTCAGGCGGTTGGAGCTCCGTGCTCTTCACTCCGAAGGCTCCCAGTTCGATTGCCACATGGGCCAGTGGGCTCTCAACCACAAGGTTGCCAGTTCAACTCCTCAAGTCCTGCAAGGGATGGTGGGCTCCGCCCCCTGCAACTAAGATTGAACACGGCACCTTGAGCTGAGCTGCCGCTGAGCTCCTGGAGGGCTCAGTTTGTTGGAGCGCGTCCTCTCAACCACAAGGTTGCCGGTCCGACTCCCGCAAGGGATGGTGGGCTGCGCCCCTTGCAACTAGAACACAGCAACTGGACCTGGAGCTGAGCTGCGCCCTCCACAAATAAGACTGAAAGGACAACAACTTGAAGCTGAATGCACCCTCCACAACTAAGATTGAAAGGACAACAACTTGACTTGGAAGAAAGGCCTGGAAGTACACACTGTTCCCCAATAAAGTCCTGTTCCCCTTCCCCAGTAAAATCTTAAAAAAAAAAAAGGCATTCCTAGCTACTTCCTATCCGTGCCCTCTGCTTGTATCTACAAGGGACTGTGCCACCTCCTGGGATGCTTCGTCACTCCTCTCCCTTTGTGCCCACATCTTTTCTGGGAGCTGCCATCTCAAGTGGATTTAGGCTGAGAGGCGCTCCATAGGGATAAGGAAAAGCACTTTTCCTCAAAAGCAGCTATGCAGTCAAGTGATGGCTGTCCATTGTCCAGTTAACAAAGACGGTGCTATTTTTTAAGGGTCAGACAGTGGGAGGAAGGATAAAGGACCTTTCAAGTTATTTTTAGGATGGGAGGCAGTGCCACTCTGTGGGCAGCTTAACCTGGAGGTTCACTACAATTCCACTTCTCAGTCTAGTCCCACTGGCTTTATCACAGGCAGGAAGATGCCACTCCACACCTCCTCCTCAGCTGTCAAGACTACTCTATGGTGATGTTCTGGGTTTTCAACTCTTTCTTTTAATTGGAATTTGACAAAGACTGGAGGTGGGGCTGCTAGATGGGTGCCACTTAAAACTGGAAGCCACGTTCACAGACTTTTCAAAGAGTGAGCTACGTATGCCCTGCCTCCATTTCCTGGGCCCATCACTACCTGACATCAAGCTCCCCTCAGTGCCCGGGAGTCACGAGGAACCTCCATGTGGCGAAAGCCGGAGGGCACTTTGAATCATCTTTCCCCATCTCTTCTCAACACACGACGCTGCCAACCACTGGCCTCTGTTGTTGGCAAACGTCTACTGAGTGCTCACTCTGTGTCCGGTATTGTGCTTAAGCTCTTTGTGTTCGTTACTTCATAAAATTCTCCCAGCAAGCCTGTGAAGCGTCGTCATTGTTTCCAAGCTAACATGAGGAGACTGAGGCACTTGCTCATAGACCCGTAGCTAATAACCGGAAGTGTCAGGAGAGAAGCTTCTTAAATGTTCTCTTCCTGGGACTTCTGCGACCTTGTTTGCTCCGGGTCCTCCTGTTAATTCTCCGGCTCCTCCTTTCCAAGCACCTTTTCCTTCGTCTGTCTTTAAATGTTGTGGTTTCTTGGCTTTACTTCCTAAACGTTTTTCCTCCTCTCCTTCTGGGTAGTTTTACCTAATCACTTTCTAATGGGTCTTGGATCTCCATCTTCCTCCCAGACACCTTTTGTGAGCCCCGGAACCCCTTACCCAGCTGCCTTTCCAGCAGCCTGTCTGGGAAACCCCTTGGATCAACACATGGCAGTGAAGTCGTGATCTTTCCCCCCAGGAACCTGGTGGTCCCTGGCTTAGTTCAGGTGTTAGTACTTGTTTGTTTGTTTTTGCTGCTGTCCATTGGCGTTATCTAGACTAGTGGTTCTCCAGCTTGTCTACATATTAGAATCACTGAGAAGCTTAAACACACACACACGCACACACACACACACACGCGTGCGCACTCATACTCTAATGCCTAGTCCCACCCCACAGAGAATATGATTTAATTGTTTTCAGTTGTACTTGGGCATCAGTATTTTTTTTATTGTGGTAAAAAATACTTAACATTAAATTTAGCATCTTAACCATTTTAAGTGTGTTAACTCTATGCACACTGTTGTGTAACGGATCTCTAGAACTTTTTCATCTTGCAAAACTCAAACTCACTGAACAATTGAACAGCAGCTTCTATCCCCCACCAGCCCCTGGGTAGTTCTATTTGGTACTTCGTATGGTCATTCTATTTCTAATTCTTTGAGGCACCTCTATACTATTTTCCACAGCAGCTGCATCATTTTACATTCCTACCAACAGAGCACAAGTGTTCTAATTTCTCCACATCCTTGCCAACACTTGTTATTTTCTGTTTTTCTTTTCTTTATTTTTTTTTGGGGGGGAGGGTTGATAGTAGCCATCCTAATGGGTGTGAGGTGATATCTCATTGTGGTTTTGACCTGCATTTTTCTGATGATTAGTGATATTGAGCATCTTTTTATAGGCTTGTTGGCCATTTGTATATCTTCTTGGAGAAATGTTTATTCAAGTACTCTGCCTATTTTTTAATTGTGTGATTTGTGGGGTTTTTGTTGTTGATGTTGAGTTGTAGGAGTTCTTTATATATTCATCCCTTATCAGATATGTGGTTAGCAAATATTTTCTCCCATCCCATAGATTGCCTTTTCACTTTGATGATTGATTCCATTGCTGCGCAGAAGTTAAGTTTGATATAGTCCCATTTATCTAGTTTTGCTTTTGTTTCCTGTGTTTTGGGTTTTATAGCCAAGAAATCATTGCCAGATTTGATACTAATGTCATGAACTTTTCTCCCTATATTTTCTTTTAGGAATTTTATAGCTCCAGGTCTTATGCTCAGGTCTGTAATCCACTTTGAGTTAATTTTTGTATGTAGCGTATGGTAAGGGTCTACCTTCATTCTTTTACCTGTGGATATCTAGTTTTACTTACACATTTGTTGTAGAGTCTATCCTTTCCCCATTGTGTAGCTTCGGCACCTTTGTTGAAGATCATTTGACCATACAAGTCAGGGTTTATTTCTGGGCTCTCTATTCTGTTCCACTGATCTATATTTATTTGTGCTAGTACCATACTGTTTGGATTACTGTAGCTTTGAAATATGTTTTGAAGTCAGGAAGTGTGAGGCCACCAGCTTTGTTTTTCTTTCTCAAGGTTGTTTGAATATTGATGATCCTTTGAGAATCCGTATGAATTTTAGGATGGCTTTTCTCTATTTCAGTAATAATAGGCCATTGGGATTTTGACAGGAATTACATTGACTTTGTAAATCACTTTGAATAGCATGGACATTTTAACAATATTAAGTCTTCTACTTCATAAACATGGATGCCTTTCCATTTATTTGTGTCTTCTTAAAGTTTTCAGCAATGTTTTATACTTTTCACTGTACCAGTCTTTAGCTTCTTTTGATTGTTTATTCCTGCGTATTTCATTTTTTTAAAAAAAGATTTTATTGGGGGAATGGGAACAGGACTTTATTGGGGAACAGTGTGTACTTCCAGGACTTTTTTCCAAGTCAAGTTGTTGTCCTTTCAGTCTTAGTTGTGGAGGGCGCAGCTCAGCTCCAGGTCCAGTTGCCGTTGTTAGTTGCAGGGGGCACAGCCCACCATCCCTTGTGGGACTCGAGGAATCGAACTGGCAACCTTGTGGTTGAGAGGACGCACTCCAACCAACTGAGTCATCTGGGAGGCAGCTTAGCTCAAGGTGCCGTGTTCAATCTTAGTTGCAGGGGGCGCTGCCCACCATCTCTTGCGGGACTCGAGGAGCTGAACCGGCAACCTTGTGGTTGAGAGCCCACTGGCCCATGTGGGAATCGAACCGGCAGCCTTAGGAGTTAGGAGCATAGAGCTCTAACCGCCTGAGCCACCGGGCCGGCCCATACTTCATTTTTTTTGATGCTATTATAAATGGCTTTGTTTTCTTAATTTCCTTTTCAGATTTTTCATCATCCTTGCTCAGGGGCCATGCTAATCTTCTCTGTATCGTTCCAGTTTTAGTGTATGTGCTGCCGAAGCACGCACCTCCTTTTCAGATTTTTCATTGTTAGTTTATAAAAATCCAACTGATTTTTGCATGTTGATTTTTTTATCCTACAACTTTGCTGGATTTGTTTATTAGTTTTAACAGGTGGTGGTTGTTGTTTGGTGGAATTTTTAGGGATTTCTACATATCATCTGGGGACAGAGATACTTTCACTTCTTCCTTTCCAACCTGGTTGCCTCTGTTTCTTTCTCTTGCCTGCTTGCTCTGGCGAGGACTTCCAGTTCCGTGTTGAATCGAACTGGTGAGAATGGACATCATTGTCTTGTTGCTGATCTTAGAGGGAAAGCTTCCAACCTTGCACTGCTGAGTAAGATGTTGGCTGTGGTCTTTTCATATATGGCTTTTATTGGGTTGAGGTAGTGTCCTGCTATTCCTAGTGTGTTGAGTATATTACCTCTTGACCAGATCATTAGAATAGTTCAGTAGCTGGCCTTCCTGCCTATGAAGCTGTCTAATGTCTCTAATCCCCAGAAAGTGTAGAAAGAGCGTGGGTGATTAGAACCAATCACCATAAGGGTCTGCAGCAGGAGACCGGGTGCTTCCCCCTCACCCCAGGAGCACCTGAAGTGGAGAGCTGTAGGGTGACAGGGGCCTTGCTTCCCTCTGGTCTGGACCCCTCAGGCTCTGCCCCTCAGGAACCTCTTGTCGCACCCACAGCCCTTTAGACCATGCCCTCAGCCTTCCCTAGCCCCTCCCCCACTCCTGCATGCCCGGTCCTTCCAGCTCCCTGGCCTTGCCCTGCAGTTGGATCTCTGTTGAGAATCCCACAATACTTACTTTCAGGGCCCTGGGAGGAGGATGAGATTCGCAGGGACCGAGTGGAGCCCCAGAGTGTGTCCCTGTCATGGCGGGAGCCCATCCCTGCTGGAGCCCCTGGGGCCAACAGCACGGAGTATGAGATCCGCTACTATGAGAAGGTGAGTCGGAGCCTGGGAAGGACCTGGGGCTGCATCCCTGGCTGTGGTCTGTCCCCTTTGCCAGTCCGCTTCCTCTTCTTTACAGCCTCCTCCCGGCAAAAGCCCTTCTTACTTTCTTACTAAATATGTCCACTGGCCTCCCAGGAGTTTCTTCCTGTCCCCTCCATACCATGGACTTCCCTGCTCTTCCTCATTCCCTCAAGTCTCCGTTCCTCACTAGGCATCATCTTTATTTTCACCACTTTTGCCTAGTGTGCACAATTGACAAAGAGCTTTGTCTGCAGGCTGATCCAGAGTTTTTGTGCCCAAATCATATGCATACAATTTGCAACACTTTTAAGAAAAAGAATGCAGAAAGATTATGTTGTCTCCATTTTTACACAAATGTGTGCGTGCTGGAACACATTGCTAGGTCAGCTGGTATAATTGCACTGATACAAAGGATGTGTAACCCACCATTTACAAATGAAAAATATACAGTGCTCCTTATTGTAAAGTCCTTCTGGACAATTGATTCTCATAGGATGCTTTTGCTGACCTCGGTCTGTCATCAATCTGTGGTTGCAGTTCAATCATGATTTGACAAATGGAGTTACAGTCCAATCCGCTCTCTCTTTCCCCCATAAATATATTGTCTTTAAATCTGATATGTAATCGACTGTTAAACTGTTTCTCACCTTGGTGCAAATTTTATTAAAGTGAAACCTGGCTTTCAACTTCAGCACCATATGTGTCAGAACTTCACTCACTTCTCAGTGACTCAAAGGACTTCTTTGCTGACTCAGACAATAGTTTTTAAATCCCAGAAATCTATTGAGAACTGTGAGTTGGGGCCGGGGGGATATTGGACAGGAAGGAGGAGAAACTTCTGAGTCACTGCGGGACGACCTAGAGGGTGGGGTGCCCTGACAGGTGGAGAACCACTGAGGGGGAGGGGCAGGTTTGGGGTAAGGTGGTGAGCTTGGCTTTACCCAAGTAGCATTCAAGGGGCCATGGGACATCCAAGTGGACTTGTAGGTCTGAAGCTGAAGGGAGAGGCGTGGGCTAGAGAAGGAGAGTTGGGCTTTCAGCACACAGATGGTCGCGAAGCCAGAGGACCAGAAGAGATGCCCTAGGAGGGGAACGTGAGTGGGATGAGTGGCCAGGACAGAGTTCTGAGGAGCCCTGCTATTTAGGAGACAGCAGCAAAGGACACTGGGAAGGAGCGAGGCGTACAGCAGTAGCTTAGAAAGGGCTCATTGAACTGACACTTGGGGATCAGAGTACAGACACAGAGTCTCGGAGCTGAGCTGGGCGGATGCTCGCAGGCCCTCAGAGAGTGTGAATTTGCTGGGAACTAAAACCCTGGAAAGGAGGAGCCAGTACAAAAGGGACTATTTGAAGTCTTCAGGACCATCTCATGGAGCCCAGTGACTAGGGTATTGCTGGAGCCACAGCGCCCCTCACTTGGGCGTCTTTCTGCACCCCAGTCCAACCTCCTCCGCAGAGGGGAGTGCTCAGAGCACAGCATGCGAGGTGGGCAGCGGTGCTCCTTTCCTCCGCCCCGTCCCCAGCCTGCTCCGTTTCCTAGGTCCTGCAGCCATTGCCTCACTGTTTTTCTAAACTGTTCACATGCCTGGAAGGGAGATTCTGATTGGCCCAGCTTGGGTCAAGTCTTCCCTGGTCCCTAAATACCATGACCAAGGGACTGGGGCCACAGGACGTCATGGAGGTGCCCTTCTGTGGGTGTGGCAGGGGCTCTAATAAGGAGGTGTGGGCAGAGACGACATGATGGGAGTGTCTGTAACACCTGCCGTTATCAGATGTGTGGAGGCAGCACGATGTAGAACAAAAAGCGCAGGACATGAAGGAATGGAGGTGACACCTTGACCTTCATGTGACCTTCACCTCAAAAGAAGATAGAGATGCTGTTGCGAGGATTGTAGGAGGTCGGGCTTCTAGAGGGTCTAGTACGGCAGCTGACGGTGAGCAGGGCCTCGCTCAGTGACGTCTGTCACTGGTCCCACTCTCCAGTGCAGACCCTGGGTGAGCTGCTTTACCCCCTGAGCCTGATTTCCTTATCTGTGAAACAAGACAAATAAATCGAAAAGATAGGACAGTTATGAAAATCAGATGACAAAGGGAAGAAAAGGCTTGTGAGCTGACCAAGACCAGGCAGGTGTCAGGGCCCGTTTTCTTATTTTTCCCTCTGAGGCGTCAGGCCCAGCTCACCCCTTGGGCTGCCAGGCCCTCATGTCCATCGTCCTCTCAGCCCCGAGAAGGAGGATCTAGCACCTTCTGTAAAGTTTCTCTTACTCTGAGGTGGGGCTGTGCTCACTGACTGTGGGGTGGGAACTTGGGGGGACACTGTGGAAGAAACCTGTGCAGTCCCCCGAGACGACTGGAGTCAGGTTCTCGTGCTCCTAAGGGTGCTCCCCAGCCCCTCCCCTTTCCCCCGTCCCTCTCCCAGAGGCGTGGGTCTGGGCCTCACGCCGCCGTCGCCGTCGTCCGCAGGGTCAGAGCGAGCAGATGTACTCCACTGTGAAGACAGGGATGCCTGCAGTCACTGTCACCAACCTGAAGCCGGCCACCCGCTACGTGTTTCAGGTCCGGGCTGCTTCCCCAGGGCCCTCCTGGGAGACCCAGAGCTTCAGCCCCAGCATTGAAGTACAGACCCCAGAGGAGGGTAAGTGCCGAGGGTCAGCGAGAGGGACCTGGGCAGGAGACAGATGGGAGAGGGAGTATATGTGACCTTAAGAGAGCCTACAAAACTGTTTAATTCATTAAAACCTAATTAAGTAATAAATTGGGAGGCCACTAACTGATATCTACTTGGCGACATGAATTAGATTGGGTACCTGTCCTGGAGGAGCTCACAGGGAAGGGGGTCATGAACCCCTACACCCCAAGTCTCTGCTGTGGTTCCCTGCCGCACAGGACCTATCCCATGTCTTGTGCGAACATCCGTGCCCTCCCCAAGATCCCTGCTATTTCCTTGGAAGGAGTTCTAGTGTCATGGTCACCTCTTGCTCTGACCGCTAAATTCTTGTTCCCATTCTGTTTCTCTCTCTGCCGTGATCATGGACCCAAACATGGCACACTTGGCCTTAGAGTGTGAAGCCAACTTCAGTGAATGTTGGGAGCCATGTAGAGGGGGTGCACTGCAGCAATCAATGAAACAAAACAAAACAAAACAAGAATTGCACACTTTCAATGGTGAATTGTATGGCCAGGGAATAATTTCTCACTGGAGCTGTTATCAAGACAAAATAAAACAGAAGCTGAACATTAGATATCTTGATCCTAAAACAGCTCCAGCTTCTCTACTGCAGTGCTCTACCACAGCCCCCCTTCACTTCTCTCCCCTGGTTCCTCTTCTCCCAGCCACCCCCAAGTTCCCTTTCAGGATGCCCACAGAGCATTTAGCTCCCTCTTTTATTGTTTCGCCTGCTGCTAACCCAGCCCTTGGGGTCTCACCTCTATCTACCCCAAGCAGCTCGTGAAAGTATTTTCCTAGACAAAGGCAATTCCCCCTAAGAGGCATTCTGGCACCAGCTGTCAAGATAATAATTCTTTCCAACCTGCTACACGAGTCTAATCCAAGATAGGAAGAGTTCTGAGCCCGAAGGGAGGTGGAGATAAAATGTTGAGGGAGTCTGAGTTCTGGGAAGGAAGACAGCACTTCTTGCTTGGATGCCTGTCTGTGCCAGACCTCAGCCAGGTGCTGGCAAGAGGAGATTAGAGCCATGTCTTGACGGCTGGGGAACATTTCAATGTGTGGAGACGGGCAGGGAAGGCATTTTGGAGAGAGGAAGTCATCTGAACAAAGGCTCATGGCTCTTGCTGGCATGAGTGTGATGTGTGTGTGTGTGGGGGGGGGGCGGAAGAGGGGCTGATGACCTCCATTCTTCTGGTGTTTCTACGTTAATAGGTACTGTTCAGTTCCGCAGCCTCCTTTGCTGCGGGCCTGGCTATGGGGGGTTGGGTCTTCCAATCAGCAGAGTACTTTTTCCAGTAGCTGTGACCCCAAATCAAGATCATGATGAAAGCCCATGCTTCAGCACTGTATTAGTTATCTATTGCTGTCTAACAAATTGCCCCCAAAACTTAGCAACTGAAAACAATAAACATTTGTTATCTCCTGGTTTCTGTGGGTCAGAAATATGGGTGCAGCCTAACTAGGTGCCACTTGGCTCAGGGTGTCTCACAAGGCTGCAGTCAGGGTGTCCTCTGGGGCTGTGGTCATCTCAAGGCTGAACTAGGGGAGACTCTGCCTCCCTGCTCGGGTTCTTGCTAGCTCTTACAGTTCCTTGCCTCATGTGTTTCTCCATGGGGCTACTCATAACACAGGAACTAGATTCTTTTAGAGACTGTGAGTGAGCAAGAGTGCACCCAAAACAGAGGCACCATCTCTTGTAACCTCATCTTGGGAGTGCTATCCCATCACTTTGCCACATTCTGTTCATTAGAAGCGAGCGACTACGTCCAATCCACGCTCCAGGAAGATGAACACCAGGAGGTGGGGACCCCGGAGGGCCGCTTCCCACGAACACCCCATCTCCATTCTCCATTTCCATGTCCACCTGGACCCTGTATTTCTAACAGTCCTTGGTAACCACACCCCCTCTGCCCCTGGCCAGACCCTGAGCCCTGTTCCCCACCTCTGGAACCACGGGCTCTGAAATACCCTCTTTGACCCTGGCTTTGGCGGCCTCTGATTCTCCCTCTTCTGTCCCTTTTTACTTGCTCTGTGACATCCATCCTCATAACAGCTCTTGGGGTCTGACCTCATTTCCCAGGCTGTCAGCCCCTCCTGGCCACACATCCATCTACCCAGCTACTGCTGGTTGTCCTGGCAGAACTACTCACCAGCTCTGCTCACCTTCATTCCCTAAACATCGTGCTGCACCTGCCCCCCCAGCCCCCAGACTTGGGTCATCCTCCTCTGTTTGTCCTGCATGAGGCTGCCCTGAGAAGTGTATTTTGAAATCCCAGGTTAGTCTTCAGGGTTGGACAACATTTTCCCAATCCTCGGTAGTTACCCCAGACCTCCACCTCTCACAAGCCTCCCCTCCCCCCACACTCCCAGCCAATGCCCTCATTCCTTTCCCCTGAGGCAGACGCTCTGTCCACTGTCCCTTGGCTCCCTGTGACCCGCAGGATAAAGTCCACATTCCTTGGCCTAGCACTCAAGGCCTTCCAAGTTCTGTCTCCTCCCCGGTTCCCTGCATCCCCCCACCTTCCGGCTTCACATCCTGCCACTCTCTGCCTCCACAGTCTCTTTCCAGCCACATGAGACAACTTGCCATTTTCCAGACCCAGCATGTGCATCTAAGCATCACCCACCTTGTCAATCTTCCCGGTCAGACACCTCTTCTGTGAAGCCTTCCTCACTGGCTTAGGAAGAAATTACTGTGCCTCTGCTCAGCTGTGTTCATTTCTGTGTTTCTTTTTTCATTCTGCAGTTAAGATTTTTGTTTCTGTCTCTCCCACTGGTCTGTACAGTCTTCCAGGGCAGAGATTCTGGCTCATTCATTACTGTCTCCCCACTACTAGCCTAGCCTGGCACACATGATGGATGGATGGATGGATGGATGGATGGATGGATGGATGGATGGGATGGGATGGGATGGATGGATGGATGGATGGATGAGATGGATGGATGGATGGATGGATGAGATGGATGGATGGATGGATGGATGGATGGATGGATGGATGGATGGAGCGATGGAGCTAAGAGCCTGGGGTCCTCTAGGCCCCTCCCTTGGTGAAATAATTCAAAGCAGAATCTTTTGGAATCAGGTTCAAATCTTAGGCTCATTATTTATTAGCTCTGTGACCTTGGGCAAATTACACAGCTTTTTTCAATGTCAGTTTCCTCAGCTATAAAGTGGAGACAGTAACACCTGACTGGCTTATTGTGATGATGAAGCAGGATCATTTGGTTAAGGCACATGGCATAATGTCTTGAATGGAGTAAGTGTGCATTAAATGTTAACTCTTATTGTTGGTGAATGGTCTGGTTTGGGGCTGCGGAGCTCAGATGAGAGGCCATTCCCCCTTCAGAGCTACCTTAAGTCTCTCATTGCCCATCTGAAAAGTAAAGAGGGAGGCGCAGGCCAGCCTGCCTGGATCCCTGTTCTCTCTCAGAGCTGGGCTGCAGTGGAGGCGCCCTGCTCTGGAGAGAAGGAAGCTCCAGGTGCCTCTTTGCTGGGGGCTGCCTGGTCCCTCCGCTGCGGGAAGGCTGGCCTCAAGTGCAGAGGTGCTGTGGGGCGAGGACGGGAGTCTGTCCTGGGGCTCACCCATGAGCATGGTCCTCTGCCTGCCTTTGCAGCTGCCTCCGCGTCCAGGGGCCAGAGCCCAGCGGTCGTCATCACCGTGGTGACCGTCTCAGCCCTGCTCATCCTGGGCTCCGTGATAAGTGTGCTGGCCGTTTGGAGGAGGTAGGTGGCTGGTCCCGGCCTGGCTGGCCCCAGTGCACATTAACGTGTGCTCACAGGCACCTCTCTCTGTACCCGCGCGCGCGCGCATGCAGACGTGCACATGCACGCGCACTGCTGTGGAGCTGAGGCCTGGCTAGCGGCGCCCTCGCCCCTCCCCCCACGTTCGCTCTAGCGGCTGCCAGCCCTGCAACTAGCTCAGCCGCTCGCTGGGGATGAGGGGGATTTAGCTCCTTAACTCATTAAATGTCAGAAGGCATTACTGAGGACGGAATCAAGCTCCGGCTGCTCCAGTGTGATTAGGATTCTCCTGAGGCACTCAGAGGCCTGCAGCCCCTGCCCCCAGGGGTCTTGAGGCCCTTGAACACAGGCATAGAGAAGAAAGGCATAAATTGTGTTGTGTGTGTGTGTGTGTGTGTGCGCGCGCGTGTGTGTGCGTGTGTGTGTGTGTGTGTGTGTGTGTGCACGCACGTGTGTGTGGGAGGGGGGACGATAAGGAGAACCCCCAACCCCCAGCAGAAGGAAGCTTGCAGGAGAGTGGGCAGAGAAAGGGGATGGGAGGAGGGGAAAGATGTGGAGCTTGAGTCTGGCTCAGAGAAGATTCCAGTCCTTTTACACACAGCAGAACCCTCGTGGTATATATTTCCCCCTTCTCCCCAGCGCCACGCTACCACTTGCAGAGGTTCCCCAGGCAGGTACCAGGGTGGGGCTGAAGTCAGCCTACTTGAGGGGTTAGACAGTCTACACGCAAAGGGCTGCATTGTAGGGAGCAGACGAGAGAAATGGGCTGGCCAAGGAGCCACATCTCAGCAGCCTGGAACTGCCTGTGGGCCAAGGGGACACTGAGCATTCATTTGGCACTGACTGCTTACTTGGCCGTAAGTGAGGCACTTGAAGATCCAGCTCTTTAGTGACAGAACTTAAAGGTCCATATGTTGGACCTATTGGGAAAGCAGGCAAGGGCAGGAGCTGACAGCATCTTGTCCTGGCCGTGAGGTGGGCAGCTCAGAGAGGCAGAAAGAAGAAAGGGGAGAGGTGAACAAGGAGCCGCTCTCCGGGAAGATTCTGCAGGACCAGAGCGGCTGCCCAGGAGTGCCTCGGATACAGACGCACTGGGCAGGCAGAGCAAGCCAAGGAGTGGATTTCAAAATGTGCTCAAAATCAAATGGCAGTGAAATGGGGGAGAATCAGCCGGTCTAGTGCTGATGGGCCTGGAGGCAAGCTGCTCCAGCAGGCGTGTCCCAACTTTGCAGACCTTAAAATCTCTCCCTGTCCCCCACTTTCCGAATCTCTGTAGTGCTTGCTCTATGCAATAGTCTCCTCACCTCCACTTTCCCTCCTCAGTCCATCCTGGCTCGCCCCACTTCTTACTAGAGGGTGTCGTCCAGTGGAAGCTTCTCACCTTCTCTCCCACTCTTGCATCCACTCAGCCTTCCCGTTCATCTCTACCCACCTCTCCCGGATGTTCCCCTCATTCATGGCAGTCCTGTCACCACGCTGGGTGACTGCAGTAGCCATTACACCACCAGTCCCAGTTCTTGGCCCCTCAGTTACCTGACTTCCTCATTCCCAAGGACCTTCTCTTCTGTTCCACCTCTGCTTCCTTCTCCCATGTCCTGACAAGGACCTGGCCATCACCCCAAACACTGATCCACTTCTACTTTTGCCCTGCAGCTCCCTGTCCTTGCAGCGCGTTCCTTCAGCCACATCTGCTGCACCTGCTCTTTAACCCCGTCATTAGCCCCTCACCTTCACCCCCAGTCTTCTCTGGGCCTCTCCCTTCTTTTGCTCTAGAGGACATGTCTTCCTCTTAGCCAGGATCAGCCCTCCTACCTGGGACCTGAACCCACCCCCTCTTACAGCTCAGGAACCTGTTACTATTTATAATGTCCCTTTCTCTCCTGCATAACAGCTAACATTTATTGAGTTAGTAGGGTCTTAGTAAGACCCTTAATAAGGTCTTTGCAACAGTGCCATCAGGCGAGGCTGTCGTCTTTATCCTGATTTTATTAAAGAGAACACTGAGCCACCCTGTCCCAAGGTTGCCAAGTAGAGGAGCTGGGAAGCCGGTCGGTGCAGTCACGTTCCAGAGCCCATGCTGTTCACTTCCTGTTGCGACCACTTCATCCTGTATGACAGGCAGCCTTTCTCCCCTTTCCCGTTGGTATGGAACCGCGACCACCCTTCTCCATCCTCCTTTCATGCCTCCGCCTTGAGCCTTCGCACGACCTCTCTCCCTGCGCCACTTTTCCTCCCTTGGTACCTAGACATAGCCGCCCTGACTTCCCTTTATTTCCCTCCTACTTCGCCCACTGTTCTCTTGTGATCTCCTTGGCTTCCTTCTCCTGCACCCAATCTAAACGTTGGGGGTCCTCAGGCTTCTTCCTTGCCCCACTTCTCACAGCTCCCGAATTTGTATCTCCAGAGCCTACCTCTGTTCCAAACTCCAGACACACACACACACACACACACACACACACACACACCCCTAACTCCCTTTTCATTGAATCCCCTGCTTATACCATAGGCCCTGCAAACTCACAAGTCCTTACATGAACTTCTGCTCTCCCTGTCTTGGTAAATGGCAGCACCATAAACTCTGCTGGGCAAGCTTTCTCCCGCTCCCTTCCTGCTTTCTAGCAATCTCCAAGCCCTGTGGCCCTGTCACTTAAATGTCACTTGAGTCCTCTCACTTTTCCCTCCATGGTCACCCTATAGCCTGAGCCACCCCCATCTCCTGCAGGGACAGCAACAGCAGCTAGGATGATCTTTCTAAAATGCAAATGGTTCACAGCACCCCCCTGCTCAAAATTCCCTAGGGGCTCTCCTCTGCTCACAGAATAAAAGCCAAAGTCTATCTGGGCTGCAAGGCACTGCCTCAGGGGCCCCTAAATGCCAGCCTGTGGCTTTGTTGATTGTGATGCAGTCCTTTGTTCCACAGCTGCTGCTGTCTCAGGGAGCCATTCTGATGGCTCTGGAAGGGGTCAGGTCCAACCATTATGTTGGTTTTCCTGACTAGACCCGAAGCTGCCCCTGAGTGCAAGGCCTGCCTGTTTGTTCACCTGTAGGCAGGGGGGCAGCTTGAGCTTAAAGTCAGGGGTGTGGATTTGGGTGCCTCTGGAGTGGCAAGAATGTGCACTGTGTCTCAAAGTGAAAATAACTAGGAATGCTGATGGGCTGAGGGGTTAGGTTGGAGCTAGGGTTACGTGTGTGCTGTGGGGAGGAGCTTTCAAGCCAGCAGAAAAAGAAGGTCCATCCCCTGTGGCACACATCTTGTCCTTTTGAAAGGACAAAGACATGCCGCCTTGGGATGCTGCTGAAATGGTAAGGGCGGGGCAGCCTGGCTCAGGGAATGGCTCCGACTCTGCACCCCTCTCCCCTCCCAGGTCCTGCAGCTATGGCAAGGGGGGTCAGGACGCCCATGATGAGGAGGAGCTGTATTTCCACTGTGAGTTGTCTGGGCCTGGCTTCAGGGGTGGTGGGCACCATCCTACCTCACTCCTCAACCCTCCTCCTTGCTGCCATTGCATGACTCCCACACTTCCCGCCCCTATCCTCAGGCCCGTGTCTCTCTCTCTCTCTCTCTCTCTCTCTCTCTCTCTCTCTCTGCGCTCCCAGTCAAAATCCCAACACGCCGCACGTTTGTGGACCCCCAGAGCTGTGGGGACCCGCTGCAGGCTGTTCATCTGTTCGCCAAGGAGCTGGATGCGAAAAGTGTGACTCTGGAGAAGAGCCTTGGAACAGGCAGGCTGGGGGTCCAGGAAACCTTGTCCATCCGAGAGCCCTGCCTCTGCCCTAGCCCCTCCCACCCTGGAAGCCATGCCTTCACCCCAGTCCCCCGCCCTGCCGAAGAAGCCCCAAGTCCATGTCCAGCCCCACCTCCACCTACCAGGTTCCAGAGTAAGGGCTGGCAGAGGAGTCTGTGACCCTGCCCTGCCTTCCTACCTTCTCCCTGAACCCAGGGTCCCTGAGATCTCTCCTGAGCTCTCTCAGGCCCTTTCAGGGCTGGTCTCTGCAGGCTGCCACTGGCAGAAGTTTAACCCCAGGCCTCCATGGGGCAGCTGGGAGCGGCCTCTGCACACTTGGGGGCCAGACATGCCCGAGCTTTAGTCCTGGCACTACGCTGACCAGCTGCGTGATCAGTGTCTCATTTGTGAAGTGGTCATGATAGCTGCCTCAGCAGGAGCTGATGTGTGGCCTTCACAAGCTCAGCACGAGGCCTGGCTCATGGTGGGTGCTCGCCCCCTAACGGTTAGCCTCCTGGTTTCCTTTCTTCCCGTCTACAAACCATCGGCCCCTGTGCTCAGACAAGGCAGCTGCTCTCACCAGGAGCCTGATGCTATGCCCTGACACTGTTGCCAGACCCACTGGGCAGACGCCGGAAAGGGGCCGCGTGGCAGAATGGATGTCATCATTATCCGTCCTGGGTCACCCTGGGCTTTGGTAACCTTCAGTGTTCTGGCATATGCCAAGTCCTCTCTCTGAGGCTCTGAAACCTCCTGCTGAGGCAGGCAGGGAGGAATCCCCGTTTCACACAGAAGAAAACTGAGGCCAAGAGGGGGAAAGAGAGATGAAGCCCACCACACTGCTGGTCCTCAGTTTCTCAGGAGTTGACCCCAGGAACTCTGAGTCCCAGACCAGAAACGCCCGTGATCCAGAAGTTGCTCCTCTTCAGCTCACCCTGCCAGGTTGGCTGGGAGTGGCCTCCAGGGGGGTGTCTGAGGTGCTGTGTCCCCACAGGGCACTTTGGGGAGCTGTGTTGCGGCTGCCTGCAGCTCCCTGGCCGCCAGGGGCTCCCTGTGGCCGTGCACACGCTGAGGGAAGGCTGCTCCGACTCTCAGAGGCTCAGCTTCCTGGCCGAGGCCCTGACCCTGGGTCAGTTTGACCACAGCCACATCGTGCGGCTGGAGGGGGTCGTCACCCGAGGTAGGGCCCATGCAGATGGAGATGACGGGGCGGGAGGGGGGTGCTCCTGTGCCCCAAGGCCCTTCCCTCAGCCATGAGAGGCAGTGCCTGTGAGTCCCAGCATGGAGAGAAGGCCTCAGCTTTCTTTCACTGACTCAGGGTGGCCCCTCTGACAGAGTGACCTTTCTGACTTGTGGTCACATTCTGGGGGGTGGATCATTGGACCTTGGGTGATCTTTCTTAGCAAACTTGTTGCAGCTCCTGACCTTGGCATTTGTCACCCTGCAGCTGACTCCTTTTCGTTCTTCAGCATAGGGGATCCTGGGCTGGGAAGGAGGGTGGCAAGCTTAGAGGGGTATGGCCTTCGTTCTGGCCATCTTGGCCCAGGTCGGAACTTACGTGGGGGGAGCATGTATGCGGAGGGGAGCAGACAACTCAGCCTCTGTATGTTCCCCGTCCCTGGGCACAGGAAGCACCTTGATGATTGTCACTGAGTATATGAGCCATGGGGCCCTGGATGGCTTCCTCAGGGTGAGTGGCCTGGGCCCTGGGGGGGTAGAGATGACCATGTTATTCTTGGTTCCTCACTTTTCTCTTTGGTGGGGCTTGGAGTTGAAAAAGTACCCACTGACCAGGCTGACCTGGTGGGTTACGGGGCAAACTGAAGCCCAGAGAGGGCCACATGACTTCCCGAGGTCACACAGCACCAGAGAGGCTGAGTGTACAGCCCTGGTCTTGGTCTCCTTGTCTCCCTCAGAGGCACGAGGGCCAAATGGTGGCCGGGCAGCTGATGGGGCTGCTGCCTGGGCTGGCGTCGGCCATGAAGTATCTGTCAGAGATGGGCTACGTTCACCGGGGCCTGGCCGCCCGCCGTGTGCTGGTCAGTAGTGGCCTCATCTGCAAGATGTCCGGCTTTGGGCGGGGACCCCGGGACCGAGCAGAGGCTGTCTACACCACCATGGTGAGGGCTTCCTTCCCCCAGGCAAGACTGCTCTATTTCCCGTCAAATTGCCCTGGAGTCGCATCCCCCCCACACTTGTGCCCCCTTCCCTGCTGTGTCAAGGTCACTTCCCCCACCCTGCCTCTCGACCCAGTTGGTCCCGAATAAATGCCAGTGTGGACGTCACCTTGTGGTTAGCTTGTGTGCCTTCCCCAGATGTGCCGCTGGGAGGATGGCAGGTGGGGCTGGCTCTGAGGCTCGGTGGGGTGGGGAACCTGGGTATGACCCCGTCCATTTCTGCCCCTGACCTGCGCACCTGCCCACAGAGCGGCCGAAGCCCAGCACTGTGGGCAGCCCCCGAGACGCTGCAGTTCGGCCACTTCAGCTCTGCCAGCGATGTGTGGAGCTTCGGTGTTGTCATGTGGGAGGTGATGGCCTTTGGGGAGCGGCCCTACTGGGACATGTCTGGCCAAGATGTGAGTGACCCGTGGCTCCAGCTCCTTGTCTTCTGATCCTCTTGCCCTCTGACCTCAGACCCCAGTTCCCTGACCCTTGACCTCCTAGCCCCAAGCCCCTCTTCACTGTTTACTTGCTTCTTGTCCCGTCTGGCCACCACTTGAGTCTTCCTTGGGATAGAATGTGTGTGTATATTGGGGGTACCTAAAACCTCTTGTCTGCTCCCTTCCCCCACCCCCATGGCCCAGGTAATCAAGGCCGTGGAGGATGGCTTCCGGCTGCCCCCCCCCAGGAACTGCCCCTCCCCCCTGCACCGACTGATGCTTGCCTGCTGGCAGAAGGAGCCAGGTGAGCGGCCCAGGTTCTCCCAGATCCACAGCATCCTGAGCAAGATGGTGCAGGACCCAGAACCCCCGAAGTGTGCCACAGCCACCTGTCCTAGGTACATTCCCATCTAGCCCCGTCCACAGCAGATACAGCTGACCTCTCCGCTGTCCACAAATGGCCTCCCAGGTGCCCTAAGTACAGCTGCCTCCCCTGTGTTACCCCTCCTGTCTAGGTATGACTGCTCACCCAGCTGCCCCAGAGAGAGCTAATATTCATGCCCACCTGCCTCAGGCACGTAACCTTTCATCCAGCTTAGCCACTTCTGCTTGTCTTGGATTTTGCTTCCCGTGTCCCAAGTACCATGACCGTTGACTGGATAAATATATGTGGTAATAGTCCTAACACGTTTGTAGTTCCAGTAAATAAAATATGTGAAATTAGTATTAGTTGTCCCCAAAATGGGTCACCTCCCAAACTCTCCTAGGTATGTCTACCCCCAAGCTGTTCAGATACTCCCAGTCCGTTTAGCTGGCTCAGGTGCAGCCCACTCACTTCCACCTGCCTGAGAATGTTGAAACTTCGTCTGCTCTGAGAATGCCTAGCACTCCATGTGTGCCAGGCCTGCCCTGGGCTCAGTTGCCTCCTCTTCTCCTGTCTTTTCGAGCTGGCCTCTCCTCAGGAGAGTGACCAGGTCTGGGCACCAGATCCCTGCTGTCCGCTGACCACTGCTCCTCTGCCTCTAGGCCTCCCACCCCGCTGGCGGACCGTGCCTTCTCCACCTTCCCCTCCTTCGGCTCCGTGGGTGCGTGGCTGGGGGCCCTGGACCTGGGCCGCTACAAGGACAGCTTCGCTGCAGCCGGCTACGGGAGCCTGGAGGCCGTGGCCGCCATGACTGCCCAGTGAGTCTAAGCAAGCCAGGGGCCCTGCCGCTGCCCATGTGGGAAGCCCAGCCTGTCCTGATTCTGGGCCCTCCCCTGTCCAGACAAGGGAGGGAGAGCAGAAGGTGGGGGTGAGCTGGCTGCTCTGACCAGCCCTTCTTTGCAGGGATCTGATGAGCCTGGGAATCTCTTCTGTGGAACATCGGGAGGCCCTCCTCAGTGGGATCAGCGCCCTGAGGGCACGAGTCCTCCATCTGCAGGGCCGGCGGGTACAGGTGTGAGCAGCCCCCAACTCTTCCAGGCCAGGACCCCAGGGAGGCTGCAGACCCAGCCCTGGCAAGCTGCTCTCCACTCCTGCGGAAGTGAGCATTTCCTTCCTTCACGTGGGGCCAGTTTCCTCCCATTTCACTGCCTACTCCTTCTATCTCCCCCAGTCTGAACACCTTGCCTGACTCAGGCCCCCTGGAAAAAGGGTCAGATCCTTGGAGAGGACCCTTGAGAGAATAGCAGGAGGAAATGCAGGGTCTCAGACACTGAGGGCGCAGAGGGAAGGTACAGCTTTAAATCTCCGGGCTCATGCCCTTCTGTCTTCCATGCAACAGGGAGCCTGGCCTACCCCACTATCTCACAGACCCACTGGCCCACAGGCAGCACAGGTCACTGCTGGGCTCTCATTAGACCTGCCAATGACCACAGCTGCCTGGTCGCCCATCTTGTTGGGCCCTGGAGGGGCAGCGTCCTCAGCTCCTTGTACTGGGCTGAGCCCTGTCTGGACACTTGTCCTGAAGCCTAGGCAGCAGAGGTGGCACTGAGCTCAGCGCCCCGAGGGCCCTAGACCCAGGAGCTGACTTCTGCTTCCCCGGCCCTTGGGCTGACATTCAGGGCCAGGGTGAGGGTCCTGGCTGGGTCACTCAATGTCCTGGTGCTCCTGAGGCCCTGCCAGCCTCCCCTTGGCGTTCCTTTTATAAACTCTCTGGCTAGGACTCCTGGGAAGAGCATGAGGTGAGATGTTTCCTCCCCAGGGGGATCCAAGGAATTTGCTGTCCAGCCTTGGGGAATGGTGAAGAGAGTCTCAGAGATGGGTCTTCTCTCTCTGACAGGCTGGTCCAACCCTCACTGTACAGATGGGGAAAGCCGAGGCCCAGTTGAGGAGCTAGGGCCAGGCCTGGGCTGGAACCACGTAGGCCAACTTCCCGTCTAGGGGTGAGGTTGGATCTGGAGAGAGCGGCCTTGGTCCTGCCCTGTGATCCCATCACTCCTTCCTGAGGCAGTCAGAGAGACTGAGGTGACCCCCTGGTGGAAGCTCCACCCCCTGGCCACCACCCAGCCTCCAGGAGTGCCTCCTCCCTCTGGCTTCTGCAGGCCTCTGCAGAAGTGGGTGCACTTAGCTGACTCCAGAGATCCTCATCCAGAAGGGCTCCCCAAAAGTTGTGGTGATTGTGAGGCCACGCTTTCATAGAACGGCAGGATGGCAGCTGGGTCTAGATAGGGCCATGGGGGCTGAGTCTTTCCGAGTCACCCCTGACATGCCCGTTCTGGGTTTCACTGTGTATGTTGGGGGTAGGAAGGAAGAGCCAAGGGCTGGAGGAAAGGGGTAAATGAGACCCAGAGCTGGCCCTCGTAGGGCTCAGACCAGGTGGGGAGATGAGCTCAGGCACCAAGAAGCACCACAAGGGTGCCTTCCAGTAATGGCCCAGGGCCCCATAGGAAACCTCGGGTCTGTGGGCTGGTGGGTGGAGGGGCAGACAGACGCTCTCTTGATCTGTGTATATGGGGGGTGTCTGAAAAGGCTTCTTGGCTGAGAGACTGCCTGGGAAGTTGCCCAGTGTCCTAAAGGTGGGAGAGAGTTCCTTCTTTGGGTGGGTAGTTTTCAGCAGGCCCAGATGGAGGACCTAGGACAAGAAGAGTCCAAGCAGATGGGCCAGCCTGAGGAGGGGCTGCAGTGCGTCTTTGGGGAGCGCCAGTGGTGGGGGATGGTGCTCACAGCAGTGCCTTTGGCCTGGCCCTGCCGGGGCAGCTCTGCCCTCCTTAGAGTCCCTCCAACCCCTGCTCCCCCATCTCCTGGGCAACTGCCCAAGTTCAGTGACTTTGGGGGTTCTGGGGGACACTGAGCTATTGCTCAGTGCCAGGTGCCCTTCAGACTCTGCACCCCACCCCCTGCCCCCTGGGAAGCCTGGAGAGGACACGGCATGGGACCAGCGTCCAGTCTTGGGTGGAGGGAGGCTCATCTCCGTCTCCAGCTCCATCTGTCATGCTCTAAAGGTCAAAGTCCCCTCCCCCCCCAGCTGTCCTGCAGAGGGGCTCCTGTTGGCAGGACTTCGGTGTCCAGGGTAGATCTCCCTCCACTGAGGAGAGAGGTCCCAGAACCCTGAGGGGTCCCAGGCCTCAGCCCTGCACGGGTGCTGGTGCGATGCAGGCTGATGGCCCTCTGGGAGCCCTCTACAGATCTATTTTTATATGGAACTTGTTCACTGGACAGAAGGAAGTGGCCTGCAACCCCCGAGCACCCCCATCTGAGCCCACCCAGGAAGGGAAGGGGCTGGTTGGGGAGGTGATTTCTTTGACTAAATGCTGGAGATGTTTTTATAATTCTTGGGTTCTATATGCAGGACAAAGTAATAAAAATTTGTGTGTGATATGGTGCCTCTTTCAGTGACAATCGCTTAACCATTAAGTAGCTTGTGTGGGAGGGTGTCCTCCCCAGCCCGTTGAGGGGGATCTCCAGAGTGTGTCCGAGATCTCTCTGCATAGAGACGAAGCAGACTGTCCCTGCCATGAAACTTCCCCCAGTCTAGGGGAGGACACGTTTAGGAAACATGACAGCTCTGCTGAAGTCTGCCCCCTTGGGGCTCACAGCCAGAGCATGGAGGACCCCCTCCAACTCGTAACACAGTGCCTGGCACACAGGAAACACCCACTAAGTGATACTAGCAAGGTGTGAGGCACCGGGTAGACATACCCTGTGTGGCTGGGAATTGAAATGAACTTCTCTGGGCGCTGAGGCTGCTGATTGGTTGGCAAGGATCTGCTCATTCAGTGAACATGTGCTTAGCACCTACTAGGAAGTTAAGCCCTCACTGCCTAATAGGGGGAGTCAGTTAAGGCCCAGCGATAGGGCTAAATCCTAGGTGTTGTGGAGTCCAGTGGAAGGCTTTGCCTGACCTAGTCCCTGGGGAGCTGTGAGAAGGCCCCCAGGGAAAACCAGGTCGTGAGTTCATTGCCATTAACCGGTGACTGAGTTCTGGACTCAGCTCCTCACATCACACTGCTCAGGACTGAGTAAAACTTACTACTGTATGGCACCCTCTCTCTAAATCTCTTTATACCTTTGTCATGTACCGTTGAGTGTCTGCCAGTATCTTGAAAAAAAACCCCGCTAGTCTCCTCAGGATGTTTCCTACCCATATTAGTAGCTGTCCCCGCCCCCTTTCCCCCCTTCCCCTGGTCTTGGGGCAACAGAGAGAAGTCAGAAACTCCTTCTGTTCACGGAGACCTCATGATGCCTCCCAGTGTCTTGCGAGCCCAGCATGTGTATCTCAAGTCTCTCCCCAAGAATATGTTTGGACCAAGATTGCTCGTGTACGTTCAGAAAAACTAAAAATCCCAAACCAAGTTTGTTTCCCCATTACAGACACCTTACATCCCCCGCAGTGAGGCTCCATCTAGCCCGTTTCCTCCACCACCACACGCCTTCGTGACAATCAGCTGGGGCACTGCTGGGAGTGGAGATGAGTAGGTTTGCCAGGATGAGCTTTGCGTCAGATTTGCAGGGGTTGTTTCTTTGGAGACGGGCATCTGCCTCCATCCTGATGGCTCTTGGGCATATTGTGCCACGGCAGCATGTACTTGTGGGCACTGACAATTTGCCGATGGGGAGCTGGGCTCTTCCTGGTGTCTCGGTGCCAAGGGTATGTTGTGTCCTCCACCATCTCCATCATCCGAGGATCAGAAAACGCCAACTACATAGATGCTAATATCAAGTAAGGGGAAGGTGATGGCAAAGTGCAGGAGGCAGGAAGTGCGGTTACAGCTGGCAGGGAGGAAATTGGGGGAGAAGGGACTTGTTCCATCGGTGAGGTGATGCAGGTGGGGATGATAAGGGGCTGGGAAAATGCCTAATCCTGGAAAGGGCAAAGAGAAGGCGCCTTAGCCAGAGTAAACTGGATTCCAGACTCCTGTCAAGTGGGAGCTCAGTGTAGGCTCTGGTTCGGCTTGGTCACTGTCATGTTGTCTCTTTTGTGAAGCCACATGAACTACCTATTAAATCTTCAGCATGTATGTCAGGCTCAGTTTTCGGTATGGGTTAACAACTGCCATTGTGTAAAATTAGGAAAAGCAAATCCATTTATCAGAGTTTGTGCACATGTGGACATTGAGACATACTTTGTTTTTCAGGGATTAGGACACATCGCGAACTCATTGTTGGTGACGGGGATAGTAGTTCCTTTGAGCTAAAAGGTATGTCTGATGCCATGAACAAATGACGGTTAGGTGATGTCCTGTCACACGCACCCTAGGAACTAGCTCTTCCTATGAATAACTTAACTCTTCGTAAGGCATTATATTTGGAATTCTTTCAATAGGAAACCCCAAGGAGGGCTTTTGGAAAGATCAGGGGGCTTGTCGGGCAAAGAATGAACCTGTTTATTGAAATTCTAGGGTTCTGAACTCCAGGCCCCACCCTCCCTTCACCCCGGGGCAGCTGCTTTTATTTACTTTATACACACGGGCAGTGGGTACAAAGTACATGGCCCACAGGCCTGAGGTAGGTAACAAAAGGAAGTCTAGTAGGGATTGCTTTGAACGGGAAGAGGGTTCTCTAAGGACCAAAGAAAGCTGCTACTCGGCTCCAGTTGACGTGGCCTATGTTGCCGAATCTTATTTTTGGAGGCTAGAATCATTTTTGTGAAACCTCGCAATTTTAAATTGTTACCAACTAATTTGAAAAACAAACTCCAAACAGTGAAAGTGAAAGTATGTCTGTGAACTGGGCAGGTAAGGTTTAAATTTTCTTTGCAACATTCCAGCCCTGAGTTCAGCCGAAGCTTTAAATCCTGGAAGGGGGAACTCGTTACCTTCCAAATCAGCCCCTTATATGGAATGGACTGCTCTCTCTTCATCACACGATTGGCATTTATTAGGCACCTACTACACACCACCCGCTTCCTACCATTGGGTTCCTTTGGGCAGTGGAGCAAATGGAGTGAAATAGGGCGAGCCTGGTTCTGGGTAACGCATGTTGGATCCTAAGTGTTTCCTTGATGTCAGGCTCTTAACACTGTACCAGGTAAAAGGAAAGGGTAGAAGCCTCAGGTTTGGGGACTTAATTCCTTGAAATGAGTAACTTTTATTCCAAATGGTGTCACTGACCAAAGCGTCCTTCTCCATAAACTGGCAATGGCAGGTGACCTGGCTAAGTAATAACCAGATGGTTCTCTTCCTCCATGAGTTCCATGCTGATCATTTTCAATGTAGAAAGAATTCCGGGCAGGCAGACCTGCCAGAGCCCCAGAGCTCTGGGACATGAGCAGCAGGATCACCGAATTGCTTGCGCCCGGGCTTTGTTCCTGGCCAAGGCTTGACTGTATAGGTGAAGTATAGATACCGAGGTTTTGACCTCCCAGAGGTAAATTTCTAGCTCATGGAACAAAGGTACTGGGGGAAAAGTTCTTGGGGTAGGTTATCTCTGTCCTGGATTTGGGGGTGAGGGCCCTTTGTTCAGCTATCAGAGAGATTCTGCCTGAGGTAAGATTTTCAATCTTGTGAGACAAGTAGCTGTTCACAGACCCCCACCCTCATAGCTTCAGCTCCAACGCTGCCTCTAGTCCAGGTAGCACGGCTTGGAGGTGACAGGCAAGCTGAACACTGATGAAAAACAAACCCACAATTTATTGAAAAAAGACACCTTTCAGTAGCCGATTAGAAGAAATCAGCTTAGAGATACCATTACTGAGGAAAACAGTATGTAAAAGTCTTAGGAAAGAGAAAAGAAAACAACCTGAAAAGAAGACAACTTAAACAGGACGGGATTACTAGATTGGTCAGCCAGCAAAATAATACACAGGAAAGAGCCACACATGAGAAAACTGCTCTCAAGCCTGGGGTGGGAGCTCTCAGCTCCCATATTCTTGAACCACATCAGGTGCTTCTTGGGGGCAGAGGTGCCAGTTGGTCCAGGGCACAGGCCACACGTGGAATGAGGCCACCACACCAGTTACACCCACTGCCCCCACGAAGCCCATGAGAGAAGCGCTCTCTGCAAAGTCTACAGACGTGGCAGGGACCACGGGACCACGGAGAGCTTAGAGAGAGTTGCTCTGTGCCAGTCATGTAAAAACCCAGACTCATCCAAGCCCCATAATTCCTTATTCAAATTCCCACTAACTGGAGAGGTAGAGGAGCAAGACATGGAAACTGCCTCCAAACCAATTTTTGGTCTTCGGTTAACAGATAAATACAAAACATGGTTCTATAAGCCAGCCTGAAAAAAACTACTGAGCATAACAATGCAATTCCAAAGCCCCACTGAGTACCCCCCACAGGAGGAGGGGACTGCCATGGGAGGGGGAGGTGTGTCCTGCTGTGGTCACTGCTGTGACTCATCCTGTCCCACTGCATTTGTACGGTTCCTCCCAGCTTTCTGGATCTGCCCATTCATGGCCCAGAGCTCTCACTTCTTTGAGCCCAAACCTCCCAGCTTCAAGCACAAGCAGAGCAGAAACACCGGATGCAGAGGCTACTGTGATGAGGGCGAGTCAGCAGTCTGCCCCAGAACATGAGGGTCTTCCACGCCACCTCCGCTGGGACTAGGGCAGGGCAGAGAGGACGCTGAGTCACAGGAAGCAGGAGACTGCAGCTCTGAGAGCAGGAAGGAGAACTGGGCTGGGAGAAGGACAGGAAGTTGTCATGGCAGGGACGCAGCAGGCAGTGTCTTTGTCACCCGGACTGGGAGGTGTGAATAGCAAAGCTTTAACTGATGGGGGAACAATGTCTCCTCACTTCCCGAATTCTCCAAGAGGAACACCTCTCCTTGCTCTGGAACTTCACACTCAAACACACAATAAGCTTTAAGGGAAGAAGGTCCCAGAAATGCCCATGGAAGATCCATCCTGTCAAGTTTGGCTTCTTGGACTAGCAGCCTCATTTGTGAGTCCGTATGCTGCTGCAGATTTGGGCAAGACGGCTCTGAAAAGAAAAGGAGACAGGTCACTTAGAGAAGATGACACTGGGTATACTTGCCCAGTTAGCCACTTAGTCTACTCAGGAAACGCTGGACGTGGGGTCAGGCAGGTCTGAGAGAATCAGCCCTCCATTCTCTATTTGTATCACAAATGATTTCACCTTTCTGAATCTGTTTCTCATTTGAACAAAAGAACAAAAGAACATCTCAAGTGAGACAGTGAAGGTATAATTTGGGAAGAGTAATGCTGTAGGTCAGCTAGATGATGAACGTCACCAGATTGGGTGGCTGCATGTGTGTGTGACCTCACCACGTTTAGTGGGATATGTTTTGGAAAGCCGTGGCGCCCTTGTCCCTGGTCCTAGGCTGAGCCCTTCACAGGCTCCCCAGAAGGGTGGACCTACAGCAACCATGTTTCCACTAAGTGCTCCCATCCACCACCCAAGACTGGACCTGGGAAGTGGCCCATCTGACAAAAGCTGAGCCAATTGAATTCCTCCTCTTGAGAATTTAAACAAAGACAAGAAACTGGGCAGTTAGTGTTAGGCAATGGAGCAAGCGAGTTACAAGAGTGGCTACTCAAAGCCACGATAAACCAATGTTCAGGGAGAGCAGAACCAAGCGCCTTTGTGGAGTCTGCTGAGGGACGAAGTGCAAGAGAAATGAGTGCACGGGGCCCAAACAGCAAGATGCTGGAGGGGCTGGCGCCTCAGAGTGGAGCTCCATAAACTCCCGTCGCTGGCAGTCCCACCGCCCTGAGGCCTGGCTGTTCTCTGCTTTCTTTGATTCTGTGGAATTCCTGGTAACAAGCCCCTCCCTGATTCCTGAAGTGTTGTGAGGAAGTTTCAGGTCACTGTGCCCTGACACATGGGCACCAACTACCTGAATTTTGATTCTGTTGCACAACTTCGGTGGCAGGTAGTCTGGGATGGACTGAAACGGAGCATCAAGTAGGGACAGGATTGCTGCTAGGTAAGTAGGGTAACAGGGAAAACCCCTCGTGGGAAAGAAGGCAATACAATTGTTAGGTACAAAGCATTAGCCTAGACCGCACAGACAAAAGGCTCTCGGAGGCACCCTAGGTGTGGAGATGAATATGACTTACGGAGAGCTGCTTAATGTTTCCCAAGGCCTCTGGATCCAGCTGTGCGATGTCAACCCTCTGCAACTCACTGGCCAGTAGCCGCATGCTCTGTGTGGAGGGCAGAGGGGTTCGATTGGCATGTCTCTCAGGGCAGGAACCTCCCTCCAGCAGCCCAGTGCGCCCCAGAGGGTCCCCTTGGTGTCCTGCACTTGGGCAGATGACGCAAGACAGACAGGACCCAGGCTGTCACTGTGTCTCTACGGAGACTGTGACGTCAGTGCTTTGCACTGGCCAGTCGCTGCGTCACCCCGGTGCCAGGGCACACACATCAGCTTAGAAATGCCCTGCAGAGCACATCTGAGATGAAGCGCCCTCCCTCCCAGATGGTGGGTCAGCACCTGGCTGTACTCAGCCTGCTTCCGAACCTCAGTTAGACAAAGTGTGAGAGACGGCTCGTGCTCCCGTCAGACGAGGCACACAGCCTGCTGGTGCCCACCACGCACTCCCTTTAAGATTTCCATTACTGCCGGCGCCACACGATGATGTTATCATTAATTGGGAGCCTATCTGACTACTAAACTGCTTTTCAAGGGCAGGAATGTCTTCTACATCTTGGACCTGCTGCAAGACAGGTGCACAAACATTAGCTGACGAACAAACGGAACCCATGGCTGGCAAGGACCTTCCTAGTCTGGGCCTCTAACCTGGGAGAGAAAACTGGGTTCTGAGTCCTGTGTAAATGTGGAGCCCAGGATCCGTACAACCAAAAGGACTTGGGGGGAAGGAAGTGGGTGATAGACCAGGCAAAGCCATGCTGACTAGGCAGCACGCTGTGGCCCGGCTTCCCTCTGAAACACTTACCTCTCCACCACCCACAGGCACAGTCAGGAAAATCTCTTTGCTGTCGGCAAGAGGGCTGCCATTTACTGAGATATTGTAAATCCGCTCTCGGGCTGCTGGAGTACGCAGGCCTGGGGTCTTGAAGACCCTATAAAGTGGGAAAATCTCTGTAAAGATGGCTTGGCAGAGTCAAGGACTCCAGGCTCTATGAGCCCTTGATGAACTCCATCTGGCCTCAAGCTGCAGCTTTCAAATCACACATTTCTAAGAAGGCAAGTTCTAAATTTAGGGGGAAAAGTCTTTTTAAGCAGTAATGACTAAACACAGCTGGAGAAGGGAGGTTGTAATTATCAAACATACATCTAGCAACAGTTAATTCTTATGTATGTAAATTTTAGGTCAAAAGTTCCATATGAATGTCATCCATCCATCCACAAAGCCAGAAATAAACTATGGTTATGTATTTCCAGGAGTAGCTAAGTGCTTCAAGAGGATCAAAGGAGGACGATTTAGAGATTATATCATTGTATTAATTCCCAAAGTAACTTTCTCAAGATAGTTAAAATGCTCCTACCTATTTTCCCCTAAATGTCCTTTGCCGTATACTCATGTGGGGGGAAAAAACACACACCCCAAAACAAAGAAGAATGGGAAATAAAATAGAAGTTGAGTCCTCACTCTTTCCACCCCAGAGATAAGCACTTTCAATTCTTTATTCATCCTTCCAGAAACGTGCTGAGTCTGAAAGCAAATGGGTTCGTCGGGGACAGCCTGTTACGACAGCTTGGAGATGCTTGTAATCCTGACGCTCCTCTCCTATCAGCACATACGGATCTAGTTCTTTTTAACTGGCTATACAGCATGTCCTGTTCAGTTGACCAGCTTATGGAAGGGATTAACTTATGCTGCCAGAACTTCTTTTGTACACTCGTCTCCCAAAAGGTGGTGTCAGTTTTCACCAAGGGTATAGGAGAATGCCTATCCACTAAACCTAACTAACTAACTACCTACCTCCAAAACTTTGGCTCAGAATCAGAAGGACCACAAGTCACTAGAGGCCTGCTCGTCATCAGAGACGGCATGTTCTCCCTCTCATCAGATAATCATTTTGTTGCTGAAAACAGATGAACCTGCACCCGAGGGAGGCCCAGATGATTACCCTCCTCTGAGGGCTTCCCCGGGGATGGAGTCAGGAGTATTTTCTTAAACATCCTTTTTTCCAGACTAATGGTAAATGTTGGGCTCCCACCAAAATCCAAGCATTGCTCTCAATACTCACCTTGAGTCAAATCTGGGTGTCACGCCTGGAGTTGGTTTCACCATAGACAACTCCATTCGGCCCACAGCTGGGGTAACAGTGTTATAATTGCTTGACCTACAGGTAAGAAATGGCCATTAGGTGCACCAGCTCAGGTCAATGACAGCAGCAGTAGAGGCAGGTAACACTCGGAGAGCACAGACCTTGTCAGCTGGTGCCCTGGCCGCCTACATAAACTCATGTAACCCTTCTAACAACCCTACGAGAAGCACCATTATTATCCCCACTTACAGATACAGAAGCTGATTGACTTTACACAAGTTGCCCAAGATAACAGCCAATTAGGAGAGGGCCAGAACTCGGAACCCAAGCAGTCTGCCTCCAGAATCTGATTTCTCAATCAAGCTAATGGCACGAGAGGCAGGAGACCGCCTCTCAAGAGCTGTAGGCCCCCCAACTGGAGTCGCTGTCCTCTTGCTAGGCGGTCACCACTGCTCAGGGAGAACCGGGAGGAGCCTACTCCTTCACAGACACCCGCCTCCCATGACGATTTTCCTACGCGTGAGACGTAGCTCCCACTCCTGACCAGAATTAGGTGAAGCCCATGGTGATTCTTTATTTAGCAAGACCAAGAGGGACGTTTCAAGGAACTAGTGGTAAGTGACAGCCACTTTGTGACTGGCCGTGGGGTAGCTCTGCACATAGACTGTTAGGCAATTAAATAAACAAAATAGCAGCACTTCTCATGTTTCTGGGCCACATGCTCCCTGTTTGCATGTTTTAAAAAGTGGAGGGGAGGAAAGAGAACGTGGGCAGAAGAACTGGAGGCGGGCGTGGGTCAGGTCATTTCTAGAGGCCGCCCAGTTCACACACTCTAGGGTATGATGACTTTACGGTCTACTAGAACAGGAGCCACAAACGCCCCTTCACCTCCTTTCACTGCCATGAACGTGGCTCTTCAATAAAACCAACAACACACAGCTGAATTTGGAAAACCCATTACCTTTTGCTTTTGCCTTTTCCTTGTATGGACTGCGTTCTCTTCTTGGATGGAGGACACCTTTTGACCTGAAGTCACAATGAAATGACACTGAGGTTACAAAAAGCCTGGCCCACAAAGGAGAAAGATAAGGGAGAGGGGGACCAGCTCTGGAAAAGAAAACTAATACTGAACATAAGAAGGTTATCTCGCAGAATTCAGTGACTTAAATAATTCAACATAATTGATCAACTAAGAACTTATACCTGGCTTGGTCTTCAAAATAGTAGAGGGTTTTGGCCAAGATTAAGGGTAAATCTCTTTTGAACTGATTGCAGCCTGGCTGGTCACCCCACCCCTCCCCACCTTTACATAAAGTGTACCGACCACAAAGGTCATCCTTGGATTGGGTACCCCAGGTGCCCAGTCCAAGGAACCCTCGGCAGTGCTCCCCCTTCCTGAGTCCTCGGAGGTAACTGACAAGTTTCTCCTTATCTTCTGACAATTCTTTCCTCCCTTACCTTCCAAGATCGACCCCCCTTCCCTGCTTCTCTGCTGTCCCTCTGCAGTCCGCCTCACAAGCTCCTCTTTCTCTCTTCCCCTCTTCCCTCAGCCCCCCTTCTCCATGCTTTCCCTGCACCTCATCGACTCCCACACTGGGACAACCCCCTGAAGACCTGGGAGTCAGTGTGGCTTTCATTCTCCTCCTCCTCCTCCTCCTCTCTGAGCTCCAGGTTGAAATTTCTGTCTAGGCTAGATGTCCTGGGAAAATACTAAACACTCAACGTGCTGACAGTTGACACATGAACCGCTCCCCTTTCCCTCAGCAGCACCACTGTTCCTTCTCTGTCCCACATCCCACCGGATGGCAGTCGCCGAAGCTAGAAACCATGTAGTCATTGCTGGCTCCTCCTTTCCTCCACCATTCTTGCCCGTTCTCCCTTTTAAATCTTATCTAAAAACGATCTCTTTTTATAGGGTCGGTTAGAGCCTCAGTTCAAGAATTGCAATAACTTCCCAACTGGTGTCCTTGTCTCATTTTTCCCCTCTCCCATTTATCCTGAATACTATTCTGAAATACTGATCTGGTCCTGTCCCTTCTCATTCCCATTACCTACCTGATGAAACTGAAACTCCTGAGCTTGGCGCACAAGCCCATGCATTACCTGACCCCACTCTACCCAGGTTACCCTCAGAGCTTGTATCCCGGCCATCCCAAACCGTCCTGTTCCTTAGAGGGCCACTTTCATAGTTCCTCTGGGAATTCCCTCCCCTTTCTTTCCAGCTAATGAAATCTCACTCACTTTGAAGGCCTGAAGGCCTAGCTGTGTCCTAAGGGGTAGGTAAGACCTAATAACCTCCTCTTCTATGCTCTACACACTTTGTACACACTTCTGTGATCACTTTTATTAGCCATGTTAAGCGGTGTCTTCTCTACTAACCTGAACTCTGGGAAGGCAACATTGTATTTTAAGTATTTCCTCATCTGTCAGTCCACAGCCCTGGATCTGAGTACCTACTTACTCTTGCCGTTTGAGGTTTCTTATTTTTCTTTTCTTCTTCTTCCACTATCATTTCATCCACTTGTATTATCTTTCGTGCTGTAAGAAAGAGTTTAACAGAGTGGTATTTCTCATGAGAAGAAACTGTTACGCATTCACATTTCTTATAGGAAATAAAACTTAGGCAATCTTAGGCTGTAATCAAGAAATAGACCCAATATAAAGATGGTTTTTTGAAAAATGAGGGCTTAGACAAAGGAAACTAACCAAAGTGGTTAAGAAACCCCATATGGGGCCTTGTCTGGGCAGCCCAGCACTGTGACTAAGCGTGCAGACTCTGGAGATGCACAGACGTAAGCTCGAGGACTGGCCCTACCACTAACTACGTCACATGGCTTCCTGGTGGTGCCTCGGTTCCCTCACCTATAAAAGGGAGGAGTCACTTAGTAGGGATATGATGAGATCTGGAATGTGTGCTCCACAAGAGCAGGGTCTTTGTTATTTTCATCCTCAAAGCATAACCGAGTCCTTATAAATGTCTATGTATTTATGTGATGAATGAATGTAAGCCCCTTGGACAGTACTAGACACACTGTAATAAGTAAGACTATCTGCTATAATAAACTATTATTTATGTAGATGCCACGAGGAAACTTAGCAGGTGTCTCACTGCTAAATATGTACAGCTAGGAGCTAGACAGTCCTAAACAGGGATTCTAGAGAGAAAATTCTGCACTTAATTATAGGGGGAGAGATCAGACTAAATGACTTTTAAGCTTTTTTCTCCCCTGACATATTAAATAAGAATATAATTATATTTACATTAAAAAAATAGCTTACAATGCAGTGAAATGCAGTGGGCAAGAGGGCACAAAACCATTTCCCCTGCTTGTTGACATTGGTTCTGGTGTGTTCAGTTCTCGGGTGAAATCAGAAGACTCCCACAACACACAGCAAGTAAGCAAAATCGGTAGGACTCAAAAGAGAAACTCATACTACCTAAACGTAGAAATTCTACAAAGTGACCCAACAGATTGTAAATACGTGGCTGAGGGGAACTCTGGGAACACCCAAGTCCAATTACGTCATAACCTCAGGGAGGCGGGATTGGGATATGGCACTAGGAAAGTGAACAATCTCCCCATGCTTTCTTCACCCTACAAGCCATTGCTGACGGAGGGCAAGTGAGAGGAAGAACGGGACCGTGTTTCTGGCCCTGCCCAGTGGAGCGGGTTGCCCGCGTGGGCAGCCGAGAAACCATGGATGGCCTTACAAGAGTTGGATGCACTGAGTTACCAAAGATGGTGACAGTGACATTAAGTCCATAAGAGAGCCCATGCTGGCCTGACTCCATGCTCACTAATTACAACCAGCTTCCCCTAAAACTTCCCTATAAGAATGTTTCTCAGAGTGTGGGGTGTGTATGTGAATTTTACACGGATGGGTCACTGAATCAAGTAACACTGAATTACATGTTGAGAAAGTTAGTCCTTTTACAATTCTCTCTCAGCCCTTCTGATCAATCAGGGAGTCACAGCTTGTGTGGCTATGTCTTGTAACACCTCTCAATCTTGCTAACCTCTCCAACTCAGGGGAAGCAAGCAGGTAGCATGTTTGGTTTTTCCAGCACAGCTTTTGTTTTTTCTCCTTTCACTTTCGCTCACACATCAGTCGGCAGAATTAGGTTAGTTTAGTCCTGCATACAACTACCTGAATGCAGCAGCCAAAATCCAATTTCTCCATTTATAAGACCGAGACTCTTAGAGGGAAGAGGCTCCATCAGTGAGGCCTACCCGAGCAGCCAGCCAACCACGCTGGGCTGCAACTCTCTTGGTTCAACAAGGGATTTTAAAAAGTACTCACTTCTAGCAGATTTCAGGGGTGTCTGAATAGCTTCTGCTGTTAGTTTGTTTATTTCTGTCATATCCAGGTCAGCCTATAATAAACACCAGGAATATTCCATCAAATATGAGGAAAACAATATTTTAAGATGAAAAACAATTACTTTAAAAAACACATTATTTGATACATACAAAAGATTATTACGTTACTTATAACACAATATAATAAATTCCCATAAACCCACCATAAAACCCAAGACCCAAAACATTGCCAATAACTTGCTCCTAGCTATGTATTTTTCCCTTTCAATTTCCTTGTCTCTCCTCCAAAGGTAACAAGTCTCCTGATTCTGTCATTCTCCAGAGAAAACCACTATCATCCCATTTGCTTAAAAGTGTGTGTGTTCACAAATATATATGTGCTTAAACAATATTTTGTTTGGTTTTGTTTCTGACCACTATTTGTGGCTGTAGTTAATCTTTTTTCACTGCTATATAATATCCCACCATGTGGATTTGTTCAATATCCTGTCCAGACGTTTGCTATTACAAACATTGCTACTTTGAACTGTCATTACATATATCTGACACACATGTACAAGTTTTCTCTTGGCTGTATAGTTAGGGTCAGGCATGACAGGGTTTTAGGGTACACAAATGTTCAGCCTTGATATTATGCCAAATTACTTCCAAAGCAGTTGCTCTTGTTTCCATTCCATCAGCAAATACAAGTTCCTAATGACCCTTGGTGCTGTGTCAGACTTCTCATTTTTCTCTTTTTAAATCTAGAGGGTCCATAAGATACTCCTGGGCCTTTCAACAAGGCTCCCAGTCACCATTCTAATTAAACTTCACAGCGGTGACCACCTACATGTCTGGGAATAGCCAAGAGCAGGCATAATTTGTAGGCCTTTCTTCATAGGGCACACGTAAATATCAGAATAGTTTTTACAGACTATGAATGACGCAGGTTTCATCTCTGGATTGGTAGGGACTACATGGAGTGCTCAGAGATGGATTCTGAGGCTGTCCGGGCTTACCAAGAAACAGTACTGGAATAGATTAGTGATGTCTGAAATGGCTGATGGAACAGAAAGTGGTGGCCAGCTTTCTGCCATCTCTAGGAACAACTGGCAAGTTATGAAGGTATCACTGGTGGCAGGCCACTGATCACCTAATGTGCAGAGGAGTTAACCAGCCTCAGACTGATAGCCGTGGAAAGACCTGTTTACATGGCTGGCCCGTGCCTGGCACTAGAACTTGGATTTCCCAGTTCCCACTGTTCCGTTAAGAGTGGCTCGCTCTGCCTAAGATTTGTATAAACAATATGGTTTATGCTGAACACCTGCTTTCCTTCTGGAAGTCTGGAATTTTGGTATGTGCTAGGTAGGAGATGCCTGTGTGACCAGGCCCCAATGAAAACCCTGGGCATTGAGTCTCTAATGAGCTTTTCTAGTAGATTACAGTTCACATGTGTTAAATTAAGCGTGTCCTGTGTGACTCTATTGGGAAAGGACTCTTGGAAGCTTGCGCCTGGTTTCCTCTGGACTTTGCCCCATCCACCTGTTCCCTCTGCTTATCTTCTGTCTCCTTTCACTGTAACAAATCATAGCAGAGTATGACTACAGTAGTCCCCTCTTATCCATGGTTTCAGTTACCCATGATCAACCAGTCTGAAATATTCAATAGAAAATCGTAAGTTTTCAATTGCACACTGTTCTGAGTGGCATGATGAAATCCCACCAGATCATATCCATGCTGCATATGCCACTTGCCCTTCAGTCACTCAGTAACCGTCTCAGTGATGAGATCACAGTGCTTGTGTTCAGGTAACCCTTATTTTACTTCAGAATGGCCCCAAAGCACAATAGTGATGTTGGCAATTTGGATATGCCAAAGAGAAGCCATAAGCTGCTTCAAGTGAAAAGGTGAGTACAGTATATTTTGAGACCCCATGCACCTAACTTTGATTACAGTTGTTATAATTGTTCCATTTTATTATTAGTTATTGTTGTTAATCTCTTAATGTGCCTAATTTACAAATTAAACTTTATCATAGGTATGTATGTAGAGGGAAAAAACAGTAGTATGTACTGGGGGTGCCAAAAAAATGTATACAAGTAGACACTTTGGTCATTGTTGCTCAAGCAGTAGTTTGCCGTAATCAGAAATGTCTGGACGCTGATGGTAACCATTTTGAGTACCTGTTGTAATTGCAGAAGTCAAACGTGACTTGTATTCATCTTTTGTTATCAGTATATATTGAGTATTACAATTTTAAATACAGTTTTCCCTTCTTAAAATGTGTATACCTTTTTTTGGCACCCTCTGTAGAGTTCAGTACCGTGTTTCCCTGAAACTAAGACCTAGCCGGACAAACAGCTTTAATGCGTCTTTTGGAGCAAAAAGTAAGACCCAGTCTTATTTTACTATAATATAAGACCAGATCTTATATAATATAACATAAGATCTGGTCTTATATTAATTTTTGCTCCAAAAGATGCATTAGAGCTGATTGTCCGGGTAGGTCTTATTTTAATATAAGACCCAGTCTTATTTTACTATAAGACGGGGTCTATAATATATAATATAATATAATATAACATAATACAAACAACATAATATTAGTATAGTATAGTATAGTATAATATAATATAATACCTGGTCTTATATTAATTTTTGCTCCGAAAGACGCATTAGAGCTGATTGTCCGGCTAGGTCTTATTTTGGGGGAAACATGGTAGTATCCGTAGTTTCAGTCTGGGGGGGTCTTGGAACGTATCCGCCGTGGATAAGGGGGGACTACCATATATGCTGAACCCTGAGTGTCCTCCTAGTGAAAATTATAAATCCTGGAAGTCATCTTGGGAACCCCCCACATACTCAACCATTAAGAGCTATAGAACTAAAGTATCATTCCTTCCCTGGGTTTGAAATCATATTAACTAAGGCTAATGTTCTCTTGACTTGGTGTGGTGACACTGGCTATCATCAGAAGCTCTGATTTGTAGTTCTAAAGAGGGTGATGCATTAGCTAGTAATGAGTATAAATCATCTCAGAAGTAAGAGATTACTTCTGAAACATTACTGAAAATTACTGAGATTACTTAAAATTACTGAGATTACTTCTGAAACATTACTGAAAATTACTTCTGAAAGCAGATTACTTTTGAAGCATTAGATCTGAATGTGTAGGTGGGGGAACATATAACAAAGAAAGAGAAAGCATGGACCAAAAATGTTTTACTAGTTCTTATTTTTATTTTTCAGTTATTTCCCACCCCTCTCCTACAATATTTACCCCCAAACTCTCGAATTTTTTCCTGATTGAACAACTGGCTCCTAAGTATCTTTAACTTCTGAGGCTGGTGGAGATCCACTATTTAGTGCTACCCTTTATACTCAGATCACTTCAAAATCTTGACATTCCAATAATTCTAATTAACTCAGAGAAGGATGTATATTTTTTGGTTCACTTTGTAAATCTGATGAAGGTTATAATAATTTTTTTCCCCAGAAAGATACACAAATGGATTTACACACACACATTGCTCATGAATGATTTTAGAGTGCCTCGGGTCCCTGTGAAACCCGTTTATGGACCAGCTCCTAACATTGTCCAATAGAACTTTCTGCAAGGGCAGAAATGTTCTATTTCTGAGCTGTCCAATATGGTAGCCACTAGTCACATGTAGCTTCTAAACATTTGAAATGTACCTAGTGTGTCTGAGGAACTGAATTTTTTATTTTATTAATTAATTTAAATAACTACATGTGGCTGGTGGCTACCGTATTGGACAGTACAAATTTAACTATTTTGCCTCCCATCTGACTGTCTTCAGCCCTGGTATTGATGCTGGGAGGAAGGAAGTGAAAGGGGGTAGGGAATCCTGAGAGTCCCAAGCAAGAGCACAACTTCTATAGCAAGACAGAATAAAGCAACAGTCTTTGTCACCTAGCAGGTTTCGGTTACCATTTTATGACCCAGGGGCTTGAAGGAGCTTGGACTTGAGGCTTTTTACTTTTCCTGAAGAGGTCAGGGCGAAGGACTATAAAGAACCTGCCAAAAACAACTGCCTCCCTTCGTAGGGCTCGAAACTATCATATATGAGCTTCATCTGTACTCAGCATTTGACAACTGTGATTTTTTGGTTGACGTAAACAGATAATGTCCCCTATGGAGCCTCTTCCGGAGTAAGCATCCACTAGTTAGATTTTGTGAGCAGAACAAACTTAAAAAAAAACAAAAAAAAACCCAACAGTTCCAAAATAGGACAAGTCACTTACTGTTGCTGCCTCTTCCAGGGCCTGCTTGTTTCCTCCCAGGGCTTTAAAAAGAACATTTTGTTTAGTTACTATCAGATTTTAATGATAAACCATCTTCCCTAATGTGACTAGTTATCTTTCTAAAACTGGACCAGATTAAGCCCTTGGTCCATCAAGGACCTCTATAATCTAGTCCAATCTTTCTCCAGGCTTGACCCCTCCCTACTCCATGTTCCACCACATCCAAGTTCCTGTTATTCCCAAATGTGCCACTGTGTCTCATGACTCAGTGGCCCAGTACTTATCATTTCCTCTGCCCCAAATACTCCTCGGACCCAACAAATGTCTAATTCATCCTTCAAAACTCAGCTCAAACCCAAAACTCTATTTATTTTTCTATTACAGCAGATGACTGCGAAGTGCTGAGTTATTCATTGTCACCATACCCAACAGCTACTCAAAGCGCTTTAAGTGTCCACCCCGTCTTGAACTGAATTCCTTGAGGACAGAGATAATATCCATAGTTTCTAGCAAAAACATGACACACAGTACGTATGTAGTAAATGAGTGTTGAATGAAGAGGTCTGTGCAAGCTTAGATGTAGAATAAAGTTAGGTTAGGTCCTCCTGCTAGAAACTCTTATATGTACCGTGTTTCTCTGAAAATAAGACCTAGCTGGACCATCAGCTCTAATGCATCTTTTGGAGCAAAAATTAATATAAGACCCGGTCTTATTTTAATATAAGACCGGGTCTTATATAATATAATACAATACACTATAATATAATACCAAGTCATATTAATTTTTGTTCCAAAAGACGCATTAGAGCAGATGGTCCCGCTAGGTCTCATTTTCAGGGAAACACGGTAGTGTCCTGTATGACAGTTAAGAACTCAGGCTTTGGAACCAGAACATGCCATATCCAGATAGACTCGGTCACTCACCAGCTCATCAGATCTTGAGCAAAGTAACCAATGTTTCTGGGCCCTGATTTTGTTATCTATCAAATAGGGATACTATTAATAGGTTGTTATGAGGATAACATTAGTTAATACAGCAGCTCCTCGAATAACATGGTTCCATTCAACATCATTTCATTATAATGTTGAGGAGAGAAAAAAAACAATTCCGGTCCAGGGCTACTGTCTGTGTGGAGTTAACACATTCTCTCCTATCTGTGTAGGTTTTCTCTGGATTCTCCAGTTTCCCCCCACATCCCAAAGTTATGCACGTGAAGTACACTGGTATGAATTGTCTCAGTCTGAGTGAGTTTGGGGGTGGGAGTGAGCGGCCCTGCGATGGAAGGGCGTCCTGTCCAGGGTTGGTTCCTTCCTGCCTTGTGCCATAAGAGACTCTAGCCACCTGTGACCGTGAACTGGAATAAGTGGGTTGGAAAATAATTCTTACTTGTTTTTATTAATCTTTCTTCAATATATGTAGAGGTAACACTTATTTCAATGTTTAATATTAGAAGTGTTTTGGTGATGTTTTTCGTGACCATAAATAAATAAGCCATAGGAGCTTAACTTTTGTTTATATCAGCCTATGGTAAAATTGATTCTGTTATATGTTGTTTCACTTAAAGTTGCAGTTTCCAAGAACCTATTGATATTAAGTGAGGACTGACTGTACATGTAAAACACTTGGTAAATGTCTGTCTGGTGTAGGATGCACTATATAAATGTGCTTATTGACCACTATATTCTATCTCTTTTGTAGTACTTATAACTTTAATTATATAATTGTGTGAATTTTTTAAATGATTCTTCTCTACTAACTTGTAAGTTCCTGAGAGCAGGGACAATGTCTGTTATTATTCCCCAATGCACCTTTATTTATTTATCTATTTTTAAATTAAATTTAAATTTTTTAAAGGAGGGCGCAGCTCATAGTGGCCCATGCAGGGATCAAACTGGCAACCTTGGTGCTACCAGCACCATGCTCTAACCATCTGAGCTAACCAGCCTCTGCTCCCAATGCATCTTTAACACCTAGCATTGGGACTGACACATGCTCAATGAATATTTATAGAAATGTGCAAACAAATAGATTAATAAATAAAAAGGCAAGCCAAAAAGATCATTAAAATACTATTTGAGCAGAGTATGCATTTCTACCCAGGAAGGAGGCTAAAGACTGAGTAATTAATAATAAAAAAGAAAGAAAAAGTAAGGGTAACCAAGCAGAAAGGACAATCTCTTGCATTTCCTTGGACATTTAACAAGGGGATAGGGTACAGGTTGGGATTTTTCTCTGGCCAGGAAAACTCTTAGGTCCTTGCACTTCACAAATTGATTTGCCCTTTTTAAGTTGGCAATTCCCATAAACTTCAGAAAGCATCGTATAACTTTCATCTGAGCTCTGGTAACAAACCAAGTCATTCATTCATTCATTCATTTGTAAGTTGTTGGATAAAATATCTGGATAAAAAAGCTATTTCTTGAGACATGAAACTTATGTGAAACTCATATATATCAGTGTGTCCATAAATATGTATTATTTAACACTGCCATGCCCATTCATTACAGCTCTGTTGGAAATGTAACGGCAGAGTTGAGTAGTTGGACGGAGAAGCCTCTGGCCCAGAAAGCCTAAGATATTTACTGCCTGGTCTTTTAGAGGAAACATTTGACTACCCGCAGGGGTAAATGACGGTTAAGTGCTAAGGAGGAGAAAAAAAGCAGGGAAGTGAGATAGGAAATGGGGCTGCAATTTCCTGTAGTTATCAGGGAAGGCCTAAAGTGAAGGCTGTCGCGGTAACCACAGAGGGGCTCAAGGCCGAGGCCCGAGGGAACTGAGCAGCTCTTACCGAAGTAGTCGAGCCAGTTCATCTCGCGCAGCGCCTTGGGGAGCCGCAGGATCTCGATGTTGTACAAGTTATCCATCTCCTTGAGGAGGTTCTGCCTGTCTGACTGAATTTGCTTGGATCGTATTTGCACTGTGAGGGGGCAAAGTCAACAGAACACGGGTCATCCGGCGGGTGAACGGACCGTGAATCCGTGGTCTGCGGCCCCGCGACTGTCCCAGGTAGTCGCGACAACACCGACTCCGCCCCTTACCTTCACGATCGAAGTCCTTAAGAAAGGAGGCGAGCTTCCGGCTCCGTAACGAGTTGGTCTTGGTTACTCGACTGCTACCCTTCCTAGCCGGAGCCATGGCGCTTCGGTGGAGGCTGCAGGGAGCGGGGGATCCAGCCACAGGGGTCAGCAGCGGAGTTGGGAAAGGAAAGTAAAGGGGCCGCGAAGGGGCGGGACAGGACGGGCACCCCAGGGGGTTAGTGTGGGGTGGGGAGGGCTGCCCTTCGGGGTCTGGACTAAAGGAGTTACGAGTATCGTACCTGCGGGTCTCAAAACAAGGGCTGAGGAAAACCTCCCTGCTGATGCTCAGAGGGAGCGGTTCAGTGGCTAACAACGTGCGACCGCCGTCACCAAATTCAAACTGCCACAGGCTGACGAATGAGAAGTCGCGGTCTTAGAAGGAGGATCCACAACGTCCAATCACAAGGAAGCTCCACAATCAGGCGGCCAGCTCACACGTAGAACTACAGCACCCAGAAAGCATTGCGGTTACACGACATATTTTCTCGACTTAGCTGCATTGGGGCATGCGCAGAGACACTGCGGGCGCAGGCTGGCTGCTCTGGCGGGTCCTCAAACTTGGATAGCTTTAGCTTTAAGTTTTCCTGCTGGTTTAAGGAAAGGAGCCAGCAGTCTCAAGGAGAGGAGACAAGATTCCGGCTCCGGAAGCCCGGGTCCGGCGAGGGGGAGACTGGGCTTCGGAATCCGCTGTCGGCAACCGCGGATTGTCCTAGCCCCAAAAGAGCCTCCTTCGAGGGATTGTCGGGAAACCTTTCCCGAGGTGGGAGACGAGGGCCCTGCTTTCCAAGAGCCCCTTAAAGGTAAGACAGGGCCTCGCACCAGAAGCTCCTGTCGGAAGGGATAGACAGCCCTACCTGAGGAATCCCTAGTTTAGTTGAAACTCATTGAGAACGGAAATAATTGCCACCCTTGATCCGGTACTTGTACCGACCTGGGACCCAAATACTGTTTTTTTGTTTTCCTCTGTTGTTGTTTTTTTTCAACAGAAGATGACTCAGGACCGACCATTGCTTGCTGTGCAGGAGGCCCTGAAGAAGTGCTTTCCCGTGGTGGAGGAGCAGCAGCGCCTGTGGCAGGCCTCTCTGAGGGACTGCCAGCCCCTCCTGGCCTCCCTCCGCAATTTGGCGGAGCAGCTGCAGGCGGCGCAGAATCTGCGGTTTGAGGATGTGCCGTCACTTCGGGCCTTCCCGGACTTAAAGGAGCGGCTGAGGCGCAAGCAGCTGGAGGCTGGTGACACTGTCCTGGACAAGCTGGGGGAGAAGTTGTAAGAGGCTCCATAGCCCTCTTTCTTGGCGGAATTTGGTTTTATTTTATTATTTTTTTAGAAAAGATTTTATTGGGGAAGGGGAACTGTATTTCCAGGGCCTTTTCCAAGTCAAGTTGTCCTTTCAGTCTTAGCTGTGGAGGGCGCAGCTCAGCTCCAGGTCCAGTTGCCATTGCTGGCTGCAGGGGGCACAGCCCACCATCCCTTGTGGGAGTTGAGGAGTCGAACTGGCAACCTTGTGGTGGAGAGCCCACTAACCCATGTGGGAATCGGACGGACAGCCTTTGGCATTAGGAGCATAGCGCTCCAACCTCCTGAGCCACCTGACCGGCCCCTCTTGGCGGAATTTTAAAACCGGGTGTTCCCTAAGTGGCTAGGATCAGTTAGGAGAGTGTTTTTCTCTTTACTGAGAGCATGGCATTTGGAGGTGTCTCAACCTTAATCCTTTGCATCCGTTGCAGTGGGACCTCTGTCAAAGAGCCATTTTTGGCATTTCCCTTGTCAGAGGCTAGGCATGGCAGTTGTAGACTTAGGAGAAGTTACTGAAGTGGAACAAAAAAGCAGTGGAGAAAGCTTATTAGTTCTCCTCCACATTTTTCTTTGGTAAAAAAACAGTGAGGCGCTATAGTTGACCGTTGAACAACAGGTGGGGGCGGGGAGAGGGTTAGCGGTGCCCCCCTCCCGCACAGTGGAAAATCCTGGTATAACTACAGTCTGCCTCCGCATGGCCCTGGTTGGGTATCCCTCCGTGGAACGCTGGAACAACTCGGGTTTGAACTATGAGGGTCAATTGAAAAATATCTCCCTGCAGAGTTCAAGCCCATGTTATTTAAGGGTCAACTGTATATGTAAACTTGGTGGATGCCAGAGCTAAGAGTTTTTACATACATGATCTCAGAAAACCTTCTCAACACCTCTGTGACTTAACCTCATTTAATCCCATTTTGCAGGTGAGGAAACAGGTTCAAGCAGGTTGCCTCTGGTCTCACAGCAAATAGCAAAGCTGGGATTCTACCCCTCGTGTGCCTGGCACCAAGGCCAGACCTCTTACCCGCTACTTTGTTCTGCTGTACACTAGTGTCTTTGGGCCCAGGGCCAGCTCATCGCTCAGCCCTTATGATGCCTAATATTAGACTCTCTGTCTTATAGAGATTATGGGTTAGAGGACAGAGATTATGAGGACAGAGAAAAGACAGGGCCCGTGTGGCCTCTCCTTGACCAGAACAAAAGACGGTTCTAGCGTATAGAGTCTGTGCCATAGACTAATAGGAAACTGTCAAAAATGGGGACCTTTATATTCAGTTGTAGGAAGTACATTTATTAATCACCAATGGAATGCTAAACACAGGGTTCTGGGACTACCACAATGAACCAGACTTAGTTCCTTAGTTGAGTAGAAGGGAGACATTCAGTGAACTGACTGAAATAGTGAACTTTTATTTTAATTAATTACATAGTTGTGTGTGGGTACTGGGCTCTTATTTTAAATCTATTTTTCAGTTGCGAGTTGTGGTCAAACATTTTGAAAGCCATAATTCTAAGCTAGGGAATGTCTTGCCTTTGGGGAAATTGTAGCCTTAGTCTTGGTGTCTGGGCCCCTTGGAGTCACCAGTGGAATAAGAAAGATACTAACTGTAAGCTAGGCACTTCCCTAAGCACTTTATATGCATTATTGCATTTAACCTTCACAGTAACCCTTTCCATTCATTCAACAAGTGTTCTATTGCCAGCCACAGTGTTCTAGGTACTTAGGATGTGCAGTAAGCAAAACAGGCTGTTTTTATACACGATTGTCAATAAGTAACTTTCCTATGATCCACAGTAGTCTGTGTGCATCGAGAGCCTAAACTGTACGTAATTTCAAGAACTTACTATGTTGGGCTAGGTAGCATGTGGATAGTACCTAGTTTGTTGCTTCAATTTCTTCTTGGTTATTCCTTTCCCATACGTGGTATGGGGCTGTGTGAGCAGTTGCTCCTTATATAGCTTATGGCAGCCCCAGAAAGGCCCGTTGGTCTTCACTTTCTTTGGCAGCTGGGCTCATCACACAGGTTTGAGAGCCATGTCACTTCTTCAGCTTCTCCATCTTTAAGTCAGTTTTTAAGTCTTGGGCCACTGTAACCAATCTCCATAGATGAATGAGTCTCGTTTGGAGGCAGTTTTTCCCACTGGGACATTTGGCACTATCTGGAGATGTTATTGATTGTTGCAACTTGGGGAGGATTGAGGGCATGGTTTGCTCCTGTCATCCAGTGGCTGGAGGCCCGGGAAGCTGCTAAACATCCTGCAGTGCAGAGGGCAGCCCCCACCGCAAAGAACCATGCGATCCAAATGTCAGTGTGCCAAGCCTGAGGAAACTTGCCTTCGCCTTGCTCATGAGGAGCCTAATGTCGGACTCCTTCCCTCAGAGCTGCCCTCCTCAAGGTGCGTGACACGGTCAGCAGCCACGTGGGAGAAGTGCTTCGGATCTATGAGCAGCACGCAGACACAATCGGCATTGACGCTGTCCTGCAGGCTTCAGGTGTGAGCCCCTCTGTGGCTGACATGTTGGAGTGGTTGCAAGACATTGAGAGACATTATCGAAGTTCGTATCCTTTGCACACACTTCAGATAGTGTCCAGAGCTGTTCCAGGAAGTCTTTTTAATTTCAAAATTCACAAGAGTACAAAACTGTAGAGTATGGCCTAGTTTTCTTCGGCTCCTGAACTTGGGTTCATCCTGCATTCCTGCGTACAATCATTCCTCAACTCATTTATTGAGTAGTTACTCCCTGCCAGACATTGTTCTAGGTGCTGGGAGATAGACAATAGAAAAGGAAAACAGAGGGGGTGGCTGGTTAGCTCAGTTGGTCAGAGCACGGTGCTAATAACACCAGGGTCACCGGTTCGATCCTTGTGTGGGCCACTGTGAGCTGTACCCTCCTTTAAAAAAAAGGATTAATAAAAATAAGATAACGATTTAAAAAAAATGGAAAACAGAATAAGTGTTATGTAGAAAAATAAAGCAGGGGAAGTGAGGGGTGAGGGTGAGGTTGTAATTTTAAATAGGGTGAGCAGGACAGGCCTCACAGAGAAAGCGACATTTGAGGAAAAACCTGATGAGTGTGAGGGAGAGAACCATATGCTATTTGGGGGAAGAGTGTTCCTGGCCGAAGAGACATCACATGCAAAGGCCCTGGGGTGCGAGTGTGCCTGATGTGTTCAGGAACTAGCAAGGCGGCCAGGGTGGCTAGAGCAGAGTGAAGATGGGGAGCCTAACAGGAGATGTGGTCAGGGAGACGGGGCTAGAGCATGTAGGCCTTAAAGGTCTTTGAAAGGATTTGGCTTTTACTGTGACTGAGACATAAAGCTATTAGAAAGTTCTAGCATAATCGAACCTACGTGTATTTTATTTTGTTTTTTTCATAGGAGGGCGCAACGCACAGTGGCCCATGTGGGGACTGAACTGGCAACCTTGGTTTTATGAGCACCGCGCTCTAACCAACTGAGCTAACCGGCCACCCCCTACGAGTATGTTTGTAACAGAATCACCCTGGCTGTGTTCTGAGGAAAGACTTGTGGGCGGTGTGGGCCAGATAGAAGCTGAAAGACCAGTTGGTTGGAGTCTGGCTTTTTTCTCAATTCTTGTCTGATACTCACATTTACCTGCTGGTTTAAGGTTCTACATTCATTTGAATAACTTCAAATCCAGTCTTTATTCTTGTCTCTAATTTTGATTTTCAGTTTCCTGGAGATACCTCTAACTGGATTGCTCACAGAAGTACAGAGTCAGGTTTACAATCAAACTCCTCTGTCTAGCCCTCACATTCAACTCCCTTTTCCATTAGTTGTAGAATCAACCCTGTCTAATCACCCAGTGTGGAAACTTAAGTAACAACTTCCCCCTTTCTCTCTCTCTCCCTCTCTCTCTCAACTTTTTTTATTGGGGAATATTGGGAACAGTGTGTTTCTCCAGGGCCCATCAGCTCCAAGTGGTTGTCCCTCAATCTAGTTGTGGAGGGCGCAGCTCAGCTCCAAGTCCAGTCGCCGTTTTTCAATCTTTAGTTGCAGGGGTTGCAGCCCACCATCCCATGCGGGAATTGAACCGGCAACCGTGCTGTTGAGAGCTCGCGCTCTAACCAGCTGAGCCATCCGCCCCCCCACCCTTCCCTCTCTTCTTTTTTCATTGCAGCATAGCAGCAGCGTGCACAGTAGGAGCTGTAACTGCAGCTAACGTTACTGAGCACTTTGCGCCACGTACTGTTCGGAGCATGTTTATACAGGCGCTTGTCAAGTCCTTTGATTCTGTTTCCCTGCTGCTTTTTGTACTTTCCTCTTCTATCCCCACTGCCTCGTCCAGTTTCTTACTCCTCACTTGGACGTTAATCACATGCAGCTTCTTGACAGGTTTCTCTGTCTCTAGCTTCTTTCCCTCTAAGCCATCCCCAGTGAGTGACCTCACTCCGTATACCTTCAGGAGGTTAAGTGCTGATCTTGTTGCTTGTATAGGAGTTTTGGGTAGCGTGTGTTGGGGGAGGGCAGGGTGCAGACGCCCCATCTTGGTCTGTAGTGTTCTTTGTGTTCTGGCTCAACTTGCCTTCTCAACCACCTTTCCTCCTACTCTACACGTTGTTCCATACCAGCCAGACTGGACGGTTTACTTGTCCCTGAATCCGTTCCAGGCTTCCCTACTTCTGTGCCTTTGCATATGCTTTTCCTCCGAGCTGGAACCTTCCTGCTACCCTCTAAACTGGATGAACTCATCCTCTGAACTTCCACTGAGTTTTATCTCACGTAGAGTCTTCCTTTTCAGTTTCTAGTTTTTTCCTCGTCGTGGTGAGCTCCTAGGTTGCAGGAGCAGTGTTCTGTCCCTCTGTCCGTGCAGCACAGAGCCACGTGAGTGAGGTGCTCAGTAAAGACAGGTAGCGTAGGCGGATCCTGCCACTGGAAAATGTCATGATAGCTGCACTTTCCCTTTTATGCCCCTGTAGCTCTCTTCAGGGTATTGTTTCCCTTCAGCGTCCTCCATTTTCTTTTTGAGCAGCCCTTAACTTCTAGGAAGGTACCTGAAGAGAAAGTACCTCCTGTCCTCAATCCACTGGGGAGACTTGCCGAACATCCAAGCTGTGCCCAAGGCCTGGGACCGGATTTCGGAGGATGAACACCAAGACCTCGTACAAGGTACTGGTTCTCACTCACTCCCCCATGTCTCCTCGCCTCCTTTCTTGCCGTGTCACTTCTTTGGAAGCTTTGTAGAGATGCCCTCCCAACGCCTCTGTAGCCTTTACCAGTCTGATGTTTTGTGTTCTCTGGAGAGGTGGTATGTCACAGTCTTTCTCTCTTCCTATTCCAGATACCCTATTGAATGTTTCCTTCTTCCTGGAAGAGTAAGGAAGCTGTGTGTTTATCTGGAGGCCAGGGGAACCCAGGTGAAGACTGATAGTGCTGCCCTCTGGTATTTGTAAAGAAATTTCAGTATCGCAACCTGACATGTTTGAAAAATCAGTGTGATGAGCCTAAGGACTGACTTTCGGGAGAATTGTGCTCGATGTTTCTGATGTTGGGGCTTCTCCCTGCCAGGTCATGGCTGAGGGTACATGGGCTGCCCGTCACCCTTTCCTAAGGCTCAGGGGAGTGGATGGAGGCAGAGAGAATGGAGGAAGAGCAGTGCAGAGGACCACAGGGGGCAGGAACAGCAGCCACAGAAGTGGGAGGGAAGGAAAGGACGGGGCTGGAGACTCGTGCCGCCCTTGGTGTCATGCAGCGCTCTGAGCCTAGTTGATACCAGGTCCTGGTTTTGTGTCAGTCCTCAACCACTTAAAGAAAGAGAAAGTGACTTTGATGATTTAAAGAAATAGGAGTGATGTGGATGGAAAACAGTAATTGTTTTCCAGTTGCCAGAGGTCCTTACCATTCAGCCCATTTTAGTTTCCAGAGCCTACCGCCAGGGGGAGGTGGTGCAGCAGGAAAGATTCGGAATGCTTTGTCCTTGAAGGTGCTCTCTCGTTGCTCTTAATATCTGAGAGTAAGTCACAGGATAATGGGTCTCCTAAAATCACAGGGGTTTTTTTGAACCAAAACTGGCAACTGATTTGCCACATTCCTCTGATCTTGGAGTAGCTGCGTGGGTGGGAGAACACTACCCCCGAGTCCGGTGATCAGGTTTGTGTTTCTGAGGCCTGGTGTCTTCATCTGTGAAATGGTCGTGGTACTTCCAGACCCACCGACTTCCTAGGCTGTTGTAAAAATCTGGGTCGTTGGGTGTAAAGGGGCTTAACAAAGAGTATAGATAATTTTCAAAATAAAAATGACCTTTTGTTTTCTTGTTACAAAAGTGATATATGCTTTTTAAAAACTCATAGGAAAATTTTTTAAAAATTTAATGTACAAAAGTACAAAACAAGCTCCATCAGAGAGATTTTTATATGTATCCTTTCAGTGTCCATATTCACAAATTAAAAAATATATATATGGTATCATTTATACATAGTGTTAAATGTCTTTTTCAAAAATATATAATTTGGCCATTTTTTCATATCAGTAAATGTAGACCACCACAATTATGTACCATCATATACATTATCATATTCCATTTTATGAATGTATTATATCTCACATTTTGCCTGTTTTCTCAGATCTCCACCTTTGCCTGCCTATAAAGACAATTCATCCTGATGGTAAAAAATTGAAGTATTAACAGAAAGTGAAAGTGTACATGGTCCACCTACCAGATAACTGTTTTTAACAATATGATATATATTCTTCTAGGAACTTTTTTTAAACTATCCTATTACTTGCATAATAATTGTAAATAAAACTTAACTCAAAAGACGTTTGGGTGTTAGGTCTTATGATGCATTCTGAGGACAGAGATGAAAGAGAGCTTTAGAAAGGTTTCTAGTTCAACCAGGGAAAGATTAAAACCAGTGTTTCTCAAGCTTTAATGCACATATAAGTCACTGGTATCTTGTTACAATTTAGATTCTGATTCCGTGGGTCTGGAGCGGGGCCCAGATTCTGCATGTCTGAGGTTCCAGATAATGTTGATGCTAATGATCCCAGGACCAGACGGAGTTGAAGAGATTTAAATTGTAATACAGTCATTAAAGTGTTGTGTTTGAGGTTAAAACAGAATGCTGTGGGAGAACAGAGGTGACAACTAGTACCTGCTCCTGAGAATACTTCGTAGTGACAGTGACAGCGACACCTGAGTTAGGCTTGAGGCTAATTTTACTTGGTTGCTAAGAGAGGAGTGTGGGGCGTTCCATGCACAGGGGACAGCTTTTGAGAAAGAATGGAAGGCAACATGTATCAAAAGTTTGTGTGCCAGGCATTGTGCTTATTGCTTTATACAAAATTCAAAGTGTACAAGAGCATATTCAATGAAAAGGTCTCCCCCAGTTACTCATTTCCATTTCCTGGAGGCAACCAATGTTAAATGTTTCTGGTGTAGTCTTCCAAAAATATTCTTTGCCTATGGAAGTGTAGTGCTGGGTATCCTCTAAGCTCGCCCCTGTGATCCCCCTCTAGTCGTATTCACGCCGTGTACGTCCCTTCCCCTTCAGTGTGGGCTGGACTTACAGACTTCCTTCTAGGGAAAAGAATACAACAGAAGTGATAGGATGTCACTTCTGAAACTAGGTTATGAAAAAAGACCTCCTGTGAGAGGCCGATGCCTGCCAACAACCACCTGAGTGAGCTTGGAGGTAGAGCCTCTCTTCCCCAGATGAACCTTCAGGTGAGACCACAGCCCCAGCTAACAAGTTGATTACAACCTCATGAGGACCTAAGCCAGACGCAACCAGCTAAGCTGTGCCCGGATTCCTGACCCATGGAAACACATAATAAATGTTTTAAGTCAGTAAGTTTTGGGGTAATCGATACTATTATACAACAAGCAACTATGTTTTTATGTGTTCCCCATAATTTTGTATGAATAGTAGCATACTGTATACCCAGTTTTGCCCTTGTTTTTTCTACGTACTATATCTTGGAGATCATTCTATGTAAATACATAAAGAGCGACCTTAATTTTTTCTAAACAGTTGCATAGTTTTCTGGGTATACCATAATTTATTTAGTCCCTTACTGACGGACATATAGGCTATTTCCAAAGTCTTACTATCTGTAGGTATCAGCAACCTTCCCTCAACTCCCACCTGCTCATGCTGCCTTTTTCCCTGGAATTTTTCAATTTGCTAATCCCACCCTACCCACTCACCCCCCAATAAAAAAAGAATTCTGTTGATATTTTTAGTGGAATCATTAAATTTAGAAACTAATTTTGGGAGACTCGTCATCGTGGGAGTCCTTCTAGCCCTCCTCCAAGCATGCCACTGGCTTGTGGGTTGAGATGTCAAATGTGAGTTCTTTTCTGTTCCCTCAGTTGGGGAAATAGACTCTTTGTGTTCAGAACCCCCTTCCTTGTCCATGAGACAATCTGTTGGGATGAATGAGGAATTTGGGTTTCTTTCTTTTTCCTGTCTCTTTCCATCCACATTTAGAAATCAATCACAAGAGTCTTCTGCCAGGCAGAGGAGGGGTTTTTCAAACCCAGTGGGATCCTAGGCTCTGGAGAGGACTTGCCCCTGCCCAGCGTCTGGGCTTTTTGGTGGTTATATTATGTCGGACTCGAATCAGGCTGGTAGGGGCCAGGCGCCATCTGCAACTTGTTCCAGCTCTGGGTGGTTTATAATTTCTTCTCCCTTCGAGAAGGTAGGGAGAGTGCACAACTGGGGACGCAGGTTCAGGGGTGCGGGGAAAGAACCAGTGCACTGCTAATCAACGCAGGGAAAACCTTGCTGAACTGCAAATGACCAGACGTGGGTTCAAGTCTCATCACAGCCTCTTACTAGCCAAGTGATCTGGGGTAAGTCATTTCTTCTCTGTTTCAGTTTCTTCATCTGTAGAATGGACAGGGTGATATATGTCCTTACAGGGTTATAAGTTTGAAGTGAGAGGAGGTATGTGAGGGCTTTGGGGAAATTTATAAACATTTAAGGGGTTGAAATTCACTTGAGATTTATTAGTCACCTAAATGTATAGCTCTGTGCTGTGAAACAAGTATGCCTTGAGAGACATAGTTTTCGAAGTGTCCACAGCGTGTCAGTGACAGTGCCAGAATTTGCACCAGGGTTTTCTTGGTTCTGGTGAAAGGGGTCTTTCCCTTACATCACTGTTTCCTCTCTGCCGTAGAAAGCAAAAGCATCCCTAACACCTACTCAGCAGTGACAAGAGTTGGGTTTCCTGAATACCCAGCCCTGCTTAGAACATGATTCTTCCAAACAGCAGAAATAAGTGCAGCCCTCATCTGGCTTGGCAGTGGCACAGGAGGCAGCCAAGGTTCTCTCAGGGCAGCTGCAACCTTGCCAGTTAATCTCCCTTCTGATCCCATAGCCAGGAGGGCTGGAGTGAGTCCTGGGGCTGTGTGCCAGAGTCTTACACTTTTGCCCTTAATGCCAGGTGCTAGGAGGAGAAAGCCAGTCCTTAAGGAATGATGGGTGGGGGTGGGGAGGCTGCCCCTTCCAGGCACTCTCCCTCCTCCCCATCATTCCTGGAAGGCTCCTTCTTGGTTTCTACAAAGTGCAAAGGAAAGTCATTTTTTCCAAGACTAGTACCTGGTACAGCATATTAGGGCCCCAGCTGCAGAGGTTCTGATCCAATATATGTAGGGAGGGTCTAGGTATCTGCTGTCTTATCAAGTACCCCTCATTCTGTTGTAGGGTCATTCTTTAAGAGATAATCTTAATCCCGAGAAAAAGCAGGGGGGAGAGAGAGAGAGAGCACGAGCGAGCACCGGGTAGAGTAGTCACCGATTGCCCTTTGGGGAAGAAACTAGCCTTACTGTCCTCATAGTACCCCTTTTTCCCCTTTTCTTGCTTCCCAGCACCCAGCTCATCTTCAATTCCAGCAGGCACCTCAGCCCTGTCCTCCGCACCCCTCATGCTGCGTGCAATAGGGTAGTAGGAACGTCCGTGGTATGTTGCCTGACAGCCTGCCACAGCCACATTGACTCAGAGGCCTCCCTGTGTGCCCAGCACACAACCGATTACCGGTGATTCAAAGATCAATAAGAGAAGCACACAGTTTAGTAGGCCGGGCAGATTCATACGCCTGTTGTGAGAAATGCTGTCATAAAACGCGCAGGGAATGCCATGGAGAATGACTGATGGTTTTTGTGGGAGGCAAGAAAGGGAAATGTAAGAGCGGATCCCCAGCAACTTGACTCCAGCGAGCATCTTCCCTCTGGTCTCTAAGGGAGTAAGTGACGGGGGAGGGGGTCAGCATGGTCCCTTGGCCATCATGTGAGCAGGGAGCAATGCTCTGCGCTCAGGCGCTTGTCTTCCCCATTCAGACGTGCGCAGTAGTCCTTAATTCTCAGAGAGCCCAGACTAATAAATCCACTATTCAATCGCAATCCCCACAGCGCGTTTATAGGCAGCAGCTGACTTTTATCAGCTAGTTTGTTCTTTCATATAAGGATTTTATGAGGGTCTCCTGAGCTGGCTCCTAACGTGATGAAACGTCTGCAAAACTTTAACCATAAATCCCCGACACCTGCCAAGCAGGGGGTGCTGTTTTCCAGGCACATTTTGTCCAGCTGGCGGCTCTGTCCCCTTGCCCAGTTTGCATTTTTGCACTTGTCTCTTTAAACTTGGATTTGTTTTTTAGCTCTGTGCGGCCTCTTTAAAGGCAACTGAAAAATGAGGGGTAGGAAAAAGGAACTAGAAAGTTACGTCTGTACTAAAAATTACCCCTGGCTTATGTTGCTCTGAAAGTTGGTTTTGATCCCTCTGGTGGAAGGGAGACATCAGGCTTCCCAGCCGCACGAACCCCCGCGTAGGGCACTGGAGGACCATGCCAGCCGAGCCCGTTATTAATACTTTGATTCTTTTCTGAGCCATCACATTTGGTACTTGCCAAAGGCCCCTATCCTTGGTTGTCAGTTCTGTAAATTAACGAAACAGCTCCAGAGGCCTTTTTCCCAGATGGTCTCCAAGCATTTCCCAGCATTTCCAGCTCCCCCAAGATGGAGATGAAATTATGAAATTTAAATGCCATCCCTCCTCCAAATAAGGCAAGACCTGGATTCTCTGAGGATGCTGGTTGGCTGAGGTAGCTCGGTTACTTGGGAAAGCTATAAACACCTCGGTGGAGCATGCTGTCCGTCTAGGAAATGTTGTGTCCAGAATTATTCACTTAGGTGTTTATAGGGTCTCTTTATTTTGGTCAGGAGGCCACTAGGATGGAAGACGACCCCTGTTGCTGCCCTTCACGTGGCCTCATCCTTTGCTCACTTTCCCTAGACCCTACTTCAGGATGGCTTCATGGGCCTGTGACCTGTACTTACCAGGGTCCCCTCCACCCCGCCCCAGTTTGGCTTAATGCTCTGCTGTCACCCTATTGAAACTTTTAATAGTTTTTGAACAAGAGGCCAGATTTTCATTTTGCGCTGGGCCCTGCAAACGGCGTCACTGGCCCTGCCCCACTTCCTTCTGCAATGCAGGTAGCTGCCCCAGAGCTGTGGACGACCCTCTCTCCTCCCAAGTCCAAGTCCAAGCCTGCGCAGAACAGCTTACTTACCTGTTAATGAGGAATGTGGCCTTGCCCCACTCCCAAAGGCTCCTATTACCCCGTCTTCTGGTTACAGCCAATCCCTGTCTCGTGACAGTATCTCTAACCGCCCTAAAGAGGTGCCTCCCAATCCCAACTCATTAAGTGTCGCGTCACCTGCTCCTGGCCCCTTACCACCTTTCAGCAAAGACTTGTAGTTAAGCCCACTCCACCAGGACGAAGGTGCCAGCTCCTCTAGGAGCTGGGCCTGCTGATGGAAGTGACACAGGACACAAGCAGACTCCCACCCAATGACGAGGAGCCCCAAGCCAAGCGAGGCAGAGCATCCCCCCTCCCTGCTCCAGCCCCGCCCAGCGCGGGTTCCCAGACCCACTGGGCATTGCTACACCAGAGGAAACGGTGGTTGCTCTCCCAGCCAAACCCTAGGACTGTGGCGACAACCCCATCTGGGCCCAGCCACCACATCAAGGACAGGGCTCCACCCTCCTCTCCACAAGCCCTCCCACCTCAGGCTTCTCTGCCTCTCTTTCCCAGAGAACCCAGGGTGTAACCTCTGCCTGGGGCCAGGGTCAGTCATGGCCTCTGTGGCTGCTGCCTTGCAGTGAAGAAGGTTCTGGACAGGGAGTTGGGACATCTGTCACTCATCCCCGCAGGACCTGAGCAGGTGACTTGACCTCTCTGGACCCATGTCTTCATTGAAAAAACAAAAACAAAGTGGGGTGGTAGATAAAAGTTTCAACTTCATTGGGCCGCTGCCGACGTGAAATGGGCTAATACACATGAAAGAACTTTGAAGTCGCATCATACAAATTGAAGTAATTTTCCTCCGAGAAGCAGCAGGCTGTAATGGAAAGAAGGTTTTGGGAGCCTCTGAGAATAATACTATACTTACGATTTATTGAGCAGTTTCTCTGCTTCAGGCTTATGTCTAGTGCTTTTATATCCGGTCCAACAACCCTGTGAGGCAGGTACTATTTCCCGGGTTTTACAGATAAGGAGCCGGATTTAGGAAGGTCAAGTGACTTCTCCCTGGTCACATCGTTGGTCTGAGATTTCAGTAGTTGATGACCTCTAGCATTCCAGCCTGCTGCATAGTCGTCTGAGACAGAGCTGGCAGGTGTCCTTACTCAAGTCATCTAAACCTGTCTGTGCCTCTTTCCTCCCCTTGCAACGGAGACCATTATCTCCCTCTGACAACCGCTGGGATGCAAGAGCCCATGTACAGAGAGTAGGGTTTCCGGGTGAAATTCCCGCCCATTCTCGGGAATTTTTTTCGCTTTCCCATTCTGGAATCCTGAGAAAAGTTGGCTGGGAAATCAGGAAAATCGGCTCTTTGAACCCAGTAATACCCACAATGGGAAATAAATGTACTACTCACAATGTATCTATTAGACATTTTTCCTATTTATCGCTAGGGTTTCTGGGTGGGAATTCCCACCCATTCTTGGGAATTTTTTTTGCTTTTCTGTTCCCGAATCCCAAGAAAAGTTGCTCAGGAAATCGGGAAAATCGGCTCCTTGAACCCAGGTGGTTGATAGTATTGGCTGTCATTTTGTGGAAATGCTTCATCGTGGAGAACAGAAAACAGTTTGTATCTTGGGATATGGGAATGGGAAAGCGAAAAAACTTCCTGAGAACAGGTGGGAATTCCCGCCCGGAAACCCTACCGGAGAGTACCTGGCATAGTGCAGGGCGCATTTTCTCTCCGTCGCAGCCCTAACCTCAGGAGCTGCTTTGGGGGGGTTGGTGGCTGACTCCAGCCTTTGTGGGGAACCAGTGGTTCCCAGAACAGTGATTCCCTGAAGCAGGCAGAGGTTCTGGTGACCCCTCAGTGAGGAAAGCCTTGCTCATCGTGTAAGGTGTGTCATTTCCTGGAGACACTTGGCTGCACTTCAGAGGCAAGGCCAGCAGCTGTGATCCTCCCTCCTGCCCGGGGCAATCTGGGGACCTGTCTCATTTCTATCTCTATCCACTGGAATCATCATCCTTCTCCAGGCGTCGCCAAAGCACCAGAATTCCACACCATTGCATGGGGGGAGAATGCAGCCACACAGCAATCCCTGCAGATGTGTGTGAGGATAACCAGCACCAACTATGTAGGCTGCAGAGCCCATTGCCTTGGTCCAAGGATCTGAGGAGGGCACTTCTCTTCCATGAAGGACTTCAGCCTGATAGCTTCCCCCACCAGTCGCTCCTAGGCCTGGCAGCCTGACCCAGCACAGGACAGGCAAGACCTCGAGTTGCCAGGGTTTACACCCTACATAATTTTCACCCAGTGGGGAATAAACAGCTCTCCATCAGTGAGGATTTACGAATTTAGACCAGTGGTTCTTATTCTTGGCTGCAATTGGAGTCACTTGGGGAGCTTTATAAAGCACTGACACCTGTGTCCACCCCAAGATTCTGATTTAATTGGCTGAGATGCAGGAAGTTTAAAAACACATCCTTCCCCACCCCCCATGACTTTACGATGCAGCAAAGGCTGAGAACAACTGCTTTTATACAACTCATTCATTTAAGAATCTTTTCTTGAGTGTCTACTGTGTGTCAGGTGCTATGTTTGGCTCTAAGGTGAACAGACAGGTCTGAATCTCTACCCACATGGTGTTTGCATTCCAGTGCGGAAAGACAAAATAAGCAAGATGGATAATTTCAGATGGTAATAAGTGCTATAAAGAACATGGACGTAGTAACAGGAAAGAATGACTTGGGGAGGGGGTAAAGGGCAGAGAGGGCTTTCTGAGGAGGTGACATTTGCACTGAGACCTAAATGAAGTGAAAGAGAGAGACACATGTCCTCTGGCACAGCCGTTGTCAAAGTGTGGCCTGGGGACTCAGACCCTTTCAGGGTGTCTGCCAGGTGAAACATTTACTAAGACGCTATATGCCTTTTCTACTCTCATTCTCTCTCAAGTGTACAGGGAGGTTTGAGATGCCCCGTGAAGTGTAATGATATCAGCTAACAGGGCATGGACTTGTGTATTCTAGTGTTTTAAAACATTCTCAGATTGAATTTCTATTGTGGCGATAGCTATAACCCACATGAACACAAACAGAAACACGTCGGGATCCTCAGTTTCTGAGCATGAAGTAGAGTCATGGGATCAAAGAGTTTGAAAACTGCTGATCTGGTGGAAGAGCCCTCCAGAGCGTCCTGAGGTGGGAACAACTCGGTGTGTTCAGAAAAGAGCAGGAAGGCAAAGGGACCGGAGTGAAGAGGGAAAGGGGTCGGTGGCAGATGAAGTCGGAGGGGAGGCAGAGACCAGGCATGCGTGGATCTGGAGGGAGGACTCATTCAGGCTCAGGAGGACCCGAAGGCTGTCCAGGTGTGCGATAAAACGACCGAGCCAGAGTGCCAGCAGTGGAGATGGAGAAAAGTCGATTCCAATGATATTTGGAAGGTGGAATCAAGAGGATCTTGTGATGAATTGAATACAGGGAGTAAGGGAGGATGGGTCCAGGTTGCTGGCCATTCCCAAAGTAGGGGACACAGGAGCTGATGAGTTTTAGGGTAGGACGTGGCAGACAGAATATTAGAAGTGTCAGGGGACATCCAACTTCTGAAATAGATGGGTTTGGACGTCCCTAGTGGAGTCAGGGCTACAGTGATAATCAAAGCTTTGGGAGAATATGTACGGAGAGAAGAAAGGGCCTCTGAGGCACTTTGCTGGGGAATCGCAACTTGGGCGAGTGGGTGTCAGAGAGGGTCAGAGGAGATCCAGGAGGTCCTGGGGGCCAGGAGCCAAGGAAGGAGACAGTTTTAAGAAGGAAGGTCTGGGCTGGTCAGGGTCATGTAGGATGAGGACGCTGTAAGAAGCGTTTCTTGAGTTGGGGGCAACACTAATTTGCACTGGGCTGAGGGTGAAAAGAGATGAGGACGTGCACGTCATGCGTGCAGAAAGACTTCCAAAAGGGAAAGGGAGAGAGTAACTTAAAGGAGGTGTAAAGGGGGTCTTTTAGGATGGGGAGATAGGAACCTTTTGTGTAGGCTGAGAGGGGATGGCTGATGGCACCAAGTCCCAGAGCACAGGTGAGAAACCGGCTTAGGACCAGGGGAGGGAAGGACGGAAGCAGTTACAGTGAGTTTGAGGGGAGGGTTGGAAGTGGAGGGGGTGGCATCTAGATGGCAGGTAGGCATGGTGGGTTGCTGAAGGAGGAGCAGGCAGGTGAAGGCCTGAAGAGAGAGGGGAAGATTTGGACGGCCGCTATGATGCTGGGTGAGGAAACTGCCAGACTCAGTGGGAAGCCTGGGCTTAGGACTTCTCTGTCCTTGCACCTAGCGTGGACCTGGAGGGCCCAGAAGACACCAAATGGACTGGTTCTAGGCAGTGATTCCCCTCAAAGATCTGTGCCTTCTCCATATTGGGAGGAAATGGAATTGGGGTGGGGATTAACATTCTGATTGATGTAGGAAAAAAGAAGAGAACCCCTCAACAAAAGTTCAGAAGGCAGCAGGACCATAACTTGGAGGTCCTGGTTGTCTGGCTCCGGCCCCCTTGGACAGCCACGCCTGCGGAGCCTCCCCTCCTTCCCGCGTGGCGCTCTCCCTCCCACCAGCCATTCAGGCTCCTCCGCCTCGACTCCTCCCTCTTATCTGCGGCCTCATTCCACTCCCCTCCTTCTGTGCTCCAGCAGTCCCCGAGGGTGGCAATGTCCACACCTCTCAGATCTGTCCTTTCTTCTTTCTCACGGCCGGCACTATTGCTGGCCTTTGCCCCCAGTCTCTCTCCTCCTGGTTCATTCTGTGCCAAGAGGATCGATCTAAAATATAAATCTAACCCTACTGTCCTCTTACTCCTGTCCTGTCAAAGATCCCCAGAGTTTCTAGGTAGCAACCCAAACTCTCGTGCCTTCCTCCCTTCCTCACCTGGGGGGGTTCTAGTCCCCTTTCGTGGTTTAGTTGAAAGCTCACCTCCTCTGTGAAGTCGGCCCTGTCCCCCCATGTTGTCACCTCCTTCCTCTGCGTCCCCCTAGTATCATGTCCTCCAGTAGGTCAGCCCATCCCACCTTGTGTAACTGACTATTAATACATCTGCTTCCTTTCCTTTGACTGTGTGTTCCTCCAGGCCAGGGCCCAGGTCTGACCCTCTGTTATGGCCCAACAAGGAACAGAGTTTGGAGTCTCATGGGTGCTGAAATGAATCAATCAATCAATTCGTGTTTTCATGCATCTTGCGTCATCAGTGTGGGAACCACTGCTATAGCATCTTTATTTAAAAATGTGTGATCCGGTTGTATACGATCCAAAAATGCATAGGGGTTCAAAGACCCAGGGAAGGGGACTTTGCAGCACACGTGGAAGAGGACTCTGGCCCTGGGGAGTGTGCAGAGGACCACTGGCACCTTGCACCAAGGTGCCCCTGCAGAAGCCCTTCCCAAGGCCGTTAGCCAGGACCCCTGGGGAGTCCCATCCTGACAGCAGGGCCCCAGTGGTCCCCGATGGCCAGGAGACCCAAAAGAGGTAGCAATCACTCCTCAGCTCAGGCTGGCACAGGTCTGCCCTGCCTGGAGGCAGGGGGCTGCATGGAATGAATCCTGCTCCAAGAGGCCCTGGCTCCCCACGCCTGCGTGACAGCCCGGACAGTTAAAATGGCTGTGCATAGTCACATCTGCAGGTAATTTCTGCATCCATCTGCATTGAAACGGATCTCATTCAATTAATTAGAACAACACCCTTTGTCCCAGCGCCATCTTTCAGGCGGGAGGGGCCCCTGGCTCTCCTGGGGAGCACGTTGCTCAGGCTCTGTGATGGAATCCACTGTCTCCTAGCTGGCTCTAATTGCATTAGGAGCAACCATGAGGTCAGTGGGCATGCTCGTAATGGGCAGCCTGGCCTCCAGCCGCCTGGGTGCGTGCTCAAGGAGCTCCCAGGCCCTGCTGCCTGACATTTGCAATCGTTTAATGGGAATAAGTTCCATCTTTGAGCTCTGTTCAGCCTTTCATTCAGCAGCCAAACTGTCCACCCTGGACAGGACATAAATCCTGCTGGCGAGTCACCAGGCCAGCTCTCCTCCTGGAGCTGCTTCCTTGCCAGAGCTCACCAGGAGCAGCTGTTTGCACCCTAGTTCGGGAAAGGCCCCAGGAAACCGATGGGGTGTAAGGGAGAGAGAGCACTGTACGGGGAGCCAAATCCCAGAGGAGCAACTTCCAGGCTGGGTAAGTTACTTAGCTCTCCGAGCTTTGGTTTTCTCATTTGTAAAAGGGGATGATACCTGCTTCTCTTAGTTGTTCTAAGAAGGAAAGGCCCTGAACGTGCCTGACACCCTGTAAGACACACGTAAACTGCTTCCCTCCATTATGTATTAGCTGTGTAACCTTGGGTGAGATCCGTAACTTGTCTGTGCTTCAATTTCCTCACCTGTAAATTGAAACCATGCTGGAGTCTATCTCCTGAGGCAGGTGGTTGTGAGGCCTGAATGAGGTAACACATGTAAAGTGATTAGAACAGCGCCTGTCACATGGTAAGCGTTCAGTACACGTTAACTGTCATTGCTTTGATTTCTTTGTAGGACGCAGTAATGGGAGAAAGGCCTGGTAAATACATTACTTCAATACTTTGGAGGTTACTCCTCTCCTTGGTGGGGCTCGAAGCTGAGCTGTATTGCAGTCTGGAAGGAAAAGAGCCAGTGGGAGGGGTAAATTCCTGACTAACCAAATGTCTTGTTCATTTAACAAATGTTTATTGAGGTCCTACTGTGTGCCAAACATTGGGCTAAAAATAGGGAGTTGATAGGGACATCTACCCACGTTATGGTCATTCATGTGATCTGGTGATTATATTTCTCTCCTCACTGTGCTCTCCGTTTTTTGAAAATCAGTGAAAGGAAGAGGGCGCCTTGACACCGCCTAGCGGAGCTGCTGGGTGTATCTCAATGGGGCACAAGTCCTGAGTGACATCTTTCTAGGATCTTCTGTTTACTGCCTCCCCTCTTTTTCTAATCTCAGACTCTTCCTCCAGGAAGTCCTTCCCAATCCCTCTCTAGACTGGGTCCAGTGTCCTGCCCTTGGTTCCTGATTCTTTGTCACTGACATTACATACATATGGTGAACTTGCCCGGTTCCTCGTCCGTGAGGACGGATGGGCAAGCACCATGTCTCTTGTTCTCTGCTCTTCTCCAGAGCCCAGTAGATGCCTGGCACAGAGAAGACCCTCGACTCATATTTGTCAAACAAAAGGGTGAGGTTCAGACTTCGGGCCTGTGGCCAGGTGTGGGACTGGGGCCCCTAACAGTAACCTATTTCCTCCTTGGACAGCCCCTCAGGCCTCCACCCAAACCCAGCCCCCATGGAATGTCTCCAGGGCCAATGATTTCACCATCTTCCTCTGGCTCCCATTCCTATTTTTAAGCCCATGTTGGTCAGGAAGTTCTTCCCAATGTCTGCCTAAATCTCCAGGAATAACTTAAGCCTGTTGTCCCAGAGCCAGGCAGCATGGAGGCAGATGGGTGTCCTTCCTAAATGCCTCTCCTTGCTTCCCCAAGGAAAAGACTGCATGCGGGACCAGAACAGGGAAGTGAGTGGGGGTAGGGGGCAGGTTAGAAATGGAACTGACAAATGTCAAGCACATGTTTCCAAGGACAGAATGTAGTTGTGGTGAGCGGGGCTTGGCGAAGTGGGCCTGCATCTGACCAGAATCTTAAGAGCTTTCCTGGTGGAAGGGCATTGGCAATGAAGAGGGGTGAGCTCTCAAGCCCTGGGCAGCCAGGCCTCCCCAAGTGTGTGGTGGGTGCCAGCTGGTGCACAGTGGGGTATCAGGAATCCTGGAATGCTTAGCAGACATTCGGTGGTGGAGGAAACAGAGTCAGGGCGGGACTCTCCAGAACCTCAGCCTTCCCAGGCTGGGCTGGGGTTGAAAGGAGCAACTCAGGCCGGCCTGGACAGAGGACTCCGGAACCTGGGCCAGGACTACTCGCCACTAGGCAAGAAGGGGCCTCTGCAGGAAGGAAGGACCCTATCTCCAGTCGGGGTCAGCCCCAAAGGCAGGGGCCTCCAGTCTGACTGCAGATGGGCCACTGCCATCCTCTCCGTCCTCACCCCAGTGTTCACTGTCCCCTCTGCTATGCGGGCCTTGTGCCCTGAGAAATGAAACAACCTCATAAGACCCACAGGAGCATCGACCCCTACCCTCCTCCTCACTCCCTAGGGAGCTGTTTTTAGTCTCTGTCCGGTTTCCTGAAGTCGTGTTGTTTACTCCAGCAGAGGGAGGTGACTGGCAGTGAAGTTCCAGCTTTGTGTGACTTTGGGCAAGTCTCTTCTCTCTGAACCCTGAGGTTATTTCACCTGCACAGACTGGGCGAGGGCCAGGATTTTTAAATGCTTTGTTTTGGTTTTTTTTTATATAGTAGTGGACACTTTAGTAGTTTGGAGAGAAATCTGAGGTGGAATGTCCATATGCAAAAAAAATAAAAGCAGAGCTGCTCTGGTTGGAGTCGGGGAGGCATGGGGTCCTACCTGCTCAGCCTTGGGCACCTCCCGCAAATCCATGGCTGAAAGCCATGGGACCACATGACGTCTAAGGGACTTGCTGCCCTTAAGTTCAGTGGGGCTCCTAAGCGGTTCAGGACTGGGAGATCCAAGGGCAGTGCTATCAGCTGGAAAGATGTCGGGTTCAACAGTAGGGGAGGGGAGGCCAGGCCCGTTGGTCCTTTCTCATGAAGACGTTTCTCAACTAGAGCTAGCTTCCTGGGGACGGTCTCGCTCCAGCTGCAGCAGCAATATGGTCAGCTCCCTCCTGAAGCTGCCCATGCAGGGAGGCAGTTACTGGAGCTTTCCTCGGAAGACTGCTGGGGACACAGGCCTGCATCTCGGGTGGGGCGGCAGGAAGCAGGGTGTGGAGGGAGGCTCAGAGCATGCCTGCCCCTACCTAGAAGTGACTTGAGTCCTCAGGCCCAGCCTTGCCCTCTCCAGGGAGAGCTGGCTTTGAGAGCAGCAGAGCCCCTGCCTCCAGCCTCTGCTCCGGAAAACCCCTCATTCCACGGTGTCTGCTTAATCCCTGTTAGCAGCAGGCTGACCTCCTGCCTCTGAGCCTCACACTGAGCCCGCCCAGATCCTCATAGGCCCCCTTCAAAAAATAAATAAATACTTTCTCCATTATCCCATTAGCAACTTCACAGGTTTTTCTGCTCTTAGTTCCCAACTTCAGTGAAAGTGGAAACATGTGTCCTGAAGAGCCCCCACTGCCTGCCCACTAGCCACTTTGTGTCTGGTGCTAAACTGTGTGTGGGGGGGGTAGCTATGCCCATCCACCTGCAGCTGCCTGCGAGGGAGACAAGGTTTCAGAACCCCCAAGCTCCGTCTACTCCAGCAGGTACCAGGGGCCTCCATGCACGGGATGAGGAGCTGGGCGATACAACGTCTGCACTGCTCCTCACGGGCTGTGCGGCTTCAGGCAGGACTCTTTACCTCTATGGGCCTCAGGTTCTTTCATCAAATGGAGGAGTTTTGTAATTCCTATCTTGAAGGATTGGAGGTTCAAAATCATCTGAGAGAACGAGGAAGGGTCTTAAAAGGCACAAGTGTTGTGCCAATGGGATGGGGTGTTTAGGAAAGATTTTACTTGTCTGGCCTTTGCTCCTGCAGATTTAGAAAAGGAAGCAGCCAGGCCTGCCCTCACCACACCATCCTGTAACCCAGGAGAGGGGCCTTTGGAAGCTCTGGAGTTGTCCTGCCTGCCTTTCCCTTGGTGCCCACCTCACTCTGCTTCCGGTGGCCACCACTCGGAGGAGGTGCTGGGAAGCCACATCATTGGCTCGTTAAGGTGGGTCAGGGAGCTTGCTGCCCAGTGGCCTCGTCTAACCGCTCACAAAACCCAGTGCAGGCCCCGGCATGGACAGAATCGGGCTGGGGATGTCTTTGTCTCCCCGTTCCATCTGGACCCCTTTTCCCTTCCTCTGCCCATGGCTCCAGGCAAGGGTGCCTAGGGCAAGGCCAAGGGCGCCTAGGGCAAGGCCAAGCCAGGTATGCTGCAGTGTGGGCGGTTTCTGGCTGCCCACTGGGCACCAGGCTGCTCGGGGATTCTGCGCAGAGCCTAAAGCACGGGATCTGCTGGCAGTGCCTGTGAGTGAGGTCACTGCTCTGCCTTCCTGCTTCTAACGATGTGGACTGAGTCCCGGCTCGGACATCTCTGCACCCTCTGTCTCCTGGGCGTCTCCCAGCACCTCCCAGCACCCTAGCCCTCCTTCACTCCTTCTCTTGTCTGTGAGCTTTGTGAAATAGGAAGGGTGTCTCGTTATCCCTGGGCGAGCAGTGTTGCCCGGGCTGTGGAGTCAGCCGCGCTCTAAGCACTGCCATTCGGTGCTGAGTTTGAATTGTGATTGGCTGTGCAACCTTAGACCCGATTTCTCTGTACCTCTAATTTTTAAACTGCAGTTGCGGTGAGGGTCCTGTGAGATACTGCATTAACACAGTACCTGGCGCTTTGCGAGCCCTCTGAAGAATAAGCTGTTATTTCTTTCGCCCTGTTCCTGGAACTCAGCACCAGGCTGGGTAGAGTGTAGCCAATGAGTGGGTGAACGCATGCTCAGTCCCAGCGCCCCCCCCCCCACTCCAGCTTCCCAACCCCTCCTTCCCGTCCCTGGCCAGGTGGGAGATGCTGTCAGCTCTGCCAGAATGTGGTTTCTTGGTGGCGGAAAAACTCCCCAGACACCTGAGAGCAGCAGGACTATGCTTGTGCAGCTTCACAGCCCACAGCCTCCCTGGGCAGACAGGACCCCGGGTCCTGGGCAGGGAGCTGGATATGCCCACCTGCACCGTGAACTTGGCCTCAGTGTCCTGTCTGATGAGTTGGCTGCATCTTACCAACCCCCTGCTCCTTGCCAGGGGTCCATGTCAGCTGCATGGCCACACCTGGCCTTCCTTTCCCTTTCCCTAGAAGTCTCTTCTCACCTGTCATCCCCATGGTTCCCTCAAGTCTCATGAGGAGCTCGGACCAAGGCATTCTCCCACCTCGGACCTGCTAAGCCCCTCTCCAAGTCGCCCTTGGAGGGTGAGGTGAGGCTGGGGGCTGATGGGGACACTTTAACTTGCTCCCTCTGTCTTGGCCAATGCTGGTCCTCCAGGGGGCAGAGGGGAGGGCAGAGCCTTCTCTCTTCCTTGGGGGATCCTGGGCTCTCTCATGCCAGGGCCTGGGGGCAGTTGGGGAGGATCTGGGGCCAGCCAGCACTCAGGCATCAGGCTCCTTGCAGGCCGTGATGGGGTGGCAGGCCCAGCCCCCTCTTGCCAGACATTGGTGGGGGGCTGGGCACAGCCTCATGGGGAGCTGGCCTGAACAGGCAGAAGGCAGGGGGCTGGACAGCCTGACCTCCTGTGAGCCCAGAGGCTACAATTCCTGAGTGATTCTCTCCTCTGAGCAGCTCTCCTGGGAAAGCTGGCAGGTCTGGGTCAGGGGAGGGCGTCTGGCATGGACCATATTCAGGGACGGATTAGCTGGGGGAACTGCTCCCACCAGCAGGGAGGGGAGAGATAAAGCCTGTGAGCTGGAGAAGGGGGGCCCAGCACGGAGACATTCCCTCCCCTGACCCCAGGCCCGTGCAGAGCCGGGTCTGTGGTGGGGGAGGGGGTCGCCCCCTTTCCCAGGATACTGGCCGGCAGTGGAGCCCAGCACTTTCTCAGGCCCTTTATTACATTTCTCAGGAGCCAGAGGGAAGGTTATCCCTCCCCCTCTTCCCTGGGCTCCCCTCCTTTTGTCTCCCTCCCCAGGAGGGTCGGAAAGGAGCTTTTCTCATTATTGTGGTTATTAAAAAATAAATGAGCCAGAGACAGAGAGACAGAGAGAGAGAGAGAGACAGAGACAGAGACAGAGAGACTGAGAGACAGAGGCAAGCAAAGAGAGACAAAGAAAGACAGGCAGATAGGAGAGGGAGCTGGGAAGACAGAGACAGAGGAGGTAGACAGACTTGGAGGGACCAAGAAAAATAAATGGAGGAGAGATTCTAGGAAAAAAAGGAGGCTTTGGACTGTTCAGCTCTGTTTGAACTCACACTTGGTACGTAGTGTGGCCTTGTGCAAGCTACTTCATCTCCTTAAGGCTCAGTTTCCTTACCTGCAAAACGGAAGTAATAATTCTTACTTTGCAGTATCACTGTGAAACATAGAAATACTGTCTAGACTCTAGACCAGGGGTGTCAAAACTGTGGCCCGTGGGCCAACTGCGGTCCGAAATCCATTGTTAATTGGCCCGCAGCAAATTCCAAAAATATATTTAGTTTACTTAAATAAACCAGGTGAGGCAATACGTACTTCACCTCGAGTGAGTGGCCCGGCTGTTTGTGTATTTTACCGCATATGGCCCTTGGTAAAAACGTTGAAAAAAGTTTGGACACCCCTGCTCTAGACAATACTGAGTGCAAAGCCTGGAACTCAACAGGTGTTCACAACACGGCTTTATATGTAGTATATGATATGTCTGTGTACACAGTGGAGGGGAGGACAGTGGCAGCCAGCACTCAGTGGTCCCTTGTGAAGCCCCCAGTGCCAGGGACACCTTCCCTGGGGAATGACCATGTCTGGAGTCCAGGCCCCTTCCTCGTTCCTCATGTCACTTCCGTAAGCCGATTCTTGGCTACTGAGTGGAAAACAAACGTGGTTTTTGTTTTTTTCTTTTATCTCCCAATTAAAGCACTTGAGTAATGGGCTTTGAAAGCAAACCAACCTGGCATAGAATCCCAGAAATTTACTATGAATTTTTTTAAGGGCAAAAGGACTAATAATGTTTATCTCATAGGTTGTTTCTTAAATAGCTTTCTTGAGGGATAAAATGTACAATCCCCCACTTCAAGTGTTCAATGCAGTGTCTTTAGTGAGTGTACAGAGCTGTGCAGCCATCATCCCAGCACCATTTTAGACCCTCTAAATATCCCTCACGCCCAGTTGCAGTCGCTTCCTGTTCCTACTGGGCAACTACTAATCCTTTTTCTGCCTCTATGGATCTGCTCTTTTCTGGACTATTCCTATGAATGGCATCATAGCATGTGTGGTCTTTGGTGTCTGCTTTCTCTCACTTAGCATAATACTTTTGCTTTTCATCCATCCATGTCGTAGCATGTATCAGCACCGCGTTCCTTTTCATTGCTGAGTAGTAGTCCATTGGTGGGCGATCACATGTCATCTATCCATTTACCAGTTGATGGACATTTGGGTGTTCAGAGGGTATTTTAAGGGTTAAGTGAGATACTGTATGTAAAGGGATTAGATCAGTCAATATCAGATAATTTTCAATAGAGAAAGGAGAGAGAAACTTCTTTGCAGGCTTACCCCGCACCAGACACAGTTGGGATCCCTGTATGGTCGTTTACTTCTCATATCACCACTCTGGGGTGGGCAGGACTATTGTACTCGCTGCTTTGTGGAGGAGGAAACCACAGCTTGGAGAGGGGACTGGTTTGTCTTCGGTCACTCCCCCAGTAAGTGTGGAGCTGGGACTGAGCCTGGCGAGCTGGCCCCAACCCTGCAGCTTCTCCCTGTCTCTCCATGGAAGAGGGGGCAGGGCCAAGGGAGCTGGAATTCACCGAGGCTGTGCTCTCAGCACCCAGCACCTGCCTTTACCCACAGGATCTGCTGCCATATTAGCTAAATCTCTATCTCCCCGTGGAGACTCCAAGTGTGACACACCTTTTATGTCAGGCACTGCTTCACTGGTGTTGCATCAGGGATCCACTTTAATCCTCTGGCAACCCTTGGGTGTGGGGGTGTTGGCATGAAGGCTCAGAGAGGTTCGGAAACTTGCCGGAGATCACACAGTTCCTGTGCAAGTGGTGGAGCCCACATTCCAGTGTCTGCAGCTGTTTGATTCCAAAGGCCATTCTCCGGCTCCCTCTGTTCCCCTGCCTTGCAGAGGCTGGAGCTCCACATCTGGCTCCCAAATGACCCCCCCCCCCCAGGAGGGAAGGTGATGGCCTGGGGACACTGCTGCAAGAGAAGGGGGGCTGGAGGGGGTAGGCAGAGAGCCTGGCTGGCCTTCTTCCCTCGGCGGCGGGCAGCTCGGAGGCCGTCCATAGGGCTGCACGGTGCTGAGCTGCCCTCTCCTTTTCCCAGCTGCTTCTGGGAGACAATGTGCTTCACATTAGGCTGGTGTTGGGTTTTGGAAAACCGCACATCTAATTGTGAAGGTTGGGGGTGTGAGTAACTGCATCTCGTGTGAGGGGAGAGCAGTCAGGCCCCTCCCACTTCCCGGGGTGACTCCCAGCACTGGAGACAGCTGTGCCCTTGTCCTCAGCGAGTGCCAGCCCGGAGGGTCAGGGACCGGGCTTCCTGAGAGGAGCAGGGGGTCCAGTGGGGCTGCGACCAGGCCACACTGCCTTCGTCTGCATCCATCTGTGCATCCAGGGATGGAAGAGGCATTCAGCCCTATGCTCCTCTAGTGACCGCCCTCCGATCCGGGCTCCCCGAGGACAGGGCTGGGGCTCCTCTGAGTAGTCTTCCAGGACCAGGGCCCCTTGCCTCAGCCTTTCCCCATCAGCAGGACAGCATGGGCCTGCAGAGCTGAGGGTGGGGCACGTTGCACCCACCCCCCCTTATGTAGTGTGGGTTCACAGCAGAGAAGCTGTGTGATAAGCATGTAACTGAGTTAGGCCCCTGGGAGCCTCCGATGGCTCCGGTTTCCTCCCCACCCAGAGGGTCTGTCTGGGTGACTGCGCAGGGCTAGGATGCCACCTTCTCTAAAGTTCTGAGAGGCTGAACCAGGCCGGGGAAGCAGGGTGTAAATGTCAAGCTGCCAGAGCTCCCTGTCACTTCCCACTGTGCACAAACAGTCCCTGTCACAGCCACCTAGGCACGCGGAAACCCCTGAGACCCTCACTCCTGGTTATGGACACGCACACATGCACCTTCGCACTCACATGCATACTCACAGAGGCACACTCCCCAGACACAGATGTTTGTACTTCCAGCCACACACAGACCTTGCCATGTACTAACACACGTGGACATGCACACAGCCCCCCCATGGAGGCACTCAGAGTCACACACTCAGACACTTCTGGGGACACACACTTAGGCATGCCCATGTCAGCAGGCTCACTCACAGATACGCACGCTGGGGCATGTTGCAGACAGACTCTAGCGTGTCCTCATCCTCAGGGCAGGGTGACACGTAAGGAACCCTAGGGTCCCGTTGCTGAAGGGGCCTTGAAAGTGCAGCTGGTCCAGGCCCTGCCCGCAGGCCCTGCCCAGCCCCTCCTCAGTCACTGCAGTACCACCAGGGAGAGCCCCAGTTCTTGGGCCTGACTCCAAGGCCAAGGGTTCCCATGACATCCGACTTTAGTCCGACGGACCTTGTTGATCTGGTCCTTTGGGAACCACTTCCAGTGACTCAAACTGCCAGGTGCTGGAGCCTGAGGCTGGCTCTCAAAAGGAGGGGGTTCTGGATGGGGGGGGCAGTAGGAGGATTTCCAGGGGGCCCCTGCCAAAGAGAAGCATTGGTTTGGATTAGGGAGGACAACTTGTCCTGTCCAAGCTGAGAACATCCGGTTGGTTTCCTTAAAAAGGAGGAGCAAGAGGCCAAGGTCTGTCCCTGTGGTGTCCTCAACAGAACACGCAGGGGTGGGGACCACGGCAGGGACAGGTCAGGGCACCTGAGCAGGATGGCTAATCTGGCCCCCCGACTCTGGGCAGCATGGCTTGGAGGGGAGGAGTGGCTTTGGGGTGAGGGTCGTGTCCACAGCCAGAAGGACCAGAATGAGACAGAAGAAGACTGGCCTCTGTTGGGGCCTGAGGCCTGAGCTCTTGGTCACCCAGTTCCATTCATTGACTCCCCTCATTCATTCCTGGCTTACAGCCTACCTCTCTTCTCCCGTGGCTCCTGGACTGCAACTAGTCTGTCTGTACTGGGACCAATTACCTGCTTCCATCACTAGATGGTGACCTTATTTTACGTAATTCATTCATTCACTCATTCATTCATTACCAGCTGCATAACCTGGGGCCGTTAATTCTCTTCTCTGAAAGATGGATAATAATAGTACCCTCCTCAAGGGTTCTAAGATCGCATGAGTCCTACGTGCAGCTCACGGCTCAGCACCAGGCACAAAGTAAGTGCCACGCAAATGTTAGCGTGAAAGAAGGGACAGCCACATGCCAGACACGGACAGGCACTGGGGACATGGCAGTGAGGAAGGTGGGCACAGTGTCTGCCCACAGGGAGCTTCCAGTCTTGGGGTCGGGGAGAGGATGAGGTGTCATCCTTGATCAATTAGCTACAATAACGTGTGAGGGCTGCTGTGATGGGGGAAGGCAGGATTTTAGGGGAGCACCAGGCAGGGCTCCTCACCTAGGCAGTGGATTGGGGAGGTGCCTCCTGAGGTAGGAACATGCAGGGTGAGGCCCCTTACCCTCACCCACACTCCTCTCACACTTCCCAAGCAGGAAGCAGGGCGTTCTAGGCAGCAGGAACAGCATGTACAAAAGCCCAGAGGGCACGATGTCTAGGTTATTGTCAGAAGCTCCAGAGTCTGGCCCAGAGGAAAGCCCAGGTTAATGTTTGTTGAATGCAGCATTGATCTCTTTCTAACTCCTGCAGTGGACATTCATATTTCATCCCATGGAATCTTTGTGGCAACCTTGTGAAATATACTCCCATTTCACAGACAGAGACACTGAGGCCTAGCAACTCACATAGGTGACCAAGGTCACACAGCTGGTGGGTCAGGGATAGAGTCAGGACCCTCTGCCTTCTCTTTCATTTGGAGGATCAGAGGAAGGTTTCTTTGCGGCGACTGTAGAGGACTCCTGAACAAAGACCCAGGCAGGAACTGGCAAGCGAGGGACAGGCCACGGAGGCCCTCTCCTTTGAGATACAGCCCCTGGGGTCTCTGAGATCCAAATACCTTGAGCCCAAATTTCTGGGAGACCCTGTCCATCCTGAGCCTGTGGTCTGACTTCCTCCCACACTCAGCTTCTTGATGGCCTCGATAGGAGGCCTTGACTCGTTGGGCCCACCTCTGCCCATCTCTCCGTCCCTGGAATTCCTGGGGGCTGCATCTGGCTTCTGTCACAGCAATGTCTGTAGGCCTCCATTCCCCGGGCAGTTCTCAGCAGTGAGTGTCTGCAACTGTGGCAGACGTAGGCCTGGGATGAGGCCATGATGAGGGGTGGGCGTGAGGCCTGTCAGGACAGCCCATGTCTGATACCCCTCTTTGGACCCTTGCCCTCCCCCACCAGCCTAACCGTAATTTTCTCACCAGACCCTTCAAATTGACACATCTGGGGACAGAAAGGACAGTATGTCCTCCTTTGGAGAGCTGAAGTCCAGAAGGAGGCCTGTGTGTGAATGTAGGGGTGCTGGGACCAGGCCCAAGGAGGGCAGGGCCAGGGACGAGGGCACCTGTGACTGAGGGCTTCCTCAGGCCTGGCTTATGGCCCTCAGCACCATGTCTGGCCAATTGTCGGCCTGAAGTTAAAGGTGCTTCTTCCTTAAGGGGCCAGGTCTCAGATCCCAGAACAAACACCAAGCCCACTACACAGATAGGAAAACCGAGGCCTGTGGATGCTAGGAGGCAGTCTGTCTGCCCATCTTCCCGGGGCAGTCTGTCCTTCCTGGGAGAGGGGAGGCCAGTCTGTCCTCCCACCCACCAATCCTTGGGCCACTGTCAACCCCCGACCCTTCTTAGTGCTCCCTGGAGCCTGTCCCCAGCGACCCCCTTGCAGGGAATGTGATGAAAGCTCTATTTATTATACTTTAGCTCACACAGTTGTTTCAGATGTTTCCAATTCGTTAGCCTGCTCAGACATCTGTTCCTGGTTGAAGTCAGAGAAGAGAAAGAAAAAAGGACAACTCGATGCATTTTGCACACCCTCACTCAAATGCACATGGAATCACACGTCCCTGTCATCTCCCTCCCTCTCTCCCTCGCTCTCCCTTCTCTCTCTCTCTCTCTCTCTCTGTCTCTCTCTCTCTCTCCCTCCCTCCCTCCCTTGCTCTCCCTCTTTCTCCCTCTCCCTCTCCCCTCCTCTACCCCTCTCCCCCTTTCCTCTCTCACCCCCAACAGACCCTCACAATTCACTCCTTTATCCTCACCCGCACTCAGACCACATTCACTTTCACTCCACCGCACACGAGAGCTCACACTCCCAAGCCTACCTCGGCTTCCACAGATGTGCTCAAACCCCAACACAGGCACACCTCGTTTTATTGCACTCCACTTTATTGCGCTTCACATATGTTGCGTTTTTTACAATTTGAAGGCAAGCCCCACCACCAGCAAAAGATGACAACTTGCTTTATTGCGATAGTTGCATTAGTGCGATGGTCAGAAACCGACCTGCAATATCTCCAAGATACGTCTGCACAGCTAGTCAGCACAGCAAACCAGCATGCGCAGCCTCATGCCTACACTCTCCTGCATCTGTCCCCTTGTGGGGACTCCCAGCCCCTTCCCCAGGTCCTCCACGATCTGAACACCTCACCGGCTACAGGTGAGCGTCACAGCACCAGAGGGTGGCCTGTAAACTGGCTTCCAGTCTAGACACTGACCCTCTGAGTCATGTGACCTTGCTCTGGTTCTCTGAGCCTCAGTTCTCTTATTTACGGAATGGGGTCGTCACCTTCCCTAGCTCATGGGGCTATGGTACTGGTTAAAATCTTGTGTGTAAGCACCTGGCTTGGTGCCTGGCACCTGGTGCTCCTGGACCAGCACCTGTCATTGTTACTGTCACTATTTCCCCCATCCCCCTCCACACACACACACTTACATATTTGCTCCTGTATTAATACATGAGCACAGGGTGGGATTGAAAGGTCTCTAGGGTTCCTGGGAACCTTGAGCTTCTGTGATTCTTGATGCTCCCCCCTTACAGATGTGCACAGCTGCATACGCATGTGTGCTCAGCAACCCGGTTCAACACACACGTGAACAAATGTACGTGCGCTCGAAGCCAAACCTCCCACTTACACATTCCTTAACACATGCGCACCATCACAGCTCTTGCACTTTGCATCCCCTTCTCTCAGCCATTCACACATTCATGCCCAGCTCCACACACTGGAATACCCGGGGGAGGGGCTGGGGATTAGTGGGGTGGAGGAAGGTGGGTTCCGGGGTCCAGAGCTGGACTTGCTGGAGTGGGGACTGAGGGAGGAAGTCAACTTCTCCCCAGCTTCTGGGCAGGCTGAGTGCATTACTGTTGGTGTGGGGAGGGGGACCAGCCCCACCCAACTTTGGGGCTGGGGGTGGGGTGGGTGGGGGGGATGGTAAACACCAGCCTGATGCCTGGCAGTGACCACACCAGTCACCCCACATCTGGAGAAACTTCCAAGTAGCTCTGAGCGAAAGAGAGGCTAGAGGTGGGGGTGGGCGAATCAGTAGGGTCAGTGTGATGACTCCTCTATCCAGATAGTCCATTGGTTGTCACCTTGTGTCCATAGACGCCAGCCCCCAGATCTGCATCATGAACTTGGAAACAAGAGCCTCCCTCTCTCTGACCTCCTGCCTCTCCCAGTTCCCGCCAACCACAGGTGGCTTCCAGAATGGCTGCGTCAGACCAACCCCGGACCTCTCTTATCTGGAGCACTCCAGACAGGCTTAGCCGAGCCCTCCACCAGGACCCTGGAGCCCCCAGTAGGATGGGCACGGTGGTGGACTGCTGTGGGGCTGCGGAGCTCTGAGAAGCAGGCATCATGGAGAAGGATGTGTAGGACCCAGTATGCTGCCGCCCTCCACCTCCTCCCAGCTGACCCACCAGTATCTGTGTCTATGGCGTGTGTCTGAGTCACAGCTCCTGCTCCCCTAACCCAGAACCCAAAGCAGGTGGGAGGAGGGGTTTTCCTTGTTAGATTTCCATGAGCCCAGGGCATCTGGGGCACCCCCTTGCCCAGCACCTAGCTTGGAACGTGTGTGTTGGGAGGCCTGAGTCAGAGCCTTGCTGCCAAGGGCCCCCAGACCCCCCAGCTCCCCTTCTTTCCCTGCTTGAGCTCTGGGCTCTTAGGCAAACTGAGGCCTCCTCCTTCTTCCCTCTGTTCTTGGAGTCAGAACAGACCCAAGTTCAGATGCTCTCAGCCATTGACTTGCTTGGTGATTTGGGGCAAAGCATTCAGTTTCTCCGAGCTTTGGTTTGCTCCCCTGCAAAATGGGAGGATATGGTGGGAACCCATGGAGATAGTGGACACAAAGGGCCTGATACTAAGTGCTCAGTGACAGCTTGTTGACTCAATGCTGGAGTCAGGTCACCTGTCTCCACTCATGGGCAGGCTGCGTGCTTGGCAATTCCCTCTTTCGGCAAACACTCCCTTTTGGGCCTCCACCTCAGTAGGAGGAAGATCCTTCCTGGATGAGGAGGGGCAGTGTCTCCCCCTGGGAGTCTTTCCTGGCTCTTCCAATCTTCCTGTCAAATCTCCTACATCCTAAAGACTATAGGCCCTTGGAAAAGGAAGGATGCTACTGGGTGGCAGGTGGTGCTGGGGGTGCTTGGAGCTGCCCAGGGCCCTCCAATGGAGATCTTCCTCCCAGCCATAAGGGGTGCAGTCAGGACATAGCCCTTCTTCCCCTCCTCATCCCAAGGTCAAAGGCAGCACTTGCTACTACTTTGCTTTTAGCTAGTGCACCTCTGCAGGGTTTCCTGTGTGCACCCTTCTTTGAAGAAGACTTCTGGGCTGGAAGGTGTTTGGGCTGGAGTCAAGAACTACCGAGGGAGGAGAATGGGTGAGGAGAGGGGCTCTTGCCTTGCTCCTTACCTAGGAAATGATATCAGGTGGGAGGAGAGGGTAAGAAATAAACATTTAGGGAGCACCTACTGTGTGCCAGGCATTGCATCAGGACAATACACATATTGGTATGTGTCTCCCAGAAGGTAATTCCATGAGGGCAGAGACTTTTCTGTTTTGCTCACTGTTGTAACCCCGATGCCTAGCACAGTGCCTGGCACATGGTAGGTACTCAATCAATATATGTTGACTAAATTAATACCTGTCCTTCTCTCATAACTCTATGAGGCACGTATGATTATTATCTCCATGTTATCTTCACCTGAGGCTCAGAGAGGTTGAGTAACTTGCTCAAGGTCATACAGCCAAGTAAATAGCAGAGCTGGGCTTGTCTGGCTGTAAAGCCCTTGCTCTGCTCACTTTCCTCCCGCGCCGACCCAGATGGTCCACAGACACACACGGCACGATGAGTAGATTCAGTCCATCACGGGCGTTCCTGTTTGACTCCTCTACCTGCCCCATCCACCCTGTGTCTCCACCACATCTGAGCTCGCTTAGGCCCTGACCTGCACTGCAGCATTGGACTGAGCTGAACTGAGGGTTCGCTCTGCAGGATGGGGGTGCGGCTCTCCATCCAGCCTGCTCCGTGTAGCTCTTGTCTGAGGCAGGCTGGAGGAGGGCCTGGCACAAGTGGTCAGACAGGCCCCTGCCCCCCGCCTTGTCCCTGCACCAGGCCAGCTCTCCGTCTTGGTCTCCGGGGACCCGGGACCGTGCCCTTCCTCCCCCTCTGCCCAGGTGCCTGTCTCTCCCTGGCCTCCTTGCCTGCATGCTGTCCCCCTCCAGTCTGCCCTCCACAGGGCAGTGAGGGTAGCCTGTCTCAGAATTCTGACCGTGTAACACCCCTACTAAAAAAGAAAGGCGGAGTTCCTAATTGCCCTCAGGATAAAGAGCTGACTCTTCCACTGGCCTTGCTTATCTAGCTTCGTCTCTCATTATTCCATCTGCAGGCTGTCTCCTCCATCTCCTACTTACTTCAGATCTCTGAGGATGACTTACCTTGAGCCCCGGGACTTGCATGTGCCCTTGTCCTCAATACAGGACCTTTCCCTCTCACTGTTAGCCTGACCACTCTGCTCTCTGGTCTCAGTGGAGAGTCACTTTCTCCAGGAAGTTTTATGGCTCGTCTCACTCTGCTCAGGGCTGGGCACTGCCTCTAATTCATCTCAAGGGCAGCAATAGTCCTCTGAATTGTAACTGTTGCATTACTTGTCCCTCTCCTCTGGGCTGCCCTCAAGGGCAAGGACCAACTCTGTCTTGTTTGTCAGTGTTTTCTGGGTTTTTGTTGTTGTTTCAGTTTAGAACTTGATACCGTGTTTCCCTGAAAATAAGACCGGGTCTTATATTAATTTTTGCTCCAAAAGACGCCTTAGGGCATATGTTCAGGGGATGTCTTATTTTTTCATGTACAACAATCTACATTTATTCAAATAGTTATGTCATCTCCTTCTGGAATATCGTCACAACGTACTAAATGCGTCCGTCTGGCTGATGATCTTCACTGGGGCTTATTTTCGGGGTAGGTCTTATTTTCAGGGAAACATGGTATGTAGTAAGTGCTTCATAAATACTAATTGAATAAATGAAATGAGTGAGTGAATGAATGACACCTTCAGCACAGTCTCCTCATCGACAACCTGGTTTTGCTTGGAGAGGTTGGGTTCTGTTCTCTAAGTTGCAGTGTGACCTTGGGCGAGTCACTGTCCCTCCCTGGGCCTGGTTCCTTCCTCAGTGAGGTGGAGGAAAGCTGATGGCCAGGTGCTTCCCGAGGTCCTTTCCACTTGGCCGCTTACAATTGGTGTTCTCATGGGCAAGTGACTTCGTCTCTCTGTGCCTCGGTTTCCTCATCAGAAAACTGGAAATGGTAATACCTTCCCTGTAGGGGAGCCTTTGGTCAAAGAAGGAGAGCGTCCATGAAGCACACTGTCATGTGACCCGTAAGGTCAATTTGTTTGAAAACTGCTTTGTACTCAGGCCCCTGACAAGGATCTCAGCTACAGGAAAGGCCTGAGATCCAGTTGCCACTGGCTGCTGGAGACTCATCATCTTCCCAGGAGACTGGACACACATTCAGGAGCCCCGTGGGACAAAGTGAGGTAATCTGAGGGAAAGGGCAAACAACAGGCTGGGGGAAATAGTTGCAGCGACTATTCAAATAATTACAATTCTTGCCATAGAATGATTTCATACGACTTAAGGGGGGAAAGCCCACAAAGACCCCAGGAGATTAACGGACAAATGATATGGGTACGAAATTCACAGGAGAGAAATTATAAACGTTTAGTGGTAGACATTTGTTAAAAAACATTTCATTTTATCAACCATCAAAGAAAGGAAATTTAAAGCGATAATATTTCTGCCTATTAGATTAGCAATGTTTCTTTAAAGAGAATGCACAGTACAGGTAATATCATAATGAAGAAGATGACCTCAAAAACCACCACCTTCTTCATTCATCAATTCTATGTTTCTCAGGTACATACTGTGTACCAGGCACCGTGCGGGGGGCCAGAAAGCTTGTTGGCAATAAGGGTGCAGGGCCTATAAAGCTCTCACGCCAGCGATACACAAAGAAGATGCGTCTACGGCATTAACTGACATGGTTGAGCCAGGTGGTGGTTCACACAGACATGGATCCAAACCCAGCATGTGTCACTAGTGGCTGTGACACCTTGGCGGGGCTGGCTACATGGTCAAAACCAGTTTCCTGTTCTGTGCAATGAGGATCGTAACATCCAGCTTACGGAGTTGTTGTTAACACTAAGCAAATGAAAGTATAAAACCCCAGACCTCGAGTGACTGCCCAGTCAGTGGCAGAGCCTGTGGAATTGTGATGTCCATTGTGCATTACTTATCATAGGGGAAAAACCCACCCACATGTCTAACAACGGAAGAGAGGTAAATATATATCATTATATTCACCTACAGAAGTACAAAATGGTACTTCAAAAGACCTTTAAAGACACAGCCCAATACTAGCAAAATGACAATTGAGATAGACTGTGTGGGATGAGCGACATCATGGTTGCAAAGCAGCATCCCTGGAAGGAACAAATTCCACCACAATGGGTGCTTGGAGCAGAATGATGGTAGAAGAAATGGAATGTAATTCGTGGATCCAGAGACCCTCTGGGGGCAAAAGTGAAATGATTTGCTGATGGATCCGATGTAGGGAGTCAAGAAAAGATGCCAACCAAAGATAAACACTCTTGGGTTCTACCTTGAACAGTCAGGTGGGTGGAGATGCTGTTTATTGAAATGGAAGAGTGGGGGAGAAGCGAGTTTAGAAATGTCAGGAGCTTAGATAAGGTCATCCAGCCAGCAAGTGGCAGAGCCAGGGCTAGAACCCCTGGGTGTCTTGACTTTCAGGCCCAACATGCTTGGATCTTTGAAATAATCTCATTAAGGAAAAGACTTTAGGAGATTTTTAGTTAACATTTAGTTAACACTTACTGTATTAGAATTCTCCATAGAAACAGAACCTGTGTGTGTGTGAGTGTGTGTGTGTGTGTGTGAGAGTGTGTGTGTGTGTGTGTGTGTGTGTGTGTGTGTGTGTGTGTGTGTGTGTGTTAAGGAATTGGCTCACATGATGGTGGAGGCTTAGCAAGCCCAACATCTGCAGGGTAGGCTGGCAGGCTGAAGACCTAGGGAAGTTGCAGAAGTTGGTGTTGCAGTTTGAGTCTGAAGGCCATCTGCTGGCAGACTTCCTTCTTGTTCGGTGGAGGTCAGTCTTTGTTGTAGCAAGGCCTTCGACTGATTGGACAAGGCCCACCCACATTATGAAGGGTAATCTGCTTTACTTAAAGTCCAGCAACTTACATATTCATTTCATCTAAAAAATTACCTTCACAGAAATATCTAGATTCATGTTTGTACCATGGCCTAGCCACACTGATTCATAAAATTAACCATCACACTTATTTGACTGACTATTGGACATTGTGTTTTTTATCTATATCAGTTCATGGTTGAAGAGCAGGGCAGAGGGCCAGGAATAACTTTGGGCTTGCCCACCGTTCAGTGCCAGGAGGAGAGGTAGGCAGGAGAACAAGGACCAGGCGTCGGGACAGGGGAAAAGCATTCCAAGAAGGAGGGGATGTCAAGAGTTGCAGAGAGAAAGTAGGAGGAAGACAAAGGAGGTACAAAACATGGGGACGAGGAGGTTGTTGGTGCCCTTAGCAATGGAGCATGCGGGAGCGTGAGAACGGTAAACGGAAGAAGGGCTCTTTCACATGCAAGCACTGGGAACTCAAGTCTAGTAGGGGAGCCAGCAAGTAAGTGATTACAAAATGCAATATCCAGTAAAACACAGAGGCAGCTGTGATAGGAAATGATAGGAAACTACTTAAATAGAAAGGTCAGGAAAGGCCTGTCTAACAAAAATGATGTATAAGCTAAGATTGGAAGGAAGAAATGCCGCCCGTATAAAGACCTAGCGAAAGGGTGAGCCAGCAGAGGACCTGTGCAAAGGCCCTGAGTCAAGAAAGAGTCTGGCGTTCTCAGGGAATTGAGAGAAGCCCAGTAAGGTTGAAGCTGAGAGAGAGGTGATAGATGAAGCTGGAAGGATGTGGCCTTATAAGGGATGGTGTTTGGATTTGATTCTAAGTGCAATGGAAAATCACTGGAAAGTTTAAGCAGGGAGTGAGTGATGGGATCTGCTTTATAATTTTTTAAGTTTTCTCTGGCTACTGTGTGAAGCCTGTGTTGGTGGGGGGCAGAGTGAAAGCAGGGGAACCAGTCAGGGATGCTTACAATCGCTCAGGTAAGCAGCGAAGGTGGCTTAAAGCAGTAGCAGTAGGTGAGCAATGGATGGGTTTGTGAAATGGCCTGGAGGAAGATCGAACAGAATGTGCCAATGGAGTGGATGTGGGAGGTGAGAGAGGGGGAAGAATGAAAAACAACTCCCAGTTTCCTGTTTATCAGGTTCATTGCTGTTTACCAAGATGGGGGAAATCTGGGGAGAAAGCGGTTCTGGGTAGGGATCACAAGTTTTGTTCTGGGGGCAGAAAGTTGAAGCGCTTGGCTGTCTCAGCTGTCTTGATGAGGGTGGGGCCTGGGTGGCTTGAGGGATCAACACTGGTGGCTGAGGGCCCAGCTGAGGCTGGATGTGGATTCGCAGTGGCACTGTCCCAGGTAGCTGGAGGATTCTCCTGCAGAACTAGCAGGAAGAGGCAGAGGGTTTGCAGGGCAATTGAGATGCTGAGGCGAAGCGGAAATCATTAAGTGGTTGAAATGTCAAGAATCTGAATTAGGAGGAAGTGTGCAAGAGGTTGGGAACAGAAGGTAGGGGGTTGGGGGTCCAGGGGTCTGGGGTCTTACCATCACTGTCTGGCAGGCTCAGGAGGTGTTGGGTGTGGCACTGACATGCAGAATGAGGTCCTCAAGATGGTGCTGGAGACTGTGGTGGACAAGAGGACCTTGAGGCAGACGTCAAAGTCCTGTGTGAGAAAGGAGGCACCAAAGGGCACATGGTGGGTCCCAAAGACGAAGAGAGGAGGGACGTGCCAGGAAGAATGGAAAAGAGCAGGAGCATTTGCAGGACGGTGAATGGAGGGCGAGGAAGGGAGGATGAGGGGAAAAGAAGGCTGATGGTCGTTTTCCAGACCTTGCCGGGTGAAGGCTGCAGTGTCCCAGGTGTGTATTAGGGGATCCCAAGTTCCCTCCATTACACAAGGTGGAGAATCTGGGAGTGCGTGTTTATAGTGTAGTGGGTTCCCAGCTGACACAGCTGGATCTCTGGAAGGAAGGTTGAGAGAAGAAAGGGAAGAGCACAGCAATGCTCTTGCAAATGAGCCTCTTCCCTTCTCTCACTGGGGCTCGGCACCCCCTCCAGTCTCTCCCTATCAAATTCAGCCTTTAAAAGAGCTACCAGGCACTTCTTCTAAAGCACAGCTCCAAACCTGCCTCTCACTCACCTCATAACACCCAAAGGGCTCCCCACTTCCCTCTTTAGCCTGTACCAGAGACCCTTCTGGAAGGATCTCAGCTTCTGCCTCCTCCCCACCTCTCTCATCCTAAATCCCCACAAACCAGAACTAGTTATTCTCTAAGGGCATCAGGCCTCTGGGCCTTTGCACATGCCATTCCCGCTGCCTGAAATGCCTTTTTCATGTCATGTGCCTGGAAAATGCCAACAAATCTTTCAAGCCTCTCCTCCTTGGAGAAGCTTCTCTGACTCCCTCAAGCAGTCGTGGTCACCCTTTCCTTTGTGCTGTCACTCTGCCTCATCTGCATTGTCTTATAAATCTCTCCCTAGAGAGAGAGAGACCAGGAACTCCTTAGAAAAACAGACAGTGTGCTGTTCATTTCTCTATCCTCCATTTCCAGCCTGGTTCCTGGGACACAATAGCACTCAGTGAATAGTTAATTAATGAAAGGACAGAATTATAGTGAATTATCCAGCATATACTAAGTAAGGACTCACTGTAATTCCTGCAGCTGCATTAAGCTCTTTAAATGTGTTACGTTATGTTACCCCCATACGAACTGTGGTGGGATAGATATTGTTACTATACCCATTTTACAGATGAGCCTCAGGGAGGTGAAGTAACTTGCCCAAGGACATTGAGCTAGTTGGTAGTAGAGGTGGGCTTTGAACTCAGACAGCGTTCATTCCAGTGTCGCGGCACTATATTGCCTCCATGAAAGAGAGAATGACAAGCTGTCAGAGAACAGTGGGGTCACGGAACTTGACAATAACAAAGGCAGCTTTCCTTGGAGTAATAGCGATGATCACAGACACTGTTAGTTGTCTTCCCCAAAGCCATTCTCCCTTCTTCGGTGCTAAGACAGTCCTGCTTTTGTCTGTGAACACCCTTTCCATGGAATGCAGGTGAATCCCAACGGGTTCAAGCTAATCTTAGCAGCAGCATCCCTCTTGTCTCTGATTGGTTCATCGGTGGGCATGTGATCCAGTTAGCTCCTCTTAAAACAAAAAAAGTCTTTTTAATTGTAAAATACACATAACACAAAATTAACCACTTTCACCATGTGTAAGTGCCAGTGAAGTCTTTAAAAGAGACAGCTGGAATTGGTTGATAAAGACGTAGTGTCTGGAGCTGCTGCAGCCACCTTGTGATCATAAGGATAGTTAGTGGCCAACACACCGAGGATGGTAGAATGGGAATATAGGAAAGAATCTGATGTGGCCTCTGAGCTACTTAATTATTCCCATCTCAGCCCTTCTTGATACATGAAATAATGAACCACCCAGCTGTCTGAGCTATTCTGATTCGGTCTTGTATTACTTGTAACTAAAAGTATACTGATCCAGTGATAATGCAGGTGGTGGAATCGTTTTTTGCCTAGTCAAGGATGACATAAAGTATAAAGAACTTTGTTGATCTCTAGGAGTTACTGGTCTGGTCCCCTGGCCTTTGGTCATCTAATGAGGATGATGCTGTTGGCCCAGGTGAGTAGTGGTAGTGACCTGGGACGCCGTGTGAATAACGTCATCTGAATCACCTAGCAGGGTTTACAAAAGGTACAATCCTGGCTGCTCGGGGGTTCAGTTCACTAAACGTCAATTAAGTATGTCCAGGGTGCTGGGACCATAAGGACGTGTCAGACACAGTCCTTGCCCTAAGGAGCTCAGTGGGGAAGACAGTTGCAGGCTGGTGATGAGTAATGTACAGTCTATACGTGGTCGGGAGGCAGACGTGCACAGTGGCCAGGTGAAACTTCATGGAGGCGTTTTGAAGGATGGTAAGAGAAAGCTCAGAGAAAAAAGCACTTCTAGGCAGAATGAAGAGCATATGCACACTCGGGGCAACACGGCTCTCTGAGGGAAATTACAAGTCATTGAGTACGGTACTGGGCTGGCCACTTGCAGGTCATATGTCTCTGAGCAAACGACTTGACCTCTTTAAGGCTCAGAACTCACATTTATAAGATAAACAGAAAAAGAAAAAAGAAAGCAAAATGGTTGCAAACTTAAGTCATGATATATAAGCAAGCACAGTGCTTGGCATATATTAGATGCACAAGAAATGCTCTTCACTACTCACCCATCGTTGTCACATGGTTCTAATTCATTATCTTCTCCGACCCAGGTGGCTTTCTTCCCTTTCTCACTCATTCCTGAGCCTAGAAGTGAGCCCCTTTAACTCGCACAGACTTCCTCAGGCAGGAAATCTGAGCCCACTGCCTGGCCTAAGACAGCTTCTAGGGCTGGGTGGTTTGTGTTATTCCTTCTCTTCTCTCTCTCTCTTTTTTCCCCTAAATGCAACAAAATAAAGCCAAACAAAAAGCCCAACGCCTGGCGTGGCTTGTCGGGGAGTTATGCAAGTGTGTAAAAAAATAAAATAAAATAAAATAAACATTGAGTTTTCAGCATTTGGGGCTGTTTGATTAGGCACGGAGCAGAGCCAAGGGCCAGTGAGACCTAGAGAAGGCTCAGGGTAGAGGGGAGAAGGGAGGGGCTGGATGGGGGCTGGAGGGGGCCCAGGACCAACTCGGAAGTGACTATTTGCCTCCTGCAAACTTGGCAATGCTCTGGCTGACTGAGCCCAGACACAGTGCCTTTGGGACCCAACTGCGCCACTTTCTCGTGCCCTCCACCATCCCTGTTCCTTGGCCATTAGGCACACCAAGGGTCATTCCATCCATTCCCCTGTCACTGTAAAAGACTCTGTGCTCTTGTCTCAATAGTCAGTGTTTTCCCCTCCTCTCCTGAGAAGGAGAGTCCACAGCCTGTCTTCATTACCCACCACCTCTACCCCCTCCACACACACAATCAGTATAGCTTTTCTGCTCTAACTTAACTCCTGCTAACTACAGTTTTAGCCCATTTTCCTTTACTCGCTCTGAAAGGAGGCTGGAGAGCTGCTGGGTGCCAGCCTAAGAAGTGAGTCTCCCTGCCTGTCTTCTTCAGGCTTGGCTGCATCATCATCCGGGTCCCTGCAGGTGTCTGCAGCCCCTCAGGGCTCATTCCACAAACACTTATGGAGCCCCTACCACTTATCAGGCAATTGGACCTCTCACTTCACTGAATCCTCAAAACAGATGAGACCCCCAAAGCTCAGAGAGATTGAGTAATTTAGGCATGGCCACACAGCTGGTAAATGATTGAGTAGGGATTTGAATTTGGGTTTTATTTCAAAGGTTCCCTCACTCTCCTACACCAGTTCTGGTGTGGAAGTGTCCTCACCTGGGTTCTAGGGATCGGTCTTATAGCCTCACGTTTTCTCTGAACTGGGAAGATGCTCTGAAGACTGGACCCTGAGAGGAGAAGGGCGTGGCCAGGACAACAGACCCGGCTGAGCTTGTTCCTTGTCATTTTCCGGGATCCTGATAGGGAAACTGAGGTTTCCCGAGGCTCCTCGGCCCTGTTTTGACCTGAGGATGCTTGGAGCTGCGGCGTCTGCTCTGGCTGCGTGGAATCCCCGGGATGCAGGGCGGGGGGAGGAGAAGAATAAGGGCTGAGGGTCTGCGCCAGGGTCTAGCGCACACGTGCGGCTGCCAGCCCTGCGCTCCCAGCGCAGCGTCCCAGCCGCGGGCAAGGGCGTGCGGGAGGGGGCTACGGACTCCCGGGCCTGGCGCTCCAGTCCGTTTTTTGCTGTGGATCCCGGGAAGGGGGGCCGGCTCGGAGGTGGGACTGCAAAGGGGGGGATTCCCTCCCTCGTGCGAGCGGAGGACTGGCTCCTCTCCCGGCTGGGAGCTCCGGCCGAGCGGAGGCGCGACGGAAAGCACGCGCACCGGGAGGAGAGCCGGGAGCGGACCGCCAAGAGGGACGCGGCGGAGAGCTGGGGCCGGACCGAGCCGCGCCGCCCCAGAGGACCGATGCGCCGGGTGGGGCGCTGGCCCCGGAGGGCGTGAGCCGCCCGCAGATTGAGCAACTTGGGAACCCGCGGGCGGAGCGCGGGAGAGCCGGGAGCCCGGGACAGTCGTACGGCTGGCGGGTGAGCCGGCCGCGCCCTCGCCCCTCCCGGGCCTGCCCCCGCCGCAGCTGGCAGCGTGGAGGTGAGTGCCCCCTGAGCTGCCCGGTCCACCACCCTCCTGCCCCTTTCCCCGGGGCCTGGGGTGCCGCGGGCCCTCCCGTCGGGGCTTGGCGGAGCTGAGTGCGGGGCCAGACAGCAAGAGGAAGGGGACTTCTGACTGCCCTCTGGTCAGCGCGGGCAGGAGAGGGCACCTCCTGCAAATCCTGCTGCCCTCCGCCCGCGTCATCCCTCCAGCCAGTGGGCAGCCGCCTTCCGTTTGCTACCTCGGGTTCCCCTCAACCCCGCAGCCCCGATGATCGTCTTCACTTGTAGTTCGGAACTCCCCACGTCCGCCAGCCCTACTCGACACCACCCGCATTTCAGAAACTTTGACTCCTGGTCTCATCACCTCGGATTTCTCCTGGTCCTACGGCCCCTGGTTACCTATCCACACCCCAGTCCTGCAGGCCGGGCCCGGGTCCGACGTGGCAGGCAGCTTGCGCGGCGGCCCCCGTGAGCTGCGAGGTGGCGCGGCTCCGTGGCCCGCGGGGCAGGATGACATTGCTTGGTTGGGGGGAGGTGGGGGCTGTGTGTTCGCCCCGGGCTCCGGAGGGCAAGGGAGGGTTTTGAGTACGTGCACTTGGGGGCAGGAGTTTTCTTATGCAACCGGTCTCTCGGACTTGGAGAGTACTCTTGGATTTGGGGGGCGGGCGGGGGCAGTCGGGTAACTTCAGGTCTCCCCTCCCCCTGCACCTGTCGGGCCTCTTCGGGATGGTGGGGAGGGGAGAATTTGCACGCTCGGAGCGGTGACGGAGGGACGACCGGGAGCCTTCCCCGCTGCCCTTGGTGTTGGGGGCGGGGGTGGGGGGCACCTGGTTTAGCTGCAGGGGCACTAATCCCCACGGGTCTGGCGAGCAAGTACTTGGTCCCGCCCTCCATCTAGCAAGTCTTCTGCCCCCACCCGCCAGCCCACTGCCCCCAAAACTCTACACCCGTAGCGGGTCCTGGGGAGGCCTAATGAGAAATGATGTGGATGGTTTACATTTTTGGGACTGTGTCCGGCCCCGGACGGAATACCAATTTATCCTGATAGTGTTGCAGGCAAGAAGGTGAAAGGTATTCCAGCCCTCTGGGGGGGACTGAGTCCCCGCCCTCACCTCCACCCCCAGCTGTGTCCCCCTCCCTAGCTTGTGCCCTCCCCTTCCCCGGACCACCTAGCACGAGTGGCCTCTCTCCTCGGTCTCCCACCCGAGCTCTGCCTTTGCCTCCAGCCCCTTCCCCATCTCTGTGGGTCTAGTCCCTAAGCTGGCTCGGGCCCCACACCCACCAGCTCCCTGCTCTTTGCCCCGCCCTCCAGCTCCCCAGTCCTAGTAAGTAGCTGGTCACTGATGAGGTTTGTAAGTGCAAGACCCTTAACCTCTCAGTCAGTGCCAGTAAAAGGGGAAGAATTTTACTTTCCTCCTTGAGGAGTAAATGAGGGCCTAGCACATGGCAGGTGGCGCAGGTCCGTGGTGAATGTGAATCCCTCACTCCCACCCTGGCTGAGACAAAATGCCCTTCCTCACCCCCCACAGATGCCTGAGACCTTGATCACTGCCAGCACTTTCCATTGCTGGTTCTGCCTGTGAAGACTAATGGGCCTCAAAAAATGAATTGCTTCTGCCATATAACCTAAGGGGCAAGGGAACTAATAGAAATGAGGCAGGCTACTTTAAAAGAAAGTCATCAGCTCCTATCACCTTTGGCAGCTCTAGCCCACGTGGTTGTGTGTGTGTGTGTGTGTGTGTGTGTGTGTGTGTGTGTGTGGTGGGGAAGGGCAGGAATGAGCTGGGGCTTGGTACTGCAGGGTTCCTAGTCTGGGACCCATCCAGCTTTTAAAATCAGATTTCACATAAAATTCTGAATTTTCAACTTTTAAAAAATCGTATCTGGCAATATCGAGTCATTATTTCTGCCTATCAACAACCAACTGGAATTGAACAGCGTATGCTCCCTTTAAATGGGGCATTTGCCCTTCGCTTCCTTCCCCCCTCACATACATGCACACATGCAATTTCCTTCCTATTTGTTGCTTGTACCCCTGGTCTAATAAACTCTTAGGTCCTTTTCAGAGTTGATTCTATCTGTACATATTTTTTCAAGTGTTTGAAACTCTTCCCATCCAGTGATGGGTGAGAGAGACCAGTGTCACTTGCTCCAGTGACATTCAGATCTAGACCCTCCTCCCCATTTCCTACCGTGTTTCCCCAAAAATAAGACCTAGCTGGACCATCAGCTCTAATGTGTCTTTTGGAGCAAAAATTAATATAAGACCCTGTCTTATTTTACTATAAGACCGGGTCTTGAATAGAATAGAATAGAATAGAATAGAATAGAATAGAATAGAATTAATATAATACTGGGTCTTATATTAATTTTTGCTCCAAACGACACAGTAGAGCTGATGGTCTGGCTAAGTCTTATTTTCAGGGAAACATGGTAGCTGAGATCCTGGTTCAATGGTGCTACGAGTGGGCGTGGGCCAGGACTTGGGTGAGCATGGCAAGAGCAGGCTGAAAGCTAAGACCTGGGAGGATTGGTGAGGAGTGGCAGGGAATTAGAGGGAAGTCGAGGAAGGCAGCTAACCTCTGCTGAGCACTAATCCTGAAGTGGCCGCTTCGCTTGGTGCAGGGCAGGCCCAGGGCGTGCCGAGGTGCGGAAGAGACCTTTTCTGTGCCAAGGACCCCAGAGGGGAGACCCGTCTCACAGACCCAGGGTTCAACACCAGGTGTTTCTCAGGTGGTCTTCTCCAGGGTCTGTCCAGTGTAAAGACTGATGGTACCCCGAGGATCTATCTGCCTGGGGTCCTCTGACCTCAGTTTGAGAAATGCTGCAATTAAAGGTTAACGCTCTCACTCTGAGGGATCACGCTGGGGTCCAGGTGATCAATGATACAGATAAATGCAACTATGGACATTGCATAACAATGCTCAGTGTTCAGATTCATATCTAGATGATAACAGAAACAGTTTATATTGCTTCTTAGATGACCATTGGAATGCGGCCACAAAGTGAAGTCTCCGTCATAGGAAATACAATGAACATTGTTGCGTCCTCGCTATGTGCCAAGCATCATTCTAAGCAGTTTCATGTATTAACTCACTGAAACTATAAAAAACAACAACGCCCTTGCAGATAAGGAAACTGAGGTTCTGATCCGATAAGCAATTAGCTCAAGGTAACAGCTAACAAGCAGGGGAGCCCACATTGGAAGCCAGGCAGTCTGACTCTGAAGTTTATGCCCTTGACTGTCATGCTCTATGGCAAACCTCTGAGACTATGTACTTGGGGCTAAAGACCCCAGTTTGATAAACTCAAGGTGATGGAAGTGTGTAGTGGGGGGTGGGGAGGAATGGGAAGGCTTTTGCAGGTCATACAGGGAGTACTAGAGGAGAAGGTAGGGGCTGGCAGCTCACAGGGCATTAAGGGTGGCTGGGGGCATCTTTGCTGGCTCCGGCCCCAGCGCCAGGTGGGATCCATCAGCCTCATGTAAACACTTCTCACAGGCAGCTTAACCACTTGAGTGTGTCTGGCCTTCAAAGCCGGTGGGAGAGGCTGAGGAGGGAGGTGCTGATATTCCCTGTGGAATCATGATTTATCTGCCATGCAGGTGGGCTCTTCTGGGGCCTCTCTGAGAGGCAAAAGGGGAGATGGTTGGGACAGGGGCTGGGAAGGGCACCTCTACTCCAGCAATTCAGATTTCTCATTCGTAAGCCAAAACTCGGCCAACTCAGAGCAAGCCTGTGAAATAGGCATATTTATCCCGGTCTTATAGATGAGGAGTCTGAGGGTCAGAGAGGCTAAGCAACTTGTCCAAAGGCATCTAACCAGTGGGTGGGAGGGAGATCCTTCCCTGGCATCTACAAAGCTTCCTGAAGGCTCCCTGTTTCCTCCTATCCCTGCGTGAGGGGACGTTGGTATTCAGCAATGCCTGGGCTGGCCTCTGCGGTGAGTGCATTCGATCTTGTGAGTGTGCACTGGGGTTCCATCCTCTGACTCCCAGGTTGGGCTCCAGCTTCCCGGACACATTTTGTTGGGGAAGGACTAGCTCCCCCTGCCCCCATCATCCAGCCAGCCATCCGGAGACCTGGCTCTCACTGGGCTGGGGATTATCCCCATTCTCTATGTCTCTGGCCAGAGCAGGCATAGCTGCCTCTTTTATCCCCTCACAAAGGCCAGGCCCACCAGGCCTGCTGTGTCAGAGTTTCTGTGGCCGGAGAAGCCTTACTTCCTTTTCTCCCTCCAAGCCCAGAGGGCTACGCAGAGTCTGCCAGCTTGTCAGGGGCCACTGCTCTAGCTCCAGGATAGGTGAAAGGCATAGGGGTGACGCAGCACTGGGAAGAGAAAGCTGAGGGGTCAGTCACAGAAGGACAGAGAGAGCTCCTCTTCAACAGACATGATATCACTGCAGCATGAGGTCTATAGTGTAGACCTAAAGAAGGATTTCCAGTTAGAACTGGCCAACATTGGGTAGGGATCAGCTGGTTCCCAATGATCCACAAGTTTAGTTTGAGGGTCCACCACATTCCAGCTGCTTGGGTAGCCAGCTCTAGTCCCAGGTTAGGGAATTCTGCAAGATAGGAAAAGGAACAGATTTCTTCTACGGAGGTGCCAGGTGGGCAACTTGTAATGTTCAAACATTCTGAGTTCTCATAGTCTCCTGGGCAGGAGACCACATGGCAGTATAGGAGGCATAAATTGGGGATACCCCATAGTACCCTGGAATTAATCATTCTCTCTCCTCCCACAACAGGTTGGGTTTTGGAGGTGTCCCTGCTGAAGTGACGAGTTCTCCCATGTGACATTCCCAAGTGCCTTTGAGGAAAGCTCTCTGGACCTCCTTATGGAGAAGTGGGCTCCCTACAACCACTCTGTCCCCACCTGAGGTTATGGTGGATTTGGGACGTGGCCCAGGCCTGGGCCTCCTGCTGTTGACCCAGCCCCGGAGGCGTTAGCAAGAGCCCTGCGCCATCCACTGCCCCAGAGACCACCCCTCCTACCAGGGGCCTAGAGCTGGCCAGTGACTATGCGGCTTGGGCTGTGTGTGGTGGCCCTGGTTCTGAGCTGGATGCATCTCTCTGCTGGCGGCCGGGGCATCAAAGGGAAGAGACAGAGGCGGAGTGAGTAACGACAGGGCAGGGCGAGGAGCCATGGGCGTGGGAGGGGGCCACCTGGGGACGGGCCTCGGTGGCTTCATTCTGTGGTGACCGTTGCCGAGCTCTACTTTGTCTATTACAGATGTGTAGATTGCTCAACAGATTGTCCTGTTTGTGGATTATCCAGTTTGTGGGTTAATTTGTTGAGAGTGCCCACCATGTAGATTCCTCACTTTGTCTATTTCCGCCTTTGAAGACTCTGCTTTCTATAGTAACCCCTCTGTCCTGAGGATCCAGTGTGTGGATTGTGCCCTTGGACATAACACCAGCTTTATGTGCTATCTGTGGAGATGTGTCCTGGCCCTGCCCCAGGGTGTTTGATTCCCTTTTTACTGACAGTTTAGGGCCCTTTCTTTTAGTGGTAGCTGACGTGCAACCCTTTTGGGACAGGAACTTTGCCCAGCTTGGTGGTCGCCACAAGTCTTCCCTGCCCAGATAATGGGGCAGGCGCCATGGGACAGGAGGCTCAGGAGACTGTCCACCCCTGTGGTTTTTAACCCTGTCCAGTGGGAAGCAAGGAGCTGCACTGGGGAGGAGGAGGGGTGAAGGGAAGGCAAGTGGGCAGGAGACAGGCCCTACCGCCCCTCCGACCAGAAAAACTTGGCTCCTCCCTGTTTTCTGTAAGATTCCATATAAGATCTCATTGAAAGAAAGAGTTCTCACAGCTTAAAATAAAATAAATCCTATCATTGTACAGATGGGGAAAGTGAAGCTAAGAAAGGGGAAGAGATGACAGGCCTACAGACACACAGTCCGTATTGTAACCCAGGTCTTCTGATTCCTGTGAGTCTAGTCTTCTTGAAAACAGCTTGATCGAGTTCAGGATGAACCTGTGCCCAGTGCCCCCACTGTCCCTCATAGAGCCCTGTCTTAGGTGCTCCCAAAATTTAGGTCCTCCAGCTTCTGCTTAAACTCTCCAGTGATGGGCGTTCTGTACCTGCTCATTATTTTGTGGGCGTGGCCAGTGCATGTGAGAGACACACGTAGGGAGTGGGGTGGAGGCCTGTGTTTACATCCGCCATCCGAGATGTCACACCCATAGGCAGGCAGCTCCTCTGAAGCCTGGTCCAGCCACCTCTTAGCTCACTTTTGAGGGCTGCAGACTGAGGCCTCCAGTAAAAGTTGAAAGGCAGCAGAGTTTGGTTGGGTCCCCACGGGAGCGGCCAAGGGCAGAACCCGGGGAGAGAAGCTCAGAGAACTGGTGAAGCTGAAAATCCCTGTCTTAACAAACAATTAGAGACGGTTAGGTTTAATCAGCAGCGAGGCCTTGGTTTTCCTCCCTTCTCATCTGTCGCCGCCAGTATTTTGGACTCCACCGGCCAGATGCGGTTTAGCGGTTTGTAATCAGTCTCCTCAATTTCCGAGATGAGACAGAGAGTATGAGAGGAACCACTCACACGTGCAGGTCCACACTCCACCTAAACCAGGGCCAGGAGACCTGTTGTTCTAAACTGTTGTACAAAAAGAGAACTGCTCTGGCCATCAGAAAGGGCCCAGTCCCAGCAATGGCCAATCGAATACAGTAATTTTGACAGTTTCTCTGCAGCCACACCCCACAGCCTTGGCAGCAATAACCCAGTGGTGTAAGTGACAGACATCCTTGGTGGTGAGATGTGAGATTGGGGTAAGGTGAGGGGGAAAGACTCCAGGTGCAGCGAGGGTCTAAGAGAGACATGGGCTCAGAGAGAGCTGAGGATGGTGGATGTTGCTAGGCAATACTTATTAAATAATAACCGTAAAGCTGCCAGTGTCATTGTATAGGAATATAGGTAGGCTTATGTGAGATGAGAGAGATATATAGTGAAAACTTGGTGAAATATCAAGCTACATGTTGACTTGGGGATGCATGTCATTGTTATATAAACAATGTGGGGACCATTTTGCCCTCGGGTGTCAGGGGAAGTGGGGGAGGGAAGAGAGAGGAGTGAGACAGCTGTGTGTGGCCTCCAGACCATGCGCTGTGTAGCCAGCGGGGCACAGGTAGCTTGCTAGGTATATGAGCCTCAGGTCTCTGGACTCTGTCCACCATCTTGTGACTGCGTGTTGGTAGAGCCACCAACGACCACCTGCTATAGCTCTGATCCGAAGCCACACATCAGTTCTGAGCCCAGAAATGGCTGATCTCGGGTGTGACTGATGGTCTCCCCCTCCATGGAGAGGGAGAAGTTGAGCACATAATTCCGTGGCTATGACTTATGAGCCCTGGCAGGGCGTCATTCTCCTCTTCCACTCACCGAGGACCCACCCTCACCCTGAGCACCCTCTTCACTCACCCTCACTGGCCCTCACCTTCTCCTGACTGCCTTCCTACCTGGATTTCCTGCCCTTCACCCGCCCTCACCTTCAGTGCCCCCTCCCTTTACCAAGACCCTTCTACAGGATTCCTGGGCCCCCTTGCTCAGTCTTACCCCGCCCCCCATGAAGCCCCCTTCCTTCACTAAACCCTGACTCCTCCAGAAGCCGGACCCCTTTTTTGGCCCTTCTCGCTGCACTGTTTTCCACCTGAAGTTTTTGTCCCCTTTCACACTGACTTGTAGAGTCTCCCCCCCCCCCAATTCATTTCTTGGGCTATTCCACAAACATCCATTTGGAATCTACAGAGGCTGGACCTGGGTCACAGAGATGAATCTTGAGGAGTCCCTGAGAAGGGCAGGGGAAGAGACAATTTCAATCTAGTGTCAAGTTGCGAGGAGGAAACAGGAAGCAACCTGAGGGTGGGGGAAGGGCTGGGAGGGCCCAGAGCCAGTGCCTCCTGAGTTGTTTTTAGAGCCCAGTAGGTGATCTCTTGGCAAAGGTGTAGGAGGTAGGGGAGGGGGAGGGCATTCAGGCCAAGGGACCAGCACGTGCACAGGTGTGGAGCTGGGCGGAGGCTGAGACTGTTTGCTCAGGAAATGGGGTACAGCTAGTAGCAGTAGCTGGAGAAATAGTTTCTAAGCAGAGTTCGGGGGAGCCTAGGGCTTTAACTGGGCCAGCTGTGCTCATGTCTGTTTCATACATGGAGAATCTTTTCTGTTGAAAGGAAGGGTTGTGCTGGTAAAATAAAAAGCCCAACACCCCAGAGGATAGAGCAGCCACAGCTGCCTGGGGCTGAGGGAGCATCCTGGGGGGACCACGCCACAGAGGTCAGATGGTGGACTGCTTTGTACGTGTCAGGCTGAGGAGTCTGTACTTGACCTGACTTGAGCTGTGGGTAATGAGGAGCCACGGAGAGGTTTCAATCAGAGACGCAGCATGTTCCAGCTGCAGGAAGGGGTGAGGGGAGGTGGCTTGAGGTGGGAGGCAAAAGGCCAGTTCAGTCTACTTGGGCCCAGGTGAGAAAGAGTGAAGGTCTAAACTAAGCTCCCAGTTGAGTTAAAGAATGCTAGAGCTTCCTGGGGGGCGTGCCCCAGGATGACCCTGGGCTACAGGAATAGACACATCAACTGGGAGAGTGTGAAGCCTGAGAAGGGCCCTTGCCTCACTGAGGTCTCATTCTCTGTCACCTCCCACCCCACTCCCACTAATTTAACTCAGGTCTCTTATTGAATCTAGTTCCTCAAAGGCTAGATACCAAGGTCATCCCTCTTCTGGGTCCTGGCGAGTTCCTCTCTACCCCTCATTGACCTTCACCCAATCCACCCCAAGCCCCCATTCCTATCCAATCCCTCTCCCCAGACTCTATCAAACACACAGTGAGCTTCATCTGTGTACCCTCTTCCCGAGCCTCTGCCTCACTCACCACATCTTCAGCCCTACATTCTGGGGGGAATCCCCATCCCTTTGTGGGGCCTCACCCCTTCACTGGCTACCATTCAGAAATAAGATAGGCTCCGCCTTCCAAAGCTCTTTCTAGTGGGAGGAAAAGATATATTAGCAGTGAAGAATGACACATGTTGATGTCTACCACAATGGATTCAAGTACTGGGGGTGTGGGAACACAGAGATATAGTCCATTCAGTTTCTGCAGGGAGGTGAGATCAGGGAAGACTTCCTAGAGGAGGTAACTTTAGTGCTGAGGCTTGAAGAAGTTAGTCAGGCTCAGGAGGAGGCAGAGAGTGTTCCAGGTAGAAGGACCAACTTGTATAAAGAAATAGAGTTGTGAAGTAGTGTGATGTGCCCAGAGAAACAAAAATAGTTCCATATTGCTTAAGGGCAGTGTTGCGAGACGAGGCAGGTGGGATCTGCTCATGGGAACTTTTTAGGACAGGTGGAGGAACTGAGTCTTAATTCTGCAGGCCTAGGGAACTATGGATGGATTTTAGGCAGGGGTGTGACACCTTCAAAGTTTTGGTTTTAGAAAGATCCCTGGAGATGAGAAGGTTGGGGAACTGTGAGAAATCAAGTCCCTTTAAGAGGAGGGACTATGGCCAGAAGCCAGTCTTCAGGGAGACAGGGGCTCTAAGCTACCCTGGGGCAAGGCCTGATTACAGTAATATCAACCTGAAGGGTTTTGGACAAGGATGGAGCAGGAGGAGAAGCAACAGAGAAATCGAGGAGGCCACAGCCTTGCCTTCCTGGCTCAGTGAAGTGGGCTTCCCTCAGTGCTTGGGAGCCGGGGGAGAAGGCAGGGTGGTTAGGGAGGGCTGAGCTGTGTGAGGGGGATGTGTGAGGAAGTTGGGAAGGAGGCTCCATCCCCTCTCTGAGCCCTTCTGCACACACACACACACACACACACACACACATATACACACAGGCACACACAGGCACACATATACATACACCCACACATGTACACCCCCCCCCACACACACACACACTGAGCCAGCTTCCTTGGCCATGCTATAGCCTTGCAGGGCTGCTCCCCTGCACACTTTCCCCCACCCTCACCGCCATCATAGGCACAGGAGCCTCAGGGAGCCTGTCAAACTGTGAATCTGACCATGCCCTTCTGTAGTCCCTTTGCCAATAGAATAAAGTCCTAGTTTCCATTCCGTGGAGGCTCGAGGACATTCAGATCCTTTGCACAGGCTGCCTCCTGACGGGCGCACCCTCTTCACCTAGCCGGCTAGGTAAGGGAGTGCCCTCATTGCTCCTCCATTCACCGCAGCGCACAGCCACCTGCTTCCCACACTCCTAGGTGGGCCTGTGTTGCTGTACTTCCACATTCCCCGCTCCTAACACAGCTCTGGGCATGTGTTAGATGTGCAGTAAACGTCCACAGAATGAACGAGTCTTGGCTTTTCCCTTTAAATCATTATGCAACACCCACTATCTTCCTTGGACGCACACACAGAGCCTCCCTACCCTCTGGCTCTCCATCCCCTCCCTGCCCATCCATTTGCCTTGCTAAGCTGAGAACACCCTTCGGTTCTTAACCCCCTTGAGAAGCATCCTTTTCCTCATTGAAGTAACCCCTGCTAATCACGTAACCCCTCTCCTCCTTCAGAGCCCCAAAACCTCATGGAGCTCAACCCCCTAGTCCCTTGTCCTGGATCCTGACCTCAAGCCCAAGGCCAGTCCTACCACCTGAGCTCTGTGTCTGGACCTTCCCCATCCTCAGGCCTTTAGCCTACCTCTGGTCTTGTGGTCATAGTTCTGCTCCCAGCTGGTCTCTTCCCTCTCTCTTTCTATGTTCTTGGACCCTCTCTGTCCCTCTCGCTTTACTCCCACGTCGAGCCTTTCTGCTCTTCAGTGCACTGTGGGTTGGCTTTCACCCCTGCCACTCCACCAAAACTGCCCTTGTCAAGGTCACCTCCTAAGGCAAGCCTCCCAGATTCGCCTCAGAGCTCACTGGCCGTGATCTCCTCTCCGCCCTGGTCCCTGTGGTCTCTCCAACAGTTTCTATTCCCTCTCTCTCTCAGTCCCCTCCCACCTTTCTATGATTCCTTCTCAGCTTCTCTCTGCACCCCTCTTCCTCTGCTTGTCTGTGGACTGTGAGTATTGCCCAGGCCTCAGCCCTTGGCCCTCTTCTCCAGCTGCACAGCTTCTGCCCGGGATGCTTCTCCTCCCGCGGATTTAACCACAATGACAGCGACCAGAATGGATCCCTGAGTTCTCTCCCCCTTTCCACAGCTGGTTTCCTGAAATGAGATGGCCTTCTTTCCTCACCTTACTTTTCCTGCTTAACTACTGCCCCTGCTCTCCACCCCCACCCAGAGTACCAACCACCTGTTTCTTGCTGTTCTTTACATGACACCTGAGCAGCATTTGCCATGTGATGCCTCCTTCCCCTGTTGAGTACACTCTTCTCTTGGCTTCCATGATGCCATATGCTTGTGAGTGTCCCCTCTCCGTCTGGTTGCTCCTTCTCAGCCTCTAAGCTAGCCTTCCGTTTTTTGTCCTTCTCTTAAATTTCTAATTCCTAGTCTCACTCTCTTCACCCGTTGTCCTTGCCATCTCAGGGACCTCCATGCCTTTGACGACTATTTATATGTTAAGGACTCCATGTCTCCGTCTCCAGCCTAAATGTTTCTCTTGAGTTCCAGACCCACAGGTTCAACTGCCTAACAGACACCTTCCCCTGGGTATCCCACAGAAACCACAACCTCAACAATCTAAAACTCAACTACTCATCATATCCGCACCCAAACCTGCTCCTCCTCAGTGAAGAGCCCACAGCTATCCTGTCACCCAAGCCCAGCACCTCCACGCCATCCTCAGTTGTTCTTTCCTGACATCACCTTGTCTTGTCTGGCCTGCATATCTCGTGTGTCTTCTCCCTTCCATCCAACCCATTCTCTCCACAGCAGTGATCTTCCTAAAATGGAATCCTGACCATGGCTCTTAGTTTAAACCCACAGTGCTTGCTCGTTGTCCAAACTCCTCCATGTGCACTTAAGACCCTTCCTCGTCTGGGCCCTGTTTCCCTCTCCAGCTTCAGGTCTAACCGCGGACTCCAGATTCCAGCTACGCTGAACTAATTTCAGACGCCCATGTGTGCCATACTTTTTCTTGTTGTGTCACTGACAGATCTGAAGGAAAATGCACTCCGAGATTTGTTGTTGGTTGAATGGGAGGCAGGCCGCAGCATTCTGAGAAGGCTTTTTGCAAGTCTGTCCTTAACAAAAGTGATAAGGAAGGAAAAAATGATGATGGACATAGCTGTAGAGGCTGCAAATGGGACACCTGGATGACTTCAGTTATTGAAACCAAGGCAAAAACCAAGAGGGAGCATTCATTTCCACAATGAATTAAGTGAAATCCTTTAGTAATAGAGGATTTAATATCTTTGAAGTAGAAATGGTACCTAATATCCGCAGTGATTTATTAATTTGTAATATAGCTGCATAAAGGCCCCAAGTGGAAAAATAATCCCAAGGGCTCTCTCATGACTCCAATATAACATTTGGAATAATTTTCCTCTCATAATAATTAAACCAACAAGAACAATATTAATTTTTCAATGTATTGATTGATTAAATAACGTTGACTCTATACAAATAAATTCTAAACTTAAAAAAAATCAGTCTAGCCCTGCCTGTCACTGTCCATGTCAACTCACATTGTCCCATCACTGGCCTTCAAACCCTCTTCTCTCTGCCCGGAACACATACTGGCTGTGAAGCCTTGTTCACGTCATTTAATTTCTCCATTTCCTTATCTGTAAAAATGAGGATTAAAAAGAAAATAATAATACCTACCTCGTGGGTTGTAAGGCTTAAATGAGTCAATACCTCTAAAGCACTGGGAGCTGCCACCGAACGAGTGTTGGACACTTCGTAATCAGCTGCCATTATTATGATTGTGATTTTGTTGTTGTTGCATTTGTTATTCTCTTTTTCCCTCTGCTCACCTTCCAACCTCTTCCTCATTCTCCTGCAATCAGGGCCCCTTCCTGGAGCAGGTGTTCCTCCCACAGCATCCTCATCTCCCTTTCTGGGGGCGGGGGAGGCACACAAGATGCAGTGTTTTGCCCGGGGTCACAGGTTGGGGATTTGACTCCAGGTCCAGTGACTCTGAAGCCTGAGCTCTGGGCCCTGCGTGATCTCCTGCCATCTCTGTTCCGATTCCCCCAGCTCCCTGCCTCCCACCTGTATCTATAGTTTCTCACTGCCTGGCTCCTCCTAAGGGACTCATACTACTCTCCTTCACCTCTTTACTTCTCAACTTGCTTTTCTTCCCAGGGGCCTCTTTCAGGGACTGGCCTCCCTGTTCACCCGTACCTGGGGCCAGAATGCTGGGACTCGCCCCAGACTCCTCCCCTCCTACCGGTCACCGTGGCATGCTGATCGTATTCTCTAAGCATCTCTGAAGTCTTTTTCTCTCCATCTCCACTGAACCGAATTTTAAGACTTTCTCACCGGGATGATCTGATGGTCAGTTTCCTTCCACATGGTCCTTCAGTCTCTGGGCTCCATCCAGGCTGTCAGAAGCACCTTTCCAACATGTCAATCAGACCAGGTCTTGCTCCAGCTTAAAACTTGCCAGTGGCTCCCTGTCAGCTAATCAGCTCTCAGAAAGATCCCAAGAAAACTCTGTAAAACAAGGGTTCTGTGGCCAAATGTTTGGGAAATGCAACTCTCTGTCCCCGTCTTGGAGAGGCACTCAGCAGAGGAGCATAAGAAAGGGTGTAAGAAGTAAAGAATCCTGTTCCACTTGTTGGACCCTGTGGTTCTCAGTCTTCCCTGATTCAGTGACCTTTTCTCCACGGTCCCCTCGGAACATGGAGGGGAATCATGTTCCAGGGAATATTCTTGGGGAAATGCAGCCTGGCAGGATCAAGTACGAGTTGCTTAGCGTGATATTAGAGGCTCCTCAGGACAGGACTCCGTATCTTTCACCACTTTCCTCCTACCCCTCTTGTCTGCTCCCCCAAATTATCTGCTATTCCCCTTGGGTTGATTTACACCTCTGTGGTCCTGCTCCTCGGGGGCCCTTATCTCTATTTCCTAATGGACAAATCTCTACTAACGTCTCAAGAGTTCACCCAAATGGCACCTCTTCTGTGACTCTTCCCCTCTCTTCTTTTTGGGTCCATGATTGCTTGGTCCTGTGATTGAGCATTGCCTGTTCACGGGTCTGTCTGCACCACTGGAAGATCAGTGACGGGGTGAGGCCTCTTGTCCCCAGCGCTCACTGGGCAAGGGGTACCTAGGAGGGGCTCAGTGGGGGTTGGTTCAACAAGTGGCTGAGGGACGGAGATGGAAGCTCTGAGACATGCTGTGGCTGGAGATCACACTGTCTCAGAGGCGGGTTCTAAGCCAGGGTTTCTCAGCCTGAGCACCACCAACGGTTTGAACCTGATAATTTGTTGTGGGGCTGGCCACATGCACTGTAGGCTGTGTAGGGGAATTTTTGGCCTCTCTTCCCCAGATGCCAGTCGCAACTCCAGTCTCCAGTAGGACAAATGTTCCCTGGGGAGCAAAATTGTCTCTGGTTACGACCACTGTTCTAGACATGGGTTTCTTCCCATTGTCTTCCTGTCTCTGAGCAGGTAGCCTATTATCCCTCTTGTCCTTAAAACTTCCTCAAGGATTAAAACAAAATCCCTACTTCCACACCTGAGGCTGAGCTCTTCTTCCTCGGGAAAGGGTACGAGGAGGTTCCATGAAGCCACTTCTGTGGCTTCTCTGGGGAGGGTGTTGCGAGCCTGGAGGGTGAGCTTGTGTTGTGCCTGGAGCTATGGAGGCGTTTAGGGTGGCTGGGAGCTCTGGCTTCAGGGTCTGTTCCCTTGAGAGGACACTGGGGAGGTTTATTTATAAAGCAACCTTGCAGAGAGCTGCCAGCCTGGCCTGGGCTTTCTGAGAAGCACGTTCATTCTGTAGAAGGAAACTCCCATCTGCTCACTTCCCATCATTGTGGGAGCCTGGGAAAGAGACGTCTCTCCTCCAGCCACATTGTCACCCCTGTTCCACACTTGCAGTCAGCGCCGAGGGGAATCAGGCCTGCACCAAAGGCTGTGAGCTCTGCTCCGAGGTCAACGGCTGCCTCAAGTGCTCGCCTAAGCTGTTCATCCTGCTCGAGAGGAACGACATTCGCCAGGTGGGCGTCTGCCTGCCGTCCTGCCCTCCTGGATACTTCGATGCCCGCAACCCCGACATGAACAAGTGCATCAGTGAGTGTGGGCAGGGGGCACAAGGGCACCGGAGGCTCTGGATCCTGGGGGAGGGAGTTGGAACTGTCGGTAGCCAGCAAGAGGATTGGGGGACCCCGAGGATGGGCGATAGGAATTCTGATTCAAGTATGTGGCCGCGGCCAGACATCTCCTTCAATATCCCCTCCACATTTCCAGCTCAGTGTGTTCATATCAGAACGGCATCTCCTCCCTCCAGACCTGCACCAACCTGTATTCCCACAGATCCCGGTGTCCCAGGCCATCACCCAAACCATAGACCTGATAGCCAGCCTCTCATGTGTGCCATCTCCCACACATCCAATAGCTGAATCGTACCTGCTCCATCTCCCGTCTATCCCCCTGCCATTGCCTTACCCAGGCTCCCGTTGCCTCTCTCCTGGACGATGGCAATAGTCTGTTTATGTGTCTTCCAACCCTCATCTGATTCCCTTCAATCTCCCCTCCACACTGCAGCCAGAAAGATGCTTCTGAGACACACAACCTATCCCATCATACTTCTGCTTAAAAACCACCACTGGCTCTACTGACTGCAGAGGAATTCAAGCCCCAGGGAGCCTGCTCTCTCCCTCCTTCTCACTCTGTTCCTCTCCCATATAACAACTGTTTCATGTGCTTCAAGGCATGTACTGTCATACTTCCATCCCGCCTTAGCTGTGACATCCTGGGGGACATGCTGTGAACACAGTCCCACGAGCAAAGCCTGCGCTCCCTCCCATTTGTTCAGGGCACTGAAGTTTGCAATGCGTTTCCAGATCTCCTGTCAGTTGAGCTCACAACACCCTTTGGAGGGAGACAGTGAGGCCTGGAGGGACAACGACTGGGGTTCTACTCTCAGCTCTGCTACCTATTTGGTGTGTGACTTTGGGCATGTTACAACCTCTCAAAACCTCACCTTTAAAATAAGAGTACTAGTTTTTACCCCTGGGGTTGTTGTGAGAGGCATGTGTAAAGCCCTTTCTGTCTGGTACTCAATAAATGCTAACTGCTATTGTTCTATTTCACCTGCAACCAAAACCAGGAATCAGAGCATGAGAGAAGGAAGGAGGGAGAGAGAAGCTGAGATAAAGCCACAGAGGCTAGGAGGCACAGAGGAGGGTGCGGTGGGGTGGAGAGCTTGTGAGGTTGGAGGTAGGACCCTGGGGCTGCCCGCTTGGTCCTCAGGGTATTTGGGATGGGGAGTTCCTGGCTGTGCCTGCTCCTGGGAACCTGGCAGCCCAGGCTCCAGGTGCCAGAGACTGGGAAGGAGTTAGCCCCGCCCACAATCAGGGAAGGGAGAGATTGTGAAAGACCCTGCCTGCTTCTCCAACCCTGCAACCCACCCTCCCCCACTTCCCCAGAGGAAAGAGAGCTGGCAGTAGGTGATCAGGGAGGGACCCAAGAGCCTAACCAAGGCGGTTCCTGGAACTCACTTGCAGAGGGAGAGGAATTTGCCCTGGGATTGTTTCCCCCTCCTCCAAACTGATTCTTTTTACCTGGTTGGAAGAGATCCCGGGTTTGGGGTGTTGTGGATACCCAACAATGGGGGCAGAGGGAGCCACACAGCCACAATCAGAGGGTCACTGTATCCCTGGGATGCCATGAGAGGCTAGGACCCTCCTTGATCCCAGAAGGCCCTGCCCTCCTCCTCTGAAACTGGCTCTCTTGGGCCTCACCTCAGGGTCCAGGGTTTGGGTTGGAATTGGCTGACCCTGGTGAGTGGCCACATCAGCCTCCTCGCTCCCCTCCCCCGGCCCTGTCCTTGCCTTTCCCTCCATCCCAAGACTCCTCTCTTGCAGGTCCCAGCTCCAAGCCACTGTCCTGCTCTCAGTGTGGGTGGGCCTGGACTGGTGGGCGTTAAGATGGGGACGAGGGGAAGTGTCTATTCCAGGCTGAGCCAAATGCCCCCGCTTTGGTCCTCTCCTCAGAATGCAAGATTGAGCATTGCGAGGCCTGCTTCAGCCACAACTTCTGTACCAAGTGTAAGGAGAGCTTATACCTGCACAAGGGCCGCTGCTACCCAGACTGTCCCGAGGGCTCTGCAGCTGCCAATGGCACCACAGAGTGCAGCAGTCCTGGTAAGGCACCATGGGCACTGCGGGCAGAGGGTCCAGGATCCCAGGAGGAGGGTGGCCAGGGAGTGTGCGCTGGGCGCTGTCCAGAGAAAGCTTACCCCCCCACCCCCACCACCACGCTCTGGGGTTTCTCTCAGGGCTTTTCTGCCCTCAGGGCCTGAGCCCCAGGCAGAGAGCAGGTGGGAGAAGCTCCCCTGGGGTGTTCTGGGCCAGAGGAAGAGATGTGACCCCTTCTCTTCTTTTCTCTCCTTCCCTCGCTTCCTGCCAGCACACTGTGAAATGAGTGAGTGGTCCCCATGGGGGCCCTGCTCTAAGAAGAAGAGGCGCTGTGGTTTCCGGAGGGGTTCTGAGGAGCGGACACGGAGGGTGCTCCATGCCCCAGGGGGGGACCATGCCATCTGCTCTGACACCAAGGAGATGAGGAGATGTACAGTGCGGAGGACACCCTGTCCTGAGGGTGAGCTGCAACCCCTGCCTCCCTGGGGCCGGGGGTCGGGCACAGCCATGGCGGTGACCACCTCTGCTGCCTGCCTGCTGCCCGGGAGAGGGTCCCAGGCCAGGGACAAGTGGGGAGCCCCCAACTCAAGACCCCACATTGTGCAAACCAGTGCCAGGTGCTTTCAGAGACCCAGAAGTCCGTGTGGTGAGAGCTGGAAACTTGTGTCCACATCCTTCCAGTTCCTCTGTTTCTTCTGAGCCTGCAGATGTGGGCACTGGAAGGGCCCTCAGAGGTCAGACAGGGTGTGGAAGGGGTGCTATGACCCAGCGAGGTGCAGTGATTTGACTAAGGTCACTCAGCCTACAGTTGCTGATGTGGCTGATGGCCCCAGAGGGGGCTGGGGACCATCCTACCTGTCCTGAAAGCTGCACTGAACATCTTGACCCATTGGGGCGCAAGGTTCAAGGAAGACATGAGGAACAGGGGGGTGTCTGGTCCGTTGAGGGGTAGAAGGTACAAAGGCTCTTGGGACCCCCTCTCAGTTCCCATGTTGCAGGGTCCTCTGAAGTGGCTGATGGCCAGAGGAGGCCTTCAGAAGACCCCGACTGCGTAAAGGCAGCATATCCAGCCTCTTCCCTGCCTCCCCCTGCCCAGCCTCCTCAGCACTCCCCTCCCAGGGCCGTTGGCCATGCCCGGGCTTGCGGGAGGACATCCTTTGTTGACTCTTCCTGCTATTGGGTTGCAGGGCAGAAGAGGCGGAAGGGAGGCCAGGGCCGGCGGGAGAATGCCAACAGGAACCCGAGCAGAAAGGAGAGCAAGGAGGCAGGCACAGGCTCTCGGAGACGCAAGGGCCAGCAACAGCCACCGCAGCAAGGGACAGTGGGGCCACTCACATCTGCAGGGCCCACCTAGGGACACTCTTCAGCCTCCAGGCCCATGAAGAAAGAGTCCAGCACTGCTCTGTGTGACGGAAGCTTTACGGAACTGGAGTACACACACTCCACATACGAGGCACAGACTCCGTGTCCAAACATGCAGCCAACATACATGCACACATGTGCGTGTGCGCACATGCACACACACATACAACACACACACTCTAGGCCACTGGAAGACACTTCTATCCCTCGGACATCATGATGTAAACAGGGCGGGGATGAAGAGGTCATCTCTGCCTGGCAGAGGGCTCAGCAGCGCCCACTTGGTTTGCGATGCTAACAGTGGATTGGTACACAACACTGCCCAGCATCCAGGCCCAAACTTTTGCAGAGTGTTGCCTTCTGGAGGAGCTGATAGGATTGGCCCAGAGTGGCAGACAGAAGCCAAAGCGTGGGGACTGCTCAGCATTTCCAGCTGTGTGACTTTTTCATTGGAGAGTATTGTTACACATCCATGATCCATATCAGGGCTGCCCGGCTCTGAAAACTGCTTAAAGGTTTATTTCAAATTAAAAACAAAACCCAAATGACAACAGTAGCCACAGGAACCACATTCTTTTCAGGGTACAGGAATTGGGGGGGGTGCATGGGAGCGGGAAGGGATGCAGCTGAAGTTTAAGAGACCCCTAACGTCCTCCCGGACAGAGTAGGACAAAAACTTTGCGGATACTCAGAATGGTAACCAGCTTCCCTATACCCAGAGTGTGGTCTGCGGCCCTGCATTAGTGTCATCACTGGGCAGCTTGTTAGAAATGAGACTCTCAGGCCCCATCCCAGACCTGGTGAAACAGTCTGTATTTAACAAGGTTCCAGGTGACTGACACGTGCATTCACATTTGAGAAGCACCGCTCTAATTACCTACCTCTAAGGATGAAGGGATTTTTGTCAGCTGTAGAGGAAGACTTTCCATCTGGGAGAGGTAGAATCTCCATACTGAATGGTACTCCTAGGACGAGGGAGTGCTCTGAGATAGTTGGTGACAGTCGGACCCAGAGGCAGCACAGTGGATGGAATCACCTCTGATGGCGTTCAGAAGTGTCCACTGGCAGCCATCTGTGCACCAGACTCTGGACTAAGTGTTTGGTTTCCAGTGGGGAGCCAACCATGGGCTTTGTCCCCGTGGAGCTTAGAGTTTGCTGGGGGTGACAGGTGTGAGTCAAGTCATCATTCAAATAAATGTGTAATTACAAGTGGGCAGAGTTAAGGGCAGGCAACCACTGTCACAGACACATAGCAATGAAAGTAAATAAAGTGAATAAAAGTCAAAGACTTTATCTCAGGGAAGCTTTTTGGAGGAGGTGATATTTGAGCCAAGCTCTGAAGGACAAGCAGAAGGCGTTAAGACAAAGAGAAGGAATGGCATTCTAATCCAGTGCTGTCCAATAGAAATATAACATGAGCCATTTATGTAATTTAATGTTTTCTAGTAGCCACATTTAAAGAGTAAAAAGAAATAGTGAAGTTAATTTTAATTGTATCTTTTTTTAACCAAACATGCAAAATGTACATCTTTTTAAATATGTAATCAATATAAAAAATTAACAAGATCTTTTACATTTTTTTGAAACTAACTCTTCAACATTCTGTGTGTATTTTTACACTTTATAGCATATCTTAATTTAGACACTAAACTTTCACCAGAAATACTTGAGCTGTGTGTAGGTTTCATAAAAATTAAAGTTGAAAAGTAGATTCACAAACTCAAGTTGTTTCAAGAAGAGGTAAACTTGCCAATAACCAAATTGAGCATGTTTTGAATTTTAAATTTAATTAATTAATATTAAAGAACATTAACAATTCATTTCTTCGGTTGCACTAGACATATTTTAAGTGCTCACCAGCCACCTGCGGCTAGTGGCTACTATACTGGACAGCATAGCTTTCAACAGAGGGCATAGCACATGCAAATGTCCTGTGGCAGAAGGGAGCTTGGTGTTGAAGGAACTAAAAGAGGCCACGATAACTGGGAGGCCTGGAACGCATGTGAGGGGAGACAACCCCAGAAAGGTCGCCTGGAGTTGTCTTTATTCTTAGAGCCAGGAGAAGCTGCTAAAGGGTTTTTTAAGCTGCAGGCCAACATGGTCAGATTTGTATTTCACAAAGATTATGCTGGCTGTAGTGTAGAAAAGAGATTGAAGGGAAGATGGTTAGGAGGCTGTTGCTGTCATCCAGGTGAGAGGGGTCAAAGGCTTGGGCTAGGGTGGCGGCAGTGGAAATGGGGAGACGTCTAAAGGTACTTGAAGAATAAAGTTGGCAGAGTTTAGTGATAAACTGGACATGGGAGAGGGAGGTGTCAAGGACAAAGTCCCCGTTTCTGGCTTGAACACCTAGGCAGATGATGGTGCTGTCTTCTGAGCTGGGGAATCCATGAGGAAGATCAGTTGAGGAGGAGAAGGGAGAACATAAGTTTGGTTTTGACCAGGTTGAGTCCAAGGTCCCTCTGAGACAACCTGGTGAAGATGGCGAGTAGCCTTTGTGTAGACACAAACACAGGTGTAGAGTGCACAAGGGAAGCCTGTGCTGGAATAGAAACGGGGACAGAGCAGGTGATTGAGGCTCTGGGTTTGGAAGAGGTTGAGTAAAACGAGTACAGGGTAGCGAGAGGGCTGAGGACTCAGGGTGGGGATGGGGAGGGGTGGGGGCTCAGGATAGCTCTGTGGCCCAGCACGTATGACAGGAAGGAAGATCAGTGAGCAAAGGAGGCAGAGACAGAGCAGGCGAGAGGAAAACCAAGGCAGTGTCAGGGCCCAGAAGCCAGCAAGCAGGAGGGGAGATCGAGACCAAGTAGATGAGGACAGGAAATCGAGCACTGGGCTTCTCACACGTGTGCCGATGGGAACCTCAGCAAGAGCTGTTTGGGGAAGGTGAGGGAGGCAGGAAGCAGGGCAGACAGTTTCTTCAGGAAGTTTAGCTGAGCAAAAAGAGGAGAGAAATAGGAAAGGGGCTAGAAAGATGTGGAGTCAAGAGAGAGTCTTTTTTTTCCCTAGGCGAGGAAGATTTGAAAATGTTTAAAACCTGCTGCGAAGGGTCCAGTTAAGAGAAAGAGGATGAATACATAGGACAGAGAATGGGGAAATCAGTAGTGGAAGGCTCTGGGGGGAGGGACAGCTTTACAGAAGCAAGGAGAGTGTGCGGCAGGTGTAGGAAGGCTGGGGGCTTGGAAGGTGGGGCATCTCAGGTTCGTGTGCCTGATACACTGGGCACTGGGGCTCATCCCACCAAAACTTGAGTCCCTTCACTGGGTGGTCACCGGCTGCCCATGGCCATCTCTGGTTTTGGTCTCTCTGCCTTTGCCACTCCCTATTTCTCTGACTCTGTCCCCTTTTCTGTCTCTCAGTTTGTCACCCTTTGTCTGTTCTCACCTCAACCTCTGATTCTATTTGTATGCACCATTGTTTCTCTGTTTTTCTGTCTCTTTTCTGGGTATTAATCCTCAATCGCTGTGTGTGTTAGGTGGCTCTGGCTCTGATTTGTCCCAATCTCTCATGTTCTTAGGTCCTCGCTACTCAGAGTATGGCCTAAAATCAGCCACCTCAGTCTCATTGGGGAGCTTAATACAGAACGCAGAATCCGAGGCCTCTCCCAGACTAAAGAGTCTGAATCTGCCTTAGAGTCGATCCCCCAGGTAATTCATGTTCATGATAAATGTTTGAGAAGCATTGCCTTAATCTTTCCTCTAAAACAACATCAAAACAAAAATCCAGCATCTTAGTGACATAGAATGATCTGGATCCTGCTGTATCTCCTGCGTCACCTTGGCATTCAGCTTCTCTGCATCACCTCCTCGAGCCTCCTAAAGCTGCGCCTGAAGCCCTAGGCAGCTCAGGGAAGGGACATTCTGAGCTTCCATGTCTGCAGAACTACCGGTGGGAAGGGATTCTCCTGACACCGATATGCTGGGTGCTTCCAGGTGTGATCCCAGAGCGTCCCTGAAAACAGCCCCACCTGGACTTGCTCCGGTCTGTCTCAACTTTCTTCCTGCTGGAGTTGGGGTATGAGTTTCAAGATGGGGAGCCATTACCTCCTCACAGCCCTGGAAGCAGCCCACCTTGAGGCCAGAGACCATAAGGATTGACCAGAAGTCACAGGTGCTTTTCCGAGTGAGCGGGGTGCTGGAGCGAGGGAGTCATGTCAAGATTCCTACCCCTGCTTCCAGGTTTAGGCAACAGCAGCACATGATTTGTATGTGGCTGTTATCTGCTCCCATCGCCATTTGGAAAATGTTAGCTTTTCCTCTACAGGGTCACAGACTTGTCCAGACTAACACATTTCTGGCCACTTTACTCAGTGCTGGCTCTGGTATGTGTCAGACCAAGTCTCCAGAGAATGGATTTATTTTCCATGTCAATATTTTGGGTGATGGGGTTGTGTTTTCTGGTTTTGTTTTTCTAAGTATTTGTCCCCCTCTGGTTTGTTTGGTTTCGTTTGGTTTAGAAAGACTGAGAGGGAATTTAGGAAAAGGGTCAGCTTCCTGGGCCCTGAGTCAAGTCCTGACACAGAGCCAGTAATCAGGTGCTTCCTTTTATGCCCCTGATGCTTCCAGCTGTGGTCCAGACCAGACTGAAACAGACAACAGGTGGAAACCCTGATAAAAGATAGTGAAGAAGGAAAACAACAACAACCAGAGAGAACAGGTTCCATTTTGAAAGTGGATCCATTGCAAAGGGCCTGGAGGACTGTCTGGCTTGTAAGAGTAAGATGGAACAAAAGCCTAGTTGTAGGGAGCAGAGATCTGAAGATTAGACGCCTCGGGGCTGCTGCAGCCGAGCATACCACAGTTGGGTGCACCTGCTTTGGTGTGGCAAACCTCCTGGCTCTCTGGAGAGAAAGAGCTGACAGCAGGGTGAAGGATAAACAGGTTTTGGCCTGGGGCTTAGCTGGGGCTCCTTCAGCATCCCATAGAGTCTGGATGAACTGCCATTGATGGAGGTGGTGGGACAGCTATTAAACGTGGGCCTGCTTTCTCGGGCATCTCCAGCTTACCAGGCTGGTGGTAAGAAGGATAACAGACCCAGGTCAGTAGTTGGAGAAGGTGGCTTGGGCCCTACCCTAGAGCCTTCCAGAACTTAAGTAGGAAATTGCGAAACAGGGCTACATTTTGAAAGAGAAAGTATGTGAAATATGGTTCCTCCCTCGCTTGTCCGCTCTCCCGGAGCTTGGTTCGGGGAGGTGGGTGAGATGGGTTCCTGGCTGGACTCAGTGTGGTGTGAGAGAGAGGGCAGAGCCAAGCCCCCGAGGATCCCTCAGGCCATGCTGCAGCAGCTGCCAGCCTTTGGTTATTGATTATTGTTATTGGGATGCATTTTTTCCATCTGTTGAGCATCAGCCTAGCTCATGGAGAAGGCCGGTTCCTTCCTCTGGCTGAGATTCATCTCCTGAAAGGGCTGGCTTCTGAGGGCTCCCTCTGCAACCCAATATGTACCATGGGCTGCTGATTAAATACTTGGAATGTCCTCAGGTCGAGCCAGGCCTGTCCATAAAATGGGAGGCATTTTGGCAGTTCCAAGGCCCCTGGCACCCAGTCTTGGCACTGGCCCGGCTGTCTTCTTCAAGGAGCTGCGGTGGGCCTCCCGCCAGCATGCTTCCCTGGGAAACATCGAAGTGAGTTAAAGTCAACAATGAGTTCATCTCCAAAAGGAATAAGCCGGCAGCCTGCAGGGCAGGGGAATGGGAGGAGGGGGAACAGGGATTTGGGGGTAGTGGGGGGGTTAAGTGATGCTTGAACAGCCAGACCAGGTCCAAAGCCTGTCAAACAAGTTGGCAGCTCAAGAAACAAAGAAAAGTGCTCTCCCAGGCCAGCCGTGGAACACTCATTTGGCAAAGGTGGTGACAATGAGGGTGTCACAATCCCAGGGACCATGGGAAGTGTCCTCTCAAGGACTGGGAGCTGGAGCAAGACACCAACATGGAAAGAGGCTGGGGCAGTGGGTTTGGTAGATCTGGACCCTCTGGCTCTGCTAGCCCCAGGGTGGGCACATGAGGAGGCCATTTGGGCAATTCAACTTCACTGTCTTATCTCAGAGGATTCAAAGGGGCAGGTCTCAGGTGTCAAGGCCAAGTGAAGAGCAGTCTTACGATTGCAGAATCCAGCATTTTAATCTGAACATCTGTCATTAGATTTATCTCTGAGGGTTTTGCTTTTGGATAAATGGTTCCTGATTTGAGCCAGAGTCTCACTTCTGTGCTCGTGCCTGGAGCACGAGGAAACCACCTCCTAAAGGGCCTCAGACAGCCCTCAACTCGATCTAATGATGCTCTGAGAGACTGGGGAACCAACGGCAGAGCAAAGCCCTAAGTGAGTCTCTCTCTGGCACTGGCCTGAAGCCAGAGCCACCTCTCTTGGAGCCCCAAGTGGAGGAAGGGGAGCAACGCCTCCCCAGTGGATAGAAAAGCCTGATGATGGCCCAGCAGTTGCTTGTGTCAGTTAAGATACACATAATCCATCTGGTTCAGACTTCGAATCTGCCCAGGGGCTAGGAGACTGGCAACAACTGCCTTGAATATACACTTGGCCTTTCTCCCAATGGCAGGCCCGGTGCCGATTGACTCTGCTTGATTTTTCTTGTGCCCTCACATTCATTCTCGCAAGGTATTTTATTGAACGAGGTATTTGCCTACCACGCATATTTACAATTCTTTTCCTGCCACCAAACCAACAAAATGTCCACAGACATTGCATCTCAATTTCTCACAAACACATTCTCTTCGCATTCCCATGATTTACCCTTCTCCTATTTCCCTTTTTTTTTCTTTTTTTATTATTAGTTTCAGGTGTACAAAACAATAGTTAGGCATTTCACCCTCACAAAGTGATAACCCCTCCCCCATCCCTCTTTAAAACAACAACAAAAAACCTGCTTCATCTTTCTGGTCCTTCTGATTTTTCTCCATGTCAACTCACTTTGGTATTTCTGCTCAACTCCTGAGAACTTTTACAGCCCCCTCTCACTGCCATCCTTTGCTTTTGATGTGCGGCCGTAGGTTCTTCACAACCATAGCTTGCCTAGTCCACATTTCCCCACCCCCCCGCATATTTGACCATTTGCATTAGTCTTTTGTTATTATAGGCCTGACATTTGTTGAATGAATGAAAAACTTGAATGAATGAAAAGGTCCCCCTTGAATGGGTTTGCTCTCGTGTGACTCCTGGAGATCATACTTACTGACAGTGCCTATTCCTTTTTCCTTCTGGAAGCATCAAAGTTTATTAGAGCACTAGACCAAAAGCATCCTGACTTTGATCTTTTTGTCATTTGGCCACAACTGGGTGTGACAACCCAGCTTTCAGCATCGTCTCCGACCACTCCCATCCCCCCTCTCTTCTACTCTTCTACTCAGAACCACTCAATTATGCCCAATATGAAAGAGTTTTCACATTTCAGTGCCTTTGTCCAGGCTGTTTCCTCCTCCTAATACTCATGTTTCATACCCAGATCAAATCATTATGGGAAGGAGCAACCTCCCTGGCAGTTGCTCCCCCCTCTGTGTTTCTATGGACTGTCTATGAACCTTTGTCACATCTAAGTATGCTCCCAGGTGAATGTCAGCATCTAAGAGAAGGGGCTGTGGGATTCATGATCACACCCCCTGTCTTTTCCCAGGTCTCACGAAGCTGTGGGTGCAGTTGGAGACTCACTTATAATAACAGTGGCGAACACTTATATAGCACTTACACTACTAAGCCCTTTATCGGTATTGCCTTCCTTAATCCTCTCTCAGCACAGCCCTGTGAGGTGGATACTGTTGTTATGCCCATTTTACAGATGAGTACCCTGAGACCCAGAGAGGTGAAGGGATGTGACCAGGGGCACACAGCTAGTAAGTGGTGGAGCCGGGATTTGAACTCAGGTAGTTGGCTACACTCCCGCCTAGCTTTGTGAAAACTCACGTTTTGCATGTCCTTTCCCCACCTGCATGCCGTGATGTCCAGCCTGTTCAGAGTGTCACTCCTTTATTGGAAAGAGGAGGGGGATCCAGGGAATGGATTACATGTGTTGAAAAATAATGCCATAGGGACCTCACAGGTATCCAACAAGCCCTGCCTCTCCACTCCCGCCCTTCATCATATCCATTGCTCATGAAGCTGCTCAAGACTGACTGTCAGCATGTGGTGCCAGCTTCCGGCCATGGGAACTGCCTTGGAACGTTCCTGAAGCTGCCCACCCAGGTGCTGCCCTTGAAGACTCCAACGCACCAGAATCATGCTGGGCAAAACCAAGAGGCTCTTTTCTACCTGTATCAGGCTTTGCGTCAAAGTCACCAGAGGCAGTCTCACAAAGACTGGACCAAGAGGCTCTTTGGATTTCTGCCTGAAGCCCCCTTCCTCTTTGGTCTCGGGGGAAAAAAAATCCCGAGGACGGGAGAGGGGAGTGACTGACCCGTGCTGCTCCTCCCAGACCCCCTTTTTATCTCCACACTGGCTCCCTCTTCCCTCTCCCCAGGAAACTTAAACCTCGCCAGAGCGCCGCCTGCTGGTCCACTAAAGCATCAGCTACGCTCAGATGTGTGTAGTGGACCCGTCATTTGAACCCCCAGAACAAAAAACCCTAAGTGTACCTCCATATCAGGACATGTAACGTTCACTCTCAGAGGACAGTGGAAACTAGACGATGCCCTAATAGTCAGTTACACAGTTATTCAATGCGCAGAATACACACCAGAGCCCTAGGATGGAGTCGTGGTCAAGCTTTTTCTGTAAAGGGCCAGGGAGTAAATATTTCAGGCTTTGCGGGGCAACTACTCATCTCTGCCACTGTAGTGCAAAAGCATCCGTAGACCATATGTAAACAAATGGCGTGGCTGTGTTCCAATAAAACTTTATTTATAAACTCTGAAATTTGGATTTCATATCATCTTCACGTGTCATAAAATATTCTTATTTTGATTTTTCAACCATGTAAAAGCCATTCTTAGCTGGTGGACCATATAAAAACAGGCAGCTGATAGGATTTGGAGGGAGGAAGGGGTAGTTTACCTAGCCCTGCCCTTGGAGATAAAGTACTTGGTTTATGCCTGGTTCACTGGGTAGGTGGGGGGTGAGGGAGCACAGCAGAAACCTGAGTCCCCAGGTCTTGGGTATAGTGGCCAGGTATCCTGGGGATTCACCCAACTCTGGCCAGAAGCAACACTGACAATTCTAAAGTCTCTCAAATAGATGTGTAAAGCCCCGAGAAGATTCCTCCAACCTGGTTACACAGTAAGTTGGAAGGATTGCTTTCTCCTGAGATGAGGGAGTGGCAGACTTGTCTTTTTTCAATCAAGGCTCTAAAAAGTCACATAAATCAAGGTTTTCACCACTTCTTCATCTGCTGCTTAAGAAGGTATTTGTTCTGTCTTCCTTCCACACCTCAGCCTGAGTCCCTACTTGGGAAGTAAGATTTTGTTCCCAGGCTAGACTAGACCAGAGAAGGGAGCAAGATGGATGCAGGGGGCCGAGGAAAACCTTAGTGTCTTGCTGGGTAGAAGCTGCCTCTAGGGCAAGACTGACCTTCTGACAGACAGAGGGCCCCCTGACACATTGGTTTTGGGAGTTGACTTTTCAGATTCTTTAACGTGACATTATTCTTCTGGAAACAATCCAAGGGACCTGGTTAACATTTTTAAAAAGTGTTTTCTTAAGGAAAAGGGGGAGGTGGGGCAGGAGATGAGGGGGTAAAGAATTACACAAAGATTTAGTCTAACGGCTTAAAAATCAAAAGGATCGTTGGACAGATAGATATCAAGTGTAATAGGAAACACACTGATCCTGGGGAGATGATTTAATATGGGCCCTCCAGCCTCCTTGGAGCTTAAACAATTATCTACAATTTGGAATTATACTTTAAATTCCCACATTGGTGTGTACTCTGGATCTATTTCTCAGGACGCAGCCAGCAATCTTGAGTTATCTAAACCAGGCTGAAAATTAGAGGCCATTAATAGCATCTCATAAAAAACGGCTTCTCAGGTTTTTTTTAAGGGGAATGTGCTGAGGACCACCGGGATTCAATGATAGGAAGGAGCAAAATGCTGTTAGTTATTTTTCCAAAGCTTAATCTAGGGATCTTTTTGAAGAGCTCCTTACCCTGCCATGAGATGAAGGCCAAAACCAATACAGACTATGTTTTTCCCATTTAGAAATGGTGACCAGAAACATCATCCATGAAGATAGGTTCCCTGGAGTTCCCAGAGGTAAGGATCTTAGCTACTTTTCATAACCATCCGGACCACTAGTTTGCCATATCCTGGTCCCCCAAACCCCTAGGCATCCTAGACTGAAAACTGAGAGCAATTTGGCCCACAAAACTCCAATTTAATACACCTAAGTTTTCTTATATTCCCTTGTAAACTGTTGAGGTTGCATGAGCACGGACTCTATTTATTTTCTACAAACGAAACACAACAACAAAACCCTGAAAACATATTCCAAGTGCTTCCCTGTCCTTCCAGGGTCCCAGAACCTCTGCTTGCGGCTAGTAACTGTTTCACATTGAGCAGCAGCCACTCCAGGGGCCTAACTCTTGGCCCCAGCAGGCCGGGGTCAATTCATCATGGACTTGCCAGAGGAGAGCAGGAGACTGAAAAGAGAAGCCTCTGCTCTCAGTTCAATTGGGAAGGATAAACCAACAAGCTGGCACTAATTAAGAGCTAATGGCCTTACAATGGAGCATTGCCAAAGGATAACGACCCTCCAGCTGCAGCATAAATATCAAGGCATTTGGGGCAGAGCCAAGACATATATTTCCAGAGTGCATTAGACACTGCTGCAGCCTTCCTCACCGTGGTTCTGCTGAGAAAAACGAGAGGATTTAAGATAGGTGGGAAAGGAGCTGGGTCTTACTAGGACCACCATCTGGTCAGCTGGTCAGAAAGCCTCAGGGTGACTTTGAGAAAATACTTTGCTTTTCAGATCTCAAAGTTTTGTGTATACAAGAATCACAATACAAGCTCGTAAAAATGTGTATTCTCCGGGCCCCACCTTCAGAGGGTCTGATTTCATTACCTCTGGGGTGAAGCCCTGGAGTCTGCATTTTTAACCTGTTCCCCCAAATGATTCTGATGCCGGTGGTCCTCAGATCATACTTTGAAAAATGCAACTGTAGAAGTTGCTGCTCCTTGCTCATTAGACCCTAATGAAAAAGTTTTTACAGAATGAAGAAAAAAGTAAGGTTAGAGTCTCTGCTTCCTATGGAAACACCAGCCCATTCTTTCCTATCAGAACTTGGCAGGAGGCTGTTGCAGAAGGATAGAGAAGGATAGCATTTTCAGCCAGTTCCTGCTGGGGTCTTCCCATTCACACCAACCTGTGGTTCCTGCAAACAAGAGTTCAGGGAATGAGGTGCTAGCCATGGATCTGAGGAAAGGAGAAAGCAGCCCATCTCCACGGTGTGTAGCATGTCTGCAATACTTTCATACACTGTAACTGTTATGATCACGCTGCAATCTTTCAGAGTAGTTAATATGTCTGTTTTAAAGCTGAGGAATTACAGGCCTGGAGGTGTGTCTTGCCTCCTCTGGTTACCACGACATCAGAAAGGAGAGTTAAAAATAGTCATTGTATTATAACTGTGGCAAGCAGGGCATGCAAACCAAACCAATAACTTAAGCTTGACCCACCTTGACCAGGCTTATTTTCGGCTGGTAGAACTGAGGATGGTTGTCAGGATCAGAAAACAGTGTTGTAAAAGAATTGATGGATCAGGTTATAAAAATAGATAGAAAGTTCGTATGATAAACGCAAGCTGAGTATGAGAACAGGAGAGAAACAACCCACCATATCATCTGGGAAAATGAAACTCCTTGGCAAGACTTCACAACAGCCTGATTCAAAATTTCATAATGAAATTATGTCTCTGATCAAAGCCTGAATGAGCTCATGGGCTGATTTTTGCCATTCGTGTTTATTCTGGTTTGAACCAAATTGAGGCATCAGAAACACATTATCCTAGTTTTCTCTCTGGGAGTGGGCTATTGCACCCTCATTTGGGGAACCAAAGGGACAGTGTGAGGCAGAACGAGACATCTTTTGATCCTCAGCATGAAGTTATTTCTGATCAGCTCTCAGAGACTCCCTCAGACACCATGTCAGGCTCAGGGACTTTCTAGCAAAGTTGTGTTTAATCTCATGATACTTGCCCTGGGGGCAATAAAAGTGAGTCTCAAGGGAGAGAAGGTATTTCCTACTCTTGTCTAGGACATGGCCTGCTTTTGCTCTAGAAAGAATGTTCTGGGGCTTGTTTGTTTTAGACTCAGAAATAAAGAATCATCCCTCTCACAATTAGAGTACCTCACTTTATACCAAGTTGTTTGTTTTTATGAAACGAGCTTCACCACAGGCTGGAATCCACCTTCCTCGGGCCTAACCACCTCTTCTCTGATCCTGAAGGCACAGCCATAGGCACTTCCTGACAACTTCAGGTGCTAAAAAAAAAAAAAAAAAAAAAAAATAGAGAGAAAGAGAGAGAAAGCTTCTTGGTTGAAACACACTGGCATCTAGAGACTTTATTTTGACTAGTAGAAACAGAAACTCTTGGGTCTCACCACTGTCATTTCCCCTCAGGGCAAGAGGCATTCCCATCTGCTACTGACTAAATGTTTGTGTCGCCTTAAAGTTCTTAGGTTGAACCTCTAATCCCCAATGCAACAATACTTGGAAGTGGGGCCTTTGGGAGGTAATTAGGTTTAAATGAGGTCATGAGGGTGGAGCCCCCATGATGGGATTAGGGCCCTTATAAGAAGAGGAAGAGACCAGAGCTGTCCCTATCTCCCCAACATGTGAGGACAGTGAGAAGACAGCTGTCTGCAAGCCAGGAAGAGAATTCTCACCAGGAACCCAACCAGGCTGGCACCCTGATCTTCCCAGCCCCAGAATTGTAAAAAATAAATGTCTTGTTTAAGCCATGCAGTCTATGGTATTTTGTTACAGCAGGCAGAGCTAAGACACCATCTATTCACTCCTTCCTTCAGTGAACAGTTATTGAATCCTCACTAAGTTTCAAGTGCTGTTCTAAATCATGGAGATACAGCAGTGGACAAACTTACAAGGTCCCTACTCTCAGGAAGCTTACATTCTATTTTTGGGGAAGCAGCCGATAAACTTGTAAATAACATAATTTCATATAGTGATAAATGCCATGAAGTAAATAAAACAGAATAATGTGACGGAATGACTGCAGAAGGGTGAGAGATGGCTGATTTAGACAGTGTTGAAAAACAAAACTCAACCAAGTAAATTTGAAGATCTAATCGGCTTTATTAAGTGATTCACAGAATCGGGCAGCATCCCATATCAAGTTTTGGTTTGGTGACATGGCTTAGCCACTATGCCTCCATTTTGGCCTGCTGTTTCTTTTTTTAACAACAGGAAAGACTTCTCCCAATAGGAAGGGTTACCAGATAAAATACAGTATGCCCAGGTAAATTTGCATTTCAGACAAACAATGAATTTTTTAAAGTATAAGTATGTCCAAAACATTGCATGGGACATACTTATACTAAAAAATTATTCATTGTTTATCTGAAATTCAAGTTTAACTGGTCATATTTTTATTGGCTAAATCTTAGGACCCTACCCAGCAGGTAACATTTCAGCTGAGAACTGAATGACCAGGGGAAACTAGCCATGCAAAGATTCAGGGAAAGAATGATTCAGGTAACGGGAACATTCACTGTAAATGTCAGAATAACCAGAGGGAAGGAGGTACAAATGAAGTCAGATAAATAGGCAGGGGCCAGATCATGCAGAATTCTATAGGGATGACCAGGAGTTGGAGTTTCTCTGTCTCTGTCTCTGTCTCTAGCTCTAAGAGTGATAAGCCATTGGAGTTTTAATGAGCGCGTGACAAAATCTGATTGATATCTGGCTGCTGTGTGGTCAGTCGCTTTTGGAAGGGCTTAGAGGACAAATTCAGATAATTAAACTTAAGTTTGTGCCATCGTCCAGGGAAGAGGCTTCTGTGTTTTGGGGTGGGCCCAACTAGGAGCTCTGGGCTCTTGGTCCTGGGTATCCAGGCGGTCGCTATGGAGGGGCAGCTTGGCGGTTGCTAGGGAGAGAGACGGGGCGGGGGCTGGGCGCAGGGCGCTGTTTGAGCGGCCGGCACGGGGGCGGAGCCAGGAATGCGGCCGCGCGCTTAGCGAGTTCGCAGGAAGTCGCACCGGGGAAGGAAGGGGCGCGAGCGGAAGTGACGTAGCCCTTGCACACGTGGTCCTGCGTGGTTCATGCGGGTCACTTCGGCGGCTCTTGGAAAGTGACGAACTCGTTTACCAGCCGTAGGCCGGAGCTAGCACTCCGGTCCTCGTCCCGCCGGCAAGATGGTGAAGCCCAAGTACAAAGGACGGAGCACCATCAATCCATCTAAGGCCAGCACAAACCCCGGTACAAGCGGCAGAGCTCGCGGAGGGTGGAGCTTGGAGGAAGCTTGTGGGGAGGGCTTCGAGGAGACGGGGGGGGGGGGAAACACGGGTGGCATTGTTTGGAGTGACTTCGAGCTGAGTGGCTATTGGGGATGAGGACGGAGAAGGTGGTTTCTTCTTTCGGAGGCCCTGAAGAGGGCTGACATCGTGCACGCCTGTCACGGCTGTCAGACACCAGGTCTAAAGCTGGGGAAAGTGAACATTCAGGCCTGGCAGCCGTGGGACGACTCCCGTTGTGAGATGCAGAGACTGGGAGGCTCTGAGCTGGAAGGGGCAGTTAAACTTGACCTCTTCTTGCGTCTTAGCGTGGGTCAGGTGTTGAAGCTCCTCCCCCAGTATATTTCAGTCTTGTATGATTCCAGCTTTCCAACTCAAGGAATTGTCAGAAGTAAATTAGATAAAGTCAGATGAAAAGCGATATAAGGCCAATCCATGTGGCCTTTTATACTTGACCACACTTGCCTGCCACCTTAGCTTTGACCATTTAAATGAGAAAGGGATTGTAGATTTGGCTCTTGGAGTCATCCTGTCTAGCAAAGTGCAGAGAAAATCCTACAGATAAATAAAGATGTTTTTGGAGCTGTGTATGAGTTTTGTCTAGGTTCTACCTAAAGGATGAACAAGATAGCCTTTGGAGGAGTCTGTTCTATTCAGGTTTAGTTAATAAAACTTTTTAAATATGGTTTAAAGTTTTTGATGACTTGAATTCATGTTGAATGTTTTCTCTGGATTGCTGATATTCAGTTTGTGTAGACTTAGAATGTCAGGAACCTCCCCCCAGGCCCTTAGAGATCATGAGGTTATAAGTGAAGACACAGCCAAAATAGGGGAAGTGGCTTGTCACAGTTGGTACAGTTAATGAGCAGTAGGGCTGCCACTCCTGTGATTTTAGCCTGTTTACTACTGCGTGACTTCAAGAGTAGACAGGTGATTTGAAGGGAGTTACAGCACAAATCACCCTCTGCTTATTTGTTCTCTTTCTCTTTCAACTATAAGGCAAGAATTGCTAGCTATTGAGTAAACTAAAATCAAACATTAGGAAGTTAAGAAACTACTACATTAGGAACATGGTATCAAAATTGTAGTTCCCACGGTACCTTGCACTTAGCAGACACTCATATTTGTTAAACTGAGACCCAGAGGTAGGTGTCTTAGTGGTTAAGAGCACAGATAGTGATCAGATGCTTTTGTTTAAATTGTGGCTCTGCCATTTAGGAGCGGTGTGACATTGGGCAAGGGTCTGACCACTGTGCCTCAGCTTCTTAGCCTACAGAATGGGGATAATGTGTCCCTCTTTATAGGATTATTGTATGGATTACATGAGGCAATACCTGTGATGTGGACAGCACAGTGTTAATGCCCCAAAATATTGGCTGTTGTCATTGTCAAAGACAATCCTATCGAGGATCAAAGATTAGGTCAGGTGTGTCATGCCATGTAGCTTCCAGTAATTATAATGTTGTGGGAACAACATACGGAAAAAGTCGAGATTTTTCAGTGAGGCGGCAGCCTGCCTACTCTGAATGAACTAGTGGGTGCGTTGGAAGCAGTGATCAAACTTTGACTGATTGGTTATCAAATAGTATGCGGTCTACTTGTGTTTCCTAGATCGAGTACAGGGAGCTGGAGGCCAAAACATGAGGGACCGGGCCACAATCAGGCGCCTGAATATGTACAGGCAGAAGGAGCGCAGGTGAGCACTGAACAGTCATCCTTTCCCCCTCATGCCCTTGACTTGTAGCTGAGACCCGTTAAGCCTTTGATAGTCCCACCCCCGCTATAGCCCCAAAGCCGGGTAGTGTGATTTCAATTATCATTTTCGATGGGTGTTGTTATGATAAATTGTGAATTTTTTGGTTACAGACATGGGTAGTGTGGGTGGTGAAATCATGATTGTGTCACAACAACTAGAGGTCTTGTTCCTCACAGTTGCAGCCCCCACAAGTGTAAATCTCAAGTTGAATATCTGTCAGATAGAAATCTGGTTTTCTTTAACAAGGCATATAGGACTGCCTTGAAAGCAGCCAGAGGACTTGTTTTTAATGCCAAACTTTAGATCACAACGTTGTGGCCTTTGGAAACTCATCCCAACTCTGAGTTCTGCTGAGGCAGCCTCTACCACAGAAACTCTGAGTGTGGCGTTTCGCTAGCTGGTCTTAATTTGTTTGGTAATTAGATTCTTCATCCGTTCTAAAAGATGTGTCTAAAACACCAACGTCAATGAACTTAATCTGCCTTAGTCACCTACTCTGCAGTTTGTTTTAGAATTTTGAGTTACAGCATAAATCACCCTCTACTTAAAATTCATTTAAACCAGCCTTCAAGTAATTACCCAAAAAACTCAACTATGTGATTTTTTTTTTTAAGCAAAAAACAGTAAACAGATTTTTAAACCTTGGCATTATTTGTTATTCATCTAGCAGAAATCATTATGTGCTCTGTTGCAAGAGGTTAAATGGCTTTTGGGCAATCTGTTTCAAATGTAGTACTTTTTGTTTACTGAAATCTGTATTTCATGATCATTTACAACCAAAAAAGAAAAGAAAAGAAAATGTCCTTTTGATGGAAAGGGTATTCTGTAAACCAAACTTTGCTGTTGCCTTTCTTCTGTTGTCAACCAAAATCTGTTAATTTCCTCAATTTAGGAACAATCGTGGTAAAGTGATTAAGCCTCTGCAATATCAATCAACGGTGGCTTCTGGCACAGTGGCAAGAGTGGAGCCAAATATTAAATGGTTTGGTGAGTATTGTCCTCTGTTATTTTTGCTCTACAAAATGTGTGCTGTGTAGAAAGGGGAGAGTGTTCAGGTGTCTAAAAGGCAGGAGTTTTGGGGTGAGTGAAACTGTCAAGGATTATATGAGAAAGAGATGAGATAAAAAGTACCCATAGTGGAAAAAGTGCAGAGAAAAGTAGTGGAGGTGGATTCCATAAGTAACTTCTTTTTGAAAAGGGCTCATTGTTGTTCATTAAGTGACCCTCTGAAACAGGTAAGACCGTCCTTAATGACCAGCACTGACAGACCATAGAACTCTCATGTCTTCATTCCTGGTTGCCTGGAGAGGTTACTGTCTGAGAGGGTCCTTGCAGGTATGTTTGTGCCTTTGGCCTGAAGAGTGAGTACATTAGCCAGAAGTTCCTCTGAAATACTTTTTCTTAGTGGGGTTGTATTTGAACTGAGTGACAATGAAAGCACCTCATTGTCGGTCCTTCCCAGGGGTGAATAGAGTATCTCCAGAGTCACAGAGGGATCAGGGCTTCTTTCTTTGGGAACTCCACCTTCATTTTAGTCTGGGCTTTCAGGCTTTCCCTTCGCCACTGTGTGGTGTGTGGGTCAGACGGTCAGACCCCAGTGTTTGGTATTTTACCTCTGTGCTTGGGGGCAGGTGGCAACTACTTTTGAATACATCTTACATCTTTTGATGGGATACCTCCTAGGACACTGCAACGCAGAAAAACATCAAAGAAAACTCCTTACAGAGGCGTTTAGCATGGTGGCTAAGTATTGTGATGTCAGGTCCAGACTGCCTGGGTTTGAATCTCTGGATCCTGCCATTTCTGTGACTGTGGGCACATTATTAAGTCTTGTCTGTCCATCAATTTCCTTATCTCTAAAATGAAGATAAAAATAGTACCTATCTTGTAGGACTGTTGTGGTAATTAAATGAATAAGTTCATGTAAAGTGCTCAGAATAGTGCCTAGTAAATAGTAAGTACAAGATAAGCATTAACTGCTCTCATCATTACCGTCGTCATCCTCACCACCGTCATAGTCACCCTCATCTTGAGTTTTGTGATTGTGCTACAACATGCTGTTTAATGAAATACGTTCTTTGAGCTCTCTCACTTCCAAGGTGTTCTCTAGGTAGTAGTGTTCATAGCTTTATTTCGTTCCCTTGCATGGATTTATTGGTTAATTTAATAGCCCTTTCAAGCCCTCATAACCCTAAAAACTAACTGACTCTTAGGTTCTGTGTTTCAGGATTCTTTGTGTATTCCAACTGATCAGCTGTGATTGGCTTCAGATTTCTTTGCCAGAGCAGACAGGCAGTAGGACATCTGTCAACTCTCAGCCCTGTTCAGTGATTTTTATTTTTCAATTTCATCCAGTCAGGAAATTGGGCTGGGAAAACTATTGAAACCCTTTATGTGTCTGGGTTGGTTGATTAGTTCTTAGTTCTCAGAGAGGCAGTTTTTTTTCCTCTTTTAAGTTTGAAAATGACTACATGGGATGGTGTATCAGGTGTTTGGGTGAGCAAGGGTAGTTCAAAATCTTTCCTTGTGGCATTGGGAAGATGGATACAGAAGCAAAAAGGAGTTGTTTATTAAATGGCAACATTCTTTTGTAAAACAGGAAACACACGGGTGATTAAGCAGTCATCATTACAAAAATTTCAAGAGGAAATGGATACAGTTATGAAGGATCCATACAAAGTTGTCATGAAGCAAAGCAAGTTACCCATGTCTCTTCTCCATGATCGAATCCAGCCTCATGTAAGATGGAGAGCTCCCTGGCAATGGAGTTTCTTTGGCAAATGCCATGCATATACTCTACCAAATTTGTCTTTTGCTTTTCCATTAGAGAATAGTAACTTTAATGCAATACTACTGAGTTTTCCATGACTTCTCTTTTCACCTTTGTTAGGGGGTCTCCCCTTTAGTATGAATTGCGTTTTTGCGGGGAGGTTTAGTAGTATGTTGATCTAAGCATAGGCTTTGGAGTGAGACCTGAATTTTAGTCTTTACCTCTTAGTTCTACCCCTTCCTATGGCCTTAGTTCTGTTTCTCTGTGAGCGTTCACTTCCCCAAGTGTAAAGTCAAGATAACTCACCTCCTCAGGTGATTGGATGCAGATGAACCATCCGTAAAACTCGTGGCACATAGTGAGCACATAGCCTGCTACCTAATTAGAGCTAGATAGATCATAGCTATTACTAGTATCATTTAAACATTTTTTTGGTAGGCAAACTTGTTTAAGTGGTAATTCCATCAAACTTTGGGGCAACCATAGAATTAGGATTGAGTTGGTAGGAGGGAGACCTTTGGTCGCGTGTACTTGTGGCTTCTGTGAGATGCTTGGAGATTCTTTTGAGCTGAAGTCAAGGGTGCTGGTCATATTGGTTGTTAATCATTGAAGTTCAAAGTACAGTAAGCACTGGATCTGGCTTGAGTAGAATGAGTTTCACACAGAACCAAAGAAATGGCCTAATGATTGCCTGCACGTTTTTACTTGCGTGAATAATAATTCCCAGAAATGGAGCCAGTATGTAAGCTTCAGTTCCAGTATAAGGAGGGGAAGAAAACATTGACATGCATACATGGATTAACAGTTCAAAGAAAAGTGTTTACTTGCAGAACAAAATAAAAACCAAGGCCTGGTTATTGCCTCAGGTTTTATCAATTATGCTTTGTTTTATGACAGACGAGAAGAATGGCACCTATTAGTGGAATGACTGTTTTCTTTCAGGGAAACACATGAGTGTAATTCATGAACCACAGACAAGTTGCTCATTTCCCTTGTTCTCTTTGTCTGTTCTCCCTAAAGCCATCTTTCAACAAAATATTGAATCCTGTTTATGAGAAAAACAGAGAGATTCTATTATGGATTTAATGCTTTGTTGTCCATTCCAGTTGTTCTGTGCCTAAATATCTGATACATAGAATGAAGGCCGAAGGCTCTCCAGCTGTAGCAGTCAGCTAATATTTTGATGCAGATAGGAACTCAGAGTAATTGATGAGTTTTCTGTTTTGACCTGGAGAAACCTTACTTATTTTAGTTTAGTGTGATATCTACCACTCATTAGAAAATCTAATTCTGAGGTTGCTGCACAGTGGAGTCCAATCAGATATGCTTCTAACTTTTGCACATTCAGCTGCATGTGCATTATAATTACTGTATTTCTGTAGCAGTACAGTAAAGACTAACTTATTTTCTGTGTGTACTTCATTATATACTGCATATTACTGCATTGTACTTACTAATGTATAGGTTTATGTACACAAATCCATGTATACTGTCCTTTATAGGTTATTTAAGAGATTTTCAAGGATAAATTGGATCACAATTTTCCCAGTGACATCAGAACCTGGTTGCCATGTAAATGCGACCCTGCTCGGGGGTGTTCTCTTGTTGCAGGGTAGCAAGTAAAACCAAAGTAAGCAGTGGGTTAGAGGGTCTGAGAAAGTTGTAACAGCATAAGGGTCTTTAGGAGCTAGAGGTCGGAATCTGTTGAAAGTTCAGAAGCCACAGGTGTGGTTCCATGATCCGTGCTTAGTAGCTGGTGCTTACAGAGGAGCTTATACTTAGGGGCATAGGGTACATTTTTTGAGGATATTCCCTGCCGGCTGTTAACATTCTGTTACGTGATAGATCCTAACTCAGACTTTGACTTTTATCCGGCTTCAAAAATTCCTATGCCCGTAACTCCTTTACAGTCACATCAAGTTCTAGTTAGTATCAGGTTCCTTTTATCACATCTAAACTATTATTTTGGACTTCTGCTAGATGTTTTTCATCTGAAGACTTTCCATGTGCATTTAATAAAAACGTTACCTAAATTAGGGAAAATGTTATCTGAAACTAAAATGCATCTTACAAAACAAGCAATTCCTTTTAGCCATGAAAGAAATGAACTTCCAAGAAAAAGTTGGCATTTACAGTTGGTTTAAAAAAACAAAAACAAACAAAAAAAATACCCACAAATTTGAGTATAATTGTCCTTGACAAAATCTGTGAATTTGGCGAATTTCATACACTTGTTTGAAAGCTCAAAAGAAAAAAAAAAAGTTCAGAAAAGGTAAGTTAATTTTTAGCATTGTCGCCTTAATTACATTTGACAAAAGTTTGGATAAATGGGAAAAAAGCAGAGTTTTTGGCAAGTCTTACACAACTCTTCATATTTGCTTTGACTCTTTGTATTACTTTTGTATTTCTCCGAGGAAGCCTATAGAACTTCAGAATACAGGAACATGTACTTTGGCCGTTGAAGTAAGCAACTGCTGATTTAAAGCCAGGTTGCATGCATGTTGTAGATTCTGGTATAGGTTGAGCTTTGGGGGGGGGGGGGGGAAGCACTTCCCAGGTAGGTTTCTAATTTTTTGTTTTCTCAGTGCTTTCCTTACTTTCACCAATAATTCTCCTTTCTCTTTAGAATGCAAAGGTGCACATTCTTGATACTGAAAGCTTTGAAACTACATTTGGCCCTAAGTCACAGAGGAAGCGACCAAATTTATTCGCAAGTGACGTGCAGTCTCTTGTCGAAAATGCAGAGATGTCCACTGAGAGCTATGACCAGGGCAAGGACCGTGATTTGGTCACTGAAGACACTGGTGTGAGGTACAGTTTTGAAGTTCACGAGGCCTCATCATTTGCTCTTCTGCAACAAAACATTTCCTCTACACTTATTTTGCCTACATGATGCTGAGTGATTTAACTCATAGATGGGAGAATTCTCCTCTATCCTTAGACTAGAAGAATTAGTGAAATTGGGGCCAGGTTGAAAATAATTTAAGGTGGCTTGTTTACTATAGGTCTCTTTCTTCATCCCCAAAATAAAAAGTCTTTTCTTCTTCATTATAATAGCAGTATATTCTGTCATGGGCAAATTAGAAAATATTGTTAAAGTGGAAATACAACAAAAAGAAAATAAGAACTCATAATCCCACTACCTATGTTAAGCCTTGTGAATATCAAGACTTCCGTAACCAGAAGTCTGGACCATTGCGGGGTACATGGATGGCCTTGGAGGTTTCTGTGACCCTTTGAAAATAATATGGAGAATTTATGGAAGTGCATAAAGGTGGCATTTTGTTGTTTTTATTTTTGTTTTGTACTGTTTTGGGATGGGCGGAAAAGGAGATGAAGGATCTGTAACATTCATCATATTCTCATAGGGGTCCATACCCAAAAGAAGGTTAAGAATCAGCCACCGATATATATATATATTCTTCTAGATCTTTCTTACACTCAATTTTTATTTACAAATATAATACCTTAGGACTGTATTTTAACTTGCCTTTTATTTTCATATATTTTTCTAACTTATTAAGAATATATTTCTGTGCCAATACTTAACAGCAATATAATATTTAATGTCAAAGTAGTATTTTGTTGTGACAAGTTCCACTATTGGACATTTATACTGTTTATAGTTTTTCCCTATAGTAAACACCATTAAGGTAAAACATTAGTGTGACCAAACCTTTCTCATCCTTAATTATTCCCCAAAGATAAATTCCTATGGGGGAAATTACGGTACTGGAGAGTATGCACGCTTTTTGATAGGCAGCTGCCTCATTACTCTCCAGAAGGGTTTACTAATTTAGTTTCCCCTAAGTAGTGCCAGAGAATCCCTATTCTTTCTCTCATGTCTCTTAAGTGACTTAGCAAAAAGGCATTGTCCACTGACTGCAGCAATGCCTCCTACTGGTGTTGTCAGCCCGTCTCAAGCTTTGGGCCTCCTGGAGATAATGTGAAGCCATTTGAAGCCAAGCAAAAAGAGGCAGCAGTTCATTTTTCAGAATTATTTGGACTTTCCAGTTAACTTTGTAGTCTTCTGTTGATTTGAAATTTTTTCCTCCTCCAAAAGGTGCAATAGGTGGGACAAACAAAACTATTTTTGTTTCAGACATTGGATAAGTGTCTTTGAGGCTAATAAACAGATTCTCAACCTCATCAGAAAAAGTTCACTTTACCTGGCAGCTATGGAGTATAGATTAGGGTTCAGGTCTTGCCAGTTCCTTTTATAATTCTCTGACATACTGCCTAATTACAGTTGCTTTTTCAAAAACAAATTTTATTATGGTAAAATATACACAACAAAATTTACCACTTTAACCATTTTTAAGCATGCAGTTCAGTGGCATTAAGTACATTCACATGGTTATGAAACCATCACAACTATCCACCTCAAGAATTTTTTCACATCATCCCAAACTGAAACTCTGCACCCATTAAACAATAACTCCCCATTTTCCCTCTCCCCGCCCATCAACCACCATTCTACTTTCTGTCTCTTAGGAGTTTGAATACTCTTATGAGTAATACTTCATATAAGTGCAGTCATACAGTAATTGTCCTTTTGTGTCTGGCTCACTTCACTAGTATAATGTCTTCAAGGTCACCCATGCTGTAACACTAATCAGTACTTTAGTTTTTATTACTAAATAGTTTTCCATTATGTATGTACATTATTTTTGTCCATTCATCTGTGGGTGGACATTTGGATAGAGTCACTTTTAAAATTGTTTGTTTTTGGTCCATCTGCAACCAGTTTTGATACCATTTTCCTTGTTATATGGTTGATATTTCCCTAAAATATCCTTTTAATCTTTGTAGTGCTATAGTTGCTCACTTTGTGTGCTTTCTTATTTAGAAATGAAGCCCAAGAGGAGATATATAAAAAGGGACAGTCCAAAAGAATATGGGGTGAGCTCTACAAGGTAAGACTTTAAATTCTCTCTCATTGAGTGGTTCCTTTGGCTTTCACAATCTTACATGAGAAAATTGATTTCGATATATTGAAGCTCTGTCAGATACAGTATCAAGTCTGCTGCCCATTCTATCCTCTTTCTACCACAAAGAAACCAGGATTGATGTAGCCATGAACATACTGTCATCCGTCTAAATAACTATTTGTTTACTACTCGTGTAATAGCAGCTACCTTATACACATTCACGTATTCTCTGTCAATATTTCTTTGGATGACCTGCTAAAGTGATATTGCTGTTTAGATCTATCATACATGGTTAGACCTTTATGAGAATTTTTAAGTTACTTAGTGCAGGCCTTTCATTTCATAGATGAGAACACATCTATGAATATCTTACCAGCTCACCCAGCTAGTTAGTGGAAGAGTCTTTGTGTATCTTGAGTCCACTGCTCTCTAGCTGGCTGAGGTTTATGTCTTCACACTAGTAATATTCTTGGGAACAAAGACCTTCAAGCATAGTCACATAATTAAAGAGTAACATACTGGTAATAGGAAGCTAGTACTATGGAAGCAAACTAAATTTTTCAGTGTTTTGTAAAATACATGAAACTTGTAACAGAAGAAACTTTCAGAAGTCTAATAAGTAGATGATACCGTTCAGTAATGCATAGTAGTCATGAAATAAGATGGGTTTTTCTAAGCGACTTTTCCTATTTGAAATTTGACAACTTTCACATACCACAGGATGAAAAAACTTTTGAATTCTGATCACTGGGCATTGAGGTTGGCTGCAACCTACTCTCCTCATAAGATTGCTTTGAAGTTATCACTATTGTTTTTTTCCCCTGGGTTGCCTTAAGTGTCAGCCCTCGTTCGTTTTGCCCTTGTACAATAGCAAATCATTTTTGCCTCTTTGAATTTGCAGGTGATAGATTCTTCAGATGTTGTAGTTCAAGTTCTTGATGCTAGAGACCCAATGGGTACCCGGTCCCCTCACATTGAGACTTACTTGAAAAAGGAAAAACCCTGGAAACACCTCATTTTTGTTCTTAACAAATGTGACCTTGTTCCGACCTGGGCAACAGTAAGTACAGCTGCTAATGCAAAACAGACATCCGAGGCCACTCAGCTTGTGTAAGCTTAGAGTGTCCATAAATCAATCAGTTTCCTGGTTTCTGGGACTTGGAATATTAGTTAAAGCATTGGCCTCCTGAGACTGTAGTCATTATTGAAATGTTCTCTTTGGAAACACAACCAAAATGTGCTTCATCGGCTGGGCAGAGTTAACCTTTTATCCTCTGCTGGTGGGTAACGGGGCAGCTGCAGGGTGCCCAGAGTGAGTGATGCGGGCCCCTTCAGAAGGTGGCAGCTGTAGGACTGGCCCATTTCACAACATGTTACATTATTTCATTAAGTTGCATTGAAGGCATTTTTGGAATATTGTTTTGTATTTATAAGACAAAAGACAAAGCATTAACTGTCACACTTGAAAAAAACATTTCACAGAATTATAGCTAACATTTTCCGTAGACAGCTGTGTATTTGAAGCACAGTCCTGTAATTCAAGCTCTGATTCTTCCTGTATTGTAAATAAACAAGTTACAATTTAGCAGCATCTTTTCTTTTTCCCCTTTAGAAACGATGGGTTGCTGTCCTCTCCCAGGATTATCCAACACTTGCTTTCCATGCAAGTCTTACTAACCCCTTTGGCAAAGGAGCATTTATTCAGCTTCTGCGGCAGTTTGGAAAGGTATTGACACCTGATCTGTTTCTCCTGGGGTCGTGGAGCTGTGGGTTTGTGTAAGAATTTCTCTTGCACAGTGGTGGAAAGTTACCAGCCTCACTTGCCACATCTTGATAATGAGAAACGTGTGGTCTAGAGATGTAAAAACCCATAGAGCCTCAGAATTATAAGGGGTTCTGAAATATTTTCTAGCTCAGCCTTTACCCCCATCCCTGACCAGCGTTGCTTCCCTTTCTGCTGTGTGCCTGGCACCTGAGGGCCCACCACCCCACACTCTGTGTTCCCTGCCCTGCTGAGCATTCGAGGCCTGCTGTGCTTCCTGCACCCACGGGGCCTGTGCAGTTTCTGTCCCCTCGGCCTGGAGGGCTCCCTGCCAAACTCCAGCTTTGGATCCCCTGTCAGATGTCAGTTCCTCAGGGAAGCCCTGAAACCAGACCGACCTAGCAAATGTTCTCAAAGCTACATGTTCTGTACCTGCAACTTTGTGTATTTATTTATTCTACCTGGCTTCTAACAAAAGGCACATGTTCTCTGTCCCACCCTTCTGCACTTCCCAGAGGCAAACACTTCCAACTCTTAGCTGTTACTTCTTTTATATTTTAATACAGCTTATGATTCTATTTCTTGATTTCCCTCCCCTCACCCAGTTTTAGATATTTATTAAGTTCCTATGATGGCAAATGAGGATTAGGTTTCTTACAGCCATCGTCCCTCCACACATACTTTTCCTCCCTCTATTCTCCCTATATCATATGTTTGGCTAAATTATTACTTATTCAATGTTTACATTATTATGACTAAAATACCAGTCACAACTGATCCACACCGTGCTGTGATTATAATTGTTTTCTAATAGAACCTTGTGTTTTCCCTGGTTAATTAGCTCCGTTTTATTTGTCACTAATGAATCACCAAATCCCCTGGTAGAGTGGGCTCTTTCGGGCACCTCCCTTTCAGCCGGCACTGGCTGTCCCCCAGGCTGGCTGCAGAGTCTTCTTCCTGGCATTTCCTTTCATCATCATCCTCAGAAATCCCATGGCTGTTTCCTGTGTTGGATCCCTTGTTCTTGGATCCCTTTTCTTCTTTCTTGGTTTACTCCTTTTGATGGAACATATTTTCCAAAAGCTTCCTGAGAAGGAGTGTTAAGAAAGAACATTTTTTTGAGACCTTGCATTCTAGAAATATCTTTTTTCACCCCCATCTTCCGCCTCCCCCAGTTCAGCCGTCGTTTCTCAGTCTAGTTGTATAGGACACAGCTTCCTGGCCCATGCTGGTATTAGGAGCCTTCCCCCCCCCCCCCCCCCCCGTGCTGAGGCAGTTGGTCGTCAGTCATTGGTTGGCTGCTTACCGCGGCTCACGGCAGCTCTTGCCGGCTGACGGCCACTCACGCTGGCTGCTGGCTGCACAATAGCAGCCCATGGCAGCCCACAGCAGCTCATGCTGGCCGCCAGCCGCTCATGGCAACACACGGTAGCCCATGGCAGCTCACGATGATTGCTGGTCACTCACGCTGACTGCTGGCTACTCACAGTGGCACACGGTAGCCCGCGGCAGCTCATGGCAGCCCAGCTCCAGGGAGAGCTATTGTTCACAATCTTAGCTGTAGAGGGTGCAGCTCACTGGCCCACGTGGGAATTGAACCGGCGACCTCAGAGTCAGGAGCACAGTGCTCCAACCACCTGAGCCACCAGGCCGGCCCTCTAGAAATATCTTTACCCTCACACCGTTTCTCCTCAGAATGTTGAAGGTACCACTGCATTGTCTTCTGGCTTCTGATGTTCCTGGGGAGAAACTGGAAGCCATTCTGACTCCTAATCTTTGGTGGCTGGGATCTTTTTTTAAAAAAATATTCCTGTTCTGAAATTTCACAGTGATGTGCTTTAAGATGCGTCTTTTATTGTTCAGTGAGCTGGGCATTGGATCGGACTTGCAATCTGATATTGTCCTATATTATTTCTTGGAAACTCCCCCACCCCCACCATGATCTCTGTTCTCATTCAAGAATTTGGTTTAATCCTTGAATTTTCTTATCTTTATTTCAGTACATTAATCACACTATGCTGTATTTTCTTTTTCTTTCTTTTTTTTTTTTTTTTTTTTAAAGGAGGCCTCAGCTCTCTGTGACCCATATGGGGATTGAACCGGCAGCCTTGGTGTTATTAACACCACGCTCTAACCAACTGAGCTAACCAGCCACCCCATTATGCTCTATTTTCTAGGCAGTTTCCTTGACTTGATCATGTAGTTACTCTACCACAAAGTTTATTTTGCTTCTCACTTTTGATCTTTAATTCCTGACAGTTGTTGTTTAGCTTTGAATTGCCCTGCCCCCTTTTCCAACCTGTTCTTTTTTCACGGATGGAATATCTTCTGTCTCTTTGAGAATGAGAATGATACTGATAGTGGTATTTTGAAATTTTCCTCTCTTCCTACATTTATTCTGTTTTCTCTCAGTTTTTTTGTGTGTTTCGTCTTTTCTAGTAGACTCACACTTCAAATGTCTGGTTATTCTTGGCTCTCCATTCATATTTAAGAGTGAGCCACTAAAAGAAGCCAATAGAAATTTTGTGCAGGGGGTAGGCTTGTTGAACGATAGACGTCACTGTAGGGTGATTGGCTGGAAACAGTATTTTGTTGGAGGACACCCTAGATGTCAGTGTCTGTAGGTCTTTACTCTCAGCCTGAGAGTTTCCCCGGGAAGGAGTCTTCTCATCTCTAGCTCGGGGGTGTATAAGCTTGGCCAGGGTTCTGGGAACTCTTGATTGTAAGGGCCTGTGGGTCTCACTAGTCAATATTTAGAATTTCAGTTAATCACTTTGGAAACTCTTTCAGACACTGCTATCTCTAAATCTGGAGACCCTTTCACGTTTGAAAATTGAAGATATTTTCAGGAATGCAGGGTTTAAAAAAAAAAATCATTATCCCTTAAGGCTCTGGGAGAGGAGTTGTGTGCCCATGATGAGTGACGGAAGGGATGGAGAGGTGACTCTTTCTACAGACTTTCCACCAGTTCTCTTGATTTCAGTCCCACCCTTAGAGCCATCCGTATTGCCAATTCCTGAGGCCTTTTGAAATTCATTGACAATGTTTTTTCTGGATTTTTAGTTTGCCTATGTTTGCAGCCACTTAGTTTTCATGTCTTGTAATGGGCCAGGTTAGATACTACTTTTTAGCTGCTAGTAGTTTGTTAAATCCCATGTTACTTTTTATTATCTCGTCTCTAGCTCATTCTTTGGTTTTGTATGTTTGGTTCTATGGATTTATATGTGTTAATTCCCATTGCATCATTCTAGTGGAGTTTAGGGAGTGAGGTAGGCTTGGATGTTGAATTCACCATCTTTAATCAGAAGTTCCCATCCATTTGTAGATTCATCTTGAGCTCTGCCTCCTTGGTACTTTCACCCAGTGGTCTAACATTTGAGGTTGCTTTTTTTTCCTTTTGTTGTTTATTTTTGGCAATGAAAACGCAAAATGTATTGTGCAGGAAAAAGGAGGGATGGGTCGTGGGATGTCAATTAGAGCATCTGCTGAAGTTCTCTTCCCTGAAGACATTTTATCAGTGGTTGGTGTTCTAAATTGATGACTAACAATTTCTTCCTTTGTTTCTTGACCCACATACTTTTAACCTTAAAACTTTGGAGAGTAATTTCACATGGATGACTGAGGACATTACTCACCTCTGATTTACTAATAAGTATATATATCCAGCCTGCTCAGAATACGTAGGTGGTGTATGTCCAGGCTTTAAATCAAGTTGTAAGCACCAGTTTTGCATTGTATTTTTTATATTAGCAAAGTAACACAATCTGTTTGTCCAAAGGGATTTTCATGACTATATGTATGTAGTGCATATTCTTTTTTTGAACAGTTGCACACTGACAAGAAACAGATCAGCGTCGGGTTCATTGGCTATCCAAATGTTGGCAAGAGCTCTGTGATAAACACGTTGCGCTCCAAGAAAGTTTGCAATGTGGCCCCCATCGCAGGTGAAACTAAGGTACGTCTGGCTCGAGGGGGTCTTATTTACGTCTACATATTTTATTTCCATGGAAGGTGATTATTTAAGACATGGAGATTTGTATCTGCTTCCCTTGAATGAGGACCACCTTCGAGTTTAGTCTCCATCTAATAGTTTGGAACGTACCAGAGTTGTTTCTCCCCATTTTGATAAGACTGAATACTTTGTAAGCCACTGTGTGGCTTTGGCATGATTTGATAAGTGCCACTCATGTAAGTCTGTTTTAAATTGTCACTTTTACTTTCATAAACAAAACTAACCCAAGAATATTTGATGCCTGGGTTAAGAAAGAAAACTCAACATAAAAGGAGATTTTGGCAGTTGAGGGTTGTTCCCTAGAACATAGAAAGTTTGGGAGGCAGCATGGTTCTGCTGAAAGAAAGAGACGCCAAACAGTATTAAGCTTCCAAGAGCACTTTTAAAAATCAGGGGAAGTTTTACTGGATATTATTGCACAATACTGGATGGAGATCTTGCCTCTATTATTTTTAGACTCTTAGCTGATGGAAACTATAGTTTATACTTAGTGAAGTGCCTCGTGCATGGCACAAGTAAAGGAGAGACTTCGTAGCTTCATTACTCAGCAGGTTGCTTCTCTCCGCCCCCCCCGCCCCCCACCGCACCCCTCCTTTTATAGCTTCACGAGCATCTGGGATTTGTGAAATTAGATTCCTCGTGTTTGACCCGGGAAGTGTCTGGCTTTTTTTCCGTCTCAGGTCTGGCAGTATATTACCTTGATGCGTCGGATATTCCTTATTGACTGTCCAGGTGTGGTTTACCCCTCTGAGGATTCAGAGACAGACATTGTGCTGAAAGGAGTTGTGAGTATTCTGCTCCTCACTGGCTCTCTGTTTGCCTTTCGGGGAAGACGTTCTGTGGGGAACACTGGATACCTTTGCTTTTTACTCATTCAGAAGACAGTTTGGGGTCAACCTGTCTGACCAAAGTTGAGGAACATGATGCTGAACAGGGCGGCCTCTCCATTCTACTTAAGCCTGTTTGAAGAGTTAGTGGAACCGTGGGCATATCTGGTCAATGTCATCCCACAAAAGAGTTTGGAGCTTACACACAGGATCCGAAGGGAAGCAGGGCCTGTTTATGTTTAGTGATAATTCATGTTCGTGGGTTTATGGGTTGAGTCATTTTGGACCTCATTCATTTCCTCACATGTTTCTGAATATGACCGAAAACCTTAACTGGTTCCACTTAACCTTAACCAGCGCTGCTGGCTATACATCCTGTGCGCATTCCTCCCCACCTCTCGTAAACTATTCCATTCTCTTTGTGTCCTGGGATTGGCAGGCTTTTAACCATTTCTGCAAGGGAGTAGCAAGAAGCATTCCAAACTTAAACTGCTTGCAGAAGCCACTCAGTTTGTGAGGAACAGGGATTAGGCTGGGCCCCGGGCCCCATGGCGGCGGCTGGCTGACTGTGGCACCCCTTCCAGCCGACCACGTCTGGCCACCTCAGGGCGGGCTCCTACCAGGCCCCACTTGCCGTGTGGTGTTGAAATCCACTTTCAGACATGATTACAGAGAACACTGGGAACTTCCCTGCTTCCATAATAAGGTTTGCAAACGAGATTTCCTATTAACATCTAGGTTCAAGTTGAAAAAATTAAGACTCCTGAAGACCATATTGGTGCTGTACTCGAACGCGCCAAGCCAGACTATATCAGCAAGACATACAAGATTGAGTCTTGGGAGAATGCTGAGGACTTTCTTGAGAAGCTAGCTCTCCGGACTGGGAAGTTATTAAAGGTGAGCTCAGGTTTGTGAGGTTTTAGGCTGGAACGTCCTTCAGCCATGTGCTCATGTGGTCTGGACCTTTCCTATTTTTCACATCTGTGTCGTGTGAACAGTATGAAACCTGGAAAGTAGGTAGTGGTGAACACCTGGGAGAGCTGTCATGCTTCCAAACTTGGAGGTGGTTTTGTCCTTTGAATTCAATTGGGAATCTTTCTGTGACATTTCAGGGTGGCGAGCCCGACTTGCAGACTGTGGGCAAGATGGTTCTCAATGACTGGCAGAGGGGCCGCATTCCTTTCTTTGTCAAGCCGCCCAATGCAGAGCCCCTTGCCACCCCCCAGGTAAGAACAGGGTGGGCCCATCTCTTGGAAATCATGGCTGCTGACTTACGTGTGGTGTCTTTTGATTGCTTCCCTTTACGGATTGTCTTCTCCTGTTAGAGTATTTCAGCTGCAGTAGCTCCCAGTACAGAGTGCCGTTGCCATGACCTTGTTGGGGGTGGCACTTAGAGACCAGAAAGTAGATGCCTGATAGAAGACCAAGTTTAAATATCAGTCTCTTTAGGGCCTTGAAGAAAGAGGACATTAAATGTAAGTGCTCTTCTGGCACTTGTATCATTTCTTACGATTGAGGAACAGGCATTTCCAAGATCCATTTCTTCAACAGACATTTATTAGACCCAGCCATGTGCCAGGCACAGGGCATGTAGGAATAAATAATAGCTGTTGCCCTCAAAGAAGCTCATAATCAGGTGGGAAAGGCGAGTGCAGCAATTGATCCTCAGGGAAAGAAGTCTTAGATATACGACCTCTGGGCTGCACTGAGAAGCTTCCCTGTAGTTCCAGTTCCCTCACCCTGGCAGTGGACTACCACAGGCTCCAGCTTTGGCACTTTGCTTTTCTGTTTGTTTTATAGGATCATTTTCAGAGGTCAGCCAGGTTTCTTGAAGAGGAGGTGGCTTCCATGCAAATCTTTTAAGTCCATTTAGCTCTGGTTTCCTCTTAACCTGAGCGCCCTTCTGAGAGTTTCACTTGTCAGCTAGAAATTTCCAGTTGAAAATTTTCTCTAGCATTTCAAAATCAACATACCTGAAACTGATGTTCATCCACTTTCTACCTCTCTCCCCTAAAACCACCAAACACCCAACAAAACAATTCCTCTGCCGTCTTCTTTGTATATTGTTTGTTCATCAATTCATTCATTCAGCAAAAATATATTGAGTATCTCCTGTGTGCCAGACACTCTTCTGTGTACTGGAGATACTGTTGTGGAAAGCACACGAGTCCCTACCTTCTTGTATGTATATGTATGTATATGTATGCACACACACACACACACACACACACACACACACACACATACACACACATACCAGTGGAAGAATTTTTTGACACCAACTGGGTGTCCAGTACTTCAGTTCTGACACTAACTCCACAGGTTAAGGTCTCAGATGCCAGCTGCAGATGGGGTTCCTAGGCTACCCCCACTTCTGCCCAGCTGACTACAAATTCAAGGGTTCCCAGGTTTGATAATTTGCTACAACAACTCCCAGAACTTAGAGTAGTGCTTTGCTTATGATTACTGGTTTATTATAAAGGATACAACTCAGGAAAAGCTAAATGGAAGACGAGCATGGGGTGAGGTCTGGGGTTGGGGGGTGGCCTGGAGCTTCCCCGCCCTCTCCAGCTGCACCACCCTCCCAGCACGTCACTGTGTTCACCGACCCCGAAGCTCCCCAGACCCTGTCCTTCGGGGGTTTTGTGGAGGTTTTATTACGTAGGCACTATGGATTAAATCAAAATTGTGTGCTGTTGGTGATTGAGCCCAACTGCCAGCCCTTTAATCAAGTGCTTGGCCTTTCTGATGACCAGCCCTCACACTGAATGGCCCCACCATGAGGCATCTCATTGGCATAAACTCTGATGTGGTAGAAAGGGACTTTTATGAATAACAAAAGATACTCCTATCTTTATTCAGAAGATTCCAAAGATTTTAGGAGCTCTTGTGCCAGGAACCAGGGTCAAAGACCAAATAGGTATTTCATTATACTACAGGGAGACAGACAGTAAACAGATAATCATATAATGTCCAGAAGTACTGATTGCTGAGAGGAAAATTAAACCAGGGTAAGGGGTTTGTGGGAGACGGGAGTACTTGTGTATGTTGGGTGGTCAGGGATGGCCTCTGAGGAAGTGGCAGATTAACAGAGACCTAGGGCAGGGGCCATGCAGATGTCTTGGGAGGAGAACATTCCAGGTCAAGGGAGTAGTGCGCCCGAGCACCTGAGGCGGTGCTGTGCTTGATAGGTTCATAGTCCTGACAGGAAGTCATGGGCCTGCAGTGTGTCGGGCGAAAGTGGTGTGGCGGGAAGCTGGACAGTTTTAAGTTAGCGAGCAACTGGCTCTGAGGACGTCCATCACCGCTCTCATGATCCTGTGTGGAAACAGTGGTGTTATCTTGATTCATTCCTCCATGTCTAGTCACTAAGTTTAAGTTAGTCCCCCCCCCACACTCTGCGATTCTTTTTCTTTTTTTGGTGGTGGCAGAAACCCCCTTGAGAATCCAAAAGCTAAAAAATGACCTTACTGGGAAAATGTATACAAATGTACATACACATTCTTTAGATAGTTTCCTGACTTTCATGGATTTCTGATTTAGTACTTTTTTGGAAAATCACTTAAGTTCTGTGAGTCTCGCTTGCAAGAGTAAAATGATATCACATATGTGACGCGCCAGTCTGATGCCTGGCAGATAACTTCTCTTTTCACCGTTATCGGAAGCAAGCCAGTCATTTAATGTTCCCGAAGTCAGGGCTCCTTCTGAGCTCTCCTCACAGGTTCTCCCCTTACCTCAGACCCTTCCTTCGAGATGTCTCCTCAGTGCCTCGCCTTAGTACTCGACACTAGTGCTGCTTTCATGCTTGCCATTCAGCTTGGCGTTCATTCTTGCTGTGTGTGTGAATTTTGAATGTGCTTATCTCAACAACTGCCTTTCCTTAAAATCCTCAGGGAGGGTGTAGGGAATCTTACCTGTCTAACAGTAAATGGTTGATTGGTTGTAATGGTTATATACTCTTGTAGTCGGTGCTTCCTTTGAAACTGCAGCTGCATTCCTTTGATCCTTTAATATGGGTTCTGGGTTTGATGCACATTGGCTTACAACTGATTAGGATCTGACTCCAATTTGGGTGTTTTCAGTATTCTCCCCTAGTCCTGAGAAGAGGACAGCCTCATTTGAGAGCAAGATGTAAATTCAGAAATTCAGTTTTTATCTTCTGATTCCATTTCTCTTCCTGTCCCCAACCCCACCTCTTTCTGGCCTGAATAGCTTCCATCCTCATCAGCTCTGGAAGCTGCCACAGAGACAACCCAGAACAACGCAGAGGAGCAAATCACAGAAACTGTAAGTGAGGAGTCAGAATCTGTCATCGAGGAGGAAAAAGGAGAGAACAGTCACTGTGACGCCAACTCAGAGATGCAACAGATTCTCGCACGGGTTCGGCAGAACTTCGGCAAAATCAATGTCGTGCCTCAGTTTTCTGGGGATGACCTGGTTCCTCTGGAGATGTCGGATATCGATGAAGAGCTTGAGAACTCTTGTGCAGAGGAGGAGGAGGAGGAGGAGGAGGAGGGACAGCAGCGACAAGGAGACGACGAGGAAGAGTCTTACCCTGAGTCCCAGGAAGAACACGTGGAAAACGACACCAAGGCAGTTATTAAAGCCCTGGATGAAAAGATCGCTAAATACCAGAAGTTTTTAGACAAAGCCAAAGCGAAAAAGTTCTCAGCGGTCAGGTATTGCCTTCCTCTTCTCACGAATTGCAGTTTGCTCCCTCCTTTTCCCAGAAACTTGCCATGGGTATTGGGAGTGATGGTTCTACGGTGGGGGCAGGTGTGGGATTGCCCACATTTCTAAAAAAGGATCTGTCAAATGAAAAAAAAAATTTGGCTCCCTGAAATAGGAGAAGTTTCGTTGTTGTGTTTTACAAATGCCCAGGGAGCCGCAAAACTGTAGGGTGTTGCCTTCTGCCAGTGGTGGTAACGGTGTGGAGTGGGGTGTCTTCAACTGCGAGGTTGTCACAAGTCAGCACGTGACTTGGGCAGTGGAGGCGAATGTGGGACAGCTTCCTTACTTTGCTTTTCTGTTTCAGAATATCCAAGGGACTAAGTGAAAAGGTTTTTGCAAAATCTGAAGAACAAAGAACAACAGCTGAAGAGGATGTGGGAGATGCAAGTAGAGGTAAATCATTTCAGTCATTTAGGTGTGATTTGCATCTCTGGGAAATCCAAGCTTAACCTCCACATTATCTCTTGTCACATCATTTCCCCACAGATGTTTATTTATATCTGGCAGATTACCTTGTTTCCATATACTATTTACAATACAAATACAATTATCTACTTTTCATTATGCACATTTTTTTTTAGGGTTACATTGGTAATTCAGGATTAAATTGGTTCAAGTTCCTCTTAAACGGTACAATATTAACCTTGTAATTTAAGAATGGGTTGCAGACAGTTTTTTTGCGGGGGACGAGGTGGTTCGTGCATTTATTTTTCACTTCATTGGACTCACGGCTTCTATAACAAGAGTGTGTTGTCATGACGTAAATGCACCCCCTGCCATGGCCCACGACGTCCTTCTTGGCCTGGCGCCCCCCCGCCTGATCCTACTTTACTCTGCACTTTGCTCACCGTACTGCACTCCCACTGGCCTTTTTCCTTCTTCCTCCAACACATCAAACTCATTCCCACCTTATGATTCACAGACACATTTTGAATAGAAAATTCCTGTTTCTTTTCTGTGTGTGTTTGATGTTGTTTCTAGCACCTGCCAAAAAGGGAAGGAAGCGGAAGGCACAGAGGGAAGAGGAGCATTCAAATAAAACTCGCAAGACGCTTACATCTAAGGAAGTACGTGTTTTTGGTCTTAAATATCATCTAGCTGTAGAAAGTAGAAATCTAGTTCTTAAGACGCACTCTTTCCGAAACTAATGGACTAGAGTTGAATTCAAGGCACTCCAGCCCTAAGTGAGCTACTTGAGGGCAGTTAAATAAGATCAAGGGTTGGCCCACGGGGTGAAGGTCCTTGAGTTCGTGTCTTGTAGCTTAGAAGTTCCTGACCCCTGTCCTCAAGCATGTGGACTGTCATCCAGAAGAGCCCATGGGTTTTATATGGTCCCAGGGAAATGACATGATGTGCAGAGCTGGTAGGCAGACATCACTGCCCTCTGGGAAGTCAGCTTTGTAACTGGGCTCTTCAGAGCTGGAATGGGCCCTCTTGGGAGGTGAAGAGCTTGTTGGAAGTGTTTGGCCTTTTACCAGAGGACCACTTGTCAGGTGTGCAGTAGAAAGAACCCTAGCATTGGGTGAGGGCTGGGCCAGTTGACCGTCTCTAACTTGAGTTGTCACAGCTCACAATGGAAGCGCAAACTTGGGTCTGGGAGGTGAACCCTCCCTTGTTAGCACTGACTGCTTCGCGCTGGAGGCGGCATGGGAATGGAGCACAGAGAGGGTTAGGGGCCTGTTTTATGATTTTCCGTGTTTGATTAGTTTGCTTTTATTTTCTGGCTATTTTTTTTACAGCGGAGGCGAGCAGCACGGAAGCAACAACCCAGAAAAGTTGGTGTACGCTACTATGAAACACACAATGTGAAAAATAGGAACAGGAACAAAAAGAAGACCAATGACTCAGAGGGACAGAAACACAAACACAAAAAGTTCAAACCTAAGCAGTAACATTTTAAAAGTTGTTTATTAAATTATACAAAAATATGCAATTAGAAATTGTATTCATTTTCTTCATGCCCAGTTGGCATTTCCAAGGCCACAAAGCATTTGTTCTGAGGTTTGATAGTTGAAACCATTCACTAGTGCCAGTGAAAATAGAGAGAGCCCTTCAGCCCCAAGGATTTCAGCGATGAGGTCCAGTCGCACTTCTAACACTCAAATCAGCCTTCTTAATTCCTTCAGAGTGTAACCCTGTCATGTAAGTGGCTGACAGAAACAGGGACGAGATCTATAAGACGGAAAAGCATGCTGTTTCTTTTGTACTGGCAATTAGCAATTTGGAACAGGAGCCATTTGGAATAGAACCGTAACAACATTTTAAGATGTACTGTACATGGTCTAGGCTTTCAAATATGAGGAAAAAGCTACAGCAGTTTCTGTTGTCCCTCATTGAGGCTGTTAGGTGGATCCAATGAGGACATAAGTGCTTTACTGTCAGGAAGTCGTGGAACCAGCACGTGTCAATAAACAGCATTCTTCTCCATTAAAATGACAGAGCACAGACAGGTCATTTCAGTAGGGTCTTAGAATTCCACGGGATACCTGCATGAGCGTAGAAACTGTGGCTTCAGATTTGAGAGTCGAGTGTGGGGCCTGTTTGCCTTGGTAGAACCCAGCCCTTGTCGGACAGCAGCTCCTCAGTGAGACTTGAAGTCTTAGCCAGGATGGGTGTTGGGTCAAGGCTCCAGTAAGGAGAGCTCTTCACACTTCTTCGGGGGAATACTAAGCACTTGAGGCACTCCATCCAATTGGGAATGTTGGTGCCTTCTTAGGTATGTTACTTGTGAAATTTGAACGGCAGAAGTCACTCAGCTTGCTGCCCTAGCCCATCCGGGTCCGCTCATTTAGTCTTCTGGGCCTACAGAACCAGAAGAGTCCTGAGCCTTCAAACTTCAGTTCAACTTAAGAGGAATAGTAAAATGTAGTTGTCTACAGGCATAACCCTGTCATTAGTAATTAGAACTGCATGTGAGGTTTGGGCACCACTCCCATTGTTAATTAAACATGGCTAGTTAGAGGGATGGAGGGCCAGGGTTTGATTGTCTGCAGAATAAAGTGAACAAATCAGTGTTGGGGGAAGAGCTAAGGTGCAAGCGGCTCACGGTGGACATTGTGACTTGCAGTTCTTTCCAGCAAACATTTACTTTCTCATAAGCCAGGGGTTTGACTGCCATTGCCTCCTCACCCAGGCAGTTGGAAACTAAGGAGGAAGGGGTCAGATGATACAATATAAACCCCAAACTCCAAAATGAGTTACTAGAACTGCACTGGGTCAGGGATGATGAAAAGACATCAAATAAGGGAAAGGCCAGAGAATCCCAAGTTAAAGTACAAGATGAATGTGGACCAGAAATGGGACAGAGAAGCAGCTTCATTTGGGCAGAAATAAATGATGGTACTAGGTGATGAGAAAGTTGTTTCACCCGTGAGGAATACAGCAGAAAGGGGCGAATTCTAAATCTTAACTACTTGAGTTGGCAAATGCCAAGGCTGGCCGCATTCTGAGACCATCTGGGCTACACCACCGTCCACTGCCAAGTGGGAGCCCAGCCGCCAGACAGGTGTTTCATGACACGAGCAATAGTGTGACTTCTGACAAATACGGAGGTGGTGATCAGGGGAGGGTATGGCTTGTTCACTCAGGAAACTAGCTTTTTATTACAAAGGGCTTACAACGGGGTAGTCGTGCTTGTGAGACCCATATGGAAATTATCACTTCTTTGGTGCAATAATGCCTTCCAGTTGGGCCTGAAAAACAAAAACGAACTCCATTAATATTTGCAATTTGCAGCCTAACACAAATAGCTGAGAGGTGATAAAAGTCTCTGGAAAAGATAATCCCATTGCTGCCACGCCAAGTATTTTTCCTTTTCATTCCCAACTCCGTATTTTCTAGATTAGCTGGTTTCTGGCTTGGCCAACAGTCTTGCTACATGACGACAAACCAGAGCTGTCCTGGTTTCCATACAATAATGATTCAGTGCATAATATAAAGCATTGCAAAGGAAATTGAATAAAAGTTGTTGAAATAGTGGTTTTCCATGGCTCAGATTTCAGGCCTAAAAATGTCTGCTAAATTAAACTTTGGAATCCTGGGAGCTCTGTATTGGGACAAGAGGTTTGGGAAACAGCAAATTTTCAGCCACTGAGACGACTTGACACCCAATTAGAGAAAATTGCTACCAGTGAGTAAGGAGCTGTCCGTCTTCTACGTAAAGCCGAAGACACTTGGGAGTTATTTTCTCCTCTGGCAGCCAGTAACATAATTTACCATCATGTTGTGTGGACAGATCTTTAAGTAGGTCTACTCGGGACGGCAAACACTGCTTTATTTGTAGTGTGGCTTCGAGCCAATAAAAATAACTTCTAGGGAGTCCTTCACCCTGGGGATTACAAAGTTGCTAGTAAATGTCAGGAAGATGCCAAGGTATTCTGTTTTGCTCTTGCCACTGATACTATAGGAGGAACTAAGGAATGTGGGCTTACGATAAAGGAATATGGCAGATAAGGCAGGCAGCTTCAGAGGCTGCGAAGTAAACAGATGCACATCTGGCTGTGAATGTTTCTAGCTTTTCTTTGTTTTTGTTAAGATCAGCAACAAGAAAACCTATGTCATCCCCCACTAGCCCTTCTTTATCAAGTGCCTGGCCTTCTTGCTTTGTAGTGCCAACAAGTCTGCCAATCACAAGAATGTAAGGTTTCTATGAGACTAGGGAGAAGAGGGAGAAAAATCCAGGGGCCCCTTCTGGCCAGGGCCATGGGAGACAGCCACTAAATGTCACCAGGCGCTATATCTGGAATAGTGGTTAGCAAGCATCAGAATCACGTGGAGACCTTGCTAGAATGGATCGTTGGGCCCGAACCCCAGTTTCTGATTCAATAGACCTGGCGTGGGCCCAATAATCGCTATTCCTAAAAGCTGCCAGGTGATGCTGCTGGTCTGGAACCCAACCTATAAGAACCTTTGGAGCAGAGAGAAAGCCTGGAGTTTCAGAAACCTGGCCCCGCCTTCCCTTCAGCTCAGGTGCAGAAAAGTATTCAAGGCTTCAAATCACCAGCTGCCGCGGAAATAAAGTTCCACTTTGCCCATAGCCACCTTTCCAGAGGATGGTCAGCTTTTTTCCAAGGGGAAACAAATTCTCTCGCTTGGAGAGCCAGGCTGAGGTGTCATGGTGATTCAAAGTTGAGCGCAGAGTCCCCTCCAGAGCCAGATGGATGGAGAATCTGGGTAATGGGCCCTCACCCACCCCCCAGCCCCACAAAAGTCAGCTGCTTTTACTCCTTGGCAGCACATGTGGACAAGCATTTCAAGTCACCTGGAGGAAAAGGAACCAAATGCTTGGCCTGTGTGGCTGGGAGGACAGGTGGGAGAGCACCTCCACCTGGGCCTGTGTGAGGATTACCTTCAGCTGCTGATTCGTCCGCTTTAGGAACTGAATATCCTCGTTGTGTTTCTTCTCCTCCACCTGTCTCCTCTCACTCTCCCGCTTCTCGGTGGCCTCACATTTTGCTTTCTGCTCATTCACTTGCTTCTCCAAATCTCTCTTTTCCATTTCTAATTCTGCAATCTAAAGACAGAACCCCCAGTCATCCTGGGATGTCGCCAAGTGAATGGAGTGGCTTGAGTGCCTGGGCGGAGGGGACCCGGAACATGGCTGTCCAACCCAAGACATTGCCAGGGTCTGTACTGCCACCCAGTGGGAGGTCAGTGACTGGCACGGCTCGTCGGAGAGGAGACAACGAGCCCTTGTAAGGGCAATGACCAGGCTGGCCCTTCCACTCTGCACCAAGGGGCGCTCACTGAGGTGATGGGAGTGCAGCCTAGGCGGCCAGAATGACCACCTCATGGCCTTGAGACAGGCAGAAGAGTTCTGGAGGGCGGTAAACCCCACTCACTTTCCTCTCCATGTCCGACTTCCCCTGTTCGGCCTGCAGCGCTTTCCTCATGCCGAACGCCACGCTGCTCTCGTACAAGGTCTGGTACGCAGCGATGGTCATGCGGATCTCATCCCGGACTCGCAGGAGCAGCAGCCCTCTCTCCGCACAGTTGATGGTGACCTCACGGATCAGCTCATCTTCCAATGCACGCAACACAGGGAGGTCAGAGAAGGCAGGCGGGAGGGGAAATGCACCATGTCCACTGCAAGCCTCCCTTCCTATTGGGACGAGTGCTTAGGGTGTGTCCTGCTCACTTGAAGACACACCTGGGGAGGGGCCTTCAAGTGGCCCCAGGAGCCGTGCTGTGCAGCCAGTGCTCTGAACTTGGCACTTGGGAGTACAGGCAGTCGGCAAGCCCAGGGCAGAGGGCGACAGGAGCCCCAGGTTTGTTTGCAGCCGTGAGGCTCCTCTCTTCCATCCTCAGCCAAGAACAGGGTACTATTCATAGAAATCTGACTTTTCAATTTGAAGATGGTAGCTGCTTTAAAGCAGCCGAAAAATCCAATGTGCCTCCCTGGCTGGACTGGTTTAGGGCTGGAAACAGCACAGCTTACAGCTTGTCCACCCATCTCCTCCATAATTGCTGAGCTGGAGGGCAAACCATCATCATACTCAGGCAGCAGGGTGGCACAGACATGTGCAAACTGGACGCAGTTTGCATGTCAGAGTCCACATGGGCCAGTGAGACTGGGCTGGGGGACAGCCATGTCACACCAGCACTTGGGGAGGGAGATCTTAAATCCCTGTGTCTGTCAGTTAACAAATTACCCTGAAATATTTTTCTGGACCAAGGGCCGAATGTCGATGGATGGATATAAATATAGAACATAAAACTTTCTGATGAAAAAAATTAACACATACTTATAGAAATCTTTGAAAAAACAAAGACTTAAAATGGAAGTTCTCATTTACTCCAAACATCTGCTAAGAGGTGAAGAACCAGGTTGTCAGGAACCAGGTTGAGTGGCAAGTGGGTGTCCTGGTAGGAGAGGCGGGGCTGGGAGGGGGAAGAGGGTGTATTTAGCAGTTCCTGGGTGGGGCAGGTAGAAAGACAGATTTTCATCCTTGCCTTGTCGTATGGGGGCGCTTCAGCTCGGGGCTCCTCAGGGCATGGGGCTGTGCTGGAGGGGAAGGGAAGGAGACAGGAGAATGCAGTGTACCCTCCCCCTGTCCACAGGCCACTCACCGAAACACTGCGAGTAGAGCTCCCTGCGGACAGGGCATATGCCAGTCTCCCGGGCCTGCCGCTGTTGCAGCTTCAGGTCCAGCTGCTCCTGGAGATGAACGACGTCCATCCTGGTGCTGGGCGTGCTGGACACCTGCTGGATCCACAGCTGCGTGTCTTCCACCCACTCCCTGTGGCGCAGACACAGCCAGGCTGAGCAAAACCCATTGACCAGAGACGGTCCTCAGGACACGAGTGAGATGAGCTCTCTGCCTGAGCAGGAGTGAAGGGCAGCTCTGTCTCCCTTTCTTCCTTGGGGAATGTGTGGCTCCAAAGCCATGTCCACTAAGCTGCCTCCACAGGTCCCCTACCTTGGGGCTGGGCAATCTCTACTCTCCCACAGCCCTCTGTGAAATCATCACCCATGTTCCAGATCTTACCCTCCTAATGTGTAGAGGGCAAATTTGTGGTTGTTGCTTCATCTGAACAGAAGGCCCAGAAGGAATTGCCCACTGATTTGTGGGGTGGGAGACACGGGGCACCATAAACCTTGTGCCAGTCAGAAAGAGGCCAACGTGTGGATTTGGGAATGGAGAAATTCTTGAAGGCATGTAGCCCTCCCTATAATAAACCTCATGTCAAGAGGCATGGCCCCGTTCTGGAATCATTAGGGGGGAGCCCGAGGGCAGAACCATCATGGGGGAGAGGACTTTCATGCATTGATGGGAAGGAATTTACTGAGATCACCCTCTCCCCATTCTTCTTTGACTTCCATCTCTGAGGAGATTGCAGTCTCTTTTCATCGTAGACTTAAAAATTAAATAAACAAAAACCAAAAAAAACTGTCAACTTATTACATAAAAATAGTAGAAAAAGCATGTCAGATAGTGATAAATGTGGCTAAGAAGAAAGAAGCAGAGTAACGAAGAAGGGAGAAGATACTCTTTTATAAGAATTCTCAAGGAAGGCCTCCGTGAGGAAATGGCATTTGAGCAAGACCTGAGTGAAGAAAGAAGGGAACCAGGTGGATATCATGTGGAGAGTATCTTTGGCAGTAAGAACAGCAGTTGTCAAGGCCCTGAGGTGGAAGAGTGAAGTGTTTCAGAGACAGCAAGCAGAGGCCCCTGTGGCATTAGCACAGTGAACAGAAGGAGAATAAGAGATAAGATCATGGGTACATCAGGGGCCAGACCATGCGAGGTCTTCCAGGTCACTGTAAGGACTTTGGATTTTAGTCTGAGTGAGATGGGGAGCCATTAAGGAGTTTCTGGCGGACACCTGGCGTGATCAGCCTTATGATTTCGGGACTGTGCTGAGAATAGATTGTAGGGGCAAAGAGTGGAGCCGGGTTTTCAGATAGCAAGGAGGCCTCTGCAGTAGTGCAGGTGACTAACAATAACTAGGAACAAGACGGTAGACGTAGAGGTGGTGAAGTGGTCAGATTTGTGGAACCAAAGGAACTTGATGAAGGATAGGACATTGTGATGTAAAAGACTGAAAGGAATGAGAGGTGACCTGAGCCTCTAGTAGAAAGGAGAAGACTGGGAATGAGCAGGTTGGGGGAAGAAGAAATTGTGATTAAGTCTGGACATGTTGAGTGTGAGCTATCTACTAGCATCTTCATGGAGGTAATGAGGTAGTAGTAGAATATATGGAGTTTAGGGGAGAGGACAGAGCTGGAAATACACATTTGGGAGCCATCAGCATATAGATGGTAGTTAAAGCCACGAGCCTGAGTGAGAGCACTCAGGAAATGAGGGTAGATAGAGATCTCCCCACCACCCTTCCAAGATCCAGCCACCTGCCAGCACGAGGAGCTCTAGGATGGTGGGAGGAAATTCCAACCAGGAACAGAGACAGGGTTCCTCTTTCCACATTCCCATGTTCTGGGTTGCAAAAGCCTGGGCCTTCTCCCAGCCACTGCTCCTGCTTTGTTACCTTGGAGGCAGGATGGCATTCAAGATTTCTTCTGCTTGCTTTGTAGGATCTGGGATACAGGAAGTTGTGGGGAGCTTGGTCTTTGGTGGTTGTGGGACTGGACCTGAGGGTCCAGGTTGCTGGGGGCTGATTTTCAGTGGCCGAGCCTGAGAAGAAGGAACAAGTTAAGACAGGAGGTGATTCAGACACCGAGCTCGGCAGGTCCTGGCACTCTGGATTGCTCCAGGTCTCCAGTACACCCCTCCCCTATTCCCAGCTCATTTTCCCCATCTGTCTTCTCAACAGAAGTTATGTCTCAGAGCTGCAGGAGGCGGTGTAGAGTCTCTGGTCTCACCCCAACCCAAGGCTTGTATCTCCTTGAACAGATGTTTCTGGCACGGTGCTCGGGCCTCTGCTTTCACACCTCTAGTAATGGGGCAATCACTACCAGATCTATTCTTGGACCCGGCTACCATGAAAAAGAAGGAACCCCATTCATCTCCCTGAGACTTCCTTCCCCATTCTAAATCTGCCCTCTGGAGTCGCCCAACATCTGGGCTTCTTGTACCTCTCTCCCACCCTCCTTCCCCCGTCCCAGTTCCCTTTACTCCCAGTCGTTTCAGCCTCTGTCCCTCTGGATTCCCGATCCTCTAGGCTGGAATCTGTCATTTCCCCATCAGAGCTACCGGGCTCCCGCGTCCCCTGAGATTCCTCCTTACTTTGGGGCTCCGTTTCTCCGTGTTCCGGCTCACCAGCACCGGGGTGTCATACTTGAGCAGAGAGTCCGCGGGAGGGATCATGGCGGCAGCTGGAGTAGTAAGTAGCCCAGCAGCGGCCCCTCCAGGCTGGGCCTTGTTTACCGTCACCATGGAAACCTCCTCTTCCAGTCTCATAGCCTGGGCGGGGCTTCGAAGTTGGGCGGGGCCAGCAGAGCTCCAGTTTTTTTCTGCGTGGCTTTCACGAAAAGTTCTGTGGTTAGCTTGTCAGGCCTCCTGTTCACCGGATCGCTCCGGCACTCTTGGGAGAAAGAAAAACAGGGGTTTCGGTTCCTGCGCCACGTCTAGCTCTCGACCTGAATGAGGTGGCAGGTCTCCTTCGCTGATCCCCAATGTTCTTACCTGCAAAGGTGGAAGTCATCTGACTTCTCAGTGAAGGATTGGGGAAGATTCCCAGAAGACATCTGTAGTTCTCAGGTTTTAAAAAGTATTTGTTTTTAATTAAATGGAGAAATGACAACATAACAGAAAGTTCAAAACTAGAGGGGAAAATACTAATGATTTGCCCACGGGCTACCATGTATGAGTTCATTTCCTTCGTATTTCCAAACGTAAATGTAAGCTCAGTTTGCGCACAATTTTGTATCCCGCTTCTGCCGTTTAATAAGTCAGGGTTTTTTCCTTTTGTCATAGAGAGTTTGTAAATAGCATTGCGAGTGGCAATATAACATCCATCAATTGGCTAAACAACTCCCTACTGATGGGCATTTAGGTGGTCTCCGTGTTTAATAATTACTAATGATGCGACAACAAATAGCCTCGAAACTAGCTTTTTTCGAGAGGTTGGCTTTAGAAACTTAAAACTCGCGCCACCCGAGCCGCCGCACTACAGCCCCGCCCACAATAGCGTCGTTGTCACGTGTTTGGCTTCTCCGTCGCGAGGGTTTCTGGGAGAGCGTACACCGCAGAAGCGGAAGTCCAGGGATCTAGCCCGTCATTTCCTTTAGCGAGAGAAGTGCAACGGACGTAGTTTTTCCTACGCTCCTCGGCTGTCTCAGCATGAAGGACGTGAAGAGCGAGCGAGAGAGGGGGAGCCGGCGAAAGCACCGGGACGAGGACATAGTGGCGGCGACGGCGGCGGTGGTGGTGAAGCAGGAGCGCCTCAGCCCGGAGGCCGCTCCTCCGGTCCACCGCCGTCCGGACTCCTCCGGCGGTAGTGCGTCCCCGCCGGCCGGCGAGCCGGGACGTCCTGGTCACCGCGGGAACCGAGCCCGAGGACGTAGTCGGTAAGTGGGAAGCAGCCTGGAGGGGACCTTAGGTCGGGTCGTTGAGAAAGGGGGACCGAGGTAGCGTCAGAAACACACCTTGAATGCTGAGCGCAGCGGCTTGGACTTCATTCTAAGGGGTGAAAGAGATCGGGGTGGTGCTTGTGTTATTGTTTACCTGTCAACCTGGGTTGTAGCTGGGTGTTAAGCACCTAATGCACGGTATCCTGCCCTTTCATCTCTGTGTGCTCAGCACTCCGCCGAGGATGACCCAGCGGATCGTTTACGTTGAAATGAAAGGTTTTCCCCACCTGCCTGCGAGTGGAGTGCGAGTGTTGTCTTTACATTGAACCTGGCCCCAAAGATTTCCATATGGAAGGCCTAGGAGATCTACCTGATAGAACTTCTGGGGGAAAAGTCTCCTGCTAGACTCCTTCATTTATTCATTCAACATAGTTTTACTGAGTATTATGTGCCCTAGGTACTGGGGCCACAAGGGGTGAACAAGGTAGATGGTCATTACCTTCTCAGAATTAACATGCTCTAGCCCTGAGACAAAATAACTAGCAAATAAAGAAAATAGTTTTAGTTAGTAACAAGTATTAGGGATAGATTAAAACAGTAATGCGATAGAAATTGGAGGGAAAGGGGAGAATGCATCTCTGAAAAGGTGCCATTTGAGCTGAGACCTGAGTAAGACTAATCCATAATCCAGCCTTGTGAAGATCCAGGCAGAGAAAACAATAGGTGCCAAGAACCTGAAGTGGAATTAATTGTGATTGTTCTAGAAATAGAAAAAAATCCAGTGTAGCGATCAAAGAGAGTGGTTGGAATGAGGTGGGAGAGAGAGGAGACAGAGCCAGAGGACTTGTTGATGGATTGAATGTGATTGCAGGGAGGGGTGTGGGAAGCTGTTGGTGGTGAGAAAAAAAAGAATCAAGGTTGACTTCTTGTTTTTGGCTTGAGTAGCGGGGTGGATGGTGATGCTATTTACTGAGATGGCAAAAAGGAAAGGTTTTGAAGGGTTGGTAATCCAGAGTTATGTTACATATCTACCGTGTTTCCCCGAAAATAAGATCTAGCCCGGACAATCAACTCTAATGCATCTTTTGGAGCAAAAATTAATATAAGACCAGCTTATTTTATTATAAAACCGGGTATTATAATATAATATAATTAAAATTATAATATACTATAATACCGGGTCTTCTATTAATTTTTGCTCCAAAAGACGCATAGAGCTGATTGTCCAGCTAGGTCTTATTTTCAGGGAAACATGGTAAGTGAGACGGTTTGGTAAGCGGTTATGTCTGTGGGTCTGGAACTCGGGAGATGTTAGGGCTAGGAAAGTGAAGCTCCTAACTCCTACAGTGTGAAAAGCAGAGACCTTCACAAATGTGGTGTTTGTGTAGTAGTAAGCCTGATATCGGAACGTAATGTATACAGGGAAGGGAAATTGAGATAAAATCCTGTGTGTCTCATTCTCTTAAGATCCCCAGCCAAAAAGAAAAAGTCCTCAGGGAGAAGAAGCAAGTCTCCTCGAAGTAACAGAAGCCGAAGTCCTCACCACTCAACAGTCAAAGTGAAGCTGGTAAGTGGATTGAGCTTTTTTGATACTGGGTCCAAATCTGGAGCCTCTTTCCATCCTAGCTGGAGTGTTGTGTGTATGTTCACCTATACCTGCAATGGGCTTTTCTCAAAACTGGGTGGGGGTTTTTCTGCTTGTTTTGTTAAGTGAAACTTTTTATTTTGAAATAATTATTAATTCACATACAGCTGTAAAAGTAATAAAGGCATATAGTCTGTATCCTGTTTCTCCCAGTGGGAATATCATACAAAATTCGAGTGCAATATCACAACCAGACTATTGACATTAACGCAGTCAAGATATAAAACATTTTCATCACCACCACAAGGATCCTTTGTGTTGTCCTTTCACAGTCACACCCATTTCTTTCCCACTTGTACCCCTCAACTGGCAACTTCTGTTGTCCATTTCTATAATTTTGTCACATCAGATCTTACATATTTCTTAAGTTTATTCCTAGGTATTGAATGACTTTTGTTACTGTTGAAATAATTTAAAATTACTATCACATTTTCATTTTTGGCATAAGAGAAAGCTAGCTTGTTTTTCTTTACGTATTTGTCTTGTACATGACTCCTTAACTCTCTGTTAGCTCTCTCTTCTGTATATGCTCCCCTATAAGTTTGCCTGCAGGTGCTCTTGTTTCTAAGGCTCTGAACATGGGCTTGCACTGTTAGAGCTCTAGCTGGGCTTCAGCATGGGGTACACAGTGTGACCTTGGACAGGTACATCACCACCACTGATAACCTTATTTCTGTGGGACATTTTGCTCTTGAAGGCCAAAGTCCAAATCACATTCCTTTTGAATGTGGCTTGTTCATAGGCTGTGAACTGCCTTTGATTTCCTGAATGGGTTTGAATTTCAGGAACGGGAGGATCATCCTCCCCGGCGAGGACGGGAGGATCGACAGCACCGGGAAGCATCAGGACAGGAACACAGGCGAGCCAGGAACAGTGACCGAGACCGGCACAGGGGCCATTCCCACCAGAGGCGAACGTCTAACGAGAGGCCTGGGAGTGGGCAGGCTCAGGGACGGGACCGAAACCTTCAGAACCTACAGGCTCAGGAAGCAGAGCGGGAGTTTTATAACGCCCGCCGGCGGGAGCATCGCCAGAAGAATGAAGTTAGTGCCAGCAGTAATGAGTCTCAGGAGCTGGTTCCTCGAACTGGTGGCAACAACAAAGATAAAGAGGTGCCCGCTAAGGAAAAGCCAAGCTTTGAACTTTCTGGGGCACTTCTTGAGGACACCAACACCTTCCGGGGTGTAGTCATTAAATATAGCGAGCCCCCAGAAGCACGGATCCCCAAAAAACGGTGGCGTCTCTACCCCTTTAAAAACGATGAGGTGCTCCCGGTCATGTACATCCATCGACAGAGCGCCTACCTTTTGGGGCGCCACCGCCGCATCGCTGACATTCCAATCGATCACCCCTCGTGTTCAAAGCAGCACGCGGTCTTTCAGTATCGGTGGGTATACATTTGTGGGAAGAAACTCAAGGGTGAGCAGAAGCTAATGCCTCAGGTAGTTAGAGGTGCTAAGTTTTGTGTACATGTATGTGCAGAAGAACCCATACCCCTCACTGCTGACACTAGCCTTAAGGAGTATTAGCCTAACTGCCCTTTGAGTAATCACTTATATTTGTACAAGAGCATTGAACGTGGTGTCAAGAATCCAAGTTTTGAATCCTGACACGGTCACGTACCAGGTGTTTGACCTGTAGCAAGCCACTTTCTGGGCCTCAGTTTCTGCCTACCTCACGGGACTATTATTATGAGGGTTAAATGGAAACATAAATGAGAATGCCTGGGTGGCCACATCTGTTTCTTAGTCGCATATATGTTAGTCACATCTGTCTCTTGACAGTTTGCATAGTACATCTGTTACTGTCTGATGCTCACAACAATCCTGTGAGGAGGATAGGACAGGTATTAATATCCCCATTTGCCAGGTGAGAAGACAAGCTCAGTAAAGCCAAGTGACTTGCCTAGTAAATGTTCACCATAGTAGAACTCTGACTCAAATCTAGCTCCCTTAACTCTGAAGTCCAAATCCACTGCTTTCTTCCCATTGTGATAGGAGATCAAATATGTTGAAATATAGGTGAAAGAAGCGTTATATTGATTATAAACAACACAAAAAAATGTATTAAAATTTTCTGAAGTATGGAAAGAGGCATTGAATTCTGCATTTTAAGTTTTTGATATACCATGAATTTCCCGCCCTCCAGCAACCAGTTCTCACCTTTTCTGTTAAGTATTACTTAACTTGCCCCCAATTTCTAAGTCCAAGGTCATGCCTTCCCATTGATTTCTTAGAGTTTGAATTTGAACTGTGTTGAAGCCAAGTTATCCAGCAAAAAGCTGGATGATCTGAGACAGGGTTTTGCTCACAGGTATCTCTCCGTCATCTTTTCTAGGCTTGTAGAATACACCCGTGCTGATGGGACAGTTGGCCGCAGAGTGAGGCCCTACATCATTGACCTTGGTTCAGGCAATGGAACATTCTTGAACAATAAGCGCATTGAGCCACAGAGATACTACGAACTGAAGGAAAAAGATGTACTTAAATTTGGGTTCAGCAGCAGAGAGTATGTTCTGCTTCATGAGTCCTCTGACACCTCTGAAGTAGACAGGAAAGAAGATGAGGATGAGGAGGAAGAGGAGGAAGTATCCGACAGCTAGCAACTCGGAAGAGCCCAGACTCTGGAGAGACCGGTCTTTCCTCGAAGGCGTTGGGACTGACTCAGAGAGCACCGCGGTGGGCTCCATAATGCCTTTTACTGCCTTAAGTCTTTCCTCGGTGGCTGACCAGCTTACGTTAGTGTAAGAAAACCGACTTATGTTTGGTTGAACTTTTTTCTGTGGCACATCAGCCACATGCCTGTGGACATACGTTTTCAGAACAGTCTCACCAACACATTGTTTCATAGAAGCGCTGTGGCTTTAGTTGGTGCTTTCAGAACTGCTGCCTAGGAAATAATAAACCCTTGGTTAAAGGGGAATTGTGGCTTGTTCTCTTTGTACAGTTACTTTATTTATCACCTTGTGGACTGGATTTTGTTTTTGTTTCTGGGGCAAACCCCTTAACAGAATCTTACTAAGCTTTGGTTATCACCAGAACAGCCTCCAGTATATACCAAAGCTTTGATCTGGTTGAGCTCTTGAGTCACAGTTTGATTTTGCACTTCTTTTTTGGGAGGTGGGAATTGACCACATGACCTCATTATTGACTTGGATTTAAACAGATGCTTTATGGAGGCTGTTTAAGCAGATGACTGTACAGGAAGATCATGACTACTGCCAGTGGGTGCTGATTTCATGTCACAAAAGGCTGAAATATGTCGAGAATGTGTTTTCTGTGAAAGAATTCTGATTTCTCCATGGAGCATGTACATAACAATTTTGATCATCTTATCTGTTCTTCAGCGTTGCATTTTTAATCAAATGTTATCTCTTCCTCTTTTTTTTTTTTTTTTTTTAAGATTTTATTGGGGAAGGGGAACAGGACTTTATTGGGGAACAGTGTGTACTTCCAGGACTTTTTTTTTCCCCCCCAAGTCAAGTTGTTGTCCTTTCAATCTTAGTTGTGGAGGGCACAGCTCAGCTCCAGGTCCAGTTACCATTGCTAGTTGCAGGGGGCGGAGCCCACCATCCCTTGCGGGACTCGAGGAATTGAACTGGCAACCCTGTGGTTGAGAGCCCACTGGCCCATGTGGGAATCGAACCGGCAGCCTTCGGAGTTAGGAGCATGGAGCTCCAACCGCCTGAGCCACCGGGCCAGCCCATCTCTTCCTCTTTTGAGAAACACACTGTCATTTATGTGGCAGGGTCTTAGCTTTATTCTAACGTGTATATGTCTAAAGGAGATGGTGTAGTTTATAGTTTACATGTTTCATTTTTTTAAAAGAAAACATTGAGAAAGGTTGTATTTACCTTTCCAAGGCTGGAAAGCATGGGAATTGTCCAATTTCCTAATTTTCCACTAGAGGAATATATGTAAGTAGAAAAGTCATAACTACTTACATATATTGTATCTCTCTGTGTGTGTACACTGTATATATGTATATAAAATTGTGTGAAAGAGTTGCATACTGATTTTCATATGAGAATGTTTTGTGATGTAAATGTAATACTACATTATAGGCAAAGGCCTCCCTGCATTTGAAGAGCAGGTTTCATTTATATGTATTTTGGGATAAAAAAGGTAATAAAATTTGTAAATATAGCCCCGTATCTCGGCAATGGAGTGTTGGTCCTGGTGAAGCAGCAGTGTTTTCTGAATTGGCAGTGAAGGGGTTTTCCCTCCCAGAATAGTTGGGACAGGTTACATATAGGGGGCTTCACCCCAGTTGATCCCTGTCCTGGCTATTTCACCCTTGGGGTGTGGAATGGGGAGAAAGGAGAAATGATAACAACTCGCAATCAGTGCTACTGCTAACTATTCCTCTCGGGTCGAAACTTATGTTAGACTGTCTTCTTTACAATTGTTTTTCCATTGAGGTCTCACGTACACATGTGTACTCGGCTAAATGTTGACTAGAGTGGGGAGGGGCAGCTGGCTAATGTTTATTCAAAAGAAATGGAAAGATCCTCTTTGAAGAGTGAACACAATAAGGTTCAGATGAAAGGTTAGATGACATGACAACGGAAGAGCAATTAGCATCCCCCCAATGTGTTGCACATGGGCCACTATAACTAATATTTTCCCAATTTAATTGTGCCACATAGATCATATGTTACATCTGTGCATGTCTAAAAGGTGGGTTTTGTTTTGATGAGTTTTTCTCTTGATCCAGAGTGATGGTTTTCTCTTTCAGGGATTAGGCCTAATCTGGCATCTCACTCCAAGGCCTCCTTGTTCAGTCTGTTCTATTCGTACTATTGCTTCCTGCAGGCCTTGGGCTTTGCCTCACACACCAGCCTGGTGGGCACTGTGATAGATGACTATTTTGTCTACATTTTTCCATAACAGGTCCCAATTGTGGAGTAAACTTTTGCTTCCTGTGGCTTAAGAGAGTCTTCATGCCCAATATCTGGGAAAGTGTCCCTCCTACACACACCTTTTTTTAAGAAAGATGGTCAAGGAAAAGATACTACCCATCTCCAAAGCCAAATATCACCAGCAGACTTCTCATTTGAAGCTGACAAAATCCTAAAGCTTTCTTGAATGAATTCATTGCTTAGAAACTCATGTTCATCTAAGCTACGTATTTGCAACTTTATTCCCCACCTTTTCTGTACCCTGGCTGGCTTGTCTACAAATTATTGCTGTCGAAATCAAGCTATCTGCAAAATAGCCCTTTGCTTCTGATCCCCTCCCCCAAATCCTCTGGTGGTCTGAGTCCTGCCAAGGTATGGGACAGAGTGTTCAGATTTTCCCCATAAAACCTTTTTCTGGTCATCTAGTTTCCTCATTCTAATATTGGCAAAGGACAGCTCATTAACTGCAGCTGGTGCTGTAAGTAAAAGCACAGTAATTCAGACAACTGAAATTAAAAAAATTTTGTATTGAGTATGTCAGTATACAATAGACATGTAGCTTGGTTTTAAAAGGCTTAGAACTTAACATATTTTCAGGTTGGTTATTAGTTGATATTGTACCCAAATGGTGATATTTTTTAACATCCTTCCCTTTGTGGAAATCTGTGGATGTGAGGAATGAAATTATATTAATCAAAGCCTAAGTGTGACACACCACACACCAGCAATGACTGCTTGTGAGATGACGTTCTGAGACCACGATGATCCTGGGTATGTGAATTTATATCAACTGAAAAGGCTACTTGATTGAAATGAAAGCTTTGGAATTGGAAGCTTCATTTGGTCTCCTGGGTGAAGTTTCCAGTATATTTATCAAATGGGAAACAATTTTAAGACAGTTAATTTGTTCACATGTACCCTAAAGTTAAAGTGAATTAATTCACTAAATCAATAGTTGCATAAGCTTACCATGCTCGCATTTGATTTACAGCTGTGAGTTAGAAGCAGCGAGCAGTAATTTAGAGGTGGGCTGCACCATGTGCAAGAGATGGCATTTAAGGTATGCCTTAGAGATGAAGTGGATTTTGAATCAGTAGAGGGAGGGCACTGTTTCAGACTGAGCAGTCCAGGGGACAGCAGAGCGGGAGTGGAGGATGTGGAAAGGATCCTATAACATTAAGCTGTTTACCTGAAGACTCACAGCAAATTAGTGGAAGAGCTCGGATGAGAACCCACCTCAGTCCCGGTTCAGTGGTCTTTCCTCTGGACTGTGGCTTCCCATCTGCCTAACAGAGCTTAGTGAAGAAATCTGCGGAGGGAAAAGACAGCTGAGCTGGTTCATTAGGTTGTCCATTCATAGGGGGTTCAAGGAAATCACAATGGCTGGGATTTCCAGGGATAAAGAGTGGCTCAGGCAAATCCTCACCTCAGCAAGTCATAGCCAGAGCTGCTTGGAAATCATTATGTTTTCATAAAAGTAAACAAATATTCAATAATCGGGTAGCTAAGAATTGCCATGAACTGAGAGCTCAATAATAAAACTGGCTAAAACTTAGGAGTACTTTCTATGTATAAGGCATAGCTTTAAGCATTTTACATGTACACTGACGCGTACCTTGATACCTTCACACTTCTTCCTCATAATCCTACGAGGCAGGCTTCTCTTACCATTTCATTTTGCCGATGCAAAAACTGAGGCACAGAGTTGTTCAAATCACACAGTGGTAGGTAGGACCAGGATTCAAACCCAGTCACCCTGGTTCCAGATGCCACATGCTTAACCACTGTGATATACTGCTTCTTGTAGCCATGAGAGTTACAAGATCTGGCCCTCACAGAGCAACATAACCCGGAGCTACAAACAGTGCTAGAGAGGAGAAGCAGTGGGGATTATGGAAGCACAGAGAAACAGTATTCAATAAAGCCTTAGGAGTCAGTTACTCAGAAGAGGCCAGTGGGGATGAGGAAAGAAAGGCATATGAATTTCTAGGCAGATAGACTAGCACTCAAAAAGACCTGAAGTAACAAACTAATGAAACTTTGGAAGCACTTGAAGTTCAACAGGGAAAAAAGGATGAGTGAGACTATTGGTTTCTGAACCCTCCTGCTTGAAAGTAGCTCAAACTTCTGGATAAAATATAAGCAAAACAATTTCTTAAAGCATTCAAGAACCTACAAATTAGTAAAACAGTTGTCAGGCAAAAAGTGAAGATAAATAAGAATCCAGAGAGAGATGGACCGTAGATGTCTGGAAGCCACCTTTGGTCTAAAGGCAAACCACATTTGATTCTAGCAAATCAGATCTTACCCTCGCTTGAATGGGACAGAAATCAAAACCCAAAGCCCACAGGCAATAGTCTAATAGAACATGATTCCCACAAAAAGCTGGCATATCAGAGGTCTATAACTTTTAGAATAAAAGAGTGGATAAGAAATTGAATCTTCCCAGGTATTTATAGCCTGGAAGCTCAGGAAACCTCAGGCCTTGAACTTGGTTTAGGATGACCTTGTGCCTCCAGGTGTCTGAAACAAATGAAATTCATCTTTGGAGGAAGGGACTCTTTATCTCCCCTCTAGTTATTTCCACATTTCCCCCCCAAAATACAATTATTTTTATTAATGAACAAGAAAAGGCATTATAGGTGAGAAACAACAGAAATAACGGGCTGGCCTGGTGACTCATGCTGCTAATGCCGAGGTCACTGGTTTGATTCCCACATGGGCCAGTAAGCTGCGCCCTCTACAGCTAAGATTGTGAACAACAGCTCTCCCTGGAGCTGGGCTGCCATGAGCTGCCGCAGGCTGCCATGAGTGGTGGGCAGCCAGCCTGAGCCGCTAGATGAAATGGACCAATTCTTCAAAAACCATAAACTACCAACATTTACCTGATAGGAAGTAGATTATCTGAATAGTCGTACAGATATTAAAGAAATTGAACTTGTAATTAAAAAGCTGAAAAGAAATAGCCACACCCAAATGGTGGAAGAATTCTACCAAACATTACAAGAAGAATTAGCACCATTGTGTACCTTCTTTTCTAGAAATTAGAAAAACAGGAAATACCTCCCAACTCATTTTAGAAGGCCGTTATTATTTTGATACCAAAGTCAGACAGGAAAGTACAAACCCTACACACCAATACCCCATGCACTTAGCCACAAAAATCCTCAGTAGAATATCAGCAAATTGAATCTAGCAATATATAAAAAGAATTACACAACATGGCCAAGTGGGGTTTATTCCAAATATGCAAGGCTGGTTCAACACTTGGAAATGAATCTGTGTAATCCACTATACCAAGAGGATAGGGAAGAAATATCACAATCATGTCAATTAGTACAGGAAAAGAATCTGACAAAATTCAATACCATTCATAATAAAAACTGTCAGTAAACCAGGAATAGAGGCGAATTTCTCAACTCGATAAAGAGCATCTACCAAAACCTTACAGCTAACATCATACTTGCTGGTGAAAGACACTACTTTCCTAAGACAGAGAAAAGTCAAGGATGTCCCCTCTGACCACTCTTATTCAACATAGAACTGGAAGTCCCAGCCAGCACAGTAAGGAAAGGAAAGGAAATAAAAAGCATACAGGGTGGAAAAGAAAAAATAAAACTGCCAATTTGAAGAGGAAATGATTATCTATGTAAAACATCCCAAGGAATCTACAAAAACACCTCCTGAAACCAATAAGGGAGTTCAGCAAGATCCCAGGTTACAAGATCAACACACAAAAGAAATCCAGACTGTAGCAGAGAGAGACAAAAAAGATAGTGGGTAAAAAAAATTGAAGGATTATTATGTTTCATCTAGAAGGAGAGAGAAAATGAGGCAGAGGCATTATCTGAAGAAAAAAAGCTGAGAATTTCCCAGAACTGGTGAAAGATACCAAACTATAGATTGTAGAAACCCAAAGACTTCCAAGTAAGGGGAAAAGGAAGGAAGGGGGGAAGGAAGGAAGGAAGGAAAGAAGGAAAGAAGGCAGAAAGGAAGGAGAAAGGAAGGAGAAAGGAAAGAGAAAAAAGAAGAAAAAAAATCCTATCGAGATTAACGATAGTGAAATTTACATAACTGAAAATTGGAGCAGCAGGGGCCAAGTGAAAACAAAGTTAAGGAGACTGCACTTAATGAATAAAGCTAACACTCACGTAGTCCTTATTACTTGCTAAGCCCCTTACAGACATAAAGTGATTTACTCCTCACAGCAATTGTATTAAGTAGGTACTATTATTACCTCCATTTTAGAGATAAGGAAGTTGAGACAGTGAAATTTGGTTACTTGCCCAAGGTGGCTCAGCGTATCAGTGGACGCTAAGGTCGGATTTTGAACAAGGTAGTTCTGGCTCCGGTTTTCGGTTTTCGTCCTTAACCACCACACATACAGTACTTGTCTCTCTAAAGGGCAATGAGAAGCCACTGAAATGTTGAAACCAGGCGAGCGATACATTCATTTTCCAAAAACAAGTTATCCTGGCACCACTGTGGATAAGAGATTAAATGCAGTTTAAGTGTGGAAACAGGAATCTGTTGGAATAATGTAGCCAAAAATAGGGAAGGCCGGGATGACCGAGGGAGATGGCAAACAAAAGCAAATGGATTTGCGGGCTCTTCCAGGGCCCAGGGGACTTCGTTTTGTATGGGATTAAGGGGTGAAGGAATGAGGATGAGACCCAGGTTTTTGAATTGGGCAATTCGGCGGGCAGTTTAAATCATTCACTGACGTGACTTAGGAGGAGTCTGGTTTTGGCACGGTGAATTTGCAGTGCCTGGAAACGTCAGCCGTCCATGAGGGGCAGAAACGCCTGTAGTACCAAGACTAGCAGAGCGCCCATCACCGCCGGCCTCCAGGTGAGGCGCGCGCGGGACCGAGGCCCAGAGCGCCGCCAGGCCCGCGTCTCCGGAAGCCGCGAGCGCAGGCGCAGTGCGGCGCGGGCGCCCCCTGGCGGGCGGCGGCGGGCAGGGACCGCCCCCACAAGCCGGCGCCGCCGCTGCCGCCTCAGCCCAACATGGCGATGCACAACAAGGCGGCACCGCCGCAGATCCCGGACACCCGGCGGGAGCTGGCGGAGCTCGTGAAGAGGAAGCAGGAGCTGGCGGTGAGGGGCTAGCATCGGGGACGCACGGTGGAGGATCCGCGCCTGCCCCCACCTCCAGGCCCCAGCCCCGCCGCGCCAGGCCGTTACGGGCGCTGCGCGGCGGCCGACAGTCCGGCGGCCCGAGCCTGGGCTGCGCATTCCGCGGCTCGCCGGCGCCTCGGCTTCCTGGCGGTGCGGGAGCCCGGGCCCCGAGGGCGGGGCGAGAAGCCAGGAAGAGGAAGGAAGAAGGGGGAGGGGGACGAGGCGGGCGGGGGGCGTGGAGGAAGGATGGCGCGTGGGGCTGGGGTGCTTAGGTGTGGGAGCCCCGGAAAGGCAGTGTCCGTGAGCTTTGGCGGTGGGTGAGGGCGGGCGGGTTCGTAATCTTTGAGTGTTGGGGGCGGGCGTATCGGTGGGCTGTAGGAGATTGGTTCGGGCTTGCCTGTGGGCTTTGGCGGGGTGGGGTAGGAGGCGGCTGTGGAAGGGGGACCCAGTCATCCAGTCTGGTCTTTGGAGGATGGAGGGGCGCATGTCCTTTTGGGAACTAGGAGTAGATCCATTGGATGGAATTTTTGATGGGCAGGGATGTGACGTGTTTGGGAATATCTAGAAGGTGACAGCCGAGGGGAGCGGATTCAATCTCGGGAATAGGAATGTGACCCAAGGTCTCATGCACCCTGGTGGCTAAGCCCTCCCTCCCCCCCTGAGTCTTGGCTTGGGCACCTGGGAGGCTCATCTCACCTGAAGCTGCCCTTCCATGTTTCCATAGCAACTGGCTGACCATTGCAGGCAGCCTTTTTGAGCCTGCGGGGAGGGGAGCGACTTGGCGCTGGAAGGCTGCTCCCCCTTCCCTCCCCACTGGCAATGCCTTTTATGAGTGGAGCCTGCCTGAGCTGGGGTTTTTGACAGCTGGGTTTCCATGAACCCTCTGAAGTATATACAAAATTTTGCATGTGTGTACATTTTTCAGGGGACAGGCTCTCTATATTTCATTCTATTCTCAAAAGGATCCAACAAGACAGGTCTAGACTGTCTTAGTCTGAAACAGCTTGTCCCTTCCCATACCATCTGTCTCTCCACAAGGGTAGTTTAGTGTAGTTGTGCTTGAGTTTCTAAGTCTAATATTAAGATTTCAGTTTGGTCCGACTTAATATTTGCATTTAAAAGGCATTATCCGTTTCCTTGTTTTTCATCTCTCAGGAAACACTGGCAAACTTGGAGAGACAAATCTATGCTTTTGAAGGAAGCTACCTGGAAGACACTCAGATGTATGGCAATATTATTCGTGGCTGGGATAGGTATCTGACCAATCAAAAGTGAGTGTCAGAAGCCTGTAGTGTTTGTACTGTGACCTACTAATACTTGTTTTTAATGCTGTGTATATTGGTGGCAACTTTGCAGGGAGGCAGAAATAAGCAGTGTGGAAAGCGGTTTGCGCTTGAACTTTGCACTCTGGCTCAGCCTCGCTGAGTCATGCTAGACAAAGCCTACATCCATAGACTAGGGAAGGTCTGGTCCATAGCACAGGGATGTGTGAAGCTGAAATGAAATACAGCCTATACTACCTTACACCACAGCATTCTATTAGTGTCTTCCACATTTTAAGTCGTCATGAGTTCCACCCTCACAATAGTTGCCAGACCTGTGTGCCAACCCTACCACTATTTATTTAGTGCTATTATTCCTGAAAACTTTCTACACTTTTTGAAATTTTTAAAATCTATAGAAAAATGGAAAGAATAGTACATGAACACTTGAAACCCTTCACCGGCATTCACCGATTAACTTGCTGCATTTGCTTTCTTGCTCTTTTCTCTTTTCCTCACTATAATATATATAAACACACATACCTATATTTACATTTTAAAAACATTTTTTTTTAATTTTGAAATAATTATAGATACGTAAGAAATTATAAAAATAATACAGAGAAGTCCCATGTACCCTTCACCCAGTTTTCCCCGATCGTTTTTATGTAACTATAGTACAACATCAAAACCAGGAAATTAACGAGTACAATGTGTATATGTAGTTCTGTCATTTTATCATTGTGTGTAGATTCCTATAACCACCACTGCAGTCAAGATACAAAACTATTCCATCACCACAAAGATCTGTTACCTAACTCTACCCCTGTGTGGTTGTATCCCTTTTGCCCTATACTTTGGGTTTGTTTTTTTTCCTAAACCATTTAAAAGTTAGAAGCCGAGATCATGACACATTGTCCCTAATTATGTCAGCAATTATCTCCTAAGAATAAGAACATTTTTCTTAGTTAACCACAGTTATCATGTCTAGAAAATTAGCACTACGTTAATAGTATCTTCTAACACGCAGTGTTTATTCAAATTTCCCTAATTGTCCCCAACATGCTTTGCTACCTTGTTTTGATCCAGTCAAAGTTTTTCGTTGCATTGATGTTTTTTTGGTTTCTTAATAAGAGCGTCTCCCACCCTTTTTGTTGGTGAAGTTGTGGTTTACAACATTGTCTTGTAGATTGTCCCAATTCTAGATTTTTCTTATTGTGACTTCATGAGCGATCCTTTAAACATTTTTGGCAGAAATGTTGCATTAGTGATTTGTGTACCTCCTGTTGTTTACCTTTATTTTATTAGGCGGCACATAATGTCAGATTGTCCCATTATTGGTGCTGCTTAAGTTTGATGATATGATTTCTCCATTATGAAAGCTTATTTTTTCTCTTTGTAATTGACAAGTAATTTTGGAGCTTATACTTTTAGACTGGGAATATATTGCTCCTCCCAAATTTTATTCAGTGGTTTTATTATACATTGTTGATTCCTACCTGAATCAGTTATTATACTGGAGGTTGCAAAATGGTGGTTCTAATTTTACTGTTCCTTTTACATTTATTACTGGTATTCTGAAAGAAGAGCCTTCCCCTTTTATCTTCTCTCCCTTTCATTCTATCTCTGTCCCTCTTTAGCATCACTATAGACTCATGAATTATTTTTTTTTAAATCGGTGTTGGGATCTAGTGCTGTCCCTTTTTTACTGTTGAGGTTTTATTTTTTAGTATAAATTAATTTACTGAAATTGATAGAGAAGTGCAACAATCATAAATATACAGCTCAGTGACTTCACAAAGCCAACACACCCGTTGTTATCCTTTTTAATGCTTAGTTTATCCCGAATGTGGCCAGAGGCAGCCTCCTCAACCCGATGCCTTTGTCCTTTTGATATGATCCTATTAGTCTCAGCACTTTTCCTGTCATGTCCTTTTATTGTCTCAGACCTAATTATCAGCCATTTCTCTAAGGAATCTTGGTTTATTTCTTTAAATTTTAAAAATTAAGTTTGCATAACAGAGACACTTCATATCAATAGTCTGCTAGTTGTTTTTAATAGTCGTTAACTACATATTAAAATGAAAATGATTATGAACCCGCTGAAGTCATCTCGTGTATCACAGAGGAGTACCTTCCATTGGAAAACATTTGTGTCTTCATAGGCATTCAGTGTAAAGCTTATTTTGGTCAATCTGAGTGGTGTGGAGGTAATGAAAAACAGTTCTCACATTTGCCCTGGGACAGCTTCAACTTGAACCGTAGACCGAGCTTGGTGCTTATCATGAATTCTTGTGTGTGTTTTAGAAACTCCAATAGCAAAAATGATCGAAGGAACCGGAAGTTTAAGGAAGCTGAGCGGCTCTTCAGTAAATCCTCAGTTACTTCAGCAGCCGTAAGTGAGGTCGGGGTATCTTTATGTGGCCCTTTGTTGGGGAAGCCCTCAGTTAAATTTCTGAGTTTTCTCTTTCCCTTCTGTCTGTGAGTGCTCTCCTGAGGTCTGTGATAATCTTTCTAGTAACGCGTGGTTTTTTTCTTCAGGCAGTAAGTGCATTGGCAGGAGTTCAGGACCAGCTCATTGAAAAGAGTAAGTTTATGTTTTTACTTTTTCATCAGTTTATTTTTTATTTATTTATTTTTTAAAGATTTTATTGGGGAAGGGGAATAGGACTTTATTGGGGAACAGTGTGTACTTGTAGGCCTTTTTCCAAGTCAAGTTGTTGTCCTTTCAATCTTAGTTGTGGAGGGTGCAGCTCAGCTCCAGGTCCAGTTGCCGTTGTTAGTTGCAGGGGGCACAGCCCACCATCCCTTGCAGGAGGTGAGGAGTTGAACTGGCAACCTTGTGGTTGAGAGCCCACTGGCCCATGTGGGAATCGAACCGGCAGCCTTCGGAGTTAGGAGCACAAAGCTCAACCGCCTGAGCCACTGGGCTGGCCTCTCATCAGTTTATTTTGAAGCTACCATAGTAACTATCTTTAACTCCTATCCAGCTGTGTATCTGAAGACTGTATCTGTTATACTCTTGTCTTTCTAGAAGTTAGTAACTCTCTTGCATATCTTTAATCATGTCTTTCTTATGAGAAAGAAATTATCATGTCCTTCCTTCCTGCCTCTTCTATCACAGGTATGTTGATGATAGCTGCTCAAAGACATAAAGATATGTCTTCACTCCTAATAAGTCGTAGGGAATTTTTTTAAAGTTTAAGTATTTTATCATGGAAAATTTCAGGTTAATCTAATAAATTCCCCACATACCCAATTTAATAATTCGTAGGAAGTTCTGATCCTGCAAATAGAATGTACCTGTGTATTCTTAAATATAATAGTGGAGTGTAGGTAGCATTTACTTTGTAGAGAAATTGTCATTCTTTGTATGTAAGCCATATAGCCTAATTCTGTTTTAATTTCTAGTGATGGGCTATAGACCTGTACACTTACCTTTCTGAGTCAGACTCTGTGTCCCTGTGTATTGGTTCACTTTGAAATACAACCTGTCTTTTGTATTGTGGCTGTGTACTTCTTTCAGGTGGCATATCGTGTTGTGGGATCCAGTTCTTTTGTTTGCATTGGGGCAGTAGTTTGAGGAAAAGCGATTTTGGTAGTTTGGAAATTAGAATTACTCAGTGACTTCAATTATCTCTAGGTACAGATTTCTAAATTTTTAGCTCTATCCTTAACCCTTTTCTGAGCGTTAGTCATACATTTCTAGGACATTCTAGAAAAATGCCTTCTAGACATTTCCACACAGATACTTCAACCCGAACATTTTGTCTAAAACCGAGCTGTTTTATTTCCTTCACCACATGTCTGCCCAATTTTTCTGTTATGGTACTTCTCCCGCATTCAAAACTTTGTAGGCATCTTTTTTCTTTTTTCTTTTTTTTTAATTTTTATTTTAAGTGTGTTCTTCCAGGACCCATCAGCTCCAAGTCAAGTAGTTGTTTCAATCTAGTTGTGGAGGGCGCAGCTCGCACTGGCCCGTGCGGGGATCGAAATGGCAACCCTGGTGTGAATAGCATCGTGCTGTAACCAACTGAGCTAACTGGCCGCCCCTGGAGGCATCTTTACTTTTTTCTGCCGACCTAATCAGCTGTACCAAGTCTTTTTGATTTCTGTTTTGCTATGATTGTCAGTTAAATCTTATTTCTTTTCAATTAATGCCACTTTTAGAATGTAGAGGCATTTCATCTGCTTTGTACAGTAAATAAGACAGTTAAGGAACATTCTGGATCTCACTCCTGTGAGTTGAGAAGGAATGATACCTGACTTCTCAGTTTTCACAAGAGCCTATTATCCTGCCCCTGGCTTATCAGATAGTTTAGTATATGGCTCTGTACCTAATTATTCACATAGAATAGCTACACCTAGGAAAAGACTCTTAAAACTAGAAGTTTGACTGAGGCAAGTCCATTATGTATTAAGGATTTTCTGACCGCCCATTACTCTAAGATCTTCCTCCTGGGCTGAGCCTCACCTCTGTAATACCTCCTATTGGTGTTCCTTGGCCTTCTGTATAAAGTTGTGTTTGGTCTTGTAAAATGTGTCTATTGTAAGAGGATGTTGCAAATGTTGTTTACTATCATTCTAATTATCATCTCCTTTAGGAATAGTTTTCCCTGACTGACTAGGTGTTTCTTACTGAAAATCTTGTAATTGACTGCTAAAGTGCTTAAAACCAAATTTGTGGTTCCTCTCTAGAAAGCAAATTGGAATTTATAGCATGCATTTTAGGACTGAATCTTAGTATTGCATCCAGCTTACTTTCCTTTTCTATTCGTCTTTGCCTTACATATCTCATTTTAAATTTGTTTTATTGAATTTCATTATACGAATCACAGTAAACTGCCTTGAATTCTTTTTGGAATAAAGCAGAATATAGAGTATTACATAAATACTGGAGTTCATTAATTCAAATGGTTAGAGCCCCTTTAAAGTAATTCTGTTGCATTTTATCTCACCACCTCTATTACCACTTCCCACTGCTATTTTTAAGACTTTATTATATTTTTGTCTTGATTTTCTGCGGTTAACTGCAATGTATTTAAGTATGATTTTATTTTTTAAATTTTTTTCTGGCTTGGGTTTCACTGAACTTCATGAAACTGGGTTTTTTTTTGGTTTTTGGTTTTTTTTTTAAATCAATTCTGGAAAATTCCCAGCTGTTACCTTTTAGATACTACATTTGTTTTATGCTTTCTCTCCTCTCCTTTGGGTACTTGAGTTAAATGTATGTTAAACCTTCTCATTTTATCCTTTAAGTCTTTCATTATCTTATCTCTTCTATATCTTCTATCCTTTTGTCTCTGTATTGTATTATGAGTAATTTTTTTCTGACTTATCAGTTCCTAATTCTCTTTTCAATTAAATCTGATTTGCTGTTAAACCTTCCCTTGATTTTAAACCTTTTGTTATTACATTTTTATTTCCAAAAATTTTACTTAATTATTTAAAAAATTGTTATGTAATTTTTCAATAGCTTTCTTTGTAGTTATTTTCAAACTTGTCTTTTATTTCTTTAAGTATGATAAGCATAGTCATTCTATAGTCTGTATATAATTTCAATTTCTGAAGTCTTTAAGGACTTGTTTTTGCTACTGTTTTCTGCTGGTCATTACTCATGAAATCTAATTTCCTGTGTGCTTGGTTTTCTTTGTGTCTTGCTCATTATTATTAAAAGTATTTGTAGAATAAGTTGAGGGTTAGGATGAAGGTGCTGTCTTCCAGAGAAGACCTGTGTTTGCTTCTGCTAGGTACGCGGACCTCTTTAGACCAAGTTCAAGGCTTGGGTGTCCCTAAATGACCCAGGTGATTCAAATGAAGTTTTAATTCCATGAGTGGAATGGTCTACTTTGCCTTTCATTTCTTTTCCTTTGTACAGAATCTCTTCAATGGCTCAGAATTTCTGTACAACAAATCTTTTGGAATGACTTCTGTTTTTTATCTTTGGTGGCAATGACGTGAACATTCTTTTCTCTTGAATTTTGACTTGCATATTCTTAGATCTCAAGAATTTTAGAATTTTGCACTTTCAGCATTTTATTTTGAAACCATTCTGAAAAATTTCCTAAAAAATGCATTAATTTTTGTTTCCTTTGGCTAAGGAATGATAAAGTGGATTCGCATGGTCCCCAGAGGGGAATTTTATGCAAATTAGTGAAGCATTGCATATTTTTTTTAAAAGACTAAAAGAAAAACAAAACAGGCATATTTTATCCAGTTTCCTTTAACGGATCTCTACTGTTTATTTTACTGGATTCCTCTGAAGCTTTCATCAAACCAAATTTCTCCTCAACATTTATGTCATTCCAGTGGGTAAGTAGACGACTGCATGAATTGTTGCTCTGGGTATCTTCCTTAGCTCCTTTAAACTTGTGCTGCTCAGAAGTTATTGCATTGACACTATGTAAAAGCTATTCCTTTCTTTTAATAAGTAGAGTATTTTATTTGAAGATGTATTAAACTTAATCAAAACCTGATGTTCTTTGCTCTAAAAATCAATTGCTCACTTTTATGTCAATGAGAAACAAACTCATATGTCTTCCCCTAGTGGCAGTGTCATTCGGTTGGCTGACTTGCTGCTGCACTTTGAGATGTTGTCACCCACCCCTTTTGCTGTCACTCCTCTTCTGCTTCCATGTGCCAAGGAAGAAAATTATTCTTACTTTGTGTCTCACTTTGTGTTTGAACAGTGTTTAATCTAGTCTCCCTAGCTCCAGACCCTCTTATAAACCACTTCTAGCCCGATAATTCTAAACTGTGGATTTGTACAGAGAACTCAGTAGTCATTGTTGGGTAAATCTCTATTCAGAGATTCTTTTTGTTTGTTTGTTTGTTTTTTGGAGTGTTTTTTCTTTTAATTAAAATTATTGGGGTGATGATTGTCAACAAAACTACATAGGTTTCAAGTGTGCAATTCTATAGTACATCATCTATATATTGCATTATGCGTTCACCACCCAGAATCAGTTCTCGTTCCATCACCATGTATTTGACCTTTACCCTCTTCTACCACCTCCCTCTCCCCTTACCCTCTGGTAACCACTAAACTGTTGTTTGTCTATGAGTCTTGTCTTGTTCCTTTGTTGCCTTTAGTTAGTTTTTTGTGTGTTTTTTGCCTTTAGTTTTATATGCCATATGTGAGTGAAGTCATATGGTTCTCTGCTTTTTCTGTCTGATTTATTTTACTTAGCATAATGATTTCAAGATCCACCATATTGTTGCAAATGGCACTATTTCATCTTTTCTTATGGCAGAGTAGTATTCCATTTTGTATGTATACCACCACTTCTTTATCCATTCATCTATTGAAGAACATTTTGGTTCTTTCCATGTCTTGGCTACTGTAAATAATGCTGCAGTGAACACCAGAGTACATATATGTTTACAGATAAGTGTTTTCAGATTTTTGGGGTAGATACCTAGGAGAGGGATTGCTGGGTTGTATGGTAATTCTATTCTTAATTTTTTGAAGAACCTCCATACTGTTTTCCATAGCAGCTGCACCAATTTACATTCTCACCAACAGTGTAGGAGGGTCCTTTCTATCCACAGCCTCTCCAACACTTGTCATTATTTGTCTTGTTGATGATAGCCATTCTAACAGGTGTGAGGTGAGATATCTCATAGTGGTTTTGATTTGCATTTCCCTAATAGCAAATGAAGTTGAGCATTTTTTCATATATCTGTTGGCTGTTTGTATGTCTTCTTAGGAGAAGTTTCTGTTCATGTCCTCTGCCCATTTTTTAATTGGATTGTTTGTCTTTTTGTTGTCGAAGTTGTATGAGTTCCTTGTATATTTTGGATATTAGCCCCTTATCGGAGGCATTGTTTGCAAGTATCTTCTTCCATTCAGTTGGTGGCCTCTTTGTTTTGTTGATGATTTCTTTTGCTGTGCAGAAGCTTTTTAGTTTGATATAGTCCCATTCATTTAATTTAGCTTTTACTTCCCTTGCCTTGGAGGTCAAATTCATAAAATCCTCTTTGAACCCAAGGTCCATAAGTTTAGTACATATATTTTCTTCTATGCAGTTTATTGTTTCAAGTCCTTTGTTTAGGTCTTTGATCCATTTTGAGTTAATTATGTACATGGTGACAGATAGCAGTCTATTTTCATTCTTTTGCATGTGGCTTTCTAGTTTTCCCAGCATCATTTATTGAAGAGGCTTTCTTTTCTCCATTGTATATTTTTGGCTCCTTTGTTGAAAATTATCTGTCCATATTTATGTGGGTTTATTTCTGGGTTCTCAATTCTATTCCATTGGTCTATGTGTCTGTTTTTCTGCCAATACTATGCTGTTTTGATTATTGTTGCCCTTAGTACAAGCTAAAGTCAGGGAGTGTGATACCTCCAGTATTGTTCTTTTTTCTTAAGATTGCTTTGGCTATTCGGGGTCTTTTGTGGTTCCAAACAAATCTGATGATTTTTTGTTCTATTTCTTTAAAAGATGCCATTGGGATTTTGATGGGGATTGCATTAAATCTGTATATTGCTTTGGGTAATACGGCTATTTTAACTATGTTGATTCTTCTAATCCATGAACACGGAATGTGTTTCCATTTCTTTGTGTCTTCAATTTCTTTTAAAAATGTTTTAAGCAGTTTTCAGTGTATAGGTCCTACACATCCTTTGTTAAGTTTTAATTCTTTTTGGTGCAATTGCAAAAGGAATTTTTTTTTAAATTTCTTTTTCTGAAATGTCATTGTTAGTGTAGAGGAATGCAATGGATTTTTGTATATTCAGAGATTGATAGCTTCGCTTTGTTATGTCCTGCTAACAACTGTTTTACTGCAAATAGTATTTACTGTTTGTTTAGAATTTGACTTGCATGCTTGTTGACCTCAAGGATATTGAGATTTGAACACTTACTGTGTTCTGGACACTAAGCAAACACTTTATTTGCATGATCTCATTTAATCCTTAAAGCTTGAGAACAGGGAATATTGCTGTAGCCCAATGCCTGGTCCATAAGAGACAGTCAACACATAAAAGAAACATAACTCTTGTTTTACAAATGGGGAAACAGGCTCAGAAAGGTTAAGCAACAAGTCACTTCTCTTAACCATCACCTCATACTGTCTCCCTAGATGAAATCCCTTAATCTGACATTTATGAGTCCTCTTAACCTGTCATTCCATTTCACCTCTTATTTCTCAAGCTCTCTGTTCAAATGATGTTGTTTGATTCATTTGTCCCAAATATACCTTGTGTTTTCCCACCTCTGCACTTTTGCTTACGCTATTTTTTTTCACTTATTTTGGCTTCTCATTTTTCAAGGTCCAGTTTAAATTTCACCCCTTCAATGAAGCTTTTCCTACATAATACACTCTTTCTTCTCTGACTCACATGATACTTAATATCCGTATCAGTACTTTGGCACATAGGTTACTGCCTGGGATGTTAACCTCTTTAGAGGTAACATAGGTGGATTCTCCATAGGGCTTTGGCTCAATTTACACTGTTTTGTATGTGTTTGCACACGTGTGTATGCACGTGTGCTTAACTTACAGAATATGACCACCTCATCCATTTACTCAATACTCCCATAGCATCTGGCCCAAAGTGAATAAATAGTTCATTTTGCTCATCAGTGTCTTTTAATAGAATTGCCCCATCAATGTTAGAAGGGATGGATTGGCCAGTATACCCTTGTTGAAAACCAATTGATCATAAATGTTAAGAGTTTATATCTGGACTCTGAATTCTTTTCCCTGGATCTGTATGTCCGTTCTCATGCAAGGACCACACAGTCTTGATTACTGTAGTTCAATGTGGTAAGTTTTGCAGTTCTTTTGCAAATTTTTATATAAAATCCGTTTTCTTGAACTTCAGAAGGGCCGGATTGGTCAATATACTTTTTCTAGACTCATAATTCTAGAGCTCCCTCTTCTGTTGCTTTCATGAAGTGTTCAACAATAGTTTCATGAGTTCTGAGATCTGGTTCTGTTTCTCTTTTGCTTTGTGGGGACCATCTCTTCCTTTCACTAATCGTATTCATGTGCTACTCAATTTGAAGTCTTCCCAGCAGTTTAAAATACAAAAACATCAAAAGAGGAAAAGTGGTCCCTGGTCCTGCTGTCCTCGTTTAACCATTTTGGAAGCAGATAATGTACATATTGAGGAGCCTTCAGCAGCGGAGTAAAGTGCACGTCTAACCCCAGCCTTACCTATCAGTTTGAAGAAATTTTCTTTCAGGAAAGAAAAAACTATGCATTTACCAAAATATATGTAATTATTCTTTATATATATACACATATTTATACAAATAATTCTTGAACTTGCTTGTTTAATATAGCTAAAGGATGTTTTAAAATTGGGACTGTGTGTCAGCTAAAGAGTATGATTACTGTTTTTTAAAACTATTCTTAAGACTTCTCAGAGTAACTCAGGTAATGGGGCTCTCCTCATGGGCCCCTTTTCTTGATAGAAAGACAGGATTCCTGTGTGGTTTTGGGGAAAGAACCAGGACCAGCTATAGGAAGTTTTCCCACGGTCATCCCTCACCTGTCCCAAAGAACTGTTTTCGGTAATGCTTCTTGTATAATTGTTAATCCCATTAATATAATCTGTGTTTAAATAACCTTTATGCATTGAGGTTATCCTGGTTGTACGGTCCCGTCTCCCAGCAGTCCTTAGATCTGTTGCCTCTGGTTTCACTGTTTCCAATTACACATTCTTCAGAAACTCAGCTAGCTTTAATGCTTTGTCTGTATGTATCTTCTTGTCAGTTAGAAGGTATGGTCAGTGAGGATAGAAATATAGTCGTTTCCTATACATTAGTGCTCAAAAACATCTCTCCTGACTGACAGACAGATTGCCTGAAGAATACTGATGATGTTTCTGGGGGCTTGTGTTTATCCCTTCCAGGGGAACCAGGAAGTGGGACAGAAAGTGATACTTCTCCAGACTTCCACAATCAGGAAAATGAGCCCAGCCAGGAAGACCCTGAGGAACTGGATGGTTCTGTGCAGGGAGTGAAACCTCAGAAGGCTGCTTCTTCTACTTCCTCAGGGAGTCATCACAGCAGCCATAAAAAACGAAAGAATAAAAACCGGCACAGGTTAGTGGCAGGGACCACCTCCCACACCCTGTATCTCCCCACCCCCCAACCCACCCCCATCCACCCAAAGCTTCCAGGACTGTTGCTGTGAAGGGACTTTACTAGAATAAAAATTCTTCAAGGTTGGTTCTGTCCTTCTGTTGCTATTGGGAAGAAGTTCCATTGGTCCAAAGGAAACAGACTAATTTGTCTGAGGGCTGAATTGGTAGACATTAGTGTAACCGTGCAGAAGGACAGACTTCTCACTGTTTCTAGTGTAAAAGAATTTTATTCCATAAAAACTTTAATATGGTGAATTTGGAATCCTTTTAGAAGTGGAAAAGGGGAAATAGAAGCAGAACCTATGTAATAGTGTTTGAAAAATGCCACTCGTCCATGTTGGGAAGCTGCAAAGTAGGATAAAGTCCTTTGCTCTTAATTCTGATTCCTGCCTACTCTATTCCCTTGTGCATGCAGAGAACTAACATTCCTTTTTTTTTTTTTTCAAATACAAGTTCTATGGTTGCTTGTGATTTCTCTGTTTTTATGTATCTGCAATATGCTGATTTCAGATATCAGAGGAGTAACATAAAGTCTAAGACGTAAGAGTGCCTTCCTAGATTAACGTTTGTCCACTGTGTTTTTTTGCAGTGCATAATGAGCTAGGAATGACATCAGTGGACAGAGAGGTCAGGTGTCACCCAGAGAGGATTTTAGCATTCACTCTGCTTGGGGTTTGTATAATAATGCAGTTGCCTATTAACTCTGATAATGGGAAATACAGCTGCACCCAGAGAGGATAATGCATAGTTTCTAGAGTAAGGAATCTTGCCCTGGCCTCAGGCCTTCTGGAAGGCATGGAAACCAGGTATCCATAAGGCAGCTTTTGTTCCGCTCCTCTTGGGAGCCTGCGTGCGGAGGAGGTGAAAGGAGGCGTGCAGGGGATGGGTGGGGTTCCCTGTTCTCCGGTGTGCTTCCGGGGTGGGTTGCTTTACAAACATGTGGGGTATTCCTTCGTGCACCCAAGGTATTGAATTGCTGGTGCCATGGGCATGGCACTTGGGGGTAACACAGAATTAACTCTAACGGGTTTAAGCCTCCTGGGCATCAACGGATTCTTTTATTCGTTTAGGACTTTTTCTTGGTGGTGGTGGTAGCTTTTAGATTGCAGACCTAGTATTTCCTCCAAACAGTGACTAAGGACTGCTGCTTAGCATTTTTCTGCAAACCACAGATCATCATGCCAATCTCATAAGTGCAGTAAGACATAGAACAAATTACGTATCTTTTCTTTTTTGTAAAGGCGACATGTTGTTTGATCACTGATAGGACCGATGCTAGCTTATCATAAACAGTAGCAGAGAACCATACTCTTAAAAATATAGTTTTTCAGTTGTCAGGATACTTAAATGTCACGTTCTGTGTTGCTTTTCTTAAATTTATTCCACTGTCATTTTAAAATAATGATGTTTTCCCTGTTTCACAGTGTTTAGAGTAGGGGGTCCCATGAAAGTCTCTGGGACCGTTTTTCCCCATTACTGATACAAATAGACTCTAGATAGCTATGGTTTCCATAGGGACCTGGTGATAAAATGGGATTAGGCGTTAAACTTAACATACTTCTTGCAGGTTTCTAGTAGATTTCCATAGGAACAGCACTTCTTCCTATCCTTTTCTCTCCTGTCCCTGGAAGCTAACTCCTTTCAGAAAAATTACTAGGATTTATAAAGATCTTTGATGTTAGTTATTGTTTTCACAAATAAGTGCTTTTTGTTTGGGAAACGGGATCCTTTGGCTATTTTCCTGGTTTAATCAGGCTGGGTTACTCCCTTAGTCTTAGGTACTCGCCTGCTCCAAGGGAGCAGAGTGGAGCTGATTTACCTTCTTCCTAGGGAAAACAGGTTCCGAGCGCCCGAATGGCACCTCCGGAGTCAGTTAAGGGTCTCAGCAGATTCCTGACACCTTTCGTTAAGCAATGTGTCTGGCCCAGACGCCTCGCCCCCTGGCTAATGTCTTAGTGGGTCTGACAGAGTGGAGCTGAGGGTGGAGCACTTGGCACACATTTCTAAGTTTGCACCCAGTCCAGTACTAGTTTCTCCTCCAACGTGCCACACCCCATATAGTCAGATAAAGCCAATAGTAAATTATTTCATCAAGTGTGTAACTACTATGTGCCAGGCACTGTTTAGTGGTGAGTAAAGCAAAGGGGAAATACATATGGTACTTAGCAAAAAGGAAGTACTTTTGAATTTGTTCTCTTCAGGAATATGAAAATTTATCAGTTAATTTTTAGCATTCATAAATGCTGTTCTGAGTTTTTATATTTTACATATCTGAATGATTAAGTCCCAGTATCTTTAAAGAAAAAAGTTAAAATAATAACTTACAGCTTTTCTTTTAGATAAACTACTATACCAAACTCTAGAATTCTTTAAGATAGTTTGTAAATTTTTCATTAAGTAGGTACAGTCTACTTTAATTTGTGAACAAAGTTAAGTAAGATTGAAAGTTAAATTTTTGATAGTTCCTGGTTTGTACACTTACTGTATCCTCTTTCTTCCAGCTTCACTCTTGCAAACACTGGCTAGGAGGAAAAAACAGACATTTGCATGTTGTTTTACCACCTGTCTATAATCTGAAAAGCTTTGGAGCCACCTATGAAGCTGGTGGTGTCATGCTCCAGGTTCATGTTTGTTATAGAGGTCTGTCCAGACATGGTCTGTCAGCAGTGATGGCCCCAAATGGCCTCCTCCTCGTACTGCTCCCATCCAGATCCCCGAGGCTTAGGTGCTTGTGGGTGTCAACTTTCCTTTGTTTTCATAGGGGCGCAGCAGATTTGAGTGTTCCATAACTGTAGCCCTGACATAAACAGTTAACTGCCATCACCAGGGCAGGCTCTGCAGTTTCTGGAACAAGACTCACCTATCACTGAAGTTTATTCACTCGACCCTTGGCTTCTAGAATGAATGCTGTAGAAAAGGAGTACCATGATCCCTGGACATGAGTAGAACATATAACTGGAGTTAAAAGTTGTAAAATGTTTCCTTTTTAAAAATTGTATAATGTTTTAAAAAATGTATAATGTTTTTATCTTTTATTGTAGTGCAAGTATGTTTTGCTGAGTTGTTAGTACTGTCTTCAAAGCACCTTTTGTTATATGACTAAACCCTTCTTTCTCTGTTTCTTCTAATGCCCTAATTCTATTTGTCATTACAATGAAATATTTTCAAAGTTCTAACTCTGAATCTGACCGCTAATACAAGGCCTGCAGGTATCTAATTTCTAATGCAATAACTTTTCCTTTCATAGTCTGTTCTTCTGATATGAAAACCATTGAGGGAAGGGAATCTCAACCACAAAATCTTTGGTGCTTTGATGTTTGAAACTTTATGGCTTTAGATTCTTAAAGCTGATTTTGTTTCTACAAATCTTGTTAGGGTGGCTAATCGACTAATTTATTCAATTAGTATATTAATTTCTATTGCTTTCTTCCTTTCAAATGCTGCCCCTCAGCCCGTCTGGCATGTTTGATTATGACTTTGAGTAAGTTTGATTTGAATTAGTATTTGTGCTGTGTTGTTTAGTGTGTAGAGACCAATGTGCCTTTTTGAGACCTTTCTAACCCATAGTTTATCTGTTTAATTGTAGGTATGTATATTAGGTTAGGCTGGGAAGTTTTTTTTAAAAACAGAAAAACGTGATGGAGGTAACATTTTATTTAATAACTTCAGCAAAATTAAGTAAACTTCACTTTTATGCATTTTAATTGCTTTTAAAATAGATAACTTTTACTTTAATTCTTATTTAAATTGATTTTCTGGCTTTGCTTCATAAGGATTTTAATAATTTAAGATCTTGATATTTTGCTTTGGAAAGATTTAAAAATTGAAATTTGTTTAATTTCTTTTGTGTTTCATGCCCAGAAATACAAACTCCTAGTCTCTTTCCTGTTCGTAATCACTGTGTGTCGCAGTGACTCTCAGTGGTGTAGTTACAGAGCTAACACATTAACGTAGAGCATGCCCTTTTAATCCAATCTCTTTAACGTGTAATTTTGGAATCACTATTAAAAATTATATGGCTTTCATAACTGCTATGTATTTCCTTTTTGAGTCATCTAAGTTTGCCTTGTGGCAAAAATATTTGCTCATGTTTTAAATACTTGCTTAATAACTGGATAAACAACTAAATATGACATAGTCTAATGAAGAATGTGGATTTTACTTAACCAAATAGTCTTCATTATAGCTTATGCCCTATGCAGTAGCTGATTCTTGGACTCTTTCTGTAAATTAAAATGCAAATATCTTTTATCTTTCCTATACAGGATTGATCTGAAGTTAAACAAAAAACCACGAGCCGTAAGTATCAGCTGGACCATTTTAGAGAGGCTGGTAATTCTGGAGATGATTAGAAAAATGTATTTGTCTTCAGAGCTTGAATGTTCCTAATCCGGGGTCATGACTCTCATTTTAAAATCTGGGGTGTCCATCTGTACCCACTTCAACTTTTAAGTGTTAACTTTTTTTTATATTTTGGAGAGAGAAAGGAGTCGCACATTTTTACTGAAGATACCTTCTCTTTGATTAAATAAAGAATTGTTATACTAGCTTTTTTTCCTGACTGGTGAGCTCAGGATGTCTAATGAAGGCAGAATTGGTCTTTTAGTCCCTTGGCGGACTCAGAAGACAGGCTATTTTCAGATACGAAATAACATACAGTAGTACCTCGGTTTTCCAACATAATCCATTCCGGAAGACCGAGTTCTGAAACGTTCGAAACCCAAGGTACGGTTTCCCCATAGAAAGTAATGCAAAATGGGTTAATCCGTTCCATACCTTTAAAATCAACCCCTAAAACTGCAAATTTAGCGTGAATTTTACAATCTAATGATACCATAGATTCATAAAATTTACGGCATTCGTAAGCCGAAATGTTCGTCAATGGAGATGTTCGAAAACCGAGGTACCACTGTACATTACATTTAAGAGAGAATCTTTGGCTACAGGACAATCCCCTAGCAGAGTTGTTTATGAGATTTTGTTTGTCTTTAGGTTCAAACCAGCGTTCTTCTGTGAATTAATTGGGACTTCGTTTTCTCTCTTTAGGACTATTAGAAGACTCATTAGTGCAGAAGCTTCCAGGCTGTAGAGCCCTGCTTCCCTCCTCCGACCTCACAAAGATAAACATCCCTCACCTGAATGTGTGGCCATCCACCTCTGCTTTCCCAGACCCAGTGCCTGTGACTCTTGAGTAGTTTGTTCTGAAATGTGGTGACAAACAAGTCGTTTTCGTAAGACCACATCGGATCATTTACTTTGTGTCATTTTTAGTAACAGAACTGCAGGAAGACCAAGACATGGTTATAATCCCATCAAGTTGCTAACTGAATCTCTCCCTTCTTGGAACAAATGTCTCCCCCCACACTGGCTGGCACCAGCTTTGTCTGTGATACCCATTGAGAAATGGTCTCTGCTTTTGTTTTATGCTGAAAGTAGAACGCAGGTTACATTTCAGAGGGAGGTTGTAAATACCTGGCATTTTCTTATTTTGTTTGTGTTTTATCATTTTTCTATTGTTGTTTTTATCATCTTATTTTCTTTTGGGACTTTTTTTGTAATGCCTTTGTACAGCTCATACCTTCCTGCTGACATATCTGATAATCTGTTTCGTGGAGTTGCCAATATTCTTAACTGAAGGTAATCTGGTTGACCACAAATAAAATGAGGAACTTGGCTCTTTGTTTTGTTGCAGGGGAAAGGTAAAGAGTGTTTATTTAATAATTACCTATCTTAAATCTTTCTGAGTTGGAAGCAGTTTCATATTCAAGGAAGAGGAAAAGGTGAAAAACTAAGTTTTAATCAGTCCTTTTAAAATAGATATTTTTATTTTTTTGTATAAATAAAATTTCATAGGCTTTGATTTCTCATGCTTTACTTTTAAACCTGAGATTGTTTTTTCATTTATTTATTTGTATCATGCCTTACGAAAATTTCTTTTTCCATCTTTTTTCTCTTTGCTGGTATTTGCCTGATTAAATATTGCTCTTAAAATCTTTAAGGCATATGGAAAGCCTCAAAATTGTGCTCAAAGCTGATAACGTATGGAACTCTTGAACAGGGTGAAAGATAGGATCAACGAGAACCATCAGTGCCCAACAGGTCCCCCTTTCTTATGGGCGTGATGGGCCGAGGAACTCGCTGGTGATTGTTCCCTGCTTCTGGAGCAGTGGTCAAGGTAGCTTGACTGTACATTGGAATTACTGGGGCAGCTTAAAAAATTACTGCTATCTGGGTCCCACCCCCCAGAGACTCTTGACTAGGGTACCATCTAGTTAGGGAATTTCCTTTCAAAGAGTCCCTGGGATTGTGATAGGAAGCCGAGCTGAGAACCACTACGTTAGGAGACTGGGTGGTGTGATTGAAAGCCTCTGTGGTGAAGCAGTCTAAGGGGTAAGATTTGGGCCTTACCTTTCCTTTGCCTCTATTTAGTCATAGTCCTTTACTTATGCCCATATCTTTGTTAGAAAAAATATGTTCCATTTGTGATGATATTGGTAGAGCTGAATATGGGTGATGTCTATTATCAAAACAATTCTACCTTGTCAGATGTGCAGAAGCTTTCGCTCTTATTCTCAAATAAACTTTGTTTTGTTTTGGACTCTGGCTGTTTAGGTGTCGTTGGCTATGTCTTTGGTAGCAGAACTCCAATGTCAGGGTTTTCTGTGTTTTTTTTTTGATTTTTTTTTTATTGGGGAATATTTGGGAACTGTGTTTTTCCAGGGCTCATCAGCTCCATGTTAAGTTATTGTTTTCAATCTGGTTGTGGGGGGCGCAGCTTACTGGCCCATGTGGGAATAAAACCGGCGACCTTGGTATTATGAGCACTGTACTCTAAGCACTGAGCCAACTAGCTGCCCCCAATGTCAGGGTTTTTAAGGAAATAGATTCTTATATTTAGGTTGTTCCTTAAAAAGGGGGGGGGGGGGGCGGCCAGATGGCTCAGTTGGTTAGAGCACGAGCTCTGAACAACAGGGTTACTGGTTCAATTCCCACATGGGCCAATGAGCTGCATCCTCCACAACTAGATTGAAGGACAATGACTTGGAGCTGATGGGCCCTGGAGAAATACACTGTTCCCCAATATTCCCCAATTAAAAAAAAATTTTAAAAAACAACAAGTAACAATGGAAACCAGAAACAGTCTATATCCTTATCAGTTTGTCTCCTTTTCCGGGGTGGGGTGGGGTGGGGGTGGGATACCTACACTTCCCTTAACTCTGCCAGAAGTATATGGCAAACCTGAAAATATTTGACTTTCATAGTTTGACATTTGCTAAAGGTAGGGTAGGACTGCTCTTTAAAAAGTATATTATTTAAAAGCATATCTGTGTGTATATATATATATGAATATACCCACATGTATATTGATTGCAGAGTCGTGCTGCTTGCTTTATACTTACTTTCTCTACAAAGTTTAATCACTGATTATGGGAACCTCCCAGTTTTCCTATAAGTTGCCCAGGTGTACTGGAGATTTTTCAAGTCCGGAGAGATCGCTTAGATTCTCTGCACTGGGGTGGTTTAGAAAGAGGCACCAAGGGCTGCCTGCCTACCATGCTTGTGATACTTGTAACCTCCATTATAAACTATGTTTGCCTGACTTTAAAAGGAGGTAAGGTAATGACTTTGATCAAGTGATTGATGAAAAGAACAAAGGTGCTACCCCAGGAGGACACAGTCACTTAGGTGGCAGATGCCTTCCGAGCACCCATCTGTAAGGTTTGGGAGAGGTAGTCTGCTGGGTGGCCTACGATATCCCATCTTAGCAGCCCCCACCAGCGACCTCTGAACTGGCACGACTGCCAGGACCACCCAGAAGATGCCTCCTCCTGGCCATGGCTTCACCATGTTAGCTGGGTTTAGAATAGTACTTTGCTTCAGGTCTGAGGGACAGAAAATGAATCGGCTTAAAGAACGAGAGCCAAATTGCAAGATGACTCCCTTCTTCCCTGTCCTGTAATCCAGAGGGACAAGAGGGCAGGGGGCGCTGAGGGCAGTCATGCTGGTGGATTTCTGCCATCTGGGCAAACTTGGTTTTCTGTACTTTAGCCTTCTCAACTCTTAGATAGAAATAGGTTGTCCTTTGCTCCTTTTGGTAGTTTTAAGACATTAAAAACAAGTCCAGACACTGTAGTTAACGTTTTATGTCTTATCTTGGGAAGGTGGTGTCTGTACCAAGCTTCCTGGCAAGTCTCAAGTATGCTCTCCCAGGGGGCTGAGGAAATAGTTTATTCAAACTCAATATTCTAAACACCCTCAGACCCTATAAGTTGCCTACAGCAACTTTGCAGGAACAATCGACAAAGTAAAAGATGGTTTTCCATAGGGCCAGGGTGGGGGACTGAAGGGAGGCAGCATGAATTTGGACAGGGCCACTGGGATGAGAGCATGGACTTTCAAAGTCGCAATACACATTTTGGGCTCGAGTGCTCTAAGGAATTGATCAAAAATACCAGTAACAGAACTGCAGGAAGACCAAGACATGGTTATAATCCCATCAAGTTGCTAACTGAATCTCTCCCTTCTTGGAACAAATGTCTCCCCCCACACTGGCTGGCACCAGCTTTGTCTGTGATACCCATTGAGAAATGGTCTCTGCTGTTAAACAGTCTCCCCACAACTGACTTTATACTTTCTGCTTAGAAAAAAATCCCTTGCTTTGAAAGAGTAGGAAGCAGGCACCAGAATTATTACTCCAAGCTTGAGTCTTTGTGTGCTGCGGTGACCTAAGTACTCTATAAGCAGCATTCTTGACATCCTGACCTACGCAATAAATAAGGGAACCAGGCAAGTGTGAAATGCCTGAGCTTGAAAGCAGTAAGTATGCTGTTTTGAAATAGACTATGACCTAGTTTTTGCTTTTCTGATTTCTCTGTCCTTCAACCTTACTCCAAATTACTGAGGCATTATTACACTAACAATTCACACGTGAAGCCCAACCCCGGGGCAGTGCTCTGGTTTGGCTGCGGTGTGGAGAGAGCAGATCATGCTGCTTTGTACACATTTACTTCTCCCAGGTTGGTGACATAGTCAGTGCCTGGGAAATTGATGTGTGCGGAAGATGCAGAGATAATGAAAAGAAGGGATTGGGACTCATTCCTGTGTTAATCTAAATTAATGTTATCACGTCTGAATTTTATAAGCACTAAGATTTACAATTTGAAACAGTTTTCACTTTGCAAAACTGCTTCTGTAGAGTAGAAGTTTTCACCACTGAGCTGGGCTGTGGTGGAGTTGATTCTGACCCTCACTTTGTAGGGCAGTCGTCCCCAGTGGGGAGGGTTTGGAGGGGGGCTCATGGGCGGTGGGAAGAATATATCAAGACTTTGATTTATATTTACTTTCAGGCTCAACCTTATTCGGTTCCTCACTTTGAGTGTGTTATAAACTATACTTAAATGTTAGTTTATTAGTACATGTAGATGATTTATGAATGAAAGGTTGAACTACAAGCAATTGTTGATATTCAACCATTTTGATCTTCAAAAATGACAGTCATCACAGTTTAACCACATACGCATAGTAGAGGTATATATGCTCCAAGGTTTTACTATTCGTGTACAAGAATAAACTAGAGACCCCCAGGACAGTACAACCCGCCCCAGATCCCCACCTGCACCCCCATAACTTACTTCTGTTCTCCAAGGGGCCTTTACAATTTTAATTTAAACGAGCAATACAAATGGCATACAGTCAGGTACTCTAAACGTTCAGAGAAACTTCTCTAGTAACAAACTATAGAAATGATCCCTGAAAGTATAGTCTTTCAAATGGCAGGCATTCAAACGGTACTGAATTGAGTCAACGAAACGTCAGTCCACCTGTCTCAGCTACCAGCTGTCCTTCCCAGAGACAGTTTCTTGTGTATCCTTCCAGAGGAACTTGGTACATATGTGAGCAATATGCACACGTACATGTGTCTCACAAAAATGGTAGTGTACGACGTGCACTGATAGAACCTTGGTTTTTTTCATCTAGCAGTACAGCTTCGAGAATGTTCTGTCATAGCAGCTGCCTCATTGTTTCTATTGGCTACTTAATATTCCATTGCATGTGTATACCAAAATGTATTTAACCAGTCCTCTACTGATGACGTTACAGTTATTTGCCATCTTTCGCGGTTTCAGACTCGTGTTTTACACACCTCATTTTGCAAGTATGTGAAGTACTTGTAGGATAAATTCTTAGCAGTGTGATTGCTGAGCCAAAGGTTGTGTGTCAAAGGATTAAAACACACAGATCTCATTGTAACTTCATCTTCCAGATCATTTGTTAAAAACGAATGCTTGTAGTTTTCTTCTTTTCCTTTCTTGTTCCTTCAGTTCTTGAGAATTTTTTTCCATTGATGTTTACCCTTTTTATTTTACATAGTCCTATTTGTTGGAATGACTTTTTACATTGCTTTTTTTTTTGTAATTCAAAAGTTTCTTTTTAAACATTTTAATTAAATTTATTGGGTGACATTGGTTAGTAAAATTACATAGGTTTCACGTGTACCATTCTATACTACATCATCTGTATATTGCATTGTGTGTTCACCGCCCAGAGTCACTTCAACATGGATGGATCCTGAGATTATCATGCTAAGCGAAATAAATCCAACAGAAAAAGTCGAGAACCATATGACTTCACTCATATGTGGGATGTAAAACTGAAAGCAGCAAAGGAACAAGACAAACAAAAACTCATAGACACAGACAACAATTTACTGGTTACCAGAGGTAAGAGGGAAGGGGATGGTAGAAGAGGGAAAAGGGGGTCAACTATATGGTGATGGAAGGAGAATTTTACTTGGGTAATTTGTTACTCAGAACAGTTGGCATTTTCTATAGCTTTAAATTTTGTAGGTGCCTTGACTGTGACCTCTGGTGCTGCTTTCCAGGGTAGAGCTGCAGGATGCCATTAAGAATTCCATGTTTTTGCCTTTGAACTTGAACTTACTTTCCATATTATTCTCTTTATTGTTTTCAGATCCTGCTGAAGATCCTTTAGGCCCTTTGTTCAGGCCAGTGCTGGTGGCTTGGGTGGCTAAGCTGGCCCCCTGGTCCGTAGGCAGTCATACCAGTAGGAGCCAGCAGGTGGCAGGTAGAGCACCAGGATGGCCCTAGCCTTTGCTAGGCTCTTTGGAGAGCAGCCAGAATCAGAGCCTTTGGGCTCTTTTCCAGTGACCTGTCCTTCCAGCACCATGCCCAGCTCAGTAGAGGTGGGGGTGGGGTTGCCTGATCCTTTTCTCCCACCTAGTTTTGCAGCCATTTCTTAAATGAGTGAGTAGTTTAAGATTGCCAGCAGCTGCCTTGAGTTGGGCTTCAAGAGGCCACACCCCAGGATGACAGCTTGGTGCCTACTCCCCCTCCAGGAACTAGCTGGAAGGATTTACATACCATGGCCTGGGATGGCTTGGGTTTCCTTAATTGTAGGGCCCTACTTCCTGTCTCTTTCAGCCAAATCTCCCACACCCTTCCCATGAACTAGGAGGTCCCCAGAACAGGCTCTTACTCACTGCCCTCTACTCCACCCACTCTGCTATGTTCTAGGGGGAAAAAATGAGCCAGAAGTTTGAGAAACTGTGGGGCAAAAGTACTAACTAACCCTTGGCCTGCCTTTGGGGGCATGAGCCCTGAGGACCAGCTGGGTCCAGAGCTCAGGTGGCTGGCAGGACCCCCTTCTCCTAGATTTGTAGCCCATTGAATCCCCGTTTTTCTGTTGCTCACTCACTCTGTCTCCGACAGAGACCTGCCCAGCACTTCCTTCATGCAGGAGTCTTCCCCTTCTGTGTTGGGGAGACAGACTCTGGCTTTTCCAGGAGACATGGGGGAGGTGGGCTGGTAGGAAGAGGGAGGAAGTGGCAGCTGCAGTGGTGAGCGGTGACCTCTTCGCAGCCACTCCCCCACACTACCCTGCAGGAGATTAGCCATGTTTGGGGTGTTAGCAGCACTGGAAGGCCCTGGGAGAGGTGCTCCCCTTGAAGCCCTAAAGCTCTCCTGCTCCTATTTTAGGTCCCTAGATTTTTAGAGACTGCTGGATTTTCCTCAGGCTGGTGAAGTGGGTGGGGACACCCAGGACCGGGAATTTCATCCCATTGTAGGCCAGTTCATTCTCTGCCAAGGAGGCTGAGGTCTCCACAGGCATCCTCCTCCCCAGGCGGGGTTAACCTGTGTGTGAGACAACTTGCAAGAAAACTCAGGGTCAGGCCCAGGGTGAGAGCCCCAGGGTGGGGCCTGTGGGGGTTCAGGGAAGGACTGGCAGGAGGCCATCCTCTGTGAGCTCCCCGGGACCATTTCCCAACAAAGCGGGAATTTGCATACTCATTGGTTTCCCCGTCAGCTTCTGAGCTCCTGGAACCAGGAAAACTAGAGGAGGAAATAGCACACAGGGCAGCTACCCAAGTTTGACCCCCTCCAGTGCCTCAGCCTCAGCTTCTGCCTCAGGATCACTGTCCAGGCCCTGCCACTCTCTCCTTCACACCAGCCTGAGCCCATGTGAACCTTACAAGCTGTCTTAAGAGGCAGGCCAGGAAGCTGAGGCTTGGGGAGGGGAGGGCAGTTCCCCAGGGCCACACAGCCAAGGAGAGGGACTTGAACCCAGGCCTTCTTTCTCTCATGCTGCCATCTCAAGAACTGAGATACCCTTTTGTCAAATCTAGAGAGACCCAGGGATCATTGTGTCCCTTTTACAGGTAGGGACACTGAGGCCCCCTTCATAAAGGTGCTTCAGAGAGTAGGGCAAGAGGTCGTGGGGAGAGCTTCACAGTTAAAACCCAAGTCATGGGAAAGAAATATCCTGGGCATTGGGCCTGGCAGCCTCTGAGTGGCTCTGCCCGGAAGTTAGATTGAGAAAGAGGCCTGAGGGGAGGCTACAAAGCCTGTTAGCCAGCCCAGCCAGCTGCGGCTGCCGGGAAAGCACGGGATGCAAGTCCAGGCCAACGGCACTGAACTGACTCAGCCCTCCCCAGCCCAGCCCAGCCCCAGCTGGCACCTGCTATGTGGGCTCTGATGCCCTTGTTGGTGCCTGGCAACAAGCCAGCAGGGCCAGACACGGCCTCCAGACATCAGCCCAAACCAGCCTGGACCTGCTGCCCTCGCCCACTCCCACCTATTGTAGGATCTGCTTCCGCCCCTCCCCCCCCCAAAGCAGAAGCAGCAAATGAGCAAGAGTTCAGCTCTGGTCAGGGACCAAGTGTGAGCCCTCAAGTCTATGGACAGTCAGCTGGTGGGATGGAAAGAGGGGTGAAGGCACCCTATTCTGCTTCCAGCCTCTGGATGCCTCCCGGCCTTCATGCTCCACTGGGGTGCAGCTAGAGGGGGGCTTGGTGGCTGGGGCTGTTGGGTATCTGCTGCTGAGCAGGTGGGTGGCGTGGTCCTGCCTCTGTCATGCTAGAGGGATTTCTATATGAATGTAAACGTTAAGAGGGTTATGAGGTATGGGTGTTAGTTGGGGCGCCCCCACCTCCTCCACCCCACTCAGGGGCCTGAGAATCACTGTAAACTAGTGCCTGGGGCCCTCCCTTCGTCAGGTTTGTGGGGCCAGGGGACCTGAACTTGAGGCCCGGTCGGTCTGTCCCCCTCCATGGGACTTGGGCAAGTCACTCAGCATTGCCATTGGCTGATAATGAACAGGACAGTCCGGTATTTTTGCTTCCTGTCCCATAAAAACAAAGGCCCATGGATAGCCTTTTAACCTGCAGTACAGTTGTTGATTGGAAACGATATTTTATAAATAAGGCCATGAGATTTCTTTGTGCAGCTCCAATCCTCCCTAGGAGGCTGGAAGCCACAGGCAGGGGGCACCTGGCGAGCATGCTGTGGACTGTGCGTGGGCTCCTGTCTTAAGTGCAGGCTTCTAAGGACGCTCAGCATGAGGAATGGGCTGGGGGGCCCAGCATGCAGGGAGCTCCCCAATGTGGCATTTGCAACATGCTGCACAGCTGCTCTGCGGCAGAGCAGTTTCTTAAAAAAAAACAAAATGTACAGATACCATAAAAGCTTCATAAACAATAAGTACAGATTAGGTGAGATGTTCAAAGATATGCGTATAATTATTAAAACTCTATTTTTTCCATTTCCCCTGCTGGTGGTGTTTGTTTGGGGATCACCTGACAGCTCAGCTTTTCACTTAAAATATTTAACATTTATACCTTAGTTTTTTATCTTAAAAAAAAAAAAGAGATGTATCATCCTGCCTGGCCTCTTTCCTTCTAGGGGCAGATGAGAAGGTTGAGATGGTGGATGGAGGTGAACACAGCCCATAGAAAGTAAGAGCAGAGGTCCTTTCATGAGCACTTACTATGTCCCAGGCATTGGGCCACACACCCAACACATATGATCTCAGGCACTCCTTACAACCACCCTGTAAGGTAGGTACCATTATTATCCCCACTTTGTAGACGAGGAAACAGACCCAGAGAGGGGTAGTCACTTGCCCTAGGTGACATAATTGGTGGCAGAGCCAGTTCTTGAGTTTGGGAGCAGGAGCCCTAAGCTCCTACTTGGAGGTTAGCCTAGCCTTGCCTCTCCAGGCTGCCTTTGGCCCTGCTCTGCTCTGCAGTTCTGGGTCTAGAACAAGGCAATCTCTGGGAGGACAGAGCTGAAGCCGAGCGCCCAAGGGCTCCCCCACACCCCCCCACACCCCAGCTCCCCTGGAAGCCATCTTCTCAGCCAGGTGCCTTTTCATCCTTGTCTCAGGTCACAGAAAAGGGGAACAGGCCCCATGCCCAGTACCACCCCCTCCCTGCACCCCAGTCTCAGGACTCCAGGCCGTTTCCCATTTCTGCTTCCCACTTTCCCCCACCCCTGCCTGTGGCCATGGCCTCCTCCTCTCAAGGGCCTCAGGAAGGATGCCTCTGCCTCCTCTCGGTGGAGCTCGGCAGGTCTGAGGCACACACCTCTGACCTTCCATCCTCTAAAGGCCAGCTCAACCCCCAAGTACAACGCCACCTCTTTAAGGGGCTCACATTATATTTTATTGATGTGTTCATGGAGGCAAGGACTTTCCACTTCAAATGTTAACATTACACACACCCACCACCCCATGTGGAAGGGTGAGACGATGCCAAGTGTGGAGGTTGGGGGAGCAGAGGATGGGGTCAACACAGTCCATGGACCCCTGGCAGGGGCGATGAGATTGGTGAACTAGGGGACAAAAGGAGGTTAAAAAGCATCTTGCTTATTACTAACATGAAGCCTCATGCCAGGCAAGAGAGCATGGGTAAGGCCTCATTGGCTTAGAGGAGGGGCCCTTGGAGGGCAGGCACACAGTGCCCAACTAGCCAGCCAAGGCCGGCACCCCAGGGACGGGGCGGAGGTGGGGAGCCTGTGCAGAGGGCCTCCAGCCTCTGCTCCCCCGCCTCCCTCCCCGCCCTGAGAGAAAGGAGGGTTTGGGCTTCAGCCACGGACCACGGCCGTTACCGGCAGCGTCTCCTTAAACTACAGATACAATGTGCATCAACAGGGTGATCGCTTCTGACCCACTTGGGCAGATGGCTAGAGGTGCCAAACGGGCCAGAACCAATCCTACAGTATCACTGGTTTGTGGGTTCCCTTCCCTACTTTAATCCTCCCTCTGTCTAGCCTCCAGGGTGGGCCTCAGGGCTGGGAATGGGTTGCTCGATAGCCCACAGCCCAACCTGACAGGCCTCGGAGGGCTGACAGGGCTGCCTACTCACTGAGGTGCTGGTTCTTGTAGGAGAGTATCTCCGCAGCCAGCTGCTGGGGGTCCAGGAGCTGCGGGAAGCGCCCCATCACGGCCTCTACCAGGCGTGGGGGGAAGACACCACACAGTTTGGTGTACACACTGGCTCGCTCCTTGGCCAGGCTGCCTGCCCCACCCCACGGGCCCCTGTCAGCCCCTGGGCCTGGCACCTGGGGCTCCTGGAGCACTGGGGTGGGTGGGGGAAGCTGGTACGGCTCAGACCAGTACTCTCGAGGTGGAAAGGCGGCTGGTGAGGGTGCATAGTCAGCAGGGACACTGAAGTGGCCAGCACCCACGGCCCGTCCGAAGGCAGAGAAGGCTGGAGTGGCCGGGAGCTCAGCCCCGTAGGGGCTGTAGCCAGCATAAGGGCCTCGAGGTGGGCCCGGCTCACCAGGGCTTCCCCCTCGACTCCCCCAGAGTTCTGGCATCAGGTTCTCCAGGGAGCCAATGCCCGAGTCCAGGCAGTCCTGGGAGGTGTACGGGAGAGAATCCAGGGTCTGTGAAAACCAGTCCGTGAGCCCAAAGCTGCTGCCACTGCCCCCACTCGGTGGGAGGCTCCTCCCTGCAGTCGTGGGGGCCACGGTCTGGGTCAGACCCTCTTGGTGGGGCCCCAGGGATGCCTGGGCTCCTAGCTTCTTTCCTTCTAGGCTGCACTGCTCACGCTCTGTAGGCTGAGAGCCAGGCTGAGATGGAGGTGAAGGCTGCCGGCCACTTCTGTCCTTGCCCGCGGCCCTCGGGGGCGAGAGGAGGGCATTGGCACGCAGCTCGTCAGCCACTGAGCGCTGGGGGCGGCTTGGCCGCTCTGGATGGAAGAACCGGCACTTGATCCCGTAGGTGCACTTCCTCCCTGGAAGAGAAGGAAGGGGGATTGTAAGCAGGGGAGCTGCAGAACCAGGGGTGGCACAGAAAACTTGGGGTTAAGTGGTCCCCAAGAGGAAGAATCTAGGGCACAGGTCAACTTAGGTGAGAGGAAAGGGAAGGAGCGAGAAAGGCAGTGGAGGGTAGAGCGGGTCTCTTACCGTAGGGACATGGCTGCTTCCTGTGCTCGGCCGTGAGTGGCTTCTTACGCAAGAAGTTGTCCAGGCTTGGCCCGTGACGGCCCAAAGGGTCATCGGGGGGCATGAACCTGAAGAGCAGGTGGGAGACATGAGAACTTCCAAGTGCAGGTAAGGGGCAGGACAGCAAGCCTCCCTCGGGAGGCTAGGGGAGCAGCTCTGGAAGCTGGTGCCCATCCAGCAGGACGTGCCTGGGTTCCGGGTGGGACTGCCCCAAGGGAGGGGAGGAGAGCCCAGTCGAGGGCTATACGTAGCTGTGGGCGACTTTAGAGCAATCCTTGTTGCTGGGAGCTGAGGCGGTAGGGAGGCCAGCAACCTTAAAATCTGACTCTAATGCTATATCCACTGGCCTCTGGTCGGAGAGTCAGTGCTGGGAACCAGGGAGGCTTTCTTGGAACCACTGACCACATCCTGTTACAAACGCTGCTGCTCCATTCCCCAAAGCAAAACTCTACCCCGGCCTGGTCCCAGCCTGACTCTTCTTATGTGGAGCCATGTCCCTCTCACTCCCAAAGCTGCCTGGATCCAAGGCCACTGCCGCCCAGCAGAGCTCCCCCAGCCCCAGCCCACCCCAGGGCACCTCTGGTTTCCCCTCAGGACTCAAAGGCCATCAGCCCGCCCCCCACCCCCTCGGGAACTCACTTGTCATTGACGAAGGAGTACATGAGCAGCCGCTCCTCGATGAAGCGCTTCCACTCCTGCCGCTCACCCTGGAGGTCCCGGTACGTGTCATTGGAGACCACCACCCCGTCGGACTCGAAGGCCAGCTTCACGATGAAGCGGTCGTCGTAGCACACCACCCGCTTGCCACCAACACGCCGCGACGGCGTGAACACCAGGATCTTCTTCTTCTCCAGTTCCCGCAGGATGTGCTGGTCTGGGAGGTGGCAGGGGCACAGGTCAGGGCCCAGCCTGGATCCAGGGCCAGGCCTGTAGGGCTCCCTAACCTGGTGGCTGGCACAGCAGCTCCTAGCTCCAGGTGCACGAGGACAGGAAGTGGCTCTGCTGAGGCCACTCCACACCCCAGCCGCTCACCTGGGCCTTGCACATAGTTTGCTGCCTGAAAACCAAGAACACCTAAGAACGGACCTGGAGGTCAGCTCAACAAAGGCTCTGGAGCGCAGAGGTGAGCCTTGTCCTTTCCTTCGGGACATCAGGTCTGTTCCTGCCTGTTCACAGGTGGGCTTGGCTTGGTGCTCACCTAGCCGGCCTCACAGGGGTCCATGAATGAGCCCCAGTTTGAGTGGGGCAGGAGACCTGTCTCGGCTCTGTGCCCTGAATAGCCGGGACAAAGCTACCAGAACCCATCCAGAGGGGGACACTTTTCACAGCCAGCCTAGCCCCATGTTTCAAGACTTCTAGGGACACACACTCAGTTTTTTACTCTCAAAGGTTGGGGTTCTTGTTGTAAGAACAATGGTAACAGCTAGCATTTATCAAGGATTTGCTATGTGCCAGGCACTCTTCTAAGCACTTACCATGTATTAACTCATGCGATCCTCATGACAATCCTGTGAGGTTGTCAACTCCCACCCATGTCTGAGGTGAGGGGTACGTGAGGGGTACCTGTCTCAGCAAGGTGAGCCAGAGCCAGGATCCAGAGCCCACAGGCTCAGCCACCACACTATGCTGCCTGTGCCACTGGGGATGTGAAGAGCATCCCACCATTAGGTGAGGGAGGTGTCCAGTACTCAGAGGCAGAGGCTGCACAAAGTGACCTCCAGTGGTCACTGTTCAGAGCAGGGATGCTGAGAACAGCACAAAATGGGAAAAAGAAATGCTGGTCCCTGCTTGAGGCCTAGATGTCATTGGTCACACCCAAAGGGTCTTTCCTGGGGAGAATCAGGGCTCCTGGGGCGGCAAGAGCATCCCTGTCCAGAGGTACCATTCACCTGTAATGGGCGCATCAGGCCGAGGCTGCTCCTTCCTCCAGGATGGTACAAATACTGTGATGTCTGTGTGGCCCCGCTCCAGAAACCAGTTTACAGCCAGCAGGATGCCTCGGCAGGAGAAGACCTCCTTGTTCCCATGGCTGGGGGGGGAAAGAAGGGTTGGGGTCAGCCCACGGGGATGGCTCACCTGCTATCCTCTAGAACCGAGCAGGAGGGAGGTCCCACTCTAGCCCCTGCCCTGGCTCAGGCCACCGCCTTCCGGCTGGGGCCCAAGGCTTGCATTCCCTCCTGGTTCTCACAGTGCCTGGGATGGCCAGACCTGGGGCTTTCCCTCATATTCCATCTCCCGACAGTGAGGAAACGCCCAGGAATCTGGCAGCACTCGCTCCCCATGTGGGGGAGGGTCAGGCTGCTTGCAACACACCTGGGGGTGGGGGAAAGGAACAGGAGACTTCTGGTTCCTGCCCCACCCGAGGGTGCTGGGACCAAGGGGACACAGATGTACACATGCAGACTGAGTCACCACCCCTCCCTGGCCTGGGGGTGGGGTTGCGGGAGGCGCCTGCCCCAGCTCACTGAAGAGAAACCAGATTGCTGTGGATTAAAGTTCAGTCCTGCACACACTGGCGGAGCTGGGCTAAGGGGCAGAAGCCACGAGCCCAACCTCTAAGGCAGGCGGGCAACACAGGTGGAGGAGGCTGCCCAGGAGCCTTTCAGTTTGAAAGTGAAAGGATACTGCTTTTCCGCTCAAGACCGCCAGTTCCCCAAAATGCCTGCACTGCCCTGTACTCTCCTCACCACTCTCAGAAAGGCATAACCCGAGGCAGAACGACTGTCTGGACAGGAGACTCAGATAGCAGGAGAGCTGGGACATGGGACATGCCCCTGCCATGGTCTCATGACCAGACCTCACCTCATCCTAATGGGGTCGGATCCAGAAGAAAGCCCTGAGGTGCTGCTGGGTTGCTCTGACTCAGTTTCTCTACCTGAAAAATGGGCCTGGCTGTCTGCAGCCTCCTTAAGAAGGCCCATCTCAGTGGGACAACTTTCCTGTTTGCTTGAGACCAAAGATAGTCCAGCAAAGTGGAGGGTCCCACTGGCTTCCTGGGAGGGTGAGCGGGTGGAGCTCCCAGGTAACACTGAGTATGGTGGAAGGGCTCCAGGACCAGGCTTGGAGGGGGGCTGGAGGCCAGCTGGGGGATCCCTCCCCAGTAGCCCCTGCCCCTCACTAACCCCTCAGTGAACAACTCAGACTCTTATATTTGGCAAATAAAACAGAATAAACGTTACGCAAAAGAGGCAAGTCCATGGCCGACCACATCCTGTGGGTGGCTTGGGGGGTGGGGGGTTTGATAGCTAAAGCCCCAAGAGAAGGTAGAGAGGGAGGTTGGGCGGCTGGGGGGGCACAGAGGCTGTCTGGAGGTGAGGCCAGGGCTCCCAGGTCTGAAGTTCTCTGTAAATTGTAGGGAAGCAAAGTTCAGCCTGGAGGCAGTGCTCACCCCGCCTGCTGGGGCCTCCCGACCAGATGCACAGCGATCAGCCTGCTTACGATAAAAGTTAACATTTACTGAGAGCTCGGAGCCAGGCCCTGATCTGTGTGTTTATAATGACTCATCAGCAAGCTTCTGAGGAGGGTACTATCATTAAAAGGCTCCTTTCCCCTTTATTCAGATGAGAAGAAGGTGGTCCACAGAGGGCAACGAGTTGCCAGCATCATGAAACAGCGATTGTGGAACAGAGATGCAAACCCAGAGCCTGTGCTCACAACCACCATAGCTGCTGACACTCAGACAGGTGGCAACCCTGACGGTGGGGATGGAGTGGGGACTAGCGGGTACCAAGCTCCTATGGGAGGCCAGGTGCATCTCACACCTCCTTGCTTCACCCTTATAAGACTAGCGGCAATGAAGGAAACCAAAGCTCTGCGATTCATCTAAGATCTCCCAGCTAGTGGTAAGAGACAGAACTTGAATCCATGTATGGGACCACTGGATTGTCTTCCTGTTCCCAACAGCAAGATGTGAAGTTTACTTAGGAGAAAAAACGAAAAGCTCCCAAACTTGAATTTGAATAATGTTAAGAGGGAGGGCAGGCTGGGCACAGGAAAAATGATGCATCTGGCCAACTCCTGCTCCTCCATCAGGACCCATGTGAGGCGTCACCACCTCTGAGAGGCTGTCTCTGACCTTCCAGGATGGGTCAAGTTCCTGGTTCGTCCTCGTAATACCCATTGTATGAGAGGGACTAAAATTAGCTGTAGGAGGCCTCCGCACCTGGGAGGACCACGTCTAGTGTTCTGCTTCCCCTATCATATTACTCCCTTCCCTGGGCCTTCTGTCCTGTGTCCCCAAGACCACGAGGGTGTGATCGTCTCTGGCTGGGCTTCCTCTCTCAGGCATGCAGTCCGCACAAGCATCCACCTACCTCCTTCTGTACACATGTGTGTACATGCATATGCCCCATCCTAGGCCAACATCTTCAAGCCCTGGGACTTAGTGGGATGCCAGGGTTTCCAGGGCAGCATTCTGCCTTTGGGCATCAAAAACCTTGGCTGCTCTCAGCTGCCCCAGCCTCCAGAATATTCCCTTGGCAGGTAGTCAGAGCCTTACTCTTGGCAGAAGTAGACCAGATACTGCCCGTCCAGGCCGGGAGTGCCGCCCTACAGCTAACTTTAGTCCTTCTCACTGCAACGGAAGAAGCTCGGCTGGCACAGGAAAACCAGATATCCTCCCACTACCACCACAGTCCTGTTTGCCCAGGTCAGGGCCCCCCAACCTGGCTAACTAGACACTGGTAAGGCACCTGAGTACATAGGAGACTCCTGCTTAGCAGCTCCCACCCTAGGACAGAGGCCAGGGCCAGGCCAGGCTACCCAGGTGAAAAGATCTGCCTGGGCTGGGCCCAGCTAGAGAAAAATTCCCTTAGAAGGAAACAGAGGTGAATTTCCCCACGATTTGCATATGGTGGGGGCTGGCCCGCCTCCCCTGTGGGGGAGGGGGCGGCAAGGCAGGAACACAGTAGCAGCTGAGACAGGAAGTTTGAGGCTGGAATTCCCCTCTTGCTATGGCCCTGAGCTCAGAAACCCCCAGCAGCTCTGCCTCACCCGCCAGCTTCTCCAGTCACCCAGCTTCTCCAGTCACCCCGCCTGGCCTCTACCACCTGCCCCTCCTTCCTCTCAAGCCCCTCCTCCTGCCAGGATACAAACACACACAGCACATGGCTGCCCCAGGGCTCAGCACTCTGGCCAAAACCCCTGGAGGAAGGAGTCACAGACACATCCTGGCTCCTTGCCCAGCCACATGTTGCTGGGGCCTGAGAGGACCCCTAACGCTCAAAGCCCAATTTGTGATCAGCTGCCACTGGCATGTGGGAGCCAGCTTTACCCAACTTTCCACCCAGGCTCAGCCCATTTCAGAGATGGGAATACTGACTTAAAGGTGGCTAAGGTGGGACAGGACCAGCCAGACAGCTCTGACTTGGCCCAGCTGGGCAGGGAGTGGAGGGGTGGAGGGGTAGAGGGGGCCAAGGGCCTCGGGGCCTCAAGCAGCCCACCAGGCAGATCCAGGAGAGCAGCAAGTGAGGGAGCCCTCCAGTCTCTGTGCCTGGAGTCTCTCTGGCCATGCCCACAGGAACTTTTCCTTGTGAATGATCTGCCAGCCCTGACTCACCAGCCCACCTTAGAGGGACTGAGAGAAGCAGGGCTGGAGGGCAGAGCCTGGACTGAACAAGGGTCTGGGCTCCCTGGGGTCAGGAGCAACCCTGGCCCCATCCCACCCCATCCCTGTTAAAGCATGGGGGGAGGGGTACTGGGATTGGGTCCTGGCTCTGGCCCTAGGGAGCTCCCAGAGCCCAGTCCAGCCCACGTGGCTCCAGCCAAATCAGAATGGACCCAAGTCACAGCTCACCTGACGCCAAAGCATCAGGCCACCCGTTTATATCTCCCACACAGAGCTAGGTCCTCGAGGTCACTCTTGGTCACAACTACGAAGGCCTCCATAGCTGGGCCTGCTTCCATGCGAGCCCAAGTCTGAGATAGGCCTCAGAAGCCCCAGCTCCTGAATAACTGTACTCACGACTACTATTACTGCTCCCTGAGCGAGCTCTCTGCAGGCACTGCATTCACTCCTCACAACCGGGGGCTGGGTTGGCCCTGTCTTACAGATGGAGGAGGAACGAAGGCTCAGAGAGGAGGTGACTCCTGGCTCCTCTAAGAGTGAGCGGGAGCCCAGTCTGATTCCTTCCACTGTACTGCCTCATGTCACAGGAGAGAACAGACAGTGCTTGCCCTTGGGGAGAGACAAAGGGCATAAGGGGAGCTCTGGAGACAGAGGACCCGAGTTGGAATCCTTGCTCAACCACTTCCCAGTAGTGTGACCCTGAGCAAGTCTTTGATCCCCCGTCTCATCCCTAAAACATTCCTAGCCATCCTACTTCCAAGGATGACAGGAGCCTCCTGGCACGCAGTAGGGCCTCAATAAGGAGCTTTTCCTCCCTCTAGACTAGTGTGTGAGAAGAGGTCAACTCCTTTCCAAAGTCCCCTCTACCAGAGGTGCAGAGACCCACCATTCCTGGCCACATCTTGGCCACAGAAGTGACACGTACCTCATGGCCACGTTGCTCCCGTCGATGACCACTGGCCTTAGGTCACTGCTCTCCTTGTCCTCCTTTGGGGTTGAGGGTTCCAGGATAGGAGCCTTAGGGGTGCCTCCACCTCGGGGGACCAGAGGGGGCTGAGGGCAGGGGTCTGGTGAGGCCTGGCGCTCCCGCTCAGCTGCTGACCCATGTTTCAACAGCTCACCCAGCACTGTGTTGGTGTCCGCCTGGACCCCCAGCTTCTGCAGGACGCTGTGGATCTCAGCAGATGAGTAGCCCAGCTTCCTGAAGAAGTCCACCTTCATCTGCAGCTCAGTAGTGGCTGCTTCCTCAGCAGGGGGCTCCTGGGCCGACCTGGGGGTACCTTGGTAGCTGTGGCTGTCTTCAAGTTCCCACAGACTCATGGCGGGGGCTGGCTTCCTGGGTGGGCCTCTCTCCACCGGCCACTCACAACTCAGACTGGTGGAAGGCACCTGTCACAGCTCCTTGTAGGACAACCACAGGATTAGGGATGGGGAATGGCTCTCTCCCATCCGCCCCACCTAACAGGATGAGGCAACACTGGTGACACTGTGCAAATCCATCTTCCTGTGCTACCTCTGTTAGTCCTCTCAAAAGTGCTCCCAGCTAGGGATCATCGTTTGCATCGTATAAAGGATGAAACTGAGCCACAGCCACTAAGAACTTGCTCAAGGTCATCCGGCTGTTGGCTGATGACGAAAGGATTTGAACTTAGGAAGTCTAAATCCATCTCTATCCCAAGCTCAGTCCCACAACAACTCTGGGGACCCACAAATCTTGGGAGGTCTCAGAGAACCTCGCCGCACAACCACAGCTGCGGGGCGGGGCGCTGGGATGGAAACCCCGGGCTGGAAGTGCGTTGCGTCTGTGTGTGTGGGGGGGCGGGGGCTTCCCCACTGAGGCCATCGCCTCCGCCTGCCCGTCCTGCTCACGGAGCCAGGCCCAAGAGGCGCAGGGCCGGTGGCCAGATTTCTGGACCGGGGGAGGAGAACTTTCCGGGGAGACCCACAGGCGAGAAAAGTTGCTGGGAAACTCTGGTTGGCCGCCTACCTCGGTGACGCGGAGGCTGTCCCAGCTCCGAGCTCCGGAGCTTGGTCCCCCTTCCCCTAGGTTCCTCCAACTTGGGCTAAGTTGGAAGGGGTCCGAGGATAGGCCAGGCCGGAGAGGATCGGCCCCACGTCCCTCCTCGTCTGGTGTATCCAGCCGGAGCCCTCCCCGCCCCCTCCTCTGCCCGGCCTGAGGCCCTCGCCCTCGCCCTCGCCCCTGCCCCACCGCGCGCAACTCACCCCGCCGTGCGCCGGCCGCAGCAGGTGGCGTCTCCATGGGGCCGAGTCCCAGGAGCAAGGCCCGCGGCGCCTTTATACAGGGCGGTGGGCGGGGAGCTTGCGTTAAGGACCTTGACGCGGAAGCCGGGCAGGGGAGGAAGAGCAATTCGACCCAGGGGGCGGGGCGGCCACCGCCCCTTCCTGCTCCGCCCCACCGCCCGCCCCGCCTTCGGCCTTGCCCCGCCCCTGCCCCGCCCCTGCTTCTGGTCCCGCCCCCGCAGCTGAGGGCTCCGGGCTCCGCCGGGAATAGGGGCGGGGGACCAGGGGAGGCAGCCCCTTCCGTGGGTCTCCAGGCCCTGGCGGCGAGGAGATGAGGAGGGCGGGAGTGCACGGCCCGCATGCGGAAGGTAAGCACAGGCTGAACCAGCCACAACTGACTGAGGTGCGTACATAGATGCAAGGACAGGTACAGCCATGTACGTTCAGATACTTGACAAGTACTCCACGACTGACTAAGGTACAGTCAGAGACGCACTGAGTGAATCAGGTACACAGAGGTTGGTCCACGCACCCTTGGAGGTAGGTTCTTAGTCATAAAGACAGGTACGCTCAGACAGGCACTTTTCAGATGGAGACAGGAACACTCAACAGGTACACCATGACTAGAGCAGGTACACAGAATCCCCGAGCTGCACTCAGGACCAGGAGTTTTCTGAAATGAGGACCTTACCAGGATAGAAAGATAGGTACATAGAACTAGCAGATACACAATTAGGAGGCGGAAAACCAGGCAAAGAACGTGCGTTTACACCAGTCACCATGTGAGTTTTCACAGCATGCTGTCTTACACAGCTGTGAAACTCACAGAGGCCACCCACCCCTCCACAAGAATGCTTTTAGGTTCCCAGGTCAACCAGTCATGATCCCACGCTGAGCGCAGCACTTTACAATATCTACCTGTGGGCTTAGGTGAGGAAGAAGACAGAGGTTATTATACCCGTTCTACACTTGAGAAATTCAGAAAAGGCTAATTGCCCCAGCTGGAAAGACTCGGAACCAGGACCAAGAGCTCCCATTCCGGGGCATCAGCTGCCAGCCACCTTTACCACTTTGAAACCACCAGTGACCTAGGGAAGAGGGGAGACTCTTCTGGTGGAAGGGTGAGGCCTGGGACCTGCTTTCAAGTGTGTGTGTGTGTGTGTGTGTGTGTGTGTGTGTACAAAGGGAACAGAGAACCCACAAGCTAAACGACCAGTTTTTGGCAGTGCTACCAGCTCACTTTGCAAATGGGGAAACTGAGGCCCAGGGAGCCAAAGCACTCAATACCGACTGTATCCTGTGTGAGCCAATACTTTACTTACATTTTCTCTGCCTTATCATAGGTAGTATCTTGTAAGGTTGGTATTAGTGTTGTACCTAAGAATTGTTTATTGTAAAAGACACCACATAGTCTATTCATGGTTAGCTTAATGGATAATAATAATAATAAAGCATCCATGTATCTATCACCGAACTTAAAAAACAGACCTGTGCCAATGCCTTGGAGGCCCTCTGTGTGCCTCCTCCATTGCATCCTCCTCCCCTCATCCTAAAGAGCCACTTGGCTGAATTTTATTCTAATTGTGCTAATCATTTCCTTGACTTTCTTTTAGTTTTATCACCCTTGTATGAATCCCTAAATAACATTGTTTAGTTTTGCTTTTTTTTTGCTTTGTGCAAATGGACTCATTCTATATGATTATGTGACTTCCTTTGTTCATGCAGCATTGTTTTTAAAATCCATTTTCTATTACCTATGTACCTATAATTTATTTACTTTACTATTGAATAACATTCCATTTTAGAATATACCGCTGGTTAGTTATCCATTCTCCTGTTATTGGATGTTGTTTATAGGATGTTTTTGGTTTTTGCTATTACAAAGGGTGTGCTTTGGATATTCTTGTACCTATCTTAATGCAGTTGTAAAGTTGAGGAAACGGCTGCTCAGAAATTCAGAAAGGTGAGGTCACCTGCCCAGGGTCCCGGAACTGGTGGAGCTGGAAATCACACAGCTCTCTCTGAGGCATTCATCTCCACGTTGACACCTGCTTATTCTGAGACCACCCCAAAGAAGGAGGGAGTGTGCATTTCTAGCTGGGTCCTGACGCTCTTCCTCTCGACTTGCCTGACCCTGTCTAGCCAAGTCCCTGCGTTGTTGCCTGGTCATCTTTAAAGACCCCAGAATGTCCCTTCCTCTGTACCCCCCAGGGACATAACCAACCACCTCCTCACATGCTCACAGCCACTCCCGATCAGTGCTGTGTATGCTGCACCCCTCATCTTCCCAATAGCCCCTTTTAGACTTGAGAAAAACTCCGTGACAGTAGGCATTTATTTATTGTAGTAACTACCTTTAAGATAGGACCAATCTTAAGTAATGAGTCTAGGTTAATAATCGTGATGACAATTCACCCACAGCGATAATGCCTCACATGTATGAAGTACTCACCAGGCGGTGGGCCCTGTGCCAGCACCTTGCAGGCACTCCGTGCCTTTGTATCCGCTTCTTCCCCAGCCCAGGAGTGTCCTCCCTCCCCACTACTGCTTGGCCAATTCTATTCATCTTGTTGATGATGTCACCTCCTCTGAGGCCTGCCGGGACTCTTTAGATGCTGAGTTGCTTCCTCTTCTGTGTTCCCCCAGTGTCCCCATATGCTGGGTTGTGGTTGCCTCCCTGAGACGACCTCTGGGGCCAGGACTGGGCTGGGACTCCGTTAGTGCTCCCAGGCTACATGCTGCCCAGCACTGTGCCAACGGGAGTCTGAGGGACATCGATGAGTCATGCAGCTCCTGTGCCCTCCCAGAGTGAGTGCAGTTGCACTCTCTTCCAGCTCATAAAGGCTGCTCTTGTCCAAGAAGCCAACTCTTATGCAGAACCCATTGCTGCTCCAGGGAACTCCTGCTCCACTTACAGCTGAATTTTGCAAACGTGGGCCCCAATCCCCAGGAGTCCTCTGGATTTCATGGTGCCCAGCCCACACACGCCCCCCTGCCTCTTGCATGCCTGTCTCAGTGGCTGAGCTTGCCAATTTCCTTCCTGGAAACTTCGTGCTCTCCTGCCACCTGCCTGCACCTGGCCAACCTAGATGAGGTCTGCAGAGCTCCAGGACTGGTCACCCCCTGGGTGTGGGGTGGGTGTGGGGGGAAGTCTGGAGAGGGAAAGATTCCAGGAATTAATTACCTTGGCCTTTGGTAGCTCCACTGGATGTCTCTAGGAAGGACGCGGGGCATTAGGGGACCTCTGTAGAAGTCCCCAACTCTTAGCAGAGTGGCTGCAGAGGTTAAATTCAACAAGGTCTCCTGAAAATGGAGAAAGGGCCAAGTCCCTTCTATGTTCCGAGGATCCTGGTATATTTGCCAAAGATTTGTTACAGTAGAGCTACAAACACTGAAGTATGTCTTAAACTGTAATTGAGCAAATTAACTTTTTTAAACATGTAGTCAAATGCAGTGCAATATATTTGGACTATTGACAAGATGATTGAAGGATTTGTTTTTTAAAATTTATTGTTTCCCTGGTGAAAGGGCAGGGGCAGAGAAAAGGTGAGCCTGGAACATCTTGTGGTACCAGAGTTAGGAAGTGCTCAAAACACAAAAAGGATGGGGGGGGGGGGGTGTGTGTGTGTCAAAGGGATCCAGGAGCCAAAAGCTCCCAATGGCCAAAACTGCAACAATTAGAGCAATACAATAAATAACGGAATATTCTATTGTAACCCAAAGCATGAAATACATATCTGTGAGTTCCTACATGTAGAAATAAATGATTGAATAACTAACGGTGGGTGGGTGAGGGGCAAAAGAGACAAATCTTCCAAATAGCATAAGTAGATTCTCCCTCCTCCAGCTTAATTATCCCCTCATCTAATAGTAACTTTGCAGTGGAGAAACCTGACAGACATCACCTTGACCAAGTGGTCAAGTTCAGCATCACCCCGTAGTAAGTCAAGTGGATATCATGTGATGAGGAGGGCACTTCACTTCTGTGGTATTCTTCCCCCAAACCCATAACCCCAGAGAAAAACATCTGACAAACCCCAGTTGAAGGACATCCTACACAATACTTGCCCGGGTCTCCTCAAAACTGAAAGGGGCATGAAAAGCATGGAAAAGCAGGAACAGTCACAGGCCAGAGGGCGCTAGGAGACATGCTGACAGATGCACTATGGTTTCCTGGATTGGATCGTGGAACAGGAAGAGCATTAATGGAAATGCTGATGAAATTCAAATAAGGTTGGGACTTTAGTTAACAGAGATGTGCCAATGTTGTTTTTATTTTTCGTTTTGACAATGTACCGTGGTGGTGTCACATTGATAACACTAGGGGACACTGAATCTGGGTGAGAGGTACATGGGAACTCCGCTATCTTTGCAACTCTTGTGTAAATTTCAAAATAATGCCACAATTAGAAAGTTTATTTAAAAAATATATAATTTCATGGGCCTTACTGTAGGTGGTATGTTTTGGTAATACGGCCAGACATCTTTCTCCATTTCTCTCTCTCTCTCTCTCTCTCTCTCTCTCTCTCTCTCTCTCTCTATATATATATATATATATATATATATACACACACACACACACACACACACACACATATATCTTGTGACTAAGTGTAATCATTTGGTGATAGCGTCCAAAGTCTAAACTTGGGGACTTTTTGTCTGTGGGGCCCTGGCCAGCTGGGCCTCCTGCTCCCCTCCCCCGTTCAATTCAGCTATTCCTGCTCCCTCTTTTCTGAACCTTAGAAGCTCACATTCTGATATAAATGATAAACATCTAACTATTACTTTGTTTTGTGCACCTAAAACTAATAAAATAAAATAAAATTTTTTTAAATTAAAAAGCAAAAAGAGAAAAAAAAGCTCACATTCTGCACTGTTAGGGTGGGAAAGCCCCAGAGAGCTTGATTAGCTTGAAACCTGTGTTTTATTGCTGGGGAGACTGAAAGAGGGAAAGGGACTTGCCTCTCGCCACATCACAAGTTCATTTCGGCAAATCTGAGAATGGGACCATCCAGGCTTTCTCCACCCCAAGCACCCTGGCTCCATGTGCTGCAGACGTGGGGATCAGAAATGCTGGTGACTGACTTAGGGAACTGATAAAGGCAAGACCTGCCTGGAAGGAGGGGTAGGCTCTCAGGTGTCTCCAGGAGAGCACGGTGGCAGTGAGGTTTTCTCTTTGGCACCATTGTGCACTCACTTAATCAGTGAATCCCACCTGGTTTGGAATGTACAGAAGAGGTGGGGTCTGAAGGAAGGCAAAAGGGTAAGTCTGACTGCCCCCCTCCCTCCCCAAAGCCTCTGCTGTGAAGGGGCCAGAGGGAATTCTGCAAAGCCACGAGAGTGTGCAGAGGGGCTGGGTCCCAGTTTTGAGGTTGAACACTCCCTAATCTGTACTGGGGGACACAACTTTGGTGATTTACTGGCCTTCCCTAGGGCTAGGAGAGTGTGGGGCTGGGCTGAGGTGGCCCTGCTACTGAGCATTCTAGAGTGGACATTCATGCCCTCTGGCCTGGGAAGGGGAGGGGCCTGCCCCTGTGCCAGGGCCCCTGCTGCTGTCCCCCTCACTGTGTTCCCACACTGAACTCTAAAGGTCTGGGGCGCCACCATCTCCCCACCTGACTATGGCTCCTTGAAGATGGGTCTCCAGGACAGGACCTGGGACAAATGTCCGTAAATGCTTGGTGAGTCAATACATGAGTTAGCTGGAGTGGTTTCAGGTATGTTTTGCCCTGAGCATCTCTGTTGCATCCCCTTTTCCAAGTCTAGTTCATGGAAGTCTCTGTGTATCTGAAAAGGGCAGTCATAGGCCTAAGAACTCGGGAGCTTGAAATTTACCTGCAGTCTCCAACTGAGCCATCTGTGGAGAATCAGATAAGAATGGAGAACTAGAAACTGTAACGTAGACAACTTGCAACTGAAGTCTAACCACAGTCAGGAGGTTGCTGCTGGCTGGGCTGACATCAGCTCATGTGGTCAGTGTGGCCACCCACAGATGGAGTTGTGTTGTGACCAGCTCACAAGATCCTGGAGGTCACTAGTGTGCACCTCACATGCTGGTCAGAAGTTCCTATGGGCTGTTGGAGATATCATTGGCTGATTAACATGTGATGGGAACCTTAATGGCTGTCTCGACGGTTCCCTTTGCCGGATTCTTCTTTTATACTGGGAATTTCCCAGCCTTGTGATCTGGTCAGAAATGACCCCATTCTAGGGGTGGGTCTTAACTGGCTTAAGCAAATGAGAATATCGACTCCTCCAGGCTATAGTAATTGGTCAGGAAAAGGCACATGACCCAAATCAGGCCAACCAGAGTTAATGAGTCTGAATTCTGGGTCTTTTCTTTGAGCTAACTGGGAAGCAAGTGCTCTGTTTCTTGCCAATCACAAATGAGAAAAGCAAGCAGTGCTAGGAGCTCCTGGAAGTCACCTTGTGACACATCATAGGAAGCAGAGCCAAGAGAATGAGAGAACATACGGCCTTGGTAACAGCTGCTGGATCAAGCCTTGCCTGAAACTATTCCTAGTTCTAGGATTTTGGGCTATGTAAATCCATAAATTCTGTCACAACCAAAAAATCCTTTATAATGGTAACAATAATTACTTAATAATTATTAAGTATATAATAATTACTAAATACAGTTTAGTGGGTAAAGTCTTACAAAATATGGGGTCTTGTGGGGATGGTTTGGAAATAAAGCAAACCCTTAATGGTGAAAGGTCAGCAAACTGCTGATCTAGTTCAAACTTTGCCATTTGGCATGTAGTAAAGCTAATGCCCGGAAAGATCTTGAGATTTGCTAGGGGTTTTATAGCTGCTCAGTAGGGCCTCCTGACTCTCTGTTCATTAATTCTTGATGTTTGATGATAATAATTGGGATGCTTGAATGTCTGTGCATTCCTTGTGAAATCATCACTATGTTTTTCTCTCTTACTTGTTTTTCCAAGAGGCAGAGAAAGAATGGCAATGATTCTCTTCATTTCTCAAATAGGGAGGCAGAGCCCAGAAGTTGGTGGTGGAGGCTAAATGTCCTGAATATCACCTCGCTCCTTACGCTAGCTACCTCTGCCTCCATTAGGAAAAGAGTAAAGATTCGGGGTGTGGCAGGATTCCTTCTTCTGGCCTTCCTTCTCCGCTGCTGAGTGATTAAAGAGGACTTTGAGTTGTAAGGGCCAAGGAAGTAACATGGGCCCTTAGGAAAACAAAGGCTACGAGGCTCAGAGAACACTTAGGATGTTTCAGTTGCCAGAGCCTCCACAAGGGAGACCAACATAGAGCGATGGGGGTCTGTATGCATGGGATTCTGGCCTCGTAATCCATGTGACCTCAGCTCTGATATCTCCTCTCCCCTGCTCCAAAGCCTTTCATGGTTCCTCAACATTTTCAGTAGCCACAGGGGTGACATGCACAGCTGCACAGGTGGTGCACTGCACAACTTGGATTATGATCTATGTGGTGCTCCCTGGAGTTGTGGAGTTCACAGCTTGCACAACCATCCACGGTGAGCCTCAGTTGCATTTCTCAACACGTTTCTCAACATGTTTGGACACTTAAATTGTTTTCACAGCAATTGATGACCTTTTTTTGAACAAAAACATTATTTCATTTTTGCAAGATAAAGGAGACATTTGAGAAAAATGTATTTTATTTTAAATCAGTCTGATCCCAACGATTGTGTTAAAAGCTTGTATTTAATAAGATTTACTATTTTTAAAGGCTGCTTCTGACCCTTTTCCATTTCATAAGTGATGCCTAGTGTTTAATAGAATTTAAATTAATTTTATGAGGAAAAGCAAGATTTATAGACAAATGAATTAAAACCACTTCATCAGGCTTGGATTAGGGACTGAAGGTAGGCTGAAATTATCAATATAGATTGAAATTTAACTACTTGCTAGTTAAAAAATAGATATACTTGCTTTCAGTACATAGGAGTTTAGAATTTTTGCATCTTGTGCTTCATTTTTGTAATTTATGTAGTTTTAAAAACAAATTTTGGGGCAGGCCGGTTAGCTCAGTTGATTAGAGCGGGGTGCTGATAACACCAAGGTTGCCGGTTCGATCCCCACTTGGGCCTCTGTGAGCTGCGCCCTCCTTTTAAAAAAAAAAAAGATATCCCTTTCAATAAGTATAAAAAAACCAAATTTTATGCTTTGTTTCTAAACAAAGAGATAAGAGAGAAGATATCATTTCTTCAAATAACCCATTTCAGGTGTGAATAGCTGTTATTTCCAAAAGATGAAAAGCTAAAATGGCTATATTTTCTCTTTCCAGTGTTGGGTTTTGAAGTACCAGAGACATCTTGATGTTCTACATAAGATTTTTTTTTTCTTCAACAGGGGATACATAAACAATGTAGAAGATTCAAAAGGTACAGGTGTGTTTATAGTAGCTCCAAAATCTTTTGTTCCACCGTTCTTAAAAGTGATTCTGCTCTCCAGGAACAACTGAAGCTAGCAGTTTCTTATGTATCTTTCCAGATAGAATCTATGCTGCTACAAGCAAATATTTGCACATACATATTCTGCTTTGTTTTTCTTTATTTTAATGCAAACGAGGCCCTCTATAAACCAACAGTACCTTGCTTTTCTCAGTTCATAATAAACCTTTGAGATAATTCTAATCAGTACATGTTATACTGCCTCATTACTGAAAGATACTCAGCTGAAAAATATTCTATGTCCCATCATTTATTTAGGCCATTTTTGACTGATAGACATTTGAGGTGTTTCCAGTCTGTAGCTAATTACAAACAATGCCGCAGTGTAGACCTGGGACTACTCACCACTTTGCAACTGTGCAAATACATAGTAGGATAAACTCGTCTTCCTGAGTCAAAGGGTGTATTAGTTCACTAGGGCTGCCGTAACTTAGTACCACAAAGTGGGTGGTTAGGCAACAGAACTTTATTATTTCACAGTTCTGGAGGCTGGAAGTCTGAGATCAAGGTATGGGCAGAGTTGGTTCCTTCTGAGAGCTGGGAGGGAGAATTTTGTTCCAGGCTGCTCCCACGGCTTCTCGTGGTTTGCTGGCAATTTTTGGTGTTCCTTGGCCATTAGACGCGTCACACCATCTTTGCCTTGATTTTCACATGGTGTACTTCCTGTGTGTGTGTGTCTGTGTCCTAATTTCCCCTTTTAAGGATACCAGTCATATTGGATTAGAGGCCCACCCTACTCCTGTATGACCTCTTCTTAACTAATTATATCTGCAATGACCTTATTTCCAAATAAAGTTACATTCTGAGGTACTGAGGGTTAGGACTTCAATATATGAATTTTTTTTGGGGGGGAGGATACAATTCAAACCATAACAAAGAGTATATGAGCATTTACTTTAAGAAAAATAGTGCCAAATTGCTCTTCATAGAAACTGTGCCATTACCTTCCCACAAGCAATGATGAAAGTATCCTATGTCACCATGTCTTTGCCAGCACATTGGGCCATCAGGCATTTTGATCTTTGCCATTTTAGGAGATGACAAATGGTTAACTCATTGTAGTCCAACTGGTATTTCACTTTTTTCATATATTTAAGACTGATTTGCATTGTTTTTGTGACCATTTATTCACATCTTTTGCCTATTTTTCTATTAAATTATCGGTCTTTTATCCTGTTGATTTGTAGGATGTCTGAAGATTAGGGAAATTAGTGCTTTGTAATATATTTCAAATATTTTCTTTTCCTGTTAGTCAATTGCTTCTTGACTTGTCTATGAATTTCTTTTTTCTTTTTTTTTCTTTCCTACCCAGGGAAAACAATTCAATTTTGTGTAGACAAACAGATCATTCTCTTTATGGCTTTGGGGGTTTTCTGTGCTACATAAGAAGGACTTCTGTACTCTAAGATTATGACACAAATTCTTCCATTGTTTTCTAACACATAGATGGTTTCATTTTTTTATATACAGTTTTTTGTATCCATTGGAATTAATTTTGGCATAGGTGTAAGGTAGGGACCCAATTTAATTATCCTGGTAGATACATGGTGGTCCCAATGGCATTTATCAAGTACGTGTGAGATTGATCAGATGTAAGTAGGGTGTAGATATGAGGAATTTGCAGAAATATTTTCATTAAAATTTTTTTCCTATTAAGTTGTATTTCAGAACCATTTTTTTGTTAGAATTTATGTTTTTAACCAGTGATACATTATGAGGATAGACTATAAATTTGTTATTATAATAAAAATAATTTAAAACTGGCAATTTAAAATAGGCAAAACTATCCCAGGGGCTGGTAGTGTTCAGCTGAGTAATAAAAGGTCTGATCACTTTGAATCCCCATTTGATAAGCATTGAGTCTCTTAAACAGTTCCCTTTAAAAAATTAGTATTTATTAATTGATTACAATATAGAAGTAGAAACAGATGGTAGTACTGCATTTAGAGACATGAATCCCCTGGGAAAACTCGTTGACCCTCTTGGGGTTCACTTGAAAGGTTAAGAGTTTGAATCCTGACTTTTTCACCTTCCAGTCCTGCTTCCTTGGGTAACTTGCTTGACCTCTCTGTGCCACATTATTAGATCCACACTAATGTGATCTCATCACATTTTTCTTTAGCCCCAAACTAATGTGATCTCAGGCTGCATCTATAGAGGTATAGGGTTAGGGATGAGGGAGGTGATTGCTGGAGAGTTGTATTCAGTTCTGGTTGCCATACTTTTGAGGGGACAGGGAAAGACCAGAGTCCAATTTGCAGAGGGCAAAGAATAGTGAGGACTTGGGGAAACTAACCTTGGAGAATAGAGACTCAGAGGGGCAGAGGCAGGAGCAATAGTATAACCCTGCCTGGCTCCAAGAGCCAAATTGGGACCCGTGGAGATAACAAGGGGCTGAGCACCAACTTGGACTGCCAGAACATTCCCACAACGAAAAAGATTACGTTCAGAGGTAGTGAACACCCCGTCACCAATGGTATGCAAGTAGAGTGAGGAAAGGTTCCTGCTTTGGGCTCTCAGATTGTTTCAACAAAAATACTAGATCCTACTGATAAAAATCCATATATACACATGTTATAGTCAACAAATATGCAATCTACATTTCCCCTATTTTAAGGTATACTTTTTTAAAAAAATGAATATTACTTTAATTGGTGCTGTCTTACAATCGATGTGTACTCTTAACGCATCCTTCTTTCTGAAAAATTGTTATTCAGGCATTTTTCAATCAGCAAAATGAAGTGTACGATTTGGGAAGTTTTTTGACAATCTATACTTTTATCTTATACTTGTCCCATTAGAATGTCTTGAATTAAAAGAAATCGATCTAAATAAATAACATATATTTTTAAAAATCCAACATTCTCTCCTTAGTGAAGCCATACTCAATCTATTGAATCCATCCGAAGGTGACATTCCACCTTGTCGCTGCCGTCCTTGCATCTGAAATGGAACAGATGCAGGCGATTAAACCGTTTTTTAATCAATTCACAGCAGCAGGTTCTTGGCTGGGGGAAAAAACATTCCACTTATCAAGAGATGTTATTCCTTCAATAGATGAGAAGCTACTTCTCCATAAAGAGAATTTGGAGGGAGCTCTTTGTTCTGCGGGGACAACATCTGGATTTGAATATGTCCATCCTCAAAAGATTTCTCATAATGGATTGAACTCAAAACACTCAGAACAAGGACCGGTGAGTTTTCAAAAGGAGACACTTCCTGGAGGCGCGAGGCCCCTCGTATCCCCACCAGCTCAGCTCTGGGGGTCGGTGGAGGACCCCTCTACCATTCGCATCTAACTTTCACAATGAAAGGACGATCATCATCTTCCTCCTCCCTACCCCACTCCTGGAATTTGGGACCTGAATTCATTTAAAAACATTGGTGGTTTCAGGAAGCTCTTTTAAATTATAAAGCTGCCAAGGAGATCTTACCATGAAAGACCATTTTAGAGATGAGAAAGGAGGAAGCTAGGCCAAGGCTGGTCTGGCTCTCGCAGTGGGTTCATAAAGTGGGGTACGCGGAGCGAGGCCACCTGCGGACGATGCTGGCGGGCACTAGACCCACGCGGCAGGCGTCCACGGACCTGGGTTCGAACCCCCCCGGCCTGCCCGTCTCTTAACCGCGACCTTGGGGAAGTTGTGTAACCTCTGGCACCGCGACTCCCTTTCCTGGAGCCCGAAGCTGGAAAGAAGCCCCTTGAAGCACTGACATCAGAGGTGACGCGAGTCTCTGCAGGCGGAACGCGATGCCACTCCCTTTCCCGTGTTGGGGCGGGCGCGGGTGTGTCGCCTCCGACCAGGTGTGCCTGGCTCCTCCAGCAGCTCTCCTAGCTGCCCGCACCCCGCGGCCCACCAGACCCTCCCTCGCTCCTTCGCCGGGTCCGCAGATCACACGACCGGTGGGTTCGCTTGTGGCGCCCCCTCCTGGTGACCGTAGTGAGGCCCTTGCCTGGTCTCAGCAAAAAGAAGTCTTTTCCGGGTCTAACCCCTATCTCCCCTGGGGCTGTCAGAAGTATGAAAATCAGGTCGTATGGAGTCCAGGCAGTCCTTTTTCTAGGCTGGGCCGGCCATCTTGAGGCCCAAATGGAAGGGACCACCTAGCGTGGGATCTATGCAGGATTTCTGTGCTAAAAGGGCCCTTTGGGAGTAACACTGAGGACTGTTGTGCTGATGGGGTGCATAAGTGGGGCTTTCACCTGAGCGTGGGAAAGGCGGAGAGACCCAAAAGAAGGATGCTAGGTTAGTGTGGGGACAGAGCCCCAGAGAGCAGTTTCCAGGCTCTCGGCCTCACGTAGAAAGGTGCTGGCTCAGGTAGTAGATGGCCATCAGCTGTGACTAGTTGGCCATCGACTGTTACCAGTTAGCCATTAGCCACTGATGTAACTGCCGTGGCTAAGCTAGCAAGGTGGTGGCGTGGTGGTGTGGCTTGGCGTGGTGTGGCGGAGTGTGGATTGCGGATTGCAGTTAGCAAGGCGGGTTGCAGCTAGCAAGTGAGGTTGTTTGGCAGAGAGAAGCGGACGGCAGGTTGTGGATAGTGTGGCTCCTGCTTCCTGTGTCTCCAACCCAGCCGCCAGCGAGACTATAGTGGTATGACTCCCCTATCTATGGCTCCGTGGGTGTTCCTTTTTGGCCTCACCATGTCCTGCGTTCTTACGTGGGGAGTAGGACTAGAGACCCTGCATGACAGGGTTTCGAGGAAAAAATAAGGATGGGGGAGGGGGAGAGAGTCTCTGCCAGAGGGAGGGTTTTGGTACAGCCCCCAACTCACTGACCTGGTTAGCGCCTTTCTCCCGTCTCCTCCCATTCCAGATGTGATCAGTGTTTCGGCTGTATTGGTGAAGGGTCTCAGTTAACCATCTCTTAAGAATAGAGAGAACAAAAGGGATTAGAGTTAAGCACCAGGCAGAACTTCTCAATTAAGAGGGATGTTGGACCTCAGAAAGGAAAGCACCGGGGGACCTTCCCATCTAGGCAAGCCTCCAGCTGAAGTGGGGTCTGGACAAAGAAGTGAGACAGCTCCCCGAAGCTCCCCATCTATCCTGAGGGTTCTGAGACTAGGGCGTAGTCCTTGGGGAACCAGGATAGAAAGGCCTCTTGTGAGGTTCTTGGTGGCTCTGGCCTTTGGGGATGGGATGCACCTGGGCAGGGAGAGAAACAGGGGCCAGAGTCATTGCCATCCTGCCCCATTGGCAAACTCATCTTCCTTCCCCTCTTATCTGGCCTCTTCTCTGGTCCCCCAGGAGAGGCCATGATGCTCCCCTCCCCCCAGGTGCTCCCATCGCTCCCATTCTGTAATGGCGGCTCCATGTCTGCCCTCTCCGCGGGGCCGTCTGTCGTGCTCCCTCTCCGTTCTCTCCCCGGCACCAACCATGCTGCCTGCCACATCACTGGTGCTTGATGAATATTCGATGACTTCAAATATTGACTTAGGAAGGTGCTCCAGGTCTTCCTTGGCTTTAGGAAGGATTTAGGCGGGCAGAAAAGGAGGCAGAGCCCAAGGCTTGACTGCCTGCCCGTGATCTGGGCAGCCCCTCCTCTCTCTGCACCACCCCCTCTCAGACTGGGACTGCCTGGCAGGGTTACCCGCCCCTTCACTTAGACACCCTCCTCACTCAGTCTTAGGCTTGGGCACCCTCTCCCAGGCTGGCCCCCTCCTCATCCATCTGGGCCTCTGATTCCTCATGCTGGGCCCCTCTCCCCTGCATGGCTGCCCTACTTAACCTGACTAGGTGACATCAGCACCAGCTGTCCCATGTGTGAATGCCCCCCTTGTCCCATTTGTACTGATACTTCAGGCCAGACTGTCCCTTGTGATAGACAATCTCCTCACCTTGACATTGATGCTGGGCTGCCTCCCCTACATGACCCCCCATCATCCTGCTCTGGTTTTCCAATGTTCCCCCACCCCACACAGATGTCTCCTTGCTCTGCTGTACCTAATTAATGGCTTTAGGATTGAATAGTTCAGGAAGGCAGGAAGGAAGAGAAGAGGAGCCACAGAACGGTGTTTTTCTTCTTCTTTTTTAAAAGATTTTATTGGGGGAAGGGGAACAGGACTTTATTGGGGAACAGTGTGTACTTCCAGGCCTTTTTCCCAAGTCAAGTTGTTGTCCTTTCAATCTTAGTTGTGGAGGGTGCCGTTCAGCTTCAAGTTGTTGTCCTTTCAGTCTTAGTTGTGGAGGGCGCAGCTCAGCTCCAGGTCCAGTCGCCGTTACTAGTTGCAGGGGACACAGCCCACCATCCCTTGTGGGAGTCGAACTGGCAACCCTGTGGTTGAGAGGATGCGCTCCAACCAACTGAGCCATCGGGGAGCTCAGCCGCAGCTCAGCTCAAGGTGCCGTGTTCAATCTTAGTTGCAGGGGGCGCTGCCCACCATCCCTTGCGGGACTCGAGGAGTTGAACTGACATCTTTGTGGTTTAGAGGCCACTGGCCCATGTGGGAATCCAACCGGCAGCCTTCGGAGTTAGGAGCATGGAGCTCTAACCGCCTGAGCCACCAGGCTGGCCCCCAGAACAGTGTTTTTGTAAAAACATTTTAACGGTGAAAATTTTTGTGCAAGCAAAATCTTGGAAAGAATATATATAAACTAGAGCTGCTCTGGTTGAATAGAGAGAGAGAGAGAGAGAGAGAGGAGACTGGAGCCCCACCCACTTGGTCCCGCTGTCTCAGACCTGTCATTAAGTCCTAGGGGTTCCTCAGTGTACAATTTTGGAACTACTGGAAAAGAATTCTGCCTAGAATAAAAAGGGGCAGCCCTTAAGATGTCCTCTCTGAGCTCTTCTGAGAAGCAGCCCACAGGTAGCTCGCTCACCTTGTACCCTGAGGTAGCTCTCACAGCCAATGGGATGGAGCCTGGGGACAGCAATTGCCCCTGCCTGGAAGGGTCTGGAGCGGGTGGGGGCAAGAGAGCCCTGGGCAGATGTTGGATGCCTGTGGGAAGTGGGTCAGGGTCTGCAGGACATGGGCTATGAGTTATAGGACCTTCATGTGCTGAGGAGCTGAGCAGACCACCTCTTCCCCATCTGCGCCCCTTTGTGGTTCTTTATGTCTCCATCTCTGGTTACCTCCAGGAATAGAAGCTGCAAATTCTGCTTTGGTGGCTGGAGCAGATGTCATTGACCTCCTAACGGGTATTCATCAGACTGTGAGCAACACTTGAGAGTTTACAAAACACTTTCACATCCATTCACTGGTTGGATTTTGATCTTTGCAACTGTTGGTAAGATAGCACTGTTACCAATTTCCTCTGGGAGGGAAGAGGAAGTGAAGGATTCGGGGTTGCGTAAATTGCCCTGAGCCGCAGAGATGAGGCCAGGAATCCCAGACTCCCACCCCAGCACCCTTGGCCTTTCCCCACCCTGTGTCTTGATCAGGCTAAATGAGGTAATGAGCTTCATTAGCCGGAGCCAAATGTGAGGTTAGGGCTCAGGGTTTCCAACACCAGGGAGCAAGCTCCAAGGCCTCTCACTGGGATGGGAAATTCAGAGTAGGATGACTACGTAATTAGTCATCCAGATTATGACATTTTGGAGAATGAAAGGGAGGACCATTAATAGTTACCCCAAGGCAACAACCAGGAACTGGGAGATGAGGTCACTCTATTATGGAACCACCTGCCCCACCTCTTCTTCACCTCCACAGTCTCAGCCCCTCAGACCTGATGCAGGACAGTGTCCATTCATCAGGCATTCAGCAGTGCTGGGCACCCCGCAGAGCTTGTTTGATTGTATCTTCATGACAACAGTGGCTGATCCAGTTATTGTTCCCACTTTGTTGTTGGAGAGACTGAGGCCCAGAAGACTTTCTTGTCCAAGAACACACAGCTGGTAAGTGGTGGAGTTGGGGTTTGAACCCAGGGAGGCTGGCTTTCCTTAGAAGGATTATGAGAAAATTTTAATGAATTGGTTTGGGACACAAGAATTGTGCCATAGAGCGGGGGTTCCCCAAGCGTCTCCTCAGACCTTCCCCCAATCTCTCATAGCTGTCTTTAGTGTAGGCACATCATTGAAAGGACCTTTGAGTAGTGAGGGGATGTATAGCTGAGGGAGGGAGGCAGACGCACTCAGCAGAGGGGACCATATTAGGAGCATGAAGTGGAAGTGTCAAAGCAGGATCAGATAATAAAAGCTCACATTTATTAAGCACTTACTGCATACCAGGCTCTGTTTTAAGTGTTTTCAAGGTGTTGTGCTACTCAATCCTCACAACAACCCTATAAAGGACACAACATTATTGTTCCCATTTTACAGATGAGAAAACCAAGGCCACTTGCCTTCCATTATTACACAGCTGGTAAGGGGTAGAGCCAGGACCACCCAGTTGGCTTAACCATCATACAGGTTGTCTTTGAGGAAGAGGATGCTGCTGGCCCGGGGTGGAGTCTCTCTCTCTTGCCTCCTCTAGGACACCCAGTGGGCTGATTTTCAGGGAGGAGAGAGTCCATGGTCCAGCCTTCTGTAGGCCCCAGCCAAGTGTCCACCAACTCCCCCTGCTGCTTCTCTGTCTCCTACAGGAGGCCCGGGGTGGAGGGAGACAGGCAGAGGTGGAGCTGCCATCTCTGCTGCCCTCTGCAGCAGCTCATTTTCATTCATTTCCTTCAAAAGCTTCTCGCTCTGTTTTTAAATCTAATTTTTCAGCTTCTTTTTTATCTTCACTCAAGTTGCTTTAATGAAACGAAAATGTGTCTGTTTCCTCTGCTGGAGCTGCCTGGGGAATTTCAATATAAAACAAACAAGTTGGCTTTTAAAATTAAATTTTTATGGGTGGCATTTCCTCATTTAATGGGAGGTACAAAAGGCTGGAGTAAAACCAATTAACACGGGGTTGGGACTCGGTGTTCAGCAAAATTAAACAACAGGAGCACAGTGTGCTGGCAGCTGGGGGAGGTGAGCAGACAAGGCAGCCTTGGAAGGCAGTGCCTGCCTGAGGCCAGGATGCCCTTGGGATGGACGGACACTGGCACATGTGTACCTGCACGCCTCACCCCACCCCTGTCCCCAGGACCCCATGCCCAGGTGCTTGCCTGCTCTACACATTCAGATGGCAGGCGATGGTGGGAGATAAGCAAATGGGGGGATGGCTGCTTTGGATTCCTGGTGTCCTGGAACTGGAGTCAGGAGTGTGGCAGCTCCAGCTGACCCCTACCTATAGACCTGATTGTGCTGAAGACACAGGAAGTAGGGTTCACACTGACAGTTACAAACAGATCCTGTAAATACTGGGCCATGGCACCACAGCCCCCAGGTAGCTCCCAGGAAAACAGTTTCAGAGAAAGGGCCTGGGCCACCTCTTCTGCTCCTGTCCCCTCCCCCCTCCCCGCACTGATTCTCTCTGTCCTCCACTGGGTCAGCTGTCTTCCCACCCTTTCTGCCCTCTGACCCCTCATTCTATGGAGAGGACCACTCTGGTTACTAGAATCCCCAGAGCGATAATAGGATGGGGAAAGCCGAGTGTCCACCTGCTCTGGTCAGGAAATCCAGCTGGTCACCACCAGCACCCTTAGTCCTCCCCCATAAGGCCTTTGGACCCACCAGTGTCCTCCTGGACAGAGTCCTGCTGTCCCTGACTGACCCAGTGGGAGTGCCGATGGTGGGTGCTAGGACCTGGCTCTCTTGTGAGGGTGTCTTTGAGGGAACATCTGAGGTCGGACGGAGGGCTTCCTGATGCAGGCCTGTGCTCTGATCCATGCTCACTGAAGAGTCCCTCTGACGTCTGTCTGAGGATCCAGGTGACAGTCTCTTTGAGATCAATCTGAGGAATCTGTAATTTATTTGCAAGTCTCTTTGAAGCCTGTTTGAAGCCTAAAGACTGGGTGGGCTTGAGGAGCAGTAGCACAAAACCAACAAAAATGGCTCGAGGCCACGGCTGACATTGACCCTTCTCCCTCCTTACAACAAAGAGCAATTGTGGCCAAGCTTGAAGTGCATTCTTATGGCCAGGATGCTGGCAGAGCAGGTGGTGTCTTTCCTTTGGTGATGTATGAAGTTTGCCCCAATCACAAAGCAGTTGGCCAGAACCCCTACTCTATCTCCCAAACCAGCAGGCTGACCTTGACTAATCTGGCAAAGGCAACACACTTCTTCAGGACCACATTAACTTCCTGGAGAGACACACAATGTGCCCGATCTGAAATGGGTTTTTAAGCATGAATAGTTCACATGGTGCACAAAGTGGGAAGGACAGTATTGACTGAGTGACACCAGGGAAGACACAGAAATATGAAACAGTTCTCTGTGGGCCAAGAGAACTACAAGTGTTTCCTGGAGTCCAGGACTCGCGGGAGTTAGGCATATGAAAACACACAAAATAAAGTAATAGAGACAGCCTTGTAAACTGTAGAGTGCTACACAAAATGAAGCATTGCTGTCGCCACTCATGTCTCTTGCTTGTCATGGGAACCAAATGAGTCGAGATGTGTGATGTTGCATTGTAAGCTGGAAACGTGTTTATACAAATGTTAATATATTTAGAGAATAGGTAGAATAAGTGTGATAATCTGGAGATGGAGTAGACAATTAAAACATCTGCTAATTTCTCTCTTGAATTCACATTTCAGGAAATGTTTATAAACTGCGAATTCTAATTACTTTTCTCTCACCTCTTTTCAGATGAATACACTATGAGAGATTTACAGTAGCTATTAAAAATATTGTCAATTTCCTGGTATTATCAGCTGGGACTCTGTAGCCAGTACCAGAAGACCCATCACAAAAGGATGTGTAGCTTATGTAATTTGAAAGTCCAAAGGTAGCATGAACTTCAAGACAGGTTTGATCCACAGTTTGTTACTCCTGATGCTCAGGCCAGCGTCTCCATGTTGGGTACCAGTAGCTTCTAGCTTCTTCCTCCAATTCCTGGGAGAGAGAAGGGCTTCCCTTTGGCCAACCAGCCAACAAAATTCCTGAACTTCACTTCTGAGTGGACCACTTGGGTCACGTGGATGGGGAATGCCAGGGCCTTTTGGTGTCAGTCTAGATCAGGTAGCTATCCCTATAACAAACACTGGAGTACAGAAGGTGGAATGGGTGACCCCCATACCTGGTCACTGAGGTGGACCACTGGACTTCAGGTGTGCAGACCTGGATTCGTGTTCAGTTTCTGCCCTCATTGCTGATTCAGCATTTAAACTTTCTCTTTCCTGTATCTCTTCCTTTGCAGGCGTCATACTGGTCCAGACCTCAACCAACCTATTACCCCATACTCAAACTATGATGATTGTTTATTTATTTGTTTTTTTAGCTGCTTACCCAGTCCCTAGCCTCTTTGCTCTCCAATAAGTTTTTCTCAATAACTGCTCAAAAGCTCAACATATTTAATCATAGCAAAGAATGAATATTACAGCCGATGTGATAAGACAGAAAACATAATTACAAAATGCAGCTATGGGAAAATTATCATCATTTGCCAAAGACAATTTTATCACTAGAAAACCCAATAAAATTAACTCAAAACAATTAATTATGGCAAATAAAAGAGTTTAATAAGATGCTAGAAACAAAATAACAAAAATAAGAAAAAATGCTTTTTTTCTGTGACAACAATAATAAGTTTTCAAATATTGTATTAGGTTATCTGGAGAAGAGGGTTTTTACATTTTTGTTTTTAAACTTAATGAGGACATTCACTTGGGGATAGTTGATTTCTGGAAATTATGTTGGTTTTTAGAGGTGGAGACACATATGACCTTGAATTAGACCCATCCTCCCACTCTTTTAAAGAAAATCACCAGGGTGGTTCCTTCATACAAGTAACGCAAATACCACCTGGTTTTCTAAAAAGAGACCTGGAAAAAGAAATCTAAGTGCAGGAAGGCAAACTGAAATGGTAAATATTGTGTTTTGTGATGACGGCTTTTAAGCCATTTGCTACAGATGTGATGTGGTTTTATTGGCTGGGGTAGGAGCAGAGGAGAATAGGGATTTTCAAGTATTGAGAGAGAGAGAGAGAGAGAGAACCAGGAGGAGGAGCAGCACGGCAGTGGGGTGACAAGCAGCTGTTCCGGACTACGTGGCACATGTGAACACCTACCCAGGTTCCCGGATGCCCAGGTATAATTCTCAAAATGTTAAAAACATAATTCTCATGCAATACATGGTGAGCCCAATCAAAATCTTATTTAGCTCAATGAGAAAATCTTGGAACAAAGGTGATTCAAAGGAGGATATGAAAAGCTCATATGAAAAACAACGATGGACTAAGATTACTCAATTAGATACAAAATTGGCCAATATCCTATAGGGCAATAAAACCATAACCTTTGGGGTTATTTTCTCTGCTGGATGGAAATCATTTGTACCTTATCAGTTTTCCACGAGTGAACGGCTAACTTTACAGAGCATGGGCCCTAATCAATAGTAATCAGAACCTCAAACAAAGCTGCCTGCCCTAGAGAGTCAGCTGACTCTAGATGGGCTTGCTGGCCAATTTACAGGACTTGGAGAAGACGCACAGCTATTTTTTTTTTTTTTTTTGCTTATTTCCAGGTTTTGAATAGGATGAGGAAAAAGGAACCTCATAGAGGACCATGCTTTGTGTAGTTGGAGTTTTAGGGATGCAGAGTCATTATAGATGGACCCCAGGAAAGAAATATGAGTCAACCTTGGATCCCAGCGTGGTGAGGTGGGGCAAAGAAGAGCAGGTCCGTCAGTGCCAGTGGCTTGGGGCTCCATGGGGAAACATGGCCTGTTACCCACCCCTGTGCCGTGCTTTGAAGCACCTCTCCTTGGACTCAGTCACGCCAACCTTTTTATTTTCTCGAGGTGGTTTTCTGCTTTTTTAAAATTAAAAGGTTTTTATTGTGGTAAAACATACATATCCATAACATAAAAAATGACCATTTCAATAAGTTTACAGTGTGCAGTTCAGCGGTATTAAGAGTTAACATTGGGGTGCCACCGATATCGCTCTCCGTCACCAGAAGTTTTTCATCTTCCCAAACTGAAACTCCATCGCCATTAAACACCAACTCCCCATTGCCCCCCGCTCCTACTTCCTTCTACACCATCTGCCTTCTGTAGCTGTGAATTTGACAACTCTAGTTACTTGTATAAGTAGAACCATACAGTATTTGTTCTTTTGTGACGGGCTTATTTCACTTAGTGTAAAGTCTTCAAGATTCATCCATGTTGTAGCATGTGTCAGGATTTCATTCCTTTTTAAGGCTGAATAATATGCCATTGTATGTCTATATCATATTTGGCTTATCGTTTCATCCATCAATGGACAGTTGGGTTACTTCCATCTTTTGGCTATTGCGAATAATGCTGCTATGGACATCAGGGCACAAATACCTGTTTAAATCCTTGCTTTCAATTCTTTTGGGTATATACCTAGAAGTGGAGTTGCTGGATCATGTGGTAATTCTATGTTTAACTTTTTGAGGGACCGTCATACTGTTTTTCATAGCAGCTGTGCCATTTTACATTTTCACCAGCAATGCACAGTGTTCCAATTTCTTTACACCCTTGCCAATACTTATTTTGTTGTTGGTGTTGTTTTAAATAATAGCCATCTTAATGGATGTGAAGTGAAAACTTTTAGTTTTTAAACAATTGCTGAGGGCCAGTGATTATCAGAAGAAAGTCTGACTGAGAGTCTCTCCCCATGTCTCAACTAGCCAGCAATCTTTGGCTGATGCCCTCTGAGGTCAATCCCACTTCCAGGACCATGCCTAGAAGAAATGAGAAAGCCCATGATTGGTGTTACTTCTTACTGCCATGTGGTGTCGCTGTTGAAAACTAGTCCTACACAGTCTGATGGATATTGCCTGTGCCTTGCTACCGTGTTTCCCTGAAAATAAGACCTAGCCGGACAATCAGCTCTAATGCGTCTTTTGGAGCAAAAATTAAAATAAGACCTGGTCTTATTTTACTATAATATAAGACCGGGTCTTGTATAATACAATATAATGTAAGACGAGGTCTTATATAATTTTGCTCCAAAAGATGCATTAGAGCTGATTGTCTAGCTAGGTCTTATTTTCTGGGAAACAGGGTGCTGACGTCTCTGTTGGTTCAGTTCCCTCCATGAACACCCCTAGATCTTCCAGAGGAAACAGTATACGTTGGCTAAGATTACAGTCCCTCATTTAACAAATATTTACTGAGGGTCTACTATGGGCCAAAGCCTTGACCTAGGTTCTGGGAAAACATCAAAACAAAATAGACAATGATCCCTGCCTTTCTGGAGGCTAGACAATAAACAATGACCACAATAAAGAAATAAATTACAAAACATGTTAGAAGGTGTTAAGCACAAGGTGCTAAGCAGAATGGGAGATGACAGCGTAGAACAGGGAAGGGGATTGGGCAGTGTGGTGGGATGCTGAGGGAGAGTTCCATCATTGGGAAGGCATGCAATAAAGTCTTGAAGGAGGTGGGCTATCCCTGGAGGAAGAGTTCCAGATAGATGGGCCAGCCCTAAGGCAGGAGTATATTGGGTATGTTTGAGGTCGGAGCCAGTGAGGGGGATGGGTAGCAGGAGAGGAACATGGCCTTGGAGACCATCTAAGCACTTTGGCTGTTATTCTGCAGGATTCTGAGCAGGGAAATGACATGATCTGATTTATGTTTGTTTGTTTTAATTTAAGTATTTATCTATTACTTTTTTGGGGGACAATTTAAAGACTATTTTTCAGAGCAGTTAGGTTCATAGCAAAAGTGAAAGGAAGGTACAGAGATTTCCCATCTACCCCTGACCCCCACACAAGCAAGCTTCCCCCAATATCAACATCCCCTCATAAGAGGGGTACATTTGTTACAAGTGATGAACCTACATGAACACGTCATTATCACCCAGAGTCTGTAATTTTCCTTATGATTCGCTCTTGGTTTTGTATAGTCTATGAGTTTAGACAAAGGTATAATGACATACATCTATCATTATAGTATCATACAGAGTAGTTTCAATGCCCTAAGAATCCTCTGTGCTCTGTGACTTATGTTTTAAAAGATTCACCAGCCTCCAGAAATGTGAGAAATAAATTTCTATTGTTTAAGCCCTTTTAACAGATGATAAAACCGAAACCTGAGGTTTAGGAGACCAGGTCACTCAGCTGGGAAGTGGTGGAGCTTTGGACTGGGCTGTGGTGGGAGGATGGGGAGCCAGAGAGAACAGGGCTTGGGGGAGTCCTGCCTGTGGGGATGGGGGGCCCAGCACTGAGGAGTTGCAGAGGGATAAGGCCAAGTCTTGGGGTGACTGGGCCTGGTGGGCTCCTGCCTGGGGGTGGTACCCTCTCTGAGCAGTTTCCTTGAGGCCTGGCTCCAGCTTTTCCAGGGGTACAGGGGGTCTGCCTAGGATCCCACGGAGGCCCTTCCTTGCAATCTCCCAGGCTTGCTGGTGCTTGAGCTCTTTGAGGTGGCAGGTGGTGGCAGTGGTGGTGGGGGGGCACAAAGGGGGAAGGGAAGGCACCCACATCCAATCATGACTCCCCAGGGCCCATTCGCGCTCACTCTCAGAGACTGCTGTGAAGAGCACAGTGTTAATGACAGTAATTGCTTTAATTATTTTTTTGGTTTGGAGAGTCATAAAATGCGACAGCTCGCTTAGTGCTAATCATGGTAATTAGGAGGGGCTGGGGGCTGTGCTTGAAGGGCAATTGTTAAGTAGGGGGAAGCCACAGCCTGCAAAGACAAAGAGAGAAACAAATGGTCAGTCACCCTTTTTCTCTCCTCCCTGTCCCGCCTTCCCTCCCCCCTCCCCTGGCCTTTTATCCCCTTTTCCCCCCACCTCAGGTCTCCCCTCCTCCCCCTGCCCTGCAAGACTCTTTGATGGTGACAGTGACCATAGGGATGGGGGTGGCAGTGGTAGGTCTGGAGGGAGCAGCTGTTCTGGGGAAAAGGGGAGAGTTCAGCCACCAGCAGAGGTCTGGGCATGCTCAGAGCGCACTCCTGTGGAACTCCCCCAGGGCTGGGAGGCTTCAGACAGTTGGCTTTGACCAAGCACCTTGACCCTTACACAGGAGCCAGAGGCAGAGCAGAGCTGCATCCTTGAGCAAAGTGGAGGTGGGGGAAGCCTTAGGTAGCAGAAATTGGGCCACTTCCTGCTTCCCTTAACCCTAGCCAGCCAAGCCTCCTTGTGTGGGGGTGTGAGGGGGAACAGAGAGGCTCCTGGGGTTTGGTGAGGAGCTACTATTCCAGGAGGCCAGATGTGGGGAGAAGGGGCTTGTTGGGTGCCAGGTGCTGCTCCAAAGTGTGTTGCTTATGTGAACTCGTTTAATCCTTCTATCACCCAAAGAAGCAGGTGTCATTAGCGTCCCATTTTACAGATGTGGAACTGAAGGACCTTGCACAATTCATACAACTTGGAAGGGTGGAGGCTGATGGGAACCCAGACAGCTGGGCTTCAGAATCCTGCTGCATCAACACACTCCCCACGCCAGGCTTTGATGGCCTGTTCCTGCCGGTTCTGCTTTGTCCTTTGTTCCTAGTAGGCAGCACAGGCCCAGCACAGTCTTGATGGAGGGAACAGTAAGGGAGGGGAGGGAGGGAGAGAGGGAGGGAGGAAGGATTAGAGGCAGGGGCTGGTCCTGAGGGTATGTGGGCGGCTCTCAGCTCCCGTCCTGTCCCTGCACCCATTCGCTGCCTGTTGGAAGGCCTTCTGCTCCTGCCGCCACCCCCAGAGACTCCAGGGGTCCCAAAACACAGCTGCTTCCTTGTCCAATTCTATTTTCTTCCTAGACAAATGAGGGGCTAGATCCGCCTTCCTGTTCACACAGACAGGCTGGTTGTCAACTGCAGTGGCATCTGCTCTTGTCAAAAAAATTAAGAAGGAAGTGAAAGAAGCCACAGCCCTAGAACTGCAGGCTGGAGAATCTGGGCCTGGCCTCTCTTGGGAAGACCCTCCCAGTGTCCCATTGGAGGCGCCTGGGGAGGCAGGCCTGCCAGAGTGTGTCAGAATTGGTTCTCCACCAACAGTCTCTTTTCTTAAGAGGGAAGTGTGATGATCAGTGTGGCCTCTGGAGCTCATTCCTGAGCTGAATCCCCGTTCCGGACTGCCCGGCGGTGTATTTGGGCAAGTTATTTGCCCTCTCTGTGCCTTAGTTTCTCCATCTCTGAAATGGGGACAGTGTTGTGAGGGTTAAATGGATCAATGGAAAGCACTTGGCACTGAATACATCTAGCTCTTGGTGAGTATTTTGGTAGTGTTAGGATACTCATTCTTCTCTTCCTGCCTCAGGGGTCGCTCCTCTGAGTGGGGGGCTCAGCCTGTCCATAAGGTGGAGCAGAGTGGGGAGAGCTCTGATGGACCAGCAAGTTGGAGAAAGCTTCATTCATTCTGTTAACCTTATTGACCCCAGGACCCTGGTCCCTGCCCTTGGGGACCCCCCACTCTGGTGGGGGTAGGCAGACATGTTAACAGAGAATTATTGTAAGAGGCAGGTATGTGATGTTTAGGAAAAATAGGAGGAAGCAACTAGTGGATGTGGGGAGTGGTGGGGTGAGGAGATCAGGAAGGCTCCCCGGAGGAGGTGGCATGAGCAGAATGTGGAAGAGTGAGTGAGAGTTGGCCAGGAGGCGTCAGGGTGGAAGGCCCCAGGGAGACTGAGCAGCGGGAGCCAGGCTGTGAGGGGCCTGCTCAGCCATGTTCAGGAGCCTGGGCTTTATCCTAAGGCAGTGGGAGAACCGAGGGTGTGGAGTAGGGAAGGACACCATTGGCTTGAAGGGGGGTGGGGGGCTTAGGTAGCTGTTGGAGGATGGATGGGTGTGGGAAAGGACTGGAGGCACCTCCTGGGTTGCTCCCCTTCCTCATTCATCTCTGTCGCCCCAGCTGCCATGGCCAGCCCAGGTCATTGGCGTTACTGGGTACCACTGAGTGGATAAGCAAAGGAAAGGACCTCTGGGATCACCCAGGCCTGAGATGGCCGGCACCAGAGAGATGGCTGGGCCGTGGCTGGAGCTGCAGAGCTGACGGTTTGGGGCTTCTTAGAGAGGGTTTGGGGACTTCTCTTCTGGATCGTGCTCTCCTGGCTCCCCCCACATCTCAGCCTGGAGTCAGCCTTGGTGGGGAGCAAAAACGTCACAGAGGCAGCTGTGCTCGGCCAGCTCTGTCCAGCAGGGGGCAGCCGTAGTGCATGGATGGGCACCCCGCTACCGGCTCCTAGAGAAGGGTCTATGGGGGGCAGAAGGGGGGTTCAGATCCAGGGTGTCAAGGGCTTCCTGGGTGAGTTGAAGGGCAGGGGGAGGGACACCTTCATGTCCTCAGGATTTCATCTATGGTGGCAGTCCTGCCTGAGAACGAGGACCCACCTGCAGGACCCTAGAAGCCAGACCCGTTGCTCCAGTAATTTTCAACTCTGGAAGCACATTGGAATCACCTGAGGACTGTTAAAACATGCCCATGCCTGGTGCCTTCCCCAGATCAATTGAATCTGAGTCTCTGGGGGTGGGGCCAGGCAGTAATTTAAACTCCACCCACCTTTGTGGGTCTAATGCACACAGATTTACTTGCCAGGGCCCTCTTTGCCCTCCTGGGGGTAGGTCTGCCTCCTTCACATCTCGGGACCAGAGGAGTGGGTCTTGAGGCTGAGAGAAGGTGGCGAGCAGGGCACATGACGAGGATATACCAGCTGGCCCAGCATGAGGAGTTCTGAGCAGCTGTAGTGTGGGCACATTCTTGTGTGAAGGTGCTGGGTACCTACGTGCACAGAGACGTGACCCTGTGGGCACACGCAGGTACTTCTGGACTCGTTCTTTCTGCACAGAAATGTGTACTTTAGCCTCTGTGCTACACGTATGTGTCGGTTAACATGAGTGTCGCTCTATGCCCGCCACTCTGAGCTGTCTCTGTGTACATGTGTGTCTTTGCACACACAAGTGTGTCTCTGTGTCCCTGTGTCTCACATGCGTGGCTGTCTCAGGACTGGCCTATGTGTGCTCATGTTCTTGGGTCTTTAGGAACCAGTGACAGATTTGACGCTCTGCTATTTGAATGTCTGTTTCTCTTTCTGGCTCTCCTTCCAGTCTGATTGATATGCTGCTCCCGTGTAGTCTCCCCAAAGACCACACACAGGCGAATTCTGTGTGGACAGAGTCAAGTGTGGGCTTAGAAAAATCTGCCGCAGCCCCTCCAGGCAGTGTCTTTAGTTCACCTCCAAATGGGCAGCCAGTCTTGCTGGCAAGAGCCTCCTTGGAGCTGCTGCAACCAGCAGTGGCACCATGTGCCCACTGAGTGTGTCAGGCCCCCTGCTGCTTCCTGCTCACCCACTTGGAAAAACTGGGGGAGGGAACGAGCTAAGCAGGGCCTGAGGGAGACATGAGGACTCCCAGGCAGGCCAATTATTTGACATTATTTTATATTCATATTCCTTATGGGGGGGGCGTATAAAAGTGATATTCCATTGATAAAATGATGATCTGTTTATGGTAAAAAAAAGGGATTTATTGCATGCACTGATCATAACGTACATTTTAATTTATTTAGAATTGCCTTTGGTATCAGAGTTTTTCCGTCATTTATAATTGGAGGTGCATTGTCTGTCACTCACTGTAAGGACGAAGATAACTTGCGTAGATGTGATTACAAAGTTTGCTCCTGTAGATAGCACTCCTGTATCAGGCATTGTTTGGTTTGAGAATGTCGCCAGCTCTGCAAGGCCATGTTTAACCTAAATATGTACTGCCTTTTCATGAGTTAGAAAAAGGAGCCTCATTCAGGCAGCCCCAATCTCATGGACACACAGCTTTGGGGGTGGAAATGGGTGGGACTTCAGCCCCACTCACCCCCTGGGCCTCGCTTAGCCCTGAATTGGGTGGTGTGGTGTGTGTGGGCATACCTGCATATATGTGTGTGGTGGGGCAGGCTGGGCTTATCTCTGTGAGGGTGCGTGCTGTGTACTGGGTTTGTACGTGTTAGTTGTGTATCTGATATCTGTTGGCACGTTGTGTGAGATGTAGGTCTGGTGGGGTCTGTGATGGACTGAATGTATGATGTCTTGGTGTAGTAGAAAGTGGGTTCCACATGTGTGGTGGTCGTCTGCGGGGGGTGGAGGTGGGTGAATATGTAGTGAGTATCGTGTTGGATGGGATGGTAATGCAGATGAGGCAAGTGCTACGTGTGTGTCTGTGGTGTGTGCCTTCCATTGAATTGGGTGAATTGGGAGTGCCTGTATGTGTGGGCTTGTGCATGTCTGTGGATAGGGTTCCTGGGAACAGGTTCAAGTACTCAGTCCTTCCGGTCTGGCTGTGGAGCTGGCCCAGCCTTGGGCAGGCCTCCCCAGGGCCCCTACCCAGCCTCAGGCTGCCGCTGGGGGTGGTTCCATCCTGCTGCTGCCACATCCATACAGCCCTCAGGGTCCACCAGGTTCCTGTCTGAGGGCTGGAAGGGTATAGTCCTTTAGGTAGGACGGGCAGTCGGTGGCATTTGCATAGGGACTTTGCTTTGGCCCGAGTCCACTCTCTCACTCCCCTGCCCCATCTCCAGGCCACCATCATCGAACTATTGCAATAGCTCCTTATTTGGCTTCCTTGCCTCCCCACCGTTCCCAATCTATTCCCCACTGCATCCAGCATGTTTTTCCAGAACTCAAATCTGGGCACATCTCTCCTGACTTCAAACCCTTCAGTGACCCCTCACTGCATGTAGGATGAAGGCCAAAGCCAAGCTCCTTAGCCCAGCAGCCCAGGACCCTGACCCTTATTTCCCTCTCACTTCAGCTCCCCACACCCGTCCTCACCTGGCAGGGCCATTTCCTTGGATACCAGAGCAAGGTCAGGCCTCTAGCTATTCCGTCCGCTGGGCCTCAGGCCCCTCTGGGGTGGCGCCTCCTCCTCAAGGGCAGCGATGGCAGGATAAGGAGCAGGTCATTGTGCCTCCCTGTAAAATGGAGATAAGAATAGTGTCCCCGTCTTCATGACAATATTAAATGAGATAATAGTAATAGGAGTCAGCGCTCAGAAGATCTACCAAGGGCTGTACACATAACACATTTAATCCTCGTAACAATCCTGCGTGTGAGATACTTTTAGCATTCCCATTTTACAGAAGAGGAAACCGAGTTATTGACTTAAGGTCTTAACCGGGGGAGTGGAGACAGGTGGTCTGGCGCTCTTAACCGCTGCCCCTCCTGCAGGAGAAGGCCAAGTCTTTAGAACACAGGAAGTGTCAGGAAGTGTTAGCAGCACTGCTCCAGGACAATGTCTCCTTTGAACAGCAGTAGCCTAGGAGGTAGCAAAAGGGAAGGCTGTTGTCCCCAGGCGATATATACGAGGTCCTTACTGGACCCAAATGGAGACTGGACCCGTGAGCCAGTCAGTCCTTGGCGGAGTGTGGTGTCCATCCTTAAGTAACAGACCCACCATCAGCTGCCCTGCCCTCACCTTCTGGCATAGAAAACCCTGAATTACCCCCTTTAGCAAACAGCTCAGTGAATATCTTCTCTGGTGTAGGGACCCTTGTCTGACACGTTAAAACACTCAGATTTTGTTTTATTTTTTATTATTTAATTTAACTCTGCTGGTTTTTGTTCTGCTCCTTGACAGTTTTCAAGGCGTCTGTGCCAGTGTTAGCTATGACACAAGAGTCTCGGTCTACATACTTAAGTGTGCAAGAAATACCACATTTCCCCCTTTTCAAACCAGTTTTACTATCTAACATTGAGTTCCCAATTTTTCTACTGAGAATCTGGGAAATTCAGCCTCAGACACTTTTGTGGCTAAGTTGGAGGTATATGTGTGTGGGGGATGGGGGTGGGGTGGGGGTGGGGGTGGAGGTAGCGGTTCCTGTACACAAAGTATCGTGAAGCTGTAGACCAAATGGGAGCAGCTCAGGGGGCATTAGTGAAGCAGAAGGTTGGTGCAAGGACTGCCACGGAGAAGAAGCTGCCTGTACTGCCCTGCTTGGCATTTCTCCTTGGGGACATGTCCAGGACGCCTGTCCTAACTTATTCATCAGAAGTGCCCTCCCTCTCTTTGACCTCCCAGTGCACTTTGAGGGCCCTGAGCACAGTCTATCTTGGGTTGTGGTGTTGATTCTATCCAGTTCAACGTTGCTGGACTCGGTGCCAGATGCTGAAGGTAAAAGAATGAGCAAATTAGATTTGACTCCTGCCAGTATTTTAGTGGGGCCACTGAGACGCAGACACATGATGAAATACCTGCTTCCATGAGAGTGGGGTCTGGGGAGCATCAAGCAAGGGTTTCTGAGCCAGTCTGGGGGTCAATGAAGCCTCCCAGAAGGACATGGCATTGAAGCTAAGACTGAAGGAGGAAGGGCAGAGGTCTGCAGGTGGAGAGCAGGTGTCAGGAGGGATGGTGTGTGGTAGAGACTGGAGGCCAGAGAGTGGGGCCTGGCAAGGACTTCTCTGGGGCACAGAGACATCTGGAAGAACATAGGGAGATGATAAGGATGGAATCCAGAGCGATGGGCTGGGGCTGGCTCATGCAGGGCTTTGCAGAGGCCTTGCATTGAAAGTTTGGACTTCACCTACGGATAACATAAAGCTGTTGAAGGAAAGTGACACTTATACTTCAGTCTTAAAAGAACACCCTGTCTGAGGTGTAGAGGGTGTGTTGGTAAGTATTTAACATCTAACTCTCTGGAAACAAGCCGTTTTGCCAATTTCTGTGGTATAAATACTCCCTCCATGACTGAGTTCAAGCTACCAAGGTGATGTTACACGTTGGAATGAGGAGCTGGGATGAGATAATAGTCTGAACTTCTGAGCTGGTAGCGGCTGGCTCCAGCACACCACTGGTTGGAGGGGAGCAGGGAGGCATTATTTCTCTTACTAATGTGAGTGAGCAAGCGAGGTCCCCTGTCATTTCCCTCTGTCTCCTCTCCAGCGTGAGCACCGAGGCCCAGAAATATTCTGGAAGGACAGACAAGGCAGAAGAACCGTCAGGAGCATCCCATTCCATTTCCTGAAGGGATCCCTAAGAACCAAACCTTGGGAGGAAGTCAGAGGCAGGAAAGCGTGCCCCATGTGATCAGATTTCAGGGCCAAGGACGGGAATAGAGCACACTGGGATGGGAGGCTCATGAGCTGATGATAATAATTATGACAATTATGCAAAACACACAAATAATAATTACAGAAAATCATGATTATTATTTGTGGGTGTGAGATGTCTTCAGCTTTTTGGAACCACACAGAAGCATCAGATGCCCCTTTTTCTCTGTGTGTGTGTGTATCACTGCTAAGCTCGGGCTATGTGGCAGGAAATGGAGCTTACACCCCTCTCTAGATAGACTCCTGCGTTGAGCCTTGGAGGGATCCAGCCTTCCTCACCCAGTGACAGTCTGCGTGGGCCAGACCGCAAGGTCAGAAAGGCAGGGCCCTCTGCCGGCTCCCATCACAGGACGTCACCCTCACTGAGGACATTGCCATTGGTGGAGATGAACCAGGAGAAAGCAACGATTAATCTGGAAGAAGAATTAAAAGGCTCAGAGGCTGCGTGTCTCTTTCATGAGTTGGTTTCCTGGTTCATGGCTTATTGGATACCTGACCCAAATGGGCTCAGTGAGATTCTCTTTTCCGGAAACTGAGAACTAGGACTGGGAGAAGGCCATGTTAGGATCTCTAACTGGGAAGGTGGGAGTGTGTAGGTTCTACCCAGTGACCAAATGGACTGCAGACAGAGAGAGAAAGGGCTGATTCCCGGTGAATGCCTTCTGCATTCCAGTGCCAGCTCTTCCACGGAATTCCCTGGATCTTTGTAATGCAAGTCCCAACCATGCCAACTTGAGGGGTTTTTAAAAATTATTTGCAGCCAATATTCTAAGCAGGGATGTATGGTAAAACCTTTGAATGTTTTGATTTATGGACCAGAGATCCACTCAAGCCAGCTCACACAAGACCCTAGTGGCATCGTAAGGGCACCCTTATGGGAATCCAACACGAGGAGCTGTCATAGGGCTGGGAAACCGGGACAGACTGAGTTTAAGATGGCGCCAGGACCTCCACAGCAGGAAGGAGTTCATTAATTTTCTTAACATGACTTAGGTTCACGTCCTTGTGTCTGCTTTTTCTGTGCTGCTATCAATTAACTAGTTCTTTTTTATTTCTTCTAGTTCAAACTCCTGAGAGAAAAATTCTGATTGGCTCAGCCATTATCTCTTTATAGAGCCTTTTGTGTCAGGCTATGTGATAGGCTATTAGGTAGCCAATGGATGAGCTGCTCTGGTGTCAGGTGCTCATTTATGGTCCAATTAGATGTCAGCTCTTGGCCGGATGCCTTTGGCAGGGTAGATTCAAGCAGAAGTTGGTTGCATAGTGGCTGACCTGTGCGGCGTGAGTGCAATTCAATAGGTGATGGGGAGGCCCCGAAGGCTCTTGAGGATGTGATATGATCAAAGCTGGGACTTGGGAAGATTAATCTGGTTGCAGGGAAGAGGATAATTGGAAGTGGGGAGGCCTGGTGCTTTAGCCTAGTGAGAGATGATGAGCTGAGCTGCCCTCATCTAGGGAGCACCGCCAGCTGGGATTGGGCGGCCCAGTGAGGTTCCAAAGGCGACAGCTGTAAGGAGGCGTTCACTCTGTGTCTGCAGTCACAGGGACCTGAGAGTGCCCCCTTTAAATTTTGCCTCACTCACCTCGCCCTAGGCCCTGGCTGAGGGGATGGAGAAGGCAGCTGAGTTTAGGCTTAGTAAGTGGTGGGTTGCAGGTGGTGAGCGAGCGGACCTGCCTTTCTCTGCTTAATGCTGATGCTTCTGGTGTGGCCAGAGGCCAGATCCAGAGATGGGGAAGCGGGAGGAAGGAAGGGCAGGTTTCTGGAGGAAGCTGAGAAGTTCCCTCTGGGGTATGCTGAGTTTCAGGTGCCTGTGGGCAAGATCTCGAGTAGGCAGATGGGAATGTGTGTCTGAAGCTTGGACAGAAGTCAGCGCTGGAGAGGTGGCCTTTGACAGGGTCAAGCATAGAGATGACAGTGAGGAGCCTGGCACAGGCCCCGTCCTCAGAAAAGCTTGGTAAGCAATGTCAGAAGTCATGGGCATGGAGCTGGTCCCCCAGGCCGTGTTGCAGGGAGGCATGGGCCTCTAATGGGTCTCTAGTGGTGAAATTTCCGGCAGCTAGAAATAGCTGCTGGGTTACAGGGCATTTGTGACTAGGAGGAGACGTTCATATCCACGTATTTGCCTTGTCCTTCAGGATTCCTGACGCATAGATGCCTGGTTGATGGGTTGAAGACCAAGGGTCATGGCACCTCCTCGCTCTTCTCTGTGAAGGTCCCTGCTCTCCTAAGAAGTGGCTTCTTGGTAATCACCCAGAGGTCATGCCTGGTCATCAGTGGAACTGAGAGCATAATCCTCCACAATCCTCTTGCATGGGGTCTTAAAGGGGATGTCACACTCATGCATTCGCTCGAACTTTATTATTTCCTTGTGAAGGAGAATGTGCAGGGCTCATCACCCCCATTTTACAGATGAAGCAACGGAAGCTCCGAGAGGTTAAGTGACTAGCTGCAGGCCACAGAGCTGGTCAGGGAAGGCTGGACTGGAATCCAGGTCTACTTAAAAAATATGCAATCTCCTGAACCGAGAGGTTATCATGTATTCTAGGCTTTCCTTAGATATATGATAATAAGATAACATCAGAGTTATATAAATGTCTAATATTTCTTAAGGACTTACGTGCTGGATATCGTGTTATACATTTAAACCTCACAACAGCTCTATGAGGTAGACACTATCATCCATCTATTGGCAAGAATAAAAGAGATAGATAACAGCCAGTGCTGGCCATGGTGTGGGAAGACGGCTCTGGCATATATCACTGGGAGAGAGAATTGTTCTAAGTGTTAGGGAATGAAATCAGCAGTAGCAATTAAAATTTAAAATACGGATACCCTCTGATTCACAAATCCCTCTTTTGGGAGTCCATCCTGTGGGAATAAAAGCATCAGAACATAAGGACACATGTACAAAGACATTCATTACAGCACCATTTGTAGTGATGAAGATGAAATAATTGAACATCCATCAAGGGGGACATGGTGCGAGGTCCTGGCTTGCTGTGCTGTGGATGGCTACACAGGCAGTGTGTGTGCGGGGGTTGTCCGCATGCCGTGACCTGGACGTTCTCCGTGATGTATATTAAGTTAACAAAGCAAGTGTGAAGTAATGTGAATCCTTTTTGTTTTTTTTCTCGATAAATAGAAAGAAAAAAAAAGGAAAAAAAAAGCCCACATATGTTTTTGTGTGTTTGTATGGGCGTAGAAAATTATATGAAAGGATGTGCACCATCTGTTGTGACCTCAGGGAGATGAGATTGAAGGGAGGGAGAGGGAGAAAATGAACTTTTCATACACTGCTGTATTCCTCAACTAATGCTGCCTGTGAGAGTCATGGGTGGCTTCCCAGAGGTGGTGACATTTGAGCTGAGTCTTGAAGGATGAATGGGAGTTTGTCACACAATGAGGTTGGGAGGGGATGACGTTTCAGGGAGGGGTGCAGAGATGTGAAAGCCCATGAGTGTGGAGACAGGGCAGTAGTCTTGTGGGGTTGCTCACTTACTAGGGGTGTGCCCTGAGCCCCCATGAAGGGAGTGGCTCTGAAGATGAAAATGAGATGATGTACACGCAGCGCCTGGGGCACAGCAGCCCTCCGTTCCTGCTCCTGAGAACTGGACTAATTCTTCCCATATATCGGGGTACGGACTAAGGATCATGTGTGACAAATGCATGCCAGGTACAGAGGATGGAGTAGGGATACAGATGAGGGTGGTGGGGTACGGGGCAGGGCGCCTGCTCCTTCTTTGTCCCCTTCCTTATTTCTTCCTCTTCTCCGTTAAATCCCCCTTTGTTTTCTCCCCCAATCCTCTCGCCTCAATTCCCTTTTCCTCCTTCTCCTTCCCTTCCTCCTCCTAATTCCTTTTGCCTCTTCCCACAGGCACTTGCAGGGAGAGGGGCACAGCTGAGTGTCGTCCTGCAGGACAGTTGGCTGGACATGCCACAACCCTCCTCAGTCCCTCTTGCACCTCCCTGACCTGGGCAACTCAGGCCAGACCGTAGCCTGTGATGCCAGATCAACTTGGGTTCAAATTCCAGCTCTTCTACTTATTAGCTGTGTAACCTCAGGCAAGTGGCTTAGTATCTCTGAGCCAGAGCTTTTTCATCCGTAAACTGTGCGTGATGATTCTTCTCTCACAGGATTGTTGTGCAGATTTAATGAGAAAATGTTTACATCTAGCATTGACTTCATGTATATAGACACAAAACGATTTTTTAAATTTCTTAATCCTCTTTCAGCCTAGTTTTGGTGGGGATTCTGATAAAGTTTTTGAACCTCTGCTTTCTGTTTGGGTGGCTTCCTTCCTCCTTCCCTAATACTGGAACTGGAATTGTGGAGACAGCATTCTGCTTGCCATCTCCTCCTCTCGAACACAAAGAAGCAAGTGAATCAAAGCAGTGGAACCTACTGGGAGAGGAAAGCTCCGGGGTGGGTGGGGCTGTGACTGGCTCCGCAGGAGGCATACAGGAGGCAGCTGCAGGTAGCTGGGGGCAGGCAGCAGAGGATTTAGAGGCTCCCCAGCACCCCTCGGAGTCTGTCCCTGGTCCGTGTGTATGTGTGAGGGACCCTGGAAAGGGCCCATTAGTGGTGATGGAAAGAGCTATGCGTTATTAATGGTGTTTGTAGTTATAAGCTCTGCTAACAATTGTAACCATCGTCCTTGTAATAATGTGCGTAATGAAAGCTCTAGCAATGAATTACTAGATCAGCTGTGACTTTGATGACCATGGTGAATGAGTTTGAGGCACATCTATGTGAACAGGCCTGGGCACAGACTGTCAGAGAGAGGGGCACATGAGGGCAGGGGACGGCCTGGGGTGTAGAGGCAGCCCTGGCATGGGAAGACCTGGGCGTGACCTCTGCTCAGTATCTGCAGAGCTGTGTGACAGCACTGTCGTGTTAGCTCTCTGAGCCGCAGTTTTCTCACCTATAAATTGGAGATGATGCAGAGCCTTGAGGATTAAATGAGATGATACACCTGAGGTAGGCAGCACCTCTCTGCACCCCCTTGCTTCCTTTTGCAGCTACACTGGCTGCTTTGCTGCTCCAAGGAGTGTCACCCATGCCCCAGCTGTAGGCCCTTCGCACTGGCTGTTCCCTCTACCTGGCCCACTTTCCTCCCAGGTATTTTCACCGCTTGCCTCTCCTTCTGACAGGTCTCTGCTCAAATGTCCTCTCACCAGGGAGGTCTTTTATGACCCCCTTATCTAAAACAGCACCCTCACACTCTATCCTCTTTGCTTTGTTTTTATTCACAGCTCTTGACGTTTTATATATGTAGTTGTTTATTACTTTATTATCTGTCTCTTCCTCTAGGCTGTAAGAGTCCCAAGCACAGGGACTGTTTTTGTTCACTGTGGAGTCTCCAGTGCCTACAACAGCACCCAGCCCACAGGAGGCACTCCGGAAATAGTTATTGCAGAAATGAAAGAATAGCTCCGTGACAGGCAGAGGATGTGTGCTCAATACGTTGGCAGGCAGGTTAAAACTGTGAGCAAATGCACAGGCGCTGACGCACTAACAAAATTGATGGTGAAGCTGTTCTCCAAAGGCTCCCTCTTCATAGGAAAACTCAGCGCATCTGGTTTTCTGCCCTCCTCTGCTCACTCGGCCCCCTCCCCAATCACCGAGAGGGAGAGCCACGAAGCTGACAGTGAACTTGGACGAGGAGTCAGACCATACCATTGAGAGTATACACCAGACCTGGGGTGGCAGTGTGCCAGTGAGGACCAAGGCGGAGGCTTCTGAGCCTAAGAGCCATGAGAAAGGATCTTAGGAACCCTTTTGCCAGCCCCCTGGCTTCTGTCTAGAAGATCTCTAACAGTGGTGTGTGCCCATGAGTGTATTGTGAAGTGTGTGACTGTGATAAATCATTGTGCGTATGCTGGTGTGTGTGTGTATCTGTATCCTGAGTTTGCTTACTTGCTCGTATGTGTTGCGTGAACAATTGTGTGTGTGGCTGTACACGAGTATGCCGGCTACTGGCTTATGTGAAAGGTATGGCACTGGGTAGCAGTGTGTGAATATGAGTGTGTGTGAATTTGTTGTGTGCCTTTGCTTGGGGTTGATCTGTGTCTTGAAGTTCAGAGATGTGTGTGTGTGTGTGTGCATGTGTGTATGTTTGAACATGTTTTGTGTGTCTATTCTAGTTGTGGGGCGGGGGTTATTTTGTGACCATGTCTGTGACTGAAACATTGTGACTGATTAATCAAGGATTTCTGTCGCCCGGTGCAGTTTGTCCTTAAAGCATCCCCCTTGAGACCTGTGCTCCCAAAGATACCAGTTGTATCATTTTGCTTGTGCTTGTGTGACAAGTTATCCTGACACGCAGCCATGGAGAGAGAGGCGGGTCTCGTGGGACGATTTCTGCTGATTGCTACTGTTTCAACAGAAACACAATTATTTCATAAGGCCAGGCTGATGGTGTTGCAAATAACCAAGACCGGGACCACATCCCGTTTGATACTAATTGGTTTGATGATGATAATTGTTGCATTGCAGACAGTGTGACTATCTCCTAATTTAATATAATCAATAAGGTAACAACAGCTCAATGCAAATGAGATGTGGGGAACTGTGGGGCCATTTGTAAGTTGTGTTCTTAATGCATATTCCTAATTAGCTATAGCGGGCTCCCCACCCTGGAGTGTGGGAGGGGTGATCATTTTTTTCCCCCCTTCTTCCGCCTCCCCCCGCACTCCCCCAAGCTGTCCCACTCCCCCAAGCCGTTGTTTCTCAGTCTAGTTGTGTAGGACACAGCTCCCTGGCCCATGCTGGAGGTATTATGAGCTTGCCCTCCCCTCAGCTGAGGCAGTCGCACACTGCCCATGGCAGCCTGCAGCTCACAGCAGCCCAGGCCGACCTCCAGCTGCTCACAGCTGCCCGGGAGAGATGTTGTTCACAATCTTAGCTGTAGAGGGCGCAGCTCACTGGCCCATGTGGGAATCAAACCGGTGACCTCAGCGTTAGGAGCACAGCGCTCCAACCACCCGAGCCACTGGGCCAGCCCAGGAGTGTTCATTTGTGATGCCACACATTCTCCAAACCTTCACTCTTAGGCTCAGGAAGGGCTTATCCTGGGGCTCCTAGGAACCCCAAAGACTTTCTTAGGATCAGCTGAAATGGAGTCAGGGCGCCGGTGTTTAATAGAGCACTTCCCTCCAGATTCATGACATTCCCAGCTCAGACCCCTGTAGGTTCACTGCCTCTTCCATCTAATTGGGAGGTGCTCTAGGGCAAGCACTGTGCTTCTCTCATCAGACTTGTCATTCCATCACTCAGAAACCATGTCTCTTTCTCTGAGTCAAGGCTCAAATGCCACTGCTGGTGTTTTATTCACTAGGCTAGGGCTTTACCAAGGCTATCGGGGGTTCTCTTCTTTCAAATCAGGGTCCCCCTCCAGAGTAGAGCTCTGATTCCGCTCTCGGCCTGGTGCTTGCTCAGACTCCTTGCTAAGGCCTTGTGTACGGGCACACGTGCATGTGTGTCTGTTGCAGTGTGCCCCAGATTGGTAGGAATACAGTATAGCAGCAGGGGTACGGCTTAGTGTAGTGCTTTGGAAGAGACTCTGGATCCAGACTGACTGGGTTCAGTTCTCAGCCCAGCCACCTACTAGCTGTGTGACCTTGGACAAGTTATTTGACCTCTGTGTGCCTCAGCTTCCTCATTCTATAAATGGGGGAAATAATCATACCTACTTAGAGGTCTCTTGTGAGATTTAAATGTGTTAAATATCTTAGCACCTTTTAATATTTATTAAAACAAAATAAATTAGTTATTCAATCCCATTAGCCACATTCAAGTGTTTAATACTCACAAGTGGCTAGTGGCTAGAGTATTGGACAGAGCAGATATCTTATGTCATGTCTACATAATTTCCATCCTCACAGAAAGTTCTATTGGCCAGCGCTGCTCTAGACCTTTGATGTTGAATGAGCTGAGCTCCACGGAGGTCCCACACTTCTCCAGATTTTGCTGTGGGTGCACCTGTGTTTTCTCCAAATTCTAATTCTGTGCACTGCCCAAACTCCTCTTCTGCGGGCAGAAAAAGTCCATCTCTACGCCATCTCTTGTCACATCCCCTGCACATGATGCCCAGACCTGGGAGCCCCAGTGGCTGTTGAACCAGATGGCCTGGGAGTTATTAATAAGAGACTGTGTGTGTGTGTGTGTGTGTGTGTGTGTGTGTGTGTGTGTGTGCATGTGCGCATGTGGGGGCTGGGGTCATGTGCTGGCATCATCATTTTGGAGCCTTCCTTGGGGAAATAACAAATGGCATCACTACCCAGCAGTCCTCCAGTGGAGTCACCTCATAAATCAGTGTGAAATCCCAGTCCCCACTGAGTTATTCCATGGCCCCAGAGATAAATGACCCAAAGGCCATGAGGCGGCCTTTCATGGCTTCCCCTCTCACCCGACCCTGGCTGGGCCTGTGGACAGGTGCTGGCTTGACCGTCAGAGCCCCAGACCTCCCTCCTGCCTCTGCCTGTAACGAGTGGTCTGATCTTAAAGGAATCACCCTTTCTCTCCAGGCCTCAATTTTCTCCTCTGTAAAGTTGGGGGTGGGAAGAGGGAGGGAAAATTACACAGGAATGTAATATTTGGGATTTACAATTGGTTCCACCTCCAAGCCCAGGGAAAAGATTGCAGGACTGTGAATCCCGGGCTGTGAGGAGACTGGAACCACCTTTGCATTTCCCTGGTAATTATTATGCGCTAGAAGGTCTGAGAACCTCTGGCCTAAGGGCATGTGCAATGCATTCCTGCTTGTGGGGAGGAAGTGGCTGGGAAATGAGGTACCGGAGGAGGGGGAAGGGGATGGTTGAGTGAAGGGACTGGGTCCAGGTAGGGTGAGGAAGGCTGTGCCTTCCCTCGGAACCCTAGGCCAAAGCCAAGTTTCAGAAGGTTTGGCAAACTGGGAGTGAGACCTGGCTTAGAACAAAAGCACAGTCTGGTCATCTGATCTGAGGGGCAAGTGGGATCAATGGCCTTCCTTGGAGGTGAGATTGCCCCTCTGGGTTTCTGGAGAAAAGCTCTGGTCCCGATGGAAGCGGCTGTAGTAACTATCGTGTTTCCCCCAAAATAAGACCTAGCGGGACAATCGGCTCTAATGCATCTTTTGGAGCAAAAATTAATGTAAGACCTGGTCATATTTTACTATAATATAAGACCAGGAATAATACAATACAATACAATACAATACAATACAATACAATACAATACAATACAATACAATACAATACAATACAATACAATACAATAATATCATACTGGATCTTATGTAATACAATACAATATAATATAATACAATATAATATAAAACTGGATCTTATATTAATTTTTGCTCCAAAAGACACGATAGAGCTGATTGTCCAGCTGGGTCTTATTTTTTGGGAAACACGGTAGGCAAGAGGGATGTGGTTATATAGTAGTGGTTAAAATACACAGGTTTTGGAGCCACACAGAACTGGATTCAAATCCTGGCTTGATGACACTTAAACCACATGACCTTGGGCAAGTCATTTAACCTCCTTTGTGGAATGGTGACAGCACTATTTGGCCTCACAGGATTAAATAAGACAGTGTGTGTGAAAGCCCCTGCCACATAGAAATACTTGTATGTTCTCCTTCACCAACTAGCTTTCAGGACCCTCCTTGACAAGGCTCAGAGTAATATGGAGGCTTGGATAGGATTTGGACAGAAACAGTAACTGCCTCTTGCACCATGTTCTGTAATCTACCAAGGCCTTTCATGTCTGTTGTCTCATGATGGTCTTGTGGCAAACCTATTGGGAAAACTGAAGTTCAGAGACATTTAGTGATTTGCTGACGGTGATTTTCTTGGACGTAGGAAAGGGGAGGGGTACACATCTGTCTAAATTACAACCTACTATTCCAAAATTGGCCACCTGATGGCTGCTGGTGACAAAACTTGCCCAAACTCCAGAAAGAGAGCATATTTGTGGGGCAAAGTGGGATGGCACCATCGGGAGATTCCCGGGGAATTTCCACTTGGACCGGGCTTCTGCTTCACTGGGTCATGGGTGGGGATGGGTTTCTATTATCAGGGAAGCCTTTGTCTGCCATCTGTTTAGGGTGCACTGGTGGGGGCGCGATTTGGGTTTGGGTGGGTCTGTTGTGCCTCTCATCTTATATCCTGGCCTTCTGGCTGCCAGGCCAAGTCCCACTGCCTCTCCCTGTATTTATTCACCACCTACAGCTGTGTTTTCAAGAACTGGGTGGAGAGTGAGGCTGCCAGGTTGGGAAAGGCTGGGGTAAACAAACGACATGCTTAGGCAGCAGTTAACGCAAGTAGCTGTATGGTTCTGGGCAGGCAGCTGGCAGAAGTGTCACCCAGGGCAGCGCAGGTGTGAACTGGGGCAGACTGGGAGGGAGTCATGGCGAGGCAGGAGGCAGAGCTGGGCAGGCATCTGCCTCTGGGGTTGGCTAAGATCAGACCGGACACCATGTGGGCTGACAAGCCTCCGGCAGAGGCCACCAGGACCATGGATAGCTCTACAGGCTTTCTGGTGTGGGATCCCTCTGCAGACTTTTATCCCCAGACTCACTTAACATCCCATAGCTTTCTGGTTTGCAAGCCCCTTTTTTAGCTTGGTCTCTGGGAAGCCCCTCCAACAGTTCTCAAGCTCTGTTTCCAAAGTCCTGTGACTTTGACCTGCCTGGGAGTGTTTTGTGAAGGTGTTTGCATCTTTCAAGGGTCCAGTTTGTTGGTGGGTGATCCTTGCTAATCTCTGGGGCCCCTATATTTTTAGTCCAGGGCCTGGTCCCAGCCAGGGACTCAGTCTTTACATGAGCTGAGCAGTCACCAAAGTTTGCCCTGAATTAGAGGGACTCTGCTTTTTTTTTTTTAACCAATCATACTGCCCACCCTCTCAAGTCCCCAATGCCCGGTACCAACACCCCCCCAGCTCCTCTTTTCTCTCTCCTTTTGCTTGTGACTGCTGGAGTGAATCAGGGCTGAAGATCAGAAGTCACAAGTTGAGAAGCTTTTCCCACTAATGAGCTCTCTGAGGGCTGCAGACAGCCCCTTCCTTTGTCCCACCCTGCCCTGTTCACTTATTTATAACAAATCACAGGAGGAAGAAGGACCAATCAGCTCACAACACTGCTAGTTGACAACTGGAGGGAGGAAGGGCAGAACTGGATGACTCAGTCAAGAGACTTTGCATGGGGGCAAATCAGGAGTGTTAAACCTTATACTTTTTCTGAGCATAAAATCATCTAGTCCAAGCCCCTCGCGGTGCAGGTGAGATGTCTGAGGCCCAGAGGGGCCAAGTAACTTCCTAAATCTATGTGGCCAGTGATAACCAAACCAAGAACTGAAATTTGGGTCCTTTGAGTCTCAGTCCAGCACCGTTTCTACTATAGAGCTCCTTTAGAATGCATTTATTTCGAAAACTGAAGCGAGGTCTCTGTTTCAATTGACAGCTTGGCATTTTTCTGTCTGACAACACTTTGATAAATTTAGAAGAAATGGACTTATTTTGGTACATCTGGGGACTAACAAAAAGATCAAGATTGCCACTGTGATGATGTCGTCACTCTGCCACATTGAAACAAGCTGGCAGTTGACATGAATGTTTTCAAGGAGACACGCTGTCTTTAATTTGTAATGGATTTCAGCATAATTTGGCTGTGGGTAGAAGTTGCTATGGATATGCCGGAATTGAAAATGACCTGGAGTTCAGAGTCATTATTGCTTACCTAAGATACACTGCTTGTTCCACTGCTGGTGAAACCAGCAGAGGAAGTGGCTAAGACAGTCTGTATTCTGAGCGTTTGTTACCATTATTATTTATGATGGCAGGTAGGCGTTCGGTGCTTAGTGTTCGGCAGGACATGGGCGAGGAGAAGCAGAGTGTGGGGCAATCCATAGAAAGCCTGGTGTTCTGAGGCCCCCAAACCTCCTTTCCCATCCATCTAGCTACTTCCCTCTCGTCCTCAAACCTGGGAGGACTGGAGATACCCGTGTCCCAGGCCTGAAGAGTCCACGGTGGCTGCTGGACAACGGTCTGGACCCAACTTCCCGACATCCTCAATCCCAAAGGCCAAAGGGAAAACTCCTCCCGAGAGCCTTGGCGGTTGCCTCTGGGGGTCGCTCTGGCAGGCTTAGTGCACATGGTCCTTGTAGGAACTGGGGAGGGAGCAGCGAGGGCCCGAGTTCAGCAGTTGAGTGCTGGCACGTGGGCCACTTGGGTGGAGAGGACTTCTCACACTGTTTTCCTACATCTGAGGGCAGAATTGACTTTCCTCAGAGAGATTTAGCTGATGGAATTCTCTCCTTCCTAGCCTCAGGCTCCCCTGCTGGACCCTCCCATGTAGATGCCCACAGTCAGGTCTAAAAACCAGCTCATCTTCCCCTAAATGTGCTGTTATCCCTGTGTCAAAATAACAAAAATCACTGCGGGGCCGGTTAGCTCAGTTGGTTAGAGCCCGGTGCTCTTAACAACAAAGTTGCCAGTTCAAGCCCCGCATGGGCCACTGTGAGCTGCGCCCTCCACAACTAGATTGAAACAACTACTTGACTTGGGGCTGATGAGTCCTGGAAAACACACTTAACATTTTTTTTAAAAAGTTAAAAAAAAAAAATCACTGTTATCCAGCTCTGGTCAGTACCCTTAATGGATTCCTCTAAACCAGGGTAAGCCACTGGCATTTTATAAGGTGACATCGAAGCCACCACTTCCCATTTTTTGCTTTCATTCCCTTCCTACCCTCTGCATTCCTTCGCCTTATACCTAGATTCTCCATATGTGTTCAGCTTTTTTAAAGTTTACTACCTAATGCTTGTTATGTATCAGGTATCATTCTAAGTACTTTAGATGTATTAACTTATTAGTATCTCTATCAGATAGGGACTATTATTATCACAACTTTACAGATTAGGAAACGGAGGCACGGAGAGGTGAAATATTTTGCCCAAGGTCATACACAAATAAGCAGCAGAGCTAAGATTTGGACTTGGCACGCTTACTCCAGAGTCTGTTCTCTGAGCTTCTATACCAGATTGCCGCCCAAATGCCAAACTGGTGAGGCATTTGATTTAATTTTTCCTCAAGATTCTGCTTCTCAGATGGACCACCTTGGCCTGGCTGTCCACTAATTATCTAGCCACCCACCTACCCACCCACTCATCTTTTCATTCAACAAATATTTCTGAATGTATCTACTATGTGCCCAGCATTCTGCCAGGTGCCAGTGGGAGCCAAACCAGACACAGTTCTTGCTCTCCTAGGGACGGCAGACTTATGGAGCAGATAAATAGACAACACTTTAACGCACTGATTACTGTGTGTTTACAAGTGGGCATATGTGCCCTGAAGAAGTGATACAGTTCCATGTATCGCAGGCCGTGAACCATGAACCAGGGCTGCTACTCCACGTCCTTCCATCCTATTTCCTGGTCTTAACCCAGACCCCTGACCCCCATCAAACACAATTTCCTAAGCCTAATAGTTTTCAGGGGTTCCCACCATCCCAGTGACCAACATCATGTCCAAAGCATCTTCCTAACCTGGCACCGTTTCGTGGGGTGGACAGAGCCTTCAGGGGCAGCCAATTCTAGCTGTTCTCCCAGGACAAGCCTTTTTTTTTCTTCTTCCTGTCTTTCCTGACCCCACAAACCTCTCTGGTTATTTGACTATAGATAAAATTATTTTCCTTCATCTTGAGCAGTGGTTGAAACCTTTTGTGGGGGCATGGATCTCTCTGAAAGTTTGATGAAGAACATATTTTGAGGAAAAAAATATTTCCCTGGATTTCTAAGCTACCTAATCCTCCAAAGGAGGCCTAAGCTTGCACCCCAGATTTGGAGGGTACTTTTTAAGGCTAAGGCAACTATACTAGCTGAGTAGACCAGTGGTACCCACAGAAGTTCACTTCCTACTACATACAGATGTTTTGTTTTCCTCACCCTAGCAGAATTCACTTGTATCTCATTACTCTTGTTCATTTTGAGCAGTGATTGAAGCCTTTTTGGGCCATGGATCTCTTTGAGAGATTGCCAGAAAACAACAAAACAACAACAACAAAAAACAAGACCTCCGTTGAGAAAAATGTACATACTTAGAACAATTTTCACATGATTTCAAGGGGTTTGCAGTAGCTCATTCATGGGTCCCAGGTGAAAAATTTCTAACTTGAAAGATGCCCTTTCTTTGTTTTTATGGCTTGTACTACCTCTTGACATGACCTCTGAACAGTAGAGAATTATTAATGCTCCAGGAGCTGGTCAGTGTCTGGGGGATTCTATGGGTTTCCCAGGAGGGGTCTCTCAGATACCATTCAGGATGTCGGGACCAGTCGCAGAGGTGGAGCTGCTGCCTGGTGCTTCTCGAGACTCCATTAGCCGGAGGCCCAGTGAGCACAGGTTGCAGCCTCGTGGCTTCCCCTGTACCTGCTCACTCCCATGTGCACTGCTGCTCTCTGTTAACTGCGCTGATTGAGACAGGCACCCACGACTCATCTCAATCACTCTTGGCAGGGAATCTGAGTACGTAGTGCAGGAAAAACAGGTATGAGACACATGTAATAGCCCTCCTGACCCAGTACCCATGACAGACGTTGCTAATCAATCAGAGCTTTCTTTCCCATTTGGCCCAGATATGGTCTTATAATGCTTTTCAAATAGCAATTTAGGTAGACACCACCAATCCATCAGAGTTGGCATGTAGGATGAAATATATTTGCCATCCTAGATACAGGGGAATGTGGGCTGGACGCTTTGGCTCTAGGCCTACCTCTTGCCAGTCTAGGGGCTCAGATCCCACTTCCCAGCTGGCCTAGAACTCCAGGCCTCTGTTGGTCTTGGAGGACCCTCCATCATCTGGTCAGTCAAGCTGTACCCTGATGGTGCCCCTAGGTATTCCCCGTAGGAATTCCCCCCTTCCTCAGCTAAAACGTCTTCAGCGTCCTTTATTTTTCCCTAGCCATGCTTCAGGGACCTCCAGTCAAACACTCACTACCTCAAGTCTAGAAATGTCAAGCATGGCCCCATTCTGACGACTCCTGTAATCCATGCATCACGCTTCCTCAAGCATACAATGCATCATATCATCCCCCTTTTTGAAATCCTTTTGTCCTTTCAAACAGGAAATCCACATTTTTTTTTTTACCATGGCCATTTACAACTTGGCCTCAACTGCTTTTCCACTTCTCACCGTTCCTCTGTGCTGTAGCAAGGTCTTACGACACATCATTTTCTGATAATCTGGGCTTTCAGAAAACCCCAGCCCTTTTCTCTGCCTGGTGAACTCCTACTCTTCTTTCAAGACCCCTGTCACATACTCTCTGCTCTGTGAAACCCTGTCTGTCCCACGCTGGTTTTGTGATTCCATTGTCCCCTCCCTACTGAGCTCACCATGCATATCTCTGTCCTGGTACCTTTGACACTGTCTAGTAGCTGCCTGTTTATTTGTGGGACAATGTCTGATGCACCCCTGTGTCCTGGAACCCAACCCAAGACAAGACACAGAGCAGGGATCTTGTTGACACACACCGCATGTAGCCTGCGGTGGGGGGAGACCCTCAGCCTTCTCTTCCTGTACCCCAAGGCAGCAGTTGCTCTATCATGCTATCTTGCCAAGCAAAAGCTGTCTTTGTCTTTTAAATGATGGCTTTCCTCCTCTTTGCAGAAAGGGCACCTCATTGAAATTCACCAGGAATGGGCAGTTCTTAACACGAGTCTCTTGGCTGACCAGAGATACAGCTGCCAATAGCCGGCACCCCTGAAAGCAGAAGACATTTTGTTCATGAACCGTAAGGCACTCCCTTACACCTCTGCAGGAAGACAGCCCTTCCCTTTCTCCACTGGCCTCTCGCAGGCTTCTCTGGCTTCCCTTTGCTTGGTGTGTGAGGCTGGGGAAGTAAGGGGGCTGGGAGCCCCCCAGTGATAGTAGAAATAGGGGTGTGTGAGGGGCCTGACCAAGGTGGTTTGGGGAAGAGCTGCTTGTGTGGGAGGGGGCTGGAGACTTCAACTGAGACAGAGCTTGGTTTGTGTAGGGGCCTCTCATCTGTGTCATTTGATAAACAGATGATGGGCTCCTCACTGAGCCCACGATGGTCCACGGGCTCAGAGAAAGATGGCGATAACAGTAAAAATAACATTACTAAGAAGAATATATCACCGTGTAGCCCTGACTCTGTCCTAGGCACTGCTCCAAATGTTTTTCATATATTAACTTCTTTAGCTGCTCAGTATAACTCTTTGTAATCCGTTTTATTATTATACCCCTTTTACAGATGAGAAAAGGGAGGCCATGGAGAGATTACCTCATGTTAACTGTCCTATGGGTAAATGGGGAAACTGAGGTTGACTCAGACACCACTGGAGGAGGTCATGGGCGAGACTGTATTAAAAGTATAAGGAGTGATGGAAATCCCCAGGACATTATGGCTATAGCCTGGAGAGAGTTATTTTACTTCTCCAAGCCAATCCGTTCTTATCTAAGCAGTAGGATAATTATATCTTCTTAGAAGCTTCAACCTAAGGTTCAGATGAATTCATATAAGTAAAATGCATATCACATTATAGATAATCAATAAACAGTAGCTGTCATTATTAACGACCTAATTGCTCTCTTTTGTGCTCTGTTTCTTACACTTCCCTTCCAGAACCTTATCAGGCTATTTTAATTGTCTAACTATATATCTGTCTGCTGCTATACTCTATGCCCCTCAAAGGCAACAGTCAGCTCTTATCCAGCTTTCGGCTCTCCAGCTGGAAGACGGGAGGTTTCATGTGAGGAAACTGAGGCTTTGAAAGAAGTTATTTGCCCAAGTGGACAAGCTAGTAAGTAGAAGAGCCCAGGTTCCCCTCCAAAATGCTATGCAGGCTATTTTCTGATCTATGACCACTGAGACGGGTGGTGAAAGATCCCATTCTAGGGCCTCTGATTGTCTGGGTGGGAGCTGCAGGTCTCTGGGGGCTGCAACAGGGGAAAATGGGCATGAGAGTCAGTGAGCCCTCTTGGGCCTGAGCTATCGGGTCCAGGGAGGAGATGGCCTACAGGAGATGGATGAGACAGGGTTTGCTGAGTGATCAAATATGGCGGTGAGCAAGGGGGAGGGGCACAGCTTGACTCCCAGGTTGCCTTTGGATGTAGGAGGGATACAAGAGTTTGTGGACAGGAGGGGAAGATAATAAATTAGACTTTGAAAATGCTCTGGGGCAGGAGTTTGTTGGACAGGCACCTAAGGGTCTCTAGTAGGCGTTTGTCTCTAAGGGGATGCAGGCAGGACACCAGCATCTGCCATAAACTGTGACCCGCCGATTGACTGCGTAGTCACTTGACAAAAGGTGACCATGTACTGAGCTGGACTGAACCCCAGCTCTGCTGTAACTTGCGAGCTGTGTGACTTTGGGCGTGTTACTTAACCTCTGAGTCTCATTTTGTGTAAAAGAGGGGTGATTAAAAAGTACCTCCTAGTATGTTGTTATGAGTGTCAAATGAGATAAAACAGGTCAATGATGAAACATAGTAAGGCCTCAATAAATAATGACCATCAGGACCAGCTTCTCCTGCTGCCAGAATGCTGACCCCTCTTGTTCTGGCACGCTCTTCCCTATTTCTGCCTTTTCTGTCCCACCAGCACTCTATTCTAGCTATCTGTCTTTCTGTCTTTCTGTCTGTCTATCTATCTATCTATCTATCTATCTATCTATCTATCTATCTATCTATCTATCTATCTATCTATCCATCCATCCATCACAGATGCTCTAAACCTCTCTGTGTTTAAAGATCCATGTCCCTTAAGCATCCCCTCCAGCCCTTTTGAGCAAAGAGGAGCAGAGAGTTGTGAGTTATTGTTTTCCTCCAGTGAGATGTCATCTGTACCTTAACAATGCCTTGATCCATAGGTGTGACTAATGGTGTGAATATTTGACAGGTGATAGGTCAGTGCAGGGGGGCAGAGAGATCTTTCCAGTGCTGGTCAGACAAACACACTCAGAAGGTGTCTGCTATGTCTTCATGTGTGGACATCTGCCAGGAGTATAAAGCTGAGACTGAGGATCTGGAAAGTCTCCCCTGGGATTAAGTAGGGACAGGGGCCTTTGTGCTCTTTTTGTTGGGAAGTCTTTCAGTGACCTCTGCAGCCATGGCGTCATTCCATCTGGCCCTCTCACCTGTCCCCAGGTTCTAGGAAGGCAGGGAGGTAGTGGACAACCGCCTGATGTTTAGTACATGTTCAATAATGTGGAAGGGAGGAAGGAAAAAGCTATTACCTGAGGATTCGGAAGCCCACGTTTAAGTCCTGCCCCTACCTTTACTGGGTGTGTGGTCTTAGACAAGCAACTTCCCTTGTCTGAACCTCAGTTGTCTATAACGTGAGGATGGTAATGCCTGAGTGCTTTAGCAGACCAAACATTTAGACCGATGTGTTCACTTGGTTGGGGCAGGATTTGAAGCCCACACTACAGAAGGGCCTTGCCCAAGGTCATGTAGCCCGGGTTTGGCTGCGAAACCAGATCACGTGGTAGTGCTTAGTGACGTGTTGCAAGGGGGTAAGAAATGGTGTGGTATTGGTAAGGGAGCATAATGGTCACACCTAATTATTTACTTGGGTTCTCAGATGCAAATGGAAAGAGAACCCCTCTCTGCTGAATCCTTTACTGCTTGCCGCGCTTTCAAACCAGGGGGCGCTCCTAGAGGAGACCGGAAGGCTCAGAGACCTTGACCGTGTGTATGTGTCTCAGGGGTCACAAGCTCTAGTCACACGGAAGATGCGGGCTGCTTTTGAAGCTCTTCTCAGTGGCTCTCTGCAAAGTTTTAGGTCTCAACTCAGCTGCAAAATGAATGAACTGCTCATCTCACCAGCACAGAGCTCACATATGGGCCAAACTCCTTGCTCAGTTTTATGGGGCCAATACATCTGCAGAATCACTTACCCATCACTCTGCAGACGGAATGCATTATTTTGGAAAACTTTCTTTTCCCTCTTCCCCCCAAAAACTTTTATTTCCTGGTAGAAATGGTTTATCAACGTCTTTAAAAAACCGCTCAGCTCTTCTTAGCAACCCCTGATATCATAAAAGAATGGCAGTGCGAATGCAAATGAATTGGAGGGCATTAAAACACCCTCTTGCTTCGGCAGCTGAAGTGGAGAAGGGCTGAATGATGGATAGCACACGGCTTTCTGCTGAGCGATTTCGCTCTTTTTACTGCTGCCAATGGCTGATGTATTTCATCTTTTGTTTCCTTTACTGCCGCTTAAGCAACCGCCCTCAGGCTGGGGGTATGTCCCTGGGCACCCACTTCATCTGTCCCTCTGGGGACGGCTCCAGCCAGCTGTTTTGCACTTACTGCCTGGTTCATGGAAGGTACACTATGGCCCAGCTGGATGGGGCCCCAAGGGGGCACCCCTCCTATAATCACCGAGCTTAGTAGCGGAGACTACTGGAGGTGGAAACCCTCTGCACTCTCCTGAGGGGACACACATCCCCTTCTATTCCACTCATGTTTATTGAGGCCTGTTGTGTGCCAGGCTCTGTGCCAGGCACAGCGAGGATACCAAGAAGTGAAGGACACAGCCCTGCCTGCAGTGACCTCACCATCACGCTGGGCAGAAAACTCACCCCCAAGCAGTTATACACATGAACACACACACAGCAGAATCTTTCCACAGGTACTCACACTCATCTCCGTGTATAAGGACACACGCTCACACTCACCTACACACCAGTGCAACGCACGTGGAAACAGTCACCTACACATATCCAAGTACACACACCTGAGTGTGCCCAGAAACACACACAGTGAAGCCTACCAACTCTCAGACCTGTGTACAGTCACACACACGCACACACACACAGTGCGTGCTCCTTCACGCCCGCGTGTGAAAGTTAAACAATAAAACAAAACTATGTATGAACCGAAGCTGGAACAAGTGGGCAGGCAGGTGAGAAAGAATTCAGGGACGTTGCAGTGAAAATGACAATGCAGGAAATTGGCCTTCTAGACTCAGTTTAGTCTCTTACTACCAGCTGTGTGACCTTGCTCACGTCTCTTAATGTCTCTGAGCCTCAGTTTCCTTATTGGAAAATGAAGCTTTTCTGGATACAAGAGCCTATGATTTTGTGAAATCAGAAGTTCAGGAGTCAACATGTGCGGAAGTAATAACAGTAATAGTGGTAGTAATAAGGGTAACAGCTAATCTATTTTGAGTACGTACTATGTGCTATACCCTGTGTTAAGCACTGTGTATACGTTATCTCTTTTAATCTCTACAACAATCCAAAGAGATGAGTACCATTAGCTGTGCTTTACAGGAGAAAACCAGGGCTGAGAGAGGTGAAGTTACAAGCCCAGAGTCACAGAGCAAACAGGGATGGAGTCTGTATTTGAGCACAGACAGGCTGGATCCAGGGCTTGTCCTTCTTGCTCCGTTGACCATGTGCCAAGTTGGACTTGTGCTGGGCACTGGGGACCAGGAGATGAAGGACACACACTGCCTCCCCTCGAGAGGCCCACAGTCCAGTGGGGAGGCAGCCCTGTACTGGACACTCGGAGCGAGGTGTGTCACGTGCTGCTGGGGAGAAGGGGTTCCTGGGAGACCCACCTCTCTGTGCCTGTAATGACACTTGCTTGTGAGTCTCGGGAGTCAGGGCAGGTAGGTCTGACGGGGGGGGGGGGGGGATGTGCCATCATATGGGGTTTCTCTGGGTTGGGTGGGAACTGTGTCGAGATAATGAGCTTCAAGTCAAGCTTGAGAGGCTGGAGCTCTTCTGGGGTGTGTTGGATGTGTCTGTGTGTCTCGGGTTAGGACACACTGTGATGCCCTCTGTCCTGGCCTGGGCCTGGGCTGGAGCCTCCATGGCTTTGGGGGAATTAGGGAAAGAGCTTTTCGCCAGAGAATTGCAGCCCTGCACCAGGGCGGGTCCCAGGCTTGGAGATGGAGTGTGGGCTGGATTTCAGTTCCCTACTCATCCCTATGTGTGGTGACCCTGGGAAGGCCACAGGGAGAATGGCATGGAGTGAGGAGATCAAAGGTCCTCATAGGGCTTTTCCTTGCAAGGGGAGAAGGAAGGTTGTAGGGCCTTCTGTTAGTCTCTCAGGAGAGGGGCCCCCTTCACCCAGGGGTGGGAAGGAGACATGAAAGAAGAAGAGGGGGGATTGGATTTCCAAACCACCATATAGCTCCAATAATAAGAATAGCTGTTCACGATTGTACATCTAGGAGTGAGTGGCAGGGGTGGGATTTGCAGGCAGCTCTGAATCTAAAGGATAGTCACCTAACCATGACACTGTACTAGTAGGTCCTCAAATCTTCCTTGAGCACATACTGTGTGCTTGTGCGATGGCATGGGGCTGTAGGATAGAGGAAGTCAGGGGACCCTGAGACACTTGCTGACACAGAGTCTATGAGCTGATTGGGAAAGCATGCAGCAAACACACACGTGCACACGTGGAGTGAAGCAAAGGAGACTTACCTGATGGCTCTCTGTAGATACAAGCTGTTTCCCCTGGAAAGGTTGGTGTGACTTTCAGCTTTTCCTCCCTTGCATTTGGCCTCCATTTAGTCCAGGTTAGGGCTGTGCACTCCATGAAGGCAGGGCTCCTGGTCTCCAGGCTTTCAGTAACGATGTGTAGAATGAGTTAGTCCTTCCGGGCTGCAGACCTCCCCCCCCTGGGGCAAGCCACCCCCTCCTTTGTTTTTCTCCCTGTTTCTTAAGCATCCTTTTCAGGGAGGGTGGTCGAGGTCACCTCTGAGTGTCCTTGCGGAATCCTTTTCCCTTTCTTTCCATAGAAATCTCTTGTTCTCTGAAGGTTCTTCTTGATTGTGTTATGAGCCATAATGGTACCCAACTTTGTGTCACAGGGACCCAGGAGACAGGACCCGCCTCTCTCCCCTGAGCCACGTGAGTGGATTTGTTCTGTCTGTCTTGGTGCTCGGGTGGAGCCCTCAGGAAAGGAAGGCAGGCAGGGCTGCGTTTGGGTCTGGTCTTGGGTGGAACAGCTGGGTGCTCCCTGGCCAGACTCCGGGTGCTGGGATCTGGCCCTGGGGACCAGCTGAGTCCTGCCACACACTCAGGACAAAGCCTGCCCAGACAAGGGGCTTGTCAGGAGCACGCCTATCTCTTCTTCGAGTGGCCACGGCTAAACCTGTATCTCCGAGGTTCTCTCTGCCCTCATTTTTCTGGACCCTCTCTGATGCTGGGCAGAGCGGGTAGTTCCCCCTCCATAGGATCCATCACCTGTCCCTCAGCTTCCCACCTGATGATAACGAGGGCCAACCCTCAGTGATACAGCTCCTTCACCTCCCTGTTGCCACAGCCTTCTTGCCTTGTGGTCTCTTTCCTGCTGACCACTGCTCGTCCCCTCCAACGCAGATTCCCTATCATTGCCAGGCAGCCTGCTTCTTAAAAAGTTTATGGAGGTGGGATTCACATAACATACAACAAACCACTTAAAGAAACAATTCAGTGGCAGTTAGTACATTCACAATGTTGTGCAACCAGCACCTCCATCTACTTCCAAAACATTTCCATCACCCCAACAGGAAACCCCGGAAGCAACTTGGTTCCCATTCTCTCCTTCTCCCAGTCCCTGGAGACCAACAATTTGTGTTCTGTCTCAATGGATTTACTCCTTCTGGATATTTCATATAAATGGAGCCATGCAATATGTGACCTTTTGTGTCTGGCTTCTTTCTCTTAGCATAATATTTTCAAGGTTCATCCATGTTGTAGCACGTGTCAGTACTTCATTCCTTTCCATGGATGAATATAGTCCATCATATATAATATATCTTCATACATCACAATTTGCTTTTCCATTTTATCCATTGATGGACATTTGAGTTGTTCCCACCTTTTGGCTATTGTGAATAGCACTGCTATTTGTGTACAAGTATTTGTTTGAGTACCTGTTTTCAACCCTTTTGGGCATACACTGAGGAGGGGAATTGCTAAGTATATGTTTGATTTTCTGAGGAGCCGCCAAGCTGTTTTCCATTTTACACTCCCCTCCCACCAGCAATGTACGTGTGCCCTCTTTTCGAATGGACCTGACTTGTCCATCCCATCCAAAACCCGCCCGAAATTCCTCATTACTGACTATGGTGGTTTTCAAAGCCTGGCTGAGGAACTGGAAATTGAACTTGTAAAACTGACAAAAGAGTAAAGGTCCAGCTCAGGGTGACGCAGGGTCGAGGGGACGCAGCCCTGCTGCCAGCGTCCTCTCACTCCTCTCGGCCATCTCGGACCCTCTGAAAACCACGGGTATAGCACAGGCGCCTTATTCTATGGGAAACTGCAGCCAGAAGAGGGAGAGGGGCTTGGTTTAGGTCACACAATGAGTCTGTGGCAGAGGCACGACTGGAACCGAAATCTTCTGGCTCCCTATAAAGGGCTCACTTTTTTTTTTTTTTTTAAGAAAAAAATTACAAGTGATATTTGCTTGCAATAGTAAATGCAAACACTACAGGAATACAAAGTCAGAAGTGTAAGATTTTTCATCCTTATCTCCTACCCCACCCTCCAGAGACAATCAGTGTTAAAAGTTTGACATTTTTCTACATGTGCACACACACACACAAACACTCATACACACATTCACATACACACTCACCTATGTACACATACACACCCATGTGAGTTTTTGGTTGCTTTTTAGTTTTTGCAAAAATAGAATTGTACTAGACATACTGTTTTGTGATTTGCTTTTTCCTGTAGTTTTGGAAGTCTGGAAGAACCAAGCACTTCCCTTGGAGAGCTTTACAGTTGGAGTGACATACCATGGAGAAATGGAAGTCCTTCAAACACATTTTTGTGCTTGAAGAAGGGAACCTGGTCTACGGGACCCTGCAGGCTAGGACTGTGTTTATTTGGTGTGGGTGATATTACAGGTGGGGACCAGCTGAACAAAGCCATCCCCAAAGGTGACAAGTGAGCTGAGCTTGACAGAAGGGCTTGTTTCTGGGAGGTGGGTGGGATGGGCTGAGAGAGAAGGCCGAGCTGTGGAGGACCTTGAATGCTAAGGAGTGGAAAGGACAAGTTAGCCATTGGGCAGTGGGGAGCCACTGGAAGAGAAAAATGGAAGTGGTGCTTCTGGAAGACCGAAGATCAATGTCCATCGTGCATGCATGTGTTTGTGTGTGCATGTGGGTTTGTGTGCTTGTGTGAGCGCCTGCTTTAGAGATGGCAGCGTATTGTCTGGGCGTTTGGATGGCACTAGCGGGAAGGAGCCAGTGGGAGACGGCCCCCGTGATGGATGACGTGGGTAAACTATGAGAGTAGATCGAGAGATGACCTGGGGGAAGCCTCTGGACTGGTGTCCAGCTGGCAGCAGGGAAGAAGGAGACCCAGAGAGAAGTAAGAACTTGTCCTGGTGTAAGTGGGAGCAAGGGTGGGGCTACTGAGACACTGGAGGTCAGGACAGGGTGTGGATGTAGGTGGAGGGGAGTTAGGGACTCTGGATTTGTATGCCTCAAGTAGAGGTCACGGAATTGAGTCTCCAGGATTCTCAAAGGCGCAAGACCAAGACTGGCTGACTTGGGATGCCCTCAGCCTGCCTGCCCACTGTCTTGCCCCACTTTCTGTTTCCACCTTCTCTGCCCCCTAAGGAGGATTCTGTGAGTCAGGATTGGACGAGTAGAGAGATGAGACTGAAGGGGTGGTACAAGAGCCCGAGGCTCTAGCTGCAGGGTCAGTGTCAGCATTCTCGTTTGTTGTGGAAATGGAGGTGAGGGAGAAAGGAGAGAACAAAAAAGGTAGCCTCAAACATGTATATAATGAACTGCTGAGAGAGAAGCTGGGAGGGGGAGAGACAGGAGAGCTGAGAGAGCTGAGTGTAAGGGTAAGAATTTAAAGGTTTGCCGGATGTGAGGCTCTGGGGAAAGGTAGAGAAAAGAGGAAAGGGGTTTTTAAGAGTCTGCTTGATTTGAACTGGATCCCTTTTACAATGCTTTGAGAGATTTAAGTAAAAATTGGAGTTCCTTTTTAATTGCGTTTGGCGGCCAGACTGTGTTTCTCTCAATGCAGAACCAGGGCAAGACCAGGCCACAAGGGGCAGAAGAATTCATTCGGACTGCATAAGAAATGCTCTCCTCTCCCCTTCGTTATGTTTTGTTTCAGAAAATGGAATGCATGTGAAACTGATGTGTGCATTGTTAGTAAATTAATGATGGAATTTAGGATTAATGGTGTCAGAGATAACAGGAAACAGTAGCGTCTTGATTCAAGGACTAGAAACCCGCTCAAAGTAGCTCAGTCATTAAGGGAACTCGGCTGTAAGGATGTTGAGTGCTTCCTGGGGAGATGGAGCTGGTCCTCAGGAGATGGAGCTGGTCCTCAGGACAGGACGGGAGCTGCCAGCGAGAGCTCCTCCAGCACCTCTCTCTGCCTCTGCCCCTCTGCAGATCTTACATCTCTGTCTTGCTTTTTTTCCTTCCCTGAAGAACAGCCTCTGTGGCTTCTCTGGTCCACACGGCAGAGAACTTGGCTCCTGCTGCTCTGGAGATTATACGAAACACCTCAGAAGTAGCTGAACATCGCTCTGATCCAGCTCCAAGTTCTTTTTTTTTAGATTTTATGGGGAAGGGGAACAGGACTTTATTGGGGAACAGTGTGTACTTCCAAGGCCTTTTTTCCCCAAGTCATGTTGTTGTCCTTTCAATCTTAGTTGTGGAGGGCGCAGCTCAGCTCCAGGTCCAGTTGCCATTGCTAGTTGCAGGGGGCGCTGCCCACCATCCCTTGCGGGAGTCGAGGAATTGAACCGGCAACCTTGTGGTTGAGAGCCCACTGGCCCATGTGGGAATCGAACCAGCAGCCTTCGGAGTTAGGAGCATGGAGCTCTAACCGCCTGAGCCACTGGGCCGACCCCCCAACTTTAAGTTCTTGAAGAGCAATTCTGATTGGCCCTGGTGGGGTGAGGTCCCCACCCCCACCTTGGGCTGGCAGGGTGGAGGGTACAGGATCAGGGTTGCTGGAAGCCCAGCTGCAGCCTGTGGCAGTCGGTGTGTGTGTGTGTGCGTGCGGGAGGAGAGGAAACAGTTCCTAGAGATGGAGCCGGCTGGGGAGGCAATCCAGAAGCTGTTCTCAGCAGATCTCTCTCCTTTTGAGTGCTTAATTACTATACCATTCCAAGAATGACTATAAAAATCTGATTTTCCCTGCACTTCAAGACAGAGCTAAGTCCCCTGTGTTTCTTCTGTTGCTCCGAAGGGGACCTGGGAGGGAGGGGGAGCACAGAGCCCTTTCTCCTGCTCCAGCCCCGCAGCCCCGCCCTGCACCTGTCTCAGCGCCCCCCTGCTGGCCTGGGCCAATCCATCCTCCCAGCCCGGAGGGGTTGAAGCCTAGTATCCTTGGGCCCCTCTGAGTCCTCTTACCTTCCCTGGTGCTCCTGTGCTTGGTTCTGGCAAACGGCCCCCACTGGACCCCCACTGTGGGAACTTGCTGGGCCCTGAAGCTCGTCTAGGAAGGGCTTTGTTTCCACCATTCCCAGCCCCTTCTCAGTGACTAGATACTGAGACCAGGGCTCCAGGGGCCCTACTGATACCCCTCCCCCAGCTCCTTGTAGCCCTGGTTCTGGCACCATGACAGCTGGTCTCAGAGGGTCCAGGTGGGGTTGGCAGGGTTGACTATTCCATGGGCAAACCTGAGCATGTGCTTAGGGCAGAACAAAGGGTGAAACCTGCAGCTCCAATGATCCTCTTCCAGAATTTTGCAATCTGAAAACCTGGAAAGCAGATATTTTAATTTTAAAAAGTGTGATACTAATAACCTTGAATAGGCTTTCACTCCGTGACAGGTTTTGTTCTAAGTACAGCAGGTCTTCAAATAGCGTTATGACGTTGATGAAATTCTGTAGGAGCTTAACTCTTGTTTATATCAAGTAGCCTATGGTAAAATTGGTTTCCTTATAACACTGTTTTGCTTCAAGCTGCAGCACCTACCCACATTAAGTGAGGACCTAGTGTGTATTACCCCCTTAATCTTCACAACCACTTTAAGGAGTGGTCATCACCTCCATTCAAAGATGAGGAAACCGAGACACAGAGAATTCAAGTCACTTGCCCAAAGTCAGGCTTTAAAACCCTAACTACTACATATACTGCCTTTGCCATTTTTGTACATTTTGTGTCATTTCCAAAAATCAAAATTTATTTTGAATTTTATAGTGGGAGAGGGGGATGGCACTAAAATCTTTTCATTTTCTAGGGCATCTGAAGATTTAATCCCACCTTGACCTTATTTGCTTTCAGCTGATCTGCTTATTTTGGTTAGAGGGGCTCCACTCATCTAGAACTTTCCTGGAACAAAGCTCTGGCCAAGGTTCCACCCCCTTCTGCCTGAGGCCTTTGGTTGGTTATTTCCGGTGGGGCTGACAGCGCTTGCTTCACTGAGACAGGCATGGGGAGCTCCTGTGTCGACAGGTGGGTGGTGGTGGACACGCGGGTCTGAGCCCCTCTTCCCAGCCCTCTCTTGCTGGAGAGATAGCCAGCCCGGGTCCTGAGCTACACAAGTCCTCACACCCTGCTCCTGCCCCTTGCTGGCTCCCACAGCCCTCCCACAGCCACAGGCTGGTGGCAGATGGCTCAGTCTCTCCATCACAGAGCCCACTCTGAGGAAGCCCAACACCTCAAAAGCAGATTTGACTCCAGGCTTTGGCGAGGTGTCTGCAGGAGGGGCGCTAGCAGGTGGTGTCTGCAGGAGCTTCAGTGTGTTTATTAAACACCTCCAGAGCCAGCTGCTTGCAAGGCCTCCTGTAGGGAAGTGCTGAGGCCAGGAGGACAGAGGTGGGTCAAGACTGCCCCAATCCAGCAGGATGTTCCTGGAAAGCCTTCCCTAGCCTCAGCTTCTCACCTGAGCAATGGGGACAGTTATCCCTGATGAAGTGGAAAGGGCGAGAACTGTAGCTGGTAACAATAATAATGGTAATGAAGATGATAATACCTAAAACTTACCGAATGCTGGCCACTAGTAAACTCTTAGTGCTAAGAGCTGTACGTGTATTAGTCACTCAAAAATATTTATTGAGTGTCTACACAATGTCAGGCACTGTTTGAAGTATTTGAGATAACACTACCACCAAACAACATGATGGTTACTATAAGCCAGCACCACTCTAAGCACTTTATGTATATATTATTTAATTCTCACAACAACCCTGAAGGTAAGTGCTATCATTATCTACATTTTACAGGTGTCAAAAACTGAGACAGAGAGAGCTTAAGTAATTTACTCAAGGTCACACAGCGATTAAGTGGTGGAGCCAGGATTTGAATTCGGCAAGTTTATTTTGTTTTCTTTTTTAAATTACATATGTATATTATATATATAATACATATGTTATATATATATTATATATATGTTTTTTTTTTCCATTTGTTTTCTTTTTTGAACTAGGCAAGTCAGTAGGTTTAGTTCTGGAGTCTGTGCTCTCAAACCTCACAAGCTCTACCTGTGAATAAAGCTGCCTTCAAGGATCTGATAGCCAGTGTGGGTGGACGTATGCTTTCAACAATTTATGTATATATATTTATGCATATATATTTTATGTATATATATTTTATGTATATAATTTATATATATATGTTTTTTTTTCAGTTTGAAATGTGGTGAAGGAAATAAATTAATTCATACACTAGGCTAGCGATTAACCTAGAGAGAGAGATTTGAGATAATGTGATCAGAACATTCAGTCTTCATCAGAACTTTATGGTGGGTTAGTTTGCTATCCCATTTTCCAGATGAGTATGGAAAGACTTGGAGAGAGTAAATGTGGAACCAGAGAGGGGCTGAACAGGGACCCAAATTCAGGGAACCGGCCTCTAATACCAGAACTCTGCTCTGAGGCTCTCTGTGCTATGGTTTGGCCCTGGGGGAGGGCTTTTTGCTAATTATAGGGCTTGGGCTGGGTGGGGTCTTTGGGTCTGTCCTGCAGCGTCTTACCTTGCTCTTTGTTCTGAGGCATCAAGAGCAAATTGTGCCCCTCTTGTGTCCCTTATTGTCATCCTGCAGGGTCTGGTGTGTGTGCGCGTGTGCCTGTGCGTGCCTGCACTTGCCATGTGGGATTGTGTGTCTGCCTCCCCTCCCTGCAGCCTCGTTCTCACACAGACCATTTTCACCTTTTATTAGGTCATTTCATAATTGATTGAAATGTCCCAGGTACAGTTCTCTTAACTCCAGGGTGATTATGACAATTATGATGATTATCAAGGAGAGAGAGAGAGAAAGAGCGTGCGAGCAGAGGAGAGAGAAAGGGGGCTGGGGGCTGGGAATCGATGAGCGTGCTTTCATTAAGCGACATTGTGTGAGATTGTTCGCCTTCAAAAGGCAGCTGTGAAAAGGAGAGAGTAGCTTTAAAAAAAAGACCCATTATGCAAGCGGTGCGGGGTGCATGGTGCTGGCAGGAGACCAGGGGGTGTAATTAGGGCAGTGACAGGCGGAATTACATGGTGTCTGGCAGTGTTGCCATCTCTCATTTGGCGGGGAGGAGTGGATAGAGTAAGTCACAGGTAAATGGCTGGGAAGTTCTGGACCCTTGCTGGGAGCTACTGGGTCTTTTGGTGAGCCAGGGTGACTTGGGACCAGGCAGAAGGGTTGGGGAGTGTGGGGCTGCCAGAGTGAATTATTTCTACAGCAGGGAGGGGTCCCTTATTTTTGGAAGTCTTTTATAATGGCTTGATGCCCCTTCGGGCTTTTCGCGCATTCCCACCCCAACAGCAAGTTGGCAAAGGAAAGCCAATTGTGTGGAACAGAGGATGCAGATAAAGAATTTCCAGCCTCCTCTACTCAGAAGGTCTCTGGCTGTTCCACAAGGAGGGAGAGCTGCAGCCTTCTGCCGGCCTGCCAGTTCCTGTGGGTGGGCAGGTGCTTATCGGCAGGGTTTTCTCTAGGCACCATCCAAACCCCTGGGATGGGATTAAATGGTATCTGCAGGGCAGGTGGAAAGGCCTGATGCCCCAAACCCTTCCTACCTGCAAAACACCAGGGGTCCACAGTCTCCCTTCTTTTTCATTCCAACAATGGCTTCCCTCTAGAGCACTCTTAACCTGGGGTCCTCCAGCCTCTGCTTGCACACCCCCAGGTGGGGGAACTTACTTCTTAGAGAGGCTCTGAGACTCGACTATCTGGGTTTACATCCTGTTCATTACCAATGTGGCCTTGGGCAAGTTCTGTCACCTCTTTGTGCCAGTTTTCCCAACTGTGACATGAGAATAATCGTCCTTATGCTGCTGGATTAAATGAGATACTTGACGTAAAGGATGTAGCCATTATAGACGTTCTTCAGGCACAGCCCAGGATTACTTTCTTGGAAGATAGTCCTGTTCTTGTAGGGAGCTGAAATCTGGCAGTTTATCTACTGATCCCAGCTCTGCCTCCTGGGGCCAAACAGTTCACCCTTCCTTCCTTCCTTCCTTCCTTCCTTCCTTCCTTCCTTCCTTCCTTCCTTCCTTCCTTCCTTCCTTCCTTCCTTCCATTTGCGTGCTCACAGGGTGCCAGGCATTATGCTGGGCAGGAGACATGTTTGTGCAGAGAGTGAATATGGAATTCCTGGTCCCCAGAGCTTATGCTTCTCTGGGGTCTGGTCACTTTTCCATCATAGGCACTCTGGTCTGTACATGCCCAGCAGGGAGGGGCCAGACCTGGCCACAACGCTCAGGTGCCACCTGGCCTGAGAACAAATGGGGAGGCATGGGGTGTTTAGGGGAGGAGGGGCAGCCAGGGCCCTAGGCTTGGCCTTTGTCCTACCTCTGAGAACAGCCAGGAGAGGGGTCTGCAACACCTCACCTACCCCAGGAACCCAGGCAGCCAGAAGTGGGCTGTTGGCCAAGGAAGAAGCCAAATGGCCAAGCTCCTGGTTTTGATGCTGGGAACATTCGCGCTCCAAGCATCCCACTGCCCACGAGTAAGGCACCAGTGCTGCCCACCAGGAAGGACTTCACGTTATTATTACTTTTTTTTTTTTTTTAACTCTAACAAGGAAAATCGGAATCTCTGTTTCCTGGAACTCCTTGCGCTGTTGTTTAGATAAGTTGAAATGAGCTGTGATTAAGCTAATTTTGAGGTAATTAACTTGGGGGAAGGAATTCTTCACTTCTTAAAATTCTAAGTGACTGTTCATTATAAGAGGGAGCACTCGCGAAGGAGCCACGCGGCTTTTAGGAGCCCCGCTTAATTAAAACATAAGGAACTCAGCCACAGAAGAAGAGTTTACCATCGTTAATGAAAAATGAATATTCTTTATCTAATTACACAGCATAATTAATTGCAGTCTCCAACCGCAGAGGCAGAGGGGGCAGGGGAAGCCACAGGCAGGCAGAGTCTCCCATTCTCACACACCCCAGCCAGGGTTCAAGCCTGACTCTAGGACCCTCTTAAAGTGTCCTCAGAGCCTGGGGAGACCCCAACCCAGGGAGACCCCAACCCTGGGTGCCGAAGGGCCAGGCAGACAGGAGACTCCTCAGAGCAGCGGGAGTCAGTGCCTGCCTGTTCCCAGCGGGTCTCTTTGGTGGCAGTTTGAGCCCACGTTAGCCATCCTGGGTCCTGTCATTCACTTTTAGATTCAATACATTTATCGAGTACCTACTATGTGCTAGACTGTGAATAAAATGGACCTCAGCCCTGCTCTGAGGAAGCACATAGGTTTGAATCCTGGCTCTGCTACTTACTAGTTGTGATATTGGGCAAGTGCCTCAGTTTTCTCATTGGTTAAATGGGATTAACAATAGCATTTATCTCATAGAGTTGTTATGAGGATTAAGTGAGTTAATAAAACATATAGAATGGTGCCTGGCACATACACGTGCTTTGTAATAAGTATTTGTTATATAAATAAATAAGAACAAGTGAGAATGGGTGCCATGAGAACAGGAGGTAACAAGACCATAACACGATGAGGGCTGGTTTTAGACTGTGTTCAGATGCGTGGCCACCCTTCCTTGCCTCTCCCCCCACCACCCCCAGCTTCACTGTTTCCACCAGGTCCTGAGGCGTGTTCTGCTGTCTTCACCTTCCTCTCATCCTCCTGGGGGCTTCCTAGGTCACCAGCACACTCTTTGGTTTGCCCTCTGAGTGCCCCTAGAACATTTCGCCCAGGCACAGAGTTCTGTCAAGACACCCGCTATCTACAGGTGAGGCGATCCCAGAATATATATAAGAAGACATCTTGGAGATGCTTCCATCCAACCCATTTTACCGATGAGGAGACTGAGGCCAAGGAGAGAGTGAGGTGGGTGAGTGGTGGGGCTGGACACCAGGCTCTGCTCCCGTCCCAAGGTCAGCTAACATCTGTCTTCTCTGAGCCGCCTGGGTTGTCAGTCCCCCTGAGTCCACACTAGCCCCAGGATCCTTTTGTCTGGTGCCCTGAGGAATTTGTATTGTCTCTCGGTTCACATTCCAGTCTGAGCTCTGGCTCAAGATGATTTACCAGAAGTTCATTTCCTTCCTGATTCCCTGTCTCTTTTCACTTCTTCCTCTCTTCTTCTGACTTGCACAGAGGAAGCTCCTGGGGTTACAAGGACACATAAGACCCTGTCCCCTTCTGTGTAGGGGCATCTAATCTAGTCCCATTCTCTGCATCCCTTGGGACGAGATTCCCTGCCCCACACCTGACTCACCTTTGGTTAATCCAATTTTGTGGTGGAACAATGGCGTTGCTTTTGCCTTTCACAGTCATTTGTGGGCTCTGTCTCAAGGCAACCCAATCGCAGACCAGAGAAACAGTGGGGGTTGCTTGGGGAGGCCAGTCACCAGGGAGTCCACCTGTCTCCAGGCAGGACGCCTTCTAACCCTGCACGCTGGTTGCTCCTTCCTGCACCAGCTACCCTGAAGTGACAGTGATGGAGGCCACTGCCTTCAGAGGAGGCCATCTCTGGGCCTACCAGACCACTGCTTGGGGGTTTTGCTCACTTGTCCCCCTATCTGGTAGGGCAAGTGTCTGGCAGGGCAGCTGTGATGGCGTAAAGATGAGCAGGAGGCTTCTACCTGAGTGAAGCTGACCACATTCTGGATACGGCTTTTATTTAATCTCTGAAGTGTTTTGACATTGTCTTTGGAGCAGAGGGAGAAGTGGCTCCGGGGAGGGGCCAGGTGACAAGAGAAAAAAGAGAGAGCATGTGTCAGGTGGGGACTTAGGGAGATAAACAGATGATAGCTCTGGAGAAGAGGCGATGGGAAAATATTGTTGGCTGTCCCCAGGAACCCACTGCTCCAAAAGGAACTTGGAATGGCCCCAGGGTTTTTGAAAGTTCTTTGTTCCTTTCTTTCTGGGGGAGCCAGAGCCTTCCCAGTAATGAGTCTCTGGGACCAGGTCTCAGATGGGTCAGGCGGGGACAGGAGGAGTGAGTACACTAGTGGATGTTATGCAGAAACAGTGTCAGGAGGGGACATCTCCACGGCTCCCATGCGTTGTTCCCTGCACAAGCAGCCTCCCCAGGGGCTGGGCACCTTCCTGGCACGATGCTCCTGCAGCCCCGTCTCTTCCCCACTTTTATGTCCCAGTTATGGCAGAAGATGCATGAATTTATTTCACCAAAGCTAACCTGCAGCAAAGGCATTATGTTGACTGGAAGAAGAAGCTTCCTGGGCAGGAGAGATGGGAGTCCCTCGTTCCTAGTTCCCAGAGACTCCAGCCTCTTCTGAACTGGCTGCAGCCAGACACTGGGGCTGAAGCAACCTCTCTCGTTCCCCGACAGCTCTAGTGTCTCCTTAATTTGATGATTCTTGAGATGGTGGGAAGCTCTTAGCACCCTTCTCACAAGGGCGGGTTTGAGTGAAACCAAATCAACTTCTAACATCGTTTCAATCACCGATCTGAAAGGAGAGATTTAACTCTGTGGTCAGGAAGATGGGATTTAATCAATGTTCATCCAAAAGAGCAAATGCTTCTTAAAAAAATTACTTTTCCTGTTATTAAATAATAGCAACATTCCCCATCTCCCAGGGAGACCCAGGTTGCATTTTGAGAAGAGGCACAGGATGCATTAGAATGCTGTGATTTATCTTGGCAATTTTGTTTGGATCCATTTTGTGGCTCTCTTGGCAAACAGGACATGTGGCATTTGACTTTCTTCAGGGCTTTTGCAATTGCTGGTGGCAGGACTGGGGTGGAAGGGGGATGCTGGTCAGGCACTAAGGTAGCTTTAATGAAACAGGTCCAGTCACTCTGGACTGACTGTGGGATTCTCCCCTTGGGAGACACAGCCTGGCTTTGGAGTTGGTCAGAACGGGTCTGACTCCTGGCTCCCCAGGTTCCTGGCTGTGTGGCCTAAGACAAGTCACTTTGCCCCCATGATCCTCAGTTACTAGAATCGTCAGATGGGAGAATACCACTATCTGGTAAGGATGCTGTGAGGAATAAATGGGAGTCGCTGGCTCCTAATAGGTGCTCAGCTGATTTGAGTTCCCGTTTTGGGAGGTTGTGGATACACGTTTGTTTTTATGTATTGAACGCCTGGTGCAGAGAAGGCACTTTCTAATTAGTTGACTAAATGGAATTCTGGTATCAAAGAAATTCGTTTAGTTCTGAAATTTTAATTCCTTACATTAGAGATGTGAATTGTGAGTTTAAGTAATTCATATGATGACACACATACCTTTGCTTAGGCCAGGGGCCAGCAAACTACTGCCCCAAAGCCAAATCTGCCTGTTTTTGTAAGTAATATTTTATTGGAACACAGCCATGCCCATTCTTTCACACATCTTCTGTGGCTGCTTTCACGCTACAACAACAGCTGAGAACTTGTGGCAGGTACTCTAAGGCCCTCAGAGCCTAAAATATTTACTATCTTGTCCTTTACAGGAAAAAATTTGCTGACCTCTGGCTTAGGCCAGTGGTTCTGAAACTTTAGCCTGCAGCGGAATCATCTAAAGAGCTTGGAAAACACAGATTACCAGGCCCCACCCCTAGAGATCCTGGTTTAATAGGTTCGTGTCCAGGGGCTAAGGTCCCAGGGGATGATGATGCTGTGACCCACTGGCTTAGGCTGTTTCTTATGCTTTTCTCCCATTTGCTTTTTAAATTCCAACTCTCCTTCAAAGGTCAGCTCAAATGCAACTGCAACGATGCTTTCATTTATTCATTTATGTGTAAAATGAACACCTATTAAGTGCCAGTCACTGTGTAAAGCCTTGGGGATACCATTTGGTGAACAGAACAGACACATTGTCTTTCCTCCTGGAGCTTACACTCTGGTGGGAATGCAGACAATGAACAATTAAACACCCCAATATAACTATGACTTGTGAAGGGTGTGATGAAAGGCAGCACAGATATCCGTGGACTCTATTTGGGAGTTATGAAAGGTCTCTGTAAAGAAGTGACATTTAAGGGGAGATTAGGAAGATGAAAGAAAGCCATCTTGCCAAGAGTGAGGAAACGACTTTCAGGCAGAGAGAAAAACTCTGTAAAGGCCCTGGAATAGGAAAGAGTTTGCTGCATTTGAGGGAGTGAAAAAAGGCCAGTGTGGTTGGAATGAAGAAAGGGAAGAGTAACACGCTGTGAGTTGAATCTGGAGATGCAGATAGATAATAGATGGCACTTTGCGCTATTGGCCCCCATTCTTAACCCCTCACTTGACTCACACACTTGCCATGGCTCGTTGTGGGTGGAGCATTCTTCCTGCCCCTTGCCTTTGGGCTTGGCCATGTGATTTGCATAAGCCAATGATATTTGTCCAGACGTTCCAAGCCCAGGCCTTGAGAAGGATTGTATATTTCGCTTGCTCTCTTACAACTTGCCATCATCATGAGAAAAACATGTTCAGCCTGACCTTCTGGTTCAAAGACACACGGAACAGAGAAGGCCTAAGTCATCTGAGCCAGCTGACCCACAAACAGGTGCTAATATATTACTGATGTTTTAGCCCACTCTGTTTTGAGGAGGTTTGTTACGTAGCAGTAGCTGACTAATACAACCATGTCAAGAAATCTGAGTTTTATTCTGAGTACAATTGAATGTCATTGAAAGTTTTTAACTAGAAGAGTGGCATGATCTGATTTATGATTTTAAATGATCTCGCTGGCTGTTGTGAGAAGGGTGAGGTGTATGGAGGGAGCAGGAGATGGTGCATAGACTCTGAATCCAGCACCGTGCTCAGCATAGGCGCTGGCAGGAACTGTTGTCCAGCTTTCCCCACAGTGGAATGAATCTCACCCATCCCTATGCTCTCTACATGTTCTTTGGGACCTTTTTACTTGTGACTTGGCAATAACTGTGCTCATTATACTCCTACCATGAGGTTGTGGAATTCTTGAGGGCAGGGCCCTGGTCTGACCCTTCTGTATGTATCCTGGACCCCTGGACGTTGCGTAGGCTCAGCTCAGAGCAGAAGTCAATAACTGCCCTAAAATGAATTAATATCGACGCTCTTTCCACGGCTGCTACAAGTTGGATTTTCACTTCAGTGGTCTCTAATGGATCCACACATTTAAGTGACTTCTACCAGGTCATGGGGTAGCTTCCTTTAAAACCTCATCAGCAAACAGGAATTGCTTGAGTGGTTCCCCTTTAGTCCAAAGACGTGTGGAGGTAGGCATTGTGGAGAGAGCGCTCTGAGCTGATAGCAAGGAGTGACTCTCCTACCAAGGTCTGAGGATCTTGGAAAGGAAACCGGCTTGGCCTATTTACAAACCTTTACTAAGAAGCTCACAGGAGTGCACCCACCATCCTGGGGACACCTGTTCTGTGTGGGTGTTTGCTAACATACTTTAGCTTCAAAATCTCTAGGAAAAAAAAGTAGTCCATATATACACACTCTAAATAAGAAAACCCATTTTCTTTGATTAATTCTGACCACCCTGCTTCTCACAGTATTTACTCAAGAAGCTCAGAGTATTTAACCAAAAGGTTTCATCATTTATACTAGGATTATATCCCAAAGGAACAAACCGAAAATGGGGATAGACTCTGGATCCTTTTGTCCCTGGAAATTTTACAAAAAGACAAAAGCTCTAATGTGTTAGCTGGTCAGCTCAAAGGCAGACATTCCCTAGGTAGACTCTGTTTACCTGCCTGTTTCAGAAATGGAATTTGAACCAATTTATTAGTTCAGCTCTGTGTATCAGAATTTACTGAGCACCTAATATTCACCCCTTCCTAGACTAGCAGTAATAGGGACAAAGATTTCAAAAAGCAGTTCTTGCCTTAACAATATTACCTTGGGAATGAGGTAAGATTATTCTTTAGAGCAACTATTTGATTAGTCAGTTTCTTTGACTAGATTGCGCAGGGACCAGGTCTGTTTTTTCTACAGTGTGGTATTACCAACACATAATGCTGTGTCTGACAGCACATAGTAGGTGCTCACGAAAATTTGTTATAATCAAGGTATAATTTACATATAGTGAAATGCACACATCTTTTGGGTACGTTCTGACGAGTTTTGATAAATGTGTCTTCCCATGTAGCCAGGATCTATAGCAGGGCTGTTTCATAGCAATGTAATGGGAGCCACGTAGGTCATTTCACATTTTCTAGGAGCCTTATTAAAAAAGTAAAAAGAGACAGGTGAAATGAACTTTAATAATATATTTACATAACCCAGTATGTCCAAGATATTATCATTTCACTATGTAATCAATATAAAAATTCATTAATGAGAAATTGTACGATATTTTGCTCGCCCCAAGTCTTTGAAAACCAGGGTATATTTTATACTTACAGCCCATTTCAATTCAAATGACCGTATTTCAAGTGCTCAACAGCCACATGTTACATGGCTAGTGGCCTCTCTGTTGAGCACAGACCAGGACATTTTCATCACCCCAGAAAATTCCCCTGTTCTGCCTGTCCCTTTCCACTCAGTGCCCTTGTCCCCAGAGGCAGCCACTGTTCTGATTTCTATCAGCAAAGATTAGGCTTGCCTGTTCTAGGGCTATGTATAAAGGGACTCAAACCTTGTGTGCTCTCATGTTTGGTTTCTTTTACTCCGCGTGCTATTTTTCAGGTCCGTGTTGTTGTATGTACGAGTGATTTGTTCCTTTTTACTGCTGAGTGATATGCCATTGTATGCATATGCCATGTGTATTTATTCACCATTGATCAACATTTGGTTTTGAATAAATGTCCATGTGACAAGGCAAGGTACACCAGGAGCCCCCCCAACAGAACAAAATGTTCTGAGGAGTCAGGGTGGCAGGATGACAACAGTTCAGGAGGAAGGCCTTAGGGCAGTGGCATGGAAAAGAGGCATTTGAATTGGACTTAGTAGGATACTTAGAGTTTTGAAGGGGGGAAAGGGAGGCCAGGAGGCCTTCCAGGGGGAGGCAATGCCCGAGGCAAAGGCCTGGAGGTGGGTGGTCAGGGCTGAGCTTGGGGAATGAAAGCCTACAGGAGTGAAGGTGCTCTGGGGCCAGATTTGGAGGGTTTTGAATGCCCCTGGGAGGAGCCTGTGGTCAGTAGCTACTTTGCGAGCCAGAGCACGACCAGAAGTCTGAAAGATCTTCCTAGAAGAGGAGACATTTGGTACAGGCCTTGAAGGAGGATCTTTTCCACTCCTTCCCTCATGCACTCTACACCTCTGAGCATCCCCCACCCTCCTGCACCTGCCTGTCTCCTTGTCTTCATCTGGACTCTTCCCTCTATTTGATTTTTTTAAAAAAAGATTTTATTGGGGAAGAGGAACAGGACTTTATTAGGGAACAGTGTGTACTTCCAGGACTTTTTTCCAAGTCAAGTTGTTGTCCTTTCAGTCTTAGTTGTGGAGGGCGCAGCTCAGCTCCAGGTCCAGTTGCCATTACTAGTTGCAGGGGGCGCAGCCCACCATCCCTTGTGGGAATCAAACCAGCAACCTTGTGGTTGAGAGGACGTGCTCCAACCAACTGAGCCATCCAGGAGCTCAGCGGCAGCTCAGCTCAAGGTGCCTGTTCAATCTTAGTTGCAGGGGGCGCTGCCTACCATCCCTTGCGGGTCTTGAGGAGTTGAACTGGCAACCTTGTGGTTGAGAGCCCACTGGCTCATATGGGAATTGAACCTGCAGCCTTCGGAGTTAGGAGCATGGAGCTCTAACCGCCTGAGCCACCGGGCCAGCCCTCTTCCCTCTATTTGGACGATCCTCCCCGCTCCCGCTTTAAGCCTCTCCCAGCGAGAAAGTTTCCTGTCACTTCCCCAGCCCTCATCCCCACAACATCGCTTCCTCCCAGTCAATCCCCATGTTAATGTTTCTCCATCATGGCCTCCCATTAACCAGCAGCTGCATTTATGTGGCCCATACATCAACCCAAGCCTGTCTCTGGTGAAAAGGTGTGCCATGCCACAGGGGCCATTCATCAAACCTGCCCAGTTGCTGAAGGCTTCCTGGGCTTCAGGAGCATTAGGCTAGGGCTGTCACAAATACCCTAGTTTCACCCTGTCTCTGCGGGGAGGGGTCTCCAAGTCTCTGGCCTTGAGAAATGGCCGGGATGTTCCCTCACTCAAGCGATGATGTCACTGTAGACAGACTATGCAACTTAGGTAGGGAGAAGCTATGGGTCACACTATCAAATCTGATTAAAATTCATCTTCAATCAATCTTGTTGATGTATTGGTTGCTGAACTAGAAGCCTGAATATATCTGTTCTCATTTACTTTTCACACCAACCCAGTGAGGTTCAGAATAGTTGTCCCTGCTTCAGGAATTAAGAAAGGGCGCTTTAACTTGCTCAGGGCTCCTTCCACTTCAGAAAAGTGACAGAACCAGGGTCTGGAACCCAGGTCGGATTCAAACTCAGTGCTCGCTCCACAAAGCCAGGGGCCTGGTGAGTGGCTTAGTGGTATGGCTCTTGGCTTCTCTCTTCCTTTCACGTCCCCCTCCCAGAGCCTTCCCAGAGGGTGGCTTATTTCTTGGAAGGCAGCTATGCTCACCACTATACCACCAACGCTCACAAGTGGCTTATTTCTTTAAGCTGCAGAAGACGAAAAAGAAAAAGGGAAATGGTGAAATGAATGTATTACCAAGTTAGAAACATTGGAGTGAAGAATTGATCCCTAAGGCTAAGTAATTTCCCTCTTTCGTGCAAAATATAAATAAATCTGTGTGGCTTCTGCTGAGTGATGACCTGGGCCTCCGGCTGGATTTCGTAACATGAAATGCCCTTCAGAGCCTCGGCCTCCTCTCCTTGACCTCACCAATGAGCTGTTCTAAATAGCTCTTGTGTTCGCCCCAAAGTGGGGATGTTGGCAGCTCCTGCGTCTTGCCAGCTCCACTTAGGCAGACTTGGGGACGTCTCGCAGAGCCTTTCTACTGCTTAGCTCAACCGTAGCAGGTGTGGCCTGGAACTGCTGATTTTCAGAACCATAAATAGACAGGCTTAATTATTATTATTACTATTTGTTTCTCTAGGCTAAAGGGGAGGAGGTAGGAGGGGGGTTGTTGGTGTCTCAGGTGTGTGATTATGTAACACAGATCACTCCTCTTCCCTAAGGGTTTCATCTAATTTCTGGGAAGAGAAGGCTGGGGTGGCGTGTCCTAAATTAATCATGAGGTATGGGTGGGGAGGGGTGGGGGCAGCTTGAGTCACCCTGCTCTCGCCGTGGTTTAATTTTAGCATGTTTCCCTGGGGTAGCCCTTCTTCCAAGCCTCTACCTAGTCTTAGGTAAGAACCTGGAAAGAAAGAGCGGGAGTGTTGGCTGGCAGACGCTGCTCCCTCCCGGGCTGGCGTGGAGACAGCACGCTGGCGTCTGTGTCCTGCTGTTGTCAAGTGGGGTCCTCTGGGCTTGGATCTCAGGAGATGATTTTATAAAGTGCAGGAGTTTTCCAGAAGACAGATGGCCTGGCCTTGTTGGGTGGGTTTTCCATCTTTGAAGGGTGCAGAAGTGCAGACAGACTCTACGGGGTTAAGGAACCTAGGACTCGAGGGAGAGGGTGGAGTTGGCCTCAAGTAGCTTCCTGTTTCTTGATGTGGGATTGTGACTAAAAGAGCAGGAGCTGCCAGGGCATGTGTTAGAGGCAGGCAGGGGACATAGAGTGACTCTTAGCCTTAGTTTATTCTTTAAGACAAAATCTTTGCAATTTTTGTCTTCAGCACCCCTAAGACTGACCACCTTCAGGGAAGGGAGGCAGCTCAGCTCATCACATAGATTCTGCCTGTGGCTTTGATCTTCTGCCTCCACTGGGAGTGAACACTGATTTTAAACATGGAGGGTCTGCCCAGGTGGGACCCACAAATCCCTTCCCTATGCTGTTAGCAGGAGTTCAGGGGGATCCTGGGGCTGATGGAGTCTTGGGGTTGGGTCATAGACCCTAAGTGATTTGCCTGTGTAGTGGCCTCTGCCCCTCTGTTCTCTGAGCCTCATAGATGCCTTATAACCGTACCCCTATCTCTCCTAGTCGTGAGCTTATTGCTGCTTAAAACTAAAGAGGGCCTTGACAAGGGCAGAAATTGGTACTAGGGGATGGGATGTTGAAATGACTTGCACTGGGCATATACCATACTTGCTGGTCTCCCCGCATTGGACCCACTGTCCCATGTTTGAGAAGTCTTCCAGCTTCTGAGTCTTGATGGGAACCAGCAGCCTCAGCAGAGAATCTGGAAACTCACTTTCTCAGCTTCCCTTGCTGTCCAGGGCATGGGCTCAGGACCAATCAGATACATCCCTCCTGGACTTTGACCAGGGAGTAAAAAAGCAGGGCTCTGCAGACTCCATTCCAGTGAGGGGCTAGCAACAGTGAGAACTGTGTCTACTTTCTGGAGACGTGAGTGGTGAAAGTTCCAGGAGCAGCATGTGGGAAATATGTAAAAAAAAGCAGCATGTGTGGAGTGGAGAGCAGTGGGGCTCTGCTCTGTGTCCAGGGATGAAGTGATAAGGGTCTGGTTTGCTGCAGTGAAGCGCCCACAAAGGTCTCCCTAGGGACCCCGATGTGCACCCACCGTGTGGTGGCCCTGGAGACTATATGAAGAAAGGAGTGGCTGGTTACTCCTTTTGACTTTAAGGAAAACACAGCAGGAAAGAGATGAGGTCTGCTCTTAGTTTTCTGCAAGATAAGGGGGGAAAAACAACAACCCGCCCCCCAAAAAATCCCCAAAAAACCAAGTCATGTAATTCTGCTGTAGAAAGCCTTTTCTGCCAGCTGCTTGTTCTCTGAGATCCCTGAAGGCCAGCTCCAAAAGTGACCGTAGATTACCAAGTGGCAGCTTTGGCCAAGTTCTTCACTGGGCTGTGTTCTCATGGTCACGTCCCAGGGGATCTTCCACCTCCTGCTTCTTTGAAGTTCTTCCAATGCAGGGTCCCTATAGGACATAGATGAGCTCTCCCTCCATGGTGTGTGTATATGGGTGTATGGTGTGTGGGACTCAGCCCAATGTGGGTCTCTGCCAATATGCAAGAACAGATTAAGGCTTCTAGCTGTTCTCGGGTTAAAATTCAAACTCTGTATGACCCATGAAACTCTGCAAGTTTGGCCACCACCCACTTCTCCTGCCTCAAGTCTGGCTACAACTGGCTTTCTTTCAGCCATGCTGGCCTTTCTTGCAGGTCTTCAGAAGCAGTTAGCTTTTGTCTCTGATTCTTCATACCTATTTTCCTGTTATCTGGCATATTCTTTCCATCCTTTCAAAGGAGAAATTCCGGGACTTTCTCCATTCTTAAGACCAACCTCTGCACAAAATCCAGTTTGTCTTTCTGAACCCAATTCTCTGATTGTGGTTTACCAACATAGAGCAGAACAGGTCTATCAACTCCTTCTGTGTGGATGTTATACCTCTATTAATGCAACCTCTGAGCACTAAATTATTTTTGGTAGCTGATTCATGGCATTGACTTATAGCTCTCTAATGTCCCTGGAGCTGTCCCCTCTTTCAAGGGCTATAAATTCAAGTCTGCTTATGTGCAGCTGGTCTCTGGAAACAGATGGATCTGGCTTCAAGGCTGTCCCCATCCTGCTTGCTCTTCTCTTAGGCCCTTTTAGCCTTTCACACACAAAGCTGCTGTTCTGAGCTTCTTGCAGTTCAATCTAGCTCTCCTTGTGAATATAATTGAAATTTCACAGTCATCAGTTTTTAAAATGATTTTTTGAGCTTTGGAAGGCGACGAAAGTCACAAAATGTCTTCAGACTATTCTTCCCAGAGCTTCTTTTAGAAGTGAATCTGCTCTCTTCCCAGCTTGCCAGAAGCATTTGCTAAGCCCCTACTGTGTGTCAGGCACTGGGCTCAGTGCCTGGAGGAGAAGGAGGGGTGTGAAGGGCCCTGCATTTGCTGCAGTCCAGTGGGGCGTGGGGTGGAGGAGGGCTCAGACTAGCAACTTGCCCGTGACTAGAAACAAAGGCAGCCGTGATAAATGCCAGGAGGCACAAAGTGCTGTGGGAGCCCAGAGGTAAGGTGGGGTAGAAATGTGGGATGCTCCACTGGCTTGATTTTCTTTCCATTCTGGAAAGCATGGCTCCCAGTTTCTAGGCCATCAATGTGGAGATGTTTTCAAGGGACTGTGAAGATTTCAGAATCATTCTGCCTGGAGACAGGGGATGGCTATGTAGACCTTTTGTGATTTCAGTCCAGCCACTGCTGTCTTAGTTAAATCCTGTTGCTGCTGGCTTCTGCTTATAACACTGCCCACGCTCATGCAGGGTCCCTGCTTGGCGTGGCCCTCCCTCCTGACCGCCTGTACATATCCCTCCTAAGTGCTGCCATTCTGGGAAGGCTTTCTAGATGATTCCAGCTGTGGGGAGATTGACCTCTCCTCATGCTCTAAATGCTGAGTGGGTAGCTGACACTTTGGCCCTGCCTTGGGCAGCTCCAGAATCCTTTTGTTCCGGGCTCTTATCTCTGAGCATGCTGCCTGGGCAGGCACAGTTCTTTTCCAGCACCAGTGACGTTGATTGAGAGCCTTAAAAGTAAATGCAGAAAAGGACTAACTTTGCGTTGGGGAACCCAGGTGATCAATGTTAGCCTCACCAGTAACAAGTCATGTTGATAATCACGTGCCCCCAATACAATTCAGGGAGACGGGCGCTGTGCCTCTGTGATAAGCTTCTGCAAATCCATAACCTCGGACTATTCAGGAGAAAACACCGGACAAACCCAAACTGAGGAATAGTCAATAGAATACCTGACTGCTACTCTCTAAAAGTGTCAAGGTCACAGATTAGAGGAGACCAAGGAGATGTCATGACTCAATGCAATGTGGGTTGCTGGATTAGATCCCGAAACAGAAAAAAGGGCATTAGTAGAAAACCTGAGTAAGTCCAATAAATGTCTGTAGTTTAGTTATTAATATTGTACCAATGTTAATTTTTAATTTGACAAATATACCATAGTTCTGTGAGACATTAATATTAAATTAGTATTAGAGGAGGCTGGGTGAAGGTATTTGGGAACTCTGCACCATCTTTGTACTTCTTCTGTAAACCTAAAATTATAAAAGCAAAAAAAGGCAGATAGGCTGGAAGCAGAGCACGTGGGCTCAAATCTGGCTCCTCCATTTCCTGGCCGTTTCACTTTGGACATGAAACACGGCTCCCTGAGCCTCAGCTTCCCTATTTGGAAGACAAGGTTAATAACAGCGCTTTCCTTGTGGGATGGTTGTAAGGATTCAGTGAGTTAATGATGAGATACATATTTAGAAAGTGCCTGGCACACAAGAAGCAATCAGTAAGCTTTAGCTATTGTTATTGTTATTGACGATGGAGGAAGTGCAACTTCTAAAAGCTGGGAGGAGTGGGGAGTATATTGGGTGACAAAATTCAGTTAAGATTTGAATAATTCACTGCGATCCCATGAAATAAACATCTACGATCTCTTCTGCATGCCAGGCGTTGTCCTGGGGGTTGGAGAGGGGAACCAGACCCGGTCTGTGCCCTGGAGGAGCTCAGACCTGAGGGTGGCAAGGCAGACCGGACGCAGATAATGATTACGGTAAGGGGACATGCAGCCAAAGAGGAGCACGTTTCAGGGGCTATGAGGTCAGAGGCAAGAACGCTGTTGGAATCCAGGACCGAGTAGGGAATCAAGTGAGACGTCATGGCTGTGCTAACACTGGAATTGGGTTTTGCTATGCGAATAGGAGTTGCCTAGATGTACAGGCTGTGGGCATATAGTGTAGTAAGCACGTTATATGTACGTAGGCATTGTGCTTGATGCTTTATCTAAGTTCTTTGAAGTCCTCTCCACAGCCCTGCAAGGTGGATGTTTTTATTATCAACTTATAGTTGAGTCCACAGAGGCTCAGAGAGGGAATGGGGTCCCTCAGGGTTATAGACACGACGTAGTTGGCAGACTTCGGATTCAGGCCCAGTCTGTCTGACTCCAAAGCTGCCTGCCATGATGCAGCGACAGAGGCACTGCAGGCTGAAGGAGCAGCGTGCGCCCAAGTGTGGCATCATGAGAACAAGTGCTGAGGGTGCCTGAGGTCATCTGTGACGTGTGGAAGAGGGAGGCAGTTTGGAGCGGTAGGCTGGGCAGAGCATGGAAGACCCCACTGCTACTCCCAGGGGTTTACACTCTGTCCTAGCGGTCAGGTGAGCCATGGAAAGGCTTACCCAGGTGCAAGGTGGTACAATCTGCATCTTAGGCAGCTCCCACCTGGCTTCAGCGTGGCGTGTAGTAGGAGGCAGAGTAGCGGGAGGAACCTGGGGAAAAAGGGAGGAAAGCAAAACGAGAGAGACAGATGATGAGAGGCTGGTATCACGAAAGATCTACTCAAGTGAAATGAAGGAAAGTGAGAAAAATGAAGCTTTACAAAAGCTGCTGTGAAAAAATACACTGGTCTTAGTGTTCTCTGAGCCTCATGTGAACCAACCAAATAGCATGGCTGCCACGAGCAATGGATGGGGGCTGCGTGAATCGAGGAGAGGGAGGTGCTGGTCTGTACCCTCTTCTCACAGCTGCTCAGAGCACTTGAGCTCAGAGATCTGGTTGATTTCCAGATGCTCTACTCCAAAGGGAATGGAGATACCCCAGGTCCGTCTAATATGGGGACAGCATTCCGGATCACGTCCCCGAGGGGCAGTTGAAGGACCTAAAGATGTTTAATCTGGAAGAGAAACAGTTCAGCAGAAAATGGAGCATTGTGCCCGTGGTCCTCAGAGGACCAGGGAGGGAACGTTACAGAAAGTTTATTTGGGATTTTCCCAAACTCCATTGTTCCCTTCTGTTCCTTTCTGTTTATTTCTCTGAAGGCAGTTTCTTTGCTTTTATGGTCCACAGGGTGGGTGGAAAGGGCCCCCTCACACAGTGTCTAAGTTCTTGGTGCCCAGTAAGACTTAGTTTCTTCCTTTCTCTCTCTCTCTCTCTCTCTCTCTCTCTCTCCCCCCCCATCACCAGTTTCCCATAATCCTCAGTGAAGGTCCTCTGATTGGTCCAGCTTAGACCAGATGCCCACTCCTTGTTCAAGCGACAATGGTCACAGAGGTAGAGCCACCGTGGTCCTGTGGAACACTATAAAGGGCAGTGGGGGCCCATTGCTATAGCCACCTGGAGGAAGAAGAGGGAGGTTACTGGAAAAGGGGGGCTGGGCAGAGAACCCAATAGGTGTGGCACAGCTAACCTATTTGAACCTCTCTGTCTGGGCTCTTCCCAAGGTAATCAAGTCTTATTCGCCAACCTGCTGTGTTTCTGGAGGAGAGACCCTCGAAGTAGAAGGGGTGTCTATTCATTAACTGCTCCTCTTGTTCCAGAGCAACACTAGGTTCCGTTTTCCAATTGTTTGGCTATTTCCCAGGAGTGGAGACATTTCTGATATTGGAACACTAAGACTGCTGTCCTCTAGAGTTGGGGCTCCATGTCTGGGGAGAGGCCCCAGCTGCTGGCTCTATGGCTCCTGAACCCCTGGACTGTCCAGGCTGTTGGGTTGTGATGCTCATTGACTATAAAGAGTAGGCTTGGAATTGGAATTTTCTGGGCCTCCAGGTCCCTGGTCACAGCATCTGATGCTCATTAAACCACAGGTAGATGAATTGGCTCTGTGGATGCTGACTGTGCAACCTCAGGAAGCAACGGCAGCAGCTGGGATTCCAGCTTGGCGAGGTGCTGACAACACGCTGGACAGAGCCTCTGACATGAGGCCCGAATCTCCGTCTCTCTCTCTCTGTGTTGGACCAGTTCCGGGTAGGAAGTTCCAAAACCTGAACTATCCAGCCTGCACCAGCCTGTGGGTGAGAAGGCAGCCACAATATCATTCGTCCTTGACTGTAAGAGCTGCAGGTTCTGTCTGCTTTTTGGGAAGTCTCCCCTTCCCACGGAAATCTTCCCTGGTTATACTGGGTTGCCCAGGGTAGCAGGCCCTCAGGTCTGTGCCTCTTCTTCAATTCTCCTTCCTGGGGAAGCCCACTGCTCACCATCTGAAGGTAGCAACTGGCCACTGCGACTACTGCTGATGCCCTCGGTCAGAAGGTGACCTCCTGGGCACTCTGCCTGGTGCAGATGGCCTGGTTCTGCTCTACCACTGCTTCATGTCCCTCTGAACTCTGCCACAGGAAGCCAGGGCTGAGGTGGAGAGAAGACCCACTTTCTTTCTTCTGCTTCATGCCAAACCTGGCCACGTGGGCACCAAAGCAGCTGGTCTGGACCCACAGTCCACACAATCAGTTCTTAGTGAAAACAGCTCCTTCATCTCCTAACCCCTCTCCTGGGTTCAACCTCAGCCCATCATGTGGAGCAGGGCAACAGGGGCTGCCTCTAACCGTCCTTCTACTGTCCTCATTTCAAACTTCCTTCTAATTCAGGGAAATTCAGAAGCTCCCACGTATGTTATTTTATAGTGGGGAGGCAGGAAGTTAGTCATCTGAATTGCCCCACTTGCTGGAAGCATCCAATATCCTGTTCCCACCCTGCCAGGTCACTGCCAGTTTCTCGATTTGATTTCTGTTTAAGTGTTTATGTCAATCAAAATTAACCAACCTTTATCAAGTACTTATTGTGTAGTCAGCATGGGAGAAATTACTTTTTCTTTAAAAAAAAAAAGTTTTCCGCTCTCTGATTTTTTTTCCTCCCAGATTTCTCAGCCTTCTGGAAGGGATGCCTTGAATTATTCAACCTGCAGTACAGCTCTCTGGGGAACATTGCCTTGCGGCTACTTTAATCACTAGAAAGGTTCAGAGTCAGTTATAATCAAGCCGGAGTCAACGTGGAAATGCTCATCTCTGGCTTGAAAACAAGATCAAAAGCAAGACTGAGGAGGAGATAGAATCTGAGAGGGGAAATGGATGTTGGTTTCCAGAGGAACTTAGGTCCTTCCCATATTCCGAAGGGGTTGCAGACCAGAAGCCCCAGCCCCTGCAGGGCACATTACTGCATGTTTCTTTGATCTTTTCCAGTGTTACTGAGAAGCTGGTTACAGCTCTCTGCCACCTCAGGGGCAAACTGACCAAGGATGGGAACTCTGTCTGATGGAGGTTGGGGGAAAGTGGTTACATTTTAAGAATGTGTGAATACAGGGAAGTGGAAATGCAGATGGGTGGAAGGTCTCTTTCAATCCTGAACTAACCTGGGATTAGGCATGTTTAGGCAAGGATGGAAGGGTGGAGGGCTGGCTGGAGGACATCACCAGGGTGGAAAAGCGTCCTGAGGGAGGTGAAAGTGGGTCCACCAGCTTTGCCTTAGGGAAGGGGCAATTCTACTCTTCATTTGGGTTCCTGTTTCAGGAAAGTGATGGGGGTGGAGGTCTGCAAAGAGGTGTTTTTAGGGTCCAACTTGTATCATCTGTGTTAGACTGTGTGGCACAAAAGGAATGGGGGCTGGGGTGATGGTGCCAGGTTAGCATGGGGTTTCAGAGAATGCAAAGTGGTCTTGGTGTGTTGAAGGTCCAGCTGTCCCATTGATGGCATGACAGCGACAGGGCCACTACCTGTAGCAGTAATGGAGCATTGAGGCAGCTGAGATGGGGTTCCCCTCTCCCCTGACCGCCCATTATAGCCCTCCCCAAGGAGGGGTCAGTGTGGAAGGCAAGAAACTGTGCTCCCTCTCCACCCCAAAAGAAGAAGGATGCTTCTTAAGGACCCCAAGTCACATCTAGGGTTTGTGGGTGTGCTGTTCCTTTTCTTTTCCATTTCCTGAAAGAGATAGCATAGGGGTCCTGGTTAGGGCTTCTCTGAAATGAGAGAAGGTTGAATTCTCTGCTTTTGCTTCTCTCCCCTCATCCCCAGCTGGGCATCCTAATAAGGTGTTGTGGAGGGTGGAGCCTGCTCAGCCTGGGGACAGGCTTTGGGGCTGTTGCTGCCTCTTACTGTGTTTCTGTGTGGCATTTTTTTCTCTTGCCCTTGGAGGCAGGAACAAGATGGGGGCTAGAGCTGGTCTTGCTCCAGAGCAGTGAGGTCTGAGATGAGGTTGGGAAAGGGGGTGGAGCAGCCTCGTTTAGGAAAGGCCCAGCCCAGCATTCTGGGTTGGGACCAGACATCAGCTCATAAGAAGGCTCTGGTCCTCTGTTATTTCTTGGTGGGGCTCTTTCCCTACGGACCTCTTAGGAGGAGGAAGGTGGCTGGGCCAAGGCAGAATTTGGAAATTCTGGGACTGGTCCAGATGCTATCCTAGCAATTCAATCTCAGTAGCACTCTGGCCACACAGCCCCAACCCAGTGGTGGTGGAGGGTGCTGGAAGCCTCGGGGACCTTGGGAAGCAGGATTCTTGGCCCTCATATTGGTGCCCTCCATGGTAAATATTGGCTGCCACCTCAGGCGTGTGGCTTGTTCCTTTGGCTCAGTGGGCAGCAAAGGCTTTGGTGACTGATATCCCTGATGGGACCAGATCACAAAAGGGGGGAAATGGCAGATGTGAATGTGGCAGCTGAGAGGATGTTTGTGGCATATATGTCACCCACGGAATGCCCAGGCTGCCTGGGGTCAAGTCTCAGCTCTGTCACTGATGGGCTGTGTACCCTCATTCTTTCAATGTCTCAGTTTCTTCACCTGTAAAGTGGATAGAAGCTTGTGGTAAGGGTTAAGTAAGCTAATGCATGCAAAGCACTTGGCACAGTGCCCAGCATGTAGGAAACGCTCAGCCAACAGCCACTAGTGCTCAAATGTGTTTTTGTGTCCTCTCAGAGACTAGAAATCCTGCAGTAGCAGATGGGGGCTAGAGCCACGGACATGCCCCTTGTTGCTGTGGCTGTAACTCCTTTGTACCCCACAGGCTTGGGGGGTTTGGAAAATACTGGTTAATTTTATTTTATTTTTTTGCAGAGCAGTGAAGCCACGCAAATGGATAGGACTCTCCCTCAGCATTTTCCTATTTCAGTAGAATCAGCAAAAAGTGATTACATCCTATTATAAACATGTACCACACAAATGAAAAAATGAACACTACAGAAGAGTATAGGATTTCTCCACCCTGGGTGGCTGTTGGCAATTTGGTGGGTTTCCTTCTATGGTTATGTAAACATATCTATCACATATATTCTCTCTCTCTCTTTCTCTCTCCCCATCTCTCTTTTTCAGAGGGAGAATCATACTACATACATGTGATTGCCATGCTTAGTAATCTGCCTTTTCCCTCTTATTATTGTATCACACACATCTCCCTCTGTCAGTGCATATATTTCTATCAAAATCCCCCACCTCCATCATATCTTGTAGTTCCCAGAAGATTTGGGGCATGCAAAGGGACAAATGATATTCTAACAGCCCTAAAGGAGAATCTAAAAAAGGAGGTACTTTTACAAAAACATTTAAAAAATTATTTCCCTTGGTTAAAACATTAATTTATCTTTAAAAAGAAACTTGAAAAATAATCGTATGTACTTCATAATCTTACCACCCAGATATAATTGCTGTTAGCATTTTGGAATAGTTCTTTCTAGCCTTTTTTTCTATGTCCACTGTGTACACTAGAACATTTTCAATTTATGTTTTCTATTTAATATTATTTTATAGATATTTTCTCTCATCACTATCTATCTATGGCCTAAATATGCAGTAGCCAGGATCATAAGGCCCAATTTTTTTCAAATGGAAGATTCAGTAAAGAGTTTTGGGGCCAACTTGAATATATAGAAGAAATCATTGGATGCTTACTCATAATGTGTAATTTATAAATTTAGGTACACAAAGATATTTAAAACCACATATAACATGAAGTATGTTGAATTTATAAAGATTAGTTGGTTTTTTATTTTTGTCACTTATCATTTTATATGGACTACCCATAGTCTGGAGATCGATGCTTTCATCAACCTGGAAGCTGCTTTGTGACTCACCTGTCATAGGTTTCCACAGCACAGCGTTGCCATGTTTGTCTAACTTGTTTGAGATTGAGATGCAACACTTCTGCAATCAGTGTACCATGTTGTCTCTGGAAATTGAACGCCAAGCCGCAAGTACCTATTTGCATAACATAAGGACAGTCTTTTTATTTGTCCCATAAGTGTGTATTAGTGATCTCTACAACATAACCACTTACTGCATTGCTTTTAAAAGTGATCTTTAAGGGCTTGTTTACAATGACAGCCAACACTTGCAATTGTGAGGTTGTAACCCTCAGAGTAATTACTAATCCCTGTTAAATTTCTTTGCTTCCTTTTGGCCAATTCTGGCAGGTGACCTCTTTAAACATCCCAGACTAGCATTGATTGAGGTCAGGGAGGTCTAATGTGATTTCCCCAAACAGTACTTTGTTGTTTAAAATAAAGTAACTAAGAGACAGCACACTTAATAGGAGCCTCTTTGTAAGAACTTGAATTTAAAGAGATTTTCTCTTTTCTATGGGATAACTGTGGGGAAAAAATCCTCACGTTATCCTTGGACATATGCTTTTTTTTTTTTTTTTTAAAGACTAGATTAATGGAAGCGTAGTTTTACATCTTTTGGCTGTGTTTTAACTTATTTAATCAATCCTCTTTTGTTGGACAGTTCAATTATTTCCTCTTTTTATGCTATTATAAATAACAAGTCACATTTTTGTACTTGTAGCTCTGGGCACATTGTGAATTTCTTCCTTGGGACAAATTCCCACAGGGTCAAATGCTGTGGCTATTTTTAAGGGTCTTGATACATTGTGCCAAATTGCCCTTTGCAAAGTTTGTGTCAATTTATAATCCCATCAGCAGTGAATGGAGGTGGGCACTTCATAATAAACACGTAACATTTCTGAAATTGATGGGAAAAGTCTTCTTCCTAAACTCACTGAGCTTTTTATAGTCATGATTTATTGGCGCTATAGGAGTCCTTAGAGCCTACCTAGTGATTTCCCGATGGGCTTGCATATCTCTTGTGATGGGACGCTCCTTAGCCCGAGATGGTTTTGGTGCGAGCCTGCCTTTAGTACAGCCCAAATCTGCTTCCCTATAATTTTCACAATTAAGTAGATGATTTTGTGCTCCTTTATTATGCGCCTGGCCTATCTCTATATCAGGCACAGCTACTCACTGGAATGGAGAAAAGGGAAATTGAGTGTAATGAGTACCAACTCTGGTCCAGACAACACAGCCGGAGCAACTCCATGAAGCGAGGGTTTTTGTCCAATATTTAATTTATTCTTTTGATGTGCTGCTTTTAAAGTTAAATTTGTTGGGGTGATATTGGTTAGTAAAATTATATAGGTTTTAAGCGTACAATTCTGTAGTCCATCAGAAGCCTTGAGTGCTGTGGATATCAGCTCAATATGCCGGACACGGCCCCTGTGCCATGGCCTGAGCCAGGCTTTCACCACTGACTCTGCTGCCGGGTATGCCTCTGCAACAGGTATGTCTTCTCCAAGCCATCATGCCACCTCCTCCCCAATTAACTTCATTAGCAGCAAGAATTCAGGGGGTCCCTCTAGGCTTTCGTGCAGCCTGATCATCCACAGGTTTTTCATCATAAAAAGTCTCCGTTCTCTCTTGCTCCGGCCTAGACAGTTCTGCCAGTCTTCGTTCTAAACACAGGAAATATGCCAAAGGTTTTCTCTTGCCTTTTGATGCATTTTCAGAAATTTAACTTCCAAGTCTCTGCTACTCTCTTCAGGAAGAAAAAAAACCCCAAACCAAACAAAACCAAAAACCAAACAAACGAAAAACCAAAACAAACCATTCAGGTGCTCAAAGCAGCTGCCACTGGTAAGGAGGAAATGGCTTTAGCCCATGGGCGAGCCCTGGTCCAGGGTCCGAGAGAATTTCTCTTGTATCCATCAATTCTCAACCTCAGGGACCTGTTCCTCTTATATCTGGGTGTCTTGTAGAAATTTCCCTTTCTAGGGATTATTTCCAACCTCTTTTATGAAAATGCTTGGCTTTCATTGCTCTGGATACCATTGTGGTCTCACTGCTTCTCTTTCTAGACTCTTTCAGGAGTCTTCCCACCACCCCAGGGAGAGGAACTCTAACTCATATTACCTCTTATTAGTCCCTCCGAGACTCTTATTCTCTACCTTCTCTACCAACCCTCCACCACCCTGTAAATGCTTCTTTCAGCCATCTGAGATAACACGATTCTCTAAGCTGCCTTACTTCTCCATCACCCCTCCCCCCATCCACATAGCCGTTGGCTTTAGTGCCCACCCCTAAATACCCTTTTTAATCTCCTCGTTCAAATTCCTCCATATATGACTGTGGCCAGCTTCTAGGATGGCGCCACCCAATGGATGGGCTGCCTTTGAGTCAGGTATTTCCTTCTCAACAATTCGCTGTGGCCAGGAGGTGATGGGGTCATGTGGTACAGAATGTGGCTGGTCCCACTTACTAGAGGCCATGGGGGACCAAGAATGATGGATACCGTCAGTAAAGAAACAAAGGCCAGTTGTGCTCTCCAAACCCAACGCATCTAGGGTACGTGCCTGGGTTCTATCATCTTCCTACTTGTAGGCACAGGACGTTGACACTTCAGTGCTCCCAAGATAGGAGAGTAAGAGAGCTGAGCAACCAGCTGCCCATTCAGAAGGATCAGGTCCTCTCCACCCGTCAGGGTTAAGAAGGGCACACGAAGGAGTGATTTGGGAGACTCTGAGGCTGCAGACGGCCTCCCTGTTAGGCCCTTTCAATGTCTATCCAGAATACCTGCAAAGGCTCAATGCCTGGTTTAGTCCTGAAAACTGGAGCTGCCTCCTGGGAGACTTGGACAGAAAAGGGTTAACTTCTGGAATGGAGTTTAAGAAGTGGTGACTGACTGATTTGCTAAGTGGGGTTGGGTTGAAGAGCTGATGACCCACCTGGATATCCCCTTGCTGGCTTCTCAAGGAGTCGAGATGTGTGATGTAAAGCAGAAATAATTCTCTACCACACTCCTTACTTCCTATTAACCATCTCCCCCCCTTAGAGGGGCCAAGGCAGATCCCAGCCCTTAGGGCAGCTGAATGGGAACTGCAGGTTTTCTGGTGGAATAGGACATCTAACTCTTTCCTTGTCCCAGACCTGCTTCCATTGTAGAACTTACATAGCTGTTGGAATAGTCTACACATTTCTGAGATACTCTCAAAACGTGACTAGTATGTGCAGTGGAGAAAGTCCTGGCCTAAGAAACAATGACATATGTTTTAGTCCCAGATCTTCCAACTTGCTGTGTGATCCTGGGCAAGTGCCTTCCACTCTCCGGGCCTCAATTTTCCCATCTGTGTAATGGGAGGAGGGGATGAGATAATCTGTAGGAACATGGCTAGCTCTTAAATAATCATCCCCATCACAACATCACTAATGTTTATCGAATGTTTCAATGTGCTCTGTGCTTTACCTGCATTATCTCATTGAATCGTATAATTATCTGTCAATCTTTCAGAGGAGGAAATGAGGGCTCAGAGATGTTAACATGTTCAGGACCACACAGCTAGGAAATGATGAGGCTTGTCCGATCCCAGAGACTTGGTGGGCCCTTCCACAGAAAGAGGACTACAAACTGGGGGCCTCTTATTCTCAGACGCATCGATAGTTTTTGAGGCTGTGCTCAGGGCTCCAGTGCTTTCCCTGTCACTTCCAGTGGGATGGAGTCAGCATGTTTAATAAAACTCAGTAGGTTTCAAATGGTCTCACCCTGTCTAAGGTAATGGGCCACCCTGACAGTCAGGCATCACACTGTCCCTGGACTGTATTTATGTCCTTTACATGCCAAAGCTGCCTCCGGTCCTATTTCTTTCACTGGGAGGGCCTGCATCCCAGAAACTGCACTCAGATCAGAATTTTTCCAGGCAGCATTTTCTTCCTAACATCTCCAATATACGAAATGGCCCTTTCACCGCATGCAGGCACCAGGGATTTTTTCTTAAATTAAGAATTTGATACATTCCTTCAGTTCCCCTCCAGGGGTTACAGAGAGCAGGGAAAGTGATGCCTTGTGCTAATGTGCAGGTGTGGTTATGCATTTTGAAGGAGATCTAGACAATCTCCAGGAAAAAAATGTCCCCAAATGACCCTCAGTTCTTGGTGAGAAATGCTAGCTTGTGTAAGTGCTGAAGGGCGTCATGTCCCCTGGATAGCTAAAGCCTGTCTGCTTGAGGGTCAAATGACAAAGTTGAAGGCTGTGTGTGTAGCAGGGTGCAGTGGCACTGGGTCTGATTTATTCTTTTAAAAACATTTTTAAAAAAGATTTTTATTAAAATATAGTTAACATACAACATTATATTAGTTTCAGATGTGCACCATAGTTATTCAAGATTTATAGACCTAAAGAAGTGCTCACCATAAGTTCAGCAACCATCTGACACCGTACTATGCTATCACAATATTATTGACTATATTCCCCATGCTGTACATTACACCCCCATGACTTATTTGTTTTATACCTGGAGATTTGAACCTCTATTCCCCTTCACTTTTCTCCCATTTAAAAATTTTTCAATTACAGTTGACATTCAATATTACTTTATATTAGTTTCAGGTATACAGCATAGTGGTTAGTCATTTGTATAATTTAAGAAGTGATCTCCCTGACAAGTCCAGTACTCACCTGGCACTACACATAGTTATTACCATATCATTGACTATATTCCCTATGCTGTACTTTACACCCCCCTGGCTATTTTGTAACTATCAGTTTGTATTCCTTAATCCCTTCACCTTTTTTCACCTTGCCCCCAGCCCCCTCTCATCTATCACCCCAACAAATCTAGTACCCATCTGACACCATACCTAATTATTACAATATTATTAACTATATTCCTTATGCTATATCCTACATCCCCATGACTACTGTGTAACAACCAATTTGTATTTCTTAATCCCTTCCCCTTTTTTCACTCACCCCAAGCCCCCTCCATCTGGCAACCATCAAAATATTCTCTGCATTTATGAGTTTATTTCTGATTTGTTCGTTTATTTTGTTCTTTAGATTCCATATATAAGTGAAATCGCATTTCATCTGACTTTCTCTGACACTCCACTCAGCATTAGTACCTTCCAGGTCCATCCATGGTGCCACAGATGGCAAGAACCTATTCCCTTCCCTGGCCGAGCAATATTCCATTCTTCTACTGACAGACACCCAGGCTGCCTCCACGTCTTGGCCATTGTAAACAATGCTGCAATGAACATATGGATGCACGAGTCCCCTTGAAGTAGTGTTTGGGTTTCTTCAGATAAAAACCCTGAAGTTGGATTAGTGGGTCCTTCTTTATCTCTTGTTATAGCCTTTGTTCTAAAGTCTATTTTGTCTGGTGTAAGTATTGCTACCCCAGCTTGTTTTTGGTTTTTTCATTTCCATTTTCATGAAATATCTGTTTCCATCCCTTTACTTTCTGTCTGTGTGTGTCTTTCAATCTGAAATGAGTCTCTTGTGGGCAGCATATGTTGTAAGAGTCTTGTTTTCTTAATCCATTCAGCCCTCTGTTGAGTGGAGAATTTAATCCATTTACATTGAAAATAATTGTTTCTATGTATTAGGCAGATCTGCCACATCCCCCAGTCTTGGCCAGGTGGCTTTGTGTAGTAGGTGCGCTTGGGGTCCAGCGACACAGTGTCCCTGGTCACCTGCACCAGGTGCTCCAGGAGTGTCCCTTATATGGGTTGTGTGTGCCCTCCTGTTATAATTGAGCCTTGGTTGCTATTGGCCTGTCAGTGGGTGGGATTGATCCTCAGGCTGATTGGCTGTGGGGTTTGGTCACATCCACAGCTTACAGGCTGCTGTGTGGGGGGCTTACCCCACTAAGTGGGATTCGTCCCAGTGGGCTCTGGTGCCTGATGAGACCACCCTATATTTATTGGGTGGTGCTCTGCTGTGGTCTAAAGCCAACCTCCAAGTATGTTGGTTGTGGGGCCTCTTTCAAGGGACTCCGGTGCAGGCCCAGCTCACCCACTACCTGTGGCCCAGGTTACCCACTGCGTATGCGGCCGGAGACTACCTGGTAAGAGCTACAAAGTGTTTTGTGGTTGTTCGCTGTCTGTGCTAACCCTAGTGGCATGTGAAAGAGGCCACACTGTGTACCAAGGATGTCTACCACCAGTACTGGGCTTCGGTTAGCTCTGCAAAATGCCAGGACATCACTTGAAACTAATTAAAAAAAATGCCAGGACACCCCAAGGCCTGCTGCCACCTGCCAACTCCCTTAAGGTTCAGCCATTGATAAAGCTTCGTGTGGTATGCAAGTGGGTGAGACAGGATCTCAGAAAGTCACTAGTGGGAAGAGTTGTGGTCACCAGGTAATATAAATTCTGTTTTGGTGCCAGTGCTGAGCCTGAAACTACTTGGTAAAAGTCTCAGAGTACACTGACCCGCCTGGGTCTGTTGGACTCTTATAATTTTCTAAGAAAGAGTGCAATGCTCTCTAGAAAGTGCCTCTGGCCTTGAGGGAGTTGGGTGGAGTGGGGTCCCAGGGCGCGGCAGCGGAGCTTACTAGATCAATCAGATTCAGATTTGGCCATAAGCGTAGGGGGAAGGCTCAACACAGGAAAGATGGCGTCAGCCTGCTGGCTACATGGGAGGAGAACGCCATATAAGGAAAATGCCAACTGTCCTCCAGCTCTTGCCTTAAAGTCACACACCTCAGTCTGTCCCCCTGTGTGCCTCCGATGCACCCCGTGTCACTGTGCTTCTGCTGGAGCCCGAGGTGAGTGCATGCGAGTGAGTGAGTCTATGCGGGTCCTTTAAGAGGATGTCTGGGTTTCCCATTGCCTTCTGTCCCTCCTGGATGGTTGGAATCCCCACTGTTTTTCACAGCCAGATGTGGGGGCTCCTCTTCCTGGCACCAGTACTCCCGACTAGGGAGGTCGGTGTGGGGCTGGGGTCTCTCCCTTCTCCAGGGGGAACCTCCATGGCTGAGATATCCCTCCCAGTTTTCAACTGCCACTCGGAGCCCGTTTCATGTCTCCACCCCGCTACCAGTCTCGACGTGGCTTCTTTATATCCTTAGTTATAAAATTTCTGTTTGGCCAGACTTCAGATGGTTCTCCAGGTTGATTGCTCTATAATTATTTGTAATTTTAATTTGTTCATGGAAGGAAGCAGTGTTTATCTCCTCAGCCATTTTGGATCTCCAGGACTGATCTATTCTGAGCAGGTGCTTGCAGGGGCAGGAGCACTGCGCAGGGAGTCTGGAGGTCTGGTTGGATGGGTGACCTTGGAGCCTCCCTCACTGGGCGGTTGTGAGCCTTCATCAACATGGCTCCCATGAAAAGGGGCCTGGTACACTGTAACCTGCAGGCTCTTCTGGGCTGGGGACCTGGCACCCTGCCTGGTGAGGGCAACTATTCATGGAAGGTGGAAGGAGCAGGTCTTGGGGAGAGAGGGTGGTGAGAAGCCAAATAGATGGGAGTTTTGTCCTGGCTTGGGCAAGTTACTTGGCCTCTCTGTACCTTAATTTCCTCATTGGAAAAAATGGGATAGTAACAGTATCTACACCATAGATCAGTGGGAAGATTACATGAGTGCTGACCAAAGTGCATGGCACGTGGCAAAATATTCTTTTCCTACATGAATTTTTCTTGAAGTTGTGTGCACATGTATTTAAATTCATATTTTATTTTTAGAGAAGGTTTAGGTTTACAGAAAAATTGATCAGAAAGTATAGAGAGTTCCCGTATACCTGCTCCCCAAATTTCCCCTGTTATTTACATCTGTATGAGCAAGTGTGGTACATAGACTATAGTTGATGAACCAATATTGATACGTTATTATTAACTAAAGTCCTTAGTTTACATTAGGGTTGACTCTTTGTGTTGTAAATTCTGTGGGTTTTGACAAATGTCACCATTACAGTATCACTGCCCTAAAAATCCTCTATGGTCCATGATTCATCCCTCCCTCCCTCTCTTCCCCTGAACACCTGGCAACTACTGTCCCCGTAGATGTACCCTTTCTGGAATGTCATGTAGTTGGAATCATATAGTACATACCCTTTTCAGATTGGCGTCCTTCACTTAGTAATATGCATTTAAGGTTCCTCCATGTCTTTTCGTGGCTTGATAGCTCATTTCTCCAATCACTGAATAATATTCCATTGTCTGGATGTACCACAGTTTACATATTCATTCACCAACTGAAGGACATCTTGGTTGCTCCAAGTTTTGGCATTATTAATTTTATAACATCTGGGAGGTGTCATGGTTTGAGTGCAGGGACTTTAGAATCACTCAAACCAGAATCTGAATGGCTCCAGATTCTGTCACTAGTTGGGTGATCTTGGAAAATTAATCTCTTTCACCTTCCTCTGCTGAGAAATAAGGATATGAAAGGCTGTCACACAGACATCTATACTGAGATGGCTAAAATGGAATAGAAATTTGTTTCTCAGGTCCCCACCTAGGGGCTCTAGGTCAACAGAGGGCGCTACCACACTGGGTAAATTCAGGGACCCAAATCCACCATTTCAACACCAGGCTTCTACAGTCACTTTGGTGGTCCCATCTCTGACAGACAGCTGGAGGTTAATAGAGTATGGGGAGCTCACTTCCTCCCTTAACCTGGCCTGGAAATGGCACACATCACTCTTTCTCACATGCTATTGGACAGAACTTGGTCACATGGCCTTACCTCACTGCAAAGGTAGCTGGGAAATGTAGTCTATCCATGTGTCTGGCTTCAAGTCTAATTAGAGGAAAGAGAGAATAGCGTTTGGTGCAGTCTCTGCCATGTGATGGAACCTACATTATGATGAGGATTTTATGATGAGGATTAAATGAGAGAATTTGTGTAAAGTCCTTATCTTAGTGTCTGGTGCACAGTTAGTGCTCAATGTGTGTTAGAGTTTTCTAGGAATTATAGGGTCATAGCATTTCTGAGCTGGGGGACTTTCAATGTGATCTCGCTCAGTGGGTTTCACACTGTGTTCAGCTGACCCCTTCAGACCTCTTGGGGACCCCGGGGGTTGGGGACAACCTTCCTTTCTTCCTACCTTATCTAGTTTACATATTGGGTTCTAGATAAGATTCAATTGAAAGAAGTGTGTGCAGCTTAAAAGAAGTGAAAAACCACTGTCCTAGGACAAGTCCCTGAGGTCACACAGTGGGTTTTTCTACCTCCCCAACAGCCCAACCTTGTCTCAGCCTTGTCTCTTGGTCCGGATGGTTCAGGGCTGGGCCCCTGCTTCTTTAGGGCCACCAGCAGGGAGGGCGATAAGGGCAGAAGAGACAGGGAGCCCAACAGTCCCCGGAGGCAGTGGGCTGAAGTCAGCCTGGAGTTCATCCCCAGTCAACTATCTGCCCCCTGCCTCCACTGGGATGAGGTTTCTTAGCCTGAGTGTCCTGGCCCAGGGCCTAGGAGGGCAGGGACAAGCCTCTGGGATCAGCAGGGTACACGAGTCCCAGGTGGGACACACATCTCCCACCTGTCCTTGGGCAAGACCCTGCTCCCAAGTCCAGCACATCACGTCTGTGCCTGGTATATTCCATCCTGGGATACTGGCCCCATGCCCAGGGCACAAGCCTATCCAGGTGGCTTGAATCCAGCTCTACTGTCCTGAGTATTTGCTCCGTCTCCTAGACTCACAGCATCTGTGAAAGCGATGAACTTGCCTTCCTGTCATGTGTGCTACTAAGGGGGCTGTGGGGTGGAGTGTTAGAGTATGGGCTTGGGGCCAGCAGACCCAGGTTCAATTTCTGGCTCATTCACCTATTTGTGTGTGTGTATGAGACCTTCAACGTCATTTGCTCTCCCGGTCCTTCAGTGTCTCGTTTGGGAATTGGGGATCATAGTACCTTCTCAGAGGGTCGTGTGAGGATTAAGCAAGATAATGTGCATAAAGCCCTTAGAGTAAATCCTCAGCAAATGGCAGCTATTGTCAGTGATTTGTGATCCTAGCCAAGAAAGAAAGTCTGAAATACTAAACAATGTATTGTAACAGTATATAGACTTGTTATTTAAAAAAACCTGAAGGATATAAGTAAAAGTCTCTTCCCTGCCTTGTCTTGCCTTCTTCACCCACCTCCATATCTCGTTCCAGAGGCTCCACTTCTTAAAAATCATCTTTAATGAGCCCCAAGCTCCAAGGTGATAGTCAAGAAAGCTTGTCGTGCTTTGCCTTAAGAACGGTCCTCGCCTACCTTTCCTCGTTCACAGCCTGCCATTCCGGCCCCTCCCCCTCTCCGTCTCCTCCTTCAAGTTCCACTGACCTGCCAGTCCAGGTGCCTCGTCTTTGCCACTGCTGTTTCCCCTGCTTGAAGTGTCTGTGCTTTCTTTCCATCAAACTCCTACTCACTCTTCAAAACCCAGTCCACTTGTCTCCTCCTCTTTGTGACACCGTCCTTGATTCCCCACCTCCCTTATGAGCCACACGTCCTGCTAGGAATGGTCTAATGCAGGTTTCTGGACCCGCACTTGGCCCAGAGCTGCACTGGGCAGAGACCTGGGCCTCCGCCTCTCCCCTTCCTCTGGGCCCAGCGTGGGCATGTCCCAGAGCAGCTGATCAGGGAGAGTCTTTGAAGGACTGATTTTCTTGTGGTGTACATTTACGTACTAACCACAACCCGTTTCCTGGGTCTAGCCCCGTGGTTCCTATTTCCCTGTGGTTGACGGGACCACTGAGCAAGGGCCAGCACGTCCTATGGTGCCAATGGAGCCTGTTCTCCCTGGAGGAGGTTAATGAAGTTAATAGCCAGGGAGATCAAAGGGGTTTGCTCCACAGAACGAGAATGTGGACTCTCTGAGACCAGTGGAGGGTCCCCCTAAGTGGAGGCATGGGGAGAGGCAGTATTGGCACTTCTCCTCCCCTTGCTGTGTCCTTCTGGGGACACTCAGTTGTACAGGCTTTGAGGTCCTCATGGCCCTGGCCCAGGGACCTCTTAGCACGGGACTGGTGCTTGTGACTGTGGAGTTTGGAAGTAGTTTGAGCAGGTACAAAAGTCTAAAAGCCTCTGTGAGAGGCCCTGGGGTTCAGTTCTTCAGTATGCCGTTCTGCAGCCCCTCTGATTTAGGGATAGAGAAAGCCAGGTAGGCACGTGCCAGGTTGGCCTGGGTGCCTTGGCTGAGGACCTGCGTCGTGTCTACACCTCACCCACTGTTTGGCCCTGGAACAGTTAACTTGCCTTCTGGTGTCCTCTTCCCTTCCCATGTCATTCCTGTCATTTCTGCACGTCCCGACCCAGCTCATCTTTCAAGACTCACTTCAAACACTGTCTCTTCCATGAAGCCTTTCCTGATTTTCTACCCTTCTCTCTCCAAACCAGGATGGATTTTCCCCTTTTCAATTCCTATGACACTTTGGTCATTGATTACCTCTTATTACTATTTATTGAATTTTTAACTTCCACAACAAATGCTAACTTATTTAAAAAGTCAAACAAAATAGGGATTTATTTTAAAAAGTCAAGAATTTGCTCCTCCTACTTTTTCTACCTCTCTAATCCTGTCCCTCTACACAGTGACCCCTGTGAAGGGTTTGGAGGGTTCTTTTCATAGTTTTCTTCATGATTCACACACACACACACACACACACACACACAGTGGTAGACAGTTTTGACAAGGCTCCCAATGACCCCCACCTCTTGTATTTATGCCCTTGTGGGTTCTTTTCCCCTTGGGTGTGAGCTGGACCTAGTGACTTGCTTCTAATTACTAGAATGTGGCACAATTAATAGGATGTTACTTCCATGATTAGGTCACAAAAGACTGTAACTTCTGCCTTCTTGGTATTCTCTCTGGTTCTTGTCCTGTGCTTGCTCTGATAGAGAGGGCCGCCTGGCAAGGAACTGAGGGTGGTCTCTGGTCAACCACTAGTAAGGAACTAAGGACCGAGGCCTATAAACCCTGGAAGAACTGAATCTTGCCAACAATACATAACTGAGCTTGAACACAGATCCTTGCACAGTCAAGCCTTCGGATGACTGCCCCCAGCAGGCACCTTGATTGCAGCCCGTGGGAGACCCTGAGCCTGAGGGCCCAGCTAGGCAGTGCCTGGATTCCCGACCCACAGAAACTATGAGATAATACGTGTGTGTTGTTTCAAAGTGCTAAGCTTTGGGGCAATTTGTTATGTAGCAATAGGTAACTAACACATCTTACATGCTGGTGCTTTTATTTCTATAGGATAATTTCATAATAGTGATATTAAAGAGTCACCAGATGTACACATCTGTTAGCAGATGAAGTTATAGTTCTTTCCGAAAGATTGTAGCAGTAACCTTCCCACCAGTCCACCATCATCAGAACTGAATAGTATCAATCTTTTACAATTTTTGCTACTCCAATGGGTGAAGATGTCATCTCATTTTATTTTAGTTACAGTTTGCATTTCCCTTATTACTAAGGAGGTTGAGCACTTTTCTTATATTTATTGTCTCTCTGTATTTTATTAGACAAACATTTACCGAACCCCTACTGTGTGCCAGGTACTATTATATTATTAAGATATTAATAGGACATAAACCTTGCCCTCAGAGAGCTCACAATAGATGAAATAGTGTATAAGCACTGAAATAAACATCTGCATCCAGTGTTCTGGAAACACACAGGTAAAAGAGACCATAATTCCTGGGGTTGCTTGAGAAGACAGGTGTAGGAGTAGGCGTTTGAACAGGGTGTCAAAGGAGGTGTCGAAGTGTGTCATGTGGAGAAGAGTCCAGCATGGGCAAAGACGCAGAGGCGTGCAGGAGTCGGCGTTCGGCAGGGTTGGAATAGAGGAGGCAGAGTGACGGGAAAGGAGGCGGAATGGGCCTGAGATGAGATGGAGAAGGTCAGTTATGGCTGATCTGGGAAGGATTTGGGTGCTGTGTTCAGGCCTTTGGAGGCCATCAGGCAGGCAGCAGGGCACCCCCGACGACTTTTCAGCAGAAGAGTGACATGACGGGTTGACACAACCTGGGTTTATTTGTGCCCTGTCACATCTCATTGACTAGAGGACATGAGGGGCTGACTCCTGGCGGGAGTGCTCTTGCTGCTCACCACACACATGGGCTTCTCTCCATGTAGCTCCTTAGAGACGTCCTGAGGCCTCGGCACCCACAGACAGATGCCTTCCTTCCTACTTCTGTTTTGCCTTGGTGTCTGCTTCCCAACTAGACATGATGGAGGCAGGAGCCATGCTCCTTATTGTGTTTTTAATAAGGCTAGATGGTCTCCAGGAGGAAAGAGGATGAGCTGAAAGGAGCCCTTCATATTTCTCTTGTGCAACAATCCTCCCCTGACAAATGCAGTTCTTTCCCCCGTGCATGAACCCCAATTGATTTTCCCTCCGTCAGAATCCCTCAGGCGTTTCCAGCCTCCTGATGGTAACCGATGAGAACACACCGGGTTCCTGTTAGCGGGACGGCCAATGGTCCCGGCATGTGTATGACTTACTTGCTGCAGGATTAGAACAATTCTGCCAACAATAATTAAAGCTATTACCTATTGAGTGCCTACTGTGTGCCAGGTCTATGCCAAGGGCTTTGCATATGTTATCTGGTTCAGTCTTCTCACTACTCTTGTGACGTCTGTATTCTTATTATTCCCATTGTACAGGTGATGAAACAGAGGCACAGAGAAGTTAAATAACCAGGTCAAGGCAGTCCTGACACTAGGGAGAGGGGCCAGGACCTGCAGTTTTTCTGTTTGGAGATTCACATCCAGACTTTAACCAATTCAAATTCTCCATTGTGGCTTCCTATCTTGTGCCTTAAAGGAACACGTCTTCAGACGGTGCCATGCTGGCCTCTGGTGCAGTGTCTCTGCCTGAGTCTTTCCTCATGGGCACCAAGGGAAGGCATTAGGTTTCCTGCCCTTGTGTTTTGTTCAGAGTAAGATGAACAAAAGGGGTTGGTGGAATCAACAGTCCTGATGCCCTCTCTGACCTCTCGGCCAAAGGCAGGACGGCAGGATGGCAGGACGGATGGGGTTGTAATCCTGGGGTGGAGCAGAGCGTTAGGTGCCATAGGAACCGGGTTCCTGGAGGATTAGGCTGGAGGCAGGAGATTGGGGTCTGGGGTGAGCTCTGAAACCATGATCAGGGCGTCTTTCCTGGGCAGTGGGCATCTCGTGGGGGTTGGGAGAAGTTCAGAGGTCTTTTGGCGGCAATTATCTGTCTTCATCTATTTCTAATTTAGCTTTTCTTCCTCCTTTTCTCTCTGCCCTCTTCCTCATCCTCTTCGTTCAATATGGAAATAGCATTATTGTTTCTCTGAACATAAAAATTCATGCTCTTTGCAAAAAAAGTCAGATAGTATAAAAGTTTGAAGACATATGTAAAAATAACCCATAATCTCCACCGTCCAGAAATAGACGCCATAACATTTGGTGTGTACCCGTTCAGACCTTTTCTGTTTGCTAGGATGGAGTCAGATTATACAACCAGATTCCCCCCGAGCTTCTCCCTGTACAGTACCCCACGGTCATCTGTCAGCACTGCTTTGCCATTTTATGTGCTGTACGGGCTTTCACTTTTGGATGGATTGTCACATATTTTGATCTTTTTTTGGTTGTACCTCGCTCCTAAAACACTGATGTGCGTGTCTCAAGGAGCTAGTTATGGTAACTTCTCACATCCTTCTATGATGCATCTTTCATCTTGTCCCTCTCTGACCTGACGCTGGACCCAGGGCTCTAGGGTTCAAGGTGGACAAGGGAGAGGAGGGGCTTAGTGTCCTCACAGGCCAGTGGAGGAGGACACTGAGAGAGAGAAAGAGAGAGGGAGAGAGAGAGAGAGAGAGAGAGAGAGAGAGAGAGAGAGAACATTCTGGGCACCACGCTGGCAGGATACCTGGACGAGGGTGAAGGGGACATTGGGAGGCATTGCGTATGTGAGCAGTAGTGCTCCGGGTGACAGAGCTTTCTTGGGTAACTTGACATTCTAGAAGAAAACAAATCCCTGGGACATGAGAGAATGAGATGTCAGACTTCCATTCATCCATCAAATATGCATCTACATCCATTCCGTATGTCAGGATGGGGGCTGGGCACTGGAGATACCTAATCACGTAAATCATAGTCTGTACCAAGTGCCATGAAAAGACTCATGGGAATGGAGAGATGGGAAGGATTGTGACCTCTTTGGGCTATTTGGGAGGAAGGCATTTGAACTAGGTCAGGGTGGAGAGTGGAAAGGCCGGGAGGCCGGGAAATTCCAGACTGGAAGAACAGCATGTATCAGCAGTTAGGTGGAAAAGCAGGATGCGTGACGGACATGTAGGTGGGAGTTAGGAGAAGGAGGGTGGTAAATGGGAATTAATTGATGAGGGCTGATTAGGACCAGGTCTTGAAGGGTTTTGAATGTCAAATATTATGCTAAGGGATTTATCCTGTAGGCCTTTGGGAGAGATTCGTGAGTTTGGAGCTGGCAAAAGATCTGTTCCAACAAAGATCTCTCTGGCCATTCTCATGGAAGAAACTGGGGCCAGGGGACCAGGCACAGGCTCTGCATGGCTTGTGGCAGAGATGGAGAGGGTCTGAGCTAAGACAGGGTGTAGACGAGGGGGCCCATGTAGGAGTTGCTAATGAGACAGAGGGCACTGGGTTTGGTGCAGAGCAGACATGGGGGATAGGGAGAGGGGAGGGAGGAGGCAGAGATGAAGGCAGATCTCTGATGGTCGAGGGTCACAGCTCCATAAGCTGGGAGGTAGACGGGTCAGGGTGAGAGCAGCACACAGACATGGAAGCCGGGATTTGCTCCTCTGTCTCCTCTGCTGCCCAAGGCAGGAGGAGTCAGCAAAAGACCAGTCTTGCCCTGCGTGTGGCTTTTTGACTCTCATAAACAAACTCAGGGTCTTACTCTCAAGGGGACCTTGGAGTTTATCCCACCCATCTCCTCATTTCATGGACAAGGAAACTGAGACCCAGAGAGGGGAGTGATGGGCCCAAGGTCACACAGCAAGTCACTGGAAAAGCTGGGGTCACATTCCAGGTGCTGTGATTCCCAGGACAGGTTGATCCCGCCACCCCAGGTGCCATGACCAGGTGTGGTAGCAGCTGTCGGCTGTGGCGCCAAACGCACCTGTCTGGAAATCTGGGCTCTGCTACTAGCTGGTGACCTTGGGCAGGTCCATCGGTGTCCTCATTTTGAATGTAGGACTCACAATCGTTGTCCTGCAGGGTAATCAGGAGGATTGAATGAGACACGGGAGAGAGATGCCTCGTCTGTGCCTCAACAAATGTTGCTTCTCTATTCCTTCCTCTCTTCCAAGCGTGGCCTCGTCATTTATTAGGTCGGTGCAAAAGTAATGGTGGTTTTTGCAATTTTAACCTTTTAAACCGCAATGACTTTTGCACCAACCGAATACAATCTCCCATCTCAGGGCCAATCTGTTTACTCTTAACCAAGATCTTACAAATCTCCTGAATTGGCCAGGATTCAAATTAAACTTCCTACCTTTAGCAAGTTGTTTTTAATTTCTCCAGCACTCAGTGTTCTTATCTGTAAAATGGGGAAAATAATCCCTACATTTTGGGGAATGAAAGGAGGCAATGCGGTAAAGCATCTAGCAGGATGCCCAGCCCCGGGCACGAGCTTCATGCCATCTCAGCTCGTGAGCCTCTGAATCCCAGGAGGCATCTGAGAACCTGTGGACACCCTTGGCGAGGCCATGCCTGCGTCAGAAATACCAACAAGCGTGAGCCTGGCATTTCACAGGACCCTCGAGGGTGCCCTGAAGCAGTTTGAAAAGGCTGGTTAGGACAAGCAGTTTCCTCTTTGCTGTGTCTCTTTTTAACTTATTTTGCTTTGATCTTTCCATTTGCTACTAAGCGTGTATGAGTTACCTGCCTCTGTGATCTGTACATTAAATACAACTGTTCAGTATGAGGAGGAGGCTGTGTTCATTCATGTTTTTTTCCCTTTCTGTTAATGAAAACAGGGCTTTTTAATATGCATGGGGCTCCTATGTAGTCTATTGTTTTTTCGGTCTCAATAAAGTTAGAAGGGTCTTTCGGATGGTGAGTGACCTTGGACAAGGTGGGTAAACCCTCTGGATTCCTGGATTCGCATGTTTGAATTTAATAGGCATAATCAGCATCTACTATTTTGTCTACTCTGAAGAGCAATCTACCTTCTCACAGTGAGAATGAAATTCGAAGTCCTTAGCTTGTTCCATTCTCGGGGCCTTTGCACGTGCCGTTGCCTTTACCAGAAATGTTCTTCACTCAGCTGACCTTATAGTTTGCTTCTTTACTTGTTAATAAATATTGTTTCTAATATTATAATATACATTTTATTTTTAAGGTTCTGATGTGTATTTTTTATTGGAATTGTGTGCGGTTGTAATCCTTCTATCAAGACATGCAATATACAGTAACATTCAAACAACTGACACTAAAATAACTTACTGATAAATTCTAATGTTGAACACAGACTAGTTCTAGCTCTACGAACAGTAGAAAACAAAACCACCGAGTTTACCTTGGAAGATTTAAATTCAGGCCATTATTTCACCATTTAGAAAGCTGAGAAATTCAAATTATAACTAATTTTCTCCTTTTGGAAGTTTGCTATGTGGGACGTCCTCTAGCCTCGAGCCATTTCTGCATGGGACGCGCGTGGAGATGGGGCCTTGCGACTGTCCTTGTACTGTGCCCTCATCAGTGCTCAGGACCCTTCTACTAAGCCCAGATTTTTATGCTCACCCTGAGTGTACTTGTAGGAAAACACCCCTAGAACCTTCCCCCAAATTCTATAATCCACTGACTGCAGGGTGTCCCCTCCTGACATGCTCACGTCCTCCTGGTCCTACTCACAGGCCTCCAGGCTCACAGAGGGGACCATCATGTCGGTGGTTAGCTGACCGAGAAAAGCGCCAGGCCTAGCAACTTAGAGTGGTCAAGTATTATTTATACACGATAAATCTGTCTCTTTCTCAGACAGGCCTTACGGCACCACCTTATCTAAAACACCTCTCCCCTCACGATCCCCTTTCTCTGGCTTGCTTTCCCTCCTAGTACTGATCACTCACTACCTGTCATTTCACTGTGGGTTGTTTAGTGTCTATCTTCTAGGCACCCAGGGACTGTGTCTGGATTTGCTCACTGTGATATCCCCTGTGCCCCAGCCAATGCCTGGCCCAGAGTAGATGCTCAATGCATAGTTGTTGAAGGAATGCCAGCCATGGGACTCAGGGGTTGAGCATCTGGGGCATGATGGGAAAGGCACCTGGGAGGGGCCCTGGTGATTTCTTATAAAAACTTTTCCCACCCAAGCCTTGGGCCTTGGGAAGACAAGGAAGTGGCAGATGACTCCCTTTTGCCACCAGTTGTAAACAAATTCTAGGGCAGCTGTTTAAGTCTGACACAGCAGGAATCAGGAAAAAGGGTGGCCTGTGTGTTCCCATACCCCCCACCAATCAGACGCACTACTGCAAGGGTGGGGGGTTCTTGGGGTCACCAATTGGCTCCCTGTACGCTTATTTTTATACAATAACACCTCACCGTATTGAGCACTGCTCTGTAGTGTGCTCTCTTCTAAGGGCCCAGCCTGAATTAACTCATTTAATCCTTATAGCAATCCTATGAGCTAGGCGTGAATCATATCCCCATTTACAGATGAGGCAACTGAGGCACAGGCATGGGAAATATGTAATGTGCCTAAGACCAGCTAGCTGGTGAATGGGAGAACTGGAATTTGAACTCAGGTAGCTCTGGCTCTGGAACTCCTGGATGCTAGAAGGACCCCCAGTGCAGTAGGACCAGCGTGGTGAAGGCTCTGACCCAAGTCATTCAGCTCCTTTTGGAGAAGCTAGAACTCAGGCCTCCTCACCCCTGGATGGGACTCCTTTCATAACCTCAGGCAGCGTGGCCACATGGGAAAGGTGAGGGTTTGGGAGTCAGCCTGACCTGGATTCAAATCCTGCCTCCAGCCAACCATTTAGCATTTGACTTCAGAGTCCTGCTGGGCCCAGAGGCCTGGGAGCTGGACCACCTGCCCTGACAGCTCTGGGCATTGAGAAAGAGGCCAGGGCCACCTGTGCCTGCCCCATATGCCTGCCCCTTGTCTTTTGAGTCTTACCAGAAAGAACTGGGGGCAGAACTGCAGACTCTGCCCACAGCTTCTGAGCCTGGATCCAGGGTTGACAGCGGTTTATCTGGGTGATGTCAGAATTGTAACCACCTGGGTCTACTCTTCCCAGGCTGAAGCCTCTGTTTGCCTATGAGTTTAGAAACCCCTTGTCATGGGGGAGGACTTTATAGAATCGCAAAGCGTTCTCCCAAGCCCTGGGTCCACTACTTTCTGTCTCTAGGGCCTTTTGCCCCCGCGGCTTGAGGCACCTGGCAGCAGCTTGGTGTGGAATGAGCACTGGGCTTGGAGTTAAAATACCTGGACAGTGTTTAGGCGCTGACACCTGCTTGCTGTGTGACATGGGGCAAGTGAGTCAGCATCTGCGTCCCTATTCCTCCATCTCTAAAACTGCCTGGCTTTTTTAGAGGGCTGTTGTGAGGATTTCAAGTGATAAAGTCAGCCAGAGCATCTCCAAGTTTTCCGCCAACGTGAAACCTAATGGCAGAGAGAGTAAACAGGTACCCTGGGGGTTTGAGGGTGTAGCTTAAAGAAGCCCACCACGAGCTTGCAATTTATTTGAAGTCTTAGTGTAGCTTAAAAATTTATGTGCATTTTGCATTCTGCTCCATAATATATCCATGTTGTTTCTTTTAACACAAAGACAGCATTTTAAGTTATTTACCATTGGGTAATTCTAATGCCGTGGCTCTACAAGCTCCCTGGCCCATGGCTGGGAGCTGCCAGGGATGTGTGTACCCCAGTTTAAGAAGCATTCGTGTAAGAAAAAGTGCTCTGGAAAGAGCAAAGCATGCTACATAAAGGTCAGAGAGTTTTAATGTGACTTTTGGCAGTATTGGGAAGAGGAACAGTGAGCAAGATGGATGAAGGAAGGAGAAGAAAGAGAAGGGCACGCAGAGATGGAGGAACAGAAATGCAGGTGGCAGCCCAGGTGGCAATGCAAACCCCAAAGGAGCCAGTCGTGGAGAACATCTGAAAGCCTCTGTGATCCATAAGTTGCAGAGGATTTGTGTAGAAACTGGAGAGGATTGGGGCTCAGTCTCTAGGGAGTGACCAGTAGGCACAGGGGCTGGACTCTGTCTCATGTCCTCTCCTGCTCTGGTGACCAGGGTTCTTGATGGCACTGAGGAAGCTGCTGTCTGCTTACTGTCACAGTGAGCCATATACTTATTGAATCCTTTGGCTTAGGGTGGTTTTCTTGCAACCACCACCCTCCCCAGAGTATTCTCTTCAACACTGGGGGTTGGCTTTCCATATTCCTTTCATGGCCATGACACCTGCTTCCTGGGTGACTTGGGGAAAGTGACTCAGCATCTCTGAGTCCCCATAGTGTGTGAGATCCCTCCAGCAACCACCCCAAATCCTCCTTGTGGGCCCTTCATGTAAATGCTCCCAAGAGAGCCATGACAATGTCCCAGAATTCCTCAGGTGGGTATGCAGAATAGGCTCCTCTGTGACCTGGGCTATGGGTACAAACCTTCTTTACTCTCCTTTCTGCTCCTTTTAGTATCTTTCTAAAATTGCAAAGCTCCCATGCAGAAATGTGCACACTGCACAATATTACAAAATGTCTGAAAGCAAATATTTCCAAAGAATTCTGGGAGCACGAGCAAACACCTTCCTTTCTTCCACTGTTGTTTCTGGGCGAAAGCAGATAATGAGTTACCCTTTTCACAATCACTGTTCAGTGGATTTTTGGCTACATTATTCGGAGCAAATATAAACAGGGTAAGTTAAAGACATGGATTATTGCAAAATAAAATTGGGATACATGAAGCTCAAAACTCTTAATTTTAAACTACTCCTCACAATAGGCCAGAATTTGATCCTCTGTAATTCTTTGCAAACAGCGTTTGCATTTTATTATCGAACGTGCTTTATAGGGGCGTAGGATGAGCTTTGGCTCATGTTTTTGCATAAATATAATAAAAGGAGGCTTCCCAGTGAACATAGATTTGGGAAATAATGTTTGCTTTTTTTCCTGTCAATTCAAAAGTGTGTGAACTGGAAATTTTTTGTTTCAGTAATTTTTCTTTTAAACACAAAGGCTGTGTATTGTTTCTTTCCACAAAGAACACAAGGCAATCTGGGGACAATTATGGTTTTGTGTTTCTCTCTGGGGAGCAGAGGCCCATACTGAGAACTTGCCAGTCAGCAAACAAGGCTCCACATTGCCCAGATGGTCTGTGGACGTGGCGTGGAGATGATGGAGGGTTGGAGCTCTAGGATCAGGACAGGCAGACAGGGCCTGAGAGCACTTCCAGAGGGCGAGGGCATTGAGGAATAGAGGCCAAGGACCAGGGGGTACAGGGAGGCATGAGGTGGGCAGGCCTAACACTTTTCTTTGTGCTTATCTGGTCCCTCCAGAGACCTGCAGAGATTACAGGGAGGGGAGATGCTTATTTCAGGTGGGTCCTGGAATCTCAAAGAGGCCGCTTTGGGTCTAGAGCAGGCAGGAGACTGTAAAGAAATGGCAAAAGACCTAAGCCAGATCTGAATCTTTTCTCTGCCACTCACACACTCTTTGACCATGGGCACATGACTTCACCTCTTTGAGCCTCAGTTTTGTCATTTGCAGAATGGGATAATAATAGTGCTTACTTTAAAAGGTTGTTGTAAAGATTTACTAGAGGTAAAAGATAAAGAAAGCCCTTTGCTCGAAGTCGGGCTTATATTATCAGCTATTGTGTTAATTCAAGCTGAGCTAGAACATACACATTCAGAGAATTTGACAGTTATGGATTTGGACCTCAGTCAGCCTTGCATTAAAATTAGTTATTTATCTCCCTCTTGATTATAGTTAAGAACGTTTGGGAGTTGGGGCAGATTTAGCCCAACTCGGGCACCTCAAATACTCAGTAATTGTGATTTGAATTACACTAAATATAATTCCTCTTTCAAACCAGTCATTTCTGCCCTACTTTGTACCTTCCCTTTGTCAAGGTTGTTTCTTCCTGGGAGGCGGGTCCAGGTTCTTGAAAATTTCTGTTTTGCTCTGGCTGTTTTCCTTTTAGAATGCTCTTCCTGCAATATGTACTCATTACCACCAGGTGGCAGTAGCATCCCAGGCCGCTTTTGGAAGCCAGGACACAGCAAAGAGGATTTCCATCCTTGGGAGACATTTAAAAGTGGATTTCTATTTATTAAACCAGTTCTATGGGATTAATCTACTCACCACCCCCAGCTTTAAGCATGGCAAGCATCACAGGAGCTAATGAGACAAAATACAAAGTGTTTGGTACACTCAATTATCTGTTCTTAACTAATCCCTGAAGAGTGTAAAATGCAGTGCTCCCATTCCTAGGGAAGGCTTTCTCTTCTCCTAACACCCAGGTTCGCTCCACTTGGTCTCATTACTCCCTGTAGTTTCCTTCTGCTCTGGCTTATATTCACTCATTCAGCCATTCCTACTGTTCCTGTGCTCTGCGCCAGGCCCTATGCAGGGAATGCTCCAATCTAAGTTCACGGTCTGAGGGGAGCCAAAGGGTTATGGAAACAGAGCAAGAGGTCACAACCCCAAATGTCTACTATGTTGAGGCAGGTAATAGAAATGAGTGAAACAGGTCTGGGGTAAGAAGAATAGGGGGTCATCGGGACTTTGGCAATATGGAAACTTGGGGTCCATTTAAAGGGAGGGCATATACCACCAGCTCTACCTGATTGTTGCCAGGGGGGAAGTGGCTCTGCCTTGCCAGGTCTTCCTATTCTTTGGGAGAAATTAATATGTTGATTTTTAAAATACATAACATCATTTACTTTAAATCTATTACTGGACAGATTTGGCTCTTGGGCTGTGAGTTTGAGATAGTAAAAGAGAGACTTCTGGCACAGCGTGATAAGTGCAGTGAGGAAACTGTGTCCAGGGGACTGTGGGGGCCCAGGGGAGGGAGCCCCAACTCTGTCTGGAGCATTCATTCATTCAGGGAATATTTATTGCCTTTCTATAATGTGCAGAGTTCTGTGCTGAATGCTGGGGATTCATAGGCCAATAAAGTAAGTGCAGTGCCCCCTCTCCCTCTTCAAGGAGTGCACGGCCTAGCAGGGCAGCAAACTTCCAATGCTGCATTATGCTATTTATGGTTTGGTAGCAAATTGCATTGCGTTATCTGAGGGACAAGTGTACAGTGCAATGAGAGTCTGGGGTGGGCTGGGGAGGGCATCCCTGAGGAAGCGATGTTTGGTCTGAGATCTGAAGGAGAAATAGGAGTTCATCTCCGTTTACCAGGCCAGCTACTTCTTGCGCCAGAGATGAACAAAGTGCCCATTGAGGAAGGTCTAGCTCAGGCAGGGTCATGATCTGGAGAAGGGGCCATTTCTCAGGAAGGAGTCCCATGTGGTCAGTGTTGGATCCTTTCTCTGCTGCGGAATGTGCTGGACAGAACAGGAATCCACTGAGGATGAGATGAGGGAAGAGAGAGAGTTCTCCTGCTCTGACCCGGACATGTGCCATAGGAGCAGTGGGGTCCCAGGTCGGCAAAGTATAGGCCCTGGGAAGGGGCTGCGAGGAGCAAACAAGTCCTTCAAAGAGCAGAGAGAGGATCCCAGGCCAGCTTTTTGGGAAGGAGGGCCAGAGCAGAGCATGGAGGCATGGGCGCCTGGCTCCCGGGGCAAAGAGTTTTCAGGTTCCATCTCTGGTGCCTCAGAACGAGTAGTGCTCATAGTGCAGCTGAAAGCTGAGGACATGGAGGGGGAGGATGCATAGGGTCCACGGTTATGCCAAGAGGGCCCAGAAGTGGGGCGCACAGTTGCCCCACATTTGATGTGTGGGAAAAAGAACCCACCAGATCTGGCCTTATATCCTATCTCCCCAGTGATGCGCTGTGCAATGTTGGGCAAACTGCTTAAACTCTCTGAGCTTTAGCCTCCTCCCTTGCAGCATGGACACTGCGTTTTTGAGGGGGGTGATTACCGGGGATTATCAGTATAGGGGCCCAGTGCCATGTCTGGCCCACAGTGGGGGTTCCATATGTCTGAGTTCTGTTCTTCTTCCCTTCTCAGAGGCACAACTGCTGTAGGAAACTCCTGCCTTCTGCTGTCCTCACGTTCACCAATTCCATCCTCAGCCTCATCTGGCCCTTATCCCGATCACTATGTTTGCATACATCTCTCTAAAAAGTAGACCAAACATTCAACAGAAGACACAACCATACATTTTCCAGTATATCTTCTCTGCAACTGAGAAAAATAAGTCCACGCTGGTTCCCAGCTGGGGATCTCTGGGAGAGTGGGTAGTAGACGGGGCTTGGCCTGTGTCCTGGCTCTGACATTCCCTTGCTGCATGACCTTGGGCAGGATAATGCATATGGAAGTGAAACTTTACAGAGGCCACTGTGTGTATTTGGTGGACTGTTTTATGATCAGGAGGTTTTCCTTGGCGCTTTCCTAGATTTTTCCTGTCGAAGTGGGCAACTCCACCAGTTCCCAGCGATCTGATGAATTCAGCACAGTCTCCATCAGTCAGTGAACAAGTGTCCCTTAAGCTTCACCTTTTGCTCAGCCAGTGTGAGGCTCCAGGGTGAGAAGCAGGCAGGAGCGATGTTCTTGCTGGAAACTTCCCTCAAGGAGGCTCCTTGAAGATGGGCTCTATGAAGATGGGTTCAATGCCGGGTCCTCTGCTTGTTGGCTGTGGGACCCGGGGCGCTCTGCTGCCCGCCCTGCCCCTCACCTTCCGCAGGGAGGTCCTCACGTTCTGTAGATGTAAAGTCTGTGCCTGGCATGTGGGCAGCTCACGTTAGGGACTCAGCAAGCCATTGTTATCACGATTAATTGCTATTTATAAATGAAATCACGTGTGTGAGGCACATGCGTGTGTCTGACAGAGAATGTTTATAATGATCATCGTAAATAATGCGCACGGCATGCGTGGGGGACACAGACTCAGTCCTCAGTGAAGATTTTTTAGGAAGTGCAGGGGGATTCTGATTACAAAGTTGTGTCACAGGGCCTGCTGCGTGCTGAGGGCTGAGTGCATAGCAGCATCCATACTAACGATGATGACAGCTGGCACAGGATCAGGCATGTGTGGGACGCTCGGTTCACGTTTCCTTCCGTTGTCGCCCTGCAGCATCACAGGCACATTACTTAGATCAGAAAACTGGGGAGCCCCAGGCTGCAGGACCCTTTAGTAACTCCGGGGAATGAAGCTGCTTCTCCTTTCCACTAGCCATGCTCCCCTGGGCTGGCTTCTCCGAGCCCTGGGTCTGGGCTGGATGGTGGCTCCAGTATCACCAGCGTCCTCTCTGGACTGTCCTTAAGTCTGCCTTGCTCCTCCTACCCCATGGCCATCCTCAGGTGGACAGGACTTTTATGGTCTCTCGCTTCAACCTGGAACTGAGTGCCACCTTCTCAGATGGTCTCCATCCTGAGGCCCTGACTCTGCGCCCAGAATGGAGGCTGGGGGAGAGCACCCCTGGCTTCTGAACCCCCTCCATCCCCATTCCCAATCCCTGGCTCAGGCTGAATCCCCAGCTTGCCAGGCTGCTCCTAGGTGTTGGGACAACCTTGGCACGAGCTATGGGCCTGTGCTCAGGGCCCCCACCCATCTTCCTAGGAGGCCTGGGGAAGCTGGTATGCTGTTATGCCCCACACTGCCCCCTCAGGTATCCACATGAGTGCTCACACACGCACATGCTTTCCGCATGCACTGAGGCCCTTAGGCCGACCCTCACCCAGGCACCCCCCCTCACCCTCACACCCATAGACCCAGGTGTGTGCAGACACAGGACCTCCCCCCGTCACACACACACACACACACACACACACACACACAGAGCTGCTGTTGCACACTTGTGCAGGCGCTAAGTATCCCGATGCACGTTTCTGAATACAACCCCCACCCCCCAGGCACTTCTCTTTCCTTACACGCTGCAGATATTACACTCCCTCCTGCCTCACTCATGGACACGTGTTTGCACTCACACATATGCACACGCAAAGGACATGCATCTTCCCATGCACAGTCCACTCTCTCCCTAAGCTCAGACCCATGAAGATACTTTCCACATGCCTGTGTGACACCCGCACTCTCCTCACCACACACTGCAGCAGACCCCGCTCCTACACGTGGCTCTGGGTCCCCTGAGTCCCCATCAGTGCAAAGACATCCTGACACGCACTGCCGTGTGCCCCTCACTCAGGGGCCCTCAAAGAGCAGCTTATAAAAACATTCTTTCCGTGATGGAACGCTTCCTTTGGGCCTCTTCAGCTTGTAACAGATTAAAGGAAAGCAGGCATTTGTCACGGGGAAGTGTACACAGTTGTGCTGGAAAATGGACTTTGCGACGAGCGTGAGAGCTTGAGCCTGTCACAGAGAGGGGAGCCTGTGTTATTGCAGCCTGCCGGGCTGTGGTGGCCCGCCAGCGTCATCCGCTGTGGCAGGCATCACCTCCAACTGAAAGGATCCCATTACGGTAAGTAATGGCTTAATCACAGCCAGTTTGTAATGGAGATGACCCTCGCATCCCACCAGCCTCCCGATGGATTGCACCTCTCCACACCCGTGACTAACAGCTCTGTGTTCTGTTCTCCTGCTCAAGGGCCACCCCCCCACCCCCGCTGGGGCCAAGATCAGGCAGCTCTGGGAGAGGGAGGGGCAGGGCAGGGAGAGGAGGAAAGGTGTTGGGGACTGCAGGCCCACCCTGGTACAAGTGGGGAAACTGAGACCCGAAGAGGACGCCTCCCGGGGCTCCTGTCTTTTCGTTTTACTCCCTGTCTTGTCACAGAGCCTCACATTTAAAGCAGAATATTAATGACAGTAAGAGCTTCCATTTGATGGGTGTCAGGGTCTGGTTTGGCACTTTTCCATGTGTCATCTTGCTCCAGCCCTGGGAGGTAGGATATCATGATTGTCCCCACTCTACAGATGAGGAAACTGAGGCTCAGAAAGAACACGTGACTAGCCCAGGGTCATGGAGCAAGTAAATGACAGGACTGGGACTCTACCCTGGGGGCTGTGAGCCTCTGAAGCCAGCATTCTTGGCCATTGTTTCCAGAGAAACTCCCATCAGCCTTTGGGTGGCCTCACACCTGTGGGGATCCTCAAGCCATCCTCCTTCCTAAGCAGGCGGGAGTTGAGTCTTCTTTACCTGTGTGTCCATGTGTCAGGGAAACTTCCGTTTTCTGCCTGGAGTCTGTATGTGCCAGATGTTTGACTACCTAACCGCAATCAGCCATTGCAGGGACCCGAACGTCACTTCAGCCTCAAGGTCAGGAGTTCGCTGGCGAGTACAGGAAGCCTGGCTGTGCTACTGCCTAGACCATGCAACCCTGAGGTTGACTGGGAGAAATCCTGGGGCTCAGGATCCTGGGCACCATCCCATTTTCCCCTTGAGGTCCTGCCCAAGCCACTGGCCAGTAGCCCAGCTGGGCCCAGGATGGAACATCTGGAGACTCAAGTGGAGAATAGAAGGACTCTTTCCCCGCCTTTGCTCGTGTCTTCAGGGTCACATTTAGTGCCTGGGGAAGAGGCTGGAGCTCAGGGAGATTGGGGTGGAGTCCTGGTTCCACCGCTGGTCGGTAGCATGACCCTGGATAAGTCTCACACCTCCCTGAGTCTCAGTTTCTCCACCTGTACAATGCCTACACCTACCTCGTTGAGGTATGAGGCTCAGATGACATTATGTGTGTGGAGTATTCGAAAGCGAGCCTGCTACCTGGTAGGGACTGATGAAGACATGAAATACGTTCAGCAAAGCTTCCTGGAGAGAGGCCAGGCAGTGGCAGAGTTGAGTCCCAAGAATGCGGTCTATGTGTGGTCTTGATAATCCGTAAGAGGATGCGACAAGGACGGCAGTTAACATTGGCTGAGTTCTTGCTGTGTGACAGGGACTAGTGCCTCCCATGGATTTCTTATTTAATTCTCCCCAAACTCTAGGCCATAAGTAATGATTATTGTTCCCATTTTACAGATGAGGCAAATGAGGTTAGGGTTCTTGCCAGTGTCACATAGCTAGAAATGGAGCTCCTGGATACAAACCCAGGCCATCTGGCTGACAGTCCGTGCCTTAACCCCTGCCGTCTGTTGTGTTTGGAGCACTTGGAAAGCCCCAAAGCCTGCTCTCTCTGTCTTTGAACACTTCCCTATTGCCTTTGAGTGCCAGAGTCCTCAACATTCCGGTTCAGGGCAGGGGTGGGGGACTGTAGTCAGCCAGAGGGACAAGGGCTGAACTTGAGCCATGCTCAGGAAGGCACTGAAGCCACAGAGAGGAGGGGACATAGGTGGGAGGCCCTGACTCTGAGAAGCTAACTGAGAAACCTGCAAGAGAGCTGGGCTGGGAGAGTCCAGGAACAGGGCCTGTTGAGGGGGTACTTTTTGCAGGCTGGCCTCTGGCACGATGCTTATCTGCAAGAATGCCTGAGACAAAGCTGCTGGCATGTGACCAGAGGGGAAGCAGCCACCGAGTTTCATTTACTTAGTAATATCGATTCAAGGAATATTTATTAAGTGCCTACTATGTACCAGGCGCTGGGCCAAGTAGCCATGGAGTTTCATTTGCTGAGCAGCATTTAGTCAACAAATATTTAAGTGCTCACTATGTACTGGCCAGGTGCTGGGATTCAGTGGTAAGCTAGACGGACGTGATTCCTTCCTTCCTGGAGGAGAGTCAGGGAGGTGCAGAGAAATCCCAGCTCAGCGCCCTTGGAAGCAGTTGCTGAGGATACACTCTGTGCCAGGGACCGAGGCCGCCCCTTCTGTCATCCTCATCACAGCTCCGCGAAGAGGTACCACAGTGATGCTCAGGTTTTCAAATGAGGAAGCTGCGTCTCAGAGACCGTACGTGACTTTCCTGAGGTTGCACAGCTCATAAGTGATGGAGCTGAGCCTGGAGCCCAGGTCTGCTGAAAGTTTGTGATTTTAACAACCACCAACGTGGCTCTGCTCTCTTGTCTACTTACAACGTCCCTGCAGATCTGAGCCACACAGGGTATTGGAGTTGGGCATGCAGGGTGCCCTGCCCTCTCCACCTGCAGGCTGCTTTCTTCTTTCTCGCCCATCTCCCCCCACCCATCAGCTTCCCCAGCCCCCCATATCTGGGCCTTGCCTTCTCTGCAGTTGGGGAGAACTTATTCTCATGCTAATTGCAAAACTAATTGTTCTTATTGCAAAATCCATTATATAGTATATTTATATTGCAGATAATGAGCTGTTTGGATTAAATAGCTCACTAAAAGTCAATAAAAAGAAATTTGCTTCACTGTTCCTCCCCTCATTTTTCACCAGCACCGTTAACACAGCCGTCCTTCTCCCTGAAGGCTGGAATTCATTAAAATGCCTGGAGCGGCAAGGGGGTGTTACTCCGTGGTTTTCCCCTTTCCCTTTGAAAAGGCTTTGGGAGGAGAGGGTTGGAAGACAAGAAGCGGGTTCTTTCCCCGGTGATAGTAATGCAGAGGTGACTCACCAAGGAAAGAGCATCTTAAATTCTAGCAGAATCAAAGAGCATGGTTCTCTGGGGCTTGATGTGTTTGGGTGGGGGTGGGGACCGTGGAGTGAGCTGATGGCACTGCCACCCCTCAAAGTGGTGGGGGAATTAGCCAAAGGCTTCAGTGATTGGAGGCAGTCTGCGGGGGCTGGCTTGGGGATGGGGATCGGGGACGAGAAGACAGCCTCAGTCACGCTCTGGGAGAGTGACTATCAAGTTTGAACTCAAGGGTCTGAACTTCCAGGTTCTGGTCCCTTCAGCACCACAACGTCTCTTGTGGTTTCCAGCATTTTCCTGGTCTACCTATTTCTCTGGCCTTGGTTCTAAACTTAAAGTTGGCTTGTTTAAACTGAGTCCTACGGTTCTAGCAGGAGGCGAGCTGGCCTGTGAAGTTCAGGGGTTACCAGTTCAGGCCCTGCTGCAATCACTGTTTTTCATTTCATAAAGTGTGGATTTCTCAAGAAGGGCTGGAGTTAAGACTCAAACCTAGGTCCATGCACTGAACATTCTGTGGCCCTGCTCTGAGCAATCAAAGTGGCGGCTGAGAAGGACCTGTTTCTTATTTCTTTTCCTAGGAGCCAACCTCACATTTGCTCTGAGAAAATGGAGTGATCTGAGTTGAGATGGTCTAGATGGGGGCTGCCAGCTCCCACAGCAATTAGTCTCTTCTCATTCATTTATTCATTCATTCAATTGTAAATATGTATTGAGAGCCCACGATGGTTAAAACAGTGGACTAGACTTTGCCAATGACTGAATAAAAATACACAGAATCTTTATTCTCAGGGAACTTATAGTCTAATGGGAGTGCAGGGACGGATTTTTGTCAAATAATCACACAGATGAATGATTAATTAAAACCAAGTCAAGTGCTTGGAAGGAAAGGAGAACACTTCTAAGGAAATAATCCTAGGAGGAGCTAGCCTGGATGATGGGGCCAGAGACCTCCTGGAGGATGCAACATGGCAGCCGAGCTCTGCAGGGTGAATGCATTAGACAAGGGGAGAGGGAAGTGTGGACAAAGGCCTGCTCCAGGGAGGGGACAAGGGGCGGTAGTCAGACAGCAAAGAGGCCAGTGGGATGAGGCTGGGATGGTGGGTTGGGGCCTGTATGTCAAGAAGCTAAGGAGTTTAACCTTGACTGTAGGAGCAATGGGAAACCACTAGGAGCTTTACAGGAGAGGGGTGACATGACCTGTGCTTTGTTCTTCCCCCCCTTCTTCTTAAAGAAGTCCTTTTACTATTTCTTGTATTACCGGTTTGGTGGTAATAAATTCCTTTAGCTTTTTCTTGTCTGGGGAGCTTTTTATCTGCCCTTCCATTCTAAGTGATAACTTTGCTGGGTAGAGTAATCGTGGTTGTAGGTCCTTGCTTTTCATCACTTTGCATATTTCCTGCCAATCCCTTCTGGCCGGCGAAGTGTCTGTTGAGAAATCAGCTGGCAGTCTTATGGGGGCTCCCTTGTAGGTCACTAACTGCTTTTCTCTTGCTGTTTTTAAGCTTCTCTCTTTGTCTTTAAACTTTGGCATTTTAATTCTGATGTGTCTGGGTGTGGGCCTCTTTGGGTTCATCTTGTTTGGGACTCTCTGTGCTTCCTGGACTTGTATGTCTATTTCCTTCACCAGGTTAGAAAAGTTTTCAGTCATTATTTCTTCAAATAGGTTCTGAATCCTTTGTTCTCTCTCTTCTCCTTCTGGTGCCCCTATGATGTACATGTTGGTACGCTTGATGTTGTCCCAGAGGCCTCTTAAACTATCCTCATTTTTTTGGATTCTTTTTTCTTTTTGCTGTCCCAATAGGGTGTTTTCTGCTACTTTGTCTTCTAAATTGCTGATTTGATCCTCTGCTCCATCAAATCTGTTGATGCCTTCTACTGCATTCTTCCTTTCAGTTACTGTATTTTTCACTTCTGACCTATTATTTTTTACGGTTTCTATGTCCTTTTTTATACTTACTGTCTTGTTGTTGACGTTCTCACTAAGTTCCTTGAGCATCCTTATAAACCATTGTTTTGAATTATGTGTCTGGTAGATTGCTTGCCTCCATTTGTTTAACTCTTTTTCTGGAGTTTTCTCCTATTCTTTCATTTGGGATATGCTATTTTGTTGTTGTTTCATCATTTTGGCTGCCTCCCTGTATTTGTTTCTATATATTAGGTAGATCTGCTTCATCTCCCAGTCTTGGCAGAGTGGTCTTATGTAGTAGGGGTCCTGTGGGGCCCAGTGGCACAGTCTCCTTGGTCACCTGAGCAGGATGTTCCGAGAGTGTCCCTTTGTGGATTGTGTGCCCTCCTGTTATAGTTGAGCCTTGACTGCTGTTGGCATGTCCGTGGGTGGGATTGACCCTCAGGCTGACTGGCGGTGGGGATTGGCCATGACCACAGTGTTTGAGCTGCTGTGTGGGGGCTGACCCTATGGAGTGGAATTCTCCCCAGTGGGCCCTGGTGCCTGTCAAGACCACTCTCTGGGTGTGCTGCTTGGGGCTAATCAGGTGGTGTTCTGTTGCTGTTTGAAGCTGGCCACCAATTGTTCTGGTTCTGGGGAGGAGCTCTTGGGAGGATCTCCTGTGCAGGCCTAGGTCAGCTACTGCCTGTGACTGGTCTAGGGCTTGCTGGTAGGAGCTACAAAGTGATCTGTGGTTGGTCACTGTCTGTGCTGGACCTGGAGATGCATGGGCGAGGCCATGCTCTGAACCAAGGCTGGCCGTCAGCACCGGGCCTGGGGCAGCTCAGCAAACGACCCGGAGGCCTGCTGTTACCTGACAGCTGTCCATACGTCTCAGCTGCTGAAAGAGCCTTGGATGGTACAGGAGTTGGGTGGGGTGATGTCTCAGGGATTCACCAAGATGGGGTGAGTTGTGTTCAATGTGTCAATGCAGATTCAGCTTTGATGCCAGTTTTGAGCCTGGGACCACACTGCCAAAGGCTCAGAACACTGAGGCCAGTCACCATCTGCCTGGGGCCTGTGGACCCCCAAAAGTTACATGACCTATGCTTTGAAAAGTTTACTTTGGCTGCCAGCAACAGAAGTAGCACTGGAAGTTTTGGACTGCAGAGAAGGGAGGTGGAGCCAGTAGAGAGAGCAGAGAGAGAGACTAGCAGGATGGAAGACTGGACCTTGGCAATGATGAGGAAGAGGAAATTTGCCCAAAGGAAACCAAAATTGTATTAGCAAGGGAGGAGAGATGCTGGCTATCTTCCCACTCAGCGTGCTGAGGGGACCATAATTTGGGGGGCCAATTTTAAACTCTCAGATGATGGTGGTGTGGGACCTGGCTCCAGAACCACAGAGATTCTACAAACCATCCTTGAGATTGTGGGGGACCTTGGTGGCATCCCTTTGGATGCTCGGCTTAGTGCTTGCAGGGCTGGTAAAGTCATTGCCGAGCCGTTTCCTGGAAGCATGGCACACAGAGATATGCCAGGTCATGCCTGCGAGAATGCTCAGGACTTGTGGGAGGGAGAAGCTCTGGCATTGGCCAGACTGGAACAGGGGCTTTAGTCCCCACCCCACCCCCGGACAGAGCAAACAGGCTAATAGCAAAGAGAAGACAGCCTGAGAAGGTCCTGCTCCAGGCAGCTGAAATGGCTGTAATCTACAGCCATCTTTACTTAACGACTTCAAAGGGAGATGGGAAGACAGAGAGGCAACTGGATGTTGGAGCGACTTGAGTGTGACTGAGATCAAAGGCAACAGAATGTGGGGCCACACCCCCCCCTCCTGGGCCCCAGCATCCACAGAGACGCTGAAATGGAAAGGCTCTCCTGGGAGGAAACAGGGGCTCCCGGAAGCTGGGTCCAGCAGAAGGGGCACGAGAAGCCCCTTGCAGCCAGCCCAGCCTCGCCCAGGCCAGCCCCTTGGCGGGTAGTCTGAGGAGCTCAGCGTCCCTGTGTCCTGATGCCTGTAACCTCCCCGTGGGAGATGTTCAGGGACTCCCAGGAGGAAATAGCGACCTCGTTGAGCCTCAGGGGTACACTCTGTGTGGGTTTGTGTGTGCCCTAGGTTCTCATCCAGTCCTTCAGGAAAGTTCTGCAGTTGGGATGTGGTGTATAAGTGGGGAACTAACAGACATGGTTGGTTCTTTCTGCTGCATCTCTGGGGCTGCTTAAGAATTGGATGTTGCCACTCTTTGCTGAGCATGTTCTAGATTGCCATGCTTGGGAGCAGGGGCATGGATAGGTTGGCCTTCTTGTTGGCCTTCTTCATAATTCTTGATGGTGATGCTGGATCTGGGCAGAGATCACTGCCTGTTGACTTGCAGCCAGCACTGTGCTTTGAACTATCTCTCTGCCCTTGGATTTGGTTCTTCTGTGATGTCTGGGTCTCTCTCCATAAATGGCCAGCTCCATGGGCAAGGCCCTTGGTGGAGGTACTGCCCCTCCTTTTGGGCATACCTTAGAGCAAGCAGTGATACCTAAGCAAACAAACGAGTGAATAAGTAGATGAACAATGACTGATGTTCTTCGTGGGCTGTGGCTGGTACAGTGAAGGCGTCGCTCCCAGTGGGAGAGGGCAGGAACCTGGCTACCTAGGTCCTTGGACTTTAGGGGTGGATGGGACATTTAAGGGGTTTAGTTCTCACTAACCAGAGGTGGTAATGGGAACATGGAGAAGGGCCAAGTGCTGTTTTCCTGGCAGTACAAGGTAAAAGCTCGGTGTTATGCAGATGACTAGGATGGGGGTGTGTGTGAGAACCTGTGGGTCAGGAGGGCCTCGGAGGGTGACCAGGGCATGGCTGAGCATCTTCAGTGCTACTGAGGCAAAGGGAGCCCCAGGATGACCTCACAGGCTTCAGGGAACACAGTGCACTCACAAGCCTGGTGGGTCTGGAGGCTGGAGGAGTGTGTGTGTGTGTGTGTGTGTGTGTGTGTGTGTGTGTGTGTGTGTGAGAGAGAGAGAGAGAGAGAGAGAGAGAGAGAGAGAGAGATTATGGCTCTACAGTTTGAAGAGCTGCCTGAAGACTGGGTCTGGGAGCCCAGGAGGCATTTGGGGGGGTCTTTGGGAGGTGATGGAGTAAAGGGTGTGGCCCTGAGAAGTGAGGAGGTGCCTTGGGTCCCTGGGTTGCCAGGGAAGGCAGACAGGGCCTCTGGGAGGGCAGGTGAGGGCCTGTGGGATTTTAGGGGAGAAGTGTTCCTTTGACGTTTATCTTCCCAGCACTGCGCAGAGTGGATGGCCAGGGAGAGTTGGGGGCTGGGGGATCTTCCCCTTCGGGTGAGATATAAAGAGAATCTGTCCCTTTTCAGTTTTCTCCTCAGCAGCTCTGCACAGATAGGAAGCAACTCACAGAGCACGTGCATGTCCATTGGCACGGTGACGGGAAGTGAGCGGGGGCTTTATCCCGAGCCCCCGGCCTTCCCCTCTGCCCATCACCTGTGATGTGGGGGATCTGACCCAAGAGACGCTGGGCACAGTGATGGACTCACGGGGTGGGAGAGGGTTACCGGGCAGGAGAAGCTTAAGGGCCGGAAGAGCTGGGGAGATTCTGAGAGACGTGGTCTGGGTTCTTCCCTAGAGAGAAAGGAGTGAGGGCTCAGTGCCCTGGCGTCAGGCTCACAGCTCTGTAAGGAAGACAGATGGGAGCCTGGCAATGAGGGGAAAACAGAAAAGGCAATGAGAGATTTGTGAGTGTGCCTGTGTCAGATAAGTGTTCACTCTCCGTGTGTCAGGGGAAGTGGGCACCACTGTGTGTGTGGGTACCCCAGGAGGTCGGAAAGCTGTCAGTTAAGATTCGGTGCTGAGTATGTGTCTGAATTTGTGTGTTTGAGGGTTTTCGTGATGTGTGAACTTGCCTGAAGTGTCTGTCTGAGTGTGTTTGTGTGGCTGTGTGTGAGTGTTGTGAGTGCGTGTGCCCTGTTGCATGGTCCAAGGGCAGTAGGAGCTGTGCTGCTTCAGGGGCGGGAGGAGATCTGGGTAGGGAAGGAGCATGTGTGCACGAGCGTGCCCAGTGGCAGGAATGACAAATGATTAATCTATAGAAATCTATATTCTATTCTTCCATGCGTCCACTCCGCCCTTCTCACGCTCTCATGCATCACCTCCGGAAATCCATCACCCGACTCCCCTCCAAGGACAGGCTGCGAGCAGCGAGTGGTTGCCTTATTGATGGACTTGCCTGTGCTTTTTATACATTTGGATATACGGAGAAGGAGAGCCTCATCACTCATGCTCTCATTCATTTATTCATTCATTCAATCACTGGCCCAGCAAATAGTTCTTGAGTGCCTACTGTGTGCCAGGATGGTCCTGGGTGCTCAGGGTGCAATGGTGAGTCAGGTAAACGTGGTCCTTATTTTCTATGAGTTACAGATCCGTGGGGGTCCAGACAGCATGCTGGCAACTTCAGTAGAAGGTCATGCAGGAGGTTCCAGAAAAATAGGGGAGATGGGAAATTAACCTGTGTGGAGGTCACAGAAGGCTCCTGAAAGAGGTGACACCTCACGGGAGTCCTAAAGGGTGATAGAACCAAATGAGAGGGAGAGAAGAGGAGGCACCAGGCAGAGGGAACAGCATGTGCAAAGGGTCAGAAGCAAAGAGAACTTGCTGCTTTGGGAAAACTAAGAGTGGTCCAGATGGCTGTGGCTGGAGTGTGAGGCAGCAAGGTGCAAGAGACGAGGGCACCATGGTGGGAAGGGACCACGAAGAGCTTCGAGTGCCTGTTAAGAAGGCTAGGTTTCACCTGAGGCACTGCGGCGCCATTGAAGGGTTTAGGTGTGGGGGTGGGGGATAATACGACGTTGCATTTTATAAGGCAATCTCTGACTGATGGTGGGGAGTCTAGACTCGAAGTAGGGAGTCCTGCCAGCAGGCTGCTGTAGCAGTACCAGGCAGGGATGATGGTGGCTTGGATTAGGGTGGTGGTGGTGGGGATGGAAAGACGTGGGCTAAGTCCAGAGATATTTTGGAGGTGGAAGTAAGAGCTTGGTGCTAGACTTTATATTGGGGTGAGAGAATGGCAAGCATTAGGTTTCTGGGCAAGCTAGTCTACCTTTCTCAGCCTCAATTTCCCCATCCCTAAAATGGGGATGACAATTCCTGCTTCATAGGGTTGGTGTAGGCCATTTGACTCAGTCTCCATTTCTGAGCACCACTGGCGTCTCCTTTGGCAGTGGTATGTCTATTCTTCCTCTCCCCCTGGATAGGCGAGGCATCTCCTGATCTGCTCTTTTCTCGGAGGTTTCAGGCTGATCTGCCCCCATGTGGTGTTCCTTAACTTTTGCCCCAGGCAATCCCTGGACTGTGGCGTCAGTCCTAGAAGCCTGCTGCTTTTAGCCCCTGAGGTCATCCAGGCTAGCCTCCTGTCCACAGATGGGCAAACAGGCACTCAGAGGGGAGGACCTGCCATGCACCCTTGCTGGAGTCCAGGAGGCCACAGACACGTCCTAGGCAGCCTGACTTGCTACAGGTCACCACATCCCAACCTCTGCCTTCAGACCCAAAGTAGCTCTAATCTCTGTTCTTAGAGATCATTGAGGAGACAGGCTTTCTCACCCACATCATGCCATCCTGGGATGAGTTTCCAGGCTCTCCCGGGGTCCAGGCCCCAAGGAGGCTCCCAGGCCTGCTCATTTTTCATCTGGCCCTTGTGTGGTGTGTTGAAACTTTCACAGATGAGCGTTTACTGATTCCCTGGGACAGCCGAACAACTTCTGATCATGGAAATCTTGCTTCAATTTATTACTTCTGTACATTTGAATAATGTTCCATTTTGCAGAACAATAGTACTTTTTAGACACAGGCAGAGTTGACACTTATCACAGAAAAAACATTTTTCCCCCCGTTCCTCCCTCTCCCTTCCGAGTGTGCACTGTAATAACACTGTAAAGTCCGCTGTGCAAAGGCCTCCCTTCTGGGGGGTGGCAGTAAGAGGTGTTCTCTCTTGGGGGATCTGGCTGTGCGAGGAGGGAGAGGCAGGAGGCTCCTTGGCTAGCCTTTCTGCCTGGGTCTTTGACGCATGGCTGCATTTGTGCAGGAAATGAGACCCTGGCCAAAAGGGGATCAGGCCCTTCTCAGGAAGAGCCCAAAAGTGCCAAGGAGAAGGCCCTGCACACTTAGAATATTTTCAACTTAAATGACAGCGGACACAACACGATGGGGAGACGGCTTGTGTTTTATTTTTTTGGAGCGTTCAGTCACAATTTATCATTATCCAATTCTTTTTCCCTTGGGTTTTCTCTCTCACACATTTTTTATTCTGATCTGACAGCTAAATGAGGAATCACACTGCCTACGTTATCTGTTTTGTTCAGGAATTAATCCGGTCGTCAAACACGGACTGCCAAGTGGTTAGCGTGAGCAGAGACTGGCTGTGCCATCCCCCAGGCAGCCCTGGAGCCAAGGGGCCCTCCCAGCTGGCCATTCTGAGGACCCGCCTGGAACAGGGGACCTGCAGGAGAAATGCAAGTTTCTGGAGAGGTTCTGAAGGTCCCTGAACGCTGGTCAGAGGTTCCTTGGCCAACAGAACTCTCTGGGGTGGCTCTGTCCCAGTCCCTTGTCAAGGCATGGGGTCTTTAGATGCGAAGCCAATAACTGGAGGTCATGCTGCCCACTGTGCCTCCCGCAGCTTTGAGAGGACAGGCCCGACCCCTGACCTCTGTGTAGAGGTTAATTCAGCTGACAGTTCTTATGGGAAATCCTTGAAATACTTAACTCTTTCCTACGGCAGCTGGTCTCTTTGTGTTCCCACCTCAACAAGTTTCTGGGAACCAGGTCAAACGTCAGCCCAGAATGAGAGGAAAGCATAGGGACTTTGGGACTGCTTTTGGTCTTTCAAAGTGGCCCAAGTTTCTTCCCTTTCTCCCTCCTTCTCCCCTTATTCTTTCCCCCTCCTCTTATTTCACTTTCTCTCCCTTCTTTTTCCCCTCCTGTCCTTTCCCCCCTCACTCTTTTTCTCCCTTCCTTCTTTCCTTCTCCCTCATTTTTTCTCTCTACTCCAGTGATGAACAAGATCCAATGGTGAATTGGACAGACCTGGTCTCTGCAATCAGATCATTGCAAGTGGGGTGGGTTCTGGGAAGGAGAGACACAGGCGATCCCGGACTGAAGGATGAGCTGCAGGAAGCCCGATGACAGACAGCGCAAGGCTCAGGGATGAGCAGAGAACGCTACGCAGAGGCACACAGGACCTTGGGCTCCCCGTTTGCTCCACTGGTGTCATTGTTTGACTGATGTCAGCCTCGCCCGTAAGACCGTCAGTGGCGTGAGAGAGGGACCACACCTGGTTTTGTTCTTCCACACAGCCCAGCTCTGAGCACAGAGCAGATGGAGGTGTTCCCAGGTGAGTGAGGCATGAGTCCATGAAGGGATGGAGGAGAGAGGTGGTGGCTGTGAGCGGATGCGCTGACACCACCCAGAGTCCCCAGGTTCCTCTGTGGCTGGCAGTTCCCTGACAATAACTGGTGCTCTCAAACTATTCTTGTCTCTGGATGTCACCTTAAAGGGCCCCCAGCTTGCGTGGAGGAGGAAAGGATTGCACAATGGAGGGAGATAGCACTGCAGCCAAATCCCTATGAGCATGGATTCTGCAGCCACGCGTCCTGGCCCAAAGCCAGGGTTGCTATCTCCTATTTGTGGGCCTCAGTTTCCTCCTCAGTAAAAAGCAGGTGATCAGAATGGGCTCTGTATCTTCGAGATTCGATGAGGATGACATGAGATGCTGTGTAGCTGCAGCCCCATGCAATGCCTGCACGTTTGTGACTATTCCAGCCCTGGTTTTAACAGGGGGGCTGAGACACTGGTCCAGGCCTCCTCTCTTCTGCTCGAGGCCCTAGAGTGTTCTTGTCTTTGTCCTTCCCTGGCCAGCACAGTGACCTACCGGTGCACGTGTCCTCTCCTTCCTTCCAGCTTGGCTAGGTGGGGATTCTGGTGAAGAAGCAGATGGCAGCTGGGGCTGAGTGTGACAGTGATTACACTGCGAAAGGGTGATAATTTATTCTGCTCAGCTTTGACTCGGAGTTGGAAGGAGAACTCTATTACTTCTGGAAGGCAAGGCTGAGGGTGACCTCCCCTCTCTGACCTCTAACAGGTGGCTGGCCCTTGTTCTCCTAGCTCTTAGCAGGGGGAGGGTGGAGATCAGGTCTGGAACGACCCCAGGGTGCTTCTCTAAGCCGGGACCTCGAGCAGGGATTGGGGGTGAGGGGTAGGCCGCAGGCTTGGCCTAGGAGAGAGGATGGTGGGAGGCAGCCAGAAGGCCGGTCCCAGGCAGAAGGGACGGACGGCAGGCTTGGGAGTGGCACCCTCAGTTTCTCTGACTTGGCCTGGGTTTTTCCTTCATTAATCTGCTTGTCTTCCACGTGAGTGTCAGATGCCTTCTAAGCAGTGGGGAGAAAGATGTAAAACTAATCCCCACTCTAATAAAAACAGCCTCCCGATTAAATATGTATGAACACATATTGATTTGGGGATTAAACAGAAAAGAAAATTGAGCCTATAATTGAGCCGGGGAACATGTACAGGGTGAGACTTGCGATGTACTTCTCCAAACACACCTGCCGGGCCTGGGCTGGGGCTGCCAGGGATGGGGTGTGGGGGATGAATGCGTGAGGCCGTCCAGTGGGACCATGGGTGCTCCACAGCAGGAGATACTAGGCCAGCTTCCATCAACTTTTGAAGGAGCCTCTTCTGTCTTCCTAATTTTGGGAAATTCCAAGGGAGGACTGTGCTATTTGGATAGACGTTCAAGCATGAGTTTCTTGCTGGAGGGCAGTTAAAGAGGCAAGCATCCCTCTGGCCCTTAGAGAAAATCATTTATTATTCACCTACTATATGCAGGTTCTGAGAAAATGGAAGAAGCTGAGCTGGGATTCAGCCCACACCCTTCTGACTCTAAGCCCGAGGCTGGGTTTACTCCAGGCCAGGGCCGGGCAGTCTGATTACACCTGTGCTTCCGTAGCCATGGATCATTCAGCTGGACGGGCTTTTGAGCTCGAGTCTAGTCCCCTGCCTGAAATGTATCACCTTCCCCACTGACACAAGGTCATCTAACTTCTCCTTGGTTGTCTCCAGGGATGGAGGGCTCATTGTCTTTCAAGGGGAGCTGAGAGCTCTCAGAAGGAACGAAAGCCCCTGTTCCTATCAGGTCCGTCCTTAGGTGCTACATCTGCTCATTGGGTCAGAAAGAGGAGGGCCGGGGAGAATGCACTGGTGATTGTGGAGCCCCTGTCCCAGGCCCTGTGCTTGGCAGTCTCACGTAGCCTCTGACCTTTTAGCTTCCCAAGGACACTGTGACATGGATCTGATTATCTCTACAGACCCAGAGATCTTAAGTCACTTGTTAATCATCATCACCGTTGTCATAGTGGAAACCATTGATTGAACACCTACTGTATGTCAGGCACTTCACACACATGACAATTCTCACGACAGCCCTGAAAAGCAGATCTCTTGTCTCGGCTGTACAGAGAGGAAACGAGGCTCAGAGGCTAGCGCATGGCACAGCACAGCCAGCCACAGCTTGCCTGACCCTGGCCATTTCCTGCTCTCTCCTGGGGAAGTGGGTCTCCTGGTTTCTTGCTGTTAATTCCTCAGGGTTCCCTAGCTGCGTGTGGTCTCACCAGGAGGCCCCCTCTGTCCCCGATTCCTCAGGTCTCCCCTGAAGTCTGCGGGGACTCCTTCATCCTTTCCCAGCCCACATCCCCTCCCCTCTGCGCTTCTCGGCTGCTCCCCGACCCCTGCCCTGACATCTGCTAGGATCTGCCTTTTCCCTCACAGCTCTAGGCCCCCACCTCCTCCAGGTGCACCCCATTTTATAGTTTCCAGAGCAATGTCACACTCATTATCTCATTCAAGGTCCACGGTGACCTGATATCCTGTGTGACATGAAGAAATTGAGGCAGAGACAAGTGAGACAATTTGCTCCAAATCACAGAGCTAGTGAGCACCTGGCTAGGTATGTCTGCCAGGTGATGTCACACCTGTCCCAGCAATAGGTGCCTTTTCAGGGTCCATACAAGACACACTGAGACTATGTGATGGAGTGGAAAGAGTATATGGACTCGAGTTCAAGACCCCGTGCTTCCTCTAATTGGCTGTGTGACCCTGGGCAAATATCTAACCTCTCCAAGTTGTATATTTTCTGGCTTAGCTTGACCACATCTCTGGGGCTGGAGCCAGAACCTGTACTGGGATACCTTAGAGAAGTCCCCCCAGGACTCGGGGTTTGCCCAGATGGCTAACTGTCGGAGAGGCAACTGCCTTGGCGTGGCCCTGGGGGAGAAGGGACACAGGCATTAAATGTGGAGTGGAGAAACAGGAGTGTCCCAGTGCCCGGCGGCAGTGCCCTGCTCATCAAGACCCATGGGGACTACTGAGAGCCCACGGGTCCCCAGCTGCAGCTGCCTTCACCCTGTGGTTATTAAAGCAATGCCTTAATTTTAATAAGAGTCTGAAGCATTCTCCAGGAAGCTGCTGCCACCACTGCCCCTGATTAAAAGAGTGAATCAGCCAGGCTCCACCTCCCACCTGGTGAGACTGGGAACAGGAGCATCGGGCTGTACTCTCTCCAGAGACGCTGGCATCTATAGAGGGAACCAGGCTTTGGGGCCATGTACCTTCTCCCTACAGATGGGAGGGCTGGTGGTAGGGGGCCCAGGCTTTCACCATCAGAGACCTGGGCTTGCCTCCTGGCTCCACTGCTGACCAGTTGCAGGACTGAGGGTGGGGACTTGGTCTCTCTGAGCCTCAGTTTCTTCTTCTGTGAAACGAGCATAGCAATATTTGGCTCAGACTCTTGGTGAGATAACGTGAAAAAGGACATAAGGGACATGCGCAGAGCCAGTGCCTGGCTAAGGTATGGGTAGGATGCGAAACCATGACGTGTTATCCGGACATCAGTTTTTTTCTTTCTTGCCTTAAAACCAGCATCCCTCACACTCCTGTTCCACCTTTCTTTCTTGTTCTGTGCCTCTGTTACATGTAGGAAGTGATTCAAACCCTGGGCTTCTGAGTCTAAGTCTAGGGGTTTTCATGACCCCAACATCAGGTTATAGACAACTTCTAGAAGTTCTGTGGCCTCTTGGAATTGTAAATTCTAAACACACATAGGACCCTGCCGGGACCATTCTGTCCATAGTTTATTCCCCTGTCTCTCACCCCAATCACACCCACGGACAAGGAACACAAGCATGTTAGTCCCTCTTTCTTCTGCACCCCCATCTTAACCCTCATGATGGCCGGAGAGAAACGGGTGGACAGGAAAGACAGCTCTCTCATTTCTCAGCTTGGCCAAGATGGGTCTGGGGAGGACATTGCCTCCCCCTCAGGCTGTCCTCTGTAGTTCTACAGTTGCCTCTGAAGGAGCGCCTTGGGCATTTTCTGATTCCTTACTCTGCAGGCCAGTGGGTGTCACCAGCAGGAGCCTAGGGAAAGGGCGGGGAGCAAGGCTGGGTGTTGATTTCACCGGTGGTTTTCCCGCGGGGCCAGTGCAGCTTGGACGAGTTCCTTGACTAAAGGTCCCAGCTTCTTCTGAGGCAGCCCTCCCTACCTAACTTTGCTGGTAGTAACTGCTGTCCCCCTCACTTGCTTGCTTGGGATTGTTATATCTTAGAGATCTGCACCGACCTTGTGACACCCCTGTATAAAGAGTCCCTTTATTAAACTGTCTTCACATGGGCCACAGTTGTCCCTCGGGGCCCCTGGCTGATCCACCCCTCTGAGCTACTGGGCTCTGAACGACAGTGGCCTGTACGCTGGGAAGCTCCAGCTTGGTGGGAGGGTCCCAGCATAGGTAAGGGGACCCTTCTTTCTTTCTTCTGTTTTTCCAGTCTTAAAACCAGAGACTGAGAGAGGAAGAGAGAGAGCAAAAAGGAGAGATGGGGCTGGTTCCTCTATTTGGGTCAGATGAGCCATTTCCATTGTATCTGTGGTCGTTGATGCCCTGGGCAGGCCCTGGGAACAGTGCTGGGAGAGACCCTCAACAGCACTGGGTCCTGTCACTCAGGATCTGGGTACCACATTATTTACTCAGTTCTTCTATTTGTTTGTTTAGCAACAATCCATTGAGCAACTACTATGTGCTGAGCCCTGGGGCTAACCATGGACACAGCGCAGGCCTGCTCTATCTGCCCATTGCCCATGTTTCCATGTCCCCCAGCCTTTCTGACACAGCGATGTACTTGCTGAAACCTAACCTAACTGGACCCTGCTGTGGGCAGTTTTCCACTTTATGGAATCAGAGCAGCTCCACGTGGAAACCTAAGTGGCAGTGTCCACATTGCTCAGTGAACCCCACTGCAGCTGACACTTCCATTACTCAGTGCGCCCTCCACGGCCTTTGCGCTCAGCGCTCAGGCCCTCCCAGAAGCATCCCTCACACTCCTGTTCCACCTTTGCTGCGTGTGTCTCCTAGGACCCGGACACGCACATTCTTTATGTCATCGAGTCCATAAGGAGGAAGAGACTGAGTTCACTTCGTCCCAGGTCTCTCAAACTTACAGGAAAATAATGTCTGTGGTTGCTGGTGGCAGTGGAAAGAGACAGAGTAAAGGGCAGTAGCTGAATCAGAAAAGACAGAAGGCAAAGCCCAAATGCTCTCGGAGTAGGAAGAGACTTTGCAAAGTGGCGGGAGCTCCTTGCAAATGATGTATGAAATGCAGAGCATGTGCTGTGAGTGGTTTTTGCTCAGGAGCTTGGCTTGGCTGCCCACTTTCTCCCAGTGGAGCTATTTGCTGTGGTCCAGTGTTTGAAGCCCCCACCATTCTGGAAACGCTCTGAGGGTGGGCTCCAGGCCCCCCAGCAGACCATGGCACGCCCGCAACCCCTCCCTCCTCTGGGCTTTTCCCAGGAGAAGGTGCTGCACACAGTAGGTGCTCCTCCCACGTGGCAGACTGATTGCTTCTGCCTACGCTGGTTCCCTAAAGCCTGAACTGAAGGCCCAGGAGTCGTAATGAATTGGGGAGATCATCACGCTCAATCTTGGCATTTCCCATGTGGGGAAGGCGAGTATGGAGTGGGAGGTGAGTTCAACCCAGGGCACGGGGGAGCGAGTGCAGAGCCAGGGCTGGGTCCCAAGGCTCTTCCCTTCCAGCCCAGGAGCTCATCATGACCCCTAGGGGCAAAGGGCTTCGTTTCTCCTGGGTGGCTCGCACTTCTTGATTTCTAATTGTATGGCCTTGGGCAAGGCCGGTAACTTCTCTGAGCCTCTGTTTCTTCATCTATAAAATGGAGCCAGGTGTGCTTAGCTGATAGCGTTTGTACACAGTGAGCCTGGCTGGTTGCTTGGCTCATGGAAGGTACACAACAAATGGTAACTCTGATTTATCTTCACTCCTGATAAATCTCTTAAAGCTCCAACCACAAACTTCCAGCAGCTGGTGCCTAAATTTCAAGATGCTAAAAAATTATACACTCGTTTGAGCCTGTACGTCCCATGAGTGACGCTGCCAAACTCCTAAGCACCTGGGGTGAGGATCCCTAGAGTCCTCTTTGTTCTATCTTGAGACACCCCCTCCTACATTTCAAGCAGGCACCTGCCTTGTCTCCTCCTCCCCGCTCCCCTCCCTGCTACCTCTGGCCTGTTAGTCTCTGAAGTAGTCAAGATTTTTTACTTTATTTTTTTATTTCAAGTGATGAAACTCTAACTCAAATGGGCTTAAGCATAAAGGCAATTTATTGGTTCCTGACAACTTCGTTCCTCCAGTGGCTCAGGCCAAAATTCTTGACATCGTCTTTGGCTCCTTTCTTTCTCATAAGCCACATGCGACCCATTAGCGAGTGCTGTTGGCTCCATCTTCAGAATGCATCCGGAATTTGTCCTCTTCTTCCCACCTGCATTGCCATTCTTCTAGTCTAAGCCACCGTCACCTCTCACCTGCACTGCTGCCGTAGCCTCTTAACGGGTCCCCCTGATCCAGCCCTCGACCCCCACAGTAGGTCTCCCCTCAGCACCTGGAGCCCTCCTCTTAGAGCCGAAGTCAGATCACGTGGCTCCTCTGCCCGAATCTCTGCACTGGGCTCTCCACTGCCCCCTCCCTCCCATCTCCGGGAGTAAGGCAAGGGCCTACCAGCCTTAGGGCATCGGCAGGGACTGCTCCTGCGGCATGAGTATTGGTGTGGGTCGTTCCAGGCTCTGCTCAAACATCTCCTTCTCCAAGAGGATTCCCGAAGACCTTAACTTAGAGCCCCCTGCTCTGCTTTTCTCCTCACACTCATCACCCCCCGACACATGTTAGTCTATTGTTTGCGTTCCTTTACTAGAGTGAAGCCTTGATGAGAGCAGGCGTGCTGTCCGTGTCCGGCACATAGAAGGTGCTCAGTAAAAATTTTTGAGCGAATGAATGATGGAATCTCGGATACTGAGCTAGGTGCTGGGGGATACAATGGCAAACAAAGCAGAGCAGTCCTGACCTTCACAGCTTGCTCCCTCATAGAGGTGATGCATATTAAATAATAACACAAATAATGATTGAATTACGATTGAGAAATGTGCTATAGGGGCACAGCACTGGCTGACATGACAGTAAATTCATCAAGGGCCCCAAAGCAGAGGAGCGGGTGTAGGGAGAAGGGCTTCCTTGAGGAGGCGCTATGTCAGGGGGACTGGAAGGGGGGGGAGTTGTCCCATGAACAGCGAGGTGGGGGAAGATTCCAGGGGAAGGAAGAGAATGTTCAAAGTCTCTGACTGGGAAAAACAAATTCAGTGCTTTTATGGAGCAATAGGAAGCCGGGGTGGTCAGAGCTGAGTGGAAGAGGAGGAGGTGGGAGGCAGAAGGGCCTCCGGATGGGCGTGAGGCTGTGAGCTCGCTGAGAACAGGAGCCACCGCCTCTGCTTCATATGCCTCCGGCCCCGGCTCAGTGCTGCCACACCGCTGGCAGTGGCTGCAGTGCAAAGAGCACTTGACAAGAAGCCCAGCAGAGCTGGAGTCTAACACATGTGTCCTTGCACAAGTCCCATTGCTTCTCGGAGCCCATCTGTCCCTCATCTGCTGATACAGGGACCAGTGATGGTTCCACTTGCCTCCAGGAACCTGCTCTATGTCCTGTAGTGCCCGGGTAGCTGGCCAGGTGCCCAGCAGAGAGGGTGTGAGGCTGCTTCTTGAGGCTGCGATTGCTGCTGCAACCCCAGGATCAGAGGCTCCTGGAGACATTCGGAACATAGGAAATGTCCTGTCTGGTGCATCTTCTAGGACAGGAGCCATGACCCTTTGACAGGGCTGGGGCTCCCCCATCGTAGACGGAGTCAAAACAGAGCAAAACACCCTTCAGCTTAAGTCACCTCAGATTCATTCTCATTCCGTGTGACTTGGAAAGTCAGGGAACTGTGTCCCATTTGGTCCCTTCCTGTTTTCCCCAGAGGCATCTGCCCAAGTGTGCAGCCTGCCTGGGACACAGTTTGCGCAAGTATGATGCTTACAGTGAAATGAGATGCTCTCATCTTGCAAGGCTCGATTATAAAGGATGGCGATGACAGGCTCAAAGCAATAGGTCATGTTGATATTTTCACATTAGTCTTCTATTCTTATTACATATTGATGGATGGAGAGAGTGGGGATTTTATCGTAATCTCATTCCTGTCTTAAACTGCTAATTCATGCCTGAGTTCCCTCTGCCATTTTGTTTCTACAGATTCAGTCAAGTGCTGATGGGATGAAGATTTAATATGCAGCTGCAAGAAGAGGCACGCTGGTAGGAAAATGGTAGCTGGGGAGCAGTGTTTTTAAGAGAACAGTCTAATCAAGTCATTTTGTTATGAAAGTGCCTTGTTACCCTGGGAGGTTGGGCTCCTGGTATATCATAGTAATAACGACGTAACAATAAAATAATATCTATAATATCTTACATTCATATGGTGCTTTTCATTTCTCAAAGTGATCCATTCAAATGTTTTGTTTTGTTTTTTAAAATCCTCCCAACAGCCATGTGTGGCCGGGAGGGTATTATTATTCCTATTTTATAGATGAAGAAACTGAGACTCAAAGAAGGGAAGTGACAGACCAGCGCCTTTCAGACTTGAATGCAGAGACAAATTGCCAGGAAGTCTGGGGTAGTGTCTGTATATCTCACAGCCTCGCAGGTGATGGACGCTTAGAGTAGCAAAGATTTGATGACATTTGTATATGTGCGTGTGTTGTTATAGGCCTTTTCCTATATTCTTTGGCTCCCTTTCAAGTGCCCTCCCACTGATTATACATGTTGGCAGCTAAACTCTCCTACTCACTCCTTCCTCAGGATCCTAGAATACCTCATTTTCCCCTAGTGTCTCCTAGAATACCTCCTTTTGTCTCGCCTACCTCTTTCCCCTCTGTCTTTCGTTTTTCCTTTCCCCTGGGATGAGCCAGTGGATGCCTTATCTCAGCCCTGCTGACAAACCTGCACTGCTCCCCGGCCCTCCTGCTGCCCCTTTGCTCAGTCCCCACAGCTCTCAGCAGGGCCTTCCGCCCCGCCCCCCCTTGGTATTTGGGGCCATACATGCCTACGTGTGGACTGGGGCTGGGTCCAGGGCTGCAGCGGACCCGGGAGCTGTGTGATGGGTGGAAGGAGCCCTTCAAATCAAGGAACAAGATAGAGACACAGACGTAGGGACCCTGGGTCCTCTGCAGGGACTTCTGTGCAGCAGCCCTCTATAGTTACAAAATGCCTTGGCAGCCACGCCTGTCGGGTCCTCACAACCACCCCAGAAGATGACTCTTGGGACAGGTGAAGAAACAGGCTCTAAAAATTTCCGTGACCTTGCCTAAGGTCACAAGCTACACTGGGCAGGGTCTGAACTCAAAGGCAGGTCTTCCAACCCAAGTCCGATGCTATTGGTAGAGACCATCAGGGCTGCTCTTTCTGGAACCGTTGACACTTTTTCCTACATTTTGGACCAGTAGTGGAAGTCACACTGCAAAACCCTTTCTGGTTGCTTCCTGCCAGCCTGCGGCATACAGTACGAATTCTGTAAATGTTAGCTGAGTATGTGGATGGCTGGACACGGGGCATGTGTGGCACGGAAGCCTTCGATTCCTCAGCTCTCTCTGCCCCTCTTCCAGTCTGCTCCTGCGCTCGCTCTTGCTTTCAATAGTTTTCCTTCTCCTGCTGCTTTCTCTGTTTCTTTTTCTTTCTCCGTCTCTCTCTCTCTCTTTTTGGAGAATAAAAATTACTGGACTTGGCATTATCTGCTGGTTTCCATGGTAATAAAATCTGTTTCGGATAATGGCCCTTCCCTGGCTGTGGTTAGTTTTGGTAATTTTAGCAACACTGTTGCACAGGCCACCTGCATTTCAATATGATGCAAGCTGGATTCGACTGCCGCTTTCAGGTTGAATAGAAATAAGGGAAAGTGCTTGCTCTAAAATTTCTAGGCTGGATAAATGCTCAAGAAGAAAAGGGAAAGTTATGTAAACCCTGCAGGCTTGAATGTGCAGGCAGCTTAAGGCTTGAGTGCGATCATGTCACTCTCCTGCTTAAAACCCTTCTTACTCTACGACTTCGGCTCTTGCAGGGTGAGTCCAACTCGCTCTCCTGCAGTGTTGGGGCCTCCAGTAACCTGACCCCCAATCACTTGTCTGTCTTATCTCTGGGCCTCTCATTCGCTAGGGCTCAGGCCATAAAATGCTGTTTCCTGCCTTTGAGTCTTTGCCTACATTGTTGCATCTGCTACAATGCCTTTCCCACCTTTACTACCTGGTGAGCTCCTATTCAGACTTTCAGAGTCGCCCAAGTATGCGCGTCCCTCCCTCAAGGTCTTCCTTTTTTATCCTTCCCTGTAACTTGTACATTCTTCTATTAGGCAAACATATCCCACCATATTGGCATTTTTGTTTACCTATCTTTCTCCTCTGTGTCCTAGTGTGCTCTTCGAGAACAACATGCTAGTGGGGTTCATACGTGTGGCTCCAGGGCTTGGCAATACCATGTACTCAGTGAGTAAAAACATGTAATGGTTCGTATTCTCTGTGTGCCAGGTACTCGGGTAAACACTTTCAGTGCATCTTCTCATTGCTCCTCACTCACCCTATGAGTAGGAACCAATACTCTCCCCATTTTACAGATGGGAAAACTGAGGTGCAAAGGGGTCAAGGTGCTGGCCGCAGATGACAAAGTTGGTCAATGGAATGGATATTAGTTCAATGAATGTGCGGATAGATGAGTTCAGGTAGAAAATCAGAATGACTGGCTCAGGACTTCCTTTTGAATCTGTAGGAAGATTTTCTTGTAAATCTTTAGATCTGAGGGCTTTGGCTGCAGGCAGAAGTGGTTCTTGTTTACGTCTGGCACAGTGGAGAGGAAGGGTGGTGGGAGGGCTGGAAGGAGGGAGGAAGGGGGAGAATACAAATGTGGGGGAGCTGCATACACAGATTTTGCTGATGTTGTGAACTTCTGGGGAAGAGTGTCAGGCATACCTGACGAAGGAGGGCGGGAGCCTTGAGCAGCCCAGCCTGAAAATGGGTTTGCATCTCAGCCCTTGAGCCAGCCTTTATTCCTCTGGAGTGACTGGAGAAGGTCTGATGTGTGCCTGGGCTCCATGAAAGATTTAAGACTGAAGAGCATCTCCAAGCTGCTCGGGGAGGTGAAATGAGAAAGAGTCAGGGAGAGTCTGAGGACCACTCAGCTTCTGTCTGCTGAGAGCCTTAGCGGCCTAGACAGCTGCGCTCTGATTCACGTGTGCAATCACAGCCCACGGTTCCCTCAGGACTGGCTCTGCAGCATCTGTACTTGGAGTTGAAACAGTTCTAAAGAAGCACTTAGTTGGGCCTGAGCCCATGAAAGGTGCAATGGGGACACTCAGAACGTTGGGTTTTCTTAAACAAGTCGCCTCTCCCTCCTTCTTCCCCTCCCAGTCTTGTGGGATTGTGGCTGGAGTTTGCTGCGAGGCATAGAGCTCAGGGCCAGGCAGAACCCTAAGCTAGAGTATCCCCTGTTCAGGGGCAGCCAGGATGGGGCCCGCAGGGCCTTTCCACAGATCAAGGTCTGTGGGAGGCCAAGGGCAGTGGGGGTGACTCTCAGCCAGCCTCTGCCATCATGAGGGCCAGGGTGGAGCCAGACCCCTTCCCTAACCTCCCTCACTGAAGTATTGGAACACAGAGCAGCCTCATGTTCCTTCCTCATTCGCCGTCATGTGACATTGGGTAAACTGTCCTCAGAGGCCCTGGAAAAAGGGATGACAGAAGGTGGTTATTAATAACACTTAGATAGCACTTACTATAGGACAGTGAAGTCCGTCCTGATATTATTCCCATTTTACAGGTTTGAAAACTGAGGCACAGAGAGGTTAAGTAATTGGCCCAAGGTCTTACAGGGTGGGACACAGGATGGAGATGGAATTTGAATCCAGGTACATCCTCTTTTTACAAACAGGCAAGGAGTGACTGATGGAAACACAACCCGGCCCTTGAAGAACATCCCTTCCTTCCTGCATTCAATCAATAATCATTTGTGAGCACCTTGCACGGGCCAGCCAGGGCGCCAGTGTGCTGACGGCTGAGTAGTGTCACAGTGGAGGGGAGGCCAGTCCCCGCCTCCAGACATGCCTGCTGGGCTCTCGTGCCCTTTGGAAGAGTTGCAGGCAGATTGAGCTGGGGACCCCGTGATGACACACAGCTGGGTTTTGGGATCAGAGACCAGGGTTTGACTCCAAGCTCAGCCATTTTCTACTTGCATGGTTTTGGGCAAGAGACCTGGATGCCGCCTAGGTTGGGTTCTGCTCCTGCTAAATGGGAAGCACATATTTCACACGGGCTGTCCTGCTGGCTGACCTGTGTTCCCAAGAGATGATGAATGGCTTAGTGTTTTATAAATGTACAGATCTCCCCAGAGGAGAGGGGTCTTAGAAAATATATATTCTAGAAGAAAGAGCTTAGTTTTCCTCCGTGTGGGGGCCTTGTCCAGGGACCTCTCAGAGTACACTCCTTGTTCCAGACGTTGCTCCTCTTCCTCCATCAGGCCTCCCTCCTGGTGCTGCATCGGGAATTGTTTCTCTGCTTTGCACATAATAATGTCAGTAACTATCGAATTGAGATGTGAGTTTGGAAATAGGGCAATTGTTGAAATGGCCTCTGGCAGACACAGCCAGTCTGGGACTTCTCAGATTCAATTTCGATGGACTTTTAATTCCGGCATCAAGAAGAGCTGCATAAAGTTACTCCTCATTACTCCCATTTTGCAGAGAGTAAAACTAAGGTACCTGGAAAGCCTGCCCCACCGGTGATAGGTCTGGAAAGTCTGACTTGCAACATGGGGCACTCTCAGGTCTTGCTCAAGATTTTGCCTCAAGCTAGGATCTTTCCCGGACAGGACTCAAATTAGACAGACACCTGAGTCACCCTAGGGACCCAGAGGAGCTAGATGCCTCCCCTCTGACCCCAGGCCCCTCTCCTCTGAGCTGGGCCTTCCTTCTGTCGTCCATGATCCCTGCGTGGCAAATGTTCTGAAATGGGCTGCCCAACCCCCTCCCAAAGTGGCAACCCCATATCACACAGGCCAGATCTTAGTACAGAGAGGAAACTGAGGCCCAGATAGGGGACGGGCTTTGCGCAGGTCAGCTCTCCTAGCGGCCTCAGGGCGTCCCCATCTCTTGCCGATTTCTAAGCCGATCCTTATGAAAGGACTGTTGCACCCTAATTCCTCTTCCTGTCAGGTAGTAACTGTCTTGTTTAAACTGTCTCTAGGATTAGTCAAACAATCAGAGATCACAGCCAACAGCCACCCCGTGTTCTCATTACTGGTTGCCTATAATTAATATTTATAAACTGAGAGGGTGCTTGTCTTTCTTTGCTGAAAAGGAATTCAGTATTTCTAGTCATTGGCTGCAAACATACAGCCTCTTGTTACCCATCACGGAAAAAGAGCCGGACTACTTCAGCAGACACACTTGTAATTGCAGCTGGCAGAGAACAGAGCCCGAGGAGGGGGGAGGCAGTGGACAGAACCTGGGGTGGGAGTGCAGGGGTGAGGGGAAGGGGAGACAGGCTGGGAGAAAAGGACAGGTACAGAGAGTGCTAGAGTCACAGAGACATAGAGACAGAGAGAGAAGAAAATGAAAAACAGGAGTAAGAGAGAAAGACTATACAACCCCAGGGAGAGAAGGGGATTCACTTGGAGACCCAGGTGGGGGCGGGGGCAGGTAGAGAAAGGGGAGACTGGGAGAGAGATATATACACAGGAGGCAGGGAGAGAGACACACAGACAGAAAGAGACACAGAAAGGTTTAGAGGCAGAGAAAAGATAGAAAAAAAAAGAGAAAAAATTAAAGAGGCAGAGAAAAGAAGAACATGAGAGAACAAGAGAGAAAAAGACTGTAGAAGCGCACTGAGAGCAAGAAGATGGAGACGGAGCATCCAGAGAGACAGAGAGACGGCAGTGACAAGCAGAGAGGAGCACATTGGAAGCGAAGGGACTGGCAGGGAGGCAGTCGTGGTCAGAGTCCTGGGCCATCTGCCATCTAATAGATTGGCCCCTCCCCCCGAGCGCATATCTAGTCTATGGTAGCTGTCCCCTGCCCGGGAGTGTGCTGGGCATGGTGTTGAATGAATCGGCAAAAAAGGAAATTGCCAGTCTTTGCCTGTGCTCTCCCACCTGTGACCAGCAGGGGGCAGTGGAAGGACCACTGGGCTGGGAGTCAGGAAATCTGGTCCCTGACTCTGCCGCTGAATTGTTGACCTGAGCAAGTCTATTCACTTCTTCGTGCCTCAGTTTTCCCATAGGTTAGGCGAGTTGTGCCTCAATTTCCCCATATGATAGATGAGGGTCTTTCAAGTTCGCTCCAGGCCTATGATTCCATGACTTCAAATGCCAACTGCTTCCTGTCTCAGAGCCTGCTCAGATGGGCCCCTCATATTCCAAATCCAGCCCAGCCACCGTCCCCAGGTGGGTGTAGGGCCAGCTGTCCTGGCAAGGACAGTTCTTCCTGGGTCTGCCTGCAGCCTTCTGATTTGCACATCAGAACTCAGGGAGGGTTTTTAGCTGTGCATGCCTTCAGGCCTTGGGGAAACCTCTGGAGAAGAGGCAACAGCAGCAAAGAGGCAGCCTTGAAAGTGGGACTCTCAGGAGCCGTGAACTTGGCCCTGTGAAAGTAGATGCCGCATGGTTATTCATGAGGGCTGAGGCGAAGGCAGAGCATGTGAGGCGAAGCTGTTCAGGACGGGTGGAGAGGGCAGGACTGGGAAGGGAGCCGCGGTGCTTAAAGAAAAAACAGAGACCTTGGAGGGAGATGCTTAAACCAGCTCTGGCGGCCCCTTTATTTTACAGAGAGAGAAGAATGCTGCATAACAAACCACCACCAAAACTCAGTGGCTTAAAACAGCAGTTATTTATGGTCATAAATTTGTGGGTCAGCTGATCTGGGCTGAGCTTGGCTGGGGGTGGCTCTGCATCACGTGTCTCTCCTCCTCTTCCTCTTGAGATCAGGGCACTAGCCTGGGCGTATCTTTTCATGGCCAAGAGCACAGGTGTAAGAGAGCAAGTGGAAATGCACAAGGTGTCCTGAGGCCCAGACTTGGAGCCAGCAGACTCCCACTTCCACCCTCTTCTACTGGCTGCTCAAACTCAAATGAAGAGGTTGGGAAATACACCCTACCCACAGTGACGGGGCACTGCAGAGTTCATGGGGGGAAACCATGAACACAAAAAGAGCAAGACATTGAGGCCAGTGATGTCATGTATCAAAAGCACCTATTATGTGTCAGGCACTCTGCCCAGAGCCTGGGATTCACAGCAGATAGGACAGTTGAGGCGACTGTCCTCACAGAGCTTACAATAAACATAGGAACAAAAGAATAAACAAAGTCACAGATCATGAAATTACAATAAAGGAAATCACAGGGGGATGAGATAGGGAGAAATGGAGGCATCCACTTTGAGAGGATGATTAAACCAGGACAGCCTCTCTGAGGAGGTGGCGTTTGGACAGAACGGAAGGGTAAGAATAAAAAGATGGAGGAAGAGCATCTCAGACTGAGGATACAGCACGTGTGGACTCCAAATCTGGTGCTCTCTCCAAGCTTCCTGTGCCTTTGGGAAAGGGAGCCTTCGGGATCCTTAGGGTGAGATTTCTCCATCATCACGGCCATTGCCCTCATCACCTCTATCTGGGTGACTAATAGTCCTCCAGCTGGGCTCCCACATCCCGCCTCTCTCCATCCAATTGGTACAGCCCCCATCACACAGCTCCCCGTTGTAAACCATGAATCTGACTGTGTCATGCCCTTTCTCAAGCCCTTTAAGGGCTCCTGAGAGCCCAAACCCCTGAGCCTCAGATTTTAGGCTCTGTACAGACCAGACCAAGGCCCTCTCCAGCTTTATCTTCTGCCCCACCTTCCTTGCCCCTTCCTCTCCAGCCAGGTCACAATTATTTCTAAAACCTTCCCTGCACTCACTTGCCTCTGTGATGGCTGCGTGTGTTGCCTATCCCTCTTTTCTGTCTGGCTAACTGTTGCTTTTCCTTCAACACCCAATTCAAATATCCGCCCCTCTGCAGGGTCTTCCCTGATCTCCTCTGGGAGTTAGTCATTCTCTTACCTGGGAGACAGTGTACAGTGCCCTGTACAACCTCTACTGTAGCTCCCGCCACCCCGTGTTGAAGTTGCCTGAGGGAAGTGCTAGGGGCATCATCAGGGCCTGGACCTCCTGCCTCTGAGCTCAGCATTCTGTCTACCACACCAGCTGCATCTAGGATGTGGTGACCCAGGATGGCTTCGAATGCTCCATTCCCAATACCCTAATCTATGTCTGCCACGGAACTGCTCTTCGAGGGCTGGGGCTGCATCTTAACATCTCTGTGTCTCTGTTGCCAGAGGATGGGTCAGCTAATGTTTGGTGTGACTGTATGAAGACACCATGATGAGCTGCCCAGAGGAAACTCTTTAACCTTTCTCCAGCTATGGGAAAATCCATATCTGCCTTTATGCTCTGGTCCAGATGGTAGACAGCTTCTTGGGGTGCATAGGGGAGAGAGAGAGATGGGCTCATTTAGGAACCAAAGCGGTCTGACAGGCCCCCAGGTAGGCACTGGCTGAAGGAGAGTTCCACTTGCCTTCCAGTCTGAGGCCAATGAGGTAATCTATCAAAATCACTTACTATGTGCAGCAGGATTTGGGGCCATGGCCATGGGTAGGATAAAAGCTGAGTCTCTGCCAGCTTTAGAGACAACACCTCCAGTGAGAAGCAGAATGCCCAGCACACAGTGGGGCTCTGTAATCTGTGGAATGAACTGTAGGAAGATATGTGAATACCTCTGAGCCTAGAGCTTGATTCTCAGCTCTGACATTAGACTTACCCAGGGCAACTTTTAATATGTACCAGAGCCTGGCTCCATCCTAAACAACTAAGTCAGAGTCTGGGGCTTGGGCCCAGCACTGCATTTTTCAAAAAGTTCTATATTAACTAAGGTGCCTTGGTGCCTGTAACAGAGAAACCTTTAAATCCTAATGGTCTGTTATGGGGAAAAGGGTTTCTTGCTTATGTCAAGTCCCTTTTGCCTGGGCTTGGTTATGCTCCACAGTCATTCAGGACCCAGCTGATGGAGGCTCTCTCATCATCAACTCATGGCTTCCAAGGTCACCTGGGCTTCCACATCTAGTCAGCAGATGGAGGATTGCTTGGGAGGTTTTTATGGGCCAGCTCTAGAGGAGATGTGCCTGACTTCCACCCATATTCCATTGGCCAGCGCTCTGTCAGTGGTCCCATCTCTATGCAAGGGAAATTGGGAAATCTAGTCCTTGGCAGGGAGGCCACTTCCTAGCCACATTAAGAGGGAATCATAAATCTTGGTGACCAGCTGGCCACTCTGTCCCAGCTTTCCGGGTGATTCTAATGTGTAGGCAAGGTTGAGAACCACTGGTCCAGAGCTTCATGGCTTGATTAGAATATTGTTCCAACTCCTCCTGCCCAATCTCTAGTGCAGTGGAGCTGCAGATGGCCTCCTCCCCAGTTGCCATGCCTTCCAACTTCGTGGTGTTTGTCACAGCCCGGCCAGGATGGGTGGGCACCACAGAGAGTCTCAGGACGAAGCCCTCTCCCCCAGGGGAGGCCCACACAAGGGCATCGTGGGAGATGAGACTGGAGCAGATGCAGTCAGGTCCTGGAGGACCGTACAAGCCAGCCTGGGGGCTTGGCCTCTATTTTGAAGCGATCAAAGGTTTGGACGCAGGCGAGTGACAGCATGAGAATGAGCTTTAGGAGGGTTAATGTGGTGGAAGGGAGTGTGCAACAACCTGGAGGAGGCAAGGCTGCTGGTCTGTTGTGTTCAGATCAGGCTGTCTGTACACTCCTGCCTCCAGCCACAGGTCAGTGGTTGTCTCAGTACCCAGGAGGAAAAGATGGCTCCTGCAGCCTGCCTCACCTCTAACACCCCCTGCCAGGAGGTCATCCCACTCTTCCTGACGGGCCACCCTGAGAATCCTCAGAGGAATATATTACAGTCTCTGGAAGCAACTCTATAAAAGAATAGCTAATGTTTTATGCCACCAGAGTGCTGTTGTAAAAACTATTTATAGTCTCCCAAGGGGATGTCGTTGCGGCGGAAACACTCTTTGTATATATGAGGTCTGGTTTGTTTGTAAGGGAAAATCAGTACTTAATAGTTAAATGTATTCACTTCTTCATCCAAAAAATATTGATGGAGCTCAGGTCCTATGCCGGACACGGGGGACTTAATAGTGAGCAGGACAGGCATAGAGGTCCCTCCCCTCTTGGAGCTTGTGGCCTTTCTCCCCTTTGTCTAGAATCAGAAATGGGTCCATTTGCAGATGAGTCTACCTGTTCCTAAATGCTCCATTACTGCCCCATTTAGGCCTTTTCAAATTTGAGCAACACACTGGCATCCTTTGATAGAGACCTAATCAGAACATAAACACAAAGGCATCTATGCAGCATGTGGAGTAAACAAAACAATTTCCTCCTGAGAGAGCGTTGGTGAGGTATTCAGGCTTAGACAATTGTGCCCAAATATGGTGAAAGTCACAGGACTAGTTTCTGTGCGGGTAATGGTTTGTTCATAATCCTCAATTGCAGTCAGACTCAATAGTCTTAGCAGTTTAAAAAGTAATGTTTATTGTGTTTCTGATTATAAAAGTAATATATACTCATTATAGAGCATTGAGAAATAGCCAGCAGTAACATGTTGGTGTTTGTTTTTTTTCCAGTTTTTCTTTTAGTGCTTACATTAAAAAAGTCACTATTAAAACGTTATATTATAAGCATTTCCTCCTTTTATTAACATTTATTATAAGCATCTTTTAAAATGACTACCTTGTATTGGAATATATGTTTGTATCATAATTTACTTAACTCATTCTCTGTGAAACATTTAGGTTGCTTCTTGTTTTTTGATATTACAAGCAATTCTGTGACTATATCTTCATGAATGAAGTTTTGTCTACTTCTCTGATTATTTCCTCAGTACTGATTCCTTTAGAAATTAAGGTGTCCAATTAAAAAAATGGGCAAACTTCACAGGACAAGAGATATTTCACAGGACAAAGTATGCAGATGGCCATAAGCTCATGAAAAGCTGTTCAATATCCTCACTCATCATAGAAATGCACATTAAAACCACAATGAGATTATACTATACACCAAATGGGTAAAATGTAAAACACTGACAGCATCAAGTGTTGACAAAGATATAAAGCAACTGGGCCACTTACACATTGCGGGTGCAATTGAAAATGGTACAACTGTTTTGGAAAATGGTTTCTACTGAAGTTAAGCACATCTACACTATGACCTAGACGTTTTATTTCTAGGTATATACTCGAGAGAAATGAGTGTGTGTGTCGATAAAAAGACACATATAAGAATATACATAGTACCTCTATTCATCATAGTCCCAAAGTAGACATAATCTAAATACAATTAACAGTTAAATGAATAAATAAATTGTGGTACTTTCATGCAATGTACTATTTACACAGCAACAAAAAAGAATAAATGACTGGTGCACACAATCTCATGGATGAATCTCACAGGTATTATGTGTTAAGTGAAAAAAGTCAGAAAAAAAATTCTGTATGATCTCATTTATGTGAAGTTCAAGAAGAGGCAAAATGAATCACTGTTTAGTAAAATCAGGATATTGGTTACTTCTGGGGGGAGAGACAAACTGGGAAGGTGCATGATGGATGCTTGTGGGGTGCTAGAAGTGTCCCCTATCTTGATCTTGGTGGAGATTACGTGGATGTAGAGAAAAATGAAAAAATTATCAAGCTGTTTGATGAAATCAGTTACACTTTATATGCCTTACTGCATGTAGGCTATCTTTCAATAAAAAAAATTAGGGTGGGTTTTCGATGATATCGGAAGGTATTACTGCCAGGAATTCAGAAATCCAGCTCTCTCAGTCACTGCCTTTGAAGATTTAAAGAAGCAATATACCAGGTACAACTGCAGAACTGGAATCAAGTGCCACTTTGTTCATGGCCATGCAAGTCCCCAAAGTCCCCAAATCAGAACTCTAGTGCAAGGCTGAGTTGGGATGTCTAGTAGGGTTTTCTAGAGAAACAGATCATATATATATATATGGAGAGACTTATTATACGGAATTGGCTCATGTAATAATGGAGGCTGAAAAGTTTCTTGATCTGCCATCTGCAAGTTGGAGTCTCAGGAGAGTCAGTAGCGGGATTCAGTCTGAATCTAAAGGCCTGAGAACCAGGATTGCTGAAGGCAGGAAAAGATCTATGTCCCAGCTTTCACCCCCTCACCCCCAGCTCAGGTAATCAGGCAGAAAGGGCTGAATTCTTCCTTCTTCCACCTTTTGTTCTATTCAGGCCTCAAAGGATTGGATGAAGCCCACCCACACGGGTGGGGGGGGTGGGGGGGTGGGGGGGATGGGCAAACCGTTTTACTCAGTCTACTGATTCAAATGCTAATTTCACCTGGACGTACCCTCACAAATACACCCCAGAATAATGTTTAGCTAAATCTCTGGGCACCCTGTGATCCAGTCACGTTGACACAAAAATGAACTATCTCAGGATGCATGCGTGGCTTAGGCTCAAGGGGGGCCAAGTAGCGCCCTTCTCCTTGGATCAAAGCCTTGAGAGCAGCATTCCTCAGGTGTGCTCACTCACGCCTTCCCACAGGGGGAAGTAGGAAGTACCACCAAAAGCACGTCACAGAAATACCGAGTTTAATGGACAACGACCCCGTCGCCTAATGGACAGGGACTGATCAACACCTCGCTCTCTGGTCAGTCATATAGTGACTTCTCCTTCTTTGTTGAGGGCAGCAGGGGATGTCTGTCATGGGGGGAGGGGCTGAAGCCTTCTTCCCGGTCCTGATTCCAAGGACAAAGGAAATGAACATTTTGAACATTTTTTGTCAAACTGTCCTCCAAAAAGAGCATTATCAGTTTCTACTCTCACCCGCAGCACACAGGAAAGTGCACCACACCACATCTTTGCCGGAACTGAATATTATTATTTTGTCTGGCAGGCAACGGGGCCTCAAGGTACTTGTGTTGGACACCATCTTCAGAACTTGCTTTTTCCTACCTTAGTTGCTCTGACTGTGATGCCTGGCTGGGTGAAACGAAAGAAATCACTTCTACCACAGTGGATTAGATTTGGGATTCGGGAGAGAGGCCAGAGCTAGAGCTGAGCATGGCCCCAAGGACAGAGACAGTATATTGGAGTCTGGGTGGAAGCTCTTGTTGGAGGAGTGCCCATCAAGCCCTCTTTCTGGGTACCATTTGGTGGGCATGCCTGGCATCTCCCTGAATGGTACCCAGAAGGCAAGTGGCTGGATCTCAGCTGCGTCCCAGAGCAGGCTGAGCTATTTCTTTCTGTTTCCACTGGGCTTTGTGCCTACAGTGGCCAAAAAGATGGTTCCCTTGTGACCGGTTCCACCCAGGTGTCTCTTTTTCTTTTTTAAAGATTTTTATTTAAAAATATAGTTAACACACAACATTATATCAGGATTAGGTGTAAACCATAGTTGTTCAACATTTGTATACTCAAGAAATGATCACCATAAGTCCAGCCACCATCTGACACCACACCACGCTATCACAATGCTATTGCCTATATTCCCCATGCTGTACATTACATCCCCGTGACTTATTCGTTTTACACCTGGAAATTTGAACCTCTTACTCCCTTTCACCTTTTCCCACCTTTTAAAACATTTTCAATTACAGTTAACATTCAATATTATTTTCTATTAATTTCACGGGTACAGCACAGTGGTTAGACGTTTGTATGATTTAAGAAGTGGTCCCCTGACTAGTACCCACCTGGCACTATACATAGTTATTACCATATTATTAACTATATTCTCTGTACTTTACTCTACATCCTCTTGACTATTTTGTAACAACCAATTTGTACTTTGTATCCCTGTACCTTTTTCACCCTGCCCCCATCCCCTCTCCCATTTATCACCCAGATAAATCTAGTACCCATCTGACACCATACATAGTTATTACAATATTATTGACTATATTCCTTGCGCTATACCCTACAGCCCCATGACTGCTGTGTAACAACCAATTTGTGTTTCTTAATACCGTCCTGTTTTTCACCCAACCCCTCAACCCACCTCTCATCTGGCAATCATCAAAATGTTCTTTGTATCTATGAGTGTGTTTGTTTGTTTATTTTGTTCTTTAGATTCCACATGTAAGTGAAATCATGTTGCGTCTGTCTTTCTCTGTCTGACATGCTCCACTCAGCACAATACCCTCTAGGTCCATCCATGCCACCACAGATGGCAAGGACCCATTCCCTTCCATAGCCGAGCAATATTCCATTGTGTGTGTGTAAATATATATCTATATTTATCTATCTATCTATAATATATATACATATATATGTGTATACACACACACACATATATAAATATAATCATCTACAGTTTATCCATTCTTCCATTGACACCAGGCTGCCTCCACATCCTGGCCATTGTAAACAACGCTGCAATGAACATATGGATGCACACGTCCCTCGAAGTAACATTTGGGTTTCTTCAGATAAATACCCAAAAGTGGGATTACTGGGTCCTTTTTTGTGTCTTGTTATAGCCTTTGTTTTCAAGCCTATTTTGTCTGGTTTAAGTATTGCTACCCAGCTCTTTTTTTTTTATTTCATGAAATAACTTTTTCCAGCCCTTTGCTTCTAGTCTGTGTGTGTCTTTCAATCTGAAGTGAGTCTCTTGTAGGCAGCATATGTAAGGGTTTTATTTTCTTATCCAGTCAGTCACCCTATGTTTTTTTTTTTTTTTTTTTTTTTTTAAAGATTTTATTGGGGGAAGGGGAACAGGACTTTATTGGGGAACAATGGTCAAATTGTTGTCCTTTCAGTCTTAGTTGTGGAGGGTTCTGTTCAGCTTCAAGTTGTTGTTCTTTCAGTCTTAGTTGTGGAGGGCGCAGCCCAGCTCCAGGTCCAGTCGCCGTTGCTAGTTGCAGGGGGCACAGCCCACCATCCCCTGCGGGAGTCGAACCGGAAACCTTGTGGTTGAGAGGACAGGCTCCAACCAACTGAGCCATCCAGGAGCTCAGCGGCAGCTCAGCTCAAGGTGCCGCATTCAATCTTAGTTGCAGGGGGCAGAGCCCACCATCCCTTGTGGGACTCGAGGAATTGAACTGGCAACCTTGTGGTTGAGAGCCCACTGGCCCATGTGGGAATCGAACCGGCAGCCTTCGGAGTTAGGAGCACGGAGCTCTAACCACCTGAGCCACCGGGCCGGTCCCAGTCACCCTATGTTTTTGATCAGAACATTTAATCCATTTACATTGAAGGTAATTGTTGATAGTTATATAGCTATTGCCATTTTATTATTCATGTTTTTGAGCACTTTTTTTCTTAAAGAATTCCCTCTAACATTTCTTCCTTGGAATACTGGTTTGGTGGTGATGAACTCTTAGCTTTTTCTTGCCTGGGAAGCTCTTTATCTGTTCTTTGATTTTAAATGACAGTCTTGATGGGTAGAGTAGTCTTGGTTGTAAAAAGACATATATAAGAATATGCATAGTATCTCTATTCATCATAGCCCCAAAGTAGACATAATCTAAATACAATTAACAGTTAAATGGGTAAATAAATTGTGGTACTTTCATACAATGGACTATTACACAGCAACAAAACAGAATAAATGACTAGTGCACACAATCATATGGATGAATCTCACAGGTATTATGTTAAGTGAAAAAAGTCAGAAAAAATTCTGTATGATCTCATTTATACGAAGTTCAAGAAGAGGCAAAATGAATCAATGTTTACTAAAATCAGAATGTTGGTTGAAAACCAAGAACTCTGTCCTTAATTTTTATCACTTTCAATATTTTCTGCCAATCCCTTCTGGCTTGCAAAGTTTCTGTTGAGAAATGAGCTGACAATCTTCTGGGAGCTCCCTTATAAGGTACTAGTTGCCTTTCTCTTGCTGCTTTCAGGATTCTGTCTTGGTCTTTAACCTTTGCCATTTTGATTATATTGTGTCTTGGTGTTGGGTCTGTTGGGGTTCATCTTGTTTGGGACTCTCTGTGTTTTCTGGGCTTGTGTGTCTGTTTCCTTCACCAGGTTAGAAAAGTTTTCAGTCATTATTTCTTCAAATACGTTCTCAATTCCCTGCTTTCTCTCTTCTCCTTCTGGTACCCCTATGATGCGAATGTTGTTATGCTTGATCTTGTCCCAGAGGTCTCTTAAATTTCCTCATTTTTTCAGATTCTTTTTGATTAGGTGTTCTGATTGGGTATTTTCTGCTTACCTTGTCTTCCAAATTGCTGATTTGATTCTCTGCTTCCTCTAGTTTGCCAGTGATTCCTTCTAGTGCATTCTTCATTTCAGTTACTGTATTCTTCACTTCTGACTGGTTGTTTTTTATGGTTTCTATGTCATTTTTCTGTTTGCTATCTCTTTGTTGAAGTTCTCACTAAGTTTCTTGAGCTTCCTTATAACCACTGTTTTGAACTCTCTCTGGTAGGTTGCTTGCCGCCATTTTGTTTAGTTCTTTTTCTGGAGTTTTCTCCTATTCTTTAATTTGGGGTGTATTTTTTTATATCGTTATTTTGGCTGCCTCTCTATGTTTGTTTCTGTGTATTAGGTAGATGTGCTATGTCTCCCAGTCTTGGCCAGGTGGCCTTATATAGTAGGTGCCCTATGGGGCTCTGGCACAGTCACCCTGACCACCTGCTCTGGGTGCTCCAGGAGCACCCCTTGGGTGGGGTGTGTGTGCCCTCCTGTTATAGTTGAGCCATGATTGCTATTGGCACATCAGTGGGTGTGATTGAGCCTCAGGCTGATTGGCTGTGGGGTTTGGCCTGGTCCACAGCTTACAGGCTGCTGTGTAGGGCCTTACCCCACTGAGTGAGATCTGCCCAGCAGGCTCTGGTGCCTGTTGAGACCACCCTTGAATGTGTCACTTGTGGGGCTAATTGGGTGGTGCTTTGCTGTGGTCTGAAGCCAACCTCTAAATATGTTGGTTCTAGGGCCTCTTGGGAGGGGATCTGGTGCAAGCCCAGGTCACCCAGTGCCTGTGACTGGTTGGGGACTACCTGGTAGGAGTTACAAAGTGATCTGCAGTCGTTTGCTGCCTGTGCTAACCCTGGAGGCACATGGGAGAGCCATGCTTCGAACTGAGAATGGCTGCTACAATACCGGGCTTGGGGTAGCTCCACAAAAAGGCAGGACATTCAGAGGCAGGCTGCCACCTGCTGACTCCCTTAAGTTTCAGCCATTGATAAAGCCTCATGCGGTACATAAGTTGGGTTCTCAGGCAGAGTCTCAGGGAGTCACTAGAGTGGGAAGAGTTGTGGTCACCAGGTTAATATAGATTCTGGTTTTGTGCCAGTGCTGAGCCTGAAGCTACTCAGTAAAAATCTCAGAGCATACCAAAGCCAGTTGCTGCCTGCCCGGGGCCCTTGGGCTCCAATAATTTTTCAAGAAAAAGTGCAATGTGGGTGGGGCTGGATCCTGGCTCTGCCTCTGGTGTTGGGAAAGTTGGGTGGTGTGGGGTCCCACTGAGTCAGCAGGGCTGAGCAGTGGAGCTCACCGGGCCAATCAGATTCAGATTTGCCATTTGGGGGCGGGGTCAACACAGGAAAGATGGCGCCTGCCTGCCGTCTGCACGGGAGAAGGACTCCACACAAGGAAAATGCCTATTGTTCTCCAGTCCTCGACTCCAGCCACACACCTCAGTCTGCCCCCCACCCCGACTCCCTTTTGCCTCCGATGCAAACAGAGTCATTGTCCCTCCGCTGGAGCCCCAAGGTGAGGCCTGTGAGCGAGTGAGTCTCTGTGCTCGGGCTGTTTAACAGGATAGCTGGGTTTCCCGCAGCCTTCCGTCCCTTCCAGATGGTTGTAATTCCCAGATATTGTGGGAATGTGTGTGGGCTCATCTTCTCGGCACCAGTGCTCTGGGCTGGGGAGGTTGTTATGGGGCTGGGGTCTCTTGCTTCTGGGGGTGGGGGTGGGGTGGCGGGTAACCTCCATGGCTGAGATATCCCTCCCAGTTCTCAACCACCACACAGAGGTTTGGGGCCAGCCCGTTTCACTGTCTCAGCGTGGCTTCTTCTTTTTCATCCTTAGTTATAAAACTTCTGTTCAGCTAGACTTCAGATGGTTCTCCAGGTTGATTGTTGTATAAGTTAGTTGTAATTGTGATGTGTTCATGGGATGAGGCAAGCACTGCATTTATCTACTTGGCCATCTTGGATTGTTCCTATCCCACCCAGGTGTCTTAATGATAAACCCTGTATAGCAAAGAAATCTACTCAGGGTCTTGTCTCTGTCTCTCTAAAGACCCAGGCTAACATGAGCATCCTTCCCCCCCCCCCCAAAGCCTTTTTCTTATTTGACCACAAAAATGGCACCATGTTTGGTGTAATTGGCATTTACTTGACTACTAGTGAGGTTGAACCTCTCTTCCCAGGTTTATTGGCCATTTGTCCCTCTACTTCTGTGGACGTGCTGTTTATGTCCTAGGCTAATTTCTCCCCTGGAGGTCTCCTGGTGGTTTTGACTGGCCTCAAGGGTGTGTCTCCTCTTGCTGGATGGGGCGTGTTCTCCATCAGTGTAGGTCTCTTATGAGTGTGCATGGATGTATTTTTGTTATTGGTGATAGCACTTGGCATTTTTTTGTCTACAAGTACTTTCCCGGGAAGCTGTGTCAGCCCAGCAATTAGCTCCCTCAATCAGGAAAGTAGCTCATCGTGAGATTAGACACAACTCAGTGGCTGATTGCCGGGAATTTGGAAGAGAGCTGGCGGGCAATAATCTCCCGCGTTCTCTCTTCCTCTGTGTCTCTTTTCCTTTTTCCATTTTAAATAACGGCTTGATTGTAAAGAGAGATGATTCACTGTTCGACATTTCTTCTGCAACTTTGTGGGGAGGCTCAGAGAAAAGAACTACCTTTCCCCCCGCCCCTCACGGAGTCCCAGATCCCTTCTGTTCCAGTTGCTCCCATGGAAAGAGAGGAAGACGGAAAAAGAATGTAGCTGGGCCCTCCCCACTCTGCCAGATCATCTCTCTCACTCTGACCCTTGCTCTGGGAACCCACTTCCTGATTGCAAATCTCTTTCCAAGCCCCCTCCCCATCCAGCTCCAGTACCTTACATTTCTCACTGTTAAAGTGCTTCTCATTTCTAAATCCAATCTCTCTTACCGAATTTCATTTTGTTTGGTCCTTAAGAGTAATTTATTCCCTATTTTCTCTGATGCTTTTGTGTGCAATACTGGCTAGCCTTACGCCCTCTCCCTTTCTGCCTCTCTGCCTCCCTCTGTTCCTCTTTCTCTCCTCCCTTCCTTTCTTTCTCCCTCCCTCATCTCTCCCTCTGTCCTTTTTTTCCTTCTTCCCTCCTTCTTTCTCTTTCTCTCCTTTTCCAACTAATATTTATTGAGAGCCTACCATATGTCATGCATTATTCTAGGCATGTAGCCTAACATAAAAAAAAACCAAAACCAGACACAGTTCCTGCCCTCATGAAGCTTACAATCTACTTGGGGAACAAGGCAACAACAAAAAAATGCACAGACATTTATATTATAATGACAGGTAGTGATCAATTCAATGAAAAAAAAAAAAGGCAGAACAAAAAGGTAAATAGCAACGAGGTATGTGGCTTTGTGGTGGGCAGTGATGGCCTCTCTGAGGAGGTAACTCTGAGCAGAGAGCTGAATGAGGGAGATGAGGGAGAGGGTCCACATGGACCTCTGTGGAGGAGAGTGTTCCAGATGGGGGAACAGCAAGTGCAAAGGCCTTGAGGCAGGAGCATCTTATGTGAAGGGCTGAGATTTGGCAATGAGGCCAGAGGTGGGCAAGGACCAGATCACGCAGGACCTAGCAGGCCATGATGAAGACTTGGTTTTTTACGCTAAATAGGGTGGGAATGTACAGTTTTTGAGCAGAGGAGTGCCATGATCTGCCTTTTTCTTTTTCCAGTTACAGTTGACATTCAATATTATATTAGATTCAAGTATACAGCATAGTAGTTAGACATTAATATAATTTATGCAGTGATCCCCTCGATTAGTCTAGTACCCACCTGGCACTATACATAGTTGTTGCAGCGTTATAGACTATATTTCCCATACTGTGCTTTACATCCTCGTGACTATTTTGTAACTACCGACTTGTATTTCTTAATTCATTCACCTTTTTCACTCAGCTTCCCAACCCCCCTTCCCCCTGGCAACCATCAATTTGTTGACTTTGGTTTTTAAAGATTCATCTGGCTGCTCTTTGCTGATTAGAGTGTACAGGGGCAATTGTGAAAGCAGGGAAACAACCAAATAACCCTTTTTCTCTCAGAGAAATAACCTCCTCCCTCCAGCTGACAGCAGGGAACAAATTCAGCTGGAAGCGTCACAGGCAGCTCAGCAACTGTTCAGTGAGGCAGAGCCCAGAAGCCACCAAGGTGTAATTCGTCTTTTACAAAGAAAGAAGTTAAAAGGACAGATTATAAAATTCACCCCAGTGGTTTTTTTCTATAAGCAACTACTGATTTTTTCCCCTCTTTCAGATGTTTTGTTGATCAAATTATATTCTTGACATTTTGGGGACCTTCTGTGTTTTCCCAAATGCCACCTAATGATGCCACATTGCAATTAAGACTAATTTGTTGGCTGAAATAATGGGAAGTTGTTCAGTTCTACAAAGGAACAAACTTTGGTGCTCTTATTATTGTCTTATTATTGAAGCAATTATTATTGCTAGAAGCATGTGTCAGGCTGAAAGAAGCAGGGGGAAAGATGAAAAACATCTGAGAAGGGAAACAAGGTGTCTCTGAGGAAGTTGGTGCATTTAGAGTCAAACTTCTAGAGTTCAGGTCTCACCTGCACCATCTGTTCATTGTGTGACCTCGGACAAGTGACTTAATCTCCTCAAACCTTGGTTTCCTCACCTGTAAGTTGGGTATATTAATATAATCTACACCTTTGGATTGTTGAGGAGTAAATGAGATAAGATATTTAAATGATTGCTGGAGATATGGAGTATTGTATTACTTAGGGTTAAGTGTGGTTGTGATAAGTTCAAAATAACAGTGACTTGAACGAATAGATGTTTATTTTTCTTTCACCCACAAGTCTGATGTAGGCAATGCAAGGTTGGTGACAATTCTACTCCTGAAGTCCTTAGGTACTTAGGCTCTTTCTAGCTCCCTGGTCTAAAATGGTGGCCAAAGCTCAATTCATCATAGCTACTGTCTAGGCAGCAGGATGAGGGAGACAAAATGAAAGTCAAAGGACACATGCTAGCTGCCTTTAAGGAAGGCTCTCAAAGCAAACACATTACATTTCTACTTTATATCTCATTAACCAGAACTTAGTCACATGGTCCTATATAGCTTCAAAGGATGCTGGGAAATGTAGTTTTGATTCTATTCTGGGAGGACTTTTTTCAGCTAAAATTGGGGATTCTACTACAATGAAAACAAGGGGGCTGGATATTAGGAGATAAATGGAGGCTTCTCCTACAGTTGGCTCTAGAGGAAGGAAAAAGTAAGGCGAGAGACCCAGACACCATCCTAAATACCAGATTTTGTTTCTCTTTCTCCCTCTCTCTTCCACAGCCAGTAAACCACCAAGCTCTGTTGTCTCTGCATTCCAAAACTCTCTTCAATCCACTCTCTCCCCAGGCTCCATGGAAATACCCTCGTTCAGACTTCATCATCACTCACTAGGACCATTGCAAAGACTCCTCACTGCCTCTCTTCCAAACCTGTGGTTCCTCCTCTTTGCTAATGAGTTGTCTATGGCTGAGATCCAATGGAGTCCCCACTACACACAAGATAAAATCCAACCCCCTGAGCTCTGCCTTCAAGGCCCTTCAGGATGATTCACAGTTTCTTGTTGCTTCTGCTTGTATAACCCTCCTGGCAGCCATAAAAAGCAGAATATTTTGCTGTTAGCTGAATAAGCCATATCCTTTGCCTTTGAACCTGCTCTTTTCTCTACCCTTTCTCTATTCTCTGCTGGGAAAGCTTCTATTCATGCCTTAAAACCCACATCAAATGTCCCCTCTCTGTGAAGTTGTTAGTAGTGTGCTACTCATTTGATTGTTCGTCCTCAAGTCACCCCTTGCTTGTCCCCTTCTCTCCTTTATCATGGGGAAGGAGGGGGACGGCTGACTCTGACGGGTTGTGTTTTCCAGGCTCTTGGTGAGCTGTCTTTTGGGTGGGTTTGGCCAACAAAAGGCACTGGCAGGAGACTGAAGGATGGAAGGGAGAAGGTGGAGTATTTCTCACTTTTTCTCTGCCAGGGGCAGCGTCTCTGGCAGTAACTACATAACCTGCCAGGTAGTGGTTCCCTCTGTGGTTCCAGATTTTGCTGGGAAGGCTTCCCTGGGGTCTAGCTTCTTGCAGAGCAACTGTAGTTTCTGGGATCTAGTAAAATTATCTCCTCTCACTGACCTTTCATTCTTACGGGTTCCAGTGGCTTCTTGTTATTGCTAATTTTTAGATTGTGTTAATTTGACCTCTCAACTCTTCCATCACCTGAGTACCCAATGCCCTGCATTAAATTCTCATTGGGTGAAACACCTAGAATGGTTTCTGTCTTCTTAACCAGACTCTAACTGATTCAAGCGCCTGGCACAGCACTTGGCATAGGGTAGGTGTTCAATAAATAGCTGTAGAATGAATACATGAATGGATCTTCCCCCACCTTCTCTCACCATGGGCTCCCCTGCTCCTAGGTCACTGATTTATTACAGCATGCATTGCATTTGTTGGTTGATTCCTCCGTCTCCCCCATGAGACATGGCTAGTAGCTGGGGATGTAGACATGGGGGTCTAGGCATCTTGACTCTTGAAAATGGTTTTCTATTTTCTGCAGCTGGGAGCTGGGAAGGAAAACAGAGGAAAACAGAATGGAGAGGGGTTGAGGGTTCTCTACAGGTCTCCCCGCCTCTCTTATTTGAAACACAGGGCCTTGCTTCTGGGTTTAGGCAAGGATTTATGAGTGTGTTTAGGCAGTAACAGGAGGGGATCTTTGGCGAGAAATGTTCCCTGTCACGCTCTGACAGCCTGCGGAGGGAGGCAGCTGAAAATATCAGAAAGGAGATTTTTCTTGAGCTGGTAGAGGCTCCAAACCCAACCTCTGCCACTCCTTTAAATGCCACCTGGAAATGCTTGGGGGAAGAGGAGAAGCTCCTGTCTTTTGGGGGGGATGTGCTCCTGTCAGAGAGGGAGCACTGTGATGTCAGGGAGAGGGAGCACTGTGATGAGTGTTTTCAGATTTTAGTTTGGGCTTGCTGAGGACAGAGCAAGGCAATGAGGTTTAAATTGCTGTTGAAGGATTTGGATTAGACATTGGGAGGAATTGTCACTGCATCCCTGTTGGTGATGTGAAGCTAGACTGAGATGCAAAACCGTATTGCTAGCTCCGATCATTTCCCTGATGGCTCCACTCCAGCCACGCTGGTCTTCATTTTGTCCCGAGATGATGCCTCAGGGCCTTTGCACTCACTCACTGTCTTCTCTGTCTTGCTTGCCTTTCCCCTCATTACTGGATCCTTCTTATTCAGATCTCAGTTCACCTGTCGCCTCCTCAGGGAGACCTCCCCTGACCACTGCGTTTAAAGTGGCTGCACCCCACCAGCCACTCCCAAACCATTGCCCGGTAATACTTCTCTATTGAATTTACCACTATCTGTAACTATTGCATTTCTTTATTTCCCTACATCTGAACCTACTAGATTATAAGCTTCAGAAAGACATGAATCTTTCTTATTGTTTTCCCCACTCATACCTGACACCCAGGGCAGTGATTGGCACATGGGGGGGTGCTCATTAATGGTTTTTTGAAGGGGTGAGTAAATTAGTTAAAATGCCTCAGAAGACTAGTACTTGTGGCCTAGAAGGGGTCCCAGGAATGGTTAGCGGAGGTCAGTCTGGGAGATCTGGTGGGACAGGGGAGAGCACGGGCGTAATCCTGGACTCTGGATCCCAGGTTGATGCAAGGATGAAATTACATAATGTCTGCACAGCGCTTAGCACAGGGCCTGGCCCATTGGCAAGGGCTTGGTAAAGGTGGGCAGCTGTTGGGTTGAGATGCACTCCAGTCACTCTGTGTGGAGACCCTCCTGAGTGCTAGGGATGGCGTCTGGGCTCTCTGAGCTGAAGATGGCTGGGTACCAGGCCTAGGCCTGAGGTTGCCTGAGCTGTCCTTACAGTAGAGGCTGCTGGGCTGGAGGCCAGGGGCTGGGAAACACTGCCTACACAGCCTTTGGGCCCCCGAGGGCCTTGTACACACATAGAATGTAGTTGCTGGGAGCGTGGACTCTGGAGCCAGTTGCCTGAACTTGAATCCTGGCTCTACCGTTTACTAGCCTGGCAGGTTACTTAACCTCCTTGTACCTCCGTTTTCCCAGGTATAGAGTTAGGACAATCGCAGTGCCTTCAAAGGACGTGCTCAGCTCTGAGGAGTTCATGAGTACGTGTAAAGCACGTAGACCCGTGCCTAAGTGCTGCATAGGTGTTGGCGATTAACAACTTTGCCAACAATGTTGCTCTTAGTTCTCTGGGTGCTAGTGGCTGAATTGTGTCCCCACCCTCCCACTCCACCCCCACCCTCCCACTCCACCCCCACCCTCCCACCCCACCCCCACCCACCAGAACTCATTTGTTGAAGTCCTAACCCCCAGGACCTCAGAATGTGACTGTATTGGGAGACAGGGTCTTTAGAGAGCTGATTAAGTTATAATGAGGCATTAGGGTGGGTCCTAATCCAATCTGACTGGTGTCCTTATAAGAAGAGGAGACTGGACACACAGGGATTTGCCAGGGATGTGGGCACACAGAGGACAGGCCAGGTGAGGACACAGAGAGGCCTCAGGAGAAACCCAACCTGCTGACACTTTGATTTTGGACTTCTAGCCTCCAGGACTGTGAGAAAATGAATACGTTTCTGTTGGGGAAGCCACGCAGTCTGTGGTCCTTTGTTATGGCAGCCTGAGCAAAGTAATAACTGGGTCAAACAAACAAGAAGGCTGCTTGCCTGGAAACACAGCTTCTCCAGCATCAGCCTGTGGGTGAGGGACAAGCTCAGTTCTTTCTAAGGATGTTATCAGTTTATTCTGCTTCAGTCCTAAGGACACCCTGAGGAGACTGAATGGGAGAGTGGGGCTGACTCCCGCAAACTCTCCCCACACGCAGCCTGGGGAAATAGCTGGAAGCATCTGTCCCTCTCCTAGTGGGGCAGCTGCAGCGTCCAAAGTGAAAGCTCCTCAGGCCTTGTTACTCTCAAAAGGCTAGTCTGGAGGGCCCTGAGAGCTATCCTATTTTATAGGTGGGAAATTGAGTTCCCCAAGAACCCCAGGTGGTTATTACGTACCAGGAATATGGATTAGTTTCAGGGACAGTGACAAACTGGAGAAGGTTCACAGTGGAAGGTAGGGTGGGAAAGGGGCTTGAAACTATGATGCTGTAGGATCAAAGGAAGAAACAGGGAATTCAGCCTGGAGAAGGTCAAACACTTCAGAAGGGATGCTGGGGACCAGAGAGTGCAGAATGGAACTTTGGGGGGCCCTTAGGAAGGAGCAGGAAGAACAGGATGGTTCACAAAACGAGAAGGAGTCTCTTCCACAAAAGAATCATAAATGTGGATTCCAAAAGGCAGTCCTCATCCCCTTCCATTCTACCCCACCCCCAACTCCCACTTCTGCCTCAATCCTTGGAGTCATAGATTCCCTTCTTCAGTCAGAGCCAATCCCAGAGAAGCAGGCAAGAATGAGTCCATCTGATTGGAGCAAAAAGTGCCTGAAGGCGGGGCCAACTAGTTGACTGCCTGGATGGGCACCTGCATTGGCCAGACTGTGGCTGCAGAAAGAGGCCAAGCGCTGGCTGCAGGGCAGGGTGGGCAGAGGCCCTGGAGCAGCTGGTCAGCCAGGGGCCTTTGGCAGTGGCGGTAGCTCTGCTCAGCTGGTGAAGTGATGCTCTCCTCTGATTGAGCTAATTATGCTGATTGAATTTCCTCCTCTCTTCAGTGCCTCCTTCTGCCGCCTCCTCTCTCCTGTCTCTTCCCTCCTGTCTCTCTTTAGAGAGAGAAAGGAAAGGTTTCCTTAATGTGACTGGTAATTGTTATGCACACAGTGTCAGATGTTAATGCGGGCTGTGATTGACAGCTAATCAGCCCCATCAGCTGTACAAAAAGAGTGAATAACTCGGTAATTTGATTTCCCCTGATTCCCCTGTGTGGGATGGCAGGAAAGTCTAAATTAGCAATCAGGGAGCCCATGGCAGATCCTACAGAGTGGTGATGGGGAGCCAGGCGCTGTGGGTGCAGCTGTACCCTTGTGGGCCCCAGTATCCTGGCTGGGGGAGCCCACACTGGCCTGGACTTGGGTGGTAGAGGAGCTTTGTGACCTGTACAGACTAAATGTGGAGAGGCTCCGGCAGTGGGTCAAGTTCCTATCCTTGGTGGGGGCAGCGGAGAGCTCTGGGCTGGCCTCTGGGATGGTGGGAGGGGCTTATGCTGGGGGTGCCCTCATCCTGTTGTCTAGGAGACCACCGAGGGGGTGGCTGGGATGTGGCAGCCAGCCCCCCTCCCACCATCCTTTTGGAGCTGGTTGCCAGGGTTTCCACCGTGTGACCCAAATTCTTTCAATTTAGGGTAATAGTTGTCCCCTCACTCAGCTTCTGGCAGATTCCACTCAGGTAAAATAGAGCATAGGAGAAACACGTGAGGATTATTTGGTCCCAATGAAGCCATTGCTGGTGCTCTTGAGCAGGCAGCAGTCACGGTTAGCATCCATTGGGAACCCCCTGTGGCCCAGGGACCATGCCGAGTATTGTGTCTACATCCATTGTCTAGAGGAAGAAAGACTGAGCACCTGGCTCCAAGTCCCACGGAGAAAAAGTGGTGCAGCTGGGATTCGAACTCAGGGCAGCACAGCTTTTTGGCTGTGGTGGCAGAAGCAGGATGAGCAGCGGTTTGGCCTGGCCTTATTAGAGGACCTCCCCACTCCCTGTGAGGTTCTAGCCCTGAACCCCCAGCCAGAACTATGCCCATGACCATCTGTAGTCACTTAAACACGTGTGTGAATGTTTGTCCTTTTACAGATGGGGAAACTGAGGCTCCAGCAGGGCAGGGATTGCCTGAGGCCACATAAAGAGCTATTGATCTGCTGAGATGGGAACCCAGCTCTCCCACCCCTGCCTAGCAGTGCCCATTCCCCCGTCTCATCTCTCCTTCTGCTCCTAGATGCCCGCCCCGCCCAAACACCCCCAACGGTGGAGCCAGCAGGGAGCTGGGAGTGGGGCTGGCAGCCAGCAGGGCCTAGAGGTGCCCCCAGATAACTCTAGGTGGCAATGGCACATTGCTGGGAGGGAGCCAGCCCCAGGTAGCTCCTCTGGCTGCCAGAGAGGCAGCTGCTGTAGGGCGGGGACTGGGGCTTGGGTTTGGCCCCCTGATGTTGTGAGAACATGGTGGCCTGGACCTGGGGGCCAGAAAGACTGGCTGTGCCTCCCATCAGATACTTCCTGGCCCACTGCCAGCCTTGAAGCCCTCGTTTCTACGTTGCCTTGTCTAGATTCTTCTTGGGGATACGTGTGTGTATGGCAGGGGACGGATAGAGAGTGGTTTACTTGTGTCACTCAGCCCCATTCTTGTGCAGTGGGCACCCATCCCACTCCACGCTTTGTGTCGTGTGTGCACATTTGGCAAACCTGTGTGAGTGGAGCCACACAGATGTGTGTAAAACACGACTTGCCCTTTGTCCTTCTTGAGTGTTCACACATCAGTCTGCGCACGTGTTCTCATGTGCATGCACTCAGGAGTACGCAAGCCGCGTTCACTCATGCCACATGTGTCAGCCCCTCTGTGGGGTCAGGTCCCACCTGGCAGGCCCCAGAGAAGCTCAGGGTGCTGGGTCTTCTGAGACCAACCACCTGGATGCTGAGAGAGGGACGAGAGGTCTGACAAAAGATGTGACACAGGAGCCACAATCTTTGTCTTTCATGGGGCTCGGGTGGCTGGGTTAAACTGAGCAGCAGCCAGATGGACAGGAGTTGAGTGAAAAAGTCATGAACCGTGGTCTTGACCTTTGCAGGGTCAAGGGTAGGGATATGGCCTGGGGAAGGGGTGCAGCTGTAGTCAGATCTGAGTCAGGAAGAGGTGAAGTCCAGTAGGGGCGAGATTTGGAGAAGCCACACCCCTGGGAACAGTTTCAGAGCCTATTTTGTACGAGTCTATGTGTTGGCTCATGAAAGCAATTACCCTCATGGTGCAGATGAGGAAACTGAGGCTCAGAGAGCTACAAAAAGAAATCAGTCTAGGTCACATACCTAGGAAGAGGAAAGTCCAGGTTCTGCTTTGTGCCGAAGTTCACCCTTGTTTCCCAGCAGAGGCTGCAGGTTTGGGAAGCGGAGGAAGAAGTGGGAGCAGCTGTCGCTGGAGCCAGAGCTTCGAGGAGGAGCGTGAGGGCAGAGGAAAGTTGAACACTCCGAGCTGCTGAACCCAAATATTCACCTGTCTCTCAGACAACAAGTGCTTATCAGGAAAATGCTGTGTATAAGGCACTGAGCTACGTGCTAGGGCTACGCCGGTGAACCAAGCAGACTGCTTGCTGCTCTTACGGTCTAGTGTGTGTGTGTGTGTGTGTGCGTGTACTTGTGTGTGCATGTGTGTGCGTGTGTGTGGTCAGGGGGATGGGCAATGTTAGTCCCAGCACCAGCTGCTGTGATCGTAGCTCTTCTCTTATTTACTCACTTAACCCTCACACAGCCCTGTGGTGGTCTCTCTGGTCCCCATTTTACAGATGAGAGACTAGAGGCGTTTGCCCAAGGCTGCACAACTGAAATGTGGTGGAACCGGCTTCTGACCCTGGGCTGTTTGCCTTCCAGGTCAACACTGTTAGTAATCATGCAATAAATACTGACTAGCTAATTGCGATGTGTGCTGTGGAAGAAGAACGAAGGGGATGCTGAGGGCTGCCAAGTATGTGCGGAGCCGTGTGCCCACCGCCATGGAGAAGTGGCAATGCTCTTGCTGTTCATCGCGTTGTTTTGTTTCCCCAGTGACCCCCGAAGGCTAGGTTAGGAGCCCATCTACCAGACAGGGCCAATGCAGCTCGAAGGGGCCAGTTCCATGACCAACGTCATGTGGCTTTTGAGGCCCACAGGTGATTCCCTGAGGGGGCTTATGGGCCCGTGGCCTCTGGGCTGTGGAGGCCACTCTGTCCTATGCTCACCCTCCGTCCTCTGGGGAGCCCACAGATGGGGGACCCTGAGAGCAGCAGACCCTGCCAGCTGCCATTCCTGATGTCTTTGAGTGACATTTCTGTTGTCTGGCCTCTCTGGGCTGTGAGCTGTCCCCCGGGGTCACTTGCCATACCTGAAGGGAGGCTGCTGGCCTCAGCTGTGACAGCCATGTAGAGTCTGCCCTGGACTAGCCCCTCCTGTTTCTTTCCCTGCTTGCCAGCTGCTGCCCCCACATTCTACTCAAGGAGCTGTCCAGGGTCTGAGGCTCCTGCCCTGTGTGTCCTTGGTGACCCCTGCATCCCCAGGGAAGCTGAGGCTCTGGTATCAGAGACCCATGGGCTCCGTCTTTCCACTAGTGCTCAGCTCTCACTTGCAGCTTTAGTGGCCCCACAAGGACCAACCCCCCAGCCATTCCCAGGACTCTCACTCATGCACTCATGAGCACTCCTGATGCTTCCTCTCTCAACCCACCCTGACTCTCTCAACCTACCCTGACTCTCAAGGCTCATCCCCCATCTGGTGGCAGCAGAGAAGACCCTGCTGACCCGCTGACACAATGTCCATGGCATGTTACTGGAAGTTGGTATCACATACCCATTTTATAGATGAGTAAACTGACAGCTGCAGAGGGTGAGTGCCTCACCCAAGGTAAGAAGTAGAGCTTACCTTCTGGAATCCAGAGTTCATATTCTGGTGACAAAAAGAGGCACTGGGAGTCAGGCTCCTGGCATTCTGTGACTGATTTGTCATTGTTCTGTGACCTTGAACAAAGTGGCACATTATTTAAAGCCTTGTCTGGTAGCTCTCCCCACCTCCCTCTTCCCCCAGAACTGACCACCCTATCTTGCACAGCCCCCATCTCAGCACACAGGCTCCCTCTTACACTGCTCACCTAGGTACGAGCCCACTGCCTCCCCCACCAGCCTGGAAAACCCTCCACAGGGGTGCCTGGGCCTGACAGCAGGTAGGTGCTCAGCCAGTACCCTCCAAAAAGGTGGAGTCGTCTCCCTTTCGACAGGCCTTGACCCCTCCTCCCAGCCCTCTACCCCAGTACTTCTCACCAAGGAGCTTGTTAAAATCTAGATACTCATTTTGTAGGTCTGGGGGCTAAGATTCTCCATTTCTAAGCAGCCGCCCAGGTGACGTGATGCCACTGGCACCTGGACACTGAGTGCCAGGCTCATTCCGCCAAGGTGAGCCTCAGAGATCCTGCCTCTCTTCTGCCACCTCCCACAATCCGCTTCAGGCCTTGGCCTGATCAGCGCTAGTGACAGGAATGTTATTACGCATGGGGTGAGGTACCTTTCCCATATAGATCTTGTAACTGCAATCTTCCTTCCCCCGCCGGATTGAGCTTCATCTCCAGGGCAGCCTTCAGGGATGATAAGCAAAGGTGAAGGCCTTCTGTGTTCACTCTTTTCATGGTCAGGCAGCCACAGTTTCTTCAGTAGGCCTGGGACTATCTCCTTTATACATTCAAAACTTGGGAAGTTCCCCCCTGAAGTGTGGTGAGAGCTGCATGCAATACTTCAGGGGCATCTGGCCAGAGCAAGTGCAGGGAGAAAATCACCTCCCTTAATCTGTACATCATACTCCTATTGCTATAGCCTCAGAGTGAACTAAATTTCTTCAGCAGCCACTCACTCTGCTGGCACACTTTTACCTTGTGGTCACCTAAGGACAAAGAGTTTTGCCCTCACACAAGTTCCTATCAGATAACAGTTCTGATAAGTGACAATTCTGTTATACGACAATCCTAAGGAGTGTGGTTTGTGCTCAGTAAATGGGCCCCCCTTCTTCTCTTCTGACCCTTCATGAACTCAGAGACCTCTGCAGGTGCCTTGTGGGCTGGCCCATTGGTGTGTTCTCTTGATCACACCAGCTGCAGCTTTGTCCGGCCTGTGCCCCTCTTCCCCATTGCTGTGCAGGAACCACAAACTCACTGCTTGCCTCGTTGTCTTCCTTGTATTTCTGCAACCAGTGGTAGCAGGATAAGGTCCAAATTAGGGAACCTGGTACTAACTCGTCTTTCCTGAAGGAGTCACTGTAACGCCCAGGCCTGAGGCCCTATCATGTACCATGCAGAGGTCGAGGCGCTTTTTGCATGTGTCGTTTTCCTGACTCTAAAGCCCTACAGAGAAGGGCTGGAGGAAGCAGAGGGGATTGGAACATTTCATTCATTCATTCATTCATTCATTCATTCATTCATTCATTCATTCATTCATCTAATAGGTAGGCATTGAGCACCTACCATGGCCAGGCACTACTGTAGGTGCTGGGGAAACAGGAGAAAGATAGAAGGGGCTCCTGTTTTCATGGACTAATGACATTCAATTGGGGTGACAGACAAGACAACCAAATAGAGGGAAAGAAGCCAGGGATGGAGGTGGGAGAAGAAAGCTGCTTTGGTCAGAGACAGTATGCACAAGGGTTAAGGACCCAGAGCTGAGCCTAGAATACCTGGGTTCAAATTCTAACTCTGGCTGTGTGGCCCTGGAGAAGTTAACAGCTCCATGTCTGTTTTCTCCCTTCCTGGGTTGTTATAAAGTAGCTGGTGCAGTGCCTGGCACATAGTGCCTCTTATGACATGGGGATGGTCTAAGAAGCCGTTTTTGAAAAGAGGTGATATTTAAGGTTTAATAGGAGCCAGCTCTGCACAGAACAGGAGAAAGTGGAACAGCAGGTGCAGAGGCCCTGAGGCAGGAAAAAGCTTGGCTTGTTTTGGGGAAATGAAAGGACGCCCAAGTGGCTGAAGAGGGTGAGTGGAGAGAGAAGAGATCACATTTAAGAGGGCCCATCCAGTGGTCTGGCTTGGAGGTAACCATCAGTGGTTTGGATTATAATCTAAGACCAGTGGGCATTACTGAAGGGTTTAAATTGGGATCCAGTCTAGTTTGCCTTTTCAGGTTTGTGTGTGCTGTGGTGCGGGGATGGTTTGCAGGGAGCCAGGAGGAGGGGCAGCTGAAGACCAGAATCCCAGCCCTCAGCCTGGCTCTGAGCCAAGCCCATAAACCCTCCTGGAACTTGTGCCAATGAGGGTGGGAGAGAAGCCTCTCCCCACCGTTTCTGAATCTTCTCAGTCCCCTGGGGCCTTGAAAGGAGAAGCAAGAGGCCCGGAGGGGAGCTCTTGAAAGATGTCATTTTGCATCTTAATTGCATGCTAAGCAGGCCCGTGGGCAGGGCCAGCTGCAGAGCATTAACTGCCACCAAACTCCGGTGACTCAGGCCACAGAACCTTAAAATATTTATTTTTCACTGCATTTGGAATTCAGCATCTGTGAGGGAGCCACCACTGGGAAGTGAGAAGCGGAAGCGGGGACCTGTTGGCAACAGCAGTCTGGAAACAATGCAGGGCTGCCGGGGTCCTGCCAGCCTAGCGGGGAGCCGTGCAGTAGGCGGGGTGCTCCTCCCTGTAGCTGCTGGTGCCTCACTCGCTGGGCTGGCTGGCCGTCCCAGGCACCTCGGGGAGATCTTAGCTTCCTCCGTTACAAATTGATTTTCCGCTTTGTAGCCTGGGCCCGTCGTTTGCAGCCCATCCATCTCACATTCCTTTTGGGTCCATTTGAGGGAAAAAATCTAACTTTGATTCCTGGACACATGAGTATGTGAGTGGGTCTATTCTGGGAGTGACTATGTGTGTCTGCATTGACACAAATATCTGCCTGTCTTTGTGTCAATAAGGTGGGTGGTGGTTGGGGGGGAAGGGGCACAGTTAGCAGGGTGGCTTAGAAGGTAGTGGACTTGCACTTCATTCTCAGCACTAGCCAGCACAGTGACCTTGGCCAAGACACTATACCTCTCCGCCCTTCATCTGAGAAATGGGACTAGAGCTCCAACCTCACAGGGCTGTCCGAGATTATTTATGCAAATTACTTGGCCCAGTGCCTGGTTGGTCCTGAGGTCTCCCTGTAAATGGTGGGTATTATTATTATGGATGCATTCTGTATAACGGGAGCCCTGCTCAGAGGACTCCCAGATGACCCGTGGGGGAGCTGGCCACGGACTCTTGGGCACCTGGACACCAGGGAAGGGCTCAGGATGGGGAGGCGACTCAGGGAAGGGGGAGAACAAGCAGCATCACCCTCTCTTCATAGGCGTGACTGCTGGGGGGATGGGGCAGAGGGGGAGCTTAAATGTTCCATGACTCAGATCCAGCTCTTTTAGCTCTTTTCTTTCAGAGCCTCTGCTGAGGCTGAGAGCAGGCTGGATTACCATGAAGTGCTCCTAATTTGCACAGAGCGATAAGGAGCTCATCATAACTGAGAGAGGGGGGACTGCTATTCCCAAGCAGCTGTTGCAATCTGGTCCTAGGTGAGCCAGAATCTCTGGGCTGGTGGAGCGGGGGGGATGCCTGGGCTCACTCTGCCTCAGGGGTCCTGCAGGAGGTGGTCTGGGTCCTGGTCACCATGGCAGGAGGTGGGAGGGGACAGACAAACGCTCTTAGATAGAGGTGCTTCGGCGAGAGGCATGGAGTTATTGAGCTTTGTGAATGCCTGTCCTGCCCAAGGGAGGCAGGACTGTAAATTGGAGGCTGGGCTGCAATATATCTATCCCTTCCCTCAGTCACTACCTCCACTCTGCTGCCTTGGGTGCAGGGGAGGGGGAGGGTGATCCAGCTACTTTTAATCACCAAGCTTGTTTAGCCTGGGGTCTAGTCTCCTACAGCTGGAAGGACACAAGGCAGATCTTGGGAAGAACTTCCTAAGGAAGCATTAAGAAGGCCTGTGCAATCCTTGCTTCAAGAGGCATTTAGGGAGAGGCCCCTGCCCAACACCCTTTCCTGGCTCTGAGCCTCACATCTGAGCAAGAGGAGGGTTCTCTTAGACCTTGTCTCATAGGCTCCTTATAGCGATCCTGAGAAGCAGGCATCATCCCCATTCTACAGAGAAGGAAACTGAGGCACAGACAGGGCAATCTCAGGGTCAAGCCAGGACAGGAATACTGCCCTCCAGGAAGGAAGTCTGGAGCGCTGTCCTGCAGGGTGGCAAGCTGGTCACTGGGCTGTTGTCTAAGGCTATAGAGGCAAGGAGAGGAGGTCCTTCCAGGGTGATCACAGAGGGGTCTTTCCGTGGCTGCAGGAAAGACTGCTCTGCAGGGTTGGGGTTCCTGGTACTGAGGGATTGTGCAGGGAGTGGGCTCATGGAAGCCACCTCCCTTCTGGTCAGTCCTGCTGCCCTGTGGGTGCTACAATGTGAGCAGAGTGGGCAGCGATGGGCAGATTGCACAGTGGGAAGAGCACTGGGCTGAGTCTTGGGTCCTGGGTGGGAATCCAGCCTCCATGCATTCGATAAACATTTATTGAACACCTTGGTATTATCCCATTGAATCCCCACGACAGCTCCATGAGGCGCTTCTCTTTCCGTGTCTCATGGATTCTGAGATGCACTCTTAGAATGGGAAACATCTTATGATTGATGAGGTTATAAGCGATAGCATTTTTCCTTCTTAGTGGTCTATGCAATAATGGCATGTTCTACAGCCAACGAATAGTTCTATGAAATACAGAACTATCCCAATTTTACAAGTAGAAAATAATAATAATGCTAATAGTATTAATAGATAGCATTTGTTAAGTATTGCCCACACACCAGGCACTAGATTAAGAACTTTGTTACTATTTTTATTATTATTTCCGTTTTGCAGATGAGAAAACTGAAGCGGAAGAGGTTACTCAAGGTCATAGAGCAGAGACGGTAGAACAGGGATTGGAAACAAGTGTAGCTGACTCCAGCTCCTGGGGTTCTTAACCACCACAGGGAAACCACTGCATCCAGCTGCTCTGGGAGAGGCCTGTCTTGGGCTCTGGGAAGAGCCGTGAGCAAGGCAGATGTGGCCCTGGCCTGCTCAGACCTTCAGCAATCTGGCCTGGGTAGCAGTGGGCACTGAGATGACTCTGGAGACCTGGAGAAACTGCTGATGAGGGTGGGGGTAGGGAAGATGGGGGGAATGGGTACCAGGGAATGCTCAGGAATGAGGGTTGGGGGTGCCGGAGAAAGTGATGGCGGTGCTTTACAAAGGACATGAGCTTTGGCTCTCTCACCATCTTGCTACCCGCCTCTTTTTTTGCTACTGTCCCTTGTACACCATCACCTTCTCCAGGCAAGGGGACAAGGTCAGTGTGTCCATCCAAGGTGGCCCCAGAAGTCATGGGATGAACGTGCCTCAACTACCGTGTTTCCCTGAAAATAAGACCTAGCTGGACAATCAGCTCTAATGCGTCTTTTGGAGCAAAAATTAATATAAGACCCGGTCTTATTTTACTATAATGTAAGACCCAGTATAATATAATATAATATAATGCAATATAATACCAGGTCTTATATTAATTTTTGCTCCAAAAGACGCGTTAGAGCTGATTGTCTGGCTAGGTCTTATTTTCAGGGAAACCTGGTAGCTCTTGCCAAGAAGTGACTGAAGCCTCAAAACCCAATAAAGCTAAATTGCTGAGCAGGAGCGCCATGGACACGTGGGTCAGGGAGCTGATGGGGGCCAATTAGCTTCTGAGTGGCGGGTCCCAGGGAGGGGGCAGGAGTGCTTCTTGGATAAGGATGCAGGCTTGGAGGCCAGATAAAGTTGGGTTCTAATCTGGGCTCCACCACTTACTCACTGTGTGGCCCAGGCAAGCTTGGTTATTTCTCTGAGTCTTGGTTTCCTCATCTATAAAATGGGGATAATAATTGTATTAGTTATCTATTGCTGCATAACAAATATCCCCCCAAATTTAGTAGCTGGAAACAATACACGTTTATTGTCTTGCAGTTTCTGTGGGCATGGCTTAGCTAAGTCCTCTGCTCCGGGCATCTCACAGGGTGCAGTCAAGGTGTCATCTGAAGACTGTGTTGAGGAAAGATCCACTTCCTAACTCATGCACAGATTGTTGGCAGGATTCAATTCCTCAAGAACTAGTGGACTGAGTCTCTGTTCCCCACTGGCAGTTGGAAGGATGCTGCCCTCAGTTTCTTGCCACATGGGCCTTTCCAGCTGGCTTCAACAGAGAGAGAGAGAGAGAGAGAGGTGAGACAAGTCACAGCCTTTCATAACCTAGTCTCAGAAGCGACATGCCATCACCTTTGCCCTATTCTATTCATTAAAAGTGAGTCACTAAGTCCCGCCCACTCTGAAGGTGAGGGGATTATTACAGAAGGGCAGGAATGCCAGGAGATGGGGATCATGGGATCAATACAACTATATATATGTATATAGTGGGACAGTCATAACGATGAAATGAGATCTGCATGTAGGTAATTAGTATGCTGCCTGGCACACAGTATATGCTCAATAAATTGACTATTGTTACTGTTGTGGTTATTCTCAAAGCCAGGCTGGGCTGAGGCTAAGACAGGACAGAATCCAACAACTATCTCCAGTTCTTATTGGCTCAACACCAAGGGAATTGAGCTTCCCCCACCCCATCTCCATGCAGTCAGTCCTGTCAGCTTCCTCAGACTCCCTTCATTTGTCTCCTCCTCCCGGATTCTTTCCCTGAAGCTTCCCTGAACACCTCCTCTTTGTTTGCAGGGAAGGGCGCACTGGCCCCAGCAGGGCTGATAACCACAAAGACCCCACTGGTATTGTCTGTTTCATAGACCTTAGGCAGGGCGGGGCTATAATGTTTGAGGTTTACACATTTCTTGGATGTAGCAGTGGAAGTTTTATACTTTTTATCTGGAAGGAGAAACGGTGAAGTTTCTATCATTGCAAAATAAACAGAGCCGTGACTTCTGTTTCACAATTGATGTACCTTCTTTATGTACTTTTGACAGTTCTAACATGTTACTGACAGTTACATGATTTTCTCTCCCTCTGGCAAATTGGGGGAGGGGGTCGTGTGACACCTTCTCGCTCTGAAAACTCTGCTGGTGTTAAAGATGAGGAAACTGCCACTCAGGGTGGTAGATGATTGGTCTAAGATCACAAAACGGTGAAACTAGGATTTGAAGCCAGTTATCTGGTCCCAAACCAATGCCTGGTCTTTATATGATATTCATTCATTCATTATTCAAGCAATGTTGCTTAGTCCCTTCTATGTGCCAGCCTCTGTGCCAGGTGCTAGGAACAGCATGATGTGCGAGTTTTGTTCCAGCCCTAAAAAGCTTTCATGTTTCCCTTCTCCCGCCACTCCCACTGGGTAATAGCTTTTCTTTTTTTTTTAATGTAAAAAAATTATTTATTTTGTATGTGGAATCCAAAGAAAAAAATAAGCAAAACAGAAACAGGCTCATAGATACAAAGGACAAACTGATGGTCGCCAGAAGGAAGGGTGGGGGTTGAGGAGCTAGATGGAAAAAGGTGAAGGGATTAAGAAGCACGAATTGGTAGTTACAAAATAGACACAGGGATGGAAATTACAGTACAGGGAATATAGTCAATAATGTTGCAACCACTATGTATAGTGCCAGGTGGGTACTAGGCTAATCGGGGAATGACTATATAAAGTATATACATGTGTAACCACTACGCTGTACACCTGGATTGTAACTTTTCCAAATAGAGCCCCCACTTTCCCAACATCTCTCCTTCCCCGCGTCGACTACGTGGCTTTGAATTTGGAGTGGGATTTTGTTTAAGGAGGGTTTCTGTCAGCCACTGTTTTGTGTGGAAATGTGGCAGGAAATGGCCTTAAGGTCCCAAGAGGGAAGGATCTGACCAGAAACAGAAGTTGGATGGGATTTGGTCAGACAGAGGCCCCAGTGGAAGACGAGGATGAAGTGTAATGAAAGCAGCGGACTGACATGTAACAGCGGGTCCTTCTCTAGACCTGGCCAGCTCCAGACGTCTCCCTCCTCCCCTCCATGGCCCTTAAGGAGTTAAACCCAAACCACTGCCCTCCTGCCCAGTGAGCCAGGTGATGGGATTGCAGTTAATGGTAATTTGAACAAGTTTGGTCAACTAGAAATACATAAAGAGATTGAAACATGAAAATGCCCTCGAAATTTATACAATTGCTATATTGTAGCTCAGCCAGCTGTTAACTTCATTGTATGAAAGATGGCAGAAATAATTTGTAACCAACCTCACATTTGTTTATTGAACCTTTGCAGAGGAGGACATGCAAGAGTTAGCGATGTCACCAGTAATATCTCCCCTCCCCCAAGCCCATGATGCCCCCTGAGTAACCCCTCAGCCAGGCATCAGTTGCAGCCTGGAGGGACATTTGTGTGCTGGGCACTCTGCTAGGCAATAAGCATACAGTGGTCAACATGAGGGAAGGAGGCCTGCTCTCCAGAGTTTACCTATACCTGCTAGTGGGAGAGACAGACAGTAACACTAGCTAATACACAAGTAATAAAATCATGTAGTGAGAAGTGCTATGGAGAAAAGTAGGCAGAGTAAATGGGATAGAAAGAGATGGAAGTGGGTGAGGAGGGAAGCTAGGAGAGCTTCCAGACAGCTCACTGGGACCAGAAATAATTCCTGAGATGTTCTAAGTGCAGGCCTCACCTTGTTCTCTGCTCTACAGCTTTCTGTTCCACTTACTAGCTGTGTATCTTTGGGAAAGTGACTTAGCCTCTCTGAACTTCAGATGTCTCATCTGTAAAATGGGAATAACAATATGTGTCACAGTATTATTTGAGATAAAAGGTATTAGAGCTCATTGCTCACTGTATTCTATATATGTGAATTGTTAGGATTGCAACTCCAGTGCAAGAGCCCTTCCTTCCTTCCTTCCTTCCTTCCTTCCTTCCTTCCTTCCTTCCTTCCTTCCTTGTACCAAATACTTATTATGTGCCTTCTATGGACATTAAAGGGCACCCCATTCTTGATTTGCTATTGTAGCCCACGCATGGAAAGACTTTGGTCTGACACTGGGCTGGAATATTTAAATAAGACTTTACCAAAGGCTTGGGGAAATAAACATGGTATAACTTGTAGGTTGTGTATAAATGAGCATGTTCATGCGTCTGTTTCTGTGTGTGTGTGTGTGTGTAGGTATTAGGGGACCATGCTTCATCACAAAGGGCAAGATGACTTTGCCCTATTTGGAGTCTATAATATTTCCCCCATCCCTCCATGGCAGGGGACGGCGCAGAGACTGCCATTCCCATTGGGCAGATGACAGTGAGGCATCTCAGAATCTCTGGCTTAGAGAAATGGGCACCACACAGCACTGAGCCTCTGCCCCAGTCTCTGTGCCACGTGGCACCCTGTATCGCCTACCTTCACTTCTTAGGACTCCGATGACCATTCCCCCAGATTCTGGGAACGGGGAAAGTTCTGGCCTGGCGGGAGGTTGGGTGGCTCTCCCCCCACCTGAACGCCTGCTGTTGCTGGCTTCAGTCCTGGGACCAGAGAGCCCACCACAGGCCACACGACCCCTCAGCCTGGGGCCATGGGAACATGCTTTCTGTGACCATGTGGGGTTTTGAAGCTCTCCGAGCCTCAGTTTTCACATCTATAATATGTTCATGAGGTTCCATAAGTTGCAGGGCCACTGTTAGGAGTAAAGGATGATGGCTGTGAAGCAGACACACAGGGCCTGGCCTCCACCAGGTGTTCAGGGAAGATTCATCCCCTTTTCCCCAGATGCTGCCGCTAGTCCTGCTCAGAGGGGCTTCTGGTTCTGCCCGATTCTTCCAGGACAGCAACCTCAGTCCTGAATCTCTATCCAAGAGGCTGAGTGCCTGGTTCTTCTGCCCAGTTCCTGCCAGGCTCCTCGTTGCTGGGGGCAGGGCCATGCCCTCTCCTGAGCACCTGGCAATGGCTGTGCCTGGGATGTACTCAGCCAAGGCTGCCTTGGCCCGTGATGCTCTGCTCCTTCCCTTCAGCTCTGAGTGTTGCTTCTGCCCAGAGACACCTGGTGCACTGCCCCTGACCCCACAGGACTCCCAGGGGGTGGCATTCATGGCGACTGGCGGATTCCTTTGTATTCTGCTTTACAAAGTTTCAGTAAACAAATATGTGGCTGGTTGCAAATTATTTCCACCTCCACATGGCTCTCCCTGGTTGTCCTACCTGCTTAGTGCTGCGCCTCAATTGCTAACACCCCCTACAGAGCAGCAAAAACCCCTCCCTCCAGCTCACTCCAACCCTATCCCCTGGGGTTCCACCTATCACAGGATTCCAATATATTAGGACAAAAAAACTTCCATCTATCCATATGTGTTCTGTTCTCTGGAGTTGCACATAACAAGTGCCATCCCTTCTACTTATGATCCTTTAGAAAAGTGGTTCTCAGCCTCAGCTGCACATTAGAATCACCTGGGGACTTTGGAAAAACACTGATGCCTGGGTCCCCCTCAGAGCATTTGAATCAGAATTTCTGGGAGGTTGGCCTGGACATTGGTGTTTTCTGAAGGTTCTCTCAGATGATTCTAAGAAGCAGCCAGGGCTAAGAACCACTACTTTAGAGAATGAATAACGCCTAGTTTTGCCTTCTCTCATTTTTATTTCTCAGGAGATACCCGCGACTTTCATAGAATTTAGTTTTCATACCTCTCATATTCTACTGTCTATGTCATGTGTCCAAGCTGGTCAATATCACTTGGGTAACATGACTTCCTGCACTGAACTGGAATGTCCAGGGCAAGACCAAAACCTCCTTTGCTCGTGATATTATATCTCTATTAATATGACCCCAAATCCTCTTTTTGTCTACAGCCTACACCATGACTTATTTAAGATCGCCCAGGCTCTTCCCTTCAACGTCTTTTCCATTTTCCTACTCTGTTTCTACCAACATAAGAATGCCTGTTCAAGTAGGGTGAAAAGTTAATTCCACAAACATGTGCAGTCAATTCCAGGAAAACCTCCAGGACTTGGTGCAACCTTCTGCAGGATTCAGATTGATTCCTGGCTTTCTTTTTGTTTTAGCAGGTCCATCCTGAGGTTAGTTCTATCCATCACCCCTGATTTGGGATGCACATAACAGGTATCTAGCTCTCATACATTCAATACCTGCTGTTCTTAAACTTAAATAACAGATTCCATTAAAAGAGCATTAGTATGGCACGCCATAATTAATCTTCTCCAGAGAACTAATAGTTCAGAAGGCACGCAGTGGAGCAAGGGCATCATACATCACTAAGCTCATTTATCCTAATTGATTTATCTAAGAATTGCTGGGGCAGCTGGCCTTGTGCCCAATGACCTGTGATGGGGTCCCCATGGGTGCCTGAGTTGGGGGCAGTGAGGAGCAGTATGGATGGAACCAGGGATGGCAGCGGCTGGCTTTATCCTGATCACAAGGCAGCAAACAACATAATGGGCCAGCCTCAGAGGCGGGCCAGGCAGGGGAAGCTTTTAGAGGCTCTCAGCCGCCCTTGTAGCACACCCAGATTACACACAGAGCTATTTCACATCATTAAACACGCTTATTTTGTGCCTGGGTGCTGCAGACTCTCTCTGCATCGGGCTGGGCTTCAAAGCAACTGCTTTACCAAAGCAGGTGTATCCACTGTGGCAGGCTGACTCTGGGGCACAGAGACACATTTGCTGGCTGTTTGTTTGTTTGCTGGCCTCCCACCCCTGGAGCTGGGGATGATGTGCTGGGGTCCTGCATCTGCTCACCCTGCCTGTTAAGGCTTCTGCTGCCATTGGCTCGGTGGGCTGGGGAGTGGGCATCGCTGGGCTCCCAGCCTCATCAGAGGCCACTGGTGATGATCTCCCAGTCCTTCCCAGTCCCCAGCCCCTAACCCCTCCTTCCCCAGGCTGGCCAATAGTAGGTGGGCATTGGGAATGAGCTCCTAGTGCAGGATGAGCCTGGGCTGTTTGAGCCTACATTTATTTTCCTCAAGAAGCAGAAATAGGGACAAACAAGGCAGAACAGAACCCAAAGGACAGACCCCTGTGTCAGGTATCACCTTCCTGGCCTCCTGGAGTTCTCATGCTTGGAGCTTCGTGCCAGTACTGACCCTTTCCCAGGCTCGTCTGCTTTTCTCTTACAACCTCTTGTCTGGAGTCCTTCTTGATGTCCAGCCTATAATGTGTGCTTGATTCTCCCTCTGAATCCACCCCCAGTTAGCATCGCATCCTGCCTCTCTGGCTTCCAGGCTCCAGCCTATCATAATCTCCATTCTCCCAGGCTCCATCCTTTCCAGCTTCTCCCTCCACATAAGCACAAGCTGAGTGGTCCCCTGGACTGCCGTCCCCACCACCAGTTCCTGGGTTATTGCCTTGGTTTATGTGCTGCCTTCTGCATTGATTTCCTGGTTGTATCTCCCAGATCCTAGCTGGAAATAGTGTCCTGCTCTGCATAGCAGCCCATCTGTCTGGAGCACTAACATGCCCAATCCCCATCCAGCTTTTGCCAGCTTTGTCCTCCTCTCGGGGCTGAATCCTGTCCTCTGTATCCCTGGCCAAACGTGACAGACCACAAGAAGTCATGATGTTGCTATCCTCTGCCCCATGGGCCATTTTTGTATCCTGCTCACTAGATCTGACAGATCCTTGCATATTAGCTCAAGGTCACCCCTCCTGGAACCTAAAAATCCTGGATCCTGTTTTTGCATTTCCCCCACCTTTCTCTGCTCTAGTCCTAAGTTGTAGGAAGGCTGTAGAATGAGGGGCATCTGCAGACTCGGTGGCTCGTGCCTCTGTGACCTTGGGCAACTCCCTTCCTTTCTTTGATCTTCAATTTCTTTATCTGTGAGATGAGAAAACTGGAAATAATGATTCCCAGGGGTTCTCTTACTTTTCAAATAAAATGGAAAACAAGAGACTCTGGTGATAAAGGGGATTACTTTAGTGGCCAAATCAAGATAGGTCTACTCTCCCCTCTGGCTGGGGCCTCCACATCATGCAGCACTTGGCAGTGGATTTACAGGAGACTCTCAGCACACAGGCCCTGGGCTTTCACCTTTGGAAAATGGTGCAATTTAATGGTAATGCAATTACAGATGTGCTGAGATTGAAACAGCCCATATTATCTCAAACTCATCTTCCCTACCAAGTATCAGGGCAGGTGCTGGTCCCTAATAGCTGCTGAAATGAATTCACCAGGCAGCTGGGGGCTCCGAGAGAGGAGATCTGTGTTCAGAGAAAGAGAGAATGGGAGGGGGAAGAGAGGTGGAGAGAGGGAAGAAGGGAGGAGGGAGAGAGTGAGAGAAAGGGAGAGGGAGAGAGCAGGAGGGAGAGAAATGACACGGAGAAATGGGGAGAGATAGAAGGAGGGATGGAGGGAAGGGATGGCAAGGAAAGAGGGGGAGCAAAGGAGGCAAAGAAAGATAGAAAGACAGAGCAGGGAGAGAAGGAGAGAGCTAGTGAGAGTGAGGGAGTGAAATAGAGAAGAAGGAGAAAATGGTGAGAGAGAAAAGAGAAGGAAAAAGAGAAAGTGTAATGGAGAGCGACAAAGAAATGGAAACAGTGAGAAAGACCATGAAGGAGACAGATGGAAGACGGAGGGCAGAAAGGGGAAAAGAGAAGTGGAATAGGCTGGTGAGAGAGGGAGCGGGAAAGAGAAAACAGGAAAGAGGAGACGGAGGATGGAGAGTGTCAGGGAGGAAGGAAGGAGGGGTGGAGAAGGAGGGGACAGGGAAGGAAGCAAAGCGGGTGTAGACAGCAAGGGGAGGGCAAGAGGGGAGGAGCACGGTGGAGGTGGAGGTGGAGATGATGAGACGGAGAAATTGAGTGAGAGGGAGTGTGAGTAAAGGGAATAAAGATGGGTCTGTATTTCTGAAATATTGAGCTTCTCAGACACACCCAAGGATCTGTCCCATCCTAAGGAAGAATGCAAACGAAAAAGAAAAGACAAAGAGAAAAATCATGAAATGGCTAGTAGGCGCAAGCTCCTCAGGACACAGGCAGCCGACAGAGAGAGCAAGCAGGAGAGAAGGCACTTGAGTATTGGATCCAGAATTAGAGAGAGGATTGGGAGCTCTGGAAAGAAGGAAAATGTAATGATCCGAGACCCGAGAATGGGCACAGCTCCCTAGACAATCAGCCAACCTCCTCTAGCCCGTGTTCATGCCCGCTCCCTGGTAACTGTGGGGCAGCTTGGGTTCAGCACTACGGACAGCGCCAAGCGTCCCTCCGCGGCTCAGGCCCCAGGCCCTAGGGCCGCATCCGGATGGATCCCTCCCTGCAGTCCCCTCCCACACTGGCTCCTGGCTCTCCGCGAAAATGGTTCTTTGGGGTGGTTGGAATGCAGCCTGTGAGCTTCTGAATAGATCAATTATTTTTCAGAACATGGTTTTGATCCCGATGTTACTTCACTGGATCACTGAGTGGAAAGGGCTCGCAGAGAAAATGGCATTTTTTTTATAACCCTGGCAAAATGCTCCCGCGCTGATGAGATGAGCCACCCAGCGAGCGCGCGCGCGGCACATACGATACATAACCAACCAAAAGCATAATCTTCTAAATTGAAAGCCATAATGTTTGCTGTTGGAGCTAAATATTAACAGGGCATGGTCTCCCAATGACCCTCGGGAGGTAGCTGGCTTAGCAGGAGGCTGTCGTCATATTCAAGCAACTTGATTAAATTCCTTTCTGCCATCAGAATTAAGAAATGAATAGTTTTATGAGAGTCATGCCACAAAGGACAGGGAAATGAAATGCGCAGGAAAGGGGGTGGGGCCGGGCACCTGCCAGTCCCTGCCTGGTAGTTCTGGCAGGCTCAGAACTGCAGGCTGACTGCTGGGTGATAGTAGCTCTCTCCTCCCTCGGGGCATTCCTGCTGACCTGGGTTTGCAGCTTTCTTCCTCCCCGCTCATCTAAGAGCCGAATGGATACATGGGATCCTCCTCAGGAAGCCTCTTAATTATTCATATAGAAGGCAGTAAAATGGAGTGGCTTAAACCATGGCCTCTGGAGCTAGACTACCTTGGTTCAAATCCCAGCTCTGCCACTCACTAGCTGTGTGATCTCAGGCAAGTCACTTAACATCTCTGTGTTGAAGTTTCTTTGGCTATAACATGGATTATAGTAGTACCTACCTTGCAGACTTGTTGTGAGATTTAATAAGCACTCAGATGCTTGGAGCCAGGCTTCCTACATAGTAGCACTGTATAAGCATTTGTTGCTATTATTATTAGATTTAGGTTGAATTGTATAAAAGTACTGTTTTGTAGATAAACAATCTAATATTGCCAACTTAATATAAAGTTTATATGAGATTTTCTTTCTTCTGTGGCCACTCTTTCCTGCCCCGTGGCCCTGATGTAACCTCAGCAGCATTGCAAAAGATCTGTTGCTTGAAGATATACTAACAATGTGTCACTTTTGTATTCAGAAAAGTACTGTTTTTATTAGAAAAATTCCAGTTAACCTGAGACTCAGAAAGTCTAATCTGCATTTATGTGGGAAGGAAGAAGGCAAAGGGAATTATTGTTTTTGGGCCACCTTACTAAGCACCATACACCATGCTGACTGTACTGCGTATGTTGTTTGTTTCGTTGTCTCAATAGTTCTGTGCGGTAGCCACTGGGACCCCATTTCATAGATGAAGAAACTGAGGTTCAGGGAAACTGAATGATGTGTTGAAAATCATATAGCCAGGGAGGCAGAACAAGAATTCAAATCCACTACATTATTCTGGAGAAAGAGGGTGCGGTGTGATGAATCCTGCCTCACCTCATCTCTCCTTCTCTTTGGGTTTCTCCTCCTGCCTTCTTTTTAAATGACCTCTTGTGTCTATGTCACCGGCATCGGTCTCTTCCTTTTTGCTCTTTTAAACTATTGAAAATATGAGATCACACTGCTTGTCCAGGAAGTCCACTCTGACCTTTATCTTTTAATTGTTTTAAAAGGAAATGTTCTCTCTTTAATTATGGCATTAAGGATTTCAAAAGGTACTTTTCATTCCACAATGTTATTTTTATTCTCTCAGTTTTAAAGCACATTCTAGTCATTAAAATTTTATGCACTGAATCACTTTCCTAAAAAAAAATATTTATTTACTGCGGGAACATTGGTTAATAACATCATACAAGTTTCAGGCATACAGCATTATAATTTGATATCTGTATATGTTATAGAATGCTCACCACTGTATATGTTATAGAATGCTCACCACCAAAAGTCTAGTTTCCGTCTGTCACCATACATTTGACCCCCGTTACCCATTTCACCCTCCCCCTGCCTCCTTCCCCTCTGGGAACCACCATACTGTTGTCTGTATCTGAGTTTGTTTTTTGTCTTGTTTTGTTTGTTTGTTTGTTTATTACCACATCTTCTTTATCCATTCATCCTTCGATGGACACAGATTATTTTCATATCTTGGCTATTATAAATAATGCTGCAGTGAACACAGGGGTGTATATATCTTTTAGAGTTAGTGTTGGCCCTGCTATGCCCACCCTCTAGGATTCCAGAATGTTAGATTTACAAGGATCCCTCGAGGCCGCCTACTGGGAATCATTTAATTCATAGATGGGAAGCTGAGACACAGAGAAAGGAGGGGCCGGCCCAGTGGCTTCCAGCGCCCTGCCTGTCCTGCCTTCTCTACCCCTCTGCCCTCCCCAGATGTCTGTCCTGGGGCCTGTAACTGGACTTGGTCAGCCGGGCCCTGCCCTAGTGCTTGGGCTTAAATGGTTGACCCTCCTCAGAGCTCTGCTGCTCTTCCCCAAACCTTTACCCATTGGGCTTACCCCATTCTCTCCTGTTTGCCACGCTGCAGAGGTTGTATCTCTTCCTGGGAGCCAACTCACTGTCCACATCAGAGTCCAAGCCCCATTCCCTGGGGCCTCCTCCTCCAGGACAGGGTGGCAGCCTGGGGAGCCAGAGCAGGACCTCGCCTAGGTCTCCTCCAGGAGGCCCCTTGGAGCCTGAGGAAGCAGCGGCTCCGGGCTGGCCAGAGATGCGCTGACCCCCAGCCTCAGGATGAGGTGAGTTTAGATGAGCCAAAGAAAAATGAAGAGTGGGACATTTTCCCCACACCTGAATTTGCAGGGACAAAGCTATGGCGGGTCCAGGCAAATTAGCTAATCCAATACAAAGTGGAGTTAGGTGTGCTTCAGATGGAGAGACAGCACGCGTACAGGCTTGGTGGCCAGAAAGTCAACTGACACCATAACAAATTATGTTTGGCTGAAATAGAAATTGTAAAGAAGCATCACCTTTTGTCCCTGCCCTCATGGAATTGCTTCATTGTGGAGAGAGATGTGGGTATATGGTACAGAATACATGGGAGAGAGTAAAATTCCCGTATTTCAGAGGGAATTAAGAAGAGCCGTGCAATTTGGCACGGCTTCCTGAGGGAGGTAGCATTTTACCTTCCACATCTTGCTGGAATGCCCTGTCCTATAGGGCCCGGGGAAATGAGCGGCCCTCAGGGATCTGGAGTAATAACTAGGTGATCTCACCCTCCCTCTGATCTCTGACAAAGGAAGGTAGACCCCACTGGCCCAGTGTGTGCCAGGCAGGTGCGAGGTGCATTCCTCTAGGTCACATTCTCAGGACAACTTTGGGGAAGGCATTGTTTCCACTTTGCAGCCAAAGAGAGTGAGGCTCAGAGAGGTGAAGTGACTTGTCCAAGGTCACAGAGCCAGAAGTGGGGGCTGCACAGCTAGGTCTCTGACTCCAAAGACTGTGTGCTTTTCTGGCACCACTAACACCCTGTGGGATACTCAGCTCCTGGCAGGTAAGTGGAGCTGCCCAGTGAGGGGTTGTTGCAACGGTTGGCATTGGCCACTGGAGGTGAGTGCTGAAATGCCAAGCTTGCTTCTAGAGGTGACAGCTGCTCTTTGTTTGCTAGGCAGCTGTGGGCTGCAGCATTCCGTGAGCTGGGGAAGACTGGCTCCCTGCAAAAAGCAGGAGCATAATTTGGCTCCTCTTAATTGATTTGCAAATGTATTGAAGAATTGTGGTAATTCCTTTAAATTTCACTCCCATTCAAATTTCAGAGGTAAACATAATGAGAAAGGAAAGTCAGCACCATATAATGGAGGAAGAAAAAGGTCTAGCATTTTATTTTATTTTTACCCCGGGCATAAGGGAAGCAAAACGCACTATGAATACCTCATTATTTGAATTTCAAATATTTCTCTTGAGTTGAGCACGAAAGGAAACTTAAAGAAATATTAAAACACACTCACATATACATACCCTGAACCATTCCTCCTCTTGAATATGTGACTCAGAATGTCCTAGTTTAGGTTATAATAGCACAATTGTGAGAATCAATTAGTCCTAGATAGATTTGTTTACTCAGAAGTGCTTAGAAAGGAGACCAGTCAAAAGAACATTAATATCTTAAAACATTGAAATTATCTTTACCAAAGAACATTAGTTACAAGCATTGATATTTGGGAATTCTTCTTCGTTTGCAAAGTGTCTACATTCAGCTGAGCCCACAGGTCAGCCTGTGGAGGAGAGTGAGGAGGTGGTTATTCAGATGAAAGCACAGCATGCTGGGAAGAGCTCAGGAACTGACTTCCTTCACTCAGTCACTCACATATTCACATGGCAGTTGTTAAGCAGTATAGAGATTAAAACCATGGGCTTTGCAGTTGAGCAGATGCTATTAACTGTGCCACTTTAAGTGAGTGATTGAACTGCTCAGGGTCTCAGTTTCTCCATCTGTTAAATGGGATTAATAATAGTGCTAGGCAAAGAATGCCCTTTCGACGCACTTAGCCTAGGATCGATACAAAGTAAGTACTCAATAAATGGTAGTGATTTCACTGCCTTTTCTATCAAGTGCTCCTGTGTACCATGTGCTTCTAAGTGTGAGGATCAAACGGTAAACCAAACAGTCATTATACCTCTTCTCCCCAAGCTTCTCATCTAGTGAGGAAATGGGCAATTACAACATCACGTGGCTCAGCAGACGGAGTTTGGATGCTGGCTGAAGCCACTTCTTAGCTGTGGGACCTGGGCAAATCACCTCATCTGTGACGTGGTAAGGAAACTGCTTGACATTCAGGGAGGTCTTGAAAACCAAGGAGAAAAAGCATGAGGAGTGTTTGACAGGCTAGAGAGTTCTGTTGTGGCAGAGTGAGGTCCTAGCTCGGAAGGTTGTGTTCTGGTGTGTTTAACCCTTCTAGGCCCAGGACCCAAGTGTAGTCAGGAATGAACATCAAGGAGTTCTGTTCGTTCTGGGTCAGGTTTTCCGGGACTCTCTGGCTATGACTGAATGGCCCTCTGTGGCCCATCATACTAGAGTTTTTAGGTTATCCTGAAGAAAATGGGAGGGCCGATGGAGGCTTTACAGTAGAAAGGGATGGGGTCAGACCAGGTTTGGGAGGACCCTTCTGACCGTGTGAGGATGGGCTGGAGGACTGAGCCTGGAGGTGGAGGGCTTAGAGGCAGGTGACAAGGCCCCTCTGAGCCCTCTTCTCACTGGCCTTGTCTTTAGTTTGCCGTTTGTGCTCTGCTGAGCCCAGTTTTAGCAAGAATCCTTCCAAACCACTTTAGTAAGAATTTCCCCACCTCTGATACCTCAGCACGTTCCTCTTAGTAATTTTCCACCCACTGACCCTCTCACCCTGCCCGCTGGCTGTAAAGCCCAGTTGCCCCTGCTGTATTTGGAGTTGAGTTCATTCCTGTGCTGAAGTCTTTTTCCCCTACTGAGTAGGCCAAATAAAATCTGTCTGGCCAGTTTTCTCTACTGTCTGGTGCAATTTTACTTTGACACAGGTAGATGCCAAATCAAGCATGAGATACCAAGGATGAGAGGCTGGAGAGGCGAGGACATGCTTTGAAGTAGGAGAGAAAGATGGGTCGCAGGGTCAAGGAGAGGAAGGAGCTGGGCATCCACTGAGGGCTTCCAGGTGGAGGAACAGAGATGTGGAATCTGGGAGGGTAGCTTTTGGTACGAGAAAACCAAATCTGTATGTGGACTGTTGGATTTGACCCAGTTTGCCTTTTGGCAATCCCTTTGGTGTTTTCCTTCCAGAGGCCACCACTTTTGAGTGTCCCCACCCTGTTCTCAAGATGACCACTGAGTTCCATCTGAGCCTGCTGTCCTTCAGCAGTCCCCCTTCCCCTTATCCAAACTGTGTGTCTTATTCCCTCAAGAACCTGCTCTCCCTGTCAGGTGCCTAATTTAAACAGCAAATCTGGGCTAACGAATGCATGCCCTCCTCCACTCAGCGGATGTATTTGCATTTTAACAGGGACATTTAGGAGGTAATTCCTTTACCCCAAAGACAATGAAATGAGGTTTCAGAGGACATAGACTAATGGTGGAGGAAAGATTTAGAGAGTAGTGCAAAGAGTTTGATGGGCTTTGAAATCAGGCCAAGTTAGTTCCAATTCAGGTTCCGAGAAGTTCTTACTCTTAGCCTGGCTGCTTTGGTGGGGACCTATTGTCTCCTTTGAGGAGCTTACCTGCCATGCCTTGAACAATTCCCTCACCTTTCTGGACCTTGGTTTCCTCAAGGGGAAGGGGGGATTCTCATGCCTCTTTCGTGAGCAGGTCCTCATAGCTTGCCTGTCCCAGTAAGTGTCTCCTCATCCCCCCACCCCATTCCAACACACACACTCTGGTCCTCTCCCTCGCGGGTGGCAACCTGCTCACTATGTCCCTTTTTCTCCCTTGACCTTTGTGTGTGCTGGGTGTTTGGTCTGAATCCCCAGGACAAAAGAATTCCAGCTGGCAAGCTTGTTGTTTCTAAAGATGGGTGGAGAGGCCCACCCCTGTTGCACCGCAGGCCAGGAGCAGCGGAAACTGTGGCTCACAGAAGGCGGCCCTATAATTAATCCCCTAGCTTTCTCACCGCCATTGTCTCTTTCCTATTGAGATCAGCCAGTTAGCAGCTCCGCACTCCTCTGCGTGGCAGCCACTTATTAGCCAAGACAAAGGCAGCATTGATTCCAATTTGTCCTGAATTTGGCTGTCTCCGAAGTTAAAGATTGCATTTGGGTAGCAACGCTGGGGAAGAAATGCAGGGGCAATGTAAAGAGAGCACCTAAAATTAGTTGAAATAATTTTAGCTCTATTGTGAGTGGCTAAACTAAACAGAAGAGAGAAGAAAAAAGAAGAGAGGAAACAGAGGGGGAGGAAGCAGGGAAGACTCCAAGAAGAAAATTTCCAAAATGAAGTACTCATGATTGAAAAGGCCCACATCATACAGCGGATGCACCAGAATGAGAGGAAAAAACCCACATCGAAGGAGTTATAGAGAGGCTTTAGAATCCAAGATCAGGAGGTCCCCTAAAAGCTTCCAAAAAGCAAAATAATGCAGAAGATGTCATACACAAATAAATAACATCTTATGGAATACAAGTTTCAACTGGGAATTCACCAGGCTCTCAGTCCAGTGTGAGGGCAGAATGAAGACACCTTCACCCCTCGATAGACAGTTTGCCTGCTTGACACTCGAAAAGAGGGGAAGTTGTGGGACCCAGGAATAGGAGGCTGAATCAGGACAGTGCTGGAGAGAAGGTGCAGGTTGCTAGCAGAGGGCCACCAGCCCGGAATGGAGGAGAAGGTTGGAGAAGAGTATGGGGACAGAATTAAAGATATGGACATGGAACATTTTGCAAGTGAAAATGATAATTAACTTTTAAAAATGACCAAAGAGCCTGACATGAAAGGATATGCAATCATACACTGCTCAGCTCTACTGTGAAACCATAAATAATTTGCTATGTGATCATAATGATACAAACCCTTATATCGGTCAGGAATCTTTCCTTTGCAAGTCAATGAAAACTCAAAGTGGCCTAAACCATAAAGGGAATTATTATAGTATTTTGTTCACACAATTGGCAACTTTGAAGTTAGTTTAGGCTCCAGATGAGGCTTGATCTAGGCACTCACTAAAATCTTTAACTTCCAACTCTCCCTTTTGCCTTTGGCAGAACATATTCAAAGAAAGACTGGCTTTTCTCATGGTTGCAAGGTGGCGTCCAGCACTTTCTAGGGGCTTCATGCTTCCTTGTTCATATCCATCACGGAGAAAATAATTTTCTAGGGACTTCTGCAGAAGACAAAGAAATTCTGTCCCAGTTTCTTCCAGACAACCTCTTGTCGGTTGATATTGGGTTACATGCCTGGCTCCTGATTGGCCTCAGCTCCTCAAGAGCAGGAACACAGGTTTATTTATTGCTGAAGCCTCAGCCCAGCAGAGGACATGGTACATAGTAGGCGCTCACTTAGTATTGGCTGAATTGAATTCCCTCACAACTCACGGAATTGGCTTGATTTGGAAATGACATTGCATATACAGAAAATTGAATTTTGCCTCCTAAAAGACATGTGATGACACAGTTCACCTCCTCGTTGGCTGCTGTTTTTGCAGAAAACAAAATTCGTGTCTGGATGGAACTGAGCTTGCAGACTGTGCAGGAGGGGCAGGAGGCCTTGAAATGGAGTAGACCTTGCTTTTCTCCAGGAAAGGTGTACAGCAGCCAAGTAACCCAGTCGAGGCGTCATGGAGATGAAAGAGTATTACTTCCCCTAATCGAACCAGAGGCGTACAAGTAGCCTTTCTTCCTCCTGGTTGACAAATAGAGGGAATAAATTATCCAGGCACTAAAAGTTGCATTAGGCAAATAAACATTTCGACAAGAATTATATGTGACATTCAAGAGAAAGCAAATAAACCTTAAGTTATGGGGACCTGTCAACGCTCTAGGAGAATTAAGTAACTGAAAATTGTTAGTAGTTTCTGCGACAGGGTCTTAAACCTTTCCTGGCTCTTGCCACCCACTGCAGGGGCTCAGAGAGACACCAAGTGTCCCCTGTTGTGTGTTTCCAGAGAAATTCACAGGTTCTTGTGACCTCAGATCTGGAGGGACCTCAGAAAGTCTCCAGGCCAGTGCTTTCACACACTGTCCCATGGAACCCTAGGGTACTGCAGAAACACCATGAGGAAGGGCAGCCCAGGAGGCAGGGACCATGACCCCCTCCTACAGGGACTCTCCTCTTTGATCTGGATTATATTAATTAGGGTTCCCAGGAAATTCTCTTCTGATGGAGATTTTTGTTACTAAGTGACTTGAAAACCATTGTCCTGGAGCAAACATACACCTGCTAGAGAAATTGCGGTTTGGACACTTTGATAAATAAGTTTTCAGTCTCTTTTGACCTCCCCCCTACCCCCCATGACGGGGAACTCATTCCAGGATTTTCAGTCAGACCCCATTTTCTCCACTTTCCTTTGCATGAGATTTCCATCCCAGGACTCTAGTGCCAGAGGCCTGAGTTCAAATTGAGGCTCTGCCACTTACTGTTTAACTCAGGATGGTAACCGGAACCCACGCTGTCCCAGTGCCCCTATCTGTATTAGTTTCCTACGGCTGCTGTAACAAATCACCACGAACTTCAAGGTGTAAAACAAGACAAATTTGTTATCTTACAGTTCTAGAGGCCAGAACTTCAAAATGAGTCTTAAGGAGTTAAATTAAGGGGTTTCAGGGCTGTATTCCTTCTAGAGGCTCCAGGGAGTCCCCTTGCCTTTCTAGAGGCCACCTGCATTGCTTGGCTTATGGCCTCTTCCTCCATCTTCAAAGCACATTATTCTAGTCTCTGCTTCTGTCATCCCATCGCCTTCTCTGACTCTGACCCTCCTGCTTCCTTCTTATAAGGACCCCATGATTCCACTGCACCCACCCAAATAATCAGGATAATCCCCCATCTCAGGATCCTTAACGTAAACACGCCTGCAAAGTCTCTTGGGCCATGGAAAGTGACATCTTCACAGGTTCTGGGGGTTAGGACGGGGACATCTTTAAGGGCCATCGTTCTGCCCACATAATGATAGTGCCTGCCTCAGAGGGTTGTGGTAAAGGTGAATCGAGGAAATGTGTATCCCGTGCTTCACACAGAGCCTGGCACACAGCTGGAGCTCAGGGAGTGTAAGTCACAGCTCCGTCCTGTGTGTGACTCCTCGGCATGTGCCCACCTCCACCATGCACTCCCGATGCTCAGGGACAGAATGACGCAGACCCTGGAGCAGTTTAGATGATGGAGGCCTGTGGGGCCCGCTCAGGAGTTTGGACTTAGATCCGTGGCTATAGGAAGCCCTCGGGATTGTTCCATCAGGGGAAGCCCAGGACAGATTTGCTGTTTAGAAGGACGTTTCTGACCACCGTGTGGTTTGGGGGAGACAAAGCAAGTGCTAGGAGAACAGGATGGAGGGTGCTCTTCAGCCCAGGTGTGGTGAGCCGGCCTGGACCAAAGCCGGGAGCAGAGGCTGGACGCAGAACAGTTTAGGAGGCGGAGTTGGCAGGACTTGATGGGTTGGATGCATGGGGTAGGCAAGGAAGAATCCAGGATGACGCCTAGGTTCTGGCTTCAGCTACTGGGGACGTGAGACGTCATTTACTGAAGCTGGGGAACAGGGAGGAGGAACAGATTCAAGGGGGTGAGGGGAGGGTAAGTTCAGCTTGGGGCCTGCTGGGTTGGAAAGGCCAGTGGGCTGCCCTGGCCAGGATGTCTGAGATCAATGAGTCTGGAGCTTGGGAGAGAGAACTAAACTAGAGATGGCACTTCGAGAGCAAGTTCTCAGCTTAGAGGTGGTAACGGAGGGCTTTGTGGCTGGGTCAGGTGACTGTGGAGTGAGAAGGAGCGGGATACAGGATGGACATCAGGAGACTGCAGTGTTTATGGGACTGAAGAAGCACAGTCAGTGACAGAGGAGGCACGGCCAGGTGGGGGGAGGCCGAAGAATGCAGCCCCCCACATTCATCCCCATGCAGCTGGACCTGCCAGCGGTGTGTCATCCACAACTGCACACCTGGGACCAGACACCGGGATGACAGCAGGAATTCCCTCCTGTTTGCGTGGCACTTGCCAGTTCAATCAGCCACATCACATTATTTTGTTTAACCTGCATAGCCAGCCTGCTTTGGAGCAATTTTCCTTTTTACTTTAAAGGCGAGGATGTGGGGGCTCCAAGAGGCCCAAGACTTGCTCGAGGCCCATAGCTAATGGGGATCTGGGCACGGATTGGCACCCACAGCTCCCGGCTGCCGGGGATCCAGAGCTCTCCCAAGACCCTGTGCACGCAGACATGGCAGCCCTGTGCAACTGGCTGCTTTCTGCAGTGAAGTTCTGGGTGAGGCTGATCCTTAGCTGTGCTTTCAGACTACAAACGAAGGCCCCGGCACTGAGCATGCCTGGGAATTCAGGTAGCAGGTGGGAAGCCCCGTGGGGCCCCGGGTATCTTCAGAACCTGGAGACCTACAGGGAGGGGGACTACACCTTCAGACCCAGGACCCTTTCCCTTCTCAGAGGAAGTGAGGGTCCCATGTTCCTCAGTCTTAGACATCTCGTCAAAGGCCCACTTATCAGGAGCTGACAGTGAAAACTGGCTTAGGATCGTCAAGGTGGGGTCTCAAGGCAAGGGTCCTAGGCAGGGTTGGTCTCCAGACTTCCAGAATTGTACAACTTGGAGTCATATGGCTCCTAATACACGCCCAGTGAGTGTTTCACATAAAGGAACTCATTAAATCCTCACTACAGCCCTGTAATGTAAGCACTATAGTTATCTCCATTTTATGGATGAGGAAACTGAGGTCCAGAGAGGTTGCCCAAGGTCACACAGAGCTGGGATTCCAGCCTGGGCAGAGTTCATGCTTTTAACCATCGTGCTCTACTGCCTCTTTATGACAAGAGGGGACAGTGCACTTGCGTGAGAGGGCTCAGATGTACTGGTCTCTGGGGCCTCTCTGCTCACGCCTGAGGTGATAGGGTTGGAGAGGTAGGAGGAAGGACTGACCCAGCCTGGGCTTTCTTTGCCTTTGTTGGATCCATCTCGGCCTTTCACTCCCATGGGACAATGTGGGGAGGTCCTAGGAGGGAGGGCCAAAGTTGGGCTGTGCTGCTGTTCTGTCCAGCACTGATAAGGGCTCCATGACAACGGGGGTGTTTGTTATAGTCAGACAGGTCTGCGCTGGAGTCTCAGCTCTGAGAGACCTGACCCTGGGCAGGCTCCTCAACCTCTCTGAGCTTTAGTTTCCTTAGTCATGAAGCAAGACTAACAATTCCTTCCTTGCGTGGTGGTGGTGGTGGTGGTGGTGGTGGTGGTGGTGGTGGTGGTGGTTGCCTTCCAAGGTCTCTTCCTCCTTCGTCGCCATTATCCTAGCCAGCAAGTATGGTTACCTTCAGGCCAGCACCTGTTCCAGGTGCTTCGCATCATGACCCCTTTAATCCTCACAGCAGCCCTGCAAGGTAGATATTATGATCCCTGCCACAGAGGAAGACACTGGGACCCAGAAAGGCAAAGTAAGTTTTCCGAGGCTGCTCAGCTTATAAGTCAAAGAGTGAAGCCTGGATGCAAGCCAGCGCTCCTCCATCGCACTGGGTATCCAGCCCGGCTCACGGCAGCCACTCAGCACACATGGATTTCCCTTCTCTCCTGCTCAATATTCCCTTGGTAGAACACTCTGCCTTCTGAGAGTGTCCCTGCCAAGATCCACAGGCTTTCTGTTGTGATTTAAAGACCCCGATTAGCCCAAAGATGGGGTCGGTGGCTCCTGCTAGCCTCCCCCCTCCACTACCCTGCATCCCCGTTGAGCACCCCCATCCTAGGACCTCCCCTTCCCCACCAGCATCTTTGTCAGCTCCCAGTGAATTCAGGGAATCTAAATTTAGACCTTGTGCTCCGTTAATGCTGTGAATAATACTAATTAGCATAACAATTCTTCCTGCAATTAAGTTGGGGAGGGGGGTGAGGAGGTGGTGTTTGGTCCAAGAGGAAATTACACAGGGAGGCCTCTCTTATTGCTAGTTTTCAGAGGCCTCGCTAGAGGTGTCTGCTTGGCATGGCTCTCTTCTTGGATGGCTGGATCCAGAAAAATGCCTATTTGGGGCGGAGGGAGGGAGTGTCTGTCGCTAACCTTATTGTGATGTGTTATTGGTGCATGTATTAAAGTGCACCTTGGAGCCCTGCGTGGCAATGAATTAGGTTTTATAAGCAAGCTGTCACCTGCGCTGAAAGGTGTGAAAAAATTATGAACTGCATTGTCCTGGAAAGCACAAAATAGCCCTTCCTCCCTGAAGTAAACATATAAGTTTGGGATATGAAGTTGAAATGAAGTTGTATTTGGAATTTAGATTTATTTGTTTAGGGAGATTTGCCAATTCTCTTGCTTCACCCAGCAATGCCAAGTTGCAGCAGGACAACACTCTGGTCCAGAAGCCTCCAGTTGGGCCCCAGTCTCCACCTGTTGCTTCTGTCCCTCCCTTGGGGTATGTCAGGAAGTCTGACACTTTCACTGGCTGGGACAAGGTGGGGCAGCCAGGACTCCTGGGCTTGGGGGAGATTGTGGACGGCCGCTGGAGAGAGGCTCTGCAGGCTTCCTTCTCACAATTCTTCAGGTTTTTGCAAACAGCTCTTGCGAGCTGAGGCTCCTCTGCCTGGTTTTCCTGAACGCCTTCTTGGCACATACAAGTAATTTTAGATTCTACTTTCTTTCTCATCTCCCTATTCTGGGCATTCTTTCTGGGTGACATAGACTAGAGAGGGGCTGTCTTCTTCATTGCTCTGGTTACAATACTTCTATGGATGCAGCCTTACTAAGGTCACATTTTTATAAAAAGCCATACAACTCTCTTGGCTCATATGAAGCTTGTGGACAGTTAAAACTGTGATGAAAGAATCCATCCATCCACCCATTCATTCATTCATTCATTCATTCACTCATTCCCTGTTTGTGTTAAGCATTTTGCTAGTCTCTGGGGCTATGAGTAAGATATGGCTCAGACCTAGTCCCAGCCTTGGGGGAAGGCGGGGACTACCTGGGGAGAGAGAGAATGGGAACAGGATCCAGTATGAGAGGCACTAGGAGAGAGGCATGTGTGAAGGGGAAGTCTTCCTCTAGGACGTGAGAGATGACCTGGGCCTTGCAGGGTGTGTAGGACTTGGTCAGCTCATGTTCACAAGAACTTCATCAATTCAGGTCCTTCCATCCTCCGTGCCTGAGACTCTGATATTTGAAAGTAGGGGCAGGATGTCAGAGAGATCCTGAGGAAGCTGTCCTGATGCTGGTTCATCAGCAGTGAGCCTGGATGTGCCGTTTAGATAAAGGAGTTTCCTGTCTTGTTTGGGGTCATTCATGGAATTGACCCAGGTACTTCAATATGTCCTCACTGTGTCACTCAGGAGCATTGTAAACAGGAGAGGGCAAGTCTGAGAGTCTTTAGAAAGTCCTCTCAATGGCCCAGTCACCCAAGTCGCTCTGCCCCACTCTTGCCCCACATAGCTTCCCACCTGTCCCCTCCCCAGGGCTTACCAAAGCCTGCCCTTTGCCTGCTGCCCTGACTCTCTCTCCCCACCGGTGCTTAGGCAGCTGTTCCTCGTGCCACAGAGCTCATTGATGCCACGTGTTGCGTGCTTTCTCCTTCCTAGGCCCTCCACTAAGTGCTTGCTGGACACAAAGGTATGGTTTAGTTTGTTAACTAAGGCTTTGAAAGTTTACATCATTAACCCATGTTGCAGGGTTGGGAAGAGCTGGGAATTGGTACCACATCCCATCCATGCTTCCCTTCTCCCTGGGGCAAAGCCTCTGGATAGAGATTTCAAGTTACCTAATCAGTTCAGTGGCTTTCATTTCTGGGTCTCAGTGGGGCTCATGTCCTAACCAGTGGTTGACAGGTGGCCTGACCTATGTTCTCACTCAGATGACCTTCCAAGAGGCCTAGCGCATGACCCGATATCTGGTTGACACTTGGTCTGACTCATACCCTGCTACATGGCCTACCATGTAGCCAAATGGACAGAAAAGCTGAAGTCCAGCCCATCTCAGAGCCTTGAACTGCCTGGTCACCCCTATTCCCTGAAGCTTCACCAAGGCCCATCCACAAGCACACGCATATGCTCACACACATTCACACACGCCCCCCCACACACACACACGTGCGGGCTGGCACCTTTTGCATTGCCATGTGGAGCAAGCTGTTACCTTTCAGGGGTGATGGATGCATCTCCACATGTCACTAGCTCTGCCTACCCCCACATTCTACGTGCAGGACTCACTGAGTAAAGTGGCTCTGCCTGGCTGCCTCGCAGGGATGGTAGATGGTGGGACTGGGGGAGGGAGGGAGGAGTGGAGCCATTTGTCTGGGGCACCGGGAGGGGAGTTGGCCACTTACGGCTGTGATGGATGGCGATTCCGCTCTGCCATCTGTTGAGGCTGGCAGGCTGCTTAGCACAGCACTGCACACCTGGCTGGGGCGTCCCTGTGGAGCTGCGCCTGCCTTTGCTGGGGCTTGGGGACCAGGCTCTCGACACCCCCGGCAGGAGGCTGGCAGGGAGGAGGAACGCAGCCCTCCCTGGGCCCCAGCCAAAGGAAGATGGCATACACTCCAGGAAGAGGGCCTGGTGGGCCAGTCCTGTGCCTTGCCCGTTTTCTTTACCCAGAGACTCTAAAGAGAAGCAGGGCCATGAAAGGGCATTTCTGGGCAGGGTAGAGTCCATCAGAACTCAGCTGCCACATCCCTTGGCAAAGAATATGTGCGAAGCCCTTGGCACGGTATCCAGCACACACGAGCTCAATGGAAACAAATCAAGTTAGACTACTCCACACCCAGATCCTGGGAGTGTGGGGGCAAGAAGATGCTTTCAAGGTCGCCTGGTGACTTGGGTAGAAGATGGGAGGTGTCTTGGCCCTGCTATGCCCACCCTCTAGGATTCCAGAATGTTAGATTTACAAGGATCCCTCGAGGCCGCCTACTGGGAATCATTTAATTCATAGATGGGAAGCTGAGACACAGAGAAAGGAGGGGCCGGCCCAGTGGCTTCCAGCGCCCTGCCTGTCCTGCCTTCTCTACCCCTCTGCCCTCCCCAGATGTCTGTCCTGGGGCCTGTAACTGGACTTGGTCAGCCGGGCCCTGCCCTAGTGCTTGGGCTTAAATGGTTGACCCTCCTCAGAGCTCTGCTGCTCTCCCCCAAACCTTTCCCCATTGGGCTTACCCCGTTCTCTCCTGTTTGCCACGCTGCAGAGGTTGTATCTCTTCCTGGGAGCCAACTCACTGTCCACATCAGAGTCCAAGCCCCATTCTCTGGGGCCTCCTCCTCCAGGACGGGATGGCAGCAGGGGGGAGCCAGAGCAGGACGTGGCCTAGGTCTCCTCCAGGAGGCACCTTGGAGCCTGAGGAAGCAGCGGCTCCGGGCTGGCCAGAGATGCGCTGACCCCCAGCCTCAGGATGAGGTGAGTTTAGATGAGCCAAAGAAAAATGAAGAGTGGGACATCTTCCCCACACCTGAATTTGCAGGGACAAAGCTATGGCGGGTCCAGGCACATTAGCTAATCCAATACAAAGTGGAGTTAGGTGTGCTTCAGATGGAGAGACAGCACGCGTACAGGCTTGGTGGCCAGAAAGTCAACTGACACCATAACAAATTATGTTTGGCTGAAATAGAAATTGTAAAGAAGCATCACCTTTTGTCCCTGCCCTCATGGAATTGCTTCATTGTGGAGAGAGATGTGGGTATATGGTACAGAATACATGGGAGAGAGTAAAATTCCCGTATTTCAGAGGGAATTAAGAAGAGCCGTGCAATTCGGCACGGCTTCCTGAGGGAGGTAGCATTTTACCTTCCAGGTCTTGCTGGAATGCCCTGTCCTATAAGACCCGGGGAAATGAGCGGCCCTCAGGGATCTGGAGTAATAACTAGGTGATCTCACCCTCCCTCTGATCTCTGACAAAGGAAGGTAGACCCCACTGGCCCAGTGTGTGCCAGGCAGGTGCGAGGTGCATTCCTCTAGGTCACATTCTCAGGACAACTTTGGGGAAGGCATTGTTTCCACTTTGCAGCCAAGGAGAGTGAGGCTCAGAGAGGTGAAGTGACTTGTCCAAGGTCACAGAGCCAGAAGTGGGGGCCGCACAGCTAGGTCTCTGACTCCAAAGACTGTGTGCTTTTCTGGCACCACTAACACCCTGTGGGATACTCAGCTCCTGGCAGGTAAGTGGAGCTGCCCAGTGAGGGGTTGTTGCAACGGTTGGCATTGGCCACTGGAGGTGAGTGCTGAAATGCCAAGCTTGCTTCTAGAGGTGACAGCTGCTCTTTGTTTGCTAGGCAGCTGTGGGCTGCAGCATTCCGTGAGCTGGGGAAGACTGGCTCCCTGCAAAAAGCAGGAGCATAATTTGGCTCCTCTTAATTGATTTGCAAATGTATTGAAGAATTGTGGTAATTCCTTTAAATTTCACTCCCATTCAAATTTCAGAGGTAAACATAATGAGAAAGGAAAGTCAGCACCATATAATGGAGGAAGAAAAAGGTCTAGCATTTTATTTTATTTTTACCCCGGGCATAAGGGAAGCAAAACGCACTATGAATACCTCATTATTTGAATTTCAAATATTTCTCTTGAGTTGAGCACGAAAGGAAACTTAAAGAAATATTAAAACACACTCACATATACATACCCTGAACCATTCCTCCTCTTGAATATGTGACTCAGAATGTCCTAGTTTAGGTTATAATAGCACAATTGTGAGAATCAATTAGTCCTAGATAGATTTGTTTACTCAGAAGTGCTTAGAAAGGAGACCAGTCAAAAGAACATTAATATCTTAAAACATTGAAATTATCTTTACCAAAGAACATTAGTTACAAGCATTGATATTTGGGAATTCTTCTTTCGTTTGCAAAGTGTCTACATTCAGCTGAGCCCACAGGTCAGCCTGTGGAGGAGAGTGAGGAGGTGGTTATTCAGATGAAAGCACAGCATGCTGGGAAGAGCTCAGGAACTGACTTCCTTCACTCAGTCACTCACATATTCACATGGCAGTTGTTAAGCAGTATAGAGATTAAAACCATGGGCTTTGCAGTTGAGCAGATGCTATTAACTGTGCCACTTTAAGTGAGTGATTGAACTGCTCAGGGTCTCAGTTTCTCCATCTGTTAAATGGGATTAATAATAGTGCTAGGCAAAGAATGCCCTTTCGACACACTTAGCCTAGGATCGATACAAAGTAAGTACTCAATAAATGGTAGTGATTTCACTGCCTTTTCTATCAAGTGCTCCTGTGTACCATGTGCTTCTAAGTGTGAGGATCAAACGGTAAACCAAACAGTCATTAAACCTCTTCTCCCCAAGCTTCTCATCTAGTGAGGAAAGGGGCAATTACAACATCACGTGGCTCAGCAGACGGGGTTTGGATGCTGGCTGAAGCCACTTCTTAGCTGTGGGACCTGGGCAAATCACCTCATCTGTGACGTGGTAAGGAAACTGCTTGACATTCAGGGAGGTCTTGAAAACCAAGGAGAAAAAGCATGAGGAGTGTTTGACAGGCTAGAGAGTTCTGTTGTGGCAGAGTGAGGTACTAGCTCGGAAGGTTGTGTTCTGGCGTGTTTAACCCTTCTAGACCCAGGACCCAAGTGTAGTCAGGAATGCACATCAAGGAGTTCTGTTCGTTCTGGGTCAGGTTTTCCGGGACTCTCTGGCTATGTCTGAATGGCCCTCTGTGGCCCATCATGCTGGAGTTTTTAGGTTATCCTGAAGAAAATGGGAGGGCCGATGGAGGCTTTACAGTAGAAAGGGATGGGGTCAGACCAGGTTTGGGAGGACCCTTCTGACTGTGTGAGGATGGGCTGGAGGACTGAGCCTGGAGGTGGAGGGCTCAGAGGCAGGTGACAAGGCCCCTCTGAGCCCTCTTCTCACGGGCCTTGTCTTTAGTTTGCCGTTTGTGCTCTGCTGAGCCCAGTTTTAGCAAGAATCCTTCCAAACCACTTTAGTAAGAATTTCCCCACCTCTGATACCTCAGCACGTTCCTCTTAGTAATTTTCCACCCACTGACCCTCTCACCCTGCCCGCTGGCCGTAAAGCCCAGTTGCCCCTGCTGTATTTGGAGTTGAGTTCATTCCTGTGCTGAAGTCTCTTTCCCCTACTGAGTAGGCCAAATAAAATCTGTCTGGCCAGTTTTCGCTACTGTCTGGTGCAATTTTACTTTGACACAGGTAGATGCCAAATCAAGCATGAGATACCAAGGATGAGAGGCTGGAGAGGAGAGGACATGCTTTGAAGTAGGAGAGAAAGATGGGTCACAGGGTCAAGGAGAGGAAGGAGCTGGGCATCCACTGAGGGCTTCCAGGTGGAGCAACAGAGATGTGGAGTCTGGGAGGGTAGCTTTTGGGACGAGAAAACCAAATCTGTTTGTGGACTGTTGGATTTGACCCAGTTTGCCTTTTGGGCAATCCCTTTGGTGTTTTCCTTCCAGAGGCCACCACTTTTGAGTGTCCCCACCCTGTTCCCAAGATGACCACTGAGTTCCATCTGAGCCTGCTGTCCTTCAGCAGTCCCCCTTCCCCTTATCCAAACTGTGTGTCTTATTCCCTCAAGAACCTGCTCTCCCTGTCAGGTGCCTAATTTAAACAGCAAATCTGGGCTAACGAATGCATGCCCTCCTCCACTCAGCGGATGTATTTGCATTTTAACAGGGACATTTAGGAGGTAATTCCTTTACCCCAAAGACAATGAAATGAGGTTTCAGAGGACATAGACTAATGGTGGAGGAAAGATTTAGAGAGTAGTGCAAAGAGTTTGATGGGCTTTGAAATCAGGCCAAGTTAGTTCCAATTCAGGTTCCGAGAAGTTCTTACTCTTAGCCTGGCTGCTTTGGTGGGGGACCTATTGTCTCCTTTGAGGAGCTAACCTGCCACGCCTTGAACAATTCCCTCACCTTTCTGGACCTCGGTTTCCTCAAGGGGAAGGGGGGATTCTCATGCCTCCTTCGTGAGCAGGTGCTCATAGCTTGCCTGTCCCAGTAAGTGTCTTCTCACCCCCCCACCCCATTCCAACACACACACTCTGGTCCTCTCCCTCGCGGGTGGCAACCTGCTCACTATGTCCCTTTTTCTCCCTTGACCTTTGTGTGTGCTGGGTGTTTGGTCTGAATCCCCAGGACAAAAGAATTCCAGCTGGCAAGCTTGTTGTTTCTAAAGATGGGTGGAGAGGCCCACCCCTGTTGCACCGCAGGCCAGGAGCAGCGGAAACTGTGGCTCACAGAAGGCGGCCCTATAATTAATCCCCTAGCTTTCTCACCGCCATTGTCTCTTTCCTATTGAGATCAGCCAGTTAGCAGCTCCGCACTCCTCTGCGTGGCAGCCACTTATTAGCCAAGACAAAGGCAGCATTGATTCCAATTTGTCCTGAATTTGGCTGTCTCCGTAGTTAAAGATTGCATTTGGGTAGCAACGCTGGGGAAGAAATGCAGGGGCAATGTAAAGAGAGCACCTAAAATTAGTTGAAATAATTTTAGCTCTATTGTGAGTGGCTAAACTAAACAGAAGGGAGAAGAAAAATCTTCCGAATGTGAATTACCATAAGCATTAAGTATCCCAAAATGAGGCGTACAGTTTGTTTGGTGACACTCTGATAATTAAAGAATTTTCTCCCATTGAGGCTCCTTGCATGTTTGTGTGGAGCCTGGCTCTTCCTGAGTGGTTTCCTCTGGCCCTGGGGAATGCTTAGAATTCTGCTCCCCAGGTTTCTTCACCCATGGTTTTTCTACAGTTCAGGTGAGCTGTGCTATGTTACTGTTCACTTGAGTCACTACTCAAGTGATTACTGGGTCTTGGGCCAGCCTGCGACATTGAGCCAGCCCCGTGTGAAGGTGAGTGTGTGCGTGTGTGTGTGTGTGTGTGTGTGTGTGTGTGAGTTTACAGGCCTGTCAGTGTAAAGGTGAGTGTGTGAGTGTGAATTCATGAGAATGTCAATGTGAAGGGGAGGGTGTGTGTGTAAATGTTCTTCAATGTGTGAAGGTGAATATTTCAGTGTCTATATGTCCTGACTGAGCAGGTCTGTGTGTGTGATGGCATGAAATCCACATCTGAATATTTGTGCAAATGCTGTTTCTTCAGATGGTCTGTAAACCAAAGTCAAATTTCAGCTCTGTTTCTTCTTGGTGGGGCAGCAGTTTCCAAAGCTGACCCCTAAGAAGCCCTGCCCCCTGATATTCACACTGTTGTGTGGTCCCCTCCCACGTGGAGTCTGGGCTGGCCTGTGACTCTTAACAAAAAAGATGTAGAAAAAAGGTGCAATGCCACCACTTGGTCTAAGCCTTAGGAAGTCTTGAAGCTTCTTTTGTGCCTTTTTGGGTCCTGAACTGGCTACCGTGCTGGACAGACCACATGAAAAGACCATGTGGAGGGAAACTCCATGGAAAGGAAGAAGAATCCTAACCTTCCATCCACTCCCATCAAGCATGAGACACGTGAATGAGACATCTTATATGTAGCAGCCCAGCCAAGTCCCCAGATAACTGCACACGCAGCTGACATTACTTGAGCAGAAGAATCACACAGCTGAGCCCAATCAACCCTCAGAACCAACTGTCAGTGAAATGGCTGCTGTTTTGAATCCCTAAGTTTTGGAGTGGGAGTGATTTGTCAGCCACAACAGATAATTAAAATACCTGGGTAATAGGCCCTCACCCCATCTCTCTGGCCCCACACAGGAAAGGACTGCTGACTTGGGGTCTGTGTGAGGGGGTTGGGGGCAGACAAGGTACTGGAGAAGGTAAAAGCCACTACTCCATCCCCCTCCCTTCCTGTCCTCCCTTTTTTTCTCTTCCAGGCTGGGTGGGAGGAGCCTGGGCTTTGGCTTGCCTTAGTCTAAGTGAATGATTTGTGCTTGGTGTCTTGCCTGACAGCAGGGTTGTAGGCCTGTTGGAATTCCACCAGCATGCTACTGGGCAGACAGACATCTGTTTGAGTGGGTAATTTCATCAAGGAAGAGAGGCTGTCTGCACTGTGCTTGGAATCCTAATGGGTGAGGCCACTCAGAGAGCACATTTAAACCTGGGAGCATGGTAGCTGGGCCCCAGCTAGTGCCTAAGCTGTGGTTCCCACCCTGGGATTCAGACCCATTTGCGGACTGAAATTAGGAAAAAAAAATTGAGGATCTATTTACACAATGGTCCAAGAGGCTCCTGGAAAAACTCACCTTAAGAGAAGAAAGAAGAGATGGTAAAATCAGTTCAAGGCAATAGGCCAACCAGGAAGGAAGATGTGAGCTCTGGGGCATTTTCTCTTAGAGGGGTCTCTAGCACAGCCTCTGGGCCTGGCTTCGGTTCTAGGGCAAGGAGGCTGAAATAAGAGAGAGACCCTCAATTTCTCTGCTTAGGCTGTTACAGAATTCTACTCAATCTGGCTTAAGGAGAAAAGGAACTGAGTTGTAAAGATACTGGGAGTCTCCTGGAAGTCAAGGCTAGGCGTGCAGCTGGGCCTCAGAAGGCTGAGATCAGGAGCTCCCCCACTTTGCATTCCTGTTGCTTTCCTGTCTCTCTGCACATCACCTTTCTCTGCTTCTTCCTACCCACAGTGGAACCTGACAGCTCCCAGACCTGGGGTTTATGTGCACAGTTCCAGCCACCTGCAGAAAGGAAATGTCATTTGGCAATCTTCATTCCAAATGTCTGGGTGAGAGATCTTATTTGTTCCCCTTGGTCAGGTGTCTCCCTTGACCCAGTCCACTGGGGTAGGAGGAATTGTCTGGCATTATTACAAACATAGCTCCGGGGCCTACGTCTGAGCATTGAGGAAGCCATTTCCAAAGCAAGGCTGGGCCTTCACTGACTTCCAGCTTCCTGAGAGCTATCCGTTGTGTCCACCATCATGTGAGACACGAAGCATTCAGGCCCACATTTGTGGCTGTGATGGGCAGAGCTAGGACTAGAGTGAGATAAGCAAGGCACCTAGGCAGTGAACTGTAAGAAGGCCTTCATTCTGGGTGTTGTGAGTATGCAAGGTGGAACCTGTATGGCCCCGACAGTGGGTACCTCCTGACGTTTTGCATCCTGGGTGCCTCAGTTGCCTCCCTTTAGTCCTCGCCCTGGCCAGGGGAGTCTGCACCCCCGCTGCATACAGCACTGGTGTACTGGACACTGGCACCCTCAGAGTAGGCAATGGATGCCCGCAGGGTTGCACCATTACCCACGGAGGGTGTAGATGGCACCTCTGTAGTGTGGGGGTTGGCAGTAAAAGGGGCACCATTTCAATGAGTCATAGTGTAGCAGAAGCCACACAGGGACCTGAGAGTACATAAAATGCTCCTGGGAGGTCCTGGAGGGTTGTGGGGGAACTTAAAGTGTGGGTGGAGGGCAGAGCCCGAGAGGCCAGCTTGTCACTCACTATGAGCTTGTTCTTACATCTCAGGTTGGCATGGCTTGGAAACTGGGTCACATCACTGTGAGGCCCAGTGGCACACTTTCCTGTGCCCGCTATCATCTGGTCATCACAGCAGTCCTGGGCATGGAGGGGCATTATCATCACGCACGCACAGAGGAGCAAACTGAGGCTCAGAGGACCACGCCACCTACCCAGCAGTTGACATCATGGACGTTTAGAACTGGGAGGATCTGTAGAGGGCTGTTTCAGGCTCCTCTCTGTATGTACGTCAAAACCAAGGCCTGGAAAGTTGAAGTGTGTATTTACGGTTACACGGTGAGTTAAGCAATGGAAATAAATCTCACTGAATTTTGTTCTTTATTTTCCAACCACTGTCTATCTTCCACAACCCAAATGAAGCTTGACTAGTACAACCTGCATTTCCAAACTGGGGACAAAACACTCCCAACCTGGTGTGTGGAGTTAGTGTCCAAACCCTCGCAGACTGTTATGGCACTATATCGGGCTTCTCGGCCTGATTTTCCTCCCTTCCCTCATCTCCCCCAGGTGTCTCTGATTTTAGCAAATGTGGGGCAGCTTGTCTAAAGCTTGCACCAGGTCCTGCTTTGCTAGAAGATTCCATCCCTGTTCTTGGTAGCCCCCAGGGGCTCCCCTCACCTTGAGGGAAGGCAGAAAAGCCAGGTAGCAGCATGAAGGACCGACCAGCTGTCAGCACCCTTTTTTGGCCTGACAGTCTTTGCCCAAGCCCTAAGTTCGCTGCCAGGCAACCAACGCACATTTGAAGCTTGAGCCTGCATGACCGCTCTTTTAAAAAATGGTAACTTTTGCAGCGATGAAATCTTCACATTAAACACTTCATGCCGGCCGCAGCAGCAATGGCTCCAACAACCTCCCAGCTCCTTTTCCAGTCAGCTTTGCCAGGGGAGCCTCCATTGTCTTCCGGCTCTGTGGAGCTTTGCCTCTAAAACGTATTTGCAAGGGATATACTGTGGGTTTGAAGAAGACGCAAAACAATGCTCTTCCAAATAACCCTCGGGTCAAAGAGGAAATCACAATAGAAATAGGGAAATGTTTTGAACTGGACAAAAAACGAAAACAGGAACAAATCCAAACTTGTAGGTATGCAGCTAAGAGTATTCAGAGCAGGTGTTCTTAACTTGGGGTAAGAATTCAGGGACCCTGTGATCTTGGTTGGGAAAAAAATTTATGTATTTATTTTAAATAACCTGGAGCGGAAATGTAGCATTTCCTTCTAGTAGGAATATAGGCAGAAGGCCATTGTGTTAGTGGTCTGCATGATGTTGTCACCACTAGATATCACAGATGTTGGATTGACACTGTCCGTCAATTGAAGCATCCAGACCATTTATTTTCTCTGCCTTAGACTCACAATGTGCACTCAGGCTTGTCTAGATATAGGGATACAACTAGCAACAATTTATGTTTTTTTATTGCTTTATGAGTGATGTCGGCATAAGCACTGAGGAAAGATGCCTAGAATTTTGCCAAAGAGGAGACACGGGCAAGATGTTCAGCTTACCATGCATAGAAACGTCCACAGGTGTATCTTGCAAAGAGACCAATTTACTAGATTATAACAGCAGTCTGAAAAGGTCTCGGATGCACTCTCCGTCTCATTTACTTTTCTCTTTTTTAAAACCCTTCGATTTTGAATATAGATTCAGAGGAAGTTGCTAAGATAGCAGAGAGAGATGTAGTGGACCCTCTGCTTAGTGTTCCCCACTAGTTACATTCTCATGTAAATAAAGTACAATGTCAAAACCAGGATATTGACATTGATAGACAGTGTGTCTACAGTTCTACATAATTTTTAGCACGTGTGTAGCTTTGTGTAACCACCACCTCAGTTAAGACACAAAACCAGGCCATCACCACAAAGATCTCCCTCATGCTACCCTTTATACCAGTAGTCATGCCCTGCTTGTGACCATTTTTAACCCCTGGCAACCACTGATTCATTTTCCATCTTTATAATTTTGTCATTTCAAGAATATTGTATAAGTGGAATAACCCAGTGTTTTGTATTTGTCTCAGCCTGTCAATAACCAGTGTCATGGCTGGACCAGCCTTTGTGGTTCTTATTATAATTGCAAGGTGCCCTTAATCTAGTCATGTGGCTGGCAATGTGTTTATTGGCGAGCCATCTTTGAAGTGGATGCCTCAGCAATCAAAGCTTAAGTCAGGCACTTGCATTACAAAATAGGAAAAAGAAAAACACACAAAAAAACAAACTTGTCAGGGTTTATGATATACTGAGCATGAAACTTTTGGGATTGACATTTTCCACTTAGACAATGTCCTTGAGATCCCTCCAAGTTGTTCCGTGTATCAATAATTTATTCCTTTTTAGTGCTGCAGAGTATTTCATGGTATGGATGTACCACAGTTTAACCATTCACTGATTGTAGGGCATTTTGGCTTTTTTCAGTTTCTGGCTATGAACAATTGTGTACATGTTTTTGTGTGGACATGTTTCATATCTCTGGGATGAACAGCCAGGAGTATAAATGCTGGAGTGCATAATTTTTATTTTATTTTTATAAATGTCCTGGTCTCTTTTATTTTTATAAAGGTATTAATTCAAATATAGCTAACATACAATATTATATTAGTTTTAGGTATATACCCTAGTTATTCAACATTTATACACCTAAAGAAGTGATCACCATGATAAGTCCAGCAACCGTTTGACACTGTACCACGCTGTCACAATAATATTGACTCTATTTCCTATGCTGTACATTACATCTTCATGACTTATTTGGAAATTTGGACCTCTTATTCCCCTTCATTTTTCTACCCAACTTTATAAATTTTTCAGTTACAGTTGACATTCCATATTATTTTATATTAGTTTCAGGTGAATAGCATAAAGGTTAGACATTTACATAATTTAAGAAGTGATCCCCCTGACTAGTCTAGTACCCACCTGGCACTATACATAGTTATTACCATATCATTGACTATATTCCCTATGCTGTACTTTACATCCCCATGACTATTTTGTAACAACCAATTTGTACTTCTTAATCCCTTCCCCTTTTTCACCAACCTCCAACCCTCCTCCCATCTGGCAACCATCAAAATGTTCTCTGTATCTATGAGTTTGTTTCTATTTCATTTGTTTGTTTGTTTTGTTCTTTAGATTCCACTTATAAGTGAAATCATATGACATTTGTCTTTCACTGTCTGACTTACTGCACTCAGCACAATACCCTCCAGGTCCATTCATGTTGTCCCACATGGCAAGATTTCACTCGTTTTTTATGGCTGAGTAATATTCCATTGTATATTTGTGCCACCTCTTCTTTATCCATTCATCCATTCAGGGACACCCAGGCTGCCTCCACATCTTGGCCATTGTAAATAATGCTGCAACGAACATATGGATGAACACGTCCCTTCAAAGTAAGATTTTGGGTTTCTTTGGATAAATAGTCAGAAGTGGGATTACTAGGTCCTTCTTTGTCTCTTTATATTGACTTTGTTTTAAAATCTATTTTGTCTAGTATAAGTATTGCTACCCGATCTTTTTTTTCCATTTCCACTTTCATGAAATATCTTTTCCATCCCTTTACTTTCAGTCTGTGTGTGTCTTTTGATCTGAAGTGAGTCTCTTGTAGGCAGCATATGTAAGGGTCTTGTTTTCTCATCCATTCAGCTGCCCTATCTTTTGATTGGAACATTTAACCGATTTACATTTAAAGTAATTGTTGATAGGTGTGTAGTTATTACCATGTTATTACTCATACTTTTTATTTATTTATTTATTTATTTATGCCTTAAAGAAGTCCCTCTAACATTCCTTGTAATACTGGTTTGGTGGTGATAAACTCTTTTAGCTTTTTCTTGCCTGGGAAGTTCTTTATCTGTCCTTTGATTCTAAATGTTAACTTTGCTGGGTAGAGTAATCTTCGTTGTAGGTCCTTGCTTTTCATCATGTTGAATATTTTGTGCCAATCCCTTCTGGCCTGCAGAGATTTTTGTGGAGGAATCAGCTGACAGTCTTATGTGAATTTCTTTGTATGTAACTAACTGCTTTTCTCTTGCTGCTTTTAAGATTCTTTCTTTGTCTTTAACCTTTGACATTTTAATTATGATGTGTCTGGGTTTGGGCCTTTTTGGTTTCATCTTGTTTGGGAGTCTCTGTGCTTCCTGGGCTTGAATGTCCATTTCCTTCACTAGGTTAAGGAAGTTTCCATCATTATTTCTTCAAATAGGATTTCAATCCCTTGCTCTCTCTCTTCTTCTGGTGCCCCTATGATGTGAATGTTGGTACGCTTGATATTGTCCCAGAGACCCCTTAAACTATCCTCATTTTTTTGGATTCTTTTTTCTTTTTGCTGTTCTAATTGGATGTTTCCTGCTACCTTATCTTCTAAATCACCGATTCAATCCTCTGCTTCATCTAATCTGTTTATTTTCTGTAATGTATTCGTCATTTCAGTTATTGCAGTTTTTACTTCTGACTGGATCTTTTTAATGTTTTCTATCTCCATTTTTATGTTTCCTAGCCCTTTGTTGAAGTTGTTCCTGAAATCACTGAGCATCTTTATAAGATGCAGAGGTGTTTGGAACTCTGCATCTGGTAGATTGCTTATCTCCGTTTTGCTAGGTCTTTTTCTGGAGCTTTGTTCTGTTCTTTTATTGGTGACATGCTTCTTTGTCTCCCCATTTTGGCTGCCTCCCTGTGCTTGTTTCTATGTATTAGGTATGGCTGCTATGTCTCCTGGTCTTAGTAGAGTTGCCTTATGTAGTAGTTGTCCTGTGGGGCCCAGTGGCGTAGTCTCCCTGATCACTAGAGCTGGATGCCCCAGGTGTGTCTCTTGTGTGGGTTGTGTGTGTCCTTCTGGTGGTTGAGCCTTGATTGTTATTTGCATGTCAGTGGGCGGGATTGACCCTTGGGCTCATTGGTTGTAAGGACTGGCTGTGACTACAGTGGAGGAGTTGTAGTGTAGGGGCTGACCCTACAGAGCAGGATTTGCTTTAGAAGCACTCTGGGGCCTGCCCAATCTGCCCTTCAGGTGTGTCTTCCTTGGAGGTGGCCAGGTGATGCTCCAGCTTGGTTTGAAGCTATCCACAGGCATGCCAGCCCCAGGGCCACCTGGGAGGGGACCTGCTGCAGGCCAAGTTCAGCCGCAGCCTTTTCCCTGCCTGGGGCCACCTGGCATGAGCCACAAAGCAATCTGCAGATGACTACCACTCATGCTCTGCTTGGAGATGCCTTGAGAGGCCAAGCCATGAACCAAGGTCAGCCGCCACTAGTGCCAGGCTTAGGGCTGCTCAGCCAGAGGTATGGGACATGCTGAAGCCAGATGCTGCTTGTTTGGGGTTTGTGAACCTTTGAGAGACTTTAGGAAAGTATGCAGCATGAACCAAGGTAGGCAGTTTGTATGAAAAAGCCACAGGAAGGAGCTTGGGTATGTCTGAAAGTTGGGTGAAGTGGGGTCTCAGAATCACCAGGGTGGGATGAATGAATGGTGTCAGCCAGGTCGATGGAGACTCAGATATAGTGGCCGCCTGTATCTGCATGCCAGAGAGGGAGAGGGCTCAACAAAGAAACAATGGCTTCTGCCAGCTCCTCCATCTGGGAGAAAGCTGCCCCCTCCAGTCCTTGCCATGAAACCAGACAACTCAGTTCCTCCCCATATGTCCCTGTCACCTTTCCAGCTGCTACCTCAGCACTGGAGCTCAGAGACAGTGAGTCTATCAGTGAGTAAGTTCCTGTGGGAACTTTAAGAGGAGCACCTGGGATTGCAGCCACCCTCTGGGTCACTCAGCTCAGTCACAATCTCTGCTTTTGGTTTTCACCACCAAAAATTATGGGGCCTTGTCTCCCTGGCACTGGAACCCTGGGCGGGGGAGCCTGGTGTGGTATTTTCAAGTTTAAGTTCCTTTAGCCATTCTTTTAGGGTATATTTGTTGGCTGCAAATTCCCTTAGCTTTCTTTCATCTAATAATATTTTGATTTCTTCTCCATTTCTGAAGGATATTTTTGTGGATATAGGTTTCTAGTTTGACAGCCATTTTCTTTCCATGCTTGAAAAATGTTGTGCCACTTTCTTCTGGCATCCATGGTTTCTGATAAGAAGTCACTGTCATTCAACTTGTTTTTCTCGATAGGTAAGCAATTGTTTTTCTCTGCTTTCACGATTTTTTTTTTCAGTTTACAGAAATGTGACTATGATATATCTTGGTGTATGTGGATTTCCTTGGGGCTAGCTTCTTAAATTCATAGGTTTTTAACCTATGAAATTTTCAGCCATTATTTCTTTGAATATTTTTTCAGACTGCCCTACTTTTCTTCACCTTCTTGGACTCTGATGACATGAAAGTTAGATCTTTTATTAAATCTTGACAGTCTCCTGAGGTTCTATTCCTTTCTTTCAGTCTATTTTTTAAAAAATCTGTTGTTCATATCTGGCAATTTCTATTGTTCTGCAAATTCATAGCTCTTTTCTCTCCTTTCCATTCTATTATTGAACAAACTCATTGAAGGTTTAAATTTTGATTTTTTTTTTTTTAGTTCTAAAATTTCTACTTAGTTCTTTTTTATATGCTCTATTTTTTTTGCTGAGTTTTTTATTACAAAATTTATTTCAAATGTGTTTGTAATTGCTTTTTAAAGCATTTTTATGATGGCTGCTATAAAATCCTTGTTAGATAATTTTAACATCTGTGTCATCTCAGTGTTGACTTCTGTTGATAGTCTTTTTTCATGGAAGTTGAGATTTTCCTGGTTCTTGGTATGATGAGTGATATTTGATTGAAACCTGGACATTTTGGGTATATTGTTATGAGACTCTGGATCTTATTTCAATCATCTATTTTAGAAGGACTCCTCTGACATAGCTCTGGTTGGGGGAGGTGAGTGGGGTCTTGTTACTGTCAGGTGGGGATGGAAGTCCGTGTTCCCCATTCAACCTGCATTTTCACCATAATAGGGGAAGAGCTACACATTCCCACTCTGTGGGGGAAAGCATTCAGCCTCCCCACGAGGCCTCTACTGAAGCCACTCTGGCTGGAAGAAGCAGAATTGTCTTGTTTCTGTTCTCTCCATGGCCTCCATTAACATGCGGAGGTAGTGACAGTGGTGGTGATGGTGGTGGTGATGGTGGTAATAGTGGTGGTGCTGCTGGTGTTGTTGTTGGTCATGGAGTGGCCTCATTAACTCTGGGTCATGATGGAAGTCCTGACTCTTCACTAAGTCTCCTCTGACACCACTTAGCATGAAGTAGGAGAAACACCTTGATACTGCCAGGTGGGAGTAGAAGGTCAGGCTCCCCACGTTGGCTCCACTTACACAGCCAAGAGGTGCCTCATTGCCATTTAGTGGAGGTGAAGGTCCCAGTTCTCCACTTAGCCTTTTTGACCCCATCTGGAGGGGGATGGGAGAGGGTTGAGTACCTCATTACATCTGGTGAGGATGGAAGTCTAGGCTCCTCACTCATCCTGTGCTGGTGGTGGGAGGGATGGGGCCAAAGTTTTTCTTTGATGTTTGGCTGGATTAGAGTAGTTATTATACAGAAATTTTATCGTGCCGGGCTGTCCCTTTTCTTGCTCCTTTGTCTAGAGAGAACAGGCTTTTCTTTTCTCTGCATTCATTGACATTTCCAGGTTGCCTATATCTCCAGTACCCAGTGGGATTATAGGAGGCAAAAAAGAAAATCCAGAGGGCTTACTGCTGAGTTGTTCCTTGGGTCCTGAAGTCCCTAGCCAATCTGCCTTTTTCTTTCCAACTTTTAGAGTCTTATGTTTATTTTATATATCATGTCCAGGGTTTCAGCTATACTTAACAGGAGGAATAGGGTAAACTATGTCTACGCTATCTTTCTGGGAGCAGAAGTTCAGTCTTATTTACTAAGACAATGATATAGGAAAGAAACAGATCAAGCTTTTTTGCAGATGTTGGGGCACTTTGATTATTTTGCCTTAAGACTATGCCAGCAAGTTGGAGAGCCAGTTTGCCTGAAGTTCTGGGCGTCCCAGTAATTAATACTGGGCCCTGGTGTGATTATTAATGATGTACCTCCATAGCTTGACCTCACAGATTTTGACTGTGTTCAACCTTGCAAAAAGAAACCTGCTAAATGAGCTGGTTTTGCAAGTCACTTTATCATTAAGGTGAGCAACAAATTCACTCAGCTCACTGATGTTTTCATACTAGGTTTTGAAATCTCAGAAACACTGGCCAGCAGCTCTCCTTGCAAAACCGGTGCATTGCTGAAGTAGAACAAGCTTTTCAAGGCACTTTCTACAAGATAATTACTCGTATTCAAACCACCTCTTATTACACAATTTACCCAATTTTACTTCCCCACTGAGAGCACTAAGGAAATCAGTAGGCCTACCCTTTGAGGTGAAGCATTAAGGTCATCAAAGCAATGATTCCTGCTCATTCAGGATGTGCCTGAACCTGCTACTGCCACTCCTGCAGTTGTGCCTGTCAGAATTTTACCTGCACCTGTTCACTTTCTCCAGCTGATTCCATGATTTGCTCGGGAACTCATATTATCTTATTGAAATTTTCTTCACCAGTTATTTCACCATCAAGACATTTGCATTTAATGTCTTACAGGCATCCTCATTATCAACACAGTGAACAAAGACCAATAAAATGCCGTAGACATCAGCATCTGTTCAGTCACGTAACTGTAGGGTGAAGCACCCACTTAACTCCGGTCTCCTGGGTGATTTTTCAAACATGCCTTTTTGAACACATTAAAATATATTCTTTTATGGTCTAGTCTACAACACACCTTTTCTAGCCTGCACCTCTGAATACTCAACCAATTCTTAAACACAGACCATCAAAGGGGACCAGACAAATGTGTTAAGTCTTCATTCTGAAAGAAACCAAAATAAAAATCAAACCTGAAAAAAAAGGAACTTGGGAGAAACAGAGATAAGACAGGGGACAGAAGAAAACTTCCAAAATGACTACCAACCCAGTTCTAACAAATAATCTCAAGAAGAATAAGAAAGTATTGCATTTATAAAACAAGAACAAGATACCATGAAGATCTCATGGAAATAAAAACGATGGTTCAAATAAAAAAATGAGTCAAGGAAATATAATACAAAGCAAACTAAAAAGATACAGGATTGGCCAGTATGAGAATGGTGAGAAAACATAGAGAATAAACCCTAGAAAGCCCACATCTGACTAAGAAGAGTCCACAAAGAAAGAAGAGAAGAAAGAGAGAAGAAAAAAGAAGAGAGGAAACAGAGGGGGAGGAAGCAGGGAAGAATCCAAGAAGAAAATTTCCAAAATGAAGTACTCATGATTGAAAAGGCCCACATCATACAGGGGATGCACCAGAATAAGAGGAAAAAACCCACATCGAAGGAGTTATAGAGAGGCTTTAGAATCCAAGATCAGGAGGTCCCCTAAAAGCTTCCAAAAAGCAAAATAATGCAGAAGATGTCATACACAAATAAATAACATCTTATGGAATACAAGTTTCAACTGGGAATTCACCAGGCTATCAGTCCAGTGTGAGGGCAGAATGAAGGCATCTTCACCCCTCGATAGACAGTTTGCCTGCTTGAAACTCCAACAGAGGGGAAGTTGTGGGACCCAGGAAATAGGAGGCTGAATCAGGACAGCGCTGGAGAGAAGGTGCAGGTTGCTAGCAGAGGGCCACCAGCCCGGAATGGAGGAGAAGGTTGGAGAAGAGTATGGGGACAGAATTAAAGATATGGACATAGAACATTTTGCAAGTGAAAATGATAATTAACTTTTAAAAATGACCAAAGAGCCTGACATGAAAGGATATGCAATCATACACTGCTCAGCTCTACTGTGAAACCATAAATAATTTGCTATGTGATCATAATGATACAAACCCTTATATCGGTGAGGAATCTTTCCTTTGCAAGTCAATGAAAACTCAAAGTGGCCTAAACCATAAAGGGAATTATAGTATTTTGTTCACACAATTGGCAACTTTGAAGTTAGTTTAGGCTCCAGATGAGGCTTGATCTAGGCACTCACTAAAATCTTTAACTTCCAACTCTCCCTTTTGCCTTTGGCAGAATATATTCAAAGAAAGACTGGCTTTTCTCATGGTTGCAAGGTGGCGTCCAGCACTTTCTAGGGGCTTCATGCTTCCTTGTTCATATCCATCACGGAGAAAATAATTTTCTAGGGACTTCTGCAGAAGACAAAGAAATTCTGTCCCAGTTTCCTCCAGACAACCTCTTGTTGGTTGATATTGGGTTACATGCCTTTTTTGGAATCAATCACTATAGTTTGGAGGATAGTGGTCAGCCAGTCAGGGACCACTCCTGCAGCCAGAGATGGAGTCCGCTTCCCAGGAGAGTGGCGACTGTGGAGAGGAACAGTGGAAACCCAAATGGAAATCGAAGTATGGTTAAAAGAGAAAAAAGAATGGATGCTAAGTGGCCACCAAACAGCAAATGCCTACTTTACAACACAAATTATGTAACCCAAAATAGTGAAACAGCTGGGTGGGGCAATGCAGATTGGGGGGATGAAAGAGCCAAACCCACATCCATCCTAACTCAAAATCAATAGAGAATGTCTGAAATATATGGATCAATAAATAGCAGTTTAAACATATTATTTAGAAATATGGAGGTAGGTAGTAGAAAAAACATCTGCAAGAGTCATAAAGAGTTATAAATCATTAGCTCCTGGGAGCCAGGCTGGGGAGAGAACCTGATAAAGGGTGAAGTTATTTTTCAATCAAGCAGTTTGAGGACTTGGACTAGCGCTATCTAGGTTTCAAGGGAAAGGTTGATTTTGGAAGGCTGGAGAACTTGGAAACATTGAGGGTTTTTTTGTTTTTAAAATTTTTTAGGACCTTGAGTACAGTTCTGGTAGTAACTCTAATATCTTAGCAATTTGTTTCTGTAGTTTAGTATTTCCCCAAATCCTTAATGGAAAGCCAAAGCCCGTGAAGGATATCAAAGACCACAACCAACGCCAGGTATATAGCAGGTTGGTTCTACCATACCCAGTACTCAATGTTGCAATTGGATACACTCACTGAGACTGTTCAGACAGGACAGTTTCCGTGAGCTCATGCCTCCTTCCCAATATTTTAGCTGCAGTCCATGACCTGTTTCAGTTTCAACTCTTTCATATTACGTTCACTAACCTCCAGCTCCAAATTATTACAAACAATTCTCATCAACTTCTGGGAAAAAAATCTCAGAGTCCTTTTTTTAGGGGAGACGGGGGAACTAGAAGCAGAAAACCGCACAGAATTATAGACGAGCAACCTGTTCTTATTTCTAAGCAAATTTCATCTCAGTTGGAATATCTGATTCTTTGCTTGAGCCATACATTCAATGGCCACATTGGACTTTTGCATTTCGTGTTGCCAGCACATCCCTCCCACTGCACGGCAGGTAAGATATTTAGTTACTGATACAAATTTAAATTTCACAGAAATAACCAAACTCACACAAAAATTTTGATTCAAATTTTCATTGTGAAACAGGAAAATCTCCTAACTAAGGATGGTACCCAATTAGAATTCTATGAACAGAACCCCAAATTTGTATTGGCAACTTCACTGATTGAATTCCACCTATCATTTTGCTGAAAAACAGAACACCCCCTTTCCCCCCCACCCCACCCCCAAACTGGGCTTTGTTTTCAGGCAAGTGGCCCATCACCTGTAACTCTCAAAGTAGGGAGTCCCTCCTTGGTGGCTTCTGAGGAGCTGCTCTGAATGCCCAGGAGTGGGAGGGGTTCCTGTGCGGGGGGCTAGGAAAGCCCCTCCCAAGTGGTGTTTCCTCTTTCTCTCTCTTACCTAGAGCAGAGAGATTCCCTTGGTTACTTGCTCTCAAGCAGCTGTCCTTTGGAATTTGGTCTCTGTTCTTTCTGGCCTCTAGTCCATAAAGTCCTAGCTCTTTCCTGTGGCGGAAAAATTTACGAGTCCCTTGTCTGGGCATTGAACGGGAGGTGGGAGAGTGAACCAGCTGAGTGCTGCCTTTGACATCAGACAGCCTGACTCAACGGCTTACCCTTGTATGACCTTGTGCAAATGATTCCAACTCAGATCTGAGCTATGGGGGTAACAGTCCTAGCTCATGGGGTTGTTGTGATGATTAAGATGGTGTGTGTGTAGCTCTCAGCACAGTGCCTGGCACACACTAGGCATCCAATAAATGCCAGCAGTTAATATCACTTCCTGCTTGAAAGCAAGAAAAGGGAAGCTCATTTAGTTGAGTCTAAAATATAAAACCATTACTTTCACATAAATTCAATTAATAATAGCAATTGTTAGTTGAGGGCCCTGATAGTTCTTATGTTTGGTTTGACCCAGAGTAGAAACAATAAATAAACAAGACTGAATTGTTTATGAACGTATTAACTCCTTGTTAATCAATATGTAACTAAGATAGCCTTTGAAGGAGGCCTGAAAGGCAAAGTAGACATTTATCTGGCAGACAAGAGGCCAGTCGGGGCGGCAACTACGTAGCTGGAAACATGCACTCTTCTCCACTCCCTGCGCTTGCTGCATTCCCCCTGCCTGGGCAGACATCATTAATCTGTCATAGTATCTCATCTTGTTGAACCTGGATTCTGCCTTATGATAGTTTTCCTTCTCTTTTCATTTTTCTGCACTAAAGCAGGATATATTTCTAAAAAACTATGGACTTTTTTTTTTCATAACTAGACATTACCACATCTAATGAAATTAAGAATAAATCCTTTGTTTTGTCTAATACCCAATTCGTAATCAAAGTTCCCTGTCTCAAAATATTTAGGATTATATGTAACACAGCTGTGTACCAACGGTCAGTTTTAAGCAGGAGAAGTGACATTTCCAGTCCCACGAGTCAGAAGCATCTGCAGAATGTAAGGGAGGGGCATCTCCTATCTGAAGATAAGCAGCTTCGTGCCTCCCAGGGCTTTTACCTGGGGGTGGGGGTAGGGGTGGGAGCATCTGTTGTCTACCTCCCCTTCTGAGGATTGCTAGTTCCCTGGATCCTTTGTTCTGCCAGGAAGCAAGAGGGCCTTCCTGTAAACAGGACTGGAAATCTAGGGTCCCCAGGTTTTCTAGGGGTGACTCTAGCTGATCAGGCCCTGCCCTGCTGTGAATGGGTGGGTGAAAGTAGGGAGGTGATGGGGCCCTCAGTCCCCAAGGAATTATTGATCCTACCCTGGAAGGCTGACCGTGGGACTGAGAGTTTTCCCTGACCAGGCCATCGCATGTCATCTGTCCCCTCTGTACCCCAGGGAGCAGGAGGGCTTTGGAATCAACTGCTAGTGTGCCAGCAGGGACTGTCATGGATTTTCCATTTCCTGTGCATGTCTGCAAGAAGATTGGAGACTCAATTTCAGGCTGCCTGGGCTAGCACAAAGGCAGTGATGATGGCTATTGTCTGGGAAATGGCCCATTGTGGAGATGGGGTGAGGAGCAGAAAGTTAGGGAATGAGCTTCTGATCAATGAATGTCGATTCCTTCCTTGGGGAGCTGAGACTGTGCTCCCACAGACAAAGGTCTGATTTAGCACAGGATGTGCTGGGGAAGCTGCAGAGGATTTTCACTGAAATCACTGTCCTCAGTGTCTTGCTAAGGTCAGGGGTTCAGGTGGCAGGGAGGGAACAGGAGAAGGGCAGCCTAGTAAGCGCTGCAAGGGTTACTGAGAAACTTAGACCTGAAGATTTGCATGTTGACTTCACGTTATTTATGACACTGCCTTAGCACCTCTAGGGAGGTAGGACCTTGATCTTTCCTCTCTTCTATCTCCCTCCTCCCATCCCTCCCTCCATGTCCCCTCCCTCCTTTCTTCCCTCCCTCCCTTCCTTCTTTTCTTTTATTTTCTCATTCAATCATTTATTCACTCATTTGTCCAATGACCAATTATCAAGGGTCTTCCCACGTCTGTGTCCAGGGCTTAGGATAAGATGGTGAAAAGGGCAGACATGGTCCCCGCCTCATGGGATTTACAGGCCTGGAAGAGACAGACACCAAACAAGGGAACCCACAGATACATCAAATGATTATAACTTGTAGTAAGTATTCTGAGGAAAACGAAAGTTCTGAGCTAGGACATTAGAGTGTCTCTTTCTTGTTCCCTTCATGTTCTATCTAATATTCCATGGGGTTGCTAAGCGTTGACCAGCCCCCTGCCTTCGTTCCTCTTCCTTCACAGCAGTGACTGCTTATCTGTCTCCTGTGACCACTGGCTCTGACCTGAGCCAGCTGCAATGTTCTGCCAGGATTCATGCAGGAGGGATTTGAAAGCTCTGGTCCAACCTCCTGGGACTCTGTGTCAAGACTTCTTGGCTGCTGGTTAGGCCATGACCTTGAGCCCCAGACTTACTTCTGTGCTGGAGAGCCTGTCTTTTCTTTTTATTTCTACAAATGTATTTTTAAAAATTTTTATTGAGATATAATTTACGTATAACGAAACACACAGAGGCTTTAGATCTGTCAGTTTCTGCTTCATGTGTTTCAAAGCTGTTGTTAGATACACATTTAGATTGTTCTGTCTTCTTGATTATTTGACTCTTTTATCATATGAAATGTCCCTTCTTACCTCTAGTAGTATTCCATGTCTTGAGTCTACTTTGTCTGATATTAATATACCCACTTTAGCTTTCCTTTAATTATTATTTCCATGGTGTATCTTTAAAAAAATTTTTTTTAGCTTTCAATAACCTGGTTTTATACTTAAAGTGTGTGTGTTATAAAAGGGTATAGTTGGGTCTTGCTTTTTTATTGTTGGATAATTTCTGCTTTTTTAATTGTAGTGTTTAAGTCATTTATACTTAATGTAATTATTGATTTGAAAAGTACTGTTTTGCTGTTTCATATCTATTTTCCCTTTTTCTTATTTTTTAATTTTCTTCCCTCCTTTCTTGCTTTCTTTGAGTTCTTGAAAATTTTTAGTATTTTATTTTATCTCATATACAGTTTCAATCTAATATCTCTTAAAATGGTTGCTCTAGAATGCACTCTTAAATTATCAAAGGGTACCTTGAGCTAATATTATTGCATTTCACATGCAATGTAAGAATCTTACAACAGCTGACTTCCATTTTCTTCCTCCATTGTTCCATTTTTGACATTTATTTTATTTTTACACATGTTAACTACCACAGTGCAGTATTATTATTATTATTGTTATTATTATTATTATTATTATTATTATTGCTTTTAAACAGTCATTTTTCTTTTAAAGAAATTAAGAATTAAGAAACAGTCTTTCACTTTGACGTATATATGACCATTTCCAGTGCTCGTTATTCCTTGGTGAGGATCTCAGCTTCCATGTGGTACCATTTTTCCCCAGCCTGAAGAACTTCCTTTAGCATTTTTTGTAGGGCAGATCTGCTGGTGATGAATTCTCTCTGCTTTGGTTTATTTCAAAATGTCTTTACTTTACCTTCATTTTGAAGGATTTTTTTTTTTCTGAATATAGACTTATAGGGTGATGGGTTATGCTGAGCATCTCTGTTCATATGTTTATTTACCTGTATATCATCTTTGGTGATATGTCTGTTCAGATATTTTGCCCAGGTTAAATTGTTTTTTGTTTTTAATTGTTGAGTTTTGAAAGTTTTTTGTGTTTTTTTTTTTGGGGGGGGCAGGTATATTTTGAATAACAGTCCTTTATCAGTTATGTCTTTTGCAAATATTTTCTTCCAGTGTGTGGCTTGTCTTTTCAATCTCTTGACAGTAATTATTTTTTCAAAAAAATTATCAGCCCCAATCTTTCTCTTTTCTTTTTTTGGGCTTCAATTACATCTTTGTTACACTCATTGGTATTGTTTGACAGGTCACTGAGATTTTGTCCTATTTTTCCACGCTTTTTTTTTTCTGTGTATTTCAGTTTTCATTTTTCAAGTGTTGTGTTTTCAAATTCACTTATCCTTTAGTTTCCAATCTGCTGTTAAACTTGTCTAGGTAATTTTTTCATTCTAGATATGGCATTTTTCAGTTCTATAATTTCTATTTGGTTCCTTTTATAGTTTCCTTTTTTTTCCTATTGATCTTCCCCATTGGTTTACTCACTAAATACATACTCTCCTTTAAATCCTTAAGCATATTTATAATAGCTCATGTAAAGTCCTTTCTTGTTCATTCCAACAACTGTGTCATCTCTAGGTCTATTTCTACTGGTAAAAATTTTCTTCTGGTTATATGTTACCTTTCCCTGCATTTTTATAAATTGTATACTGACCATTGTGGGTGCTGTTTTGTTGAGATCTGGATTTATATTGCCTTTCTTTAAAGAGTATTGTGCTTTTGCTTTGGGAGGCAGTTAATGTACTAGTGAATCAGCTTGATTCTGTCATGGCTTGGTTTGAGGCTTCGGTAGGGTGGGTATAGATTAGTCCTTAATGTGTGGTCTTCCTTGGGTCTCTGCCAAATGCTTGAGGTGTTCAGCTAGATCTCTCCACTCTGGCTGGTCAAATTCCACTGGCTCCCAGAACTCTGACCTCCAAAATGTTTGTTTGGCTCAGTATGCCAGGAGCTGTTTTCTGTCAGGCAGCTCGGAGTCTCACTCTATACATGCACAGCTCAGTATCCAGTCAAAGACGCAAGAGAACCCCATGTGGCTTCCTGGTGCTGCTCCTCTCTGCACTTTCCAAGTCTCCTGTAATCTGCTCCACAAATCCCAGCTGCCCCAGCTGCCTCAAACGCCAGTCTTTGTTGCCTCTATCTAGAAAGACCTCTGTTCTCTCTTTGGGCTCCACTCTCTATGCTAAAGTTTAGAAAGTACCCACTGCCAAAAAAGTGGAGTGAATGTCAAGCTCACCTCATATGTTTTCTTTTCTCAAGGATCACAACCAGTTAGGACTTAGAATCTTGGAGACATGAAAGCCAGAGAAAACCATGAAATCTTCTTGCAACCCCGATTCCCTTATATCTCTTCACCTTTGGCTCTCCTGGGGCCATTTTCCTGGGGGTGGGGATGTGGGAGAGGAGTAGGGAGTCAGGGGGGAAAGGGAGCCTGGGGAAAGCAGTTGGGGTATTGCCTGCTATATTTTGTTTCTGGCTTTGCAGTGGAGCCCATAGAAGGAGGCAGCTGTTTGTTGTGGAGCTTGTTGGAGAGGCATGGAGGGAGGGGTATGCTGGGAAGTGCAATTAGCCAACGGTTTGAGACTGATGAAGTGGATAATGAGAGGTACTAGGACAGATTTTTGTGCTAAAAAAAGGAGACAGGGGAGCGACTGTTGCACATTAACCTGCTCAGGTCTGATTTGTTCGGAACCTACTGCCTGCCAAGAGGCCAAGGTCTGGAGGATTCCAAGGCTGGCCGCACACCTCCTTCCCAGGTGGTCTCCTTGGAGATTCTTATCATAATCCTCATCATCATTAACATTTACTGAGATCATATGGACCAGGTCTTGTGCCGAGTAACTCTTATTCATTACCTCATTCAGTGTCAAAACGACTCTATGAACTCAGTTTTATTATCACCCATTAAACAGATGAGTAAACTACTGAAGTATGAGGAGTTGAAGGATCTTTCCTAAATCACGTTGTTAGTACGTAGTGAAGCTGAGTTTCTCACCGTGCCCTGACACTACAGCCTGACGAGTGCGGTCTTGGACTTGGTCTCACGGTGCAGGTATATTTGACTTCAGCGATTGTCCTCAGCAAAGAAGAAATACCTCTCACCTCCCCAGAAGCTGCTGCATAGGAGGCTCTCTGCTGGACACTAAGCCGAGCAGGTTATATTTCTTTTATTTTGTTTTTCAATTATTTGTAATAACAGTCAAATGGAGAAGGTAGTATTTTCACCCCAATTTTACAGAGGAAGCTGAGTGTTAAAGAAATTAAATACCTTGTCCAAAGAACCAAATCTAGCACATTGTGGAACAATATTAAGATCCATTAAACTCTTAGCCAACAATTATATATTAAATGACTACTATGTGCCAGGCTTTCTTTTAGGTACTAGAAAGATAGCAATGAATCGAGTGGCAAAAACCCTGCCCTTGTGGAGCTCACACTGCAGCAGGGTGGGGAGCATTGGTAGACAACAAATAAATTAGCCAGATAGAGGTAGCGATATAAAGAAAACGAAGGCAGGGGAGGTGGGAAGGGTGGTGTGGAGGATGTAATTTTGCATAAAACATTGGGAAGGCCTCCCTGAGTATATGACTTTTGAGCAAAAACATGAAGAAGCTGAGGGATCCAGCCTGTGGATAGCTTATGGCAGAGCATTTTAGGCTAAGGGAACAGTAAGTGCAAAGATCTATAGGCACAGTGTTGCCAAGTCGCCCAACTCCATGTATAGTATTCATGAAAGTGACAATGTGAAGGGTATCTTCTGGGCTTGTGCGGTGACGGAGCCTGGGGAGTGGGCAGAGGCAGGGGGAGGTGTGGCTGGAGCTGAGTGATGGAGGGGAAAGTAGTGGCCATGAGTCAAAGGGGTAACTGCAGCTGAGTGTGTGGGGACGTCTTGCTCATTATATGGACCCAAAGGCTTCTAGGAAGGTGATCCCTAGAAGGTCATAGTCAGCCACTTTAATAGCCTTCAATTTGCCTCCGGGTTTTGCCTTCCTCTTGGGTTCTACCACCTGGATGCCCCCTGTCCTCTGGCTGAAGTGATCCCACCTTAAATACCAAAGTGTCCCGCAAGCTCTCTCTCTTAGTCCAGGTGACACAGTTCTTGAAAATAACTCGCCAAACATCTGAGTGTAGAGGGAACACCCCTCACCCACTGTGTGACTTTGGGTAAGCACCTGCCTCTGGGGCTGCACTCCTTCACCTGCTGAGTGGGAGGCCAGAGGAGCGCCCAGCTCAGAGTGCAGTTGTAAAGCTTGAGGGAGGTGATGGCCACCCCAGGGCAGTGGACAGAGGGTCATTCCCTCACCCATACATAAGGGCCTGGCCCTGGATGCATAACCATCCTTCTGGTCGCCAACCCCCATCTTCTCCTCAAACATCTTTCTCCCAACCATCAAAATCTTTTGTGCCAAATTTGAGGACTTCTAAGAAGTTTCCCCCGACCCTCCCTGATTAGCATCTCCGTGACACCCATGCAGTTTACTGGAGATGCAAGGACCAGGGTTTTGGCTCCAGACAGGCCTGAGTTCCTGACTTGTCTCTGCTTCTGGATGATTTTGGGAAAGTCACCAGACCACTTGAAGCCTCAGTTCTTCATCTGTGGAACAGAATCTTGTCATGGAGGTGTTTTGATAATTAAATGACATGAGGCAAGGAAAGCCCTTAGCAGCGTGGGCTCAAGTCAATGCTACAATGAGCACTTCAGTACGAATCCCAGTTGGCCCTCAAACAGCCCACCTATAGTTTATCTAGACCAGAAGTTGGCAAACTTTTTCCATAAAGGGCCAGATGATAAATAGTTTAGGTTTTTCAGGTCATATGGTCTCTATTGTTGGTATTCAACTCTGCCATGGTAGCGTGAAATCAGCTGTAGACAATACATAAATGAATGGGCACACTGTGTTCCAATAAAACAGGCGAAGGGGTGGATTTGGCCTACGCGCCACAGTTTTCCAGCCCCTGATCTGGACCAATCCTCTCACTTAACAAAAAGAGGAAAAAGAATCTCAGAGCCAACTAGTCACCCATCCCAGAGTGGCTGAGCCATCCAAGCACAGAGGGAGGAGGATGGGCAGGCAGCCTGACTGTCAGGCTTCTGTCCTTAATTGTTCTCTCATTGTTGCATGTGGGTTAGTTTATCTCCCCCGTTGGTTTGTCTGTTGCACACATGCTAGCTATTCATGAAATATTCATTTGATTGGTTTAATATAATAATATATCTTTGACACCATCTTGGAAGCTTCTGGATTTGTCCTTTGGAGAGAGCTGTGAAATCAGAGGTGAGGAAGGAATTGTGGGTTGGCCCAAATTTCCCGGTGAGTCAGGAGTTCCCAGTTCCCAGGCCTGGAGGACGTTGTCAGCATGACGAGGACAGCCTTACAGCACCCGTGTGGCACGGCTCTGCAGCCGTGAAATTCTCCTTTTGGTTTCTCCAAGAAAACAATCATCTAAAAAGAATCTCGTTTATTCATGTGATTATTAATCTGGAAAAAAAAAAAAAAACACTTTTCAATAAAATGAATCTATGATAAGACAGATGTAATAAACCTGGTTAGGATTTATGATGTGCCCAGGCAGCGTTTTGCAAAAGATAATGTTCCCCTGTAATGTTGATTTGCCGGATGAGAACCATGTAATTTATTCTGTCAATGTATATAAGAAATGTTATCTGTGTGTGGAATGACTGATGGCCTCATGAAAGCTGGCAGGGAAACAAATAAAACAATTTGGGCCTTAAAAAATGTAATCACCTAATAATCACATCCCAGCGTTTGTGATGGGGAGAACAGAATTGGGGAGCTGTGGCTGCCATGAATTTGCTGTCCAGACTTGGGCCATTTTCCCTTCTTGAGCTTGGCACCAGAGGGCAGCGGGGAGCCCTGAGAAGCCATCCTGACTGTCCAGATTCTTCCCTCTGGGCCTTTGCTTAGGCTGTTCCTTCTTCCTGACTGTTGTTCCACTTATCCTTTGAGGTCTGCCTCAGTAGGTCTCTCCTTCCTGGCAACTTCCTGTGCCTGTAGCCCCTAAGCACACACCCCGGCAACAATAGGGATTCTCCCTTTTTAGGACTCTTGCAGCCTTCCTCGGGGCCTCTTTTGTACTGCTCAGCACTTGCTCTGTTGGAATTTAGTGACTGATGTCATTGTCTCTTTGAGACTGGATCCCACTTTGGTTCAGCATTCTCCCTAGGAAGGATCACTGCGGAATGCTCATGAGTGTTTGCTGAGTGAATTAATACCCAGGAATAGAGCCACCATTTTTTGACTACTTCAGTTGTGCCAGGCATTGTGTGAGGTACTTTACAACATGGTCACGTGAATGGAAACACGCTGAGAGGTAGGCACCATCGTTGTTCCTTTTTTACATAGAGGGAACTGAGGTCCAGAGGTCACCTGTGTTGTCTAAGTTCATATGTCTAGCAAGATGAGGAGCCAGTGTCCAATTCCAGACTGCAGAGTCAACTGTGATTGGACACACACATGCACACACACACACTAGGGGTGCCAAGAAAATGTATACACATTTTAAGAAAGGAAAAATCTGTATTAAAATACATAGACATTGGGGCCGGCCTGGTGGCTCAAGCAGTTGGAGCTCCGTGCTCCTAACTCCAAAGGCTGCTGGTTTGATTCCCACATGGGCCAGTGGGCTCTCAACCACAAGGTGCTGGTTCAACTCCTTGAGTCCTGCAAGGGATGGTGGGCTCTGCCCCCTGCAACTAAGATTGAACAGGCACCGGGGCCGGCCTGGTGGCTCAGGCGGTTAGAGCTCCGTGCTCCTAACTCCGAAGGCTGCCGGTTCGATTCCCACATGGGCCAGTGGGCTCTCAATCACAAGGTTGCCAGTTCAATTCCTCGAGTCCCGCAAGGGATGGTGGGCTCTGCCCCCTGCAACTAAGATTGAACAGGCACCTTGAGCTGAGCTGCCTCTGAGCTCCTGGATGGCTTAGTTGGTTGGAGCACTGGCTCTCAACCACAAGGCTGCCAGTTCGATTCCTTGAGTCCCGTAAGGGATGGTGGGCAGCGCCCCCTGCAACTAAGATTGAACACGGCACTTTGAGCTGAGCTGCCTCTGAGCTCCAGGATGGCTCAGTTGGTTGGAGCACAGGCTCTCAACCACAAGTTTGCCAGTTCAATTCCTCGAGTCCCGCAAGGGATGGTGGGCTGTGCCCCCTGCAACTAGCAACGGCAACTGGACCTGGAGCTGAGCTGCGCCCTCCACAACTAAGACTGAAAGGACAACAACTTGAAGCTGAACAGAACCCTCCACAACTAAGATTGAAAGGACAACAATTTGACCATTGTTCCCCAATAAAAGTCCTGTTCCCCTTCCCCAATAAAATCTTTAAAAAAAAAAAAAAAAAAAAAAAAAAAAGATTGAACAGGCACCTTGAGCTGAGCTGCCTCTGAGCTCCTGGATGGCTTAGTTGGTTGGAGCACAGGCTCTCAACCACAAGGCTGCCAGTTCGATTCCCACATGGGCCAGTGGGCTCTCAACCACAAGGTTGCCGGTTTGACTCCCGCAAGGGATGGTGGGCTGCGCCCTCTACAACTAGCAATGGCACCTGGACCTGGAGCTGAGCTGCGCCCTCCACAACTAAGATTGAAGGAACAACAACTTGACTTGGAAAAAAAAAGTCCTGAAAGTACAGTACACACTGTTCCCCAATAAAGTCCTGTTCCCCCTCCCTAATAAAAAAATCTTTAAAAATATATATACATAGACATTGTCAGGAGTAGATTATATTTTACCAAAAATGGAAAAACAGTTTCCTGGAAAGCCACATAGGAATATCTTCACAAATCATAAAGGTCTATTGGTATACATCCTGATTTCTTTTTTCTTTTAAAAAAATTTTATTTTAAGATTTTCATTAAAATATAGCTAACATACAAAAGTCTCAGAGCACACTGAGGCCAGTTGCTCCCTGCCTGGGGCACTTGAATTCTGATAGTTTTTCAAGAAAGAATGCAATGTGGGCAGGGCTGGCTGCTGGCTTAGCAAGTGCCTATGGTGTTGGGGAAGTTGGGTGGGGTGGGATCTCAGTGAGTCAGCAGGATAGAGCAGTGGAACTTACCAGACCAATCAGAATCAGATTTGGCCGTAAGCGTAGGGGGAGGGCTCAACACAGGAAAGATGGCGTCAGGCTGCCGGCTACACAGGAGAAAAACCCCACACAAGGAAAATGCTGACTGTCCTCCAGCCCTCATCATGAAGCAACATACTTCAGTCTGCCCCCCTGTATGCCTCCAATGCACCCTGAGTCACTGTCCTTCTGCTGGAGCCTAAGGTGAGTGCCTGCGAGCAATGGAGTCTGTGAGCGGGCGTTTAAGAGGACGGCTGGGTTTCCCGCAGTCTTCCTTCCGTCCCTCCGTGACGGTCGGAATTCCCACAGTTTTTCACAGCCAGATGGTATGGGGACTCTTCTTCCCAGCACCAGTATTCTGGGCTGGGGAGGTCGGTGTGGGGCTGGGGTCTCTTGCTCCTCCAGGGGGAAACTCCATGCCTGAGATATCCTTCCTAGTTTTCAACTGCCACAGGGAGGTTTGGGACCAGCCTGTTTCGCGTCTCCACCCCTCCTACCAGTCTCGACATGGCTTCTTCTTTATATCCTTAGTTATAAAACTTCTGTTTGGCTAGACTTCAGATGGTTCTCCAGGTTGATTGTTCTATAATTTAGTTGTAATTTTAATGTATTCATAGGATGAGGCAGGCACCGCGTTTATCTTCTCCGCCATCTTGGATCTTTCCTGTGATTGGATATTGAGTGAACTTGTCACTCTGGTTATCTTCTCTGTGCTGGCTGTCCCTCCTTGGGACCATTTCTTCCTTTGGTTTTCATACACTACACTCTCCTGGTTTTCCTACCACTTTTCTGACAACTCCTCATTCTTCCTTCCTGAACCTTCTTCATTAGTTTTTGGTGTCCAACAGGCTTTGTGCTCAGTCTTCCTGCCTCACTCAGCAGTGTGTCTTATTCACCACTTGGCTTTCTCAGTGAGGTACTGACTGTCAGCTCTCTACCTGTGTCCTAAGTCCCTCAACCTACTGTACATCCACAAGTGGACATTTCCAAGGGTGTTTCGGACTCAATATGCCTAAATCTGAATTCATCATCACTGCCCCCAAGCCTGGCTGCTCCCTAAATCTGCTCCTCCTCCTGTGTTCCTCCTGTTCTCAGAGACTGGCACCAGTGCCATCCACCTAAATGCCCAGCTCAGAATCTGAGAGGCACTTTGACCAGTCCCCCTACCTTTCCCTCAATGGTTGATACATCACCAGGTCCTGGAGAGTCTCCCTTTGTTAACCACTTCTGGAGTTTTTTGCCTGCCTCCTCTCCACTGTGACCACTCTGGTCCAGGCCACTCTTATTTGCTGGATACTAGAGCCTCAGCATGGACATATCCACCCCCAGAAAGCTTTCTCTCATCTTTCCCAGCTGAATTTAGTGCCCCTTGACCTGCTCCCATTGTGCCTTAGAGCACTTGTCATTCCGTGTTGTGATGGTCTATTTATTGGCCTTTCTCCCCTTGATTGTGAGCTTCCTGAGGGAGGGGTCTGGTCTGATTGACTCAGGATCCCTGGGTGCTGTGCAGAGCCAGGCCTGGTACAGAGCAGGTGCTCGGAGAACCTCTGCTGAGTAAGTGAGTCAGGGAGTGATGCAGGCTGGAGGGAGGCTGGCCAGAGCCTCCCGCCAGAGGGAGCTGAAGAGAGGAGACGAGGACCTCAGGCACAATGCATCCTGGGTCCCAGACTTCTCTGGTCAGAGAGCATGGCCCGTACCCTTGGGAAGGGCAGGAGCCTAAGACAGCTATAGTAAATACCTTCTTTGCATATGCCCGGGACACTGGTTGAAGCGTCCATGGGTGGGGACAGCAAAGGCTATAGAAAGGGCACTACATGGGTGTGTCTGAGCCAAGACCATGTGGAGGAATAGGCCACGAGGACACGAGGCTGGCTCTGACCTGGACAACATAATGTTTTGAGGAGAGGCCAGAGTGCAGGACTGAAGACCAGGCAGGGCAACGTCAGCTGGGAAATGACTGAACAACAAAGGCCAGTGCTGGGGAGAGCGTGATGGTCAAGGTGCCAGACATGGGGCAGAGAAGCCTACATTTTAAAGTAGAAGAGCTTGGCTCTGGTGGATACCATGGGGCCTAGACAGGCAGACCATGGTGGCTGGGCCATTGGACCTTGAGTCTGGGAAAGTGACTATCATTTGGGGCCTGGTGAGAAACGTAATTTATCCTGGATGATTTGAATGAAGAAATTCTAATGGATGGACTACTTATAGAGGTGTGGGTAGAATGAAGGTAATCATCAGGGGACTACCCAGAAGAGGCAAAGCAGCAGAGGATTACCACCACCTCTAGGGTTGAAGACACAAGGAGAAGAAATAATATAACTGGGGCCCAGTGAGAGCTGGAGCCAGGAGGGAGCATTGGGGAGAGTTGTTAGTCATGGATGGAGGAGCTATTGCCAGAGACGTGGTACCAAAGCAGGAAGGAAGGAGAAGAAATGACCCGAGCTCTGTCCCCTCCCCTCCTACCCTGCGGGAGACTCTCACTGGCTGAACCCAGCAGCAGGGGCAGATTCCTGGGTCATGGAGCTGATTAAAAAAGGAAAAAGTGTTTATGTGGGGGTGAGTCGGGACCAACCAGCACAGTGTCTCATTATTGAATCTCTCCGGCTGGTGTGCTGAGGGTGGGCCTGGAGCCTCAGTGAGGAACGGGCTGGTTTATAGGTGAGGCCACGAGGGGATGTAGCTTTGGGATCTGGGGAGGCAGAAGCAGGAGGAAGATGTGCAGCCCCCCATGGGGATGGGGCCTCCCTAGTTGGCCTTCTGTCCTTGTCTTGCTTGAACTTCAAGCCAGAATTAAACATGGAGTCTAGGCTATGATAAGGCTGAGACGATGACTCTATGACTTAGTTTTCTTAAGGGTAAACTAAGGGCATTGGATCGAAGCAGCAATTCTCAAATGATGTTTCAAGGAGATCCAGAGCTTAGTGGAGATACCTCAGGGGTTGGTGGGTATGTGGAGGGGGAGACCAAGAGTTGGGTGGAGGGACACCTAATGAATGCTAACCCAGCCCGCTGGATAATGCAGGAAACCTTTCTTGCATTTGGCCAGGAATGCAGCTCAGATGAGCTGGACTTGGTGTATTTCAGCGTGAATCTGGCTAGTGCCAGGGAAGGAGGTGTGGTAATTATAAAAGCTTTAGGCAAGCTTAGCGTATGGTCCATGATTCAAGAGGCAAGGTATTGGGAGGTGGTTAAGGTGGGTCCCAGGCCTGGCCTGGAAGATGCTATGGAACAAGCTGGGGAACCAGGGGGAGAGAGACAGGATATCCAAGGATTGACCATTCAATGGGTAGAGAAGATAGAAACATGTGCCACCTAATGTATTTCTTTGAGGCTCTCCTGGCCGAACCCTAAGTTTGCTTGCTAGATGTGGTTGTTTCTTCAGATGGAAATGCCCCCAAGATAGGTGGAGAAGGACAAGTTTTAACCAAATTCTTCGATGCATAGAGATGCTGACCCTCAGGGAGACCACCTGCCAGCTCAGCGCTTCCCAGCCTTCCTTGGCGTTCTCTTTGGTTCTGAATAAGGCCCTGTTTGGATTTTCCCTTATGGTTGAAATCTTCTGTTCTCTCCTTGTTTTTGAGTCCTGAGTAGCCCAACTGTGGTTTTTGCCAGCCTGTTTCTGGCTTCCCTTTCTTGGGTCCTCTCTTCTTACTTATTCTGTAAATGTCATCATGCCAGTCTCTCCCTGGGCTGACACCTTCCCTGGGGTTCTGCCCTGAGTAACACTTGCCCAGTTTTAGAGAATGAAGATATTCTAATGGATGTATGACTTACAGAGGTGTGGGTAGAATTAACGTAATTAATTTCTCAGCTCTGCCCTAGGTCTTAGGCTTTCCCTAGCCCCCTAACGCCACATAAGCCTTCCTCACCCATCCTGCCGGGACCCATCTAGTTCTTAGCACAAGCCCCAGTCACAACCACAAGGGGATCTGCTTGCTCCTTGCTACAGTGTGCATGGAAAGTAAAAAAAATGGAAGAAAAGTTAACCAACACCTTTGTATGTACAAGGTAGTTTTTGAATGTAGCTGACAGTCATAATAGTGGCTAATATTTATTGAGCAATTGCATTGTGCCAGATACCAGGCTATGTTGTTCACATACAGTATTTCAGCCCTCTGAGGTTGTGCTTTAAATAGCCTCAGTTACACAAATGAAGAAACTGAGGCTCAAAGAGAAAGTGTCTTGTTCAAGGTCATACAAGTAAAAAGTGATGGAGCCTGGATCTTCCTGTTGGAGCCTGTGTGCTGAAAAGCTCTGCTAACCATCGTCTTGGGTTTGGGAAGGGACATGAACAGTCCCTCCAAAACCCCTAAAAGGGCCCTTCTCAGCCACAAATCGAGCAAATGGTACAAAAAAAGCAGACAAGCGACCCAGAAAGTCTGATCAATAAAGCACCATCTCGTAGGAGCAGAGCAATTAGGTGAGGAAATGGAGTAACTTTCCTGTCTCTAAAATAATGGGCTCATAGTAATTTAAAAATATTTTCATTTCTTTGTCCATGATAAGAAATGCAAGTCTGATTTCTTTTGCTTGGATTACTCCTCCTTGTCTCCTTGTCTGTCTGGCCTTTTCTCACCCTTTAGGTCTCGGCTGGAATGTCACCTCCTCAGAGAAGTCTTCCATGGCCCTCTAAACATAAAGCAGGTCATCACCATGGTTCTTTGCTGGCCCTCTTTTCCTTTCCCTTACAGCAATCTCTCTCTCTCTCTCTCTCTCTCTCTCTCTCTCTCTCTCTCTCTCTCGTTGTTCTGTCTCCCCCACTAGAAGCTTGATGAAGTTAGGGACCATATCCCATGCATTTACCCCTTTAGACCCCACACCCAGCACCATATCTAACACACAGCAGGCACCTAACAAGCATTTGTTGAAAAGATAGATGAATAGTGTGGTGTATTCTTATTTAGCAGAGTTCAGAAATCCATTTTTATATTCTCTGATCTTATTTAATAACATATCACTTCAGAACAATTTGGTATCCATTCTAATATGTAAACTGGGAAATCATATAAATGTGGTTATTACTTTCTGGCTATCAATGATGCTTTTATGTTCTTAGACGGGAGAAAAACAGAGTAAGAGAAAAGAGCATTGCACAGGGCATTGGGAGATGTGGATATGAGCCCTGGCTTTGCTGCTTACTACCGTGTTTCCCCGAAAATAAGACTTCGCCGGACAGTCAGCTCCAATGCATCTTTTGGAGCAAAAATTCATATAAGATCCGGTGTTATTTTACTATAAGACCAGGTCTTCAATATAATGTAATGTAATATACTATACTATAATATAATACACCGGGGTCTTATATTAATTTTTGCTCCAAAAGATGCATTAGAGCTGATTGTCTGGCTAGGTCTTATTTTCAGGGAAACACGGTAGCTGTGTGACCTCAGACATGACCTTTTCCCTCTTTTCCCTGAGCTTCTTCAGCTGTAAAATGAGCTTGGACCAGCGGCTCTCTAAGGACTCTTTCAGCTGTGAAAGTTTAAACTCTGAGAATTACATACACTGAACTTGTATGTAGCTGAAATGATTGGATGTGGGGCATCAAAGCATGTTTTAGGCTGCGCTAGAACCGGAACGGCATTTTGTTGGGATCCAGTCCCAACCTAAGGTCTGGATGGCTTCTTGTGTCCTCTCTACGCGGTGCCGGGACTGGTGATGGATGGCAGAGCTATTCCCCTTTCTTTTTGACTGGCTTGTCCTTTTTCTGCCCCATTCTGAGAAGCCCTACAAACTGAAGCCTGGGAAGAAAGAAGATGCAAAGAGGAGTAACAATTTTCATCCTTCTTATCCCCCACTGCCATCTCCTCATCTTCAGACCACAAAACATCCAATTGCTTCTCGGTGACTGGGCTGGAATGAGAGTCGGAGGAGATGCGACTGAGGGTTTCCAGGCACCGCGGCCCGAGGAGCCCAGAGGAGCCTGGGGGAGCACGGGCTCAGCCAAGGCCAGTGCTGCAATGCCTATTAATCGGTATTTAAGTGGGTTCATCAGCCTGGAGCGGCTGCCGCTGCTGCTGAGCTCAGCCTGGGCCCAAGGAGCTGGGAGCTGGGTTAATAACACCTTATTTAGCAGAAAATTCCACTCCACTGGAGCATGTTTCAGAAGAGTTTGATTTGAATGAGGATTGATGTCAATCCTGCGAGGCAAAGGCGCCTGAAGCTGCTGCGGCAGCCGCCGAGATAAAAGGAGCCATTTGTGGTAGCTGCAAGGAGGCATGCAGACCGTTTCCGGGCTGCACACCCTTCCCGCCACCTTACCTGGCGGTGCACACACAGGCCCGTCCATCCTGGACCGGTCAGTGGGAACCTTGGTGCATTGTAGATTCCCGGACCTTTTTTTTTTTTGGCTTTGGAGCCAACAGACCAGGGTTCAAATTTGGAACTTCCAGTTCTTACCCATGTGATCTTGGGCAACTTGCATTACCTTTCATAGTCTTTGTTGACTGATGTCCACCACGGAAATGTTGATATCTATCTTGGAGGGTTGAGGTGAGGGTTAAAGGATCCAGGGTGCAGTGGCTGAGGAACTAGCCTACTTCCTGCCATGGAGTTGACCCTACGTCAATTTGAGATCACATTCACTCTTGTTCCAGACAGAGGTGCGGACGAGGCAGTGGGGTGGGAGGACTGTGGATTCAGAAAAGAGTTTAGGAGAACTCCTTCCACCTTCCCCAGGTGGGAGGGGGGAGGGGTTTCACTATGACTTCCCTTTAAGGCTTTTGTTCCAACCTGTGGTTTATAGGCTCCCTTGGACTTAGGACTTAGTAAAGAACCAGATCCTGCCTGCCCTAAACTCCCAAAGGTGGGGCTGGCAGGGCCTGGTGGCTCTAAGTGCAGGGGTGTCCACAGAGATCCAGATTAGAGACACTATGGTCAGATGGCTGGTCTCCATAGATCTGCCTGGTAAAGAGTGATAAGGAATAAAATTATTTTTCTTCCGTTTTTTTCTCTGCCCTTGCTGTGATTCTCAATTTGCATTTTACAACCCCTGCATATACAGTATGCCGTTGGAGAAAGAGATCTGGGGGGGAATCAGGAAACCTGTGTCCTCACCTTTCCTGAGGACCTGGCTCCCTCTGCGGCCTTAGACCCTCCTCCCCAAGTGGGCTTCAGGGACTCCATCAACAACCCAAAGTGATGGTCTCTAACAGCTGTGACGTTCCCAGATTTTGAATCTGAGCCGGGGAGAAGTTCTGCATTATTGTCTTCACAGCCCTGGCAGGGCCACAGTCTCCTCTTTAGGGCAGGATTGAGAGCCAAGGCCACACAGTTTGCAATTGCAGAGGGATGGGCCCTGAATGTGGGTGCACAGCCTCATTGTATCCCCCTGAAGGGCTTTGTGAGTGCCTCTAAATGGGACCCAAAGCAGTTTGCATGTTTATTTTCAAATCTCTTTGGGCTTGCTCTTCTGGGTGGTGCTGGTTTTAATTCTTCTCCTTCTCTGGCCCTTTCATACAGGAGGTGGATGACAAAGCTTGGTCACAAATGTGTTTGCCCAAGTGCAGATAAGATCAGTCTTGGCAGATCTGCTGAGCCCCAGCTCCCAGACACAAGTGGAACATAGTAAACAGGTACCTGGTTGGTGGGAGGGAGATAAATAGGGAGGATTAAATCTGAACAAAGGCAGGAACATCTGGGACATACAAAAGCTTGTTTAGAGAATTGGTTGGGAGAAAAAGAATGAAGAAGAAAACAGCCCACTTTGCTCTACCTGGCTCCTCCACTGAGCTTCAGGAACACAATGCACCTAGGGGAGGCCTCTTGAGAGGGGTGGATGAGACTGCAGCAGAGCAGAATCTGTGCTCCTGGGGAATCCCAGGCGGCAAAGCTCTGGCTGCCCCCTCCTCCCAAGCTGTCCCTGTGGCAGAAGCCAAGGAACACCCAGGCCCCCAACCCCTCATGGCCATCCTCATTGTCCCTCCCCAAGATTTACTTCACCTTCCACTGGGGCTCTCTTATGTCTTCTCTCTTACAAAGCCTCCTTGAGCTGCCCAGAGATAAGCAGGCAGCCTCTGCTATTCCCTGCATTGTGTCTAGGTCGATTCCCCCTGGACTTGCTTGTCTGATGGAGCATGAGCTCTGTTTCAGCTCCTGGTTAACTGAGTGGACCCGGGGAAAGAAAAAGGTATCTTACACAAGTCTCTACTAATGTACTTCTCTGCGGCCAAGGTGCTTCTCCTGCCCAACCACCACTTCTTCCCAGTAAGATTCTTTTCACTGTCCTCTTACTATCCGTCCCATTTCTCTAATCTATTCTCAATGCTGAGGCCAGACAGATCCTAAAAAAGGCATAATGTGACTATGTTTGGCCCCAATAAAAACTCTTCATGGGAGGGAAGCACTTCCAGAAAGCAGAGTGAGTACCTTCAAAAATATGCTCTTCCCTAAAAGCAATGAGAACCCTGGAAAAGTTATCAAAATCAATATTTTCAGAACTCTGGAAATTAATCAAAGGCTTGAAACAATCCAAAGAATGTTTATTCAAGGAAAGTGGCTTAATTTCAGCAAGAACAATGAGCTCTGTTAACATTTTAACTTGTCTCATTCCCATTCCTCCTTCCCCAGCTCTGAACCAGCAGCATCACAATCACACTAGCTGTGAAAAACAGCAGCCTAGCAGCCACTGGATGGGGAAGTTGGAATTTGGAGCTTCCCAAATTCTCCATCCTGAGAGAATTGTCACCATTTGACTTGCACAGCAGCTCTGTGGAAAAGCCTCATTTACAGGGCTTGCCTTTAGTTGATCTCAGAGTTTGTTCAGATACTTTGTTTGAGATACTTGATCTGCAGAGCATTTGCCAAAAATAATCATAGGCAATTGTTTAAAATCACATTTACCTCAGGTGGTAATACCTATTGAGAAAATAAGAGGCTAGTCAAAAAACTTAAATCTGGTGAATGAGATATCCATAGGGAGTTTTGAAAAGCTCTGACATATTTCTGGGGATTTAGAAGACCACACACATGTGCAGGATTGTGTGCATCCCCCTCAAAAGATTTGTGAAATCCCCAGTCTCTCACCTCTGGATGACCTTGGGACTCTGCACAAACAGGAAATGAAGTATTCAGGTAGAGCCCAGAGGGTGTGCACCAGCACACACGGAGCACCTCATAAAAAGATGGGAGACGTTAGTTGAAAGCATTTAAGAAAAGCTGGGTTCAATCATTAGATAATCACTCAGCTAACTGAGCAGAGACCTCAGTGGCTGAACACAACAAAGAATACAGCTTCTACAGAATTAGTTCAGAAAAATCACTATATACAGTAACAGCAACAATAATAAACAGCAACAATGGCAAATCCTGGGATGGGAGGAAATTTGATTTCCAGATTTGTCATGTTATATTATTTAAAATGTTTGGTTTTGAACAAAAATTATGAGACATGAAAAAAAAAGAAAAGAACAACCCAGAAAATATCATCCAGCCACAGGAAAAATGCAGTCAATAAAAATTCTCCGAGGACGTCCCGATGTTGGACTTACTAGACGAAGACTTTAAATCATTGATTATAAAACATTCAAAGAACTAAGGGAAAAACTTCCAAAGAATTAAGTGAAAGTATGAGAAGAAAGTGTCATCAAATAGAGAATATCAATAAAGAGATAGAGATCATTAAAAAAAAGAAAAAAAGAAAATCTGGCGTTGAAAAGTACAATGCATGAAATAAAAAATTCACTAGACACACTCAACAGCATATTTGAACTGGCAGATAAGTTAATTGAGATTATCGGTCTAAGGAACAGAAAGGAAAATAAAGGAAAAATGAACAGATCCACAGAGATCCATGGGATACCATTAAGCATACCAACACATACATAATGAGAGTCCCAGAAGGAGAAAGAGGCAGAAAGAATATGTGAATAAATAATGTCCTAAAACTTCTCCAAAGTTGATGAAAAAGATTAATCTACACATCCAACAAGTTCAACAAATTTCAAGTAGAATAAATTCCAAGATATCTACACCTGCACACATCACAGTCAAATGGTCAAAAGTCAAAAACAAAGAAAGAATCCTGAAATCAGCAAGAGAAAAATGACTCATCACATACAAGTGATCCTCAATAAGATTGAGTGGACATCTCATCAAAAACTGTGGAGGCCAGAAAGCATTGGGATGATATATTCAAGATGTCCAAAGAAAAAAGGTCAACCAAGATATTCCAACAAAACTGTGCTTCCAAAATGAAGGAAATATGACCACATTCCCAGATAAACAAAAACAGAATTTATTGGTAAACAACCTTCCCTACAAGAAATGTTAATTGGAGTCTTTCAGGCTGAAATGAAAGGATACTATACACTAACTAGAGTCCACACAAAGAAATAAAGAGCAAAGGTAAAAATAGCTACATCAGTTAATATAAAAATTATATGAGGATGGCTGGTTTGCTCAGTGGTTAGAACGCAGTGCTAACACCAAGGTCGCTTGTTCTAGTCCCACATGGACCAGTGAGAAAAAATGGCTTGAGCTTGAAGCTGAGCCACCGGTGGGTGGCTGGTTGGCTCAGTTGGTTAGACCACAGTGCTCATAACACCAAGGTCGCAGATTCAATTCCCACATGGGACAGTGAGCTGTGCCCTCCACAACTAGATTGAAAACAACAACTTGATATGGAGCTGATGGGTCCTGGAAAAACACACTCTTCCCCAACATTCCCCAATTAAAAAAAAATTATACGAATACAGTTTTGTTTGTAATGCTTTTGTTCTGCTATCTAATTTAAAACACAACCACATAAAACAATAATTATAAAACTGTGTTGATGAACTTATAATATATAAAGGTCTAATTTGTATGACAGTAAAACAAAGGAAGAGGGAACAGAGATATAGTGGAACAAAGTTTTTGCCTATTATTGAAATTAAGTTGGTATTAATCCAAACTAAATTGTTTTAGGATATTCACTGTAATTCCAGGGCAACCACTAAGAAAATAACTTAAAAATATGATGAAAGAAAAAATAGGGAATTAAAATAGTACACAAGAAAATATCTATTGGGGCGGCCGGATGGCTCAGTTGTTAGCGCGCGAGCTCTCAACAAGATTGCTGGTTCAATTCCCACATGGGATGGGGGCTGCACCCCCTGCAACTAAAGATTGAAAACGGCAACTGGATTTGGAGCTGAGCTGCGCCCTCCACAACTAGATTGAAGGACAACGACTTGGAGCTGATGGGCCCTGGAGAAGCACACTGTTCCCCAATATTCCCCAATAATAATAAAAAATAAATAAAACAAACAAAAAACAAAAAAAGAAAATATCTATTAACATAAATAAAACATAGAGAGTCAAAAAAACATAAGACATATAGAAACCAAGTAGCAAATGCCAGCTGGAAATCCCACCTTATCAGAAATTACATTAAATGTGAATGGACTAAACACTCCAATAGAAGAATGAGATTGGCAAAATGAATAAAAAAATATGACTCAAGTATATGCTATCTACAAGAGACACAATTTAGATTCAAAGACATAAATAGGGTGAAAGTAAAAGGATGGCAAAAGATACACTATACTAGCATTAACAAAACAAAACCTGGAGAAGCTATATTAGTATCAAACAAGTAGATTTTAAGACAAAAATTGTTGCTAGAGAAGAGAAAAACATTTTGTAATGATCTAAGACATAATTATAAATATACATGCACCTAACAAAGTGCCAAAACACATGAACCAAACCTGATAGAACCGAAGGGGGAAACAGACAATTAAACAATAATAGTTGAAGACTTTAATACCCCCCCTTTCAATGATGGACAGCACAACTAGGCAGAAGATCAACAAGAAAACAGAAGACTTGACCCGTATCATAAAGCAGACATCTGTAGAACACTTCGCCAGTAACAGCAGAATATACATTTTTCTTGGGCACATGGAACATTCTCCAGGATAGACCCCATGTTAGGCTATAAAACAAGCCTCCGTAAGTTTAATATGATTGAAATCATGCAAAGAACATTGTCTGACCACAATGGAATGACATTAGAAATCAGTAACAGAAGGAAATGTGAGACATTCACACATATGGGGATGTTAAACAACACATTCCTAAATATCAAAGAAAATCACAAGAGGAATTAGAAAATACTTTGAGATGAATGAAAACAAAACAAAACAAAAAAAATGACATACTAATACTTATGGGACGCAGCTAAAGCAGAGAAATTTATAGCATTAGCACTTATATTAAACCAGTGATAGATGTTAAACTGATAACAGAAGCTTCCACCTTAAGAAACTAGTAAAAGGAGAGCAAAGTAAATCTAAAGCAAGCAGAAAGAAGAAATTCATAAAGATTTGTGCATAAATAAATGAAGCAGAGAATAGAAAACCAATAGAGAAATTTAACGAAATCAAAAGTTTGTTCTTTTTAAAAATCAACAAAGTTGACAAACCTTTAGGTAAACTGGCTCAGAACATAAGAGGGAAGATTCAAATTTTTATCATCAGTAATTAAAGAGGAGACATCACTTCAGACCTTAGAGAAATAAAAAGGATTATGTAGTAATATGATGAACAACTGTATATCACAAAATTAGATAAGCTAGATGAAATTAACAAATTCCTAGACAGATACAAACTACTGAAACTGACTTAAGAAATGGAAAATCTGAATAAACCTATTACAAGTAAAGAGATCAAAGTGGTTAACAATAGCAACACTTTCAACAAAGAAAAGCCCAGGTCCATGTGGCTTTACTGGTAAATTCTATCTAATATTTAAAGAAAACCCAATATAAATCTTTCTGAGAAATAGAAGAGGAGGAAACACCTTCCAACTCATTCAATTAAGTCCGTATAATATTTAACCCTTAAGGCTTTCTGGCTCAGATGACGTAATGCATATGCAATAACATTCAGAAGAACTGAATGGTGACTTAAGGGACTTTTCTATCCTTCAATTTATACATGAGGATATTGAGAAATGAAGAGGGGCCCAAGGACGCACAGCAAATTGGTGGCAAAGCCTGTACAAGACTAAAATCTAGGCAATCGGAACACCAAAACCAGGCAAAGACACCTCAAGGAAACTAGACCCAAATCCCTTATGAATATAGGCACCAACTTCTCAACAAAATACTAGCAAAATAGATCAAGCAACAGATAAACGTGATTATACACCATGACTAAGTGGGATTTATTCCAGGAATGCAAAGTTGTTTTAATATCTGAAAATCAATTAATATAATGTACCATATTAATAGAGTAAAAAACAAAAGACTACACGATCATCTCAATAGATGGTGAAAAGTATGTGACAAAATCCAATTCCCTTTCAAGACAAAAGCATTCAATAGAAAAGGAATAGAAGGGATCTTCCTCAACTTGATAAAGTTCATCTATGAAAAACCCACAGCTGACATAATGGTGAAAGAATGATGACTTTCCCTGTAAGAGTAGGAATAAAACAATGATGTCCGCTCTCACTACTTCTGTTGAACATTGTAATGGAGGTTCTAGCCAGGGCAAATAGGCAAGTAGAAGGAAAAAAAGACATCCAGATTAAAAAGAAAGACGTAAAACTATCTCTATTTTCAGATGATATGAAAATACTAAGGAATACAGAAAATGTGTATAGAAAATACCAAAGAACACACACACACACACACACACACACACACACACACTATTAGAATGGGTCCAGCATGGTTTCAGAATATAAGAACAACATACAAAAAGCAATTACATTTTTACACACTATCAATAAACAATCCAAAATTAAGATTAAGAAAAAATTCAATTTATAAGAGCATAAAAGTACTCAAGAATAAATTGAACAAAAGTACAAAACTTGTACATCAAAAGCTACAGTTGAAAAATATTGTTTAAAAGTTAAGCATCTAAATAAACGGAAAGACCTCCCTGTTCATGATCAGAAGACTTAAGAGTGTTAAAATTGCAATATTCAAATTAATCTACAGATTAAATGTAATCCATACCAGAATCTAAGTGGACTTCTTCGTGGAAATTGATAAGCTGAGTTTAAATTTCATAGGGAATTACAAGGGACTCATAATGGTCAAAATTATCTTAAAAAAACAAGAACAAAGTAGGAGTACTCACAATTCCTGATTTCAAAACTTACTACAAAGCAACAGTACTCAACACATTGGTACTGGCATAAGTATAGATGTGTTGGTCAATGGAACAGAATTGAGCCCAAAAATAAACCCATATATCAATGGCCAATTGATTTTTGACAAGGATGTCAAGACAATTCAATAGGGGAAAGAGTAGTCTTTTCAATAAATGGTGCTGGATATTGGACAGCTATATGCAAAATAATGAAGTTGGATCAATCATACACATAAATTAACTAAAAGCTGATCAAAGACCTAAATGTAAGAGCTAAAACTATAAAACTCCTAGAAGAAAACTAGAGAAAATCTTCAAGACTTTGGATTTACAGTGGTTTCTTAGATCTGACACCAAAAACACAAGTGATGAAACATAATAAAAAATAGGTAAATTGAATTTCATCAAAATTATTATTAAAAATTTTAAATTAATTTTTATTAAACATGTTGGGGGAACATTGGTTAGTAAAATTATATAGGTTTCAAGTGTACAATTCTGTAATACATCATCTATATATTGCCTTGTGTGTTCACCACCCAGAGTCAGTTCTCCTTCCATCACCACATATTTGACCCTCTCTACCCTCTTCTATCAGCCCCAAATCCCTTATGTAACCACTAAACTATTGTCTCTGTCTTTGAGTTTTTATTTGTTTGTCTTGTTCGTTTGTTGCTTTCAGTTTTATATTTCACATATGAGTGAAGTCACATGGTTCTCGAGTATTTCTATCTCACTTATTTTGCTTAGCATGACAATAGATCCAGCCATATTATTGCAAATGGCAGTATTTCATCTTTTCTCATGGCTGAGTAATATTCCATTATATATATGTATCACATCTTTATCCAATCTATCAAAGGACACTTTGGTTGTTTCCATGTCTTGGCCACCATGAATAACGCTGCAACGAACACATGGTGTACATGTATCTTTACTGATAAATGTTTTCAGATTTTTTTGGTTAGATACCCAGAATAGGGATTGCTGGGTTGTATGGTAATTCTATTATTAAGTTTTTGAGGACCCTTCATACTGCTTTCCATAGTGGCTGTATTAATTTACATTCCCACCAGCAGTGTATGAGGGTTCCTTTTTCTCCACAACCACTTTAATGCTGTTATTATTTGTCTTGTTGATTATAAACATTCTAACAGGTGTGAGGTGGTATCTCATTGTAGTTTGGATTTGCATTTCCCTAATAACTAGTGAAGTTGAGCATTTTTTCATATACCTATTGGCCATTTGTTTGTCTTCTTGGGAGAAATGTCTGTTTAGGTCTTCGGCCCATTTTTAAATTAGATTTTTGTTGTTGTTGAGTTGTATGAATTCTTTTATATTTTGGATATTAGCCCCTTATAGGAGGTACTGTTTGCAAATATCTTCTCTCCTTTGGTTGGTTGCCTCTTTGTTTTGTTGATGGTTTCTTTTGCTGTGCAGAAGCTTTCTAGTTTGATATAGTCCCATTCATTTATTTTTTTATTTTACTTCTCTTCGAGGTCAAATTCATAAAATCCTCTCTGAGCCCAAGGCCCATAAGTTTAGTACCTATGCTTTCTTCTATGCAATTTATTGTTTCAGGTCTTATGTTTAGGTCTTTGCTCTGTTATGAGTTAATTTTGGTACATGGTGACAGATAGCAGTCTAGTTTCATTCTTTTGCACATGGCTTTCCAATTTCCCCAGCACCATTTATTGAAGAGGCTGTCTTTTCTCCATGGTATGTTTTTGGCTTCTTTGTCGAAAATCATCAAAATTAAAACTTTTGTACTTCAAAGGACACCATAGAGAAAGTGAAAATACAACCTACATAATGGGAGAAAATATATGCAAAGTATATATCTGATAAAGGACTTGTATCCAAAATATGCAAAGAACTCTTAAAGCTCAGTAATGAAAAGACAAATAACTCAATTTAACAATGGGCACACAATTTGAATAGACATAATCTCCAAAGAAGATATGCAAATGGCCAATAAGCACATGAAAAGACACTCAATATCATTAGTATCTTTTAGGAACTTTACATTTTAATTCATTCTCACAATTATCTCAAGAGGTGGCTTTCATTTTCTCCATACAATAAGTCATGCTTTAAACTCAAGTCTGTCTGGCCCCTGCCTTTTCAAGTAGTACACTGGACTGGGTCAGGTCATTCTCCTGTTCAGAGAACTTCCATATGTCTATTTCCCAGAGATAAAACCCAAAGCTTTTTCCTGCCATTCAAGGCCCTGTATGAGCTGGGCCCAACCTGGATTTCCAACTATACCAGCCAGCTGTTCATGTTTTCCTGTGTTCCTCTGAATTTTCATTTGGCTTTTTCACCTTATGTAGAAAAGTTCTCCCTCTGTTAGTAGGAATGGTCCTTGAAGTATGTCTGTTGTGGGCTTGCCTTGAGTACAAATAGAATAGCTCCCTTTTGCTCTGTGATGGAAGATATTCGGCAAATCTAGAACATGCTTCTTGGATGGAAGGGGCAGAGGATCAGGAAAGGAGGGAAAGCAGGACATTCGTGAAAATTAAGCCCAACACTTATTTCTGGGAATTATTGGGATGCCTATATAATTTATGATCCAAGCCAAAACACTTTTGAGAGTAAAAAGGGAGTTATTAATAATTATACTGGGGCAACAGGCAAGAACTGAGGCTCTCCTAGGAAACCAGGGTGTGTGGTCACCCTGGTAATTACCTCGCTTATGAATCCCACTTTCCCAAGAGAGAAGTCAGAACTCACTTTCCTAGAGTCCATGCTAGCTGCCAGGTAGGCGTGTGACCTGGGCTCCTGCTATCAGGGGTATTCATGAGAGGCTTCTGTTCAGAAGAGCACACCTGGAGGAAGGTGACGCCATGTTAACCAGGGGTTGGATGGTAGTGGAGGGCCATCGAGCTTTTAGAGGCAGCAGTGACAGACATCCTGGAGACGGCATTCCATGCTCCAGGTCTATCAAACAAGCTTAAGTGGCTGTACCCTGGACAGCTGGACTATCTCTGCAAGTGAGCCAGCCATATGACTCAAGTGCCGTTTCTGGCAGCATAGAGGACCAGCTCTCTGGCCTTCTCTGAAATTCTACGAACTGTCTAATAACTTCTGATTCATTTATTTTTGTCTTACAACCAGTTTGAGTAGCTTGTGGGTTCTGACTCATGCAACAGGGAAATGTGTAGGTTTTTGTTGTTGTTGGTTTGTTTGAAGTGCATGAGTGTGTGTGTGAGAGAGAGAGACGGAAGCACATTTTTCAAAGCCTAGAAGGTGGCAGCCTGAAGGCTGTCAGGAACAGAGTTAAAAGCAGATTTGTTCACAGCCCTGGGCATTCCTGCAGGGGCTTCTGCAGATGCTCAGGCAGCTGAGCTGAGCATGGCTTCCCTGAGACCAGCAGTTTGCTTTTACAGGAAGAGCAAGTGACAGGGGCTCACAGAGCCTGTGATTTCACAAAACTCACCTTCTATCCCGCTTTCCTGTCTCCAGCCTGTTCCTACATCTTTTTTTCTGAACTTGCTTCTTTGAGAACTTTCTGTCGGTCCATGATGGAAGCTTCCTTGAAGGCAAGGTCTGTGGAGGGACCCTGGCCCAGCCCATGTGTGCAGTCACCTTTGCCTAGAGACCTCCAACCCTGCAGAAAACTGATAGAGACCTCCTGGTCTCAGTGCCCAGGGCAGCCATCCCCAGCCTCCATGTCATTTGGCCCTTGCCACACCCTTCAAACCCTGATTCAAATTCCTCCTTTGGCCTCTTACTTGCTAACCCAGCTCAGTGACCTCCTGACCTGCTGCCACCCCAGCCTTCCATAGTTCCCATTGTCTTGCCCACTTATTTAACAATTAGCCACAGCGCCTTGTTTAGAATTGTATACTATCTCTTCCTATAAAATGATCCAATGTGCCATATGATTCTGGTTGTTTTCCCTGACTAGATGGCAAGCTCTTTGAGGGAAGAGAAGAAGACTTATACTCTTTATTTCCTCTCCTCATTTTCCTTCGTAGCATTAACTGAAGGTCTTCCTTCTAGGAGATGTTCAAATATATTCATTGGAAAAACAAGCCAGGCCGATATGAAGTAGAAAAAACAAAAAGTGAGAAGAGCTTCTAAATTGTTTGTTTTGGTTTTCTCTGCTTTCAAGTACTCAGAGGTCCACTGTTTACGTATCGCGTTCAGGCCAGTTTCTGTGTGTGTACGTATGGAGAAGGCTCATTCTCCTATGAAGTCACAAGCCACCAGTTCCGGAATGTGGCCAAGGGGGGCCTGCTGCCCCCTCCCCTCTGCTGAGGACCTCCGTTCTTTGGCACATGCATGGGTCTTGGCCGTGTCTTCTGTGTCACGCTCCAAAGCCAGCCTCCCTGGGTTTCATTCTCAGCTCTTCCGCTTTTAGCTGTTATACTTTAGGTAAGTGATTTCATCTCTCCGTGCCTCAGTTTCGCCATGTATAAAATAGAGCTGATACTATCTACCTTATAGGATTGTTATGAGGATTCAATGAGCTATGATATGTGAAAGGCTTTGAGGGTACTTATAAAAGTGCTGGTATGATAATTATTGAAAAATGATAATATTATTAGAAAAAGCAAAACTTTGTGTGCAGAACAAGTATCAAATAGAAAGATCACATAGTAATGCAGAAAGGTTTACAAAATTCTCCAGCATGTGCATATACCAATGCAAACCTCCGAGAGGCGAGAAAACTGAAGCCTAGTGAGGGAGGCATGGAGGGAAATTTGCTTTCCTCGCATTGAAGCCTGTACTGGATGACCTTCCGAAACTCAGTGTCTTGCCCCTCCCATTGTGCACCAGCCAGATCCATATTCAACCTAAAACAAGTGTTTTTTGTCCTAAGTCACATTGGACATCCCAGGAGAAAGTAGCTGTATTTTTTCTTGGTCCAGTTCTTTGGTCTCTCCTCCATCTTGCCGTCGCTCTTTTCTGTGGATTCTACCCTCCACTCCCTGTGCTTTATTTTTGCCAGAGAGAACTTACTTCTGACTTCAGGCCCATGGCAGACATTGTTAGTGCCAAGACACAGTCACATATTCAGCCCTCCTTTCCTCCAGAGCACACAGAAGACCACGCTTCCTAGCTTCTTTGTGGTTACATGGAGACGTGGCTCCTTCTAGTCAATGGGATGTGAGAAGAGGTGACAAAGTGCAGAGGAGCATGTGTGGTATCTGATGCACTCTCTTCCGCTGCCTGCTGCAGTGACCAAAAAGACCAGGTTCCAGAGGAGCCACTGGCTCCTTTGTCAGCCTGTGTTCCTGAGGGCCTGTGAGGAGCAGCGACACCAGGCTTACCCACAATGAGCATGCGACCAAGAAATAAAGCATTGTTTATGACACCTAGGCAGCTGGAGGGTTAATTTGGGGCTGTGGTGGAACCCACACTGTCCTGACTGATACAAAGACCTTCGGCAGACGCTCCTCTAGGAATTCACAGACAAAAACATCCTCCTTGCCCCGGTCATGGCCACTCCCTGTGGTACCAGCAGCATCTACCATCTGCAATAGGAACTAAAGCCAGGGCTCACTGCTGGCTACTTCATTCCTACTGAACCAGGGGTTATATTTGCTCTGTTATTACCTTGCTCCCCTACAATCCATTCTCTACTCAGCAGCCAAAGTGATCTTGCGAAAACACACAAAATCGAGTCAGATCATGTCACTCTCTTGCTTAATGGCAGTCTATTCACTCTCCCCCAAAGGCTTGATGCTCATAATCAATGCAGATTCCTTGCTGCGGCTTAAAGACCCCCGCTACCCCCCATCTCCCATCCTGCTTCTCTGATCTGTCTCCTGCAGTCCTGCAGCCAAAGTTGTTCCTCCTTTAGAGTCTTCTCACCTGGCTGTTCCCTCTGGCTGGCTTGCTCTTCCTTCTTCTTAGTAGTCAGGTTTCAGCCTAAATGTCACGTCAGAGGGGCCTTCCCTGACTATTGTCGCTAAAATGCCCCCCCACACACACTTGCTGTCTTGTTGCACCACTCTGTTTAATGCCTTTCTAGCACTGATCACTGTCTCAAAAACGCATTTTTGCTTAATTATTTATTTACCCATTTCTTCTCTTTCTTCCCCACTAGAACATAAGCTCAAAGAGGGCATGGACCTTCTGTGTCTTGTTCACCATCATATTCCCAGTGGCCAGCCCAGTACCTGACTCACACTGGTTGCTCCATGAATATTTCTCCAATGAATGGATGAATAAATGCACGAATCACTAGCAGTATTACTGCTGATAACCCCTTCCTCTGTGAAGCTACCTGCCATTGAACTTGACCTCTTTAGTGAAACAGCTAGTTTTTCTTTAGCAACTTGACCTCATCTGGGGGTGATGATGGTAGCATACTTCCTGGAGGAGGTGACATTTCAGCTGAAGGATGAGGAAGGGGTTTCCGGGTAAAGAGGGAGGAAAAAGAAAACTCAGGGGACATCTGTGAGGGTCAGAGGTGGGAGAGAGAACATGACCTTCAGAGGAATGAGGAGAAGCTCCTTGTGGCCAGAGTGGGGATTCTTGAGAAATGGTGCAGGATCTTGTCCCCACCTTCAGGAGTTTGGAAATCATCTTAAGGACAAAAGGAGCTACTGAAGGTTGTTAAACAGGTTGATAACAAGGCTGGTATTGGAATTCAGGTATCCTTTCCCCAGTTAGCTCTTTTCCCTGCATGAGTTGCCTTCAAATTTTCAACAAAAATGGAATTTTGGTTTTGCAAGACACAGCTAAAGCGATTCAACACAAGAGTGGCAAGTCACTCGTTTCACAATGGTCTCAAAGGAAATACAATTTCTTTGCTTATTTTTCCCTATGACTGTAGGGCTGTTTGTACCTTCCCAGTCCAAGGTGACACTGCCAGTGCTGAGAAAGTGCAGTGACATTGAGAGGAAGATTGAGGGGCACTCTGGCTGCCTCTGAAGGATTGTTTGGGGAGAGACGGTGAACAGCCATTCTCCGTGCCTGCTCAAAGCTGGGAGGAGGGACATAGGCCAAAAGACAGGTGAAATATCCTCTGCCTTTGGCCACAGACTTGCCAGGGCCTCTTCCTGTGGGCTCAAGGGGAAGTGGAAGCCTGAGAAGGCAGGCCCTGGAGCGCTAGTCCACCATCAAAGGCCCTGAGTCCAACACCATGTAGCAAATTTGAGCTTAGTTCAGGGAATATCAGTATAAAACAGGTGCTTTGGAGTCGGTCTGCCCGATGTTCAAATTCCAGCACAGCCACTACATACTGTGTGACATTAGGCAAGTCGCTTAACTTCTCTGTTCCTCATTTTTCTCACCTATAAAGTGGGAATAATAATAATAACAACAATATTCAGTTCAAAGAGTTGTTGTGCGGTTTAACTGAGAGAACTCTGTAAAGCCCTTGGCCCTTTGCTTTTGTGACCTAGCCGGTGGGGCCAGGCAGGGAGAGTCTAGGGACACAGGCATTCAGCTAGAGCTCAATTCAAGGGCATTAGCATCTTGGCTATGACTGAATCAGTCCATTTGCAACTGGCCCTCTGGGGACCAGGATACAGGTGTCCATTCTGTTCCAAGAGAGGGGACCGGAAAGGGTTTGGTAGGTCTCAGGCTTCAATCGAGTAGGGCAGAGTTTGGGGCAGGCAGGCTCCTGGTCTATTCAAGGAAACTGCGGTACAGATTGAGCAAACGTGGTGGGAAGCGAGGGGAGGCTACACCACATGCTAGGCAAGGAGCCTCTAACTACAGCCATTCATTCATTCATTCATTCATTCATTCATTCATTCATTCATAACAAATTAACTGAGCCCCTGCCACATGCCAGTATCCTGACCAGCACTGGAGAGATGGCAATAAACAAGAGACCACAGTTCCTGCCCTTGGGAGCTTCCACTCTAGCGGAGAAGAGTGAATTGCAATTATATGAGGTGACAGCCGTGCCAAGGGAAGTAAAAGACTCCATGGAGCACACTGCAGGGGGACCCAGTGGCGTAGGTATGGAAGTCAGGGAAGGCTTTCTGGAGGAAGTGATGTTTTAGTTGAGAGCTGAACAAGGTGTTGCATTCGCTCTAGTTGGTTAAGACGGAAGGAAGGAGAGCATTGCAGGCAGGAGCATAGCAGGTGGACAAGGCATGGCCAGAGAAAACATACTTCTTTGGGAAAGGGCTATGAATCCAGGGAGACCAAGGCTAGAGACGAGGGGGACAAAGCTTGAGGTAGCTGTGCAGGAAGGCCAGACAGGGCCCTGGGAGCCATGTTGAAGAGTTTGGACTTTGTCTGCAAGCAATGGGAGAGTCAAGAACTGACTTTAAAGAGCAAGTGAGTGGCATGAGTGGGGACACGTTCTGTAGGATTGTGCAGTGAGCAGCCAGCACAACAGTCTGCAGTGGTGCTGCCTGAGCGGCCCAGTGGGGCTGAGGTTCTGAGTGTCCTTCCTGCCTGGGTCATGGTGTGCTCAGGGTGTGGGCATGGTTGGAAGGGCAGTGAGGGGCTCCTTGGACCCTCTGAGAAGAGAAGCTGACAGCCACACAAGGCAGGGGAAGGTCCTTATGTGCCCTTCTGAAGAAGAACTGGAAGACCCTTTCCAGGAGGCAGTCACTGCAGGGCTGGGGGTGGGTAAGAGTGGCAGGGAGGATGGGGGTGGGGGGTGGGGGGAAAGCCAGCTTCCTGGAGCCCCTCCTCAGTCACACAATGGCGCTCATGGAAGTTACTATGACACTTGAGGCGATTGACTTCTGGGATCAAGACATTTCTTAGTTTGAAACCCAGTTTTAAAAAAAAAATCAATGTTTCACATTCAGCGGTGTTTGGTTAAAAAAAGAAAAATAGCTGCAGCTTGTGCTTTAACGGCAGAAAGGAGTGAGCCCCATCAATTACAGTGGAGAAAACAGCAGTGTCCTGCGGTGGTTTTGTTCCTTCTACTCCAAAAATATTAAGTCATTTAGCCCTACAAGCCATCCACTTGGCGAGCGGCAATGTCTTTATTTGAAAAGCATGGGCTCCAGAGGCTGTGAGCCAGCGTGCTTTCTCCCAAACCAGGGATGTCAGGGAGCCCAGGCCTCTGCTTCCTGATCACGGGCAGAGGCTCTGAGGGAATCTGGAGTCATCTCACAAGGCCTGACCTCTGTGCCCACCCCCTCAGGACATTGACCCCAAGCCCTGAGACCCACAGCATTTGGTATTGACTTCAAGTCATGACAAGCACCTCCACCCCTTCCCTCAGCCCAGGTTCGCCTGGGCTTACACCGTGTTCTCAACCCTGGGGCCCTGGAACCAACCCAGGCCGTTAGAAACGCCAACGATCGGGCCATACTCCAGACCAACTAAATTAGAATCTCTAAGGGTAGGACCCCTGCATCAGTATTTCTTTGACCCCTTTCAGTTGAGTCCCATATGCAGCCAGTGTCAAGAACCAGACAATGTCGAACTCTCACAGGAGGTCTATTCTGAGTCGAGGTCCACCTTTCACGTGGTCCAGTTGTTCCCTCTCGCAAGCCTTGTTTGCCCTGGTGAAGCTGGGAATATGAGGTGAGGACGTCAGACAGGGAGATGTGTGGTTATACAGGATGGGTCTCATTGGGGGCCATACTTTGACAGGGATACCAGGGTTCAAACCTACAGGGTCAGATACCCAATATGCCTTCAGGGAATGAGACACAAGGAACCAAATCAAACTGCCTAGACTCACAGAAGCCTGATGTACAAGCCTGTCACCACTTACTATGGGGGTGGTGGTGGTGGAGAGACTATTTATTTCTATGATTAGAACCCTTATGTTCACCATTCAGAGAAACTTCTTCATGGTAAAAATAATCTGCCATATATTTCCTTCCTATCCTTATTTTTCCCACATGCATTTTTCTTTTTAACAAACTGCAGTCAAACAATGTTTGCAATTTATTCAATCTTCAGTGATTCCCTGTGTAACTATATACTATTCATAATTATTGTACCATAGTTCCATCAAGGAATTATACCATAGTTTACTTAGCCATTGAGTTTTTAGAGATTTTACTGTTTTCATATTTTAGATGTGACATGCATATCATTATTTCCACGGAAGCACCCATTTCTTAGGCCTGCTCTCCAGAGGCGGGACTCCTGGCAGAGAATTGATTGCCTCTGGGACAGCCAAGCATCTTGATTCTTCTCCCACCACTGTGCATTGTGTGTGTGAGATATATTTGATCAGTAATTTCCTAACGTCCCAGAAGTGTTTCTGAAGGGGATGGGGAAAGCTCTCTGGTTAAAGTTAAAATACAAAGTTGGGTTAAACAAAGTTACAGTCAGTTTCTGTATATCAGGACCTCGGTGAACATTCAAAGTTGAGTCAGCGTTAAGGTGAGAACTCCTTCACAGCAGGGCAGCTCTGATCCTTTCTTATGCTAACGTGCAGCCTTAGTGCCTGGCATTTCCAAAGCCAGCTTGACCCTGGAGGTCTTTTTAGTGGAACCTCTTAATGGGCCCAGTTTTCTAGGGGAGGCATTTTGGGAAAGCCAGACTAGGGGATCTGGAAGACTCCTTTATGCTCTGAAGTTCTGAGGCTTTTGATCCAATTAATAAATCCACCTTCTTCCACTCTCTCCTAACTCCAGGGCTCATGCTGCCAGTCGATTTCCCCCTGACACTGTCCTAGGCCAGGCTTCATTTTCTCTCACTTGAATTACTCCAACAGTCTCCCACCCGGTCTCTCCCACCTCCTCTCTCTGTTCTCTGCTCCACTCCCCACTGCTTGGCAGACCCATCTCTTCAAATTCCGCTTGATCGTGTTACTCACCTGCTTAAGGGATCATGTTTTATCTCCCCACTCATCTTTCCTAACCTACCTTCTCTAAGATGGTCTGCCCCATTCCCAGCATGCACTTGGTCAACACATGAGCCTGCATGCTGTGCCAGGACCTCCATCCTAAGGAGACCTGACCTTTGGCTGCCCAGTGAAATCTTGGAGATGAGTGGGAGGTAGGGAGGAAGCAATGGGGAAACAGAGCAAGCGCAGTGCAGTCTCCCCCCTCCATGCTTTCTTAAATTGGGTACAATCAAGAGAAGCAGATTGCCTCTGGTGGAGTGACCAGTGCCCCGAGCCCATGCTCCCCCATCTCCATGGCAACCAGTGTGTGATGCCTAAATGCTGGAGTTGGCTTCAAGGAAGCCCCTTGAGGGGAGCTCACCCCTTTTGTCCTGGAACCTGAGCCCTGAGGGCTCCTAGGCCTTGACTCTGGCACTTACACGTCCCTCCTTTTTGCCCTCTCTCCTTCCTTTCTTCCTACATTTATCCATCAACACATAATTTTTGAGTCACTCCAAGTGTGGTTCTTTGACTTGAAGATCAGAAAATGGTATAGGCCTGGTCTCTGGATTTCAGCTGGGCATTTATCAAAGGCTCCTGTGACACATGTAGAACAGAGCAGTAATAATGGAGCCATTTATTGCATCCCTACCATGTTGCAGGTCTCTTTCACATATATTATTTTACTTACCCATAAAATGTCAGAGCCTCAAGGGGCCTTAGGGATTATCACTCCAGCAGTTTTTAAACCTTCTCTTAGCAATGGACTTTTTTTTTCTCCTCAGTGAAACTTTTCTGCAGAAGCTCTATATACAAAGCAGATAAGAGGTACTTCTTTGGTTAAGGTGGGGTTATACAGAGCTCAAATCGTTGCTTCTTGGACTTCCCTTTGTCTTTAGGGGAAGGTAGGACCCTTGAAAAACCATTAGGAAGCCACTGATTTAGCCCCACCTCTCATTTCATGGCGGAGACCTGTGGTTCAGAGAAAGGAAGGCAATTCCAGGGTTACACAGTGAGTTAACTCTGCCCGGACCTGGCCCTGTGTCCCCTGACCCCCAGTGTGTTTCGTGCTTTTCCACCCTGTCTCGGGATATGCGCTTGTGTGGACAGAGCTCTGGCAGCCTCTGTTCGGCTTCAGAGGCAGAAGCCAGGCCTTGTGTTTATGCTGTGACCCAGTCGTGTGTAAGACGGAGAGATGCCTGTTGAGCAGGTGGTGTGGGCAGCCCCTGCAGGTGCTGTCAGGACTGACCAGGTGTGTTGGCATCGGATACCATCACAGGGCTGGTTAGCCCCTTGTGCCATGGAGATCCACACAATGCAAGCTTGCAGCTACTCTGAACATTGCCAGCACCTTCTGGGAGAGGGGCCCCCTTACTTCCCAGCACGCACAGGCTTGATTTATGCACAGATGGGAGATAGGTGCTCTTTGCCCTGGCAGTGGCTGACCCTGGAGGAGCTATTGGCCATTGGGAAGTCCAGAGGCCTAGCACCCTGCCTGGGGGTGGCCCGCACAGCAGGAGCCTCGCCAGCCTGATCTGACACGTTAACCAGGCCTCCTCCAGAGAAACATCAGCTGGCCATGCATGAGGAAGGAGAGTGCTGGGAAGTGTTAGCGTGGGAGGGAGGTGGATCCTTTGCTCATCCTGAGGAAACAGCTTTCTTCTCAGGCTGATCCAAAGGGTGCCCACGCCACTTACGTGGGAGGAGTAAAGGAGAGCCAGAGTGATTCTGCTGCATGGCTGACACTTGTTTGGGTGAAGGAAGATTTGAGACTAGCTATAGAGATGGGGGTGCGTGTGGCTGAAAGGATGGAGCAGGTGACGGATAGAGTGATGGAGAGAGGACAAGAATCGTTCCTTAGTCACTCAACAAACACGAGCTGAGAAGCGTCTGTGTGCCAGGCACAGCAAGGCACTGGGAAGAAAGACATAGATGTCCCCTCAAGGGGCTTCCTTGAAGCTTTCCTTGATCCCCTGGCCAGGTCAAGACCCTTGTTATTTGTTCTTGGGAACCCTGTACTTTTCCTTCACAGCACATGCCACAGTGTGCAATTAGGTATTTGCAATTATTTGTTTTCTTCCTGTGTCTACCTCTAAATTGGCAGCTTTGCTCACTACTGTATCCTCAGGTCAAGTACAGTGTGTGGCACACACTAGATACTCACAAAATATTTATTGGATGAATAAAAAGAGTCGCTTTTGGCAATCACAGTATGGGCTCCCTTCAAAGCCCCAGAATTTACCCTTTGGAATAAAGATGATATACTTCCAGATTAGTCATGGCTCATGGCTGGGCAGGCTCAAGCAAGTGAAGACACTTTTGGCTTAAGGATATAAGGTGCTTCAATGCCATTGGGTGGAGTAGGGCAGCATTGATGGCAGACCTGGTGGGGTAGATGGACAGCTAAGGAGGAGCACGCTATGGGACTTTTCAAATGGAGCCCCTGGCTTCTGCCTCCAGTCAGATCCTTAGTGAGAGATTCAGGGGTTGGAATAGGATATGCACATGTCAGGAAGTCGTGGCAAAGTATTCTGTTCATTTGGGCTTTATCGGAGAGTTGGGGAAACTGAGGTCCCAACCCAGTAGATCACACCCCACTGGCATCCAGATTCCCAGATGTGGGAGGGGCGTAGAATTGGCCTCATAGCCGTCATAGCAGGGAGCAAGAAATCCCCCTGTCCACTGAGGACAGCCATGTGCCCATAGTGTCCACTGTTGTGGCCCAGCTCCAGAAATGTCCCCCTCTAGCTGCACCACAGGTTGAGAGAAGCCCACTGTGCAGGTGGGGGTGGGCGGGGGTGGCGGGGGCGGGGGGAGGAATCCTCCTCAGGTGGCTCTTGTCAGTGACTTCTTAACCCCGGAAGCTCGAGGAAGCATTGAGACAGACACTTTGAGAGGAAGTGTGACACCTGGATATTACACACTGTAATGGAACCAGCCAAGTGGTAAATGTAGCTTTTAAATAGGTTTTGTGTTCCCCATTAACTGCGCTGCCGCTGATTATCCCTGACAGCCAAGGAGAAGGGACTGGTCAGCACTTTCCCCTGACAAGGCCTGCCTGCTCCCCTGGGCTCTGAGAGCTCAGCTACCAATTTGGCCACATGCCAGAAATTGCGTGGACATGCTTGCTGGAAGGAATCTGGTGGGTGGTCTTGGCGCTGGCCTCCTTTTCTCCTTCCACCCCGTTTCCTACCCCTGCACCTCAAGTAGGGTTGACCAGGGATATTTGGAGGTAGGTGTAGGGGAATGTCCTCCCTTTACTGTACAGGTATGGAAAAGGGGCCACAATAATGAAGGAGCTGCTCAGTCTGGAGGTGCCCTGGGAACAGAATCACCTTCTGGAGTTTGAAATACTTGAATGGCCAACTGGTTCTATCTATTTAATGGCCTCCTCTAATGGCACCTTTAGGCTTGGTGCTGGAGACAGGTAGGGAGGTCACACTCAAGAGCCAAGGAGGGCACATGGAGGTCTTCTAAGAGCCTGGGGACCATCCCATCAGGATGCCAGATTTTCTAAAGCAAGGACAGTGACTGAAGCCATGGAAGATTCCAGAAATCTGGTAACTTATCTGCCCTCATGGAGCAGCAAAAGATATTCTAATAAAGGAGCCTGTGGGATTGTCCTTGGGTGGAAAGAGGCAGGAGCCAGGGAGATTGAATCCTGTCTGTCTGGTAGCTATGGTCAAGGTTCACAGGTATGTCGATAGCTCCATAAGATGGAGGAAGCAGAATATGTCTCTGGGCTTGTAGGGAGAAAGAGTTCAGAGAAAGTTGATCAGGGGCAGAGAAGTGACCCCAGTGTTTTGAGGCCAGTGTGTTTAGCCTAGAGGAGTTGGGGAGGGGTGTGTTTCTCAGCCTCCTACTCTCCTTATGTATTCTCTAAGGAGATTTTGTCAGCTGACCATCTCCATCTCCATCTCCATCTCCATCTCCATCTCCATCTCCATCTCCATCTCCATCTCCATCTCCATCTCCATCTCCATCTCCATCTCCATCTCCATCTCCATCTCTATCTCTATATCCTAGTTCATGCCCTGGGTCCAGAGTATTTGACCAAAGAGAAACATCCTCTTCATGTGCCTTTTTCTGGGTGAACTGCTTTTGTTCAGTCCTGAGTTTGAAGAAGTAAAGTTGTAAAGTCATGAAAGTTTGTCATCAGTAGCTCCCACCTCCTTTTGCATCTGTCTCTGTGGGTTGCCTGCCTCTGACTCACAATCCTTTACTCCACTGCTCTCACCATGTCCACTTGCCCCACGCTCAAGAGGAAACCTCTAAGGACTCTTTCAACTCATTTGAGGTCAGCTTCAGGGCTGAGTTTTAACTCTATTCTGTCTGACTCCGTGCCCGTGCTCTTTCTATCACCCCATGTGGTTTTCACGTAAAAATGCTCATCATAGCACGATCTGTGAAATAAAAATTGGATATAACCTAAGTGTTCAACAATTATGAGGATGTTTAGTAAACGATGGTGCATCCATTTGTTAGACCGTTATACAGACATTAAAGCTGATCATTATAGAGAATGTATAGCAACTTGGGGAAAGGTTTATGATAAGACATGAAGTGAATACACAGTGCAAATACTACAATTGCTTCAATTGCAATGATGGGAAATATGTCAGTGTGTCAACAACGGCTGAAACATAACATGAAGAAGTGAAAAATGGCTGCGTTAAGGTGGAGGGGCGAGGGTTTTTTTTTCTTTTAAAATGATTTAATGATTTGCTCCCCTTTTATTCTTTTTGCTTAGTGTTTTCCCCCTCCGAAACAGTTTTTCAGGGTTGGTATAGAGCATACAAAATATAAAATCATCCAAGGTTGCAATTTGAGAAGTTTCCACAATAGGAAACCCCTCAGACTGGTGACGCTGACTTCTTCAAGTTAAAGGGCCCCAGCTGAGACAGAAAACCTATATATTTTGGTTAAGATCATGGGTGTTGCGGTCAGGTAGATATAGATTACAATCCCAGATGTATTACTACTAGTTGTATGACCCTGAGACTGGCCCAGAACAAACACCGTTAACTTTGCAAAAGTGCACAGTCAATGCAACCAGCCAAAGAAGATGAATTTCTCAATGCATTTAGACTCCACAGAATGTCTTGTCAACCCCTCCTCTGTAATCTATCATTGCTGCTAAGCGTCTAAATTTCCCTACTCTTTACCAAAGCAAAAGCTAATGTTTGGGGTGTGGAGGGGAGGACGGGCTTAACTGTGGCTGTCCATGGTCCTGAATCAGCATCGCACACGAGTACATACATGGTTGTTTCTCTGCGAAGTGGATATTCCCCCTGCCTTACCCCATTCCTCCCTGAAACGAGATTTATGCTACCAACTTCCACATGATCTTCATCAGAGGGAGAATGAAAAATATTGGGATTTCTGGAGCTGGGCAAGAAAGGGAATTAGAACAAGTTACATGTCGGGGACAGGGAAAGTAGATGACGTGTCAGCCCTGACTGAGTTATGATCCTGGTTAATGACAGTAAGACATATCATATGTTGGGCAGAAAGTGAAAGTTTTAAGTGATAGAGGTCTTGTAAGCATTGAAATCAGGAGTGAAAACCTATAGGACCAACGGTTGGTGCTGGTGCTCCTTCCCTAATATACAGTTGTCACAGAGTCTTGGTATTTTTTATAAAATGTGAAAAAGTGACTTTGATGATCTGTTACATAGACTGTCTCCAAAACGGTGCTTGATAGCAACAGCAAACAGCAACTCCAATAGGAAGTAACCTGTGCCCACTCTATCTCTGTCTCTGTCATATTTTTTCCCTATTTCTGTCTTTCTTTTGCTCAGGTTCTCTCTCTCTCTCTCTCTCTCTCTCTCTCTCTCTCTCCTCCCTCCCTTCCTTTCCATCCCTCCTCCCCCTCCTCCCTCTTCAATCTATTTTTTCTTGTCAGAAAAACACTATGTAATTTTCTTTAAAAATTAATTCTATTCGACATGATATGTCTAAAATATTCAGGAGGAAAAAAGTTTCCTTCCAAAGTAGCTTGCATTAAAACTGTTTCTTCCAGTATAATTGAGTTAATGAGCACCCTCTTAGAATTTAATGCGAAGCAACTTTTACATTGGTGGTGATCTTCAAAGATGGGTGAATAGATAACTAATAGCATGCTTCCCCTTGGCAACCAAAGTAAACTTTGATCCTGATTGGGCAAAAATAGTCAAGGAAAGGATGCAATTAAGTACAAATAGCCACATTTGTCAGTAGTGTTCTTTGCAGCAATGAGAGGAGAAGAAAGGCAATAATGGAAGGTGGAAGAGGGTAGGGGTGGATTATGAACCTGAAATTAGTTGCAGAAGTTTTCTTTACGGGCTATGAAATTTGATCTGGACCTAACTGGAGAAACTAGAAGGCAGGAGTGACTCCCAATGCTAATAAAACCAGGAGCAAGAAAAATTAGTTTCAGTGTATGTGAATATAGAGGCTGGTCAGTCTGTGAGTTGCTGAGCAGGCCATCAGCTAGAGGTGAGTCCACGCTGCTTATTAGCCCTAAGAGCCGGAGTCCCAGGTAAGAGCCAACATAACCCAGGAAGGCTGCTGACATAAGGACATGTTCAAAGCAAATTTGCAATCCGCACAGTCTTTGAAGCCTGCTGACTCTTTCTACTCAATACCTTTTTAATTTGTCCATTTTCTCCATCCCCAGTGCCTTCACTCAAGCCTTTATCACGTTTCACACAAACCACTGCAATATCTTCCTAACTTGTTCCCACATTTGGCCAGATGAGTTCTACGCATCATTCCAATCCAGCCATGCCATTCCTTGCTTAAATCTCTTTGAAGGTATAGGGATAGTTAACATAACATAAGGATACATGACATAAACTCTCTACATTGAATACAAGGCCCTTCCTGATCTCACTCCCTTCCTCTTGTCAGTGGGACATACTTCTCATCCCCCACTTGCCCTACTCCACCACACAGCCTACTATTAGGCATTCTGAACAACTGCCACTCCACTAGTTTTTGTATCATGCTCTTCCTTTCTCTGGGTTAATATTCTGACTGAAATTCTCTCTTTCTCTCCTACCCTTTCCAACTACCTTATGTCCTTCAGAATTTAGGTAAGGTATTATTCCTTCCTTCCCTGACCACTGTCTCTTTCAAAGTCTTGGCTTATTCCCTTTACTATGTATTTTCCAAACACTCAACACATTTCTATTTTAACACCTATCACCTTGCCTTATAACTGTTTATTTACCTGTCTCTTTGTCTTTACTATAGGCTCATAAAGGGCAGGAACTGTATCTCGTTTCTCATGGCACCCAAGCTCTTAGCATGGTGCCTGGCATATGATAGGAACTCAGTAAATATTTGTTGAATAAATAAATGAGCCCAAGTCTCCCAAGTAGAAATTAGTTATAAACAAGGTTGAAAGTGAGAAGGAAATAAATCTGTCCCTTGACACTGCATTTATTTAAATCTTTTTTCAAGTAGCATTTGCTCCTAACTCTAGTATACAATTGGGGAGTTAAAGTTACCGCTATTTGTGAAATTGCATGTTCTCAGTAGAAGAAAAGTAGTACCTTGCACAAACAGGAACTATAAGTGAATATGGACGGTAATAAGACGAAGTGTTTTGGTAGAACATAGGGAATAGATAGATAGATAGATAGATAGATAGATAGATAGATAGATAGATAGATAGCTAGCTATTGAGCATGATGACAGGGGGGCCTCTTGTAGCGGTTAGAAATTTTGTACCCTTACCCCATGTCTTTAACTCACATGGTACCTCCTCATACACCATGACTGGTGGCTAGCAAGCTGCGTTTCTGGAATCTCAGCTCTGGCCATGGCGATGGAAGAGTATCTTATTTTGTCCAATCCCTGTTCTTATCCCTGGTTTGTCCCAGTGTCTCTCTGGCTTCTGACTCTTCTGGTTTGGTCTTTTCCTCCTGATCCCATGCTTGCTTAGAAGATATACTCTCTATGCTTGTTTTTCTTGGAATCCCCTAGGATTTAGATGTATCTCTCTGCCCCTGGATATTTTAAGAGATATCCAGGAGCTATCCCTGAGGTCTTACATTTATTATCCAATTGGATCCCTGAAACAGGGGATGGGAAGAAAGTGAGTTTCAAAGGGTGGCGGGGTCTTAATAGGCAGAAATGGGGGATGAAGCATAAACTTTTCAAAGTGAGGGAGAGAGAAAATGCATGAGTGGGACATCAGCGATAGAGTGCCTATTTTGGCACTGTGTCTATTCCCACCCTGACTGGTGGTCAGCGAGAGAGCATGGTGTGAGCAGGCAGTTGCTAAGAGTAGTGAATAACGCCTTGGTGAATGCCTACCACTGAAGACACTGGGAGAGAGCTCAGTCAGCAGGCAAGGCACTGAGGTTCAGGAATTGCTGCGGGGGAATCTGAAAGACACCGCAATGGGGGTCAAGCAAGAAACCAAACCAAGAACAACCCAACTCAGGGTCAGAACCCAGGAAGGCATTATGTGCAAACTTCAAACCCAGTTCTTCCCACAGGTACAGAGTGGGGACATGACCAATGTCACAGATCAGGATAACATAATAAGAAATGTCAACCTCTATAGGTCATTTTAGGGCTCAAAATTGACAGTGGTAGCCAAGAGACAAAGACCCAGAGGGATGAGTGGTTGGGCTTAGACAGGGTCATTCTGGGAGGCCTGAGACTGCCCCAATGGGTACATGGACAAACCTATATTCACCCTAAAGTCTTCTGGATCTATAAACTTCATGTGGGGTGGTGGGGGGCAGTATCCACAATGCTAAATGCTAAAGAGACTTGAGTTTGAAAAAGTCATTGGTTTTGACAATTTGAAAGACAATGAAGGACTTGCAAAGAATTGTTTGAGACGAATAAAAGAGTAATGACTCAAATTATCAGGGGTCAGAAGGAAAGAACAATCCTTCCTTGATAAGCATGGCTGTGGAGGAAGGTGAGAACTAAGACAGTAGCTAGAGGGCTAAATTGATTTTAATAGCTGTTATTTTAATAGTTATAGTTTGCATGTAAAAAGGCAGCTCAGATAGATGCTGTGACTCAGTTCTGGCCACACACTCCCAAGGCAGGAACCCAGCTTAACCTGGACCTCAGCTCAGGTAGTGCAGCCCAGGACCTGGCAAGGTGTAGGAACTGCCTGGGACGGTCATTCTGAAAACAACCCATGGATGTGCAAGAGTCTGTGTCCTTTGAACTATTGTCAACATCCCCCAAAACTCAACACAAAGAATGCGTTTACCTGTGATTAGGATGCACAAGGCTCATCAAAGCTCAAATGGCAGATTTCTTTGCTTTTGGCTGGAAGTCCTGCAACTGAGTGTTACAACGTGAGCGTGCGTCTGCTGCTCTGATTGCCAGATAGAGAGGTGCTTGATGAATAAAAAAATGGGGAAGCAAATTAATTATTACTTATGAAATGCAGATTGTGTGGTAGGCAAATATCTTTCAAACTTTAGGGCCCATCAGGGAGGGTAATAAAAGCAATGATGAGAAGTTGTTAAGAAGATTGGTGTTTATGGATCTAGGAGCAACTCTGAAAACCCAACTCCATAATAAATGATGACAATAGTCCCATAGTCTGTCTGTCTGTCTGTCTGTCTGTCTGTCTGTCTGTCTCTCTCTCTCTCTCTGTTTCTGTCCAGCCTTTAGGTCTTCCTGACTCTAGGCTTCTCATTATTTCTACTTATGCCTTTCTCATTCTATTCCTATCTTTAGCCTTCCTAATTCAAAGCATGACTCTTTGGTCTTTGTCTCCGCTCTCACTCTGTCTAGGTTTCTCAGGATTCATAACTGGTGGCATCTCTCTCGTGGCCTCTGCATAGCCTGGTTTCTCTGGTGCTATTTTCCTTGTGGTTTCTCATCTATGTCTCCTCTCCCCCTCGCCCTCCCTCTTCATCATCACCTGTCTCCTGCTCCTCCTCTTCCTCTTCCTCCTCCTCCTCCTCCTCCTCCTCTCCATCCTCCTCCTCCTCCTCCTCGCCTCCCTCCTACCCTCCTTGGCCTACTCATGGTGTACTATGACATTTTCTGCCTCTTCTCTGTTACTTCAATCTCCTTGGATCTCAGTTGTTCTGTCACCTCACCCTATTTTCTTTTCTTATTGCTACCTGAAGTAATCATGTTTGGAGGTTTCCTTGTAGACTGTGTGTCTGTCCCACCTTGTTCCTTTACTAGACAGGAAGCTCTGTGAGAGCAGGTATTTGTCTTATGTCTGTCTCCTCAGTGCCTAGAACACGACTTGGGACATAGAGGGGATCAATCAATACTTGTTAATTGCCTGGGCTCTATGTCTCAGGGTCTCTGCTCTCATTTTTACTTGTTGGCCTAGATCTCCATGACTCTTGAATGTCTCGCGATCTCTGGCTCTGCCTTTATCTGTTCTGGGCTCTCTGCCTCTCTGTCATGGTCTCACTTTCTTCCAAACTCTTGAAACTTTCTCATGGTCTCTGTCTCTGTCTCACTTGGCATTTCCCTCATGGTCTGCATCTCTCTCCTCTCTCAGCAACATAAAACGGGGCTGGCGGCAACTTGAGCCAGTACTGAAACCAGGCCACGCCTCCCAGCCCTTCCTCAGGCACAGCCTGCTGTTGGAGCTCTCTCCAGAATCCTCAAACAACAAGAAGAGATCCCTTTGCTTGTAAGCAAACACTGGAGGCCCCTGATAAAACAGATTAGGCTGCCTCTGAATTGATTAGCCTCACCCCTCCCTCCCTGCCCGTCACTTTGACCAGTCAAGAGCTTTGAAGAGCAGCTCTAGGCAGTGACTGCTGTTGGCTCACCCCTAGCAGGGTTGTCGTGTGGGGGCCACTTTCTGGGCAGGTTCTTGCCTGCTGTGGGTTGAGTCATAGATGGATTGCATTGTTGCTGGAACTAGCAGCTGTCTCTCTGGACCCATAACTTTTGTTGGCTTCAGCCAAACATGTTGCAGGAGCCCAAACCCCGGGGAGAGGTCAGGCCTAGAGCAGTGAAACCTGTGGTTGAGGGTCCATGCTGTCAGGGTTAAGAGGATGAGTCACACAGGCTAGGTTCAAATCTCAGTTAAGCCACTGGCCTTATGTCGCAGTTTTCATATCCATAAAATGGGAATGATAGCATTTATCTTGTAGGGTAGCTAGTGAATTAAATGTGACCATACATGGCAAGTACAGGGTCTGGCCTATAGTAAACACTCGATAAACAGTAGCTATTAGAAAGGGTGGAAGGCAGAGGAATTCTGCTGAAGAAAGGAGGCATGGGTGCTAGCTCCATAACAATTGCATGTATTTTTAGCAGCAATGCATCTAGAGCTGAAGAATTCTAGAGGAGGGAAGAGTCTCAGCTGGCCATTTGGTCCAGCCCACTGCCTCAAGCAGATGACTTTGCAGACCACCCAGGGCAGATGGAAGGTGTTCCTTTCCAGAAGTTCTCCAGGGGTAGACATACCATAGCCTCCCTCCATCACCCATCTCTTGCTTTACCTCCTTGACAGTCAAGACGAGCTTCCTTACGTCCCCATAGAAGACCTCTTGCTTTCACACAGGCCTGCTGCCTTGTGGCAAGTGCTCAGAGACCTGGAGAAGAGCCCCTGTGCTGTCAGCTATCGTGGTGGCCCTTCAGAGAGTGTGTCTCCCAGGCAGTAGCTGCAACTTCACATGCAGCTTTCACAGTTCCCCATTTCAGCAAATTACAGGAAGTCAAAGATGACATGGAGTCTGTAATGCAGAGCCAAGAACTCACTTGAAAAAATCTCCAAAGCCTTTTCCAATTTCCTAGAAATTGAGAAGTGGTTCCAAGACTCAGCCTTTGTGAGTGGGTCAGGCTGGGCCCTAAACCTGCAAACCCACCCCATGCTTGAGTCAGTCTTGACTGTGGTGCTTCACCAGCCCTGGGCCCACCAACCATGGCTTTCCGATGTGGCCCTGTGCATCCTGGCAGCTGCAGATGCTGGCAGAGTGGGAAGGGAGGTTTGGGTGAGACTTGTTCTCATCTTTGCTCCAGATGACTCACCACCTGCCTTAGCTTTTCTCTTCCCATCGTTACGTAATCCTGACTCCAGGATTAAAAATACTCCACTGACTACCCCGTCCATCTGTCATTCTCTCTCTCTCTCATATATACATACAAAATCTTATTTTAAAAATACTTCAGAAAGAGCACTGCCATCATTCCTATTATATCAGAGACGGGTTTCCGAGTCAGCACGCTTCCTCCGGAACAGCAGTCCTGGAGGAGTGAGATTTCCCCAAATCTCTAGGATTGCAGTCTGTTTTTGTGCCTTCATTCTCTGACAGGTTCATCTCATTCCAAGAAACCATCTTCTGAGCTGCCCAGGACTTTCTCAGAGCAGCTCGTGGTCCTTCCCCCAGCCTAGGCTGCCATTTACTGTGTGGGGGTGTCTTCCTTGTCAGCCTGGGAGTTAGAGGAGGTGGTGAGCTGGGTAATCTGGCCTGACTTGGGGTCCTGGTGGCAGACTGCCTGAGTCTAGACAGCAGGACGGGGCCCTGTTCCCCACTGTGCTCTCATCTCAGACCAAGAAGCATCAGCCCTGGACTGATGGAGACAAAGTGCAAGAGTGGGTTGCTGTTGTCGTCACTGTCATACAATCGAAGGTCGATCTGGAGCCAGAGAGAAACGACCGTTGTGCCGGAAACACCATTTATTCATCCGCTCATTTGACACAAACTTATTGGGGTTCGCCCTGCACTTGGTGGCCAGGTAGACATTGTACCTCTCAAGAGGGTGCAGCCTAGGCAGGGAAGATGGCTGTGTAGACCAGAGAATGTAGTGTCAAAGGATCTGGGTTCAAGTCCAGTCGCTGCCGGATGCTAGTTATGTGACAATCATCGGTGCTCCCAGAACCACGGTGCCCTCCTCTGTGCAGTGGGCACCGTCAATTCTGCAGTAATGGGGGTGAAAGTGCCCTTTGGAAGGCAGTAGGACTAGGCAGAAATGTGTCATTTGGTGTGACCGCTTACAAGGCCAGAGAGGCTCCTGCAGAAGAAAACGTTGCCTGTGGAAGCTGTCACCTGGTGACCCTGCCTCCAGCCTCGTCACCTCTGATTCACACTCTGCATGGGCCACCAGAGTGCTGGGTTCAGAACTTGGGCTGATCTTTCCCCACCGGCCACAGCACCCAGTTTAAAGTCCTCAGAATGATACTCCAGGCCCTCCCACCCCCGCCCCCATATGCCCCCTCTGGATGCAGGACTAGCTGAATCCACCCTGCCCTTTCAGCTCTGTGTGCTCTCGGTCCAATGACTAGCTCTCTGTGTCTCAGTTTCCTCATCTGTAAAATGGGGCAAATGAGAGTATACACCCAAAGGGTATAGATGAGTGAACACATGAACGCATGTAGAACAATATCTGGCACACAAGAAAGGTCAGTAAAGGTTTATTACTAGTGGGAGTTATAGTAGCAGCTCAGCCTCCGTGCCTTTAGACATGTTTCCTTTACTTGGAATTCTGTATCCACTACACCCCACCCCCACCCCCCGCCCGGTCAACTCCCACTCACTTCGTGATTTGTTTTAAAAAATAACTCCTGTGTGAAAGCTGCCGTGGTCCTGGCCTTTGTGATGCTCTGGTTCTCGGATACCCAGAAGGTACCTGTGCCCTTTCCAGGGCTCTGCTTCCTCCCTGAACTGTGCATATCTCAGCTTTCTCAATGTGCTGTCTTCCATGAATACTCATGGAACATTTGTCACCTGCCAGGCACTGACCCTCCTGCCATCTTCCCCATTCTCGAATGCTTACTAAGTTCCCATTCTGTGAGCAATAATCGTCTCCTGTTTGGCAAGTCTGGGTTGAGTCCTATCCTTTCCTTCTAATGCAACCACCGGGCTCTGTGAGTTCCTACCATGTATTAGGTGATGGGTAGGCGGTGCCTCCCAGTTGTCCTGGGAGACTGAGCGGGTGAGGAGCTATCTACCGCCCCAGGGGCTGACACTGACTTTGGACTCAGGTGTGGGCCTTCTGCCTGCATGCTCCTGCCCTCCCTCCTTGGTCTGCCCAGACGTGCCTTCTTCATTCCTGTCCCAAACTGAAAGACCCACAGGAACCCAGCTGCATGGCCTGGGCAGGGCAGGGAGAGGAGGGCGGACCAGGTCTCTGTCATACTCTCTTGGCCTAAGCCATGTATCTTTTCCTCCAATGATGTGTGCCCCAGAGCAGGAACTGCACCCAGGTGAATCTGTGGAGGGTCACTGAGCGCAGTGACTTCGGCACTGCTGCTAACATGCCCTGGCTGCCTACGCAGGGCTGGCCTCGGCTCTGTGGGGAGGCTGGGAGAAAAGGCAGATTGTTATTAATCAGTAAAATACCAGTGCCTGTGAGCGGGCCGGGGGCCTCACGCCCATGGGAAGGCCCTGCTCTGGGGTGATTGCTGTTTGGCTGGATGGGGTGGCTTTGGGGATGGTTTGGCTGGTGGTGAACAGCATCCAATGTGCCTGCTTGTCCAGTGCGTGAGCGCACTGCCCTTTGTTCTCCTTCCAGCAGCCTCTCTTCCTCCCCTTCCCCTGCTGTCCTCCATGCCTCCCAAGTCACTGAAGGGCCCAGATGAAGCTTAGCCCTGTTTGTGCCTTTTTGTCCTGGGGTAGGACTGTCACAGCTGATGGAGCCAGTGTGCTCACAGGTGCACACTCACAAACCCACTCAGATAATTCTCTCTCTGTCTCACACACACACACACACACACACACACTCTCCCAGTGCACACTCTCACACGTAAAGTGTGTATGCAGGCTATCTTCTACACATATTCAAAAAGTCAGAGTTCCTCTTATAAATCCTTTATGGGTCTGTAGACACACTCATACCTGCTCCCTCCCAGATCCTCACACCTTTCTCTCTCTCTCTCACTCACAAGAATGCACATTGTTTTCTAAACACTGAGCTCTTTGATCCCTTTCCCTTTATTTCTGTCTCCTTTTCTTTCCAGCCTGTTTACTCTCCTCTTCTCTCTCTCCCTCTCCCTCTCTCTCTCTCTGTCTGTCCGCCCCCCTCTCTCTGTTGGAGATGAGGGAGGTTTGGCAGCAGCATCTCTTTGTCTCTGACTTTGCTCCATCATCGGCCTCTCTGGCACGCTCCCCATGGCTGGCAGCCTCTGCACACATAGGCACACGCGGCGTATGAGGCTGCATATGCCCTCCCTCTCACATGCAGACATACAGGCCTCAGTCGCTGGGTCTCTGATCTGTGGGGTGGGCGGGGTGGGGTGGGGCACTGTTGGATTCCAGGAGGTGGCCCAATTCGGAAGTCTGGCAGACAGCCTTGAGCCTTGGCGTCAGGATGTCTGACAATGGAAATAATACTCAGAATGGAAACGATGGCTTCCGCTTAGAGGGGAGATGCAGTGTGGTGATTCGGAGCAGACTCTCAAGCTGGCTTCCCTTGGTCTGAATATGTGACTGCTGCACTTACTAGCTGTGTAGCTTTGGGCAACTTACATAACCTCTCTGTGCCTTGGTTTCACTGTCTGTAAAATGGGACTTTATCAGCACCTACCTCATAGAGTGGCCATGAGTTAGGTGAGTTAACAGGTGTAAAATGCTTAGCACACTATCTGTGTTCGTTACCATTAGGTACTAGGCAGTGATAAGCACCATGTACAGCTTATGATATTTAATTCTCTCATTGGCCCTGCAGAGCAGATGGTTCCCCATAGAGAGGAAAGGACCTACTCAAGGTCACATGGTTATTAAGGGGGAAGCTAGGCTTAGGACTCAAGTCACTGAGTCATAAGCTGGATACTATGCTACTCCCCCACCCTGGTAGCTCTCCGTTCTAGAAGCAGATTCTGAGATAAGGGGACAGAGGGCAGTCCTGGGGAAGGACAGCCACAGAAGCATGGTAGGAACTAAGACTCCATTGATAACCAAGGTTAGAAACTCTAGGTCGATGTAAGGCTGGGAACCAAGGCAAAAGCCCAACAGAGTTGACTGGACAATAGCAGAGTAGAAGGAATACTTGGTGGGCTAATGAGGGTGGGGCATGGGAGGGCTCTGGTCCTGGGACTGGCCAATGAGGAGGTGCTGGGCAGATTCTGGCTTAGGAACTGTGAAGGCTCCTGGGGCCAGCTTGGGAGTGCTTGCCTGTGTCAGGTTGTCATGGAGAGATTCTGGGCTGCCCACAGGACTCCCTCAGGCCACTGTGTGAGGGCAGGGCAAGGCATAATTCTGCTACTCTTCCTTCTGGACTCAGGGTGGGGAGCTTGGAGGGCCTGAGCCTGCAGGGGCAGAATCAACAGGGGCAGGTGAAGGGCAAAGAAAGGACACAGATGCTCACTGATGTGTACTGAGTCTGCACATATGTAATCTCATTGAATGCTTATCAGAACCCACCAGGTAGGCCTTCTCAGTTCCGTTTACAGGAGCAGAAACTGACTCAGGCAGCTTAGGCTTGCTTGACAGTACCCAGTGGCCTATACTTAGGCCTCTAGAACCCTTGCCTAGGGCAGGACTTCGGGGAGGGATGGCTGAGCAGTTTCCATGGAGCTTCATCCATGAGAAGGAGGGGCATGGGGCAGTGGACCAGGCAGGGCATGTTGCAAACAGATGAAGAAGCATGGCCTCCATGTTGGCACTGGTGCCCCCTGTTCTGGTGACCCAGCAGTAGTGGCACGGAGCTGGGACAGGAATAAAGATGATTTTGTGTTTGGTGAATGAACACCATCTCCTCTCCCACCACGGGCATTTTTTTCTTTTGTTCCCCTTCAACAGCAGGTACTGAACTGTTTCTTCCCTCAAGTGGCAGAAAACATCCAATTCCACAGAGTGGCCTGGGGAGAGGAGAGTGAGTGGCAGGCAGGAGTGCTGAGTCACGTGTCTCAGCTGCCGGGCCCATGATGAAAGTTTGGATGGATTAACATTTGGGCTAATTAACATTTTTTCTAATTAACATTTTGCATGGAAAAGCAGGGCTTCCAGGGATGGCAATGCCCCGACTCTAGCCTGGGAGGGAAATGGATCTCCTGGCTCTTCAGCTCTGCATAAGTGGGTGGTGGGCAGGGTGGTGCTGGTGGTGACAGTCTCTGGGCAGAAGAGCCACGCATGAGGGATCTGGTGCTGGCAGAAATGATCCCACAGCCGAGCTGCATACGTGCAATTCCTCCAACTGTTCGAAGCAATTTTGCATTCACCCACTCAGGGCAGGGACTGGGTCTTAGTCGTCTCTGTCTATGTAGCACATGAGGACCTACTATGTGCCAAGAACTGTACTGGGTGCTTTGGCCTCTCCCCCTATAGAACTTACAGGCTAAGAGGGGAGCAGCCCACAGTAACAATAAACTGTATGTTTCACCATGCAGAAATATGGGCACTGTGGAAGCATAGAGCAGACATATAGCTCTATACCTGGGGCCAGGCTATAGACTGTGAGAACAGAGACCATGGCCATTTTGTTCCGCCTGGATCACCAGCACCAAGTACAGGGCTTTGCACACTTTAAAAGTTAATAAGTATGTTAAATTAATGAATAAATGAATAAATGACGTAAGCTGAGATTTGAAATATGAAGAGCTAGTCAGGTGAAGGAGGGTGGAAACTATGTTCCAGGTAGAGGGAACAGCATATGCAAAGCTGGGAAGCAAGAATGAGCACAGCACTGGTTTAACAGCTCTAGAGGAATGGAGGTGGGTGTGGGGTGGGCAGGGAGGGGTGAACAGGGGCAGGAGACCAGGCTCCAGAGGTAGACAGGACCAGGTCATGACATGTTTGTGGTCCCATTGGGACCATGCGGACGAGGGTCATGTGAGAGATGCATGTGACTTGCCCTGGTGTGGAGGTGGATTGGAGTGAGGTAGCCTGAGGGAAGAAGACCCTCAGGGGGCTCTGGCAGCATCTGAGGGAGGAGGGAGAGAATGGTGACCTGTCTGGGGGCTGAGGGGTGGCCGTAGAGATGGAGAGAAGGAATGGAAGGGGCAGGGCCTGGAGGTAGAATGGATGTAGGGGTGAGAGAGGGAAGAGCTGTGGAAGCTCCAAGCTTCTGGTTAGGACCATTGGACAGAAGATGGTGTCTTTCCCTGAAAAAAGATAATGAAGCTAGAGGAAGAAGCATGTAACAAGGGAGCCCTTTTGTTGAGTGAATTAAACAGAAATGTCTCTGGCCCAGGGATCAGGCTGAGATGCACCTCTAGTCAGGTCTCCTCACATCCCCCTGTCCCAGTTTCTTCTCCACATACAGCCAGAGGGAGCTCTCTAAAGCACAGATCTGACCACCTCAGCCCTCATCAAAATCCCTCAATGAGTCACGAGTGTTCCTACAATAAAATCTAAAGTCCTTATCGTGGCCTCTAAGTCCCTGTGTGATGGGGCCAGGTTCACAGCTAACCTCTCATCTCAGGCTCTCTTCCCTTGCTCAGTACATGGCAACCACATGGGCCTGGTTCCATTTCCCACTCATCCCATGCTCCTTTCTGCCTCAGGGCCCTCGCAGGTACTGTTCCATCTGCTAGCATGCTTTTCCCCTTACTTCCTCATTTGGCTAACTCCTGCTCATTCTTTAAATCTTGGCCTAAAAGTCACTCATCAGGGAAATCTTCCCTCACCCTCAGGTAGACCAACATATCTTTCCTCTCCTCCATAGTCTCCAAAATTATAGTTAAACCTGTATTTGTATACTGGCATCTCCCCCACCCCCCAAGCTCCAGATGGCTGCGACCATGTCTGTTTTACTGACCCCTAGAGCCCAGGGCCTAGCACATACTCAATTAGTATTTGTCAATGAATGAATGTAACATATTTAAGATTATTTGTGTCATGATGAATGTTTAGCAACAGCTAATTTCCAACATTAGTTAAGTCAACTGAGACCAAAATAGCAGAAGCATCCACTTTAAGTAGAAACCTCTATGGAGATGACACCCAGGCTGCACTCCAGCTGAGGAGCTTTCTCACGTCCAATCCAGGTCTTCAACTGCCCGCTGGACATCTGCCCCTGGATAGCTTTGTTGAAAAATGCCTCAAAACACTTCGCTGCTTCCCTGCTGTGGTCACTGGCCTTTGCTCAAAGCTGGGCTGAAGCTGGCTTCCTCAGGCCCCAGATGTCTTCCAGGGATGGAATTCGTGACCTCCCACCATGGGGTCTTCCTGCCAGTCCCTTCCATGGATTCTCCTTGGAGGAGGGGGGATGTGTGGGGCAGGACACAGTGAGGTCAAGCGTCAGGCAGTAGCTGAGAGCACCGTGGACTCCTTGCAGGATTGGTTAGCACCCCACCAAGGGGTTAGCGTCTGGGCCTGGCCACAAGGCCTCAGCAGGGGGACAGGCTGAAGCCAAGGAGGCCAATGGTTCTGCGACCAGAGGCAGAGACCAAGTGGAAAGGCAAAGATCCGGGCCGAAAGTATATTCCTTTGTTTCTCTATAATTGATGATCTTGGCTACATCAAAAAATGATGCGGGGTCCCTTGCTAAAAAAATACGGGTAAAAGCCTCCAGGGAGATTCATAATACATGATGGGGAGATCAGCCACTAAGGAGATGAAGGGGAAGAAAATGACATCAGGCAGAGGGGCGTCATTTCCTATTAAAACAGTGCTCATGGCTGGCCAGGGTGACAATCCTGGCCTCATCTGATCCCTGCCGGCTCCTCTTGTTCTCCAGACAGCCAGAGAGGCAGTCACTCAGCTGGCCAGTGGCCTGCGTGAGACGCAGGTGGAGCTGTTCCAGGAGTCCCTTCCTCTCCATTGTCTTGACATCCCCTCCCAGATCCTGGGTCCAGGCCCTTAAACCTGCCCCTGCTCTGCAGAAACATCCTGCATCTCTGTCTACCCTGGAGCACCCTATACAGCAGGACCAGGCTCATCTCCCTCAGCCATGGGCCTGGTCAGAAACCCTGACAGCTCTCCATCATCTGCAGGAGAAGCCACACTCCTTACGCCAGCACTCTACTCAGCTCAGGCCTGACCGGGAGGGTCAGCCTCAGGTCCTGTTCCCCCCGCCCCCGCTACTAGGTAACAGCCAAAGTGGAATCTGACCCATTCCAAATGCATGCTGGATTTTCCTCTTCTTATTCCTTTCTATTTAAAGAGGAAATATAGCAAAGGGGTCACGTATATGGACCCTGGAGCCAGACTGCCTGTGCTCCAATTCCAGGGCTGCTACTTTAGCTGGGCAATTGGGGACAAGTTCCATCACCTCTCTGCTCCTTGGCTTTCTCACCTGTCAAATGGCCTCCCTCAGAGGTACCCCTCTCTAGGGTGCCCTGCGGATTAAGTGAGAAGGTCACGCATGTCAAGGGCTCAGTCCTGCCTGGCTTTCTAAATGCTGTTAATAGGAGCCATTCTTATTACTCACTCCACTTTCCTGATTTGGGACCCCTGACTGCCTCCCTCACCATATCCATCACCGAAATCCTAAATATCCCGAGTAAACATTCCAGTTGGGCTCCCCCGCTGCTTCCTGACCCCCACTGCTTACAGGGACTGTCCAGCTATGTCTTTCCCAGTCTGAGCATTTCTTTGAGTCATAGAATGCTGCCTTTGATCATGAGTGTCTTTCTCTCTCTTTCGGAGTGTCTTAATCCCCAGAAAGAGAGTGAGCTGCCAGGGCAGGGACCCCCTTTTATCTCTCTCTGTGAGAGCCACAGCAGGCACTTTGCAAATACTTGCTAGGTTTACATGTTGTATCATATGCCCCTCTGCCCCGGTAAACCGCTCTGTTCCCTCTTAAAGGGGGATTCTCTGGGATGGGATTGAGATATTGAATGGTCTTTACTGAAGACATTGTCATAAATATGGTGCTATGCGCCAGGTGACGTGGGGGTGGGGAAGGTGAGCAGGCTGCTACCCAGACTGAGATGGCAGCAGAGCAGGCTGCCAGGTCCAGAGGGTAACATGGGCTGGAGGACCAAGGCCAGCTGGAACAGGTAGTCTCAGCCAAGGACTAGAGCAGACATGGGAGCTGGGGCCTGGGGGCTGACCCAGGGACGGAGCTGGCACACCACTGGGAAGGAGGAGATGAGATGCTCATCACTTACTGTTCCACTCTTTTTACTTGCTTCTTTCATGCTGGACATTCTACTCTCCCAAAGATTTCTCCCTCTCTCTTCCTCTTTCTCTTTCTCTCTCCCCAACCTCAGTGACAGCTGTAGGCCTGCCACCTACTGCTTGCTGACCTTGGGAAAGCCCTTTCTCTAGCCCCACCTGTGCAGAGGGAATGACAATGTTCTCTTCATGGCACTCTAGTGGGTGATATAAAGCGTAGCTGGGCAGGGGAACACCCCAGGAATCACCGACAAAGGCAGGTACCAGGCCCCATCCCAGTCCAACTAAACCAGAATTTCCATGGCATGGAGCTCAAGAATCTGTAGCTAAAAGGACCCAAAATTCCACAGGTATTCCAATGTAGCTGGTCCATAGATGGTGTTGGAGAACAATTAAAAAAAGAAACATGTTGAAGTAAGTTCTTAATCCGTGTTCATATCATTTCTTCTTTCCTTTATTCCTTTCTTTTTGATTAATGGTGAAGGTCACCAGGCTTAATTAATTAAAAGTCCCCAACGCTCAATAGTTTGAGAGAATTACTGCTTGATTGCTGTTAAGGGTGCCTGATCCATTGGGAGAGGGCGACAGCAGCTCCTGGCAAGGCCCTCATAATATTCTGTCACCCCAAGGAGTGAGTCTGCAGATGCTGCGGGTGGGGGATAGGACATGAGCACCTTGAAACATTTGCTTCACTTACGTTATTCAGACTTGGCCACGATTTGTTTTTATCCTATGTATTTGCTCACTCACTGACTCAAGTAGCATGGAGCCGCTCCGAGGCACCAGGCTGGGCAAGGCACTGGGCTTGGAGATGGAAACACAAACAATACACACTCATGCCCTGTCCCCGCAGCCTAGTGGGGGAGGCAGAGCCGTGTATGCGGATCACTGAAATAGAAGTAACTGATCCTTTTGGAATAGGCTGGGGTCTGCAGGATCCTAGAGGAGGGAAGGTTGGACTTGGTAGGGAGCCCTTTCAGAAAGTCTCGCAGAGCAGGTGCCATAGGAGTGGACATGTAGCGGAGTGGTGACTGGCTTCAAATCACTGTTGGCTGTGTGTCGTTAAGCAAATTACTCAACCTCTCTGTTCCTTGATTTCCTCCCCTGTAAAAGGAGGCTAATAATTTTCTTTAATTTTTAGGATTGTTGTGAATATTTGATAAGTTAACACTTAGAGCAGTGCCTGGCCTATTGGAAATTTTTAAAAAAAATGTATACAAGCACACACTATTGTTAGTATTTTGACAATGCATGAGACCTTGCTATGCAGAGAAAGGGAAGGTATTCTGGGCAGAGGAAAACCATGTGGAAAGGCACTGAGGTGGGAAAGAGCAGGATGTGCTCAGGGGATGGTGGGCAGTGCGGTGTAGATGGACGGCAGGTCGAGCCCAAATTAACCAGATTTGATGGCGATCTGGATGCCCATGACTCCATTTGGTCAGGACAGTGGTCACTAACTGACCACTAAGCCAAGTCTCTTCCCCAGCTCCCGCCACAGTGGAGCCCCATCTCGCCTGCCCCGGCCCCACCATCCCACGGAAGCCTTTATACACCAGCACGTCATCTGACCCAGTCCAGGGCAGGCTCCAGGTGAGACTGCCTCGTGCGATCCTGGTGGGTAGTGGACCTTTGCCTTGGCGGTACGGACCCATGGAACACCCTCCTACGTTGGGACAACCTCCAGTCCCCCGTGCTCTGGTCTCTGAGGACCCAGAATTCTCGCTTTCCCAGCCCTCTTTGCAGCCAGGGAGTTGGCAGATGACCTGGGCTCCACCAGCCAAGCCCACCTGTCTAAACTGTCTCTAGAAGTGAGAAAATTGGGAAAAAAGTTCCCATGGACTGCATTTTGCTGTTGAGTGGGACTGTCATGGCTGCTGGCTCAGGGGGGCCGCAGGGGTACAAGGCGGAATTCCTGGGGCAGAAGTGGCATCAGTGCTGGAGGAGGAGCAGGTGCTCACAAGGCAAATTCCTGGCCCTCGGGCAAACAGCATGGCGGTGCTTGGCAGTGCGGGGTGGCAGAGGTGGCCTCCTCATCAGGCCAGCTCTGTGGCATGGTTGGAAGCGCAGCCCCAAGCTGGTGCTGGGGACACTCACCACCCTTTGGGTGACCATCTATTCTGCTTAAACATCTAGAGTCAGCTTCTGTTGCTTTCAACTAAAAGCCCGCTCTTGATGCCTGCTGCGGCTCAACCAGGGAAGGGAATGGGTCCTTGCCATCTGCGACGGCACGGATGGACCTGGAGGGTATTGTGCTGAGTGGAGTGTATCAGACAGACAAAGACAGATGCAATGGGATTTCACTTATATGTGGAATCTAAAGAACAACATAAACAAACAAAACAGAAATACACTCATCGATACAGAGAACATTTTGATGGTTGCCAGATGGGAGGAGGGTTGGGGGGCAGGGTGAAAAATGGGAAGGAATTAAGAAGTACAAATTGGTTGTTACAAAATAGTCATGGGGATGTAAAGTACAGCATAGGGAATACAGTCAATGATATGGTAATAACTATGTGTAGTGCCAGGTGAGTATTAGACTAGTCAGGGGGATCACTTTTTAAATTATGTAAATGTCTAACCACCATGCTTTACACCTGAAATTAATACAAAATCATATTGAATGTCAACTATAACTGAAAAATTAAAAAGGGAGGGGAAAGGGGAAGGGGAATAAGAGGTCCAAATTTCCAGATATAAAACAAATAAGTCATGGAGATGTAATATATAGCATGGGGAATATAGTCAGTAATACTGTGATAGCGTCATGTGGTGTCAGATGGTTGCTGGATGTACCATGGTGATCACTTCTTTGGGTATATAAATGTTGAATAACTATTGTTATTGTTACACCTGAAACTGATATAATATTGTATGTTAGCTATAGTTTAGTAAGAATCTTTTAAAAATGTTAAAAATAAGACTACCAGCCAGCATTCAGACATTCTGTTTATAATGACAGCCTAAACTATCATTCAAACTCACTGCTATCGGTTGTAATTATCAGAATGAATAAAAATAAATGATCAATAATGAAAAAGAATGCCCTCTTGATACACGGCTGTCCCACTTACCGGCTGTGTGTCCTTGGGCAAGTTACTCAACCCTTTTGTGCTTTGGATCCTTCCTCTATAAAGTGAGATAATAACAGTAGCTGACTTGTAGTCTTGTTACTAAGATTCAGTGAGACACTTTGCACATTCCTTAGCACGTGTATTAAGCCCGTGATAAATATCAGCTATTATTTTCATTAAATCTGAGAAATATAAGGACAATAACTTCATTAACTAAAGAGGCACAGAGAAGTGAAGTGACTTATCCAAAAGCTACCAAGTGCGCAAGGGAAAAGGTCTCTGGCCTCCGAAAGCCAGATTGTTTCCTCCCTCCTGCGGCTGCCTTGCCATGCCCATGTATGCATATGTGCACATCCTTTATTGCATAAAGCCGCTGTATTATGTGTGCTGTCAGATATCCTATTAAAAAGCAAAGTGGAAAAAACAGTGAGCAGTCTTCCTCTGCCTGAGCTTCCACTGATTACAAAATTAAATTAAGCTTTGTGGCTGGCTGCTGCTGTTTGATGGGAAATACAATGAATTGCTCTTTGCCTCCCTGTGAGAAGTCCCAGAGAACGGGGCTGGGGGAGCTCAGCCCAAGACAGTATTTCTTCTTCCCAATGCCCCGGAGGGCAGAGCCTTCCTCTCTCCAGAAATGTTAAGCCCCTGAACCAGACTGCCTTTTTATTAGGTTAATAAAACACCAGGCCCATCCAGACTCAGGCTCGTAAAGGTCACTGAGTCACGTCTGAGTGCAGGGGAGAGCTAGTAGGGCAGCGGCCTGCTCCCCAGGGCCAGGCGGAGGGAGGAAGCTCTCTCTGCAGACCAGCCCTGATTCTAGGGCCAGGACAAAAGACGTGGCAGGGCCATGAAGGCCAGATGGACAAGGATCCTCCTGTGCCCTTCTGGCTTCCGAGGCCACAGCCGAGCTTGGTCCCCAGGAGAGGGTCAGGACCAGGAGATGGCTGATGGTAGTCATAGCTGGCAGGAGAGTGGGACCTGAGTCTGAGAGACAGACAGGCAGAGGGGCAGGAGAGTTACATGCGGGCATCAGTGATCAGAGAGGCATTGATGTCATACAGCATGGTGGGTAGAAGCAGGATCTTGGAGTCACTGAGTTCTGGGTTCAAATCCTCTCTCTTCATCTGCTTTGGCCCACCTTCAATCTGTTCTCCACGTTTCAGTTATCTATTGCTGTGTAACAAACCACCCTAAAACTGAGTGGCTTAAAACAATAACATCATTTGTCTGCCAAGTTTTGTGAGTTGACTGGGCTCAGCTGAGTGGTTCTTCTTCTCCAGTGGTGTTGACAGGGCTGCAATCATCTGAGGCTTGACCTGGCTGGCAGCTGTAAGCTCAGCCAACGCTGTTACCTGGAATGCCGCCATTTTCCACAGGCCTCTCCTTGTAGCGTGGGCTTCTCACCAAGGCATCTGGGTTTCAATAGAGGGCATTCCAAGTGGCAAAAATAGAAGTTGAGGATCTTTGAAGACTCTATCTTGGAAATGACACAGTATCACTTACGTTGCATTCTATTGGTCAAAATAAATCAAAAGGCAGATTTGAGGAGAGGAGAAATAGACTCTGCCTATCCGTGAGAGAAGCAGCAAAGAACTGATGGCCATCTTTAATCCACCATGCCTCCCAAGGCAAACAACAGTCTCCTTAAAATGGAAACAAGACTGTATCACTGTCCTGAGCTCACTCATTGGCTTCCCTTTGCCTTTGCGATAAATTACCCTGGTGGCCTCCGGGGATCTGATCTACCTCTCTAGCCCCCATTTCCTGCTATTCATTACCTTGCGCACTGCGCCCTGGCCTCACTGGCCTCCCTTCAGTTCCTCCAACATGCGCAGGTCTGCCCGCCTCAGGGCCTTTGCACATGTTGATCGCTGTACCTGAATGAAGGTAGCCACTCCTTGCCTGACTAGCTCTTTCTCATTCCTCAGGTGTCAGCAAAAACAATACCTGCTTTTTCATTTAGTCAGTCAGCAAATACTTATTGTGTGCCTACTATGTGTTCTGCACCAATCTAGGGCCCAGGAAGAACAGAATGTGTTATTCTCTCCTTTAGCACCCTCCCCCATTTTTCTTTTGCTTTAACTAAAGCCTGTAATAATCTGGTTTTATTTGTTTTTCTGGTTCGTTATATTATATAGCTCCCCCACTAGAATGAGGGCAGGTCTGTCTGGCTCACCTTGGTTTCCCTCAGCACAGAGCTCAACACACAGTAAATACTCAACAAATGCGTGTTGAATGAATGAATGCTACTCACTTTGGCTTGTGACCTTGGCTAAGAGACTTGACTGCTCTCTCTCTCTCTCTCTCTCTCTCTCTCTCAGCCTTAATTTCTCCATTTGAAACATGTAGTTGTCAAGACTACCTGCCTCATAGAAGTGTGGTAAAGATAAAGATAAGTTAACGCAAATAAAGCACTTTCAGTGTTCTACACATAGTCGGTCCTCACTGAAATGGGCTCTGACACTGTAACTATTATTATGATTGTATTAAAGCAAAACTTTGGCTCTGCTACGGTGGAGACTAGCCTGTGAGGTCCGTGAAGGGGTGGGGCCGTGCTGGCTGCTTCTCAGTTGTGCGTTAAGCACCTAGCGTACTGCCTGGCCCTTGCAAGGTGCTCAGTTAATACTGGTTAAACTGATGAATCCTGAATAGACCCCCCTGAGCTGGCTATATCTTCTGTCCTACAGCAGAATGAAGTACTTCTAACTAATGTCTAATACTGTGCTCTTACACCAGGTAATGTCCAACATACTTCAAACTTGAGAAAAATCCCCAGCAGATGGATGCCCTTCTACTGTGGAGTTATCTGGTAACCATGTGGCCTGGTCAATATACCACTGACCAGTTAGAAGGAGAGGCTGGGGAGGGCTGTGTGTAGTTCATAGTAATCAGTAATAAAGGACAGTAATCATCATGTACTTGGTGCTTACTGAGTGCCAAGGACTGTTCCTGCTTTTTATGTATAATTTAACCAGGCCAATAAGCTATTTTCTGACTGAGGCTCAGAGAGGTTGAGTAATTTGCCCAAGGTTCAACAGTAAAGATCCATTTGATTCTATGTGCAAGCTCTTGTACACTATTCTGTACCACATTCCTGGTCTGGTCCTCCCCAAGGCACTCCTGAGGCCTCTATAAACACCTCTATTATCTACCCTCTGTCTGGAGCCCTAAGGCAGAACTGGCTTCATGGGCGTAAGTACTTCGTGTGCTGTAGGACAGAAGATATAGCCAGGTTAGGGGGTCCATTCAGGACTTATCTGTTTAACCACTATTAAAGTTCATCTCACCATCTCCCCCACTGGACTATGAAATCTTACAAAATAAGGCACGGGCTTAATTGGTCTTTTTGATCCCTAGCACCTTGCACATTGGCCCCAAGTTCGGGGACACTGGTTCAATGTAAGGAAGACATAAGAGGCTGAGACACACCCCAGAGAAGTAGATGTGAGACTTGGCTCCCCCACATCTTGCTGTGTGACCCCTGAAAAGTCACCACCTCTCTGGGCCTCAGCTGTCAGAAGGAAATAGTAACTGCTGCCCTTCCTGCTGCATGAACACAGTGCTATACTATCTTAGCTGTTTGTGGCTGGTGGAGATGCTGAGTGAATGGGAGGGAGTTTTGGGTGCCCTTTCTTCCTCCACCGGCGCTGGACCCTGGGTAGAAGGGCGCAGGCAGGCACCCCTCAACAGAGTCCATGCTACCTCCTCAGGGCCACAGGGGCTTGTGGCTGGACCTGGGAGGTGACAGCAGTGCTTGGCCCACCCAGAGAAAGAAGATACTAAACATGAAAGTCCTCTGGCATTCCTCTGGCCTGGCCCAGCCGGACTTGGCTCCCCTCCTCGGCTGCCATGCCAGTCTCGGGCACTAAGACCGCTTACCACCTCCACCCGCATGTGTAAATGTTAAGTGCCGCACAGGGCAAACATGTTCAGGAAGCCTGGCTGCCTCTGCATTTACCTTCCCCTCCTGCAGAGATCAGCCAGCCCAGGGGACCGGATGCAAATTTCAGCTGCCATCCCCTCCTCGCCAGGCCTACGTGAGGAGGAGTGGGGACAGACCCTGTCCTTTAGGAAGTGGCAGGGAACCCTGCCTGGATGGGTTTGTGGGAAGACTAGGTTTGGGGCATACACCTCAGTCCAGGCATCCTTTTCCACATTCCACACACCACCTACAAAGGAAGTGTCTTTACTTCCACTGTGGGCCATGACAATTTCTCTCACTTGTGCGCAGTCTCACTTTCACTCAGTGTTTTCTCAGCTGAGGTTCACCGGCATCCTTTAGGGTTGTCACATAACTGTGAGCCGATGGGGACACTGAGAATTCTGTGCCCAAGAGCTGGAAGTCAGCAGTGAGTTTTCCTCCCCTGCTCTTTGTACTGCTTCACGGGTGTCGTCTCAAGAGGCGGAACAGGCAGAAAATACCGCCAGGGAGAGAGAATGGAGATGAACGCCTCATGACTTACATGTGGGCTAATCTTGTCGCCTACCTCGTCCCGGGCAGTGCTGTGAGGGAAAGAATATTCTAGAATGTCCCTTTATAGCTGGAGAGTCTGGGAAGGGAGCAAGGACATGGTGGCATGCAGATGGGAAGTGTCATGTCAACTGTAAGTGCGTCCCGTGCAGGAAGGCAGGTTATTCTTAAGAATAGCAAGTTCCCCACAAACGACATTTCAAAGGTCAGTGCGAAAAGGAAATTCTTTCTGACTCTGATGCCTGCTCTGTCCATCCCCGTGTGTGTATCTTCACTCACATGTTTGTGCCTCTCTCTCCTGCACCACCTCTCTTGATCTTTTCTCCAGTCTCTTCCATCCATCTGTCTCATCTCTGATCTGTCCTGTCTTTCCTTCCTCTCCCCCAGGCCCCTCACCATCCCTGCCACCATTTCCCCTGCCAGATGCTTTTTCTAAGGTTGCACATACGTTTTTCCCATCCCCAGTGATTTATGGACCTGGTTCAGCTTGAGAAATGCCGTGTGGGGCCTGTGCTATTCCAGGAGCTGGTGCCTGCAAGGCAAGATCTGCCCTCGGTCCCCAGACAACTGTCTCTGGGACTTGTTCAGGGGCACTGGGGTACTCATCGAGATGCCCAGGTTGGAGCTGCGCCCCTCCTGGGCTGCCCTGCTGTCTGCCGATGCCTCTGATGTAATTTCTGGCTCTGCCTTCATGTGTTTCTGCTTCTAGCTTAGTGGGTCTTGCATGCCTCTGTCTCTCTCTGGGTCTTGCATGCCTCTGTCTCTCTCTGTACATCGTCTCCATCTCTAAGCTCGGTCTATGCCCCCGTACGCCCATTTCCCTCTCTGGCTGTGCCTTTCTCTCTGCCCATGCCTCTTTTTAGTTCTGTTTCTATCCCTCCTGGATTTAGCACACAGCATTTCAGCGATGTCAGAGAATGCAAGGGCAGCCTGCATGCACAGTCTCCAAGCCAGATTACCCTCAGACCCTGGGCCATGCTGAGCCCCCCCGCGGCCCACTCCCCTTGCCTTTCATGTCACATCGAGGAAGTTTCCTGAACTCCTGGTGACACTGCTGTCAGGGCCCGACTTACCGACAGAGCATGCATAATTAAAAGCTGTAGCTGAGGCTTGTTCCGATTTAAACTGTATTAGTGTTGCCAACTGTCCTGACCCATTTAATATTCATGCCATTCTTGGCTCCTTTAAAGAGAGGGGAGTTTGCTACCTGATTTAAATTGCGCCTGTCAGTTTCGATTAAAGATCAGGTTGACCACAGTTGCAGGGAAATTAAAGGAACATTCTCTTAAGCAATAGCATAGAATTTAATGTAGCAATTAATATCTATTGCAATGTGCTATTGTCACCAGCTGCTTGGAGTATAATCTAGGGCTCAGGGGCAAGGGCAGCAGTGCCCCAAAGTTTCAATTCTCCAGAAATGGAGCCCCAAGTGAGCCTGGTCTTTAACTGGCCTCTTTCTCCAAGAGAAGCAGAAAGCACAGGAAACAGCTGTTGTGCTTTCAGGCTCAGGGCAGATCACGCAGCCTTTTATTCAATTCACATTTGGGGAAACTGAGGCATGGGGCATCAGAAGCTGGTCCAAGGATAGTTTTGATTTGTAACAGAAGTGGAGCACTGGGCAAAGGGAACACCAACCCGTCGGGGCCAGGATTGCCCAGGTGGCAGCCAGGCACTGCCCACAGCTGAGGGAGACATGAAGGGAGGTAGGCAGGCAGAGCTCTTTCAGACAGGAGGGCTGGGAGGGCCTCTGAGGACCTGCAGAAGCGGAGGTCGTTTGCAGCTGAGGGGTGGCAAACAGGTTTCAAGGTGTGGGCCGACTCTGATTGATTAATGGCACCTGCCTACAGGGGGACCTGAGTTGTGCTATGATCCATCAGCTGGGTGGATGTGGCGAGGGGGTGGTGTCCGAATGTGCTCCCTGCCTGCCAGAGCAAGCCATTTTCCTCTTCTGGAATATGGGAATCATAACCTGCTCCTGAAAGGGGCCAGTATGACGACAAAGGGAGTACTGAGGCGAACAAGGCAAACCACAGGCTCAGGACAGGCTTTGAATCCAAGTGGTTAGGGACACGGGCTCCGGAGCTGGGTGGGCTGGGTGTGAATCCTGGCTCTGCCACTAGTACATGCACGTCCTTGGGCAAGGTGACCTCTTTCAGTTTCCCCATCTGCAAAATGTAGATAATAACACCGTGTTTCCCTGAAAATAAGACCTAGTAGGACAATCAGCTCTAATGCATCTTTTGGAGCAAAAATTAATATAAGACCCAGTATTATATTATAGTATATTATATTGTAGATCCCGTCTTATTTTACTTATAGTAAAATATTTTACTTATAGTAAAATAAGACTGGCTCTTATATTAATTTTTGCTCCAAAAGACTCATTAGAGCTGATTGTCCAGCTGGGTCTTATTTTCGGGGAAACACAGTAGATCCTTACCTCATAGGGTTTTCATGGAAGTTAAATATGTTAGTGCATGTAGACTGTTCAGAGCAGGACCTGGTCCAAGGAGTCATGAATATTTGTTGTTATTAATGTGATGGTAAGGATTCAATAGACAAACAGGATGGGGATTTGTTGTTGTTACTCTTATGGGAAATTGCTTGTATGGCACTACACAGGAACAAGGCGTTGCTTTGTTTTCTCCTTTTTTTATGTCATCTGATTCATATGAAAGTATAAGTGTGTGTGTGTGTGTGTGTGTATATATATAAAATGAAGATAGTAAAATGCACACCACTGTTTCTACCCCAACTTAAGAACGAGAACATTCCCAAACCAATGACACACAACTGTCCTCCTCCCTAATGATAATTTCTTGCCCCCTACTGAGGGTAACTATCTGAATTTTGTGTTTATAATTTCATTGTTTTCTTTTAAAACATAAAGTCTGGGTATTATATTATTGGTAAACAAAAAAAGTTATTTTGCAACTTTTGTATTCAGCTTATTTTCTAAGGTGCCTTCAAGCTGTTTGTGTGTAGCTGCAGTTGATTCATTTTCCGTGTTAATATTCCACAGGGTAACTATAACTCAAGTCAAGGTTTCTCAGTCTTCAAAATGCAGGCTCTTAATCTCCATCTCCCCCACCCCACTGCCCTTCTTCCCACAAACATATCTGGTCATTCATAAACATCACATATAGAGTACCTCCTTCAAGTCGTTTGACAACATTTTATTCAGTACTCTACTTGAAGGGTAAGGCTTGGGGCTGTCAAAAATACAGGTGTCATGTAACCATTACAACAACTGTGGAAGGTGGGTATTATTTTATCGCCACTTGATAGGTAAGGAAACTGCAGCTTGGAGAGATGCAATGGTTTGCCCCAATTTACCTACTCAGTAAGTGGCAGGGCTGGGACTCAAGTCCATCTTGTGCCCTGGAGCCCACATGTTCAGCAGACGAAGGGAGAAGGTGCCCTCACACCGTGAAAATAGGGAAGAGTTAAAGGTCAACATATACACCAGGTGTGTGCTTTCTTTCCCCACCGAATCCCATGCTGGACATGAATGGTAAGGGAGCACAGAGGCATTGTGTGAATTCTCCTGGGATGCCCTCAGGGGCATCACTTAATTTACTGTTGGCTCCTGCCTGAGGAGTGGCTGAGAAAGTGGAAGGGGTGATCTTTGGAGTCTAAAGAGCGTGGATGCAGAAGCAGGACATTGGTTAGCTGCTTTTAGCATGGTCTGGAGAAGAAGGTCCCCTGTTTGGTCTCTGCAGGATGTCTTCCAAATGAGTGTGCAGTGATGGCTGGGACAGTCTCAGGCCACACGGTTCATGCTAAGACATTTAAGTTTCCCTTTCTCAAATTCCCAGGGCTGACTCCAGAGCCCCAAGTGGTCTTCAGGTGGGAATTCAGTCTCTTTCACTTACATCTGAGTATGTCCACAGGTAAAGGTATTCCTGGCCAGCTGACCCCAGGGTTCCACTCTGCTTGAAAATTCTATTTCTCACCTTAAAGTGATAAATTGGCCCCTACGAGAGTAGTTGAGCAGTAAGTGGTTCTGAAACTTTGAGGAGAACAAGAATCACTAGACTGCTTGTTAAAATTGTAAACTCCTGGGCCCTTCCCAGGATTTAGGGTTCCAGGTCCTCTCAGGTGGAGTCAAGAATGTACAGTTCTAATAAACTTCTTGGGTGATTCTAATCCCAGACTATACTTGGAGAGACACTAGTGCTAACCTTTTTGTAGTCAGGCTAGGCTAGGCTCTGTTGAATTAACAAATATACTCTGACATCTTGGTAACTTAACACAACAATTAGTTTTTGCTCGTATTACATTTTGATGTGGGTTGGGCAGCAACTCATGGAGCTTTTCTCCCATTGGTGACTCAGGGGTCCAGGCTCCTTCCATCTTGCAATGCTGCCATCTCCAACACATAGAAGGGTAGAAAATGGCATGAATAACCACTCAACCGGGGGTTTTATGGTCTGGCCTAGTAGTGATATGCATTAATTCTGCTCATAACCCATTGGCTAGACCCAGTCACATGATCTCAACTTAACTGCAAGGGAGGCTGGGAAATGTAGTCTTCCTATGTACCAGGAAGAAGAAAATAACATGGGATTTGGTAAACATATAAAGTTGTCTCTGTCACAAAGCTTGATCCATTCTTAGTGCATTAGTAACACCAGGTTTCTACACCTGCAGTGCTAAAGAAAAGTGGCTGGTCTGTGTCTGCCCCCCCACCCAGGTCCTGCCAGCTAGTCTTTCATGTCTTTCAGCCCATTTTTGAAAGAAGGTTTATCCATCCCTGCTTAGGTTGGTCACAATTCACAACATGGTCACCATGGATCCATCCTGTCCTTGTGGTGAAGGACTTGCCTATAGGATTCAGCTTTGATTGAATGCAATGCTGGGTGGAGAGGATTTTTTGAAAGCCACATTTGGACTTAGTAAGTTCTTTAATTGAGTAGTGATGTCTCCCATGGGATGGGAGGGGCGAGTGATGGCATGGATGCCACACATTTGCCATCCTTGTCATGGCTGTTATTAAGACTGACTCTGCATAGCCCACCCAGCTTCTATAAGGTCCAGTCTATCCTGCTGAGAGAAAAGTTAAGAATGGGTTAGGAGTGGCTTCCGGCACATAGTAAAGGATCAGTTAGTGTTAGTTATTATCCCAGGTGCTTATAACTCACACCAGTCTTTGCCTCCTTCTCATGGGTAGATTTCTCCGAGTTAAATTCAACTTTGTAGATGTGGGCTGATCAAGACAGAATAGAAGAGGGTTTCCACCTCCCTCTCTTTACATTCTACCTTTATTAACACAGCCAAAGACTATATATTAGCTTTTTGGTGACATCACATTAGTGATGCCCATTGATATGTTTTCTAATCCCACTAATCTGTCTCATCTATATTGCAACCAAGCCCTGTGTCTCAGCCTTCCTGTCTTTGTTCAGATTTTCTTTACCTAAGATTAGGGCTGTGCATTTACTCCGGTTTCATTTCATCTTATTCAGTTTATTTTGTGATTGTCAAGGTTTCCTTTTTTTATGCCATGAATGTTCTTTTGTCCGCTCTTAAATTGGCTTTTCACAACAGTGTGAAGACTGGGTTGGCTGGCAGAGAAACCCAAGCATAAGTATAATAACAATTGTCTGTCCAGAACTTGCTATATGTCTAGTATTGTGAGTTACATACATTATCTCGTTGGAGCTTTGTAACAACACCCTGAGGTACATATTATCATTACCACCATTTTATAGGTGGAGAAACCAGATCGGCAGAAAATGGGAGGTCTGGGACTTGAACCAAGGCTTTTCTAAAGCCAGAGTTAATGCTCCTAACCACTGTACATACTGCTAGAATGGATGGAAGACCGAAGCAGAACCTGGTGCTATACTCAGGAGTCTTCATTGCAGATAGAATCTACTCTAGCTGGTTTCAATAAAAATAGATTTATTATAAGAATCAGGGAGTAACAGAATATCTGGGAGGGTTGGGGGAAAAAAGCCAGGAAAAAAGTCCTGCCATAAAATAGAACTGTTCTACTGAAGCCCCCTGGCTACCCTCTCCCATTGATCAGCACCTGTGACTACGGGCTTCATCGTGGACCTTTAGCCAAAGCTTCTGTGGAAGATCCCGTAGCTGGTTCATTTCCACCTTCCATGTCTCATCCCATCCGTCTGCTGGGCAAAACTTAGGTCACATGAAAAACCCTAGTTAGCAGAGGGTATCAGAGAAATGTAGCTTTTAGCTTTTCAGTCTGTTGTACAGGAAGACATGTTTGAGGGTGAGTGTGAAGTACCTACCATACTACCTAGTGGTGCTCTGGGAATCTGAGGAAAACCCTGGGATCTTGTCCTCTGAACACGCTCTTACTCAACTCACATATCACTTCTCAGGTGAAGCTTGCTTTAACCCCTTAGGCTGACTTACCACGCCTTCTATGGCCTTTTAGAATTTTATCACACACCTTTGTTGAAAACCACTGCACTGTTTTCTGTTTAACGTCTCTCTGCCCCACTAGCCTGAGCCTTCCTCGAGGCCAAGACCATGTGTGTTTATATCTGAGGCGCCCAGCGTGTGATCTGTTATACAGTAGGTACCAACAGACCTGTTTTGGAAGCATGGATAAAAATGTAGGTGTTTGAACAAGACCCCCTCCTGTCCTAGCTATTTTCAGAAGTGCATGTCCCACAGGTGAGACTCTGGGATGCTACTGTTCTCTGGGCAGAGGGCAGTGTACATTGGGCCCCTTTTCCCAGGAATGTGTTTATTTTTCCCTATACCCAGGATATTACCCCACTCCTTGGGAACCCTGGGGCAAAGTACACAGAGAACACAGAGATTAGCCTGCCTCAGAGAATCTTAGAATACTCTATTGACCTCATGCATAACAAGCATGGATCTAGGCAACATACCACCCAGGACCAGCCAATGGGACTAAACTTCATAAATAGTAGAATTGTCCAAATCTCTTCCTCATTTGTGGTTCCCTACCAGATCAGGCTTTCTCTGTCACTACGACTACCTGCATTTCATGGATGCAGAGAACCCTTATCCCAGGTATCTTTTTATGTTTGCCTCCAGGACTCCCACCCAATGGTCTTATCTTCCTTTTCTGGGTCTTTGCTATGCATTGGTGTCTGTCCATGTTCTTGGTTGCAAGTGACAGAAACTCAACTTCAAAATGTAACCATCAAAGGGACTTTGTTAGAAGACTTGTGTGAGTGTTGAAGGGGAGTACCTTGGCCTAGGGGAAAACTAGAACTACCAGGTTCCCTCTCTGTCTCTATCTCTTTCTCACCCTCCATCTCTCTTGCTCCATCTTGCTCATCTTTAGATGCGAGCATTATTCCCTTAAGCCAAATTCCTCCATATGCCAAGAATTGGCCATTGGCATTTTCCATACCTTGCACCCCGCTATTTAATCACCAGGGAGGACCAGGCCCTCTTCCCTTAATTCTGGGTCCAAAACTCTCAGGGAATGCCTCTGTCTGGCCCAGAGCAGGTATCTGGTCCATGAGTAGGCTACATCTGAACTACTCAGTGTAACCATGGAGTAAGTACTGTGATTGGTGGCCCCCTAAAACCACATTGTTGAAGAGAAAAGAGGGAGCAGCTGCTCCTAGAAGATGGATGGCGTGCTGGGCAGACAAAACATTAAATGAGCCCCATCCAATCAGCACTCAATAAGGTGCTCTCAGCCTTCTGAGGCCAAGTTTATTGCTTGGAGTCATAAATATCCTTTTGAACACCCTACATTAGTACATCAAAATTAAAACAAATGCCAAGATAATCCTTCATGGACAGTAGTGGGAAGGTCAATAATTCCCATTCCAAGCCAGCTTAATCATAAAAGGAGCTTATAAGCAGACTAGCAACTAAGTATTATCTCATTTTCAATGGTCGTGGCTGGCTGGAGCTCTGGGCTGAAGTAGTCTCAATGAACATCCAGCCTTAGCAAGAAGAGGGTCATGATCGATTAGTAATGTCTGCCACAGCAGAGTATGAAAGATGGTTGACTGTGTCTTTCTGCTCTAAAATGCTCTATAGTAGAAGGAAACATGGGACGAAGCTCCAAACACTAGCCAGAGTGAAGAAACATGTTTAAGGTGCAATTGCCAACCTTTGCCTTCTCAGGCCAGTCTCTGGGTGCACAGCTGGCTACAGTCCCTTTCAAGGATTCCTCTTTTTCAGCCTCCCCTAAACTCTCAATTAGGCCGTTTCCCAGGCCAGATCATAGCTTGCACATTGATCTGTAGGCATCTCATCGCTTAAAGTCAGCCAATCATACCCTGACTGCATTGCCATGGGGATCGGCTCTCCCATAAGTGACACTGAGATGACTTTGCTAATTGTGTGGGCTCGGGCTCTGAGGACATCGTTAGTGGATGATTGTCTCTCTGGCTGCCCTAATTCATCCTAATAGCCACGTATGGAGGGGCTAACATTGATAAAATGGGAGCTCCTGAGCAGAAGCCCAAATGATGCTTTATGTGCGTGTTCTGGAATAATTGCTGGTGTTTGTAGTAGCACCTTTTTGGCGGCACAGCTGTTAAAAAGAAACTCTGATTCCCGGATTTCCTCTTAATCAGTTAAAAATAGTCCTGAGTCTATGATTACACTGTTCCAAGAAAATAAGTAGGCCAGGTGCTGGGCAGAGCAAACACCATGGCCAGAATCACTCAGTTTCCCTAGCATTGATTGCAAATATTGGTGTGCTGGGCCCAAAACCAGCAAAGACGGGATGCACAGATGTGGTATCCTGTCCTGTCCTATGTGGGCTCAGGCTCAAACACTGGCCACTTGTGACCAGTGCCAGGACATTGCACTCCAAAACCAATGAGTTGTGAAAGTAGTTGAAAGGCTCAGAGATTTGCCCTTGATTGCCACGGTAAAGTTCAATCTGGCCTTCCAAGCCTTTCACATTGTTAGAGGTTATATTCACTTGGGGTCCAAGGCCCTTAGGATAGGTGTTGTTATCTAAAATAAAACCACCATCTAGCCTTAAGAGTACCAAGCTTGATTAGTGATGTCTGTCACAGGCAGAGGATGAAGAATGGTGAATGTGCCATCAGCTGAGCTTCATCTCCCTGGTCCCAAACCATCTGAAGCGAGCCTCACTTATTTGTCTAACTCCTATTGAGGGAGTTAGGGTCCCTGTAATCAGGGATTATTACCTTTTTTTCTGTCGTAGGTGGACGAAAGAACTGACATACTCTTGGGCTGTGTAGGATAGTCTACTCAGGGGCGCCTGTTGAATTTCACCTCTCTCTCTCTCTCTCTCTCTCTCTCTCCCTCCTCTTATCTCACTATGTCTGTCTGTCTCACATCAGCCCAGCCCAAGCCATCTCCAACCACAAGTAGCCTCAGAGTAATAGACGCTCCCTTGTCCAGGAGGAGACCTTGGGTGAGCAGACCACAAACATCCCACCTCAACCTGCTCCACCTGGGTTTCTAAGCCCTTCTCTGGGGCAGTGGGCATGAGGGAAACTATGATGTTGTATTTAGAGTATCCGGCAGGACACCTAGTCCTGAGAGGCAGGGAGGCCCGTGAGGAAGTTTCCAAGTCCTGTGACTGTGGGCTGTGGAGTCAAGTTCACCTACATGTGAACCCGGGGTGGCCATGCACTAGCTATAGAGTCTCCCAAGGTTGTGAGTTCCCTGTCATTGGAGGTTTACAAGAAGCCCTGGCAAATTGTTTCTTGGGGATTTCTCACCAGGCAGAGAGCCAAGTGCCCTTATCGTCTGTGTGTAAAAGGGACACAAGGTTGTGTGTGGATTAACTGAGCTGTGCTCAGTTCACATCGGGTCTCTCTGGTCTTGCGGAAGCTGGTGGCCCCCTCTGACTATATGGCCCCCATCCTGCTTCGAAGAGGTCACACAATTTGGCAGGACTCTCCCAAGGCTCTTCTTGTTCTCACCCTTGCAGAGCTTTTACTTAACCAACAGCAGGGCTTCTTCAAACCTCACCTCCTGCAGTCATGAGCTCAGGCCCGGCTTCTGGCTCCTTCCCCACTGTCTTCTCTCCTCCTGCTCCTCATTTTCTTCCCTCCTCCCGGCTTTAATCCTTCACCCACTGTTTTGCTTCCTCCCAGTCAATCTCCAGCCCACTCCCAATTTGCATTTATAATCAATCTTATCTACATAGAACACCCATCTGGTGGCTCCTGGATAATGGGAACAGGTGTGTGACGCTGCACAGGCCTCTGGGAAGGGACTTTGCACCTCACTCTTTCGAGCTCTGGGTGACTCTCTTTATACAAACGCCAGGAGGCTTGTTGATGTTTAAAAGATCTGGGAGGCAGAGAGGACTACAAGCTTTATGTGAGCCAAGGAAGTGATGTGGCTGTGAGGCTGTATCAGTAGAGGCCTAATGACCAGAATGATGGAGGAGATGGCCTCTTTCGGCCCTGCCCGTGCCTGGGGTTTGATGCCATATTCTAGGGCACGTTGATGGGAGGAGGATCAGGCTCAGCATGGCCAAGGCTATTGTGGCAACCCTGGGAGGGAGGTACTGTCAGGGCCTCGTTGTACAGATAGGAAAATAGAGACTTAGGGAAGTTCATATACCATGTCCAAAAGCACCAAGGTAGTAGATGACTGAGTAGGATTTGGACCTGGGCAGTGTGACCCTGGCCAGATCGGCCAGGAGAGAATCTAGATGGGCCTGAACACTCTGGGTGCTCAGTGACCCGTTTCTGGAAAACCCTGGGAGGAAAAGCACTTAGAGGTGCTGTGGAGTGCTTTATCAATGGACAGGCTGAGCTTCGCGTCCTGTCTCTGCCATTTCCCAGCTGGGTGACCTTGGGCAAGTTCCTTAACTTCTCTGAGCCTCAGTGCCATCATTGGTAAAATGTAGATGAAAACAGTACTGTTCTGAGTATTAAATGAACTAATGTGTGTTTAGTGACTGGCACAAGGTCTGGCCCAGAAACATGAGCTGCTGGGATGGAAGGTTTGTCCCCCCGCATTGTCCCATGGCACTACTGCTGCTGTGGGGAGGCTCAGAGCAGGAGCCAGAGCAGGGGAGGGAGAAAGAGGCCCAAGCTGACAGCTGCTTCTCCTTTTCTATCACGCAGGCACCTGAAGGCACGGGAAGTCTGTCTGCCTTCCTCTGAGGGGTCTGACAAGTGTAATCACGCAGTTTAGCAGTAACACCAAAGAGTCTCTGGATATGAGATTTGTCACTGGCTGCGAGCAGGGCTGGCTGCAGGCATTGCCTCCCGTAGACACCTGCAGGAGATTTCCACCTGATTCCCAGCCACTGAGCTCCCGCCCTATGCCCTGCCCACTGGGGCTGGGTGGGGCAGGCCACGTGGGCTGGGGGCAGGCTGGATGGGGCTAGGCTCTCTGAGACCTCCTGATCCGTTTCGGAAATACCTTGTCAGGAAGAGTGCTGAGAGGTGCTGTGGAGGGTCTGGGTGCTAGTGGGGCACCCTCAGGGCCCTCTGGGGTCCTGGGCAGGTGTCGGGGTGGACAGAAGCTCAGGGCAGAGGCAGCTCTGTCCTTTTTACCTCTAGTAAGTCAGGAAAGATGCAGTGTGGTCCAGCCCATGGGCTACCCAGGATGAAATAGTCTCGGGAGAAATCACCTCTAACCCCTCCCTGCTCCCCACGGTCAGCTGACAACTTTACCTTTTATTTCCCTGAGAAAACAGATGCAATCAGAAGTGAACTTCACAAACTCCCATCTCACAGCTACAGAGCTCCCTGTGCCCACGCAATCTGTCCCCTCTCCTGTGACTATGGAGAAAGCACCTGGCGCCTGTGTAAGGCCAACCCCTGCACTTTTCCCCTGACTTTATCCCTTGAACCTACTCATGGACACCCCCTCCTCATCACCTTTCCCCCTCACAGCTGGATCATTCACATCATAGACACATCTCTCTAATTATATGATTCGATTAAAAACAAAACAAAACAAAAACACCTCTCTTGACTTCACCCTCCCCAACGCTGCAGGACTGTTTCTCTGCTTCCCTTTGCAGCAGACTCCCAGAGAGAGTGCTCGGTGCTGGTGGGTCCAGGCCTTCTCCCTACTTTCTCTCTTGAGCCTATTCCACCAGAACTACTCTGCTCCAGGGCTGGGTCTCTTCCACGTCCGCGCTGCCAAGCCCGGTGGTCAGGCCTCCACACCCTGCAGCAGCAGGTGACACGTTGGCCAGTCCTCCTCCTTGAAGCCCTTTCTTTACTTGGTTTCCTCTGCTGACTGTCCCTCAGCCCACCTGTCATGCAGGGCGGCCTGCGGGGTCTCTGGTCCCACTCCCCACATAAGAATGCAGGACATAGTGAGGCCAAAAAGGAACACCCACGGATCCATAGATACGGGAGTCATGCCACTATAGTCTCGCTGGCGGCTGGGTTGGAGATGCAGGAAGCAGGAGCCATACTGTCCGCAACCCGCTGTCCTAACTACAATCCGCACTTGCCAGCCCAGCCACCATCTTCTTGCCAGTCCCCATTTGCTGCTAGCATAGCCACAGCAGTTATATTAGTGGCCAGTGGCTCACTGGTTACAGCTGACGGCCAACTAGCCACAGCTGATGGCCATCCAATCACAGTTGATGGCCATTTACTACCCGAGTGAGCACCTTCCCATGTGAGGGCGAGAGCCTGGAAACTGCACTCCTGGCTCTGTCCGCACAACCACCTTTGCAGCTTCCTCCTCATCTCTCAGGCCTGAACCTCAAGGGGCCCAGGTTCAGGCTTCAGACCATTCTTCTTTCCCGTCTGTTCCCAATCCCAGCGTGATCCAATCCAGTCCATTCATTCTACCCGCCTACCCTCTAGTGGCTTCCCCAGATCACTTACCGCATTTCCTGGAAAAGAAGACCTCGCCGGACAATCAGCTCTAATGCGTCTTTTGGAGCAAAAATTAATATAAGACCCGGTCTTATTTTACTATAACACCAGGTATAATGTAATGTAATGTAATGTAATGTAATGTAATGTAATGTAATGTAATGCAATGCAATATAATATAATATAACATAAGGCCTTATATTAATTTTCGCTCCAGAAGACGCATTGGAGCTGATTGTCCGGCTATCTTCATTTTGGGGAAACAGGGTAGAATTAAATTCAAAGTCCCCACTGTGGCCCACAGACCAGCATGATGAAGCCCCTCTCCAAACACAGATAGTTGTTAAATGGACAAATGGGAGTGCAGAATTCTAACCCCACCCTGGTCTTTCATGGGCTCCATACGACAGCTGCCAGACCAAGCCCATCCCCAGGCTGGGGCTGCTGGCTTCCTCAGTACTTCTCTGCTCCTTCAGCCTATCTTTCCATGGCGGCCACAGGAGCGGCCTGTTGTTCCTTAGCCAGGTCAGGCTTTTTCACACTTTTGCAGCCTCGGGTCTGTCTGGAGCTTGCTTTCTACTCTCCCCCCTGCTTGCACCTAGTCTTCATTCAAGACCCAACTCAGGTGTCATCTGCTTCAGGACTACTTCCCTGCAGCCCCTAATGAGAGGACCAGCTGAGATGCTGCCTGGGGCACTTCGTCAGAAGAAGCCCTAACTCACCATTGGAAATTTAGACATGGAAGACAGTTTTGTTTAGCAGAGCTCCTCCTGGGCAGAGGCCTGGAAGGCTTCCTTTGATAAGCAGCTGGGGGTATGGATGTCAGTGGGGAGTGAGGACCTCAAAGGTGAAGGAGAATGGGAGGGTCTGCTGTTATCTTTTGGGCTTTTATTTTGAAAAGTGGGATGCAAATGTGGCAGCAAAGCTGAATTGCACAGGACCTAGAGGACAGGCTGAGCCTCTCAAGACTGAGCAATAATATTGGTTTGAATAGGTACAGGATTCCGTCTTCTGGGGGGCTCCTGTGAGCGTCCATTTGGCTCTGCTTGCCTGACCTCTCCAGTCTGGGTTAGAAATCCCCAATGCTCCATTCACTTAGCGTTTCCTATCCCACTAGAAACTGCCATGCACTGTGATTTTCTGTCCATATATCTGTCTCTCTCCTAGACTGCAGCCCCTTAGAGAGGGCAGGGTCTATATCTTTTCTATCTTTAGGATCCTAGCAATAGCATCGAAGACTGACATGCAGTAGGTGTTTAATAAATGTTTGTTGATCAGGTGGCTGGATTTTTCCCTTCCCACCCACAAGAACACAGGCTGATTGTTTCCATGCCTGAGACTCGAGGGCTGGAATCCATCCTGCGCTGTGCGTCATGAGCTTGCAGTTGCACAGATTAGATCACGTATATGTCGCAGGATGTTCAGGGGCCCTGAGAGGATGCACTGGCCTCAGATCCAGGAAACACAGGGTCCTCCTCACCGTGTGGCCTTGAGATAGTAATTTTTCCTCTAAAGATCTATCTTTTCACGAGAATGAAATTGGAGTAGCAGCTTTCAAAATTCCTTCTCACTCTGAGAGAAGCTATGGGGTAGTGGAGGGCACCTGAGATTTGAAGTCAAAAGAGCTGGTTTCTACTCTGCAACTCTCAGTTTCCCCATCTCTAAAATGGGGGTAGTGGTGATGTAAACATGCTTGGGTAGCTACGTGGGGCTATGTGCATGGAAGGGATTGTAGAAAATGGTTGTTCCACATGATCACTACCTGATGTCTAGCAGCTCCCATCTGCCTCATAATCTAACCCTGATCCATGTCCCTAAAGATCTTGGAGACCTTCATTCAAACTCATTCTGTCTTCTATGTCATCATTCATTAGTTCATTCATTCAACACTTTTACTGAATGTCTGCTATGTGTCAGGCCCTGGGGCTACAATTGTACAATATTGAATGAAACTGGTATAGCTCCAGCCCTTACGAGCTAATGGTTTAGAAGGGTAGTAATAGCTATTACCCTTTACTGAGGCTTCTATGCCAGGCACTGAGTCAGGGGCTTTCATAGTGATGATCTCATTTCATCCTCACGTATTACTGCTCCATTTTGCAGGTATGAAAACTGAGGTGCAGAGAGACTAAGATTCTTGCCCAGCTACTAGTGGTAGAGATAGGATTAGAATCTTGGTCCTTTGGTTTAAGAGCCCAAGCCTCCTTCCCCACCCCCTTTAAGCTATACCACCTTACTGGGCCCATGTTCACACCTAGCAGCTAATAATGGAGGAGTCTGTGACATCTGTCTAGAGCGCATGTTCCCCACCCCAGAGGAAGTGAGGAGGGCCCAGCCCAGCTCCGGCGTAGACATTGTGTGAGGCCTCCTGTGGGATCAGCCTTACTGAGCACTTGGACACACACTCACATGAGGGAACAACCCAGGACACAGACTGAGGGGACCTAGGGCCTATGCCCTTGGGATGCCCCCATTGGTGGAGCAGCCCTGCCCCACCCCACCCACGCCACTTCTGCAGTTCCCTTTGTTCTTGCTCCCAAGTCACAAGGTGACAGCTTGTTCCTCCTTCCTGAGGAAGCTGCAATCTGAGCCAACACTGGGGCCTTTGTTAGAGCTGCTCAGAGAAGGCTCTAGAAAAATTCTGCCTCTGTGGGGCCAGAGACTTCTCCCCTTGAAGTCTATAAAAGAATTTTGGGTCAAACACCTTATACTCACAGACTCTCCGCTGACAGCAAGAAAGAGCCTCCCAGAGACGAAGGTGGGTTAAGATAGGGTTCCACTCTCACTGTTGTCCCCTACAAGCCCTTCTGTTGGTAAAGCCCTTCTATTGGTAAGCTAGTGCTTGTATTTGAAAATGTGCTTGTGCAGAAAAGTGCCTGTGTGTGTGCAGGTGCATGCATGTGTGTGCTGGGGCTGTTTGGGTGCATGTCTTTGTGTTTCTGTTCACGTGTCTCCCTGGATGTGCCTATTGGTTAGCTCTTGCTACATAACAAACCACCCCATTTCTCGCTGCCCACGCGTCTGGCTTGCCTGGGCTGAGCTGATCTAGGCTGGGTCCTCTTGGAGTGGCTCTTCTGCAATGTGTCATATCCTCCTGCTGCGATCAATGGCCTGTCCCAAGGATGTTCTTCTTATGATGTTGACATAAAGGCAAGAGGGCAAGCAGAAACATATGCGGTGTCTTAGGACCTTGTCTTAGAACTGGTACTCCATCACATCTGTCTATTCTATTGGCCAAAGCAAGTCACGTGACCCAATGCAAAGTCAAACGGCAGGGAAATACATTCTGCTCCCCTCAATGGGAAGCACTGCAGAATCACATGGCACAGGATGGGAATACAGGGAGAGGTAAAGAATTGGGGGACAGTGTTGTGTTCCGTGTATCCAGGCGTGTATATTTGCATATGCTCATGCATATGTAAGCAATATATGTGGGCATGTACCTGAGACTATGGAGCTGTATGTGTACACGGGCGTCCTGTTGCATGTATGCCAATGTATGTGTAGCTGTGTAAATGCACGAGACTGTCAAGCTGAGCATGTACCTGTTCTGTGTATGTTTGCACAGAAGCATCTCAGACACACACATGCAGCGCCCGGCCAGGCCACGCTGGAAGAAGGGGCAGGCCCATCCTGTGATGTGAGGCAAACCCTTACGGTGAGGGATACCTGCGGGACCTCCAGTGAGTCTTCTCAGGTAGAACTTGCTCTGTGAGTGGCCCTGAGAAAATTCACTGGTCAGTTGCTTTGTAGTCTATTATTACCCAGATGTCTGTGTGTTCCAAACAATTGTTTTTAAATTGCTTCATTAGTCTGTCTCGGCAGACCCAATCCTGCTACACTTGACTGGCTGAGATTCTCCGAGACAGAGCCAGTGGGAGCTGGGCAGGCTGCTTGCTCGCTGTTGCGTCTCCTAGAAGGGGGTGCCCCCAGAGGAGATGAGGAGGAGGTGCCCCACCCACCCCACAGAAGAGGCAGCTTTGGAAAGTGTAGACTCCAGAGTTAGAGACAGCTGGTTTTAAGTCCAGAATCTGCAATTTACAAATCGCATGACCTTTTGTAAATTCCCTGAGCTTCAATTTTCCCATCTGCAAAATGGAGTCATTGTCCACATGCTGTGGATGGGTGTGGGGAAGGAAGGAGATGATGGGGTATGTGAAGACCTCCCATGGTGCCTGGCTCACCTGGCCAGTGACCAGAAGGTGGGTGTCCACAAAGAGCCTTTGATCTCTCTGCAGAGGGGGGGCCACAGCAGGTCTGAGCAACTGGGTAGGTGGCAACAGTGACCCCCAGAGGTCCACTTGACTCAGGTGAGTCATTGATGTTCCAGGTAACTTTACCTGAGGACCCACATCTAACTGATCCTGCCCTGTCCAGGAACAGCCCTGCAGGCAAAGGTCAGGACACAGGACTGAGGGTTATGTGGCCTGGGCTCGAATCCCTGCTTTCTGCTCACTGGCCGTGTGACCGTGGGCTGACTGCCTGTCTTCTCCAAGCCCCAGTGTGCTCCTCTGAAAGCAGGGATATTAATACTACCCAACTCACAGGGCACATTTTCTGCGTAACTGAAGCTTTCCCCTGCAGCCCCAAACTCCATCTTACTCTCTGGGATGGAAATCATCCCAGACGTCCCACCCAGGTCCCCACCTCCCTAGCCAGAGCATGTGGAGACAAAGTCTTTCTCGGGGACTCAGCATCAGGAGTGTTGGCCTCCCTGTACAGTGCAGGGAGACAGCCCTGGGCTTCTGGGTTGTGTTGTTTCCTTCTTCCATTCGCTGTTTGTCCTCCAGCAGCCAGCGTATGACAGAGATGCTCCCGACTCCTGCCACGGACACTTTTTCTGTAAAGAGCCATATAATAAGTATTGTAGGCTTTGGGGCCATGTATAGTCTCTGCCACATACTCTTCTTTGTGTGTTATTGTTGACTAGTTTCAACCCTTTAAATGTGTAAAACCCATTCTTAGTTTGACAGCCACCCAAAAACAGGCTGTGTGTGGGCTAGATGTGGTCCATGGAGAGACAGGTAAAACATACTAGTTAAACATGTATGTTAAATAAATGTTACCTGGGCCATGAGTGAGAACACTGCATGGCTTTGGGTCAGTCATCCCAGCTACTTAACAAAGGCATTTTCTCCTCATGTCAGTGAGAGGTTGTGCTTCCAAGGCATCTGGATGCCTGGTCTTTTCATCAGTGTGGCATGCTTGCCCCACCAACAAACATTCATTCAGCACTGAATATGTGTGGGGTATGGTCCACGTGCCTCCACATAATTAATCTTATTGTTCAAATAACCTTAATGAGTGGAAAGTCTCATCATGGCCATTTTACACAGGGGGTCTGAGCTGACATTTAAACTCTGGTCACTTCACTCCATAGCCATCCCAACAGAGAGGGCCCCTGCATGAGAATTTGGCTGTGACACAGAGAAAGGACAGGTAGGAAGAAGGAGGAGGAAGAGAGAGGAAGAGAAAACACAGACACCCTTTTGTCCCCTGTCCTATATCAAAACTAACTAAATAGCATATTGAGTTTTTGAAAAGTGTTTGTAATTTTTTTAAAATAAATATGGTCTGTGTTCATGATTATAAAAATCAGTCCCAGAAACGAACCAAGAAGAAAGTAAAAAGAATCATTTGAAATCCTACTTCCAGAAACAACCCCTGGTGCCGTTCTGGTGAACGTTCTCAGACACCTCTGATTGTAAACACATATGGACACAGTTTTAAACGAACAGGAGCAGACTCCACATGCTGTCATGTAAAATGCTTTTTATTTCTCTCGACAATATGTTGTGGACGTCTTTCCATGTCAATAAATATAGAGCGACAGTTTTGCATTAAGTGGCTGCGTACTATTTGATGGCATGTACTAACAGGACGTGTGAATGCCAAAGAGACATTCATCCAGCATGACTCCCAACGTGGGTGTCTGTGGGATGGGGCGTCCATGGCAGCCCTGGTGCCTGAGTCACGACCCGTAGCTGCCAGGGCCAGGGACTTGGATTTATCCTCTTAGAGACCAGGTCACTCCAGGATGGGTTCTAGGCGCAGGTGCGGTCTAGAGCAGGGCTCTGGAAGAGGATCGTGGCCCCTGCTTGCTCCACAGCAAGGCACTGCCATCCTCACGGACCCAGCTTTCCTGGGGTTTCTTTGTGAGGTGCCCCAGTGAGGCATCTCCATTTTCTGCTATGATCATCCAAACCCGCATGCACATCAGAAAAATGACCACGATTGCTCCTCGGGAGATTATGAGCAGCTCACAGCTTTTGTGATCCTGGGCCAGTTGTTGAAATCCCCAAGGTGCAGTTTCCCCATCTGTAAACTGGGGATAATAATAGTCCCTAAATTATAGAGTTGTGGTGAGGATTAAATGAAATAATGGAAGCAAACTGAATGCACTGTCTGTCTGGCATATGTAGGTGTTAGTCAGGGTCAGTTCCCCTCCCTCCGCAAACATTCCCTCCTCCTTCTCCTCCTTTGCATCCTCTCTGGAGACCTGCCGCTGCCCAACACCAGCCCAGATACACAAGGGTGGACAGCAGCCTCTCTACGTGGGACAGGCTCTCTGTGCAATGGCTGGGAGCTTGGGGAGGTCGGACAGGAGAAAAGAAGACTTGGGGGGATGATCTCGGTTCTTCAATCCCTGCAGGGAACAAATAAATAGGGGGGGATGAGACACTCGAAATTAAACCTCCATCAATGGGGGGAGGTGCTGGGACACCCAGCATGGGTCACCAAGGGCAGAAGTTTCTAACAGGAGAGCCTCAGTGGGCGGCCTCCAGGGGTAGTAAGCACCCAGCACTGCAGGGCTGTGGGCATAGGTGGGGTTGACCTGAGCGAAATCTTTCCAGGTCAGACTCTATGAGAACAAAGGTCAGCCGCCAGATGGTCCCCAGCTTGGAGGGAGGCAGAGGGGACGGGAAAAGGTGCTGCTTCTCACCTGCTCCCCAGGGCAGGTGGGGGTGGGGGGAGCCCAGCTGCCGCCGCTGTGATTTGCATTCAGCCTGAGTCCCTGACTAACTCTGCATGCAGCAGCCTGCTCCCCAAGATGAGCTATTTTAAGTGCTTCCCCTCCGCCCCTAAGGGTGCCATGTGTTTATCTTGCTTTCGAGTTAAAAGGGAAAATCAATTTCACTCTTACCTTAGGAAGGTTTGGGGGTAGGGGCTGTGGAGTGGCTTCATTTCATTAAAATGAAAGTGGGAGTGGGGGCAGGAAGGGCTTCAGATTCCCACCCCCAAGGGGAGTTATGAATAAACAACAGCCTGGGTCCACGGTCTGTTTCCCTGTCAGCCCTGACTGTGGGGCCCCTGGAGGCCTGGAGTTCGCCTGCGGTGGGGGACTGAAGTGTGGGTTACAACCTTGTATCTCAGGGAGGAGCCAAGCTCATGCCTGGTTTCCTGTTTTTGTTTTTGTTTTTGTTGAGAGAGAGAGAGAGAGAGAGAGAGAGAGAGAGAGAGAGAGAGAGAGATTGAGAGAGAGAAAGGGAGAGGGAAATGTCTTTGAGTCTTTGGTTCCCTGAATGCCCATTTAGAGAATAAACGCAACATTTATTGAGCACCTATTGTATTCCAGGAAGTCTGACAGTGAACAGTTTTCAGTCCCTTTCTGTGAAGAGCTGTCCGGGAGAGAAAAAGAAAGGAGGCAATAATTGCTAAGCTCCTAACGTATGCCCAGGATGCCCAGACATTTAGCGTTATCATTTCACTTAATCTTTGGGTCCCGATTACCTCTATATGAAATGTAAGGAAATCGAGCTGTGTGTTCCTGAGGAGGACAAAGGCTCTCCTGTTTATGGCTGTAGCTCCAGCCCTTGGCATGGTGTCTGGCACTGGTACGGCTAGAAGGGGAGGAGATGGGTGGAGAGGCATGGAGCGAGTGTTGTGTGTGACCTCATACTATCCTCACACTTCACAGATGAAGAAATGGAGGCTCAGAGAGATGACTTGCCTGGGCAACGTCACACAGCTGAAGTAGCTGGACTCTGAGCGCCGCTGCTCCAGGCAGCCTGGGCTCAGGCTGCGGCTGAGGGAGGAACCCGGTGCTGGGAGGATGCTCGGCCAATCCTTTGCCACTGCTCTGAGAACCAGCACCAGGCACCAGCATCAGGGCTGCTGCTGGTGGGGGCCTGGCTGGAGGGGCAGGGGGCTGTAGAATGTGAGTGGTCAGGGCCGCAGTTTGGTTCTGGACTGCCATTTCCCAAGTCAGTTTCCTAGACCTCCTACTGTAAGATGAAGGGCGTGTGTGTGTGTGTGTGTGTGTGTGTGTGTGTGTGTGTAGCTAATCGAAATATGTATGTATGTATGTATGTATGTATGTATGTATGTATGTATGTATGGGCCTGGCATCGCTCTGGGCTCCGGGCACCATTCGCTTGAATGGACATGGGCTCTGACCTAGGATCCAGGTCTTGGCTGGGCTGTTTCAGGCTCCACTTGGCTAGACTGGGTCTGCGACCCTCGCTCTCCTCCACTTTTATAGCCCCTTGGTAGTCTGCATTTCTACCGCTGATTTTCTCAGCAGCTGACAGAGGATCCCAGCTCCAGCTCTTGGTCTAAGAAGCTGTTCAGGCTGCCTCCCGCGCTGAGGCCTGGGGCCCAGGAATTGGGATTGCTCCAGAGGGAGGCGAAGGCAGCCAGGCAGAGCTTTCCATCTACAGGGCAGAAGGATCAACCAGGGGCCTCTTTTTTCTGTCTCTGGAAATTTTCATGAGAAAAGCCTTTGTGGTTGAAGATTTAGAGAATTCCCTTGGGGAAATTCTGGAGGTGGAGCCTCCTTGCAGAGTGGTAAACCCAGTGTAAAAGGTGGGTGGCAAACCTACCTGTAGAGCTGTCTCTTCCCAAAGACCACGCACCCCAGGGCTTCATTGGAAGGTTGCTGGGGTGAGACCTAGGGTTTGGCTGACCACTTTTCTTTCCCATCCATCCACTTATTTAACTAACATTTAATGAAAATACTTAGGTTCAAGCTATTTAAAAAATCTCCTTACCTTCCCATTGAATGATACTTCCCACGCATGGGGCTCACAGAGAGAGAAGCAATGAACTAGACGAGGTCACTGTCCTCAAGGAGCTTACAGTCCAAAGGGAACCAGACACAGAAACAGAGTCAACAAGGCAGATGCTCCAATGTAGACATGATCAAAATGCTGTAGGAGTGAATGTGTGGGGACAATTCATTCTGGTGGGGACCTGCAGGGGAAAGGCTCACAGAAGAAGTGGGGTTTACCTGCCCCGAAAGGATGAACAGGGGTTTAAAAGGTGCTGAACCAGGTGAGGAGTGAGCCAGACTGTGGGAACGAACTTGACCAATGGTCAGCAACCCGATGTACATGGTGGGCTGGGGGCAGTGGGTGGGCTGGACCAGGCAGGGTGAGTGGCACCGTGGTGTCCTGAGGCCACGGTGATCAGGCCTCTGTTAGAGACTTCACAACTCTCATTCTATACTCGTGGCCATTTTTCAAGGTCAACATGATCACCCCCAATTTACAGGTAAGGAAACTGAGACCCAGAGAGGACAAATGATTTGCCCAAGGTCAGGCAGATACGAAGTGGCAGAGCCTAGATTCAGACCTGAGTGAGTCTATGTGACCCCAGAGGTCGTGCAGCCAGGAACCACAGGTTTAGACATTTGGGGTTTATGATGGAGGGAGTGGGGAGGGGCTGGGGTTTGGAAGGTTTTTGAGAAGAGGATTGGAAGGATATCCACTGTTGCCTTAAGAAGACCACTTTGTAAGTGTGGTCTGGGGGAGGGGAGGGGCTCAGAGAACTATCAGTTGGCTATTGAAATAGTCCAGGCTGGAGAGAACGAACGATGGTGATGGAAATGGATTGTTAGGTTGTGTGAAGCAGGGCTTGGTGATGGCAGAGTGCATGGGATGCTTGTAGAACTGACACTGGACAGGGCTCTCCCCACCGTGTCACAGAAGCCACAGGTTGTAAGTGCCCATTACGTCATGCGGTCCACACTCCTGCCCCCACCTGATGCTTAAATTCCCTTGTAAATTACCTGGGCTTTGGGAATCCAGTGAATGACTCACCAGGATTCAAAAACATCTCAGCATCCAATCACACTCCTTCAGTTCAGTGGTGTTCACTTCCTTCTGATTCTTGGATGTTTTCAACTGTTAGAAAGGTCTCCTTTCAATTAAGATGAAACCTATCTCTCAGCAGCCGCCACCCAATCAGCCCAATTCTGCCTCTTGGGACAAGACAGAAAGGATGTGATGCATATTTCATATGCCCGACCATCAGAAACTTGATGACCATTCTCATGTCCTCCCAAACTCTTTTCATCTCTAGGCTTTATAGTAACAATGGCAATAATGTGAACATTTATTGTGCTTTTCCTGTTCCAGGCATTGTGCTAAGAGCTTCACATATGCCATCTCAGGGGCTAAATCATAAGTAGCTTTGAACTGTCTTCGTAAGGAGTGCCATTGTAATCCCAAAGGAGTGAGGGCTTATTGCAGAATTTTAAGCAGGAGAGGGGATACCTTAGGAAGACCACTCGGGTGGCCAGTGTGAGGAGTGTTCTGGCGGGAAGGATAACAGACTGGGAGGCTGTTGGAATAGCCCAGGGGAGAAATGAACAGGATCTGAACTTCAGCGGTGGTAAAGGATATGGCAGACGGGCTAATGTGACAGACATTCAAGGGTAAAAGCAATAGAACCTGGAGAGTAGTTAGACACAGGACATGAAGGAGAAAGAAGAACCCAGGTATGTTCTAATGTCTTTTTGTCCCAGGTGGATTCTGTGAGACAGAAAGTCTATGAAGATTTTCTGGACCACTCGGAGGTGATTAGAAGATGCGAGTACATTGAGCTGTGAACAGATAGAGCTGTAGATGCCAGTGGGATATTTTTCATTGACTTCTTAGCTTGTTCATGCATTCATTCATTTAACAAGCTTTTATCAGAATTAACTAGGTACCAGGCACTCTGTTAGGCACTAAGTTTACGAAAACTTGTCATCCCTGTTCTTGAAGGGCTTACTATCTAGTAGACGGAGACAGATATGTAACCTGACAAGTATAAAAAGTTTGTATTACAACTTTTTTCAGTAGGTGAATGAATAAATTGTGGTATATCCAGACAATGGAATCTTTTCCAGTGCTAAAAAGAAAAGAACTATCAAACCATGAAAGGACATGAAGGAAACGTAAAGGCATATTACTAAGTGAAAGAAGCCAATCTGAAGCGCTTGCATACTGTATGATTCCAATTAGTTGACGTTCTGGACAGGACAAAGCTGTGGAGACCGTAAAAAGATCGGTGGTTGCCAGAGGTTGGGGGGAAGGGAGGAATAAATAGGTGCAGCCCAGAGGATTTTTTTAGGCAGTGAAACTACTCTGTATGATATTATAATGGTGGATACATGTCATTGTACGTTTGTCAAAACCCATAGTCCGTACAACACCAAGAGTGAACCCTACAGTAAACTATGGACTCTGGGTGATGATGAGGTGTCAGTGCAGGTTCCTCAATTGTAACAAAGGCATCATTCTGGTGAGGGGATGTTGGTATTGGGGAGGCTGTGCACGTGTCCGGACAGTGCGTATATGGAAACTACCAGTATTTTCTGCTTAATTTAGCAGTGAGCCCAAAATTGCTCTAAGAATAAAGTTTATTTTAAAAATTAGTATTACAAGATGCTAAGATTAATCTGCATCGGGACTAGAACTTGGGGTGGTCAGAAAGGGTTTCATATGGAGGTGATCCCTGACTTGTAAACGATATTAAATGGAGATAATGGATCTATGAGTTGATCGCTTAGGAGAAGGCTCTAGGCAGGCGATAATGAGTCGGAAGCCAAGGGAACCCAAGGAAGAGGGTGTCAGGTTCAAAAGACAAGAGACATGAAGGTGGGACCCAGGCTGTGCCAACGCCTGAGGGAAGGGAAGACCTTGGCTAAGATGGAGGGCATGTTCTGAAAGGGAGGCAAAAAATGAGAAGAGAGGGACACTAGAGGATGCTGGAAAGTGGAGAAAGAGGCTAATTTTGTCTGTAGTAACACTGGGAAACTCAGAAATGAGGGAAATAGATAAGCCTCTCAGAGTTAATTTGAATCAATGGACTAAAGCAGAGATATGCTGGGTCATCTAAAAATGAAAAATAGTTTGGGGGCTTGGAGCACAGGACTGTAGCCTATTTTGTATGTCTGGCAAATCTAAAATAAGAATGTGTTGGTCAGAAGAAAGTTGGTCAGAGAGCAGAAGAGAGTGAGCTTCCCCAGAGCAAAGATGGGCAGTGCCCATCCCAGGGCTGTCTAGAAGAGAGGAAATCTTGGCCTTGTAGTCTCAGAAAATTCTGTCCCTAAGGACAGGCACAGAGGGCTCCAGCCATAAGACCTTTGAGCTATCTGGTTCCAATGGCAAGACCATCCCATGGCAAGATGGATGGATGCAGAGGCTGAGGTGGCCTCCTTTGTTCTGTGTATGTTCACTAAGCAGCCTTCCAGCCCAGGTAGATCTGCTCCTAAGATGCCAGGTCCTGAAGCCAGCCTTTCCCAGTGGAGACTAAGAAGTTGCACTTTCAGTGTTTACCTCAAGCTCCTCATACTACATTGACAAAATGAAACTCCGTCGCCATACGCCCACCAAATCACCTAACCTGCTGGTATCTGGAATCTGAATCCACACTCGGTATCTTCCCTTCAGTTGCATGGATGAAGGACTCCTATGTCGATCACGTCCAACTCATCCATTTGTGCCCTGGACGCCACCCCAGCTCGCCTTCTGAAGGATGTCATTCCTTCCACCCCCTTCCCCTGTAACTAGATAATCCTCATCTGCATATGTGCACATTCTGGAATAACCCAACTTTTAAAAACCTCTCCACGGACCAGACATCTCCCTCCAGGTGTTGTCCCATTTCCCTGCTCCTATGCACAGCAAGACCTTTAAGATATATAACTGTCTAGTCACTATAACCACTTCTCCAGCTCTGATTCTGCCCTTGAACTTTCCTATCTGGGCTTCCATTCACATAGTTCCACCAAAACTGCTCTCGTCAAGGTTACCCATGATCTCCATCTTGCCAAATCCAATGGTAGCTTCCCATTGGCACTCAGACCTGATGACTCTTCCCTCTTTGTTAAAATAGCTCCTCTCCCGGCTCCGGAGATCCCCATTCTCCTTGATTCCTTCCCACCGCATGGGCCTCTCTTGAGTGTTCTTTGCAGGTTCCCCATCATCTATTTCTTGGAGGACTGACAGCTCCCCAAACTATGACTTCAGCCTTGATCTCCACTGAGCCCCCCACTCACCTGTCCCACTGCACAGCTGACAGCATCTCATGGATGTTTATCTGCCTTGTTGGATGGCACGAGGCCAAAACCAAACTCCTCATTTCCTCACAAGAGTCTGGGCCCCATCTCAGGAGGTGAGCACTCAGGGTTACCTTTGATTCCTCCCGTGTTCTTCTCTCCTACAACCAGGCCAACTAGGAGTTTTATTGATTCTGCTTAGAAATTATTTTCTGATTCTGTCTAATTTTCTGCATTGCTACGGTATCACCTATAGTAGATGCTGTGGAGTGTCCAAGCACTCATTCCTCCAGCTTCTGAATCCGCAGCTAAGAGAACCCCCTTGCCTGATGCTATGCCCCCTCCCCAGGCCTACATCCCACATCCAGTGACTGGTTGTTTTGAGGGTAGGAAAACCTGGGCCTCTTGCCTCAATCCAGCATAGCTCTGAGGGGCTCTGCCTGCTTTAGAGCTTTCCTTGGGTTGGGATGGGGGCTCTGCTGCAAGTTCATCACAGTTTGACTTCTCCCTCTGCCCAATCCTGTTTTCCTCATTCCCCCACCAGTGTTGTTCCTGAGTTCACTCCCTAGTAAATTACTTGCATGCAAATCACAGAATTTCAAAGTCTGTCTCCTGGGAAACCTGACCTCCAACACGCTAGTCAAAAACACCATGATTCCCTGCTCCCACTACAATAGCCATCCAACTAGTCACCCTACTTTGGCCCTTGCCTCTCTATAATCTAGTCTCCATGTAGGAACCAGAGTGATATTTATAGACTAAAAATCACATCAATGACTCACCGGCTTTAAACCTCTACTGATTCATTGCTGCACTTGGAATAAAACCCAAACTCCCCACCAGGGTCTGTGGGGTGCCATGGGGTCTGGCCCTGTGGATGTTTCTGGCCTCATCTCCCACTGCTCACTGCTCGCTCAACTCACTGTTTGGCCTTCTTTTGGTTCCTTGGACACCCCCAAGATTTTTCCCACTTGAGAGCCTTTGCATTGTCTGTTCCCCCTACAAAGATCTTCCTTCAGCTCTTCCCATGGCTGGTTCCTTATTTTCATTCAGATACCAGCTCAAATGTCATCTCCTTAAAGAATTACTCTCCAGCCACCTAGTCCAATGTAGCCCTTTTCTGTAGCATTCTCTATCGCTTTATCCTGACTTCTTATCATCCTAATCTTTCCTACTCTCTGAAATCTTGTTGCTTATATATTCTTGGACTTATTTTCATCTGTGGCCCCGTGCCTAGAACATAATCTCCATTGGAAGTAGAGACCGTGCCTATGCTATTGACTGGTTTAGTATTGCACGTGCAGGACCCTGAAGGGTGCAAGTGTGTGAATGTGTGAATGAATGAATGATGAATAAATAAAAGTGGCCAGGAGGCAGGCTCTCAGGGGCTGATCTCTCTTGGGTCCTCCTGAAAGAAGTTTAGATTTAGTGAGTGTCTCCTTGGGCTAAAGCTCTAAGCCACTTCAGTCATCAACATCAAAGGCCACAGAGAAGTCAAGTCCAGGAAGGACCCAAACCATCCATCTGATGTAGTAACTAGGAGATGCATGGTGACCTTGAAGAGAACAGCTTTGGGGGAGTGGAGGAAGTAGAGGAATTAAATTGCAGAAAAACGGGAGTGAATAGAAGAGCAAGAAGTAAATACAGAAAACTATTGGAAGAAATTTGTCAGAAATGGAAAATCTCACTTGTTTCCAGTGATTTTTCTGAAATGGGCTTTGCTTGGTTATAATCTAAGGGAAAATAGCTGATCTGGTCCCACCGTGAGCACCAACTAACATCATAGCCTGCTAGCTGTGCCAGGCTCTCTTTTAAGCAATTTGTGTATTTTCATCTTTTATTGCTATGTAACAAATTGCTACAAAGTTAGCAGCCTAAAGCAACGAGCATTTATTATCTCACAGTTTCTGTGAGTCAGGAGTCCTGACATGGCTTTGTTGGGTTCTCTGCTTAGGGCTTCACAGCCTATAGTCAAGGTGTCAGCTGGGCTGCATTCTCATCTGGAGCTCAACTGGGGAAGAATTAACCTCTAAACTCACTCAGATTGTTGGTAGAATTCACTTCTTGTGGTTGAGACATTCAGGGCCTTGCTTTCTTGTTGGCTATTGGCTAGAGGCTTCCCTAGAGGTCCCAGGACCTACAGATCCTACTGGCCACTTGTAGTTGCTACAGGCTACCCACAGTCCTTAGAGGATGCTCAGTTTCCTCCATGTGGCTTTTCCAATGTGGCTGCTTACTTTATCAAGCCATCAAGGAGGGTCTATATCTCCATCTTCTAAGACACAGTCTTATATAATGTGACATAATTATGGCAGTGACATCCTGTATTCTACCAATTAAAAGCAAGTCGCAGGTCCTACCCACACTGGGAAGGAATTACACAAAGGCCTGAACAGCGGGAGGTAAGGATCCCGGGTACCACTTTAGAGTCTGTCCACCTTAATGTGTATTGACTCATTTTATTCTCACAAAGCACTATGAGAAGGGTCTTATTGTGGAGGGGAAGGCTGCTGGTGATGAGAGAGAAGGGATGTCTGATAGACAAGACCCCTAAGGCAACCAGGAAGAAGACAGCGCCCGCCATAGCTGAGGTATTCTCCCATAATTGGAGGAGAGATACGTCAGTCTTTGATGCTGGAGTAGAAGGTGGGAAAGATACAGATTAGCTTGTAAGATCTGGGGTAATATCCTAAGTATCTGCCCAAGAGAGATGAAAATATATTTCCATGCAAAGACATGTGTGTAAATGATTGTAGCAGCATTATTCACCATAGCCAAAAAGTGGAAACAACTCAAATGTCCATCAACTGGTGAATAGGAAAACAAAATGTGTTGCATCCATACAACGGAATACTATCCCGCAATAAAAGGAACCCACTACAGTTACATGTTACAGCATGGGTCACCCTCAAAAGCATGATGCTGAGTGGAAAAAGTCAGATACAGAAGGTTGCATATTGCGTAAATGCATTTATGTGAAATACCTGGAATAGACAAATCTACAGAGATGGAAAGCAGAGCAGCGGTTGCCTAGAGCTGGGGTTGGGAACAGAGAGTGACGGCAAGTGGGCACAGGGTTGCTTTTCGAGGTGATGTAAAAGTTCTAAGATTAAAATGTGGTGGTGGTTGCACAACTCTGTCAATACAATAAAAATCAGTGAATTGTATACTGCAGATGGATGGATTTTACAGTATATAAGTTACACCTCATAAAACTGTTTTAAAAAAAAAAAAAAAAAGGATTGGAGCAATAAGTTGACAAAGTACCTCTCATCTCCATAAATTGGCATGTTTCTCTCCAGTGGAGGTCAGGTCATATGCCAAGAGTGAGGAGGGAGACGCTGGGGTGAGGGCTCTTGTCAAGAAGGGACAAGAACTGAAAAAGCTGGTGGGCGGGGTGACTATTGCCAGCCGATGTGTAGAAGGTCATTGCTGGCAGAGCTGAGGGTCCAGCCCCGGGGGACGGGAATATGGACTGGTTGTGTCCTCAGTCTACAGTACAATATTTTCCATTCATGCTCCCCTCAAAAACTCAAGTCCCTAAGAAAAAGAAAAGACCCATTGGATTAAACTTTTCCCGCTGGGTAAAGTGGGGAAAAAAGGACAGAGAGGCTGAGAGTGTTGTCAACATGGGGATCAATCTGATGGCTGTGGCAGTGCTGTACGCAGGGAAGGAAGCAATGGCTCTGGGGAGGAGAGTGGGCTGAGCACTGAGGACAGTTCAGAGAGTAGAGGTCTCAAGAAGGTCAAGGGCTAAGCATCGTGGGAATGCGGGTCTGCAGGGACAGCCAGAGGGGGCTATTGCATATGCTTTACCCTTTATGGCCTCAGTTGTCAATATTCTTCCAGAAGCATGGTGCTCAGATCCCATCCCTATGTGCTGTGGCCCGAGCAGGGTAGAACTAAGGATGCTATCAATCTAAGGATGATAATAGTATCTTGTAGGGCCTTTGTGAGGATCACACGGGACATTGCTGTAAAGCACCCCTCTAAGGAGCTACCTGGCCTGAAGAACGCACTCAAACAGTGAGTGCTGTTGTTGGTACCCATGGCAGAGAGCGGACCTGCTGAGCTCACTTGTAACTTTCAGCCTTAGCGCTATGAGGAGGAGGCTGCTGTAGTCAGAAGTTGGGTTTGGGACCCACAGGCGACGTTGCACCTTTACACTCATGACACTTCATCTGTAAATCCTAGCCTCTTGGTCCAGCCTGGGGATGTCTGTTTGATCCCACCTCCTCAGCAGTGCCTCCACAGTCTCCTGCACCTGTGGACTCTGTACCTGTCTGCAAGCAGGTGCCTTTTGGCAATCTCTAAGTCATGGGTGGAAATGCAAGCTCCTGGGCCACTGGAGCTCCTGTAGCTGGGCCACTGGGATCCTGCATCCAAGAAAGGAAAATACAAAAAAAATGCAAGCCCTTGCATCCTCAAACACTTGCTTGGGGGCTGGGGCAGGGGGAGAGTGGGAGCCACCTCTTACATCAGGTGTCTCCCTGTCTTCAACCAGTGGCGCCCCTCAGAGGTGAAGGCGATTTTTCCCCAGACTCCCTCCTGGGGTGCCTTCCACTCACGCTCCAAGTCCCACAGAAGGGGGATCAATGCTTTCTGTCTCTGCAGGAGACAGACCGTGCATTCCTGCAGGACTATTGACAGTTTTGCCTCTGTCTCGTATCTTCCATACTTCATTTGTGAAAAGAACTGTAATTACCCTCGAGGAGTCATTGGAGAAAAGTGTACAAATTGAAAAGGACTGGAAATGGGCACCTCTGGCTGCAGAGAAAACACTTTCAGTATTGAACCGTTCTCTCTCGGGCCTGTGCATTCCCATTTGGTTGGTCCTTAGCATTTTCTGCTGCAAACTGTGGCAGCCTTTGTGCTCACCCTGACAATGGGGGTTTGACACGGAGGGCAGCGAGATTAAGGAAAGACCAGAGTTTTCCATTTCTTTCTTCAACAGCTAACTACTTTCTTTTCAACTCCTACTGCTAAATAGCTTGGACAATTAATAAAGCTTTGGTTGTACTTTGTTTTTTCTCTCTTTTCTTCTTTTCTTCCCACACAGTTGCTTGTTTACGCTGCCTAAACCTGACCGTCCGGTGGCCTTGTTAACTGGTCCAGAAACTTGGTTCTTGCCAAGTGTGGAGAGTTCTGGGATTTGTGGAAGAAAAGGTCCTTGTTATGGGGCAGTTATCTGAGGACAAGATGCTGAAAGCTTTGTCCCAGGCCCTGAAAGGTGACCCTGGGCCAGGGCCAACCTCTGAGCTCCCCACCCAGCTGCCTGGTCTGATGGTGCCACTTGGCCTAGAGGTCTCTCTGTCTTGGGAAGTATATTGGTTCCTAGGGCTGCTGTAACCACTTACCACAAACCTTGTGGCTTGCAACAACAGAAATGTATTCTCCCACAGTGCTGGAGGCCAGAAGTCCAAAATCAAGGTTTTGGCAAGCATGGTTCTTTCTGGAGGCTCTGAGGGAGAATCTGTTCCATGCCTTTCTCCTAGTTTCTGGGTGCTACCAGCAGTTCTTGGTGGTCCGTGGCTTATAGCCGTATCCCTCCAATTTCTGCCTCGTTCCCCACCTGCATCTCTGTGTGTACTTTTCCATCTCTTATAAAGACACTGTTGCTGAATATTGGGCTTACCCTGATCTAGGATGATGATCTCATCTTGAGACCCTTACCTTAATTGCATATGCAAAGACCTTTATTCCAATAAATTCACATTCGAAGGTTATCTGAGGACAAGATGCTGAAAGCTTGGACATATATTTTAGGGGGCACGATTCAAACTATTGTAGGAGCCAACACAATTCTTGTGTCCCTGTAACTCAGAGCCTGAGGGGCTTTAAGTCCTTATTCTCTGCATAGTGCCGGAGGATAAAGATTGTCCTGAGCTCTCCTGGGGCAGGTGGCGGTGGCCCTGGGGCAGGCAGGGATGGAGGAGAGTAAGCACGAACCACTGCGGCAGGGACTGCCACTGTCCACCCCACTCACCTACTCCCTGGCTGTCCACCCTCCATAGAGCGAACCCTCAAATACCAGCAGGGCTTGAGGCAACTGTTCAGGACCCCTCTCCCTCAACCCATTTCCTCTTCATCTTGCCTCCCCAGCTCGGAACTTACAATTCCGGGACACTGAAGTCAACCTTGCCTTTGACCTCTCCCCTCATTTCTGTCCTTGGACCTCTGTTCTTGCACAGACTCTGCTGGCCTCTCTCCGTCAGCCCTGGCCCCTTCTGTCCTGGGTGACAGCCACGCCATCAATAGCACATAATGTAATCCTCATACATTAGCTCATTTAAGCCTCATATATTAGTTCATTTAGTCCTGAAAGCAGTCCTATGAGGAGGGTACTGATAGTGCCACCCCCATTTCAGAGGTGAGGGGACCGAGGCACAGAACTCTTCAGGGATTTGCCTGAGACAGGGTTTCTCAGCCTTATCACTGCTGTCATTTTGGGCAGATGCTTCTCTGTGGTGGGAGCTGTCCTGTGCACGGCAGAGTGTGTAGCAGCAGCCCCGGCCTCTGCCTATTGGATGTCAAGAGCACCCCACCCCCTCGGTGGTCGCTATGAAGAACATGTCCAGCTATTGCCAAAGTCTCCTGAGGGGCAAAATTCCTCCCAGCTGAGAACCACTGGCCTCAGGTCCTACGGTGGTGAGTGGCCAAGCCGAGGTTAGAGCTCAGGAAGGTTACACCTGGTCCTCCCTCTACTTTCCTCTCTCTGATGCCTCTTCTGGGCTTCAACCTGTGCTGGCACTGCAAGTTCACAGTCAGGGCTAAAACTTTATACCTCATAAAATCTAATGCCCTCTGGCTTTTCTCTTAGTGCCAAGCGAGGCTAATAGGGCACTCGGAGGAGGGGTGCACACTGTCCAGAGCAGCATGCGCTCTCTCCAACCCTGCGTGGCTCCTGGCTACGGCCATGCCTCCTGGCTGCCTGGCCAGGCTCAGCATTTGGGCCTGAACATGGCAGCTCCATGTGCACTGTGACCCTAGTTCATAAGTGTATCCCAGGATTCTCCCTGGTCTCCCACTGTCAGGTTGGGGGGAGGGGATTCAACCCCACAATGGCTTCCTACGGAAAGTGCGAGGATTCCACCTTTATCCTTAAGAACATGAGAGATTCCCACTGTACTCACAGGGGAGGGGATGACCTTTCAAGGTCTCTTCACTCTGGCTTTTGTTGATTCTAGAAATGGTGAGGATTGGGGAGTCTGCAGAGAAAGACTAGTCATTAAAATGCCGAGTTAATTGCCCCTGGTGGTCATGGCTACTGCCCTTGGCTTATGTTCATCTCCTTTTCCACAAAGAAGAAAGGAAAGTATTAAACTACTAGAGCCAGAGATGGTTGTTTGTTCTGTAACCCTACCCCCCCCACACACACACACACGTAAAGCGATTGTGTAAAGCTCTGTATTTCTTTAACAAGAGCCCCTTTCTGCCTGGTTCCATAATGAACGAGAAGGGACCTGATCGTGTCATTCTCCAGAGAAATGTATCTGCACTTTCTAAACATACAGTGGCTCCAAGGCACTAGCTACTTTTCATCGTCTGCTATAATCGCTCGTTTTTTATTGGCACATAAAAGGGCTTCCTGTAAAACATATTAAAGCATCCAATTCTGAATGAAAAGCCCTTGATGTAAAATCTCTCCATGAACAGGAACCGCAGTCAATGTGGGGCTGATGGCATCTCCCTAGGTGGAAGGGACAGAGCACCCTGCAGCGTGGTCAGGCACCACCCTTCCAAGAAGCTAGGGCTTAGGAACTCCTCCTGGGGAGGGCATCGCCTGGCCAGGTCCTCCAGGAATCTGGGCATTTGCTCCTTCTCCTATAGTGGAGCCCTCCACAGATGTGTTGAGACATGTATTAAGGAGGTTCCAAAGCCCCAGGCAAACATGATACACAGCTCCCAGATGCCTGTTTTATTAGAAGAGTCAAGAAAAAAAAAGTTAATATCTTCATGTGCAAACAAACATGGCAATATTAGGGAGTAGAATATAAAATACGTATGCGTGTTTAAGATTAAAACACAGGATTTTGGAGAAACTGCTTGGCTCTGAGCAATGCTTCCGTCTAGTAGGAGTCCTTTGGTGGAAAAGTTTGAGCAGCATTGACCTCTGGATCCGAACTCTAATTCCTCAGCAGTTGGAATGCTTTATGATCTGGCTCCATCACTGGGGTGAAAAAGTCCACCCACTTCGAACATAAGCTCCCCAAAAGCAGGCCCAGGTTTTCCCCAGGTGAGAGAAGTCAGGCTCAGAGGGGAAACTCCCAGCCACACACAGCTAGCAGTAGTGTCAGAATTCAAGCCTGGAACTCCTGACTGACCCCTGTGCTGCCTCTGGAGGTCACTAGCCAAAGGTCACCAGCCCCAGCTTCACCAAACAGTGTCATAGTTAGGGCCACAGGAGCTAGGTGCAGCTTCCCTTTACTACCTGTATGGGCATGGGCAATTACAGTGTCTGCTCACGTTTATCAAGTGTTCCCCATGTGCCAGGTACTCTTCTAAGAGCTTTGCATGTGTTAATTTATTTGCTGTTGGTAATAAACTTCTGAGGGTGTGATTATTGTTGTGCCCATTTTACAGATGGAGGAACTGAGGCACAGAGTGGTTAAGCAACTTGCCAAGGTCACACAGCCAGGAAGTGAAAGAATTCAGGACCTGAACTCAGGTAAGCCTGCAGAACAAGCACAAAACTGCCTCTTAAGCTTCATTGGACCTACTTTTCTTTAGACCAGATTAGTTTTCAAAGACTAATCCCCAGACCAACCGCATCAGCATTCTCTGGGAACTGGTTAGAATGCACGTTTTCAGGCCACATCCTGGACCTCCTGAGTCAGAAACACTGGGGCTGGGGTGCAGCAGCCTGTGACTTGGTTCTCCAGGTGATTCTGAATCATGCTGAAGTTTGAGAATCACTGCTTTAGAGGGTTAAAATGAAATAATGTGTATAAAATTCTCAGCACAGCCTTCAACAAATGTTAGCTATTATCATGGCCAGCTTTGTTTGATAAGAGTGAAAAAACTGTTGTGGGGAATATTAAAAAAAACCACCTGCCTCCTTGGTAAAATGCCATATAAAGCAATTTAAACTGGCCAAAAAGAAAAAGGAAAAAGGAAAAGAAAAGTATTCAAGCAAAGACTTGGGGTAGGGGGATAGAGATATTGATAAAACCATCATGACATACCTGACACCTGGCACCTGATCCAGTCCAAATGGAAGCAGCCCACCCGAAGGGGCAAACCATTTTGTCATTTGAAAAATGCCTTTGCCTCCTCATGGACCCAATATGGTTTGGTTAATGTGCTGGCCAGCTGATTGGCTGGCTGGCTTCAGAACTAGACCCAACCCGGTTCCCTCCAGGGCACCCCAATCACTGCCCACATGGCTTCCTGGCTCAAGAACAGGATGACACAGTCCCCAGCTCCTGTGCTTGCTCATATGTCAGGAAGACCCTTCCCCTTCAGGTATTACCTGCTCCATTGTCACTGCATGTCACCCTCAATGGTGACGTGCCTTCTTTTGCTCAGGTTGGGTGTGTAATTTGCCCGGCATTACCCAGCAGTCTCTGGGGAATTGCTTCTGTCGGGAGTGGAACAAGCGTATTTGTTTAGCCTGAATTATGTCACCATGTGTTCAATGTAAATCTGACGGCCTTCCCGAAGCCCTGGGCCTGCATGGATTTGTGAATCATTTTGCCACCAACAATTATTTTACAATTTTTGAATCTTCACTGGCAATTGAATGCATAGTTTGCAGCAAGAAGCTGCCTAAATCAGGACTTCAAACAAAGGCTCTCCAATCAGGCGAGGGGCTTCCAGTCACGCCTGAGAGGCTGGTGAGCCCCCTACTGGGGGCCAGGCTTCCTGCCCCCTCCCCACCCAGGCCACGCCCCCAGCGTAAAGCTTCGGTCTGCGCAGCGACCTTTGCAGTACTCTCCAGGCTAATTTTTTCTCGTTATCTTAGTATTTTTAGTTGATTTCCACTTTTATAAATGGGAGTGGAGGGTGATGGTGGCTTCGCCTCCTCCTTCCTGCCTCTAGAGCGACCCTCCCTAATCTCCGCACCCTCCAGGACAGTATATCTGAGTGAGCAGGGCCCGGCCCACAGAAATGGTCTATCCCAGCATTTTTCAATGCCTGTCCCCTGAGGTCCCAGAAGTACTTCAGGGACTGCCTTGGGGGGCAGGAAATGGGTTGGGGAGAGGCTCTGGGCTCTGCTGTGTCAATAAGGGCAGCTCCCTTTTTATTTATTTTACATATTGAGGTTCTGTTTGAGTAAAAGGGTTCAGCTGCTAAAAAATTCTAAAAACCCAAGGTCTAATCTAACCCTTTTGTTTTATGGGAATTTGAGGCTCAGAGAAAAATGGTAAATTCTCTGTAAAGCCCACGGGTTAGAAAGTCAGGCTCTCAAACAGGTCTCCCAAACAAGCTTCTTTTATTCAATACCTTATGCAACCTTAAATTAAGGCTACTTAACCCCTCTAAGACTCAGTATCCTCATTTACTAAATGGGAATAACAATAGATTTATTCTGTTGATTAAATGAGGTCATGTGTAAAGTGCCCAGCCCAGCATCTGGCACATAATAAGTACTCAATAAATCAATGTGTTAGCTAGTAGTATTAACTTGGGTTTGCTAAATCCCAACCACAAAACGACACATCAGAAACTATTTTGTGACAGAGTCTGTAAGGAAAGAAGAAACTGGCAGGGGCTGAACGCCTAATACCTGCCAGCCTCTTATCATTTCATCTTTATAGTCAGCATGTGGGTCTTGTCTGCATTTTGCTGGGAAGGAAACTGCAGCTCCAAGTGGCAGGCTGACCTGGGCAGCCTCCCGAAGTGATTCCAACTTCCTTACTCCAGACTGGTTGGGCAGGGGCTTCTGTAACCATTTTAGCTGAAAGGATTCCGCTGGCACTCAGGCTGCGCTATTAGCAGTTCCTTTAAACCCTGCTAGTAGTTGTTTTCCCCAAATACGTCTTATTAACAGACGTTAGTCTCTATGCTGCCTTTTGACCGTGTTTACTTTTATAGCATTCTGCATCTGCACTGGTTCTATTAGCTGTCTTCTCCCTCTGCCCAGTTTTGTTTTCACACTCTCCCCACTTTTATAGGTGAGGAAGGAGACTCATGAGGGGCTTGACAGGGGGGAGGGAACACCCAGCAGAGTGGACGGTGCTGTTCTTTGCAAGTTTTAAGGCAGTAGACAAATGGAAGTTGTTCTTTCTCTGTACATATGGGGAGGGACTGCTCAGGCGTTATTCATTCAGTTATTTAACTAATATGCATCAAGCAGCTCTAGGCGCTGAGGGTACAGCAGTGGACAGGACAGACCTGGTCTCTACCCCGCGGAACTCAGTCTAGTGGGGAGTGGGGAGGGCAACTAAATGATGTGGAAGGGTTGAGTGTTGCTTGTCTTGTCGTGGCTCCTGGGAACACGTGGCTGGGCTCCACCCCAGCACGCAGCTCAGAGTATGGGCCAGAGGGGGTCTCAGTAAAGATGCTGAATGAGCATTTGTGAGAAAACAGCAGTGGCATCAGCTAATCACGCCTATGCTCAGTCCTTCCCTGGGCTCGACAGCCAGTGTCTGCTCACACGTGCAGCCTTCCCAAGGAGGGGCTCCACTGTCAGGGGTGCAGGCAGCCCTTTGGGGGTTTTCTCTGCTTGCCTTCAGGACAGTGTCCCATTTCTAGGCCATTCTGGTCACCCCAGCTTTTCTTCCCTGGAGTCCATCTGGGACCTGGGAGATCCCCACTGGAACTGGGATGAGCAGAAGAAATAAATTCCTGCCATTTTTAACACACGCTGCCATACATGTATGTACATGTACAGGTGCCTACTGTACACACCTGCAGACAGACCTGTGCACACAGATAGGTGTGGCCATCCAGAGACATGCTCCCCTACTCAGAGGCGCGCACACACACACACACACACACAGAGCATAGATTCATCCAGTCAATTCTTGTTGTAAACCTATTATGTACCAGACACTCCTGGCGAAACAAAGAGTAGACAAGCTAACACACAAATAAATATATGATAACAAATGGAAATAAGTGCACGGAAGGAAAATAAGAGGTCACCGTGAGAAAAAATAGCAGGGAATATGTTCTTTACGTTGGACGAGGGGATCGATAGCAGGGGAAAGTGTTTCAGGCCTGGGAGCCCACGTGCAGAGGCCTGGAGGCAGGAAAGCACTCCATACATTCAAGGAATCGAAAGACGGAATCATGGTTCCTACGAACCCAGACTGCACCTACATACAGGGAGAAGTACACACCAACGAGCGTGCTCAGCAAGCACACGTCAGGGGCACGGAACGCTCACACATATTCCGAGGCACATACCTGCATAGACAAGCACAGGCACGCACACGGCACAAACACGCAGAGCAGTACGCAGCAGTCCACAGAGCCGTGGAATCAGGGTGGCCGGCTAGAAATACACAAATGAACAGGAGAATGCCCGAGAGGCACCTGGCAGGCAGATGCGTGTGCACACACAAGTACTTACCCGTTTGCCCATATGTACCCAGATGCGAGATGAGTGTGTACCATAGCTGCACGGGTCTGTGCACACTCACTCTGCACACGTGGCACGCACACACACATGTACACATGATGCGTGAAGGAAACAGCACGTGCGTGCTCCTGAGCAGCAGGAAACGTGGTGATTTGTGAGCCTGGATCATCAAAGTCAATGGCCATTAAGTAGCTAATCCCTCATTCAATTCTCAGAACACTTGGGGGCAGACGCCATGGCCTCCTCCATTTCTCCCCAGCTGTGAAAGGTCTCTGGAGGCTGAGCACAAGCCAAGGGAGACTGGGGTCTTAGAGCCCTCGGCGTTGTTAAGCCTTTTCCTGCAGCTTCTCCCCTGGGCTGTATGCAGAGGGAGTTTTGCTCCATAATCCATTTTTCTCTGCCTTTCTTTGGAGATTAAACAAGTGCCCTGCTGGCCACTGAGGCCGGCCAAAGCTCCCAGGAGCCTGGAGGCTTTCTTTTTCCAGTCGGAGAAGGTCTGGATGTCAGTCTCCACTGCTGGGTGAACAGGGAAAGTCTGGGGGCCCTGCTCTCTTGGGACAAGCGGCCCAGCCGAAGGTCTAAAAGATTTAGCCAAAGTTAATGAATTCATTAGTTAATTAAAATAAACCTTAACAAAATCACGTGAGGCCTGTCTGGGAGCAGTGCCAGCTAAGGACCAGCATTTAATGTGTCTGAACCTCAGTTTTGTCATCTATAAAATGACTTCTGTCATCTGATGTTTTGGCTCCCACCTCAATGGGAAGTTGGGAAGACAAATGAGATCATGGACTTCCAGTTTCTTTGCTGGACCTTCGAGGCGCCTCTGTCACCCCACTCCTCTTACTGCCCTCCCCGACCTCATGGCTGGCCTCTGTCTCCACCCCAACCCTCTCTACACTGCAGTCCAGTCACAATGAGCAACCTGATGATCTGCCGTTTCACCCTGCTCCTTCTTGCAGTCACACCTTTCCCCAGGCCCTTTTCTCTCCTTGGAATGCCCTTCTTGACTTGCTTCCTCCATATGTTTCTTCCGACGTGCAAGACCCACCTGAGGTGCAGCCTCCCCCATGGAACCTGCCCAATCCACCCAAGCAGGGCACACAGGACGTTCCCTTCTCTGTGATCTTACCGCTCCTTGCTCAGGCCCCTGGTAAAGCACCTCCCCCTTTGCTGCAACCATGTCACCACGTTCTCCTGCCCCATTTAGAACCCCATAAGGAACTGGGGCCGTGTCCTTGCCATTTTCGTATCCCCAGGTGTTCCATAAGGGCTTGTCAGCTGCTGAATGGATGATAAAGCACAATAAAAATGTAAGGTCCAGTAGATTTTAAAAAGATAACGACTTATTTTAAAAGCCAGATGCAGAGTTTCTCTTCAGGAAAAAAACCGCCAGTGTTTGGGAAGGTGCCTCAAGGCCCTTTTGGAAATAAAAGGTGAAGCCCACTGCAGTCCTACCCATCTCAAGGCAAGATAAGCCAGAAGGAGAAAAAGAAAGAGGGAAAAAAGAGGTGAATTGCTTTACAAAGCCAAGTGGAAGAATTTGGAGTTTCAGCAGCAGCTAGGAGAGAGGAGAGGTAGGACTCAGGAGTGGCGAGGGGATAAAGCTGGGCAGAAAGGACCTAGCAACATAACAGGACCCGGGAGGAATGGCCAGTCTTTTGGACGTTAATGAGCATACTTTCAATTTGTGCACTGTGCTGGCCAACGTGTCATTCCTCTCCATTCCCACTTCTCAAACTCCAGTCAAGTCAGTACACACAAATGCCCTGTGTTGGTGGTGTCTGGAGGAAACCAAAGGAAAGGGGCTGTACTCCATGCCAGGAGGGTGAGGCCAGCAGTTCCAGAAGAGAGATCCAGGCAGAACTGGAGATCAGCAGGGAATGAGAGGGAGAGGCAGCCATGAAAACCTGTCTCCACCAATGGGCAGGAATCTAGGAACCTCCACACTGGGTGGGTGGGATGCAAGTCCAGCCACAGCCGACAGGCCTTGGGGACACTGGGCTGCTGAGAGGTCGATGAGGGTTAGAATAGAAATCACTGGTCTGAAGCAGGGCCATAATCTGGGGAGCGGGAGTGAGGTGAGAGGGGGAGCAGGGGAGATTCCCAAAGGTGGTGGGGCCTGGATCAGCCCTCAGAGAGGAGGGGGGTTTGGAGGAGCACAGCAATGCCCCAAGATCTGGAGGGGAAGCTGGCCAAGCTGAGTGTGCAGCTGATGGGGCTTGTCAGAGGGTAGGGGCACTCGGCCTGGGATCTGCAGGTCCGGGGGAGGGGCAGCCTGCCAGGGACCTGAGAGGGCCTGTCCCCTGGCCAGAGTGAGCTGACACTGTAGAGGCAGCTCTGCTGCAGCCCCTCTGCTGCTGCCACCTGCCCCGCGGCCCACAGTGAGCAGGAGGCTCCAAACATGCCCATCATGCCTGCCCTGGGAAAGCAGAGCAGAGTTCACTCGGCTCCGCCATTCAACACGTCTATTAAATTAGATTGAGCAATTACTTGTGGTTTAGAGGCAGAGTGATGGAGCGAGAGGAAGGCATGTCAGGAAAAGGGAATGCAAATGCGTCCCTCCAGTTACACGCGCTGATTCTTACTTACAGGGCCTGGCTCACACCGCGAAGCCCACGGCCACTGAGCCATCCTGCCTTCCCGATGGGCCAGCACAGGCTGAGCCAGGACATAACTTCAGAGAAGGCAAAATGAGAAAACATGAGCGATGGGCGGAGACAGCTGGAGGGTTTGACGCTGGTTGATCAGAGAGGAAGATACAAGGAGCGGGCCTAACATATGGAGCAGTTTAGAAGAAACTCCTTAGGGACTCTGTTCCCAGGAAAGCGAAGGAAAACAGCTCATTCATTCATTCAATAAATATTTACTGGGAACCGGCAAGGTGCCAATTCTTTGCATTCCTGGGAGAGTTCAGGACAGCAATTAGGTTGGGATTTAAATGTCTGCACAAAGAGCAAACTCCTGAACTTGAATAGTGAACTTGGAGTCCCAAGTTCAACTGCTCTCATTCCTCTTGATCGAGAGAGCTGGGAGGAAGAATCCTTGACTCGACAGGGAGGTGGGGACAGGGAGAGGAGCCAAAGGTGGAAGTAGGAAATGAACTTGGAGATGTCTGTAGCAGCCTGACTAATGAGCCTTCAGTGCCAACCCAGCAGACGTGCCCGTGCCTGTGGCTGGTGCCAGCTACCTCTGCAGACAGTGATGGAAGCCTTTGAGCTCTGACCAGCTGGGTGAGACCATGTGTGTGCCGGAGGAGAGGACAAGAGGAGAGAGCTGGGGGCAGAGAGAGTAGGATGACAGGATGGGACCAAAAGCTCACCTTGGGCAGTGGCAGCAAGATGAAGGCAGGGCTTGCATGAGTTTGGGGGGCCTGGGGCCGTGTCCATGGTGGGAGACCTAGCATTTGCTTCTAGCTGTGCTGCTACAGAGTCTTTGAGGTGGGCCCAGCAGGCAGCCAGAGGGAAGGGAGGTTTTACTCCTGGGTGGGGGTGGAACAATCTGGAGGAGCTGGCATCTAGAGGATGCAGAGCAGGTACGTTAGACACCGCAGAGCACAGCCCTGGCCTGACTCCTGCTCTCTATGCCAGGCCAGGCCTGGGTCAGGCACTTGGTGAGTAAGTGGGCAGAAGGGGCCAAGGAGGACGGGGCAGATGGAGAGGTGGGGAAGAGATGTGGCAAAAACCAGAGGGAAATGGTTCTTTCCCCAAGTGATGCTGTTTGGATGGCCTGTAGATGACACGAGCTCTCCCTCTCCCTCGAATAGGCTTTGACCCATTTCCATGAAAATGTTTATTTGTCTTGAGGAGGGTGAGCGGGTGACCAGGGGAGAGGGACTACATACGTCTCCAGGAGAGGAGGGGAGGAAAGAAAGAGAGGTTTTATAGGGTCAGAAGTGTGTGTGTGTGTGGGGGGGCGGATTTGAGGGGACAGGGAGCTTTTCAACGCAGCCTGCACTAAGGTTGTGGGGCCCTGGGCCCATTTTGGGTCAAGGATTGAGGGCTGGGTTTGGCAGTTAGAAAAACAAACTCAAACACTCCACCCCCAAGCCAGTGGCAGAACTGTGAAGGTGGAAAGAAGTGTGAAGCATTTGGGAAAGGCCACAGTGCGCTACCATGTATGCCCGTTCAATCGGTAAAAATCAAGATGCCTAACACCACCTGTGGAAGAGGATGTGGATTGATGCGCCTTCAAACTTTGCTAGAAGGAGTACACATTGGCACAATTACCCTGGAAAAGAATTTGACATTGTCTCATTAAATTGACCACTTCAAGTACCTCTGGCCCAGCACTCCACTCCTAGGTATATACACCTGTGCCCCAGGAGACATATTCACGAAGGCTCAGAGCAGCAGTGTTCATAAAAGTAAACATAAAGACACAGAAATCTGGAAGCAACCCTAATGTCCAACGCTGGAAGAATGGCTAAATAAATTGTGGCAAAACTCACACTACAGAATGATATAGGGCAATGAAAAATGAATGAACTGCAGCTACTCACAATAACTTGGGTAAATCCTGGTAACATAACGTAGAGTGAAAAAGCAAGTCTCCAAAGACTACATCCCATTTGATGCCTTGTTTATAACCATCAAAAAGAAGGCAAAGTAAATGAAAATATCTTTAGGCATGCATCATGTGTTAAAACTAAGGGAGGAAGGAAGGGAGGGGGAAGGAGAGGGAATGGGGGAGAGATAGAGATAGATGGGGGGGTAGATGGAGAAGGGGGAGAGGAAGGAAGAAAGGAAGGAAAGAAAAAAAGGAAGGAAGGAAGGCAAAGGGAGGGAGGGAGGGAGGAAAATTAAGGGAAAGAAAATGAGAAACAAACTCACTGTAGTAATTATCTGAAGTGGGAGGGAAGGCCGAGAGGACTAGGGAACAGCGCACAGGTAGATGCAAGTTCTAATTTGTGCTTTGAGTAGTGGATTCATGGTTGTTATATTACTAAACCAAAAATAAATTTAAAAAATCAATAAAAGAAGGTCATAATGAAACAGAGCATATCCTGAACAAAAGTTTCTGATTAATACCTTCCTGTGCTCTGAGGGACACAAATAGTCCCTCCTTGGAGGTGCCTTTTAAGACCTTCCTCCAGCCCTCCCAGTGTCCTCAGGATGCCCCTAGGTCCCACCCTGCCCGTTTTCTATGTCACCTCCTCCTACCATCATCCCATCACTTCCTCTGAGCATCTCTCTAAGCTCAGCCTGGAGGGATGCTGAGGAAGCAGGGCTGTGGAAAGAAGGGACCCCTGGAATGCAGGGCCAGCACTGTCAGATTCATCACTGTGTCCCCAGACCCCAGCACAGGGAGAGCTGCTGGACGTTCAGCAGAGAGTGGATGGAGGATTGTTGTTTCTGTGTCTGCTTTTGATCCTTCCTTCCTTATGTTCTTAGCGAATTCCTGAACCCCCTTGCTGCACCTTTTGCCCATAGTGGGGTGAGGGGACCTTACTGTCAAAGATCTACAGCCTCAGAAATCATTGAATGCCCCCCACCCCGGGTCCCTGCCCCAGCTTCATCAATAGCTCTTCTTCTGTTCATTCATGTACTCAAATATATTTGCTGAGGGCCTGCTGTGTGCCAGGCACTGCCCTAGACACTGAGAACATAACAAACTTTCTTGCCCTTGTGCTACTTGTCTGCTTGGTGAGAGGAGGGTAGGCGGGTGACAGCCAACAACAAGATACCAGGAAAAATACCTAGTGTGGTACATAGGTGCTGATACCTGCTGTGGGGGTAGAGAGGAGGTCGGGGGTAAGTTTTAAATAGAGTTCAAGGCAGGTCCTGTTGAGAAGGTGATGTTTTACTGACAACCTAAAGGAGGCGAGAGAGTGAGCTATGGGGAAAAGGGGTGGGGTCGCGGGGGGGGGGGAAGGGAGGAGCCTTCCAGGAAGAGGGAACAGCCAATGCAAAGGCCCGGAGGTAGGGGTCCTTGGACAGAGGGGAGCTGGGGAGGGGAGGAGTAGGTGATATAAGGGCCAAGACAAGGGGACAGATAAGGAGGCTAAGGTGCCACCCTGGCAGGAATCAGTGGTGACCTGAGCCAGGCCCGTGGCTGCAGAGGTGGTGAGAAGGGGTTGGGTTCAGGATGCACTTGGAAGGTAGAGCTGAATAAATATGTCCCATAACTACAGGCACATTTTCAGAGGGGTCTTCTAGAGACAGTGGCCCATCTATGGCAGGAAACTGGCACTTGGATGGAAATTGACAGGGCAGGGGTTTCGGGGGTAGGTGGCAGCGGTAGAGTAGGGTTCAGGGTGCTTGTGCTGATACCACCCTCCCCTGAGGCTGCTTGTCATTCTCAGGGAGGGAGCGAGATCTCTGCAGAGGCCTGGCTTCGAGGCAGACAGCACCTCCTTCCTCAGGGATCGCCTTCTCTTTCAGAAGGTTTTGTCCAGCCCAGTGGTTTTTAAACCTTCTTTTTTAAAGTCATGGGCCCTCTAATGGAACTTCCCTGGTGGGGAGGGAGGTTGGAGAATCCCAGGAGCATGGGACCCCAGAGTACAGTTGGAGGATAGGAAGCCAGTGTCCTCAGCTGGGCCCCAACCTGGAGACTGAGTCCACGGGTCTTCTTGCCGAATGAGTGAGCGCCTGGCCTCCAGTTTCCAATCCTGTTTTCTGAAGTCTGTGATTTGGGTGAAAATCTCGTCTTCTCTTCCTCCTGTAAAAACGAGGATTGTGTTAGTACTGTCCTTATAGATGAGGATTCGGCAAGACAAAGCACCTAAGGCTGTGACTGTTTTCTATTGTGACGAATGAAAGGCTCCTCCAGGTGGAGCCAGGTTTGGGGACAAGTAACTGGAGGTCACCACCACCCTGAGGAGGCCATTGTTGTAGGACTTCATTCAGCTCTTCCACCGTCCTCTCTGTGTTCAAGCACTTGTGTTCAGACAGCTGCGACTGCCTCTCTCCTCACCCTTTCCCCCTCCCTCCTTCCCTCCCTCCCTCTCCGCCTCTCACCTGCCTCCTCTCACCCCCACCCCCACCCCAGAGGGAGGCAGCCATTCTGTACAGCATCACCTGTGAGACTATCAGGGGCTGTGGGCACAATGGACTTCCGGGGTTTCTCTCCCTTCCCGGGGCCTCGCAGAAATTGGGGGCAGCTTCTGAAGACGCTGTTTTTTGGCGCGGGCACCACCAGCCCAAACAAAGGCATTTTCTATGGCTGTTGGGAAGGCGACAATTGTTTCCATTTAGCAAACATTTGCTGCCAGCCCCAGTGTTTTCTGTTGGAAGCCAACGTTTGGTTGAGAAGACAATGCCAAGCTAAATATTTTCTCTGCATAAAAATCCCTTTAATTTTTTAATCATTTGGCAAACCTCCCCTTCCTCCCTCCCCTCGCCCTTCTGTTCCTCTTCTCCCCCTCACTCTATCTCTGGCTGGGTATCTGCCATACCCAACATCTGGGTAGGAGGAGAAGGGTTCGGTGGGCCACACAAATGTTCACAGACCCACAGAGGGGCTTTGTGCAGACACACATCTGGCTGATGTGTTCACATTGGGTTCTTGGGATGTTTTATCTAGAATTTTGAGGTTGATGCAGACATGGCCTTTTCAGCTCCCCCCACCACCTGTCCTCTCCCTGCCCCTCCATGCTCCCCACCAACCTAGTCTCATTCTAGCTGCTCATATTAGACCCTAGTTAAGAGAGGCCAAGCAGACAGTGATGAGGCGCCCTTATGCCGCCAATCAGGGCCGGGGGTGGGGGGGGCCATAGTTCTCCATCACTGATGGCTGAAGCAGCTGTGGGTAAACCAGCCCTTCTTGCTTCCTTCATACCCCCTGAGGAGGATGCCCCCATCTCACGCTCTGTGCCATGGCCCCGGGGTACTTGGAGCTTCCGGCCTCCAATTTTCCTGGATTCAGGAGGGAGAGTTCCCTGCTGCAGGCCCCACCATGCCTACGTCCTCACAGCACCACGGCTTGGGGATGGACCACACTCTCCCTCCTCCCTCATGGTGCAGCCTTTCTGAAGCAGCCCTCCCAACACACTGCCGGCTGTCAGGCTTCCTCCCCACCCCTTTGTATGCTAATGCAGACCTGGAATACCTCCGTTGGGACTTGACCCAGGTCCCTCTCCCTGGAAGCTTCAATTTCCATACCACAACCCAGAGGATGAAGCACATCTGGGCAAAACTTGCAGAATGAATGGATAAATGAATAAATCAATCAATGAATGGACAGGGAGATGAGTTAGTGAACATGGGAATCAGTGAATGGGTGAGTGAACAAGTACCTGAATGTGTGAGAGACCAAGTGAATAAATAAACTCATCTCTGCCTCTGTGCCCAAGGGCACAGCGTGTGCACTGACATTGGAGGTGAGTCCCACAAATGTGCAATTGCGTGGAACGCGTCTCCATGGAGCAGCTCACTGGTAAAGGGCAACTGCGTTATTCCTCATCAACGAGAAAAGTTCCGCCATCCGCAGGAAGAGCACTGGCTTTGGAACTCAGGCCGTTCATCTGGGCTTGATTTCTGGCTTTGTCATTTCTTGGCTTACGACCTTGAGCAAGTTGCTTCACTTCTGTGAACCTTGGTTTCTTCATCTGTAAAATGGGGAGAATGCGTACCTATCTTTTGGTTTGTTGGGAGAATTCGGGGATTTGAACATAAGGCATTTGCTAAGTGTCAGTTCTTGTCTCTCCAAAGGTAGGTGAAGTTTTCAGGTAAATGGGAAACAACCTTTCGGGCCAGATGAGGGGTGGTCGACGTCATCTGGCAATGCAGTGGGTGAAGGCTCCCTTTGGGCTCCAAGGGAACATCTCTTCTCTCTGTAGAAGGACATCTGGGTATGAAGATCTCAGCAGGAATATGGATATACCCAGAAGATGCAGCCAGACTCCTCTGCCTTTGCCGTCCCGCCCTAGCTCCTGGTGAATGTTTCACAGCACATGGACCAGGCCAGGGTGCGTGAATTCAGGGAAAATCCTTCTTAGTATGAAGGAGGGAATATCCTACATAGAATCACGACCGAATACTAACAGGGGCAGGTCAGAGAGAATGTTCACTGGAGCTGAGCATAAAACCACCAAAGCCAACAATCGCTGTAAACCAAAGACCAGGTGATGACGTGGAGCCAGGACAATGCTGATGAGGGACTTACTGGCTGTGGCCTTGGCCATGTTATTTAACCTGTGTGCCTCTGTTTCCTCATCTTTATAATGGTGATAGCAGCATCTACTCCATTGCTTGGAATAGAGCCTGGCACAGAATGAGCGATATATAAATCTTAGCTATTATGATAGACTGGATTATGGTCCCCATCTCTTCGCTCTCTCTCCTTGCAAGAGGATTATACAACCTCTCCCCCACTGACTTTGGGTTTGGCCAGGTGACTTGCTTTGACCAGTAGAATATAGGTGTGTGTGTGGGGGGAGGGTGAGTGGGGGGAACAAGGTTCTAGTTCCCAGAAGAGCTTTTAAGAGCATCTTCTGCTTGCTGTCTTCCTCCTGCTTCCATCATGAGAACAACATAGTCGAGATAATGGTGGTTTCTTCAGCCTAGGACCTAGGATGAAACGATACACGGAGCCTGGCCAAGTGTGGTCAAGGGCAGGTGAGCTTCAGCCCTCACATAATGAGAGCAAGAAATAAACATTTGTTAGTATACGCAGCAAGATAATGGGGTTGTTGTTTCTGCAGCAAAAGCCCACTAGTGCAGCTGTTACTATTATCCTCCTATCCATTTTATAGCTGAGAAAGCTGAGGTTCTGAGAGGGTTAGTGACTTGCTCGTGGTTCCAGAGTCCTTCAGGGGTGCAGACGGAATTCAAACTCAGAATCATTCATTCATTCAACAATTAGTGGCAGGCATTGAAAAGGTAGAGAGGGTCCCTGCTCTCTTGGAGCTTGTGTTCGAGTGAGCAGAAGTAGAGAAATACTAGTCAACCAGTAAATAAACAAGAAAATTTCAGGCAGTCATAAATGTTTGAAGGATATAAAATGGGGTGATGTGATCATGATTGGGGAAGACGTGAGGGACTGACTTAGAAAGATAGAGAGGACCCCTAAGGAAGTAACCCCCTAAGAAGGGTAGTCAGGACCCCTTGAGATGTCAAGGATGAGAAAGAGCCAGCCATGGAAGGAGACACGGAGGACAGCAAGCAAAAGGAAGAGCAAATGCAAAGCCAGGGGCTGGAACAAACGTGAGTGTTCCGGGAACAGAAAGGGGCCCAGGGTGGCTGGAGGGCAGTGAGAAGCAGAGTGGAAGACGAGGTGCAGTGAGAAAGGCAAGGTGACAGATTGCTTTGTCATTTGCTCTAAGTAAAGAGTTTGGAACGTATCCTGAGTGCATAGAGGAGTTTAAGCAGAGGAGACATGTGTTTGGATTTACATTTTAGAATGATTGTCATTTTGTAGGGAGAAGGATTGTGGGAGGCCGGCTGGAGACCGTGGCAGTAGGAGGGACATGGCGGCTGGGCCCCAAGGTGGTCAGGGTGGAAATAAGCCAGGTGAACTGACGGGAGATATACTTTACAAGGAGAGGCCACATGTTCATTGGACGTTTGGAGGTGGAAAAGAGATAATGACTCAAGGATGACCTTTTTGTGACCTTGGGTGGAGGTGGTACCAGCCTCTGACCTGCAGAAAGGTGAAGTCAGGATGGATCTGGGGGAAAGCGTTTCTACAGATCGACCTTAAGAGGCCTGTTCGCCATCCAGGGGCTGTCCTGGGCTGGAGTTCAGGCCTGGAGGCGTCCATCTGGGCTTCATGGGCACATAGGTGTGATTTAAAGGGGCAGGATGCCATCACCTAGGAAGCGAGGAAGAGGGCAGCGGGCTGGGCTGAGGCCCGGAAGTCAGCTGGAGTTAGAGGAGTCAGTAAAACAGTCCGAGAAAGAGGAGGCAGCGATGCACCTCTATCTAATACCAGAGATGGAGCTCATTATTGAAGAAGCTCTGTGACCCATGACCCCTGAGGCCGTGCTTCCTGATCCAGTAGCCACGGTAACAAGTGGCTATTGAGCGCTTGCAATGGGACAGGTCCACGTTGGCATGTGTTGTGTGAAACACACCAGATTCCAAAGATGTGGTATGAAAAACAGAATAAGAAATATCTCATTCATAATTTTGATATTGATTACACGTTGAAATAATATTTCAGATATATTGGGTTAAATGAAATATAGTGATAAAATCAATTTTACCTTTTTTTTTTTTTACTTTAAAAAATGTATTTACTAGAAAACTAAATGTACAATGGGGCTCAGCTTTGTGGCTTGCGCTGTTTTCTATTGGACAGTGTTATCTCAGAAGGACCACGATAGGGTGTCACCCCCACATGATGATATGATTGCTGAAGTTCTGCCCAGAGCTGTCCCCAAGACTTGTCTTCTAGTCCTCTAGGGTCCCTGGGCTTCCCCAACCAAGAGTACATGTCAAATGTCTCTGCAAGGACTCAACTGACAAGTTCTCACTCTAGCCCATCAGGACTTGTTTTTGCCTAGAAACCACATGCAGTTTTCATCAGAAAAAAAAAAAAAAAAAAAATGCACACAACATGAAACTAAAGAAAGGAGCAAAATTTCCCTGATGCACTGCCAAGCAACTGTTCCATTTCCCACACGCCCTGCAATTTCTTCAAACACAAAGCTGTTTGCCACATGGTCAATGAAAGCATTTGCAAAAGTGTTAACAGACCGTACATGGCGTTGGGAAGTTTGGGAGCCATGAGATTTCCCCATTCCCCACAATGGTCTTAGAATCTGTGCCTATATCTCTACCTATATCTCTAGCTTAGACCTCCCTGAGGTGGGGAGGGGGGCTTCCTGATATCACATATCTATACATTCACAGCCCATAGAACCCTGAGCTCACAAGAATTGCCACTGAGGGTCTGTATGGGGGCACCTTGGGGCTCTGAGCAATTATTTCTCATAGTTGGAAGAAATTTAAACTCAGCAGGGTCAAGCAATTTTGGGGAAGTGACATCTTCCCAGACTGGGCATGTCACCTTGGCCTGGGGCCATTAAACAATGTGGACCCTCAGCAGAGCAAGGAGGTACTCAGGCAGGGCCAGGCCCAAAGAAAACTCAGAGGAAGGGAGTGCATTCATTTATTCACTCACTCACTTACTCACTCACTCAGGAAAGCATAGCTGAGTACATTCTAGGTGCCGATCACTGCACTAGGTCTAGTGACAGTGAGAGCACTAGATCTGGTATCTGCCCTCATGGACTTATAGGCCAGTTGGGAAGACATTAAACAAAGAATGTGTGGGTGTGTTTATCATGAAAACTATAAGAGCTGTGAAAGACAGGGATATTCTGCTCTGAAATCTGCAGCAGAAACATCTGAGCTAAGCTGGGAGACCAGGAAAGCCTTCCTTGAGGAAATGGCATTAGAGTTGAGATGTGACAGGTGACTCGGGGATAATTGCACAAAAGGGAAACTGAGCATGCCAGGCAGAGAAAACAGCATGTGCAAAGGCCCTGTGGCAGAGGGAGCAGAATGAATTTGAGGACTAGAGAGCAGTGTAGCTAGAACAGAGACTGTTAAGGAAATCATGGTAGGAGATAGACCTGGAGAGGAAGGCAGAAGCCAGACCACAGGAGGCCATGGAGATGTCAGAGTCAGGCTGGGAGGTAGAGTTGATACCATGAAGCTAGAGGCTGGAAAGAGCAAGAGACTTGTCCATTGCCAAGGTGAGCTGGTGCATGGTAACCCCCGGTTGAAGCAGTGATAGGGGATGGTATTGAACCTCAAGTCAACCGTGAGTCCCCTGAAGCCAACCAGATCTGAGTTCATACCCCCAAGATAAATTTCACTTTGTAGGGGTATCGTGAAGATTCCATGAAATAATGCCTGGGATGCACTTAGCAGACCATTGGCAAATGGTGAATGAATACTTTATAAAGCTACGATTTCTCTATTATTAATATTGTGGAGATGGGATGGGGGACCCAGACAGGGAGCTCCATAGCAGAGCTGGGACTTAGGGACAGGACGGTTTAGGTCCATGGAGGACCAGGGTTGGTGAGAGGCAAGCCATGAGTCAGGGGCAGCATGCCTGCAGGGAACTTTCAGGCGCTCCAGGCCCGGCCACCACAGCCTGGGACCACAATCCCCATCTCTGCTCCTACCTGCCAAGCAGGCAGGCAGGTGGGCAGTAGGCGGGGCTGTTGGCTGGTGTTTCCCATGAAGGAGGTAGACAGAGGGCCTCCTGGAGCTCTGTCCTGGTGTCTTCCTTCCTCTGACTAAGGACCTCAGCTTTGGAGCTGGAACTGAAGGAAGAAGACCCTTGTTTCTCATGTGGTGACCTTGGCATCCACTTCAGTGGCTGCCTCTGTGGAAAGCCGTCACCCTGGAACCTCTGGGCGGAGCCTTGGGGGTGGCCAGGGAGATTTGCTTCACAGGACCCTGGACCTCAGGGCTGGGAATAATGGGGTTTAGGGTATTTTAGGCTTCTAAAGATTCCAAACTCTTAATCTGTCTTAAAAAAATTTTTTTTTTTCAATTTCAAAGGTTGGAGATGTTTTTTAAATGATGCCTATGTCTAAAGAAATCTAAACAAAAGGACCTGGGGATTTGGGAGATAATTAATGTAAGTGTAATATTTGTTGGGTTTTCCCTTAATCATAAAAGTAACATGTGCCCAACCTGGAAACGTAAAACACAGAAAAAGACAAATTAACCTAAAACTGCTATTCACAGATACTCACTATTAATAGCACATGTATAGTATATTTAGATTCACAGATACTCACTATTAATGGCATATGTATAGTATATTTATATTCACAGATACTCACTATTAATGGCATATGTATAGTATATTTATATTTTGAGCTCTGATGGCAATATATACCAGCCATTGCACTTGAGCTTTTCACACACGCTCTTATTTTGTCCTCACACAACTCTGTAAGGTATTATAATTATTATCCCCATTTCACAGATGAGGAAAGTGAGGCTTAGAGCAGCTTTATAGTTTGTTCAAAGTCATTCACACGAGTTGCCAAGTAGCAGAACTGGAATCCACACCCATGCCTGTCTGACACCGAGCCTGCCCAGATCACTGCATCCAGCCTCTGCCTTGGGGCACGTCCTCGCAGCCTTCCCTTCTAAGCAGACTCATGCATTTATAGTTACATTTACACTCGTGCTGACTGCATCGCCCGGACTGCTTTGCAGGCCACCATTTTCACTTTGCAACATATCATGTGTATCTTCTCCAATTGACGTATATTCTTCTACAACACTGTTTTTAATGTGTGCATGGTATTCTGCAGTTTAGACTAGCAGTGGTTCCCAAACATTCATTCCAGCATCATCTGGGAACTTGCTGGGAATGCGAATTCTCAGGGCCTACCCCAGACCTACTGCACCAGATGTTCTGTGGATGGAGCTTAGGAATCTGTTTTAACAAGCTTTCCAGTGATTCTGGTGCAGTGTAAGTGTAAGACGGGATCCTTTGGACTTTCTGTATTTTTCTTAACTGATACCCTGTAGTTAGTACATTCAGACTGTTTTCAAGTTTTGCCATCAAAACAAGGCAAAATAAGCATCCTCATTTGCCCATATGTAGAAAGTAGTTTTAAATAAATGTCAAAACCAAACCAAACAAAAGCCATAAATTAATAAATTTGTCATTTAAAAAGGAAACTAAAGAAGAGCAGGACAGATTTTAGTGAGACCTAAGGAAGTACTTCCTTTCCCGGCAGGACCACCTGGCAGGAAGAATGTCTCTGGAGCCCTTGAAGTCACCTGTGGGGCAGCTCAGTCCTGCGGCCGTCCAGGTAGCCCCCCAGCACTGCTGATGAGTCCAGGCCTTTTCTAGCCGTTTCTGGGCTTTAAGCATAACGGCTGAGATGGTTATTAAAGAGACAGCTGCTGTCTGTGCCCACCCAGCAGGGGGAGGGCAGAGTGGGCAAAGATGGATCTAGAGGGCAGGCTGGCCATTCACCTCCCAGCTGGTGATTTCATTAAGCAGGGGGCTTGCTGAGAGGCCCTGCCCCAACTCTTCACTGTTGCCCTGCCAAGCTGTGTGGCCGTTAGCCTGAGGCCAACCCAGACTTCTGAAATACACTCCAGGCTGTTCCCTGGGGTCTTGGAAGACACCCTCCATCTGATGCCAAGTGGAGATCTGTCAACAGGGCATTTTGTTGCCTGTTCTGGAAACCAGTCTCTTGCTAACGCCTGCCAGTTCTCATTTCCCTCCAGCCCCCTGGCCTGCTTGTTGCCAGAAAAACTTTCCCAGAACCTGATGGGCCTGAGGGATGCCGTCACCGAGAATTAAGAAGAGCAATTTTAACTTTCATCAGTTTTCTCGCCTGTAAAATAGGAGTAACAGTCCCCGTCCAGTGAGACAAGGCACCGAATGTGGGTTGTAAATGCTAAATCTTACATATTAGATGGGTTTTTGATGTCATTGCTGTTTGTTTGATTCTGGAAGCTACTGCTGCTTCTGGCTAGTAAGGAAAGCACAGGTTTGGGGACGTATTGGCCTGGGTTCAAACCACAACACTTGCACTTAATGACTGGGTGGCTGTGGCTAAGTCACATCTCCCTTCTGAGCTTCTACTTCCCCGTCGGTGAAACAGAGGCAGTAACATGTATCTCACAAGGTGAATATGAGAACTGTGTGGACTAATGGGGGGAGCACCCAGCACAGTGCCTGGCACACAGTAGGCTGCTCAGTAAGTGTTTGTTGAACTCAGGTCTCCATCCTTCCTGCTTCGAAGAGCTCATCTGCTTTTCCGCCTGGGAGACAGTGTGGTCAGCAATTTGTACTTTGACGTCACGTACCTGTACGTTTGGGTCCTGGCTTTTCCAGTTCGTGTGTAGCCTTGGACACATTACTTCACCTCTCTGTGCCTCCATTTCCTCATTCGTAAAATGGGGAAATAATAGCACCTCCTTTACAGGGCCCTTGGGAGAATAAAATAAAGTCATGTTCTTAAAATGTATAAGTGATTGTCAGGTATCATTGTTACTATTTTTCCAGATGTGGGAAAGTCTGCGTCCTGCACCATCAAACATCTGGAAATGTGGAAATGCCGGAAGAGCTGACTGCTTTTCAGTTTTGATTGGACATTCAGCCAGCAGATATTTACTGAGCACCCGCTGTGCAGCAGGCTCCTTCCTGGCCCATCAGTTCCTTGAGTTTGGGGTTTGTGGAGGGTTTTACACATGGCAGAGAGGCCTTGGGACAGGAGAGGCAGGGGATAGAGGGGTCATGGGGAAGGTCAGAGGACATGAACAGCCTTTTGCCACCCTCCAGGGAGGAAGCCAATTTTTCGGCCGTGTATGGACGCATCTCAGAACAGTGTCTCTTTCTGTCAGCCCTTCTCTCACTACTTCCAGAAAAGTGAGACCTGGAGAAATTTCAGGTTAAACACCAGCCCTCAAATTCCACTGTAAGTTATTCAAAGGAGAAAAAGAATAAAAATCAATGTGAACCGGGTTTCCGGTTCTGAGGAGCAGTCGCTTTCTGTTTATAACATGAAGGGATCAATAAGAGATGCTTCTTCGGGTCCATTTTTAAAGCTCAATACCATGGATGTAATTTGGTTGACAATTATGAACAATCAGTTACCTGTACAGTCTTGCTCCTACAGCCAGCCGCCCATTTGGGCAATCACGAGCTATTACCGAGGGGGATGGTGTTGGCCAGAGACTGGAGCCTGCAACACGCTCACCAACGATCACTCAGAAGTAAACGGAATTTGCTGATAAATTGAGTCACGGAAATGGAGAACTTATGAACACTTCGGTGCAGAAGCCTAGCTTCTTGAGTTTTCAGATGCATTAGCCCGGCATAGATTCCTATTGATTCAATCATCTATCTCCCCGGCTTTGGCAGTCTCAGGGGTCAAGTGTCTAGGTTAGGACTTAACAAGAGTTCAGAGAATCAAGTACCCCCTGCTACCATCAAGAATGCAGAGGGACAACTGTCTTCTCGACACAGATGTCTGAGTTGGGTAGATTAAAGTCTGTGGGTGCCTCTGGGTGTTGGTGCCCCAGAGACAGGCCTGAGCTAGAGCTGGGCAGTTCCCTTGTAGGGAACATTCCTTCAAGATTCTTGGCATGTGGCCACTTTGCTGCAGGAACCCACAGGAACAGAGCTATGCAGAGTGCCGGGGGCCTCAACCCCTTTTGGGTCATGGAGCACTATGCTGTGGGCTCTTCACTCTTTCTCTAGAAAATTGCTCAGATACCCCAAATTTTGCAAATGATTTTAGGGTGGCTTATGAAACCGGGGATAAGAATGTCAAGCCAAGGGTTTTGGGTTCAGATAAATCTGAATTCCTTACCATTTGCAAGCTGTGTGGTCCTGGGCCAGTAACCCTGGTTCTGCAGCCTGCAGTTTCCTCCCTGTCTTGGGAATGGTAAGAGCATCAACTGGATAGAATTGCAAGATGACGCATGTGCAGCAGTAATCCATATGCTTAGCATGGAGCAAGTGCTTAATAAACATTCACCAGTATAATAATTAACGTGAATAATAACTATGGGTGGGAAACAGCTATCTATCCTGCAATCTCTCGATGCTGCATCTGTGAAATGAGGATATAATAGGACCTACCTCACAGACACATTTAAGGAAGTGTTACTTAAAAGGATGTGTATAAAGCACTCAGCCCAGATCTGGTTGTACAGCCCAGATTGTAGTGTTTAGCAAATAGCTGCTTAGCGTGATTAGGGTTGTTCGTATTTTTTTTTACTAGTAAATATTACTGATTATTTCCTTTCACCCTTCACCTGCCTCGGACTGGGTTGGGGTTGAGGGGAATTCTGAAAAGGCCCTGGTGGCAGGCAACTGACAAAGATCTTGGTGTTCAAGATGGACTCTGGTAGGACGGTGGGGGATGAGGAGGCAGCAAAACAACCGCCTGATGCAAGCTGCCTGAACCCAACTCTGTCATGGATTATGCTGTGTGATCTTAGCTAAGCCTCTTTCCTTCTCTGGGCTACTTTCCCCAGATGCATGGAGGGAGATTGAACTTGATGAGCTCCAATGGCCTAGACTCGAGTTGGTTCAACACATCTAGTTAGTTGCTAGAGAGATTTCCTATGGCTGATCTGGGGTCTGAACAGGTGTGGCTCGATGCTAAGGGTGGACCCGGAAGCAGTGACAGATTGGGCAAAGACAAAGCATCCTTCTCCCTGGCCTTCTCCTTTCCCTTGGAAAAGCAGGGTTCGCTGCTATAGGCATTTCCCCAAACCTGGTCGTGGCGGATCTCCTCCCATCACATTTGGAAGCTTCCATGAGGCCAAGGGTCATATGAATGTGTTTAGGTCACCCTTGTATTTACAGCTGCTGTACATGCTGCCACAGAGTGGGTATTCAATATTGATTTATTGAAAATATGTACAGATGAATGGGTGGTTAGATGGATAGATGGAGAGGTTAAGAGGGAGAGTAAAGACTTTCTATAGAGCCAGCCCCTTACAGGTGTGAGTTCAAAGGAAGTTAGCAGGGGGAAGGGCCCTATATCAAGAGGTCGATGTTTTGTACATGTCTGCGAAGAATCCCATCTCTGAATCAGAACCCAGGTCTCCTCCCAGCTCAGAGCATTGCCGGTAGGAACAGGACGGACCACAGGGTCCAGGTGTACCCCACCCCCCTTTTCTACTGCCCCTATTTTTTTCCCATTGGATGGCAACCTTGTGCTCTTGTGTGCTTCTCCCAAACCATCTTGCTTTTAGGAAATGATCTAATCCTTTCAGGAGCACCTGAGACTTCCCTGGATTCCATTTTCGGGGTTATCTGCATTTTAATGACCAGGAAAACACACTTTAAGTCCAAGAGGTGAAGCAGGTGGTGAGACAGCAAGCCCTTCTGCGGAGGCTCTTCCTGGTGTTTAGAGAGAGGTCTTTGGTAAGGAGGGCTTGGCCCCTGCTGGTTGATGTCCTACTGGCAGGTTTGTGGGCCATGCAACTTCTCTTTCCACCCCGTATCTCCAACATCTACTTTCCAAAAACATTATTTCCAGAATAGGACTGTGCTTTCAATGGTGGGCATCCTGGAAGCTTACAGAACCCAGCTGCAGGCTTTCCTTACCTGCCTCTCCAGCCTAGGGTCCCTCTACCTGCCTAAGCCACCCAGCCTGGCTGGAAGCCCCAAATGAGCACCCGTCACCCCAGTTGTAGCTTCTGCATAGAGACTGCAGCTTCTGCAGAGGTGGGACTGGAACAGCCAGTCTGTGAGGGAGCCAGAACTGGGTTTGCAGGCAACCCCCAGCCCCTCCCTGTGATGAGGCAGGAGCTGAAGGCGAGGAGGAGGGGAGAGAGAACAGACATGTGGCACCAGAAGAACAGCCTGTGAAGTGCCTGTGGATTCTTGGTTTAAACAGTCTCCAGAAGGCCCAGATGGCTCTTAGCGACCCCAGGGAGAACCTTGGGGTGGAGGCAGTGGGTGGAGATGGGTTGAGAGGAAAGGGGCCTTTTCTCAGCCTCCCTGGCATGGGGAATTGCTCTCCCGATAAAAAGCAGTCCCACTTTAGCCTAAGTAGCTGGCCTGTGCGATGCATGCATCTGGTATTCATGAACCTGGCATTAACTGTAATGGCAAGACACCGCGGGCTCTGGCAGTGATACTCAGCACGGCTTTGCCACTCCCTTCTCGGCCACTCTGATTTCCCATTAGTGAAATCGACATGCAGAACTTAGATGACAGTAGCTCAGGCTGCCAGGTACAGGCACACACACACATGCACACATGTCTGCACACATAGGCAGGTCAGGCTGCGTTCTGACCCAGTGCCTGGATGAAGGTGGCAGGAAGGCAACTCCAAACCCAGCTAAGAATCCTCAGGGAGCTGGTTGGACACTGACGCATGACAGAAAAGAGCTACAGAGCAAACACACTGATCTGAAGTCAAGGGACCCAGGTCAAGGCCCAGCTAAGAGCTGAGATTTGCCGTGTCACTACACCCTGGCTCATACTACGTGGAGTGTGTGCCTTATCTCCTCAAATTCTCACAACGGATGCTCAAGTAGATATTATTATCCCATTCTACAGATGAGAAACTGAGATCAAATAACCTGCTTGATGTCCTACAAGCTAAGAGACAAAGCTGGTATTCAAACCAGATCTGTCAGATTCCACCCAAAACACGAGGCAGAATTCCCACTCCACATAGCAACCCTTCCCTCCCATCGTCTATGCCTGAGCAAAGCCACAGCCACCTGCCTGGTGGGGTGGAGGGGTGCCCAGCTTGCTGGTCTGTCCCATCCACACGAAATGTCCCAGCCATGGGCGCCTGGAGATGTGTACATACCAAGTGAGAAAGGTGCCGGGAGAGAGTCATGTGATGAAGTTGATCGGCTGGGGCCCTGGTCCCAGACCTGGAGGAGGCCACAGGAGACGTGAGTGTGGGCCCTGGAGAGAGACGAGCTGGCTGGAGCCATGTTTGGTTGACGCTCACTGACACTCCCTTATTTCTGCTCAGGCCCCAGCAGCAGAGGAGCCAAGAGCTTCCTCCCCTCACTTTTCCTGCAGGTCTCCTCTCACCGCTCTTTGTGAGAGGTTCTGGCCGCGTCCTCATCTGGTTACACCTGGTGGTATGAGTCAGAGAACATTTATAAAGATACATATGTGTATGCATACACGCATATTTGTACATGTGCATGTATATGCATATGTAAGCATGTGGCTGTGTATGTACAACACGTGTAAGTAGTGTGCGTGCATATGGGTGTTTGATACAAGCACGAGCCCCTGTGTTTGCACATGTGTATGCATTCTTAGCCCTCCCTCCTCCCGGCTGCTTTCTCTGCTGGGTATTGTGGCCTCCCAGGCCCTGTTTTTGCTTTTTTCTCCCAAGCCTGCGATCTCATAGGGGATTCCATTCTTGTTCATGGCTTCTTTTCCCCATGAGGATAGAACTGCCAACTCTATACCTCCAGCCTCTGACCTCTTCCAAGCTCTAAAGCCTTGTTTCCAATGGATGCTCTGTGTTCATCGATGTCCCCAGTTGTCCCTTATCACCTTCTTTCCCAAACCAGGTTCCTTCCAGTCCTAACTATGCCTGACACTGGCATCATTGCCCTCCCATCTTCCTTCGTCCCTCACATGTTAGAGGCATGTGGCTCCTTCCTGTGAAATGTGACCTTCTCTATTTTACCACCGTGGTCCTAGGCCAGGCTCTTCTCAGCACTAAGCAGCCCCTCGCTGGTCCTCCTGTGTCCAGGCCCTCTGGCTCTGGTACACCCAATTCAGGGAGAGCAGAGCTCTTCTTAAAAGCGTGAGCTTCCTGCTCCAAACCTTTTGCTGGGATCCTGTGGCCTTGGGAGCCAGTTACACCTGAACGCAAATTTCCTGTCTGATGTTTGCTATGTGTGGGAAACTGGCCGTGTCCCCAGACCTCTCTGAGCCACACCATGAGTTTCAGTTATGGTGAAAGAGCAAGACAATATGCTAAAATACTGCAAAGTGTCTTTTCTATAATATGTATGTTATATAAATATGTTTTATATGTATTGTATAAATATCTACACGTATTATATAAAATATGATTTTCTTAATTTCAGTTCCTTGGTTTAGGGGGAGACGTTTGTGCATGTGTGTGTGAATTTACAAATATGTAGGGGAATGAGTGTTGCATATATGAATAGTTGCATGTGCAGAAATACTTTTACTTATCTATTTTGTTATTCATGCATTCGTTCCTTCCGCAAGCAAGCATATGTTGACCCTACTATGTAACACGTGTTGGTTCAAGTATAGAAAGACCCAAGTTCCAGCCACTTAGAACTCGGCATCATATACTAACTTCCTCTTAAGTCGTAAGCCCTGAGAAAAGTCCAGATTCACCTGTCAAATCCTAGTTCCCTTGTTCAGTCAGAGTTCACGGGAGTGTAATAATGTTTTCAAGGAGGCCTGCCGGTCTCTGTCTCTCCATCACTGAGGGACCCCTCACCTGGAGTTATTTGCCCTGGAAACCACCAGGCTCCACGGAGTCCTCTTTGCAGCCCGACAGGCCTGGCCTCTGCCCTGCTTTGCTCTGCTGAACGTGAGGCCCTGGTCAGCGCAGAGGGTGGTGGCCTGAGCGTCGGGGCAGAGGTGAGGCAAGGCTGCTGTACACAGACCCTGGAAAAGCCATGCTTGCCTTTGTGGGGGGCGGAAGGTGGAGGTCGCTGAGACTCCATCAAACTGAAGTCTCTCCAATTTACTTTCAGGAAGGAGCTCTATTAAGGCGAGCGTTTGGGGGAAAAAAACAAAAACACTAATCACCACCCGAAATGTACATGCTATTTCCCATCTGGTGTGCGGAATTGGATCGCCTTGGAGTCTCGGGGAAACGTGGCAGATGGGCTGGGTTTGGAGCTCATCTCCCCACAGGCAGTAGGGAGAGAGGCAGACTTGGCACGAGGAGCTGGCCTGTGTGAGGGATGGTGGGCCCTGCTGGGCCCCATCAACGGGGTCCTGGAGGAGCCCTCCCCACCGTCAGATGCCTGATGCAGCCAGAGCAGCTGTGTTGGCTGCCCCTGTGGCTTCTGGTCCATTCTGGGAATCAGTGGCTCATGCTCTCAGTTTGCAGAAACTCTGCAACTCAGGCTGCGGTGGTGCCAGGGGAAGATTCGAGGGGATCAAACGCTTGATGGTACTGCTTCCTAGCTATGGAGAACAGGCCAGTCCCTCACCAAGGACCATAGTTAGTACCTCCCAGAGTCACCAAGAGGCTCACTGAGGTTGATGGGAAACGCCTAGCACTGTGTCTGCACACGTTATTTCATGGTTCACCTGTCCCCAAGCAAGGAATTTAGGGGTGTCCCAGAGAAGATGGAGGCACAATGATAGACCCCTGCTGGCGGGGAGGGTCCCCTTGAGCTTCTGGCCTTCCAGGCTGAGAAAAGAGGTTTCCAGGGTCCCCACACTGCGTCACTGCAATGGGGCGTGTGTGTCACAGGCAACAGCTCGTCCTGTGGCCTTTCAGTGGAATCCGAAAGGAGAGGGGTATGTGCAGCAGGCAGGAGGCTGGAACAGCTCCCATCAGGTGGAAAGAGAGAAACTGGAAGAGAAAGAATTGGGTAGGAAAACAGGGACCCTGGAGAGAAGGACCCTGGAGAGAATGCAGGGAATAAACTATGCTCTTTGAATTTTCCACTTGTGGGACCCCTTCTAGAGAAGATGGCCCCCTCCTCCTCCTCCATCTGACCCCACTGGTGACTGCTGTCCTATCAGATGGCAGGGTGCCACCCGCACCTTTCTTGTCTGCAGTTACTTTCAGTCTCCCTCTCTGAGGCAGCCCTCCCCTCAACATCTAATTAAAGAGAGGAAAGTAATTAAGAAGGGCATGTAACATTCTCTGTAACACTGAACTGAATAGTGCCCCCGGCCCCTCCCCCATTCCGATCCATAAATATGACACGTACAACAACTTGCCGCAACACCAAGTTGTTTATTGCTTGCTAAGCTGGAAAGCACTTGAATTAACCTCCTACATAAGTGGAGTTAGGAAAGATCCCGGCATCTGTAAGTGGAAAGAGGTCGTGAGCCAGACAGAGTCCTTCAGGGAACTCAGGGGATGGAGCCTCGCTCCCTCCCTCCCTCACTCACTCATTCATACAAGCATTTGCTGAGGACCTACCATGTAAAAGAGCGTCTGGTAGTGCTCAGAATATAAAGGAGAATAAACCAGTGTCGCCTCTGTAGTTTGAGACATGTTGTTCTTTGCAGTTTTAAATGTGGAAGCTGTGATCCAAGGAGGAGAGGGCCTGCTATGTTGGGAGAGGACCCTTCCAAGCCCCTATTCCTGGCTGGACCACTGCTGTTCAATAAGCCTCTTACATACACGGGCACTGTGGGGTTATAGCGATAAAGCAGACACTGCCCTGACCTAGAGAATGTCCCAGTCACATGGGGAAATGGACTGGGCCGCAGCATGAATTGCAGTATTAAGAGAGCCACTCCTTAATGGAGATGTGTGCCAAGTGCAGGGAAAACAGTGACCAGAACAGGAAGATAACGTACAACCCATGAAGTATGTATAATATGGTCTAGCGGTTGGGCTGCCTGGATTCAAACCCTGATCCCACCACTTCCTAACTGTGTCTCAGTTTCCTCAGCAGCAGAGTGGAAAGAATAATAGTACCTACCTTATAGGATAGTTGTGTGGAATAAAAGCGTTAACACATGTGAGGTACCTGGCACGGTGCCTGGCATGTAGCAAGCACCAATGAATGCTTATGATGGCTCTTTACTTCTTATCACCACCTGGCCTTGACATACTGGTCCAGGAGCCACTGGAGGGTTTCGAGCAGAACAGCAACACCCTCTCTATGGGTGTTGCATTTGAGAATGATCCGTCCAACACTGGTTTGGATCCAGTATGTCACCAAACACCACTGTCCCAGAATCTCCCGGGGAAACGTGTTCAAATACGCATTCCCAGGTCTGCCTCAGAATTACTGAGTGAAAGTTCCCAGATAAATGACCATGAGGGAGATCTCTGGGGTGATTGAGATGTTCTACAACTGAATTGTGGAGATAGTTACACAACTGTAAGTTTACTGAAAATCATTGAATTGTACATTTAAAACGGGTGAAGTTTATGGTATGCAAATGATACTTCGATAAATCCATTAAAAAAAATATCCCCCTGGTAATTCTGTAAGACAGCTCAGGCTTAAAGCAGGGTCATGCTGGTGTGGGGAACTCAGAGCCTGACTGTGCAGGGCTGGTGGACGAGGTGGAGGGAAAGGGACAGGGAGGTCCAGTAACTCCTTTGGGCACGAGGCTTGTGCGGGGCTCCCTTGCGTGTGAGGCCGCTTCTCTAGGCTTAAGCTGCTCTCTCATCTTTATCAAGGAAGCCATGGGATTTCCCTGAGGGCTCTCCCCCCTCAGGGCTCCCTCAGCATCGGTGTCAGCCTGCTGCCGTGATAGCCCTCGGCCCCATCTGTGGAAGGCTCTGCTTTCAGGCCTGGCTCTCCAGGAGTCCTGAGAGTTCAAGGGCAGGTACAGTGAGGGCACAACCGAGGTGGTCGCCTAACCCCCCATAGTTCATGCGCCCCCCCCCCCCGGGGCTTCCTCTGTGTGGGGTGTGGACAGTGCTCCAGAACCTGGGTGGGGCCCCAGGGATCTGGCCCTGCAAACATCTTTCTAGGAGCAGATGCTAAACTTGGCCTTCAATTCCTGTTCCTTAGAAGCCACTCTTGGGAATACACTTCTTCATCTCCTCCTCTTCCTCCTGATGTCAGCCTTCAGCTGTGTCTTCTCCTCTTCAGGCTGGGAGCTGATTACAGGGGACATTTCTCCTCCTATATTCCCAAGCCCCTGACTGTGTTTCCTCTACTCTTCCCTGGGTCATCACAGCTCCTACGTGTCTTCTTCCAACTCTGGCCTGGGTTCCAAGAGCTCCTAGCTGTTCCTTTTGTCCCCTGTGTGGGTTCTCACGTTCTCATCTGTCCCCTCAAGCTCCCCACATATTCCCTTTGTCCTTTTCTGTGACCTACTTGTAGCTCCCCTGTCACTATCAGTGCCCTGTGGTGTCAACCATTTATCCCCATGGATTCCACTTGTGACCCTGTAGCTGTCCCCATGTCACCTCAGCCCTTCCCTGTCTCCCCATGACAGTGGGTCACCAGCAATGCTTGTTGAAAAAGAACAAATGAATGGATGAGGGAAGCAGCTATGGAGATATTTGGTACTAGCTTGAAGGTGTAAAAGTGTTTTCCCTTGAATTATCTGGAAAATTGTGTCTATTTTTCGCTCAGTGGTATGTGCGCAGATGCCCGCACGGCCCTCTCTCCCCATCATGAGCTTTGGAATTCTTGTCCACACGCTCTCCTTCTGTTCTGGCCTCTGGCCATGGGAGCAAGAACCAGCAAGATAACCATCTAGTTCAGGGCTCCTGACGCCCTGTGGCACATCCCACACGTGGCTCTCTCAGGGGGCATCCAAAGGGGGAGGAGGGTAGAAACCCATCCGGGACCCCAAGCTAGCTGCCTTGTCATGCTCCTCTCTTCCCTGGGGCAGTGAGGCCCAAGTCCCCTGATTGGATGCCGTGGGGAACGTCCTGCTCTTGGCAGGCAGAGCCAGAGGGCCATGCGACATTCCCTTGTTCCCCTGAAGAACAGCCATCAGCATGATGTTCTCCTCCCCACGCCCAGGTTCTCACGTGTCCTCAAGATGCTCAGAGCTTCTGGGCTGGTCTGAGTGTTTCTGAGCATCCTGGTGCTTGGAAGGGATGTCGTGCATGCTTGAGAGCAAAGGGACTCGGCTGGCTGAGTCAATAGAATGACATGAAGCCAAGTCAGAACAATGAGGCAGTGGCCACTGGCGCCTGTCACTGCCTGCCCAGTGACTCAACCCAACCCAACACAGGTTGGGGGCAGGGGGCTGGAAGTAACTGATTGGTTACCCATCACACAGCCTTCTGGCACCTCAGAGATAACAGAGAGCTGGGTCTGGCTTCTGTTGACGGGCGTCCTCCATCCCCAGTGCACGGCTCCTGCCCAAGCCACCTCTCCCTGCTGCCTTTGGCAGCTGCATGCTTCTGTTCTCCGGGAGGCACAGCAACATTCACAGCTAGGCAACAAGGCTCTGGAGCCTCGGGACCCCAGCCCTCCATGAGGCTTCTGAAGGCTCTGGGTCAGGGTGGGGAGGGCGTGTTCTCTTTCTAAATGGGATCTCCTGAATTGTTTTTCAGACCAGAGGCTGGGAAGTTCCCCTGGGGATAAGAGGATGCTGGACTGAGATGCAGAAAGGGGTCAGGTTCATCACCAAAATCAAGACCAAGAGGAAGCCCAGGGGAGTAGAAGTGGGGGCCGGATGGGGAGGAGGGAGACTGGAGAAATGTAGAAACCCGGCAACAGGTCTGGGGTACAAGCCTTAGACTTCCCTTCCCCCTGGAAGGCAGCCAGCCTGCCCACTGCAGGAACACAGAGATCCCCCCACCCCTGACCCCGCCCACACACACTTAGCAACCATGCAGCTTCTGTGGGCATGTTCCTTGTAGTGGTGGGTGGGGGAGGGGAGTAGATGGGTGGCTTGATACCCATCATTCCTTCTGAGCCCCTCTCCCCGCCCCACACCCGTCCCAGTGGGCCCTGAGAGGCCTGGAGTGACTGTGTGTGTGTAAACACACTGCCCTTCCCATCAGAAGCTTGCAGGAGAGAGGGTTGTCTCCCAGAGTCTGTGCAGGAGTCCAACGTGTTCAGGCACCAGAGAGTTAATCAGAGCACAGGGCGCCCTCTCTGTGTGTGTATGTGCCATTCTAAGCGCATTGCAAATATGTGTGTATTTATTTAATCCTCACAACAACCCCGCAGGACAGATACTATTATTACCCCCATCTTACAGACTGGAAACAGAGGCACAGAAGATTAGGTAACTTGCCCAGGAGTGCTCAGGTGGGGGAGACAGGGCAGATGTGAAGCCAGAGGCCTGGCTCCAGAGCTCGTGTTTTCACTAGTCCTAGGTGGATGCTAGTAGCTCTGTGTTCATGTGCGCGCGCGCTCACACGGAGTCCTGTAGGCCTGTTCCAGTACTCGAGGGTTTGTGTGTGAAGGCACAGCACGAGGCACAGGTACCCTGTCCTCAGGCCTGCCCAGCGAAATGCAGTGACATCCTGAGGAATGTGCCCCTCCCCCTTCCCCAGAGGAGCCTGCAGCTCTCGTCAGCCCAGCAGCCCCTGCCTCTGTCCAGCTCCCTGAAACTGGTGCTCAGCCTCTTCGTGCTCTTGTGCTGATGGGAGGCGCCGGGAGTCGGAGGAATTGATTTCCAGCACCTGCTACAGCTGGAATTCTGGCCACTCCCAGCCCATTTCGGGCACTAACACCAAGACTTCATTCCACATTTGGCAGTTACTGAAGAAAAATCTTCTCCTCTAGAGCAGGGTGGGATACGGGCTGTACCATGGGCGAGCCTCTGTACCATGAGGTGGGGCTAGGTGTGACATCATGGGGAGGTGGGGACCCAGTGTCCACTGCCCTATGGAGCTGGGCAGCGAGGCAGCATCTCTTCCCAGCAGCCTGCCACCCCCCTCACCCTCTGGGTCCTCCTCCGGAGTGTGGAGGGCACGTGCTCTACTCCCCTCCCGGCCTGGCTGCCTGCCACCTTGCCTGTCTTGCGGGCAGAGAAGCGCCGTACCTGTGTGCCAGAGAGGCACAGGTGTGCTTGTGCCGCCCCCACCGTGTACCACCTGCTGGAATCTTGGCGGAGGGTGGACTCGGGATGGGATCCACGGGAGAGACAGTCTGTGGCATAATTAGGAGGGAGCAAAACACAAAACAAAACAGTGTTTTCCTTCCTCTCTCTTTTCTATCGCTTGCCCTGATTATTTTCCCACTTTAAAATTCTACACCAACTTTAATTAAGCTGGCCTTTGGGCAGGAAAGTCTGGCAAACTTGGAGAAGTTCACTTGTTTATTTTCTTATCACTGTGTGATTGGATTTCCTCTCTCTCTCTCTCTCTCTCTCTCTCTCTCTTTCTCTCTTTCTCTCTCTCTCTCTCTCAATGGCAGCCGTCTGCCCGCGGGGGGACAGGTGCAGATAAGAACTGCTCATTGTAGCCTCTGAGGGAGGCACTTCTCTAGAAAAATCTACCATTGGCCAAATTTGCTCTAGTTTTGGCCCACTTCCCCCTCCAACCCCTGCCTCCTGCCAGACACTACAAGGTCAGGGTGTGGTAGAGAGGAGCTGGGAGAGCTCCAGAAACTTGAGTCAGAAGCTGAATTTTGCCTCTTATTTGTTGGGCACAGGTCATTCATGTAGTTGTTCATTCATTCACTTGTTCATTCCTTTGCTCACTCATCCACTTTCTCCCACCACCTGCCTGCTTCTGTCATCACCACCCCTACCCCCAGCCCCAGAAAATTATTTGTGGGCAAGTTATTTGACTCCTCTGAGCCCATTTCTTCATCCCTGGGTTGTTTCGAGGGCAAAGAGATAAAATGAATGAAAGTCAGTGTGGCTCAGAGTGGTGGCATCACGTGGCACCTCTAAGTGACATCTGTCATCATCAGACCTGGCCCTGGGTCTCAGTCAGTCTTCACTTTGCCGGCAAGTCAAAGGCTGAGACCATCTCCAGGGTCAGGGATGTTAGCGGATCCTGAAGTGTGCTGAATTTTGTGATAAAGCGCTGGATATGAGAAGTGGAGGCTCTGAAAGAGCCAAGAAGCCTGGGTGGCTGACTGGGGAGCTTGGTCCATCGCTGGGGCATCTTGGGCTGTACCCTGAGGTTGGAGGGTGTGTGAAACTCAGTTTGTAAAGTGGCTGAGGACAGGAGAAGCAAGCAGGTGACTGCTCAGTCTGGTGGGGAGGCAATGGATGAGTGAGTGAGGGAGTGATTGGGCAAAGGACTGAATAGATGAATGGATGAGTGACCAACTAACTATGTGACTGAATAAAAGAGTAGATAACTAAATAAGTGAATGAATGAATAAATGGAAAAGTGAGCGGATGAATGTGAGTGAATGAACAAGTGAGCATAAGTATGGGAATGTGAGTAAAAATTATGCAAAGGATTGAGTGAATGGATAAATGAGTGAATTATTAAGTGATTGGATGAATGACTGAATGAATAGGTGAGTGGACAAATGGGTAAGGGACTGAGTAAATGAATCAATGAATTAGTGAATGACTGAGTGGGTGATCCTATGAACAAATGAATGAATGTGACTGAATGAATGTCTGAGTGATTTCATGAATAAATTAATTAGGGAATGAATGAACGACTTGAATGAGTGAACAAGTGACTCTGATCCCCACCCCTTGTATAAGAAAAGGGCACCTGCTGCCAGGGAATGGGGGTGGGTAGTGATGTTTTCCTGTAGGCAGTCCGCCCCTCCCCCTCTGGCAGCAGACCATCGGTGGCTGTTCCATTATGTATAGACACAAACAGGATTGCCATGTATCATTTACTCCACCTAACTGCACCCGAACTATTGAAACGCAGATGTCAGTAAAATAACATATCTCTGGTGGCTTGTCTACCTGTCTCCCTCACTGCTGAGAAATAACTCGCAGCAGCGGGTTAAGCTGACAATAAACACAGGAATTGACTTCAATGGGAATGAACTTGCTTGACTGTTGACAAAAATCTAAGGTGATGCAACCTTCACTGGGCTTGTTGCTTGCTTAGGTGGCAGCTGGCAGCTGCTGTGCTTCTTCTTTCTTGGGAGAGGGATGAGGGACAAAGGCCCAGGCTGCTAAAAGTGTCCCTGTTCCTAGGCCTAGAGGCAGGTCACAGGGTCCTGAAAGGACCAAGGCTTAGCTGTTGTGGTTGGCACAAACTCTGATGGGGAAAGAATGCTGTGAAGAGTGGGTATGAGGAAGGCCTCCCTTCCTCTCTGCTCAGGCAGTTAGCAAAGCTCACAGAGGGGATGGCAGCTGCCTCCTTCTATTCCTGGCTCCTCTCCAGAGTGAGATGTGGAGCCTCTCCCTCCGTTCTCACCCAGGCACCCCAGCACAGGTCTGCATGGCTGCCACGTGAAGGCCATAATGGGACACTTAGAGGTGTGGGCGGAGACCCTGGGTTTCAGTGTCCGGTCACTGCCAGCAGCCTGCCCGCTGGGCATCTTGAAGGGAGACGAAGGTAGGCAGGCTTCAGCAGAGGGCACTCAAGTCCTAGGAATCTGCACTCAGCTAACGGCACGCATGTGCTCCGTGGTTTCCCCGGGAAGCGGAGATCATGAATCTCGGTAACTCGAGCCCAGGGTCTCATCACTCACCGTGATTGTGGGGGGATTGAGAGCTGAAGTGGATCAGTCTAAACAAAACACACACACGGGGGACTCGTCCAAATGAGCCCTCTTGGCCACCACTGGAGAGCCCCTCCGACCCCGCAGAAGCCAGGAAGGGGTTTGGGTAGGGGGCTAGGAGGGGCTGGCAGTCTAGGCTTTCTTCCTCCCCCTACCCCCACCTGTGAGCCGGTGGGAGACATGAATCTCGCTGGCAGCGACTTGGGCCAGCTCAGCCATTTTCAGGGATGTTAATGAAATGCGGGAGCACTTGTCCTTTCAGACAGCGGCCCCTTTTATTTTGGAATGAAAAGCTGCATTAGTCTGAATGAGGTTTGGAGGCCTCATAAATCCGGAGCTGGCTGCCTTGTGGAGGAGCGAAGAGCCCAGACTTGGCTGGTGGGTACACTTGTTTACCAACAATTCGAAAAGCCAGGATTGGTGCCTCCCAATCCCCAGAGATGCAGCTTGAGATCTATCATGCCAGCCCCAGTGCCTGCTGTTGGCAGGACAGCCTGGAGAGGCACACGATGACAGGGAGAGAGGGATGCAGGTTTCTGGGGACAACGGAGCTTCCCAGTTTGCTCTAGTAAAGGGCCCAAATCCTATACTACTCTTAGCCTTTCTATAAGCAGCCAGAAAGCCCTGGTGTCCTCCAGCAGAGGTGAAGGACATCTTCTGCTAGAGCCTGTCCTCTGCTCATCCCAGGTGGGATAGGACAAGGCTTAAGCCTGCAAGCTTACGAGGCAGATAGGCCTGCATTGACATGCATCCTGGCTCCTTACCCGCAATGCCGGGCAGTGATGGCCAATACATATTAGAGGGAGGAAGGAAGGAAGGAAGGAAGGAAGGAAGGAAGGAAGGAAGGAAGGAAGGAAGGAAGGAAGAAGGGAGGGAGGGAGGGAGGGAAGGAAGGAGAGAGGGAGAAGGTCGCATACTAGCTGTGTGACTTTGGACTTCTTAAGCTCTCTGAGGCTCAGAGTCTTCATCTGTAAAATGCAAAAATCACACAGATCCTATCACAGCCAGCTGTGGAGAGGGTTAGATGAAGTGATGCATGTAAGGTACATGAGTGCGTATACTGTCTAGAATATGGAAAACATGTAATAAATACTAGTGGTCATTATTATCATTGCTGTTTTTGTTTTAATGCTTCCCACCCTCCCCTAGACTGACTGGGAGGGAGCAGGCTGCTGTCAGTTTGGGGAGATCTCTGTGTTACAAAATGGCTTGCAGCTAGGTCCAGAAGAAGGCGCAGTCCTGGGCTGGGGGCAGCTGGCTTCTGTCTGACCCCAGGGCTCCAGATGGGCTGCCAAGCCCAGGGGCTGAGCCCTGCAGCCCCTGCAGCTGGAGACTGTTTCCCACCGCAGCCAACATGGCAGCAGAGGACAGCCTCCCTCCACAGTGCTAGGTAATTCCCACCCGCTCTGAAATGTGCAGGAGCAAGGCCCAGCCTGTGAGGCTTTCCTGGGGGAGTCAAGGAGGCCCCATGTGACAGGGCCACACTCTCATGCCCTGGGTGCCTCAGATTCCCCCTCAGCCTTCATCCAGTCACTTCGCTAGTACCACTCTCGTGCTGGTTTTCTTGGAGCCTGCTCCTCTTCCCCCTGCTCCTCACCCTTCACGTCTCCCTCCCACTGGCCTTTCCCAGAGTTCTGGTTCAGGGTGCGGATCTACCCTTTCCATGAGTCACGCCTCTGCTCTTCTGTTTCTTCAGTACCCCAGCCAGTCCACTGTTTCCTGCACCCTGCCCGTCTCATGGCAAGAGGCTGCCTCCAGGATAACCAAAACAAAACTAGCGTCCAGGCGCTCCCCTCTTCCCCCATCCCCTAACCATCCTAGGGCACTGCTGGTGATGCCTTTTAAGCCCTTCATCCTTTACCTTGAGTTCAAGTCCTGCCAATCCCCTTTCCATTCCCCCGTCAGGGCACAGGAATTTTCTTCTCTAGAGAACAACCAGGACGTTTTGGTTTCTTTTAGCAACTAAACCAGCTGTGGAAGCTGATAGATGATGGAGATGGGTGTTCAGTCTTGAATGAAGACACACCTCCAGCTTTATCCTAGAGGACGGGGCCTTCTGCTCCCCTTTCCTGTGCTTTCTCCTTGCTGGTACCCACTGGGACCCCGTTACTCTCTATCAAGAGGTGGCAGCTGCTGCTTCTCTGGCTGTGGTCTACGTGTCCTTCCCTCTGGTCTCTTGGGTGACATTTTCCAATGGCTGCTTGGGAAACCAGCCACTCCTGCTCCAGGGTGAGGAAGGCCCAAGTCTGGAAAAGACAGACAGCCAGTACCCTCCCTTTGCTGCTGGATCTTTGAGAATGGCCCCCAAAGTGGCACACCTCTTTCTCTCCTTGGGAGAACCCCAGGACTCTCACCTCATCCTCCCACAGCCACAGCTGCCTCCACTTCAGGTGGGAGAAAGTCCCCTCCTAATTGGCAGGAGTGGCCAAGCTGCAATATTCACATCCCCACACAATGCCATGGTCCCCTAAAGGCAGACAGGGAGGAAAAGAAACGACCTGGAAATTAACAGGCCAGATAGAACTTGACTCATAGTCTATTTGTAAGAAAATTAAAGATTTGCTTCTCAGATGTTGGGGGCCATACTCTTACCAGACAGCTGGCAAATGGGAGAGATTGGGAATGATGGAATAGATCAAATTATTTAAATGAGAAAAATAAATTCACACACAGCCTAGCCGCTGCCGGTGACAGATCCGTTTATTTATCTACTGTATCGGCACCGCTTTGTCTCTGTCAAAAAGGTCATTAAACTCGCCTAACTGCGTAATTCGCAGCCTCCTGCTCCAGACTCGCTCCACAGCTCTTCCCTTCCCTCGACACCCAGCGCCACTTGAAAAAAATTTATTATTGCTAATAAACAAGGTTTTGTTTTTTTTGTTTTTAACCCTTACTAGCTTGCTTCCCTACGGGTCCTGCTCCACCCCACGGAAAATCACAGTCTCTCTTCTTTCTCAGGAGGAATGCAGGAGGGAGGCCAGCGCCTCCTGCATGGCTGGGGAAGAGGGTGGGAAGGACCAGGGTACGTCTCAGCCACCCCTCTGAGTCTAAGGGTTTAGCGGTCTTCCTCCGACGCCCCTGTCGTTGCACTGCGTGCTCAAGTCTTGCCTTCCACAGCAGAGGGTCCGGCCTGGCTCTCTCGCCCCTACCAGTTCCTGCAGCTCCCCTAGCCCAGCTTGGACAATTCTCTTTGAATTCTGTCTCCCCGAGCCACAGCCCCAACTCTGCTTCCACGAGGGATGGGGTTAGGGAGGGAAACCGGTTCCTGAGTCAGTCTCCAGCCGCCGCCGTCCAGCCACCGCAGGCGACATGCGAGCTGGAAGGCGAGACTCTGCAGATCGCGGGCTCCGGGTCCCTTTGCTCCTGGAGGGCGCGTCTCCTCCAGCTGGTCGGGTCGCTAGGCTGCCGCGGTCTTCCAGCTCGCGGTGCCAGCTCTCGTGCTCCACGCTCGGCTCCTAGGCTCCGCGCCCTCGCAGTTAAAGGGACTGGGGTTGGCAGGACGGATGGGGACGTCTGGGAAGCGAGGAGAGTCCTCGTTCTCCGGGCGTCCCCCAAACCGCGTCCAGGGTCCCCTTCCCCGCCCCCTGCGCAGGTGTGAGCGCGCGAGTGTAGCCTCAGCGGGTGTGAGTGTGAAGTGTGTGTGCGCGGGGGAGTGCGCGGAGGGAGCGCAGGCGGCGGGTGGCGCGGGAGGCGGGAGGCAGGGCGCGGGGGAGGGGGCTGGGAGTGTGTGCGCGCGTGCAACTCCACTCCGGGGCTTTGTGCGAGCCCGGGCGATAGCATCGGCGGCGGCAGGAGGAGGAGCGGCCGGAGACGCGTGCAGCCCTCCCGCCAGCGCCCGGCAGCCGGGGCAGGTGGGAGCCCGCGCGGGAGCGGAGCCGACGCAAGCCAGAGCCGAGTCCGAGCGGAGCCCGGGCGGAGCCCAGGAGCCTTGCTCGCGGGCGGCCCGTGGGCGGCAGCCGGGCGGGGCGGGCGCCCGCGGGGCGGCCCCCCAGTAAGATGTGCGCAGCGCCGCGGGGCGCCCCCCACTCGCAGCGGCGCTCAGGAGCTGGGCAGCTGGGCCAGGCGGCGCCTCGGGGGCTGCTGCGCGCCCGCGCCTAGAGCTGCCGCCCCAGGGAGCCCGCCACGGCCGCGCCCCGGGCACGCTCGGCGGCGCCCAACGATGACCGCTCCCTGGCGGCGCCTCCGGAGTCTGGTTTGGGAATACTGGGCCGGGCTCCTCGTGTGCGCTTTCTGGATCCCGGACTCACGCGGGATGCCCCACGTCATCCGGATCGGTAAGAGCTCCCCAGAGCCGGGGGTCTCCGTGCACCTGGGCGGGGCGGGAATGGGGGGGCGCTGAACGCGAACCCAAGAGATTTCTCCAGTCTCTCCTTGATGCCGGGGCCGGGTGACCACCAGGAGCTCTTTCCTGTGAGGACAAAGTTCCAAGGCCGGGGTCACGGGCCTTTCTTATCGGGGAGGAGGCAGCCGGGCCGCGGCGAGTAAGAGCCAGGGGCTCTGGTCGCTCTCCTGGGAGGCCAGACTTGGCCGAGTGTAGCGAAGCGTTCAGCCCCAACTCGAGTCGCGGGCGCATTTCCCGGCTACTGCCAGCAAGACCTGCCGCAGACCGAGTTCTGGGACCCGGCTTCTCCGCGGAGCGGGAACCCTGGGGAAAGGCGCCAACTTCGTTTCCCTCCTCGCTCTCCGCGGGCCCCTTGCCCTCCGCCTGGGGCTTGGCTCCAGCGGCCGCAACGGGAACGCAGGGTACGGCTTCGCCTGTCGGGGGCAGCCAGCCTCCTCTCTCGGTGGCCGCCCTTGGCCTCGGTAGCCCGCATTAAACCCTGTGGCGTGGGGCAAGGGGAGGGCAGCCCGTTGGTCGCTCCAGCCACTCCTCGCGACGGAGCCCTCTCTCCAGCCTGGGGCAGCGCTGGTTGGGGGAAGGGAGCAACGGAGCCTGCCCAACGAAGCCAGGGAAGGCGGCGAGAGGGACGCGAGTGGTTTTTAAAGTTAACCGAAATCCCTCCGCAGCTGGCGGCGGCTGGCGGGGCTGCGCGCGGCTTTCTGGGGCTCTGCCGTCTCCGCGTCTCTTCTCGCCGGAGACTCTTACTTTGGGGCTTTAACTTTGTTGTGGCCGCCCCCGGCACCCTGTAGGCAGCGCTCTGGGCTGTGCGGGGCGTGGGGAGGGGGGAGCGGTTCTGCGTGTCCCAGGCTTGCGACTGCTGGGGCTGGGCCCGGCCTGGCCACGCTGGAGCCTCCGCCACGCAGGCCCTGCACACGCCGCCAGGCCAGAGACCTGGGCCGCCTGGGTTCGCCAGGCGCCACCACCAGCATCTGGCAGAAGGCAGGCAGAGCTCTGCTAAGCCAGGGCCACTTTCCTTCCCTGTGGCCCTTCTCCAGGCACGGTTCCTGGGCTGCCAGAGGCGTGAGGGGTGCAGGGAACCAGTGTCAGGCTTGGTTTCATACTTGAGGTTTTCCTAGGAGGCAGTCAGAAATCCTGGGGGTCTCCTCCGAGGCTCTCTCCTGGATCCCAGACCCTCTTGGACTCGACATCTGGAGGGGGGTAGAACACGGTCCTCAGCTCTGCCAAGGCTGGGGTCTTTCAGCCCTTGCCCAGGATCCTGGCAGGTGCACACCTGGAGGCAGAGGAGTCTAGTCACTGGACTCTGGGGACAGCCCTTAGGGTCAGATTTAACCCTTTGCATCCTGGGGTGTTCCTGGCAAGTCAAAAATATCTCCTATCTCTGCCCCACAGCCTCGTTTAATCACCATTCCAGGGGCAGGCAACGCCTTAGTAGTGGGCCAGCACTTCCTTTATTCCCTGCTTCTCTCCTTTTTTGGGGGCCTGCATGGTAGGGTGCCCTTGGGAGAAAAGACAGGAGACCTAAAAGGTGCTCTTTGCTCAGCCCATGCATTGTAGTTCCTCCTCTGTGGTCCTTCCTCTGTGGGGGTGCGATGGGCATGCTCCCCGCCCAGCCTCAGGGATGGAGATCTTTGGGGGCCCAGGAAGGCAGCAGTAGGTGAGGGCAGCCCCAGAAGAATTAGTGTAGTGAAAGGATGATATATCCTCACCTGCCTCCTCTTACTGTGAAATCGACTTGCACTGGGGGACTCCGCACTGCCCTGAGGGGAAGCCCCAAGCCTGCCTGCCCTATCTTGGGTTCAGCGTGTGATAATGCAATTAAGGATGGCAAAGCCCTCTTCTCTTCTAATCTTCTTCATATTAAGCCCCAGGATTAATTAGCGTGTTGGCCCAGGCCATTTATATCTGAGAGCCTGGCCCCATTTGATTCCCAGCCCAAGGAATGGGGTGCTGTGCCCATGCCAATGTGACCACCTACCGGAGCTACGCCAGCTGGGACAGAGGATGGGGAGGCCCTGAGGCCCCTGGGCTTCTCTGGGGAGCTAAACTTCTGTCCTTCTGAGCTCAGACTGGAGCCTCAGCTGGAGCCAGGGAACTACAGAGGACGTGGCAGAGAGAGGGAGAGAGAGAGAGAGAGAGAGAGAGAGAGAGGCTGCCTTTCATGTTGAAACCCAAACACACCGCTTTGGCTGGGCCCGATGCCGTCTTCCTTTCCGCATCCTTTCCCACCCCTGTGTTCCCAGGGCGCTGGCTCCAGGAATTGAGGCCCCAGATATTGGGCTCCAGAGTGTGCTGGGTGCTTCTGGTTTCTGAGACTGGTGCCTGAGCAGGCTGCTCTTGGAGCCAAATCCTTCTCCAGCAAGCAGGCGTTGCCGAGCACCAGCCAGGGAGAGGGTTTTCCTGCAGGTGCGCAAAGGGCTTCTCAGGGCTGGGGAGCATCTTACCGCCCCCTCTCTTTGTGCCTCTTTTGGGGGCTGAAATTTCCTTTTAGACAAGGAGATGGATAGCTCAGCAGTGTGACAGAGTGTTCAAACAACCCTTCTTGAATAGATGAATTGCATTGCTCTGTCTTTTTGTAATTGTGTCTATCAGAGGGAGAGGTCAAGGCATTGATTGCTTGGATGGTTTGCAAGTAACAAAGGAGAGAGTGAGGGAGAGAGTGAGGGAGAGAGAGTAATTGGATTGTAGTCTGCGGAAAAAAATAGTCATTGATTATTTTATATGAATATGTGGAAGATGTATTCTGCGTGTGATTATCGTGTTGCTCATTGAAGGTTTTCAAGGCGTATTGTTTGGCGTTTTATTATTATTATCATCGTTATTATTGTTCAGATGGATCCCAGTCTGAACTCATAGAAAGCAGTTTAATGCATGGGTCCTCTCAGCCAAATAGGCTTCAGTCACCTCATGTGGGGACTTGGATTCTCTTGTACATTACCTAGCAGTTGAAGTGGAGGGGACCCAGGCTGGGAGCCAGGAGGCCTGGGTTTTCTGCTCTGTCTTCCCAGCTTACTGGGCCACCTTGGTCAAATCACACGCTCCCCCAACCTTGAGCTGCAATTTCCTCATCTGTAAACTGTTGGGTTGACGGTGATAGTTTGGACTATTCTGTGGCTTCAGAGTTCCTTTCAGTGCAGGCTGGTGGGGATCGTCAGCGCCATAGTAGATTTCATGTTAGATCCGTTGTGTTTCATGGGGCTCCCTCATGTTACAGACATACTGTAGGATCGAGGGCCAGCCTAGGATTTGAAAGAGGAACCAGACAGCGGTGGCAGCAGCTGGGAGCTCCAGTGGATGGTGGTGGTCTCTAGTCAGCCAGGGGGAAGGTTCAGAGCCAAAACACTGCAGAGACGTAGAATAGGTGTCAGTGCCTGTGTGGGGATGGGGGAGGGGTGCTGGCTCAGCCCCAGACTCTCAGAGGCTCTACAGACAGAGCTGATCTGAGCAATGAGTCCCTGAGCCTAGGCTGGGGGGCCCAGCAGGCAATTGCAGTCTGTCCCCGGGGAGTGAGGTGCCCTCCCCCACAGTTCCCAAACCAGTCCTGTCTGCATCTCCTCCCATTAGTTCACCCAAATGGTCCTGAACTTTTGTCTCCTCAGTTTGGGAGCCGCTTAGTGTAAAACAATGAGAAATTTCTCACAGTGACTGGTGATGCGCTGAAACATCACGCCTTGTAGGAGCAGACAGGAGCTGAATGAAGATCAATAGGGTTTTCCCCTCTGGAAGTAAATAGCTTCAGACAAGACCTGGGAGTGGCCCGAGGGGCCTTAGAAAGCATTAGCTTGAGGAATTTCTGCCTCCACTTTCTAGCCCAGCTGTTCCTGTCAGCGGAGGCTTCCCTCCTTCTCTGAGCTGGAGTTTCATTTCTTCTCGATGGCTGCCTCGCACTGCGCTAAACAGTCTTTTGACGTCAGGATGATCTGGGGTTTTTAGAAGTTGTTTATGCAGGATAATCCAGGCAATGCGTCCTGACTACGCTCTTCCAAGGTCACTTGCATCCCCCTGCCACCAAGCAGGACAGCTGACTTCAGAAGTCCAGCCCGCTGCGCTATTGCGAAAGGATTTTGAGGAGCTGCTCTTCATCCCCACCCCTTCAGGAATGCAAGCCTTCTTGGCTGCTTTTAAGATCCTTTGTGGGGTCTGTGAGCCTCCCTGAGTGTCTGCGTTCCCACAGGCACTCTCTGTTCCCTGCCCGTGGGGGAGGGGGCACAGATGCCCCTGTGGGCACTAGAACAACCTTTCCTCTTGGGGGAGGTGCAAGGCCATATGCAGAGGTGGCTGCAGGGCTGCTGGGGATGCTGTTTTAGGGGGAGACCTGGTTGTGTCCCACAATGGAGGCCAAGCTTTCTCCACCCTGTCACAGACCTCTGCCTTTGCCGTTGCCTTCCGCAGTTGCAGCCTGAGCCCCACTTTGCTCGCTCAGGACCCTCCAGAGGGAACTGAGAAAGCTGACGCTCCACTTGGCTGGGCAGCAGAGAGGAGCGCGGAGCTCCCAGGCCCTGCCTGGCAACAGGGAGGACGGAAGCTCCAGGATCAGGGACCTTCCTCCGGGGCCAGCACCCAGCAGACCCTGGCTCATCTTCTGGAGGCTGGTGTGGTGGGGCTGGTGCTTTGGCTGGGCGGTGGGGCTAAGGGCCTGGGGCCTATGGGGGCTTCACATGGCCTTGTCGCCTTGAACAGCTCTTCTCCCAGGTGCTGATGCCCAGCAGGGGCACCAGGGGGCAGTGTGCCCGTGCTGAGGTGGCTGCGTTGGTCTGGTCTCCTTTCTGGGCCCCCCTGGGTCTGGAGCACAATCAAACTAATGAAACAACACGACAACAACACACTGCTGGGCTGCAATTCATTCGAGCACTTACTGCAGGTCTTGTGCTAAGTGCTTTTCAAACAATGACTAACAATGTGGGTGAATAGTAAGTGCTCAATAAATGTAGCTGTTGTATTTTTCCCATCATCTTCCTTAGTCTTCATTGCCTCAAAGGCATTATGCCCATTTTGCAGATGAGGGAACGTAGCTTGGTGAAGTCACTGGCCAAAGACCACACGGCCAGTGAGTGGTAGAGGCAGGGTAAGAACTTCTCCCCTGTCCCCTGACTCCAGATCCAGTACTTTTAGCTGTCTGTGTGTTTGGAAGACAGAAATCAACAATTTTTGTAGCCGCTGAGTGCAGCGCCCCACCCCCATGGTTCTAGGTGCCGAGCGTGGCCTCACTGGGCTGGGCTGTTTGTCCTGCTATGGGGGTGGCTGTACGGGCTCTGTGACATTTAGCCCTGCCAGTGCTGGTTTTCAGAGTCAGACTGTCCTTGCTAATGGACCACGTGGCAGATATGCTTCCTTGAGAGGCAAAGTATGGATGGTCTTTCCCACCCCTTCCACTAACACACATTCTGATACTGACTGCACCCCATCTTGTCTGGGCTTCTGCCCTCTGCCTCATGCTTTAATTCAAGCCTGAAAGAAATGTGGGACTCTCCTTTGGGTGTGGTCCATCGGCCCACAGGAATCCCTCTGCTCTGGGGACTCCGCATACATGTCCCCTTAGCAGCCACTGGGCTGTTCTCAAAGATAATGTCAGAGCCTTGAGGAGGCCCCAGGGCCCCATGTCTCTGTCTCCCCCTCACCTCTATCATCTTCAGCTAGTGACCTGGCCAGAGAAGGTGGCTGGTGAATTAGCTTTGTTCTCCCTTCCTTCCCTCACCTCCCTTTCCCCTCCCCAATTCCACACCCTAATCTACCCTCCCCCATGAGGAAGACCCCATGCTTCTTTTCCTCTGTGTTCTTTCTCCCGGGGGACACAGGGATAATGGTGGCTGCCAGGGACTGAACTGTTCTGGAAGTGGGGTAAACGGCAGTGCTCAGAGCCCTTTCAGAGGTGACAGATTTAGGACAGGCTCGATCAGAGGAGTCATGGTATTTTCTAGGGCCTCAGTTTCCCCATCTGTAAAATGGTGATGGTACTGCCTGCCTCATAGAGTAAAACAGGTGTGATGTCTTTTCAAAAAAGCTTCAATGCTGTCAAAGATGAGCGTTTCTTCTTGCTGGTCAAGGAGTCTGACTCACACAGGGCCAGGACCAGGGTGAGATAAGTGAGGCCGCCAGGGAGCAGGCTGTAAGGAGGCGCTCAAGTGGTGACCCTGCACTTGAACAACTGGCCCTGAGCGTGAGCGCCTCCTTACATTTTGTGCCTCTAGGCGCCTCCACGGGCCTGCACCAGCACTTGTGTTTGCTCCTGGAGACAATGTTTTCTTCTGTTTCTCTTGTACTCCAAAGGCAAAATCCTAATTAAGGGTGATTGGGAGAGAGGAGCCTGGATTGAGGGCAAGGGTTTGAGGACAACAGGTCATTCTGAGTTTGCTTTTGTTTTCCAAGGGCCACACGTTGTAGCAGCCATGCCCAGAGCACTTGGCCCCACCTTACCTTGTTGTAGTTCCCTTGGGATTATTAATACCTCCAGGGTCTATATTGTCTCCTGCTCCATCCAGCCGGCACTCCTCTCTCCCGAAGCTCATTTTCCCACCTCCTTCTCCTTGGTTCCTTTGACATTTAGCCCTTCTTCACTAATGCTTACTGACCTTGGCTGTAGTTCTGCTTGTGTCTAGGGCTTTCTCTAGTGCATGCGTGTCGTGCGTCTCCCATTAGACAAGGAGCTGCCCAAGGGCGCCTGAGGCGCCTCTCCCCCATCACTACCCAGAGGTAGAATGAAGATTTTGGAGCCACGTAGTAATATATCTCTTTGATTCTGAGATGGAGGCCCCCATTTTCACATCACTAAAATCAGTATGTGTCTCACATGTCGTGTCTGAGTGTACTGTGGTTTTTTTCTCTCTTGGCACTTCAAAATATAATGGTGTGTCTTGGGTTGGATGAAATGTGGTGGATTTGAGTTTGAGGCTAACATATACTGGCTGTGTGACCTTGGGCAAGTCGTTTCACCTCTGAGCTTCCATTGCTTAAGTATAAGATAGAAATATTAACATTGGGTTCAGCCATAGTCAGCTGTTTTTCACCTACAAAAATTTCATGTGGTTGAACCTTGTAGTATCATAGGGTTAATGTGAGGCTTAAAGTAGATAAAGTGTATAAAGCTCTTTGCACAGTGCGTGATGCTTCACAAATGTTAGAAGAAAAGGATTCCCCAAGGGTGGAGGCCATGTCTCCGCCATCAGACTGCAAGCTGTAAGGCTGTCTGCTTCTCATGTCTCACCCGCCTTATGCCAACCCTGGTGCTCAGTACTCTGTGCAGCTCAATATGTTGCATTGCCCATTACCCACACACCCATGTGCCTGCAATGCGATGGATGGGTCCAGCAGCCTATGGCAATTACCTACCACGCTAGGGAGCAAGAGAGGTGCCCCTCCTAGGAGGTTTCCTTGTGTCAGCACCCAGACTCCTCCTGGCCTATTATTTGTCACATATCTGCAGCCCATAGGATGCTGTTTCTTTCCTACATTTGCAGTGTTTTCATTGAAATGCATTTTGCATGTATTTGGAGCTGGGAAGATTCTGGTTATGGGACGCTTTGGAGGGTCCAGGGAGTCTTGATTGCGCCTTCTTGGGTGGGGAGTCCAATCTTGCTTCCTGGGCAGGCAATAGGTGCAGCCCAGAGAGGGTCTGGGCCAGAGGCTGGGCCCCAGGGCATAGACACTGCTGGCTCTGCCGGGAGACACCAGGTAATGAGGCTGCGGCAAAAGCGGTGGAGGAGAGAGCCCCCATGATGATAATTCAGATTGGAGAAAATGAGATGGAGCGAGATCCGGGGGGAGTGGCAGCTCTGACTCCAAATCCTTTGGTGCCACACTGACTGGTGTTTAAGAAAGGCAGAGGGGAAAAGGGGATGGGGAAGGAGCTAAGAGTCTAGTTTGTGTGAAGGGGGTCCCAATCCATAGGAGACAATTAAGTCTTGCGTTGTTAAAGCGACTGACGCAGACAGGCTGCTGATGGAAGAGGGTTTATAGAGTTCTCAGAACAACTGCAGGGATACGTTCTTTAAAGATGGGAATGAGGGAGACTTCTGCAAAGCCTTCCTGCATCTACTTTGCAGAACTGAAATATGCTATTCCGAAAAGCCTGCCCAATTGGGCGGAAAACCAGGAACAGGCAGCCAAGGGCTTCCCAGGGCTCCAGGCATCACATTTCCTGTATGGTGAAGAATCACAGAATGGAAGCTGAAAAGAACCCCAGGGGTCATTCCAGGCCTCTGGTTCCCAAATATTAACATGTATCAGAATCCCCTGGAGCTCTCAGTAACAGACAGATTGCTGGGCCCCACACCCACAGCTCCTGATTCAAGGGGTCTAGGGTGAAGCCCGATCATTTGCATTTTATCAGGTTCCCAGACAATGCCGACAGGTTCATCTGAGGACCACACTTTGAGAACCATTGTTCTGAACCCCTCCCCTGCCCCTGTAGGTGCATATCTAATCTCTGATTGCATATCACCTGTAACAGGAAGCTCACCACCTTTTGACCCTGCCTCTTCCTGATTGCAGATGTTTTGGCCCACTCCAATCTTAGTTGCAAAATTTCTTCTCAAGTTTATCTCCCTGTAGTTCCAGGGAAGGCAATATAACTTGGACGTTGAGAGTATAGGTTCTGAAATTCATCTGAGTTTAAACTCTCATTACCTCCCTCCAGGTCACATCACTTAGGTTAAGTCACTTCATTTCTCTAAGCCTAGATTTCCTCACCTGTAAAATAGGGATAATAATAGATTTGGCTTCATGGGATCATTGTGAGCCTAACATGCTTGGCCCAAAGGAAGCTCTCAATACATTTTAGCAATCTAGCATTGTGGGTAAGCTCACAGGTTCTGGAATCTGACGGCCTGAGTTTGAAGGCTGTCTCCATCGCTTCCCACCTGTGTGACCTTGGGCAAATTGTTTAATCTTGCAAAATAATAACAATAATGATACTACTACTGCTACTATTAATAATAATGCCTGCTTCGTAGGGTTTTGGTAAGGATTAAATAGGTAATGCATGTGAAGTGTTCAGATCATAACCGTGGTAAGCACCCAATAAGTGTTACCCATTACGCTTACTGTTATGATCACCCTGCTCACTGATTCTGGTTCAGATTTGCTCCCTGTCTGTCCCACTATGCAGCTCTACAGAAATGGAGAGTCGTTTCTCCGGATTAAAGATGCCCAGTTCTCCCGCTGTGGTGTCAAGAGCTAACACAGTGCTGCTCGGGTATTGAAACCAGTAAGCCCATCACCTCCTCAGATCTCAGCTTTGGTGTCTCGTCAGACAACCTCAGATTATTTCAGCCTTTTCAGCAGCCATTTTGCTGTGTTGATTTATACTGAGTCGGTGGTCTCCTGAGGTAACGAGGTCTCTTCCACAGGCGTAGCTGCTGATCTATAATTTCTCTCCTCCTCTCTTTGGCTGATCTTTTGAGCCTAAAGGTAGGACCTGTCATTTATCCCTAGTAAATCCTATCATTGAACCTCAGGCGGTTATTCTTCTCTTTGTTTCTGGACCACCACAGCCTGTTCCCATCTCCCCATCCTTGGGAGGTAGGTATAAAGTTCACCCTCTTCTTCTTCCCTGGCCTCCCTGCTTGGGTCTGTGATAGAGAGGTCAGGTGGTTGTTGGCTACAGTATGGCTGGGGCTGGGAACGACTGCTCTAGGCAGTGAAGCTTCTGTGGCTCCGTTTCTGTGACCTGGCATGCTTTGTCCCATCTGAGCCTAGAATGAACGTGCCTTCCCTCACTTGAGCTATGTCCGCCATGAACACACAAGGCAGGAAATGACCAGTGTCAGAGTCTGTCAGCTTTATTCAGTGGTCTTGGATCCACTACTCTATACTTTTTTCCCCCACACAAATATTTATTAACTTTATTAAACTATTTATGTTGACATGTTCAAAATAAATAAATAAATAAATATTTAAACAAAATTTAATATTTATTTTTATAAATCTTTATATTTATAAAAATAAATAATTTTAATATTTATTTATTTATTTAATTTCAGGGGTACAAAACAACATCATGATTAGACATTCACACGCCTCACCAAGTGATCACCCCCAACACATTAACCAACTCCAAAATCCCGCTGGTTTCCTTATGCTTCCAGGCCCTTTACGACCTGCCATGGGTGGCATCTCCAGACTCATGAACTGTCCCTTGTTGCCTCACACACCCTGTCAGCTCCTCTGCACCGAACACCCAATTCCTCAGGAGGCATGGCGTTCCTCACGCTTGGGGCCTCTGCTCTTGCTGCTCTTTCTGGCCAACTTCTCGTCACCCTTCAGGTCTCAGCAAGCATGTCTTTTCCTCCAGGAAGCCTTTCTTGACTCCCACCTCCTTCTATGAGTCCCCACAGTATTGCTGTAGCACTTACTGTACTGTAATTCTTAGTTACCTTAGAGGTAAGCGCTGTACAACCATGAAGCACAGCTGGCTGGCTTGCTCCCCGCTTTGTCCAAAGCATTGTGCGTGGCACATAGTAGGTGATGAGTAACTATTTGTTGCATAAATAAATGCATTAATTAATAAAGTCCTTTGAATGTACGTCCAACTGCCTTGTCATTCAGCTCAACACTTTTTCCACGTGGTCAACAGGATTTCATGGAAGACATTGTTCGATTCTTCAATGACGTTAGTGTCCTAATGGTGTCCGTGGTATTCTTCTGATATAGCAATTCAGCACCTTCTATACCAAGACCTTTTCCATGTAGACTCTTGGGAAGAGCTGGAGTATTTAAAGGAGTGGCCCTTCTTTCTCAGGCCGAGGACTGGTCTTTACATTCATTGTCTGGTTCATATATGATTCTCCTGTCGAGAGACACAAACTGTCTACTTTAAGAAGAGACAGAGGAAAAGACCATGACCTACCTGCCTTTTCTGGCCTCATCCCTCTTTCCTTCCCACTTGCCCCTCAAAGAAGAGGACGTCTGCTGTCCCATCCTTAATAGGCTGGTCACTCAGGACAGCTGCCAGGCAGAACTGTAGCTGTACCTATGTGCTGCCACCAGTATTAGTGTAGGGCTCCTTTTTTCCTGTCTTTACCACATCACTGGATCCTGCTAGGATGTGTAGACAACAGGTGTACATGACAGCTTTCTGAAAAGTGAGGGGCTGACAGTGAACCTGGAGCTTCAGGCTGTGTAGACAGTCAGCCGGGGCCATTTAGCCCTGGGGACATACACATCATCCACACCGGGTTCTGGGGAGTGTGAATGTGTGTGCATGTATACGTTTGTGTACCTGTAAGAGATGACCAATTGGAGGTTTGCTTCTCTAGCACAGGCTTCCAAAATTGGGGCTCAACAGCCATTCTTTATCCCAAGCCTGATGAGTAAATACAGTGACTTTCGTTTGGGTCAGTAGAGCAACAGAAGACGTAAGTGATGCTTCCAATTCCTGACTGGCTGGGCTGATCTGTCTGTCATCTTAGTGTACTGAGAGTGGGGGTGGGACAGGCTTGCAGCGGGGCCCTGAGCATCCCCTCCTGAACATGGCAGGACCGGGATCTTCCCTGAGGCCAGGCCCCCCCTTTCTTGCTTTCCTCCCCAAGGAAATAGATGATGCATTATGAGCAGAAAGAGCCTGTTGCCTACATGGCCATTTTTTCCTGCCCAGTTTAATAGAGGTGACAGCCGTCTATTTTTGTCTCGTAACATCGAATCAGTAAATAAAATATGGGTGAACTCTCAGGTTTAGCTGAATTATGGCTGGTCCACGGGGACTGAGGGCTGGGGGGGAGTTGAACAGAGATTGAATCCCTGATTTCTTGCAAGAGAAGCTGAGCTTCGTGTCTTTCTCTGGATCCAGAAAATCTTTCCATGCTGAAGGAGGCCAGATGCAGATGAAGTCATCCTGTTGGACAGTCTCTGAGTCCATGGAAGAACACAAGTGGAGGCACCCCAAGTACTGGAGCTACATGAGTACAATACCTGCTCCCACTCTTTTCTATCACAGTTTAGGATATTTAGGACTGAGAGAAAGAAATGACTGGTGCCACAAACCTTGGTGAGCCATGGGAGAAATCAGATAAAAACATGGGCCACTGACCCCTAGTCTATATAAGAAAATCTCACACACCTCCCTAGTACAGACATACACACACACGCGCACACACACACCTGAAGCTTTAAATTTGCAGTCTTAAAAAAGATAAGACTAGATTTTTCTGGTATGGCAAAACAGACTTATAAAACCCTTCTTCACATTGAGGGAGACATACAAATCAGATTCAGATGTGTTTATAAAAGCTCCCAGATGATGATACCCCCTGTGTGGCTTGTGTGGTTGGGCAAGAAGCAGGGAAGTTAAGGTTCACCCCTCACTCCTGAGTTCAGCACCACGGAGAGCAGCCAGGCCCTGGGGTAGCGAGCAGGCACCATTTGCACGCTGACTTTTCTCCAGTAAGGGTGATGTGGTTTTTGTAAGGTCTTGCTAAACAGGCATTCTTTTTCCAAATGCTATTCCTCTAGGACTCTAGTGTTTGTTAACGGGACTGAGGTGTTTAGCAGGCACACAGTAGGCTCCTAAGAACTATTATTTGTGGTGGTTCAAATTGAGTAACTCACAGAAAAAGAAAATGAAGTGAATGGATGGAATTTCCTCCTGCTCCCCCCGCCCCAATAAATTGTTCTTAAATCTTTGATGCCTCGTATGGCTTGTCTGCTAGGGAGCAGGAGCAGATGACTAAACGAGTGAACATTCCATTGTCAAATAGCACACCTGACACCATGCGTCTTTGCTCAGCTTCTCAGCAGCATCTTTCACATGGCACTTGGCAAGTAGGCTTGTGTTGTGTGTCTTTATCCTGCTAAATGTGATTTCTTAAAAGTATTTTGGGGGGTTATTACTTCCTGCGTGTGGAGCCCAGCATATCCGTAATAGAGCTGTATTTTCTGCTGGTAAATAAAATGACTTCTTGTTCAGGCGATGGGAATTAAGTGTGTCGCAGTTTTGTGGCATTCCCCAAAGAAGCCAGCAGTACCGGGTGCTCCTCCACCACCTGGATGTGTCCCAGAAGCTTTGCGATTGGGCTGGCCATTGACAAAGGTCTCTCCCAGATGGGAAAGTGACCTTAGCATGCCTCACAGAAAGGGGGCGCTTTTGTCTGTCACTGGGGTACTGTGAGTTGGCTGGAATACCTGGCCTAGACGCCAAAGGGCAGGAGGCTAAGCGTGTTAGAATGATAGCGTCAGAGGAATTGGCTTTTGCTCTGAACAAGGAGTGAAGTTTAGGTAAATTGGGCTCCAGGGATTTAGGAGGCAAGATGGCACCTTGAAGTCATACAGCAGCTAGAAAGATCTGGAATAGGCAGGGAGGAAGTGAGTCTATCAAGTAGGGCATTCTAGGGGCTCAGGCTTAAGACAACTCAGTAAGAGAGGATTGGGGTTTTTGCTGTTCCTGCTTGTATTCGCAGAATCAGAGAAATCTGCTTTGGAAAGGTGGCTATTTTTATACTGGTTGTAATTTAGTGTTTATTTCCTGTCTTTTTCACATGGACTCTGGGCTGACTCATTGATTCACCGAACATTTTTGGAGCATCCCCTCTGTGTACTGCAGAGTACAAAAAGCAGGGAATTGCAGGGGTCTGCGGGAATGGGGCATCATTCCTGGACCTGCTGGCATCTGAGTGACCTCATGGATGACTTTCAGGGGTAGCCATGGTTCCTTGAACAGTTAGGTATGTGCAGTTCAGAACACAGCCCTACCTTTGGACCTTCCTCATTCTCCTGTGTGCTGGGAGGAGTCCTGAGGCCCAGAGAGAAGAAACAAGCTAAAGGTTACCCAGTAGAGCCTCAGCTGTTTCCTTTCACCCTTCACTCCCACCCTCCTTCCTGCCCTTGCTTCTTCTCAATCATTCTATCACTTACATTGTTCCGAGAATTCTTTCACTCCTGAGCTGTCACACCCATCCTCAAGCCCCACTCAGCATTCGTTTTGACCAGTTCTCCATCTCCTGGCAGAACTAGACCTTCGCTTTTCTAGATGGAGTGTATGTGTGTGAAATGAGGAAGGGGGAGGTAGAGGCAGGGGTTAGTATCCAATTTTTAAGTCTATGAGGGATATGATTCTGTCCCCTGGGTGTGAAAGTTCTTCTTTCTGGCTAATTCAGATTCTTCCTGCTGCAATGTAAATCCATCTTATCCATGACCTCACATGGCAATTGGTGGAATCTGGGAGGGAACATCTAGATTGGAAGCCAGTAGCTTCAGGGACTTTCCTTTCAGAGGCCGAGCAAAGAAGCTCTCAGACAATTAAACTGAAGTGGCTATACTTTTGCTCACATGGGCTTGGACAGATTTATAATATTTTCTTTTTTTTAAAATTGGGACTTTTTTCCCCATGGAGACAATGATTTATGGAATAATCAATTTCTTTAGCTACATAATACATTGGAGTGATCCGTCAATGCGGGCATCCGTCTCCGCCAGAGGCTGGGGAGGGCAGACAACCTTTGAGCCTGACTCACCCGGCAGAAGGCAGCTTTTTCTGTGAACTACTTTCATCCCAGACCTGGATCTGAGGCCCTTAGTAAGAAAGGTCTGGGGCTCCTGCAGCCTCACTCTTTGAGCAAAAATGCTAATGCTTTCTCCTTATCAGTCTCAGCCTTACCCAGGGAGGAGTAAGGTGCAGCACTGCTGTCCCCATTGTGCAGATATGGAGATTAAGTGCCAGAGAGGGTGCGCAAAGAACTAAGCTTGGAGATGTGAATGCAAGTGTGCCTACCTCTAAATCTCTGAGGGCTGCAGTGTGGAAGAGGGAGAAAATTGGGTTTTAGAGGTTCCAGGAGAGAGAATTGGGACCATTACCAATGGGATGATGGTCCAAGAAGGCAGAATTTGGTTCAGTACCAGCTATGTCATATTCAGTAGTATTTGAAGGTAAAGTAAGATATCTTGTGGAGTAGATGTCTCCTGCTACAGGAAATATTCAAGAACAGATTGGCTAAGGATGTTACAGAGGGGGCTCTGGATTGCTTTCACTGTGATATTCTAGGCACCCCCAACTGAGCAACTAGAGATGCTATAAAAGTCCAGGCTTTCTGAGTTCCCCGGAAGGCCAGGGCCGTGGCTGCTTCATGTCGACAAACTCCATGAAGGCTGAGCTCTGCGTGGTGGTTACAAGGAATACTCTTAACATCAGACTCTTCTCTGCAAGTCTGTTACAGCAGTTCATCCCTTGGCAGTGCCCATGGGTTAGGAAGGAGACTGGGGTTGCAGCCAGCTCCACAGAGGGCCCGTCCACATTTTTGAGCAGCATAATGCCAAATATACTGGCGTCTGATGTCATTTAATTTTCACATCTGTCTGGTGTAGGTATGATTATCTTATTTTGCAGATGTAGAAACTGATGTCTAAAGGAAGTGGATGGTCCGAGGTCATACACCTGGTGGGGTGGAGCTTTCTCCACTCATCCTCACAAGCAGTTGTTGACTCAGCAAGCCTTTACTGAGCACATACTATGTGCCAGCGCTGTGCCCGGTGCTAGGACTACAAAAGGGAGCAAAGACATGATCTTTGCCCTCCTGGAGCTTGCAATCTGGCAGGAAAGACTGACGTCAAAGAGTCATTCCAAGTTTAAAGCACGTTACAGAAGGGAAGTGCAGGCTGCTGGGGGAGCGTCAGGAAAGGATTTCCTGAGGATGCGACATTTGGGCTGAGACAAGGGACCGACACTTAGGTGAAGGCCATAAGGGGGCGTGAAGGATGTGTTCTAGATAGAGAGAATAGCATGTACAAACCCCGAAGTGGAAGACATGTGCTAAGTTGGACCACATAAACTACCAGCTTTGTAAGTCAGACATGGTCAAATGGCAACAATTTCTTGTTTCAAACAAGTGTTTCAAAAACTCAAGGAAGTCCGGTGTGAACAGAGTGAGCAGAGGGGCATATGGGACAAGAAAGGCTGAGTGGGTCTCATGGAAGGCTGTGTAAGTCAAGGAAAGGAGGTTGGACTTTATCTCAAGGGCACTGGGGGCCACTAAAGACTCTGTGAAGGGGAGAAACGTAACCAGATGTGTACCTGAAAAGCTGTCCTGGTGGCTGTGTGATGTGATGACAAGGGGTACAAGTGGAAGCTGGGGGACCATCGGGACACTGTGTAAGTAGTTCAGGTGAGAAAGGACAATGAGATGTGGGGGCAGAATGGAGGGTTGGTTAGAGACCAAGTTCCCGGACGCCTGGTCCAAGGCTCTCTGAAGAAGCCTGGGGTCCCCGGAGCCCTAGGCCTGAGCACTGGAGGCCAGGCACATACGAGTGGTCCGTTCCTGGAGCCATGCATCTGTTTTGTGAGATCTGCACTGACGCATGCCACAGTTGGCTGTCCGCGAGCTCATCGGGATCTCCAGCACCATTCCACGGTTCCCTGGTTTGACTAGAGTCCCCTAGGAGTCTTTCCCCTGGCGTCAAAGGTGGGGTAGCTGCTCTCCCCACAGTCTCCTCCAGCAGGCAGGCGGGTCCTGAATGTCTGTCTGCTCAGCCAGGCCTTCTGTGGGTTCTCGGTCCCTATGACCACCTGGCAGGGAGGCCGGAGAAAGGGGCTCTGTCTGGTCTCAGCTTTTGCCTTAGAAGTCTCCAAGTGGTCAGGAGCTTCCCTGTGGCTGAGCTGAAACCCCTTCGCCCACGGAGGTGGAGCCCCCCTCCTTCTCCTTGGCCGACTTGGAGGGAGGAGGGAGACCTCTGCCTGCGACACAGGACTGCGTGGCAGGGGTGGGAGTGGCAGGCCCACGCAGATCGGTTGGGCTACGCTTCCCTTGTGGTTTCAGTGCAGCACCCTGTGCTCTCACAATATGACTATATTCATAAAAATACCAAGAGACCCCTCGAAGGCTTACAATGTGCCAGACACTGTGCTAAGCATCTTTCAGACATTCAGTCCCGTAATCCAGCAAATCCAAGAGATGGGGACCCTATCCCCACTTTATAGATGAGGAAACTGAGGACTTAGGGTAATGCACACAGGAAAAGCACTCCGTAGATATTAGCTGATATCATCATCATCATCACTGTGGTCATTGTCACGAGTGCTGTTGTTATTTTAAATGATGGATGCCAAGAACTATTACAGTGACTGGTACACGTTAGGTGCTCAGGAATATTTGTTGAATCTGTTTATACAGATATAGGCAGGAAATGGAGTGAGTGGTCTGGGTTGGGAAACCAGCTTGGGACAGGGCTCTTCTCAGCTCCCTTGATCCCTGAGGATTTTGGCTCCCATTCCCCTCGCCCAGGCCTTTCTTAGTCTTGTCCTGCCCCTTTCTCATGCTCCTTGCCTGTCCCCCATGCCTCTAGCCAGGACACCTGGATTCTCTGTGCCCTTTCCTGGCAGCTGCAAAGAATGCATGGACAACCTCGAGTGCCTTCTCCTGGGAGTGGGGGGTTTGCAAGACCCTCCTCCTTCAGAACTTCACCTTGTGGTTGTTCTGCCCACACAGCCCTCAGCCACTAGCAGATCCCTTCCACGGCCCCACCCAGCCAGGACTCCACGGAAACCACTTCAGAAAGAGAACCATTATCAACTCAAGGCAAGGAACGCTCTCCGTGCTTCTCCATTCTGTGCTTCTCACTTGGGATGCCCTCCATCTTTGGCCTCCTGCTGAACGTCTTCTTTCTCATATTTCATTCCTACTGTAAGTCTCACCTCCTCCAGGAAGCCCCCTTTCCTGTACCCAGGTCATGACCACCTGCGCCTCCCTGGAGTCCTGCTCTAGCCTCCTTTTCAGAGCACTTCTTACTGGTACAGAAATGATCTCCTTCCCCTCTGCTCTTCCTCATGATCCCAGAGCTCACAGTGTTGAAGCTCGTGGGCCTATTGCATTTACCTCAAATTTGTGTGTGTTTTTTTCAATTTTGTTATGGAAACACCACCACCACCAACAATGCCTTTTAACAGCTTACTCTCTTGAAGGCAAACTCCTTAGCCTAGAATTCAAGGAATTCCCTTTCTGAACTGTGTTTTCAGGCTCTGCCCCCACCCTCATCAATTTAATTTTAAGTTGAATTAGCCAACATTCAAAAATTGGGATGTTTTATATAAAATTTTGGATTTCCAGCGTTTTACCCCACATGCCCACATGCCACAGCCCCCACCTCTCCTTCTAGTGCGTCCCCTGTGTCAGGGCCGTTCACTGTCATGCATGTGCTGTTTCTCGCAGGAGAGTTAGGAGGGAAAAGTAACATATTTTGTGTACCTGTGTTTTTATTATCAGGAGTAAACAAAAGACATAGTCAAAGCGTCATTCATTTCAAATGCTTTTTTTTCACCAGTTCTGCTTTACTTTAGGTTTCCTGTTGCCCGCCCCCACCCGCCCCATGGACCAGGAACTTCTCAAAGGCCAGGACCTTATCTCATTCCTGTTTACCATGGTAACAACTATCATTTAACCCTCACAACTACCTTAAGGGATATCCAATCATTCCCACTTTCCAGAGGAGGCGTCTGAGCCCTGGTGAGGTCAAGCCACCCCTTTAGTAAGGGATGGATGGTGTCACCAACATTTGAATGCTGGTCTGCCTGGCTCCACCTGGGTTCCCCTGTGTATTCCCTGCAGCCACCCCAAGCAAGGAGCACAGTAGGTAATTAATAAGTGCCCCAACGAATCAAATGGAATTCCAGAGTCGCCACAGGTGGGATGGAGCCAGGTGTGACTGCCCCCCCCCCCACCACAGTGAATAATGGCGGCTTAGGATGCTTCTGGTGTTTCCTTCCTTTTGGCACCTGGCTGGCTCTGAGCTGATGCTATATATCGCTAGGGCGGTATTACCCAGAATTAAGTTAACATGCGCCAGGCAGAATATCTGCTGTGAGTCCCTTCGCATTACCATGTCTTTGAGGTGCCAGGACATGGTGCGGGCATCCGAGCTCTGCAGGAGCATTTTAACAACCTTCACAGTGGCCGCAGGCCCATCGCTCCCACACAGTCCCAGCAACTAATTGGGTCTGGATAACAGGCCACACAGACATGTGTCCTTTCCCATCCCCCTCCAGGCTCTGAGGGGCGATACAAAGTCGGAAGCCCCGTAAAGCTGCTCCTTCTGCTTGGCAGGGTTTGGGGAGAATGAGGAGGAGGGGAGAGTCTGTGCCTCTACCCAGGGAGGCATGAGGTGCTGGGCTGCTGGCCAGGGCACCTATAGTGAGAGTGTGGGCTGTCTGATGTCAGGAGTCTCCTATGGACAGTGTTGGGAGGTGGCTGCACAAGGAAGATTTAGCAAAGAACGAAGCGAAACGCGAGCACCACACTTAGAATAGTGTTTGTAAGTCACGCCTCGCCCAGCTCCTGCGATCTCATCATCCCACCGGCCCCTTGGAGCCAGGTGGCAATGGGAAGCTTCAGATTAATTTAGGAGATGTTTTCTTTGGAGAACCTCCAGCTTTCTGTGCGAGTGGATTAAGTTCTGGATCAAATGGGGGCTCTTACTTACTTTGTATTTGGGGCTGGCTTTCCCTCCTGCTGCTGAGATGTGCTTTGGGCATATGGATTATTCCCTATATCCCGACTCAGGGGTCCCAAGACTCAAACTTGCTTCCAGTTTGAGATTCCAGACATCTGGCCTTCCTGGTTCTGGAAGCGGGTCGCTTTCCAGGGAGAGAGTATCCTTGGTGACAGTGTTGAATGAGGAGTGGGTGACTTACTCCTGGGTACACACTTTCCTGGGCTGAGCTTAGATCCACCCCCTGTGGGAGGTGAAAGGTCTCGACTTACTAGAATTTGCAGTGACCCTAGAGGTCAGATGGGGGCCTCAGCTTCGGTGAAAGTCTATCTGAGCAGCCTTCATTCTTCCCAGCTCTGGGGGGTCATGCTGGAGTCATCGGCCCCACCCAAGGGTCAGCAGATCTAGTTTTTCCATCTCCTGGGTAGTTAGACCCAATAGAGGACAGAGGACCGTGAAACATTCGGCGTCTCTCAGGCTCAGGGGTTCCTGTGCCAGCTTGAAGTGGCTTTCCAGTGCTGTCCAGGGTAAGACAGGGGCCTCCTGGCAGGGACAGACCCCCGCCCCCTCCAGGGTTTGGTCAGCGAACAGTCCAGGTTGGGGCCTCCCAGACCCCTCAGCCCCCTTTCTCTCTGTGCCTTTCTCTCTCTGCTTTAGCACATGATCTCCAGCGAACTAGGGATTCCCTCGCTCTCCCACTCGGGGTGGACAGCACTACCTTTCCTCCTGGCCCCAGCCTAGGAGACGGGCTTACACTAAAAACAAACAAGCAAAAAGGGAACTAAAAGACTACAGCCAGAAAAAAACACTATAGCCAGTATTTACTGGGCACTTACTATGCCAGAGAGTGTTCTAGGTACTTCTATGCATTCATTCTTTAATCCTCACAATGACCCTAAGAAATGGTCCTGGCACCCTCACTTTGCAGATGAAGAAATTATGGCCCAGAGAGATGAAAGGACCTGCCCTGAGGTCATGCAGCCAGTAGGTGGCAGAGCCTGGATTCCAATCTGAGGTCAGGCCTCAGAGCCCTGGCCCTTAGCCATTTCACTCCAGGCAGTCTCTGCTTACTTAGAGAAAACCTAAATTATTGTTTAGTGTAAGTTTTCCAGATTTCTAAACCTAGAGTCCTGATAGAATCTGGGTAGGAGTTTCCTGGGCTTCAGGATCCCTTGATCCTGAGATCGGAACAGGATGTTTAGACTCTATTTTGACCCCAGTGTTTTAACCCCTGAATGAACCAATGTGGATGAATTCTTACTGAGCGATAAAGAGAAATAGGGAGCCACTGATTGAGACAGATACTCAGAGACAGAGACACAGGAAACAAAGAGAGAAGAGAGAGAAGAAAGGCAGGTTAGATGGGTTCTGGTACTGGGAGACCAAGCTCTCAAGTGCCTGGTGGGGTCAAAACACCCTCACAGTGAAAACAGCAGGTTTAAACGTGCTTGGGCTCATGTCACGCTGCTCCTGTGTTTCTGGCCTCCCTACCTGTCTCTAGCTTCTCAGCAATGAGGCCACTGGGTGTGGCTTATCTTCTATTGGTGGACGAGTGCCATATGTCCAATACTTAAGGTTGTGCCAGCACAGAGTGGGGGTCAGTGAGTTTTCCTGGAGGGACCAGATCGTCTAAATGGAATCCATGTGAAGAGATATCCGAGAATCGGCCAGAAAAGGAACTCTGTAGATGGAATACACCCGTCCCTGTTGGCTCGAAGAAGCTGTGTGCAGTTCGTCTTGCCTGGCTCGCTTCTTTCCCCTTTTCCTTCCTTCTCCCCTCCCATCCCCTCCCTCTTCCCCTCCCCCCTTTCTTTCCTCCAGTAAATGCTGCTATGTGCCAGGTATACTGGATGCTGGGTATAGAGCGATCACCCAAGAGATGTATTCCCTTCTTCATGGGATCTTGTCTGCTCTACTTAGGGTGACAAATAATAAACAGGTAAGCAAACAAATAAATACGTATTTGTATTACAGCAAATGGTGTGCCTGAAAATAATTGAGGGACTCCTCTTTGGTTTGGCCACAGGCAGGGCCTCTCTGAGGAGGTGGCATTTAGGCTGAGTCCTGAAGAACAGGAGGAATGTGCCATGTGAAGAATGCAGAGAGAGCATTCCAGGCAGAGGGAAAGCATGTGTGAGGGCCTCGAGGTAGGAGAGAGCCTGCAATGGTCAGAGAACAGAGAAGGTCCGTGTGCTGGACTTGGAGTGCAGGGGGGTGGGGTATTGTCATAGGCTGAGGCTGGGAGGTGGTGTGCCCAAGCGCTGCCCTGGGGCTCTCCTCAGCTGGTCTAGGTTCTGGTCTGAGCACACGCCGCCCTGGTACTGCAGACCATGCTTCCTCGGGCCTTTGCAGGCTTCCGGGCTTAGCTTCCTTCTCCCTTCTCTGCATCTTTTTGTGGAGCTGCTCATGGTGAGTGGCACCCTCTCCCTGCAAGGGACCTCCTCAGCCAAGCCTGTCCCAAGCATGCGCCTGCTGCCACCGTGGAGGAGCTGACATTGCGCAGGGGAGGGGCACAGCTCTCTGCAGGGGAAGGGCTGCTCTTCTAGGGAGACTTTTGTCTTCAGGCAAATCCCCAGTGTCCAGGTGAGTGGACCCATGGAGGCCTAAAGGTGTCAAATCATTATGCGGGCAGGTGGGGATCAAAGTAGCAGAGGCTCTGATTGGCTCCTTCCATGAAGCATGTGCCCGAGTCTGTACCTATGCATGGCCCACACTTCTGGGACACCAGGCCACCTGTTTCAATCCGTTGATGAGTCATTCCACACGTATTAGTGTCTGGGTCCAGGCTAGGTGCTTTGGGTGATTCTAGGAAGAGAGACTGCCACCTGAGTCGTAGAATTCTCTTTGGAATGCCAAGTGCATTCATATCTGTGTCCTTCCTGCTCAATGTTCTCAACAGTGAGCTCAGCAGGTGAGGCAGAACTGGGGCTCCCGACGTTGCACATGAAGAAACTGAGGTTCGGTGAGGCCGAGTCATTTATCCAAAGCCACACTCGTAAGAGCTGGGTCAGGAAAGCCTTAAAGACAGAGCTGCGTGTGAATCATTCCTTCACCTTTTAGTTGTTCCATGACCTTGGGAACACAGTACCAGCTTGATTTTTCTCATCTGAAAACACAGAGAGACATGGTATGTTTTGAAGCACTGAGCTCGGGCGTAGTAAACAGTAGCTGCTTAGTAAGTGCCCAGCTCCGTTTCCTGGGCGTCTTCTACTCCGTCACCTTCTTCCCTGCCGTGAGGGTGTCAGGTTCATGGCTGTGACCTTGCACAGAAACATCTTGATATTTGCTTCCAGGTAGACAGAACATCTGGCAGATTGGCCCATCTTTTTTCTCTCCACCCCAGTGTTTTGGTGTCATGAAGATTAAGCCACAGAGATGTAACTGCCAGGGCCCACTTCCCAGAAGGCCATAAAACATGGGTGATTCTGCCTGGCCCCGCTCGCCACAATCCAGTAAAGTACTCCTCACATCCAACACATGGTTATTTTTTGTTTCACAAAATCGCTGAACTCGCCATATTAGCTGTATTGATCAATAAATTATTTTGATGAAAACTCAATAGGCACCGGCCCGCTGGCACTCATTCCAACACAAAGAAAGGGCTTTACACTTTTTCCATCTCAAAAACCTTTGTGTCATTTTCCATCCCATTTTTCTCCTCTGCCTACCTCTCCCAGGGGCCGTTGCCTGAGACAGACAGAACTTGCCTGTACAGGGCTCAGATATTTCTGGGACTACCAGCAAGGTTTCTTCTGGCCCAGGCCATCGGGGCTCTGGGAGGAGAGTTGATCCATCCACCCAGGCCTGAAAGAAGAGTTTTGCTTTCCAGGGCACACTGGACCCATAGCCACCACTGCTCCTGGGCATCCTGTTAGATCCCTGAGACCATAATTAGCAGCCCAGCTCCCCTGCTTGGAAGAACCAAGAGCCAGAACAGGCCCATGGTCGTCCCTTAAATTCATTCATTCATTCATTCGTTCATTCATTCATTCATTCATGTGACTTTTTTGAGCCCCTGTTTTATGCTGGGAGCTTTCCATATGTAATCTTATTGAATGTTTGTGCTTGAAGTTAACTTTTCACCTCCTTAGGCACAATAATGTCCCATACTGTGTGCTTAGAAAAGGCAGGTGCTGTGTTAAGCGTATGAGCATTGGGTGAAGCAGCAGGGCTGGCTATGAGCCCAGACACTGAGGCCTCGCTGCCTGGATTCAAATCCTGGCTCTTGACCTTGGCCAAATTCTGAATTTCTCTGTGCTTCAGTTTTTCTGTCTGTAAAATGGGGATGACAAGGGGTTGTAGAACAGACTGAGGTACTGTGAGTAAGCAGCACATGCCATACGAGTACCATAGAAGTGTTGGCTGCTTTTAGCTGGTGAGGATTAAATGAGCTAATATGTGTAACGTGCTTAGAACGGTGTCTGATACACACAGCTCGATGCATATAAGCTAATATCATCAATGTCTCCTTTAATCCTCCCAACGATGCTATGAAGCAGAAACTATCAGTCTCTCCATTTTATAGATGAGAAAACCAAGGTCAAGCAAATCACCTGTGAGCTCAGAACAGAGATTTAAACGTGGCTGGTCTGACTCCAGCCCCCGGCATTTTCCTATAGTGCTGGACTGCTTGGTGTAAACATGGTGTTTTGAAGTTAGAAAGCACCTGTGTGCTGTGTGGACCAGCAGAAAAAATGTGGCACAGATGGGAAAACAGGCCCAGAAAGCCACGGGCAGTTGGTCAGATCAGATGACTCTTGCGTGCCTCCTACACACATCATAGCCGGTGTCCACTTGTCCTGAGGTTGTCTGGGTTGTCCTGGTTAGTCTATTGTCCTACGTAAGTGTGAATTGTGCCACTTCCCTCCAGGTGCGTCTTTAAGAGCTCTCTTAGCATAGCTGTTAAGTGTGAAGGTTCTTGAGTCAGACTTGCTGGGTGTGAATCTGGAGCCACCATTTCCTGTCTGTCACGCTTTCTGTGCCTCAGTTCCCTTGGCCTGTAAAAAGGATCGAGTTGGATAAGATGCCTGATGCATAGACAATACGCAGTAGATGTTACCTAGTATTTATTCTTTTGAAGATGAAACATTAACATAAAAAGAATAAATGCCCATTTGTACAGCTCTAAACGTGCTTACAACTCACCTGACCCTCAGGCAGCTCTGGAAACTGGAACAGGTAGAGTTTATCTTTTCTAATCTGTAGCTGGGCAGAGACAGGTCCAGCTTCGGCAACTCAGGTCACACACCTGGCTGGTGAGAGAGGCAAAACTCAGACTCACATATACCGGTATTAGGATCTACAGAGCAGCCCTCTTCCCTGCACTACACCTGTCTGCTTTCCAAAGGCCCAGCCGCAGGGACAACCCAACAATCTCTGAAGAAGCTGGAATCCAGCAGAGCTGGCCTCGCAGGCGACTTTTCCCCTCTTCCCAGGCGTCGGTGCTCTCTTAGTAAGCACATGGCCGCCATGTCACTGCTTACGGCCCTGCTGGGCAATCCCAACACTTGGCTTCTCTTCTTCATCATCAGGACATTGGCCACCCAGTCCACACTCCACCCCCACCCCCAGCACCTGCCCCTTCCCCCCATCAGCATCCTCTGGACTGTGGCTGCAGGCCAGGGGACATTATTCCCAATTACTGCGATCACCCAGGTTCCTGCCTCAGCCAGGCCCAACTCGATTTGCATACCATTAGCTATGATGCCGTGCATTGTGAATTCATATTTAATTTTGGTACTTTTTGGAGGCAACTCTAACCTAATTAAAATGTCCTTCTCTGAGAATCTGACATTTCTCCGAACTCTGGTAACATGGACTCTGCACAGATGGAACACACACACACACACGCACACACACACACACACACACACACCTCCAGCCATAGACACATGCTGCCATTGCAGCCCCCATTCTGTGGATTCCCTTTTTTAATGAAAAAGTAAAACTGAAAAAAGTTCTTTCCCTCCGAGTAGATTTGTATGCAGACTTAGCTCTGTGGGTCCCTCCAGCGTGAGCCTGGAGAGCCAGGCTCCACAGAGAGTCTGGGGCTCGGGGATTGACGGGACCCAGGCTCTCGCCCAGCCTCCACCTGCCTCCGTCTGGGAGTCACCGAGCTTGCCCAAACCTCAGTTTCCCTCTTTCTTGAGATCATCGAAAGATAAAAATCTCAAATCCCACATCATACCATTATCCTTAGCCCAATTCCACTCAGGCAATGTGAAACGAAGTATGTGGAAATCTTTTTCTTTTCTTTTTTTTTTAAAGATTTTTTTCTTTTATTGGGGAAGGGAAACAGGATTTGTTTTATTGGGGAACAATGTGTACTTCCAGGACTTTTTTCCAAGTCAAGTTGTTGTCCTTTCAGTCTTAGTTGAGGGCACAGCTCAGCTCCATGTCCAGTTGCTGTTGCTAGTTGCAGGGAGTGCAGCCCGCCATCCCTTACAGGAGTCGAACCGGCAACCTTATGGTTGAGAGGACGTGCTCCAACCAACTGAGCTATCCAGGAGCTCAGCGGCAGCTCAGCTCAAGGTGCCTGTTCAATCTCAGTTGCAGCGGGCACAGCCTACCATCCCTTGCGGGACTCAAGGAATCGAACTGGTAACCTTGTGGTTGAGAGCCCACTGGCCCATGTGGGAATCGAAGCGGCAGCCTTCGGAGTTAGGAGCATGGAGCTCTAACCACCTACTGGACCAGCCCCTGGAAATCTTTTTCTTTAATCAAATCAACATCAAATAGCTGGGGTGAGGAAGGGCTGAGTAGATGGAGTATGGGATATTTAGGACAGTGAGACTGCTCTGTGTGAGACTACAGTGGTGGATACATGTCACTGTACAGTAGTAGTTCCCTCCTTACCTGCCAGGGATACGTTTCAAGACCCCCAGTGGATGCCTGAAGTCACGAGTACCGAACCCTATATACATTATATTTTTTGTACTTATATACCTCTGATAAAGTTAAATTTATCAATTAGGCACAGTAAGAGATTAACAACAGTAATTAATAATAAAATGGAACAATTATAACAATATACTGTAATAAAAGTTAAGTGAATGTAGTTTCTGTCCCTCAAAATATCTTACTGTACTGCACTCACCCTTCTTGTGATGGTGTGAGATGATACAATGCCTAGGTGATGAGATGAAGTGGGGTGAATGGTGTAGACGCTGTGACGTAGCGTTAGGCTCCTATACGGGTGTTGTGAACCCAAACGCTGCGACACCATGACAGTCAATCTGATACCCGAGACGGCTACTACGTGACTAATGGGCAGGGAGCTTACGCAGTGTGGATATGCTGGACAAAGGGGTGATTCACATCCCTAGTGGGACGGAGGGGACAGTTCGAGATTTCGTCATGCTACTCAAAATGATGTGCAATTTAGAACTTAAGAATTGTTTATTTCTGGAATTTTCCATTTATTATTTCTGGACCATGGTTGACTGAGGGTAACTGAAACTGTGGAAAGGGAAACTACGGATAAAGGAGACCAGTTGTCTAAACCCACAGGCTGCACAACACCAAGAGTGACCCCTAAGGCGATAGACTCTGGGTGATAATGATGTGTCCATGTAGGGTCATTGATTGTAGTGAGTGGACCAGTCTGGTGAGGGGATATTGATATTGGGGGAGGCCTGCATGTGTGGGGGCATACTCTCTATACGTTCAGTTTAGTTTTGCTGTGAACCTAACATGCCTCTGAAAAATTAGGTTTATTAAAAATAATAAATTAAAATAGCTTAACATTTCTTGAGTGCTCACCATCTGTCAGGCACTTTACATGCATTAACTAATTAATTCTCATGACAACAGTTTGAGGTTGACATTATTTTTACATCCCCACTTTACAGATGAGGAAACTGAGGCTCAGAGGGATAATAGCTTGCTCAAGGTCACACAGTGAGTAAATGGTGGAGATTGAATTTGGACCTAGACAGCCTGACTTCAGAGCCTGTGGTCTTAACTGTACTACTGCTGCCTCTTCCTTTTTACCAAGGAAAGCATCAGGGAGATGTGCTGCAATTACTTCAGTGCGCTAATTCTATGATAATGACTTAATTCTTGCCTAACTCAGGGGCAAGGTGTGGGCCACCATTCATCTCTCTGACATTTCTCAGAAGTCAGCAGGTCAGAGTTTTCTGACGGAGCTACATTGGAGGTGGTGGAGCTCAGACCACACCTGGGCAAAACGGATCTTCCTCATCTCGGGGTGGGGGTGGTGAGAACACAGAGCTTCCCATGGAGGGAGGACCCTGGCCCTGCACCATTCCCAGTCTCTCGCCATGACCTGCCCAAACTCCTATGTCACTGTTTCCACATGTGGGGTAGCCAGAAAGATGCATCAAAGTGGGTTGCTTTGTCTGGATTTGACCTGGGTTTGTAGTGTCAGGGGAAGAAAACATGGTATTTATTTTCCTCAACATTTCATGATGAGAAATGTTAAACATAGAATAGTTGCAAGAATGTTACAGTGAATGCCCGCATTTCACATGGTGTTTCTTCAACCGTCCTCTGCCTTGTGCTGTGGCACCGTCCTGGGTGATTTGCATGCAGGGTCGTTTCAGGCCTGGTGGAGTGGGGCTTCTCACTGGCATTTGACAGGTCAGGATGCTGAGGCCGAGGCAGATGAAGAAAACTGTGCAGGGCCACCCAGATGGGCAAGGATGGGGCCAGGAATTGCACCCAGAGCTGTCGGACCCCCCAAACCTGCTCTTTTCACTACTCTGTCCTCTGATATCCCCACAAGACTCCAGAAGTCTCCTTTACAGTGGCAGGCAAAGCTCTTCTGGCCTCGGCCCCTCTGGATGCTTGGGGGAGATTCTCACAGTGGTCAGAAGATACAATGAGATGTGGCGGTAAGATACAGGGCTTTTCTCTTGGGCGAGCTTGCACTGGGCACAGTAACCTGTAAGCAATGGTTACTACCTGTGGGGCTGCTGGCCCAGGTGGGACCCACAGCTCTGAGGAACAATTGATCCTTCAGTACGGCTGGGAGGCTCCTGGGCCCCAGGGTCCTCCCTGCCCAAGATCCATTCCCACCTTCCCATGGCTGTCTGTATGGTTTGCTGCCCAAGGAAGGCTGGATTAGAGCTATGTCCCATCACGCCGTCCTCAGAACCCTTCCATGGCTCCCACAGAGCTCAATCTCCGACCTGGGCCTCCTTGGACAATTCACTTCACTTCTTTCCCAGGACTGCCATTGTCCAAAGCGGAGCAGATAAGTAATCATTGAACCAATGCACGTGTTTGATATTGTTAAGACAACTCCTCGAAAGTGCTCAGCCCAGGGCCTGGTACACAGTAGGTACACAAGACTGCAGCTGTTCTTGTGTCTTCTGCCTTGAGCTTCCCAGCAAGATGTACCCCTGTCTTCAGCCAGGCCTTAGGTTCCCCAAAGCCACCACACACTCAGGCCTCCTTACCTTTGTTCATTTGGTCTGCTCTGCCTGGAATGGCCTTCCCAACATCCATCCAGGTCAGATCCCACCTCCTCCAGAAGGTTTTTCAAGGTCCCCCCATAGGAATGACTCTTCCCCTTGTCCCTTTGCCTGGCACTTGAGCTGGGTCATTAGAAGCACAGAGGCTTACACCAGCCTGTCTGGTGTGGCTTTCAGCTCTGTCACTTCAGCTCTGTTGTGTGACCTTGGACAAGTGGCCAATCTGTTCTATACCTCAGTTTCCTCATCTGCAAAATGGGCATGATGATAGCACCTACCTCATCACGAATCCTGAATGACATACGCTATTAATAGAGCACTCTCATGGCACGTGCACATAGCATCTCAGAGCCGCGCGCATAGTAGGGCCACCCATGCTTGTTGGCTGAGTTGAGACGACTCTATGGTCAGCCTCCCTGTGTGAGACTCAGCAAGGAGGAGGCACCGCGGGTAGCAGGATGCTTGGAAAGGCAAAGCTCAGGGCAGCTGGCAGATTGGGGTGGGGAGTGGGCATAGCGCTGAGGCAGGGGCTTCTGTCCTGCATGGGGGGCATCTGAGTGAACGAATGGGCTTGCAGGGCTGACGTGCCAGCGGTTAGGGGCTGGGGAACACTGTTTTGGCCATAAGAAGCAGCTCTGGTGACAGGTGAGCCTGAGTTCAAATCCTGGCTGCAGCACTGGCTCACTGCCTGGCTGTGCATGGTTCCTTAGCTCCTCCCAGGTCTGTCTTCTCTCCTGTGAAGTGGGACGGTGTCATCCCCAGCGCCTGAGGTACTCAGCACAGCAAAGCCACAGCCCTTCCAGCATTCATGCCATAGCTGCTCACTTCATCACTAGCCCTGTCTTGACTGCTCCGCCTGCCCCAGCCCACAGCCCCGCAGGTGACAGGGAATGGGCCTCCGCCTCTCAGCCACGTGCCTGGTTTGCATGGAGACTGTTCTTTGTCCAGAAGGATTTAGATTTTTGACGAATAAGTTCACCTGAGTCCTGTGGGGCATTGACCAGGAAGGTCTTTGACACGAACCTCCCATTAGCCGCGCTTCCTCTCATGCTGTGGCTTTTGCAGAAAATCATTTAATGTTTTCTCTGTTTCAAGGAGGCTACGAGGGCCCATCAGGCTTTGCCTGGCTGGCCTGATCTTGAAACAAAGTGCAGTCCCCAGAGGAACACGCCAATCTCTGCTCTTAAGTAAATTCAGGGGAGCATTTCTGCACGTGGCCTGGTGGGCTATATTTAGGCCTTGCCAGGCCTTTGAGTTCCTCCCCCACTGCGTTATTAAGGGCTCTGTGAGCCTGAGAGTGCTGAGGTCTGGGGGGCAGGGAAGAAACCCTCCCCCTGTGAGTACAGCTGGAGTTTGCCCTGCAAGGTCTGGGATTCAAACTTGGCTCTGACAGCTGTGTGTTTGGAGGGAGAGAGGGTCACAGGCCTGGATGAAGCAGGGGGCCTTTCGCGTGAGGAGGCTCCCTCAGCCTCAGGTCTCCCGTCGTCATCGCTATCCCCACTCACTCACAGCCCTTCCCTTCTCTCTGTTGCTGCATCTTCTCCCTTAGCTTGGCCTGTGTCACCTTTCATATCCATGATTCTCAGTCTCCCTTATGTCCCCGCATGTCACCTTACCCTCACTCAGGAACCCTCAAGGGCTCCCCAGTGCTTGCAAGATAAAGCCCAAGCTTCTCAGCCTGACATTCGAGACCCTCCTTCCATGATCTGGCCTCCACCTACCTTTGCATCCTCATCAGCAGCCATGAACCCCCGTACGTGTGAACTCCTTAGGGCCAGTGCTTTTGTCTGCTGTAGTTACCACAATATGCCCCGTGCATGGAAGGGACCCTAGAACCTTGCATAGGTGCTCAATGAATATTTGCTGAATGAATGAATAAATAAATGAACGAACGACTAAATGAATGAATGAGTGACGCAGTGATCTACAGCTTCTCCACTTTCATGCTTTTGCTCTGGCAGCCATTTGCTGCCCTGCACTCCCCTGTTTGCTTACCTGAGTCCCACCTTTTAAGTCCCTGATCAGATCCTGCTTCCTCTGTGATACCTCCCCGCCCCCAGTCCCCGTAGCCCAGCCCCCGTGGTCCCTCCTGCTGGCCTCAGCACCATCTGTTGTCAGACTGTTAGTTCTCAACCTCCTCCAGAGCTTCCCGGGTGTCTGAGACCAAAGAGGCAGACCACTCCTGATTGGTAGGTGGCAGGTTTTGATAAATGAGGAGACTTACTCACAAGGCTTGTTTGGGGCGACCACAAGATGAGTAGATCTCCCCACCCGACTGCCAGAATCTTAAAAGTTCATATAGAGTCTCTAAGTGAGTTCAGTCACGTACACCATCCAGATAGTCTCCACACCACGTTGCTGTGTCATGGCTGTATCCTTGGGGCAGCTTCTGGGGCTGGAGAAGACAAGCAGAACACACATTCCAAAGGCAACGGAGGGGGTGGAAAGCCTCAGATTGCCCTGGCCCAGCTCAAGGGTCAACTGGCGGTCATATCTTCTCAATGACCTCCTCTAGCAGACACCCAGTGCCTCCTTGTTTGGCTTTCTTGAGACCACATCTGCTCTTAGACTTGGCGGCACATCCTGAGGTCCAGGACGGATGAATGTGCTGCCACCCCTGGCCCCGTCACAGAAGGCCTGTGTGGCCTGCAGTGGATGTGGGAGGGGAGATTGGCAGGGTAGGATGGCACTCGGGCTGTCCAGTAGGCAAAGACACAGACACAGGCAAGGCAGGGCCTGCTCCTTCCAGGGCAGAGCGTGATGCCCAGCTGGGCTGGCATCTGACATCAGGTGGGGCCTCAGGCAAACAGGGCCATAAGGGAAGTACAACATGGGGCAGTGGAGTGTCCAGAAAGTGACAGAGCCCAGAGGGGGAATCCCAGCATAGGTAAGGTCCAGAGGTCCAAGGTAGCATGCAAAAGTGGGCCATAATTGGGGGTCCTATCATTGGAGAAATTTTCCTTAGAGGGAAAAGGCTATTAGGCAGATGTCAGAGACAGGAGGTCAAGGCCAGCAAACAAGGCAGGAATCCTGTGCCACACCCAGGGGCCTGCAAGTGAGAATCCAGTGGTCTCAGGGGGGAGGGAGATGAGGACACTCCAGTTACGCACAGTAGGTGTTTTATAAATGTGGACTTCAACCCCTGCAGATAGATAATTGTTGTCCCTTTTATGGTCACCATGCCTAAGCCACACATGAAATCTCCATTAGAAGGCTTTAGAGGACATACACAGACACATATGTGCACAGAGATATACACAGGCACACACACATGTACACAGAGGCACACACAGTTCAGTGACAAACAAAGGGGTGACAAACAAAGGGACGCCAAGTGTGAAGCATGGGGAGGGACCAAATGACCTCCCAATGACCTCTGGGGACCCCCCTCGCTGAAGACTGAAGCCTGTTGATTTAAGGGTACAAATGAACAAGGGAATGGTGATTCTCTTTGGGTGAGGGGCAGGGAGGGGGCCTGGGAGCCTCTTAACCAGTGTTCAGACCCCCCCACCCTGCCCACTCCAGATCCTGAAGCTCAGTTTCTCCCGGTTCTTCTGGGGTCACTTAGCTCTCAGAAGGAACAATTGCAGTAACAATTCTCTTTTGCTTTGTGTGATTCTTTATCCTTTTCAAAGCCCTTTTGTGCACAGTTTTCCATTTGATGCCCCCCTCCCCCCTGTGAGATAGGCTGGTATTCTTGTCTCTGCTTTATAGATAAGGAAATGGACGCTCAGAGAAGGTGCCTGGTTGCTCTGAGCCCCTCAGAGGCTGGGCTGTGGAGCAGGGATTAGAGCCAGGCGCGTGTGACTCTCTGCCCTGTCTCATTTTCCTCCGCCCTCTGATGTGTGGTGTTTTTCAAGATAGCTTCCTTTGGCCCATAGGAGTCCATGCTGCCGTGGTGATTTCTGCGGTATGTGTGTGTCTGTCTGAGGCAGAGCTGAAAACAGAGGCTGGTCAAGTGCTGCCTCAAGTATTTCATCTCCTCCCCCTTCAACCTTTCCTTAAGTTGGCTTTGGGGATCCTGGTGGGTAGTCGGCACTGCTCCCAGTTCCCTCCCTCCTCTCCCCTCTGCCCACCTGGGGCAGTGCCTGGCTGAAGAGTGTGGGAGCAGGGGAGCCAGTAGGGTGAGGAGGGGAAGAGAGACTAGAGATGGCCCCATCTGTCTAGAAGGATGGCAGCTGATGGGCTGGACTCAGAATTTGCCAATGTGGAGAAAGCAGAGAAGCAGAACACCCCAGCTCCTTGGTACCCACAGAAGGGGTCTATCTTGGGACTCCAAAGGACAAGTTTCAGGATAATTTCAAAGGGTGGGGGGTTAAGAAGAGTTGTGAGAGAGATGTGGCTTTATAGTCAGTTGCTCAGAAAGGCCAGGAGTTGATTCAAGGGTCCAAATGAGAATAAAGGGAGTGGTGATTCCATTTGGTGAGGGGCAGGGAGGTGGCTGGGAACCTTTTGGCCAGACCCTGGACCTCACACTCAACCCCATATCCTGAAGCTCAAGCACCTTCGCCTCTTGAGGCTGAAATCATGGAGGTCGAACAAAGGACCTTTCTCTTTCTCTTGTCCAAGGCAGACTCAGTGTCTGAAATATCGTGGCTCTGACCCAGCAGGGCATTGTTGATGTTTCGTATTTGTGTCCAAAAATGCTATTTGGGCCACCAGCTGGGCTTAATTTTTAATTAATGAATTAGTAACAACATCTCATTCCACAAAAGTAATTTGAAGTTGTTTACAGGAGTTACATTTAATAAGATAGCTTCTCATTCAAAGAATTCAGGACTAAGAAAAACACAAATTAGAAATACAATGTTTCCTAGGAGGGAAAAGAAATGTTATGTTTAAGTCATAATGTCGATTACAGTTGCTATAATTGGGCCAAGCATTTGAGTCTGTGCTCCCTGGTGGCCAGAGGGAAAAGAGAAATACTACTAGTTACATACATTTTACCTTTTCTGTGTGAAAAAAAAAATCACCCTAGTATCTCTGGGACTAAATTAAGCTTTTATTAACCCTTCATTTAAAATAATTGTTTTCATCTAGCGCTTTATATAGAAGATGCTGAGACATGCAGCATCCTTTTAACAAATGGCAGTAGCAGATTTCCAAAGACTGTGTCTGGTATTGTCTGTTCTCTGTGTCAGCTGAAGGCATAGTGACAAAACACATAATGACGAAACCAAGCCAGAGGCCTAGCTACTCGGTCCAAGGAAACAGCTTGACTCAAGGATAAATCCTAGACTAGCTGGAGAAATAGGCGGCTGGCCTGCTCTTCTGTCTGTTCTCCAAAATGTCATTTCTATCCATCAGCTTTTTGATTCGTGCAGGGCGGTCTGTGGTTGAGGTGACCATCTCTGGCAAGGCAGTTGTTTGGTGGTGGTGGTGGGAACCGGTGGGAGCTGCTCCCATTTAATTTGGAGCAGTGATCATCACGCTTCTTTGATTGATAATGGTCGCCCATTAGTAACAAAGCTTAGCGTGCACCCTGATAATGTAGTTTATTCTTTACAGGTTGTATGTACGTATTACCCAAGTCAATCTACTATGTACCTTATAAACCAATCCTACATGAAAATAAGCAATTAAAAGGGATGAGATTCAAATCAACACAGGGAGAAGTTAATACTTCCTTCCTCTCCCCAGTGGGTCCTGTCGTGTACTCCTTAAATTAGGCACCTCCGCCTCTGGGTTCCTCTGTACACCTGGGCTCCTGGCGGAGAATACCTGTGGCTCTGTGAGCTGCAGGGTGGGGTGAATGCCACCTCCCGCGACAGGTGAGGACGTGCCCATCGCCGTCCCAGCTTCCTCACCCTCAGTTGGGCTAACCCTGAGGCAGGTTCTGCACCACCTCCCGAGGTCCCCAGTGACAGTGGCATGGTAGCTGTGGTAAATTTCGGGATAATGCACCCAGCATTAGCTGCCTGCTTTTTCCTGTCTCTCTTTCCTCTCCCCGACCAGTGTATCCTGAGATGATATCCCAGATAAATTACTGGCACTCAGCTATCTTGGATTCTGTGTCTGGGGAAACCCAAACTAATACAGGTTTCTTTGGTGGGAAAACCCATCAAGACTCTTATTTTCTCACTTCATGGAGAAAGGCCCTGGTTTTTCCTTCAAAACTAGTCCTACGGCTTTTCCCACAAATAGACAATCCTCTATCTGATGTGAGGATTCTGGTCTGGAAACATTCCCTGTCAGCCATGCCGGGCCCCCACCGTGAGGAGGAAAAGTTCCATGCAGCTCCTGAGCATGGCCAGGATTGGGGTCCTGTGGCTTCCCGCCAGGGAAACCGGGTGCAGGATGTCCCCCAAGTAACTACGTTAAGCTTCCTGCTGTACAGGCTTATTGAAGATAAACTCATTAAGTTGGAGAGGACAACTGCCAAATGCCATTGATTTTTGCTTTAGAACAATTGATCTCAGACAATTCTTTCTGACAATAGGAAGATGGAGGACCACTTGTCTGTCATGGATACTCCTGGTTTGTGACAACAAAGTAGAACCATGGGCTGATGGGAGCTCATCTTCCTGCGCGCTATGGGCAGTGGAGGTGGGGGACATGGGACATAGATTTGCAGCATCTGAAGGCATTTTGATTCTTTAAGTTACAAATGAAAATTACTGGCTGGTCATCCCAGGAGTATCCTTGGATCATTATTGACAGAAATTGAAGTAGGAACCACTGTATCCTTACGTGTTTGAGTCCCAAACCTCTGCAGCCAGGTACAGGTGCCAACGTCCCTGACTGAGGATTAAATGCAAACAGAGCCCAGCCCAGTGTCGTGGTGTATGCCAGTGGGTATTCATCGAACGTTGATTTCAGAGATGGAAGGCTCCCTACAAGCATTTTGGCCCAAGAAAGGGTTTGGGACCTGGGCCACTGTTTATGCCCACCTTGATCTCAAGTCTCTCTGAATGCCCACTGCTGACAAGAAGCTTCCTGCCCAGCCGGGCATAGAGGAAAGGAGGCAGAATTTGGGTTCAGACAAATGTGGGGTTGAATCTTGGCTCGCTGGGTGACTTTTGACAAGTCACTGCATCTCTCTTCACCTTCATTTCCCTTTATGTCACATAGCCTGGTAAGACCACTGCAGGCGTGACAGGATATAAGCCATGTAAAGCCTCAGCATGGTGCCTAGAGCGTGGCTGTGTGACCTCGGACAAGCGACTTTGCTTCTCTGAAGTCCATTTTCCCCACCTGTCAAATTGGGATACTCGTACTGACCTCAGAGTGTTGTTGTAAAGACTAAATTATTAGACTTATATGTGTGAAGCATTTATCATAGGACCTGGCTCACAGGAAGTGCTCAATGAGAGTTAGCTATTATTACTGTAATTATTATTCCTTCTTACACAGTAGAGGCAATAAAAGTAACACCTGTCTTGTCAACTTTAACCATAGGAGACCTGAAAGATCAAATGAGATGATGGATTTCTGAAGATCACTCATTCACCCATGCACCCATTCAATAAATATTTCTTGAGCACTTACTTTGTGCCAGGCACTGTTCTCAGTACTGGGGAGTAACAGAGAGCAACACAGAAAAACCCTTGCTCGCAGGAAGCCTGCCTTCCGGTGGGAACACTAACCCCAAGCACAATAATTACGGTAAAATATAGTGTGCTTGATAATATTAAGTTCTAAGGGGACCGAATAAGCAGAGGTGAGAAATAGGAGGCAGAAGGAGGGGTCGTGTGAACCGTGATCTGGGTCCCCAGGCTTCAGGCTGGTTGAGCAGAAACCTGAAACAACGCTTTGAAGCTGGAACACGTCGTCCACATGTGAAGGCCTGAGGTTGGCCTCTGCACTGCAGATGGCTTCCGTAGGAGTGGACTGAGGTGGTGCTCAAGGTGTAGCCAGACGCTGCCCTGGCCTGGGATGGGCTGTGCTTCTGGGGAGGAAACTGAAAAATCTGGGCTGCGCTGGGCAGATTAAGGGACCAATCCTGAAGGCCCCTTTCCAGCTGCCTCAAGCCTCTTTTTGAGTGGCGAGTGGGGAATGAGGCTTAGACTTAGGGCTTCGGGGTGCTTTGCAGAGAGGACCATTTCAGAAAGCACCCTAAAGGTTGGATGCTGAGTGCTGTGCGCTCTACCTGTCCTGGTACTCACCTGGCTCCTCACACCTGGCTCCTGACTTATGGTTTCCTTCCTCCTGAGAAAGCACGGTCTGGTCCTGGTCTGAGAGAGATCATCTTCTCCTCCACCTGCCCCTGCAGCTGCCTCTCCCACATCGATGCACCTGGGCCCCTCCCCTGGACTATGCACCTCAGCCCCCAACTCTGCTCTGCGCCTCCTCCCTGATCCCTGGGGTGTCCCTCTGTGTGCAACTGACTCACCTTTCCCCACCCCCCACTTTATGCACTCAGGCTCCAACCTGGGGCACCTGAGCCTTCTATTCTGTACCCCGTATCCCAGCAGTTCACTGAGCGGCCCATTCAGGTCTGGTACCTGTGGGGCCCACATTCCCTCAACCCCCTGCCCCCCACTTCTGAAGTTCACCAGAGTAGGGCAGGGCAGAGTTAGAGGGGTGTGATGGGAACTACAAACCCTGCAGACAGACATCCAAGGATATAGCAGGAGCCAGAGAAGCCCCTTGGGCTTTAGCTACTGGGAGGTGCCCTTCAGTGGTTCTGGGGGCCTAGAGACTTGCCTTGCTCCCCTTACTGCCTTGAAGCGAAATTCAAGCTGCGTTCAGAGGCTGGGAGAGGGGCTTTCACACTAGCAGGATACGAAGCTTTGAAAGGAGGAACAGAGTGGAGTCAGGGGGATTTCTTTGAGATTTAAGCTCCTCTTCTATAAAATGAAGATGGATGATAACCCCGCATCGCAAAGCCATCAGGAGGGCTGTGTGAGATGGTACAAGTGAAACGCTGAGCACAGTGCTTGGCACGTGGTAGGGAATCTGATAGATGAGAAGATGCTGCTGGTTCTTGCACGTCAGGCCTCTGCTCATGCATGAATTCCCCCCATTGAGAGTTATCGAGTATCTTCTGCATGTGGACCCTTGGATGATGCTGGAGACACAGAGTAAACCAGACATGGGGCTGGTTCTTGGGGAGGCCACAGTCTTATGGGGAGGCAATGTTAAGTGACAAGGCCTTGGGGTCTTGCCCTAACAGAGTAAGATGGCGTGCTGGGAGACCAGCAGTGGGTCATGGTCAAGGAAGGCTTCCTGTTTGAACCTGATGGAAAGGGCCCCATGGGGCTGGGGTTTTAGGCCACTTTCCTAGCAGGAGGCAACATTTTGACCAGGGCCTTCCATCCCCAAGTCTGGATCACAGTCATGACCACCTGTTTTACGGGTGTTCTTGGGTCCTCCAATCAGACTGGGCTTGAGGGAGTGGGATGGCCAGCTTCGACCCTGGTAAGATGGGCCTAGACACCACTGCCCCTCCCATGCATTCATTCAGCTGTGCCCACTATGTGCCAGGCTCTCTGTGCTTTGAAGCTACAGCAGCGAGCAAAACAAATCCTGGTCCCTGGATGGATAGCGCTTCAATTCTAGTTGGGGGAGAGATGGTTGATAAAATGGGCCTGTCTCCTCCCTGGATGGGAATGGCCATTGTTGGCTGGATTTGGTCGCATCCCTTCCAGGGCCTAGGCTGGACTTGGCTGGACACCACACAGGTCAGGCCTGGTTTGGGACCCAGACTGGAACCAGGGCACCGCTCAGGCTGGGTGTGACCCCTGGCTCCTCCCAGGCTAGGCCTGGTCACTGTGATTTTCCCCAGAGGCAGCCTAGGAGGCAGGAGCTGGCAAAGGCTTTGGACCGAGTCCCTCTGTGAGGGGCACCTCCACCACCTCTGATGTGGTTGCAGCCTGCCTCTCCTGGCCAGTGCTGCAGTGTGTGGGGTGGGGGCTGACTTCCTCTCGCTGTGTGTGGCGTTGAGCTCTGAAATTATATTTTTTTCTGACTTAACAACTGCAAGTGTTTGCTGCAGCTTTACTGCCTTAAAAATGTTTTCTAATAATCCCCAGGTGTTTCTCTCGCATACAATAGCCTGGCTTGTTACAGCCCAATTAAATCCTTATTTGAGACGCTTAATTAAAACTCTGAACAGAACAAGCCATAAAGCTTGCTCTTTGCCAGCCTCATGCCAAAAGTGACTTTCCCAGGCCTGCCTCTGGCATTTGCAGTTTCCCATTTTGACTTGGTAGGGAAGGGGACATGCAGTTTCCCACCTGAGGGGGGGGGGGCATGGATGCTGAGCTCCCCAGGGATGGGCTCCTTGAACCCTTGGTTCCCAGTTCCCCAGTTGGCCTCTTCTGGCTCCCCCAGCGCAGGATTTCTCAGCCTCTGCACTATAGACATTTTGCGCCAGATATTTCCTTGTTGTGAGAGCTGTCCTATGCATTGTGGGATATTTAGCAGTGTCCCTAGCCTCTACCTACAAGATGCTAGTAGCATTCTCCCCCCACGTTGTGGCAACAAAAAATATCTCCAGACATTGCCAAATGCCCCGGGGGTGGGGGCAAAAATGACCCTCTGCTGAGAATCACTACCTTAGAGGGAGGCATCGTCCCAACACTAGGAGCCAGGGCACAGCTGGGCAGCCCCCGGAGGCTAATCCCACTGCCCACCTCACACTAAGTTCTAACAGAATGGGGAGCTCTAGGCAATAGAGAAACCTCCGTTCGCCCTTCAGGAGCATGGATGCCCCAGGACACCAGGAGAACGCCTGGTGGGGAGGCTGAGAGGGGAGCCCTACCTTGGAGCCCACACACACACGCATCTCTGAATAAAGAACCAACTTTTCTTCGTATCTCTTGGTCTTCCCCTCTTCTCCTACCCCCTACTCAGCTTAGGACAGAATGGAGTCAAGTCCCTTTGAGCAGAAGCTCAAGGTAGGTTGACCAGTTTGTCCCGGTTTTCTGTGACTCCTCCAGGTTTAGTACTGAAAGTCCCAGGTCCTGGGAAGTTCAGTCTGAGCAAACTGGGATGGGCGGGAGGCCTGCTCATTACCCATCTCGTCAAGTGCTCCATAAGCGACTGCCCTGGAAGAATGAGTTATTACTGATAAGCCATGTGCTCTGCGAGCATCATCTCATTTCACCCCACAACCCAGTGGGTTTGGTGTTAGCTTCGTTTTATGGGTGAAAGAACCGAGGCCCAGAGAGTTGCCCATATGACACGGCAGTGGAGAGCCGGGATTTGAACCAGTTGTGCGTCTTCTCACTCCACTCGCAGAAGCTTTTTCCACAAGATCCTGGACGGGGAGGACTTGTACACTTTAGATTCGGATCCATGAAGAGTCTCTCTTTGGCCTTGGCCTGGCCGTGGAGGAAGTGGAGCCACTTTCCTGGTGCTGACCACAGGCTGACGCAGAAGCCCGGTAGTGGAGAGGGGAAAGCTGGACCTCAGACATCAGCTATGAGATCCTTGGTCCTTCACAGAGCCTCTGATAACTTCTTTACTTGCGGGGTGACAGTTCCACCTCCCATAACAAAGACAATGTGACCAGAGGGGCTGCTCAGGACCTAATTCTGACCAACAAGAAGGTGGTGAAGAGACATGACAGGAACCAGCTCTGTTCGTAACGTCCGGGGAGCGTGCAGGTGACATATTGAAGCTCAGAGGACACATGGGCAGGGCTCTGTGGCCTGAGACGGGAAGCTCAGAGAACTGGGAAAATCGCAGGCTCCTGTTTCTGACAACGTCATTGCAAATTGGCCCAAGGAAGTAGAAGGGGTGTGGGGTGGTTCCTACCATCTGTGTGGTTGCACAGGGAGCTCTCTGAAGAGATTGGATTTATAGTGGTCACATCCAAGGATGGAAAGCAGGGAGGTTAAATCAAGAAGGCACATCGGAAGGGTATGATTCCTGGGACACACAACTCCCTAGGAGGCGTTCCAGATGCTGCAACTTTCAGGCAGTATATAGAATATGCTTAGAAAAAATCACCATAAGTCATAATAATGGCTGTTATTTGTTGAGTGCTTACTATGTGCCAGACACAGTGCTAAACATTCTCCATGTAATGTAGGAAGTCTGGGTCACCTGTGCTTTCTGATGAGAAAGCTGAGGCAGATCATGGCACCTGCCCAAAGGCACACATGTTGTCAGTGGTGGAGGCAGGATGCAGAAGCTACGCAGACCTGGGTTCAAATTATGGTTTGGCCACTTCCTCGCTGTGTGGCCTCTGGTCAATTGTCGATTTCTCTTTTCTAGAAAGGAGGTTGTGAGACTTGAAAGAATTCATCCATGTGATAAGTCAACACAGTGATGGGCGTGGAACTTATGTCCAATAAGTAAGAGTTCCTTTCCCTCTAAGAGACCTGTAATAATAACGCAAAAATACCTGAATGGGCTCTGACGTGGGAAAAGAAAGGAGCCAAAGGCAGGCCAGAGAAGAGGACGATGTCTTTTCAATTGGTATTGAGAACGAGAAAAGGATTTCATGTTGATGGGTGACAAGGGGCACAGAGGTGACACTTTACTCCTGTTTTGCTTTTATGATGGAAGGAAAGGATCATAGGCCTAAAGGGGGCAGTCCAGACCTCGGAGAGAAATAGCCCCAGGGTGGGCTGGGCAGGAGCCCCAGGCCTGGGCCCTGAGACAACTGAGAATCTTGAACCACTGACTTCTGGAGAAGAGGATGCGAAGGTCCTGGGAGATAGGGTGAGCACATTCCAAAAGGGAGAGTGGTTTCCAGAAACTGCAGATCAGGGAGCTTGCTGGAGGCCAAGTTTGTGAGCACCTAGACCCAACATGGGTTCACCATAAACAAAAACCGCGCTCTCCTGAAGACCTGTCATGTGTCACGTGCTATGTCAGATGTGAGGGCCAAGCCCTGCCTGTCCAAACTTTCTTTCTTGAACAGGATCAGTAAACTTCAGACCAGGGAAATGTTTATGCCTGAATAATGCATGGGTATGCCTGGATAATCTCAAGCTCTCCTTGTGGACAAGATGGAGAAATGTAGATATCAAGAAGGGCAGTAAGGTGGGTCAGGAACTGGCCCAGTGTTTGCCTTCCAAGGGTGCTTGCTCATTAATGATTCTGTCTCCCCGTAAAAGGGTTTCTGCTGGCGTGCCACATGGCTCTGTCCTTGGCTCGTGGCATAGGGGGTGGGTTGCTAGGTACATGTGCGCAGGACTCAGTAAAAGTGAAGGCACCAGGGCTCGGGCAGAGCAGAAGCTGAAGGGTGGGTTGGGTCCAGGATGTGCCCCATTGATAGGACTTAGGTTCCCCGGTTTCCACCCTGGTTTCCTGATTCCCAATTGCCTCCTTACCCTGTTCTCTGCCTCAGCGCTTATACTCACACGTTGTTCAAGCCCTTCTGTGCCTATGAATTGCGTGTGGTCTGTCGTGACCTCTCCATTCTCTCTAACCTCCCCCTGCCAATCGCTTCATGCTCACCATTGCCTAGTTCAGATTCCAATGAGAAGGTGTTTGATAGGACCATCAACTTTTCATATGAGGACATTGTCATGGGCCTTGGCCAACCCGTGCATCAGCTGCCAGCCTCCACCAATCATTTGAAGCCCCAGGGAGGTGGGCTGGGTCACAAGATGCGAAAAAGAGGTGGCCAAAGGCTGCCCTTCCAATAGATGAGGTGGATTGAAAATGACCACCATGAGCAGCAATGATCATTGTTGTGATTCACGGTGTGGCAGGTGTAAGGATGCTTATTAATTTCTTGTGTAACATGAAATTGTGGGAATTGCAATTACATTGGATGACAGCAGCGATAGTTACAAGGATTTTGATGGCTCTGTCGTTTTTTGCAACACCGCTCCCTCCCCGTGGTGGGCGTCTGCACAGCTTCCGTCTTCGGCAGCTTTCTCCATCCCCACCGCTCTGCAAAGGTCACTGGCAGTGTCTCTCCATCGCATTTGTGACTTCTCTCTGTTCTTCTGTTTGTGAAGGGCTTTCACCAAGCTGAAGCCAATCAAAAAGGCTAACGGTAACAGAGACAAAGGTGGTGCCTTGCGCAAGGGTTCAGATTCCAACCTGAGTCAAATGGCAAAGACATGCTATGAGAGAGTGTGTGAAAGTTTTAGGGGTGCTTATTGTTTTGTTTGCCAGGAATCGTAGAATGACGCTGAGTGTGGAGTGCTGGCTGAAAAGAATCATTCCCCAAAACTTCTGGGCAGCAGCATTAGAAGTAAAGAATCTAAAGCAGGTGGAGATCGGACCACATTGCTTTGCATGGGAGAGACCATAGCCAGTCGTATTGCATTTAGCTCTTGGTACCAACTGCTAAAAGAGTTCTGGAAGATCATAGGTGACATTTATTGAGAACCTACTGCATGCAAGACACTGTTCTACGAATGTTCTGTGGATTAAATTACTCATCCTCACATAACTCTCTGAGATTGATGCCATTCCATAGACAGTGAAACTGAGGAACAAAGATTGAGTAACTTGCTTAAGGTTGCTCAGCTTTAAATAACTCGGCACCTGGACATTTGTACAATTATTTGAGAAACTGGGAATGAGAAAATGTAATGGTCCCTTGGTTTGAAGGCAGAGCCTGTGTTATATACCAGGCCATGCATGGAGCGCTTTAGAAGTGTTTCCTGTTGTAACACCACACCTGTGTGCAGTAGGGGTTCTTATGCCCATTTGATGGGTGATGAGACCAAGTCTCAGAGAGGCGAAGTAACTTGTTCAAGGTCATTGAGCTAAGAAATGGCCAGGGAGATAACTGGTGTTGACCACACGGCTGGACAACACGTGGGACCCTCAGAGAGGTTGAGGCAGCTCTCTGGGCGGAGAACGAGATAATGGCCATCACCGTGGACTGCCCAGGGAGGTGGAGTCGCTGTCACTGATGGGTGCAAGCCTGGGCTTGGTGATCTGTCCAGGTGTTTATTAGGAAGTGTTCACGGGACCCATCCTGAGGGGAAGCAGGATTCGGCAGAGAGAAATGCTGCAGTGCTGTGGCAGCAGGGGCTTCTGCGAATCCCCAGGGGAGCTCTGGAGCTGGCTGGTGCTGCTGAGTTGAACTGCACTGGGATGACAGCACCCAGCCATGGACCCCTGCGCAGATCAATTATTCCTTCTATACGTGCCGCCCCTGGAAGGAAGCATGGTGGTGGGGGAGGCCATGTTCGTTAGCTGACTCAATCTCCAAAGCAGGTGGCTGGCTGAAGGCCATTCCGGCAGTGGGGGAACAATCTTCCTCCTAAAGGGGATCTGTGCGGTGTGTCACAGATCCACCCCCATCTCGCACGTGTCACTACACGTACCTTGCCCAGACTCACATCCCATTACCATTTCTGGGAGGGTGCTTATTAATATCCATTAGATTTCTTGTTAACAAAAGGCTTTTGAATGTTCTGTTGCATTTTATCTTCCTAAATGCTCAATGAACTGTGTATTTTATTACAAACGCCCCCCACTTGATGGAAGATGGGCTCAAATGCTCAGAGAGTTAAGATATTGATTCAAGGCTGCAATGTAGGACTCACCAAATCTGGCTCCCTGACCCTGACCGCTGCTGGAGTGCTCCTTACACCAGGCCTGGGCACTCTCCTATGGCACATATGCAGATGGCACCCTCCATTTGCCACACTTGGTCACGCTGCCTGGCTTTCCCTCTGTGGCTGATCCCTTGAATGTCCCCAACACGACCCCACCCCAGGGCTTCTTCTCTCACGTTCGTGCTAATGCCTCCAAAACAGCCATCCCTTCTGAGCCTCAGGCCCATGTTTTCTCCCTGTTCATCCACTCGGATGTCCTGGGACACCTCAGACTTGCCATATCCAGAACTGACCTCATCTGTGCCGAGGGCTACAGGGTAGTCAAGTGGCATGAGCTCAGGTCCCGGGATCAGATGGGGGTCTAATCCTGGCTCACTACTAATTAGCTATGGCCCTGGGAAGCTACTTACTCTCTTTGTGCCTCAGCATACTCATCTGTAAAATGGGGATAAAGATGGTGACCCCACCTCACGGAGTTGTGAGGCTCAATGGGGCGAATGCATGTAAAATGCTCAGAGCAGGGCTTGGCACACAGGCAGTGGTCCATGAATGTGAGCTCTTTTCATTATTGCGGATGATAGTGCTTGAAAGTGCCGCCCCCCATGGAGTCCCAGGTAGGAGCACATGCTCACTTACTCTTGACATCAGATGGGTCTCTGCCTCCCATGCCTTGGGCATGCATCCCCTCCTGCCGCCCTATCACCACTGCCCAGGTGTGGCCGGCTCTGTCTTCCACCTGGACTCAGTACATCCTCGGAGGTCCGCCCAATCCCTCTTTCACTATTCAGCCACCAGAATTTGACTTTTCTAACGTCAGTGTTTGATCATGGCCTCTTCTGCTCTCAATCCTTCCATGGCTCCCTATTGCACTCAGGTTAAGGACCAACTTCCTAAGGCCGGCATTCGAGGCCCTCTGCCATCCTACCCGCAGCCCCCACTCCAGCCGCTTCCTACTCCCGCAGGGCCTGGGCTTCTGCCTCACTAAACGCCTCACGTCTCTCTTGTGCCTCCTGCCTTATGATGTGCTCTTCTCTCACCCGAGTGCTCCTTCTTGCTTGAGGTCAGGCTCCCTTACTTCCTCACACTCCAGGAAGGTATTCATTTCTATACCTTGGGGTCCACTCATTATAGGTGTTCAATAAAGTTGGACACAAGGAAAAGCAAACAGGAAAGGTGCCAGCTCCACCGGGGCAAGAGTCAGGCTTTCTCTTGGGAGCCGCCCTCATCAGGCTCCCCTTTTCCTGCCAGGCCTCATGCTGCCGCGATTCCCAGGCCTCATCCTAGCCCTGTCTGCTCTCCCTGGCAAGGCATATACTATACTGTCCGCCACTGGGAGCAGCTGAGGACCAGCCATACCAGCTCTCCCCGGCATGTGGCCCCAAGCCAAGCCTCTCCCATGAGGTGGGCATGCATCCCCTCCTGCCGCCCTATCACCACTGCCCAGGTGTGGCCGGCTCTGTCGAACCACACCAGGATACAGTACCTCTGTACAGAGGCTTATACACTGGTCCCGGGCTATCCCTGCCACCTGGCTGACAACCTTTGAGTTTCCATCACCTTTTGTTTCCTGGGCCTTGGCTGAGCCCTCAGCTGACACCAGGAGAGGCCAAGAGCCTGAGGCTGCAGCCCTCAACATCTTAGAGTTCGTTTGAGAAAAAGCACTTTCCCACAAAGAGCTCCTTTTGGAGTCTGAGAGACTTGGGTTCAAATCCCAGCCTCTCCCCTTGCTAGTTGTGTGGACCTCCCCAGCCTGGTTTTTCACTGTAAAATGAGGGCTGTTGCCAGGAAGTTCATAAAGCCGCCTGTTGGGAGGTGAGCCAATGCGGGCAACCAGGGTGCCAAGGGGAGGGTCAGGACCTGAGTTTGAGTGTGGCCTCTGCCACTGTCCTACTCTGGGACTGGGGCTGCTCACTTCCTCTCTTTCTAACTGTCAAATGCAGGAGTTAAAGAAGGTGGTTTCTGGGGCCCACTTCAGGCCTCAACCAAGGGTGGTCTAGGATTCCTGAGAAAGTGAGTCCAGGAGAGAAGGAAGAGTAAGGAACTGACACTTATAAAGCACCTACAAGGACTAGCACTGCACTAGGCACCTCATGTGTATGAGCTCGTTGAATCCTCCTGGCAACTGGATGAGGTAAGGGCTATTATTCCTGCTTTACAAATGAGAGGACAGGCTCAGAGAGGTGCAGTGACTTGCCTAAAGTCACACAGCAAGGAAGTGGTAGTGCTGACTCTGGAGCCCATGTACTTCTCTTAGGCAGCTCAGGGTAATCTGCAGCCTCCCTTATCCCCCCACACACCAAGGAAGGGGCAGCTGGGAGCAGGGTGATGGACAGGGGCGTCTGGGCCTAGGACCTAGTATTTGCACCCACACATTGCCCCTTTCTAGGAGGCTCATGGCCCCAGCAAGGCCTGGACTTGTGTCTACAGATAAGAACTCTCCTTCTCATTTGATCCCTGTGGCCCTTGGGGCTGCCCTCCCCACCCCCTGGATCTCTGACCACCACCAGCAGCCAGGGCCCTGGGCTTGGCGGTTTGCAGCTGCCCATCTGCCGCAGACCTCACACCAGTCCCTCGTGATTGAGTCCATGCACACCCTCCCTTCCTGTAACAGTTCTCAAGATCCGGTAAATGCTTTTATTTGCCATCAGAGAAGGAGTTTTGTTTTCCTCCTTTATAAGTTGGGCCCCAGCCCAGGAAGCTCCCTGGAGCTCAAATATTAAAAACAGCAAATTAATGGGAACTTGTCTGGGTGGAGCCTTCAGGGGTCCAAATGCTTCTCTGGACCTTCGGGCCAGTCCTCCCAACAACCCCAGAGGCTGTCTGAAGACAGCAACTCCTGGAGATCTCCCAGTCCCCAGGGATGTGCGGAATATTGCTGGTGCCAGGGTACTGGTCCTTCCAAGCTGAGAAGCAAAGCAGGATCTCATGATGGGGGACGCAGATAGTGCAGACGTGGCTGTGCAGGGGAAGACTGCCTCCCTCCCTGTTACTTGGTCAAATCCCCACTTCCCTGTTATTTGGTCTAAGATTTTCTTCTTTTTTTTAAACAGGTTTTTTGTTTGTTTGTTTGTTTGTTTTTTAATCTGGGGAAGGGGAACAGGACTTTATTGGGGGACAGTGTGTACTTCCAGGACTTTTTCCAAGTCAAGTTGTTGGCCTTTCAATCTTAATTGTGGAGGGTGCAGCTCAGCTCCGGGTCCAGTTGCCATTGTTAGTTGCAGGGGGCGCAACCCACCATCCCTTGCAGGAGTCAAGGAGTCGAACCAGCAACCTTGTGGTTGAGAGCCCGCACTCCAACCAACTGAGCCATCTGGCACTGGCCCATGTGGGAATTGAACCAGCAACCTTCGGTGTTAGGAGCACGGAACTCCAACCTCCTGAGCCACTGGGTCTGGCCCACTTGGTCTAAGATCTTAAAACAAGTCACTTAACCTCTCTGTGTGTCAGTTCACCCTTCTGAAAATTGAGGATGAGAAAAACAGTACCTACTTCACAGAGTGTCAGTGAGACTCAAAGAGGAATGATGTCTGAAAGGGGCTCAGCGTGGGGCCTGGGATGAAGTAATTGCTCAGTAAAAGGAGGGTGTGCTTGCCACTGCACTGGGGTGCCAGGTAGGAGAGGCTGTGGGTTAGTACTACTTCAGGCTGGGCCGTGGTTGGGATAAGTTCTGGTCCCAGCAGGACATGCAAGGACCTGTGGACCCCAGGTGGGTGAGCATGAAAAGCAGCCTAGCTTTTCTGGGCCACAGGGGGACCTGGCCCATGTCCACTGTGTGGTGGGCAAGGCTGGGCCAAGAAGTGGTGGGGGCCCAGGCTTGGTCTCCCCGAAAGGATCCCAGAGATGAGCATGTGATTCAGAGGGGCCATTTTGCTGACAGCTCTTTCCCCCACACCAGACTCCAAGCAATTAACTAGCCAGGCCCCTGGGAGGAATGCTCCATGGCAATCAGATGGTAACCTTGACCTCCTTTGCACACTGCCTCAGCCTCCTACCTCCCATCTCCAAGGTGCTCGAGTCTTGTTGAAGGGCAAATCCTCCCCAGCGTGGGGAGCACTCCTCTTCTGCCAGCCAGATCAGCGGGCCAGGGTGCCTGGGTCACAAACGCTGGCACTTGGGTCTCCCATCAGGACAATTGGCCTCATTTGGCCTTTAGCCCAGGGCAGCTTTTTTGGGTACAACATCCTCAGCTGTGTGTGTGTGTGCGCGTGTGCACGCAAGCACAGCACAAGCATGGAGAAGGAATGGAGGGTGCAATGGACGCGAGTGTGGGGGTGGAGACACCTGTATGCGTATTGTGCAGGTAGGGGGCGTGTGTGTGCTCAGCTGCAGGAATTTGGATAAAGTGTGTGTGGGGGGTGGGGAATAAAGGGGGAGTGGGGTGTGTCTGTGGGGAGGGTGGGGCTTGTGGGGAGGGTGGAGCTTGTGTTGAAGGGATGGGGGCCTGCACTTGTGGGGAGGAAGGGGAGCATGTGTGAGCATGACAGGAGCAGGAGGCTGGGGAGGGGAAGATGGGTTGAGGGGTGTGTAGTGCTCGTTTTAAGGATGTAGTGACAGTAGGCTCTCCGCCACCCCCTCTCCACCAGCTCGGGGCCTGTACGTTTCAAATACTTCATTGTCAGTCCTGGTAAAGCCTTTATTTATAAAGCGCGGGTGTTTCATTCAGCTTAACTGAAAAGGCCTTTAAATCACCGCAGCTGGGAAGGGCTAATTGCAGTTCGAGTTGTCAAGGAGTCTCTTGTCTGCTTTTGCCATCTGTGACACCGTGAATGCAAAGATCATTTTAAACATAGGCAGTTAATGTAGAGAATAATTTGAGAGCTTTAGATATTTATGGTAAATTATTTAACTTTACGGTTGAATTTTATTGCCTCATTATTCTGTGTGTGAAGAATCTTGGCGTTTTCTGTGACTCGGCACTTTGTGGAGTTTCACTTCGTGACACTCAGGAGGAAAGTTGCTCTGCACTTGCATGAGATCCAAGCACATTGCTTGTCCTCCCACGGAAAGGACTCTGTGATCTTTGCCCATCTGGCTGACGGCCACGGCGTCGTTTGGCCCTGCCATCAGGGTCTCTGAGTGGGCTTGGGTGCTCAGCAAAGCTTTCGGGTGCGTCTTAGTACCAAACCAGCCCCACTGCTTCCTGCTGCCCCATAGGATAGCAACTCTACCCATGGCACATTGCCATCCTGTTGTGAACTCGGTAGGGAAGCCCAGGCGACCAGGAGGATGGGGGCTCTGGGAGGATGGTACCCAGGCACCTTTCTCCTTTGCTTTAAAGCTCTTTGGAACCTCTGTCTTGGTGCTCGAGGGCAGGCACTTGACAGCTAGATGTCATTTATCTGCTTGAGTTGTCACTGGTCCCTATTCAGAGTTGAACCTTCCCAATTACTTATGTCTCTTTTGAGTGTCTGAAATTGAAGACTTCCCTCATCCTAGAAGATGACCTTTCCTCCCTGCCTTGTCAGAGGTGGTCCTGGCATGGGCACTGCAGCAGAAACTGTTGGCGCTGTGCCTGTGTCCGCATGGCACTCACCATTCTAGTCCTGCTGATGGGCTTTTGCAGCAAGCACTCCTTCCCCAGTCAGAGAGCTGTGCGCTGATGGCTCAGGAGCCAAAGGTGGACAGGAATTGGAGGATGAAGTGGGGTTTCTTTGCTCCTCTGGTGGCATCATCTTCGGGCACAGTCTGTCTGTCTGTCTGTATCCCAGAACGTACCAGAGGGATTGAGCCTGAGTTGCCCTTGGCCATAACCTACTCAGCAACACCCTTGTTTGACTTTCTTCTCTTCCTTGCCTCACTTCCCCTTTCTTCACCAGTGTTTCCTGGCGTCACCTCCTAAAGAAAACATTTGAACTCAAATCTTTGTCTCAGGGTACGCTCTTCGGAGCAACTCACCGAGGCACACATGCAGTTGGCCCACGCACTGTTCACCTGCGGGGCTTGGAGCTGTGACCTTTGAACTCTGCCTCCTCAACCCATGGGCTTGACTTTGGATGTGGCATGTCCATTGCTTTGGGCTCTGCTCTTGACAGTTTAACCTCGATTGGAATTTCTGTGAGAGGGCAAAGGAGTGCCCCACTAGCCAGAGCTGTGGCATGGCCCCCGATATGCACGTGCTGGGATTTCTAGGGGAAGATTGTATCCTTGGGAGGGGTGGGTGACTATTTTCTGTGAGGCTCCAATTCTTAGTTCAAGGTCTAAAATGACTGCGTCAGGTTCCAGGTCAATGGCTGGGGAGAATTTAGATTGAACCCCAAAGTGATTAGTTGTAGAGCTAAAACTGTCACAAGTCACCTCTGAGGAATGTCGCATGAGCCCTCCCCCACATCTCCGGCTGGAAGACTGCCACTCATTCTTCAAGACTCAGCTGAAATATCACCTCCTCTGCCAAGCCTTCTCCGGCAACTCCAGGCTTTGGCCGATGTGATTTCCACAGCTCTTTGTTCATAGCTTGGTAATTGCACTTATCACATTGTCTTGTCATTTATCTATCTCCACATCTGGTCTCTGACCAGGCTGGGAGCTCCTCGAGGGCAGTGACTATGTTGATTCATCTTCTTTGTCCTGAGAGCTCAGGGTCTGGCACAGGGACATGACCTAAATTGACTGACGGATGGATGGATGGATGGATAGACTAATGGACGAATGGCTGATGGAGAGAAGGGCTGAGGAAGGGAGGGAGGGATTGGCTGGTAGGTGAATGGATGATGGATGGGTAGACAAACTGGTGGGTGGATGGTGAAGAATCGTGGCATTCTATGCTCAAGTTGAGCGTCAGACCTAAGAAACATCCACTTTCTCCAATAACCCCATATTCTAGGGCAGTCAGCTCCTTAGGATTATCTCTGGAAGCTCAGAGAGGAGGAGAGAGTGAGTCTGGGTCCCTGGGTCTAGGTGAGGGGCCCTCTAGGCTGAAGGGTGGGGTCCCTTCCTCTTGAGCTAGGTGAGGAATAGCTGGGGTGGGAGCTGTGGTCCAGGGAGATTTCCACACTTTTTCCTGGAGCCAGCATGTTTCTCCGCCACCCCTGCCCCACAGCTTTACAAAGACACCACAGTGAGGAGGCAGGAGGGAGATGAGCTGCCCACACCCTTCACTGAGGGTCCTACTTTAGGGAAGATCAGACCGAGAAGGGTCCCAAGTGTGTCATGCGCAACGGGCCGGGAGAGGTAGCCCACCTATAATTCCAGCTTTACGCCAGGAGGTCTGGGGGTGGCAGAGGCCAGCAACAGCCTGGAGGGCAGGGAGCAGGAGTGCCTTTGAAGTTTAATAACTTCAGCTGGGAACTGAGGGTGCAGCCTCTGTAAAGCCTCCTTCTGCCATTTGGTGGTGGCTGTTGCGTGGGAAGGCCAAGATCCCAAGTCCTTTCCTCTGCCCGGAGATGCCCCAGTGGGGAAAGGTTATCCCACTACCACACCTGAGACCCATCCTGGCCACCTTGGGAATGGGCAACACGCACACCTTTTGCCCAGCAGCGATAAAGGAGGCCAAAGAGGATCAGAGGCACGGGCGCCATGTGGGTGCCCAGTGCCCATTTCTTTCTGTGCATGTCATCACGCACGTGGGTGTGAAATTTGCTGTGCCGGCTCTGGCTGCCCCTCCCGCCCCAGACATCCAGGAGACGTCCATGAAGACCGCGCTCCGAGGCCCATGTCCCAGAGTGGTGGCGGCCCCTGAGGCCGGCACACAGGAGTGAGCTGTGGCTGATACACAGCGTGTGCCACGAGCTCCAGTTGCAGGGTAAGATGAGGCTGTCAGTGCTTCAAGAAGCTTCATTAGGGACAGGCGGGAACAGCTTTGGAGCCCCCGGAGGGAACAAGGCAGGGCAAGAGCAGCACCCCACACCACACTCCCACCCTCGGCCTCATCCCTACCCCAGAGCTCTGAGGAAAAAGGCCCTGCTTGTCATCACCCTGGCCCTCTGTTCCTTTCCCCCCTCCTCTCCTTTCTGATCCCAGTCTTCTCTCTTACCCCTTCTCTCTTCCCTCATGGTCTCCAGAGCCGGAAGCTATCCCTTCCCCCAGCACTCCTGAACATGCAGCATTGGGGTAACCCTGTTTAGGGGTGCTCTGAGTGTCAGTGCCTAGCACGTTCTTTCTGCTCATGCCCTTGCTTGATGGAGCCTGTGGCCCTCGTGCTGGTCCCTGCCCAGCTTCAAGCCATGTCCCAGCCCCTGTCCAGCCTGCCCTGCTGCCCTCTTGGCTGCCTATTCTGCATGCACCGGGCTCTGCCTGAGGTGTCCCTGAGGCCCTGATTAATCCTCAGCCTGCTCTGTGTCCTGTGGCCCTCCTGGCCTGGGACCCATACCCTCGCCACCCGTATGGCCAGATGACTCTGGCATGGACGAGCTACCACTTCAACCAGGCCAGAGGGGTTGCCATGGAAGGGAGGGAGTTTGGTCCTCACCCCAGGGCAGACCCCAACAGCAATTCACTGCTTTCTTTCCCTTCCCTCCTGGCTGCCAAGCCCAAGGCTTTGTAGCTACTACCCCCAACTCATTCATTCCCACACCCACAGTTTCCTGCTAGACCCAGGCTCATTTAAAATAACATCCTCAAAGCACCTAATCATTCATACTGAATCAATCTCTGTGATTCCCAGAGGTCATAAGTCCTGGAGTTTGGGCAAATAGGAAGTAACCATTTAGGGATCTGGGGGCAAGATGTCTGTCTGCCTGAGAGGGTCACTTCCTGTGGCCATGTGCACTAACCACTAGGCCAAGAGAGGCAGCCGTTCTGAGAGCACTGGCGGCCTTTGGTGTGTGCGTGGGGGGCGGGGGTGGAGAATCAAGTGTGCCCATGCAGTCCCATGTGTGTAAGGATTAGAGGGAACGTGTGATTATGTGACTGTGCAAGACAGCGTCGTGCGTACCCCAAGAAGTGGGCTGGAGCAGGAGCCACCCAGCAGCAGGTGGGCGGGGCTGCCAGGCTCGCTCGGAGACAGCCGGGTTTTAATTGTCCGTGGAGATGATGGTGCTCTGGGGAGCTGTCAGCAGCCGCGGAGGCTGCAGTTAGCTCCATGGCCTACTTGTTGGCCAGCATCCTTCAGCTCAGCTGGCAGCCACTTCCTCTCCTTGCCCTCCTCCCGTTTCCTGCTCGCCTCCCTCTCTCCTTCCCTTTCCAGCCTCAGAGCTGACTGACGCCCTCTCTTCTCATCTCCCTCGCTACTTAAAGACACTCAGCTCCCTGTGCTGTCCCTTCCACTCTGGACCTGCCTTCAAAAGGCCTGGCCAGTGGTCCTGGGAGTGGGCCCTGCCTGCTCTCTACCCTCTCCCTGCCCCCTCCCTGCAGGCCCACTGGATGTTTCCTTTAGATAAGTGACCGAAGGCAGTGCTTCTCCAACTTGAACAAATGGATTGTTTGTTGGCAGACCTGATTCTGTGGGCCTGAGCCTCTGCATTTCTAACAAGCCCCCCAGGCAGTGCTGGTACCATGTGGTCTAAGTACCACACTCTGAGTAGCAAGGACCCGAGGCCTTCAGGGGCCAGCTGTGGACCAAGTGGTCTTTCCCAAGTGGCCCTTGTCCTCCCTGGGTAGTCGGCCAAGCCAGGCCACCTCCCCTGGCAGCTACAGGAGCAGTAGCTGCACATGAGACCCAGCTCTGGAGGACCACAGCCACAAAGCACATCCTTTCCTGGGAGCTACCTCCACCAGCACCCACCTACCGACTGTACCCACCCCAGCCAGTTCAGCTGGACAAACTGGGGCATCAACCAAGACTGTATAGGAAATTTGCCTTCTGGGGTGTAGTAACCTGTGTTGGCTAAGCTGGCTGAGGTGGTGACAGCAAGAGTGGGATTGAAGAGCTGGTGGGGGGAGTGGGAAGGATTTGGGAGTAGGTCAGGGACCCTGGGAGGACTCCTTCCCACCTCAGTGCCTCCTCCAGGCTCCCCAGTCACCTTCCTTTGCAGTCATATTCCAGAGATACACAGACATGCTGTTCCCTCACAGCTTGGCTTGGTGTCATTTGCTACGTGACATTACATTCTACGTTTTTTGGTTTGTCACCAAACCTCTTCAATGGGACTCTAGGTTACAAGAGGGATTGCGTTCAATGTCATATTCTCAATGTCACTATCAAGAATAGTGCTTGATGCATAGTAAGCGCTCAAAAAAGCATTTACTGCATAAACACCACAGGCAGCCTGCACAGCCTCCTAGAAAGAATACACAGAGTAATAAAGAAGAAGCATGTCTCACCCCATCTCTCCCAGAGGAATGACAGGCTGGCTTCTGGGAGGTAAAATGGAGCAGATAATAAGCAGAGTCTGATCCGACAGCCCTGGCTACACCCCCTAGTTTGGCCACTTATAAGCTGTGTGCTATTAGACAAAGTCTCTCCAAGACTCAATTTTCTCAACTGTGAAATGGGACCACCTCATTATGGCTATGAGGAGTCTCAAAGTATCGTCAAATGGAGCGCCAATGGTGGTTCCTTTCCCCTTCCCTTTTGTCACCCCTGACCCTGCCTGGCTGCCTCAGACCCACCTCCCAGGTCACAAGGCCCTGTGTTGATGGCAGGTGAGCACCTGGCTCCCTCCTTTTTCACAGACCCTTCAGTCAGTCACTTCCGTGGAGAAGCTCCAAATTAGCCTGAGTTGGCAGGCAGCTCAGGATAGTGGGGCAGGCATTAGTTCTGGAGCAAGACTGCCTGGGTTGAAAAACCACCACCACTTACTGAAACAGGGACACTTAAACCTTCCCTGAGCCCCATTTTTTTCATTTGGTTAATGTGGTGTTGTTGTTGTAAAAATGAGTAAAACCATCCATGTCAAACACTTCGCATGCTGCCTGGTGTATGGTCAGCACTCAATAAATTGCCGCTGTGGTCATCGTCTTCTCTGGATACAGCCATCAGCTCACGGTTCTTATGGCCAAACCAATGGGACAGGAATGGGGAAGATGGATGGATGGATGGTGGGCGCTTAAGTTTCTTCATCTGTAAATAAAAGAGCAAGACAGTCCTTCAGATGGTTCCAGGTTGGGATTTGGGGAGTGTTTATCTGCTGAGCGGGCATAGTCAATTGGGGTCCCCAGGGAGAATTCTCTGTTGCTGTGGCCCCTAAACCTACCCTTCCTATCCACTGCTATGGTCTTTGCTGTCTTCCCCCGGGATGGAGGTGGAAGAGAATGGGTCATAACCTGCCCCACTGAGGGAAGCTACACCTTCCCAGGGTCTGTGGCGGGCAGGACCGACGCCAGGTAGGCAGGGCCTGGACCTCACTTGGTACCTGTTATTAGCACCTGCTAGTGTGGGGGAGTTGAGTCCCTGAGTCTGCATGGGAACGGTTCAGGTGTCCTTGAGGATATTCTGGCATGTCCATTGTCCACACTGCACAGTAGCCAAAGGGGCAAATGTCACCCGAGGAGGAGGGTGGGTGCCCTGCAGGCAAAAGGAGCAGCAGGGGCAGGACTCTGTGTAAAAAGAAGCATGGCACATTCACGCCATGCGAAGCGAGGTGCCTGAGTGGAAGCAGCTAGCAGGGGAGGGTCAGTATAGTGGGGAGGTGGGCTGAGGGCTTGGCAGGGGCCAGAATACACTGAGCTCTGTAGGCCTGGGGAGGATTTGCGCTTACCTTAAGAGCAATGAGAAGTGTTCAAGAGTTTTAAGCCAGGCTAAGGCCTACTCAGGTTTAAATCTAAAAAACATCCTTCCGGCTACTGTGCGGAGAACACGTTGGGAGTCCATGGTTTGGTCCTGCTGGTTCTACTACAGCAGTGAAAAGTCAGCCTCATTCATAGGGAGCTTTACTGGAAAACTGAGAAGGACATTGGGAGACCCAGACACTCTGGAAACACGTGAGTTTATGGAGTGTTGTGGTCAGGTTTGTTGAGTTGCAGGGAATAAAGGCCCACTTAAGGGGCTTACTGTCAAGATGCACGTGGATTGGGACTGTAACTGGAAAGCCTTCAGAATCCACAGAGCTCTGGAGAGCAGCTGCTCCGTGCCCCTCCTCTCCCCACCCCATCTCAGGGGCAGTGTGGTTTCAGCCCTGTGAAACGTGCGTCCTCCCTGTTCTCCTGCCTCTGTCTCCACCCTCTGGAGTCCACAGCTTCTGTGCCCCCATCACTTGGGCTCCCCGTGGCCCATCATGCTCTCTGTGGCCTGATAACACCTCATCCTCTTTCATCTGCAGCTCCTCCCACTGACCAGCAAATCATTTCTCTGTTTCTTAATTCAGATTCCTAAGAGAATAAATCTGATTGGATCAAGACCTCTGTATGAGCCAAGTAATAGATTGTTTGTCTTTGGGTTGAATGACTGCCCTTTTATCCAATCACCTGTGTCTCCGGAGGATACCATGTTTCCCCAAAAATAAGACATAGCCAGACCATCAGCTCTAATGCATCTTTTGGAGCAAAAATTAATATAAGACGGGCCTTATATAATATAAGACTGGGTATAATATAATATAATATAATATAATATAATATAATATAATATAATATAATATAATATAATATAATATATATAATACCAGATCTTTTATTACTTTTTGCTCCAAAAGACGCGTTAGAACTGATGGTCCGGCTAGGTCTTATTTTCGGAGAAACACAGTATGATCCAAAATATGACCTCTGAGATACCAAGGTCCTGAATGGGGCAGCCTCCCCTTGGAGAGGGTGTAGATAAGGCAGGCACATAACCAGCGTATTCCAGACCTAGAGCATTCCTGGGCCAGCGCTCCAAGCTCCAGGCGTTCTAGATCTGACTGCTCGAGGCCAAAACCAGACCTTTGCACTCTTGGTGGGCCAGAATTGGATGCCAATCCCAGCCATAGGTAAGATGTACCTCTGGCATGTTGGTTCAGTAGCCCAGGCCATTGGTCCCAACAAGCGAGTGTAAATGGTTCTTTGCAGGCCACCCCATAGTCAGGGCTCATGATGTAGTGAGAGCAGCTGGATCTGGAGTTCTCCTCTGTCTCAGTGACTGTCCCATTAGTCTGGGGCAATTCTATTTACACCCCATTTCCCCGAAAGTAAGACCTAGCTGGACAATCAGCTCTAATGCGTCTTTTGGAGCAAAAATTAATATAAGACCGGGTATTATATTATAGACCCTGTCTTATAGTAAAATAAAACTGGGTCTCATATTAATTTTTGCTCCAAAAGACGCATTAGAGCTGATTGTCCGGCTAGATCTTATTTTCGGGGAAATACGGTAGAAGTCACCATAACCAATAGCATTTCATCTGTCCCTGACCCGCCAGCAGTCTGGACTTCTCCAACATCATGAGGTGGTGTCTGAGTATGGTCAATACCAGCCTCTCGGTCTTCAAATATGTATTGTTCAGATACCTCCAATTGATGGCGAATGGCTACAAGTTTTCATTTCTCCCCGTATCTGTGATTTATGCAAAGTGACTGCAGCATCTCCCATCAAGAGGTGAAGTCTATTTTGGCCAATAGAATGTGGTAAAAGGGACATTGTGCCAATTTTAAGCCTAGACTTCAAGACTCCTTGCAAGCTTTCTCTCTCTCTCTCTCTCAATCTTGCTACTGCCATATGCCTGCTGGATGATGAGAGATGGGTGGCTAAGTCACCCCCTTGTCCCAGTTGGTAGTAAGCTAACATCCAGTCATTAAATGAGGTCATCCTAGAAAAGCTAGCCCCTACAGACCACAGACACATGAACCATCCCAGCCTAGGTCTGCCACATAAATTGAACCATCTAGTTAATCTGTAGACTCCTGAGCAATAGCAAATGCTTATTGCTTTAAGACACTAAGTTTTGCAGTGGTTTGTTATGCAGCAGTAGCTAACTGATACACCTCCCTGCTGGGAGACCTCCAAAGATGTGTTGATCCATGCTTTCCAGTTCAATCCCTGAGCCTGGGAGGTCCATTCCTCCAAGGCAGAACTGAAAATATGGGCAGACTCAAGTTGCAATGATGACTCTGTATATTGATAGATGCTCCGTAATCTGGGTGCGGTGTGTGTCAGGCAGCTGCACTTCCTGCCACTTACAGAGAATTTGCTGTAATGCATTGTGATGCATTAGCATAATAATTGCTAAGCATTCACAAATGAATAGCTCACTGACTGATGGATTTTGTACAGAATCTGTGAAGGTTACATCGAGGGTGAAAACATTTCACTGTGTCAATGAACATACTTAATTTTTCTGGAAGTGCTGTTTAAATTGCGACGTGCTATGACATTAGCATAACAAAGACATAATGCATTCGTTTATGCTGTAGTAGGGAACACTGCCTTAATCAGCGGACATGATGGTGGGGGGAGGGCGAAATGTGCAGAGAGTGGCCTGGGAGCTTCCAGAAGCAGCCCCATTGGGTCCCTGTGGCCATGCAGGGAGGTCCCACCGAGCAGGTCCTACCTCTGGATTTGGTTCCAGGGGCACTGGGGGCTCTAGCAGTGGGTGGACTCTGTTTATTGGCTTATTTCCTTTTCGCTGATTTTTCTCTTCTCACTGTATTGGCCACCAAATCCCTGCTGATGGGTGGGTGAGTCTTGGCTATCAGAAGAGAAATCCTCAGGAGAGTTAGGAAGCATTAAAATTTGGCAGGATCTACCTGCCCCTTTCATCTGGGTAGGGCAGCCTCTCCCAAATCAGCCAGCTGGTCCCAGGAAGCTGTGCCTTGGGCCCTTGGTCTCTCAGCTCCCTCCCCTAAAAGGGCTCTCAAGGCTGTCACAGAAAGCCTCATGAGGAGGCCAGAAGATGACTCTATTATCTTAATTTTCTACATTTTCTGTATATCTGGCTTTTCAAGGGGGAAGTATTTGGGGAAGACAGAGCCTGCTAATTGAGCATCTACTGCCTGCCAGGCACTGAGCAGTCTTTACAGACACCAGCTCGGAGCTTCTCAACCAGCCATGCATAGAGGTGGGTTTCATGGTCCAGCTCTGGGTTAAACAGAGTAAAATGGATTTCTTTTATGTGAAGACCTTCTCAGAACCTTTAGTATAACAATGAATCTTACACATCTCCAAGAGGGAGGCATAAGGGTGTCAAAGCTTTAAAACAATGGAACGTGGTTTGGGAGAGGTGACATGATTTCATTTGGTACTTTAAAAGAACTCAGTGAGGTAAGGATTATTAACCCCATTTCAAAACTAAGGAAATGGAGGCTTCATGAGGAATAATTTGCACAAAGCTAGCAAATGGCTCAGGTGGGATTTTAATCCACATCTCTCTGAATCTGACACCCGAGGGATGATACGGTTTCCTGAGGAGGAAGGAGGGGAGAGACCAAATTGAGAACAACCCCAAATGCTGCTGGTCACACCTACTGTGACTCTTACAACCCTTATTGTCCCAGGAGCCCACTTTCGAGATGCGAGGCTGAGGTCAGGATAGAGATGAGTGACTCTCATGTGTTCTGTGGCGAGGGGTCCTTCTGGCAGAGGTATGTAGTTCAGAAGTGTGAGTAACTGGTGGGGGCTTGATCAGCCCTTCTTTACGCCTGAAGTAGGACTCACGGAGGAGGTCACTTGAGTGTCCTGGAGCTTTGGGACTGGGCTGGTATGGAGTGAAGGGGGTGAAAGGCTAATTGGTGTCAGACCCAGGTGGTGACTCAGAGCCCCAGGAAGAAGGGAGGATCTGGGAGATCCAGGAACCATGAGGAGGGGGCCTGATCAGTACCCCATCGTCCCCTCGACCAAAAGTGTACCCTTGAGATGCAGCTGATTTACACTCCCTGAGCCCCAATCCTCAGTCTAGATGGTTATGAGGCCTGGACAGTGGCTGAGCCTTCTACCCTCACCTGCCAAGGTCCAAGGCCCATGAGGGTGGAGGACAATTTGAGTGAGACCGTACCCAACTGGCTGTCCCCCCAGGGCCAGGAACTTCTCACTCCATCAGTGATCACTAAGTCCTTTTAGAATCTGATGAAAGTGATAGACCCTTTCCCCAGAAAAATGCACATTCATATAATAACTTGCATGCAATACAAAGGGTCACAGATGCCCTGAAAACCATCCACAGTAGTGCCTTCTGTCTTAGAGAGAAAGTAACTAGACTTGAGATTCTGGGGAAAAGGAAGAGGCAGGGAACCCTCCCATTTGCTTATAACAACTTATCCAAATGCCCTAGGTTGGTATGTGAGGGCTCATTTTACCTTCCATCTTCCTCTCCAACCACCCCAGCACACACACCCTTCCACACCCCACACCCTCTGCCAGCCCAGCACCACAGTGCATTGTCCACAAGCCACCACAGGTCTTCCTGCTTTGGGTTCCTGCTTGGGACACTCTTTACCTTTGCCACCCGAGCAAGTCGTGTTTACTTTTGGAGTCTCTCCTCTTCCAGGAGACCTTCCTGATAACTTCGATCCCATTCAGTTGAGCATTTATTAATCCAGCACTTCCCACATGCTACATGCTGGGATGCAGAAAGGAACAGAGGGATGGGTCACTGCTGTCATGTGACCTACAGGCCAGTGGGAAATCAGACAAGGAAATAAGCATTTACAGGTGTAATGAGTATTATAAAAAGGAGAAAGTGGAGGATACTCTGGGAGTGTGTGGCAGGAGGAATCTCATTTCATCTAGGGTAGGGTTCCCAAACTTTGATCATTTAAATTCCACTTCCATGATTTTTATCATGTCAGCATACCATCTTTACTATAATATACTTCTTATTTTTTTCCATTAAATAAACTTTAAACAGGCTCATGGATCTTCTTAGGCTTGTCCTAAGCAATATCTGTGAAATCATGGGCCTTAATGTGCTATTTATATATTTTTTAAAGTTTAAAGTTACTTTTATTGTGGATATATATATATATATCATAATATATGTAGGATCATATATATGTCATAATATATATGGTACTTTAAAAGAACTATGACATATACGTCATAATATATATCATCATATATCATATGACATATATCATATATATTATGATATATATCATAAAATTTACCATATTAATGATTTTTAAATGTATGATTCAGTGGCATTAACTACATTCGCATTGTCGCATTGTTGTGCAACCATCACCCACTATTTATTTCCAGAACTCTTTCATCACCCCAAACAGAAACTCTGTACCCATTACACAGTAACTCCCCATTCTCTCCACCCCTCCCCCACCACACCCCCAGTCCCCGGTAACCTCTAGTCTACTTTCTGTCTCTATGAATTTGCCTATTCTAGATAGCTCATACAGGTAGAATAATATAATATTGTTCCTTTTGTGTCTAGCTTATTTCACTTAATGTGATGTCCTCAAGGTTCATTCATTTTGTAGCCTGCATCCTAATTTCATTCTTTTTTTAAGGCTGAATAATACTCCATTGAATGTATATACCACATTTTTATTCATTCATCCTTGATGGATATTTGGATTGTTTTCACCTTTGGACTATCATGTGTGTTATTTATATTTAATGTATGTTAAAACGTATAGTACATAACTATTAAAGTAAAAAGATAGTTTTCTGTAACCACTTGTCCTGAGAGCAGAACCTGAGATAAGGTCTTGAGTGTAGGTAGATTATTTGAGAAGTGCTTCCAGAAAACAGGAGTGAAGGAATAGAGAAAGTGAAACAGAGAAGGGATAGAAGCCAATGAAATAATGAACTGGTTATTGCTGTGTGTACTGGGGCTCAGTCCCACTAAGGCCTTCTGAAGAACCAAGTAGAACTCACCTAAGAATAACCCCACCGAAGGATGGCTTATCTGGGCACGTATCTGCAACTCCCAGCACCCATTACTTTATTTCCCCCCATACTTCCTGGTTGCTCCCAAGAAGCTCAGCAAGCTCTCAAAGTTCGAGAAAATAAGGAAAGTCCATGACTTATGCTTGAAATGCGGCGTGGGCAGGGAACTGTCCACTACAGAGGTGCTGAAACCAGGTGAGGTGAGAGGACATGGCATGCTGCATCATAAATGTCTGCTGCACCATCTAAAAACATTTCATATACCTCAGTCTATGCTATGGGAGGGTTGGCCCTGAAAGATAGTGATGTCTAAGCTGACACCTGAAGACAGAGTAGGAGCTAGTCAGGTAAAGAGTGTGGGAAGGCTGTTCTTTGTGGAAGGAACAGCTCAGGCAAAGGCCTGGAGTGCAGACATAAGAAGGCATGTTCCCAGAAGGCCAGAATTACTGGAGCAGTGGGGAGTGGAAAGATGGCTTTGGGGAGGTGGGCAGAGGACAGGCTGTAGAGGGCCCTGAGTGCCTCGGTGATGTTTGTATGCTCTCTGAAGAGCTATGGGAAACCTAGGAAGGATTGAAGCAAGGTTGAGGTATGTATTATGTGACCACCTGGTGCTTTGCCTTTCTTCTGTTCTCCTGGGTCAGAGACGAGACTGTCATGGGTCATTCACTGATAATAATTGACTGTCTTCCCAGGGGACTAGAGTTGGAGCCTCTCAGGGTTTTGCACTCCCAGGGCCCAATTAGCACTTGGTACCTGCTCAGAATTGATAGTGATGATGGTGGAGACCCTGGGCCACACCCTCATGTGCTTCCGTTGGTGTCAGCAAACCTCCTCTGGACATACACGTTCAATTCCATCCTTTGGCCTCCAGTGTAGTAGAGAAGAAAGAACCCAGTGGAATTGGGTCCCCCCTCTGCTACCAGTTAGCTAAAGGACCTTGACAAGTCACTTTTCTTCAAAGAGCCTGGGGTGGCTCTTTGGACCTAAACAGAGGGGCTCTAAGGTGGCTCCAGCCCCAGAAGAGGATCTGACAGGCAATCCCCAGGGCTCCCAGGCCCTGTGGATTCCCCTTTAGAAATAACAGCCTCGTAGGGATGCTGAGCACGTGGTAGAGCCCCTACCAAAGATGGGTCAGGAGCCTCCATGTGTGGCCCGGCTGGGATCATTACTGCTGCTAAGTAAACTGCCGGCTCCCCCTCCAGCCCCCTCCTGCCTGGCTCCGTGATTCATTTCATTTTAGAGAAATTTAATAATTAGCAAAGGGTATTTCTAACAACAGATGGTGCCTGGCCCTGGGGAGTGGTTCTGCTGCAGACATACTTTGTAGAGAGGTAAGCTGGAGACATTCTCCTGTTCCCTCCAAATGGGTGTCTCCAGGGCTCTGTGACCACTGGGTCCATTTGCATAATGATGCTGCAAGAAGAGCAGAAGGAAAGGAAGGTGTCAGCTAGGGGCACATGGGTGCTGGTGGCTCTACTGGAAAGGGCATGCCAGGCAATGCTCTCTTTACTCAGCTACCCATCTGGAGGTCTTCACCAATGGAAGGTAAAAGCTGCTAAGAGCTGTGAGAGACCACTCACGAGCCTGCCTGAGATTGGGGCAGGACCGTGTGAATGCACTAGGAGGCTTCAGGAGTCTCTAGGAGATTTCTGACATCCAAGCAGAAACTTTCCCCCCAGGTCCCCTCTGAAAGCAGAGCAATTTGCTCATCTCCCATCCCCCTGATGGTACAGAGGGGAACCTAGGCCTTGGACCTCCTTTATTTTAGAGCCCAACTCAAAGTATCTTAAGTTAAAGGGGAATTGGGTGGCCCTTCGAATTGTGCAGTCCAGAGGTAGACTGGCTTCAGACAGGGCTAGAGCTAGGGGATCAGGCCATGCCACCCATGGGCTTTGCTTCTGTGAGGCCTAGATGTGGCCTCATTCTCTTCTACAACATATGGTTTCTTCTGTTTCTATGGGAAAGATGTTCCCCTGCCAGTACTGGCATAAACCCTCCGTATTGACCTGGACTCTGTCATGTGCCTGTCCTGGAGTCGATTTCTGTGGCAATAAAAACGACTGTGCTGATTGGGCAGCTTGGATGCTTGCCCATCCCTGTGGCTGGGAGAGAGCACAGCATGACTGATCCCACAAAAGCCGTGAGGAAGAGGAGGTTCTCCCATGGAAGAGCTGCGGAAGAGCCAGGCCAAGCATGTCCTGGAGCTCCAGAGAAAAAATGCCACCCAAGGTCATGCAGCAGTAGAGCTGGGATTAGGCAAATTATGCTTTGCTTGGCTGGTCACTTCTCATGGCTCAGCATGGCTCCCCAGTGAGAGCTTGGTATGGGCACATCACCACCTCGTGAGCTCCTACTGGGACTTGCCCAGTGGCCCTCAACCGTCTTGGCACAAAATACAAGGTCTGTCTTCTTCTGATAGTTGTAGGTTACTTGGAGAACAGATATGAAGAAGCAATTGCAAAACCAAGATGAATATAAGAGACATTGTAGGGCAGTCTGCGGAATCAAGGCGTGATTCATTTCCCATTACCAGGAATTAGGAGGAACAAGTAATCACTGTGTGATGGAGTGGGCGGGGGGGAAGGAAGGGTCCTGGAGGAGAAGTCTTAATGAGCCAAGTTTTCAAGGATAAGCTGGATTTAGACAGCAAATCCAGACAGAGCAATAGCTTGGATATATCGAACCATTCACCCATCCATCCATCTTTTGATTCCTTCTATAAGATATTTATCAAGTACAATTTATGTGCCAGGAATTGAGCTTACAATAGTGATCAAAATAGTATAGCAAGTAAAGTGAATGGTGAGTTGAATGACCTGGCTGCTTTAGACAGCACTGTAGTGAAAAAAAAGCCTGGAAATGTAGTTTGGGTCACAGTATGGGAGCCTTCAGCACCAAGCTCAGGTATTGAAAGATTTTCTTGAGGGCAACCAGGCCTGGCATTGTGAGGTGACCCCATTACCACTCGCGGATATGGTGGGAACAACCTCCTAGGTCAGATAAGGGGTTTCAGGAGCAGAGACCACACTGCTCTAATCATGGTGCCCTTTTGGCTAATTGCAGAAACGGCGCAGTTAGTTGATAAGATTTTCCCGATCATCCCAACCCTTATACATTTTTATTAAACCTTTGGTGCTTGCTGACACTGGTCCCAGGAAGTAGTAGCCGATGACACGAGCAGGGACTGCTCTGTTTTCAGATGTCACACTTGACATCAAGCATCCTTGCCCGGCCCACTGACCTCACTCTTCACGTTTTTGTTGGTGAGAGGACTTGTGTTACATATCCTCCCCCTGCCAAGATGGCATTTTTAACAGTACTTCATATTGTGACTTTTGATATGCTCATAAATTCCATTAGCTGAATTGTTCTAAGCTCATGTAATAGAGGTCTACGGAGAACTGTGATTTCTGTGTGCCGTGCCCCCAGATGAGTTTGAGAAGACTTGTGTTATAGCCCGAAGCCAAGACCCATGATTTCATTGAACTCTAAGGGCTCCCTGCCTCCCCTTGATGAATTCCTGCTTGTCCTTCTAGAACCTCTGCCAGTGTCCCCTTGGCTATGAAGCCATTTCTGATACCCTCAGAAAATAGTGACTCTTTCCCCACCATAAGCTCCAAGGGCATCTTACCTTAGTACTAATTCCATTATTAGGGTTTTCCTTCCTGCACCTCCAAGTTCTAGCCACAGGCCTAGTGCATGGTTGATGCCAACAAATGTTGAATGAATGAATGGATGAATGAATGAATCTATTAGTGACTGTGTGAGGAGGTTAGTTTGTCAAGATAATAACTCTGTAAACTCTATTTCAAAAAGAAAAAATCCAACAAAACAAAATCCCACTGTGTTTCCGGGTGGCATATTTGGACACAGACCCCACTCTCCTTGTTAAACCCCAGGTCTGTTCTTATAGGAGATGTAATGGAGTGAGAATGACCAGACACAGCCCCCTGTGCTGGTTGTCTTAGGCAGGGATGACCTCCTGAGTTGTTTGGGTCCATTCCTCTCCCTTATTTCTGGCTGTCTTGATGGGCTCCTGCCATTGGCGGGGACCCATCAGCCCCCAGGAGGCTCTTGGCCAGGGAAGCTCCAGGGCTGATTGCAGAGACAAGCTGGAGGATGCTTGCCTGGTTTTCTGGAATGGTTGCTTTGTCTTGGGAGCCAGAGTAATTTGAGGGAAGAGAGGGTGGCATTTGCAGGCAATTCCATTAATCGGGCCTCCTCCTGGAGAGCAGAGGGAGGGGAGAGTGAGGGCTGGCTCCACAGAGGGCACTCTGATGAGACCACTTAATTAGTTTTCCTCCCTTGGGAGAGGGTTGGAAAGGCTCTCTGCCTTGGTTTTGTCTCCAGGATGAGTCATTCTGTTTGCTCAAATTGTCGGCTGTCAAACAATAATTGAGAATGCATCCTGGGTGGGGGTGTTGGGGCTGTCCTGACAGGCACGCACGTCTGTTCCTGAGATTCCCACTGTTGGGAAATGGGGGCCTTGTTGCTACCAAGTCACTGGCCTGAATTTCTTGGCAAGGGCCCCCTGAGGGCCCAGCTGGCCCCATATGGAGCTATGGCTCAGGGGTAGGGAAGGAAGGGGTTCCAGGCTGAGAGGATGATGCAGCTACTGTGACCATGTCCCAGTGCTGGTGAACAGGTAGGGTGTCTGCATGTACATAAGAAGGAGAAGTCTCTATAAGTCAGAAGCCTTTGAAAAGGCAGATGAAGATATCTTCTGAGCTTCCAAAGCTTGACTGGAAACAGGTGAAATGTTCTCTGCTCTTGGGGGAGCTCTGGGGGAAGAATCAACCTCCTTAGCAAACAGCTTCTGACTTGCCTTATGAGAATACGTGTCAATCTCAAGGGCTACAGTTATCCTGCCCTGCAGGAGAGTGGTAATGATGGGGGCGGGGCAGAGAAAGAGAGGGAGGAAAATAAATCGAGAGAGGGAGCATGAACAGAGGGAGACAAAACAGAAGGAGACACAGAGTCATAGAAAGAGAGACAGGCAGAGAGAGAAAGACATAAGAGCAGGTGAAACGGCGAGGAAATGAATAGTAGGGCTCCCATCACGCAGGGTGGAAGCTTCTACCTGTAAGAGACAGATATACATAGGGTGGCTGGGGCGGTGGGGCTTCTGCTACCACCAAAGAGCACCTGCAGCCTGCCTGCTCAGCGCCTCATGGGATAGAGACCCTAGAGCTGAGTCTGGGCCTCTGTTTCCAGGTGCCTGGGAGCCAGGTCCATCAGAACGGGCTCACTGGACAAGTATAAGCCATTATTACTATCACTTATTGAGTGCTTACTGTGGATTATAGCTCCGTTATCTCAGTTCTCACAGCAAAGAGGTATTTTTTCTATTATTAGGCTCATTTTGCAGATGAGGAAACTGAGCCTTTGAGACTTAAATAACCTGCCTATAAGTGGCAAAGTTGGGCTTCTAACCCAGGCCCATCTGGCACCACTGTGCATCTTTTTTACCCTTCTGTCTTTCACCACTCATCATAACCTTCTTTGGTTACTGCCTAAGGAGCCTCCTCTTGTCCACACCACTCTGTCTGCCAGGCTGGATTTCTTTCTTGGTTTTCCATCCTGCTTCCTCTTTACCTCCTGTGCTGTCACCTCCCAGACCATAGGCTGTAGCTCTGCATCCTGGTGTGGGTTTCTCCAACTAGCCAGAGATAACCCTTATTTCCTGCTCCCTTATTTCCAATTACACTCTTAAGAGACCTGAGCTCTACATTGTGGAGTGGCCCCTCGGTAGGGGGCAGCGAGGTCCTGCTGGGCATGGAGGTGGGAGCAGAAAGTCAGGACAGACCAGAGGAAAGCAGCAGAGTCGGAAGCACTTTTCAGGGCTTTGTGGTCCCAGCAGGAAGGACTCAGGCCTGAGCCCCTGGTCTCTCAGCTGTCAGTGGAGAAGGGAGGTGCAGGGACTGGGGAAGAGAATGGAGGACCTTCTATGCACCTACAAGCCTCTTCCCCTCCATCACAGCACTGACTGAACTATATTGTCGTTGTCTAGAGGTTAAGAGGACAGAACCTGGAGTTAGGATGCCTGGGTTCAAATCCTAGCTCCTCCTCCTGCCAGCTTGTGACTAGATGATAATGACACCCACTTCACAGGGTTTCTTAGAAGATTAAATAAGATACTGTCTATAGAAGGGTTCAATTGACTTGATACTTAGTAAGAAGTCATCATATACTAGTGATAATTATCATCAACTTATTTGTTCTCATCTATATAGACAAGGATTACAGTCAAATCCCCAGAAACAAACACATCTTCTAGCAAACAGTGGGTCTAAATATTTGTTGAATGAATGAATGAGAGACTCGCCATGCCTGGGTCTATTATTCCTTCCCTTCCTGGGCCAAAGCCTGAAGGTCATAATCCTTATGAAGGTGAGCATGGGGGGGAGCAGGGTAGGGGGAACTCTACCGTGGAAGAAGGTTCTGCTGAGGGGGATCCTGGGACATAAGCTGCCACTGAATCTATGAGGGATCAGTGGTGTCCAGAATGAGCCATGGGTATCCAGAGACACCCAGCTTTGTGAGGAAAGAAGGGAGCGAGGGCTCTTGCGTCACTGAAGACAAGCCCTCTTCACAACCATCGGGATCTGCCTTCCCAGTTCCGGCCCTTCAAACTAGGGATTGATTCCTCTCACCTGCCGGCAGGTGTTAGGCTGACGTGGACTGGGGCAAGTCCCAAGTTTACAGTTATGTGCACATTAGCCAAGGAGCTGTCCCTGGTGCTGACTCGCAGCCCCTCCTGCTCCTGGCAAAGAGGCTGTGGTCCAGACTGACCCTGCCCCGGCTGGCCTGTTCTGCTGACCCTTCCAAGGCCCCGGTGGCTTTGCAAGGTTTTTAGGCTCAATCTAGGCCAAACCATGGCCTGTGTGTCTGACACTTCCTGGTAGCCTGTCTGGTCCCATCTCCTGCTTGAGACATCACGAATCTGCCACAAGCTGCCTCAGCTGATGCAAACTGGGCCTGTGGAGAGGGGCTTGGGGTCATGAAAGGAAAACACACTGGTTTTCCTCTGACCTCTTCTCTCAGTACTTCACCTGTGATGCCAGATGTGGGTTTTCCCCCCACACACCAAACTATCCTCCAGTTCTCTGTGGATACTCGGTGGCCTACAGTATAACTCAATTCTGACACTATCAACCTGGAATTAGCATCAGATTCCACAGAGTAAGGTCTCACTCCCACATGACTGCCCCCACTTCAGATGTCAATCTCAAAGTGTGGGTCCTCAGGTTCCCCTTCTATGAACTGGGGGTTCCCACCACCCCCTCCTCAGGTTTGATCATTTGCTATGAGAGTTCACAGAACCCAAAGGAACACTTATTTAGGTGTACTGGTTTATTATAAAATAAAGGACATGATAAAGGATACAGATGAACAGCCAGATGAAGAGGTACATAGGGCAAGGTCTGGGAGGGTCCCCATGGAGTTGGGGTGCATCACCCTCCCAGCACGTGGATGTGTTCACCAACCCAGACGTTCTCTGAACCCCATACTTTGGGGATTTATATGGAGGCTTCATTGCATAGACATGATCAATTATTAACTCAATCTCTAGCCCCTTTCCCCTTTCAGGAGTGTAGGGGTTGGGGCTGAAAGCTCCAAGCTTCTTTCTAGAAGCCCCTATCCAGAAGCGCACCAAAAATCACCGTGTTGGAACAAAACATGCTCTTATCACCCAGGAAATGCCAAAGGATTTAGGAGTTCTCTGTAAGACACTCCTGTTACCCCCAGCACTGAGGAAACTGCAAGGATTTTAGGAACTCTTGTTTCAGGAACCAGGATCAAAGGCCAAATACAGCAGGAACTGGGGGCAAAGACCAAATATATTTCTTATTATGTCACAGGTGAACCCTCAGGACAAAAGATAGGGTGCAGCAGTGCACAGCTCACTGGATCAGCACTCTTGGCTGGCGCCTCTCACTGGCCGGCATGCTCTGTGGCCCAGCGTCTCTTGGGACCATGGGCCATATTTCTCTTGCAGAGCAAAACGTGTGTTGCGGGAGGGGCTGAGAAGTGCTGTCTCAGCATGATGCTTCCCCCAGCTAATACAGCAGTGTGAAGGCTTATCCTGGAAGGGCAGATTAATCATTTCCGCCCCAAGTCACCATCCAGGCCAGATTTATGGTGGCGGGACATGGGAGCCCCCGACTTTATGGTCTTGTAAATTACAGAGCTGCTTGTGCAAGAGGAAGGTTGGGTTGTAAATCATGTGTAATTGCTTATAAATTGGGAAACAAATAGTATTTTTGCTTAAATTACTCTCTTTGCCATGTTTCTTAGGGAATTGAGGTTGCACATGGGAACTTTAACCTCCCTGGGACAAAAATTCCCATTGGGACTCAAAATCAACCATCGCAGAGTCTCTTAAAGCCACATCCCAGCAGGGCTGGAGGCCTTTGGGTCAAATGGAGAAGAATTGACTGCAGTTGCCATAAATTCCATAAATCCGTCTCTCAGGCAGGCTTAATCCGCATTCTCTTGGGACCTCCCTCCCTCTCTCCCTCCATTTTGAATTCACCCCAAGGGTCCCATCTGGCCTCTGGCTATGGCCAGTCCTCTGCAGGGCTCTGGGAAGACAAGCCCACATGAGCCCCAGAGAATCCAATTTTATTCCTCCTTATTCCCCATGCAAAGGCAGTGACTCACCGTATGCTGGTAAGCATTGCCTCTGTGTTAAGATGCTATTTGCTGGCATTTTCTCATCTTTTCCCATTTCAACGAAATTACATTTATAATCTTCTTGCCTGCCTTGGTCAACTTTGAAGAGTCATTAAATTTGCTGATTGGCAGCCTGGTAAACTTTAATTGAATCTCGAATCACAGGCTCCCAGAAGGTTCAGCCTTCAGAGGACCTTTGGGACCACATAATTCAACTCCTTCACTTGACAGACGAGGACTAGAAGTCTGGGATGGTTAAGTGACTTGCCCAAGGTCACACTCTGAGTGAGAGCAGCTCTGGGATGAGAACCAAGCCTCCTTTCTCCAGCGCTACTCGCTTTCCACTGCACTGTGCAGGGCCCTCCGGTTTAGCGGTCGCTCGTGCGGGTCTGCTGCGTGATAAACCTTAACAAGATCAACAAGCATCTGTTTTATAATTGGGAGAATTAGCAGCGTTTCAAAACCTTCCCTAGGAAACTGAGTCAGCTAATGGGCGTGGGGGGTGGTGCGGTCCCTGGCAGCTATGAGACCTTTCTTACGGGCTCCGGCGTAGGACTTTTGTCGGGTCCCTTCGGGGCTCCACTTTTCAAAGTGACACTTGAGACTTGAGTGTGATGTTGCTGGTTGTGGGGGCACTAGTCATGTTATGTGGGATAGTTTTTGGGGGGGTGGGTAGTGGAAAGGACATGAATCGAGCTGGACCCTGGCTATGCTACTCACTAGGCGTGTGGTCTTAGCCACGTCACCTCATGATAGTTTCTCCTCTGTCAAATGGGCGTCAGGAGCTTTCCCTTGCAGGGTTACTGTGAAGACTATAATAGATGAAACATGAGAAGGTATCTAGGCCAGGGCCTGCTCAGGGAGACCCCTCACCCATGCGGGTTGTATCAGGAGGGCAGAGATGTGGGGCTTTGGGTTCTAAGTCACTTGAACTTACCTGCGGAGGATCTATGTGTAAGGAGAGGATGACAGGTGACTTGTGGAGGCCGCCCCTGGTCACATGGAGCCTGTGGTCCAGTGTTCTGTCCACAGGGTCCTCATCAGCTATGCTGGCTGAGGCTGCCAGGCCAAAGCTCAAGGGCATCCTCCACAAGAAGGTCACCTGAGCTCTGACAAGTCCTGAACCCTCAGCCAGCATCTCTCTGGGTAAGACAAGGGGGGACACCATCTGGGGAGGGACTTCAGTGTCCAGTGGGCAGAGGTACAGCAGCCTGATGTACCTGCTCCGTCTGTTCAAGGCCTCACTCAGCTGTGTGAGCAGCCTGGTGCCCCCAGACTCAGGAGTAGCTCTCTTCCTGCCCAGGCCAGGCCTGTGGCTTCTCAGGACTTTGCCTCAGTATACTTTGTCCCATGGGGCCTAAAGGGCCAGGATAGTATAGAGAGAAGGTTGGGAGTCATTTCCTTGGGAGAAGAAGGATTCCAGCTCTAAACACAGCCGCCTCAATCTTATCAGCTAATTCCTTGTCCCATGGGTTGGGTGGCTGGGGCTGACGGGGGCAATCTACGATCAGATTTGACATACTGCATGCTTTGGGAAGTCATTGCCAATGACACCTATTCAGTGCAGAGTGGCTCTGGGTAGTACCCACCTGGAGAGCATGAAGGAGGCTGAGGGGCCATCTCACTGGGGATTGTTTCCTAAAGGACTCTGGGTGGTGGTGATGGTGGTGGTGGAGGAAGGCGTTCCCACCGAGGCTAGCACCTTCTCACTCCTCTTTATTGATCATAAGAAACAGAAATTAGAAGCAGAGATTCAAATCCCAGCCCCACCACTTCCCAGCTGTGTAACTTCGGGAAAGTTCTCAAACCTCTCTGAGCCTCCGATGGTCAAAGGAGCGAATAATGGTACACAGCTCAGAGTTGTGAGAACTGAAGGAGATAATGCGTAGAAAGAGGGTAACACAGTGCCTGCCACACAAAAGGCATTCTTCAACATTGTAGTTATTCATGTAACTCCCACCCTCTTTCCGGGCACACAAGGAACCATCTGGAAGCGTGACTGGTGTGACTTTCATGTTCAGCCTGGCGTCCTGAGTGTCCTGGTCTCAGGAGGTTGAGCAGGATTGTTTATTCCTGGAGCTGTTTTCTCCACTGCTCGCCTCCCCCGGACATACTTAAGGAGCCAAGTGGGCAGGAGGCACAAGGGAGGCCTGCCGTCCTGAAGACGGTGGCTGAGCGCCTGTGGACAGACAGATGGAGCGGAGGGCCCTGGCCACCAGCACCCCTGCCCGGGGCCCTGACCCCAGGCTTGGCCTGGCCTGGATCGAGCCTCTCCTCTGCTCTTCCCCCTTCCTGCTTCTTTCTCCTCCGATGCTCGCTGCTTCTGCCTCCCTCTGTCCTGTCTGTCCTTGTTATTGGCCCTCACCTCCCCCACCCCTATGTATCTGTCTCTCTGGCTGCTTCTCTTTTCTTCCCTTCGTATCCCTGTGTATTGGCCTTTTTCCATCTGGCTTGGTCCTGTCCTTGCCTCTCCATGTCTCCCTCTCTCTTTGGCCGTCTAGTCACGCCTATCTCTGTCTCTTAGCCTCTGACTCTCTGCACGTGTGTGCGTGAGTGTGTGTGTGTGCGCGTGAGTGTGTGTTTCATTGTCTTGCTTATTCTTTTGCTTTCTCTCTCTAATTTATTCATATTCCCTCCTTCCCTCCCCCAGTTTTCTGAACTAATACCCTCTCCAACCTCCCCCACTGTCCCCCAGGGTTAATCGGCCTCCACATAGGTGTGTGGGGCTCTGCTCAGGACTCCCCAGGTCTTCTCCTAGACCAGCCTGGTGACTTGACTCTCTCTGTTTCCCTGCCCCTTCCCCCAGAAGCCAGAAGCATTACTTTGATTCTTTCCTAAAAAGTGGGGTCAGGGCTGGGCCCGATCTCCAGGGGCATGTACCTGAGGGAGACCTTTGGAGCAGAAAGAGAGTGGGAGGGAGCAACAGAGGCCGGAGCCTAGGACACTGCACCTGCGGTGCTTTTCTGAGCATGGACAGAGCTTCCATTTGATGAGGGCTTCCTAAGCCTGCTGTGTGCTCAGAGAGATGCGCAAGAAATGAGAGGGTGCCTATTTGCAAGGATCTTTCCATCTAGTTGTGAAGCTAATACATGTAACTCGTTCAGAGGCAGGTGAGGGAGCCACCGCCATCCGCCATGATGGCTGGGATTGTCAGGGCGACGGGGGAAGCTCCCACTCACCCTGGCCAGCTCCAGCCCCTCACTCAGTCCTTCCTTGGGTCTCCATCCTTTAGAAACCCTTCCTGGTTCCCCTGACAGCCTGGATCCTGTGTCCTTCATCTGCATCCCAGGGCACCTGTACTTGGGCTGTCAGACCAGTTGTCACCAGTGTATTGAAATCACCTGGCTGAGTTTCTCTGTCCTCCATCAGGTTGACAGCTCTCAAAGAGCAAGGACAGTTGGCTCCCCTGGTCCCCACCAAGCCCCTAGCCCCTAGCACAGTATCTGACATGGTGGTGGGGTGATTCTGGGCTCTTCATAGGAGATGTTGGGAAATGAGATGTGACTTGAATTATTGCAGGACAACCTTGACGCAAGGGTCTTTGCATCCTTCGGCAAAATGGTTTTGTCCAGCACATACCAGCTCTGCCATCCCAGGACTCAGAACTGGCAGGAGGTCAGAACTCCAGAACTGGCAGGAGGTGGAGATCACTTTGTCCAGCCCTCCAGCTGAGATGGACCCATGAGCCCACACTGAGCCCGTCCTGCGATGGGGGTGAGGAGCTCTGCCCGGGCCAGCGTCCCTGCTCACTCTTTTGGGTGGCTGCCTCCTCAGAGGTGCCAACTCTCTTGGTGCCTGTTGCTGTCTTTGTCTCTGCCCCCGGCTGTCTCTGTCTGCTCCTCTCCTGGTTTTTTCCCCTTCCAATAGGATAATTATGCTAATCAGCCTGTCAGAACAAAGATAATTTGTGGTGGGCTATTTCAGACTTTGGAATTCAGGCCAAGTCCCCTTTCCTGCTCGTCTCTGCCTGCTCTTTAACCCCCAGCCCAGAGCCTGCGGCAGGCAGGTCTGTTGAGGGAGGGGTGGTGGGTGCTTGGGGGCAGGTGGCAGGACAGGACGAGGGTGTGAGTGAATGCATAGGTGTGCACATGCGTTGCCCACCTCTGTGTACAGGCACACTCCACACCAAATGTCTATAGAAACCAGCAGAGCACAGAGAGGGTAAGCAGAGCCACTACTCCTGGGATAGGAGAGCTCAGGGCAGGTCATTTCCATGTGTCCGGCTCCAGCTCCGGGGTGACCAGTGACCTGCCCCAAAGCTGTGATGGTAGTGACATGTGCATGGCAGTTCCCTGGCCAGGGCCAAGTCAGCACCCTTTCCTCCCTGGGGGAGGGGGTGGGATGTACCTGCCCCCACCCCAGCTCCCCAGCCAGTCCTGGGCTAGCAGGGCCTTGGGTGCTCACTCCCTGGGCACAGTTGGTTATCCCTGCGTGAGGGAAGAGGGGGCTGGTATACCAGGCAGCAGAGCAGGCCAGAGGGGCAGTTCTGTGTCCCAGGGGTCTCCAGCGGTGACTGCTGAGAGGCCAGGCTGAGCACCGGGAGTCCTGGAGGTGCTGATGGGGAGGTCCTGGGGGCCGGACATGGGCTTCTGGGCCACTCCGCCAGCTCTCCTGCTTCTCAGGGATTCTGAAGTGGGTCCAAGGAGTGTGGGCTCGGCCGAGGAGTAGGTCCAGAGACCCTGAGGCCACTGCTCAGCCAGCCAGGCCTCTTCTATACACCTCAGGGTTCCCTCAGCGTCCCAGGGTCTCTTCCTCCAGTAGCCCCCAGTCCCCTCAGCTGCCTCCCACTTTCGGTCACTCAGCAGTGTTTTCGAGCATCCAGTAGGTGCCAAACACTATATGAAGCCCTGGAGTTACACGGTCCCTGCCCTCAGGGAGCATGGGACTCATGACAGCTTCTCAGAGTCCCCAGCATTTCCTACGCCTGCTCCAGAAAGTTTCCTGTGGGGTAAACGGTTCCTTCTCTATTAGTAAGAGCGTGGGCCCCCAGTCAGTCAGGTGAGGCTCCAGGCCCCGACCCAGCCTTATCCTGCAGCCTGTTTTAGAGCCTCTGTTTCTACATGTGTGACGTGGGCATCGTGCTCCCTGCCTCCCTCCCGGGAGTGTAAATGAGGTGGTGGAGGGGTGGTCCTGAGCCTGGCTTACTGCGATGCTCAAAGGGTGGTGCTACCCCTGCCCTCCTGCTCCTGCCACCAGCAAGCTCTTCCTGCACACGTCCTGCCCCTGCCCGGTCCCAGGCCCCTGCATCTCCCTCCCACGCTGACCTCTCTGATTGGGCCGCCCCCACTCCTTACTCTCCAGACCAGCCCAAGGTCTTCTGCTCTGTGACTGGCTCCGGCTCCAGCTCCAGCGCAGGGGTCCTAGCACGCCATGGCTGCCAGGCCTCTCCCAGAGTGACACAGATGAGTCCACTGGACAGTGAGCTCCCTGAGAATGAGGTCTCCGAGAAAGTGATGGATTAGATGAGGGCATGATTAAGTGAATGAATGGCAAATGAGTGTTATCTCTAAGAGAGGGGCTCCAAAGCTTAAAAAAAAAAAAAAAAATCCACCGAAAAACAAAAAAACAACTCTTTTATTTCAGGAAACTCACAATATGCCAAAGTAGGGAGACTAGAACAGTGAGCCCTCACGCCTCATTGCCCGATGTCGTCAATTGTCAACTCACAGCCGGTCCTGTCTCCTCTATCCCTGCCTACCTCTGAGTGACAGGGGCACTTGCAGGAGCTTTTGCTCTGCCCTCCCTCTCACCTGCCCAAGGATGCTATGCTCAGGGTCAGGCTCCTTTAGGAATCTTTCAAGACCTTGCCAGAAGGGGCCGTGGAGTGCGCTGGCTGAGCGAGTGGCGTGGGAATGCACGTGGCCCTGGGCAACCCTTTTCCTGGAGACGGAAGCCCATTTGTCAGCGTTCTGATGGAAGCAGTTTGTGGCGTTTCTCAATCTCTCTGGTGTGTGATTGGAATGCCTCCTTCCCAGTAAATTGTGGTGGTTTCACAGTCGAGGTTTGAGTCATTGAAATGGCTGTTGCTGGGATGCTACACTGACTCATTTAGTCTTCCTAAGTAACTTTCCTGTTCTGGGTTTGTGCTTACGCAGCTCCGTGGACCCAGCTCCAGCCAAAGCAGCTGCGGGGCCCCACCAGTCACACCTGTCTGCCCCTCACCCCCAGGGCCTCTTCCTTCTCTGCTGCCCTGATTCAGTCTTTAGGTGGCTTATCTGGAAAGATAAGAGGTTGGGGTTGGAAAGGGTTGTTATCAGAGTTCCTTGGGTCCTGCTCCCCAGCCTGAGGGCTGAGATGGGTGAGCAGGGTGCCACAGCTCAGGACCCCTGCCCAGAGCCCTCCACATGCCCCCCTGGCTGCCAAGGCAACCCGGTGACCTGGGAGAGGCGGTGACATCCCAGACTCTGATTCTCAGCACTTTCAGCCACCAGTTCTGAGAATTCAGTCTAAATGCCGGACCTTCATCAAACAGGCCTTGGCCTTAGCCATGTCTACCCCTCAGGGGTGACCAGCCAGGACACCAGATCCTGGCCTTGTTGGCCTGGAGGCAGGGGAGGGGAGGCAGTGAGGGGACCCTCAGGCAGGCCAGCGAGCACTCCAGATGCACATGTGAGTGACTGTGTGTGCGCAAGGCGTGTCTGCACGTGTGTCTTTAGCCCTGAATGTCTTCGTGTATGTGACACGTCCATGTCCATACAACGCAGGGCAGGGTGTTTGGGAGCCTTCTGCTGTTGTGCCCACGCATATCTGTATACGGGCTTCAGTGTGTGTGGGTTTTGTGTGTCCTGTGTGTGTCTGAGCACGCACGTGTGTGTTCTGTATTGCCCGTGTGACTCATCTGTGTCTGTGTTTGGATATGCTTGTGTGTGGCTGTGTGTACATGTGCCCTGTTTTTCATGGAGCTGGGCAGCGTGTGTGTGAACCAGCGTGTACTGGGCTGCCATGGCGGGCTGTGTTCCTGTGCCTCGGTGCCGTGTGTGCTCGTGCCTCAGCCTGTCGGCCTCTGCACATCTGTCCTCATGTCTGTGTGCTTCCTCACGGGTGCCTGTGTGCCCACGTGTGCTCCTCGGCTGGCTGGGGATGGGCACATCCGCGCCTGCCCCTTCTCATCCCGCTGGCAGGGTTGTTGACAGCCCGTGTCAGGCCCTGCCATTAGCCAGGTGGGTTGTCACTTACCTATGGCTGCTATTTTAGGAGGGGAAGCAGCTGGCTGCCAGGCTGATGTGTTCACCCAGCCTCGGCGAATCGGTGCGCTTGCGGCCCATTCTGGACACCCTGCACTCTGCTGAGGGCTGCACAGGGCTGCACGGGGCTTCCCAGGGCCAGGGGCCCACGTGGTGACGCCTCTGCCTGCTGCTGCCTAAAACACGACCCTCCAGTGCAGAGCCAGCTTAGCCTCCCTGCCTGTTCTTGAAGGAAGAGGTCTTGGCCCAGGTCGCTTTTCTCTGGTTGTCCTTCTCCTGCGGGCCTGTGTGTGTGAGTGTGTAAGTGCACTTGTAGATACACACAGAAGTGAGACCCTCTGTGCACCCCTGCAGGCACTTGTCCGTCCTGCCCTTGTGTGTGGAAGCACCTTTGGCCTCATGTGTCTCTATGTCTCTGTGCCAGGTTCTATCTGTTATAGGTGTGTGTGTGCTTGTGTGTATGCAGGTGTGTGCACGTGCCTCTGCAGGCACATGTGTGTGGACGTGTGTGTGTGTACATTGGTGCGTGTACACAGTATCTCCCGGCCTCCTTACACTAAGCAGGTCAGGACAGACATGTCCTCCCACCTGTTTTCCTGTCCCAGCCTCAGCCCCTCTCTCCACTCCCGAACGTGCCGGAGACCCACACACTGTCAGTGCTTCCGCCTCCAAACCCTCCAGTGGTTGCCACGCTCACTCCAGAAAGCCCACCTGCTCTGTCGGCCTTCAGCGCGAGGCCACAGCCTCCTCCCTGCCCCCTCGGATGAGCACTCGGGCCTCAGCCTTTGCTGCGGCTCCCTCCACAGAAGGGCATCCACGAGCCTTTCTTGGCCAAGTTCTCGGATGTGTTCTGGGCCCTGGGGAATGCAGGCAGGCAGCAGTCACCACTCAGCATCCCAGGCTGCTCGGGCTAGTGCAGTGGCGAGATCCCAGACCTGGGACGTAAGACAGGAGCTCGGCCAGGCGGGGTCTTCCCAGCATGAGGGCCCTCCCTCCATCTCAGCCTGGGGAAGCCCCTCTGTCTCTGAGGGTTCCTCCCCTCTTCCGGGAATTCGCTTCTGGTTCCCCAGTTGAAGGTGCACCCTTCGCCCTTCTTGTGCCTCTGCAGCAGCCTCAGACCTCACACTCCTAGGAGATCCCTTCCTTCCCAGGACAGTAGTTTTCCTGAACCAGGGCTGGGCAGAGCGGCCAGCACAGAGGAGGGAGACCAGGGGCAGTCTGACCACAGGGGCAGCACCGTAGGGAGACAGAGGCCCCGCTTTGGCTCCTCGGTGTCCTCAGCGCAGTGTGGGGGGTCCTCTTGTCTCTGGTTCCCTGCCACCCACTGCAGTTTTCCTTATTCAGGCTGTCAACTCTCAGAGTCCCTCTTGGTACTTCCCTCCAGGGGACCTCTTCCAGGGCCACACTTTGATTGTTTGTTGAGCTAATGAAGCCCATGTGAGTATCTCTTCTGAGTTCCAAGACCCCGTGTCCCCCAGTCCTTGCTCCATGGCTCCATTTGGACACCTCAGAGGCACCCAAACCCCAGCAAATGGTACCTTCAGGTGTCCAGTTCCACCAGCTGGGAATTCACAGGGTCACTGCAGACTCCTTCCTGTCTGTCTCGCTTCCCATGCCTGGTCCATCACTCTGTCTTATAGATTTCACCTTCTAAGTATGCCTGGGCCTGTTTTCTTCTCTCCATGCTCTCTACCACCTGCCTGCCCTGGGCCATCGTGATGGCCTCCTAGGCTGTTCTTCTTGCATCTGCTCTGGTCCCCACCCCGCCATCTGCTCCAAGCGTGGTCGCTACAGATTTGATCACGGAGCTCCCCTGCTTACAGCTATCAACAGCTGGTCGTTGCTTTTAGGATAAGACACAAGCCCTGTGCTTGGCCATTAACGTCCCTTCATCCTTCAGCTTTCAGCTCAGCATCACATTCTCAGGGAAGCCTCCTCTGACTTCTTTCTCCTTCTCCCCGTCTTGTGCCCGGCCGGGTCCTCCTGCCACCCACTCTGATCACGCTGAGCTCCCCTTAGGGCTTGCCAGAGCCCGAGTGAGATGTTTCTCGGGGATTATTCATTTCACGGGCTTCCAGCACCGTCTCCCGGCTAAGGACTAGGAGGCTAGGGCTGTGACAGGGCTCACCCAGTGCCAGCAGAGAGGTGCACAGTCTGCAGAGACCAGGGGCTCAGCAGGTGTGTGCTGAGCAAATGGAGGAGCGCAAGGAAGGACACATGGAGGGCACGCAGGTGCCACCGCCTCCTCCTTTGGCTCCTCCTCCAGGCAGGCCTGGGCCGGCCTGCACAGCTGCTTCAGAGGACGTAGTGTGGACACCTGGGTGGTGACACTGACATCCTGTCCTCACCTTGTACGGTGTTGATGTGCTGCTCCCTCTACCTGGAGCGTTTGTTCCCCAGTCATATGACTAGGCTCCTTCTCATCTTTCAGATCTTACGTAGCTTTAATTGTTCCCTCCTTGAAGAAGCCTTCCCTGACCACCACATATAAATTAGACGCCCCCACCCACCACTCTCTGTCATCACATCTTGGCGTTTTCCTTTCTAGCACTTACGCAATTAAACATTCATTTGTAACCTTTTTTCTTGTCTCTCTGCTCCACCAAGCCATGAGCTCCATGAGGACACGGACCATGTCAGTTCATTCCCACCTGTTCCCCAATGCCTGTCACAGAGCCTGCTTGGCATGCAGCAGGTGCTCAATAAGTGTATAAATGAATGAAAGAAGGGTTGCATCATGTAATTCATGTTCTAACCTTGCAAGAGATCCATCTTAGAGATGAGAAAACTGAGGTTCAGAGACCTCAGTGGTCACAGAGCAAATGAGAGGTGGAGTGGGGATTCAAATCCAGATTTGTCTGGCCCAAAAGCCCAATCCCCTTCCTTCCTTCCTTCCTTCCTTCCTTCCTTCCTTCCTTCCTTCCTTCCTTCCTTCCTTCCTTCCTTCAGTGCCTGCTCTGTGTTGGGACTGGGGCACAGAGATGAAGCATCAGAGTTGCTGCCTGGGAGACACCTCAAGTTCGCAGGGGAGAGGCCCCCACTCAATGGCCAGGGGGAGGTCGTAGGAGCCCTGAGGAGACTTCCTGGAGGAGGAGATTTTGAGTAGAGTTTTGAGGGATGAGAGTTTCGTCACTGTGTAGGACGTACTGTATAGCAGAAAGGGAACTGGACGGGGAGTCAGGAGCCCGAGCTGCAATCATCTACCACTTCCACCACCCGTGACTTCAGGAAATTCACTTTCTGTCCCGAACCTGCTTCCACATTTGTAAACAGGGTCTTCGGTGCTGTCTGACAGTGTGTGGGCTGAAGTAGCTAATTGGCAGGGATGTTCATTTCCCATTGCTGAGAGAGAGAGAGAGAGAGAGAGAGCCCACCTCACAAATGTCCTAGAGGGGCTGTTCAGTGGAGCGGAGAAGCACGGGGCTTCCACATGCTTACTGGCCCGGGACACTGCCCCTCTGCATCCCGCCTCCTGCCCCACACTGCCCTTTCCTCCCTCCCTCATACCTTCCAGTTTCTACTGCCGTTTCTCCCTCCTCCGCTTCACCATCCTCTCATCCGCTCCTCCTCCTCCTCCCTCCCCCTTTTTCCTCTCCTCTTCCTCCATCTTCTCTGCCTCCTCCCCTCTCCTCTCCTCCTGCCCTGCCCAAGGGGGAGAGCACAAAGGGTAGTCAAAGTTAATTTAGGCTCAAGTACCTGGTCACCTAGAAACAAGGCCAGTCCCCCGGCGCAGGGCCTCAGCCGTGACCTCATTAATCTGCACGAGCCCAGCATTGGTGCTGACATAAGTAGGACAGAAGCCACGCTGCGTGGAGAGGGGGCCTTGGGCTCTGGCCACTTGGCCCCCAGCAGTCACATGGCCACCCCCAGGTGTGCAGTGGGAAGGAGACAAAGGAGAGGGAAGGAGAAATGAAGAGCCTAGGGTGTCTGCTGTCCCTTCCTCCGTGTGTCCTTGCTCCAAGCCCAAGGACCCCTGGGTATTTGCTGTCCCTTTCTTGCATGTGTCCTTGTTCACGGTCCACTCTTCGTTACGCTGAATGCAGGGCTATGTTGGTCCCTCCCTTTGGAGGTGCTGCAGAGGGCAGAGTCACCTGTGCTCAGCCTCTGCTTGCTTACACGGACCCTCAAAGGACTCCTGTGTCCTGCCTCACAGGGGTGAGCTTTGGCAGCAGGAGTGTCAGGCGGCCTGGAGCAGCTTGGCCTCCTGGCTCAGCTAGCTCCCTCCACAAAGCCACCTCCTCCCAGGTGCATGATCCAGACCTCTTTTCTTGGGTGCTGCTCTGGGACATTTTCCCTCTGGGTCTGAGTACCTGTGTTCTGCCCTGCCTTGGCTAATGTTTAGAAAAATCTCTGCTCCCAGCCTGCAGCTGAGGCTCCAGCATGCCCCCCAGATGTTACCTGCCCCCTCACTGTAGCAGCACAGGCCCCCGACACCCCAGTGAAGCAGACAGGGTAAGTGTGTAATTGGTAAGTGAGAACACACGATTGTTTATGAGATCAGCACCCACAAATTGTGCCCCCCCACCCCCAAAGCCACAGTTCTGTTCTCCAGAAGGGGAAACATTAAGTTGTCATCAAGGCAGTCCCTAAAGATAAACAAACAGACAAATCTTCTGGAGACTCGTGCCTTTACCAGTGCAAACTGGACATTGGCATGGAGGGTACCCTGCGCCACCGTCTTCGTCCCGCTGTGCCTCTGCTCTGTGCAGCCTGCTGGCCGCAAAGCCACAGACCGACTCAGCCAAGCCCGACACAGGTTGCCACGTCCATCCTGGCACTGTCTTCTGCAAATCTGACCTATCAGTTAGTGTGGGAAGATGGGTTTAAATACTGGCCGCAGCCGAACAGCCCAACTCTTGGGATTTGTCAAGGAAATTATGGAGCACCCACAATTTTTATGAAAAACTGGTTTATTTTACTGGGAAAAAATATTACTTTAAACATGGAGAAAACACTGGAAAGATCTGTACCAAAATGCAAACCGTGGTTTTTTTCTGGGTGGTGAAATTATGAGCATTATTAATGTTTTTCTTTGTATTATTTATTTATTTATTTTATTAGACGTGTGTTTTTGGTGAGCAGGAAGAGTATATTTAAAAATCTGAGTTGGAATGCCAGCTTGGTCAAGTCTCAGCTGTGCTATCTTTGGCAAGCCAGTTGTCCTTTCAGAGTTCCAATTTCTACACCTCTAGGACTGGGGTAATTAAAAATCATTTCATAGCATTGTTCTGAGAAAGAAAATGAGATTTTATGTGTGTGTGTGAATCAGGAGCTGGCACACATTTAGAACAACTCCAGTATCATGGGAACACACAGGCACTTTGTGTGGCCTAGATTCAAATCCTGACTCTGATGCTTACCAGCTGTGTGACTTTGGGAAAGTTGCTTAACCACTCTGAGCCCGTTTCTTGTCTGTAAAATGGGGTCTAGGGAGTGTTCCATGTTGGTGGCTGGGCCTTTCCCTGGGTCCCACCCTCACCCCTCGGGTGAATCATCCTTGGGCCCTTTTCAGCCTCCCCACAGCCTTTGTAGTGCCTTTCTTCCCAAACTGTCTGAGCTGCCCAGGAATGCCCTTTACCCATCCTCAGGGAGGTCTCAGAAGCTGCCCTCTGTGTCCTGGTCCCTGAGCATATTCCAGCTCAAGGAGTGGCCAGCCATCTGAACTCTAGAAGGAGGGAGAAACACCCCCACTGCACCTGTGCCCACCTTGGCTGTATTTTTAGAATAGCTCCTGCCTGTCTAGGTGGTGGGCAGTGGGCTGCAGGACTGGAGACAAGGAGGCTGCGTACCCCTTCTTGGGGGCAGTGACAAGTTGATGGAGGGCCCAGATGCTACCCAGAGCCGAGCTGGGCTCCTGCGCTGGGCCTGGGTGGTGACGCGCAAGCAGGAGCGGTGCACAGATGGCTCTCCATGAGCTCATAATTTGCCAGAATAAATAGTTATTATTAATCTCCCCTGTGCTTTCCTTCTTCCCCTTCCTCTTCCATTTACTGCTTGTCCCAAGTTAATTATGAGATACATGAAGGCAAGGGCTGACTTTTGCTTATTTTGCTTGCCTAGTGTCTGGTTCAAGACCTAGCACATAGTAGGTACACTCTCAGCATGAAACCAGGCACGTAGTTGCCCCCTTCTCCTTCATAGGGGCTCTTCCAACAAAGATCTACACATAATAGGGTTTTGGCTAACTCAGGTTGGCACACAGTAGGCGCTTTCTCAGCTTGGAGCCTGGCACAGATATAGGACCTGGCATGAAGTGGAATTCATCCAGCATGGTGTTAGGCACACAGTAGGGCCTCAGCCAACCCAGAGTTTGGCAGGGAGTAGGTAAATTTCAGAAAAATGTTTGCCGAATCATGTTTTCATTCTCTCTGCTGTGCTCCTGAAATATTTACTGAGTACCTAGTATGTACCCAGTTTGGTACCAGGTACTATGTAATGGAGCATGGTAGATAATTCTGATTTAAGGAGACCTATCCTTATTTAAGCAGCCTATAGCTGAGTGATGAAATACTAGCCCTTTACAAGCCCTCCATCACAAGGCGGGCCGAGGTAGGTGTAAGGAGGGTGGCTGCCTGGAGAAGGAATTACTGGAGATGGGTCAAGCTTCCCATTTCAGCTAAAGTGCAAAGGCGAGTGATCGAGAGTGGGTGGGGCTCATTAGAACAGCTGTGAAGTGTCACTGGTCACTGTAGCAGAGTACAAACCGTGGGCTAGCAGGGCAGTCACTCGTCTATTCAACAAGTATCAAGTGCCTGTGATATGGTAGCCGTGCTCTGAGCCCTGACGATATGGCTGTGAATAAAACCATCCGTGCTTTCAGGAGCAGGAGGATTGAAACTCAGTATATTATGTGTGAACTCTTAATAATGCTTTAAGGGAACACAAAGGAGGGCAAAGGAGTAAAGGAGGCCGGAGGGCGGGAGCTCTTTTGGAGGCATGACATGAATCCAGGAAGGGAAAGAGCATGTGGTACAGGGAGAGAGCCTGGCACACAGAGAAAGGGAGGGTGGAGCGGTGGGGCCCAGATTGCCAAGGGCCTTGAATGCCAGGGTGAAGGATCTGTGCTTGACTCTGTTGGGGGTGGCCAGCCTTGGAGCAGAGAAGGCACATGACCAGAGCCTCAGGAAGAGGAACCTGGCAGAACTGGAGGCAGAGGCAGTGATCCAGGTGGCAGATGACAGTCATGCTGATGAGTAGGGCCTGGACGCAGGGAGTGGCGGGGAAGCGGAAAGAGGAGGGGCAGATGCCACAGACACTTCCGGTGGAATTGTCTGGTTGTCTGAGATGAGGGAAGAGGACAAAGCAAAAAGGTGGATGAGGGTGAATGGGGCCCCACGATGGGCGATGGAAACACCAGGCCCAGGAGTGGGTTGGGGGAGCAGGCGGTCCCAACCTGCTGAAGCTGCGTTCCTTCTTCTCCCCGCCTGCCTTTCTCCCCTCCCCCACAGCCTCTTTTCTCCTCCTCCAGTGCCTTTCCCTTTAGTCTAGAAACCCCACAATCCCATCCGAGTACCTTGTCCTCTCTGCTTTCACCTTACATGGGTCCTTTCTCTTTCTCCTCTGTGCTTTCCTATCCCTTCTGAGCTAATATGTCCCCCTGGAGGAAATATTAAAAATCAAATTGTCAAGTTCTTCCTGGGGCCCCTGGCAGCCTGCTGGCCTGTGGACAATGTCAAAAGTAAAGTGCCCTGTTTTTCGTGTCAGACAAAATAGGGTTTGAATCTCAGCTCTGCTGTTTACAAGCAGCACGACGTTGGGTGAGTGGTTTACTGATTCCTCATCTGCATACATGAGAAGGTGCGTGTGCTCGCCCGGCGCTGGGCGCCAAATCGGGGTTAGATGGGCGGTGGCTGTTGCTGTTACTATTATTATCATTATTGTTACTGATGAAGCGAGGGGGAGGCTGTTCGCAGATGGAGCCTCCGGGTATCAGAGCCACCTTCAGGGACGTATGTGTGATTCAGAAGCAGGCCATGCTGCCCAAGTCACTGCTGCTGATGTGCATACCCAACTGTCCCAAATCCCCACGCCACATAAGCCACCCAGTAACCACTCGGGGGGCCTTTCTACAGCCCCCACTAACACTAGACCCTCAAGTCTCCTTGTTGAAGGCCCAGTGACACTTGCAGACGCTGCTTCCTGCTAGAGCAGCACACTCTGGATTGTCCCAAGGCTAGGACCCCAGCCTGCACGGCCCCCAGGACCTGTGTCCCCTCAGGCAAACGACAGGTGTCCCACCTATTCCCTTGGGATGCAGCCCTGCCTCTCAGCCCAGGCCCCAGAGGTCAGGGCTTCCCTGGGAGGTTCTGGATGCAGACCCCACTTCTGTCCCTGGCCTGGCCTGGGGCCCGGGCCATCCCTTTAATGATGAAGCTTCTGGCACCTGGGCCCTCTGCTGACTACAGGCCAGCCCCTATCCTGGCTGCACTTCCTCAGGCTGCCTTTCAAAGTTCTGCCCTCCCTCTCACATTTCTGGCTCTTTACCTTGGGCAGAGACCCTGCCCCCACCACCAGATAGGGACTTCCTGGGGCCAGGAGTTTTGTCACCGTGGGGAAACCAGGGTACCCCAGAAGGTGAGATTCCTTGGCAGGCACAACAAGGCTTTGTCCACGGGGACTCAGGGGAATGAGAGACACATCCCCATTCAGCATGGGATGGTAAGAAGAGCAGAATACCCAAAGCTACCACTCATCAGCTGTGTGACCTTGGGCAAGTCAGCTAACCTCTCTGAGCTTCTGTTAACTCTGAAGTAAAACTAGTAATTCCATGTCTTCAGTGTGCCGCTTGAGTGAGACTGTAACACAGAAGCACGTTTGAAGCTGCAGCCTGCTGGGGATGCCGGTTATGTATTAATGCCTGAGTCAGGAGGCCCAGGCCCTGCCTCTAACCTGATGGACAACTTTGAGCCATCCGCACTCTCTCTCAGGTCCCCAGTGTCCTATCTGTTGCATAAAGGATCAGTCTCAATGATATTGCAGGATCAGTCTTAATGATGTCACAAGTCCCTGCCAGCTCTGAACGTCTGTGATGGACACCTGGCCTTTTCCATCCCTGGCGGGAACCCTGAGGCCTGAGAGCCCATCTCTGCCCAGGCAAGGGGCCCAAGTCTGGTCCTCGAGCTGCCCAGCCCCAGTCCGCTCCCCCCAGCCCCTCTCCACTCCACCTAAACTGGCCCGTTGTCCAGAAACTAATTGCTGTGGCTCCAGTGTTTATTTGGAGACAATGTAAGTCGATTGAAACTGCCGCATCAGGAGAAATATGTTCCACTTAGATCTTTAAATTAGCTCGGCTCAGCCTTTGATGAGGCCCACTAGGGAGAGGCATCCGCCCTCGTGCTCCACTGATATCGGCCGTTGTGGGCCGTTTGCTTCACGAACAGTGTGGCCAGCGGCCCGGGGGTGGGGCCAGCCAGGCACTCCTGCTGCCCACAGGCTCGAAAGGCTGGGTGGCCTTGCTGTGCCATTGCCTTGGCCTGGTAGCCAGCCCTTCTGGGTGATGTGAGCACCGGGGTCAGCTCAGCTGTGGCTGTGGCCATCATATGAAGGTGGCACCAGCCACTGAGTACTACGTTCTTCCTGTGTCCCCTTGCCAGGCACCGGCTGAGCTCTCTGCAGACATTACCTCACTAAAGAGGTCGAAGCTGTTCTTCCATTTTACAGATGAGGAGACTGATTTAGACCCACATCTTGCTGACTCAGAGCCTGTGGAGGTCACGGGAAGAGGAGAGCAGGAAGGGGCTGCAGTGGGGGATGAAGTACAATATATGGGAGACTTCCTGCCAGAAATGCAGGGTCCCAGGAACTGTTACCCAATGTCTCCGAGTCCAGTTCCGCTTCCCTTCTGTCCTTGTGGCCTCCATCCTGGGAGCAGGCTCTCTGCAGCCTGGGAACACTCTCTGCCGCCTGTCCTCTTCCCCTCTCCCCCTTCCTCTTTTCTTCTCTCCCCTTCCCTCCCCTCACTCTGATATCCAACAACCCCCTATTTCCTGCTCTGCCTCCAGATTCCTACATTTGGGGCCACAGAATCAATAGAAGGCCTGTGACCCTTTCAGCCTGAAGGGCCTTCCAGGAAAGACGCCCCTTTGCCATCTCTAATATTGATTTCCAGGGAAGACATTCTCGATGTTCACAATTTACCTTCCAGCTGTGCCTTCCAGCTGTTCCTAGCAGGGCTGGCCCCGGGGAAAGTTGCTTTCCTGCTCCTCTCCTATATTTCCTCCCATCCTGGTTCCAGGCTGTCTTCCTGTGGGGGTGGGAGTTCTAAGCCCTCTGAGGAGTCCCCAGCCTGGGTGGCTGTGTGTATTCCAGGTGGAAGGGGGTGAAACAGGGTCGTAAACTCTTGGGACACAGTTCTCAGCTTTCCTCTGATGCCCCGTGTGAGAGCTGGGTCCTGAGCTGGTCTAGAGCTTGGGGAGAAGATGCTGAGGGGCAGGGTTCTCACCTTCCCCAGAACTGCTGTCCCCCGAGGCCCAGCTGAGGTCTCTGTCTTGGAGTCGTACCTTAACCTGCAGTTGGGTACCTGGCAAGTACCTGCAGGTCCTTCAAACAGGGAGGGGCCCGTGCCTGAGCCAGCCCAGCCCATGGTTGGGCAGCTAACAGCAGAGATGGCATCCCTGGCTTTGCAGGGCAGCACCTAGACTTTTAGCTCCTTGAGGGCAGGGCAGGTGCCTTTTTATCCTGCAGCCCCCAGGGACTGCTGTCCTACACAGGGCTTGACAAGACGAGACATGAATGAATGAACCGTAGCTACTATTATTCATTCAGCTACTAGTCATTTATTTTTTCTCTTATTCATGTGTTTATATATTGTCTACTCTTGCCAGAAAGTTTCTGGTCCAGATTCTTAACATGTAATTATCTCCAGGGTCAAGACTAAGAAAAGACTAATGAAGTGCCTCGGGCACAAAATTTAAGGAGACAGTCACTCTCGGGGTCATGCAAGTATCTGATTATCTCAGCTCCTGAAAATAACCTTGCTAGTAGGTACTGTCATATCCATTCTGTAGGTGAGGAAATAACGTCAGAGAAAGGCTAATTCCTTCTCGTGGTCCCTTGGCTTGTAAATATGTCTTCCCAGATCTGTGTAACTCCAACGCCTTTGTTCTTCCTCCGAGTGGTCCTCAGTTTCCCTGCCTTGCCTGACCTCTGAGCAGGGTCATGACAAGGGGTGGAAGGCAGAGTTGCAGCTGGGCACTTCTTTCTGTGCGTTATGCCCCCCACCATCTTGTCTCCTGCACCCTGAGTGCAGACTGGCTGCCTAGGAGCTAGTCCCGTCTCTGCTTAGCAGAGGACAAGTTACTTAAACTCCCAGTGTCTCAGCGTCCTTATCTGTGAAAAGGGACAAAATAATAGTCCCCGTTTCATGGGCTGCAGTGCGGATTCTAATGCGTAGGGGTATCTGATATGTACATCGCCTAGAACAGTGCCAGCCACATGGCAAGCTTCACGGAACTGTTAGCTATTATTTTGAATAGCTTGGCAATCTGTGATCACCCACAGGTGGGTGGAGTCTGCAAATAGCCCCAAACCCTCAGCCCGCTGAGCTCCCAGGGCTCACCTGCCTCTCTCTCGGGTTCAGTCCCCTCTTCCCCAGGGTTAACAGCACTCAGGGTGTCACCTCAACTCTCCTGGGATGACAGGTCCTCAAGAGTCCAAGGGAGGTGGAACAATGGAGTGGGGTTTGCTGCCTGACATCCCAGGCCCCCTCCAGCTCCAGACAAGGGAGCAGCTTCCCTGCCTCCTTCCAGTTTGTGCTCTCCTGGAATTCACAGGAGGTTTGGAGAGAGAGAATTCACACTTCACTGAAAATGTGTTTTACACAATTAGCAGGTCTTTACCCGAGGAGCCTTTGAAGTGGAAGCCCAGACTAATCTCAGTGAAGGATTTCCCCAGAACTGACAGGCTGGCAGACGCTGCCACCAGCTCGGCCCTTCGCTGAGTGCCAGAGGCTCCTGGCTCTGGCTGGCACTGTGGGCCTCAGTGGGCCTCATGTGAGTCCCTACATGACAGCAGCTCCAGTGTCTCCCTCTCCGGCACAGACGGCTGCTGCGATCGCAGGGAGCACAGTGGAGCTGGGCTTCCACTGGGGTCCTGGGTCAAGGCCGTGGCATTTTTCTGTTCTCCAAATTTCTCAGCCCCCAGGCTAAGGTAGCTAAAGCCTTTGACTGTGAACTTGGAACTCTTACATCCTTGAACTGTGCCTGAAGCTGTGCATAATTGTTAGTTGAATAAACGTATAGATTCTCCAGTGATTGGCCCCATGATCTAGAGCTAGCCTCCATTTCCCTATTTACAAACTGGAGACAAACAGACGGGGTAGGAGGTCGGATGGGCCAACTGGTCTCTAGGGCCCTGAGCTAAACCTCACTTTCCTTGGATGGGCTTATATTGCAGTGGAATGAAGTTTGGGTCCTGATTCTGCTCCCCTTTTAGCTTCATGATCTTGAGCAAGTCAGTTACTGCATCTCAGTTGCTCCATCTGAGAAATGGGTAAATTAATCTTTGTTTTACAGAGCAGTTGTGAAGCTTATAGGGGATAATGCCTGGCACAGTATATGCTCATGATTTATCGAATACAAGCTATGCCTCTTATTAGGCCTTTTCTGACCTCTTCTTCTGGAGCCAAAGTGGACTGTTAGGTAGGATGGGAGGAGCCCTTTGTGCAGCGTCCCCACCCCACAAAACTAGAGAAAAGGAAGGAAGGGCAGAGAGAGCCCGCCAGGATGGGAGCTGAAAGGGTCTGTCCCCACTCTTCCGCTCTGTGAAGCTGCCCCCCAGTCTGGGCTTCTAGTTTCTGTTTGATTCCTTTCCTCTGACGTTCCATCCATCATCATAATTGCTCTCCTGAAAAATGAATTTGTAGTTGATTTCTTCAAAAGAGGGAATCAGCCAACAGATAAAAAGGTTGTTTTATTTAATTTGCATGAAGAGGCTGCCTGCTGCCGCCCAGCTGTGCTGGCTGGGATGCACCTGAACATGTTCAGCGGGTGTGCACAGGTAGACAGGGCTGCTCCCGGGCTCAGGACCTGCCTCCCAGGTTTCCGGGATCCGGCCCCAGACGTCAGATCCTTGGAGTCGACACTGAGATGAAATTATTCTGTCATAGGAGATCTTTGCCTGTCCTACACCTGTCATGTCTGGGGCAGGACAGGCCTCTATCCCAGGAGGGCGAGGGCCAAGAAGCCAGACACTCATGGGGGCAAAACTCAGGAGGTCAGGGACTCTCTAAGGCCAGAGGTCCAATGCATATGCAACATCATTACATTTTCTCGGGAGGAAGGGGCACTTAAATTGCAGGTGTGCTCAGGTCAAATCAGGAACCCCAGGCTCCTCTATGAGATACGGTTCACCTAAGGGTGTCGTGTTTCCTCTCCGATTCAGCAAACACTGAGGGATGTTCCCCTGTGCCCAGGGCATAGCTGGTTCTCTCCAGAAACTTCTAATGCCATGAGTATGAGCTCTGTCTTCAGGAAAATTCCTTGGTAGGGGCAGGGGTTAACGGACAGGGCAGAGCCATGGCTGGGGGTAGAAGTGGGGTCAGGCAGGCAAGGCCATCTGAAGAGATGACTCTCTCAAACGCTTGGCAGAGTCCAGGGAGGTGGGCCTCAAGGTTTCCTGGGGCAGAATGGGGCAGGACTCCCAGTGTTGTCCAACATCTGGAGAAGATGCAAAGATTCAAACAAAGCATTTATTCTTGCCTCAGAGACTCGGGTAGTCCATGCGTGGGGGGTGGAGGGGCATGGAACTTATTTATTTTGCAAGTGAAAGTGAGTTCTGGTAAGAATATCATTCAAATATTAATAATCCATTAATAATTACTCCAGGACAACATGTGTGAACGAGGTTGGCAAAGCAGACGTGTGGTTACCGTTACTGCGTACCACATACAGTGGGGACTTAGGCTGATGGAGCATCCTGCCACAAGCTGCCAAAAAGAGCATTGGGCCTTTCTGGACAGAGTCACAGGGCACCCCCGGGCCTACCAGGGCCGCAGAATGGCGGCCGAGAAGTAGCTGGGGTACAGCGGGTGGGGGCTGGTTCCACCCTGGGGCTGCTGCTTAGGGCAAGTCTCGTACCGTCTCTGGGCTTCCGTCTCCTCTCAGGAGATGCCGAACGTGGAAGGATCCGACAAACCTGTCACAGTCTGTAATAGCCTTGCTCCTTGATTGGTTCACCTGCTTATTGCTTGTGTCCTCGCCTGTCTCATGAGGCTCTGAGGACAGACGCCTTGTTTGTCTTACTCACTGCTGTGTATATAGCTCCTAGGAGGCATAGACACTGGCTGCGTGGGATGTGGACGTGACGGGTCTCGTTTGCAAGGACGGCTGTCAGGATGGTCCAGGGCAGCGTTAGTGGAGGCCGGTGGAGACCAGTTCCCTCCTGGGAGCTCCTTCCTGGTTTCGGCTGTTGTTTCCCTGCCGCCCTCTCTGTTCACATGAAAGTCCTCTAACGCCATTCTGTGAGAAGAGCAACATTCTGGGCACAAACTCTGGGTTGCAATGATTTAGGTAGGTTTGGGGTTGAGGTGGACCACGGGGTTTCCTGGCTTAAAGCTTTATGAAGATGACCAAGGAATTATTGACAGTGACTAAGTACTATTTATAATCTCCTACAGTTAATGTAAAAAGCATTATGACCAGCAACTGTAGCTCACCCAGGTGGGGCGGAGGGGGGCTTCTAACACTGATTTCTACTTCTTCTTTTCCTCTTCCTCAGGGGTTGGTGAGAACCTCTGCCTGACATACTGTGTTGTACCAGCTGAATTGTCCCTCCTCTCGAATCATCCCTCCCATGTGGACTCTCTTCTCTGTTCTAGTCCCACCTCATTTAGGCTGCGGTGGTGCGTCCCATGCCAGCATGGCCCTGTCTACTATTTGCGGAGGGGTTTTTCCTCTGCCTGCCAATGCTCAAAGCCAAGGGCAGGGTCTTTCTCTGTTGTTTATTTTGGGAAAGTTTCCTCCTTTGCAGCAACACCCAAGAGAAAGGCTGCTGTTCTGACCGCCTTACGTTACCACTGGGTTGTTTACCCTGGGAACGAGCCTCACCCCCCCCCAGCTCCCTCTGTGATGCACGATCAGCATTTCATGTTCCACTGCTGTGCGCGCTGTGTTAGAGGGACATCAGGCTTTGATTGCAAGTGACAGAAACCTCATATCAATAAGCTCACATGTCAGTAGCAGCCTTTATTAGCTCACATAGCCAAATGCGGGAAGGGCAGAGTTGCTTTGCTGTAGGGACAGCCAGCACCAGGGACAGGTCTGTCTGTGTGTCTCTCCATCTTGCTCTGACTCACATGTTCTGCCTTTTCCTACGAGTCAACTTCATTCTCTCAAGTGGCTTCTCCAGCAGGTCAGAATCACAGCCTTTTGGAATCCCAGGCTTTCGCAGAGTGTTATTTCAAGAGAAAATGTCTTTTCCCTCCGCTCTCCTGTTTGAAAGACCCCAGGAAAGGACTCAGTTGGCTACGCTTGGGTCAGGGGCTGACCCAACAGGCTCAAGTAAGAGGACAGCAGTTCCCATTCAGAACGTGGGCCTAGAGTCGGGGTTGGGGAGGACAGAGGAGCGCTGCCCTGAAAGAGGTGGTGTTGGCGGTAACACACACATTGCTGCAGGGAACATGGGGTGAGCCGGGCAAAACCATTGAGCTTATGACTGACACAGGAGGAGGGCTTCATCTCCTGGCCTTTCCACAGGGAGGAGAACTTGCGGAATCAATCCAGGCTGAAAACACATTTCTCCAGCGAACAGAAAGGCAGGCACCAGGAAATTCCTGACCAACACTCTTGATTCCTTCCCTGGAAGCAGAAAGGCAGCTTTTCTTGTTTCATCATTGTGACCCTCTGCTGTGTGGTGGGTGATTCAACTCTGGGCTTCAGGGGGACTGGAGTGAACAGGAAACCCCCTAAAGCCCTTTCTGGGGAAGGAAATCAGGTCTCTACCCCCGCTGTGTGGCACAGAATGCATCCTGTCTCCCATCTTCTCCCTCGGTTAGAGCCAGCGCAGTGGGCCCACCGTTTCCTACTTTAGAGGGCCCACCTTCCGCTTATGCCATCTTCCACATACAGCCCCTGCCCTCCAACTCACTGACATTCTCGCATCCTGAGTCTCAGGGCCATCCCTCCAGCTTTCTGACATGCCTCTTATTTGGTGACAGGTTGGGGGAGAAACAGAAAGCTCTCCCTTAGGTCTCTCAGGTTAAGTTACACTTTCCAATACAGCACTTCTAGGGAGAATGGAGGAAGGGGGAGGAATGGGAGTGGACGGGACACTCGCACAGCTACTGACAGGTAAAGCAGTGCTTCCTTTCCTGCTGGACTTACAGGCCGTGCACGCCCTCAGCCATGAGTACCAGGGACTCGGGTACCCCCAAACCCAAGGCCCCTTCGGCTCCACCACCCAATGTGTGGATTCCGGCTCTTTCCTGCTCCCCAGGCTGGCACAGCCCTCTCTTACAGGTGCATGGGGTGGCGAGGAAGCAAGGCTTTTTCACCTGGGGCTTCCTGGGCAAGAGTCTGTATCCCGTCTATACCACGGACCCTGCACTCCCCTCCCTGGGGCTGCCCTGGGCTGAGGGGCGTGACCCTTTCCTGGCACGTAGCCCAGGCAGATGCCATCCTGCTTGCAGACTCCCGTGACCGCGCTCTTTTCTCCTGGTGACCTGAACACCTTTCTGCATCTCACCTTCTTCTGGATCCTAACCCCACAGGGTTCTCTGTCCCGGCCACAATGCCTGTTTCGGTTCCCGAACAAGCTGCGCTCTTCCCTATCTCAGGGACTTCCCAATGCTAGTCCCTCTGATAGAAGTTATTACAAGTTGTAATTACTTATGAAATTTACATCATTTTCATATATAATGACTAGTTTTAATTATATAGAAAAGGTAACAGCTCTCCCTGTGCCAGGCTGATGCAACCTCACCTATCATTGCACTAAGATGCACAAACCGGCCACGCACACCCGCCACGCACACCCGCCATGCACACCCTGCCACGCGCACCCGCCACACACCCGCCGCACGCACCTGCCACGCACCCGCCACGCACACCCGCCACGCGCACCCGCCATGCACACCCTGCCACACGCACCCGCCACGCGCACCCTGCCACACGCACCCGCCACGCGCACCCGCCACGCACTCCCAAACGAAGACGCAGACACTTAACGTGGAGACACAGAACAGAGTTCATCATACATCACCCAGCAAAGCGCCCGCCGCTTCTCTCCCCTTTGCTGTCGCCGCGTTAGCCGCTCTCCTGGCCCCTGCACCTCCGTTTCTTCTCCTCCGTGTCTGGTCCCTTCCCGTCCAGATCTCGGTCCCCATCATATTGAGAATACGTTGGCCTCTCGTGGTTCTTAAGTCCATTCCTCGCCGTTGCCCACCAGCCAAACAAACGACGGAAAAGGAGCAAGAGAGTATCGAATAAACTAATTTGCAGTCTGTTGCGCACTCGTACATGTATGTGTATCTGTTTGACAAGTGTCGCCACTAAGTGATGTCACCACTAAGTGTGGGGAGACTTTGCAAGTTCTATGACAGTTACATGGCCTCCTGGACACTGTGTTCGCCCTGTACACCCAGCGTCTAGCATGGTGCCTGGCACAGAGTCGAGGGTCATTAAATACTGGCAGCACGAATGAGTAGCATGTTTCTCTGATGAAACTCATTGTTGATTTCAATGTGAATGTTGAGAGCCCCTGAATATTGAGTCCTGGGTGTGCATATGCCCAGTTAGACTGTCACTGTGGTGTCATAAGATATGTGGTCTTTTCCCCAGTTCCTGACACACAGCTCCTAAAAAACTCTTGGAATTTCCTGAGTGATAAAGGTGATAGGGGCATCTTTTGTTCTAATGAGATGCCTTTTGGTGGGACCCTACGTTGCTTCGGGATGGGGACTGGTCTCCAGAAAGACCAAGACTTGATTAGAAGCTTGGAACGTTCAGTCCCACCCCCCAATCTCCTGGGAAGAGAGACGGTCTGGAGACTGAATGCAATCAGTCATGTGTACGTAATGAAACCTGCACAAAACTCCTCGACTGTGAGGTTTAGAGAGTGTCCTGGTTTGTGAACACTTGGAGGTGAGGGGAGGGTGGTGCGCAGGGAGGGGCGTGGAAGCTCCCTCCCCTCCCCCACACCTTCCCCCGTGTGCATCTCTTCCATTTGTCGGTTCCTGAGTTACGTCCTTTATAATAAATCAGTAAATATGAGTAAACTCTTTTCCTAAGTTTTCTGAGCCATTTTAGCAAATTATGGAACCTGAGAAGGGGGTCATGGTAAACCCCAATTTATAGCCACCAGGTCAGAAGCACAGCTGGCACAGGACTTGCAACTGTCATCTGAGGTGGGGACAGTCTTGTGGGACTGAGCCCTTAACCTGTGGGGTCTGTGCTAACTCCAGGTCATTAGTGTCAGGAGTGCATTGCATTGTTGGACACCCAGTTGGTGTTGGAGAATCAGAGAACTGGTTGAGGAGGAAAAATCCCTTCCAACACACCATAGACCGTACACGTTCCGTCCTTCTTCATCTCCTGATACAAGCATTAGTGTCCCGAATAACCAACCTGATTCTACTTGTCCCATTCTGGCAGGGGGTCCTCTGACTCTGGGATAATGGACAAGACCGTCTCCCTTTCTTCTCTCTTCTCTCTTCTCCCCCCTGCCTTGCCCCCACACCCAGTAAAGATGGGGAGAATGACTGAACAAGCATGAAATAAATGGAAACTTCCCTCCAGAATGAACCCACTAATGGTAAATTGATGCGAATGAATACATTCAAGTGGGAAATGATCCAAATATATGCTAATGAAGCTGAATATGCATTATTTAGACTAAAACAAACTAACTGCGAGTCAGGAAATAAAGTAGGTGAATTATTAGTTTGGCAACTCAAAGAAAACTTAAGCACCATTCCAGAAACAGGCAGAGGCTGGCAGGAAAATGTAGTTAATGAATTCTAAATCAATTAACTGCAAATTGATGGTGCACTGGAAGTTTAGTCACCCCCCACTTCCTCAGATTGTTTTCTGAAAATTTAAAAAGAAAACGCTGTTGCTATGCACTTTTCTTGTTTTCTCTTCCTAAATGGGCTCTCCTGGAAACTTGAGTCTCAGAAAACAAAAAAGGAAGAAAACTACAAACAGATCCCAGAGACCCTGAGGTGGGTAATGGGGCTATTTTGGCTACAGGGAGAGATAAATAATGCAAAGAGGAACTTCTCGACTCTTCTTTGTCAAAGAGAAGCACCCTCAGACGGAAGAGAGGAAAGCAAGCCTTGATGCGAGGGAACGAAAGCCTGGAAAGGAAATAGAAGAACACGCCTTGTCTGTCCAGAGGAGAACAACTCAAGTGTCCCGGCTGAATTGCAGCCCGAGGCACAGAAGATCACAGACGAGGTCCCTCTGAGGCTGTGAGACGGAGGAATCCCTAGGAAGGGGTTAGAATGCAGGAGGAGGCACAGTGTTTTCGAAAGATGGGGTCTATCAATTCCAAGGAAGAGCCTCAGGTTTAGTTCCTAAAACGTTACAGTTTGTGAGATCATAGGAGAGTAAGCAGTAACCAGTTGGACCAGCCTGGGTTCACCACGAACTAGATCTTTGCTGAAAGGGTACTTCTGTTGATGTGTGCTCTCCTGATCTCTCTAGAAAATAGCCCTGCCCATCTCACCCACCCCTCCCCATTCCCATCCCCAGCTTTATGTTTCTCTGTAACACTCAATGTCATTAACGCATATGGTGCCAAACAGAGGGTGCCAAAAAAGGTATACACGTTTTAAGACAGGAAAACTATATTAAAATGATAATACTCAATATATACCGATAACAAAAGGTGAACACAAATCATGTCTGACTTCTGCAATGACAAGAGGTGCTCACAGTGGTGACCATCAGCGTCCAGATGCTTCTGATGTCAGTGCTTGAGCAATGTTTACCAAAATGTCCACTTGTGTACATTTTTTTGGCATCCACAGTATATTTACTTATTTCTTTTCCTCTCTTCCCGCTGGACGGTAAGCTTCCTATGTCTAGGACTTTGCCTGGCACCTCAACAAATGCCTCTTGAATAAGATTTCTCCCTCATTTCACATTCACCCAGTATGGCCAGGTCCTCAAGGCAGACCTGTCCCCACCTCTCCACTCACTCACAGAGACCCTGGAACAGAGAGTCAGGAGGCAGCCCTGCACCCTGAGTGCTTAGGTCTCAACCTTTTAAGGCACATAGCCCTGCCCACTAGGAAATACGACCCAGTGGACTCTGAATACTCAGACTGACAATTCCTCATCCCACAGGGGGGCACAAGGAGGGGGCAGAGGAGAGCAAGCAGCTCAGCGGAAGGTCCTCCTTCCTCTGGGAAGAAACAGCAGTGTGGGGGGGAAGGGGCAGCAGTGGCCCCTTTGCACACTCATGACTCACCTTGTCTACTGGGATGAGAAGACAGGGAGAAGTCATAGCCGGTGAGTTCTGACTCAGCCCTGTGCTCCCTCGATACCTCGCTGTCCCTGAACGTGGTGGTAATGTTGGTGAAAAGGGTACAAGACACGTGAAGGACTCCTGCTGCCTCAAGCCAGCCAAAGCATCGCGAGCTATTCCAGCTTGGATGATTGGCCTAGTGACTCAGTTATCTGTGGCCGAATTAACTGACTTGCCGATGAACCAGCAGAAAACAAATAATAATGAGGAAAATAATGGGGGAGGGGTATATGTGAAAAAAGTCAAAGTGATTACCAATCAGTGATAACATCCTTCTTTCAGAAGATGCCAACTATTTGGAACTACCTAGTTCCCTTTAGGTCCACACTGTGTCCTTGGCAACATGAAAACATTTCCCTAGCAACAGTCTGTTCAGGCAGCACGTGGCTGAAAGTGCCACGGTGAACACACCGATGAAAATACCTTTGTGACTGACTGGCTGTGACATGTGTGGACTGAGGTCTGACACCTTGAACAAAATGAGGTCACTTGGCAGAGAGGTGGGGAATAGCACGGTCTGGGAGGGGCTGGTCACAAAATCAAGACCCCCAAGCTGCTGGGCTTTGTCACCTCCACCCATGCAGGCTGCCAGACTGTTTAGAAAGCAAAAATCTCAGCCTGCTCAGTGACAAACCATGTTAGTGTAGGCTTTGTTCTCTAGTCACACAAAAAAGATAGCTTCGATGGAAACAAACAATGTAACAGACTGCAGAATGAATGGTAAATGTGTTTCTACAAGTTGGATGTGATTGTAACACAATCAGCTGACAACTAAAATGTGTCATTTGGCATGTTTTTATTATTAGCAGTTAGCAGCCATTTGGGGTTCTCCGTGACCTCTTTCCCCCTCCATCATCCCAGTATATTCATTCCAAATAGACGTATATGCCAGCCAGTGGGGCAGAGATATAACAGCGAGCAAACACGTCTGGTACCTGGCTCACGGTGTTGACAGGCAAGAGCTGACTATAGATGCCGCAGGCTGAGTGACCAGGTGTGACCACCTCTCTACTCTTCCTCAAGTATGTTCAGAATGAAGGGATATGGTAGAGCTTGTTTAGGAGGTGGAGTAGATGGACATGAAGAGGCAGTTTGGAAAAAAATAGGAATCTTATTTCAGCCGAGAAGCTTCTTAACGGAAGAGGTGCTATTGGGTGGAATGTGGTCATTGTGACTGCTGACCCGTCATGGGGAAGAACGGTCCTGGGAATGCTGCCTCTCTGTGCTCTGACGTCTGTCCCCTGAAGGAAAAGGGCAGAGCAGACCGGGTTTGGGTTAGTGCCCAGTTCACCCGGTTTCCAGAGGTTGGGCACTAACCCAAACCCAGGGCTGGTTTTCTACACGTGGAAATTCTGTAGCATGATAAAAATTAAAACAAGAGTTAGATTAAATCACACAGAAACTAGTATCAGTCAAATTAGAGTTCACGTAAATCAGCAGGAAACTGTCAGCATCAGAATTCACAGCTGAGGGGCCCCTTTGTCGTTGCCCCAGAGAAAGACGGAGGGACAAGCTGAGAAGCCAGTAGATATGTGGGCTATTGGTCCCCAAGGGAGCTCCAAACATGGAGTAAGTTCCCCCAGGAAAGGGAGAGGGTGATGAATCCAGGCCATGACTGCAAGCATCCAGGTCAGAGCTGGGTCCGCTCGGGGGGCTGGGCAGCATGAGTGGGAGGAGGGGGCAGGCAGACGGGTTGATGAAGAGCATCTGGAAGATCCAGCCTGGGCCAGTCAAGATGAAGGTGCGATGGACAGTCCACTCCTAAGAAATGGCGACTGACAAGAGTGGGGTCAGCAAATCAGCCCCAGCCAGCCCGCTGGGGAACAGGCCAGGCTCCTTGCCAGATGCCGGAGACACAGCATCTGAGACCCCGACAGAAGGGAATGTGCTTGCCACACTGAGAAAGTGGGTTGGAGAAACTCTCATCTGGTCTTGACGCCAAATTAGGAAGATGGACGCTCCTCCAGATGTCTCAGCTCGCGAGCATATGGCAAGGGAAATGCTCTCCTACCAAGGCAAGGACGATCCTTTCCTGAGTGCCAGCATTGTGCTGGGCATTGAGGACAGAGAGGGAATTGAATGGTCATTGCCCACGGCCTCTTGCAACTTGCAGTCTTGTAAGGGATAGTAAACAAGCAAATAAACACATGGATAATACCAGACTGTGTTAAGTACTGTGAAGGAAACACAACAGGATTTACAGTGAAGAACAACAGGGTGACAAAACCTTAAAGATGATCAGAGAAGGCTCTTTGAGGGGGATGAGGTTTAAGCTGAGACCGAAGGCATGACGAGGACCCACTTACGCCTCCTTTAGGGGAGACTGCAGCTGAGATGGAGCTTAATTTCAGCAGCAAGCTCGGGCAGGTGTTTCTGTTTCTCTTCAGTCTAGCTCTTTATTGAATTTTTCTGTTTATCCTGTTTTTATTAAGTGTCATCTCAGGTCTACTGTAATAATTTGACAAATTTGCTTTCTAGAGAAAGAACATGCTTACCGAAACTTGTGATAAATACTCTGAGTCCCAACAGACGGACTGGAAGGGAGACCCTGCTAAATGTGGCTCCACAGCCACCTTTGACTGTGACCGGAAGCCAGGCCCAGTGCCCACAGGACAGAGTCCCTGGGAATATGCTTGCTTATCCAAGACATGCCAGAGATACGGGCACTCAGCTATCCCATTCAGCTCTCCTACCTACTGGGATAGTCGGTTCTACTGTACGCAGTTGGCTGAGCTCAAGTTGGGAGAGGAGGGTGGGTCTCAAGGTGCAGGTTTCAAGGAGAAAGCGCCTAACTCCTGTTGTTCCCTTGGATGGTGGTAGCAGAGTCAGAGAAATGAGACAATTATGAATGGGGCTACGAGGGGCCCATGCCATCATATTCATCCTGTACCCCCACCTCCACAAGAGTTCCACTTACACCGTCTCCTTGGCCCATTGCGGTCGGGTCTGCAGAAAGGTCAAGGCTCTGGGTAGAGATGTGCCAAACCTCTGGAATTTCAGGCCATGGATTTATAGTCACATCTTGTGAGGCATGTGTGATGGGGAAGGACCACAAACGCTGTAAGGCACGGTTTGTCACTGACTTTCTCTGTGACCCTGGGCAATTTCTTTGCTTTTCTTGGCCTCCATTTCCTCGTCTGTGAAATAAGAGTTTGGCCTACATGGCTTCCAGTTCTGACACTTAGGATGTATATTCCACAAGGTCAAGAGACTTAGGAAGTTAAGAAATACAGCTAATGAGTAAAAGTTAAGTAGCCAGTAGACATGGCTGTGATCGTTCAAAATAGAAGGCTATGTACCTGCAGGCCTGCAGAGAGGAGATGCACGCCTGTCGCCAAGTTCCAGAAGCTTGAACCAGGAGGCCCTGTGGGTAGCCAGCCTCTGAGAAGGTCCCACGGGGGTCCTTGCCTCCTGGTGTTCATGCCCTTATGTATTGCTTTCCCACATTATATCAGGGTTGCCCTGTGTGACCAATAAAATACGGTGAGTCCTGGTAGCCCGTGACTCCTAATGTTACGTCATAAAAGACATTGCCGCTGCCACCTGGCTTTCTTGGATCATTCATTCTTGGGAAGCCATGCCATGAGTACACTTGAGTCTATGGAGGGACCATGTGATGAGTAACTGAGGTGTCCTGACAGCAGCCAGCCCACTTGCTGGCCACATGAGGGCGCCATCTTGGAGGTGGCTCTTCCAGCTTCAGTCAAGCTTTCAGATGACGGCAGCCCAGACTGACATCCCGCTACAACTCATGCAAGACCCTGAGCCAGAATCATCCAACTCAGTTTCCTCTGAATCTCTGACTTATAGAAACTGTGTGAGATGATATTTCTTGTTATTTTCAGTTGCCAAGTTTGGGAATAATTCGTTACCGGGCAGTAAATAATGAATACACCATCCCTTATACACCAAAGGAGGTGGCTCAAAGGTGGTGCTTCCCAAATTTTGTTTGCTGGAGCTCTGGTCCCAGGAGATGCTCACCAGCCCAAAGAACTTAAGAATCCCTGGAGTACACAAACCTGTTTTTGTTTATCCCAGAGTTCTTCAAACTCACACGTCTATGGACACCCTTTTGTGCCTAACATTTCCAGGAATTCATGCCCCATAAAATGTGCTTTGGCAACGACTGTTCTAGGACAAATGGAAGGTTTGATTTCTACTAATGTACTGAAATCTTGCCTACTTGTTACCCCTCAGGTCTGTTTGGGTTCAAACTACATCTACATTCATCCATTCATCCTCCAAGGTAGCCATCCATGTATTCAACAACTTCACCTCTGCTGGAACCCATGCCGGGTACCAGAGTACAGATATAAATCATATGCTCCCCGTCTTTAAGGCTCACCGTCTCACGGGGTTCAGCAGAGTGATCAGAGCACAGGCGTGGGTGTCAGAATGCCTGATTCTGAAGCCCAGCTCTGGCCCTTACAAGGTGACCGTGGACGAGTCTCTTCGTCTCTCCAATTCAGTTTCCTCATCTGCAAGTTGAAACTAACAATGATTGTATCTATCCCATAGGGAAGATTTTAGAATTCAGTGAAGTCATATCGATAAAGCACCAATTATGTGCCTGGCACATAGTAAGTGTTGAATAAATGTGAGCTGTTCTCATGTTTGTGATCCATTCTGCAGAGTTCAGCTCAGGTGCTGTTCCCTCCAGGAAGTGTTCTCTCACAGCAGTACCCCCAAGCTGACTATGGTGCCCCTGGTCTTTCCTTCCTTGAGAATATCCTGATCTTACCTCCATCACGCAGCGCTTTCCTACTGCATGACTGGGGACAGGAAGGGGCCTGCTGTGACCAAAGCAGAGAGTGGGAATATGAGAGAATGAGGTGGAAGAGGTAGGTTTGGGGATTTTTTTTTCTAGGCTGAACTTCTGTGTTGTGGGAAGCTGAGAGAGTTTCACGGCAGGGTGTGGTCAGCCAGCCTGGGGCCTGGCTCACCTTCCATCAGAACGATGTCCCATCAGGCCGTCTCTACCAGCACAGGAGCAGAACACTGCTCTGAGCCCTGTGTTGGGAGCCAGTGGTTTTATGTGTCAGGGGTTGACCTCATTGCTCTAGGTCACTGCCATTTTGTTCAGACACATCTGGCAGACAGGTAACACCCCCACTTTGTTCACCTGGGCAGACACAGCAGAAGATTTGAGTGATGATGTGGAGTCCGCTTAGGTCCCCCAGGCCTGCATCCCTGGGGTGGAGGGAGCTCTGGGCTAAACAGTGGCTGTAGGAGTTTCTTGTCTTATTACAGATGCATTGCTCACTCAGAGGGGTTTTGCAGAGAACAGCTGGCAAATTTACTTCAGTATCTGCCTCCCCTGGCCCTTGCCTTTACTCACGTCTTCCTTGCCCCCAATTCCAAATGGATGGGTGCCTTTCCATCGAGACAGCCTTGAAAGAGCCTCTGCGATGACTCTAAAGCCTTCCCAGCTCTCCAGAGGCAGTTTCCAACCAGCCAGCCTGGCTCAGGGACTCCATCACCTCCCTCCTAGCCCACCCAGAGCAGGACAAGTGGCCACGTGACAGCAGCTCCTGAGGGGTCCAGGCGACACCTGGTGCCCCCACCTCTGCTCTCGTTCCTTCTCACGCACAATTCCAGAGGCGGAATTCTTGACAATCTCTTTTTCTTCTTCAATCTGTGAAATCAGGCACCAGAGGGCAAACGGGGGCTCCGGGTCTCCAATTATCTCTCTCCCCCTGCCTCTCAGGGAGCCTCACACGCTCCCACTCGGTTCCAAGCAGCCAACAGCCTCTCGGAACCTGTTGAAATCTATTACCGACCTTTGGTCCCATCACCACAAAGGAGCTTTCTGCAGCACGAAGATGGATTAAACAGAAATGAATTGACCGACAGAGGCTTTACCACCCTCTCCAGTTTTGCCTCCCTTTCCCCCCTTCTCTCCCTCTGTCTCACTTTTATTTTTTCATAGAATGCCAGCTGGGCAGAGCTGATATAAGGCAATGTGGCCCGAATAGACTGAGGTCACAAACACCTGAACGAAATTCACTTTGTTCATTTTGCAAACTAGGACGCTGGCGGTGCGACGGCACGGGGGCCGGTTAGTGCTAAATGCATCGCGTCTGGCAAAAAAGAAAATAAAACAAAATGAAAAGCCCATAAAGTTGAACCGTTAAATATTTAGGGCTCGTGATAAACAGGATGTCATAATATTTGTTGAATTGCATTTGCTAGTCGATGCATCTTTTCCACTTAAGGCCCCAGTTTTTGGAGGTAGATGGAGAAAACTAGAAGAATTGGGTTGCATCAAAAAATGAAACGTGGGCTTTAATTTAACCTCAAAAGACAAATCTCGCCGTCTGCCTGCCCTGGGCTGCATGGCTGTTAGTGCTCTTGAACGGGGGTCTTTGCCTCCCTTGGAGCCTGTCTCTTCGTGCTCACACACAGCTCCATGTGTAATTAAGCAGATGCTCTTTGACATTCAACTTAAATTATCAAATGTCAGGACATGACACTTTATTTGTGTATGTTTTCCTTGCTTAGCAATTCAGGCAGTAGCTGGGGAAGGGAGATGTGTCTGTTGAGCTCCAGGAAGGAACTTCTTGTAGCCTGAAATTCTACTCTTAGATTCACTTCTGTGGCTTACTACCTTTTGTCATGCAAATTCCCCAGGAGAACCCATGCAGACTCAGTTACTTACTTGATCAGAGGGTAGGTTAATGAGATCTTTTCTCAAGAGCAAAAAATGAGAGTGAATATAAGAAATTGGAGAGTCTGAGATGTGGGGAGCCCCTTGCTCTGGCCTGGGAGACAGTAGTAGATTCCTTCTCAGTAGGCCTGGGAGATCCTGCTAAAAAAATGAGGTGGGGCTGGGGGAAGAAAAAAGGGAGAGAGAGAGAAGAAAAAAAGGGAGGAGCCTCAAGGGTGTACATTGTGTATAAATTACCGAGTTCACCTGAAGTGTATACCACCAGCACCCTACCCCGTTCTGTGGTGCAAACCATCTAGTCAGGAAGTTTGCACTGCTAGGGGGTGCTTGCCTTTTCGTCAGGAGCCCAAAGGGTCAGGCAAAGGGCAAAGTTCGGTCTTCTTAAAGTAGAAGTAGGAATGCTTGGGGCCAGCCCCAGGAATCACTGTGATCTCAGGGGTCAGCAAGAAGTGGTTTTCAGGATCTCTGTGCAATGACTACCCAAATCATCGTGCAGTGATCTTGGGTGTCAGTGAGCAATGACCTTGAAAATTAGGGAGAAGTTGGGCTAAAGCATCAATCTTTAGTGACCTTGAGAACCAGCAGGCAGTGACCTTGGAAATCAGCGACTAGAGCTCTGGTACATCAGTAGTGGGGACTCCCAGTAGAGGGCACTCAGAGAGGCCTGGAGACAACAGGGCAAGCCCTGGGTGCCCACGTGGGGCCAGCTGATGCGGGCTGGACCAGGGGCGATGCTTCAGCTTCCTTGGCCAGGCTCTCACCACACCAGCACTGATCATCCTTCCCTCCCCTGGGCTGCTAGGGCCCAACTAGCCTTTTGCTGAGCTGCTTCGGGCTCTGGAGAAGTCCAGGCACCTGAGCTGAGCCGTCCTCCTCTGTTGCCAGGCTCTTGTGACAGGCTTGACCTATGGCAGTGTCCACACTGTCTGCAACGGCATCAGAGCCCAAGCCTCTGGGAGGCCACTGCACAGGGCCAGGTTGGAGCCAAGCTCACAATTTCAGCAGGCTTGTTTGTTTCCATACAACATTTGGGACTTACTGCCACCATCTGGACTTACTCCCCATCAAAGCCCACTCTCTTATTAGCTGCCCACGCTGTTACTGACGTCAGCCAGGTAGCCTGGCCAGACTCTGGGGAGCTTGCAGGCCAATGGCTCACAGGGCATGAACTGGCTCCCTGGGGCAGTGTGTCCGGGCCCCTGGGGTGGGCAGGGCTGAGGCAGAGGGTACATGGGCAGGGAGGGAAGTGGTTGTGCTGTGTGTGTGTTTCTGTGAATGCGCAGGAGTGTGAGTCCAAATTTGCCTCTGTGTGCTTGTGTATGTTTGTGTATCTGAGTGTCATGTGCCTTTGGGTGGGAAGGTGTGTATCAGCATAGTAAATGGTGAGAGCACTAGCTATGGCCTGCTGGAGCCTCGATTTTATTATCTGAAAAAACGGGAGACTGCTACTGCCCAGCATGTAGGATCGTCAGGAGTCAGCTTAGATGATGGGTATCAGTCACTTGGAAATAATGCCTGACACATAGTAAGCACTCAATACATATGATATTATCCTATTGTCCTGAGAGTGTGGGCTTGTGTGTGCGGGTCTGCACGTGGGTACCTCTTTGTGTATTGATGGTATGTTTGCCTCTGGCTGTCTGTGTGTGTCTGGGGAGTAAGTCTGTGTGGATGCTCATATCTGTGTGTTGGCATGCTGTGCCCCATGTGAGTAGTTGTGTGCACATGTGCTAGAAAACCAGGCACCTGCTAAATATTTGTTTTGCTGGGCCCTGGGGGGCACCGTTGGCAGGGCTGCCGGTGCTGTTTGCAGTGTTTTTGACAGCTCCAGCACGGCCTCCAGAAGTGTGAACTTTCTCAGGGTAAACAGTTAATGATACTGTGATGCCAGCGCTGACCCCCTCACAGCGCCTCTTTGCAGGCTGGGAGTCATTAGGAGGCTTCTGGCTGGTGCCTCCCTCCTGCTCCCCCAGCGTGGCACTGAGAGACAGAGAGTAGCTGATGGGACAGTGGAGCTCGCACCCAACCCACACCCCTGCCACCTCACACTTCCTGCAGCTGGCAGGCCAGCTGTGGAGGAGAAAAACAACTTCTCTTGGCCAATCTTTACACATGCCTTCAGCCATCAGCACCTTGGAGAGCTCCTGAAGCCCAGCGTGGACTTGGGGGCGGGGGGCGGTGTTTGTGGGAGTGGGAGCAGCGTCAGCCCTGCTTTCAGGGCAGGTGCAGCCAGGACTGCAGTTGTGAGACTCCAGCCAGTGCAGGTCTCTGGATCAAGGGAAGCCCTAGTAGGGATGTGATTACCTAGTTAATTTATGCAAAAGCTCACTCTTGCCTGAATTGGGTCATAGCCTCTGAAGGCGCCTGAAACCCTGGCACAAAACCTGTTTCATTGATGAGAAAAGTAGCCCTTGATCCTCTGCCCCAGCAGCACCCTCCCTGCCCCTCACCTCTAGCACTGTGTCAGGAATGTGCCCATCCTGCCTGTGCCCCATGCCCCCGACCGTACACAGCCATGACGGGGCTTCGCCTTTCCTTTCAGCTGTGTTAAGTGTGTGGGACCTCTGAGTGTGTCGGACCTCTGAGTGTGTCTGTGTCTGTGTGCAGGCTTGCTTATATGTGTGGATCCCTGGAGGCAGATGTGTGCCTGTGGGGTCAGCCAGTGAATGTGTGTGTACATGCATGTACATGCATGTGCGTGTCACCACCTGCATAGACACGTGAGTGCCCTTTTGTGCGTGTGTCAGAACAGGGGTTTCCCAAAAGCCACACAAGGGTAGGGGTGTCTGGATACACCCCAGATGGGGCTCAGCTCCCCACTAGGTTATCTGCAGAGGGTAAGGACAAGATAAACACTGGGATTTACCCTAGAAGTCTGTGATGTGAAAGAAGCAAGAGTTCAGAGAGAGTGTTGAAGAGTGTTTTATTCTCCTCCCAGTTTACAGGTGAGAAAACTGAGTTCCCGTCAGGAACTTGGCTTGTGTGAAGTTTGCAGAGGCAGAGCTGGAGCCACAATCTGTGATCCTGCTTTCTCTTCAGTATTCCCCTCACCACCTCCTTGCGAGTGGCCCACTGCTTCTGCCTTGAGCCCTCTATGCTGATTTCAGCAAATCAGGGGTCAAAGACTCCAGATTCCTAGGGTCTCTAGCCAGGCTAGAGGAAGCCCCCTGGGGCCTCTCTTCCCTGTCCTGCCTCTGTGCCAATCAGTGGAGGTCCCTTTAACAGATGGATCAGGCCTCCCACTCCCAACCCCCTGCCGCTGCCGCTGAAGAGAGAAAACCTTTCCAGACAGCCCCTGTCTGTGTTTCATTACAAAGACGCAGCCATATTCCATTAATTCCTCATTTGCTGTGGGCAAAGCGCTGATATGTACATTTTTACCTGGGGTGGTTTTAATCAGTTAATTTAACCAGAAACATTATTAATGTATTTCTTTGCCACTCGACTGCCCATCTGTTGAACAACTTACCTGTTGGAGAGCAATGTCACCTCCTGTGACTTGGAGCCCTCGGCTGCCCAAGAACAAGATGAGGTTCTGCATATTTAAGAGCTTTGCAGACCAAGGGTGAGGGCTGGGGGTGCCGCTCGCTGCCCCGTGCAGACTCCCAGGCTGCAGCTGGCAGCACGGCTTCCCTTTACCCCAGGCTGTAGGCAAATGCCACCTCCTCCCTTTGATCATCACTTTGGTGGCAGGTTCTGGGTCGCAGAAGAGGATGCCTGCTCATGGCTGAGGAGTGGAAGGGGCCCTGTGAGCAGGGGTTTGCCTCTGGCGACAGATCTGAGCTCTGAGTGCAGCCTCGCTGCTTCCTGGGCAAGCAGCCCCACCTCGCGAGCCTCAGTTTCCTCATCCATCTCTTGCATCTGTCGGAAGGATTCAGTGAGAAAGTCCATGTGAACTCCAGGCCTGGGGCCACGCTAGAGTGGATACTCCATATAAGGAGATTTCCTTCCTCGAGGTTAAATGAGTTCATGGCCCCACATCATGGATGATCCCAAGGACGCCGAAAGTCTGCATTACCCTTGGGGAGTCAGGAGTGACAGTCAGTGTAACCACCAGTCTGGGAGGGGAGGGGCAGCAGCCAATCAGAGTCCCCTGTGGTTGGGTCATAGGAAGTTCAGAGAGGGGGATCCCCAGGGAGGGGTTGAAATAGTTGAGACAGAAGCAGAACTTTCATCAGAGGTTTGGAGATGCTGCTTGGCTGAGCGGGGTGGGGACTGCCACCCATTGCACAGACCTGACCTCCCCTAAACCTTGGCTCTCCTGGGCTTCTCAGCTTCCTCCTCTTTCCACCTCCTTCCTCAGAAACCAGGAATCAGCCAGAGCTCGGGGTGCCCTGTCCCACTTCTGAACCTGCACTTCTGGGACTGACACAGCCAGCTCAGGTTTGTGTCCTGTGCTCCCGGCTTTCTGATATCCTGGGGTGACTGTAGGGTGGCAAAGTCATGTGCCCCCTCCTAGTGACACAGTGAGGCCTGGGTCAGAGTGCACACCCACTGCCTGACCAACCAGCTCTCACCTACCCTCAGCAGGTGCTGTGGTCACAGGGGCCTCGCCCTCTAAGGGCTGGGTGAGCAGTATGAAAATGCCTCTCTGAGGCAATGCCTCTACCTCAGGCTCCAAGTGTCCCTGTCTGAAAGGACATCAAGGCATCACTCGTAGAGGAAAGAGAGGGCAGATGTGAGGGAGGGGCTGGAGCAATGGGAGGGAGGCTAGGGCAGATAGGACCCCACCCTCAGGACACAGCAGGGCCAGATCCTCAGTGGGAACTCTCCCTCTTGCCTTGGTCTGCTTTGATTTCATAAATTCTGTAACACCACTGACTATAAGATACATAATGGTGTGTACTTCCCTAAGGAAAAAAATGCCACAAATTAAACTATGACGCTGTGCTTTCTTATCGTCTATTGCAAAACCCATCTCCATTTCAAGGATGTTAAAATGTGTGTGTGTGTGTTGGGAAGATGATTTGGAATCAGTGAAATATGGTAATGAAAACAACACTAGCTGCTGTTTCTCAGAGTTCTCTGTGCACCAGGCTCTCTGCTGAGGGTTATATGTGCCACATTTCATTCAATCCTTGCAAAACCCTGTAAATCAAGTTCAGAGAGGTTAAGCAGTGTTACAAGGTCACACAGAAAATTGTAACACTACTTAAATAGCATTTGACTCTGTCTATGTACCAGCAAGATCACCCCCCACATGTGTAGTTAAGGACTTTGAGACCCACGGAGCATGACAGGCTTGCCAGAGGTCATGCAGCCTGAGGGGGCAGAGGAGCGAGGATGGCTGACCACTTCACCATCCTGTTATCAGCCAGCAGGGCAGAGCTGAGCCTCAAACCCTGCTGTGCTCCTAACCACTAGGTATTATTGTTTCTTTTCAAGAGCAAAGGGCGCCAGAGGGGGCAGTTCTGCATTGCTGTCTGCCCACAGGACTCAACCTCTCTCTGGCCCTCCCAGGTGGGTCCTGCAGAGGCTGCTCCCTCTCTGCCCCCCACCTCTGGCTGGGCATGGGTTTTCTGTACTGGCTGGCTGACAGACAGTGAGTCTCACCTTTCCGGCTTCCTTCAGAATTCTAACAGCCAGTAGACTGAGTGGGAGCAGCAGGCAGGCAGAGACAAGGCAGAAATGGAGAAAAGAGCGAGAGCTGCCTCTGAAAGCTCACAAATTGGTCCCATAGAGAAATGGAGCCTCTTTTTTGCCCGTCAGCTCACTCCCCCAACCATTACCAGGCAAACAGCGTAAGGGCCTTGGCTGGAGCAAAACCCAGGCTGCATGTGGGAAATGGCACTGGGGCAGTCATGGCTCCTCTTAAAGGAGCCCAGAGACGCCAGGGACAGGTCTCAGCTCAACCTCCTCAAAGGAGAACTGAGCTGAGTATGGAGCTGATGCATGGGGGAGACTTGACCCCAGGTAACTTCAGGTGGGTATGAGCAGTCAGGACCCACCTGATTCAGGGAGAAGGGGCAGGTGCTGGATAGATAGACACAGGAAGCTGGGGGACCTGCAATCTATCCCCACAGCAGATGGGGATCAGGCATGGACAAAAGGTGAGGCTGGCCCAGGAATTATAAATTCAGGGGCAGACCTTACTCTGAACTTCAGGCAGAGAGCCTCAGAAAGGGAGACTCAGAGGCCACAGAGCTCATGCACTCTGCTGGCACTGGGCTGAGGGTTTTATGTACAGAATTTCTTCTAACCTGCCAAACAGCACTGGGAGGCGAAACCCCCATTTCACAGATGTGAAAACTGACACACAGAGAGGGTGAGTAACAGTTGGTTAGTAGCTAAGCTGGGACGTGAGGCGCACCAAAGCAGTCTGACTTCAGGCCATTATGCCCTGGTCCCTCTAGGGAAACTGAGGCATTAGACAAGTGAGCCAGGCAGGACAAGATGAGCTCCCAGAGCCAGGGCACACAATCAGCACAGACGAGCTTCAGGAACTAGTTCGCTGCAGCTCCCTAATTCCCTCCCAGCCTTGCTCGGCTGTGGTCCTAGGCCCATGGCAGGGCTGAGCGGGGGGTGGGACATAGGCCTTGCTCTTGAGAACTAGGAGCCAAGCTACATCCAGCAGAAGCAAGCCCGCGTGCTTCTGTTGACGGCCAGTATGGCGCTGGCTGTTGGGGTAGGAGGAGCGTTGTATCCTGCTCTCTGCACCGTGTGCCTCTCCTCATGAGGATGCTCGACGGCAGCGGCAGGGCCTGGGAGGCCCTGGGAGGCCCTGGGCACTGTGCATTCCCACAACTCTCTCCGGTTCTCCATGGCTGAGCTCACTGGCAGACCCAGCACTTACTGGGAGATGCTGTGGAGACGTAATCCCAATGTGTCAGCTGTGAGCAGAGCAATGGAGAAAGGAGCAGCAGTTTCTCAAGGCAGCACATCTTTTTGAGTCAGGGACTGAGAAAAACTGATGCCCAGGAGGAGATGGTGTAGTAGGTGGCGGGGTGGGGGTGGGGGGACAGGGAGGAAGCGCATAACCATACCTGACCCCTGCCTGATTGTTGAAATCACCAGGCTCTTTCATGCTCCACTCCTACTGGTCCTCTGCTCATTTAGCACATTTACGCCTCTGCTCAATCAGCTTCTACTCACTTCAAATCCCAGCTTAAATATCACCTCCTCTAAGAAGCCTTCTGGGATTTCTCCTGGCCATTTTCATTTCCTAAAAAACTTAGCATTTATCACAACAGAGCAGTCATCACCCTATTTTTAATTACTTCTTTATTTGACTCTCCCTCTTCAGACTGTGAGCAACCCGAGGAGATGACGGACTCATCCATTTCATCCATTTTTCCACTCCCCTGCACTGAGAAGATACCAATAAATGTTTGTTGCATTGAACTTCCCTTGGGAGAGTCATAAAGAACAGTCCCCTCTAGGCACTCACTATCATCTCACCCTGTTTATTTCTTTCATAGCTTTTATAATAGGAAGGCTGGCAGCTGAAAGGCAGGGAGGGTGTGAGGCAGAGTGCCAGGCCCACTGAGTTGGTGCTTTGGGATTCACTGGGGCAAGTGCTTGGAGAGTGGACTGAGAAGAGGGAGGGGGAGGAGGGAGAGCATAAAAACGCTGGTGCCATGGTCCAGGGTGTGCGCTGGAGGGTCATGATGGAGATAGGAAAGGTAGGTCCCCGAGTCATTGGGCAGGGGGGCCCCAAATTCAGTCTTTGTTCAAATGAGGGAGATGGGGGCTAGAAATGACACCAAGATTTTCAGCCTGGACCCCTAAAGGGCATCAGTGCCCTTCCCTGAGATGGGAAGTCCAGGGAAAGAGTAGGTTTGGGGAGAAAATACTGCACAGGAAGTACTCACTTAACATTGTCAATGGATTCTTGGAACTGCGGTGAAATGACGTATAACAAAGCCAATTTTACCCTAGGCTAATCGATATAAAGAGGACTTAAGTTCATACGGCATCTCATTGTTATAACGAAATGCCGTTGGATGAAATGGAGCTACTTGAGGACCTGTTATATCTGAGTTCAGAAATGTCGTGTTGGAGCAACTGGGGAGGACTTGAAGGCATATCACAGGACAGAGATCCTTCCTCAGACCAACGCCTGTTCCGCCACAGCCTGGAGACTGTCAGCCTCTCATCAAAGGCAGCGTGCATTTGGGGGTGATGCTGAACACCCTTCTCCTGGGAGAGGATGACAGGCAGCCCACCCAGGCACGAACGGGGCCCATTCTGGAAGGGCACTTACTTGATCTGTCCTTCTGGAAAACAAGATTTCACTTGTTGATTCTCATGGACTAATTCTTTCTACTTGGAAATACCCGAAGGGTTTTGTTGTTGTTGTTGCTGCTGTTGTTAATTAGAACCTTTTAAAGCAATGAAAGAATGGGTTGGAAACGACTGAACCCATACGGTAGAATGAGAACCACACACCATTTGCTAAATAGTTAAACATACATCTAACAACACGAATTTATGAATAACCTACAGATTCAAGGACTCTGGGTGCTGGTGGTAACTACCTGGTGAGATCCATTCCCAGACAAGGCTTAGGAAGGGGCTTCCATGTTGGTTCTGGGCTAGATGCTCCATTTCCTCACCCGTGTACTGTTTACAGGCCTTAGGCTCTTAATCACACCAAAACAGAGCAGGACTCCTGATCTGTAGAAGCTGTGTGATTTTGGACAAATCACTAACTTCTCTGAGCTTCCGTTTCCTCCTCTGAACGCAAAATGAGAAGCGTAGTATTAATAGAATCCGTCTTATGACTCCTGAATTGCTGTTGGTACCTCTGCTCATCCATACCAGATGGTTATACAGAAAATTCTGTCTTCGCATTTGTTCAAAGTTCAGGGTTTAGCGGACAGCATCTTTAAACCTATATTTAAAAAATTCAAGCTATTCTTTTTCTCCCTGGTTGCTGACGCTCCATGCAAATTTTGAGAGCGAAACTTTGCTCCAGTTCTGAGAATGCCCCTGCTGTGCTGCCCTTACAAACCACCGTGGGCTTACTGAGGGGCTGGGCTTACTGAGGGGCTGGGCTTACTGAGGGGCTGGGCTTACTGAGGGGCGGTGACTGGAGGGCATGAGGAGTCTTGCTGGCGTTTGGCCATTCATGTTCAGCTTTCTGGTCTGGATGCTCCTATAAGAAATTCCCCCCTGCGCTCACCTCACCGTGTAAAAGCCCCGAACTATCTTCTTGTTTGTTGTGGTGTCCCCTTCTGCCTTATGGTTAAAAGCCGCCAACCATGTGTTACCTTCCCTAGAGTTTTGTTGTTTAGCCATTTTATGCTTGCTTACATTTGTATGTTTCATACATATTGACATAGTTGAGAAATGCTTATTGAGTGCCTACTATGTGTCAAGTCCTGTTCTAGCACTGGAGAGAAAGTGATGGACAACATCTGTATGCTCAAAGAGCTTATATTCTCGTGGTGGTGGGGCGGGGGGCAGGGAGAAGCAGACTATAAACCAGATAACAAGCACATTTTCAACCTACATTAAGAACTTTGAGGAAACATTGTGTTACCCAGGTAGAGGGCTCCCCTACTGTTATGTGCTGTGTGCCCGGTGCCTGACACAGGGAGGTGTTTCCTGAGCGTTTGTTGAATGAAGGAAGGGCTGAGTGGATGAAAACTTCTATCAGCGGTGTCAGTGGGGAACAAGGTGACGGGAATTCCTTTGTATGAGCTGAGAGCTTGTGAAGATGCAAGGAGTCTCATGTGCTAATGATCATAATTAAGTCAGAATCTCTATTTCAACCCAATGCCTTGGGGAGAGAGGCACAAAGCGTTGGGCTGATGAATTGGCTCCCTTCCCTGCTGTGCCCTCCCCCAGGTGAGATGTGTACCCACACCTGCCCAGGTGCACGCATGCGCGCGCGCATGAATGAAAACCTAGCGGAGTAATCACACCTTTAAGCTGTGTTATAACAAGCAGTGTCCCAGAATCAATCCAGTAACAAACCAAACCTGTTGCACTGGACCCCCAGTGTTAAGTAGATCGGACACTGTCGCTGTCATACTTTCACTCTTGTCACCGGCGCTCATGGCTGGGGACCAGGGGTGTGGGGCGGACTGAGATGTGAAGGCTCCAGCTCAGCACTTCAAATAGCTCGCACCTCAGAAGGGAAAATACTTTTGCCCAAATCACTGTAATGCAGCGATTCCCGAAGCGTGTTTCCAGTGAGATGCTCTTCCGGAAAAGGTTCCCACGGTTATCAAGTAAGTTGGGGAAATGTTGCTTGCTCTGCCCCATCTCAGAATTTGCACGAGAGCGGAGTAAATGCCCGGAGAAGTCCTGCAGAAAAGAAACCTGCTCAGCCTTGTTTAACTTCTAGTTTCCCAAGTGTACGGAAGACGTTAGACCCCCTGCACACTGACTGCAATAGCAGGGACACAGCTGTCCCTCGAGCCAGACTGGAGGTGCCCATTCTCTGTTCTACCCAAGGCAGCACAGTGGATGGAGTCAGAACCTGGGTGGGATGAGAAGAGAAAGCGGAAGGACACGTCTCCCCAGGCAGGAGAGAGCAATCTGCTGTTAGCAGCTGAGGAACCCCAGCCTCCCACACTGCGTGTGGTCCAGGCTGCGTGGGGCTGCAGCGTGGGAACTTCCAGGTGAGCAGGGAGCTGTGGGAGGGACCAGAGGACGCCAAGGCGAAGCTGGGCTATACCGTCTATTTCCGGGAGGCCAGTGCAAAGTCATGAGCTAAGACCCCAGAGGAGGTCAGAATACGTCAGCAGAAAGTGGAAGCAGCTTTAGCCCCATTTATGTGCGGGTTTTCTCTGGAGGGGTGGGGAAAGCCTGCAGGGTGGGTGGAAAGAGGGTAGACGACTGTGGTAGGTTCTGGCTAATCGTGAACTGAGCTGGTATTTTCAGCAGCATAAAGTGCTGCCTTTGAGAGTTCCCACCGGGGAGAGGTGTGGCCAGGAGGCCCACCTGGGAGAGCTCATCCCAGAGTGGGAGGAGGCAGGGAGAGGCTGTGTTTGTTGTTGCAGCCTAATGAAAACAACATGTTTTTTGTCTACCAGGCCCCTTTCTGTCACTCCAGCAGTATTGTCAGAGAAGAAACAAAACAAAATAGAGAAGTGGAAGTTGATTCTATAATTAGTGCAGTTTCTTCACTGTTCATTCAGGATCTCCAGAGATCAATTAACTTGCTTTTAAGCTAAAAGGCATCTGAATAAGTGTTTAACCTGCATAGCAATTGATATTTAAAACAGATGAGGATGGGAGTAATAACGCAGAACGGGCTGCCTCTTTCTCCTCCACTAATTTCTCCGGCTTCTGCTCCCCGTGCCCTTTGCCTCTGCCCACGCCATATCTGGAGTGGCCTGAGATTGGGCCTCCTGGCATTCTCAGGGCAGGGCTGTGGGCAGATAGGCTAGCGCGTAGGGGCTGCCAGAGGCAGGGCTATCTGTGTTCCAGCTGCTGGCCCCACTGTGTAGCAGGTGCCCCAGGGTTTGGTGATGAGCCCCAATTAGGGCTGGTTCTTCCAGCCCGGGAGAACCAGGCCCTCTCCGTACAGGCACCCAAGCACGTCAGCAGACACACAGCACTCTGTCCGTCCTTGTGAGGGGCGGGGCCTACTGCGGGCGCCTCAGCGGTGGCTTCCTCATCTGGGCAGAGCCCAGCATTGCGGGACTTGGGTTTGAAACCTGCAGGATCTCCTGGCTGAGCAGCGTCATAGGAGATGGTCTGAAGGATATTTGTGTGTTTTCTGCTTTGTCACTTAGGTATCAAAGTCCTGAACTGGAATTAGCTTTTCAAAACAAGCAGTGTGTGTGTGTGTGTGTGTGTGTGTGTGTGTGTCCGTGTCCGTGTACATGCACGTGCACTTATATTTAACAAACATGTCTTCACATCCTCTCTGCTGATAGTGTGTCAGGCACTGGGGACAGGAAGGAGACGCCAGGACGGCGAAGGGGTGTCCCCACCCTCCAGATGACCATAGCCGAATGGGGGAGGGGGGCACCGATACATCACAACACATGTGAGGGTACATAGCAGGAGGAATTCGGAGCTTGGGGAAGGTGACTGAGTCCGGGACCCCCAAATGCAGGCCCTGCCACAAAGACTAGGGTGGGAGTGGTTTCCCTGGGAGGTGCCCCCAGGAAGCATGGGGATGCCCAGGAAAGGGAGGGAAGGGCAGGAAGGTGTGTGAGTAGGCGGTTACACTGTGGGTGGCCAGGCTCAGCCCTGCTGGTGCCCTTTGAGAAACTGCAGATGGTGCCCCGAAATTGTGCCTCTGAGGGAGGGACAAGGAAGCTGGGGTTCGTCCACCTGCCCCTGGCTCCTCGGCCCATAACCCCCTGGCTCCTGTGGTCTGTGTTATGTTGGTCACGCCTCCACCATTGCCGGAGCAGGCCCGGGGCAAGCAGGGGAAATGTGTGCTGGTGGCCTCTGGAGTGGGAAAGGGCATAAGGACAGTGTCTGCTGCAAGGCGCAGAAGGCAAATCGGGAAGCCAGGTTTGCAAAGAGGAAACAGAAGAAATAGTGCTCCCGGCAGAGGAAGAGCACATGCGAAGGGTCGGAAACATGGAGGGAAGGGTGAGAAGCTAGTGTGGGTGGAGGACATGCTGCCTGGAGGAGCTGAGGCTGGAGAGAGGTTGGGCTGGACCTAGAAGGGCCTGGAAGGCCAAGGTTAGGGCTGGCCTTTCTGCTGTGGGCATGTGTGGGAGCGTGGGCTGTGTGATGGCTCCGCCCAGCTAGGAGGTGGGATGGCCCCACCAGTGTCTGGCGATGCCAGATCTTCCGTCCTCCCGCCCCTCTGGCAAGGGCGCTCACTGCTCACTGGGGCCCTCTGCAGCACCCCCCTCCCAGCCCTTTCCCCAGCAGCTCTGCCTCCTGCTCCTCCGCCTGATGACAGCCCATCGGTCATCAGGGTCTCTGGGCAGCAAAGGAAGCCTCCAGCCATCCTCCCGACTCGGTCGATTCTGCAATATTTGACTTGTTGTACAGACAAGCTCCACATATCACCAGATCAATTAAAACAACTGCCACTAGGCCCTGGGACTCAATCAGGAGCCCCTCCCCTGGGACCCCACGAGAGTGCACATCCTCTCCTAAGATCTGCTCTTTCTCTGGATGCCCTCATCTCAGTTAAAGGCCCCCCCAGCTTCCCTGTCACCTCATAATAATGCTTTACTCTTATCGAGGGCTCACAATGTGCCTTGGTTGATTTATGCCATTTAAGCCTCAAAACAGCCCTATGTTGTAAGTGCTATTAATATCCCTGTCTTCAGATAATGAAACAGATGCGTAGGGCAGAGAAGGGACTTGCCCAAGGACATTCAGCCGGAGAGCCGTGGGGTCATTTCCAAGCCAGGCCATCTGGCTGCCGAGTCCATATACTGAACTGAACTTCCAGACTCTGGAGTCATCTCCCGATGCACCCTCTCCCAGACCCCACCTCCCTCCCTCATCTCATCTCTGCCCAGTCCTTGAAAAGCAAGCCCTGTAGCTCCTTTCCTGCCTGGCCCCTCCCTCCCCCAACTGGCCCTGTCTTAGCACAAGTTCTCATGCCCCTGATACACACCCAAGACCAGCCTCTCCCCCGCTGGCTGCCATACTCGCTGCACATGTTAGCTCTAAGCAGGTCAGATGCTGCTTCCTCCATGAAGACTTTTACCCCACACTCTCCTCTCTGAGTCTCCCCAGCTTTGTATGCCATTCTTATAAGGAGAGTTGTTATCCTTATAGTGTTTCTTCATGCCCCTCCTCTCATCTCTTCTTCAAGCAATGAGCTCCTGAAGGGCTGAGAGTATGTCTGGTCTCTCTTGACTCACCCACTGCCCAGCTTGGTGCCTCCTTCACAGTGGTAGCCAATAAACTGCTTGGGGAATGAATGAGAGAGAGAGAGAGAGAAGAGACACATATACTTGTCTCCCCTTCCTTGCCTATAACCTCAGAAAGCCCATCCCTGGACCTTTTCTGCTGGGCACTGCTCACCTTCTATAAACCATATACTATGTCCATCAGGGAAAGCCAGCCAATTTGTTCCCTTACTCCTCTTCCTGCTACGACAAGAGCACAGAGAGACCCAAAAAGCAAGTTCCAAGGCACGGAGAGGGCCCCTGAAAGGCTAGCTAAGGTGCAGCAGAGAGCAGAGCCTGGCTCTTAACCCGCAGGCTGCAGAGCCGCAGGGGTTCTGGCAGGGAGAAGAGAGAACCCTGATCAGAACAGCCAGGGAGGTGGCCCCAGGAAGAGGCTGTTGGCAACAGTCTCACTGGTCAGGATCTCAATTAGTCGACGACACCTTGGAAACTTCAGAAGAACAAAGCAGACTAGATAAAGAAAGTACACTCAGGACCCAGAGGACAGACTGTGCCTGGGCTTGGTGCTGGGCATGTGAATGTCTCCTGGGACTTGACTGCGAGGCAGACGGTGGCAGCGTGCTGCAGGCCCTGCCTGAGCCTCCCTTGCTCACTGAGCTCAGAGCTGGGCTGGCCAGGCTGCTTTTACAAGGGCCAAGTTCAAGAGCACAAAGTTGTTCAAGAGAAAGAAAAATCTCAACAGACTCCAGACCGGCCCTAGATGGTCTTGAGGTCATGGGCTTAAGCAAGGGACCCAGCCTTCAGCTCCATCTGCCCTGGGACCTGTGCCTTGGGGGACCTCTAGGGCCACTGCCCAGACAATGAGGGACAGGAAGGGAGCTGTCTCTAGGACCCTTGCCCTGAATGATGAGGCAAGGCAGAGCAGCAATGACAACCCTTCCTCCTGATTTTTGCGGTCACATTCAGCTTCACACAGGCCACCATAGCATGCTTACCTGGGAGGCAGGGAAATTCCACCATTTGGGCACATTTCCAGAGATGGAAGAAAAGCAATCTTAAACATATGGGCATTTATGCTTAGGGTATTCAGAATGTTTCTCAAAACATATGACAACAGAATGTTTCTCAAAACATAGTAGAAGGAGCAAGAAGGAAGTTGATTCCAGTTGGCACAGCCAATTCCATCCCTCCACCCCCCACTCCCGGCCCTGAATTCCACTGTCTGTAAGTAAGGTTAGGTCTGAGCAATTGTCCTTATGCTGTGGTGCTTGGCAGGGCCCTGGGGACTACAGAGCCTTTTCAGGAACGGTGGCATCAAGTCTCTAAGAGCCCAGATGATAGAAATGGGCTTGGGCAGTGGTGGGCTAATGAATGTGCTCTCCAGAAAAAAGTCCTAATTTGTAGCATCTGCTTATTTCTGTGGTGTAAATACTTTCACTGTGGCCTATTTCAAGCTGCCAAGAGTTTAATAACTGTTTTTCAAAATTTCCAAAAATTTAACTATTGGCTCTCGGAAGTTGGCTTTGGTTGTAGGAGAGAAGAGAATTTGCCATTTAGTAGTTTTAACAACATCCTTAACCCCCCCGGGCCTCAGTTATCTCTTATGTAGAATGGGGCAATAATAGCTTCTAATGTGGCTGTAGAGGTTCTTACGAGTATTAAATGAAGTGGGTAGAAAGCACTCAGCATCGTCTCTGACACGATGTGTTGTTCTTGTTGTTATTATCATTACTATTTGTTTAACCATTCGATTTCCACTCAAGATTTTGTTTGAAAAAATGTTCCAGCTGCACCTGTGCTCCACCCCCTGTTTACATCTTCTGGGATCCATCTCACACACACACACACACACACACACACACACACACACACACACACACACACACACACACACACACACACACACACACACACACACACTCCCTCAGACCCTCAGACCCCATCCCTGGTGTGTCTGCTCCATTTTATTAAAGCAGAAAGCAGTGACAATTATTTTCATAATGAACTGGCTCTTCAAATTAATGCCAATTACACTATGCAATCATGATTAAGTTTATGCATTAATCAATGGTGCCAACCTACTTATTAGCCTCTTTAAATAGCGATCATGAGGAATGGATGGGAAGAAAGAAAATGAAGAGGAGCCAGTGGAATGGGGGAGCGGCCTCTGAGGCGGGTAGGTTGCTCTCTCCAGAAGCCAAGACCCAAAGCAGCCTTTGTTCCGTGAAGCAGAGCTTGAATCAGAACACAGCCCTTCAGACCCTGAGCTTCTGAAGCCCCCTGCACAAAGGAAGAGGGGCAAGAGGACGCAAAAGGAAGAGGGTAGAAAAAAGAACCCTCAACGTTTATTAATTGACCAGGTTTAGTGCCCTCTTCTCTTCCTCCATAATCGTGAAAGGCTAAATGTGGTCGGTACTTCCTCCGAAGTAATGTCTCCCCCATCTGAGGTCAGGACCCCTAGATGCAGAGCCTGAGGCAGAGATTCGGATGCATGGGGTCGATAGAGGGGAAGAGTGCTCTTTAGGAAAAGCCAGTAGGGAGGGATCAAAGCTGGGGGGCAGGGCTGGAGGCAAAGATGTGTCCTTAGGAAAATCTGGCCTTTGCTTGATGCAGTGGGGGAGGGTGTTGGGGGTTCTGGAGCATACACCCACCACAGAGTTATCTCCACTCTTTGGAGCCCCAGTATCAGTCAGTCATTGGCTGCAGACTGCCCCCAGGGCACAGGTGATTGATGTAACCTTCTGGGCAACTGAGAACAATTCTCTAGAGAAAAGGGCAGCCTATGAATGGAACTAAGATTCAAACCCAGAACCCACTCTCTGAACCTCTGTGTTGTACCCAAATATTTGCTGCCTGGGTGTCCCAAGACTTTAACACTTTTGGGGTCACCTTGCCCTTACATGTTCAAGTAGAATGACTCCGATCCTTACGCTGCATTTGGGGGTGGTGGGCGTCTCTCTCACCTGTGAGAATGCTCCAGGGCTTTCCGTTTCTCCTAAGCACCTCTTGCTCCAACTTCCTTCTCTGCTGAATTTTTCATCTCCTGTCTCAATCCGCTTCCTGCACCTCTTGTCCTCTCTGCCCTGCTTCACCCTGGGCTGGGCACTGCCCACCGCCCGTCATTTTCGCCAAAGCACAAGTTGGTGTCAGTTTTCTGTGGCAGACTTTCCTAACCAATGGGCTCCTGTAAGAAAGGGAGGTGACCGCACAGTGCAAGCTAACTGGAAAGGGAGCATCGAGCATCACTGCTAACATGCTCCTTCCCGCCGTGAAAGGTTTCTTACCTGCCTTGCCTGCCTTTGGGCCTGGGTGATATTCTCCTTTCTCTCATTTTTGGACCCACTTCCTACCTATTCCCTTTCTCTTAGGCCCTTCTGTCCCATCCTCCCCATTCAACAACGTCCCATTTTAGTATTTTTTTTTGCATAGCAATTTAGTACTATCATAATCGTATCTTCTCCATATAGGCCCTAAGGTATTTTTATCACTGAGATAAAGGCTGCCCTTCCCCTAGAACAGGGGACAAACTATAGCCAGAGTGCATGGACTGCCAAATCCCGCCCACCACCTGCTTTTGTAAATAAAGTTTTATTGGAACTCAGTCATACCCATTTGTTTACATGATGTCTATGGCTGCTTTCATGCTACAGTGGAGGAGTTGAATAGACCATCTGGTCCACAGAGCCAAAATATTTATCTGGTCCTTGTCAACCCCTGCCCTAGAATGTGGAAGTTCAAAATTCATTTTGTTTTTCTAAACAGCATTGCTTCTCTTCTCCTGTGAGAACTCTTGGCTGTGTACCATGAATTTAGTTACTAGTTTTCTTTTTTACCCATAAGAATCAACCCTTGGAAGTATGCACCCCATTTTGCAGATGGAGAAACTGAGTCTCAGAGAGACTGAATAACTTCCTAGGGTAGAACTAGGGTTCAGACTGAGGTGTGGCTGTCACTGGATCCTGAGTTGGGAACCTCTCCACTACTGCTCCACACATATGCTGGTTATTGTCGGCTGAGTGCTCTCGGGTAGCAGGGACCCAGCGCTGACTTCTCTTGGTATCTCAGTACCCAGTGACAGGTTGGTACATGGCAGAGATTGGGGTGTGTTTATGGAACTGAACTGTGGTCTGAGACTGAGCTCTGTCTCTGGGCGTGGTGGGTCTCAGGGGCTGAGATGTATCACTACCCTTGTGAGATACCAGCTTCTCTCTCTCCTATTTCCCTTACCTGCCAAGGTGTAGAGGCCTGGAAGAAGGTGTAAAGCCCTAGGAAATGGCTTTGTCCCACGACCTTTGACCCTCATTTGGGATGTATAATGGCCAGACTTCTCCCCAGGCTCTCTTCTTTAATTTCTACATTTTAAAATAATAAAAATAGTACATATCTATTGTAAATCATTTGGAAATAATCAAGAAAATACAAAGAGCAAGATTCAAAGTCTCCATAAACCCCTTTGACTCAGAAATACTCACTGGTAACATGTTGATACAAATCCTTCCAGTCTTTTTGCTATAAATATAAATATATGCTTTTGGTTTAATAAATAGATATCATACTGTAGTATGATTTTGTTGCTTGGGAGGCGGGGAAGAAAAGATGAGCATTTCCTGTGTCATTAAGTATTCTTTAAGAGCTCTTTTTAAAGGTTTTTTCCTTATTACCAAAGTTATCACTCAATGCAGAGGACTTGGGGGGAAAAGCACTAAGCAGAAGCAATCCATTATCTTTCGCCTTTCTCAAATGAACCTCTGTTAAAATTTTGGTGTATGCCCTTCTGGTATGTCCTTTCTGATTTTAATTGGAATTCCATTAAATTTATAAATTAATTTGAGGAGAACTGACATTTTTACAATATTGAGTCTTCCTCTCCAGGAGAAAGTTATGCCTCTCCATTTATTCAAGTCTTTTATGTTCCCCAGTAAAGTTTTGTAGTTTTCTTGATATAGGAATTGTACATTTATTGTAAACTATTTTATTTTTTTGTTGTTGCTGTTGTGAATAGGGTCTCTTTTTTTCCCTTATAATTTCTCATGGTTTGTTGCTGCCATAGAGGAAGACTACACGTTTTTCTGTGTTTGCATCCTAGCCCTTTGATCAGCTCGCTGTTTAGCTTCTGCTAGGTTTTCATCTGATTCTCTTGAGTTTTTAAGAATGTGGTCATAAACATCTGCGAATAATATTGTGCTTCTTTTCTAATTGTACTACCTTGATTTGTGACTTTTGTCTTACTTATACTGTGATTTAAAAATAATATTTTATTGCGGAGAATGTCTGTCATATACACTTAGTGAGAATGAGTCCCTGTGTAGCCCCCACCTCACCCCAGTAACCCGTGGCCCATCCTGCCCAATTCATACCCCCTTCATAGCCACCCCTCCCATATTATTTGGAAGCAAATCCCCAACACATTATACTATCCTATACTCTGACTGTTAATGCCGCAAGTTGTTCTGCCGTATTGGTGGGTTTTGATATGTTGAGTTATCTCACTTTGGAACATTAAGTTGTTTCTATTTTTTTCAATAGCATGTCAAGACTATCCTTATCCACAAAGGTGTTTATGTATCTCTGACTTTTGCCAAATTTACATCCCTAGAAATGGAATTGCTGGGTCATGTGGTATTTTGATCATTTATTTTCCTTTAAACACACAATCACATGATGGCTTTTCTGATGAGAAATATGACACATGCTCACTGCAGAACTTTTGGAAAATACAGAACAGCACAAAGAAGGAAATGAAAGTCACCCATAATCCTACCACTCAGAGAGAAGCCCTCTTCATGTTTTGGAATGCATTCTTCTTGTCTTGTTGTATGTGCCTGTTCAGCACGTTTATGCACCTGCTGTAATACTGGTGTGTGTGTGTGTGTGTGTGTGTGTGTGTGTGTGTGTGTGTTGGGGGGAGGGGTGCAGGAGTATTTGTCCACTTTTTAAAACATTCACTATTTTTTTAAAAATTTGAAAACTATTGAAGCAACCCAAATACTCATCAACTGTGAGTGAACAACTACATCTATGGAGGTACCCAATGGTACCTCCATAAAAAATAACATTATTTAATAACAAAAGAAATGAAGTGTTGAAACATGCTACAACATGGATAAACCTCAAAAACATTATGCTAAGTGAAAGAAGCCAGATCAGAAGACCACATATTGCATCATTCCATTTATCAGGAATGTCCAGAAAAGACAAATCTCTAGAGGCAGAAAGTAAATTAGTGGTTGCCAAAGGCTGGGGGCAAAAACAATGATTGACTGTAAGTGGGCACCAGGGAGCTTTTGGGGTGATGGAAATGTTCAGAAGCTGGATTGTGGCTACACACAACTCAGTAGATTTACTAAAAATCAGTGGACACTTAAAACGAGGTGAATTGTGTGGAGTTTCTTCATGTAAATAATAAAGTTGATTTTTTTTAAAGAATAAAGTTTTATTTGGAAAATATAGAAAAGCACAGAGAACAAAATAAATCTACCACAGAAGACTATTCACTTGTGTTGTTTTGAAATGTCTCTAATCTTATGTCAGTGCTACAAGTTCCTCATCTTCCTTCCATTCTTCCTCTCCTAACATGGGGGGTCACACTGTATTTCCTGCTTTCTAACCTCTGTTTTCCACTTGAAATAGATCATGAATGTTGCCCAAATCATTGACTCTTTACTGTTATATGGAAATATATAGCCAATTGCAGTTTATTATTTCTCTGGTGTTGCCCATCTCTAGCTCCCCCTCCCCGTACATATCTGTGTGTCCATCATTGCAGTCAAGTTCTAGAAACTGAAGTATTGAGTCAAAGATGTGAGCATTTTGAAGGCTTTTGATGTATTTCTAATGGCCCCCAAAGAAGGCAGGTGTACCAGTTCCCACTTCCACCAACAGTTAAGCATGTGTTTGTTTCCAGATACATTCACCAAAACTGGATGTTATAATTTATATGTTTGCCAATGGGATGGGCAAAAAAAAACTGGTATCTCACTGTTGGTTTAAATTGAGTTTATTTGATTATTAGGGAGAATGCACATTTCTTCGTATGTTAATAGCTTCTTTGTATTATTATTATTAGTTTTTTCTTTTGTGAAACATCCATGCTTGCGTTTTACACATTTTTCTGTTGGAGGGTTTGTATTTTTTGTTGGGTTTTAAGTGCTTTTTATAAAATAAGCAGCCTTTGTACTGCCATATATGTTACCAATATCATTTACAAGTTTATTTGCCTTTTAATTTTGTTTATGGTCATTTTGATAAATACAAATTTTATATTGTTTTTATGGCGTTATCAATCTTTATCCTAGGGTTTCTCACTTTATTGAAATGCCTAGGAAGACCTCCTCCACCTCAATTTTGTATAATAATCACCTGTACTTTTTTTGGTACTTTTATAGTGTTTCCTTTCCTCCTTCCTTCCCTTGCTTTCTTGCTGTTTAATCTTTACTCCATCTGGAATTTACTTTGATATATGGCTTAAGATTAGAATCTAACTTAAATTTCTCCCAAAGAATTGAATAATTGTCTCCACACAATTACTAAATAATTCATCTTTTACCTACTGATTGGAAATAGCCACCTTTATCATGCTTTAAATACTTATCTCTACTTGAATCTCTTTCTGGGTGCTTTTTAATCTCATTCCATTGATTTATCTGTGTTTTCAAATGCCATTAAGACATGGTTTTAATTATTTTGGCTTTATGATATATTTTAAGTCTGGCAGTACAAGTCACCTCTCATCTCTTTTTTTAGGCTGTTATCTCCTGTTTAGTCTTCCAGATGCATTTTAGACTCATTTTGTCAAGTAAAATAAATATCCCTCTATGGATCTGATTGGAATTGAATTAAACTGAAAAATTAATTTGTAGAAAACTGACACCTCTACCCTTGAACCTAACTATCCAGGAACATGACATGCTTCCTCATTTATATCTACTTTTATGTCTATCATTGAAGGTGTTTTCTCATTTTTATTACTAGCATTGGACACCTCTTATTTGATTTAATATTATTTAATATTTTTGTTAGTATTGTAAAGGAAATTATTTCGCCATTAAGTTTTCTTACTGATTGTTGCTGATATAAAGAAACACTCTTAATGTGTGCTAACTGGTCCTTTAACTTGACTCTCCTACTAGTTCCTACTAGTTTTCATGTTTAGGGATTATTTTGAGGGTTTTAAGAAGGCACTTATGCCATTTGCAAATAAGAATTTTTTTTCTTTCCAGGAGGTATGCCTCTAAATTCTTTTCCTTTCTTATTTCATTGGTTAGTAATGTGGTGTGAATCCTTATCATGCCCCCTTTTCTTTAATGAGACTGCCTCTAGCGTTTCACCATTAGTGTGATATGAAAGGCTGATTTGAGCTAAAGATGCTTCAAGGAAGTATCTTTCCTGGTGCTAGTTTATTAAGCGTTCTTAACAGCATTAGGTATTGGATTTTATTAAGTGCCTTCCTGCATTTTGTAAGTTGGTTATATGTTTTTTTCTCCTTTAAACTATTGATGTGATGGAGTGATATTCATATTGAACCACCCTTACATTCCTGGAATACAAGTCTGTATGGTCATGGTATGTTATCCTTATAATATTCTGGGAGATTCTACTTGCCAGCACTCTACTGAGAATTTTCATAGCAATATTAATAAATTGGTGATTTTATTTTGGCTCTGTTTGTCAGTCTCTATTATCAGTAATTTTCTAGCTGAGTGAAATGAATTAGGAGGGTTTTCATAATTCTTATGCTTCAGCACAATTCCTGTGTATGGGAATTATATAGGATATTATTGAACATTGGGGGTGGGGGATCTTGTCCATAAAACCTTCTGAGCCAAGCATTTTTGTTAGCGCCCCTTCCTTCCCCAGCATACACAATCTTACCGATCTCTCACAGGAGGAATCTTTGAGTATGCAGACGGCCCCAATGCCCAGGTCATGAACGCTGAGGAGCATGCCTTTCGATTTTCTGCCAACATCATCAACAGGAACAGGACTCTGCTGCCCAATACAACCTTGACCTATGACATCCAGAGGATTCACTTCCACGACAGCTTTGAAGCCACCAAGAAGGGTGAGTGTGCAGTTCCATTTGCTTTCTTCCAGGCCTGGGCCTGAATAGGGCATTGTTTGCTGTCCAAGGTCCTGAAAATGGGCCAGAGGTTTGGGTGGGCTTGGGGCTTAGAGCCTTTTCTGCCGTGTTTCAGAACCTGCGACTGTCGCAGTTCAGTTTAGGCTGTGTGATCTCCCAGGAGCAGTAGGTTGTCCATCAGGAGTTCCCAGGCCACTGGCAGAGGGAATGAGGGGCCATGGGAGGGGGGTGAGGGGTGAGGAGTAGGGCGTGTGATGGAGCTGGGGAGGTAACAGTAAGACAGCCAGCCCAGGCCTCTGACACCTCTAAACCAAAGCCAACATTTTCAAACTTATTTTTTATTTCATTGAAATCCTACCCAGACTATAAAAATGCTTAAGGCGTATAAAAAAGAATATGTATAAGTTCAAATATGCAACATTTGCTTGCCACAAAAAGAATTACTGAAATCAGCAAAGATGCTTCTGTAACTGAAAACAGTGTGACTCCAAAGGCTGTGGTGATGACACTTGAAATCTGACATTGGCCTTGGCATTCACTATGTTTTCATATTTTGTTTTGGTTGCCCGACAATAAGAAAATCATAATTCATAAAAATAATTTGTAGTAATCCAATCAATTTTTCCTACAGCTGAATTTAAAAAAATTTCTTTTAGATGTTGGGCTGCATCCTTCCTCATTAGTGAGACATTTACAATAAACTCCAATGACTATACAGAGAGGACTGGAGAACTTTATTCCAAGATACACACACACACACACACACACACACACACACACGCACGCACGCACGCATGCATGCACACCCATACGCACCAAACAAGGTAACTTGTCGATACCTGAATGAGCTAACAGTTTCCAGCATGGCATATAGCACATGTGAGTGTACAAGTATGCTCTTTTGTTACGGTTTTAAAAAATGTAGTTCATATATATACATTTAATTTAAATTTAACTTAAAGGCTTAGATAACTCAGGGAATAACATCCATAGTTTCACGGAACTCCATTTAAAAATCTCGGGCCTAACGACTCTCATTCCCAGAGAAGACTTAGTCATCCTTCCTATAATATGCTGTAATAGTCCCTTGCTTTTCTTCTGCAAGGCTCTTATCACATTTGTAGTTAAATAATTGTGCGTGTTTAATATCTGTCCCCTTCTCTCCAACGCTACTGAAAGGAAAGCTCTCTCTTGTTAACCAGTACAGCCCTGGCACCTAAAAGACTGGTGTATAGTCAGTGCTCAATGAAGTGATCTTTGAGTAACTCAATGAAGGAATGGTGTGAGGATGGGGCATGGGAGTCTGAGCACCATTGTCCAAGAGCCCTGTCAGTTGAGCTTAGGGACGCATCATCCACGCATCTGGGGAAAACTGAGACCCATCCACAGGGGACCCTTGGTTTTTCTAAGGGGTTCCAAGTAGCTAATTAAGGACTCCTGGGATCCTAGGTGCAGACCTGCCAAGGTGCTACCTTCTGCTAGCTCTGTTTTCCAACACTGTGGGTAAACATTTCAGTACAGAAAGGCAGCTGAGCATGGGCTTATAGCCAGGACTGCCTGGACTTGCCCCCTGTCCGCTCTGATATTAGTGTGTGACCTTGGACAATATGTGCCTCAGTTTTCTCATCTACAAAATGGGCACACCTTTGTGAAGTACTTAGCACATATGAAGTACCATATTGGACTTTGTCCTCCTTACATTGGCTGACTTGTTCTCCACGTGTTGAGGCATCAAGTCACTGGCCTCACACCTACAGGTGCTTGCCCGTTGCTGGCTCTTGTCCCTTCCACTTGGCTTCTCCTTGCCTTGTGCACTGAAGGTTGGAGTGTCCTTGACATTCAACACAGCTAACTCTGACATTTTTGAGGTCACTGCCCTGAGTTTCAGAGCCAGCCTGCACCCAGATTAAAGGCACCCCACCCTCTAGCCACCCCACCCCAACAGCCTGAAAGAGTGGTCTTCTGTCCATCACCCCTCTCCCATGCTGGCATGCCCTCCCTGCACACGTCCTCCCCGCTCTCTTCCCAGCATGCCCTGCAGCCAACACTGTGCAGTCAGGTATCCACCTACCTGTGAGCGTCCATGCTGGCACCCTCTGCCCAGCCTTGTCCATCTAGAAAGTGACTGAACGCAACCAAAACTGCTCAGTAAAAAGATCAGAACACAGAACAAACACCTAGAGTCGGAGCACAGAGGCCCACATGGGCAGAACCACCCCTAAAGGGCTAGGCTGTTTTCTGCCCATTTTTTTCTAAAAACCACTAAAATAACACAATGACTTCCTAGTGATGCACTTGCAGTTCAGTGCTGGGACCTTCCCCAGCTAACAGCGAGCCCGGGCAGAGCTGCAGAGCCTTCTGAGTCACTTCCTCCGCTAGAAACTTACAGTCCTACATATGTGGAACTACCCAGTGGTGGGTGAGCAGGCCTGAGATGGAAACGCCCAGCTCTGGAAGTCCAGCCAGACTGGTCCAAGTGATCAAAGCCACAGCCCCTCCCCACCTTACACCAGATCACGTGACTTAAACCCTGGATGGTATGTCCCTGCACCAGGTCACGTGACTTTACTTAAAACCCTGGATGGTATGTCCCATCTTCTTTCCCTAAATCATTATTAGAGCCCGTGAGGGCCTGTCCAGCCTGGCCCAGTGTGACCTTCCAGCCACATCTGTGCCACTCACTCCCTCAGCCTCTGGGTATGAGCCATACCTACCGTTCTCAGGGTGTCATGCTTCCTCCCACCTCAGGGCTTTTGCACATGCTGTGCCCTCTGCTTGTAATTTCCTTACCCTTGTAAACCCCACCTCTGCCCTGCCCTTGGTTTAGCTAACTCATCCTTCTCAGGGGAGCCCTCCCTGAGCCCCCAGTTATGGTCAGGTCTTTCTGCTTCTATCTTATAACACTCTGGACTTTTCTTTCACAACTCTGAACCCTGGCATGTGTGTGATTACGTGAATATTGCCTATCTCTTCTGTCCTTGGCTTTTCTCTGCTGTACTGTAGCACCATTGCCCCGATTGCTGGTACCATACACTGGTTTTGCCTGTTTTTGAACTTTACATAAATAGAATACCAGTGTGTATTTTTTTGAGTCTTGCTTCTTTCCCCCTACAATATATCTGTGAGATTCACCTACGTTATTAAATATAACAGTAGTGTACTGTTTTTCACTGTTGTGCAGCATTCCATTTTATGAATATGCCACAATTTTTCAAAATCAAAAATGACTGTTGGACATTTGAGTTGTTTCCATTTATGGCCATAGAGTAGTGCTGCTATGAACATTCTTCTAAATGTCCTTTGGTGCACAAATGTGCACATTTTTTGTTGGGCGTATACCTACGAGTGGAAGTGTGAGGTCATAGGATGTGTGTATATTCAGCCAAATGGTTTTCCTAAGTTGCAAACTGCCCAGTGATGGGTGAACAGGCCTGAGACAGAAACACCTAGTTCTGGAAGTCCAGCCAGAGGGGTCCAAATGATCAAAAGGTTTTCCAACACCGATTTGCACTCCCTCCAGCCACGGATGCCACTTGGCAGTGGCTCCACATCTTTACTAACTCTGGGTGAAAATCAGTTTTATTTTAATTTTGGCCGTTTTGGTGGTTTACATGGTGGGCATCTGTGTTGTGGTTTTATTTTGTGTTTCCCTGATGACCAGAGATGTGGAGCATCCTTTCATGTGCTAATAAATCATTTGAATTTTCTCTTTCCTGGAGTGCTTTTTGGAGACTTTCAACCACTTTAAAAAATTGGTTTGCTTGTCATTATCCTATTGATTTGTAGGAGGCTTTTATATATTCTGGATAAGAACCCTTGGTTGGATACATATATTGCATGTATCTATTGCAGTTGCGTTTGCCTTTTCACTCTCTTAGTAGTATCTTTTGAGGCACAAAATTCTTAATTTAAAGAAGCCCAATTTACCCATATTTTCCATTATGGGTAATGCCTTCTGTGTTCTGTTTTTATCTATCCTAAGGTCATGAAGATATTCTCCTATGTTCTTTTCTAGAAACTCTATTGTTTTCTCTTTCGTATTTTGCTCTCTGGTCTATCTCAAATCGATTTTCTATTTATGGTAGGAGATAGGGGTTAATTTATTTTTCTACACTATGCTGGTGGGAGTGAAAACTGGCTCATCTTCTCAGGAGACCTGTTTGGAAGTATCTACTAAAACTAAATGTAAGCCTGCCAGGCTGGTCCTAGCCACTTTGTTGATAGTCGCCAAAAGTTGGAAAAAAGGTCCATCAACAGTGAAATGGATAGACTGGAGTATACACAATGAAATGTGCATCAGCAATAAAAAAAGTACAGACTCTTGCTACGTACAACGTCATGGATGAACCTTGTAGCCGTCATGTTGAGTGAGGAAACAGCGGTTGCCTCTGCAGGAGGGAGTGGTGTGCAGTGGGTGTTAACCTTTAAACGGGAGAGAAAACCTTCTTAGGTGTGGAAATGTTCTATATCTTGATCTACATTGCAGTTACATGAGTGCAGTTCTGTGTAAAAATTCATAAAAGTCTGTGCTTAAAAATGAATGCACTCTCCTGATTTGTGTTACATCTCATTAATGTCCGTATGATAATATACCAAAGACGTCCCAACCATGCTGTGGTTGGAAGCACCACTGTCTGACCCTGGAGGCATTTCTGCTGTTGGATCATGCTCCCCATCGGGTACCCTCCACCCCTTGGGTCCCCATGTTCTGTAATCTTTCTTTTCTTTTTGATCTTTGGTTTTTCAAATTCTCAGGAGCATCAGAACTTGGGCCTAATTCTAATTAACCCAATGATAATTCATTTTCCCTAGGCAGAGGTTCCCATCACCACTTCCTTTCACACCAGCTGGATCCAGTCACCTTGGGCCATGTTGGGTGTGGGGATGTAGAGGCACAGAGCCTGGCACTGCCAGCCCTGCCAGCTCTGGTTGAATTAGTTCCTTTCCTCCACATGAGACCCAGGAGGCCTTTCCCCATTAAAAGAGACTTTCACTTATTGTCTTTCCTTTTAAATGTTTTTTTGGAGAAATTAAAAAGACGAGTGACTGCCAGGCAGCGCCTGAGCCAGCATCCAGAGAGCGCTGGTGTTTCTTCCAAGCCTGACCAGAACAGGCCTGGCATCGACCCAGCATTCCCCAGGCTCCTCTGCCTCCACTCATTCTCTGGGCTGCTCAATTCCTTTTAAGACACAAATTGATTGGGATAATTTTTGCTATAACTACAATTGCCATGGAAAGAGGGCGGGGGGAACTGCATTTAGACTGTGGACTCCTGCAATGACTCTGAACCATTGAGTTGCTGTAAAATGACCAGAAAATGGATTCAAAATTGAAGCCACAAATAATGTAATTACTGCAGTGTGTGCTCAGGGCTGCCAGAACAAGGGTTGGCTGCTGCCCTGGAAACATCTGGAGATAAAACTGCTGCTGCTGCTGCTGCTGCTGCTGCTGCTGCTGCTGCTGCTGCTGCTATAACCCCTGTCCTGGTCCCTTTGGGGAAACAATGATCTTCCAGATTGGAAGATCATCAGAGGGTGGAAGGGACATGGAGGGGACAGGAAAAGGGATGTGGAGAGAGGCCAAGGAGAAGACATAGGTGACTGGCAGGAGTGATCCCTCCTGCCACCCAACAGTGAGGTCTGATGACGGCATCTCTGGCAGAATGAACCCCAGTGTGGTCATCATTATCACATCACCACCACTGTCAACACCAGGGCACCATTACCACAAGCACTGTCATCACCATCAACAGTGGTATCACCTCCACTCTTCACACCAACGTCAGCGTCACCACCCCACCATTGCCATCTCTGTCACCTCCAGGACAGTGACATCTTCATTATCACCAATCTCATCCTCGCCAATGTCACCGTCATTCCTACTGTCATCATCACTGTTACAGTCCTGGTGTTGACACTTCATTGTTGCCAGTCTTATCAACACCATCAAAAGTGTTATCACCTCTACCCCAATCCTTGCCAGAATCCCCACCCCTACTGTCTTCATCACCATCACAGTCCTGGCATCAGCATCTGCATCATCACCAACATCGTCACCACCAACATTGTTATCACCTCCTCATTCATCAACATTTATGTCACCGTCATCATATCTACCACCATCATCACCAAGACTGTCATGACATTGACATATTTATTGCCATCAATCCCATCATTACCATCCCATATTATGTCACATCAACATTATCACCAATTCCACCCTCATCAATGCCACCACCAGGATCATAACCAGCCCCACAATGTGGTCTTCCCTTTCACCACTGTCACTACAGTTACCTTTACCATTATCCCCACAATCGGTGTCTAAATTACTTCCTTCAAGATCATTTGTACTATCTTTCACATCTTCATGATTTGTGGTTGGTCCACTCTCTCCTGCCTCCGTCAAACAGGATACCCAGACCTAGGGCCTGGTGAGGAGGCTGAGCTAGGTGGGGGTAGAGGGCAGGGCAGCATTTGCCTGCCTGCGCCCAGGCCTAGATCAAAGGGGGAAATCCAAAACACAGATTCTTGAAGGTGGTCATGGGAGGGAATGAGGCCCACAGGTCATTTGACTAAGTCATCCTTTGGAAGGTCCTAGAGGTAAAGAGAAAGAGTAGAGACAGGAGATGATAGGATGGAAACCGGAGATATCAGAGGACAGCTACAAGGTTCAAAACAGAGGGAGGAGGTGGAACATGAGAGAAACCTACAGATTTTATTGGGTGCTCCTGGCCTCTGACTTGGGCAAGGAGTGACCAGGCCTGGACAGCAGTCACTTATTCACTGTCACCATCTCCTCCATGTTGGTGTCCAGCCTCCAAGGCTACAAAGTGACTCACATGTGGTCTCTTCCCTCAGCCATCACCTGCTCTTAAGGGGACAAGTGGTCAGAGCAGACACCTGCACAGCCAGACAGCAGAAGAACGGCATGAACAGGCAGTGAGAGTAGAGGTCAGGGACTGGTCTCCTTGGGATGAGGGCACAGAAAGGGAGAACTGTCCCTAGATTGGACAATTTACCGACATGCCCAGAGTTCCGATTTTTGAGCAATTTATTATCACCGGGGTTTGTCTCACACACACACTCACACAAAGTGCAGCCAAGGTGCATTGACTCTAGGGTAACAATAGCAGGGACAAAACAGTCCTTCCCTGATTTGGCCTCTGGTCCCACAATTGCAGGAGCATCAGGAAGGCACCATGTGCCCTGCTCTGCATCCTCTGCTGCACATGGCATTGGCTAGTAAGAATCCTGGTGACAAAGGAGATGCCCTCTGCACTGGCCCCGCAGCTTCCCATACATGGCTGTCCTGTCCCATGTTCCAGGTGGTTCCAGCAGATTCCTAACAATAACTAATCCCCCCCCCCCCCCCGCCGCCCCTGCTAAGAATGCTGTATTTTTCATCTAGGCCATAAATGCCGTTCTCTGGGGCTCTTGGGGGAAGTACACATTTCAGGAAAAATAGCTGCTTTATGTACTGTCTCCTATTCCCAGGAGTGAGGGAGTGGGGAGTATGTGTCAGTGGAGAGGAAAACCACACATTGTCACTAATTCGAAACCATCCTGTATCTTTAGAGCCATGGGTACCACCCTTAAGCCAGGCAAGAGGGCCCTTTTCCCAGGGCCTGTGCTTTGGAGGTGATGTCCTCGGCCTCCTCTGGAACACATCTCCTCCTGGAAAAGGGGTCAGTGGGGCCAAAGGGACTTGCCCGTTAGGACCCTGTGCCCTGCCCGTTAAGACCCTGTGCCCCGCCCTTCTAATCTTTGCTCCAAGTATCTGGAGCCCTGAATTTCCTGCCCCGTTGGCCCTGCACCCACCTCCGGGCCTGCATGAGCCTCATCCCTGGGCTGTCCTACCGAGAGAAAGCCATGCCTCATGGTCCCACTCATGGGCTCTATCTAAGTCTGAACAAGGGGCAGATGTTTGCAGAGGTGTGGACAGAGCTCAGATGCAAGGGTCAGGGTGTCCACATGGAGAGTGCAAGGCCCTTTATTGTGCAGGGTGGAGCCAGTTGTCAAAGATAAGGGGACAGGATAGGCACTGCTGCCACCTCTCCCCATGTCACTGGGCATGAGAAGTCTCCATTCTCACCTGGCTTTCCAGGTGGTTGTATTTGTCAAGGTGAGAGGAAAGGGCTTATTTTATGTAACAGTTTGTTAGCTTGACTTAACAATGTTTAACTAGATAGGCACATGGTATATGGGCTTCCGTTTGTACTGACTCTACACCCTGCAAATCTTAGGGATGGGCCTGAGCACAGTAGGTCATTTCCAGAGGCCCGTGGGGCAGCCAGGATGCGTCGGAATCCAGTGAGCATCCGTGTTAGGGGCTCTTGCCTCCTATGTCTTGCCTCCTCCTATGTGCATCACACGGTCACACATATGCGTATCGTTCAGTCTCATGGCTGCAGGCCCGTGAGTTCGCTGATGCTCTTCAGTTAGGGCTGTTCTGGTTGCAAGTGACAGAAAACCACATCTTAACTGGCTCAAGCAAAAAGAGCATGTATTCGTTTATGTAACCAAAGTCCAGGGTTCCACTTGACCAGGGGCTCACATTTCTTTGTCTCTCAGCTCTGCTCACCCCCATACTGACTCCATTCACAGGCCAGCGCGGCACTTTCTTTGTGAGCATAAGGTGGCTACTGTACGTCCGTGTCTTACCTCCTCCCAGGTCCACTTACAGAGAGAAAATGCTCCCATCATAGTGCCGCCAGGTCTCATGGCGTCCCTTTGACTCTGTCTGGTCACATGACCATTCTCGAAACCAACGGCTGTGGCCTGTGGGAGGTCAGTGAGCAGTCAGCTTAGGGTCTAAATCACTTACCCACCCCTCATGTGTTGGTGCCCAAAGGAAAAGTAGAGATAGTTACCAGAAGATAGGGCAGTGGCCCTTGGGGAGCCCTCCCCTTGATGCCCCGAGAGGTCCATTTTATGGTTCTTTTAAGCACAATCCCTGTATGAGCCTACATCCCCCTTCGATCCCCAGATGCCCCGGGTCTGTTCATTTCATGCCATGCTCTGCCCACTGATGTTTGACCTTCCCAGAAGCATCTGCTGTCTGAACTGCCTCCCCCAAGAATGTGAACTGTTTGAAGGCAGGGATTCAGCATTCATCCACTCAGCAGATGTTGATTAAGCACCTGCTCAGACCATGTACTGTTTTAAGCACTGTGGATACAGCAATAAACAACATAGATCAAGCCATTGCCTACTTGGAGCTTATATTCTAGTAGGAGGAGAAGTCAACAAATGAATAAGACTTCCATTGTTATTTAATAAATGAAAGGAAGGAAGGAAGGAAGGAAGGAAGGAAGGAAGGAAGGAAGGAAGGAAGGAAGGAAGGAAGGAGAGAGAGAGAAAGAAGAACAGAACACGGGGTTGAGGGAGTGTGGCTGGATGGGGATTGCTATTATAGGTTGCGTGGTGATTCCTCTCTAATAAGACAGGCAGATGCAGAGACTTGAAAGAAGGAGGGAGGGAGCTATGTGGAGATCTGAGGGCAGAGCGGTCTAGTCAGAGAGGACAGCAAGTGCAAAGGCCCTGAGGCAGGAGTATTCCTAGTGTGTATAAGGAGCATCATGGAAGCCAGTGGGGCTTGAGTGCTGTGAGGAAAGGAGCGAGGAAATCAGGAAAATCATGGGGGTGGAGATGGTAGGGACAAAGGTGGGGAGGAGCTGCCATAAGTAGGGACTTGTTGGTTACTATTAAGGACTTTGGCTGAGTGAAATGGGAGCCCTTGGAGCAAAGGAGTCATGTAATCCACTTTGTGAAAGGCTCACTGTAGCTCCTGAGTGCAGAATAGATGGTGGAAAGGGTTACTGAGGACGCTGGAACCAGTGAGGAGCCTTCTGCAGTCATCCAAGTAAAAGACGATAGTGGCTTAGACCAGGGTAGGAATGGCGAGAAGTGGTCAGACTCTGATATAGTTAGAAGGTGAAGCAACAGGAGTTGATGATGGATTGGGATGTGGGATATGAGAGAATGAGAAGCGTGAAGACAAAACCAGGGTTTTAGGCAGAAGGCACTAAGGCGGTGGAGCTGCCGTTTACCGGGAGGCTGGGAGGAGAAGAGGGGGTTGTGGTCTGAGATGCATCTTAGACATCCAAGTGGCAATGTTGAGTGAGAGGTGAAATGTACAAGTTGGATTTTAGGAAACAGGTTATGGCTGGAGATTTTAATTTAAGAGTCATCAGCAAGAGTCATAGGTGTTTCATTTCTATTTGTTTCTCACGTTTCCACCCAGAGCAGGGCATGGTACAGAGCTCATGATGCTAATCACGATGATGACATCATCAAAAGTGGCCGTCATTTCTATGTATTTCACGAGCACTGTACTGAGGGTACATTATCTCATCTGACTTCCTGTGATCCCACAAGGCAGGGACTATGACACTCTGGTTTCAGAGAGATCGTCAGTCATCCACCCTCAGAGGTTCCAGCTGCTGTTTTTCCCATGTGTTTCTGGGATCATCAAAATCATTACCCCCCACCCTCATTGCCCCAGCCCCTAGATGCCTGATAAGACCCGGCACTGAGCCCTGTACTGTTCTCTCGCTCTGTTGCAGCCTGTGACCAGCTGGCACTGGGCGTGGTGGCCATCTTTGGCCCATCACAGGGCTCCTGCACCAACGCCGTCCAGTCCATCTGCAATGCCCTGGAGGTGCCCCACATCCAGCTGCGCTGGAAGCACCACCCGCTGGACAACAAGGACACCTTCTACGTGAACCTTTACCCTGACTACGCCTCTCTCAGCCACGCCATCCTTGACTTGGTGCAGTACCTCAAGTGGCGGTCGGCCACCGTGGTCTATGACGACAGTACAGGTGGGTGGCCAGTCACGGCCAGGCCAGGGTTAGGGTGCAAGGGAGGAAGAGCCCCAGGATTGGGCTCTTGACTGCTCACCCACCTCAGCTACCCCAGGGCAAAGGTCCTCACTCACACCCACGCTTCATCCAGTCACACCGACATGGGTTCCTGTACTCACAACCCTGTACACACCAGCCACACGCCCACCGCACACCTGCCTCACACCTTCCCCACCCACCTACCTCCACCCCGGCAGCATGCTCAGATCAGTACTCAGCACCCCGCCAGCACCTGTACCCACACCTGCACAGCCACACCCACACCTGCCTGCACTCACGCTCGCACGCCTCTATCCACAGCAAACGTGTCCAGCCCCATGCTGGCTCCAGGCACAGGCTTTGAGCTCAAACTGGCCAGTACATGTGTGCCAGCTCTGATGCTTAGGAGCTGGGCAGCCAGGAGCTGTTGCCCCTCTGTCCTTCCAAAGATTCAAGTCCCGAGACATTTCTTAGCCCCACCTCTTAAGAGAGAGTGTGACCTTGGCAAGTTGCTTAACCCATCTGCCCATGCGTCAAGTCAAGAGCTACAGCATGCAGCCTGGAAAGAGCCCTCCAGCTCTCAGCTGCCTGTGATTCAGTGTCAGCTCTTGATTACCTCCTAATGGGGAGTGGGAATTGTACGGAGAGAATCCGGCAGAAAAGACATTCCGAAGTTGTTGATTTAGCTTGAGATTCTACCAGTGTCTATTGAGGTCCTGCTATACCCAAAGCACCAGACCGAAGATCCTGGAGGGCAGCAACCCCCACCCCTCTCAGTGCCCCCAGCAGGAGGTCTCTGCCATTGAGAGGTTCTCCTGCCCAGCGCTGGGTCACCTCTGGTGTTTCTGAAGCCCTGTCGATTTAGCTGTCTTAACATACCACTAGCATGATTGTTTCTGAGCTTGTTTCTGCTTCCAGACTACGGGCTTTCTGGGCCTCCAGGGTTTAGGACAGGGCCTGGTACAATGCAGATGTTTTTAAATGTTTCTTGAACTGAATTGAATCAAATTGAAAATCACATTGAAATAAATGATAGTTAAATTTGCAGGAAAAAGTGTGTTGGGCACTCATAAATAAGAAGAAATGAGGATGAGGTTACCCCATCTGCTCTTGAGAAGTTATTCTTGTTAGAGGGGAGTGGGTGCCCACCCAGAAGGCGCTGGTCATTCCGGGCGATCCGAGCTAAGAATCGGGTGACATGTACATACATTCAGGGCTACAGGTACTTGGGGAGAGTGGCCTTGGCTAGCCTAGGCCGACTTACCAGAAGAGAGAGACATAATCTTGGTCTTGAAGATGGATGGACAGGGAGAGGAGTCGTGAGGGCTTTGCAGGAGGAGGGAACAGCATGAGCCAAAATGAGGAAGTGGGACTGTGCATGGCCGTCTCATTAAGGGGACAGCCCAGCTGGGATAGAGGGTTCGAGTATGACAGGAGCCAGAGGGCTTTTTCTTAATGTGACTCATGTCCCTTATCAGGGTGGAAGTTCTGTCTCAGAATCTTCCAGCAGATCACCCAGTACAGCTCACTGAGTGTGCCCGCTACCTTGAGCACAGTCAAATGGGAATGGGATTGCCACTGACTGATTCCTCTCAATCTCGAGGTATCTCTTGGGACGGACACATTGCCGCCCAAACAAAATCATGGCTCTCTTAGCATGCTAGAAGGGGGTATACCAGTTATCTATTTTTACAATACAGAGGCTGCTTGACTTATGATGGATGTCTAATTTTGACCCCGTTGTTAGCATGCTGCAAAATCCTGGGAGGGTCACTTAACCGCCCTAGGCCTCAGTTTCTTTATCTGTAACATTGGAACCAAAGTCGCTAATCTGCATGCTTTCTAGGACAGGGAGATGGTTAAGTTGGGTAATGAATGCAGAAGTGCTTTGTAAGTGAAAAGCCTGATTCCAGCAACATGATTCACTGCAGATATTTTGAGAGAGTGATTAGGAAAGCAGCCAGGAAGGAGAGCTCATCTCGGGCAAACAAAAGAGCCTAGTCTTCTGTTGGGGTTGGCCGAGAAGAGTCTCTGGTCTCCTCGGGGAATACACTGATGGGAAGGAGGTCTGACATTTGCTGCTGGAGAATGTGGGTCACCATATATTACACGGGGCAATGCACTTGGCTGACAGGAAGGCTATGGTGGCCTCTGCTCCAGCATCCAGGCTGTCCCTGTCCTCATGTCCTGGGTCCCCAAAGCCCATATGCCTGCTGATGCTGTGCGTGAGTCTGAAAATCGAGCAAGTGGGAGCAGAGTGTGCACTCAGGGCCTTGTGGGACAGCAGGTGTGAGTGGCCAGCCTCACTCAGCCAAAGAATTTCTCAGATTAGTTTGGGGAGGAAAGGTAAGCCTGGGTATGTGTTTGGGGGAAGCTTGTGGTCTCTTCCTCCTCTGCTAAGGTCCACTGATATCCTCGTCCTCTTCCCCGTCAAGGCGCCCCTGGGCCCCTGTTGGTCCAGCCACTCAGGACTCCAGAACCCTGTCCCAATGCAGTCACCTGGGTCTGTGACCTTCCAGGGGGCCAGGGCTTCCTGATGCCCGCAGCTACGGCAAAGCTTGTTTGGGAGCTCTTTGGAAGGTGTAGGTCCCAGGCGTAGCTCTCTGTCCTCCCCAGCAGACTGCAATGAATGACATTAGTCAGATTGCTTTCCTGACTTCCAGACCTCAGGAATGAGGCTAGACCGACCCAGACATATGTACCGGAAATGGCTTTGCAAACAGGGGCTCTTTGTTTGGAAGGCTTCTAAAGCGGGCTGTCTGTGTGGGGGACTCTGTCTAAAGAAGGACGCTGTAACAGTTGATTGCAAACTTTAATCCAGTACAAACTTGTTGAAGAAAAAAAAGGAAGAAAACAGAAGAAGGCCTGTGCCTTCTTCTGCCCTGTTGGACTCTTTCTCAGGTTCTATGTGGTGACCCCCAGGCTTCCTTCCTCCCTATTTGGAGTTAAATGGAAAAGGGAAACATCTTACCAATTGCTCTAGCACAGTTTCTGGAAGTCGCCTTAGTAGGACCAGTTGGTACCACCTCTTCATCTCTAAGCCCATGCCCGACCGACTAGGCTGGGGCCACATGCTGTGCCTTGGAAGCTGAGGATAGATCCTTCCTGAATCATATGGACTGAAAGAGGGGGACAAGTTGTTCTCTAAAGAAAAATCAGTGTTGTTAGCAGGGGAAGTGGAGCCTAGCTGAGTGCAGTGCAGCCAGGATGCAGACACCACTTAGCCCTGCGTAGGAGCCCAGCAGATGGGCCGGGGTGGGGGGGTGGGGGGGTGCCTGTTTGCCCCCCCCCCCCCCACTCAGCCCCATGCTGGCTCAGGTCAGGGCAGAGAGAGCAGCCAACAGGCTTGCTTCCAAGCTAAGCAGAGAGGCCTTAGCAAGAATGGACCTTGAAATAGGGACGGAAATGAACTTAATTAGACCTAAGCAATCCATTTGTCTCCAGGAAATGACATTTAGTTTTCCCTGGAAGTCCCCAGATTAAGTGGTTTTGCAAAATGCTAAGGTGGAGGATGGATTTTTCGTTGTGGGGAGAAAAAAGCAGTAAGTCAATCCAATTATGGAAATTTGTATTGAGCACCACTTAAGTGGCAGGCCCTGTGCGAGGGGGTGTGGGGATCCAGCCCCTGTTGTTAAGGAGCCTGAGACAGGAAGAGAGGAGATGAGGGCAGAGGAGGCCGGTGCTGAGGGAGGAGGCCACCAAGTTGGAAGAGGTTTGGGGTGGGGAAGATCTTGTCTGGACAGAGCAGTAGGGGTAGGCTTCATGGAGGAGGCGGTTGTTCTGAGCCTGGAAGAATGGGCAAGGTTGACGTCGGCAACCTGGCCTGGGGTGGGGGGTGGAGGCTCAGCACAGATACCACCTGGCCTTATCCAGTCCAGTAGTGGGTACAGTTGAGCCTGGAGCCACCACTTGTGCCCACCTCTTGGAAGCCGACTGCTAAAGATGTTTAGGAAGATTATGTCCATGCCTCACATGTCACAGGGGCGGGGGAATGAAGAGGTTTGGCCTCTGGGACAGTTTTCATAAGTCTGTATGCCCGTTCTGCATTGGAGAGAAGCAGGTGGGGGTGCCAGTGGGAGTTTGCTCTCTGTGATGCATACTTTTGAATCTACGTGTGTACATGTATCTGTAGACAATTGCCTTTATCTACGTGTGTACACATGTGTTTATCAGCCCAAGTGTGTGTCCTTCCTGTATCAACATGCATGTATGTGTAAACATGTGTATGTACACACATGCATGTGCCTGTGCAGGTGTGTACAGCTGGGTGCACACATCTGTGCCTGAGTGTGCTAGTGCCTGTGTCTGGACACGCGTGTCTGTGTCCGTGCACAGATCTCCATGGGCCACGCGTCTGTATCCATGTCTGTCTGCAGACCTGTAGGTACAGGTATGTGTATGCACGTGAGTCTGAAGGTGCCTGTGGCTAGGTACACATGTGTGCACACGTGTGTCTTTTGTGTCCTGGGGCCTCTCAGGGCTCATCCGACTGCAAGAGCTCATCATGGCCCCATCAAGATACAACATCCGCCTGAAGATACGCCAGCTCCCCCTGGACTCTGACGACTCGCGCCCTCTGCTCAAGGAGATGAAGCGAGGCCGGGAATTCCGCATCATCTTTGACTGCAGCCACACCATGGCGGCTCAGATCCTCAAGCAGGTGGGTGAGGGCTGGCCAGTGGGAGGGGTGCTTGGGATCTGCCGCCACTTCTCCCACCACCCCTTTCCCAGATACAGGCATGATGGCAGCCAGATCTCAGTTTGACCCCTAGTGTGCCTCTTTCTGGCTGTATGACCTTGGGTGCTCACTTTGCTCTCTGATCCTCAGTTTCACCAGCAGCAAAATGGGCACAGGGGTCCTTACAGTCCAAGTTGCTGTGAGGGTGGAATGAGATGATGAATGAGCAGCCACAGCCAAGCCAGGTGCATGGAGGGTACTGAGTAAATGCTACTTTCCATGCCACCTTTGTGCAGGTGGGAGGTAGGGGAAGCCACATAGGACAGAACACTTCAGGGAGCACAGAGAGGCGGGGGGGTCTCGGGAACAACCCTCGGAGCTCCACACCTCCCTGCCAGGCACTCATCCCTGTAGCCCACGGCACTTGGTCTTACTCTCCCATTGCTAGGAGGTTTATCGAGGTTCCTCACACCATCTGCTCAGCTCTGCGGTGACAGTGAGCGAGGAGAATGGCTCCTAGTCCTGAATGGGCCCTGGTCCCGGACACAGCCTGGCGTGGCGTGCTGGGCATGACAGCCAAGCTCTGCCAGCCACCTAAGAAATAAATAGCAAAAGTGCCCACAACCCCCTCCGAGGTGCTTCGGAGAAACCCAAACACTGACTGGAGCCAGTGTTTCAGTGTGAAAGGAAATGATGTGGTCACAGAAAGCGTCCCTGGTGATGGGAGGAGGCGTTCCGGGGAACTCCGACCCATGACCCGGTGAGATGCAGGTGGCAGGGAGGAAGCTCTGGGAGGGCAGGAGGAGAGGTGCGGAGTGGGAAGGGCCAGGAGCGGTTTTAAGGCCTGGAGGGGCTCAAGTTCCAACCTCCAGTTAGGCCGAGAAGAGGTGCCCAAGGGACAGGCAGCCTCTGTCTTCCCTGAGGAAACCCCACACCAGGCTCCTTCACATAGTGGTCAGAAAGCTCATTGGAGAATCTGAATCCTGCTTCTGCAAAGAGCAAGCGGTCCCGGGCGTCATGCCCTCCTTTGGATGGAGTGAGTGGTCCCTACCTCACACGATTATGGAGGATTCATTGGGTGGAGGCAAGGAGAGTTTATCCCGGTGCCGGCAAACAGTCACTGAGTGTGGGCATTTTAAAGCCTCTGTCGAGTAATCACACACTCCCCGGAAATACCTTCACCCCCACCCTCCCAGCCAACTGTCCAGCGCACCCCCTCTCTTCCCAGCGTGTGTAACAATAATAATGACAATCGGACTTTGGTTTACTGAGAAGTCACTCAGACCCAAGGACACGTAAATCCTCATTTACTGCCACGGTGGGAAGTGAGGACAGTTTTTCATGCCCAGTTTACAGTGGAGGAAACTGAGGCCCAAGGGGAAAGTAATGGGCCTGAAGTCATTGAGACTGCAAGTCAAAATTTACTCCCAGGTCTGTCTGACTTGAAAGCATCTAGAATTAAAAATGAAGATTCTGGGCTCAGCTAAATACTGAACTAAACAAAGGGAAGCGTGTCTGCTTACTAAGGACTTCTCTGAGCCTTTAACCTGGGGATGCAGGTTGTAAATCTCCACGAGGAGAAAGAAAGTGAAGCATTTTCAAAGTGTACTTAACCTAGTGACGTTTTTTCCCCCAGAGCACTTTGTGGGCCCAGCATTGTGAAGAACTCTGTAGAAAATGCATTATGGTCATTAGTATTATCCATTATAGGCCTCTAATAAAATACATAAAATGTATGTAATGTAGGCTTCATGGTGGTATGCAGTAATTCCACAGCAGCCACATGGCCTGCTGTGTGGTCAGATCTTCCCAGGAGACTGAGACAGAGGCTAGACCTTCCTCCTGGGCCTGGTGGCACTGGTGGGGCCAGGCTCCTGCACCCCTCTCTAGAGTCTGGATGCTGAGCTCAGCTGAGTGAAGTCAGGGCACTTGAGAAGGCGTCATGGGCTGATTCCATCAGCATTGCTCTGAGTGTGGAAGGCCCAGAGAGGCGTCCGAAAAAGACAAACAACGAGGCCCTGCCCAGCCCTGAATCTTTGGAGAGTGTGGCCCAAGCATCTGCGTTTTAGTGATTGTTTATTGCTCACTCCCATGTGAAATCCACTGCTGTGTGTCAGCCAGTCATTCTCACCATTCAGAGGGGACCTCCAAGGAACTGCCCACCCCAAGCCGCCACCTCCCCTACCCCAGTGCCAGTGTGTCCGGACGCCCAATCCTCACCCCAGGGTGGCGAGGAGTAGGGCCTGCGCGGTGTTTCTCGTGAGTGGCTGATGCTCTGCTCTCCCACAGGCTATGGCTATGGGCATGATGACCGAGTACTACCACTTCATCTTCACCACTCTGGTAAGGTACCTCCGGGCCCTGCACAGGTTGGGGTGGGACTCCCTTGGGACAAGGTCAGCCTGGTGGGGACAGGGGCTGCAGCCAGAGGAGGTCCAGGCTGGACCTGCCTTCCTAAGGCCGTAGGTGTGCCCCAGGTAAGGGCACAGAGATCCCTTTGTGGCCCACCTACTTTGAGAAGTGCCATCGTGTTGTGTCTAAGGGCAGGGACTCTAGAACCTGCCGGTGTGAAGGGAAGGCCCTCGCTTACAGGCTGTGAGACCTTAGGGAAGTCATTTAACCTCCCTGCCTCAGGTTCCTTCTCTGCAAAATGGGCATGGTAATGGCTTCTACCTCCTAGGATGGTTGTGAGGACTCAGTGAGTTAATAAAGTAAATGCTGAGAGCAGTGCCTGGTTCATGTGAGAGCTATAGAAGCATTAGCTACCATTATTATGCTGACCCTCAGCTCCTGGCCCACACTTCCCCATGCATGTCTCAGGCCACTTTCCATTCTTGTAGCATCCATGCTGAAATGTGCCCACTCACTGTCAGCCAGGCCAGCCCACCTACAGGCTCCAGATGGGTCCTGTCCAAACTCTGAGAACATTTAGGGCCATTTAGACCCATTAGGATAATGAGTTGTGGCCTGAGATGAGCAGAATAAAGAGATCCCTCTGCCAAAGGGACACCAACACCCAGACACCCTGCTTTGGAGCCAGACCCCTTGTGACCTCACTGGGGCCCTGGGTGGACTCTTTCACCCAGCCCAGGTCTGGGACAAGTGACAGCATCACTGACCACCTTGTTACTGAAACAAGCTCCTGCAGGCCCCTGACTGGTTCCTTCATTCATCTGACACCCAGTTGACAGTCCTTACCCAGCCCTGTGCCCAGCCAAGTACCTCAAGATGATGGGCACTGAGGCCCTGCCCTCAAGGAGCTCACATCCTGTCTGGTCTACAGCGCTAGGTGTAGTTCCTACGGCAAACTTGAAGCATCACAGGCCTGGACAGATGGCCACAGGGGCACAGTCGAAGGAGATGCCAGGTGCTGAAGGCCCAGTGGAAGATGGGAAATTTGAGGCAGGCTTTACAGGAAAGCAGATGCTTGAACTGGGCATCAAAGGGTCAGTAGGAGTTCACCAAGGAGCGAGAGGAAGGGTATGCCACGTAGAGGGACCAGCATAAGCAAAGGCCAACAGGCAGCTTCGCTCTTCAGCGGAGGGCTGGAGCTGGCTCTTTCTGGCTGATTGCGAGAGCGATTGTGTTCATCTCATTTCGCCTCTGCCACTTATCACCTCTTTCTCCGAGTGTTACCCACCTTCCCCAGGTCAAATTGCTGACTGGACAAGGACCAGTCAGTGTTTCGACGGGGCACACTATCTGAGCATCTGGGGCTGGACAATTAATTCACCATTCCAGAATGCCCTGTCCCCACTGACTAATTTCCAGGTTTGGTGACAAATAAATAAATCCCACCCCACATTCTCAAATGTCCCCGAGGTGGGGGCTGGGTCATAGCCAGATTGTAGAAACCACCCTTGGGACACGCAACCACTCCTTGGCCAATCAGCTGGTCTCTGTTGATGGGAGGACGAATACAATGGGCCTACAGAACCCAAGACACGGTACTCAGCAGAGGGCGTGGGGCAGTGGGCGCTTTCTTCAGAAGTGGCAAGAACAAAATCCACACATCTCACTTAATTCAGCCGCCCTGAGTATTGCCCCTTGCCCACTCTGCCCGCAACAGGGCCTGTGGTTAAGCCCTCTCTGGGCCTTGTTCCCAATCCTAGCTCCAAACAACCAATAAAAGCCATCTCCACCTGCCTCATGCCTCTTTCCGAAGCCAGAGGAGTGTCCCCTCAGAGCTGAGGGAACGGCAGAGCCTGAAGCTTTGGACCCACAGCCCTGCAACCTGGCCCGACCTTCCAGGCAAGACTCTGGAGAAGGCCCCACCCCAGTGCCCTCCACATTAATGCCATTGCCAGCTGGGGTCAAGGCTGGAGTTCTTGGAGGGAGTCATAGGGCAGAACCCTGGTACCCTGGGGCCCTCCTCTACCCCCAGACAGTGTCCTCTTCTCTCAGTTTTTTATTTCCTTAATTTAATCATTCATCGACTCACTTATCCAGCAGCCATATACAAATTTTCTCGCTGTCTCAGGTACTGAGCTAAGCACTTAGGTGGAAGGAGTGTGTAGAGATGGGCCCAACACAAAGCTCACCAGCTCATAGGCTTCCTTCATGCATGTAAGGATCAAAGACTGTGCCTGATTCACCTCTGTATCTCCAATAGTGCCTGGCATATAGTAGGTGCTCATGAATGCCTGAATGAATGACCACAATACAAAGTAGATAGTAAATAATCAAATGACCAACATCTTTGTCATAGCAACAGCTAAGACCATGGACTCTGGGTGCCAGTCTGTCTGCCTGAGTTAGAATTGAGATTCTTCCACTTCCTTGGGAAGGTTACTTCACCTCTTTGCACCTCATTTCCCCATCTATAAAATTGCACAGTAATAGTACGGCCCATAGGATGGTTATGCTGGGCATTAAATATGTTCACGTCAGTAAAGCACTTAGAAAAGTACTTGGCATTTGGTTCTCTGTAAGAGTTAAATCAATTCATTAATTAACCCCTGCTTATGTTTTCTGTGTACTCAGCATCCCTCATCTCATCCATAGCAGGTAAGGCTTCCCCAGTTTTACAGAAAAGTAGAAACTGAGGCTCAGAGAGGTCACTGAGGGACCTCTCCGAAAAGAAAGGGGCCAAGTAAGAATTGTCACTGTCAGCTCCAAGCCCTCTGCTGAAGCCTGTCATGCTGCGATCCTGCAGGAAGTGTTGCCTGGCCTTGTCTGGCTGCCTCTGATTCCACGTAGCCAGTCTTGATGGTCCTGGCCCGGTGATTGACACTAATGGGGCCACGGAGCCTCCACAAATCCCAGCAGCGCCCACACTTCACAGGTTCCAAAGCCCTTTCTCCACATCGCTGATTTTTCCTCTTCACAGAGCAGAGTTTGTGCTCCCTGTTGAATGATGGGGAAATCTGGGACCAGAGAGGTTGAGTGACCTGCCCAGAGCCTCCCAGCATATCAGTGATAGAGGCCCCGGCTCCTGACTTTCTTGCCCCTGCCGTTACAGCCAGTTACAGCCCACTACCCTTCCTCCCCATTCCTCTCTGAGAGTTAAGGAGAGCAGATCTCTCCAAGGAGGCACAGCCCCTGCAATACAAACAGTTCTGCAGTGGAGTATGTGGGGTGGGGAGCTACCAGGGTATCTCCCAGGAGCCCCCCACATGCCAGGGCATCTGCTGTGTCCCCTGGATCCTCTCCCCTAGCCTGTATCCTGCTTCCAGCTCCAACTCCAGGCCCCTCTTCCAGCCCTGTTGGCTTTGGAGTCTACCTGACAATTCTGCCTCTGTGCCTATTGGTCAGTCGTGGCTGTATTGGGAGGGCAGTGGCACTTGGCATTTATCTCCTTCCCTTTAGGAAACCCATGTCACCAACTCTTTGCCTCTAAAAAATTCTCCAAACTTGCTTCTTCCATGCAGAAGACATTTTAATTACCCCAGCTGCCATTATCTGTTCCAGCCAGCTTTGAGCCATTCCCAGATAACCCCACGTTAATCAGCCCCAGCTGAGCCCCGGGTACATGGCATGTGTAGGTAAAAGCCTGGAGGTGAAAAAAGAATTATAATAAATTAATAGATAAGCAATCACAATTAATGCCACTTCCCAGCAATAACAGTTATATCATGGGGAAGATATTTTCATCTGTCATTCCTTAAGGCGATGCTTTCCGAGCCTCAGCTTCTACCCAGTCAGGCCCATGGGGTGCTAATGAATTAGTCTATTATGTTATGCTGAATGTTTCTAAAAGGTCCCTAGTCGATACTGAATTCAGTGTGTCAACATTTGGCATGGAGAACAGCAACTTTTTGCCAAGCAGCAAGGTTGTACACAGTTCACTGTGTGCAGCATTTGGGGTCTCAGCCTGGGGCAGTTTGGCTAAAAAAAAAAAAATTGGAGCTGGACAAAGAGATCTCTCTACCATCTCTCTGTTGTCATTGCCCTCATGTCACAGGGATGGCGCACTTGGTGCCACAAGCCCTACAGCCCTTTGTAGCTAAGCCCAGGCTTGGGGTGACAGGGAGGAAGTTGACCCTAGCACTGCTACCCCATCAGGCCCTCTCCCAGGCTGTGACTGCCTACAGCCACAGTGTAAGTGTCAGCAGTCCAAAAGCTGCCCCTGAAGGCTGGAAAAGCTGGTGTCACCAGCACCCAAGCCCCCACTGAAGCCAGAGATGCCACCCTTCCCACTGAGTGTGGTTGGCCTCTGGTCCTCGAGTCACAGAGGCCTTAGGCAGGCTAATTCTTGGCATCTTTCAGGCCTTAGATGTCAGGTCCACATTGAATTGGAGAGCCCTGTGCAGGGGGAGCGCGAGGAGGGCACCCACTGGGGGCAGAGCTCAGCTTGTCTTCCCTGGCCTGCAGTTCAGCTCTGGCCCCAAACTTGCAGACACAACTTTGCAAGACACAATCCCTCCATCTTCCCAGACGCGCCTCCTTCAAAAGTAATTTGGGTAAGATCTCTTGTTCCTGAAGCCGTATTCTTAAGGGTCTCATCCACCACCCAGACAATTTACCAAACCACTCTTAACCTCCAGCCCCATAGACATCTCCCCCTGAGAGGAGGATGTGAAGCACTAGTCTCTCTACCCCAACTCTTCCCGGTGATGTTTAGGTGCCCCAGAGAGCTATTCAGCTGGCTGACCCTTCTATCTACTTTGGTTGACAATAATATTTGGCTCAGGGGGTCATAGGGGAGACAGATGCAGACACAGACAATTCTTATTAATGGGGTGAAATCCCAGAGGCCCCAGGATAAGAACAGAAGCATCCCTGACCCACCCTGTTGTGCATGTGTAAAGGAGTAGTCAGGGGAGGCTGCCTGGAAGAGGTGACACTTGAGCTGCATCTCAGAGAATAGCCCACCCAAGAAGGGTTGAGAAGACAGGCGTTCCAGCCTGGGGATAGACCACAAACAAAGGCACTGACTCAGGGATGAGAAGCTGCATGAAGGGGACAGGGTCCAGTGAGGAACGGGAAAGGGAGATGAAAATAGTTTGGTGTTCGTGGGCCACAAGGAGTGGGACATGGGAAGGGGTGGGAAGGAAAGTGAGGCCAGAGGGGCCAAGAGCTCTGTAAACTATACTCAGGCATTTGCCCTTTGTTCTGAGAAGGCAATGGAGCCATTGAAATAGATGAAGTAGGGCAGTGACAGGGCTGGGTCTCTCCTTCAGAAAGACCCCTCTGAATGCTGTGTGGGGAGTGCCTGTAACCATGCCCAGTGGGTGTGAACTGGGGGCCAGGGGGCATATGCGTCATTAAAGGGCCGACGGTTTGACACCATTACTCCCCTGATGTGTAACCTTGAGCAAAAGATGTAACCTCAACTGAACCAAATCCACTGTGATGGATGTTACCCCTGATGGCTGTAGCCGTAGAGAGACAAGTGGTGTCCCCAGCCACTCTCTCCTGGCATGTGATGGAGTGACAGAGTCTAGGGACGAGGAGAGAGGATGGACTGGGGTCGGGATGGAAGCGGCTTGATGAGGGGAGAGTGTGGAGAAGAGACAGGGGATGAGGCGCTCAGACAACGACCTGAAGACTCAGTTTCTCCATGAGTGGGATGGGGCCAATCTGGAGTGTCAAAGTATATTTTGTCAGAAAGTTGAACACACAGAATGAAACGTGTGTCAAAGGCAGCAGGGCACCAGCAGGGTGGCAATGCTGGCTCAGAGAGCTTTGAGGGACTGAGTATTTAGGTATTTGATGGGGAAACACTTAGAATGAGGCTGCTAGGTTAGATACAAAATTGATTCATGTCCTCAGGGAGATAAAACCACAACCCTGGGGATTACCTTTTTTGTGGACAAAAATCTACAAGTGAACCCAGAGTCTGGGCCTTTACCCAATAGCTGAGAGTGAAGTCAAACCCAGGTACGTTTTCCAGGAGAATCACATAATCCTGGGTAGGCTGGGAAACCAGGTTCCCATACGACATCGAAAGGACATGCTGCTCTCCTGCCTTATTTCCAGGCTGGGGGTAGGTTTCCTTAGCAGGATGGAGCTCTGCTCTGTTTCTCATGCTACCCCCCACCCCCAACCCCTCTTTTCAGCTTAGCACCTGGCTTCTTCCTCTGTGTCCAACCCCTTTCCGCGGAGCTGCAGGGAGAGGCTACAGCTGGGCTGCCCCATGTAGTAAGGCCTGTTTTCCTAGCCCTTAGGCCAGGGCCTGCCCATCGCACCAGACTGGACGTGACCTGCCCACAGACAGATAGGCTGACCTCTGGTCAGCTGCTCCTCGGAGGCAGGGGTGAGGAGGCCCTAGCTGGTGATGTGGGGAGGGGGGAAGAAAAGAGGGCCAGGGCAGGCGTACTCTTTGAGTCCCAGGCAGAAAAGCCTTTGAAAATACCCTCCTTTGGGAAGTAAAACACTCCCTTCAACTGAGATGCTGAGACCCAGTGCCTCCCCCAGAGAAGGAAATGACCATAATGACCATTTGCAAGCTCCTTTGATGCTTGAGGTTGGGTGTCTTATATGAACTGCTTCACCAGGTCCTGTAAAGGAGGCACAGCCCCATTTGGTAGGTGAAGAAGCAGGCTGAGCGACTTGTTCAAGGCCTGGCCATCCGTGGGGTCAGCCACCAGGGGGATGGGTATTCAGTCAACTCCAAGTCCAGTGCTCAGTGGGGGTTCCCACCACTGGCCTCACCGCCTGTAGGGCTCTGCAGGAAGCTGCAGCGAGAGCTCTGGGGCAAGCAGGGCATGTGGAGAGGGGACTGGAGCTAACAGTGGACACACCTTTATTTACACGAACTTCTCTCTGTCAGGATCTTTACGCGCTAGACCTGGAGCCCTACCGCTACTCGGGGGTGAACCTGACAGGGTTCCGGATCCTCAACGTGGACAACCCCCATGTCTCAGCCATCGTGGAGAAGTGGTCTATGGAGCGGCTGCAGGCGGCTCCCCGGGCAGAGTCCGGCCTGTTGGATGGAGTGATGATGGTATGGCGGCAGGGCGGGCCAGACCAAGGGCTCCCCTTGCCCTTCCTTCTTTTCTCCTTCCCTTCCTTCCTTCCTTCTTTCCTTCCTTCCCCTTTTCCTCCCTCTCTTCCTTCCTTTCTTCCTCCCTATTACTTTCTCCCCTCCGACTACTTCCCTCCTTAAGACTTGCCACGTGTCAGCTGGATCTTAGGCTAGGAGCCAGGGACACAAAGGAATCAGACGTAGTCCTGTCCCAAGGGTGGGAGAACAGGCATGTAAACAGGTTACAGGGAGCTGGGATCAGGACCAGAGGATCCTGGGCATGGGGAACTTCCGGCTATGACCGGTGGAGGCTGAGGACGCAGGAAGGAGAAGGCATGGGCAGGGCCCAGGCAACAGCAGGGAGGTGGGATGGCGTGGGAGGTGCTGCCAGAGGTCTGAGCTGCTGAAGGTGGGAGTCAGGTGTCTGCAGAGCAGCAGAATCAACCCAAGCCTGACCTCTCATCAGGGGCATGGACAAGGTCATTTCTAGGGCCTCATGGCCCTTCCCTTCCCAGGACCCCATGTGTCTGGTGGGGAAGGGGAAGGGGCAGGGCATGGTGGGCCGAGGACACTCTAGAGCAGCTCTCAGCCAGGCCCTGGATGTCCCTTCCAGACTGATGCCGCCTTACTGTATGACGCCGTCCACATCGTGTCCGTGTGCTATCAGCGGGCGCCCCAGATGACCGTGAACTCCCTGCAGTGCCATCGGCACAAGGCGTGGCGCTTTGGCGGCCGCTTCATGAACTTCATCAAGGAGGTGAGTGCCCCTGCGTCCCCCACAAGGGCCATCTCCCTGGGGGCCGTTGGTGTTGCAGAGCTGCAGAGCCGTCAAGGGCCCAGGTTTGAGAGTCAGATTCGATTTTCAATCCACATGAACTCAGGCAAGTTGCCTCACATCTCTGAGCCTCAGTTTCCTTGAGTAAAAATGGGCTTGATGGGACCAATCTTGCAGGGTGATTGGGAGGCTAAGTCCTTGGCACAAAGTAGGTGCTCAGTGGTGGTCGACATTGTTGGCAGCAGCAGCATGGGCTTAGAGTACAGCAGATGAGGTTCTTCGCCTCCGGCTGTGTGACCTCGGGCAGGCCCGAGAGCCTGTGAGCGTTCATTGCCTCATCTGTACCCTGGAGTATGAAGCATGTCGGCCTCACGGGGATGCTGTGAAGATGAAAGGAGACATCAGTGGAAAGTGCTTAGCGCAGGACCCGGGGCAGAGGAGGCTAAGTAAATAACAGCCCCACAACTTCCTCCTCACGTCACGGGCCATCGGCCACTTCCCCAACTGGGCCCCCGTTCTCCTGGTACCATGACACTTGTAGAAAAGTCCCATCCGTGAGGCTGATTCCGAGGAACTGGAGAGCAGAAACCTGTCCTGCTGCCCAGGTGACCAGGGAAACACACACAGTGCCAACTTTTCATTTCAGGGGACTCTCTCTAGCACCGTTGTCCTTGTAAACTATGGATGGCAGTTTATTGTTCCCATTTTACATATGGGGGAAGCTAAGGTCTGCGCTTGTATCCTGGCTCCATCCCAACTGGTTGTGTGACTTTGGGTGAGAAGACTAACTCTGTTCCTCAGTTTCCTCAGCTATAACATAGAGGTAGTAAGCGTGCCTGCCCCAAAGGTTTGTTGGGAAGACAGTGGAAAATTATGCACAAAGCACCTAGCCCAGGGCTGGGCAGAGTCAAATCCCAGTAAATGGTAGATGAAGAAGGTTCAGGGGAAGATCCTGGGTCACAGAGAGCAACACCAAGTGCAGTTAGGGGATGCTATCCAGGAGGGCTCTGTATAGGCAATCTCTGTGTCGTGATCACAATGGACCAGAAAGGAAGCCAGCTGCCTTGGGAAGCCATTTATTCAATAGATGTTTGTGTGGGCCTGGAGGGTGCCAGGTACGGAGCTGAAACAGGTGAGCCCCTGCACTCACAGAGCTCATAGCCTAGGGAGGGAGGCAGACAGCAATCAAGGAATCACATTAATGACTGCAGTCCTACACCAAAAGGAAGGCAGTGCTAGGAGGGTAAATAACAAAGGGAACCACTACCTTATACTCAGCATACAGGACAGCTTTCCCAGTGGGCCCGCGTTCACCGTTACTGCTTGGATGAGGCCAGTGACAGCTCCTGCTGCATTTTGGAAGGGCACTAAGGAATATAGATGAGATACAAGCTTGAGAGTTTGATGCACGTGCCTTTGGAGTTTATCTCTATCTTTTCCAGCTGTGTCTTTAGACAAGTTCCTGGCTATCCCCAAGCATCAGTGGCATTACCTGGCCAACACCATCTCATCGTCACCGTGAGGGAGCAATTAAGTCTTTGGCCCCCTCACCCCTGGAAGGGACTCTAGTATCGGTTGTTTTGCTACGAGAGGGCCATAATGCTCCCTTCTCATCCATCCCCTCAAAATTGCAGAGGAAGTCCGATTGTCCACTGCCCCAAGGAAGGCCTGGGTGGCCTGGGCGGCCTGGGCGGTCAGCAGGTCGTTCTCAGGGAGCTCTGAGGCCTGGCTTTTACCCCCCATGCCTCCTTCCTCGGCAGGCCTCCAACTCAGTAGCCAGAGGCTGGCGTGAAGGTCTTGGTGACCCTTGGGAGCCAGACAAAAGTGGCTTTGAAGCTTAACCACTTTTCGGCTGTGTGACCTGAGACAAGCTACGGAACCTCTCAGAACTTCCTCTGTACCATGGAGACAATAGCAGGGTTGTTGTAGAGTTAAGTGAGTTATGGTGTGTGTGAAACACAGGACGCCGCCTGGCACAGAGCAAGTATTGAACAGATTGGCTGCTATTACTATTGTTTCTATCAGGACTGTCATCATTATGGCTTCTTGTTCCGTGGTGGTTTTTAGCTAGAGAGGATCTCCAGACCTCATAGTTTCGGAGCCCCCAACTCTGTTCACCCCCTACCCCTTGGAATGGTTGAGGCTCAGTGGTAAAGCCCAATGAGATCAGATTCGTCATTGCCCACACCACAGAAAGGGGAGGCCCCTTCTCCCTCCAGGGGCTGACAGGCTAGTGTAGGTGTGCATGGCCCTCCTGTTTCCTGGTCCCCGGCCCAGTGTATGGCCCTCATCGCTCACACACCTTTACAGAGCCCTTTCAGAAATATCTCTGTCTTACCTCCATTTTAGGGTGTGGAGACCAAAGCCCAGAGCAGCCACGTGGCTTGCCCACGGTCCCACAGCTGACCACGACCGGGTTCCAGGTGCCCTGCTGGAGCCCGGCACAGCCTTCTTTCAGACCATTTCCACATTGCCCATCTCCCCATCTGACTGCATGACAGTAAATCATTTTAAAGACTTGGCATTTCTGAGAGGAGCTGGAAAATGCCAGGCCGGAGTTCAGAGCGTGTGAAGCATCTTTCATTTAGCGAGTCCTGAGCTGAGGCTGGAAGGGGTGGGAGGGCTGGGAAATGTCACGGGGAGGAGCTGCCAGTGGCTCCCTGCCCTGGCCCTGGCCCTGCCCACCGCCCACAGTCAGGCCGTGCCCCTGCTGGCATTTAATTCCTCCACAGCTAACAAGGAGGAAGGCTCCCTGCAAAAGTGCAGGTTTGAAGCCACCTGCTGTGATTTCCCCTGGGGGCCAGGAGAGAGCCCAAGGATGTGGGAGCCTGCAGCGGAGGGGGCGGTGAAGGGAGCTGGGAGCCAGGCTGAGAGAAGCCGAGCCTCTGTGTGAGGTCACAAACAGTAGTCTTCACCTTCTCTGATGCATGTTGGACCTCCGTCCTCAGCCTCCGGCTGCAGCTCCCTGGGCTCCATAAATCTCCCCACTTGGCTTGGCCATGATGACCCCAGGCTCTTCAGCTCTACTCCTGCAGAGAGGGGTTCTGCAGCACCCCTGCTGGGGGCCTGCACAGCTCAGTCTCTCTGGAGCCTCAGTGTTCATGAGTATAAAATGGGGTCAATGGTGGCACCCACCGGGCAGGTTCGTGATGAAAACGGAATGAGCTCATGCCTTACAGCTGCCCAAATGCTTATAGATTCCCAAGCATTTTAGTTTGGGATCTACAGCTAGGCCTCCAGGGATCTGTGAACCCATGAACTTGTGTGTCAAAGTGTGAGGGTACTTACTCCAGGGGTGCTGGGGACATTCAGGGAGCCTTTCTCAGGACCTGCAAGGGATTATGGCCCCAGCGTATGAGGAACCCAGTGTGGCCAAGCAAGAACTCCAATATTCAGACCTTTCCCTGTCCCCATGCTCTGGGCCCTCAGACCAGGAGGCTGTTCCCCAGGGCTCCAGGAAGTGTGGGTTTGTTCTTCCCCCAGATACAGAAAAGCCACACATTTGGGCTTTTACCTGTGTGCCAGCTGCATCCTAAAATCATGGAAGAGGGAGAGGAGGGAACTGCTCCAGCCTGAGGGGTGGGAGCCCTCGGACCCCCACCTCCACCCCACCCCGCTGCAGTTTGACTCACCCTCTTATCTCCTCTGTGAGCTTGGGGCCCCTCCGGGCCTGCTTCCTCATCTGTGAAATGGGAATCATTGCCTGCCAGGGCCACTATGGAGGATGCATGACAGGCACAGTGTGAAGTACCTTGTAGAGCTAACACTCTGGGCCCACGGGAGAGAGATTATCTAGAGCAAGAGTCAGCAAACGTTTTCTGCACAGGGCCAGATAATAAATAGTTTAGGCTTTGAACCCAGATGGTCTCTGTTGCAACTATTCAGCTCCAAAGTTGCAGCGCAAAAGCAGCCAAAGACCATAGGTAAACACATAGGCATGGCTGGGAGCTAAGACACTGTTTACAGAATCAGGCAGTGGGTTGGTTTGGGCCTGCCCATAGTTTGCCAACCTCTGATCTAGAAGTTGGAGCTTTCCTTTATTTGGGTCCTGAGCCCTCCCTGAACCTTTCCCTGCCTCTGTGTTAACGATGCTCATAAAAAGTTTATTCAGTGCTCAGTTTGTACCAGGCACCATTCTAAGTATTTTACAGGACTTATTTCACCCTCCTCACATTTTGGTAAAATGGGTACTATTATTAGTTCCATTTTATAGATGAGGAAACTGAGGCACAGAGGTGCAATGAAATTCCCAAGGTCACACAGCTAATTGCAGTTGAACCCACCATTCTGACGCCACAGTCCTTAATCACGATTCACAAGGCTGGGGGTGGCAGGGGTGACCTTCTCTGTCTCCCCTGGCTCTCTGAGGGCCACCCCCAGTGTCTGGTCTTCCAGCCAGGGCACACTTGGTCCCTTGGCTTTTCTGCCTCTCGGTAGGTCTCCCTGGCCCCCGCTCTGCCCACCCGCCTCCCTGCCCCTCTCTGGGGATCTGACGCGGGCTTCCCCTTCTCATGGCTTCAAGGCGGGGGCTCATTTGAGCACGTCCGAGATCAATGTTGTACACGAAAAGGTACAAATGTAAAGCTGGCTAAAGAGCATAATAGAATTTATGGAAATCGCTGGCTCGCACCACAGCCCGAGCAATGATGGAGGTGATTATTAATTAATCATGGTCTTGGGGGAACAGTATCAGTGCAAGGAGTAATTAAAGTGAAGCATTGTACAGTTGTACCGAATGATGATTTATGAGCCCGAGGAATTGCTGCTCTGCCCTCTTCCCTCCGGCAGGCTCAATGGGAAGGATTAACTGGACGGATTGTTTTCAACAAAACCAGTGGCTTACGGACTGATTTCGATCTGGACATCATCAGCCTGAAGGAGGACGGCCTGGAGAAGGTGTGTGGGCTCAGGAGAGGGAGGGGCAAGACCCAAGGCAGCCGCCCCTTTGGGGCTCGACGTGACCCAGTGTGGCCTCTGCCTTGGCCCTTTAGACAACATGAAGCCCTAGTTAGATGAGGGGTGCAGAACCCAGTGGCCTGGTCACAGCTAACACCCAAGCCAACGGAGCAAGAGCCATTGGGGATGCTTAGCCTGGAAAAAGTAATGGAAGGTTCATGGGCCAGACAGACTATCGCTAAATTCCTGCAGGGCTGTCATGGGACAGTGGGACAGACATGTCTTTGGGTAAGAGAAACTTTCTAAGGCCCAGGGAGATGTCTGCCTGGGGAATGGTGAGCTCACTGTCACTGGAGGCATTTAAGCAACGATTGAACAAAATAATTGCTTGTCTGGGAATCTGAAAGTGACCCTTACTCTTGGAGAGAAATTGAAACACATGGCTTCTGAACTGCCATAGGCTTCTAAGACCTCTATGATTCCACGGAGTTTGGACATGGAAAGCAGGTCTGCCAGGGCCTGGGGATCCCACCTGGCTACCATGGAAATGTCTGTACTGGGGTCACTTCTGATCCCTGGGAACCTTCAGCATATTCTGTCAGAGTCAGGCTGCTGGACTGAGCAGGGGGATTAAACACTAGCCCCGATTCTCAGTATCCCCTGGGACCTCGGGGCCAAGAGCGCAGCCACTCTCTTCCACAGCAGGCTGGTCCCTGGGAGCCACCAGGGCACCGCTCCAACCCTGGGAGTGGGGTGTACAAAATGCAGGGAGCAGAGGTCAGGAAGTGGAGGGGCCAGCTCTGATGCCGGTGGGCCTTCAGGAGTCCCTGGTACCTCTCCTCTCCACCCTGCCCACTGTGGTTCAGGCCTGTTCCTTGGATGATTTTGGCACTCCCACCTCGTTTCCCACCTCCAGGTGAAGCGTCCCAAAGCACAGCTCTACCCTGCTCTGAAACTGCCCATGGCTCCCCAGTGCCCCGTCAGTGAGCTGCAACCCCTCTCCCAGCCTTTAAGGTTCTCCAGGAAATGCCCCAGCTTGCTTCTCCAGGCTTCGTCTCCACTGCCTCAATCGCTCTCCCTCCCTCCTATACTTCCAGGGCCTTCACGCATGTGACCCATCTCCATTGCCCTGGTTGCAGGAGTGACCTCTGTCTTCTTGGTTCATTCCCTCTGGCACAGATCTGGCTCTGCCTGGATTGCACCTTGTGGCCAAGGCACCTTGTGGCCAAGGTTACTCCATTCACTCCTAAATTTCCCACGGACCCATGGGGCCACTGTGCTGGGGAGGGCTGGCCAGGGAAACCTCACCATAACTCTGCAACTCTTTCCTGCCAAATAATAGCATAGATCCCTTAAGGATGGACTTGTGGCCTCTGCTCCTAAAATCTTTGAGGCCAATCGGTCCAACCTTATACAAACTGTATGAGTTCTCATTAAGCAGTCTTCTGCTTCTATTAAACTCCCCAGTGCTAGGGATCTCCCTTCTTCCTCGAGCAGTACTGCTGTAATATAGTGTTCACTCCAGTAGCTGTCTCGTTTCTGTTCTCTCAGCTAGCCATCTCTGGGGATCGCCTGAAATTCTAAGGGTGGCAATTAGATGGCACACGTGCCACCACTTCCCACTCCTGTACCTGTGGCTGGAATCAGTCATTGGTCATCAGAGCGCTCTTTCCCTCTCAGCCCACCCACACCATCCTTCTCCCAGGAACTGGTACAAACTAACCATAGATAATATCCAGAAAACTTGTACTATACCTGTACTAAGGCCGACCTATAGAGGCTCCCACCAGGGGCTCCTGGTCTCAGCCCTCCAGATTCTGGGCAGAGAAACTGCATGCTAGGTCCTCCTCAGTCCTAACCATTCTCATGTGCCCGTGGCACCTGGTGTCTAGCAGGGCATACAGTTGGAACACAATAGCTGCTTGCTGCGGCAAGGGTTCCGCTATTCATTTGGCCTCTAGACGGATGTTGGTTGAGTGCCTCCTGCACCCAGGCATGCTGCTAGGGACCCGCAGGCTGAGCTCGGCCCCCTTGAGAAAAGAGCCTCTTTCACACTGTCTCTGTCTCCTCTCGCCCTGGGAGGTCTGCACAGACAGAGATCCTGCCTGGAGAGGGTGCTGAGCCCCCAAATGCAGCCACTCTGCCTCTCATCATCACTTGTGTTTGCTAAGCTGGGTCATAGCTGATCCAGCCAGCTCCAGCCAGTGGCTTTGGGAGGATTAAGGCAGAATTACCCGAGCATAATTACATGTCTCTCTGCTATCAGCCTTGCACAGCTCTCTTAATGGGGTGTTTGCACTTGGCCTCTCTATTTAATTGATTAAATTTCCTGAGGAACCCCCTCCCCACAACTGGGCCAAGGACAGAATGGGCATCCCAAAACTGTCCTTGAGAGAGGAGCTGAGATGGGGGCAGGGCTGGGCAGAATTGGGTCCAAAGGGACCTTTAAGAGGCCCAGGGCTTCAGAATGCTTTGTAAGCTTGATCTTCTGTTGCCTCCCTCCAGCCTCACTGTAGAGACAGAGATTCTGCCACCTTGGCCAGGGTGTCTGCCAACTTTAGAAGTAAAACCACAAGGCAAACTGCCTGCAAACCCAGTGGCATCCAAGGCCCCCACCAAGGGTCATCTACTCTGTTCCGCCACCCCCGAAACAGCTACAAAGACCAGCCTCCTGCCCAGACTGCCTTTGTGCATGTGGCACATCTCCTCGTCCCTTTACTCATCCCACACACGCTTAGTGAGCATCTCCTTTGCGCCAGGCCCTGTCCTGGGCTTTGGAGGGTATCTGGCCCAAGAGCTGGCACTGGGCTGAGACCCTGTGAGTGAGCAGCTGGGTGCCCAGGGCCTTCCCCAGGAGGTGGGAGGCCCACCAGGCTGAGAGTAACTGCCCCGGCGGAGGGCCTGACCCTGACCCAGGACCCCTGATTTCCTCAGGGCATCAACTCCACACCAGGTCAGTTTCCACTGGGCTCCCTGGGCTTCCCTTGTGTTCACCTCTCCCTCTGCATTTTCCCCTTCAGCTGTGAAGGGTTTGCTACCAAGGGGGAGGTGGCAGAATTCAAGAGATTCAGCACCTTGAGGGCCTCCTCCTAGCAGGAGGGAGGCAGCAGAGCTGTCAGAAATGTTAGTTCAAAACATGTTAGCCATGGCAGTGATGGTCATGGAGCAGGGGATTGAAATGGGCTTGCTGGTGCGAAGACAGGATGGAGAGACTAGGACTCAGCACTCTGTTCTCTGTCTGTCTATTCACCCAGGTTGGGGTGTGGAGTCCTGCCGAGGGGCTCAACATCACAGAGGTCGCCAAAGGCCGAGGCCCTAATGTCACTGACTCTCTGACAAATCGGTCACTTATCGTCACCACAGTGCTGGTAAGAGCCTGCAGCCCTGCAGACGAAGGGACTATCTGACCTGAGGGTAAGGTGGCCATCGGGGCTGGAGAGACCCCTCCATTGCCCCTCCCAGTATCTGCCGGTACCTCTTATGAGGCTGCTGGCAGGCTGGGCGGGGAGGGGGGGGGGGTGGAACTGCAGGACGGTGGGAACATTGAGGGTCGCTCGGACAGCTCTCCGAGAGCTTTTGGAACATAGCAATTTGCTCATGGCCACAGGCCAGAGACCCCAGGAGGTGACTGAGTGGCTTCCTCCCAAAGGCAGAGCAGTCAGATGTCATGCCTGTCTGAGAGCTGCTTGGCCAGTCCTTCTGCAGAGGCCTGTGTGTCTGTATCTCACCCCCACTCACTCTTGGAGCCTGAAGTCTGAGTAAGAACCACAACGGGCTGGAAGGAAGGAGGGTTGACCTGCACTCTGCAGCAGGACTCAGGACCCACCCTTTCAGAGCACGGCTCCTGGGGACCCACACTGGGCCATGTTGGGGGAGGCAGCCAGGTCACAGCCTGGTGGATTCTGACCAAAGACCCTTTGAGGACAATTCTGGCCCTGGGCAGCTTCTCCTTATAATAAAGCAAAATGTTTATAAGGACCAGGTGGTGAGGTCATTCTCTAAAAAAAGTAGGGGAGCTCAACCTATTTGGAGTGCACCTAAGGCTGCCATAGGACAGGATGGAACCTGGGAGCAGGGCTGGGCACCCCACCCTGGGCCCTTCCTCGGGGCTCATACAAGGCTGGCCCCACCTGCCTCCCAGCAGAGGGAGCTCAGCCAGGCCTGACTGGATGGTCCTGTGTCTTCCCTCTAGTGTGATTCTAGTGTGATTGGTGGGCAAGGAAGGGATGTAGGAAGGGGTATAATAGTTAAACCCCATTCTCCCAGGAACCCCAGTGAGCATCAGACACCAGGGCCACCATTGGCTTCTAGCCAGCAACTGTAGCCTGTGGGTCTCAGTCCGTCTCCAGGGTTATGACTATTGAGAGGATCTACGTTAAAAGTGATGGAGGCCTAACGGGGGTTCTGGACACGCTGCGGACAGAGCCAGAATGAGAGGCCTGGGGAGACATCTTCCCCTCCCCCCAATTTGGGATGAGACCCCCCCCAATGGGATCTTCCAAATAATTATACATCCTGCCTGCCTTTATTGATTGACTTTTTGTTAACTAAAAACATAAAAAAATCAGACTGCTAAAACCAGTGAGTCAAAAGATCTCATTAAGAACAGGGGGAATATTTGTAAAAACAAAAAAAATCTAAAAGATTAAAAAGAAACAAAGGAAGCAAAGGGATTTCTAATCTGATGTGAAGCCCAATGAGCAATTAAAGGAACATTGATATGGATAAAAATAGAAATGATAAAAGGAGAGTTGAAAGAGAACAAAATAAAAAGGTTAAAAGGGAAATAATAAAGAGAAAGACTGAAATAAGGAATGAGATAAAAAGGAATGCTATCAAGAAAGACGAAAAATTAAAATAAATAATTAACAGCCCTGGCTCGACAAGGTAAAAAAATATAAAACCAGAATGTCAGAAAGCAAAAGGATAAAAGTGTGACAAAGCAAAAATATAAAAGGGTAAAAATAAAATAATAAAAAGGTGGTAAAAGATTAAAAGCAGAGCTGCATAAAATGTGAGATATAAATAAATAAAGCACATTTCAGAAGACAAGATTTTAAAAAGGTAAAACTAGTATGTTTTAAGAGATTAGGAGGAGAAATGATTAAATGAGCTAAGATAATTTAGCCACAAAACAATATTCTAGCAATAAGAGGTGAGCTAAAGATAACATGCCAAAAGAATGCAAAATACACACCCTTTGAAAGAACACAGCGTTACATTTTATTAAAATGGCAGCAGCCTGATTTCAAGGGCATAAGACCCTTCTGCAAAGGCACAGGGGATTTTTTCCTACACCAGCAGAGGCAGAATCCAGCAGACATGCCCTGCTCTTCTAGCAGTTTCACGGTCAATAACTCGCAGCTTCTTGCAAAGCTCCCAACCGACCTGCTGTACTCAGTCGCTCACAGGAGGTCCCACCTGGGAGCCGGCAGGACCGGGAAGGAGAGAAGCCCCTCTTGGCCCAGAGCCTGGACACAGCTCCATCTGTCTCACTGCCCCTCATCCAGGCAAACATGAGCCCAAAGCTCCTGGGGTCACGCCCTGTGAGCACGCAGGGGACGCAGGGGCAAGACTGATGGTTAAGAGCACAGACTTTGGATTTGTCTTGGCTCTGCTGTGCACGAGCCGGAGGGCCTGGAAAATTGCTGGACCATTCTGTACCTCAGTTTTCCCATCTGAAAAAGAGGTGATAATAATTGTACCTACTTTACAGAGTTGCGAGGAATAATGATTCATCAATATAGTGCCCGCTGTCTAAGTGATAGCTGCCATTGTTTTCAATTCCTATTGTTATTGATTACAAATCCAGTCCCCGGGAAGCTCGGGTTGAATGCAGTATGCAGAGTGACAGTTCTAGGAAAACCTCTGCTTCTGTCCACAAGCACAGTCTGAATTTCACTGAAGACTGACACCTGGCCCTGGGCACAGGGCTTATCTCTAGCAACAGGGTGCATTATAAACTTTGAACTTGTATTTGATGCCCAGTGGGCATTCCCTGGCTCACCACAGACCCCACTACTCCCTATTGTTTATAGAAGGCTTCCTTTTATGTGGTTTCCTGACTGGCCCCTGAAGGCAGTAGGGTTTGTGACCTCCGAGTCCCTGGTAGCTCTAGTCCTTAGAGTATGTAAACCTCCGCATCCCAGCCACCACTTCATCCGCTGCCTCGGCCAAGGTCTGAGCTCCTGGCCCTGACGTGTGATTATTCCCTACCTCCGGCCCCCATGGCCTTGACTTCTCAATATGGCTGCTGACCCAGATGTTCTTCCTGGGAGTCTTCTGAGAGAGATGCCCACTCAAGGACTGGCCTAGGGCCCCCTGAAGACCTAGAACTGCTCCAGACACTGGGAAATGTGCCAGAATGTCTCAGCATGGTCAGCATGTCCCTGAGCCCTGGGGATGCCCCAGGCATGGGCTCTTTGGGGCAGCTGCACCAGTTGTGGGCAGTGGCCCGGCCCAGCTGCCCTGGCAGGAAACCCAGCCCAGAGCTTGGCAACCTGAAAGCAGGGCCAGCACCACCCGCTGAGAACACTGGGGTCCTACAGTTCTGGAGTGTGTTGTCAGGGCAACAGTGCTTTGAGTGACAGGCAGGTAAGTATAAGGCATGAGTACGGGAAGATCCAACAGCTTTGTGCTTAGCGAACAGGGCTAGCCCCAAGAACCCTGGAATCTGGAAGTGGTACAGGGCAGTATCTCTGAGTGGGCTATATCCAATCCCACCTCTCCCCTATCTTGAACCCTGGGGTTAGGGGTGTCTTACCGTGGACACACAGATGGAAAGAGCCCTGACCCCTCTCTCTCTGGCCCCTCACTGCCGCAGGCAGCCTTGCCCGTTCCTATGGCAGTCACAGTAGCATTAGGAGCCTGGAAGCCTGCCCTCCCCCACCCTCTCCCTGCCTGGCCCCTACCTCTGTTCTGGTTCTGCTCTTCCATGAGCTCATGAAAAATTCATCCGCCCAAACCTCCGCTCACACACCGAGAAAGCACACCCAACTCACTCCTAGGGGCCTCGCTTTTGAAGGTTCAGTGTTCTTTTGACTGCTGAAGTGAGCAGCGGTGTCAGCATGTACTTGGGCATGTGTGTGGGTGTGAGACCGCTATGCACGTGTGTCTGGATACGCACCAGTCGGTGTATTTGTGTCGTGTGCACATCATGACCCACGTAGACTCAACTTTCAGGCAGGTGGAACCCCGGCACCCAGCCGTGAGACAGGAGAAGTTCAGGGAGGCTAAGATGTGGGCTGGGAGAGCCATCCCAGGCAGGGGGAACCATACTAAGCCTCACCGCTGGGAGGGCAGGACACCTATTACTCTGTCCTTGTTTTAACTGGCAAAAGCCAAGGTCTTGGGTCCAGGGTCCTCGGCCTGTATGTCTGAACAGGGCTAGGCAGACAGAACATTAAAAAATGTGTTGTATCTGTGCCAGTGGCATTGTGTGCACATGTGCATGCGTGTGTGGATGTGTGTGGATATTGCCTAGGTTGGAAAGGGGTTTAGGAGCATAGCTGTCAGGTAGCTAACCCCTGAATCCTTCCCCCAAAGACCCCCCCTCTTCCAACTCCACAGGTCCTGTCACTTAGCACAGGGTCCAGCTTTCAAATGGGTATAAGCGATCAGAGGGAAACTAGACTAAGAGCCCTGGCAACAAATAGTCAGAAAAGGTTATTTTTCTGGACCCCTGTTTCCTGTGACTTGTTGAAGAGAAATATTACCCCTGCTCCTTCAGCTGTTCTCCCAAAGCAATAGGAGAGCGTGAAGTTATGAAATTGAGGGCACCTTCACCGAGCAATCGATTAGCAGCCGAGAGAGCTTGTGAATTGGCTGTCTGGACATTTCCAGTAATAAATTGTGAAATAGTCCATGAATAAGTAGTTGGCGGAGTTCAGAATTACCCCCTAGGAAATGTTGCAGGTCTAGAGACACATTACTAAGGCGAGCACCGTTTTAATGCTCTGGGCTTTGGCTGTTAAATATGTATGCCATCCGCACAGCACTTCCCGAAATTAATGGCATTTTACAGCTGCTCCAAAAGTAGCATATTTATATGGAGATGTATAGATTCCGGGGCCGGGGTGGCTTCACAAATGAAGGGCTAATTTTAGAGGATAGGGCCAGGGAAGGCATGGAGAGAGGGTCAGGAAGTGAGCTACCTCAGAGACCTTCCCAAAATGGTTTTCTACTGCCAGTGATGATTTTTAACCTTTGGTGACTTTGGGCATGGTCTCTAGGCTGGAAAGTTCACTGTGGTGACAGGCCACCCCACACACAAAAAGAAGGTGATATAGATATTAGTAACAATAAAATTAAGTAATAACGATAATAATACTAGCAGTTTATATTTGCCAGGCACTGGTCTAAGTGCTTTTCATAGATTGACTCATTTAATCCTCACATCAACCCGGTAAGGTAGGTTCAAGTCTTATCCCCATGTTACAGAGGAAGGTAGATTTTGCCCAAGAATCTGTGTGTGGTTGATAATAGCCCTGGGAAAGATGATACCTTCTCTGCAAATATTTTCTTGAGCTTCCATTAGGGCCACCAGGTGTAGTGGTGCAATCGTTCACTGCACAAGAGCATCCAGCCAAAAGGATGAGTTAGGGCTGAAACTCCAGGCCAGCCTTGCTCACCAGGCCCCATGCCAGGGCTCAGGGCAGCCCCTTCCCAGAGACGAATTTGCACTAGCCAAAGTCCCCATTCCTTCACGAAACCCCAGCACCTTTCCTGGCCCCACGTGGGAAAGGAAAGGACTGTTCTCCAGTCCTGTCGTCAGCCTCCTTGGTTGGAGCGTGGGAATAGGAAGCTCTGAGGTTCAGCATGGAGTCTAGCCAAGGGACCCAGCTTTCTACCCAGTTAGACTGAGAAGTGGTTTTTTCAGGAGCCTTGGAGAGGCAGGGACGTCTTGGGGATTCAGACACTCCCTAGCTCCTTCTCTGAAGCAATCCAAAGGACTGTTGAAAATCTGGAGTAAATCGGTAGTGGGTGAGATGGGATTTTGAAAGTCAGCATTGCTGGGGATCCAGGGCCAGAGAATGGAGCCCACCTGCCATCGCAGGACCCTGGCAAGAGGCTGCTGGTGGGTTTCTGCACCCAAGGACCTCCAATGAGGGTCTCCACCAGGGTCTTTCATCGCTCACCCCACACTACCATGTCAGAGGAATGGCCATGCCAGTTGAGAGATTGGTGCGATACCTCCATAATTAAGTGTGTGCCCTTCCTGTGGGCTTGTGTTCATGAGATTCCCAGTACACATGCATTCGGAAAGCTACTGGTTGTTGCCCATCAGCTGCAGGCTTGAGGCATTCTGACACATGGATGTGCCATGGTGACTTTGGGGAAAGTTAAGCCCCACGGAGAGACTGAGGAGCCACAGGCAGGAAGAATTAGAACTGAACTCTATCAGACTGTAGTTCAACTCCTGTGCAACCTTGGGCAACTTACTGACCTTCTCTGAGCTTCAGTTTTCTCATCTATCAGATGGGAATAATGTCACCTATCTTGCAAGCTTGTGAGGCTTAAATGAAACAGCCTGTGAGAAAGATTTTAAATTGGTGCCTTGTACATAGCAGGAACTCAATAAATGCTGAGTTTGCTAAGAGTTCAGCTTGCCCACCACAGACTCAGGATGGGGATAGGTAAGTGAAGCCGGGTGCATGGAACCAGCAGAATCATGGACTTGGATGTGGGCCTGGATTCTGGAACAATCCCGTGGGCCTGGATTCTGCCATGTTGGATCCCTCAGCTCCTCACTCTGGGTTTCTCCAGTGGGACAAGGTCAATAGCTACTTTCCACTGTTTTTCCTGCCTCCTCTCCCAGTGATTCTTTGCAGGCTTACCACGGGTTTGCGTCTAAATGAGATACCAGAGTTGTGCCCTGTTCAAAACCCTTCACTGGCTCCCCATCACCTAGGACGGAGGGAGCCTGACATGCAGTAGCTGTCACCTGTGCTCTGCCCCACAAGCTATCCTCTAAGGACCCCTGCCCCTCAGGGAGAGACTCCTGGCAACTCAGGGCCTCTGGCACAGAGAGGCGACACCAGTCTGAGTCCAGGTCCTCTCTCTAGAGGACAGGTGAGCTCACACCAGTCCCTTATTCTCGTGAATTCACTTTCTGCTCCTATAAAATGGGATTATTAGTATCTAACCCCAGAAGGTTGAAATTAAGGTTAGATGAGGCAATACCAACTACTGTCTCTTGAGCCCTCCTGCTCTGCTGGGCTGGCTCTGTGCTAGGCCCTCCACCCTTGCTATCTCATTTGCTGATTTACTAGTGCCCAGCACACCCACTTACAAATGCAAGCTATCATGGTTATCAGGAACCACTCACCTGGCAGGTCCTAATGCTGGGGACTGATATCCTTGGAAAGAGAGCAGTATCAGGGAGTGTATAGATCTAATCTTTTAAATAGGAGTTGGGAGAGACATCAGGGAAGATACTTGATGATGGGCCTTCTGCAGCGGTGTGCTCCAACTTGAGCCAACATCAGAATCCCCTGGAGGGCTTCTTACAACACATACTGCTGGGCCCCGCCCCAGAGCTTCTGGTTCAGTGTCTGGGTGGGGGCCGAGAATGTATCATCCTGACAAGTTCCCAGGTGCTGCAGACGCTGCTGGTCCAGGGAGCACACCTGAAGAACCACTGGCCTGTGGTGATGGTGCAGCAGACAGAGCATGGGATTCAGAATCAGTCTTGAGTTCAAATCCCTGTTCCACCACTTACTAGCTCTGTGACCATTAGACAATTAATCAATAAATAGCTCCTGAGCCCCTACCTCATGCCAGGGATGCCAGTAGGTGGAAGCACAGAGTTGGCTCTCAGGAAATGTGCTTTGCCATCAATCTAAGCCACCCAAAGGTTTGTTTTGCTTTTTAGAACAACACAGGCGCAGAGCTTCCAGTCCCGGCCGGCCACCCCACCCACTCAGCCTCCTCAGCTCCTCCCCTGTCTGTCCCTGCAGGAGGAGCCGTTTGTCATGTTCCGGAAGTCCGACAAGACCCTGTTTGGGAATGACCGGTTCGAGGGCTACTGCGTTGACCTGCTCAAGGAACTGGCCCACATCCTGGGCTTCTCCTACGAGATCCGGCTGGTGGAGGACGGCAAGTACGGGGCGCAGGATGACAAGGGCCAGTGGAACGGCATGATCAAGGAGCTCATCGACCACGTAAGTGGGGCTGGAGACGCCCGGAAGTCATGGCCAAATCCTGTGTGCACATCGCATGTGGCATCTTGGCAGACGAGGGCCCTGGGGGGCAGGGAAGATAGAAACAAAGGCTATGACCTGGGTGAGGGAGACCCAGCTCTCTCAGGCCTGCCTTGTTCATGGTCCCAACTTCCAGATACTTGCCTCCATATAAACGTACACACACACATACACACACACACGCACACACACACACTGGCCACTTCTGACTCACAGCAGGTACCACCAGTGTCTTTGATGAGCTCGCTCTGGAGGTTCACTGCCTCCTGCTCCTTTAAGAGCTGCCAAAGGATGCCTCTGCCATGTGGGCCAAGTGGCATTACAAAATATTTCACCAAACTCTGAGACAGAGTTTGATCTGTCATTGTCTTGAGTAACTTTGGGTCCAGTGGGGAGACAGAGGTCCAGGGGACCAAGGGCTGGAATGAATGGATGAACAAGGCTCCGCAGGGAGGTGCCAACAGGGCAAATTCGTACTCTGCCGGAGATGGCAGAGGACCCTGGGAGGAAGGAGTCGAAGCAGCAGGCAGAGCTTTCGGGAAAGGGAGCCGGTGGTGGGAGGCGCCTGGGGTTTGTGGGACCTGGGAGAAAGACAGAGAGAAGCCACAGTCTAGAGACACCACAGCAGGGGAGGCAGGAGGCCCTGGGTTCGAATCCTGTTTCTTCATTCATTGGCTATGTAAACGGGGGCACGTTCCTGGATCTCCCTAAGTGGCTCCCTCATCTGTCAATGGGTATAATTCCTCCTTTCTTATAGGATTGTTGTGATGCCAGACATGAAGCGTTCGGTGCAGGGCCCAGCCCACAGCCAGCCCTCAGTAGGAGGGAGGTTTGTAAGATGCAGGGAGCACACATATCACTGTAGGTGGGAGCCCAGGCTGGACTGGGGTTCAAGTCTTGGCTTTACTGGCTAATAGATGTGCAACCAGATAAGTTCATCAATGTCACTGAGCCTCAATTTCTTCACTTGTAAAATAGAAGTAATTAGCAATTACCATAGCTCCTGTGGTTGTTGCGGGAATTAAATGAGGTGCCATTTATACAGGCTCACCTGGCACATGATAAACATTACCTGCCTTCCAGCTCAGGGCCCTCAACTCTCCAGAAGCATTTTCTATCAAAGACCTGCTGAGGACGGCATGGACCTGAGCTATACTGGACCTTTCATGTTCCTTCTGTCATTTATCCTGACAATAGCCCAGTGAGGCGGGTACTGTTACCACCACCCATTGTACAGACCAGGAAGCTGGGGCAGAGAGAGTTGAAGGTCCCAGCTACTAGTAAGTGCTCTTTGGAGGCTCTCTGCTTCTGAAGGGCTGCGCTCTGACCTCTACAAAGAGCCAGGCCAGAGGAAGGTTCATGCTGTAGGTCAGCCAGAGGGATTATGCTCACTTAGCCTCTGGGTGTGAGAGCAGGCAGTATGTGGGCCTTGTGTTAGCCTTCCTGCCCCTGTAGGAGGGGAGCTGCTTCATGGGGACCTTGGAGGTTGGAGTGGGGAGGAGGCTGGAGCTCAGAGCAAAAAGGCTCAAGCAAAATGTGACAGATGGAGTCGTTTCCTAGGCCCCAGGGAATCAGGCTCCATGGGAAGACTGACAGGAAATGCTAATGTTAAAGTGTATGAAGTTGGGCTGGGCTTGGTTCCTACTCTGCCACTTACTAGCTGGGTGCTTCTGGGCAAGTGTCTTAACCTCTCTGTGCCTCCGTTTCCTCATCAGTAAAATGGGAGTGATAATAACAGAACTTCCCCCATAAGGCTGTTGTGAAGACTAAGTAAGTTCATTTATGTGCATTGCACTGTCGGTACCATGTCAGTACTTGCTCTTATTATTTTTATTCTTATCATTACGGTTATTCCTTTGAAGTTGGGGAGAGGGGCTTCAGGAATTCCCTTTATTGCCCTGAGCTTGTTTCCTAAGTCTACAGTGAGAGTAATAATACCTGCCCTGCGTTCCTTCCAGCTGGTTGTGTGACTCTGCAGAGACAACTGATGGGGAAGCAGCTCCTAGGTTGTGGAATTCAGTATAAATTAGAAGGAGTGGTGTTGTCACTGTTATTAGTAATAACTGTAATTATTATGGAAATTAGTCAGCAGGCCCCAGAGGCATCTCCATTTATTGGCTCCCCATGCACTTGTGAGCGGGGCTCTGGAGTATGGGGCTGCAGGTGGCTTCTGGGCCTGCTGGGGAGGAAGAGGGTGGGGAAGGGAGGCCACATGCTGGCGTGAGCAGGGCGGATACCAGTCTTGTCACCCACAGTATCTCCAGCCATCCAAGAGCTTTGAGGAGCTGCTTGCAAAGGGGTGAGGCAGAAAAAACCCAGCAGCAGCCAGCCCTTCCTAAGCTGACACTCAGCTAGGGAAAGGAGGCGTCATTCACGGCCTCCAGGCTGCCCCGTCTCCGTCGAAGCCACAGGCCCTGAGAGGACATGCAGGGGACCTTGTTAAACCTGATTCCTTACAATTGATGAGCTTATTAATCCTAGCTTGGTGCCAATTTTAATAACATCATAACCATTTATTAGTGTCGTCAGATAATTAGTCTTCTCACTAGCTCACAGAAAGTGCGCTAAAGGCTTGGCAATATTATTACTTCCTTATTAGGGATCTGAACGTAGACGTAAAAGTGATGAATGCTGCCTTGGGACAGATCTGCCCCCGGAGGCCCATGTGGAGGCCCTGGGTGGCGCCTCTGACCAGCAGGACGTAAGAAGTCTTTCCCTGACACTCTGCTCACCTCTGTCCCATGCCACGGGGCCTTCCAAAGAGCCAGGTTATGGAGGAAGATGGGGCACCTAAGAGTGTGATCCGCCTCCTGCTGACACCTTCCCCAAGTCATCTCCAACCATGGGAGCAACAAATGAGATTGGACAGAGCAGTGATTTCTCCATCACCCTATCTCTCTCCCAGATTTCAGTCTCTCCATTTTTACTGCCTGCTCTCTCTTGTTTCCCCTCACTCAAAAGCCTTCTACTCACATCCATGCCTCTAAATTGCTCCCATGTGTTTTGATATTCAAATTCCAGGTTTAGCCCATTTTAGCCAACAGCGGGAAAGCTCTTCAATCTCTCTGGCCTCCATTTCCACATCTATGAAATAGGAATAATATTAATAACCCTTCTGCCTAGGGTTCTTGGGAAGAGATAATGAAATACGGTGCAAAAACCACTTAGCAGACTGCCTGACACCCAGTAAATGCTCAGTACGTGGGAGCTGTCCTGCTCATCAGCATTCCTACCAAGAGCAGGGAATGTACGTGTCTAAAGTATGTACACGGGTGAAAGTGATAGCATTGGGAAAGCTGGTTCACCAGCCATGGTCACCCTGGTGGCCACAATGATCTGGGATCTAGGCCTTGCCCCTCTGAATCCATCTAGGAGCAGCTGACTCACATTGATCCGACTCACAGGGAACTGAGGCACACACCAGTGCATCACCCCTTACTTTACTTGGGACACTGGCCGGTCCCAATGGACACCTGCCACCTAGAGTTTCTGTCCTGGCACCAGGTGCCCAGGATCCTGCTGGGGAGTGTAGAGGCAGAGCTATACGCGTAGAGAGTCTAAATCTAAGCGGAGAGGCTGCTACTAAAGAAAGGGGGCAAGAGACAAGCCTTGAAGAGTCTTGGGTGCTAAACTGGGGGATTTTATTTTAATCCTGAGAGCTACCAGGCACAACTGAAAGGTGTGAAGCAAGGGGGTGACATCAATTGGCACTTGAGGAAAATCACTGTGCTAACCCAGAGCCAGTCCGGAGGCCATCGCTGGACCTAGGTGAAGGGGAGCATGGTGGCTTCAGCATTTTGTATTTGGAAAGGGGGAAGTAGGTGGCACAGAATGGAGATGAGCAGGTAGAATCGATGGGATTGGTGATTGGTTGAGTGAAGGAGATGAGGGAAAGGGAGGACTCAAGGACAAAGTGTGAAGTTCTAGCTTGGACAGCTGGGGAGCTAGTGGTGTCATTGCCAGATAAGAGCCTCCTGGAAAAGTAGAGATTTTAGGAGAGGTACTGAGATCATGTTGGGCTTGGGTTCCCACTGGGTGGCTGGTCATATGGCTGGGCACTCAGAGAGAGATTTGGGAGTTATCAGCACAGCCTCAGGGAGAACCTTGAGAGACAGAGACTGAGACGGGGGTTGCTGGGGGAGAAGAGACCAGGACCTGGGGTGGGACCCTGAACTGCCTGAAAGTGCGAGGAGGAGATGAAAAGGAAAACTCCACAAGACACCTGAGCTGGCAAGGTCAGAGGAGGGAAGAGAACCAGGAGAGCATGGGTGACAGAGGCCAAACGAGAGGCCACTGGACAGATATGAACAGAGGGTCACAAGTGGCAGGGAGTTCAAATGGACAGTGTCCACGAGTTGGCATGAGTGTAATCTCCTGAGGGTACAGGGTCACCCTCTTGTGTGCTCCTGGCCTGGCCTCCTGCAGACTTTGTTCTCAGAGACCCAGGAATCCTGTCCTGGCTGCTCTCTTGGCCCTTGAATCAGAGGGGCAGAGTGGGCAGGGAGGAGAGGGAGCAGGAACCTGTCCTTACGGGGATGCAAAAATGTCCTCCAGGCCACAGGAAGCCATTTGTTCTTTTATCTTTACCTGTTACATCTCACTATAGTATGAGGTCTGACAATTAAATTCACAAACTTGTTGCAACGATGTTGCTAACCTTTTTTGATATCAGAGGGATTATTCATGATGAATTTGTACCAACTGGACAAACAGTTAACCAAGTTTACTATCTGGAAGTGCTGAAAAGACCGTGTGAAAAAGTTGGATGACCTGAACTTTTCACCAACAATTCATGGCTCTTGCATCATGACAATGCACCAGCTCACACGGCACTGTCTGTGAAGGAGTTTTTAGCCAGTAAACAAATAACTGTATTGGAACACCCTCCCTCCTCACCTGATCTGGCCCCCAATGACCTCTTTCTTTACCTAAAGATAAAGGAAATATTGAAAGGAATAAATCTTCATGACATTCAGGACATCAAGGATAATACGACGACAGCTCTGATGCCCATTCCAGCAAGAGTTCCAGCATTGCTTTGAAGGGTGGACTAGGCACTGGTGTTGGTGCATAACTTCCCAAGGGGAGTACTTTGAAGGTGACCATAGATGTTCAGCAATGAGGTATATAGTACTTTTTCTAGGATGAGTTCGTGAACTTAATTGTCTGACCTCAATATGTAAGGAGGGTTCCCCGACTCGTAGACGGGGCTGAACCAAGATGGGAATAGGAATGGTCCTGGATAGACTTGGCATGTCATTCCTTTCCCTATGAAAAAAATGTCACTGCTCAGCTGTCCCCTCTGCCTCTCCATAACACAGCACAGAGCAGAGAGGGTCGCCAATCTTGAAGTGCCATTTTCTCGGCCTGAGCTTCTTCCAGACAGTGAGTGCCCAGTGGACTCTACTTGGCTCCTGCCCCGTCACCTGGCACAGGGCTGGGCACACACAGAGTGGGCATTGATGAATGTGTGAGCGAGCACGCAGCCTTGCACATCTTCCCCAGAGACATGGCTGTGGGGTCATGACCATTGAGCTTCCCCTCCAAAGTGAGTGAGGGAAGGGTCTGGGGTCAAGGCCATGACCCCATCGTCCACTGTGTCCCCTGCCTTCCAATCAAGAACCAGATTTAGTTCTGGCCTGCATGAATTGGTGTTAGGAGGGTTCTCAAACCTCTGTGTGGCCAGGAAAGGCTCTGCCAAGCCACCGCCGTCAGGCAGCCAGTACGCTTTGAAGCGAGGCATGTTGAGAGCTCAGAGTCCTAGATGGGACAAGGTGGTTGAAGGCAGGGGAAATGGATGGACTGCAAAGGTGGATACTTGTCAGGGTAGCCAGGTTGCCCAGAGCTCTGAGGAAGCTCAGGGTCTGCCTGAGGATGACCAGGTAAGTAGGTGAGCGATGCAAGAAGAACTTGGGGCTGCACTGAGATTCATGGCAGAACTGTCCACTGCCAGGACTCAGCAAGCAGAGACCAGCCTGGGAAAGGACTAGAAAGAGCCTGCCAGGGGTTTAAGGGCCAGACAACCAGGTGCAAGAGAGGACAAGGCACAAACTAGCAATAGAGCTTCAGGGGTAAAGAGGGAACCTGGGGTCAGAGGGAGCAGCTAGAACATGCCAATCTTCGCGCTGAGGGTCATCTGTTCCTTCCTTCACTTCACAAAACTTTCTGGAGCAAAGTCTCAGTCTGGGCTCCTGGCGAGCAGAGCCTGAGGCGGAGGCTTAGGTAGTGCTACTTAGTTAGGGAGTATGTAAGACGAGTGAGAAGCAGGGAAGTGGAGCAGGAGGGAGGGGAAGCCAGTGTGAGGACCCATTACTGAGCTGTCACCACTGAGTATGACTAATGGTTCGATGCACGAGTCTGCCCCCCAGAAAAGCCTTTAAAACTGTGTCTCAGGACGATCTCTCAGGGTGAGAGGATGAGGAACAGGTTTACGCACTGGTCCTGACTTCCATGCATTTCTGGGCTTTGCATGGGGGACATGGGAGCCAATCAGGACCCTGCAGCAGCGTCCATGGGAAGTCATAGGGGCAAGAGGTACCCAGGTGGCAGGAGGTGAGATGCTGTCAGCTTGTGCCTGCATGGGGTTGATCACAGCCAGAGAGTCTGCTATGGAGCTTGAGAAGGTTCTGAGCCAAGCACATGGCAGCCCTGGATGGTGACTAGAGATATAGGAGCAACCAAGGTAGACATGATCCTTGCCCCCTGGAAACAATGCACAAACAAGTTAAATTTCATTAAAATGTTGATCAGTGCTACAAAGGGATGTATGGGAAAGGGACTTTGAGAGTGTCTGACAGGTTTCCCTGTGGAAATGACTCTTCAGCAAGACTGCAAGAATGGGGATGAGATGCCCAGGGCATGGATACAGGTACCTACCTGGGTGGGGGTGCTGAGGTAGCTGAAGTCTCCACCCTCATCAGGAGTTCTGTAGCTTTGGCAGGACTGCATTGGGGCAGGACCTGGGCAGATACCTGTCTTGTGGACACAGGGAGTGGCAGGAAGGGGGATTCTCTTAGAGATGGGAATGGAGGCTGTGCTGAGTGCATCCCTTGTAGTGTGCCCTGAAGCACAGAACACCTGCGGAGCCACCCTAGACAACAGACATAGGACAGCCCTGGCAAGGAATCAGGTGTTCTCCTTGGCCTGGGTAAGGCCCAGGCTTCATTTCTCACCACCAGGTATCCATCAGCTCAGGAGGCATATGTGCGAAGCACAGATACATGACCCCTCCATCACACTTAGGAATTTTCTAGCACCTGTCATGTTTCTTCAGACACATGTGAGCTGTTCCAAAGTTGTCAGCGGTATCAGGGCTGATTGCTAAGTGTGGCGGCTGGCTGATAGGTCATCAGCAGATACCCCCTGTGGCTCGGTGCACCCGACCCCTGAAAACTGCTGTGCTGCAGCCCCTGCGAGAGTGCTTGCAGGAGCGCTTGAGCACTTCTAAACCTCCACTGTTCCCGTTGGTCAATTTATTCATTTATTCAATACATTTATTAAGTTAAGTGCCATGCTAGATGCTATGGATACAAGCGGTGAACAAACAAGCAGGAGCCTTCCCCTGAGCTTCAGGATCTGACATTCTAGTGGAGGAAATAGACAGTAATCTACGAACATACAAATAGATGTAACTATTCGGCCAAGGTAAGTGTTCCAAGGGAGGAACGTGGCCAGGTAAGGAGGCCCGGGCCTTGTTCCTCACTGTTAGGCAGTGAAGCTGCTGTCCGCTCAGGAAGCCGTCATGAATCATAGGTGTTAGTAGCTGAGTCGTTCGTTGACACTCATGAATTTTTTAGCTCTCATTTCCCCTCTACTCAGATGTGTGGGTTGTTGAGGCTGTTGGGTGTAAGGGTAACGTCCAGGGCCTTTCAAGGGGCACTGTTTGACTTAAGCTTGGAGGCCGGGGGTCATCAGCAGACGCCGTCTGTGACTTGCTTTACTCTCTTATAATCTGCCACGTGCTCAGACATGCTTGTTGGATGTCTCTCCTCAGCCAACAATATCCCCATCTGTTCAGTCCCCAAATCTCTACCGAGGGCCCGCACTGTGCCAGGCGTGGGGTGTACAACAGTCAAAAGACACAGGCCCTGGCCCTGCGTACGGTCTGTCTAGCAGGGCAGAAAGACCCAGAGAATCACCCAGTATCTCTAAAATCATAACTCTGATCAGTGCAAGGAGTGAGACAACCGGGTGCTATAAGGGTCACCAGCAGTGAGACCTGATGTTATCTGAGGGTGTTGTCTGCAGAAATGATGTTTGAGCTGACATTGGAAGAAGTAGGCATTAGCTGAACAAAGAGTTTGGGGACGAAGGACTTTCAGGTAGAGAAAAGTACACGTGCAGAGGTCCTGAGGTGAGAGAGAGCATGGCCTGGGGTCTGAAAGAAGCCGGCAGGAGGAGAACAAGGGAGAACATGGTGAAAGTTGAGGCTGGAGAGGAAGGCAGGGCGAGAGCTGTGCCTCCCAACACAGCAGCCCCCAGCCACAGGGGGTTATTTAAATTTAAACTTTAATTAAAATTGATTTTAAAATAGTAACATTATTTCATGTAAAATTAATTAAATAAAAGTATAAATTCAGTCCCTCAGTTCCACAAGCCACATGTCAAGTTGTTGATGGCCACATGCGACTAGTGGTTCCCACACTGGACCACACAAATACAGAGGCTTCCCCTCGTTGCAGAAAGTTCTATCAGACAGCACTGGCTAGGTCATGAATGGCTCAAGAAACCCACAAGAAGAATTTCTTATCCTAAGGGTAGAGGGAAGTCTTGACAGCCAGTTAAACAGCGTTGGGAATGGGGAAAGACTCTACTGGAGAAACACCACCTTGGGAGACGAATGGAAGGGAATTCCATGGATACCACATGGCAGACGTGTGGCCAGAGAGCCAGCAGACAGAGCCCTGGGAACAAGTGCTGCATGTGTGGTGGAAGTGAGACTGGTGTTCTTGGGTGGCTGTGGAAGCGGAAGCAGAGGAATCTGCAGGGAAAGGAGGGGTGAATCAGCATGTTCCTCGGCGATGGGGCTCCCGAGCCCCACCGGGCGGTGTGAAGTGCATGCTGGGTAGGCCCATGGCAGGCATGGTCAGGAGCCAGAGTCAATTCAGATCTCTGGGAATGCAACCTGGGCTCCGGACAGGGCAGGGTGGGTCCAGCCATAGAAAGCCCGCCCGTCAGAATGGCACAGACGCTGGAGAGGGGCTGGCAGCAGGAGGAGGCAGAAGCTCCATGCATCTTGCCCAGGGTCTAAGTGGCAGGTGTATGAGTTTCCTAGGGCTGCCACAAGTGACCCCAAACCAGGTGGCTTAAAACAGCAGAAATGTATTCCCTGTCAGTTCTGGAGGCCAGAAATCGAGGTGTCAGCAGGGTTGGTTCCTTTCGGTGACTGAGGGAAAATCTGTTCCATACTGCTCTCCTCGCTTCCGGTGGGGCTGGCAATCCTTGGAATTCCTTGGCTTGTAGCTGCATCACGCATATCTCTGCCTCCATTGTCACATGGTCTTCTCTGTGTGTATCAGTGTGTCCTCTCCTCTTCTAAAAGGATACCTGTCATTGGATTTAGGGCTCACCCAAACTCAGAATGACTTCATCTTAACTCGATTACTTCTGTAAAGGCCCAATTTCCAAATAAGGTTGTATTCACAGGTACCAGGGGTTAGAATTTGAACATGTTTGTTGGGGGTGGGGGTGGACTCAACTCAATCCACTACAGGTGGTTTGTATGGTAAAGCATTGGGCTTTGAGGTCACGGTGAACTGAGTCCTAGTACCGGCTCAGACACTCGCCGTCTTGAACAAACCTCTTAGCCTGATTGAACCACAGTATCGTCATCTGGAATGTGGTGAGAACGTTTACTGCCTCGTGAGAGGCCGGGAGGATCTCATGTGGCAATATGCTTAGCACACTTGATGCTTGGCGTATACCGAGCATCCTGGTGGTATGACTGATAGCAGGTCTTACTATTTGGTGGGTGCAAAAGTAATTGCGGTTTTTGCAATTATTTTTAACCTTTTAAACTGCAATTACATTTGCACCAAGCTGATATTTTAACTACAGTAGGTCACAGTCTGAACAAGCAGGTGCCCTAGAGGATCCCAACCAAGAGGCAGAACGCGGAGATGGGGAATCTGGTGGGGACCACACTTGGGAACCCAAGTAGGCAGGTGCCAACAGGGATAAGAGATGGTGGTAGCAACCTGGGACTCAAGAAGGCAGGTCTGAGTCCCTGGGGAGGACCCCTGTCCTAAGAGAAGGCCGATCAGTGGTCAGTTGTCAGAACTGGGACCACCGTCACAAGTCTGTTCTTAGGACCTGGTAGGAGATTGCCCAGGTTTCAGTCTGGGATACAAGGCTAGGGCCCGACCAGCACCAAGGTGGCTGGATGCTCAGGGCCAAAATATGGAGCTGCAGCTGGTTGAGTTGAGTTGTTCTTGCCTTCAGTTCTGGTTGCTGGCGATTTGATAGAGCAGGTGGGACCAAGTGGCCTCATACAAGGATAAAGTAGAGCTGGAGACAGGCAGGTCCTAACAGATTCTTGGTAAGTGGAAAGCAGCTTATGGGGATGAAGTAATGTCCTGGAAGGGCCATCCTGCCTGGTCCACAGGTTTAGAGAAGGTATGGAAATGTTCTCAGCGAGGCAGGATTGGCCACCCAATCACCTATAAGACCAGTGAATGTGTTGGACAAGTCAGAGGTTTAGTTTATTCAATGATGTGATTACTGTAAATATGATGGCAAAGACCTTGGATCTTCTCTGAGCCTCAGTTTCCCTCCATAAAAAATAGAGGGTTGGAATATATGTGCTTGAAGTTCTCTTGTCCAGCTTTGCCGGCATGTGGTCTTATGAATGAGCCTCAAAGGAAACTTGCACAAGTGGAAAGAACCTGTCAAGATGGGGCCTTTCATTCTGAGTAATGAACTGAAACTGCAAAGGCTTGACATCTGTTCTGCTCTTTTAAGGGAACGTGGACAAAATAATGCCTTTTTCAGGGAAATCATAACCAGTGGTGAAATGTAGTATTTCCTGCCTAAACCAAAATTGAAGCGAAGCACTTCAGCCCTCCTGAAGCCCGAGCAAGAACACATATAAAAATTCCTCATGAAGAAGGTCAGGTTGACCAGTTGTCTTGCGGCTGTAGGCACAGAATGCCATAAATGCTCCTGCCCCCTAACTGCCTTATAGCAGAAAGGCTGGTAGGGAGATGCTGAAGGCTCTGCGTGGGCCTGGGGGAAGAAAGAGGCCTTTGGCGCTGTGGTTGGCGTCCTTACCAATCCCGAAACACTTCTTGTGGATGAAACAAGTTGTGGCTGCAGACACCTTCATTCCCCCCCCCCCCAATAACTAATACTCTCCTCCAACTTGCTATCAAAAGCCAAAGGAAGATTTGCCACCATGGACATTGAGGTTCTTCCCAAGACTCCACTTCAGGCCCCAGAGACCAGTTCCAAGTGCATTCTGAATAGTGATGATGAATTTTGGGTCAGAACAGAACCCCCCACCCCAAAGCAATGTGCATTGAAGGGAGAGGGCTGGGGGAGGCCAAGTTCTAGAATCAAAAGCCCACTACACCCTTGTCATGCCAACATTATGGAGGATCCTAGAACTTCAGGCCTAAAAGGGACCTGCTAGGGGGCCTGACCCCGCTCCCACCCTCTCAGCGTCCTATCCATGCCTCCAAAAGGGGCTCACTTGACAGGAAGCTCCAGAGAGCAGGGGCTAGGTCTCTTGCTCACCTCTGCATTGCAGACCGGTGCACAGTAGGTCTTGAAAGCTACACCTGAGTCCCCCTCGTGAACTTCCCTGATAATTCTCTCTCCTTTTGTTGCTTTCCTTTATACACAGCCTGAACTGAGAGGGCTCTGGGGAATCTAGGGTGGGAGCAGCTGCCTGTGTCTTCCTCCTCTGCCTTCAAAACTCGGCAAGTTTCAGCTCACACATTCAGAAATTTACAAAAGGAAGATCCCAGTATGAAATAACCCTTGTAATAGGCTCCTCCTCCCTGTCTTTCCCAAGTTCTGAGGTTCATGGAATCCTTGGGCTCCAGGTGTCAATAATTGGGTGTGGGGGATGCCGTCAGAAGGAGAAACATTGGGGTGAGCAACATCATGGTTGTGTTTCCCAGTGACCCCCAACCTGGGACGTCTGCAGAGCCGTTTAGAAGCTGGGATTCCACCCATGCCAGTCCTCTCCTCCATGAGGTCTGATTTTGACTTGGTTTCTGATTCCTATTCTAGGATTAGTGAAGTCAGACAGAGTGGTAACAACTACCATTTAGTAAACAGTTTGACTAATGTCCATCTTTCTCACTACACTGTCAGCCCCATGAGGGCATAAACATAGTCTAGTTAGCTCAGCTCTGTATCCCTAAGACCTGGTGAGTCTCATAAAATGGTGAATGGATGGATGGACAGATATATCTGGATCAAACCAGTGGATAGCTTTCTAGAGGTTATTGTCTTGGGAGGGGGTCTCAGAGGTAGCCCCCCCACACCTGAGCAAAATAGTCCTTAGAGATAGTATTTAGGACCCAGCCTCCCTTTCTGTCCTGCCGCATCTGAGGAACGGAGGTGATAACTTGGTTCATATTCTGATGTGTAAATAGCCACAGGAGCCCGAGGGGCAGCCTCTCAGAGGGAAACACTATTAATTAAATATTACAGAGGCTAAGATGGGACTTGAAAACTGAGAAATGAAGTGGTGAATCTGCCACAGTCCCAGAGTTCTGTGCTTAGAAACTCAACGGTAAATAAGTAGATAAGACAAAAGGTCACATGGCCACATACTGCTATTCAAACTGAGCAGGCTAGGATCTTACCACGGACAAACTGGATTTCACGGGAGTTTAGAATTGGAGGCTTCAGGGAGGGCTTCTTGGAAGAGGCAGCACGTGCAAAGGAATATGGAAGATGGTCAGAGACCACAGGGAGAGAGCTTTCTCAACAGGGCACAGGTGTGCAAATCATGAAGGTGGAGAATGGATGTGGTCAACAGGAAACAGTTAGATGGAGCCTCCTTTAGAAAGAGAGCAGTGGGGGAAGGCTGGAAAGATAGGAATGAGAGATTGTTGATTTTTAATCCAGAAAAGCTGAGACCAAAGAGGTAGAATTTTTATCATTACCCTCATTAAAATTGTTATGGGTAAAAATGTATCCATATAGGAACATTCCTAACCTTCCCTACCACTTTCCTTTCCTCCTCTGCTCTCTTCCATACCCTCGCCTATTAAACAGGACTCTGAATTTTCCTCTTCCCTGCCTTCTTCCTTCAAGGAGGGCATTATTTTTGCCCGACTGGTTTTGGTGGCTTCTAGGAGATTTAGAATATCCTGAATGGGATAAAGCAGTTAAGAAGTGGAGAGGATAAGACATTTAAATAAGGGTTGTTGTGGCAAACACTTCTTCATGATATTTGAAAGTTGAAAATAAAGAACCTGAGTGATCGTTAAATGTTTATAAGTTGCTGAACTGTATTTATTCGACAAAACACCTTTTTGGGAATAGACCATATGGTTACAGCTTTCATAGGGATCCATTCTGTGCATGCTTATGCCACTGTCATCTTCCCCAAGGTCATGAGCTCTTGGAGAACAGGGGTTAAGTCTAATTTATCATTGTCTTCCCAGCACCCCAGGCATGGCCTGGTCCTGAAAAACGGTTAGTAAACATTGAAACTGAAGAGTGGTGAAATGATTCGGGGCTCAGACAACAGACTCCATTCCAAGAAGGAATGCTCTGTCCACTGCTAGTCTTAGGCCTTGCTCCTGTTCTGTCTGTCTCTCTCTCGTTGCAGAAGGCAGATCTGGCCGTGGCACCCCTGACGATCACCCACGTCCGCGAGAAGGCCATCGACTTCTCCAAGCCCTTTATGACACTCGGTGTCAGCATCCTGTATCGCAAGCCCAATGGCACCAACCCTAGTGTCTTCTCCTTCCTCAACCCCCTGTCCCCAGATATCTGGATGTATGTGCTCCTCGCCTACCTGGGTGTCAGCTGTGTCCTCTTTGTCATCGCCAGGTAAGGGCAATGCCTTGGCCAGAGCTCTGGCCCGCGGTTGGAGGTTTAGGGAGCCATGCAAGTCCCCACTCAGACCACTGCTATGCATGCTCCTCTCTCCTCAGATCCCTTCATGTCCTGCAGGGAACAGTCCATGGTCCCCCAAGCTTGCACCCCCCCCAATGTTTACCCTCGTCTATGTCCATGACTCTGACAGGCAACACTTGTACCCCAGGTCCTATGAGCAGGCTTGGAGAGGTTAGATCCCTGCCCAGAGCTTCACCTCCTCAACCAGGCAGCCCGTACTGCAGACTCAGATACATTGGGTGGCCCAGCAGGGAGCTGGACACTTGAAAAAAGGACTGTGTCCAATCTGCAACAGCAGGGGAAACAGTATTATATAGAATCACACACATGCACACATGCAGAAGCATGACACATGTACATACCTACCGGTCTATGAGACATGCTAGCAAAACCCTTGCACAAGTCGTTGTTCACATGAAAGATGCTAGGAGAGAAAGTCACTAGGGGACAAGTGGAGCTCAGTGGTTACTAGCATTTACCTAGTATTTGCCAAACACCATGCCCTTTACAGCCATTATATTATTTAATTAAATAATTAGAAGAGGACACATCTGACACTTGCTAAGGCAATCCTAGCAATAAGGGACACATCTGGCATTTGAACTTGAGTCACCAAGTATGTTATCTGTGACCCACATCTCTGGTCCCCTAGACATCTGTCCTCTGCCTCTGCCCCAAGTGGGTGGCTATTGGGCCCAGTTCCCTCACCCCTTCCTACCTGGGCCCTCGTCCCCCTCCCTCTCGGCTCCAGCCAAGCCTCTGCCCTGGTTTTTTTTTTTTCCACTCTAAATCCTAACAAGATACAAAGAGAAACTTCTCTAGAGAGGCAATTTGAGATCCAAGGACTTGGTGTTTCAGCCTTTTTTTTTCTCCTGGGTCTTCTTTGAAAACCTTCCCCCCAACCCACTCCCTTTCACTCCCTCCTCCCATACAGAGAGAGACCAAAGAGAGGGATGGGAGACATGAAATTGTCCTGCCTCTGAAGCCCTCTGCTGCCTGCCGGCCTGGGGCTGCCTGCCTTCTCGGCCCGCCCAGCCTGCAGCCCAGCCTGCCACAGAGAGGCCTTCATTACGCTTCTTGTCTCTAAAGGTCGACAAGCCTTTGAAAGCCAGGAGCCACTCTCCACAACTCTTGCCATACATTTAGCGGCTCCAGCCATCTTCTCAGCTCCCCAACCCCTTGAAAACAGCACAAGCTTTTCGAGTATCAGTTCTGCCCATTTGACGTGTGTCCCATCCCCCTCCCATTCCTGCCTGCCCTTTCATCAGCTACTGGCAGCCGAGCCTGCTTTTTTCCCCCGTCCCACCTGGCCAGGAAGGTAGGAGCCCGCTTCCCAAGGTTAGGCTGGGGAGACATTTTGAGAGAGACTGGATTTCTGGAGCTGCTGGAATGACACGAGACACATGAGGCGAGAGGAGATGGCAAGGGTCTGGGCCACAGAGCTACAAAGAACGTTATAGTACAATTGTCACATTGTGTAGCACTCACATAATACAATTCACACTACTCATCCTGTGAAATCCTTACACAGTCCTGTGAGGTGGGTATAGTTATTCCCACTTTACAGAGGCAGAAACTGAGGCTCAGAGAGATTAAGTCATTGCCCAAAGTCAGAAAGCTTTTCCTTGGCAGAGTTAGGTTTCAGACCAAGACCTGTCAGATTAAATCATGGGTGGCACATGGTGGTGCCTGCCAGAGCCAGACAGGAAGCATGAGAAAGCGGAGCAGGCTGAGTGGTAGGGAGTGATAGAGGCTGGAGCAAACTGGAGGGAACACAGCTAGCAAAAGGGACAGCCGCTGCTTGGCTCCCCCAGATACACCAGGCAGGAAGCAGTGCCAGCACTGCAGAGTTCATGATTTTTAGAGAGACATTCAGACTTTTACACGACACCTCGTGGCTTTTATATGTAGCCACCAACTTGCTTTTTCACAACATTGTCAGAGCCAAACACAGCAAGCACATCTGTATGGTGCACGTGACCCTCCGTCCCCTTCTCCATGTGGCCCGTGTCCTTTGGACCACTCCATGATGGCCGCTGGAGAGCTGGACAGCTGCCCAAGAAATGGGTCTGCCAAGGTGGGCAGGTTCCCAGAGCTACTCCACGGCAACCCCAGCATGGCACAGGGCTTGACCATCTTGCAAATCGGTCTGGCCTGGCTCGTGGCTGCCTAGCTCCAGGGGTTCAGCATTGAGTAACGCATTTTTCTGCCACCAGGAGGTTCTGCTTCATGCCGTACCAGCCCCACCAGCCTCTCGGAGACCTCTTCCCGGGTCTCTCCACCTCTCCAGAGTGCTCCAGCTTCCTCCACAACTTACATTTCCTCAGTTGGCACTCCGGCCAAAAACAAAGACCCCTCCAGTTATCAGGACTTCTCTTCCTTAGAAGGCAGTGGGAGGCTTTAAGTAACAATTTTTCCCTGTCATACACACATTTGTACATTCAGAGAGAAAAACCTGAAAAAGCATAGCTACACGTTGTTCTCTGTAGGGTATAGGATCATGGAGTAGTTTTACTTTCTCATTGTATCCTCCCAAATACTGTTGGAATATTTTATGAAGAGTATATTTTACTTTTTTTTTCATTTTAAGGTTTTTAAGTAATAAACAAGTAATTCAAAAAGATAAATAAATATTAAAATAGTAATAAATAATAATAAATAAATAATACAAGTAATTCAGAAGCCCGTTCTCATTTTTTTGTAAGGTTTTTTATTAAAATACAGCTAACATACAATATTATATTAGTTTCAGGTTTACCTCATAGTTAATCATCAGTACCCACCTGGCACTATACAGAGTTATTACCACATTATTGATTTTATTCCCTATGCTATAGACATAATCAGCGTGGTAAGTCCAGCAACCATCTGTACACTGTAGCTATCATAATATTATTGAATTTTTCCCCCACTTTAGAAAGTTTGCCATTAGAGTTGACATTCAATATTATGTTACATTAGTTTCAAGTGTACAGCATAGTGGTTAGACATTTATATAATTTAGGAAGTGATCCCCTGACTAGTACAACCGGTCTCATTTTTTAAAATTCATCTAATACATGTAAAGCAACAGGCGTCCCTAAAATTCCTTGTGCCGTTCTAAACGCCCCTCCCCGGAGGACAACACTTTTTTTAGATACGGATTCTTCCTGACTCATTATATGCATTTATATACAAGTGTACGTAAAGAAGTGGATAGCTGTGTCTTTAGAAAGCTATTTATATAAATGTGATCATATTGTTCTTGTATTTATTTTTATTTATTTACTTATTTATTACCAAACAGTATGCATTGAAGATCTTCCCTGTCTCGTTCCTTCTATCAGCTGCATGGTGTTTCTAAGAGCGGTTGTGGCAAAGTTCATTTCTTCATTCCTCTATTGACGGACAGTTCGGGTTCCTGTGTTTTGCTATTACAAACAATGCTTTGGGAAACACCCCCGTGCCTTCTCTTTATGCACATGCAGGCGTGTTTTTTCAAGGATGGATAATGAGTCACAGAATTGCTGGGTTGAAGGGCATGTGCACTTTTAATTTTAAGAGCTACTGCTGAGTTACTTTTATAACCAGCAAAAGGCACTAACAATAAAGAACAAGGAGCAAAATGGCCCTGATTTCCCATTCCCTGCCTCCCCAGCAGAACAGTGAGGAATTGATGCTAACGTGGTCAGCCCATCAACGCTTGCTAAACTGCCGGCTGGTGTGCCATGGACACCCCTTCCCTCCATCGCCCCACAGCTCAAGCCTCACTGCCCCCCTCTTCCTGCTGCAGGTTCAGCCCGTATGAGTGGTACGATGCTCATCCCTGCAACCCTGGCTCTGAGGTGGTGGAAAACAACTTCACTCTGCTAAATAGCTTCTGGTTCGGAATGGGGTCCCTGATGCAGCAAGGTACGTGCCCCCACCCCCAGGGGGCTCACGTCTCCCAGGGGCCCTCCTCTGCAGGGAAGGGGGGCTCAGCCTCTATGGAGTCAGTGGAGTCAGCCCACACTTCAGGGTAGCCTCAGACCTGCCGAGCCATCGCAGGAGGGAGACACCTAGACACCCAGGTGTGTGCCCTTGCCCCACGTCCCCCCCTTTCCACCACTACGCTTTCTGGGCCAGCTCAGGTTCTAAGGCTAAAGCAGGTGAACCACCCCCAACCGTGGTACGCAGGGCTTATCCGTCTCCTCCTGCTCCACCTGAGGTGGACATAGCGCACCCTGCTTGCTGGGGCTGACCCCACCGATGGCCTCACCATAGCATCTGGCTGAGCAACGTTGGGCTGAGGATGGGGGGAGACGAGAGGCAGGGAGGCTGGGGGGGAGGCCATTACAGCAATGAGATGACGAGACCTGAATGGGGTAGTGGCCGTGGAGGTGAAGGACTAAGAGAACTTCAGGATGCAGCAGGAGCAGGACTTAGTGACCACCTGGCTGTAGGGAGCCTGGGGGTAGGAAGGGCCATGTCTGCGGTAGGGACTTTAGCCTGAGGGCATCAGAAGGAGACCATATTCTTACATCCTCTTGAGGGAGGGCCAGTGTACTGAACCTGACCCTGGGCTGGTAACCCTCCCTTTAGAAATACCTGTAGCTGCTCAAATCTCTCAGAAAGCAGAACATCTGCTCTGGCTTCAAGGAGAGTGGTGAAGAGACACCACAGGCTGGAGGTGGGCACCGGGAACAGGGCCCGCAGCCTGGAAAGACCTCCACGGAGAGCACCCCCTGCCTTCGCCAGCTCTGCTGACCAGGAGCCATGTGGTCACTGCTTCTGCTTCTCAGTCACATCTCCAGAGTCTCTTCTCTCAGGAAATGGGGGAACCAAAATCTCTACCTGTGTTAGGGTCCCAGTGAGGGACAATGGGTGACAAGGGGCCATGAGAGGGAAGGGGATCCAAGGGCAAAGAAAATTTCCTGGTCCCTATCCTCAGGACCCAGCACAAACCCTGGTCTTCAGTAGACACCCACCAGCCAATGCCGAAGGAAGGAAGGAAGGAAGGAAGGAAATTCCATTGTGTCCTGAGTGCCCACCTCCTTCCAAGTACTGTGCTGGACACTTGAATGAAGGAGGAAAACAAAAGCTAAATCTATGCCACCTGAATGACCTCCCATGCATGGCAGAGGCCAGGGCAGGGACGTGGGCCACGGTAGGGGTCCAACAGAGCCTGGTGGAGCTCACCAAGCAAATAACTAAAATAAATCCTCCTTCCTTTGGGGGAGGGCAGCTCTAGCCCTCGCTTGGAGCACTCTGGGGGAGGGCCAGGCAGGTGAGGCTGGGAGTGGCTGATTGGGAGACGAAGCTGAGGCGCTTTGGTGGGAAGTGACAGGCAGCTCTCAAGGGAAGTGCCTCATTCTGTCTCCGCTATTAATGAGTGTCCTGAAGCTTCACCTTGCTTCTTTGTCCATCATATTTGTTCAGTGACAGTTGGGATAGACCTGGAAGCCCCTCAATGCAGTAATAGCTTCTTCTTCCATCTCCTGCTGCTATTCAAAGCTCTGGCCCCTGATATATTCCCTGTGAGGTTTTGATTAGGAGGGAAAAAAATAGTTGTGTATTTGAAAACCTCTCCCTTGAGTGATTTCTTTGAGAAAGAAAAAAAAAAACATATCAAAGCAGACGCTTTTCAGATTGCAGGTCCAAATATTCTGGAAAGTTCAGGAGTCACTTGCTATTTAAATCTCTTGAAAGCCACCTAATTAATTACTTCAGTTAGAAGGGTTCATCTAAATTGTACTCCACACCCAAGGTCATGGAGGAGAGTGATCTCTTTCAGCAAAGAGCTTCAAAAAATGTTGATTTTCTCCTCCTGCAAGTCACCGCATAGCAATCTTGTATTTGTATACCACTTGTATTTCCAACACAATTTCTGCTCAAATTATATCATTGCAGCATCGCGGTATATGTGTGAGGCTGGGACAGAGGAAGGACGATTCCCCGTGCTTTGCAGAGTCCCAGCGAGGGAGAAAGTCTGGCACCCAATCATACAGAGAGCTAGGAGCAGGACTCACTCAAGAACCCAGGGGTTCTGAGTCCCAGGGGTTCTGAACATGGGACCACACAGGGGTCCATGGAACCAGACATCAGAGGGTCTGACAAGCCTGTGAAATGCTGTCATGTTCTTCTAGAGCAGCAGTTCTTAAATTTTAGCCTGCATCTGAATTTCCTAGAGGGCTTATCAAATCCAGATTGTGGGGCCCCACCGCTGAAGTTTCTGGTTCAATAGGTCCTGGGTGGGGCCTGAGAATGTGCATTTTTAACACGTTCCCAGGTGATACTGCTGCTGCTGGTCCAGGGGCCATAGTTTGAGAAGCACTGGCCTAGGGCAGGGGTCTTAGCTGATGTTAGATGGTCAGTGGAGTCCACGACCTGGAGGACCCGAGCCGCCCTGGCCTGGACATTGTCAGAGACCATCTGTCTCCTCCCTTCTCCCAGGGTCTGAACTGATGCCCAAAGCCCTGTCCACCCGTATCATCGGTGGCATCTGGTGGTTCTTCACACTCATCATCATCTCCTCCTACACGGCCAACCTGGCTGCCTTTCTAACTGTGGAGCGCATGGAATCGCCCATTGACTCTGCTGATGACCTGGCCAAGCAAACCAAAATCGAGTACGGGGCTGTCAAGGACGGGGCCACCATGACCTTCTTCAAGGTGAGACCCTCTCCCTCCCACTGCAGTGCCACAAGCTGGCCCTCCCGTGCGCTTTGCTGCCCTTCCCTAACCACACAGAGCCAAGGGGCGAGAAATCCCCAGGGCTCAGCCCCTCCCTGGCGGGGAGCTGTGGGATGTGTCACCTGGGTTGGTCCCAGCACAAATCCTAAAAGTGTCCATACCAGGCACAAACAGTGTGAACGTGCTGCCTTTGCTTAAATCATCAGAGGAGGACAGGTGGGGAAAGGGCCTGGAGAACAGGAGAGGGAAAGTGCAGCCAGACACACAAACAGGCCCTGAGGCCCGTGGGCTCCTTCCCTGCCCTTGGCTTTGGGTCTCAGCGGCATCCATCTCCACAAGGCAGGCCTGGGCTTGGGGATGAGCTCTCCACCACTGAGGGTGGAAGCAGCTTCTTAGCTCTCCGCCACAGCAGGAGACACATCCTCTAAGGAAGGGCGGAGGCTTAAAATTGAACAAGCGTTATATGAACACTCTTTAGTATGTATGGTGTCCGGATAAAGCCCGTCACCTGCTTATGTTACTGCTCTTATGGGGATCTGGCCACGACTTTGCTTTGTAAGGTGTTGGCTCAGTTCCCCAATGTTTTTATATCTTCTACTAGAGTAGCTGAGGGTTTAAGAGACTGGCCGACCCTGAGAACCAGTAGCTGTAAATGTTCTTCTGGAAATTAAAGTAACAGTAACAATGGCTACTGCCACCAAGAGCTCACAGTGAGCCAGGCGCTGTGCTGAATGCTTGCCTTATTTTCCTTCATGACAAATCCTGTGAGTAGGTACTACACTTACTTCTACTTCACACATGTGGACACTGAGACTCAGAGCCGCTAAGTGGCGTGTCCAAGGACTCACAGCTGCAGAAGCCAGAGGCTGACCCAGGTCGGCCTCCCTCCCAGGCCCACGTCCTGCGTCATGATCCTCAGACTCGAGTGACCATCCACATCACCTGCAAGGCTTGGGCAAAGCCTGCTCGCTGGGCCTCACGCTCAGAGTGTCAGGTTCAGTGGGTCTGGGTGGGGCCAAGATTTTGCATTTCTAGCAATTCCCGATGTGGTCCTGATGCTGCTACTCCAGGGACCATGCTTCGAGAACCACTGTCCTAACTACTTCTCAGAAATGGTCAGGACTTGAGATTCTGTGGCTATAGGTCCACTTATTTATTTATTAGTCAATTGCTTGCTATCAGTCTGGAAGCCTGGTGTCTGTCCCTTTCCCCTGGGCCCTGGATCCCTAGCCCCAGCCCTTGCCTCCTTCTAGATTAAGCCTCTGAGTGATGGATTGAGCTTCCATTGGGGCCTGAGTGAGAAGAGAAGGAAGGGGCTGGATGGGAAAGCCTTTACCGCCTGGGCACTGGAGCCCCTCCAGCACTCTCTCTCACCCCGGCCTCCCCCGTGTCCTTCCTTGAGGGTGGAAGCAGCTTCTCAGCAAAGAGAAAAGAGAGGAAAAGATTTCACCTCTTGCATGTTGCTGCTGCCACTGAGAGGCGGCAACGGCGGCCTTCCTAAGAGAAAAGCATGGTCATGGGCTCGTTAGGAGCTCTCTGGGACCCGGTGTGTGTGTTCATGAGTGTGAGTAGTAGTGTGTGATACATGAGTGTGTGCGTATAGCAGTGTATAATACATGTAAATGCGCATTCATGTGTGTATATAGTGTGCTCACGTGTGCCCGTGCACAAGAGGCTTCCTGTGTGAGTGCATGTGTGTTTGTGCCGAGACATGAATGTCTGCATATATGTGTGTATGTGCTGATGAGCATATGTGTGCATGCATCTTTGTGATCTGAACATGTAGAAATGTGTCTATGAGTGTATACAAGTGTGTGCCATGTGTCTACCTGTGCATATGTACGGAGAGTATATGCATTTCCGTCTGTTTACATGTCTGTCTGTTTCGTTTAGGGTATGCCTAACTTAGTGTGAGTGTGTGGGGAAGGGCCTGTGTGTGTAATGCCTCACGTGTATGTGTAATAGCTTGTGTGTGTGTAATGGCCCCTGCACACGAGTGTCTGCATGTGTGTGCAATGGCCCGTTCATATGTGTGCCTGTGTGTGTGTGTGTGCACGTGCCTGCCTGTGCGTATCCCCAGGCTGTGGCCCCACCCTTTGACTGTGCCAGAGCCTCTCTCATGCATTACTCATGAGCACGTCTCTAAGCAGGGTTCCCGATCAAAGGGAAGCGGCATAAATAAGGCCGGTGCAGGCTCATTGCCACTGATTGGGTGCCTTTGCCTCCCTCCATGCTAAGATGCGCAGATTGGCTTCCCAGAGCCAAGCCCCAGCTCCCCACCAAGCCGCTGTCCTCGGCATTAAGCAGCACCTTCTGCAGCTTGCTCTGCCCTCACCCACCTCCCCTCCAAATGGTACGGTGAGAGGGCGGGTGGTGGGGGATGTTCTCAGGCACTGCCACCCAGCTGTGGTGCTGAAGTTCGGGGGCCCATGCTCACCAGGGCCTTCCGCCAGAAACAGCCACTCCACATCCCCCTGCAGAAGCAACTCTGCTTCCTTACTCTCCTGATCACCAATTAATTCCTCTTGATGTCTGGCCACCTCGTCTCCTGCTTTAATTCCAACGAAGCTGTCCTCGCCCGGGCTCCCTTTCCTTAGCAGCAGCAGCGGGACTGTCATGGAGGCAGAGAGGCCCTGAATGTGCACACGGTGACCCAGCCGCGGAGATGCTGGGAGCACAGCACCCTCCCCAAAGAGCCCTGGACACACTCCTCCGCTGCCCCACGTCCCCTGCCCTCCCCAGCCCCGGGCCAGGTGGTAGCCTCCTCATTGTCCCTTCCAAGTCAGAGCTGGAAGGAAACCTGCATTGAACCTAAAGAAACAGAGGCCCAGGGGGGCTGGGTGACTTACCCACGATCACACAGCAGATGGATGGTGGAGGAACCAGGATGTAAGGTCAGAATTCTTTCTGCCCTCTCCCATACCCACCCTCAGGTCTTCTTCTAGAGAGGCGGTCTCCTTCCCTGCCCCTGAGTGTCTATGGCAAGGCTGGCATTAGGGTTGAGGAGTACCCATAGGATGTCTAAGAGACATTGGCAAAGTCAACAATAATGGTAACATTTATTGAGCACTTACTAGGTGCCAGACAATGTTCCAAGCCTTTTATCTGTCCAGTAGGCCCCCTTATCCACGAAGGATACATTCCAAGACCTCTAGTAGATGCCCGAAACCACATATGTATAGGGTTTGGTACTATCTGTGGTTTTTCTCCTATATATACATACAATTTATGGCTTCTCTTTGGCACATCCGAATTGCCTGCATCTCTGCTCTTGCCTTTTGGGCCCATTATTAAGTAAAATAAGGGTCACTTGAACACAAGCACTACGACACCATGACAGTTGATCTGATAACTGAGACGGCTACTAAGTGACTAATGAGTGAGGAGCTCACACAGTGTGGAGACACTGGACAAAGCGTGACTCACGCGCTGCACAGGGTGGAGCAGACCACCATCAGATTTCATCATACCGCTCAGAACGCATGCAATTTAAAACTTATGAATTGTTTATTTCTGGAATTTTCCATTTAGTATTTTCAGACTACAGTCGACCATGGGTAACTGAAACCTCTGAAACCTCACAAAGTGACACCGCTGATAAGGGGTGGGGGCGGAGGGGACTCCTGTATTCACTCGTGTCATCCTCATAACAACCCTAGAAGATAGAGACTTGAGAAGATAGACGTTATTATTCTTTCCATTTTACACATAGTGAAAGCAAGACTCAGAAAGCAGCCTAAGGTAACACTGACTGGCCTAAAATCAAGCGGAGCTGGGATTTGAACCCATGCCATCTGGCTCTGGTGCCTGTGCTCTTTGTCATCATGTCCATATATTGCTTCTTTAAGGAGCCAGCCAGCCAGTTCAGGAGTCAGGTGGGGAAGAGAGAAACCATAGTCAGCTGAGGTGTATCCCCAACTTACAACAGTCCTGGTACGTTGTAGTTGCTCAAATAATAAACAAGACAGTCTGTCTGGTAACCCAGTGTATGTGTGTGCTTGCGTGTGCACGCGCGCATGTGTGTGTGTGCCATTGTTGAATGAAATGATGGAATTAAAAAATGACAGGAGCCAAGGGGAGCCAATGCAGGAGACAGTGCTGAGGCTAGGAACCAAGCAGGTGGCACCCCTGAATGTCCCCGAGTACAGGGCAGATGGACTTCACTTCTGTGATTAGCCAGTGTTCCTGCTTAGGCTGCAAACCATCTTAAAAAGCCCCTCGGCTGAGAGTAGAACTCAAGGGAAAGAACTCATTCCTGTCCAAAGACAGGGACACTGGGCTCTCAGGGGAGCTCCAAATCCCTCCCCATCCCCGCCCGCTGCAGGCTGGGAGACGCATGGCTAGCAGCAGCCCCATCATTCCAAAGGAAACTTCATCTGAAGAGTTGTCAGGGAGTAGCAGACATCACAAACAGCGTCTCCTGTGTTGTCCTCCCTCCGTCTTGGCAGATAAAAATTAATTAGGAGATGAAAAAAGAGGCCGTTGAAAGCACTGTTTGGCTGTAAAAATATGTAAGCAAAATGTAAAGGAGAACGGAGGGAAAGCGTGTTCTTTGCGGGGAGGGCCAGGCAGCTTGGAAGGGAGAGGATGTCAGAACACAGCTTCTCTCAGGATTGAGCCTTCTTCATGTTGTGGTGGGGGAGGCACAGCACATGTGGGTGGGGCTGTGTGTGAGGGACAGCCGCTTACAAAAGGGATGGGAGTGGGGGTCAAGAATTCCAGGCTCCCTGGGTCCCGGGCGTTATCAAGCCCTCCCCCGGCACAGCCTTGCCCCATCCTAGCACCTGAGCTGGAAGGCCTTGGAGAGGCCATCCCGTCCACACCCTGCCTTCCAGCTGCTCAGCAGACTCCTCTGTGAGCTGGAGGGCTCAGGAGGTCGCTCCTCAATCTCAGCTTTCGGTTTCTCCTGACCTAGCTGCTGGCCTCTCTGATGGTATCTTAGACCCGCCTTCAAGCAGAAGTAGGGTTAGATGACCATAATACAATGACCAGACAGAGCTCAGTGGGGTGCTCTGGCATAGTCAGATTATATCAGTCTTAAAATCAGACAGACCAGGATTGGAGTCCTGGGTGTTGTCTGTGCTGGATGATCTTGGGCAAGTAACTACTTCCCTGAGCCTGAGTTTGCTTACTTGTATGGCACGGATACTGATTTCCCACCACGGGGCAATGAACAAGAGGTTTCAATGAGCTGCAGTATGTTCAATGGTCAGCCCGGTGCCAGGCACACAGGAGCACTTAAATCCAAGGCTCTCTCCTCTGGATGCCCCTCCAGTTGGCTGACCCAGAAGACTGGGAAAAAGGGTCCTAAAAGGGACCCCATTGGAGAGGGACCAGCCAGTGGACACCTGGAGACTCTCCCTTCTTCCCGGTCCCTCTGGATTGGGCCTATGTGGAGGTCACTGGTGCCTCTGTCATAGGGTGGCCATCTGCCTCTGCATAGAACTAAGCACTTTAGGAGGAGCCCAGAGGTCCGAAGAACAGAAGAGACCCCAAGCAGGCAGGCAGAGAAGTGACAGGGGCAGGGGAAGGGCCAGTGATGCTGGGAAGTTATTGAAAACCACACAGTTATTGAGGACTGCTCTGTGCCTTGGTTTTCTCATCTATTAAATGGGTATAACAATAGTACCCACTTCTTCGAGTTATTGAGATGATTAAATGGAATAGTTCACATAAACAGCTTAGAACCACACCTGATACAGAATACATAAGCCATAAATGCTGACTATTTTTATTGTTGAAACCAGTGATACACAGGCCTCTTCAACCCACAGATATGATTTTGAGGACCACACATTGCTTATATTTTTTAATTAGTTGCCAGCATTTTTAAATTGGGATATTTTTGCATTTAAAAACATTTGCATTTCCAGCTTCTTGAAAATGAGAAAGATGGAGCTACACTGAGCCGGCTTTCCTGTGGTGCAACAACTGGCAGGAGCTGAGCCACCATGGCTCTCTCCAGTTTATCAGAATTCCACTCAGCATTCTTGACTTATTACAGTACCCTGCGTGGCCCCTGTCAGCACTGGAGTTTCTAACACTGAGCATTGTGTCATTTAATTTCTAGAAGCAACTCTGTGCCATAGAAATTATTATCCCCAATTTCCAGATGAGAAAACTAAGCCTTAAAGAGAATTAAGGAGCCTTGGAGAGAAATAATGATGGCAGGCACTTACTGAGCTCTTCCTAGGAGCCAGGCTGTGTGCTAAGCTAACCCCCATTTTATAGATGGGGAAAGTAAGGCTCAGAGATATGATGTCACTTGCCTATGGTAGATGAAGGAGCTGGCATTTAAACCCAGGTTTGTGTGACACCAGAGTACATGCAATTGAGCTAATCTCTCCCACCACCGCCTCTGCCCCCAACCTGCAGCTCTCACCTCCTGACACCCCCTGTAGGTACCAGCTTACAGCTCTCACTCCTGGCTCCCCCCTCAGGGCACAGCCTGCAGCCCCACACAGGCAAGCCTCAGGGGCTTGTGCAGACAGCAGGGGCTGCTGCTGGGCCAGTGTGGTCAGCAAGTCTGTCCTGGCCAGGCAGGTAGAGGCAGCAACCTTAGGGAGGCCTCCTGGTCCCCACGGAAATAAGCCAAGAGACGTGATTAACTGCTCGAGTTTGGGGATCCAATAAGGCCAAAGACTCCAGACCCGGGAATAAGAAAGCCAATTACTTCAGGAAAGGTCTCCTTTCCAACATGGAAAATACCCCTGGTCTCGCATGGAATCACATTGCCGCTTCCTCCCTGTACACGTTCCCCGGGATTCAGCTCCCTTTAGAATATATATATATATATATATATATATATATATATATATATATATACATTTTCTTGTACAGAAATGTTAAATTCTCAAGATTAAGTATCTTCAGTTGGGGAAAATCAATTTACTTCTTTGAGGAGGCTGGAATTGAAAGTCGTGAAGCTGAAACTTCCTTTCTTGCCAATTTTACTGATAAAAAAAGTCTCTTCATCCTGGCACACGGCCCTGAATTGACTGCTCCAAACGATTCCATTAATTGATTTGAGTGACTGGCCCTGAAGCAATGCTTATTAAGGTTCCCCCCGATGCTGGGATGGGCGGGATGACTCAGGAGCCAGAGGATGGGAGACTCCATTCCCTGGGATGGAGACTCCAGCTCAGGCAGCAATGGACACTCAGGCTTCTGGTGACCGGGCCCAGGGAGATGAGAGAGGGGCCTGAGACTCCAGGAGGGGCCCTAGCTATATCCCTCCGTGCCTCAGACAAGCCAGAGGGAAGCTTTTCAGGGTTGTGCCCTGAATCACACAAGGATAGAAGGACAAAACTTAAGGGGAACAGAGATCGTGAGTGGATGTGTTTGAGCATGGGGGCCCCAAGATATAGGACAAGTATAGTGCGTGGTCATTCTGGGAAAACAGATATCAGACCCATCTGCCTTAGGGTGATGGAGGTAGTGAATTTGACACTGGAGCTGGCACAGAAAAACCTCTTGAAATCATCGTTATAGCCAGCTTCATGCCTTATTGTCACCTTTTATCTTAACTGGCCCAAGCTCTTTGTTATCCTTTCCTATCTACCTCATTCTGTTCCTTTACCCACTGGAGGCTTTCATGGGTCTTTTTCTCAAAGCCTATTGGCCTCAACACTCCCTCCAGCCCCCAGCGGAAATTTCTGTCTCTATTTATGTTGTAGTGTTACTGGAAAGAGCATGTGTTTTGACGTCAGGTGGGTGTGTGTGTGTATAGGAGGGATCGGGGTATTATTGGGGGGAGGACGCAGAGAGGAGTTTCCTATTCTGAGACAGAAGGAGTGGGACAGGGCTCCCTGAATGGGTCATTGTCACGTTACTTTTGCCAGGCCTCTAGCTTTTACCAGGGGCTGACTGTGTGCATAGAAGATTAAGTGGGTAAGATGGGTGAAGTGGAGAGGTGAATGGATGGTTGAGTGATGGATAGAGGGGTAAGAGGATGGATAGACAGACAGATGGTTGGATAGATGGATGAATGGATGGATAAATAGGTAAAAGTCCAGATGGATGGTCAGACAGTTATTTGAATGAATTAGTGTATAGATAGTGTGTGGGTAAGTGGGTGAGAACATGAACATGGTGAGTGAGGAGAGGATGGATGGATGGATGGATGGATGGATGGGTGGGTGGATGGATGGATGGATGGATGGATGGGTGGGTGGGTGGATGGATGGGTGGGTGGATGGATGGATGGATGGGTGGGTGGATGGATGGATGGATTGCATGCATGCATTGGAGGTATAAGGGGAGCCCTGATGGCTTCATCAACCCCTGGTTCCCAGCTCTGGGAGAAGAAGGAGAATTTGGAAAGCAGGAGAGACTGGGATGGAAGGAAGCCGCTGATGGGAGAATAGTATTTAGTTACAATAAGCAGAAGGGCAGAATGTCTGAGGAGTGTGTATACCTGGTCCAATCAGCAGGGATAATTGGACTTGGAGGAGCTGATTAGAGGAATAGTTAGGATTGATTATCTGAAAAAGCAACTATATTAGGAACAGAAGTCACTTGTGTGAGTATGTGCGTAAGAGAAAGTTCTCTATGGCTGCATAACAAATTAACAAAACTTGGTGTCTTAAAAAAACAACAACATTGTGCTCTCACAGTGTGTGGGTCAGGAATTAGCACAGCTTCCCTGGGTCTTCTGCACAGTCTCTCACAGGCCGCATTCAAGGTGTGGGCTAATTATTGCAGTCATCTCGGGGCTCAGCTTCCAAGCTCACTCGCATGGCTATTGGTGGGGTTCAGTGCCCCCTTAGCTGTTAAACCGAGGGCTTCAGTTCTCTGCTGACTGTTGGCTGGAGACTGCCCTCCATTCGTTGCCATGTGGGCCTCTTCTTGGGGTGACTCACAGCATGGCAGACAGCTTCCTTCAGGGCAGCAAGTGAGAATGAGTGCGAGCGAGACGATACTCCAGTCTCATGCAACCTAATCTCCAGAGCGACATCCCTTCGCTACTGGGGGGAGTTGAAACTAAGTCTCTATGTCCAGCCCACGTGCAGGGGTAGGGGTCACACAAAGACATGAGTCCCAGAGACGGGGATCCCTGGAGTCATAGAGAATCTGGGAAGGAAAAGTAACAGTGAGAAAGGACCTAAAGGATAAAAGAAGCTGAAAAGGGGGTGTGGGGAGAGTCTTGCTGTCAGAATTATCTAGAAAATAAGAAGTGTCTGGGGAGTCAGAAGAGCTGGAAATTGGAGATATTTGTGAGGGCAATAGTAGCTTGTAGGGGAGGGGCATCGGGCTGCAGGAAACGCTGAGGTGGCGGAATAGCTGGGAGGACGGGCTCGCTAGAGAGCGCAAAAGGTTTGGAGGTAAGAGTTGCAGAGGTGAGAGAGTTACTGTGGAGGTGGAGTAGCTAGAGAGCAGGAACTGCTGAAAATAGGACAGGCCGAGGAGTGTGAGGAGCTTGGAGCAGCCAGCTTGCTGCTCTGGTGGAACCCATGGAAGCTCCATGCATCTGAGCCCATCTAGGCCTTTAGCTTTTGGGGGCAGATAAATATGCAGGAGGGAGTGGGACTACTTGTTTGTGAAGGTGCCCCCAAAGGAGCCATCACTGGTACTTGACAGATTCTGGGCTCAGACAGAATTCCCAGTGGGGTCCTGCCTGCTCTTTCGGGTCCTCCCCTCCCCTGGTGTGCCTGGGTCTCCAGGAGCCGGTTTCAGAAGGGACAGTCCTTACAGAGCTAGGAAGCACCAGCAGAGGAGAAGATGTGCTTTCTTCTCAGCCTCCCCCCACTCCCACTGCCCTGACTCCCGGCAGACGCAGCTTCTTCCCCACCCCCTGCCCATCCCCCAGCCTGCACCAGCTTGTGCAAGCACACCCATGCCAGCACACACACCAGAGCTGGGCCGGGTGCCAGTCAGACAGGCTGACACCACAGGCAGGCACAGCCAGACTTGGAAACTGCTGGGTACAATGGGGTGTGCAAAGCCACCTGCTCCCCTGGGACCAGCGGGGGTAGGGCCGATCCCTGCTGGGAGCAGGCAGCTGGCAGGCACGAAGTTCCCCAGAAATCTCATGAACGCCATGTACCTTGGTCTTCCAAGTCCCCTCAGCAGCAGGGGACATTTGGTGTCAGACCCCTCTCCCAGCCCCAGCGCCCTCTCTGCGTCTCCCGGCCAGGCATGGCCAACACAGCAGCCCAGCCACCAGGCCTATTCTGTGGGATGCTTGTTCCATTCATGCAGCCACACCTAGCCCAGGATATTCTGGGGACATGGGGGTAGGGGGCCTGCAGACACCTGCTCTGACTGCCCCACTCTGCAATTCTCGCCCTGTTCCTCTTTCACTGTAATGAAGTAGAGCAAACAGACAAAATCTTCCTCAGACAAAACTTTGCCCTGAGACACAGTACATAAAAGGGGCCCGCTTTGGTTGAAGTGGGAGTAAGGAGCCCAGAACCCTCTGAGGTTTGCCCTCACTGGCATCCACCTCTTCCTGTCTCCCCTCACAGTGGTTTCTGTAAGGCAGTGCCACTCAGTGGTTAGAAACATGGACTCTGGAGCCAGACAGTCTGGGATTGAAGCCTGGTTTTTGCCACTTAGTATCTGAGTGACCTTAGGCAAGTTACTTAGCCATGCCTCAGTTTCCCCATCTGTACAATGGGGCTAACATACCTGCTTCCTATAATTGCTGTGAAGAATCAATGAGTAAATGCAGGTAAAGCACTTAGCACAGGGCCTGCACATGTAATTGTTTAATAAATATTAGAGAAAGAAAATTAATTTTTTAAAAGTCAATGTGAAAACCCCTTGTGCCATGGCAAAGAGCCAAGGGTTTCCAGGTAGGTGGACCCGAGTCTGAAGCTCGGCTTTATCACTCACTAGCTGTGTGTTTTGGGACCTACCTTCCCAGAGCCTCTGCGTCCGCATCTGAGCAGTGGGTGGTACTCCCTCACTCTGAGGACTGTAGACAGAGCTCAAGCCCCACAGCCTGTCAGATGGGGGTGCCGGGCTTGGCCCCGGGTATGCTCAATAACTGTGTGTGCATCACCCCTGTCCTCCTGGCCCAGAAATCCAAGATCTCCACCTTCGAGAAGATGTGGGCCTTTATGAGCAGCAAGCCCTCTGCGCTGGTGAAGAACAATGAGGAGGGCATCCAGAGGACGCTGACGGCGGACTACGCACTGCTCATGGAGTCCACCACCATTGAGTACGTCACCCAGAGGAACTGCAACCTCACCCAGATCGGGGGCCTCATCGACTCCAAGGGCTATGGCATCGGCACGCCCATGGGTGAGTGAGGGGCTGCAGGCAGGGGGCTGGGGGAGGCTCCACGTCCACTCCCACACAGGCTCCTGCCCCTCCTCCCAGATCATCCCACTGAGCCAGAAAGGGGGCGTTTCCTCAGCCCAGAGACAAAGTGGTGGAGCCACGTACCCTGTGAGGTCAGCCCTGGCCTGAGCAGAGAACTGAGGCAAACCCTGAGGTGGCGGTCAGGTCAGAGGTGACGCCTGCTCTCCTGGCCTCACCGCTGTTGCTGCAGCCCAGATACAGTGTGCCTTTCAGGGGTCTGTGGAGACAGGGAGTCACAGGCGAGACTCCCCACTACGAGTCAGGATGCTTCCTCCCACCCAGATACCATATATAGATGTAAAGAAGTAATAGGGTCCCCCTTTTTATGAACTTACTGAGAGGGCACGTGATGGTGGCTGGCCCCAACCAGGGTGTAGGCAGGGACACACAGGATGCACTGACTGCTGCTGACCGCCGGGGTCCCCTCCCCCTGCTCAGGCTCCCCGTACCGGGACAAGATCACCATCGCCATCCTACAGCTGCAGGAGGAGGACAAGCTGCACATCATGAAGGAGAAGTGGTGGCGGGGCAGCGGGTGTCCCGAGGAGGAAAGCAAGGAGGCCAGCGCCCTGGGGATCCAGAAGATCGGGGGGATCTTCATCGTCCTGGCCGCCGGGCTGGTCCTGTCAGTGCTGGTGGCCGTGGGCGAGTTTGTGTACAAGCTCCGCAAAACAGCAGAGCGAGAGCAGGTGAGCCCCATAATCCGGCGCCCACATGGGGAAGAGAGGGAGACAGAAGGATGAGGTTTGCATGGGTGTCACACCTCCTGCGTGCCAGGCACACGGTGGTGTGGTGTCTGAGCCCGTCCTCCCCACAGCTCACCTGCATTTGATCCACCAGGAAGCCTGGCCAGTCCCACCTCTGCACTAACTCTGCGCACACTTTCCCATCATTGTGGTTCCCCGCCAGGCCAAGCTCCATCATCTCCAGCTGGACCATGCAATGGCCTCCAGTTTGGCCTTCCTGCCTCCACTCTGTCTCTACCGTCTGCTCTCCATCCACAGCCAGTACCCTGTCTAAAACTTGATTCAAACCATTTCATTCCCCTGCATAAAACCCTCCAGGGTAATTGTTGAAGCGGGGTGATGGTTACATAGGGGTTCATTATACTGTTCTCTCTACTTCTGCATATATTTGGAAATTTCCATAATCAAAAGTTTAAAAAAGAAAAGGGTTAAGAGGTTCAACCCAAGCGTTCAGATGGGAGAACTAGACTCAACCTGTCTGATTAACTCAAGTGTGGTTGGGCGGTGGTTCTGGGTCCCGGTAGCAAATTGCAATCACAAGGAGAGAGTTTTTTAAATGCTAATTTCCTGGCCTCTCTCCTGGAGACTCTGTTTTAATTGGTCTGTGGTGGAGCCTGGCATTGGCACTTAAGAAAGTGTACAGGGTGATTTCAGTGTGCACCTGAGCTGAGGGCCACTGGGCGAGGGGAAATGCCTCTCACAGAGTTGAAAGTGACAGAAGGCCAGTGCAGAAGGAGATTGCAGTTAAGTCATATGTACAGGGACCATTAGAAACAGGCAGCTTTTCCATCCATCAAAAATGAAATGGAATTTTTTATAACCAGCAAGCCTGAGTCAGCAATACAGGCAACGGAAGTAGCCAAGGCTATGTGTGGTTTTATTTACAAAGATGTTCATTGAAGTATTAGTGAGCACATGGAAAAATAGGAAAAAAACTAAATGTCCAGTAATAAGGAACGACTGAAGAAGTTATGATACATTAAAAAAAATTCTCTAGGAATTCCCATTACAATTAGAATGAGCTCCAGATTCCAACAAAAAGCCTACAGATCTGGTCTTTGCCCAGCTAGCTCTCTGACTTCCTCCTTCCCACCCTCCTCTCCCTTACTCTGTTTCACACACACCGGCCTCCTTTCTCGGTGTTAACACACCCAGCACGTTTCGGCCTCAGGGCCTTTGCCCATGCTGATGTATCCACCTGCAGTGCTTTTCCCCCAGAGTGCCATGTTCTTCCATCCCCTCTCTATCCCATTTCACTGCTTTATTCTCTTAATAATAGTTATCACTCTCTGAAATTCTTTGTTTGCTCACATGCTCATTATCTGTTTCCATCCCATCATTAGACCATAAGCTCCCTGAGGGCTGGCACCTTATCTGCCATTTGCACTGCTTTATGCCTAACACCTGGAATAGTGCCTGACACATAATAGGAGCTCAATAAATATTTTCGAAGGGAGAAAGGGAGGTGAGGAGGGATGATGTTCTGTGTTTAGTGGGTGAAAAAGGGGCACTTGGAGAGGTCACACCACTGGTAAGAGGCAGAGCCAGAATTGAAAGCCAGGTCCCATTCCCCTGCACCATGCAGCCTGTGTCCAAGCTGTCTGGGTGCTGATGCCCTGGCCTCACTGGGTAAACTGAGGCATCAACAGCCCCCACTGCCTTCCAGACAAGCTGCAGGACAAATGCTGCCATCAGATACCTGCAGGCAATGCTGCACTTTTGCTGTTCCTCACCAGTACTCACAGGGACCCAGGCCAGAGGAGGCCACTGCAACCCAGCTGGCCTACAGGCACCTGCCTCCCCGTTGCCCAACCTGAGAAACATATGCTGGACTTTCCTGAGTGGGAGCACAGTGACTCACCCCTTAGTTAGAAGCCCTCCCAGAAGAGGGGCCATCCACATATTCAGCCAGTGTTTCTTAAATCCTGACTCTGGGCCAGAACTAGTGCTTGGGGGCTAGGCTCACAAGGAGGGAACGGGCTGGTTCCTGCCCTCAGAATCTAGTGGAGAGAAATCAGACAAGTAAACTCCTCAAATGTTAATGTGCATGTCAATCAGAGCCTCAGTTTGCTCGTCTGTAAAATGGGGATGATACTACCTACCTTAGTGTCCAAACAAGAACGTGATACTCTGTAGGCTGCTATACAAACTAATCATTGGGCAGGGGACAGAGGGTGGGTAGGGTGAGGGGATGGGAGAGACCACATGGCCTTAGCACAGGGTCGGGAGGAAGGGCTGGAGTTGCAGGGCCAGGCCTCACCCATGTACCCCTTTCCTCCCACCCCCTACCCTAGCGTTCCTTCTGCAGCACCGTAGCCGATGAGATCCGTTTCTCCCTTACCTGCCAGCGTCGGGTCAAGCACAAGCCTCAACCTCCCATGATGGTCAAGACAGACGCCGTCATCAACATGCACACATTCAATGATCGCCGGCTTCCGGGCAAGGACAGCATGACGTGCAGCACATCTCTGGCCCCCGTATTCCCCTAGGCACAGGGAGGGGAGGGACCACAGGCCTGGGGGCATGGCGGAGGAAAGCAAAGGAGACTGGAAGGAACGTCCCCTGACCCCATACTGGGCTTGGGGACCAGAGCTGCTGCCTGCCTATTGGGCCAGGAGCCATCTGCCCTTACCTACCAGAAAACCAGCAGGCCCCCAGGCCAGCTGCTTGGGCTTCACTCTCCTCTTGTTTCTTCTATGGGTTTCTAAAGCTGCCAGCCAAGACAGCCAAGGCCAAAGGAAGCACATGCCTCTCTCAGGCCAAACTCGCCCCTCAACTCTCCTCTACAGTCAGAAGTTTCTACCACGGCCCTGCAGAGGCCAAAGAAAATAGGCAACAGCTCTTTTATTGCCACTCCTTCCCCATAAGCCCAGGTCTCCTGGGGCTTGACTATGAGACCAGAGACACAAACCTTGGGCATCTTAAGGATGCAATAGTTTGGCTTCCAATGGGAGCTGAAGATGGAGGACGGCCACCCCACATGCGTGGGGAAAAGGAACAATTCATCCCCCAGGGGCTGCTCACATGGTCCTGAGATCCTGGACTTGGAACCACCCATGGAAGCCCCTATGTTTGGCAAAGCTGAAGTCAGAGAGCCCCATACGGTGAAAGAGGAGTTTGGGGTCTGAGAGAGAAAAGAATGCACAGGGGCCACCATTTTGAATTCTTACAGACAAAGTGCAATGGCTCCACATCTGTAGAAGGTCTCTAGGAGTATAACATGGGCAAGTAGTCGGAGTGTATTCTTCTCTACTTTCTGGCCAGAGGCTAACCCCTGAATCTCTCACAGACGATGCACAGAGACTCAGCCAATATTTGAAGCCCAGAGGAACAGTGATTCCATGGAAATCCCACAGGCCCTCAAGCCATCGGATCTTACTTTGCTGGTCACCCACCTGTTTTCTAAATCCTTTCGGGAGCTTAGGCTCTTTGCCATCTACTCAGCAGCAACGCACCATTCCTGGCCAGTTCACCTTGAGCGGCTTCTGTCATCTTGGAAAAAGAATAGCCTGATTAAAGTGAAAGCCAAGTCACCCCTCCTCGAAAGAGGGGTCTGAGCCCTACTGCACGGGCTAATTTTGGGGTAGAGAGGGAAAGCCAGAGGAGCCCTAAAGAACTCCTGGCCCCCTGGATTTGCCAAACCTAAAGATATCCCCCAGAAAAAAGAAAGTTTTTAGGAGCAGGATATCGTGGCTGGTAGAGGACCCAAGGGTTGGAAGAGAGAAGCTGCCTCCTGGAGAATTAACCAAAGACCCCATACAGACACAGAAGGCCATCCTGGCCCCTGGTCTCTTGTCCAGAGTAGCTGGAACCTTGGGGGGCTTGGGGGTACAGCAGAGAAGTAGTAGATGGGGTAGCAGTGAGGGACAGACCAAGTGACCTGTGGGTTCCAGCTAGCGGTGATGGATACTCTAGAGGTCTGTGACTTTAAGATTCTGGAAAAGAATGACACATGGAAGGGTTAGGAGCAAAGTGTCCTTAAAGAACATGATGGGGCCAGCAGGGCGTCCCATGGCCAAGGGCAGAGGGCAGTCTTTGAGCAGGAAAAGGGGACTGGGGATTCTGGACAGAGACCCAGAAACACCAGCCACCCGCCTCTCCTTTCTCTCCTGTTTCTGCTTGGGGAGGCTGATTAGGTAAGAGCTGCATTTTAGGTCTCAAGGACCGTCTCAGCTGGGGTGAAGGGTAAACTCTAGCTCCCCCAGGGACTCCCAAAGCAAGAGAGCACAGTGGGCTCATGTGACAAGTGCTGCCCCTCCTACAAACTGAGCTGCAGGACCCAACCAGCTGGTTCCCAGAATCACAGCAGCTCTAACAGGCTGTGTGCCCTGGAGGTGGGAGAAGAGGGCCAGACATGCAACATAGCTGACGCATGTAACGATAGGAAAAGCCATGCTGTTGTGAGCTTCTGGGTGCAGGAGTGCATGCGTGTGCGTAGATGTGTCTTTGTATGTGTGAACTTTGGGGGCTGGGGGAGAAGGACAGATTTGGACACATACAGAGTCCAAGGCACGCAATAATAGAACCCTTTGGGTTCTGATGTATGTGTGTACGTGCGTGTGTGTAAACTGGGAATGAGGGAGATAACTCTGGACAGGCAGCAGAGTCCCATACATGTAAAAATAGGAAAAGCCATGTCATAATGGGGTTCTGGTGAGTATAGATATGTATACATGCATGCATGAGAGTGTGTGTGTGTGTGTGTGTGTGTGTGTATTTGTGCACCAAATGGCAGAGGGTAGAGGACAGGATAAAACCTGCAGCATTGCCAAATATATTTCAAAGGAGAAGCCATGTCATCAAGGGATCCAGACGTGAGCATATGTGCACACATGTGGGGCATGTGTGTGCAGTGGAGACCAGGAGGGAGAACAGAACTGGACAGACATGCAGCACAGGTCAGGGTGCATGTCATATGTGAGAAGCCATGTGCAACTGGAGTTTGTAAATGTGTTAGCGTATGTGTGTGTGCTCACATACATGTGTTCAAACGCACACATATGTTCCAGCTCACTACAGGAGCAGAGACAGACAATCAGGAAGGCAGGGAACCAGGGTCTGTTTGCACTTCTGCCATGAGGAGAGATCAGCTTCACAAAGATTTGCCAAGATTATCTCGGCATAGGTGCGGGGAGACTGGCCAAGTGGGGGCAAAACTCTTCAGGGACTCATGGCTGGTGGCTCCTTTGCTCTAGGCAGAGTGCCCTGTTTTAAGGGAAAATGACCTATTTTTGCAATTTCCAGATAACAGGATTCTAATGAAGGTATTTGCCCATTCGCTCTCACCAACGACAGATATTAACCGCTGTCTTTCTTTATCCAATATAATTTCTTAGCACACGCCCACCTCCATGCTCATCTCACACACACGTGTGTGTGCTTTTGTGTATAACGCTCCATGAACATGTTGCGTTCGTCTGAGGCTATGCACATAGTCAGACTGTAATGGGAGAAAGAGATTTTTGGGGTAGGAAGATTTCATCAATGGAGTGAAGAATGGATACCAGAGGTACAATTCGGATAGGGAAGTCCCCCAAAGGCACGGGAATGATTTGGGGCTCCTAAACGGAAATAGATTACATGCTGCCTGATCTCCCCTCCCATTCGAGCCTTATGTCCATCCGTGTGGCTAATGTTCAACTTCCGGCTGAAGTCCTGTGTTTGTCTTTGAGATCTGCCCAGGGTTCAAAGTGCAGTAGAAGCCACGTCCGCCCAAGTGTGAGCTGTGTCTCTCCCAGAGTACTAAAGGTGCTGCTACATCTTGGGGGTTGGGGGTGGGAAGAAGGTGTTCCCAGCAAAGCAGATCATGTGGAGTTCAAGTTTAGGCCCACCTGCCAGGGGATGTGGACCTGAGCTGCTGTGGATACATGTGGGTGCACACACACGGGCACTCGGCCAGAGGCTCGGTGTGATGGGGAGCGGAAAAGCTAGTTTGGATGGAGCGGAAGATGGGGCTGGCCTAAATAGGTGCTGGACTGTTTCTGTCTGGCCCCACATGCCAGCCCTAAACAGAAGAGTGCCCCCCACCTTCCACCCCCATCTCCCACCCCAAAATGTCAGTGCCTCCTCTTGACCTGCACAAACTGCCCAAATTGAGGGGCAGCAGTGAGGAGATATACGCATACCCCAGCTAGGCCCTTGGGCTTTTGGACAATGAGCCCTCCTGATCTCTTTTCCCCTCACCTGTTACTGGTATCTCTGCTGTAGATGGCTAAGGAAACCCTAAGAGCTTTGTAACTGTTCAGGTGGCCCCACTCTGTGAGTGCCTCTCAAGAGGGATAATGCCCCCTTGGCTGGTGAGCTGCCTCAGACTCTGAAGGGTGAGCAGACCTCCACGCACAGCCAAGACACTGCCTCAAGTAGAGCAGCACACTGGCTCCTCCCCAGGCCCGGGCACTGGCAGGTGGGAATTTTGGCCCGGGGTGGGGGAGGGGTCTGGCCATGTTGGGTGAAGACTCCAAGTGCTAGAAGTCACGCCGCCTCCTTAAACTCTCAGAGGGCGGAAGTCAGAGCAGGACAGTCAGAAGCTGGTGCTGTGTGGGGTTGGCCGCTGCTTGTTCATCACTCAACATGACGCTGATCCCTTCCCGAGCCTTCCCCAGCATTATGTACAAACATCTGGAAACAGGCTGGACTCTGGCCCACATCTGGGATGGTCCTGTGTGGAGCGCCATCTGGGAAAGGCCTAGCTCTGGTCGCACAGCGATATGGACTTAATATCTAGGATGGGCCCAGCCCCCGAGACAGATACAAAAACATGAGCCCCCTCCTGTAGCCAGGTCTCTGGAGTAGACACATCTGGAACAGTCTCCCACGTGGGGTGGACACACCTGTAATGGGCCCATCTGCTTGCCACAGTGGAAGGGTCCCGCCCTCTGTCCTCATGCCGGTTTGAATCAAGCCTTCATTTCAGTCTTGAGTTTGCCCTGGAGTTAAAATTTCAGAGCTGAGGCCATACATGAAGTCACAAAACTTGTTTTTGGTAGAAAGTGAATGTTCTGTACAATATATATATGAATGTAAAAAGATATATATATATATATGCTGTATATATATATATATATGCACAGTGTATATATGACCTGTAGCCCATGTGTATACACCCCCCCGTCGCACGTCTGCACACAGAGTGTACATAACCCAGCCAGTATGGGTGGGGACCAGGTGAGAGATGGGGGCTGCAGCAGCAAAGGCTGGGATGGAGGCTACTTGGGGCAGGGGCTGCCGAGAGCTCCCTGGGGATGGGGAAGGCCCTGCATACACCAGAGCTGCAGACCCTGAGGAAGAGAGCAGAACCGTGAAGGCTGGCAGATGGGCCCTTGCACAGCCCGTATCTCCTGCAGAGGGGCAGGAGTGACGAAGGAGCCTTGTCTCCGTCTGAGAGTGTCTGGAGCCAGACAGCAGGGCTTGTGTCTGGGGAGCAATGTCGTGCCAGTACTTGGCTCCTGAGATCTGCCCTAACACCTGTCTGTACAACAGCCAGGTAGATACCAGGCTCCACCTGGCATACCCTAAAAGTCTGGAGTATTGTAGGGGGCAGAGGCCTATGCCTCAGATTCTCACCCACACATAATGGCATAGCGCACGGCTAGGGAAAACACTTTGTAAAGAGACTGACCCTGAGGACATTGCCAGCATGCCAATATGATGTCCCAGTACCCTAGTTATTGCCCCTACACCCATCGCCTGCCTTCTGGAACAGACCTCAAATCACCCCGCAGTGTGGCTCTACAGATCAAAACTGAGGCCTCAGGAACCAGGAAGCAGCTGTAGACCCAGTAATGCCAGCCAAGAGTTTGCCCCACTTCAGACGACCTCCCCAGCCCCCTGTGACCCAGAGGCCAGCTGTCAGAGAATGACCAAGGAGCCAGAGACGTGAGCAGAGCAGTGACATGGGTGAAAGATGAGAGGCCAACAGAGCACTTCCTGTCCTAACACAGCCCATGCCCTCTGTCTGCCTTCTCTCCCCTGCAGTATCTCTCCCAACAGGACAGTTGGCAGAGAGCCTGCCGCAGAACCCACAGACCTCCATCCCTGCCCCTCCCGGACCTGTCTGTTCTTTCTTATTCTGATCCTTAGCTAGCAGTTCTGCCCTGTTGGGTCAGAGCATCTCTGGAGCATGCAGGAGAGAAGAGATCTGGAGTGGGCTTCCGTGTGGTCAGCGACCTGCCCTCAGCAGCCCCATGCATCTGGCTGGTCTGCCACTAACTCTGGGTCTGCCCCAGGGGCCCTGGACAGAGCACATCTGAACCCAGCCCCCTGAGGAGGGGCCTGTCACTGTGCGCCAAACCCCTACCCCATCTCTGCCAGGGCTGACATCCTGGCTGGGCCTCCCAGCCCCTGGGTGGAGCCCCTAGCCAGCACCATGCGAGACCCCTGGGCTGTGCCACCACCCAGACCAGAGTGCCTGGATGCCCCCTGCTCCCACGTCACATGGTTCCCACACACTGGTCTCTGGGCCATTCAGGGGATGCCCTTTGTGGACATGCAGAATTTCTATGAATATAGTTTTTTGTAAACATTTTGTAACAATTTGGGTTTCATAGTAACTGTGTTACTTGCCAATCATTCTAGGCTAATGTAAATAAATTTCCAAACAAATCCAATTATTTTCCTTTCTAAGACACTGTGATATATCAAAGTGCACAGTTTGCTGTATGAGGTAATATGGTTTTAAATTTTAAATAAAGAAATGTTTCTAGAAAACAGCATTCCCTTGAAAAGTGTTTTCTGCTTCTCTTCCCTCCTGGGCAGTCGAGTTGTACCATCTTCACCCAGGGCTGCCTCCCAGGAAGGAGACCCTCAGGATGAGCAAGTGGGTGGCTCCAGTCCCAGCTCCTGGTTCCCCTTTCGGATATGGAGGGTGTAGTATCTGTTCTTGACATCAGCTGACCTCTGTCTTCCCTTCTCGTGGGCATGTCCTTCCCCAACTCATCTCCATCCACATGGCTGCCTATGTCCTTATGTGACTCTGTCCCTTTGGCCGCAGGTGGGGAGAATGGGTGGGCCTCTGATCCAAGCTTGGCCAATCAGAGATCTCACCTGAGCTTTTTTAAACTGGAAATGAGACAGCTCTAAGCCGGCTACTTTCAGGAGATGGAAACTGTACATGTAATACAGAGTTCAGAGCAGAGCATTACACGCAGGAAGAGACTGAACACAGATGTTTACAAAACCAATGAAGAGATGAGGCAGCAAGGCCAAGCTGGGCCGCCAGTGGCTCCCAGAATAACACAAAACTGACCTACCAGGGTGGTGGCCACCGCTGAGACTGGTACTAGAACTGAGACAAAACCCCCAGAGCTACAATCCAGGGCTCAGAGAGCCTGGAGCAAGCATCTGCTGCCGTTACCGCCCAGAATCACAATGGCTCCTCATTACCCGGAAGTTGGAGATGGATACGGTAGGGATGCTGCTGAAAAACCTCACGTTCCCACGACAGAAACAGCCCTAAAGGGGGCAGGAAGGTGGCCTCTGCCTCACTTTTGTTTTCGAACTCATGCAAACAGATTTAATTGGTAGAGACTAATTTGCATCCAGAACCCTCCATGATCCCCTGTGACATCATAATCATAGCTAATATTTATTTATTTTTATATTTTTTTAGTTAAAGTTTATTGGGGTGACAATTGTTAGTAAAGTTACATAGATTTCAGGTGTACTGTTCGGCGGTAAGAAAAGATGAAATAGGACCATTTGTGACAACATGGATGGATCTTGAGAGTGTAATGCTGAGCGAAATAAGTCAAACAGAAAAAGCAGAGAACCATATGATTTCACTGATATGTGGTATATAAACCAAAAACAACAGAAGAACAAGACAAACAAATGAGAAACAAAAACTCATAGACACAGACAATAGTTTAGTGGTGACCAGAGGGTAAGGGGGGAGGAGGGTGGTAGAAGAGGGTAAAGGGGATCAAATATATGGTGATGGAAGAACTGACTCTGGGTGGTGAGCTAATATTTATTGAGCACTTCTTATGTGGCAGGTGTTGTGCTAAGTCCTTGACACATATTATATATCCTTTCACTCTCACATCAGACCCAGCACAGCTCAGACCCTGACTCTACATGACCTTTCATTCCAAATGTCCACCAACATTGACTCAGCCTCTTGGTGTAATTCCCTGTAGCATGACTATGACTGGACCAGCTCTCTCTCTCTCTCTCTCTCTCTCTCTCTCTCTCTCTCTCTCTCTCTCTCTCTCTCTCTCTCCAAGACTCCTTAGGAGGCAAGGAAATGATGCTGGGCCTTGCCTCTCTCCCACCTCCAAGAGCAGCAGGCGTTGCTTCACTCCCTATGAAGGAGGTTCTCACTACTCTATCCCCAAGAAAGAAAATGGAACTCATGTTACCAGACACTCAGGAGCAGCCAAGCGTCACTGCCAGCACTTTATACCCATTTCCCAGGGATTAAATAATGACCCTTAGAAGTAGGCAGTGTCACATCCCATTTTACAGTTAAGGGAGCCAAGTGTCAGAGAAGTGAGTGGACTTGGTCAAGATCACTTAGCTCGTCAGGGCGGCCTTCCACACCAGAGCTGGAATGCCAGATGGGACTGACTCCTAAACACACTCTCTCCATTCTGCCCTTCCCAGACTCTCCCCTCAAGAGATAAGGCCCTGAAACCCCTCTCAAGCCTGCCACCTCCTGAAGGAGGAAGGGCCAAGAAGGGAGGGCAGGGGAATCAGGAGGACAGAGCTGCAGGTGGGGGTGGGGTGCAGGCAGCCATGTGACTGTCATGGCTCAGGCCCCAGTTGCTGGTAGCTGAACAATTTCTGCCTCAGTATCTCCTTGGTCAGTACCTTCATTCTCCTCCCATCTCCAGGGACCAAGACCCTGGCTCCTAGTTCAGCTGCCCCAGGCCCCCAAGAGCAGAAGCTTCAAGGTCCCTCAGTCAGGGATCGTTTTGGCAAGAACAGAGACCTATCTAACTGGAGCAAAAAGGGGTTTCATTATAAGAGGTCTGAGGGAAGCACAGTCAAGCTTCTCTCTCCCTCCCTCTCTTTCTCCCTGTCTCTTTCCCTTCCTCCCCTCTCCCTTTCTCCTTTCCTTGTTCATGGTAGGAAAGAGCCACCCCAGTCGTGTTCAGGTCCCCATTCCATCGCCCAACAGCAGCTACCAAGAGTGGAAATGTCCCCACCCACGTCGCCTGCCCACCCCTTCAGCAGAGGGCACTGGATAGGGAGGTTCTCCGTGGAGGCAGTGTGTCTGAGACCCGACTGCTCAAGCTTTAACATGCGTACAAATCCCCCGGGGACTTCGTGTAAATGAAGGTTCTGGTTCAGTGTGTCTAGGAGGGTCTGAGACTCTGCATTGTTGACCAGCTCCAGGTGGTGCTAGAGAACACCGCCTAAAAGCACAGTAAGTAGCCAAGCTGTAGAGAGGGACAGCACGGGCCTCAGGGGACACTCCTACTCCAAGCTCTGAAGGCCCAGGCCCCATCCACCCTGTTCAACAGCAGCAGAGAGCTGGACCTTCTGCCTTTTAACCCTTGACTCTCCCCATCTGAAATGTTAATTATCGGAGCCTCCCGCTGCACACCTGTCTTCTTCCCTCTCATCTAACCCCAGATACTCCCTGGGGTCAGATACGTCCATCTAACCCCAGAGCATGGAGGCTGCAGGGGTTGCCTAGATTCCCTTGAAATTCAAGCTCAGTCGAGGTCCCTCTGCCCTGATGACCAGCCCCGCGAAGCAGTGTGAGCAGGGATTCTGGAGTTTCACTTCCTGGGAGCTGCCCCGTGCTGTGTCTTCTTCAAGCTTCAGTCGCAGCGCCTGCAGAACGGGAGACTCAGACGTGCTTCTGCACCCTGAGAATTCACTCCGTCCCTGTTCTCCCCACCCCGTGTGGCCTGGCCCTCTTTCAATGAATCAGGAAAGCAGGGCTCTTACACGGAAGCTGGTAAGATGGCAAAGGACCCCTAGCTCAGTGGGACTAGACTGGGGGTTCCTCTCTGAGCTGGGAGAACAACCCCCTTCTTTGTTATTTTACTCAGAATCATAACCATCATCATCATTGTTGTTATTTCTGCTTCAGAGCCAGTCATTGTGGAGCCCTAGTGTCTTGGAGGTGATGGGACCAGATTCTGGTTGCCTCAATGTGGGCCCTAGGTCTGGGGTTGTCCCATCCCAGATACCCTTGATGTCAAGGGCTCCCTTTCGTTTGACCTTGGTCATCTCACCAAGAGCTAAGAGCATAGAAGTCTGAGAGCGGGTGACCTGACTCCCACCTGCCCCCTGTCCTCACCACCATCTGGGTCAGGGGTCCGCCCTTCCTCCTGCCATACTCTGTACAAAGGGTCCCCTGTCACCCATGTCAGGAGACAGGGACTACGAATTGGAGACAAGCTTGAAGATTCCCTCTGCCACCTTAATTTAAGCAGGTGACCCTGGGCCATTCATAAGCCTTAGTTTACTCACCTGTGCCCATTTTGACTGCTGCGAGAGCTCATGTGACAATGAAAGAAAAAGCTTCCTATGAAAGCATATGTTAAGCATCAGACTTACTGCTGGTGAGGGTCCCTCTGTGCTCTTCTGCCAGTTTCCCCTTCTCCTACTTCTATCCCCACCAGGTCTATCTGGAACGAGCCAGGAGCAGAAGGTCAGGCCTCAGGTGCTCCTGGGGCTGCAGAGAATTAGGAGGGACCAGGGCACAGGCTCCCCGGGGCCTTGATGGCACTTCCTTGAGAAACAGAAGCTGCGTATTTAAGAAGCATCTGTCATTATGGAAACAAAGTTGCCAGGCCATTTTTTCTTTTACTATTTTTACTGCAGTTTCATTATCTTATGCAAATGAGGCCGCTGATGAAGCCTTTCTGCAGGGTGGCCCATGCTGGGACCAGCTCTGTCGAGGGATTTATTGTCTGCCTCGGCCTCCAGACAGGATCTGGGATGAGGAGACCCGGTGGAGATGGCTTCCCGAACAGACGCCCTGCCCTGGAACACATGGCTTCCTGCCAGACAAGCCCCCAGGTGCTGCCTCCAGCCCAGGAGTGCCCTGGTCCTTTATTTCCAAAGACTCAAGTGTCAGCTTAGCCTGGCTCAGCCTCTGTCCCCAATTCCTCAATAGTCGGAACCCCTTGAAGACTGAGTTGCCAGTAGCCAGCAGGACGTAAGAGAAAAGATGGGAAGCAATAGAGCTTCATCTCACTGGGACCTCTGGGAGCAGCCTATAATGTGCTACTATTCAGTTTCCCATTCAAGGGGAGAAAGCTGAGGTACGTATACACCAATCTTCAGTTTAGGCTGGTCCCTGGAGGTTGTTAATCCCACATACTCCGGCATGCCACAGGTGGCAAGGTAGGCTCTGGGACAGAATGAAACTTCAGGGAAAGCAATGCAAGTGGTGGCAGCAGGAAGTGGGGCATTTTGTGCAGAAGTGGTAAGGGCAAGAGATACGTGCAAGACACTGACAGCATCTGCTGTGACCCCATTTTAGAGATGAACAGCCTGAGGCTCAGAGAGGCCAAATAAGTTGTCCAAGCTCCAGTGAGTAAGTGGCAGGCAGCGTTCACTATCTCCTGACCCTCGGCCCCTCCCTCGCAGCACAGGTCCCAGGTCTCCTGCCCAGGTCCCCCATCCAGGCCTCCCGCGTGCTCCTTCCTGCAGCTCTGGCTTCGCTGAGAGCCCCCACAGTCCCTGCCTGCTCCAGGCTCTCTCCTGGCCGCTTTCTCCCAGCGTGAGGTGAGTTGGTGAAGCACACTCTCTCCCCTGTGAGTCCAGCAGCTTCCAGATGTGGAGAGATTTTCTCCAAGAGGTTGCTGGTCTCTGCCAGTCCCTCTGGCCCAAAGCCCTTACTTTTAGTTTGCAGTGAGGCTCAACTTCTCCTCCTTCTCCCTAGTTCAGTCTCGAGTCACTAAGAATTCTCTGATAAGCCGTCCTCCAGGACAGAAACTGGTCCAAGCATTTCAGAAGACCCACTGCCTTATGTGGGGACTTTTGCCTTTGAGGAGAGCTGACTCGGCCCCACATTCCCAAAAGCTGGGCAGTGGTGAGATGAAAGATGTGGAAAATCCGAAGTTTCCCAGCCCTACTCACCTGTGGGTGAGCATTAGTTCACCACAGTGGACATAGCCCAAATGTCACCCCAATTCTGTGCCCTCTGCACAACCCTGACCTGCAGCCCCCTGCAAAATCTAAGGGATAGATTCCCCTGCACTCAGAATTGCCCTCTCATGTGATGATCAAAAGTTTGAGAGCGCGTAGTGCTCTGCTCTTTCTTTTCCAGGAGAAGCTGTCATTGATAATAATGATAATAAAACAATAATGGTGATATGGTCCAGCTAGAAGAGCAACAACTCCAGACCTGACACTGTACTTCGTACACCTCATCTCATAGAATTCTCACCATCACCCTATGAGCTCAGGCAGATCGTCCCCATTTTACAGATGTGGAAACCGAGGCTAGGAGAAGTAGAACAACTCTCCCACAATCACCTGGGAAGCATCAGAATGAGGCCTCCAGGCTGGACCCTCCATTTCATAGATTTGATAAATAGTGAATGAATAAATGAATCAGGGAATCAGAAAATAGTCCATAATCAATACTGTTTCCAGACCCTAGGGCACTTGTATGCTTATAGAAAAAAAAAAAGAAATCTAAACTTGATTGGGCCCAAAATGAGAATAACTAATTACAGTCCCTTGCCGGAACAACCTACCATTTATGCCTAATTGCAGTTCAGTCCAATAACAATTATGCACATCAATAAATGTGTCCGATTAACGTGGTTGTAAGTTTTATTTGATTGCAACACTAAACCTTGTTTGTGGTTGCTCAGACTTAGGAGCCCATGGTCGATCCCGCCTGGTCCCCTTGGTCCCTTCTGGAAATGAGGAGTACCGTTGGTGCTGAAAGGGAAGTGAGAGAGGAAAGAAACATCTCTCTCTGCTGCCGCAGCATGTCTGCCTTGGCAAGATTGGAGAAAGCAGTTTGCAGGGGGTCTTTGCACGGTGTGCAACGTCACAAGCCTCCCCTCCTTTCCTCAATGCCAAAGGCAGCTTCCTAATTAGAACATCCATAACCCTCAGCATCTGCTCCAAGAGAATTCAGCTGCTCTAAGATGGAGAAGTCCATTAACTTTATTGCACAAAACGTCGGACGTGCTTTTAGACAGAGGATCACTGCCAAGTGAGATAAACTGCAAAGACCTGCCAGAGGGACAGGCCAGAACTTCCCGCAGTTCCCAGCTGGGTCCTTGGGACTCCCTCCTCTCTCCGCCCAATGCCCTGGGTGGTGCTGTTTCTTCCTGGGCTGCTGGAGCAGGGGACATTATGAATTTCAAGTGCAGGTGCAGCCTGAGTGGCCTGGCCCTTGTTGTGCAAGCCGAAAGCCTGCTGGCTGTCAGTGCCAGACAGGCACCATCTGACTCCCAGAATGCATCAGGATTCCCACCCATAGTCGGGGCGGCTCGTTCCGACATCAGCAGGAGTTGGATTAGCTGGTGTCACCAGAAGCAGTGGAGCGAGGCGGCTAAGAACAGGCTTTAAAATCAGATATTTCTGGGACTGTCTCTCAGCTTTGCCACTTAGGAGTCACTGTGTGACCTTGCAAAAGTGGCTTAACATCCAGACGCTCGTCTATAAACTGGGCCGAGTAATAGTCATCTCTAGGAGGGTCAAATGAGATGCCAGAATCTTCAGCGCAGTGCCTCACGTGAGGGCTCTGTAAAGGAGAGCACCCCTTCCCGGTCTCAAGTGTGGAAAGGAAGAGAAGGCAAAACCCAGCAAGTGTGTGGGGGAGAACAGACACCCGTTTGGAGTCAAAGAGCCCTGGGTTCTCATCCCAGCTCTATTTTGTGCCTTGGTCCCCTTGGCCCTAAGTTTCATCATCTGTAAAATGGGTTGATAGTGCCTGTCCTCCTTTCCTCACAAGAGAATCAAGAAGGCATAGAAGTGCTTTGAGGCCACTAAAGGGATGTTCAAATGTGCAGCATTTTTGCTCCTGTGCCTTTGGTTGTCAACCTACTGTCTAGTGTTCTCTGGGATATACCAGGCCTAAGGTGGGCTGCTGGCTGGGCCCTCCCCAGCTCCCCAGCTCCCCAGCTCCCCAGCTCCCCAGCTCCCCAGCTCGGGCAGCCCAGATTCCCACAGGGAGTAGCCACGACCTCCCAGCCTTCATGAATATCTCACCAAGTGGCCCTCCTGGGCACCCTTTCTCAGATTCACATTGTTCTTAATATGAATAATTAGCAGAAACAGTCTGAGGGGGAGGCAGCAGCCACAGCAATCGACCCCGGTGATTTCCGAGCCTCGGGGAGCACCCAGTTTCGCTCCAATCTGGGTGCCGTAAATTCCCATCAAGCTAAGAAAATATAGTGCAATTTAGAAACACTGATACGGCAATAAAACACAGATCTCCAGCAAATGGAATTCAGCAACATCTAAAAATGGAGCCATACATTACTCCGCTTGCTAACTCCCCCCAGGGACATGAGGCTGGGAGAAGCTGGGGAAGCTTGTGTCAAGTTGATCTTTCTTTTCTGATGAAGGCAGGGCTACCCGCAGCTGGGTCCCAAGTGGCCCTCTAGGGCAGGTCTCCTCCATGCGTCCAGAAAAGGACCCCAGGAGAGCTCCCCAGCCAGAGAGGACCTGTGGCCAGGGCTCTGTTATCCAGAGGCTGCTGGAGGAAGCATCTCTAAAAGGGTGGGATGGGAGGGAGGAGGAGAAACTTACTGTGTGCCATTTAATCCTCACAAGTGGCCTTCAAGGGAAATGTGATTGACCCTATTTTATCAGATGAAAATACTGACAATCAGAAATAAAGAGACTTGTTCAAGATCTCCCAGGGGCAAGTGGTAAAAGCTGGATTTGAACCCGTGTCTGTCTGCATCTTTCTGTTCTAATGCTATCTTATCCCCAGCTCAGGACTTGCCCTTCACTCTGCAAAAGCTAAAACTAAGCCAAACCCCACGGCTCACTGCCTTCTGGGAATATAGATAGAACCGCAACCCACAAATGGGTTTATCACCCTGCTTATCAGGGTCATTAGCCTCACTTTATAACCCAAGAAGCAGAAATAGGTACATTGGTACAGTCCCCTGCCTCCTGTAGGCGCAGAGGTCAGGGAGACCAGAGTCCCCTTGGGAAAGATTGATGGGTAGAGGGCAGACCCCCAGTCCTCAGTAAACCCAACACCTCCACTTCTCCCAACAGAGGCCAGGGGGATTCCATTTGATCTCTCTGGCTTGGGACACACCCTCTTCCCTCCTCATCGGATGTCCCTTCCAGCCAGGACAGCGTCGTCACTGAACCCGTCCCATACCACCCTCACTCATGTACACGTACAACACACACCTCATTCCAACCGCCTCACTCTTGCCTGGCTGTTCCTTCCCCCAGACTGTGAACTCCAGGTGAACGGCAATCGGGAACGGAAGCTGGTGTGCCTGTGCCCCTTGACTGACTCTACTCAGGGACTCTGCTAATGAGTGGAACATGCTGGAGGCAGCTTTCCAACACTCCCCTGGGTCCTCCCAACCCCTGGAGCCTAGAGGCCAACAAGGGCACAAAAAGTCAGATGGTGTCTCTGGAATTTGTGTGTTAAGAATCCCAGCTCTGGAATCAAATAGGGCCAGGTTTCACTTCCAGCTCTGCCACCTACTAGCTGTGTGATAACTTGTGGAAGTCACTTACTCCTTGTCAGCCTCAGTGTCCTCATCTGTAAAATGCAGTTAATAAAAGGTCCTGCCTGGAAGGGGAGCTGCAAGCATTTAGTGAGATGATGTGTGTGAAGCACTCAACACAATACTTGGCACATAGTAGGTGAGCAATGAAATGCGATTGCACGAGTCAGGGTAGGACACGATATGCTGCAACAACAAACAGCCCCAACGGCTTGGTGGCTTAACATAGCAATGTTTATTTTTCACGTGCATTTATTTCTCTGGAGTCTAGCAACCATCTGGACAGCTGACCTCCATTGTGAAAATCGGTGATACAGACTGCTGTGGCTCCAGCACCTCCACATGAGGCCTTCTCTATAATTCCTTGACAAAGGAATAAATGAACTGAGGAATCATATAAGTGCTTTTTACTGCCTCAGCCTAGAAGTGATACACAGTCCTTCCACTCACATTTCATAGACCAGAACTAGGCACATCAGAGGTGGGAGTGTGTCTCCCTTGGGCCTAGTTGGACAAAAGAACTGGATATTGGTGAGCACAGTAACATCTTCCACCACCGTAAGTGTTATTGTCCCTTTTCTCCACCCATATCCAGTGTGTTTTCCTAGACCCAGAGCCAGCTCACCCTCTGCCCAATGTTTTCATAATCCCTCCTTCATTTCTGCCGTGTGTCCTGCAAGTACCACTGCTACCCACCCCCCCAGCTGAAGTGAAGCCCTAGCCCAGGAGGCATGGTTCCTGCAGAGGATGGGCTATTTGAAGTTCTCCCAACCCTTTCTCTGGCCCCTTTCCACTGACTGAAGAGCCCTCGTCAATCTGTTGACAACACAGAATTCAGGCTTCCAGCATCTGATTACAATTGTGCCTCTGACTGTCAGGGATAGATGTCTGTTGTCTTTAGGAAGATCTACATCGATGGAGGTGTCAGCAAAGACAGTGGTGGCAGAACTGGATCCCTCCCCCTGAAATGTCTCTGTCATTTGTGGGCAAGTCAGATAGTTCCAGCGGCCTCTGAAGGTAGTGGAGGTACAACCAGGGGGCAGATATGTGAGGCTGCATGGGGTGAAGAGCATGTGTCATGTAGGGTCTCAGCTCCCACTCCCCACATAAGAACGCGGGATATGGTGAGGCCAAAGAGGAACACCCACGGAGCCATAGATAGGGGGGTCACACCACTATATTCTCAATGGCGGCTGGTTGGAGACACAGGAAATAGGAGCCACATGATCCGCAATCCACCGTCTGCTTCTCTGCCAAACAACCGCCCCCCGCCCCCAGCGTAGCCAAGGCAGTTATATCAGTGGCTAATGGCTAACTGGTTACAGCTGATGGCCACCCAAACACAGCGGATGGCCATCTGATTACAGCTGATGGCCATCTAATAACCGAGCCAGCACCTTTCCAAGTGAAGTTCAAGAGCCTGGAAATTGCTCTCTTGAATCTGTCCCCACACTATGGAACCAGGAACCAGAAATGAGTGACTTCTGTGGGTGAAGATGACATGTGACGTGGAACCAGCAATCTAGATGGGGAAACTATTCAGAAGGTGCTAAGCAGTTATGCTGCAGGGGACAATGAAGGTCCCCAAAGTGGAATCCAGCAGGCCTAACAAGCACGGGGATCAGAACACAGTGTCAATACGGTCTTTGGAAGTTAGATTTGAATCCTGGTTCTAACACCCAACAGCTGTGTGACCTTGGATTAATTGTTCAACCTCTCTGAGCCTCCTCAGTAAACACGTGCTCAGAAGCCCTGCCTTGTAACTTCTTGGAAAATGCAGTGAAATGGATATGAAATGTTCATCACAGGGCTTGGCCCACAGCGAGGCCTCAGTCCGGGATAAGTAGAAGTCTGAGAGGGAGACAGAAGCCCATTCTGGAGATGCCAGGCCACGGTGGTAGGTAAAGTAGGTGCCCTGCCCAGGTCGCCTTCTCCTGGACAATGTACTCATTCCTCTGCCTCTGTGAGTGTCGGCTGGTAACGGTTTCCAGCCATCCCCTTCTCAGGTGCCTCCTCATCCATGAGGTTATATTTCCCATCTCCCAGCCTCTGGAACAGCTCACAGCCATTGACCTCCAACGTGGACATACAAAAGGCCTCCCCATTTGCGTAAGATGGGACCAACTCTCCAGTGTTCTCTGTGCTCCAGAGCGCAGCAATGGCCCAGCCTGAAGCTAACTCCTGCTAAGCCCCTGGGCTTCCCCGCCGCCTTCTGCTGCTTCCTCACTCCTCTTCCCCAAACAGCATTCCCTCAACACGTTGCAGGCACTCACGTCCCCACCTCAGGCTCTGCTTCTAGAGAATCTGCCCAAAACACACCCCAAGCAGGAGTCCAAGAAAAAGGGCCTAAGGTCATGGGGTAGCCTACAGCTGGCCCTGACCTGGGGCTTGTCCAGGCTGAGAGGCCAGACAGGCCTCATGTCCAGCCCCTGAGCTCTGTGGCCTGGACGAATGTTGATCCCCTGACTGTGGGGGGGAGCGGGGGGCCCTTGCCTATAGCTAGTGTGGGTTGAGCATTTGGTATGAACTTCAGGGAGAGAGAGCGGCAAAGCGGGAAGAAGAAACTCTTTCTATTTCTCTATTTATTGCTCTGTGCATTGACGCCTTATTCTCATATACTTAAACAGGATTTGAGGAGCTTAAAACTAAACGCACTTGAAAGGGAATGGTTGTAAAAGCAAAATAGCACAAAACCATGTCAAAGGAGCAAAATATTTTTATATCCTCAGAGGCTCGCTGAGATAATGAAGGCAGAGCTTCTTACTTAGGTCACCAGGAAATCAGGTTGTTGGACACAGGGCCCCTGAGGAGTCGGCACATCCCCCAATTCCCTGGAAAGTGCTTCCAGAAGTTCTGGGTCCCTCTTGGATATCCTGCCCCTCTAACCCCGGAACTACAGCTCCTCCCTGCAAACAGAGGAAGCGAAGGATCCAGACACCGTCTCGGCACTTTGCAGGACCTGGGGAAATCCCTTCACGTCCAGGCACTTGGTGTGCCCCTCTGTATCATGACAGGGTTGACAGGGTCTCTCTAGCTCTAACACTCAAGGACTCCATCTAAGAAAAACAGTGACCGGCAGCTGCCGGGGCCTCAGGCAGGTGGCCTGTGAATTCCGCATCCCTGGGCCTGGAAACGAGGTGCAGGCACTAGGAGATGCTGAGGGCCCAGTAGTGAGTCAGTGTGGGGGCAGAGCCCCAGAAAGTAGTTTCCAGGCTCTCGGCCTCACATAGAAAGGTGTTGGCTCAGGTAGTAAATGGCCAACTGTGATTGCATGGCCATCAGCTGTGGCTAGTTGGCCGTCAGCTGTAACCAGTGAGCCATTGGCCACTAATATAACTGCTGTGGCTACGCTAGCAGAGAAGAGGAGAAGGAAGAGGAGAAAGAATGGGGGCTAGCAAGAAGATGGCGGCTGGGCTGGCAAGCGTGGATGGCGGTTTGCGGACAGTGTGGATCCAGCCTCCAGTGAGAGTATAGTGCCGCCAGCAAGAATATAGTGGTATGACTCCCCTACCTATGGCTCTGTGGGTGTTCCTTTTTGGCCTCACCATATCCTGCGTTCTTGTATGGGGAGCGGGACCAGAGACCCCGCAGGGTCTCCCGCACGACAGTCAGGAGCTGATTGACAAGGGCAAGCGGGTTGGGTACAGGCTCCAGCTGAACCGGAGAAAGAAAACAGCCCAGGAGAAGGGGATCCAGGCATGAGAACGGAGGGGCCATCTGCAAGCTCAGAGGAGGGCTAGAACAACCGAAGAGCCTGTGTCCCATGGGGAAAATTTGGCCTGAGTTGGGGTTACAGCCAAGAGAAATCAGCAAGGGCACACAGACCACCCTGCCCTGGGCGGAGGGGCCCCACAGTGGGCGGAACAGAACATGGGCCTGGCCCACAGGCCTGGGGGGCCTCAGCCTCCAGCTGGTCACTTAGCAGGAAGCAGACACAGGGCTAATGACTTGAGGTGCATTCTCCCATTGAATCCTCCCAACTCTTCCCGATGGATCCCACCACTAACTCCATCTTAGAGGTGAGACAAGGGTCACGACGCTGGCCCAAGGTCACCCAGCTGTTGGGCAGATGACACCCTGGGTTACTTCTGACTCCAAGCCAACACTCTGCACGCTGCCTCACTGCCTCCCTCAGCTGGACTCTGGGCGTCCCCTGGCCTGGGAGGACCCAAAAGAAGCTGTGTCCTGATCTGTTATCTCACCCAGTTTACGTACCACATTTGCATTCTCATTTGCCTTCAGGATCCATAGATGTCAGCCTGTCCCAGGCACCCCTGACAGATCTACAACCTCACTCCCACCCACCTCCGTATCTCTGCCTTAAGCATTCGTATCTCCAGGACCAATGAGGCCACTACCGAGTCTCAGGGCGGCCAGCAGCATTAACTGCGAGAACTCCTGGTGTCCTGCTGGCACAGGGGACACATAAGCTGCATCTGCCACTTAAAAAGCATTTCTGAGACGTGCCGAGGCGGCAGGAGAACCATTGGTGAGCAGGGATTAGTAGGCTGCCATGTCTCATTCTGTAGGCAGCCCTACTCCCTGGCACTCAGAGACAAATAGCATCTCACGAGGAGCATCGTCCAAGCACACAGCGGCCTTTGAACATAAACCCAGAGGAAACTGTGGGAGATGAGGGGCTGCTCTCCAGAAATGGCACATTCCAGGCGAGGCAAGCGGTGTCCCTGAGGACCCAGACGCAACCAGGGCCCAGCCCAGGCTGGGGCCTGATGTTGAAGGCCATCACCCTGACCCCCAGGGAAATTCCACAGTTACCACCACGCCAGGCTGTGAGGTTGGGACTGTCATTACCCCCCTCTACATCTAGGAAAAATGAGGCTCAAACAAGAGAAAATAGTTAAGAGTGGGGTTAAGAATGTCAGCACTGTCCTACACTGGTTGGTTCAAATCCTGGCTCTCTCACCTTCCAGCTGTGTGTCCTTGGGCAAGCCCCTTGACATCTCTGAACCTCGATTTGCTCACCTGTAATATGAGTGAGAGAACAGTACTTCTCCCAGAGGCCTATGGGAAATAGATGAAAAATGTAACCTATGTGTCATACCCATAAATCCTGATATACAGTAACTTTGGTTATTATTAGATTATTCAGGTCAATTCAGTTCAATATTTATTGACCACTTGGTTGAATTCATTAAAAGAAATAGTCAAAATAAGCCAATTCTTTTGTTATGGTTGATGATAATGCCAAATTTTCCCCTCTTGGGTCACTTGCTCTGGTGTTATGTGGCTGCAGCTACTGGACCATATAAAACCCTGGGAAGGCAGGGCCACCCCAAAGTCACCACCCCTGGCCTCGCTCCATCCTCGGAGAAAGGATTGAGTTCCATTCACACACAAGGCTCTGCCCAGCTGGACTACAGGGAGCCTGTGGGAGGTCCAGGCAGGGAAGGTCCAAGGTAGACTCAGGAGGTGAGAGGCTAGAGGTCAACAGCTGAAGACCAGATATTGGGGGGAGAAGGTGGGCTTAGCAGAGAAGGTGGGCAGAGTTGGGAAGTCACCTTCAGGAGGTGAAGGATTACAGGTGAGTTTTGGGGGGATGCAAAGTGAGAAAGGAGACTCAAGGAAGAGATTAGAAGTGAGCCTTGAGAGGGCAGGACTGGAAGAGGGAGTTGGAAGGGACAGCTTAAACGGGACTCCTTGAGGGCAGCCATTGAAGGTGAGCAGGTCGGACTCAGAGGTCAGAGGTGGAAGTGAGAAGCCCGGTGTGTGTCTCAGGAGCTGTATTAGTTTCCTATTGCTGCTATTAAAAGGAAAAAAAAAAGTTAAGCCACAAGTTAGTGACTTAGAAACAACACAAATTTATTTTCTGTCAGTTCTGGAGGCCAGGAATCAGAAATCAGCTTCACGGGGCTGAAGTCAACAGGTCGGCTGGGCTGGTTCCTTCTGGGGGCTCCTGGGGAGCCTTTCCAGCTTCCAGACGCCACCTGCGTCCTCCGCTCATGTTCCCTTCCTCCATCTGCAGCTCCAGCAGTGTAGCGTCTTCAGATCTCTTCCTTCTGTCCCGTGGCTCTGTCATCACATCACCTCTTAACACTGACTCCTCCTGCCTCCCTCCTAGGAGGACAGTTGTGATCAGGCCCACCCAGATAAGGCAGCATAATCTCCCCATCTCAAAATCCTTAACTGGGTCACATCTGCCAGACAAGGTAACATCCACGGGTTCCAGGAATTAGAATGTGGCCATCCTTGAGAGGTCTCTATTCAGCTACTGCAGGCGATTGGAGGGGGGGCCTCAGGTTTTACATAACTAACAGAGGAGATCGCTCCAGGAAGGAAAGAACACACTACACCAAGGACACAGACCCCAGTGAGGGCCACGAGGACCAAACCCATCCCCGGGCCAAGCAGGCCTGTGGAGGCGGTGGTCAAGCCCAGGAGGCGAGAACAGGGCCCAGTGGCCACCGGAGCAGCACGACTCTGCATGCCCACAGCTGCTTTAGCAGGCCCAGGCTCCAGGCCGGGTTTCTGTCCCTGGGCACAGGACAGGTGTGGCGGGGGCTGTGAAGGCTCGTCCACAGGTCGGCCTAGGCTGCTTCAGTCTCTGCCTCACCCACTCGCTCCTGGCAGCAGGAACAGCCAGTCTGCTGGTCCAGGAATGGCCAGCGAGCTTGGGGTGGGCATGAGGGAGGTCGCGTGGGTCTGGGGAGAGCACAAAGCCACCTCCCGCTGCACTCACTGCCATGCCCTGCGGTGCCTCCGAGACATCCTGAGCACTAAGACTTGGAGCTCTCTTGTTGGGCCTCGCATCCCCTGTGCCCAGGACTGGGCTTTACCCGGAGTGACGATCAAGGACGCGCCCACGTGATCCAGCTGGTTGGCTTGCTCGGAGGTTCCCTGAGCTGAACCACACTAACCTCTCTCTTTCCCTACGTCTCCGTTCCTCAATCTCTCTTTCTTTCTCTCGCTGTGTCTGTCTCTCTCATTCCTTTTCTCCTTTCCTCTCCTCCCTCCCTTCCAATTCCTTCCTCCCTCCCTCCCTCCCTCCCTTCCTTCCTTCCTTAATTCCTTCCTTCCTTCCCAGTCTAATTTCTACCACCAGATTCAAGTCAAGAATCTAAGGCAGCTTAAAACAATACACACATTAAATGAACATTGAAGGAAGGGGGAAATGAGGGCAGGCAAATTCAGAGCATGGGGTCAGGACAGAAAACACAGACCCTAAGTTTCTAGAAGGATTTGGCTCCAGGCCAAAGCAGAGGGAACTGGAATCTGTCGATGGATTTGGGGGTCCACAGGATGAGAGCAAACAGGCCGATACGAGTATGTGTTCGGGGTCAAGAGACTGCAGTCATTTGGATGCCCTCCATGGCCCACTTAAAAGTCCCGCCCTAATCCCCCTGCTCAGGCCTGAGCCCCCAGCAGGCAGAGGCCAGGGATCCAGGCCCTGTGCCCCAGGGGAGGGGCCTGAGCCCACAGGGACAGTCTCCTTCCCTGGCCCTTCCAAGTGGTGCCCAGCAGACTGGGCCGGTGCCTCTTGTCCAAGGCAGTTGCTGTCCTACCCCCTTGGACCTACTGAAAATCAGAAGGAGAGGGAAAGGAAGGCCTATTTACTAAGCTCGTACTGTGTGCCAAGGCTTGCATCACCCCTGTAGACCTCCCAACAATAATCTCTCACCTAGGTCTTTGCTTCCCCCTCCTCCCATCTGGTATTTAACACACTCTTCATCTCCTTCGGCTCAGCTTCCACACTGTGTCCTCCTTAGAGGTTCCCCTGACCATCTCTGCATTGTGCGCCCATCATTCTCTCTCATGAACCATTTTCTTTTCCTTCATAGCACACATCACAATTTATGAGGCTTCATAATGGTTGTTAAATATGCATGTCTGCCTTTTCTTTCGCGCTATGCTCTTTTGTGTGTCTGCAGCATTTATGACGGTGCCTGGCACCTAGTAGGCGGTCAGTAAATATTTAATGAAGGAGTAAAGGATGGAGGCAGAGATTATTTCCACTTATCTGATGTGTCTCACGGAAATTAAGTGACTTGCTCAAGGTCACACAGCAAGGAGGAGCTGGGGGCAGGATTCGAGCCCTGATTGTAAGACTCCAAAGCCCACTCTCTTTCCATAACATTAACTGTCCTGAGAGGAGCAGACCCCAGCCAAGGAGGTGCACACAGGGACAGAGGAGAAGGTACCCAACGGTCTCTGGCAGCTCCGGGCAGTAGGAAGGAAGAGCTGTTTGGCTTTGAATCAGTCCTGCCACAGGAAGGAAGGGACTCCCTTGCATTGCAAGGGACATTTCCTGCCACCTGTTATTCCTAAATTCTAGACATATTTATTGAGCACCTAACACGGAGCTTCGTGGCAAAAATCCAAGAGTGAGCAAGATGAAGGTGGCCCTGCCTTTGGAGACTTTGGGATGTCACAGGACACTCCCAGACCTGCTCCCAGGGGAATGCACAAGTGAGCTCAAACCAGCTCACCAGAGCCGATGGCTAATTTTTCAAAGATTTTCAAGTCAGCTGTTAAACACAGCCATTATTAAAAATTAAATTATGTAAACCGACAACTAAATAAACTATATTATAAACAAAGGTAATACATGCTCACAACTCATCACATCTTAATTATTTTACAGTTATCTATGATCTTGAGGTTATTTACATCCATTGAATCTGGAAATGCCATGTCATGGTGTATTGCCACAAACCTCTTCCCAGCTCCACATTCAGGAAGTCACCTTTGTACTTTGAAATTAGAAGAAGTACTTACACCACAGAACCTAGTAAATGCTATGTACATGAGAGGTGTTTTTGCTTGGGTTTGGTTTTTTGAGAGCCATTTGCTAAAATCACTTACAGCACCCCACCATCCATTTCCCATTACCTAGTCCAGACCATCTTAAACCATCTCAGCTTTTAGCTGGAAGTTGATGGGCCATGATTTGGGGTGGGAGGTGGGGACCTTGGTGGGAGAACATTCTGAGCCCCCCACTCCCTCCTCACTGGCCTCTGGGTGAGTTTACAGACATGCAGGACCTCAGTCCCACCTCCTCACCTCTTCAGAATAAAAATCTAAGCCTGACGGCTACTTCTGAAAACAGCTGTTCCCACAAAGCTTTCAGGGCTTATTTCCTATCGTAGACACAGCTGGACAACAGCTCCCACGCCGACATGTAACTAACTTTCACTTTATTCACATTCTCAGGAAAATTGACGATTTTCTGCCATTTTATTATACTTGACTATAATTTAAAAGGCAGGTTTAGTGCATTCATAAAACCGACTTTGCAACAAGCTTGTGATGGTAGAAAAATATATTTGGCTGGGGCCTACTGGTTGTCATTGTAAAACAGAGGCCAGACAGGGCCCTCCAGAGGAGCTGTCCCTACCAGCATCCTTCCCTCTGGGAACCCTAGCTCATCACTGTCTACTTCTGGGAAGGACCAGGCCGGCCTGGGTCTTTTTCCTGTGCATTGCCCTCTCCGCCTGAGGATGATGGGTCCCTGCCTCCATCCCTGACCACCTGCTCACTGACCACCCCAAGTTCTGGGACACACAGGCACCGAACGCTCTGCCGAGGCCCTCCAAGGGCAATGCTGCCTTCCGAAAGGGAATTTATAGCTGGCTAATCAAAGCTTAATTACAGCAGCTCAGCGGGCTCCAGCAGGAACTCAGGCCACAATGGTTTTGCTAGGAAACTTTCTACAAGCTTAAGCAGAAGCAGAATAAGAGGAAAATTGTCCTGCCTTAACCGTGTCCCCGAGCTGGGACTCTACAGAGTCATTCTGTAGAATGTGGCTCTGGGAGGACTGCGGGGGGTAAAATGGGGGTGTAGGGGTCGCCTGGGTAGGATTCCCTAGGGTCAGCGGATTGAACCCTGGTGGTGAGAACATGAGGTGGCCTGACACCTCTCCTCACCACTGGCTACCCCCTCTCCGTCTCTGTGGCCCCTGGGCAAAGCTGAAGGCTGCCACACAACCGTGTGCCCTGGAGTCTCCCCTCGTTCCCAGGCATTACCCTCTCCTCTGTTCTCAACTCCTTCTACATGCTTCTGCTCCATCAACTCTCCCACCTTCCCCTCCTCCATATTTTAAAATTCCTCTCCTCTCTACAAATCTCCAGTCTACCACTTGAAACTTCTTCACTCTGGCTCAGCCCAGGACCTGCCTCCCAGTTCCCAGAAAAACCAAAAGCGCTTAGTCAGTAATGCCTGCAAGCCCCCACTCCTCTACACTCTGCACCCACACTTTCCTACTCACCACCCCTCCTTCCCGCCTCCCTCACATCTCTGAGGAAATGCTACGTTAGAGCAAGTAAGAGCCAGACCAACCTGGGTTTGAATCTTGTCCGTGCCACCAACTAAAATGTACTTTCTTAGGCAAGTAATTTAGCCTCTCTGAGCCTCAGTGTCCTTATCTGTAAAATGGGAATAATAAAATCTTTAACACAGGTGAGTGTGAGGCATTACGTGGAATAATCCATGAGCTGTTAAAGGCCACACCAGTACATGGTAGCACTTAATATATGATGGTTATTCTATTTAACTATAAAATGGATGACAGAAATCCATAGAGATTACAGTTGCCCCTAAAAAGAGGGTAGGGGGTTCTAGAGCTTCCAGAACCCTCTGTCTGTTATTAGCAGTTAAAGCCAAAAGGCACTAGCTCTTTAGCCGAAATGGGGAGAAGGTACTCCAAGGGAGAGAGAGGGTGAGAGAAGCACAAAAGACAAGTAAAGCAGAAAGCTGGGGACCTTGGGACAAAGAAAGTCTGGGCTCCTGAGCTGGCCACAAATAAGGCAGCTCTGTTTCCAGCAGAGACTGGGTAATAGCATGTAACTCCCAGGGGTACTGAGCAGGAAGGAGGAGGGGGGTGTATGGGGCTCATTTCAATTGTCAGTTAAAGTAGGCTTTGGGAATTAATCATTTTATTTACAAGTGAAGAAAGGACTGAACATGCTTTGTGCTGTTCCAGCCCACGTAGATGCTTTCTTTCAACTTTATGAACTCCTCTGACAATGAATAAAACCACTCTGGCATGACAGGCGCCTGTATTATTCTGTACGGCTTCCTTATTCCTAATGTCATCAATTACAATAATCAGATAACTATAACATCAGGTTGGAGCAGGAATGTCACTGAGAAGCAGGCGTGCGAGACCACGGCCCTTCAGAACCTCTCACTCGTGCTTTTGAAGCACGAGAAGGGGGTTGGCAAATGTGATTGCCCTTACGTTTTAAATTACCTGCAATCATTAAAATAATCTAGTTCATATTCATAAAGCTGTGATTATGTTTTACATACCTGGTAAACACTTTATGAGAAAAACCCCACAATTCTGCAGTGAAATAAAGAGGCTTGATCTGGTGGTATCAAAATGCTAAGACATGTGGGCGTGAGGTCAGCCCAAAACACTGAGTTGGAGGTTGAACACTATCCATGGAACATATTCTGTGCCTCTGAGGTTGGTGAGGGGTGTGTTTTTGAAAGGATATTTGGCAGATAAGGAACAGAAAAGACAGAGGAGGGGAAAATAGCCCATTCCCCGGGCTTCCAGAATTGTCCTCAGCCCAGAATTTTCTCTAGGTTAGTTCCATCCATCTAACCCCTCTTATACCAGTGGTGAAAGTCACCATTCATCTTACAGTATGCCCAGCTTACAGTATGAAATGCATGCTGGGATCCCCTGGAGGAGGAACTCTTGTTACTCTCGTTTGATAGATAGGGAAACGGAGGCTCAGAGAGGTTAAGTGATTTTCCCAAGATCACACAGTAAGTAGAGAAGCCATACTCCAACCCCAGGTCTGCATGACTTCAAACCCACATCCCACACTTTTGTTTAGGCGCCTTGTCCTAGGTCATGTGGTAATGAATGGCAGACTGGCACCCTGCTGGCTAGATGACATATCTGGCCACACAACTTTCAGGCACTTTTTATTATGCCCAGTCATATTGTAATGCGGTCCAGTCATTGTCAGTGGGCTACCCTTTGTGAGGTGTCCAGGGCAATGTCCATTGGGCACTGGATCTAAAGCCAAGCATTTTGCAAAAAAAAAAAAAAAAAGACTTTTAAAAAAAATTATCTGTTTTCTTTTTTTATTTTTTAACAAGATACTTTTTTTGACACTAAAGAGGCTTAAGAAAGCCCAATAAATGACATTCCTCTCTTCCCACCAGAATTAGACAAATGGAGATCAAAATATCATATTTAGTACATAGGACAATGTGGTTTAGGTGTTAGAGCCACATGGCCATGTAAAGGTGAGCCCCTGCATTGAAGCCCCTCCCCTGAATTGCAGAGAGAGAGGATGGTTAAACCCCTCTGCAGGCGGGCAGAACCCACGGAGGAGGGGCCTGAACTGGGCATGCTCAGTGGCTTCATCCAAACCACCAAAGGAGTTCGTCCTCTTCCCGAAAGGGTAAGAGGCTGAGCCAGTGCAGACACGGGTCCTGAGGTTATTCCAATGGTAACATTTCTACCTGGAAACCCAAAGGGGAGTAAATAATCACTCTTCCCACCCCACGAACATAAAGACCGTTAGATAAAGAGAGAGAAAATCATTTCATATCCCCGGGATCCCCAGACCTTTCCTTTTGCAAGTTCCCTTGGCTGTTCCGCACATTTGATCTGACTGCAGTCATTGGGCATATTGGTGCCATTTCAGTCCAGTTGTCACAGAAGTTTCCCAGGGTTGCTCAGGAATCATCAAGGCCACATCCATCGGCTGGGAGAGGTTCCATGGGCCAGGCGCCACCACTGAAGCACCCTCCACTCCCTAGTGATGGGTCGGGGGATGCTTCCAGAAGAGGTCCTTACGAACAGCTCACCGTGGGTACTGAGCTTTTAGCCTGGCCTCAGCCAGGTGTGCTGGCCACCCTAACTTGCACTGAGTCCCAGAATGACTTTGGTTGGGAGATATCCAAAGGACCCAAGGAAATTCCATCCCTTTTAAGTTCCAGGGACAGATGTGGCTTTTCCAGGTGTGCACTCATCTGGGGTCCTAGCCAGTAGTGGTCATAAGTAGGACGGGGCTGGAGCTCCACGGGGCAGAGCAGCCTCTGCATGCCCCCCTGACATTCATGAGCCTCCCTGGAGTCTTCCCATCTGTTACTTATCACTCCACACATCTGCAACCTGCTGTGAGGTCCTGGGACACAAGGGTTGGCATCCCAGAATTCCAGACAGTGGACAGGGCAAGGCACACCCAGTAGATATGGATGATAGATCAGGATGGCCTGACACCCACCCTGCACACCAGTCTCAGAGGCAGGCTTGACACAGCTCAGGAGCAACAAACAGAGCTTGTCTCTTGTGCCAACTCCAATCCATTAGCGTTGGCTGCCTGGCAGCTGTGTTAAGGAGGATTCTGAGGCTACACAGGAAGAAGGCAGGGCCCAGGTTCTCAGAAGTGAAGCCAGGTTCAGAGCAACGCCAAACGCCGAGTGCTCATTTAGAAGACCCTGCATTCTCTGGACTCTGGTCTGTCCCTTACGCTACAGCCAGTCCACCACCAAGCCCAGTCGACTCGACCTCCTATACCACTCTCAGATTCACTACCTCTCCCCGTCCCCATGGCTTCTCCCTGCCCAGGCCACCCCCCTTCTCACCTGGACCTCTGACCACCACAGCCCCACCCCCAGCTGTTCTCTCTGCTTCCACTCCTGACTCCTCTAATCCATTCTCCTTCCAGACAGATGTTTAAAACATAAATATGATTATATTTTAAAACCCTCCTATGGTTACAAGGCCCGGCAGAATCTGAGTCCTGCCCACCCGCGTACCCTCGTGTCTTCTACCCGCCCCCCACCCCCTGCCTAAAACTCGGCCAGCTCCTTAAACACACCACTGCGGTTCAAGGGAAGGGCAAATATCACTGTCTTTCTTTTCATGTTCAGTCTCAGATTCCTGTGTAAATCTGGGAAGAGAAAAGGGAGGAGCTGAGCAAGCTCAGTCTCTCAAATCACCATTCAAGAGTCTCAGGGAAGGGCAGGGGGTCTCCACTCAGGCAGGGGCAGGGAGGGGCAGGGGGACAGAGGACAAGGTTCTTTTCCTTAGAGTAGACACTTCCTCTACATTTCCTAGCAGGGATCCTCAGGGAGGCCACACATGCTGTTCCCACAGCCACCAACGTGCTTCCATCCAGCCCTTTACCTAATTCCCCCTCATCCTCGAGCACCCAGCTTAAGCATCTCCTGCGCCGAGGAGCCCTCCTGATTCCCCATGTAAGGTGTTCTCATGGCTCTGCACACTCTGCTAAGGTCACTCATCACAATTCTAATTAGACATTGTTTAATGCCTGGGTCCCATCAGAATGGAAGTGCCTTGAGGGCAGGGTTCCTTTGGCTATAGAAGCACTCATTCGATGTCATTGACTGAGAGAAGAATGAAGTCTTTGGCACCACCATCCATCTGTGCCAGCAAAGATGGCCAAGTTGTGCTGCAGTAACAAACACGCCCAGGGTTTCCGGGGGTCAAATAACAAAGGTCTACGTCTTGCTCACACGGTGGGTTGATCACAGCCATCTGGGTCCTCGGCCTCTCACTCTGAGATTCAGGTTGACAGAACAGCCACATCTGGGCACTGCTGGGCACGGGGGCAGGAGAAAAGAGAGCGTGGTGACGGGCACACTGGTTCTTAAAGCTCCTGCCTGGAGATCACACATTCCACATCCACTCAACTCCACTGACCAAAGCGAGTTATGTGATTACCTCTATGCTCAGGGGCTGGGCAAATACAGTCTTGCCCTGTGCCCAGAAGAACTGGGCAACACTAATGATGGGCACACCATCCAATCAGTCCCCGATGCCGCCCTGTGCCTGGCCTTATGTCAGTTCTGGGCACAGACGTGAATATCAGGCACAGCTCTTTAGAACTGAGCCGTCCAACAGGGTGGCCACATGTGACTGTGAAGCACTTAAAATGTGGCTGGTCCTACCTCAGATGTGCCCGAAGTATAAAGTACATGCCCAATTTTAAATACCTCACATGACAAAAAGAATTTAAAATCCTCAATAATTTCTCATTTTGATTATGTATTGAGATGACATAGGGTTAAATAAAAGATGTTATTAGATTTAATTTCACCTGTTTCTTTTTACCTTTTCCAATGTGGCTGCTAGAAAATTGTAAATGACATATGTGGCTCGCATTTGTGGCTCACATTATATTTCCATTGGACGCACTGTTCTAGAACCTCTGATGCCAGCCAAGACGTGGCCAAGAGCAGGACAGAGCTTGCCTATAAAGTCCAGTGGGCGAGCCGTCAGATGGGAGAGAGCAGAGGAGAATGGAGCCAGCAGGTGGAGAGGTCCAGCCACAGCTTTCAGCCTTCACAAAACCTCAGGAGCCCTCCCTGTAGATGAAGCCACTGCTCCAGACCTCATTTCTTTGTCTATCTGAAGGCCCCCTGGCTTTCACACAGGTAAGCCGAGGGGTGTGGCCACAGGCTGATGCCCAAGGCACTGCACCCAAGCAGGCACTCTCACCTGCAAAGGAGTGTTGATAAATACTTACAGAGCCCATTGAGAGTGCCCAGCGAGGGAGGGAGAGTACAAATTGGCGCTAGCAGGGGCTGACCCCAGTCCTCTCCAGAGCTGGCAGCCCACTGACCTTTGCCTACCTGCACCTACCCCGGAGTGGCCTGGCCAGCCCTGTTTACAGAAGCTGTGAAATACGACAATCTCTCACTATTGATTTTGTGCCTCTCCCTGCAACCGCTGCCCTGGATAACTCACATCATATGGATTTTTCTCTAAACTCCCAAATTAATATCTACAGCAGGAGGAATATACTGCTATGGGATGTGGTCAAGCCTCGTGGCCCCACTGGGCTGGGGACTGAAGGACATGTGGCCTATAGCTGTCCCTCCCAAGCCTGGGTCCACAACTTGACCTCTGCTTTGTAGCAGTCGGCAGGCTGGGGGCATGAAGGCTAACCTGCTGGCCTACCTACCCACCCACCCACCAGGAGCTCCCAGTGTTCTCTGTGTTTAAATGAGTTTGTGCACGCAGGAGTGTCACCTTGGGACCTGACATTCATTAAGAAGAGACTCTCCAAGAATGGCAGGAAAAGAGCAGTGTCTTTGCATTCACTGGACTTCAGTTCACTCCCAGTTCCACCACCAACCTGCTGTGTGACCTTGGAAAGTTACTGAACTCTCTGTGCCTGTTTCCCAATCCGTAAAATGGGATAATATAATTATAAAGCTATAGGGTTGCCATGAGGGTTATTTACTTATCCAACAAATGCAAAACAATATAATTTCCATTTGGATAAGACCTATGAGGGAAATAAGCAGGGTGCTGATCTAAAAAACTGGGGAAATTCACTTGAGGTAGAGCTGTGTGTGTGCAGGGGTGGGGGGGGGGGCCTCTCTGAAGAAGTTACACATGAACTTATACTTGAAGGGTAAGAAGGAGCCATGCAGAGTTGGGGAAGAAACTTCCAGACTCCCTTCAGCAACAGGCCAGCTGGGAGCTCTCTCCTGGTTAAGGAGACAGAGACGCAAGGTGCTGTCCCAGGGTGGTGAAGCGGAGGGTGGGGGCCAGGGTGAGATGAGGTGAGAGAAGAGAGGCAGCCAGGGTGTGTTCCGCCAGTCCAGCACTCCAAGGACCTGCAATTGAGTGAGGAGCAGACACATTAATGAAAAATGAATAAACTCCCCAGCTCAAGCCAAGCAAACATTTGCTGCAGACGCGTCTAATCCAATTGTCTTTAATAAAACTGCTAATTGGGTTTGGGAGTCTCGGTGGGGCCTGGCCAAGCCAGTAAGGCAGCTTATCAGCTCCCCAATTTCTCCCCACACAAGTCCCTCCTGTGCTTCCATGAATTAATTCAACTTGATACTTCAGAGGATACAGAGGTGGAAGATGAGTTAGGGCCAAAGGAATTCTCAAGGCTGGGGCAGGCACGAGCATGTGCTTGAGTTTAGGTGATCATGTGTGAGCCCCATGAGTGGGAAATGGTTCAAGATTCAGGCTCTGGAGCCAGGTGGTCTGGGTTCCAATCTCTGGTCTCCATAACCCTACACCACTTCCTTAACCTCCTAGGTCTCCGTTTCCTCATCTATAAAATGGAGATGATAATAACAGTTTAAGTCTCAAACTACCATTGTGAGGACTCAGTGCGATAATCCACATAAAGGGCTCAATGACCGTGAGCACCTACTCTCTGGCCTGCCCTGCTTGTCCTGCCCCAGGCTTGGCCTTGGACCTCAATTTTCTTACCAAGTGCTTTTGTGCCTTCTCTGCTGGGCCTGAGCCATCTGCCTGATGACACCCCTTAAAGCTGCACGGTTCATGCCTGTGTCCTTTCTGGGGCTGCCTCCAGTCCCCTCTGCTCTTCTGAGACAAGCCATACACTCATCTTCCTCCACCTTCCCAGACCAGGGGCCATGGCTATATAAGGTCCTATTACTGCTACAAGCTCCTCCCTCAGTCTGGTCCCCCACCCCAGCACCCGGCCCAGCTTTGTGCTTCCTGTCTCCAGGGTCAATACAGGTTTCTTTGTCCTATAGTGAGGTGGGACCTTGAGCCCCAGAGCTGCCAGCCTCTGATTCCACCCTCTTCCTTTTGTCCGTCACATGTGGGAGGGTGTGTGTCCTGTGTCGCCTGCCCAAGATTACTGTTCCCATTAATATCGCATACATTCAAGTGTGTGTGGTGTGTGGCTGTGGGGGGGGAGGGGGAATAGATGTGGGTCTATGCATGCATGTGTGGAAATGTAGGGGGAGTGGGGATGTGTTGGGGGACTGAACCTAGTGGCAGAACAGACGAAAAAGGAGACAACAAGCTCACCATATGGGCTGGTTGGGGTGGCCCAGAACAGGGAGCTGGGAGCTGAGAGGGGCCCAGCCGGAGGTAATGGCTGAGCTGAAACTTAAGGCAGGTGTAGTGCCGGTGAAGCAGGCGAAGGGTTCGGGGGAAGGAGCACGGCGAGCGATGGTGTGGCGGTAGGTGGGCCATGACCAATACTCTGGTTTCCTGGAGATGGGTGGGGGTTTTACAGCATTTGGGGGCCCACTACAGTCATAGGGAGGGATGAGGGGGAGAGTGAGGCAGAGCCCTGAAGACAAGAGGGGGGGTGGGCAGGTGCGGGGGGGGTGTCCAGGTGGTGCAGAGATAAGAAGGTGACTAGGTTAACTGGGGAGCAGACAGTAAGCCGGTGGTCAGTTGAGGGTGACGGTCAGGCACAGGACAGGGGTCATGGAGCAGCGCGGGGACCAGGAATCGGAGCTCACCATGGACAAGGAAGGCCTGGTCCTCGCCCTGTGACCGCAGTGAGGGCCAGAACCACGAGTCCGCAGGGTGCGGTGGCAGGTAGCACAGTCTGTCCACGTGGTGGGGCCTCTGGGTGAATGGCGGGGGGGGGGGGGAAGAAGGGGGAGGAGGCCACAAAGGGCAGGTCCTGCCAAGCAGGTGAAACAGCAGCCAGGGGTGAAGGCACAGACAGGTAGTGCAGGGGCTCCCTCTGCGGTCCCAGGCTGAGCAGGAAGAAGAGGGGTGGGAGAGGGCTGAGGGCAAAGGGAATGAGGAGGAAGCAGAACTGAGAGCCAGCATGAGGAGACTTACTACGGACATGGCACTGGGCCAGGGCTTTGCATACATTAACACGCTCTGTGCTTGCAGCAACCCTGTGAGGCAGGTATCAGTAAACCCGTTTAGAGGCAAGGAAACAGGGCTCCCAGGCATGAAGTGACTTTCCTGGGACCACACAGCGAATTGCTTCCACTGACGAAGTTGAAAGGAGCTGAAAGTATAGCAGGTTGCAGACAGAGAGAGGGATGGGGCAGTTAAGATCGCAAAGCTGCACCCCTTTTGAGCCATGAGAAGGTGCAAGGTTTGGCACCTGCCGCTGAGAGGCCAGGCTGTCCACATGGCCACGGAGTCCCCCAGGATGGTGGCAGGACTTGGGGTAAGTCAGACGCATGTCATCATGAGATCTTCCTGCCTCCCTTCTTTCCTTTGTCTTTCCTCCCTCTGTTCTTCCTTCCTCCCCTACTTCCTTTCATTTATTCCTTCTTTCAATAACCCAGTATTTGTTGAGCTGGGGTGTTAGCTGTGAACTGGATGAACCGAGCCTTTCCCTTGAATCACTTACATTTCGGTGTGGGAGAGACAATTTAAAATGCAAATAAATAAACTAATTCCAGTTAGGGTAAGTCCATAAAGAAAATCAGAGATGGTTGGACTGAGTGCCCACGGACGGTCTCTCCGCACGGGAACCAGCCATGTAGGGATCTGATGGGAGAGCATTCCAGGCAGAAGACACAGGCTGGAGAGTGAGCCTGAGTGGCAGACAGCTGGGGGCTTAGAGGTGCAGTGAGAAGGCTTGGTGTGGCTGGCGTGTGAGGGGGAGCAGGAAGCGGAGGGCTGGAGAGATTGCAAGCTAGAGCTTGAAGAGCCTAGAAGAGGTTGGAATCTATTCTAGTTACAATGGGACTGCTCTGGAAGCTTTTACTCAGGGAAAAATATACACCTTGATTCACATTTTAAGAAATCTACTCCAATTGCCATGTGGACAATGGGCTATAGGGGACAAGAAGAGGAAACAGAATGGGCAGTGGGGAGATTCTGGTCAAGTCCAGGGGAGAGAGAAAGATGCTGGTGGTCTGGACAAGGGACAAGGAGGAGGAAGGAGTTGACGTCAAATTTAGGAGACAACAACAAAAAGGAGTCACCAAGAAGCTGGCAGTTCCAGTATCTCCCTATGTGCTACGTGTTTATATCCATCATTCATTCATTCATTCATGCTTATGTTTATGACCAGATAATGCCCTGAGGGCTGGGGATACAGCAGCAAACCAAAGAGACAAAACTCCCTGAGCTCAGGAAGCTTCCGCAGAGGAGGGAGGGAGACAATCAGCCCGTACAAATATGGCCTGTCAGGTGGCAACTTACCTTCAGCCCCGCCTCATAGATGATGCACAGGAGGAATGACGCGCTTAGCCCGTGCTCAGGTTGCAGCATGCCTCAGAGTCATGATGTAAACCCAGGCTGGTTCCAAAGTCAGTGCCCTTCATGGGTACATGCTTCTGCCATCGCTGGCTGCCATAAACAGGAAGGGACAAGATGAAGGATCCCCTGGACACCCAGCACCACAAAATACCAGCCACTGCTATTATTCTAGTATAGCCCCATTTTATAGATCAGGAGACTGAGGCAGGGTCGGTTTAAGTCAGTTGTCCGAGGCCATGTTGCTAGAGAATAGTGGAGTTAGGCTTCACACCTAGATCTGTCTAACTCTGGTGCCACACTCACAGCAGCTGCTACAACAGTTGATCCCTGAGCTCGGACAAGGGTAGCACTCAGCCCAAGAAGAGGAGGGAGGTAGGAACAGATGAAGCACAGGCTCCAGCCTGTTGGGATATGACCTGCACCCCACCCGCTCATTCATCTGTCCATCTATCTAGCCTCCTACCCACAACCATGTTTACCTGGCTCTCGATTGGGAATGCGCTCCTGGGCCACAAGCAAAAGGCTTCCCTCCAGCTTAGGGGCTGACCCCTTGAGTCACCTCCCTGCCAGACTCCACATTCCAGAGCCAGCCAACAGCCCCACCCACCAGCTGAACGTCAGAATGACACATCCTGGGACTTCTTGTCATTTCCCATCCAAGATTCCATTACGAGGTGTGATTGCTGAAGTAATAGACAGATAACGGATCTGTACGAGCCCCGCCTGGCGCACCGGGCAGCTGCCAGGTTTTTCCCATTAGCCACAGGGCTTGACGGACAGTAATGGATTTCATAACTGATGCTGGAGCCTGCGGCGGATAATTCCATGATAACGGTTTATCAGGCACTGACGGGAGGTAATGGGTAATCACCAGGCAGAAAGCAAACCCGTCAGGGAGCCCTGGCCTCCGCCCAGCCTGGCTCTGCTTTTGTTGTGCCAACTGCCACCTTCCCAGCTCACGGGCCACCTCCCATCTGTGTCCTGAAGGATAGCAGAGTGTTGGTCACCTGGGAGTATCTGCATCTGGGCCCAGCCTGGGTCCTGGCTGGAGTCCTCAGGACTGTTTGCCGAGAAGATTCTCGCGATGACACCCTCACAGCAAGTGCCGGCCAGCTTCCTGCCCACAGGAGTCTGATGCAAACTCAGAAGGACAAATGGGGGTTTCAAGGACAAAGCAAACCAGTGGGTCCCACAAGTTCCAGTCTTCCTGCCACACAAAGCCCCAGGTCCTAAGTTCAGGATATTAAAGGGGAAACTAAGCCTGAGACTCTGGCCACTATTTGTGTACCCTGGGGAATTAACCAACTTCTCTACAACCTGGAAACCCCTCCCTCGGGGCCCAGGGACAGCGATGGCCCCTGCCACCACCTGGAGGACTCCCACCAAGCCCACACCTTTGCAAATATTTAAGTGCCATCTGTTTATTGCCAGGACTGTCCTCATAGCATTTGTCTTTTCCAAATCTGTAGGGAAAAATGAAATGAATGAATATAATTTCCCCCACTTTTGAGTTTTCTCCCTTTTAATTATTTTTAAACACCCAGTTCCTCCTTGTCTGCCTATGAGGACTCAAAGAGAATGAAACAAATGAACAGGAGTAAATGACCATTAATGGGAAACTCATAGGGACTTATGCTCTGGTCCAGCTGAGGTTTCCTTGTTTGTTTTCTTGTGTGTTCCCTTGGGCATGGCTGCGATTTTCCAGTGTGTTTTAGAGCGTGCAGCTCATTAAATTTAACATTTCTAAGGTGCTCCAAAGAAAACTTCCTGAAAAATCCCAGTTCCTGACATCGTTTCTCTTGTTGGAATGTGAGTAGATTCCCAAGACCCTCCCACAAAGGACCAGCCTGGGATTCCAGCTCCAGGCACAGGGAGGTGGGAGGGGTCCAGCCACTGGCCATAAGTGTGGCCACAGATGAGAGCATGCCTGAGAGTTAAAGAGGGTCCTTTCTAAATAGCAAAGGAGGAGCTGGGCCCAGCTGCATGCATCCTGGGGGGAGGTGAAGGTCATGGGGACCTTCATTGGGAGTGGGAGTGTGTGTCACTGGTCTTGAAGGCTAGGTAGAAAGGATGCCTGCCGTGCTGCTGAAGTCACCACCCAAGGGTTTATTAAATATTCACTGTGTGCTAGACGCCTTTCTAGGTCCTTTACAAGTGGTGCCTGGTTGAATTCTCACCCTTCCCGGAAGGGAGCTTATTAGCATCACCCCTATTTCACAGAGGAGGAAACTGAGAAACGGTGAAGTAAGTACCCTGTTCATGGTCACACAGCTAATTGTGGTGGGGCGGGGACTCAACCACAGGCCCTGTGCCTCCAGAGCCTGTGTCCTGACCATGACACCATGCTGTTTCTCTCCACCAAAGTGGGGGCATCCCAGCTCAGAGTGGGGAACACACCAGGGCTGAGCCCCAGGGGCTATGAAGCAGGTGCTGAGCTGGGCCTGGAGGAAGGCTGAGGTGGAAAAGGGAAGGCGTGTAGACCAGGGAGAGGTCTGAGCAAACAGCGTGAGGAAGAAATGCAGTGGGACGAACAATGAGGAGGCAGGTCTGACCAACATACAGCAAGAGAGCCAGAGGGCACCAAGCCTTGAGGCCAGGCTGGGGTATCTGCACCTCATCTTGCTGGGGTGAGGGGAACACGAAGGGCCTCCATCTCATGCAAGAACAGGGTTTGAGCAAAGTAGGTCTGCTGACATGTGAAGTCGGGATCAGAGGGGATAACTCCGTCAGGAAGCCGTAGGAGCCTGCGGGTCTGAAATGCAGAGGCCCCCAACTGCTGGATGAGCAGGGAGGGCAAACAGCAGGGCCAGTCAGCTAGCCAGGGTGTGGGGCTCAGCTCTCCAGGGAGAGTTAGAAAGCCGAGATGCCTGTGGGCCAGCCGGGCCACACCTGGCCCTGCCCAGGTGCCAGCAGCCGCAGAGTGTTGGGGCTGTGGTGGCCCGGAGCCGGCTCATATGGCTTCTGTGCTGACAATGGGCATCGTCTCCCAACTCTGCATCCAGAGAAGACAGGTAGGTAGCTGGCCCCTTGAGGGCCATGGTAGAGATGCTTACTGAAACCAGCAAATGCCACAAAGAGGGCTTTCTTCCCCTTTACAGAGCCAGTTGTTAAATGTTCATCAGCGCACCACCAATTCCGGGGGCCGGAGATGAGATGTGGGAGGAGGGTCAGTGAGCGTAGGAAGGAGACAGGGGGCAAATCTGAGGGCCCAGGCTCCAGCAGCACAGTCTTTATTCATCATGGAGGTTATGCTCGAGCCCAGACTTCATCCATTCAGGCCTCATTTATTAGCACAAAGATTGGCACTGAAAAGACAGACCAAGTGCAAGGAGAGCCCGGATGTGGGGATAGGCCGTAGCTGTACTGCCTGCTCCACGCAGTGGTGGGTGAGAATGGGGGGGGGGTCCCCCAAGCTGACCCTGAATGAGCTCCTCCTGCTGAGGGCACAGGGTTGGGGACGCCATCTCCACGCTGTGCCAGCGCCACCTTTTAAAAATGTAAACTGATCATGCAGCCTGCCTAACGTGTGCAAGGGTTTCATTGCTCTGAGCTTCTAAGACTGAGATGGACACGCTGCCTCCTACCCCAGCCTCCTCTTGGCCTGACCCATTCCCTGCCCCCAGATACACAGGCCTTTTTTGGGGTGCACAAGTGTACCCTACTTCCTCATCTCAGGGCTTCAACACTAAGCGTTCCCTCTGCTTGGAATGCTACATGCATGCGTGCACACATGTATACACACATACACTCATTCTTCCTCACCTGGTTGACTCCCATCGCCCTTGAAATCTCAGCTCAAAAGCCATCTCCTCAGCCTGGGCCCCTCACCCCCACCAAACACATCAAGCCCCCACATTCTCCCCACACTGTACACTTCTCTCTCAGCACATCTCATGGTCTATGACTAAATATTCATTTGTATGATTATTTGACCCATATTTGTTGCCCACTTCTAAACTAAAACTCCAGGGGGTAGAGCCTTCACCTCTGTTGTGCCTGGAACAGTGGCTGGCACAACGGCTGGCACCCATTATTTGGTGGGTGCGTGAATGAGTGAAGAAATGAGTGAGAGGCATGCCAGCTGCGGGGCAGGGCGGGGGGCGGGACTTGAAGGGACCTCAGGTGTTTCTCTGCAGCTGGCGCCTGGATGCAGTGGGGAGACAGGAGGTCGAGGTCTGTCCTTTTGGGGGACGGGCAGAGCGAATTCTTCGCACCCTCTTGCCTGCCCTTTAACCCTTGAGGGCTCAACACAGTGGGGAGAAGGGCTGGGGAGGACAGACAGACAGACACATAGGGACGAGCCCAGATGCCTCAAAGAGGCCAGCCGCTGAGCTAGAAAAAGCTACCACCAACCACCCCAATCTGTTCCCAGCCTGCAGCGCTGAGCACCACACTAATTAAACTGGGTTCGCTCATCCAGGCCCCGGAGGGGCGGGCTCCAGGCACTCCAGATGGGCTTTATTTGTCAATTTGAAAACTAATCTCTGACTATTTAAACAGCAGCTTATCTGGGCCCAGACCAGGATTAGCATTTGGAACCTGGGCTAGAGAGGGTGGGCAGCACTCCCCAGGTGCCAGGGAAGGATTTGAGGGTGAATTTCCATCCAGAAAGAGGGAGAGCCCAGAGTGTCCCAGCCCCTGGCCTGACAGCAGCTTGCTAGGCAGAGCGCCCCTCCTGCCTGTCCCCGTGAGCCTGTCATTGTCTCTACCCTCACCTGGGGAGGAAGGGAGGGCAGTGAATGTCCCTTGACTATTCCTTGGGATCTCTTGCCCTTGACTCTCAGACCCCTGAAAGCAGGTCACATAGGTCAGCTGGTCACTTAGAAACAGGCAGACGTTGTGCAAAACGATTTATTGGCCTCTCATATGCAGCACTCAGTTGGGGTGTCAGCCTTGCTATCCTCCCACTGAGGTTCTGGCCTTCACCTCTGAAGTTCATCAGAAATTACTACAGAGCCTCTGTCATGTGCCAGGCATGGAACTAGGCCCTGAGAATCCAGGGGTGATCAAGACAAACGTGGCTCCTCCCCCTTGGGGGGGTCTCAGTCTGGTAGGGGACGTAGGCCTTTACAGATAACCACAGTCCGGGCCTGGTGTGAAGGAACAGTGCAGGCTGCTTTGTAAGCATGTAATGGGACCCCACTGACCTGGGACCCCCTGGGACTAAATTAATGGTCAGTCCTCAGGCCATGTGACCTCTCTGCAGCATTGGACCTAGTCAATCACGCCCCCTTCCCCTAAAAATCTCTGCTTGCTTCTGGGACATCACTCTCGCCCAGTTTCCCCCATCTCTGTGTCTGACCCCTGTAGTGGTTTGAATGGTGGTCTCCCAAAAGCTGCGTCCACATTCCAGAACCTGTGAATGTGACCATATTTGAAAAAGGGGTCTTGGCAGATGTAATTAAATTAAGGATCTCCAGATGAGATCATCCTGGATTATCTAGTGGGTCCTAAATCCAATGACAAGTGTCCTTAGAAGAGAAGACGTGGGGAAAGTAGAGGAGAAGGCTATGTGATGATGGCGATGCAGCCTGGAGTGATGCCACCACAAGCCAAGGAGTGCCTGAGCCGCCAGAGGCTGGGAGAGGCAGGAAGCATTCTCCCCAAGACCCTCTGGAAGGAGCACAGCCCTGCAGACACCTTGAACTCAGGCTTGTGCTCTCTAGAACAGTGAGAGCATGTGTCTGTTGTTGTAAGCCACCCAGGTTGTGCTCATCTGTTATGACAGCTCTAGGAAACTAATACAAGCCCCTTACTAGTCCTGACCTGTAAATGCTGGTGCTCCCAGGCCTCGGACCTTGGCGCTCTCCTCTCCTCTCCCCACCCTCACTGATCTCACCCAAGGACATGGCCCTACATGCCTACTATGAACTGAGGAAGCCCAAGTGTGTGTGTTCAGCCTTAACCCCATTTCTAAACTTCACACTCACGTATGCAGCAGCCTACAGGACTTCCCCATTTGCCTGAGAGCCATCCCAAATTTTATATATCCTCCATGAGACTCGGGCTTCGCCCCAAACCCATCTCCCTGAGTTCTCCACGTCTCAATAAGCATTACCCAGTTGCTCAGGACAAAATCGTTGCCTGCTTTCTTTCACATTCCATATCCAGTTCATGGGAAAATCCTGTTTGGCTTGACCTTGAAACTCTATCCAGAATACAACCCCTGCCCCTATTGCGACAGCTGTTGTCCCAGGCCCAGCACCAATCACATCTGCCCGGACCACTGGCAAGGCCGCGGCCTGTCTCCCTGCTTCCATGCTCTGCCACCCACAGTCCATTGTCCACACAGCAGCCAAGGGGAGGGGTGGGCAGCAAAAATGGGAATTTAGTCATATCCTCCTCTACTTTCTCATTGGAAGCCCTCAATGACTTCTCATGGCAAAGCCAAATAAAATTTGAAGTCCCTGCCAGGACCTAAAAGGCCCTCCCTGACCTGCACCCCTGTCTACACTTGTGAGCTTACCTCCCGCCCCTCCCGCTCATGCAGGACTCTCCAATCCCCTGAGCTCCTCCAAGCCAATTCTCAGCCCAACTATTCCTGCTGCTCCCTCTGCCTAGAGCGCTCCACCCTTCGGTCTCCGAATGGCTCATTATTTTATTCAATATTGTGCTCAGATGTAACCTCTTCAGTGAGTCGTTTTCTGACCATACAATCTGAAATTTCTCATCCTCTTCCCTAAACATTCATCACCCTGTACCTTGTTTCATTTTCCTTCAGTGTGTGTGTGTGGAGGCTCCATAGATATTTGTTGAACTATTGAAGGCAGATTGGGGAAAAAAGAAAAGTTTTCCTGAGAAAAGTGATATTAAAGCTGAGTCCTGACAAATGAAAAATAGCAAGGCAAAGAGGGGGAGGGTGGGAAGAGCTTTCCATGCAGATGGAACAGCATATGCAAAAGCTGCTGGCACCTTCTAGAAGCAGAGCAGGCCAGGGTGTCTGGAATACAGTGAACTAAACAGGAAAACATGGTGTCCACCCCACTTAATCAGGCCTCATTCTTGTGGCCTTCCGCCTCCTGTGCTGATCAGTGGGGACCTCGGGAGGCAGTGCTAGGTCTGGAATTTCCTCTCTGCCGAGGCATCACAAGTGGTAGCAAGACCACTGGACTGAAGTCCAGAGACCTCACTCCCTTCATGTGTGACCTTGCCTCTCCAGACCTCGGTTTCCCCATTTATACAGTTAAGAGTAGGGGCCTTCCAGCCCAGTCAAGTTCTATGCTCTTTCCCCAAAGGAAAGGGTTACCCAGGGTTGAGTATCCAAGCTGAATCTCAGCAAACCCACCATCATTTGGCATATTTTGCTATAAATAAGAGGAGTCCAACTGAAACTGGCTTAAACATATAGAGAATACACTGGTTCATGTGGCTGAATGGTTAAATCTGATTTATAAAACTTCAGGTATAGTTTGATCAAGGTCTCAAACAATTGTCCAGTCTCTCTCTCTCCCCCTTCTCTCTCTCTACCTCCCTCTCCCACCCACCCCTCTTTCTGTCCTTCTTTATGTATATTTATCTCTCTCTAGTCCTGCTTTCTCTCTGATAGCTCCCCTCTCAGGCCTCTTGTGGTTTCAAGATGGCTACATTAACTCCAACCCCTATGTCCTCCCAGATACTAAAGGAAATGTGGCCAGAGAAGAAAGTACAAGGTGGGGAGGGCTGAGAGTAGGCAGGATCAGATCATGCAGGACTTTGGCCGGAGGGCAATGAGAGCAGGGGATTGACAATGACCTGACTAGACTGAGTTTCCCAAGGCCAGCATCAGCATAGACCCAGGTTGACTCTGCACCCCCCACACACACACCTGTCACCCAGCTGCAGCCCTCACTATGCTGCTCCATGGGTCTGCCCAGACCTCTGCCAGGGCCCACGTACCAACTCAGGACAGAGCTGCCATGCAGCCTGGAGGCCTAGAATGCAGGCATGGAAGGCAAGCAACGAAGAGGATGAAAAGAGCGGAGGCCATTAAGGAGATGGGCTCAGATGGCCAAACAATTCTATCCTGGCAGCTACTCTCAGAGGCCTGGAGGCTGAGAAGCAGTTGGCTGGTCGCTGAGGGTTCTGAAGTGAGGGAATCACAGAGAAAAGAGAGGCATGTACAACAAGGTGGAGAGGCACGTGGGAGCCAGTTAAAGACCAGAGCTTTGGGGATGGATAGACTCGCTCTGTGTGCTAGGTTTAGATATCAGGAAATGCCTCCCACCTGGGCGTCTAAGTCCCTCCCCTCACATTGGGGTGAGCTCTGTGATGGATTTGATCAATAGAACACATTGGAAGTTTCCAGGCCCAGGCCTTTCCAGGCCCAGCTTCCACTTCCTGCCTGCTGGAACACTTGCTCTTACACCCCAGCTGCTACTTAAGAAATCCATCTGCCCAGCTTGGAGAGACCACATAGGGAGCCTCTGAGATTACAGGGGCAGAAAAGGGGTCCAGCTGGGCCCACTGAGGCAACTGGGCACATAACAAAAGCCATCGCAGATCCTCCAGACCAGTCCAACCATCACTGAACACCACCGCGGGACCCTAGTCAATACCATGTGGAGAAAAAGAATCACCCAGCCGAGTCCTGCCTGAAAGCCTCACTCATGAACGGTGAGGAATTTAAAAAAAGAAAAAATGGTCGCTGTTTTAAGCCACTTTGTGAAAATCTTTTGCCCAGAAATAAGTAACCAGAACAGCCTGTCTAGTTTAGTGACTTTCGGTGGGTGACATTCATCTATAGAGTGAGGATAATAAGAAAGACTACCTCATAGGTTCATGATAATAAGAAAAGAGGTGATGAAAGTAAAGCAATTAGCATGGTATCTGACACAGAGTTAGTGCCTGGCAAATTGCACCTGTTATTATTTTAACTATTGTTATTATTATATTATTAAAGGGTGCATGGACAGAACTCCTGCCATCAGGAACAGAATGTAAGTTTGGATTAACTAGGCAGTCTTGACCTAATGGTGTCATTTGCACAGTGGGCAAGAGCACACGTTCTGGAAACAAAGTGCCTGGGTGTGTATCCTGGTTTTTCCACCTCTTAGCTGTGTCATCTTTAGCAGGTTCTTAACCTCTCTGGGCTTCAGTTTCTGCACTGGTAAATAAGGATAACTGTACTTATGTTGTAGGATAGCTGGAAGGATAAAATGGTTTATTACATGTAGAACATTTAGAACACTGCCTGACACTAGTAAGGATTCTACAAATGTCAACTGTTATTATTTTTAATTATTTTCATTATCTGAGATGAAGAGAGCCCTGAACTCCCAGACTAGAGGGAGGAAAGAATAATCACCACGAGCAAAGCAAAAGGATCTCTCCTACTTAAGAATCTGATGATTCCACTGCCCCAAGTTGACGTTCCAGGGCCCTCCTGGGGTGCAGACCCTGAGAGGCTCTACATAGTGGCAGAAGCACAAGGTCTTACCTTTTGAACAAGCCAAGTCGAGAATCTGGAAGAGTCCTCCTGAGCTCTTTAAAGATGGCAGCAACTGACACCAGTTGTGACACCTAAGAGAACCTTTTTGTAACTACCCTGACCTGCATCATGGGTGCTGGGGAGAGAATGCATGTTTATCAAACATCTATAGTGGATACTGTGGTGTGTCGGCCAGATTCTACCTTCAAAAACAAGAAACTCATTCCCCAGACTGCCTGGAGTGTTAGCAACTGACGGCTCACAGCTGAGTCCTTCTCCAAGGACTGGCCTCAGCCAAAGAATGGCACCTTGCCTGAGGTTACGCCCTCTCCTGGAAAGCAGTCCACATCCAGTGAGATAGAAAGGTCTGGCCCCTTTACTACAGGCAGGGCAACTCTGAAAGGTAGGACAGGCCATATGGCCGTTTGCCCAGGAATTTTTCAGTTTTAGAATGAAAATCCTGCATCCCGGGAACCCTCTAGAACCCAGGTAAACTGGGTCAGGGGGTCCATCCCAGCTCCAGAGCTCCCCTTTGTTGCAACTCCTTGCTCTGCCCAGCTTCCTTCCCTCCCCACACCCCCCAATACACTTCCTGCATGCAACTCCCCATCTCAGACTGTGTGTCCTGGGGACCAGACCTCAGCAAGCACATCCCCTGTGACAGGCAGCGTGCTGGCCTTGCCCTGTTCAATCCTCATCAACAGCACTGGAAGGGGCATTGCTGTCCCCAGAGAAAACAGAGGCTCAAAGACGCTAAGTAACTTGTTCAAGTGGACACGGCAAGTTCAAACCCTTGCCACGGCCCCAATGCCTTTGCAATCTAATTTTATTTCTCTATACATGTGCCTTATCTGTTTTGAAAACAAGTCAAACCACTTTGGGGATTAAATTCCTTTCTTTTGCCCCCTTTGGCAAGAACAGGCTAGAGAAGCAAGAATACGGACCTGGTGTCAGAAGAGAGCACCGCGTCTCCCCGCTGTCTCCTGCAGGGGGCGCAGGCCAGGGAGGAGCAGCTGCAGGCCGGTACCCAACTCTGCTAACTCGCAAGGCTCCTGTAAACGCAGATTCTTGTCCATTGCCTCCTGACTGCTGCTCCTTTCTCTGAAGAGAAGATGATGCTCTCAGCCTTCAACCATAAATAAACTCCCTGCTTTTCAATTTTCCTAAGAGGCAGCTGCCCTCACAACTGCAAATAGTTGCCGCCTGCCCGTGGACTGTCCTTGCACTTGCCCTCACGTAACTGTCTAACTCTTGTCTCCCCTGAAGATCTTGTTCTGGGGGGAGGGGAGAGAAGCGCCTCTACCTCTTCTCCTCTCCTCGTCTCCCTTCTCCATCCTCCTCCCCTTTCCTCTCTACTGACCCCATCTTCCTGCCTGCCTTTGCTCTCCTCCGCCCTCCTACCCTCTCTTCCAATCTCCCCATTCACCGCCACTGCTCTCCCTTTCTCCTGCCCGTCTCTCTTTCCTCCTCTCTTCCTTCCTCCCCTCTTGGTTCATGTCTTTCCTTCCTTCCTAGATCTGTATGGTCCAAGGAAAGACCTGACGCTTACAAGTCAAGCACATCAGGTTCAAACTCCAGCTCTGATGCTAAGCTTCCACTTCCTCACCTGTAAAACAGGACAAATGAGAACCGCTTCTCAGGGTTGTTGTGGAAATCTAATGCGATCATGTTGGTGTCAGTGTCTGCCTTAGGACGGGCACACGGGAGGTGCACCATCTATTTTCATTCCAATCTCGGCAAGGGACATAACACAGATTGGAGTTTTCCCTGAGAGGGAGAAGGAGATGGATGAGGGAGATGACCCAGAAAGCCCCCCCTCTTCTCATTAGCACTTTGCAATTTGCTGAGAGTAAGGCTGCCCCCAGGACTCATTGCCACCCCCTCCCAGCACCCCCCAACCCTCTCCTGGGGTTGAGAGCGACGTCTGGCACAGACTCCTCTAACACAAGCCATCAAAGTGCCACCATACCATCTGGTCTGCCCACATCCTCACACGGGATTTATTACCTATTCCCTTCCATTAGCATAAATAATATGGAGCTTGGGTTTCATGATGGTTTACATAATAAATAAAACAGGTCAATTGCCCACAAAACTAGTCTCTGTGAACAGTAACAGATTTAATTAGATTTATTTTACCCTAGGTTTTCTGGAGTGAGGCGGATGTCTCTCGTGCCAAGGATAAACTTCCCCATAAACTTCTACTTCTGAAAAGGCAGCTACCCATCCTCCAAGGAGAAAAGAGGGAGGAGGGAAGAAGGGGGAAAGTGGAGGGGGAGAGAGAGAGAGAGAGAGAGGACAGGCCAGAGAGGAAGGAGGGGGAGGAAGACAGAGGTGTGGCCCAGTATTACCCTTCACCTTCCACAGGTCATCTGGTCCCTCCCCCTGCCTCCATGCTTCCCTGAATTGCCTGCTATGGACCGAATGTTTGTTTCCCCCTAAAATTTATATACTGAATCCCTACCTCACAATGTGATAGTGCTTGAAGATGAGGCCTTTGGAAGGTAAAAGGGTTAGATTAGGTCTTGAGGGTGGGGCCCTCGTGATGGGATTAGTGGCCTTATAGGAAGATAAAGAGACAGAGAGAGAGATCTCCATGCTCATGGGCAGAGGAAAAGCCATGTGAAGACACAGTGAGAAGGCAGCCATCTACTAGCCAGGAAAAGGGCTCTTATCAGAAACAAATCCCCCGGCACCTTGGTCTTGAACTTCCTAGTTTCCAGAACTGTGAAAAATAAGTCTGTTGTTGAAGCCCCCCAGACTATGGTATCTATGATGGCAACCTGAGCTGACTAGGACACTGCCCCACTCCCTCAGACCACACGCATCTGAGTGAATCACTCTCCTGCTCAGAATCCTGGATTGGCTTCCCATTGCCAGAGAGCAAGTCCAAGCCCCTTAGGAGGACCCTCTCTCCCCATTATTTTCCTTTATCTTGGCCTCATCTCCCATTATTGGTCCCCATGGCCAGTCCCCAGGTCAACCCTTCAGGCACACACGTCCACCTGAAGTCACTAAATGCTCTTTCCTCTCCCAGGCTCCACACCTTCGCTTGGGCTGTTTCCTCTATCTGGAACATTCCCCTGCAGGCCCTGCCTGTCTTTATCAGTCATCCTTGAAATCTCAAAGCCCAGCCTTCCCTGCCAAGGCTCACCTCTGCCCACCCTCTATGATGTCAGGGCACCCTGTGACCTACTGACTCTGACCATCTGATATCTCTGCATATGTGCCCCTCACACAGATTGGAAGCCCCCTGAAGGCAGTAACCATGGGGTTCACTGCTTAAGCTCCTGGGTCTAGAACGGTGTGTGGCCCATACATTCACTCTTCGTCCAGAGCGCCGAGCAGCTCCTGACATGCAATGGTTTTCAGTCCATGTGCAGCAAATAAATGATTCTCTAAAGAATTCTGGCCTTCCTTGATCTTTGCCCCAACAGTGTCTCTACAGCCATTGAGTGATTGACCAAAATTTTATTGGATATTAAGAGGGTTAGCAACGACCCTGCTAGTAGTGGACGTCTGTGGGGTTAGCTGTGTAGCATCATTTGGTAACAGGCTCCTGATTTTCCTTCCACTCTCAGTCCACTGGTTTGGATGGACAACACCTCCAGGTTCCAGGAGTAGGTGTGTTGGCTGGTTGAGACACTGCGTCTCCCAGCCATGGTGTCTGATTCAGGAACACCAGCTGGTCCAATGAGATTCAGCCAGGACTTGTGTGGCTGAAGAGGAAAGAGACATTCTCTTATGGTTGCTGAGCTAGTGGGAGGTAAGCCTAGAGCTTCCAGCGGCTGGGGCAGGAAGACAGCTGAGCTAGAGAGGAAGGGAGAGAAAATGAGCCCCAGTGCCCCTGACAGAGTCCTGTATCTACCATGATGGAAGCCATGACTATCCCCTAGGCTTTTTTTCCTCTACAGATGAGCTGAGGAAGCCCCACCCACACGTGTTTAGTCTTAATAAGCCAGCTTGAGAGGGCTTCTGTCACTACAGCCAAAAGAATTTTGACTGATACCCTATGCTTTGACACAGAAATTTCTAGGGATTTGTCCTAAAGAAAAACAGTTTGAACCACAGGCATAGTTTTCTGTACAAAGGTGTTCACGGTTGTGTCCTCGGAGACCTACTCACACCACAGCCCCTCTGGAAATCCTTGCCTCGCAGACTAAAGGAGGGTGCCTTCCTTTCAACCCCTGTTCAAATCTCCTCCTCAGAACTCCACCTGGCAAACTGGCAAATAGTCACCTGCGGCCAGAATGTTCCCACTTCCTTAGCTGGACGCTGCAAAAGGAGGTCCCATTCCCAGGAATTCTTAAATGACATCACTTGGACCTCCCATCACCACCTGCCTTCACAAGCGCCTGGCCCACTTCTAAATGCCCCCAGAAGCATGCCCACCACCCTCTCCCATGTCCGCTGGCACATGGAGACATGGCCGTGATGTTGAGTAGGGCTCCACCGAGGCTCTGAGGATAACAGCAGGGAAGCCCCACAGAACAGCCTACAGTCGCTGCGCGATGTTGCTTCTCTGAGTGTCCAGGCTCAGCACACACGGGTGAGGTCCCTTAGTAAATGCTGTCTCCCTGGCTTCCTCCTCCCTCCACAAGGCAGAGGCCAGCTCAGCTCAGTCCAGACCCAACTGATGCACGACCCAGAGGAAAAAGGGACTCTCCGTCCCTGGGCTCACGACCCATCACCTCAGTCCCCATTTCCCCTCCCAGGTTCAGTCACTTCCCTGGATGGTTGATAGGGGAATACTGAGCCTAGATCACCCACCAGCCAGGCCAAACTGGAAGCTTCCAAGAAAGTGAGTGGCATACAGGGATAAGGGAGTCACAGCTGCAACTGGAAGAGGATGGGAAGGGAGTGGGCCCTGGGGCAGCCTCCCAGCCAAAGGTCAGCCCAGGGAGACCAGTGAGCTGCCTGCATGACCAGAGCAGATCGTGGCGTGGGAGAAAGTCACTGATTATCCAGAGATGATTTCAGGAACACGAGGAGGAAGCCAGGGGCACAAGCCCAACCCATTAGATTGCTTTGGGGAGCTCATCTCTGCAAATTATGCAGACTTCTTAGCCACAAATCTACTAATAATTAATGAACACTCTGCCTGCTGGGGACCCATGCTGGGGCTGAGGAGGGAGGGTAAGGAGGGTTTCACTGAAAGAGGAAAATTGGCAGAGTGGGGGCCCAAGGGCTGGCAAGCCTGGAGAACACCTCCTTGCCCCACATTTGCCACACTCCTGACATCTCTTTGGGGCATAGCCAGGAGATGGAATGGCCCCCTCTGAACTCCTTCAGCCCTGCAAATTCTTCAGGCTCAGCTGTCACCATTTGGAAGCCTAACTCTCCTTTGTGCTGGAGCCCCTCTCCCGAGTAGAGTTCGCTTTCAAGCCTCACTAAAGGTACCACACATCACCTCTTAAACCTGGATTCCCTGAGTCTGGGACATGCTCCCCTGGCACCTCAGGTGATATCCCCTGGTCACTGTTCCTAGTGCCAGCATAGTCTGTAGAAGTGCTCAGTCATGAATGACAGGAAAGCCATTGCTGAAGACCACTGATATCGTGTGAAGTCTGATTAAACAAAATTACAGCCAAGTATATGGAGAAGAACCAAGGAGCATCCATACTCTCTAATTTTCGTTAAACACTGGATTTAGATAGAAAATGTTTAATTCAAAACTAGAGAGGGGAAAAAAATCCAACAATATAGGCTATGAAATATTTTATATTATATAGTTAGTATATATTATTAGTCTATATACTAAAAAGAGACTTCTTATGAAAACAATTTACCAAAGGAAATAAAAGGCATTTTTAGAAAGTGCCCAGCTTGAGATCTAATGTGCAAATAATTAGTGTTTCTAAAATACAGACAACAATAGAACCAAAGCAATTATCAAAGATAAAATAGATGAAATGTGTTCTGTTAAAGAACTGAGTCTACAGTTTGAAAGGAATCACTAAATAGCAGACAAAAAATATTGAAAAAAATTAAGGCCTTGCATCATATTTTTAATGCACAGTGTGCTCTGAAATAGGACTTTGCAACGATGGCCTATGGGCCAAATCAGGCCCACCACCTGCTTTTGTAAATAAAGTTTTATTGCAACACAGTTACACTTGTTTTTTCATATATTTCTACAGCTCTTTCACACTACAATGGCAGAATTGAGTAGTTGCAACAGAGATTAGATAGCCTGCAAAGTCTAAGATACTATATCTAGTCATTTTCAGAAAGTTTGTCAACCTCTGCTCTAGAGTCACAAATACCGAAGATTGTGTGAAAATTTCAAAAACATTTTGAGATTGAAAGGTAGTGTAATGTCTAAAAAGAGCCAAATTTTCAGTTAGATGTGTTTTTCTCCTTCTCAAATTGGCAAACATATTTATTTCCTTCCTTCCTTCCTTCCTTCCTTCCTTCCTTCCTTCCTTCCTTCCTTCCTTCCTTCCTTCCTTTAAAAAACATAAATTCAATTGTATTTTGGTGAAAACTAGTCAAATAGGCCAGAGGAATCTAACAGAAAGCCCAGAAACAGATCCCAACACTTAAAATAGTTCATTGATCCATAAAATATCCTTTTGAATGTGTGGTAAAATAATGAATTAGTTAACATATGATACTGGAGCAACTGATTGACTATTTGGAGGGGGGAAAAGAGCTTCACCTCAACCATGTCAAAATAAATTCTCAATGGATGCGTGAGTTGAAACTGTTAAATTTTAGAAGAACTAGGAGAAAATATTGGTGAATAATTTACCTGATTTTTGGAGTGAAGAAGGTATTCCTAAACACTATTTTTTAGAAGAAAGCACAAAGGGAAAGGATGACAAATCTGAAAACATAAAAATTAAACCATTATGTAGATCAAAATATCATAAACAAAATTAAAAATCAAACTAGGGAATTCGGAAATAATATTTGTAACATATATGACAAAGAAGGTGAATAACTCTTACAAATCGATAAGAAAATCTGAAAACCCCATTAGAAAAATGAGCAAAGAAATTTACAATAGAAAATACAAATAGCCACTGAAGAAATGAAAAACTTTAGCATCACTAGTAATAAAAGAAATTTGAATTAAAGCAAGGCGACATATATTTTTGCCTGTCATCTTAGCCAAGCTTTTAAAAAAATCATAGTACTGAGGGCTGGCAAAGGTTCAGAGAAAAGGAAATTTTTTCTACCCTATGGGGGGAGTCTGAATTGTCACAACCATTCTGTAAGGCAAATTATTTATATGGATCAAAGTCTTTAAAACGTCCATACTCTTTGATGGAGCAATTCCATTTATTGCCATTTCTCCTAAGGAAATAATTAGAGATGTGCATAAAGATTTATTTCCAAGTTGGTTCCTAGCAGCATAGTATACAATAACAAGAGAATAAAACAAAAAATGAAGGCAATTTACTTACGATCCTCTATGCTAGGGGATTTGTTAAATAAATCATATTAGATTCATGTGATGAAATGCTATGAGATCATTAACTATCATGTTTCAAATCATATTTAATTTTAAAGGAAGATGCCCAAGGTATAAAGTCAAGTAGAAATAAAAAGAATACTAGATTGCATCGATTGAATGTGTGATAAATTTCACAAGTAAATCTGCTCCATTATATGACATGTCCCCCTACTTCCACCCACCCTCAACTTTCTGCTGCTTCTGCCAAATGCTGCTTGGCTGTGTTCCCCCAGCATTGCCTTGTTTCTTGGATGTCTCTGCCATTTCCCCCGGATAACACCACCTTTGCTGGACACTGCCCCTCTCATCAGATACCTTTACCTGCCATGGGTTTTCAACATCTCCAGCCGGACCCACCATCAATTGGAACCATCTAGAACAAAAGCCTAGTCCAAACTTTCAAATTCTAGAATCCCAACCAGAAATAGCTCAATGCAAAGAAGGCTTAATTGATTCACAACCAAACCATGGGAAGTAGAGGGGTGTATTTGGATTACAGAAATCACCAGAGCCGGGAGTTTGAGTGCCCTCCAAACCCTCTCCCACTAGTCCTCACTTCTTCTTCTCTTGATATGCTGGCTCTGCTCTCTCCTACTCAGACTGGTCTCTCCCACAGGCTAGGTAACCAATAAATTCTAGGGTCCCATCTCAGGGCTTCACCTCCAGAAACGATTGACTCTTTTCCTATGGTTCCAATGTAAAATTTTAGGAATTTTCCTGAATGGCTGGATGTGGGTCATGCGCTCTCTCAAGTGGCCATCAGGTTGAATCCTGCAATTGGCAGCTCCCACTTGAACCACAAGGTTGGAGGAGGAGATGAAGGAGTTCCCCAGAAGAAGGGAAGGGTGGCAGGCAGGCAGGTCGAACCCCTCTCTGTTAGTGGAGTGCCAAAAGAGCGCTGCTGACGTCCCCAAGGTCTTGTGGGGATTTTAGTAAAATTGCTCTTTTTATTTTTATTTAATCCCCTCCCCCCTCCCTAGGTACACACATCAGAGTCCACAGGGCTGGGCCATGGGAAAATCTGAGTTACAATCCATGATATGCTCAGTCTCACCTCTCCCATGCAGTCCCAAGGCTTTGAAACTAGCCACCATTCATTGAACGGCTTCTGTGTGCCAAGCTCTCTAAACACTTAAGGTCCCTATACCCAGCGTAGTCCAGCTCAGCAGGTGGTGGTACAAACGCAGATGCATCTGTTAGTATGTTTCCAATTATTAAGTGCCCACCAATCTCAATAGTAGGTTTCGGTGACTCCATCTTGAGGCCTCTGTTCCCATCCAGTCTGCGTTATTCAAAAGCCCTAGGGGCTCATGAAATCAAAGGGGGTCAAACTTACTTCCAAACACCAATGAGAGAGAAACAGGATGCTTCTCCCAGTTGAAGACTGGTTCTGCCTGAATCCTGCCAGCACCATCTGGGTATCCAGGGTTCCAGCTCTCTTATTACACACACGCGCACACACGCCAAAAGGTCTTGTTAACTCTCAGTAAGTTTGCCCACCAGCTATATATTTGCATTACTCAGAGGAAGACTCGGGCGCTTCCCCAAATGAAGGAACTCTGCTCCATTTCTGTCTCTGTCTATACAGAGAAATAGCTGCCAACTTCTGCGTATGAAAATATTAGAGTCCGTACCTTGTTACCTGTATGTTATCTTCTTTAATCCTCTCAACAATCAATGAATTGGGCAATGTTACCCCACATCTTATAGATTAGGAAGCAGAGAAATGTGCCCAAGTTCACCCAAGGACGGATGGTGGAGCTAGTGTTCAGACCCAGTTCTGTCTGTCTTGGAGTTCACAGATACTGAGCTGTCCCTGCCTAGCTGCCTCTTCCCACAGGAAAAGTTGTCTTCCAGGGAGCACTTTAGTCCCAGAAGAAATGGTGGGGGCCCTGTGCCACGAGCTCATCAGATATGCCAGAGATGCCAGAGCAGGACACAGCTCAGGCGTAGCTGGGACGCCCTGTGATCACTGCGCATGTGCCCAAAGGTGAAAGACTGGCAGTACCAGAGTAAGAAGCAGCCCCAGCCTCATCTCATCACATCGGATGCTCTAGAGATGCCCGTCTGAGATGAGCTCAAGAAATCTGTGCTCCCAAGAGCATAAAACCAAGGGACAGAGGGAGGGGGACAGAGATGGAGCTCAGTGGAAGACTTGAAGCTCTATGCCTGGCATGGTTAGGCCCCACATCCCAATGTGGTGCTGACAAATGTCTCTGCCCTCCATCTCAGCCCACTCTGGGAGAGGGGGAGGCAGTGGGTACAGGAAGAAATAGAGTGAACCCTACAACCTGGTTCTTCTTTCTCGTCCCCTCAGGAGCACCCTGGACAGAGCTGAGCACATGCAAGTACCCATGAGACCAGCTCATCCCGGACCCTTACCCAGAAGGGCCAGCTGGGCGATCAGGACAGCCCCTCTTCTCCCAGGCCCAGGCAGCCGGCAGTGGGAGGCTAAGCTTGCCTCCTTCCTTCCTTCCAAGCCCACTGCCCCTCCCGCAAAGAGAGGCTTAGAGCTGAAATGAAAGAAGCCCTACCTCCCTCTCACCCTGCAGAGCCCCTAAGCCCCACCTGAACACACTGGGCAGGAATCTTGTCCTTCGGGACAAGAAGGGGCCTCCTATTCAATTAACCTGGCACATGGGTGGCAAGGGGTGAAGGAAAGAGAAAGCGTCATGATTGTCTTCCTGGCTCCAAGACAAAGGAAAGCCTGCAATCCTCCACCAGGAGTCAGAGCCCTTTCTTACCTGTGATAATCGTGAGGGTTTGTTTTCTTTCATTTAAACTTTCCCAAATTTAGTCTAAAGTTTCTTTCTTTTAAATATGTCCTGGCTGCAGATTGAACAGTGATGAGCTGCTGCAGGAAAGTGGAAGGGGAGAGATGATTGCCTGAGCCGATATTGCCACAGCTTAAATGAAAAACTCTGTCCCTGGGAGAAGAGGGAGAGGAAGCGGGTGGGAGGGGGGCAGCTCTGGGACCAGGATGGGGAGCACGAGGGGCAGGAAGCCAGGAACCTGGGTGAGGCCACGTGGCCCTAGTCACCACCCCCACCTCTCTTCTCTGCCGGTCCAGACAGCATAGGACCAGCCACATCAGCAAGAGCCATCTGCTTCCACAGCTGCATGTGCCGCGGCTGCCATCCCCCAGCCCGCCCAGGACACCAGAAGGTCCACTCAGGGCTGTGCCCAGATCGTGCCAGGGACACACAGTCCTTACACAGAAAGGACGTCTTCCAGGTAAAGCCGGGCAGTTGGGGAGGGGAGGAGCTGGTGCTCAGCACCGCAGCCCCTCGGTTCTCAGGGGGAAGGCAGACAGCTCCTCCCGAACAAGCACCAAGGTGTCCCTGGGACCACACTCCACTGCTGCTCTGCCCAGAAGCCTGGAACTTGTGCATAGATACCCTTGGAAGACAGACATAGAATTAGATCATCAGCAGGGTTGAGGCCCCAGGTCACTCCCTGATGGTGGTCACTGCCCCCACCCCACCCCCCGCTCCTGGGCCTCAGTGGCTTCTAAATAAGAGGTACAATGGGCATTCGTTGAGTTCGGATTCTCCGAGACCCATTTTCTAATATCACCCAGATTTGGGGGATGGAGAGTGGGACGAGGGTATCTCTCCCACATTGAGTATTATTTTAGCAGGAAGAACATTCCAGGAGACTGCCTTCTGGTCTGGAAGATGAGCTCCTCTCTCTCCTGACCCCGTCACAGCCAGGGAATGGGCCTGGGACCTCTGCTCACCCTCCCATATGACTCTGGAAGGGATACCACGGCAGAGGGGATGGGTGGCCATAGCTGATACCCCTAACCTCTGCCTGCCTCCAGACCACATTCCCTTCGACCTGACCCACAATCCCTCTAGGTGCCCGCCTGTCCCTGAGGCCAGTTTACAGGTCCCCTCTTAAGTCTGAGAACCTCAAAGACTTCCGGTCAATGCCCTTTGGCTCAAGTTGCCCAGAGTCCATTTCTGCTACTTTTAAAACACAACCAGATTGGCCCCGCTGACCCTGGAAGGGCTGGATGCTCCATCTTCGTATGACAGCCTTTACTTGTAACAGGCAGTGCGTTGATAAGATTAGTTGAGGTCAACAGGCGGAGAGCAAGGCTCTGGTGTCAGGTCTGTTTTGAGACGGGGTAGGCTGCCCCTTCCCCCACAGCCAGCCCAGCTGCTCACCACCACTAATTGCCTCTTACCCCTTTCTCACAGAAGTGGGCAGTGTGTGTCCTTGACTGCTGTTTGTACCTTCCCTTTGCAGTCATTCAAAAGCCTCTTCCAGCTTTGTTGTGTCCTGCAGAGATGTCAATAGTTTCTGCTGTCTCCCTCGGGGCAGAATCTGAAGGTTCCGCTCACCTTTGCATCCTCTCCTGTTCTCATGTCCTGTTTCCCAAGACACTGATGTGCTGGTGTGAGTATCCGCTCTGTGGACAGATGCAGGGGGAGCTCTCAGTTGGGCGTCAGACCACGGCACTGGCCCTTGCTTGCTCAATGACCATGGTGGAACCTCTGCCTCACTGGCCTCCATTTCCCCATCTGTAGAAAGAGGACCAAGCTGCCTCCCAGATCTCGTCCTCGGCGGGGAGTGTGTGGTGCTCTGTACCCATCCTGCAGAGAGGCAAACTGAGGTCCCATGATGGGGATTATTCCCCCTGGACTGTTGAGCACAGACTCCTAGAGATGTCTCTGCCTCCACTCTCCTCATCCCCCGATTTCCACACTGGACTTTTTTACTCCTTTTCTTCGGCTCCCTCAGAAGCTCACATCGCTCCACACGTCTCCACCATGGCCCCATTCATCCAGACGAGGGGTACAGTCCCAAACATTGAACAACCGGTGTGGGTGGGACGAAGCCAACAGAAGGCTGACCCCAGCAGACCCTGAAGTCTCCCTGCCGGAAGTGGCATTGACCCTTTAGTTGCCGGAGCATGGGGAGGTGAGGGGGCATAAAGGAGGGGCTGGGGGAACACTTGGGGCACCAGGCATCTGCTCTTCACTAGCACGAACGTATTTCAATACAGTGCAACTGAGCTATTTGGCTTCTCAACCCTTCCATCATCTGTGTAACCAACGCCCTGCATTAAATTCTTCCGGTCCTAAATATTTGCAGAGATTTCTCTTTTCCTGACTGGATCCTGACTGATATAACATCTGATACCAGAATTCTTCTTAGGGTTTGGCCTGGATTGGGGGTGCCATTTGATGGCTTTAGGATACTGAGTGCTCCAATTAGTAAGCAGATGGGATTTCTTTCATTTATGGTTTCTACGATGTTTTTTTTAAATAAAGTTGTACCATTTTCCACTGGGAGAAAAAAAAAAGAATCGCTCCTAGGGAAGCAAATGTCTTTGTATAAGAAAATACCTTGATACGGCACTTGGGGGGGAGGTAACACCCTGAGGGTGTGATTTGACAGGAGACAAGGAAGCAAAAGAGATAGTTAAACTACTCTGCATGGGAAATAAGCAGGAATTCAGAGGTAGGGAAGAAAGGCAGAGAGCAAAGGGGAAGCTAATAAAACAATGTAGCAGGAGGCTGATGCTCAGGTGGTGGAAATGGCTGAGGGGCTTTTAGGAATGGAAATATCAAAGATGGGCTTTGACACGGCTGGCATTCTTGCAATCTATAAATCCCTTCTTCTCACCATCCTTTGGAAACGTCTGCTACCCACAGGGACTTTGTGTGCCCAGCCAGGCTTTGTTTTTGGGGTGAGGCTGAGTGTTTTTTTTAATGGAACATAAAGAAGGATTGAGGTCGTTGTCTGGACTGACTCAGGGCAGAACTGACAGCAGCAGCAGGGGGGTGAGAAGATGCACAGACCTGCATTAATTCAATGCGAGCAGGAGCTCAGAGCCAGAAATGATGATGAGAATAAAGGGCTAATCTCTCGTAGTGCTTACAATGTGTCAGGCTCTGCTCTGAACTAACTCACGTCATTCTCACAGCACTACAGAGTATGTAGTATTGTTACCCGGCTCCTAAGGTCATGGAAACGGAGGCACAAAAGCCGATGAGTAATGTGGGTCCCTCTAGCAGGGGGTAGAGCTGGGATTTGAATCTAGCATTTGCCTAGAGCCTGTGCTCCTAACAACTACTTGCGAGAAGCCCTCCAGGAATCTTGGGAGCTTCTCCGTGTACAGTCAGTTGAACGGGGCTTTGAATTGATCTGACCTGGGTCTTAAGGAGCAGGGAGCCTCGCCTGCATCCAGGTTTAGCTATTTTTCCCATCAGTGTCTTTGACTAGCGCTGAGCTCCCCCCAGGGCAGGGACTGACTGCATTTTATTCCTCTGAGTCTTCAGATCTACCCAAGGCGCCTGGCACAGAGCAGGAAGCAGCTCAAGTTCACGTGTATTGCGTGAACCAGTGGGAGGGAGCACGGAAAAGAGGGAGAGACCCAGGGGAAAGCCAGGAATGTTCGTCTGGGCCAGGCTGGGGCTGAATCCAGGGCCAAGGGAGACGTTTGTCCCCTCTGTCGCCTCTCCGCCCCTCCCCAGGGCTAATTTCAGTGCTGCCACCTCCCATGTGGCGGTGAAGCTGTGGATTTTTCCTAATTGAGAAGGAAAGCATCTTGTCTAGTCAAGGCAGCAACATGAAGGCAGGACTGTGGAGGCGAGCAGAACGAGCTGGCAGCAAACACTCAGTGCCGTTTGGAACCGCTTTTCGTGCTGCTGCAGCGTGTTTAACTCTCCTCGTGTTCTAAAATGTAAGAGCCACGACAGACACCCACTTTGAAGGCCCAAAGAAAGAGTGCTGTCATCTCAACTGGGACAGCTCTTTGGGGAGGTGCAGAGGGGACAAAGGGACTCTACAGCAAAGGAGTAGTCACTCTCTTCAGTATTGTCTCTTCAGGGTCTATTCCAGCATTCTTTATTTCATTTTCATGTGATAAAAACTGAGATGTACAACTTGTCTCAGCAAACACAGGCAGCAGTCAGCTGGAAAGAGCTTTGTTCTCCCAAGTGGGCGGGTGATGGACAGAAAACAGGCTCTTGGGAAACATCTGTGGGGACCATGTGGATAGGGGTCCCTCCTTGATCACCCCTTCTCCAGCACACACACACATGCGTGCAACACACACACATACACACGTGCATGTACACACAATACACACATGTATGCACATACATGCATGCACACATGTGTACATATCTCTTCTCCCCAAAGCCAGGGCCCAATTCACAAGAATCAGAACTCCAGCTCTGTCCCAAGTTCAAGGCCTGTCCCAGCGACATTTGCAGATACCTCCCCTCCTCTCTCAGATGAGCACTGCTGGCTTTGCTGGGGTCAGAGGACTAGAAGCTGGGAGATGAGTAAGGGGCTGTCAATAATCGAGGCAAGAGACACTGCTGGCCTGAACTAGAGAAGTGGTATCCGCAAACAGAAAGGAAGGGGTGGATTCGAGAGCTATTTGGCAGGTAGACCTAGCAGGACCCAGGGATTGAACGGAAGCCTAAGAGTAAGAAAGATAAAGGATCAAAGAGGGGCAGTCACAAGTTCCTGGCTTGGGTGCTGGGTTGGTAGAGGTAAAGCTGGGGAGAAAGGTGATAAACTCCACATTGGACATGGCGAGCTTGAAGGACATCTGACTAGAGATGGCCAATGGGCAATTGGATAGACAGCTCTGATGCACAGGAGAGAGGCCCAGGCTGGAGACAGAGGTTCAGCCTTGGCACTTGGATGGCAATTGTAGCCACCTAGTGGATGGGCTCACCTAGGGAGAGTGTAAGGAGTGGAAAGAGAAGAAGGCCAAGTGCAGACCCCTGGGGACCATCAACACTGAAGAGCCTTCTGAGAAAAATGAGATTGAAGAGCTGGGACCAGCTGGTGGGCAGAAAACCAGGAGAGAGCGGTACCTTCAAAGCCAAAGGTGTGTCCAAAGACAGTGGGTGTCATCATCAGTCCCAAAGGCTGCAGGATGTCCAGCAAGACAAGGGCTAAGGCTGTCCATCACACCTGGCTTCAAGGATGCCCCTGGTAACCTTGGAAATGTCCTCATGGGAGCAGAAGACCAACTGCCCAGGTGTGAGAGAGGAAGTGAGGACAGGAAGCTTTGCTTCAAGGTGAAGGACAGATAGGGTCAGAGCCACAAGGAGCCACCAGGTCTTGGGATGGGTGCTGTTGTTTGTCTCTTTGTTGCCTTATTCTTACAAAGGAAGAGCCTTCATTAGGTTTACTGCCTAAAGGGGGAAAAGGCGGTACAGAGATAGAAGTCGCGATTTCCAAGAGAAGAGCTACTCATGAGGAAAGGTCCAGGACAGAAGGTAGAAGGGATGGAGTCAAGGATGTGGGTGGAGGTTGATGGAACAGCAAGAGGAGCAGCTCCTCATCTGAGGTGGGAGGATGGTGTGAGGCTGGGGAAGGCCACAGACGAGTGTGACAGAACAGAAAGCGGAGGGAGCCTCAGGCCACGCAGGCTTCTAGGAAGGGGAAGGCGGAGGCGGGGGCCTCAGCCTTGAGTCTGGGACAGGAAAGGTGCATGGGCAGCCGTGCAGGTTTGGAGCAACCCTGAGAACAGGAAAGACTGTTGTACAGGGAAGGAAGGGCAGCTCAGTGCCCCATGGTGGCTCTGTGTTCGTTCCAGCTGTTCACTGCTCTGTTGTGTGGTTTCTTCCTGCAGCCCTAAGGGTAGAAGCTTCTTAAACTTTCCCAAGCCTGTCTTGGGCCAGGAAGCTGATGGGAGCATGGAAAAGGAGAACGTCTAGCAGAAGGAGAATGCCATGGGCTACCCTGGGAAGGGGTAAGTTTCCCATCAGTCAAGAATCTCAGCTGGGGTCTGTCGTGGAGATCCCCACACTGGGTGGAAAGCCCTCAATAGCCTATGCTGCTCTGGGTGTTAACGTCTAGTTCTCCCTCTGCTGCCCCAGCTTGGGAAGGATAATGCTGAGTCTGGCCAGGCCGGTGCCCCGAAGCCATACTCCTCAGGCTTCCATGGGCCCACGTGGCTCTTGGGAGCTCTTATGTCCCCACTTCCTGGTATTCTGAGAGCCCTTGCCCATTCAGGTTCTGTTAAACTCAATCGATTTTCCTCCCTAATCTTTAGAACGTCCTCAGAAGGCTCTGGCCATTTGTTTTCTATAATTTTCAGGCAGAGAAACTAAATGTCGGAGAAGTTAGGGTTTTTACCCAAGATCACAAAGCCAGTGAGGGAGAAAACTACATCCCGTAGCTCTGGGTTTTGTCCTATCTATTCAGCTCCGCACAGCGGGGTCCAAGGCCCCTGCCTTGAAGACCTCCTGCCCCACCCCGAGAGGATGCAGCAGTACTCCAATCACGTCACAGAGCAGTGAAGCTGTCCCCAGCCCAAGTCTTCTCCATACAATCACTAAAACTAGCTGCCACCTGGAGCCTCCAAGGATGGTCCCCAGATACCGAAGTGCCCTCAAGTCTCAGCTCTCTCCTCCCTCTGCCCCAAGAGTTGATCCAGAGAACCCACAACCCAGCTTAGTGTCCTGGTCCTTCCAGCCAGGGAAACTGCTCATGAATCTTCATGGAATCCTTGTAAGGGAGAGAGCCTTGCCTTATAGATGAAGAAACAAGCTCAGAGAGGTGAAGTGATTTTTTCCAGGTCACACAGCCAGAAGTATCCAGGTTGAATCAAGAATCCAAGTTTCCTGACCCCCAAACTAGTGTTGCTTCCCTTCCACGCCTCTCCCTCACTGGTCCCTGGAAAGCCAGACTTGATCCACTGTCTAGTTAGGTGGCAGATGTCCAGTTGTGGGGACTGAGTCTCCTGGACTATACAGGTACTAATTGGCAGACACAAGTTGTCTCCCTGCCTCCCTCATGAGGTCTCTTTGGCAGCACCTCAAAAAAGGTCTGACTTTACATCAAACTTAAAAGTTTTTTCACAGCAAAGAAACCATCAATAAAACAAAAAGGCATTCTACTGAACAGGAGAAGATATTTGTCAATAATACATCTGATAAGGGGTTAATATCCAAAATTTATCTGAAAAACTCATTCAACTCAACACCATAAAAACAAACTACCCAATTAGAAATGGGCAGAGGACATGAAGAGACCATTCTCTAAAGAGGACATCAGGTGGCCAACAGACATGAAAAAAATGCTCAACCTCACTAATCATTAGAGAAATGCAAATAAAAACCACAATAAGATACCACCTCACTTCAGTCAGAATGGCTATCATCAATAAATCAATAAACAAGTGCTGGTGAGGATGTGGAGAAAAGGGAACCCTCGTGCATTGTTGGTGGGATTGCAGATTGTTGCAGCCACTATGGAAATCAGTATGGAGGTATCTCAAAAAACTAGAAATGGAACTACCTTATGACCCAGCAATTCCACTCCTGGGTATCTATCCAGATAAATCCAAAATGCTAATTTGAAAAACTATATGCACCCCTATGTTTATTGCAGCACTCTTCACAATAGCCAAGATATGGAAACAACTGAAATGCCCATCGGTAGATGCCTAGATTAAGAAACTGTGGTACATTTATACAATGGAGTATTATGCAGCCATAAAGAAGAAAGAAATCTTACCATTTGCAACAACGTGGATGGACCTAGAGAACATTATGCTAAGTGAAGTAAGTCAGACAGAGAAAGACAAATACCATATGATCTCACTTACATGTGGAATGTAAAGAACAGAATAAATGAACAAACTAATCAGAAACAGTCTCAGAGATATAGAGAAAAAATTGAGGTTGCTAGATGGGAGGGAGTGGGGATGAGGGAGAAGGTGAGGGGATTAGAAAGCACAGTCAGTAACCACAAGATGGCCATGGGGATGTGAAAGTCAGTTTGGGGAATATAATCAATAATGTTGTAAAGATTTTATAGGGTATCTGATGGACACTTGTCCCATTAGGGAGACCACCTCAGGGAAGATGTAGATGCCAGATCACTGCACTGTACACCTGAAGCTGAAGCTGAACAATAATGAATGTCAACTATAATTATATATATATATATATATATATATATATATATATATATATATATATATATATTTATTCACAGGATGTAGAGTACAGCACAGGGAATAGAGACAGTGGAACTGTAACAGCTTTATACAATGTCAGAGGGGTAGTAGATTGGGGAGGGGAGTTATCACTTTGTGAGGGGTGTAAATGTCTAAGTATTACATTGTTTTGTACACCAGAAACTAATTTAGAAAAGGAAGAAGGAAAAAGTTCTGACCAAGGGCCGAGGAAGCTTAGGGTTGACCAGCACGGAGCTAGGAAAACATGGTCACTTGCTGAAGGTCTCTGAGGGCTGTCCAGAGACCTCTGGAGTGGCCACATCCTGGATGGTCACAGGAGCCAGAGTTGGGACCACGGGGGAAACAAATGGGGGCAGTGCGGGAAATTTTAGTTTAGTCTAAGGATAACTTCCCTGTAGCAAGCATTGTTGCCCCAGGATGGAAAATCTTGCTTTAGAATGGAGTGAGCTTCCTGTGGGGGCAGGAGGGGCTCCCCCTCATTGGGATGCCAGAAAGAAATTCCTGTAACAGTGAAGGTCAAACTAAATGATCCCAAATGCCCTTTCTGACTCTCAGATCCTATGGTTCCATAAAATTCAGCATGTAGATCCCAATCTCTGTCTTTCTCTCCCGCCTTCCCCCACTAGTCTCACACTCGCATCTGTATCCTTTTTTATGAATATTTAAATGTTATCTGATTGCATTATGTGTCATGAGTTGGGGAAAAAATGGGTCCTGAAAGGCGCCCCTCTGCCTGCCCCTCCTCCACTTGTCTCTCCCCTTCTTCACTGCCTTGGAGAAGCCAGAAAAATAAACCCACCCGGAAGTCACAACTGGGAGCTTCTTTCTCCTCCACATCCACCCCACCTAAGCTCTCCTGGCAGCTCTATGCTGATCAGGACCCAAAGCCACCTGGTCCTGAGCTGCCGGGGGTCGGGGGTTCACTAGTCACGGGCACTGGGGCCTCGAGATACTCAGGTGTTTGGTTTTTCACACAGAAGGTCCCTCTTCGGGGTCATGAATCCCCTTTCTATGACCCCACCCACAGAGACATGCACCAAACAAGGTCTTCGTCACCATCTGTCTGTGCCAGCCCTTCCTCTCTGCTGTCGTCTCTCAGGCTGCTATAACGAAGTGCCACAGATCGGATGGCTTATGAACAACAGACATTTATTTCTCACAGTTCTGGGGGCTGGAAGTCTGAGATCCGGGTACCTGCCTGGTGGGGTTCTAGTGCAGGCCCCATTCTGGGTTGCACATTCTCAACGTGTCCTCACAGGAGAGAGGAAGTGGGGGAGCTCTCTGAGGCCTTTTTTGTAAGGGCACTAACCCCCTTCATGAGGGCTCCACCCTCATGACCTACTCATCTCCCGAAGGCCCCACCACGTGGAGGGTTAGCAATTCAACATCCGACTTTGGGGGAACACGACATCCAGTCTATGACATTCTTTTTGTGGTGGTCTCAAGCTACAAGCAGACAGTCGCACCCTGTTCCCAGGTCTCACCTCAGCTTTAGCGAAGCCATTCACTAAGCAGATGAAAAAACAGGAACGAAAACAAACAGACACAAAAACAAAACCAACAAAAACTAGGCGTGCTGAATCAGGAGGAAAGAAGCAGGACGTGCGTGGAGCTGTAGAGGAGGGACCTGTGACCTCACGTAGAGGCAGGAAGGGATCCAGGGAGTACACGCCCCAGCCTCTCTCCTCCTACCCTCTGCTCTCCTATCTGCACCTCCCACTGGCCAAACTTAACCAGAAGCCAGAAGGAAGGAGCCTCTTGGGGTCAGAGATGTTCTCGGGGATGGGGCTTGCCACCCAGAGCAAGATGGAGAATGGAAGGGATGGACGGGTGTGGAGGGGCAGGGCCGGCAGGGCCAGCCTCCCACTGTCCCCTGGCTCTCTCTCCCTAGTGCGTTTCTTCTCTCTCCTCTCCTCTCAGGAGTAAAACTCCTTCCTCTTACTTCTCATGCAGAACAGTTTAGCCAATTTGTTGTTCTTACTGCCCTGGCTCCTGCCAACTCCCTGCCCTCAGGATCTCACCTTCTTGCCAGACAGCTTATCAAAGTATTTCTCTAAACAAAGACCCTAAGAGGAATTGTGCTGTCAAGCGTTAAGTAATCTTTTTTGTTTGTTTGTTTGTTTCACCTTAACTATTAAAAAAAAAAAAAGGAGGGAGGAAGGAAGCGTACCCTGAGGGAGAAGTTACTATTCTGTCCCAGAAACCTCTCTGACTAAGTCTAGAAAGAGAGACAGGCTTTTTGACTCCTGCCAGTCCCCTATGGTCCTGGGATGGTGACAGAAGCCCTGCTCCCTCATACATGCTCCCCAGAAAAAAATGGGGTGCTCCTTTTGGCCCCTAATCCCCAAGATCTCCACCTATCATTGGAGGGCTATCATTCTTGCCCACCCAGAGCCAGCTGGCCATGACCCCAAAGAGTCTCCACCTGCCCTTGGGAGTCTCTTCCCCAATTGAAAGGGCAGCTCTGCCCTGGCGAATGGAGGCTCCCTGCGCCTCCCACCCTCCTGCCTCCTTCTCCAGATCCAGTGATCCAGTGACAGGGACCCAGGGCAGTAAATGGGGCTGTTAACAAAGGCTCCCCACTGAAGTCTGAGGTTCTCCTCCAGGGGCCACTTTGCTACCGTGTTTCCCCGAAAATAAGACCTAGCTGGACCATCAGCTCTAAAGCGTCTTTTAGAGCAAAAATTAATGTAAGACCCGGTCTTATTTTACTATAATATAAGACCCAGTCTTATATATAATATTGCACATATTATATATAAGACCGGGTCTCCAAAAGATGCATTAAAGCTGATGGTCCGTCTAGGTCTTATTTTCGGGGAAACATGGTAGCTAAATACCACACTCTCAATATTTGGTAATGACCTTTTCAGTCTCCACTTTCCTGCCTCAGTATTTAGAGAGCAACCTGGTCTCTGGGGAGCTAAGGGAACTGAATACTTTTTCATGGCACTTCAGAAGCCTGGCCCCAAAAAGAGAAAAAAGGCTCACCTCTCCCCTCTGGTGGCTGACGCAACCACCAGAGCCATCATTGTCCCTGGCCTGCAGCAGGACTTGGCAGCTGCCCAGCAATGCCGCAGCCTGACAGCTGTCACTCAGACTTCCCACACTGGGGTGCGTGGGTGTGTACCCACACCAGCACGTGAGAATGTCCGTGAGTGAGTGTCCTTGCACGTGTGTGCATATGCCAGCAGGAAGCCTGGCTCTGGGCACGGGCCAGTGAGATTATGAGAATGGACATAGGACTATGGGTATGTACTGGCGTGTGGCACGCCCATCCGTGTGTCAGTGTGCACGCAGAACACGGACATGCTCACAGGTACACCTGTGGGGGACTTGGGGGGATGACTATGTGTTTGTGCACAGGGGCACAGGTCTGCTGGTGGGCACATACGTGTGCCAGGGTCCGACTTCACTGAGCCAATTCCCGCAGCAGGGGAGCTGGCCACAGAAGGTGGTGCCTGTGGGCTCTTTGGGGGGGCCAGGCAGGGGTTACCCGGGATGGGGAGAACCCTGCTCCACCCCCAAGCACCTCTGGCCTGTCATCTGAGCCTCTGCCTGCCCCAAGCCCCCAGACTCACTCCTGCCACCAGCCCTCTATGGCTAGATTTTCCCTTCATCCCACTGTTTGGCTACGAGAAGCTTCCAGAGTGGGCGAGCATGGCACTGCCTGGGGCCTGGTGGTCTCTGAGCTGCCCCCACTTCTGCCAGCCGGGGATGCCCAGTCAGCCTCCCTGGACCCAGCAGGGTGATTCCAGGCCTGGAATCAAGTCCCAGCCCAGTGCCTGGCACAGAATGGACACTCGATCACTGTGTGGGATTCATGAATATGGACAACAAGAGCACCTTCCTGGCAGAGAGGACAGGCTTCTTTAAGGAGCAGTGGTGTCCACAGCAGGTTGCATTTGGGGAACCGTAGCCAGTAAATACATTAGGCAGTAGGAGACCTATGTGTGCTAGTTGCTCAGAAAAAGGTCAAGACTATAAATTTAGACTTGGGATCGTATCGCAGGTGCTGTGGTGCTGCCCACATCCCTACCGCGTGAGGACTTCATTTCCCCACCTGCAGGGACCTTGGCTGCTGTCTGCTCTGGCTGGGCCATTCTTCAGGAATTGCCTTTGGCAGCATGAAGCTGCATCACCCAAGACAACGCTGAGGGGCCGGCTCACACCCAGCGATGGCCACACACAGGGCTGGGCTCCCTTGCCTAATTCAGGATGACTCTGAAGGGCCATCCCGGCCCAGAGCCCCTGTGGGATCAGCGGAGGCCTTGCTTGCCCTCCTGTGGATGGGGGGGTTCTTCCCCCTCAGGTGTTGCTTTCACAAGAGCTCCTCAGGAAGTTTTCTGCCAGCAAGCCTCCATCTTAGAGTCTGTGTCTGAGGACCTTGACCCGAGACAGACATTGTCAGTGGATGGTGTTAGATAAATGCAGGGAATGGGAAGAGAGCCTGAGGACAGTGTGTCCAAGGAGATGAGAAAGGAAGAGAAGGGGAGAAGAGGAGTGAGGACAGAGGGGAGGGGACAAAAGATGAACTCCTGAGGGACAAGGATTGGTGACTCTCAGACCAAAGAAGGACTGGTCTCAGTGATGGAGAGGAAACCTAAAGATCATATTGTCAGAAAGTCGAAAGAATAGAATATTTCAAGGAAAAGGGGGCCGATAGCATCAAACTCCATAGAGAGGTCCAACAGAATAAAAACTAAAAAGTAGTCATTGGATTAACAGCATGAAGAGGCTGATGACCTTTTCCAAGCAGTCCCAGAGGGGGATGGGAGTGGAAGAAGATGCCACTGAGGCAGGCAGTGAAAGAAAGGGGAGGGAATGGGAGAAGGGGCTTAGATCATTCTTTGAAGGAGAGAAAGCAAGAATAAAGATGATGCAGCAGCGAGAAGCGATATCATCATCATCACCATCATCACCATCATTACTTTTAAGATCAGAAAGATGACCACAAACCTTGAGAATTTTCCAGCCAGAAGCTTATATCCACTCATAGCACCTAGAGAAGTCTCAATATCTGACCATATGGGTTTTTCTTTTGCCAAAATCAAAATTAACCCCAACCACTAAAACAAGAGGGATCATTACGTTGAACAGAAAGGACAGTTGTTACTACAGGAATACCCTTCACACGGATAAACATAGGGTACCAGCTGGTGACAGCCTTGGCAGACTTTTGGGGTGTCCCTGAGAACCCCCTCTATTTGAGCATTATCGCAGGCGTTGTTTATCTGTTCTTTGGCCTTGGAGGGCAACCCGGAAAAGCTCAATGGCTACTAGTCTTATAGTGAGGTGATATATGGAATTGCAATCCCTCAGCAAGGAACTCCCAAATTGTCCTTGCCTGGCCCAGTTTTGTTTTTTCTGTAGAACTGGAAGGTGGCCACTTGCTCACTAGCCCATCCAATGTGTGGTACAATCGCTCCTCCAATGCAGTAGGCAAGGAGGGAGGGTGGAAACCAGCTTCAGGCAGCAGGGAAAGTCTGGGATTGGCTGTTACTGCGATACTAACTGGAAGGCTGGGTAGGGAAATAAAGTAACAGCCCCTCCTCTGGTGTCAGGCATGTTGGGTGTAAACCCAGACCTCACCACTCTCCAGTTACAGGAACAAAGACTTGACTTCCATACCTGTGGTTTAGTACTATCATAAGAGAACTGTAATAGAATGTGGGTCAGGACTGGTACGGTGGATCTACACATTCATCGGAAAATCTAGTACCTAGCTTTCTGTTCTGACACGCATGGCTTCCATTCTCAAGGTCTCTTCATGGTCCAGTATGGCTGCAAGCTCCTCAGCCATTGCATCTGCATTCCAGGCATCAGGAATGAGGATGAGAGAGGGGGAAAAAGAACTTGCCCTTCCATTTTAAGGATGCTTTTAAAAATGGTCCTTCTAGCCACACCTAACTATAAAGAAGGCTAAGAAATGTCCTTTTTTATCTGGACATGTTGCCAGTCCAAATAAAATAGGGTTCTGATAGTAATGAGGAAGAGGATAATGGATGGTAAGGTAATCAACTAGCAGTCCCTCCCACAGCCTGTGACTTCAAGACAATTTGCTTGAGCCCTCTGGGCCTCAGTTTTCTTACCTGTAAAATGGTAATAATGGATGCTTATTATCGTTATTGTTGACTGGTATCGCCAATCAGGGTCAAAACCTTGAATGTCTACAGAGATCAAGAAAGTGATTTAAATAAGAGACAATTGAGAGTGGTAGGGACTGGGGCAAAATGGAGTGGCAAGCTCTGTCTAGAAAGGAACTTCCCCTATTTGACCCCAGACTCCTGTGACAATGAAAATGCTGGCTTCACATTTCTAGATCTTCCAATTTTTTAAAAGAAACTGGAAATCAGGATTATGTATTCAGTCTCCCTAATTTTAAACTTTGCAAGAATTCACAATTTGTTTTGACCCTGGAAGGGTCAAAATACACACATGCACACACATACCCTGGGTACCCAAAAAATGTACACACATTTTAAGAGATGTTATCTATGCTCTAGCAGTAGTTTGCTGTAATCAGAAGTGTCTAGACGCTGATGGGAACCACTTTGAGCACCTCTTGTAATTGCAGAAGTCAAACGTGACTTGTATACATCTTCTGTTATTGGTATATATTAAGTATTACAATTACTACAGTTTTCTCCTTTCTTAAAATGGGTATACATTTTTTTTGGTACCTTCTGTATCTGTTGGCTAAACATGGCCCTGGGGAATTGGTTTCCCTGGCCTAAGGACAATACCATCCCTGATTTTCACCTTTTCTCAAGACATCTTGATGTCTTTTTGTATGCTATATACACTTTCCCTGGTGACAAAGGCCTGTTTGGGCAAAGGGCAGTGTGGACGTGCCATCCAAAAGTCTATAATGACAAAATCTGGGTTTTGGGGGTCTGACCACTACATTCTACCCCTTGTTTATCACAAATATGGAACACTGGGCACAACCAAACAAACATCATAAGGAACAGCACAGTTCTGCATGCATTTTAATCCTTTAAGCAAACAAATGGAACAAATCCACAAAAATTTGGATTGGAGACCTGGTTGCTGGCCACGATTTAAGTGTCAGCCTCTAGCCATGTGACTTGATCACTGTCCCTCTGTAAACCATATTGAAAACTGATGGTGTGCATTCCAACTTCCTCTGGCACACTTCCTATTAATTTCCATTTTTTAATAGCTTTATGGACTGAAGCTCTTTTATGGACTTGCGTTGTGCCACTGCTCATAATTACTGATTTTTATGCACCGACTGTCTCTGTTTGGTCATCCGAATGGAGGGGTAGAGGAGATTCTTTGGGCCGGCCTCTGTGTACATTCTAACTGTCCTGTAGTTATCTTTGAAAACACCATTGCCTCCCAACACCAAGCCATCACCATCCCAAGATGCAGCACAGCTTACTCTTCAGGGAATCCCTGCTTCCTTTCAGTGCAAAGTGATTTGAAGGACTAACCGATGGTCACTGGAGCTGCACGCTTACACAAGATCAGACAATTAAGTTTGAGAACTTGTCGCAACCATGTTGCTAACTTTTTTGATATCAGAGGGATTATTCATTATGAATTTGTACCAACTGGACAATTAACCAAGTTTACTATTTGGAAGTGCTGAAAAGGCTGCATGAAAAAGTTAGATGACCTGAACTTTTCGCCAACAATTCATGGCTCTTGCATCACGAAAATGCACCAGCTCACACGGCACTGTCTGTGAGGGAGTTTGTAGCCAGTAAACAAATAACTGTATTGGAACACCCTCCCTACTCACCTGATTTGGCCCCCAGTGACTTCTTTCTTTACACAAAGATAAAGGAAATATTGAAAGGAAGACATTTTGATGACATTCAGGACATCAAGGGTAATATGACAACAGCTCTGATGGCCATTCCAGAAAGAGTCCCAAAATTGCTTTGAAGGGTGGACTAGGTGCTGGCTTCGGTGCATAGCTTCCCAAGGGGAGTACTTCGAAGGTGACCGTAGTGATATTCAGCAATGAGGCATGTAGCACTTTCTCTAGGATGAGTTTGCGAACTTAATTGTCTGACTTCGTGTAAGATACCTGGGGCAGGTGCACCAACCCAAAGGCAACCTGGGTTATTTCAGTGATTGAGCAAAATGGTAAAGTCATACATTCATGTTGCTCTTTTCAATTCAACTTCAGGCCTTCTAAATTCTTTCTGATCACGCTCTAATACACCTTTCTCAATTCCAGTCTACCTTTCCTTTCTGAGCATCTAGCCTTTCTCCTCTCTTTTATATGTGAAATATTCATCTCAGATTCAACATATCACACTAAATGCTGTCACACCAAACCATGTGTTGAATTACAATGCTGCCCAAAGCTCGAGAAACATCAGCACGTAAATGCCAACCTGTTAAAATCCCTTTGGACCAATGGGCTCACGCCTCTAAGGCTCCTGCATTTAACTTCCCTACTTTACTCAATTTACGAAGAGCAGTTTTTGATGGTTTGTAATGATGCCAATTTTATTCAAGCCTCTCTCTTCCTCGGAGAAGATTGGACCTTCTCCACATATCTTATAAGGAAATGCTTATAACGTATGAGTTTGTGTATAATGACACTACTATGAAACTTTATACATTTACAATCATCTTAAACACAATGCATTTGACATGGTCAGAATGGCACCAGGATAAACAGCATTGGATATTCAGGGCAGGCTGTGTGTGTTGGCAGCTGGAGAACTGTGGCAAGTTTGGATTTTGCTAGCGGCATCTGCTCTAACAAAACCAGAGTAATCGTTTGAAAACATAAATCAGATCATGCCTCTCCCCTCCTTTAAACCCAATCGCTTCCCACTCCACTTCGGATGAAAGCCAAGTTCTTCATGCTGACTTACAGGCCTGTGAAGAAGCCGCTGGTGGCCTCCTCCCCAGCTCCCTCCTGTGCCTCTCCATCCCCACCGCTTGCTCCACTCCAGCCAGAGTGGCTTGTCTCTGTTCCTTGCGCCCTCCACGCTCACTTCGCCTTGGGCGCTTGGATCAGCTGTTCCCTCTGCCTATGGCTCTGCCTGTAGTCTGCACCTGGCCAGCACTGTCTTGTCCTTCAGTGTCACTTCCTAAGAGACACCTTCGTGATCGCCTACACTGACATACCCCTTGGTCACTCTCTCACCACTCTGACGTTTTATCTGGTTCTTTATTGAGTGTATTGGCATCTGCTTCCACTAGACTCAAAGCTCCATAAAGGCAGACCCCTGGGGGTCTTAGTCACTGCTCTGTCCCCAGCACCAGGCACAGTGCCAGCAAATGGTGACTGTTCCATAAATGTTATTGGATGGATGTATCATTGAGAGAAAGTAGGATGGGTTGTGCCCTGCTGGAGTGCCCTGTGCAGGGCGGGGGCACTGTCAGGAGGAGGGGGACGCAGTGGGGCATCAAGCTCCCACCCTCCAAGTCCTTTCCTCCAGGCTCACCACACCCATGTCCAGCCCCGCCCACCCATCAAGTAGCCCCAAAGGCAAAGAGCTGCACGTCCTGCTGTCCACTTCACACCCCTGCCAGCCAGACTTGCCTCCTCTGACAGCAGGTAGTGGAGTAGAGCCTCAAGAAGCCAGTCCACCCATCACTCAGAGGGAAGAGCCACAAATTCTGAGGTCTCTGTCTGCACCTGTCACGCTCAAGGGTAAACGTGCCATGGCCATGGAGCAGAGCCACTCCTCCCTGCTGATAGCTGTGCTGGCTCAGGACTTAGTGACAAATCTGTTGTCTGCTCAGCAGCATCCACTGACCGAGGTTGGGGCCAGGGCCGGGTGGCTGTGGAGTTGGGAAATTTATAGTCAAGCTCTCCTTGGATAAACTTTACTGAGGACCAGACAGGAAAGTCCCACCGTGAGCGCCAGCCGAGGGAAGGGGCTGCCCCAGCAGGGGGCGTCATCACCACGTCCCAGGGGTCCCAACTCCTCTCCCCCAGACAGACTGGCATCTCTCCTGGGCAGGGTCCGGAGCGTGGCCCAGACCCCCGACCCCCTCCCCTGTGTACACCTAGACCCCAGGGGCTCCTCATGGCACACTCCCCTGTTGACCTGAACGAAGGGGCAGACTACTTCCATTTCATTTGACCTTGAGTGGTGGTCAAGAGCATCCACTTTGGAGTGAGACAGACCTGCACATGAATTCCTGATCCTTTCTACACTCACACATGACCCTGAACAAGCTGCACCTCCAACGCCTCACTTGTAAAACGGGGTAACACCAGGGTCTTTGTGAGATCACACAGAACGCGTGTGAAGTGCTGACCCGCATGGTGGGAAGTAAGCCCTCAAAAACGGCATTGGTTGCTGTCATTGCTGAGATATTGTTGGTATCATCATTGTTTGTGTCACAAACCCAAAATGATGCTGGCCCGGGGTGGGGGGGGGGCACAAAGGACGCTAAGAGACAGGACTCCTCTTCCCCAAGCACACGCTCCTGTAGCCAGATAGCCTTTGGTCTGAAGGAAGGTATGGGGGACAGCTGGAGTCCTAGAGGACTCGCCCAGAAGCCCCAAAGAGCAGTCTCATGTCAGCATCTGAAGGTCTCAGGAACACACAAGACTTCTCAAGGGGTACGTATGTCATTCAGACAACAGCAGACAAAAAGGATAACTTCAGACCCCTCCCTGCCTACACTGCTCTCCTTCAGGGCTCATCCCCCTGCTCTGGAGGTTCCTCCCATAGGCCGTCCACTTCCCCCACCAGCCTCCCCGCCTGTCACTCCCTGCCTGGTCACCCCTGATGTAAACACACACAGACACACACACCCACGCCCTCCTACCAAGCTGGGTCATGCCATTTGCTCAGACCAATCTATCTTCTTCCATTCCTTCTGCCACTCATCGAACCTTACCCCTTTCATGCCCCCGCCCCTCAAAGCCCTGCCTGAGGTACTTTCTAAGTGGCAGCAGTCAAGTCACACAACATGATGCCCACCCTCCCCAGGTAACATAAACATTTTCACATGGCTCTTCTAGAGTCAAAGCTTTAATCAGCGGAGTGACCCTCATGGTGGAATTCCAGGTACGTGACAGAGCAGGGTAGTGAGAAGTGGAGGCTGGCTGATCATGGTGACACTACTACCACAGTTGGCAGCTCTGCCTCCTTCACTAAGGTCTGTGGCCCTGAGCTTCTTCAGCAGGGGTTTTCTCTGTCCTCCCTCCTTCCCCCCCCCTGACGTGAGTGTGTTAGATGAAAGTCAGAGAGCTCCCCAGCCCTGCAGGAGCTGAGGTGGGGCCAAGTCACACCCTGACCCAGCACATGAGGCAAAAGTCAGTTTTTCTGTACTTCTCACCCCCGACCCCAGGGCCACGGTCCATCCACTCAGCCCTGCCTCCCTGCGGTTTTCTCTGAAGATCAGATACAGGACGGGTGAATAGGGCCTGAGGGAGCTACAGTCTGGATTCCCTCCTCATCGCCACTCTTCTGCCCCCTTCGGGACTGGCCTAGTGGCTTTAATGAGGATCCAGAGCCCCTGAGACTTCAGGGCTGTTGGCCAGTCACACAGAGGCAGGGAAACGGCCCACTCTTTATGCAACAGGTTCAATTAATATTTGCAGAGTAGACAGCTGCTACCCATCCCAACCCCATACCCTGCCTTCCTTCTTGCAGAGTGTGCACGGAGTCCTTCTGGGCCAGGCAATGCCACGTGGAGCAGGTTCTGAGCGTGTCCCTCCCCAAGAATCCCTCAGTTCCAAGGACCTGAGGGAGATCCATCACCACACGGCCTACCTCCAGCACAAGCACCACCACATATCCCCTCCTCGCTGGCAACCTGAAGCAGTGCTCCCTTTGTCATTCCTTCATTTGTTGAGGCTCTATGGTGTGTCCTGTGGCTGGGGAAGACCCTCCCTTGTAACCAGGCCTGGGTCACCTCATTGGTACAGTGGAGGGATGTCACAGGGTGATGTCCAATGCCCTTTACAGCCCTGATAACCATTCCACTCTGCCAGGTCCAGCATGAACTTGTCTTAAACAACCCAGTTCCTTCAAACACTCACAGAAATCACCCACTGCTGTTCTAGTGTCTGGGATGCAATGATTAGGCTCTAGCTCCCTCTGGAAAGTTTTTTTCTGATTTCTGCAGCTATTAATACCATTTCTTAAAAGTCTTTGGTTAAGACTGCAAGCTTGGATTGTGCACCTATTAGAAGGGCAATAGTAAAAAAAATACTGGAAATTACCAAATGCTGAAAAAGATGTGGAACAACTGGAATTCTCCTGCATTGCTGGTAGAAATGCAAAGTGGTACAACCACTCTGGAAAAGAGCCTGGCAGTTTCTCATAAAGTTCATCGAATGAGTCAGCAACCTTACTCCTAGATATTTATTTATAAAGGAATAAAAACTTATGTTCACACAAAAACCTGTGCACAGATGTTTATAGCAGCTTTCTTCATAATTACCCAAAACTAGAAACAACCCAAGTGTCCTTTAACAGGTAAATGGAGAAACAAAATGTCGTCTAGCCATGCAGTATTTATTCAAATACTGAAATATTACTCAGCAATAAACAGGAATGAACTATTGCTACATGAAACACCTCGGATGAATCTCAAATGTGTTGTGTTGGGTGAAAGAAGCCAGCCTCAAAAGATTCCAGGCTGATGATTCTATTTGTAGAACATTCTGGAAAAAAGCAAAACTATAGGGACAGAGAACAGATTTGTTGGGGCTGGGAAGGGACTGATTACCACAGGCCAACACACTGAAATTCTTTGGGGCATTGGAATTGTTCTGTATCCTATTTGTGTGGTGGTTCCAAGACCATGCATGCATTCAAATGCATAAAATTGAACAGAAAATGTAAAAGTTAATTTTACTGAAAATAAGTTACAAATTTAAAAATAAATGGGAAATTACCTTTAAAAAATCCATGCATGCATTCTTGGGAGGTGAACTGCCAGGGTTTAAGTCTCAAGTTGGCTACATTAGTTGGCTTGTGCCTGCTCAGCATTCACTCCCCACCTGGTGACACGCTGTGATTTTCCTCTGGCTTGTCAACCTCCCTTTACTCTCAGTCTGTGGAGCTGGAGAGGACTGTCTGGGCTTCGGGGTGAGCATGTGACCAGGCCTAATCAGCATATCCCCTCCCCCAGCTGCAGTGATTGGTTTAAGAGGCAGCACAGCACCCAGTTAGTCAATGAGTCAAACACCAGACTTTTTCAAGTTGGGGGGAAAGGGACGCGCTCTCAGTTGGAATTTCTACAGGTGGTAATAGCAGTGTACACATACTCATCTAATCTTTACAACAGCCCCACAAGCTAAGTACTAGTCTTATCCCCATTTCACAGACAAGAAAACCGAGGCCAGAGAGGCTAATGAACTTGCCCAGGGCTGCACAGCAAGGCCAGAGCTTGACCCAGGTACTCTGACTTCAGAAATGGAGACTTTAACTGCTACATTATTTTTCTTCTTGAAGTGGGAGTCTACGCTGTCAATAGCCACATTGATGTAATCAGAGATGAGAAGAATTACTGAAATCATAATTTGAGCTCTTGGGTCCAGCCACCCTGGACTTTACAGGTACATGTGCAATAAATTCTCGTTTATCCTTAGGCCTCTAAGAGTTGCATTCCAGTCACAAGCAGCTGAAAGAGTTCTGAGTAATATCATTACTCTGGCTGGGTGATGTTTGGAAAGGTCACCCAATATTAATGCTTAATCTTCCTTCAATTAGTCAGTGCCTCACTTTTCTCATCTGTGAAACGGACAAAATAATAGAGCATCCATCATTAGGTAGTTATAAATATTTAATCAGACAGCAAATGGGAAGTGCTCGGCACAGTGTCACGCCGAGTAAGCAATAATGTTCACTGTTATCATTAGCTTTCCAGGTTAAACAGCCTCATTTGTCTTTTGAAAGTCACCTCCTGGCCATCCTGCCACCAACCTGGAACCACACTTCCTCCTTCATTTATTCAAATACTGATTAGGTGTCTACTATATACAGTCACTTTCAGAGCAATGAGGAAGCTCAGAGATCATCAAATGTAATCTGTCCACTTTACTGATGGGAAGACTGACACCCAGGAAAAGGAAAGGACTCATCCAAGGTCACACAGAAGGTTGATGATGGAGCTCCCAGGCCAGGCTCCTCTCACTACACCAGACTGTCTCTTTAGCTGGCACTACCCATATTTGCACTCAGAGCTGCCAGTGGAGGTCACCCCGGTTCTTTCCAGCAGAAGATCCTGTGAGTAGGGGTACTCCCTGCCAAGGCCTGTTCCCCCAAGTGGCAGCAGGAAATGGTTGCAGAAGGTAGGTGCTTCAGGACTGAGCGGAGCTGGCCACCCAGCTAGCAAAACCTGGGTCCACCTCCTAGCAGACAGCAGAGGGCAAGGAACTTGGAGTAAAACCCAGATCCTTCACTGGCAACCCCATGTGGCTTAGGGCAGGTCCCTTCTCCTCTGGGAGTCTCAGGTTCCTTCTCTGTAAAGTGGAACTCTCAATCCCAATGCCATATCTATGTGCCAGGCCGTGGGGGGCACTTGATGAACAAGCCATGGTCCCTTCCATCCAGAGTTCTCTGTCTCTTGTGGGAGGCTTTGGAGGAGGAGATCTGGGGGCCCAGAAAGCTCTGCACAGTTTCCACGAGAATTCAGGCTTTGTAACAATTATATCAGACAACATAGTAAGCACTTAATACATGACAGGAACCATTCTGAGACTTGCAACATCCTTACAAGTAATATGGGGTTATCCCCATATTACAGATGAGGAATGTGAGACCCACAGACTTAAGAACTAGCCAAGCAGTCATCCAGCTCCAAGGGCCACACTCAGGGCTCTTTGCAACTCTGCCTCGATGACGGGGTTTGTCTTCTGTAGGACGTTCTTTGTGATCACCTCCCTTCGTGCTGAGCCGAGTTCCTTCGGAAAAAAATCTGTCTCTGCTCTGCTGAAGAGAACAGCAGAGAGGCAATGCCCACACCTTGGTGGCACGGGTGTGGGACCCCACCCTGGAAAGGCATGGCTCAGGGAGCAAAACCAGACTGAGGAGGCCCCAAGGGGGCCCTTCTACCATCAGTTCCTACAGCATCTCCACCGAGAGCTGAGAGCCTGGAAAAAGGGCCAGCGTGCATGGAAAGGAGGCTGTGTTTCCTTGTGATGTTTGGAAGGTTTGCTGCCTGAGGCTGTGAGAGGGACAGAACTCAGCGATACTCATACTGTTACCATTTGCAGGTGCTCACTGGGCACCAGGCACTGGCTACACGTTTTGCGGATCACCAACAACCTCCACGTGACTTGGTGTGGCACAGCAGGGATTGAGAGCCAGGCCTCCCTGACTGTAAAGCTCACAAGCTTACCCACTACACCCCCTGTCTCTCCCCTGTGAGTACTCTCTTCTATCTTCCCAGAGACTGGTCACACACCTCCCAGCAGTGGAGAGCTTAAAGTAGGTTCAAAGACGCCTGTGTCCTGAGCGCTTAATGTTCTACAGTCATCCAAAACTGCCCATCAGGACATTGGAAGAAACTTGCAAAACTAGCACGTGGTCCATTGATAACACGCCGCCAGGTTGTTTCATAGACCAAAAAATAATTTCAGAACTGAACCCCACATCCTAAACCATCAGCAATGTAGAACGGTTTCAATATTAATGCTTAATCTTTCTTCAATTAGTCATGAGATCACATATGTTAGATGATATGGTACGTAAGGGACAGACCCAGAAATATGGTGCTGGGACCTCATACACGTACGCACACAGATGTACACATGCCTGGCTCATACGTTTAATCATAATGAAGTTTCTGGAGAGTTTATTCTGTACTAGACACAGTGCTAAGTGCTTTATCTGTATCACCTCGCTGAGTTCCCCCCCAATCCCTATGAGGTAGGTTCTATTGTGATCCCCATTTTATAGAATAAGAAACCAAGGTGCTTAGTTGCCTGAGGTCCCGTAGCAAATCAATAACAGAGTGGAAACTGAGGCCAAAGCCCTCTGCTCCTTGCTTCACATGCCACAGCCGTACCCTTATTTAAAAGGAAGCAAGGGTTGTCCTCATTTCCAGCCCAGAGAACAGCTAAAAGAGCATCTCCCAGGAAGACTGGAGAAGTCACTTTAGGAGGCAGTGCCAAGGGATAACTTGGGCACCAGCAAAAGTTTCACCAACATCTCACCTCCAGAACTGCTGTTAAAAATGATAATAATGTTCTTAGATACGAGCAAGTGATCTTCTCTCAATCTTGTGTCAATTATAAGTGAAGTCATCTTTATAAAAGTTTTGCCGGCTATTTTGATCTTAGCCTACCACCAAGTTTAAAATTGTATGCTTTCTATGCAAACGTAGCTTCAACGCAAAGCCCTACCCCAGACTACTTTCAACCAGGTTGCTACCCCAATCTATCCCACTTGGAACTCCAAGAAACTCAGAGCCACCCCTGTGGTGTTTCTACATGAGATGGACGCCTGCCAAGGCAGAACCAGCCTGGAGTTGCAAATGTGTATTAACCTAGATTGGAACATTTGAAGACACCCATAGGGGTCTTACCCAACCAGGATGGATACAAAGAGAAGACTGGAGAAGCCCCCAGCCATGGGCAAAAGTGAGGCAGAGTCAAGGAGCGGGATCAAGGGCTGGGGGAGCCTTGAGGCCAAGAGATGTCACAGCCATTTTGGGGGAGTCCCCGCAATGGCTTTAAGCTCACACTTGTGTCCCTGCATTCTTTGCTTTACTGTGTTTCTTGGTCGTAGCTGGTATTAAAAAGCCCTTCGGGAAACTCAAAAGAGGGGTGTGCTCCTTGAGGAAAGGGATCTTAGGTCTCTGTACGTGGCTGGGTCTTGCGCAGGACTTGGCACTTCACAGGTGCTCAGGGTAAATGCAGGTTGGTTTGAGTTAGTCGAGGAGGGAAGTGACACTACAGCAGTAGGTCTCAACCTGCCTGCACGTGAGCATCGCCAAGCAGGTTTAAAATCACCCTTGAGGTCCCATGCCCAGGAATTCTGATTCAATTGTTTGGTCAGAGCCTGGGCCTGGGTTCTTTACCAAAAACAAACAAACAAACAAAAACTCCCCTGGGTAAGCCACGTGGGCAGCCAGCATTGAGACCCCCTGGCCTAGAGGAATGAAAGGGAGCCGCCAAGAAGAACAGGGGCTGGCAGAGGGAGGGCCTGTAACCCACAGTAGAAGGGACCCACTGATGCTTCACTTGGGAGCTGGGCCCTGGGTACCGTGCTAAGAACCAGGCAGAAAATAGGGCACGAGGTGCAGAGTCCGGTGAGGAAGGTAGACATTAAACTCTGTGCGTGTGTGTGTGTGTGCGCATACACACATAAATACACAAACAGGGACAGATGCTCAGAAGGAAAAGTACTGGCGCTGTGTGAGTCTTGACACACTTGGGAAGGTCATGGAAGGTTGCTTGTAAGCTGCAGAGGGTGGAACAAGAGTGTTTCTGAAAGAAGGAACAGCATGTACAAAGGCCCAGAGAGGGCGGAAGCCTGGCCAATTCCCTTAAGGTACTGAAGGAAAGAAGACTGGAATCCAAAAGTTAAAGGGCCAAGTGACTGGAAACGAGGCCAAGGAGATGGTGGGTGTCAGCTCAGGCAGGTCTCAGGATCAACAGGAAACCAGTGGAAGGATTTTAGGCAGGGGACCGACATGACCAGCTTTGCATTTCTCTTTTGCAATTTTTTTTAATTGAGATAAAATTCATACAACATGAAGTGCACCATTTTCAAATGTATGAGCCCGTAGTTTCTAGTATGTTCCCAGTGTCGAGCAACCATCATCACTATCTGATTCTAGAACATTTCCGTCACCCCAAAAAGAACCCCTGTGCCTGTCAGCAGGCGGTCCTGATTGCCCCACACACACACACCCTTTGGCAACCACTAATTTACTTTCTGTCTCTATGAATTCACCAATTCTAGGCATTTCATATTAAGTGGAAGCAGACAATGTGTAGTCTTTCGTGTGTGGCTTCTTTCACTTGGCACAATATTTTCAAGGTTTGTTCATGTGGTAGCTTCTGTGAGGACTTCATTCCTTTTTATGGCTGAATTGCAGCCCATTGTGCGGCTGTACGACATTTTGTTTACCCACTCATCAGTTGATGGACATTTGGGTTGTTTCCACTTTTTGGCTATTATGAGTATTTTTGCTATGAACATTTCTGTACCAAGTTTTGTGAAAGCATGTTTTCAGTTCTGTTGGATATATACCTAGGAGTAGACTGGCTGGGACATATGGCCACTCTGTTTCACTTTTTGAGGAACTGCCAGACTGTTTTCCACAGCGGCTGACCATTTTCACATTCCCACCAGCAATGGATGAGGCTTCCAATTCCTCCAGTTCCTTGCCAACACCTGTTATTTTCCACTTTGTTGTTTTATATAGCCATCCTAGGGAGTGTCAAGTGATATTTCATTGTGGGTTTGATTTTCATTTCCCTGGTGACTAATGTTGAGCATCCTTCCATGTGCTTATTGGCCATAACTATATCTTTTTGGGAGAAATGTCTATTCAAATACCTTGTCTATTTTTCAATTGGGTCATTTGTCTTCTTGTTATTGAGTTATAAGATTTCTTTATATATTCTGGATACTAGGCCTTTATCGATTTATGATTTGCAAATATCTTCTCCCATTCTGTAGGTCTATTCACTCTCTTGACAATGTCCTTTGATGCTCAAAGGTTTTTAATTTGCTGAAATTTAGTGTATCTGTTTTTTCTTTGTTGCTTACGTTTTTGGTGTCATCTTTAAGATACCACTACCTAATCCGAGGTCACTAAGATTTGCACTTGTTTCCTTCTAAGAGTTTTATAGTTTTAACTCTTACATTTAGGTCTTTGGCCTATTTTGAATTAATTTTTTATGTTGTGTGAAATAGGGATCCAAATGTATTCTTTTGCATGTGGATAACCAGTTGTCCCAGCACCATTTAGTGAAAAGATTATTCTTTCCCCCATTGAATGATCTTGGCACCTTTGTCAAAAATCATAGATGTGTGGGATTATTTTTGAATTTTCAATTCTATTCCATTAATCTAGATGTCAATCCTTATCCTGGTACCACACTGTTTTGATTACTGTAGCTTTGTAATAAGTTTAGAAATAGTGAAATTTGAGTCCTCCAATTGTGTTCTTTTTCAAGATTGTTTTGGCTATTTGGGGTTCCTTGAGTTTCCATTGGCGTTTTAAGATCAGTTTGTCCATTTTTGAAAAAGGAAGAAAGACAGGAGGGAGGGAGGGTAGGGAAGGGAGAGAAGGAACGAAGGAAAGAAGGGAAAGACAATTGGAATTTCAATCAGAACTGCATGGAACCTATAGTTTGCTTTGGACTGTAATGTCATCTTAACAATATTATGTCTTCCAATCCATGAACACAGATGTCTTTCCATTTATTTAGGTTTCAATGCACAACTCTTGTACTTCTTTGGTTAAACTTACTATTCAGTATTTTTGACACTATTGTAAACTGAATTGTCTCATTTTTAGACTGCTCATTGCTAGTAATATAGAGAGATAAAACTGATTTTTTTGATCAGTTAGCTATCACTTTATTCCAGTTTCCTTTTCAACAATAAGAGCAAAGCACTTGTATAGTGTTTATTTTGTGACAGGCACAGTTCTAAGAACTTTGCACTTAGTTACTCAATCTTTATTGCAACTCTTTTATGAGCCACTGTTATTATCCCATTTTACTGATGAGAAAACTGAGGCACACAAAGTCACACAGCTAAGATGCAGCATAGCCAGGATTCAAGCCCAGGCAGCCTGGCCCCAGAGCCTGTGCACATAATAGCTCCACAACTTTGGCCTCTAATCCAAATTGGGAGCATATGACAGGAAAGGCCAGATTCAACTGTCAGTCTCAAATCAAGCATGAGCTGCATTCCCTTTATTTCTCTGACTCTCTGTCCATTGGCAGAGAGTTAGCTATGCCCTCTCTGGCACAGCACCCAAGACTGCTTCCTCTTTGGCAGCTCTAAGCAAGCAAGAGCCACTCCAGAAAGTAGGGGGCCACTTTGCCTAGCTAGGCTGAGCCCTAAAACCATATCCCAGGAATTACAGAAAGAGGAATAAGAGAGGAGAAGGAGAAAGAGGAAGAAAAGGGAGGACAGTGGTGTCAGAGTGGTCACAGACACCCAAGATGGACAAACAAATTGTGTGAAGCCCCTCGAAATAAAACCCAGCGAATTTTATTTCCTGGCTCACGGTTGACTTGAGATTGCTAAGGAGAATATGGGGCCCCTCTAACATTTACCCCAAACTCAGGGCACAATTGTCAGAAATTAAGAGGGACTAGAGAATGCAGGATCATAAACAGTCCCCAGCCTTTGGAAGCAAATGTTTTATCACAATAGAAACAAAAACGCATGGAGTCCAAGCCCCTCTCATAGCTCACCCATGTCTCCCTTTCTGCTCGTGCCCAGGCTCCTCACCCCAAACACTGCCCTCATCTCTCTGCTGGTGAACCCAGTTGAGGCAGACAGTTGGGGACTTCTTCCAACTCAGTGTTAGTGACAATTCCTCAACCCCGAAGGACATGGTGGTGGAAATCCCAGCCTCCACTGGACTCCAGTGAGTGGAGAGGACATTTTAGACCCAGTTACTTCCATGTCTACCGGGAGACTCCCAATTTCTCCTCTCTCTGTATTCACCAAAAACTTCAAGTTTCTTTCTTTCTCTTTTTTTTTCCCCCTTTAAAAAACTTTGTCATTTCAACAGGCAATGTGGGGGGATTTGCCAAATTGATAGCAATTCTTGGTGCTAATAAAGTGCCAATTAAGATTGATTGTGTGCTGAAGGCTCGGGGAGGTTGGTGGTTTATGCTAATGTTTTAAAAGTCTATTTCGTATGCCTTTATGTTGAGTCGTTTCATTAGGTTTATTAAGAGCCCAATTGATATATTTCTTGTTGACTCCAAATATTCCTGAAGTGATTAATTCTGAACAATGGGGTTAATTAGTCTGCAGACTTTGGAACACTACTTCAGGCGGGAGCTTAAGAAACCAGTTTCCAGGGAATGTAATCTCCAAAAGAGTTACATTCCTTTCTTCTAAAGGAAAGAGGGGGGGCCTCCCTGGGGAAAAAAGGATGGCTGTGATCTCATGAATGTTAAACTCTAAGGGGCCTCTGTGCTTTGGTTTTGTTTTTTAATGCCTCCTACCTTCACTTTCGGACTAGAAGGCAGCTTGAATTTGGGAGTTTGGGAGGTAGGTGTATCTGGAGACAGGCTGCATGGATCCATAGGAAGAGAACAGTCTGGGTGGGGAGCAGAAAATAGGGATCTCTTTCCTGCCCCCTGAATAGATAGGTGACCTCATGCCCCCCCCCCCAGCAGAGCCTTAGCCTCTGGGGTAAATAAAATGGGGACAATGACACCTGCCCTCCCCCAACACCCCAAGCTCTGTGAGGGTGAGATGAGATCACACGTGTGTAGGTCCTTTGAGAATACAACTCTTTTCTTTTTTTAACCTTTGAGAGGTTAAAAAAGGGACCCATTTTAGAAGTGGGCTTTTTTAAACTCTTTTTTTTTTTTATATTATTATTCCCTCATGAAAGGGTTTCTTCTTGTAGCTGGGATTTTTCATCTCGTGTTAAAGAGAGAGAGAGGGAGAGAGTCTTAAAAATAGCTATTTTAATGAAAAGAACAGCTCCCCTGAAGAACCGGGCAGCCCTTTCTGCAGGCTTTGCTGCCGAAACTCACAGTCCAAATTGATTTTTTTCCCCCTCTTCTTTAAAGGTAAGTGATGAAATACTGTGGGTTTGAAAGGGCTGACATTTTGGGTAGCAATTAAACTCAGTCCCATCTAGCCGCGCGGCAGCCGGTGGCGGGCCACTCGTTATGGTGGAGAGGCAGGCGGAGGGATATGTTCTGGGCCCAGCCGGCTCTCAGAAGAGCCCAGGCCGCTGTCTGCAGCCAGGTAATTAGATTTAACAAGCTGGCCTGTCCCCCTCCTTCCCCACCCACTTGGGGACCCACCTCACACCCCCTCGCAAGACGGAAGGCAAGTCTCGGCCCCTAATCACTGTCATGATGGACGTGGGAGATATTAATGTTGAGTTGCTAATGACCATACCCGAGGCAGCAATACTTAGGAAATCGTGGCAAATGGATCTGGCGGGGCGCTGTGTCGTTAGAATCAGTCCACGGGCGAGGCGCTCCCTGCAGGTCAAGGGGATGCGATTGGAAGAAATGTGCACAAGGGAGGGTCGGGCTGGGGCTTTTGCCACGTGTTCCCCTCCCAGTTCAGGTTGTGTTCCCATTGAAATACAGCTATAACAAGTCACACTTCCAGCATGTTCTTCTCAGGAAAACCCATTCCCCACGCTCCCCTGTGGAGGGGACTTTGTGATCTCTTACAGAACCCCACAGAGGAGTTTGGCTGTGAAGCAATCACCTGTAGCAGGGCTTCAGAGAGCCTGAGGTGGGCAGGGCAACTTTCTTTTGTTCTGCTCTCCAGGTGACTCTGGCATACAGCCAGGACTGGGAACCACCCGTCTGGATGCAGGCCAGTGGTTTGCCCAGCATCCAGACCCAAGGGGAGCACACGCTTGGCAGACCCCAGTATGTCTGGGTCATTGGCCAAAGCTCCCCACTTTATTCAAGGGTAACAAGCCTCAAGGGAAAGACAATCCAATCTGTCTGCTGTTCTCTCTCAGCCGCACTCAACAGGCACAGGGACTGCCCGGGGCAGCAAGATCGATCGCTGCTCCAGTCGGACATTCCTCCGGAATTGGAGGAACCTGGGAGACAGGTCGCTCGGCCCTGAGCTGTCCTAATTCCCTTTGCAGCACTGCTGTCCCTGCCCCTCCCCAAGTCTCAGTGTGCCCATCTATAAAAAGGATGGGTCGGCCAATGTGAGCTCTTCATCCTCCCCAGCCTGAAATGCCAGCGGTTCTGCAAATCTACTCACTCCGCTGACCCCTCCTGAGCGCCCCCCCCCCACACACACACACACACACACTCAACAAGTGCAGCTCAAGTCCTCCCTCCCAGGAATTCATTCCTTGCTGGCTTTGTCCTAAGTCTCTGAACTACATTCAAGACCTCAGTTACTTGAGAGACATGGGGGAAAAGGGGGTCTGCCTTGGGGAGGAGGCTGATCAACATTCCCCACCAACCTTGCCCAGAGAATAAGAGTCACAGCAAACACACCCAGATTCCAGCCAGCAGGAAGGGGTGGGAATCCACTGTGCAGGGCCCTGCAAGAATGAGGAAGGGAGCTGAGGCAAGGAGGGGGGAGGGGAGCCCAAGGAGGAAGGGGTCCCCAGCGTGGATTCAGCTCTCCCAGGTGCTGGGTGCCTTACAGATGTGCCGCCCACCTCACCTCTGTGTTCTTCACTAAGGGAAAGAGAAGATGGGATGGGAGGCAGGGACTTGCCTGTGTTCAGAAGCTGTTGTCTTCCCCCTGTCCCCTGCCTTAGGAGGGACAACAGAGCCCCTGAGAGTGGGGATCTCATCTGAGAGGACTCCAGCAGATGGGGTGGGAGTAAGATGAGCTGGCAGTGCAGAACAGCCTTTAAAATAATTAGAGGGATTAGAGATGGCCAGTTTCAATTCTCCCCAACGCGCCAGCATTTGCAATGAATTGAGTGCTCACATTAAGCACTTTAAAAGGAGATTATTTCTCATTTTCTTATTTCCTCCTCAGATCTAGTTGGTGAAGTGGGAGTCGAATCACTGTTCTCTCAGCTCCTCTATCTCACCTGGGGCGGGGGCAGGGGAGGCACATTAATACTTGGAGATCACTTACATTTTTACTTCTACAGCCGTATCTTACTCAACCATAAGGAGCCAAGAAGCGTAACCCTACTGTGTGCCCAGAGGTGCTGAACTAGAAATATCCCTATAGACTCCCTAGGGAATGATTCGTCAGATGGAAGATTGGGGGAAAGGAACGTGGAATGTGGGTCAATCCCTTGGGGCTGCCTCTGGCGGAGACACCTGCAGTTCTGTCTGTGCCTGGCGAAGCAGGGCTTCAGGGGCCCAGTTGTGGCTACACTTTCAAGCCACATTCTCCATGACTATCTGCCCAACTCCTGAGTAATTGCTTAGTTTGTGCCAAACAGCTGGGGGTGGGGATGGGCAGACTATAATTATTGCCCCAAGCCCTAAACAAAAAATAAAACTCATTCTCGTTTCCTCATCCACTCAAGGTGAGATAATAACAAACAAAATATGACGACATGTCCTGTACTGATGACTATGGCATGGGATGGGATGGCAGAGGGTTTGGAGATAGTAGGAAAAGGGATGAGTTGGAATGGGGATGAGATAGGATGGCAATACAAAGGTTTAGGATGATATTAGGACTGGATTGGTTGGGATGGGATGGGATGGGATGGGATGGGATGGGATGGGATGGGATGGGATGGGATGGGATGGGATGGGATGGGATGGGACAGGATGGGGGAACGAAGGCCCAGTGGCAGATAGGCCCCCTGTGCAGAGCTAGGCTCCCATCTAAAGTGCAACCTCGTACCCCATGGTCCTGGCCAACTGGGGTGCAACCAGGCATCCCCTTCCCCCATTACTCAGCAAGTGCCAGAACCAGGAGAGAGGGAGCGGACAACTCTTCAGGAGGCTGGCACCGGTCCCAAGCAATCTGTTCCCAACTTCCTCCTGCGTGGGTGGCGGCGTACATCCCCAGCTGGCCCCCACGCCTCTCACCAGCCGTCAACGCACCCTCACTCTTTCCTTGTGTGTGTTGTCAAATCTTCCCAATATAGCAGCCTGGAGTCTGTCAACAGTTCTGTTCTGAGCCTACCTCCCCTCCCCAAAGGATGCCAAGTCTGCTGTCCCTCCCTCGATGGGTGCATCTCCCGTCATGCCTCATCCTCAGCCCTGGCGAGCAGAGACACCACCTCCCTGGAGGACGTGTGCGGGGAGAAGTCACTCCATCTTCTATGGTCTAGGTTACCTGGCACAGGGTGGGACCTGTGCCAGGACACATTTGGGTGACATTAAGGAAGAGGAATCCAGGGGACTGGACGGTGGATTGGATGGGGGAGAGGGAGAGTGGAGCTGAAGCTGACACTCAGGTTTCTGACTTGAAATGATTCAGGGAAGATGATCCTGGTCACTGAGCTGGGCCATCCCAGAGGAGAAGTCTAGGGATGGAGACAGATGAGAGCTTGAGCGCTAGGGAATCTGAGATGGCTGTGGGCTCCTGCTGGGGAGTCCTGTGTGCTTATGCAGACAGGAAGCTCAGGAAAAGGCCTGAGCATGCAGAAGATGCCAGAAGTTGAAATGAATCGTCTACAGGAAACTCAATACACGCCCACTTGGTCCAACAGGATCAGGCAAATGGGTGTTATCAGTACAGCCATCCCAACAACTCACTTTACAGAATTCCCCTGTGGCCCTTGCAAGGGGCTGCGAGGCCTCAGCCAGGGGCTGCCATGTGCATTGGCCTCCCTCTCTAGATGCCTGTGACTGTGTCACATGAGCTTCCTTCTCTTTCCCTGTCCTGTTCTGTCTCTGGGCAACAGAGAGTGACCTGGTGTGAGCATCAGGAGCCCGGGGTCCCAGTCCTAGCTCTGCCAACGGACTTCAGCCATCTAAACAAGTCACTTTCTGTCTCTCGGCTTCAGGCTCCTCAATTGTAAAATGGGACCAAAGACCATAGGGTCAAATAAGGCAATGTCTGCAAATACTTCACACATGTAAGGAACTGGGGTAAAAAACTGCCCGAAGGTCTGGCCAAGTCCCCTCAGTGCTGTCTCCCCATCCTGACCCCACCACTGGACCCATGGCAGTTCCTGCACCAGGTTTGTGTGGCATGCTGTCCCCATCCTTTGTGGCCTCCGCCAGGGAGGCTCTAGGACACTGCTTGTTTCTCCTAAAGCGTCCCTGTCCCTGTTGTCCATACTTTACCAGAGGACCCTGTAGGTAGAAGACACCACCACTAATGCTCAGGTAATGATACTTATTGCAGCATGAAGCAGTCCCTGCTTAGCTTCCAGGTTTAGCAGGAAATGACAGGCTCAGAGTGAATGAGTCCCTCTTTACAATGCATCTTGGGCAGAATAAGTGTAAGGATCACTTATTTGCTGATCTTAATTGAGAACTCACTGAGGCAGTCAGACCCCTCCTCTCCTCTACCACCCTCCAGCTCAGACCCTATCTCACGATGACCCCTTCTTCATGCCCACCTGAGACTACATCTTCACCAAGGGGCCAGGAGAGAGGTGAATTTAAGACAGAGAGACATCTGTGGTCTTCCTGGGATGCTATCTCCTCATTTCAGGAAGGAGGGTGCAGAAGTGGGAGTTGCCAACTTGGCCCTGAAGGTCAGCTCAGAGAATCAGAGAAATGGGTTGGTGCCTTGTGCCAAAGGGGAGGTGTCACATACCACCGTGGGCTGGGGTAGGTGCATATTGTTGTGTCTTCTCAGAATCCATCTATTCCTCCCTACAAGAAAGCCCTTCATTTGGAGAACATTCTTTCCCTCACAACAACACACAGCGCTGGCTGCCAAACAGAGGACCCCACCCCTGGCCACCTAGGCAAGGTATAACCCAACTCAGGACAACGAAAAGTCTCCCCTGTGGTTTGTCTCATCAGAACCAAAGAACAACAGTGAATCAGGGAAAATGGAAAGCCAGAACTGCTGATGACCATGGTTCCAGACCCTGGAAAGAGCCATTCTGCAGGAGAACAAAAAATAAAAAGAATAAAGCCAACATACAGAAGAAAGCAGGCCGAGAGAGGAGGAGAGGGTCCTGATGGCTTTTGAGTTCCTGGTTGCAATTGTCCCTGAAACCCAGGTTCGGTGAGCCAGTGAAGTCCCCTTTTTGCCTTAACTGGTTCCAATGGTGTCTGTGTCAACTTGCAACCAGCATCCCATCCCACTGTTAGAGATGTGTTCTCTCCACCAACTTCCTGGAGGCAATTCCCACATCTTTGCTGTCTACTGCAGGCCACTCCAGAGGGTGTGGCCTAGAGACTGGAGCAGGGCAGACCCAGTGACCAGACCCTGGCACCCAGGGCCTCTCACAGACAGCCACAGAACCACCTGCCCTCTCTCCCAACCCCTTCTGGTTCATACTCTGCTGCCCTCTGCTGCCCCCTGCTGGCCACAAGCTGTCATGTGCTCAACTCCTCAGGCCCGGGGTGGGATGGGATTACATGACAAGGACCGGAATTAGGAAGCAGAAGGCGCAAGTCTGAACAGAGGCAGCCTGCCTTTTACAGCGCCGTCCCAATAAGAAACCCGAAATAAGAGCTCGAAAAAATCCTTCCTATTACATCACATGCGGGCGAAGAACACACCTATCTTCCTAGGGTGGGAATAACACAGTGACACAAACTGGGAGCTGGAGAAGCAGATGTGTTCTTCCAAGTGAGAACCTCTGAGCAGGTGTCCCAGGAGGCTGGACTAATGGGAGATAAAGTCAGAGAGCCAAGGAGGGGGTCTGAAGAGTTTGAGAGAGAAATGGAATCAAGAAAACAGTAAGAGGTAAGGGGAGAGTGAACAAAGCTAGGGTTTGAGCTGAGAAAGTTGGGGCGCCACGGTAATTCCAGGTGCCTGAGAGCACTCAAAGAAGTAGACTGAGCTCCCAAAACACAGCAGCCTCTCTGGACCCATATTGCCACAAATACTGAGGGACTAAAGGATAATTCATGTGTTTTCAGCTTACAAAACACTTTAGCACATAATATTGCATTTGATTTCACACCACCTGATGAGATAACACCTCTTGTCTTGCAGCTTTTCTCTTACAAGGTAATAGAGATTCTGAGAGATTTAGTGGTTTAACAGAGACGATTTCTCTAAACAGCAGCGCTGAGACTCGAACCCAAGACCAACTCCAAGGCCAGCATGCCCTCTGTTGAATGAGACTGCCTCTGTGTGGGTGCAGCTGTATCTAGGTTGATCTATCCATACAAAGTGAAAGCACAGGCTTCCTAGGGGTCAAGGAACGGGACCAAGGTTCCAATTTTGACCCTGCTGTTTACATGCTGTGTGCCTTTGGACAAGTTACTCAGTCACTCTGAGTCTCACACACGGGTATATCTCATGGGGTTGTTTTAAACATTATATGTCAATGTATGTAAATCATCCTAAGAGGAGCTTGATATTTAGTAGATATAATTATAATGGTCACAAAACTTAGCATATGTCTATTTCCAAATGCAATTCTCCCATGATGTTTAGTCTGGTTTTGTTTTGTCACGGTGAAATCAAATCCAAGGGGTCTACCCCTTAGCCCTATCTTAACATTTTCACCATAGAAGAGAAGACCCTAAAGACACCTCATGTCCGAAGCTAGTGGAATGCTTTAATCTTTATTTCATGCATGAGAAACTGAGGGTCCGAGAAGTCATTTGTTCAAGGTCACACAGATAAAATGTGGTAGAACCAGGATATTAACCCACATCTCCCTGATTGCAAAGCCCTCATTCTTTCAATAACGCTCACAAGTTTGGTGTGTGGCAATGGGAAGGAGTGTAAGGGACAAGCGAGCAAGCAGAGACATCTGTAGGGATGCTGTTACAATGGTCCAGGTGAGAGATGAGGGTGGGTGGAAGCAGTGAGATGAGCAGATGGGGTAGATTGAGGCTACATTCAGGAACAGAGCACATGGGACTTACTGATAGATTTGTTGAAGGTTTTGGTTTGAGTAACTGAGGAATGGTGCCATTTTCTGAAATGGGAAGACTAGAGAAGAAATTCATTTGGTGGCAGGGAGAATCAAGGATCTTACTTTGGCAGAAGTAGGTTTGGATGCCTGTTACACATCCAAGTGGAACTTCTAGTTAAACAAATGAGGATCTCAGTGGCGAGGGAAGGATAGGCGATACCAGCATTGAGATGATTCTTAAAGCCAGCACACTAGGTGAGCTCTCCTAGGGGAGAGTAAATATAGAGAAGAGCCCAGGACTGTACCCCTGGGCCCTCCAACATTTGGAGATCCAATGGGGAGAAGGGAAGGACCAGCGAGCTGGAATCTGGTACCTGGAAACCGAGAGGAGATGATATTTCAAGAGGGATAGAGTGGACAGCTCTGTTCAATGCCCACGAGAGGCCACGTGAAATAAGGAGCCAAAAGTGACCAGGGGAGTCTGGTCCATGACCTTGATTAGGGCAAATGTCATGTGCAGCACCCACCCCTGAGCATACCCTTTCCCCATTTGCACCCCATCCCTCATCCTCCCATGCACTCGTTATTGGCAAAACAAATAAAGCCAAAGATGTAATGGGGTTTGGGAACTAAAACCTACCAGAATGTCACATACCATTCCCAACCACTCAGGATGGGGTTAACCACAGAAGCGGAAGACAAGGGTGAAGGGACGGAGATTTTCACTGCAGATCTTGGCAAGGGAGGCTGGGCGATCTCTTGCTACCATTTTTTTTCAGATTGGAAACATTACCATCTCAACCCCTATTGGTGCCAGCATTCAGCAAATAAATATCTATGCTCTCCCACTCTGTGATAGGTCCTGTGTTGGTCATCGGGAACATGGGCATAGATAAGAAATGGCTTTGACCTTGACTCTGGGGAACTTAAAGGGAGGACAGACACATCAACAGCTCCTTACAGCAGAGCATGGCTGTGTCATGACAGAAGGGTAGATCAGGAGCTCTGGGAACAGTTGAAGGGTTAGGGAGAGCTTCACGGAGGAAGTGATACTTGATCTTGGCCTTGAAGGATAAACTGGAGCTCAGCCAGCAGACAGTAGGATTACCTACATCCCGACAGAAGGAATGGAAGCAGGAGAGATTATACAGTGATTGGAAGACCACACTTCCCTGAAGGGCTAGAGCAAAGAGTAAAGGTAGGAGACACCGAGAGGTAGCAGGACCCAGAAATTTAGGGGCCTTAAACATGAAACAGCATGTGCCCCAATAATCTTCTGTGAAACACAAATCTTGAATTTGCTCTGAAAAATCAATGAATCATTAAATTCTGGGATCAAACACATTTTCAAGCTGCTGCTGAGTAGATGCTTCCTCTTGGAGATTCGAGGTATTCATTAGCATTTAAAAGCTCAGAATAAGCCTACAATGGAGGAGACAGAAGGAAGGAAAGAAGGGGGGGAGGGGGAGAGAGAGAGAGAGAGAGAGAGAGAGACAAAGTGAGGAAGGAGGGAAAGAAGGAAGAAGGAGGGAGGGGAAGGAAGGAAGGAAGGAAGGAAGGAAGGAAGGAAGGAAGGAAGGAAGGAAGGAAGGAAGGGAAAAAAGAAAAATGAAAGAAAACTTACCCTTTTGTTTTCTAAATGTAAGCCCCACACTACCCTTTGTTCACTTAACACACTGGCATCCCCACACAATTAATACTCCTCAGTCACACAGTGGGAAGAGCTTAGCCAGGAACTGGGAATGTTTACATTTTAAGCAGGTGAATGAGTCACCTAGAGGCAGGAGGGTGGAGAAATGCCTGTTAAGAGGCCCCCTTAGCTCTGGAACCCACAGACGGAGTCCAACTTGACCTCTTTAACCCTGGAACTAAACGTATCTTCCCTTGTTTCTTCAGGAAATATCTAGTGAGCATCCTCTCTGGGCCAGCTCTGCTACTGCTGGCAGTACAAGATTACAGGGGTGGGGGCGTGTTTCAGACATGATCCCGCCTCATGATGCTTGCTGGTTTGCAGACACTATTCACATAATCACATAGGTTGAGATTTGAAAGCAAAGAACACAGTCTGTAAGAGAGGAACCTGGAATTGGAATCGAGGGGGATTTTCCTTAGTAAGCCATACCTGGGCTGAGATTCGAAGGGTAGGTAAGAATTAACGAGGCCAAGACAGGCAGTGTTGGGAAAATGGCATTCTGGGTAGAGGGAACAGCATGTGCAAAGGCCCTGTGGCTGGAAGGAAATACTGCAGCTCTAAGACAAAATGAAGAGCACAAATGGCTGCTTCCTGATCATTTAGTAACTTTATTTGCAGTCCTGTTTGTGGCTATCTATGTCTGGCCACAAATTAGAAATAAAACGTCCCCTGAGTCTGAGATTTGGATACACTAAAAACAAGGATGTCCAGAAAATTGAGCAGAGGAACAAGCACCCTACACTGGACTTTCCTGCTTAACAAAGGAGACAGTGAGGAGGAGAAAGGGCTCCCTCAAGCCTGGGGAGGAAGGGAAGATGGAGTGGGGTGTAGCCTGGCTGTTTCAAACCCAGCTCCAGAAAGCCAAGTTTCCATGCCGCTGTGAGTCCTAGCTTAGCACAGAAAACCTCCTTCCTCAGAAAGGGCCCTATCTATCATCTCCTGAGCAATGAGTGTGAGTAAAACACTGTGCTGAGCGCTTTGCACATATAACCTCACCCCACCAGGCACCTGGATGTCCCCACATTGTCCAACCTTGTGGGTTCACCCTTCTTTTCAAATATAAGTAAACTGACCCCAGCATGTATCCCACATATGGTAGGAAACCCTGCAACCCCGTTGATACCTGCAGGACTTACATTTCTCCTAGCTATCACTCAGCTGAATTCTCATCTCCTCTGGGTCTTAGCTCCTGCCACTAGAATCTTTTCTTTGCTTTGAACTAACCCAAAGAATGCTGCTGCCTTGCCTTTCCTTTGAGTCCCCAAAGCAGCTAAGGACATAATGCTGTTCCCTGTGAGTGAGTTTTACTGAAGGTTTGAGGATAATGACAGTAGCTTCACAGCACGGTACGTGAATTAGAATTGACCCAATGCTCTTGAACCTCAGCCATTCCTGGTAACATTTCATTGCCATCTCTTGTTGTCAAGCCCATGGGTTCTTGCCATGTTGCTCAGACCCCATGTCATTCAAACCCTCTTTATATCTCTTCCCTTATATCCTGGGGAAGCACCCATCATGTTGGATGTCTTGAGCTGGGTTCACCAAGAAGCAAAGCTGAGTTGAGGGTTTAGGTGCAAGTGGTACATTTGGTGGGTGTTCCAGGAAGCAGAGGTGGGGAAACGGGGAAGATAGGGAGGGAAGGAAGCTGGTACGGGCAGTGTTAATGAGCAGGTTACCATGGGGGACACCTGGGGCCCAGTCCTGCAGGGACCTCTGGGAGATGGTGTGGAACCCGCCGCACAGGTGGCCCACCAAGGGTCAAAAGAACTGTATTTATCCTCTATTTCCATTCATTACTGGCTGAGGGCTGCCCTCAGTGCCATTCAGTCCAACCGGCACCTGGAATAAGGCAACAGAAAGCCCTCAGTCAGGGGGGTGCAGGGGCTGAATGGTGCTCTGGGTGGGGCACCGCAGCATCTGCCACAATGGAAAGGGCAAGGTCGCCCACAGTCCATGCCCCTGGTGGTGGAGGAGGCAGGCAATTTTCACTCCAAACACAGCCATCAAGACATGTCACCAAACATCAAGATATGTTGCTCCATCTACCCTGGAGAATAATTGTGCCTCTTTGCCAAAGGATGGAAGAGTGTGTACACCGCTGAACAGAGCAGTTGCTTCTGTACACCTTGAGGTAGGTACTGTCATGACCCCATTTTATAGATCAGGTAACTGAGGCTGAGAGAGGCAGTGAGGGGGTAATGAAGCCAAGCTTCCAACTCCTGCCGCCTGCCATGACCACACACATTCCTCACTGCTATGCTGTATGGTCTCCAAGAGCCTGCGTAGTGCCTGGGTTATCAGCCTTTAATAATGACGCACGTGCCAACAAAACTGTGCACATTTACAACTGCATCCTTCTCATTCACAGAGCAGGATGGGGGCTGCTATTATTGTGCCCATTTCACTGATGAGGAACCAGAGGAACAGATAGGTTTAAGTCACGTGTCCAAGTTCCCAGGACCGGAACCATGGCTGTTCCAGGCCCCATAACTGCCCCCTCAACTCCCTTGGCACACCAAGTGCTGAAGGCAAATCCATCCCCACCAGCCATCAAAGCATGTAACTGCACCAAAAGGGGATCAGAGGCATGACCTTCAGAGACGGAGGGCAGCCTGTCATCCTAACTGGCCCCATCACCAATGGGAGCACGAGTGGCAGGGCTACCCGCCCCACCGACATCCATCCTCCAGCCAGCAGCCAGAGCCATCCTCCTAAGACACAAATATGACCAATACCCCTGCTTAGACTCTCCAGTGACTCACCATTTTCCTCAGGACCGAGGCCAAACGTGTGAGCATGGAGCCTGGGACTTCTCGCTGCCTCAGTCCACCTCCCTCGCCTGTCTCATCTCTTGCCCACTCCTGCAGAGACGCCCTGGCACCATGATTTCAGGTAGGGGTTCCCAGGATTCGCCCTCCCAGGTGCTCTGCCAGGTAGGGCTGGGGTCCGAGTTATCCCTGTGTCATCGAGGGCCAGCAGGGGAAATGAATAAACAGAAGAGGCAGGTCCAGAGCTGCGTCTTTCTAGAAGAGAGGGTTTCCATAGACTGAAGGACAACTGGTGGGGGAGGGGCCGCTGGCACCTCATCTTGAAGGAGAGAGTGCTGGTGCGGGAAGGACAGGTACTGTCAGCGAGAATGCTGCCTCCCTCTTATAACCTTTCCCAAAGACATTTTCTCTGAATGTCAGGTTCATTAGACACAGGACTCGGGGGTGGGGGGGGGGAGGAGGAATCATTTTAAAACTTAACTAGACAGGGCAGACAGACAGACAGACAGACATCCATACTGGTGGTGACGAGCCAGCCTGGAGGGTGAGGAGACACACCTTCTCTACAGGCCATGTTTATCCTCTCAGACTGGAAGTCTCCCAGCCAGGGCCATGTCTCTCCTGAAGGTTCCCAACACCTCCATATTGTTCTCCACCCTGGGGCCCCAGGGGAAGCTGCACCAAACGGACCCTCAGTCCACGGAGCTCATCGACTGACTAAGAGCCAGTGCCCTGGGGACCCCTGGGCTTGGAGCATATTGTCTGCCCACCCTCACCTCTCAGACCCAGTCTGGGTCACTCCAGGACTTACTAAGGGTCCACCCCACGCTGGACATTGGGGACACAGAGATAAACAAGAAATCTGCCACACCCTCAAGGTGCTCCACGTTTCAAGAAGACATATAAATAAGTGCACCAATATTACCAAATGGTGTCCTCAGTGATGTAACAGTTTCAAGGAAGAGACATGGCCCAGAAGAGAGTCTGTCTAGGTAGAGTCGTGAAGGGCTGCCCATGACAAAGTAACATCTGAGCTGGGCTTTGAGGGATGAATAGGAGTGCGTGACCTTGTTTATTCTTTCTAGGAGACATTGGTTTTCAAACACAGAATGAGCCCCCTGGCACTGAAGAGTGCAAGGTGACTGTGACTCTTTGACCCCCAGGTCTCCTTCAGTGCTGCGTACATGATCAGGGCACCGGAGAGCATGGCTGTCACTCCTGCTTACTGCCTCCCAGTTTTCCTCCACAGCCTCCTAGCATCACTGACAGTGCAATAATGCGTGTTAGACACCTTCTGCTCCCAGATGGCAAGGCCTCTCCCGGTCTGCTGCCGCCAGAGCTCATAGGAATTGGGCTCCTGTGCCATCTGCTATGGCTCCATGTGTTAGTGCCCAGACCGATGGTGGGCTAGAGTGGACAGGGACAAGATCCAGAAAAGCAGGCTTCTCCTTTCTAAGAGCTTCCAGGCTTCACGCCTCCCCCCGCCCCCACACAAGCACACACACCATTCTCGAACCCTCATTGCCCATTCACCCCACCTCCACCTCCCTGCAGATCTCAGTCCCCTCTTGGGCTGACCTGACTGGACCCCATAGCTCTTGCTGGCACTCCGTGGGGCTCCTCTCCCCCACAGACACTGCCACCCCTCCCATCTGAAATGCAGAACAGCCCCACCAGGGCTCCTGGCTCTGCAGTCTCCACAGCTCCTCAGCTGCCAACTCTGTCTTCACGCCTCCCAGAGGAGCAGCTGTCAGCACGTTCTGGTGGCTGAGATGAGAGAGACAGAGATGGAGACACGGTGCAGAGAGGAGAGAGAGACTGAGAGGGAAGCAGGGACAGAACCTGGGAAAGAAGGGCGAGGGAGAAAGTCAAAGACCACCAGGAAGGGAAAGTAGACGGTAAGGCAGGTGAGGGAAAGACAGGTGAGTGGCTGGGGCAAGAGGCAGAAAGCAAACCTGAGAAAGACAAAGCTCCAATTCACCTGCTGAAGTCCATTCCCACCATTTGGAGAAGTGACTAAAATCCCAAAGATGAACAGAAATGCCAGCTTTTTCACACTCTGTGCTGAGGAGCCAAGGAAAAGATGGCCAGGTGTGTGAGCCAGAGGAGGGGCTGAGCTCACACAGGGTTCCCAATGTCCCAGGGCCAGGATGGTGGGGAAAGCAGGCAGAAGCACTTGAAGCTGAGCACACGAGCAGCACAAATACATGCATGCACACACATACACACAGAATAACACACAGGTGCATAGACACACATCCATACAAAAGTAGAAAGACACATGTCATACAAAAAGACACACATATACACGAAGGACACACATACACACAGAGACATGTACGTATACATGCAAACAGATATAAACACACAGACAAATGCACACATACCCTTCAGAGACTGAGTGGGTCAGTGGTCCATGGTGTGTCAGGGGAGGGGGATTTCTTCTCCCCCAAAGCCCCAAGAGGTCACAGAGGCCAGTTCAACCCAAGTTCCCTCACATCTTAGGGGTGAGTGTGTCCACACATCACCCAGGGGGTGCCCTGGGTCCAACAGTTTCACATCAATGAGAGTCATGGTAAAGCTTCCCCCAACCCCCCGTGCAGAGACTAGGGACGGACCCGCCCAGGCTCTCTCAGCCAAGCTGCACAGAGCTGGGACTGGAATCTGGGACTCCTGCCTCTGGCCTCCATCTGGCTCCGCAGCTCCACCCCAGAAACCAGCCTCAGGATGACAGAGGGAACAGGGCATACTGCAGGCACAGACGCCTTGCCTTGCCTCTCACACCCCCAGCAGAAGGCTCTTTGCCCAGCTGTGCTGTTTTGTCACAGCCCAGGCCCAGCACAGCTCCCCGAGTTGCAGCCCAGAGCCTCTGAACCCTGAGAAGAGTGCAGCCTACCCCTCTCCTCTGGGCCCTCAGCCAGCCAGGCACTCGCCCAGCTGGGTGAGGCCACCACCACTGACGGGTGGGTGAGCGGGAAGCATACCCACCACTCAGGGTTGTCTGCCCCCCACAAGCCTGGATTAGCCCTGCCCTAGAGATGACTTTATGGGGGGTCAGGAAGCACTGGCAAGAGTAGCTCTCTGTCTCTGGAGATGCCAAAGACAGGAAAAGAGGGTCTCCAAGCAGGAGGCCCCAGCAGGAGGGAGAAACACAAATGGGATGGAACAAAGAAAGCGTGCATTAGGCCAGCCACACAGACAGAAGTCACCGCTGAAGACACAGACATGCCACCCAACAAGCCTCTTCTGATGCTACCCATGCTGGCCCCTTGCTGGGAGCTAGGGACAGAGAGGCTGGTAATAGTGGCGGCCACTATGGACTATTATTAAGCCATTTCACAGAAGAGGAAACAGAGCCTCAGAGACATGAAGTGACTGGCTCAAGAGTCAGGCCTGGAATTCCAGCATGAGCAGCATGAAAGCCCACCTCTTTCTCCTGGACCTCCCTGCCTCCCTGTGTTACAGAGACAAATGAAGAGGGACCCGTTGCAGCAGCGATTCCTTGTAAAGAGAGATTCACGCTTGTTACGGAAAGATTTTTTTTATAAACTCACATAGTTATCAGTTTAGCAGGTTTCAGAAAAGCCAAGCAGTACAGCGGATGGTAGGCTGCCTGTGGGGAATGTGTCCCCCATTTCCTTGTCCCAAAAGTGAGGATAATAAAAGCATACACTCAGAGACATGAGTTTTAAGTGAGGTGTCTGCCTTTTTAGCCACTCCTCTTGTAACATGCAGGAGGGATGATGAGAGGTGAAAATGGGAGAGACCCACACAGGGCTCCCAGGAGTAGAATGCCTCCTGGGTCTGCCCTCAGGTCTGCAAACAGGGTCACAGTTTGAAGGTGAAGACCCAGCCAGGAGCCATCATATCCCTGCCTCCAGGCTCAGCATCTCGCAGAAACTCCCGTGAGCTCGGGGTGTGTACCACTCCCTGACAAGCACTGAACCCTGATCCCTGCAAAATGTCAAGTGCCACAGTCAGACCAATCATGCCAACCTCAGCCACACCTGTCACAGATAACAGCTCTGCATCTACATAGCACCAGCCCTCCGGCCTGGGCCATGCTTTCCATTGAACACTTGGTTGACCAAGCCTGGCCCCCACCCTCTTCCAGCACCTTCCCTTGGCCCCAGATAATGCCACCATCTGGGACCCATCTGCAGGGTTCCTGCTCATTTGTTAGAGAGGGGGCATCTTCCATCTGCATCCTGCAGGAGCATCCTGGGACTCCATACATCTCAGAACAGGCAGGACCCCACCTGCCAGCAAGAGATCGGGGCAGAAAACACAGCCCTGTTAGCATCCTGCCAGAAAGGATGCAGGCTACGCATGTGGGGCTGCTCCAGAAAGGTCAACGCAACGAGACAACTGCATGTGCTGGAAGGAACGTGGACTTTGGAATGATGTGGGGCCGAATTCTGAATTCAACCTCATTTTATTGGGGCTTTGGGCAAATTGGTTCAGTTCTCTGAGCCAGTTGCTTTATCCGTAAAATTGAGATAGTATAGGACAGTCACCAGAACTCGGTCTTAACCATTGATGTATCCCTTACACTTAGAACAGGGCACAGGAAAGATATTTGTGGAATGAAGGAATGAATGAATATAGCCATTCTGCCATGTTTCTTGCTGACAGAGCTCCAGTTCAGGCCAGGTGACAATTGTACCTGTGTGCACTAACAAACATGGCAACTTTGCTGCCCTTTATGGTGATTGGTGAAGGAGTGGGCATGTGACCCAGTTCTAGCCAATGGGATATAGGGGAAATGATGAGGGTTCTGGAAGAAGAGCACCCCTGCTCTGACACCTTTCTCCCGCCTTATGCTTTCTAGGCTGCTTTGGAGGAATAATGTGTTTGGAGAGGACAACTAGCAACAACAAGTAGAAATGTCACCATTATCTGAGGATGGCAGATGAGAAAGAAAAGAGCGTGGATGCTCAATGATAACCCTGGGCTGCCAAATCAATCCTAGGGCCTCCTACCATGAAATTTCTTGTTAATTAACAATGAATGCCCACTAGGCTAGAGCCACTTTTAGGTCAATATGCAGATACTTGCAGCTGTAAACATTCCTGTCTGATACAGAGACCAGGGAGTGAATGAGTGAATGAATGAATGAGTGTCTTGTAGCATGAAAATAATTGTGCAAATGTTTGTCATTATTGACAATATTAATATGGTAACACCTCATTTATTCAACATTATCAGCAACGGGTTTTGCTCAGAAGGAAATTTTCAAGATAATTGAAGTTTACCCCCTTTAGGCGTGAAAGTATTACTTTAACTGTTTTTTATTTTTAAAAAATCATCTGAAATGTATCACATTCCCATATATCTCTCCACTCTCTTTACACCCCCCGAAGACACATACACCACACACACACACACACTCACACACACACTCATACGCACACACTCAAGGATGCTGAGGAAAATTAATTAAACTTGGGTTGGATACTGAGCTAGCTCACCAATAAACACACATTGCTGAAGTGAGGTGCTGCCCAGCATTGCCCTGGGGCTGGCAGAGGTCGGGGGATGCAGGGGTTTGCTCTGATTTCCAGAGTCATCACCCCTCCCTGCCACATCCCATCAAGTTGCCAGCTGTCACCGAGTGACCGCCTCTGGCAGCTCTCCGCGCCTTAGACGGATTTCTCAGTGCTGAGCTGTGGAGCCAGATTGCCTGTTTGCTGGACTTGTGTACAATATGGATTCTTGCAACAAGCCCTGACTGAGGCACTGCTATAAAGAGACTAGACCCCAGATGAGGAAGGCTGGGCTCCCATCCTAAAGAAAGGATCATTCATTTATTTGACAAATACTGGAGCTGCCAGAAAAGTGTATACACAGGACACATTCATCTTTTGTTATCGGTACATATTGAGTATTACAATTTTAATACCGTTTTTTCCTTTCTTAAAATGTGTATACATTTTTTTGGCACCCTCTGCATTTACCGAGCTCCTACTCATTGAGGCAGTAGGAGCTAAGAATGTAAGCTTTAGAGCCAAAGACCTGAGTTCAAGTTCCTGGCTCTCTTTACTAGTGGTATGGCCCTGAGCCTCAGTTACCCTCACATGTGTAATGGAACTAATAATAATACCTTCCACATAGGGATGATGCAAGGAATAAATCAGATATTGTGCTTAATGTTCTTAGAACAGTGCCTTTGTCTTTGGGAATGCTCAGCAAATGTGTGCTGTTATCATTTTTACCATGTACTGGACTTTTTCTCTGGGCATCAAAGAACAATAGGTCATAAGAATGGCATGGCCTCTGCCCCCAGGAAAGTAACGGCTAATCAGATAGAGCGACTGTGTTCCTAACACATAGGAATCAGTGATAGGAGAGACCCAGCCCACGGAACCCAGACTGGAGGGGCCAGACAGGCCTCCCACATGTCCAAGCTCGGACGAAAACGTTAGTGAGTATCTTAGTTTCTGCAGCTGCCATAGCAAGTTAGCACATAGTGGGTGGCTTCCAACAACAGAAACATATTCTCTCACAGCTCCGGAGACCAGAAATCCAAAATCAAGGTGTTACCCGCCACAGGCTCTAGGAGACAATCCATTCCTTGCCTTTCCCAGACATTGGTGGCTGTTGGCATCACTCCAATCTCTGCCTCCATCTTCACATGGCTTTCTCCTCTCCTCTCCTCTGAGAATATATATCCCCTCCTCTTCTGTTTCATATAAGGACACCTGCCGTTGGATGTAGGGTCTGCCTGGGCAATCCAGGATAATCTCATCTCAAGATCCTTAACTTAATTACATCTGCCAAGATTTTCTTCCCAAATAAGATCACAGACTCAAGTTCTGGGGGTTAGGGTGTGGGCATATCTTTTTAGGGGCCACCATTCAACCCACTACAGTGGGAGTCTGCCAGGCAAAGAGGAGCAAGATATGGCCCCAAATGATAGAACCCCCACAGACCATGTGAAGTGCCGCGTGAGAGGGGGTTTGGGGTGAGAGAGGAGCTTGCCTGGCCTTGGCAGACTCAACATAGAGAAGAGCAGCCTCAGTTTCCATGACCAGAGAAGGCACTGGGTGCTGTTGCCAAAATCAACAGGGAACCCCTCCATCCAGACTGGTTATGAGAGACGGGGTCAGAGAGGGCTGCAACATGGGTGCCCATGGGACTTTTCTGGACACAGGTTGACAGTTTTAGGGCAACAGGCTAATTCTAGACTCCTTCCTGGAATGGAATTGGGCTGTGGCTCTCAGGCCAACCCTGGCCGTCTCTCTGGCACACAGCCTGAAGTCTGGCTCATGCCATGGAAAGCTGGTGGCTCTGACCCCTTCTGTGCAGGCAGACCTTCCAGCGGCCACAGAGCGGCCCCTACCTCAGCACCCACAAGCACTGGCTCCACAGGTATCCCCATCCTAAACTGCCCTATCCTGCCACCCTACAGTTCTTCTTAAATGAGCGCAGGCTGCACTCAGCATGTTTATTTATAGAGTATATTCCTGTATCACTGCACTCGTATTTTACATGCATTGTAAAACATAATTTAAATTATTCAGATCAAAAATAGGATAACGATAAAATATTTTAAATTATTTGATTTTATTGTGTTTATTAATGGTCCAAAGCATTTGTGCTCTCACTAAAAATTTTAATGAGAGCCATGTGATTCAAAATGTTTCATTTTGCAAAAGCAAAGCTTTATGATACAGCAGATCAAAGGTCTGGTTCTTAATTCAAATTATTTCTGTACTTGATTTTCATTGCTGTTATGGCTGGGTGGGGGAAGATACCATGCAAAGATGCATTGCTCCAAATGGGAAAACAGCAATGCTGGCTGAGCTTACTAAATCTTCACAGTTATTTTTCATTCCCATCCACCAATTATGCAAAGTTTTTTGTTGGAAATTCAGCAAGCAAATTTCCATCTTCCCTGATGTCAATCAGGGGTTCTTGCAATCAAAAGGTGTTAGCATTTTTATAGTTTTAGCAAGTAGGTTCTGAAACACTTTGTTTGAAAGAATTTTTTAAAAACAGGTTAACATTTTCGGTCTCCAAGTTTTTAAAGTTTACATACATAAGCGTTGTTATAGGTGATAGATGTATATCATTTTCTACAACAAAAATCACAAAACAACAGTAACATTTCCAAATGTTTTGTTTTAAAAATGCTTTTTCCATAGCACTAGTTTCTGTCAGAAGGCAAATTATCTTTCAGTCATTATTTATATATCAAATATACCCTGGAGAGGGCCGGCCCAGTGGCTCAGGCGGTTGGAGCTCCATGCTCCTAACTCCAAAGGCTACCGGTTCGATTCCCACATGGGCCAGTAGGCTCTCAACCACAAGGTTGCCGGTTCAATTCCTCGAATCCCGCAAGGGATGGTGGGCTCCGCCCCCTGCAACTAAGATTGAACACAGCACCTTGAGTTGAGCTGCCGCTGAGCTCCCAGATGGCTCAGTTGGTTGGAGCACGTCCTCTCAACCACAAGGTTGCCAGTTCGACTCCTGCAAGGGATGGTGGGCTGCGCCCCCTGCAACTAGCAATGGCAACTGGACCTGGAGCTGAGCTTGTGCCCTCCACAACTAAGACTGAAAGGACAACAACTTGAAGCTGAATGGTACCCTCCACAACTAAGATTAAAAGAACAACAACTTGTAAAAAAGTCCTGGAAGTACACACTGTTCCCCAATAAAGTTCTGTTCCCCTTCCCCAATAAAATCTTAAAAAAATATATGTATATATATATATATATACCCTGGAGGGACAGAGAAAGTGTGTGTGTGTGTGTGTGTGTGTGTGTGTGTGTGTGTGTGTTTCTTTCAAAATATCTGTTGCCTAACTGTAATGTGGTATCCTGGATTGGAGTCTGGAACAAAAAAATTTAAAAGACATTAATGGAAAAACTGGTGAAACCTGAATAGTGTCTGGAATTTTGTTAATAGTAACGCACCCATATTAATATCTTAGTTTTGACAAACGTATCTTATTTATGTATGAAGTTACATTATGGGAAACTCGGAAAAGAGTATACAGGAACTCTGTAGGATCTTTGTGAGTCTTCTCTAAATCTAAAATTATTTCAAAATTAAAAATTTAATTTAAAAAATTTTGGTTGTATAGCTAGCATGTTATATTGACAGCCAGTTGTCATTAGAAAAAATAGTCAGCAAGCTTGAAAATTTCTCTTTTTGTAAAAGAAAAATGCATAACTCATCTTTAAATTCCCTGTCTCATTAAGGTACTCTGCCACAGATAACCATCAAACCTCAATATCTCATTAAGAAATAATCAAACCTCTATATGCTCGTTGCAAAATACTGTCAGGATTCTACTATATATTAAAGGTCTTATTTTTTTCCCTCCCCCTTCTTCTGCCTCCCCCCCACTCCGGTTCAAGCTGCTGTTTCTCAGTCTAGTTGTGTAGGACACAGCTCCCTGGCCCATGCTGGTATTATGAGCCTTCGCTCCCTGGCTGAGGCAGTCGGTCGCCAGTCATGGGTCGGCTGCTCACAGCAGCTCACGGCAGCTCTCGCCAGCTGCCGGCCACTCACGCTGGCCACCGGCTGCTCATGGAGGCACACGGCAGCCAACGGCAGCACCTGGCAACACACAGCAGCTCACGCTGACCTCCGGCTGCTCACAGCAGCCCAGCTCCAGGGAGAGCCATTGTTCACAATCTTAGCTGTAGAGGGTGCAGCTCACTGGCCCATGTGGGAATGGAACTGGTGACCTCGGCATTAGGAGCACAGCGCTCCAACCCCCTGAGCCACCAGGCCAGCCCAAAGGTCTTATTTTTATTATATAAACCACATCAGTGGCATCTTGCATCATTTTGTGCATTCTGGCCTTGACTTGTTTGCTTCAACAGCCAGTCTTTGAGTGAATTTTATATCTGGAGTGATCTCTACAACTTGAGCCTGAAATCCTTCATGTATTGCAGTTAAAGCATCCATTGTATCAGTGGTTGTACTCAGACTGTTTTTCCATAAAACATTGTTTTTATTAAATAAGTCATTGGATATTGAAACTATATCTTCTCTGGTACATCTCATAAAAGAGTAATTCTTTGTGTGTTTCATTATTGAAACCCAAATCTAGTACATACCATAAACTGAGACATGTTAGAAACATCTCAACTTTCCTCCAGTCATGGAGCAAATCCTCCGCACTGCATAATTTATTCTAGTACTTATTACTTCACATCTTTAGCAGCACTCTACATCTTCTGACCACATTCACTGACAAAGGAATGCATTTTAGTTTGTCCATGGATTGTTTTTTTGTGGATTATTCCTTCCATTTTGACTGAGGACAGAAGAACACGTGTTTTCTTGATGGTACGTGGCTTTTAAAGTTTTATTAGTAAGACAATCTCAAAAGAGGCATCAAAATATGTGTCACAAAGTATCAGAACTTATGTAAAGAACCAGATGGACTGTCACATAACTTTAGACATCACTGGAAAAAAAAATTACAGGTTTGTCTTTGTGTTCTGGGTCTTCATTTTTCAGGCTATTATTGTATAAAGTAAGGAGAGGCTAGGTTATACAGTGGTACCTCGATTTTCGAACGTAATCCCTTCCGGAGGACCGTTCAGGTTCTGAAACGTTCGAAAACAGCCGATAGCTAGGCCTCAGGATCTTGCACTCAGCGGAAGCCACGTGACATGTTCGACTTCTGAGGTGTGTTCGAAAACTGAAGCACTTATTTCTGGGTTTATGGTTTTCATAAACTGAAATGTTCGTCAATGGAGACGCTCCAAAACTGAGGTACTACTGTACTATGGTAACAAACATTCCAGCATCTGTGACTTCAATCAATGCCTGTGTACTGTATACCACAGGCACCCGATGGCTCTGAGTCTCAGTGTCCTCACTCTGGGACCCAGACTAACAAAGCAGCTTCTTTCCAAAACATTTGCAGTCCTTGTGGCAAAAGGATAGGACAGTGTAATGAACTACCCACTGGCTCTAAAAGTTTCTGCCTGAAGAAGTGACACCCATCACCACTTCTCACATTCCAATGGCCAGAACAAGTCACATGGCCACACTCAACTCCAGCCAGGCCAGGAAGTCATGTGCCTGAGCAGAGAATCACAAATTCTTGGTGCACCAATACATCCACACTTGCTAATTGCAAACACTTCACACTCTTGTTAGCAAATATCTCAAGGCTTATCATTGATGGCCATGTGTATAAATCCACAGAGCAAAATCTTCTTAAACTTTTTCTCCTTTTTTGTTGAATTTCTTATTGGATCTGATTACATCATTGGCTCAAAACTTTCTATTTGGAATAGAAATATCAGTCTTTCCACTTTCTACCTATTTGCTTGTGCTTGCATTTATTAGCTAGCCATGATATCTTTGCAGAAAATTTTAAAGCTACATGCTCATTTTGTGAGGGCTACTTTATTTAAAATTGAATTATCTCATAAAAGGGCATACACAAAATGTGCTTAGTGGGACTGCGTATGCTTAGTATATCCAAAAACTGGAAGCACCAAAAATGTCCCTTAAGAAGAAAATGGCTATTTGCATGCAGTGGAATGTTATACAAAGTGAGAATGAATGAACTACAATAATAATGTGACATGAAAGAGCCTCACAATTGTACAAACTTCAAAAACATGCAAAACTAATATGCAGTGCTAAAAATCAGGATAGAAGTTACCAAGGGGTAGATAGTGACTAGAAGGAAGCAAGAAAAGTCGCCTCTGGAGTGCTGGCAACTTTATGTTTCTTAATCTAGATTCTGGTTATATGGATTTGCTCACTTCCTAAAAGTCCATTGACCTGTATCCTTATCATTTGTGCACTTTTTCTGTATATAAGATATACTTTGGTTAAAAATGTACTTAAAATCAAACAGGATGGCATAATCCATAGGTCCCTTAACTGGCCACATATACACTGGAGATGTAGAGCCAGAAGTGACAGATGAAGCCATGCACCCCCATTTACCCCTCGCTTTGTGGCGCTCCACTTCTCCCCCAGTGTGCTGTGGCCCCTCCATGCCCCATGACCATCCAACACATGACAGGACACCAGTGTCAATCTATATATTGACTATTAGTAGAGATACAGTTGGCTTTTGTTTTTAAATAAATCAATGTAAATTGCAGTTCTCATCTTTTCTTCCCCCTTCCAAAAGATCATCTTGAAAGCCCCACTCTGGTGACAGTTGTTCCTTGGTTCTAAAGCCACATCAGGACCATAGACAGGGTCTATAGAACCAGGTGACGAGAGGCGTGCAACTCTAAAGATCAGAATCCGCCCTCTCCTGCCCCCACTCAATTTTAAATATGGAGGAAACATGGCCTTCAATAATACAAAACTAGAGGTTCTCATTAAACAAAATACGCACACCAGGAAACCTCTGGTAACCCATCTGATCATTAGTGTGCAGGACAAATGCTCTGAGGAAGCAAATATCCTGCACACTAAAGCATATATACATGAATCATCCATTTTAAAGACATCAGAGAAACATGAAATGCACTTTGCTCTAAGACCACACTAAGTGGGGAAATGGGCCGGGTGGGGCTGTAGTTTGGATGACTCATAAGACATCTGAGAGACCCGTAATGCTTTAAAATGCACAATTCATAAGAAATTGACTTAGCATTGGAATCCATGCCTTTCTAGCTCCAACGTTCATGTTCTTTTTCTACATGATGCTATGTTTTTAAAAATAATACAACTGTTAAAAATAGAAAATTTAGAGGACTGCAAAGCAGGGTGAGGAAATTATACAGACACATCTAAGCTGATGTGGTTCCTTTTCAGTTTGGGCTTCCTCCAAAACAGACCCTGAGAGAAGGCTTTGGGTGCACGGAGTTTATCTGAGAGATGACCCCAGAGCACGTGAGAAATGGGAACACAGGAAGTGAAGAGAACCAATAAAGGTGTATCCATAAGTGGGTTACTGCTTCAACCTTCCGGGCGATCCTATGTGAGGCGGTCAAACACACCTCAGAATTGTCCCCTCAGTGGGGCAGGGAAGCTGATAGAAATACGTACACATTGTGGGAGACTGAATACTGGCCACGCAGTGAGGTCCCCAGAACCTATGAATGTGTTAGCTCACATGGCAAAAGGGACTTTGCAGGTGTAATTAAATTAAGAATCTTGAGATGAGATTAGCCTGGATTATCTCGGTGGGCCCAATATAATCACAAGTGTTCTTATGAGAGGGAGGCAGGAGGGTCAGAGACAGAGACAGAGAGACTGGAAGATACTATGTTGCTGGCTTTGAAGGTGGAGGAAGGGGCCATGATCCAAGGAAAGCAGGGAGCTTCTACAAGCTGGAAAAGACAAGGAAACAGATTCTCCCCTAGAGTCTCAGAAGGAATACAGCTCTGTCAATACCTTAATTATAGCCCTTAATAACCATTTCAGGTTTGTGAGCTCCAGAATTATAAAATAATAAATTTGTGTTGTTTTATACTAGTAAGTTTATGGTAATGTATTACAAGAGCAACAGGAAATACATATACATATATATATATATATATAGTTATATATATAGTTATACATATAGTAGTTATTTAATATATAGTTGGTTAATATATGTATATTGGTTTCTAATCCTTCAACTCTCATTCTCCATTGACTGAAGGTTGCCAAGCCTGTTCCCACAGCCAGAGGATATTTCCAGACAGAGAGACATGGGAAACCATCGGGAACTGCCTGCGCGTGATTGAATGGTAAATTGAAGTGTGAGCTTCCTGGCAACCTTGGCAAAAAAAGATTGGGTTTGAGAAGTCTCTCTCATAAAATGTTCTCCATAACTTTTATCCGTCAGTGAATTCCTAACGGAATTTCTCACGTAGGACTTGATGGGGATATTTAAAGAACAATGCTTTCAATGAAAGTTTAAAAGAAGGAGCAGAAACTCATTTCAGGTGACTGGTCCTCAATCATTCCTATATAAAAGTAAGAGGCAGAACCTTGAAACCTAGTTCAGGGAAACCATTTTTGTGGCGAGTGAGGTATGTGGCCCTCTTCCTAAGGCAGAGCTTCTAGCGTGTTCAGAAAAGAATGTCAATGGCCCTCTTATCCTCTCTCTCAGATATCAACTGCCTCAGTGATTTGGAACAGAAGCTAAAGAGAGCTAGTTCTTTCAAGGCTGATCTCTCGGTGAGACCCAGGAGGATCGATGCCCGGGCATCTATAGAAGGCTATGCATGAGCTGGGGGTCCTAGCTGGGTGGTCTCCAGGTTGGCACTGTGCCATGGAAGCCGGGATGTCTGGCCTGCCTTCTGTCGCAAAGGGGGTCCAATAAACAACAGTGCCTGGTTGCAAAGAATAGAACCCCCAACAGGGGTATGCGAGCAAAATGAGAATTACAGTGTAAGGAAAGAGAGGTGTCTTGGGATTCCAGGACAGAAAACTGAGTTCACCCAAGTTTTATGGGAACGGAGAAGCAGAAGCACCAGGCAACCAGGCCACTTCTCCTCACCTCATTTCTGTGCTGGCGTGGCCTCTCTCCTCTCTGCTTCTCTCTGAGTCTCTGCTCTCTTGCCCACCTTGGTTCTACATCGTGATCTCTCAGTTTCCACTCACCACTGAATGATCCAAGACCTCTGGGTCCCAGTTTCAATTTCCTGGTAGTGAAATGTGGCCCAGTCCATTGTCTGGGGAAAAGTCTGCAAGCCACAGGTCACTAGAAGCCACTCTGAGTCAGAATGAGGTAACCTGGGCCACTCAGCCAAAGGAAAGAAGAGATTATGAGTTTCAGGGGCCAGAAAGCGTGTCCTGCTGCCCACAGGTGCCAGGCGTCAGGCGTGCAGGGTTGGAAATCTCCCCCAAATGCAGCTTTGTCTCTACCCAAAGGAGGGTTTGATGGGGGCCTCAGTAATGAGCCCTGAAAAGGGAGTGTGGTTGAGCGATTACAAAAATGCCCCCCATCCTCTACTCCCCTCTGTACCAACACACTTGCAACTCCCTCCACAGAGAAGTGGTTTGTTTTCTCACTCCTTGGATCTGAACTGGACTTGTGACTTGCTTTGACCAATAGAAGTTAGCAGAGGTGACAGTGCACCAGTTTTAAGCTTAGACCTCAAGAGACTTGCACACCTATCCTCCTCCTCCTCTCCCCTTCTCTCCTCCCCTCCCCTCCCCTCCCCTCCCCCCTCCCCCTCCCCTCCCCCTCACTTCTTCCCCTCCCCTCTCCCCTCTCCCCTCCCATCCCCTCACCTGCCCCTTTTACCTCCTCCTCACTTCCCCCCTCCCTTCTCCTCTTCTCCCTTCCCTCCTCCTCCTCTCCCCCATTCTTATCCCCTCCCCCTCCCTTCCCCTCTCCTCTCCCCTCCCTCTCCCCTGTCATCCCTCTCAGAATCCTGATGCTGCTATGAATAAGCCTGTTAGAGAGATGTGAGAGATACATGGAAAGAGCCCCCATTTGGGCCAATTCCTCCAACCGAGGCTATCCCAGGCCAGCCAGTTGACCATAGGTGCATGAGTGTGTCCATCTAAAACCAGTCAGGCCTGGCCCAGATCAGAAGAACCATCCACTGCCCTGTAAACTCATAAGCAATAATAAATGTGTGTGGCTGTAAATAAGGCTAGAGGATTTTGTTTGCAGCAACAGGACTTGGGTCCCCAGACTCGTCCTGGGAAGTGTGGTTGGGAAGAAGTTGTCAGTGGGGCTCCAGTGGACAACTTCTGCCCCGAGTAGTTATTCCTCTTCCTCTCCCTCAAGCACAGCCAGGCTGCAGAAGCTGCCCACATCCTCATACAAAAGAACCGATATGGACAATTTGGAACTGACATTTTGGGATTTACAAGATATTGGTCAAAAAAACCTTTAGCTCAGACAAAACAGATCTCCGCAGAGATAAGATTGGCAAACAGGAAAAGCTAGACATTGAAACCATGATCAGAGATAAAGAGAGACAGGGCCGTTTGCTCCAGCAAGATGGAAGTCTCGGTCACCTAAATGCCAAATCAAATCCGAGCCCAGTAAGCAGGGAGGGGACTGACACACCAGCCTGGATTACACCTGCCTGTGGACTGAAGTCTGATCTCTTGAGAGATTTTCTCCTTGTTCGGATTCTCCAGTATCTGAATCCAGGACACCTAAACATTAAATATCTGACTTGAGCTAGGGCTGCGTGGCTGCAGAATTTTGCCACTTACAAATGCATTTGGGAAGGTTTGGTTTATTTGTTTGTTTTTTTCCTAAGAAGACCATCCATAGCTTTTATAGGATTCTCAGAAAATCTGACTCAAAAAGGGTAAGGACTCCAACTGCAGAGAGGATGCTGTACGGAACACTGCCTGTCTCTATCAGTGTTCCTGCAGGTCTGTGACCGGCATTATTCTACCTACATGTTATTGTACTTACACATTACAATTCCTATAAGAAATTGTAACCACATTATGGGATCCATGTATTACTGTAGTTATCCATCCCTTACAGGGAATGTCACTTTAGTTGTGACTTATGGTATCTATTTTTACTATATCTAACTTAATGCATCTATATATTACTATAGTTGCATGATGCTGTGTCTCAATACTGTAGCTGTTACTTGATTTGTTATCTACCTTAGTGTAGCTGAAAGTTACTATGTGTATATGTAACTGTGGCTGTGTTTTCCTGCAATTACATTACTACATCTATATGTTCCTGTACCATGTAACTGATTCTGTTATGTTGTGTTGGGTTCTAATTGTATTACTATATCTATGTGTTACAGCATTTACGTTATTGTATCTAGGTGTTACTGCATTTATTATTGAAGTCATGCTTTACTGCAACTAAATGTAATGGTAAATTTTCATTTACTCCACTAATAAAATAATAATAGCCACCATTTGTTAAGCACCTTCTACGTGTCAGGCCCTCTCCTGCTGTGTGCTTTCCATACAATTACCTTATAAATCATACAACAGCCCTGCAACACAGACATTGCTAGTCCCACTTTATAGATGAGAAAACTGAGGTACAAGGAGGTTGTTACTTGCCCAAGGTCACGCAACCAGTATGTGGCAGTGGGGGGCAGGGGAAGAACCTTGACCTCAAGTCTACCATAGCTATTTGTGACAGCAGCTGTATAACTCTGTAGACTGTGTCATGTACTTATACGTAGGGCCTAAGTATAGAAAATGGCTCATTGTCTAAAGATATGAAAAGGTACTTGCTGATAGTGTTTTAAACTATCAACTTCATTTTCTGACACTTTTGTTGAGTTAGGAGTTCCTGAATTCAGAAACAATTAAGTTACTAAAAGAACCTTGATTGAGTTAGCAGACAATAAATTTAAAGAACAATGAAATTCATTCTCCTAACTTTCAATGAATTATAGAGAGAGAGAGTTACATGAGCTTAATTGTTGATGAGCTCTGTGCTTATGAACTTTATTGATTCTAAAATTGCCTTACAGGCTGGGAAACCCCTGGGCCCGTGACAGATGTCTTCCAACAAATCTACCACCACTAACAATGGAGCCCCTTACTCACACTCTCCTACTCTCACCTGCTCCAAATCTTGCAACCTGTCGTGACTTCAGGCCTCCAAGGAAGCACTAGAAAATCCCCTCGACTGTCAGAGCTTCGGACACTAAGAGGCTGCAGCCCCCCAACTTCAATCAATTCCTCTTAGCCTTGGCTTTCTTCCCAATTTCTACATCCAGGAGCGAGTTCTGTTAAGAGGAGGCCAATATGGCCAGGGTCTTGAGCTGGAGTCTACAGGAAGACGTTCCCAGAGAGACCTTCTATGTCCCAGCCCCACCACCAGCCCTGCTCTGGGCAGAGCCAGCCCCAGACACACCTGTTAGGTTGGCTCCCTTGGTCTTATTGCCTCCCCCTCTGGCCCCAGGTAACTCTCCCAGGCCTGCCTGCTCCATGGAATTCCATGATTCTTGATGCCTTGACCCCCTCCCAGGCTAGTCATTGCCCACACACATGCTGTCTAGATCCTTTAGGGGTTCCATTTCCTAGAGCCAACGTTTCTCTTCCCTTCATGGTGACCACCAGCTATGTTTATGGGTAATTGGGAGATAGCTTTAGAAGACTCCTTCCTCCTCAAACCTGAATAATATTGAAGGATAATGACTGGGGCTTCCTGGGACTAATGCCTAGATTATGTCTAGATTGTTACTGAGTCTAATTTTGAACATTCATAGCACTGAACAGCTTTAGAACAAGAAGCTAGACCCCTTAGAAATCAAGCCTCTAGCTTAGGGATGGTAAATATAAGACACACACGTGAGCACCACTCCTCCTTCCTATGCCCATTGCCGACATAACAAAGCAACTGCAGACACTGCTCCCTACAGAGCCAGACACAGCTTCACAGTCCTCAGTCCCAGTGTCTAGCTACCACCAGTGGACCTGAAGTAGCACATGAACTAAAGTTCATTTCGCTTCTAGGCCCACTCCTTCATTGTGTGGATGGAGAAAGCGAGGCCCAGAGGAAAAGTAAATGGCCGAGATTCACGCAAGTCAGAAGCAAAACCAGGGTGAGAACCCAGAGTTCCTGGCCTCCAATTTCAGCCATGAAGGCAGAAGATGGGGCTACACAGGGGGGTGAGGCTGAGGAGATTTGAGTCTCACTGCAAAGGGGGCCCCAAAACCCTGGCCAAAGAGGAACCAATGAGTACACTGCTCCTCCACCCACAGTTTCCATAGCAACCCTCTGGCCCCTGGTTTGGGGTCGGGAGAAGGAGTAGGGCTTCTGAAGTGTTTCAATTCCAATGGAAGATGCCCTAAACTAAGCCTTCGCCTACATTAACTTATCTGTTCTCATAACAATCTATGTGGAGATACTATTATTATCCCTACTTTACAAATGAGAAAACTGAGGCACAGAGATGATAAATGATTTGTCCAAGCTCACGCGGCTGCCAAGTGCCAATGTTGGGATTTCAACTCAATCTGGCTCCAGAGCTGACGAACTTAATCATTTATGCTACCAGATTGCACTCACACACATACACACACACACACACACACACACACACACCCGACCTTTGCCAACCAGGCCTGTGAGTGCCCATGTCCCCACAGGACCAAATATCATCAAACTTTTCCATTTTGTCCATATGGTCGGTGAGCAGTGGCCACGCGTGGAGGACGGTCCTGGTCTCAGCACCGGGGCCAAGAGCCCCACCAGGGGTACCATCCCTCAGTCATATTGGGTCAACAGCAGGCAGGAAGCGGGGGGCTGCTACCACCTGCCTGTCCTTGGGGATTTCTGCCTTTGCAGAGGAAGGCCAGTCCATCAGAAACCTGAGCCAGAAACAATAGATCATCCGTTCACTGGGATTAATGAGGCTTCCCCATGTTTGTGGAGAGGTGATTAAGGAGCTTGTAGCTGCTTTGCCTCCTGTCAACAGAACAAAAGCCTCAGTAGTCACTGTTGTCAGAGGCTTTGGGGGCTGGGGCATGGGCAAAGGTGGTCATGGGTCTGCACCTGGCTCTACTTTGTGCTTTTCTATGTAAACACCAAACACCAGGGCATTTGTACCCCCTCCCCACTGTACATTCCCTCCCATTGCTGCCTATGCCCTCCACATGTAGTTATTGAGCCCCTAACACATACTATCCCCCTGCCAGGTACTGGGCTACAGGGACAACCACGACAGACGCAGCCCCTGCCCACACAGTCTGCCAGGAAGATTGTTGTTCAACAACTTAGTATATGATGATTTATTTAATTGCAAGTGTGACTGAGTGCTGCCCAGGAGAAGTACTGAAAACCATAAATGTGACAGGGGCCCTGCCTGTCTAGAAGGTCAGAGAAGGTTCCTGGGAAATCAGGGGGTGGGAGAGGGGAGGTAGCGTCTCAGTCAGGTCTCTTAGGATGGTCAACTTGACAGGACTTGGCAACTGATTACACGTTGGCGGTGAAGAGGAGCTTTCTGACCCAGAGAGCAGGATGGGCTGCACCACTAACCTATATGCAGAGCACAACGGCAGAGTAGGTTTGGAGCAAGCAGGAGGCTGTGCCTAGGACTCCACACAGCTGTCCGAATGGGCCTGGGGCACAGGAGCCAAGTCTGGGCTGAAGGTGTGGGATTAGAAGATAGTGTCGAGGTCATACAATAGTTCATGTTGTGTGGTTAGATGCCACTTTAAAGGAGGGAGACAAAAAGGTACCAAGGACTGATCCCCGAGAGGAGCCGCAGGGACCAAAGAACGGGGCCAACAAGAGGGGACGGGAGGATCTGGAAAAAGTAGATGCCCCAAAATAAGGGAAGAAAAAATTTGCAGAAAACAAAGGAATTGCAGTGTCGATGCCGCCAAGAGATCTAGTAAGAGGAGGACTGAGCTGTGTCACTGGACTTAGCAAGTGGGTCACTGGTGGCTTTGGCAAAAGTGGTTTAGGTGAAGACAGAATCCAGAAAGGAGTAGGTGTGAAGAGCATGGAGGGGGAGATACAGGAAATGTGAGTGAGCCTTTTACAGTATTGCTGTGTATTAGCTTCTTAGCGGAGCTATAGAAGATTTTTTGCAAATATCTTCTCCCACTTAGTTGGTTGCTTAAAAAATGGGCAGAGAACCTGAACGCTTTTCCCAAGAAGACATACAAATGGCCAACAGATATATGAAAAGATTCTCAACTGTGCTAGCTATGAGGGAAATGCAAACCAAAACCACAGTGAGTTACTACCGCCATGGTTAGAATGGTTATTATCAATAAGACTAGTAATAACAAGTGTTGGGGAGGCTGTGGAGAAAAAAGAACCCTCATACTTTCTAGTGGGAATATAAACGGGTACAGCCACTATGGAAGAGGATAGCAGTTCCTCAAAAAATTAAGAAAAGAGTTGCCATGTGACGCAGCAACCCCTCTTCTGAGTATACACCTGAATTTTTTTAAAACATTTATTCATAAACATATATGTACTCCTATGTTCATTGCAGCGTTATTCATTGTAGCCAAGACATGGAAACAACTTGTTGATGATTAGATAAAGAAGATGTGGTACATATATACAATGGAATACCACTCAACCATAAGAAAGGATGAAATACTGCCATTTGTGACAACATGGATGGATCTGGAGAGTATCATGCTAAGTGAAATAAGTCAGACAGAAAAGGACAAGAACCAAATTTCACTCATATGTAGGATATAAAACGGAAAACAACAGCATCCAGAGGAGAGAACCAAGATGGCAGAGTAGATAAATACTGTGTCTGCTTCCTTCAGTGAACCCATTAAATTTATAGCTAAATTACAGAACAATCAGCCTGGAGAATTATCTGAAGTCTAGCTGAGCAGAAGCTTTATAACTAATGATATAAAGAAGAAGCCATGGGGCAGCCAGATGGCTCAGTTGGTTAGAGTGCGAGCTCTGAACAACAGGGTTGCCGGTTTGATTCCCACATGGGCCAGTGAGCTGCGCCCTCCACAACTAGATTGAAGACAAGGGGCTGCCGCTGAGCTTCTGGAGGGGCGGCTGGATGGCTCAGTTGGTTAGAGCACACACGAGCTCTCAACAACAAGGTTGCTGGTTCAATTCCCACATGGGATGGTGGGTTGCATTCCCTGCAAATAAAGATTGAAAACGGCGACTGGACTTGGAGCTGAGCTGCGCCCTCCACAACTAGACTGAAGGACAATAACTGGGAGCTGATGGGCCCTGGAGAAACTCACTGTTCCCTAATATTCCACAATAAAATGTTTAAAAATAAAATAAAAAAATAAAGAAGAAGCCATGTCCAGACTGGTGGGAAGGGCGGAAATGTGAAACAGGCTGGCCCCAAACCTCCATGTGGCAGTAGAATCAGGAGGGATATCTCAGCTGCTGAAGCTCCCTACTGAGAAGGGAGGGACCCCAGCCCCACACCAGGCTGCCGGGAAGAGAAGCCCCCACAACATTTGGTCGTGAAAAATAGTGGGGATTCCAACCATCCAGATGGGACGGAAGGCTGCAGGAAACGCAGATGTCCTCTTAAAGGGCCCACACACAGACTTTTACTCCTGGGCACTCACCCGGGCTCTGGTGGAGGGACTCAGAAGAGTACAGGGGGGCGACTAAGGTGTGTGGCTTCAGAGCAAAGCGTGGAGGGCAGTCACCATTTTCTCTGTGAGGAATCCTCCTCCCGTGCAGCCGGCAGGCAGGTGCCATCTATCCTCTGTTGAGCCTGCCCCCCACAGGCCAAATCTGAATCTGATTGGCCTGGTGAGCTCCACTGGGATCCAGCCCCACCCAACTCCCCCAATGCCAGAGGCACTTTCTGTGAGCAGCCAGCCCCACCCATAAGCCACTCTTTCTTTGGAAACTATAAGAGTCCAAGGGCCCCAGGCAGGTGGCAACTGGCCTCGGTGTGCTCTGAGACTTTTGCTGAGTAGCTCCAGGTTCAGCACTGGCACCAAACCAGAGTCTACATTAGTCTGGTAACCACAACTCTTCCCACTTCAGTGACTCTCTGACACCCTGCCTCACCCAACTTGTGTATTGCATGAGGCTTTATCAGTGGCTGGACCTAAAAGGAGCTGGCAGGTGGCAGCAGGGCTCAAGGTATCCTGGCTTTTTGTGAAGCTACCCCAGGCCTGGTACTGGTGGCAGACATCTTCAGTTTGCAACGTGGCCTCTCCCACATGCCTCCAGGTTTAGCATAGGCAGCAAACTACCAGATAGTCCCTGGCCAGTCACAGGCAGTGCGTGACCTGGGCCTGCATCAGAGACCCTCCCAAAAGGCCCCAGAACCAACATATTTAGAGGGGCTTTAGGCCACAGCAGAGCACCAGCCAATTAGCCCAACAAGCAACACACACAAAGGGTGGTCTCAACAGGCACCAGAGCCTGGTGGGGTAAATCTCCCTCAGTTGGGTAAGCCACCTGCACAGCAGCCCATGAGCTGTGGACATGGCCAAACCCCACAGCCAGTCAGCCTAAGGCTCAATCACACCCACTGACATGCCAGTAGCAATCAAGGCTCAACTATAACACACAACCCACACAAGGGACATTCCTGGAACACCCAGAGCAGGTGACCAGGGAGACTGTGCCAGGACCACAGGACACCTACTACATAAGACCACCCAGCCAAGACTGGGAGACATAGCAGATCTACCTCATACATAGAAACAAACACAAGAGGCAGCCAAAATGGGGAGACAAGGAACTACATACCAAATGAAAGAATAGAAGAAAACTCCAGGAAAAGAATTAAACAAAATGGCAGCAAGCAACCTACCAGAGGCAGAGTTCAAAACAGTGGTTATAAGGATGCTCAAGGAACTTAGTGAGAACTTCAACAAAGTGGATGGCAAGAACAAGACATATAAACCATAAAAAAGAATGAGTCAGAAGTGAAGAATGCAATAACTGAAATGAAGAATGCACTAGAAGGAATCACCAGCAGACTAGATGAAGCAGAGGATCGAATCAGCTATTTGAAAGACAAGGTAGCAGAAAACACCCCACCAGAACAGCAAAAAGAAAAAGGAATCCAGAAAAAGGAAGATAGTTTAAGAGGCCTCTGGGACAAGATCAAGCATGACAACATTCGCATCATAGGGGCATCAGAAGGAGGAGAGAGAAAGCAAGAAATTGAGAGCCTATTGAAGAAATAATGACTAAAAACTTTCCTAACATGAAAGGGCAGATAAAGATCTTCCCAGACAAGAAAAAACTAAAGGAGTTCATCACCACCAAATCAGTATTATAAGGAATGTTACAGGGACTTCTTTAAGATGGGAGGTTGGGATAAAAAATATGAATAATAAAATGGCAATAGCTTCATATCCATCAACAATTACTTTCAATGTAAATGGATTAAATGCTTCAACCAAAAGACATGGGAGGGCTGAATCAATAAGAAAAGAAGACTCTTATATACCCTGCCTACAAGAGACTCACTTCAGATTGAAAGAGACACATAGACTAAAAGTAAAGAGATGGAAAAAGATATTTCATGAAAATGGAAACAAATGAACAAACATCCGGGGTAGCAATACTTATACCAGACAAATATACCAGACTTTACCAGACTGTACTACAAAGACTATAACAAGACACAAGAAAGGACCCAGTAATCCCACTTCTGGTTATTTATCCAAAGAAACCCAAAACACTATGTGCATTCATATGTTTGTTGCAGCATTGTTTACAATGGCCAAGGTGTGGAAGCAGCCTGGGTGTCCACTGATGGGTGAATGAATAAAGAAAAGGTGGTACATATATACAGTGGAATATTGCTTGGCCATGGAAGGAATGGGTTCTTGCCATTTGCATCAGCATGAATGGACCTGGAGGGAACTGTGCTGAGTAGAGTATGTCAGTGGAGAGAAAGACAGATGCAATGTGATTTCACTTATATGTGGGAGCTAAAGGTCAAAATAAACAAACAAACAAAACAGAAACAAACTCATAGATACAGAGAACATTTTGATAGTTGCCAGATGGGAGTGGGGTTGGGTGGCTGTGTGGAGAAGTGGAAGGGATTAAGAAGTACAAATTGGTTGCTACAAACTAATCATGGGGATGTAGGGTATAATATGAGGAATATAATCAATAATAGTGTAATAACTATGTATGGTGTCAGATGGGTACTATTATATATTGGGGTGATAGATGGGAAGGGGGAGGAGGGCAGGGTGAAAAAGGTGAAGAGATTAAGTACAAATTGGTAGTTACAAAGTTGTCATGGGGATGTAAAGTACAGCATAGGGAATATAGTCAATAACATGGTAATAACTATGTGTAGTGCCAGGTGGGTACTAGACTAGTCAGGGGGATCACTTCTTACATTGTATGAATGTCTAACCACTATGCTGTACACCTGAAATTAATATAAAATATTGAATGTTAATAATATAAAAAGAGAAAGGTGAAGTGGAATGAGATCCAAATTTTCAGGTATAAAACAAATAAGTCATGGGGATGTAAAGTACAGCATAGGGAATATAGTCAATAACATTGTGATAGCATAGTGTGGTGTCAGATGGTTGCTGGACTTATGATGATTACTTCTTTAAGTATATAAATCTTGAATAACTATGGTGTACCCCTGAAACTAATATGGTATTGTGTGTTAGCTATATTTTTAATAAAAATCTTAAAAGAAGAGAGTTGCTAACAGAATAGATCTTAAAATTTCTCATCACGAGAAAAAAGGAAACTAAAAGCAAAAAACCAAACTCAGACCTAGACAACAATATGGTTATCAGAGGGGAAGGGGGTTGGGGGAAGATGAAGAGAGCAAAGGGGGCCAAATATATGGTGACAGAAGGAGACTAGACTGGGTGGTGAGCACACAATGCAAAATATAGATGGTGTATTATATAATTATGCACTTGAAACTTGTGTAATATATTAACCAATGTCACCCCAATAAATTTAATTCAATTTTTAAAAAAGAAATGAAGTGAACACAACAAAAAAAGAGTATTGCCATGAAGGGCAGGTAAGAAATTGGGCAAAAGCTTAGGAAGCACTGTAGCTGGGGAAAGCTTGAGTGAATGTGCCAGCTGAGGACTTAATCCAGAGCTGGAAAAAGAGGGGAAGATATTGAATGAATGAACAAATGGATGTAGAAATAAAGACTTAAGGAGCTGATTGATGGAGGTGGGTCTTGGAGCTAGCTGAAGGAAATATGACCCAAGGCAATCATGGAGAGGGCAAAGGGACCTGACCAAGAGATTGACTCTTCCCTCTGAGGTAGGGTGGTGGTGAGAAGACTGAGAGGGAATGGAGGGAACTGGAGAGAGCCTACGTCTGATGACCTTGACCTACACAGGACAGGTCAAGTTGAGGTTGTCTGCAGAATGTGACAGTGATTGGAGGGTGGATATGTGAGAAGGGTGGACAGGTTTGTGGCAGGGAGGGGGAGAGTGACAGGAAGACAGCCAGCCAGGTATAATGATGGGCATAGGGCAATGAGGCTGGAAACCATCCTCATTAGCCACGATAACTACAGTAACTCCTATTTGTTGAGTGCCTATATGCAAGTCATTTCATTATCATAGAGCCCAGTGAGGGAGGCCTCATTATCCCTATACAGAAACAAAGTAAATGAGGATCAGATAAATTGAGTAACTTGTCTAAGGTAACACAGCTACCAAGCAGCAGAGCTGGGATGTGAACTTGCATCAGTTAGATGCCAAATCCCATGCTCTTTTCACTGATCTGTGAACCAAACTCTGTATTTATCCTCAGCAACACTGGCAGCCAGGAGTGGGAGGGGAGACAGCAGGTGTGGAGTCTTCTCAGGGCTAAGGATTGTGCTGCCTGGCCAGTGGTGTCATGGGGCCAGGAGACCAGAGGTGAGGCGATCACAAGAGAATGGCTGCCCAGGGGTCTGGGCCAGTGGGGAGGTGGGACCGTGCTGGTGGACTACAAGGGACTATGAGGGCAGAGAAAAGTAGAGGGGCCTGTGGCCATGTGGAGTGTAGGGGGAAGGGTGGGAGGGAGGAAGGAAAAAGTCATTAACAGAACTTGGAGACAAGATCAGAGAATGTCATACTGAGAAACTCAAGCATTAGATTTGACCCAAAGGGGAGGAATTCAATCGTAGTAACTCAGACAGACTCTCTCTGTGATGTTGGTCAACTTGCTTAAATTCTCTAGGTCTATTTTCTACCACTTATACAATGGGATCAATAGCCTCCATCTATATCCTCTACCTATGAAGTAAAATGTTTCAAAGGCTTCCCATCCAAACTCCCTACCATGTCTCCACAGATGCTGCATAAACTGGCCCTGCCCACCTCTCCAGTTTCATCCCAGCCCACTGTCCTCATCACTCACTCTGCTATAGTGTATCAGTTAGTACCACAATAGTGCTGTGTAACAAACCAGCCCCAAATTCAGTGGCCAACAATAAGAAGTCTGAGTTAGCTGGCATTTTGCTGATCTAGTCTGGGCTTGGCTGAGCTTGGCTGCAGGCCATGAATTGAGTTCAGGTCTCCTACACCTGTTTGTCATTCCTCTGTGGCATGGCTTTCTCTCAGCCATGGCAGAGCACAAGACCACAAGCCCAACCACACAAAGTACAATTCCAGCTTCTACTTGTATCATGTCTATTAGCATCCCATTGGCTAAATCAAGTCATATGATCAAGCCCTAAATTAAAACAGTGGAGAAATGTGCTCCTGGTACCATGAGGCCACTGCAAGTATGTGGATGTATACTAAAACTATGAGGAATGGGACCAATGATTCTGTCTATCACATTCAGTCATCTCAGCTAGTTGGTCCCCAGGCCCAGCCTACAGCTCCCCTCTACAGCCTTTATCCCACCGTGGGGGGGAGATATGCCTCTGCCTGGAAAGCTCTCTCCCACCTCCCCATTCATCTCATGGCTGGCTTCTGTTTATCTTTTGAGGATCCACTTAACATTATCCCTTTTAAGAGTCTTCTAATTTTCCCAGGGAGGGAATAAAATAGGATTTGATGAACATGTGACATTATCTCTGTCACAGCCTTCTGATCACATAGAATAGAGGCCTCCATCAGCTGAATAAGGTGGCCACCAAAAGTGGATAGAGAATGAGGCGGAAACCAAAGAAACAGATCTAGAAGTCAGAGACAAGGAAACAGGGCAACAAGAAACAAAGGGAGAGAGAGATGGGGGCAAGGGGACCAAGGGAAGATGCCTAGGACACAAGGAGACTGACACAGGTCAAGGGAGATGCAGAAAGAGACAGTGGCCCAGAAAGTTCACTGAGCCAGTGGCCGAGGCTGTTGCAGAGAAATAAGACCCAGAGGGGCTGTTGGAGGGAGGATGAGCGAGCGAGTCCTCCTGCAAACGCAGTGTTTGCAGTTTCCTCCTCGCTATTTCTTTGCCCTCACCTGTCACAGACACACAGCAATGGAATCTAAAATCTAATTTGGCTTTTGTCAGCTCCGTAAATGGTGTTCTTTAGGGGTGATTCCCTGGTAAATGGATGGAAATTCTAAATGGGAAATCCACATTGGCCATCCGGGACCATCCTCGTGAACTCTGGACAGATTGTCACGTGAGTACTAATGCAGGTGACAAATGGGAGCCTCCAGGCTGCTTAGGCAGTGACTTTAGGCAACCCAGTCTGCCAGCCACTGGCCCCGGAGATCTAATCAGCCTGGGCCTGGGCCCCAATTGCTGTGGCAGCAGAGGAAATAACTAGGTCCTGGGAGGACCAGGGCCTAGAAGTAATGATTAGAGCAGGGGAGGAGAGTATTATGGCCTTCGAGGTGCTGGGCATTCAAACAGGGCAACTCCCACCCCCTCTTCCTGGGATTCTCTGTGATCCAGTCCTCACCAGCTGCCAGAGAGAAGTCTCCAACATGTAGAATGACCACGTCCCCTTCTGCTCCTCACCCTGTGGCACACACCTCTCAGCCCAGTGTCACCTCTGACTGCAGCCGCGCCTGTGGTGGACAGTTCTCCACAGGCTCGGATCCACCCGGCTCTGAAAAGCCCCACCTCAGAGTGGTACCCCGGCACCTTTCCACTTCTGCCTCAGGACCTCTTCACACATCCCAGGAGCCTGGGGGCTCCCTTGGTTATAGGAAAGCACAAGTCTGAAATGCAAGGAAGCTAGTGTCCCAGGGGCATCCTCCAACCAATGGGGATGAGAGCCAGTGAAGAAATGCCTCAGCTTTCAGCCTCTCAGGAGGAGGATTCTAGGGCATTCTCAGGGGGACTTGTGGGATCGCACTGACGTTGCCCCCAGGAGCAACCATGATAACTTACTCTTACTTTGACCTCTTCTCTTTTCCTGCCTCAGTGTCCCTGCTGTCACTCCTGCTTCCTAGGATTCTCCCCCAAATAAACCACCAGCACCCAGGTCTTGCCTCAGGCCCTCCTTCCAGTGTTTTTCCAACTGTATTCCTTGGGACCCCATGGCACCTCGGGATGTGTCTAGCCCCCCTCTCACCTGCATTTGGTACAATGTTTCACTGTCACCATCTTGAAATTTTTAATAATTTTTGAACAAGGGACCCCACATTTTCATTTTGCACTGCACCCCACAAATTATGTGGCTGGCCATGCTCTCAATTTTAGCATTTTGCACTTAGCCTGGCACTTGGTACCGTGTTTCCCCAAAAATAAGACCTAGCCAGACAATCAGCTCTAATGTGTTTTTTGGAGCAAAAATTAATATAAGACCGGGTCTTATATAATCCAATATAAGAACCCGGTATTAATTTTTGCTCCAAAAGACGCATTAGGGTTTATGTTCAGGGGATGTCATCCTGAAAAATCATGCCAGGGCTTATTTTCCGGTTAGCTCTTATTTTGGGGGAAACACGGTAAATGCTTAGCAAATATTGAACTAAATTGAATTGAGCTGAGTTTGCGGCCTCAGTCCCTCCCTCTCTCCTCTCTTGCTCCTAGCTCCTTCCCCACTTCCCTCTGGACCTGCGTCTTATAGGTTGCCAGGATCTGGGGCAGACAGCGATAAGAGCAGCTCATGTGGTTTCTTCCCTGGACCAGAAAGGAGTGTGGGTCTGTGGCCCAGCCCCCTAGACTACAGTGCATCCTCCATCAGATCAGGGATTCCCTGTGGTCACAGCTCCCTAGGAAGAAACCATGCATTTTCATTTTAAAATATCATTATGCAGTGTTGTGTCATGTTTCCAAAAGCTAAGTTTGAGATCATTCGGAATTGCCCTCACTCTAAACTGTCATAACAGACAGACAGCAATGGTCCGCAGAGAAGAGGTTGCATGAGCCAACGCGCTACAAAGACGTGAGATTAACGGAGGACCTCAAGAATGAGAAGCATGCTGGGATTTCAGAGAAGACCCATCTCTAAAGGTTGAGAAGTTTGGCCAGGAGAAGGGGTCAGCATGAGAAAATGCTTTTCTTAATTGGAAAAAAGACAGGCCGGGGAAAATGTGACACACGTGTAGCGGGATCACGGAGCGTGATCCCACCCTCGTCTGGTTTTCGCTGTGAAGGGAGAAGACATAGGGCTGTGAGCACAGACAAAGGCGACCGAAGGCCTTTCCAGGGATTTGCAGAAAGCAATCACAGATAAGGTTCTTTCGCCAGGGCAGTTAAAGCCAGAGAAAGCCAAGGCGTGGGGGTTTAACACCTCTCTCTGACTAGAGGTCTCAGGGGCTCAGACAAGCCTCAGAGAAGCCAAAATTAAATTGCCCTGAGAATGAGAGAAGTTAAGAGTCAAAGTAAAATTATGTTTAATTGTTAGCAGTTAAGGGCTAATGAGGATGCCTGATTTACTTCAATGTTTGGCTATTTCTACATCTTGCACTAAATTAGCTATCGCGTTTTATATGTAGTCATTAGAAATTAGTTGTTATGCTTTGTTATTTAATAAATTCTACTGCATACATATTTTATACGCGCACATACAGTTTCAGTTTTTGTTTAGTAATTGCAATGTGTAGTTTTGGGAAAACACTAAATGTCCACAATTATCTACAACCGTGGAACAGCTTTTTGTTCAAGGTGACTCTCGCCCAGATCCCATAGTCCACCTAGTGGCCACTATCTGAATTGCAGCATCATGCCAGGAGTCTGAGTACATGAACAGCTTCAAATGGGGCATGTGCACATAAAGAGACAGGAAAAGGGGAAAGGATCAATCTCCTGATCGAGCATGGAATAAGTTTTATTCGGGAGGGAGGGGGACATGAGGTAGTAATCAGGGATGACTGCTTCGTGTTGATAGTGGGGCTTTCTTGGAGGCCAGGGAAGTTCCAGTGACTGGAAGAGATCAGAGGTGAGAACAGCCCCCTTCCCTGGGCCCAGGGAAGCCCTGCCCGAGTGCAGGAAGGATGAGGGCAGCCGTCAGAGCCCAGACCCAGCGTAAAGGAATTGCATCTCCAGAAGGACCACTAAGGAGTCAGTGAGAGGAGGACTTCCCAGAAGGAGCAAGAAAATGGTCTGAGCAAAGCCGGGGGTAGTGAAAGACAGAGGAAACCAACTTCCTACTGACCTCAGTCATTCAAAACACACACCCGGGCTTCACATATAGATAAACGGGGAGGCCCCAAAGCCGTCAAGTTAAAGAGAACAAATGTCGTACCTGAGCAAGCTACCCCTCTGCTCAGAGCACCCAACCTCCTCACCTGCTTTCATCCAGCAGTAGATCTAACCCCCGTCACAGCTAAATCCCAGCAAAGAACAAAGCTTCAGGGATGCCTGGAAATGCTGTCCTGGGGGGGGGGGGTACCACTAACCGACCTGAACCTTATCCTCACATGGTAGCTCATTCTTTAAATATCAGTGAAGGTGACATCTCTCAACTTGATCCCTGACCTGGGTCCAAAGCAGAAAAACATCACCTCTGGCCCCTTCGGATGGGTCACAGCAGCATGGGAACACAGGGGGAGATGATATGATAAGTGCCAACCATATAAGGAACTGAGAGCCGGGGCATAACAAACCCAGGATCCTGTCCCACTGCAGATTCCAGCATATAATGTCGCAGGAAGGTGTCCCCAGGTGCAAGAGATTGCACAAACTAGACAGAAATTTTCAACATGTGTTTGGGTCGAACTGAGTGACCCAGGTAAAGGGCAACTTCTCCCTGACCTCCGAGCATGACACATCTGCCCGCACTCAGAGCCCTTGGTCCCTGAAGGACCACTGTCCTGGAGCCCCCACGGGGAGCCAGACCGCTTCATCCACACTTGGAGTGCTGAAGCACTGCCACCAGCTTCCCAGGGCCCGACCAGAGCCTACCATAGGGCCTCCACAGCTGCCGCCATCTTGGTCACAGCTCCTTTGACTCTATCCCTGGTCTCCTCTAGGAAGAGGAAGCCTTCCTCTTCCCTCCTTGAGGAGACTTTACCCGAGTACTGGGACCCCCCCACACTCAGAGCAGGGTTTCCCCCTCCTCAGAACTGTCAAGATGCAGGAGAGAGAGGCCTGCAGGTTCCAGGGAGGCAAGTAGGCCTGGCCCTGGGCCTGCTCCTCTAAGGGATGAGGTGGCTAGACCACGAGACCTCAATGGAACCTCAGCTTGGGCCAGCCCTGCAGCAGGCCTGAGGTAGGAGGGGCCCTGGGACCAGGTGTCTGAGCGGATGGGTGGGCAGCTCTGTATTCAAGCAGGACAGTCCACAGCCAACAAGGACAACCCCTGCACTGGCCTCTCCATCCGACACCCTCTCGATGGCGCTCAAGGCAGCCTCAGGGCAGACTCTGTAGAGAACCTTCTCCATCACTCCAAGGACCATTGCCAGAACCAAGAACAGAGGCTCTGGAGCCAGACCAAGTTTAAATTCTGACTCTGTCAATTTGTGACTGTATTATCTGGGACAGATTATTTCACCTGCCCAAGTATCGGTGCACTTAGTATGGTGGTCAATAAAGAGGCAACAACTAGACAGTGACTCAAAGGAGAGAGAAAAACAAATAAATTATAATAATAAGAGAGAGATTCAAAGGTACCCAGGAAAGAGCATCCCGAGGATAGAGGCCCACAATGGGGGTTTAGGCCCCCAAGACAGAGGCAGAGGGGGACTTGCGAAGAGGAGACAGCAGGAGGTTCTCAGGAGAAGACAGCAGACTGGGGAGTGAGTCAGTTCTCACGGCCGCTGAATAATTCACAGGGCAGCCGGGATGGCATATGCTTCCTGTAAGCCCTCCCCAGCAGGAATACCAGCTTTCTCCCCATTCCCTACCAGTCGTTGCCCAGGAAACCAGCTCCCTCCTCCTCGAGGAGGGGCTCTGCCTGGGGCCCAGAGAACAGGCAATGGAGGGCAGAGGGGCATGGAAGGGGAGTCATGGGACCAGGGCAGAATCAGTGGCCCAGAAAAAAGTCGGCTCTGCCAGTCACTGCCAGGTTGGGAGGGCAGGAAAACCTAGGTGAAGAGGAGGCAGAGATCCGGGGACTCACCCTTCTCAGAAGCCACCGGAAATGCTACAAAATGAATTAATAAAGGTAACAGACGCTGAAACTGCTTACAGTGACAAGTCAGAAATGAGACTGTGTCCAGGGGCAAAAGGTCAGAGACTTTGGTCTGTTTTGCCCTCACTCCTTTTCCGGGTTTTGTGTCTGGCTTCCTCCAGGGCACCACTCTGCAATTTCTACTGTGCCAGACTCTCCATGGAGAGCCAGGCATCTCCTAAGCTTGGAGTGGACTGTCAGAAATAGCTCCTTCCCAGCCTCTGGCACACATCCCAGCATCATTTTTGGCCTTGCACAGACCAAACAGGGAGCCCCTGGCCCAGGGATGCCAGCACCTCCTGTGGCACTCCCTTCCAGGTGCCTTCCCAATGGGTGCATCCCTTAGTGCCCCGCCTATCACCTGAGGCCTGACTTCTCTTTTCTGGCATCTTCAAACTGCCCCTGAGGGCCCAAGACCCTTGCCTTGACCCTGCCCTTGTTCCTGTAGGGTCCCAAGATGCCCTCAAGTTCTCAGATTACTTCCTAATGTAGAAGGCGTCTATATCTGCCTCACACAGTAGACAACACCAAATCCAAGAAACAGAAACTCCTATGACCTGGCCAGTGCTGATGGCTTTCTAGTGTCATGACAGGAGCAGGTGTTTATTGATAAATGAACTGAGGTTTAGCTCCCAATACATGGGCCTACAACCAGTTACTGACTATAGAACCTTGGGCAAGTGGCTTAATCTCTCTCAACCTCAGTTTCCTCATCTGTTTAATGGGGACAGCCCTGTCTCAGGATTAATTGAAATGAGAGCGTATAGTGTATACTTAATAAGTCATGGTCGTTGTTGTTTAATATGATTATTATTAATGTACGACATGTAACATTTGTATTATACACAACATATATATGTGTTGTGTTGCCATATGTTAGTCCTTCTTCCTAGCACACTGATTTTTTTCTCAGGGGGGCTCATACTTGGAGCTCAGCTGCGCACAGTTCCATTTGTCACAGAGTCTAAAACATTGAAAACTTCACTCAATTAGCAAATTTGTCATTATGATCTGAGCAAGCTATAGTTTTTGATTGAATTTGCCAAACATGATCATTTTATTGAGCAAACCAAATTGCATAAGGGTGCATTTGCACTCCTAAATTCAGAGTGACTTTAGATAGGAAAAGGGTGCTACAAAAAATGAGGATTGCATATGTTTCAAATTCTCCCAAAACTTCTACTCTTCCCCATAATGAAAAATAAAAGGTTTGGATTATTTTTTTTCTTTAACCTAAGCTTTCCAAGTTTTCAAAAATGTTATATTTCTCGGCCCCATAAGGTGAGGGAAATATGCCAGAAACACAGGATTGTGTCTCTAGAACACCCTCAGGTTTGACAGCCCCCACTTCTGAGTCACTCTACCAACAGCCCAACTAGGTGGGGTCGAGCCAGAAGCTCTGTGACCCCCCGCTTTAGGCTCTGAGCCAGAAGCCCAATATCCTTCCCCAGGTTCAGGTCCTCAAAAGAAGAAGCCAGATTTTGCCTGGCCCCAGTCCCAGACGGGTCTAGCGTTCTCTCCCTGTCTTCAGTTCCAAGCCTTTTCCTGTCTGTTCTCCCTTCTCTTCACACCAACTATAGTGGGTTGAACTGTCTCCTCCAAAAAGACATGTTGAAGTCCTAACCCCTCAGTACCTATGAATATGCTCTTATTTAGAAATAGTCTTTGCAGATGTAAGTTGAGGTCAGACTGGCGTACAATAAGCCCTTTATCCATTATGATCGGTGTCCTTATAAGAGAAGGGACATCCAGGGAGAATGCCATGTGACAACAGAGGCAGAGACTGGGGTGATGCCACCACAAGCCAACCAATGCCCAGGATTTCTGGGAGTGACCAGAAGCTGGGGAACTCTGCTGGGGAGGGATCAAGGCAGCTGTTGCAGGGAGAAGACCATTGCGTGGGCCTTGAGGGATGAGTAGGAGTTCCCTGGGGCTACACTCTGCCATGCTAAAAATGTCTGGCCCTGCACTGACGGGTGATAGGGACCCACCAAGGATTCCAAGCAGAGGGGTAATAACATAAACAGATTTGTGTTTCAGAACGATTTCTCTGGTCACTGTGAGCAGGTGATGGACTGGTGGGAGTGTTTGCAGGCAAGGAGAGCGGAGACGGATCTGTACTAATAGGCCAGGTAAGAGATGAGGAGGCCGGAACTAGGGTGTGTGGTCTGGGATAGAGAGGAAGAGACTGGTTCAATCAAATATACGGCCTGTTAGACATTCTGTAATGGGAAAGAAGAGAAGTCTACACAACAGAGAGGAGCTGGTGGCATCATGTCCAGAAGCCTGGTGGGATGAAGGTGGGCTCCAGGGAGAGATGTCTGCTGGCTGGCCTGCTGATTTTGACTGACCCAGGCGGGACATTGCATCGCAGCTCCCCTTCCCAGCTTCCAAGGTCCAGCGCCCCTTACACTGGGCAGTATAGGGAGATAATCACCATACTGGCCCAGGAAAGGAGCAAGGTGGTTTGCTTTTGATGACCTTCAGCCGGGGAACCAAATCTGAGATGGATCCATTGGAGCTGTCATCATGGAGGTCACTGGCGAGCTGGCCAGAGCAGCCTCAGGTGGAAGGGTGGGGACAGAAATGCTAGAGAAAGTGAGTGCTGACAGCTCAGTCAAGAAGTTTGCCTATTACAGAGAAGAGGATGGGGCACGAGGGATAAATCTGTTTATGATTTTGGACGGAAGAGAAAGAGACAGTAAAGAGGAAGATACAACAGTGGGGTCCCTGGAGAAAGTAGATGGGGAAGAATACAGGACAAAGGTGAGCCTGTTTGTCTTAAACAAAAATATTCAGAAAATACTATCCTCCAAAGATGAACTGAGGCTGGTGAGAAAGAATATAGCATTAGGAGCATTCCCACTTAATGGCCTTTTTCTAATGAAGCTGAAAGTAGTTGTGTCTACTGAGAATGAGGGGGTGGGTGGGACCAGGGCTCCAGGAGGGTCAAAGGGATTGGTACAGCCAATGAGGAGAAGGGGTGCCTGGAGGAGACAGAAGGACACAGTGGAGGTCCTCAGTGGGCAAATGCTCCATCAGTGCCCAGGATGCAGGGTACAGGGCAGACGGGTAGTGTTGGACTGAGGTCGGCTGGGTCCTATATCCTCCAGTCGTGCTTGGACTTGTCAGACTGTGTATCCTGATTTTTGAGTGGGAAAATATGTTGCCTGCTGTATCAGTTAGGGTCTTAGCAGGGAACAGATGGCACACTCAAATTGGATAATTTAAGGAGAGTTTATGAAAGGTCTATTTACCAAGGTGTTGGCAGGGCTTAGGGGAACCACAGAAGTAGTACAGTTTGTTCAGGCTCGTATGAGCGGAGATTGGTGCTGTGTGACCACTCGGGTGGTGCAGGGGCAAGGTGAAGGATGGCAATGGCACCCAGAGAGAGAGCCTTGGAGCCAGCCAGTAGACAGAGACTCAGACCTTTGGTCAGCCAGCAGGAAGCAGCCAGGGAAATACCCAACTTCACTCTCCTCCCTCCCTCCAATCTCCAGCTAAGGGTCCTCATTGGCTGAACACAAAGGAAGTCAGAGGGCAGCAGAGCCCACTTATGGGTCAGCAGACCGGAGAGGGGCAGAGAGTGGGTCTGGAGGGGCAAACAGAAGACATCGAAGCCAGCTGTAGGGATCCCCATCTTCAGAAATGTGTGACCTGTGGAAGAGGGAGCAGAATGGTTCTTGCCGTCCCAGAGGGCTCAGACAACAAGGTGTATTTTTGTGTCAGGAGCGAAGGGTGTAATGTGGGGGGAGCAGAGACACTTCTCATCGGTCTCACATCTCGTCCCCACTCTTCCTCCCTCAGCACTTGATTTCTTTCTGGCAGCAGAGTGGCAACACTCCTATTTAGAAAGAGCTAGTGATCAGATTCTGTGATTAAGAGGCAGAGGGTGGGAGACAGAGAGAAAATGCTACAGGGGGTTAGAAGCTTTGGGGCTCAGTGGACAGCCAGATGGACAGGCAGACAGACCAGGGACCACCCCCACTGACACTTGTCCTGCTTCTTGTCCCATCAAGTACAATTGAGTCAAAGGTGCTAATAGATCCTGAGAAAGATAGATGGAGCAATCAGGGTAAATGAAATTAACATGCACAGGGTAATCAACACTCATTAAGCCAATTTAGTCAAGTGATGACCTCAGTCAGCTTTTATTTAATCATATACTTAAATGTCAAATCAATATGCAAATCTCACCCAGGCCTTTTCCAATTATAACCCATTAAAAACTTTCAAGTAAATCAATGCAACCAGGCAGGGCGGTCGAGGCAGAGAGACAAGCTGGGCCCCAGATGAATGGACAGTGGACCTTCTGTCTACAGCACTCCCTCTGCCCCTACTCCTGGGGTCCTCACTGGTCCACCCCCCACCATCTACCATCAAATGTTACCCCTCCTCTGTCACATCCCATGCCCCTGAAACGACTGTAGGAAAAGAAGGACACTGAACAACATCTTCCCTGAAAGTCCCATAATAACCACATTCACACCTCTGTGCACTCAGCACTTTGTTTTTTACAAAGAGTGTTTGTGCCCGTTTCATGTTGGAGCTCCCCCAAAATCCCGATTAGGTAGACATTAATATCCCTGATTTACCAGTGACCAAGTGGAAGCTCAGGAAAACCCAGGGGCTTTTCCCAAGACACTACCTCGCTGATAGAGAAGGGAGACTGTGACAGCCTCCTGAGGCCAAGCCCAGCCTGGAGATCAGTCTCCACCCTGTCATTCAGGCAAAGGGGAAATGAGGGGAGAAGGAAAGGTGTGAAAGAGGCCTCTCTTCCCGCCCCCCCCAAGACTGAGTTGCCAAAGTCTTCATGCCCCGCCCCCAACACCCTAGTGGAGCTGGGTGTGATTGATCCATGTTTAAAAGGCTGTGTCAAATTTGGTTAACTTGTCCCAAGCCTGTGAGAAAAGAAGTCAAATCATGACTGCCTTTGCTTATTATTTCCCCATCTACTTTTGTTGCTGGCAGATACTATAACACCAGTGAGACAAGAAACAGACAGGCCAGGGTCCCACAACAAGAGAAATAGGAAAGAAAGGGCCAGCTCTCACCGGATTCTCGCTAGGTACCCACTCGTATTGTGCCAAGTGCTCTTCCTTCAGTGGTCTTATGTAGAAGGTATTACCACTCCCCCGCTACAGATAAAGACGGAAGCAAGATCAGAGAGGGTGGTTCAAGGCCCTGAGGTTGCACAGTGAGTTAATGGTGGACTTGGAAATGAAAAACAAGTCTTTCAGAGTCAGTGGCCTCAAAGTCCACAGGTTGTCCACGTCCAGGAGATCCTGGGGACCGATTCACAGGAGCCCTTTCCCAGGGAGTTGTACCACCAGCTGCCACGGGGACCTGGTTTCCTGGAGCTGATATGAAGAGTCCAGGGGAGCAGACTGAACCCCCTATCTGGGCCAGGAAGCCCAGCCTCAGGCTGGTGCAGCAGAAAGGACAACTGCTTCTCAGAGACCTGCTTCTTGGGTCAGACAAGAGCTGACAGGTAAAACACCACAAAAATCTTGACAAAATCACAGGAGAGCCAGACAGATGTGGTCTGGAGAGATGCACAGTAATTGACCTGGCATGGCACAGGGGTGTTGGGCGGTGACCCCAAAAGTGATTGGGAGTGTCATGACCACTTATGTGAAGGAGCCAACACTGGCACCTTTGATAGTTTCGGGGCCACATGCCTGCGGCTCTGAACCATTCCCAAGCGTTCCAGACCCACACAGGCCCCTGGCTGAGTAGGGCGACAGGGAGAAAAACAGGAACCTGGCTGGCAAAGCCAAGACCCAGTGCCTCTGGCCAAGGCTGTAACCATGAGAATTAGAATGGTGCCAGCCCTGCATACCTCATGCAAGATGGGGTCAGAAACAGACAGTTCGGGGAGAGCCTGCTCCTGGCGTTAGCACTGAAAGTTCTGTGTCTCCCAAACCCCTCAGTTCTAGGCAAACCCAGAAGGTCCGTCCCTCTGCGGATGCGCCAGCCAGGGCACCCACCCTCCATCTTGCACCCAGCAGTGGGGGAGGGGCTCTGGTGACTGCTGACAGTTTCATAACCAGAAGGCAGAGGAAGAGAGGAATGAAGGGGAAGTGCCAGATGATGGCTATTCAGTGCCTGCAGGTATCCAGCACTATGCTAGGAGCATTCAAATATATGACCTCATTTAATCCTTGAAACAACCCTAGCAGGCAGGTGTTATTACTCCTATTGTATAAGTGAAGAAACAAAGGCTTGCGCCAGTTAAAGAGCTGACAAAATACGTAAACAAACCCACATGTTGTACACCTTAAACATACACAATGTTATACGTCAAATATATTTCCATTTTTTTAAGTAACTGTTTTTCTGGACAGGCTTTTGCCAATAAGTCACTGCCAGGGAAGCAGGAGTGAGTGGCACAAAGGGGCTTGGCCATCCCAGGCCCTGAGGTCCAGAGAGGAAAACAGCAGAACTTAGTCTGGCGCATGCCCCTCCTCTAGGAAAAGGAGAATTTTAAAGCATTTTCCCCATTGAGAGATGCAAGCCCCTGTCTGAGTCTTCAAGGGGAAAGTGACTCCAGAGGGAGAAATGGGAACATAACGGTGAATGGGGACCTGGAGTGACCCTGGTAGAGGAGGATAAGGAGATGGAAGTTACCAAGGGAGGCAGTTCCTAGGAAAGGATTTAAAGGGGACGTGTGCACAAGATGGCCACGGGTATATGAAAGGCAATTTGGGGAATGTAATCAATAATGTTGTAAAGATTTTGTAGGGTATCCGATAGACACTTGTCTCATTAGGGAGACCACCTCAGGGATGGTGTAGATGCCTGATCACTGCACTGTACACCTGAAGCTGAAGCTGAACAATAATGAATGTCAGCTACAATTATATATATATATATACATATATATATATATATATATATATATATATATATATATATATATATATATATGTATATATATATGTATGCATACAGTTACAAGAAGCAGAATACAGCATTAGGAATAGAGACAGTGGAAATGTAATGGCTGCGTGCCATGTCAGAGAGGTAGTAGATGGGGGGTAGGGGGCTGTCACTGTGTGAGGAATATAAATGATAAATGTCTATTACATTGTTTTGTGCACCTGAAATTAATACAAAAAAATGTTTAAAAAAATAAAGGGGATGTGAGCAGAAAGCAGAGGACTCGGGCAGAGAGCCCCACAGACCATGGGAACCACCAAAAATGCCAGGGGGACTGAAACAGAACAGGAAAACGCATAAAATGCACATCCAAACTCCAGAAAAATTCCCATCGGGAGGGTGAGAAGGCCCAAGAAATCCTGGAGAACCAAAGAGGATCGAGAAAATTCCAAACAAGCAAAATGTCTTCATTTTGCAAAACGAAGAAAAGGTGCATTCTTCTCACTTGCCCTCCATCCTGGCAAGGATTTACGACATCCAGTTTGCATGCACATGGGTGGTAAGTCGTCAGGGCCCAGCACGGGTCCCCCCAAAACAACTTGCTGGATTCCCCTCATTTCCCATTCTGCCCAGTGACCTGTCAACCTGGTAAAACTCCAGGGGCTTGAAGAAGTCTCTCAGCCTCCTTGTGAATGCGAAAAGGGAGCTGGGTGGCAGAGCTGCTCAAAGGATTTGTAAGGGCTGGGAGAGAAGGGCGAGCAGGATTTGCCTGTGTGGGTCTGGAGCCCGGCAGCAAATTCCAGGCCGAGGAAATCTCTGATGCCAGACATGGCAGTGGGAAGCTCTGGAGAGAAGAAAGCTCATTGCTTCCTGAACAGTAAGTATGTGACTCTCGTCCACAGGATGGCCCTCGCCACACTCAACACCTCTCACTTCCTTGACCTAATCAAGCCTTAGGACACTCATTTATCTCCTTCCCCAAATGAGCATTTATTGAGCACCTACTACATGCCAGGTACTGGCGCCCAGCCACGCACGGGGCAGACAAGGGCCTGCTTTCGTGGCCTTTAGAGTCGAACGGAGGAGACAACGCTGACAAGTATTTCCAGCTCCCCTCTCCAAGAAGCGCTGGCCCCGCCGCACGGATGTAAGCGCTCCAAGTTTGCGGATGATTCCTGAGTTTCTCTCCAGCCCCAGCCTCTCCCCAAACGCCAGATGCGAGTTTTCAACTGCTTCCTGGATATCTACATTTCCATTTCTAACAAGTATTTTAAACTCAGCGTCTCTAAGACAAAATGACTCCACACCTTCCCCCTCCACAAAACCTGTTCCTGCTCTACCCAGCTACTCGGGCAAAAACCTGGAAGTCACGCTACAGTCCTGTCATTGTGCGCATGCGCGCGCACGCACACTCCAATCCACAGCCAAATCCTTCTGGTCCAAATGTCACCCAAAAAATCCCAAATGTGACCACTTCTTACTGCTGACACAGCTACCACCCTGTTCAAAGCCACCATCGTCTCTCTCCTGAACCATTAAATTAGTCTCCTTACCACTCTCCTTGCTTCCCACAAGTCACCATCACAGTCCAGTAGCCACGCTGTTGCCAGAGCGATATTTTTTCAAAGATAAATCGGACAATTTCTCGCCTCTGCTCAAAGCTCTCAACAACAAACCATGCCAAGATCCCTCCAGCCTACAAAAAAGCAATGCCCTAGTCCCAGCCCTCTCTCTGCTACCCACGACGTCAGGCTTCTTGAAAGGGTTTTCCTTAACTCAGTCTCTCTGCTCCCTCACTTCCCAATACCACCGCAAGCCACTGCCATTTGCCTCCAAAACTTCTATCTCCAAGGTGATTCATGATCACCCACTGACCAGATCCTAGCCCCTCTCCACAGTCTCCTTGGTCTTCATTATTGTGACATTCTGCCTGTGACGGCTGACCATCCACTCTTTCCTGCTCCAAGTGCCCTGCTCCCTGGGTTTCTGGGCACCAGCTTTCCCTGGTTCTCCTCTCTCCTCTCTGACTTCTCCATCATAACCTCTGGATGCTCCTCCAGCTGCTCCATCAATGGTGGGGATTCCCAGGGCTCAAAACATGGCAGCTTTTCTGCTTATTGTAAACACTCTCATCTGCTTTCACTAATTCATCCCTAGGTCACTATCACTCATTCTCTGATGGCTCCCTAGTCTAGGTCTCCAGCCACAACTCCAGCCCCAGACTCAGAATTACAACTTTGTCCTGACCACAGCAGTGCAAGCCAACCCATCAAGGCTTGCCATTACCTTATCCATATGTCAACCCCAACCCAATTTCCAATGCCAGAAAGTTTGGCATCATCCAAATCTTTCTCCCTCAACCCCTATGTCTAACGTGTCACTTAGCTTTGTGACCTAATCTGCCTCCTTGTACTGTCTCCTCCTTCCATGCTCCTGCTTCAGGGAAGACCCTCACCACCTCTCACCAGGATCTCCACCTTTAGGCTCACCTCCTCACTCCAACCTCCAGTGTCTCAACACCAAAGAGGTTTTTCTAAAATGCAGATCTGGCCATGTCACTCCCCACTGAACCCTTCATTTGTGTATCAACTAGCTATTGCTGCATAACAAATCACCCCAAAACTCAGTGGCTTAGAATAACTGTCATTAGTTACAGCTCATGCATCTGTGGGTTGGCTGGGGTTAGTTGACCTTGACTATGGTCACTCATGGTCTGCAGGTAAGCTGGGGGCTCAGCTCTGGTCTGGCTTCACTGGGGCACATCCTCTCCTGGTACCAGCAGAAATGTGCAAGTCCTCTCAAGACCTAGGCTCAAAACTGTTCCATGGTCAATCTTTCTATTGTCCAAAGCAAGACACATGGCTGAACTAGTATCAAGAGGTGGGAAAATATACTCTGCCCTTGATGAAAGGATATGCAGTCACCTAGCAACAGAGGGGTGAAGAATTGGGGCCATTAATGCAACTCATCACAATATCTTCCCATTGCCCACAGGGTCAAGTCTCAACTCCTGACACAGAGACCGTCCAGGAACTGAGCCAGCCACCTCTCCAGCCCCATCTCCTATTGCTCTGAACTTCCATTCACTCCCATGTTTCCTCTTCTGGCCTCTTCTCCACCTGGTTTGGGACCTGGCCAATGATGGGTGTTCAATACGTTTCACAAATGAAGAAATGAATGCAGTACCAGAGTGGCCACTGGAGGCGCCAGGGGCCCCAACAGGCTGGCTGGCAAAGTCAGCAGTGAAAACTGGGACTCCTGAAACTCCATCGCCTACACTCACATAACAGAATATTCTCTGTAATAAATAAGAGATCAAACCAGGCCCTCTGTGCAATGCAGGAGCCAGGCTGCCTGAGCTAAAAAGGAGAAAAGATATTCCTCCCCAGAACTGCAGAGGCGGAGCTGTGAGCTCACCCCTTGGAAGCGTTTACCCCGTTTCTTGTCGTCGCTGCACAGCCTGGGCTGTGTATTGGTTCTATGGGAACACTCACCCTTGTTCCTGTGTATTCAACAGAAAATTGTGGATACTACCCCGTGTTAGTCAAATAAAACATGGTGTCTGCCTTCAAGGGGATGCCAGTGCAAATTCCTTTTGAACTTCTTTGAAATTGCTGATCCTTAGCCCAGCATGATTTTCAAACCCGTAGGAGCTCATGGAAGTCCCATTCCTTATACTTCAGAGCTCCGTCTAAAGGTCCCTCTATTGATTCAACAAGCACTGAGCACCGACGACGTGACAAGCCCTGTATCAGCTCTCTGTTCTCTGTGGGGCTGTCCCATGAACTTTCCACTGGCCACAGGTTGACATTCCTCACAAGACTCCTGGAACCTTCCACTTTGCCCTGCTAATTCCTACTGAAGTGTCCAAGACTGCAGAGAAGTTAGGAGGGAGGGTGTCTGGGAAGGGAGATGGGGAATGGCCCCTGGAAAGTCACCAGTGATTCAAACCAGGAGTTTTTTGTTCACATGGGGGAGGAAGTCAAGCTGATACCATGGGATATGCGGATAGAAAAACAATAATAACAGCCACTAATTATTTAATTAGCTCTTCCTATGTACCAAATTGTGTTGTGTGCTCAACATGGGTTATCTCATTTAATCATCCTCACATTCCTACAAGGTAAATATTATCAGACCTACTTTACAATGAGGAAACTGAGGTACAGAGAAGTAAAGGAACTGGCATACAGTTGCAAGTAACACTGGGATTTGAATTAACTACATCTAGAATAGTCCTTCTAGAAATCTGACCATGAAGGAAAGATAAGCCGTGTGTATGAAGAGGCAGGTACTGTGTACAAGGGACTTTGTTGCGGGAAGTTGTTTTGTTGGTAGAACATAAATATGTTTGTGCATCAAATAACTGAAACTGTACTGATGGATGGGGTCTCAACGGATGGAGGGGGCCGGATCCAGGACACCAGTGGGGGCTGGGCAAAGCACAGCAGAGGAAGAGAAGATGGATGGTGACCCAGAGGCCAGTAAGGTGTCGGGGAGCCTGGGGGCAAGGGTCAGGGTACAGGCAAATGGCTTCCAAATGCACTGTTTACAAATATCCCTCAACTCCTCTCTTGCTAGAGAGAGCCTCACAACAAACTAAGTATGAGTTTAAGTGAAACAACAGAAGTTTGGAGAAGTGACAAAATTTGTACATGGTCAGAAAGTTGGTGGCAGAGCTGGAACTCAAACCCACTTGTTCCACAAACACAACTCTGAGCCATGTCAGGCCTCGTGCAGGGACTCAACCCCATAAGGTGGGTGGATATGGGGACTGGAGCCCAAGCTCAAACACACCTAAGGAAATCTGAAGTCGGAGCTTGAGCCAGCACATCAGTAGATGAGGCTGTGGGGCTCTGGAATCGACTCCTCCCCAAGCGCAGTACAGCCAGTGGTGAATGGCTGGACCTTCCAGCCGTGCTCAAAATTTCAACTGAAGACTGATTCATGGAACCAGGGCCCCCTGAGGTCTCCTCCCATCTCCAGACAGGCTAGGGAGACACTTCCATGAAGACACAGCCATACTTGAGAGTGTCTGAAATCAGAAGATCAAGCCAGGAAAGGAGGTGAGAATAATGGGCAGAGCCCAGAAATAAAAGGAATGATGCCACCTGAGGATAAGAATGTCTCCTACCCACACAGGGCTGAAAACACTGATCCAGGGATCTTCCTGGAAGCGCTACTTCCTGCCTGTGTGTCCAGCTGAGTCCCATTTGCTCCTATGGTCCCCTGACCCCATGTCAACACTCCTCTCCCCCCTGCCCCAGCTATGGTGCTCAGACTGGGGAAACGGACTGAGGAGCCCAGCTCTGATGCAACCCCGAGGAGAGAAAGCCTGACCCAGGGGCTGGAGAAGATAAAGAACGAAGAGGGTGGCACTGGGCCTTCATGCATTCATTCATTCATTCATTCATTCATTCATTCACTCCTTCATTCAACAAATATTTACTGGGCAACTACAAAGTGTCGGCACTAGATAAAAGTAAAAAGATAGGCAAAAAACAGACACATCAGTGATCTCAGGGCGTTTATGGTCAAGGGAAGGAAGGAGACAGCCTTGAATCAGATAATCAGAGAAACAGAGATGATGATAACCAGCGCTATGCCCAAGGGGCACGTGGTCTTATGAGCATATGACACAGGCCTGACTTATCAAGGACTCAGAGAGGCTTCCCTAAGGAAGCAGTGTGTGGCTGATGATGAGGGGGGCTGTCTAAGTGAAAACTGCCAGGGCGCCCAGGTAGAGGGGACCAGGACAATGTGAGGGAACAGTATGACAGGATGGGGGTGCTGACCCTGACAGAGCGTTATTATCCTGACATCACTAGCAGATGAGTAAAAGGATTCCACTGACGTGGTGTCATCCAGCAGTGTAGTAATAGTAACTGACCCTCGTGTAACTATACTAACCATATAGATGACACTAATATAACTAATAATAAGACAATATAGCTAACACTTGTATAGAATTTACTCTATGCTGGACACTGATCTAAGCCCTTTTCATGTTAAGCCTTTTAATTTTCACAGCAATTCTTGCAGGTGAATACCATTGCTATATCCATTTTGCATATAATGCCCAGAAATGTTAAGCAACTTTCCCAAGGTCACACAGCTAGTGAGTGGTAGTACCTAGATGTAAAACCAGGCGCTTGAGCTCTGACCTCTGGCTCCAAGCTTGAACCGCCTCCCTTTCCATTGAGCACCTACTCTGTGCCATGCCCTCACTCTGTGCTTTACATGAATGTCACATTGACTTCTCACAACAACCCTATGTGATGGGTACTGTTAGTACCACCTCTATTTTGTAGATGAGAAAGCTGAGGCTCAAAGGGAAGGTGGGAATTGTCCAAGGTCACACAACTAGTACATAGAGCAGCTGAGCTTAGAACCCAGGACTCCAGAGTTGCAGGGGTGGGTTGAGAGAGTAAGAAAAGGCTAAGGGAGATATTGGAAGTCAGCACAGGAAAAGGGGCCACTTGGGGATCCTTTAGCCACGAGAGACACTCATTTATTACTTCAGGGAAAAAGGGATTTGCAGAAATTGCACATGTGCATGGGTGTGATATAATAAAAAGTAAATATTTGGTCTTCGTCCTGTTCCTGGTACATAGCTCCTAAACCATTGGAATCTCCAGAATATTAAGAGTGTCTTTTGTATGCTAACGAGATGATGTTTGGCTGGGGTCCCCTAGAAAGCTTCAGGATGGGGACTGGTTACCTGACAGACCAAAGTAAGATAAGAGGGTTGGAATTTCAGCCCCCTCCCCCACCCCACCCACCCTCTTCCACCCCACCCCCCACCCCAACTTCTGGGAGGGGAAAGGGGCTGGAGATTGAGTTAGTCACCAATGGCCAACAATGTCATCAATCACACCTACATAATGAAACCTCCATAAAAAAACCCTGGATGCTCCACAGCCCAACTCCCACACCTTGCCCTGTGCATAGCTTCTATTTGTCTGTTCCAGAGTCGTGCCCTTTATAATAAACTTGTAAGAGTAAATAAAGTGACTTGCTGAATTCTGTGAGCTATCCTAGCAAATTATCAAACCTGAGGAGGGTGTCGTGGAACCTCCAATTTGTAGCCCAGAAGTATGGCGGCCCAGAACTTGAAGCTAGCCTCTGAAGTAGAGGGCAGTCTTGTGGGACTGAGCCCTTTAACTTGCGGTGTCTGATGCTAACTCTGGGGATTTAGTGTCAAAATTGAATTGAATGGTTGGGCATGCAGCTGGTGTTGGAGAAGCAGAGAATTGGTTGTTAGTGTTGGAAGATACCACATGTGTAGTGTCCGACATGTCCTGAGTAAAAACAGTTCAGTGGGTCACGGCCAACCTATAGAAGGCTTCCCTTGGGTAAAGTGTCTGACCAGTTGTATCAGGCGCAGCTCCCATGAATGGCCCTCTTCACAGTCAGCAGGGCTTCCCTAGAAGGTGGGGTGAGCCACCTGAAATACGCCTGGTATATTTGGGTTAAACTGCAGTTAGCAGAGGACATCTGCAGGAGGGAGTGGGGATCATGGGCTGAATGAGGAGGAGGTGATGGGGGGCAAGGTCAATGCCAAGGGTGACAGGTAAGTTAGAACAGAATGAAGTGATGGGGTAGAGGGCAGGCTGGAGGACCATGTTATTGATACAAAGAGAAAGAGAGAAATGCACAGAGATCTCGTTAGCCTGTGAACCGAGGAGGCTGACGTTCCAACAGGAAGCTCAGCATATGCAGGGGTCCGTGTGCCAGAGCACCACAAATGTCCATGGGGCAAGATGTCAGTGTGGCAGAAATGACCAGGGAGGAGCCCAGCTGTGGCCACAGTCTATGTGTCTGAACATCAGTTTTGTGGCATTTTGCTGGGGCCAAACGTAAGCGAGGCAGACAGCCGCCATATCAGAATGACAGGGTGGTAGAATGCGTGTGTCAGAAGGGCAGCGTGGTGGAATAGCTGCATATTAGAGTGTCAGTTGGGGGGAATGTTGCTTTGACAGGCTGTCATGGATGGGAATGTCAGTGAGGCCTGTGGCTGCAGCCAACTACTAACCTTGACCTCTGTTCCCAGGGACCCAGGCCACATAACACCAGGGTGTGGGGGGCTTGCTGTGCTCCTAGCAGCAGGGAGACAGCCCCATAAGCCATTGCTTTCCCATCAGAATAGGAATTTGGAAAGGAAACCAAGAGATATATTGGTCTGCTAGGGCTACTGCAACAAAAGACCACAGATGGATGGCTTAAACAACAGATACTTAATGCCTCAGTGCTGGAGGCTGGAAGTCCAAGATCAAGGTGTTGGCAGGTTTGGTTTCTTCTGCGGCCTCTCTCCCTGGCTTGTAGATGGCCCTTTTCCCCCATGTGTTCACAAGGTCCTGCGTGTGTGCATGTGTGTATGTGTGTGTGTGTGTACGTGTGTGTCCTAATTTCCTCTTCCTATAAGGACACCAGTCATATAAGATTATGACTCTCCCTAAAAGAACTCATTTTACCTTAACCACTTCTTAAAGGACTGGTCTCCAAATATAGTCAACATTCTGAGATACTAGGGGTTGGGACTTCAATATATGAAGGAGGTGGTGGGGCAGACACAATTCAGCCCATAACACGAGGCAACTAGGGAACCGATTTTAATGAGCTATTCAATGTCAGGACTGGGCAGAGAGAGGCAGCCATCAGGTGTCGAGGGTTCAATCAGGGAAAACTTCTTGGGGTAGGCAGAGTGGTAGAATTTGGTGTGGACCCACAGAAACTCCAAGCAGCCAAGAGTGCCTAGGTCCATGGAAGACAGATGAACCCCAAAACGCAGAGATGGGAAAAATTCAACAAGAAACAACTGCCCAGAAATCTCTGACCCAGGGGCTACATTCCAAACAAAACTCGAAGAGACTGAATTCAAATTTTCCAAAAGTAGGGCTAAATATGGTAAACAATAGTTTTTTATCCCCTTTTTAAGTGACTTTGAGGTTTTAAGAGCATGGGATTTGGGGTCTGACCAGTCTAGATTCCAATCAGAGCTCTGTCGTGGTCCGTGTCACCTTGGACAGTCATATGACCTCCCTGAGCCTCAGTTTCTTCATCTACTCAATGGGAATGATCATAGTGCCAACCTCCCATAGTGATCATGGGATTGTTAAGATGACACTGTAGAGGCAGCTAGAACAAAACTTGGTGGGTAAAAGGGCTCAGTAAATAGTAGCAAGATGATGAATCTGCAGGTCTTTGATTTTAGAACACCCTCCTCAGACCCAAGCCCCCTCAGAGGGGTCTTACCTCACCTTGTGCACAAAGGGGGTACCAGAGGCCCTCTCCTTCCCCAGGAAACCACACAGCTCCCTCCTTCCCCTCCTTCAGGTCTCGGCTTACATGTCTTCTCCCTGGACTGTGCCAATTAAAATCGCAACCCTTAACACGCCCTATCCTGCATCCTCGCTCCATTTTTCTCACGGAACTTAAAACATCTAACATACTATTTCACTTATTTGTGTTTGTGGTCCATCACCCCCACCCCGAGAATGATGGTTCCGGGAGTGCAAGGATTTTTATGTTGTGTTTCTCAGCACCTAAGAAGATACCTAAATCAAAGGACACATTGAATAAATACTTGTTGCCTGAGTGAGTCGAGCTGAGTGGCCAATGCTCTGGGGCAGGGGCTGCAGGACTCAGCCAGCTGGGGGAGGCCACAGGGTCCACAAATCTGCAGGAACTGGGGGGATGGGTGGTGCTTCTGTCCTGTCTTTTCCTGGGGGTTAAGGATGGTCAGGAGGTTCTGACCCCAACCTTGCTCAGGCCTTCCTGGGTCAGACCATCCAGTAAATGCAGGGAGGATGGAAGAAGTGGCCGCTCAGGTATAAAGCCTCCAGCCGGAGTAGCTATATCTGAAAAGCAAATCACCCTCCCTGTGGTTTGCCCATCTCTGGCTCAGGGAACTGAAACACCTCATTTCACGGCCTCTGGTTACCAGGGGACAGCCTAGGATGGGAGGCAGCAGTGGTCTCTGCCCAGGACATATCCCCATCCCTGATTCCTGACCCTGAACTGGGTAAAGAGTACCACCCTCTGTACCCAGAGCTGGTGACCACTAAGCTGCTGTCCATGGTGCTGAGCGTCTTCCCTGTGCCCCTTCCTCACACATTCAACTGGATGAGTCTCCTCCCATCCCGATTCTCCCCTCCTCTGGGCACACTCTATGCTCAGGGCTTGGAGGTGGGCACAACCCCAGCTGTGTTCTAAGCAGTGCAGGAGCAGACATACACACGGGCACACCTACACAGATATACACATATGTGCACATATTTAGGTTTACACATATGTATACATAACCACTGAGCCATACGTGCTATCCTGGTCCTCAAAGTGGTATCAAAGGGCAGACTTCTGCAGAAAGTGGTTGGTTGGCCCACACACCCGAAGGATGCCTTGACCAGCTCCAGGCCTTCAGCCCCCAGAGAAGGTCATGAATCGGAAAGCACCCTGGTAGACCTGGCTGCTCACAGTCTCAGTGTTACCAGACTGTCCCTTCCAGGGATGACCCAGGAATCTGTTTGCAGGCATGGCTGTGGTGCTGGTGGGGCTAAGGGGTGGAGTCAATACTCAAGTGAACCCAGAGAAAGCAAAGCTTGAGCCCAGGTCCTTAGGATACTGTGGAGAGAAATCCTGGTGCCTTTAGACCCCAGAGGTTGGAAAGGGACTGGGGCGGGGGCTGGGGCAGGGGTGGGATGGGGCTGGGGCTGGGCCAGGGCTGGAGCTGGGGTGGGGCTGGAGCTGGGGTGGGGCTGGGCGGGGGCTGGGGCTGTAGCTGGGCCTGCACTGGGGCTGAGAAGGAGCTAAGGTTGGGGCTGAAGATGGAGCTGAAACTGAGGGTGACATTGGGGCTGGGGTTGGTGGATGTGTGGAGCCCTGAGCCTGTCCTGGGGAGCAGATGTAAGTTCCTAAGGTCTTCAGCTCCAACAGAGCTGGAAGCCAAGAGACAAGGACTTGGTTGCAATTGGCCCAGTTCTACATTAAGCAGAGGCTGATAAATGACTTGCTTTTCCAACGAGGTGAAATAGAAGTGAAGCAATGACATCCTGAGCCTGTGGTCTGCCCTGAAACAAGAGAGCCAACCCTCTAAGCAGCCCCTGCCCATGCTGGCAGACATGGTCTTCCCTGAAGCAGGGGGAGGGACAGGATGGTCCCTAGCATGCCTATTCAGGAGTGTCTATGACTGAGGTCGCAGCCTAGTGTCCCCAGACGTTCCTCACCTATGTCTTTGAGGGGAACCTTCATCTCTCCCCTCCCTACTCTCCACCTGTGCAAGACACCCCCTCATCAGGAAGAATGTAGGCTGGATCCACATTTCTTGGGGCAGGGGGAGAGAGAGAACTCAACAGAACTAGAGTTAGTAAGACCTAATCTAAACCCCACTTCCATCAAGCTGTGAAAATTCCTTTAGAACATAAATAAACACAAACAAACCAGCTGTGTGGCCTCTGGAAAGTCAGCCTTGCCAAACCTGTTTCCTCATCTGTAAAATAAGAACAATACATTTTCCCTCTCTGACCCTCCAAGCTCCTGAGGTGAAGGGGCCACTTTCAGCCCATGCCCTCATGGAGCTTGTAGTCTGGGGGAGAGAAACAAACTGAAAATTAAAATTTAAAACAAAACTGAAATAGTAAAATACACAATGTGACGGTGGTGATACATACTATGGAGAAAAATAAAGTGGAAAGAAAGAACCAGGAAGTGCCAGAGGAAGAGGAAGTTTGCAACTTTAAAGAAGGTCAGGAAAGGCATCACTGACAAGGTGACATTGCAGAGAATTGGGGGGGAGGGGAACACAACAGAGGAAACAGCAAGTGCAAAGGCCCTGAGGCAGGATCATGCTTGGCATAATCAAGAAACAGCAGGGAGGCCACTGTGGCTAAAGTAGAGTAAGCATGGGGGGAGCAGTAGGAGGTAAGGTCAGGGAGGTCGTGGGGGACCGGACTGAATAATATCTTCAAGGCTGTGGTGAGGACAGCAGCTTTCTCTCTGAGTGAAACCAGAAACCAGTGGGGTTTTTCATCAAAGGAGCAACAGGCTCAGACTTGTGGATAACAGGACAGGACCAGGCAGAGGAAGAACAGAGGCTGGGAGCCAGGATGGGGCTCCCTCAATAATCTAGGCAAACTCCCTACAGAAGTGGGTGGTGGGCAATTGACAGATTCTTGCTGTTTTGAAGTTAGAGGCAACGGTATTTGATGACAGATCAGATATTGGGATACAGGGTATGAGAGAGAGAGGAGAGAAGGCTGACTCTACAGTTTGAGGCTTAACTGAAGGGTGGGACACCATTACCTGCAACGGGGAAGACGGCAGGAGCAGCTTATTAGAGAAGGAAACCAGGATTTCCCAAAGAATGGAGAATGGTGAGGGCATTTCAGGCTGAGGGAACAGCATAGAAGAGGCGTGAGTACAAGTGATGTGGCCTGGGGACCCTGCAGAATCCTGAGGTTTGCTGAAGCCTGGAATGCATGGTGGGGAAAGGCAGGCTGAGGCCAGCTTGGGAAGGGCCGAGTGCCACAGAATGGCATTCTGCATTGATCCATAAGCAATGGGAAGCCCACCAAGGTTCTAAGCAAGAGAGTAAAGATGGTAGAGGTATTTTTAGAACAAACACTCTGCTACACTACAGAGGCTTCATGAGGGAGGAGAAGGCTGGAGACAGACACAGTTGGGTAGCTGGCCATGGCACGGCTGCGTGGCAGGAGATGGTGAGGAATGAACTTAGACAGTGACAGTGGATGGAGAGGTGGCCTCTCTGCCAGAGACTCCTCGTGGGAGGGGTCTGTGGCTGACTAGGGAGTGACAGAAGGAGGGTGTCAAGGAAAACACCCACATTCCTAACTGGGGGACTGAGTGGTGAGTGGTCTGAGACCATATGAAGGAAAGGGGAGAGATGGGCAAGCATCTGGGGGTCACAGGTCATGCATCAAGAGGGTTGGGGAACAGCCCTAGGAGGGCATGCCCCCGGGGTCAGGCACAGGGAGGCCAGGCCCTTCCACACTGCTCCCCTCCCGGCGGGAGGATGGAGGACTGGCCTTAGCCAAAAGAACCCTCGGCCCCACAGGGCCCCAGGCCTCCAGGAGAGGGGAGACTGAGTCACCTGAGGAGGGGCAGCAGTTCCATTTTCAAGGTCAGACCGTGCCCAGCCCACCAGGGCCTCCTCCCCTGCTTCCATTTCAGCTGATGTAAAACTAAGTGGTGCCCAGGCTCTTCACATCAGCACAACAACATGCTTAGTCAATAAAACAGTTGAGCCAAGTGAACGCAGCATGCGACTCTAGGAGGAGTTTTTTTCCAGGGGAAATGTTATCATTTTCCATTCCTGTTTAATGAATCATGGGAATTATAGCAACATTACAAATGGCTTTCTGCGCAGGCTATTACTTTGTTTCTGCAGGGTTCTAATGGCAAGCCTGCTTCACTGAGGGCTCAGCCTGCCCCCGGCTAAGGAGAATAATGGTATTAGTATAAGCGGTCCCTTTACAAGACTCTGGCCCAGGAGGGGTGGTTGCCCAGGACCTTACGAATTTGGCGTAAAGTGGGAAACCCTGAAGTGATTGATTTGGGTATTTCCCGGGGAGTCTGTGCAGGCATCCAGGGCAGGTCTCCCAGGGCTCAGTCCAGAAAATCTGAGCAGTTGGAAGAAAAGGGGATGTGAGGCGACCTTGTAAGCTTTTATTCTGAGTGCGGAAAAGGGAGCAGCTGTGAACAGGACAGACAGTCCCCTAGGGGTCCAGGGTGCTCAGAGGTGGGGTGTGAGGAGCATGTCACAGTCCTCACCAAGGCTGCCCTGAGCCCTCAACTGGCTAGCTGGCCCCCGTCTCTGGAAGCTTCCAGCCAGAGCAGAGGCAAAGGGGGAGAGGCAAAGAGAGGAAAAGGGGGAGAGGTCTGACCCTCACCCACAGCCTCTACTTGAGTCAGGTCTGGTGCACAGAGAAAGCTGTAGGTGTGGGGAGCACTTCCCCAAACCCCTGTCCCCCTCACTTGTACAGGGAGGATGTGGAGAGCTTTGGGGGTGCACCATGGACAGACTGCTCCTTGAGAACACCCAGTCTGCCCAGAGCAAACGCTCGCTGCCTGGGTGTAAGATGCCTTGCTTCTTTTAAGCCTGCTGCCTGCTTTCTGAAACATCCAGCAAGAACTGATATGTGTCTTGAAGGGCTATTTGATCATTGCAGGAGTCATTTGGGGTGGCCTCCTGGCTCACAACACCCCCCCAACCTCAGCCACAGCTGATTGGCTTAGGGTGGACACCTAACCCAAATTGAGCCATTCAGATTCTGTCCCCACCGTAATGTAACATGCAAGAGAAGTATTTCTGTTTCATTTGATCTCTGCTGTATCCTCAGTGCCTGGAATTCTGCCTGCCACACAGGAGGGGCTCAATGAATATTTATTGAATGAACCAACGAAGGAAGGAAGGAAGGAAGGAAGGAAGGAAGGAAGGAAGGAAGGAAGGAAGGAAGGAAGGAAGGAGCCTCTATGAAGAATTTGGAATTTTTAACTTGGAAACAGAGACTGACAGTTGTGAAACTGAGTCACATTAGTGGCATCAACTGCTTCCTAGAGAGATGACCCACCTCTTCCAACTTCCAGGATCCCTGTGGCTGCCTTGGTCCTGACTTCCCAAAGCTGCTAGTTCTCTTCTTGCTATCGTCTGTTACTTTTGAGATGGCTCAGCACCTTGACCTTACCCCCTTTCTTGCTTTTAAGTCTCTCTCCAATGCTTGCAATCCAAAAGGCCTTCACCAACATGATGCTCCCATATTTGTCCTGTTCCCCCACTTTCTTTCCTGAGTCACAGCCACTCCTGGCTATGTCTGGGGCAATAGTATCAGAGGTCTGCCCACTGCCACCATCACTGGCTCTGATGGGCTCTCGCTCTGAGGCTGCAGGGACCCAAAGGCAGGAAGGAGTGGCGTGCTGGGATACCAGGTCTTTAGGACAGAGGAAGGTGGAAGGTACCTCCCCACCCTCCAGGGCTCTCACCCCACCTGGCCTCAGGTTGGGGTCTCAGGCCTCTCACTCAGGTTGGGGCCCTCTATGTAAGACTCCTCTGTTAACCTGGGGCCAGGCTGAGCAGTCCCTAATTTCTCCCTGCCTCCCACCCTACTTACACAGAGGGGCAGGGTGTGGTGGAATCAAAACCCCAAAGAAGCCTGAATCACAAGCTGAAGCAGGAGGTAGGGGCGCCCCAGTTCCCAGCCCCCAGCCCCCATAGGCAGCTCTCCGCCTGGCTGGATCAACTCTTTCTCTCCTTCCTTCCGCCCTCACCCCAGGTGCCCAGATACTAATTATAATGACCCAGTGAGTTACAAGACGGTGAAATTGCTTCCACCTGAGGTTGTCACGGGCTGGGGAGAAATACCAGGGCTGGAAATTAAACTGTGCCGGCAGGCCTGAGGGGTGGGAGCAGGGAGGAGGGAGTAGGGTGGAGAGGGAGAAGTACCTGCAGTTTATAAAGCAGTGTTTCTAGAGTGTCTGACCCACAGAAATGACTGGAGGCTGGCTGTCCATGTATGGCCACTGGACACAAAGTGCTACAGAAGAAGGTGAAGTGACCAGGGGCGGCAGATGCACCATGCTACTGGAGACCCGAAGACAGAGAGAACGGCAGACTGCGGCCGTGGAGGATGGGTTGGGGGCAGGCCCAGCTACACAGACACACACTCCCTGACATGTGAAAGTCCTCTCTGGCAGGCTCTGAGAGAGAGGGAGGACAGCATAGGGGTGCCTGGTGCCCAGCCCAACCTTAGCAACTGCTACATCTCCCAGCCCAGCCTGAAAAAAGTCTCTCTTCCAAATCCAGCCCTTTTCACCCTGGGTCATACCTGCCCACCTAGCTTTGCTGTGACCTTTTCATGTGGAATGCTTACAGGCCCACCCAGCACAGAGATTCAGGATGGTAGGAGGGAGGAGTCTGCATTTCTGAGACCTACGATCTGCAGCACAGAAATTGTCCTGCTGGACCAACTACAGAGGTGACAGAATCATCGGCATCACCAAAACTCTTCCCAAGTGCCAGCAGCAGCGTGAGGCTGGCTCCCTCAAATTCTACCAAATCTTTCAGGGATGGCTTTCTCCAGCATTATTTAAACTGTTCCGGGGCATAGAAAGAGAAGAAAAGTTTCTAGATTATTTTTATGAAGTGAGAACAGCACTAATAGTATGAACTATTAGTGCTGGAAGAACACAAAAACATAAGCTCAATCTCACTTATGAATTTTTCTGCAACAATTGTAAATAAAAGAGAAGCCTACAGAATCTGGCAACACAGAAAAAGAACAATATATTGTGATCAAGTGGGGCTTAAGCAATGCTAGGTGGTTAGTGAATAGAGATCTATTAATATAATTGACCACATTAGAGACTCTAAGCAAAAATTATTTGCATAAATCATCAACCATTCTTAATTTTTTTAATCCTTAATGAAATAAAAACAAACCACTACATCTTAACATGATAAGATATATCCATCTTAATCCCAAATGAGGAAATTCTAAAAGCATCCTCATTCAAGTCAGGAAGAAGACCAGGACATCCACTACCTTCATTATTACCTGATATTTTTTGTTGTTGTTGTTGTTACCAGCTAATGCAATTAAATAAGAAAAATCACTATATGAAAATTGAAAAGGGTAGGTAAAATTATCATTATTTGCAGAAGATATGTATGTATACCTGGTAAAACAAAGATAATCAACTGGAAAACTATTACCAACAATAAAGAAATTCAATAATATGGCCAGCGACAAAATTAATATGCAAATATTAATGGCCTTCATACTTAAAAAGGACAACGAGTTAGGGCATATAGTGGAAGAACATAGGATATTTACAATTACAATGGAAAAAAGATAAAATGCCTAGGAATATGCACACACAAAAAAACCCATATAAAGAAAACCCTGAGGGACCCAAAAAATGATTTGAACAAGTAAGACAGGCAGACTATATTCTTGGATAAGAATAATTGATCTTATAAAGCTATATCAGCTTTCCCTTAGTTAATCTATAACATTTACGTGTTTCAATGAAAATACCAATGGAATTTTTAATGAAACAAGATGACTTTGAAGTTCCTATGGAAAAATGAGCATGCAAAATAACCAGGAGGATTCTGAAAAGAAGAGTAATAAGGGGCGGCTAGCCCTGTTAGTAATTTAAATACATTCTAGAACTGTAAAAATTAGAATAACATGGTAGTGGCTCATGAGTAAACATCACATCAATGGAACAGAATAGAGAACACAAAAATAAATCTAAGAATATGTGAGCATTTATTCTATGACAAAGGTAGCATTTAAGTCATGGAGAGGATGAACTAATCAATAATGTTATTGGGACAACTGGGAAGCCGTTAAGGAAATATTAATTTAGATCCATACCTCACACCTACCAAAATAAATTCCAGATGGATCAAAGATTTGAATATTTTTGAATGAAACAATAAGGGGCCTAGAAGAAACCATGAGGGAATTTTTTAAAAATAATTTTAATGTAGGAAAAGCCTTTGACAAGACAACCAGAGGACAAAAAGAAAAGCACTGATAAATTTTGCTATACAAAAATAGAGATTCAAGGTGGCAGAGTAGATAAATGCTGTGCTTGCCTGCTCCCATGAACACATTAAAATTACAACTAAATTATAAAACAATCAGAACCATCAGAATTCTAGCTGAACAAAAGTTTTATAACTAAAGATATCATGAAGCCACATCGAGACTGATAGGAAGGGCACAGATGCAAAACGGGCTGGCCCCACACTTGTGTGTGGTGGTTGAGAATGAGGAGGGATATCTCAGCCACAGAGCTTCCCCCCAGAGGAGCGAGGGACCCAGCCCCACACCAGCCTCCCCAGCCCCACACCAGCCTCCCCAGCCCCACACCAGCCTCCCCAGCCCCACACCAGCCTCCCCAGCCCCACACCAGCCTCCCCAGCCCCACACCAGCCTCCCCAGCCCCACACCAGCCTCCCCAGCCCCACACCAGCCTCCCCAGCCCCACACCAGCCTCCCCAGCCCCACACCAGCCTCCCCAGCCCAGGGTATGAGGGCTGGGAAGAGGAGCCCCCACTGAATCTGACTGTGAAAAACAGTGGGGATTCTGACCCTACTTGTGGGACAGAAGGCTGCGGGAAACCCAGGTGTCCTCCTAAAGAGCCGGCACACAGACTCACTCGCTCTGAGGCACTTACTTTGGGCTTCAGCAGTGATTCAGGGAGTGTCAGAGGTATAAGGAGAGCAGACTGAGATGTATGGCTTCAAGGCAAGGACTGGAGGGGTAGTTGCCACATTCCCTATGTTGTGCTCTCCTCTCATGCAGCCGGCAGGCAGGCACCATCTTTTCCGTGTTGAGCCCACCCCCACAGGCCAAATTTGAATCTGATTGGCCCAGTGAGCTCCGCTGCTCCACCCTGCTGACTCACTGAGACCCCAACTCACATACCACACAAGGCTTTATCAGTAGCTGAACTTTAAGGGAGCTGGCAGGGGGCAACAGGCGTCGGGGTATCCTGGCTTTTTGTGGAGCTATCACAGGCCTGATACTGGTGGCAGCTGTCCTCAGTTCACAGCGTGGCCTCTCCCACATGCCTCCAAGTTTAGCACAGGCAGCAAACAACCATGGTTCATTTTGTAGCTCTTACCAGGTAGCCGCCAACCAGTCACAGTCAGTGAGTGACCTGGGCCTGCACCTGAACCCCTCCCAAGTGGCCCCAGAACCAATATATTTGGAAGTTAGCTTCAAACCACAGCAGAACACTGTCCAATTAGCCCCACAAGTGGCACACCCAAAGTGTGGTCTCAACAGGCACCAGAGCCCACTGGGATGAACCCCTTCCATGGGGTAAGTCCCCTGCACAGCAGCCCATAAACTGTGGACATGGCCAAACCCTACAGCCTGTCAATCCGAGGGTCAATCACAACCACTGATGTACCAATAGCAATTATGGTTCAACTATAACAGGAAGGCACACCCAACCCACCCAAGGGGTGCTCCTGGAACACCCAGAGCAGGTAACCAGGGTGACTATGCCAGAGCCCCAAAGGGCACCTACTACATAAGGCCACCTGGTCAAGATTGGGAGACATAGATCTACCTAATACATAGAAACAAACACAGAGAGTCAGCCAAAATGAGGAAACAAAGAAATGCATCCCAAATGAAAGAATAGGAGAAAACTCCAGAAAAAAAAACTCAACATAACGGAGGCAAGTAACCTACCAGATACAGTGTTCAAAACAGTAGTTATAAGGATACTCAAAGAACTTAGTGAGAACTTCAAGAAAAAGATAGCAAGCAGAAAAAAGGACACAGAAACCATTAAAAAAAAAACACAGTCAGAAGCGAAGCATACAATTACTGAAATGAAGAATGCAGTACAAGGAATCACCAGCAGACTGAAGCACACGATCAAATAAGAGATTTGGAAGACAAAGTAACAGAAAACATCCAATTGGAACAGAAAAAAAAAAAAAAAAAAATGAGGATAGTTTAAGAGACCACTGGGACAACATCAAGTGTAACATTTGCATCATAGAGGTACCAGAAGAAGAGAGAAAGCAAGGAATCAAGGATGTGTTTGAAGACATAATGTGTTTGAAGACCGAAAACTTCCCTAACCTGGCGAAGGAAATAGACATACAAGTCCAGGAAGTGCAGACAGTCCCAAACAAGATGAACCCAAACAAGCCCACACTAAGTCACATCATAATTAAAATGGCAAAGGTTAAAGACCAAGCGAGAATCCTAAATGCAGCAAGAGAAAGGCAACTAGTAACTTATAAGGGAGCTCCCATAAGACTGTCAGCTGATTTCTCAACAGAAACTTTACAGGCCAGAAGGGATTGGCACAAAATATTCAATGTGATGAAAAGTAGGGACGTATAACCAAGGAAACTCTACCCAGTGAGGCTGTCATTTAGCATCAAAGGACAGATAAAGAGCTTCCCAGACAAGAAAAAGCTAAAGAAGTTCATCACCACCAAACCAGTATTACAGGGAACATTACAGGGCCTTCTTTAAGATGGGGAGTAGGGGTCAAAATTATAAATGACAAAATGGCAATAGCTACATATCTATCAACATGGATTAAATGCTCTAATCAAAAGCCATAGGAGGATTAAATGGATAAGGAAACAAACCCTTTACATATGCTGCCTACAAGAAATACACAGATGGAAGGTAAAGGGATGGAAAAAGGTATTTCACGGAAATGGAAACAAACAAAAAAATCTGGGGTAGCAATACTAATACCAAACATATAGCCTTTAATACAAAGGCTATAACAAGAGACAAGGAAGGACATAGGAATCCCCCTTCTGGGAATTTATTCAAAGAATCAAAAATGCTACTTGAAGGGGATATGTGCATCCATATGTTCATTGGAGCAGTGTTTATAATGGACAAGATGTGGAGGCAGCCTGGGTGACCATCAATAGATGAATGGACAAAGACAATGTGATATATATATATATATATATATATATATATATATATATATATATATATATATATGCATACATACATAATGGAATATTGCTCGGCCATGGAAGGGAATTGGTTCTTGCCATCTGTGGCAGCATGGATGGACCTGGAGGGTATTGTGCTGAGTGGAGTATGTCAGACAGAGAAAGACTGATGGAATGTGATTTCACTTATATGTGGAATCTAAAGAACAAAATAAACAAAAAAAAAACAGAAACAAACTCATAGCTACAGAAAACATTTTGATGGTTGCCAGATGGGAAGGGGCCTGGGAGAATAGGTGAAAAAGGTGAAGCAATTAAGAAGTACAAATTGCTTGTTACAAAGTAGTCGTGGGGATGTAGGGTACAGCATAAGGAATATAGTCAGTAATATAATAACTGTATAGTGTCAGACAGGTACTGGATTTATAGGAATGATGGATGGGAGGGGGTCGAGGGCAGAGTTAAAAAGGTAAAGGGATTAAGAAGTACAAATAGGTAGTTACAAAATAGTAATGGGGATGTAAAGTATAGGGAATATAGTCAATGATATGATAATAACTATGTATAGTGCCAGGTACTGAACTAGTCAGGGGGATCACTTCTTAAACTATACAAATGTCTAACCATATGTTGTACGCCTGAAATTAACATTAAGTAATATGGAATGTCAAAAAAAAAAAAAGACAACTTCTTCATGGCAGAAATCACCCATTAGCAAACTCAAAAGACAAACAACAAACTAGGAGAAATATTTGGTTATTACCGATAAAGTATTAATTTCCCACTTGTATAAAAAGCTCTTACAAATCAATAAGTAAAAGGCCAGTAACACAACAGAAAATGAGCAAAGGATATGAAGATAGCTCATGGCAAAGAAAATAGAGTAATTCTTAAACATTTGAAAAGACACTCCACCTCACCCATAATTTTAAAAAAAGCAAAATAAAACCACCTGATATACCTTTTACAGATCAAATTGCCAAAGATCAAACAGCTTGCTAGCACACTGTGTTAGTAAGGTTGAGAAGAAATTGGCATCTCATACACTGCTGCTGGTACAATCTCAGGGGAGGGGGGCAGGCAATTTGGCAACATCTATCAAAATTACAAATGCATATGCCCTTTGGCACAATAATTACACTTCTAGGAATTATACAAAAAGATATATATAGACATGTGTAAATTGGTGAGTGTACAAAATTATTTCTCACATCATTGCAATAGTTAAAAGGGGGACACTAAAATAAAGGTCCATCAACAGGTGATTGCTTATATGTGTGGCATACGCATCCAAAGAGATGGCTTTTAAATAGAATGAAGCATGACCCAGCAATTCCACTCCTAAATATATACCCAGGAGAATTGAAGACCTATGTCTACACAACACCTTGTACACAAATGTTCGTAGCAGCACCATTCATCACAACCAAATGGAAGAAACAACTCAAATATCCATCACCTGATGAATGGGTAACCAAACATGGTATATCTATACAGCAGAATATCATTCAGCAATAAAAAGAAATAAAGTACTGATGCATGCTACAACATGGATGAACCTTGAAAACATCACCCTAAGTGAAAGAATCCAGACACAAAAGGCCACATATCGTATGATTCCACTTATAATAAATGTCCAGAATAGGCAAATCCCATGAAGACAGAAAATAGATTAGCGGTTGTCAGAGGCTGGGGGCGGGGGAGGGAATGAGGAATTACTCTAATGGGTATGTGGTTTCTTTGGGGGGGAGGGGGTGATGGAAATATTCCAGACTTAGATAGTAGTGATGGTTGCATAACTTGGTGAATATATTAAAAATCACTTAATTTTACTCTTTAAAAGGGTGAATCCTGTGGTATAGGAATTGTATCTCCAAAAAAAGAATGAGGAGGCTCTTTCTGTCTTGCCAGGGAGTCATCTCCAAGATACAGTGTCAAGGGACAAAACAAAGCATAGAACCCTGTGGATTATGCGGTACCATTTGTGAACATAAGAGGGGGATGTACATTTTATTAAAATATGTGTGTATATCCATATATTGACGTGTACATGCCTAGACTCTCTCCGGAAGGGCACACAGGAAACTGGTAACACTGCCTCCATGGAGGGAGCTGCGATGCTGGGAGTGGGGTGGGAAGAGGGCTTTTCACTGTCGATATTCTTGGACCATGAGAATTTATTACCTATTAAAATGCTAAATTGAGTTAAATTTTAAATATGAAAGTGACCCATCTATCTGGCAGAGGTGGGGCCAGAAGGAATTGGAATGAAAGTGGGGCTGCCATGGATGGCCTTTAGAAAGACAAAGGCCTGGGGCAGAGGTAGCTGTGTCCAGCCATGCTGGGGCCTAAGCAGTGGCTTGCAACAGGCAAAGGTCCCTAAATACGCAAGGCCCAACAGGATTCATCTGAGGAAGGGAGCTGGGGACAGAGGGAGAGACTGGGAAACGGGAGGACTCCAGTGCTTTATCCTGGAGACAGGAGACAGCTTCCCAGAGCTGTAGGAACAGCAATGGCCTTTATAAGGATTGAGTGGGGAGCAGGAGGGCTAAGGACAGAAATTGGTTGGGGGGCCATGTGCTGAACCAGCTGTCTCTCCATGTCACTGGCAGTAAAATGCACGTGCCCCCTCACCCCCAGTGCCGGGCATGGGACACAAGAATGGACCCAAGATGGTCTCTGTCTTCCAGAAATCTCTAGCCGAGTGGTTTCTGGGGGCTGCGATCTGCTTATTCCTGGTCCCGAAAGTCTAGCCATGAACAATAAGATAGCACTCTCAGCAGTGAGATGAGGTAGTGTTAGGTTCCTACCTGCAAAACACAGTGATGAGAACGAACTTGTTGGGGAAGGGAAGGAAAGTAAGCTGGGGACAACCTTGGTTTCACACCCAAGGGCACTGGGGCCTCAGTGCCTTGGGTGTAAAAACCCTTTCTCCCTTTTCCAGTGGGGTTGTAGGGTAAGGTGGCAGTGGAAAGTCCCTGGACCGTATTGCTTTGGGCTCCATGTCTCCTGTGCCATATTCAGCTTCTTATTTCTTTCAGCCAGAAAGAGGACCCCCATTCACAGTCAGTGCAGGGACTTGGGGGACCAAGGCAAAACTTTCAGGACAAAAGATGCTGAGAAGCCTGGGGGTGAGGGTCCCAGGGAGCCGGGAGAACATTGCCCAGGCACCAGGTATAAGTAGAAACCCTCCCACTCCTGCCCTCCCCAGGCCCAAAAACCCACCTATGGCCCAGCACTGGTGGACTACGAGATGCCTCAGAGAGAGAAACTTCCAGAAACCCAGAGTTAAGGGCTTAAAAAAATAACCACTTATTGTTCACGAGTCTGGCTTGGCTGATCTCACCTGGCCAATGTATCTTTGGCAGATCGATTAGACACTGGCTGGTCTGGGAAGGCCTTGCATGAGATGGCTCATCTCGGCTCTGCATGGTCTCTCATCTCCCAGGAGGCTAGCTCTGGATTGCTCTCATGGTAGTGGCAGGGGTCCAAGAGAACACTTTATCAAACTACTGCTTGCACCGAGTTGGGTACTGTCCCATTGTCCAGAGCCAGTCACATGGCCAAGCCCGTTGCCAGAGTAGCAGGGGCTGCAATGTTGCAGGCCACCAGAGTGGATACAGGTAGATTACTAAGAAGACCCATGAAGGCAATCCATCGCTCACAGTGCAAAGCAAGGAAAAAATAGTACCTATGCCCAGGTGAAAAACAGAGGAGGGTGGGGGCCTGTGATATTGTCCAAAAGTTACCTCTGCCTAGTTCTCTTTGGAAGGACAGGGATGGGAAGGGAAGAAGCCAGTCCCACCTCCCAGTCCTGTCCCCGTGCTGAGCTGCAGACACCATGAGAACTGCCCTTTGCTCATTCCAAGGCCCAGCTGCAGAGCTGACCACTGGGCCTGACTTCTCAAATGACCCAAGAAGCAGAGAAGGCACAGGGATTAAGGGCATGGAGAGAGATAGGTTTGAATTCCAGGCTACCACACTCAAACTGTGAACTTGAGCAAGGCACTTCACCCCTCTGCAGCTCAGTTTCCTCATCTGTCCAACAGGGTTGCTAAGAGAAGCCATCTCATAGGGCTGCTGGGAAAAGGAATGATATTATATGATGCACATGCAGCCCTTAACACAGTGCCTGGTACCTGGCTGTCACCACAGTTATCGTTACCCCCATTTTACAGACGAGAAACCTGAGGTCCTAAAAAGAGAGAAGGGAAAGGTAGAGGAGGGCCTGCCACCCATGTCCTCTGACCCCCGGGAGTGAGACTCTCCCTCTGCCCCCAGGTTGCTCCAACATGCATAGGCAGGAAAGCAGCCTTCGGAAACCCAGACCACAGCCCCTTTCCGTTACTCCTCTGCCCCCCAGACCACTGGCACACTTGGAAGCACCTTTTTGTGGTCACGGCTGGTGTAGCGTCAGGATCCCAGCAGGAATGAGATGTCACATTCAAATTAAACAGAAATTAATAAAGGGGCTATGCACAGACGTGTGGGCGGGATGTAGGGGAATCCACAAGGTGTGGTATTGGAACCCCGGGCCTGCAAGAATAGGGAGCTGTTCCTGCCCCAGATCCGCAAGGACAAGGGGACCTGGAGGCTGCAGTTGTAGGGAGAGGGCTGCATGGCAGGAGCTGTGGCTTCAGAGGGTCTTAACCAACCCTCAACCACATGGCAGGGAGGGAGCGAAGGGAAAGGTGGGAGTGGGGCATGGAAACTGTGACCCCCTCCTCCTCCCTGCTGACCAACTAAAGGACAAAGGAGCCTGGTGAAGTGTCCACACTGATCAACCTTCCTCAACACCGGGCAGGACAGAAGGGCGGAGAGTGGATCTGGAGACACACGGGAAAGATGTCCAGCGTGTTCGTAGCCCTTCCTAATCTGTGAGCTCCAAGCACTCAGGTTTCCTTCCAGAACAAGAGCAAAGGCAGCCCAGAAACTTAGAGTCAGTCAATGGGGCTGATTCCAAAACACATCAGCCTGGGAACCCCTTCCACAGTGGCCTGGCCAAGGTGATTCATGCCACAGCCACCACCTTCGGGCACTAGGACCCAGTCGCCTGACTCTTGGGCCATTTCAAAGTCAGGAGGAGAAAGCAAACAGCCCTCTCTGATCCCCCTGTCAATCCCATATCTGGGCCCAGGACTTATTTTCAAACCAGCCAAGCGTCAGAAAGTCACACATCAGGCTTATCTCTCCTGCCACTCATCTCGCGAAAGCCCTTCTCCCAGTCACCGTCATCCCCAGACAAATAGAATTCCTCCCCCGCTCCCCGCCCCAAATCCTAATAAATGTCTGAGCTCAGGGAGCAGCACCCAGCCCTGCAGAGCCCTGCCCGCCCCAGCTTTGCTCCTTTTAGATAGCAGATCCGTCAGCATCTGGCTCTTCTGGCACGGAAGGGGTGAGGAACCAAGCCCATGAATGCAAAGGAAGTCACCACTCCTCCCTGGCCACCTACCCCCGCCCCAGCTGCTCAGAACTGGTTTCAATCTCTACCCACCAACCACAAGAAGGGTTGGGTCTGAATTTTAGCATCTTTGACTTAATAGTGTTTATATTCCAGAGCTACAATCAGGCTGAGACTGGTCCGCTGGACCCCAGACCCAAGGCATCCACTACATGTAATGACCCCCTCCCTCTCCACGCTGTTTTCCCTTTGACAGTGACAGGCGGCATTGGTGCAGTGGCTGCCAGCAGGTAGTGCTTTTTTTTTTTTTTTTTTTTGAACCTGGCTCCTAGTTGTAAATCCTTGATCTGCTAGTCTTAGCCATGGGGCATTCATTCATTCACTCATTCATCCATTCTTTGATTCACTCAACAAACATTCATTATTCAAGACACATTTCTAGGCACTGTTGTAGGTTTGGAGACACAGAGGGAAAGACGACAGACAGGCTCCTGCTCTTGTGGAGCTTACACTTTAGTGGGGAGGTAGGCAATAAATAAGGAGAAAATAAAGAGATAAGGTGGAGACCGGGGTGGGAACGGTGGGGGAGAATACAATAGGTGGTCAGGGAAGGATTCTGACATTTGAAAAAAGACTTTGAACAATGAGCCAACCTCTTGGAACCCATTTTCTAAAAAGAAAGAAAAAAGAAAAGGAAGAAGGGGTGATTTTAATCATGTCTGTCTCTCCAGGCTGATAAAGAATTAAATGAATTAATATACCTCATGCGCTTGGCGCAGGGTCTGGCATATAACGGTGCTCAATAAATTGTAGCTCCGTGTCCAGCGAAGGAAAACAGGGACTTGGGGAGGTACTGCAGCCCCAGTTATGACTCCAGGCCCAAAGGGAAGGCTTGCTGGCCTGGCCGCATCCAGGTAAGCTTGCTGGAGGAGGCTGTCAGCAGTGGCCAGCTGCAGGCCTGAGCCCAGCCCAGAGCTCTAAATCAAGAATGTCCCTGCCTGGGCTGAGAGGACCCCTGGAAGCCTATATCCCTGAGCTTAGGGAGATCCTAGACCTCTCTACTACCTGAGTCATAGCCTCCACTCACCCCCTCCCTGGGCCACTGACCTGCTGCCTCAGTTTCCCACTGAGACTAGAGTTTGCCACAAACCCCCACATTCCTGCTCTGAATCACCCAGAACCACAAAGTCAAATGAATCCAGAATATTAGTGACCTACTTCAGGAGGGCCCATCCCCACGCAACTCAGTGCCCTTTTGACTGATGGGCTCCACTGTACTGCCACCTCTTCCCCTGGCATAACCCCTCCATCAAGCCAAGCCCAGCCCAGGCTCCTTCCTTCCGCCCCAGGAACCAGAATCCCATTTCTCCTCCATCCCACTGGCAGCAGCACCCCAGCCAGAGAGCGGAGCAGACAGATCTGAGGGGCAGAGGACAGCCAAGGGAGGACAGGACAGAGTACTCAGTCCCAGAGAGAAGGAACCATGTTTCGTCCTCCCTTCCAGGCCTCTGCACTGCCCTGCAAATGCCACCTCTCCTGACTGATGGCAGGAAATTGGTCCCTGCTGAGCTCATCTCAGGAGGACTGATAAATACTCATCGGGAAGGGTGAGTGAGGTGGAATGGGGGGAGGACTGGACAGGGGTCCTGATGGAGTGAGAGGGGAGGGAGGGCCCCCCCCCTCTGCCTCAAGAGGAACTGCAGTGGGACAACTATGAGCAGACAACCAACTCTTATCTCTTTATAAATACAGGGCATTCCCTTGCCTTTCCCGCTACTAAAGTCCTTCCCATCCTTCAAGGCCTAGCTGGTGTCCCCACCGCCTCCTAGAAGCCTTCCCAGATCCTCCTAGTTGGATAGCTCCACTACTGAGCACTTACTGTATGCCAAGTCTGATGCTAAGCATTTTACATACAGTATCTCTGCAGTCTTCAGAACACCCATTCCACAGGTGAGCAAAGTGAGGCTCAAAGAGGTTAAGTGACACACCCAAGGACGCACGACTGGTAAATAGGTGGTGGGACAGGAATTTGAATCCAGGTCCAATTGACTCCAGGACCTGACTGCTTCACCATGAGCTTTTCCCACCTTGTTCTCTTATCAGTGTCTTGAGCCTCTGATATAGACCCTGTTCATATACATGTTACAAGTTGCCGAGGCTCTGTCTGCCTCCCCCATTCGAAGGAAACATTCCTGCCACAAACCTTCAAGGCCAGGTGAGTCGAATAAAGAGTTTTGTACAAAATGGCTCCACTCCACTGACTGGCTTCTAGCTCCCTGTGGTTTCTGGAGGGCGGGGAGCCAGCAGACAGCAGACCACGGAGAGGCCATGTCATGCAGGGTCTCTGCTCCCACTCCCCACACAAGAACACAGGATATGGTGAGGCCAAAAAGGAACCCCAACAGAGCCATGCGTAGGGGAGTCACACCACTATAGTCTCACTGGCAGCTGGTTGGAGACGCAGGAAGCAGGAGCCACATGATCTACAATCCACTGGCCGCTTCTCTGCCAACCAACAACCAGCCAACCAACAACCAACCAACCCCTTGCTAACTGCAATCCACCGTGCTAACTGCAATCTGCACTTGCAAAACCACCATCCACTGCTAGCATAGCCACAGCAGTTATAGTAGTGGCCCATGGCTCACTGGTTACAGCTGATGGCCAACTAGCCACAGCTGATAGCCATCCGATCACAGTTGATGGCCATTTACTACCCAGGCCAGCATCTTTCCATGTGAGGCCGAGAGCCTGGAAACTAGGCACTCCTGGCTCTGTCCCCACACTCTAAACCTCCAGGGTCTTGCCTCACAATCTACGCGACAAGTGTCTTCCGCGAGGGGCCCTGTGCAAGATGCCTGGAGGTGAATGCAATATCCGGGACACAGCCAGGGTCTCTGGGCACAGCCAGGGTTTCTCGGGGCACAACCAGATTTCCTGGCTTCTTAGGGTACCACCAGTCTCCCCAGGCACAGCCAAGGCTCTCAGGGCACTGCCACTCTCTCTGGGCATAGCCAGATTTCCTGGACACAGCCAGGGCCTCTCAGGGCATCACCAGTCCTTCTGGGCACAGCCAGACTTCCTGGGCACAGCCAGGGTTCTCAGGGCACCATCAGTCTTTCTGGGCACAGCCAGACTTCCTGGGCACAGCCAAGGCTCTCAGGGCACTGCCACTCTCTCTGGGCACAGCCAGACTTCCTGGACACAGCCAGGGCCTCTCAGGGCATCGCCAGTCCTTCTGGGCACAGCCAGAGTTCCTGGGAACAGCCAGGATTTCTTAGGATACCGCCAGTCTTTCTGGGCACAGCCAGTCCTTCTGGGCACAGCCAGACTTCCTGGGCTTCTTAGGGTACCACCAGTCTCCCCGGGACAGCCAAGGCTCCCAGGGCATCGCCAGTCCTTCTGGGCACAGCCAGACTTCCTGGGCACAGCCAGGGTTTCTCAGGGCACCATCAGTCTTTCTGGGCACAGCCAGACTTCCTGGACACAGCCAGGGCCTCTCAGGGCATCACCAGTCCTTCTGGGCACAGCCAGAGTTCCTGGGAACAGCCAGGGTTTCTTAGGATACCGCCAGTCTTTCTGGGCACAGCCAGTCCTTCTGGGCACAGCCAGACTTCCTGGGCTTCTTAGGGTACCACCAGTCTCCCTGGGCACAGCCAGGGCCCTCCAGGGCACTGCCACACTCTCTGGGCAAAGCCAGGGTTCTCAGGGTACCACCAGTCTTTCTGGACACAGCTAGATTTCCTGGGCACAGCCAGGGTTTCTCAGGGCACCATGCTGGAACAATAATGGCTCACAGCCAAGGTGCTTACATATTCTCGATGGCGGCTGGTCAAGACACAGGAAGCAAACATCCACCAGTTCCACTACATGGTGGTATGTTCCCAAGCAAACAGTCAAGCGGCCCATCAAATCAGGGATGGAGCCCATTCCCCATAGTCCATAGTCATTCGCCAGGGCTGTGCGTTAGCCTCACAATATGTGCCCTCTCTGCAGGGCAAGCTCTCCAAGTCCTCCCCAACCTGGGGGTGAGGGACGACCTTGACCTCACCCGCATCTCCCATGGAGGACTCAGCAAGTGTTTCCTCCTGGGACTACAAGTCCCACATCTGGGCTGCCTCAGCAAGCACTTCCCAGCCCATATGGCCACGGTGACCTTTGCTTTCTCCAGCCTATGCTGGTGGGAGAATCGTCCACGTCTTCCCACCCCTCCACAGCCGGTCGAGACACAGGAAACAAACATCCACCGGGTCCACTACATGGTGGTATGTTCCCAAGCAAACAGTCAAGCGGTCCATCAAATCAGGGATGGAAGGCAATTCCCCATAGTTCACAGTCATTCGCCAGGGCGGTGCATTAGCCTCACAAAGTGTGCTCTCTCCGCAGAGGGAGGGCGCAAAGTCCTCCCCAACCCGGGGGTGAGGGCCTCAGCAAGCATTTCCCAGCCCACAGGGCTGCAACAACCTTCGCTTTCTCCGGCCTACCCTGGTTGGGGAACCGTCCACGTCTTCCCACCCCTCCACGGGGGTCCAGCTCTCCAGCAGCTACACGGCTTTTCCTGTGCTGGTGGGAGAACCGTCCACGGGGGTCCAGCTCTCCAGCAGCCGCTCCTCCTGGTCTTCCTGTGACTGAGTGTTCATATGCACAAAATGCTCCACCATCCTTCAGAGAGCTTCGGCCGGCACCGTACCCTGCTCGCTGCACCATGTGTCATGCAGGGTCTCTGGTCCCACTCCCCGCACAAGAACGCAGAATATAGCGAAGCCAAAAAGGAACCCCAACAGAGCCATGGATAGGGGAGTCATATCACTATAGTCTCGCTGGCGGCTGGGTTGGAGACACAGGAAGCAGGAGCCACATGATCCACAATCCACCAGCCGCTTCTCTGCCAACCAACCCCTTGCTAACTGCAATCCGCCGTACGAACTGCCATCTGCGCTTGCAAAACCACCATCCACTGCTAGCGTAGCCACGGCAGTTATATTAGTGGCCAATGGCTCACTGGTTACAGCTGACGGCCAACTAGCCACAGCTGATGGCCATGCAATCACAGTTGATGGCCATTTACTACCCGAGTGAGCACCTTTCCACGTGAGGGCGAGAGCCTGGAAACTACACTCCTGGCTCTGTCCCCACAGGCCATGTCTCACATCACCTCCAGCCCAATGCCCCAGAGCAGTCTTGGGCCTGCACACAGTAGGCGTCATTCCTCCTTTGTTGGTGGCAGTCCAACAAGACCCAGAGCAGAGACTTCCCGGCTCCATCCTCTGCTAATGTGTCCTGGGCCTTGCCTCACAAGAGCAAACCAACCCCACCCACCGTGCACCCCAACTCTATCTCAGGGCCTCTAAATGTTCCTTCTGACTTCACTGAGACTCCTTACAATGTTTCCAAAATCTCCATGAGCCTTTGCATTTTAAGCAGACGCGATTGTATCAGATTTCCCGGTCTTTCCAGCGGCTCAGCTCTACCCAAGTTTGATGAACTGATCTCGGTGAGATAAATCCTATCAGCTGTCGGCTTTGCTGAGACTCTGGCAATGACATTTCCCCAGTTTGCTCAGGTTTAACGTGAAGGAAACATTCCTGCCGCAAACCTTCAAGGCCAGGTGAGTCGAATAAAGAGTTTTATACGAATGGCCCCACTCCACTGGCTGGCTTCTAGCTCCGTGTGGTTTCTGGAAGGCGGGGAGCCAGCAGACAGCAGACCACGGAGGGCGCCAGGGATGCAGCCTCTCCCTTGGCTTGATGGTAATTGGCAGCATTTCCATGAATTTCCATACGGGATTATGCCATAAATTTACTTGGTTCCAAACAGGGTTGCTCACAGCAGGGAATGCGGTAGAGGAAAAGGGACAGGGTGGGAGGGGTATGGCAGTGTCCCTGAGTCTCTAGGCCTGAGCTTCTCAGATCACCCCCCGCCCTTCACCCCAAAGCTGGCCTTCTCTCCCATGCCAACACACAGCCCTATTGCTGGCTGACTCTCCCTGGGGGTGAGGGGGGCAGGAGGAAATCCTGAGGCTCTGCAGCCAGGAGCAGCCCAGAGAACAGAGGAATCCAGATGGGACAAGAGGGGTGGAGGCTGCAGGCGTCAGGGAACAGCACAGGTGTATGTAAAGAGACACCCAGATCCTCAAACCGAACCCTAAGGATGGTCCCAGCAGTGGGGCTATTGCTGTCCCCCTGGCTGCTCAGCTGACCAGGACAGGCCTTTAATAGGCCATCCTTACCACTAGAACCCAGAGCTGGGGACACTGGGGAAGCAAACAAGCAGGACAGATGTGGGTTGAAAGGATATGTTTCCCTGCAATTTGGGTCCATTAGGAATAATGACTTGTATTGTAAGGACGGAGGAATAATCCGTTTCGTGAGGACCCCCTGGAGATGAAGTGGACATGTGAACACAGATGCAACAACACAACACTCCCTCACGGCGCCCCTCCACTCACGGGCATTCTCACGCATGTGCACTCGCTGACACCTGCATGCACAAGCACACCCACTCACACACGTTTCCCTACACGCTCACACACACACTCATGTTCCCCTACACACTCACACACACACTCTCACTCACAGGCACTCGTGAGCGCAAAGACACACTCCAATATACCCCCATCCACAAATTTAGCAAGGACCTGTGTGTGATTTGCGATGAGTTTGAGGGTTTTTTTCTTTTGTTAAGAATATCTTTTGCAAAACTAATTAAGAGGGATTGAAGCCCGGAGAAGAGCTAATGAGCTATTCAAATAGCCTGGCATCAGCCCTCCTGGTGAAGTTCTGGATGTCTTGAGTTAGTTAGAGGGAAGAAACATCCCATCTGGGGTTCTCTCTCAATGGAAGTCTCGCAGCCTTCTCCCCCTGCACAGGGCTTCCAACTGGGCGGGGGTGCCAGGAGGAAGAGACCCCATGTGGAAGAGGCACCAGGTAGAAGGGCCAGTACCTTTGAGCTGTGATTCTCAGACTTCAGTATCAGATCACCTGGAGGGCCGGGCCCCACTCCCTGAGTGTGATTCCCAAGGTCTGGAACTTACATTTCTACCACGTGCTCCCAGGTGATGCTACTACTGCTGGTCCAGGGACCACACTTGGAGAACCTCTGCCTTCGAGGGGTCTAACTGCAGCCTCTGCTCTAAGAAGCACCTGCCTGGGACATGTGTAGTCGCAGGGTTTAAGTGAACAAGGGGTTGGCAAGGAGACCCCAAAGACTCCAGATTCTGCCCCTCATGAGAAAGGGCCCATCACACACAAGAGAATTATAACGTTCCCAGGATTCCAGCAAGAGTGAGACCTCCATCCTCACCTTGATGTCCTGTCCCCACACAGTGGCCAAAGCTCATCCGCACCATCAGCCCATCTGAACTTACTCGGCCCTGGCAGCCTGGCATCCCATTTGACAGATGAGGAAACTAAGGCACAGAGAGGTGAGGTGATGCCGCTAAGGTCACACAAGGAAAACCGGGACCCTTGTTTGGATCTCCAGCCCCTTTTCAACAAGCTTCTTGCTCTGTCCCCCAGGAAGAAGACAAAGTACACTGAAGTCCTGTCGAAGGTACAGAGAGGAAGTTTAATGATGAAATACGACATACAAAAACTTGTTGCATGAGTAGCTTGAAGCCAGAGGAACGGCACGTCCAGGTGTTTCCACTTTGTCCCTCTGAGACCCAGAACTGACTGTCAAGCAAAGCTCAAACATGGCTCGTTCCCCACAAACCCCTGCTACACCATGGAGTCACATGAAGCCAGGGAGAGACTGACGCTGAGTCAGCACAGAACCTGCCCAGCAAACCCAGGCAATTTCCCCTCCAACTACCCACCTCGCCGCCCTCTGTTGACTGGCCCTGCCAGTGACATGTGTAATGCATTGATCTCTTACACTTAAACAGCTGCTTGCAGAATGCTAACTTTCCCAGGGCCAGCAGAACAGATAAACAAGGCCAGTGAAGGGGGGCTGGCAGGAAGGGCCTCACAAAATTCATTTCTGCATCTCCCTCTGGGTAAAGTCAGTGCCCATTGACCTGACTTGGGAACAGCAGGCAGAGGAGACAACTGGCCCTCCCCCCTCTCCTGCTCTCTCAGCTCAGCCTCCAGAATACGACTGGCTGGGGCCCAGATTCTTCGTTTATAATTGATCATTATCAGCTGGTCAAGTCAATGAGTGCAATGAACTGGGCTGAGCTGGGGCAAGAGACAAGAAACAACATGAGCCCCATGAACGGGACCGAGCCCACAGAATTTCCTTTCATGCGCTAAACACGTCAGATCCTTTCAGGCCTCAGACTTCTGAACGTGGACACCCACAAAAAAAGAATTGTTGTTTATCATTTACCTACAGTCTGCCATGCATCTCACATATGCTATCACCAATCTTTACAATAACCCTGCAGCATCATTTGTTTTATTAGCCCTCACGTGTAGGTAAGGAAATAGACCCAAAGAGAGGGAAGTGACTTGCTAATGCTCACACAGCTAGCCACTGAGCCAGAATCAGAACCTATTTCATTCTAACTTCAAAGCCTGTTTTTCCTGCTTTGTTGCACTTTCCTCATGAATTGTCTGCTCCTTGCTCCTTCTCTCCGCAGCGTCTTTGAAGATGTTGGTTCTGACTTCTTGGGCGGGTCCCCACCTCTTACACAGAAGAGATACCCTCACCCATCTCTTCTGCATCTGGGCCAGGGCGAGGCACAGGGGCCAGGGCGAGGCAGGGCGAATAGGTTCTGTGGCAGCCGAGCAGAAAAGTGTGGGGGATGGAACGTGTCTGATCCCCAAGGCTGCTTCCCCCAAAGGAGGGTTGATTTGGCCAGATTCAGGACACTGGGTCCTGTTTGCTAGCAGGCAGGGAGGCCATGCCCTCACTCACCCTCTCCTTGTGGCGGGACCAAAAGTTAAGCCAAGCAATGTCAGTGTTAAGAGGTGGTGTGGGGGCAGAGCCCCAGAAAGTAGTTTCCAGGCTCTCGGCCTCACATAGACAGGTGCTGGCTCAGGTAGTAAATGGCCAACTGTGATTGCATGGCCATCAGCTGTGGCTAGTTGGCCGTCAGCTGTAACCAGTGAGCCATTGGCCACTAATATAACTGCTGTGGCTACGCTAGAAGAGAGGAGGGAGAAGAGAGAAGAAGAATGGGGGCTAGCAAGAAGATGGTAGCTGGGCTGGCGAGTGTGGATGGCGGTTTGCGGACAGTGTGGATCCAGCCTCCAGTGAGAGTATAGTGCCGCCAGAGAGAATATAGTGGTATGACTCCCCTACCTATGGCTCCGTGGGTGTTCCTTTTTGGCCTCACCATATCCTGCGTTCTTGTATGGGGAGCGGGAGCAGAGACCCCGCAGGCCTCCCTGCATGACAGGTGGCTTCAGGGGACTTCAGCCCCCCACGACCTCCATTACCATTTCCCCTTCAAAATCACATGAAATAAAATTTGACATAAAAACGGTGTGCTTGTTACTCAAATGCGCCTTCAATATAAGTCCCCCAGCCGTCTCTTCTAATTGAGCTGTCAACCCTGAGCTCATGTAGAAATCCTGGAACCAAGACTGGAGCCAGGCATGAAGTCTCACTTTCTTTTTAAACAATTCTTCTAGAGTCTCCACCGCTTTGGGGTTAGCCACTGTTTTAGTTCTCTTTCGCTGCATAAAAAAATGACCCTAACACTTATTGGCCTTAAAACAGCAAACATTTATTATCTCACAGCCTCTGAGAGTCATGAGTTTGGGAGTAGCTTAGCCGGGGTGGCTCTGGACCAAGGTCTCCCACGTGGCTGCAGTCAGGACAGCTGGGGCTGCAGGATGTACTTCCAAGATGGCACGCGTACACGGCCCTGGGCAAGGGGCCACGGCTCCTCATTGGCTGTTGTAGGAGGCCTTAGTTCCTTGCCACGTGAGCCTCTCTATTCTGCTTGAGTGTCCTCACATATCAGTTAACTTCTCCCAGAATGAGCAATCCAAGACGGAGTGAGCAGGAGGAAGCCACAGTGCCGTGATGACCTCGTCTCTGAGGTTGTGCCCTGTCGTTTTCACTTTATTCTGTTCATTAGAAGCAAATCACTAAGCCCGGCCACACTCAAAGGGTGAGGAATTAGGCTCTGTCTAATTCCACAGCCACTAGTGGTGGCAAGGTTTGGGTTTAGGGTTGTGAGCTGGAGTTATGCCTTGGGGATAGCAGATACTGACCCAGCTAACAAGAAGTGGCAAGTTTCTATTATTCCTTGGGTGCATATCTTGAGGAGGAGGAATAATTAGCAGAACAAAATGCAGACATTCCTGGGCCCTCCAGTCAAATGCCACTTATTAAATCAAAACTTTATATAGAATTCTAATAAGCATGACTAACCCTGCCTGGGTGAGGTGGACAGAGAGACTGAGGGAGAACTTCACATAGCAAATAACACTGTAACATTGGGTTTTGAAGGATGAATAGGAGTTCTTGAGGAAGACAATTCATTAAGTCCAAAGCCTGCACCATGGCCCTGAAGGCCCCAAAGATCTGGTGCCTGCCACTTTTCTAGCCTCCTTTTCTGTACCCCCACCCCTCGCCTTCTTGCTGTTTCTCCAGGGAACTTACTGTGCTGTACATCAGTCTTCACACATACTGTTCCCTCTGCCTATAACACTCTTCCTCCCCTTGCCTATCCTTAACACACCTTCCCCTGGGTGGTTCCTACTCATTCTTTAGCCAAAATGTCACTTCCTCAAAGAAGTCCCCCTTACCCTTGACCCCCAGGCTAAATCAGGACCCTTACGTTGGTCTCACGCAGCTCTGGATTCTTTGCCTTCATAGCAACTATCAAAAGTTGTGATGATATAATTATTAGGGTAATTATTTGTTTACTCTGTCTTCTCCCCAGGCCTACCAGCTCCACGAGTGCAGGGTCTTCGCCTGTCTGAGGCTTCACTGTGTCCACAACACTGATGGCTCACACAATTATGTTTCCGATGACTGTTACCGAAGTGCCTGACACACAAAAGGACCTTTAACTACAGGGGAATTCCACCACCACCTTGCCTCAGCCAGAGTGTGGCTTCTCACCAACACCCAGCCCAGCAGTCCCACACAGGTGCTTGATGGCGAACACACACACATACACACACACTTTCACAGGTGCGTGGGGCACACTGACACCCACAGCCAGACACAGGCACACGCAGGCCACACACTCAGGGACAGGCACACACATAAACATGAGAAGTCACCCACAGGTATCACATGTGCACACTGCCACCCATTGTCAGGTGGGTGGCCACACACCCACAGCCATAGTCACAGACTCACAGGCAGACACAGCACCGCACAGGCAGACACCTGGCATATAGTGTCCCTCATAGAGTCTCACACCCATACACACAGTCCCGCACACACAGGAGGGCACACCTCCTCCAGGTGCGCCCCCACCTACCCATGCACACTCACCTACACATAGCTGCCTTTCAAATGATGTCTGGAGATGGCTTCTCAGAGCCTCAGGGCTGGGACAATCTTTCCCAGCTCCTGGATGTGAATCCCTTCCCAGGGTCCTCCAGAAGCCTTCTACCCACTTCTAGCACATTCTACCCCCTCCCTTGGCCATCTGCCCACCTGCCCAGTCCATTGCAGTTCCCAGACTGTAGGTTCCAGGCGGAAGCAGATGTCAGAGGCATGACCGAGAGTGGAGAGGACCTACTCAGCAGAACCGTTTCCTACGATGCAACCATTGGTAATCATTGCACTCACATTTTGTGCATTTCCATATAAAATTACTCACTCAATTCTAGGGAAGAATTCAAATGAGAAAATCCCACAAACAATGAAACTAGCTGGGTAATGAGGAGCCATTGTCTAGTCTCAGGATCTGAGCACTTCTCACCCCAGAACACAGGAACTTGATTACACACAGACGCTTGAATGTTGCTACGGGTGTGCAGGAAGAACTGGAATCAGAAAGGGACCCACGTGTGTGTGTGTGTGTGTGTGTGTGTGTGTGTGTGTGTGCATTTCTTGTTCTGTATGTGTGTCTACAAGCATGTGTGTTTGTGTTTTGTGGGTGTGCTGATGTGAATGCATGTGTCTATTCCACTTTTCTACTAACGTATAACAAACTACCCTAAAAAATGAGTGGCTTAAATCAACAATCATTTTAACATAGCTCCTTTTTTTGTGAATCAGAAATCTTGGCTGGGCTCAGCGGGGTACATCTGCTGTTCCATGGAGTATGAACAGAAATGGTGATATTCGGTTAGAGAACGGGGTAGTCTGGGAGGCCCAAGATGGCTTCACACACACGTGTGGTACCTTGGTGGGGATGAGAAAGGCTGGGCTCTGCCAGATTTTCAGCTAAAACACTACATGTGGCCTCTCCAACAGGACAGTCTCAGGGTATCAGACTTCTCACAGGGTGGCTCAGAGATCCCAGAGAGTTTCCTAATGGGGTGGAAGCTGCAAGGCTTCCTATGGCCAAGCCTCAGAAGTCCCAGAACATATGTCCACCACATTCTATAGGTCAAGTAAGTCTCTAGGCCCAGCCAGATTCACAGGGAAAGGAATTAGGCTCCACACTTCTCAACAGGAAAAGCGGGGGAAATGTTGCAGCCATGAAATGCTCCGTCGTGTGTATGGCACTGCAGTCGTCATTACAGCATCAGGGGAAGACCCTGCTTTTCAGAGAGCAGGAGAGACAGGTTTGCTCCCAGTCCTCAATTCACAATTTGCATTTAGTGAACACCTATTATCTGCTAGGTGCCCAGTGCATGTGCATTTCCTCTGCTTTCCCCTGCCTTCCGGCTCTGGGTCACACACCTTAGTGGACACTTGGGGTGGGGGTGATGGGTAGGAAAAACAGACACTCCTCTGAGGCCCCAACAGCCTCCTGCAGTCACATCAGGACACAACCTACAGCAGCCTGGCTCCCAACCAGCTTTCTGATGAGCCTGTCTACACCAGTGCCAAGGCCCAAGGTGAGCCCTGGAGCGTCCACCATCTGCTCCAGCTGGGCTGGTTAGAGGCGGAGTCAGTTCAGGGGGTCCCTGGCTAACAATGGCGTTCATTTTTCATTTGTTTGTTTGATTTTCTGCAGTGAATGAGGAATGTTGGAACAACATCTGGAGCTGCCCCAGGCTGAGGCACACAGAGCAGCAGTGGCAGTGGTGACAGCTCAGAATACAGCAATCTCGTGGCGCGCATGTCTATACACCCACACACATACATATGCATACATGGGTCCGTGCACATATGCAAACATACCCTATACATGTTTCATGCGTGCATACTTGTGAACCTATACATGTGTGGGCATGCCTATATGCACAGACACATGTGCCCGCAAACACACCCACTTAGACACACAGACTTGCACACATACACAATCAGCCACAGCACCAGGGTGGGCTAAGGGCTCCCAGTTCTGAGCTGGAGCTTGGGAAAGCCACAGCCCCTAGGAGGCCCCTGGAGCCCCTGCTCTCTGTGCCTGATTCAAGCCAGTGAAAGCCAAGCCTGACCTACAGCCTGACCTACACCCCCTCTTGGGGACACGGTTCTACTGCTCCCCACCTACCCCTGCCCTGCTTCTCCCCAGGTCTGTCCCTGCCTAAGAGCCTTCTGACAGCCCGTCTCTCTCCCGGAGCCCAGTGTGAACAGTGTCCCTCTCTGCTCCCAGGAGCCTCTTCAGCACAGACCCATGCCCAGAGACAGGTGCACAGGGGACAGTCACCTCCCCTCCCTACATGATCCTTTCCCCAATTATAAATGAGAGCACTGACTAGAGAACAACACCTGAGGACCAGCCAACATGGACTCTCTCTGCTACCACGCAGCCCAGCTGACCTCAGGGCTGGGGCATGTCTGCATGGAGCGGTGGGGTTGAATGTGTGCAGGTATATGTGTCTGCGTCTGTCTGCGCTCGCGTGCTTATGTTCGCGTATCTGGGCTGCCGTATCTGCTTTTGCATGTCGATGAGTATCTGCTTACCTATCTGAATATATCTGAATCTCTGGGTCTGTGACTCTATCTGTGTATCTGTTATCTGCATTTGTAAGTGTGTCTGTGGGTTTATATGTCTGTGCTAGTGTGTTTCTAGGCCACTGTGTGTCCTGTGTCTGTGGGTGTTCTTATATGTTTGTGTGAATCTGCAAAGCTATGTGTGTTGGTATATGTCTGCATAGGTATGTCTCTGCGCTTTGTACATATGTGTGTCGGTGTGTCTGTAAGTGTGTGTATGTGCAAGAAAGCATGGCTGTGTGTGCCAATGTGTGGGGGGTGGAGAGGGTGGGGCAGGGCAGAGGCAGGAGACAGGTCAGAGTCAGAGCCTGATACAGGTTTCTCTCCGGCTCTGGCTCTATCCAGGCCCCGCCATTCAGACAGGTGCATGGGAAGGGGGGCAGCAAGAGAGAAGGGAGCTGCCCAGACCAGAAGTGGGCGTCTGCCCAGCTGTGCAGTGTGGCCACAGAGGCAGGTCTCGTGGAGGCAGATCTGTGTCTCTGAGGCCCCTGACCCTTGCCTGGCCAATGGGCACTGAGGAAATCTCACATTTTGTTCCCTGTGAGCCAACAGCACCTTTTGTGGTCTCCTTACTGCTGCTCTCACAGGAGCTCCTCCTCTTCACTCTCTCTCACCCTCTCTCCCTGCACGTCCGTGTGTCATTGATCAACTTTATTCATTGCTCTCATTCATGTTTTCCCGGGCAGTATGTGTGTCCACATCTCACACACACACCTCACCCGCAGACCATTGGTCGCTGTCCTACTCACATCCCCTGTGTTTCACTGGGGCTCCTTTCTTCTCTTTCTTTCCCCGTCCAGTCATCCTCCTCCCCTTTGCAGTGTTGGCACGGGCAAGGTCCTGGAGTATCCCAAGAGCTGTAGTAAAGCTTCTGGGACTGCTAGTAACAGACCCCAATGCAAGCATAGGATATTTTTTAAGTGATGTTGTAAGAATATAGGGGTGTCTTGTGTAACTCAGGGCAGGCCAGAGCCCAACCTCAAAAGGACTTTGAAGCTGATGGAGCCCAGAACTTTCTCTGTCATCGTCTGTCTCCTCTTCCCTCTTCTCTTTCAGCTTCTCTGTGCACATAACTAACCAAAGATGGCTGCCCCACCACTACTGAGCTTAAAGTGCCTCTGTTCCAAAGAGAAGTCCAGATTGACTAGCGTCAGTCCATTCCAAGACTTTAAGAGAAAATCTGCACGCCAAGCTTCTGTCAGTTGTCTGTCCACCTCTGGTCTAATCAGCATTGGCTGGGGGTGGAGTCACATAGAAACATGGCTGCCAAGCACCATCCCTTGGGTATGCCCAGCAGTTCTCAGACAAAAGGTCTAAGACAAGAAATTGAGTGCTGGGCCAGGTGAGTAAGGCACCCAGGGTCAGCCAGATAGGAAGTTCTGCTGGCACCTGGATGTACAGGCCTAGAACTCAAGCATGCAGATGACAGTGGGTGCTATGGGCTGAATTGTGTTCCTCCCAAATTCATATGTTGTAGCCCTGATCCCAGTGTGCCTATATTTAGAAATGGGGCCTTTAATTAAGGTTAAAAGTTAGATGAAGTCTTAAGGGTGGAACTCTGATCTGATAGAATTAGTGACCCTATAAGAAGAGACACCAAAGAATTCATTCTCATTCTCTCTCTCCCTTTCCCTTCTGCCTTCCCTCCCTCCCTCCCTTCCTCTTTATCTCCCCACACCAAGGAAAAGCCATGTAAGAACACAGCAAAAAGGCAGGCATCTGCAAACCAGGAAGAGAGTCCTCACCAGAAACCAAATTGGCCATAACCTTGATTTTGGACTGTGGGAGCCCCAGAACTGTGAGGAAACACATTTCTGTTATTTAAGCTGTGCATTCTGTTATAGTGGCCTGAACTGACTAATATTCTGGGTTTGTCCATCGAGGAGTCATCAAAATGTAAGTGATGTTGACACTGAAGGAGCCCATGAGATCACCTGGGCTGAGGACGGGGCCCAGCACTCTTCATTTCTGATAGGATCGGCACCTTTACAGCCCACCGAGCCCCAGCTTAGTGGCACCATTGGACCCTGCCCCCAGAAGCACCACCATCCTCTGTCTGCCTTCTAAGGAAACAGCTCCCACCACACTGTGCCAGCCAGTCCCTGCATGCCATTTCACCTCTTCCTGGCTTCATTCTCACCTCCACGTATCCTGGCCCCATCCTACAGCATGTCGTCACCTAAGAAATCCCCAGAGAGGGGGCCACAGACAGTGGTACTCATATAAACATCAGCACCCTCCGAGGCAGGCGATCCTGTTAATGAAATCTAGAGTTCCAAGCCACGGCAAGAACAGGAAGAAGGGCTTCTTGCATTTATAGATGTGGTCCTTGAATGTCCTTCCTTTAGATGAAGCAAGGACAATGAGATGCTGGGTCCTGCTCACAGTCAAGAGCACAAACACATCAATCCCCGCTCCTCCATCATTTTTGCTTCAAGACACAACAAAGGTCCCTTGGTCTCAGAATCCCCCAAAACAAACTGACTGTCAGCGCACTTTCAGTGTGTCCCCGAGAGCACTCGTTCCAAAGCACATGAGCTCTCCAGCCTCAGGTGAAGCACTAGGTCCACTGGTTTGCTAGGAATCATATTGGCAACTGACAACAATACTATAGCTGACATTTAATGAGAACTTACCTGGTGTCAGGTACTGCGTGAAGCACACCACAGGCATCATCTCACTGAATTCTTACAGCCCCTGGAACATAGGTCTTATCCCCATTTTTCGGACAAGAAAGTGAAGGCTCAAAGGTGAGGTAACTTACCCAAGGACTCTCAGCTAATTAGTAGCCCAGCCAGGATTCATACCGAAAGTCTGTTCAACTTCAAAGCCAGAACTCTGAACCTCTGTGCCCTGTCTTCACTGCCAGGACATGCCTTATGGCTGCGACAATGGTCAAGGGATAACTGCGTGTTACTGCATTGTCTGTCCTCTGTTGCCAGCAGCTGACAACTACAGGTACTGAACAGACAAAAGCCAACCAACCCTCCAAGAACAAAAAAGTTCCACGATGAAGCTAAAGCCTGTCCTCACATACTCAGTAATTCTGTTCGGTCTTGTTCCCTACTTCAAGTCCTGTGTTTTCAATGAAACTATAAGCCTCTGGAGGGCAGCACCTTTGTCTTTTTCACCACATTCCTTGGAGCTGTGTAAAGTAAGGATTCAGTACAAACTCTCTGCATGGTTGTCTCCTGGTTGGTTAGGTGAGTGGAGGATTGATTGTTTGCTTCGATTATTAGCTGGTTGTTTTGATGGTGGGATGGTTAATTCGTTGAGTGTCAGTGAGCTGGTTGGATGGTGTCAGCATGTGGGGTGAGGCCAGGGGCATTCCCTGAGTGGGAAACTTACCATCTGATCCCAGTGGGCATTCTCTTGGAGCTAGAAAAACTCTCCTGGGAAGAAATATAGACTCCTCAAATGCTTCTCCCTTCCTTTCTTCCCTCCCCTGCCCCGCCAAGCCAGGGCTTGCAAGGAGGATCAGGGTGGTTTTCCTTCCCCATCATCAGCCCCAAATGGCCCAATGAGGAGGAGGGACACGGAGTAGCCCAGCATGGTCCCCCCTGGGAAGCACATAGGTAATGGCTGTCCTGGATTGAATGTGTGGTTCCTAAGGGCTGAGCTGCCGCAGCGGAGAGAACAGGAAGTCCAGCTCTTAGAAGCAGCTCAGCTCATCCTGCCTGGGAAAAAGGTCATGTGCTCCGATATGAGTAATTAATTTTCTCCGAGCCGCATTGAAAAGGTTAACCTGATTTATGGGATGCAATTGAGTGTAGAATGGGTTGTGTATCTTGTAAAAGGCCCGTTCCGGCATCTGAGTCTATAGACTTGCATGCAGCTGGGCATCAGCTGGAAGCTGGCTCTACCTTTTATGTCTTTCTGTGGAATCCACATGAAATCCCAAAGAGAGCCCCACTTGGCCAGGGAATTGTTTCCTGGACCCCAAACCCTACAAAGGGGTCATTAGAGCATGCAAAAGAGGGTGTCCTCTGCACCTGTCACAACCTACTATACAACTGCAGCCTCAGCCTTAATCTTCATGCAACCCAGATCCAGAAAGAAAAGCCCAGCCCTGGGCTTGAGTTCTGAGTTCTAGTGACTCGCTGGCATTGGTGCTGGGCTACAGTTTCATCTGTAAAATGGGGTGAAGATTCCTTACCCTCTCTCCTTCCTTCTCGCTATTTACTAGCTGTGTGAGCTTGGGCAATTTACCTAACCTCTCTGTGCCTCAGTTTCCTCATCTTTAAATGGCAATAATAACAGTACCTACCTCATGGGATTCTTATGAGGATTACATGAGTGAATATTGGTAAGAATTTAGGGCAGTGTCTAGGTCATAGTGTGCAGAGTTCGTTCAATAAATGAATAAAGTCTTGACATGAAAGAAGAACAAGGGCTTAGATGTCTGGATGCCCTCGGGGAGGTATCAGACAAGACCAGCAGTCGCCTGGGCTTTGGCTCACAGCTGAGGATGATACCAAGGATCCTGGAGCGCCAACGACATGTTGAACTATGTTGAACAGAAAAGAAGCAATGACGAATGGGATGCTGTGTCCAGATAAGTTTTTTTTCTTTCCTGTATCTGTCTCTCCTCACCCAAGATGTAAGCCCTGCTCCCCAGAGCCGGCCATCAAACCCAAAGATGCTAGTCTAGCACCACCTAGTGGAAGGACTGAAGTCAGCACGAGGGTAGCTTCTGGGCCCTGCCTTGGGTAGGAAAAAGGAGCAAAGGTGACTTTAACTCATCTCCCTGCCAGGCACTACAAGAAGGGGAAAAAAGCACTCCACCAGAACCTTCCCTGAGAAATGGCTCCTGCGGTGTGTGGTGGTATGGTATCTTACAAAAGATCGGTGGTAGGTAGGTCCGCCTGCATATATCATGTGTGTGCTTCCATATGTCTATGTAATTATTAAGTGTGTTGATATGTATGAAGAAATAAGACCAGTGCCTGGCACATAGAAAGCTTTTAATAAATGTCTGTCATCATTACTGTTGTGTGTACTTGAGCATATACTGTGTGTGAGAGTTCATATCAATGTGGATGTATAGATTGTTTACATGCCTGCAAGCACGTGTACATATGTGTACCTAAAAACGTGTATGTGCTTATGCATGTATATATGTTTACAGATATAAATATGTTTTTTTATGCCTGTGAGCGTGGTGTACATGAAATGGAGAGGTGTGGATGTTTATATATCTGCATATATGTGTGTCTGTGTACACATTATATCTTTAGATGTATTTGTGTACCTCCAATGAATGGAATGCCTGAGTATTAGTTTTCTGTTGCTGTATAGCAATACCACAAATTACCACAAACTTGACAGCTTAAAACAACACTCAATGATTATCTCACAATGTCTATGGGTCGAAAATTCATGCACAGCCTACCTGGTCATCTGCGTAGAGTGTCACGAGGCTGCAGTTAAGTTGTAGGCCAGGGCTGTGATCTCATGTGAGACTCGGTATCCTCTTCCAAGTGCATGTGGCTGTTGGCAGAATGGGTTTCCTTGTAGCTCATGGCAGCATGCTTGCTCAAGGCCAGCAGGAGAATCTTGAATTCTCTCTGTCTGCTAGACCTTCCTGTAAGGGCTCACCTGATGAGGTCAGCCCCACCCAGGATAATCTTCCTTTTGATTAACTCAGTCAACTGATTAGGGACCTTAATTACATCTGAAAAATGCCTTCACTTTTGCCATAAAATATAAGCTAGTCGTGGGAGTAATATCCCATCATCTTCACAGGTCCCACCATACCGAAGGGGAGGAGATCATACAGGGTGTGTGCCCGAGGCATAGGACTCTTGGGGGCCATCTTAGAATTCTGCCTGCCATAGTGTGTATGTATATACGTAAGTTTGGCTCCGTCAGTACACATGATCGAATACAGGGGTGCATACATGTGTGTGTCCAGGAATGTGCTTCTTCTGTGGGCTATTTTCTTCCCACTGGAAGATTCCACTGGCAGATTCCTGTAATAAAGATTGGGACCCCCCTTGAGGCCAGAATTGCTTCCTCCATTAGGATTTCAGCTCTCCCATCGGACAAAGAGCTTCCCAAAGTGGGCTCTGTACTATCTGCTCCATGCCCCGGGCTCCATGCAGTATCAGGTCTGCATGTTGGAGATGCTGACTTATCATTATAACTGGCTCACACACACTCATGTGTACACACACACACACACACACACACACACACACATGCACACATATACACACTGGCACAACTCACTCTGTGAGACAGGGTCAGCCTGTCCAGGAACAGATTTCACTCTTGCTCCTTGGCAAGAAGGAAGCCACCCCTGGCAGATCCCCTCCCCAACCTGCCATGTGATTACAAAGTCACTGCCCTTTCCAAAAGGAGGTCAGAAGTCTGAGAAACCCATCCCACCCCGCAACCTGAGGTCCTGCTGGGGTGGGACCTATGTGGCCTATGTGGCTTTCTGGCTTTCTATCAACATTATCTAAAGGGAATATTAACCCCCAGGGATGCTGGAGCCAGGGTGAGCAGTGGCTAGAAAGCTGCCTATGGCCAAGCAAGTTTGTAAAACCTGACTGCTCCCACCCCCTCCTGGAATTCTGTGTTACAGATTGGCACAGCAAAGGCTCTGAGAAGGCCTGCAAGAGGAAAACCTATTTGCCTTGGTTTAACTAGCATTGCCCATGCTTATCTGTCCACACAACCATTTTTCTCTGAACATTCCAGCAGAACACACTTTGGACCACATGGTATGAAGCCATTCTTTGGCTCCTTAGGAGGCTCATGCAGGCCGTTGGGGTGATGGTAAGGATTAGAGGGGTGCTGCTGTGCAGGAAGCCCATCCTGGTGTGGAATGGGCCTCCTGAGAGGAGAAGCAGCAAGCCGATGGAGATGATTTGCTGCATGTGGAGGTGGATGGCCAGTCCAGAGGTGATGGGCCCATGGACGTGGAGACCCTGGATTCAAACGACAAGTGGATGCTGACCAGGCAGGCTTGTTCCTCCAAACCCAAGGTGCAAACTGGAGGCCACTCTCTGAGATGACACCACTTGGGAGCACACTAGAAGACATGGCTTACTGGTCAGGACAAACTTGGTCAAAGCAACAGACTTTGAATTTCAGATCAGCTACTTATGAGCTGTGTGACCCTAGGTAAACTGCTTGATTTTCCTGAGGCTCAGTTCTTTCATCTGTAAAGGTATGGCTCTCTCACACGTCATAAGGACTAAAATGATGATAACTTCTAGTGGTTTGTATGAGCTGGGCACTGTCCAAACATTTTATCTGTGCTAACTCATTTAATCCTAGCAACAACCCTATAAGGTTACTACTATCATTATCCCCATTCTATAGATAAAGAAACTGAGGCACAAAGAGGTTAGTAAATTTCTCAAGCTCACAAAGCTAGCAAATGGGAGATGTCAGATTCAAACTCAGGTGGTCTGGTTCCAGGTAGTACAGAAATGGCATTCAGCACAGACCTGCTTAGTAAATTAGTGCCCATTATTACTAGTTCCAAGTCTGCAGTTGCTGGAGAAATTGGCTGCTCTAGTCTCTTTTCCAACCAAAAGTCTATGCCCGAATAATGAACAGCAAAGGTGAGATGGCTCCTACCGTGAAGGCATAGGGCAGGAGAACATCCTAGCTTCTTGTGGCACAGAAAGGGGAAGGGAGGGGTGCAGCCGCTGAGCTGAAGCATCAGAGGCACTTAGGGTTATTTGTAGAGAATAAATCTGGGGGTGGAACTGTGAACCAGAGCTGGGGGTGTGGGGGTCGGGAACACAGGAACACATCTGTGCGTCTCCCTGTCATCTCAAATTTTATATTTACTTCTGTTGATGAGATTTCGTCATGCTCGATTACGATTCATAGACTCGTGTTTCCAGATTTTATGCATCAAAGCTCTGATTTACAGAGTCACCCTAAGCCTGACACTGGCCCCCCAAGGTGCCATTTCTAAATGTGGGCACTGAGGCTTGTCCTAGGGTTACACGGGGGCCTCATTCCTGGGTACAGTGGCCTGTGCAGAGCCTCAGGACTGTGGTGGCATTGCGGGGGGGGACACCAAACATCCCGTCTGGACCATGGATGGGGGCGGGGGTGCTGTGGGGGTGGCCACGTGGCATCCATAGGTAGGCCCCCGTACCTCACCTTCTCTCACTCCTCCTGCCCCTCCTTCAGTCCCCTCCCGTCTGGCTCTGAGACTCTCTCCCCCTTGTTTGCTTTGACGAAGCAAGGGTTGCTTCCAACCAATACAATGTGGCAAAAGTGACAGGATGTCACTTGGGTAATTATATTACATAAGATGGTTATGGTGATTAGAAGCAAGTCACAGGTCCTGCCCACACTCTAGGGGAGGAGTTTATGCAAGGGCATGAATTCCAAGAGGGCAGAATTATGCAGGCACTTCAGTGTCTGCCACACAATCCTCACAGCAACCTGTGACGTTGGTAACGCCACCCCCATTTTACATGAAAGGAGACCTTGTCCAAAGTCACGCAAGTAGAAAGAGACAGGTTTAGGACTTGAACCCTGGTCTGTTTGCTTCCACACCCTGAGCTCCACAGGACAATACCACAAAAAGGAAAGAGATGTAAGCCCAAGCCACCCTACTTGGCAGGAGCCTAAGGCTTTCACATAGAGACTGTGTAGTACCCTCAGCCTCTTCTAGGACACTGGGTTTTGAGTCTGTTTGGGCAGCAAAACAGGCACCCGGGTCATTGGTCATTGATCTGACCTTGACACCAAACTTCTCTAGAGGAGCGAAGGGTGCAAAGGGCTGGAAAATCTCAGGGCGCCAGGGTAGGGGCTATAGGGGATGCTAAGCCCTAGATATGGCAAGCCCAAGGGACATTTCACTCCATTCTCAGGCTGGTATCTTGACCATGGCTGCAAGGATGAGCCCCCGTTGATTTTGCTGACTTGGAACGCTTACCAAGAACAAGAACACTAGCCTATCCCTAGACTCCCACCTACCTCTGCATTTTGGATCTCATAGAAGACCCTCTTTTTTTCCCCCTGGATAGGTTTGAGGATATTTATGAAGTAGGGTTACCTGGAAGGAATTGAGGAATCTACTGGGCACCGATTTTGTGCCTTGACACACATTAGCTTATGTCATCCCTCCAACATCCTTTCCAGGTAGGTATTATTATTTCCAGTCTATGTGGAAGAAAGCTGAATCTCAGGGAAAGTAACTCGCCCAAAATCTTACAGCTAATAAATGGCAGAATCAGGATTCGCACTCAGGTCTGTCTGGTTACCAAACCAGTGTTCATTCCCCTCTGCCAGTCACCTCTCTTTGAGGACGCTTTCATCTCCTTCTTGGCGTCTCCATCTAGGTTCAGGGCTCCCATTCTTTCTGATTTATTTAGGACAGGATTCAAAGCTATTCTAATATATGGGATCCCTCCCCCATACCCACTCTGCCACACTCATCCATCATTCAGGGAACTTGAGTTTGTCTCCAGGGGATAGAATTTCTTCATATACTATACTTTAAGCCAAGCAACACATAGTTTGGGTCCAAGCGTGGGTCCCCATTCTTCATCACTGGCCTCTGTCCATGCTGCTCATCTGTATTTCTCAATTCCCAAAGCCCAACTAGAACATCCTCTTCCAGCCTCTTGCACAAGTGGCCTTTGGACTCCGCTGAACTTCCTATCACCTGCCATCTCCCTGCTTAGGTTCCTGATTCCAGCTGAGCTTTCTGTTTCTCTGGGATCCAAGCTTTGCCTTCTCAAATTTTCATGCTCCAAGGGAGCCTGTGGTACCATTTGGCTGCTGAACTCATGACTCTGCCTGACTGTAGCCACTGACGCCTTATCAAGTCTGCTCCCACTAGAGCACCTCACGTGGTTCAAATTGGTTCCATCTTGGCCCTCACCTGCAGGCCTCGTCTCCTGCTTCAATTCCCCTCACTACCTCCTCGACCCCATTCTTGTACTGTGTCCACAACCCTACTTCTGATTACTTTTTCAAAAGCTATCACCATCCTTCATTACACTATCCATCACCACTATCACACCATAGTTACTATCATACCTGTCATCTCGCCACCACTGCCGCCATCACCTTAACCATCACCACCAAAATCAAAATCGAGCATGATGAAATCTCATCTACAGAAGTAAATATAAAATTTGAGACGACAGGGAGATGCACAGATGTGTTCCTGTGTTCCCGACCCCCACACCCCCGGCTCTGGTTCACAGTTCCACCCCCAGATTTATTCTCTGCACACAACCCTAAGTGCCTCTGATGCTTCAGCTCAGCGGCTGCACCCCTCCCTTCCCCTTTCTGTGCCACAAGAAGCCAGGACGTTCTCCTGCCCTATGCCTTCACGGTAGGAGCCATCTCACCTTTGCTGTTCATTATTAGGGCATAGACTTTTGGTTGGAAAAGAGACTAGAGCAGCCAATTCCTCCAGCAATTGCAGACTTGGAACTAGGAATAATGGGCACTATTTTACTAAACGGGTCTGTGTTGAATGCCATTCTGTACTACCTGGAACCAGACCACCTGAGTTTGAATCCGACCTCTGCCATGTGTTAGCTTTGTGAGCTTGAGAAATTTACTAACCTCTTGGTGCCTCAGTGTCTTTATCTGTAGAATGGGGATAATGATAGTAGTAACCTTATAGGGTTGTTGCTAGGATTAAATGAGTTAGCACAGATAAAATGTTTGGACAGTGCCCAGCTCATACAAACCACTAGAAGTTATTATCATCATTTTAGTCCTTATGACATGTGAGAGAGCCATACCTTTACAGATGAAATAACTGAGCCTCAGGAAAGTTAAGCAGTTTATCTAGGGTCACACAGCTCATAAGCAGTTGATCTGAGTTTCAAAGTCTGTGGAGACGGTCAGCTCCCCAGGAGACCTAAACACACACTCCAGGACCTTAGAGCCAGTCCCTTTCCCACTCTGCATCCCAGGTAGCGTGGAGGTCCCCACACACTGGAAGCTAGCGGGGCCGGTATGAGTCAGAGGAAGCTGGTACAACAGGCTTGTCGCCTTGAAGGATTTTTTCTTATGCACACAAAATCCTAGGAGGGTATATTTGTTTTCTATTTCTTCCACAGAAAACAACCACTTTCATTACAGCCCCCCAAAAGCATCAACACCATTGCCTCTAACTCCACCATCTCCACCTCCCCTTCCTCATATCACCTCTGACAATAGCAAACTCCCAACAGCACAATTCACCTCCTCATCAGCACCACTCATCATACCCAACACCATGCCTACCATCGCCGCCATCACTGTCACTTACCAAAGCCTTTGTTAAGCACTTCATCCGTGTCCAGATGTCTTCATTGGGGACTGGACTAAGTTAGAAAGTCAGAAGTCCCGATCTCAGACACTTCATAAATTGATGCTAATTTGTCACTGACCCAAGATTGGTTTGCCAATGCCTGCACTTCCCTCACCTTCATACTTTCCCACAACTCCCCTCGGCTTCCTCTATGTCTTCAAGCTAATAAAATGCCTGTCCTTACAGATGCCACAGCCACCCTCTGCCCCTGGGCCTTTCTGGAAAGCAGTTGTGCTCAAACACCAACCTCCCTCCTTCCCAACTCCTCCCCTATTTGAGTTGGAGGCATGAGCCCCCAAACTCTCTCCCTCCCAATTCCTCCCCAGCTGCGCTGTAGGCCAGGCCCTCCTGATCCCGGCTATTGCTACCACTTCCAGTCTTTCATGAAGCTCAGGGAAAGCTGTGCCTCTGCCACACCCACCCTGGGCAGCTGAGAGTCTGGCATTGATTACCAGCCCCATAATTACCCTGCAGGCATTGGCAGGGATTTCAAGGCTGATTGACTTCAAATGAGAAATCCATGGGGATTTGCTGAAGGGAGGGGCAGGGAGGAAGCCACCCTCACCTGCCTGGGCCTCTGTGTCTAGAATCACAGCTTTGGCAAGGAAGCATCTACCTGCCAGGTCGATACCTGGAGGCCTCACCTGGAGGCTGTGGGATCTAGCCAAACCACGCCCCCTGCCCACAGGCACATCAACCCTTAGAGAGGAGCTATCCTGAGGGAACCTGGGTGGGTTGGGGAAGAGGAGGGATGCTGGAGACACCTCTCCAGAACAGTCGAATTGAGGGCTCTCATCCCTGGGTGCCCAGAGGAAAGCTGGAGGGTCAGGATAAAGGTTTGGAGGGATGAGTGGCAGTTTAGTAAGGCCACTCAAAGCATGAAAAGAAACTGTTCCTGGGACCAAGTTTATTCAGAGGAGAGGTCCACTGGGAAATGCCTTCTAAAATGAGACACATAAATACACATCTTCTGATACCACAAATATTTACAAGCCCATGAATTTGCTCCAGGTACTTGCATACACACAGTTATACTGCTGAACACACTCTCACTTATCTCCTCCATCCATCCTCCACTCACAAGCTCAGAGCCCAAAACAAACACACGAAGACCATCACATGTGTCTTATTTCACATACACACACACACACACAAACTTCCCCATCCTAACACATACACACTAACACACTTTACACCATCACACACTCACATCCTCACACACGTATGCTCACACGTCTTCAAACACATTCTCACATATTCAGAAGCCAAATACCCGGAGAAAAAGAGACACATCACCTACACCGTCACAGGCTCCTTGAGAAATTGTGGAAAGACGTGAGCCTCTTGTTCTCTCCTCCCTCTGCCCCCTCGCAGAAGGGATTTCATTTAGAAGTTGCCCGAGCCCAAGCTTTCAGATTACAGTCTAGACCATATAGGTTTCCAAAAGATAAGGCTGAGAAATTGATTTCAGTTACCAACGTGGAGAGGCTGCACTTCTCAGGCTCCTGAGCAGAGCATTAACCCTGGAGACCTGGGAGCTGGACAAGCAGCATCCTTCATGGCAAGCCCACACGGGGCCCACGCACGTGCCCTGGGCGCTCACACGCACACTCACGTGCAGGATCTCACCTGCACCCCGCTTGGGCAAGGAGCCTAAGCCTAGGAGTCAGGAGGCGGGGGTCTAGCTTCAGCTCTGCCAGCATTTCACTGGGAGAGCCTGGAGACCTACGTGCCTTTCCCCCAGTAGGCTTCTCTGTTTGGACCACTTTCTGCTCTCAAGGGCTCAGCTCACTGCTGCTTAAGCCCCATCTCTGCTGAGACGGTTAGTTCCCCAGGAGACCTAAACACGCACTCCAGGACCTTAGAGCCAGTCCCTTTCCCACTCTGCCTCCCAGGTAGCGTGGAGGTCCCCACACACTGGAAGCTAGCGGGGTTGGTATGAGTCAGAGGAAGCTGGTACAACAGGCTTGTTGCCTTGAAAGATTTTTTCTTATGCACACAAAATCCTAGGTGGGTATATAAGTTTTCTATTACTGCCATAGAAAATGACCACAAAATTAGCAGCTTTTTTAAAATGCCATTTATTATCTCATAGTAGGTGAGACGTCCAAGCTGAGGTTTGACTGGGTCCTCTACCGAGAGTATCAGGCGGCCAAAATCAAGGTGTGGGTTGACCAGCAGGGGGCGCTCTCATCAGAAGGCTCTGGCAATAATCACTTCTAAGCTCATTCAGATGATAGGACTGAGGGCCCCGCCCTTCCTAGTTGTTGGCCAGGAGTCATTGTCATCCTCTAGAGGCTCCCACATTCCCTGGGTCACGGCCTCTTCCATCATCAAAGCCCGCAACAGTCCATCAAGGCCTTCTCACACTACAGATCTGACTTCCCCTCCCCGTATCTTTCTGCCTTCCTCTGCTGCTTTCAAGGGCTCTTGTGATCACACTGGGTTTTACCTAAATCATCTGGATAATCTCCCTAGCTCAGGTCATCTAATTATCAATCGTAATTATACCTGCAAAGTCCCTTTTGCCATGTAATTTAACATATTCATGGACATACATCAGAGGCAAAGATCATGGGGGTCCCAAAGTCTGCCTAACCCAGGGGGTCACGTGGCTCTCTTGAGTGGCTCTTCTCCAGGGGTGACTTGGGTTTCCAGGCTCCTCAGTCGTGCAACACTGCCCTTAAGTTGTGTCTTCCATTGTTGCCATAGAAGGGAAAGAAAGGGCTGGATAATTTCATGAGATGTTTTCAAGAGCCATCCTAGAAGTAACTTCTATCAGTTCTGCCCACATCTCACTGGCTAGAACCAGTCACATGGCCCCAACCTAACTGCAAGGAAGGCTGGGAAACACATAGAAGCACATGGATATTTCTGCACATGATGGCACACCACTGATCTCTATCACAGGGCCCGAGCTCTAAGGATTCAAGAGGCAGGGAGGGGATTGGGAGGTAGAGAATAGCCCACCATTGTGGTCCTTTACAAAGAAAAGCAGCAGGAAACTATCTCAGAATCTCTGTCTTGGGTTCTCCTTTCCAGGGCCTTCCAGTGGGCTCTGAAAAAGTATGCCAGTCTGCTCATGGGCTGATGGTCTCTGAGAGGAAGGGAAGGGAAGGCCACCCCATGCATTGTCATTCTCTCCCAAAGCACGTGAGGGGCTCTCCCTTCTGTAAGCATTTACAATCAGAGAGGATTTAGAGCCCAGAAGGCTTTCCTTACCTGAAAGGATACACTGAAATGGTAGAAATCCAAGCCCAGGAAGGGTATTTTTCAGGCAGAGTTCTTGCTGCTTACCACCCTCCCCACTGCCTGTGGCCAGGGCCCAGCCTTCTTAGGAGGAGCATTTCCATTTGGGGCCAGCTGCTGCTCAGGGCCAGACAGCAGGGTCTCCCTAGAGTCTTTCTCCTCTTCCACGCTTCCTCCTCTGCTTCCGGAGCAGAGTGGTCCCGGTGGACTCTGCCCACTGCCCTCGGAGGAGAGATGGGGGGGCAGAGGGGGAATGAGAAGCCAGGGAGGATGCAGTGTTCCCTTTCCGCTCCTGTGCCCCTTAATTAAGTGCTTTCATTTCCCTCCTTGCTCTCCACACAGCCCCGGGTTGAGATAAGGCATTGATCCCCTCCCAGAGGGGGAGGAAGCCTTTGGGAGGCCTCCAGTTCCTCCTTGTGGGACAAGAATGGCTTATTAGCCAGCCCTTCATTGTGTGGTTTGTAACTTGGGGAAGTTTAAAAAGAAAAGAAGTCAGAATTGGGGGCTGCTTGACGGTCCATTTCTCCCCTCAAGGGGCAATCTGCTCAACATCCCTGACAGCAGAGCCCAGCCCAGGTCAGCCCAACCCTGCCCAGAACTACCAAAGCGAGAGCTAGGCCTCACGAAAGTTCTCGAAGGAGATCATCTCACGTAGCAAGAATAATGCTCCGTGTTCCCTAACACAGGCCCTGAGCTGGGAGTCCAGGGACCCGGGCTTAGGTACCAGCTCTGCCACTGGCTAGCGGAACGATTGGGAACAAGTCTATGCTTCTCTGGGCCTCCGTTTCCCCTCTCTTCAAATGGGAGGGCTGAGCTGCCTCCCTGTGTTTGAATTATGTGCTAGGACTGTGTGGCAGAGAGGCATACGAGGAGAAGCCAGAGCCTCACCTTCTTCAAGGCCCATTTAGATCTCCTTTGTGTATCGGAATTTCATGTAAGCTCTGTGACATGAGGCACATTACTTAACCTCCTTGACTCCATTGCTTCAGCTGCACAATGGGCATAAGGATAGAAGCACAGGACTGTCTGGTACTAATACAGTTCTCAGCACATAATAAGAACTCCATCCTTATTCTTTTTCAAAGTTTCTTGCTTTGAGAAAAAAAGAGTTGATACAATCTCACAAAAAACCTAGGTGAGGTTATTGTCCCATGTTAAAGGTGAGGAGCCCGAACTTAGAGCAATTCATTGTCTTGACAACAGACACACAGATGCCCTCAACAGCCCTGGGCTGAGACCCCCCTGAGTCCTTCCCCTTCCAAGGCCCAGAAGGATGAGGTGGCAGTCTCTCATAGACAGGCTTCCATCTCCCAGTGAGAGGCAGCACTTCCCAGAAGGGCATGTCAACCCACTCAGGAGTGTGGTCTCTTCATGACCATTTCTGGTGAGACAGGAGGACAGGTGCCTGGTCCATTCCCAGTCCATGCCCACACCCTGGGAGCAGAGGCAACAAAAGCAGCATCACAAGTCCCTGGTCAGTTTCAAAAACTAGAGTCCAAAGCTCCAAGTTTTCTTCCCAAATGCAGAGGTTGAGAATCAAGACAAAAGTTTACTGCAGGAGTTTTCAACTGGGTGCCACAGAACCTTCGGGTTGACCCTCAAAAGGAGTTGTCACCAGAGTACACCATGTCACTGAACTGGGCTCCTGCCTCCGTTCCTCCCACTGACCCGAACATCCCCACTCTGTCTGCTTTATGTTGGGGTTTCCATGTTTCACTTTCTGAAAGACTCTAGCTTTTTCAAAGTTTGAAAATCCCTATTGAGCGGGAAAAGCATGGAGCCGGGAGCCAGAAAGCCTGGTCCCAGCCCCAGCCCTGTCCTAGGAAGCTGGGCACACCCTTTCCTCTATGTACAGAGGATTGGGCGAGAAAGTTTGTTTCCACGGGGCATTTTGTCCTGTGGGTCTAGTCCACCTTGACTCCCTCGGCTGTTCTACGGGTCAGGAAAGGTGAGAGCAGGTGGGAGGGGAGCCAGGTCCCCAGCAATCCTCACTGCCTGTCTTGCTGAAGCCACCAGAGGACTAAGAAAGCCAGGGGTTGTTTTCGTCTTCATATCACTCTGGAAATATTGATGCTGGCGTGCCAAACAGAAAAACAATTCTTCTCTCCTTATGGCAGGAGGAGGACACGGAAAATGAGCCTGCTCATTAGCAAGGCCGCCGGAGATGTCTCCCCTTCACTCCTGTTCTCCAGAATGTTTGGAGACTCAGCGTAAAACACAGATGGGAGATATTCATCTGTTTGCATTTACTTTGAGGCTGAAGTTCCCAGCTCTTGACAATGGAGAGCTGCATTCCCACGTGCAGGACCAGGGGTGCATGGGGGTGGTGAAGGCATGGTTACTGCCTGTGAGGTGCAGTAATTATAAATCAAGGGCTTCTTGGTAATATCTAGACCCCTTCACTGTTTCCTTGGTGATTAAAGCATCAGAAGTAAGTCAGGGCAGCTTGGCTGATTAAAAGGGCCATTGGTGATGACGGGAACTGCTTAGATCTCCAGAGAAATCTATCTCCATCATTAATAGAACACAATGACTTCCCTTTATCAATTGCCTACTATACACGAAACCTTGAGCTCAGAGCATTAGAAACTTTATCTCAATAAATCCCCCCAACAGCTCTGAGGCAAAATGAAGAGAGTGAAATCTCCATTTTACAGCTGTGGAAACTGAGGCTCAGAGAAGATTAATAATTTGCTCAAAGTCACAAAACTTGAGCCAGATTCAAACTAGATCTGTCTCACTCCAGATCCCACAGCCTGCACTCTTAACCATTCCCCTGTTGCCTCCCAAGTTCCAGAGTCCATAGATGACGATGACGACGACGATGATGATGATGATGATGATAAACTGTTATTTACTGGGTGCTTGCTGTGTGCCAGGCACAGTGCTCTAAGTGTTTTCGGTTACCTCATTTATTCAACAATCTATGGGGTAAGTACTGCTGTCCCATTTTACAGATGACAGAACTGAAGCACAAAGAAGTGAACTCAGCTACACAAGGTCACACACCTAGTTAGGAATGGAGCTGGGGTTCAATATTCCAGTTTACCCAGACTGACTATTTCCTGTCAGTCTGATGGCCTCCGGGTGGGGAAGGGCTGAGCTGGGACCTGTGGTCAGCTGGCCATGGCGGGCACTGCACACCCTTTGCTGACTCTCTTAGTGATAGACAGGAGGCAAAACTGCCCTCTTACACATATCATGGGGAGCTACAAAAAGTTTTCACAGAAGCACCAACATACAACACATGCTTCCTGCCCAAGTGAGGGGACTGGCCGAGACTCAGTCCTGGGGTCTAACTCCCACCTGGAAACTAACTCTAAGGGGCCAGACTGGGCTGCATATCCAGAGCCTGTGGGGCCAAAGGTTGTGCTAGTGTTTACTGCAGAGCCAAGAACGAGAGAAGACCTTGGGGACACATGAAGTCCTGCCAGGAAGAGCAAGGACTCAACAGTAAAAGTGTGTGTGGAGAGGACCGAGAGAGACCGGGGAAGCTGAGGAGAATCAGAGGGAGATGTACACCAGCCAGCACTTAAGACTGCCGAGCCTTACTCAGACCAGAGCAAGACAGGCATTTTACTGCCCCCTTCCCTTCCCCCATCTGCTTCCCCAGTCCGGGGAGTGTCTGTTACGGCAGCCTCATCTCCTGTCCCCTACAACCTGGAAGCTGTTCTGTCTTGGGGAGGGGAAAGATTTGACATTGAATTAAATTTGAAATGGGAATTATTATCTGGGGCTATACTATACATTCTAATTTTTGAATTGAAACCCATTTTATGCCTGAAAGTGACTTTTTAAAATGGACTTGTTACCTAAAAGTAAGCCAACAAGCCATGGGGAGAATTTTAAAAGGACAATGGGAGACACAAATAAGGTTGCATTTTGTTTATATCCCATCAATTGCAATTTGCAGTTTTTCAATGTACTGGCTATACCTGCCAAATCCAGGATTCTGAGGGACGAGACAGTCGAAAGTACAGAGAAAACGTAAAGACAGGATTCACCTGCTCGTGGAAACATGCGGATTAGAAAGATTTGGGCCCTGGCCCTGAGGGGTGTGTGTGTGTGTGGGGGGGGGGTGTCCAGAGAAGTAACGATGTAACTTGCAACCATGTCAATAGCAACACTGGGGGGGGGGGCCAGGGAGCCCCTACCACCTCCTCGCTCCTTCCTGGAGATCTCGTACTCCTCACAAGCCACGGGAGGCTGAGACAAAAGAACTTCGGAATTTATATGAAGACTGAACTGAGCCTTTTTCTGCAGGCAACTGCAAATCATTGAAAATGTTTAAGCAAGAAGGTAGCCTGGGACTTCAGGTACCTGAGACCTTGGGGGTCAAGAGAGCTGGAGAGGGGAGGCCTTGGTCTCTCAGAGGAATGTCTTCTGGGCCACACCTACCCATTCATCCTCTGACTCCAGGTTAGGAGGTTTTGTAATTGCCCACAGCCAGGAACCTTCTGGGACCCAGGAACAGGAGCTAAAGCTGCCGAGAACCCCAAACTTGCTATTCCTGACGCAGCTGCTCTTGCTGCTTCCAGCCCCTGAGACATCCTAGCCCAGAGCAGGAGAACCATAGCCCTGATTGAGCATCTCCCCAAATGCCTGAGACACAGTCTCTGGGCCTTGGGGCAGGCAGGGTGGCCAGCCATCCAGGCAGGGACAAACCAGGAGACAGGAAGGTAGCACATTTCTCAGAACCCATATCCCTTGCGACTCCCAGGGTGAGCCTGGCATCTCCCGCATAGGCCTGTTGTTCACAGAGAAAAGAGAGTGTTCTCTGCAGGTGTGAGCTGAAGCCGGCTCCCAGCCACCCAGCTTCAGCCCAGGTCTCAGCATCAGCACAAGTTCCAGGTTGGATCCACCACCCATTGCAGTGCCAGCTCTTGTTCTAGAACCATACTTTGGAGCCAGGCTGCCTGGGTTCAAATCTCTGATCTACTACTTGGTAGCCCTGGGACCTTATGCAAGTTACTGAACCTCTCTGCTGTCACTTCCCTCCTCTGTCAAATAGGCGTGATAATAGAACCTACCTGATAGGTCATGGGTGGTGAGGCTGAGTTGACAGAACAAACAACGGCTCACTAGCACATGTTTGCTCTAAAACTGTGTATCCCCAGCCCTAATGCTGACTCCAGCCCTCTCCCACTTTCCTGGCTTCTGGGCTCAAAGGCTGATTTAGTGCACTCACTTCCCTCGCCGTCTCCAGGGTGGATTGGTTTGAATGCGATCTATAATCTCCTGAAAGGCCCCGAAGGGACCCATTGGCTCCTTTTAAGGAGCATTAACTCAAACCGTAACCAGCTCTCCACACCAGCAGGAGGCCAGGTCCTTGGGGAGCACTCCTGACTACTGTGGAGAAGCTGGCGGCCCCTTTTCCAGCTTGACAGTGGGAATCGCATGCCCAGGAGCCCACTGCTCCTCAGAAACCCCTGCCCTGCTGCCAACTGCATCCGCCTTGCAGGGCTCGTTTCCCAGGAGGGGAAATGGCTGCAGGGCCACTTGGGCAGGTAGCACAATATGGCCCAAAGCCTGTGGTTGAAAGCAGCCCTCAACCTCCCAGAACATAGATTCCCTATGGGTTTGACCACAGATCTTTGACCCCTGCCCAGGAGCCCCTGCTCCCCCTGTCCTCCTCCTAGGGTGGAAATGAGGAGTCCCCTCGTGTCCCTGGCTGCTGCCCCGTGTCCACCTCCCTGGGCCAGTCACAGGGCTCGGGCATCAGAGCAGCAGGAACCTCCTCACGGCTCCTCCCTCACCAAGACCAGACATCGTGGGAATAAAACAGCAGCAAACATCGGGGTACAATCCCCATCTAGGAAGTCCTGACTGAGCCTTTCGGGGCTTTTACAGCCTTAGCATCACTGATTCCTCAAACCTCCCCATGCGGTGAGCACAATTGTGTCACCATAAAACAAAGAGAGCGCTAAAGCTGAGGTTAAGGAACAAATTCCTATGTAAACTCCATGAAGGCAGATACGTCTCAGTTTAACTCACCCCTGTATCCCCGGGGTCCCAATCCATTCCTAACATCGAAGAAACACTCAACATTTCTTTCTTGTATGAATGAATGAATGAAGAAACAAATAAATGTTTCTGGGGTCAGCCGTTGGCCTCACTGCAATCACCCTGACTGACAGATTATCTCCCATCAGCCCCAAACCCCAGCATCTGTGGAGACAGCTGCAACACAAAGCCCCAACCTGCACAGCCCTCGATAGTCTATGCCAAGCTGGGGCCTCCATGGATTTGATGAGTGTGGCTGAGACGGAAGAAAATGCAGTCAAATCAATGCCCCGAAAGTCAGTGTAGCCGAGAAGCATTGATGCGGGGGCCCCCCAAACCTCTTGTGTTTGGGATGGGAAATGGGGGCGAGGCTCTGCCCACCAGCAGGTCGGCCATGACTGTCTGCCCGCCTGGCCACCTCACCCCGCTCCCAGCCAGGGGAGGTCACCAGCTGAACCTGGACACCCCCTCCAGTCTATCCCCCACTGTGTCCAGAGCCCCTACCTCTCACTCCAAGCCTGAACTGGGGTCCTGCTGAGCCAAGAAGTGACTGAGCCCTGGGGAGGAGAGAGAATAGAGAAAAGTAAATGATTTTCTGCCCCGCCCCCTCCCGATACGCACAGAAGCAGGTTGCCACTCAAAAAGCAATCTCACCAAACGTTTAAAAACTGCCTGCAATTTATATCTTGTGCTTGACAGAGCATCTCCAAGTCATTTCCTGGCTCACAGAAGTACAGACTCCTGAGCCCAGGGGCCGCTCTGCCTCCCAAGCTAGGTCACTACGTTGGGTAGCCCCCATGGGAGAGAGGAGGGAACAAGGTGAGGAAATCCCCCTTTGAGCCCCTTCCCACAGCTGCAACCCCAGCCAGGAGTACCCAGAAATTACAGAGCCACAGACAAAAATGGACATGTTTTTCGACTCTTGAACAGACCTTTATGAATAAGGCCTGCACTGTGGGTAACAGGCGATTCTGATACAGTATGTGCTGTGCTCTAAGACAGGAAGCACGAGTATTGAGGGATACAGAGGAGGGGTGTCAGTCTTCCCTTGCCAAACTGAAACAGAGAAAGGAATCCCAAATGAAGGGCACAGCACGGGCAAAGGCCCAGAGGTGTGAGAGAACCTGAGGTGTACAGCGCAAAGCCTGAAGGGCAGCAGGAGCTGAGCCCAGGGACTACGGAGGCCCCGGTCTCAGGAGCCAGCTGTGACACGTGAGGTGTCTCCAGAGGGCCTTCCAGCAGAAAGGGACATTGATGGGGCCACAAAGAGAAGCAAAGAGGACAACCAGGATGGGAGAAAGGCCACTCAGAGAAGAGATGGATCACTGTGGATGTGAATGGCCCCTCTCCCTCCGCTCCCCCACCAGGGTCTGGGGCCTGTATTCCTACCTCATCTCCTGCCCCAGTCCCCTCACCACACGCAGCTTCTGCCTGTTTATACGACTTGTCATGCTTGTTCCCTCCCTTTGGCCGCACCCCACCCCCACCCCCCACCCCTGTCTTCCTTTGCCTGGAACACTCTCCCTGCAGATCCTTGGATGGATGGCTCCTTCTAATGCAGGTCACCGTTCAAGTGTCACCTCCCCTGGAAGTCCTCCTCTGACCTCCGTATCAACACCTCCCTTTGTTCTATCAGCCTTTTTCATTGTCTCAGAGCATTTACCATCTGAATGAAATTGGCTTAGTATGGCTTTATGTCATCATTCTTTGGCATCTGCTTATAATTTTAAATCCCATGGCAGCAGAGCCCTTGTCTGGCTTATTCCTAGAGATAGCCCCAAGCACCTAGAACAGTGCCAGGCACATAGTAGGCACTCAATAAATATCTGCCCAATGAATGAGCCTGCCCTTCATCACAGTATCTGAGACTCTGGCTCCCTGTTCAGAGCAGGGCTCCCCCGCCTGCAAACTCTAGCCCGGCTGTTGTCTGTGTCGTTCCTTCTGCAATTAATCATGTTCTGTTGGTGGTATCCTTTGTGTTGTCATTGGAAGCTGCACCTCATTCGTCTCTGTCTCACCCCAGGGCCTGGTGCATAGTAGGTGCTCAATCAGGGGTTCCCCGTCATTAGCCCTCAGCACCTCCCCATGTGAATGATGGGCTCAGCAGCAATCACTCCTGGGAGCAGAAGCAGCGGGGGGTGAGCAGATACCCCCTACTCCCACTGCTACAGAGGGGAGGAGCCAAGTCAGAGAGGGGCAGCTGAGGGGAGTGGCTCAAAGTGTACTATCATTGTGAAGGACTTACCAACTCTCTTCTGAGGCAGGAAAGTAGTTGATGCAGCCAGAGAGACACAGGTCTTGGTCTCAAAAAGACCTGATTCCAGCAAACAGCATCACCACTCAGAAGCTGGGTGACTCTGGGCAAGCCAATTCACCTCTCTGAGCTTCAGGTCTCTCATCAGAGAAAACACAGTGAGTGCTGTTGGGAAGACCAAATGTTATCATGAATAGAGAGAGCCTAGCACACATCTAGCATCTACAGTGGGCACAATACACACTAGCAATAAAAATAATAATAGTAATAACTAACAGGTAGCAAGAGCTCACTCAGTGTGAGTCACTTTGCTTTCAGTGTTGTATTTAATCTTTACAATAGCCCTGATACAGGTACTATTAGAAATACCACTTTGCAGGTGAGAACAGGGCGAACCAGAGAAGTTAACTAACGTGCCTAACGCCACAGAGCTGGCAAGTGGAGCAACTAAGATTCAAACCCAGGAAGTCTACCTTCAGAGTTTACTATTATTATTGCTAGAACAATGCAAAAGCATAGCCTTCCCTCTCCAAGCGTCAGTCTCCCTGTCCAGAAAATGGGTGTAGTAACACTGCCTGCCCACAGAGGTATTAGGAGGATCAAGTAACGTGTTTGGCACGCAGCAGGCACTCAGTAAATGTTGGCGGCCACTCCTCCCCTGACCGAAAAGGCCAGCAGCCCACACGGAGTGCTCTGAGCAGAAAGGCACACGGGGAACAGAGCCAGCTGATAAAATAAGTGTCGGCTGCTCATTTGGTAAATGGGATTTGGTTAGAAAGATGAACGCTGCCACTTCTGGCTAATGTGTCATGTAAATTCTAATGATAATACAGCGCCCGCGCCCGCCCTGTGCTCGCCGCCTCTGCCGCTGCCGCTCAATTATCTCCCGAGGCTCCTGGCAGAATCCATGCTTCACTGGGATCCTCGCCCCAGCCTGCCTTCCCCAGCCGCAAATAATGAAAACCCGCCTCGTCCGCGAGATTGCTCACTTACATTTTCTATTAATTTTTTCCTTTCAGAGGAAAAATGAGAGGAGCTGGGGAAGGAGAAGGCAAGGTAGGGGGTGAGGGTGAACTGCAGCCTTTTCCTTCCCTTTCAGCTCTGTCCCAGGGACCAGACAGACACACAGACAGTCTGGGGAGGGGTGGTCAGGATGGGGAAGCTGCCAACATCATGGCCTCAGTTCATTGAATCCCTGAGGCAGAGGAAGCTCCCTGCGCCAGTGAGGCCCAGAGGTCAGAACCAGTACCCTTGGAAGGAACTAGGAATCACGAGCAAGGATTTCAATCCTCTATTCACTGCTGTGTAACTTTGAGCGAGTCACTTAACCTCTCTGGAGGCAGTTCAATCAGGTGTAAAATGTGGGTTGAGCTGGTTGGCTGGTGTCCGGGTCCATCTGGGGCTGACTGGCTATGATTCCCAATCTCAGGGACTTGCAAGGAAGGACTTCTCAGCAGACAGGAAGGGAGTCTGTGAGTGGTGGTGAGTTCCCCATCAAAGGAGTTATTCAAGCTGTGACAAGGATGTACAGAGACTCACCACTCTCTCTAGCAAAGTACTGAGTCCACCCTCAGATACTTATGCAGAATCCGATGGTTGGGGCAAGATAGAGAGTGGGGGAGGGCAGGGAGGGTTGTCCCCATTCTAGAGAAAGGAAAGGAAAGGTTTCAGGAGGGACAGCTCCTACCCTGGGTCCCACCCAAAGTCTTGTGTCTTTGTGGGGTCATCAAGAAGCTGCAGTCATTTTGGGAGCCAGTGTCTTTGTCTTCCCTCGGCTACAAATGGTGACTACAGCCTCTAACCTGACTATAATCTTTGTCTTCAGGGAGCTGTTTACAGTCCAGTGGGTTGGGGTGGAACATACAAACAGACCATTGCCCTGAAGGGGGTCCATAAAGGAGTGAAAAAAGCACAGGGGATAATAGCAGCAAGAGAACGACACCCACGCACCAACCCTCAGGGAAGGCTTCCTGGAGGAGGTGACATTTAATCCAGACAGCTCTAGAATGGGCAAAGGCTGCACAGAGAAAGGATTCACTAATGTGTAAGAAAACATCTGGAACACCATGGGCACTCAGTAAATGTTGTGGCCCCACCACCTCCCCAACCCAGAAACCCAGGACAGCTGGCTTCAGGAGTCCATGAAATGAACTCAGTTTTTCCTGGCTTGAGAAGAGACCATCTTGGCTACCCCAGACCCTGTCTGGCCTGGACTCTGTTCCCTGCCCACACCTCCTATCCATCCGAGGAGTCACCAGCACCACCTCACTGCCCTGTGACAAAGCCAGCACAACCTCTTTGTCCCCTCTCTGCTTCAGAGACTGCCTGGTGAGACCACTGTCCGGCTTCTCTTCCAGAGACACCAGGCTCTCCCAGAGTCAGGGGTGGCCTCCCCCTCAGCCACGCTAAGGCATCCAGGCAGGGAGGTTCATACAAGAGCCCAGGGCCGAGTGCAGGGCCAGACACACAGCAAGGGTTCAGTATGCATTTGAAGAGTGGGTTAGTGGGTGACAGAACTATACGTGTATGTACAAGCAAAAACGCGATCCCATTTTTATAAAGGAAAATCATAAAAACTTACGGTCTTCTTTAGATGTATACGGAGAAAGGTCAGGAAGAACACTAAACTGCTGACTGCCCCTGGAGAGGGGGCCACGTGGAGGGAAGGATGTACACTCTCTAGAAACTTCTGTATTTTGTTGCTTTTAGTCAGGATGCATTACTCTGGTGATATTAACGACTTTTAAAATAGGAGAAATGTTTAAGCTTTGTAACTAATTAAAAATTGTGTCTCTATCAGAGAAGATGTCTTTGTCTTTCATTCCTCCACCCAGTAACCGTCCTTGCCAGGAAGTGTTCCCCAACATCACATCTAAATCCCTTGAGACATAAAGCTCACTTCTTGGGCTTTCTCCAGGTGAGAAGGAGAAGAGCTGGCAGAATTCTCTGCCCAGACACAGCCGGATCCACTGGCCAACACGGTCCCCATCCCCATGGAAAGGAAGAGGAGGAGGGGAGAGGCTTGGCCTGACCCCACTCTGGGGAGAGCGCCCCACCTCCAAGAAGGGATTTTTTCTGGCAGAAGCAACAACCCCTTCAGCTCCCAGGACGCGTGGGCTGCATTCATGCCCAACATATGTAGGATCTTCTAAAAACAGGGATAGGAAAGGAGGAAAAATAAAGTCTGTTCCCCTGGGTCTGTTGTCTCAACATGCAGAGGCCTCCAGAAACACTTCCCACAAGAGGCAGTGGAGGCCAAGATTCAGAGGCAGAGTCCCAGTATACAGATGGGCAAACTGAGGCCCACTGGATGAGAAAGGATGGACTCTGGACCACCCAGTATAGTAGGTTAGAGGCAACCAGGACTGGAACCTAAAACTCATGGATTGGAACATAAGGAGAAGGCGATGGTGGGCCTAAGAGACGACGAGGATAGGGAAGGGAGAGGTGAGGAAACTGGGAGTTTTAGAGACAAAGCTGGAGAGGCTGGGACTGGGTTGAAGAGGGGAGGAGAAGGGCTGCCCAGGCTGGCACTTTAGAGGACCCTTTTCAAGGACACAGAAGGGGTCCTGGGCCCCACATCACATACAATTAGCAGAAACTAGACAAGATTTACTAAATGTTTCCAATTCTTTCCCCTTCCTGGAGAGTGGTAGGATTACCTTTCCTGTTGTTGGAAGTGAGGCATGAGGCTAGTTCTGCCCACTTCTGCTAAAGGTGTGGTCACTCCTGGGCCAGAACATTTAAGTGCCAACCCACCTCCAGACCTCTCTTTCCCTCTGCCCAGCAACTGGCAAAATCCAAGATGGCAGCTGCTCTGTCGGCCAGTTGACGGAGATGAATAGAGTGACTATGATGAGCAGAGACTCTGTTGACCCTTGTTAGCCACAGAGACTTGGGGATTGTTTGCTAAGGCAACGCAACCCGGCCTGTGCTAACTCATATACAGAATGTGGGCTTTGGAGCCAGATGGTCCAAGTTCAAATCCCGTCAACACTACTGACTCTCTGGATGGCCTTGGGCAAATCCTTTTCCCTCAAGTTCTCTGCTTCCCTTTTATAAAAACAGAGGATCCATGCATGAGGTTCCTTCCAGCTCCCAGAATTCCAGGCCTCTCTCTATTCCTTGTTTTAGAAATCTCCCCACCCCTGCCAAGGTCACACAGGGTCCTGAAGACAGAAGACACCCAGGAGACCATGTTTCTGGGGATTCCCTGAGGGAGGTCTTTCTATGGCACCGGGACGTTCTCTGTCAGGGGTTCTGAACCTTGCGGCTCATCGAATCACCTGGGGAACTTGAACAATGCAGATTCCTTAGCCTGACTCCTGAGGTTCAAACGCAAGAGGCCTGAGACAGCAGAGGACCTGAGGCAGGTTTAGGAAGCCCCGGAGCAGGGAACCCCAACAGACCTCCGCAAGTCTGGCAAGGGGGAGGCTGGGCTGAGTAGGCCTTGGATGCCCACAGAGCCCGCTGCCCTTCTTTGTCCAGGAGTCACAGCCCCCAGCTCCCTCCTGAAGCTCCAGAAGGGCTGCCTCCTCAGGCAGTCCTGGCTACATGTTAGATAAAAGCAAAACAAGGCACTCACTCAATAATGCAGCTGGAGCCCAGCTCACCTGCTCCATCACATGTCTCCCCAGCCAGGTGCCAGCAGATAAATCTAGCCTGGAGGCCTGGCTCCTCCCACTGGGTCCCTCCCCATCCTCCCTCCTCTTCCCTCCACCAGCCTTCCCAACCCCCCACTGGGCCACGGGGAGAAAAACAACAAGGTGTGAATTTCTGATTAAAAACCAACCTCTGCTTATTGCCTTGACTGTTCTTGCAGGAAAAAAAGGTGCAGCTTGTGTGCGAGTGCACGTGTGCTCAGGCGTGTGTGCGGATTACTGATGAGGGCTGGGTAGCCTGTGACTAGATACCTGTGAGCATATCCATGTGACCATTGGAGCCTGGGGTGTGAGAGTGTGTGTACCCAAATGTCTGTGTGTAAGTGCGTGGTTTGGCTGAGTGTATGTATCTCTGTGTATCTCTGTGTGTGCACGGCTGTGTATATGTGTAGGCGTGGGTGTGTGTGTATGCATGGATATGCTTAGGAGGGGGTGTGACAGTGAGTGTGTTCAGACATATCCCTTAGTACAGGAAAAGCCTTCTGGATACACTAATACCATTCGTTTGGGGTAGCAGGTTAATCAAAAAGGTTGGTTCTGGGAGAAGCCATTAAAAAAATGACATACCTTCACAACTCCAACATGTTATTTCAACTTTCAGCCTATAAGTTCTTTGCCTTTTTCATTTTCTTGAGTGTAGAACCAAAGTCTTCCCTTTGCCTATGGGTCTGCTGATGGGAGGGCCGTCATCTTTGTTCAGGAAACTAAACCCAGAACACATCATCCTCAATTTCCAATTGCAATTTATCTGAAGTGAAGCCGGAACTTAAAAGACACTTGCCGAGCGATGTAAGTGCCGAATCCTCTAGATTTTCACAATGTTGTTTCCAGTCTTACGTTACAGTTGATTATCTACATCTATTAATTTGACAGCAATTTTTTTTAGCAATTCGTCTTGATAGAGACTTCGACTCAGTTTTATAGACACAAGAACTTTTTGAGGGTTCACGATATTTGGGTTTACTTGTTATTTATATAAATGACACAACTCCAATAACAAGTGCCACTTGCAGAAACAGATTTGGAAACAAGGACAACCGACCCTTTGTGAGCTTGTAACTCCGCAGGTGGGAGCAGAAGCCCAAGGAGCAGCATGTGAGAGAGACGCCCCGCTGATGCACGAGGTCTGTGTGGGGTAAACATCACGCTACATGTTTCACAGAGAGAAAGGCAGACCCTGGGCAAACAGTAGAGGGGCAGTGAGTCAGTAGGAACCTCCTCTCTTTGCGAGTGTGTGTGTGTGTGTGTCTGTCTGTCTGTCTGAAAGTGTCTGTGCCCATTTGTTGGTGGGAACACATCCGAGTGTCACTTACCCCCAGCCCAGACCACTGGGAACCATGGTCCTCACACAGGCATCACCTATGGCAGGTGACTGGGACGGTGGTGGTGGCCCGTCTTCCTGTTAAGTGAGCTGATCCGGGCTGTAACGTGAGCTGTGTCCCTGGCACCAAGATAGAGCTGGGGTGTGGCAAAGTCAGTATGTCCTGCGCACCCACTCTCTGTCATTTCTTTGCACTGTCCCCACCACCTGTGAGACGGAGATCCTTTTCACCCTGCACCACAGATGAGGAAACTGAGACTCTGAGAGCTGAGAGGTTTCCCACGCTAGACAGTAGCGGCTTTATGCTGCGAACACAGGCGTCTCAGGCCCATCACGGGCTGGGGCAGCTGCCCAGGAGATTTAAGGACCACTGATTTCCTGTGGAGCGTGGCTGAGCTCTATCAGGATACAGCCCTCTCCTAGGGCTGGGTGTGGGGCAGGGAGGCTCAGTGGTGGGTGCCCAGGAAATGGGGAGGGGTCTGTGGACAGACACACCCACTGCCAACCAGACCAGGCCTTGTCTTGGCAAAGCTCTCTAGAATCTTCAAAGCCATTCACATCCCCTTGGGCACTGGATGCTCCCATCCTCCTCAGAAAGAAGGGGGGAGGGGTTCGTCTTCCTCATTTTGCAGATGAGGAAACAACCCAAAGAGGCACCCCTAGCGGTGAGTGAAACATGGCCATGACCCACACACCTCTGCTCTCTTCCACCCAGACTCTCTGCCCGGCAGTGAGTAAGTGCACAATACAATGCATTCTACTGACCAAGGTTGCCAGATAAACAACAAATAATCTTTTAATATAGGTATGTCCCCAATAGGGCATGGAATATACTTATACTTAAGTTTGCCATTTCATATTCAAATTTAAGGAGTCATCCTGTTCTTTTATTGGCTAAATCTGGAACCCTACAACGACACCCACCCCTAAGCCTCCTGGGAAACATCAGGAACAGAGTGTCAGCCCCTCCAGAGAAAGAGCTAGTGACCCAATGGAAACGAATTGGGAGGACGTAGGTGTTGACCTCAGACAGCCCTGGATCTGAGTTCTTGCTTCTTGGTGTGTTATCTTGGCCAACTCACTCACCCCTCAAAGTCTCCATATGCTGGTTATGAGCATTCAATAAAACAATGCATGTAAATACTGTGTCCTGTGTAAATATTCAGTGGGGAGGGCAGGGGCTTGAGAACCAGAGTTGGCCAGCTTTGCTCTCTCCTGTCACCTCCTACTGGGCTCCTGCTTGCCAATGCTGCCATCTAGAGATGAGATGGGGCACTGCAGGAACTAGTGTCGCCCTCGAGCGCCAGAGGTCTTTCACTCCCAGACTCACCATGGGAGGAGGGACCAAGGATGGGGATGCCCAGACACCTTGCTCTGGAGGCACTGGGAGAAGTCATCTCATCCATCACCCTGATTTCAGGCAGCCATGCGGCCTTGAACTATTTCCTGGCTCCTTGCTTATTGGGTGACCCCTCCAGGAAACCCAGGGCCCATAAGAAGAGAAAGCCATCTGCTGGGCACTTCTTATACCTTACCTCCTCTGAGAACCTACAGTAGGTACTCAGTCTATGTCTGAAGAATGAGTGAGTGAGTGAATTAGGGTCTGTGCCCGAGGGAGCTTCCAGCCACACAAGGTCATATCTACCTCCCCCTCCATCCCTGGCTGCCCCCAGCCAAACGGCCAGTGAAGCCCTCGAGGAGAGGCAATCCGGCATTCTAGTCCCAGCTCTGCTTCTCACTTGCTGCATGAGCCGTGGTGAGACTCTGTTCTCTGGGCTTCAGTTTGCACGGATGTATAAAGGGGAGCTGGACTAGCCCGGAAGCCTCTAAAGCAGGCCTTGGAATAGGAGAGAGAGCCTAAGCCCCTCCAGCCGCCCTGACTCTCTTGCCCCTTCCACCCAGGGTCAAAGGTGAGGCCATGAGCTGGTGTCCCATTGAGACTCAGGAATTGCTGCCTAATACGTGTGTGTGTCACACGTGTACATACAAGCACGCACACACACACACCTGTGTCTGCACACCACACACTCCACCGCTTGCCCTCTGCTCGGCGCTGCAGAGCCTCAGGGACAAGTTTAGGGACGAACTGAAGTTATGAAATTGATTTCTCTAGGAGCAGTTGGAATTAGTTTTAATTATCTTTATCTTTCTTCCAATTGTGCTGTTAGCCTTCTCCTCGCTGTTTAATCCATTGCTATTGACTTCCCCACAGGCGCTGGGAAGGGGAGTTGCAGGGTGGGGTGGGCAGTGTATTCCTTTTCAGAAAAAATAAACAACAGCAACAACCACCCCCACTCACCTCTTCCTCAGCACAGGAGAAATCAGCTTCTCCCAGGCAGTCAGCAGGGCTTCCAGCACACACATACACACACACGCGCGCACGCATACACACATGCACACATACACACACAAGGGCCACACCTCATTCTCCAAGGAAGCCCCATCTGGAAACTCTCCCTGAAAGGGACAAGAAGGGGCTGAGATGTGGTGTGTTCAGATCTCAAGATCTCACACATTTGGTGCTTCAAAATGGTCCCCTTGGGAGGCTGAACTTCATTCAGGAGAGTCAAAGTCTCTGCTGAAAAGCCTTTTCCATCTCATTCTCCAGGCTCCCTTCCCTGAGCCCACCCTCAGCATATGGGGCGTCCCCAGTCACCATACTTATCATGATGAGGGCAGGGCCTGGGTTGGATCCATCTGTGAGATCAGGCACATAGTAGGTAATCAGGAGATACTTGTTGAAGAATGAATGAATGAAAAACCTTTCCTTGAAACCTACCTTCAGAGTCTAGCGCATTGACTCATTCATTCATTCAACCACTGCGGAGTGCCAAGGAGGCTCCAGGCACTGGGTCAGGTGCTAAAGACACAGAAACGATGACACCTGGTCCCGTCCTGTGGCTCACCCCACTTAGGATATTTGACAGCTGGGAAGAATCCCCAAGCTGAGCTAGGGTGAAGGGTGTATCTGGAGGAGGAAAAGACAAGGGCAAAAGCTTTTGTTTTAAACACCCTTGATAGAGGCAAATCTCCATTTCTTGAGGATTAGTTGATTTCCTCACTCCTGCTCTGCCTCTAGAACTGGGGGGACTGATCATACAATGCCCTCTTCTCCAAGGACCCCCCAACTGTGCCCAGGCCTGGGTCAATCCCACAGCAAACTTCTGGAGGCCCTGCTGCCTTGGTTAGGTGTGTGCATGTGGAGGGGATACTGGCCCCCCCTCCATGGGGTGCTCCCCTGGGAGCCATGGAGGGGCGGAGAGCCATCCCTCACCCGCGGGGTGCCCATGTTAAGTGCCCTGCGGTGCTAATATTTTATGATTAAAAACCATTAAGGTTTAGACCATGAAAATCCGAGGGACACAAAATCAATGGCCAATATTGCTTCCTCTAGTAAGTTGTGTAAATATTGTGTGTTTTATTGTTTGGCCGATGGCAAGAGCAGAGATACAGGTACAGATTATAATAATGAAACCCCTCCCATCCCAGCCCTGATCTGTTAGCATTAGCATCCTGGCTTGGAGAGGCTGGAGACCTGGCCACAGGGAGGTCCCAGGCTGGCCCACTAGGGAAGCTCCTCCCCATCCCGTAGCCTACCCACCTTGCACAGCCCAGCCCCACCCTCCAGAGGCAGTGTCAGTGCCCATGCAGTGTCCCCCACACTAATGGTACAGACACACACTTACACACAGGCACACACATCACGTGGTGGCATGCTTTTCTGACAGGCTGTCCATCACTATACTCCACCATCTGCTTGAATTTGCACATTTAATCAGAATCTGTCTATTCTCCTCTGAGGGTTCAGATTAGGGTGAAGAAGATGATTCCAGGGGTTGTCCCTGTCTGTGTGGGGAAGGGGATGATGAGGAGTGTCTCTCCTATCTGGGTTGGGGTGACTGTCAAATGCCTGGGGTTCCTCCTGCCTGTCTGGGGATGGGGTAATGCCAGGTACTCCCTCTGGCTTTTGAAGGGGTTGGAAATAATGCAGAGGTCCCTCCTGTCAATAGGAAACTGGAGATGCCTGAATTCTCTCTAGCCTCTTCCAGTGCTGGGTGCTTCCTCCTCCCTCCCCTGTCCCTCTCAGAGAAGAGTAGGGTATAATGCTGGTTTAGACACCAAAAGCTATGCCCCTGCTTCCCACGTGGGTGACGGGAGTTAGAGTAGAGCAGGGGGACCCTCTAAAAATGTCAGAGAAATCACCTGGGGAAACCCAGTATAACCCTCCCACTCCCTCAGAAGGGTCCCAGAAAAGAGAACCACAGAAACAATATAAAGAAAGAAGAGCCAGCTGTTGGGGGAAAGGGGACAGCTAGGCTGATGTGATGGGAGAAAGATGCCGAACAGATGTGAAGAGGAACAGCTGGGGTGATGTGAGAAGAAATAGCTGGGCTGATGTTGGGAAAGCACAGCTGAGCAGATGGGGCAGGATACCTGGCCTGATGTGAGGGCAGAACCACTGGTCTAATAAGGTAGAACAGCTGGGTGACATGGGGAACATCTGGACTGATATAGGGGAAAAGGGAGATGTTAGAGAACAACTAAACTCGTGTTGGGAAGCAGCTGGGCTGACATGGGAAGTTCATCTTGACTAATGTTGGGAACATATAGGCTTACACTGGGAGAGTAGCTGACTTATGTGAGTGAACAGCTGGGCTGATGTGAGGAAACAGCTGGGCTTAGCTGGGGGACAGCTGGACTGAGGTGGAGAAACAGCTGGACTGAGGTGGGGGGACATCTGGGCTGAGGCGGGGGAACAGCTGGCTGAGGTGGGGGACAGTTGGACTGAAGTGGGGGACAGCTGGACTGAAGTGGAGAGACAGCTGGCTGAGGTGGGGGAACAGCTGGCTGAGGTGGGGGAACAGCTGGGCTGATGGGGAAAGAATAGAGCCACAGGGCAGTGTCAGTGAGTCTCCAGGTCTTGGAGACCCTGGACATAAACCACTGTGTTCAGTGTTCTGGCCCACATCCCTCTTTCCAGAAACACCCTGGGAAGGCCTGGCTAGAGTGTCCCCCTGACGCCTCCAGACAGGGGATGGTCACAGATGGGAACATCCTCCTTCACTCCCTCCCACCACACAGCTGCAACTCCAGGAAATGGGGTGGGAGGGCAGGCAGCTGGGGCATTTTGCATGCCTCCTACCTCTCCCTACCAGAGACTCTCCCAGGAGCTGGGAAACACCTTAATTCCAGAGTACCATGGAGCAGGTATTTGGACTAAGTCCAATGCAGGCCCCCATTTTACAAGCAAGACAAGTCCTGAGCTACCATGTGGTCAGGGAGACAGCCAGATCTCGGTGCCAGCCTCAGACCAGCCCTCTCCAGCAGCCTTCCATCCCTGTCTTAGCTCAGGCTGCCATAACAAAATACCACAGACTGGGGGGCTTAAACCACAGGGCTGGATGCTGGCAGTCCACGATCAGGAGAGCAGCCTGGTTCCGGTGTGGACCCTCTTCCTGCCTGGGACGCAGCCACCAACTAGCTGTGCGCTGGCAGGGAGCGGGGTAAACTCATTGGTGTGTCTCTTCTTATAAGGGCACTAATCCCATGATGGTGGCCCCACCCTCATGACCTCATCTAAACCTAATTGCTCTCAAAGGCCCCACCTCCAAATACCATCACATGGGGTGTTAGGGTGTCAACGTATGAATTTTGAGGAACACAAGTCAATCCACAGCAATCCCCGGGCCCTGGGGCACTCCCTCCCAGGAGAGCCAAACTTCTCTCCAGATTCCAGACCTAACAACAGGTATACAACCACGGGGGGATGTATAACCATGGGCGTGTAACCAGGGGTATGTAACCACGGGTGTACGGGAGTTGTCCTCAGCAGAGATCCCCAGAACTCAGCAGCCAAGGGGAGCCTGTGTGTCCCAGCCCACGGGCCAGGTACTTTACCTGTTATTTTATTTGACCTTCCCAGTAATCCTGTGCATCAAGTGATCATATGAGCTCCATTTTTCAGACAAGGAAATTGAGGACTAGGTTACGTGACCTGCCCACAGGGATGGACCAGACAAAAGCAGTCAAGGATTGAATGTGCTCAGCCCAGTTCCAGGCTTTTCGTCACGAGGCTGCAGCCCAAAGCACCTTTCCCGAACTTGTCCCAAGGAGCAAGTCCTCCAGGCCCAGTTCACTGCTGTGTCGCTCCCTGACTCACCTTCCTCATTCCCTGTTTGAGAAAACCAGCCCCCAGCGGCCACTCAGTGCCTGGCAGTGTTCCTCCCCCAGGCCCTGGCCCTGGGGTCCCAGCTGCATAAAGCAGCCAGAGCTGGTGACGTGCAAAGGAGATCTAGGACATGGGTAGAGGAAGAGGCCCAGCGAACGGAAAGACAAGAGACAGGAGAGCTGCCTTGCTCAGATGAGACCCCTGGAAAAGAGCCCCCTACACTGGCCCTCAGGACTCCTCTCCAGGGACTTTTCCAGGGAAACTACCGCTCCCCTCAGAGACAGGCCACCTTGAAGTCCTGGGGCTGTGCCCTCCCTGCACAAAGCCTCCCAGGAACTGGTGGATTCCCTCAGGCGAGTCATCCCAAGTGGTACCATGATTCTGGATCTGTGACGGTGAGACACATGGGTTTTTTTGATGGGAGGAAACAGTATATGTAGAGGTTACACAAACTGGGGAGCCTGATGGCCTGGGGTCAAATCCCAGCTCTACCACTCCAGAGCTGTGTGACTGGGCAAGTCACTTAGCCTCTCTGTGCCCAGGTTGTGAAGATCTTAAAAGTTTAGACATGGAAAGTGCTTAGAGCAGTGACAAGCATATGATAAGTGCTATACGAGTTAGCTGTGATTCCCATGTGTGGTACGGTCCGTTTGTGTGCCCATCCCCCTCCAAGGCAAAGCTACTGGAAGGTATGCACCCAGCCACCTTCTTCTGTCCGGCCAGCACCTGCCCAGGACATAGCAGGAAAGACGTTCCAGAGTGACTGGGGCCCTGAACAAAGGAACTACCAGTCGGCTCATGAGGGTGTGTATGTGTGTGTGCTGTGTATAGGTGTGTATGTGTTATATATATACGTCCATCATTAACTTGTGTGTCAGTGCTAGATGGCAAATATATATACTGTGTTGGTGTCTGTCAGTATTAAGCTTTCAGTTGGCACATAGGTGTCACCCAGATGTGGATGCTGGTAGGTACTGGGTGTGTCTATAGAATGTGGGTCAGTGAGTGTATGTTTGTGTGTGTGTACCAATGTTGTGAGTGTGTCATCAGCAAGAATGTCAGTGTATGTGTGTGTATGTATGTATTGTGTACTGAATGAGTGTGTGTGCCGGGGTATGTGTATGTGTGTGTCAGCATTGAGTACATATGTAATTCAGGATTGTGCGTTTCTGCATAGCAGCATTCGGGGTAAATGAGGGTCTATAACGGGTGTATGTGTTTCTGTTGACTATTTGTGTAGATGTGTGTCAATGGTGGATTCATACGTGTGTCAGTGATGGGTGCATGTTTCCGTATGTCAGGGTACTTGCGTGTATCTGCATCAGCCGAGGGCAGCTCTGTAGGTCAGCAAGCTGTGCGTGTGTGTCAGTGCTGTGTATGTATATATACGTGTTGATGATGGGTTTATATATGTCAGCATTGTGTGCGTGTGTGTGTGCGTGTGTGTGTGTGTGTGTGTGCCCGTGACAGTGTGTACATGTTTCAGTGCTGGGTGCATGTGTAGATGTATGTCAGCTTTGTGTGCATGTGTATCAGTGTTGAACATGTGTATGTCAGTGTTGTGTGTGCATGTGTCGATGTTGGGCGTACGTGTGTGTCAGCGTTGGATGTGTTGGTGTTGGGAGTGTATGTGTCAGTGTTGCGTGTGTGTGTGTCAGCACTGAACTCATATGCCCACTAGTGTGTGTGCATGCATCTCTGCTCCCTCCCCCCATCCCACCCCGTGCACCTTCCGGGAGGAAGTCGGGAGGGGCTTCCTCGGACCCTGCTCTGAGCCCAGATCCCCAGTGCCCCTGGGGCCTGGTTTGCCAGTCCTGGCGCCTGCACCCCCCGCCTAGCCCTTTACCCCACCCCCGCCTCTCTCTGACTGGCACCCGAGTTAATAAGTGTTGCTTTTCTCCTATTCTACTCAGGCCTGTGATGGAAAATCCTCGGGCTGGAAGTGAGCCCCGAATCGATAGTCCATTCCATTTAACAGGGTGGCTGTCACCATAACGAGATAAAAGTGGATTAGCTTCTGTGCTGCTGCCACGTCCACAGGGAGCCCATCTGTTCCCTGCACAGCTGGCCAGGCTTGAAGCGGCAGGGCAGGCACAGGACCTGGCTGTGGGGGCTCCGGCCAAGGCCCGGGATGGGTGGAGCGGGGACCAGAGATGGCTCGAGACTGGGATCCAGATGGGGTTCAAAATGGGGCTTAGGACGAGGTGCAGGGAGTATCAGGGTGGGCTCAGGATGGAGATGGGGTCCGGAGGAAGGCTGCATGAGCTGAGGGCCAGCGGTGGGGCGTGTGTCCAGGCTGAAGATCCCGTGAACCACCTAAGCCTGAACTCTCCTGGACTTTGCACTGTGACTGAAAAAGCTGCCCAGGAGCCACATACAGTGTGTGAAGGAAGGCCCTCACTTCAAAGGAAGGCCCTGCCACTACCAAAGGACTGAAGGATAGAAAAGGCTCCCATTGCAGCAAGAAGAATGCAGGTTGGACACCAGGAAGAACTTCCAGATCGTGAGGGTGAGCACTTTCACAAGCAGAACACAAATGTTTGCCTTTTCAGGATTTGTGCTAGATTTTGCTGATTTTTTAATACTAGGTGTCAAGCACAAACTAAAATGGAGTTTGATTTAAATAAGCCCTATGCAATTTCTTTTTTTTTTTTTTCTGTAGTACATACTGTCCATATATTTTCCCAGTTGGTCTGCTCTTTAACTTTGAGGTTCCTTATTTTTATTTCACCAGTTATCACAGTCTTGTCTGTAGTTTCTTCCTTTGTTTTCTTCAGAAGACCCACCTCATCCTGTGATAGTCACCTTTTCTCCTAGTTCTTTTATGATTTCATCCTCTATAGTCACATTTTTGTCCATCTGGAATTTGCATAAAGTAGTGTTTTTATTTTTTCCAAATGGTTAACGAATTATCTATCTCCATTTCATGATGAACCCCTTTCTACACTAATTTGAAATACCCCTTTTATCATTTATTAGGGTCCTACCTTGGACATCTTTGCTAACTTGTTAATTCTTGTGCTAAACAACACAAGTCTTATTTAGGAAAGTTTTGTGAGATATTTTGGCACCTGGGCATATTTCCCTTTCAACTCGATGGTCCTGTATCTGTGTTATTTAATAGCTGTGTAAATGCAAGTTTACTATTTGGAGCCTGTGGGGACTGTTTTTGAAATGTAAGTAGCCGTCCACAAATATTGTATATACTCAGGTTTTCTAGATCCAAGCCCACAGGCATCAGAAGCAGTCCCTTTGCAGCCTGATGGAACCAGAGTTGAAGCACTGAGGACCAGTACCTCCACCACCACCGCCGCCGCCACCGCCGCTGCCACCACCACCACCACCACCCTGCCGCCATCTCAAGAAGGGAGTGGAATTACCAGATGTCCACATCCCAAGGCTTACCCTCGGGTGTGCAGCATGGAAAGACCACAGTCCTATCTTGGTTTGGGTTCCCCTAGAAGCCAACCGTGAGACAAGGATCTGAGTGCAAGCAGTTTTTGGGGGGATGACAATGACAGGAAACCCTAGCAGGGGAGTGGTGGGAGTCCAGGAAGGCAGGAAGCCGAGACGCACACCTTTATCAAGCCAGTGACTACAGTGGGGAAATGGAGCTTCATTCCACTGGGGGCCTAGGGGACTCATGTAGACCATGGGCTTCAGTTATCCTACCCACAGGGGAAGGAGCTGGGGCATGTATACACCAACTCTCCTCCGCAACTCCAGGGGGGCCCGGAGAAGCAGGGAGGGCCATCACTTCTCCAGCACTTCCTGCCTGTGGGTGGACGGAGCAGGCTGCAGCCTCAGAGAAATGCTTCAGGCTTTGGAAGCAGGACAGGCATGCACTCACTACGTGGGAAGACCCAAGGGGATCTGGGCAGGGCACCCACCAGTGAGGACGCAGATGTGGTGGCCCAGTCAGAGAGCTCATGACCCAGATGCGGGCAAAGGTAACAGGGATGGGGGTACAGGGGAGACTCAAGGGGCTTTCAGGGAGCAGAATGGACAGAGCTTGGGAGCCAGACACTGTGAGGGTTTGGGAGGGAGTGGGGACTAGGGATTTCTGGCTTAGGAGACAGGGTGGATGACGGGACGAAGTGCCTCAGTGGGAAACTTAAGAAGAAGAGCCAGGATGGGGTCTCTGGAGCATCAGAGAGGACATGTCGGGAGGCAGATGAGTGTGTGGGTATGGGCAGAGTTGGGAGGTAAATGGAGGCTTGGGAGTCGTCACTGAAGTCATTGGAGGTAAGGTGTGGATGAGGTAGGCCCACGCTGCTGAAGGATCCAGGTTAGGACGGGCGACAGGGTTTGTGGGGCCTCAGGAAACACCCCCACAGAGGCACAGGATCCATGGTGAGTGCAATTTGACATGGGCTTGTCTCCTCCTGGTTCTCCAGTGACAGGGAGGCCCCTCCCATCCTTCTGTGATGGGGAGGGGTGATGCTGATGGGCAGGAGGGGAGGGGAGGGAGGGGACAGGGTGATGTGTATTCCAAAGACGCAGACAGCTGTCGAATAATATAAAACCTCATATGTTAATAATTCTTACAATTTTGCCAAAGACTTAATGGCTGGCCTGTCAAGAGTGGTGACAGAAGCTATTATAGAAACAAGATGGGAATGTTTTGGAGGCAGCATCAATAGCAAGTCCCCTACTGGGCCTCAAGGACCAGAAAGAGGACAGCCCAGCCTTCTGCTCAGCCAGGGAGGGTCATTGTGGATTCAAGCCATTGACTGGGAATTGATCACCTGCGAGGACATTTTAATTAACCGTCAGATCCTGGATATGCCCCATCCTTCTTGTCCCCACCCCCTCCCTGGTCTGCAGTCACCTCCACCTCAACACACAAAACAGAAGCAATCAACCAACAGCACAACACATCAAGAGGAAACCCCAGAGGGTTTCAGTGGTAAGAGGGGCGGATGACAGGGTCCAGGGAGTGACTGTGGCCTAATCTGTGGCACTCTCCAAGGGGTCCTGCCTGCTCGTGGCCTTGGGTCCTGGACTAGACCCAGTGTGGTAGCTGATTCCCTAAATGAGCTTGGACTAATCACTTGGTTTTGAAATGCCTCAGTTTCTCATGTTGAAAATGGGAACAGCAGCAGGAAGAGTAAATAACACACATGCAAAACTGTTTTTCGAGCTTTGATATCTCAATATCACGTTCCACAAAGATCACGTTCCACAATGCTCAGAAGCCCCTTTGGCTTCATCTTACTTGACTCTCCACTCAGCTCCAGGAGACAGTCTCGTGGTCTCTGATTTCACAGATGGGGACCGTGGGGAGCAAGGCGGAAGTGGGCACACAATACTAACTGGAAGAGGCAGGATCGGAGCCCCCAGTCTTCTCGCCAGTGCCTGAACTCTAAGGGATTCTTATTAGACTAATAGTCATGACTGCTCCCCCTTTGAGTGCTTACCTCATGCCAAGACGTGTGCTAAATCAGAACTTCTCAAACTTGCCTGTGCATAGGAACACGGGGCATCTGGGTGGGGCCTGAGATTCTGCGTTTCTAATAAGCACCCAGGAGGTAGCGAGGCTGCCGTGCTGTATCTCACTGGCAAAGCACTCCTATGAAATAGGTATGGTTGTTATCATCCTTGTTTTACAGAGGAAACTGAGTACCAGGGAGATGGAATAACGTGGTCACAGAGCAGAGCAGAAAAACCAGGATTCGAACACAGGTCGCCCAGTATCCTGAAGTTGCCCAGTTAGCCCCAGAGCTCAACCATTTCCCAGCGTTTGCCTGACAAGTCAGTGACCTGGAATGGGATGAGCCACACCTACGCTCCGATGCTGACGCCGCCTCCTGCGTGAGGAAGGAGTTGGGATCTTCAAGGGAAACCTGAGTCTCAGCTGGGGAAGAAGCTGCAGTTCAAAACGCAGGTGTTGCTGTGTCCAGAAGAGAGAGATGCTGGTTCTGGAAAAGTCTCCTGATTCCATGGGAGAGCTCTGAGCTGGGGTTGGTTTGCTTTGAAGAGAGAAATTTTTAACTGGTCTGGGAAGAGGCCCTGGAGCCAGGATGAGAAGGAAGAGTCCCCACCCTCAGGGATCAGGAGCTGGGAGGACTGGCTCTGGCCTTGTGCTTAAGGGGTGACTTGCAAGTACCACAAGAGGAAAAACACAATGTGGGAATGCTCACGCCCTCTCCTTCTGCTCACTTGCCCAGGAGGGGCCTTCACCTGCACAGCTCCTCAGTGTTCGTGATAACAGTGAGGGGGAGAACGGAGGAGGCCCCAGGAGCTGGCTGGCCAAAGGGGCAAGGCAGGGTCACTGTCAGAGAGAAGTCAGTAGGCCCCAAAAGGGGGCGGGGAAGGGGCCACGTGGGTATCAGGAGGGAGCGAGGTGGACCAAGCTGGAAAGCACATGGCTCCATCAGGGCCCAGTATTGCCAGCGCTGATTTTTCAAGTGAAGCTGGAAATACAGATTTTTATGTGAAATTTCCACTTTCTTAATGTTACTCACTATTGCAAAAAATATATATGTAATGTTGTGCGGACCTAATCAAATAAGTCTATGAGCAAGCTACGCCCTTGGGTCACCATTTTGCAGCCTTTGGACCAGAGCCAGCACAGGATGGGTTTGGGGGAGAGTTTGGGGGACTCCTGAAAGAAGTTCAAAGGGCATCAGCCATGCCTGTTAGATAGATAGATAGATAGATAGATAGATAGATAGATAGATAGATAGATAGATAGATAGATGATAGATGGCAGCAACTAGAGTTTTAAGATGCAATGCTGTTTTTTGTGAACAGAATTTTCCTTAGTGTTCTTCAAAAGACCTTAGTAAACATTCAAGTAGTTTTTCCATTTTTTGGCTCCCAGACTGTTTTGTCTTTGACTGAGACGACAGGCAGAGAATGAGCCATGCAGCTGCTTGGTTTTATACAGGTCCTACAAGGAAGGCCAAAGCCACAGGAGGCTGAGGCCCAGGGGAACTGCCAACCAGGGATTGAGGGCAGGCCCAGAAAGTTGCTGCCAGTGTGTTGCGCATACATCCTGAGCCGGGCAGATGAGACTATGTCCTGCCCATTCCACTTGGAGTGGAGAGTTTCCCAGGCTACCAGCAAGTACATCCTATACCCTGAGCCGCCTAAGACCCACAGGCACCAAGGGGATATAGGTCTTTGGTACAGAATATAAGTAGCCACTGGAAATACCACAGGGCAGTCACCCCCTGCTGGGGCAGGGAGGCTCCTGTTCTCAGGTGCAGGTCTAAGGCAAAGGGTCGGGCAGATAGATGGGCAGGGCACAGGTGGGAAACCAGCCTCATGGACAGACATGGAAGAGGAGGCGGAGGGAGAGAGGGAGGAAGGAGCTGACATGGTTGAGCACCAAGCACTGCTTTGCCTCATCTCATTTAATCCCCACAACAACCCTTTAGCCCTTAATCTTATCATCCCCACTTTGCAGATGTGGAAACTAAGTCTTAAGAAGACAAACATGAAGGTTCAAGGGCACCCTGCTAAGAAGCAGCCCAGCCAGCAGGACTGTAATTCTAGGCCTGTCTGGTTGCAGAACACAGGTTCAAACCAAAGCTTCAAGGCCCTTTCCTGGCGACTTGGTCAGTTTAGGTTGCTATAACGAATTACCATAGACTAGGTAGCTTAAACAAGCATTTATTCCTCACAGTTCTGGGGGCTGGGAAGCCCAAGATCAAAGTGCTGGCAGATCCAGTGTCTGGTGAGGCCTAATCCCTGATTTGTAGGTGGCAGGCTGTGTCCTCACATGGTTGGAGAGCAGATCAAGGAAACATGCTGTCTCATGTCTCTTCTTACAGGGCACTAATCCCAATCATGAGGGCTCCATCCTTATGACCTAATCACCTCTCAAAGACCCCATCTCCAAATACCATCACGTGGGGTTTAGGGCTTCAATATATGAATTCTAGCGGGACACAAACATTCAGTCAATAGCACCTGGTAAGGGAGAAGGGTACTTCCTGCAGAAGAGGCCCCCAGGGTCCACTTTCCCACACACACACACGCAGACCATGAAGCTCCAGACAGCCCCAGGGCTCTCTTTCCCATGGCCAGGGAACACAGAGGCACCCTGGCTGGGTCCTCCTGCTCCCACCCACCCCTGCTCCCAGGCCACTGGGCTGCGAGCCCACACTGCCTGCAGCCACCCACCCAGGAGCATTAATTGAAAATTAATCCACTCGGTGCGTGCCAACGTGCAAATCAAAGCTAAGTGTCTCAATTAGGAAGAGAAATGGAGTCAGGCACTCTTCTTAGGCATCGGCTTATTTATGGGGATAATATCATTTTTAATGAGGGGAGCTACTAAAAGGCACAACAAATGCAACATTTAATAGAAAAAAATTACAGCATTCCATCAGCAGAACGCCTCCGGGAGGGTGGAAGCTGCAGACACACAAACGCCCAGGAATCTATCCATCGTTATGTAGGTGCCTACGTATAAGCATCTGTGTGTGCACACATGTCTGCGAGAGTACATATGTATTCTGCATACATGTCCATGTCTGCATATGTGAGAATGTGTGTATGTGTGGAGCTGGGGGGAGGGATGAAGCATTCCTGCACTTTGGCTACAGAAGGTAGATTTCCCACCGGCTGCCTAAAGTACCCGCATTCAGGGTCCTGGGCCAGCCAACTAAGGGAGACCTGGTCCAAATTCCCTGGAGAACTGCAGGTCTCTGTCATCCACCTCCATGAAAGTTCATAAAGGAGCTAATTAGACCCCTAAGGCCCAGCCTCCTCTGGGCTCCCCTGGCCCCATGGTTGTCCTATCCAGCCACACTGCTGACAGCTACAAGACAAGACGCTCTGGCCACCTCCTCATTGCCCCAAGCTGGCACTTAGATCCAACTGCTCCCTTCACTCAGCCTTGGTCACAGGCTCAAGGGCCAAGGACTTTGCTTGCCAGGTTCAAGTGCAAGTTCTCACCCCCACTGCCCCCCTCCTGCACCCAGGAGCAGTGCAGCCCCAGCCCAGCATGGCCTCAGCTTTAGCACATATGAAATGGGGAAGTGGGCAGCTCAGAACCCAGCCTGCTCCCAAACACCCCCAACATAAAATGTACACATCGACCTCCTCTCCTCTGCTCATGTGGGATCCCTCCTGGAATGCAAGTCACTTCCATGCCCGGGGCAGCCCCCCATTCCCCACAGGCAGCTTAGCTGACCACCCACTCTCTTCAGGCTCCTCCTGAGATGTCAGTGTCCTCACCCATCAGAGGGGAATCACAACAGGGCCTGCCTCCCAGGGAGGTGACTTGCAGTGAGGAGTGAATGAGACACATGGCACGCTCGGTTGCCCCATCAGCGCATGGGCCAGAGCAGCTCGTGGTGAAGGTTGGCTTTATCACTGTGACCAGGGTTATCACTGTGATCTTACTAATATTAGGGCACCTACTCTCAAACCGTTCTCTCCCTGCTCATGCAGCAAGACCACCTGTCAAGCAGTCTTCAAAGGTCCTCGAAGAAGGGCCTTCCCCTCCCCCACCTGCCCAGCACGGGGACTGACATCGATCCCTTGGCCTGTGACTTCCTACAAATGGTCATCATTCATTGAGCTGCATGCTTGTGTGTTGTGCTTCTTTCTGTATGTGTGTTACACTTGAGTTTTTTAAAGTAAAATAATAAAATAAAACCAAGCAGGGAGAGGGGGGTTTGTGGCCAGTAGAGAGCTACTAGTTGGGCAGTGGTGTTGGCGGTTATTCGTTTATTGTCTGTCTGTATGATCTTAGGCAAGAAAAATGTCTGGACGTGATAGGTAATCAATTATCATTGAAGAGAGGAGGGGATGGAGGGCAGGTTCTTCCCTTGGGAGAGACCTGAGTCCTGGGGCCTTCAGTCTACAGAGTGGAAACCCCCACCCCAGACCAGAAGCTGGAACTGGCGGCTTTTTCCCCTCCCTCCCAGACCCCAAGCACCTCCAGATTGATGACATTTGAAAGTTAACTTCCTGCAAAAGTCATTCTCCAGGATTAATATTTATTTCTTATGAAATTTAAATTTTTCAGTGTAATTAAATTTTTATTCGCTGTGACTTATAGATAAAAATATTTATAACTTTCCCTTTTGTGCCACTGAGGACGAGGCTTGGATGGAACCAATTACCCAGGCCTCCTCCTGTTGACCGCTCCCAGGTCACGGGCAGGGAGGGGGTCAGAGGAGCTGGTGGGGGCAACAGCTGGCATCTGTCACCCCAGACAACTGTGCCAGCTCTGCCTCCTGCATCCGAGCACTGGGGATGATAGAAAAAAGGGGGGGCTCAGATCCATTCCCCCCAACTTCCTGGCAAATAACTTAGTGGGAGTTGGGAATCAGGGCCAGAGAGATAGGCCAGAAGGAAGCTGGGAGAAGAGAGGAAAATGAGACCAGAGAATGAACCAAAGAGAAGAGGTAGAGAGAGCAGAGAGGACCCACATCTTCCCACCCCAGCAAGGAACATGGAGGAACAGCCTGTCAAAGGCAGCACATGTTGCCAAGGAGATTGTGGTTCCTGGCTCTGGAGCCTTTCATCACTTGTGCCCAGAACCACCATGAGCATCCTCTTAGGTAAGGGGCAGCCTAACGGGCAGGTCTTCAGCAGAGAGCAGGGAGGCATGGCAGGGGAGCCACAAGTTCTGAAGCCAGGCAGGCCAGCATTCAAATCCTAGTTCCGAATGACTTGGGACATGTTACATAACCCCTCTGAATGTCAAACAGGGGCCTGAAGATCACATCGGATGATATGTAAAGGATTCAGCACACAGCTGGGGCTCCATTAATGGCAGAGGACCCTGGTCTGTCTATACACTGACGGGGAGCTCACTACCTCACAAGGGTAGTCAGGGTGGTTGGAAAATCCATCTTATCAGTAAACCTGAACCCTACACCCTTACAAATGGGGTTATCTGGACTCCCTCTGTTTTCACATGTTTTGTTCTGGAACACCATCACCTCAGGCACTGGGAGATCAGAGCCCACCCTCAAAACTCTCCCACGCCCACCTCCCAGGCTATCAACACAGCCTCAACTCTGTCCACAAACTAACTGCCTTGCTAGGAGACTACTTGGTCCCACATGGCCCTTGGCACAATAATGTTACGAGTGGCACACCACACAGCCATCCCCAAACAATGACCTGGGTAAGACAGCACCAACAATGAAACTTAATCAGGCACCTGCCATGCCCTCTTTGCCCCTCCTCCCATGTGCCAGGGCTGCGAGGTCCAGACTGAACACTGGCACAGGATTCACTTCCCTACCACCTCTGGGGCCGGGACCAGCCTCATTCTTCCTCCTCAACTCGCTGGGGCTGCTCTTGTGCTTACTAATTAGACCTGTCACTGGCCCTGAATCATTCTCTGGCTGGGCTGGGGAGGTCATTAGCTGGAGATGGATAAGTGCTAAACTGGCCCCGCTCTGGAGATTTACAAGGCTCAGGCTGGGGAGGATTTATAAGGTTTGTTAAATTTCTAATTGAGTTTAGAGTGCAGTGCCACGGTCTCGGTGACCAAGCCGCATGGACGATAATTAAAACAAGTGCGCCCATCCCTCATGCTCTGGGAAGACAGTGGCCTCCCCAACCCCCACCCCCCACCCTCACTAGCCTGGCTGCACAGGCCAAGGGCTGCCAAACGACAGCTTATCTGGTGGGCAGCCCCAACCAAGCTGCTCAGCACACCCTGCCAGTTCCAGGCCCAGAGACCAGTCTGGCAAAGAGCTGCGGCCCCAGTGTCTGTTTGCGGTTGGTTGGTTGTCTGGATTTGTTGTTTGTTCATTTTTTTTTAATAGCTAATATACCCACATGGTTCAAAATTCAAAGAGCATGAAGGATATCCAGAGTAAATGGCTCTCCTACCCTGTCTTATCAGTCACCTATCCCCCTTTCTGGAAAACAAACAAACAAACAGTGATGTTATCAGTTTCCAGCAAATCCTTCAAGATACACACACACAGCAAATATATACACACAAGGTCTGACAATAATATTCGCGAACTTGTTCTAATGATATTGCTAAAGTTTTTTTGGTATCAGAAGGATTATTCATTATGAATTTGTACCAACTGGACACTTAACCAAGTTTACTATTTGGAAGTGCTGAAAAGGCTGCCTGAAAAAGTTAGACGACCTGAACTTTTCACCAACAATTCATGGCTCTTGCATCACGACAATGCACCGGCTCACACAGAACTGACTGTGAGGGAGTTTTTAGCCAGTCAACAAATAACTGTATTGGAACACGCTCCCTACTCACCTGATCTGGCCCCCAATGACTTCTTTCTTTCCCTGAAGATAAAGGAAATATTGAAAGGAAGACATTTTGATGACATTCGGGACATCAAGGGTAATACAACAATAACTCTGATGGCCATTCCAGAAAAAGAGTTCCAAAATTGCGTTGAAGGGTGGAGTAGGCACTGGCATCATGCATAACTTCCCAAGGAGAGTACTTCAAAGGTGACCGTAGTGATATTCAGCAATGAGGTAGGTAGCACTTTTTCTCAGATGAATTTGCGAACTTAATTGACCTCGTACAAGTATATTCTTTTGTATGTAAGCATACTTTCCCCCTTTGATATCCACCCGTAGGTACTTTGCTTTTTTCACTTAATACCAGATCTTAGGGATTTAGAATAGAATGCTGATTGGTCAGCATCAAACAAGCCTGGGTTTGAATCTTAGCTTTGCCTCATGATGTGCAGAAGCTAGCTCACACCTGCTCGCAAGAGCCAGTTGTGAACATCTCTCCCAACTTCAAGTTCAGTGAAGTCCTGTTGGTAGTTTGAAATTCTGTGGGAGCATTTACATCACAAAAATTGGCAAACACCACAAATCAAGGCTTCTTTTGTTTAGAAAGCTCTTTGTTAAACATTGACCAGCATACTACCAGCTTTGCCACTTGTGAGCTGTGTAATCTCAGGCAAGTCACTTGACCTTCCTGAGCCTCGTTTGTTCATGTGTAAAATGGGTATAAAATAGTATCTTAGTGTGGCTATGAGGATTAAATGAAATAATACATGTGAGTGTTTAGCCCCATGCCTGCCCCACAGTAAGTTAGGTGCTGCTGCAATGACCACGTGCTCTCACTCTGGGCAGCCCTAGGAAGAGGTAGAGGAGGGCAGGGGGTGCTGGATGAGTATCAAATCGGGGTGATGTGGATGGCAAGTTTGTCCTGAGGGATCTTTGAGAATAGAAATCAATCCAGTCTTGAGAACCCAAGTCAGTGGTATCACCCCCATTTCCATAGTGTGCCTATCCCCATGTTGAACAGGAAGGATACAGAAATGAACAAAGACCCAGGCCTGCCAGCAAGGGGATCCAGTCTAGTGGGAGGAGAGACATCTACCGGCATCGTGCTACAGACATAGGCCGAACAGGGTGACTCCAGGGGAAGGAGAACCTGTCTTCCCAGGTGGGGGTGAAGGATGGTTACCCAGAGGAGGTACCCTCTATGCTGGGCATTGAAAAATGGCCAGGAACGCCAGACAGAAAAGGCTGGGCCAGGAGAATAGAGTCCCAGAGCCAGTCCCAGAAAGCAGAGTTCATTTCTTCTTAGCTCAGAGTGAAGAAGTCACTTGCCCAAGGTGGCACAGCTTGGAAGTGACAGCCAGGATTCTAATTCAGATCTTCTTGGCCCAAAGCAAGACTGGATCTCCTGCTGCATTGTCTGGTCTCCAGCCAGTCGCCAGGCTGCCCTGCAAGTCAGCTCCAGGGCCCTGGGAGGACCTCAGGAGCACTTAGTCTGCACAGTGAGGGAGCAGTGCCTTCGGCAGCCGCCTCACAGGACTGGTCCTCTGACAGAAAGCCCACATTCTCACACAGGGCAATCACTGTTGTCAGAAACCCCATCCACACACACAGCCTGAAAAGCAAAGGCACCCAGCACCTCTGCAATCTCTGGGCCCCCCTCCTCTGAACCGCACCTTCAGGACCTACTACTCCCCTCCTTCCTTCTCCAGTATCTTGGCCTTTGTTCTTAAATCGAACACTGCATGGTTTCCCGTCAGAGGTGCATGCCCACTCGTGGGGGAGTGGATGAGGGAATAAGAAGCCCAGAGAGGAATGGGCACATCTGCTTCAGGGCCTGGGGCCTGCAGGGAGAGTCAGTGTGACTTTTTGCTATTATCTGGAGACCTGGGTGACTGACAGGCAACTCTCCATCCCCCTCATTCACTATCACCCATGGGTACCTCCTACTGTGTACCACTTGGGAGGCGTGACCCATTAGGGAACAAGGCAGGCAAGGTCCCTGCTCTTGTAGTGCTTTCATTCTGACGGGGGAGATGAGGCATAAACCACAAACCAGGAAACTGGCTAATTTCTGATGAGTGCTCCAGAAGAAATTATAGAAGCTGGTGAGAAAGAGAGGGGCCATGTGTGGTCAGGGAAGGCTTCTGTGAGGAGGTGACATCTGGCCTGTTGCCTAAATAACAGAAAGGAGCCAACCATATGAAGATTTGAGGGAAAGATGTTCCAGGCAGAGGGAATAGTAAATGCAAAGGCTCAGAGGCTGTTTGAGCTGGAGGGGGTAACTCTTTGGAAAGGGAATGGCCCGAGAGGGCATTGGGCACACCCAAAACACAGGGTGCAGTAGAACCAAGCATACCACATACTGATATGTGACCTCAAACTGTCCTTCCTACTCTCTGGGTCTTAGTTTCCCCATCCTTGTATATGGGTCAATAGCAGAAACATTTGAACTTATTGAGAGAATGAAATGAGCTTGCGTGTGTGTGAGCGCCATCTCACTCCTGGGGTCGTTGTGCTAGGGCCACAGGAATCTGAGGGACAATCTGAAGTCCAGGGTGGGAGCCTTCCCTGACCTGAGGAGGGGCAGTAAAGGGCTCAGCCCTGAAGGAAGCCAAAGGGCTGGGACAGGTTGGCCAGTTTCCTGGCTCTTGGAGAGACCCCAAGAATGCCAACACCGGACTCCTGAGCCAGGAAGAGGAGTTCCCACAACATCCGACAGTGAAAATCAGTGAGATCTTTATCTGCCCATCCCAGTAAGATGAAAGGTGGCTGGAAACTCAGATGTCCTCTTAAGGAGCTTGCACACAGACACACTCACTTGCAAACACTCACTGGTCTCTGGTGGAGGGGTGGCAACTTGGGGGACACCAAAGACATACAGGAAAAGACTAAATTGTGTGGCTTCAGAACAAGGTTCAGGAGGGATAGGAGCCATTCTCCTTGGGTGGAGTCTGACTCTCGTGTAGCCTACAGGAGTGCACCATCTTTTCTATAGTGAACCCTCCTCCATAGAGCCAAATCTGAGGACACATTGGTCTGGTAAAATCAGCGCACATCACCTTGGTGATGCCCTGCAACACTGCCCCACCCACCTAGAGCTGCACTGCCAGGGGCACTCTCAGCCTCTTGGTGGCCAGCCTAGCCCCACAGGCTACTGAAACCTTTTACAGCAGCGGATAGTCCACAGCTGCCTGGGGGGCTTTTGGTGGTGAGCAGTGACCCAAACCCTGCACTACAGCCACTCCTTGGCAGCTGTCAGGGATTTGTGAGCCAGAGGTAAGTGGTAACTAGTTGCAGTGTTATCGGGCAATTTGCAGAGTGGTCACAGGCCAGGCACTTCCCAGAGGTGAGCAGTGACTAGCTGTGGTGTTCTTGGGGCACTTTACGAAGTGGTCACAGGCTGAGCAATGGCACAAGACCTGAATCTACTTTAACTTTGTAAAAACTATTGGCCATGCCTTGTGACTCCCTGGGACCCCACCCACCTAGCTAGGGCTGCATCACGCAGGGTACTCTCAACACCAGGTCAACCAGCCTCACCCTTGCACCTAAGGAGGCTTTTTCAATGCCTTACAGGTAGCGAGCAGGTGGCAACAGGCCTGGGGTGCCCTGGGCCTTTTGCAAAGCTGCCCGAGGCCCAATACTGGTGGCAGCCAGCCTCAGTTCACAATGAGGCCACCACCACATGGCTCCAGGTCTAGCACAAGCAGCAGCCAACCATGTATAGCTTCAAGGCTCTTACCAGGTAGCCGTGGGTTGGTAACAGGCAAGGCTGAAATTGGCCTGTATGGAAGACATCTAAGATACCTCTCTCCTAAGAGACACCAGAAACAACCCACCCAGAGGCCTGCCTCAGACCACACCAGAGCACTACCTGGTTACCTCCACAAGCAGCACACCCAAAGGGTGGTCTCAATAGGCATAAGAGCCTACAGGGGTGAATCTCCCTCTGAAGAGTCAGCCCCCACATAGTAGCTCATCACAGTCAGTCAGCCTGGGAAGCAATTCTACCCACTGATGTGCCAAAAGCAATCAAGACTCAACTATAACAGAAGAACTCACACAACATACTCAAGAGACACTCCTGGAAAACATGCACAGGAGACCAGGGAGACTGTGCCATTGGACCACACAGGACACATACTACATAATGACATGAGCAAAGACTGAGAGACATAGGAGATCTACCTAATACATAGAGGCAAACACAGAGAGGCAGCCAGAATGAGGAAACAAAGAAATGTATCCCAAATAAAAGAATGGAGAAACCTCCAGAAATAGAACTAAATGAAATTGAGACAACCATCCTACCAGAGACAGAGTTTAAAACGCTGATAATAAAAATGCTTAAGGAACTTAATGACAATGTCAACAAAGAGATAGCAAGCAGAAAGAAGGACATGGAAACTATAAAAAAGAACCAATCAGAAATAATGGATACAATAACTGAAATCAAAAATATATTAGAAGGAATTAACAGCAGATTAGATGAAACAGAGCACAGAATCAGCGATTTAGAAGACAATGTAGTAAAAAACACCCAATTGGAACAACAAAAAGCATTTTTTTTAAAATGAAAATAGTTTTAGGGACATTTGGGACAACATCAAGCATAACATCATTCGCATTATAGGAGTATATTCGCATTATACTCCTATAATGCGAAGAGAGGGAGCAAGGGATCAAAAACCTATTTGAATGCTCCTTCTGGTCCAAGTACATTCAGTCTCTGATGAAGCCCAGGATGGGTCACCAGCATGGAGCAAACACGAGGACCAGCCAGCTGGCTCTGGCCTGAGAGAAGACCTCCCATATCCAGGCCCCAAGAGCCATAGCAAGTGATCAACCCAAGACCCCCCACCCACCCTGCCAGCCCCACCCCAGTCTGCCACTCTGTACACCTTATTCTCTAAAACAGCCTAGCTTTCAACAAAGTGTCTATGTGCAGTGAAAAAAAAAAGAAGAACCTAATTAAAGACATAATGATTGAAATTTCACTAAGCTGGTGAAGGAAATAGACACACAAGTTCAGAAAGTGCAGACTGTCCCAAACAAGGTGAACCCAAACAGGCCCACACCAAGACACATAATTAAAAATGGCAAAGGTTAAAGACAAAGAGAAAATCCTAAAAGCAGCAAGAGAAAAACAACTAATTACTTACAAGGGGCTCCCATTAGACTATCAGCTGATTTCTCAACAGAAAATTTACAGGCCAGAAGGAGTGGTAGGAAATATTCAAAGTAATGAAAAACAAGGGCCTACAACCAAGACTACTCTACCTAGCAAGGCTATCACTTAAAATTGAAGGAGAGATAAAGAGCTTCACAAGAAAAAGCTTAAAGGAATTCATCACCATCAAGCCAGTATTACAAGAAATGTTGAAAGGATTTCTTTAAGCAAAAGAAAGGAGAAAACAAACAAAGATAAAAAATATGAATAATTAAATGGCAATAATTGTACCTATCAATAATCACTATAAATGTAAGTGGATTAAATGCTCCAATCAAAAGACATAGGATAGCTGAATGGAGGAGAAAACAAGACCCATGCATATGCTGTCTACAAGAGACCCACCTCAGATCAAAAGATACACATAGACTCAAAGTAAAGTCATGGAAAAAGATATTTCATGCAAATGGAAACAATTAAAAAGCTGGAGTAGCAATACTTATATCAGACAAAATAAACTGTAAAATGAAGACTATAATAAGAGACAAAGAAGGACATTACATAATAATAAAGGGATCAATTCAACAAGAGGCCATCACCATAGTAAACATTTGTGCACCCAACATAGGAGCACCTAAATGTATAAAGCAAATATTGACTGACATAAAGGCAGAGATCAATAGTAACACAATCATAGCAGGGGACTTTGACACCCCACTGACACCAATGGACACATCGTCTAGACAGAAAGTCAACACGGAAACAGAGGCCTTAAATGACACACTAGATCAGATGGATTTAATTGATATTTTTAGAGCATTTCACCCCAAAGCAGCAGAATATACATTATTTTCAAGTGCACATGGAACATTTTCCAAGATAGACCACATGTTAGGCCACAAAACAAGTCTGAATACATTTAAGAAGATTGACAGCATATCAACCATCTTCTCTGACCACAATGGTATGAAACTAGAAATAAATTACAAGGAAAAAAAAACCTGAAAAACACACAAACACATGGAGGCTAAATAACATACTACTAAATAATGAATGTATCAACAATGAGATCAAAGAAGAAATCAAAAGATATCTTGAGACAAATGAAAATAAAACTACAACAACCCAAAATCTATGGGACATAGCAAAAGCAGTCCTAAGAAGGAAATTCATAGCAATGCAGGCCTACCTAAAGAAACAAGAAAAATCTCAAATAAACAGTCTAACTTTACACCTAAGGGAACTTGAAAAAGAGCAGCAAACAAACCTCAAAGTGAGTACAAGGAAAGAAATAGTAAATATCACAGTGGAAATAAACAAAATAGAGAAATATAAAAGATCAATGAAACCAAGCATTGTTGTTATTTTTTTTAAAAGATAAACAAAATTGACAGGACTTTGACCAGACTCATCAAGAAAAAAAGAGAGAGGACCCAAATAAATAAAATCAGAAATGGAAGAGGAGAATTGACAATAGACACCACAGAAATACAAAAAAAAAAAATTTAAGAAAATACTACAAGCAACTATATGTCAACAAATTGAACAATCTGGAAGAAATGGATAAATTCCTAGAAGCATATAATCTTCCAAGGCTAAATGAAGAAGAAACAGAAAATCTGAACAGACCAATTACTACCAACGAAATTGAATCAATAATTAACAAGCTCCCAACAAACAAAAGTCCTGGACCAAAGGCTTCACGGGTGAATTTTACCAAACATTCAAAAAAGAATTAATACTTATTCTCCTCAAACTATTCCAAAAAATCCAGGAGGGAAGGCTCCCAAGTTCATTTTACAAGGCCACCATTACCCTGATTCCAAAATCAGGCAGACATTATAAAAAAAAAAGAAAAGAAAACTACAGGCTGATAACCCTAATGAACATAGATGAAAAATCTTCAACAAAATATTAGCAAACCTAATCCATCAATACATTAAAAAGATCATACACCACGATGAAGTAGGATTCATTCCTGGTACACAAGTTTGGTTCAATATCTACAAATCAATTAACACGATACACCACATTAACAAAATTAAAAATAAAAATCATATGGTCATATCAATTGATGCAGAAAAAGCATTTGACAAAATCCAGCAGTCATTTATGATAAAAACTCTCAGCAAAGTGGGAATAGAGGGAACATATCTCAACAATAGCTACCAAGGGGGTACCTGATAGAGGATAGCGCCCAGTTTCCCGGTGTCTCCAGGACCCCTGGGAGGGTGGGTGAAAGATAGGGGAGCCCCCCCCCAGGGGATGTTTAGCAAGTGGTTAAGACTCTAGCTCAGGACCCTAGTTTGGGTGTAGGCTTCCCACTTCCTAGCTGTGAGACTCTGGGCAAGTCACTTCAGCTCCTGAGCCTCAGTTTCCTGTTCTATAAAATGGCACCTACTTCAGAATTGTATTTAGGATTAAATGAGATAATGCATGAACATGCTGCACCCAATGCCTGGCCCATGGTGAGCACAGTACCTATGGACTGGTGTAGAGGTTACTTCCCCACCCCGGCTCACCAGGAGGCTGGTGCCCCACAAGCCGCTTACACTCCAAGTTTCCTGTGAGCCTGAGTTCAGACAGACAGGGCTCTATGAAGTTCCCTCCCCTAACAGTCGCTTAGCCATCCCTTAGCTCCATCAGGGGCTTCATAAAAATAGGAATCCCCTAATCCTGCTAATCACCTCTCTAGTGCCTGGATTTGCTCCGCTTCTCCAGCCCAGCTGCTGCTCCTCTCCCACCTGGGCCCCTCCCACCTTGGCCCTGCTGCTCCCAGCTTGGGAGCGAGATGGGACCCCACAAAAGAGCAGACTCTTCTATCTGCTTCAGGCAGTGTAGTCTAAGAGCAGACTCTGCAGCCGGACTGCCTGGCTCTGCCTCCTCCCAGCTCTGTGACTTCAGCAGGGTCACTTGACCCCTCTGTGCTTCAATCTCATGATCTATAAAATGGGGCTAAGAATGGTATCCCCTCATAGGGTGCCTGTGTAGGTTACATTATTATTAATAAATGTAAAGTGCTTACAATGGTGCTTGACACTTTTAAGTACCATTTAAGTATTTGTTATTCTTACTGTTATCTTTATCCAGCACATAGCCCAGGGCAGAGTGGGTTTCAGGGCAGGCTTAGTGAATGAATGGATAGAGGGATGGATTAATCAATGAACCAACCAACCTCTAAGGTGCCTTAGTTCACTGAAAATTGATAACAAAGGCTATCGGTTTCCATCGAACAGGTGCCAGGTGCTTTGTAATACGTGATCTAACTGAATGCTCACAACCACCCAAGGAAGTGGGTATCGTATGCCTGTTTCACAGATAAGGAAATCCTGACTCTTAGAGGATAACATATCCATGATCATACAGTCATTTTTTCATCCCCTTTAATTTTTAATTATACATGACATAAAATCACTGAAGAAAAAAATGTAAATAAAGGCAAAATAAAAACAATAAAGATAAAACCACCAGAGATTGCACACCCAGAAATTTCCATTGTTAAGTGTTTACAGACTATCATGTAGATTTTTTCATGCAAATGCATACACACACACACACACACACACACACACACACACACACACACATATATAATTTAAACAAAGGTGGGCTCACATAATGCATACACTGCACTGCAAGAGAGTGTGGCTCTCTTTCTGTGTCAATAAATCCATGCCACCGGCAGCCACTAGTATTCTATTGTACGGCCGAGTCACAATTTATTTAACCAATTTGCTGTTGTAGGATATTTAGACTGATCCAATTTCTCACATTTTATGTGATGAATATCCTCCTTATCCACACAACTTTCTGAACTTGTCCAATTATTTCCTTAGGATAAATTCCTAGAAGTGAAATTTCTAAGTCAAAGACAATACATTTATTTGGGGCTTTTCATATATACATACTGCCAAATTGTCTCCCAGAAAGGTTGTACCAATTTATGCTCCCACTGGTGGCAAATCAGATATGGGCCACTACTATTGAAGATATACAAGCTAGATCAGAAATGATGCATTAGTCAGCAAAGGCTAGGCCACGCTGCGGTAACAAATTAACCCCAAATCTCAGTGGCATAACACATCAGAGATTTATTTTGGGGTTGCATTGCAGGCTCAATCAACCTGAGTCAGCAGACGGAGGGTCTCTACCTTGCACAGTGAAATTCAGTGACGCAGACTGATGGAGAAAGACCACCCCACCCCCACCGTCTTGTAGCTGCACTATTTGGAACACGGGACTTGTTGCCCCAGAATTGGAAGAGTAAGCACTCAGATTCTCAAATGCCAGTGGCTCAGGAGTGACACACATCACCTCCACCCCCATATTATCCCTCCTAATCTCACTCCCCTAAAGTAAGCCTCAGGGTGGAAGGAAAACAAAGAGTTCTCTTCCAGGCATTAAAGCTATTTGCAGTGGAAATCAAGCAATGTTGAGAGTGCAGGCAAGCTGAGTCAACCAGACATCAGGCAAGATGGAAGTTGCTAGCAACTCCAGATGCCAGTTTCCCTTTGTCTTAGTTCAGGGATTACAGGTGGGGGGAAAAGAAGAGGAGGAAAAAGAGGAATGGGAGGCTCGAGAGACAGACAGAGAGAGAGGGTAAGGGAGAGCAATGGTCTGGAGGAGGGAGCCCAAGGGTCCAGGAGGCTGGCGTTCTCCCATCCTGTGATAGGGAGTGTTAACGTCCCTGGAGGCCATCAACCAGGACAACAAACCAAATCAGGATACAGCCAAGCCTGTAGACCAGGCCCAGTGGGAAAACTCTACAGAATGACAGCTCAGCTTTAGAAGCTTTTGAGATAATGCGCTAGTCCAGCAAAATAGCCACCTCCACCATCTGGCTGGGAGTAGCATGGGGTCCCTCCCAACATCCAGGTACCAGAGCTCAGCTAAGAATCCCCAGCTGAAGCAAACCAGCTGCCACCTCGTCCTCCCAGCTCAGGACCAGGAGTGGGACTTCAGAGTTGATGGAAGAAGAGCAGTGAATAAAATAAGCAGTAAGAGATGTTCCCACAGAGCCCCGAGGGAGCCCAGGAGAGAGAAGTTAATCCTGCAAAGCTCCAGCAGACTCCAGAGCAGACTGTGAGGACTCAGAGAAGGTGTGATCACAGCTTATCTAATGACCCTGTTTGCTATTTTGGAATGACCCAGCCATCAGGGAATGACCCAGCCATCAGGGAATGACCCAGCCATCAGGGAAGGCTACGGTCTCTGGGTATATGGATTGCAGAGAACTTTTTACCCAAAACCTCATGCTTTCCTATGGGAACCGGATACCAAAGCAGAGGTGGTGGGGAAGGGGGACCTTTAATGACTGCCTATCTAGTGAAGTGCCCTATACTTGGGTCAGGCTGTGTGGGTCAGCTTAGGTGGCCATGGCTTGGATATAGCCAGAGAAATGACCCCGATTCTACCTCCAGGGGAGAAAGTAAAGATGTCAAGGACAACTAGGCAGGTTAGCAGTGGTCTGAGAGGCACTGGGCTGGGATCGTCATGTCCCAGGTGGGTACCACCAGCGTAGGCCTCACAGAAGTCCCAGCGGGCCATGTTATCCAGCATAATGTGCTGGATTGTGCCCTCAAAAGATATACGAGGTGTGACAATTAAGTTCGCGAACTTATCCTAGAAAAAGTGCTACATACCTCATTGCTGAATATCATTACGGTCACCTTCAAAGTGCTCCCCTTGGGAAGCTATGCACTGATGCCAGCACCTAGTCCACCCTTCAGCGCAATTTTGGAGCTCTTTCTGGAATGGCCATCAGAGCTGTCATCATATTACCCTTGATGTCCTGAATGTCATCAAAATGTCTTCCTTTCAGTATTTCCTTTCTCTTCAGGTAAAGAAGGAAGTCATTGGGGGCCAGATCAGGTGAGTAGGGAGGGTGTTCCAATACAGTTTTTTGTTGACTGGCTACAAACTCCCTCACAGACAGTGCCGTGTGAGCTGGTGCATTGTCATGATGTGAGAGCCATGAATTGTTGGTGAAAAGTTCAGGTGGTCTAACTTTTTCACGCAGCCTTTTCAGCACTTCCAAATAGTAAACGTGGTTAACTGTTTGTCCACTTGGTACAAATTCATAATGAATCATCCCTCTGATATCAAAAAAGGTTAGCAACATCGTTGCAACAAGTCCACGAACTTAATTGTCAGACCTCATATCCACCTAGAACCTCAGAATGTGACCTTATTTGGAATAAAGCTCTTTGCAGATATAAGGAAGATAAAGCTCTCAAGATGAGATCATCGTGGATTGGATGGGCCCTAAATCCAATGACAAGTAGCCTCAGAAGAGACAGAAAAGGAAAAAACAGATACAGAGAGAAGGTGGCCATGTAGAGACAGAGGCACAGACTGGAGCTAAGCAGCCCCAAGCCAAGGGACACCAAGGTTGCCAGCAGCCACTAGAGACAAAGAAGAGGCATGGATTCTTCCTCAGAGCCTCCAGAGGGAACCAACCGTGCTGACACCTTGATTTTGGACCTTTGGCCTACAGAACTGTGGGAGAACACATGTCGGTTATTTTAAGTCACCAAGTTTGTGGTCATTTGTTATAACAGACCTAGGAAACTAAGGCATTTTATTATTTCTGTAATTCTATGACATTTTATTCTATTTCTGTAATTCAGGAGTAAGCTGGGTAGATTTTCTGCTGTGTACGGCTTCAGCTAATGTCATGTACTGGTTGCATTCAGCTCACAAGTGGATCAGGCTAGAAGGTCCAAGAAGCCCTCACTCACATGTCTGGTGCCTCAGTGCTGCTCCACACGGTCTCTCTCTCTCTCTCTCTCTCTCTCTCTCTCTCTCTCTCTCTCTCTCTCTCATTCTCTCCCCCCGCCCCATGTGACAGCTTGGGCTTCCTCACAATATGGTGGTCTCAGAATAGTCAGCCGCCTGACGTGGCAGCTGGCTCACAATAGAGCATTACAAACAACAAAAGCAGAAGTTGCAGATCTCTTTAAGATTTGGCCTTGGAAGTTACAGTGTCACATTTACTGCTTGTTGTAAAAGCTGTCAGGGGCCAGATTAAATTCAAAGGAAAGGAAAATATACTCCCACTCTCAGTGGGAGGAGTGGCAAAGAATGTGTGGTGTGGCCATGTTTTAGAGACCAACACACTTAATGGAGCCCCATTCTAAGCCTGGAGTGGTTGTTCAAAACCTCAGCCAGGGCTCTGGCAGGAAACAGACTGCTCATTCAAAAGGCTCCAAGAGACAGTTTAATGACTGAACTGTGGGCAGGGTTAAAGGGACCAACAGGCTGCCACCCAGCAGAAGCCTCATTGGTGAGATCCAACTGGAAGCCAGAGGGGCCGGGCAGGTGATGCCCTCTCTTGAGGTTCTGTCTGTCAAGGAACAGAGGAAGGCAGAGAGGGTTGGAGGCAGGGTGGGGGAGTGAGCAGACAGCAGAAGGATCGAGACAACCTATGTTTGAACAGCACACCTGTGCTCACCCTACTGTGTGCCCAGCACTTTCTGTATGTGATTGCCTCTTCCTGAGCTTTCCTGAACTGGAAACTGAGGCAGAGCAGGAGACAGGCAGGCTTGGGTTGGGCCAGGCTGGGGGTTAAGGGGTGAAGGAGCATAGAGGGTCTGAAGGGGTTAGCAAGGACTGAGGGTGTGGTCACCCCTGACACTGATGCTCAGAGGAGGTTGGACCCCTGCCCCAGTGTGCCTCCCACCCCTCTGATAGACCACCCAGTCCTAAGACTCCACTCCAGCCCTGGCTCCCTCCCTCCCCTGCCAGTCCCCACTCTCACCACCTTAATGAAGTTCCCCAGCTGACACCTGCTAATTCCCCTATGATTAACTTCCGGGGGATTAGAACCAGGACAGCTATTTAATTAACACGCATGTCTGAGATTACTCAAGACTCATTAAGACTCCACAATTGACTTGTGCAGGAATTCAATTACTTGCCTGGCACTGAACTGCTAGCCAGGGTATGGGGAGGCAGCCACAGGGGCAACAAATGCCCAACCTCAGAGCCCCAGCCTGAGGGAGGAGACAGGCCTGTCCCATAAGAGTTCCAGCACAAGGGAGGAAACATAACTTGACCCCGAGGGGACCCCCAATCTAAACAGAAGGTCACCAAGAGCCCCAGACTGCAGAGGAAGACACAGCCTCTATCTTTGAGCATCTCCAAGGGTGAAAGGAGAAATACATTTCTGACCCTTAAGGAGCTGCCTGAAGGAGAAGACCCAACTCATGTCCCTGGGAGTCTCTGGTCTGGGGAGGCATAGTCTGTCTCTTTGGGTATCCCCATCATGAAAGGGACAAGACAGCAGTCAGAACAGAGCAGCCCCACTCCTGTTGTGGGGTGGGGGTGGAGGGCTCAGTGGAGGGGAATGACACACAGCCACCAATGGAGGCCCCAGTCAGAAGGGGGGAGTTTAATCTGAGGAAGGCTATGTGGTCCCTTCCCAGAAGAGCCCCTGATCCAAGAAGGGACACAGGGTACAAGGCCGGTGTCTCCATAGGAGAGACTCAGAAACCCAGAAAGACGAAGCAGTCTTTTCCTCTGAGGCTGATGGGGAAGGGACAGGTGGGGGCTGGGAGGTCCCTCTCTCCAGGCCTGGCTGCCCCATCACACCCCGCACTGGGAGCCTCAACGATGGGACCAAAAGTGTTGGTCTCTACAGCCCTAGCAGCGCCCTGCCCAGCCTAGGACCTGAACCGCACCATTGGAGAAGAACTCATTGAGAAATTTGAGGCGAGAGAACTGACGTCTGACAAATGAGATTGGCATGGCCACAATAATGATGATGGTGAATTTACTGACAGCCTCCTTGACACTGAGCACTTTCCACACACTGTCTCTGTTAGTCTCCCTACTTTACAGATAAGGAGACTGAGGTCCAGAGAGGTTAAGTAACTTGTCCTAGGTGACACAGCAGTAAGGGCAAAACCTCGCTAAAATCCAAATGACCTTAGCGTGACCCTTTACTACACTGCACCCAAGCCCCTCAGTCCTGGTGGCCCCGTGGGATGGTCGGCTCACACCTGCTACTGCAGTTCCTGTGAATTAAAACTCTTTCCAGAAAACCGCATTAAGGAAATTCACAGGGATAGAGCATGGGTCACCCAATGAGGGAGGCCCCCACTGAAGCCTGGTAAAGAGGAGGCCCCCTGAAGAAGCCTGGATCACTGTGCCAAGCGGGCCCAACAGGATGGTGGCAATGCAGGGGCAGAAACTTGGTGCCAATCCCTGGCAAAACTCCACAGCACGTTATTCAGCTGATGTGATAACGCTGGCCGCAGAGTGGGGCAGCTGAGAGGGTGGGCTCTGCAGGCTAGCTGGGCCCACAGGCCGGGTTCCAGGCACCATGCTGTTTCCTACGAGCTGTGTGGCTTCAAGCAAATCACTTCACCGCTCTGAGACTGTTTCCTTACCTGTAAATTGGAGGTGATGATAGTACCTTGCTTATAAGGTTATTTGGGGGAGTAAACAACATAACGTACGTAAAGAGTTCATAACTATGGCTTGTAGGGGGACGAATGCTCACTATGTGAGTCGTTTTGTCATCGTGGTCATTTGTTAACATTTCAGGAGGAAAAGAGAAGTCACCAGGAACCAACAATGGTTCACTTTAAAAACGTATGTCCTGCTAACCTCCAAATCGAATAGCGTTTCTGAGATGATGAGTCGAAGAGCACTAAAGATCTTTCAGAAATGCATCTGATGCTCTCCTGGGAGGGCCACATTGATTTTTGTAAAATATGGGCTGGGTGAAATACTGTCGTATGTTGATGGAAGCGGCGCTGAGGGTTCATTAAATGGTTCATTTCATTGGAGAGGGTCATTGCAAATACATCTGAAAAGGACAAGATGTCATGAGGCTGGAAGGACCAATAGAAGAATGTCAAATGATGCCTAAAGTCCAAAACAGTGCATTTGGGCCAATAAGATAAAATGTAACAAGAAAAGGTAAAAGATCTTCTCTTTGAAAACCGATAGGGAAAAGAGTTCCACCATATCTGTTTAGCAAGCAAAACAGTAAATAAAAAGTTTAAAATCTTAAACTTTTTAAAATATCCTTTAACATATCTTAAGATATCTTAAAATATCTCTGGAAATACACGTAAGAAATTAATAACTTTTTTTCTTCATCTGTGGGGAGGAGAACTAAGGCTAGAGGATAGGGTTGTGGGAGGGAAATTGTTCCCTGAATAATGCCCTTTTGTCATTTTTAATCATGAACTCTGTGAATGTATTGCCTATTCAAAAATTAAATTAAAGGATGTTAACACTGCCTATCTCTGGTTGCTGGGGTGATGGTTGGTTTTACTTTCTTCTTCGTATTTTCCCGTATTGTCTGAATTTTTTAATGACCATGTATTACATTTTTAAATCAAGAAAAATAATAGAGCTAGTAACACTTTCTTTAAAAGTCTGCCTCATTTGGTTAGGCTGAGGACCCGGCTATGCCACAACGCATGTGACAAAAAATACATTGGAGGCTTGCAGTTCAAGGGAAACTATTTAGAAATGGGAGCAGGCTTGCTGTGTGGCCACAGAGGGCAGAAGGCGGAAGCTTGGGCAGAATGACATACTGCTGTTCAGGGCAGAAGCCAGAAAGAACTTTCTGTCAAGGTTGCTCTGGGAGGAAATGAGCTCCCCATTACTGGAGGTGTGCTAACAAAATCTGAAGGGCTTAACAGGGAGTTACAGAGAGAATTCCCGCTGAGCAAAGGAGATGGAGAGTCTAGGTGATATGAGTTCAAGGTCATCTCCTCAGGAACAGAGGTGGGTACAGTTTTCTAAGCCCATCAGGGCTACGCAGGAAGCCCACCTCAGAGGTTTGGGCCTTGTTCACAGTCCTGGCTGCCTGAGCCTACCATTCTTTACAGGAGCTGCCTCACCTGTAACGTGGCAAAGGTCAAACTCAATAATATGTAATAATAAACGATCATAACAACTGCTAATGTTTATTGAGCACTTACAGTGCACCAGATACCACCCTAAGCACTTCCACAGGTTAACTGATGTAATTTTCAGAACAACTTGATGAGGTAGATATGGTTATTATCCCCATTTCACAGATGAGGAAAGTGAAACAGGGCTGGATCAAGGTGTTGTCTACAGAGAACACTGTGCTGGAGAATTTCTTTCTCCCAGGGTTATGGGCTGAATTGTGTCCCCCCACCCCTCCAAAAAAAATTATATGTTGAAGTCCTAACCCCTAGTACGTGAGCATGTGGCTGTATGTGGAGATTGGATCTCCAAAGAGGTGATTAAGGTAAAGTGAGGTCATATGGGTGGGCCCTAATCCAATATGACTGGTGTCCTCATAAGAAGATGAGATTTGGACACAGACACACACAGAGGGGAGACCATGGGAGGACAGGGAGAAGACGGCCATTGACAAGCCAAGGAAGGAGGTCTCAGAGAGAACCAACCCTGCCAACACCTTGATCTCAGACTCCCAGCCCCCAGAATTGTGAAACAGTAAATTTCTGTTGTTGAAGGCCCCCAGTCTGTGGTACTTTGTTGTGGCAGCAGCCCGAGTAAACGAATACACTGGTTAGTTACAAAGGGCGGCCGGGGACTAGCATGCTGTTAACCTTTCTGTCAGTTGTAGGGGGTGTCCCTGTGCTAGAGAGCAAGTGTGAGTGAGTGTGTGGATGGAACAGGGCCAGTGCCAGAACGCATGTGTGAGGGGTGCATGCACCTTTGTGGGGGTATGTAGATGAATGTGCAATGACTTGGGCACACGTGCATGAGCACGTGTGAAACCAAAACCACAGTATGGCCATGTGGGTGTGTATGTGTGTACACCAACGTGGGTGAAATTGTCTATACACAGGTGTGTGTTTATTTAGCCCAGCCTGGAAACGGATTCAGAGAAAGACACTGCGCTGTGCACACACTCACGTGTGCACAACCAGTGACCTCCCCTCCTGAATGCCCAGGACCTCTTGGTCAGGATAACATTTTTGCATGGGTCTTAATACAACCCTGTGGAGTGGCCGGGAGACGGTTTATTATCCCGGCACATAGCAAGCACTCATTAAACCTCACTGTGATTTTCATTATCATTTTTAGCACAATTTTACAGATGAGGAAACAGGGAAAATGGCCTGCTCCATGTCATCCATAATAAGTGTAGCGTCCAAATAGAAACCAAACTCACAGAGCGCAGCTCCCAGCCAAGTGGTTTTTTTCCTACATTCTGCTCTTTCATATACAGACCTCGACATACACAGATGCCATCACATACACACGCATGCACAGACGTCCATCACAACACACACGTGCTGTTTCCATCACATACACACAGGTGTCCGTCACACACACACACACACACACACACACACACACACTCTGCATGCATGCAGATACCTGAACGTAGCAATATAATAATAACTAATATTTTGTTTGACAATAGTCTTAGCACCTTGCATACATCATCTCCTTTCATAGTCACAAAACACCCTATACAGTAAGTGCCATTCTTGTCTTACACGCGAGGAAACCAAGGCACGGAGTGGCTAAGTAACTTGATCTGAAGCCATCCTGCTGTGAAGCAGAAGAGTCAAACCCTGGGCTTTTGACCCCTCGCACTAGGCCTCCCTGCACACACCTTCCATCTGTCATTCGCTCTGTGGAGGTATACAATTATTCATCATACACTAGTCTAACAGTAAAATGGAATTAGCAGCAACCTGGGCATGGGCAGACACTTTCCAACTTGGCTCCCTCCCCTGTTGTCTTCCTGGGAGAACCAGAGTGGTTTTAAATGATCACACATCTGCATAACTAGGCTTTGTTCTTTTTCTTTCCAACTAACTAGCCAGAATGCATCCCTCTGCTAAACCCAGAGGCATCCAGCCTGGGGTCTAACTATGGCCCCCTGTAAACAAGGGTATGGGTGGAAAGGTGGGAATATGTCAGTTTTCCCGTCTGGTATGCACGGTATAGAATTCTGGAATTTTCAAGTTTGGCTGATGGCACTGAGGGGGTCAATTCACGGCCTATTTAGAAGATTGAAGGTTAAGCTCAGAGCCTCCAGGACAAAAAGCAAAATTCATAGCCACAAATTGTCTCTCCTGTTGAGGCCAGGACGTCAGATTGGATGGAAATGAAATTGGTAGGAGATATAAAAGTCATTGTCTCTTGAAGGCTTACAGTGTCTGTGTGAAAACCTTTCTCTCTGAGTCAGGCTGGACCCAAGACTTTGATTTATCTTGTAGCATGTGCTACCTGTTGCTAAAACCTCCAGGACATTCCTACAGCCAAGCAATCTTGGTCTTAGTTTTTTTCATGCCATTCACAAAGCTGGAAGCCACAGCTATGGGAGGATGGAGGCTAGTATCAATAACACTTGTGAAACAAATATTTATTGAGCATCTATTATATGCCAGGAGCTGGGGCTGTCACTGTGAAGAAGCCATGGTCCAGGCCTTTATGGGTTCACGGTCTCGTAGGCTCTGAACAGAAGGTACCCCACTGCCAAGGGACAGCCTATGGCCTGCTTTGGAGCAGAGATGGGCTCTGTCCCAGGCCGTAGCTGTGGGAGAGGCAGGGCAGGGGGCAAGAACTTTTGCCTGTGTGTGTGGCCTCCGCATACAGCCTGGAAACCCTTGTGCAGAGAGAGAAATGCAGGAACTTTCCCAGAAAGGAGAGTAAACCCCCAAATATGTCCCTGACAGAGGACTAAGAGGACCCAGCTTGAGGGAAGAGTCTCCCTGTCATGCCTCCTCCCTAACCTGCCCCATGTCCTTCACCATCTCTCTCTGTCTCTGTGTCTCTCATTTGTCCTCACCACAACCTCTACACACGGCCACTGCAGCCTGTACTATTTGGGGAGACTTTTAACAAGACTCCCCCGTGGGCTAATGGATTACAGCCCAGTCAGAGAGGGAGACAGAGCTGCCCTCTGGAGCTCCAGCCTAAGGAGAGAGTTGTAGCCCTCCTCACAGAGCCAGCCTGAGGGGGAGACCTGGCCCTGTCCCTAGGGAGCCCAGTCTGAGGGAGGAGACCTGGCCCTGTCCCCAGGGAGCCCAGTCTGATGGAGGAGACCTGGCCCTGTCCCCAGGGAGCCCAGTCTGAGGGGGGAGACCTGGCCCTGTCCCCAGGGAGCCCAGTCTGAGGGAGGAGACCTGGCCCTGTCCCCAGGGAGCCCAGTCTGATGGAGGAGACCTGGCCCTGTCCCCAGGGAGCCCAGTCTGAGGGGGGAGACCTGGCCCTGTCCCCAGGGAGCCCAGTCTGAGGGAGGAGACCTGGCCCTGTCCTCAGGGAGCCCAGTCTGAGTGCACGACATGGGAGACTGGACACAGCCCTATTCTGGGATTCTCCATTCTGAGAAGAGTGACACGGCAAACATGAAGCGAAGAAGCCCTGACAGATCAACTGTGCCCTTCACCCTTCAAACAGGCCGTGAGAACAGGGTTCCCAGTTCTCTCCGTCTGTGGGTCAGCTTGAGCACCGTCAGCTCCGGGCTTCACAGAGGAAGAGCCAGGTAGAGAGACGGGAGCGGGGGACATGCTGTCACTCAGCCACCGCAGCTCCCCGGGGAGCACTTTACAACTTCACCTATTCCGCATCGCCGGCTTGACGGAGCGTCCAAAGCAATTCCAGGACTATATTTCATTGTCACATTTATTTGCAAGGGGTGTCAGTCAGGCCCGGAAGTTGGCTGCCCTGCTGCTCCTCACTCTTTGTTATAAACACACACACGTAGAGGCACACACTCACTGAACCCACATTCAGGTGCAGCTCGAGACACACAAAGGACACCCAGAAACACACAGTCATGCACATGTCATGAACACACAAACTAAGTGTCTGTGAATCAGGGCCACTGCCTTGCACAGCCCTAGGGGGCACCACTCATGTCATTGTCACTCTCATAATGGTCATTATGTGCACAGCAAGGCACATAGATAGAGTCCCTTGTGTACAAGGGCACACACAGCACGCACACACACAGAAGCACACCCTCAGTCACACACACACCCACACACAGAGCCAGCGGCCTCAGGCCAAGGACTGCCACACTCCCAGCTCTGCCAGGACCAGGAGACGCAGGAGAGAAGAGCAGAGAGCTCTCTGAAGCCCCCCTCTCCTTATCCTATAAGTTTCTCAAGCTGAGAAGTCTTGCTACACCCCCCTGCACACATAAACACATACATACACACACAGCAGGAACCTCTTCAGCCAGCAGAGTTGAAACCCAACCATTAGCACTAATTAGCACACTTGGCGGGAAAGGGATTTAATTAACTCTCTGCTGGGGCTCAAGGGGAGCCAGGGCCCAGGGCAAGCTTGCTGAGGCTGGGCCTCTCCCTCATGTGGCTTTTCAGGTGTGGGGGGAAGGTTTCCAGTGAGCGAGTGGAGGGGGTCACATGTCTGGCCCCCCGATACATAGTGACACCTATCATACACATTCTGATGTATGCACATGTGTGCACAAACATACATGGAAGCATCCCCACATACATGTGACCCCAAACTTAAAAACAGATGATGATGATGATGATGATGATGATGATGATGATGATGATGATAGATGGATAGATTGAGAGAGAGAGAGAGAGAGAAACAATGTGTGGATGGAAGCATAGCTAATAATGGATAGATAATAGGTGGATGATGGAGGATGGATGGATGGATGGATGGCTAAACAGATGATAGATGGTAGCGAGCTAGAGACAGAGATAGAATGAGAGGGAGAGATGTGAGTGAGTGGGTGAATGGTAGACAAATGCATGAATGGACAAATACAGTTACATACAGTCAGGCACAAAAGGAACACACACAGCCATGCACTATACACAGTCCTACACAGGGACATACATTATAATCACTTGCATACTCACTTATGTGCACATTTTCTCTCCCTCTCTCTCTCCCTCTCTTCTTCCCTTTCTCTTTCCAAGAAAGGAGGATTTATAGCTTAGTGGTTGAGAAGTGACCTCTGGGGTTCAACTACATGGATTTGAAAGGTAGTGCCATTCTCTAGCTATGTGCACTTGGACAAATTCCTTAAGCTCTCTGTGCCTACATTTCCTCATATATAAGATGGAGACAATGGTCCCTAACAAATAGGGTTGGTGTGAGAATAAAGAAGATGAAAATTCCTGAGAACACATGAAAAGTGCTTGGAAGAGCCCCTGTACGTAGTACAGACTCAGTACGCCCCAGCGATTATCACTGAAGTGGGTATTTCTCCGACAGGAAACAATCTGGAGTTCCCAGAAATATCCAAAATGGGCCATGTCCACAGGAAAGAAGTTGAGGATTTCCGGCTCCACCTCTGTCCCCCTCCCCAGCCCCTTAACACACACACACCCTGGAGACCAGGTCCTAGACAGAGCCCCAAGGGCAGGAGGGAGATCCCCTGGGGATCCCGTGGGACAGAGAAGCCCCGTGTGCAAAGATGGGCTAAGCCAGACCTTGAGCAATCAGCCAGGGGGAACTAGCCTCCAGGGCCCCCCAAGTCTCTAGCCCCAAACAATGATATATATTTTCAATTTTCTCAAAAATTATACTTTTTTCCTCCAGACGTTCCTCTTGTGCTTTTTGACCAGGATAAACTGTAAAATAATAGAATCCAGATGGAAAAGAGATAGTCATTTGTCCTGCACAGATTGCGACGCCGGCACGAGTCCTCCACACACAGACTCATGGTGGGGGTGGAGGCGGGCAGTGCTGGGGAACAGTGGTCAGGCCTGAGCACGATGGGAATGGGGGATTGGGCAGAAGACACCTTGCAGCCCCTCACAGCCTGGTGGCACGGAAAGAGCTGGGGTTTGAAGCTGGAACACTAGGGTCTTATCTCACTGTGTGACCTTAACTACTTCACTCCCCTCTAGGAGACTCATTTTCCTCACCTGCAAAATGGGGATAATAATTTCTCAGTTGTCTACCCAAACACAAGAAGGGAGATTTAAATGAACTGCGCTTGAAAGGGCTTCGTGAGGTGTGACCCACACCCACACAGGTAGCATCTGTATCCTGAAAGGCCCTGGCTTCCCGCACCCACACTCCCAGGGCTCTGGGCCTCCTAATCTCTTCTGCTATTTCCCGTCAAGTCTCCCTGACTCTGGCACATCCCAGACCCTCAAACTCCACTGGGTGGATTCCCATAGCTTCAGCAGGCTGTATAGCTTAGAAAGACTGCCAAGATAGTCCCTTTTGTTCTGAAAGACCATCAGAGGAGGCAATTTATGTATGTTCGTGCCCACTCCTTTGGGAAGTCCTTCCCAGTGTCTAACTCGAATCCACTTTGCTGCAATGAACTTGCTTACTCTTGCTGTGGTCCCAATAGGATCAAAGCCTGGTTGACCAAGGCCTATCATTTTCTCCCAAACAAAATCTTTCTTTCCCAATGCTCCTTTCATGGAGAGAGGGCTGACAAATAAATAAAAAAGACACTGGAGTTTGGAGTTCAAGTACCAACTCTGCCACTTATGGCTGTGTGACCTTGGACAAGTTACCTAACTTTTCTGAGTCCCAATCTCTGTAGGACTCAGAATCTTACCTTGCCCGCCTCCAAGGCTGCTGTGAGGAGATATGGAAGGCCTGGGTAAACTGAGATGATCCCTACAGGTTTGAAGGATGCCTGGCTCAGGGAGCTGGCCCCTCAGCTCACACGCCCCAGCTCCAGCCTCCCTGCCAAGAGCGAGACTTTATCTCCCTGGAGCAGGAGGGAGGTGATTTGAAGGAGAGAAGAGGAGCTACTCACTCTCTGCCTGGAGTAATTGGTGGTAATCCCGGAGCCAAGCCTATCTCCTTACTCCCAGCTGCGGCGAAGATGTAGCTTCATCATCCGTCATTAACTGGGCTCTTCTTGAGGCTCAATTGTAGAACATGATTTTAATAACCCTGGCAGGAGGGGATCATTTTTCTTTTGTCACTTAACTCTGATTCTGTTGGAGAGACACAGAGACACGAAAAGAGAGAAAGACAAGCTGACAGAGCAGCAGAGGCAGGCGAGGAAAAGGGAGAACTAGGGACAGAGAGTCAGGAAGCAGAGGCATCTAGATAGCTGAGAATGGGAAATGCGGTTGGGAAAAGGGAGCAAGATGAGCAAGGACGAAGCAGAATGGGAGAGCGCCTTTCTGCTCTGTGATTCCCACTGTTGCTCCCCCCGCCTGACCCCCACATCCTTCACTGACAGCAGGTGTGGAGTAGTCAGGATAAGACAAAGGCTTCTCTGTGGGCTGTCCCTTCTGGCTCAGCTTAGGGCCTTGTGTGGACAGTCAAAGTGCCCCAGGACTGAGGTGGAGGAGGATGAAAGAAGGGTCCTGGATTTCGGGCCCTTTGCCTAAGAGCAAAAATTCTTCCATGACATGGCTACAGCTCAGTGCAGGGGCTGAGAACACAGGTGTGAGTCAGACAGAAGCCAGGCTGCAGGCCCAGTTCTGGCACATGCTAGCTGAGTGGCCTTGCTGGCCTTCCCTGACCTTGGTGTTCTCATCTGTGCAGTGGGTACCTACTTCACACAGTTGTATGATGAATACATGAGCTGATGTGTGTGCCACATGCAATGCAGTGCACGGCACATAGAAATAGGTCGTAAATGAAACACCCAGGCCACAGAGATCAGACGGCCTGGGCAGCTGAGAGGCTTCAGCAAGGAGCTGGAACAAGGGGGGTGCTATGAACTTGTGTTCAGATTTCTCAAGGCCTGAATCTGCCAGCCCTGGGAGGCATCCCACTCCACCAGAAACCACCAGCAGAGGCAGGAAGAAAGGCACAAAGGAGCCTTGGCAAGGCGGCAGCTGGGCCTCCAACGTGAGCAGAGCTGAACTGCACAGCGAATTGCTGTGGGCAAAGCTGGGGACACAGCGCCACCTGCTGGCCATTGTGGAAAAGGTACACGAGACCTGCTGGAGAGGGGAGATCGGCCTCCCAACCCCCAGGAGGACCAGCTTTGGGGCCCGGCCCACGGAGGCACCAGATTGCATCCCTGGGTCCTTCTCCCTGCCTCAGGGCCCACCCAGATCTCTTGGGAAAGCCCAGGAGAAGGTGGTGACTAGGCTGATGGGGCAGGTCACAGCTCTCTAAGTTGAGCATTATAGCAACGGCAACTCCATCACCTAAATGGCACGCCCCAGGGTCTGCCCCACCCCAACCCCCCCAAAAAGAAACATCTTCAACTCAAGTCTGCAAGACTTTGCTGTGGACTGGGGATCTCGGGGAAGAAGGACTCCATTTCCTGACCTGGGGGAGCCACAGTCTGGAAGCAGAATCTGCCGTGGGGTGAGGGATTGTGTTGAATACTGGCCAGGGATGCACACACAAAGGTCAGCAAGTGAGATCATGGGGTGCAGTCGGGGGTTCTGAAAGTAAGAGGAACCCCCTCATGACTGACATTAACTCAGTGAGACTCAGTTCTTCCAAGGGTCAGGCCCATGGACGGGGTTATTCCCAGCTCTGTCCACTGATGTTAAATGTTCCCTCTCTGGGCCTCTGTGTTTCCCCATCTGTGAAATGGGACAAGGAGGGGGAGCCCAGATCTTTCCTGGGCCCAATGGTGCCACCTCGAAATTCTGCTTTCTCATGTCCAGGAGGAAGCCCAGCTGCTCTGAGACCTGCTGGTAATTCCTCTTTCCCAGGAATGGCAGGTGAGCCCAGCTGTGAGCTCAGAACCTGAGAAGGAAGAGGAGGCTCTGATGTCCGGGCCAGGGTTAAAGCAGGGGTGGGAGGAACTGACCAGCATATCCTCAAGCCAGGGAGCCAGTGGGGGCTCTGGTCTCTGTGACTGAGAAGCACGGGTCAGGGTGTCCCAGGATCCTGGGAACTGCCAGGACCAGCCTAAAGGACAAGCCTGTGGCCGGCAGAGGCGTTCGTCCTCAGGCTCAGACTTGGGTGTGAGGCCTGGCCCTTATCAGACTTTGGCCCCAGAGCTCCAAGGATTCCCCCACACCCTCCTACCCCGTGTGGCGCTCCTCTGGGCACGCCCTCCTGCCCCTGACTGCAGGGTCCTGGCAGCCTGGCTGAGGGCAGGAGGCAGTCTCTACAGCCCAGTGACCCGCCACTGAGCCTGCTCCTTCCTTGTCTCTCCTGGAAGCCTCCTCTGAGTCAGGGAGTGGTTTGTAACATGGGGACTTGCCCGCAGAAAGGCCCCATAATGTGTGGCCACCCACACACACTTGGGGTCATCAGTTACGCCTCCCACTGAAGAAAAAAGTGCCCTGTGTCGTGTGCCCCTGGTCACGTCCAATCAGCATCCAAGTCCTCTAGATGAACGCCCCCTTTCAATCTCTCAAGTCCATGCTTTTCTCTCACCCTCATGGCCTAGGCCACCTACAACAGCCTCTGCACAGCGAGCGTCCCCTGCCTCGTCCACACCCCGGAGGCAAGCAGTACCTTCCAACCCATGCGCCCCCCTCCAGCCACAAAGGAGAGCTCCAAGAGCTCCTTTACCCCCTGGAGGCAGGCCAGCCTGGGGGATGCAGGAGCCACAGGGGGATCAGCCCCTCACCTGGGAGCAGAGCACCCCAACAAGGCGCCCTGGACATGGTGCTGGGCTTGATTCTTGGGTCCCAGCCATTGGCAGGATGCCCCAGCAGCCCAACACCAAACCACTGTCATGTGTCAGGCAGGGGTCCCAGCCCCAGGCTCCAGCTCCTGACTCCATGTCCCCACCAGCTTCTCCTCCAGTTTTCTCCTGTGTCAGTTCCACATCTGTTTGCCCTGCAGGCTGTGTCCCAGGTCCCTGGCACAGTAAGAGAGGCATTGATGGGGGGCCGGCCCGGTGGCTCAGGCGGTTGGAGCTCCGTGCTCCTAACTCCAAAGGCTGCCGTTTCTATTCCCACATGGGCCAGTGGGCTCTCAACCACAAGGTTGCCGGTTCACTCCTCGACTCCCGCAAGGGATGGTGGGCTGTGCCCCCTGCAACTAGCAATGGCAACTGGACCTGGAGCTGAGCTGCGCCCTCCACAACTAAGACTGAAAGGACAACAAGTTGAAGCTGAACAGCACCCTCCACAACTAAGATTGAAAGGACAACAACTTGACTTGGAAAAAAGTCCTGGAAGTACACACTGTTCCCCAATAAAGTCCTGTTCCCCTTCCCCAATTTAAAAAAAAAAAAAAAAAAGAGGCATTGATGGGAGACTGGAGGTCAGGAAGAAGGGAGAAGCAGGGCATTTCTCAGCCACCCTCCCATCTCTGGTGGCATCTCTGACAACCACTGCATCTCCTCCCATGGCTCCAGCTTGTGCCTGGCAGGCCCTCCATGGGGCTGACCTGGCCCTGTGTTCCAAAAACCCTGCCCCTCCCTTTTGCTCGCCTGCCTCAGAATGGTAATGGCTTCTAGCTGTTAATGGTCTCTGGGTTTGCCTCACTGGCCCCTGGTTGGCTAGGCAGCCCCTTCTATTAGCTGTGGAGCTAATTCCCTGCATTAAATTCCCTCTATTTAAATATTCAATGGTTTCCATTTTCCTGGTTGGCCCTTCCCTCTGCAGGGTTGCTCCACAAAAAGCCCTGGTTCTGCTTCTTTTCTTCCAAAATAGTGCTTGGAAGAGAGAGCTTCCAGGACCATCAGAAATCCTCACCGCCCCCAGCCTTCCCAACATGTGCATGCGGTCTCTCTCTCTCTGTCTCTCTCTCTTTCTCTAACATACACACACACACACACACACACACACACACACACACACACACACACAGAGTACTGATTCACCCTCCCTGCCAGGACAGGTGAAAGGGCTCCAGAAAAGAAGAAAAACAATGCTCCCACTCTGCCAGATCTGCAGGGTACAACTGTGTGGAAAGAACCACGTCCCCTCAGCTTCTTAGGCCCCCTGAGTGAGTAATTCTGCCCAAAGGAGAGCAAAATTAGGTGCCCCACCTAAGAAGTCACTGCCCCCACATCATAACCCTAACTCTCGCCAGCCTATCCTCGCTTCTCATTCCCTAGAAGGTTGGGGTTACAGTTCTCAGGTTCTATCGAGGGTGCCCCTATTGTCTGCCATCATGGTCCACATCCCCCTTGAGATACACAGGGGCACTTTCACATCCTCAGGGCAGTCTGTCACTTTTTCTGTGGCTCACCCCACCCGCCCCTTGAACACAAGGACAATTCCATCTCCACTGTGATATAAGGGACAGCTTCCAGCGCTGGGCCACTTTATGCTTCCTGGGCAGCCCCAGGTTTAAAGCAACACTCACGTCCCTTCTTGCAGGGATGGGCTTCACCCAGGGCCTGTCCTGTTAAGGGTACAGCAAAGGGCACTTGCAGCCAGCTTGCTTAACCCCTTAACTTACCCCTGAAGTAGGCAGCCCGGCTGTGCCATCACAGTCAAGTGAAGGGGAATAGAGGGCACAGAGCAGCTCACCCTCCCCCCCCACCCCCATCTAACAGGGGCTTGTCCCTCTCCTCTCCCCTTCCTCCCGCAGCCCAGAGCTCAGCTCCTGGCCTCAGATGCCTCCCCTCTTGCATGCCCCGGAAACAGTCCTTGCCTAGGTCACCAGCTCCTCACCAAAGACTGTTTCTCAGTCTTTATACTCCTGGCTTCTCTTCAGCATTCTATGTACTTATTTCACAGCTGTGATAACTGAACCCAGAGAAGCCTACAACTAGTCCCAGGTCCTCTGGTTCATTAGCTGAAGAGCTGGGGCTCCACGGACACTTGCACACCCAGCCAAGTGCTAGCCATAGGATGGGATGCTGTGGCCACCTGCCTACTCCTCCAATCCTCTCCTCTTTTTCCTTGTGCAGGTCAGTATTCCCTCGGCTTCCCCCAACCTCCCCGGCTGCTCCTCCTCTGTCATTTTTATGACTTCTCCTTCTTCCTTCTTTAGTTAAGGTCTCGCCCAAGGATCATGGATTCACCCTCCATTATTCGATCTCTCAAAAACTTCATCTACTGCCTCCCCTTCAGCCTCCACCTCTCCAGCCTTTTCCTCTCTCTGACCTTGGGTCCTTCCCAAGGTCACCTCTTCCTGACTTTGGGATTGTTAGTAGTAAGCAACCCCAGTCCTCCCCTAAGGCTCAGACACATCTGAGGGTACCCAACGGGGACGGGCAGGCAGGCAGCCTGAAAGACGTGCATGGAGCAGAAGAAACCTCTGCGGGCCGGCCTGGTGGCTCAGGTGGTTAGAGCTCCGGGCTCCTAACTCCAAAGGCTGCCAGTTCGATTCCCACATGGGCCAGTGGGCTCTCAACCACAAGGTTGCCAGTTCAATTCCTCAAATCCCGCAAGGGATGGTGGGCTCTGCCCCCTGCAACTAAGATTGAACACGGCACCTTGAGCTGAGCTGCCTCGCAGATGGCTCAGTTGGTTGGAGCACGTCCTCTCAACCACAAGGTTGCCGGTTCGACTCCCGCAAGGGATGGTGGGCTGTGCCCCCTGCAATTAGCAACGGCAACTGGACCTGGAGCTGAGCTGCACCCTCCACAACTAAGACTGAAAGGACAATACCTTGACTTGGGGGGAAAAAAAGAAGAAACCTCTGCAAGAGAGGGGCTCTCAGGAGGGTCCTGCTGAGGCTGCCAGTTCCCAGGTTCATCCTCGGAACCCCATCGGAACTGAGAGGGGTCAGAGGGTCACTAACAGAGCACCTTGCACCCGGATTTCTATGATCCACAGGGACAGAAGCAGTTTAGCGTCAGTACCCATGCAACGAAGTATGTCCCAGGCTGGGAGCAAGGACCAGGCTCCCCACTTCTCCAAGGCACTCAGTATACCTTTGAGGTCTTGAAGTCTGCAGGAACCCTGATGCCATTCTGGCTCTCAAGAGTGTCCAGAAGAAGCACCAATGAGACAGTGGACACAGGTGCCCCCCGAGGGCCCTGGAAGCTGTGACGTGGTGAGGCAGCCTCAGGTAACCTCACAGACAGTACACATCTAGGGGGCGAGAGCCAGCGAACACAGTGGATGCCACGAGGAAACTCAAGCTGGTTGGCTCTTCCATGAACACCGTGCAAAACTCTCTGGACGTTTCCAGAAATAACTGGACGAGACCTTCAGGCTTCTGGAAATCCTGGTGAACAGATGGGTATAGAAGCCAGCCAAGGACAGGTCGTGACTGCCGATGTGACTCCATTGGTACCTTCCCCAGGCTGGTGAAGCCTTGGGGAAACTCTAGACAAAGTGCTTGTATCCAGCCACCACCAACATCATGATTCCCTTAAAACAGAATCCTTCTTTCAAGGGGGCTCTGTCCCATGTCCAGCCACCCCAGGCTCAAATGTTCAGTGCATCTTCAAAACAGTTCACATGTATTGAACATTTATTCTGTGCAGACCCCATGCTAGGTAATTAATGAATTACATTTATTAATCCTCATGGTGACCTTTTAAAGTAGATACAATGAATACCCTTATTTATAGCTGAGGAAACTCAGAAAAGTTATATAATTTGCAGAAGAGCCCCGAGTGAGGGATAGACAGAGCTAGGATTTGAATAGAGGCAGTCTGAACCCAAAGTCCCAGCTCTTCACCATTATCTTACATGGATTAGTGACGGCCAATTCTTCTCTTGCTTCCCCTATATCCTCTTGTTGCTGCTTCTGCTGCTACTGTCATAATTTTAAAACCTATGTGTGCTTCATCTTTTTCCCAAAAGGACATGAGAAGGGTTTACAACAGGAAAACTTAATTCATTCAACAGATTCCTATTGCTCAAGGAAAATACAGCAATCTTAAGGGTTGCCATAGTTGCTGTGATTGATCCTGAAATTTGGCTTGGAGCTTCCTGGCAGCCAGGGGAAAAAATGAAACACTAAATTCCGACACTCTTACTATCAGAAAGGAGGAAGCAGATCATTTCCTCCACAGAGACAAATGTTTCCAGGAACTAATTCTGAAATAGGCTTCTCATATGGGGCCTCATGTCACAGACATGGTGTGACATATTTAAAAAGCAATCTTCTGTATGACTTGACAACAAGAACAGATAAAGGATTTTCAGTATAAACAGAGGGGGCCCTATGCAGTCTTAGACACAACAGTCTCAGGGGCCCCAGCATATAGATTGCCTATAGGTTAGAACTCAGAAAAGCTAGAATTTTCCCCACATATCTCAGCTCTTTCTGGGTTTTGCCTTTTGAGAACAGAAAGCTATGGTTGATTTTCTGACAGGTCCCAAAGTACTGCACAGTCGGGGTAAGGTGGGGCAGAGCCCGTGCTATGGAAACTAGAGATGCCCCAAGAAGGATAGTTCTAGTCTGTGTTGAGGTCATGCGCGCATTCACTTATCAGATATTTATTGTCTTTTTTTTGCCACGTTTTGCACTAGATGGAGTGGAAACCAATGAAATAAATAACACAGTGTTCCTTACCTCAAGAAATTCAATCATTAACAGAAAAATAACTTTTTTTTGAGCACCTACTCTGTGTCAAGCACCGAGCTAGGTGCTTTGCATATAGCATCTCATTTAATATTTCTAATAAACCTTTACAATAAGTATTATTATTGCTATCCACAGCATAGGACTAGACAGAAACTGAACCCACAGTACTGAGCCCCACAATGGTGCACACCTAACAAAAGAGCCAGAAACCCATCAGCCTCTGTGTGTCCAATAGACCTCATCTGGTTGGAGGAGCTTTCTTACCCAGAGACCTGGTGGGAATCCCACATCAACAACCTCCAATGATGTCCTCGTATATAAAAGTGCTCCTAAGCAACAGAAAAGGGAACGCTGGTGCACTGTTGGTGGGAATGCAGATTGGTGCAGCCACTATGGAAAACAGTTTGGAGATATCTCAAAAATCTGAAAATGGAACTACCTTATGATCCAGCAATCCCACTCCTAGGTATCTATCCGGAAAAATCCAAAACTCCAATTCAAAAATCTTTATGCACTCCTATGTTTATTGCAGCACTATATACAATAGCCAAGACCTGGAAACAACCGAAATGCCCATCAGTAGATGACTGGATTAAGAAACTGTGGTACATTTATACAATGGAGTATTACGCAGCCATAAAGAAGAAAGAAATCTTACCATTTGCAACAACATGGATGGACCTAGAGAACATTATGTTAAGTGAAATAAGTCAGAAAGAGAAAGACAAATACCATATGATCTCACTTATATGCGGAATCTAAAGAAAAGAATAAGTGAATGAACTAATCAGAAACAGTTTTGGAAACATGGAGGAAAAACAGAGGGTTGCTAGAGGCGGGGGTGGGGATAAGGGAAGGTGAGAGGTTTTGGGAACGTACAGAGGGATAGTGGATGGGGAAGGGGTTCACACAGTGTGAGGGATATAAATGATAAATGTCTAAGTTTTGCTTTGTCTTGTGCACCTGAAACTAATTAAAAAAAAAAAAAAAAAAAAAAAGTATATATAAAATTTAAAAAAAAAAAAAAAAAAAAAGTGCTCCTAAGCAACAAATAATTTCAGGCAAGAGAAATTTCACGGTGGGGAAAAAGGGCCTCTGTTCAGTTCAACAAATATTTATGGAGCAATTTCTACATGCCAGGACTTGTGCCAGGCAGTGTGGATACCCAAACATCCCTGACCTCAAGATGCACCCTAGTCTAGTGGAAAAGCATAAGTGGTAACTTTCAACATGATTTGATGACTGCTAATTTAAAAATCAAATATACAAGGAGGTGAGACTGAGCAGAAACAACAAATAGTAGATTTAGATGCCTACGGATGTCAGAAATCGTAATTGGTATAGTTATAGTATATGAACTGACTGAAATTTTCAAAGAAAACATGAAATTATAAGAGTGATGAAGCAACAAGAAACCATGAAAGAGAAGATTAGTCAGATCTGGAAAAGGACAAAATAGAACTTTTAGAAATGAAAAACAGTAACTGTTGAACTGAAACGCAACAAATGGGTTAAATAGCGTATTAGACACAATTGAAGAGACAAAGAGTGAGCTAGAAGACAGAGCTGAGGAAATTACACAGATTGCAGCACAGAGAGAAACAAGTGGAAAATCTGAGAAAGAAGTGGACCGCTATGGTGGACAACATGTAAGCCCCCAGAAAGAGAATAGAGAGAGAAAGGGAGAAAGGGCAATATCTGAAGAGATAAATGGCTGAGAATTTTCCAGAACTGATGAAAGGCATGACTGCACAAACACTGAGAGCATAATATATATCTAACGAGATAAATAAAAAGAAATCCACCTCTAGTTATAGTGTGGTGAAACTGCAAAACACCAAAGACAAAGATCTTAAAAGCAGCTGTATAAAAAAGACAAAGAAAGGATAATTAGACGTCAACACACCTATCAAAAGCAACGATGAAAGCCAAAGACATAGAATATCTTCAAAGCACTGACAGAAAAATAACTGTCAACTTAGAATTGTGAACTTAACAAAACTATTTTTCAAAGCTGAGGGTGAAATGGAGATATTTTTCAAAAAAAGAGTTTGCCATTATGAGATAACAGAAGAAAAAATACATATATGTACACACATACATACACACACATATGTCTCTGCTATAAATTCCTAAGTAATAAGAGCACTAGAAGCATCTTTTGTTCTAATTGGGCTTTGATCCTGGTTCCTGACACAGAGCTCCTAAATCCCTTGGAATTTCCTGGGTGATAAGAGTTTCTTTTGTACTAATAGGGCAACACTGGGTGGGCTCCTTGATGGGGTTGATAAACTTGGAATTTTCAGCCCTACCCCCATTGTCCTGAGAAGGGAGAAGGGCTGAAAGTGGAGTTAATGATCAATCATGCCTACATGAGAAAGCCTCCATAAGATCCCAAAAGTGCAGTGTTCAGAGAGCTTCGAGGTCTGTGAACACATCCACGTACCAGGAGGGGACACACCCCAATTCCATGAGGACAGAAGTTCTTGCACTCAGGACCCTCTCAGACCTCTCCTTGTGTATCTCTTCATCTGGCTGTTCATCTGTATCCTTTATAATATCCTTTCATAAATTGGTAAACATAAGTATGTGTTTTCCTGAGTTCTGAGTTCTGTAAGCCACTCTAGCAAATTAATCAAACCTGAAGAGAGAGTCATAGAAACGTCTGATTTGTAGCCAATTCGAACAGAAGTTGTGGGTAACCTGGGGACCTACTACTTGTGATTGGCGTCTGAAGTGGTAGGGGAGAGTCTGTCTTGTGGGACGGAGCCCTTAACCTGTGGGATCTGGCGCTATCTCCAAGTAGATAGTCTCAGAATTGAGTTAAATTGCAGCTGGTGCCATGGAGAATTGCTTGGTGGGGGGAACCTCCATACATTTAGTGACCAGAAATATTAGAAGTGAAGTGTTTTGTGTGAGTAGGAAAGAAAGACACAGGAGGAAGAAAGAACTGGGTTTTTCTCTATAGAGGAGGGAAAACTGAGTGGTTTTTCTTACAGCCATCAACAAGTCTTTCCTAAAGGAACTTCTGAAGGATGTGCTATAATAAAAAGGGAAGTTTCTCCGCAGGAAGGTCTGGTATGGAAGAAAAAATGGTAAGAAAAGAAATTGATGAACATGTAAATAAATCTACGCAAACATTGTATAAAATAATAACAACATGTGGAAACAGAAAGAACTAAACACTGCACAAAAATAGTATGTAAATCTGTAGAAGATCAAAGTTAAAGGGTTCAAAGTCATTGTATTATTTGGGAAGGGGTTTTAACATACCTATAACCTTAGACTTTATTAGGAATGTGGGGTAGAATTTCAAAAGCAACCACTAGAAATACAGAAGTAGAGTATATAAATTCCAAATCAATAAAAAGGATAGGAAAGAATAGAATAAGAAAAGAAACAGACCCCATAAAACCAAGAGTGTGGGTAGAAGTAAAAAAGGAGAGGAAGAAGCCATAGGGGACAAGTAAGATAAGTAAGAAAACAAAAGTCAGTCAAAAAATATCAATAATCACCATAAACTTAAAAGGACTAAATGTGCCATTTAAAAGACATAGTGTTAGATTGTATTTTTTGCTGTTTACAGTGAGTGGCACATCTATATAAAACATAAGGAGATTGGTAGAAAGACGATACGAACACTAATTGAAAAAAGTTGGACAGCTGCACTAAAATCAGAAGAAAAAAACAGACTGTAAGACAAAAAGCATGATTAGGTGTAGGAAAGGTCAATACATGAAGATTAAAAGGTCACTTTTCCTATAAGCCACAACAATCCTAAATCTGCATGTACCCAATAAAATAACCTCAAAAATTAGAAAGTAAAAAATGATAGAACTTCAGGGGAAAATAGGAAAACAACACTCATGGAAGTAGATTTCAATACTCACCTCTTCATTATTGGTAGGACAAGTAAACAGAAAATTAGCCAAAGAGGATTTGAACAATATAACAAGCTAGGTTTAATGGAAGTTTATGAAACTCTGCATCCAACAAGAGACTAAACTTCTCAAGCACACATTCGATTAAATTACTGTAATCGTCGTGTACTAGGTTATAAAGCCAGTCTTAATTCCAAAGAATCATGGTCACACAGATCAAGTTCTCTGACTACAATGGATTTAAATTAGAACTTGGTGAAAAACAGATAAATTTTAAATTCCCATATATTTGGAAATGTTTAACTTTTCTTCTAAGTAATTCATAAGTTAAAAAAGAAATCATAATGGGAATTTTAAAACACTTAGAACAGAATGCTAATGAAAATAGTACTGTGGGATAAAGCCAAAATGGTACTTTTAGTAAAAGGGAGAGCCTTGCAAGTTTCTATTAAAAAAGATGAAAAATCAAAAAATTAATGAACTAAGCACCCAACTTAATAAATTACAAAAAGAACTATAGACTAAACCCAATGAAAACCCAAAAAAAGTAATAAAAAAGCTAAGAAGAGGAAAGTTAATGAGCTAAGCTCCCTACTTAATAAATTACAAAAAGAACTATAGAATAAACCCAATGAAAACCCAAAATAGTAATAATAAGACTAAGAAGAGAAGTTCAAGCCTGGACGGCAGTTCCAATAAACCTAATAATCCGAAGTCCAGTATCATTTTGATTGATACTTTGCTTCATTTACGTTAAATTTTCTCCTGCTTCAGGGGGAAGGTGGACCCGCCATAAACAAAGTTCTGGGGAACATTATCTCATAAGATATCTGATTAGCTGTTCTGTGGAATAGGGTGGGAGCTGAAGAACTCCCTGGGGTTTTTAGCCACCGGATCACAGGGGAGGACAGCATCCCTGGCTGTTCAGATCTCATTAGAGTGAGATTTGTGGTCCTGGACTGTAAGGCTAGGATCCCATTGCTTATGCCCTTGGTCACATGTATGCTAAGGTCCTGCCTGAGTGGTCGTGCCTTTTTTTTTTCACTGAAAGGCAGGAAGATCTGGCTAGACAGTGGGATTCAGATTCTTACCATTGTGTGTTCCCTGGATGTGCTGGGAATGTGGGCCCTAAGGCAGCACACCAGGAGCCAGTCCTAGGGGAAGCGTTGACTCCCTGACAGGGAGGGCTGACTGGTCCGAGGCCCACTCCTAGCCTCTTGAAGTACTGAGCTACTTCGCTGTTGGTGACAGTTATTCCGCTTTCTCAGCCCCATACTCATCTGCCCACTGTGGTAACAGAGCTGAGAAAAATAGAGGGAGAGCACAGAAAAGACACAGTGTTTAAATCTAGGCCTGAGAATGATAGCAGGATAGAATTCCATGTGTGCCTATTCCCTGCCTCCCCTCCCCCTCAGTCCGTACCGTTGGTTGTTTTCTCATTATGCACATGATGTCTTCACAGCCTGTTCTCACCACCCAAAGAAGAGAGAAAACTAGTGCACTGACTGATCTGCTCTAATCCTTTGTTCTGTGATGACCAAATCTTGGTCACAGCAACCCAGGAACTTTCCTGAATAACTGTAAAATAATAAAATTATTTTCAGAATGAAAAAAAAAAAGAAGTTCATTAAATCAAAGAGACAGTAAAAAAAACTCAACAAAGTCAAAAATTTGATTTCTTGAAACGACTAATAAAAAGACAAACCTCTAGCAAGATTGATCAAAAATAAAAGAGAGAAGTCATCAAAATTTTGTATTGAAAAAATTTTAAAAGAACATATTTACAGATCCAGAAGAGATTAGAAAGACAGAAAGTGAACACTATAAACAACTCTATGTCAAGAAACAGATCATTCCAACTTATACAAACTCTTACAGAGAATAGAAAAATATAGTGCGTTCCCTAGCCCATTCCGTGCGGACAGTATAAACTTGATTCCAAAATCTAACAAAGAAAATATAAGAAAGGAAAATCATAGGCCAATTTTACTCAAGAACATAGACACAAAAAAATCCTAAACAACACAATAACAAACTTAATTCAGAAGTGCATAAAAATGACAATATAGTATGACCAAGTTGGGTTTATCCTAGAATTGCAAGGATGTTTTAATATTATAAAATCTATAAATAGTATTAAAATTAATTTAGAAAACCACATTATCTTTTCAGTAGATGCAAAAGAAGCATTTGATATGATTTAACACTTATGCATGAATTTTTTTAACTCTCAGCAAACTAGAAATAAATGGGAAATTTCTTAATTAGTAAAAGGTACCTACCCGAGACCTTTAGAAAACGTTATTCTTCATAGGAAACATTAGCGTTTCCTTTAAAATAATGAACAAGTAAAGAATGCTCACTACCACTGCTTCTTTCCAAAGTCAAGCTGGTAGTCCTAGCCAGTACAATAAGATAAGAAAACGAAATAAAATACGGGAAGATTAGAAAGGAAGAAATGTGTATCATTCACAGATTATATGTTTATTTACATAGAAAACCCCAAAATCTACAAATACAGTGTTAGAATAAAAAATAGAACAAAGTTGTTAGATTTTTTTAAAACAATATGTAAGAGGGAAGGAGAAAGATATCTTTTACTGCAGGGGGAAAACTCAATTGCATTTAGGAGACATAATTTTTTAAATATATATTAATTAAAACTGCAATAAGAACATAAGGTAATCAGCTGTTTACTTGACCTACCAATAATGAAAATGTGAGTATTCAAATCTACTTCCATGAGTGTTGTTTTTCTATTTTCCCCCAAAGTTCTATCAATTTTTGCTTTCTAATTTTTGAGGTTATTTTATTAGGTACATGCAGATTTAGGATACAGTGAAGGTATCCACCTTCATGAATAAGGAAACTCAGTATTTGAAGATGTTAATTCCTTCTATAATTCAATACAACTCCAATTATAATCACAACAGGATTTTTGTGGATCTAGACAAGCTAATTCTAAAATATGTTAGAGGAGCAAAAGCCCAAGAATAGATACTGCTGGCAAACAAATAAAATAAAATAAGGTGAGGGGACTTGCTCTACAAAATATCAAGACTTACAAAGATAAAGTAATTGATACAGTGTGGCATTGACACAGGGGTGGTCAAGTGGACCAATGGAACAAAATGGAGAGCCTCAAAACAAACCACAAATCCATGTAAGTTTTACAAATGACATAGACAGAAGCAGCATTGCAGATCACTGGGGAAAGAAAAAAAAATTCTTCTTTTTTTTTCCTGTGTGGATATAAGTGAGAAATTGCATATCCACATAGAAAAAAAAATAAAATTGGATCCTTTCCCCAAATCATAAATGTTATCAGTGTTAGATGGATTAAAGCCTTAAATATGAAAGGCAAAACTTTTAAACTCATAGAAGAAAATACAAGAGAATATCTTTATGACCTCAGAACAGGAAAGGCTTTCTTCAACAAGATCAAAAGCATCAACCATAAAAGAAAATAGTCATAAATTCAATTACATTAAAGTTAAGAACTTTTCTCCATCAAAACTTCAGAAAGAAAATGAAGACAGACTACCAACTGGGGGAAGTTATTTGCAACATAGACCACTGACAGCCCAGTTGAAAACATGAGCTAATGACATGAACAGGCATTTCTCAGAAGTGAAACATGAAAGACCAATCAACATATGAAAAGATTGACCTCATTAATAATCAGCAAAATGCAAATTAAGACAACATGAGCTACAATTTTACACCATGTTGGCAAAAATGAAGAAGTCTGACACCACTGAGGGTTGGTAAAGATCTAGATCAACAGGAATATTTACACTCAGATAGTGGGAATGTAAATTAGTGCAAGCATTTTGAGAAACAAGATGATGTCATTTGTAAGTTTGAACATTTGCACATCCTACTTGCCCAGCAATTCTTCTAGAGAAATTCATAAACTTATGCATCAAGAAAGATGTACAAGAATGTGCTGCTAATGGCGTCCAGTGGGGTTGGCATAAACACTGGTGTCTCAGCAAATGAAGCTCCCTAAATTCCAGACAACATGGGGAATTGGCTTCTGGGCATCTACTACTCCACCACCAATAGGAATTATTTCCAGAAGAACGTGATCCTCAATTTGGGACTTTTTGTTGCAGGAGTTTGGCTGGCCAAGAATTTGAGTGACATTTACCTAATGGCACCTCAGCCAGGGGTGTAGCCAAATAGACACATGGAACCTGGGCTGTACTTGAACCTTCCAAAAACAGCCTCCAATCTATGACAATCACAAGACTTGCCCTGATGGCAGCTGAAGTTTGATTCAGACGGGCACCTTCCCTTCCCTGCCTGATTTCCCTTACTTCATTGAATCACTCAGAACTCCATTCTCTAGTCAGCAATCAGGTTTCAGTTAAAGTGTTGTCCTATGTTATGTAAAGTTCTGGACATAGTTCCTAAGTTTCTGCAGGGGGTGATCTTTATTCTTGTCTTGAGGAATAACCTAATGGTATTTTAACAATCATTTGAAATAAAGACTATATACAATGACAGCCAGAAGAAGAGAAGGTGAGAGAAAAAGAAGGAGGTACAAGAAAGTCCCTAGTAGAAAAAAAAAGAAAGAAAGAAAGAAAGAAAGAAAGAAAGAAAGAAAGAAAAGAAAAATTATCTCAGCATTCATTAATAAGAAATAGGTAAAACTAATTTGGGGAAGGAGATCCAAGACAGTAGAGTACATAAATGCTGTGCTTGTCTCATCCCATGAACACATCAAAATTACAAGTAAATTTTATTATAGAACAATCAACCTGGAGAATCATCCGAAGTCTAGCTGAACAGAAGTTTTATCACTAAGGATATAAAGAAGCCACGTTGAGACTGGTAGGAGGGGTGGAGATGCGAAACGGGCTGGCCCCAAACTTCCGTGTGGCCTTGTGGCAGATGAAAATTGGGAGGGATATCTCAGCCACAGAGATTTCCCACAAAGAAGCAAGGGACCCCAGTCCCTCACCAGCTTCCCCAGCCCAGAAGAGCCCCCACAATATCTGGCTGTGAAAAACAGTGGGGATTCTGACCACCTGGGTGGGACAGAAGGCTGCGGGAAACCCAGACATCCTTTTAAAGGGCCCACACAGGCACTTACCCTGGGCTCCGGTGGAGGGACGGAGATTCTGGGCGTGTTGGAGACATATGATGTGAGACTGAGTTGTGTAAGTTCAGGGTGAGGACTGGAGGGACAGTGCCCACTTTCCCTGTGTGGGGCCCTCCTCTCATGCAGCCAGCAGGTGGGAGCCATCTTTCCTGTGTGAAACCCGCCCCCACAGGCCAAATCTGAATTTTGATTGGCCTGGTGAGCTCCGTGGCTCCACCCTGCTGACTCACTTGAGACCTTGCCTCATCTAACTTGCATACTGACCGAGGCTTTATCAGCAGCTGACCCTTACGGGAGCCGGCAGAGAGCAGCAGGCCTTGGAGTGTCCTGGCTTTTTTGAAGCTACCCAAGACTCAGTACTGGTGGCAGCCATTTTCGGATCTCAGCGTGGCATCTCCCATGTGCCTCCAGGTCCAGCATAGGCAGCAACCAACCATAGATTGCTTTGTATTCCCAGCCAGTCACAGGCAGTGGCTGACCTGGGCCTGCACTGGAACCCCTCCCAAGAGGCCCCAGAACAAAAAAATAGTTGGAGGTTGCCTTCAGACCACAGCAGAGCACCATTCTATTAGCCCCACAAGAGGCACACAAAAAGGTGGTCTCAATGAGCACCAGAGGCCACTGGGATGAATCCCACTCCAGGGGTAAGCTCCTCGTACAGCAGCCCATAAGTTATGGACATGGCCAAACCCCACAACCAGTCGGCCTGAGGATCAATACTACCCCTTGGCATGCCAACAGCAATCAAGGCTCAACTATAACAGGAGGACACACACAACCCACACAAGGGACAATCCTAGAGCACCAGCTCAGGTGACCAGTGAGACTGTACCACTGGGCCCCACAGGCAAGACTGGGAGACATAGCAGATCTACCTAATACATTGAAACAAACCTAGAGAGGCAACCAAAATGAGAAAACAAAGAAATACGTCCCAAATGAAAGAACAGGAGAAAACTCCAGAAAAATAACTAAACAAAATGGAGGCAAGCAACCTACTAGATACAAAGTTCAAAACAGTGGTTATAAGGATGCTCAAGAAACTTAGTGAAAACTTCAACAAAGAGATAGCAAGCAGAAAAAAGGACATAGAAACCATAAAAAAGAACCAGTCAGAAGTGAAGAATACACTAACTGAAATGAAGAATGCACTAGAAGGAATCACCAGCAGACTAGATGAAGCGGAGGATTGCTCAGCAATTTCGCAGACAAGGTAGCATAAAACACCCAATTGGAACAGCAAAAAGAAAAAAGCATCCAAAAAAATGAAGATGGTTTAAGAGACCTCTGGGACAACATCAAGCCTAACAACATTTGCATCATAGGGGGCAAGAGGAGAAGAGAGAAAGCAAGGGACTGAGAATCTATTTGAAGAAATAATGACTGAAAACTTTTCTAACCTGGCAAAGGAAATAGACACACAAGCCCAAGAAGCACAGAGAGTCCCAGAAAAGATGAACCCAAACAGGCCCACACCAAGACACATTACAATTAAAATGGCAAAGGTTAAAGACAAAGAGAATCCTAAAAGCAACAAGAGAAAGGCAATTAGTAACTTATAAGGGAGCTCCCATAAGATTGTCAGCTGATTTCTCAACAGAAACTTTGCAGGCCAGAGGGATTGGCAGGAAATATTAAAAGTGATGAAAAGCAAGGATCTACAACCAAGACAACGTTAGTCAGTAAGGCTATTATTTAAAATCAAAGGACAGATAAAGAGCTTCCCAGACAGAAAAAGTTAAAGTTCTTCACCATCAAACCAGTATTACAAAGAATGTTAGAGGGACATCAAGATGAAAACAAAATCAAAAATATGAATAATAAACTGGCAATAGCTACATATCTATCAACAATTACCTTCAATGTAAATGGATTAAATGCTTTGATCAAAAACGGGGTGGCTGAATGAATAAGAAAACAGAACCCTTACATATGCTGCCTACAAGAGACACACTTCAGATTGAAAGACACACACAGACTGAAAGTAAAGGGATGGAAAAAGTTATTTCATGAAAATGGAAATGGAAAAAAAAAAGCTGGGGTACCAATACTTATACCAGACAAAATAGACTTTAAAACAAAGGCTATGACAAGAGCTAAAGAAGGACTCAGTAATCCCACTTCTGGGTATTTAACTGAAGAAACCCAAACGGTACTTTGAGGGGACGTGTGCATCCATCTGTTCATTGCAGCATTGTTTACAATGGCCAAGATGTGGAGGCAGCCTGGTGTGGATGGAAGAATGGATAAAGAATAGGTAGTACATATATACAGGGTGTGATCAAAAAATACAGTGAATGTTTAAATTAAAAAATTTATTACAGTAAAAGACACATTGCCATTAATCCCCCTCAAGACACACCCCCTTGCTTCAAACACACTTATCCCATCATTCTTGCCACTTTTTGAAGCAGTTCTGGAATTCTTCTTTTGTGTCTTTACGAGCATTTAAGAAATGATGTGCACAGAAAACGGCCTGAGAAATGGGCAAACGGGTTCATCCTCCATCATGACAACACTCCGTGTCATACACATCGCTTCTGATATATGGCAATTTCTGTCAAATAAAAACATTACGGTGTGTCCTCATCTACCTTATTCACCTGATCTGGCACCATGTGACTTCTGGCTCTTCCCCAAAGTCAAAATGACCATGAAAGGTAAACGTTTTGAATGGATTCAGGACATCAAGGCAGTGCAACTAACGACACTCAGGAAAGAGGACTTCCAGAACTGCTTCAGAAAGTGGCAAGAATGATGGGATAAATGTATTTGAAATGAGGGGGAGTATTTTGAGGGGGATTAACGGCAATGTGTCTTTTACTGTAGTAATTTTTTTTTTAATTTAAACATTCACCATATTTTTTTATCACACTTCATACAATGGAATATTGCTCAGCCATGAAAGGGAATAATAGTTCCTTGCCATCTGTGACGGCATGGATGGACCTGGAGGGTATTGTGCTGAGTGGAGCAAGTCAGACAGCTAAAGACAGATGCAATGTGATTTCACTTATATGTGGAATCTAAAGAACAAAATAAACAAACAAAACAGAAACACACTCATAGATACAAAGAACATTTTGATGGTTGCCAAATGGGAGGGGTGTTGAGGGGGATGGGTGAAAAATGGGAAGGGAATAAGAAGTACAAATTGGTTGTTACACAGTAGTCATGGAGATATAGAGTATAGCATAAGGAATATAGTCAGTAATATTGTAATAACGATGTATGGTGTCAGATGGGTACTAGATTTGTTGGGGTGATAGATGGAAGGGGCAGGGTGAAAAAGGTGGAGGGATTAAGAAGTACAAATGGGTCAAATATATGGTGATGGAAGGAGAACTGACTCTGGGTGGTGAACACACAATGCTATTTATAGATGATGTAATACAGAATTGTACACCTGAAATCTATGTAATTTTACTAACAATTGTCACCCCAATAATTTTTTTTAAAAAATTGAGAAAATATAGGAATTAACTAATAAAACACAATTTAAACATAAAAAAAAAAAAGAAGTACAAATTGGTAGTTACAAAATAGTCATGGGGGTATAAAGTAAAGCATAGGGAATATAGTCAATGATATGGTAATAACTATTTATAATACCAGGTGGGTACTAGACTAGTCAGGGGGATCACTTCTTAAATTATATAAATGTCTAACCATATGCTGTATACTTGAAATTAATATTAAATAATATTGTCAACTGTAACTGAAAAATTAAAGGGAGGGGAGGTGAAGGGCAATAAGAGGTCCAATTTCCAGGTATAAAACAAATAAGTCATGGGGGTGTAATGTACAGGGAATATAATCAATAATATGGTGATAGCATAGTGTGGTGTTAGATAGTTGCTGGACTTATGGTGATCACTTCTTTGGGTATATAAATCTTGAATAACTACTGTGTATGCCTGAAACTAATATAATACTGTATGCTAACTATATTTTTAATAAAAATATTTTTTAAACTAATTTTTGGTATAGCTACCCAATGAATGATACAAAAATAAAAATGAATCAGCTTCAATCATCCATAGCAACATAGTCAAAATATAATGTTGAAAGAAAGAAAATCAAGTTGTAGAAGACTGCATTCAATATGATAGCATTTTATTAAAACCAAAAAAAAAGAAAAAACCGACAAGCATACCGAGCAATATATTGCTTACAGAAACATATTTATGTGATAACTATATTTTCAAATAGAAAGGGAATAATAAATATAAAACTCAAATAGTTGTTACCTCTGAGGACTGAGGAGACAGGGAGGTAGGGTTTACACGTGGATGAAAAGATACAGGTGGTGTTCTAGATCTGTGTGTTCCAATATGGTAACCATTAGCCACGTGTGACTATTTTATTTATGTTTAAATTAATTAAAATCAAATCGGATTTAAAATTCAGTCCCTCAAACACACTAGCCAAATTACAAGTGCTAAATAGCCACATGTGGCCAGTGGCTACTCTATCAGACAGCACAGATTTATAGGCCATTTCCACCATCACAGAAAGTTCTATTGGACAGTTCTGCTCTAGACCACAGCTTCGCAAACTTCCTTATAAACAGCCAAGGGGTAAACTTTTGGTCTTTGCAGAATGCAAGGTCTCTGTCACAACTACTCCACTCTGTTGTTGTACCTCACAAGCAGCCACAGACAATGTGTAAATGAATAGATTCGACTCTGTTCCAATAAATCCTTATTTACCAAACAGGGAGGGGGCTGGATTTGGCCTACAGACCGTGATTTGTTCCAGACCTTGAGTTGGGAGACTGGTTGACAGATGATCATTTTATTATCATGCTTCATCATTTCAAGCATTCTTACCTATCAAATAGTACATCATACATTTTAAATTACATATCTAGGGACAATTGATGAAATCTAAACAAGATCTGTAGATTAGATATTATTTTAACAATGTTAACTTCCTGATTTTTATCATTGTACTATGGTCATGCAAGCAAAGGGCCTTGTTTTTAGACAATGCACAATGGAACTACTTAGAGATAATGGAGACTCATCTGTGCAACTTACTCTCGGATGGTTCAGAAAAAAATTTTATATAATGCATGTATCTGTACATACATGAGGGCATGTGTTAGTTTGCTAGGGCTGTCATAACAAATTACCACAGATTGGGTGACTTAAACAACAGAAATTTATTTTCTCACAGTTCTGGAGGCTCAAAGTCTAAGATCAAGGTGTTGGCAGGGTTTTTTCCTGAGGCCTCTCTCCTTGGCTTGCAGATGACCACCTTCTCCCTGTGTCCTCATATGGTCTTTTCACGGTATGTGTGCATCCATTTTTCATAAGGACACCAGTCATATTGGATTAGGGCCCTAGATTAATGGCTACTTATTAACTTAATCACCTCTTTAAAGACCTTATCTCTAAATACAATCACATTCTGCTGGGAGTTGTGATATGAATTTGTGGGGGACACAATTCAGTCCACAATCGATGATAGATAGATAGATAGATGGATGGATGGATGGATGGATGGATGGATGGATGGATGGATGGATGGATAGATAGATAGATAGATAGATAGATAGATAGATAGATAGATAGATAGATAGGATACATACATACATACATACATATATACATACACAACGATCGATAGAAAACAAATTCGGTAAAATGTTAAGGATTTGGGTGCAGGGTAGACAGAAGTTTTCTGAACTATTCTTCCAACTTTTCTACAAACCAGAAATGATCTCAAAATTAAGACCTTAAAAACACATACATATACAGTTACGTATACTTACAATAAGGTTAAGAATTACAATATCACAATGACATATATGTTATTCTTCAATAAAAGTTTGCTTCTTAAAATCCATTAAGTCAAAAGGAATAGGAGGTTGATGTTGGCAAATCCAGCACGCCGCTGAGTAAGGAGACGATTAAGAAGAATCTGGCCAGAGGCTTGTGGGTAATCTGGAAAGAGATGTTCGTATGGAGTGACGGGGTGGAAGCCATATTAAATCAGGCAGTGGAAATAGTAAATGCTGACAACTCTTTATAGTAATTTGGCTGTAAGTGGCAGGGAAAAGATAGGATAGTACCAAAAAGGAAATTATGTGGAAGGAATGGAAGAACTGGATCGTGGTGAAATGTGCTTACAGAGGCATGAAGCAGGAAAAGCCGAGACACCACATGGTACGGACGTACCAAGCGGTTATGCATTCAGAATCTGGAGTCAAGCTGCCGGGGTTCAGAACGTGATCCTGGCTCTGCCACTTGCCAGCTCTCTCGGTTTTCCCACCTTCGATATAGGGTGATGGTTCTAACAGATCCTACCCCATACAGCACCCATAAAGATGAAATAAATTAATGAATACAAAGTGCTTAAAGCTGTGCATAGCACCCAGAAAGCACTCGGTAGAGGAAGTTATGATAGTTGCCATTACTACAAAAGTGGGGGGGAGATGATGGTGAAGATTGCTCAGGAAATGGGAGGGGATGGCGAGGTCCACTCGTATGTTGTGACGATGGTATTGGTGGCTGAAGTGGAGAAGCCCCTGGAGATAACTGGTCAAGGAACTGGACAACCAGGAAGTGGGTGACTTATCCATGGAGCTGATGAGTCCTTCTGGATGGTAGCAGGGTGGTAGTGGGGAGGAAGTCCATGAGACAGGCACCCAAGTCAAGAGAAGGAGGCCAAGGGATTGGACGCCAGTTGAAGAAAGTGACAGGGAAATAGAGGGTGACAGCTTCACTGGCAATTCAAATGAGGATCCAGGAGCCATGTCTGGATACACCTCTGGCATCAAAAGGAACTTGGGAGGAGCTGCCTCCAATCATAAGGGCTGCGGGAAGGTGGTTGGTTTCCTTAGGGATGGGAGGCAATCAGGTGCTGTGAAGAGCTTGAGGGTATGAAGTTTGCTTGTCAAAGACCGTGACAACCTGGCTTTCTATTCACACACTATCCTCAGACCCAAGCGCAGGGCCTGGTGGGTAGAAGGTGCTCAGAAATACCGGCTGATTGATGCGTGGGTGGGTGGATGGGTGAGTGTGTGGGTGGCAGATGGATGAATGAATGAGTGGGTGTGATGGATAGATAGATGGGTAGATGGAGAGATGAGTGAGTGGACAGATGGATGGGTGGATGGAGGGTGGAGTGAGACGAGGAATGGAAAGAAGAGTGAGAAAGTAGGCGATGGGGTGGGTGAATACATAAACGATTTTAATAAACTGGACATTCCACAAAACATAGGACAGCCTGGGAGGTCAGAGAGGTGACAGCGATAATATATCAGGCCTTGTCCCAGAAGTCTAGACCACTCATGAAAACAGCTATAAACACAAGGAGGGTGCAAAAGCCACTATCCCTCTGTTTCCTGGAGCCCCTCACCTGAAGGCTTATCTGTGTGCGGAAGTCCCCTGGCTCTAGACTGGAGGGGCAGAGGACATGGGACCAAGGGAGCACCAGCTACCTCTGGGGCCCCCTTTTCCCTCTCAGGATCCAAGCCGGGCACCCCAGGAAGCAGGGAAGAATGCAGGCCCCAGTCAGCACCGACGTTATGGACCTGCCTTCACCTCTCTCTTGCCTTAAACAGGTCATCTGACTTCTCTTGGCCACTCTTGCTGGCAAGATTTTTAAGAAAACTGCCCTGTCTTCTCCCTTCCACCTGCCATCCCAGTGCTGCGGGGACATGAACCAGCTGACTGGATCTAGCTCCCTCACTGAAGGAAGACCATGATCAAGGCAGAAGCTGGCCTGGCCTGGGGACCTGTTTTATCAGCTGCCCCCACCCCATCTGCCAGCCACAGGGTTACAGGGGGAGAGGCTTCCTCCAAGCCAAGATAAGCATCTGAGCTTTATCTCACCTCAGACTCTGATCCCACCACCACCACCACCACTGCCAGGACCATTCCCCCACCCCAACCACACCATGGAGGTCAGGCCCGGAGAGCAGAGATAAGTCCTCCTGGCTAGCCAACCACAAGCGGGGGGGTAGGGAGAGGTCTTCCCTTTTGCCCACCCAAAGCTAGAACTCTGCTTCCTTCCTTAGAGGTAGGCCCCAAGAGAGCATCTGGGCAGCCATCCCAGCCTCTTGGCCGCTTGGGGCGTGCTTTTCCCCCCTCAAGCATTCAGCATCGATTACATCCTAATTGATTCCTCTCTCATTTGGGGGCACCAATCAAAGGCAGAAAATCCTGCCAGTCTGAGCACTAGGGAAGGAGGAGAACGCAGTGCTGACTGCCAATGGTTGGCAGACACTCCTCCAGCCCTCTTGGCTGGTAACCTGATAGCCACTAGAGACCCCTCAGGCCTGAAGACCCAAATCCAACATTCAAATTGTTCAGGACCCATTCATAGATACCTCCTCCATGCCAGGCCCCATGCTGGGGACTGGGAGCACAGATCCAGTCTCTGCCCTCACAGAGAACCTGGGGGCCCAGACAGGCGGCACCTGACCCACCCTAGGAAATCCAAGGAGGCTTCACAGAGGAGGTGACATTCAGCTGGGTTTTAAAGGATGAAAGAGATTTCTTCAGACACAGAAATAAGGAGAAGGGCATTCCAAGCAGAGAGAACAGTGTGGGAAGGGCTGGGGCCATGGAAAAAGAGCACATGATCAGATAGTAATAGTAAATGGAATGGCTGGGCTGTCAGGCCTGTGCAGGGGAAAAGAAGGTTGGGAAAGGAGTAGGAAGAGGTCAGGCTCCAGCATCAAGGAGGATTAGGAGCCGGTTTTGAAGGGCCTTCCAGGCATGAGAAAGACTTAGAACTTTATCCAATGGGTAGAGAGGAGCCAGTGGAGGGTTTTCAGTTGGACAGTGACGTGGTAGGACTTTTCTTTTGGAAGAAGCCCTCCAGCTGAGGACAGCAAAACCGGTATCCAAGGAACAAAGTCAGGGAGACCAGGAGGAGAATGCTGTCGTTGTCCTAAAGAGCACGGATGGGGGTCTGACTCCTGCAGTGGCAGTGCGGTGGGAGAGGAAAGGCAGAACCCACAGGGAGGGGTGAGAGGTGGATGCGGGACAGAGAGGGCAGCGAGGGGTCTGGGCCAAGTCCAGGTTTCTGGATGCCGTTCACCAGGACAGAAAAGCAGGTTTTCGGGACAAAACATGGAAGAGCTCAGTTGAGAACGTGTTTGCATTGGGGTATCTGTGGAATATCAATGGAGAGATGAGGATCCGAGAAGTAGGGCTGTAAGATGCTGCCCAAGGTCGGGCAGCGCCAATGTCATCTCTGAGTGTAGAACACAGGCCAGACCCTACCCCACCCCACCATCCCCAGGCCTGTGCATCCTCCTCCTACCTTTTTTACAGCCTCCATTCACACGCTTCCCATCCCAGCCTCCATGCCTTTGCTCTTGCTGTTCCCTGCCCAGAACACCCGTCCCTCCTCTGTACAAATCCCACCCATCCCTCAAGTTCCAGCTGGAGTCCCACCTCAACTCAGGGGCTGGAGTAAAGATCCAGGGCCAGAGGTGAGTAAGGTACGAAAGAGAGCTGGTGAATGTGGCAGCCAGCGCAGAGATCTGAGTGCTGCTGCGAGCTGGCTGTGCGACATGGGATGGGTCACTTTCTCTCTCTGAGCCTCAGTTTCCTATCCTTTCAGAGGAGACCAAGGAAAGGCCCTTGTCCCCAGGGAGCTCAGTCTAAACAGGGCCCTCAGGTAAAACATGACCAGTGACTTTAGAGGTGTATCAAATGCCTTGAATATGCACATGAGGGAAAAGTTTATGGAGAAAGATTTAGTGGTGCTTTCTCTGAGCCTTGAAGAATGGATGAAATTTCAATGAGTTGAGATGGGGGCAGAGGAGGGCACTCCAAGCAGAAAGAACAACCTGAGCAAAGGCCGGGAGGTAGAAAGTTCAGGGTGTGTTCAAGGAAGAATGAGTGTCCAGATTCTGGTTTCTAAGTCAACAGCTCAGGCGCTTTTTGTAAGCAGTGAGCCCAAGCCCAGCAGCCTCCAGTAAACACCTGTTTGCACAATCGAGGTCACACACAGGGACATGTTTGCACAATGACCTGTTTGCACAATCTCAGCCGACTGCTGTATTCCAGCCAAACCAGCCCCTGGTGGACGAGCACAGCCTCCACTTCCGGACACTCACCCTGGCTGGCCTACCCGGCCCAGCCCTACCAGGGCCCTTCTGGAACTGGCAACCCCTAGACTCATCCAGCAGGCCCACACGTCATAGGCAATAATAGAAACAGAAACAATCCGACCCTCAGCAGGGCTGCCGAGAATGGGGTTCCCTCCCCAGGGCTCCCTGATTGGGGTTTCCAGCCCACAGAGGATACTGTCCAATAGAGGAAGGGGTGGGGGCAGGAGAGCTGGAGGAGGAAGTATCCACAAAGCAGACACTGAGTATGCGTGGAGGGGATGACTCCACATCTCTCATGCTTTTCACCTCACCAAAGTAAACATTTATTGAGCATTTACTATGTGCCTGGCTCTGTTCCACAAGGCTCACATGCATTATTTCCCCGATTTCTCTAAAGAACCTCATGAGGCAGATACTATTACCCTCATCTGGAAAATGATGAAACTGAGGCTCAGAGAGGTTAAACAACTTGCCCAACGTCACACAGCTAGTAAGAGGCAAACCCAAGCAGTGTGACTCCTCACTGCTGCTCTGAACCTCTCTACACTCTAATGCCTCACCTCGATGGAAAGTTCTTCCTTAAATCTAACTTTCATTTCAGCTGCTGCAGCTCCATTCCTGGTGCAGGTCCTCAGTGGAGAATAGCACACAGATGAGATTAGTAAAATCTTGTTCTGACATATTCAACTATGCAGGGGAGAAAAAAAAAAAAGAAAGGAATTTTGTTGACAATTACTGCCTGCTGGTTAACGTGCGAGGCTGCATACCTCCCGTAGCTCATTTAATCCTCACAGAACTCCTGGAAGGAGTTATTATCTGTATGGCAGATAAGAGAATGGAGGCTTGGAGAGGGTAAACAACCTCTCCAAGTTTCTGCAGCCCAGTAGATGTGCACCTGAGAATCCTCTGTGGGGCCTGCACTGTGCTGAGGCTGGAGGCAGAGATGAAATCGTGGTTCTGCCCTCAAGGAGTTCACAGTCTAATGGAGGAGGCAGACAGCCAACAGCCCACTGCACTATTACGGGATTACGGAGGAGGAAGGGCACCTGACGGCTGGGAGAGATGCTCAGGCAGGATTCAGCCAGAAGGAGGTGACAGGATCAGCGAGAGCAAACAGAGGTGTTCCAGAGCCTGAGGCAGGCAGGGAAACACAAACAAATTCTGCTGGATTAGAGCAGGAAGTGGTGCGTCTGGGCAAGTGGAAGCAAATAAGGCAGGAGAAGGAGGTGGGCCAGATGGTGGGGTATCTTGATTGTCCAGTTAAGGGGTTAGGAGGGGACAAAGGAACTCTGAAGAAGGAGGACCAGCATGGTCAGACGTGGGGAGGCAGGGAAGCTGACAGAGTAGAGGGAGACAGCCCAGAGCAGGAGCCCAGCAGGCAGGCACATCCAGGTGAGGGATGGGGAAACCTGACAAAGGCAGGGAAAGGACATGGATTTCAGCATTGTAGACAAGACAGAGCTCCATAAAGGCAGACACTAAAGCTGCGTTTGCACACCATTGCACACCTGCACCTGCTCTGGGGCCATGTTTTCTGAATGATGAACAGAAGGCCTATTCTCCTTCATGCTGAGCTTACTGGATGTGCGAGTGCGGAGAAGAGGGTGTGAGGAAGGACTCCTGGGTCCTTGGTTGGGTGACTTGGGGGAGCGGGGATGGTGCTGTAATTTACCAAGATGAGGCATGTGGGGTTTGCGGACAGGTTTGGTGAAGTGGAGGAAGATCCATTCGGTCAGTCAGTCATTCAACAATTATGTATTGGATGCTCACTATGTAACAGGCAGTGTTGTAGACACTGCAGAGAACATGTTAAACAAAACAGACTAAAACCCCTGCCCTTATGGAGCTTCCATTCTATTAGGAATTGAGGTGGGGGCAGCCAATGTCAGAAGATGAAAAGAGATGTGGGGGAAAAGAAAGCTAAGGAGTGGGAGTGTTGAAATTATTTTAAAGGGTGGTCAGAGAAGGCCTTGATAAGAAGGTGACACTTGAGCAAAGGCCTGAAGAAGGTGAGGGAGTGATCTATGACATTATTAGGCTGGGGGGGAGGGAGGGAGAATTCAGGCGGAAGAAACAGTAAGTGTAAAGGCCCTGAGGCAGGAGAAAGCCTAACAAGTTCAAGAAGCAACAAGGAAAACAGAATAGCTGGAGCAGAACAGCAAGAGGGAGAATAATAGGAGAGGAAGGAGGGAGGGAATGAGGGGCCCCAGGTTGAATAGGAACTTGTAGATCATTGAAAGGGCTTTGACTTTTACTCTGAGTGAGACAGGAGCCCTTGGGGTTCGGGCAGAGGATGACAGGAACCCGACCTTTGTTTGATCAGTCTCACACTGGCTGCTGAAGGAACAATAGACAGGTGGGGGGGGGGGCAAGGATGAATGGAAGTAGGAGACCAGGGAGGGGGCCATTGTAATGACCCAGGTTTAAGGGATACTTATATTTTCCAACTTTGTATCCTGAAAATAACCAGACAGAGCCAACTTGAACTTTACAATGAATATCTGTCTAGCCAGGATGCTGATTATATTTTGAAAGACGAGTCCATGGGATTTGCTGAGCCTGGGGGGCCTATGGAACATCACGGGAAAGTTGCCGCAGACAAGTGGGTATTTTGATCCAGAACCAGAACTGCAGCCCAGTTCTGCCCCATCACACCAGACTCAGAAGCCCGTTTTTTCTAAAAGGATCATATATTATGGACATTTGGCTAGTCAGTTGGTACCTAACATTTATTGAGTCATAAATCCAATAAACTATGAGCAGTCTGAAACTTCTTCAGAAAAATGCACAGAAAAGTATAAACGATTGCAGGAGAATCATGGATATAGACAATGAAAGACATAAAATGTAATCTATGTCACTCAATCAAAAAACTGTTCAGTTTAGCAGCATCCTTGTGAGTAAATGTTGCTGTTTTCTTGTGAGAACGTTGAATACCCTCAGCCTCACAGGTCATCCCCCTGTGGTCCCAGAGTCCCCATTTCTCCATCTGCCTGGCCTACGTGCAATGGTGGAGAAGACCACCGTTGTAAAGACAGGTGCAGAGAGGAAGGTACCGTGTTACCAATATCCTGTAGCCTGGAGGCTGCCCCTTGAATATTGTGAGGATCAGGCCCCCAGGAAAGAGTCTTAGAGCTGAGGGAATCTTCGAGCCAGGGTCTGTCTCTGAGCAATGCACCCCCACGGTGAGGGGCATGGGAATGGCATCCAGGGGTTGGAGCCTGGGCCCAACCGGGCCTCAAAGCTTTGAGCTCAGGAAATCCGGAGTCAGAGGAAGGGGACATCGTTGCCACATCCCCCAACCCCTTTAAGACCCCCAAGGCAGGAAGGCAGCCTTGGCCTCCCCAGCTTCCCTCCCAGGCTCCTTCCTGGGAGGAAGGGGCTGCCTGTGCTGCAGACAGGGCAAGGGAGGGAAGGAGGCTGGGCAAGTGTTGCAATCCACAGCCCCTGGGCCTGTCAGAGGCCAAGCCATTAACGACAGGGCAGGGGAGAGAAGTGGGACAGCGGCTGTTTTCAGGAACTTGCCTGAAGAAGAGAGCAGAGACCAGGCTGCCGGTCTGCGGGCTTCAGCGTGAGTAGGGGAGCCCCAAGGAGAGCTGAGCCTTGGCCTTGATGGGGGCCTGCACCCCAGAGCCACTCCCCACCCCCAGCTCGGCCAACTGCTTATATTCAGGGGGCCTAGGCTTGGGACCAGGGTTCCTGCCTTTAGGGTCTGTCCCTTGGAAACATGAGCCCTGGACAGAGTCTTTTCCCAGGGATGCCCCCACTTTTTCTGGGGGTTACATCCGGGAAGTCACAAACAGCTGAATATTTCTTTGGGGACACCGAGCTCAGGGAAGGGCATAGTTGTTATCCCTCTCCGTGTTTCCATCTCCGTCTATTTTACTCTCCATTTCTCTTTCCTCCTCAGCCCCTCTCTGGCTTGCCTGGGCTGAGTTACTGTCTCAAAGTCTTACTGCGTCTGTCTCTCACATTTCCCTCTGTCTCTTGAATCTTAAACCCTCTTGGGTTCCTCTTGCTTCTCAGCCTCCGAGTGCCTTGGTCTCTGTGTCCACGTCCTTGTCTCCTGGGCTCTTTTCTCTCCCTGTCTGTCTGTCTGTCAGCATCTCTCCTACCTCAGTCTTCATCTCCATGGGTCTCTGCCCCTCATTTCAGGCTGTGTGTGTACTTCACTTTCTTACTCTTTCTGCCTTCCGATTCGCTCTTTCTCTAGGCCACCCGGGAAAGTCCTCTCCCTCTGTTCATTTCCAGCTCCCTCCTCCCTCAGACCCTCCTCCCATGGAAAGAATCTACAGTAGAAAGAAGAGAGAGGTGTGTGAACTGGAGAAGGGAGAGCAAGGGGAGACGGTTGAGTGGAGGGAAAGGCGAGGGAAAGAAGCAAAAAGGGGGTGTGATACAGTGACTGGGGGGGGGGAGCGGTGTGGTGTGCTAGGACTCAGAAAGTCAGGAGAGCCCAGCAGAGATGGCTGGACCAAAGGGGAGACTGAGGGGCCAAGGAGCTAGAAGTAGGGGACCCAGAAATGGGGCCTTAAAACCGTGCGGCACGACATAGACAAAAGCCAGGTGGCAGCCCGAGGAGGCTGTGACCACACAGCCTGTAGGTGGAGGTGGGGTCACTAAGCCATGCTGGGTTCCTTGAGGTGCTGCCCTGATTCGTGGCCTGTGAAAATAACATGGCTGTGGACTGCCTCCTCCATGCAAAGCGCTTTTATCACAGATCATCCCGTTTCATCCTCATCACAACCCTAAGAAGTGGGTGCTGTTGTTATCCCTCTTTCACAGATGGGGACACTGAAGCTCAGAAAGACGAAGTAACTTACCCAAGGTCACAAAGCTGGTAAGTGGTGGAAATGGGGGTCAGACCAGGTGGTCTGACTCACAGCTGGGCTCCCAACCTCTCTGCTTACTGGCCCCCCAAGAGGAGGCCATGCTCCAACAGGCCTTACATCCCACTCAACTGGGCTGGGGGCACCCAGGGCTGCCGTGGGGGACCAGGTCTTGATGCCAAACATGCCAACACCCAATACCCAGCCTAGCTTCTCGAGGTCTGGGGTTTGGTTGCCCATTCTGGACAGGAGCCAGTGGTGAAGTGGTCCATCGTTGGGCATAGGCCGAGCCTGAAGCTGACCCATGCTAGGGCAGCGGGGCTGGGTATGATTAAAAGATATGGAGATGGAAACCATATCCCAAAATCTGGGCCAAAGAGGCTAAATCTTCCCCAACAAATGTGGGGAGGTGTGCAGATAATCAAACTGGTATGCTACAGTAAGAAGGTTGCCAACCACTGACTGGTAGACTGGCGTGCTCTGAACCAGTATGCAAGTTGCTCACTGCACAAAGCTACACGGCTGAGGGGGCAAGTGGAGGCTGAAATCCAGCCTGTTCCCCAGTTCTCAGGTCCTAGTATGGGGTTGCATCTGTCCAGAGGAAGGGGTGCTTTTTTCTGATTTACAAAAAAGTTACCTATAGGCTAGCAGTCACTGGTATCCTGATACCGCATGGGGCTAGACCAGGGATTTGGGTAAGGACCCTGCAAGCGGGAACAGCTTTGGGCACCTGGGCAGTTCTTGTTCACATCTGTCTGGGAGGGAGAGAAGGTGTCTCCCTCCGGAGCGCAGGGGAGCTGCTGGGACACCACCTACCTGTATGTGTTCATGAATGTACATGCAGGTGGGTCAGCGATTCCCACTGGCCTGCCACCAAGAGTGTCAATTAGTGCTGGAGGATCAGGGGTCTGGCCCAAGACCCCAACATGAGCAGATTGAAGGGTTAGGTTGGAAGCCTACCCCAGCAGTAGAAATATTTGCATACTTCCTGAGGTTGGAACTAATGCTCCCTCCATCCAGGCACTGTTGCCATGACTATAAGATGCCTGGCCCCAGAAGGCCTCCAGAGGTCTGTGCCCACAATTGGGGTGTATTAGGCCCTTTGTATACCCTACCTGATATTCTTTCAGCCCACCTTTCCCTGCAGCCATCACTGTGGCAGCCTGCTTCCCACAGGTATAAGCTGACAGTTCTTTGCCTCAGCTGCTCCACGGAGTTGCCTCTTTCTGCCAGGGTGCATCCCTGGCACTTTTGGCTTGGCTCACCCAGGAGAGCCTGCCTCGTACTCGTGCATGTGCAATCTGGATGTGCCAGGGGGTTAAAACCCCAAGGAACATCCCTTCACCAATGGGTACCAAATGCTCTCATCCTCCCTCCCGCCCATTCAAGGGATGAATTGTCCCTCGGGTAGACAGTTCTGAGGTATGTTCTACCCGGCTCCTTAAAATTCTAGCAGGATTGAGTCACAGTTGTCCATAAGCGACCAGCTCGAAGACATGCGTTTGTGTTGGTTTTCCTGTTTTGTTCTTCCTACCCCCTCACTCTGTCCCTGGGACCTTCCTAAAGTAAACTAGCTGCATGCAAGCCCTCTTTGTGGAGGGAACCCAGCTAAGACAGAGGGAAGGGGGAAGCATGCTATTCCTTGCTGTTCCTTTCCCGGCTCTCTCCTGGAAGGTAGGTATGATAAGAACAGTGGCCGTGAATTATACTCATTTCCTATGTGCCAGGCTCTGTGCAAAGCCCTTGACTTGCCTCATTTCATGTCTTCTTCCCAAACGCCTGTGCAATATACGCTGTTATCTCCATTTTGCAGAAAAAGAAACTGAGGCTCACAGAGGTCAAGTGCGTAACCCAGCCAAAGCCACGCTGAGGCAGAGCAAGGATTAAGCTCAGCTCTGACTCCAAAGCCCATGACTGTACCCATCCCCTTTTGTCTCCAGGTGAACACCAAGTTGGCCCCATGGCGGGGCCGGGAACCTGGAGCCTGGCCAGAGCTGCCCTGATCATCCTGCTGCTCCCCAGAAGTGAGTGTTGTCAGGGGTGGGAGTGCTGTGGGGGGAGGGGAGTTACAGGGAGAGATACTGGGGGTGGGAGAGAGAATCATTTCCCCACACTGCCACACTGCTCCTGCAGTTCCTAAAGAATCCCAAGAGAATCAAGACTGGGCCACGGATGTGGGGTAGCCAGGCTCCCACCCACAGACCTCTGCAGGCAAACCATGAGGAGGGTGAGAGGACCTGGGCTGGCCAGCCTGGAAAAGCCTGGGCAGGCCCAGGCCTTGTCTGCAAATCTCTGCCAGAGGATCAGATGGAACCTCTGAGTCCTGGGCAGCCTTCATGGACAGCAGAGGGATCAGGTTGGAAGCCACAAGGAGGCAGCTTTCATCTGAAATAAGGAAGCCCAGGCAGAGATCTCTGCCTACAGAAACTCTATCTTGAGAGGTGGAGAGCCTCCCATCGCTGGGGGTATGCAAGTTGAGGCCAGGATTGACAGCAGGGGTCATGCCAGCAGGGTTCGGCAAACTTTGATAGTAACATTCAGGTTTTCGGGCCACAAAGTCTCTGTTGCGTGGTCTTATTTGGTTTTTGTTTGGTTTGTTTTTAACCCTTTAAAAAATGTTAAAAAATAAAACAAAACAAAAAGCCTTTTTAGCTGGCATGCCATACAAAAACATATCATCCTAGCTCTACTGTAGAGGACACAGCATCAGGTGGAGTTTTGAAGTAAACAGTTTTGCAAGGTTCCTTCCAGTCTGAAAGTCTGAGTCTGTGAAGTGGTAGCAGCCCCATGAACTTGCTCAACTGTGACCCTGGGCAAATTGCTCCTCCTCCTAGGGCCTCAGCGTCCCCATCAGCAAAATCAGCCGAAGAACAGGAGAGGGGAGAAGGCTTGGTGGGCAAAGTGCAATGCCTACTCCTTTATGCAGTGCAAATTCACCATGGGCTACGCTGTGCCAGGCAATGGGGACACAGTAGTGCGTAAAACAGCCAAGGCCTCTGGCCTCATGGAACCTATGGTCCAGCCGGGGAGACAAACAAGGAAATAATCACATGACTGCAGAATTAGGAAGGATAACAAGGGCTTTGGGAACGTTCAGGGAGCTTGGCCTGGTCTCGATGGTCAGGATCTGGTGTGGTTCCCCACGAGATGCCTGCCAGGTAAATGATAACCAGGTAAGAGGGGTGCGAGAGAGGAAAAGAGCACCTCAAAAAGCAGTCGCAGGTACAAAGAGCTGGAGATTGGAGAGAGCATGGCATTTTCAAGGAATAACAAGAAGCCAGAGTGAATGGGGCTGAGTGAGATGGTCTGAGCTAGAACTGGGAGGGTTAGGCAGGGGCCAGGCCACAAGGGCTGTGAGAAGGGTCTGGGTCTTTATCCTAATCATGGCAGCACAGACTCACCTGTCAGGCACTGTTCTAAGTGCATTACACATGGTATCATCTCTAATGCTTCCAGCAACACTAACATAGGGACTATTATTATCCCCTTTTTACAGATGAGAAATCTGAGGCACAGAAAGTCTCAGTAACATGTGACAGGGTCACATAATTAATAAGCCACAGGACCAGGCTCTAAACCTAGGCAGTCTAGTTCCAACGCCCATGCTCTTATCCATCACACCCTACTGCCTTTCGGAGTAAGAACATGCCATTGAAGGGCTGTGATCGAGATGGGAAAACACCATCAGATTTGAATTCTGAAAAGATTGCTGTGGCTGCAGGTTTCTTATCATTCTAATCGCTGCTTTCGACAGCCTTGGGGAGGGAAGCGGTAGGGGACCAGTCTCGATCTGGTGCTGTGCTGGAGCTGGCTTGCAAGCGCTGACTATGCACTTCTCTTCCCAAGTTCATATTCACACTGGTAGATTGAGATGGGCCATGGTGTGAACACTTCACCAGGGAAAGCAGCGCATACTACAAATCAGGATTTTTTTTTTTTCTGTAAAGCCAGTTGATAAACTTTTACCCACACATCACTATCTCTATCTCCTCCTCAAGAACCTCTAGCAGACCCCCACACACACATCCCCATTCTAGCCCCCATGTCTTGGGGCGGGGGGTTATAAAGCAAGAAGGTGAGGGCCCTGAGTCTAGGAGTGCAAAGGCCTACCTGATAGCCCAGCTCTGCCACACAGAGGAGTCACTCATGGCCTATTCTCTTCCATCTCAGGCCTGGAGGAGTGCGGACGCATCAGCAGCTCAGCTTCCATCGTCCGCCTAGGGGATGCCATCACCGCCTCCTGCATCATCAACCAGAACTGCAGCCACCTGGGCCCGGAGTCACAGATTCTGTGGAAATTGGGAGCAGAGCTTCAACCCGGGGGGCGGCAGCAGCGCCTGCTGGATGGGACCCAGACATCCACCATCACCTTGCCCCACATCAATAGCCCGTGGACCCTTCTCTCCTGCTGTCTGCTCTGGGGCGACAGTCTGCAGATCCTGGACCAGGTTGAGCTGCAGGCAGGCTGTAAGTCCCTAGGCAGGCTGTAAGTCCCTGCAGCCATCCACCCGCTCTGCCTCCCAGCACTGACAAGAGCTATTCTTCCTTGAGCCCTGGCGCAATAAGCACTCTATGGGCATGGTATCAGGTCATCTTCCCTACCAGTAGGTGGTACTATTTAGCCCCACATTGCAGATGAGAAAACTGAGGCTGAGAGAGGGTGAGTGATGTGCTGATGGTCACAAATTAATAAGAATGGAGCCAAGATTTATATCAGGCAGTGTGGCTCAAAAGCCAGTGTAGTGACTGCTACTCTATGTGGCTGTCGAGTAAGCCCAACTCCCCAGCCACAGGAGGATGTGTCCAGGGAAGGCATTCTCTACCAGCTGGGCTTGCCCCCAGCTTCTCGCCCACCCCAGTCTCAGCCTTCTGCGCAAACTGCTAGGATAGAGTTTGTGCCAAGTCAATGCATAAGAAAAAACAAAGAAAGACCAAGGTTCTTTGGTAAGAATCAATAATAATAGAGCTAATGCTTACATAGCACTTACTATGAGCCAGGCACTGCTCTGAGCGCTTTACATATAGTAAGTCCTACAGCACTCACAGTAACCCTAAGGGGTAGGTATACTACTACCATTATCCCCATTTTACAGATGAGGAAACAGAGCAGTTAAGTGACTTCAAGCTCACACAGCTAATGAATGGCAGAACCAAAACGAAAACCCAGACACTACACTGTCACTGTCAACAGGAGTGGAGTTCAGGGTGTTGGAGCTCTGTGACATTTGTCCTTGTACATGCCTGTACCTCAGTTTCCCCAAGGGCTGCAGAGAGACAGGAGAATAAACAAAGTGACCCCAGAGGGAATGACCCAGAGCAGGGAAACAAGAGTAGTTGGTCCCAGTGGGAGCTTTCTGAGTGGTCCTACCCAAAGCCCTCACTCTCCCCACCCTATGCACAGACCCTCCCTCCACACCCCACAACCTGTCCTGCCTCATGAACCTCACAACCAACAGCCTCACCTGCCAGTGGGAGCCAGGACCCGACACCCACCTGTCCACCAACTTCACCCTAAAGAGCTTCAAGTGAGTACGGGTCTCCCCATAGCCCCTTTCCTTTGGGTTCTGAGGTGGGGATGAAGGAGCCAGAGGCAAAGATGGGAGGGAGAAGGGAACCTTGCTTTCTTCCTCTGCTTGACACGCAAGCCTGGCCTATTGGCAGGAGCCGAGGCAAATGCCAGACCCACGAGGAAGCCATCCCTGACTGCATACCTAAAGACGGGCAGAGCCGCTGCTCCATCCCACGCAAACACCTGCAGCTGTACCAGACCATGGGCATCTGGGTACAGGCAGAGAATGCACTAGGGACCAGTGTGTCCCCACAGCTGTGCCTGGATCCCATGGACGTCGGTGGGTGTCGCTGGGTGTGGGGGAGGGAAGAGGCCCCCACAATGGGCAGACCTGGAGAGGCAGAGAGAGGGAAACACAGACCTAGCAACAGACAAAAAGACACTGGAAGACCTAGAGATAGCGGAAAAGAAGAGAGACAGAGACAAACTGGGATGCAGTTGGAGACAGAACTATGGAGACACAGACACAGAGACATGGAAGAAACACAGAGACAAGGAAACACATTCATTAATCTTTCAGCAAATTTCTTAAAGTACCTACTATGTGCTAGGCACTGTTCTAGGTGCTAGGGATATAGCAGTGAACAAAAGAGTAAAAAGCCTGCCCTTGGAACGTTACATTCTAGTGGGCAAAATAAATAAAATAGAAAGAATGTCAGCTGATGATAAGTATGATGGGGGAATTAAATCAGGGAAGGGAGGAGGAGAGCTCGGGGTGAGGGGTACTTGCTATTTCAGTAAGGTGGTCAGGGAAGGCCTCACTGAGAAGGTGACATTGGAGAAGATCCTTGAAGGAAATGAGGGAGCAAACCACTGGATGTGTGAAGGAAAAGTGTTCCAGGGAACAACCAGTGCCAAGGCCCTGGGGCAAGAATATGAAACAGACCTAGACAGATACATATACAGAGGCAGACCTGCGGAAACATGATGACGTGGAGATGAAGAGAGAGAGAGAGAGAGAGAGACCCCATGGATGGAGACTCGGGAAAAAAATGGAACCACAGACAGGGAGACCAGCGGGAGCTAAGGCAGGGCCCTATAGGATCAGGTAGAGAAAGGATATGACAACCCCTATCCTTTCAGTGAAACTGGAGCCCCCCACACTGTGGGGCCTGGACCCCATCCCTGAGGTAGCCCCACCGCAACAAGGTTGTCTACTCTTGCGCTGGGAGTCATGGAAGCTAAGTGCGTACATAGAACAGAAGTGTGAGCTGCGCTACCAGCCACAGCTTGGAGAAGACAGCTGGGCCCTGGTGAGATGGAAGGCGACCTCAAGAGCCTGGGGTGGGGATGGCTGAGGGGAGGATAAGTTCCTATGCCCTGGATTCCTGAAGGGCATGGGAATCCAGGCCCAGAGCCACACACCTCCCCCCCACCAGGTGGGGCCCCTGCCATCCAGGACCCTCCAGTATGAGCTCTGCGGGCTCCTGCCATACACAGCCTACACCCTGCAGATGCGTTGTGTCCGCTGGCCCCTGCCTGGCCACTGGAGCGACTGGAGCCCCAGCCTGGAGCTGAGTACCCCACAACAGGGTAAGTGGGTGGTGGGGAGCTGGGAGCAGCCAGCAGGACCCAGTCCCATCTCCAGAGCCCTCCCTGACCGGCACCCTTTCCTCTCACTTCATCAATAGCCCCCATCGTCAAACTGGACACGTGGTGGCGGCAGAGGCAGCTGGACCCCAATACAGTGGATGTGCAGCTGTTCTGGAAGGTGACCCCCTCTGAAGGCCATCCCACTACCCCTGAGACTTCCTCCAACCCTCCCAGACCCCTGAGAGCTGGGGCTCAGGACTCCACCAGGTCTAGCAGGCTTGGATGCATTTGTATGTGATTGCATGTACTTGGCATGTGCCTGGGAAGCTGGGTAGTGCCCTTCTGGACAGACTACAATGCAGGACTCAAAGGGTCGGTTCAGTGAATAGTTAAGTGCCTGCTGTACACACCAACTTTCTTCTTCCTTCCCTCCCTCCTAGGAACAGAGAGAAGAATGGGGGAGATAGGAAGGCTGGCTCACAGCCTGGGGGCTCAGTTCCTAGTATGAGCCATCCACCCCATCTAGAAGCTCTCCCCAACTCAAGATGAGCTGTGCATCCCCTTTATCTTTTTTCTCCTCTTCCCACCATAGCCAATGCCCCTGGAGGAAGAGAGGGAGCAGATCCAAGGGTACCTGGTCTCCTGGAGACCCTCAGGCCAGGCTGGGGCAGTCCTACCCCTCTGCAACACCACGGAGCTAAACTGCACCTTCCACTTGCCTTCAGTAGCCCGGGAGGTGGTCCTTGTGGCCTATAACACGGCCGGGACCTCTCATCCCACCCCCGTGGTCTTCCTGGAGAGCAGAGGTAAAGGGGGCTGGCAGCTCGTAGAATGTGGTGGTTAAGCATGTACATTTGAATGTTAGACTGCCTGGGTTCAAATCTAGTCCTGACACTTGCTAACAGCATGTGACCTGGGCAAGTTACTTAACCTTCCTGGCCTCTGGTTACTCATCTAGCAAATGGGGATGATACAGTGCCTCCCTCAAAGGGTTGTTGTGAAGATTACATGAGTTATGACATGTCCCTGGCACAAGGTAACTGCTCAGTATATGTTAGCTATTATTCGTATCATGAGCCAGAACCAGGTTAATACACGCATGCATGCGCGTGCACGCACACACTCCATTCTGCCAAGACAGGAGACAAAGCCCTCCGTTTTTCCAGCTGGAACACAGTGCCTGAGTTAACTGCTCATTCTCAGGGGAATCAGCCACTACCGTGTTTCCCCGAAAATAAGACCTAACCGGAAAATAAGCCCTAGCATGATTTTTCAGGATGACATCCCCTGAACATAAACCCTAATACGTCTTTTGGAGCAAAAATTAATATAAGACCCAGTCTTATTTTTGGGGAAACAGGGTATCACCCCCACGTTGCCCTAAACATGGGTCTTCACAGGGTGAGACTAACAGTAACAATAGCTAATATTCCCATTGATTAGCTGTGTGACCTGAAACAAATTACTTAACCTCTCTGTGTCTGTGTTTTCTCACTGATAAAATGGGGACAGTAATAGTGCCCCTGTCATGGGACTGTTAGCAGCCTCAGTGAATTAACATACACCGAGGACTATACCTGGCACATACCAAGAACTAATAGTGTTAGCTTTTATCATTGCCAAGCACTACTCTACACTAGTCACTACGCTAGGCTTGTTCAATGCATCGCCTCATTTAATCTGCACCAAGACCCTATGAGATAGGAACTTTTATCATTTCCACTTCCCAGATGAGGAAACTGAGTCTCAGATGTTAACTTGCCCAAGGTCACCTAGCGTTTAAGCAGCAAAGTCAGGATTTGAAGCCAGGCTTCTGGCTCCAGGGCCTGCATTCTTTTCACCTTCATTCCATCTGGTCTTACTCTGTCTCCAGGCCCACCCCTAGGCAGACTCCATACCATTGCCCTAGACCCTCACAGCCTCTGGGTGGGCTGGGAGCCCCCCAGACCTCAGCCTCGGGGCTATGTGATTGAGTGGAGCCCGGGTACCACCAGCCCCAGCAGCAGCCATAAGACCTGGAAGATGGAGCATAACGGAAGCATTGCAGGGACCCTGCTGCAGGGTAAGGCAGGCTGGGGAGGGCGGGGGGAAGGGCCAAGAGAGGGGAAGGCAGTGCTTCTCTGACAGTGGGCCAGGGGCAACCTGAACCACCCTAGACAAGCAGATTCCCAAGTCTTTCTTGATCCTTCACTGTTCTCACCTAAAATATTCAGGAAGTTCTTCCTAGAGTCTAACTGGATCCTCTTGCTACAGCCCTGACCCTGCACCTTTCTAGCTTTCTTCCACTTTTTTCCCCTTACCCCCACGAAATGTTCCAAAGAAGAGATTGCAGAGGCTAGCCCCACAGTGGGTTATCCCTGACTAAAGGTCTGAGGTTAGCCCCTAACCAGCGGGCCTACCCCATTTTCTCTCTACAGAGAACATCAGGCCCTTTCAGCTCTACGAGATCACGGTGACCCCCTTGTACCAGGACACCATGGGACCCTCCCAGCTCATCTATGCCTACTCCCAAGAGATGGGTTCGTCAGCCCCCACACCCCTTCTCAGAATCCTCTCTTCTACCTCAAGGCCTGCCTAAGTCCTCACAATCAGGACTATGACGGAACATTTCTGGCCCTACCTCTGGCCCAAAAAGGGTCCCTTGCAATCCTAAGATACCCTGGGCTTACACTAGACCCCCGCGGCTAGAAAGAAGTCAGGTGTTGGGGTGATAGAAATTAGGCAGGGAGTTTGGCAGAATTCAGGGAACAAATCTGGCAAAAATCAATCAATTGTTCTGAGAGAAATCAGGTGTCATGTATGATAGAAATTAGACAGAGGGCCTGGCATAAATTCAGAGAGTGAGCTGCAGAAATCAAATAATGAGTCAGACACAATCAGGCCTGGTAGAAATCAGGCCAGGTGGCGAGGCTTTGGAGTCAAAGACCAGGTTCAAATCCTGGCTCAGCCACTTATTAGAAGCAGATGGGATTCCATGTTCCTGAGAAAGTGAGGCTTGGACTTTCTTATATCACCCACCCTGCGATATGTCCCAGTTCTTGGGTCTGGGGAGCCACAAGAAGTCCAACAGGGCTCTCCACCCTGCCCCCTGTCAGCCCTGTACCTCTGTCTTCCGGCAGCCCCCTCCCACGCCCCAGAGCTGCATCTAAAGCACATTGGCAAGACCTGGGCCCAGCTGGAGTGGGTGCCCCAGGCCCCCGAGCTGGGGAAGAGCCCTCTAACCCACTACACCGTCTTCTGGACCAACGCTCAAGGCCAGTCCTTCTGTGAGTCTATCCTCAGCACCCCACAGCCCCAGAAGGCCCAGGAGGGGGTGCTCAGCAGCCTGGAAGGGAGCCTCAGCATCTGGGCCCAGGCTGACCATTTTCCTCTACCCCCAGCCACCGTCCTGAATGCTTCCTCCCGTGGCTTTGTCCTCCATGGCCTGGAGCCCGCCAGCTTGTACCACGTCCACCTCATGGCAGCCAACCAGGCAGGGGCCACCAACAGTACAAGCCTCACCCTGATGACCTTAGCCCTAGGTAAGGGGAGGGAGGGGCTGGCCAGACAAGGCTGTTGGGAGGGTGCATCACCCAAAGGATCTGCATTTTTAGAGTGGACAGGCCTTCCTGGATCCCCTGGTCTGAGGAAGGAGACCCAGCCTTGCCCTTGGATCCTCGTCTGAAGGAGGAGGCCCAGCCTTACTCACATGTACTCTAACCTCTTCTGGCTTTCTCCTCCCACCAGAGGTGTCTGAGCTGCAAATCATCCTGGGGCTGTTTGGCCTCCTGATCTTGTTTACCTGCCTCTGTGGGGCTGCCCGGTTCTGCTGCAGACCCAGGTGAGCCCTTTTGAGAGACCTGACACCCAGCGACCCCTGCCCGCAGGGAACTGCAGGCCCAAGTGAGCCAATCTAAGTCCCTCCCAGTCTTCTCAGGCCTCAGGTCCCATGTCTGGGAGTCAGGCCTCCCACCTTCTCCTCTCTGCACTAAGGGACCATGCCTTCAGCTATTAGGGTTGGATGGGGAAAAGGATAGAAAGATGGGAGGGCATGCCTAACCGGCCCTTACCTGCCCCTTTCTCCAGCAGGAAGAATCCCCTCTGGCCTAGTGTCCCAGACCCCGCCCACAGCAGCCTGGGATCCTGGGTGCCTACCATCATGGCAGAGGTGAGAACCCTGGAGGGAGAGGGAAATGGGGCTGGGGGTGTCGGCCCAGGCTCAAAGTGAAGGGATGCCTCTCTGAGGATGACTACTCAGGCCTTCTCATCATTTCCTAGTGAAATCCCCTCCCTTTGGAGTAAAGTAGACCTGAGTTTTAATCCCAGCTCTACCCACTTCAAAGCTTCAGTCATCCCACTGTGAAATGGGACTAAGCCCACACAGAATCATTGGGGAGATTCACCAGGCAAAGTCTGAATAGCACATAACACGTATGTGAATGTATGAGAGGCTTTGCAGGTATAACCCTTCAGTTCCAGCAGAAAGCAGCAGCAATGTCCCCATACTGTCACAACTCAGGAAGGGACAGTGCCTGGGACAGACATCTGAAATGAATCATGCCCTTACCCCATGTCCTTGTGTCCAGGAGGTCTTCCAGCTGCCCAGCCTTTGGGACCCCAGCATGCCACCCATTACCAAGATCACAGTGCTGGAGGAGGAAGAGAAGAAACCAGGGCCCTGGGAGTCCAGTGACAGCTCAGGGACCCGTGGCCTTCCCACCCTGGTCCAGGCCTATGTGCTCCAAGGGGACCCAAGAGCACCTTCTATCCAGCCCCAGTCCCAGTCTGGCACCAGTGACCAAGTCCTTTATGGGCGGGTGCTGGGCAGCCCCACCCAGCCAGGTCCGGGGCACTACGTCCGCTGCGACTCTACTCAGCCCCTCTTGGGGAACCTCACTCCCAGCCCCAAGTCTTATGAGAACCTCTGGTTCCAGACCAGCCCAGTGAGGACCCCAGAGCCTCTAGTCCCAAACCAGGAGGATGAGTGTGTCTTTGGGCCACTTCTTGACTTCCCCCTCCTGCAGGGGCTCCAGGTCCATGGGATGGAAGGGCTGGGGGGCTTCTAGGGCTTCCTGGGCTTTCCTCTTGAAAGTCCTGGGCCATCTGGAGAAGAGGAGAAGGTCAGTATGTCCATCACTAAAAAACCACTCTGCCCCAGGAGAGGCAGAAAGCTCCCAGTCTCCCCCATCCCTGGCCCCTAGCATCCCCCCCAATCCCCCCAGTCCCCATGGGTTGGCCGTCCCACTTTAAAGGTCACAGAATGCTTCCTTTAGCGATGCCCATTAGCCTTTTGTACTTAGTTCCTATAATTTCAGTCTCTTAAACTGATTTATGGTTTGGTTTGGTTTTATTTTGGGAAACCCTTGTGTGTGCCTGAGTCTCTGTTCTTTTTCTTTTCAGGGCCCTGGGGTGGGGGAACCTCTCAGAAATGTTCATTTATTTTTCCTTCATTCATTCATTCGACCAGCCCTCAATTACTGTGTTTCCCCGAAAATAAGACCTAGCCGGACAATCAGCTCTAACGTGTCTTTTGGAGCAAAAATTAATATGAGACCCAGTCTTATATTATATTATATATTATATCTATTAATATAGATATATTATATCCTATATTATAGTAAAATAAGACCGGGTCTTACATTAATTTTTACTCCAAAAGATGCATTAGAGCTGATGGTCCGGCTAGGTCTTATTTTCGGGGAAACATGGTAGCATCTAGGCCCTATGCTGGCAACAGGGACTGAAAAATGACTTGGCTCATTCCATCCTCAAAGAGCTACCATTCTAGTGGTGGAGACTTGAAAACTGACCACTCAGACACAGTGCCAGGGTTACCTGGAGGGAGTCACTGAGTACTGTGGGACACAGGGACAAGACCTCGGAAAAGAGTAACCTGTTAGGGAAATACAATTAAAAACAAAATCTCCCACTAACCTAGAAAACCTCTCTACAAGGAAGGAATAGAAAGAAAACAGTTTTATTATTGAATGAGCATTAAACCAGAACGCGATGTGCATCGCAGGCAGTCAGCTAAAGTGCTTGCAACGGCAGAAAGAAATCTTACCCTTTCACGTAGTCAAGGGGATACAACTTATTGCATACATTTTCTCAAGATAAACAATAACCAATTCTTAAGCAAGAGGACTTGACAGCACCATTTGTCACACGGGGTCATCCTAAATTCATCTGGTAAATGGGGTAGTCACCTGTGCTTACTAACTGCAATTATCCAAAGGAAAAATAAATTTCTCCTATCTGTATGGGAGGAAGACGGTTTGCAACTTGGAGCTAGGCCCAGCTTAAGTTAAGCACCTACCTTCCAGCAGAAACTGGGCGGTAGGGCAACTATCTTCCTAAATGACTGCATTTCAAAGAGATGGTTCCCAGGTCCTTGAGAAAGATATTCCTGGGTTGTACAACTGGAAAGAGGCTTACTTAGCTTTTAAAAAGGTTTACATACATTTCAAAAGGGCAAAAAGAATTCACAATTACAACTACTCTTTTCCCTTTTTTGCACCAGGGAAAATTAAAGTTCGTTTTTCCTACTTTTAATTTGTATTTGTCCTTACACCCCTCATTCACAAATATTATCACAGCTAATATTTATTGAATGCTCATTACATACCAGGTGCTTGGCACGCAACTGCCTCAGTTAATTCACTAACAATCTAAAGGCAGATACTGTTATTATCATCCTCATTTGATGGATTAGTACACTGTCTCCCAGAAAGACTGAATGACTTGCCCACAAAATCACAGTGAATAAATAAATGGCTGAGCTAGGATTCCAGCTGGCTCATTCCAAAGGTTTGGCGACCTTAACAACAAGGACTGAAGTCTGTCAGAGAGGAAGCTGAAACCCAGTTCTTATGGTGTGGAAATACTAGGTTCGGGGGAGGTTACGACAGGCCGCTGGAAAGCCCCCCAAAATAACCCGGGTCGGAGACAGGAACACAGAGTGGGATTAAGGGCGGGATGCATGCCCGAGAAAAAGTGGCATCTTAGAATGTATACAGCACCGCGCACCAATAACGCGGCCAAGCAACCACCAAATCCACATCTCGCCCAACTGCTAACCAGACTTCTCCGCTTGATCCCCGAAGTCCCGCCTTTCCACCCTCTCGGTCCTCCTCTGCTCGGGTCTCGCAGTTGCACTCGATTGGTCGAGCCTGAGCCAACATGGCGGCCCCCGTGTAACCAAGTCCGTACCGCGAAGGCGACGGTGGCGTCGCCCGCAGGGGTCAGAAGTCACCATGCTGAGGGCGGCTTGGAGAGCGCTGAATTCCATTCGGACCCAGTCGGTGACCCAGGCCCTTGGGCTGCCAAGTGGAGGCTGTGCCCGGCTACCCTCCGACCACTGGGGCCTTCCCTCACCTCGCGGTGAGGAGCTGAGAAACGGGACAGCAGGAGTAGGGAAAGGGTTCGGCGGAGATGGAGGATCCAGAAGGACGAGGATAGGGGAGAAGTGCTGCGGCAGGATAAAGGAGAATGTGTGGTGGGTGGGGAAGAAGTGAGACCAGGTGGGAGAGATGGGGCAGAGGGGTGCGTTAGACATGGGGCGGCGGTTAGGCGCAGAGGTGCAAAGACCAAAGAGGAAGCACCATAGAAAGGAATCGAGGCTGGATTATTTAAGGAGATGTCCTTAGCCCTCTGTCTTCTGCGTAGGTCTCATCCTCCGGGCCGCCCGTGGATATGCCATCCAGAAACCAGGTAGGAGCTCTTGGGTGGGATTTGGGACGGAAGAGAGACCACCTCAAAGGCTTGGGGTAGCCAAGGGCACGGAGGCGGCTAGTTGGAGCCACTAGATGAGGAGAGCCAAAGGTCCCGAACAGAAGAGCCCACGTCCACCTTGTCACAGAGCTGTAGCCTGAAGCCTGAAGTCGGGCGAGGAGAGGTCGAGTCGGGGAGCCGGAACCTTTGGACTGGGTATGAGTGAGATTAGCTAGCCAGAGGGAGCCTCCCCAGGCCCACCGAGTATATGGCTAACACTTCGTGTCTGCCCTTTTGGGGAGGAGCGTGGTTTCCCCTTCCAAGGCAGTTTACATAGTGGTAAAGATCTCTCTTACTAGGCAAATGATGTTGGGCAAGTTACGACCTTCCTCTGAGTCTCATTCTGAAATAAGAGTATCTATTTGAGAGGATTGTTAGGATTCCATGATAACACATGAAAAGCATCCTTAGCACTGTGCCCAATAAGCTGTAGTATATATTAGCATTTATTGCTATTAATATTACTTGCACAGCGACAGAGTAGGATCTCACTGGAGAGGACAAATTGATCTCTCCTCAGACCTCTCCCTCACCTCCCAGGGAAGACAGAGATGCACATACCAAGGCTGAGAGTTTCCTGTGCTCTGTATTTGGGTCTTACATTTCAAGTGTCCTGAAACTAGGGGTTCCTCCTCAACCCCCTTATGTCATTCATGCAGTTAGCCGGCAAGTGTTTGTAGAGTGCCTCTTCTATGCTGGGCTATGGACCAGGCTGTGGGAGATTCGAAAGGAGTCCAATTCAGTCTGCCCACAGGAGGCCCCTTTTATTGGGGATCTGATGACTGTAGAGCCAGACAGATGGGTGAGAGGTAAAGGCACAGTACAGGGTCTTGAGAAAAGCCATCTACTCCCAGCATGAAATATCAGGGCAGGTGCTCAGGGAGTTTACAGGGAGAAACTGAGCCCAGGGATATCCAGTGCCTTGCTTGAGACCCTGGATGTCTGACAGAGTTGGTGAGAAGAGCTAAGTCTGGGAAGATGGGCAGTGAGAGTTGACTCTGAGTGTTTTCCATCCCTCCTCTTGACAGTTCGACCCAGCCAAGATGACCCACCCCCTTCCACGCTGCTCAAAGATTACCAGAACATCCCTGGAATTGAGAAGTAAGCAGGAAGAAATCTCTTTGATGAAGCAGGGGACCCTGGGAGGATTGACAAGGACGGGGGAGACAGTGGCTTCGAGGCTTGGCCTGCTACATCTGAAACTTGAATATTGAATGGGGCAAAGAACTGTAGAAGCTCAGGCAGGGTGAGGGTGAGTGGACAGCAGGGACAGATGGCGCTTACAGGGTTCAACTGCATGCTTTTGTGGTGTTCTGGGTAAAGACCCCATACCCTTAGATACCAAGGAGGCAACATGCTTCAATAGTGTCCCCATTTTATAGATTCTCAAGCTGCCCAATGTCATCCTAAGGGGCAGAGCTAGGGTTTGAATACCAGGCTGAACAATACGAAAGCCAGGATCCTTCTGCTCAGCCCGTCCTACGCGGTGGTTGCTGGGCAGTCCCTCTAGTTCCTCCCACTGTGCAGTGTGACTTGAGAAAGAAATAATGATTACAGAATTGAAGTAAGTGTCTTAAGACTGATTGAGCCATATTCTAGCTAAAATGCAAATCCTCCCTTTGCCCCCGCCCCCCAACCCTGTGACAAGCCGGAACACTCGAGCTGACAGCCTCAATTTTCTGTAGTTATCACATCATTCCATGTTCTCAGCCCAGCAAATCAGATCCATGCTGACTTTTTTTTTAAAGATTTTATTGGGGAAGGGAAACAGGACTTTATTGGGGAACAGTGTGTACGTCCAGGACTTTTTTACAAGTCAAGTTGTTGTCCTTTCAATCTTAGTTGTGGAGGGTGCTGTTCAGTTTCAAGTTGTCCTTTCAGTCTTAGTTGTGGAGGGCGCAGCTCAGCTCCGGGTCCAGTTGCCGTTGCTAGTTGCAAGGGGCACAGCCCACCATCCCTTGCGGGAGTCAAACCGGCAACCTTGTGGTTGAGAGGATGCGCTCCAACCAACTGAGCCATCCGGGAGCTCAGCTGCAGCTTAGCTCAAGGTGCCGTGTTCAATTTTAGTTGCAGGGGGCGCAGCCCACCATCCCTTGCAGGACTGGAGGAATTGAACTGGCAACCTTGTGGTTGAGAGCCCACTGGCCCATGTGGGAATCGAACCGGCAGCCTTCGGAGTTAGGAGCATGGAGCTCTAACCGCCTGAGCCACCGGGCCGGCCTCCATGCTGACTTTTAATCTCTGGGAGATGGCTCCCAACCTCCAGAGACTCATTTGTTAAAGAAATTTTCAATCATCCTTGCTTTTCAAACTAAAATGAAAACAGCATTGCTTCCCTTTCCCCCTCTACTCCCACATCAGTCTCTCATTGCTATGGTTTTTCCACAGGACTGATGATGTTGTGAAAAGGCTCTTGTCTTTGGAAATGGCCAACCAGGTGAGTGGCCTGTACCAAATCTTGGCCTCCCTCAGACCTCTCCTCTGGGACTCCCTCCTGCCCTGGTTACACCTCCCATCCCATGCCATGTTGCAGCATTTATACCAATGTCATTCTGTGTCCACTTGTCAACGCCCCCAGACTGAACATCTCAAGGGCAGGGACAGTCTTGTTTCCCCATTGTACCACTAGCACCTGAAGAACAGTAGGTGCTCAGTAAAGATCTAATGCCTAAATGAGCGAGCAAGCTTTGGGGACATTCACCCCACAGGCCAGTAGCATTGGCCTTGGGCTCACCTAGACGTGAAGAGCCATGTGATTAGCCAGAGGCCATGCCCTGGTAGCAGAGTGAAGTCAGGCCCTGAGCCTTATGGTCTAGTTGCTATGACTGCAGCCATGGCCTTGGAGGTCTGAGGGCTAGTACTTAGAGGTATGAGGGGTGCCAGACTTCACAGATTCTGTCTCTATCTTCAACAGAAAGAGAAGCTCAAAATCAAGCAAGAGCAGTTGATGAAGAAGGTCGTGGCAAACCCTGAGGACACCAGCTCCCTGGAGGCTCGAAGTTCGTCAGGGGGCCCTTGGGGAGGGGGAGAGCAGGGAAGTCTGCTAGCTGGTACTTCATCCAGGGCCATCATCTGCAAGCACACTAGAGAGTACATGTGGCTTGTTAAAGGGAGAGACAGGAAGAACCAAGGGCTATGAACACTGGACTTGGTGTCCTGAGCTGTGTGATGCTGGAGTTGGTGCCTAGGTCCTGCCTGCGACCTCTGTGAGCTCAGGCAAGGTTCCTCTGGAACCAAAGCTTGGCTCTATGTCTCTCTCCACTCTGCAGCTAAGGTGGTGTGAAGGGATCATGTGGTCAGAGCCAGAGTTCCCACTGCACTGTCTGCAGTGCTCCCAGACCCCAGTGCGTGTACAGGAAGGGCCTGCCATAGTTACAGCCTCTCCTTGGGGCCACCTTCTGCTTTTGCCTTTGCCGCTGTGTTTGCAGTATAGGCAGGAATCAAACAAGAGGATACCTGAAGGAAGGTTATTCTGGAGCTTTAGGAGTTGAGTGGGAGTTGATAATTCTGAAAACTCATTAGTGAAAACTAATGAGAGTGGCAGCTGGAAGGGGAGAGGCAAGGAGCAGACCCTTGACAATGTGGGAATCGTATTACATTGGCTAGGACCTCCATGCCGATGGACCTTACATTGGCTAGGAACTCAACCATGATAGTCTGCATCCTAGACTAATTCCTGAATTTAATAGGAATGCTCTGAAATTTTACCATTAAGGATGCTATTTGCTATGATTTGGGAATAATACCTTTATAAGATTAAGGAGCTTCCCTTTCCTTAGGCATTGCTTTCCAAAGGAAAGATAATCCAGTCTTTTCAGATCTTGAAATTCAGAGTGCTTCAGGAATTATAGAGAGCTATACAAGAGCCTTGGTGATTGTTATTCCTTGAGATCTTAATATGCAACCCCGGCCTGGGCCCTTCCTTCCTCTGTGCCTGGCTCTCATCCTCTGTGGTTTGTGGTTTCAGTTGTTGCCTTGACTGTCAAGATCCGCAATTATGAAGAACACATGCAGAAACATCGAAAGGTAAGCCTTGAGCATTGCTCACAGTAAACACCAGCAGCCAGGGCAGAGGAGTGTGAGGCGTGAGAGACTCTGGGTCCAGACAGGCAGCTTGAGAAGGCAGGTGCCCACCCTTCAGCTGCAGTGGGAGACACATTTCCCTCTGACCTCCAACAGAGAAATGGGAGCCTTCCAGGGCTGTGCTGAGTATCACCAGTGGGCAAGAACACAAACTTTAGAGCATGGTCACAAGTGTCTCTGGCGCATAGTGGATGCTCAGTAAATATTTGTTGAATGCATGGATGGGGTCAGATTGCCCTGGGTTCAAATCCCAGCTCTGCCACTTCCACTTAACCAGCTGTGTGACTCCAGGGAAGTTACATGTCTGAGCCTCAGTTCTCCTGTCTGTGAAATGAGGATCATAATAGTACCTGTTGAGAGGACTGCAGGGACTGTATAATAATAGTAGCATATAATATTGAATGTCAAGTATAAATGAAAAATCAAGTAACAGCCAACATGATGCATATAAAGTATTTAGGCCTCTTCCTAAATATTTTACATGTATTAGCTCATTTAACCCTTATATCCATCTTTCTATCCCATTTTACCAAAGAATAATCTAGGCATGGAGTGGTTGCGTTATTCCTCAAGGCACAGCACTAGGAAATGATGTGCTAGGACTTCAAACTAGGCGGTTTCCCTCCAGGGCCCATATTCTTAACCATTATGTCGTATCTCAGCACAGTGTTGGCCACAGAGCTGCTATAATTGCTGGTATTTTTAATAAACACAATTGTGCATACAGACTGGTCCAGCTCCAGCCTGGCACCTCAGTGGTCTCCTGAGCTGGTTGAGCCGATTCCTTGGAGGTCAGTTTTGTTCATTTGGAGTATGGAACACCAGCCCCATGGCAGAGGTCCCTCACAGAGCAGCACCTGGCTGCAGGTAGGGGTCTCCAGGAAGAGCAGAAGGCCTTCCATCCCATCCACCCCAGCTGACAGTCAGAGGCTGAATGGGTGGTGTAGGGGAAAGTGCATGAGATTTGGAGTGAGAACAGATCTATATTTGAGACTTGATAACATTGTTGAGCCTTTAGTGTTCCATCTATAAAATGGGAATAACAATGACAATACCTACATCAGTTGCAGTAATATTCGCATAAGATTGTTGGGAGGTTTCAATGAGATGATAAAATGACCATCCTTTGTTACTGTGAAGTGGTACACCACTTATTTATATAATACTAAAAAGAATACCAACTATCTTACAGGACAAAGCCCACAAGCGCTATCTGCTGATGAGCATTGACCAGAGGAAGAAGATGCTCAAAAACCTCCGTAAGACCAACTATAATGTCTTTGAGAAGACATGCAAGGAGCTGGGAATTGAGTACACCTTTCCCCCTCTATACTATCGAAAAGCCCACCGCCGCTGGGTGACCAAGAAGGCTCTGTGCGTTCGGGTGAGTCCAAATTGCTGCTTTGGTCGGCCCCTGCTCTGGGACTGTGGTGGAGACGCAGAAGGGAGGGGTCATCTGTTTCTGATGGAGGCATAGAACTGGCCCTAAGGCCTTGCAGTAACTCACAGACCACCAACCCCATGGAGAAATGCTGGGGTGAGCAGATGGGCAAGTCGGTTACCACCCCATCTGCTCCCAGTCGGAGGTTTTGCCTACAATTACAAAGTTTTTTCCTGCTCCTTCCCATCCCCAGGTTTTCCAGGAGGCTCAAAAGCTGAAGAAGCAGAAAAGGGCCTTAAAAGCTGCTGCAGCAGCAGCCCGGAAACAAGGCCAGACGAACCCAGAGAGCCCTTCCAGCGTCAGGCCAGAGGCAATCAAGGAAAACCAATAAATTTTGTTAAAGTTACATCTTTCTGCCTTGAAGAGTACTAGGAGAGAAGGCAAGGCTCTTTGTGGCCTGAGGAAAAGGAGGGATTCATTCTTTCATTCAGCTCTGGGCTTCCCAGGGGTGTCTGAGGCAGAGTCCCTGCCCTCACATATCAGAGGATGCACTCTCATAACACACTTCACACACATTCACACAGACAACTGCCTGTCGTCCAGGTGGTGTTTCAGTGGAGGCGAGACTGAGCACAGAAGCAGAGAGGAAGCATGGCTGGCTGGCTGCTGGGTGAGAAAGCCAAGGGAGTGTAGGAGATGTCTCTAGAAAGGTAGCTGGAAACAGTAGAGTGTCCTGAATGCCATACCAGAGTGATCTGTCACCCAGTAGGAAGCCACTGAAGGGATGTGGCATACTGCAAGTGGTGTCTTCTGAAATTTAGCCTAGCAGCCAGGGCATGTGGAGGAGAGAAAAGAGCAGTAATACAGAGGAACATAGTGATAAGACAGAGAAAGAAATGAAGAGATAAACATGAGAAAGATTTTGGAGGAAAAAGCAGAATTTGGTGACTGATAATAGGACCTAGAGAGAGAGAGGTGGAAGCCATAGCTCAGGTTTCAAGTGTGAGATGCTGGAGAGAAAGATGATTAGTAGGTTTTAGAAATATTGAAATTTACAGAAATGGTTGCTCATCAACATAAAAATGTACTGCAAATGGCCAACCGGTGATCCTGGAGCTCAAGATGGGGGTCAAGCATGCGGTCACTAACCTCAAAGTAGAGAAATTGCCAGAAGGAGGGCGCTTTGAAGAGTCCCCAGCACGATTCTCCAGGAAGGGGACAGACATAAATGCGCCTGGCTTGCTTCAGGGATTTTGAAACCACGTGGGGCTTCACTCCGAATACCTTTTAGGTAGGAAATGCAAATAATTCAAAGATTTATGGTCCTCCCCCATCTAAAAAAAACGTCAGTTACCATTTTATTAGTGCTTTCGTGGCACTTTGCATATTCTCATTAATTCCTCTGCAACCCTGTGAAGTGAGTGTCCCCTTCAGTTAATGTACGAGGAAACCCAGACTCAAACCACCTGCCCAAAGTCAGACAGGAAATAGAGCGGTGACAAACCTAGGTCCACCTGCTCGGAGACAGCTCTAAAGTTTGGCTTGGGTTTTTCTCGTTCTCGGGCACCTGCGCACGCGACCGCACGGGGTGAGGGTGGTCGCGCGCGGGGCCGGCCGCTGCCTCGCCAGCCCTAGCCATTACCGAGAACTTCAGAAAGTCAAAATGCACCCCGTAGGTCTCAGGCACTCAGCCCAATAAGCGTCCGCCTCTGGGCGCCTCCCAACAAACGGCCTGCTGATTGGCTTCTTGTGCAGGCCGCTGCGTTGCCCTAGCAACCAGACGAAGAGGACGCAGTGGTTGGGCCTCTAGGCCTCTGGCTACTCAACCTTAGGGCTCTTCGCTCGCTCTGCTCGCTTCCGGCACCATGTCGGTGCGGACGCTACCGCTGCTCTTCTTGAACTTGGGCGGGGAGATGCTTTACATCCTGGACCAGCGGCTGCGGGCCCAGAACATCCCGGGAGACAAGGCCCGCAGAGGTGAGAGGCGCCCAGCGCGCACAGCCAGCCCTACGCCCCGCAGTCCGGCCCCCTAACAGGGCACCACAGCCAGTGCCACATCCCGCAGCCCGGCCCCCTCACCGGGCACCACAGCCAGCTTCATGCCCCGCAGCCCGGCCCCCTCACGCCGCCTAAGCTCCCACAACCAGGCCCCATTACAGACTGACCAACACCCCTGCACCCTACACTCTTACAGCCAGGGACCTTTCTCACAACGCCGGAGCCCCATCCAGTCAGAGCACCTCAGGAGTCAAATTGCCCAAAAGATCTTTTCACAGCAGAGGGATTTAATACCCCCACTGAATATTGTTAGGATACCCTCATTCCCCCACCCCAATTTCCTCATCCCCTCAAATTGGAGAGGTGATTTCCTAATCTCTCTTGACATACAATCCCTCCCAAATGTAGGAGTCGCAGCTGCCCACCACCCGGAGACATTTCCTTTGCTAGCCTCTTCCCCCCAGAACAGGCTCTGATCGCCATTCCTCTGCGTAGCATTATCCTTCATAACCTGGAAGCCAGTCTTGCTCATTTCCAAAGCTATTTCTAGAAAGGTGGGGTCCTGAAATAGCAGATAAATAGTAAAACATAAGAAAGTTATCATTCTTTCCCTTCTCAATTGTTGGAAGAGAATGCAATTTTGGAAATAATTATATGAGAGTTTCTAAAATGCAAAATCTGTCTCCCATATACACATCTAATCCCCAGAGAAATGACCACCCAGAACTCTGCCACCCTTTTTCTCACCCTCTTTTCTTCCCCTCTCAACCAACAACTGCTTTCACCAAGTTTCCTGGGATTAAATATGAAGGAAATATTATATTTCACTGTAGAGGAGGGAAAGTTAACTGACATGGGCACTGATTAAAACATTGATTCTCTCCAGCAGTCTCTATGCTCAATTGATGTTAAGCATACATATTCAGATAGTCACCATCATGCCTGTGAGATAGTCAAGTCCAAGCATAAAGAGATGAAAGGAACTCCCTATAGCATACCCCCTCCATTCATTCTATAAACTGCTGCCAGAAAGCTTTCTAAAATGCAAATCTGTCCATACTCCCCACTACTTAAAACCCTGTGTCAGCTCCCCACTGCTGTCTGCATGGAGGCCAAGTCCTTGGCAGGACATTTCAGGGCTCTTCCTGATCTGATCTCTGGCCACCTCTGCAGTCACACCTTCCACTGCCTGCCTCCTACTTTGTATCTTAATACCTAACTGCTGTAGGTCTCCATTTAAAGTATATTCTTGCCTGTTTCCGTGCTAGCAATCCTCATCCTACCCCAAACCTCCCATTTCCATGCTAGTAATTCCCCTTTCATCCTGCATTATTCAGCCTGAGATTCATTTCCTTTGGGATGCCCCCTCACATGGGGAAAGGGCCTGGCACGTAGTCCCATAGCAGTCCATGCGTGCCTCTCTACCTTATCACTGACCATTATTATCCTGAAATGGTCCGTATGTGTTTCCCCCATGTGATTGCCTTACTCATCTTTGTACTCCTGCACCTGGCATCATGTCTAGACCAGAATAAATCAGTGCTCAGTAAATGTCTGTTGAACTGATTATCTAAATTAGCTGTTTTATATGATGTTGCCATTTCTTCCTCAACGGAGTTCTGTTTTCCTTGGCGCCTGTGTTGCGTGATTTCATTTGGGCTAATGGCACTGTGACCTGACTGGTAGTTCTTGGAGTGGTAGGTAGTCCGCTTCGTGGAAGGCAGTGTAAGTTGGCAATTAAGAGTGTGTTCTCTGAAGTCATACAGATACGGATCCCAATTCTAGCGTTGCCATTTAACTAGTTATGTGACCTGGGAGTATAACCTCTATAAGTCTGTTTCTTTTTCCATAAAATAGGAGTAATAATACATACCTTACAGAAAAGTTGTAAGCATTGAATGAGATAATGTATGCATTTGACATGCTTAGCACAATAAGTAGTGAGTGTTGTCTTTGAAGAGATCTGGGCAAGACCCTGTGAATACTAGTGGACTGGCTTCCTTTGTCTTCAGGAGCCATCTTTGGTAATTCACATTCACACACTCATTCCCTCCACAGTCTCCTGATCCAGCCCTTCTGCGCATCCCCTGGAGGTAGGGCTTTTTTTTGATCAGTCTGGTCCAGTAACTGATTCTAAAACTGGGAGATGTGTCTTCCTAATGACAACAACAACAAACATTTATTAAGCACTTACCATGTAACAAGGACTTCCGTGAATACCTTAATCCCCACAACTATACTATCACACAGGTAATACTACTATCCCCATTTTACAGATGGGAAAACTAAGGCTAATTTGCCCAGGGTTGCATCACTGGTAAGAGGAAGAGTAAAGAATCTGAACCCAGGTCACGGGGCTCCAGACTTCATACTCTTAAGCAACATGTCCTTAGCTGCTGCACTATACTTCCATACCTGGGGGAACTGTATCATAATCTTTGGAGGAAGGGAGTCGGAGGGTCAGGAGGAGAGGGAGAGGTTTGAAAAAAATATCCAATATACTCACTGGTTTTAAAAATAAGTAACTGAAAATATACCCACTGATTTTAAAAAGAAATAACAGAAAGTGCCATAGTTGGCTGATGGGGACTTGTAGAAGACAGAGTAGAGAGTGTAGGATTCAAACTTGAGAAACACTCATCCATGCCACCATTTGGAGTTGGTGTTGCTACAGGAACAGGGGCCACTGTGAGATATGACCGTGCCCAGAGGCCTATAAAACACCAGACACGGTAAACTAGGCTTCACTGAAGCTTTGAATGGAAACCATATTTCTTCTAGATGTTTTCATTGTCTTACACAACTGATTGGTCTCCTGGAGGCCGTCCTGCTCTCACAAGGCCAGTGCAGGTAGTGTAGTTTTTCCCCACAGTGCAGCCTGTAGTTCAGCACTCAACAGAAAGGAAGTACTGTCTATGGTGCAACTTTTGAGTGTTGCATATTGAATGTCCCACATTTTAAGCAATTGCAAGCATAATAAAAGCTGCCTTTGCCTCACTCCCGCCCTTTTAAAAATACTCACAAATAAGACACTACATTTTGTTTGCAGTCCTCATTTTGCAGAAGGGGGAAACTGAGGCATAGAGCCATGGAGTGATTTTTATTTTCCCAAGACTTGCAGATCGCAGTGTAGTACCGAGCAACTAAATGGCGGTGAAGTTCTGTTCCTATTTTTCTAGTTCCAATTTAACAGGCAGCTCTGGGCGGCCTTTCGCATGCCTCCCGCTCAAAATATAACTGAAGTGGAATTGTCAGAAACAAGTCATCTGGAGAAATAATAGAAAAACGACATCGTTTATCTTCCCCTGGATCAAGTGTGAAGGGGCCACGCGCGCACAGCATTGCAGAGACCTCTGCTGGAGCTCCGCGTCATTGCCTGCAGGAGGGCCTCGTACCCCTCCCTGGGCATGCGTTTGCCAGCTCCATTTTGTCAGCAGCCGGTAGTCGCTGTCCCTTCGAGTAGGTGAGCCCCTTGCAGCACCACGATTCCCAAACACACCTTCGCAAGGGTGGCAACTCCACCTTTCTGAATTCCCACAAGCCTGTCAGGCAAGACTGCCTATAAAATAAATGCTACAAGATAGAAGATGTGGACATTATGCTAAAGAAGCCAGTGTCAGCTTTAAGAAGGTCTGACTCTTCGTGCTGCTTCCCCAGTGTTTTCTCTCCAAACGCCTGTGACTTGTGGGAGAAAGATGGTAAATTTTCCCAGAGGAGTCTGACCTTGCAATGGGAACCCTTTGCAGCCAGTTAGGGCACAGCTCTGGCTGTCCTTCCAAACTGGTCTCTTAGGGGCTTTTGGCATTGTGTATTGAAGACACGAATATGTTTTGATTATAACTGCAGAAATCACCTTTCAAACAATCTAGTGGCAAATGTTTCCAAGGGAGACCATTAGTTACAAAATGTATTTTAAATGTGAAGGTGTGTAGAACTCTGTTTATCTGAGAGTGGTTTTTCTAGATTGAAATTGCCCCCCCAAAATAAGGAAAGACAAAAAAGTCCTTTCATCCTTTATGGGTGGTGTCCAGTGTCCTTCAGTAGAGAAAGGGGGACTAGAAGAGAAGCCAGCTAAGTGCTTGGTGTGTTATCTTTTTCATCCCCACAGCAACCCTATGAGGTAGGTACGATTATGATCCCCATTTTACAGATGAAGAAACTGAGGTTAAACAAGTTGCTTGAAGTTATCTAGTTAGTAAATGGTAGAGCCAGGTCTCAACTCATAAAGGGTCTTAATTCTTACAGATTTCTCCAGCCAAGTACCTTTTTTTTCCTTATCTGGTCTCCTCTTGGCATCTTTCTGCCTTTGTCCTCAGGAACTTTCTTTACAGTGGCCCTACCATTACTCCCCTCTTTTTACCTGGCAGTCACACATCTCTATAGAAAAAGTATATCAGAAACACAGACATGTATTCCTTTTAATTCAAGTTTTCTAATTCAAACAGTTCCACCAGTACTCTAGAAAGGGAAATCTTACATTAATAAAAAACAAAAAAAAATCAGGTTATACAAAAAGAAGTTCCCTTCTCTCTCTATTCTTGGAATTATTCTTCCTCGCAGAAGTTAGTGTTTTTTAAAAACCTTATTTTTAATCATGTATATCCTCATAGCATTACAGAGGATGACTTCTTGAGCCTTTCAAGACAAACCCCCAGGTAGCTAGTCCTTCTGAGTTTCCTCTCCTCTTAGGCCTCTCTGTATAAGACAGAGCCTCGCTAGGGCTTTTGTGGAACTTTTTTATCCATCATCCTTTTAAAAGTCTCGGTGGAAGGCCGAGTATTCATACTAGACATTGGTGCAACATGAAGAATAAAAGTTCCATAGACCAGATAATTGAAATTGGTATTTTTAAAGCCTCCTTGAAAATGATGTTCTCGCTTCATGAACTGGTGTTTTCTTTTTATATGCTTCATGTAGATGAATGGACAGAGGTGGACAGAAAACGAGGTATGCTATCTCTGGGCTGCATGTATTCAGTCTGCATCCATAGGTGCACTCAGTCCTTTATCAGTGGGGCTTAAAGTGGGGCCACTCTAAATATTTCAAAATGAAAAAATAGGCATGAGTTTCTCTTTAGCTGAAACATTGGTTATATATTTGAATCTTTTCCTTAAATAAATACAGCATGTAAGGTGAAAACCAAGCAAATTTGGCATAAGGACCATATTGCACCTGAGGTACTTTTCTCTCTTCATCAATTCCAAGCTTTTTGGGGACTACTGGGGCAATAGCTATACTTCTGGATAGGTTGTCCTATTTGGTAGTCCTTAAAGCAATTCTGTGATAGTATCGTAAAACAAAAGAATTGTGCTTCAACATGAGCGACCTTCCTTGAACCATTCTCTTTAGCACACAGAAATATCTGTTGAGCAACCAGAAAAATGGAAGCATGTGACTGCATGACTGTCAGGATTGTGGGCAGAAGGCATGATATCATGCATGCAGTGTGGCCCTATCATACCGAATCTTCAATTTCCTCTTCGCCTACAACTACCGTGTTTCCCCAAAAATAAGACCTAGCCGGACAATCAGCTCTAATGCGTCTTTTGGAGCAAAAATTAATATAAGACCCGGTCTTATTTTACTATAATATAATATAATGTAATGTAGTGTAATATAATATAATACCGGGTCTTATATTAATTTTTGCTCCAACAGATGCATTAGAGCTAATTGTCCAGCTAGGTCTTATTTTTGGGGAAACACGGTAGCAGCAAACCTGAAAAAGTTGCCAATTCCTCAGAATAAGACATTAGCCATTCTCACCTTTAAGTGTCACGAGTACCTCCTATCATTTGGCATTTGGGTGCGGTTTATGCATGTCATCAGTCACTGTCCTCAATATTTTAAATGTTCTCACTACACCAAGTATGCTGAGGAGATAACATATATAATATTTAAGAGCACAGGCATTAGAATCAAACAACCTCATTCCAATTTCAACACTAGCTGTGTGACCTTGGACTTGAACCTAAGACTTAGTTTTCCTCCTTGATAGAATAAGGATAATAATTCCAAGTTGTCTTGGGATTTAAATGAGATAATGCATGGAAAGTTCTAAGCCCAGCACCTGGAACATACAATGATAGCCATCCAGAAGTAATAACTTCTCTCTTTTACCCTTGGTTTCAAATTGCATGTTCCCATAAACAATTAAATTTACAACAGAGGTTTGATAAAAACTCAATTGCCTTCGTCTAGAGAATTATTTCATTAGGCCAGGCGCAAAGAAAAGCCCAACCGAAGTGCTTTATACTCTTTTATTTCACAATCATCTTTTTGCCATTTCTCTTGAGCAATTTTTGGCCCACCTCTTGACGTGTGGCAGAATTTCAGGTGAGAAGTGTGGATTTTTGTAGGCTTTTTTGTGTACGTCGTTGAATCACTGGAATATATTTTAACTTAAGCATTCACAAATAATGAGCAGAAACTAACTTCATAATATGAACCCAGGACTAGAAGCCTCATATGTTAAAGCTCAGTTAACTAACCCTTCTGATGCCCCTGTGAAAAACCACTTTGCTCCTGGCCCTAGTTTCTTCCTGATGAAATCTGGCTTCTAGTACATTCCTGCCTCATGAAAATTATGCAAAGCTCATGTGAGTGCCAAAACCTAACACCAAGACAGACTAAGGTATGGTTAAAACTATTTCTCTCTATAGTAATTAACTTAAATATGACCTGGGCTACTTCTTCAGGGCAAGAACAACATTTCCTTCCTCTTTGTGTTTATCTCAGTGTCTGGTACACAGTAGGCCCACTTCAACCAAGTGCCAGGCGAAGCATGTTGTGAGATGTGGGCATGTTAGCTTGTGACCCCATATTCTTTCCGAAGAATTAAATGAGAGGCACGATCCTAGGTCCTGGGGCCCAACCATAGAACTGCCATTTCCTCCCTAGGGGCATTTGTGGTCCAACGGGTGAACTTAAGGCGCGTTCTTGTGCAAAGAGCCTTGGTGGTATATAGCTAATTTACTTCCCAGAGGGAAAGGCTTCGTTTTGCTTCTTACATACTTTGCCAGAGCAGCTAACAATCTCCTTGCGATTTTCTTTCTTTTAGAACTGATTTATTTGGGTCTAAGCTATTTTCCTAGATCCTGATAAGAGCTGAAAGACTCAAGATTAACATAATCAGAGCTGATGTGATTCATTAACTTGTACTCCTCCTCTGTGGCACTTCTCCCTGTCCTACATAAAGCTGTGGGAAATTCAGATTCTCTCTTTGGAGGCCTTACATGTGACTTTTCGCTTGTAACTATCTCCTTGCAAATTCTGCATTTTTATATAGGCTACAGTAAGAAAAACATTAGAAAACCTAGTTTATTGCAGGTCCTTGCTTATTTAGGTTTTAGGCAAAAGGCCATGCGTGAGGCAAACCTGGAAGAGTTATGTCTCCAAGTGGACCACATTGGGGACATGTTTTGTATATTAAGGGCAAGCTGCAATGGGTTGAAATTGTCACATGTGAGGGATACCCTGTGTTAGTGATGGATTTTGTTATTCCTCACTAATAGGATGGAGTCTAGAATAACATCCAAAGGTCAAGTGTGAGTTCAACACTTCTGTAAGGAGTCACAGTTCTTTTGTGTCAAGTTGGGGGGGGACCCTCCTCCCATGTCTCTCTGTAGCCCTTCCATTTAAGATTTAAATACAACCAGCCCTCAGATCCCCCTGCCCCCCAAAAATGCTCTTTGAGCTCCTTTAAAAGGCTGACTTGGGCCTGCCCAGTGGCTCAGGTGGTTGGAGCGCCATGCTCCTAACGCCGAGGCCGCTGGTTCTATTCCCACATGGGCCAGTGAGCTGCGCCCTCTACAGCTAAGATTGTGAACAATGGCTCTCCCTAGAGCTGGGCTGCTGTGGGCTACTGTGAGCTGCTGTGAGCAGCCGACCAACGACCCATCAACCAACTGCCTCACCGTGGGGGTGGGAGAGAGCACAAGGCTCCTAATACCAGCATGGGCCAGGGAGTTGTGTCCTACACATCTAGACTGAGAAACAACCGCTTGAACTGGAAGCGGGGTTGGGGGGTGGGCGGCGGAAGAAGGGTGGGGGGAAAGTTGACCTGAGCCTTCAGGGTATTGCTATCAATTACTTAAGGTAGAGAGACTGCCTGAAATCATGAAATCAATGCTCTACCTTCCCTTCACTCTAAGAGATATGGCCTCAATGCTCTACCTTCCCTTCACTCTAAGAGATATGGCCTCAGCCAATCACCTGGCATATCCTTTGTGTGGCAAAAGAAAGGCGTTTGTATCTTTCAGTAATAATCACTTGTGTTTTATAATTGATTTTGTATAATTATTTTAAGTAACCAATTTTCTTCCTAATTTTAATTACTACGAATGTATACTCTTGGCATCTATGTACTCTCATCTATAGGCCAGAATATACCTGGTTTAATTAAGAGTTATCTGTGTTCGACCATACTTGTTCCTATTTCTTGTACCAGAGGGTTTTCCTAGCCCTCAACTAATAGTATTTGAGTTGCAAAAAATATCTAAATGAATGAGTGAATCAAGAACTAGAATTTTAGACACTTTGGTTTGCACACACATTGGGACCTTTTTTTCTCACCAGATGGAAATTTTCCATTTGAACAATAGCATGTGATATAGCACTACAGTGTAATATCAATATTATAGATCAAATGTAGAAATTAAGGCATTCTGAAATGGTCCTAATCTGAAATATACGTCTTATAGAAACATTAGAAATATTTTTATCTCTAACCAGTTTGTAGACTTGTCTATTGTCATAAAATGTTTTGCCAAGAAAAAGTCAATTACCATTACTGGTCCAATTTTTATAAAATTTAATTTTAAGTAAACATGTTATAAATTTGCCAAGCAAACAAACAAACAAACAAAAAAGAGTGATGCTATTTCTCATTTTAAGGAAGAGATCTAATTGAAAATGCTTATAGGAATGTTTTTTAAAGAAAGAAGAAGCATTTCCCCTACCACCACATGAGGTAATGTATGTAAATTGGTTTGTAACCGCTGAAGCACACCACGTTTGTAAGTTGTCATACACGTACGTTGTTTGCTCCGAGATGGTCTCATGAGGCACTCTGGACCCTGCTTGCTATTGGCACATCTGTGTGGTTTCTCCCCAGGGAGCGGATCTCACCAAGCGCTCAGCATCCCCACTGGGCATGGGCCCAGCTCCTCCCTCCCATTTGTACACAGAGGTCATTTCCTGAATAAAGCTTGCTCCAGTACCTTGCTCAGCTGTATCTCTCCTGTCTCTACAGTTCTGAATGACATCATCTCAACCATGTTCAATCGGAAATTTATGGAGGAATTGTTCAAACCCCAAGAGCTCTACTCCAAGAAGGCCCTGAGGACTGTCTATGACCGCCTGGCTCATGCCTCCATCATGAGACTGAACCAGGCCAGCATGGATAAGGTGAGCAGACAGTTGCCTCCATCCCCCCTGGGTTGCATTTCTTGTATCTTTTGTGGATTATCGTAGACTGGAATCACATATAATGTATGCAAAGGTGCCTTGCAAAAGCAAAAGGCACTTGTAAATATTGCTACTGAGTTCCAGAGTTGGGAAGGAGCTCAGAAGTCATCTGCACCAGCCCTTGTATTGTTTATATCATTCCACCTGCCGAACGAGAGTACTGGTCTGCACGCCCATATTTATGAACACCTTAGCTCAACCCTAAAAACGTGAATTCTGCTTCATTCTTAACAAATCTCAGCTCTGAAAACCAGGCTTTTTTTTTTGTTAAAGCAAATTCAAAACTGCTCAGTCTTTACTTCTAACATGAACATGTCTCTCTCTTTGGGAAACAAATTCCAAATAAATAAATGGCAGGAAATAGACAAATCTCCTACTCAGAAGAATTCCAAATAATTGCTATAGCTACTCTGCCCTCACGGAAGGAGAGCATAACTCCCCCCTCCTGAGGTGTGGGCTACACTTAATAACTACCCTCCAAGAGGACAGTATGGGAAGGGGGGGGGGGACAGGTAACGTTACTGTAGAGAAACTGACAAACACTGCCTCACCCAGGTGATCAAGGTCAACATCAGCGGTGACAGTCATGTTGGTAGTATGTACCGTGACATGGTATGATGAGGATAGCACTTAACCTCCATGATCTTTCTCCCAAAAAACCCACAGCCCAAGTCTAATCATGAAAAAACACCTAATAACATTCGGAGGTAATGTTATAAAATATCTGACCAGTACTCAAAACTGTCAAAGTCACCAAAAACAAGGAAAGTCAAAGAAACCGTCACAGCCAACAGGAGCCTGAGGAGACATGACAACAAAATGTAACGTGGGAGCCTGGAACAGAAATAGGGCATTACGGGGAAACTAGTGAAATCTGAATAAAATATGGACTTCAGTTCATTTTTATAAATTATAATAATTCCTTTTCAAATTCCTCCATTATATGAATTTTTTAAAATCATGAGGACTGACAGTGGTGGGTGCTAGGTATGCAAAATCAGTGCTCACTTATCGCTGCTACCTGGAAACCTCAGAGAGACAGACTGCCGTTAACTGTGCCCTCTGACCTCCTGCCACTTACCTTTGGAAAGTTACTTTCTCTCCCTGAGCCTCCCTTTTCTCATCTTTAAAATGGGGATAACAAGAGCTACTTTATCTGTTCTGGGAGGATGAAGTGAGAAACATACATGGTGACACCCCCTAGGCCTGGCACATAGTAGATCTACTGTTCAATAAAATGTTAATTATCTTTTCTGTTCTGCTTGCTCTGCTCCCTCTACCTTTAAGGACGGTTAAGTTTCCACAGAGAAAGGACATGGAATCTGGAATCAACAAACTTGGATTCAAGTCTTAGCTCTAGCAGTCACTATCCACTTACTGAAGAACTCTTGAACTTTCGTTTCTTCATCTTATGAGTATATCTGTTTTTATCCTTTATTCCTAGCATGGTGTCCCATATACAACAGGTGCTCAGCGTTTGATAATGATGGCAGAGGCTCACATCTGTATCTTTAGGATTACACACACACACACACACACACACACACACTCACACACACTCACACTCACACACGCACACACACACTCACACTCGCACACCAGCCTGCTCCTTATTGTCTGCCACTTTCTAAGTGAAATGTTTAGCTGCGTGTTGGAGAAATGAAATCATATAGAAAGTTCTAGCAAATGCTAATTTAGGATCTGACCATCCTGAGTTCAAATGTCACCCTGCCACTTACTACCAGCTCTGTGAAATTAGGCAAATTTTCTTGTTTTTAAACTCGGGATAACATCAACCTCTTAGAGTTCTTGTGCAGATTAAATGTGATCAGTGAGGTAACGTATATAAATGTGCCTGGCACAACACTCAGATGGTAGCAGTTTATATTTTTTCATTCCTGCCTCAGGCGAGTCCAAGCCTTCTCTCCCAAATTGGCTCCTTCTGTCTCCCATCCCCCAGACTTCCCTGCCTATGTCAGTAGCGTCGTCCTTCTCCCAGGCACTAAGTTGAAAATGCTGTAGTCATTTTGGACAGCCCTCATCCTCATCCCCCAAATCTAGTCAGGTAGTCACCGTATAACTCATAGCTTTTCTTTCTAAGTATCATATGTTCTTTTCCCCCTGCCTTTTCCATTTCTGCCATCTTTATTCCAGGCTTTAAGTCTGGATTACTCCAACAAAATTTCTTTCATTCATACAGTCAATAGATATTATTGCAAACCTATCAGGCGCCACGTACAAGCTAATCCAACTAACTCTAGTCTCTCCCTTCTCTCATCTCATCATTGCCAGACTGACCAATCTTGCTTAATCACCACTTTTATCATGTCAGCTCAGAAAACTTCAGTAGCCCCCTAATTCCACCTACCTCAAGTCTAAATTATTTTGCCTGTCTTTCTAAAACCTTTACTATTCTAATCTTGTCGTACTTATCCAACTTTATTTCCCACCAGCCTCAACATGAACTGTCCTCTCTAGTCGGCTTTTCTCATTCTCCCAGGAAAATAGCATACTCATGGCTGCCTCCAGGCCCTCACATATGCTGTTCCCCTCAACGAGAATGCCTTTCCTCTTCCTCAGCCAGTTTGAAACCTGTGACTGCCTTCTTCCATAAAGCCTATCTTGACCACTTTGGTCCTCATCAATTTCTCGCATCTGCTCATTCATGGATGGTCATACCATACAGAGGAGCTTGTTGCTATTAAGTAGTTTCATCCTTTAAAATTGTTCTTCTACAATTGTAGAACTTTATACTTGCCACTTTCATATGTATCTTCTCATTTACTCCTCTCAGCAGCTCTGCCACAATAGGAAATTAGGGAATCTGTGTTTTACAGATGAGAAAACTCAGGCTCAGAGAGGTGAGGAGACTTGGCCAGGGCCGTTCAACTTGTCAGCAGCAATGGAGGGCTTGAATTTGGGTTTTCGCTCTGAGTCCAGCACCCAGTACAGGACCCCACAGCTGTCGATATTGTTTAAAACATGTTTCATCAGCATTGCACATAAGCTGACCACAAATCCTGGTTTGCCCAGCAATGTCCTGGTCTACCCCTATTGTCCTGGCGTAATTATTAATATCACCTCCCTTTTACTCTCAAAAGCATCTTGGTTTGAGGGATAACTGATCTGGTTGCCTGAGCTATATGACATTCCCAGAACTGTTTTCACTAAATGCTTGGCTGCTTCACTGTTTGGAGGTTCTGACGCCTGCTTTTATGATCCCGTTTATTTTGTTCATGTGTGGGTTGGCAGCTCTATGACCTGATGACTATGGCTTTGAAATATCAAGTATTGCTGTGTCCCCGTCCCAAGGATGTGTTGCTGGTCACTTTCAATCATTTAGATGCCATCAAGGGATTCATCCAAGACTCCCCAGCCCTCCTGCATCTAGTGGATGAGACTTTCCGGCAGCTGCTTGAAGTAAGATACCCTCAGTTTATCACGTCTCCGCCCCAATGCTTGCTCTCATTCCTCTGTTAATGACAGGCAGATTCTGTGACAGAGAGAACAGGATGAGGAATGGCAAAGCCTGCCACTCTCCCAGAAAATTCTAAAAATCTCCCAGTATCATCTTATGCCCTCTTACTATTGCCTTCAAAATTGGGAAAGCAATGATACAGAGCCTAGTCATTTTCTCCTAACTTTTCGGAAAGGGGGTTGGTGGTGAATGTTCTGCTAAATCTTGGGGAACAGCCTCCTCAGGTCTGTGGGGGACAGAAGAGGTGAAGTGCCTGGGGTGGCACAATGGGGTTTGTCCCTCTGGCGAGAGAGCGGTGCTGGCTCTCCTGCTGCCCCTCTTACCCCAGCAGCTGAGTCCTCTCCTTGCTTTTCTGGCTCCCATCCCTGAGCGCCCACCTACCCCTACCTCTCTGCACGTCTTATCTCACTTCTGAAAGTGAATTGCTTCTTTCTGCTTTGCCTCTGGCAGATATATGGGGGTCTCCCTGCAGGGGAGTTCCATCTGATCCGGCAGACGCTCCTCACCTTCTTCCAGGACCTGCACATCCGGGTGAGTGAATGAGAAGCCCACGAGCACCCTGCCAGGGCTGTCCTAGGGAAAGAGGGTGCCAAGTAGTCTGGCAGACAGGGCTGAGATTGCCCAGGTAGTGATGTCCTCAGTATTCGGCTTCGTGATGAGAAACTTTCTAATAACAAATCTCAGCAGTTTTTCAGTGGACCGAGGATAGATAATACTGCCATTGCTTCCCGGTTACCTTATATGTTTCTTTCTTTCTTTTTTTTTTTTAATTTATTGGGGTGACAATTGTTAGTAAAATTACATAGATTTCAGGTGTACAATTCTGTATTACATCATCTATAAATCCCGTTGTGTGTTCACCACCCAGAGTCAGTTCTCCTTCCATCACCATATATTTGGTCCCCTTTACCCTCATCTCCCACCACCCCACTCCCCTTACCCTCTGGTAACCACTAAACTATTGTCTGTGCCTATGAGTTTTTCTTATTTGTTTGTCTTGTTCTTTGTTGTTTTTGGTTTATATACCACATATCAGTGAAATCATATGGTTACCTTATATGTTTCTTTAAAACATGGTTTCTTCCCTTCTTCAGAGGAAATGTGCTCTCAAGGCCACCAGCCTGATCTCAAACTGCAAAGCCTTTTCTCAAACCTTTAGTATCATTGACCTCTCCAGTATCTGATGCTGCTAGGAGGCTGCCCTCCTTCTCCATGAAACTCTTGCCTTTCCGGAATTTTCATGGCACCATACCATCCTGGCCCTCCCTTACCTCTTCCATCTCCATGCCTCTCATTCCTTCCTCTCTGTCTTCCTGTCTCCGAACTTCCTCCTTCTGCCTCCACCCACCCCCTGCTCTTTAGGAATCTCTTTCCTCCCCACTGTCTAGCTCCTTCACCTAGGACTCCTGAATCTAACCTCTACCCTACCCTTGCCTCAGCCCTGCCAGCCAGACCACATGTCCACCTGCTTGCTCAAACTCTCCACGAGGATGCCCGCCAGTGCCTATAATTTTAATTTCTGTAGCTAAACTAATCTCCAAAAGTCAAATCCTGCCATAACTTCCTGATTTCTTTTGAGGGCACCATCATTCCTCCGCTCACTTGGCCCAGAACCAGAGTGTCACCCATGATTCCCCTTCTCTGGTCTCCATCTAATTGCTTCTAAGGCCCCCAGAGTCTGCCTTTTCCTTGTCCGCACCCTCCTTTCCATTCCTGTTGCCACCAGCCTAGCTCAGGCCCTCACACTTGTTGTTGGCTGTTGCCTCCCATTGCACCCTGCCTCCTCCTGTCACGCCTGCTCCAGACAATTCTACACCATCACTTTTACAAACATATTTCTGAGCTTTCGAATTTGGGGCACTGTCTCTCTTGGACAGGACTTGGTTCCTTCCCCTAATTTAACACACTGATACGGGAAAGATGGATGAAAGTGAGCTCAGGCTCTGAAGTCAAACACTCTTGTGTTTGAGTCCCACTCCAGCACAGCTCTGTGACCTTGGGCAAATTACTTCTTTGAGCCTTAGTTTCAACCCATTTAGAGTCTGTTGGGAGGATGAACTGACGTAGCATATGATATATATTTGCCAATGTATACATATATAGTATAGAGGGCTTCTGGAAGGATAGGCAAGGACTTGGTCACAGTGGTTGTCCCCCGGGAGTAGTAAACTGCAGGGAAGACGGGTACAAGAGAGACAGGGTCCCTTGTATACCCTTTGGGCCTTTGAATTTTGTACATATGCACGTGTAACATATTCACAAAATAAAAATTAAAAAAAAAAAAAAGAAGAAGACTTAGAACATGTTTAGTGCCTGGTTGTTATTTCCCTTCCATGGACCAGGGAAGACAAACAGATTTCAACTCTGAGGCCATTTTTATTTCTAACCCTCATGAATAATTTCATTTGCTATGGATGGAACAATAATCACATCGATATAAATTAAGGTCCCTACTAGTCATCAATTAAAATTAAAAATATGAAAGTACCACTAAGATTAAGTTTCACCTTGCTTTAAAATACTGAAGACTCTGCATCATGTTATCAAGACTGGGCACATTTGCACATTATTTTATGGGCTGTAGTAATATAAGCAGCCATATTGATTTCTCAAGTCTGACAAGATAAAATTCAATATAATGAAAAGGCACTTCTAATAATAAGTCTATAACAAAATCATTAAAGTATATTAAACCACAAAATATATTAAGCTTTAATTGCTAAATGGGCAAGCAGTGAAGTACCAGAATGCTCACCAAGAGGAATAGGGTTCCCACATCCTGGCAGTATTTAGCCACTGGTCTGTAGTATTTGTCTGGTTTTCCAAGTCTGGTCTTTAATGGTATTTCTGCTCGGCTACAATTTGTGATTGCCTATACAGATTTTTCTCTGTCTCCAAAGCAGTCTTGATAGTTTTTGGATTTTTTTTTTTTAAGCAAAACAAACTAACTAAATCAAGAAAACACGGCTCTGATCTAATACGTCCTTGCTCATTGTTTAACCAAAACTCCTCATCTGATATCCAAAACTTTCTGCGATAATTGCGAAACACCGGAAGCGCTCTAATGCAATGAAGGCGCTGACCTGCTCTTGGGGCCTGGCCAGAGACTGCCCGGAGACGAGTTCCATTTGGAATCCTGAGCTGTCGTTTGCAACCATCTCCATTCCCAACCCTTTTCAGCCCTCCAGAACACCTCCAGAGTTGCCTGGGTCACCCACCCTCTCCCGTACTCTCATTCCCAGTCATGCATCCTTCCAGCATGCACTTTCCTCACATTCTTTCCATTGTTTCAGTTCTTAGAAAACATCACTCCATCTTCGCCTCTTCATAGAATGTTCCTTAATACCTCCACTCCATTATCCACTCCACTTGGAAATATTTCATCCCTGGAAAACTAGTCAGTCTAACCAATATTTGTTGAGTGCCTATTCTATGCCAGGCACTGTATTCAGTGTTTGAGATATATACGTGAACAGAAAAGAGACCCTGCCTTGAGGAGGTTCTCCGCTAGCAGCAAGAAACAGGGAGGACAAGTAAGTTATGTTCTGGTTCTGATAACACTTAAGAAGATGGCAACCTAAGGTAGAGTTATAGAGGGCACCTGGGATGAGATTTGCATCAGGCCAGCACTGTCCAATGGAACTTTCTGTCGTTCTGTATCTGTGCTATCCACTGTGGTGGCCACTAGCCACATGTGGCTATTGAGCACTTGAAATATGGCTAGTGTTACTGAGAAACTCAATGTTGTATTAAATTTAAGTAGCCACCCTTGACTAGCAACTACTATACTGGACAGCACATCCTTAGATGGTAGAGTTAAGGACAGCCTTTCTGAGGATAGATAGTTTCGTTAAGAATGTAACTAACAGAGATCTCAGGGAACAGCATCTAAACTGAAGTGACAGCAAGTTCAAAGGCCCTTAGATGGGAAGAAGCGCAATGTGTTCCTTGGAAAGGGCGAAAGCCAGTGTGAGTGAAGCAGGTCTAGGCAGGAGTGACACTCAGAGTTTACAAGCTGTGCAGCATGGGCACTGACGAATCAGAACAGATACTGGTTTTAAATAAACTGGTACCTACCAGTTGACTTAACTTTAGACCCTTGTAAGGAATTTTATTCTAAGAGTACAGAAGAGATTTGAAGCATCTTAAGGTAAGTGGTAACATGATCTAATTTGTGTTGTGGAAGATAAACTATATGGGGTCAGGGTAGAGGTAGGACAGCAGCTGGGAAACCATTGTGGAAATTAGGTACAAAATGAAAGTGCTTAAATGCTACCAGTGGAGATACGATTGGTAAGACTTAACTAAGAGATCAGATTTGCAGAATGGGGGAAAGAAGAATGAAGAACAACTATGAAATTTTTGGCCTGAGCAACTGATGCCATTTACTGAGAGGGGGAAGCCCTGAAGGGAAGTATATTTGGGTAGAAAAATTAATTAATTCTATTTGTTTGATTTGCCTATTAGACATCCAAATAGCAAGGTCAAATAGCAGTTGAATATGCAAATCTAGAGCTCAGGGGAAAGGTCCAGAGTGGAGACGTAAATGTGGGCATCATCAGCATATAGCACAGAGATGGTATTTGAAGACTTCTGGCCACTTGGTGGAGGCTGGTCATTCACCCTCACCCGCAGGCAGGATGTGAGAAGCCGGGTCAGCGTTCTGCCTGCTTCCCCGTCACTTTCAGATCATTATTCTCCTGCCCTCACAAATTTAGCCTTCTTCCTGTAAGGCAGACCAGCCACCAAACGTTGTCCAAAGCCCTGTACTCACCACTCTGCTGAAAATCACAGCCAAGTCACTCACCCATATTCACTGAGCATTTAAATCCCTGACTCACTCTACCCCCAGCCACCAGAGTCCTGTCATCCTCCTGGGGAGCGTGAAGGCTCATGGAGATGTCTCACCCAGCACTCCAGCCCCATAGCTCAGTGACCTTCCTTTCCTCTTTCTGTAAGAAACAGGGTTCCTGGCCTCATTAGAGAGGGGAAAATATACTAAGTGCCTTACAGATGTTTGGTTCTAAAACAGAAGAGTGTAAAGGAGAGGATGCAAAGGAGGGGGTGGTCCGTTTTCCTAAGAGAATCAGGAAAGTCGTCATAGAGGATCTGATATCTTTTAAAAGAAATAGGTTTTTACCAGGCCCATGGGAAAACAGAAGGGGTTCAGATGGACACCCTAGGCAGAAGACACCATCTCAGTAAAGGTTTGAGCCATATAACCGCCCGGCGTATTTGGCGGTGTGGGGTGGTGGAAGGCTGCAAGCGGCTGAGTATGGCTAGAACGTAGGGTTCAAGGAGGAGCATGGCTGCAGAGAAGAACAAGGGCCAACTGGACATTATCTGGCAGGCAAAGTAGGAGAGGGACATGGTCAGATAGGAGTTTACAAGAGTCTCTTCAGCAGCAGAGTAGAGGATGGATCCAAAACAGATGAGAGGGGAGGCAGGGAGACCAGTTAGGAGGTCCCCACAGTGGCCGGGCAAGAGATGACGATGGTCTACACTAGGGAGCAGGGTAGAGAGGAGGGGCCAGATACTGGGAGTGACCACTGGGCTGGCAGGGCTTGGTGACTGAATAGACATGGGAAGGTGGTAGGCAGGGGAACTCAGCGTGCTCACTTGGTGACCTGGTGACGTTGTCCACTGAGGTTGGGAACACCAGAGAAGGGTCAGGTTTGAAAAAATAAATGATGAGCCTATTCTAAGCAGGGTGAATTTGAGGTGTATCCCATGGAACCTATAGGTGGACACGTCTAATAGGCAATGGGATTGATGGCTCAGGTGCCCAGGGTAAAATGCTAAGTGGGAGCTTGAGATCTGGGAGCCGTCCGCACAAGTGAACACTGGTATATGGGAGTAGATGGTGGGGTGGGTGGGTGGGGGGAGGGGAGTGAAAAGAAAAGAACATGAGAGAGTCACACCTATAGGTGAGGGCCAGCAGAGGGGCTGGGCAAGCAGACAGACCCAACAGTCTACGGTATCTAGCCAAGGGCAGATTCTCGGGTCAAACACAGACACACACTTGCCTTAAGTTTGTACATTTCACATCTACTGTGACATAGTTGACCTATTAGAATTAGGCTAATGGAGCATCTGGAGCGTGTGTGTGTGTGTGTGTGTGTTTAACCCCCCTCATTTCTCTGTCCAAATTTTCTTTCTCCATGCCTGTATTCACATCCCTTGATCACAGACTCTCAAAGTTAAAAATTCCTTAACGGTCATCCAGCCAAACTCTCTAACTAAACCAGTTTACACATTTCCGCCTAAAGCATGCTTTGTGCCTGCCCATCTCTGCTTCTGAAGTGTCTTCACACCTTCCTCCTCCAGGTCTAGCTCCAAACCCACAGTCACTCCTCCATGCCTGGAGCCGTTCTCCTCAGTGGGCTACAACGCATATACTAGTCCACATAGCCTGCTTTATAGTGTCATTTTTCCCGTTTTATGTTTGTGTCCAACTAGACTGTAATACTAATAATAATAGCACCTACTATGTGTCAGGTTCTTAAGTACATAAATACTTTTTGTTTACTACCTGATTTAATTGTCACATGAAGCCATTGAATAGGTACTGTTATTACCCCCAGTTTACCAAAGAGAAAAATGATGCACAGAAAGGTTGTATAACTTACCAAAAGCTACAGCCGAGGAGTGGCCCAGCCAAGATGTACGCTACACAGTCAGTCTACCATCAGCCTGCCCAATAGACAGCTTATAAATCCTTACTAATTTGCATTTTCAGTGCCTAGCACACAACAGATGCTTATTCTTGATGATGTTACAAATATAATTTTGTAGAATTTCAGAGTTTGAAGGGACTTCCCAGTTTGTCATTGGACAGGTGAGGAAGCTAAGATCCAACAGAACTGATTAACTGCTCCAATCTTTATGGGATTTAATCTGACCAAGAGCTCAATACAGAGTACGCAAACCCAGGAGTAGAAATAAGCGTATATGGTGTTTTCAGTCACATGAAAGACCGTCCAGCTCTCGTGCCAGCTGGATTCACCTGCTCCAGCCCCAGTCAGCGCACGGCTAAGAGTTCGGGCTCCAGAGTCAGAAACATAGTGGTTAGTTTGAATCCGCAGCTCTGCCCCTTATGAGCTGGCTGGCCTTGAGGAGAGGTGTCTTAATCTCTGAGCTGCCGATTCCTCGTCTGTACAGTGGAGACAGTGAGGTCCTTGTAGCTCATTCTCACAGCTGTATGGAAAGTTAGCAGGGAACTGAGGAACGGGTGTGGAATTTGGAGTCACCTTGGTTTTGAAGCCGGGTCCTGTCTCCCATTGTTCTCTTTGGGCAAGTCACCTCACTCTGTGAACCTCAGCTTTCTCGTCTTTAAAACGGGGGTGATACAACTCACCTGGAAGATTTGCTATGAGGCTCAAAACAAGTCTGTTTGTAAAAACACTACAACTCTGCAGGTGTTAGCTACGAGGAGTTTTGATCTTATTGTTACAGACTCACTAGGTAACATTCCTAACCCATTACACACTTTCCATCCTCACAATGCTTATGTCTATGAAAATATATCAAGAAAAATGACAATAAATGTATTTTTTTCCCCAGGTGTCCATCTTTCTAAAGGACAGAGTTCAGAATTCTAACGGTCGCTTTGTGTTGCCAGTGTCCGGGCCTGTTCCCTGGGGAATTGAAGTCCCGGGACTCATCAGGTGAATTCTCAACAATAATTGTCAGGCCAGTGTTTGGGGTGCCGGGAAACCAACATGTGGGCCACCACATAGATTGCAGGGCACTGGGCCCCTCTCTTTCTTCAGTAAAGCACAGCAATGAGGAGGTCAGGTTCTAACCTCAGCTCTGCCATGTAGCAGATCCTTGACGGCAAGTCACCTAGTTCTCCAGGATTCATTTCCCTGATGGTTACTGCGAGGACGAATAAGATAATGTAATAATACTCAAAAGTGCTCACACAGCACCCAGCACATGACATGGACTCAATAAATATTACTTGTATTACTTGTATTATAATGATTATTGTTGTTGTATCATTATTATTACCACAACCAGTATGTTTATCTTGAAGGAATGCATAAATTCCTCTTTGTCCCATAGTACAAAGAATAAAGATGCCTCCATGACTACCGGAGCCTGGAGAACATTCCATCATGTCATAATTTGTATTGTAGAATGTTCAACACCAAAGGTGAAGAAGTGAAGAGGGTCGAATTCCAGCACAGCGGAAATTACGTCGCAGCAACAAAAGAAGGTTCTTTTGAATTGTATGGAGACCGAGTCCTGAAACTGGGAACTAATATGTAAGCAAACTCTCCTTCCCGGAATGAATTCAAGTTGAAGGGAAGTCACTTCACTTAAGAAGTCGGCTTGTGACTTCTGCTGTGAAAAATCCCTGCTGACAAGTGGAGTGATTGCCCCTTAGATACAATGCATGCAGAGCTCTCCCATATTTAAAGGGCACCTAAGATTTCCAAACATAAGACAACTCAACATGTTTAAAAGAAATGATGTTAAGTGGCCATGGAGATCCAGAAAGGCTTGCTCACATTTTTCCAGCATTCCATGTAACTTGGCAAGCAGAGGCATTTCCACACAGCTTCCCAGGGATTTTTCCCTGGGAGGAAGTGAAATTTGAGGGTTGACACTCAGTTGTATTCTGTAATCCCAGCACCTTTCTGGATGCTTTTAAATGTCTCAAAATAAAAGCTGTGAGCTGTTTACAGGTTGGAAGGAAGTCGGTGTAAAGGGCTGGACAGTGTTGTCATGGTATTCTGTTGACACCAGGTACAGTGTGAACAGGCCTGTGGAAACCCATATGTCTGGACCATCAAACAACTTAGCTTCACAGACGCAGGTGAGCTTCTGCCTCCCTTCTTCTGAGCTTAACTCTAGATACAAACATATGGCTGGGGAGAAGGGTGGGAACTCTAGATTTGAAAGCTAGCCAATGTTTCTCTCATTGTTTGCAATCTTCTCGATTCAGGCTTACAAGTACACAGGTTTTTAATTGTAGTTTCTCATGGAGACTTCCAGTGATCTGACTAATTAGGTAATTTTAGGCTTGGCTCAATCACCATAATTAAGTGGGAACCACACACCAGGACATGTGAAATTAGCATCGTACCAGTGCCATTAGGTCCATGGTTGCTAAGCTCAGCACCTGTGCGTATTCTGATCATGAAAACATCCCTTTTCAATGCTTCCCTATATAATGATGTGGTAGCTAAGTTCAAAATGGGGTTTTAGGGTCTCTGAATTCCACCTTTACCAATTTTCACTGAGCTAGCTACCAGCTAGCTATGGGACAAATGATGGAATATTCAGTTATTCAGCAAATGCTTGTCGAACTACTTCTATAGGCTGGGTACCTAGGGACACAAAGCTGGCCTGGACCTGGTCCCGTCCTGAAGGGATCTGTGGTACTCTGGGGAAGACAGCAGTAGAAACAAGTAACTATAGCACATGGAAGAAGAGCCCCCTGGGTATTCTGAACAAAGCGCTGTGCCAGAGCACGTGTGCTGTGCAGTGGGGTGGAGACGGGCCGGGATCAGGAAGGCTTTTCAGAGGGGGTGATATTCAAGTGGAGTTCCAGAGTGGGTAAGATACTAAACAGCTGAGATGAAGAAATGGGCGTGCAGACCAAGGTGACAGTTTGAACAAAGGTTCCGAAGGGCGGGAGAGCATAGTGTTTGGGGGAAACAGGGCTAGATCATGGCCTAATTGAGGCAGGCGGCCAGCGATTCGACTGTACAGGGACACAGGGGCCTGATTAGGTAGGGGCTTAAACAACTCGGACTTCGTCCTTTAGGCAGGAGGCGCAGAGGTTTGTTTCAAGCATGGGAGAAGTGGGATGAGAACTCTACTTTAGGTGATTCTGGCCGCAGAGTGATGGGAGAGGCAGAGCAGGGGAAGGCTGGGTTAGAGGGAGCCGAGGGAAGAAGGGGAGAAGGTTGACGTGGACAGGACTGAGAGGGAATGGACTCAGGGATGTGTTCACGACGGTCACCACCTGAGGGCAGTGTGGTAGCTCCTATAGAGTGAGTGTCCTTGGACCTGGAGCCTTGGCTAAGGCTGCTTGTGAATGCTGAGAATGCTGAGGGAACTGGACTGACCCAAGAGGAAGCAGTGTTGTTCTCCTTCAAGGAGGAAGGTAGTTTGAGGGTAACCGAGTCCCTGGGGCCTTGCACTCATCTTGAAAGTGTGAAAATCTCTGGTTTGCTGTCTTGCTAGAGTCCCTCTGCTTCTAACGCAGATGGTTTCTCTTTTGGTCAAGCCTGTTTTCTATGTTTTATTTGGTCCCAGTACTTCCCAGAAATAATGTAGAGTTATTTTATAATACCACCCTGGGTCTCTGGGTCTCAGCAGGAAATAGGATCACTTTCACTGTGGCTAAAAATCATGCAATTGTTTCTGCAGCAAAGCGTTGCTCCTCCAAACCCTCTTGCTAAAGAAGAGCTGAATTTCTTGGCCAGGCTGATGGGAGGAATGGAGATTAAGAAACCCGGGGGCCCTGAGCCAGGATTCCAGTTGAATCTCTTTACCACCGATGAAGAGGAGGAGTATGTTTTAAAACTATTTCTTTAAAGACATATATAAAAATCCTATGTGTGATAAACCAAAAAAAGGGGCCATTGTAAACCAGTGACACTTATAAATACAGCTGTAAAGATCACAAATGACATGTCAGCAAATTCAATAACCTAGTTAAAGAAGAATCCACCAGTATTAAATAGCCTGAACCTTCTGAATTCATTCAAAAAATAGAGATAGTTCTAATGTTTTACTTAGCATGGCACAGGTGAACAAGAAGTATTGGAAATCATGGTCACCATATTAAGAAAAGTCTGTTAAGAAACCAAAGGAAGGTAGAGATGTCTTTAGGATTAGACGGCCTAACACCAGTCGCGGTAGTCATTCACCGAGATTTATGCAGTGCTTTACAGTTTATAGAGCACTTCTGCATTCATTCTCTCATGATCATCCTCACAAACAAATATTTGGGGTGGGCATTGCCATCTATTTTCCTATCCATTGAACTAGCTTCTTTTGTGCACTTCTGTGTGTGAGGTACTATGGTAAGTGCTGGGGACACAAAGATGGAGTGTAGAACCTAGAGCCTGTCCTCAGGAGCTCCCCACATAGTAGGAAACTGAACATGTACATAAGTTATTTCAGCGTCACACTCATCAATGCGCTAATGGAAGACACAGTGATGACTTTGTACCAGCAGACCCAAGGAGTTGGCATCTGAGCTGGATCTTGGAGTTTGCCAAGCAGAGGAAGGGAAAGCATTCTTGGCAGAGTTTAGTATGTGCAAAGGCACAGAGATGTCATAGGACTTGACTTTCTGGAGTGTAGGGTACCTTGGTTGGCAATGTGGTAGAAAGTTGAAGGGAAATGACAGAAGATGAGGCAGAAAAAAAATAGGTTGCCAAATTATCAAGGGCCAGTTTGCCACACTGGAGAGAACCCTAACCTTTGACCCACTTCTCTACCTTCTTATGCAGACAAGCAGCGCTGAGCAGGCCAGAAGAGTTATCCTATGAAGTTGTCAACATACAAGCTACTCAGGTGTGTGCAAAGGATTCCACAAGTCAGATCTTACTCCCCTCTTCATCTTGTAATAACCTTGAACTTCAGGGGCCCTCCCTTCTTCTCTCTAATCAGCATGTAACTATAGTTCCTATCCTGAAAAACAGGTGAGGAACTGAAATGCATCACAGTGGTGGGCTGAGAATTGAATACCAACTGCACCTCTCATTTCTCCAACAGGACCAGCAAAGGAACAAAGAGCTGGCTCGGATCATGGGGGAGTTTGAGATCACAGACCAGCCAAGGTGGAGCACCAGCAAGGGCGATGATTTGCTGGCCATGATGGATGAGTTATAGCTGTGTTGACCAGGCATACCCCTCCTGCCACAGGAGAGGCTGCCTAATAAGGACCCTGGGGGATCCCCAGGGAGCGAAAGGATGCTGCTGGTTTTCTACTGAGTAGAGCCGTTACCTCTTGTTCCTGTTTATGTTGGAATGAACTGTGCAAGTCTCTCTCAGGGAGCACACTCTCTGGAAGGCACACACATACACATTTTTTCAGCAAAATATATTCTGGCTTTTAAATTCGACCTTTCCCATTTTCCTTCTGGTTTTATGACAACCATGCAAAGCATCCTGGGCCATAGGTTCAAGCTCCAGAGTCAGTAAGGGGGCAGCTGTCTCCCACTGCTGATTCCATTGACAGCTTTCCTGTGGGGACCTGCAGCTCACAGATGCCTGCACAGCAGCACAAAACTTCAGAGCCCTCCGGGGTGTATTCTGCCTTGTAAGTTTGAAATAAGTGGAAAAGGTAGTTGCCTCAAACAGTTGGGGCCCAGTTTAGACAGTCCTCCTGTCCCTGGCACACTGGGAACTAGAACCTCAGAGGCAGAGGGAGCAAGGCTGTGCCCGAAACTCTCAGCTGGGTCCCACACAGAGCACGTGGGATCTAGAGTTCTCTGCACATCCCTCCACCCATATGTGGTGTGGGCTTATCCCATATGGAGATGTGTACCAAGGAAGCAGTTTGCTTTCCAGCATGATATGTGCTCCTCACCCCCCGAGTTTTCCTCTGCCACTCAGCGTTCTTGCTTTCTAAAGACACCCAGCATGACGTGCCAGGACATTTGTCTCCTCTGCTTCACCATCAGGGGCCAAGCAGAGCATCAGGTTGGGTGCATGGGAGGCACACGTGGTGTGCCATTTTCCCTTCTATGTACCAGATGAGCGACTTCCCTGGGCGCAGTGCCAAGTCTAACTGGGATCCATGTAAAATATCTCAGACCAGGGCTGCCCTAATTGTTTCAGGAAGGCGCGTCAGCCTGGGACTGAGTAACTGGAGGGCTTGGGGGGGGCCAAACAACATCCAGAGGTCATGGTCCATTCAGCCCTATGGAAGAAATATCCAGAATGGCAGAGGGTAGGAGAGAAACTGAGCTCAGCTGGTCATTGCCTGAGATCAGACCAACCGCAGGGACCACTTGGGGCTCTCACACCCTAGCCAGGGTGGAGGCAAACACAGTTCTGGAATATGGTCCTTTCACTTGCCGAGGCATAGGGTTTGGTTACAGAAAGGGAAATCACCAAATAAATTTAAGTTGCTTCCTGCCCATGAAAGTTACACTTTCTTACCTCCAAAGACTCCCCAAGCGGTCCAATAGGGAGGAAAGGCCTACCTTGCTATAAAATGCTTATTATAGCCTTGCAAAGTACCTTCTGTTTTAGTCTCTTTTAAGCAATCTGGCCACCAGTTGGGGTGGCCTGACTGGGTGACAGATGAAAGGGAAGGTTCTGACCTATTCTGAGTTTGGCTCCCATCACACTGCCACAAACCTGAACTTCACTGTCTGCTCTGAGCACGTCCTGGGGCCTTGGAGGTGGGCCATGAGCTGCCGAGAAGAGATCAGACTCCTCCCTCCACCTACCCCAGAGCAATGCTGAGGATTTCAAATGTATCTTTCGTCTCCGTAAATAAACAAGATACAGATCTCTGGTACGGCCGCCTTCTGATGAGGCAATCTTTGTGTTTCATGTCTCTAGACTTGTACAAATATTGAGAAAAACAAGTTTATTTGCATGGTGGTTAAGGGCATCCAGAGAAAGCAGGGGAGGGAGAAGGAGGCAAAGAAGAAAGAAGATAGGGATTACTCTGACAAGTTACGTAGACTGAGTAATAACAACGCACCAGTGTCCACCTAAAGCCAGGCCACAGGATATGAGGGTGTCCACGTTAGTGCCCAGTGCGCTTTATGGGGAGGCATGCCGCAGTCAGAACCAGGACACTGGGTTCTGGCCCCATCCCTGCCCCAAATTCACCATGGTGTCTTGGGGAGTTACCCTCACCAAGCCCTAGTTCCCTCATCTGCAAGAAAGAGAAAGAACTAGTTCACTGGCTCAAAGCCAGCTTGCCTACACAAGTTGTTGAGTTGACAGTTTCCTAGGCCAAGCCCCAGGTAGGACCAAAGAACTGGAAGTTTTACCTATGCTGACCCCAGTTGCATGCTTTCGGGGTATATCTGCTCTCTTTCAGCTCTTCTGTGACTGATCTCAACTAAATTTCAAATTGTCCTACTCTTATCAGTGTTGGAATGTTCTACAGATTATGTGAGGCAAAGCTCTAGAAAAGCCTTGTGAACAGAAGTATTTTAATGGCTCCCAGAAGAAAGGTATAATAAAAATTGAGAGTGAAGAGGGAAGAAAAAAAGGGGAAATCACCCAATGTAGGCTGCATAGTATCTAGCAATTTTTAAAGGTAAACTCACTTTTTCCCTTGGATCCAGGTCCTGGTAGGCAAGAAACAAACTTCAGCATGGTATCCAGATTCTGGAGATTCTCAAATCCAAACAATCCAATTCCCTCATCCACTTCATCTGGTTTGTCACTCTGGTTTATATCCAGTATGGAGACCAACTCAAGCCACAGGAAACCACAGGAAGAGAAATGTAAATTTGGGAAAATATACCAGAGGGCCAAAAAAATGTATACATATGACTTGTATTCATCTTTTGTTATTGGTATATATCGAGTATTACAATTTTAATACAGTTTTTTCCTTTCTTAAAATGTGTATACATTTTTTTGGCACCCTCTGTATTTATCATAATACTTAATCATAAAGACCCACATTAAAATCTGAAAACTAATACAACTTTCACCTACCCCTGCTGCCTTTAAATAATGCCCTGGGTAACTCCTCTTTAGCTGCTAAGTTCCTGGACAGCTGACCATAGTGGGAGTTAAAGGAAGTGTTCGCAGGGATTGGGCCAGGGAACCCCTTCACAGCTTCATGATTTGGCGTAAATTCTCAGATCATAATTCAGCCCTTTTCAAATGAGAATGTCAAGATGCATTCCAATGGCTAATGGAAATGAATTGTGGATTTCTTGATTACCTTAATACTTCTCCCTTACATACTTACCCCCAGCCCACCCCCACCCCCACGCATACTACATTCTTTTTGTTTCTGGCCAGTGGTCTCTGTTAGCTCCCCAAACTACCTGAAACCCCAATTGCATTAGCCTGATGAGGCCACACCACTAACACAGCCCCAGAAGAGCTGGGGGCAGAACCCAGGACTCCTAAATCCTAGACAGGCACATTTGCTTCAGATTACTCTGCCCTCCTTTCTCTTTATGAAACTCCCTGACTTCTGAAACGTTGGCGCCAACATTTGTTTCAGGTTTCAAGGGGAAGGTATGGTGTCAGCCAAAGACATTTGACTCGTGTTCCGACTATCCTAAAGACCTCTCAGCATTGGTTACAATTGAGGAAATAATACTAATCTTGTATGCTCTCCCTCATCTCTCTAGCTCAGCGTATCTTTTATCTATTCCTTTCTTTCCCTCAATCGCACCCAGCCTTCTTTCTGCACCTCAGATATTTACCCAAATGGCTGCGGAGGTGCTCCTTTCCTATCCAAACCGCTCTCACCCACCCTTTGGCCTCTGCCTCTCCAGGGACTCCTTGCCTCCATCTTAATCCATCTGGCTGCTCATGCATTCCTCTCCCCTCACCAGCACTGCAGGCTTCCTTGCTGCCTCACCTTCCCTCCCTCATACACCCCTACAGCTCCTTTCACTACACAGATCCTAATTCTCATGTCGCCAGGCCCCAACTTTGCTAGATCCAGCAGCCATTTCTCCTCCCCATGCTCCTTGGCTCTTTGAAGGCCCTCAGCTCTGCCAAACACGCTTGTCTTCCTAAAACTCTCACCCTTGAGCCCTGGTGACTCTAATCATACTGCTTTCTGACTATACTTCCCCTCCCTTCCTCAGTGGCTTCCGGTTGAGGATTGCCCTATATGATACAGGTGTTGATGTAGCTAGCTATTTTTAAAAGTCTGTCAAAATGACCAGGTCATTTGCCAGATGACCCTTATTTCATCCCTGGCTTTTTTCATTCCTCACCCTGATCTCATTTCTCACTCCATTTCTCCCCTCACTCTATGCCTTACTCTGACACGCCCCACCACCAATGTTTTATGCACCCCTGGTGCTTAGTTTGCATTCTTCTGCAAATTGTTTTGCACAGCTTTCTTTTTTCAGAGTGGCCATTACTTTCACCCATTACTATTGACTGCAAGTCTCTGCATTCCCCCTTAGCTGGGCTTCAGGCTCACTTTTCTGAGATGTCCCACACCACCTCACATTTCAGAGTCTAACACTGATGTCATTTTTATTTAATTATTTCACTGTCAAAAAGCATTGAAGAAACTTAAATATAATACAAAACAGGACAGTTTTCCATTGAAAAGAAATGGAAGTGATGGGTAGAAGTTACCAAAAACTTCCTAACAATGGAGACAATCACCAACAGAGAAGTCAGTTGCTATTCACTGGAGTCGGTCAGGCAGTGGTTAGGGGATCATCTGTGGGTGCCGTAGAGGGGATTTGGACACTGGGAGGTAAGTTGAAGCAGGTGACCTAGGAATCACCCTAACTGTAAGGATTCTGTGACCCCCTGACAATCAGAAACAGAAGCACAACAGAGCTTATCTAAAGGGAACAGAGAAATTCAAGGCTCCTGAAATGAATTTAATTTGAGTGGGCTTTGTACTGGTCTAGGTTGTTGGTTGCCAAAAATTGGAACCGATTCTGGCCTATTTGAGTAGAGAAGGAATTTACTGAAAGGGACTCAGGCAACTCGGAGTTCTCTAGACAGTCTGTCGGGCAGACTGGAGAACCATGAGGAAATGGACAGGAACCAGGGAGGTTAGTCAGCATAGCAGAGGACTCCAGCACCAGGAGTACCCTCAGGATGAGGCACTGGATGACGCAGACGCGAGCACAGAGCCTAAACAGTCCCTGCTGGTTTGTACCACATGCTCCAGATTTAAAATCTGATAATTTCTGAGTTTAGGTCACATGCTGTAATTGACAAGGATCAGAGACAATATCTGGCCTTTAAATTACTTGTACTGGGAAGCAGAACTTCACCTGCCACCGAAATTCATAGAATGTCTGATTTCCCCAAACATGGGAAAGGAGTTCAGTGGCTGAATAGCCAAAAAATGAGATTTCCTGCACATGCATGACCCCCACCCCACCCCAATCTTCTTATTCTTATCAATGGGCCACCATCGCTCTGCATACCTAGTGTTAACATTTAAATCGATTCCTCCTCCTCCTCCTCCCCACACTCCAGATTTAATCAGCCTCCAAGGATTCTAATTAACTGTTTTCCAAATTGTCAAGCTCATTTCCACCAAGTCCTTCGCACAAACTGTGTCCTCTAATTGCAATGCTCCCCTCCTAGTTTTCGCAAGGTTGGCTTCATGTCATTCATCTCAGCTCAGATGTCAACTTATTAGGACATCCCTGACCATCTAGTAAAAGGCCACCCAGTCACTATCACATCACCCTATTTTAATTACCTGAAGAACTTTTATCATAATTTTCTTGTTTTTCTTATACACCCCCCCACACACACACACACACCAGTAGATTTAAAGGTCATCAATTCTGGGAGCTTGTCTCCTTGGTCACCGCTATGGCCAGAACCTGGGAAGGGGCCTGACACATGGTGAAGGATCAATGAATATTTGTTGAATGAATGAATGACTCCAATGAAGGGGAGAATCCAATGACATTTGCCTGGGGTTGCAAGAGCGTGAGCACGACGCTCGCAAGGCATTCTGGGGATTGTAGTTCGGGATCACCCCGCGGTGGCGCGGGCCTGCGAACTGAGCGCTCTCTATGCTCTGGGAGGACAGAGCGGCGCCGTCGTTGCTATGGCTTTTCAGTCTCGCCGCTGGAGGGAAGCCGCCCAGCTAGGCGCCCACTAGCTCTGGCGCCAACGCGGACCGGGAAGCGGAAAGAATCCCGCGTGGTGGGTCCGGGGACCCCCAGGGCGGAGCGCGAGGAGACCGGAACCCCGGAGGACAGCGCGAGCAGCGGAAGCGTTTACTTCACGATTTGCTGAGTGTAGCTCATCTCCCCCAGCCCACTCCCACGGCTCTGTGAGTAAAGGCTCGTCACCGTCCTCACTTTACCGATGGGCTAACTGGCTTGAAGAAGCTAAGTGGCTTGCTCGAGGTCTCCCTCCCAGGAAGTGACAGAGCCCGTCTTAGAGCCCAGCTCTGCCTCTTTGCAGTGATGGTGCGGCCCCAAACCTCCGCTTGGGCACAGACTTCTGGTGGAGCCTGGTGGGGTCGTTAGACCCTTCCAGCCCAGCTCCCAGTCTCCCTCATCAGTGGCTTAGGCTGGCTTGCCACACGTAATGCCACCCTGCTCAGCCCTGTGGGGATTCTGAGTGAGGTCTTAAAGAAAATTCCACCACCTTCCACTCAGAGTCTGAAAATAGGGATGGATAAAACAAAATTACATTAATAAAATATCAGGGCATGTTGAAAGCAAAGGAAAGTACATTTAATGTGGTGAGATTCTGTTAGCCTTATTTAGCCTATGGTTTAATAGATGTGGAAACAGGTTCAGAGACATTGAGTAACTAACTGGCCTAGGTTTACAGTTTGTGGGTGGAGCGGAAATTCCATCCTAGGTTTCTCAAAATCTGTGTGCTTTATATGTTCCTTTTTTTTTTTTTTTTCAATTAATGACCTAAATTTCTACTTACATGGCGGCTGCATATTGTAGATAGACCAGTCGTTCTCACTGGGCCCCAGACCAACAATCAGCATCAACTGAGAATATGTTAGAAAGGCACATTCTTGGGCCCCACCTCAGACCCACTGAGTTAGAAACTGAGAATGGGGCCCAGTGATGTGTTTTAACGAGTCCTCCAGGTGATTCTGACACACACTAATGTTTGAGAACTACTGGTGATTTCACCGGGGGGTCATGTTAAAATGCAGATTCTTTCAGAAGGTGTGGGGAGGGACTGAAGATTCTGCATCTCTAACAAATGCTTGGGTGATGCTGAAACTGCTGGTCCATGGACCATACTTTGAGTAGCAAGGGGATAAACTACACCTTAGAGCAGTAGTTCTCAAACTTGGATACACTTAGAATTACCTGAGGAGCTTTTGAAACATAGGACACCTGGGGCTCCACCCTTGACCAAATGAATCAGAATCTCTGGGGTGTGGCAGTCAGGTAAAAACCCACCAGGTGATTCTAACATACAGTGCAGTTTCAGAACCCCTGGTGTGGAATTTGGAGGAGGGAAGCCACGGATTTTGAATCCCAGCACTTATCAACTGTGTGACCTTGGGCAAGTGACTTAACCTCTCCTGGCCATATTTTCCTCGTTTATAAAATAAGTATAAGTAATCCTTGGCTTACCGGGCTGTGTAAGAGCTTTATGAGGTGTGTATATGCAGCGCCTGGCTCCTCCAGGTGCTCTACAGACTCAAAAACTGGGGAGGTGGGCAGACCTGGGGAAGTCTGTGCTGGAGATTTTGTGCTAGACCCTGGTGGAGGGGAGTTGGCAACTGCACCCCTTAGCTTGCTACAGCTCCCCTCTGTGTGCTCCTCCCGCAAGCAGCCAGCAGTGTGGAACAATGGCGGTGAGCCACTCGGTGAAGGAGCGGACCATCTCTGAGAACAGCCTGATCATCCTGCTGCAGGGCCTCCAGGGCCAGGTCACCACTGTGGACCTGCGGGATGAGAGCGTGGCCCATGGACGCATAGACAACGTCGATGCCTTCATGAACATCCGCCTGGCCAAGGTCACCTACACAGACCGTTGGGGGCATCAGGCCGAGCTGGATGACCTCTTTGTAACCGGCCGGAACGTCCGTTATGTCCACATCCCAGACGATGTGAACATCACTAAGACCATCGAGCAGCAGCTGCAGGTCATCCATCGGGTACGCAACTTTGGCAGCAAAGGTCAAGGCCGGCGGGAATTTCCCACCAAAAAGTATAAATGAGGTTGACCCTTCAGCAAGCCCCAGTCCCCACCCAGGTTCCTTCTGAGTTCTACTGAGCCAACGACTGCCTGCTCTCCCTCCCTTTCCAGGTTCTGGGAAGGGAGCAGGGCCAGCCCAGAAACTGGTGTCTGACAGACAACACCTGTCACAGTTGCCTTTCACAGGGTTCCACCTCCCGGATTCATCCTGGGACCCAGAATCCTATTTACCTGTGGCCTTGGGGTAGATGACAATCCCCCTTTCGATCAGTTGCACCTGAATCTGTGATTTACTGATTTAGGGAATCTGTCAAATAGTTTTCAACCCTCACACAGTGAGGATTATTAAATGTGCTGGGCCTCAGCCACCCCTGAATATCCCTTTTTCTCTTGCAATTGTGTTTGTTTTCTCATAAAACTAAACTTGGACACAAACAAGTCCGTGCCTCTTGCTTCCCCTGATGAGAGTGGGTCCCCTTTTGGTCCTGTGTCCTAGGCTGCTGGGTCTCAAACTTGGCTGCACATTGGACTCACCTGTCCCACACTCTTCTATTTGGATTTCGCCGGTATGGGGGATGGCCCGGGCATTGGATTTTTGTAAGTTTCCCACATGATACTGCTATGCAGCAAAGTTTGAGAAGTGTAGTAGGAGAGTCCTTCAGTCTGGTCAGGTGGAAAGTGGCTTTTCTGTTCAGATTCCCTATGGAGGAGGCTGGTGGTCTCATTGCATTTCCTCAGGGGGAGAGATTGGAGTAATCCTGGGCCCTCCCCTCAAGTGTGGGAACTCCTCCAACAGCAAGTGATCAGGCTCCAACTCTGAGAGTCACTGGGTCCTCAGGGAAGAAAGGATTCTGAGGTTAGAACCCAAGTCTTTGTTGTCACTGCCTTGCAGCCAGACCAGCCCTGCCACAGGCAAACCACCATCTCAGTAAAAGCAGCTCCGTCCTGTGGAACCAGAGGGTTTGTCTTCATCAAACAAACATCCACAGAGCAGCTACCTAGTGCTCGGCCTTCTCCTGAGCACACACTCACAATAAGATTTGCTACCTTCTGGAGGGGAACTTATAATCTAGTGGAAGAGGTGATCAGTAACCACAAAAAAGATTCAGCCAGAGAACTGCTGTGCCAGAGTTGTGAATAAGGCACTTTAAGATGCTGTCATTTCTTGAGGGAGATTTGAGAGGAATATTCATTTGGGCATGAATTTACATTCCAGCACAGTCTTTGTCAAAGTGTTGTCCTTGGACCACCTCATGAGAACCAACTGGGATGTGTCTAGAAAAGCCACTTTCCTGGCTCCCTTTCCCCAGACTTGAACCACAATCAAGCTGGAACCCTGCATTATTCATTTAAATTTAAATGGAGAAGGAGCCTGCCATTTAAAGAGCCAAAGGATAGCAGAGGAAACTGCTAGTGCAAAGGTCCTGAGGTGGGAAAGCTTGGGAGTTTGGGGCAATAACAATACCATTGCCCTTACTGAGGCAGGAGAAATGGGAGAGGGGTGGGGCAAATGACACAAAGACCTTGTGGGTAAGGAGTGTAGCTGGTTCCAATTCTGGTGTGTACGAAACATAACTTGAATTTTCTCTAACTCAAGTGAATTCATGTTTTGCCTCACTCAGCCAGTGTCAGAAACTTAATTGCAGTCCATTCAAAGTTACCCCCACTTTCCTTGGAATTGGTCGAATTCTAGGGTACTTCCTTTCAAGGCACCAAAGCATGGGAAGGGTAGTTAATCTGGTGGTCATTCAGTCACATTAGCATCCACTGAAATGTCCTCGTTTTGTTCTGGCATTTTGTCATCTATCTACTCAGGTTGCACAAGTCCACGAGGGTTTTGTTCTGGTGTTTTGTCATCAGCCCACTTGGGTTGCTGCTGAGTTGCTCTTCTCTGACCAAAGACTGCCTGACCTCCCCTTCAAGTGCAACCCATACCCCTCTCAGTGTTTCGATTTTTGTTCTACTTTTCCCAGGCCAGTCAGGCCCCAATTCTTAGGGTCTTAGGTTAGTTAGGCCCTGTTTGCCCAAATGCAGCACACAGCTGTTTCTTCAGAGGGTTTTGTTACTTCTTGGCCTTCCCCCAGGAAAAAGAAGCACAACTCTTCCTGTTTTCCACTCTCTGAGACCCAGCTGATACCCTCCAGCTACCAGGCTGAAAAGAAGCTTCTTTCTTCTCAGGGACCACCCCCAGGTCAGTCTCCCAGATGCCCGTGTCACACAGTTTTCTAAATTTGTATCTGCTCAGAAATTCTTTCCATTCCTCTCTGAAGCCTAGGCCTTTGGAATTCAGAAGCTAAAAATGAACTCTGCATTCTGTTGTATCATTTATTTCCTGACAAGGAATGCAGAGTAACCTAGCTATCTGCATAAAGGAAAGGCCAAGAGACACCAAGGAAGAGATTTAGAAAAAAAAAAACATTGCCAATGTCATCACCCCATTGGAGTTTGGGTTTTGTGCTACTCGTGGTGTGGCCTTTATTCAAGCTCAGACATAAAGCATTGTGGGGTCCTAGGTGATGACTGAGCCCTCAGGAATTCTGACTGCTCAGGTGGTATGGCATGTCCCCTCTTTCCCTTCTTGTTTCTGGAGAGAAGAGTACAGGGGTCTCTGTCTCTGATTTGCAGGAGGGGACTATCAGGACTCTGAGGAGAGCTGGGTGGGCATGCAGCTTGAAGGTCCTGTCTCCCTGGGGGCCATACAAGTGACACAGCATCTCCAGCTCTCAGCTGGTTAGGACATGAAGGGACTTGAAGGAGAACATCCAGTTCAGTGAGTTCCAGTCTGGTATCCCTGCCTGAAAGATCCCTGAGGGCAGTAGGGGTCCCTTGAGTTCTTATCAATGTTCCAGAAGGACCCAGAGAAACAGCACATAGTATTGGAGAGTAACCAAGCTGGCTTGGTCTCTGCTTTGGGCTGTAATTATACCAGCAGGATGGTGGTCACCTTGGCTTGCTCTTTCTGATCACAAGCTCTAATGGCTATAATACGAGGCGGTGATCAATAAAAAGGGGAAAATGACTTGATGCAAGTTATATGAGAGACAAAATCTTACTGAATATGAGGCTTGTGTGGGGGGAAAATGCTAAAAGAAGCTTTGGCAGTGAGATGGTTGGGAACCACTGATCCAGTACAACTCTGCCTTTTTACAGTTGAGGAAACAGGCTGTTTCCTTAGGGGTAAGGGGAAAGGGGTCTTCTCAGGTCCCATGTTTAACTTATTGGCAGAATGCCAAGATGGTCATCATAAGTAGCTATCACTTGCTGAACCTCATTGTGTGCCAGGGCCCTAGGTGCTCCAGGAGGACAGAGCTGTCGCCTGTTGGGTCCCACTGGATCTCCAGCATCTAGCCCAGTGCTCTGCACATAGCAGGCACTCCATAAATCTTTGTGGAGTGAAAGAATCATCTCATTTCATCATTGTTACAATGGTATATATTAGTAGCCCCATTTTACAGATGAGCAAACAGACCCAGAAAGGTGAAGTGACTTGCTCAAGGTTGAAGAGCCCGTGAACAGCAGAGTGGGGATATGAACTCAGGTCTGTACGACTCAAATTCCATGATACTACACTAGACTATTCTGCTTGCTGACGACAGAGTGCCCTGCTCATCTCCATGGTGGTACCCAATCACCAGGTGGGGGCCTGGCACTCAAAACTTACCATACACAGGCGTGGGGCTTGGCCACAAAGAGAAGCCAGAAGTCCACCAATAACAAGGATTTGCTGGGTTTCAGAAGCCTGAGGAAGCTCTTTGGGGTTGAAGGCCTCCTCCTGTGATGGGCAGGCCTGCCTATATCTCGTCAAGCAACCATCTCATGCTGTTGTGACAGGCGTCACTTTGTTATGGCAGTGCCATCTGCCAGTATGCCCAGAGTTGGAGAGCCAGCAGGAGAGTATGTCACTGTGTGTGTGTGTGTGTGTGTGTGAGAGAGAGAGAGAGAGAGAGAGAGAGAGAGAGAGACGCATAGCTTCATGTTGGTGTCTTGATGACAGTATTTCATTTCCTCTGGCTGGCACCTTTAGTTTTTATTCATTACCTATTCTCCCCTCTTTCTCTTTCTCCTCCTCTCCTTTGTTAAAATCCTATATTTTGAATCAGCGGAGAGTCTCCTGGGGGTGGGGATGGTGTTGTCAGCTCCTAGTGATTCATCTAGCTGATAATTAGAACTCTGGAAAACCCAAAACTTATTTCTGTCAGAGTCAGGGCTTCCGGAATCCCTAGGCTTTTCCCTTTGTCAGAGAGGAGAGCTGGGGAGGGGGCGGGGAGGGGGTGGCTGGCTTCTTTGTGCCTGACTTTCTGTCATCCGCTTCATCAGAGCTCTGTAACTGAGGTATGAGCACTCTTACTCACCAGGTCCTGTGAGAAGTTGTTTCCACACTCCCTGAATCGCAATGATCCCACGAGGTGTTATCTCTGTTTTGACAGCCAAGGAAAGTTAAGGAACTTACACTAAGTCACTCAGCTTGTAAGGAACGCAGTAAGAATTCATATCCAACCATTTCAGAATCTGTCCCAGTTGGTTCAGATCACAGCTCTGCCATTATAAGCTCTGTCTTTGGATGGGTTACTTCCCCTCTCAGAGCCGTAGCTTCTTCATCTAGAAACAGACTCCTAACCGGATGTCTCTAAACTCCTCAATACAGTGTGTGACACAACAGTGGGAGCTGTTTTATTACTATTATTCTTTAACCCTATTAGCTCCCAGGACACCAGGCATTCAGAGAGACAGAGATGGACACAGGAGGCTGCATCCAGACTCTCACTTGTACCAACTCTCATGTCCTGGCACTGCCTGTGTGGAGATGACAAATACGCATACACATAAGTGCCTGGCCACACGCCCTAGAAAAACCCAGCAGTGCACCAGGCTTGGACACGTGTGCCCACACATGGATACAGGGTGACCCAGGGCATAACTAGCTGGAAAGACACCCGGGGAGTCAGTCATATGCAGCAGGCACCCCAGCTCACAGCCGAGACAAAGGAGTGGGGCCATTGTCGCTGGTGCTGCTGCCACTGAGCCCTCCTAGCTGCTTCGGCATGGCAGGGGAGGGAAGCCAGGCTCTCAGAGGGCCCCAGTGAGTCACCAGCCTGATGCAATCCCTTTAAAGGGCTCATCTGCTGGTGCAAGAAGCTGATTCATGGAGGGCGTGGTTGCTGGAGGAGGAGGAGAAAGGCACCGAAACTGCAACAGGAGGGGCTGAGGTTAGGTGGCTGGAATAGTTAATAGGAACTCTTCACTGTAAACCTCCCTGGTCAAGACTCCAGCGATCTTCAGTTGAAGCGGGGTTTCTACAAAAGCGAGGGGCCCAGAGGAAAATGTGAGGGCTGCGACAGGAATTCCTGTCATTGAGTCTAACTGCAGCTCTCTACGCACAGAACTCCAGGAACCGAGAAATGGGGATCAAGGAAGAGCCATTTTTCTGATAAATATACTGTATCTGGCCGACCTTCCAACTGCTGGAGATTTCTCCAAATCCAGCAGGGCGTGTGCAGGGTACGCGAGGTGCTGCGGGGTCGGGGCCGGGGGCGGTGCCTCCGGCCCAGCCTTTCCTCAGACATAGATAAGCAGTTAGTACCGCCCCTTTAGAGTCTCAGCCTCCAATCGTTTCACACAGCTCGGCCCAGACCCCACCTTGAACCAATCCTCAATCGGAATCTGGCCTCTGGCCTGAAGGCTTCCGCCCGTCGTCAAGATGGTGCCCAATCCCAACGCCGTGGGTCTGTGGACTTGGGCGAGGGGCGGGGCCATGGGCGGGGGCGGGGCTGCGGCTTGTGCCGGGAGGAGGGGGCGGTGCGTCACTTCCGTTGTCAGGTGGCGGCGCCGCAGCCATGGAGGGAGGCGGCGGCGGCGGTGGCGGCTCCGGCGGCTGCGCTGGGAGGCGGCCGTGAGCGGCTCCCACGCCCCCGGCCCGGCCCCGGCCCCCCGGGACGGAGCGCCGAGCAGTCCCGGCTCCGGGCTACGGACTATGGGCGAGCAGCGCTGAGCACCGGGGGAAGGTGAGAGCGGGGGTCCGGGAGTGGGGAGCCGGGCGGGGGGTGCAGGTTGGCTGGGCGGGCCTCAGCGGCGGTGGCGGTGGGACCCGGGTGACAGCCTGAGGCTATCCGGCTGCGACAGAAGTGGCAACAGCGAATGTCCCCTCCTCTTCTGGGGTCTGCAGTTCTCCGGTGGCGGGGGCTGCTGGGCGCCGGGGCCGCGGTAAGCCTCGGTCTCGCTGAAGCCCTGGGAGGTGGACACTGCCAACCTTGCTCGGAATCACTCAGCCAGTAAGTGAAGGCACCGCCGTTTGAACCTGCCAGGTTTTCCCCAAGAGACACCTTCTGTCTCTCCATGCTTCCCTCCTGATCTTGAGAGGGACTTGAAAGTTAGAAGGAGTCCCCAGGGAGGGCCAGCCAGGGCTTCCTCCAGGAGCCCTCACCCGTTGGCACGGGCACCATCGCTTCTGGGGAATTTCTCTTCCCAGGCGGCGTTCAGATGCGGGTCAGAGCTACCTGCTTGCCAGTGCTACATTTGGTCGGCCTTTTCCAAGGAGAGAGCCTGTTGCTGTGGTCACTGTTTCACCTGCCATGCCGGGTCAGGCCCGCCCATTCCCACGCCACTTGGCCCCACCTTCCAGGCTGGGGTGTTGGGATTCCCGACTCCTCGTTCTCTGCCCACCCCCACTCCCTAGGTTTGATGCCGGTTTGTTGGCGGAAGGAAGAGATGACAGCCGCCTTCTGTGGCAGGATAGACTTTGCTCTGTTTTAAGTCACTGGAGGAAACCCATTGGCTTTGCTTGGTTTTGAGAGCAGTGGGGAAGAGGGTAGTCACTCTGGGCTGGGCGCATTTCCCTCTTGGCTTAGCTTTCAGGAGATAAGGAAGAGAAGAATATGTAATTGTAAGGCCAAAAGCATCCTTGTTTGTAAACAGTGTTTGTGAGCTGCTCCAGCACTTTAATGGCCCTGTTGTGCCAGTTGTTTACTGGTTGGATCTAGACAGTCTGGAGATAGCCCTCATTCATTCATTCATTCGTTCCCCACATGACAACAACAATATGTTTGCCTGGAGACGCAAGTACCCTATATTATAGTGATTAAGACTGGGCTTTGGAGGCAGTCTTCCTGAGTTCAAATTCTGGCTCACAGCTTTCTAGCTGTGTGACCTTGGGCACATTGTTTAACCTCTGTGCCTCAGTGTTCTCATCTCTAAAATAGGTTGATAACAGAGTTGTAAAGATTTAAAAAGTTAACATATGTAGAACACATAGAACCATGTCTGCCACATAATAAGCATTCAATAAATATTAGTTATTATTCCTATTTCAAGAAGCTCATGGTCTGGTTAAGGGAGACTGACCTGTAAACTAGTGGAAATGTGGTCTAAAAAGCCAATAGCAGCAGGCACAGAATGCTGTGGGAGCCCAGTGGAGGGAGCTGCTAGCTCAGCCTGGGTAGCAGGAGGGTCCTGAGAAGGCTTGGCTGAAGCTGTTACGCTGGAACTGCATCTAGAAGGATGGGAAGATTTAGCCAGGTGAGAATGAAGGAGCAAGGTGTTCTACTTAGAGACAAGTAAACTCATAGTTTATGCTAGAAACCTCAGCTTGTTTAATATGGTAGTGTGAAAGTCGACATAATGCAAGGTAAGGCAGTATAGGTTGGCAAGGGAATGCCACATTAACAATTCCGGACTTTGTGCCAAGGGCCATGGGGAGCCAATGAAAAGGTTTTAAGCAAAGGAGTGTCATGGTTGGATCTAGTTTTAGAACTATCTCCCTTGAGTCTCAACAGAGGAGGGAAGGAAGAGAGGAGAGACTAAAAGACTGGAGACCTCTTCAGAGGCTATTGCAGGCCTCTGAGAGGAGAGAGTTGGTGCTGGTGTGGTGGATCTTGGCTGAGAAAGCACTTTTTGCAACCGGTGGCAGGTGACAAGCTCCTGTATTGCCCTCGGCTTCTCTGCCTAGCACAGAAGTGACTGGTGCATGTGCCCCTCTCTTCCTGAGCTTGCAGGTCATTTGAGCAGCCAGGGAAGTAAGGTTGCCTTCTCAGAAGGCCAGTTGTAGGGGGTGCTGCCTTTGCTCCCTTGTACCTTTAATTTGACCTTTAGGGAAAACAGCAGATTGTAGTGGTTACCAGCCTGCTCGGCGCTGCAGTCAGACAGATCTGGGTTCTAATCCAGCCCTGCTAGTCACTAGAAATTACTTATTCTCTCCATGCCCAGCTTTCTCATCTGGGAAATGGTGACAGTCAGAGCCCCTCCCTAGTAGGGCAGTTCTGAGGATTAAAGCTATGGCAGGTTGAGCATTTAGCACACACTGAGTGAGACATGCTTGGAAGTGTTAGCTGTTATTGCAGGCCGCGGGAAAGAACTTCCAAAAAGTAGTTGATGCAATTAGTGGCAGCTGGAACTGTGTCCCATTGAGCTGTCAGAAGTGTCCTGAGGGATCACAAGAATTTTATTGTATTCTTTCTGAAAAGGAAATCAGTGGGGAGTTTACCCAGGCTGTATGGGAGCCATTTGGATGATTCAGCGCGGCTCTTTAAAAGAACCATTTTTTTAAAAATAGAAGTAGGACTGCTAAGGGGGGGAAAAAAAGTGTTTTAAAGTACGAGCAAAAGTAGAGTTTCTTCCATGTGTGTCCCTATTAGTGACCCTAGTCTGGTGCCTGAATTAGTATCATCAGGAAGCCTCTCATACATTGATGTGTGTAGCGGCTCAGAATCCACAACTTGAGTTCCATACACATGAGTGGCTGGGGCTGTGCTGGGATTAGAAGGAGAACGGAGAGGTAGGCAACAGGGACAGATGGGGCAGGCTCCTCACCAATTCACACATGCACAGAATTAGGCAAGTCTCTCACAGAAGCCTGTGCAGCATGTAGTGGGAACCCAGAGGAAGGAGTGATTCCCCTGGGAGATGAGGAGGAGGAGGTTGGGGAGAAGTTGGAAGAGCCCTTGGAGCTTATACTGGATTGCGAAGGGTGCGTAGAGTTATCTGAGGGCTCATGCTCCAAGCAGGGGAGCAGCATGGCACAGGCATGGATGCCTGCTGGTATGTGTGCACTGTAGGAACCCCGAGAGGGTGTCGCATAGGGTGTGAAGGGACCTGGCTGTAGGACACACTGGAGAGGGGGCACCAGTGCTCAGATGCTTGAACTAACCATTCTCTTGGTGAAGGGAGTTTCATTTTAAGTGGAGGAAACATTAGACCTGCATCTTCCCAAAAGCACTCTGGCTGTGGGTGGAGGATGGACTGGAGAGAGAGGGAGTGTGGAGTCCCCGTAGGAGGCTGTTGCAATAATCAAAGCACGGACTAGCGGAGGCCTGGATCAGGGCAGCGATCAGGGCTGCTTTGGGTGAAATCGGCTGGACTCGGGGAGTGTTGGGAAGATTAAGGGAAGGGCAACGGTGGCAGGTGATCCCAAGGTTCCTGGTGTGGGAGACTGAATGAGAGACAGTGGCCAGTGAAATCTGCCAGCTCCGTTCAGAAGCCCTGAGCACACCCTCACGGGACAGCGTCAGTTGTGGTCAGTGGCTCCCTGTCTGGCTTAGGGCCAGGCTTCCCTCTGATTTTGCCTGAGTCAGCGCCTGGGAGAAGGGCAGCTTCCCTTCCTTCACCTTTTCTCTGTCCAGGTTTGCCCAGGGAAGTGAACTTCTTCAGTGTTTCAGAAACTCAAGTGGCTGAGTCTGAAAAACTCCCGTAATTTCTGCAGCCTTCATATGGCCCTAAAGAACAGCCCTTCAGGCTGGCATTATCCACACTGATTCAGCAGGTATCAGACTGATGGGGTCCTGGACAGCAGCTGCCCTCGGAAGGAAAGAGCTCCCTGGAGATCTTATCTAGTAAGAGACCTTGAGATTGGATTTACTCCAGCGGCTGGGCCAGCAGACTCAGGCCTTCTTAGGAAGGAGAGGTGTCAGCCAGAGGCCTCATAGGACTCACTCAGAACCATCAGGGAAGAGCCCTTATTCCCCTGAGCTCAAGGGGAATATGGACTCAGCCTGAATGGGATTAGGCTGTGGGGGGGGTGCTGGTGGGTGTGGCTTCACATAGACCCTTTAGAACTGGGGAGCTCTCCACAGGATTTGTCCTTGCATCTGTGCTGTAAAGAAGGTAGAAAAGAAAGTGGCCTGAAACTAGAGCATTTCTTCCTTCTCCACCCTCCCAGGTGAGACTGTGGCTTTGAAGGTGGCCCTCCCCACGCTGCATATCCTCTGGGATTTGTAATCAAGATTCCTTTCACTTGCTGTGATTTACTTACTGTCTTAGAGATGGTTCTACTTTGGCACATGCATTTTGGGCTACATTGTGTCATCAGCATGTGTGTAATTTATTCAAGTTTTCTACTGATATACTCAGGTTATTTTCTGTCTTTTGCTCGCCAAACAAAGCTGAGGTGACTATCTGTATACATGTGATCTTCCCTGCGTTAGGTGTCTGCAGGATAAATTCTAGGAGTTGCTGCTCCAAAGAGTACCTTTCATTATTACTATTATTATTATTATTATTATTTAAAGTATTTCTAAACCCTCTTTTAATAAACTGAAGCATTGTGATTTTCCCCCAACAAGCAAGAGTACTCGTTTTTGGGTTGCGGTCCCCCTTCTCCCTTCCTGAGGGGTCTATAGCCCAGTGGTGATGGCTGTTGGGAGTCTGTCTTGGGTGTGAGCTTAGACTCCCCAGTATAGCAGTATACAGGGCTGGTGATTTCAAAGAACCATTTTTTTAGATAAAAGTAGGACTGCTGATTTTAAAAAAAGAATTGTATTTTAAAATATGAGAAAACAGTATTTAAAGTTTATTCTGTGTGTGTCCCTATTTGTGACCATAGTCTGGTGTCTGAATTCAGAGAAAGCATCAGGCCTGTATACTGCTATACTGGGAGGTTGGAAGCACAGAGGTCGCAAACCTGAGAAGGGCTCTTGTCATTCAGATGAAGTTATCCCCTCTGAGTATGTTTATAGACTGCCACCTACTTGGCAAAAGAGATGGACAGAGGATCTTCAGCCTTTAGGGAAGCTGTGACCCAAGGGACCAGCCTGGACGTTGCCGTAGTAATGCTTGTCATTTATCTTTGAGTTTAGGGCAGAGCTGGTTCAAGGTGTGATGAGGGAACAGCAGGTGCTTCTAGGAACAGGCTTGATTCATCCCCTTGGGAGAACTTGGCACTGGCGTAGCCCAAAGTTCTGTGGGGCTTTTGGAACCCCGCTACTGGTATCTGCCAACTCTGGGGAACAAGAATCCTGCTCCTTTTTGCAGTAGATATGGAGCTCCTGGTGTTACTGTGTTTAGGGCACGTTCCAAGGGATATGTTCTCTTCTGACTCCTTTCCCAAGGTGGTTTCCTAAAGGAACAGGAAGGAAACCAGCCAAAAAAGAAGGATCCCCGTCACCTTCCAGGTCCTTGGCTAAATACTCTGCAATACATATTGAATCTTTCTCACATCTAACGAAGAGTTGTCTATTTTACAGAGGAGAACCCCTAGGCTCAGAGGGGTTCAGTAATCTGTCCGCTGTTACACAGCCAGCAAGGGCAGAGCTAGATTTCTAGCCCACACTTGTGTGACTCTGGAGTTCATGCCATCCCAATCCTCCATCCTGGCCAGGCTCTGGCCCCAGGGAACCCAGCCCGCATGGAATCTTGGACTCATAGAGCCGTAGACCTGGAAGGGACCTTGACAAACCTGAAGCAGTCCCTTCTTTGCCAGAGGAATGGAAACTGCCACTGCCTGGAGACAGGTCCCTCCCCCTCCTGCCCTGTGAGCAGTGGGTTAGGAGACTTTCAACCATGTCATCCAGCAGTTAAGGGCCTAGGCTCAGAACCCAGTTCTGCTACTTGCTCTCTGAGTGACCTTGAACAAGTCACTTCTGATCTCCATCCCAGTTTCCTCCTCTACAAAATGGACATAACGCTCCTTGCTGCTAAGGTAATAACCAGGATTAGACACGAGGTGTTTATTGTCTGTAGCAGGTTCAGCCTAGTGCCTGGCCCGCAGTCAGGAACCAGGGGCCAGCTCTAGCGAGAGGCCCACGTGAGCTCTTTGCTAGCAGGTCTGTGAATCTCCCAAAAGCGGTGTCACAACCCAGCTTACAGGTCTCCTGTTTGAATGGTTTAATGGTCCTCCCAGCCCTTATGGAGACGAGATTGCGAGCAGGAAGTTCCTTGTAGGAATGTTTGCAAGTTACCTGGGAAAGCGTAAGTGTACCAGAAGTGCTTTTGTCCCTTCTGCCGCCCCACCCCCGGTGCAGCCTTGCGTCAGCAGTCAGGCCCATACATTCGGGGCACTTAAGCTCACACATGTGTTGCCGTGCCATGTTCCCTCAGTGTACCTTCTCAGGCTCAGCCTCCCCACCGAGTCCATTACTGCTCTTAATGATTTCAATGGGTTGAGAAAATTTTTAGATTTTTAAAAATTATTATAGTAGTCTGTGGTAAAATAGTTACACAACATGGAAGAATGTAAAACAAAACTCTCCCTCCCCTTCTTGGGCCCCTAGTTCTACTGCCTGGAGGTATCCATTAAGTTTCTTCTAGAAATTTCCTATGCATATTCAAAGGTGTGTATAATCTTTTTTTAAAAAACCCAAATGGGATCATATTATACAAATAGTACTGTAGTTTGCTTGTTTTTTAAATGTAATGTACCATAGACATCTTTATCAGCAGGTGTAGATTTAGTCTTAAGGGCTGCATAGTATTCCATTGTCTGAATGGAACAGATGTAGTGAACCAATCCTTTCTTGGTGGACATTTAAATTGTTTTCTGTCTGAGGTGTGTGTGTGTGTTGATTTTTGTGGTTCTGTCTTTTGTGATTTTTTTGCTGCTACACATGGGACCCTTGAGCACATTCATCTTTGTGAATTTGTGTGAGTGTCTCTGTAGGGTAACCCCTAGAACTGGAAGTGCTGGGCCTGAGGCGTGTGCATTTTCTTTTACTTTGTTGGCTGAGGTGGACAAGGCCCCAGGCCCTGCCCCGAGGAGCTCACCCTGACAAGAGAGACAGAGAAAAGAATGGGGGCTAGCAAGAAGATGGCGTATGGGCTGGCAAGTGTGGATGGCGGTTTGGGGACAGTGTGGATCCAGGCTCCAGAGAGCTGATAGTGCCCCCAGAGAGCCCATAGTGGTGATCAGCCCACTGAGGGACTCCTTTTTGGCCTCACCATATCCTACGTTCTTGTGTGGGGAGCGGGAGCAGAGACCCCGCAGGCCTCCCTGCATGACAATTGTTCATTGTCAAAGTTGTGAAATTTAATCGAATTGAATTTTTGATAGAGGCAGTTAAGGAAAGACAGTTTGCTGGCCCACGTCCAAATAGACTTTCTCACAGGATGATTGTAGTGATTTTTGCTGTTAAAAACAGCATAAAGATAGAGAATCACGTGCACCTGGGCCTAGCCTGGGCTTTCCCACCTGTCAGTCTGGAAACCTGGGATAGAAAGAAACTTAGCATTTGTCTAGTGCCTCCCACGCTTGGGCTCCCGGAAGTCCTCAGGGGACGCTGCGCAGGGCAGCGCTGTCCTCTGGTGGGAGACTGAGGAGCAGAGAAACGAGTCCACAGCACACAGTGGACACAAAGGTGGCTCTCAGACTCGGCCAGCCCTTCAGTCGCTTGATGCTTTCCGTTTGCCTGATTTGGGCCACTGAGTGACAAGAACCTGGAGTCCACGTGGGATCCTGTGGCAGGCCTTGCACCTGGGCTGTCACTACACAAAGCAATAACTGATGGTTTGAGCTGAGGGGCCCCTATCACATGTTCATGCCAGGGTCCCCCTAGTCGTAGGGAGGCTGGCATGAAGGGGAGGGCTGTCAGTGACAGGTCTGCTGTCACTGCGCATGGCAGAAGGCCCCTCACAGAACCAAGGGGCCTGGTCTCCCAAGCCAGTGTGCTTGGCTGCTTCCCCATGCTGCTTCTCTGGATGGAAGATACCAGGGCAGCACAGCCTGAGAAAGAGCTAGTAAGTCTGTCCCTTCCTCCTTCGACACCCACACATAGTGACGGATTATTTGTTGTCACATCAGCTGCTTCCGGAGGCCCTTGGGAGGGGTGAGCTGGTGGCAGGGCTGGTGAGGCCGCCCTGGATGCTGTTCTGGTGGCTCGCAGAGTGGCTGCTGGTGAAGCCCTTTGACCTGTCTGCACAGGCTGTTTTCTTGGGCCATTTCTCTTTTCCCCAGAGGGGCCTACACGTCCACCTCTGTGTGCACAGCCTTGGCGCCTTTTCTCCCAGTCACTCTGAGACACATCCTCTTGGCCAGGGGCCTTTCACCTCCATCTGTCCCTCCAGCCTTCCTGGAGGCCACGAAAGAGCCCAGTGGGGACTCGTTCAGGACAATGGGACGAACAAGGACATCACTGATGACATAATCTCCTTGTGTGTGTGATCTTGCCTGCTGGAAGACACTGGAGATGGACCCCGAGCTGCAGGCACCGGGCTTCCTGTGAGCAGTGGGGTTTTCAGGCCACTGCTGGCCCCCACGCCTGCTGTCCTCAGCCGGTCACAGTCCTGTGAAGAAAGGCAGCGGCAGAGGACGGTCTGTGGGGATGTGCTGAGGGAAAGCAGGCTGGGCACAGGGCCCTTTCTGACCGCCCCTCCCAGTTCCCACTGGGCTGAGTCACTTCCTCTCTGGCTGCGGCAGGTACTCTCCCACATGCCCGAGAGCAGAGCAGGCTTCAGGGGGTGGGGTTCACCCTGTGCAACAAGAGAGCTCTGGTTAGAAGCAGCAGCTCACTGGTTATTATCCCCGAGGCAGTGAAGCACAGCGTTTAGAGAATGATGTGATGTTATGTATTCTTGACAAATTGGAGCTATACATATCCTGCATTTTAAAAAGGAACAAAATCATCATGCTGTTTGGAACAGTGAAGATGACAGCACAGGCATGAATCTTTGTCATCAGGGAGTCCTGGCTGAAACCAGGGATTACTAATCCGCCTCCCCATCCCCCCAGCATCCATCCTGAGCACAGAAGCAAATGGCTTCCTGGGGAGACTGCTTATAGCCTTCAGGCTGCCAGGGAGAAGGGTTATCCTTGCTTCAAAGATGGCTGTCATTCAAACTCAAAGGAAAAGCCCTCAAACAGCCCCCTCACATCCAGCTAGCGGGAGTAGAAGGGAGCAGGCCGCAGGCAGCCGCCTCCAAGCCAGTGAGCTGGGCCAGGGTCTCTAGGCTTTGGTTTGTCAGCAGTAAAAGGGGGAAATCTTTCAATTATGAAGTCGTGAGAATTAAGAAAATCGAGGAGACACTAAGAACAGTTCCTGCCAAGCAGTAGGTTAGGTGCCCATCAAATGATAGGAGGTATTCGCCTGGAGAGACGTGTCACCAGGAGGCTTACCTCAGTCAGCACAGAGCAGGGAACACTCACCCTTCATTCAGCAAAGACCCTACGACACCACCAGCCACAACATCATGTCTGATCCTTCAATCATCCCACTTTTACAGATGAGGAAACTGAGGTCCACAAAGTGTAGGTGACTCTCAGAGGGTAGGTGACTAGTTCAGGGTCACAAAGCAAGTGAGTGAGGGAAGTTGGAATTTGAACCTGGGCCTACCTGACCCCAAAATCCATCTTGATCTCCCAACTGACATTTGAATAACTGGTCCATGGTTTGAAATGCTTGGTTCCATGGGCTGCAAATTCCTGTTGGTTCCTTGGGTTGACTTTGTAGCTGGAGAATAGGCCTATAGGAAAGTTGGTGGCACTGTTAGAAGCACTGACATATTAGTATTGAGGTGCAGTGGGGGTGGCTCCCAGAGTGTTTGGGTCAGGGAGGCGTGGGGACCCTGCCTTGTTGGTTGAGGGGAGGATGTCCCAGTAACCCTCCTCAGACTCAGCCCTTTTCTCCATAGAGACCCAGCTCAAGGGGCCTGAAATGCCTCCTTCTCCAGGGAGAAGCACAGCCCCTCTCTTGCTGCTCACCTGCAGCTTTCTGGCTTGGCAGCTCCCTGAGCAGGAGAATGATTGCTTATAAGGAGCTCCAGATGGTACTGTCCTTGCTGTGATTGGCATTCCAAGAACCACAGCCAACATCAGATAGAGAAGGAGCAGCTGAGGAAGCAGTGTGGTCAAGTACAAAGAATGTGGGATTCAGAATTGGAAAACCTGTGTTCACGTAGGTGAACGCCAGGAGACTTTAGGCCAGTCTCTCAGTATTTCTGAGCCTCAATTTCTTTTCCTAGAGAATGTTGTATCCTGGAGCCAGGGGGTGACCAGTTACAATCGCATGTTTCAGAAGTGCTTTGTAAGCTATAAAGTGCTGTACAAAAGTGAATGTGAGGGTGTGGGCCTCCTAGTGGGTTCTGAGTCCGAAATTCACCACTAGAAAGGGGCTCTGGCAGTTTCTGAGGGGTGTCTGTAAGGCATGGGCCATAGATCATCTTAGTATTCAGATTTCACGCTGCTCACCACAGGTCTTGTCATTTCATTCCAGGTGTAGTCAGTCAGCTAAATACATGCCTGGGCCAGAAGTTCTCTTTTCTGGGGGAAGCAAGAGTGGTAGGAATTTTCCTGACCAGCAGGAGGACCTTCACACTACACACCTGAGTGGACAGGAGGACCTGTCACTGATGTGAGGGGCCAGGCCAGGCTTTCACTCCCACGCTCCCACGTCTTGCTGCAGGAAAGCAGATCTTTTCGCTGGACTTAGCAAAGCGGGGGCTGGTCTGTCTCTCCACCTGTGAGGGGCTGCGCCCAAGCTGTAGGCATGCTGTGAATGGGTCTATTTCCTCAGTGGGGGCTGCTCTCCAGCAGCAGGCACTGTCTAAGCACAGCCTCTGGCGATCAGCTGCCTAGAATGCAGGCCTCAGGCATCCAGGCGTTTCTGACACGGGGCTTTTCCTGGACAAACTTCCCAGCACCACTGCAGCCCAGTTACCTACACTGTGACCCCCTGTCTCTCTCATCCTGGGTTCTGTCCCCTGCCATGAGCTGGTAGACCATGGTGCTTCCTTCTGGGTCCCACTCCAACCCTGGCCTCTGGCTGGGTGATCAGGACCTCTGTCCCCTGCCCAGGATGGGTTTTGGTGCCTTCTGGGTGCACACACACAGTTCTACACATTCTGTTTTCTCATTCAGCAGATTGCTAGGCACCAGGTGGAGTGCAGGGGAGCCAAAGTAAATTGGGGTTGCTCCCTCAGGGGAGCTCACAGCCTGGGGCCTGGGGTTAAGGGGAGTCAGACACATAAACCAATGGTTACAGCACAGCAGGAGAGGACAGGTGTGCTCAGGTGCTCTGGGAACTGGAGGAGCAGAGGACTTGCTGCAGAAGGTGACATCAGTGAGGACCAAGGGAGAAGGACGAGCCAGCCAGAGAGAGGAGGGCAGGGCAAGGGTGTTCATGACACACTCAGGGAATTGTGAGTCATTTGGTATGGCTGGATTTAGGGGGCATGTAAGGGCAGCGCGGCTGGAGAGGTGGCTTGGGTCTGGCCAGGTTCACTGAGGAGTTTGTTTCTTCCTGAAGACCGTGGGAGCATTGGAGGACCCCCATAGCAGAGACAGACAGATACTGCAGGCCCAGGTCCCCAAGCAGAGGAGCAAGTGCAGCCTGCTGGAACCTGTCCAGCCCCAATTACACAGGTGACTGAGGTGGAGTGTTCTGATGGAGTCGCCCCAGCATCCTTCCTGATCAGCCTCATGGAGAGCAGTGCCTCACCCTCCTGAACCTGGTGCCAAGAGAAACCCTTTGAAGGTGTGCTGCAGAAAGACGCCACCAGGTGGCAGACCTGGAGATTACACAAAGACCTCATTTTTTTACCCCATTCCTTTAGCAGTGTTTGGGGTGGGGAAGGAAGGGGCAATCATGCCAAGCTGGCTCTGCCCAACAAGTATGAGATTCCAAGTTTTGCCACTGTGGGCTGTGTACCCCCTCCCCTTTCTCCCCCAGAAATCCCTTGTGCACCTGTGATTCTGGACAGCAGATTCCTCCAGAGTCTGGGGAGCTATTCATTCCAGCAGGTCGCCTGTTCTCCCCCATCTCGGGGCACCTGAGAGTAAGTTACAGACATTGTGACCCGTCATCCCCCAGCACTTTAGCATCTGTCACCTAAGAGCAAAGACATTCTCCTATATCCTGTATTATTCCACAGTGCAATATTCAAACTCAGGAAATTTAACATTGATACAAGGCTGTTATCTAATATACAGTTCGTGTTCAGATTTTGCCAATTGCCTAGTCATGTTCTTTATAACTTTTCCCCACAGGACCACTTATCGCATTTACTTGTCATATGTCTTTGGCCTCCTTTAATCTAGAATAGTTCTTCAGCCTTTTTTTAACTACCTGACACTAGTGTGTTTGAAGCCTACAGGCCTGTTTTGTTCAATGTCCCTCAGGGTGGGTTTGACTCATGATCAGATCCAGTTTATGCATTTTTGGTAAAAAAAAAAAAAAAAAAAAAAAATTAATGTAAGTGTTGTCATAGCCTTATAAGTGCATCACAGCAGGAGTAATGTGATGCCGTGTTTCCCGGAAAATAAGACCTGGCCGGACAATCAGCTCTAATGCGTCTTTTGGAGCATAAATTAATAATATATTGTATAAGATCAGGTCTTATATTAATTTTTGCTCCACAAGACACATTAGAGCTGATTGTCCAGCCAAGTCTTATTTTCGGGGAAACAGGGTGTCAGTTTATTCTGTTATTGGCAATACTGTCTTTGACCATTTGGTTAAAGTTGCAGCTTTTTTTATTTTTTTAAATTGAGGTATATTTACACACATTGAATTTCACAGATCTTTACTGTACAATTCACTCATTTTGACAAATGCACATACCCAGAAGTTATGTCCTTCGATAGTAAAAGGGGTAGTTTTACAGCCCAGCATATGTGCTCTGTCCGCCTCCCCCAATCCTGCTCCTGGAGAGCTTGGAGTGGAGGCACTAGGTCTTAATTCCATCAAGTGGACCCATTTGGGGTGACCTCCTCATGCTGTGGATGGTCCCTCCCTGTGCCCGAGGTGATAATGGCCAGCGGGTGCTCCAGCCCCTGCTTCCCCCCAAAGCAGTGAACAAAACCAGAGGATGACATGCTGTGTGCCTCTGCCCAAGAGTAGGCACTCACTGCCCTGGGCCCGTAAGAGCTGTACGCCCGCTGCTGCAGAACGTGCACCTGGCACTACAACCGTCTGCTCCTCAGCAGCTCAGCGCACCCCCAGGCCTCCTGTCCTCCCCACACCAAGTTGAGCATGTCACTCAGGCTGGCCATCAGGCCACCTGGCCTGTAGTCTCAGGCGAGCAGAAAGCAGGTTCAAGGTGTCTTAAGCCTTTAATCTAGTTGCCCTCCTGCTCTCCACCTCCCTAATTCAGTGCCTAACTGTCCCTTTCTCCTTGGGCAGAAGAAATCCAAAGTTACTGTGTCTAAGCTAACAGCACAATTCATCAAATGCTTACACTGTGCCAGTAGGTACTCCGCTGGGCCTGTTGTGTGGGCTGTCTCACTCTGTCCTTAGACCAACCTTGGAGGGTAGAGGTACTGTGCACCACTTTGCAGATACAGAATAAGTAACTTGTCCAAGATCCCATCACTACTAACTGATGGTGCCAGGCTTTGAATCCAGGTTTGGCTCACTCAGAGGTTCCCAGCCAGTGTGCGTTATGTAGATCAAAATGGTGATCCCTTCAGCCGAAGGGCCCCCAGTCCTTGCAACCCCAAGTGCTATACAAATGTTTCTCTTTGTTATGACAGGAAAAAGACCAAGACACGTTACTCTCCTGTGTTAATGTCCTGTGGGCAGAGACTCTTTCCGCCTCCCTCCTGGGATCTGCTGCAGGTCTGGCACACAGTCCCATAACATGTGGCAAATAAGATTGAGGCCAGGGATGGGTGGGAGCTCTGTGCTCACTTCCAGGTGCCAGGAGCTCACAGAGGTGTAGGGCTCTGCCTTCATGAGACACCACCACAGGTGAAGTCCAGAAGCCTGCACAGCTCAGGAACTTTCTGCTTATTTGTTTGTTCTGGTTTATTTTGACAGAGCCAGGAAACATAGGTGGGTGGGGGGGACGTAGGGGCTGCTGACAGGCACAGCTTGAATATTGATGCCTTCGGCTCAGCCTGATCCAGCAGTGTAGACATAGTCCTTTGGCTCTTAACAGGAGCACAGAAAGAAGCTGCTGACAAATCGTGGCTACCAGCTGCTGCTGTCACACATGCACGCACAGCAAGTGCTGCACTGGGTCAGTCTGCTGTTTGCTCCTCGCAGGGACTGGCCTTGTACTCTGCCTTCCCTGGTTTGGTTTGCAAGGTCGCCCATCTCTCCAGGACCCCAGAGCAAGAAGCCTAGGATGAAGCTGAGGGCAGAACTTGCTGCTCATGTGGGCGGCCCCACAGCTGCCCCTCCTGCTTGTGGGGTTGGGGTCACTCTCTGGCTCTGTGCACGGTTTGAGTCGGCTGCTGGAGGCCATGCACCTGCGCACCTGTGTGGGGGTCTGTGGGGGTGCTTCTTGTGTGAGTGATGGGCCCCTCCATGCCTTGGGCAGCTTCAGCTCCTTTGTGGTTGGGCGGAGCAGAGGACACACTGAGCTGGGGAGGCCTCAAGACCATCTCTTTGCGGCTCACCTCCCTTTGGAGTTGGTGGTGTGTCCACCATTTTGAACTGTGCCCTGCCATAGGTGCCTTGCCCGGCTCTACCCTGCCCAGCTATCCAGTACTACTCTGTCACGCTGTGCTCCTCGATTTGGCATCAAGGGCCTTAGGCTCGTGTGTGGCTAATGGCCCAGACTTCATTGCTTTATGGGGGAGATGGCCTCACATGGCCCAGCAGCTTTGAGGGGACATGACTGTGGGGACAGAGTCCCAGAGAGTGATTTCCAGGCTCTCGGCCTCACGTGGAAAGGTGGTGGCTCGGTTATTAGATGGCCATCTGCTGTGGCTGGGTGGCCATCAGCTGTTACAACTGCCGTGGCTACGCTGGCGTTGGGGTGGGTGGGTGGGTGGGTGGGTGGTTGGTTGGTTGGTTGGTTGGTCGGTTGGTCGGCAGAGAAGCGGATGGCGGATTGTGCGTTGTGTGGCTCCTGCTTCCTGTGGCTCCAACCCAGCCGCCAGCGAGACTATAGTGGTGTGAACCCCCATCCATGGCTCCGTTGGTGTTCCTTTTTGGCCTCACCATATCCTGCGTTCTTGTGCGGGGAGCAGGACCAGAGACCCCGCATGACACGACGCCACCCCCAAATTGACAGTATGGCAGGCCTCTCCTCTGGGCAAGCCATGGTGGCTGTGGGGAGCCGAGGGCCTCTCATGCTGAGGCCCACACTGGCTGCCTAGGCTGGGCCAATCCAGTGGGACCCCTGCTTTCAGGATGAGGAGTGCAGCCTGTAGGAGGCAGGGCTTCCAGGCTGGGTTCTCTTTCAGTGCCTCCCTCCTGGCCTCCACCCCTCACCCCTACTGTTGCCTCACTAAGCTTCCTGTTGAACCCAGATTCTAAGGGAACCATCGCTGACTTGGGATAGCACACAGAATAGTTGAGAGATTTAAAGCTCCGGATTTAAATCCTAAACCAGGATTGCTGAGTTCCTGGGGAGCTGAGCACTGGGCCCAGGAAACACCAGCAAATGGCTGCCTCTTAGGCAGGCTGGGCCAGGGGCCTTCACCCCAGCCTGAGGACCAGTATCTCTGGAGGGGCCTGGCCCTAAGTCCTTCTCAGACCAGGGTAGCTAGAGCTTCCACAGCATCGATCTTACTGTAAAGCCAGGATCTCTCTAAGTGGCCTCACCTATGGGCGCATTTGTGGACCATTTGCAGGTGTGTCTCTGGAGGGGGACACATGAGGAGGATTTGAAAGTGGGGCACATCCTTCCTGTGCTTCAGCAGGGGAGCAGGGAACAGGAGGGTCCGTCCCCAGGGGTCTTTGCTCCCCTCACTAGTGAGCCTGCAGCAGCGACTTCTGCTTTTCCGGGCCTGCCTCCTCGTCCTGCTTCCTTTGCTTCCACCAGCTCTGGGTGGCATGAAGGAATATTCAGGAAGGCAAGCAGCCTTGCTACCACTCCCCCTACCAGCAGCATCTTTTCCCTCTCCCTGCCCGTCTGCTCCCGTCCTTCTGTCTGCCTACATTTTGGAGCAGTTCCCGTGCCATTTGCTCGAGCTGCATCTTGAGTGGGGTGGGCGGGGTCAGGGTGAGCCCACTCACTGTGCTGCAGCTGCTCCCAGCAAACTGTTGTCTAGACCACGCGTGTGTGTGGGCACCTGGGCTGTGTCTGCACAGATACGATGAGGCCTCCTCAGTGGTCTCCAGGGAAGGAGGGCCAGAATGGCATGGAGCCAGCCGACCTGATAAAAACCATCACCAACTGTGGGAAGGCGTCCAGCCCCATTCATAGAGTGTCTGCTGGGCCGGGCTCTGGGGGTGCACTGGGGTTTTGGTTTTTTATTGTGGAATTTTTAGTCTAGTGGTGAGGGAAGGATATTAAGGATATAAACACACAAACAGTAAATAGATAATCACAAAAATACGGAAATTGCTGTGGATGAAAATTACAGGATACCGAGTAAGCCTAACTGGGACCCACTGGTGCTGAGGACGCCAAGGAAGGCTTCTCTGAGGACGTGATATTTCAATTGAGAAGAATGCACAGAAGTTAGCCAGACACATTAGTGCCCAGCTTTTTAAGATTTTTCTAGAAACAATTTTATTCTTCCCTGCTTTTGTGTGAATGACTTTGAATCTGCTTATGGCATGAGCTTCTTTCGCAGAAGTCATGGCTGAGCCTACCCATGGCTTCGGCTCCATCTGGGGGCTGCATGGGCCTAGTTCCTCTCCGAGTGAAGTCATGGATCTGCTCCTCAGAGGCCTGACCATTCATCCTGGGGCTTGATGGGAGGCAAGCCTGGTGGCTCGGACTAGAAGTACATCTTGTCTTCTCCTAATTTCCAGTTCACTGCGTGGAGTCTCCTGGGGCTTATAATAAAGGCCAGAATGGAAACCGTGGAGATTAACCTAACGAGTGCATACGCACCTGTTCTCAGAGTAGGGGCCAGCCTTCCAGGAATGACAGCAAAAACAAACTAAACGAAAAGAGAACTATTTAATTACATAAACATTTAACCTTTTTTTTTTTATTTGAAAAAGTTAAAAGATTAAGGAAAACCACATTCTATGTCAGTTATAGCCTTAATATAAAAGAGTTTCTAAAAATCAGTAAGACCGACACATACAAAGTAGTGAAACATGGAAAAAGAATATGAACTGGAAATTCATAAAAAACTAATACATACAGCCAGTAAGGATGTGAAACAAGTTCAATCTCGCAAATAACTAAGGAATTATGAATTTAAGCAATGATGTACTTTTCATTGCCCATCAATTTGGCAGTCTTTAAAATTAAGGGCATATTCCTGGTGCAGGTCCTGGGACCTACTCACCCACACCTCTGCTGGGGTCTAAATTGGCCCAGCCTCCCTGAGAGCAGCCTGGCAGTGTGTGTCAAACACCTTTAAAAATGACGCTGCAATTCCACTTCTTGGAATTTACCCTAAGGAAGAGAGATGAGTATGCCCAGGCATATGCACGTCATTGTTAATAAAAATACTAAAAGATGGAAAGAATCTAGATTTCCATGAATAGGGGTGTGGCCCAGTAAATCATGATATATTCTTACCAAGGAGACTGTAACTATTTCCAGTGATGCTACAGAATATTGTCATACAGGGATGGTAGTGGTGCTTTGTTTGTTTCTTTTTAAGGCTTTGAGGTATACTTCATATGCCATAAAATTCACCCTCATAGTTTATTTTAGGTGGGAGAAAAGGAAGCTTACAAAATGGTATCACAGAGTGGTCCAAGTATTTGTAATAATGAAAAGTATAAGCACACACACATACAAACACACAGACAAGAAAGTCAGCTTGAATGTTACAAGTGATCACATCTGGGTGGTGAGACAGGAGCACCTATTTTCTTGTTTTTGCATATCTGTGGTTTCTAATGCTTCCACAGGGAATGCCAGTTACTTTTGTATGAAGAAAAAAAACTAGAAGTTTAGGGCTCAGTGTTCCCCAGCCCTCTGTGGAAGGGTCAAGTTTTCACTCCTCATGTGGCCATCAGGTCCCCTAGATCTGGTCCTTACCCCTTCTCTGGGTCACCTCTCTCCACTCCATTTCATACTATGCACTCCAGCAACACAAACTGCTTGAAGTTGGCTGCTTAGGTGCCATTTCTTACCTCCGTACATTTGCTCACCCAGGTCCTTCTGCCTGGAACGGCCTGGCCCCCTTGCCTGGCCCATTCCAGTATCACCTCCTCAGGGAAGTTTCCCCTGAACCCCCTCCCCCATGCAGGGCCAGGACGTCCCCTCAGGATGGGCAGCCAGCCTTCCCTGAGCATTCCTGTGACTGTCTGCCCTCATCTCCGTACACCTGTCCCCCCACCCACCTCCAGGACACGGCATTCCCGAGAGCTGGAAGGAGTGACTCTGTTTTTAAAAATCCATGTCTAGAGGTTAATGTCTCCTAGAATCTGGCTCCTGTGTCCACCTTTTGTTTTAACCCTGGAGGAGATAGAGAGTACCAGGTGAATCCTGAGTGCTCGCGACCCCCCCTGGTGTCCTTTAACTGGCTCCTAAATGCACAGTGTATATTTTTCTTAAAAGTAATTAAAGAAATTTTTGAAAATAGGGAAAGGGAAGAGAAAACAAGTTAATAACCCCCCCTGACAACTTCGGGGTGTTCTTCCATCTGAGAGGACCTGAGAGTCGAGAGTTGTAGAGAGGAGACGCTCAGGCAGCCACCCTCACACTTCACGGGCATAAGAATCCCCTGGGCCTCATGTACATCGTGCCAGTTCCTGGGGCCCACACCCCAGAGATCAGATCTTTGAGGGTAGAGTGGGACCCAGAAATCACCTCAGGCCACTTGGCTATGGGTATGTGGAGGAAAGGCCTCACTTCGGGAACAGTCACTTCCAGGCCGGCTCTCTCCTACTTCTGTGGTGGCCCCTCAGGGACCCCACATCTCCACAAAGTGTCATCCTCTCTGCATTTGACCACTTTGTGGCAAGCTGCCCACCTCTGTAGCCATTACATGCTGCTACATCCACCTTGAGTTCCTAACTAATCCCAAGTAAAGGAGCCATGGCTCTTTGTCACCAGGAACCTTCAGTGCTCCTCTGGGAGGGGGAGGTGGCAGTGGCAGCGGGAACAGCAGCAGCAGCTGTGTGACGCATCCCCAAACCCGAGACTTGGAGTCTGGGTTAGCGTAAGGAAACTCACTGACTTGCTCAGTGAGAAGGGCTCTTTTCTGTCTTATCTAGAGCTGAGAATGAAGCGGAGAGCATCAGACAGAGGAGCTGGGGAAACGTCGGCCAGGGCAAAGGCTCTAGGAAGTGGGATTTCCGGAAATAATGCGAAGAGAGCTGGACCATTCATCCTGGGTAAGCCTCTGATTGCCGGGGGTGTGCGGGTGTGGGGGTCAGGGGCCAGGCGCACTGGTGGGCACAGTCTGACCTGCGAACATGCAGAATGAAGTGTCATACCCACCCGTGCGGGGTCCTGACCAATCCTCGGCCTGGCCCAGCTTCGTCACTTTAACTGCAGTCTGTTTATGCCTGTGGAAGGTCCAGAGCCTTAGGTCGTTCTGTACCAAAAGCTGTCATTTTTGTTGTAGCCACATCAGCCTTGGGTCAGTCTTAGCTAAGAGCTAGACTATCTCTTCCCTCCAGGGAGTCCTATGATGTCACCATGGGAAGCTGCATTGGAATCCAAGGGCCATCATCCAAGGCACTTCTTGGACCATTCTTGGAGGGCACAATTAATTTCACAAAGCATTTGGTATAGCCCCCTGACACTTCTTCTAGAAGTGTCCCAGAAACCCTGTCGAATTGGGTGTTCCCACCGGTCCCGAGGAGCAGCAGCGCCTTTCTGAGTGATGCTAGAGGCCCAGCAAGTCCAGATGGCTTAGGCTCGGGGTTGCAGGTGGGGTGGGCTCTGAGGGCCGACTGTCCTCGCAGCCAGAGACGGTGTGTGAGCTTTGCTAGGGGCCAGCATCTTGTGCTAACGGGCACAGGATCATTCCAACTCCAGTCATTCAGCAAGTAGTTCCGGTGCCACCTCCGGGCCAGGCCTGTGCTTCACTAGGGATGCAGCCGTGCATGAGCCAGACCAGTTCCTGCCCTCACAGAATGTAGCATTCTAGCTGCAAAGAGAAACAGTAAACATTGCACAAGGTCATCGCTGGGGGCAGTAAGTGCCTTGAAGGAAGTAAACAAGATGTTGTGAGAGAGAGTAAGACGGGCCTAGAGACAGGAAGGTTCTGTATGAGGAAGTGCCATTTGCGCTGACACCCAAGGACAAGAAGAAGCCAGCCATGTGAAAAGCAGGGGAAAGTGTTCTAGACAGAAGGAACCGCAAGTGCAAAAGCCCAGAGGCAGGAAAGGGCTTACTGTCTTAGGCATTAAGAAGCCAGTGTAGCTGGAGTGTGGTGAGGCGGGTGGGGAAGCATCATCAGTTAGAAAGATGGACAGGAACCAAATCATGCAAGACTTTGGAGACCAAAAAAGGGGTTTCAATTGCATAGTAAGTTGATCACTGTTAAAGATTTTTAGCAGTGCAGTGACAGTACTCGATTTATGCTCTGAAAGCTCAGGCAGGGCACTGTCACAAGACCACTAGCAACATACATCTCCAGAAATACAGAAGTTCCCAAAAGCCAACACTTGGACCGGGCCAGGTGGCATATCAGACTGCCAGGGGAACCTGTTAGAGCTCTAGTTTCCTGGTTCTCACCCTGGACTTGCTGATTCAGAGGGGCCAGCTGAGAGCTCCTTTTTTAACACATGCTCCTCAGAGATTCCAGCCTGACCCACTGTTGGAAATCCCCGTTTTTGAGAAATGTGTCTATAAAAGCCAGGTGTACCTCAGGCAGATGCAAACAAACCCTCCGTTTTTGGAGGGGAGCCCATGAGAACTCTCCACCAGGAGTCTTTGGGGGTGAGTTCAGTGGATGTGAACTGTGGTGCCCCCCTAAAGAGAAGAGCTAGCCAAAAGACCACGTGATGCCATGGTGCCAGGATAGCGCTGCTGAGCAGTAAGCCAGCCACTCTCTGCCATAGGTCCCCGTCTGGGTAACTCACCGGTGCCAAGCATTGTGCAGTGTTTGGCGAGGAAAGATGGCACAGATGACTTCTATCAGCTGAAGGTAAGTGAGGCACGGAGGTGGGGGGGTGGGTGGGGGCTGGGGACCCAGGGGCAGTGCTGCCAGCCCAGCTCTTCCCGCTCTCCACTGTCGCACCTACATCACTTGTGAGCGAGAGTGGCACCATTTCTTCCTAAGAAGCATCAAGTTCACGTAGCCTCGCTCTGAACAACTGATTTAAAGAGCTTTGTGCATAAATTACGTTCCCGTCACATTAAGAAAAACTTTCATATGTGCATGTGTGAGTGTGTCTGTGGGTGTTGCATGGTAGACGTTAACCCCCTGCTTTTCCTGTTCTGGTCATTCTGATTTGTAAAGTAAGGTTTTTTTGGGTTATTATTTATTTTTTGTTTATGTATGTGTGCCTTCCTAAAGATCCTTACCCTTGAAGAGAGGGGGGACCAAGGAATTGAAAGCCAAGAGGAGAGGCAAGGCAAGATGCTGTTACACACCGAGTACTCTCTGCTGTCCCTCCTCCACACACAGGACGGTGTGGTCCACCACCATGGGCTCTTCCAGGTGAGTGGCTGCCTCCTCCCCCAGACCCTTCACCTCAGGCTGTACTTGCTGGGTCCACACCTGTACTTTGAGCAGTGGGCAGCTCACCCATGAGACCCCCTGGCATCCCTGCGTGCTGGGTGCGTTGGGACTTCCTGGGCTGGGTGGACTGGAGGTCAGGCTGGGCCGGGCCAGCTGCTACAGTGCTCTGCTGTGATGACCACAGCCTAACAAGAATGCACAGTTTGCATCTTACAGCCTTTCTTTGAAGAGCCGCTTTTCTGAGAAAAGAGGAAAGCAGGAAGTCATTTAAAGACACACGGGCTCTTTCTACTGTGCTGTCAGGAATTAGCCAGGCCAGGGTGGAAGGAAGGACAATGAGGAAGCATGGGCACTTGGGGCCAGTTGTTTTGGTACCAACAGTCCTTGTGTCTGCCCAGGCATCTCAGTTTGCTCAGCAAGCGTCCCTGAGCCCCTGTGCTCTGATGTTCCAGGTCCCTTAGGAAAGTTACTAATTAGCAACTTGTACCCTGAAAAGAGCCCTCCTCAGGGCAGAACTGAAATTGTGTCTCCAGAAATGAAGAAGCAGGTTCAAAATGCCCAGGAGGCCTCCTGCTCAGGCCCCCAGCAGAGCCTGTGCAGGACTCTCAGCCAGATGTGCTGGCCAGGGCCCCCTCTTCAATTGACCTCTGTACTTGAAAAGCAGCATGGTGTCAAGGAGCCAGCAGTCCTGGATTTAGGTTGTGTGACCGCAGGCATGTCACTGCAGGTCCCTAAGCCCCAGATTCCTCATCTGTAAGCTGTGGATAGCGATCATGATGCCCACCTCGTAAGGTGGGTGAGGAGATGAACGAGAGTGTATAAAGCATCGAGCTGCCCTGGTTCACTCTCATGTTATTTCAGGCAGTAAAAACTTGTCAGCTTGATTCCTGAAATAAAATAAATAAAAATGCCTCCCACCCGCAAATATACATCACACCAAGGTCTTTATTCTAAGGTGTGCAATTAGAGACAACCCAAAGTATCATCAGACAACTCTGAAAATTAGAGTGTTTCCCTTAAATATGAAGTCAAACTGAGGGTGATGGCGGTTTCTCAGTACGTTGTTTCTGAGAGCTGCCAAAGCTGGGCCTCAGCTTGTGTAAGTTTAGAGAAGAGAACCTAGGTGAGTAGTGTTTCTAGCGTGATCTATATGCCAGACACTGCGGGGCCTCTGGGGAAGAGAGAATAAGAGGGGCGATATGCTCTGAAGGAGAAATGTGGGTATTCAGTTCCCCAGAGGAGACCGACCGTCAGCCTGCTGGGGATGACACCAAGGGCCTCCTCAAGCTGGTTCGATAAAGGTCCCCGTGTTGTACCTCTTTTTGTCTTACTTGAAATACCTTTTCAGCAAGGAAATGGGTCCAGAACTCCCAACGGCAGTGTTGGTAGCAGTGCCCACCTACTGAGCCCTGGCTGGGGCAGGACCAGCGCTCGGCCTGGGCTCTTATTCTCTCAGGAACCTGCAAGGGAGGGGTTGCTAGCTCCCATTCACAGATGATGAACCAGAGGCTTAGGTTGGGTGAACTGCCCCAGGTCCCACGACGAGGACAAGGTGGAACTGGGCCGAAACCCAGCTGTCAGGCGCCGGAGCTGTGCTCTTAGCCACTGCCACGTGGCTGCCCAGGAGTCCTGCTCCCGTGGAAAAGCAGTTATCTTGGACACACAGAACACTTCACTTCCACCATTTTGGATACTGGAAGGAAGTGTACAGTGGTCATTACTGTAATCCCTGGAGCGCCGGCGGGGAGGATGCAAGGGCCCTGGCTTTACTGCCTGGACACTGGCTCAGGGGGTCCGTTGGCTTTAAATGCCCAGCCCCTATCTGAACCCTTCGCATGAGGATCAGCGCATGAAGCCTGTACCCGAGCTGTTATACTTCAACCTCAGCCCCTGGCTGGGCCTGGCACTCACACACAGGAAGCCGGGCATGGCACTTGGCCCCACGGTCCGTGCTGCCCAGGCCTCAGGCCTCTTCCGCCCACACACATGCAGGCTTGCTCCAGGCTCTCTCGTTGTTGTGTTTGTCTGGCCCCAGAGAGTCCCCGAGCCCTGGCCCGGCCCTGCGAGGCCCACAGCGAGCCCCATGTGCCCCTTGCCTCCCAGGACCGCACGTGTGAAATGGTTGAGGACACAGAATCCAGCCGGATGGTTAGAAAGATGAAGAAACGCATCTGCCTCGTCCTCGACTGCCTCTGCGCCCACGACTTCAGCGACAAGACTGCCGACCTGATCAACCTGCAGCACTACGTCATCAAGGAGAAGAGGCTCAGCGAGCGCGAGACCGTGGTCATCTTCTACGACGTGGTGCGCGTGGTGGAAGCCCTGCACCAGGTCAGGCTCTGCCCTCTGCGTCCCCTCCTTCCCTGGCCTGGGAGCGTCCTGGGCCCCACATGCCTCAGAAAGCAGAAGCAGCTCTGGCCCACCCTCAGCCAGGTGTGCTTTGCAGCGGGAAGTGTCCCGAAGGAGAGTGGCCAGGTGATACGGACACAGTGCTGCAGACCTCAGCCCACGCTCCTGGGGGGGAGGGGGGCGCCCGGACAGCCAGCCGAGCAGAACCCAGCGCAGTGATTCCTTGTCAGTTGAGAGGCTAAAACTGAGTGTCCAGGCTTGAATGATGACTGCAATATCCACTGTGGGTGGCCAGAGCCCATCTCTGAGCTTTCCCTAGGACTGGGGTGTCAGGTACCCCAAAGTCCAGGTTAGGTGAGCCTCTTCCAGGCACACAGCTTCTGCAATCCGATCCTGCAGTCCTTGGTCACCAGAGACATGAGAGTTCATCTCTGACCCCAGATCCAGGCAGATGCTTCATTTTTTGTTTTTGTTTTTTTCCAATGGGATGTTTGATGGAGGTGGAAAAAGAACTGCTTTTGCCTATTGGCTGCTGCCCTGAGGGGACAAAGAGCTGGGAAACTGCCCTTGGTGAGGCAGATTGCCTGGGCTCACATATTCGTACACATGGCTGATGAGGCCTTAGAATGGTCCTGGTCTGTCTGTGGAGCCTAAGGAGACATGTCACAGAGCTTTTTCCTGCCTTCCTAAACACCCGGAGAGCCACATCTTACAGGCAGGGCCCGACACCACCCCTCACCTTCCCGGTACAAACCGTGTGCTGTTGTCTTCCAGAAAAACATTGTGCACAGAGACCTGAAGCTTGGGAACATGGTGCTCAACAAGAGGTAAGGTCCACTTCTGGTCTTGACGTTGGGACAGGCCCCATGCTGCAGCTGCCCCATGCCCTGCAGTGTCCCTGTGGGGAGTCGGACTCAGAACAGCCCACTGCTCCCAGGAACCCCGGTGGCTGGGGCTGGGATGCCTGCTTCTGTCTTTGCCACATGGGAATATGGTGCTTGCTAGGAAGGAAAGTCTTACAGGCCATAGACAGAGAGCTCTGGGAAGGATTTCAGAGATACCCCCAGTACATTGACGCCTAGTGAGTGCTCAGTAAATGACTATAAAAATATGGACAGATAGCTGAAGAAATGACAGAGGAGCAAAAGTGTCATAGGTCAGGTTCCCAGGAAGCACTCAAATGTGCATGTGGGAGGTTTACTGGGGAGAGCTCAGGGAGAAGGGGCAGGACTGGGCAGAGGGAGAAGCTGAGCTGTGTGCTGCCCTGATAGGGTCACAGCCTGGAAAGCTCAAGGGACGGGTGGCCTTTCAGATGTCCCAGATCCAGGCAAGAGGGCACATGGCTCTATATCCTCTCTGCAGTCAGCCACTGAACGTGGGCTGAGCCTGGGGTGGGACGTAGCTTTAGGCCAGGCAGTTTCCGTTGGTTAAAGGGACTTCCCAGACCAGGACACAGCTACGAGTGGTCAGCAGCCAACATGCCCAGCATGTGGTGCCTCAATCTTGGAGCCAGTGGCAGAGGGAGATCATGGGAGGCCCCAACCTCAAGCCATCACCCCACTCAGGCAGAGGGTCTGGGCCCGTTCCGAGTGACCTGCGGCAGCAGTAGAGGGATACCAACCATGCAGGAGCCTAGGGCTGACAGGAGGAGGGCCCGCTCTGTACACCACAGTCCAAGAAGCACAGCGCTGGGAAGGGCCCACCCCCTGTGCCCCCTCTCCCTGGGCCTCTCTCACCTTCTCCTCCCTCTCACCTCCAGGTGTTGAAGTGGGTTGGAGGGCTTGCAAATGGCAGGCAGCATAAATCTCAGCAGAAGTGCTGTGGTGGGTGATTTGTTTCATAATGTGGTCGCCCACCCAAAAGGGGCCACTGTCCCTATGAAGTGGCCATGGCCAAAGCCACAGCAGTTGCAGGAAAAGAAGCTGTAGGGAGAAGGGCCTCTGGGTAGGGGCGTGGGGGCACTTGCAGTCCCAGCCTGAGATGCCATGGGAGGATGCTCAGCCTGTCTCCCAGAGCTCCCCATGTGATGTGACGCCAACCAGAAAGCAGATACACTACACTGAAAGCCAGTGTGCAGAGGCGCCGAGGACCAACAAATTGACTCAGCCATCTGAGTAAAGCTGAGAAGATTTGCCATCCCGAGAAGTGAAGTGATGAAAACCTGACCCTTTTGTGCTCCACAGAAAGAGGGAAGAAAACGGAAATACTTAAACCCTTGAACCCTTGAGTAAGAGAGTTAGGGAAGCCGGAAAGAGCAGGACTTGGGGGTCAGATGCGGCTCACAGCCCAGCACTGCCTCTTAATTACCCTTGAGACCTGAGAGTTTGTTGGATTTTTTATTCATTGACCAATTCATTCATGTACTGAGAAGCTGCTATGGTACCCAGCACTTCTCTGAGCTTGCGTTTCCTTACCTGTCAGAGTGGAGGTGATTATACCTTCATGCCTCACAGGTTTTGGCCCCACGTCCGCGCACCCACCCCCTTGCTAGACCAGCCAAGGCTCGTACACTCGCTTCCCTCTGGAGATGAGGCCCGCTGTGTGCTGAGTGACTGATGAGGACTCCACGGTGGGGCCCAGCAGTGCTCCAGCCCCAGCTCTGCGTTTCACAAGGAGGGCAGGTGTCACAGAACACCGACCATCCCCACCCTGACGGCAGGTTGTCCGAGTCGGAGACGCAGCGCTGGCCCTCTGGCATGTTGGGTCAGTCACCATCCCACTCTGGACTTCATGCTCACTGTTCACAACGAGAGGGCGCGCATTTTTTGAGCACAGAAGTCCATGTGGCTGCAGAGCGCATGTCCTCTGCAATCTTCCGCAGAGCTTTTCATTGGCTTGGATAAGCATCCCGAGGGCTGATCCGAGAATGTGCCTTCAGGGCTCCTGCACTGTGGCCACCCCAGCGCTCCAGGCCTCTGTCACCGTGGTGGGTTTGCTTCCGCCTCTCACTTCTCCAGGCCCCCGAGCTTCTGGGAAGGTAGTCGAGGTCACACCTCTCTACAGTAACTCCGTGTAGCTGCAGCGGCTCGTGTGTGTGTCTGTACATGCGTATGCGTGCATATGTACATGTGTGTGTTTTCCTCGGGTTGCAGAGCACCAGTCCCTCATTCAGACCCTGCGTCTGGGCTGCACTCCTTTCATCGGATAATCCCCTTTTGTGTTGGAGCAGACAGAGGTTCTGGCCACCTCTCACTTGAGTCATGGATGTTCTGGAAGCGGGCAGGATGCCGTGGTACAGAGACACCCACCCTGAGCGCCAGGGCCCGCTCTTCGTGTATCTGCGGGCGCACCCCTCTTGCCTCGGGCCTCAGAGTTGAGGGTCGGCCTGGACGAGCGCCAGCTCCTTCCTGCCCGTCAGACCAGGCCCTCACTCCAGCTGGAGAGGCAGGCAGCCTAGCTGGCGGCCTTCACTAGTCCTCAGAGCAGAACAGAGTGCTCCCAGGGAAGGAAACAAGGAGAAGGTTTTGCAAGGCAGCTGCAGTGACAAGTTCACCCTGCTTTGGATAAAAGGCTAGGGTTGAAATCTGAAATCCCCTTTTGGGGTTATGTGAGGTTTGCTTTGGGTTCTTCTTCCTCCTTTCTTTTTGGGTAGGCAAGTTGCACACCAAGTTCCTAGAAAAGGAGAAAAACACTGTGGTAGCCCAAAGGGCCATAGCTAAAGAGTGACTCACTCAGAGCGGATCCTGCTGACACAGAGCTCCCTCCCTTCATCCCTCGCTGCCCTCACCCCCTCCTAGCAGGACGAGCCTGGGGGGTCTGGACTCCCAGGGATCTGTGCGCCACCCGGCCGACTTGGGCGGTGGTGGCCGGGCAGGGGAACGTCGCCAAGCTTCAGGAGGTCTTGGAGCTGACTGTGTGGTTTCCTGTGGGAGAGACTCCAGGGTCCTTGGAGGGCAGGGCAGGGCAGGCCAAGTGGGCCCTGCTGCCCAGCCCTGCAGAGTCTCAGCCCATTTTCCTCCGCCCACCCCATCCCCCTGCCCTGCCCCACACACAGAGGTTTGGCAGGTCCTGCCACAGAGTTGAGTGGAAAGGTTAGCCACACTGGCACATGCGCTCCATGGCCTGTGGTCACCATGTAGCACTTCTCTCCGGCTGCCTCAAAGATGGTGTCTTTCCCAGGCTCTCCTGTTCGTAGCCTCTGCCCACCACCTGAGGATGACACGCTAATCTGAGCTAGCAGCTAGTAATCAGTGACTAGGCCCTGGGACTAAGCTCTTACCTTGTTAAATCCTAACACAGTCCTGGGAGTTAGGTACTAATATTTCCCGTTTTACAGATAAGGAAATTAAGGTTTAACAAGAGGTTAAATAACATGCCCAAGATCACACAGCCAGGAAGTGGCAAAGCCAGGATTGGAACCTGGGAATGTGACTCCCAAGTCCACCAGACTCTCCTGAGTGGTCCTCCCCCAGTGTCTCGAGCCTCAGAGAACCCCTGCAAGACGCACTGCCAGCTGAAATGGCCATCTCTGAGCAGACGGAGGGAATGCAGTGCTTCTGCTCTGTGGGGACCTTGCGCATGAGAAGCCTGAGCAGCCCGCGTTCAGGACAGTGACACGCGCAGCTCGGAGCTGGAATAGTCCACTTCTTGATGCGCCCAGACCCTTGGCTGAGACCCTTGGCCTGCACTCTGGGGCTCCAGCTGCCCTAGGGGCCACCAGTCAGATTTCTGTGGCATCCAACAGGGCAGGCCTGTATGGAGAGGCGAGTCAACATTTCCATTTGGAATGCAGAGGACAGACTGGCCTTTGTTTTGCACCAAGCCCTATGCCAGCAGAATTCCCCGAGATAGCTGAAGGGCTCTGGGAGCCTCTTGGATGCAGCTTCTGGGGAATTCCACCCTCAGCCTCACATACTCCAGACTTCTGAGCTAACCCTCCTCTCCACCCTTGAGAGGTGACCTGAAGTCCCTTGTGTGACTTCCTTTCCTGCCATCCTCCCTGGCTTCTCTGCCAGCCGGCTGACACGGGAGCCGGGCAATGGCCCCTGCTCATCTGTGAGTAGAAAGGTACCCTTCCTCACTGACTTTCCTGGGCCTCTTGGAGGGGGCCCGCCCCCCCCCACCACACATACAGAGGTGTTATGTGAGGCATCCTCTCGGGGCCACTTCCTTTTGCTCACATTGAGCCTCCTAAACAGGATCAGAGCGCAAAGCTGCTCTCGGCCATGACTCTCACATGGGGCAATCTGTGGTTTTCTTGGTCAGGGCAGAGTCTGAAGAGTCAGCTTTGCTGGAAAGGAAGGGAAAGTTAGGGGCTGGGCACTATCCAGGGACCCAGTGGGCGCCCAACCACTGTCAGTCCAGAGGGCAGCTCTGGGGTCAGACCCAGCTTTGAATCCTACTCCACTGCTCACCAGCTGCGTGACCCTGAATAAGTCCCGACGTTCCTCTATACCTTTGTTGTATCATCTGTGAAATGGGGCAATGAGAGTCTCCCTCCTAGGCTGTTGTGAGGGGTGAAGGAAGACAGTCACATGAGGCACTGAAGCCATGGCCTGCACTTACTAAGTGCTCTGCACACATCAGCTTTCAGTACCGTCAGTGATACGCATTGGTAGTGATGAGGGCGATGACGAGAGGGATCGGCAAAAGGGGACAAAAGTGCCACCCAACGGTGGGCTCCAGAGCTCTGCCGGCCCTCCTTTTCCTCATGTGTAAACGAGGGACTTGAGCTCAGCCGGGGTGGCAGGTTCAGGGGAGCTCGTCTGAAACCCTCACCTGGTCAGCATGACTCAGGTCCCTGTCCAGACAGCTCAGCAGGTGGCAACCAGGGGTGACTGGCGAGTGTCGGCACCCAGCACACCCCACACAGCCGTGGGGAAGGAAGGCGGTGAGGGCCAGAGGAGCAGAAAGGATGGGTGCATGATTCCTCTGCTCCCTGGACAAGAGGTGAGGGCAGCAGGGGTCCGTCGGGACAGACACCAAGGTGTTCACTCTGTGCCTCCCCCTCCCAGGACGCATCGGATAACCATCACCAACTTCTGCCTCGGGAAGCATCTTGTGAGCGAGGGGGACCTGCTGAAGGACCAGAGAGGGAGTCCCGCCTACATCAGTCCAGACGTGCTCAGCGGTACGTGCGGTGTGCCAGGCAGCGGGTCTGAGCCATCCCATAGCCAGACGCTGCGGCCGTTCGTTCATTCAGCAAACTCTATCTGTGGGCTTCAGGGGTGGCGCAAGCCAGTACTGTCCCCTCAGGTACAAAACAGGTCTTACGGAGGATAAAGACCATACTTGACACACCAGTGCATATTTAATTACTCTCTGAGATTAGTGCTTGGGAGGAAAGATTTCTGTGAGTGTGACTATGGGGCACTTGCAGAACTTCCCCAAGGAAGTGACATTTGAGCTGAGCTCATAAGGACAAGCAGGACTACACTGGGGGGGTGATCAGGCAGAGGGTGCATAGCACATTTAAGGACCCAGCCAAAGGCCATGTGGCTGCTGCTCAGAAAGTGAGCCTGGTTCATGGCCAGAGGGTTGGGCAGCGGCCAGAACACACAAGGCCTGACTGAGGCCTCACTGGGAAATGTCGTCCTTTATTTCAAGTGCAAAAGGAAGCCATTGAACAAACAGGTCTTCACTGAGTGTGCCATGATGAGATTTACATTTTGAAGACATCACTTCCTTTGTATGTTCATTCGTTCCACTGGTATTTACCTACTGAGAGCCTACCAGGTACTAGGCTCTGTTCTAGACACTTTGGATCCAGCAGTAACAGGCAGACAACCATCCCTGTCTCTGTGGATCGTAAGCTGACACAGGTAACACACAAAATAAAGAAGTCAATTATGTAGTTATTAACTACCGATCATATTTCTAAGTACCAGGCACTATGCCAAGCACATAACATGCATTGTCTGTTTAAAATCACATAACTGCCCTCTGAGGTAAATACTAGAAGTTCCTCTTTTACAGATTAGAAGACCGAGGCTCGGAGAGATCAAATCTCTTGTCCAAAGTCATAGCTAATAGTAAACCCAGGGCTGCCTCCTGCCCAAGCCCAGATTCTTGTTTCAACATAAGTTTTCTTTCTTTTCCTGCTTATCCTTTACCAAGTTGGGGTCCCTCCGTCCTGATCCCTTCGGGGACCAAGGACTTATATCGGCTGCCATCCCTCCAACGCGGAGCTCTCAGGGTGGTCTCCAGGGTGTGTTATCACCAGCACACACAGATGGTCCCCTCCTTGCAGTAGCAGAACCAGCCCCTTCCCAGGGGAGCAGACGACTATAACTTGCCACCAGCATTTGTGGTGCCCTTGGAGACCTCCCCCAGCTGAGGCTTCTGCTGAAATGCCAGGCTTCTCCCAGGGCGACCCCTGTGCAGAGGGTAGTGGTGCCACTCTCCAGGCCTGGAGGTTTGGGTTGGAGTCACCGCAACCTCTACTGGAGGGATCTGGGTACCAGGGCTGCACCCCAACTCTCTGAGCACCCCTCCCAGCCCAACCTGGACACCCTCCATGAGAGTCCCCAAAGCATCCCTGCAGGTGACAGAAGTCAGGAGGATGAACCAGGTCTCCCTCAGCCCAGGTCTGAGGAATGCAGGCCTGGGGGTGGGCGGGCTGGCTCTGGTCAGGACTCGTCCTTAGCAACACGGGCGAAGGCGGCCTCCATGTGCAGTCACTGCCTGCTCTGCCCAGGGCCCCCTCTCTGATTCTTCCAGACTCATGCAGTCTTGCAGGATGAAACAAAGGAACCCACTGCACCAGAAAGAGACCTAGACTGGGAGACCAGACCCCCAGGCTCTCATTCTGGCCTTGTTAATTAACCAGCTATGTGACTTGACCTTCAACCCCATTCTCTGAGCCTCAGCCTCATGGAAGCAGCCCTGCCTCCCCACATTGGTAGGAGGATGAAGTGAAATGTTTAAGTACAGGTCCTGCATGTGGGTTCTGATCCCACGTCTGCTGCTTCATTTCTTCTGTGTGCACAACCGTGGGCCTCGGGTGTGCAGCTGTGAAAAGGCAGTCGCGGCCTTTTTCTTAATAGTCTGGTTAATAACTGTGACCTTGGAAAAGTTACTGACCTCTCAGAGCCTCAATTTTCTCATCTATAAAGCTGGCATAATAATGGCCCCCACTTCATTAGGTCCCTGTGGGATTAAGTAAGGCCTTAACCTAGTGTCTGGCTCAGTAAACATTAGCTGGCGTTATCATTACAAAAAGGAAAACTTGAAGTTCAGTGTTCCCTCAGAAGCCACAGCTCAGGGAAACGTTTAGAGCTCCTCTGAGAGCTTGTCTGCTGGAGGGAGCCATTCATCCCCCTCCACGTCAGAGCACAGGTTCTGGTCCTTCCGTGGAGGCTGGCTGAGGCTGGCAGTGGCCCCTCCCTGCTTGGCCCTGAGGTGCCATCTCGGACATCTTGGGGGGACCACTTTCCAGATGGTACAGGAGCCGTACAGAGCTGAGAGCAATGGCCCTTTGGACTCTGTGTTGGTTACCCCACTTGGTGGAGCAGTATCTGGGAGAAAAGGTCAACTACACAGGGTCCCCCAAGCTGCTTTTTGGCATTGGGGGTTGGAAAGGGCAAAGGCCATGCAGCCTCGGGGAAGCTGAGCCAAAGCTCACTCCCCACAGCAGCCCTGTGAGCTTAGCATCTCATCCCATTTTAGAGATGAAGTGATAGGCTCGGTGAGGGAGGTCCGTGGTCCCTTCTGAAGGTGCAGGCCAACACTCCAACCCCGAAAGCTGCTTGACCTGCGGTGGGTCTGGTGAACCCGTCAGAACCAGTGTCCCCACCCAGGAAGCTTTGGGACCAGAGGAGGGATCGTAGTTGTCCAGGAGCTACCCAGTGCAGCAGCGTCTCTTCCACATGGAGAGCCAGCCAGGATACTAACCCGGAGACTGGGCAGGCAGGGCCTTTCGAAGCCTGGTGTGTTCTCATATTCTATGTGGGGAGCAGGCCAGGCAGCAGCTGGCACGGGGGAGGAGCTCTGCTGCTGAGGGGTGAATGGACGGGTTACCGTGAAAATGAGAAGAGCAGGGCTCTTGCAGTCAGCTCTGTGACCCTGGACAAGTTATATCTCGGGCCTCATTTTACTCTTTGGGAAAAGAGAAAATACCTAATTCATAGAGCTGCAGTGGAGAGTTAATGAGATAAAAGTGTTTCTTCCAGTGCTGTCACAAAGTGGGTATTTGGTTAAATGTCCTCTCCCTTCTGTTTGAAAGATATGGGAAATACCACAGAGACATTACTAAACTGGATAGTCATTCATTTAGCAAATATGAGGGTCCATGCGCGGCACCGGGCTCAGCAGTGAGCAAAGCAGACAGGCTCCTGCATCTGAGAACTTACCTGCCAGTGGGGGAGATGGAGACTAAACAGACAGAGGGGATATTTACAGCCTGTGCTACGAGGGAATAGTGTGGGGGTGGGGGCTGACGTGGCCAGAGCGGGTTAGCTCTTTGTCCTACACTCACGTTGCCCACCTACTCTGTGAGCCTCTCTGCTGCGTGCTGGGGCTGTCAGAGCAGGCGCAGCACCCAGGAGCTCGCAGTCTGGCAGAACAGAGCTGGTTCTTTGAGGAGGAGATACACCACAGGTGGGCCTGTGTGATCCTTTCTCTCCTCGGGGGTCCCGCCGAGGTGGGGCTTCGTCCTGTGGAGTTGGGTCTCAGCCTGAGGAAAAGGGGAGGGATGAGCCGGTGTGGCTCGCTCTGGGAGGAAGGGGATCGGGGTGACCGGAAGTGAGGGTGGCAAGGTGGAGGGGGCCCCAGGGGAGGATTTCATGCAGGTAGCAGTGAGCTGCGGGTGTCCCAGGCCATGGTCTCTCCTGGCCCTGTGCTGAGTGTGCATGGATCTGTGTGCCCACAGGCCGGCCGTACCGGGGCAAGCCGAGCGACATGTGGGCTCTGGGTGTGGTGCTGTTCACCATGCTGTACGGCCAGTTCCCCTTCTATGACAGCATCCCACAGGAGCTCTTCCGGAAGATCAAGGCTGCTGAATACACCATCCCTGAGTGAGTCCTGCCTCCCTGGGGAGGGGAGGGATGCCCAGAGTCCTGGGTCTGAGACCCAGCACCAGCCCGCCCGCCTGAAGGCTTGCTCTCACCCCCTCCCTCTCCCATCAGGGATGGACGTGTTTCTGAGAACACCGTGTGTCTCATCCGGAAACTGTTGGTCCTCGACCCCCAGCAGCGCCTGGCTGCTGCCGACGTCCTGGAGGCCCTCAGTGCCATCATTGCGTCATGGTAAGTGGGCAGGCACAGGGCTGGGTTCTGCCTGCCCGTAGGCACTGCCCATCCTACCCGGAAAAGCAGCCTGAGCTTGGGCCTTTTCTCCGAGACGTCCAGGTTTCCCCACGGGAAAGATTGGGAGGGTGCCCGTAGCATGCAGGGTCAAGCACCTCCTACTTCTCAGCCAATGCCAACGATGGATAGGCATGATCTCACTGAGTGCTTACCACAGCCAGTAAGGTAGAAATTGTCCCCCATTATTGGATGAGAAAACTGAGGCTCGGAGAAGCAGAGTTGATCATGTCAGGAAAGGGTGGAGCTGGGACCAAGCCCAGGTCTGTTGACTCCAGCCAAGTCTTCAAGCAGTGGGGGCGGCCTTTCTGGGGAGCAGGGGCTGGGGGCTGCCTGCAGCCAGCCTGATGTGTCTACCCCCCCCCCCCCCGCAGGCAGTCCCTGTCATCTCTGAGCGGGCCTTTGCAAGTGGTCCCTGACATCGATGACCAAATGAGCAATGCAGACAGCTCCCAGGAGGTGAGTTGGGAAGGGCAGACAGGCCATTACCCAAGTCCTGAGGGACCAGCCTTCAGGGAGGGCAGGTGGGGCAGGGGCAAAGGTGGCAGCTCAGGGCAGGCGGCAGGGCCTTCTCGGCTTTGTCCCCAGCTCTTGAAGTGGGTAAAGGAGACCTAAGTCCTCCCCAGGGCTGCATGGGGCCTGCCTCGTGTCTGGCTCAGTCGGCGGTTCTATGGCCTGAGAGGCAGAGGGCCGTGGGGCAGCTGAGGGGGAGGCCCCATAGCAGCGAGGCCTCACGGTGGCCCCTCCTGGCCCTCTCTCAGCTTCCTCTTCCTACCCAACACTCTGCCATGTGTTGGCCCTTTAAACAGTCACTTTTCTCTGCCCCGCTGACTCACAGGTTTCTCTCTCAGCCTTCCTGCTTTTCATGTTTCAGATGATTCATTTTCTCCCAGTTTTCTCTCTTCCCCTGTTCTCTGCACTGGAGAAAGTGCTGGGCCCAGGGTGGGGCCAGAGACCTGGGCTCTAGGCAGCAGCTAGTGGGTGATCTTAGGGTGCCCCCTGGAGGGCGCAGGTTGGCCAAGCCCTTGGGAGGGTTGTTGTAAGGACCTTCCCTCTCTGGCCCACCCTGGAGTTGCACAGCAAGCGCTAGGCAGGTAGGACCAGGAGGCACCAGCCTGGGACCACAGCAGAGTCTTCTGGCCCTTGAGAGAGTTCCAGGCCCTACCCCCCAGCTCCCACCCCTCCCAGGACTGTTCAGCAGCTAAAAGTGATCACAAGCTCGCAAGGAATGCTCACCCCAGAACATCTCATTCAATCCTTGGGGCCTGTGTGCTTATTCTCATTTCACAAGAGGAAACAGGTTCAGAGAGGTCAAATAGTTTCCTCAGAGTCACACAGCTTGCAAGTATTGGAGCTGAGCCTTGAACCCAAGTCTGATTTCACAGCCCTGCTTTCTCAAACTTCTGCTGATTAGCCCAAGGACCTACACTTCAGTTTGTTACTGTCTGCCTGGGCCGCTCAAGGGGGCTCAGCATGGAGCAGACACAGGGTTGCCCAGTGCTGAGCATCCTGCCCCGGGCCTCTCTTTTCTTTTCATACTTGACCTGCACTGCACCCCCTAGGGGTCTCGAGAACCTCTGCCAGGGGAGATTACTGCCCCACTTCATGGGCAAGGAAGCAGGCTTCTGAGGTAGTGTAACCTCTTCCAGAGTCAGTGAGTTAGGAAGGAGGGATCGGGCTCAGCTAATAGGTCTGTGCTTCCGCTGGAGAGACACCCAAGGCAGCCAGCAGGGTGCCGTCCAGGTTGGTTGGAGGGCTTCAGGGACCCCCGATCTGGACCACCCAGCTAGGTCGGGCCCAAGGGTGTGGTGCCTGGGGAGGGGGTGCTGTCAAGCCAGGCCATCTGACACTCACTGCCCTGCTCTTCTCTCTCCATCTCGGCCCCTCTCTCTCTGTCTCTGTCCCTCTCCCTCTGGCCTCCCAGGCCAAGGTGACAGAAGAGTGCTCCCAGTATGAGTTTGAGAACTACATGCGGCAGCAGCTGCTGCTGGCTGAGGAGAAGAGCTCCATCCACGAGGCGCGGAGCTGGGTGCCCAAGCGGCAGCTGGGCGGTGCCCCACTGGTGCGCCGGCTGGGCCACGACGCACAGCCCATGAACCCCTTGGACGCAGCCATCCTGGCACAGCGCTGCCTGCGGAAATAGCAGCCTGAGGCCGGGCCACCAGCACCACCCGCCACCTCTTCCTGGCTCCCAGCCAACACGGGGCTGTGGGGCCAGGCCCTGGAGTGCTGAACTCTCTCCCAGGCGGCCACAGGGACCGGCAGGGACAGCCCAGGTCACACATGGGGTCAGCAGAGGTACCACGAAGCTACCTTTTGGAATGATTGCTTGATCGTTTGGTTTTTTAATCGGAGAAGCCTAGATACTAATCTGCTTTTAATCATGACGTTTTAATCTACCTCTGTCTCTTCACCATGCTGTCTCTGGACTGAGTGAGAGGGAGGAGAAGGGAGCCCACCCAGCCACCCTGCCCCGGGCAGCTGCTCCCCACAGTCCAAATAAGCTGAAAGTGCAGCTCGCTGCTGGCTCCCAAAATGAATGCCCACCCCACAGTCAGTTTGCCTTCCTCCTTTCTGACCCCAGGCCCCTCAGTCCGAGCTTTGGAAAACCTTCACCTCATCTTAAGCGGAATTCAAATATATTTATTTTTATACTGAAACCAACTTCTCTCCCCATCTCTAGGTGGCCCGGCCCGTGGCCACTCCCTGCCCCCAGCCTGGCTGGCCAGCAGGGAGTCCACAGCCCACAGATGGGCCCCTTCCTCGCCCCCAGGCTCAGAGGCCTCTTCTTGCCGGCCCCTCCCCCTCCAGCCTACCAGTCCCTCCTTTTTTCTGGTGATAGGAGGCCTTTCCCAGCTTGGTTCTTTCTCCCATCTCAGCAGCTTCTCTGAGGTGCTGTACACTCGCATTAACCCTGGTTTCCTTCTCCATCCCTCACCGCGGTACTGAGGTAACGCTGACATAGATGTGAAAGGGGTGCCTGGTGGTTGGGCTGGGGAGTGGTGCCCTGGGCTGGCCATGAACAGGTGGGCCCTGCTTGCATGCCCTCTCGCTCTCCACACCCCACTCTGTGTTCAGAGAATTGTTGGGGCATCTTGCCGCCTGCCCTTGCCTCTCCCAGCAGAGCCCGGCCGGGGGCTGCAGGGTTCGTGGGGAGAATTGTAGAGACTAGGGGCCCTGTCTGGCCTGAGAACAGCCCTGCTGCCCTTTTTGAGCCGAGATTTTGAAGTGGATGCCCGTCTTGCCAGAAATGCTGTTCTCACCAGAATGCCCTCCTCCTCACTCTCCCTTACTGGACTTAGCCCTGCCCAGTGCCATGCAAAGACCTTCCCCCGGCCTCCTCACCAGACCCCCTCGGAGAGGCCCAGGCCAAGTGTTTCCCTCCAGGCAGCCCTGGGCCCTCAGGCTGTTCCTGCCTGTCCTTGCTCCCCAGTGGGAAGGTGACCGAAGTCTGTGTGACCTTGTTTCCCAGTGTGAGCTGCCCTTTCCCCAAAAGCTGACTCACTGTGAGTGACTTGGGCAAGTTCCCAAACCTCCTTGTGCCTCAGTTTCCCCATCTGGAAAAAATGGGGCCACCTCTTGCCAGCAGTAGCAGGGCCGCCCAATGCCCCTTCCTCCCCATGCCCTCATCCCAGCACTTGGGCGCCTCGTGCCTCTGCCTCAGTGGGTCTGAGGGAGCCCGCCTGAGCCCAGCACTTCACACCCCTGAGCACCACGCTCTGCCTGTCAGCTGTGTGCATGGCAGCTGAGAGCTGGGTCTCGTGCTGTGGGGTCGGGGGACACCCTCTTTTCTATATTTATTTCAAAAAGAAGTCTCCTAAGGGAGTAGAAATACAGTCCAGCTGAGGGCTCCCAGCCCCTGTGACTGTCCTCCTGTGAGGGGCTCAGCTGGCCCCTTGCCCAGCAGCCTACCCAGACCCTCCGGGCCTGCTTGCCATGTGTGGTCTTTCTCCTCCTTTTCAAAGCAATATTCTCCAGGTCTGCAGAGTCCTGTCAGACAGAGGTCCCTTCCAAGGTTAACCCACGTGTCTGATTACATTTCTAGCAAAGGAAATGAGAGGAGGTTGGGTCTGCCCTCACTGGGTGTCACACGCTGAGAGAAGTCCAATTGTAAAGAAACAAAACAAAAAATCACAAAAAAGTTTGTATAAAGACATATTTTTGTACTACATGGGGACTCTTCCTGCATGTCAGCAATAAACTTCCTGATCTGGAGCCACTGTGGCTTGTATGTCTGCCGTTCTTGCCCCCGTCACCTGCCTCTCCATCTCTGCCACCAGCCTGGTCTCCCTCCCATCCAGGGAGGCAGGACAGAATTCCTGCAGCTCTTGGCTCTACCACCAGGTGCACTGTATAGGTGCCCCCCCACCTTCCGCCACCCCTCCACCCCCAGGCAGCCAGCCAGCCAGCCGCTTGCCGTTACTATCTCGAATGGAGGAGGGGACCAGAACTACCCAGCATTCTCCCAGACCAGCTGCTACAGGCAGAGTATGAATTCTCTTTCTCTGCCAAGCCCCCATCTGGGGTGGGGGAACCTAGCTAGACAGAGGGTCCCTGTGCCCACATGCCCATCCAGGGAAGCTGGGGTAACAAGGGTCAGGCCAGGTCCTTTCCTGAACCACCCGCTCCTTCCCTCCCCTCATAGGAAGCCAAGGGGCTTCCTTCCTTTCTTATTTCCTTCTTCCTTCCTTCGCCTAAGTTTAGACTTTGCAGATTGAGCATTCGCGCAATGAAGCTAGAGCTAGGTGGGCCCCTCCCCCAGCACACCACAGGGCCCAGGCAGCCCCACCTCTGTTTAGGAAGCCCCACACAGGCCCAGGTCACGGAAGGAGCAGAGATCCATGCAGGAGGAGCGCCTTCCCAGGCAAGTATCCACACAGCCAGAGGGAGTGGCCCTGCTCCAAGCTGTGAGATGGCCCTGGTGCTCTGCAAATACTTCAGGACAGGCCCCAGACCCCTCATCCCTACCTTCACCCCACATCCCACACCTACCCCATCTTCCTGGCCACTCCCGAGTTGATAGGAAGTTTGCCCACTTCATCTGGATCATACTTGATCTGGTGAGCTGTCCTGGAGGCAGCACCACAGGGGGCCCTCGCTCCCAGCCCAGCACGGCCACACTCCAGCTGCCACCCCTGGGCCTCATTTCCTTTTTCAACCTCCCTCCTGTCCCCCTACTTGATTAGCCTCTGTTCTGTGCACAGGTGTCTCCTAGGCACCTCTACGTGTTGGGCTTATATTCAGAAATACTTGACAGCAAGCTGCCTGCGAGCAAGGACTCTGCTGTGCTCGCTCTTGTATCCTCAGCACCTAGAGCTGGCACACAGCTCGCAGGGCAGAGCTGTTGTTGACTGAGCTAAACTTCTTAGGTCGCTCTCTACCTGTTTTTATTGTGCACCTTGGAAGTGAAGGAAGGAGAAAGTACCCGACAGGTGGGTGTGATCAATAGCCTGCTATGCTCCTGAGCTGTCAGATAAGAACTAAGAAGTTTCCATCAGTTGTGGCCACCACCTTTATCTCCAGTATCCTCAGGGAAGCAGTTTCAGACAGAAGCCAGATAAGGTGTGAAGCTACGTAAAGTGGGAAAGGACGTAAGGAAATGGAGTCGTTCTTGGTGGCTGAGTTGTTCAGGCTGTGATTTCTTGTCTTCCTCCGTCCCACACCCCATGTCCACTCCACTGCTAATGCTTTTGACCACTTCGCACACAGCTTCTATCCCTGTGACCACCCTGTCTGAGCCCCCTTCTCTTGTTTCCGGGCCTCCCTGCTCCGTCTCCCCCCCACGACAGCCCTGCCACAGCAGCACAAGTGAGCCTTTCAGAAGTCCGATTCTGTCCCTCTCCTCCTTACACCCTTCTGATGGCGTCCAGCCCATGTAGTAGCTGATAAAGCGCTACCACACCAGGCTCTAACCTGACCTCCTCTCTAACTTCTCGGCCCCTCACCCCCACGTGCTGTCCCAGCCATGCTGATTCTGACCAAGCTAAGCACAGCTTCTACCTCCAGGCTCTTTCATTGGCTATGCTTTTCTGGAAGCCTCTTCCCCCACATATTTGCATGACTTCCTCTCTCACTTCTCTGCTCAAAATGTCACCTCTTCAGAGAGGCCCTCCCTATGTCTACCTGGTCTTTACCCCGCTGCCCTGCCTTATTTTTCTTCATTGTACTTCTCTCAGCCTAACATTACCTGATTGCTTACTCATCACATCAGTCTCTCCTACGCGAAGGTGAGCTCTGTGAGGGCAGGAATCTGTGTCCATGCAGGGGGCCTTGGGGGCTGCTCATCACAGTGACTAGCGGGCTGCTGCTGGCATGTACAGGGTGGCAGCCAGGGACTCCAGACAACGCCACAGGAAGGCAGATTCTACTCCTGCATACGAGCGAAGAACTTCTTTCTAATCACCAGAGCCAAGAATCTAACTCCACTTGCTACATAAACACGCAGGACTGTATGCATCATGCCCACTACATTTTTGGAGAATGCAACTACTGTGTCAAGTGAAGGACATTTGTATTTTGTTTTGTTCTTCACTGTTTCAGACACTGACACCACACTATCCCAGCGTCAGTCTGCAGCGTAGCTGTCACCTGCCTGGCAATTGATCACAAACACATCATTACCCTTTATCTTTTATAAAACATATATGTATATATGTGTGTGTTTTAAATTAGATGTGGAGGTGGTATATTAGCCACAAATTTCATTCAGGAGAATAAAAGCAATACAAAGAATGGACAGGCAGCTTTAGGTCTGAGGGGGTAGAGAACCATGACCTTTGGAAGACTGCTTGGGAACATGGGCTCTGAAGTTCAAATCTAGGCCCCACCACTTACTTCAATGTGACTGCAAAGGTGTTACTTAACCTCTCTGAGTCTCACTTTCCTTCTCTGTAAAATGGGAGCCATGCTGCAAACTACATGGTTACAGGGAAAATTTGAGGGGTTGAGGCTGCACAGCAGTTAGCAGCGTGCCAGGTGCCAGAAGGGTACTCAGTAGCCATTGCTATTCATTTTGCAAACTCTGAGTCCTCTTCCCAGCAGCTGTCCTGGGTGCTGGAGGGTGGCATTCAGAGGACTGGGCAGGTCTTAGGGGGCCTTACGTGAGTCCCCTTCTCGCCATCCAAGACCGAAGCAGCCTCTGTCCCTCCCCAACAGTGGGGAGAGGTCCCAGTATCAGGAACAGAGTAGCTGAGGGCAGCCCTAGCCTGGCCCCTGGGAAAGGGAGCAGTTGGCTTTGCATTGGGCCCTGAAATGCCAGCCCTGCGAGGCCCCTCCCAGAGGCTCTGGATCTCTCAGCCCCCTGGTCTCCCATGAAGACCTAGGATCATTCTCTCTGTGCCCCCCAATGTGACAAATCTTGTCTCGCAGGCAGACAGGAGGGCAGAGAGGCAGCCACTCATCAGCAAGCGGGCAGGCGCAGGTCAGTCACAGGCCTACAGACAGGAAACCCAGCAGGGGATGGGAGCCAGGCAGGCAGGTGACACATATGCGGAGACCCCAACACACCAGGAAAGCAGGTGGCTGGGCAGACTTACAGACAGGCGGATTGGGCAGGGAGAGGCAGTAGGAAAAGCAGATAGGCAAGTGGCCAGGGGACACGTGGACTGTGCAATGGCCACAGGGGCCAAAGGCTTCAGGCACCTCCCCCAGGGCTTCTAGGAACAGCCTGAAGCCTCTTTCAACCCTCTAGGGCAAAGCTGCCACTTCTCCCACTTGGCCTGGCTTGGCCACATGCATCCCCGTGGAGAGGGCAGCCCTCTAGCTACCATGTGTCCTTCTCTCTGAAAGAACCAGCAACCATCTCCACCCACTCTGCTTCATCAGGGCTCAGTCACACCTGGCCCACTCCAAACACACATTTCACACGCCAACCCAGGTATACCTTTGTCTATAGACAGCAATACTCAGAGATTTGCATAGCACAGGGATGCATGGAAACAGCGTAACACAAACTGTCATGCAGGGTGTCATGTGGGGTCTCAGCTCCCGCTCCCCACATAAGAACACAGGACATAGTAAGGCCAAAAAGGAACACCCACAGAGCCATAGCTAGGGGAGACATACCACTATAGTCTCGCTGGCGGCTGGGTTGGAGACACAGGAAGCAGGAGCCACACGATCTGCAACCTGCTGTCTGCTTCTCTGCCAACCAACCAACCCCACTTGCTAACTGCAATCACGCTTGCTAGCTCAGCCACCATCTTCTTGCCAGCCACCATCCACTGCTAGCTTAGCCATGGGAGTTATATTAGTGTCCAATGGCTCACTGCTTACAGCTGACGGCCAACTAGCCACAGCTGATGGCCATCCAATCACAGTTGATGGCCATTTACTACCCGACTGAGCACCTTTCCACATGAGGCCAAGAGCCTGGAAACTGCACTCCTGGCTCTGTCCCCACACTCCACCCATACAGGCTCTCGCCTCACAATCTACGCGACAAGCATCTTCCGCGAGGGGCCCTGTGCGAGGAGCCTGGAGGTGAATGCAGTATCCTGGACACAGCCAGGGTTTCTCAGGGCACCACTAGTCCTCCTGGGCACAGCCAGGCTCTCTGGACACAGTCAGGGTTTCTCAGGACACCACTAGTCCTTCTGGGCACAGCCAGACTTCCTGGGCACAGCCAGGGTTCTCAGGGCACAGTGCTCTTTCTGGGCACAGCCAGACTTCCTGGGCTATACAAGTCCCGCATCCGGGCTGCGTCAGCAAGCACTTCCCAGCCCACATGGCCACAATGACCTTTGCTTTCTTTGGTCTATGCTAGTTGGAGAACCGTCCACGTCTTCCCACCCCTCCACAGCCAGTCAAGACACAGGAAGCAAACATCCACCGGGTCCATTACATGGTGGTATGTTCCCAAGCAAACAGTCAAGTGGTCCATCAAATCAGGGATGGAAGGCAATTCCCCACCGTCCATAGTCATTCGCCAGGGCTGTGCATTAGCCTCACAAAGCGTGCCCTCTCTGCAGGGGGAGGGCACAAAGTCCTCCCCAACCTGGGGGTGAGGGCCTCAGCAAGCACTTTCCAGCCCACAGGGCCGCAACGACCTTCGCTTTCTCCGGCCTATGCTGGTTGGGGAACCGTCCATGTCTTCCCACCCCTCCACGGGGGTCCAGCTCTCCAGCAGCTGCTCCTCCTGGTCTTCCTGAGACTGAGTGTTCATACACACAAACTGCTCCACCGCCCTTCAGAGAGCTTCGGCCGGCACCGTACCCTGCTCGCTGCGCCATGTGTCATGCAGGGTGTCATGCAGGGTCTCTGGTCCCGCTCCCCACATAAGAACACAGGACATGGTGAGGCCAAAAAGGAACACCCACGCAGCCATAGATAGGGGAGTCATATCACTATAGTCTCGCTGGCGGCTGGGTTGGAGACACAGGAAGCAGGAGCCACACTATCCGCAACCTGCCGTCCGCTTCGCTGCCAACCAACCCCACTTGCTAACTGCACTCCACCATATTAACTGCAATCCGTGCTTGCCAGCCACCATCTTCTTCCTAGCCCCCAACTGCCGCTAGCGTAGTCACAGCAGTTATACTAATGGCCAATGGCTCACTGGTTACAGCTGACGGCCAACTAGCCACAGCTGATGGCCATCCAATCACAGTTGATGGCCATTTACTACCTGAGTGAGTACCTTTCCATGTGAGGCTGAGAACCTGGAAACTGCACTCCAGGCTCTGTCCCCACATTCCAAACCTCCAGGGTCTCGCCTCACAATCTCGACAAGCATCTTCCGCGAGGGGCCCTGTGCGAGGAGCCTGGAGGTGAATGCAGTATCCTGGACACAGCCAGGGTTTCTCAGGGCACCACTAGTCCTCCTGGGCACAGCCAGGCTCTCTGGACACAGTCAGGGTTTCTCAGGACACCACTAGTCCTTCTGGGCACAGCCAGACTTCCTGGGCACAGCCAGGGTTCTCAGGGCACAGTGCTCTTTCTGGGCACAGCCAGACTTCCTGGGCTATACAAGTCCCGCATCCGGGCTGCGTCAGCAAGCACTTCCCAGCCCACATGGCCACAATGACCTTTGCTTTCTTTGGTCTATGCTAGTTGGAGAACCGTCCACGTCTTCCCACCCCTCCACAGCCAGTCAAGACACAGGAAGCAAACATCCACCGGGTCCATTACATGGTGGTATGTTCCCAAGCAAACAGTCAAGTGGTCCATCAAATCAGGGATGGAAGGCAATTCCCCACCGTCCATAGTCATTCGCCAGGGCTGTGCATTAGCCTCACAAAGCGTGCCCTCTCTGCAGGGGGAGGGCACAAAGTCCTCCCCAACCTGGGGGTGAGGGCCTCAGCAAGCACTTCCCGGCCCACAGGGCCGCAACGACCTTCGCTTTCTCCGGCCAATGCTGGTCAGAGAATTGTCCATGTCTTCCCACCCCTCCATGGGGTCCAGCTCTCCAGCAGCTGCTCCTCCTGGTCTTCCTGAGACTGGGTGTTCATACGCACAAACTGCTCCACCGCTCTTCGGGGAGCTTTGGCCGGCACTGTACCCTGCTCGCTGCACCATGTGTCACGCAGGGTGTCATACAGGGTCTCTGGTCCCGCTCCCCACATAAGAACGCAGGATATGGTGAGGCCAAAAAGGAACACCCACGGAGCCATAGGTAGGGGAGTCATACCACTATATTCTCGCTGGCGGCTGGGTTGGAGACACAGGAAGCAGGAGCCACACTATCCGCAACCTGCTGTCCGCTTCTCTCTGCCAACCAACCTCACTTGCTAACTGCACTCCACCATATTAACTGCAATCCGTGCTTGCCAGCCACCATCTTCTTCCTAGCCCCCAACTGCCGCTAGCGTAGTCACAGCAGTTATACTAATGGCCAATGGCTCACTGGTTACAGCTGACGGCCAACTAGCCACAGCTGATGGCCATCCAATCACAGTTGATGGCCATTTACTACCTGAGTGAGTACCTTTCCATGTGAGGCTGAGAACCTGGAAACTGCACTCCAGGCTCTGTCCCCACATTCCAAACCTCCAGGGTCTCGCCTCACAATCTACGCGACAAGCATCTTCCCCGAGGGGCCCTGTGCGAGGAGCCTGGAGGTGAATGCATATCCTGGACACAGCCAGGCTCTCTGAGCACAGCCAGGGTTTCTCAGGGCACCACCAGTCCTTCTGGACACAGCCAGACTTCCTGCGCTTCTTAGGGTACCACCAGTCTCCCCGGGCACAACCAGGGCCTCTCAGGGATCTGCCTCTCTCTCTGGGCACAGCCAGGGTTTCTCAGGGTACCACCAGTCTTTCTGAGCACAGCCAGGGTTCTCAGGGTACAGCCAGGATTCTCAGGGCACTGCCAGTCTTTCCGGGCACAGCCAGATATCCTGGGCACAGCCAGGGTTCTCAGGGCACCATGCTGGAACAATAATGGCTCACAGGCAAGGTGCTTACATATTCTCGATGGCAGCCGGTTGAGACACAGAAAGCAAACATCCACTAGTTCCGCTGCATGGTGTTACATTCCCAAACAGTCAAGCGGTCCATCAAATCAGGGATGGAAGGCAATTCCCCATAGTTCACAGTCATTCACCAGGGCTGTGCATTAGTCTCACAAAGTGTGCCCTCTCTGCAGGGGGAGGGCACAAAGTCCTCCCCAACCTGGGGGTGAGGGCCTCAGCAAGCATTTCCCAGCCCACAGGGCCGCAACAACCTTCGCTTTCTCCGGCCTACCCTGGTTGGGGAACTGTCCACGTCTTCCCACCCCTCCACGGGGGTCCAGCTCTCCAGCAGCTACACGGCTTTTCCTGTGCTGGTGGGAGAACCGTCCACAGGGGTCCAGCTCTCCAGCAGCCGCTCCTCCTGGTCTCCCTGACGCTGAGTGTTCATACATACAAAATGCTCCACCGCCCTTCAGAGAGCTTTGGCCGGCACAGTACCCTGCTCGCTGCGCCATTTGTCATGCAGAGTCTCTGGTCCCGCTCCCCACATAAGAACACAGGACATGGTGAGGCCAAAAAGGAACACCCACGGAGCCATAGATAGGGGAGTCACACCACTATAGTCTCGCTGGCGGCTGGGTTGGAGACACAGGAAGCAGGAACCACACGATCCGCAACCTGCTGTCCATTTCTCTCTGCCAACCAAGCTCACTTGCTAGCTGCAATCCGCCGTGCTAACTGCAATCCGCTCTTGCTAGCTCAGCCACCATCTTCTCGTTAGCCTCCACTTGCTGCTAGCATAGCCACGGCAGTTATATTAGTGGCCAATGGCTCACTGGTTACAGCTGACGGCCAACTAGCCACAGCTGATGGCCATGCAATCACAGTTGATGGCCATTTACTACCCGAGCCAGCACATTTCCACGTGAGGGCGAGAGCCTGGAAACTGCACTCCTGGCTCTGTCCCCACACAACCATATCCCAAATCTCGCAGCCCCCCATAGAGAGGCATGCACGTGGACCCTCGAGCAGACACATGATGTGCCAGACAGAGCAGGCGTAACATCCACAATGCCCAGGATCAGTCTCACAAGCACGGCCGTAGCACAGACCAACCTTCACGTGGATGGTAGGCATCCAGCATGTCGATCCAGCCATGGGAACCCACCGATATCACAGCCAATGGGCAGATTCCAGCCTCACCTTCACCTCTCAGCCCAATTTAACATGGCTGATCACAGATTGGTCCTGGCCACGTCTGCCTCCCGTCTCCCTCGTCTCTCCTCGCTGACTCCTCCTCCACAGGCCTGCTCAATATTGGAGCACCCAGAGCTCAGGCTTCAAACCTCCTCTCTTCTATCGCCGCCTCCAGGTGACCTTACCCACTCCCAGGGTGTTCAGTCCATCCTCACACACATTTCCAGCCCAGACTCCTCGCGGTTCCACCTACTGATCTGACACCTCCACCTGGACACCTCAAATCTATCGAACATGAAACTCAGATGACCCAAAACCTGCTCCCCACCTAAGCTTCCCTCAGGTGTCCAGGCCCAACACCCAGCCGTTGGCCTGTATTCCTTTCCTCGCATCAGCATCCCACGCCGGAAGTCCTGTGGACACTCCCCTCAGAATACTGCCTGAACCTGGTCCTGTCTCACCTCCTCCACTGCCCATTCCAGTCCAAGCCCCCAGCCACTGCTGGCCTGGAGGGCCGCCAGCCTGCTCACTGCTCTGCTTCCATTCTTGCCCCGCATGGCCCATCCCACGATGAACCCCTACAGGGATCTCTCCAGCGTGCATCACTGAACCATGACATTGCTGATTAAAACCCCAGGGGCTTCCACAACACAATCATGTCTCAGCTCCTCCACAGGGCCCACAGCCTCTCCACGATCACCCCATCACTCCCTTGTGCCTCTGCCCCTAGAAGAGGTGCCTCAGGACATTCTACCTTAGGACGCTCAACACTCTGCCCCGGGTCCTGGCATGGCTGACCCTCCTCAGGATCTAGCTCTCACCTCACATGCGCCCCTCAGCAGCTGCCCAGGTGTTCTCCATCACATTTCCCTATTCCTTCCTCTGAGCACTTGGCAGCACCCTAGATTCTCTTCTTCACATATTGTCTGTGTCTCCACCTTAGTGTCAGGCAAACCTTTGCCCATGTGGGCAAAGATTTCTTGTCTGTTTTGTCCACTGCTGAACCCCCCTTACTAGGATGTGCTAAGCACAGTGCTCAGTTAACATTTGTTGATTAGCGGCTGTATGGATTTATACAGACATACCCACCCCCACAAAAATGCTCAAGCAGATACAACACGAAAATAGACACACAAATATACAGATGTGGGCAACAATACCACCACATGCTAATAAAACAGACTAAACAGCCACAAAGACCCCCAGGAGTGCTTTTCCCACCCCCATGGGAGCCAGTCCTAGTTCTTTCTCCACCTAGATCTGCCCTCTGCTTGAACCCTGAGACAGGACTTGGAGTGAGGGTCTCCAGCCTGGACAGAGGGGGGTCACTGGCCCACAGGCCTCAGGCAGCGCCTTCAGCTATGTCTGCAATTTCCTCTCCCCCCTTCCTTCCCTCCTCCTCCCTAAGGCTCCCGCCAAGAAGGCCTCCCCCTCACTCCAGCCCCAGCACAGGAAGGGGGGCCCACAAAGAGGGGCTGAGAGTCTGGGCAGGAAGACCCAGGCCCACACACTGATCACACTACATACACATGGCATGCGTGAGCCCTGAGCCCATGTGGAAATGTGTGTGCACGGCAGGTTTAGCCAGAAGGCAAAGGCATCTCTGCTGAACACTCGGGAGCAGAACACAGGGGCCAGCAGAGGCCACAGGCTGGGTTCTGCAAGGCTGGCCTGGGCCTGGCTGGAAGCCCGAGTCCAGCACTCATTAACCCTGCTGGCCCAGCTCTGCCAGCTGGACACACTCACCGCCTGGGCCTAGGAGGAGGGAATGAGGGTCCCTTCCCTTCATTGTGGGTTGGTCTGGGGAAGAGCTGACAGTCTTCCCTGGGCAAGCAGGGCTCCTGGGAAGAAGGGCAAGGCATAGGCACGGGGTTAAGAGCCCAGGCAGGCTCTAGGGTCGGAGAGCAGTGAGTTCAAATCTCGACCGTTTGGTAGTTTTTCAATCTTTCAGTGATTCAGTTTATTTATCTGCCAGGTGAGGATAATGGCATCACATTATAGAATTACTAGAAGGATTAAATGGAAGAATATTGTAAAGGGTTCAGCCCATTGCCTGGCACCTAGGCAGAACTCCATCCTCGTCATTATTTATTGTTGTTATTAGTAGCCTGGGGGCGGTCCCTGGAACCGGTCTCCCCAGCCGTTTCCTGCGGGGGAGCAGACGCCCCGCAGGCCTCTTTCCCCCTCTCCCCTTCCTCTGCCGGCCCTTTTCCTCCCCGCCTCCCCCGCCCCGCCCCGCCCCGTCCCGTCCCTCCTCTTTCCTCCGAGGAAACTTTCCGCCGGCTGGTCCATCGGCCCGTGTCCGGCCCGCGCTGCCGCGGCCTGGGAGCTGAGCGGTACGGGCGGGGCGGGCGGGAGCAGGGGTCTCCGGGTGCGTGCGGCTGAAGGAGGTGCCGGGGCCTGACCGCGGGAAAGCGGGGCGCTGACGGTGAGTGAGCCTCGGCCTGCGGGCTGGTGGGTCCCCAGGGGCGGGCAGGATGGGAAAGGGAGGTGGCCTCTCGTTCCCGGAGCTCCCCCAAGGAGGGCGGAAGGCACCCGCGTCTCTCCAACATCCCACTACCCGGACGACGAAACCCGACTTCTTTTGGGGACCTAATAAGGGGGCTGAGCCTCCTGCGGCCCACTTCCTGATCCCCAGGTTGGAGGGGGCGCCACACGCAGGGGAGAGATCCCCAGACAGGGCCCAGGTCTGCACTGAAGTCAGGGCGCTCTCTCTCCAGGGTGGAAACTAGAGCTGCTCTTCCAAGGCGAGGAGCTGCCCGGAGAAAGCGGCGTCAGGATCAGCTTCAGACTGAGGATTAGCATCTGACCTTGCTGACCTCGCAGGCTAACCGGGGAGCTGCCCCCACAGAGCAGCATGGATGCCCCCCGAAGGGACATGGAGTTGATCAGCAACAGCCTGGCGGCCTACGCACACATCCGTGGTGAGGGCGGCGGGGGTAATGCACCCCTCCCTGCCCCGCTGAGGCCCCACTCCGCTCCTTCCCTCCCCACCCCTACCATTGTAAACCCTCCCCTCACCCAGCCAGTCACCTACTCCCAATTCCCCCCATCCCTCATTGCCCTCCATTGCGGGATAGCGGCTACCTAATGTCCTTCAAATAGAGTACTGTTCTTGCCCCTGAGACGTAGAACCTGGAGTCTTTTCCAGATGGAATGACTCCCACCCGCCAGGGCCCCTCTATGACTTCTGCCCTCTGACCTCCAGCTAACCCCGAGAGCTTTGGCCTCTACTTCGTGCTGGGCGTCTGTTTCGGCCTGCTGCTAACGCTGTGCCTGCTGGTCATCAGCATCTCCTGCGCGCCCCGCCCGCGGCCGCGGGGCCCCACTCAGCACCGAGACCCCCGCAGCAGCACCCTGGAGGCTGAGGACATGGACGAGGAGGAGGACACGGTGACGCGGCTGGGCCCCGATGACACGCTGCCTGGTCCCGAGCTGTCCAGCGAGCCCGACGGGCCTCTGGGCGTCAACGTTTTCACGTCAGCGGAGGAGCTGGAGCGGGCGCAGCGCCTGGAGGAGCGGGAACGGATCCTGCGGGAGATCTGGCGCACCGGTCAGCCAGACCTGTTGGGCACCGGCACACTGGGGCCCAGTTCCACAGCTACAGGCACCCTGGGTCGCATGCACTATTACTGACTGGGCTGCTTCCTCTGCAAGGCGCTCTGGGTACTGGACATGCACTTGAGCTCACAGCTGCCCCAGGACCTTTGGATTGGCCCAGTCTGCGGTGCTGTGGTGGCCCCGCCCCCACAGCTCCCATGGTGCTATTGGGCGTGGATTCCCACCCTCTGGGGGGAGGGCAGGACACAGGGGCCCCCCCTCCAGGGAGTGGTTAAGAGGTGAAGTGACCAATGAAAGCTGCATTCTCAGTGACTCAGTCTCCCTCTGTTACCCCTGCCCCCAATGGCCCCCAGGCTCCTGCCATGCAGAGCTGAGAACCTACTGACTCCTTTACCAGGCTGACCACCTCCATCACTGTCCTTGGCACACATGCTTGCGTTCACTTCGCTAACGACAAAACACTCCACATCTCTCCAGTCTCACACAGAACAAGTCTCATTCGCATTCCTTATTCACAAATGCATTCCTGATCGGCAAACGCGGGGCACATGTCGCCCCTGCCCCTACAAAGCTGGGTTCATGCATCACTGCAAACACACACACACACACCCTCCCTCTCCCCCTAGGCCTCGGGACCCTGACCTTGACGCTGAGGCGCTATTAGCCCCAGTTTAACCATGTGTGCCTGAACTGGGCTGTGGAATTGGTGTCAGCCGAGGTGCGTTCCTGTGAGTCCTTCCGGAAGGAACAGTGGGACAAACTGGGAGGGGTCCAGGCTCGAAAGCAGGGCTTGCAGGGCCCCTCTGGGGCACAGCTGTATTCCGGAATCTGGGCCGCAGGCAGAGCCCGACCCGCCTGGGCCCCTCCTGCCGGCAGGCATCCAAAGGAGACGCCCACCACCCCCTTCCCCCTCCCCCTGCCATCCGGTGGGTAAAAATAGCCGCGCACAGGCCTTGGGAACTGTAATGGGAGCCACATGTTGGCCAGATGTGCCTGGGAGAGCCCGCCAGGAATGCGGAGCGCTGGGGTCGCCAGCCCGGCCCCGCCCCCTCCGCGCAGGCCCCGCCCCAGCACGGACCAGCACAGGCGAGGCGAGCGTGCACCGCAGTTTACTTTCTTGGGTTTCCCAAAGTCGTGTATAAGGAGTTGGGTGGCCAGAGCCAGACTCCCCTCCAGGCCCCGCCATAATCCCTCCTGGGTCCTCCTTCAGTACGTCTGCGTCTGCGCGTGGCAGGAGGTCTCGGATCTCTGGTTCTTTTGCTTCATCTGAACCTAGTTGGGAGAGGGCGTCAGGGGAGGGCCGGCTACCAGCCCCCTCTCAGGCGGGAATCCACACCTCACCCACCTCCAGCAACTGGCGCTTCTTCCTCTCGCTCTCCAGCTCCTCCCAGAGGTCGGTCAGCTTCCTTCTGCGGATTCGAGAGCAAGAGGAAGGGGTGGGTCGGGCTGGCACAGACCCCCGCCCTTCTTCCCCCACCTCCTCCCCACTTACTCCAGCTGCACTCCCATCAGCTTCAGGGCCCTGCTTAAAGACTCCACCTCGTCCTGTAGCCTCACTATATCACCTCTGTCACTTTTGCTGTCCGTAGGATTTTGCGGGACCAGCGAAGAGAGAATGGGAGTCTCTTGAGGGTCTGGAATCGGACTGATAGGATGTCGATTCTTTTGGGCAGGTTCTACCTCTTTGGGGGAAACCTCTTGGGAGGTAGTCTCTTCCTCCACAGGTTCTTCCTCCAGGAGGGTGGTGGCCTCTTCCAGGGGGTGGGCCTTCTCGAGGGCAGGTCCGGACTCTAGCTTATCTTCGGACTGGAGTGCAGAGCTATCCGTCTTATCCAGGGGGTATTTCATCATGCAGAGGCAGGGCTCCTCTGGCTTGTTCACTTCCTCCTCCAGGGACTGAGCTTCCCTGACCAGGAGAGACTTGCCGTGGGGCAGCTTCATTGCCTCCAGAGAGAAGAGATGGAGCTGAGTGGTGTCCCCAGCAGAGGCCACTTCAGAGAGCACCTGCTCCTGGGTCAAGGCCTTTTCTACGGTAGAGGCCTCGTCCCCAGGAAGGGCCCTCTTTGGGCCAGGGGCTTCATCTTCAGGTGGGACACCTGGTGCAGAGGCCCTGTCCTCCAGAGTCGGGGTCTCCTCTGGGGTGGGGGTCTTATCTGGAGTCGGGCTTTCCTCTGGGCTGGGGGCCTTATCCGGTGATGGGATCTTCTGTGGGTTGGGGGTCTTGCCCAGAGTAGGGGTTTTATTCACAGGAAAGGCCTTTGCTCGGCTGCGCCGCTCCTGTGGTGATGGGGTTGAGGTCTCAGCAGAGGGGTTCCCTTGGCCTGGGATCCTTCACCCTCACACACCAAACCCCTGGCAAGCAGACTCTGCCCAGTCTCCCTCTTCACCACATTGCAGGTCTCTCACCTGACTGGTTGTAGAGTGGTGCTGGGAAGCCTGGGTTCTGGATCGCTTTCTGCCAGGGTGGCCTGGACCCCCACTGTGGAGGCTGCCACTGGAGCCTATGACAACAGAATCTCAGGGGCCCATGCCTAGTCCGACCCTGCGTCTCTCCCCGTCTCTGTCCCCTAGTCCTCACCCCACTGATGGAGGCAGTCAGACTTACCAGAGTTCCGGGATGGGAGCTTATGACCATCTCCACCAGGTGTCCAAGATAACCTGCAACATATCACATCAGACCCAGGGGATGGGGGGCAGGGAGCAGCATTTCCTTTGTACCCTCATCCCTACCCTGCTCCTTACTTCACTTTGCTGGGCACAGTGGGAGCTGTCATCAGCTTCTTGATGGTAGGGAGGGCTGTTTTGGGCATCATCTTTTTTGTTTCCTTAATAGGAGCTGGGGAGGAAGAGGAGAGTGTGGCATTTGTTCATTCATTTATCCAACCATCCAAGAGTCGCTGGCCCTGTCCTCTGGTGTGCACAGAGACTAGGGAGAGGACATGGATCACATTTGACTCTGCCTCCTGGGAACTCTGGGGAATCTGACCACCCTCAGGCTATCGGGAACTGTGGGAGACCCTGAAGAGTCATCAGGGAAGGCTTTGTGGGGGAAATGGCTCCAAATCCTGTCAGTTTTCTCCCTATGCTTTTCTAAGACCTGTCCCTGTTTAGGGCCATGACTGCTTCCCTGGTTCAGACTTCCTCTCTACCCCGGACCGTGGCAACAACCTTCCAGTTCATCCTCCCTTGACCTTCTTTGTGTCTCCACTCTGAAGGTGACATCAGAGTGAACACCTGAAGGCAGTCACAGTGACACAGTGACATTCATATCCATGGACACGCATGCTGAAATTTACTCACGCACGCATTATTACACAGATACATGAACAATACCCGATACCGTGTCCAGTGGGCGGGCAAGAGCATGGATCCTATAACCAGACGCCAGGCTTCGAATTCCTGCAGCATGATTTGCCAGTTGTGTGAAAACTTGGGTAGGGAACTTAACGTCTCTGTGCCCCAATGTTCTCATCCATAAAACATGGGTAACAAGGGTATACATCTAATAGGGTTGTTGTGAAGTTTGAGGGACTTAATCTCTATGAGGTACTTAAAAGAATGTTTGACACATAGTCAGAGCTCGTTAAAATGTTAACTTTGCCTTATACTTCTTGTAGGATGACTGATTAGGTGCTCTGTGGGGTCCTCCCACTAGAGAGCAATTATATCCTGCTTAGGATATAATTTGGGGGCACTGTTGGACTTAAAAGAGGTAAGGGAGGGCCACAAAAAGGGAGAAAGGGGCCAGGACGGTGGTGAGAGGGCGGCACTACTATGACTACTGAGCCTGGAGCCCGTGATGAGAGCAGGTGTCCCAGGTTCTGCTCCCGTGGCTCACCACGGGCCCAAAACTCAGTAGCCACACAGCCATAAGACCCGGGCACCGCTTTCTTCCAGAGGGCTAGAGTGGTCTCTAGTGGTCGGTGCCCTCTGGCTACGGACAGACGTAGAAGTAAGCCTTCTCTGGAAGAAGTCTTTCCCTACTGAGGTGTGCAAGCCTCCCACAGATGGAGATCAAGTCATGAGCTTACACAAGAAGATAATACAACACATGAGAAGACAGGCCACTAAGAGCAGAGTCAACAGACACACGCACAGCAGATACTGGAACTGTCAGGTAGAAAACACAGCACAGCTCTGTAAAAAATATTTGAAGACATAAAGGATGAGCCTGCAACAAAGGGACCACCAGGAATAAACAGGCAGATTTGAAGGAAAAAAAAAAAGGTAAACTACTAGAGATGAAAAATAGTACTCTTGAAATAAAATGCAATGTGTAGGTTAAATAGCAGATTAAACATAGCCAAAAACTAGCGAGAGAATTAAATTAGTACACTAGAAGTATAGTGAGATAATGAGTGAAAATTTTGAAAGCAATGTTTAAAGGCACGGATAATAGAAGCAGGGCTTGACAATGGCTGAGGTAGTGGACAAATCCGCGCCCCACATGGCAACTATAAAGCTGGACAAAAATGACACAGCAACCATTTTAGTGCTCTAGAAATTGACCAATGGCATAAAATAATCTCAGAAGCATTTATGCTTGGTAATGTTCTTGCCTACCCCTCCCGCACAGCCGCCTCCCCCACCTGGGTCCATGTAGATTTCCTGAGTATGGGGCAGGTTAAGGATCAGAAGCTTCACTATCATGGTTGAAGGGAGTTCAATCAATTCAGGGTGTAACCTTGTATTTGGCATGGTTTCATGACACCAAAACATAAGCAACCAGAGAAAAAATAGATAAATGGGACTTCATCAAAATTTAAAACTTTTGTGCATCAAAGAACACTATCAAGAAAGTAAAAAGACAACACAGAAAATAGGAAAAAAATATTTGCAAATCATATATCTGACAAGGGACTTTTATCTAGAATATATAAAAAACTTCTAGGGGCCGGCCCAGTGGCTCAGGTGGTTAGAACTCCATGCTCCTAACTCCCAAGGCTGTCGGTTCGATTCCCACATGGCCCAGTGGGCTCTCAACCACAAGGTTGCCAGTTCAATTCCTCGAGTCCTGCAAGGCATGGTGGGCAGCACCCCCTGCAACTAAGATTGAACACGGCACCTTGAGTTGAGCTGCCGCTGAGCTCCCAGATGGCTCAGTTGGTTGGAGCACGTCCTCTCAACCACAGGTTGTGGGTTCGACTCCCACAAGGGTTGGTGGGCTGCGCCCCCTGCAACTAGCAACGGCAACTGGACCTGGAGCTTAGCGGCGCCCTCCACAACTAAGACTGAAACGACAACAACTTGAAGCTGAATGGCACCCTCCACAACTAAGATTGAAAGGATAACAACTTGACTTGGAAAAAAGTCCTGGAAGTACGGAAGTACACACTATTCCCCAATAAAAAAAGTCTTGTTTCCCTTCCCCAAAAAAATCTTAAAAAAAAAGACACACAGACTGAAAGTAAAGGGATGGGAAAAAGATATTAAAAACAAAACAAAACAAAAAACAACTTCTACAACTCAATAGTAGAAAGACAACCCAATTCAAAAACAGCCAAGGACCCGAATGGATATTAATATTTCTCCAAAAGGCATACAAATAGCTAATAAACATATAAAAAGATATTCAACATCATTAGCCATCAGAGAAATGAAAAGCAAAATCACAATGAGCTACCATTTCATACCCATTAGGATGATAATAATCAAGAGACAGGTAACAAGTGTTGCTGATGATGTGGAGAAACTGAAAGTCTCATATATTGCTAGTGGAAATATGAAACGGTGCCACCACTTTGGAAAACAGTCTGACAGTTATTCCCACAGTTTTATTTTATTTCTATTTATTATTTACTTTTCTTTTTAAGGAGGGCGCAGCCCACAGTGGCCCATGCGGGGATCGAACTGGCAACTTTGGTGCCATCAGCACCACGCTCTAACCAATTGAGCTAACCAGCCACCCCTCTTCCCACAGTTTTAAACACAGAGTTATATCACCCAGAAATTCCTTTCTTAGGTATATACCCCAAACAAATGGAAACATGTCCACATAAAAACTTGTACATGAAAGTTCATAGCTAAAAAGTGAAAACAACTCAAATATGCATCAACTAATGAATGGATAAAATGTGGTACATTCATTCATACAATGGAATATTATTGGGCAATAAAAAGGAATAAAATATGATACATACTACAAAATTGATGAACCTTAAAAATAGTATACAAGGTGAAAGAAACCCATTATAAAAGACCGTATATTGTATGATATAATGTATATGAAATGTAAGCAAAAGTAGGTTAGTGGTTGTGTAGGGCTGGTGGGGGGGGAGAATGAGGAGACTGGTAGAGTAATGGCTAAAGAGTATGGGATTTTCTAAAATTGTGATGTTGGATAACTCTATGACTACATTAAACCCCACTGAATTGTATATTTTAAATGACTGTATTGTGTAGTGTGTGAATTTTAACTCAATAAAGCTGTTTAAAAACAAAGGGTGGCAGGGCAGATTTGGCCCACAGACTATAATTTGCTAACTCCTGGTCTAAATACCCCAATTAAAAGGTAGGGATCATCAGACTGAATTAAAAAAAGCAAAATCCAACTAAATATACACATATATATACATATACACTATATATATACTGTGTGTGTGTGTGTGTGTGTGTGTGTGTGTGTGTGTATATATATATATATATATAGTACAACAGATTGAAAAACACAAATACGTTGACAGTAAAAGGTTGGAAAAAGATAGACCACACAAATAGTAACCAGAATAGTAACCATATATTCATATAAGACAAAACAAACTTTAAGACAAGAAAAATTATGAGAGACAAAGAGAAATCATAATGATAAACAGATAGAGATAACAATTACAAATGTATACATGCCTAACAACAAAGTCTCAAAGTACACATAGCAAACAATGATAGAACTAAAAGGAGATATAAACAATTCAACAATAGCTGGAGATTTTATTCAGGAGGAAGATTAAGACTCTGAATTTAGACTTAAGTTAAATATACGTACATAGTACACTTCAAGAGCAAACTAAAATAATAAAAATAAAATGTACAAATTCAAAATCAATGAACAAAGTGAAATAAGAAAAAAAAAGGAGAAAAAAACCACTTTAAAATACTGTAAAATAATTATGATTAATATAGTCTAAACTCAGCAATTTATCACCAAAGACAAAGACTAACAGACTAAAGTGAAAAGACAAAGGTACCTTCTAGAAGTCTGCTGCATGACAATATGTATATAGTTAACACTAAAAAGGGTTAAAATGGTAAATTTTGTTTTTTTATCATAATTTTAAAAAAACAAAAAGTACAATAGAAAAGATTTTTTTCAAAGTACAACTCTGGTGAGACTGAACAAGAAAAAGAGGGAAACATATTCTTAGAAATGAAAGAGATTATAACTGCAGATACAGATGAAATTAAAAAGATTATAAGAGAATATTATGAACAACTTTACACAAATAATTAGAAAACATGGATTAAATGATAATTAAAAGAAACGTAACTCACTAAAACTGATTCAAGAATTGTAGTCGGATTTTTTGCCAGTCATTGTTACCCAGGGATCAGCAGACCAAATGCTATCTGTGCAAGTCTCCTAAGAGGTTTCTTCCCCTCTGAGTTTCAATGTAAAGCCATTTGAAGAGCAGTTACTAAGGAGTCTTTGAAGATGTGATCAAGTTAAGATGAGGTCATATTAGATTAAGGTAGACCCTAAACCAATGACTGATGTCCTTATTAGAAGAGGGAAATCTGGACACAGACACACGGGGCAGAAGACCATGTACAGACAGAAGCAGAGAATGGAGTGATGCATCTACAAGCCAATTACTCTGAGCAACTACCAGAAGCTAACAAGAGGCAAGGAAAGATTCTTCGCCTAAAACTTTTACAGAGAATATAGCCACACCAACATCTTCATTTCAAATTTCTAGCTGCTAAAAATATGAGATTACGTTTCTGTTGTTTTAAGAAAAAAAAAAGAAAGGAGGGAAGAAAGAAAAGGATAGTTTTAGCCAGACTTACTTAAAGAAATTTAAGTATGTTTTTTTCCCATAATGGAAAAAAAGACCAGATAAATTTACAGGCAAGTGTTACAAGCTTTCCAGGAAAGATGATGCCCATCTTATAACATCTACCAGATAATTAAATAACAAAATACATACTCCTTAATTCATTCGTGAGCCAGTATAACATTAATAATCAGATGAGGACAGTAAAAATGCAAAAATCTTAAAAGAAAAACTGGGAAAGTATTCCAACAGTATGAAAAGATAATAAACCATGACCAACTTGAATTTGTCCCAGGAATGCAAAGATGGCTTAATATTAGAAAATTATACAACTATCATTTATCGCATTGACAGATAAAAGGAGAAAACCCATATAATAATTTCATAAGGTTCATATAAACAATTTGAGAAAATTCAACACACACTCGTTAAAAACTCTAAGTAAACTACAAATAGAAAGGACCTTCCTTAGCCTGACAAAAAGATATGTACGAAAGTTCTAAGCAAACATCACTAACAGCGATGTTAAAGGGGAAAAGTTAGAAGCATTCCATTTAAAATCAGGAACATAGTAATAATGTTCAGCGTCACTACCTCTATTTCATATTGTATTGAGATCCTAGCCACCATAGTAAGTAAGTAAATAAATAAAACGAAAACGCACAAGCAATGGAAAAGATAGAGCAAAATAGTCAATACTAAAAAAAAAAAAAAAAGAAAAAGTCATGACACAGATGATATGACTGTCTTCATGAATAACTTACTAAGAATCTATAGATAAATTACTTGGAAATAATCAGTTACCACCATGGCTGGCGATCAAATCAGTATATAAAAATCAATGCATTTCCATATTCCTGTAATAAACAGGATTTCTAATTTTGAAAAAGCACAATAAAAACTCCGAGGTATTTAGGAATAAATATTAGAAAAGTTGTGTAAAACTCACATGCAGAAAATAATACATGATTCTGGAACAACTGATTGTCCATATGGAAAAAGGTTTAATTGGCTCACCAATTTAAATCAATGTTATATAGATAAAAGCACTTAAACATGAAAAGCAACGCTTTGAAAGTCTTAAAGAAAATATAAATAACTCTCTTTCTGAACTTGGGGCAGGAAGAATTTCTTAAACAAGAAAAAACATGCTAACCATTACAGATAAGATTGATATGCTTAAATTAAAATTAAGAACTCCTGTTAATAAAAAAAAAAATCATAAAAAAGGATAAGACAAGCCACAGAGAGAAAATATTTGTAACGTGTGTAACCCATAAAGGATTCATATTCAAAACATATAAAGAATTCCAACAAACTATTACTAACTAGGGAAATGAAAATTAAATCCACAATGAGTTGCTATTTTATACCTATTAAATTCACAAAAATAATGAAATCTTATAATACCACGTATTGAAGTGAATTTGGATCAATAGGGTCTCATATACACAGATGGTGGAGTGTTGAAATGTACAATCACTATGGAAATCAATTTTACTTTACTTCATAAAACTTGAACATTTACATACCCTATCATCTAATAGTGCCACTCCTAGAATTATATCCTAGAGAAGCAATTATACCTACATTGCCAGAAGACAGGTACACGAATCTTCATAGCAGCACTAATTTGTAATAGTAAAAACTAGAAACAGTGAAAGTATCCAACATCAGGAGAGACTAGATACATAAACTGGTAATTCCTCACAAGGAATATTACATAGCAGAGAAAAATAAATGAACCATATCTACACACAACATGGGTGAATCTTAGACACATAATGTTGATTGGAAACAGCCAAGTGTCAGAAGACTAGAAACATGATACCAGTTTTATAAAGCTCATAAACAAGCAAAAATACATTAAGTGATACATTGTTTACACACATACATATGTTAGACAACTAAAAAACTCATGGGAATTATAAACTCCAAATTGAGGACAGTGGTTACCTTTGTTGTGGGGTAAGTGGCAGAATGGGAAAAAGAAGGAGCACACAGATTACTGGCAATGTGTTAGCTCTTGGGTTTGAGTGACAGACCACGGGTGTTCATTAAGTTTTAAAACACATATGTTGCATATATTTTTGGCATGTTACAGTAAAAGATTCAAAAGACACACATCCACATCCGTAGAGACACATAAACAGAGCTATTCATATACACACTTATAAGACATGTGAATACACAGTCTCATAGACCCAGACATATCAATCCATACGTGTTCTTACAAAATTAAACAAGTCTAAACACACTGATAGCTGCATTCCCAAAACACAGAGAGAAACATGAACACATTAGCAAAAACACTGACCCACATACATTGCTATCTGAGCCTTAACTCACTGGGACGTAGCTCCTAAGAGGGCGTACTGGACCACTGAGGAGTGGTGGGTGTTTACAGGCAACTGCAAGGGATGGGTCTCCCAGAAGCTCCCCCTAATCTCAGGCTTCTCAGACACCCACCTGATTCTCGAGATATCACTTTTCGTGGGGCCAGCTTCTTGATCTGTGCAGAAAAGAAGTATCAGAATCTGAAAAGGAGCCCCCCACATTTTTAGGTTCACCCTTATTTAGGGGTGACACTCCAGCTGTGTCCAGAGTAGCCTGTATGCCCTCAACCACCACCCCCACACACCCCTGAATGTCTGGCTCCATACTCACTGGGGGTGGTGGGAGCACGAAGTTGTCTGGGAAAACTCCTCTTCTGCCTTGAGACTCCCCTTCCCACCAGCCTTTATCCTCTGTGGTCTGGGAGAGAGAGATGCTGTGGGGAGGTGAGCCAGGTCCCCAAGCTCCTTCTTCCCCAGGTCCCATCCCTTCTCAGCAGGTCCTTCCCTGCACCCTCCCCTGCCCGCTGCCTTTCCTACCTTCCTCAGTACTTTCACCTTGTCCCCCCTCCGCAGTGCCAACTCATCTGGGGCCTCGGGCTGGTAGTCAAACAGGACCCTGTAGGTCTCAGGCTGGGAGACTGAGGGGAGGTCAATCCCCTGAAGCCAACTCCCCTCCCCAAATCAGTCAGTGGCTCCCTCCTCCATCAGCCTAGCTGGGTCCCCACTCCCCAAAGTCAGGGTGGCTTGGGGAAGGGGCTTTCAAGGGACCCTTTGGGTGGGTGCTCACCTGTCCGCAGGTAGTCGGGAGGGCTGTCATAGGTCAGGCTGCTCAGCTAGTGAGGGCAGGGAGAGGAGGAACAAGCTGAGCCTCCAACTCCCTGTGAGGAATGCACCACCTCTGTGCCCACTCCAACCAATTTACCTTGGGAGGCCGCTGGGGATTAGGGCTGATTGAAGGCATGTCTGAGTTCCCAAGGCCTGGTGGGGGAGCGGATAGGAAGGTTAAAGGGGGGTGCTACTTCACATGTTAGATCATGGGAAAGGTCAAAGGGGCCACAGGGTCAGGAAGTGTGGATCACAGGCTCAGGCTACTAGGAGGGTCACTAGAGATGGCAGTCTGGTCACAGGGTCTCACGGGGTCACAGGATCCAGGTCTCACTTGGGGGCTCACTGTCCAGCAACTCCACAAAGTTGGATGGAAAGGCTCCGAGCTGCCCGTCCTTCTTCCCCAGCCACCAGCCGTCCTCAATCTGGGGAGAGGGTAGGATGCAGGGGCATCTGGTTCTGCCCCAACGGTCTCTCTAGAAATCACACACCCGTGATTCGGTCCCGATGACTCCCTCCTCCCTTGCTCCCTCTCTTTCCCATCTCTGCGCCCCTCACCATTCTCATCACCCACACCTTCACTTCACCCATCTCCTCAGGCCAGGGACAAGCTCCATCATCTCTCCCAAACCCTCATCAGTCCATCCTCTCACCTCTTTTATCACTTCCACAATCTCCCCAGCTTGCAACTTCAACTCGTCCACCTGCTCCGGGCTGTAGTTGAAGTTCACTTTGCACCATCTTTGAGGGCCCCGAGACTTTGCGGGGCGACCTGGAGTGGGACGTGAGCAAAGCCACTAGACCTGGGTGCCCCAGTTCCCTGAGGGCGGTAGGGACCGGCTGCAGCGCCCACCTCAGTGCCTCCAGGCCCCGCCCAAGGGCGGAGCATTGTGCTCTAGAACCAATCACACCGCAGAGCTGTCGAGCGGCCCCGCCCAGAGCCGCGCCCGTCGTGGCGAGCCGCGGGCTACCAGACCGCGCTGGTTCCGGGGCGCCCGCCCACGGGTCCCGGCGCTCACCTCGGCGGCGCGCACAGCGTGGTCTCGGCGCCTCCCCCGCGCCGCGCAGTGTCTCGGGGATCTCCTAGAAATGAGGACACGGGGAAGGGGGGGTCTCAGTTCCGCGGGGTGCGCTGAGACACGCCCCCAGCCCGATCCCCGGCCCGTCTCACCTGCACTAGGCGCTCAGGAAAGAGGCCACAATGGCCTCCCAGCTCTCCGCTGAGCCAGCCCCGTGCTGGTCCCTTGCACACCTGCCGGACCACGTCCCCGGGCGCCAGACTCAGCTCGCCCTCCTTCTGCGCGTGGTATCCCGCCAGGACGAGCACCTCTGCGGGCGGAAGCGCGGTTCAGAAGGGCCCAGTCAGGGCCGCCTGGCCATGGCGCGAGTCCCACGCTCCGTGTAGAGGACCGCGGAAGCGCGGGATGGTGGTGTAGGCTTTGGTTGCCGTTTCCACGTTTGCGCAGAGGAGCCACCCTAAACCCTCTACACATACCCATGGCTTCCGGGGCCCCCTCCACAGCCGGGCAGAAAGGACAGTGCGGTCCCGCGGGCAGCCGAGTACTGGACCCTGGTAGGCTGGGACAAGGGGCGAGATTGTGCAGCAAAGGAGGCGGAGGCTGGGACAAGGGGCGAGATTGTGCAGCAGAGGAGGCGGAGGCAAGAGCCGATGGGTCGGGCTCCAGGTGCAGAGTGGGTGTGGGAGAGAAGGCGGCCAGGCTCAGCAGGTTCGGCCCCCAACCCAGGGGTGAGGACTCCAGGGTCTCCTGCCAGTGCTGAGGTCACAGCTCCCCCACCTGCTTTGGCCTGTCTGCCTAGTCACCTAAATTCCTGTTTAGACGCCTCCCCTCATCCCAACCTTGGCCCTGAAGCTCCCACCCACCTTTAGCACAGAGCTTTCCTGGTTTAGCCTCGCAACTGGCAAGCTTTTAGCTGCAGGGGAAGAGGTGGGGAGAGGCACGTAGCAGGGTGGAGCAGCCCTGCAGGCAGCAACCGCTCCAAGGCGGGCCCTGCCTGGGTGGATGGGAGTGGTTGCTCTAGTGTGTACAAAACTACTGGTATATACCTGTACTCCGCTTTCCCTGGGAGGCATATCCCTCCCTGGCCCCCTTAAAGGGAAGAGGAAGGGTACAAAGAGGCTTCCAGTCTGGTTTCAGAAAACACCTCCAGATTCTCCTTGGAGGGGAAGGTGAGAAGGAGGAATTTTTAGCTTTAAGTGCTTCTGCTGGCTACAGCCAAGCCCAGAGCTGGCAAGGGTTGAAGTTAGGGCCCACGGAGGTTTTCAGGTAATCTCCCAGCTCAGTGGAAAACATAGATGGCTGTTATCCACACCCCTTGGCCTTTGCCCCACCACCTTGGAAGCCTTGCTCATGACGCCACGGTGAAAAAATCTTGATTTTCCTGGGGTGTCCAAGGTACAGGATGAAGTAAAACCACTTAAGATGAATACCGTGTTTTCCCGAAAGTAAGACCTGGCCGGACAATCAGCTCTAATGGGTCTTTTGGAGCAAAAATTAACATAAGTTCCGGTCCGGGTCTTGTATTAATTTTTGCTCCAAAAGACGCATTAGAGCTGATTGTCTGGCTAGGTCTTACTTTCGGGGAAACACGGTAGCTATTCGCCAGCAGGAGCCAGCAGGATAGCGAAGGCGCCTCCCGGAATGAGTAACTGTGGAAGCTGAGCAACAGCCTGGGCCTAGCCCCATTTTGTCTGGCAGGTTCCCTGAAGTTGCTATGGGGGATATCTACCACCCCCCCAACACACACAGACACAGGGTGACAATGACCAGACCCCATTTTCATCTGCCACTTCATTTATTTTTTTATTTGCAGGAGGAGTTGAAACAAATCTTAAGGTGTTTTCATTTTTTCCCCTAAACATGAATCATTCAAGTAAAACCAACTTAACTATAGAAACGTAGCAAAGTAAGGGGAAAGTAGCACAAAAACCCAAGAGGCAAAGGTTGGAGGGGAAAGAGGTGGGTGCAGTCCGCATATACCATATGCATAAACGCCATATGATTCACCTGCTCAGGACCGCCTCCCCAGAAGGCAAGCACAAGGACCCCATTTTAAGAGGATGTTTTCCCCCCACACATCTGAGAATGTTTCAACTTAAAGCTTAAGGTTAAAAAAAAAGAAAACAAAGAAAACCCCACAAACCACCAGCCATAACCACCTTCCTTAATCGATCATAGGAGTTTCTTTTCATTTTATAAAAAGATTAATAAAAAATATTGAAAAAATTATTTTCTCATCTTATATTTGTAAAGATAATAGAATTCAGAAGTATCTTAGAAAACAGACCAGAAACCGCCGTCCAGTTTCCACCCGTTGCTGAGCAGATCAGCAGGACTAGAAAGTTAGGATACTGGAGCTGCTGGTGGAGAATGGGAAGCCCAGCCCAGAAGAAATGAGAAAATATGGGGGAGGGGGCACGTGGGGTGTGGTTAGGAGCAACACCATGTGATAATGGCTGTGCAGAAAAGGGGAACACAAGGTGCTCAGAAAGGCCTTGAACTCCTCCTCGACATACAAAACTGATTTGTACAAAGATCCAAGCAGTTTGGTCCCAAACTGAGGTGAACACTTCAATGTTTATTCACATGCTTTGTTTTCGCTTTTAAGAATCAAAGTTGCCCAAATTAAATCTTTCTGCTAATATTACTACATATACCTAAAAAAGGGGGAGGGGCTTTTAAAACCAGGATATGGGAGAAAAAATTGAAAATCATCAAATTAGTCTTCGCTCCAAATGAAATTAAGAACAAAACTGTTGGTTTCTAATAGGGAACAAACCAAAATCCAAGTATCGCTCTCCCCTCCCAGCCCCAGCCCCCACCCCACACACCAACAACAAATGAGAAACACAGCTAAAGCCCAATGTGCTGTGTTCTGCTCAAGAGCTGGGCCTGACCCCAGGCTCCACACCAGCCACCTCTGTCCAGTGGGACGCAGCGCCAGGGATGCTTTCAGCTGTAGTAGGATTCTGCATGGCTGGTAGGGGGTATGCGTAGGACTTTTCAGAATCTTCTTGGGGCTCCTCTGTTTAGCTCTTCGCCAGCCATCTTCCCAGCGCCTCTCTCCCCTGGGGTGGGGCTCCCATCAAGAGTGGCCCCTATTCAGTGGTGGGCTGTAAATTGTCCTTCTCTTCTCGGTTCTCTGTCCCACTCTCGTCATCTTCAATCTCCCCTTCTTCTCCACTGAACTTGTCGTGGGCCCACTTGGGACTGGTGCTGGATTTCCGGAACATGAATCGGCCCCGACCCCGGGGAAAGGCTCCTCGGCCCCGACCCCGGCTCACCCACTTCTCACTGCCTTCGCCTTCACGGTCATCATGCTAAGAGCAAAGAAAACTGCCATCAATGCCAGAGTGAACAAGAGCAGTCCGAACCTTCCGCTCTGTACCCACCCAATGTAGTCACCCAGTGTGACTTTCTCATAGGGACCCGTGCCCCAATCCACCTTTTGCTCCTTTTCTGTCCTCCTCCCTGTTCCCCACTTCAAACATACTACTGATTCAGATCCAAGAGAACATCCAGTTAGGTGCCCAAGAAAGCTAAGGCAGTAGATGGGGCATTGTATGACGATAAAATCTTCACTGAGCACCAAAAGACCTTCACATGCGTTAGCTCACTGAATCCTCACATCTACCCTGTCATTATCACCCTCCACTATGCAAATGAGGAAACAGGCTCAGGAACTTGAAATAACCCCATGTTATTTAGTACACCATCTCTCAAACGATGGGTCTGAGAAAGCCAATCACACCAAAACAGAAAACTGTCTGATCTGGGTCGTCAGGAAGCTAACAGAGGATACACAGCTGGAGCTCCCACTCTTCCCAACCCTCCCTATCCCCAGCCAAGAACAGAGAGCAATACCGAGAACAAATGACCTGCTCATGGTCTCAGACCACTTAGTGGCAAAGGCAGGACCAGAACCCAGCCTCTCATCTTTTACCTCCCCTCTTCAGTCTTATGCAAGGAGGCAGAGAGGAAGAGTAGGAAAAAACACAACCTACATCTCAATCCCTGCTCTGATCTCATGAGATAAGAAGGGATCCAATGAAATAACGAATAAGAAAGAATTTCAAAAACTAGAAGTTGTTGCTACCTCATCAGCCCCATGGCTTGAGAGTGGAAACCACCCACCCACGCATGTAGGGCCCCGCTCCTAGGGTCAACTCGGCACAGGGGCCAGTTGCTACCTCTCAGGTTGCTTGTTTACACACTGAAATGCATCAGCTCAGCAACGCTGCTTCAGGCGGCAAATGGCAGCAGGGCAAAGGGCTGTATATGGCCTTTAGTTGTCCCCAAAAGCAGTCCCACTCCAGTACCTATCCTGGACCCAGCCAACATTTCCCTAGCCTAGATATAGGCTCAAGGTCCTCTAGGAGTCTCAAAGCAGCTCCCAGCAGCCCTAGAAAAGCGAAGGTGGCTGTACATAGTCATCCACACAACGGCTTGTTTCCTAGCTGTGCAACGAACAACACAGACCCACTCCAGCCCTTCTCGTAGGGTAACAGAGACTCAATTCCAAGTTTACCTTGATTTCTACACTCAGTCACATCTGCTTGGATTTAAGCCTGCTAATGACATAGCAAGGCCAAGAGAGTTCACTCATTGGCCAGGTGGTTCAGCCTAGAAGAGCCCCAACCTGAGAGAGGGAGAGAGGCCCAGGTACCTGGGAAAGACCAACAGCTTAGATGAGAGAAGCCCCAGGGGCATTTTATTTTGGAGACGGAGCCCCTTCCTCAGAGATCCTGAGCTGTCCTTCCTGTCAATCTCGCACTGGGGAGTGACAGAGTGGAACTGCGGCCTAAGGGGAGGGTTACAGTTTGATCCTGGGTAGAAGCTGGAGGGAGGCCTCGGGAGGGGATGGGTGAGGAGTAAAACAAGTTCACAGACTACAAATGTAAGAGCAACGCTCTTGCTTGTCATGGAGCCCATGAATGTCTCAGATGGTAAACTTTTCCAAGGCCAGGACTGCCTCTCTGGAGAACACTCATTGCTAGCACTACACTGTCCCCCAAGTACACAGCCCTCCAGTGCAAGATGCCTGCACACGTATTTCATCAGCTCTGGAGAGACCGACTAAAGCCTTGGTGTCAGCTACCGTGTGTGCCGAAGGCGCCCGGCCCTTCCTGCTCATCCCCACACATACCAGGTAATACTTCTTGCTTTTGGGAGTGTACTCAGGGTCCCACTCCTCCTCCCGGTTTCTTTTTTGAAAATCGTTGCTACTGTTGTTGTTGTTGCCAGAGTAGGTGCCTCTGCCCCAGCCTCTCCCTCTGGCTCGAAATTGCTGTGGCAATAAACAGGGAAAAGAAACAAAGGACCATGTCAGGAACGGAGAAAAACAACTCTGCATTCTGTTCACTTTACTGGCACAGTTGTCTTCCAGTCAATATGCTGGTCGACTGGTTTTTAGCCATTCACCTTTCTGCTCATCTCAAGTCTACAGCCTAGACAGAGGACCACATGGCACAAGGGACTCCCTACACACAGCAGGAGCAAGACATGCCAGGGTATTGAGACCAGAAGCCCTAAGAGATTCTCTAGCTCAGTGATTATGATTAGAAAAGTACAAAAATAAAAAGCCTGGGTAATAGGGAACCAACCACAGATTCTGTGGTTGTATCAAGGGCAACTGAACTAGTATTCTGATAAACACAGAATTGGTGGGAGCAGGGGCTTGGAGAAAAAGGGAGGGGCAAGGTCTTACAAAGGTCCCTCGAGCTCTGCCTCCTCTTTCACTTGGACCCCCAAAGTCTTTGGTCCCCAGTCTTGATTTGTCAAAGCCCGTGGTGCTCTCCTCTCTGTCCTCCGCCTCTTCAGTGTACTCTTCCGCTTTGTAGGAGTGGGACGACGGGGAGGAAGAGGACGATGACCTGGACCGGTCTCGTGCTCGCCGGTGCTTCCTATGACAACAGAAAGAGCCAGGGAAATCAGTAAGCCTCTCAGGTACAGCCCCTCCTTACCCAGGAGGCCACCAAGACTCTGTCTAGGATGAAGATGAGTAACCTAAAAAAACCCCGCCCCACCCCCAACTTTCGCCCCAGTATACCTGGGGAGCTTCCTCCCAATTCTGTCAGTCACATTCAGTGACACAGCTATGTGTGAGCCTGTGATGAACACTAGACGTATACATAAGGAGGAACAAAATATAGTCTACAGCCTCTGGGAGCCCAGTATAACATATATGCACAAACTAGAAAAGCAAAAAGAAACTAACAATGTACTGAGAGTCCAATGTATATGGTACTGGGACAAGTAACATATAAATATGACAATTTATACATTATCACCTGTTTGTGCTTTATAGTACTTTTATTTCTCATAGGAAGTATACTATCTGTTTCCTGGGGTTGCTCTCCAGATTAAAAAACTGGTATGCTTAAACAACTTTACACTGACAGAGCTGGCATACAGTAAAGGGCAACTATGATTATTCAGTAATATTCTGCACATTGTAACCAGGTGACAGACCTGAGCAGAACCTGATTCAAACCAAGCTCTAATTATACCACTACTCCACACACCTCCCACCTCCCACTGAGCTCACACAGGTTGTGTTATTAAGCACAGGATCTGATGAAACTCTTCCCAGAGTTACTTCCCTCCCTTCCCTTCATCTGGGGGAAATTACAGACTAGGGCAAATTAGACTCCCCCGATGAGTCACCGTCTGTGGACTGGAGGTCAGTGCCAGCCCCGCCTCTAGGGAAGGCTGTTACAGGCTGCCTTGAAGGTGGCAGAAACACAAGGCTCTCAGGGGTACAGAAGGTCTTACAGGGAGAAGCCAGTCAAGTGTCAGTGACCTATTGTTCTCCCATCCCTCATCCTCCTCTATCATGAAAAACACCTTGCCCCTCTCCCACCTCCCACCCCCACATTTGAGAAGCTCAAGAACTTAAACAGTTTAATCTTATTAGCTTTTATTCATAAAAAGGGATCTGTCCCAGAATTTTTATAACTCAGATGTTTAACTCAGACTACTAGAAATCGGAGCTATCCAGAGGTTTCGATTCTGCTACGTTTAATGAGACGTGACTCAAAAATCATGGAACTTTCAAAAATGTAAACAGAAACAACAGGACCTTGGCACACATGCCGCCCTATGAAGTTCAACAACGCTACCTTTGTTTAAAGAATAACCTCTTGGAACTAGTTTAAAAGGCATTTAAGATCAACAATCTTGTCCTATCTGGTTCCACACTGTTTCTCTGACAAAGTGTTAGCACCTGACAAGTACTTTGAGCCATTTCTAAAATATAATCTCCCCACAAAGATTCCCGGTGAGAAAGAACGTGTCTAAAACAACTACAAAAAGAATTTTCAAATGATTCTCCATGCTGTCCCTATGGCCAAATGAACTGCCGGTCTCCCAGGAAGCCTTCTTTAGACAAGGATCACACCTACTTAGATGCAAAAGTTCTGTTTTCAAACTAGGATCTTCCTTGATGTTAGTTCCATGGTGTAAAAGGAGAAACTGCACAGTTGCTCTCATTCCTAACCCCAAAGTTCTCTGGCTTGGCAGGTATAGCCTAAAGGGGGCAGGCGAGACACTCCACTGAAGAGTCTGAACAAGGTGACAGACGGGCTTACGTACTTCTGCTTCTTTGATCCTTTATGGGTTTTCTCGGTTTTCTCAGCTGATCTTTCCCTCGAGTGGCTTGAGTCTCGGGAATCCACTGATTCTCTTGATTTACCTCGTTTAAGATCTCTCTCCTTATGTTTTTTACGACGTTCAATATCAAGGCGGAGATCAACAGGATCATCTTTGTATTTTCCCTCAGTCTGCCAAAAGAGAAATCAAAATGAAGGTTTTGGGGATTCAGGGCTACCAACTCAACCACCCCATAAACTGCGGCTAAGGCTCCAATGCAGAGAAGCACTGGGAATGTGAGGCACCTCGTACGCTTGGGAAGGATGCAGAATGTCCCAAGAAGTCACTTCATGAGGATCCCTCAGAGCCCAAACCAGTTCTCTACAGTAATGACAGCCTCCTAAAATGCTACGTATTGATCTTGCTTTGTTTCCTCTGTGGCCCCATAACGATCTGACTAGCCTCCACAAGTCAAGACAGCCAGACCAGCTCTGGAAGTGGTTGGGTGGCTCTGGCTTAGTCACCATCAGGAGTGGAAATGCTCGTGTTGTCCTGCCCCTACCTACACTGCAGCAGCCACCCAGGGCTTATCCTCTACCTGGAATCATCTCTGAGGACTGAGTCCAATGACAGACAGTGGGAAACTTAGGCAGCCTTTTAAAATGCTTGGTTATACTGAGAAATTTCTTGAGAGGGGGAGTATAAAAACCATAATGGATAAATTCATAAAGTGGCAATATGAAGTCAAAGTTTATTTTTAAAGGGGGGGAGAAAAAGAAAAAATCTTTTTGCTAACTTTCTAGGAAGTGTATGCTAAAGACACAGTATGAGCCCAGGAGCACCAATCGCTTTCCATTACAAACCAGCACAGCAAGGGTTTCAACAGTTCTCGGGAAACTCAGCGAGAGCGGAGATGCAAGGTGGTTTCAGGGACATTATACACTAGGACTTGTCTCATGGACGTAAAACCTCCCTAAAAGAGGAAGGAATGAGCAGTTCACTCTGTATTAACATTTTACTTACACAAACCACTAAGCTTTTTGTTGAAATAAGTGTGGTAGGTAGTCAGTAGTTGTAGTGTCACCACTGTTTTTGAGAGAGCTAACCGGGCCCCTGCACCCTCCAAAGACAAAAAAGAAAAAAAAAAATGTAGCTGCTGCTCCCTTAGCAGTGAGTGCAGACAGCACTTATAATGAGCTGGCTTTGTGAGACACAGAGGACCAGACGTCTTCTGATGTTACAAAACCTTGCATTTCAACATGTTAACTCGTCAAGCTGGTGGATACTTGGAGAAAAAGAAAAGGGAGATGGGAGAGAAGAGAGATTGTGCAAGAGGTGCCTCTCATCACATTCAACCAATAAGACAAATTTGTTTGGAAAACTTGATTACTATTTTTAGAAAAGGTTCCAGTAGCATTGAAGAGCCACCTCTAATTCTTAAATGTCAACTGTTTATGTGAATGAATGTCCATAAATACTAAGATTTTTTTCCAAACCCCAAATCTAGTATTTCACAGCAAAAGACTGCATACAAGCTTTAACCTCTTAATAACAGTGGTTTACGTGCACATCATTGCAAATGTAGCTGGGCTATCAAAGTAACGTTTAGCTTTAAATAACAGTAACCAACAGATGACAGATATGGTACAATGTTAGGAAAAAACTGGACTAGCTGCTTAAAACAGTCTATTAAGTTAAGATATGAATATTTCACTCTCCTCTGACATGCATGTCTTTTTTGAAATCATGGTTGGAAATAGCGCATGTATATAGTTGATTTGATAATACTTACAAGCAGAAAAATATCACAAAAAGTTTCTTCTCTCATCAAGGGCACTTGTTCCAAAACTCCTCTCTTTTTTTTCTCAAGCTCACCTCAATAGACTTTGGGGTCATTTACCATATTCTAACCACTTCACAAAGGTTGTTGATACATTTAATAAAAATTAACCCTTTGTAGTTCATTTTTAGAATTATGCCCATCCTTAAAAGAAAAACACAAACTTAAGTAGAGAGTAATTTAAACAAACACATTTCTGTCAAGTTCATGCCCAACGCACTCATTTTGTTGGAATTACTGATCAAAGCAACATTTCACCTTGTAGCCAGGTTCCCGGGGACTTTTCATTTCATCATGAGCCAAACCATGTTTTCTGAATGTACTGGGGGAAATGTCTATCCTCCTAAAATTGAAAACACAAAAATTATTTAATATTCCATAGCGTAAACATAGTATGTATAGTATTTCAGTTTGTCAGTTGGGGAATGGAATCACAGGCATTCCTTTTTATTATGTTTCATAACTTACATACATGTTGGTCACATACGTACATTCTCCCATTATGTGTGCACATCCACACACAAAATAAATCCCAACTTCTCAAACAGAAGAAACTTATTATTCCCTCCCAGTAATGTTACATCCAGGAAGACAGACTCACCTACAGACATATCTGTAATTTCAAGTTCACATCAAGACTATCTATATGGCCTGCTAACCTCAAAGGGCAGTTTTCATCTTGGGAATTAGAATGTAATGGCCCGTTATGCACCTATGAGATTAGGTCTGGGTGAGAAACAACTGCCTGGCATGTACACGACCCCAAAAGACCCTAAATCCAAGATTGTTGTACAAACATGGTTCTCCTACATCCTATCCTGAAAGAGTTGACTATTAAGGAATTAAAGATAAGGCCAGCTTTGTTTCTAGACAAAGTCCCTATTTGCTAAATAGACTCCCACAACCAAATGTGATATTCTTGAAACCTACTGGGCTTTTAAACTCTTTCACATAATTCTATAAGCTTCCCCACCCTTGGCCCCTATGCACTGCAAATACTTCCAAAAGAAAAACTGATACATGAAATACACTGGTTGTTTAAAGAAACTTAACGTTTTCTCTACCTACAGAAAGCTCAGTGAACTCAGGTTACCACTTGCCCTCTCCCAAGAATACAGAGGTTCATCTACATCAAAAACACTGTTTTCCTCAGGCCCCAAATGAGAAACTTGTAGCACAAAGTGTGTCCTTTCCACTGACAACTACCAACACCCACTTCTATCCTACATTCTTCAGGAAGTTACCCTAAATTCTGCTGCAAATGCACCTAATGTCACAGAAACAAGACAAGTGATGATCAGTCTTTTATGATCACCTCCAGTACATAAGGTTGAGGTCCTCACCTGTGTATCTCTGGGCTTTTCTTGTTTTTTGCTGCGTCCTGCTCACTTCCTCTCTTTAGGTATTTAGTAAAGCGTTCATGCAATGTCATTCCTGAGGACCCAAAGTGATGCTCTGTGGGGATTCAAAGAAAAACACATTATGCCATCAAAGGCATATTTAACTCTTTGGCATGAACCCGCAGCCACAGAGACGCGACTAAAGGAGTCAAATTCATACAACAAACATAGTGAAAAGAGGAAGGAAAGGCGGCTGGTTCAGACACAATCCCATGATGAGCACTGGAATACCACTGTCGCTCCCTGATCTTAGGACATGGACACAACGAGAGAACCCTGCAGCTTACTATCGTTTGAATCACACCACCAACTCCAGCTTGAGTTTAAATTTCAGACGGAATCTGTAACTGGCCCAACCCAGCTTCTGTATCACTTTCTCTGGGCCATTCCCCAACCCACCCACCTCCATGTGCCCAGGAGATGGCAGAATAATGTGGGGAAGAAATTCACACCACAAGAGAACCCTAGAGGCTGCCACTTGCTAGACAGGAAGAGACAGAGGTGCAGGAAAAGCCACTCTTCACACCTCCTTTTACAAGCATTTTAGACCTTCATGTGAAGGATTTTTCCTATTCTCAACGATCACAGGTTACTACTAGCAATTCAGAATGTTTAGCTCTGTAATTAAAAAATGGTAACTCCTTCCTAGAAGGGATTTCCTTCAAGCCAGTTCCTAGCTTCGAAGGCCCTTTCGGTAAGATAAAGGGGCCCCGAAGGCGCCCTATACACCCCCTCATCATTCTGCTTTTAAGAGAGGAGGCTGAGTGTGTGGCCCAGGAGCCCACGACTCACCTTTGACATGGTGGACAATGGTCACTATGTGCTGGGCAAACAGCTCGGAGGGGCTCCGCTGAGACTGAGCTGACTGTATGTGTTGGAAAATGGAACGAAATTCCTGTTCCTTTTTGTTGCTATGCACCAGATCTCGACAAAGCTTGCGTTCCTGAGCCAATAAGCCACTGGGTCTGAAAAAGAAACACAGGGAGGCCCAATGTAATAAGATATACAGAAAGTCAGAACATTTAAACCATTAAAATGCAATGTGTGTTTTTTTCAAAGAGTTTTAAAGTTATCCACAAAGTTCCTTTCTTTCCCTCTACCAAAGTTCAAAGTAGCCTCAATGCATCACAGCAAAAGGCATGCAAAATCTCTCTCTTCCGTTTTCTTTTTAAGGAGGGCGCAGCTCACAGAGGCCCAATGCGGGGATCGAAGCAGCAACCTTGGTGTTATTAGCACCATGCTCTAACCAACTGAGCTAACCAGCCACCCTTCTCTCCCCTTCACTGGGAATCTTTAACAGGAACAAATAGGCAGGATGAAGTGTTAAACCTCAGTGACTCTTTTTTTTTGCTTTTTTTTTGGGGGGGGAAGGTCACTGCTGGTTTTAATATGCACAACAAATGCGAATATATTTTAAAAGATCAACTAGCTTGGCCAGCCGTGGCCATTCAGTGAAGCGCCAAAATGAAGCAGAGCGGGATGTGCCTGGAATATGGCTGAAGCAGACTTCCAATAGGCCACACAGGCTTTCCAGCAAGTACACACAGCCTGGCCCTCACCCCCTTTCCTGAAGCTCTCCCTGCACCCTCCAGTCCCACTCGACATTATTTCATGGTGAAGGCCTATAAATAATAGACTTTGGTAGCCTAGTTAAGAATGGAGAAACAGATCCTGTCCTGGAAGGCTCTACAGCAAAAGGTATCTTAAGCACATTCGGAAAAAAATAGGATAAAGGGGTGGTGGTGCTGGACAGAGAGCAAGAAAGCAGCAGAGGGGACCCAGCACCCAGAAAGTCAGTCACTAAAGAAACAGGCTTCACCACCCCTGTGATCCTGACCCCAACACATAATCTCTCAGGGACACACACTCTCCACTAAAAACAGGTAGACTCAAGGGTATCAGCACTGAAACTTGGACAGAAGGGGCAATACAGGAGGGGCCTGTCCTGGTTCCAGAGTGTCCTCAGGGAGACACCGTTTAAGGCCACTAAAGTCCTGATCAAGGACTGCATCTCACCTTGCAAGGTCCTCATCAAAAGAGTCCATCCGGACATTGACCTGGGCCTCGCGAGTTATGGAAAAGGAAGACTTCCCCGTGGAAAAGTCTCCTTTGGCTCCTAGCTTCTCTCGGCTCTCAAAGGTCTTTCTTGGGGGAGGTGATGAGCTTTTCTCCTGGACTGCTTTGTAAGCAGTCACTCGGAAATTCTTTTCAGGCACGAACCCCCTGTGCCCACTTTCGGTTCTCTTGAGCCCTCCCCGATCCTCCTTTTTGGATCTCTCTGAGAAAGACTCCTCCTCCAACTCCTCTGTTTTCCTTTGCTTTTCCTTCCCAGGAGGGGCATACACCAGGCCCTCCCATTTGCCTGACTTCTCATCCTCCTGGTTTTTGTTTGAACCTGCTATGACTTTCGACATAAATTTGGGTTCATCATCAAACTCAGATTCTTTCCTCCCCTTAGCTTTGTCCTTATCTTGGTCGTCCATCTCGTCCTTGTGGAAGTCAGCCATCTTCTTCTCAAAGTCGTCTCGGAGCTTATACCTTTTGGGAGACTGGCTACCCCGGAAAGCCTTCTCAGAATCACTTTTGGGAGCAAACAGATCAGATTTCATTTTCGAATCACTCAAGCCCATATCAGAGAAGCTCCCTTTCTCTTTCATTTTCTCTTTATCAGTATTTGTTTGTTTCTGTTCCTTATCTTTTCCATTCTCTGTCTTCTGGTCATCTAGATACCTAGTTACAAAAACACAAGGGAGACACACAAAAGGCTTCTTAAGCAACTTCATCTAAAATAGCACTATATGGTCTTAAGTTTTGAATCTCTGAACAAACATGTCTTGTGGATTCGTGTTACCAAAGGGCTTTCTACTTGATTACTTTCTAGTAATTTAAAAAAAGCTGCCCATCACAGATGTAGAAACTTGGCATTTAAGAGAAAAATATACGGTCTGTGGAGCTGTGTCTTACAAAAGCCAACCAAAAAGAAAATAACAGAAGTAATTTTTAGGATACTAAAGAACAAAAACCTACTTACCTGTAAGTGGTCTAGGAAAAAAAAAATTAAGGTCTTATCCAACCTCCACTCAGTCACTTACAATCTGCTTTCAGCAAAGTTAACACAGAATGTTCAACCTTGGACTGTTTTGCTTTTATACAACTCACATTTGGAAATACAAGTCTCAAAAGAGACTTCAAATTTGCTTCAAGTCACCTAGAAGATCTAAATATAAAATATACTGCAAACACAAATAAAGACAAAATACATGTTAATTGAGGGGAGGGGGGCAGAAATCATGCTATTCTTTCTTATGGAAAAGCAGAGCTCATGCCCAAGTCTATGTCTTCTAATGACATTCACAGTTCTGGCAAGGAACAAAAAACTTACATTTTAAAGTGGACTTACTGAAGGCTGGACAGTACAGATTCTGAACATCTTATTTGTACCGTCAATGGAGAAAGTCTAACCAAGTTACAGTTACGTTAATATGGTAAACGGAATCAAAGGACAGCAGGACATCAAAGAATATGCTAACAGGAGAAAAGGAAAAGGGAAACCACTTGCCGGGCCGGTAAAGTCCCGCTTGACAATCTGGTCCCAAAGTGACGTCCCTGTTACATCTCTGCTGTCCCAGTCCATCCAATCACACAAAGAAAGATTCAGGTTCCAACTCACCATGTCCCCCAGGGTACAAAGACGGAAGCACTGTCACGTCCTAACACGCAGCCCGGATGGCTTCTACTGGGACATACACCCACCTTGCGATTTTACAACAAGGCCTTCCTGGACTAAGCCTTGAACTTTCCCATTGTGCCCAGTCTCCTCAACTGGAGGGTGTGAGGGTGCGAGGGTGCAGCTCTTCACCATGTAGATCCATCACAGGGTGGGTCTTAGAGAGTCTAACAGCTCCAATGGCCATTCACTTTGACAAAAGACCGTATTTTTTTTGATAGCTGACCCACAAATCTCTACAGTTCTCTCTGGCTTACATTGGTAGAATCCAAGGCAAATTTTAAATGTGAAAACATCATTGCAGAGTAGTCTAAAGAAACTTTATGCTGCAATACAAATTCAGGAAGGTAGGAAAGCTAGAGTTAAGTTTAAGGTTTCCTTGGGTGACGCTTTTAAAGTTTGCTAGCTAATGAAAAGTTTAGGAAATGGGGATTACCTTATTACGATTAATCAGAGCGCTAACTCAGATCACATTACAACTAAACTGCCAGGTGGTGAGATAAACAGAACCAGGCAGGGGAAACAAGATACTTGCCTCTTTGTATAGGTTGCTCCTCCTGGAGCAGCAGCCTCCTCCTCCTGAGACGAGCCGTATGTGGAGCCAGTGGCCGGTGGACTCTTACCCACAGGGCTCTTTTTGGATGGACTCAAGGACCCAGAGCCATGGTCAAACTGACCTTGGTGTGTCCCAGCCTGGTACCCAGAACCACTCTGCAGAGTTGAGCCCATCTGAGATGTGCTGGAAAGTGGAGGGCTGGGCTTTGGCACAGGGCTAGGACGGGGGGACCGCCGTCTCACCACCACAGACTGGAGGGGGCTTTTCAGAGCAGGGCTTCGCTCCCGGGGACTCAGCTCAGAGACCGCTGAGGCCCGGGATGCACTACCAGCACTGTACGTGCTGCCATCTGCCCACGGCTTCGAGCTCTCAGACGCTTTTGTATCTTCAGAGGTGCCTCCAGAGAACGTCTGCTCCTTGGCCTCGTCTCCCTGGTTATCCCCGGCAGCATGAGATGGCCGGCTATCCTTGGAAGAGGACTTTTTCTCCTTTGCAGACTTGCGCTTAGATTCAACTCGGCTGTGGTTGGAGGAAGAACGAGAGGACGAGGAGCGCCTTGACCTGTCAGAGGAAGACTTATCGGAGTTTCTAGAATGGCTTCTGGACCGTGGCGAAGGGGACCTTCTCTTTGGGGACCGGGATCGGGAACGGCCCCGACGAGGACTGTATGCTTGCCGGTAATTCTGCCAATTTGAGCGGTAGTTTCCATAACCTCCGCGGTTATACTGGCCCCACGGATAAAAGCCTCTGTTGCGCCCACGGAAATAATAGGGCCTTCTGTAGCCTCTGTTGTGACCTCGGAAATCCCGATTCTGATACACTCTTGGGTGATTCCTCTCTCTGTTATGAGCTGGAGAATATGATCTGGAACGAGACCTAGAACTGAAAAGCGGATGGGGGGAGAGGAAATGTTTGAATTTTTGACACAAGCATTTTTATTCAAGAAAAACCTGCCAACAAAAAAGTAACATTTTGAAATTCCTGCTCTTGGGGTGCACACTTAAATATTTAATCCCACTGCTTGTGGCCCATATTAAGTACAAAAATACAGATAAAAATTTCTTTAACAAATGAGATACCGAGATTGCTGCATTAATATTACAGCACATTGTAAATGGAGATGGATTTCTACAGTGACATGTTCTTAGTGTAGCAAACTAAACAAAGACACTTTAATACAGTATACTGACTGCTCTGAATTCCACAGGCACGGGGTTTACAGGTCCTTAGGTCACTGGCAGTGAGGAAGCATCGCAAGCTGTAGTACCTACCGGTAACTACTCAGGTCTTTTGGCCTCTGCGCTGTTATAACACTCTACTCCCCACCCTATTCACCTCTCTGTGCAGGGCTCATTTCTTAAGAGTCCACTAAGACCGGGCGTTGTAAAAAAACAGTATCTTCAAACCAAAGAACACTTAACTAGGGACCTCGAGAATGCATCTATGCAAAACTTTAAAGATTTTTAGCTAAAACCAGAAGAGCAGAGCATATAAATACTGTTTTTTTTACTTGGGACCTGGAAATGTTCTCCCTATTTAATTTAGGTCAGTTTCTGTGGCTGAACTACAAGGTATTACTTAGGTGCCACAAGAGGGCACTATCTGACTATAAGACACCCGAGTACACAGGCGATTGATAAGCAAAGAGGAACTACGAAAACCCTCCCCCCGCTGCACATCTTTCAAGTTAACCTGAAGTCTAGTGTTGTGTTCTTCATTGATTAAAAATACTGAACCCTAGTTTACCAAAGGAACATTTCCAGAACCACGGGGATTTAACAGTGACCTAACTTTGTAAAAATTACATGTCAATGAATGCCAAGCTTGTCAATAACAGGAAGGGAGCTTTGCTTCTATCAAAAAGCCCAGAACTATACCTGTTGGTGTAAAAACCCTCTGTGGGTTCTTGGATACCACCTGTCTTGTCAACTATGATATAGATCATTAACATTAACCACTACTGCTAAGTAGTTAGCTGGAATTAGGTAAAATTACTAGAAAATTCCTTCCAAAAATATTTTCTTTACATATAGAATAAAAATTCTTTAGTTAATCAGCAGGCCTCATATCAGGCCTGACTGGGAACAGATGCATTTCCTGTGTTTGCTTGTTTTATAAATAACTCCATGTAGCAAATGTGACAGGCTTTAACAACTAAACAAAATGGTATTTTAAAGAAGAAACTTACATTTAATTTAATCTAAAGAAAATAAAATGGGATTGGTTTTCTATTACTTATTACTCTGTGGTGCTCAGGTTCTTTATCTACCCCAAGAATAAGAGTAACTGGAAAACATGCATCATACTTCTGGTTGTTAATGGTTGCTATTTAAGTACAATTAAAAAAACAAAAACAAAAAAAACAAAAAACTTACCTTCCATACTTTTCATTCGAAAACAGTTTAATATAAGAAAAGAAGGAGGAAGAGGCAGGTGCAGGCTATGAAATTGAGTCTGACCCAATTAAATGGCTATACTTGAAGGAGGTCATGCACCTCCAGCACTAAGGAGGGTTAATTCATGTTCCCATCCTCAGAGGCTACTGCTGCTTCTGTCACCAATTACTAGTGAGGGCCCTGTGGCATACTGCATCCAAAACCCGCAGTCATTGCACAGATGCAGGAACATGAGTCTCTGCAGATTGCAAATGAAGTTATTTACGAGAAGTCACTTAAAAGGATACAGTCTGTGAAACACAAGGAAACAATCAATTTTCTCCAATTCTGTAGAACTCAAGCAGTTAAGTTAATTTAAAAGCATGGTTTCTCAAACTCTCTGGATAGTACACTTTCCTTGTAGGAGAGGGAAAACAAAAGGGAAAAAAATCATGAAACAGATAAGCCAGAAATAAGAATTGAACATCCAGTGGCAAATTTATCTGTTTCTAAAAAACAAAAGTAAGACTAGAATCAAGTATAAAAACATGTTTTCTAGTGGAGAAATTCCTCCAAAATAGCAATCTTCTAGGTGTAAGATATCACATAAAGTGGCTCTAGAACTACCCCACCACATATTGCCTGCCTGAGATATTTTTCCCTTATTTGCTAAGTCAATGACCATGCCAAATTATTTGCAGAATAAAGCGATCTGTCCAGACAGATATGCCCAGAGTTCCAGCTCACACAAATACTTCAGAGTTGATTAACATTTTTCAATTTGATTTGTGTCAGTTCAATTTTGTGTCTCAGTTTTGGTTGTATAGCCTCGTTTTTGAACCAATTATTTAGTTTCCACTTACTAGATTAAGTTTTAAAATGTTACCTTTCAGAACCAAATGAACTAGAACTGAGATTTAAACAGCCCAAATCAAAAAACTCTGGGTGCAAGGTACGAATTTACTTAAGAGTCTCTGCCCAAGGCCTTGACAGCAACTTCTTGAGGTAGATGTAAGTATATTTAGTGGGTTTTCCCTCTTCTTTTTTGGGAGGGTGAGAAGGTGGGATAGAATTTTACTTATATAGACTCTGACACAATTGGGCAACAGACAGACTCTACCTAGCCTAGGGCTTGAACAAAGTTTGGGATGAAAATGCATGCCCAAAAAAACACGGGAGAGAGAAAAAAGCTAGAAGTGGTTGTTATCCTCCAGGTGTAATGCTATGTTTAAAAAAGGGAAAAAAACCTTAACATTTCTTTTGTTTGAAGGAGACTCAAAATTTATAGCTTCTTATTCTACATTATATTTGAGTCATTAATATTTATGCACATCTACTTTTTTGTTCAACTTCTGGTCTGAAATTAATTTTCAGGCAGGCTTCTCACAGATTTCATTTAAGGAATTAACTTGTTTTTGTTAGGAGGAGAGAAAAAACCCCACCAACCATTTGTTTAACTCTTTTAGAAGTACTATAGACTATGGAACCATCAAAAATAAAGCTTAATAACAACTTTTCCTGAGGTTCATTTTAAATTTCATAATTCATTTAAGAACAGGATTCTAGAGACTCATCTGAAACAGTAGCGGTTCCAAGTGGCAAAACCCAGAAATTACCTCATTGCCTGGCGCAATTCTGCCAAAAAGAATGAAGTTGTGTAAAGATCCCCCTTTGGTATTTAAATATATCAACACTTCCCTAAAGCACACATAAAACTTGTATCTACTGAAAAGTTCTCATCTGCTCACAAAAGAAAATTAAAACAGATTTAAAGAATGAAAAATCCAACTCACAACACATCAAGAGGAAAAGACGCTGGAAGTTTGGCATCCTATTCCAAGACATAATTGAAATAGGGAAATCCCACCTAAAGGTGTGAAAACTGACTGAATTAAAGAATACTGGCAATAAATTCTAAAGAATCATTTGAACATTTAGTAAGAAGTCAAAGTGATGTCTACAATAGTGATTTTTAGATTAGTTTCAAGATGTGTTCACTAAACAGATGCAGCGTGTTAGTAACTGGCACATCAAGTGCACACAAATGACTCCTGATAAGTCTTTTAAGGTTTATTTATTTTAGTGGGTTAGGACTTCTTTTCCTTGCAATGTTGAGCATACTATTAATCCTCTTAGCTATCCTTTCTTTGCTGATGATGAAAATAAACTTTGGTTCAAGCCTCCAAAAATATTTCACTGAGAAATAATCAGATGTAGAGATTTGAGGTACACAGCTCAAATAAAAATAAAATGCTCTTTCTTCTGAAGCAGATGAGCAACAGTATGTGCTGGCAGAGGAGAAAAGGAATTAGGCAAACAGTATGGCAAGCAAAGCTGATTTGATTTGCAGCATTTGAAGAAACCTGGAATATCTTACAGCCCAAACCTCCACCTCAAGTTAACCCCCCAACTCCATTTGACCATTCACAGAGTCTAACGAAAGATCTTCAAAGACCCAATGCAATGATTACATCAATATACAACCACAACCCCTTACCTCAGCCTGCGCTTCCTTGAACGAGAGATAGATCGACTTCGAGATCGAGACTTTGAAAATGAGCGAGAACGAGATCTTGATGCAGATCTTGAGCGAGAAGAACGAGACCCAGACTTGGATTTGTTTGTTTTTGACATCTCTGCAGAGCGGGTCAGTCACTTTTCAATTACACCTAATGTAAAAAAACAGATTCAAACAAATTAGTCCCTTTGCGAACTTGAACTTCTTTGGAGACTCAGAAACATTTTTTTTTTTTTAAATACAGATAACTTATTTTTAAAAAAACATTCTTTGCCCTTTCCTCAAGGAGGATTTGATTTCTAAGCAGTACAATCCCAAACAGACCAAACCACAGCAGCAGACAGAAAACCTGACATGTAACTCCAACTGAGGAACACTATAAAAGACTGGCAAAAATGAGGGGAGCTAGCAATGATTTGGTGCAGTCTCTTCTCAATAAGCAAACAAGTTTTGCAAACTAAGTTACCTGACCTGAGATGGCCTAAGGCAGGCTTTCCAAGTTCTAAAAGAAGAAACCCTATGCAATATCTTGGTTATGGTGTATGTGGCACCTCTGACCCTTTCTCTAATCCCTGGACCTTAAAGCCATGCGACATATCCTTAATATTTACTTCCAAAGAAAAGGTTTTAAAACTGTGAGAGTATTCTTAAATATTCTAATACCACAATAGCACATACTGCACCCTGTAAAATACAAGATATCAAGTCATAAACATAGGACTAAAGTAATTTATAAAGTGAAGAACCATTATTTTGCTTCTAGCTAGTCATTAGCATCAAGAGTCAACCTTCTTCCAGGGCTATTTTCCCATGAAAAAAATTGTTTGTGGGGCGGACGGGTGGCTCAGTTGATTAGAGCGTGGGCTCTGGGCAACAGGGCTGCCGGTTCGATTCCCACATGGGCCAGGGAGCTGCGCCCTCTGCAACTAGAATGAAGTCAATGAGCTGCCGCTCAGCTCCCAGGTGGCCGGATGGCTCAGATGGTTGGAGCGCGGGCTCTCAACAAGGCTGCCGGTTCAACTCCTTGACTCCCTCAAGGGATGGTGGGCTGCGCCCCCTGCGGCTAACAATGGCAACTGGACCTGGAGCTGAGCTGCGCCTTCCACAACTAAGATTGAAAGGACAACAACGTGACTTGGAAAAAGTCCTGGAAGTACACACTGTTCCCCAAAGTCCTGTTCCCCTTCCCCAATAAAATCTTAACAACAAAAAATTGTTTGTTTGGTTTTCTTTTCTTCCCCCCTCCACAAGAATGAACAGAGGGCCTCAGAGTTGCCTGACAAGTGACCGCTGGGTTTGGTCAGCAAGGTACACTGTCAAGCCGGCTCATTTATTCTCCTTTATACCCGACTAGAACTTTGGGCGTCTTCTGAGGAGCAAAAACTTGAAGTGCTAAAGCATGTGTCCACCAAAGACCAGGAAGAAGAAGGACCTGTCAAAGATCACAGCGCTAGTTGACAGCCAAACCAGGCCAAAACTCCCGGGCTTGTTCCATCACATCTCACTGTTTCACTGCTTAGCATCATTTAAAAGATCATTTTAAGTGATGCAGCTCCTGGCTTATGAAGGGAAAATAATAATCAACAAACATTTCATCCTCCAATACTTCACAGATTTTCTGGTTACTCAGATCTCAGCTCAAAAGCTATCTGCATAGAGGTTCCCTGGCCACCCAACCAGAGTAGCCATTCAGTCATTCTCTAGGGTCTAATCCAACACCTTACTTCTTTTTTCTTCAGAGAAATCAATTCAGCTCTCCACTAGCAGAAATCTCATCTTTACTTATTTAATGCCCAGAATAATGCTAAAATAAAAAGAGACCAGCCTTGAAATTTCCCTGAGCAGACAAACCAGTAGAGTCACACGAAGAAAGCTGAATTTAAGCTTATTTTGCAAGACGACCTTGACCTATGTCATTTCTTGCTTACACCTCTGGAAATCAAAAACAAAACTTGAACAGTTTCTCAAGGTTGATATGAAGTAATCACTGAAAACTCTGATATTCTAACCAATCACTGTGAATAATAAATAGTACTGCTTTCTCACTATATAAGCCGCTTTATAACATACCCGAGCTTCATTCCTCGTTTTTGAGTGCTCCCAGTTTGTGTACTGTCTTTCTGCTATGTACACAATAAACTTTTACTAACTATTACTTCAGTGATTCACTGGTTTTACTTCTGTTATTTACGAACTTTTGTTAAGAATAAATGCTGTAAAAGTGTTTTAACTTGGGCCGGCCCGGTGGCTCAGGCAGTTAGAGCTCCATGCTCCTAACTCCAAAGGCTGCTGGTTCGATTCCCACATGGGCCAGTGGGCTCTCAACCACAAGGTTGCCAGTTTGACTCCTCGAGTCCCGCAAGGGGTGGTGGGCTGTGCCCCCTGCAACTGACAACGGCAACTGGACCTGGAGCTGAGCTGCGCCCTCCACAACTAAGATTGAAAGGACAACAACGTGACTTGGAAAAAGTCCTGGAAGTACACACTGTTCCCCAAAGTCCTGTTCCCCTTCCCCAATAAAATCTTAACAACAAAAAATTGTTTGGTTTTCTTTTCTTCCCCCCTCCACAAGAATGAACAGAGGGCCTCAGAGTTGCCTGACAAGTGACCGCTGGGTTTGGTCAGCAAGGTACACTGTCAAGCCGGCTCATTTATTCTCCTTTATACCCGACTAGAACTTTGGGCGTCTTCTGAGGAGCAAAAACTTGAAGTGCTAAAGCACGTGTCCACCAAAGACCAGGAAGAAGAAGGACCTGTCAAAGATCACAGTGCTAGTTGACAGCCAAACCAGGCCAAAACTCCCGGGCTTGTTCCGTCACATCTCACTGTTTCACTGCTCAGCATCATTTAAAAGATCATTTTAAGTGATGCAGCTCCTGGCTTATGAAGGGAAAATAATAATAAACAAACATTTCATCCTCCAATACTTCACAGATTTTCTGGTTACTCAGATCTCAGCTCAAAAGCTATCTGCATAGAGGTTCCCTGGCCACTCAGCCAGAAGTAGCCATTCAGTCATTCTCTAGGGTCTAATCCAACACCTTACTTCTTTTTTCTTCAGAGAAATCAATTCAGCTCTCCACTAGCAGAAATCTCATCTTTACTTATTTAATGCCCAGAATAATGCTAAAATAAAAAGAGACCAGCCTTGAAATTTCCCTGAGCAGACAAACCAGTAGAGTCACACGAAGAAAGCTGAATTTAAGCTTATTTTGCAAGACGACCTTGACCTATGTCATTTCTTGCTTACACCTCTGGAAATCAAAAACAAAACTTGAACAGTTTCTCAAGGTTGATATGAAGTAATCACTGAAAACTCTGATATTCTAACCAATCACTGTGAATAATAAATAGTACTGCTTTCTCACTATATAAGCCGCTTTATAACATACCCGAGCTTCATTCCTCATTTTTGAGTGCTCCCAGTTTGTGTACTGTCTTTCTGCTATGTACACAATAAACTTTTACTAACTATTACTTCAGTGATTCACTGGTTTTACTTCTGTTATTTACGAACTTTTGTTAAGAATAAATGCTGTAAAAGTGTTTTAACTTGGGCCGGCCCGGTGGCTCAGGCAGTTAGAGCTCCATGCTCCTAACTCTGAAGGCTGCTGGTTCGATTCCCACATGGGCCAGTGGGCTCTTAACCACAAGGTTGCCAGTTCAATACCTCGACTCCCGCAAGGGATGGTGGGCTGTGCCCCCTGCAACTAGCAACGGCAACTGGACCTGGAGCTGAGCTGCGCCCTCCACAACTAAGACTGAAAGAACAACTTGAAGCTGAACGGCACCCTCCACAACCAGGATTGAAAGGACAACAACTTGACTTGGAAAAACGTCCTGGACGTACACACTGTTCCCCAATAAAGTCCTGTTCCCCTTCCCCAATAAAAATTTTAAAAATAAAAAAAAGTGTTTTAACTTATTTTATCCTCAAGGAGAGCATTACCGTAGCCCATTTTACACACGGGGATATGGAGATGGGGTACCTAACTTAACCAAGGGCACACAGCTTTAGGTGGTGAGGCTGGGATTTGAACGCAGCCCACCTGGCTCCAGGCCAGTGTTCTTAACCACTAATATACTGCCTCTCCGAGCAGTGTCTGGCACACAGAAGGCATTCACAGATCTGTAGAATAAATGAATTTAAGTATACTCCATCCTTACTGAGTTTAGGAGCTGATAAAGGAGACAAGAGATATAGACAAAGCAAAAAGTGATACTTGTTTCTAATTATTCTATTCCAGTTTTTTATTTGGATTTTAAGAATTTTGGGAAAGGTAACAAGTCCAGGAAGCTGTTATAACTCCAGTTCATAGGGGAAACAACCATAATCTCAGAGACGTAATTTAGTGCGGAATGAGACACTGCTAGGAAACCAGAGACAAAGGGTGATGAGTAAGAGATTGCTTAATGAGGACACCAAAGACCTACAGCCTAGATCCTGCCAGAAGGATTCAACTGTTGTGTGCTCCAGCAAGGTCAAAGATACTGCAATTTGGAGCTGATTTTTGGCAGGAGTGTCACTGTACAAAGCCAGGGTAGAGGAATAAGTTACTCCGGGATAGGAGGTGGAAATGTAAATGAGCAATTTATAGAAACTGAATATTGAAAATACACTGTTTTTCTGGTTGGCCTGCAGTGTATTTTGGGATTCTCTGGGTTCATTCTTGCTGAATGGCTTCTTTCCGTCACAAGTTTAGAGATATATCTTTGTCTGCCTAGCAACATCTTTGTCCCATTTTCAATTTTAGCTTGAGCCAAAATAAAAATCCTTCTAGATCACTTACACAACAGGTGGTCAATATCAGACTTTAAAAGAAAAAGAAAGGGCAACACTTAGTGGAAAAGGAAATACTCATTTCAACCTCCAGAAATTGGAAAATTAAGCAGCTAATTTTTTAATTTTTTTAAATTAAAGTTTATTGGGGTGACAATTGTTAGTAAAGTTACATACAGCTAATTTTCATTAAGAGAAAAAGTTGTCATCTAAATACACAGAGAGCCAAACTTAACACACATATATATATATATATATATATATATATTAAGCTTACTAGACGGGACAAGTATACTCAAGAGTGGCAATACTGTGACACCTTCTCCTGCAACTTCTTTAATGTGAACTGAAACCAATTTTAAAAACATCGCTATACCTTGAGAGTTAAGTGGAAGAACTCTGGATGATCTAAACCACAGCTGGAAGTATATCAACGAAACAACTCATTCAAGAAGACTCGATCTAGACAACGGGGGGTGAGCAAGGGTAAGTTAAAGTACATTTGGTCCTTGCATTCATGGAGCTTATAATCTAGAGGTGTAGACAAATAAGAAAGCAAGCAAAATTGTCATAAATTCTGGTAAGTACTAAGAAGACAAAGAGTATATGACGTTGGCAAATTCATGCAGTGTGGTAGTTATTTAGACAGGATGGTCAAGATGGCATTTAAGCTGTCATCTGAAGATTAAGAAAGAGTAAGTCACATGAAAAGGCAAGTGAAGTGTCCAAAAGATATGAGGTCTCTTCTCTCAATATGTATAAACATATAAAAAATACATATATTTTAGGATAAGGTAGGGACAATCATAACTAAAGCCAGCTGATTAAATTACCAAGATTCATTCAAAACAACTCTCAATTCTATTGTGAAGACCTTCAAACTTCATATACAGATAGCTTTTCCCATTTCTACTGTGTTCATGCTCTAAAAATACAATGGGAAGTGAGGTTGACAAATACTACCTTGGAAATCAATTTAACACCTTTTACATGTTACGTGTACCTAGCATGGTTTCTGTTCCAACTATAATTCCCCCAAAAGAAAGTTGCTGCTTCAACAATGCCCACTCTTTCTGGACATGCTGTTTTGTTCAGACTATTTTGAAAAAGTGCAGTCCCTACATAGCTCATGGCTATGAAATGTGCCACAGGTAAAAAGGTGCCTCCTAAAACACAACTATTTTGAGTAAAAAAAAAAAAAAGAAAAAAAAAAATCTCCTACTTCAGGTAAGGTAGCTGTGTGCCTACAACAGCATTATAAAAGAATCCACCTCGTGAGCAATACTTACAATCTATTTGACAGTAATGATCAATACTTACTATCTATTGATAGTGGTGATCAATACTATCTATTATGTTTGGCATGTTAGGATGCAGAAATGTAAGACCTAGCTCCTAAACTCCCAGTTAAGGGTCTGGGAGGCTCCACGCATCCTCAACTTCCCCACATTCTCCAGATGATGTGGTTTCATATCCCCATTATTACCCTGCTTATCATTGAACCAATTCTTGCTTGTCCTCCTTCACTGGGATACTCAGAACTTAATGTAATTCTCAAATTGTAGCCTAATATAGAACTATTTAGACACTATTCAATCTACCATTTCTCTTTCTGGCAGCCACACATGTTGATTCCGAGTGAGCTCAGAGTCACTAAGCCCTGAAGTCCTTTTTCATAAACCCTTTTTCAGCTGCAGGATGTCCTCCTCCTCTTTCTTGTATTTATACAACAGTTGTTTTATTTTTTTCTCCCCTTTCATTTAAAACCCAAGTGTAGAATTTCAAACAGCCTTTTGAAAGCATTTCAGATACAATTCTGTCACTTGGAGCAAGGATTCATTTTCAAATTGTTCTGCAAAGCCCCTTGAGGATAGGTTCCAGACCCATCACCCTTTTCAAAGACCAAGGCTTCTCCACCCAAACCACCTAATTACCAAGCAGATCAATGGTCCTTGAAAGAACACAGCTCTTAGAAGAACAGATGCATTTACTTAAAACAAAACAAAGGTCTTAAGATATATAATTACATGGCTTGTATATCACAAAAAACACAGATCTTATTTTTCAACTCCAAGAAAAAGGAATAATATTGGCAGAGAAGGCAAAACCAAACTTCTCTCAATCAACAACTCTCAAAGATAAGGAAGAATTAAATTACTCCTCCCCCTTCTCATTCCGTATTAAGTTTCTTCTTGGTATCCCTACTGACTATGCCAGCATTGTGCTTGGCACATGGTACGTGTCTGATGAACATTTTGGGAGTATTTACTACAGTTTGCCCCATGTTTGGAACCCTGAGGGTAGCCTACTGAGCAGTTATATGTGGCAGGAGATTGGGTTCCTAAAACTAAGTAGTGCCAAATAAAGCGTCTCAAAGGGCCACCCTGAGGTTCCAACATTGGCAGTCCTAAATGGCCAGGCTACACAGAAACCATACAACTATCCTTCAATCTATGAATACTAGGCTCATATTCAAAAGGTCTTCAAAGAAAATTCTTAACTGTTTATTTTTATAGAAAGAGGATTTACTACCAGTCAAGCAAATAAAAATGTAAGGCAAACATACTATAACCTGAAAATAACATCAAACAGATACACAGCCATCCTAACGTGTAAAAATAAATTCAAAACGAAGTTTTTAACGCTCTCTCAAACCACTGAAGAGTATGGAAATTGAGTTGGACCAGGGAACTAAAGCCTACTGGTAAATAGTTTGATCTCTGGTACCTACACCTAACTACTGCTTTGAATGGCTTCACTGCTGTAATTTAATGTCTGTACAGGGCTTTGCTGGGCAAACCACTCTTTGTCCTTTGCTCATTCGCATTAATATCAAACTTACTGCCTCACAGGATATTCAATTTCTCCAAGAGATCTCATGTACCTTGAAGAGCATATTCAGAGCCTTTCTCATGGTAACTCTCATTTCAATGTCCATATTACAACCAATTTGAGAGCAAACGAAGTATGAGGTAGTCTGATAAACATTAACACAGCAGCTACCTCAACAATCTAGCATAGAGGTGCCGTTATCTTCTTAGGTTATTAGAACACATTAACTTCATGAAACTTTTATTACTAATTCTTACTCCAAAGGCTCATTAGAAAAGCCAGGTGTTAACTCAAGGCAGCAGGAATATTACAAATGATCATTTATTTTAATCTGCTTAATTTGGGTTACAGGACCCAAATAAAATCTAAGCCCAAGGAATTTCAAGACAGGAGCAATAAATATCACCCTCTAAAAGGAAACGGTCAAAACAATGGATAAAAACAGTCACTTATGGAAATCTTCCCCAAAAATAACCCTCCAAAAAGAAATGCAAAAAAACTTAATAAATCTAAGAAAATGTTTATCACCTCTAAAAAATAAATAAATCTATAATTTTTATGTATTTCAATAAATCGTTTTGTTGTTGCTAAAAAAAAAAATGCAAAAATCTCAACATAAGACAGAATCCTTTTAGGTAAGTCTCTAAGATGTAAATACTGTAAGATACACTGAAACACTGAAATGTGTAACATCTGTGACCTGAGTTTATAAACGCGTAAGTTTTAGTAATAAATACTGAAATAAATAATGAAAGGGGGAAACTGAAGCATAAAGAATATGCATCTTCTTTAAGTTCAGAGAAAGAGAAGGCTATGATTTAATGCCTCATAGTAATTGTCAAAAGAAAAATATCCATCGAGGAGTAGGGGAACCATAGAATTCAAACCTAAAAATTAGCATATCATTAAACAAAAAGGTTTTTTACCCTGCTTCTGGCTGAGACAGGCTGGAGGTGTGAGTGTGACATTTGTATCCAGCAATGTACAATTTACAGAATATTTAAGTTGACAATGGGGAAAAGGATTTTAAATTGGGACTTTCCTGAGAGGCCCGGATACATTATTTCCTCAAGGACAGTTTAGCTACCCTGATTTGATGGACTTCCTACGTAAGAACATCCAGCGCCTCTTGCTCTATATCTAGAATATATTCACCAAACACCCTTCTAACTTAGAATCTGGTCTCTGGATGGACCTGTCTACCAGAAGAGACTACCCCAGGCAAACACTGGCTTTCCTGGTAGATTCATATCCATCGGAAATTGATTCCCTGGCACTTTTATTTATCTGTAATAACTGCTAACATTTCCTAAGATGTGCCAGACAGGGAGCTACGAACCTTCAGCATTATCTAATTTTATACACACAAACCTTCTTAAGTACAACGTCATGTACCTGTTTTGGAGAAGAGGAAACCAGGACTTAGGAGTTAACATGCCCCCCAAAGTGCCACAGCTAATGAAGTCCAGAATTCAAACACAGACCTCACCAGCTAGTCCCATGTCATACCCCACTCATCAGTCTCTTGTGAATTTGATCAGTTAAAAATCAAAATCAATCTCTGAAGCATAGTTATCTTAAACCAGCAAAGCTGAGATGTTTAGCTGAACTAAAGCAGCCAACAGTTCTTTCCCCACCCTTTCTCTAACTCATAACACATGCAAAACATGGAAATAGGCTCTGCCTGAAATCTGTCTCAGAACTTCCAGTGCAAAAAGAAGTCCCTTGCCAAAGACAGCAGGAATGTTTCTGCTACAGATGATTTCAGAGAGCCTAAACTAGGAAAGCTACAGCCAGTTGATGCGAACAAAGAGCTTTGTGTAACAAGAGACTAATAACAAGAAACACGAACATTAATGACCAAGGGTAAAAAAAAAAAAAAACGGTCCTTGCCTGGAAAAGCATCCATCTCCCAGAGGAGCAGCTCAACACCAGCCTCTTTCTGAGGGGACTCCCCGGCTCCAGAGCTCGCCTACACCAGGCTGTACAGACAGACTGATTTCCAGGTGCACCCCCATCCCCACAGTGGTAGGCAACCACTTAGCACATTCTGTCTCTAGAGATTTGCCTCTGCGGGATACTTTGTATAAATGGAATCTCCTACTGTGTGGGGTTTTGTGACTGGCTTCTTTCACTCAGCATGTTTGCAAGGTTGATACATGTCGTAGCATGTTACCAGTACTGCATTCCTTTGTATGGATGTATCACATTTGCTGATGGACACTTGGGTGTTTCCACTTTTTGGCTATTATGCATAGTGCTGCTATAAACGTTCATGTATTTTTTGTGTTTTCATCTCTTGGGTATATACACCTAGGAGTGGTACTGCTCAGTCATACGGTAACACTATGCTTAACTTTATGAAGAACTGCCAGACTATTTTCCAAAGCAGCTATACAATTCTTCATTTCCACTATAAGTATTAGGTTTGGTGCACAATTGCGATTTAAAAGGTTGAAGAAAAAATTGCAAAAACCACAATTACTTTTGCACCAACCTAACATACTGATCTTGTATCCTGTAGCCCTGCTGAATTCATTTATTACTTCAATAGTTTAGTGGATTCCTTCAGTTTTTCTACATAAGGTCATATCATATCAAAAAGAGTTTTACCTTTTCCTTGCCAAGTTAGATGCCTTTTATTTCATTTTCTTGCCTAACTGCTCTGGCTAGAACCTCCAGCACAATGTTGAATAAAAGTGGCAAGAGTGGACATCTTTGTCATGTTCCCAATCTTGGGGGAAAAACATTCAGTATTTCTTCCACCTTTAAAAATATGATGATAATGTAGTTCTTCATTGGTATCTATTATCGAATTGAGAAAGTTATTTCTATTCCTAGTTTATTGATATGTTTATTATGAAAGTTTGGATTTTTTAAAAAAGTCTTTACTATGTGTAGTCTATTGAGATTATGATATGGTTTTGGTCCTTTATTTTATTGATACAATGGATTACATTAATTGATTTTCAACTGTGATCGCCTAACACCTACTTTAAAAATAGATCTTAAATTAGTCTCACCTATCTATGGGTCTCTAACATAAACTTGACGGAATAGGAAAGGTCCCTGAGGACTGACCCCATGGGCCCTCCATTCCCTTGCCCCTTGCCCAGGCCTAAAGACTGTCTCTGTTCTGCCAAGAGGACAGCACACTTTTCGATGGCACTATATTTGATGACTGTTAGGTAACACAAGAGTCCTATCAAATATGTTTAATAATTCAGGATACCAAACCCAAGAGGCTACAATATGAACTGGTCAGAGATCATGTCTGATCTGTTCTCCATTTTACCTTCAGTCTTTGCACAGTGCTTAGCTTAGCCATGGAGGGAACACTTGGTATTTGATAAGCGAAAAGGCGCTTTCAAACTTTGTCTTCCTTCTCCGTTCTCCTTACCACATCAGCAGGAATAACAAAAGATCAGTTCATCAAATATTAACAATATAGTCCAGGAAGAAAATAAACACGTACCACAGCCCTATTCACTACTGCTAAACTGGAAGCTGAGATCATTCTTATCCTTTCTACATCTTACTCAAAGGCGCAGAGGGCCAAACTGACTGATCTCAGTATTAGGGACACACACTTCATTTTTCGGTGCCAGGTTAGAGTGAAAACCACTGCTTCCAAGCCCAGTCAAGATAACCATGCTTTCAACAGTCACTAAAGGCCAAGCACAAGATTTTTGGTGAAAGACACAAATGACTGAGATAAAGAAAAGATAGAGGCAAAAATTAACGAAGAAGGACATTAAGCATTTCTAAAGGACTGTAGGCACCGCAGTAGGCCCGGTGTGTGCCCTCTGCCTCCAGCTGGTGAAGAAAGCAAAATTCAGGGGAAATATTAACCATGTTTACTATTTTGCACTTTTCTCTGGAGATTATCCTCTCCTGTGTAAGAGGGAGGGACAGAAGGAAATAGACTCAAGAGCAGCTGTGGATATCTCTAGGGTTAACAGTTTGCCAAGGCTTCACACCCCACCCATATTCCTGAAGAAATCAAACCAGAGACCCCATTTCTTATATTTACTCTATTAAGTGACACTCTCAAATTATTAAATAATTCAGTAAATATAACACTAATTTCAATTCTGAGGTCTTAAAATTTACAGAGAAGAATACCCACTTGTGCATGAAGCACCTTCCTAAAGGTGGAGATACAGTCCATTAGGAAGAATGACAATTTTATTTATTGCTTAAACAATTTAAAGATATAGTAAAAGGCTTGCCCTTGTCTGTATTATAAAATCAAGATTATTCTGGAGCTGAGTACTAAAATTCTCAAAACTTTAAATATTGAATTACATGGAATTTAGTAAAACTTGCTTTAAAAATGTGTACTACGTAGGTACAGACGTACATATAAAACATATGTATATAAACACAAAAAGCAAACTGTTAACAGTGGTTACCTCTGCAGAGCAGGAAGAAAGGTATGGAAAGGAAGAAAGCAGGAAAAGGGAAACACAAAAAATGCGGCAGATAGAATGAAAGCACTTGCTTTTCACCTTATATACAATTTTTTTTTTAGCTAGTGATTTCATAGATGACTTCCCTATATTATTCTAAAAGAAAGTTATTGACATTCATAATTAATGGTGTTGACTCTTCTGTCTTCAATCTGAAATCAAAACATTTACCTACTTCTGAGATATTTTAAAAATCTAAAATTGTAATTTTCCTATCGCTTCTCGGCCTTTTGGCTAAGATCAAGTGTTGTAATTTTTCCACATGACCCTAAATAAATAAAACTGCATTTTAATTACTCAAAGTCCATTTCAGGGAACCTTACTACAATGGAGTTGTTTTGCTCTTTTATAACTTTAAAGAAGGTTAAGAAGGGCCAGCCTTAGAGCCAACTGGGCTCTATTTTTTTTTAATGTTTTTATTATGTATTGATTCAAACACACACAAAAGTAGAAAAGAATAGAAACCCAGTGTACCCATCATCCAGCTTTAAAAATCATCAACTCGGCAGGTGGGCTCTCTTCATGGTCAAAATCCTAATTAGTTTGGATGGATATAACGAGTCTCTGCCACTACTTTCCCATGCCCTTTCCCTAAAAATATCAGAGAATCCTTGTATTAAAAAACACAAACACGCAATGAAGGGACCCAAATGGCTCACCTCTACATGCTTCTCCATGTGTGCTCTGTAAATAAGTCTAAAAGGAGAATCATTTACTAGCAATAACAATCACTCCAATTTAAGTACAAAGACATTTAAAGTAAATTCCAAAGTGCAACATTAAACTATCTCCTAATTATAGCACATGAGTAATCCAAAATACCAATTCTATTGTGGGCTGTTTCATCAACTTGTTTTTAGAAGTGTGAAGACTTCCTAACAGCTGAGAAAATAAGGGGAGAAAATACATATTAATAAACTACATTTTTCGATCAGCAAACCAAAAAAGCTAAGGCTTCCAACTCTACAGAGTCCAAAATCCACTGTAAAAATTATGAACTCACTTCAACTGGTTTGTTTGGCATTTGGGGAAATATCTGACATTGTCATTTTTTTCCAATGTGCTTTTACGCAAGTCTTACTAGTGATTTCCCTGAAAATAACTTTTATTAATGAGAGCACTATTTCAGTTCATTTATGCTAACAGACCTGTTTACAAAACAAATTCTCAACTGTCCTTCCTAATAGTTGTTATTAGGTTAGAAAGAGAATTCAAGCAGGAAGCAGTCTGGCAAACTTCACAGAAACAGTTCAGCACAGGGAGTCCTCTGTGTTCAGTAAGGGAAGGTTAAAGAACTGCTATAAAACCCACACCCCAAGAGAAACAGTATCTGGCCGTTGAGGCTTGTGTCAGGGTAACTGCAGAAACAACAGGTCCAACTCTGTGTATTGTTTTTACTATATTTAAAAAAAAAACAGGGGCCGGCCCGGTGGCTCAGGCGGTTAGAGCTCCATGCTCCTAACTCCGAAGGCTGCTGGTTCAATTCCCACATGGGCCAGTGGGCTCTCAACCACAAGGTTGCCAGTTCAATTCCTCGAGTCCCACAAGGGATGGTGGGCTCTGCCCCCTGCAACTAAGATTGAACACGGCACCTTGAGCTGAGCTGCCTCCCGGATGGCTCAGTTGTTGGTTGGAGCATGGGCTCTCAACCACAAGGTTGCCAGTTCAATTCCTCGAGTCCCGCAAGGGATGGTGGGCAGCGCCCCCTGCAACTAAAATTGAACACGGCACCTTGAGCTGAGCTGCCGCTGAGCTCCCGGATGGCTCAGTTGGTTGGAGTGCGTCCTCTCAACCACAAGGTTGCCGGTTCGACTCCCGCAAGGGATGGTGGGCTGTGCCCCCTGCAACTAGCAACGGCAACGGCAACTGGACCTGGAGCTGAGCTGCGCCCTCCACAACTAAGACTGAATTCAGAACAACAACTTGAAGCTGAACAGAACCCTCCACAACTAAGATTGAAAGGACAACAATTTGACCATTGTTCCCCAATAAAGTCCTGTTCCCCTTCCCCAATAAAATCTTTAAAAAATAAAAAATAATAAAAATAAAAAAACAACAACACACACCTCATGATAGCTATCCAGACACATGGATAATTTTTCTGAAGTGAGCATTAAGAAGTTACCCTGAGGGTAAGCTCTGAAGTCATTTACAAGTACAGCAATTAAGGAATGGCAAACCTGATATAAAAGGACACATGGATCATTTATAACAATAAAAGAGCTTTTTTTCCCTAGGTCAAGAATACTGCCAATGTGGGAAGTACAGGGCCAGCTCTTATCCATAAAGGTTCAATTCCAAGTCCTCCAAAAGTCCATCTCTGTTCTCCCTTTTCTAGCCTTAATATTTCTTTGGGTAGCAAACAGGAACAGAGTTAGTTACCTATCTCTTAAAAAATTCATATAAAATTGTATAACAAAAAAAGAAAAAAACAGTGATGACCTTTTGCTGTCACTTCAAACTTGAAGAAAAGGGATAATTCCTTTCTAATAGTATTGCCACTTTGACCGCTTTGGGCTGCTCAGACCTGTCCTGACAGAGCTCATCTCCAAAAGCCACCAGCTGCCCTGTATTCTGTGGGTGGGGGTGGGGACTACGGACTCCTGTCTATCTAACAGGAAGTCCATCCTACCTCAGAGTTTTCTCCACTTTTCTCCTTTCAAACACAAGCACCAGTCATCAACTAAAATAACAGATGTTGCTCGAGCCTCTTTTTTGCCTACTGCAAGCTGCTTTCTTCTCTCCCAGCACCACCTTGCCACTCCAAAATATCAAGACCTCTGAGGAAAGGCAGACCTGACCTTTTTCACTGCCAATGGCGCTAGCACCAAACAAGCGTTCAAGCACCTTAGATAAGAGAAATTTACCAAAACAAACTAATGCCTCTAATAAAACCAAAACCCTATTTGGGGAAGTGTTTTACCTCTCTGTGCCTATTTTTTCATAAATAAAATAACTGATTAAAAAACATAGAAGTCTGCACATACTTCAGTCATATCCTAAAGGTGGAATTAAAAGGGTTAAACTTTTGCTCTTAAAAAAGAAATCAGGGGGCTGGCCCCGGTGGCTCAGGCTCAGGCGGTTAGAGCTCCATGCTCCTAACTCTGAAGGCCGCCGGTTCGGTTCCCATATGGGCCAGTGGGCTCTCAACCACAAGGTTGCCGGTTCAATTCCTGGACTCCCGCAAGGGATGGTGGGCAGCGCCCCCTGCAACTAAGATTGAACATGGCACCTTGAGTTGAGCTGCCTCCCGGATGGCTCAGTTGGTTGGAGCGCAGGCTCTCAACCACAAGGTTGCCGGTTGGACTCCCACAAGGGATGGTGGGCTGCGCCCCCTGCAACTAGAAAAATCGGCAACTGGACCTGGAGCTGAGCTGCGCCCTCCACAACTAAGACTGAAAGGAAAACAACATGAAGCTGAATGGCACCCTCCACAACTAAGATTGAAAGGACAACAACTTGACTTGGAAAAAAGGCCTGGAAGTACACACTGTTCCCCAATAAAGTCCTGTTCCCCTTCCCCAATAAAATCTTAAAAAAAAAAAAAAAGATCAGCCCTCCACCCCTATCCTATCACTGAAATTTACTGTAGAAGAAGTCATTTAAGACTCCTATCATATTCTACTCCTTCATAAAAACTAGCCAATCTGTCTGAAAGTTGATATTAGCTGACCAAGGACTTGGCCACTTACCTTCTGACTATACTTAAATATTCATCACTTGGATCGGGGGCAATCCACCTACACCAAATTCAGGCATCAACCTCACCTGGGAAAGACAAGTTCCCAGAATGAATCAGGGATCTGCTACAGAATCCTATCAGGGTGAGGACACGGCTGCTAGCTTCTTTCTATCAGCGACAGCAAGAGGTCACATTTCATTCCAGCTCTTCAATGAGTGAATTAGTTTCTTGTCCCAATGACATGGCAAACTCCACCTCTTCCATGTTTCATTTTATAAAGGAACAACACCATATTACCTCTCAGTAACTTGTAAAGGCAGAAAAAATTCAATGTATGTATTTTCCATTTGCATGCAGAGGGGCACTAATTATTTCAAGCCTTATTTCCACACAGGAATCAGTTTCATAAAGCTTTTTTCTTTATTTTTTTAGTACCAGATAAAATATTAAATAACTTAAGATCATAATGACAAACATTTGCTGGGAAATATCTTTATTCATTCTTTCAATCAAACTGTTTTCTCCCACAGTCAAAATTAAAATATATGGAAGTCTTAAAACAGCTAGCATATTTATTACACAATATTCACAGAAAGCAGCATAATTTAATCAACCAGTGCTTGGAAAAATCTGAAAAATATATACAAATAATGAAGTTAGGTCTCAAGTCACCGGCTTGAAAAAACCTAGTAAAATAAAACGCATGCAAAATATTTTACACACCAATTTTGTTTATTATTAATTATACCTCCTAAAGGGAATCTGAAGGAATAACAAGTATGTAGGTGTAAATTCAACTTAGTTTCTGGCACTCTGATGTTGTAAGTACACAGTTTATCTAATAACATCACAGCAAAAGGAAGTGACTTGGAATGAGAGAGGAATTTTGGGGGACTTTTAGAAAGTAATAATCTCTGTAGATTTCAGTTTATTCTTTTGTGAAATGTGGATAAAATACTGACATACAACGTTGAAGATTTCAGGATAGGTGGCAGGTTGAGTTTTACAAACACAAATAAGACATTGCACTAAGCGGTGCTTACCAGAAAGGTAAACACACAATTTCACAATTTTTAAAATAGTTTTACTTTCTCATTAAAACAAATTTCACAATCTCTGTATTTTATAGTTAGTTGGGTAAATTGGTGAGTATACTCTCCAAAAATACCATGGTCCAGCAAATACCAAGAGCATTCTTCTGTTCATTCTATCAGAATTTATTGAACACTTAACTCGTGACATGCATTATGCTATATGTAGCAAACAAGAACAAGTTCTCTGTACTGTTGTAATTATAGGAAGAAAATTATCTTTTATTTATTATCTCTTCAGGTTAATACGACTTTGGAAGATTTCTTTTGCTTGCACCAGAGTAATGTCAGAAGGGAGGTCACTAGTAGTAAGACTTTTCCAAGTCACATTCCCTCTTTGAAGTTTTCTTGTGTGTTAAAAATAAGAATAACACTAGTTAATAATAATGTATTAATAATGGTTCATTCATTGTGACAAATGTATCATATCAATGGAAGATGTTAATAATAAGGGAAATTAGACACAGGGAATATAGGAATTGTGGGTTAAACTGTATCACCCTCCCGCCAAATTTAAATGTTGAAGTCCTAACCCCAAGTACCTCAGAGTGTGATGTCATTTGGAGATCGGATCCTAATACAGATATAAGACTGGTGCCCTTCTATAAAGGGGAAATCTGGACATAGAGATATGTGGAGGGAAGACAATGTGAAGAGACATAGGGAGAAGATGACCACCTATAAGCCAAGGAGAGAGGCCTGGAACTCACAGGTCTCAGAAGGAACCAATCCTGCCAACAGCTTGATTTATTCATTTCTAGCCTCCAGATCTGTGGGACAATAAATTGCCATCGTATAAGCCACCCAGTCTATGGCACTTTGTTACAACAGCCGTAGCAAACTAATACAGGAATTCTGTACTATCCTTGCAATTTTCTGTAAATCTTAGACTAATCTCGAACAAAAAGTTTATTTAAAAAAAAGACAGAGGTAATGGTATTCCTATCTCAGTTATGCCAAGGTAGACAGATAACTAGGAAATCCCTGCTGGATGGAAAGGGGACCCATAATCCCAACACATAGTAAGCAACAGAGCGAGGACTAGAATTCAGGTTTCATTCAGTGTTTTCCTTAACATTATGCTACTTCAAGATGGACATAAAGGTGGGTATAAGTGAGGGAATATGCTGAAGCAAATACTCAGTTTAAAATTTCCAAATGGACAGAACCCTTGATGTGAGTCACTTTATAATAATGGACCAGTGACAGTAATAGCTTTGACACCAAAAAAGAACTGGGTTCAAATCTTAGCTCCTCCATTCCTTAGCTGGATAAGATACTCTCAATCTTCCAAAAGTGATCGCCATGGAATTTAAATTAGTAAGTCTATGTTAACTGCCTGCCATACGGCAGATGAGTTCACACCATAGGCTGTATTTAGCTGTAACCCCAGAGTAACCCCAGGTTGGAACTTCTCTGAGCAAACAGCCTTCACCACTGATTCCATTTTCTTGCTATTAGTAGTAAGTAATCAGATCTTCCAACACAGAACAATAAAGTGTTTTTTACCTTTAATGGCTAAATTGGCATGTGCTGCACTGAGATATATAGAAGCAAGAGTAGGTCATATTCTAAGGCCATGACCTTTAGAGAACAAATCCCTTTGCTGCTAGATGTTAGCAGAGAAAATCCACAGCAAGCTGAGGGGGCCATTCATTTGGAACTTGTTCATCACAATATCCCCAGTGTAGGCAACTTGTATCTTCTGAGAATTTGCTCCATAGATGTCTATTAAGCTCAGGATCATCCAAGCAATTAAACTTTCATCATTAGCATGAAAAACACAGCATTAATTTAAATAATCTCAACTCACCCCCCAGGCGCTCTTCTCCTATATTCTTAGGGGAGGGTAACAGCAATTTTAGTTCCTGTTTTAAATGGGTGTGGGTTACCATCGGGGAATATGTTCTTCTCATTTTTTGAAGAGAAACTCTTAGCTTTTCTAACTTAATAAAGACACTGTAGCCTATGTTAACTAATGGCCTATGGCTTCCTACCAGCTCTCATTATGGCAAACCTTTCTGAAAACTAAACAGCCAATCATGACACTCAACTACTTATTTTTTAAAATGAAATTATTACTACTAATACTTTGGGCTGAACTAGTGGTACATATTGCAATCACCTACAGAGCTTTTAAAAAGGCCATTTATTAAGATTCTTATTCAGAAAACCTGGAAAGGGATTCAGAACCAGTGGTTGACAGCTATTCTTTGCGGATTCCAAGGACTAGGGTTATGATCTCTCTTTGTAACAGTCCTCCCACCACTGATGCACCGAAATCCACGGTTTACATGGAGTTCTACATAAAGCTTGTTTACAACTTTATAAGAAATAAGTTGTTTGACATCTTTGATAGACACTGGTCTTTTATAGGATCAAATCATCTTCCTCAAACAAATCTATCACACACAGGTTTAGAGGGGAAAAAGTATTTGTGTTGGAGTTTATTTCGTATGTTAGTCTATCACTGCTTTGAGTTTGGAATATGGGAAGGTAATTGTTCAATAACTAAATCATATTTATTTATCTATTCCTTCAGAAGTATGAGCTCTTGGAGCTGCATTGTCCAAAACACATGTGGCTACTGAGCTCTTAAAATAAGGCTGGTCTGAAGTGAGATGAGCTACAGATATAAAATAAATACTACAGGATTTTGAAGACTTAGTACAAAAATCAGAATGTAAAATAGCTTAACTATTTTTTTTTTAAAGATTTTATTGGGGAAGGGGAACACGACTTTATTGGGGAACAGTATGTACTTTGAGGACTTTTTTTCCCCAAGTCAAATTGTTGTCCTTTGAGTCTTAGTTGTGGAGGGCGCAGCTCAGCTCCAGGTCCAGTTGCCGTTGCAGGGGGCACTGCCCACCATTCCTTGTGGGAGTCAAGGAATCGAACCAGCAACCTTGTGGTTGAGAGGAGGCGCTCCAACCAACTGAGCCATCCGGGAGCTCAGCGGCAGCTCAGCTCAAGGTGCCGTGTTCAATCTTGGTTGCAGGGGGTGCTGCCCACCATCCCTTGCTGGACTCGAGAAGTTGAACCGGCAACCTTGTGGTTGAGAGCCCGTGCTCCTACCAACTGAGCCATCCGGGAGGCAGCTCAGCTCAAGGTGCCGTGTTCAATCTTAGTTGCACAGGGCGGAGCCCACCATCCCTTGTGGGACTCGAGGAATTGAACTGGCAACCTTGTGGCTGAGAGCCCACTGGCCCATGTGGGAATCGAACCGGCAGCCTTGGGAGTTAGGAGCATGGAGCTCTAACTGCCTGAGCCACCGGGCCGGCCCCTTAACTATTTTTATATTAAGGACATGTTGAAAGGAAAATGTGTTGGATATATTAAGTTACATAAAATAAATCACTGAAATTAATTTCATCTGCTTTTTATTTTTTTTAATGTGGCTGCTAGAAAATGTAATTACGTGTGGTTCACACCACTTTGCTTGGACGGTGCTATCCTAAAAGATAACAATGATTATGTCTTTTCAATTGTTCAAGTTTTGAACTTGACCCAAAGTTATTTCGTCACTTTTAAATTTGTGATTTATTTTTGCAGTTTCTAATTTCTATCCACTAAGACTATCCTGTTAGCTACGTGATGTCTTTCTATTTACATCTTACTTCACCATTTACATCTGTACTTTACCAGGTAAGTTGGGAAGAGGGGAAAAGAATGTCTTAAATATACACACAACTCTACATAAGAAACCAAAAAATGATTTCAAGATCTGCTATCATTTTTTATCTTACCAGTCACCTGAGTCTATAAAGGAAACAAAAAAGAACCCAACGTGTTGCTTCCATTTAAAATGAATTAACTGGGCCCGCCCAATAGCTCAGGTGGCTGGAGCGCAGTGCTCCTAACACAGCACCGAGGTTGCCATTTCGATTCCCACATGGGCCAGTAAGCTGCGCCCTCTACAGCTAAGATTGTGAACAACAGCTCTCCCTGGAGCTGGGATGCGGTGAGCAGCCGGAGGTCAGCTAAGTTGCCACCGGCTACCTTGTGCTGCTGTGAGCGGCGTGGCCAGCGCGAGTGGCCAGCAGCCAGCATGAGCTGCTGTGGGCTGCTATGTGTTGCCATGGGCTACTGTGTGCTGCCATGAGCGGCTGGTGGCCAGCGTGTGAGTGGCCAGCAGCTGCCATGAGAGGCAGACCAACGGACCAGCCTGGGGGGCGGGGAGGGGGGTGCAAGGCTCCTAATACCAGCATGGGCCAGGGAGCTGTGTCCTATACAACTAGACTGAGAAACGACGGCTTGAACTGGAGTTGGGGAGGGGGGGAGGCGGAAGAAGGGGGAAAAAATAAATAAAAATAAAATGATGAAGGCATTATTGCAAGCTATCTAAATTTGAAGACAACTCAACTACCTCAAACCCAGGTAGATCCAACACTCAACCAGAACTTAGTTCAGATACATGTGGTCAGTGTGGCTCCCCTCTGGGATTTCCTTCAGTACAGCATATAACCTACTACAGAAATAGGTCTAATTATTTCCCAGGACATCTTATGTATTTTGCTTTTTTAAAAAGGAACAAAACTAAATTCATATTTACAATTAAAGCTCTGGCTCACTATAGTTTCAAAATTCTCAATGATCTGGCCCCTGCCTACTTCTCCAAAATTATCTCAATCATCTCCCCTTTCTACCACTCTCCCCAAGCCAAAAACGGTCTTCTTTCTGCTCCCTGAACAAGCCAGGCATTTATAGTCTCAGCACCTTTACACTTGCCATTGTCTCCACATAAACATTCTGCTAGTTTCAAGCAAGCATGGCTGGTTCCTTGCTCATCCTTCAGATCTCAGCTCATCACCTACTTGAAAACGTCTTCCTTTAGTATATTATCTAAGGAAACCTCACTGCTCCCCCACCCCCAAGTTATCTTGTGGTCCTATTGATTTCCTAACACTTAGGAAAATCTGAAATGATCTTATATGCCTCCCCAAACCAGAAAGTCAGCGCCCAGTTTGTCTTGCTTATGGCTGCTTTCCCTAGAACAGACAGCAGGCACGGTAATAAGCCCTAATATATAAGCCCTCAAGTGCCTGCTAACTGAATGAATCAAAAAAACACACATGAAAAGCAGCCTTAAAAGACAAAGAAAAGAATCTTAGAGGTTAAAATCCAGTATGCTTATTTAAAAAATTATGCCAACTGGCTTCCTATGTACATGTCCTTCTACTCTTTATTTTTTAATTTCCAATACTTAAGTCTCTTGAAGAACTGCCGTATTTCCGTATGGATTACAAAAAAACAAAAAGAACTATGAAAATAACTGTGTTTTGTTTGCTGAGGCTGGAGAGGGAAGGCTTGCATCACTAAGTATTTAAGATGAATAAGGCTTCAATACTAAAAACACAGTATTATTAACACAAGGTTAGACAGATAAATGGAACAAAATACAAAGTTCAGAAATATACCCTATAATACTTTCAAATCATTAGGAAAAATAATAAAGCAATAGTTGGGACAACTGATTAACAACGTGGTACAAAAAGTTAGATTCCATCTTCTTACCATAAACAGAAATAAAATTCCTGTTAAAGAAATGTAAAAAAGCAAGCCATTAAAAAAAATATTAGTGTCTATTTGTTAGGCCTGTCTAAAACTATTAAAAAGATTATCACTGGGGCCGGCCCGGTGGCTCAGGCGGTTAGAGCTCCATGCTTCTAACTCCGAAGGCTGCCGGTTCGATTCCCACATGGGCCAGTGGGCTCTCAACCACAAGGTTGCCAGTTCGATTCCTCGACTCCCTGAAGGAATGGTGGGCTGCGCCCCTGCAACTGGCAACGGCAATGGCAACTGGCCCTGGAGCTGAGCTGCGCCCTCCACAACTAAGACTGAAAGGACAACAACTTGACTTGGAAAAAAGTCCTGGAAGTACACACTGTTCCCCAATAAAATCTTTAAAAAAAAGAACACATATTCAGCAATTGCACTTCTAGGTATTTATCCAAAAGAACTGAAATCAGGATCCTGAAGAAATATTAGAACCCCCATGTTCACTGCAGTCCATTCACAATAGCCAAGATGTGTAAAGGACCTAAATGTCCATCAAAGATGAATTAATAAAGAAAATGTGTACACACACATACAATACACTACTCAACCTTAAAAAAGAATTCTGCAGTATGTGACAACATGGATGAACGTTGAAGACATTACACTAAGTGAAATAAGCCAGCCACAGAAAGACAAATAGCGCGTGATTCCATTTATATGAGGTATCTAAAATACAAGACAAACTCACAGATTCAAAGAGTGGAATGGTGTTATCACGGGGCAAGGGGAGGGAGAAATGGTCAGTTACTAGTCAGTGAACACCAAGTTTCAGTTAAATAAGATGAGAAGTTTACAGATTTGGTGCACAACATGGTATCTAGTCACCAATGTATTCTACACTTAAAAATCTGTTAAGAGGGTAAATCTCATCTTAAATGTTCTTACCAGAATAAAATAAATCTTATCATCCATGATGTTAGCAAATTGAAAAGCCTTCAGGAGAGGTGGGAAGTGGTTTGTAATTTATTGCAATCGGACTCCATGACTCAAATGGGAAAATATAAAGAACCAACTATTGTCAGTTTGTCCTTGCAGCTGTAGAAGGTACAAGTTTCTGCAAATGTATGAAGGGCATAGCTATGTCTTGTAGGGACTGAGGTTATTTAGAGTTGTATGAAAAACTAGGATTAAACAAAACTCTTGCTGAATATGAAATATGTGTGTGTGTGTGTGTGTGTGTGTGTGTGTGTATATAAAATCTAGATAGATAGATAGACAGATATAGATAGATGAACACAAGTGAATAAAAGACAACAAAAGTTAGAAAACATAGCAAAGGAAATCTTCCAGAAAGTAGAACAAAAACACAGAGAAAGAAACAGCAAAAACAAAAGATAAATGTGCATGATCAGTCCAAAAGATCCAAGATCCAAATAATTCCAGAAAGAGAGTAAATAAAGAGGGTACAGGGGGAATCAATGATGTAATTCTAGAAAACTTCACAAACTGAGGAACATAAGTTTCAGCCCACTGAGCGGTCATGGCCACCACATTGGATGAAAACAGTCAAATCAAGAACATCATTATGAAATTTCATAACATTGGGAAAAAGAAGTTTTAAAGTCTCATAGATCACCAACAGGTTATATGCAATGTAACTGACTTCTCAACAACACTGAAAGCCAAAAGGCAATAGAGCAGTATCTTCAAAATTATGAAACAAAATTATTTCCAAACTAGAATTCTATACCCCACCAAACTAATGACCAATGTGACGGCAGAATAAAGGCATTTTTAGGTACGCATGTCTAAAAATTTTACTTCTTGTATAGCCTTTTTTCAGGAAGCTAATGGAGAAAGGTGCTCCTCCAAAACAAGAGATAAGTCAAGAAGATACGGGAAAAGATAATGGGATCCAGTACGAGAGAGGAAGGAAAAATCATGATGATGATGATGTTGGGATGGCAGGTATGGCAGCTGCGCAGCTACCTCGAGCACACATCGGGACAAAGCAGATCAGAAGGTATCTCCACAAGATAAAATTTATAATCTAGCTAAAATGCTCGAGGAAGATTGACTCTTCTAGGTAGTGTTTAGAGAGGAATTACTGATAAAAATATAGAAACTAAGCAGATAGAGATAAAAAAGAGATTAAAAAAAAAGATATCAACAGAGAAGACAAAAAGTTGTACAAGAAAACTAACTATAGCATGTAACATGATTTGGCTGTGAATAAGCTATACATAACCATAATATCATCAACAGTGAATGCTGATCTAACCAAAATTACATTATAAAACCAGAGTGACAACAAATGTGGATGTGTGAGGTGTCGGGCAATTCTTACAGAAAACTGCTACTATCTGAGGTGGGAAGTTAATAAATACCAAAAACTGGAAAATCAGTAAGTAGCAAAATAAGATTGTATTTAAACGTAAAACCAAAAGAAAGAGTAAAGAGTTGGAAATGATTGCTTCTAGGGATTAGAAAGGGAGCAGAGAGGGACTGCTGTTTTTCATAAAAATCCCTGTGGAGCTGATGGTCTGATGTATCTATGCATAGGAGTTTTGTATATGTTTTAATAAAGTAAAAAAAAAAGTGCAAATACACTTATAAGATACTTTTTAAAGAAAAGAAAATGAACTATGGGAAAAAGTCAACTGTGTACGTGCATTTATTCATGTCCACTACATAGTTATCTAAGACAGGGAAAAATGAGAGAAGAGCCTAAATGTCTACCAAAAAGGAACTAGATAAATTATATGGCACATCCATAATGAAATGCCATGAGTCATTTAAAAATGCAGAGAAAAACTTGTTCTTGTTAACAAGAACCAGGTGACAAGCAAGTACAACCCCAATTTTGATTAAATACACATATCCAAGTAACATATGCATAAACAGACTATTCACCAAAATATTAACAATAATTATACGTAGGTCAAGTTTATAGATGACCTTTTTCAGTATTTCCAAATGAATAAACATGTTATTAAAAAACTCAAATGTTAGTTAAAATAAAAAGTAACTGCTGATTCTACAACTTAGAAAGGAATCAGAGAAGACAGCAATGCTACTTTGTCATCTTATTTCAGTTTGTTAAACTGAAAAACAAACACTGCTTTAATCAGAACCCAGAACTTCCATTAAGGAATTTTATCAATAAACAATTCAATGTAAGATTGGTTTTGTAAGTCAGTGAAGTCATTAGTTCCTTTTACGACCATGCATTTACCTTATGAGTGATTCGACTTGCACCAGATCCCAGACACTACCTCAAAGGAACACTGGCAGTGCCGCTGGCGTCTCCAGTTTACAGTCAGGATACAATTCTGGAAATGAGGAAAACAAACAGTGATAAATAGCTACCCAACCCTTGCAGATTGCATCTTGAAATACTGATACTTAAAATCGATGAGCAAAACCTCTACTCTAGTCCTCAACTTCACTTCAAGCGGGCACAAGCTTCTCTCTCAAAGTATACTAGTCTGAGAGTCTCTGTCTGTCTCTCACGTTTTTATCCATCCGACTTCCTCTGGTAAGGCTGCAGCATAAAAAACTAAAACCTTCCTCTTGAGTACCCTGATACTTTCACTGGCAACACTTCAGGTGCTACGGTTTGTATCATGCAAGAGTAATTCACAAACTTCATCATTCAACCTGGAGAATTACTTCAGAAGAATTAGGTATCTGTGAAACAACAAAAAAATAACCGAGGTATGCTGAACTAAATTTAACAAATACATTTCAAGTTAAAATAACTCCCCATCTTCATCCCTCAAAGTGCGTAGACGTGTACACACACACACACACACACACACACCCTCTTCTGATCCAGTTTTTTAAATATTCTCAGATCTAAACATTACTAACATGGTCATACAATAGTTATGTAGAGTGTTACCAAAACAAATAAGAAAACAAAGTTCCAAAACCAACAAGCTCATGTATGTAGTTAACATCCTCACTTCTAGCTTATTAATAAAGCTTTATGCTTCATTCACATTACTAATAAAGTAGGAAGGCATCCATGCAGGCTTGATGTTAACCTTTTCTTTTCACTTACTTAGCATTCACTCGATCACGGTTTTTCTGAAACCTGTGGCTTACACATAGCTTAACCCTTGCCTACTTAGCCAGGAAAGAAAGGAAAGTAAACTATGCTCTCTTGGTACATGAGGAAGGCTCAGCCTAGAAAGCCTCCTCCCCTCTCACCAAACTCCTCCGCATTCCTCTGAGGGTCTCCTCCTCCAGCAAGCAGTCCTGGCTCTTCTCTCCCAGGTGAGTCAGGGACTGCATCTCTGTTACCCTACACGTCTCTCCTTACACTCATCTCATTCAATCTGTTCATATGTCAATTTCCCTGACAGTGATATGTGTCTGCTGAATAAACGAATTCCTCAAGCAATAAACTCCTGACCTATACCAAAGGTAATCAGGCCATTAACAGTACAAACAGGCAACAAAAACCTACTCTTCAAACAAGCCAACAAAAACTTACTCTGAAAGCTACTAAGATAAGACTTTTATCCAGATGAAGTCAGTTTTCAAAACTTTTACCAAATTAATAATGTTGATCTATATTTACTTAGTTGATAACTAGTAAAAACACAGCACTTTCAAAAACTCATTGCTTCAAACTACTTGTGCACATATCCTTGCAGGTTATTCTAGGTTACATCAGCCAAAACTTCTTTCCCTATTTCTAACTGGGTACAAGCGCTCACACCAACTAGTCTGAGGAAAAGCGCAATGACTTCTACAGGATCAAAAACCTTACTCTAAAACTCACTGAATTTAAAAAGGACTATTCCAATACATCCATTCTTAAAATTCTAACCAGACAGCAAACACACAGGCTTCCATTTTACTACCCCATCCTGTTTCTTTCCTATTACTTAACCTCTTATTGGATGTTGGTGAGTTTTATCATCCCAACAAGTCTTCAATCTTTCACACCACAATGGGTGGAGAAGCAGACCTGAGTCTCTGGCCCTTAGTTATTCTGTGACAGTAAGGAGACACCTGAAGCCCTGAGTCACCCCTACCACCAGTCCATACACCACAACCCCAAACTGTCCTACCTGTGTCACCTGGACAGTCATACGCATACGTTTTGGCCTGTCTCCTGAACCTCCCTTAGTCAGATACTTTTTCCCCTTCTACAGTTTCCCTTCTAATTGTCCACTTAAGTGCCTACTACAATGCCAGGCTCTATTCTAGGCAATGGAGAGTCAACAATTTAAAAATCTCTTCATTCCTGGAGCTTGCATTCTAGGGGGTAGGTGGGGGTACATGGGTGAATAAGAGTTACAATTTTATATAAAGTGGTCAGGAAAGACCTCTCTCATGAGACAGCTGAGCAGACTTGAAGAGTGTGATGTGCCTTAACTGAAGGTAGAGGGAACCAAACAAAAAACGGCAAGTGCAAAGACCCTGGGGAGGGAACACGCCTGGCGTATCTGAGGGTGGACAAGTGTGGCTGCAATGTAAAAAGTTGCCAGGGAGCAGTTGGAACACCAGGTCAGAGATATGAGTGAATGGATAGGGACTTGCAAGCCATCGTAAGGGCTCTAGTTTTCCTCTGGGTAATGTGGGCAGCCACTGGAGTGTTTTGAGCAAAGGAGTAATGTGACCAGAATTATGTTTCAAAAGGATCATCTTGGCTGCTGAGTGAGGAACAGACTTTAATGGAGCAAGGGCAGAAGGAACTGGTAGATATTGCTTACAATCACCCAGGTAGAGGACAGCAGTAGCTTAGACCCGGGTGTAGCTCAGAATACTCCAAAGTCCTATATGCTACTAGACCTTCCATAACACAGTTCCTAAATCAAAACAAACGGTGAACACAAATATTCTAGGGCCATAATATTTGTACCTCCTACGGATGAAGAAGACTGAAATTTTTTTATCTCATCTCAGGCACCCCTGCTAATTTTTTGAGATGCAGAACATAAGGAAACACAAGGATGACCTTGCATGCTCTTATGAACTGAGGTCAAAGCCAGTCCTTTAAGCCACCAGGCATAACGTGCTTATATAAATACTGATGAACTAATGTGTTCTATCTTCAAAAACATGACACCAATAAAAGCAAACAAGAAGACAGTGTCTCTTCTACTCAAATTAACCCAAAGTAGCCAATCAATAACAAAATTTAATCTTGGCCAATCCCCATTGAAAAAAATCAGGAATTGATAAGATCATGACAGCTGAGTAAATAAACCTTTAACGTTTTACCAAAGAGAACTGCAATGTCTGCTCCATGTAGCTTCCCCGGTAACAGCAGGAACCAAGATTGAATCCAACACTGTGGAATTACTATAAATGGCCTTGGAGAGAAAGACAGATACTTCCCAAAGGGTCGTGTATACAAGACCTTCTCTACACTGGGGAGGTCAGCAAATGATGGCACACAGGCCAAATTTAGCCCAACCTGTTTCTGTACCACCCATGATAATAATGGGTTCTGCATTTTTAAATGGTTGAAAAAAATTCAAGAGTATTTCATGATGTATAAAAAATTCTATTAAATTCCAATTTCAACATCTATGAATAGTTTTATTGGAACACTACCACGTTCATTATTTTATAGATAGCTGCTTTCACACTACAGCAGCAAAGCTGAGTAGTTGGAACAGAGGTTGCATGCAGTGATCTCACCACTTTGCAGTGAAGTTATAACTCAACAACATTTCAAGTACCATGCATTCCGTCGCATCACATTTTATTATTTTTAAATTACCAGTGCATATCCATTATGTCAAAACAAGAAAAGTAGACTTTGTTACCCATTTAAGGCACAATGTGGCGTGTGGATCATTTTATTATTGAATTAGATGGTAAAGTACTGTTTATTATGAAATGACACCATAGCTGTGCCAGGGATACAACATGTCAACATTACTTAACTAAGCACTCATCACAATAGTCCCAACTCACAGACTCTATTAGAAAAATCAGAAAGTTTAAAACAACACAGAAAATCTTCGCAAAAAATAAAAATGAGGCTAAAACCAAATTAAGTTCCTGAGAGGTTCATTTGTTAGGGTAACAAGGAAATCTGCTACTACTATATTGCTATACTATTAATTACTTTGTTATTTATAGTGGGCTAATTAAACCATGTTTGACTACAGCAGCCAAAGAAATGTGTCCAGAGAAAATGAACTTAAGACTATTAGCTTTTTGGCTTTCGAATCAGGCACAATGAGAGCAACATCAGCAGTCAATTAAAAAATACGGCAGGTGGAGGGGAAAGGTGCTGACCTAAGTAACTGTGGGAATGAGTGGAATAGGGAAGAATAAATGGAAAAGAAACTGCACAAAACCACCGCATTCTAGTTGATAAGAGTTGTTTCCCAAGGGGGTTTGGGTTAACGATTCTGAAACCACTGTATGTGCATACTGGAATTAATAAGTAAATGGATGGCAGATGGTGAGAGCCAAGTTTCTCACTGTTGGGAGACAGTGGGAGGTTATAGACAAAAAAGAGGAAAAGGTTAGAAATCATTGACATGGAACTGTATTAGTTGGAGATACCATTATGAACTAATACTTAGCTTAATATAGATACAAATGGACACACAGAAATATCAGAACTATTCAAAGATATTTCTATAAGTACACAGAATGTGTTTATATACACATTTCCTGTATGTGTACACACATATATTCTTTAGGTATATGGAACACATATGTTAGTATACACACATATGTTTCCTTGCTCAGTCAGCTGAGAAGACCTAGACGCAATAACATTCCAGTAGCAACGAGCACACTTAAAACCCAGATCTTAATTTCTAATACCCCTTTCCAATAAAAGAAACCGGGGCTCCTTAGGAAAATGGCTGGTTCTAGGGCTGGGGCAGGGAATACACAGGATGAGGTTGGAGTATCTTGAAGGCCCACAAAGTAAGGAAGTGCTTTAAAAAAAAAAAGAAGCCACAATCTTCATTGGGGTTTGTCAAAAGGACACTCCTGTCCAACTGAAAGAGCTCCCAGGGGCGGCCGGATGGCTCAGTTGGTTAGGATTGCTGATTCAATTCCCACATGGGCCAGTGAGCTGCGCCCTCCACAACTAGACTGAAGACAACGAGCTGCCGCTGAGCTTCCAGAGGGTCAGCCAGCTGGCTCAGTTGGTTAGAGCTCACACTCTCAACAACAAGGCTGCCGGTTCAATTCCCACATGGGATGGTGGGCTGCGCCCTCCACAACTAGATTGAAGGACAATGACTTGGAGCTGATGGGCCCTGGAGAAACACACTGTTCCCCAATATTCCCCAATTTAAAAAAAAAAGTCTCAATAGCCATAGCTAAATTCGGAAAAATATGAACAAAATAAAGTAGTACCAGATTATAACTCAAAGTATAAAATATCCATGAGTCCATATTAATAGACCGAAATGATGGAATAAATAAATGGGTCAAGAGACCAAGCTCCCACACAGAATTCCAAATAATTTATGTATATACTCTCTCCCCAGGAGGTGGAACATAATTCTGCACTTCAAGGGATTTCCTTCCACAAAGTACTGGATGGAGGGGAACAGGAGGGAGTAACCTGCGTTGGAGAAACTCAGCCAGATGGTCAAGGTTCGCGCCAACAGTAAGTCACACTGGCAGCATGTATTCCTTCATGTGTGATGAAAAAGGCACTTTACCTCTGTGGTCTCTCTGCCCCAAAGCAGCAACACCAGTCTAATCATGAGAAAACTATCAGACAAACCCAACTGAGGAAGATTCTACAAAATACCTAACCAGCACTCCTCAAAACTGTCAATGTCACCAAAAACAAGGAAAGTCTGAGAAGCTGTCACAGCCAAGAGGAGCCTAAGGAGACATGACAACTAAATGTGTTGTCTTAAATGGGATCCTCGAACAAAAAAGGACATTAGGTAGAAACTAAGGAAATCTGAATAGAAGACATGGGTTTTAGCTAAGAACTTATCAATAGTACAGCATAGGAAAGTCATTGGTATTGGAATGGCGATGTACAGTGTCAGAGGGGTAGTAGACTTGTTGGGATTACTACTTTGTGAGGGGTATAAATGTCTGATCAATTTGTTTTGTACATCTGAAACTAAAAAAAAAATGTATTGATACTGGTTCATTAGTTGTGACCAATGTACCATACTAAGATGTTAACAGGGAAAACGTATACATGTACTATTTCCTGATTTTCTATAGATCTGAAACTGTTCAAATAAAGCATTTGTCTAAAAAGAAAAAAGGCAAATGACTTTGAGTGGTATTCCTTGGCTCTTGATGATTCAACAGCTATTACTGATCTTGCTCATTGTTTACTGGAGAAGCCAATGCCAAGTTTGAAGTGACTGAAGAGTTAGCCTGTTTGAATAATCTGTATGGATTAATCTGTATGAATTTTTTTCAAAGTTGAAAGAACACTAACTCAATACAACCTGAACTTGAATCTGATAATAGGTGTCACAAAATGACTGTGCTAAAAATGTGTGTGGTGAAGAAAGGGCTTAGTTGGACCAATTTACAAAGCTTGTGAAAATGTCAAGTATTTAAAGCATATGATTATTCCCTATTTTCACCAGCAGGTGCTCTGCAAAAAAAAAAAATTTTTTTTTAAACATCGTTTTATTTTATATTATTTTTTGCCCCTTCTTCTGCCTCCCCCCCCTACTCCAGTTCAAGCCGCTGTTTCTCAGTCTAGTTGTGTAGGACCCAGCTCCCTGGTCCATGCTGGTATTATGAGCCTTGCAGTCCTCTCGGCTGAGGCAGCTGGTCGCCGGTCTGCCACTCACAGCAGCTCAACGCTGACTGCCAGCCACTCACACGCTGGCCACTGGCCACTCAGGGCAGCACACAGTAGCCTACACCCACCTCCGGCTGCTCAGGGCAGCCCAGCTCCAGGGAGAACCGTTGTTCACAATCTTGGCTGTAGAGGGCGCAGCTCACTGGCCCACATGAGAATCGAACCCACTACCTTGGTGTTAGGAGCACTGCGTTCCAACCACCTGAGCCACCAGGCCAGGCCCCCCAAAAAAATTTTTAAACTATCACATGTTATTGAGCCAGTATTGTCAAGAATGACTTTCATTTGCTCTCAATTTACTTTTGTAGACTTAACCATTGTCAGTTCTGTGAACTTTTGTCAAAAATAGAAAGTGAGTCCTGACCTGCCTACCAAACAATAGTTCAATGGCTCAGCAGTGGTAAATTTTATTGACTTTTTTTTTTTTAAGCTCAGGGCTTAAAAATCTGGAAATTTCCTCAACAAGAGGGCGCACTACTAAACACTATTATTGAATACTGAATGGCTTTGGAAATTATCTTTTCCTGCAGACTTGGCGTTTCTTAATGAATTCAATCAAAAATTACAAGGCAAAATAGCACTTTGGGAAACATAATGCAGCAAATTAATTTTAACATTGTTTCAATCACAAGTAATGTTAAGTTACTTTATTCACTCTCTTGCTGTCAAATGTTAAAACAACCAATGACATCTCCATTCCCACACAAATCTAAAGCAGACATATTTTCTTAGCTCCAACTATAGTTTCAACTTATTTCCAACCTCAATGCAAGTACCAAGGAAATAACCATCTTTCAAAATCCATCTAACTGCAACTGAGGAGCTTCCATCTAATCCTCAATTGGAAATGACTAATCTGCAGTGCAATTACATGCTAAAAAGCAAATATCAAGAATCTAACAGAATTCTGTTTTCCAAGTGATGAATATGCCCAATTAAAATCCTATTCTCGGGCTGGCCCGGTGGCTCAGGCGGTTAGAGCTCCGTGCTGACTCCAAAGGCTGCCGGTTCGATTCCCACATGGGCCAGTGGGCTCTCAACCACAAGGTTGCTGGTTTGACTCCCGTAAGGGATAGTGGGCTGTGCCCCCTGCAACTAGAAAACGGCAACTGGACCTGGAGCTGAGCTGCGCCCTCCACAACTAAGACTGAAAGGACAACAACTTGAAGCTGAACGGCACCCTCCACAACTAAGATTGAAAGGACAACTTGACTTGGAGAAAAGTCCTGGAAGTACACACTGTTCCCCAATAAAGTCCTGTTCCCCTTCCCCAATAAAATCTTAAAAAAAAAAAAAAAAATCCTGTGCTCAAAAAAAATCATACGCTCATGGATTATTAGTACTTGGCAGTACCTCTCTGTGTGAAGACATTTTCAAAGATGACATACGTAAAATGTCATTCCAGATTTCAACATTCACAGACGAATATTTGCCATCAATTTTGATAGATGAAGTTAACTTTCAACCCAAGTAAAATGTTATCCCCCCCAAAAGAATCCCATTCTTCTAACAGACCTGTATTACAAGAATTGTATTCAAGTATTGTATTCTGAATTCTGCCAATTAAAACAATGTTTTCTCTTCTGTTATGTAAGTACCTACATAATATCCTCAATTTTGCCCCTTGGCCCCAAAGTCTAAAGTATTACCTGGACCTTTATAGAAAAAGTTTGCCAACTCTGGTTCTACATCACTTGCCTAGCAAAGGCATTTAGTGCAAATGGCCAAACAAGGATAAACACAGAGCAGTATTTCCGAAAACTCAAGAGTCTCAAATGGCAGAAACTCATTTTTTAATACTTACGCCCAGCAACTTACAGTAAGGCAAATAAAATCAGTAATCAACCATTCCAAAGTAATTTCCCAAGCACTGGCCCAACAAATAGTAAGAAAGAGCTCTAAGGCCGGACTACTTAAGTTTGTCCCCAGCTCCACCAACTAGCAGTTGTGAGGCCTGTGATAAGTCCCTTGATTAAATCTTACTATCTTTGTTTCCTCATCTGTAAAACTGGTTCCTATTACACAGGGTTGTTATGAAAAAACTGAATAAATTAATTCGTGTGTAATGTTCTTGAAAGAGTGCTTAGCACACAGTAAGTACTTAATAAATATTATTACTATATTGTTAATCAGGCCAATGTCAAAATGGCCGTTAAAAGACAAAAGGACTGCAGCCAGCTGGTACGGGTAGTCACACTATTAAACAATTACCTTCTTTCTCTCTTTTTTATTTTGTTGTACATTTTTTTTATTATATTAGTTTCAGGTGTACTAAATATAACGATTAGACATTCGTACCCCTCACAAAGTGATAGCCCCCCTCTCCAAGTCTACTGTCTCTCTGACATTGTATACAGCTGTTACAATAACCTTCTTTCTCTTGAGAACTCAGGCAGACTCAAAATATAAGATGCTTATTACGTCTTCAAAACCTCTTAAAGAAGCAGAACACTCTGGCAACAAACCCAGGCTATACTTGATCCCATGCTGAGTCTGCCCCATAAATGACATCATTATTCTGTGCCACAGGTTCTCAGTTTACAAGGGATCTACATGCCATCTGTGCACCTGACAGTTTCTACACAGACAGGTGGTTTTTAAAATCATGCTGAGGTGCCCTAAAGCAAAATAACATATCATCTGAGTCCTCCGACCCACCGACCACCAGATAAGACTGTGTCTTACCTGAAACCCCAAAAGCTACTTTCCCATAATTTATCATCTTTTCATCACATTACAAAACTTTTATAAGCTACCATTTCCCTACAACATAAGCCTCTATTTCCTTGAAAACTACTAGAGCAGTATCACTAAACTAAATGGCTCCTTGATAACAAACAGATACCAGATCAAATTCCTTTTTGTATTCCTAGTGTCTAGTTACATGTTCATTGACTGACAAATGAGTATTAGCTATACAGTTTTTCTTTTTACTATTGTAAAATATACATAACACAAAATTCACCATTTTAACCATTTTTAAGTGTACAGTTCAGTTCAGTGGCATTAAGTACATTCACACTGTTAGGCAACCATCACCACCATCCATCCACCTCAAACTGAAACTGGGTACCCATTAAATAGTGTCCTCCCCGTAACCACCATTCTACTTTGTCTCTGTGAATTTGACTACTCCAGCTACCTCATCTGAGTGACATCATACATACTGTCCTTTTATGTCTAGCTTATGTCACCCAACATAATGTCAAGATTCATCCATGTTGTCACCTATGAAGTTTTAAAAGAGGAAAAAATGTACAGAATCATAGAACTTGAGATTGTAACATAAAGTGTTTTATTTGCCTAAACATACTAAAATGTTTCTTAGTTTTTTCTTTTTAGTAACACATGCACAGTAAAAATTTCAAATTGTACAAGAGCATAGGGCCGGCCGAGTGGCTCAGGCGATTGGAGCGCCGAAGGCTGCCAGTTCGATTCCCACATGGGCCAGTGGGCTCTCAACCACAAGGAGCCTGTTTGATTCCTCCTCTCCTGCAAGGGATGGTGGGCAGCGCCCCTGCAACTAACAAGGCCAACTGGACCTGGAGCTGCGCTGCGCCCTCCACAACTAAGACTGAAAGGATAACAACTTGAAGCTGAACGGCACCCTCCACGACTAAGACTGAAAGGACAACAACGTGACATGGAATAAGTCCTAAAAGCACAGTTCCCCAATTTAAAAAAAAAAAGTCTCGTTCCCCTTTCCCAATTTAAAAAAAAAACAAAACAAAAAAAAACACCAAAAACTTGTACAAGAGCATATAATGAAAAGAGGTCTCCTTCCTAATTTCTGCCCTCCCTATCCCCAACTTCCAGTCCTCCTCCCTGGTTTAAAAATATTTTACTTTGGAACACGATCACCAACTACTTGCTGCCTCGCCTTGAGGACGTTCTATTAGTAAGATACTCAGTTGGCCTATGAGGGCTGGCTGTTCCTCTCTTCTAAAAATACTAACATAAAGATACAAAACAATGTACATAAAAATTTTAAGAACATTTTACAAATACTTCATTAAGTTAACAGTTCAGTGAGAGCACCATATGAATAACGTCTTTGCCAGACAGCATGTTGAGGCAAGAAAGATTACAGGCTCTGGAATCACATAAAAACCAGTTGAAAACATTTTCACTCTTTTAAGCCTCAGTTTCCTGATCTATAAAATAGGAGTAACGCTACCTCATAAACTGTTGCAATGATTAAATGACAAAAACATCTAAATTATAGTATAGTTCCTAATAATATAGCAAGCACTCAAGTAAGAGTAACAACTAATTATTAATTTCCTTCACAGGGCATTGTAGAAAGCACAAAGATGAATCAGAAGTTGTGCCCTTCCAGGTGCTTGTAATACAACAGAGGAGTTTATCTCTGCTCAGTATTATCATTATTCTGCTGAGAACCAGATTAATACAACTTCCAGCCTACAATTAATTCTAACTCTTATGAATCTAGTTCTAAATCTCTCTGAAATAGTTATTTGCGAAATATAATTGTGATTTGAAGTGCTAGAGAATCAAGTTCATTATCATTAGACCATGTATAGGGTGTGTAGCCTCAACTGGATTTAATCATAATGTGAAGATTTTTGTGATTAAGAGACCATGAGCCAATCCAATCTACGTGCAAGACCACTGAGCCAGAAGATCAGAGTTTTAGACAAATATGACTAGAATTAGAGTCGCAGAGCATTAAGAACTGGAAGCACTCTGAGAGAGCCTATCTAGCACAACCCTAGCTTTACAGAAGGGAAAAAGGAAGGGATCTGCCCAATAAGGCGAGCTCTGCATAAAACTAGAGCCTACAGGCCCTTCCTTGACCGTTAGTTCTTTCACATCATCAGGCCCCCTTTTGCCTGTTAAAGAACCTTAAGCCACAAACTTCATCCAGGCAGCTCTGATTTCTCACTTTTCTTTCCAGTTACTTATGACCTAAAGGAAAAAAAATTTTTTAATGTACCTTATGAAATCGGTTTTAGAAACATTCCTAAATAATCTTACTTATTTAGCTAAAATGTACTCTATTGGAAGCTACAGGGAATGCTAACTAAGAATAAATCTAATCACAGGGAATGCTAAATAAGAATCAATCTAACCCACTAAAGGCCTATTTGAAAGGAAATTTCAGTCAAAAATTCAATTTTAAAGCTAGAAAAGTGGGCAGAACATTCAGAGTCTATGTTCCACAAATGCTTATTAGTTTTACTAAAAAAAATTCCATCCAAAATAGTAATCTGAATAACAGCCCATTTAAAACAGGTCATCAGACCAGTATAACCAACTTCTGGATGAGTCATATTTGTTTCCATCTGTAAACAAGCAACAGGAAAGAGACTGAATTTGATGCCAGAATAATATCACAAATATGATCATACCATGCTGGAGAATCCACTAAAGTACATTCACCTTCAGAAATTTTTTTCTTTCTTTTCTTTTTCTTTTAAAAAAGTAGCTACTAGATTTGACATGAAGGTCAAAACTACTTCTCAGAGTACTATCAAACTTATTTTCAACCAAACTTACTATTAAAAATAATCTTATCAGCAATTTTGGAAATCTATCCAAAATGTCTATATTCTCTGGTTCTGCTAATTCTAGAAAATTAATTTTCAGCTGCTTTGCAGCTGATGTTCACCCAACAGCAATTTACAAACACCATTAGGGAAACAAAACCCTCTTCCCACAAAATACTAAATCCCAGAGCTACCTAAGCAGAGGGTTCTCACAACATGCATCTTAGTTCCACAGCATTTATAAGCACTGTAATAGCTCCCCAGAATCAGCTCTATATTCTTGTTTAACCAGGAAAATAGATTGCTATAAAAATGGTATAACTGCAATTTCCATTTACTAAGAGAACTATTTTCACTTGTCAAAGTAATTTTTATAAATGGAGTTTTCCCTCTAACAGATTTAATTCAGCTGTTTGACTCATTCCCTCCCTGATATAGCAATCCTGCTTTCTATTTCCAGTAAATTTGGTTTTAGATTACATTACTATTTTTCCAATTTCTCATGTATAAAGTTAAGACTTAAGCCTGGCAAAAAGATATAAAAGCCACCATACAAAGGTACAATGGTAGAAAGGCCACAATACAAAACCCCAAAACAAGTTAGGACTTGAGATTCAGAATATTAATAAATACTAAAACCAATCATATGAAGAAAGTAAAACTAGACACCTATCTCACATCACAGACAAAAATAAACTCCAAGTGGACTAAAAAAAAAAACCACAAGCAAGTAATATTAAAGATGAAAAGCTTTAAAACTCAGAAGAAAATATAGGTGAATATGTGTATGAATCCAGAGTAGAATTTCAAATAAGATACTACAAGTCTAAACCTTAAAGGTAAAGCTTGATAAGTCTATATGCTTTAGAAAATCAAAATGAACCCACATACTAGGAAAGTATATTTGCAATACATATAACCAAAGGATTAAAATCCAGACGCTAGACTATACATGAGTAAAGAACCTCTACAAATCAATTAAAAGGCAAAAAAATTCTTTTAGGTAAAAAAAGATTACTTTTATTCAATAAATATTTACTGAACACCTACCATATGCCAGGCACTGTCCTAGGCACCAGAGATAAAACACTGACAAAAGGAGAAACTGACCTCAGGTGGGATGAGACATACAAACAACTATATACTGTATGTCAAATGATGATAGATGCTAAAAATAAAGTAGGGTAAGGCGATAAACAGGCAATTCAAAAACAGGGAAACCTATATGGCTATATATATGCGAGAAGATTCCTCTTCACTAGTAATCACAGAAATACAATTTAAAACTACAGTGAAATATTATATACTCTTAAGAATGGCAAAAATTTTAAAGTCTAATAATATCAAGTGTCATTAACATAGGTAGCAACAGAAATGTTTATACTGGGAGTATAAGTTGGTATAATCACTCTGGTGAATAATGTGACCATGTCTAATAAAGTCCAAGATGTGTACATTCTATGACCCAGCAATTCCACTCTTAGGTATAAAACCTAGATAAACTCTCCCAAGTCTAGAAAATATATACAAGAAAATTCTTGGCAGCACTCTCTGAGTACAAACAGGAAAATGGATTAAAAAAGTGGCACATTCATACCACGAATACTATACAGCAGTGAAAATGAAAAACAAGATAGCACGAATGAATCCCACAAACAAGGCTGAGCAGAAAAATACATCACAAAGGTAAATCGCTATCACAGCTTATATGAAGCTGAAAAACACACAAAAATGAAACTTTATTTTGTTGAGGAATGCATACATTTTTAATAGAAGTCTTGAAAAATGCTTAAGTATCATAAACACCAAAATCAGAAGACTGGTTGGGGGAGAAGGGGTGAACAATCCTAGATTTAGCTATGGCGATAGAACTTTAAGTTTATTAAATTTCTCTCTTAAATACATGGGTACTAACTGTATTATTCTTTGCACTTTTTTGCATGTCTTCATATTGCATACTTTTTTAAAGCATGAAAAAAATGTTTATACCATGCTAAATACTGTACTTGCGCTACCTTTAGACTTCCTTTCCCAGTCCCTCTCCTAGAAGAAAAAGAATAATAAAATTTCCTATGCTAGTGACAGAAAAGTACAGGCATTCCCATATACCTCACAAGTTTCTTGGCCACACATATTTACATGTTTGCAAACAAGTTCTAAAGACTGAAATAGGACCCATAAAGCAATACTTTTAAGGTCAAATCAAAGAAACAACTCCATACTGAAGGATAAAAATATGAAAGTGTATGTTGAGTATAGGCAGGGTGCTTAAGAACAAGAGCTTCGAAAACACATGCGCAACCTGGATTAGAATCCTGACTCCACATATGTGCAGCCAGGATTAGAATCCTGACTCCACATCTGTGCAGCCTTGAGCAACGTATATAATCTTACTCAATTTCCTCATCTCTGAAAAGCAGATACACTAACAAATTTGTCATAAAAGTTAAATGAATTAATGAACATTAAACACATAGCATTTTACTCTAAAAGGGCAGTTTGAAAAATAAAAAATTGGAAGGGAGAGGGTAATAATGGATATGCTCAACAATGAGAATTTTGTTTTTCCAACTGTTTCAGGAGTAAATCAAGGTTTATTTTACACTTCATGAAGACTTTTCCCCCCCAGCAACAGTCTTACATAATCACCAAACCACAAATTAAATCCTTAAAGATGTTTGTTGCCAGAATCACCTTAAAAAAAAACTAAGCCGATACACAAATACCTGTACAATGCAAAGTAGAGATCAAGCTAAATCTCTAGAATGTTGCCTAACTCCACATTAGGTCCAGTTCAGATGCTGACAACTCAGAGAGGAAAATTACACACTAAATAACTTTAAACAAGAAATGTAGTCAAGAAAATGTTTTAAAATATTTTCAACAGGAAACCAGATTATTCAAGAGTTACTATATAAAAAGCAGAGTTTTGCACACACAATTCTTTATGACGGGAGACAAGCATCAAAATAGTGTATCCAGCACTTACAATTTAAACAATGGTTTCGTACACACTAAAAGGAGTAAAGGGAGGACGATGAATGATCCAAAAGACAAAGCCTGTATGTATCCCTATAGCTTTGCAGGGATATCTAATACTCAACAAGGAAACCAAAGATCCTGTCCTCAGAAAGCACCTCTTATTCTTGTTGGCAGCTCCAATATTAGTTACCAGAATAAAAACAGGTAAGAAGGGCAAGGTCTAAATTCCAGCTAGAATAACATATTGCATACAAAGTTACAGCTTCTGTATACCAAGTGTGATAAAAAAATACGGTGAATGTTTAAATTTTAAAAATTTATTACAGTAAAAAACACTGCCATTAATCCCCCTCAAAATACTCCCCCTCGCTTCGAACACACACTTATCCCATCGTTCTTGCCACTTTCTGAAGCAGTTCTGCAAGTCCTCTTTTGTGTCTTTAGTTGCGCTGCCCTGGCTACCTCAATGTCCTGAATTAATTCAAAACGTTTACCTTTCATGGTCGTTTTGACTTTGGGGAAGAGCCAGAAGTCGCAGAGTGCCAGAGCTGGTGAATAAAGTGGATGAGGATACACTGTTTTTATTTGACAGAAATTGCCATACCAGAAGCAATGTGTGACACAGAGCCTTTCTGTTGTGATCAAAACATATGGTGAATGCTACTGCCAACCACCACCAAGGCAGGGATCCTCAATTTGAAACTCAGTAACAGTGTGTGACAGGTTTCAACTTGTTCTATGGTTGAGGTGTTTTTTTAAAGTGTGCCGTAAATCAGCCTCCATCATGACAACTCTCCGTGTTACACATCGCTCTGGTATACGGCAATTTCTGTCAAATAAGAACATTATGGGGGCCGGCCTGGTGGCTCAGGCGGTTAGAGCTCCGTGCTCCTAACTCTGAAGGCTGCCAGTTCGATTCCCACATGGGCCGGTGGGCTCTCAACCACAAGGCTGCCGGTTCAATTCCTTGAGTCCCGCAAGGGATGGTGGGCTCTGCCCCCTGCAACTAAGATTGAACACGGCACCTTGAGCTGAGCTGCCGCTGAGCTCCTGGATGGCTCAGTTGGTTGGAGTGCATCCCCTCAACAAGGTTGCTGGTTCGACTCCCGCAAGAGATGGTGGGCTGTGCCCCCTGCAACTAGAACACGGCAACTGGACCTGGAGCTGAGCTGCGCCCTCCACAACTAAGACTGAAAGGACCACAACTTGAAGCTGAACGGCACCCTCCACAACTAAGATTGAAAGGACAACTTGACTTGGAAAAAAGTCCCAGAAGTACACACTGTTCCCCAATAAAGTCCTGTTCCCCTTCCCCAATAAAATCTTTAAAAAAAAGAAAAAAGAACATTACGGTGTGTCCTCATCCACCTTCTTCACTGGAGCTGGTACCATGGGACTTCTAGCTCTTCCCCAGTCAAAATGATTCAGGACATCGAGGCAGCCACAACAGCCACTCACAAAAGAGGACTTCAGGAAGTGCTTCAGAAAGTGGCAAGAATGCTGGGATAAGTGTTCAAAGGGAGGGGGAGTATTTTGCAGAGATTAATGGCAATGTGTCTTTTACAGTAATAAAATTTTTTAAAAATTTAGTCATTCACCATACTATTTGATCATACCTTGTACATTTGACTAGCACATAAAATCTTAGTTTCCTAATAACCACAACAGTAATTTAGTTGACAATTCTGAAATTGAACAATTATCTTTCACTTACATTTATGGCTCATGTATCAAATACCTCAACATGTTAACAGTCAGAGTAGGTATCAGGTTTTATCAGGAAGCTTGTACTTCGGGTTAAGCATGTTAAAAATTTCTTCATTAAGCTTTATTCTCTCAAACAGATGCTCCAAAAATATAAAGAGATGATCATAACTGATATGACAAAGCATTTACAATAATTAAACGATACTCTTCTGTATCATTCATTCAATAAATTTCAGATCCATTGCTTCTGAATCAAGAGTTGAGTCCAACAATTTGTTAAGATACTGTTCACTGTTGCGACAACATGGATGGACCTAGAGGGTATTATGCTTAGTGAAGTAAGTCAGACTGACAAAGACAAATACCATATGATCTCACTTACATGTGGAATCTAAAGAAAATAAATGAACAAACAAAACCAACAGACCCATAGAACAGAGAACAAACTGATGGTTACTAGATGGGAGGGGAGTTGGGGGGCTGGGAGAGAAAGATGAAGGGATTAAGAAGTACAAATTGGTAAGTTACAGGAGAGTCACGGAAATGTAAAGTACAGTATGGGAGATATAGCCAATATTGTAAAAATTATATATGGTGTCAGATGGGTAGTAGACTTACTGGAGGATCACTTCATAAATTATATAAATGTGTAACCACTACATTGTACACCTGAAACTAATATAAAATAACACTGAATGTCAGCTATAATTTTAAAAAAGGAACTGCCACGGGGATCAGTAGTGCAGCACGGGGAATATAGTCAATGATGTTCTAACAACTATGTACAGTGTCGGGTGGGTAGTAGACTTGGTGGAGTGATCACTTTATGGGGGTTGTAAATGTCTAATCATTATGTTGTTGTTTCCCTAAAACTAATATTAAAAAAAAGTTAAAAAAAAAAAATCTCCTTGCACCAAAAAATTATATGTACATCAAAACAGTAGAAATGTCTTCTATATATCCAAATTGTTAACACTGGCCTAAAGAGATGGCATTACAGAAAACATTTACTTTCTACACTACATAATTTTGCAATGTCTGAAATTTTTCAACAAGCACCTATCTGTGAGCAGGAGAGAACACTGAACTACCTGCCCCCACCAATGGTTTTATAGGCTATGCCTTGCTTAACTAAACCCTGGTGTAGGGGTTGGAGGGTCTTAGAGACCTAAAAGATATATCTTTTTAAAAATGAAATGGTAAGCAGAACCCCAAAGTATAAAATACCAGTGCAGAACTGCTCTGATTGAAATGGGAGGTGGGCTGCTCAGAGCCCTGCCAGCTCAGTCTCTTTCCCTCAACAGCTCCTGAGGCACCTCTTCATTGCAGAGTAGTTTAAAGTCTCCTGTCCAATCTATACTTGGCTAAAGTTACTAAACAATCATTATCACAATCTAGTTACCTCAGTTTTACAGAATAGATTTTTGAGGATGGGTTTTGAATACGAAATTTTTATATATCAACTTTGTAATTCACAGAGAATAGGTGTACACATTTTAAGAATAAAATTCGGTGAGTTTTGACAAAAATACTGTGTAACCACCACCCCAACCACAATACAGAGTATTTCTATCACTCCAGAAAGTACCCTCTTGCCCCTTTGCAATCTCCTCATCTATTACCATACAAATTATTTTCATCTGGTAGAACACAATCTGAGTAAACTAGGACTTGATAGTGGGAGCATTTCGAAACTGCAACCCCGTCAGCCGTCTATTTATTCCCATATTAATTCGTCCTTTCTTTCAGTATTTACTAAGCCTCTTCTGTGTGACAGAGACCATCCTGGATATGGGGATTCATCAGTGAATCAAACAAACCCCTGCTTTACCCTCTAAAGAGGTAAAGACACAAAAGATTTAAAATATAATGTCCCATAGTAACAATGCAGGGTTGGGGGGTTATCAGTTGATGAAAGGAGCACTATTATAGAGAGGGTGGTCAAGGAAGGCCTTTCTCAGAACACTTCCCAATGTGATACATGCATACAAGGGGACATCAAAATGGCTCAAGCCAAAAATGTGATACAGCAACTCCTTGACAGCTAAGAAGTAAAAACTTCAGAGTATACAAAGCAAAGCTCTGTGAAGAATCACTTTATTATACCTGAAAAAAAATTTCTTATATTAAAAAAATTATCCAATTCTTTTTTTCTTTTGGTCAATTCTACTCTGGCATCTGACCAGCTTCCTCAATCTTCATTTCTTAAGCTTTTTTTATTTTTCTTTTCCTGATAGTCTGGTAGCCAAAGGTATTAGTCAATACTCTAGGACACAAGCTTTATATACACTGGGAACATCTTCTGGGGAAGCCCTAATGTAATGGAGAGCCCTGGAGTGAAGAAATCTCCTGGGTACCTTTAAAAAGCAGTCTCACCTCTATGATTTCCTCTATCAATCCTTTATTTACCTTGCTTTTTCTTAAAAGAGAAAAAGAAAATTGAGTTATTAACACCTCAAAAAACATGCAGAATTACTGAAAGCAAAGCAATGGACTTCATAGGCACATTAAAAAAAAAAAAAAAAAAAAAAAAACCCTGGTTCTTATGTCTCAGGATAGGAACCAAGTCTTCTAAGTGGACATTCAGCAACTTAACTTTGCTTGGCCTTCTATTTTCTGAAACAAGCCAAGCTATGCAGTTACGATATTCCAGATGCTAAAAAAGCAAATCAGGCAGAACAAAAATGAGGACACTGCACATATGCCAGCTAAAAGGCATGGGCAAGGGTCAGATCAATGTCTTCATGCTTTCCATAAGCCTTGGGTTTCTTCAGCTTGGAAACAAAATAATTCAATGTTTTGGGTTCCCCCCTCACACTGCTTCATCTACCTCTTCTAAAGTTAACTAAAATTTCCTTCTTTTTTTTAAAGAACAAAGAAAAGAAATAAGGCACCAAGACAGACAAATTAGTGGCGATGTAATGTTATGGCAGCAGAATGACTTTAAGTGGGGACATTAGAGACCTGTATCATATATCTACAGGGACAGCAAATTAAAACGCCTACAAACAGACAAGTAATATAAAGGTGTAAAGTGATAAGCATCAACTAACACTCTGCTCTGTGTCAGGGATACATGTCCAGGCTGAGGAGAGGTCTGTGACAAACTGGAGAACATGTTCTAACTATAATAAAAGATGGCTGCTGCAAAGCCAAAACACAGGTCCACAGCTACCAGGTCAGATTTTTCAAAAGCACCTTGAATCCAAATTTTTACATGAAATCTCCTTGTTTTGTAATGTTGACAACTAATTCAAATTTACAACACTGTGTCAGCCAAACAAACCACATCTGCAAACTGAATTCAGTGCATGAGCCTTCTGTTTGCAACCTCTGCCATAGAAAGAATAAACCTGGTTCTTTCAGTGCTAATTTGGGGGTAGAAAGCACACGCCCTATGCTTCCACACAGTATCATCTGAAAATACACAAAATATACGAATATACATCGGAAACCCGTAATTGTTGAAGGAAAGCAAGAAATCATCTTACTCTTCACACAGTAAGGTGCTCCATTTCTTCCACCAGACTAGGAACTATAAACAAAATCCAATGGAAGAAAACACTAGAAAATAAGTTTTTGTGAAACTGAGTTCACTAATGTTCAGCTTTTTCAGTATTGTGCATCTTCTAGACAAAGAAATTCAAAAGATGATTTTATGGCTTGGCAATTAACCTTGATGTAAACAAACAAACAGAAGTTCCCCTGAAAGACTAAGAAAGTGAATCTTCTAGAAAGGATACCCATGATTCTTACTCTGCTGGTAAGCCATGGGCAGTTACTTTTTTATGGGTTACAAATCTACATTACAGACTCTAGAGCAGTAGTTCTTAACACTTCGAGATTGATGAACACGATGGAAGGTAACACTTTCTTTGAGAAAATGCACTCCCTCACAAACATTTTACAGAGTTCACAGGCCTCCTATAGTCCACGGACCATAATATCCTGTTCTAGAGCATATTAAACCTAAGTAATCTCCAAACCCTGTCTCTTCCCATGGCTACATCTCTATTCCATCAATCTACTTCAGGCAACTACCATCTCCAGCCTGGCCCAGTACAATAGCCTCTTAAGTGATATCCTCCACAATCCATTTTCCACAACTCTGTAAACATGATTTTAAAGTATAAATCAGACGGAAACTCCTTCCATCCTTTAGAAGGCTTCAATGGCTTCCCTAAACAACCTTACCTCCGCATCTCATCTTTAACCTCTCCTCCACGTGTCAGGCACACTTGGCCTCTCTTCAGTTCTGAAAGCATGCTAAACTCTTCCCATCTTCAAGTTTTGGCGCTTGCTGTTCCCTCCACCTGGAATGCTTTCTTCTTGACACCGCACAAAACTAAAACTGTCTTCTCACTCCGGACAAAAAGAATTTCTCTGCTTTTTTCCTCTGAATTTCTCTCCTTTTTTAGTGTCTAGCAGAGTCCCCTGCTTAATACTTCCACATCACTTTTCTCAATTTGTAATTTATTTCTTACCTGTTGTCTTCTCCCACTACACTTTCAATTCCCAAAAGGCAAGACCCCTTGTGCCTCACACTCCCTGTATTTACTCCCAGAGATGGTGGATTCTCTGGCACCGTTTGTTCAATCTCCCACTCAGTCAAATACTTGATCAGTCTTCGATGTCTACAGAATGAGTGTGTGAAGCAATCCATCAAAATCTAATGTGAGAGAACAGCATTAACCACACCTCCGTCAATTCAGGATGTCACTACGCCCAAAAGAAACAGGCTAGCACTTTAAAATTCTTGGTAGTTAAGACCATCCATTCTAAAACGTAAGTAAATCGTACATCTTATGCTCTCTGTCAGCCTCATCCCGTCCCATCTCAGAGCTAATCTAAGAAACACTCCAAGCTTCCTCCCTCCAATTTCTCAGTACAAAATAGGCCATTACTTTCACAATCCATAATTTCAGTGGCTAACCCAAATTCAAAAAGTGCCTGTACTTGGTGTTAAAGAACTACTGCTGCTGTTGCTATTACTACTGCCAACACTACCCACGGCTAAAATTGAACTGCACCTAGTCTGCAGACTAAAAACATCAGTCTCCAAAACTGAAGAGCTTTCACTCATGTAAAGTTTTTTTTTTTTCCACTCGTGTAAAGTTTGAAAAAAACAAAGATGGAACTGTACTGGACCTAAAGGTTTTTAGTTAAACAGTTTCTTATAGAAACTTCAACTTGCCTCTTCTACAAAATAGAATCAAGCCTAAATGGCTGCAGGAAAAAAAAAGTTTTTGAAATGTCTAGTGTGTACACTAGTTCACAAAACACATTTCCCAGCAAAGAACAAACTAAGCCCAATTTGCTCCCCAAGTTGTCTATGGCAGCAGCCATTTCTGGCTCTTTCACAGGCTTCTTTCTATACAGTGACAGACACATAAGGCATCCTAGATTACAGGGCAGACTACACACACAGTATTTACACAAACAAAAAAAGGGAGGGCCATCTGAAAGGGAAGGAAGATGGTGTGATACATGCCTTTCGACTCTGGGCCCACAATCTAGAAATCCTATAAATGACGGTGATAATAATAGTGTTTACCACATGTAAGGTAATGAGCTAAGCGGTTTTCAATTTAATCGTATTTAATCTTCACAATAATCCTATACAGTGGCCACTTGTTACCGCTATTTTGCAGATAAGGAAACTGGGGTACTTGAGAGTGAAGCCCCTTGACCTAAAATCAAAAGCTAGCAGGGCCAAAATGTGAACCCAGGCAAGCTGGCTCCAGGATCCTTCTGTTATGCTGCCACCAGAGGCTTCATCGGCTGTCTCTCGCTAGACTACTCTCAGAGGCTTTTTTCCTTCAATCCAATTAACAACCTCCCCTAAACACTGTACTACCACTGATGGCTTCCAACTTCTGAGCGCCAGCGCTACTCGCCAGCTTCAGCCGCCATGCTCCTTCCCTAAGATTTAGAAAGGCAAATATAACAGATGATAAAAGTTGGTTAGGTGCTAAGGGAGGCAAAGAAAATTGCCTCATAGAAGCAGAACACACGCCGATTAGCACTGGAATGCAGCCGGCCTCATCTCCAGACCAAGAGACTGAAATAAAAGTGAGCGCACAAATGTTCGTTCCCGTGGCAGATAAATTTGGACTATACCTTCTCTGGCCACACGGCAGAAAAGAACGGAAGAGGTACTACTGACTGCCAGCCACATGCGCCCTAGGGGAAGACAGAACCAGGCCAATGGAGACTAGGTGGGTGGGGGGAGGGCACTCAAGAGTTCCGGGAAAAGCAGAAATCCAAATATCAGGTTCATACGGCTAAACGGGGAGAGGGAAGTGGAGGCCGCCCCACGACAGCCTGTGAGGAGAAAGGAGGGTCGGAGCAGCTCGGGAGAAAAGGCGGCCTAGAGCGTCGGGAGCTCGGCCGGAGCTAGGCCAGAGCCAGGGGAAGCCCAGTAGGGCGGGGAGGGGGAGGAGCCGGAGGGAGCGAGGCCCGCTCAGAGGAGGCCAGGGGTAGGCGCCGGGGAGCGGCTCCGCGCCAGGCAGGCCTGGGGACCCTGACCCAGAGCCACCGAGAAAAGATAAAATACGAAACGATTGGAGCGGGTCGAGCTGCCCTAGTTACCATCTGAGGCCCTCACTCACCTGGGCCCACCGCAGCGATCGCAGCTGCAGCCTCGCAACGGCACAACCGGCCCGAAGCTCGCCCCCGCCCGACAGCGCGCCCCGCGTCCCCGCTCTCCGACGGCGGCAGCGGCGGCGTCGCCTCGCTGCCTCCTGGGAAATGTAGTCCTAGACCCGTCTCTCTTTGCCTAATCGACGATGTACTGAACTACGTTTCCCATAACACAAGATGATCGATGGGCCCGCCGCTTTGCGTCACACGCCAGGTTGTCGGCAGTCACATGGGTTGCTCCGTTCCATCCCCTCCCCCAGCCTGGGTGGCCAGGGGAAGAAGGAGGGAGGTGGACGGAAGGGGAGGAGGCGTTGCTGACGCTACTGCCCCCACCATTTTGGAGCCAGCCTGGAGGGAGGGCCTGAGCTCCACCCACTCGCGGCCTGCCTTTGCTGTGGAAAAGTCCCTGAGCTGAGAATTTGGTCTGGCTTTCAGTCTCTACCCGGCCAACTCTCGCTTTGTGACCTTGAGCAAATCATCGCCCCCCTTTGTGAGCCTCAGTTCCCAGCCCTACGAAATAAGACTCGTAATTTCTACCCCACAGACTTGTTGGGAGGCTCGAGCAAAGTAAGGCTCTTGAAAGCGTCTAGTACCCTGAAAGCGCGACTGAAAATGGAGTTGTTTTTATTGTGATAGTGTGACCTTCGAAGATCCAGGAGCTGGGATGGGCAAAGCTCTCTCCAGCCTCGACTCCCACCTCCGCGCCTCCCCCCATCCCCGCCTTCCATGACAATGGGATCACCGAAAGAGGTTTTCCAAGTGTGGTCCTGTGAAGCTTGTTAAAATAGGTGGCACTCACCTGTTGAACCAGAAGTTTCCCGGGGAGTGTCGCCTTAGAATGTACATTAGAAACCGATTTCACCAGAGATGCTTACGCACATACAAGTTTGCGAACCACCTCGTTTATCAGGGTTTGCACAGGCTGATTTCCGCTGGATTTCCTGCCCTAGTGAACTCACACCTTTAAGGACTGATTTCAGATGTCACCTCTTCTGTGAAGCCTCCCAAGTTGACTAGCTCCTTCCCTGTCTCTGCACTCGTACAGTACCTTTGCACTTTATTCTGTAATAATTATCAGGGCCTATGTTTGTCTTCCCCACCAGATTGTGACCTCTTCGAGAACAGAGATCAGTTTTGGTGGATTTCTGCATCCCCAAGGCAAAGTAAATAAATATGAATAAATAAACAAATATTGAATAAATGTGAATAAATAGTGAAGGAATGTACTGGTCTTCCTGCAGGAAAAGCTTACCAGGCTCAACTTAAGTCTCAGACCCCACGACCTCAACCCTCGCCTTTACCCCGCAGCAACATTACTTCCACACTGCTTAGTCTTTCTTCCTTATTTGAACACTTCCAGTGGGCTGCATGCTGTGTAGTGCTTCTTGAAAGGTTCTGATGCAATTTAATTTCCAATTCACAGGTTTTCTGAGTGTCAACTATATGCCATGCCCAGTGCAAAATCTATGAACACGGGTAAACTAAATGGATACAAAAATACATAATCATTCCTCTTGGTTTCTAAAATACTCTATGCTGGATCTCTTCTTACCTCTCTCCAATACAGCATTACCTAATTAATTGTTTACATCTGTATTCTCCACTAAGCTTTGAGCTCCTCTCAAGGAAGAGAACACCTTATCACTCCATTCATTTATTGAGCACCTGCTATGGGCAAGGTCCTATACTAGAAACCCAGGAGGAAAATGGTAAACAAAACAAATGTGGTCCCTGCCTTCAAAGAGCTTACTTTCAACTGGAAAGACATTAAGAAGTCTATCACATGCATAATTACTACTGTAATAAGTGCAACACAGGAACGTACATGTTATATATTATACTATGACAACATAGAACAGGGATCACAAACTACAGCCCACGGGCCAATTCCAACCTGCATCCTGTTTTTGTATGGCCAGAAGCTAGGAATTGCTTTTACATTTTTTAATGGCTGAAAAAAAATCAATGAAGACTAATGTTTCAAGACGTGAAAAGTATATATGAAATTTGAAGTTCATATCCATAAATTTGTTTATGTATTGTCTATGGCTGCTATAATGCAGAGTTAAGTCGTTGTGATATTCTGTGACTTGCAAAGCCTAAAATATTTACTATCTGCACTTTACAGAAAAAGTTTGCTGACTCTTGGCATAGAATCTTGAGGTCCTCACTTAGGGCTAAGAAGGTCCTCACTTAGGGCTAGAAGGTCAGAGGAGGCTTTCCTGAGGAAGTGACCCATAAACTTGTAGTTTACCAGGCGAAGAATTGGGGAAGAGCATTCCAAGCAAAAAGAACAACACGCAGGAAAGTCCTGTGGCCTGAAGGAACCTGCAACATCCTGAATCTTGTTAGGCCTGCCGTTGACCCTGGAGTGCAGTAGGAACTAAGGCATATGAGCTTGCTGAGGTCATAAGAAGCCAGATTCTTCTGGGTCTGAATATTCCAGGTTGAGGATATTGGACCTTACTCTGAGAGCAATGGGAAGCCATTGAAAGGTTTTATAAGTGGGAAAGGGATTCAGATTTCCTTTCTTAAAGGATTATTCTGGCACAGTGTGAGAATGGATTAGGGCAAACCTGAATGAGAATGGAGAGACCAATTAAGTTACATTACAATAGTTCAAATGAGAAGACACAGGGGCTTGATCTAGTGTGTTCTCAGTGGAGATGAAAAAAAGTTGGCAGATTCAAAAGGTGCTCAAAAGGTATTTAGGATATCAAATCTACTGGTCTTGGTGATTGTGTGGATGAAAGAGGGATGGAGGAGTCAAGGTATACCCTCAAGTTTCTGGCTTGAGCAGCTGTGTGGATGGAAATACTATTACTGCCTCCCTACCCTACTCTGCTTGTACGGATCTCCCCACACTCATCACAATGTATTGAAATCATCCATTTCATGCCTGTGTCTCCTGCAGAGAACCATCTCCTAGATGAAACAACTAGCTTGTTCTTGTCTTCCTAGGGCCCAGAGGTAGGCTAGGCTCACAATTGCCGGCCATAAATGTATATGGACTTTTCTCTGTTGTTTCTCTTTTTCTGATAGAGGGTCCTCTAGCCTTCTGACTACCCAAAAATCTCAGAGGAATTCTGGCTTCCTCTTTCTACCTCATCCACCATATGGCATCAATCACAAAGTCCAATGTATTCTGCCCACAGAACATTTGTCGAATCTCCTACCACCCTGTTTCAGGCCTTCTCTTGTCTTGGCAGGTGTAAAGTGGTTAGAACAGTGCCTGAGCCAGACTAAGAGGTATGTAAGTATTAGCTATGATTAAGAGCTCTTCCCTGCCTCCCAGCCTCCTGCCTCTTTCCATCTAGGCCATCCTCGGGAAGATAGTCAGAGTGCTGTCTCTCAAGTACAACTCTGATTGTGTCGTTCCTTGACTCCAGGGCTCTTGGGATCAATCCCTGAATCCCCAACGTGGTCTGCACGGCCCCATGTGGTCTAACCTCTGACAATCTCTCCAGTTTCACCTTCACTTTCAAAGGTTCTCCATTGCCATAGGGATGAAGGGTAGGCTCAAGGCCTTGCACCATCTGGGCTCATCAGCCTCGGCTCCTTCATGACAATGCTCCAGTCATGTGTGCTATTCTGGGCTTCCTGTCTCCTCATGCCAGCAGCTCATGCCCTTCCTCCCCAGTGGTCCCACCTGTCAAAGACTTATCTCATCAGTTCAGGGTCCCATCCCTCAGGAGCACCCCAACAACTCCTCTGCATTTGTCAGATCCTCCCTTACATTGTTGTGATTTCTACACATCCATTCCTCCACTAACCTGGGAACAAACAGAGCGGCCATCTATTGCTGTGCCACACATCTATTGTGTGTCTTCTTCAGTTCCTTCTCCTCTGGTAACAGCACTCTGATAATCGTTTAAGAAGCCCTCCCTCCCCACCCTGGCTCCAAGGTGAGTAGGTGACTCTGGCTGATCAGCACTTTTCACTCCTTTGGCCACAGTGATTGGCAGGTGGCTCAAAACAGGCAAGCAGAGGGAATGAGCATCAGCCTGAGACCTATGCTGGAACCCTGAGAAAAGGACCCTCGCTTGCTGCCGGTGATTGCTAAACTGAAAGAGTAGCAGCCTGGACTCATTCATGGTCATCTTTGCCACTACTGGAGAGAGACTTCCTGAGAACAAAGCCTAACACAATTGGAAAGCAGAGCCATGAATTGAGAAAGACACATTCCTGGCTCTCCCAGGCTGAGCCATTGGATGCAGCCATGCCTGAAGTCTGCAGCACCTCTGAACTCTTTCATGCAAGAGGCAATAAATGCATTTGTTTGAGCTGGGTTTCTGTCACTTCCCAGCTAGAGTTATGACGGGCAGAGAGAAGCGGTTGGACCTATCTGTTGCACACAAGAGGCTCTCAGGACAGGAAGGAAGATGGGAAGGGAAATCAGAACAGACTGGGACAAGCATCAGTGTGTGACCCGCTAAGCCTGGAAGGGCCACCTGTGGAGAAGAGGAGCAGTGACCTTTGCTCAGACCAACCAAAGTACCTTCACTTCCATCTCTGCTTTGCAGGAGAACCAAACCAAACAGGATCAGAGAACAGTTGGTCTGAACTCAGGGGTGAGAGCTGGGATGTAAATATCACTTTCAAACCCTAATACTAGCATTTGTACCAACTTCTGTTCATTGGTTCTTCTTACTGGACTTGTGTCCTGTGTCTTCTGTATTCCCCTAGCACAGAGATTCCCGTGGAAGTTCTCAATATAAATAATATAAATTGACTCAGGTCTTGATTAAATTCCTGCTCCATTTATGAGATAGGAAGGGACACAAACTATACAAATGAGATGCAGTATAATCCCTGCTCTCGGGGGTCCCAGTGACTAAGAGACCCAGAGGGGCAGGGAAGGCTTCTCAAAAAAGAAGCATGTGGGCTGGTTCCTGAAGGACGGGAGAGATGTTACAGGAAAAGTGTAAAGGTACGGAGGTATGAACGGTTCATTTAATGGGATATTGGATTCCCCCAAGAACACTTGGAAGGACTATTCTGAATGACACCCCCACATCTGCACACATCTCTGAGTAAACCAGAGGGCAGGGCTTCACTTCAGTCCTCCTCAGTCCACTCATGTGGGCAGATCAACTGAGACTGAGCACTCAATACCAGACACTTACAGAAAGAAAAGAGGCTCACAGAATAGGTCCTAACGGAAAAGCAGGATGTGGCACCAACCACCAGTCACTACTCTTTTCCCAACCTTGCCTCTGAGCAAGTTCCTCCGGCAGTTGGGACATCCTCCTTTGGGATGGCATTCAGTGTAACATCACTGACCCCTTTTGGACTCTGATTTTATAGTGCGGGGTCCCAGGAAAGCCAGCCGTTCCCAGGAAAGTCAGAGTTAGGCCTCAAGGGATCACCGCAGATCCTTCTCTAAACTGGGATTCAGGCCTCAGACCCCGCCTTCCGCATCCCCTCTTGCATCAGAAGCCAGAACCTGGACCCCCCAAGTTACTTCAGAACAGGGGACTTATTCCTCCTTGGCTTGTTTTATTTACTCCTAAGATCTGCTTCTTTGAAACAACTGCTTTTTTATCTTTGGTTTAACTCTGGTTCTCAACTGTGTGGGCGGGGGGCGGGGGGGGGAGGCAGATTCATCCCCCAGAGGATATTGGGCAATGTCTGGAGATACTTTTGGTTGTCACAACCCCAGGACGGGGTAGGGGGATGAAGGTGGGGTGCTACTGACATCTGATGGGCAAAGCCCAGGGATGCTGTTAAACATCCTACAATGCACAGGATGGTTCCCACGACAAAGAATAATCCTGCCCAAAATATCAATAGTGTCAAGGTTTGAGAAACTCTATCTTTCTTAGAGAGAAAAAGTTCAATAACACTAAGCTTTAAAATATTCTTATGGTCTGACCAGCAAAGGCTAACACAAGGTTATTTTGCAATTTATCAATAAATGGATAGTTGCTCTCCTTTCCCTGGCTCAAGTACCGAAGGTGGTGGAGGTGGGGGTAGGGTGGGATGCTGCAGAGGTAGATTAGGGTCAGATGGGGATGAAAGATGGGGTCACACAGTGCAAAGAACACAGGCTTTGGAATCAGATCTGAATTCATATTCCAGCCTTGACTACTTCTTTAGCTGTGTGCCTTAGGCAAGTGACTTACCCTCTCTGACTCAGTTCTCTCATCAGTAAAAGAGGACAATTCCTACCTTACAAGGTTCGGGCATTCAGCTACTAGTATGACTTTATCCTGAGGCGGTTAGGGGGCCATCAGAGGACGTTAACGCCTGTCAGCTTTGAGTGGCCGCTGGGGCAGGCTGGAGGGGAGACTACTCACCCTCACAGTGTCTGTGTTTAATTCCCTCCAGCCAGGTCCGGAAGTCTTTCTTGAAGTCTAGCTGGAAGCTCTCCTTTTCCTTTTGTTTAGTTCAGTGCCTCAGCGGGTTGCTGCCACCGCAATCGTCTGACCATGCTGCTGAGAAACACTGAGGTTGTAATTTGCATTTTGGCCTCCTTGCTGTGGGTATGGTTCCCTCTTTTTGCTTGGGGGTGAGGATAGAGGCTGTTAAAGGCTTCGGGGTTGCCAGGCCAAAAGCAGAGGTTGCCAGGCACCAAAAGACATCCCCAGCCAGGGCTTTTGTTTACCAAGGCCCAGCTCTAGGAGACATTCCTGAACACAGGGCTCCCAGGCTCGGGAGGGCAGAAGTGGCCCCATCAGAGAAGGTTGGAAGAGTTTTCCCAGAGCCTGAGAAAGTGAACAGGGTCTGATGTCTTTGCTGCGGCTGTTGTCTTTCCTTGAGTAATAGCAACTTAGCTCCACTCCCACACAGATCTCCCAGGACCTCTGAGCGGCCTGCAGAGCTGCAGTTTAGAGGGGCAGGGTCGGGTGTGTGAGGGCTCAGAGTGGTGGTTTGGGAGTCACAACAAAAGACTGCTGTGGCTAAGCCACACAGATCCATGAAGATAGATCAAAACAAACTGATGATCAGAGTCCTCCCTGGAATGTTCTGGACTGGAGAAACCCTCAAGAATTATACACAGTGCCTCAGAGGGGTGGGCCACTTTACAAAATTAAATTATGTAAAGTTATGATTAAATAAAGTGTATTCAAAGATAATGACGTTCAGAGTGCATCACTTCCTAATTGTTTTACTATATTTTGGTATTATCTGTGCTCTTGGGGTTATTCACAGCTGTATGGTGGAAATACCACATAATGGGGCACTGCTGTGAACCTCTTCCCAGCAACACTGTCAGGAAGTCATTGGCAGCTTGAAATTGGCCCTGGTGGGAGTATTTACACCATAGAAATTGGCAAATGCTACAAATCAAGTCTCTCCCTAACACCCACTCTCAAGCTGTTTGTAAACATTTATGCCACTGGGTAGAGGAGTCCCAAAATATAATTATGCTTGAATTTTGGGGTGTTTAGAGCATACAATGTGATTTAAAAAATAAGTAAATGTGACATGTCGTACATCTGAGTATTGTGGATAAAATGCACATTTGCTACAAATACCTAGTCAAGAAATACTTGGGGTTCATTTCTTCCTCCTCCCACTAACAAAGCACCCTTTAGCATACCCCAAAACACACCTGTAGTGCCTTCTGGATGAAATGAGACCAGAAACACCATGAGGGCAGGGGCTTTGTTCACCGCTGTTTCCGCAGACCCTCAGGCCCCTGCTCAGTCTCAACAACTCTCCCAGTTTCCCCGGCTTCCACGTGAGGGCAGTTGAAGCCATGCTGGGCAAGGGCTGATGGGAGAACCAGGAGTTGCCTATTCCCAACCACATGGATCTACTTGGAAGGAGGGAAGTTTGTTGGTTGGGAGAAATTTCTCCCCAGGGAACATTTGGCAATGTCTAGGGATATTTTGTGGGGGAAAGTTGCTACTGACGTCTGGTGGGCAGAGGTCAGAGATGCTGCTAAACATCCTGCAATGCCCAGGACAGCGCCCCCGTCACCACGTCAAAGAATTATCCTGCCCCAAACATCAATAGTGCTGAGGCCGAGAAACCTTGGGATAGGAGACACAGTGGGGAGATACTCAGGGCAGGGTCTAGAAAAAGATAAAGGAAAGGTCTGCCTGCCAGGTAGCTACTTATCCCTTCCTTCCCCACGGCACTCATTTCTCAGTGTGGGTCCTTCAGTCACTCATTGTATCTTGCCCTGCTTCTCCCGTCTGTCTCTGGTGCTGTCCCCGTTTATCTCTGCTTATCTCTTGGTCTCTTTTTCTCACTCTCAGTCATGCCATCTGCTCTGGCTGGAGCCTTGTGTTCTGAGACATGAGACAAGCCTTTGGCATTCATGCTCCCTCGGCCCACACTAATCACTCCAGCTGACTTGGCCTGGGAGCTGAGCCAGGAAGTTGGTGAAAGGGGGGATGCAAAGACGGGGGCATCCTGCTTTTGACTCTAGGGCCCTACTGCCTGCCTGTGAGAGGCCCGGAGCTCCAGCCTGCTCTCTTCCTCTTGCTCCCAGGGCCCGGGACCAAAGTCAGCATACCCAAGTGGGCGTGCCCTGCCCACAGACCCCTTCCTCCCTACCCCACCCTTGGCTTCTTAAATTTCTCCTCTAGCCTAGTCCAGCAGCTGTTACAAAACAACTGGGGGCTGGGCAGCTCCTCGCCCCTGGCCCCATCCTGGGCAGTAAATAATACCAGACTCATGACTACCGCTGAGCCCAAAACCATCCGCCTAGTGACCAGTGGCCTCTGCCCTGGCCCTGGTTTCCAGGACCAAGAGCCCAGCACTCAGAGCCAGGACATGGTCCGCTGTGCTTGGAGTCCATGCTCAGCATCACAGCTCAAGTACCAGTTCCCATCACCAGGACCCAGGACCCAGCCCTCAGTGCCTGCTGCCGGAGCTGCCCACCCTGCCCCTCCCACTCACTTCACCTGGCAGACCCCCAGCGGCCTACACTGCTGTGTGCTGGGACAGCAGGGCCCAGGGTAGGCTTTGTGTGAGGGCAGGGACCCTGCAGAAAAGTCTGATGGCAATTTTTAAAACAAATTTGGGTGGCTTTTGAAGTAAAACTCATTCAAATGAGGAATTAAAATAAAAATCGGGGAAAAGACCAGCAGTATAAGCAGAGGGAGGAGAAAGGCCAGGGAATAGGTTTGGCAGATAAAACACAGGCTGAGCAGTTACATTTGAATTTCTGTAATAACAAAAACTTTTAAAATGTAAGTATGTCCCGTGCCATATTTGGAACATAAGTCTACTAAAAATTTTTCCATTGTTTATCTGAAATTCTACTTGAACAGGGGTTCGGTATTTCAATTTATGAAATCCAGCAACCCCACCAGGGGATAAGCCTCACCCCCAGCCCTCACCTAGGTTATCTCCCTGTAGCTTTAGGTGGGAAAACAGTGTTTCTATCACAGCTCACTTTTGGGTAGAGGGAACTTTAGGGGATTCTCCTTTTTATTATTTCTACTTCTATATATCTTCACATTTTCTTTAAGGAGTCAGCATTCATGTACCATAAAAAAATCTAATAATATAGACTCTATGTCTTGCCTAGATTATCGCAACATACCCCTTTGTCCACTCCTTAAAATGACTTTTTAACCAAGTAATATGGTCACGTGATTCAAAATTCCATAGGGACACGGGACATGGGAGCATGCAATGAAATGTTTCATCCGCCCCTGCCCCTCCGCCCCCCAGCTCCCCTCCCCATTTCTCTGTGTTTCCTCCTAGATCCATTTTATTGCCACAGCCTCAGAACTGTCTTCCTGACTCCAGTTTTGCCCTCTTGTCTCCATACTGTGGCCGGCTGGGGTTTTACCTCCAATCATGTTACTTCTTGACTTAAAACCCTTCTGTGGTTTTCCATGCCACGGGAGAAAGAACAAACTTCCCAGCTAACCAGTCTACAAGGCGCTCCATGCCTGACTCCTGTCCAGCTTCTGGGACACTTGGCACCACTCCTGCCTGTCTCACATGGCATCACAGAAACACGACCTGCCTATTAGTGTCCCTTGCTCCCCCACCTGTCCTGGCGTCCATGCTCTTGCTCATGTTTCTCTCTGTCAGACATTTATTGCACACAAACGGCATCTACTGTGTGCCAGGCACCGGGGGCTAGGAAGGACACAGTGAGCAAACTGAGATATTCCTGCTCTTGTGACTCAGGTTCTGGCAGAGGAACATTTAACAGACAAATAGTTACAATAAAGCCGCTATTGTGCTAGGGTACATACAGAGCTCAGGGTCAAAAAAGGCCTCCTGGAAGAAGTGATATTTCAGATTGGAACAGTCATCACCCAACCACGGGGTAGGGGGACAGGCAGGGAAGAGTGTCCCAGGCCAAGGAAAGAGGTCGTACAAAGGCCCTGAGACACGGAGGAGAGTCACTAATCATTAGGAATATGCAAATCACACCCACAATGAGATACCACCTCACTCACACCCATTAGAATGGCTACTGTAAAAAAAAAAAAGTGGTGAGGGAGGATGTGAAAAAATTGGAACCCTGTGCTCTCTTGTTGGGAATGTAAATGGTACTGTCACTTTGGAAAACAGTTCAGTATGGCAGTTCCTAAAAAAAATTAAATAGAATTAGCATATAATCCAGCAATTCCTCTTCCGGGTATATACCCAAAAGAATTGAAAGCAGGGACTTGAACAGGTATTTGTACACCCATGTTCACAGCAGCATTATTCACAGTAGTCAAAGGTGGAAACAACCTAAATGTCCATCGACAGATGAATGGATAAACAAAATGTGGTAGATACATTCAATGGAATATTATTCAGCCTTAAAAAGGGATGGAATTCTGACACATGCTACAACATGGATGATCCTTGAAAATATTATGCTAAGTGAAATAAGCCTGTCATACAAGGACAAATATTATACATTCCACTTATATGAGGTACCTAAGTACTCAAATTCATAGAGACAGAAAGTAGGATGGTGGTTGCCAGGGGCTGAGTGGAGGAGGTAATGGGAAGTTAAATTTTTTTTTTCAGATTTTTTTTTTTTATTCGGGAAGGGGAACAGGACTTTATTGGGGAACAGTGTGTACTTCCAGGACTTTTTTTCCAAGTCAAGTTGTTGTCCTTTCAGTCTTAGTTGTGGAGGGTATAGCTCAGCTCCAGGTCCAGTTGTCGTTGCTGGTTGCAGGGGGTGCAGCCCACCATCCCTTGAGGGAGTCGAACTGGCAACCTTGTGTTTGAGAGGACGCGCTCCAACCAACTGAGCCATCTGGGAGACAGCTCAGCTCAAGGTGTCGTGTTCAATCTTAGTTGCAGGGGGCGGAGCCCACCATCCCTTGCGGGACTCAAGGAATCGAACTGGCAACCTTGTGGTTGAGAGCCCACTGGCCCATGTGGGAATCGAACTGGCAGCCTTTGGAGTTAGGAACATAGAGCTCTAACCACCTGAGCCACCGGGCCGGCCCCTAGGTAATTGAGTTTTAATAATATATATGTAAATTTTAAATTAGCACCACTGGTCACATAGAATGATAGAACTGAAGTAACTTAAGTTCTGTTTCTTTGCCTTTATAGTCATTGTGTCATGGTTGTTTATTCTGAAACCACTATTTAAACTCAGAGAACATGTAATGTCACAGAATTGGAGACACCAACTGAGCCCAAAGCAATAGTTTGGAGAGATTCCAAACTATTAAGGAATTACTTTCAAAATGAACATGTGTATCTGAGTTTGTGTGTGTTGTCAACTATTTAAATCAGATTTCTCCTTATTAAGTTCCATGTAGAATACAATTTTTATTAAAAGGTAAGTAATAGGTTTGTGCTAATTTGAAATTTACGTATATATTACTAAAACTGAACACTACCTGTAGAACTATTTAGAACTTAGACCAATAAAATAGTTTTTTTCAGGGAGAAGCATTTTTGACTGACATTGTTTTAAAATTGCCAAATGGATGGTGATAATAAAAAGCAAGCGATTTTTAGTCATTTTTATTATGGTTCTTAAATTCTCTCCAGACAATGCACCTGTATCGCCCTACACCTGGGGCAGGCAGACCCCTACCATCATCTTACACTTGACAGGCCACTCCCAGAGATACTGGAATCCAATTCCACCTGTGGACCAATTGCAAATGTGAACCAGAGTTGAGTACCAGGGGCTGCCCTTTGGAGGCATTCAAGTTCTCAGCCCTTAACTTAAAAGACCTTTTCAGGTGTTATTTCCTACACGAAATATTCCCTTGACATTCCCTCCTTGAATCTGGATCAGATATTTCTCCTTTATATCCCCATTTTACTCTATGTCTGCTTCTGTCACTGAACTCTTACATTGTATTGTAATTGTCTCCTTCCACTTCTAGGCTGAGCACCCTGAAAGTAAGGACCTGGCCCTGTGGATCAATTAGTGCTCAATATTATGGCCTCATCAGAATACGTCTAACATGGCTGTCCGGAAGTGAAGTGGCTTGGGGAAGTGGCCGGTAGGACACAGAAGGAGTTGGGTTGCCCCAGGCCGTCAAAGCCCCCTGAGGTGCAGAGGAAGCCTTGCAAGTAACAGAACTATTATTCTATGTGTTAGCTTAAGAAATGCCTCATCCATATGACTAGGCCTAACTTTTACTAACTCACAGAAACCAGGAGAATTGCCTGACTATAGAGCGAGTCACTGAGCAGCCCTGGACGCACGCTTCCTGATCTGTCCGCCCAGACTCGCGTCAGAGCCTCGCGTCTGGTCCCTGCAGCTCCGACCTCGCCCGTCTTGTCATATGCTCATTTAACCACGAAGGGGCGCCAGATGGCCGTCCATGGGGCAAGCCGGGCCCAGGCTTAGGGGTGGAGCGACTGCTCTTTTGACTTAGGCCCACCCGGACCGATATCCGCTGGTAAAGCTGGAGGATCCTGGTAAAGAAAGGGTTTGTCCGGGGGCGGAGTAGGGGTGGGGGTTGTGTTGTAAGAGAGCCGGAGTTCAGAAGCGTTGGCAGCGGGATGCAGGGAGGAGGAGAGAAGGGCATTTGTTGCCTTGTCTGGCCCTGTTGGGGAAAGGACAGAGCTGGAGAAAGGGAGGACTCTCCAGAGCGCAGGGCCCCTGCTTCCGCCCTGGTTCTCCTCAGTCTAGTTCAGGAACAGACCGGACATTCCTAAGTCTCCGGCGGGAAACCTGGAAATAGACCAGGCCAGCCTTCCTGCAGCCTGGGCCAGTTCTTCCAAAACTCCCTCAGCCCCAGTACTTCCCTGAGGAGCACGGCTGCGCCAGAGGCCCCAGGCTCCTGAACACTGCTCGCCTCCCAGACCTTCCCAGGCACTCTTCACTCCCGGCTCCCTGCTCCCGGCGTATGCATGTGGGATCAAACCCCCGAGGGCTAGACCTGTACAAAGAAATTGTTATCCACCGACTTCAGGTCAAAATCACGAGCTGTCCCCCTAAAACTGGCTCTCCCCCTCTTCTCTATCTATGTGGTTAATTGACCAGAAACCTGGGAATCATCTTTGACACCTTTCTTTTTCATTCCCCATGTCCAGTCCATTTTTTCACCTTTTCTCTCTCTCTATTGGTTTCCGCTGCTCACTGGACCAAGTGTCCATCATCCCTCACCAGAACTGGTGCTCTTGTCTGAACTCCCTAGTACCACTCTTCTCCCCCTCCTTTCAATCCTTTCTCCAGGTGGTAACCCTGACCTTCTTTTCAAACCATCAATCATCATGCATCTTCGGACATCTTTCAGTAGCTTCCCAGACCAAACTCTTAGCATGGCCCACAGGGTCCAGCATGGTCTGGTCCTTCCTGCCTCCAGCACCACCTTCCTTCTCTCTGTTCCAACTACACTGGCTGTGCTCATCACAGGGCCTTTGCACATACTGTTACCCTTCTGCCTTGTTAACTCCCACTCCTTCAGATCTCAGCTTCAGTCAGATCCCTTATTGTTAACTCTCCTAGCCCCACATACTTCTCCTTCATGTATTTGTCATAGGGCAGTGCTCCGTTATCTGCAGTTTTGCTTTTCAGTTTCAGTTACCCGCGGTCAACCATGGTCTGAAAATATGAAGTGGAAAATTCCAGAAACGAACAATTCATAAGTTTTAAAATGCATTCTGAGTAGCGTGATGAACTCTCTTGCTGTCCTGCTCTGTCCCACCTGGGATATGAATCCTTCCTTCGTCGGGAGTATCCATGCTGTATGGGCTACCGGCGCATTAGTCACTTAGTAACTATCTCAGTTAGATCTACTGTCATGGTATCGCAGTGCTTGTGTTCAAGTCACCCTGATTTTACTTCAGAATGGCCCCAAAGCACAATACTAGTGATGCTGGCAATTTGGATGTGCCAAAGAGAAGCTATAAAGTGTTTCAAAATCATATGCTGAGGTTGCTGAGATCTACAGTAAGAATAAATCTTCTCGAATATATGGTGATGGAAGGAGAACTGACTCTGGGTGATGAACACACAATGGGATTTATAGATGATGTAATACAGAATTGTACACCTGAAATCTATGTAATTTTACTAACAATTGTCACCTCAATAAATTTAATAAAATAAAAAAAAAAGAATAAATCTTCTGTCTGTGAACTTGTGAAGGAAAAAGAAATTCGTGCTAGCTTGCTGAAAGAGACCACATTCACATAACTTTTATTACAGTATATTATTATAATTGTTCTATTTTATTATTAGTTATTGCTAATCCCTTACTGTTCCTAATTTATACTTTATCACACGAATGTATGTAGGGGAAAAACACATAGTACATATAGAGTTTGGTACTATTTGTGGTTTCAGGAATCCACTGGGGATCTTGGAATGTATCCCCTGCAGGTAAGGGGGGGACTACTGTAGTTGCAATTGTCCATTTGTTTGTAATATGTGTTTCTTCCACTAGACTGTAAGCTCCATGAGGGTGAGGACTACGTCAATTTTTGCTCACTTGAAAATCTCCAGCACCTATGTTTCTGGCACATAGTAGGTGCTCAGTATTTCTTGGATAAGTAAATTAATGTTGCGTGTTGCACACTTCTCTCCATCTCTATTTCCTGACCCTAAGCCTCTATCATCTCCTATCTGGACCTCAGCAATCACTTCTTAACTGGTCTCCCAGTGTATAATCAAGTCCCTACCAGTTTCCCACCCAACACCGGAATGGCCTAATAAAAATGCCAGTCTGACTGTCACCCTTCCCACCTGCTTTTTAATAGTCTTCAGAGGCTTCCCATGGATCTTTTGAAATCCAAACTCCTGACATAGACTTACAAGGCTTTGCATATTCTGGCTCACCTCATGCCAAACTCCACCTCCTCAATGGACCTTTCTTAATTCAACAAATATGAGTGCCTGTTTTACCAGGCACTGAGGATTCAGTGGTGAGTAAAAATAGACTCCTTCAGATCTGCTTACAATCCTCCAGATACTCCTTTCCATACAGGGCCTTTGCACATGCTTTCCCCCTTGTCTGGAAAGGGCATCTCTCTCCTCTCCTTTCTGTAAGTTCCTGACTTTGCCAAGTCAACACCTACTCACCCATCACATCTCAGATTAAACACCATTTATTCAGGGATAGCTTATCTGACTCCCAACTTAGGTCTCCATGTTAGATGCTTTTATTGCTCTCTATATTCCACCTTCTGAGCACTGATCACATTTTTTATTTTTTGTTTGAGTGGTTATTTGACCAATGCCCATCTATCCCCACCAGGAAGCCCCAGGAGCTCCCACATCTGGTTTTGGGTTACCAACATATCCCTCTGGTGCTTCACAATTTATTGAATGAATAAATGAATAAGTGATTCCCCTGCAGAGTATTCAAAGGTACTGCCTTCAGGGAAATGTTGGTGCCACCACCTCAGTGTGAATATGAACTGGGGGTTGGGAAGGGTATGCAAAGCTCTCACCATGGAGAGGGCCTAGAAGTTGTTAGTCCCTTCCCTGCCCCTCCTCATCCCCAACACCTGTGACTTAGTCCCACCTACCTCTCCCCTGCTGCAGTTCTTCCCATTGTCCTCAATGCCCCAACAACACTGGTTCTGCTCCCACTCCTCCAGGACCCCTCACATACCCCTCCACCTGCAACTGTTCTCCCTGCTTTTTCACGTGGCTGGTTCCTCCTCATCCTTCAGGTCAAGTTTAATTGCTGCATCTTTAGAGAATAACTTCTCCGAGTAGGTGTCCCTCCTACTGCCCATCCTTTTATCCATTTGATTTCCTTTATCGTAGCTCACAATGGAAATACATTTATATATTTGTTTATCTGTGTCCCTAGATACTTTAGAAGCTTTTGGCTACACATAACAAAAAATCCAACTCCATTGGCTTAAACAAGAAAGGAAAGTTGTCTAGTGGTAGGACTGCTTTTGGGGTTGGTTATTTCAGTGAAGTTCTCGAGGATCTAGGTTCTCCCCTTCTTGCTGCTCTGCCACCTTTGATATTGTTCTCAGGTCGGTTAGCAGGATGGATGGAGTAATTCAGCATAGTTGAACCCTGTATCACACAAGCAGGGTTTTGTCGTTATGTGTCTTAGTTTACTCTTGCTGTGTAACAAATTATCACAAAACTTAGCAGTTTAAAACAACATTTATTATCTCACAGTTTCCGAGCGTTAGAAACCCAGGTGTGGCTTAGCTGGTTGGTTCTAGCAGAGGGTCTCTCATGAGGTTATCAGGGCCGGAGTCATCTGAAGGCTTAACTGGGGCTGGAGAATCTGCTTCCAAGCTTATTCATGTGGTTGTTGGCAGGAGGCTTGAGTCCCTCGATAGGGCCTCTCCATAAGGCTATCGGTGATGTAGTTACTGCCTTCCTCCAGAAGGACTTGTCCAAGAGTGAGAGCAGCCAGGACAGAAGCTGCAGTGTCTTTTATGATGGAATCTTGGACATGACCCACCATTACTTCTGCTGTATTCTGTCAGTCAGCAGCCCAACCCCGCTGCAACATGGAAGGGACTACACAGAGTGTGAACACCAGGAAACGGGGGACAATGGGAGGTCAACTTCAAGGCTGGCTACCACAAGGTATGTTTTTCAAAAGGGAGGAAGTCTCTCCTAGAAGCCCAAGAATCTTTTCTTCATATCTGCTAGCTGGAATTGTGTCATGTTCCCATACTTAAACCAATCACACATGAGGGCTTTGGGACCACCATTTTTGGCTCATTACAATCATGATTCACCCAAGGGTAGGATCCATCTCCAATCAAGCACAGGGTGGGATCCAGGAGGAAGATGGCCACCTGAACAAAATCAGGATTCTGTTTGGAATGAGGAAGGGGCAATGGGAATGGATGTTGAGTTGGCAACTCAGTGTCTATGACACTCACCTGCTAGGCTCTAAACTCCCTGAGAACAGAGGCTGCATCTTTTCCTACTACTGAATTCCCAGCATGTAACCCACTGCTTGGTACAGAGTAGGTGCAACCATATTTGTTGAATGAATAAGTGAGTGAATTCATGGTTAAACTGGAAGACTACAGGCAGGAGGTCTAGGACTAGTGCTAGGCTGGGGTAGATAGCCCCAGACCCTGTCTCCTAAAGTTCTTAAAATTCGGGAGGTCAACTGCTCCCACCCCCACCGCCAGCCCCAGGGATAGACAGGACTGGCAGAATTATTCTCATTTTATTTCTGGAGAAGTTTGATCAGATGCAGTAACACTGATTCCAGGCAAGGGCAAGGGGCATGGGTACCCCTAAAGCAACCAGCATCCTGTGGCCCAAGGTGCCCCCATCCCCAGGCCTGGGTTCCCCCTCAGTTACAGTTAAATAGAGAGGAAGATCTCCCCTGGGAGTCTTGGGAGGGTCTACCTCCTGCACCCACCCCCTCCACGCAGAGGAGTCTGAGCACAAGCTATTTACAGTATTCACATCCACTGTACCCCACCAAACCAAGGCAAATACTACAGGCGGCCCTTCCTCAAGGGAGGAGACCAGAGAGGCTGTGAGTGTATGTGTGTGTATTGGGGGAGGGGGTGTCTGCGCGTGTGAGCACACGAATGCATTGAGGAGCAGGGTCTGGCTCCAGCCAAAGAGAACAGTCTATAAGGTGCAGATTAAAAATAACAGAGGACCCACCCCCAGGGGCCCAGGCCACTTCCGGCTTTGTTCTGTCTCTTTCTTTTCCAGACATCCTGGCAGATGATGCAAGGAGCCCTCATAGCTGTGCCTGGATCCAAGGCAACCCCTTAAAGGACTTCTGGGGAAAAAGTGGGAAGGGAAACAGTCAGGCAAACCATGCCTCCAAGCCCAGCCAGCTGAGGTGGAGAGATGGGGGTTTCAGGGTGGAGTGTGAGAGGGCCTCTGGTAGAGCTAGAAGAGAGGGCAGGGCTGGAGAGTCCTGGGAAGGCCTGGGAAGGCTGCTGGGGGTCGGAAGGCTAAGGGTCCAGGAGTCAAGGATCCTTACCTGTGACCTGCGGGGGCTGCACCACAGCTTTCTTGAGGAAGGCTTCTGCCTCTGCGAAGGGCAGAAGTGCCTCTGGCGTTCGGCCCAGACTCTTGTCCCCAGAGGGTCCCTTGGGGGAGAAGCCATTCTCCTGGTGTGCTGGGAGAGGCTGCAGGCCATTCACCAGGGACCCAGGTGATTCCTTGCTTGGCAGGCTGTGGATACAGGGACCAACACTTAGGCACCTCAATCCCAGGACAGCCCAGGCACCCCACATCTCCAGTCTGCCTCTGCCTGCTGGCTCAGGGCCCCTGGGATTGGGAGCTGGTACCTCCACTGAGGCTCCTGGGGGGCCAGCTCCTCTTTCTGCACAGCCTCCTTCTGCAGCACTGAGGGCCGAGACTCTTCGGTTTTGACAGGGTCTGTTACCAGGAAGGAATGGCTATCAGTTGCTGGCTGGTGACAAGAGGAAGTATGAGGATGGGGTGGTAAAAGGGATGGAGATGAGGGGAACAGGGCCTTTACCTGGGCTGGAATTGTTGGCGTTTGCCTCCTTTCTGTCCAGCTTCTGCTTTGAGAAGGAAGAGCAGTTATACTCAAGGGATATCTGGTCCCACCCAACTGAGGTGCTGAATTCTTCCCTCCCCCAGCCAGGCCCTGAGCAGCCTGCCACAGCCTCCTTCCCCCAGCCTCCTTTCCTCACCCGGCCCCATCTCCCAACACTGCCCTTTGGGGAGTCCTGACCTTTCTTTCAGCAGCTTCTGACTTCCGAGTCCTCTTCATGATCTCCTCCAGACGCTGTTTGGAGACCCCACATCAGTTAGGCTCAAGCCCTACCCTAATCCTAAACCTTCCACCCTGGTCCTGGAGTCTTAGGGCCCTTCCAGCGCGCACCAGTTCCTTCCAGGCCAGGAACCAGAATGCACCCCACCTCCTCCTTGTCCTACCCTTTACAAGACCACGCAGGGCCCACTCCCGAGCCCTGCTAGTGCCATTAACTAAAGCAGGGACCTACCCCAAAAGATGGCCCTACCCACCTGCATCCTGCCCACAGAAGCCCCCCCTCCTGCTCTGCTACCTTTTTGCGCTCTTGCCGCTCCTGCTCCTCCCGCTGGAAGTGCTTCTCCCGCTCCAGACGCTGGCGTTCCGCTTCTTCTCGGGACCGAGCTTCGGCTTCCTCTTTCTGCCAAAGAGCCCAGAGACCTTTAAGCAGCTGAACCCCAGCCTTCCCTCTGGGCCAACCCTTGGCCCGCCAGCAGGAGGCCCCGGTGCCCAACCAGCCCAGACCACCCCTCCCTGCCCGGGCACCTGCTTCTGCAGCCGCTCCTGCTCCTCCTGCTCCGCCTGTGCCTTCTCTCGAGCCTCCTGCTCCTCCCGCCTCCGGGCCTCTGCCTCCCTCTCTGCCCGGGCCTCAGCCTCCCGCGCCAGCTGTTCCTCTCGCATTCTCCTGGGAGATGGGAAACTCGGGCTCAGTCCTGTACTTCTTCAGCAGCTCCCACATGGGCCCCGTCCCACACTCTCAGGGACTGAGGGGGCACTCACTTGTCTCTTTCTGCCTGTAGCTTTCGCTCCTGTTCCTCACGCTCCCGCTGTTCCCGGGCCTGGCGCCGCTTCTCAGCCAGGAGCCGAGTAGCCTCTTCTCGGTCTGTGGTGCCCGCCATAGGTTTGCTAGGGGTCGCTGGGGGAGCAGGGGCTGGGGGTGAAGTCAGGACAGCAGTATCTGGAGTGGGATCCAGGCCCAGAAGTAAGCACATACCAGCTCAGGCACCTCCAGCACCCCCGCATGCCCTGTGCTTCTTGGACCTCAGGGTGACCCACCCACCCAACTTCTGCCTTCAGCTTAGAATGGTGAGGTCCTCCTCTCTGGCCTGTGTTCTGGGCCTCCACCAGCTGAGGGCAGGAGCCTCTGCTTCCTGTCTCCCAACACCCAGTCCCCAGGCATCTCTAGGCCCACACTGTTGACCACCTACCCCACACAGGCAAAGCTGGCTTCTCTCACCCTGCCCACCTCTCAGTCTCCTCTCTCCATGCCCACCTGCAGGGATCTCGGCTGTGGGCTGCTCCTTCTGGGGCTGGGCTGGGGTGGGTGAGGGCACAGGTGAAGGTGCTGGTGAGGCTGGGGCTGTGGGCTCCTTCTCGTCACTGGCCTTGCCCTTGCTCTGGTTCTTGTCCTCGGGTCCTGTCACACCGGGGCTCTCCTTTGCCTCATCCTTCCTCCGAACCCGCCCCTTGGGTGATGCAGTGGTGCCTCGGGGGGATGGTGGTTTTGGGGGCAGAGCATGGCTGGGCGCTGGGCTGGGGCAGGGAGAGGCAGGCCTATGCCAAGATGTAGAGGGAGAGGATGGCCGGGCCTTGGATTTGGGACTGAGAGAAAAGGGAAGAGTTAGGCTTGGAGGGCACAGAGTGTCCACACACACATACACACACGCTGGGCTTGTTATTTCCTCAGGGAACTGTCCCCCCTCCCCCCAAAGACTAGGTCTGTGGAGAACTGCACCCCCCCACCTTATATCTGCTCACAGAACCATAGTATTTCCTTTTAGAGCATATATCTCGGTTTGTAATTGTATATTCATTTGTGATCCTTTGATTAATGTCTGTCTCCCCAATAGCTAGTAAGATTAATAAGAGCAAGAATAAGGCCTGATTTGGCTCATCAAAATGTCCTCAGCATCCAGCCCAGTATCTGGCAGTTCCGTTCCTTCATTCTACAGGTATTGGCTGAGTGCTTATCAGATGCCAGGCACTGTTCTAGGTGCTGGGGTATTTCAGTGATCAAAACAATAAAAAACATTTAAAAAATCTGCCCTCATGTTTTCATTCTAGAGGTAGGTGCCCCACAGATATTTGTGAATGAATGAATGGCCTGGTGACATGCAGGCCACATCCACCTGAGCTCAAAGGCTCCGCCAGTAGAGAGGCGCTGGCGCGGAGAGGCAGGCAGCGACTGACGTTTCTTGAGGCTGCGCTCCCGGGCCAGGGCACTCTTCTCCTTCTCATTTTCCCGCTCCTTGTCCTTCTTCTCCTTTTTCTGCACCTGGTGAGGAAGGGGACATAGAGTGGGGAAGCAGGGAGCAGAGTTCAGGGGAGTCCGTGTTCCCGGGCCGAGCTCCCTGTCCACACCTGCTTGGCCACTTACCAGTGAGGCCTCGGGCCGGCGGCGGACGGGGGCGGGGCTGCCCACAGCGCTGGGCTTGCGGCGCTCCCCGCGATCCCCGGAGGGGGCACAGCGGTGCACGCTGCTGCGGGGGGCGCTGCATGGCGGTGTAAGAGGGCTGGCGGAGGCCGAGCGCGGGCACACCGGCACGGCTGCGGAGGGATGAGTGCGGTCGGGGTGTGGCCCACATGCGAGGCTGGCCCCTGCCCGGCCCCTTGTGGGGGCTCTCCCAGGGCCAACGCCCCTACCCTGGTCCCGGCCATTGCGGGGCAGTGTGACCGCACTGCGACTCCGTGCCAGGAAGGAGAGGGTGGGCGTCATGAGACGGTCCACGATGCTGCTCTCCCACGCGCTCAGCTGCAAGCTGCGATCTAGGGGAGAAGGCCAGGAAGAGCAAATCACCGCAGGGTGCCGCAGGAGATAGGCAGAGGCAAAGACGGATGGCCAGGTACAATCCCCATGCCAAACCCAAGGCGTCTCCCCCAGGGTGCTCTCCCCCAACCCCCCCACGGCCACACTTGTGTGCTCTGGGGGTCTGATCCTCACTGCAGACCCAAGCAACAAGACATATTTCCCAGGGCAACAACATCCTGCAGTAACTTGAGGGTCCCCTCCTACCACGGCCCCAAGTGAGAAGGCTCTGAACTGTGAGTATAGGAAGGAGCCACCCATGGTTGGTGGAAGACCAACTGCACCCTCTCGTGTCCCACTGTATGGCCCTGCTCCTCCTGCTATTAGAGAGCTGGCCTGGGAAGGCGTGACCCCATGGATTTGGGACGGTGAGGGTCCTTGTGCTCCTGACTCAGGAGAGTCCCAACTTTTAGGCATCCCATGCCAGGGAGAGGCTGCTAGGCAGTCTGGCTGCCCTGGGCCACAGTGCTCTGCCTGTCCCCTCAGCTGCTGCTGTTATTTTTAAGCCTCAGTCAGGTGGGGTTAGTATAGCAGCTGATTTGGTTGCTAGGCAACAAAGCAACCAAATAAAAGCTGGAGAAACTTATAAATAACTCCTACCATGGCCCCTTCACATGAGAGCATCAGGGCATGGTGGGAACACAAGGGCCATGCCACCCTGGTTGGCCACAACTCTGGAGCCAGCCAAGGCCATGGCTGGGGCTCTGAAGGCAGAGAGGGCAGGATTGCATGGGCCCTCCAGGGTGGAGCCAGAATAAGGGGCCCCCTCCACACACACAGCACCCAGGCCAGTCTGGTACTTGGGGGCAAGGCCACCTGCCTAAGGCTGGCCTACGCCAGCTGGCTGTGGTTGGAGATGAGGCTGCCTGCCCATTTCCACCCCCACTGGCTTTTGAGGCCCTCGCCAGGCTCTCTCTGCCTGCTCTCTGCCCTTTGTCTCTGTTCTCTCCCCTGCAGGGCATATCTCTGTCCTCAGAGTTCAGACCCAAATGCCGGCTCCCCCTAGGGGTGTAGAGCCTGGGGTGGGGTAGAGTGGGACTGGAGACCTGGACTACGTAAGGGCTCCAGGGACCTGGGGTTCTTGCTGAGCTCTGGAGGAGACTTGGTGGGGGCTACAAGGGGCTCTGGAAAGAGCAGGGCTGGGCCTTCTCTTACTTCTACTGGGGGAGTTCCAGAGCGTAGCAGAGGACTTTGAGAGCCGCTTGTTGATTATAGAGTCCACGTGTTTGGGCAGGTTTACTGCCGACACTGAGCACCTGCTCCCACCTGGAGGGGAAAAGACACGGCATTAGGGCCGGGCCAGAAGGAGCCAGGGGGGGCACTGAGGCCTTCCATGCAGGATGCTCTGTGGGTAGGGTGGGAGAGGGAGGAGTGGGCAGGCTAGGAAGGGGAGGAGGAGGCAGACTTGGCTCTGGGAGGAGGGGTGGGGAGGTAACCAGGGACAACCTGGATTGGGGGAGCCGACGGAGAAGGAACAGAGGAAGGAGATGGAGTAAAACTAGAGAAACTACAGCCTTCTTGGCCAGGAAGCCATTCCCTAGGGCTGGGCGCTGCAACCCCTCTCCCATAACCACCCAATGTTGGCACTTGCTGACACTGCCCAGCCAAGGTGCTATGGCTACAACTCCCACTTACTGGGACAAATGCAGAGACGTTCCTAAACAGAAGAACCCATAGTCACAGTCCTTCGCACAAATCCACATATTCACACGGACACACAAAGACATGCAGGCACAGGCATATAGAGTGATAGGTACTTTTGCATGCATGTGTGTGCAGACATGCATAGATAGAGAAACACGAACAATAACAGATAATGTGTCAGACCCAGATGCACACAGGCACGAACACATCGAAGCCACTTCATCATGGTATTTGTAACATTTGTTGGATGCTTACCATGTACCAGGCATTGTGCTGGGCACCACACACATGTTACCTCACTTGATCCTCCCAAACATCTACCTACAACCTCGGAGGCAAGTAGTAGTGTTATCCCCATTTTACAGATGAAGAAAGTGAGAAACATCGAGAGATTAGAGGTCACACCACAAGTGCCAGAGCTGGGATCCTAACCCAATTCTGTCTGACTTGGGAACCCTCACTGAGGTCCACAAGGCCACAAGCACACCAAGGCAAACACAGGTTAAGACACACAACAGCCAGATCCATGAGCACATACACCAAAAAGATACACAGCTAGAAATACTAATCCTTGCTATTACATAAAGATATCCAAACACAGTGGTACATACATGCCAGCAAAGAATCAGACCAAAATCCATGATGGCCCTACATGAAGAAAACTCAGAGACAAAAATCTACTTTCCAAGGCAGGTACATAAGGGGGTGATAGTTTTCTTTAAATATCCCATGTCTAAAGGGCATTAAGGTCCTCTTTTATGTATCATCAACTAGTAGTAATTGATAGGAGCAAAGAAGGCTAAACATAAAATGACAGGTTTGACGAGCAAATCACATGAACAGAATCCATCTCTGACTTAATAGTGGAAGTCCTTGGGAAGGGACAATTTGGTTTACAGACCATTCCAGAAGACACAAGTCACAGGAAGCAAGGCATACCTCCTGCAGGGAGCTGTCAATCCTTGCACTGATGCTTCTCCCTTCCCCCACTCCTCAGCTCCCAGCCTCACCCACCCACCCACCAGCCCCTGCAGCCCACTCACTGGTCTTATGTCCCGGGGAGCTGTGGTGCAGGGCCCCTGCCCAGGACCAGCGCTGCTGCCGGATTTCGGCCCACGTCTTCTTCACTGACCGCTGGATGGCTGCTTCATAGCGCTCCTGGTGGAGATGGGGGGAGGGAGGGAGAAGGGGAATCTGGGCTCAGAATCATTTATCATACCTGGGAGAAAGGCCCCTCTTTCACTTGTGACAATGCCCCCACCCGCAGAAGTTTTCCCTGATTCACTGTAGATAACCAAGGTTACCAAATCCTTGCTATGATTAAGGACCATTTGCAATAAATCCCTTTCAACTTGTTCCTGGAGAGCTTTTCACTGTACTTGAGTCATTTCCTGGGTGTATGAGCTATTTCTCAGAGAATGGGGTGGGATTTTCCCTGCCTGCGGCTCCCAGGTAGGACCATGTCCCCCTGGCACTGAGGGTCCTGACCTTGAGGCTATGTGTTCCTTTTAGCCTGAGGTCACCGTGGGGAAGAGCCAGACCACCTTTTCCTTCATTTCCTCATTGGTGCTCAAGCCAGGGCTCTTCTCACGTCATGGAACTCAGCACACTCACACAGACTCATCTCTGCATACAAACACACACATACAAACACACACACACACACACACACACAGGCACACATACAAATACTTGTACTAACAGCGCACAGTTACAGGTGCCCAGCCAGCATGTACTGACCCAGATATGTCTGCAGTTACACAGACGCCCAGATATAGTACCCACAGGGTCCCAGCTGGAGATGAGAACGTAGATAAGACCATGTAGACAGAGGTGACTCAGAGATGTGAACACAGATGTGTGTACATACTGAGCCAGTAGAGATGTGCACACACAGGTACATACGCAGATCCATGCTTATGCAGTCAGAAGTCAGCACCAACATACCTTGTTTTTCTCGAGCTTCTGCCGCTGCCGTTCCTCCAGGGCCGCTCGGCGCTGCTCGGCTTTGAGCCGCTGCTCCTCCAGCCGCCGACGGCGCTCCTGGAGCTGCTTCTCCCGCAGTGCCTTGGCTTTCTCCTCCTTCTCCAGCCACACTGCCTTCTTGGCCGCTGTGGGAAAGGCGTCCCAGAGGGTGTGAGGGGGGCTGTATGGGGTGGGCCTTCCCTGTTACCCCAGCCCTGGGTGGGCCTGGCCTTTCTCCTGACTGCTTGTCGGGGAGGTGCCTCCGCTGTCAGACTCCCACCTCAAATTAAAGGGCTTCCTGAAGAGGGGTTAAGGCTCAGAACAGGAGGCCTGTTTGTCCCCCACTAGCCGCATGGTCACTCGGCACTGAAGGAAAGATGAGTTCTTTGGTGCCAGATCCCTGTCTGACTCTGGGGCCTGCTGGACAGATTTTCATGTGTTGCGCTTAAGAGCACGAGCTTCTGGGTCTGAACCTCAGGTAGCCAGGTGCTCCATGAGCTGTGTGGCTCAGGCAAACAACTTCATCTCTCTGAGCTTGTTTCCTCATCCTCAGAATGGGTTGAAAGGATTAATGGGGATAACGTGTATACTACACTTAGCACAGTGCACATAACTACGTGTTCTAGAAGTGTTATGTCATTAATAGGGTGATGATGATGATGGTGAAGATCATGATGGTGAAGATCATGATGCTTCCTAAACACTCACCCAGGTACTTGGCCCGCTCTTCTCGCCGCTCCTTTGCCAGCTTGTGTCTCTCTCCTGCCTTCTTCACATCTTTGTAGAGGAAACAAGAATAGACTTAGGTCAAGTGGCTCCTCCAAAGGAGAATCAGCTTCAGTGCCTTCCCCTCAGGCCTCACCCATCCCTTAACCCATCTCCGCCAGGGCAAAGGGATTCCCTCCGGTGGCATCACCCAGGGCTGAGACCCGGAACCAAAGGGTCTTGGCCCAGGACTGGGGAAATCACACACACCTTGCTTGGTGGAAGGGCTATCCGAGGCTGGCATTGCTGTTGGAGATGGCTGGCTGCTCCTTCGAGTAGGCCTGGAATCCCGTGGGCCTGTGGCTGGTGGGGTGGGTCCCCTGATCTTTGCTTCTGTGAAAGGGGACTCTTCATGCTGGGAGGCTGGTCTAGGCCCGACCGGCCCTGAGAGGCTCTCTGGTTCCAGTGGGAGCTGCTTAGAGCTAGTGGCATTCTTCATGGCAGGAGGGGTGTCCGGGGGAGTGTCAGGGACCAGGGCTGATGTTGGTTGTGGTGGTGGTGGCGGGCAGGGGTCACCTTCTGGAGAAGGTCTTGGCTCTGGGGGGGTCCTGGCTGCCACAGCTGGAAGACCAACACGAGAGGAGAGTTAGACAGTACACCTGCACCATCAGTTCAACACATAGCTCTCTCCCTTGTCCAACTGACATTCATTCATTCACATAACGTGTTCATTGAGCTCCTTCTTTGTGCCAGGCCCTGTTCCAGACAGACACTAATGACATAATGGTGAGAAAATAGCCATGGTCCCACCCTCTAGCAGGGCAGACAAACAGCTAGGCAATTACAGTATAGAATAAGTACTACGTCTGGGGGTAACACAGCAGAAATGGTTAACCTACATTTGGGGGCTCCCTGAAGAAGTAACCAAGCCGAGATCTAAAGGATGAGCTACAGTTGGCAAAGCCAGGAGGAGAGGGCTCTGGTGAAGAGAAGAGAGTTTGCAAAGGGGCAGAAGGGAACAGGATATATAGGGAACATAGAAAAAGTTTGTAGTACTTATGGTGCACCAAATGCTAATGATTGGCTTCTACGTCTGCCTCCCTCACCTTCCTGCTTTCCCTCAGGGTCCCAGTGCCCAACCCTAAGTCTGGTGCTCAGAGGGCGCCAGTGCTGGGAACATGGGACTGCCCAAGAGGAAGGACATAAGCATGGGCACAATTAGGATTCCCAATGGCGTGGACAACCAGCTATGTCCATTTTGTAATCTCTGTTTTACTTTCCCAACCACGCTCAGATTTCTTCTTTTACACTAGTGTTTCAGAGTCCTTGTAAAAGATACCGAAGAGCCAAGTAAGAAAGCCACATGATTTGGTATGTATGTGTGTATGCATACCTGAGAGCACATGTACACTATGGGGCAGTTTGAAGACAGGCCTCGGTGTCAGTCAGATGTCACCAATTCTGATGTCACCATTCCAAGATGGGAAAGGCCTGCCCCACCCCAGCCTATAACCTTAAGCAAGTCAGTCAACTATGCTAAACCTCAGTTTTCATATCTGTAAAAGGGGGGGGGCAATGATCTCAGGCTAATAGAGATGTCAGTAAAGTGCCAGGCACAATTTATGTGCCGGGAAACAACACACCCCTCCCTTTCCCTGTGGGTCTTATGAAGCTGCCAAAGAGAAGCCTCTGCATGTTGAGCCCTGGTGCCATCTGCTACTGCCCTCTGGGCACTAAGGGGACCAGTGGGGACATACACAGGCACTGATCTGGGCTTAGGGAGCAGGACCAGGGTCCATGGGAAGGTGAATCCAGGGAAGCATGGTTTTGCTCTTGGTGCCTCCACCATACTGGGCCCTCTGCTCTGGGCCTCTCAGGAGATGGCAAACTCCCCATCCCTGTGGGTGACAATGTGTATGCAGGGACAGGACACCCCCAAGGAGTGATCTTTGGACTGAGCACCTTTTTCAGGGAGTCAGATGTCCGGTGGTTGAGGAGGGGCTCTGAAGGCAGACTATTTGAATGTGAATTCTGGCTTCCCCACCAACTGTGTGACCTTGGGCTAGTTACAGACCCTCTCTGTGCCACAACTCTTCTTCAATAAAATGCAGATAGTACCTACCTCACAGTATTGTGATGAGCGTTAGTGATAACAAAACCATTAACAGTTACATATTGCCAGATAGCTTCCAACGTCCAAAGCATTTTACACATATTAGTTTTAATTCTCATTGACAGTACTTATGAAGGAGGCACTATAAATACCTCTTTCATACAGATGAAGAAAGTAAAGCAAAAAGAGATTAAGTAAAGTAATTTGAGGTCACTCAGCTGGTCAGTCACAGAGGTTGGACTCGAACCCAGCATCTGTCACCAGAGCCCATGCTCTTACTCATCACACTCTGCTGCCTCTGTTTAAGTCAGTATGAGGTAACATGTTATGCAACGCAATTATCTGAGGCTCACCCTGTTTTCCCCTCATTTCTTCCCTTCCAGCTTCTTGGGCTCCAGGCAAGAGCCTCAGCTGAGGCCCTGTCTCCCCAAAGGCCCCTCCAATTCCTCCAGCACCTAGGCTCCATGCCAGTGCATCCAGCTCTCTCCATACCAGTTCCAGAAGGCTGCCTGCTCACTGCTGGTCTATTTCCCGGCCACCTGCAAACTCCTTTCCAAGTCCAATCGGCAATAAAACTACAGCAGATCCTTGAATAACGTCATTTCGTTATAATGTTGATGAGATCCTGTAGGAACTTAACTCTTGTTTATATCAATTAGCCTGTGGTAAAATTGGTTTCACTGTATGTTGTTTCGCTTAAAAGTCACAGAAACTATCAATGACATTAAGTGAGGGCTTACTGTAGTGGCAACTATTCAGTGAGTGCTTACTATGTACCAGGAGCTGAGCTAGACCTTTCGTATCCTCATCCCGCATCCTTATATGAACTTTGAGAAGTAGAGATTCTTATCCCCATTATACAGATGAGACAATCACAGCTTATTCCACTGAGTGATTTGCCAGGGTCACAGAACTAGTACATGGCAGCATTACAACCCAGGACTGTCTGGGGCCAAAAGGCCTAGATGTGTAAGTCCTAAGCGTGAAAGCTAAGGGTGAAGCCTGTTTATTGCTATTCCCCTTGCACCTGTGCGTGCTGCAGGTGTTGTAAGGAAAACTGGTAGGCGGGTATTTGTCTAGACCTAGGCAAATCACACCCACCAGGCAGAATAGTGAATGTCCTGATGAGCTGTGTGGGAGGAGGGAGGGGAGTGATGCCTGGAAGGACCTGTGCCTGGGCATCCGAGGCAGGGGCGTGGAAAGGACTTTGGCTTCAGAGTCTGACAGGCCTGAGTGGAGAATCCCAGCTCTGCGGTGGGTCGTTGGGCCAGCCCTGAACCTGTCTGAGCCTCAGTTTCCTCACCAAGTTGTTGAGACCAATGGTGAGTAGGTACGTTATCTCAGGCACCTGCCCAAAAGAATCTGTCCACTTCTCCCCATCTCTGCCACAAAAACCCATGTGGGTCAGGCCTTCACCCCCATTGCTTCATGACTCTGCTCTTCTCAAGGTCACCAATGACTTCCATTTTGCCAAACCCAGCAGCCATTTCTCAGTCCTTGTTTTGTTCACCTATCAGCCACATTTGACATACCGTGTTCCCCTGAAAATAAGACCTAACTGGAAAATAAGTCCTAGCATGATTTTTCAGGATGACATCCCCTGAACACAAAAGCCCTAATGCGTCTTTTGGAGCAAAAATTAATATAAGACCCGGTCTTATTTTTGGAAAAACACGGTAGTTGATCCTTTGGTGCTCCTTGAATACTTTCTTTGCTTTGCTTTGAAGCCCACATGCTTTCCTGGTTTTCCTTCTACGTTTTCAGTCTTCTTTGCTGATCCCTCTTAACTTGCTAACCGCTCAGCACCCGAGTGCCCCAGGGCTCAGTGGAGGACCTCACCTCTTTGCTGTCTACATGCATTTCCTCGGTGATCTCATCCAGACTCATGGCTTTAAATACCATCACTCTGCTGATGACAACCAAATTTGTGTCTCCAGTCCAGACCTCTCCCTTGAGTTCCAGTTTTGCTCATACAACTCCCTACTTGATACTCCTGGAAGTCTTACAGAAACCCCAAATTTAACACATCCAAAACTGAGTTCCCGATCTTCTCTCCCAAAAATGATGCCCCCCCCCCCCCATTTTCTCCATCTCAGTCAATGACAACCCTGTCCTTCCACTTTCTCAGGCCAAAACCCTTGGAATCATTTTAGACTCTTATCTCACACCCCATATCTAATCTCTCCGTAAATCTTTTTGGCTCAATGTATAAAATATATTCTGAACCCAAGCACTTGCACTATTTCCACTTCTAATATCTTGATTCAGCCACTACTAGCCCTTATAAAAGACCCTTACTGCCATTCTTTGTTGCCTTTTAGTCTTTTCTCAACACAGAAGCACATGATTCTGTTTAAAAATAAATCAGATCAAGTCACTCCTCTGACAAAATCCTCCAAAGATGCCCCATCTCTGGGGGAGGAAAAATCAAAGGCATCACAATTGCCTCCTCCAAGGCCCTTCTGGATCCAACCTCTCAAGTCCATTACCTCTGGGGCCTCATCTACCCCTCCTCTTCACCCCTGCTCAGTCTGTTCCAGCCACTGTTCTTTAAATGTGCCAGGCACATTTCTGCCTTAGGGCTTTGCACTCACGGTTCCCTCTGCTGAGAATTCTCGGCCCCCAGACTCTGCATGCCTCACTCCCTCGCCAACTTCAGGTCTTTACGCGAATGTCACTTCTCAAAGATGCCTTCCCTGACCCCCTATTGAAAATTACAAACTGCATTTGAACTCTCCCTCCCCTTTCTATCTGTATTTTCTTCTTTCCCACTCTATTTTTCTCCACAAGCATTAACACCATTTTAACACTCTTTCCCGTTGGCAGAAGATAATCTCCATGAGGGAACACATTTTGGGCTATTTTGTTAGCTCTTCTGTCTCGAAGGCCCGCAGAGGCTGGCACACAGGTGCTCCACAACCATCTGTTGAATGAGTAAACCAATGAACTCCACCCTAGCAGACATCATCAGCATCTCTCTTACCTGGATGATTGCGAAGTCCTCCTAGCTCTCTCCCCACACCCATTCTCACTCTGCTCTCCATGGAGCAGCCAGAGTCATTGTTTCCAAATGCAAATTTGAGCATCGTACTCTTCTCCACTTGAAACCTCTCAGTGGCTTCCCATTGCTCTGAAGATAAAGACACAATTCTTGAACACAAGCTCAAGTCTGGCCTAGTCTGAAGTCACTATCCCCACCCCACTCCCCACCTCTCGACTCTCCTCTCCTCCATGTTTCCTGCTTGTTCTCTGCATGCCAGCCACACTGACCTTCTAATTCTGATAACCATCCAAGCTCCCTCCAGCCACGAGGCCTTTGCACAGGCTCGTTCGCCTCTTTTCTTCGATAAGTCCCATTTACCCTTCATGTCCTAGCTCAGTCACCATTTCCTTGGGGAAGCCTTCCCTGGCCTCTCTGGAGCACTTGACTATTACAAGTTTAAATTAACGTGTGTGTGTGTGTTTGTTGTTTTGTAATTGTCAGCCTCCGGCTAGACTGTGAGGAAGCCCTACAAGGGCTTGGCCATGTCTGCTTTGCTAGCTGCTGCCTCACCAGCAGCTACCACACTGCCAGGTACGCGGAGACAGTCAATCATAAAGTGCTGTACTGGGAAGCCACCGTCCCCTAAAGCAGGCAGGTGCCTAGAGAAAGATAATTTAACTCTAACAAAGAGTGAATCCATGTGGCAATTTATTGCAAAGGGATAAGCACTTAAAGGGAAGCAAAACAACTCTATCTCAGTTGAGTTTGGGCAGCTTCCTAGACTAAGGTAGAAGTTAATAAAAATAATAATGAGTGTTTACTCCAGCAGCTCAACAAGAAAGGCTTCTCGAGGGACAAAACAGACACTTGGAACTCTTTTTTTTGACCTGGCGGACTATTGACCTGGAATACAAATATTTTCCTCAGAATTATGCCAACCCTGACAAAATGTCACTGGGACAGTGTTATCTGGAACAAATTTTATTAAGCCAAATGAATTCCTTGGTTAGTTATCTATGTGATATGGTTAAACCAATTTCTGATTATTCCCATTTTCAATCATCGAATGTGATCATTTTATTTTTGGTTTGTGTTAAATTGTGAGGTTTTAGCCACTTAGTTTTATTTTGCTACATTGATATCTACCAGAAGTATTTGTTAAGAACTGGATAAGAGACAGATAGTTTGTATTTATTTCTTGGCACAAGAGTATTAGCAAGGCAAAGGTGCAGGAATTGGTGGTAGGGTCAGTAAGTCCTAGCTTCTCAAGAGCTTCAAGAGGGAGTGTACCTGCCTGGCTCTGCAGAAAGATCCAGGCCAAGTCCCTCGGAGGGCCTGTCACATTACTGCCCTTCTCCACCCTCTGGGTGCTGGCAGTCCTTTCCTCTCATCCCTCTCTCCTCCCACTCCAGCAACTGCTGCTGGGTCAAATATTCCCCAACACTGATAACTCAGTCTGGCTTTTCTATTTGCCTCCCTGCCAGTGTGAGAGCTCCTGGAGAGAAGAGACTGGGTTTTAATCCTTTTTGCAACCTCTGTACCTGCCCAGCACAGAGTAGGAGTTCTATGTCTGTTTAGTGAACACCTGGATAGATGGATGGATGGGTTGTGGAAAGCTACCTACCCAGAACATAGTCAAACCCCAAGCTGCTCCAAAGCCTCGCCTCTCTAATCCTAAATGTCTTGATCATATCAGAGCCCTGTGTGTGCCCTGCCAGCTCCTAAGCCCAGGAAGGGAAGCAAACTAATTTATTGAAGCACTTTTCCTCATCTCATTTAATTCATATGACAGTCCTAAAGGGAAAGTACTTTGAATGGCCCCTGTTTCACAGGTGAGAAAACTTACTCAGACAGGTTAAGCAAATTGCTCATGTCAATGTCAGAGGTAGGATCTGAATCCAAGGCTGTCTGATGACAAAACCCTTATGTCACACAGTTTCTGGCAGACATCACATCACCCCTCCCCAAAGCTCCTGCCGGTTTCCTGAAGAAGGAAGTGATTTGGTGGTTCCCGCAGGGAGGTTTCCCTCATGATGGTGAAGGGTGCAGGTGGGGCCTGCAGGCACTGAGCTCAGAGTATAGGAATGCAGGGAAGGCAGGCTCCTGTCCAGGCTGGCCACCAGGAGGAGGAAGTGAGGTACCTGGGCCAGGGTGGGGAAGAGTGGTCCTCCTGCAGGGGGCAGAGCAAGGGATTGCCTAGGGAGAGCTGGCTGGAGAGGAGGGAGAGCACAGACAGCACTCCTGCGTGGGGAGCACGGAGAGGCAGAAGCATGAGGCAGAGAGAGGAAATGGGACAGAAATCAGCACCTCCTGCCGGAGACCTCCTGGCTGTCACAGAAGGCCTTTACGTGGTGGCGCTGGACCAGACAAATGAAGACTGAGGCAGACAAAGGGACAAAGACACACAGGGAGACAGAGTACACACCACAGAGAGAGAGAAACATCCAGTGTGGACAGAGCCCTCACAATGGCGAGAGATGAGATACATTCCTCTCTCACACACAGGAAACAGACTTGCTGGGATTGGGAGCTCTATACAGAGACACACATACATACATATACTTAGATAGACACACACACACACACACACACACAGAGCCAGGCATCCTGTCTGTGTGCCTCAGAGCACACACAGCACTCAGAGACACAATGTCCCCAGCATATTTATAGTCTCATCCAGGTCACTTTTGCCTTGCCCCCCTGGGTGCTCCTCTACCTGGGCCCAGGGAAAGTCCAGTGAACAGCAGCAACAGCTAATGTGCGTCACTCACAACTAAACACTTTAAACACATCAGTCCAGTTCATCTTCACCACAATCCTAGGAGGTAGAGATTATTACCCCATTTTACAAATGAGAAAATATATTCAGAGAGATTAAGATGCTTGCTTAAGTCACATAGCTGGTGAGTAGCAAAGCTGGGGTTTGGACAAGAAACCAATTTGTCAGTTTGTACCTTCACTCTGCTACCCAAAGGGGGCAGCCCCCTGGGGTCCTCTCCTGGAGAGATCTGCTAGGAGAATGGGGGGTAGGCAGGAAGGACAAACCCTGGGGGACGCCTGATTGTGGGGTTGGGACAGAGGGGGCCCTTAGGGGGCAGCATCACTCCCAGCTGAACCAGCTGTGAGAGGGAGTGAACTAGGAGAGGGGCAGTCTGCTCCAGCAGTCCTCAGAACTTAGGGCACTGGGTCTTGACAGCAGGGCACTAGGGCTTCTGTGAGTGATAAAGCCGGGAACCCAACTGAGATTGCAGATCTGAAGGAGCTCTCTGGCCGTGTTGGCGGCCATTGTTCCCAGCCTCCAATCAGGAGTACCCACTTCCTGTTATTTTAGGCGGCAGGAAATGACCCCATCGCGCAGCCCAGGCCCCACCACAACCTTCCCTCAGCCCCCACAGAGCTGTCCATGCTGAGGCATACATGCTAAGGGCAGAGGCCCAGCCTCTGGCCAAGGCCTGAGGACGACCCATTGGCTGGACTGTCACCACTGCCTGGGTCCAGGGCCTCTTTCTGGTCTGACTTGCTCAGAGCCAGCCTGAGAAAAAAAAATCCTGGGATGCCCAAGACCAAGATGCCCACAGAAGACCAGTCCTGCAAGGGAAGTGGGCCAGACTCTGTCAACAGCTGACTTGGTCATGACAATTCAGCATAGAAATTTGGTGCACAGGCTTTAGAGTTAGATGGCCCTGGGTTCAAATCCTGCTCCTGCCAGTTCCTAGCTGTGTGACTTTAGGCAAGTGACTTTGCCTCTCAGAGCCTCATCTGTAAAATGGGGATAATACTAGTCCCTACTTAAGCTATTGTTTTGAGGATCAAATGAGACAATGCATGTGACACGCTGAGCATTGTGCCTGGCACAGAGAAGGCCCTTAATAAATAGGAGTGGGAAATAAGTTGGTTCACCAAGGAGTCTATTCCTGGCCCACATCTGTTCTTAGAAGTGGTGAGGAGCACTGATCGGGGCAGTGATACCATGCCCTCTACTCCCTACCATGCTCTTTGCTCCCCTCAGGACAGAGCTGCAGCTGAGAGGTGATGGAGGAGACACTGAAGACTGTGCCCCAGGGTGCCAGGCAGAGCTGCCACTGCCAACAAAGCTGCATTATCTGGGCCTGGCTCCTTGGCTCCCTCACTGGCCCCACGGCCCAGCAGGGACCCAAGGACATGGCTCCCAGCTGCTTGCGGCCTAACTTGCAGCCTAGGTCAAACCTGAGATCTGCCCTGAGCTCCCTCAGGTGCCACCACTTCTAGTCTGGGCCCTGCTTTCAGCTCCTTTCCCCCTCCCTTAGCCCTGCCCCACCAACAGCTGAGGCCCATCCTAAAGGAAAGGTGTGTGTGTGTGTGTGGGGTGAACTGGCTTGGTGCCCCTTCCTCCTTGTTGGCATGCACATGACTGCACATTAGGGGCTCATGAGAGACCTCATTACTGGGCCCACCAGCCTAAGGAGGGAGGAAGCTGTGAGTGGGAGGTGCCAGCAGGCTGGTTGCTGTATGCAGAGACTTGGACCATTGTGCCAGTCTCACCAACTTGTACTCATCCTTTCAGGTCCACCTCAAACGCCGCCTCCTCTGTGAAGCCTTCCTCGAGCAGAACCCTCTGTTCACTCTGTCACCATTACACCTGGGTTTTGCTGCAATGAACAAATCTACCTCCGCCACTGGGCCAGCAGCTCCCCCAGGGTAGGGACTCTGTCAGATTCACTTCTCTGCCCTCTGCACAACCAACACCAAGCTGGCACCTGGTGCTCATCAGCACGGGTGTGCTGAATGGCTGGCTATGCCCATCTCCTGCGTCTCTGTCCTACTCCCACTGCCTCACCTTACCCTGGCTTATATCTGTCTAGAACTCCCATTCTCCTTGCTCTCTGTCCCACATTTATCTCCTAATTAATCACACCTCCTCCTCAGGCCTCTAAAGGAATTAAAAATAATAATGACAAATAAAATGAGAAACAACAACATGAAAATAAGATAAATAAAAAATTTAAAAAGAATAAAATAGTAATGACAAAAGACAAATAGCTACTGTTTATTGAGCACTAACTACATGCCAGGGCCCAGTCTGTTTTATGTGTTCATCTAATTTAATGACCCCCAATGTCTCTATAAGATAATTTCTAGCATTATTCTCATTTTATAAATGGGAAAACTTAAGACTTAGCTTAAGTAACTTACCTGAGGTCACACAGTAATACCTTATGAAACAGAGACTTAAACTCTGATTCCAAAGCCTACATTCTTAAGCAAACTGACTCTCAATTCCTGCCCTCGCCTCTCCCAGTTGTATTTGGTATTTTCCTGCTGGCACCAGTTCCAATGATCATAGCTATAATAATGGTAATAACAGTAACTGAGGGTGTCTGTCAGGATCCTTCAGGTACCTCATCTCTAACCCTCACATTAACCACCAAGATGGATAACACTGCCTCCATTTTTCAGGGGCCTGAATTGTGTCTGGAGGAGGTAAGTCACTTGCTTCCGTCCAGTAGGCAGTAAATGGCTTACTGAGATTTCCATCCTGGTTTTCTGACCCAAAGGCAAGTGCCACACTTGTCTTCTACTCCATGCTACCGTTTGTTAATGCTCAGTGTGCAAAAGGAACGCAGAGGACAGGGATCATGTCATGCGCACTCAGTCTCAGAGCTATGCCTCAAATTCTCACAGGGCACATACAGTGGCCAGGACCTTTATTCCTAGGAAGACTTTGGCTCAGAGGGGACCTCTGTCACCTTCGATTTCTATATAAGGACCAGGCACCATTATGATCCAGGTTCTCATGTAACTCCATCTAAATCCCAGTGTATAGAACAGTCTTCCCAACTAGAACTCTATATACAGGCTCCCCAGTACAGCCAAGCATCCCACCCATGCCTCATACTCAGTCCAGACATCCCACTCAAGTGCCCTAATTATAAAGTAGTGAGCCACTCAGGCCATCATCTATGGCCCAGTCACCACCTCCATTCAGGTCTTGTACACACCAGTGACCCTCAGGTACAAAAGGCCAATAACTAGATGGAATGGACTCAGGCTGGGCCTCCCTGGGTGTTCCCTCAGGTTCAGCAGAGCCAAGACAGACCCAAGCGCCCTTGTTCCAGCACAGCCTACAAACCTCCCAAACCACACCAGTCTAATAGCCTCCCCTCTGGTTCCTCCAACTCCCACACCCACACTGTCCCCTCCAAGCATCCACACTGGCATGGGGAGGAGCCCACCCACAGCCAAGTGGCTCCACCTTGTCCTGGGCTCTCCACACCCACAGACACTGTTTCATCCTGGGTCCACGCCCCAGGGGCCAGGGAGGTGATGGGGATTAGGCTGTAGGACTCTATGGAGGTGTGGGGATGGGGCCACCTCCCCCTGAGTCAGTGGGAAAAGAACTTGGGTCCTCAGTTATCACCTTCTTCCCTCCCCTTCCAGGAAGAAAAAAAAAAGAGAAATCCCTCCCTCCAACACCAGGCCCAACCAGAAATCTGTCCCCACCCCCTCATCAGCTGCTCCCAGATCCGAATAGGATTTGCAGAAGTCCTGGGCGCTGGTGGTTGGTGGGGAGAGGGGGGGTAGAATATCAGTGTGCGTGTGCGTGTGCGTGTGTGTGTGTGTGTGTGTGTGTGTGTGTGTGTAAGGGGGTAGGCATCCAAAGCCTCAAGCTGAGGAATGATGTGGCAGGTCCCCGGAGTGCCGGCCTTGAGCCTTCACTTCATTCTCCAGGGGAAGACTCAGGCCCAGAGAGCCTGGAAAGGAGGGCGGGCGGGGTAAGCAGATTTACTTCTGTCCCCTTCCTCCCCAAATCGGGCTGGGTGGGCTCCGGAGTAGGCCTGGCTGCTGGGGAAGCGGCCCACTCCCCAGCTCCCGCCCTAGCCCCAAACAATGCCGCCTCCCCCTCCCCCTCGCCTTTATCCGCCGGGTTACTTGGCAGCGGCGGCAAGAGACCTCCCCCTCTCCTCCCCTCCCCTCCCCTCTTAGCCGGCCCACAGCAGCAACAGGCCCTTTGCGCGGCAGCTGGAGGGATGGAGTGGGGGCGAGGTCTGAGCCCCGGCCTGGGCGTGGAGGGTGCTAGGGCCTAGGCTTCGGTATGCAGGGCTCCAGGCCTAAGAATCTGTACCCCTAACACACACATTCAGGCTGGGGTCACACGTGGTCACCGGGGATAGGAAGGAGGACAGACTCCCTGGCTCAGTAGAAGAGGATCTTCAGGGCTTGCGTGAATAGGAAGGGGGATGGGGGCGGGGAAGTCGAGGTGGCACGGGGCTGGAGCGGAAGGGTCACCCGACAACTCCGGATCCCCGCGGATCCCGCCGCCCAGTGCGCCCCGGCGCCCAAATTGGGGGAAGGGGCAGCTGTCAGAAGATGCGTCGGTGGCCCCGAGCCGCCGCCGCCGCCGCAACCTTTATTTTTAAACTTCAAGTGGTCAGAGGGCACGGCGGGGGAGGGTCCCCGCCCAGTGTGCCAGCTTTATCCTCGGCCTCCTGGAGACCCCTTGACCTCCTCCCATCTCGCCTCTGCATGGCTCCCGGCATACCTGGGGGTGCTCCAGCACCCGGCTCGGCATGTGGGCCGCTCTCCATGGCTGCGGCGTCACAGGGGGATCTTGGGGTCTCAGTGGCGGCGGCGGCCAGCGGCCAGGCCAGGGGTCCCGCGGCGCATCACGCCCGGCCTGGCCCAGCGGACAACGACTCGGAGGCCGGGAAGCTCCGCGAAAGATAGAGGATGTTTCGGCTGCTGGCCTGCGAGTCTCAGAGTCTGCCAGCCGCCCAGGGTCTGTCGGCTCCGGCCGCGATCCTCCTCCCTTCCCGGCGCCGGCCCAGACCCGGCCGCGGCCCAACCCTATTGTACCGCCCGGGCTGGGCCTGGCCTCACTGCTGGCGCGTACCAAGTGGGACGCAGGGAGGGCCGCCCCCGCAGCGTCCGGGACCCAGCCACTGCGCGCCTGACCCGCCCGCCCCGCCCCCGCCCTGGAGCCTGGGCCTCGAGCCTCCGGACTCCTGTCCTGCGGCGGCCGCTGAGGGACGACCACCGCTCTAGGAAGACCCCCGCCGTCGAGCTGCATCCCCCTGCGGCCGCGCGTTGGTACGCGCCGCCGCGCGAGAGGACTATGTAGGGAGCGCTCTGGTGACTCACCCGCCGCTAGGACTGGGGGCAGTAGGGGGAGCAGGGCTGGTAGCCCCCATCCCACCCTGGAGCCTGGGAGCTCTGGCTCTGAGACCTTGGCAGCAGCTTCAAGTCTAAGTTGCTTCCCAAACCCACCTCAAATAAAATCCGTCCGGAGAACGTCGGTAAACCTGGAGGGTCACAAGGAGACCCCTAAAAGGGCTAGGCTCTCTCCTCTGGTCATGGTTAGGATTGGGAGAGGCCCGGGAGCCTCGCTGCAGCCCTTCCTCCAGTATCCTATGGTTGGTGTCTTCTCTGCTCTTGTAGGGTAATTACAGGCCTGCCCCGCTGCTTTACCCAGGTCTCTAATCTGTTGGGTCCCTCCTGGCTCCAAATTGGGTGGTCCTGGCCCTGAACCTTCCCGCCCCCATCAGAGGACCCCTTCAGTCTCCTCGAAGAATTTTCTCACTTGTGGCCTATTGAAGGGACTGAGCCCCTTCTGACACCCCTCCCCCAAATAGCCCCGCTTCCCAGTCCCCCAGAGTGGATCCCCCAGTCCCCTGTTAGTGCCAGCTGAGGTGGGGCCTCCAGCCAAGGCAGGCGCAGCCTGGGCAGAGAGCAGGGAGCTTGCTGGGAAGGTGGATCAATGGTGCTGCTGCGGGGATTGACAGGAGGAAGGCAGACGTGCAGCTGGGCCTGTCCACCCCAGCCCTGCCCTTTGTCCTGACCTCCAGAAGGCCAGTTCTCCAGTTCTCCATTGTCCAGAGATTAGGCCAGTGAGATGCTGTACTCCTGCCTCCCTTTCCCACTAGCTTCTCCTTCCTTGAGCAGCTCCAGAGAGCAGCCATTTCAAGGAGTGTGGGGAACAAAGGGGTCTGGGTCTCAGGAAACCTAAGAGCAGCTTGTCCTGGGAGGAGTGAGTAGTTGGGGGCCTGAACCCTCTGAGGAGGGGTTGGGGAAGGAATAGTTCCCCCTCCAGCCCTAAATCAGGAGAGGATGATAGAAGGTTTGCAAGTGGAGCTGGTAACCTTAAGCTAGAGTCTTAACTTTTCTGAAACCCAGTTTGCTCACCTATAGTCAGGAAAATAATGGTACCGTGAGGTATATTGGAGTCATTGTAAAGGATAATTATGGTAATGCAGATGGAGTGCTTAGCATAGAGCCTGGCATATAGGGAATGCTTAATAAACAGGCATGATGATGATGATGGGGCTTCAAAGGTAAAAGCAGATTAGGATGAGGAACAGATCCCCCATTTTTGTTGTCCGTCATCCCACCTGCAGAGGGAGAGCGAGGGACCATGTGGATGATGAGGTTCGGGATTGTCCTTTGTGAGGTCAGAGGCCTCAGCGCCTGCATCTTCCAGAGCTGAACAGGCCCACCCTGAGCCAGGCAGTGACTAGACACAGGAGAATTCATGAACATAATCCAACAAGGGGAGAGCCCTCTGGGATGATTCTTCCTCCACCCCCACCCCAGATCTTGAGGTGACTGCAAGGACACAGACATATAGGTGGGAGTAGTGAGATATCCTCATTGGCTGGAGCCTAAGAATAGTGGAAGGGGAAGTAGTAGCTGAAAATGAAAAGATAGGCCAGAGATGGGTTGGAACACAATTGACCTCATGATGTAGGTCTTGGGGAGCTGTTGAAGGTTCTTCCGAAGGGGAAGCGTGAACAGCACTTTAGAACTGGATAGCCTCTGCTGTGTCTAATGAGCTGAGCTTGACTTTGAGGAGCTCATTGCAAAGAGAACACTGTTGCCTCTGACAGTGGTTCAAAACCAGAGGCAATTTTGCCCCCCAAGGGACATTTAGCAATGTTTAGAGGCACTTTTGGTTGTCACAACTGGGGGTATGACTGGCATCCAGTGCTTAGAGCCTATGGGATGCTGTTTAACATCCTGCAATGCACATGACTGCCCCTAGAACAAAAAATCATCAGGCTCCAAAATATCAATAGTGCCAAGGTTGGGGAATCCTTCCCTAGATTGAGGGTGGAGGCACCTGCACCCCTTTACACGATGCTAATAATGGGGACATCTGGGAGTTAGGCAACTTCACAGTTCTCCTCTCACCAGCTTCAGAAGGCTTCCTGCTGCTGATGGGCCCACAGCCAGTCCTGGGAGGACAGGGCCTGGAGAGCACCAGTGTCCTATGATTGCCAAAGTGACAGGTGACAGATGGAGTGGGCTTCTCTCTACTCTCCCCCTAACTGACCAGGACCCCTGGCAGATCCCAGGCCTTGGCCACTGAGAGGGTTTAGAATGGGCATCTCTTTCTGAGTTTGGGGCTGAGTGACAGTGCCTGGGGATCTCACATACCCCCTCCACCCAAAATATTAAACATTCCAAAGAAGGAATAAGTGGGGCACTTGCAACATCCAGGGCTGAAGCTCCAACAGGATGCCCTGACCTCTTAGGTAAGAGGCAGGGAACTCGGTGGCCTCCCCAGTGCCTTCGCCTACCACTCAGAGCAGTCTCCTCCCCCTTTACGGAAACAGACTTGAATGAGCCGTTAGTCACATCACAGGCTAGGTTGGGGGAAGGCACTGAATGGGGATCAGAAATATGTCCCCTTCCTGATCCTTTTAGGGGGAGGGCAGGAATAAGAGCATTTATAACCTCCTAGGTTTGTTGAGGCAGGGTCCAGGATGAACCTAATGGAGGGGTGAAGGAAATCACTGGGAGATTGACACAGAGATATGAATCAGGACCAAAGCCCTGGAGGCTGCTTCCACACCCACAAAGTAGGAAGTGGGAGGGGCCTCATGGTGGGGGCAGCAGAGAATAACTGACACTAGAGTCTCGCTCCTACCCCCACCCCAAGGCACTGCAGAACGAAGGGGTCTCTAACTCAGACTGCTTTCCTGGGGAGTAGTAGCTTCCAGGTCCCACTCCCTGGGACCTGGGGTAGGAAATATCCTCAAGGGCTTTGGCGACACCAGCTTTAATCAGGCCTCCCTCCCTCCAGCTCTTGGGGAGCAGAAGAACAGAGAGGGATTGGAGGGGGAGGAACTCAGATCCAGGACTAAATAGGTTCAACCCATTGGGTTCTCAGGAAGAGGTCCTTATCTAAAGCCCCTGCTAGGGAAGGGAAGCTGTCCTGGCAATGTTCTTTTCTAGGGAGAGGAGACAGGGTAGGGAGGGGGTGCCTAGTGTTCCTAAGTGTCCTAGTTGGGAGAGGATTTGGGATTTGGGGATAATGGGAGCTGTACTGAGCGCCCTTGGAGCAGCTGTCTAAGGAGCTTCTAAATTCCCATCTGAGCCAGGAGAAGACTCTATAGATCAGCCTAAGATGGACACCCCCTACCCCAACCCTTAAGTTAGGACTGATGATGCTTTGAGGAGAAGTCCCAAAGAAAAAGACACCAAGAGGAGGAATCACTGGCAGAGAGAGAGAGAGAGAATCTCAGAGGTTGGAAGACATGCAAGGAGAGGCTCCACCTCCAGTCTCTCCAGAATCTCCCTGCCTGACAGCAGGCTGGGTGGGGTCAGGCCAGGCGGCAGGCCGTGACTGTGACTCAGGTTTCTGTGGGCAGCCAAGGCAGCCAAGGCAGCCAGCAGGGAGGAGCCCAGACGGACAGACAGGCCAGCCAACTGCAGCTTTCACCTCAGCTGTCCTCTCTCCTGGGAATGCAGGAGGCTCTTCTCTGGCTATGCTGGCCTCTGGGGGCTAGCTGACCCCTGCTTTCCTGCACCCCCACCACACCATGTTCCTTCCCAGAACCCTCAGCCCTTAATTCCCTTTCCTGGGGGCACTGACACAGGAGGGAGAATCAAGGGGCACTGCCTCTAGGGAGGCCCCAGAATGTCTGTGCACAGGGAGAAGGGTATAATAATGATTTGTCCTGCACCCTGAGGCAGAGACCTGGGGAATCTCAGGCACTGAGCAGCCTGGGCCCCCCCAGTCTTCCCCAGCCTGGCTGGCTCATGTCTAGGCAGGCTGGTTGTCATGGTGAAGGCTAGGGGCTAGAATGCAGCTGCTGCAGAGTCAGGCTACCAGGCCTAAGTGAGGGAAGGGTACTCAGTGACATAGCCCTGCCTCTCAGAATTGACCAGCCAGGGAAGGGTGGTGGGCATTTAAACCAAAGAGCTCTGGTCAGGGATTATAGGATTTCCCCTTGGTGATGGGTGAGGGTGTGGCCAGCACATTCCCCTGGTGTTTCTGGGGCTTGTTTGTCCGGCTGTGTTTTCAGAGTGGCTGGAAGAAAGGGAATACATATTTACTTTGTGCCCAAGTGCTCTTCATACACGGCTCACCAGTCTTCACAACAACTGAGAGATTCAGCAACTAGCCTTAAGTGGCAAAAATAGGATTAAAACCCAGGACTGGCTGCGGCCAAGGCCAACACTGGGGATCTTTCTCTTCTGGAAACCAGGCAATGTAGTTGTAGAAGAGGGAGTGGGGAGTAAGTGACCCGAACTTTATCTAACACATTGGATATTCCCTCACGAAGTCACAGGTGGTAAGATGCAGGTGCTGGTTGCGTTTGGGGTTTGGGGACGGATGGTAGTTTGAAGAGAAAGCCATTAGCGAAATGCTTGGCTCATAGTAGCTGGTCATTAAATATTTTTGTAATGAAGCCAGATCTACGTAGTTTTTTGGGACATCCTGGGAGCTTCTAGCTTTGAATTGCAGCAACAACATAAGAAGCTAGTTCAAAAGAGGGACTTTCCGAAACCAACGCTGGCGAGAGAGGAATTTGCGGAGCATATCTGAGTGGGGGCTGGGAGGGAGGAGACACGGGGTTTGTGGACGATACAGGATTACCGCAAGCTGCGGGCGCCACCCAGCGGTCAAAATGCAGCCTAGGGGGAAGACAGGCTCTACAAGTCCGCCGCGCGCGGAGCTCTCTGGGAGTTGTAGTTCAACTGCGCTAAGGGGAGGTGCTGCCAGCCGGGCTGTTGGGCGTTGTAGTCCGACGTTTATTGGGCGGGAGTTACCTTTGTCCGCCAGACCACGAGTCCCGTGGTGCCCCGCGGCAGGCCGCGCAAGCGTGGTGAGTCGGTGCCGGTCAGTTCCGAAGGCTGAGGGTCTGCGACTGAGCCGGCGGTATCAGAAGGGGTCGCCGAGTGTGTCTGTGGCTAGGCGAGGTAGGGCGGCTGGCACCATGTCGAGGCAGACGAACCGAGGCACCGAGAGCAAGAAAATGGTAAATCGGAGCGCGTGACCTCGCGGGCGGGGCGGAATGTAGGCGTTCTGGGGAAGGGGCCCCGCGCGGGGCACATTTGGGAAAGGGCCCTCCTGTGAGCTCTGCGAGGGTGCTGATTCCGCTGAAGGAATGAGAAGGAGGCTGCTTGGTGGGTGAAGAAGGGAGAGTCACTCAGGGGCGTCCCGGGCCTGAAGCCGGTTGGAGGGGATGGAGTAGCTCCGGGACCTCCACGGCCGGAGTGCAGCTGCGTGTTAGGCTAACAACAACGAGGGTAATAGCAGTAACTACCGTACCTCCATTGCTCTCTTACAGTGTGGTAGGCACTGGGCCAACCACTTTCCGTACATTATCCCATTTAATCCTCCAAGTAATCCTCTCAGATGGATAATATCGCTATTTTACAGCTCAGGTTACATAACTTGCCCAAATTTACAGCTAGGATGAGTTAGGATTTGAACCCATGTCTCTCTAACTCCAAGGCTAATGCTTCAGACTGCTGGGCCATACTGCCCCTCACACTTGCTTTGGCATTGCAAGATGCCCAGATACTGGTCTTGCCAGGAGGAAACTTTCTCTTCGGTAGAGTAAGAGGTGGGCGAGTCTGGGCACTAAGTGGTGCCCTCTGGTAGAGGGAGGCTCACTTGTCCTGGAAATAGAGGGACACCATGTAGTCCCATGAAGTTGGGCTGCGGATGAGGTCTGGGCTTGGAAAGTAAGGTAGATGACATTTTTCTCCAAAGTAAGGGGACTTCTTGGCACGTGTTCCTTTTCTTTGACATATTCTTAATTCTTCCAGAATTGCCTATGCTGTCTGTTTTTGTTTTCTGATTTAAAAACAATAATTTGCATGCTGGGCAGATCTGTGGTCTTTCATTGACCCTCAGTTCTAGAGGGATGATGAAACTTCCCTCACACCTTTGCATCTTACATCAGGGACAGCCACCAGAAATGTGCCGTAGAAGGATCTATTACTCCTGAGTAGTACTTAACTTTTTCTCTTTCTATCCCTTTCTTGAGAAGCTGATGACACCTATGGATCTTCTCTCCAGAAATATTAAATAGAAAAACATATACATAGACATTTACTTAAGTTTTGGGGGGATTTGTCAGCCCCCTGAAGATACTTCATGGATCACAGCTTAAGAATTCCTCTTTTGGAGGAAATACCAAGAATTTAAATGAATATGTGTATTTTGCTAGGAAACTGTCATGTAGGGGAGAAAGCATGGACATTGCTTAGAATTCTGTCTTTCTCAATTGATCCTCAATTTCCTTATCTATAACATGGGGGCAATAATGCCTACGTAGGATTAAATGAGATTACAATGTAAAATGCATAGGGCATAGTAAATATTTCCTCTTCCTTTTCTTGATAGATGAGCAGATATGAGAGGTCTTCTTGCTTAGTTTTCCTATCTTGCTCTTGTTTTGTACATTTTTTACCTGCAATCAATATTGAAATCTTTAATACTACTTTAGCAGGAAGCTACAGTGTCCACCCCCAACTCCAGCGCTCACTCAGCTTTGGTGAAGTGAGGGAATTATGGAGGGACAACAGCACACTCCTGCCTGAGAGCTTTTACAACTACTGTTGTCTGCTGTTTGGAACTCCCTTCCGTCAGGCAGTCACCTACTAACTACTCATCACTTCATGCAGTTTACTCAACTATCACCTCCTCAGAGAGGCCTTCCCTGCACATGTGATTAGTTCTCCATCCTTTACTCTGTTTTCTTCATAGCACTATTTCATTTTAAATATTTCATTATAAGTTGTGTATTGTTTATTTTCAGTCTCCCCCCATGAGGATGTAAACTCTGTGGGAGTAGGGATTTGTTTTGTTCACTGCTCTATCTCAACACCTGGAGTGATGCCTGGCACGAGCATCTGTGTTTATCGAGTGAATGACATGAAGGTTTGGTGCATCCTCTCACTCAGTTCCTACTGGTACCTACTTGGGGCTTGTCACATGATCCTCTTTGTAGCCACCTGATTTCCACGTGCTTCTCTCCTCTCTGCTTGGGGTGTCCCCACCTCTAGCAGCCCTCTTCCCAATCAAATCAGTCTTCTGCAATCAGCAATCTTCTCCTTGCTGTGTTCCCACGTAAGCCTTCCAAGACTTACAGGGTTAATGTACCCAAGTAACTAGATCTCCGCTTTTAGTCTGTGCAAACAGAAACAGCCCATTTGTCTAGCAAACTTTTCTTGAGTCCCAGCTGTCTGCAGAGCTCTGTGCTAGGTGTTGTGGGAAATGCAGAGATGAAGTCCTAGTCCCTAAGCACATACTCGATGAGAGAGTCAGAAAAGTACTCAGCATGGGAGTATAGTACTATCTGGGATTGAGTCCTGACTTCACTACTTATGTGCTGTGTGACCTTGGGCAAGTTTCTTCATTGTCCTAAGCATCAGTTTCACCAGCTTTAAAAAATAAATCTAGGGGCCGGCCCGGTGGCTCAGGCGGTTAGAGCTCCGTGCTCCTAACTCCGAAGGCTGCCGGTTCGATTCACACATGGACCAGCGGGCTCTCAATCACAAGGTTGCCAGTTCACTTCCTCGAGTCCCACAAGGGATGGTGGGCAGCGCCCCCTGCAACTAAGATTGAACAGGCACCTTGAGCTGAGCTGCCGCTGAGCTCCCAGATGGCTCAGTTGGTTGGAGCGCGTCCTCTCAACCACAAGGTTGTGGGTTCGACTCCTGCAAGGGATGGTGGGCTGCGCCCCCTGCAACTAGCAACAGCAACTGGACCTGGAGCTGAGCTGCGCCCTCCACAACTAAGACTGAAAGGACAACAACTTGAAGCTGAATGGCACCCTCCACAACTAAGATTGAAGGGACAACAACTTGACTTGGAAAAAAGTCCTGGAAGTACACACTGTTCCCCAATAAAATCCTGTTCCCCCTTCCCAATAAATAAATAAATAAATAAAATCTGAAAAGGTAATACTAGTATCTATATCATAGGGTTGTTCTGAGGGTTGAGGTGATGCATGTAAAGCTAGCAGTGTGACACTTCACCTAAGAATACAGTTGACACTTAGTAAATGTCAGCTAGCAAGCATCTGTGTTAGTAAAGATATTAGCCTTTGTGTGTCTGTATAGCTTTTGGTTCTTGAATCCCACTTCTCTGGCAAACCGTATAGTTTATCAATTTGGTGTATTATCTGTCTCCTTCCTATTAGATAGTGGCTGGTATATAGTAAACATTGAATGAATGATGTTTTTTCTGTATATAGCCCCACTTCTATTTTTAAAATATGAAGACCTTTAAGTTATATATTTATGTTGCACACTGTTCCAAATAGGCTTAGGTTCATAGTTGAAGATGGAGACAGATTTGCAAATTAGAGAGGGTGTGGAGAGCCTCGGCTGGACCCCTTTCCCAGGTTCGAGGCATATTGATGCTGTGATCACGGGCAGATCTGTCTTGGATCTTGATTTCTCTTATCAGTAAATTTGGGGCTGCTTCATGTATAAGGGGCTTGATAACATCATGAAGTGAGTGTTACTTGGCATAATGGGCTGAGGCTCTTGGAGTATCTCTCCAAGAGCTCATTAATAATGGAAGGAAAGCTCTCCTGACTTAATGCAGTGATACCAATTCTATGGACTGGTTACTGCTGGATTGTCTCCATCCATTCATGCCCAAGTCATTTTAATGCCAAACCCTTAACTTTACTAGAAAAAATCATTCCCCTTCTTCGTAGCTTCTCCTTAACTGCCATATTTGTAAGTGGTCTCTTGGACGCTCCCTGATCTGACTGTTAGTTGAGTTCAAAGAGCTCCTGATTCTGAAACTGATTCTCTTTGACTTCCTAGCTGAGTTGTTTTGTTTTGTTTTGGGGGAGTTTATTGTAGTTGTGGGGAACAGCGGGTAGAATGAACATTGGCTGGTTTTTGTCCCCCAGAATTACTTTTGTCAAGTATTAGCTGTTTATCCTTGGGCAGATTCTCTTAACTATTCTTGAGTCTCAGTATCCTCATCTCTAAAATGAGATTAACTCCTGCCCTTTCTGCTTTACAGAGTTGTTGTGGGGTGGAAATGAGATGGTGAAAAATAGAATCCAGTATGTAATCAAAAGACATTCACATTATTATTCTTGCAGCGGCCTCCCCTCCAGGCCATGGGGTTGAGGTGAGGATCATTGAGTCTTCAGAACCTGGGCCTTAACATTACGGGGACTTTCTTCCCCAGAAGATGTAAAGACAAAAAGATGCTCTGCTCCAAGTTTGCCAAGCCACCACTGAGGAGGGAGTGATTGAGTGACAGTGTTGATTTTCAGCCTTACATCTGTGTGACTCCATCAGTCCAGAGGCACCGTTAGTTAACGTTTCTCACTTTGTTTAACTCTGGGAATGCCCTCCCCCTGACCTGCTGCTTTCATTCTGTAGTCTTGGTTTTTGCCATTCCTTTCACCTTCCTCATCTTTCTGTTTCTTGGTAGGAAGGTGACAGGATACTTTACTTCAGAAAGAGTTTCTGTGATTTTAACTGTGGTTGTAATAGAAACCAGTGCAGGTCAGTATTGTGTTTCAGATACACAAAAGATTATATTGCTTTCACAGTTACCCCCTTTCCTGGAAACATTTGAGCTATGTGTCAAGAGGAACGTTATGTTTTCCCTGCGCTGCTGACTTAGGAGAAGGGTTATCATCCACACAGAGTGGACTTTGTCTAGGACTTCCTTCCCTCCCCGAGGACCTGGGTGTGGCCTTAGCAGTGCAGTTTAACTCTAGGCCAAGACACTCCGGACATTGTAAGGTGTGGGGAAGCCAGTGGTCATACCTGCTAACCCACAGAGGGTAATTTGTAAATGTCTGCTTTGGTCTGTCTGTCACAGTATCTAGTGAACAGTTAGTGCTCCAACACCAGATTCTGGTGGCCTGAGCTTAGGCTTGGCAGCCGTGGTGGGGTCTGGGTTGGCAGAAGCCCCCCTTAGTGTGTTGGAGGAGTGACTGCTCAGTGCATGAGGTGTCTTTACATCCGTTTTGTAGTGGGTCTGGCTGCAGCCCTGCCACGTTGACCCTGGGAAGCTAAATTCCTCAGTCACTCCATAGGGGATGATGTTCTCTCCCACCAGACACAGGTTACCTGCCTTTGAACCTTGACAGTTACTTTGAGGCCAGTCCCGACTCTCACCAACCTTCCTCTTGCACGACTTGGTCCTAACTGCCTGTTGAATCTCTTTTAGAGCTCTGAGCTCTTCACCCTGACCTATGGGGCTCTGGTCACTCAGCTTTGCAAGGACTATGAAAACGATGAAGACGTGAATAAACAACTGGACAAAATGTGAGTGAGCTGCTCTGTGGGAGCGACAAGAATTGGGGGGGGGGTTCCCCAGCACATTGAATCTACATGATTCTTTACAGCCCAGAACAGGGTCCTCCCTTTTGTAACCAACATTTTAGTTTCCACTGAGCTCATTTATTGGGATGTTCCGGAATTATCCCATTTTCCTTTTACCACCGACAGCCGTATGTTTAGACGTCAGACGTTCAGACCCCGTAGTATAGTCTGTTCTCTCGTTTGCTCCCCAGGGGCTATAACATTGGAGTCCGACTGATTGAAGACTTCTTGGCACGGTCAAACGTCGGCAGGTGCCACGACTTTCGGGAAACTGCGGATGTTATCGCCAAGGTCATTATGGGCCAACTGGCCATGCCGAAGGGTTATCATTGGGAGGCACTGCTTACCACTCTGTCCGTCTCCCTTGGGAAGGCCCCTAGCATTCCAAAAGACAAGTTAGGCAGCTGTTTGGGCCAAAGAAGCCTTCCTGGTGGTTGGAGAAGAGCAGACTATGGAGAAGGGAGGGGTGGTTGGGATCATCCCTGTAGATTAAAGTCCCACTGAAATCAAAGCCAGATCTCCTCAACTGTGAAGAGGTAGCAGAATAGCATAGGGCTTAATAATACAGACAAACCTGGCTTCCAATTCTGGCTCCAGGACTTACCAGTTCTTAAGTAAGTTACTTCTAACCTCTTTAATTACCAGGTACCTTACCTTTAAATTAAAGAAAATAAGAGCTATCTTACAGGGTGTTGTAAGGAGTAAATGAAAAAATGAACATGATTATTCAGGTAAAATGAATGCACTTAACATAGTGTGTGCATGTAGTGAATGTTTGCTATTGATGTTAGTGTTACATAATATAGGAGTAATAAATGATAAAACACCTATAGCTTTGTGGTGTCAGTTACCTATAAAGGTTGATTCTGTCTATTGTAGAGCATCTATTGTTTGTCCATGCCCAAATGCTAGAGAGGGTTGACAGTGGAGAGTTTTGTGAGGGTTTGGAATTAGGAGGGTGGACAGAGGGAAGGGTATCTGCAGAGTACTTCTGCTCCAGTGACCTGTATTTGCTTTCAAGAAGAAAGGTTCAGACAGCACAGACAGGACAGGGAAGAGGGTTGAGGGCTGTCTGCACTGAGATGCTCGTTTGGGGCAGCCACCCCACTCAGATCAGTGCTCTCTTCTGCTAAGAAGAGCAGGTGGACAGTAAGTTGTTGACTAATTTATGAAGCCCTTGAAAGAGAGGGGTGTGGACTTGTGCCCTGTGAATACCTAAAGCTGCAACATCTTGCAGAGGCCCCAGTTTTGTTCCCAAGCCGCTTAATAGCTCTATGCCAGCCCATCACCTCCCTATTGTACAGTCTCTACTACTGTTCCCATTGTGCTGTTGTGTGTCCCCAACAGGTGGCATTCAAAATGTACTTGGGCATCACTCCAAGCATCACCAATTGGAGCCCAGCTGGTGACGAATTCTCCCTCATATTGGAAAACAACCCCTTGGTGGACTTTGTGGAACTTCCTGATAACCACTCATCCCTTATTTATTCCAATCTCTTGTGTGGGGTGTTGCGGGGAGCCTTGGAGATGGTGAGTGCAGCTCTTTACCTTCTGGGACACCTGAAGTGTATTAGGGGCTTCATAAGTGTTTGAAGGAAGGAGAGAGAGAGAAGAAAGGCCTTTGGCTCACCCAGTACATTTGCTGCCTGAGATGGCGGTGCTGCTGAGCGTAGGATCCAAGCCTGTCATCTCTACGTGGTGGTGACCCTCCCTCCTAGGCTGGGAGAAGGTGCTGTCAGCCCCCAAAGCCCAGAACGTCCATTCCCAGGTTGGCTTATTTGGTGACAGTCTCATTCGGGGGTGTTATTTGCTAAGTCTCTCCTTAGGGATGAGGACCACTGCCTTCTGTCGGGGAACACTGGATTTGGCAATCTTGTCCTGTGGGAAACCAGCCCCCTTTTTTGGCTGCTGTGGCTGAGCCAATTATAACCCTATTCTTAATGTTTCCCCAGAGACCATGACCAGGCAGCCACTCGTTCATTTTCCCACTGTTCCCCAGGTCCAGATGGCTGTGGAGGCCAAGTTTGTCCAAGACACCCTGAAAGGAGACGGAGTGACAGAAATCCGGATGAGATTCATCAGGCGGATTGAGGACAATCTCCCAGCTGGAGAGGAATGACGGACCCCAGGACATCAGGGGAGCCAGCAGGAGCGCGTGTTGGAATCAGGAAGCCCTGGTGCTCCCCTGCCCTCTGGAGCTCAGTGACTCTTTAACGCGGATGTTGCATATTCTTCTAACCTTGTTTCCATTCTCCATGCTAGTAAAGAGCAGACTGTGATGTAGTCCATTTGCCCCACAAGTGTGCACATTCAGGAGGGAAATCTTTTGCTCCCTTTTCCGTCAGAGCGGCTGGACGTAGTCATCCTTGGTTGGACTAGAACGAGCTCAACCATTGTACATTCCTGTTTGAATTTTCCAAAGTGAAACCCACTTTGACCCCATTAAGAGGCAAGCCTAGCACACCTATCCCTGGACCTTCAGAAAACCACTGGCAAATGGCTGTAGGGGGCCCAGGGTTATGGGACGGGGAGGAGAAGTGGGGAGGGGTGGGTGAGAATTGTTAGCTGTAGTGTGACACACTCTAGTGCTTGCCAGGAAAGGGGAGCCTGTTGTGCTGGAAACACTGACTTCTGGGAAGCCACCCAGGTTGCTCCTCCTCCCTGCTGTTTGGGGGCAACATCTCCTCTTTTTACAGAGGCTTCAGCCTTTTTTCTTACAAATTCTTCAATAAAGACACATTCTTGAGTGAAATCCCAATCCTGTCCTGTTTTCTTTCTGCTTAGCCCTGGGGATTTTGTTACAGTGGGGCGCAGAGACCAGCTAAGTTCTTGGGCTCTGCCTTGATTTTACCTGGTCTAGGAATGGCTTCTCCCCACAGACCACAGGGCCTGGGAAACCTGGGAGCAAATGAGGCCCCTTCTGAGTCATTTTTGGGTCTACGCTCTCTAGTAAGATCTAGAAACAGACCATTATCCCAGATATACGTAAGATGGACTATGCTGGCCTCTTGGCCACCAAGTTGGGGGATTTGGCTTAGAAAGACCATGTACCATTTATCAAGGGCTTACCATGTGTCAGATACTGCACAGAGCATTTTATATGCATTATCTAATTCACAATAATTGCATTTTTGGAGGGAAGGCCACAAGTTGCCCATCCATGGTCATATGGCTAATAAGTGGAGAAGCTAGGGTTCAAAAGCCCCAGCCAAACTCCAAAGCCTGTGTTCTCGATGCCTGATTAGAACTGTGGAGAGGAGGAGAGCAGGCCTGTGGCTCCCTCTCCTAGCTTTGGGGTAGTTTTAAAGGGGGATGAGGGGGAGCAGAGGTTGTCAGGCCTTACTTGGCACTGTTCTTGGGGACAGCCTAGGGCCTTGAGGTCCAGACACGGGTTGGGAGAGTGGGGAATGGGGCCCCTAGGCCTTCCCCATGGTTAGTAGGCCTGAGCTGAGGAGCAGTTATATATGCATTGTGCTTGAAGTATGTCTTGGTTGTATAGGTTGGGACCAGGCTTCTGGGACACCAGTAAGAGGCAGTTTGCACGTGACCTGCCTCCACTGAGGAGGAGCAGAGGTCACTTTTGTGTCTCCAAGTACAGGGAGGCTCATGCTCCCTCTGGGATCTTCTTTGAGCCTCTCCCTCTCCCTCTAGGTATAATTTGGGCTGCAGGGCAGGCACCCCATTTTGGTCAACTGTATTCTTAGTACCCAGTATAAGGCTGGGTCCAGTTGCACTAGAGTTGAGTGAATGAAGGAGAGATTAAAGGAATGAATGCTGGGGCCCAGATGTGGAAAGAGTTGTGTGGTGTCGGGACCCTGCCAAGAAAAGTGAGCTCCACCACCCTTTCCCTTCTCCAGGGGGGCCCTCGCCCTTCCTCTCCTCCCAGTACCACAACCTACTTTCCAGCAGCCGTTTGTATGGCGTGAGGTTTTGGATATTTCCTTTCCCATAGTTAATCTTGTGCAACATTACAGGCTCAGCAAGCTGTGGAAACAAAGCCCCCTTAGTGACTTTTCCCAGTTACGGCCCCACGATTGTATGATGTGCATCCAGGGGCTGAGGGAAAGGAAAGGGCTGGAGCTATTCGGGACATCACTTCATCATCTTTCTCTAATGAGCCAAACACACAAGTCCCAGCAACCTAACTGCTGTACTCCCACCTCGTAGTTAATTACGGAGAATACATGTCCCTCTGCCTCCTCTGACTGGCTGGGACTCCACCCCCACCCCAGGCTAGGCCATTCCCCATTCTCCTTGATGTCCTGGCACGTCCCCGGAGCAAGATGGTGCCAGTGTGCCTGGCTATATGGGAGGGACTGACCAAAGAGCCTGGGCCAGGACTTCTGGAGCTGGAGGGGTCCATGCTGGTGGCCCTTGGGCTTGGCGGTGGCTGGGCAGAACTCTATAAGGAAAGGCTTTGCTCTGCAGACTATGGCCACCAGGGGTCTCCAGATTACCACTGTATTGTCCCAGAGAGTGACCGTTGAACCTCTGGTTTCCAGAATTTGCTGGAAGATGCACCTGATGGAGCAAATCTCAGAAGCTGGTCAGAACCAGGAAATGCCCCCTTCTTCCAGTCATGCCTATGGGACCTGAAGTAAAGCTTATATGGCTGCCAGGCGAAGGGCCTGTCGACCCAGGGCATTGGAAAGAGCACATTGGCTAAGAAGTCTGTGGCCGCCATACACACCCAGAACCCTCCTGCTGGCTGCCTGAGTTGTACAAGCTAGCACTGAGCCCTCCCCTAACCAACCCCCCTACCTCCTGAGGGGAGACCAGAACACCAGCTCCGTTCCCCTGATGTAAGAGCCATATTTCTGCTCTAGACTCCCACCAGTGACATTTTCATATTCAGGTGAAGTCTTTCCCTGGTGGATTGACCTTATATTTGTACTGGGCATCTAGGTCTGAGAAGGAGGTGGCAGCAGAGGCCCAGGAGCAGAAATTGCATTAAGTGAAATTAAAATAGTCTCCTAACAAGTAGTTCATTGTGGATGGTTGGGGGTGGTTGTGTAGGAAAGCATCCTCCCCTTCCTTCTCCCAGAGCTTAAGTGCTACCATGTGCTGTTCCCTGGAAGCCAGAGGGCCTGTGTGTGTGCGTGTGTGTGGGGGGGGAGGATTGGGGGGTGGCAGCAGGCGAGGAGCCTCGCTGTTACCAATCCCCAGCCTTTGATGTAGGGCCAGGCCTGACCCCAGGACGGCTGCTGGCCACTGCCAGGGGCGCTGTGGGATGCGCGCATTCCTGGGGGCAATTTACGCTTCTGGCAGGAGGAGAGGAAAGTTTCTACTGTGGGGAAGGGGGTGGAGAGAGGGCGCTGCAGCAGACGTTGGGGGGTGGGTGTTGTGAGGAACAATGGAGGGAGCCAAGGCACACGACAGCACCCTCCTGCCTAAGCCTGTCTCACTTAACCGGCTTGGTCAGAGGCGTCCTCCAGGAAGCCTTCTGTGATGGACCCAGAGCTGGTCAGGAGCAGCACCCACCTGATCACCATACATGTGGGTCCTCACAGGGATAGCCCTGGAGGATCCCGAGAGAAGCAGCTGCTCATCCCTCCTTGCTCTGGGTGCCTAGACTGTCAGCCATGAGGGCATCGGGGACTGGGCTAGGCTAGAGGAGAGCTTGGAAAAATGGTGCGACAGTCACAACAATGTGTGTGAGTGAGCGCAGACAAATGTTATTCATAGCAACAGCTAATATTTATTGAAGAGTGACTACTGTGTTTCCCCGAAAATAAGACCAGGTAGTATATTAATCTTTCATCCAAAAGACGCATTAGGGCTTATGTTCAGGGGATGTCATCCTGAAAAATCATGCTAGGGCTTATTTTCCGGTTAGGTCTTATTTTTGGGGAAACACGGTACGTGCCAATGCTCATCTAAGCACTTCCCATGTATTTCTCATCTAACATTTACAACAATGCTATCACTAGTCCCATTCTGCAGATAAGAAAACTGAGCTACATAGCTAATACATAGGTAGATTCAGGACTTGATTCAGGTAGATTCAGGACTTGAACCCAAACAGTCCAGCATTGGACACCAAGCTCTTACCCAGTATATGTTACATATGGATAGTTCGTGTTTTGGTGTATGTGTCTTTCCTTGTGTTTCTTGCGGAGTTTGTCTCTATGTGAATTCTTTCATTTAATACAAATATAGCCCCGGGCTAGGAGCAGGGGACATGGAGATATTGGGAGTTTCAGTCCATGGGGAAGAAGCTGACTACAACGTGTGTGTGGTGGGGGGAGGAGAAGAGAGGCTGAAAATGAGAGACAAGGGCAAGTCCTGGCTCTGGTACTTATTGGTTATGTGACACTGGACAAGGATTTGAATTCTGAGCCTTAGTTTTTTCATCTGGAAAATGGGGATAATAATGCCTACTTTGATGACTGTTTTGAGGAAGAAAAAAGATAAAGTATGGAAATTTCCTGGCGTAGGCTGAGTGTTCCCTAATTGGCAGTTCCAATGAACATGATTGTTCTTAGGGGCACCGTCTTGTAAAACATGTGGATAGGTGAGTGTCTGAGTGGATACAGATGGTAATTTTGTGAAACCAGGGCCAGATCTGTGTTGTTCATCACTGTATCCCCAAGCATCTAGCGCTACTTTTCAGTACAAAGTAGGTGCTCAATAAATTTTTATTGACTGGGTGTTGACTGAGTGTGAGAATGGAGTGAGGAGGGCCCAGAGAGAGAGGAGTATGTGGGCAATGTGGGCCTCTAGCTGGACCAGCTACATAATTTATGGGGCTCAGGACAAAATGAAAATGTAGAGCCCCTTGTTCAAAAATTATGAAAAAAAATTATTATGAATTTCAAGCATTATTATGACTTTCCAGCAGAGCATTAAAGCAAGCCTTGCTGAGTAGGGAGCGCTATATAACCACACAGACTGCTTGCAGGTGAAGCCAGCCCTGCTCTCCTCTTGCCTGTGGAGCATCCCAGCCCCCAGCCCAGCTGTTCAGGACAGAGTATAAGGAGACTCCACCCAGGTCTGCGGTGCTTTCTGGGCTGCCTGAGGGAAGGTGAGGAAGGGGAACGATTGCTCAGAGTGGGCAGCCCAGGAGAAAGCAGAGGGAGGGACCCAGTGACCTACAGACCTCTCCCCCAGGGAGTTCAGTACCACCCCACAAACCACCAACCAGGTCGCTGGGTGGTCTGGGCACATGTGGTCACATTTAGATGTTGATTGAAGCAAAATTGTTATAAGATTAGAATATTTAAGGTAACTTTAATTTCCACTGCATTACTGGGATTTTCAAGGATGGGGCTGAGGGGTCCCCTAGGGTAGAACTGAAGAGAATGGTGGGGGCTGCAGGAGGGGTCTTCATTTCCCTAGCCCTGTAGGCAAGGCCACTAGCAACTAAAAAGAAGGAAGGGGGGCTTGACAGAGAGAAGGACTTCACAGGCATTGTAGGACCGGGCGTTCCGTCCTCTAGCAGATGTGGGAAGTCAAGGGTACGGATGGAGGGTGCAGAATCACCAAGGCCCTGGTGGAGTAGGAATTTACCAGCACCAATCCCCACCCCAGGCTATTTGTACACCCTGGGCCACATATCTATGCAAATATCCTTCCCTCCCCTCAGCTTGCCAGAAAGGTGGAAGGGGTGGCAAGAGGAAGGTTCCATCCAGGCCCTCCTCAGGCTCCAACCTGGAGTGGCTGGCACCCAGAGAGTATTCTTATTAGCAAATCAAGATAGAAATTGAGAAGGAATGGGAAAATTATGGTAACAGGTAATAATTACTAACACTTACGGAGTCACTACTAGTATATGCCAGGCTGTGGTAAGCCCTTTCTATTCACTATCTCTTCTAAGAGGCCCTATAGCATGGTGGGAAAAGGGAAGACTAGGGAGCCAGCCTGCCTGGAGTCGAGTCCACGCTCACCCACTTCCTAGCTATGTGACGCATGGGCGAGTCAGTTAACCTGTCTGTGTCTCAGTTTTCCCATCTACAAAGTGGGGACAATAATAATACCAATTTCAGAGGGGTGTTGTGTTCAACGAGTTAATCTATGTAAAGGGCTCAGACTAGTGCCTGAGTAAGAGCCCTGTGCGGGTTAACTGTTGTTATTAAGGACTATTATTATTCCCCATTTAAAGAGGAGGAATTTGAGGTTTGGAGAAATGAGGTCACTTGCCCACAGTCACAGGCAGAACTGGGATCCAAACTCAGGTCTGCTTGACTCTGCAGCTCATGCTCTGAACTACCAGGCGGGTGCCAGCACCAGCTCAGCCAGGGGCTGTGCTAAGCAGGTTACATGCCTCATCTGGTTCAGTTTAACCACCTACTCCATTTGACACCCCTGCTCAGGCCTAGAACAGTCCCTGAATCCTCTCTGGACAGTCTCTGATTCTTGTGGCTGAGGGAACTGAAGCCCAGAGACACACAGCAACTTGTCCAAGGCCACACAGACAAAGCTGACCTACTGAAGTCCAGACACCACCAGACACCAAAGGTGGAAGCCCCTGGTAGGTGGGATAGGGAGCCTGGCTGGGAGTGCGGCCTGGCCTAGTCCAGAAGTAAGCTTTGTGGGAGAGTCTACAGACTTCTGGTTCCAGGATACTCATTTTCTGCTTTGAGGTTTGCTGTGCAAGAGCTGGTGCACAAGGAGGCAGCTGTGGCAGGGTCATGGCATGGCTCTCTCAGCCTCTGTTGGAGGATGGGCAGCTGAGGCCCACATAGTGGGTCCAGTGAACACTGGGGTCACAGGACAACAGGACAGGCCTCCCAAGGCTGGTTGAAAGGAGAAGAAGCTGGAGCCCTCCATCTCTGCAGGGTATTCGGCAGTGGGAAAATAAGAGAGGGGGCAAGGGAAGGTGTGTACCACACAGGACCAGGCCAGAGGGCCTCAGGAAAGTTTATGGAATAAGTCAGGAGAATCAGGGGTGAGCCCGTGGGGGGCTGGCTGAGTATGTGTGAGTGTCTGTGTGCGGAGCCCATGGGAGCGCCCTCCCACTTGCCTGCTTGCTTCACAGCTCCCCTTCACTAAGCTCCCCTCCCCTCCCTAAGAATAACTCACATGCAGAACTAAATGTTCTATGTGGATTCATGGATTTTAATCCTTACAACAAGCCTATGAGAGCTTTTCAGATGAGGAAACTGAGGCGCCAGAGGTTAGGTAACTTACTCGAGGGCATATAGCTGATGAATTGTGGCGCTTGGACTTGAGCTCAGGCAGTCTAACTCCAGAGTCCATGCTGTCAACCTTCAGCCCCTCTGCTTAGCTCCCACCCTCTCCCTGAACACTCAGCTCCCATCTAATCCCCATCAAGGGCCTGGTTTTGACACCAGCTCTGGGGGAAGGCCCCTGCTCTCCACCCCAGCCATTGTCCTCTTTGGTACCTGCCAACCAGGTCCTCTCCCCTTCCTCAGGCAGTGCCTCAGCCTGGATGCCTTGTAGTTCCTCGGGCTGGCTCAGGCCAGGAGGCCAGACGCAAAGACCCCGTGTAATCCGCCCACTCTGAGTGGTAGGATGGGAGTGGGCCCAGGCTCTGGAGGTGGGCGAGGGTGAGAGGCCCCACTGAGGAGTGGCGTGGCGGGGCTGGTGTGTACTTTGGCAGGGGGACAGCAAAGTGGGAGGCCCTCGGAGGGCAGGCGGGAGGAGGGGGAAGGGGCGATGAGGTAGGCCCAGACCCAGAGACAGGCAGCCTTGGGCCTTCCCTGCTCCTTTTCTAGACCTGTTGAGGGCTTGGCTCTTTCCCATTTAGAACACACACACACACACACACACACACACACACACACACACACACACAACTACCCTTCTCCTGGCCTCAGTTCCTCTAGGCTCCCCCACTGCACTCGATGCCTTGTGTCAGCGCCTGTGGCTGCTTCTTCGGTCCCTGCAGCCTGGCTTCTGCCCCTTTCTCTGCCTCCCACCTCAACCACCAACCCCTAATTATCAGTCTCAAAGGACACTCTTCTGTGACACCTTACCCTGGAGGCCTCCCTGGCCTTCTAGAAACACTCTGCCTTTGCCTTCTTCACCTTCTCGGTCTCGGATGCTGACCCTCTTCCTCCGCATGCCCTTTGAATGTTGATATTTCCCACGTCTTGGCCTGGGCTTCCTCTTCTCCCTGCACTGCTTCCCTGGGCATCACCCCTGTGGCATCAGTCATCATCTGTACACCATGGACTCCTAATTTCTAGCCCAGAAATCTCACCTCCCTTGTGCATACATGGGAGTCCCACTGGCACGTCCAACTAAATGCATATGACCAGCCTCCTTCTCCTGGGTCACCACTTCCGCATTGCCTAACCAGAAACTGGGTGCTGTCCTCCATACCTCCCTTTCCAGGCCCCTCACCCCCACATCCAAATCCTGTCTAGTCCACCTCCTTAGCTCCCCTCACACTTGACCTTTCCCTCTAACCCCCACTGTCCACCTTAGTGGACCCGTCAGGATCATTCCAGCAGCCTCCTCACCCACGCCCCTACCTCTACTTTCCTCTACGTAGGAGTCAGAAAGCTCTTCTGAAAGCACAGCTCTGACCACATCAGCGTGCTGCTCCAGAGTCTTCTGTGGCTCCCATTTCCCTGCAGGTGAAGTGTAACGAGCTTCAGCACGGCCTGCCTCTGAGCACACAGGCTCACCTCCCTGAACCCCAATCTGCAGATCACAACCACCCCGCCTCACTCTTCCCCTGTACGTCCATCTCCCTTAGCCGAGGTCACCATTTGCAGGAAGCCTTCCGGGTCTACTCATTTATGGGCCACAACCCCTGTGCTGCCCTTTCCCCGCAATGAAAACCCGATGCCCTCCTTCTCAGCGGCCGGGTCTGCGTCCCCATAGACGGTAGCCCTTGAGGGCAGGGGGGCGTGAGGATGACTGGGGGACGAGATGCCCCAGTCTGGGATGTGGGGGGTTGTGGGGTTGTGGGGGTGTCTCAGAGTGGGTCCTGGGGAGGGAGGCCGACGTCCAGGCTGGGCCGGGCGCGCGCGGGCCGGGCGGGGCGCGGGCTTTGGCCGGGGCTGTGGAAAGAGGAGGGTGGAGGCCCCGCCCCGCCGCGCCCCTCCCGCCGCCCCTGCCACCCCCCCGCCCGCCCACTCCGGCAACCGCGAGGGCGGCCGGCAGAGCGACGCAGAGACCCGCAGGCGCGGACCCCGACGAAGTGCCCGAGCCGCCGAAGCCCCCTCCGCGGAGCCCGCGCGCCCCGGGCGGCCCTCGAGGGCTGGGAGCGGAGCCAGGCGACTGGCCTGCAGGTAAAGGCGGAGAGACTGGCGCGGCTGCAGGGTCTTGTGGGGTACTCTGAGGGCAGGACCCGGCCCAGGCATCCCCTAAAACTGTCCCGGACATCTGGGCCAGGGCCTCCTCCGACTCAGGGTGGGGCAGGGAAGGGGACCCCGGCCAGGGGTCGGCAGTAGGATGGGGGAGCCCATCCCGTTCCCTGCCCCTGATCACCCCCAACACCCGCCAGAGCTGCCCAGGCTGAAGCCTAGATCAAGCCCCCTCCTCCCTCTCCCAGAATAGGGGCTCCATCATCAGACAGTCCCCCGTGGACTCCCTGACGATGTCACTTTGCCTCCTGGAGTGTCCCTTCCCACCTGTGAAATGGGAATGACAAAGCTTCCTTTGCAAGGTGATGGAGGAGAGAGGAAGGAGTGGGGGGACTTAGAGACCCCTCTAGCCCCAGGCAGGGAAGCCCTTCAGCTCTCTCCCTCCCCTCCCTCTCCCTTTGCCAAGGCTGGTTTGCTGGCCACCTTCCAGTTTCTTCGTTTTTCTGCTTCTGCCCCGACATCCCTCCTATTCTAGGTGTCCTGGCAGCACCCCCAAACTGGAGACTGAGGTTCTGTGGAATGTCCCCGCCAGAGGCTCAGCACCTCCCCCCAGATCAGGACTGAGACTTGCAGGGGTAAGGGGACTGTTGCCTGGCCCACAGGGACTGGGGGCTGAGGGCCCCAAAACAGCTTCCTCAGTGTATCTGTCTTGGGGCTGGAGACACAGTAACCCCAGGAGTACCTGGGGCAGAGAAACACTGTTCAGCCGGAGGAGCCCAGGAATTGCGAGCCCGGTAAAGGCAGGCCCTCTGAGTTTGCTTGTTGTGTGTATGTGTGTTGCTGTGTGCAAGCCCCTCAGTGTGTGCACTTGTGGGGGTGAGGGTGACAGCGACGGCTGCCAGTATGTTCTTAATGTGTGTGTCAGTAAGTGTGTGAGACCCTCAGTGTGTGTGAGAACGTGCTAGGTTCCTGACACAGAAATGCCACTGACCTCCCTCAGGGGACCCTGGCCACCCACACATCCTTCCACCTGCCTGCCTTAGTGTCTCAAGCCTGTGGCTTGTCTGGTGGCCCTCGGAGTGCCCTTAGCGAAGGTAGCTTCCCAGGAGCTGCCATGAGCATTTGGAAAGTCTGGGGGCCGTGGGATTGAGATGGGGAGGGGCAGGCAGCCTGGGATCCCTTTCTGGGGACTGGCCCTCACTGCTCTGAGCAGATGGGGCCCCTCAGGGAGCCCATTTTAGAGCCCCGGGGAGGAAGTGAGGGTCTGAGAAGGCACTGTGGGGGGTTGGAGGGTCCTATGAGGGTATAGATGCCCCCAGTGGCCTCCTGCTGGGCTGGTGAACACCCATAGACCCTTGGACACATAATCACCCCCAAACACTAATGAGGACACACCACAGGCATACTCACACTGTTACACTCCCTCCCACTGACAGTCACACACAATCACACACATGAACGTGTTCTATTGAAACACACACCACCACATGCTGAAACAATGACAGGTCATGTGCACACACGTGCACACATCCGAACTCCTATACACACATGACAGGCCCCATATGGCCCAGCCAGACATTTCAGACAGGAAAACACTCACACTCATACTCACACTCAGACACACTCACCAGGGCCTCTCTCTCCAGTTTCACTTTGTCCATCACAGTGAAAATGAATGTTTCCACTCTTTGGCTCAGATGGAGGGGAAAGAAAAAATGGAAGGGAATGTGTCTGCTAGCAAGAGAGAGGCGGAAAGATATCAAATGGCTGTCAGCCCGAGGACCTTCCGTTACCACCCCTGCCTCAGGTCTGAGCCAGACCACAGGTCTGCCCTGCTGCCCCCAGTCCAGCCCCCCAGTGGCAGGCATGGAGCTTCCCTTGTAGAAAAGTGGGCCTCAGATGAACTGGTCCCATTTATGGCCCGAGGCACTTGCAGAGTAGGGGTGGAAGAACCAGAGAGGCACAGCGACCTCTCACATGGGGCGCAGCTGTGTCTCAGGGTGCCTGAAGAGGTGCACCATGCAGGCCAAAGGGTGTGAGGGGGGGCAGTCAGGGGAGGCAGCATCTGGCTAGGGCGTTCAAGGAGAAATGAGAACTTTGACAGGTGCAGGTGGCAGAAAGGGTGACGGGGAGGATCATTCCAGTCAGAGGGAATAGCACGTGCAAAGGTGTGGAGGTGGGAAGCTGCAGAGTTCTCTCATGGGACAGTGAGTCTGGCTCACGCAGTGCGGGAGTGAGTGGGAAGGACTGACAACTACTTTGAGGTCAGATTTCCAAGGGCCTTGTCCAGAGAAAGGGTATGAGCTGCAGAGTGATGCAATGTGGCTATCACTCTGGTTTTTCTGGGGGTCAAGGACAAAGGGGGATCTTATAGGCAAGAGATGACTGAGGAGGCTGGGCAGAGTTTGAGGAGAAAGGTGCTGGGAGCTGAGGTAAGTGGTTGCCATGGGGATGAGAGGAAGAAATAGATGGAGAAGAGTAAGAGGAGAGATTTGACAGGCCTCAGTGACTGATTTGTTGGGGGGTGAGGAGAGGGAAGGCCAGGAGCTTTGCACTAGGTGTCTGTGGCCTGTCCCTAGAAGAGGCAGGTGAAGGGGAGATATGGGTTTGGGCCCTGGGGTCCAGTGTGCTGAGATGGCATGGGTCTGGAGGTTGAGTGTGGCCATGAGTTGGGGGTAGTGTGTGGGAGGCCTGGGGTATGTACAGAAGCCCAAGTGGGTATATGAGGCTACATGTTACACATGAGTGCCCAGACACCAGCCAGGGAGGTCACTCCCAGGTAGGGAATCCCAGACCTACTCTGTTTTGTGGGCATTTACAAGATGGTGGGGTGTGGACAGCAGCTCGTGGGTGAAAGCAGTGCATGCAGTGAAGGAAAGAGCGGGCCTTGGGAGTCAGGCCTGGGTTACTTTGCATGTAACCCTGGTAAGGGATTTCCCATCTCTGTAACTCAGCTTCCCCATCTATCAAATGGGAATGCTAATACTTGTCTCCAGGGTTGTCTTTGCCTGCAGAGAAGTAAGAAGTGATCCCAGGATACCTGGAACTTTCATCCTGACTTCTGATCGGTGTCTGTTACACCCCTCTGATTAGATTCTAGAAAGGGACTGGGGAGGACCTGGCCCTGCTTCCATTCAGATTCTTGGGAAGCTTTGAGTTGGGAGGTGACTATCCCCATGCAACCTGGGATAGGCTGGTTCCTGGCTCTTAGCGGGCAGAAGAAGGGGGTGCAGAGGGTTAGTGGGGGAGCCATGCTGGTGTGGGTGGGCGATGGAGACTCAGAGAGGGACTTGCCTGAGGTCACTCAGTAGCCAGGGGCAGGATTGAGACCCGAGGCCATGACCCTGGGCTCAGGGTCCCTTCCTCCCAGAGGCTGTCCCCTGAGTAGGGCCCCATCAGGGACCTGGGGTGGAGGGAACCTTGTCACCTGAAGTTCTCTAATTTCAAATCTTCTTTCTGTCCCCTTGGGGGAGGGGAACAATAAGAGCTTCTTGGGCACCTATTTTATGCCAGGTCTTATGTTAACACATCTCATTTAATCCGTGCAACAGTGCTGTAAGGCAGGGATTAGTGGCCCATTTAAGAGAGGGAAGTGGAGGCTCTGCGAGGTCAAGTGTCACCTTGCTGAGTGCCAAGCCGGGGTTCATTCCCAGGTCTGTGAGCAGGCACAGCTCATGTGCTTCCCACTGACCCCCCCGGGCCACTGCCCTCTCCAGGGCTTGGTTTGATGGGGGAAAGGAACGGATACTGAAGTGTTGAGCATGTGCAGTGTGCCAGGCATTTTCATAGCACAACGTGCTTTTTGGGGGGTGAGGAACATGGGGGAATAGCAGGCATGAGAAAGCCAGGCCCAGAGAGAGCCCAGAACAGTGAGGATGGTGTTTTCTAGTGTCTAAGAATGCTCTGTGGCCCTATGAGGGAGGGCAGCCTCTGGGAGGAAGGGGTCCTGGTCTCTTGTCTCAATTCTGCCATTGGCTGCTGTGTGACCTCAGGTGAGTTCACCTGTGGTTCTCTATAATCCCATCTGTAAAATGGGCCAGTAATGCCCTGGCTCTCCTTAGAGCAAGGTAGACTGTGAAGTGGAGGGGTCATTTCTCCTCCTGAAAGGTCCCAGGAGGCCGACTCTTTGGTATCTACACCCTATCCAACATCCACAGCCCTCACTACCCAGAAGTTTTCTGCCTTGCTTCCTTCCCTCCCACTGTGGCGGCTGCTGGCCGCCATGCAGCTCTGCGTGGGCCCTCCAGGACATGCTCCCTCTGACAGGCGACCATGGCTCAGCTCGTGGCGAACATTCTTTTCATAGTTCCTGGAGCACAGCAAATCCAACTGCTTAGCCAGGAATGCAGAGTCCCCTCCTGCAGCAGCAGCAGGGGCTTGGGTGAGAGAGCCCCTGGGGGTCAGGCAGGAGGGGCTGAGGGGGTGTGGAGGACCCCCATTCCCACCCCCAGACACACTTTGCCTCAGCTCCTGGGAGCCGTGAGGCTGTCATCATCTCTGGACTCACAGCTTTGGTCTAAACTCTGGGGCCGTCCACCACTGGCTGGCTAGCTGGGCGAACTTGGGCAAGGGACTGCTCTCTGAGCCTCAGTTTCTTCACTTGTAAAATAGGTTTTATAAGCTAACATCACAGGGCTTTTAGGGGGTTGTCATGGTAATGATGATTCTAATAATATAATAGTGAACATTTATTAAATGTTCCTCTCTGCCAAGCACTGCTTGACGTCTGCTACATGAAGTTAACTTGTTCAATCCTCACAAACGCTTTATGAATTGTTCCCATTTTACTGACGAAGAAGCTGAGGCACTGACGAGTAAGGTCATGTGAATAGAATGCTTGAAGCTGGACTTTTAATCCATCCTGATTTTTTAAGCAAGACTCAGCCCAGGGTCTGTTCGTGGTAGGGACTCAGAAAGTGGGGACGTTTTCCATGAGCCCGTCTCTGGGAGAGGCTGACTATCTGCCTCATGGTCATCAGCACCTCAGTTTGGGAAGTTGGGATGAGGAAGTGGCCTAGGGTGCTGGCCAGCCTCCTTCAGAGCCCTGCAGCTGTTAGAAGCTGGTGGGGGGTGGGGGGTACATACGGTTCCACCCACATCTGGCCTGGGATTTAGCTGGCGGCGGGCTCTGTGCAAGGAGGAGATGTCGCCAGGGGAGGGGCTCCAGGAGGAGATTAGGAAAGGCAGCTGGGGTGGAGGTTAAGAACAGAGTCCCATTGAATTTGACACAGGCACTGCCCTGGCACACCCACCAGCCCCAGCTTCCTATTTTGTAGGAGCGAGGGAGATTTAGTCAACCGGAGTGGGCCCTTGAGGCCCCTGATAGGAGCTGCCCACTCTCTGTCCAGGCTTTGCCGGTCCATGTTGCCATCTGGGTTGTGGCAGCACAAGTGGGGGTGGAGGAGAAGTAGGGAGAAAGACCTGTAGCTGGGTCTCCAGGAAGCCCAAGGGTACGCGGTTTGGCCATTTTGGCGGGCTGGGAAAGCTCCAAAGTTCAGATCTGGCCCCTGTGCTTCTAGCCCTGTGACCTTGGAGAATGGACATCACCTCTCTGGGCTTCAGTGCTCCCCGTCAGAAAAACAGGACAGCAATTCCTGCCGTACATGGTTATGGGAGAGTTTGGTCAAATAATGCCCTGTTTGCCCCTAGTGCTATGTCTGGTGCATAAAATGTACTTGGGATTTAGAGACCATTATTATTAAGGGCTAACATGGGTGGCGGGGATGGAGAGCCAGCTTTAGGCTGGGCCTGGGTCTCTCATCCTGATATTCAAGGCATTTCTCCAGCTGACCAGCCCTTCTCATCTCAGATCACCTGTATGGTGGAGAGGTTAAGAGCCCAAGCTTTGGAGCCAACAGCCTAAGTTCAAAAGCAGGCTCCACCACTCATGAGCTGTGTGACATTGGGCCAGTTACTTAACCTCTCAATCCCTTGGTTTCCCATCTGTAAAAAGGGAAGACAAAGTACCTACTTTACTGGATTGTTGTGAGGATTAAATGAGATAATCCATGCAAAGAGCTCGGAACAATGTGTGGCACCTAGTAGATGCACAATAAATGTTATGTTTAGTTAGTTCATTTGTTTGTTTATTTTTTATGTCCATCCCTGGCCTTCACACCTCCTTACCCTCACTCATGCTATTGCCTGGACTGATGGCCTTTCCCCATCACCACCCAGTTAAATCCATGTTCATCCTTCAAAACTCAGATCCAATAGAACTCACTTCCCCTCCCCAAGCCTTGTGGTGGGGGTGGGGGCTGGGCTCAGAGAGGCTGGGGTTGAATTGGGTATTTTCCACCCAGTCTCCATCAGCCAGGCTGGCCCCTCAGAGAGTAGCCTCATGTCCCACCCCTGGGGTCATGGTGTTCAGAGTGGGGGGATGGAGGCAGGGCTCAGCTGAGTTGGAAAGAAGGCCTAGGAGCCGCTGGCTTCGGCATCTGGCTGCTTGTTCAGTGAAAGACAGGGCTGGGATGTCAGAGTTTCCATGGGAGTGGGCAGAGGCGAGCAAGCAGCTGGGGGAGAGAGTGACGCGGCCAGTAGGCCTCCCTGCCAGGTGGGCTGGCTGGATGTCCCCTCCCCATCGACCTAAGAGTCACGCTTGGACTTGGACTATAGCCCCAGTTCCCCTGTGAGTTGGACTAGGGCTTATGACAGCCTGGCATCATGGTTGATTGAGGCAGAAGTAGTGACCTTGTCATTCAGGGCTCTGACCACATCACCTCCCCACTCAACAACCTTCCATGGCTCCCCATTGCCTTCCAGAGAAACGTAAGCATGGCCGACATTCAAGGCTCCTTACTAGGTTGCCCGGCTTTCTCAGCTCCTGCTTGTCCTCTCAACCCCACAGCACTTCTGGATCTCCCCTGAATTTGCCAAGCAGCTTCCTACTGCTAGAAATTTCTTTTCTTAACTTTGTCTGCCTTTCAGTCTCCCATTCACCCTTCAGGATCCATCTCCATGCAGCCTTCTGGGGAAACTCAAAGGGGAGGCAATGCTCCCTTCTCTGTGTTCCCACAGCCCAGAGATTTTTGCCAATTGTATGGTGGCTACTTGTTTGATGCCTCCAGCTAATTCAGGGCAGGGCAGGGCCTGGGGCTGGACCACTTTTGCGTCTCAAGGCCCAGCTTAGGGTCCCCCACACAGTAGGAGCTTCCCCAGGCAGGAACTCTAGCCTATAGTGGGGGCCACCCCAGCCCAGGGCCTGATATATAGTGGGGACTTCTTTCGTATGTACCCTGGCACACAGAACGGGCTTCCTCAGCCTGGGCCCTAGAACAGAAGGAACTCCATGAACTCAGGGCCAGGCACCCTGTGGACATGCCTAAGTGTGCATGCAATGAATGTAGGGAGTCACATCGTGGCTTCCTGAGAAGAGAGGTTGAGGTTAAGGCCGATGTTCCAGCAGGCACTCTTGGTAAGAAGCCTGTGGCAGGCACTGGGGTGGCTGGAAGTTAGGGAAGGAGGCTTCCTGGGCTCCTGGCGTCTTCCTCATTGTTTCTCTCTTTCATTCTCAGGCTTTGCCTCTGCTGGGACCTTCAGAGGCCCCTCTCACTTAAAAGGTAAGATAGATCTGGGGGCATGGTTCTTTGACGTCCCGAGCTGGATGAGCCCATTGCTGGCTGCTATCTAACCTTGCCCCTTCCTGCTGCAGCAGAAGGCCCTCCCAGGTCCAGGATGTCCAGCAGGCAGCCCCTCTTGCAGGTGACCTCAGATCCCTGCGGCCTGGGCTTTAAAATCCCGGCCCAAGTCGGAAGCAGCTTTTTCTCATTTGTGAACTATTTCGCCCTGGCTCCTTGGCGTGGGTTCATGTTTGCTTGGCCTGCCCTGGTGCAGTGGCCTGGCTGTGCTCCTGCCGGGCCCCTTCCCTGCCCAGCCCAGCCCCTCCTGCCGCCTGCTGCTGCCGCCACCGCGCGGGGAAGCCACGAAGGCCCAGGAATCTTGGCAGGCGTGGGGAGGCAGCGGGCGGCGGGTGGCGCTCTGGAAAAGGCTGCAAATGTGAACCAGAAGGCGAGGGATTGGCAGCGAGGAGGCCCCGCCTGGCCTGGCCTGAGGCCTGGGGGTGCCTGGGTCTGGGGGGACCCTTCAATGTCCAGTCCTGGTCAGAAGCTCAAGGCCTTTGCTGGGAAGTGAGAATGATGGCACCAGCTGAGGCCTGAACCCCAGGTGGGAAAGGGCCAGTCTCCTGGCACCTGCCTGAGGATACATTGTTATCCTGGGTGCTGCCCACTGCTGGACCTCATCTGGGTCATCTGCCCCCTGCCTGGCTATTCCTGCCTCCCTGGACACTTAGTTGCCCCACGATGCTCCTCCCCAGTGGAGTAATAGGGTGTCTAGTCTCAAAGATGGGCAGAGACTGGGGGCCTGGGAGGTGGATCCAGTTGCCTGCTGGGAGGAGGTTCAGCCCCAGCTCCCTCCAGCCCAGAGCCGAGGACTCTGGAAGAGCCACAAAGAAAAAGGGGTTCTATGAGAGGCCACCCTGTGAGCTTGGCTGGAGGTGGAGATGGGTGGTCAGAGGCCTGGAGCTGGAACTCTTGGGCTGCAGACTGTATTGAGCACCTACTGTGTGCCAAGCCCTAGTCAGGGATGAGTGAGGGTGGGGTGAGAGTTGCCTAGGAGGAAGAAGTGTTCTGCCTGAGGGAGACTGGGAAGGCTGCATGGAAGAGGAGGCATTTGAGCTGGGTCTTCAATGAGGAACAACATGTTTGCCTGGAGGAGAGAGATAGAAAGGGCAATCAGGCAGAGGAGATTATGCAGGTGGAGGCAGGCAGGTGGGTACAGGGAAACATTGAGAAGTTTGGGGAGTCTGGATATCAGGGTGCTGGGGCTCAGGGGTGCAGTGGGCTCCTCTCACCCCCTAAATGAGGGTGTTTTCTCCAAGGATGAGTCCATGGCCCTCATCCAGGCACAGCAACCCTGTCAGTGAAGCCCTATTTTTATCTCCAGCCTATGTGTCTCTCTCAAGTTCCAAACCACAGGTTCTCTGCCTCTTGAACACCCCTCCAGAAGCAGCCTTGCCCTGATGTTTGCTCTGCTCTCAGTTTGGTATATTCCACCATCACCTGCCCCTCAGGGCCCGTTGAACTCTGACCTGTCCTTCAAGCCTCCTTCCAGTGCTGCTTCCCAAATTGAGGTCCCGCAGGGTCTGGGAGCCTAACCTGCAAGGGTGAGGGTGTGGAGAGTCTTGGGGTCGGGGCAGCATGACGGTCAGGGCCAGCACGATGGTCTTGCCATCTGCTTGGATGATGAGGCGGCCCCCAGGCAGCCGTGCTCCAGCCTGCCACCCCCTCACCCCCCAACTCCCAAATTCCAGGCGGCTCTTTGGCTTTGGAGCAATCTTCACACCTGCACATTTCAGTGAGGGAGTCAGAGTCTCGTATTGACCCTGTAGGACAGAGAACTCAGCTCAAGGGCACTGGACCCCACAAGACCCCACGCAGACCTTGTGGGGCTGCTCAGGGATTGTTCAGTGGGGTCAGACACAGACCTGAAGTTAGCATGTGTGTCAAGGGCCTGAATGCTGATCTTCTGGAGGGTTCCATCAAGTGACCAACAGCTAGAGGTTTACAGAACCTGGAACTCAGACAGGGATCTTGGTACAGGATATAGGAGAGGACAGAGAAAGGTACATAGGGTCAGAGAGACGCACAGACACATGGGATAGTGACACAGAGACAGGAGGAGAGACACACCAAGAGATGCCTGCGATACACAAGCAGGTGAGGACCTGGATTTAGTGGCACAGAGACGCAAAGGAAGGGACACAGATGGGCGTGGCACACAACCACGTGGCTCCCACAAGGAGCTGATCTGCAGCCTCTCCCGTACACAGTTTAGACAGTGTGCCACCCCCAGTCATGACTCAGGGCTTCGTGGGGCTCGCCATCAATCTCTCCACCCTCGCTACCCACCCATCTTCATTGGTCCGCATTCTGCCGAGTCTAATGTATGCATCCTCCTCCAGGAAACCACATGAGAATAACATGGAGTGTATCATATTGGTACTAGGGAGCCACTGGAGAATCCAGAGGAGGGGAGGGTCATGGGCAGAGCTGTGCCAAAGTGTGGTCCACAGACAGGCAGCAGCAGCCTCACCTGGAGCTTGTTAGAGACGCAGATGTTGGGCCCTACACCACACCTGCTGAGTCAGGATCCCTGCAGAGGCTTAAGAACCTGCGTTTTAAAACACTACCTGATACACAGTGAGGTTTGAGAAGCATTATTGCAGTATTTATAGGAGGTATTGAGGATAATAGAAGCTGAGAGTGAGGGATGGGAGAGAGGCTATTATGATAATCCAGGCGAGGATTTAGCAATTTAATTTAACAGACCTTTACTGAGTGGCTGGGATATGTCAGGCTCTGGGTTCTGTGTTGGGAGAGTACAAGGTCTATATTAAGGCAAAGACTATGGGGAAGGAACAGAAGTGAGAAAAGTAGAGGAGTCTGAGTCCACACGATTGGATTGTGGGTTTGAGGTAAAGGAACGGGGCTGTCATGTACAGTTGTGCAGGTTGGCTACTGTACAATGGCACCCAAGAAAGGCAGTGAGTAGGGCCTGAGTTAGCTGTAAGGGGGGGGTGTTGCCTTTTCAAATTGTGCTGAGGCATTTCATAGACGAGAGAAATTCTTTACTGCCCTGTAAGGGAGGAAGGGTCAGAAGTGATGTCCAGATTTCTGGCCTGGGGCCCTAGGAATGGGGGAAAAGCAAGCAATGGGGGAGAAGGTAATGACAGCACTTTGAGTGGAGGTATATGAGGGCAAGCGAGGAGAAAACGCCCAGCTCATAATTGAACACAAGTGTTTGGGGCTCAGGAGAGAGGTAGTAGCTGGAGGCAGATGTGGGAGTCCTTGGTGATGGGTTGGTGAGAGCGGAAAATCGCAGGAGAAACATCCAGAAAGAAGCGATGAGTCCTGAGCCAGTGACTTGGGGCAAGCCTGGGTCTGCAGAGTGGGCAGAAGAAGGGAGCAGAGAGGAATCGGAGGAGGAGCCTTTCTAGGGAGGAAGGGTCACAGGGCGAACTAGTGCTAGAGAGAAGGCAATGAGAGGATGGGGAGTGAACAGCGAGTGGGGGGAGGCTTGGCTGAGAAGGACTGGAGAGAGAAGGCTGGCTGGAAGTGGGCTTAGGCCTGTGTGGACATGGGATGGCTGGGATGGAGACTGGGTGGGTGGGGGAGGCATCCACACACAGTGAGATGCCCCTGAGGAAGTCTGGGCCTTGAGTAGGAGACCCCCTTCATCTGAAACTCAGGAAAGGAGGACAGGAGAGGGCTCCCCAGTTTCCACAAGCTGGGAGAGAGGTGTGGGGGGGTAGAGGCTCAGGAACCCTGGAGAATCTGGAGCTGCCCGGCTGGGCAGCTGGGGGTGGGCGTCATACCCAGTGGTAAGGAGGGTAGCTCCTCTGCTCCCCTCCAAGCTCCATCTTAGTTCTGAGCAGGCTGTGGGACCCCCTGGTCAGTTTCATCTCAAGAGCAGTCAGTGGAAAGGCCTAGGAGGCCAGAAAATTGACTTTAGGAAACTTTCACGAGGTCCTGGCCTTTGGCAGCAAGTCACCTGAGTTTTTTAAGGGCGGATGTTACTTTGCAGCAGGAGGAATTGAGGTTGGCCAGAGGGGACAACTTCCAGGCCATCAGGGTGGCAAAGCAGGGAAGCACACCCCAGGGAACTGATGGCTCAGAGCATCTCAGGTAATCCTTTCACAGATGAGGACACGGAGGTTCAGAGAGGTTAATTCATTTGCCCAAGATCACCCAGCTGGTAAGTAGCGGTGCAGGAATGGGAGTCCAGGTGCTGCTGGGACCTAGGGGGGCCTTAAGGGGTCCCATGATAGGGAGGGCTCAGCAAGAAATGCTGCTCACCTGTTGAGATGACAGAGACAGGGCTGGAGAGAGAGAGAAACAGAGACAGAGAGAGAAATGAGTCAGGGCCAGAGACCAAGGGAGAGAGTAGAGAGTGAGGCTGGGAGAGTGGGGAGACAGGAGGCACCCGGGGAGCAAGCAGGGCAGCCGATCCCGCAGAAATGTCTCCACAACAGGAAGCGTCTCATAACATACCTGTGGTTTGGCCAGGCCCTGGGGCTGCCTGAGCACTCCCCACCGCTCCCTCAGCTACCGCCACCCGTCTGGGGTGGGGGGCTTGGAGCCGATGGAGCCTGCGCAAGGCCGTGATCCATCTACCCACCCTGGAGGGGGGCTGCCAGGGCCACACCACCCACACTCCTGCAGGGTCCATTGGGTGCCCCCTCCCTCAGGCCCCCCTTTTTATCTGGACCTCTGATAGCTCATCTGGGAAATGGGACGGGGAGTGGGCAGGTCTTTAAATTCCACAGGATCACCTGGGCCCCCTCTGCTGGTCACCCCTGGGACAGGACCCTTTGAGAGGTGACTGGTGGGGAGGGGTCACTGTTAACTGATGCCCCTTCCCCTCCCAAAGCCATGATGGGAGGGGGTCTGCAATCATGCCACTTCTTCCTGCTGGGGCCCATCCCCCCACCCTTCTTTGGTCTGAAAGACCCCCAGAGCACTACCTACTCCCAGCCAGCCTCTTTTGCTGCCCTGGGAAGAGGCCCAGGCTGCCACAAAACGCTGACTTGGACAAAATGCTGTTTTACGGGGATTTGTTGAAAAGGGGGGAAATCCCCGTTAAGGACTTGCAGCTGTCCAAACACCGCGTCCACCCTGCTGCCGCCACCGCTCAATCCCCTGAATCAGCGTCTCCTTGTGCACCCCAGCTTGTGCCCCTGCCAACCCAGCCCCTTCCCAGCTGCCCTGGCTCCTGCCTTCCTTCCTAAGAGGTCACCCAGAGAGGGTGATGGCTCGCCCAAGGTCACACAGCAGAGCTGGGCTTGAGCCTTAGAGTCCTGCCCGGACCTCGGGGAGAACAAGGAGTAAGGGAATGAATCCTTCTTCCCTTTGTACCTCTGTTTCCTGGGCAGGCAGTTCTTAGCTGAAATTCTTTGATTGAGGCCATGTGGATGAGCCCACCTCCTTCCCTTTGGCCTGGGGAGGAAGCTGTCAGGGTGGAGTGACGTGTTTCTGTGCTAAGTCTGAGGAAAGGGCTGAGTGACTTATTGGCATGATCTTGAAATGTGACGGTGAATTGAGCTCATCAGACATTTATTGAGCATTACTGTTTACCAGCCAAGTCCTGTGCTGGGCACGGAGTGGGGGGAATGTGGCGGGTAGAGAGAGTAGAAGAGCCAAAAAGAGAAATAAGCTGAGATGGGGACGTGCAAGCGTCAGTGGAGCCCAGGAGGCATCCAAGAGGCTTCCCCAAGCCCAGGAATAAGTAAGAGGTAGGCAGTGGGGAGGCAGCTGAGGGAACCGAATGAGCAAAGGACAGAGCCTCAGGGAGCCTGGGGGTGTGTGTGGGGGAGAGTGACAGTGAGAAGGAGGCAGGGGGGCTCAGAGGGGCCCAGGCACCCTTGACTCTGATGGCGGCTGGGTTTGGAGAGCAGTGTGTCCCCCCTGGGCTGCTGCGTTGTACCGTTCTAGGGCATCATTTGTCTTTATAGTCCCTGGAACAGGCTCCGAACACCCCTTCTCTCGGCCATGCACTCACTTCCACCGCCCACTCCCCGCCTCCACCAGTCCGGCACATGCCAGCCTCACCTCTAAAAGCTGGAGTAATCTTTCCCCCCTCAAACCCACAGGCGGCTTGGAGCTGTAAGACTCTTTCTCGGTTTGCTTCTCCCTCTCAGTCTGGCTTTTGCTCTCTGGCTGTTCTCTCCCCCCGCCCCCACTCCCACTCCCCACGGCAGGATGTCACAGTGGTTAAGAGCTCAGGTTCCTAACAGCCTTCTGTTCAAATTCTGGCTCCCGCTCCAGCCAGTGGGCAGGCACATGACTGTACTTCTCCGAGCCTCAGGCTCCTTCCTCTTGAACAGGAGGAATCACAACAGCTCCTCTCTCCCGAGGACCTGGTGGGAATTAAATCATTGAACATAAAGCACCTGGGTGGGTGCCTGATGGGCGGTCTGTGTGCTCAGCAGGTGTGAGCTGTCATTCTCCCGCAGACAGTCCACACTCCAGGGGAAGCACCTGCTCTGGGGTCCAGCAGCCGACCTGTCCCACCTCAGAGGAGGGAACATGGTGCAGGAAGTGCTGGGATGTGGCAAGTTCAGGGAACCACCGGGTGTGGGGCAGGGAGACCTGCATTACCGAGGAGGAATGAAAGCTGGGGAGCTCACTGGGGGGCCCTGCCCTAGCTCCTGACTAGACCTGGGGCTCTTCCATTGGCATCCTGCCTGCCTGTGTTCCCAGCTGAGCCCAAGGCTGCCTTTCCCCTTCAGCACCCCCACCCTGAGGGAGGCCTTGACTTAGGTCCCCAGAGCCAGGGTTGTCCTCAGTCCTCCTGTGGTGGTGCCATGGCCTTGGCATCTGGCCAGTCAGTCCAGAATGGCTCTCCCCTCCCCGTGCTTCCTGCTGCATCCTCTACCTCCTCCACCTGCTCCCCTGCACCCTGCCACGCAGCAGGCGGAATACTGCGGCCACATGCATGTGTGAACATGGCCCCCCAGCTCAGGTGGCCAGTGCAGGGGGGCCCTTGTCCTGCCCAGGGAGGGGGGGATGGTGTGGTGGTTAGGGGCTCGGGCTCAAGGGTCAGGCTGCCTGGGTTTAGGTTCTGACCGCACCCTGGTTTCCTCGTCTCTAAAATAGAGCTAACAGACTTCCCAGGGCTGAATGACGATAGGACGTGAAATGTTCGGGCAGTGCCTGGCCAGAGCCTCCATCAGCAGGACCCGCGGACCAGGCCTGTCAGGTGCCGCCTCGTGAGTCTTGGCACCAATCATGTGACATTTAGAGCAGGAGGCCTGTGCTGAGGGCAGGCTCTGGATGCGGCCTCAGCTCTCACACTTCCCGGTCATGTGTCCTGGGCAAGAGCCTTCAGTCTAAGCTTCCATTTCAACGTCTATAAAATGAGGAAAATAAATGCATGAGCCTCGGCGGGGTCATTGAGAGCGTTCTGTGAAATGAAGCCTGCGAGGCCCTGAGTTTGTGCCTGGCACAGGGGGAACCCCATAAGTGGTAGGCATTACTATTAGGCTGAGGCTCAGGGAGGTTGAGTGACCTGCCCAAGGCTGTAGAACAAGTTGATGGCAGAGTTGGGATTTGAACGCCAGAGCTGCGTTGGCAGCTTCTCCGACCTGCTCCAGAGCCCTGCATCCATTCTTGCCGAACTGCATGATACTGAGTTTAGGGGACCATGGAACTGCAGCTCCAGATTCAGCCCAGCACCGGAGAGGGCTCTGCTCCCCATGTGCTTCCCCTGTGTGCACAACCCTCCCCGAAACCCGTCTGGAGGCCAGGCACAGGGGTCGAGAGACCTGTGGATGGGGTGAGGTGGGTGGGGTGAGGAGAGCCCAGAGCAGAAATCTGAGGGCAAGTGGGACTTGGTTGTATAAAATGCCAAACAATCCCCCATTAAAATATTGATAGTGTTCGCTGTGAGGCAGACACAATATCGCTAATCATCACAGCAGCCCCGAGAAGCAGGTTGTTAGCCCAGTTTAAAGAAAAAAAGGTTTTTTTTGGGGGGCGGGCATGTATTACTTTATTTTATTTATTTATTTTTTAATTAAAGTTTATTGAGGTGACTGTCAATTGTTAGTAAAGTTACATAGAGTTCAGGTGTACAATTCTGTAATACATCATCTATATATCTCATTGTGTGTTCACCACCCAGAATCAGTTCTCTTTTCATCACCATGTATTTGAAAAAAAAATCTTTATTGAGATATGGTTTACATATTATACAATTGGCCCGTTTAAAGTGTACAATTCAATGGTTTTTAAAAATGTATTGATAGAGTTGTGCAATGATCACAATCAATTTTAGAATATTTTTCATCACCCCTAATTGAAACCCTGTTCCTCTTAGCAGTCACTCTCCATTGCCCCCTCCCCCCAGCCCTAGGCAAACACTAATCTACTTTCTGTCTCTATGAAGTGTCCTCTTCTGGACAATTCATATTAATGGAATCATATAATATGATTTTGTGACTGGCTTCTTTACTTACATGAATAATGTTCTTTTGTTTTTTTAATTTAATTTAAAAAATTTTTTTGGGGGGAACATTTGGGAACAGTGTGTTTCTCCAGGGCCCATCAGCTCCAAGTTGTTGTCCTTCAATCTAGTTGTGGAGGGCGCAGCTCACTGGCCCATGTGGGAATTGAACCAGCAACCCTGTTGTTCAGAGCTCATGCTCTAACCAACTGAGCCAATTAGCCGCCCCACATGAATAATATTTTGAAGATTCACCTGTAGTGTAGCATTTACCAGTACTTGATTTCTTTTCATGGCTGCATAATATTCCACTGTATGGATGTACCACACTTTACCCATTCGTCAGTTGATGCACATCTGTGTTATTTCTACTTTATGGCTGTTATGAATAATGCTGCTGTGAACATTCACGTACTCTATTTTGTGTGGACATGTTATCCCATTTCATAGATAAGGAAACATTCACAGAGTGGAAACCTCTTGCCCAAGTTTCCCCAGCTGGTGAGTGGAGGACTCAGGCTGGCTGGCCCAATCTAGAGCCTGTGCTTCTCCCCACCCAGGTCTTGTTCTTACAGCTGAGCTACATGCTGTGACAGGGATAGGTTGGGACAAAAAGGAGTGAGGGGTTAATTTTATGGAGGAAGGGATGACAGCTTCCCTCGGCCTTGAAGGGTGAGTAGAAGAGGGGAAGAACATTGCAGGCAGAGAACCAGCAGGTGTAAAGGCCCAGAGGTGTGAGGCTGCCTGGTGTATGGGAGCCATAAGGGGTTCTGCAATACTGGGGCAGAGGTCTGGGGGAGGGGAGAGGCAGAGAAAGGCATGGTAGGTGACAGGGCTGGAGATACAGGCATCAGTTTAAAATGCCTTGATATCCTATTTTATTCAGGAAACTAAGCTGTAAGTATACTTTTTAAATTAAGTATCTATCAGTGAGAGTAGGTTTATTTCAAAACTTTCTAGCCAATGAGTTGTTTTCATGTGTCTCATGGAAAGAGTGCCACATTGCATCATTCCCGTAAAATACTGTCATTTTCATTTCAATTATTGTAACCCAGGAAAACAGATATTTCCTAGGTGATTTTTGAATTTCTCACTTAAAGGACATGTATACATTGGTATCGCTGTCTGTCATAGGGATGATATGGATATATGTGTTGCTACCTATTTAAGAATAAGTCCATCCTGTGTTGTTATGAGGCCATGATTTCCCACTCACCTCCCCAGTGTACTGCGTCAGTGGTAGAGAGTAGTTCCATTGTTCCGTTTGTAGATCTTTGGGAACTTCATTAGGATGTGGTTCTATTCGGGTCCTTTCAGCCTTTATGTTTTGGATTTTTAGTTGGGTGCAGTTGATGTGGTAGAGTCAATTTCTTTTGCACACAGGAAGCTTTATAAAATTTTATTCATAAACCCCCTATTTTCAGGAGCTGTTTTGCTTATGAGAAGAATACTGTTGAAATAAAACATTATTTTCCCAGAAACTGAAGCTTTGTATATTGATCAAGGTGATTCTGCAAGTTTACAGTTTAAATGTTAGAATATGTAACATTTCTACAATGTTTTCTCTTATGTGTTCAGTAGGAAATCATGGCTCATCAGTAAAAATTAAAATTCCCGTCTTGGGGGTGGGGGAAAGGCTTGGATGCCATGCTAGGCCCATGGACCTGATCCTGAAGGCAGAGGGGAGCCCCAGAAGGGCACCAACATAATGTAAAGTCAGACAGATCTGAGGTTCATCCCAGTTCTGCTTCCAAGAGACCTGTGCTTTAATTTTGTCATCTGGAAAGTGGGATGACAAGAGTAACACCTTGTTAAGGTGCTGGGGGAATCGGTGAGTTCCTGTCTCTAGGGGGCTTAGCCCAGTGCCTGGCAGAGCGCCAGCCCAGCAAATAGTAGTGGGTGTTACCATCAAAGGGTGTTGAGCAGGGGCTGCCAAGGGCTCTGGGAGGGTGTCTGGCTACAGAGTGACTGTCTGCGGGAGCCAGTTGTTCAGGCGAGGGGGCCAAGAGACGGCACTGGGGATGGAGAGCCATGGACAGGGTTGGGAGAGGTGTAGGTAGTAACTTCTGCGGACTCGGAGGCTTTGGGAATTGCTTGTGAATCATATCTAACTTCTGATCTTTTTGTGAGTCCCTGGACCCAGGGGCTGGCTTGAAAGCCCCTCTTGGTTCCTCCCTGCAGCACGCCCGCGGACGCCATGCGGGGGGCTCTGACGCCCCTGTCTGTGCCGCCTCTTCTGCTGCTGCTGTTGCTGGGGTGCGGGCCGCGGGCGGCCACCTGCGGCGGTGCCGGCGGGGCAGCGGGCTACGCGCCGGTGAAGTACGTGCAACCCATGCACAAAGGACCCGTGGGGCCGCCCTTCCGCGAGGGCAAGGGCCAGTACCTGGGTGAGCACCCCCTGCCCCCAGCGCCGCGGACGCCTCCTGAGCCCCAGCTCCCTACTTTCCGACCTCCACCGGCTCCTCTGAGGCCCTCAGGTCACAGGCCCTCAATCACCACCAAAGATCTTCCCATCTCCGCTTTCTTCCTGATGCTGGTCCAGAGCCTGCCACCCCCGGGGTCCGGAAGAGGGTCCAGCTGGCTGGCAGCGGAGGCCTTTATTGGGGCAGGGGACGGCTAGGAAGGTCTGAGGGGAAGTTGTGGGGCGGGCTGTCCTGGCTCTACGGAGGGCTGCTGGCGCCACCTGGCGGCCATTCTACCTGAGGTCTTGCAGGGATGAGAGGCACCCCAAGCTCTTGGGCATGGCCCAGGCTTGGCTACGTTCAATGCTAGGAGCCCTGGGTGAGGACATCCTGAAGCCCCCAAGATGGCCACTGGACCACTTTGAACTCCATCTTCCACGAGAGCCGGGAGGGGAATAGCGGGGTGTAGTCTTCATGAACAGATATAAGAAGAGCGTTATCTTCTTGCCATGCACTCCATGCTGGTGTGGGGAGTGGGTAGATGTGTCCTTTGTGCCCACTGTCCGTGCCCTGACTGTCCCTTCTCTTTCTATTTCTCTCAGAAATGCCTCTACCACTGCTGCCGATGGATCTGAAAGGAGAGCCCGGACCCCCTGGGAAACCTGGACCGCGGGGGCCCCCTGGCCCTCCTGGCTTCCCAGGAAAACCAGGCACTGGAAAGCCAGGGCTACATGGGCAGCCTGGCCCTGCCGGCCCCCCTGGCTTCTCCCGGATGGGCAAGGCTGGTCCCCCAGGGCTCCCGGGCAAGGCTGGACCACCAGGGCAGCCGGGGCTTCGTGGGGAGCCAGGGATACGAGGGGACCAGGGCCTCCGGGGCCCTCCAGGGCCCCCTGGCCTCCCTGGGCCCTCAGGAATTGCTGTCCCTGGGAAACCAGGCCCACAGGGGGTGCCAGGGCCCCCAGGATTTGGGGGGGAGCCAGGGCCTCAGGGGGTGCCTGGGCCACCGGGTGATCGAGGCCTCAAGGGGGATAATGGGGTGGGCCAGCCAGGGCTGCCTGGGGCCCCAGGGCAGGGAGGTGCCCCGGGACCCCCTGGCCTCCCTGGTCCAGCTGGCTTGGGCAAACCAGGTTTGGATGGGCTTCCTGGGGCCCCTGGAGATAAGGGTGAGTCTGGGCCTCCCGGAGTGCCAGGACCCAGGGGGGAGCCAGGGGCATTGGGCCCAAAAGGGCCCCCTGGGGTAGATGGTGTGGGTATCCCAGGGTCTGCAGGGGTGCCAGGACTACAGGGCCCAGCAGGGGCCAAAGGGGAACCAGGGGCCCGGGGCCCCCCTGGCCTCATAGGCCCCACTGGCTATGGGATGCCAGGACTTCCAGGCCCCAAGGGGGACAGGGGCCCAGCTGGGATCCCAGGGCTCTTGGGGGACAGAGGCGAGCCAGGTGAAGATGGGGAGCCAGGGGAGCAGGGCCCACAGGGCCTTGGGGGCCCCCCTGGACTTCCAGGGTCTGCAGGGCTCCCTGGAAGACGTGGGTCTCCTGGGCCTAAGGGGGAGGTAGGGCCTGGGGGACCCCCAGGAGTGCCTGGCATTCGAGGTGACCAGGGGCCTAGTGGCCTGGCTGGGAAGCCTGGGCTCCCAGGAGAGAGGGGTCTTCCAGGGGCCCATGGACCCCCTGGACCGGCTGGGCCCAAGGGTGAGCAGGGTTTCACGGGCCGCCCTGGGGGACCAGGGGTGGCAGGAGCTCTGGGACAGAAGGGTGACTTGGGGCTCCCTGGGCAGCCTGGCCTGAGGGGGCCCTCAGGAATCCCTGGACTGCAGGGCCCAGCCGGCCCTATTGGGCCTCAAGGTTTGCCAGGCCTGAAGGGTGAACCAGGTCTGCCAGGGCCCCCTGGAGAGGGGAAAGTGGGGGAACCCGGTGTGGCTGGGCCTACAGGGCCTCCTGGGATCCCTGGTTCCCCAGGACTCACCGGCCCTCCTGGGCCTCCGGGGCCTCCTGGCCCCCCTGGTGCCCCTGGGGCCTTCGATGAGACTGGCATCGCCGGCCTGCACCTGCCCAATGGCGGCGTGGAGGGTGCTGTACTGGGCAAGGGCGGCAAGCCGCAGTTTGGGCTGGGCGAGCTATCTGCTCACGCCACACCTGCCTTCACCGCCGTGCTCACCTCGCCTTTCCCCGCCTCCGGCATGCCTGTGAAATTTGACCGGACTCTCTACAATGGCCACAGCGGCTACAACCCTGCCACCGGCATCTTCACCTGCCCTGTGGGTGGGGTCTACTACTTTGCTTACCACGTGCATGTCAAGGGCACCAATGTGTGGGTGGCCCTGTATAAGAACAACGTGCCAGCCACCTACACCTACGATGAGTACAAGAAAGGCTACCTGGACCAGGCGTCTGGCGGGGCCGTGCTCCAGCTGCGGCCCAATGACCAGGTCTGGGTGCAGATGCCCTCGGACCAGGCCAACGGCCTCTACTCCACTGAGTACATCCACTCCTCCTTTTCAGGGTTCTTGCTCTGCCCTACATAACCCGTGGGGCCTTTCTGCCCTGGCCTCTTCCTCTTTAGTGGTAGAGAGACCTTCTCAGTTATGAAGAACCTGCATTTAAAGAAAAAACCAAAGGCTGAACAGAAGCGGCCATGGTCTTGTCCTTGGCCCGAGGAGACTGACTTGGTTTCTCCCTCCATGCAGGCTGAGGTTGTTTCCGGAAGAGGCTGGCTTAAGTTCCTCTCCCCCAAGTGTCTGTGCGGTATTGGGGTTGTGCCCCCATTCCTGCCCTGCCTGGCCTGCAGGCAGGGCCCCAGGACACTCGGCCCAGCTGTCGGAGACCCCTGCCCTCTTGTGAATCCTGGGCTCTACTGGGTGGTGAAAGACGCTGTTTCTCCATGAGTCAGAGCTGAAAGGGGACTGAGCACACCCATCCATTCCCCTGGGGGAACATATTCCCAAGCCCTGCCCTTTCTCCTGGCTCCCAGATGGCACCTGCTCAAGGAATGGGGCATAGCTTCCTTCCATTTTTGGCTGGGGCTTTTCCAGCTCCCTTGGGACCGCCAGCATATGATGGTGGGTCCCCTGAAGAGTTCATTTCCCTCCAGGGGAAAGGGAGAGGAGGGGGACCATTGAGGTGGCCAGTGTGGACACCCTGCCCAGACAGCAGCCCCAGGGGCAATGCTGTGGCATCAGGCCTGTCCATGGCAGGTACAGGTGTATGGCCCCTTCTGCAAGCTCCCTCTTCATGGTTCCAGCCACAGCCATGGGGAACGGTGGTTTGTGAGGGATAGGGGCATGGAGCGGGGGCAAGATGACAGGTCTTCACATACATCTTCGTCTCCCAGGCTGCCCCCAACCAGCTCTGACTCTGTTTAGCATGAGGGCAGCCGCCCAGGAACGCATGAGACAGAGTCAATTACCAGTGAACAGGAGTATTTCTCCCTTTCTCTCCTTTCACCTGCGGGGAGGGCTGATTTTCTCCTACAAAATTGTAAGGGATCCTTGCCTCCCCCAACCCAAGTATCCCCAAGGCAGAGCCTCTTGTTGGCCCTCAGAACAAGGTGCACACAAGCTCGGGGATGAATGCTCTGCCTGCTTTTCCTTAATAAGAAACATATGGTGGGTATGTGTATCTACTAGAGGGGTTAATCCGGGGGAGGGGGGGCGGGGGACGGGGCTTCCTTTCCTCCCAACTCTGGTTCCAATTTCCTGTTCTAAGCAGGATTAGGGCCCAGGAGGCTAAGGCTCTGGGAAAAAGGGTGCCAACAGGCCCCTTTGGAATGAGTTGGCTCTGGATGTTTCTGCAATTTTCCCCAGAGCTCCCCTGCAGGAAAACAGGCAGGGTCCTCCTCCCATCCTCTCAGCCCCTGGTTCAAGCTGAATGGATAAAGCTGAAATTAATGCTGGGGGTGGGGATGAACACTCTTACTCATGCAAGAATAGCCACTCTCCAGGGGTGGGGCCTCTCCTTCGGCCCTCCCCAAGCCAGCCCACCTCCCTGGATCAAGTGTGAGCCTGGGTCAGTCAATGTGACCTGGTTGCGCTGCTCCAATTCTGGCCCTGCCAGACCGTCCATGTTGAAAATGGAGGGTGAGGCTGACTTCTGACTGGCTGAGCTGCAGTCCCCTCAGGCCCCTCCGTCAGTCCTCCTCCCCACCAACTTCTCCCAACAAAGCAGACCCTTTCACTGCTCACGTTAACTTTCAAAAGGAGAAAAAAAAACTCAAATCTGCCCAAGTGACACTGTAAGAACAGGTCTAGGCTGGGGTTCACGGTGGATTTCCTACTCCCCAACAACCAAGATAGCTAAGGAGTCTCAAACCATACTTGGTGGGCTCTTTGCTTAGCCTCCTTCCTGGGTCAAAGCCACCACCGTCTGACCTGTTGGGGAGGGGTTCTAATGGGCAGAAATTCATCAGCTCCCAATGGGAACCCAGGAGACCAAGGAGGATATGGGGGAGCCAAAAAAAAAAAAAAAAAAGCTAATTCACAGAACTGAGCTTCTGCTAAACGTCACTCCTGAAGCCTTTGGGAGGGGTGGTTGGTGCTTCTGAAATGTTTATGGGATTTTAGTTCCAAGTGTCCACTTAACTGACTAGCTTTGATAAATGATGTCAGGTTTTAACAATGAAAACTACATTACTTTGTGCATTTTTATATTCCGATTCATTTTTTTTTTTTTAAAGATTAAGGTTTAAATGTTTTCCATTAGTAATTTCATCTCTAACCTGGTATAAGAAGCTTAGTTCTCTACATACCTGTTACGTGCCCTGTGTCACAGAAGATTCGGGAAAAATGCACTTGGGAATCAAAGAAAACTGGACTTCTTTTTGAAAAGAAAAACAACAGCGTTGACTGTACTGACAGCTTCAATAAAACCTGTTGTGTAAAACAGCACCGGGCTGAGACTGGCATTGATGCAGAGGGCTCACCATCTGTTGGCTTTCACAGGGCACCCAGGGAGCTTGCTGGGGCTCTCTCTCTGGGCCCTCAGGGAGCACGTGTCCCTTCCCAGCTGCCCAGCCATGGGCTCTGTCACCACTCCATCAGAACCGCTCAGTGCTCCTGAGCTGCTGAAGCTCTGCACCAGGTAAATGCCAAGAGGCATTTTAAGAAAGCAAAATAAGGCAGTGGCTGGAGCTGAGGGGGACGGATCGAGCTTCTCTGGAACATTCCTGCAAGCTCTCAGGGGTGGTGGATGTCGTGCGGGGAGTCATGCAGGGCGGCCTGCGGGGTCTCTGGTCCCGCTCCCCACATAAGAATGCAGGATGTGGCCAGGCTCAAAAGGAACACCCACAGAGCCATAGGTAGGGGAGTCATACTACTATATTCTCGCTGGCGGCACTATAGTCTCACTGAAGGCTGGATCCACACTGTCCGCAACCCGCCATGCTAACTGCAATCCATGCTTGCCAGCCCAGCCGCCATCTTCTTGCTAGCCCCCATTTTGCTGCTAGCATAGCCACAGCAGTTATATTAGTGGCCAATGGCTCACTGGTTACAGCTGACGGCCAAGTAGCCACAGCTGATGGCCATCCAATCACAGTTGATGGCCATTTACTACCTGAGCCAGCAGCTTTCTATGTGAGGCCGAGAGCCTGGAAACTGCTTTCTGGGGCTCTGTCCCCACACTACACACCTACAGGCTCTCGCCTCACAATCTACGCGACAAGCATCTTCTGCGAGGGGCCCTGTGTGAGGAGCCTGGAGGTGAATGCAATATCCTGGGCATAGCCAGGGTTTCTCAGGGCACCACCAGTACTACTGGGCACAGCCAGACTTCCTGGGCTTCTTAGGGTAACACTAGTCTTCCCGGATACAGCTAGGGTCTCTCAGGGCACCACCAGTGCTTCTAGGCACAGCCAGACTTCCTGGGCTTCTTAGGGTACCACTAGTTTTCCCCGGTACAGCCAGGGTCTCTCAGGGCACTGCCACTCTCTCTGGACACAGCCAGACTGCGTGGATTCAGCCAGGGCTCTCAGGGCACTGCCACTCTCTCTGGGCACAGCCAGACTTCCTGGACTCAGCCAGGGCTCAGGGCACTGCCACTCTCTCTGGGCACAGCCTGACTTCCTGGGCTCAGCCAGGGCTCTCAGGGCACTGCCACTTTCTCTGGGCCTCTCAGGGCACCGTGCTGGAACAACAGTCGCTCACAGTCAAGGTGCTTACATATTCTCAATGGTGGCCGGTTGTCGTGCGGGGAGACCCTGCTCGCTGAGCCATTTGTCGTGCAGGGAGGCCTGCGGGGTCTCTGCTCCCGCTCCCCTCATAAGAACGCAGGATATGGTGAGGCCAAAAAGGAACACCCACGGAGCAATAGGTAGGGGAGTCATACTACTATATTCTCGCTGGCGGCACTATACTCTCACTGGAGGCTGGATCCACACTGTCCACAACCAGCCATCCTAACTGCAATCTGCACTTGCCAGCCCAGCCACCATCTTCTTGCTAGCCCCCATTTTTCTCCTTCTGCTAGCGTACCCACAGCAGTTATATTAGTGGCCAATGGCTCACTGGTTACAGCTGACGGCCAACTAGCCACAGCTGATGGCCATCCAATCACAGTTGATGGCCATTTACTACCTGAGCCAGCACCTGTCTATGTGAGGCCGAGAGCCTGGAAACTACTTTCTGGGGCTCTGCCCCCATACTCCACCCCTACAGGCTCTCGCCTCAAATCTACGCGACAAGCATCTTCCGCGAGGGGCCCTGTGCGATGAGCCTGGAGGTGAATGCAGTATCCTGGACACAGCCAGGCTCTCTGGACACAGCCAGGGTTTCTCAGGGCACCGTGCTCTTTCTGGGCACAACCAGACTTCCTGGGCTATACAAGTCCTGCATCCGGGCTGCGTCAGCAAGCACTTCCCAGCCCACATGGCCACAATGACCTTTGCTTTCTTTGGTCTATGCTGGTTGGAGAACCGTCCACGTCTTCCCACCCCTCCACAGCCAGTCAAGACACAGGAAGCAAACATCCACCGGGTCCATTACATGGTGGTATGTTCCCAAGCAAACAGTCAAGCGGTCCATCAAATCAGGGATGGAAGGCAATTCCCCACCATCCATAGTCATTCGCCAGGGCTGTGCATTAGCCTCACAAAGTGCCCTCTCCAAAGGGTGAGGGCACAAAAATCCTCCCCAACCTGGGGGTGAGGCCCTCAGCAAGCACTTTCCAGCCCACAGGGCCGCAACAACCTTCGCTTTCTCCGGCCTATGCTGGTTGGGGAACCGTCCATGTCTTCCCACCCCTCCACGGGGGTCCAGCTCTCCAGCAGCTGCTCCTCCTGGTCTTCCTGAGACTGAGTGTTCATACGCACAAACTGCTCCACCGCCCTTCAGAGCGCTTTGGCCGGCACTGTACCCTGCTCGCTGCACCATGTGTCATGCAGGGTGTCATGCAGGGTCTCTGGTCCCGCTCCCCACATAAGAACACAGGACATGGTGAGGCCAAAAAGGAACACACACGCAGCCATAGATAGGGGAGTCATATCACTATAGTCTCGCTGGCGGCTGGGTTGGAGACACAGGAAGGAGGAGCCACACAATCCGCAACCTGCCGTCTGCTTCGCTGCCAACCAACCCCACTTGCTAACTGCACTCCACCATATTAACTGCAATCCGTGCTTGCCAGCCACCATCTTCTTCCTAGCCCCCAACTGCCGCTAGCATAGCCACAGCAGTTATACTAGTGGTCAATGGCTCACTGGTTACAGCTGACGGCCAACTAGCCACAGCTGATGGCCATCCAATCACAGTTGATGGCCATTTACTACCTGAGTGAGTACCTTTCCATGTGAGGCTGAGAACCTGGAAACTGCACTCCAGGCTCTGTCCCCACATTCCAAACCTCCAGGGTCTCGCCTCACAATCTACGCGACAAGCATCTTCCGCGAGGGGCCCTGTGCGAGGAGCCTGGAGGTGAATGCATATCCTGGACACAGCCAGGGTTTCTCAGGGCACCACCAGTCCTTCTGGACACAGCCAGACTTCCTGCGCTTCTTAGGGTACCACCAGTCTCCCCGGGCACAGCCAGGGCCTCTCAGGGATCTGCCACTCTCTCTGGGCACAGCCAGGATTTCTCAGGGTACCACCAGTCTTTCCGGGCACAGCCAGGGTTCTCAGGGCACCATGCTGGAACAATAATGGCTCACAGGCAAGGTGCTTACATATTCTCGATGGCAGCCGGTTGAGACACAGGAAGCAAACATCCACTAGTTCCGCTGCATGGTGTTACGTTCCCAGTCAAGCGGTCCATCAAATCAGGGATGGAAGGCAATTCCCCATAGTTCACAGTTATTCACCAGGGCTGTGCATTAGTCTCACAAAGTGTGCCCTCTCCGCAGGGGGAGGGCACAAAGTCCTCCCCAACCCGGGGGTGAGGGCCTCAGCAAGCATTTCCCAGCCCACAGGGCTGCAACAACCTTCGCTTTCTCCGGCCTACCCTGGTTGGGGAACTGTCCACGTCTTCCCACCCCTCCACGGGGGTCCAGCTCTCCAGCAGCTACACGGCTTTTCCTGTGCTGGTGGGAGAACCGTCCACAGGGGTCCAGCTCTCCAGCAGCCGCTCCTCCTGGTCTCCCTGACGCTGAGTGTTCATACATACAAAATGCTCCACCGCCCTTGAGAGCTTTGGCCGGCACTGTATCCTGCTCGCTGCACCATTTGTCATGCAGAGTCTCTGGTCCCGCTCCCCACATAAGAACACGGGACATGGTGAGGCCAAAAGGAACACCCACGGAGCCATAGGTAGGGGAATCATATTACTATAGTCTCGCTGGCGCTGGGTTGGAGACACAGGAAGCAGGAGCCACACGATCTGCAACCTTCACTCCGCCGCTTACAGGCTCAGCCACCAGCTTCTTGCTAGCCCCCATTTTTTCTCTTCTCTGCTAGCGTACCCACAGCAGTTATATTAGTGGTCAATGGCTCACTGGTTACAGCTGACGGCCAACTAGCCACAGCTGATGGCCATCCAATCACAGTTGATGGCCATTTACTACCTAAGCCAGCAGCCTTCTATGTGAGGCCGGGAGCCTGGAAACTGCTTTCTGGGGCTCTGTCCCCATAGTGGAGCATGACAGCTGGCTCAGGATCCCAAGGGCCGTTTCAACATCTGATACAAATTATGAATGAAATCATGAATCTTTGCTCCTGTGGCCAGGGCTAGTGCCAGGCCCAAAGCTGAAGGCAGGGCCGATGGAGCTGTCCCAGGCAGAAAGCACCTGCCCCACAGCTTGCCATGCTCGGCAGCTAGGGATCTGTTCCTGGCTCTGGGGATCGGGACGACACACCTGAGACCAATCCATGCTCTGCAAAATCCTGTGGTTGGCCCCAGCCTGGCAGAACCCCATCTTGGCTGAAAGCAGAACTGCCAGACCTCCTGAAGCCTCAGGCTAGCTGTTGAGCTGGGGGTGCTTTTCTCTCAACTGGGGCTAGAAGGATGCTCAGAAAATATCCCTGATATTTGACAGATGTCTCTTCCCTTTCAAGTTCCCTTTCTTTGAAATGGATGGTGTTCAGAACTTCCTAGCAGGCCAAAGCCCTTGACTGGGGCCCAAGATGCAGAGGGCGGCACAGCCTTAAGTCTGCCATGGCACGCGGGGCGATGATGTGCCTCCCCATCCAAAGGCCGGTAGCCCAGTGATAGAAGGTGCCCTCTGCATCCTCCTCGAGGGCTCTCACTTCTGGCCTAGCTGGGCCGGGGCCCCCTGGGGAGCAACCTATGAAGTCAGGCCCTGAGAGCAGGAAAATCTGGCTTGTTCCTGCCTCCTGCCTGGGCCACTCTGAGTGGTGGACAGGAAAAAGTACCAAACCATGCCGCTCTGCCCTTCCTGGATGAACAGTGCAGCTGGCTGAAAGAACTGGAGGAATTTGCCTTGACAGCCCAGCAGCTCATCACCTTGGGATCCTGGCTCCTAGGACAGCACGACCCAGACAGAGAAGCACTAGGCACCAGTCAAGGGGGAAGAATCCATTCAGGGCAGAGAAACACAGGAAACTGGTGGGATTTACTGAAAACTCTTTATTGCTCTGTGACTTCCAAAGGAAGCCGTTAACAAGCTCCTCACAGCCAAGGGCCAGGTGTGTATCTAGATTAGCTAGATTCAAGTACCTGTTTCCTCCATCCATAGAAACCTGTTGCTCGGGGGCCCTGCCTACTCAAAGACAGGCTTTCTTGGCAACCTGGCTAAATCCCAACGAGGAGAAATGATGCTACTGCAGATTATTTCCACCTCCCCAATCCCATGTCATAGTGAATAAAGGAAAATGCCACAAGTCACCATCCAGAACAGCCTGCCCTGGTCCCTCACGTCAGACAGAGGACCTGGGCATGCCTGAGGCTCTGCAGCAAGCTGGAAAGCCAGCGCAAGAGCCTCACTCACTGGTCCAATGACCTCCCCGAAGAGACCCCAGCCCCAGCGCTGCATTCTGTTCATGCGGCAGGAAGGCTGAGGCAGGGAGCCACGCCCGAGAAAGCTCAGGGTTTTCAACCTGAGCTACAGGTGGTCCCGTTGGACATGGTGGAGCCTAGCAGCTGTGGCCCTCACAGACTCTTCTGGAAGACCCGGTGCAGGCTCTGGGCCAGGACGTCTGTTTCCTCATAGCCCTCACAGCTTTGCTGCCAGCTCTCCGGCACCTGTTCCATCCCATAGTAGGCACCAGCAATGGCCCCAGCCATGGTGGCAATGGTGTCTGTGTCCCCACCAAGCGAGATGGAATAGATGAGAGTCCTTTGGAGACTATTGAACGTAGACGGAATCTCAGGGTCGGGCTCCATGCAGCGCAGGAAGCAGTAGATGGCGGTGGGCACAGATTCAAAGGCAGCAATGCCATTCCCTGTGGGGACTCCAGATTATGGGAACTTGACCCTACCCCGGCACGTCCCCAAGCTTCCTGCCACTGGCCACAAGTCAATACTCTCAGCTTCAGGTTGATTAAGATTACAGGCTCTAGAGTTAGACTGCCTGGATTCAAATCCTGGCTCTCCCACCTATTGGCTGGGAGACTGAAAAATTCCATTGTTATATAAATAAACATCAGTTGTCAACATTAGCTTAAGAACTGGTGGTCAGCTGCCATTTCTGGAGACATTTATCTGTAAAGCTGAAGGCGCTGTGGCCCGACAGCAAGAAGGGGCTGTGCTCATTCACAACCTACCAAGGACCCTACAGAGCTGGCTCTCCTGTCATAGCAGCCCCGGGCAAACGTGTGATGGCACGTGGGACTCCATGCCCCCCTCCCATCCCTGAGCCCAAGCCTGAACCTGAAGGATGACAAGTGGAGGGGGAGGACTACCCACCTAGCTTGGACACCACCTCCTCTCTGGTCACCGAATCCTGCTCTAGAAGGTCTCCAATCTTCTTCAGTCGGCTGGAGTATGGACGCTCCTCCATGCCCAACCTGTGGGTCAGGGGTGAGATTTCAGGGAGAATGGAGCCAGCTGGGTGGAGATGCCAGGGAGGGGGAGGGTCATGTGGGAGGGTGAGGTGGGGGTGTGTCCAGGCTGACACCGAGGCCTACGTGTCCTGACAAGAAGTGGGAGAGGGATGGGTGTGAGCTGCTTGTTTTGTTCTCTGGGACGCTGAGAGCCTTGAAGCACGGCCAAGGCAAAGGGGCTCTTCCCACCCCTACCCAGGGTCTGCAATTAAAGGAAGGTCTCAGCTTGTGGCAGTGCCAGAGGACCCTACGCCATACACATGCACACTTAGAAACACCTCCAGCCGCCTGCATCCCACATACTCACTCCCTGGCATCCAAGACAGACTGAGCATCACTCTCCAGCTCTTCCATGTGGCCCAGGAGCTGTTTGAGGAAGTGCTCACTGGATGATTCCCCCTGCAAAGCCAGGTGCACAGCCAGGGCTTGCAAGATGGCACCGTTGTAACCCAAGGAGGAGGCGTGTGTCAGCTGGGCCGAGAGCCGGGCAAACTAGGGCAAAGGCAGTGGAAGCTAAGACCTGCTGTCACACAACCCAGAGAAGGGGCGGGAGGGAAGGGACAGCCCAGAAGCCAGCCTGCCCAGACTACCTTCTGCACATCCTGGATGCTGCTATAGGCTAGGGAGATGCCAGCCACCCGCATGGCACCCCCGTTGCCGTAGGAGCCTTTCCCATTAAACTGGGCCCGGGCAGGCTCGTAGATGTCGCGGCACTTGGGGCTCAGGAGCTTCTTGAACACAGTGACTACTCCAGCACCGTAACCCCTGTCAGGTTCTTTCATGTACTCCTGAGCAAATCTAGGGGACAGAAGGGAGCAGGATGAGGCTTTCAAAGATGACTGTGAAGTTTGGGAGAGAAGAAATCTGGCTGTTTTGGGAAAAGAGGAAGCCCTGGGGACCTATGAAACCTGTATCAGCAGTGCTGCCATTTCGAGCTTGGGAAGCCGCAGTGGACCTAAAAAGAGTCCTGCTGAGGGTGAGGGTCCCAGCATGCACGGACATCACTGCTCTGCTCAGGGGCGTAATAACTCTGCCCACCTGGTTTGCCTCAGCCCAGGACCATCCCCCCTCACCTGTGAGCCATGTCCACCTCATCGAAGGCCTCCTTGGACAGCAGGGACTGCACCAGGGCCCTGGCCATGGCTGTGTCGTCTGTGTAGTACAACACTTCTGCAGGGACAGGGCGGGGGAGCAGGGAGTGGGGAGAGCTGCAGGGCTCGAGGGGGGCAGCTTTGGCCTCCCACGCGTTCCTTTTCTTTATCACTTCTTGAACGTCTTAAGCCAGCCTCTTACTCCCATCCAGTTTCCTGGGCTCCAGGCCTTGGGATTTTCAGCAATTCTTTGTTTTGAGTCAGTGGCCATGTCCCGCTGATTATGAAAGAAAACCTTCCACCCCCTTCTGGCTGCCATCACTGCAGCTCTAGTCTTATGACCTGCTTTGGGCCTCTCAAACCTCCTGCACATTCCCTACCCTCCAACCCAGCCTACACGTGCAGCCAGAAAATTCTTCCTAAGTTGCCTTCAGGGTGAGGTCCAAATTCACTGTCCTGACATTCAAAACGCTTCCCTCCTCACCTACCTTATATCCCACCGCTCCCCTCCATACCCCCAGGGTCAGTCCTGGAGCCTGGGTCGTCCTTCCTTTGCAGCTGGGGCTGCTCCCCTCCCTCCCTCCGCTCCATCTCCCTCCTCTGGGTGGCCGGGAGTACTGCTCTGGCACTTCTAACACGGCCCCACTGGTTATGTGGTGACTTCTCAAATAGGCCATAAATGGGCTAGGGACAAGGGCTTGGTTTTATTTGAAGGAAGAGTCAATTACAGAGAACATAACACACTCCCTAGTGAGCCCCCTTTCCCATTCCTGACATCTGCTATGCCACCCCTTCTCCGTGTATCCCAAGCCCCAACCCTATTTCCTCCTCCCCTTTCACTTTTAGGAGGTCCCTACCTACTTTACTAGGAAGTATCTAGAGTTATACTCTCCAGTCTCCCCTAGAGGGAGGGGTTTCTCCTCTGGCCTACCCCCAGCCCAGTTCCTCCAAGACCTTGTTCTTCCCTTGTCCCCTCTCCTGTATCCTCAACCTTTATTTGGTGGAGCAGCACCCCTTCTCCCTTTGTTTAGTCCCTACACCGTTTTTCCCCAAGGAACCATTTCTCTCCCATTCTCAGTCCATGTGGTTAGGTCGTGGAGCTAACGCTACCTCTGGCCTAAGCAGATGCACACCCCGCTTCCTTGCTCGGGGATCGATAGATGATTGAAGCCAGGTCAATGAGACTCAATTTGCAACGTCTGTGGGGCCTACTGCAAAGAGAAACTCTTCTTCTGCTGAAGCTGCTGAGCTGGGAGCTGTGGGGGCCACCCCATGGGAAGCCACCATGAGTGAAGCCACTGAGAACGCAGGTCTGAACAAGGAGAGGAGCTGGGTCTTGAGGAGGCAAGGGGCTTGAGCCCCTGGATTCAGTCCCGCGTAAAGCCAGACTTACTTCTGGACTTTTCAGCCAGTGTGTTCTCCTTTTGCTCAGGCCATTGTCAGTTGGGTTTTCTGCCACTTGCATCCAAAGGGTCCCCCAACACCTCTCAATCTAAAATATGGTTTCCCCTCATCTTAACATCAAACCAAAATGAAACTGAAAACTGGCCTTTATCTTGTCTTGACCTCCACCATAATTCCTCTCTCTTTCCCTTCATACCAAACCATACTTTATTTCCTCATTTTCCATTTCCTTCTAAACCCACTGAAATCTAACTTCTATGCTTCAAGCTTCTACTGAAAATACATTTTTAAATCCAGACTTTCCTATTCGTAACCTCTCTGTAGCGCACCGGTGACCAGTGTCTTCACCTTGAAAATTTCTCCGTTTTGTTGATACCCAGCATCCCTGCTTCTCCTCCTATCAAATTGTTTCCTTCTCGAGCTCCTTGACCTGCCCCAGGGTTCTGAGTAGAGCCCCGTTTCCTTACTATACTACATGCGCTCCTAGAAGAATCATCCTCTGCTTGACCTCAGACCTGACACTGAGCTGAGATCTGGGTGAGGAGCTGAATGCACAAGGGTAGGGAGAAGCACAGTGGAGAGGGAGTTTTAATAGGTAAGGGACAGCACAGGCATAGGCCTGGGCTAGAGGAAGCACAGTGTGAGGGGAAGTGAAGAGCAGAAAGCAAGGCCAGGGGTGGTGTGGGATGAAACTGGAGACGCAGGCCAGCGAGGACAAGTTAAGGAATTTGGCTCTATCCTAAGGCTAATGGAAAATCACTACAGAGTTCCACGCGGGGGAGGCTGCGATTCGAACTGTTTTGAGAAATGCACTCCCTGCTGTGCGCAGAACGGACTGATGGTGGACTGATTCCAGAGAAAGGGCGAGACAGGTAAAATGGGTAAGATGTACACACTAGAATGTATACACTAGGGACTAGGCGCAATTTAGGAGGATGACGCCCGTTTCTGGCTTCTACGGCTGGGAGAATGGTGTTGCCATGGTCCGAGCTGGGGAATGCTGGGGAGAGACGTGCTGAGCCCGAGCTGCCAGCGGGCATCAGAGCTGCACCCCGCCGCCCTAGGCAGCCTGGTCGCCGAACACACGCCTCTCCCCACCGCGCTCCCCGGAGGCCCGGGTCCCTAGCGGGCGACCCCCGCCCCCGTGTCCCCACGTGCGCCTGGCCCTGCCCACCTGACCGCTCGCTCCCCGGAGAGCCGGGGTCCGGCTCCAGGCTCTGGACGTGACGCAGGACTGACGTCAGGTTGACGGTGTCGTGCGCCTCGTACATGGCGCCCACGCAGTCCCCGAGCAGCGCGCCAGCCAGGCAGCCTCTGAAGCGAGAGAGGGAGCGGGCCGCTCCAGCCCCTGCGCAGCCAGCCGCCGTCATGGCCACCACCGCCGCCATCCGCGCGGACCCGTCGCCACTTCCGGTGCGGCCGGCGCGAGCCCCACGGCGCCGCTTCCCCCACAGCACCCCAGCCCCACAGCGCCGCCCCGCGGCTCGGAGCTCCAACGCCGATCTCTGTCCACAGCGCCTCCCAGCGGCCTGGAGGCGCGGCTCCGCGTGCGTGGGACCAGGGCGGTTGGTCTCGTAACGCTGGTAGGATTCGGCCAGGCCTCTGTTTTAGCCCTCAATTCCCCACTTGTAAACGGTGTCACCACTAAAGGGTCCTCGAGAGGACCATCGGACCATGGCAGCCGTCTTTATAAAGCCTCACTCTGTGGCCCGGCATCCCAACCTTCCCTTGGCAGACGCAGCTCTTGGATTCAGGCCTAGGCCCACACCCCCGAACCCTCCCACTGTGATCTTTTTCTACTCTGGGCCTCCCCTAGGCATTAAGAGAGCAGGCAAGGGTCCACCTGGGGCAGAGCTGGTTAGAGGTCATGCCGCTAGCGCCCAGTGGCTGCTGGCCTAGCCCAGAGAAGGGATGCCAGAGGAGGGCGCAGGAATCGGATTTGGAACATTGAGCTTGGGGGATGATGGACCCCGTCTTTGCTCCTCCATACACAGGAGTGCCAAGAGCCTTTTCACTTCCCGCTGGCGACATGCAGGAATAGCAGAGAACCTTCTGGACTGAGAAATACGACGTTTATTAGATTCATTCTCTTCAACCCCACTTCCTCTTCCATTTCCCACCTAACCTTTCCCTCCCTCCTCAGCCCCCAAGGCTAGGCCAGCTCTAGCTGGCAGCTTTTGAGTGGACTCAGGGTGCGGTTTGTGGTGCGGTTGAAGGTGTCCACCTCAGGCACAAACTTCTCAGCGGGCACAGTCAGCTTCCGACGGGTGTCCATGCACTTGGTGTCCAACAGCATGGAGTTGGCCTTGCAGGTGATGTCAGCCTGCAGCCGGGCCAGGTGCTTGTACAGGGCGTCCAGAGCGTCCCTGGGAAGGGGCATTAACAACCCACCGCCTCGAATGAGGCCCCATGAATGGGAGATGTCTCTCTGCCCCTCCTGCCCACTCCCCAAACCTACTGTGCTTGTGCCAGCTTCTGCTTCAGGGCAGCGATGGTTGCCTCTAACTGGTGAACCTCGTCAGTGAGGCCATACTGTGCCTGGAGGCAGAGGGGAGGGTTGGGAGTTCCAGGTCAGCCATACTATCCTTTAGCCCTCCTTCAGCACCCCTTCTCCACCAGATAGGTGTGCTGGGTGGAGAGTTAGTGATCTTGAGGAGATCTTAGCAGAGGGCAGTGTCCCACTGGGGTACCCTCGCACCTGGTCCCGGCAGAGCTCTACATTGGGTCGGTAGGTTCTGGACTCTAGCCGGGTATGGCATAGCTTCAGATTCAGGAACTTTCTGCGCAAATCCTCCTCCAGGTGCCGGATATCCTGCTGTAGCTCAGCGATCTCCTCTAATGTCTGCAGGAGACAGAGTGGTCTCCACAGGCTGACCCCTCTCAGGGCTTCCTGACCTGGCCTCAGGCTCCTCATCCCATAGCAGGAAGTCCAAGCCCCAGGGGACAAAATGGAGAAGGCTCACATTCTTCTCTTGCCACTTGAGCTCACTGTATACTTTCTCCATCTCCCGCAGCCGCTTCCTGAAGGCAAATTCTGTTGCAACCCTCTGGGCCTCAAGTTCATTGTTGGTCTGAAGAACAAGAAGTAGGCAGAGCAAGAGAGTGTATCAGCTCAGGGCCACCTGAAGATGTCGCTCAAGTGAGGGGATGCGATGCTACACGGTCAACAGGGAACAAAAGATAAGGGCTTGAGTGCGTACTTGGGCCGTCCATTAGCCGTAGAGGAGCGGGGTTGGGCAAGTGTTCAGTCACCTCAGCGATAGTGAGGGCGATGGCCTCCCGCAGCTCTATGGCTTCTTTCATCTCAGCCTCTGCCCTGTTCTTGTTGAACTGACTAAAGTCATCCCACTGCTGAAGTGTGGAGGAGCTGCAGGTGGCAGAAATACTGGGGTTATAACAGTGTGGCCTATGCCGGGGTGGGGGAAGGAGAGACTGGAACACTTCTTACCCATCCGGGACACGTGTGGGATTAATCTTCAGAGAGATGTTTGGGGACTTGATGTTGAGAGAGAGGCAGCCTCTGTCAATGTCCAATGCCTCCATTTTGCCCCGATGATCAGAGTTGAGCTGCTGTCGGACTTCCTGCAGGAGGCTGGGGAAGGAACAGACTCTCTCAGGATCCATCCCTCTAAGGCCCGGGGACACACCCCTCACTGTACTGCAGAGACACTGAGGCGTAGGGGGGCCGGAGTGGCGATGGAGCTGTGCTGCAGCTGAGACAAAGACCAGCATAGCTGGATGAGCTCTTCACAGACAACATTATGACACACATGCTTACACACAACCACAGGGACACACGTATTAGCTACACTCGTGAAGGCTCACACAGACACACTCGCAATAGGGCACTCAGTCAGCGTGGTGGCCAATGGGTGTCGGCTGTCGTGCTTCCAGCCAATTGACAATGGCTGCCAGGAGCAGGGTCATGAGAAGTATTCTGAGACCATGTCTAGGTGGTGGAAAAAGTGCTAGTTTTTGTCACAGGCACCGCAGGGGTAGAAGGCAGCCTGACAGCCAGCTGCTCATCATCCACAGTACGTATGGCCCACAGTTAAGGCACAGCCTTCAAGAGCATGTGAACCCACGAGTGCCACGTCCTCCCTTACCAGAGCTTCTCGAAGGCCTGGCTGATCTTCTGTTGCAAGGCCTTCCTGGTGGCGTCGATGACCTCCAGCTCTTTGTGCAGCTCGTCCTCCACGCAGTCTCTCACCACATCGACATCACGCCGACTGTCCCGCAGTGTCAGGCACTCCACTGCCACGTCCAGAGGCAGGTTCTTGGCCTGCAGATTTTGCTCTGCTGACTCTTTCATCTAGAAAAGAGGGCACAGGAGGCTCGTGGGCCACTCCCTGAAAAGCAGCCCTCACTCCCACTGCAGCAGAGGGGCCAGTAAGTGACTCAGATGGACATGCCACCAAATACCCCACCAAGGGTTCCCCGGCCTCAAAGTGGGGAGGGAGGGGAGGTCCTTGCAGCAGGGTCTCCTGGCACCCTGCCCTAGCTCCCTGCCTGTGACAGGGCGTCGATCTCAGCATCTAAATCGGTCAGACACTTGTCCAGCATCTCCTTCCATCGGTTGACAGTATCAACCCTCTCTGCCAGTCGAGTCCTATTGTCATGTTCATCCCAAATGGTCTGGAAGAGACAGAGCCAGATAAAGAGGGGGTTGGGGGTTGGGGACTATCCCTTTGCCTACCCACCTGGGCTCCGGCTCCCAACCTGGTTGTTGGTCTCATTGCGGAGAACCCGGGTCTCCTGGCGGATCTGATGTGATGCATCTCGCTGCTGTTCAGCGTTGGTGGACAACAGGTAGCTGTTGGTGTGCCAGTCCGACAACTGGAAGCGTTGACTGGGCTTGACGCTCAGTGTGGCCATGGTTCAAGGGCCCCTAGGCCTGTTCCAAGACACCCACCTCTCCTGGAGAGAAAGAACAAGGCTGCAGGAGACCCTCTCCTAGATCAAAAGTGCCCTCCAAAAGACTTGCTCCTGTCCATTTTCCTCCAAGTCTCTTCCTGTTTTACTTAACTTTGTGTGAGGCATTACCTAAGTTTCTTCCCATGCATCCATCCACAGACACAAACTCCTGGACCCTGCAGGTCCTGGAGCAGTGTGTGTGCGTGTGTGTGTGTGTGTGTGTGTGTGTGTGTGTGTGTGTGGTGCCAAGTGCTTAGTGGGGCTGGTGGGGTGGGGGTTAGCAGGAAAAATAGCTCTTAATCCAGTTTCCACCCTTACTTCCAGCAACCAAGTCTGTGCAGCTTTCTTTTTCTTCTCCTCCTCAGCTTTGGCCAGGATCCGTATGTGTGTGTGTGTGTGTGTGTGTGTGTGTGTGTGTGTGTGTGTGTAAGAGAACGGGCACCCTGTGCTCCATCCAGAGAGTACAGGTTAGTTTTTTGCAGGGGATACGGGTTGGCACAGGGGTGTTGGGCGCTGGTCCTCCTTCCCATCTGGTCGTCACCCTCCCTTCCTCCTCGCCCTGCTGGAGGAGTAGGTGCTGGGGTCCATCTATTTCCCAGCCAAACCCCACCTCTCCCCTCCCCAGGATAATCGTTTTTGGTTTAAGTTAATACCCCGGCCCTGGCGCAGAGAAAGGAGGAGGAGGAAGAGAGGAAGGGAGCTCGGCCCTGGGTGTGAGCCCCCAGAGCCCTCTCCCTTCAGCTTCTCACCTCCTTCCGGGCTCGGACTTCCACCTCCGCTCGCCAGCTCCTCTGTTCAGCGCTCGGTTGCTAGGCACCCGCCTGTCCGCGCGCGGGTAGCCCCCGCCTTCATGTTTAGCTTGGCAACCGCGGGGCGGGGGCGGCTGGGCCGAGAGGCCTTTGGGGTCGGAAAGAGGCGGCTGCTGGGCTGCCGCTGCAGGAGGGGGCGCGAGGAGGAGGGCATCAGGGTATCATGTTCACTTCATTTGCAAGTTAAACATTTTTATTTTGATAGAAGCTACGCATCGACATGATGTAACCTACGTACAGTAGGTAGAAAAAGTAATCGCCCTAGCACGTATACTTCTATACCTATACCTAGCACGTGAAGAAATGTAAATATATTTGACATTATTTACACGCATTCCTTTAGTCCTGTCTTTTCTAACAATTTCATCCATCTGCTCGACGGCATATAAAGAATGATAATCGTATTTGGAGATGTGATGCATCTCGCTGCTGTTCAGCGTTGGTGGACAACAGGTAGCTGTTGGTGTGCCGGTCAGACAACTGGAAGCGGGATACGGGTTGGCACAGGGGAGGTGGGCGCTGGGCCTCCTTCCCATCTGGTCGTCACACTCCCTCCCTCCTCACCCTGTTGGAGGAGGTGCTGGGATCCATCTATTTCCCACCCCTGGGAGAGATAACTGGGGTGTTGGAAGCAATGCTCAAAATCCAACCATTTCTTTAAAAAAGAGAAGAAAAAACCCCAAAAAACCTCAACTGTGCCAGTACTGTTCTAGGCCTTGGGAAATGTTAACATTTAATGTTCCTAACCATTACGTGAGGTAAGCATTATCTCCATTTTCACAGGTATCTAAGGAGACTAGCACTGCTTGCTAAAAGGCAGGGATGGAAACTCCTGTCTGATCCCGATTCCTTCTCTCTGTTACGACTCCACACTGCCTCTAGTGGTAATGCCGGAAATCCACAGGAAGGCCGTGATGTTATTTCTAACACGTCGGCTTGGTCTTACGAGAGCTGTGTAGAACGACCTCGGGAGATGGATGCTATTCCCATGTTCGTCTTACAGGCAGGAAAACTGGGGCACAGAGAAGTGAAGAACGTGCCCAGCGTCACATAACTAATTGAGAGAGCCTGGGTATAAACGCAGGCAGTCTGCCTCAAAGGCCAAGTTCAGGTTTGATGGATGAGGGAAAGAGAGTTCAAGAAGACTCCTCAGTTTTAAAACCTCAGTGATTGGTGGTGTGGTGTTAGCCTTCCAAGAGGGAAGAGAGGCAGACAACCAAGGGCTTGGTAGGCAAGGGGAGGATGAAGTTGGCTTTTGAGAAGCTTGAGGTGCTTTTTTGTGGCTCCACGTGCTGTCCAGCAGCCAGTTAGAAAAACGTAAGTCTGGAGCTCTGCAGAAAGACTGAGGCTAGAACATTTCCCAAACGTCCTTGACCACAGACTATTTTTCTCTCAGGATCTTTTCTAAACTCTAATATATGGCTCATAAACCAGACATGCATGGGAATTTGTGACATAACTCTTTTACTAGGATTAAAGAAGACAGAAAAAAAAAGGTCTTGGGCAAATTAATTGCTGGAATAAATGATCAAACTTTGGCTTATATGTTTTGAAACATTTTTATAACAGGAAGAAATAAACAAATATAGCAGAATGATGGTGACTTTGGCATATATCTCCAACTCTGGTGGTGGCCATGGTGTTCATGACTCATGCCAGTTCCACACTTCTTGGCAAGGGAAGAAGATATTAGCAGGAAAGGTCAGAGCAAGAAAAACCGTGATAAGAATAAATGATGCCATGTTCTATTTTCTACTAGAAACAATAAAAAACTACTCTATAACTGTGATGTTAACTGCTGATCAGAAGTTTAGATCATGTGTAATATGCAGACGTGTTACAGAAGAATTTCAAATACTGACAAATATCAGGCAGTGCTCCAATGCATTCCCCAGCAAGGTATTTTTTTGCTATGGTGGATTATGATGGAGGCCCTGAGGCCTTTCAAACACTCCAATGGATGTCAGTTTCACATTTCCTCCACTTTTCTGGTAAAAGGAAATTTAGACTAGATGACATTTATCATTTGGAAGAAAGGGGTCTCATAGCTGAGCAAATGGCCGAATGGGTAGCCGAGAACTGAGAGAAGGAAGGTCAACATCAGAATCAGACAGCCTACAAATTATTGCGATCCCTCAAGTTGGGGATGTTTTTGGCTCTCATTGGTGGGTTTGTGTATTTATTGAAATGAAGTAGGAAATTTACTTTGAACAAAAATTTGTGGGCAGTTTTAGCTCTGTCTTTTGTGTTCATGACGACATCTGGTCAAATGTAGACTCCTATAAAAAGAACCCCATATGCTCAAAGGAATGCTTACACAGGACAGATACATTTTACGCATGGAGTGCGTTTCTCTGTTTGTAACAGAAATAAACATCATTCCTCTGTTTCATATGAGCAGTATCCTGGGAATGGCACTCTTACACCAAGCTGTTACCTCTCGCATGGAGATTATGAAAAGGAAGACAATGGCTGGTAGTGTCTCTTTGTAATATTGTTCAGTTGGCTGCTCTCCCTCTTCAGATTTAAAGAACCTGAATATCCATTCAGCATTCTCATGGATTCAATAAGATACTAAAGATATAGACAGTGAAGCAAGACATTTTTAAAAATTTGAAACCGAAAATGTGAACTCATAACTTGTTTTTTGATTGAGATTTAGCCAAAGAAGACATGAGGTGCCTTCGCAATAAGCTATTGTCTCTCAAAATCTGTGGTCCTACTGTATGTATCTTCTCTGTTCTTCTCAATTTTCTCCTCCCAGTAAATGTCAGATTCCCTAATTTCGCAAACTCCAGTGATTAAAATCGTCAGTACAACTTTTATCAAATTAGAACAATGTTTAAAATTAGTTAAAACTTGATCAGCTGATCTTATTCTAATATGAAAAATAGTATCTTGATAAGGTGGCCCTCTCATTTAGCTACTGAAGATCACTGTATGACCTTTCCTGGAGGTGTGTATTTGCACAACCTACTTTGTGTGTTGTCCTTTAAAGCCTAAGTAGTTTTCTTTAGGCTGCACTGCCCATGCCCAGCAGCAAATACAGTACTCCCAAGTCTTTCCCACTGAAATATGCTTCTTGATCATTGTAGATTATAAACTAACCGAATATGGGATTTAATTTCTCCGCGATTGTTGGCTACCTTTTATCTGGGTTGATTTCAGATGTTAGCTTTCCTTATTTTTAAGTGGCCAATTTCTAACAATATAGCAGTTCCTATTTTGGTGTTGATTTGAGGTTGTTTTCTATTTAATTTAAATCTAAGAGAAAAATAGACATAAAGACATTTCAGAGGGTGAATGATAATTTTATCCACCCTTTTCTGTTTAGGAGTGTATTAAAATATCAAATTATTTCCAATATGCAGAAATGCAAAACTGAACATCTTCAAAGTTGTTCTACTTTACCTTTCTTCTCTCTTCAGTGGAAAAACAAAGTACAAATTTGAAGACTTTTCCCCCCTTTCTCTTCTTTATATGTAAACAATCAAAGTTAAGTCCTAAACAGCTTACTAACATGCTTGGTAAGTGACAGCAATGATAAGTTGTAGTTTACTATTAAATCAAATTTTGGCCTTCCCTCTGGAAATTGCTATTTTAGAAATGTGAGAACTGTGATTGTGAAAATGTTTTTCAAGCAACAAATACTTACTGTCATGTTAAAAGATTCCTGCTTTAAATTGGAACTGGCTTTGGCTATTTACAGTCAAGTAACCCTCCTCCAACGTACAGTGAAAGGTCTTGGGGTTTTATATAAGAGTTGTTTGCCAAGGGAGCTGGGTTTAATTTCTCCAGAGTAAATTACATTTTTTAAAAATGTGGAATGGGTGGGAACAGTTGACCTCTCTGACTTTAGACATTTTTGTTTGTTTGTACATCACTCCAGAGCAAATTGCCCCACTCTGACCTTTTCTCCAGGTCTCTTTTCTGCTGGTCTTGCACTTGTCTCAGGCCAAATAAATTCAGGTTGCGATCCTCAACGTTGAAACTTAGGTAAGTCTGAGTTGTTTTGCATAACACATTAGAGAGAAATAACTGCTGCTTCAGTTACACAGCTGCAGATGTGTAGAAACCATTCCCCCCTCCCCCCGCTTGATTTCCCCTATCTTCAAAGCCCACTCTTCTTGCATAAGAAACGTCTCTCAGTTAAAAATGAATGGAAAAGGTTTGCTGCAAAGTAAAGTGTTATACTTTTCTGTAGATTTTCAAATTAATATCGAAAGGGGCTTAATGTAGACAGTAGTAATACTTTTTCCTTAAAGGTTTAGATATCACCTTAATATTTTACAAAAATACTATACAAAGGGATGCTAAAGATGGTAAACTTTTACAATCTAAAACCTTTATAAAAGTACAAAAATAAATTAGAAAAATTAAACACACACATATATATGTATATGTATATATATGATGGTTAAACAACCTTAATTTTACATTTGTATAAAATACAAGTGAAAACCATCTTAATGATGGTGGTAACTGAAATCCTGTCTGGTGCAGCATCAAAACTATTTTTTTTAAAAAAATTTTATTGGAGAAGTGGAACAGGACTTTATTGGGGAACAGTGTGCACTTCCAGGCCTTTTTTCCAAGTCAAGTTGTTATCCTTTTAATCTTAGTTGTGGAGGGTGCCGTTCAGCTTCAAGTTGTGGTCCTTTCAGTCTTAGTTGTGGAGGGCACAGCTCAGCTCCAGGTCCAGTTGCCGTTTCTAGTTGCAGAGGGCACAGCCCACCATCCCTTGCGGGACTCGAGGAGTTGAACTGGCAACCTTGTGGTTGAGAGCCCACTGGCCCATGTGGGAATCAAATCGGCAGCCTTCGGAGTTAGGAGCATGTAGCTCTAACCACCTGAGCCACAGGGCCAGCCCTCAAAACTATTTTTACGTTCAGTTTTTGGTTTTAGTTTTTTAACACAGTGTACAAATTCCATTTAGCAAGATACATTAAAGAAAGACAATTTTGTACATTTAGCAGTTTCAAGTACTTTTGAATGGACTATTTCTAAAATCACTTAGCAAGAGTCTATTAACATTTTGTTTAGCTGAGAATCAGACATCATATTAGGCTTCATAATCCTACGTTAAGTCATGTAGGTGTCTGCTTTGCTTATAATTATAAATAAAATTTGAACCCAAGCATTATTCTTAAAGGAAAATATTTCAATTGCCTGCTTTATAAAGGTAATGCAGAAATCTTTATAGACTATGGAAATTGTAGAAGTTACAAAAGTGACAGAACATAGAAAAACAATCATCTTTCTTCTATAGATAAAACCATAAAGATTTCAGGCCCTGTTATGATAAACACATTTTATCAAATATTGAAAAAGTGATCACATCCTTTACTGGCGCTGACAGGTGAACTTAATTAATTTCCTAAAAGCATCTGCAAGGTATGCAAGTCTCAGCAGCCAAGAGGAACTTGTCAAATGATAAGATAACTGAAACATGGAAACCATGAAAACTGATAGTTCAAGATGTATGGTCACTCTCCAAAAACAAACAGAAAACATAAAGCAACCCACCTTGGAATTTTACCTTAGTCTATCACCTCATTTCTGCTTAAGTGTAGTGCTCTGAGTAGCCTTATCTCTGAAGACAGTTTCAAGTAGTTGAGCTCGATATAATTGGCCATTAATTCTGCCCAGGCTAGCACGTCTTATTAATCAATCAAATAGGCTGATTGCAGTCTGCCTAAATAACCATGGTGCTTTCTGGCACTACACTTACTGACGCTGCAGCCTCTGTGATTTTTCAGAGCACGGCCTTAGCGTCACTGTTATACATATTTCCCCGTTTAACTGTATGGATTTGGGTATAATTATTGATTAAAAAATTTTTTTCTATACTGGTGTAGTGATTCTCTTCAATTTGTGAAACTTATCAACTGACACATATAATTAAAAAAATACAACAACCCACCAGTATGTTAGTAAGTTAACCAGTGCTTCTTTAGCATAAGTAACAAGATCCTTTAAGAACACAGAATATTGTTAGAGTTGTACAGAGTCTGGGGACATGTAGCTGGGAGAAGACATGGGTAGGGAATACATAATAGCAAGAAGAGATTAGACTGACTTCTCTGATTTCTGGAGAACACAAATAGGGTAAGTGGAAAGAAATTATGAAGGAATACGTTTTTAATATTTAGGCTGGGCTGCTTCAAAGAAGTGAATTACCCCAAGGTAAGAAACATGTCTTCAAAGGCATTCCTGCGTTGGTTGGAGGACTTACCTCCCACGGGGGAACCTTGAGTCCAGTGATGGCACAGGAAAAATGTGCAGGCTGGGTTGTGGAGACAGTCTGCCTCATCCAAAGTGGGCAACCAACCACTATTGAGCTTTCCCTGAGGGCAGCCTGGCAGCCGTGAAGGAAGGAACACCGTGAAGTTGCCGAGTCTCTTCATTTTCCAAGGGAAGACGAAATCTGGGTTTTTATGTGAGGTCTCCTGAGTTTTAAAATGTTAGCAACTAATAGAAGTATTTTAAACACCAAAAATTATTCACAGGGCTGCCAACTTGAGACCTCTGATTTTAGTCTAATAATTTCAATTATGAAATGAAACGATACACTGAAAGGTATAGTTGTGACAGTTGAGAGCTGGTTCCCACAATTTTAGTCCAGTGTTTTCTTGCTTATTATATCCGGGCTGTGTATCATTTCTGGGCCTGTGAAGAGTCCCCAGTTTCTTTTTTTCCTAATTGTTCTTAAATTCTTTCACTGCCTGGCAGAGTTTGTAGGCCCAACTTCTTGCCTCCCTCTCTTCCCACTCCACGCAAAGTCCTTTACTTCGGGGAAAATGGAGTGGGAGGAGAACTTTAAAACCTGAGCTCCATCCACACGCACAACTAGGTACATTCATATATTATCTCATTTAATGTCCCAAGAGCCCTACAATTATCTTATAGTAGATGGAACTGAGATTTAGAAGCACCAAGAAACTTGTCCAGTGTCATGCAATCCAGGTTTGAGTGCAGGACTTCATTACTCTGAAAGCCTGAATTCTTTCCACTGTATCACACTGGCTCCCTTTACCTAAAGAGCTGTAATGATGACCACACAACAGACAGTTTGGAGCAAAGCTTTTCTTTTTATTGCAGTTATTAGTGAAAGTTACACTTTAAACTGAAGCTAAGCAACATTAAAACCATTATTATTTTTTTTAAATCAAGGATTAAAAACAAATACAACATAGAACCCTTCCACTATGCAGAATGGCAGCGAAAAGAGGGGTGGTTCTGTCACAGGACATTGCGGTGACAGTTTGGCTCAGAAAGAATTATGACAATTTCTTTAACAAAATGTAAGTGACTGAACTGCTTAAAAAGCGGCTTCAAGTTTCTCAATCTCAAGCCTAAGTTTTTTGTAGTAATTTTTTGGGGAAGATAAATTAACTGAAAGAAGAAAATTTACTCCCAAACTTTAGATACTAAAAAATGTACTTTTGTTTAAAAAAATTTATTTGCCTTCTGCTCATCATAATTACAGTCTTCAGGAATTAAAATGACAATCAAATCCAAACCCTGGCCCCCAAGTACACAGTGATAGGATTCAGCATTTGGTGTTTCTGATTATAGTGATTACATAGATACTGCTCCCACCCCACCATATAAAGTTCCAATTTCCTCTTAATAAAATGTGCCAGTCAAGTTTAGTATCATTCAGTATCTTATCTAGTCCTATAGCATATTACAAACTCAGACTCACTCCACTGTTTTAAATGATGTTACTGTGTAACCAAATATTAACAAAGGAAGGCTTATAGACATTTTGAACTTCTGCAGTCTTCAAATTACTACAGTCAATTGCTCTTACTTAGGAAAAGCCAACAAAAATAGAAGTCCAGGCCAGCTGTCAGACAGGATAGGGAAGATGAGGAGAGAGGTTTGAACGTCCCATCATTGTACCATGCTGAAACTTGGTATCAGTAGAAATATTTGGCAAGAATAGTTAGTGTGGAAAAGGAGGATGGAAAAGAAGTTACTCTGATTTTATGTAATAATTCAGTTTCAAAACATACTGATATCGACCCCCAAAAATAGTTCACATCTGCAATACAAATAGGCACACACGGTCAAGATGGTTAAAAAGTAAAATTTAAAAGGCTATTTGTCCGTCTGCAGGACATCTGCAGGTGGACCCACCCTCCCCACATGTTCTATATTTACATTTTACTTTTCAGAAAAGCCCCTTTAAAAAGAGTGCTATTTCCTCCTCCATTACTTAGGATTTTTTAAAAAGCAGCAATTATCTAAAGTGGGAGCAGTTAACAATGCTTTAGGGGTGTGCATTTGTGTGTAATATAAGTGTTCTCTAGAGTGAGTGGTCAGATTACACTGGAATGGTTATATCACAATTTTAGTCCCCCAAACACTAAAGAAACATATTATTTTTTCTATATAAACTTGTGTAATACACAATGTTATAAACATAGTTTACACACACACGCACACATACACACATACCACTGCTTCCCACAGCCTATGAATGCATCCATATACTAGTCCACAATAATGATCTTTATTCACAAGATACAGTAATACTTTTATGGGACCATAACTGAAGAGAGACATTAAAGCTACAAATCACAGCAAAAACTGTTTAAAAGTATTCCTGAAATATCAATGTTCTTAGCCGTCTCACTCAGCAAGGTGGATTTTTTATTTTCCAAGCATGAATCTCCCCAACTTTTTACTTCCAGTACTTGCAATTCTCATTATTCTATAAAACTAAGACAGATACCACCTATGTTAGTGAGGAGTTAGAAAAACCCAATTGCCTGCAACAAGGGGAGGTCAGCATCTATAGAGATAAAAAAGAAATGTTGAAGGTATTCATACCCTGTGTACCTAAAATGCATTCTTTTTTCTTAAACATAAACAAACCCCAAAACTTCTGTTGCAACAAGGAATTGCTTACATGACCTGTGGTGATGTGCCCTTTGTTATTCCTAGAAACAAGATCCCCGTCCCCTGCCCCCAGGTGAAATGGGTAAGCTTACGGAAATGTAAGGTTCTGCCCAGAATCCATAAGGATAACCGGGTCAGACACCAACGGGTTTTCTGATACCACCTGCAGATGCACTTACCACCTCAGATTGAATTAAAATGAAGAAAAAAACACCTTTTACTGTATTTTAACTTTTACAGGTACATGGTGATTGGAAAGCAAGGTTCAACTCTGCAAAGTGATGAGTGAAATAAGCACACTTTCCTTCTTAGAACCTAACCCCCTACTCCCAAACAAGGTACCAAAAATCTGCTAAGAAACAAAGGGATAACTCTCTGGTTGTAAAATATCCTCTGATGCCAACACGTAGCAAAAACTCCTGAAGGCAAAAGGCAAAGTTAATTTCTGATTATCTAATGGTTTCACCACATTTATCTACCTCAAAATACAATCGCAGCTGCCATAGCACCACTAAAAAGAGTTTGGTTTTTGAAGTTACGCAAAGATTATTATAAAGAAAAATTCAGCTTGTGCGCTGGGTATCTGGCAGCACAGGACACGTTTAGAAGTGAACATCATTCCATAATGAGGTCTAAGTTTCTCTTACACCAGTTTGATAAAATGATCTGTGGTAATTAAAGATACTTTCATAGAGGCAAACTAAATGAACCTTTCATACAAGATTATATTACCTTGAACTTCTGAATAGCTTGTCTTTTGGAGAACTCAAGCACTGTCAAAAACACTATCCTATTCTTACAGCAACTTTGTGAGGTAGGTGAGGGCAGGTATTATCACTACCATTTTACAAGGAGAAGCTAGGCACAGGGAGATTAAGGAAACTGCCTAAAGACACTGGGCAAATTAGTGGTAGAGCTCTGACTAAACTCCAAGTCGCTGGCTTGTGTTTTTGAGCCCTTTCTAAATTTTCCAAAAGTATCAAATCCTCAACAGTATTTTTCCAGTTGTGATCTTCTGAAGTTCCTGCATTTGAAAACACTATGCCTTCTCCTTTATAGCTTAGGCTTGACTTGGAAATGAATTAAAATTTTTTTTTTAATATGGAATTTTAAACACACCAAGAGAGATATGTGAGAGATATATCTATTTAACTAAATTCTGGATAAATCAATATGCAAATTAAGAGGAAAGAATAGTCTAAATGTTCATTCAATATAATTTTCATGTATTTAAGAAGATGTGTGTCAGAATAAGAGTCACAAACCTTTTAAAGTTTAAATCAGTCTGATTCATTAAAACCAGAAGCTGTGTGACTTTTCCTTAAGATTGTGGGGATCTCTGTTGAGAAGGTTGAAATATTACTTTCAAGACGTATTTTATCACTTTGCTATAACATTGTATTTCAGTATATATTCTGTCCACATCATCACTCTCTAGCTAGCAAAAATTTCTATGGCTAAAGATCATACCTGCGGCATTAACACTTTTACTCTTCTCACTGAAACTAAAGTTAATTTCTAGTGACTCTCATCCTATCTTTTTTGTTTTATGCCTCCCCATTTATTTTTAACAGAGAGAGATGAAAGAGAAAGAGAGAGAGAGACAGAGAGAGAGAGAGAGAATGAGGGTAAGAAGAACTGCACAATTCATAAACGATTACATTACAAAACAGGATGGCACTCAAATAAATAAAAGAAGGGTCTGTCTAAAGGGAACACGTTGTAACCCAAATAAGGAAAGAAGTGCTCAGTCTCCCAATCCCGCTGTAACGTGTGGCATGTGATCCTCCTCCCTCCAAGTATTTTAAAGACTCTATTGTTCACTCATAGTAGAATTCTATATAAACTACCTCTCAATCCCTTTTTTCTCTCTTTGTTTTTTTAAAAAAGGAGAAAGGGGTTGTTCCCTGGGCTAGGAAATGAGAAAGCTCCTGCAAAACTTCTAAAGAATCTTACGGGGACAAACCATGAGAAGATTCCAGTTAGTGCTTGCTGTTCCCGGTGTTTGAATTAGAATAAGATCACATGCGCGTTTGCAGGGTCATCACCAATACTGTGCAATCACTCCCTTTCTGTGAAACGGAGACATGTGCAGTTAATCACCATTGGAGAGCCAAGTCTACTGTACTAAAACCAAAGCTTCCTCTTGTTAAACTCCCTGGGACCAAGCTGAACCCATTAACCTGACTGGACTGTCTGTGTTAGGCAAAATTCCCCCTTCATTACAACCTACCAGTGTTTTTCCTAAATCCTTCAAAAAAACGTTTTCATTACAGGAAAGACTAGCTTGTGTGGAAAGGCCCTGCTTGGTGCAGTCTGTGTAAAGGGATAAACAAGAGAAGCCATGATGGTGGCAAGGCCATGGCTCCCATTGAAGGTTCAACACTTCATTTAATTTATTATAAATCAGGAGCAACTTCCAAGACTCTTCAAATTTAATGGGAATACATGCAGCTTCACATCTGAGACAGCAACATGAAATAGATTTAGGTAGATGCACTCTTCTTAGGTCTCTTTTGTAGGTTCAAGTAGCAACAGTCTCTCTGTTACAATGTGGTTTGTGAGGACTGGACAAATGTTAAATAACTGTCAGGTTTCTGTCCAAGGATCCCAGCAAAGAATGCTCTCCCTCATTTTCCCCCTCACTACATGCTCTCGCAATCCCACGCGTCCATTGCTTTACAAAGACCATCTGCTTTCATAGGTTCTTGTAATACAGAGTCATATCTGCAACATTTTTGTAGAAAGACTGCTTCCTTCTTTGGTTCTAAAAATATTACTAAAGGGTCAGATTAAGGGATTTCTGTTTGTTTGTCCTTCCAACTAATGGCATGAAGTAAATAAAGATGGAAAGACTTAGGCATTAAATACCAGAGTCACCTGCCTCTCTAGCCTCTGGCGCAACCTCTTCAACTTCAAACATAAAATTACAGATGTACATACAGTCAATTTTTTGGAAATAATAAAACAAAAAAAACACACAAAGTTCTAATGACCGATGACACTCCCATCTGTTTTTTACTCATGTAAGACTGTTCATGACAGTTTCTTTTTGGAGTGATTTATTACTTAATGCACAAATATTTCTTTCTTATAGAAGGGGCAAGTGACTATAAATATGAACAAGTCACCAAATACTCTGCTGTAGTAATTTAGTACCGATGCCAGGTGCCTTGATTTATGGAGCCAACCCGTTAAAAGAGCAAAATAAGCTCTATGTGTCAGGTTCCTATGAGCTTTCAGAAGGAAAAAATAAAAATAAAAATAAAAAAGGACTATTTCCACTCGAGGCTGCCTTAAAAATATTGGTCTACAAGAATTATATGCCTGTCAACCTAGAAAAATGTTGAAACATAATGAATAAAATTATTAAAGTTGTAAGCACAGTAAATATCGTTAAGAGTGGGGCATATACTTACAACAAAAATATATCTGACTACTTGAAACATATTTAGTTTTTATTTAGTAGCAACAAATTGCTATCGTCAGAGTAATATAATCTTCAATTACTACTTGATGTGGGGGTGAAGGAAGTAGCTCAGAATAATATATTACAAAACATAAAACTACTGTAACTGCCAAAAATGCAAAACTAAACGATATGGCTAATGTCTATGTGAAATCTCATGCTGATTCACTTTAAATGTAAAGTTTCACATAATATAAAAATAAAAATTTCCCAATTATAATTACTTGAAACTTTCTCATTTACCCCCTTCAGTAGAAGAATATAGCACAGCAAAATGTCATACACTGAGCCCCGATAATATAGAATTTAAAACTCAGAGGATAGGGTAAAGTTTACATTTTAATCTCTTACAGAAAAAATGGCTTACCAAGCAAATTCACAGTGTAAAAATACAATCGAAATACTTTATCTGCTTAAGAGAATTCACTTTTTTTTCATGTACCTTTATAAAAAGTTAGTTGCCAATAAATTTGATCTATTCACTAGGAAACTGGAGTGACCATATATGCTTGAAATTAATGCTCTATAATAATACTTTTCACTGCCTTTCAATTAATTCACTTTCATAAATTATTACTTTGTTAGATTTTTAATGAACTGAAATACTATATTAATCAGTCTTTATCCCTGGCTCTACACAGACACTTAAACTATGTTTCTTCACTGATGCTTAGGGTTGAATCAACTTTAAAGCCTGCTAGGGAAATGACCAGGGTAGACAATCTTATATAATTATGGGGGGGGGGGGGAAATCCCATTTCAAAGTCAAATATCAATGACTTCTGGATCATTTGCTATTTGTTTTCCAGGTTTATGAAAATGGTATAATAATCCTAATGCTGGATGATGTGACCATTTAAGTAGTTTCAATGTAGCTAAAGTTAAAAAAAGAAATGTAACAATCATTTACTCACAAGTTGCCCCAAAACTGCTGATCAGGTAAAATTAATCCAATCTCTTAAGGGAAAGATATCTAACTTACAGAAAAGTCCCACCCCCCTTCCACATTTAGAAATCTGTCTAAAGACTGTCTTTAATGCCCACCATATAAACAACATTAAATATTCTAAGTTAGAAAACAGTGTTAATGGTTTATTGGTAAAAATCCAAACCCTAGACTTTATAGAATTAGTAGTTTGGTTGGTATATTAATATTCCATCTTAATCTTTGCTAATATTACAAAGAAAGAGGAAAAGCTAGAAATATCTATAAAAAATAAAATACCTTAGAACCAACATCTAAGCAAAATACAAAAGTTGCACACAAATTGCCAATAAATATAAACATCACAATACAAAAATTAATTATTAAAAAAATAAACTCGTAATTGCTATTAAGACATTATAAAAAATGAAAAAGTTTAATGTGCATGTATATTTGCAAAAAGACACAGTACACTCCAAACAATATAATTTTACTATCATTATTACATAATGCAGCATAATAAGGTTACTGAGGTGTGGTGTTTTTTGTCTATTCTTTTCTGGAGGAATGCTCACCAAATTCACAAGCAAGAACTAGTTAGGTGATCATTTACTGCTTCCTAGTCTGGGGAAAATGGCTTTCTGGTAGATTATGAAATTTCTAATAAGTGTGAATAGTCCTACTATTATCCTTCTATTTGCTTATTTCCTCCAAAGCCCAATTTTGCATGTTCTATTTCTAATGAACTGATGATACCCTTTTAGATGTACTGTCATCGTTTTTCATAGTTGCCCCATGCTAGAAAAAAGAATCATTTAAAATATTTCTTGTTTCCTAAAAAAGAAAACTTCCCCAAAGATAGAGACATAATCATTTTACTTTTTTTTTGAAAACTGATTGCCATGATGACTTGGCTCTCCCTTTATAAGCAGTCTTCTTTAATAAAGATTATTTTAAAAAAAAAGATTATTTAGAAAAGGTTGCCAATAGATATTTACAAAAGGGTCAATCTTTGCAGGGGATGAGTGGGGAGAAAAAGGAAAGGTAGCCTCTGACTTTCTGGCAAGTTACCTTTCCGTTTGGGCACTTGCTACTTTACCCCTATTCGTGTTAAAAAGTTAAGCAGATTTGCTGTTTTATGTGCCTTATAGATTACCTTCAACACAGCTGAGAACTGAAAGAGTTAAAAATTTTGTTTTCAAACTTACAAAATACATTTGGTGAGCATTTACCTAGATACTTTACTGAAAAAAGCTTTACTTCGTTCCCTTGGACCAGATTCAAGACAACAAATAAACATTATTTATATGAAACTGTCACACTCTTGGAGTTCTAAAATAATTCATCTTTAAAATTTTTAGCCTCGTGCTATTTGAAAAATAAAAATCTACAGCACCATCTTCTGAAAAGGCACTTTCTAAGAACCACCTTGCTTTTAAAAAATGATTAAAAAATTTTAATTCAGCATCTACCCTGAAAAACATCCTGCTTTATTGAGACCCTAACATTAGATTTTGGTTACCTCAGACACTGATTTCAGAAAGGAAAGGAGGCCAATGGCTGCATGTATGATGTAACAGGATCTCAATTTTGTCACAGTTTGTTACCTGATACTTCAATAGGTTTCTTTCTCATTGGAAAATCTCAACCCTCTATATCAAATTTATTATCTTTCTATTTTTAATTCAAATCAGAACCTTTAATTTCCATTTAAGTTAAAGTTCCCTTTTACTTTCTTTTAGAGCAAAAGATTCTTGAGACTTAATCAACAATAAAAAAATCTAGGGTACTATCTTTGACGAGTAAAGAAAAATAAAATTCAAAAATAAAATCTAGCAGTAGATAATATTACACAAACCTTGACCATTATATCTTAGTTAAAAGAAATTATTTTGACTGACATGGAAAACTATAGACTGAAATGTACCATTTTTAAAAGTAGGAAAAAGTAAAAAATATTGTTTCCCTTTGTGAGATTTTACATATATATATATATATATATATATATATATATATATATATATATATGGAGAGAGAGGGAGAGAGAAAGAGACTGATTTTTTTTTTCCTCCTAGGAGTCAGCTTAGGTTTCACTAATCACAGTATCAGTTCTAACATTGCCACTGATCAAGAATATTCTTAGTATAAGCAGGAATTTTAAAAAATAAGATTTTCTTTTGGAGAAAACTCTCACATTTATGTAGTACTGATTTTACCCATTCTTCTTGGCTTATTTTTGAACTCCTACAGAATTACAAAAGTCCTTTACATAATCCAATGGGAGGGAAATGGGAAAATAAAGACAGACTCTAGAGTCAGGGTTGTACTGCCACTCAGGAAGGCCTCACTTGATATAAAATCCCCCAACTAGTATTATTGAAGCTTTAAGACATCTATGAATTTTCAAAAAGAATGAAAAGGATTAAAACTTCATAGGGATAAAAAATCCAAAATAAAGATGCTAGGCCTATGAAGCTTGACTGATAATTCATAAAAAGTAATTTAAGTAGCAAGTTACTGTTAGGGGCAAACTGTCTTTAAAAGTATTCAGTAGGAGAATATCTAAGATGATGAGTGAAGCAAATATTTAACTCAGGTTTTATGATACTGAATAAACTTATGCAGAGTTGTCAGTTAAGCTTCTTAGCAAAACATTACTATCAAGTCTGAAATAGTAAGACTACAAACTACTCTAGCTAAATCCAAGTGGCTAGCTTCATCAAGTTCATAAAAATTAACCAACACCCTTGGCAAATTCAAGTTAGCCTCTGAAAACGTCCACCAAATTCCTTAAATAATGATTTCTAATTCCTGTTCTATAGTCCACCTAACTTCTTCAGATCTACTACTGGCACTCTCTGAGTGTTCACCGTTTCCTTAAACACTGAGATCCTTTGCCAGCCGCTTTTACTGAATGGCAACTCAGCTTTTATTCCCCGAGACATACCTTAAGTCTGTCATGACTGAGTCGGTCATGAGGTCTGTCATACTAAAATCCGTTTTAGTATAAATATACAAGTAAACACTAGGCAGTGGTAGGTCATTAGAGAACCTAGTTTGGAAAACTGGTATAGATCTTTAGAAGGTTGGGAGTCCCTATGTTAGAATTTAGAGATGAATCTTAACCAAGTACCTTCCAAAACATCCAGACCATTCCTACTAGAATCCCTTCTAGATTCTCTTCTAGGAATAGAAATAAATTAATAGGTTACAAACAGGGAGATTTCCATAGAAGAATACTTTTTCTGAGAAACTTGTTAAAAGGTAAAATATTAAGAAAAAAATAAAGGGTATCTTTACTTCTGTGAAAATACGCCAAAAACCAGTACTGAGGAGGTTGAGGTACCCTTTTTCAAAACTGCTAAAGTAAAAACCCACATGTCTGAAACAAAAGAAAGAGTATCCTGATATTAAATTGAAACTAAAATGCAGCACCCTTTGTTACTTTAGTATTTCATGTTCTTAATCTTATTTAGGGGAAAAAAAGGAGGGGTGTCTAACACTAGCCTTGACTGGTGCTCATTTCCTCATTGTTTAGTGCAGTAACTATCAGAGTCTACATAAATAAATATAGCAGCTACAGTGTTATAAATGTATGGTCCTCAATGCCAGTAACTTGATACTGTAATACAATAACACCTATCAGCACTTCACATGGACATATTTGCTATCCAAAATATACATTAAACTCCCAACTCTTCTTCACATGAAAATCAATTATATCATTTGCTGGGACTGACATTTTAAAGCCATTCTTATACATCACAGAAAACGGCAGACCAAATTTAGCATTCATGATATAGTTAGTGAGCAAGGGCAGGAATAGAAAGGTCATTTTGAGTTTCCTGGTCATTGAATTCAAAACAACTTAAAAATAATAAATAAATAAAAGATCAGGAATTCTACGCAAGAAGTACAATAATGAAAACCAATTTCAAAAAGTATTTGCCTCTTAGTCTTTTATCTTAAAATTCTAAGCACAGATTTCTTAAAATTAAGTTTGATATACCAACTTGTTAGTAAGCAAAATAGAAATATACTATACAATTCTTTTAAATCAATCAACCTTAAACTAGTAATGTTGAAACTGTAAGAAAGAAACCCTAAAAAAAGAACTCACTTCAAAGGTAAAGCTTTATATTAAAATTTTTTTCTTTTTCCTCTGTAAAAGTCCTTCCAAATAGATTTAAATTACGGGCTTCAGTCTAGCGCAGGTGAAAATAAGTAACTGAAAATTAGGTAAAGCAGTAAATAGGGAAAGTGTATCTACAACTCTTCCCTGGGTCCTAAAGTTTCCCACATGAAACTGCAACTCCCACAGATAAAGGAAGATGTTTTACTCACACTGAACAAGCACACAGCAATCAAGTTTTTACCATCTAGGACACACCATTTTCTTCTCTTGTCCATGTTCCTGACTACTGTATTCAGTGAAGTTTCAACGTAAAAAAACAAAATCATATATATATAACAGAAATTTTTTGGAGGAGGAGGGAGAGTTGGGAGAAAAAATGTACATACTATATAAATATTATCTCATGTAAAGAACTTTGAGACAGTGTTGTAAATTGCATTTCAGACACTTCAATATAATAAACATACAAAATACAGTACTTTCTTAGTTTTCTGGCAGAGGGACAAAAGATTTCATACCTGTTGGAGGACATGGGCTCAGGTTTTAGGCTCAAAATACAGTAAATTGGCAATAAGACTGGATTACAGGTAAGAGGAACTATAGAGCTAATCCATTCATTTTCATGAGCAGATGGAATTCTGAAAGGCTAATAACAATGCCCACTGGAAACAATCTGTAATATTTATACTATGAACCAGTGCAAAAAAAAATTTTAAATGCAATTTTCATGAGTTAAAAAGTGCAAAGCTCCCCTGAATCCAATGTTACTGGTGAACTTGGTTTTGACAGCTTCATAGTACTTTTTAATACCGTAAAGTGAAGTCAATAATAAAAAAAAGTTTTCCAAAAGTTTTTCCCACATTTCAGTGATTTAACTCATTTAAAACGTTCAAAGTCCTAACTGCCTTTGTCACCATAACCCTAATTTTAAAAGGAAAGTCACTGGTGATAAATTAGCAAAAATTAAAAAAAATATATCACATTTTCCTAATTCATTTTAGTTAATGAAAATGGGTACCTAACCAGTATGATTTTTCAATAAACATGATTTATTTTCGAAGAATTTTAATATCTTCTAAATTTTAATCTATTCATGGTGATTTCTTAAATCACAGTTCAACTTTATTTTTAATATTTATGGTCAGTCTCATTTAGGATATTAACTTCCTTCATTTTCATTATGATTTTTAAAGACATGCTTTAGATTTGAAAATTACAAAACTTTCCTTTTGAAATTAAGGCGGTGTTACTTTGCTCTTTTAAAATTATGGAGGTGCCTGTTTCTCCCACTATCTGTGGTAAAGACGTCAAACAGACACAGCTTTCCTTTAAAACTGCTTATTGCACTAAAAGACAGCAAAAACCAGTTGTCAGTTCTTCAAATAAACATGATTATATTTCCATCAATGATGTTGCCAATACAGTTCTATAATTATTAAAGCACTATCCTAATAAATAGAAAAGGAAGCTATACTTCAAAACACATACATATATGTTTATATATACACACATACATATATATAAAAATATATATATATGAAAATCACATTAAGGTATGAGAGGCAGCAAGTAACCTAGCAAAAAAAAAAAAAAATTATAAAAACCTCAATAACCCCTTCTCTCTCTCTACCCAATTTCAGAGGCCTCAACCCTACAGAGTTCCAATCATTTAAAATATTTACCCTTTATAAAAGCTTTAAGGGATCTCCATGTATAACCCATAGAAACAGAAGTCTTTTGAATACATATCACTTATAGAGCCATAGAAACAGAAGTCTTTTGAATACATATCACTTATAGACAGAAAAAGTTAAACTTCTGACAGGTTTTATATTTATAGCAGCTTTAACATACTCACTAAAGAAAAAGAATAGTTTAGGTTGCTACTGCTTATGTACACATTGCACAAATGGCAAATGTAAGTTCAGAGCTGGAGGGGGCAAACACAAACTCTCACAAAAACACATACACACATATGTGTGTGTGTGTATGTATACACACACACACATATATAAAGTAACTTTGTTTCTTAAGTAAGCAATATCAAGAATTGAGGACTCAGAATGGTGTATGAGACAAGAGACAGGAGTGGGTGTGCAAAATGAAAGTCTAGTTTGTCATGCTTCATATTCAAATGAACCAGATACATGAGCATTTGAATGTCACTTGTAGGATTAGGGAAAAAAATATAGGAGATAAAGGCAAGGGAGGTAGAGAGAGAAATAAAAGTGGTGGTGGGAGGATAATAAAAGGGAAAGGAAGTTCCCCAATGGAATGAACTATAAAACATACACAAAGAACATATATATCTATTATCAGTGTAGATCCAGATATATATGCATATGAAGTATACATGTATATATTTAAAATATACACAGATACCTTTTACAAGAATACACGAATGCACATTAATTTTTTTGCACACGTAATTGTGAACAATCTCTGATTATTCATGTAGGCATGTTTTTTTAAAAACCATCATTTACCTTTCCTTTCCTTTTTTTTTTTTTTTTTGCAAAGATAGTTGTGCTGCCAAGCAACTTGAGGTAAAGGCATTAAAAGGGTTAGACTACGAGAAAGTGAAAACAAAACAATGGCGACACTTCCTACAGGAGATTGCACAAAAAAGCAGTTGGCTGGTTTCATATTGCATAATGGTGCTGTGTTTCTTCATGAAGTAAACAATCTTCCTAGTATCAACATAAAAATCAGACCCTGGTCCCCACAGTGTTGGTTTCTGTATGGCTGCAGGCATCACCACCTAACTGACTCCACTGGAAACATAGGTTGTATGTCGATTCATCTTTCAGTTCTTCCTCTCCGAGAACATCCTTGGACATTTTAAGCAAAGTACATTGTGCGTAAGGTATCTTGGTGAATCTGTACAGCCTTGGCAAGAGCTTGTGGATCTCGCCCATTGCTCTGTCCTGAAACGTGACTTCCTTCAGCACTGTAAAAGAATTGGCAATGAACACAAAACAAACCCTATTCTGATGTAATAATTCTGGAAAATATTATTTGTTGTAGAAAACTATAAGAATATTTTAAAAAGTACAGGCTAGTATAATGAATTCCTACATGTCTATCACCCAGCTTCAATAATTAACTCAAGGCCAATTTAACTTCTCTCACCGCCTAGGATTATTTAAAAGTAAATCCCAGATATCCTATAATTTTGTCAGAAAAATCACTTTTATTATCAATAATCTCTCCCTTGAGTTAATTTGGTAAAGCAACTAAATCACGATATCATTCTATTACGAATAAGACTAGACTGCATATTATAATGGGAACCCTTATCTTGGGCACTTAGTTCTGTCATTGCTTTTCATATGGATCACTGACTCCTCTAATAGCTTGTAGAACTTTAATTCTAAATAGCAGTACTTATGGCAAACAGAGAGGCACATACTGACATGGAAACACAAACAAATTTCCCAAGAAAATCCTAACATATAGGCCATACTTAGATTTGGGTGAGAGTCTGTATTTGTTATGCTTTTTTATTACCTGTCATGTTCTTTGTCTACGAGATGATATCTGGCTCTGAATGCCACCAGGTGAGCATAATACGCTGGTGCAGGTATAGAAACAGATCGTGTACAGCGCACATAAGTGTGGCAGAGCTGGTAAGTTAGCAGCTGAAGTTCATCTGCATTAAAGCAGTTATCATCCCATAAAACATGATAGTGTGAAGGACGGCTGGTACCCTATAGACAAGGAAAAGACACATTCTGTTCATTTCTAAACTTTTAAATAAATATTCAGCACAGACTAAGTTATAGAAAAAGCCAGCTTTGTACATTAGTAAAATATATTCTAATTTAACAATCGATTAAAAAAACATTTAGTTGACTCTGGGCATATATCCAAAAGAAGTGTAAGCAAGGACTCGAACAGATATTTGCACACCTATGTTCAAAGCAGCATTATTCACAATAGCCAAAAGGCGGAAGCAACCCAAATATCCACTGATGGATGAATGGATAAACAATATGTAATATGTAATACAACGGAATATTACTCAGCTTTAAAAAGGAAGAAATGTCTTTGATACATACCATGACATGGATAAACCTTGATGACATGCTAAATGAAATAAAGCAGTTACAAAAGGACAAATATCTGATTCACTTACATAAGGCACCTGGAGTAGTCAGATTCATAGAGACAGAAAGTAGAATGGTGGTTGTCAGTGGCTGGGGGAAGGGGGAATGGAGTTAGTGTTTAATGGGTACAGAGTATCGGGGAAGATGAAAAAGTTCTGAAGATAAATGGTGGTATGGCTGCATAAGAATATGAATATACTTAATGCGATGGAACAGTAAACTTAAAAATGGTTAAAATGCTAAGTTGTATGTTACGTATATTTTACCATAATAAAAACACCAGAACATTTACTTGAGCTCCTATGTATTAGTTACTGTGTTAGGTACTATGGAGTTAAAGAAAAACAAAGTCAAAGGTTTCTTGTCTTTTGGAAAACACAGTTTGTAGAGGAGTAGAGGAGACAGAGTGTCTACAATTATAAAACAACAAATAAATGGCTATAATACTAGTGGCACTTGATCCCATGTAAAAATACCAAATGAAGTAATTGTGGGGGTAAGCCTTGGTTCTTTACCAAGTGGGAAATGAGTGAGATTTGGCCTTTTGGGAGACAGTAGAGAGAATGAACCACCTTAACAAAAGCACAGGGGCATAACATTTCATAGTGTACTTGGGGAATAGATAATAGACTAGTATGAACAGAGTATGGTACATGGGTGGAAAAAGATGAAATTGAAAAGAAAGTTTGGAATCAGACTGAAGGACATGCTTAGGAATTTGGATTTTCACCTGTAGGTGGCAGGTTTCTTTTTTTTTTTTCTAAACAGGAGATTTTTTTAGATGCGATGAGATTGGGGTTTTATAAAAGTAACATCAGCAATAATATGGAGGATGGATTAGAAATAGGAAGAAACTGAAAGCAAAGGGAGTAGTTAGGAGGCTGTTGTATTAGTTCAGGTATGAGATGAGGGTAGGAACTAAGGAAATGGCAGTGGCAAAGGAGAAAGATTAACTGGTACTTTAACAAATATTTGAGTATCATTTGTCAGGCACTGTGCAAGATTTGGGGGATAAAATTCAAATGATTACCATATCTACCTCCCCCAAATTATATGTTTATAATGCATACATCAGATATCGTACATTCACATACATTCAGTATTGACTGAACACTCACTATATGCCATATCCTGTATCAGGTGCCAGGTACATAGTAATGAATGAGACACACATTCCAGAGATGAGACAGATAATATATAAATAAGACCATCAGAAATTGGGCTCTAAAGACAAAGGTTTTGGTTAACTACAGTGGGGAAACATTCCTGTCTTTAAGATTCAAAATGACCATTTGCATATCTAAAAGTTCGAGTGAAAAAAAAAAAATCCGTTTAACCAGCATTTCCAAAATTTATTTGAACAGAGAATCTCTTTCACTCCTCTGCAATATTTATTAAAAAGTCACAGTAATATTCCTTGGAATAAATACATGGAAAGAAACACTAGGTTTAAAATATGTACTTCAATGAGACAGATTTTATCTCAGGTCCTTTCAACTTTGTTTTGCTAACTGACTACTCTCCATGAAATGTAACATTGATTGTCAAAAGAAGTAGATATACAACATAGATGAGTGGGACAATAATTTTAAGCTGTAAGAGTGAAACTGGGTTTAGTGTATGTGAGATGTATATATATGAAGCTTTAAGATGCAGCTCTACAGTAAGGTACATCTTCCTAAAATTTCTATTCTATTCAAGGGCAAGTAGCCTAAAACAGTTTTGGGTTCCATTCTCTCAGTCCTTCCTCCTAGGAATATGGATTCGCTCTCTCCCGCTGCTGGAAAATTTGAGACACACTCAACTACAGCTTATAATATGATAAGTATATTAGCTAACAAATTAATAAAAAGATTTTGTGAAAAGAATAAGAATAGACTTGAAATTATGTAACTGAAACTTAAAGCTGTAATTCTACAATTAAACTGTTTCACATGCTCAGTATCTGCCAGTAAATGTCAAAGTTTTCCATGAAGTGTTATTATCAAAAAGAAACATATGTCAAAGGAACAATCGGGGATATTTTAAAGTTTTTTGAAGTTTTAGGTTAAGGACCCAACTTAGGGAGATTTATTTTATTACACTACTTATATTCTGGTATTTTCATAGCATCTCTCAAGGTAAGAAAGGTTAAGAAGTTTATTTACTGAAAGTGTCATCTAATTTCATGTGGAAACAATTTGGGTGCAGAGAGAGGTCTGTCATTCTCCTTTTTCTGAGATTTAAAAAAAATATACATGTCAATGGAAGTTCCTGAACTAAAACATTTCATCCAAAGTGTAGGCTTACCTGTATTCCAGCATGGCTACAGAGGTAAAAATCAAACTCATAGGGGTGTGTAATGTCTGTATCAACTGTTGTTCCAGCTGGGATATTGCCACTTCTTCCAACCTGGATTTGTTTGGTTAAAGTTTAAACAAACAAAACAAATATAAAGAACGTGTCGGAAAGCACTTTTAAAAATGTATAAATATATAGGCTGATCCTATGATTCACTACATGCAGCTTGAAATATTACTTAAGCAGGCATTAAGAGCAGACCTTATTCTAGTCCTGGTTCCTATTCTTAAATGTCACCGAAAGTGAAAATGATAAACCACAAAGAGTTCTTAGTTTCTACTGATGCTTAACTGGTCATTGATCCCAATATGGGTGGAAGACTTAAAACCTTTTTTTTTTTTTCCCCAAGTTACTTTAGGTGCTCTAATTTGTGGTACAGCAGGTACTCTGGCTTGTGTAATTTATGAAAATTAGCATTTTCCTTAGAGAACAATATACTTTTAGAAAGAATGTGGACAACATCAACAATAGTCACCATTTGTAGAGATACAATAAAGTAGTGTCAGGTACTTTACATTAACAGTATTTCTAACCCTGATAATTCTGCAAGTTAGGTATTATTCTGATTTGTTTGGGGGAAGCCAAGGCTCAAGAATATAAAATAATTTGCCCACTAGCATACAGTAAAGGGCAGAACTATGAGTCAAACATGGAATTGACTGCAAAGGCCCTATTCTTTTTATTTCACACCAGCAGTTTCAACATCTTATAAGGAAACAGACACTATGATTTTCTCTGGATAGGTATGTGAATGAAATGGTTCAAAATAATGAAAGACTCCTAATAAAACACCTTAAGACACAGCTATATACTTACCTCCACCTCCTGATCCCTAACACGTTTAAAATCATTAACTATAACTCTAGGTTTACAAGGCGAGCAAATCAGAAACTATTTTCCTGACTCAGACATTATTTCTGCCACACGAGGGACTGCTATCGGGCTTGAATTATAACTGTGTAGACCAACCAGCCAGCTTTCACCAAGCACAAAACAAAGAAAACAGTTCGTACTCTAATAAATGATGACTATTTGGAACACACAAATCTAATTAATACATATAAAAAGTTTTACTCCATGTAGAGCAGTAGCAGAGTGCCTGGGTTCATATCACAGCATCTAGTTGTGTGATCTAGGGTATTTTACCTGTCTGTGCTTCTGTTTCCTCGTTTGTAATGATCTCTAATCTATTATTAGTAGCAATATTTAGAACAAAGTGGAAAGAGAAGCAAACGAATGGAAAACTGGTATGACTAAACAGCAGACGCCAGTAATCATTAAATCTGCCCTAGGTTTTCCTCATCCTACTTTTGAAGGAATCTTTGGTTTTCTAGGTACTGAAATGTACCTAGTAATTTAGGGTCAAAGGCCTTTAACAACCTGGAAGCCACAATAAAACTATCACTGCTGCTATCAGAGAGGGGGTAGAGGACGGTGATGAAGGCCACGCTGAGCTGGCCTGCCTGATCTGAGTCCTAGCTCTGTCAATTACTAGCTGTGCAACCATGGGAGGTTATTTAACCTCCATGTGCCCCAGTATCCTTCTGTGGAAAATGGGGGATAATAATAGTAAGTACCTCAAAGTGTTGTTTGTGAAGATCAAATGAGTTCAATTGATAAAAAATACCCAGAACGATGCCTACTATTATTTCTTTTTCCTTACTATTACCACCATCAATCACCATTACACTGTAACGAGCTAACCTTTATAGAGTACTGAGTATATGCCAAGCATAGTTCTAAGTGCATTACGTATTTTAATTTATTTAATCCTCTCAACCACCCCAATACAGTATTAGTATTATCCTAACCTTGCTGAGAAAGAAAAAGGCACAGAGATGTTAAGTTACTCGCCCTAAGTTACACAGTGAGTGTAACCAAAGACCAAATATACACCAAAGACAAGAGACAATTCTTTGTCTCTCAGTCTTTTCTATTGAACGCCCTTCCCAAGGGGACACTGGCACTTGAAATCCTCAGATTTCTCTGCTCCAAGGTTTGCAGGATGAGAGGCAGGGTACTGGAAATGATAGCTAGACTGCTACTTGCCTATGTTGCACACAAAGAGACTTATTTCCCTATGTATTCATACCTCTTTCCCTTTCCTAATTATAAAAGTACACATGCACATTATAAAGTATAAAAAATAATTATGTGAATTTTAAAGGAAGCATTGTTTAAAAGTTAGTTTGCATGAATTTCCACTAATCACTCTAGAAAGTCACTAGCTTTTAAGAAAACGAATTTTTACACAATATTTAAAGAAAGAATAGACCTTTTTTTCTTCTGAACATTGAAGAAAAATATGAATAGAAAGAACAAATTTGAAACTATGAGTTTCTTTGCAACAACAAAAAGGATTAATAGGATTTTGAACATTCAGAGTGTTATACTAGAAGTTCTGGAAAGTTAAAAAGTAAACATTAACCTATCTTGAGGCTGCTATACTCATAATCTGCTTTGTTGAAATCTGCTACTATGTATTAGAAACCCTGCTGTTGGCAGAAAGCCTTTGTTAAGTGGTCTATGAACTATGTTAGATAAGCTTGGCTTATAATAGTATTACAACAGATGTAAGATTACCCTTTCTGTCCTATCAGCACAAAATAATCGAGTGTGATGTCTCTTCTGAACCACAATGTAGGTTATTCCAGGTTGATAGTCTTTCTCCAAACTGATGCAGGCTTCTCGAATTGCTAGTAGTTCATAATATAATACCTAGAGAAGATGAAATAGAAAAGATTTGATATAGTCAGTTGTTCTCTTATACATACTTCTAAGTAAAATAATTATTTAGTCTTGGTATTTCTTAATCTCATCACTTTATAGCTCTCTATTCCAGCTTCTCTATTCTTTATACTTCTCTCTTAACTATTATCAGAACATGGTCTCAGCAGTCAAGGCTTACACATTCATAGTAAACATTTTAAAAGGAAAAATCTAAGGAAGTGTCTAGTTTGATGTTAGGAACTTGAAACTTCATTAAGCCTTCTAATTTCTGAACTAGACACCATGTTATAAACACAATATGTGATTTAACCACAGTATGATGAGATCCCAGGCAACCAACCTGCCTAAACTGTCCCTCTGAAACACCATCCCGATAAAAGATGATACGAGTAGGTTTGAATCGAGTTGACTTATAAAATTGAATGAGAAGTTCTCGGACCATGGAGGCCAAGTCCTGGATGATCTCCTGTCGGGGTCTCTGAACTCTTACTGTGGCACAGTATCTGCTTGGGTGGGCATCCATACTACCTACAACCTAAGTTGGAAAAGTAAAGGAAATAGAAATTAAGGTAATCAAAACTACATGAATATGAATTTATCACAATAAAAAAATTTGAAAAAGGTACGTGGATTTCATTTAAATTTGTATTTTACAAAAACCTGACTACTTACCACTGAGCACTTTGAGTGTAGTAATTCCCAGTGAAGAACAGAATAAAAGACCTAATATAGGGTCAAAAACTATTTTCCTATAAGTAGGCTGCACTTTACATTTAACAATTAGATTCTAATTTATAGATGTTCTGGTAGGCCCAAATAGTAAGAAAGAACAGAGACAAAAAGATGTACATAAAGAGAATAAGCGAAAGGAGATAAGCAAAAAAAGAGGACCCACTGAAACCCTCGATTTCTCCACCCGGAGCCATACTTAAGATTTTGGCATCATCTTAGCACTGCTAAACTTCATAAATTTTAAAAGAATTTTTCCTCTCTTACTGTAATGTCCTAGACCAGAAGGCTTGAATCCATCGTCAAGGCTTACTGTGTTGTATTTGTGTTTTGTATCTGGTCTTTAGGGAAATTAATCTTGGTTTTGAGAGTAGCTATCTGAATTTTCTCTTTCTGTGCCTTTTAAGTATTGCTATGTGTTTGAAGCAGAGGGAACTTTAAAGCATGAACTTAAAGATTCACCTTGACTATAGTCACTTATAGACCTACTGAAGCATGATCTCTGGCATCCAAATATTTTAAAAATGTCTACACATCAGTCTGACTAGAGCCTAGGCTGAGGACCAGCTGGTCACTCTGCCTTCAGCTTCTTTTTCTTCCTGGGTACTATTTATACCAAAGTCATGCTTCAAAAATGGAACTTTACACCCCCATGTTCATTGCAGCATTATTTACAGTAGCCAAGACATGGAAACAACCTAAGTGTCCCTCAATGGATGAATGGATAAAGAAAGTATGGCATATATACATATACAGTGGAGGATTATTGAGCTATTTAAAAAAAAATCAAGTATTTTTTTTATTGTGGTAAAAGTGGTATACAACATTACATATATTTCAGTGTAAAACATTTTAATTCGGTATTTGTATACACTACATAGTGGTCACCATTATAAGTCAAGTTACCGTCCATCACCATATAGTTGATCCCCCATACCTATTTTCTTTTCCCCAATCACCTTCCCCTCTGTATTGGGTCTCTGTATCTATGAGTTTTTGTTTTCTTTTGTTCTGTTTTATTTTTAGATTTCACATATAAGGGAGATCATATGATATTTGTCTTTCTCCATCTGACTTATATCACAAAAGACAAATACCATATCATCTCCCTTACATGTGGAATCTAAAAAAACAGAACAAAAATACCAACTGAGCTCATATGTGCAGATACAGAGAACAGATTGGTGGTTGCCAGAGGCGGTGGTGGGTGGTGGGTGAAATTGGTGAAGGGGGGTCAAAAGGTACACACAAACTTTCAGTTATTATATAAATAAGTCCTGGGGATGTAATGTACAGCATGGTGACTACAGTTAATAATACTGTATTGCATATTTGGAAGTTGCTAAGACAGTGAATCTTAAAAGTTCTTATTACAAGAAAAAAAAATTGTAACTATGTATGGTGACAGATGTTAACTAGACTTATTGTGGTGATCACTTCTCAATATATACAAATATTGAATTATTATGTTTACACATGAAACTAATGTTATATATCAATTATACCTCAATTATAAATATATACATACATATAGTACTTCAAAAGAGTATTTAACTTCCTGTTAGTAATTTAAATGCCTTATTTATTTGAAACCAAAATATGGAAAATTCTTACCTTCTCTTCTGTCTTAGTCTGACTAGAAAATAATCAAGAATTTTTACAAAATGAGCTAGAACTTGTCTACTTATTATACACAAGCGGTTGTATCTGCTTTTTCTTTATCTTCTATATGTAAAAAAAAAGAACTCTGACCATCTTTCCCTTGAATGGTATCTCACTACTAAAAAATAAATCAATACCCATTCTGATGGCACAAAAAGACTCTCAAAAGCTTACTAGCCTCACAACGCGCTATGCTACACTTCAACTCCCTGAATTTCTCAAAAGAAACCAGTTTTTGACAATCTAAATTTAAATTGTATCACCGTTAAGGTAATATTTATTATGCTATATGGCATTTATAACTCACATTTGTTTCTCACACTAGTCTTTAAGTTATTGGAAACAGAGTCATATAGCAAAAATAATCAATTAATAAAATCTATTTACAAGGCCTTTGATAATGATAAAAGTGGATACAGCGTACACCGTATTTGGTTTAAATAGATTAGTAGGAAAGGATAATGACTACCCACAAGTTTTAAAGAATTCAAATATGCTTAAATTTTCTTGGAAAAATAATCCCAAAATAGCAAATCCAAAGGAAGTTTTCTGAATTTCTTTCTTTTTTTTCCCCTAAATCATTTTATCTTCTATATGAACATTTTTATGACTATCAGAGATGGCTCAATAGTACCTCTAGGACACTTGAAATGTAAACAATTCATGAATAACTAAGAATACAAAGCAATATAATTTGTTGATAGATAAAAGTCAATTTTCTTCACTAATGAAAATAGTTTTGGAATCATACATGAAAATTGTAATGTTACTATCATTTTCAAGGATAAATAAGATTTACCAGATTGTGAAAACTTACAATTTATGTAAAGATTATTATAATGGATGGAAAAAATATATTAAAAATCTTAATTTCTGAAATTTATCAAGAATGCCTAAAGTATGTTGACATTTTCAAAATGTTGGCAGCTGTTAAAATCAAGCGATTTTCAAGTTGGGTAAAACATTATCTGGCTTTCTGTAATTTATAAGAAATACACTTAAAATAACTGACAGAAAAGTTACAGATATAGAGGTGGGCAAAGATATAATCAGCAGATATTGACGTGGGAGTGGCAGTAGTAAAACAAAGAATTCAGGTACAAAGTATTAAATTGGACAAAGGTGGAAGATATTTTATATTGAAAAAACACAATCCATAATCAATAATGTTGTAAAGATTATGTAGGGTGCCACATGGGTACTGGACTTACTGGGGGGATCATTTCATAGATTGTGCAGATGCCTGCCCACTATGCTGTACACCTGAAGCTGAAGTAGAATAATACTGAGTGTCAACTATAATTACACATATATATATGGTCATGGGATGTAAAGTACAGCATAGGGAATATAGTCAATGGTATTGCAACCGCTATATATGGTGTTAGAGGAGTAGTAGACTTGGGGGGAGGGGTTATCACCTTGTGAGGGGTGTAAATGTCTAATCATTATGTTGTTTTGTACACCTGAAACTAATACTAAAAAAAGTAAATTTAAAAAACTGCAATCCACCAAGCTTATATGTAATGCATCTTTCTGGATCAAAGACACTATTGAAATACATAAACTTTGAATTACAAGAAATAACTGAAAATATACAATCGTGGATAGGTCAAACAGACAATTTAAAGTTGGAAACAGAAGATTTGAGTAATGTAATAAATTTGATTTAATAGACATATATGGAACTTGTAGTCCCAAAACCAGAGCAGATCATTCTTTTCAAAAACACAAAGAACATTTGAAAGTTGGCTCTCTCTATATATATATTTATAAAAATTGGTTTCAAAGAAAATATCCTTAAAATTCAAAAAGCTGAAACCAAAATATTGACCCTCGCCTAAACTTTAGATAAGACAAACCTGCCTAATGACACTCACAGCAGCAATAGAAGGCTTCTTCCCATCACCAGCTGGTGGGTGAGTGACATCTGCTCCCAAAAAGATCACTGGTTGCTGGAACACAGAAGGTCTTAAACACATTTTTTAAGAGTTAGATAATTCATTTTTTTCATTATCCATTTATCTGTTTCATAATACTGCAACACAACTGCCAGATGCTGACAGAGCACGGAGGAGGTCCTATATAGAAGTTTCGAAGGCCTGAGATACTGACAGCTTTGTTCTCTTAATTCATGAATCCCTGGTCAGTGAAGTAAAAGCTGTCACAATGCATATGTCTAATGTCATTCAGAGCAGTTTTCTGCCTTAAGTAGTGGTGATGGTGGTTGTAAAGGACAACTGCTGCTAGCGTTCTTCATTAACAGGCATAAAATGCTAAACTTCCTCATATTAATCCACTAATTTGTATCAATCTTTCACTTACTTACATTTTAAGTTTATGTAATCTCTCAAGGAGACAAAGAATCATTAAACTTTACATTGAAAAGGATTATGAAAGTTTAATACTTCCCCTCCCCGCCCCAAAGTATAAATTTGAGTAACATATATTTGTCATAAAGTAACTAGCAGTTAATTTTTTTCTAAAACTATATCCTTTAAGATTCAAATGATTATTTCTTAGTTCTTGGGCTTGTTGATAAAATTCTATATTCATCTCACTTATGAATCTCATCTCATATTTCATAGGGATAGGAACTAGAGCAAGATGGAAAACAGGGAAAAAAGAGCTTTTGTGTCAAACACACATAGGTCCATCCTTATTGTAATGCTTATTTGTGGTGCATACTGGTCAAGATATTTAACTTTTTTTTTTTTTTTTTTAAGGAGGGTGCAGCTCACAGTGCCCCATGTGGGGATCGAACCGGCAACCTTGGTGTTATTAGCACCACACTCCAACCAACTGAACTAACTGGCCACCCCAAGATATTTAACTTTTTAAAGCCCTAGTTCTTCAACTATTAAAAGGAAACATGTTGCTCAATTCTCCCAGTAAGCCTCTTTCCTAGCCAGCACATCTTTACAGGTCATCAGATTTCATACCTCCTAAGAACTTTTAGATACAATGGTGACCCAGCAGTAACATCTGTTGTCCCACTGACTGCAGCAGTGTTAATATAGCTTTCTTAACTGATTTCCTGAATGGACATGCCCCTCCCTAATCCCCCCCACCTCCTTTCTTCCCTCACTCTCTAGGTGAGAAGCCTTATGATATCAGGTTGAAGATGATTATCGAATAAAGAAAAAAATTCTTCAAGCTGGGCTCTCCAGTGAGAAATAAGCTCTCAATACTTTCTAGCTAGACAAGAGATATTTTGTCTACTAAATGAAAATGGAGGTGGGAGGGGATTTTTTTTACAGGGGAATCTCTTAATCTCGCCATCCCAAACTTTTAATTTTTTGCCAAAATGTCTATTTACCCTCCATGGCAGGTATCACCAAAGCTGTTCCTTAAACAGATCTTAGATATGGCAATATACAGAAAAATTAAGATATGAAAAATGAACATTTTATTAAGTGATTAGCTTATCTTACCTTTGATGAGGTACAAGAATATTATTGATCCCTCCGAGTTTAACATTTATCTTTAGGCACAAGTTTGAGAGAGTTTGAGGGGATGTTTTTATTACGTTCTTGACTTGAACACACTGTGTAGCCATACCCAAAAGTGTATCTCCTACACGTTTCACTTCCGCTATGGAATAAATGTAAATACCTCTAGTTAGAAAAAAGGTCGAACTTTACTGAAAATTAAGCTACTGTGTTTCTTCCCTTGAAATACATCATTACGTTACAGGATACCAAAAATTACACCAATACTAAAACAGTGCTGTTAAAATTTAAAGTATACTGTTTTGAAGGTTAGCTTAAGTATTCAGTGATAATTTTTCCAGTTGTTTTTTTCTTTGTATACGAAAGTATATTTTTATCATCATAAAAATACTATAATACAATAACTTAAAAACCATAAGGAGAAAAATATCATACATAATCCCTTGTTAGCATTTTATTGTACTCTGTCTTCCAGCAGTTTTATTTTAATGCAGTTATAATCCTGGTATACTTACAGCTTTCAATCCTATTTCAAACCTTTAATTTAAAAATACAGAGGTACTACAGTGTAAAGAATAAAAGTTCCCTGTTTCTTTCTCCCTCTCTGCCATTATAACTATCATAAAGAGTTCAGTGTATATAACTTATATATAAAACACATGGAAAACATTTTAAAATCAAAATTGAGAGCATACTATACATTCTATTTTGCAACTTGTTATTTTCACTTAATAATATAGTATGTTTTGAATCTCAATATATAGGTGCCCTTATTATTTAGAACAACAGCAGTTACTCTGTTTTTAAATGCCATAAGATATCTAACTAGTCATATACTGATACATTTTTAGCTTGCTCTGGTTTTCATTATTTCAAATGACGCTGTGATTAATATCCTTGTATATTTATTTTCGCTTGGTTGTGTAACTATAGCCTTAGGATAAATTTCTACAAGTAGAATTGAGAGGTGAAAGGTATTATGTATTTAACAATTTTATAGATAATGACAAGTTGCCCTCCTTAAAGCTTTATTCATTCATTCAACAAATATTTAATGTGCACCTAACATATGCTAGTACTGTGCAAGGCTCTGGATATGCAATTGTGAGTCAACAGAGACATTGTTCCTGCCCTCACAGAGCTTATACTGTGGCCAGAGAAATAGGCTTAAATTAAATAACCTCTCAAATTTAACATCACAACTGTGAAAGCAACATAAAGGAGAGGCACAAGATGCTTTGAGACAATCAAAGTGAGAGAATTAGACCTTGTCAAGGTCAGGCAAAGCTTCCCCAAGGAAGGGATGCCTGAATTAAAATTCATAAGGTGCACATTCGCTTGGTGGAGGGTGGAAAGTGGGGTATGAGAAGCATTACAGGTAGAAGGAAGAGGATGAACAAAGAGTTCCTGTGGGAAAAAAGCATAGAGTGAGATGAATCCCAAAGAGGTAGGAAGTCATGGATTTGAACATGCAAATTCTTCGAAGATCAGCTTACATATCAATTTTATCAATTGAATAATGAAAAACTACTGAAGTGGGGGTGATAGGAAAAGAGATAAAAATCAGATTTATATTTTAGAAAGACATTGGTTATAGCTCCAACATGTAAAAGGCTTGCAAGTCATCACTCCTATTCTCACAAGACAAAAGCTGAACAAACTGAAAATCAATGACTTCTCTTAGATCTATCTGAAAACTGAGTTCACAGAACAAACTGTCACCCCAAAAGAGGTCAATGCAGAGAATCACAGCCAAGGTCAGCTTGTTAGAAGCAGAAGTTGATGAAGCCAGAAACTGGTGGGAACAATTAAACAGTAACTCCTGTAACTCAACAGAACAAAACAAATAATCCAATTAAAAAGTGGCCAAAGGACTTGAATAGGCATTTTTCTGAAGGAGATATACAAATGGCCAATAAGCACATGAAAAGAGGTTCCACATCACAAATCATTAAGGAAATGCAAAGAAAAACCATGACATGCCACTTCTCAGCCATTAGAATGGTTATTATAAAAATATATATAGAGAAAATAACAAGTATTGGTGAGAATGTGGAGAAATTAGAACACTTGTGCACTAATGGCAGGAATGTAAAATGATGCAGCTGCTGTGAAAAACAATATGGCTATTGCTAAAAAAAATTAAATACAGAGTTATCATATGATCCAGCATTTTACTTCCAGGAATATATCCGAAAGAAGTGAAAGGAAGGACTGTAACAAATAGCTGGATACCCATGTTCAAAGCAGCAATATTCACAATGGCCCAAAGGTGGAAGTAATCCAAGTGTCCATTGATGAATAGATAAACACAATGTGGTATACACATGCAAGAGAATATTATTCAGCTTTTACAAAGAAAAACATTCTGACACACACTACAACATTGATAAACCTTGAGGACATTATGTTAAATGAAATAAACCAGTCACAAAAAGACAAATGTTGTACGATTATATAAGGTACCTAGAATAATAAAAAATTCATAGAGACAGAAAGTAGAATGATGGTTGCCTAAGGTGAGAGAGGAATGGGGAGTTATTGTTTAACAGGTACACAGTTTCAGTTAGGCATGATGAAAAAGTTCTGGAGATGGATAGTGGTGATGGTTGTACAACAGTGTGAATGTACTTAATGCCACTGAACTGTATACTTGTTAAAATGGTAAATTTTATGTTATATATATTATACCATAAAATTCTGATACATGCTACAACATAGAGAAAACTTGATGATATTATGCTAAGTGAAATAAGCTCAAAACAAAAGGACAAATATTGTACGACTGTACTTATATGAGTTACCTAGAATGGGGAAGCTCATAGAAACAGAAAGTAGAATAGAGACTACAAGAGCTTGGTGGGAAGAGGAATTATTGTTTAAGGGGGACAGAGTTTCTGTTTGGGAATATGAAAAAGTTCTGGAAATGGACCCTGGTGATGGAAATAGATAATGGATAAGTGGTAATTCACAACGATGTGAATACACTTAAAGCCACTGAATTGTGTGGCTAAAAATAGTTTAAATGGTAAAGTTTGTTATATATATATTTTACCACACATACATACAAAAACTTGTTAAAAAAATAGTTAACCCAGGAACACTCCCATGAAAATAGTACATCAGAAAGAATGAAAACTATAATCAAAATTTGACACCAAATGACTGACTTAAGAAGCCATCACCTTTACAAACGTAGAGATCCCAGCGCTCAGACAAAAGAAGGCAAGACTATAGGAGAAGCTGAAATATAGGTAGCAGCACTCAGGAAACAAAACTTAAATTAAAAAAGTGTCAAGTGATGACAGAGCTTTTCTATGAGAAAAACAAATGGGATGAAGGTTATAAAGTGGCTGTTTTTAAAAATAAAAATTCCAGAATGATTTAACACTTCAAAATATGTGAGTGGTAATTTGATTTATAAGTAAACATTAAACAATTAAATGATTTTTTTTTTTAAAGTGGAAGAGAAATACTTTCTCAGACAAATAAAAACTAAGGGGATTTGTTGACAGTAGACTTGCCTTTCAAGATGTGATAAAAGAAGTTTTTCAGAGAAAAGGAAAATTAATATAGGTCAGAAATTCAGATCTATATATAGAAAGGAAGATTAGAGAAGAATAAGTAAAGGTAAAACAAATTATTGCTTTCTTATTCTTAATTGACTGGATAACCGTTTAAAATAATAACAGCAACAATGTATTGGGTGGCTATAGCTTATGACTAAGTGAAATGAGTGCAAGCAATGCTATAAGGAACAGGAGAGCGGAATTAAGAATACTTTGTTATAAGTTATGTACACTACCTGTGAAATGGTATAGAATTATTTGACAGAAGACTTAGATTAGTTGTAAATATATAATGCAAACTCTAAGGCAATGCCTAAAAAATTTTTAAGAGTAAGTATGCTGAAAGAAGAGAAAATGGAATAACATAAACTGCTCAATTAAAACTAGAAAAGGCAGAAAAAGAGAAAAAAGATTAAAAAAAATAAGAACCAACTACAGGTTGCCTACAAAAAACCAAGTTTAAATATAAGGACACAGATTAAAAACAAAGCGATACAGGAAGATACATATACTATGCTAATATCAAATAAAAGAAAACTGGAGTAGCTATAGTAGTTTCACACAAAGCAAACTTCAGAAGTAGGAAAATTACCAGGGATAAAGAGGGGCATTACATAATGATAAAAAGATCACTTCTCCAAGAAGACAGAACAATCCTGAACATATATGCACCTAACAAAAGAACGCCAAAATAAGTGAAGCAAAAATTGATAAAATTCAAGGAGAAATAGACAAATCCACTACTATAGTAGAGATTTCAACATACTTTTCTCGGTAATTGACAGATCCAGCAGGTAGAAGATCAGTAAGAATAGAATTAATTTGAACAACACCATCAATCAACTGAATATAAGAGATATTTATAGAATACTCCATCCAATAACAGCAGAATACATTCTTCCCAAGTTCGCATGGAACATTCAGCACAATAGATCACATTCTGGTCCAAAAACATATCTTAATAAATTTAAAAGAATAGAAATCATACATAATATAGTTTTAGATCACCATAGAATTAAACTAGAAATCAATAATGGAAAGATGACTGGGAAATCCCAAAATACTTGTACATTAAATGACATAATTCTATGTAACACATGGATTAAAGAAGTCTTGAGAAATTTAAAAATATTTTGATCTAAATGAAAATGAAATATAACTAATCAAAATTTGTGGGATGCAGTGAAAGCAGTGCTTAAAGGTAAATTTATAGCCTTGAATGCATATATTAGAAAAGAAGATCTAAAATCAATAACCTATGTTTCCACCTTAGGAAAACAGAAATAGAACACTATAGATCTAAAACAAGCAGAAGGAAAGAAAATGTTATTAGAGCAGAAATCAGTTAAATTGAGAATAAGAAATTAATAGAGAAAATCAACAAACCAAAAACCTGCTTCTTTGAATAGATCAATGAATTTGATAAAACTCTAGCCAAACCAAAAAAAAAAAAAAGATACAAATTATTAACATCAGAAATGAAAAAGGTGTCATCGCTTTTGGTCCCATGGACATTTAAAAGATAATAAAATAATATTATGAACAACTCTAGGTCCACAAATTTGAGAATTTATAAAAAGTGGACCAATTCCTTGAATGACACTATCAAACTCACACAGCAGAAATAGATAATCTGAACAGGCCTGTTATCTATTAAAGAAATTGAATCAATAATTAATAACCTTTCAAAAAAATATATCAGGCTCAGATGATTTCACTGGTGAATTCTACCAAACATTTAAGGAAAAAATGATACCAATTCTCTATAATCTCTTAGAATACAGAAGCAGAGGGAATACTCCATAACTTATTCTAGGAGACCAACATTACCCTAATACCAAAACCAAATAAAGACATTACAAGAAAGCAAAATTACAGATCAATATTTCTCATGAACATAAATACAAAAATCCTTAAAAAAATTAGCAAATTGAATACAACAATATATAAGAATTATACATCATGATCAAGTGGAATTGAGTATATCCCAAGTATGCAAGGTTGGGTTTCAACATTTGAAAATCAATTAATGCAATCAATCACAGTAAGAGACTAAAGAAGAAAAATCATATGATCATATCAATAGATACAGAAAAAACAAATGGCAAATTCCATCATGCATTCATAATAAAAACTCTCAGCAAACTAGGATTAGAGGGGGACTTCTTCAACTTCGTAAAAAACAACTACAGAAAACCTATAGCTAACATCATGCTTACTGCTGAGAAACTAGATTCTTTCCCCTAAGATCAGGAACAATGCAAGGATGTCTCCTTTGATCACTCTTATTCAACATCATATTGAAAGTCCTTGCTAATACAAGGAAAAGGATATAAAAGTATATAGATTTGGAAGAAAGAAATAAAACTATTTTTGTTCACAGAGGACATGATTGTCTATGTAGAAAAATCCCAAAGAACTGACCAAAAGTCTGGAACCAACAGGTGATTATAGCAAGGTTGCAGGATACAAAGTAAATATACAAAAGTCAAACTGCTTTCCTAAATACCAAAATAAACAACTGGAATTTTAAATTAAAAATACAATACCATTTACATTAACACCAAAAGAAAAAAAAATTATTAATACTTAGGTATAAATCTAACAGTGTATAAAGGATCTATATGAGGAAAACTCTAAAATTCTGTAAAAGAAATCAAAGAAGCTCTAAACAGAGATAGTCCATGTCCAAGTATTGGAAGACTTAACGTTAAGATGTCAGTTCTTCCCAGGTTGATCTATAGATTCAACGTAATCCCAATAAAAATCTGAGTAATTTATTTCATGGATACTGACAAACTAAGTCTAAAGTTTATAAGGGAGACAAAAGACCCAGAATAGCTAACACAATAGTGAAGAAGAAAAAAGTCAGGGAACTGACACTACCTGACGTCAAGACTTACTATAAAGTATAAAGCTACATTAATCAAGACAGCGTGGTGTTAGCAAATTAACAGACATACAGACCAATGGAACAAAATAAAGAGCCCCAAAATAGACTCACATAAATATAGTCAATCAATCTTTGACAAAGTAGCAAAGGTAATTTAATGGAAAAAGGCAGTCTTTCCAACAAAATGCTGCTGGAACAACTAGACAGCCATGAATCTAGACACAGATTTCACACCTTTCACAAAAATTAACTCAAAATGGGTTATAATCTATATATAAAAAGCAAAACTATAAAACTACTAGAAGATAACACACACAAAAAAAACTTGGTGGGGGGGTGACTATTGGCTCAGTGGTTAGAGCACGGTGCTCATAACACCAAGGTTGCCGGTTCGAGTCCCACATGCGCCAGTGAGCTGTACCCTCCACAACTGGATAGAAAGCAACGACTTGACTTGGAGCTGAGCTGTGCCCTTCACAACTAAATTGAAAAACAATGATTTGACATTCTGGAAAAATGTTATGTGTCATTAAGGAATTGCAAATGAAAACAACAAGATACTACCACACACCTATAAGAATGGCTAAAAAAAAAAAAGAAAAAAAGTGACAGTACCAAATGCTAGGGAGGATGCAGAGCAATAGCTGTCTTTCATTGCTGGTGAGAACACAAAATGGTACAGCCACTTTGGAAGACAATTTGGCAATCTCACCATTTGATACAGCAATTATGCTCCTAGCTCTTTACCCAATTGAGTAGGAAACTTATGGTCACACAAAAACCTGCACATGAATGTTGATAGCAGCATTATTCATAATTGCCAAAACTAGAAGCAATGAAGATGTCCTTTAATAGGTAAATGAATAACAGGCCATACTACATCCATACAATGAAATATTCAGCAATAAAAAGAAACTTATTAAGCCATAAAAAGACATGGAGGAATCTTAAATGTTTTATAAGATAATTTGACCCTTTGTTTTTTATGTCCTGTGTCTATTTTTCAGTTGTTTGTTCTTTCTTTACTAATTTATAAATTATTTCAGTTTGAAATCTTCTGTATTTTATTGCAAATTTAAAAATAACTTTTGAATTTTATAACACTCATTCTTAATCATTGCATAATATTTCATCAACATCCTATAATTTATTGTTTAAAACCAGTTCTTAGTTTTTTAATATCACAGATATCATTACAAAAATTTTGTGCGTAGAGATTTTTCTATAATGTGAATTCTTTCCTTTGAACACATTTTTGGAATGGAAATACTGAATCACAGACTAAAAAATACATTTTTATACTTTTTACAAATTTTTTTTAATTTTTATATTTTTTATGGGAAGGATATTATCATTTATACTGCCATCAGCAATGTATTAAAATGCTAGACTCACTGCATACTCACAAGCACTAGGTATTACAATATTTTAATATATTTGTTAATATAGTAGCATAAATTTTTTCCTTTTATTAATTTGTACTTGAACTACCCGTGAAAACCAACATTTTCTCATATATTTATTTGTTTTGCTTTTTCTTGAGAAACTTTAGTTTATATTCTTTTCTTATTAATCTAAATGAATATAAGAATTTTTTCCTTTGTTGAACACAATAACAGGTCTATATGAATGTTTTAACTAATAATAAACTAACCCAGTATTGTCTGCATTTGCTGCAAATATTGCCTCCTTTCTATTGTTTTCCTTTTAATTTTAGTTATACATTTGTGACATACAAAAATTTTAATTTTTATGCAGTGAATTCTTCTATAATTTCTAAGCTTAACTGATTATACTCCATTTAGTAGTTTGAAAATTACACTTTGTGTTTTTCCATGATTTAATGATTTATATTTAACTTACTATTCTCACAAAACTTTGTTTACCATAATAACAGCTAATATTTACTGGGTGTTTCCTGTATGACAGGTGCTATTCTAGGTCTTCTACATATATAAATTTATTTAATCCTCACAACTACCTTGTATGGATTAGGTATTAACAGTATCTCAATTTCACAGGAGGAAACTAAGGTTTAAGTAATTCAGCCAGATCACACAGGTAGTTCACCTGGCAGTATCTGGGTATTAAGTAGCATAGTCTAACTCCAGAACCATAGCCTGACGCCATAACCACTATATTACAGTGATAATCAAGTTATCTCAATGACATTTTTAATAATAATTAAACTCTTAACCATTGTTTGGTAATGCCTGCTTTATCCAAATCCTTTTCACAGGGTCTCTTCTTGGATCATTTAGTTTGCCTTACTGATTTGTCTTTTTAAAGTAGCAATACACAGTTTTAAATTCTGTAAACTACAAAATACATTTTAATGTTTGAAAGTTTCAGAATATGTTTTGGCATCATTCTAAAAGGAATATCAAGTACTTGAGGAAAAATGCGATTTTAAGCTGTCCTTACCATACACTGGCGTCTTCCCTGGCAGAATGACGATAATGAGCTGCAGCCCAGAGTAGGTGTTCTTGAGATGCCGGAACATGGGCTCCACGCTGTCTGCCCCCTGCGCATATTTGCAGAAGCAAGGCTGGCCCTGGATGGGCATCCCCGCATCTTTAGAAATCTTACGCAGCTGGTCCGTGAAACCCCTAGAAGGAGAAATCATTAAAAATAAGACCTTTGTCTAGGGTCAACACCTACAGTGGTAATGGAAAGTTTGGGAAAGGAATGGAGAATGAAGCAAAGATTTATGTGCTCCATGCAGAGGTCACCAGACTACTGATGATAAGGGCAATGTGGGTCAGTAATCTATTTCGCAAGCGAATATTACTAATAGTTATGTGGCATCTTGTAGTTTACTGAGGGTTTTAGTAAAAGAGTGTGCTGGTTAAGAGCTCAGCTCTAGAGGTAGCATGACAGATTCTAATCCTAGTTCTGTTACTTACTAGTTATGAAATTTTAGGCAAAAGTTTTCAGTTTCTCTCATTAGTAAAACGATTACTTCTAGTATAGGGGTGGTGTGATGATTAAATGAGATAATACATGCAAAGCACTTAGCATACTACTCAAGACATGGTTAAGAGCTTGATAAATTTAAGCTACTGTATATTTTCTAATCAGATCATGACAAGATTCATAAGAAAGTGGTAGGTCAGGTATTATTCCCATTTTATAGATCAGGAAACAGTTTCAGGCACATTAAGTATTTGGCTAAGGTCAAATGGTTAGGTAAATGGCAGAATGGACTCTGACCTAGTCCAGAATTTCTTACCACAATAATTTCAAACTAGGATAGCAGGAAAGATTGTGTCCTCAGAAAATTTTTTTAAAAAACGTATGAAAACAACATTTAAAAACAAATGGAGCAGGTAGCACTTAATGTACTTTATCCACAGTGAAAAAAAGAGAAGACTAAAAATTTCATATTTGAACAAAATTTTGCATTTAGCCTAGGATAAATGAGTAATAACACCAAGGTTTAACAATTACTTTACTTGTTTTTAAAACAAATAAGGTCCTAAGTCAAGGATTTGAGTTATCTTTGATCAAAACCACTGATTCCCTTAGCACAGAGATGAAGTTTGTAAGAATTCCCTTTTCCTTTTTCTTGTTAGTGTTTAATTCAAGAAGTATAAAGGTGAGTATTTTCAGTCAGCCTGAACAAGAGCCATGAGCAAATGATTATGAAACTTCTATCAAGCCATGAAAAACAAATGGCAAATGAAAAGAATAAACTTGAAAAACAATTGGAGGTTTTTCCTTTAGTCTCTGGAGGTCAAGTAAGATAACTGTAGTGTTATAATAAACTGCCCTTGTGACATTTTACTTGAAAGCAGGGGGGTAAAATTTTGGAGGAAAAAAATATTAAGTGAACCTTAATACATTTAGAGATTTGGAGCTAATAAAAAGGAGTGAACAAAATTAAATAGAAAAAAATCTTTATTTCTTACAAAAGGAGGTAAGGCAAATTCTGGGTAAATTGGTCTCTAAATCACTCAAGAACTATTCATTATGGGCAAACTGTATAGGATCTATTTGTAGAGATTTAAATAAGACAATAATTTTCTTAAGAAAATTAGATTCTAGAGGGGAGATAAGAAATTTGCACAATTATAACACAATTCTATTTTATACAGAAAGTGACAAGTGCAAATAGAGAGCATATTAAAAAACTATTATATCTAGAGTTAAAAGAGACTATTTCCAGCATCACAAATCACAGAAGATTGGGTAGTATTTAGATGACTAGACAACGGAAAAAGGTATTTTCAATAAGGCGCAACATGAGTGGAAATGGAAAAAATGCCAGGGGTTCCTCGGAATACTTCCTATGCTTCTTATGTCCAGAGTATGAGAAAAGGAAGAAAGGATTTAAGAGGCAGGTGAAAGATTTTTAAATGTCATACTAATTTTTAATGTCATTATTTGTCAAAGAGAAGCCTAGAAGATTTTGAGTGGGGGAAGTCACAAGTGGAGCCAGTACTCTTTTAGGATAGCACAGCATTTCAAACAAGAGTGACAAAGGAAGCCCTCCAGACTGCCAAAAACCCAGATTTGACAGTCCCAAAGGGAAGGAGATAGAGAAGAAAAGAAGCCCACATGATAAAAAAGAACCAGGAAGGCAAGAACAGAGAGAATGTCAAGAAGGTAGACAATTACATCTAATGCTGCACAACTTTGAGAAAAATAATGGCTGAGAAGAGACTATTAGAATTGATTAGCAGCATAAAGAGAATGGAGAGATCTTCCAGAAACCAGTTTTAGCAGAGCACTAAGATTTCAAGGAAGGAGAGAGAAGAGAAACCTGGAAGCCTGAGAGAATAAATTAGGTGAATTGAAAATTGAAGATTTTTGTTTGTTTGTTTATTTTAAATTTAAACAGAAGATTGTGGAGCACTTACATGTTGAAGGAAAGAATCTGAGGAAGAGGGATAATGGTGGAGATACAGGCCATATTTTGGAAAGGAAGGTAGTGGAAATGAGTTAAACCACTCTTTCAAGGAACTCCGTTGAGAAATAAGGTTCTTATTTAATTTTCACCCAGTAAATAGGTACGATTATTTCTATTTTAAAATGGTGAAAAACTGAAACATAATGAGATTAAATAAATTATCCACAGGAATAAAGCTCGGAAGTGGCGCAGTTGGGAATTAAACCTAACCCATTTGCCATCAAAAGCCAATTATGTTCCTGCTATATCCCACATATGCTAGTCTATTAGGAGGCCTAGAAGAATGAATCGGTGCCTTTACTATGACTAACAAATTCAGGAATCTTCAACAGAAAATTGAGAAGAAACATATTTAAAGGTTCAGTGATTAAATATACTTCATATTGAAGGAAGTCTGGCCAGAACATTAGCTGAGCAATTTAAAATTGAAATACAAAATTTGAACAAACACAAAAAGGTTCCAAAGCCAAACTAATGACAAGCCTTACTTCAGTATTTCTTCTCTGCACTGCCTCTGGGTGGCAAAACAAGCTATGGCCCACATTTTGATTTCCACTCCCGTGTGGAATTGTTTCCCTCGCATGTCCCACACTCCATGGCTTGGTGTTGCTACTGTACGATTCTATAGAAAAAGGACAAAGACAAATATGGCAAAAAAGAACAAACACTTAACGTACAGTTTATTTCAGTAAGCTGATATATATCTATATCTGATCTTTTACATGGAATAGGTTGTTCTCAATCAATACTTATATTTTTATCATAGAAAAACCAAAATTCTACCAAGCTCAGGCAAAGACACCTTGAAACTGAAAAAATATTGTTGGAACAATCAAACATTTTTTAAATTCCAGACTTAGCTAGGATGCCCCTCTTTCCATACATAGGAACCGAATGTTTATATATAAAAGAACTATCAGAGGTTTTACCCGTCCTCCATACTGGAGCATAGGTGCTGGAAGTACGCGTCCGGTTACATGGGCCATTTCATCCCGAACTTTAAATTGAAACTCCTGAACAAATGGATCTGTTTCATAATTTGCACTTCTTACCTATGAACAGAAAGTTTGAAGTTACTTTCAAAATTCCCCCAAATCCCCTGCTTTACTTATTAGAATTCTCTATATTTTTTCCTTCACTGTCAATAATGTTTGACAATAGGTCTAGTTCATGGTGCCCTAAGTATAGAGCAGAGAATCTTAACCTGGGGACCACAGATCATGAATGGATTGTAGGAAGTCTGTAAACCTCTTGGTAATTTCTAGAAAATTTAAATATATTAGGTTAAATAAGAAATTTCAATTATTTCTGACTCATGAAAAAGGTAATTCTATATAATTAAACCTAATATATTCTGGGGAGGGTAGTCTAGAGATTGCAAAAGAAAGAAATGCCTGACCTAAAAAAAAGTGAAGAATCTCTAATAAGAGGATCCAGACATATACTGTTAAAATTTAGTTTACGTAGAGCTTGATAGCAAATATTCTTAATCTTAAGGCTTTTTTCCCCCTAATTACTTGATTTACAATTGAATCATTTCTGGTATTTTAGTGTACCTTTGCAGTAAGTTTACAAAGAATAACAACAACTTCTATTTCCTAAGACTTGCTGTGTGATGTGCCGGGTTTTATAATTAATTTTCACACTAGCCTTGTAATTACAAAAGTAAGTCTTTTATAAACTTTATTTTACAGAGGATGAAGCTAAAACTTAGTAAAGTGAAATGACTGGCCTAAAAACCATATAGCTAAACAAGTGATAGAGAATCTGAAATCGTGTGTGTTCTGATTCCAGAGTTCCTACTCTCAATCACTGCACTAGCCTTCCAAGTGCTATAATTATAATACAGAATAGTAACAGTAAGTGGAGAAGCTAGACTTTGAACTCTGTTAGATTCCAAGGCCTGGACTTTAAACCACTGTATATCTAATACTGCCTCTCTGACCAGAAAAGCTGTAATAAATTAGTAGTAGTTACTGAGATGTTATAGAGAGTGACAGGTTCTAGTCTCTTAAAGCTTTCAAAATCATGTCATAGTAGATCAGAGAAAAATCCATGATGAGAATCAGCCTGTATTTTCCCAATTAAATATCATGTAATAATTTTCATTCACTCCTTATAAAACTATAAAGAAAAAAAAGGTCTTTTTTTTTTTCTGTGATGGCTTACAAAATGAAAGCCAGTTCGGTAACCCTTTTCCAACAACCTTTAAAATTCCTTCTGAAAGTGTTAAGTTATTTTAGGTAATATTTATATTTTCAGACTTTTTTCTCTTCACTTGGGCAATTTAAATGATATTAATGAGCATAAGATAAGATCCAGGTACCTTTTATTTTTCATTTTGCCTGATCCCACTAGTTTTAAAAAGTCATATAACTCTTCTTTCCTCTCCATTTAAAACAATGATATAGATTAGAAACCCTACATGGTTAGAGCTGTCTTTTATTTCTTTATTTATCCTATAGTCGCCAGTCTAATACTGGGGGCTAAAGCAACCCTACTCTGAGTGGTAAGTCTCTCACTATTGATACTCATTGACTTTTCTTCCTTTTCCCCTCTTTCAGGTGGGAGGCAATAAAGTTTCAGTTCACTAAACTGAAACTTCAGTTCTGAGAGAATCTGGTCTGTATCTAATGAAAGAGTTTGGGATTAAATTAGAAGGCTCTAACCTTTCTCATAGACCCCACTGAGGTTTACCCCTAGAATGCTACTCTTTACTTTTGTGATCCCTTTTAATTCTGATAGTCTATGAAATGGTAATAAGGTATGAGTGAATAAGGACATGGTTCTTTAGTAGTTCACTCCAATATATTTTGAATTCCCACTTCGAGGGTTAAGTACTAACCAATCTGCTAATTTCCTCTTGTCTATCTGGTGCAGATCTTGCTGTTGCTTTGATCATAGTGGAAGTCTGATTGTCCGTTAGCTTCTTGATACATCGTTGTCCTGCCACAATATTACAGACCTACAAATGGAAAAAAGTTTTGTCTACATGTATACATCTTTTTTTAACTCTAGTGCCAATTACATGTGAAATTAAAATTTAAAATCTGTCATTAAATTGTTTTTTAATATCACATTAAGTAAAAAAGTAGTAAATAATACTTCTTTATACTATGATTATATTTAGGTAAAATGTACACTGAATAAAAAGGCTGATGTGTACCAAAATACTAACAGTGGTAACATTTAGAGTGGTAAGATTGTGGATAAATTTTTTTCCATATTATTTTATTACTGAAAATTTATAGAGTAAAATAAAATTTTAAAAGAGTTAAATCTCCAAAATAAATGTGAGAATATGCAGTTAAAAGACCCCGACAGAATGATGAATAAGAGGATATTAACAAGCAGCTTAAACACATTACTTCTAGTGGCAGGTATGTATGTTTCTGCTCCTGCCCCACTTGCAGACAGGGAAGGTGTGGGTACTTCAGCTGAAGAGTATACTTTTCTCTGAAATACTGTGCTACTGTTCTCTCCACAGTTTGGCCATTTTCTAACTGCAAAGGAAAGCTGGAAAAGAAAAGTATACATTAACAACTTGTATATCATTACAAGCCAGAAAACTCCCAATCCACTAACTACAGCAAGCTGCCTCACATCATTTCTGCTGACAAACACCAGCTTTTCTTACGTTTGATGACTGGCAGGCCTTCTCGTTACATTACAAACACGGTATTTCCGTCTCATTGTTCCACAATGAGTCACTTCAACCTTCAGACCTGTTCCCAACAAGAAAAACTGAGGTTATAGAACTGTCATATGTAAAATATTTATAAAGCCTCTTCACTACGATAAACTCAAATTCTAAATAGACAGAACATCTGTGATACAGGCAATGTGATATTAACAAAGTATTTCATATATAACATTGCAAATAATGGTTATAATCACCATAGACCTAACTCCAAAACTTTTCACTATCCTATCAAGTTCTACACATTAAAAAATAGTATCATAAAACTGGCAAAGCCTGTAGATCAAGGGACAAAGTTCTCCATTAATAAAAAACTTGTTTATAATAAATTTAGGTATGTATGCTAGGAGAGGGAAGGAGGAATCAAAGAGGAGTTGCAATAATTCTCAAGATATTCTATAACCTTCAAAGTATGTGATATTTGAATAGCCCAGTCACCACATACTGAGTGAACATCAGAATTTCATAAAACTCAAGAAGAAAATCCTTCAAAGATTTTTAAAGCAGGGAGAAAAAAAAATTCCCAGGCCCATTTAACAGAAGTAGAGCGACAATTTTGCTGAAGTATAACACAGTGATACAGCTCTTTTACTACTGACTATTAGAAATCAGATGCAACCGAAATAATTCCCAGATAAGGTGATTCCCTTTTTTATGGAATCACTGACTCCCTTTGAGAATCTCATGAAAGCAATAAGCTCTCAGAAAAATGCATGTACACACAGTTTAACATATGATTTTGTATGTTCCTGGATCCCTGAAGCCTATCTGTGGACTCTAGGTGTTTGAGGTTCCCAGGCCTGCTTTAGAAGGTGAAGCAATGGACTTTTAAATCATTGGCTAAAATTCTTTGGGATGAATTTTCTTAAGCAGTGCTGTCCAAGAGAGTTTTCTGAGATGATGGAATGTTCTGTGTCTGTGTTAATACGGTAATCACTACCAATATATGTTACTAAGTACAGTGTGTGGCTAGTGTGACTAAGGAACTGAAAATTTAATTTTAACTAGTTTAAATTTCAATATCTACATATGGCTAGTGGCTACTGTATTGGCCAGTACAGTCTTGGAACTACCTAGAGAGGGGTTAACAAACAGATATAGTGGCTATGGCTCACAGATAAGCAACTCTATTTCTATGGACTACAGTCCAAAGGAGGAAAATCTAAAAAGGGTAGATGGAGGACAACTTTTAGTTCCCTGATAGTATTTATAGTTACTACTTTTGTATTATTTCTCTCTCATATCTGTGACTCCTATAGTGCAGTGGTTCTTAAGCAGAGGTGATTTTGCCCTCCAGGGAACATTTGGTAATGTCCGGAGACATTTTTGATAGTCACAACTGAGGGGTGCTACTGGCATCTAGTGAATGGTAGATTTAGGGATGGTTCGATCCAGGGATGCTGCTAAATACGCTACTGTACACAGGGCAGTACTGCTTCCCACCTCCGACCACAACAAAGAATTATCCAGCCCAAAATATCAATAGTAACAAGGCTGAGAAATCCTGCTACAGTATAACTTATTTTCCTATGCAATTAACTACAGAACCAAACACAAAGTTCATTCATAGTAATATTTTCTTCTGATATATCAGCACAAATTAAGATGTTAAATGAACACAGTGTCTGTATCAGATTGGTATGGGTTTTTCTTGAGTACCCCTAATTGAATCAGTGAGAAATAGTTTTTTAGTAACTCTCTTTAGAAAACTAAAATTTCAGATCAATTAGAGCATTTGCTATGCCTCTACATTATAAAGGAGACTAGAAAATAAAATACTATCAAGGGAAGGCCTTATAAGAAGGAAATACTAACAATATGAAGTAAATAAGATGTAAAAATATTGTGTTTAGGGGGAAACACAATAGAAAATTTAAAACAAATTTTTGTTATCTTACACCACTTAGCAATTTGTTCTCAAGTCTTCCCCTTGGATTAAACAAAATTATTAGTAAGGTTCTATAAGCCTACTACATTAAGTTTTTATCAAAAATAAATTGGTACTCTTAGATACAAGTAGTACTTTACCATATACTTCCCTCAATATTTCTGCTCTTTAACTATGATGAATTAGTGTACAAAGAAACCACCCTAGTATTTAGGAAAAATGTTCAACTGGAATCAAATGAGTACACTAAGGAAATTTATTCATTATAGCACACTTTGTATCACTATTTAACAGTTTTCATCCAATTCCTCATGTGAGCTAAAAATTAAACCCAAATATATAGCACAGAACACAACTTTGATTTGAGTTACTGTGGTAGGAATACATGATGTACCACCTTAAAGGTCCCTGTTTAATAAAAAAGCCTTCTTGACTTTCAATAGAGGAAAAACTCATCAGTCAATTAGAGCCAATGCAGATTTTTCTACCTCATATCTAGGATCATAGGTTCCTAAGGATTAGACCCAAATCCAGGGGTAAGTAAAAAGTTGAAATTTTAAAAAATGGACTAAAATAATTCTCTGCCCAGGTCCCTCCCCAAACCCTCCACCCAACCAAAAAAAAAAAAAAAAAAAAATTGGCTTTAATAAATCAAATATTTAACCTATAAACTTGGCTTTACCTTCACTATAACATCAACTTTATAATGCTTTCTAGTCATTTTTTCAGTCATTTCTTTGGGCCCCTGAGCAGTTGAAGTTAAGATCGAGTCCATGCTCTTCGGGCAGCAGGTGAATCCTTGTTCTGTACATCTTGTATTTTCTGTGATAAAGTGGTGATATGAGTTGATTGCATAGTTACCGTAAAATAATGTAAGTGACTTCATGATATCAGAGGTGGTAACTAAGCAGCAACTCCACTGGAAACCATAGCATTTAGATGATCACATATTAATGGTGGGTAATGCACTACCTCCCAACAATGCTAATTGTGCAGTTAATACAGATTATGAAAGGATAATGGTATGGTTGCAATAAGTAATACATAACATTTTCTTATTCTGGCACTTCAGTTACTTGAGATAAATGAATGCTTATTTTCAAAGCAGGAAGGGTTTTCCTTATAATGTTTTACTACAATGACTATTTCTTTCCTGGATATTAAACAGCAAAGAATGAATGATTACTGGAGCAAGCAGAATGTAACCAGTTCTGAAGTAACAATGTTTTTGAAACAAGCTTTCTACTTTTAACAACATTATAGAAGCATTTGCCCATGAGATACTCTTATACCTTCAATGAGTAAGGGAAAGTATTAATAAAAAATTAACTGGTAACAATATTAATTCTATTACTTGGTACTTCTTTCATTGAAATACTACCTAAAATGTTATGGTAATGAATTTAATGTAACATTTTATAATTGATCTATATTTTACTGATAATGTTACATGAATAAATTTTAATCAAAATTTTTTTTCAATAAAAGTTTGTTATACCCATGCATTTTATAGTTAAGTTGTTCCAAATGCTAATTAATTCACCTTTTATCTCTTTGGTGAATTTTACCCGATGCGAATCAGTCAGAGGTCTTGGTTGCTCATCAATATTATGAATGTCAAGAACTTCACACATGAACTGAATTACAGGTTGTGCTTTGTAGAAGGCAGTGGCAGAAACTAAGAAGAAAAACACAAATAGTACCAATTAACGTTTCCTTAAAAAAATTGAGAAACTTGATCTCAGCTTCTATAATGAAATAATTATAGTTAAAATTATCCTCTATGTATACTTACATACATATAAAAATATGTCCAAAATTAAACAATTTCAATTTGACCTCTGCTTGACTGAAAGACAGGCACAAGAACAGAAAAGCTAAACAGTACAGATTTTATAATCTATCTCTTTCACCATCAGTTACTGAATCATTCCATTCTCTACTACATGCACAGAGAAGTGTTTGCGGTGTGAGACAAGGCCTGTAAGGGGACAAAGAAGGTCTGAGCCCCTTAGCAGATGACAAGGTTATGTATTATTTCTTAAACAAAGCTTTCTATGCCACCCCAGACTATCAATCTATTCTAGTGAGAGTTTTCCCTGTCTTGTACAGATTTGAAGAGACAGTGGTAAGAAATGTTATTCGTGTTAATCCAAGCTATAGGTAGTAACAGTGAGGGGTGTCTGCCCAATACTATCTAGCTACAGTTGGCATTTTTCTAACAGTCAACCAGTATGATTTCTTAATTTTGGGTTTTAGAACCAGAAGATCTTCACTAACGGTTAGTAGATCACCATGACACATTTCTTAATCACATACTTATGACTGCTATTATGTGCTATAAAGACACGGGGGATACCATGAAAAGTAAAACCCAAATAGACAAAAAGCTACATGCTATGTTACTTTTATACTTAAAAAGCATGCCCACTGTCTGCTAAGTGTTAATTTTTTATGTGGTGCTCTTTCTCTCCCTCTACTTGGTGTAGGATTATATGTCCTCCACAAAATATCCCTCACCTCTGGAAGGATATTTATCAAGGCATCAATGTAGTTATCTCAGGATGTGTGTGGGTGGTGAGGCTACTGTGCATATTTTTTATTTTCTTTTTTAATTTTACCTTTAAATCTTCATTTTTATAGTGAGCACATATGACCTTTTCCTTTATTACAGAAATAATATATGAATGAAGTCTCATCATAAAAAATTCAAATAATATAGATGATACTGAGTAAAGACTTCCTCCAGTATCCAGGTAACCACTGCCGGTATGTATGTATGTATATATATATATATATATATATATATATATATATATATATATATGTATATTCTGTTATTTTATTATGCACTTACAGAGATAAAATGTACATATAACTTTTTTTACATGCGATCAGATAATAAATGTTCTATGACATTTTATTATTTTTTAAATTAATGATATATCTTAGAGATCTTTCCATGTCGTAACATTGTTTTCAATGACTTCATCTTATTCCACACTATGGGTGCATAATAATTAAGTAAATATATACTCCCTTCCCCCCTTAATGACAAGAACACAAATGGTAAAACATTAGAAACACTATTCTGGGCACTGATTTCTTTTTTCTCAGTATGTATATTAAAGATAGATCTGTATGTACTGGAATTACCGGGGGTGCCAAAAAATGTATGCACATGGTTTGTACTCATCTTTTGTTATCAGTATATATTGAGTATTATAATTTTAATAGAGTTTTCTCCTTTCTTAAAATGTGTATACATTTTTTTGGCATCCTCTGTATATCGTTCTTTTTCATAGTACATCTCATTGCATGGATGTACTTCATGTCCTTAACGATGGACAGTTATGTTGGTTTTTTTTTACTAGTACAAAAAATATTCCAGTGAACGTCCTTGTGTGTGTGTACATGCAGGTGTGCAAGCATACACACATCCATGAGTACTTCTATAGCACTTCTGAAGATTTAAGAGGAATCAATACACATTGCTAAACTTCCATCCAAATAAACTTTACAAACACCTCCACGATTTCCAATTTAAAAAAAGAGAGACTGATAAGATTGTATTAGTAGTCTGGGTATATTGTCCAAATCCATAATAGTTTTTAAAATGTATACATTATATTCTTCCATTAAACATGTGATAATATTGTCGTGCATTAAGAGAAGGCTGGCAGGATACATACCAAATAAGCACACGTTGTTTCTGGGCTAATTTTTAAAAAGTAAATAGATAAAGGAAAATAAATATACGGTAAGTAACATGCTTATTTTGCCATTCCTTTAAGCCTACAGGTAAATTTTCTTCACTGGATTACTATAATACAGGAATTCACAACTAATGTGTTTTACATCACAGAGTTGAAACCACTAAACAAACATTATTTATCCTGTTTAACATTATTTCCCGTACTATTTATCCCACTATGCTTCTCATCATTTTAGTGTTTACCATCCTCTTTATTGGAATGTGGACATCTGAGGTGACAATTAAACTTAGTGGAAAAAAAGCTCTTACAAAAGATGGGTTGAAATCAGTGAGTATAGTTGAATTAGGTATGAATTTCAGTCAGCAAAGATCTGCTTCTCCACCCTAGTTAAATCCTTAACATTTTATAAACCTACATACATATGCATTTTATTCCTTCCACTTTCACAAATTAGCTAATTTTAATATTTATATCAAATATTTTTAAAAATCTAACAAAATATACCACATTAATGCGTTAACAGGAAATAAGTATACAGTCATTTCCATAGATCATGCCACTCCCTCTTCCCCAAATTAGATAAAATTCACCCCTATAGCTACTATTTTTACTATACCAGGACTAGAAAGGAACTTTCTTAATTTGATAAAAGTTATCTACCAAAAATCTATGGTGAATTCAACTTCAGTTAATAGGAAGTCCTAGCTACTATGGTAATTTAAGTTAAAAGAAATAAAAGGTAAAGAGATTAGCAAGAAACAAATTTATTATTCTCCACAATATGACTGCCTAAACAGAAAACCCAATAATCTATACATAAATTATAGCATTAGTAAGAGAGTTCAGCAAGGTTGCCAGATTTAAGATCAATGTAGGAAAAGAAATTATATTCTTATATATTAGCAACCAACTTAAAACGTGATGGAAAAAAACACACACTTAAAATCACAAGAAAAACCATGAAGCACTTGGGATGAAATCCAAACAAAAGATGTATAAGACCTACAGAAATAACAGGTATCTTTACTATTGAAAGACATTATAGAAAATCTAAATAAATGGAATAATATACCCAATGCATGTAAATTATCCCCAAGTTAATCTGCAAATTCAAAACAATTTCAATCAAAATACCAACAGGCTATAACCTCCTCAACCTCTGGAACTTAAGAAGCTGATATTGAAATTAACATGAAAGAGCAATGAAACCTGAATAGCCAGTACAATTTTTAAGAATAAGGTCTGTCCTATTACTCATCAAGATTTGTTATAATTCAAGTCAAGAGACTGTGGGGACAGACACATAGACCAGCCATGTAGACTTGAAAGCCTACCTCATACAAGAAAAACAAATTCCTATTTAAAGAACTAAGTATGAAAAGAAAAGCAAAGTTTAGAGGACTTATAGAATATTGTGATCTTGGAGGTAAGAATTTCTTAAACAAGATACAAAATTACAAACTATTAAAACTATAAGAAAAAATATACCACAAACAAAGCTAAAAAAACAAGCAGGCTATAAATTGGTAGAGAATATGTGTAATAGGTATAATAAATGATTAGCATCTAAAATATTTAATGAGCTCCTACAAATTAAGATAAAACAATAAAAGTGGTAAAAGATATGAACAGGCATTTTATAGAAGAGAAAAATCTAAATGTCAAAAAAAATTTCCCCTAATTTTCTTGTTTGTAATTAAGGTAATATATATAAAAACAATACTGAGCTATCATTTTACACCAGTCAAGATGCGTAAAAAATTTCAAGGCCTATAACACACAAACTATCAATAAACCAATGGAAGAATGAAAGCTCTCATACTGATTGTAGGAATATAAACTGACAGGAAAGCAAATGGAAATATATGGTAAATTTGAAGATGTGCATAATTTTTAAATCAGCAATTCCACTATATTGGAATATATACTCTAGAAAAATTCCAAATCTGCAAAAGGAGACATGAATAAGAATGTTTATTGTAGCAGTTTTTAATAGCAAAAAGAATGCAAACAACCTAACTATCCATCAATTGAATGGATAAATTTGTAGTATATACATACAATTAAAGTGAATGGGCAGGTGCTAGATATCAGATAAATAAAATCAAGAAATAAAGCACAGATATTACTTGAGAGGTTAGTGGAACTGAGATATTATCAACAAGTTAGATTGTTAGTATCTAGCTATGTATAAATACAACCACGGGAAAATAATTACCAAAATTGACTAGATCTAGAATACCAGTGGGATAGTCTTTCAATTCATGAACATAGCCTATCTCTAAATTCATTAAAATATTGTTAAGGTTTTGTAACATACTCTATAACTCTATCTTTCAATAGATTAATAATTTTTGTTGCTGTTGGAAATGTATCCTTTTTTGTTACTTTTTAACTGTTGCATGTTTGTTTTTTAAAACTAGGTTTATTTTCTTCTTTTCATGGGTAGCAGTGTTAGAGTGAAAAAAGATAGGCTTGGAAATAAAATAGATTTAAATTTTAATCCTAGATCCAGCACTTACTACTTACGATTTCTCTGAATTTCGATTTGTTCATCTGTAAAATTAGAAAAATACCTGCTATTCACAGCCATGAGGGCGGAGATTCAATGCAAGGTCCCTACTTGTGCCTAGAGCATGAGAGGAACTCAACAGAACTCCTTCTCTCATTTTTGAAGAATTGCCTTCTCATGTCTTTTGCTCACTGATCTACTGAGATCTTAATTTAGACAAAATCATTTGTCAATGTAAACTCCTTGAAGAGGTTATAAGGGAGAATGCTACGTGAAAAAGAGATCAGGATTCTGAAGCTTGCTCTTCACTGCGTCAAAACCAAAAATGTTTGTTAGGACATAGCTAAAAATAACAGATGTGAAAAAAGAATATAACAAATGTTTCCCATATTTAAAATATTAGGTTGATGCACAAGTAATTGCGGTTTTTGCAATCATTTTTAACCTTTTAAACTGCACTTTTGCACCAATCTAATAACTAGAACTACATGTACCAAATGAGTCTAGGTTCAAACGAATAGTATAAAACAAAGTAGTAATTAAAGTTGGATCCAGGCAAAACATAACCACAATTATACTCTAGTGTTGTACATATAATATACTACCTCTTGGGGCACATGGTATGGCTGTTATCTGCCTCAATCTTACAGGTTTACTTCCATGGCTCTGAAGGTATAAGAACACAAATTAAGACCACTGTTTACACAATGCCTTTTTAGGGTAATCATTTGTGAGAATTTCAGAGTCCATATTAAACATCTTTGCATCTCCTCTTTTATCACCAGGCAAAACATTAACAAGTAATAGTACTCAGAAGATACTAATATAGGATTGGTTTATTTTTTCTATTTTTAATGTATCAGATATCTACTAAAGTGTCTAAAACATGAACGTGCCACTTAACAAATTATAAAGTGAATATTATATAACCAGCATTCAAATCAAGAACTAAATATTGGGCCGACCCGGTGGCTCAGGCAGTTAGAGCTCCGTGCTCCTAACTCCGAAGGCTGCCGGTTCGATTCCCACATGGGCCAGTGGGCTCTCAACCACAAGGCTGCCAGTTCAATTCCTCGAGTCCCGCAAGGGATGGTGGGCTCTGCCCCCTGCAACTAAGATTGAACACGGCACCTTGAGCTGAGCTGCCTCCCGGATGGCTCAGTTGTTGGTTGGAGCGCGGGCTCTCAACCACAAGGTTGCCAGTTCAATTCCTCGACTCCTGCAAGGGATGGTGGGCAGCGCCCCCTGCAACTAAAATTGAACACGGCACCTTGAGCTGAGCTGCCGCTGAGCTCCCAGATGGCTCAGTTGGTTGGGGCCTGTCCTCTCAACCACAAGGTTGCCGGTTCGACTCCCGCAAGGGATGGTGGGCTGTGCCCCCTGCAACTAGCAACGGCAACTGGACCTGGAGCTGAGCTGCGCCCTCCACAACTAAGACTGAAAGAACAACTTGAAGCTGAACAGAACCCTCCACAACTAAGACTGAAAGGACAACAATTTGACCATTGTTCCCCAATAAAAGTCCTGTTCCCCTTCCCCCAATAAAATCTTAAAAAAAAAACACAAAACAAAACAAAAAAAACTAAATATTGCCAGTATCCTAGAAACCTCTGCCCAAGCGCCTACCCAACTGTAACTTCCTCTTTCCTCTAAAAGTAACCAAAACCCTGGATTTTATGGTAATTACTTCCTTTTCTTTATAGATTTACAATATAAGTACAGATTCTTAAATACCAGTTTAGTTTTCCTAGTTCTTGAATTTTATGTAACTGGAAACATAAAGCATGTAATCTTTGAGACTGTTGTTCTAACTCATCTATATTAATTAAATGTAACTAGTGTCTTCATTTTCACTGCTCTGCCTAATACTGTTAAAGAAATACACAATTTATCCCTTCTAATGTTGGTGGATGCTTGTTTTGGTCCTTTCCTTTGGTTGCTAGAATGACATCATTAACACTCTTATAGATGGTTTTTCTTTTTTAATTAAACTTTTACTTAAGTGTGTTTTTCCAGGACCCATCAGCTCCAAGTAAAGTAGTTGTTTCAATCTAATTGTGGAGGGTGCAGCTCACAGCGGCCCCTGTGGGGATCGAACCGGCAACCTCATTGCTAAGAGCAACGCATTCTAACCAACTGAGCTAACAGGCCACAGCCTAGTGGTCTTTTTTAATGCACACATACATACAAATTTTTTTGGTAGAAAAGGCTGTATCTGGGAGAATTGTTGAGTCATGATGGATGTGTATCTCTAACTTTTCTAGACGATGCCAAACACTTCCAAAGTGGTTTTAAGAACTGACCCTCATAAACAGTGTGTAAGTCACTATTGTGCCAAATTCTCACCAACTGTTAGTATTGTTAGACTTGAATTTTAGAATTTCTGGTGGATGTGTAGTGATATCTGTATTTGAGGTATAATTTCCATACAAAATGCATTTTAAGTGTAAAGTTCAATGATTTTGACAAATGTATACATCTATGCTATTACCTTCCCATTTAAGACAGAACATTTCCATCACCCCAGAAAGCACTTTCCTGCCCCTATGAAATCAGTCCCTCCCATATCTGCCTCCCAAACCACCACTTATCTGATTCCTTTCATAATAGATTAACTGGTTCCAGAATTTCATATAAAATGGATATATACTGTATATGCAATTTTGTGTGCCTGGCTTCTTTTGCACATCTTAGCTGAAATTCATCCACTCCATTGTATAAATTAGTTCTTTTTAATTGCTGGGTAGTATTTCATTGCATGAATAGATCACAATTTGTTTCTCCAGTCGCTTGTTGGACATTTAGGTTTTTCCAGTTTCTACTTATTATGAACATGTGCCCATACACGCACAAATATTTTTATCAACCTATTTTTCATTTCTCTTGGAGAAAGACCTAGGAATTGAACTGGTGGGTCACATGACAAGAGAATGTTTAACTTTAAAAAAGAATCTGCCAAAATATTTTTCAAAGTGATTGTACAACTTTACACTCCTACCATTTCCAGTTGTTCCACATCCTTGCAAACACTTGGTATTACCAGTCTTTTTAATTTAGCAAATCTATTGGGTGTGAAGTGATATCTCATTGTGGTTCTTATTGGCATTTTCCAGTGACCAATGATAATTAGCATCTTCTCAAGTGCTTATTGGCCATTCATTTATCTTTTGTGAAGCATCTGCTTTTGGCCACTTTTTAAAATTATCTGAGTTATGTATTTTTCATATATTCTGGACACAAATCTTTTGTTCAGGTGTTTTGCAAATGTTGTCTCCCAGCAGTAGCTTGCCCTTTCATCTTAACAGTGTTCTTAAGACAGGGTTTTCATTTAGATGAGGTTTCCAATATATTAAGAAACCTTTGCCTACTCCAAAGATACAAACATTTTTCCCTTTTTCTTAGCACTTTGTTTTAGCTTTTATAATTTGGGTTGTGATAACTTTGAATTAAGTTTTGAGTATGGTGTGAAATAAGGGTTAATGTTGATTTTTTTTTCATACAAATACCCAGTTCTAGCATCACTAGAGAGGACCTCATTGAATTATGTTGGCCCCTTTGTTGCATATCAACCAACCACACGAGTGGGTCTATTTTTGTAGCTATTCTAATTGCTTCCCAGCCTTTTGGCTAAGATCAAATGTACTATTTGTAGCTATTCTATAACTTGATTTATATGTCCATCTTTACCCCAGTATCATAGTTCTGATTACTATAGTTTTAAAGTATACCTTGAAATCAGGTACTATATGTCCTCCAACGCTGTTTTTGCTATTCTAGGTTCTTTGCATTTTCATACAGATCTTAAGAATCAGCTTGTCAATTTATATTTTTAGAAAGCCTGATGAGACTTTTGAGTCTATAGATCAATTTGGGGAGAATGAACATCGTAACAATTTGAATCTTCTGGTCCAAAAATGTATCTATTTATATCTTTCTCAGGAATGCTTTGTAGCTTTCAGTGTACAGGCTTTGCACTCCTTTCTCTAAATGTATTCCTAAATCTATTTTTTTCATATTGTTATTAATGGTACATACTTTTTCATTTTCCCAACTGTTGATGCTAGTATTTCCTGTTACATTGCTAATATTAATTTTTGTACATGCAACTTATATCTTGTAACCTTGTTAAATTCATCTATTAATTCTAATAGTTTTTTTTCTTTTTTGTAGATTCCTTAGGACTTTTTTACAGATAATTATGTCTTTTGCAAACAGAGATAGTTTTATTTTTCCTTTACAATATTATGACTTTTTTTTTCTTGCCTCATTGCACTGGTTTGGACCTCTAGCACAATGTCGAATAGAAGTAATGAGAGCAAGTGTCCTTGCCTTGTTCTTGATCTTGGGATAAAAGCATTCAATGTTTTCACCATTTAGTATGATGATGCCTATATATTTTTGTAGATGCTCTGATCAGGTTCAGGAAGTTTCCTTTTATTGCTAGTTTGCTGTAAATTTTTAGCCGGAGAATGTAAAAATGTGTCAAATGATTCTTCTGCTGAGAGGATTATAGTGTTTTTTCCCTCAGGTGTATCAGAGGTATATTAGCCTCATAAAACGGAGTTGAAAAGCCTTTCCTCCTCTTCTGTTTTCTTCTGAAAGAATTTGTGAAAGATTGGTATTATTTTTTTTCTTTTAATGTTAAATAAAATTCACCAGTGAAATCATTTGGGACTGGTGGTTTTTTGTTGTTGTTAGAATTATGAATTCAATTTCCTTAATAGATACAAGGTTATTCTGATTTCTCTTTGAGTCAAATTTTATAAAGTTGTGTTTAAGTTATTAAATTGTTATAAAGTTTTTCGTAACATTTCCTAATTAATCTTTCAATTTTGAAGGATCTTTAGTAACACCCCCTTTCATTCCTGACACTAGTAATTGTTTTTCTATTTTTCTTCATTAGTGTTGCTAGGAGTTTATTAATTTTATTAGTATTTCACAAAGAACCACCTTTTGGCCTCATTCATTTTCTGTACTGTTTGTTTTCTATTTTAATTTTTGCTCTGATCTTTCTTACCTTCTACTTACTTTGAATATATATAATGTGTTCATTTTCTAGTTTAAGACAAAAACTTTGTGTGATAGCCAGCCTCCAAGATGGTCCCTAATAAATCTTGCCTCGTGGGATTAGAACCTTTGTGTAAGACTCTTCTACACTGAATAGAACTGACCTGTGTAACCAATAGGATGTTACAAAAATGGCAGCATGTAACTTTATATCATCACAGCTTCTGCCCTGCTCTGTTAGATTACTTGCTCCAGAGAAAGTTAGGCACGACGTTATGAAGACACTGAACCAGCTCTATTAAGAGGTCCACATAACAAGAAACTAGGTCTCCAGCACAAACTTATTACCAATTTTGAATTTTACAGATGAAAAATAACAATCATTAATTTAAACATTTATTAAGTACCTACTAGATCAGGGAATCCTTTATGGGTTGGAATTTAGAGAGGAAACAGACAAAGCCTCTGTCTTGTAAGAACAGATCCTGGGTTAAGATGGAAGATTAACCACAAAGAACTCATTTCATCCTTCCCCAACTCCATTGTAACTACGGCAAGGAATTTAAAAAAAAAAGAAAGAAAAAAAGACATAACTCTAGAAGAAGAAAACAGGAAATGCATCAATATTTTAGAACATGAAAAGCAAGTGAAGGAGTTATAACTGATAGAGCAGATCCAAGAAAATAAAATCCCAAGCCAGCTATGGTGGGCAGGATAAGAACCAACTGCATTTACACTATAAAATCCTCAAAAGACATAAGAAGTGGCAGTACTACGTACCCATGAAACTGGTGACAGAAAGATGCGGCTGGTGCGGAAGAACAGAGGAAAGCTGTTTTGAGAACAGGTAAAGTCCTAGATCTTGTCTAGCTCCACACTGCTGAACTGCCTCCTCAACCCTGCATAAGTCTGGAGGTTTATTCTCTGGACAAAGTAAAAGGCTCTTTGGAGGGAGGATATCAAGTACAATTGAGGGTACAGGACAGTAGCAAAAACAAGGGATTAAATGACTATAAATATTAAATGCTGAATGCAGACATTCCCCAAGCCAGAATCCCCAACCTGGCTTCCAGAATGCAAGCAATCATACTGTTACCCGTTAGGCAGAAGTCTGGAAGACTCATGGTTGGGTAACTTGATCAGTCAAAAAGCGAGACATAAGTGTTCTAATGTTCTAAGTTCCTCCGTATCAGACCACTGAAATCATCCAAAGATGAAGCTCAAGATCAACAGGCCCTATTGAAGCATTCCCAGCTTCTAGTCAAGTGTTTATACTCCCAATAAATCATGAGTAAATAATCAAGGATACTACATATTTGAGGAAAATCTCTAAAAGGAAAGTGAGAGATCAAAAAAACAAAAATAAATAAATTTGGAGGAAGCATAAGCATGTGCACGAAAAAGAAACACCAAAATTATTCTCAGTGAGCTAAGAGAGGATACTGCATCTATGAAACAAGAATAGTACACTATAATAAAATGACAATCAGAACATAAAAGAGAATTATTAGAAATTAAAAACATAATAGCCGAAATGAAAAAGTGAATGGAGGATAGGAAGATGAAGTTGAGGAAAATTTCCAGAAAGTAAAGCAAAACAAGGGAAACAAAGACAATGGATATACACTTAAAATGGGTCAATTTTATAGTATATAAATTAAACCTCACTAAAGCCATTTAAAAAATGGAGTACTACTTTCAAATTTTTGAATGAAAATTATCTCCAATATAGAAACCCAGACAAACTATAATCGTGTTTGTTGATACATTTTCTGACATGTAAGGTATCAAAACAAATTGCCTCGTGTGTGCCCTTTTCTCATGAAATTTCTGAGCATTAAAAGAAGGGGTGAGGGGAGAAAAGGGATATAGGAAACAGGAGATAAATTTAGAAGAAAGACAAAATTCCCCAGGGAGATAGTGAAGTGTGATCCCAAGAGGACAGCTGTGTACCAAATATGAAGGGCATGCTCAACTAGACTGAAACAGGGTGAATCAAGAAACAGATTGGATGAAGACCGTCACTGAGATTCCTCCAGCCATTGTACTTTTTGTTCTAATCTGAGAAGAGATGAGGTAAGTCTGATAACAGGTATCTTTACTTGGCCCCGTTAGACCTCGTGTTGATCAAGTTCCTGCCCTGCCTGCTTGAAATCAGACTCTAATTTTACCCTAAAGAAATGTTCTGCTTTAACATACTTCTGAGAGGGCTAATTTAAATTATTATAAAAATGAAATTATTTCTTAATCTTAGAGGTCTTATACCTGAACACTCCAGATAAACATATGAAACAAGCAACACGAATATTGTGATTAATAACTTACTAAAAATCTGTTTTCCTTGCAAAGAACTTTTGACTGTTAAGTATAATAAATTACAATTACTACATTTTACAACCATTTACATTTTCTGACCATTTTCTTCTAGGAACAAAATCGTAAATGTGTTTTAGAAAGCTACTTTTTACTGAAAAGCATGAGAAAATAAATGAAAATAAAACATTTCCAACTTAGACGTCCAGGGTCTGAGATTTGTCTGCCAGAAATCTTGCTTCTTAAGGGATGCAGTAAAACGCTGTGAATATTAAGGGCATAAGCTTTGGAGTCAGAACAGTTGACTTCTATCATTTAAATATAAACTATGTGACCTTGAGCCTTAAATATAAACTAATATATTTAAATATAGGTTTAATAGGTTGCATCACATATAAGCTATTTAATATATATATAAAAGATAAACTATGCGAACTTTAAAGAGAGAAAGGTTAGAGATTTTTCTCTCTAAACTTCAGCTAGGATATCATCTAACTCATAAAATTGTGGTAGAGTTTATATGACATAACTAACTCATGAACAACGCTTAGCATTCTATCTGGCACATAATAAGTGATAAATAAAAGTATTTTAAGGGAGATAACAACTAATAAACACCAGATTCATTGTGATGCTGTTAAAATGCATGAATTACAATACAGTAAAATGCAAGTTGTAAATGAGTTTGTCCTAAAAGTAGGCTAAACTAAAAATAAATTCTGCATTTCATTGAATCTAAGATGCCAATGAAGGTAGGGCATGTCAATATTTTATGTATTTTAAAAAAGCATGTCAATTAAACTATGACAAACCATCAAGTGTAAGACATATCCCAATTTCAGAGATGATGAAATGTGAATAAAAATTTTTTTGAGTCTCAGATTGGTAAAATTCAGTAAGTTCAATTACATAGTTGAGATGTAGGATATTAAGTACCACGAAAACAATCATTTTGAAGACAAGATTAAGTCACACAATTAGAATTAAATTGCTCTCTTTTTTAGATTACTCTTCCATAATTATCTCCACCACCGATTTCACCTCGCTCCTATCTGTCACCTCCTCCGAGAAATGTTCCTCTGGGACTAGAATGGATCCCTCTCTTATATACTCCCATTGCACTAAGTACTTCTTTGCAGTACATCATTATATCACTCAATATGAGTCTTCTCCAGTAGATTTCAAGTTCAATAAGGGCTGTTTTGAACTCAGTGCAATATACCAAGTGCAAGAGTTGCAAAATCATATCACACAGAAAGAAAAAAGGATATATAAGCAGGTAAGGTGGTCAGTGCAATATTTTCACTCATTTTTCATAGCAGCATTACATATTATTGACAATTAAAAAATAAACCCATTTAAAGTTTCAGACTTTAAGACACTTCATTAAGACACTTCATTAAGACACCATAGATCTTTAAAAAAAAATACTATCAATCTTCTGATTTCTTTGCGTCACATGACACCGTAAGTTATCTATACACTTTGTTCACACAAATAAACATACGCTCACATTTTTATAATAATCATCTCACATTTGCAGCCTTTTAGTTTTACCTCTGTTCTCTACCCCAACCAACCTATTCCATTCCTCTTCTTTCTTTCTACTTAAAGGGAACCACTATTTTGAAATTGGTGTGTATTTGTCCCATCTAGGTTTTGATAATTTTACTGCATTTGTCTGTACCCAGTACATACTTCTGTTATGCTTTAAATTTACATAAGTAACATATCCTTTTGCTATTTGCTCTGCCCTCAACATTGTTTTCAATATTGATATATGTAGATCTGGTTCATTCATTTAACTGTTATACAGTATATCACAATAATATATAACAATTTATGTACTCATTCAGAATGTTTATTCATTCTGCTTTAATAGAAATTAGGCTGTTTCCAGTTTTCTGCTATTACAAATAATGCTTCAGGCACATATGCAAGGTATCTCTATGGTATGTTATAGGTTCTAAGATATGCACAATTTCATCTTTAATTCATCTTTTCTAGATACTGAAAACTGTTCTCCAAAGTAATTGTATCAAACCATACTCCTACCAACAGTGCATGAGAGTTCCTTTTAATTTTCCTCACCAACATTTGATAAGTCGTTTTAATTTTTACCATTCTGATGGGTGTGATTTCATTTGCATTATCCTGAGTACTAATGCATTTGAGCATTTGATTTTCATGTGTTTATTGGCCATTTGGATTTCTTCTTTTGGGAACTGTTTTTCTATTGCTGAAAATATTCTCCTAGCTTTTCAACTTTATTTTGTCTTTTATAATACGTAAGTTTTCCATTTAAATGTAGCCAAGTTTATCAGTATTTTCTTTTATGATATACGTAGTTTTTATTTTATTCAATGTTAGAGGTATTCTCTTTTTTCCTGAGAGAATTTCACAAAGTTTTGCTTTTCAAATTTAGGATTATAATCCATCTAGAAATAAATTTTTGGTATGATGTTGAGATGAGTAATTATTTTTTTCATACAGTTAACAAATGTATAAATACCATTCATTAAATATTTCACTCCTCAGTGATTTGAAATGCCACCTTGACATTTACAAAGTTTCCATATACACACATATGGTTTATTTCTAGGCAGACTCTGTATTCTGCTTCGTTAATCTGTCTGTCTCTGCACTTAAAAGCATTGTGGTATAATTGTTATAAAATAAGGAATTTATTCTTCTTTAAAATTATACTGGCTTTTCTTGGTTATTAATTTTTCCATATAAATCTTAACACTAACCTATCAAGTTTCATGATATACCTTATTGGGATTTTACTTAAATTTGCATTTACAGATTAATTTTGGGAGAACTCACATTTTATCAAATTGAATCTTCTCAATAAGCCTAATACACTTCATTCATTTAGTATTTCTCTTATGGTTTTTTAAATACAATTTTATATTTCAGAGACCCCTCAGAAATCTCTTATTCCTGTGTACCGCCTTTTCAATCCAAATTCTTGATTTCATTGTATTTTGTTAAAGCTCAGCTAAGACATTACTTATTTCTACAAATATTTTTCTAACTTTCCAGGCTCATTTGGATGCTCCTCCTCTATGTTCTTGGTTTTATTGATTTATTCTTTGCTTAATATGACCAAGAGTTGTGTTAGACACGGAGGGCAAATACACTGGTGAATAAGATTAGCTTCATGAAGCTTTCACTTTAATAGGAGACACAGAACAATAAAATTTATAATTCAGGGTGACACATGCTAGTATAGGGGAAGTACACTGTGCTATGGGAATACATAAGAGAAATACCTAACTCAGACTTGGGGGATGGCTGGATGGGGGGGTGAAGGGTGTCAAATACTGCTTCTCAAGGAAGTAACATGTAGACTGAAACCTGTAAGAAGAACAGAAGTTAGCAAACACAATAGTGACTAAATATCACAGCACTGACATCCTGGTCTTACTCTTGATTTTATTGGAAAAACTCCGGTTGCTTAATTGTGAAATCATCTACTGGCAATGAATAGCCAGTTTCCTCCCTTAGCTTCCTCAACACCACTTTTTGGCTCTCATACTGCCTGTGATAACCATTAATTGCTCACTGGTCCTTTTTCGTTCCTTAAATGCTAGTATTCCCTGTGGCTTTATCCTCCTCATTTATGTTTTTAATCCAAATACTATTCCTAAAGAAGTTTTTCCATTTCTACAGTTCAAATATGGATTTACATACTGAAGAATCCCAACACTTTTACTTTTAGCTCCTACCTTCATTTCCAACTACATATTAGATGTCTCTACCCATACGTCTCAAAGAATCCTCAAGCTTTAGACATGAGTCATTATTCTAAATATATGTAGGCAAGTATGTCTTCTTGGAAACTAGTTTGTAACATAGCACAGTTACTGAGCCTGAGGTTTAGGAACATAAAGGCTGTTTCAAAGATTGAATAATCACAGAACTTTGTAGGCAAGGTATTTATTTATTTAGTTTTTAATGTGTCAATTTGGCCAGGCTATTAGTTGCCAGTTATTCAATGAAACACTAATCTAGGTGTTGCTGTGAAGGTATATTAGAGATGTAATTAAAGTCCATAATCAGGTGACTTTAAGTAAATGAGATTATCCTGGATAATATGGGTGGGCCTCATTCAGTCAAGCTGAAAGGCCTTAAAAGCAGGGCTGAGGCTTCCTCAAGACAGAGGGAGTAGAAATTCCATCTGTGGACAGTACCTTCAGCCAGTGCCCATGAGTTCCAGCCTGCCTTCAGGATTTCAGACCTGCCTAGTTAGCCCCTACAACTGTGTAAGCCAAATCTCTCTATATATATATTTCCTACCGGTTCTGCTTCTCTGATTGAACCTAATACACCAGGTTTGTAGTTCATTTCCAGAAATAATTTCTTCAAAAACCTAGTAAACCTTCTGGTCTATTCATTTGCAATCAGTTCCATGTGCCAGTAACTATACCCAAAGTTTTTTATCTGGACATGGTCCTTAAACCTATTTTTTTGACTTAATCCTTGTAATATGTTCCTTCCTCTCCATCCCACATTAGACCATCACCATCTCTTACCTGAACTAGTGATTGAAAAAGCCTCCTAACTGGCTTCTCAGATTAGTTTTTTCTCCTCTATCTATTCTCCACACTGCTGCCAGAGGTCTCTTTCTGGAAAACAAATATGATCATGTCACTATCCTTCTCAAAAACCTTTGAAGTCTTCCTACCTACAGGATAGAGGTAAATTTGTTTACTATTTCATTAATTTCTGTTTTTAACTCTTATTTCCTTCTATTTTTCTTTGCACTTAATTTCATTATTTTTCTAACTTGTTGAGATGAATGCATAGGTCATTGGTGCTTTTCTTCTTTTCTAATAGTAGGCATTTAAGGTTTTAAACTCCCCCTAAGCATTGCTTCAGTTAATCATGCTAGTTCTGATATATACATTCTCATTACCCTTCAGCTCAAAATATTTAAAATTTTCTCTGTGATGTCTTTCACCAATGGGAACATGACATTAGAAATTATTTTTTAATAATATCCAAAGCTGGACTTTAAGTTCCAGTAGGAAAACAGCAGCAATTGATTTCCAGATTTTCCCACTTTCCTCCTAGAACTCAATACAGAGCAACAAAGGGAATGTTAAAAAAATGAAAGAAAAAACCCTACATCTTCAGTGAACCTACAAGACAATAAAACCCAAAAATGCCAAGTTATAAGTAAACATGGCTCAAACTACGTGGGACTAGTAGAACCCATGCAAGGGAGAAGGACACAAAGTATGAAAGGCACCTAGTGGGGGGACTACAGATTTTCACTCCCAGAAAGAGAGGATTCATTCTATCCTAAGTGGGAACTGCAATGTTTAGAACTGAAATTGAGTGGGGGAATCTCAAAAGGAAGTAGAGAAAAGAGATATAGAAAATGTCATAAGAGTGAGTGGAGGGTGGTCTAGAAATGACAGATCTCAGATAGGACTTCCCTTCTGAAAACAAAGCATGCACTTTTTCCCTGTAATTTCAAATTTACAGAAAAGCTAAAAGAATAATACAAAGAACTCCTGTATAACCCTCAGAAATTCTCTAATTGCTAACATTTGAGCAGGCACTTGAAAAGGCAGGAGCTGTATTAGCAGAAGCTAGTAAGAACCTGCTAGAACTCAGCGCTGGTAGTCCACACATCCTAAACACATATATTACTGAGAAGCAAAGGAGATGTGGCTGTATTTTAAAGAAAGAACCCACCAGAACAACAGAGTACAGAGGTCTTGAGCAGAGAAACCTGGAAAACTACCTTATTCTTTATATCCTGTCATACCTCCCACTCCCACTCTAGTCTGTTCTAATAGGTGATTTGGAAAAACTCATCTCATTCAAATATGAATAACAGAAAAGTAGTAAGTATCCATACAAAGATACCATAAGAAAATATAAAAAGGCAGCATAATATCCCTGACAAAGAAAACTCAACAGAAAATATCATTACAAAGTAGATGAAAATTGTAACACCACTTTTTAACATAAATTCAAAAATTCTTAATGCAGCTATGAAGAAAGATCTCAGAGCAGAAATTTAAAGGAAGAGACAGCCAGTCAACAGGAAAAGGTGAAATAGGCATTGCAGGACTCATGAAAGAAACGGAAGAAAAATATTTTTTAAAATTCAAAAAATGAAGTGAGCACATGATAAAAATTATACCACAAAAGGCACAGTAAGAAGCAAACAGGATAGAACAATTTTAAAAATAAATGATAGAAAAAAAAGGATAAAAGATTGAACCTACATTTTCAAAGGAAATCCCATATTTTAAGTAAAACTGATCCAAATTAGTCAGCACTGAGACAAAAATCTAGCAAAATAATTGTGAGAAATACTTTCTGAGATCAGACAAAAAAGCGAGTCCCTTCTAGGGAAAAGAAAATCAAACTGACATCACACTTCTCTACTGAAAATTCACTGTCAAAAGACAGAGTATCTGTAAGATACTCAAGAAACTGTGAGTCAATAATTCTATGTTTAACCAAACAGTCCTTCAGGAAATAAGACTAGAGACAAATAGTTTTCAATATGCAAAAACTCAGCTCTTATTCATCTGAGCCCTTTAAAAAAAAATACATTTTATTGGGGAATGTTGGGGGACAGTGTGTTTCTCCAGGGCCCATTGGCTCCAAGTAGTTGTCCTTCAATCTACTTATGGAGGATATGAGCCCTTCTTGAAGAAACAACATGAGGACAAAATGCAACCAAGAGATGACAGGAAAAATTTCAGCAAAGGGACTGGTAGCACCAATAAATTTAATTGTAGATTTAAGATGAAAACAAATGGACATACAGATGACAGATGGAATGTAATTGCTGCATGATCTAACAATATAGGAATAATAATATGTACAAATAAGTGAGTGACAGGAGTAGAAAACCCAAGTAGAATAAACTCACTGATTGCAGTTTATAGTAATAGATAGGAGTCAAAGTTGAAAGTCAAGTAGTAAAAATTTAAGATAAATTATAAAGAACAATAAAATAATGCTATAATGGCTAAAACTAGTTACTAGAGGAGAGGGTGGAAAAAAGAGAATACAGATAATATAATTGTTACTCATTAAGGAAAACAAAAGATATTGCTTTAAAAAACAGAGTAAGTTGAGTATTATATGAAGTTACAAGTATAAAGATAACCAGTAGGAAAAAAACCTTCATAATATCGAAATTATCATTTAAAAAACATGAAACAGGCTACTCAGTTTAAAAAACATAGATAATCAGAAAATACAACAAAATAATTTGACTTAACTAGGACCAAACATGTATGCCTTTCCTATCTATTTGGCTTAACTGATCCATTAACAGACAAAAAAAAAAAGCTTTAGATTGAACAATAAAACAAAACCATTAAAAGAAATTAAAAATTAATGGATAGGATAAGGCTTACAAAACCATGGCGTGTAATACTTTTATTGGACAATGTAGACTCTGGCCCAAAAGTATAAAAAGTATAAAGTCACTTTACCATTGTAAAAGGTACAATTCACAATGAAGAAAACAGATATAGATATATATTCCCAATAATGTAGCAGCAACATTAAGAAAACAGAAATTATAGGAGAAATAGACAGAAACACAATAATGGGAAATTTAAATTTATTTCTCCCAGTCTGAGAGAACAAGTAAACAAAAATAAAAAAGGAAATAAATTATCTAAACAACATAATCAAAACGGTAGGATTGATGGATATTTATTTAACTCTACTCTAATAATTGAATATACCTTATTTTCAAATAGCTATTTAACTTTTGCCCAAATTGACTATATATTAAGCTACAAAAAATACCTCAACAAATTCTAAAAGTAGAAATACAAACCACATTCACTGATTAACACAGTAAAATGTGAAATTTATGACAAAATGAGAAAATAAAAGATCTTCAATCTGAAAATTTAAAAAGTATGTCAAACAACATTTGGGTAACAGGAAATACAAATGAAATTTGTGGGGTTTCTAGAGAATATAATAAAAATACTACATATTAGAAGCTTTGGAATATAGCTAAAGCAGTGATCATAAGAAAATTCATTGTCTTAAATACTTTAATCAATAAGAAAAAATGAAAGTAAGTGAGTTACTAATATAGCTCAGAAAGTTAGAAAAAAATAAATTAACTATAGAAAAATAGATAAAACATTTGTAAAGCTAAAAGCAGAAATTATGGAGTTAAAAAATAGGAAGTCAGAGAACTGAAAAAATATTTTCAAAAGCTGTTTTGGTGGGGGGAAAGATCAGTTGATTAAACTACTAACCTCTTCTAATCAAAAATAAAAAGGACAAAGCACAACTTTACAAAATAAAAAATGGGGAAAAGCACAGAAACAGACAAAATTTTGAAAAATAAGAAACTAATTTGTAAAACTTTATACAAATAAATCAAATATAGATAATTTTCTAATAAGGTCTAACCTACCAAAACTGAACCCAGAGGACCTAAACTGACTGATTTTCACAAAATAAATGAAAGAAGTTTTAAAAGATCTACTACCAAATAAAACACATTGGCCACAAGATTTTACAGGGGAATTCTACCAAATCTTAAAAGAGCTGATAATTTCAATACTATTAAAAAACTGTTGTACATTTTAGAAAATGGAAAACTTCCAAATTCTTTATAAAATAAAATATTAATACTAAAATTTTAAAAAGACTACAAAAAAGAGAAGATTGCAGATCAGATCAATCTTACTTCGGCATTTTAATTAAAAAGTAAAGTACAAAGAAATAGAATCCAGCATTACATTAAAAGAATCTAGAAACACAAATGTGGTTCAATGTTTGTTAAAAATAAGAGAAACATCATCATCAGCTCACAGATGCTAAAAAGACATCTGAGAAAATTCAACATCCATTCTTGATGAAAAGTACTTAGTAAAACAGGAGGCAACAGACGTATCTATACATATACATACATATGTGGATATGTATGAATCATACTTAATGCAGAAACACTAGAGGCATTCCTTCTAATGTAAGGGATAAAAAGAGGATGTCTACTAATCACTAACGTTTTATACTGTCCTGTCTAATTAGGCAATATAACCATATAAGAAATAATGAGAGTTATAAAAATCCAAAGGAAGAGGTAAACTTATCACTATCTGTAGATGAAATGATTATAACCTAGAAACTCCAAGAAAATCTCTTGAAAAACTACTATAAACAATAATGGAATTCAATAAAACAGAGAGAAAAAGTTAGTACATAGAAATCAAAAGGCTTCATATATATAACTAATTAGAATCTATAAACCCATTTAACAGCAAAAATAAGGGAGAAAATATCCAGGAATAACAAGAAATGTGCAAATTTTATGTGAAGAAAACTTTAAAACATTCCTGAAGGAAACAAAAGTAATCTTGAACAAATGGAATGGCAAAGTACTTTCTTGGACAGAAAGACTCAATATCTTAAAGATGCCAATTTGTCCTAACTTAATTTATAAATATAATGAGATCCCAATAAAAATAACAGCCCATCCTCCCACACCCACTGGATCTAGCCAAGGCGTTTCGAAAGCTTACACGGTAAAATAATTAGGAATGGTCTAGAAAACCCTGAAAAGAAAAATGAGACTAGCCTGATTAGATATTAAAAGTCATAAAAGAAATTACACACCACTCATATATGTGTGTAGACACACACAAACACACACACACACACCAACAAACAGACAAATTTCTATGAGGCAAAAAACAAAAATAAGACCATATCAAAGGCTAAAAGACAAATAAGAACTTCATATTATCTGTAATTCACATCAGACAAAGGGCTAATCTGCTTAGTTTAGAAAGCTCTCTCAGTAAATGAGAAGACCAAACCAACAGAAAAAAAAGGGCAAAGGACATAAATAAACAGTTAACAAAACAGAAAGGTGGCCCCTACAGATGTGAAAAGAGAGTCATTGGAAAATAAAACTACATAGTGAAACCATTTCTTGAAAATCCGACTGACAAAAATCTACTTTGACGCCTATAGTGGCAATGGCATAAGGAAACAGGTAGCCTCATTCACTGACGCAAAACATTCACAACCTCTGTGGAGGGCAATCTGGCAATAACATTCAAAATTACAAATACATTTGTCCTTGACACATCAATCACACTCCTGGAATCTATCTTAAAGAGACATCTACATACACAGAGGGTGCCAAAAAAATGTATATACATTTTAAGAAAGGAAAAAAGCTTTATTAAAATTGTAATATTCAATATATACTGATAACAAAAGATGAATATAAGTCACGTTTGACTTCTGCAATTACAAGAGGTGCTCAAGGTGGTTACCATCAGCGTAATTTTAATACAGTTTCTTCCTTTCTTAAAATGTGTATACATTTTTTTTGTACCCTCTGTATATGAAATGATGTTCTGAAATGGCAAATAATTAAAAACAGCCCTAGTATACATCTAAAGGAGACTTTTGAAATATATCCCCTCAATGACATATCTCCACAATGGCAGATGCAGCTGAAAATAATGAGGAACCTATGTACTGATCTGGAAAGATCCACGGATGATTGGCTGAGTCCAGGTACAGGGTAAGAAATATACGAGGAGCCTGGAACATCCTGCTGTGCCAGAAAGCAAGAAAGCTATCAAAGACTAATGAATTATCAGTAGGACATTGTGATTTTCCACATAAGACTTTTATCTAATGCAAAAAGAATAACAATTAGAAAAAATAACAGTTGATAATCTCTCATGAAATAAATGGTTTGGGTAACAATGATCAATGGATGGAATATTAGTAATTGAAAAGTTGATTGGGAAATTTTCAATGGAGAGAGCAGGACTATTGATCCCTGAACCTACAGATGAATCTTAGTATCATTAAAAGTGGGACCACTAGATACTGTGTGCCTCCTAATATGATACAATATGAAGCACTTATGAAGTATTTTGAACCAGAATTGAATCAAGAGTCTAGGGCCAATTTTCATTTTCAGGAAATACAGGGGACAGAGGAACAAGGTAATGACACCACAAGAAACAAAAGACAAACCCAGGTTTTTGGATATTCTACAGGACAAGTGACAGAGTTTCTGCAAGAAGTCAATGGCATAAAAAAAGGAAAAAACAAACAAAACGAGGGAAGGAAATGGGATTACTACATTTAAAAAAGGCACAACAGCCAAACGTGAATTGTGCATCTTGTTTGGATCCTGATTAGAACCAGCTAACTATAAAAAGACATATTTGAAACAATCAGGGAAATGTGATTACACAGGGTATTATAGACTACAAATAAAGGATTATTTTAAATTTTCTTATTGATGATAATGGCATTGTGACTGTGTAAGAAAACATCCATATTTTTAGAGGTGCATACTGAAGTAGTAGGGACAAAATAACATGCTTGCTGGGATTTGATTTAAAAAGACTACAGTAGAGAGAGAAATGTAGATAGTTTAAGCAAAGATAGAAAAATCCAGACAATCTGGATAATGACTATATAGGTGGCAGTTTATCATACTATTCTACTCAAAAATATTTATAACACCTAAAAATGAGAATGCAATTAGCACCACATTAAGCATCAGCAGTAGGCATAACACCAGGGGTCAACATGAACAGACTTCCCTTCTTGTAAAACAGGTATTTCATAATGAAATACTGACTTAAGAGTAAAAAGGACAAAAGTGAGTTACAATAGTAGACTGCTCAGATGATCACGTCAAAGGTTTTGTATTTGCTTTCACGTGCTCATTTCACATTTAGCAGCAAACCAGGACAAGTTCTGTGTAAATGCTCTCTAAGTGAAATGTAATATAAAGATTTTTTCCAGTTTGTCTTAATATATGTCCAAATATTACTTTAAGACACCAGTATACATAATTATACATAAAATTCACACACACACACAGACACACACACACACACACACACACACACACGCCATATAGAAACCAATTATCCAACACAGAATATGGTTTTAGTTGCCTTACCATCAATATTAAGCATCATTTTCCACATCGCAGGCCGAACAGATTGATGGAATCCAAACCATACTTCCCTGCCCCCTCCCAGAGGGTGGTCATATCCTTCTGGAGCTGAGAAAAAGGAACGCCCCACCGGCGTATATCTACAAAAATTAAAATGGCACGTTCAATCCTTTCTTTCCTATATAAGTATTTACATGTGCAGACAGGCGAGTCTAGAGCACATAACTTATCATAATGATACGTTTTATCATTATGAATACATGAAACTAAACATTTTTCAAATTTGTGAAAGCGAAAAGCAGCCTTTCTAAATAAAAAGTCAGCATCCTTCACTGAAATTCTCTATTGTTAAAACTAATGTTAGTTTGAATAAGAATAAGTTTTATTTAAAATACTTCCTTAAAAATAGATTAAAAAAAGTTAACAGTTCCAACCTTAGAAAATCCAGAGTGAATAATTATTGATCAAAAAACTATTTCTAGAAATGTGTTTGCAAGACATGCTTTCTTTAAAAGACCCATCTTATCTAATCCTATATATACATATACATATAAACACAGATACACACATATACATGTGAGGTGCCAGTGGGATTAAAACAGCAGCAATTTTAACACAATTTGATACGAATGTATAAACAATGAAATTACTTTTAAAACAAGGTGATTTAACTATAGGAACATATCTGAAAATACATCAGTTATTCAAGATGAATAGCTCCTAAGAGAAAGGGTTAGACATTTTTCTAAAAAATATCCATTAGGGTAGCTAAGCTAATGAGGTTCATTTACTTGCATAAGTCAGAGACTTTTCTGTAACTTAACTTCTGTTAATGAACTTGTATGCATAATATTCTTCAACTGAAATAATCAAAATATACAGCATCTGATGAAGGTAAACCAAAAGAGGCCTGCACAACTCTTGGGAGGAAAGCCTTCACTCTCAAAATCTAAAGAGGAAAAAAGCCAGAAGCACCCACTTCATGGAGGGCAGATGTCGTAGCACCACATCAACAGCATGGACAGGATTAGTGCTGATTGGCTTGTCTAATTCCAGTGGCTCAGGCAAGGTTCGTCCTGTCAGTACTTCATGTAGTAGGTGCCAACTCACCCGAGACACAAATTTGATTGACACCTTGAAAGGTCGATCTTTTCCACCTTCCCCAGGTAAAGTAACATCTAAATCTACCTGTTGATGGCAAAAGAGTCATCCAGTAAAAGTTGAAACAGATAAATAGTTATTTTTAAGTTTAACATAAAAATATTTAAGAGAAAACAAGGCAAATACCAAAAAAAAGAACAAACAAAAAAAAACAATTTCAATGTCAACAGACTAAAATTTAAAAAACAGTTATTTATGCCAGCATTATTTGTCATTGCAAAATATTGGAAACTGCCTAAATGCTCAAACATTTAGGAAGCTATAAAACAAGAATGAGGAAGATCTCTTGGAATGGCTATGGAATAATTTACAAGCTCTACTTTTAAGTGGCACAAGCCACGTATAGATTACAAATAGTATGCCATCTTTTGTGTCAAAGAGAAGGGGAAAGTAGGAAAATATTCATATATCTGCATATTTATGCAAAAAGAAACACAGGAAGCATGAACCAAAAACAAAGAAATTGGTTACTTTCAAAGGATGGGAAGAAACAAATTGGAAGAAATAAAGGAGGGGTTAACAATTCTGAGTGTATTTTTCAGTATAGTTTTCACTTTTGGAAACACGTTAAAGTTCCACATACTAAAAAATTAAAACTACAATCAACAAGGCTGAAGGGAAAAAACTAAAACTGAATATAAACAAAATTGCATGAAATCAAATGCATTTCAAATGAACGACATAACCACACTGAAAGAAGAAAAAAAAAGAAAAAGAAAACCTAATGCAAGTAACTCTTGAATACAGTATACTGACTATACTCTCAGTTGGGGGTGTGGAGGAGGCTTGAGTGGGAAAGAACTGCGTACAAAATAAAACCCTAGACTCTTACTAGTAGGTTTGTTTTGTGTAGTGGTATGGTGTAATAATTCAGAAACTATTTTATGTTTTGTAAGATGGAACAAATGAGTAAAAGTGGTGATGTTTTGGTAAGCCAGGGGTTTAAAGAAGAAAGAAGATACAAATATACAATGTAGGGAGTAAAGAAGGAATCCCATGGATAGACTGAAACTGGAAGAATCAGTGTGAACTCATGATTTCCAATATACATACTATATATTGTATACAATAAGTGGTACTTGCAGGATACATATATTATGTTTACTGTATGACATGTAATATTTATTTTTTGTTTGTGTGTTTTGTTTGTTTACATATTTATATATTTCTATTTCCTACTTCTGTCCACTGAAAGGGCTTAGAAGCATATATACCCCAGTAGCAAAGAGCACACCCAGTACCCAGATTTTGGTTTCTAAATTGCATTCCCCAACTAAAAGAAGCCAGTACTCCTTTGAGAAATGGCCAGTTGCAGGACTGCTGCAGAGTGAAAATAAGATGAGCCTGTTTGTGCCACAAAATAAGGAAGTACTCAAAGAAAAAAAAAAAAAAAAGATGTGTATCATGTCAAAAGGACACACAAACCAGCTTAAATGGGCTCACACTGGCCAAATATGGGACAATTTGGGCAATCAAATAAACAAGGATAAATAGGAAGAAAATGTTCTCCCTTACTGTAGAATACCAACTAATAAATGTAGGAATGACAGAATTAGAAAATTACTATTACTATCATAGTACTAATCCTTCCAAGCAAGAATCACCAATTATTAAAAAGTCTAATGAGAAACAGGATCCTTAAAAGTATAATCCTTATCAAAATTAAAAAACTTCTGTCTATCAAAGGACAAAATCAACAACGTGAAAAGACAACCTATGGAATGTGAGAAAATATTTGCAAATCATGTATCTGATAAATATATAAAGAATTCCTAAAACTCAACAACAAGAAACCAAACAACACAATTAAAAAAATAGGCAAAGGACCTGAATACACATTTCTCCCAAGAAGATATACAAATGGCCCATAATCACATGAAAAGACGCTCAACACCACTAATCATTAGGGAAATGCAAGTCAAAACCACAATGAGATATCACCTCAGACCCATTAGGATGGCTACTACCAAAAAAATAGAAAATGACAAGTATTGGCAAGGGTGCGGTGAATTTGGAACCCTTGTGCACTGGGTGGGAATATAACATGGTGCAGTTGCTGTAGAAAAAGTGTGGTGGTTTCTCACGACATAAAAATAGAATTACCATTTATATGATCTAGCAACTCTTCTGGGTTTATACACAATAGAACTGAAAGCAGGGACTAGAACAGATATTTGTACACCCATGTTTATAGCAGTAGTTAAAAGGTGTCCATCAACAGATGAATGGATAAACAACAAAATGTATACATATATACTCACACATACAATGAAATATTATTTAGCCTTAAAAAGGAAGGAAAACCTCTCCACATGTGGCAACATAGATGAACTTTAAAGACATTATGCTAAGTGAAATAAGCCAGACACAAAAGAACAAATACCATATAATTCCACTTTTATGAGGTATTGAGAATAGTCAAATTCAGAGACAGAAAGTTGAATGGTGGTTGCCAGAGGCTGAGGGGAGAGGAGAATGGGGAGTTAGTGTTTAACGTTTTGTAAATTGAAAAGAGTTATGGAGACGAATGGTGGTGATAGTTGTGAATGTACTTAATGCCACTGAACTGTACCTTAAAAATGGTTCAGATGGTAAATTTTATGTTGCATGTGTTTTACCACAATTTTTTAAAAAAGTATCTCCCCACAAAAGCAAAGAGGAAAAAAACAACACTGGATAGGAGAAACCTGGCAGATACCAACTTAACCAAGTGATCCAAGTTAACTTTACCATTAAGGGAACAAACACATATTATGTGCCCCCTGTTATGATGCACTGATAAGGAAAGAACACTTATGCAATATTTCTGCCAAAAATGTCTAATCAGAATTTATTCAAGAGGAAGCACCAGACAAACTCAGTCTGAGGGACATTTCTTTCTAAAAATAACTTGCCTTCAATCTTCAACCATGTTAATGCCATGAAAGAAAGAAAAAAAGGCTGGAGAATTGATCAATAATAAAGAAGACTAGAAAGGCAAGATATCTAAACATAAACATGAACCTGGACTAGATTCTGTACTAAAGGGAAAAAAAATGCTGAAGGACATCACTGGAATGACAAAATTGGAATACAGGTTGTTGATTAGACAAAGGTATCACGTCAATGTGAAATTTAGTGAAGTTGATAACTGTACTATGGTATTTATCTTTGTTCTTAGGAAATACACATTAAAGGGCATAATGTATGCAACCTAATCTTGAATGACTCAGGAGAAAATAAGTGTGTGTATACTTATAGCTGTATCTATAGATACAAAGAGTTAGAGGAATAGAATAGAATAGAATAGAATAAAACAAATGTGGCAAATGTTAAGAACACTGGTGAGTCTGGGTAAACGGTACACATGATTTTTCTACATGATTCTTACAACTATTCTATAAGTTTGAAATTATTTCAAAATAAAAAGTTAAACAGACAAATGATACACATTTACATGTATATGGACTGTAATAAAATAAAATGATAATAAATGCATTTAAAAGGAGACATTGCAATAGTGTAGCTTTCCAATAAAGGAACGCATATCTTACCCCAGTAGTTGCCACAGGAAGTGGATTGGCTGTGTAAAGGCTTCTTTTTCCATCATAAACTGGTCTACAGTCCCCAAATATATTTACTTTAAAATGCTGAACCATTGAGTCAACCACCTCCCTATAAAAGGCAAAAAATACATTCACATATTCCTCTGCGTGATGAAATTTAAAAAATTTAAAGTAACTTCTCACACTATTTAAAGCTGTCAAAATTCTAAAAGACATGATAAAAGTTTGCTTTCAGGACCATGGCTTAGGATTCCAGAAAGGGATGATAGGAATTTCACGAAAGAGAAGAATGAATTCAGTTAATTACTTAATCATTTTGGGTCACAGTTGACCAGCAAAATACCATCCTTAGAAAATGATCCAAAATCTCTTTCACCATCTCTAAGATGTTTCACTACCTGACACATTCACCTCTCTTTATCAAAGAGTTTGATGTTCTTTCCTCTGTGCTCAAATAGCACTTAGGACATATATCTATTAGAACATTTATTACGCTGTATTATAATGATTATATACTTCACTTCTACTAGACTGTGAGATTCTTGAGAGTAACAAACACACCTGTACCTTGTACCATCCCCCCCTTCACCCTCCGCCACCAACCTTACAACAGTATTTAGTATCTAGCCAGTAAGGATATTTTGAAACCTCCAGTTTTACCCAGCAAACGTTTTTATCCTATATACTTACGTGGAAAGACACTCAAGACATATATGCATTTTTTAAAAGTACACACTATAGAGAGAATAGGACCAAATATTCACAAATCTATATTTATTTTTGTACACACATTATTTGTAAAAGAATGGAAAGATATCTAGAAGACTAGGTACCAAATAGATACAGTGGTTACCTTTGGAAAGAGAAGTGGAGAATGATTTTTTTATCTTGTTTATACAATCTAAATACATTATGATGGAAGTATACTCACACGGTACTGGTATAATTTATAAAACATTTAAAAGAATGAAAAAAAGACTCAATTCTAGCCTAGTCAAGTGGGTAGGTGGGAAGGAAAGTTGAGAAAAAATATTTTCTGGAACAAAATAGTTTCATTTTCCCCCCTTTTCAATTTTACTTTGCTAAAACTATTTAAATCAAGATCAAGTCTTTTCTAGAGTAAAATTTACAACAAAGATTTGATTCACCAATCAGTTTTTAGGTACAAAACAAATTTCAAAGATTTTTCTGCCACTTAAAGGTGTTTTTTTGTGTGGCCATTATCACCAATTCCAGTGTCACAGGTGAAATTTTACAGATCTAATTTGTCAAGATGTTCTGACTATTTTGTCCCTTTTTACTTAACAGTAAACTGGTGTGGTTTTAAGCTAATCAAATCCTGGCAAACCACTCTAAGGATTAAAATGGTAGAGGAGGGGCAGACCGGTAGCTCCGTTGGTTAGAGAGCGAGCTCTGGGCAACGGGGCTGCTGGTTTGATTCCCACATGGGCCAACGAGCTGCATCCTCCGCCCTACGCAACCCGAATGAAGACAACCAGCTGCAGCTGAGCTCCTGGATGGCCCGATGGCTCAGTTGGTTGGAGCGCTGGCTCTCAACCACAAGGTTGCAGGTTCAACTCCCTCAAGGGATGGTGGGCTGCGCCCCGTGCAACCAACAAGGGCGACTGGACTTGGAGCTGAGCTGCGCCCTCCACAACTAAGAGTGAAAGGACAACAACTTGACTTGGATGGAACTGATGGGTCCTGGGAAAAACACACTGTTCCCCCCAAAAAAGTCCTGTCCCCCTTCCCCAATAAAATAAATAAATAAATATAATAAAATAAAATGGTGGAGGAGATTAAAATAGCAGGGCCAAAACATCTTAGGAATAAAAAATGTTCCACTTTGGTACCTAGCACCCAGGAGATTCCTATCAATGTTCTAATAGTGGATAATCCACTTCAATAAATGGCTAGAACCTCCAATGGAATGTACCTAAAGCTGAATTCAACATTATTTCCTCCATGTCAAATATGTTTGTCCTTCTGTTTACTACTCCTTTTTAATTATTGGTCCCTCCATCTTCCTACCATGTTTCCCCAAAAATAAGACCTAGCCAGACAATCAGCTCTAATGCATCTTTTGGAGCAAAAATTAATATAAGACCCAGACTCTACTCTACTCTATTCTATTCTATTCTATTCTATTCTATTCTATTCTATTCTATTCTATTCTACTCTACTATTTTATACTATACTATATTATATTACATAAGACCCAGTCTTATAATAAAATAAGACTGGGTCTTATAATAAAATAAGACTGGGTCTTATATTAATTTTTGCTTCAAAAGGCGCATTAGAGCTGATTGTCTTAATTTCTCTTATTGGCTAGGTCTTATTTTTGGGGAAACACAGTATTTATCCAGATTCAAAACCTGGCTCACCTCTTCATCCACTTAGTTGCTGACTCCACCTCTCTGCAGTATTTCTTACATCAGTCCTTTACTTTCCAATTCCCAATTAACACCATCCTAAATTAAAACCTCATGTCCTAGTACCTGAATTATTTTTTAAAAAGTTTCTTGTTTCTTATGCCTTTAATTTTTTTTTCTCCAACCCAACTTATATACGGCTGACAAATGAGTCCCCAAACCCCACTTTTATTCCCCAGGTACAAAAGGTTAAGTTAATCATACGCCTCAGTTCATGGCACATTATCATCAGTCCTCTGTATGACCGCTCTAACTAATGATTTCTTTCCTTCCACATTCATTTCTTATCCCGCTCCCCTTTTCAAGAAGTTATTTCTTCTACTGTTTTAGATGAACATCCTTCTGTTTGTATGTATTCTTACCTTTAACCTCTGCACTAGGTTTTAAAATCAATTCCCGTTGCTGACGCTTACTCCATTGTTTCTGATTGAGGCAAAGTACTCTACATTTTCTCTATCCACTCCCCCAGCAATACAGAACTCCAGTATCTAACTGCCAGCCACCAAAAACAGTGCTACAATGTAATATCTCCTTCTATGTCGCCTTATGAGCCTGTGTGAGAATTAATCGCAAGTTATATACCCAGGAACAGAACTGTTACGTCCAAGCGAATTTTATCAACTTAATGATGATGAAGAACTGTCAAATTACTCTCCAGAATGGCTGTACTAATCTATACTCCTGGAGGTTCCCATTTCCCTACATCCCAGGCAAGATTTAGCATCATCCAGCTTTGCTTTCTAATTTTTGCTAGCCTAGTGGGTAAAAGTAAAAGCTTCTTTTAATTTAGGTTTTTCTTATTATAATGAATTTGAGCATCCCTTCATGTGTCTGTTTCTTCTTTTGTGAATTCCCTATTTGTTTCCTTTGCTCATTTTCCTATTGGGGTCCCAGTCTTCTCGCTGAACTGAAAGAGTTTCTTTGATATTCTAGATATTAATTCATTAACAGGCTTAGTTATTGCAAATACAGTCCCCCAAAATGTTATCTGCTTGTTAAGAATGTCCATGTATTTGTTGAACTGAAATCCTTAATGTTGTATTATCAAATTAATCATTTTTTCACCTTAGTTTCATGCTTTTGAGGTTTTAATAAATACTTTCCTAAAATTAAGTCACAAAGATGTATCATGTTTTATTAACTTTATAGTTTTAGCTACATTATTTTGGTCTTTAATTCATTTGGGGTCCATTATAAACACCGTTATGTAAAGACTCCATTTTATTTGTTTCTCCATATAGTGAGCCAGTTTTCCCACACCACCTACTAAACAGTCTACATACTTAACCAATCAATTTATAATGCCATTTCTATCTTATTAAGTTCTCACATATAAATGCATCTGGCTTGCTCTGGGTTCTCCACATTGTCCCAGTGATGTATTTGTCTGTTCTTTGAACCAGTATCATCTTTTCATGATTACTAGAGTGTTTTATTATGTTGTAATGTGGAGCAGGGCAAGTTCCTTTTCTTTTTCTAAGCTAATTTGGACATTCATGGAAACTTTTACTCAGAATAAACTCCTAAAGTCCTCTCCCCTCCCCTCCAAGAAACTATACCATAAGGAAAACAAACATATCTTGTGCCTTACATATATAAATAAAAAAAATCTGTTTGTGAAGAAACCCTCAAATGATACATACTTGGGAGACATAATCAGTATGCTACAAACAGATTAGTGTGTTAAAAGCTACTGACAAACTACAACAATGAACTTAATGAAGATGAAACACAATAAGGGCAATTGTAAAATCTAAACACTTAAGTTTGAAAAGTTCAACTGCAATAAAAACAAATTAGAGGATCTGAACTTACCTACTGCTCTTGTGGAAAGGGGCTTTAGGTGACTACAAGTCCAGAGTGAGCTACTAGTGTGATGCAGCTTCCTCAAAATTAAAGAACTCAGGTTGCATATATTTAAGTACCCCAGATAAGGCAGGTAACCATCCCATCATATATTACACAGGTCATGTCACATTTGGGAGTACTCTGTTCAATTTGGAAAAAATTTAAGACCCTAAAAAAATAAAACAACCAGAAGAAGGTAATCCTGATAGAAACTCATGCATGAATAAAAATAAATCAAACTAAGGACTTTTAGTCTGGAATAGAAAAGACTCAAAGGAAATTATACAAGTCTTTGGCTATTCTGATGGACTGTCATGTGAAAAACTGAGTAGAAAATCTATCTAATATGGGAGAATAGAACTAGGATAAATAGTTGAAAAAATATAAGGAGCTGTATTTTGGAATAAAAATTTCCAACATTTTCTAACCTCCAGAATTATTCACAAGTAAATTATAATATCTTTTAAAGTGCTTGAGTTCAAAGAGCAGTTATATCAGGGAAGTTAACAACTGAAATGAGTAATCATTGCAATCCCTCTAACAGTAAAATTTATTTAAGAGAATACCAAATAATGAAACACTGCAGATTTTATCATGGCATCAGATATTGAAACTCCTTTATGAAATAATTACTGATTTGAACTTAAACTACTTTGAGTTCATAAATGCTAAAACCTATGCTTCAAAGGGAATCAGCTTTTACGAGGACCATTATTTATTATATGTCTTCACTTTAACCTCTCACTAATATGTTGTGATTGATATATATTTAGAGTTTTAATGACACTTCAGTAAGAAGTTAACAAACTGACAAATCCAGGCACTTCAGTTTTCATTTTTTATCTCAAAAGATACTGTGGCAAAGGGTTGTTTATCAGAATCTTCATCAGGTAGGCATATGGAACTAGAGCAAAAACTCTCTAAAACAGTAATTTATCTAGTCATCTAGTCAGCTACAGCAGCAAAGGTGCTCACTGCATTACGAAAAAAGCTTGATCTTGGAAAAGCCAATTTGAGAAACCTTTAAAATATATAGTAACATAAGCACTAGAGAACAAATAAGTAGACAGACATGTTTTTAGTCTCACTCTGCCACTAAGTTGTTATGAAAGTTATTTGTCTCTCTGACTTTGGTTCTTTTATCAAAATGGGATAAAAGTCTTATGGCTGTTACAGAGACCAAATGGGATATTCCCCAAATGGGAAAGCAGTTTCGGGGAAAAAAGCAAATATGCATGATATATAAAAATTTAGCATAATTATCTCAAAAATATACATCAAGAATTACATTGAAGAACTGAAGTCTTCCAAACAACAAATGTATACATTACAATACATTAGCATCAAATATAATAAATTAACACAAAGAATGAATTTTCACAATAGAAACCATGAACTGAATTTTCTCTATTATTATAGTTGTGGAGCACTAGTCTTTTATTATAACAATGGGCAAAAGGAATACTTTGATATTTTGTTCAAATGCAGATATTTTAGCACAATATTTATGTGTATAATATTAAGCCAGCTTCTCAGCTTACAATAAAAAGTAAAACTACAATAACCAAAATACACAAAATACTATAACTTCTAAAATAATACTTAGGACAGCAATTTGGGAAAGAAAATCTGAGCAAATAAGGACAAGAACTTCTAACCAATCTTTAGTGGCTTCCTTTTACTAATAACCTTAGTCTGAGGAGGGAAGAATTTTATAACATTATGCATTTTTGTAGAACCTCAGGGTAGAACTTAAAAATCCTTAAGACTATCCAGCAATAACTACAAAAATGGAACCTACCCCGAGTATGTTAGGTCTTACAAAGGGCTACAGCCTACATTCCCACTCTTACCTCAACCACCATTTCCTACATTCTGGTACCAAGTCTTTTGACTCCATCATGCTCTGGTGCACAGACTGTAAAGTAAAATTTAATATTGGTTTCAGTAAGTTCCATTTTTTTTTTAGTTAAGTTCCATTTTACCACCTGATTCATACAGAAGAAAAATGGTAGGAGAGAGGAATTTTAATGTAAGAAGAGGAGAAGAAATTATTTTTCCATTGATTGTTACTAGAAGCTCCTGGAGTCCCATCTTCATCTCATTTTTAGGTACCTTTTAATTCTCTGCTCCCAAAAGGTAGAATGGGAAATATTATTCTAGTCTCCAGGAGAAGACATGAAATAATATTTCTCCCCAAAAGTGACTATTCATTTTTAGTATTCACAGCTACAATAAATCAATCTGTCACTATATAGACAGAAAGAAGGTTGCTAAGGTATAATAAGATGTTAAAATCACACACAGGTTTATAAAACACAACTAAATCAACTGGCAGTCTGTCCTTGTATCCTTCCAACCTCTAATTTATCTTCACAACTCTGTAGTACTTTAGCACAGAAGGTAGCCAATGAATATTTGTGCATCAAGATAAAATTTAAAAGATACAGAGTACAGAAGGGGTTATACTTTAGATCAAAATTTTAATAACTTTATAATATAAAATCTGTAGTACACCAGAGCATTTTACTATAAACTATCTTCATAGTCATTTCATACGGGTGTGAATTCTTTTATAATTTTCTACAACCACACTAGCTAATCTAGTGGGGTAAACATTACTAGTATTCACAAATAACTGACAGATTACTTTAGATTGACAAATAAATTTTTTACTCAATTGGCTTACAGTAACAACTCTCAACTGGAACACTTCTCCCTCAGGCCACTGCTGACTTCTTAAAAGGCATGGTCTCTTTTCAGCCTCCACTCTCCTGGCTTCTTTCAGCATTTGGCACTGTGATCAGTCCTTGAATATCAAGATCCTCGCCTTACCTTCTCTAAAACACCTTCTACTTTGCCCAGGTTCTCCTACCTTTCCAATCTCTAAGTGTCTTCTCTGGCAAACCTGAAACAAAAGTATCCCCCAGAGATCTATTCTTAGTCTTCTTATCTTGACTCTACTCACTTTCCCTAGCTTTTAACTAAGCTGATGCATCTCAGTCTCCATCTCCATCTTGACTTATTTCCTGAGCTTTAGGCACTTATTTCCAATAACCTATTGAAGTCCATTTTGATGTTTCTTACACATTTCAACATCTAAATATCCAAACCAGAAAATAAAAAAAGTTGGTCCTTTCACCATCTGTATTTCTGTTAAAGCCATCACCATTACAACAAGCTAGAAACTATAAAGCCATTCTTATCTCTTCCCTTTCCCTATACCCTAAATTATTCATTTTCTAAATCATCTAAGTCCTCTTCACCACTGCTGTTAGTTAAGTATTCCACTTCTAATCTAGAAAAGTAGGTACCAGAGGTGCTAGAGGGTATGTTGGGGTATGTGAAAAAAAGTTAATTTATATTTAATTTCCATCTAACAATTAGAAATTAAGATTTACTAATGTTCATAAATATATATTGATACTGGTGGTAGCCTCACTTAGTCCATCAGACGGTCAGGTATAACATATGGTACAGCACATAGAATAATGGGAGTTCTGCAACTCCCATTAAGAGTTAACGTGAACTCTAACTCATTCACTCATTTTCAGCATATCGGAACTTAGTTCAAGTGTGTGGCACATATTCAGTCAGGTTTTTGGTACATTAATCTGAAATTTTCCATTATTAAATATATTCTAAGTTTATTTCAAAATATTGTTTCCCGCCTCTAATTTTTCTATAGTTATGCAATATGTTAGAACAGTAGTATATGCCTATAAATGAAAAAGATTTTAACTTGTGTATATATTTATTTAACTATTTATTATTAAGTGCAAGGTGAAACATATTTGAACTAATGAGGCTGCATGATCAGAAGTTTGAAGATCACGATCGAGACTACTGCAACAGCCTTCCAAATGTTCTCCACACTGCCATTCGTTATGCTTTTAAATATAGATGTTCCTCATTTGCTCAAAAGCCTCCAATGGTTCTCTACTGTTTCTGAATTCACAAGTTTTAGCACGGATTTAACGTCCTTTATAATGTACCTTCTGGCTAACTTTCAGACTCTAGCTGCCCTATTTATACTGGCCTACTTCTGCTACATAAACATATCATACTTTTGCTCATATTCTCTCTATATGGATTATTTTTCCCTTGGCCCACTGGGTAACTATTCAGCTCAGATACCATGTCATGTACCCCATATTCCCTCCCTAACCCAAAGCATAAATCATTCTTCTTTTATTACAGTACATAACGTATATTTCACAGAACTTGTCACTCCATATAGACTAAGAAATGCTTAGAAGGGATCATGTCTCATCCTGTTATCTCCAGAACATAGCACAGTGCCTGACATAAAACAGGGGCATAATAAATTTGTTAATGAAAACATAGGGAAGATCCAAAAATAATCTTTAAGTTACTGCAGGATTTAGAATTATAATTCCAGTCAGGGAACATACACCTTTTTTTTGTTTAGGGTACATATATCTTTAAGTCTAGTACCAACAGCATCCTATCTTGGTATAACCATATGGTAAATTGCAGTAATTGTTTTAAATTGATTTAACTCAGGAAAAAAGGAAAAAAAATTGGAGTAGACTAAAAGTAAACAAATCAAGGCACATCCATACAATGGAATACTAATCAGCTGTTAAAATAATTTAAATCTACACAAATGGATAGGTGTTAGGAATAAACCCTATCCACCAGTCCCTGATGTTTAGACATATATTTATTTATAAAAATACCCTTGAATTTCAAATATATTGTAATATTAGCCAAAAGACTAATTTCTACTGAGTAATTTATTTAGGTGCTACTTTAAAAGAATTTTGAGATTTGAAATAATCACCATCTGTTAGCTTTCCTATCTTCCAAGTGATTAAGTAACAAGGAAAATAAACTGACATAGTATTATATTAACTGACATATTTTATACAGTACAGATTCCCCAACATAGCTAAATACACAGAACTACACTGATTATTTTCACCAGCAGTGTTTTCTGGGGTATGTCCTCTAAGTCATTTTAATCAGAAGTATAGCCCTCTCTAGATATGACACCAAAAGAACTGGCAAAAGAAAAAATTAACTGGACTTCATAAAAATCAAAAATACTTCTGCTTCAAAGGACGCCATCAAGGAAGTGAAAAGGCAATATACGGAAAGGGAGAAAATTTTTGCAAATCATTATATATCTGATAAGGGACTTTCAACTATAAGGTATAACTCCTACAACTCAACGAAAAGACAAAAGATCCAAAAAAATGGGCAAAGGATCTGAAAAGACATTTCTCCAAAAACACAAATGGCCAACAAGTACATGAAAAGATGCTCAACATCATCAGCCATTAGGGAAATGCAAATCAAAATAACAATGAGATACTACTTAACACCCACTAAGATGGCTAGAATAAGTAAGACAAATAAATGTTAGTGAGGATGTGGAGCAACTGGAATCACTATACACTGCTAGTGCGAGTGTAAAATGATGCAGCCACTTTGGAAAAGACTCTGGCAGTTCCTCAGAAGAGTCAACATAGTTACCACGAGTTCACTCCTAGGTATACACCCAAGAGAAATGAAAACACATGTCCACACAAAATCCTGTACACAAATGTTCATAGCAGCATTATTCATAAAAGCTCCAAAGTACAAGCAACTCACATGTACATCAGCTGATAAACTGGTAAACAAAATATCCATACAATGTAATATTATTCAGTAATAAAAAAGAATGAAGTACTGACACACGTTACAACATAGATGAACTTTGAAAACATTATGTGAAGTGAAAGAGGTCGGTCACACAAAAGGCCACATATTGTATGATTTCATTTACATGAAATGTCCAGTAAAGGCAGATCTACAGAGACAGAGTAGATTAATGTTTGGCAGGCGCTGCAGGGAGGGAGGCAATGGGTAATGACTGCTAATGGAGTATGGGATTTCTTTTTGGGAGAATGAAATATTCTAAAATTAGATAGCGGTGATCGTTGTACACCATCTCTGTGAACATACTAAATACCACTGAACTGTACGCTTTAAATGAGTGAACTGTATAGTGTGTGAATTTTATATCACTAAAGTTGTTATTTTAAAAAAGTATATCCCTCTCTTAGCATACTACCCAATTATAACTCTATGCCAATGATATTCCTAATAATAGCAGAAAAGGAATTCCTTCATTCTAGTGAGATTTCCATTTAAAAGCCAAAATGGTGTCAATATAGATTTATTTTTTTCTTTCTAAAATTCAATCATTACATTCAGAATTACATTACATTCATATGTAATATGCACAAATATTTGGCACTATGTCATTAATCATAATTAACAGTAACAGTAATTACAAAAGCACAATGACTACAAGATAATGTTTAATTTATAAAAGAAAATTGAACCAAAAAAAAGAATCCCTTCAAATCCTTATCCATGCCTAAAATAGATGTTAGTTACAAATATGCTGTATATACAATTTTTGCCATCTATTTCATTACTCAATGATTTTGAGTAACTACATAATAGTCTACTCAAGGTTTATCCCCATATATATTTAGTAGCTGGACAAACTACCATAAAATCTCGTTATAGAATTTATACTCTAGGTCATATTTCTAAAAATATTTGATTTTTAGGTATTGAGGCAATTCACTTGTTTTAAAAAAACTAGAAACATTTGAAATCTGCTTAACAAACATGATCTTCTACCAAATGATCATTTTCAATCAAAATCATTAAATAGGAAAACACACACACACACACACACACACACACACACACACACACACACCCAAAAGGGTGGGGATAGGAAAAGAAACACTAACAGACAGAAAGTCTAAAGTAGAGAAGTTGACTCACAAAATGATTCACAAGCATTTCCTGGATATTTTGTCCAAGAAAACTCCTCTGACTAAAGTGGAAACTTGTTTGGCTACAACACATCATTCTGCTATTATGATTAATGCCATTGTGACAAATATTTGAGCATGTGGCACATAAATAAGAGAAACTTCGTATGTGTTGATTTATGTACTCCTGCATATTAGCCCATAATTGTCCAGCTAATACTGAAAAGGAATTGTAAAGTTCTACCTAGTTCTTTCTAACTTCTAGAATTCCAGTTGTTTAAGTGTAGGAACTAAACTAATTTTAGAAGCCCGCCAACAATTTTAACTGACTAGTAATGTAGTAATATTGCAAAACGTGAAGACAAAAACTAGTCTTTTGAAGAAAATAAAGGGAACAAGTTTTGCAGATGTTGATATAAAATCAAGTCAATATTAATTAACAAAATATAAAGTTGATTTATGACATTTTTAGAGTCCCAACAAAGTCCTACAGTTCTTATCAAAACTCAAATAAAAGGTACATGATAAAAAATATCCATTTGGAAACATCTAAATTACAGATACTTTACTTTTATTGGTAAATAATATAACAAGTCAAAGCAACCTAAGGATGACATATAATTAGGGATGTTAAGAGGATCATAAGTTAAAATCAGAACATACCACACTAACTTATTACATGTTTTCGTTCTCGACTTAATCAACATGTTGAACATCTACATGTGAAACTCTGTGCTATACAGCGTCATATACACACATGTAATACACAATTGTCCCCTTACCCCTACCAAAAAAAGTTAGGTAGGAGAAAGAGCAAATCTAATAAACAATTTTTTTTTTACTTAACATTAGTGTCACTGCCCGATCCCCCATAACTCAGCTAAAATACTAAAAAAACCTCAATCGACCTCCCTCTAGCCCCAAGTCTCCATCTCCCATCATGCCCTCAATTCCAATCCATTTTGCCCTCAAGCCATTTTGTTCTCCTAACATTTTCATCATATACTTCTCCTATTCAATAAATAACCTACAACAATTCTCCATCATAGAGTGCTAAAATTAGGAGTGATTCTTTTAGGCAGGGCAAGATGGAGAGGCAGTAGTAAGGAATTCAGCTCAGAAATATCCGCCTTAGACATTCTATCAGTTAAGACATTTACTTAGATTAATAAACACCTTTGTAAAAATGTAAACACCTACCAAAAGGGTCAGGATTATCCTTCATTCAAATTTATACACTAACACCCTAGTTTTGAGAAACAAGAAAAAGGGAGCTTGAGAATGCAGCATGAGAGAGTTAGGTCCCTATTAGTGGATGATGGCAAGCAGAAAGACAGACCAGAGAAAGGAAGGAGACTAAGACAAAGACTAGCCCACAGATCCCAGAAGAGAAGGGCAGGACACTGAAAATCTGTATCTAGGCCTACAAACCCTCTGTTAGGTTGGTGCAAAAGTAATTGCGGTTTAAAAGGTAAAAGTAATTGCAAAAAGCGCAATTTCTTTTGCACCAACCTAATATAATGTCCATTTTTTTCCTGTCCCCCACTGTCACACTCACCCCATTTTACTTGTATAAGCATTTCATTCACTCTACTGAGTATTTATTATATGCCAATCATTGAGCTAAGATGAGGTTATAAATATGATGATAAAAAATATTCCCTTTCATGAAAAGGTTATACTGGGAGAAGGGGTAGCAACAAATAATCCCAATGCACTAAAAATACTATAACAGAGGTATACACTAAGTATTACAACGTCACAGAAGAACGAAATATGCCAAAATGTAGATAATTAACTAGAATGGGGGGGGGAGAAAAAGAGGGAAGGAGGGGATGGGGGAGGGGGAGACGAGGGGGGGAAGAGAGAGAGAGAGGCAGAGAGCGAGAGCGAGAGCGAGAGCGAGCGAGCGAGCGAGAGAGAGAGAGAGAGAGAGAGAGAGAGGGAGACAGACAGACAGACGAGACCAATGAGAAGACCATTACAATAATCTAGACAAGTAAGGGTCTAAAGCCAACAGCAGTATGGATGGATGGATGGAGAGGCCAGATTAGGGAACAACAGATTAGGGAACAATTTCTCAAATAGAAGCAGTAGGACTTAATAACCAATAGGAGGAAAAGGAAATGGAAGGTCTAGTTTGGAGTGTAGGTAGAGAAAAAGTATGAGCAGGGTATGGGGACGGAGATTGCGAGAATAAGATATTTTGATTTGTGTTTGAAGCACTTGAAGGATGGATATTCAGGTGTCAGTCTGACTTGGGAAAGGGGTGGAGTCTACAGCAAGATTAGGAGATGTCTGTTCATAGATAGTAGCTTAGGCTCACTATACCTGGTTCTTCTCAATTGTTGTACCTGTTACTGCTGCTTCATTTTTTTAAATTGAGGTATAATTGACATTTAATATATTAGCTGCAGGTGTACAACATAATGATTCAGTGTTTGTATACACGGAGAAATGACCACCCAGTAAGTGTAGTTACCATCCGTCACCATACAAAGTTATACTTGCTTTTTCTTTTCCTTCTCGTGATGAGAACTTTTAGGATTTATTCTTTTGGCAACTTTCAAGTATATACTATAATATTATTGACTATACACCATGCTGTACTTTACATCCCATGACTTATTTATTTTATAATTGGAAGTTTGTCCCTCTTGACCCCCTTCACTCATTTCTCACCCCCCAGCACCATCCCCCAGCAACCACTGTTCTATGCTATATCTATGAGTTTTACTTGTTCATTTTGTTTTTCAGATTCCATATAAGTCTTTCTTTGTCTGACTTATTTCACTTAGCAAAACACCCTCATGGTCCATCCAAGTTGTCACAAATGGCAAGACTTTATTCTTTTTCATGGCAGGATAGTATTCCATCATGTGTATATCTGTATGTATGTATATATGTATGTATGGTGCGTGTGTGTATGTGTATCTATATCTATATCTATATCTATATCTCACATCTTCTTTATCCATTCATCCATCAATAGTGATGCCTCATCATTAGAAAGTGTTCTCTTACACAATGTGATATATAGATGATGTATTACAGAATTGTATACTTGAAACCTATGTAACTTTACTAACCATTATCACCCCAATAAACTTAAATTTTTTTAAAAAAAGGTGTTCTCTTTACTACAACTATCCACAATTATACCAATTGTTTTAGATTAACTCAATTCCTTTTCTTCTTGCTTTACAAATATTTCTTAATGACGATATATCAAGTCAGGATTCTGGAGTTCTGGTCTCATGTTAGCAATACTAGAAATGCGCGCTCTTGAGTAAGCCCTTAACCTTTCTGGATTTCAAACATAAAAAAAGGTATCAGATTAGCTGATCTCTTAGATTCTACTTGTAACACTGCATGACGCTCTTCCTTACCTCAGAAAGAACTATGCATTACAAGTTAATTATAACATTCATATGATTTTTTTTTTACGTTACCACAAAGTCTCTTAGTGCTCATTCACTTCATATATCTTGAGGCTTTTCTCCTCCAGTAAATTACAAATTTCTTGACAGCAAGAACCATCTATGTCTTTTTTTTTTAAATTGAGGTAACATTGGTTTACATTATATAAGTTCCAGTTTTACTCATCTATATCTTAAATGAAGGCTCTTCATAATTCTCATTGACTCAGAAAAGTCTGGGGTATTTGATACTACAGACCAAAATGCTAAGTTAAATATCATTGTTTTCTTAATGTTTTGTCCGTAAGTCATTTTTTTTAAACCTCCCTCCTGGTGTACACCACATCATAATTTCCTTTCATATTCCCTGTATTACCTAAACCACAACTATACATACAGAGTATTTAGGGGAGGTGAGAGAAGCAGCTCACTGAAAGCAGATTGATAAATCTTCATATGCCATATGTACTTGTTCCTATATAAGAGTAAGGAACAGTCAGGAGTTGAGGATCAGGAGAACAGAAAGCATGAAACCATGACAACCAGCATCTCCAGCCACCACTGCTACTACCACCATCATCTTAAGGGGAACATTACGAAAGGGGTAAATAAGGTGGGGGTGGGGTGGGGAGAAAAAGAAAACAGATATATTACCTAACAGCAAGGGAAAAGATGCTCAGCCTGATTTCAAAAGCATATAAAAATGACTTGGACCTTTTCTATCATCACAGAGAAAAATATAAGCTTAAGTTATAATGGAAAAATTTCAAGGCTGTTTGGAGATTTTACCTACCATCACACTGCTGATGTACAATCAACTTCAAAACAAATTACCATGTGTTCTTGGTCAAACTGTTAGACATTATAATTGTTATTTGGATACACAAGATAAACAATTACTATGGCAAAGACAAATACTAACAGCAAAAGATCTCCATGATTTCATGATTCTTACCTGTTCACTCTCCTAGGACACTTGTCTGGTTTAATATCTACCTCATAGAGGTAGACATCAATCTTTGGGATTTCAACTTGAAAACAGTTAGCCAACAATTTAATGGGTTTGCCCATGGAGCCATAGCCAGGTCTTCTGGGCACCATGAGCAGGGGCTGGGCCCCAACGGGTCCTGCCAGAGAGGGAAAAAAAAAAAGAGTAACACTGTTACAAACTACATTTGATAACATTGTCAATCAGAGTACGTTAGAATTTTAAGTATAGCTGACCATGGGGTTGGAGCCAATTTCTAACACTTCAACTTCTTTCATCCCAATTTATTCTCCTTATTAAAATAAACATACAAAAAGAAAAAAGAAAAAAACATACATACAAACAAACAAAACCCTGGCTACTTCTGGAAAATTGTTTTTGCAAGGATTAGGAAGAAGGGAGAGCAATCACATAAACCCAGGTGAGCATGAGCGAACACAAATCAGACCCGAAGAGTGTGAGATTAACAGCAGAGTAAGCAAAGAGAGTAGATGATAAGAATATATTTATATAAGATTATAATTATAAGAGCAAATGAACAAAATAAAAACTACATACAATAAAAAGGATCAATAAAGCACAAAATCAGTTACTTGAAAAGATAAATAAAATCTATAAACTCCAGGCAACACTGATTTTTAAAACAGGAGAAAAAAGGCTTATGTAACCAATAAGGGGGGGGGGGAGGAGGAAATGATTTAATTACAGATACTCAAGACATCATAAACACTGTGCCAATAATTTGAAAGTTTGATGAAACAGATAAATACAGCTTACTGATACACAAAAATATGTAAAATGTGAAAAGTCCTTTGTTGGTAGAAATGTAAAATGGTACAGCCACTTTGGAAAACAACATGGTGGTTCTTCCAAATATTAAAGATAGAATTACCATATGATCTAGCAATTCCACTTCTGGTTATATACCCCAAAGCATTGAAAACAGGGTGTTGAAGAGATGACTGTATACCTATGCTCATGGCAGCATTAGTCACAATAGCCTAAAGGTGGAAGCAACCTAAATGTCCACAGATGGATGCATGGATAAAGAAAATGTGGTATATCAATACTATGGAATATTAGCCTTAAAAAGGAAGGAAATTCTGACACATGCAGCAACATAGATGAACCTGTGGATGTTATGCTATGTAAAATAAGCCAGTCACAAAAAGACACTATATTATTCCACTTATTGATACCTAGAGTAGTCAAATTCCTAGAGTCAAAGTGGAAGAGTGGTTGCTAGGGGCTGGAGGAAAGGAAGAATGGGTAATTGTTGCTTAGAGGCTATAGTTTCAGTTTTGCACGACGAAAAGAGTTCTGGAAATTGGCTGCACAACAATGTGAACATACTTAAATACAACTAAACTGTACACTTAAAAATTGCTAAGATGGTAAATTTAACCTTATGTGCATTTTATCACAGTTAAAAAAACTAATTGATACTAGCATTAAGTTTTAAAACTCAAAATGTTGTAGCTTTGTTAAACAAAGTTCAAATAATAAATTCAGTTGATAAATTAATAACTATTACCTGAACTTACATTTAAAATATCTGAAAAGTCCTGTAACTATTTGAAAAAATTAAATCCACAAGTAAAAGTATTTCCACACACACCAAAAGATTCTAGATAGCTTCACTATAGAATTATACCAACTATTTAAGGAAAGAAATAATACCAATCTTCTACAAATTCTTCCAGAGAATAGGAAAAAGAGTAAACATACCCCAATACAACTTATGATGCCAGAAAAACCCTGATACAAAAACCTGATAAGAACACTACGAAAAAGAAAAGTCACAGGACAATATAATTCATGAACACACATGCAAAAATCCTAAACAAAATGTTAACAAATTAAATATGGAAATATATCAAAAGGAAAATGCATCATGACCAAGATGAGTTTGTATCAGGAACTAAAAGTTGGGTTAACAACAATTTTTTTTCACTGTGGATAAAAGTACATTAACGTGCTGCCTGAATCATTTATTTTCAAATTGTTTTCATATATTTGTAAAATCTCTTCTGAGGGCATAATCTTCCTGCCATCCTAGACTGAGACACGTATTACTGACTAATTCTAGACTAGGTCATATGCGCAGTTCTGGCTCTGCCATTTATTTAACCACTTGACCTTTGTCAAATATTAATAGCCCTGAAACTCTATTTCCTGATCTATAAAATGGCAATAATACTTGATCTGCTTCTTTTTTTATGAATCTTGTCAGGATCAATTTAGAAAATGTACAACAGCTAAAATATATCAAGCTCTTAGCATGTCTCAAGCGATGTGCTAAATGACTTATATGCATTATCTCATTTAATCTTCATACAAACCCTATAATGATTTTATAGATGAGGGAAACTGAAATGACTTGCCTAAAATTTCATAGCTAGTAAGTAGCAGAACTGGGATTGGAACCCACCCTGTTGGGGTCTCTATTTTGTTCCACTGATATATTTGTCTATTCTTTTGCCGACAAAACATTGTTTTGATTACTATAGTTTTATAGTAAGTCAGGTACTGTCCGTCCTCCCACTTTATTCTCCTTCAATAGTGTGTTGTTATTCTGGGTATTTTGCCTTTCCATATAAACTTTAGAATCAGTTTGTTGATGTCCACAAAATCACTTGCTGAGATGTTGATTGGGATTGTGCTAAATATATAAATCTAGTTGGGAAGAACTGACATCTTTGCAGTACTGAGTCTTCTTATCCATATACACGGAATATCTCTATTTAGATTTTCTTTGATTTCTTTGATAGAGTTTTGCAATTTTCCTCATATAGATCTTGTACATATTTTGCTAGATGTATACCTAAGTATTTCTTTATGTGTATGTCCTAATGCAAATGGTATTGTGCGTTTAATTTCAAATTCTAATTGTTCATTGCTGGTCTATAACTCAAGACTTACTTACTATAAGGCTACAATAATCAAGGTTGCAGTATTGGTCAAAGAATAGACAAATAGATCAAGGGAACAGAACATATAGCTCCAAAATTGATGCAAATACAGTCAACTGATCTTTGACAAAGGAGCAAAGGCAATTCAATGGGAAAAGGATAGTCTTTTCAACAAATGGTACTAAACAAGTGGATAGCCACATTAAAAAGAAAAATAATCTAGACAGACCTTATACCTTTTTCAAAAATTAACTCAAACTGGCTGAAAGAGCTAATGTAAAACACAAAACTATGAAACTCCTATAACACAACATAGTCGAAAACTTAGGTAACCTTGGGTTTGGTGATGACTTCGTAGGACACCAAAAGTATAATCCATGAAGTAAAAAAAAAAAAAAGTTTTCATTAAAATTAAAAACTTTTGTTCTGTAAAAGAGAATGAAATTATGAGCCACAGACTGAGAGAAAATATTTGCAAAACACATATCTAATAAGGGGATAATATTCAAAATATACAAAGAACTCACACAATTCAATAGAAAAAACCAATTAATTAAAAAATGGTCAGAGGATCTGAATAGACATTTTTCCAAAGAAGACATGCAGATGGCCAACAGGTACATGAAAAGGTGCTCAACATCACTAATCATCAGGGAAATGCAAATCAAAACCACAATGAGATATTACCTCACACCTGTTATGATGGTTATTACTCACAAGACAAGAAATAACAAGTGTTGGTGAGGATATGGAGAAAAAGGGAACCCTTGGGCATTCTTGGTAGGAATAGAAATTGGTGCATATCAACTATGGAAAACAGTATGGAGGTTTCTCAAAAATTAAAAATATAAGTACTATGTGATCCAGTAATTCTACTTCTGGGTATTTATCTGAAGAAAATGAAAACACTAACTTGAAAAGATATGTACACCCATGTTCACTGCAGCATTATTTACAATACCCAAGGTAAGGGAACAACCTAAATGTCTATCCATGGATGAAAGGATAAAGAAAATGTGCTTTATATACACAATGGAGTATCATTCAGCCACAAAAAATAAAGAAATCTTGTCATTTGTGGTAACATGGATGAATCCTGAGGGCAGGATGTGAAATAAGTCAGACAAAGAAAGTCAAATACTACTGGATCTCACCTGTATGTGGAATATAAAAGAACCTGAGCTCATAGATGTAGAGAACAGACTGGTGGTTACCAGAGGTAGGGGGTGGGTACATACAGGGAGGGGTCAAAAGGTACAAACTTCCAGTTCTAAATAAGTCATGGGAGTGTAATGTGCAGCATAGTGACTACAGTTAATAAAACTGAATTGAAAGTTGCTAAGATAGATCTTAAAAGTTGTCATCGCAAGAGAAAAAATTTTTGTAATTATGTATTGTGATAGATGTTAACTAGACTTATTGTGGTGATCGTTTTTAAATATTTACAAATATCAAATTACTATGTTGTACATTTGCCAACTAGCATATGTCAATTAAAAAAAAGAGGAATGCAATAAAATTTAAAAAAGGGTCATGTACTTAGTCATGTACTGCTCACAAAGCAATTGTATATAACCGATCATGTTACTATCTGGAGATCAAGAAGGATATTCTTAAGTATTTTAATCCTAACATACATTGAGATACATATATTTTAATGTGTTTTAGTTACATTTTTGGAAATTAGCTGAGGTTAGGTTGATATCTAACACATTATAATTTTTCCCATTTGAAATAATGAGAAATAATCTCCCAATCAAGTGATTGTGATGCAGATTGTCTGATTTTCAGGAACAGATTACTACCTGTTCTTAATCAGTTCTTTCAAGCTTTCAAGAAGGCACTTTGCTCTATTTTATCCAGATTTTTAAGTTTTCTTCAGTGGGAGTTCTGAGTCTAATAAAATAACCTGTCTTCTGTCTATAGTTATTTATTTAACTACCTGTATTTTCATATAAACTATGAGTGATGCGAGGACAGAAACTGTGATTCATATTTCTACCCCTAATGCTTAAGAGCGTATCACATGAAGTCCCTTTTTCTGATTCCATGATCACGAGCAACCTTCTGATTATTGTCTGGATATCCAGATAAAACACCGGAGGAAGAGAAGTTGCTACTAGTCAATATGAATCTTCTTGATGCTCTAGAAATAATATTTTTATTTGTAAATTACTAATATATGATTTATATATTAGTCTCCTGTAAATGCAGTTAGTTAGCATCAATCAGTCCCTCATGATGATGACTAGCTTTAGATGCCCAGATAAAACCAAGCATCAGGATCTGCAAAGCTAGGGACCAGACTGTGGATTACAGTGACCCTGTCTCATACTATCTCGTAAGTTTCTGTGTGAGTAATCTGAATCACTTCCACTACATTTTCAATTTTCACAGTAGCAAACACACTGAATATAAAATGTTATATTCTGCTACCACTTAACATAGCATCACAGGCATATCTGTATTACTAAGGTCTTCACAATCATAATTTTATGGGTTATATAATAATCTATTATGCCAATGAACTACAATTAACACGTTGCGTACGGCGGGGTTTAAATCCCTCATACCCCTCTGTTCTGGCAGGTTTTTAAAAGAAACTACTTTAAAATGCACTCTTCTCTTTAAAGCGTAAATGCTTCTATGTTATTTATTATTTTTCTACGGAATTTTTTAGGATTTACTCACCTATGATGTTAATAATCCCTCCTGGTGTGATACTGCAGAAAGCAGCTTCCTTTATGCAGTGGGACACGGCAAAAATTGCATATGTACCGAGTTTCACTTCTCACTTTTTTTGATGTGCACACTTTACACACCCGTGTGTGATATTTTTTCTTTCCTCTTCCCACTATGGGCTCCAGATGATGCGTAGCCAAATCTCCCGAGAGCCTGGCTGGATTGTCTTCCTTGGGGGCCCGCTGCGTAGGCACTTTCACAGCTGGTTCCCTATCGCCACTCCTCTCACCTCCCTGTCTTGGCCTCTCACTACTCTCTGCCCAATCTTTTGAAATTCTCGTTATCCGTCCTTAACGCATGGCTCAGAAAAAAACGAAGATTCTCGTGATCCGTACACAACGTGTTAACCAAGCTCCACTGGAGGATGTTTAGCTTGCGTCCATATCTTCATTATCATAAATAGTGAAAGATAAGCAGTTACAGTAGATATTGTGGGATTGTTATGCCAAACACACCTCCACCCTTTTCTTCCACCTACTGGCCACTCCCTTGAAAACTGTACATTCTCTCAAGTACATGAAGACCAGCAATTGCTATGTGCCTACATGAAGAACTTCATCCCACAGTTAACTAGTCCAAGGACAGAGACCAGACCCAACACAAAGTAGTAAGTCCTTGCCCTGGGACTTTTTTTGTTTAACTTGGGACCTACACAACTATCAGGCATTTCGTGCCCAGTGGCTAAAGCTGTGAGATATCATAGCTGTTAAAGGTCAGGTGTCCCAATGTGTGGAGAAAACTGATCAACACTGAGAGAAAATGGAAGCCAGTGTAGACAGAAGTCAAAATAAGAGCTGGAACAGTCTGATACCATTAATTCCTAGTTCCAACTGCTCTAGATGCAAGCTCAGTTGTGAACCTGTTCTTTTTGTTGTTATTCAAACTTCCTTGGATTCTGAGCCAATAAATCTCCCCTTTTCCTTAAATTAATTTCAGTTGGATTTTGCAGCTAAGTTTTAACTGATAGAAACAGTAACTATAATAATCAATTCAACTGAACTACTGTCTCAGACCTGAGTTCAAATTCTAGATCTAATGACCATGGGAAAATCATAACCTCTAAGAGTCAGTTCCCTTATTTTTAAAAAAAAGATATTTGAAGTGTACAATATGATGAATTGATATATGTAGACACTATGAAAGAATTTTCCCCATCGAGTTAATGAACACATCCATCACCTCACATATTTACCTTTTTGAGGGGAGGAGGCATTAGAACATTTAAGTTCTCCTCTCTTAGCAATTTTCAATTATATAACACAGTGTTATCAACTACAGTCACCATATTATACATTAGATAGTCAGACCTTATTCATCTTATAAAGTTTGTACCATTTTACCAACATTGCCCTATTTCCCACAACCACTGGGAACCATTTCTCTACGTTTCTACGAGTGTGACTTCCCCCCCCAACTTATGAGTGCTACCATGTAGTGTCTTTGTCTTATTTCACTTAGCATAATGCTCTCCCGTGTTCATCCATGTTGTCACAAATGACAGGACTTCCTGTTTTAAGGTTGAATAACCATTGTTTGATATGTAATATATATTATGTATATATCTCACATTTTGTTGGTTCATTCATCACTGATGGAAATTTAGGACTGTTTCCATACCTTGGCTATTGTGAATGCTGCAATGAACATGGGAGTCCAGATAACTCTTCAAGATAATGGTTTCATTTTCTTTGGATAAATATCCAGAAGTGGGATTGCTGGATCATACAGTAGTTCTAGTTTTAATTTCTTGAGGAATCTCCATACTGTTTTCCATAGTGACCATCCTAGTTCACATTCCCACCAACAGTGTACGAGCGTTCTCATTTTTCCATATTCTCGCCAGTATTTATCTTTTTGATAATAGTCATCCTAATAGGTGTGAGGTAGTTATCTCATAGTGGTTTTGATTTGCATTTCGTTGCTAATTAGTGAGGTTGAACACTTTTTCATGTACCTGTTGGACATTTGTATCATATTTCCCCTAAAATAAGACTGGGTTTTATATTAATTTTTGCTCCAAAAGATGCACTAGGGCTTATTTTCAGGGGATGTCTTATTTTTTCATGTCCAACAATCTACATTTATTCATGTCCAACAATTTACATTTATTCATTTATTCATGTACAAAAATCTACATTTATTCAAATACAGTCATGTTATCTTCTTCTGGAACGTCGTCCTAACTCTCCAAACCCCGAATTCCAGCTTGAATTTCTTGCGACTCCATATCCTGTAGAACCATTGGCCCCAATCTCTCATATCCAGCAATAGAGCTCTCCTTAAATGAGCACTTCTTGTCCACGTAGCCTGCTCGTAGTGCACTGGCAACACAGCTGTCAGTGGTTTAATCCCATGAATTCTTCACCCAAGTCACGACCTCTTGCAGGCTAGGCTTCAGAGTTTCCACACTGATTTCTCTCCATTCTACTTTCAATGTAGTCATTGATTTCCACACGCAAATGGTCCTTGAATGGCTTGTTTATTGCAATATCAAGAGTCTGGAGATAGGCAGTCATTCCTGCGGAAATCATTATTTGATCTATTCTTCTCTTTGCAAGAAGTTCTTCATGTCTTTAGCGTGGTGAGTGCTGGCTGAATCTCAGACTAGCGGACCTCTTTGGCCACCACGCAAAACAAGTGGCAACATTAAATCGACCCACTTCCTTATAACTGCTTGTGTGCACCAGGCTCTTTCGGTTTCAAGAACATAAATGCCTGAAACATGTTCAACCTTATCTTTCTTGCCCTTAGTGATGATTAAAGGTGGGGCTTTCTTTCCATCCAGGCTAATTGCCAAAATACAGGTAACATGTGCACTTTCATAACCAGTGGCGAGAATGCAGATTGATGAGGCACCCCTCTGATCAATTGTCGTTTGCGATCCTTGGCCCATAAACACTGCAGTTTCACCCATAGCAATCATGTTGGAGGGTTGGTATTTAGAAAAGTCGATGCCATCAACAAAGGACTTGAATGCAAGTTCACATTTAATAACTTCAGTATCTTCCAGCTTGAACAGTGTTGTCGATCTTAGAGACAATTCATATCACTGAAGGAAGCCATCCAGCCAGTGTTGTGATGCTTTGAATTCTTCTGGGGATATTTCTAACTGTTGTGCCATTTCAAGAGCAAATGCTTGAATATCAGTCCTGCGCACAACCAAAGCCTTTGATCTCCTGTCAGCAATCCATTCAGAGATGATGCTTCCAGCTCAAGAAATAATGGTTGCCAACCTGATTCACACTTGCGCTTCTTAGCATTTCCCTCGTCCACCTGTTGACTGAGGTTATCGTACTCTGCTCACCATTTTCAGACCATTTGGAGATCCAACTTCTTCTCTATGCAGAAAGCCATAAGATTCTTGCCCCGGGAGTCCCCCACGATTCCTTTCTTTTACTCAATGGAATAGCTGTTTCGCTTTGCTCTCATCTTGTCTGGGGGTCAAAATATTATTCCCTTTAAATCTACCATTAAATCAAGTGTTAACTGAAGACTTACGAGACAGGAGTGGCAACAAAAATGATGACAGTTAAGAATGACAGTCCACACAAAAGCGACGAAAAATTGCAGGCACCAAAATTCAGAAAACGTTTATTTATTTCACACGAGTGCATTAAGTATGTCCATTACAACACATGACATATTGAATTATGAAGATTCGTATTAGACACAACCACGTCCATTCATTATCAAGTGCGCATGTTATTCATGCGTTGTGTCTGTACTCCGATTGGTCATTTGGCAATAAGTCTTGAGTTCATCTGTTTACACAGGCGTTTACATCTCGTCCAAAGGCAACCGCTTGGGTATTTACAAATATTTAATTATAATTTATATTATCATTTATTGTAAGTATTAATGTCAATGTTATTTATTCATATTTAATTATATATTATTATTTTATAATTCAATACTTCCATCGTGTTTCGCAACGGATGTACTAAATGCGTCCGTCCGGCTGACAATCTTAACACGTTGCGTACGGTGGGGTTTAAATCCCTCATACCACTCTGTTCCGGCAGGTTTTTAAAAGAAACTACTTTAAAATGCACTCTTCTCTTTAAAGCGTAAATGCTTCTATGTCATTTATTATTTTTCTATGGAATTTTTTAGGATTTACTCACTTATGATGTTAGTAATCCTTCCTGGTGTGATACTGCAGAAAGCAGCTTCCTTTGTTATTAACGAAACACAAATAATTCAATAAAATGTGCAAAGTAAAAAGAGTCAACAGTAAAAACGAAAATTCTCATTATCCGTCCTTAACGCATGGCTCAGAAAAAACGAAGTCTCGTGATCCGTACACAATGTGTTAACTGGGGCTTATTTTTGGGGTAGGGCTTATATTACGAGCATCTGGAAAAATCATGCTAGGGCTTATTTTCTGGTTAGGTCTTCTTTTCGGGGAAATATGGTATGCCTTCTTTGGAAAAATGTCTATTCAGTTCCTTTGCTCATTTTTAAATCAGGTGGTTTTCTTTTTCTGAGTTGCATGAGTTATTTATATATTTTGGACATTAACCTCTTACGAATATGTGGTTTGCAAATATTTTCTCCCATTCTATAGGTTGCCTTTTCATTTTGTTGATGGCTTCCTTTGCTGAGCAGATGCTTTTTAGTTTGATGTAATCCCACTATTTATCTTTGCTTTTGTTGTCAAAACCAAAAAATCAAAGCCAAGACCAAAGTAAAGGAGTTTACTCCCTAAGTTTTCTTCTAGATGTTTTATGGTCACAGGTTTTATGTTCAAGTCTTCAAACCATTTTGAGTTAATTTCTGTGTATGGTGTAAGATAGGAGCCCAGTTTTATTCTTTTGCATATAGCTATCCTGTTTTCCCAATACAGTTTAATAAAGAGACTGTTCTTTCTCCAGTGTATATTCTTGGCTCCTTTGTTGAAAATTAATTGACTATATATGCATGGGTTTATTTCTGGGCTCAAATTGATCTATGTGTCTATTTTTATGCCAATACAATATTGTTTTGATAACAGTTTTGTGATTTGGTTGGAATCAGGAAGTATGATGCCTCCAGCTTTGGTCTTCTTTCTTCAGATTGCTTTGACTATTTGGGGTCTTTTGCAGTTCCATATACATTTTTAAATATTAAGATTTTTTTCTATTTTTGTGGAAAATGCCAATGGAATTTTTATATGGATTGCAGAATCTGTAAATCGCTTTGGGTAGTATGGACATTTTAACAATATTAATTCTTCCAATCTATGAGCATGAAATACCTTTTCATTTATTTGTGTCTTCTTTAATTTCTTTTATCAATGTCTTATAGATTCCAATGTATAGATCTTTTATCTCCTTGGTTAAATTTATTCCTAAGTATTTTGGTTTTGATGATATTGTAAATGGCACTTTTTAAAAATTTCTCTTTCTGATAGTTTGTTGTTAGTGTATAGAAATGCAACAGATTTTTGTGTATTAACTTTGTATCCTGCAACTTTAATGAATTCATTTATTAGTTCTAGCAGCTTTTTGGTAAAGTCTTTAGGGTTTTCTATATAATATGTCATCTGTAATAAAGACAATTTTACTTCTTCTTTTCCAATTTGGATGCCTTTTTTTTTGGCCTAATTGTTCTGGCTAGAACTTCCAGTACCAGGTTGAATAAAAACAGTGAAAGTGGGCACCCTTGTCTTGTTCCTGATCTTAGTTGAGTATGTTAGCTGTGGGCTTTTCACATATGGCCTTTAATATAGGTACTTCAGTTACCTTATTTTAAAAATGAGATAAAACTACCTATACATTCTAGAGGTGCCTGGCATATAAGTCATAAAAAAATAGTAGCTCTCCAGCAAATATCAATAAGCATCTACAACATGTCACACAATATGCTAAGTGCACTTCCCTGCATCAAGCACCTACTGTTTTATTTGGAGGAGGTAGAGAAGGAAACTGGCATACAGAATTTTTCCCTTCAGATAACTTTCAGAAGTAGACATACCAGATCAAAGGGTAGGAACAGGAATGTGTTTCTTTTTTTTTTTTTAATTTTTTTTTTTTAATGGACTTTATTGGGGAACAGTGTGTACTTCCAGGACTTTTTTTTTTTTTTTCCCCAAGTCAAGTTGTCCTTTCAATCTTAGTTCAGTTTCAAGTTGTTGTCCTTTCAGTCTTGGTTGTGGAGGGCACAGCTCGGCTCCAGGTCCAGTTGCCGTTGCTAGTTGCACGGGGCGTTGCCCACCATCCCTTGTGGGAGTTGAACCGGCAACCTTGTGGTTGAGAGCCCACGCTCCAACCAACTGAGCCATCCGGGAGTTCAGCAGCAGCTCAGCTCAAGGTGCTGTGTTCAATCTTAGTTGCAGGGGGCGGAGCCCACCATCCCTTGTGGAACTCGAGGAATTGAACTGGCAACCTTGTGGTTGAGAGCCCACTGGCCCATGTGGGAATCCAACCGGCAGCCTTCAGAGTTAGGAGCATGGAGCTCTAACTGCCTGAGCCACTGGGCCGGCCCCAGGAACATGTTTCTGATTCTTGATATTTGCTGCTAAACTGGCAAGTGAACACATTACTATTCATGAAATTTCTCCCCCTTACCCTCTCTAGCATTAAGCATTAGAATATTTAAAAGCTTTTTATGTGTTAAAAAATAACTTTCTGCCGTTTTCCTTACATGTGATTACTAACAAGATTGGCTTAAAAATATTTTATTGTTCTGTATCCCCCATTCTCTTATGAAACTCATTGCTCCCATAGAAAATTTTTAAAAAATCAAAAACATAGGCCAGCCCAGTGGCTCAGGTAGTTGGAGCTCCGTGCTCCTAACTCCGAAGGCTGCCGGTTCGATTCCCACATGGGCCAGTGGGCTCTCAACCACAAGGTTGCTGGTTCAACTCCCACAAGGGATGGTGGGCTGAGCCCCCTGCAACTAGCAACGGCAACTGGACCTGGAGCTGAGCTGCGCCTTCCACAACTAAGACTGAAAGGACAACTTGAAGCTGAACGGCACCCTCCACAACTAAGATTTAAAGGACAACAACTTGACTTGGAAAAAGGCCTGGAGCTCTAACTGGAAGTACACGCTGTTCCCCAATAAAGTCCTGTTCCTCTTCCCCAATAAAATAAAAAAAAAATAAAAAATAAAAAACGTAAAAAGTTCATTTCTCTATTTATTGAACAATTATTATGTTCTAGGTTTTATAGATAAATACCATGTTTCCCAGAAAATAAGACTGGGTCTTGTATTAATTTTTGCTCCAAAAGACTCATTAGGGCGTATTTTCAGGGGATGTCTTATCTTTTCATGTACAACAATCTACATTTATTCAAACACAGTCATGTCATCATCTTGTGGGACTTCGTCATAACGTACTAAATGTGTCCATCTGGCTGACGATCTTAACTGGGGCTTATTTTCGGGGAAACACGGTAGATTAATAAGTCACAATAACTTTGCTTAAGTAATACCTAATATATTGGGGGATATCCCATCCTAATATTTAAGGAAAGTCATATCAATAACAATAGCTAACTTGTATTAAGTATTAAATATTTGACATACACTAGGTGATTTCTTACAACATAACTTTTGAGGCAAGTACTAAATTATACTGAGGAAACTGAAGCCCACGGAGATTAAAAAACCTTTTCATAGTTAGAAAGTGGCAAAGCTAGGATTTACAGTCTGATTTCAGCACCTGCATTTTTTAATCAGTACATTATACATCAGTACACAAACTAACATTTGCTGAAAGTCTATCACCCATTAAGTAATTATCCATTGACTCATTATTTTGTTCAAGAAATATTTACATTCTCTTTCCAACTGGCACTGAGCCATGGACATCTCTTGGGACAACTGGCACAAGCGTCGCAAGACTGGGGTTAAGAGAAAGCCCTACTACAAGAAGCGAAAATATGAGCTGCCAACACTAAGATTGGCCCCTGCCACATACACACAGCCCCTGTGCATGGAGGCCATGACTACCGTGCATTGAGGCTGGATGTGGGGACCTTCTCCTGGGGTGCCGAGTGTTGTATGTACAAAACAAGGATTACTGATGTGGTCTACAGCGCATCCAACGACGAATGGTCTGCACTGCATTGTGCTCGTTGACAGCACACCGAACCGACAGTGGTACGAGCCCCACTATGCACTGCCCCTGGCCGCAAGAAGGGGGCAAAGCTGACTCCGGAAGAGGAAGAGGTTTTAAACAAAAAAAAAACACGATTAAAAAAAAATTCAGAAGAAATATGATGAAAGGAAAAAGAATGCTAAAATCAGCAGTCTTCTAGAGGAGCAGTTCCAGGGCAAACTTCTTCCATGCATCATTTCAAGACCAGGCCACTGTGGCCAAGCAGATGGCTACGTGCTAGTGGGCAAGGAACTGGAGTTTTACCTGAGGAAATTCAAGGCCTGGAAAGGCAAATAAATCATCATCCCTCCTACTAGTTTAGTCTGTGGGAGGGGGAGGGGGAAGGGGAGGGGGAGAAGGAGGAGGAGGAACATTTACAGACGGTCTCTAAGTACCAAGTATTTCTCAGGCTCAGTTCAGGTGAACAGCAGTTTTAATAATAATAATAAAGACCTGGTCCTCATGAAGGTTTTATGGAAGGAATGGGAGGCAGATTATATTGTATTTCTTTTTTGCCAATCAGGTAGTAAGAAGTGTTATGAAGAAAAAAAATAGGTTTCAGGGGATAGAATGTATTTGTGTGTGTGTTAGGGCGCGGTGCGGGTTAGGAACAAAGTAGGTAGTTAGCCATTTAGATAGTTTTGTCAAAGAAGGCCTTTTTGAAAGAGTAATAAGTAGGCAGAAACAAAAGGAAGTGAGAGGTCAAGTAATGTAGCTATCTGGAAGAGCATTCCAGGCAGAGGAAAAATCAAAGTATAAAAGAAAAAGCAGATGCTTGCTTGGTGTTTGATGACTAGCAAGAGACCACTATGCCTGGAGCAGAGTGAACAAGAGAATGGTAAGAAATGATGTCAGAGAGAGAATGGGAGATCAGATTAAAATTTGTAAAACATGATGAAGTTTTTGGATTTTATTCTGAGACATGAGAAACCAACAAAAGGTTCTGAGTCAAGAAGCATTATGATCTGACTTAAAAATTTTTAAAACGATCACCTCGGCTGCTATACAAAAAATTGTATGTAAAGGTCAAAGCAGGGTTGATAATGTTGATATGGAAAATATTTAAAAGGTAGACCTGATGAGAATTGCTAATGAATTAAGTGTGGGGGGTGAGAGAAAATAGCTCTCAAGGTATTTTAGTCTAAGCAACTGAAAGAATGGAAGTGTCATTTACTGAGACAGGAAAAACTCAGTGATAGGAGCAAGTTTAGAGAAGAAATCAAGAGGATTTTCAGGATATTTTAAGTTTGAGGTGTCTATCCAAGTAGGTGTCTAGTAGGCAGTTAGATGGGTGTGGAGTTCAAGGGACAAGTCCAGGCTGGAGATGTAAATGTGAGTGTCCTCAACATTTCAGTTGTATCTGAAACCACTGGACTAGAGGAAATCACCCAGACTCTAGTAGGATACAAAGAATACTAAGCCCTGGGACACTCTCAATATTTAGAGACCAGAAAGATAAAGAGGAAACAGCAAAGGAAGAGGAAAAGTGATAGCCAATGAAGTTGGAGGCTCACCTGGAGAAGAGTGGTACCCATGAAGCCAAGTGGAATGTGTTGCAAGAAGGAAGCAACTTAATCAAATGCAGTTGAAAAGTCAAATAAAATGAAGATCTGGGAAATGACCATTGGGTTTTGCAAGAGCAGTATCAGTGAAGTAGTGGGGACAAAAACCTGACTGGACTAAGTTCAAAAAGAATGCCCCGAATCTAATCTAGTCTTTAGGTCCTAGCAGTTTACAGTAAATTCAGAGGAATATATTAAATTACACCACAAAGATGGAACCAGCAAAATCCAGGCTGTGAAAAACTTTAAAAGGATAAACAATCCATAAACTTTGGGGAGGAAAGAATAGAAAACTTACAGATTAAAAGACGTATCAGTTAATCACAATGTGTGGAACTTATTTGGATCCTGACTCAAAAAGGAAAAATAAATAAAATAAGGCAAATTGTTAAAAAGAAACCATATAATATCTGAGACAAGTAAATATCTGAACACTGACTGGGTATTTGATATAAAGTATTATTATTTTGTTGTGATAATGGTACTGTGGCTTATTTAAAGAATCCATAATTTTTATAGATATACTTAATAGATATTTATGAATGAAATAGCAATATGTCCAGAATATGCTTCAAAAAAATACAAGGGAGGGGAAAGTAGAAGGGATGCAACTGGACATGGGTTAATGATTGTTGGGTTTGGGTGACAGATGCATGGGAATTTATTATACAATCTCTTATTTATATACATCCTCAATTCTCTATACTAAAGTCTTAAAAAATAGGAAGAGAGGAAATGCCATTTCCTTTGCATACTTAATCTCTTTTTACAGATAAAAAAATTAAGGTTGGGCTGGCCCGGTGGCTCAGGTGGTTAGAGCTCCATGCTCCTAACTCCGAAGGCTGCAGGTTTGATTTCCACATGGGCCAGTGGGCTCTTAACCACAAGGTTGCCAGTTCAATTCCGCGAGTCCCGCAAGGGATGGTGGGCTGCGCCCCCTGCAACTAGCAATGGCAACTGGACATGGACCTGGAGCTGAGCTGCAGGCCCTCTACAACTAAGACTGAAAGGACCACAACTTGAACCTGAACGGCACCCTCCATAACTAAGATTGAAAGGACAACAACTTGACTTGGAAAAAAGTCCTGGAAGTACACACTGTTCCCCAATAAAGTCCTGTTCCCCTTCCCCAATAAAATCTTAAAAAAAAAAAAAAAATTAAAGTTAAGGAAGATTAAATGTGACTGCCCAAAGTCACAGTTAATTTTTTTAAATAGACTTTTTTTTAGAGCAGTTTTAAGTACACATCAAAATTGAGCAGAAGATAGAGACTGCCCATATATACCTTCTGCCCCCACATAAAGACAGCCTCCCCCCTCATCAACATCCCTACACCAGTGGTAAATTTGCTATAATTGATGAACCTATAATGATACACATCATTACCAAGTCACAGTTAACTTGAAAGCCAGGAATTGTTTCTAAAACCCATGCTTTTTACATTATATCACAGTGCCAACTTTTTTCTACATTATCATTATTTTACCTGGTGCTTTTTATACAAACTGGCAAAAAACAAAATTGTCTCATAAATAAGCAATGTACCAGAACTCTACCATTATTAACTATAAAATAATAATCAAATTTAAGTATCCAAAAATATTTTAATATAAATTAATGAAAGAAACAATTCTGACAATACAACAAATTATACTTCCAGTGATGCATATTCTACTTATTTAATAAATACATATATTGCCCACTAGAGTTGAAAATGTAATTACATAAAAATGCAAAGCACTATCTGGAATTTTTCTCCACCTCAAACTTTTCTTTCAGTAGCTATAGTAAGTACTGGCTAATATTAACTAACCATATTAAACTTCAAACCGAAAATCATACATTTTCAAAAGCATATGTATGTATATGTTGTTCACTGACTTAACCTAACATGTACTAGTTGTTGAATTAAAGCTAAATAACAGCCTAAAGCAAATATAACTGATGAAACATAAGCAGTGAATAAATAAAAATCAACTGTACCGTTACTACAGCCTATTACCAAATTATCCATTTTCACAAACTTTTGCTTTAGTATTTATGGCATACTCATTTCAACAATTCCACTTCTAGAATTTATACTAAAGCAATCACTGGACCACTATACAAAGACATATATACTAGGATACTTACCAAAGTTTTACTTATAATAATAATTTTAAAAAAAGGAAAAAATCTAAACTACCATCAATTAGATTGATTAAATAATATATAAAATTAAATGCTATACACTCAGTAAAAATTATTATATGGCTACATAGATGTAACTATTAATATGGAAAAAATGTCCATGATACATTACTGAGTAGAAAAAGCAGTATGATGGATGGATGGACAGATGGATGGTTGTCTAGGAAGATATACAAGAAAAAATTAACAATGGTTTTATTGAGAGGATGGGATCATATTATTTTCACTTTCTATTATAGACTTTCCTATATTGTTTGCTTTTTAAAAATTATAAACATGCATTTTTATAATCAGAAAAAATACTATTTTTATTTTGGAAAAATAAATATATAGTGGTTGACCTCAAAATTTGAGATGATAAAATGCCTCTGTTTACTAGTTAAACCTACAAGGCTAACTAGTAAATATCAACATGAGATTTTAGTAACCCCCACCTAACACTTTTATTTATTCATTCAATGAACCTGTACAAACAGAATGTACTTATTATTATATTACATTTACCATATCACTACAGCTAAATAATCACTCACAGAACATTCAGACTGTTGAGGGTTAAATTTCTCAGATGGTAGTACGGGGAACAATTTTTAAAAAGGCATTTTCCCCCTTGAAAATAAGAGGGGATATTATCCAAGTAGCCTCTGCACTATGGAAAAGCCCTGAGATTTATTTTGTAACTAATAGTTTTAATTATTTGCTGGGTAGCTTTATGAAAAACTCTGAGAACCCAAGCAAAAATTTTAGAAACATTTTTAGTAATTTTAGAGTAATGCCACTTTTATGTTAAATATACGTATATTTATCAAGTTCTATTTTAGAAGCCAGAGGTTTCTTTAAAAGAAAAAAGGGACTTTGCTGCTAAGATATAAATGCTATTCTTTAAATTTTTTTAAAATTCAGAGTATACTAATGAAGTTAGACTTAGAAGTCACTTAAAATATCAAGTACTAGTAATGACTCAAAAACAGTATTATGTAAGCCTACAATTGAGAACATTTTCTGGCAAAATTCTTCCACAAATGAAAAATATCCCTGTCTATATGCTATAGCTATCTTCTGATTTTTCAAGAACTGGACAATTTAGAAACAATGTGGGGAAAAAACGGATGATTAAAATGAAGAATTCTGCCAGATTATTTCATTAAACTGACATTCCAGACTAATGCACATAATTTTTATTGTAACCAAACCAAAAAAGTCTACATTTAAGATATAAGAGAAAGCATTATTGTGTGACAAGGTTTTGCTAAATCTCAAGCCTTTTTTTAAAGCAATGAGTAGCCAAAGAAAGTTGTTAATTTTAATAGATAATGACAGAAAAACTACAGAAACTCCAAATACAGAAAGGCTGTTCATGTATCCTAACAGCATAACCCTTATGGTTGAAAAAAACCACACAATATTCTTTCTCACATCTGTTTTGTTAAAGAGCCAAGAATGAAGTCTATTAAGTATCCTAGACAACTGAATTAGAAGTAGGAATGTCTGGTGAATGCTGTTCATCCCAACAAACTGAGACTAAGCAGGTTTGGAAAGGATACTATTCTTAAATTATCTTTATAGTTCTACCTTCATGAAACAGAACTATCACTTGCCTTTCCCCCCTTTACCCATTAAAAAAAGAAAAAAAAAAACTTGTAAGTTATTTAGATCCTAGCTTTAGGCACTATAAGAGAAAATGTTTCACTAGGTTAACAAAATATTTAATTCATCTTTTAGGTAGATCTTCAAGTATTTTAAGACAATGGAAACTAATATGATAAAAGAGGGTTGTGATATAAGGCAACATAGTATTCGACTAAAATCTAACAATTTAGGACAATTTGGCAAGAATTCTACTCTGAGTTAGGATTTTTCCATATACAACAGAGAACTCTTCTAGGAAATGTTCCCTTCACAGGGCCCCAGGCCTCTTTGCATATACTATCAGGGTAGGCTTATAGAATCAAACAAATACAATGTTCTCAATGGAAAATATAAATGAACAGAAATTAATGCTAAAATACCAACTTATACATAAAATTCTCCAAAACAGCAAAAGGAAGTAGTATCTAGAAATCATTTCATTCATTCTAACCCCTAAATTACTTAATTTCTTAAATTTTTTTTAAAGTAATAGATTTATTAGTTTGGAATTTGGTTTAAAGATTTTAAAAGTGGTCATATCAGCGTGATGGAATCATAGATAATTTTTAAAAGTCTTCATCGTGTTAATTGAATTATATTTGAGGATTACATGTATGTTCTTTTTTTCCTTTGAAACAAGTTATTTCTTGCTTCCTTTTTCATTTTCCCTCAGGGTATTCCATCACTGTCAGAGATATTAAATTCTAAAACAAAAATCAAAATAATTTTGCACATTTTTATAAGTCCCACTGCCAGGCAAAAGCAGCAAATACTAGGGAAAAAAAATGTAATGGCCACTCCAAAGCAGCACAAGCTAAAATTTAAGTGACAACCAAGTAGAAAAACATTTTCCATGTTCAAAATTAATGTCCTCCAGACAGAGCAGCAGTTTGACATTTTTTTTCCAAGACAAAAAAAATGCAAGTGAAAAAATTTATATCAAAAACATTCTCCAAGGTGATTAAAGATTGTTTATTTTAAATAGTCAACTGAGAACCTAATGGCCTTATATTTGTTTTAGTATTTTGAACCCACTTTTTTCTACCTTATTTAAATCTAGCTTCCATACATGAAATTTTTGTTCTTTTGGAACTTGTTCTCAAATGACTTTTCTTGATTTTTATTGTTCAAGAATGCAGAGTATCCAAACACAAAGTATAACTAAGACAGAAACATAGTCTATTCACTTTTGCAACATTGTATAAGACAACTACCAAACCTGTCAAATCTATTTGCATAGTAATTTAAGGTAAATGTTTTTCTTCCACTGGTCCCTAGGTACAATTCCGTCTGCCCTAAACAGTAGTCTGACTTTACCTAAAAATACAGACTAGAATAGTTAAGGTCCTAAAATATAGCTACTCTGGAGAAGTGATATCTCAATGATCATTTCTGCTTCCTCTAGTCCCACTCTATTTGGAACTAAAACATAACATATACTTTTAGCCCAGCTGTAATTAAACCATAAAAAACAGGGTTTCAGCAAGTTCCTCTAAGGAGTCAGAAGCACAGATGCTACACTGTTATTATTTACAAACCAATTGTGGCAGCTTTTTGGGTTAAATCAAAGTTCACACAGTACTAGATCAGTAGATTGAACAGGACACCCTTAAAAATCACTTAAAATATTTCATGCAAAAGGGAAGAACAGACAAATAACTTTTAGTGAGGAATGATTCACCAAGAAACTACAGTATTTGTATTCGAAATCCTCTAATACAAATAAATTTAAGTTTTCTATGTATCCACCTAAGGACTAGATTTTAAAATATCCTGTCATAAGATGATTTCTAAGAATCTCCACACAAAAGAAAGACTTGGAACAGAATTGGAGAGCCAAGATCCAACACTGACTTAATAGACTATTAGAGAACATTTACATCTAAAATTTTTAAACCAAAGTACGTACCTGTCAGTTTTTTATTTAAAACTTAGTTGCACATTTTTCCCAACAATGCTTTCAATTTCATGTGTAATTTAACAATTGCATGTAAGTTTCAGGAAAAATGAAAACTTTGTTTTTAATGATGACAAACGAGCTAAATTGTACTTTATCTTCATTATTAGATTAGAGTCACTTATGTATAAACTACACTGAATAATAAACTTTGCATTTCAAGATGTCCAATTCTAAGCTCAAGAATTCACAGGAGCGTTTACTGAATCATACTTGGCTTGCTGGATCAGTTGGTTAGGTGGTTTGACTTCGGAAGAACTTTCTAAGATGTTGTCTATATATTTGGGCATAATTTCATATAAAAAACCCAAAGAAGACAAAGGAAAAAAAACTTCAAAAATTTTTTTTGAAATGTCTTTAAAAGTTTTAGAATGATTAATAAAGTGTTTAACTTTCATGTTTTGTTTTCCAGGCTTGACAACAGGACAGTTATATAAAAATCACCTATAACCCCAAATCATCACATTCCGTAAAGAGTATAGTAGAAAGTTAAAAATTCCATATAATAAAACTTGTAATAAACCTCTCTCCCTCCCTGTCACAACCTCTACAATTTGAGTGCTTCTGCATCTACTTGAAAATTATACTCCTTAACCTAATTAACAAATTCTTTATCATTATGTCACTGGTTTCTTTTACATAAGTTTTTCTTATCTCATATTCAGGTAACTCCCAAACTAGCAAACTATGATGTGAAATTCAGGGACTTGGGATACCATTAGTCACAAGACGCCCGCCACCACCACCAATATTTTGAAAATTAATTTATAAATCTGTGACTGGATGAAGCATACTTTCAAATTTAACACACCGAGTATGAATGCTCCTTTGGAAAACAAGCCGTTATGTAACATCTACTTTATGTCCCTCAATTACTTACTTTAGAACCATAAATAGTGCTTTTTCCTTTCAAATAAGTACTGTCCAAGTTGCGATTTTTTTCCCAAGGCTACCCTTTTACAAGGAGAGAAAGTTTTCTTAATTCCAAATTTCCAGGAATATGACAACCGAACCGCTAGGGAATAGAGAATGAAAGAATATACTGTCAGCAATTTTAAGATCCACCTCCTCACATAAGCAGAGATCCAGGCTGATATGACATTTCCAAGATCCTCAAGAACTACATACCGCGCTGCTACAAACATCACAAGAGAACTCGGGGATGGGAGAAATGTCATCTTGCATTTGACGTTGCACTAAAACCTATTTCAAACTTAATCCTCATCTGTTACCTCACAGTTATCTTCACAACTACCTTAAGAGGTAAGAAAGGGAGAGAGCTACCTGCCCAGCGCCTCTACGGGACACACAACCCAGTTAAAAGGACACGCACACCGTTACACCTCCAGCCGGAATAACAAAAGCGATGGCAAACCCTTCTAGACCCCAGGACAAGAAGAGTACTATCGACTAGAGAACCCCAAACTTCAATCCTCTCAGCAGTGCCCCTCCCCGCGGTGTCGCCAATTCAGTGGCTCCCGGGAACTGCGGCGGGGCTGCGGGAAGGCGGAGGAGGGGCCGAGCGGGGGTCGGCGAGGGGGAGCCGCCCGGACGGCGCTCACCTCGCGCGACGGGGCCGAGGCTGAGGGAGCGACGATGCTCTGGGGACACCGCCACCGACCGGGCCAGCATGGGACACACTCACCTGCGGAGCCGATTTCCATTCATGGAGCTGGGGGGAGTGCTTCCAGCGAGAAGGGCGCCCGCCACTGGGGGGCAAGGAGGCGGCGAAGGGGGCGACGCGGCGCGACGGGCACTCTCACTCGGCCCCGAGGCGGGGTGGCGACGGCTTCCTCTCAGCGAGCGCGCTCCGAAAGCTCACGTCAGGAACAGCCGCCGTCGGGAGGCAGCACGCCACTAGCGAGAGGAAGAAGCGTGAGGCGAGGAGAGGGGAGCGCGGTGCGGAACTTGCGTCGCCCGCGGCCGCTGACGCTCGGGCTGCCCCTCCACGACTGCGGCGCCGCGGCCGACCTCCCCGGGGGCCGTCCCCGGAAGCCCGCTGGCGTCAGTTCCGCTGCCCCGGCTCGCCGGACGTCCAAGCCTCGCCTCTCCGTCCCAAGCCGTGCGGGCGCGACGTCGGTGCGGACGCGGCCGGCGCGGGGGACGCAGGGGAGGTGTGGGGAGCGGGCAGCTAGTGTGGGCGGAGCTTGGGGCACGCGCGTCGGGGCGGGGCCTCCGCTGCGCTGTGCCGGCCGGAGACGACCCGGAGGGGCGGCGCTCCTCGGGCCACCCTGGTGCGGAGCCCTGCCTGCCTGCGACGTCGCGGAGGGCGGTGTCGCTTACCTGGGGAGGAGCTACCTGGAGCGAGGCTGGTCAAGGTGCAGGGGCCCCGTGCCAAGCAAGTCTTGGGCAGGGCCACCCTCCTTCCCCAGCCTCTCACTCCACGCCCAGTTGGGGCGACCCTACGCGCCTCCTCCTCAACTAGTGGTCAAGTAACCACTACAGTGGTTCACTCCAAGTCCGTAGGGTTTCTTTGACGACGATTTGGGGGGTAAAATGTACAGTTTAGCTTGGGAGAAGATTAAGAACCAGGACATTACACAAACATCAGAGCGAATAATTTCCATGTTTAAAACTCTTTAATAGTGTCTCGTCACACTAAGACCCAAACTCCTTTCCAGGGCCCAAACGCACTGTGTGACGGGGCCCAGCTTTTCTCTTCAAGCAAGACTTCACTATGTTACAGCTATGCTGGTCTAACTCCCCCAACGGGCAAAGCGCTTCTTTTTGCTACTGGGAGTCTCTCTGCTTTCAGTTCCCACGGCAAGGAACCCTCTTCTTTCTCTCCACCCCACCCCTCCTTTTTACACCTCAATTTTAAGACTGAGGCATTTTTGGCTATGGGAGGGCACCGTTTTTCTATTACAGTATTTCCTTAATAATCCTGTTCTAATCTGTAATTTGTTTTTACTAGTTTATTGTGTGCCCCCTCTACCAATAGAATGTAAGATTAGATTACCAGGACAAGCACATTAACTGGCAAATAATAGGTCCTTAATATTTATTTCCTTTAATGAAAGGTGATACTATTTTATTCAGGCTGGATGATTCATGACTTTTCCCTATGTTCCTAAGCATCAGTAATGTTGTTTAGACTTTAAAAAATCAAAGTACATTCTTTTTTAAAAAGCTGGGACAAAGAGGAAAAGGAGAGAAAGTATCCTATCTTAAATCATCCCCTTTCCCCCTCCAATCACTGGGACTTTGGATCAATCACTTGAGCCTCCTGGCTTCAGGTTCCTCATCTGAAAACTGGAGAGAATATGTACCTTATAGTAGTTGTGAGATTAGGGAATGTGCATAAAGCACAGAAAACCCTCCCTAAATGTTAGTGAATAAAAAAGTATTTACTGTATTTACCATTTTAAAGCACTTACTAGATACACATACCATAAACACTTCATAAATGGGTGGGATTCAAACACACATCTGATACCACTTCTCTTTTTCCTTCCCATCCATAACCTGTTTACTGAAAATGCCCTCCCCAATTTTAAAATATCAAATTAAATGTCACCAGATGAAACACTGTATCTTCAAAGTTATTTTCAATCCTTGACTAGACAAATCCAAGTCTATAGCAGCATCTGACAGGGTAAATACCAACTGTTGTGCAAAGGTCTATCACACCTTCAACCCCCAATTCTAGAACTGGTTCCTCAAGTGACTGCAGGCTTCTCCGGCATCTCCCAGAATAAACATGTTGAGGGTGATAAACCCTGGAGGTGGGCCACTGTCTTCTTTGCTGACATCGATGAAGCAGGATTTGGACTTTTTAATTAGATCCAGTTTAATAAATGTCCATGATGCCTTCCCACCTACTTCTGCTATCCAGGGACCCCCACCTCTTCAGAACAGGCCCAAGTGAAAGGTTCATGAATTATAGTATCAGGAAGTGGGAAGGCAAAAAACGTTTGAATGCTTCTGCCAAAAGCAAAGTTGTATGAGGCTTTCCCCTGACCACATGCACACACTAGTTTTGAACACCCTCATTCCCAAAGTAGTCTGCTCTTAAGGGCATAGAACAGTGCCATTGTGCATCTTGTTAACTGTCATAGCCTGTGCCTACAACAGTGCAACATTCTGTAAATATTTGTGGGATGGATGAATAAATGAGTGGGCTTCAAGAATGGGGCTCAGGATGTAGGCTAAAACTGCCCTCAACTGACGTGGCACTGGTTGCTCTCAGAAGGAAGAACTACAAAATAGTAGAGAAATCTCAGGGGCAAGGAAATCAACGTTCGCTGAAAGGTGCATTCCTAGGCTTTCTGTGCTACACACACATCATTACTGGATGAGAGCAACTGGAGAGAATCCTCCCCTCTCCCATGAGCTGTATTGACTTGACACTTGGGTTCAAATCTCTTCTCCTAGACCAGTTTTTAAATAGCAGAAAGCAAGCTAGAGTTGACCCTTGAACAACACGGAGGTTAGGGGTGCTGACTCCCAGGGAGCTGAGAACCCATGTATGACTTTTAGGTCCTCAAAAACTTAACTAGAGATATCCTTCAGGACCTGGAATGATTGGCTCCAGGACCCTGTGGATACCAAAATCCAAGGATGCGCAAGTCCCTTATATAAAAGTGTAGAACATGTAGTCTGCTTTCCACATCCATGGACTCTGAACCAGGGACTGAAAATACTGTTTTTGATCTGCAGCTGGTTGGATCCACGGATGCAAAACCTGGGAGGATACACAGGGCCGACTGCATATGTACTGAAAAAAATCCGCACATAAGTGGACCTACACAGTTCAAACCTGTGTTGTTCAAGGGTCTGCTGTACTTTGTACTGCAGCAGGATACGGTATAAAACATACTGGCTTTAGGGACACTCAGAGCTGAGACTGCAGGCCCTCTGCTACTATCTGTGATCCTAGGAAAGTCACTCTGAGCCTCACACTCCTCCTCTGTAAAAACCAGAGGACTTGAGTAGAGCAGACACTGCTGGATACCTACCCAACAGTCCTTCTTTCTTGTCTAACAGACATGATTTGCCTTTCTAAGCCACACAAGTTAGAGGTAACTCCTAGTTAATCTAAGCCACTCATGATGGATGATCTTATTTGCTTTGCCAATGACAGGAGTGGGAAGATGACCCAGTTCTAGCAAATGACACATGATGCCAGATTAGCTGGGGCTTCCAGGGATTTTCTTACTTTACATGAAACATGGGAAATACTTAGTCCCTCTTCTGCAAGACATTGTTTTGTCAGCATTTCCTCCCTGGAATTATGGAAGCCATCTGGGACCCTTAGGTGAACTAGCATGAGGATAAACCAACATAGAGGGTAGCAGAACAAAAAGACTGCAAGAACCTGGTTTGTTGGTTTTATCATTGAGCCACTGAAGTAACCAACCTTGGGGCCATATTAAATCAGGACATCTTGTCATGTAATAGTTTCCTTATTTAAGCCAACTTAATGGGAGTTTTGTTATATGCAACTGAAGGTAATTGATAAATCACATGAATGCTGTGCTGATGCAATTAAATAAGATAAACAGATACTGTACAAAACGCCTAGCCAAATACTTCAAAGTTCCCAAGCCTCCTTTTTCAGTTCACTTCCATTAACAACCTATAGGCTTTTTCAAAAAAACTGGCTGGGATCTCCTACTGCCTCCTTTAAGAAAGTTACTTGCCTTCAATATGTGGGGACGAGGGATGGAGGGCTCCTTAGAAAGGTCCCTCAGATTTCTGTCCCAAAAAGACACCTCCAAGAAGATAGTGGTGAAGCTGCTGCAGTCCAGAGCAGAGGACAATGTGTTCCTGCAGGGTAAACCACGCTGGCCTAAAAAACCTCGATATAGCATCCTGGGGAAGATAGTCATGGCGCTCAAGTGAACAACTTCTAAAATGTACCTTATCCCCAGCAAGTCCACTTTTCCAGCTACTCCTTGACATAGCTGCTTTACAGGAGTGCCTCTCTCATGCTCTGCATTTCTAAGCTTGCCAGGTTTCCTCAGCCGATAGCCAGAGGAATAAATGTCTTGAAAGCTAGAAACAGGGAGAGCTATTTGTGACAATTCAATGCGACTTGCCATTCCAACAGCACACGCAACAGTCTGGAAATTGCTCAGACTCAGAACTTGAAAATAGTCTTCTCTTTGTACTGTAACCCTTTCCTTTAGCCCCCAAACCTAACTGCCAAGAGATTTGGGGTCTGCTAAGCCAAGAGATACCCAACAAATACCCACCCTCACTCTGCTCCAAGCCACTTGCTAGATAAAAACGTGCTACAATACATGTGGCTGAATGACAGGGCAGAGGGAAGGCTGCCCCACCAATACTGCAAAGGGATGTCCAGGGTGCTAGGACAACCCTTAACTTAATACTTTGAGCTCCAGGACCAGACAAATCAGGCCTTGGGCTCCCATCATCTTTTTCTCTTGAGTAGCAACCAACAGCCAAATCTTGAAACTTTTTTTTAACATCAATCATTAATAAAATTGAAATGTATGGTAAAAGAAAAAAAGTGCCATAATGATCATCCTCCCCTTTGCTCTGCTAACTACTTCTGCTTCACTAAGGGTCATACATTTATTTTAAGTCTTATTTCAACTGGGAAAAGTCTCCCCCATGTTCCAATTTGCATTTAAAGTACAACCAAGCCCACTCACCCTTGCTTCTAAAAAGGAGCATGGAGTCTGGCTGGCTTGCTCCCAAGGGAATTTGTCAGGTGGTAGCCACAGGTTAGGTCTGCAATTTGAAAAGTCACAACACTTGGCCTCCAGGGGAATGCTAGGGCCCACTTATGTACATAATAGCTGCCACTGAAAATTTCTCACTGGGCCCTGTGCCAGAATCCTCCTCTGAGCAATCTTCCCACAGAATAACAATGCTAGCAGTAGCAGGGAGGAATGCCACAACTTACATGCTTGACTACTGTACCATCAGCTTAAGGTACAAAAACCATAGAACTTCCAAGTTGGGGTGAGAGTGAGAAATGATGGTAATATGGTTAAGATTCTGCTTACCTGAAGATTCAGAAATGCTGAGTCCATCCTGTGTACTCAATAGCACCTTTTGATTCCCCGCCCCCAACCCCATGTATGCATAAACTACAGATTTCTAGTTCATTTCAATTCTATTCACAAATACATGCTATGGCCCTAAGATGGCAAAAATGGATAGGATGTAGTTTCTGTTCCCAGGAGCTCACAGGCTCAGGGGGGAAACAAGACACGAAAATAAAGACAGCAAGCTGCTAAGTGCTATCGAGTGCACTGGAACACCATCTATGACACTGGTTAGGAACAAAAATAGGTTTGTTTATTTTATTCTTTTACAAGTATCTCCTGAGGACAGGAGGAAGCTGGAGGTGGTGGTGGCGGTTGTGGTGAACAACTTGGAAGTCCTAGTCTTAGCATTATTCAAATTAGGTTTTCCAAAGCTCATTTTCAAGAAATACTGGAGAATGACCATAAAGTTATAAAATCCAAGAGAAGATGGGGTGGAGAATGATAAACGGAGTAGGAAAAAATACCCCTTCCTCACTGCTGCAGTTCATGGTGTTAATCACACCTTCTGGGATCCTATTCCATGCTCTGGATTTTTCTTCCACCTCATTAAATCAGTCAAAAATATACAAGGTATCTACTAGTGATTTGACATTCATTTTAGGTTCTGCTTCCTCTCCTCCTCCCTTAAATCGTTTCCTAGTTGTACACAATGTTTCTCTCACTCTACTCTTTTCTAAACCATCTTGTTCACTTCTATGGCTTTAACTATCATCTATATGAATAGGAATCCCATTATCTATAATTGCAGTTTTGTAGTCTTCCCTGAGCACCAAAACATAAGTGTTTACTGGAAACCTTAACCTCATTGCCCCATGGGAACCTCAAAACTCAGTCTATACAAGCAAGGCTAATTGTCTTTCTTCACAAAATTCACCACCTTCCTTCTACAGTCTCCCCCCTCCCCATCTTGGTTAAAGGAATGTCCCAATATACTCACTTGCTCCAGCAGAAACCTGGGCATCAACCCCTACTCCTCTCTTCCCCTTCCATCATCCATTCAGTCTTATCAGTTCTATCTCCTGAGTGTTTCTCAAATCTGCCCTTTTTTCTCTAACTTCATTGCCTTATAGCCTTCTTCCAGTCCCTCATTATCTTTCTCCTGTACCAAGGGACCATTTGGCTACTCATACCCCCACACCAAACTTTAAGCACCTTAAGGAGAGAGACAGATTTCCCCCATTTTTGAATTGTGTCTGCCTTTCCCTCCACAATACTGCTGGACACAATACTTCGCGTGTTTGTGGAAGAATAAATGGAGGCCCTGTCAAGTATGATTACACACAATCCGCAGTTTCAACACTCTGGAATTTGTCTCATCCACTTTCCTCCTTTAGAAGTGATGGTTCTGCTCTTGTAGCAATCTAATATTCTAACCTAAAGTTTATCAGAGATATAATTAATCTAACAGTTTGCTTTGCTAATAGGAAAAGAGAGAGAGAGAGACAGAGAGAGAGAGACCGCACTTTAGAAATAGAAGCCACCGTTGTCTTTATAAAACAGAATTGTGCTGCTGCTGTTACTTTAGAAGGAACTGTACATTACAGCTGCTGGGATAATTTTACAATAGACTGGACAAGGTACAGCTCAAAGCAGGACACAAACACAAGTCTCAAAGGGAAACAAACGCAAACAAGAACACAGCTGTGGGGCTCCAGGGACATTTCCTTATCCATGCTGGACTTGAGAGGGAGAAAAAGTTTAAAAAACTAAAGTAATACCCAGAGTAGTCACACATGCCCACCAGATGGCTGCTAAGTGCCAACATCACACACCAATCAGGTTGGACTATGTGCACAGGAAAGTCATTTCATTTTTCCTTATTGCTACTACACCAGGGGGCTTGGTGCATTCGACACATTGTCTTTACTTGCACAATCCTTGGAGAGTTCATTTTCCTTTTTAAAGAAGAAAATCTGCCTTCCCCACCTGATTGATTGATTTTTGAGTCATTCTCTCCACTTCCTTTCTTGGGCTCCCAAACAGCAGCCAGAGGTTCTAAGTCAGTAGGAGTAGAGTAAGAGGACAGCACCAACCTAGCGTCTCCCTCCCTGCTCAGGGAGAAAGCAAGTCCTAATAAATGGGGGGAAAAGAGAAAATCAGAGCATCCCCTCTCCCCAATCCACTTAGAAGGCCAAACAGAAAAGAGTGTCCTGCAAATCCCTGCCATGATCAGACTTTAAGAAGGAAGGCATCCCAGCTGCCATCCTGGATTGACCGAGGCCCAGTAAATATAAATAAAAATAGCTTCCCCTGATGTCGTTTCCAAAACTGCACCTTGGCTAGTTTGAGATGACTTTTCCCCTGAAGGAGGAGAAGCTTCCATCCTTCTTTGTTACCCACGACACCAGGTCTAAAACACTGTCCTATCGGCCTTGCAGATATTCCTTGGGCCAGTCAAGAAGTCAGTGTCCCCTTGACGCTGCCCATCTTGCGTGCTAGTCTTTTACAGAATTCTGGACAAGAAAAAGGAAACTCCAGGAACACTGCTGCTTCACCAAAGAGGAGCTAGCTAGGAAGAGGGAACCAGGAGCTTGGCAGAGGTTTCACACGTTAGGTGCCTTCTTCAGCATTATTCTGTTCTAAGGCTAAATGTCCAGCAACAAGAGCCCCAGGCTTATCCCGAGGCCAGCGTAGCACCTCAACCCACAATGGGTCAGGCTGGACTGGAAAAATGAGCAGTGCTCTCCTTTCCCACCTCTGATCCAAATTCTCTCCATTCTCTTCCCATCACTCTCTTCTTTCCCCATGTCCATCCCCTAACCCTCCAACCCTGGATACTCAAGTACCTCAACCCTAAGAGAGCCTCTGAAAACAGAAGACCTAGGTAGAGAGAAATGGAACCAGATCTAGAAAAAACAATGACAGAAACCAACTCCAAGGAGTGGACAGGTGTGGAAGTTGCCAGAAGCCCCCTGATTTCCTGCCATTTGGGTATGCCTGCTGCTCTGCCCTTGTGTAAGCTGGAGGGCAGTCCTCCCCAGAGAGGACATCACTGGGCTTGGGGAACAGACTCTTGGTTTTCTGCAGCCAAGGAGCGAGGCCTGACTTTGCCAGCTAACAGTAGGATCATTGTAGCCATGCAAAGAATTCATCATCACATAGGCAGATAGGCAGGCAGATCGGCAAGCAAGCTGAGTGAATAGAAAAAAACAACAAAAAACGAAACCAGGGAAAGACAGAGGAAAAGCAAGGCAAGAGAGTGGAACAAAGGGAGCAAGAGGCCTGTCTAAGAGAATGAGGCTGGGGTCATCCCAGAGCTTCCTCAAAGCTTAAGTGAGAAGCACCACATAAACCAAATCTAAGAAAGCCAAAGCTTGTTGCCAACACCAGCTCCCAACCTGCAGCACCATCTTTCAAACAAGAATAATCCTCAAGGTCAGGGTAGTTTTCAAGTCTCAAAGAATAAAAACAAAAAAAAATCAGAGCAAGAAAGAAGTCATTTTTTTGCCCTTGCTCAAGCTGCTTCTTTTGCTTTTATTTCTTGAATGGCACATGTAGTGCCAAAGGGCTCAAAAATGCATTTCAAGCCCCAGCTCTAAAACCAATTGGAGAGAGTGAGGAAAAGAGAAAAAGGGGAGAACACAAACTTGCTGTTGAGAGTAGGTGGCTACCACCAGCTCCCTATGAATATTTGCAAATGCTGGTGAATGACTGGACCCTCCAGGAATAGTGCCCTGATCCCAGCCCCAAAATGCACCCAAGAGAACATGCAGAGCCCATTGTCCCAAGAGAGCTCCCCTCCCCTAAGGGTGGCTGCACACGAAGTAGACATCATTATGAAGGTGATGGACAGGGCAGACGGAGTGTTGGCATCACTCTCTTTAGGCACTTGTGTAAGGAATGTAGGCTCTCCAGTGAGCTGCCTCCTCCCAGGGCCCTCCATTCTGTTCTTCAGCTGGGCTGTGCCCATGGGCACCCCATGCTGTAGCCAGTAGGAAAGAAGTAAAGGAGGAGTTACTCAACAGTCCTGATGCCTTCCTCCATAGTCAATGTTTGTGCTACGTTTTGTGAAGTCGCTGAACAAAGTAGCCAACCAGAACAGAACCTGGGAGAGACTGTTTTGCATAGCAAATCTGGATCTGTACAAGGGCTGCTGGGGAGGGGAAATGGTAGCTCTAACTGCACAGGCCTGGATTCAAACCGGCCTTCCTCCAGCTGGCTTCCAAGCCTGAGCTAGGTCTAAAGTGTCGTGGTTTCATCACCAGATTGGGGCAAACCCAAACCCAGGCTCCTCACAAAGAGGCATTTCCACACTGAAGCTCCAAGTTCTCAGCCCAAGCAGTGGGAAAGGAGAAAATGAACAGTCAAGGAAAGAGGGGGCCTTGCCTCAAGGCCTGCAGGTACCAAGTGAGAACCCCCTACATTTCCAGTTCTATAAGACAGCCAAATCCCATCTCTATTCAGGGGGAGACACACACACACACACACACACACACACACACACACACACCCATGCCACCCACTCACATGCCCTAGTGGGAAACCAGAAAAAATTCATTTGTGTAAACAGAAGCAATAGGGAGCAGCAAAATCACCCAGCCTGTTCATAGGACACGCTGGAATCTGGGATGAGCCAAAGTGTCAGAGGACAGTCCAGAGGAAGGGAAGATGCACTTGCAGGAAAGAATGCAGGGCAGTGCAGAGGGAGCCTGTAACAAGAAAAAGGTATTTTCTGCACAGAGGAAGGATGGAGCCTGAGCCCCACCTTGGGGAGATAAACACCCCTTACCTAGGCCAAAGAACAAGTCAGGTACATAGTTCCTTCTAATGGCTCAATGTTTCTGGGATGTAAACTCATTGGGCATGGGAGGGATTTCCAGATTTTGGCAATAGACTCAAGTTATGATATAAAAATAACATTTAGTTTTTGCTTTTTCCTTATTTTAGACCTAAGGATCGTTTGTTATAAGACACCCCAGTTAAGAAATATTGAAACATAAGAGACTTGACCATCAAGGGAAAAAAGAAGCCAAGAGTGAGAAAAGCTATGAAAGTAACTCCAGATTCAGGCAGGTGGGAAGGTGGAGGGTATTGGGAGGAAAGGAGGCATAAGTGGAAAGGCCAAGGGCCAGTCATCACAGCAGCTCCGAGACTTGTCAGGTCTGAAAGTGCAAATGTCAATGGATTTTAACCATCTTGAGGTTGTAATCTTTTTAAAAGCTCAATGAATATGGAAGTAAATTCCTTCAAATGCAAAATAGCTGGCGCTCTGGTTGGAGGCTTGTTGGGTTAGGGGTATTTCTTCCCCACCTACCTCCTCTCCCCCCCCACCCCATCCCCCCAAAGAAAGGTACAAAAGGTTGCAGTTCTGCAGCATTACCGTTACAGGGAAGGCACTGGTTACCCACCAGCGGGTGGAAGGAAGACAGGGTCGTGTCACTTCAGGGCTAAGTGCCATAGTGCCTTAAGTCTTATTAGGGGCTAGATGTCTGTCAGGGAGGAGGTGAAAGGTAGGGTAGAAAAGGTGGAGAGCGAGCAATGAGGGGAAGGAGGGGGAGGGGTAGCAGCGGGGGAGGAGGAGCAACCAAAACCATGAGATTAAAAATCTTCCTACAAACTGGATTCTCAACCCATTAAAACATCTTGTATCCTAAAATATTGATCTGGGTCTGGTTTCGTTTTTCTTCTTAAACAAATCTAGACCTTTTCTGATTAAGGCTCCTAAAAAATCCTTCCCTCCTCCCACCCACTTTCTCAAGCCCCTCACTTTCCCATCTAAAGTATCAAACCCAAACCTACCAGCTTTTGTCCGAAGGGCTGCAGAGCCGACCTTACCAAGCTGTCAGGCATGAGTCTTTAGCACTGTGAGTCACGTGAGACACCTGTGTGTATGGTGGGCACCAGTGCTGCCCCTCTTGGTCCAGTGGGGTCAGGGCCATGTGACAAGATGGGGTGAGGGGTGGGGGGCATGAGGTGGATATCAGAGATTTCTTGGCTGGTGGTCTGGCTTACTGGTCCTGTTCCCCACCCCTCTGCCTCCTCTGTAGAAGGAAACAAGGCCTTCTGTGCTCCTCCCTACCCCACCTCCCTCCTCCCTGATTCCTCTGGATTTGGGCAGCACAGCTCTTGGGGCTTGGAAAACTTTCTTCTATCCAATGAGGTAACAGCGTTCTGCCTTCAAGCGAAGTACATGGTGCGCAGAGTATCCTGGTGAACCTGCACGGCTTTGGCCAGGGCCTGGGGGTCCCGCCCATTGCTCTGCCCCGATATGTGGCTCCCCTCTCCACTGAAAAGGAAAAATGAAAGAAGTCCTTCCTGGTGAACTGAGCTGCCGCTAATCCCTTCCCCCATCCCCAGAGTGCCAATTCCCACACCAACTTAAGGGGGGAAAAAAAACAACAACCCAGATTTGGGCAGGTGAACCCAGGGACACCAAATTGAACAATACCCATTTCCTTCTACTCAAGGAAAGTTGGGTCTGTACCAGAGACTGAAGCAAAAAGGAAGCCAGCCTGATCTCAGGCCTCACCTGTCATGTTCCTTGTCCACTAGGTGGTATCGTGCCCGAAAAGCCACCAGGCGGGCATAGTAGGCAGGTGCTGGGATAGAGACGGAGCGTGTGCATCGTACATAAGTGTGGCATAGCTGGTACGTCAAGATCTGGAGCTCATCCGCTGTGAAACGGTTGTCATCCCAAAGGACATAGTAATGGGATGGTCGGCTGGTACCCTGGGAAGATAGGAAGGTGAGGGGCCCCAGGTTGGGCAGAGGGGATGGCTGATGATAAGGAACAGGATCACTGTTAAGAGTATGGCTAAGTTGGAAGACCCACCCATGAACAGGCAAACACAAAGTCACCTATATCACAAAGCACCCTTCTTATGGGCAACCTGCCTAAGATGTTCAAAGTACACTTCTGTTCAAGTACACGGAGGGCTACTGAGACAATAATCCTGATTTGAATGCCACTTGATGACTGATATATTGTAGAGGCAGTGGTAAAAGTCAACTAATTTTTGGCCCATTGGAAACCCCAGGACATAGCCCAGCTACCTGGATGCCTGCGTGGCTGCACAGATAGAAGTCAAACTCAAATGGGTGGGTGATGTTGGTGTCCACAGTGGTCCCAGCTGGGATGTTACCACTCTTCCCAATCTGTATAGAGACAAAGACAACCAAGATCCCAAAACCTGCCTGGCCCTAACTAGGGCCCCAACTCAGTTCTACTCTGACTCCACCAGAATCCCAAGAGTAAAGCAGAAGTTGCTGTTCCGGAGGGTATTGGGTCTTGAAATAATGGACTTCTAAAGTCACACAGACCTGTGTTTAAGAGCTGGTTTCACCGTTTATTAGCTATATGATCTTAGCAAGTCATTTAACCTTTCTGAGGTTAAACTGGAGATGATGACAGTACCTACCTCACAGGGCTGCTGTGAGGAAGACGCCTTGTACAGTGTCTGGCACATAGTAGAAGTTCAATAAATGGTAGTTCCCTTTCCCTTCTCTGGGAGCTGGTCTATATATGGGGTCTATAGGCCAGGGAGCTAGGAGGAGGGAGAGGAAGTATAAGGGAAGGAGGGGAGAAGGGGGGAACAAAGGGAAGGAGGTGGTAGAGGAAGGACCACAAGAGCTAGGGGGAAGAAAGGGGCCAGAGAGGATGAAGAGGCCAAGGACTAAATCCCCAGACAGCATCTCAAGGGCTTCTTTCATAGTAAGAGAAGGGAGACAGGATAAGGGTATGGGCAGCTTCCGCAATCCCTCACTCACTCGCTCATTCTTGTCAGCACAGAAAAGGCGGGTGTGATGGCGTTTTTGCACCACAATATAAGTGATCCCAGGTTGGTAGTCCTTTTCCAGTTTGATGCAGGCATCACGAATAGCCAGCAGCTCATAGTGGAGGATCTAGGCACAGGGTGAGGAGAGAGACAAAGAGACATACAGCTCCTCTTGAGTTCACACGTCTTTCTGATGTTGCCACTTATAATAGGGCTTTTTGCTCAGTTTCCCTTTATAAGACACCCAACCATTAGAGCTGATGGGTTCTTCCTGCCCAAATCAGCCTTCTCTGTAGTTCACCTGTGTTCCTATAAAACCTTGGCCATCAGCAGAGAGCTTGGCCTCAGCAGAGCACTCACCTGGTTCCTGTGCATAAAGAGATCCCAAATCAAGACAGAACCAAAGTTCACAGAGAAATCACTAAAATCACAATGCCCAAAATAAGGTCAACTACAGGATCAGGAGGAAAATGGGTATTCCCTTGTGAGCTTCAAGAGCAAACAAGGTTGGAACCATGAGACAAGAGCAGGCACATAGTTCAGGGATGGGTGCAGAGGGAGTAGATGAATTAAGTCCTACAAAAAAGCAGGATTATAAGAAAATGGAACAGCTAAAGAAGAAGCCACAGGTACATAACCATAGGCAATGGTTGTCTTGTGGCCTTGGATTTATCAGCTATAGGAGGTCAAAACTGGATGGCAGAGTGGATAGAATTTGGAATCAATTAGAACTAGGGTTAAACCCAAGTTTTATCTAGCTGTATCCCCTTGCGCAAATTACTTAAACCCTATAATTCCCATTTTCTCCATAACTACCAAAGTTACTAATAAGACTAGCCTTCACAAAGCTGCTGTGAAGACTAAACAGATAATTAAATAAAACCATAGAAAACCTAGTAAGGGCTTAATAACTGCTGATGGCTTTGTTAAGCAGTTTGAATTTTAACCCAAGGGTATATGAAGCTAATAGACACTTCTGAACAGAGAAATGATACAGTAAATTTATCCAGTATTTTAGGAAACACTGGATGCCTTGGAGGAAATAGCATAATGGTTAACAGCATGGACTTTTGGGCAGACTAACTTGTCTGAATCCATGTTCCATCACTTACTAGCTTGGGTGACATTGAAGAAATCATTTAATATTCCAAGCCTCAGTTTTCTCATCTGTCAAATGGAATAATTATTATCTCATAGGGCTACTATAAGCATTAAATAGAACTCATATGATGTGCTTAACACAGTTGATGGCACATAAAAGGTACCAAATAAATGGTGGCTATATTGTTATTAAATGGTAGTCAAGGAGAACAGTTCAGCATACTAAACAACAGAATATGCAGTCTTAAATGAAAAAATATATATGAAGGCTTGGCAGGCAGAAAGAATAGGAGGAACATTGTGAAGAAAAATCAACAGGAGTGGGTCTCAGAGCGTGGCCTCCAGTCAAGCAGCATCACCTGGGAACTTGTCAGAACTACAAATTCTAGGGCCCTATCCTAGACTCACCGAATCAGCACATCTAAGGGTAGAGCCCTCCAGACTGTTTTAACAAGCCCTCCCCATGACCTGGATACATGCTCAAGTTTGAGAACCACTGGTCTAAAGAATCAGTCTTCGACATGAGCTAACTAGTAAACAGGCACCGAGGGTCTTCTGTTCCAAGAAGCAGGGTCTATGGATGCTTGCACACACCATTTCACCATTGTGATCTCTGCGCCCAAGCCTATTCCATTTAGCGAAGTTCCCAAGTAGCACCTCCAAGTGCCAATAGCTTAGAAAAGGTCGCAGTACTCTCTGCTACCATTAGACCCTTAATATAAAGGTTTTTTTCCCGCCTACTGTGGGCCCTACCTGGGGGAGCTGGCCTTCAGGAACCCCATCTCGGTAGAAGATGATGCGCGTAGGCTTGAAGCGGGTGGACTTGTAGAACTGGATGAGCAGCTCACGCACCATGTAGGATAAGTCTTCAATGATCTCCTGCCGAGGTCGCTGCACCCGCACGGTAGCACAGTATCGGCTGGGGTGGGCATCCATACTGCCTACCACCTGATAATCAAAGGAGCAGGATCAGGCCCCAGAAACTCCACCCTCCTAACATAGTCAGACTGTAGGTTTGGGGAAAGGCTTCTCAGCAAGAAAACTACACTATCGAAATGAGTAGGGTTTTGGATTCCATGAACCCTGGTTTCAATCTCTGTTCTATCACACATGCAGAAGTTACTTAATCCATCTCATCTTCTTTTTCCTCCTCTCAAATGGAGACAGGAATAAGAATACCACCTGCTTTCAGTGCTGTTACAGTACATATAAAGCACCTTGCTCAGGGCCAAGCCCACAGTAGTCACTTGGAAAGTGTGATTTCCCTCCCCCTTGCAGAGGTGCATGTGAAGGTTTGGCACTACTAGTTTACAGAGTAACCTCATCCAACCACAGGTTTGTCCTTTTTCTCATTCAAGTGCTAACCTACCCAGGACCCATGGTGAAGAGTGTTCTTCCAGGTGGTGGGAGTAACATCATAGTCAAAGGGGACAGTGGTCAGAGCCTAGGATGGACGACCACAAGGAAAATAAGGATAAGCACAATATAGGTTTTCCCTGCATTTACTGAGATAAGCCCAGTCTGCCTAGAGAAACGTGAGGGTTGAGGAAAGAGAAGTGGGAAAGAAGGCCTGATTCCTCTAGCAATTCAGAAGCCCCTAGGGGACAGGGAGCAGAGAACTCAGGAATTAGAGAGACAACTAATCTACTAGGTGGCTGGGAGTAGGGAGGGGGAAGAGGATTTCAGAGAAGAGATATGGTCACTACGATATCCCAAAAGTGAGCATGGGGAAAGAGAGAGAAACTCAAATACAGAGCAGGAGTGATGGAAACTGTGACAAGTCTCTGTCCACAGCCTACACTCTCACTGAAAAACAACAAAAAACACCATATAGTTTTATGAAGATACCAACAGAGTGTTAATGGGGATGATTAGCTGAAAGGAGATCTTATGAAGGGTCAAGTGGCAGAGCTAAGGGAAGGAAATCATGAGTACTCTTGGGAACTCAGAGCTAAAGGAGAACCTCACAAAGAAGCTGGAGAGTATCACTCACTGCAGTGATAGAAGGTTTTTTCCCATCGCCTGCTGGCGGGTGTGTAACATCTGCTCCCAGGAATATCACTGGTTGTTGAAAGACTGCAGAGCTGAACAAGGAAAAGAAGACAATGGTGGAGAGTTGGGTCTTCTCTTCCTGGCACCATCTAGCACCCATTTTGATCCTCTCCCTTGTGTCTGATTCACTCTGTCTGGCCAGGGTCTTATCTTTTCAGCAATCCCCAGAACGGCACCTTGTGTGACAAGGGAAAGTGGGCAATAGAGTTCATACCGCTGGTGTGGGACTAGGATGTTGTTAATGCCACCAAGTTTGACATTGATCTTCAGGCAGAGGTTGGACAGAGTCTGAGGCGAGGTCTTGACCACGTTCTTCACTTGCACACACTGTGTAGCCATTCCTAAGAGTGTATCTCCAACACGTTTCACCTCAGCTACGAGCAGGGAGAGAACTAATTAGGGCATCACAAATACTCACTGAATACCTACGAGATGCCAGGCAGTCTATGAGGGGCTAGGGACCACAGTGGTGACCAGAAACACATAGAGTCCCTACTTTTATATTGCTTATTATCGAGTGACTAATTTTAAAAATCACAAAAAGTACAATGATAAATGCTGCAACGGAAAACTTCACAGAGCTATGAGAGTATATAACAGAGGGGAATAAACTAGCCAGAAAAGAAAGAAGTGAGAAAGTACTGCATGAACTGAAATCTAAAGGAAAAAAGGACTTGGGGGGGGGGGGGGTTGGGAGACAGCATTCCAGGCAGAAGGCACAGCATGCAAAACACACTCTGATAGGAGATAGCATTGTATGTTTGAGAAACTAAAAGGCCAAAGTAACTACAAAGGAGAGCAAAGGAACCATGGTGTGAGAAAGAATGTGGTCATTAGGCTGACCTAGGGAAGAAATGAGGGTAGCTTATATTAAGAAGGCAGTTTTTGAAATGGAGAGAAATAGATTCAAGAGGTATTTAAGAGACACAGAGACTATAAACATGTGAGTAAGGAGAAAAAGTTTTTATGGTTAATATCTGTGATTTTAGCTTTGGTAATAGAATAGATACAGCATATATTCTTTTTGAGACATTTTGAGTTTGAAGTGCTTTTTTGTCATCCCAATGATGGTATCAACTAAGCAACTGGGTACAGGTAGAAACTGAAGAGTAGTCTGAAACAGAGATGCAAAATGTATGCAGCATTTAGGAACAGGTGGTAAGTGAAGGCATGATCTTGATGGGATTACCAAGAAAGAGAACAGAGTTAAGAGAGAAGAGAGCTTAAATCTGAAACCCGAGGAACTCCCAGTATTTGTAGAATAGGAAGAGGAGGCTGCAAAGGACTTCTGGACAGGAGAAAAATCCAGAGAACTAGGAGGGAGATCAAGGCAGTTGTATCATGAATATCAAGGAAACAGTGAGTGTTTGAAGCAGAACCAAGTATTCAACAAAGTCAAATGTCGCTAAGAGATAAGAAAAATGAAGATTAGAAACGCCCTTTTGATTTAGTGAAATCAAGGCAAAAAATTAATGTATAGAAGCAAAAATTATTTTGGTGATACAAAGTACCAAGTAGGAGACGCAGGGTTTGGTATGTTTTCAATGGGAAACTTGAGCATATTTTAAAAAGTTAAAGGGATCCTTTCCATTTCAAAGAGAAATGGAGTAGTTAGTGGTAAGTCAGTGCTTCTACAGAGAACATTCAGAAAAGCCAGATAAAATACAGAAATCACCTTTTTGAAGGCAGCAGAGAGCTCCTTAGAGAACTGGAGGGTCTAAAACTCCAGAGAGAGAGAGACAATCTCACAGAGATGAGCTAATCTCAGCAGCTCCTTTTACTCTGGGTACATTTGCTGATTCTAGTTGTGGGCAGCAGGCTGAGAGCCCAGGCTTTGCACCAGCAGAGGAACTACTGCCAGGGGATAGAGAAAGCATCTGGCAGAAATAGACCAGTTCTAAAGGTGAAAGGTTAAAAAAAAAAAAAATTTTTTTTTAAAGAAAACATAGACTGGGAGCATTTGAGATCTTGCTCCCCGGCATATGTCATCAGTTTGGGTCAAATAAACTCTTACAAAAATTGGAAAAAAAAAAAGAAAAAAAGAAAAGAAAACAGAGACTAGTATTTTCATGACCTTGGGAATTCTTAAACAGGACACAGAAAGTACTACTAGCCATAAAGGAAAAATATTGATAAATTGGACTACATTAAAATTTAAAAATTCCTGTTAAGCAAAAAGATCCATTTAAGAAAGTAAAAAGGCAAGCCACAGAGCAGAGATATGTAATACACATGTATATTCGATAAAGGAATTATATAGACTACCTATAAGTCAATAAAAAAGGGAAAAGACTTGAGCAGGTACTTTACAAAAAAGGCTAGTGAAATAGCCAATAGGCATATAAAGAGATACTCAACTTTATCAATCAAAAAAATCAAATTAAGGGCCGGCCCTGTGGCTCAGGCGGTTAGCGCTCCATGCTCCTAACTCCGAAGGCTGCCGGTTCGATTCCCACATGGGCCAGTGGGCTCTCAACCACAAGGTTGCCAGTTCAACTCCTTGAGTCCTGCAAGGGATGGTGGGGTCTGCCCCCAGCAACTAAGATTGAACACGGCACCTTGAGCTGAGCTGCCGCTGAGCTGCCACTGAGCTCCCAGATGGCTCTGTTGGTTGGGAGTGCGTCCTCTCAACAACAAGGTTGCCGGTTCGACTCCCGCAAGGGATGGTGGGCTGTGCCCCCTGCAACTAGAAACGGCAACTGGACCTGGAGCTGAGCTGCGCCTTCCACAACTAAGCTGAAAGGACAAGAACTTGAAGCTGAACGGCACCCTCCACAACTAAGATTGAAAGGACAACAACTTGACTTGGAAAAAAGTCCTGGAAGTACACACTATTCCCCAATAAAGTCCTGTACCCCTTCCCCAATTAAAAAAAACAAAACAAAAAAAAACAAAACTAAAAGCACAATGCAATAGCACTAAATATCCATAAGAATGGCTAAAATGAAAGAGATTATACCAAGTTTGGTAAAGATATAAAATATCTAGAACTCTCATACACTGCTGATGGAAGTGTAAATTTGTACATATTTTAAAATCCCTCCTAGATACACACCCAATAGAAATAGGTATACATGTTCAAAGGACATGTACAAGAATGTTCACTGAAGCATTTTCATAATAGTAAAAACTAGAAATCCAAACATGTCCATTGACAGTATAATGAATGGGTAAGTACATGTAAACTATTATATTCATAGGATGGAAAGCTATAACATAGGCTACAACTACACAAACATGGATGAATCTCACAGACATAATGTTGAGTGAAAGAAGCCAGACACAAAAAAAGTACGTCATATTAGATTCCACCTATATAAAGCTCAAAGACAGGCAAAACTAATGTATGGTATTAGAAGCCAGAATAATAATGGTTCCCACTGATGGGGAGTTGTTAGCAATTGGGAGCCTGGGGTTATGGTAATGTCCTGGGCCAGAACTGAGTACTGGTTATACTGCTGTGACACTTGGTGAAAATTCACTGAACTGAATACCTAAGATTTCTAAATGTACATTATACTTCAAAAACAAAAAGAGTATATATATAAAATAGTATCAATTTAGTGGAGGAAAAGAAGTTAAAAACACTAAGGAAGGGCAGGATGCAGGACAGTACCAGATCAGAACTGGGCAAATGTCACACCGTCCTTCTACACTTTCAGGGCAACCACAGTGCAACTGGACTTGCTTTGAAAATCACAGAGAGAATTCCATTCTTTTGGCCTCTCAGGAAGGAGGGTGAAAGGTCTTTAGAAAAACCAGATTGCTCTCTTACCTGCAGGTTTAATTCCTAGGCAGATGGCCCCACTGTCCTATTGGTAAAATCAAGGAATAACATTTAACTGGTAAAAACCTAAGGTCCTAATTAAGGTGTAAGACTGTAGAGAGGTATAACATTATTGAGCGCAGGGAAGGGAAAATTCTGAGTAAGCCTTGCCTTCCCCAAGCATGCTGCACTACATACTCCCCAGACAAGCCAAACACTGGATTTTCTGTTTAATGGGGGGGAACCAGAAACTCTGGTAATTACTCAAGGCAGGTCTCCTAAAAAGCATCCTTATTTTCCAACCAAGGGCCATCAATGTAAGGCCCAAGAGAGACATGGATTGGAGGTCAACCAACTTCCATCCATAATTATTGAGTGTCATGTCCATGGAAGGCTCTACCTTAGGTGTATATATGTAGAGGGAAGAAGGTTTAAGAATCAGATCTACTCTCTGTTCAAAGTAATATCAAGCAAGGTAGTAATTGATCAGCAACCTGATAAAATTTCTAGAAGAATCCAGAAAGAGACGAGTTCATCCTCCCAGTGGAATTACTAGAGAAGGCTTCAAGGAATACGTACATTTAAAGTGGGACTTGAAGGATGGAGAGAATTTTAAGCGCAAGGTATAGGATAACAAGTAGAGTACTTAGATGTCCTAGACAAAGATAAATATGTGAGCAAAACCAGAGAGTGGGCAGCACAGACAAGGAATGAGAATTTAGAGTATCTACTATGTGCCAGGCATCGTTGTTAGATGCTGTTTTTTATATAAATAATCCATGAGGCTGAGAAAGGTTAGGTAATTAGCCTAAGCCAGTAAACTGGCATAGCCAGATTAAAATCCAGTTCTATCTAATTTCAGAACAAGTGATCTTCCTGGTATGTGTGGCATACCAGAAAGGGAAAAGTACAAGATAAAGCTGAAAAGGTTAAACCAAGATCAGGGCCCTGAAAACCTTTTATATTGTGAATGGGGACCAATGAAGGTTTTTTTGGGGAGTAGTACTGTTACAAAATCTCATGCAGTAACATATTCAACAAAGATTTAAGAAGAAATATTAGAATTAAGTTGAGAAATGTGGGTGGAGAACAAGGAATATATCTTAAGACTGTAAAAAAAGTACACTGGAGGTGAAACAAAGAAAAGACAGACTGCCTCCAGTCTGGATAAAGGTACCCAGAAACAACTGTGATGTCACAGAAAAGAGAAGTAAATAAAAGGGCTCACTGGTAGACAAAGAAGACAAACTACTAAAGAGATGGTCCACCAGAACACTTTATAAGGGCAGAGATCGCTCTGCTTTTCTCACCAATGTATTCAGGATCAAGCAGTGTTTCCCACATAGTAGGTCATCAACAAACTCTTGATGAAGGAAAGGAGAGAGGTTAAAGAGCCAGACGCGAGCTGCAGAGAGGTCCACGGTTGGATCAAGATTTCAGTAATACATTATAACATATGATAATAATAGGTGGTGACTGAAGTAACTGAAATGGATGAGAACTTCACTAAAATGTAAAGACAGAAAGAGAGGGCAGAGGAGCTACCCTGAGAAGAGTCCTATCCTTGTTACCACTGTCCCAAGAGGACTATACCATACAGAAATCTGGACAATACCAGGCATTCCTGGTAATGATGAAAATAAGTAAGGGGAGACAGGAGAAAATATTAATTAGTCAAGAGAAGAGGAGAACTGAGAAAGGTAGCTGGTGATCCTCTACAGAGGTTTAGGTGAAAGGCAGAAGTAAGGTAGATGACAGAGGCAACGGAGTAAGTGGCTGGTGAAGAAGTGGGTGTAGGGAATGTATACAACTCATTCAAAAAGTATGAAGAAAAACAAGAAAATAGGAAGACAAAAGCTAAAGGAGATGGCGTAAGAGTGGTAATGCGCTCTAGGACAGGGAATCTGAAGAAGTTTGAGGGTTACAGGGTACATAAAGTCCCCAAGGTAGTAAGACGTGATGGGGACAAGAGCACACACAGGTTGAGCAAGGTAAGAAGAGGGACACCTTTTCCTTTGAAGCGTAATAGGTGGAGAGAGAAAACGGAGTAAGAGAAAAGTACTGAGCCAGAGATATATATAGTTAGTCATTCCCATTCTTAAAAGAGGGAAAGAGAGGGAGAAAGCAAAAACTTCCCAAAAAGTCCGAGTCATTCCGAGGCAATGGAACACTAACAGGAAAGAAACACCACACATTCTCCTTGGGTGTCCTCATAGACTGCACTCTCCTAAGAACAGGAATCTGGACTAACCCATCCCTGTATCTGGCCCAGTGCAGCCTGGCATGAAGACCAGCACAGAGGACCACAGTAAATGTTACTGGAAAGGAGTGTGAGCAGGTAAACAGGACCTGGGATGACTCGATGGCTCCTAAGGCTGACATTTCTCCTAGAAGAGGGGCACTGACAGTAAGGGACGGCTCTGGCTAGAGCTAAGAATCCACACTGAGTCTCCCCAGGAGCCTCCAGGAAACTCCCTGAAAAGAGTCCCATCACTGTGACCACTGTCCCAAGAGAACTGTACCATACACTGGCGTCTTCCCTGGCAGGATGACGATAATGAGCTGCAGCCCAGAGTAGGTGTTCTTGAGATGCCGGAACATGGGCTCCACGCTGTCTGCCCCCTGAGCATATTTGCAGAAGCAAGGCTGGCCCTGGATGGGCATCCCTGCATCCTTGGAAATCTTCCGCAGCTGGTCTGTGAAGTTCCTGCAGCACAATTATGGTCATGACAGGAGGCAGTAAGTCCCACCTTAATACCTCTGACCAAATGCCTCCATCATAGGTGCCTAAGCACTGACAGTCACTGAGAGAGTCTAAGGTGGATGAGACATGATCACAGCTAGTGTAAAAAACATGTATAGTTGAGTAGGACAAGACAGAGCTTGCTAAGTGTTGAATGGCACAAGCAGAGAGCTGAGGGAGCCCAGAGAAGGGAACTGTGGGAATTCTCAGGGTCCCCACCATGTCCCACTCAAGCAACGGCTTCTGTTACAAGTCCATAGCAGTAGGCAGAAGCCCAAGTGGAGGGCCTCCTTGCTCAAATGAACATAAATAAGGTTCCAACAGTGATTGGAACACAGGACGTGCTCAATAAAAATGAGCTCCTTCCTACTGGTTCTTTGAAGCTTGAGAGCAAATAATTAAACAAGCTTCTTTCCTTTGGCTTTAGGGCTTCACCCTGGGAAAGGAAGACAAACTTGGGAGAGAGGGTACACACATGCAATAGATTAAAAAAATTAAGTTACATAAATATAATGACAGACTAAAATGAACAACAGGAAATTTAATTTGTGAAAATCCTGCATTTAGATTAAAAACAAAAATGTACAAAGAGAAAAAAGCAAATTGTTTACAGGATGCTATTATATAGCATATAAATATCAATGATACATTGAAAAACCTTTGTAGTGGGAAAATAGTTATTTTTTCACATATTTAGTTAAAAAACATAAGCTAGCTAAATACTGTATAATACTGTTACATAAAATTTAAAATCATTTATATGCATAGAAGTATATAAAATGTATAATTGGATAGGAAAGTCATAATAATTCAGAACAGTAACTGTGTCAGAAGGGAGGAATAGGGTTAGCAGGGAAGACATAAAGGAAATGTCAAGTTTATCTGTTATATTTTATTTACTTTAGAGAAATAAAATATGACAAAAGTCTGGATGATGGACACATGGATGTTTGCCATATTATTCTACATATTTATTTTCAAGATAAATATGTAGAATAAGGAAATATAACCTAGCAGTTGTAAATAAGAGCCCGGCTCTTTGATGGACTACAAACAGTATTTTTTTCCATTTCTCTGCCTTACATACAACTGCAATGTAGCTACTAAAAAACCAGTGTGTTACTAGATTCCATTGATAGTGGGTCTCTACTTAAAGGAAATTGGTATTCCCAGTCTTCTATCTACCAGCTCAGTTGGGATACTGTGTCCAATGTTGGGGGCCACAAAGTGTTGAGAGAAGTCTAAGATGGGGAAGATCTTAAGAGCCTACCCTAAGTAATACAGCTGAAGTATTGGGGCCTCTTTAACCAAAAGAAAAATTCTGAGGGTTGATCCTAGTACTCCCGCATCCATTCCCTCCACCTCCACGGCCACCTTTGTCTCTGGCCCCTCTATCTTAGGATAGGATAACCTTTTACTGTGTTCAGAATCCCATCCCCTCATACACTTAGGAACTCTATTTCCTTTCCAGTTTTTCTGAGTTCTAGATTCAGCCTGTGTTCACTGTGCACATTCTCCCAGGACAGTCTCACCTGCTGCTATGACTGAAGACTCCCAAATCTTTATTTTTATCCCAGAGCCACACATCCCACTGGGTACTACTGACCCAGGCATACAAGTCACATTCTTACCCCCTACATTTGGGAATCACTGGAAGAAGGAGATGTCTGATAAACTGACTCCTTCCAACTCAGATTCTACGTTTTTCAGTTTCTCTACTCGCAAAATATCCAAAACAATGAATTGCTTCTCAAAAAAATGGGACATGGGAATAAGAGAGAAGCACGTAGAGAACAGAGCTACCAACAAGGTAACACAAAGGCATAAAGGCAGAGAGCTGGGAGCCTTTCCAATATTGCTGAGGACAGGCTCTCCAATGCTTGGCCAAGGCTAGGAGAAACCTGGCTTAAATGGGGCTAGAATACCAAGAACCAAGGAAAGGGGACAAGAGGAACCCATTTAAAAGAAACTACAATTGGGATGGTAGTAGTTGGGTACCTGTGAGTGGAGAAGGTGGGGCAGGGCAGCCAAAGTCCTCACATTCAACAGGGCCTGCTGTTAACTAATTCTTATGAAAACCCCAAGGCCAGCTGACCCCACCAGGGAGTGCATCTCAGCGCCACTCACTCAGCCTCGCAGTGCACTGACCCCACCCAAGATCCAGAGAAAAGAAACCACCACTGCAAAAGACTGCAGAAACTACCAAACTGTACACTTTAAATGGGTGAATTTTGCGGTATTTGAAACATATCTCAATAAAGCTGTTTTAAAAAAAAGTACCGTGGGGAAGAGTCAGTGACTTCCAATTACTCATTCACTCATTCAAGACGATTATTCCCCTAACCTGTCCCTATAAACCACTTGGCTGTATCAGTTTTTTCACTGTTATCTGCTCCCAGCCCCTCAGCCACAGAGGCCTTTAAACTCATGTTCACCTAATTCAGGTCCCTTGGAGCTGACTGAACAAATTCTGTGCACAGGAGAGGACAGCTCAGAGGACCAACTGAATAAACTGCTCTTTTCTGTCTCCAGTTAGGAATATAAGCTTTGAAGCCTCCGTCCGATATGACCCCAACTCTGACACTTTCTTGATACGCAAACTTTGTACAAGTTACTTAACCTCTTTGAGCCTCAGTCTCCTGAAAATGGAAATACCACCACCTACTTACTGTGAAGATGAAATAAGAAGACATAAAATTAGGTACAATGTTGGCATAAACATTATAGTCACCACTACTACTATTTATTACCAATGTTAATAATTATAACAAAAAAATAATTCGGGCCTCCATGAGAAGATTCATGCCCTGAAATCATCATCTCTGAACAAGTAGGGCTCCTGACCCCAGATTGGCAGAAAAGAACAAGCAGAAGTTTGTGCCAGACAGTTCAAGAAGGCAGAACCAAGAATCAGAAATAGCACACTACAGGTCAAATCTTGGCCCCTTGGGGGTAGGAGAATGCAGGCAACTCTAGGGTCCTTCCCACCCTTCCACCCATAAACCCAGCCCTCCTTACTTGAGCACCTCTTCTCGACACTGTTTTTGGGGTGCGAAGCAGGCGATGGCCCAGACTTTGATCTCAATCCCATTGTAGAACTGTTTCCCCCGCATGTCCCAGACACCCTGATTGGGTGTGGCAATGGCCCGGTTCTGGGGATAGGCAGAGGGGGCGCCCAGGTGAGCCTCAGTAGAGCCAGGTGGGTAGGGGAGCAAAAGCCCCTGGCTATACAACCCCGTCACCCCCCAAAATGCCCAGAGATGTTGTGTGGCCCTGACCCTGCTCACCCGGCCGCCATATTGCAAGATGGGCGCCGGCAGCACGCGTCCCGTCACCTCCGTCATGTCATCTTTCACTTTGATCCCAAATTCCTGGATGTAGGGATCTAGGTTATAGCTGGCATTCTTCATCTGCAAGACAAAAGAAGGGGATCTCAGGAGAGCAGCAGCTTGGCAATACTGCTCACCTTCTGGGTCCCAAGTAGAATGCCCTGGGCAGCTGAGACTGGCAAGAGTAGCCCTAAAACAGGAGGGAAAGTGGAAGATGACATAAGTGGGAGTGGATAACATAGGGAAGTAATACAAAAGGGAAAAAGAAAAAGAAAGCAAAGTAGGTACAGGGTCAAGAAGCAAGAGCAATCCTATGGAATCCCAGGAAACAAATCTAGACTTGTGTTCTCCTGAGGGTCCTGCCAAGGCAGGAAAGCATCTTGCAACCAGGGGCCCCAGTGACTGAGCAACTGAGCATACGTTTGTTTCTCTGCAGCCCCACTGACCAGGCGGCTGATCTCCTCCTGTCGGTCTGGGGCCGACCTCGCTGTAGCCTTTATCATGGTGGAAGTCTGGTTGTCCGTCAGCTTCTTAATGCAGCGCTGCCCGGCCACAATGTTACAGACCTGAGGAAACAAGAACGGTGGGTAACTCTGGCTTGAGTTCCATCTACCCTATTATATTCAGAGTCCCCCAGTAAGGGAACAGACCTTGGCTGTCTGTCCTGGGAAGGGGTCTGCAAAATCTCTTGGACACACAGGCTAAGTTAGAAAATACCCGTGTGCAACACAAAAGGCAATATAGCTACTTTGTGATTAAGAGCTTGTGATCCAGAGCCAGATCTGGGCTCGGCTCAGATCCCATGTGTTAAAATGGAGACAACAGTAATAATCTCATTGCATTGTTTGGAGACTAAATAAAATAAAGCACTTAAAGGGCCGAGTACAGTTCTGCAACACAGTAAATACTCAATAAATTGCAGGATAAATTATTTTTACCAAAGGACCCAATGTAGAGCTCTTCTGAATACTAAAAAAGTCAATACATACAAACTGGATTCCTAAGGTAGTAGGCAGCTCTCCAATGGTGACAGGAAGTCTATTTCTCCATCCTGCAACCCACCAAAAGAACCGGGGAAGGCTCTTAACTCTTGAGCCCCAGTCTACAAATGATCACTGAGCCCCTGGACTATAGAAATCACTGTTTGTTGACTGACAGTTTCCTCTGTTGGTATGAAAAACATCCTGCCACTTGGTTCCTCTGTTTGGGGCCCAACAGAACACAATGGAGATCAGAATAGACTTTCCAGCGATATACACGACTTAACGCCCCAATCTGCTATATTCGAGATGCTGTGAACAGGAAGCTTTTTGGCAGAGTAGAGAGAGCCAGTAGGTTTAGAAGACTTGAGTTTGAAGCCCAGCTTTGTCATTTCTAGGTGATGTTACCTGGGGCAGGCACAGGTCTCTTAACCACTCTGAGATAGTTTATTTTCAGTCACGCGGAAAAAACACTAGCTCTCATGAGGTGGTTGTGAGGATTTAGAAGAAATGAAACATGGAACTTGCTCCCATAGGGCCAACACTATGTAAGTACTGGAACTATCCCTAATTTCCAGAGTTCATGCAGAACAATGGTAGGGAAAACCAGGGCAAGGTCATCTATTTGCCCTTCGACTCTGTATCCCAAACAACATACAAATCGATCAGTTCACTAATGAAAATCCAGAATTAAAATCTGTAATGTTGCTCTCTTAAAGGTACCTTAAAGCTGTAGCACTCTCTACAGATTTCAGCTACAGAATCAATACTAAGAAGAGGGCTGAAGTAGGGATGTGGAGAAATTCGAACCATTGTGCAATGCACTGCTGGTGGGAATGTAAAATGGTATGGCCACTGTGGAAAACAGTATGGTGATTCCTCAAAAAATTAAACACAGAATTACCATATGATCCAGCAATTCTACTTCTGGGCATGTACTCAAAAGAAGTGAAAGCAGGGACCAGAACAAACATTTGTACACCTATATTCATAGCCGCAGTATTCACAATAACTAAAAGATACAAGCAATCCAAGTATCTGTCAATGAAGAAATGGATAAATAAAATGTGGTATATACATACAACAATATTATTCGGCCTTAAAAAGGAAGGAAATTCTCACATAGGCTGCAACATAGATGAACCTTGAAGACATCATGCTCAGTGTAGTAGGCCAGTCAAAAAAGGCCACATATAATTCCATTTATATGAAATATCCAGAACAGATAAATCCACAGAAACAGAAGACTAGTGATTACTAGGGGCTCTGTGTGTGTGTGTGTGCGTGTGTGTGTGTGTGTGTACAGTGGAAGGAATAGTAAGTGACTTCTAAAGGGTATGAGCTTTCTTCTGAGGGTGATGAAAATGTTTTAGTATCAAATAGTGATGACAGTTGCACAATTCTGTGAATACACTAAAAAACCAGTGAATTGGACATTTTAAGAGTGAACTTTGTGGTATGTGAATTATATCTTAATTAATCTATTCTTAAAAACAAAACAAAACAAAAAAATCCCACCAGGCTACATGATTTAACCCTGAACCTCTCTCCAAAATCATCTATTACTTTTCCCCTCATCCACTACATGCCAGCGACTGTGGCCTCTGTCTATCTCTCAAAAAGACCCAAGTTTCCTGCTGCTTTAGAGCCTTTGTACTTGTTATTTACCTCCTGCCTGGAAGGCTCTTCCCCCAGGTTGTTACAAGCTTGGTTCTATTTCTTAAATTGGGACTCAGCTCAAATGTCTCCTAAAAGAGGCCTGCCCTGACCACAGTAACTAAAGTGGCTCTCCAACCCCCTCCACCCTTACTTCTATCCCCTTAACCTATTTTATTATTTTTGTACCACTTACCACCATCTGAAACTACCTTATTTATCAATTTATTATCTATCTCCCCCTTCTAGAATGTAAGCTCCATGACAGCGGGGAACTTGTTGTGTTAATCTCTACATTCCCGACACCTAAAAAAGTATATATAAGACACATAGTCGGAGCTCACTAAACATTTGTTAAATAAACAAACAACAGTAAAAATCAAAACATAAGTCATTATATAAATTATTCCTCCTCGGAAACTGTTGTGTAAACAGAAGTAATGTTATAATAACTTGCTAACAAACCTTAGCTGGCAGTAGATATGACCTACAGCCTATCTACGTAGTTGGGATCGTCCCTAAAGACTTCCGTTTACACCTCGGAGAAAATATTGTCTTCATCACACTTTCTGTGCATCAGCACCTCTTAACTGAGTCAGTTCTTAGGTTTGGGGATCTCTCCTCCCTGCAGCCTAACTCCCTCTGGTTAGTTCTGAAACCCCAGAAGTTCACCGAAGTCTTGAGCTTTGATCCCAGCTATCTGACTCCTGCTGCTGAAACAAAGTAAGACAAAAGTCTAGGCTAGTGATTCTCCAACCTCAATGTTCAGATGAATCCTCTTTGGATTCTGTTAAAAGACAGATTCTGATTTAGCAGATCTGGGTGGGATCTGAGAGTCTGCATTGCAAACAAGCTCCTGGGTAATGCCTATAGTGTTGGTCCACTGACCACACTTTGAGTAGCAATAAACTAAACAATGAAGCAGTCAGCAGTAGTTTCTCATTAAACACTTTGGCTAGTGTATGCCAAACCAAACACAGCCCAATGGTTCTATATTTGCATTCTATAACTTAAGAAGCATTACTATTCTTTCTTTAATTTCAAAGGTCTTTAATTTCAAAGGTCTACTGAAGCATAAAAATATGACAAATCTTAGGACTAAATTTTTTTCACAAAGAACACATTCATCATTAGGGAAATAGGATTCAACATTCACCTCCATTTTCTCTAAAATAAGGTACACTTGTATCTCTAGGTCACTTAGGATCCCCAGCTCCAGAGAACAGAGAAATTAAGAGGACATGAATGTGAGTATTTGAAATCTCTGTCCTGAACGAACTAATTACTTATTCAACGCAGTAAATATAGTTTTCAACTTTGCCTGGCAGTCCTGAAAGAACATGAGCGGGATGGGAAATAGAAAAGAATTTAGCAGGTAAGAATGAGGCCTACATTTCATAAAATGACCTCATACCTCTCCGAATGTCAATTTTCCAAACTTCAAAATGAAGATGAGAGGCTACAAATGGAAGAACAGACCTCTGATGATCAGTGAATAGGTACAATGCTTGTTCCCCAGCCCAGCCGTCACTTGGCAGCCTTACCTCTAGGGGCAGGTACGTATGCTTTTGTTCCTGGCCAACTTGCAGGCATGGCAGGTGGGGATACTTGAGCTGAAGGTTATATTTCTGCTTGAAATACTGTGCCACTGTGCACTCCACAGTCTGTCCACTCTCCAGCTGCAAGGGAAACCTGTTTGGGGGAAGGGAAGGAGGTATATGAGCCCAGTATTCAATCCCATCTCTCTGGATCTACAACCATGGGAAGACCCAGACTTGGCTTCATCCTATCCAGCCCCTTGAGTACTGCTACTCTTGGGAAAGCAGGCAATACAGGGCTCCAAAAGAGAAGCCAAAGATTTGAGAGGCAAGTTCCACAACCATCAGGACCATACCCGACTCATCTGTATCTCTGGTGTTGAGCATAAAGCCTGACACACAGTAGGCACTCACAGTCCAGTACAGTCTGAGGTCAAGAAGGCAGATGAAATCACTGACAGCTTCCCCAAGGACTAGCCCAGGAACCCAGCTTTCTTTTTCAGGAGGAAGAATAAGTCTAAAGAGATTCTAACATTTACAAAACTGAGACAGGAGTCAGGGGAAGATGCCTGATCTATAGTAAAGGCCAATGGAGGAAAGGTGGAGCCCAGGAAGGTAAAAATAGTAGGGAGAATATCAATGGAGCTGGGAAGACTGGGGGAGGGGTGCCAAATTCCCATAGCTTATCTTTGAAAACCCAGGCCAGTCCAAGGCTTATTCTCAGGGTAAGTGGGTGGGGGGTGGAAGCCAGGGAGTGAAGGGCCTGTGTTAAGATATTCTCCTTCTCCACCAATGGATGGCTCAGCAACCCTGTCAACTTACGTCTGATGGCTGGCAGGACGGCGGGTAACATTACACACGCGGTATTTCCTCTTCATCTGTCCACAGTGAGTCACCTCCACCTTCAGGCCTGGGATACACACACTGTTTGTCAGGGTTGGAATAGGTGGCTCAGGTTCCCAGGCTTGGCCTCTCCCCTGAACATATCCCAGGGGGATTTCCTTTTAGGGCTAAAGAGAAAGTAACGCTGTTTCCCTTCCCTGCCTAGTTGGGTCCTCACCCTTGATCTCCTTAGTGAAGCGCACACGCTGGGAGTCCGTGAGGGGCTTGGGCTGCTCGTCTATGTTCCTGATGTCCAGCACCTCACACATGAACTCAATCACCGGCTGCGCCTTGTAGAAGGCCGTGGCTGAGACTGCGGGGACAGACAGGGTAGGGACAGCTCAGCTCAGGCTCTGTCTTCCAGAATAAGTGGAGGTACTGCTCTTTACACCCTCTTCCTTACAGGGTATTGGGATGGGGCGGGGGTCCCAGGGCTACAGGGAGTAGACTAGGAGTATGGTTGCAGAGCTGGGAGGGAGAAGGCTGGGAGTGTGGTCACTGGACTCAGGGTGCCCCTGGCTCCATCGCTCTCCCCACTCACCATCAATGTTGAGCATCATCTTCCACATGGCAGGGCGCACAGACTGGTGAAAGCCGAACCAGACCTCGCGCCCACCCCCCAGCGGGTGGTAGTAGCCCTCAGGCGGTGAGAAGAAGGAGCGGCCCACGGGGGTGTACCTGGCAGGGACAGGCAGAGAACTGGTCCCTCGGGCACAGGCCCCCACCCTGTGAGGCATCCTGGGCACGGAGGAGCCCTGGCCTGGAAGGCAGGACACCAGGGCTTTAATTCCAGCTCTGATCCTTTCCTAGTGGTGTGACTGACCTTGTGCAAGTCTCTACCCTTTCTCTGCCCTGCAGGGACAGATGGCATGAGGCCCAGAGATATATAAAAAGGACAGGGCCAATGCTTTAAACCATCTAACTGTATATACACACTTGCCTGGCATATGGTAGGGCGTCAAATAATATTTTGTTTGAAAGGCACACTGTAGGATTTGAATATGTGCTCATTCCCTTCCTCCCCCCGTAGCAGTTCTGACACCACTAGTAGCCCAGATACTAACTATACCCAGTACCTCATGGATGCCAGGTGCCTCATGGCCACATCCAGGGCTTGCACAGACTCCAGGGGAACAGGGATCTGGCCACTGACCAGGGCTTCATGCAGCATGCGCCAGCTCACAATGGCTAGCCACTTGATGGAGACCTTGAATATTCGATCCTTCCCTTCTCCAGGGATTGTCACCTCAAAGTCAACCTTCAGTGGAGAGACAGGGGGGAAGGAGTGCCAATGCTTTCCCACAGTCCAACATTCTCTGCCCTGACCACACTGCGCCCTGCCCCATGGATCTGCTAAGAATCTGCTTCAGCTGACAGGGCTCACAATGAAGACTTCAGAGCAAATGTGGCCCCTTCGTCCCCAGCCATCTCGGCTCAGTGCTTCTTTCCCTCTCAACCACACTTACCAGAAAGTCCTTTAGGTCTAGCTCTATTTTATATCTAATTTCAACCTGTCTGGAACAGGTACAGACATACAGCAGGCTAAATAAACATCAGCACCTACCCCACCCCACCCTAAAACACACTTTCTGAACACAAAAGATGAAAGGGCTCTCTGGAATGCCAGTCTCCAAACAACCTTACATGAGCTCAGTCCCACCTAGACCCCTGACACAGGTCGAGCCTGATTCCCAACCTTACCCGTTCATTGCCAATGGGCAGTGCTGTGACAGTGTAAATGTTCTTCTTTCCATCATACACCGGCTTGCGATCGCCGAAGATCTGAGGCTTGAAATGCTGGACCATGTATTCCACCACTTCCCTGTGGGGGATAGGAGCGGCCTGTGGAAGCTGAGACACTACCACTTCAAGCTTTTGGAAGTAATTCGAGGTCCAGCCAATGTCCCGTCTACTACATTCTCTCCTAGCAACTACTCTAATCTTAGCTACTCTATGGCTGTGCTTCTTAAACTTCAACATTCATATGAATCACCTGGAGATCTTATTAAACTTCAGATTCTGACTCGGTAGGTCTAGAGCCAAGCCTAAAACTCTACATTTCTAACATGCTGGTCCTCAGTTCACCAAGGCTCTAAAGGACTTGTAAGAGTCGGTGTGAGTGCCTTCTGAGCAGAGAGCGAGGCTGAGGAGCGAGAGAAGGGCTTCATCTTAGGGTCTCTCCAGAATCAGGAACAAAATTGAGGCTGTTCTAATTCCCAAGCTGATAGCAAATATGTAGATGGGGAAGAGATCTAAACTGGAATAGGAATAAACTGTGGATGAAGAACCTCATCTCTTCCATCTCTCTGAAGCCCTAAGTTCCACCACTTCATTTTCTCTCCACTGCCATCTCTTTCTGGATTTCACTTTCTATCCTTCCCAATTAGATTTCAGAGCTGCCCAACAATCTTTTTCATGTCCCTGATCACTTCCTTTCCTCATAGACTATGTCATACCTTCTCCACTACCTTCTAACTCCAGAACCCATTACTATCGCCTATCAAAAAGCAATTCTATAACTCGGAAAAAAGTAGACCACTGTAAGTAAGGCCACCCTCAAGTTCCCAGACAACCATATTTATATGTGCATGTCCCTTTTCCTCTTTCTTTCCTTTCACACTTGAAATGTCCTTCCGTATGATTTTTAAACATCTGAAAAATATGTTCAACTTCACTCATTAGAGAAACACAATTTAAAATTAGACCAAAATACAAAAACAACAGAAAAAACACACACAGACAAACAGATCAATGGAACAGAATTGAAGAGTCCAGAAATAAACCCACACATACATGAACAACTAATTTACAACAAATGAGCCAAGAATATACAATGGAGAAAGGAAAGTCTCTTCAGTAAGTGGTGTTAGGAAAACTGGACAGGCATATGCAAAAGAATGAAACTAGAAAACTAACTCTGTACACAAAAATTAACTCAAAACGGATTAAAGACTTGAACATAAGACCTGAAACAATAAAATACATAGAAGAAGACATAAGCACTAAGCTTCTGGACATTGGTCTAAGTGATGTTTTTGTGACTTTGACTCCAAAGCAAAGGAAACAAAACAAAAATAAACATACAGGACTACATCAAACTAATAAGCTTCTGCACAGCCATCAACAAAATAAAATGGCAACCAACTGAATGGGAGAAGATATTTGCAAATGATTATTCCCAATAAGAGGTCAATGTCCAAAATATATAAAATACTCATACAACTCAAAAAAACAAAACAACAACAACAAAAAAAACCCACCCAATTAAAAAATGGACAGAGGATCTGAATGGACATTTTTCAAAGGAAGACATACAGATGGTCAACAGGCACATGAAATGGTGTTAACCACCACTAATTATTAGGGAAATGCAAATCGAAATCATGAGCTATTACCTCACCCCTGTTAAAATGGATATTATCAAAAAGACAAGAAATATAAGTCTGGCAAAGACGTAGAGAAAAGGGAATCCTCATACACTGTTGATATGATTGTAAACTGGTATAGCCATTATGGAAAACAGTATGGAGCTTCCTCAAAACAAAACAAAACAAAAAAAGAACTTCCATATATGATGCAGCAATTCTTCTTCTGGGTATTTATCTGAAGAATATGAAAACATTAATTCAAAAAGATATATGTACCCGTATGTTCACTGCAGCATTATTTCACAATAGCCAAGATATGGAAACAACCTAAGTGTCCACTGACAGATGAATGGATAAAGAAGATGCTGTGCATGTGTGTGTGTATGTACACACATACAGAGGGTGACAAAAAAAGGTATATACATTTTAAGAAAGGAAAAAACAATTAAAATGGTAAAACTCAATATATACCGATAACAAAAGAGGAATACAAGTCACGTTTGACTTCTGCAATTACAAGAGGTGCTTAAAGTGGTTACCATCAGCGTCCAGACACTTCTGATTACAGTGGACTACTGCTTGAGCAACACTGACCAAAGTGTCCATGTTTTTTGGCACCACCGGTATATGCAATGGAATACTATTCAACCATTAAAAAAAAAAAGATGAAATACTGCCATCTGCAACAACATGAAGGGATCTCAATAGTATTATACTAAGTGAAATAAGTCAGAAGGAAAAGGACAAAAACCGTATGACTTCACTCATATTTGGAATGTAAAAAAAAAAGTTAAAAAACAAAACAAAACTTACAGATACAGAAAACAGGCTGGTGGTTACCAGAGAGAAGGGGGTGAAATGGGTAAAGGGGGTTAAATATATGATGATGGGTGGAAACTAGGCTTTTGGTGGTGAGCACACAATAGAGTATATAGACATCGAATTATAATGTTGTATACCTGAAATTTGTATAATGTTATTAACCAATATTACCTCAATAAAAAAACCAAACCATATCCTGAGTCAGCTTAAGTGTGATATTTTTCACATGAATTAAAATTCCACAGTAAAACATGGGAAAATTAATTTTAAAAAAAGTAAATTCAAATATAATTTTTCATGTATCAAAATGCCAAATATCAAAAAATACAATATACTGAATTGGTACAGATATGGGGAAGAAGCACTCTGATACCTTGCTAGTGGGAGTATAAACTGGTATAACTTACCTTAAACACCTGGCAATATCTCAGAACTTTTAAATGTATTGTGCCAGCAAATCCACTCCTAGGAATTTATCCCACAGACTCATATTTGATTGCAAAAATGTATCTATATTTAATAACATTCAATGGTTTCATTTTTGTAGCAAAAGTTTAGACTCAACCTAAATGTTCCTCAATAAATTCATTAAATAAATTATAATAACATCACATTCAATGGAGCTATGCAAAAGAATGAGGTGGATGTGTATGATTTTCCAAAACATAATAAATTGTTCAGTGGGAAAAAAACAAGGTACAAAACAAAGTATATAGGATTCCATATTCTGTGCATTTAAAAAAATGCTCTATATACACATATGCTTGCATAAGCAGAGAAAAATATCTGGAAGTGTACTCAAGAATGGTAACAATCATACTCAAGAATAGTAACTATCATACTCAAGAATGGTAACAATCATACTCAATGGTAACAATATATGCCTCTAAGGAAAGGAACTAGGGGACTAGAAATCAGGGTAACAGAGGACATTTTTCTTTGCTACTCTTTTTGTAATATTTTTAATTTTTTACATTAGGCACATAGAGTTTTCAAATAATAAAATAAATTTTAAAGACAAATATTGCTGCTTCTCTCTAAGGCTAATCCCTCCAACTTCGTATCCTGTAAAGTCTTCCTGTCTCAGCAAGGACATCCCACTCATTCCTCCCGCCTCTGTCACATACCTTTAACCTCTTCTCCACTAGCTTCTTCTCCTGAGTTTATAAACATATCCATGTCTCATTCTTAAAAACTTTTCATTCATTCATTTCAACAAATACTTGAAATGTGCTAGGCATTGTACTTGACCCCTATAATCCTCTCTAGCCAACATATTCCCTCTTTCCCCATGGTTCACTGTTAAGCTATCTGGATAGAGCCATCTGCTCTCACTGTCCCTACCATATTACCTTCCACTTATTCCTTAACTCACTATAATTAGGTTACTAGCCCAACTACTCTACTAAAACTGTTCTGACAAAAGGCACCAGCTATCTCCAATATATCAAAAATATCCAATGACATTTTTCAGCATTTACCTTATTTGGAATCTCCTCCTCAAAAACCTTCTTGAATTTGGTGATACCACCCTCTGTTAGTTTTGCCTTTACCTCTATGGATCCTCTTTCAAGGTTCTAAGACTCAGAACAGTGAAGACTCCTGGACTTGGTGTCTTAGACGTGCATCACTTACCGGTTGACTCTGCGAGGACATTTATCCGGCTTGATATCCACCTCGTAGTGGTAAACGTCAATCTTAGGGATGTCCACCTCAAAGTAATTGGCCAGGAGCTTGATTGGTTTCCCCACTGTGCCAATGCCAGGCCTTCGAGGTGCCTGGAACACCTGCTGCAGAGGGGGCAGGTATGCGCCCGCAGCTACAAGACAAAGAGGCTGGTGAGGGTAGAGTCTGGCAATCTCCTCACACTCAGGTCAGAGGGGTACAAGGCTTCCTAGAACAGAAGCAGGAGGAAAGCCTCTCTCCTGACTACCCTACCCAGCTGAGGGCTTCCACTGGCTCATACAGGCTCATTTAAAAAATAAAAACACAAAAAACCTCTCCCTAATTAGGAAAATTACGCTTGTTGTCTATCTTAAATTTAAATTTATTGAGTGACTATGTAATAAATTCCTATTACGTATTAAGTAAAGGGGCTAAATTTGGTTTCCAGTAACAAAACCCTTCCTTCTACTAGATGAAGACACATACCTCCACCAGGTATCTAGCAGACCAAGAATGCCCTATTCTCTGCCAGCCAGATGCTCACTTCATTCATCACCACCCTGAACACAAAACAGCATCATCTTAACGCTCCTCTGCAATGTAGGCATGAGGAGGATCCAAAGGCCAGCTTGAGGGGGGCAGGGGGAGGATTAAGGTAACTGAATGGCTGAGATTAGAGAGAGAGAAAATGAGAAAAGGCTAAAAGGATCGAGTTTGGAAACTAAGGACAGAGGCTGAATAAAACAGGGAGCTGGCGAAGAAACCAAAACTGGAGGTCACAGCAGGAAAATGGTTGAACTGGGAATCAGGGAAGGAGGAAAGGCTGGAGTTAGGGGATGGGGCAAGATAGGTTAGAGCTGGGAGCTTGGGCAAGAGGCAAGGCTGAAACTGGGGAGACAATGAAGAAAAAGTTCAAAAGAAGAAAACACTAGGGAATGAAGACAGGCTGAATATACTAGGAGACTGAAGCAAGAGGCGGCTAGATTAGAGGACTTGGGAAGAAGAGACAGCCATTAGAATGTTAGTGAAGGGAGAGATACTGACTCTGGGAAGGAGAATACAAGATTCTCTCCAAGGCACACAGCTCCTTCCACACAGAGGGCCCAGACAGCAGCAAAAGGGATCAATTTCAATACAGAGGGGGCCCTTGGGAAAGGGCTAGGGCAATGCCAGCTCCCACTATGTTCTCCTTTCTTGCCACCATCCTCATTGCTGCCCCTAGTTTTATTTTCCAGCTTGAAGGGAAAGGGAGGGAAAAGGGAAACTGCCTAAGAGAAGCCTTTGTCCAGAGCTACTATTGTCCTTGCCAGTAGAGGACCAGCTCAGGTGGGAGGAGAGATAGATGAATCAGCCCAGAACCTCTCCCATCACCAGAGCTCTGCTTTCAGTCTGCCAGGCTGGGGGGATGGGGCATATCCTCAACTGGGGGGTCAGGAAGAGGTCAGAACCATTCACGGGAGGGGCATGCTTCCCAGAGCTAAGCTGCTGTCTCCTGACCACCTGTCAAGCCCAGCCCCACTCCGCACACTGGGAAAACAGGCCCAGCCTGGAGGGAAAAGGCCTTCAGGACTCAGCCATACAGGGAAGTGAAGGCTTAACCACTATCACCTGGCCACCTATCCCAAAAAGAGCTGGGCAGAAATTGCACACACAGTGTGATACATTCCTGTCATACACATCCAAACACTCACTTAGACCTAGACAGTTTACCTTTATACATATACCCCTCACCACCCTAGGCTGTGTGTTCTTCAAAGACAGGGACTATCTGCCTTGGTCATTATTGAATCTTCAGTGTCTGACACACAGGAGGTGTGTTCAATATACAAATATTAAAGGAATGAACAAACAGATCCATACACAAACCACAAAGAAAATAAAAACAAACGAACACCTGCAAACTGCTCAGAAACTATTACAAACCCAGCACAGAACAAAAATGCACCCTGGTGGATATAGCTGGTGAAAGACACCCTTCCCCTCCCCAAGTTCTTACATTCCATTCACCTCCTTAGCCTCCTAGGCTGAATAATCGCTGGGAGCCTTGGGAGAAAGACATCCCCTAGAGCTGGGGGCTGGGTTGCACTGATGGGGGAAGGGACAGACACTGTAGCCTCAAAGCCTTCTCTTCTAGAAATAGGACTACAGACCAGACAGCCTTAGGAATCCTCCACTCCAAGGAGGCTTTGGGAAAACAAGAGAGCCCCCATGCTTCCTCATCCCAAAACTAGGGAAGGCAGGAGGAAGGGGGAAGCTCTCTCCTATTCCATCCCTCCGCAAGCCTTACAGCTGTAGAAAGTCCCCCAGCCCCCAGCTTTTAGTCTGAGAAAGGGAGACACTTCCCTTCAGACCCAGACAGGGACAGACGGCCACTTTGTGATGCAGATGAGGGCCCCAGCACAGAGGACAAAGCTTGGGCCTTGGGGGAAAGGGGCGGGGCCCTTCCTTACAGACAAAAGCAAGGAGGGAGGGGCCGTGAAAAGGACACTCCCCCTCCCCCATCCCAACCAGCCCTGAGAAGGAAAAGTAACAGAGCTGAAATGCCTGGCTCAGGGATTCTTTCCCTGCAGTTTCTGAGGCCCACATAACTCCCAAGGAGCCAGACAGCCTATTCAAAAGACAAACTCAAGGCTAGGTTAGCTGTCAGTAAGCAAAGACTAAAAGGCCAGTCTCTCCAAAAAGAATTTGTCCACACATGAGTATACGCAAATTATTAAATATTCACATACGTGCTTAACCATTTATGTCACTCTGGACTGTGACTCAGTTCAGTTAATAAACATGTTCTTTGTGTCAGGACCTACACATGTGCTGGTTTCACAGATAAATTAGACACTACCTGTACTTTCAGGGAGCTACCAGTCTAGTATGTGTTTGCAACACACCTGAGCCCAGAAGGCACACTTGGACATAGGCCCAGTGAAGCCAGCAACAATACCTTACTTTTGTGTATTGTGTCCTCCAACTTCCAAGAGACTATTCTGGGCCTAGGAAGGATGCACTTATGGGGGTACCTCTATCGATAGCTTCCAGAATGAATTTCAATTACATCATGGGATGAAGCAAAGCCTGCCCCACAAGGCTACAGCCAACTCCAGATACCAAGCTCTAGTCCCTTCCCTAGAAGCTTATTTATCGGAAGAAACAGTTTTTTCATCACTCCAGAGCCCATTAGGAATTCATCAGAATAAAATCATTAGCAGTGTGGCATGGGTGTCAACTCCCAGCAATCTATCTGGACCTGTGACCTACTCCTACTCCAGTCCACAGGTTGTTGCAAAGTCTCCAGCCAAGAAAACCAGGAGAGTTCCTGGAATGGAGAGAGGGGCCTGAGGGAAGGAGGAAGTAGTTTTCTGAAGTCTGTTGCTCCCTGCACTCCACCTTAAGACCTGTACAGCCTTTTCAAGGTTGTTTTCTCTTGGAGGAAAGTACTTACAGATCTCTGAATGGATGACTCGAATGAGTTGGTAGGAGCTAGTTCCTTGAGGGGATTAGATCTGGTATAAAAGACTAAGATTCTTCCACAAGAAATGAAATTCAAGTCCCCAAAGGAAACCCTACTCCCACCCCCAGATCAAATGGTAGGAGCTGGTGAGATCCCTAAAGGATTCCCAGATCCAGAATGCTCCTCCCATCAAAGGACCTAGGACACAGGTGGTGCCACCATCCCACAGCCCATTCTGGGGACTCCAGTCTTCTTGGGGCAGTCCAGCCTCAGTTTCTCCTGTTTTTATCTCCTTTTCTCCTGATTGCCCATGAACAAGGAGAAAGTAAGGCTATCATCACCTGAACTCACCAGGGTGGTTATAAACTCCTCCTCCCCCAAACAACTTATAGATGACAAAGGGCTAGCTTGGCAATCTTAGGTCAAATGACACGGCCATGACAGTTTCTGGGGATTAGAGAGAGGAAAAAGATATCCAGTGGGAGATAGGAGCAATGAAAGTGTTAAGGTATAGAATGAGATTAGGCTGTCACCTCAGGAGACATTTCAATGGAAAGGTCATTATCCTTTGATTAAATGATCCCATCTCTACTCTGTATTAGAACAGGCAGACAACCTCTTCCAGGTAAACCAGGGCCTGGCCTTGGTCCCTCAGTAATCAATACCTTTCCTAAGGCCTATCTTTAGGGAGGCCCCGCCCCAAGAACACTGCCTTGCCTTTCCTTGTCCCAGTGGCAGAATAAGGCACTTTGGCAGTTTCCCTCAACTCATTCTTGGCAAATTGTGACTGAGGGTTTTGCCAAGGGTTAAGAAGCCCCAAGATGAGGAAGGGGACAATTTCAATTTGCGCTCTGCCAGCATAACCTTAGAGAGAATGCACCCCCATCGGCGCGCACTTATTTCCAAGCCAAATCGCGCGGGGTGGGGAGTTGGGGAGATTCGGACAGCCACGCCCCCACCACATAGGGCAGCCCCTTCCAGCTGCCACCTCCGCGCATGCTCCAGCGCCTCTGCTCCAGCTCCCCGGACTCACCGGGTGGAATCCCAGGGCTGGATCCCCACCCACCGCCCCCTGACCCTCGCCCCCGCGTCAGGCCCGGCTGGGGCGGAGCTCACAGTCCAGCTCTGGCGCCTTCTCCCAAGAGACACTAACCCAGCCCAGACCGGCTGAGCCCCCGCCCCCGGCATGCGGCAGTTCTGGGCCCATCTGTGTCGACCCCCTCCTCTCCTGGACACCTGGAGCCCGCCCCCTGCCACCTGCCGGGCCTCTCCCTAGGCCTCCAGGGACCTCCGGGAGTCCTTACGTGCGTTCAGGCCCTTCTCCCAGATTACTTCCCACCTCCAAGAGTGCATAGTGCCTCCTTTGATAAACGGCCCCGATCTCAGGGCTCCCTTCACCAGGTTTCCCCCGGAACTGCACACAGCCCCTTCAAACTGGGCCCCCCATCCCATAAGAGCCCCTCTCTTGACTCAAGAAACCTTCCCTGACTCGGATTTACTGCTCTTCACGCGGGAGTCCCTTGGTCCTTTGGAGCACGCACCGTCCCCCCTTCCCGGGGGCCCTTACCTGCTCCCGAGGGTCCCGCTTCCATCCCATATACCCGTGCGGAGGTCAGGCGGCCGGGAGACTGTGGAGTCCAGCGTGAGGGGCCTAGGTACCCTGCACTCTAGCTGCTCGGGCTCCCGGGCCGGGCTCGGCTCCCCCCCGAAGCCCGGCCGCTCGCGCCGCCACCCCCACAGCCTCCGTTGCCGCCGCCGCCGCGGAGCCTGCAGCAGCTCCCCCTGCGAGCGCCCGGCCAGCTGCCAGTGCGCAGGCGCGACCGCCAGGCCCAGGGGGCGGACGGGAACGAGTCAAGCGGGGCGCTCCGACGGCAACAAAGGCCAATGGAGAGGGGCGGGGGCACCCGGGACCGAGGCAGCGGCCCCTGGCGGTCACCCGTCGCCATGCAGCCCGGCCGGAGGGCTTGGGTAGAGGCGCAGCGGAACCGCGCAGTGGCGTAAGTGGCGCAGGGCGGGGGGACACCCCCCGCAGCAGCCTCGGGCCCTGTCTTTCACCCAAACAGCTCCCTCCCAGCCTACACAGAGCCTGCCCGCTTTGCACAGAGCCACGCGCACATTACAGGAATCCTACTTCATTCCAAGGCCCGCTTCACATTCTCCGAGCACCCCATCATCCCGCGGCCCTGCCTCCCACGTCGCCTCCCCATTTCTTTCATCCTTCACGCCTTGGCTGCAAAGCTACTGCCTCCCCGAAGCCTTTTTCCGTCCCTAGTCACTGAACTCACTAATGCCATCCTCATTTCCAGGCCGAGTGCTGGGCACAGAGACCACAGATAATGAAAGAGACCCTGCCTACGACCCTGGACGATGTCACAGTTTCAACTTGAGTGCAACTACAGAGTTCTGTCTGTGGGACCTGGCAAGCAAGCACCGGTCTCCACTTTCTCACCTACAGCTCACGCCTGAACCCAGTCAATCTGCGTGTCCTCGCCACTTCACTTAAAAGACTTTCTGTGTCAAAATTCAAAGGATAATTTTCAATTCTTATTTCTCTGCAACATCTGACACTGTGTCTCTCCTTCCTTTTTGAGCCCTCTACTTGGCTTCAGCATTTTCTGAGATTTCCTATTATTGCTTACCTCCTTTTCGGTCTTAGTCAAGAGCCCCCTTTTGCTTTTGCCCCCCAAAATAACAGTGTTCACCATGGTTTCAAACCCAGCTCTCTTCTCATTCCACTCTCCACTTTCCCCTTGAAGGTCTCACCCATTCTTACGGCGCAACTATCCTTCCAAATCTCTATTTCCAGCCAAGTCTCAGACTCATATTTCCAAGTGTCTGCTGGACAGCTCCACCTGGATATCCTACCAGCACTTCAAATTTAAAGAGTCCAAAACCAAACTCTTCATCTTTACCCCACAAACGTGCTTGTCCTATGCTTCTTGTCTCTGCAAATGGCACCTTCATCCCAGAAATGAAGTTTCTCTCCCTTGCTTCTTCCCCCTATTCAGCTGTTCACCAAGTCCTGACATGTTTACCTCCTAAACTACTCTTACATGATCCCCGGCCATTCTGATGGTTCCTTGTGATAGTACAGACCCTTATTACACCTTGCCAAAAGTATCACACCACTTCCTCGCTAGTCTCACAGGTTCTGGGAAGAGTCCTCCCTTTCGGTCTGCTGCAGTTGATATGTGGTAAGAAAAACCCAGTTCAAACATCACTTTCCCTTATATTCATTCATATGTATTCATCCATATGTATTTTTATGCCTACTTTACACTAGATGCTGTGCTGAGGGCTAGGAACTTAAGAGACAGATCTCACACACCCAGCCCCTACCCATAGAGATTAATTTCTGACACTCATCCTAGTATGCCTTGCTTCTAACAGAGGTTCTCAAACAGCAGGCATTAGAATAACCTGGAGAACCTGTTAAAACACTGATTGCAGAGCCCCAGTTCCAGAGCTTGTGATTCAGTAGATCTTGGGTGGGACCCAAGAACGTGCATTTCTAATAAGTTTCCAGATGAGGCTGATGCTGCCGATCTGGGGACCACACTTTGAGAACCACTGCTGTACAGGATAAAGTTAAAAACAAAGACTCTTGAGCCAGACTGTTTGGGTTTCAGTCCAGGTGCTACCATTCACAAGCTGTGTAACAATAGGAAAATAACTTCTCTGTGTCTCAGTTTCCTTCTCCCTCATTTTAGGGGGTGAAAATAGTACCCACCTCTTTGGGTTGTTGTTAATACATATAAAGACCTTGGAACAATGCATAGAAGAATGCAGGCGAAGTGTCAGCTGCTATCTGTACATGCTATACTGTACCATGTTTCCCTGAAAATAAGACCTAGCCAGACAATCAGCTCTAATGTGTCTTTTGGAGCAAAAATTAATATAAGACCGGTATTATATTATATTATACCTGGTATATTATTGTATTATATCATATCATATCATATCATATCATATCATATCATATCATATTATACCCGGTCTTATATTCTAGTAAAATAAGACTGGGTCTTACATTAATTTTTGCTCCAAAAGACGCATTAGAGCTGATTGTCCGGCTAAGTCATATTTTCGGGGAAACACAGTAATTATTGTCTGCCTCTTGCACCATAGTCTAAGTTCTTTAACAACAGGGACCACATCAGATGCATTTCTGTCACCCTTTAGTGCCTGGCACAAGCTATGCCTAGAATGATCAGTAAATCTGGATTGATTTGAATCAAATAGATGGCATCAAAACATCCCCAGAAATAGCCAAGACCTTTACCTTGGTAAAACTAAGCTGGAAGCTCAGCATTCCATGAGAGTTTGAATCCACTGTTCTAAATACCAAGCCTCACACTTAACTTTGTGGAAAGGCATTGGTCACTATTCTGACCCAGCTCCAAAGTGGCTAGCAGAGTCAAGCCGGGCCCTGGCCTCTCCGGGTCTTTCTGCAGTGTCTCCATCATCAGGGATTTTACTCTTGGCTAGGCAAAGTGGTAGAGTATAAGGGAAATCCAGATAGCATTTTGCTGTTTTATGCTGAGAAACTTCTTCCAGTAACTGTTGATAGCTTTTCTTCCAGAAAGCTATTGGCTCCTTCTGTTTCCAGTTCGATTCTTGCATCTCAGTCCATAGCTAACTCACACCCAAGGGCATCTGCTGTGTGGGCCAGAGCCCAGGTCCTTCCACTTTTTTACCTTCTCTATACCCAGAGTTTCCTGGTCCCAAAACAACAAGTATGGCCTGAAAAAAAATCTGCATCTCAATCTATATTTTCCTTTTCTTAATATTTAAAAAACAGCCTGGGAACAATAAAATCAAGGTAGTATAATAGACATAAAACAAAACATATACCCTACTATCAGGAAATGAATCACCAACAGCTCTTGCATGCACCACCTCTTTCTATCTATAACAAAATACATATTTTAATGTATTTCAGAAGATAATTTTTAAAATCAGAAATCATGAACAATGGAATTAATAAATGTCAGCTAGTACTTTGTAAAGGCTTGTGAAATTGGTAGACATTTTTAAATCACTTTTTTAAATTGAAGTATAATTGACACAATAAACTTCACATATATAGTGTACAATTTAATTAATTCTAACATATGTATCAACCTATGAAACATCACCACAATTGAGACATTGAACATATTTATCACTCCCAAATTTTAAAACTCATCACAAAGATTTAATAACTATAAGGGAATTATATAACTATAATGAATTTTAAACACCAAGTAAAATTTTAAATTACATATGTATTTTTACTTTAAAAAATGCAAAACAAGGACTCAAAAGCAAGAATTGAGCAACAATTAAGGAAGACACTGAAAAAGTTATCAAAAATAACCAAAGAACACCAGGCTCAGGAGTTTCACTGTTTAATATTTCCAAACATTCTTGAAAGAGATAATCCTGTTCCATGTTATTTGAATGGCTTTAGAACATGGGAAAAAGGGGAATTTTCCTAATTTGTTCAGAATAGCAGATAAAGATCCTCATCTCTTATCAGATGATGATATTATAAAAAGAATTCTCAGGAATGCGGATGCAAAAATCACAAGTCAAATGTTAGCATATAGAATTCTATAACAGATTAATTAAAACTATGATAATAATAATAAATGAAGACATAGATATGACTGTGCCTTATCACCTGGGGCCCAAAAGAATGAGCAGAACCTGCAATTCAGTCAAAAATGAGATTTCCTAAGACTAACAAATAAATAAGATCAGACATTAAAAAAAAAAAAAAAAAAAGCGAGAGAGACACAGAGAGGATAAGTAACTTGCCCAAGATCAAGATCACACAGCTTGCAACTAGCAGAGGCAGAACTTGAATCCAGGCTTGATGGCTTCAGTATCAACATTCTTAACCACAACACTATATGACATTAGTATTAAAAGAATAGCATATCAACACAAGGGTAATTCAGGGATGGTTCAAAAATTTAAAAAATCTTAATATACAATATATGTGATTAATCAAAAATAAACAATTATAATAGATAAAAATATTAGATACATTTCAATATCCAGTCTTCAAATAATTAAAATCACTCATAGTTAACATGATGATAGAATATCTATTTTTAGCTAATGAAGAAGCAGTACTCTTCCTTTAAAAACAGTAATAAATGAGGTCACTCTTCATTACTAATACTATTTTAATATGGTTTGGACATTCTAGCCAGAAGAGAGAGCCAGAGACAGAGCCAGAAAGAGAGAGAGAGAAAAAGAAAGAGAGAGAGAGAAGTAAATTTAAGTATGTAAGAAAATATCTCTATTGTAGTTGATGCAATTATATAATAAGAAAGTATACAGGGGCCAGCCCAGTGGCTCAGGCGGTTAGAGCCACCCCAGAGCTCCATGCTCCTAACTCTGAAGGCTGCCGGTTCGATTCCCACATGGGCCAGTGGGCTCTCAACCACAAGGTTGCCAGTTCAATTCCTCGACTCCTGCAAGGGATGGTGGGCAGTGCCTCCTGCAACTAAAATTGAACACGGCACCTTGAGCTGAGCTGCCACTGAGCTCCCAGATGGCTCAGTTGGTTGGAGCACATCCTCTCAACCACAAGATTGCCGGTTCGACTCCCGTAAGGGATGGTGGGCTGTGCCCCCTGCAACTAGTAATGGCAACTGGACCTGGAGCTAAGCTGCGCCCTCCACAACTAAGACTGAAAGGACAACAACTTGAAGCTGAATGGCACCCTCCACAACTAAGATTGAAAGGACAACAACTTGACTTGGAAAAAAGTCCTGGAAGTACACACTGTTCCCCAATAAAGTCCTGTTAAAAAAAAAAGAAAGAAAGAAAGTATGCAGTCTTGTTAAAATTAGTAATACTAAGTAAGTTGAAGATTCAAGAAAATAAGCAAAAATCTGTAGCATTCTGATGGTACCGGTATTAACTAATTATAAACTGTAAAGATAAAATAGCCAACTCAAAATACTTAGAAAAGAAAACTTCATAAGATGTTTGTGATGTGTGAGAAAAATCTATAAGAATCAATAAGATGACATACAAAAAAGGCTGAATTAAATAGAGAGAGAGGCCAAGTTCCTAGATGGAAAAACCAAATAATATAATGTCTGTTGAACCCTTGCTACTCCAGCCCCAAGTTCTGAGGACTAGTCTCAGATATTCCCATCCAGCCCTACGTATTTTTTTCCAGAAATACAAAAACAAGGATGGTAGAGCCAGTCTCTACCCCTAAGAAGAGATAAACATAAATCAGTGTTATCTAATAGAAATATCATGTGAGATACACATGTAATTTTAGATTTTCTAGCAACCACATTATAAAAAGTAAAAAGGAAACAGATGAAATTAATTTTAATCATGTTTTACTTAACCCCAAACTATTACCATTTCAACATGTCATCAATATAAAAACTTATTATTTTACATTCTTTTTTTATACAGTCTTTGAAATCTAGTGTGTATTTTACACTCATAGCACATCTCAATTCAGACTGGCCACATTTCAAGTGCTTAATACACATGGCTAGTGGCTACTGTACTGGACAGTACAGATGATCATTTCAGGGCAATTTTGAGTATAATGACAGAGGCAAGCATGGGTGCCATGGGAACTAAAAGGAGATATTCGTATGTGTAACCCAGTCTGGGATAATCAGGGTAGGTTTCCTAGAAGAGATACCTACTTAAACAGGCCTGATAGGATGAGCAGGAATTAGTCAGGCAAAGGATGGGAGAAAGGCATACTAAAAAGCATCAGCAAAGAACATGAAGGTAAGAAACAGCACATATGCCAGGAACTATCAGTAGTGATATTCTGGCATAAAGAAGAAAGCAAGCAACAGTGAGAAGAGGATAGAGAGGAAACATCATGCCCAAATCTGCCCACTCTCTCCCCAGCCCAAACCAGGGCAGGGGCAGCAGGGGGAGGGATAGGAGGAGCTGTCCCTGGTTCTGACACCCAAGGCAGATTCACAGTGTAGTTTCACCCAGGCTAGAACTGAACTGACCCAGATCAAGCCTATTTCCCTGGGTCTTCTATAGCACACATGGAGACCCCCAAACCCTAAACTTGGCCTGCAGAACAGGAGAGCCTTTTGAACAGGCTCCTTAATGGGTTGGAGAGTCTTAGGAACATCCAAGTCTAGGAACAGAACTCTAGGATATTGAAGTTTAGGGTCAGGTATAGCCAGGAAAGGCATTCTCTTTGACATAAAAGTAGATGTAGATCTGCTACACCAAATTGACCCCAAAGATAGTAGTTAACCTGTGGGGTCTTATCTTGACCCCTTAGAGAATGTAAACTAACAACTCAACTTTCAACCCAGAATTAACTCCTATTATCGTCTTTCATCTCCATTAATCCATAATGGGGTTCAATGGGAAAATATTTACAATAAAGATGCCTCAGTATATCAATGGGCCAAGGGAAAAAGTCTTCACAAGTAGGACTACAGAATTATCATTCATTCTTAAGAAAGTCAATACAAAATAATAATTCTATATCCATTAATTTAAAAACTATTACACACTCAATGATCAAGATATTATGATGGAACTATACATTGGCATTTTGTATCAGTATGATCCTTCGGGAAGCAATTTAGCAATATTTGTCAACAGCCATAATGATGTTTCTGCTGTTTTACTTCCACCCAGTTACGTACTGAAACACTTGGAATCAGACAAACCTGGGCCAAATCTCAGCTCTACCACTTGTGGATGTGTAACCTTGAACAAGCCATAGTCCCATTATGAATCGTAATTTCCTCATCTGTAAAAATGTCATAGAGTTGTGGGAAGACTAAATTAATGAATAAATAGCAAAGGACAAGGACAGCACTTAGCACTTTCAGGTGCTGAATAGCTGACGATTCCCATGGTCCTCTGCTCTGCTCCTGGGACAGGTCCTTGTTTTCTTTCTACATCATCTCAATCATTCTCATGGCTTCACTTTCCTTCAATCTTTTAAAAGAAGTAAATAAAAATAGAAAATGAAGAGGATAGAAAATTAGTCCCACCCTTTAAAAGGCAGATACTTATAGCCCTCTCCCTTACTAGGTTGGGCTCCAAGAGCCACCTGCTAATAGGTTTCTGGATTGAGCAAGTAGGAGGTTGGTGGTGCCACATCCCGAGACTGAAAACACTAGAGAAGGAGCAGGTTTGGCAAGAAAGATAATGAGTGTGTTTTTTCACAGATTGAGCTTGGGGAGCCTGCAAGATATATCCTAGTATGGCTGTCTCTTACATGGTTGAATATATGGTGTGGAACCCAGAAAAGACATCTCATTTAATGATCCATATTTGAGAGTTAAAAATATACAGATAGTAAAAAAAAAAAAACAAAACAAAACAAAACAAAAAAAATATACAGATAGTAACTGAAGCCATGGGCATCGATGAGAACTCTCAAAAAGGGTGTGTTGCATGAAGAGAGAATAGAGCTAAGACAAAACCCTTAAAAAACACTACTTAACTTATGACCTCATATTGAAATGAATACAATAAAGGTAATAAAATCCTGTGAATTCTACCTCCTAATATCTTTCAATCCTCTCTGCTTTTCTGTACCCTTACTGCTATTATCCCACGTCCAGGTCACCACTAACTCTTGCTTGGATAAGTGCAACAGCCTCCTAAATCCATTCTCTAATTGCATTCAGGGTGATCTTTCCAAAATACAAATATATATTCATTCATTCAACAAAAACTTAGTAAATGCCTACCAGTTAGTGAACAAAGCAGACATGTATGTTCCTTGCCCTCATGAAGATTACAGTGACACAGACAATAAACAAGTAAAAAAAATATATCTATATATCTATATATCTATATCTATAGTTATAGCTACATCTATATACATACATACATACTGGGGGAGCCAAAAAAATGTACACATTTTAAGAGATGTTATCCATACACGATTTTTCAAAGTTGAATTGAATTATAGTAGCAATGTATAGTATGACGTTCGCTCAAAAGATGGCATTAATCAAATGAATGCTAGTGTCATTCATTATTTATTACAATTTTAATACAGTTTTTTCCTTTCTTAAAATGTGTATACATTTTTTGGCACCCTCTCTATATATTTCAATATAAGTACCTTGAAAGAAATCTTCCTTTTTTTTTTAAGGAGGACCCAGCTCACAGTGGCCCATGCAGGGATTGAACCAGCAACCTTGGTGTTATTAGCTCCATGCTCTAACCAGCTGAGTAACTGGCCATCCTCAAGATAAGTACTTTGAAGGAAAAGAATAGGTTGCTGTTTAAGACAGAATAAGAGAATAATTGGAGATGGTGACTATATCAGCGGTCAAGAAAGATGGCGCTATCTAACAGGTCAGAACTAAAATACTGGTCATCAGCATGTAAGGTGGGAGGTAGGGTGATCAGAGTTAAGTGTTCTAAAGGTCATTGTATTGTTTAGGACAAGGATAAATGTATTAATTTACTTTAAACTTTGGTAAGCACACAACATAAAACTTCACAAAAGCTATTAAATAAACAGAAATAGAATAGAAAATAATAGAAATAGAATTTTAAAACCTTTGGCTAAATGCCACTAGAATGATGAAAGAATTTGAGTCAGTAGTTAAAAAATCTTACCACAAAGGAAAAGATATCAAATGGTTTTACAGGTGAGTTCTGCCAAACAGTCAAGGAATAACAGATCATTTCAATTTTATACAAACTATTCCAGAGAAGAGAAGATGGAATACTCCCCACATTGGTATAATCTTCATACCAAAACCAACAAGGACTGTACAAAAAAGGAACATTAGAGACTAGTCTCACTCATGAACAAGGATGTAGAAATCCTAAACAAAATAATAGGAAACCAAATCTAGTGATGTATTAAAAATATTAAACATATATCTCATGACCAAACTGTACTTATTCTAAGAATGCAAGATGGTTTAACATTAGAAAAATCTGTAAATGTAAGGTTAAAGGAGAAAAACAATATGACCAGCTTGTAGATGCAGGGGGGAAAAAATCACTTAATAAAATTCAATACCTATTCATGATTTAAAAACAAACAAACAAAACACACCTCTTAGCAAACTACGAAAAAGAGAGTTTCTTAAACTGTTAAAAGGTATCTACCGAAACCCAGTAGCAAACCTTGTTTAAATTAATATTATATTGTGAAAATGTTCAAACACACACAAAATTAGAGTGAATGGCATAATGAACTCCCATGTACCCATTATATACCCATCATCCAAATATAGCAATTACAAAACACAAAATTCATTATTGTTTTTTTAACAAGACTTAATTGGGGAACAGTGTGTACTTCCAGGAGTTTTTTCCAAGTCAAGCAGTTGTCCCTTCAATCTTAGTTGTGGAGGGTGCCGTTCAGCTTCAAGTTGTTGTCCTTTCAGTCTTAGTTGTGGAGGGCGCAGCTCAGCTCCAGGTCCAGTTGCCATTACTAGTTGCAGGGGGCACAGCCCACCATCCCTTGGAGGAGTCGAACCCGCAACCTTGAGGTTGAGAGGACGTGCTCCAACCAACTGAGCCATCCGGGAGCTCAGTGGCAGCTCAGCTCAAGGTGCCATGTTCAATCTTAGTTGCAGGGGGCGCTGCCCACCATCCCTTGGGGGGCTCGAGGAATCGGACTGGCAACCTTGTAGTTGAGAGCCCACTGGCCCATGTGGGAATCGAACCGGCAGCCTTAGGAGTTAGGAGCACGAGCTCCAACCGCCTGAGCCACCGGGCAGGCCCCCAAACTTTATTCTTAATAGTAGAACATCAGCAGCATTCTCTTTCAAATCGGGAACAAGACAAACAAGCCCTTAATCCTTTCAGCATTGTATTGGAGGTCCAGCCAGCAAACCCAAAATAATCTATAGACAAATTATTATATATTAAATAAGAGAGTTTAGCAAGACTGATAATTATGAAATTTGGTTCTTAAAAATCCATTGCATTAAAAAGATTATTTACAATAACAACAGAAATAAGAAGGCACCGAGGAATAAATCTGAACAAAAGCTGTGCAAGACCTACATAGAAAAAAATTACTAAAATTTTATGAAAAACATTTTAAAAGACCTAAATAAATGGAAAGAAAACTCTGCTCCTAGAGAAGTTTAATTACTGCATTCTCATATTCATCTACAGATTAAGTGCAATCACAATAAAAGTTCCCTTAGGTTTGTGTGTATACAACTTGATAAGCTTATTTTAAAATGTATATAAATGAACAGAGGCCCAAAGAATAACAAAGATATTTATAAAGAAAACTAATAAGGGGGAGGAATTTGTCCTACCAGATATTAAGTTTTATTACACAACTATGGTAATTAAGACAGTGAGGTATGGGCTTAGGGTTAGATAAATTGGCTAGTAAAACAAAACAGAGATTCTGGAAACAGACCCATGCATGTATGGAAACAATACTAGTATGACAAAGGTGGCATTGGAGACCATTAGGCAAAGGACAAACTCATCAATAATGGAACTGGGACAACTGATAATCTATATGGAAAAATATTAAATTGAAGTCCTACCTCGCCCCATACACAAAAATCAACTCCTGTGAAAGGCAAGTCTTAAAAAACATGTAGGAAAAAATATAAGCAACTTGAGATGGGGAAGAATTTCTTAAGCATAACATACTAACCAAAAACATGCTAAGCATTAAAAAAAAATCACGAATTCAACTAGATTAAAATTAAGAACTTAAATTCATCAAAAGAAAGTGGACAAGGCAAAAACAAATATTTACAATACATATAACCATCCAATTACAAGTATCCAATATTTATTAAGAACACCTACAAATCAGTTGAGAAAAACAGATAATTTTTTTAAAGGCAAAAATCATGAACAGCTATTACACAGAAGAGGATACATGAAGAATGAAAAACCATATAAAAAAAAGTTCAATCTCCCTACTTATTAGGAAAATGCAAAGCAAGATCACAATGAGACATCAATTTCTCCCACTAAATTGGGTGAAAATTAAGAATGTAGAATAGTGAGAACTCTTAGATACTGTTTGGTGAAAGTGCAAATTGGTACAATCAACACACAATTTTGTAAAGTTGAAAATGTGCATATCCTATCCCAGCAATTTTGGTCCAGAGAAACTTCTGCTTTTGCCAAGAGGAGATATGCATAAGAATGTCTTTAGTAGCACTATTTGTAATAGCAAAATGTTCAAAACAACACTAACTCCATCCATAATAGAATAAATTGTGATATATATATTCTGATATTTGTAAACACATACTGAGTGACAAAACAAGTTTTGCAGAAGAATGTAGATAGTATGCCTCTAACTACAAAAACTTTAAAAATATGCAAAAGTAAATTATATGATTTAAGAATACAAATATATGTATTGAACAATATAGAAAAGTAGGGGAACTGTAAACCTGTATTTCAAGATGGGAATTACATCTGAGAGGAGCAAGAATGGGACTGGATTTTGAAGGAACACACAGAATACCTCAAAAGGTAAAGGTAAAAACAAAGGTAAAAGTAATAGTCTCTCTCTCTCTCTCTCTCTCTCTCTCTCTCTCTCTCTGGTAAACTGAATGGTGGGTGATAGATGTTTGTTACAGAGTATTCTTTATACTATACATATGCTATAAATATTCTTTCATAACTATCTATGTGATTTTAGGCAACTAATTTAGTCTCACTGTGCCTCAGTTTTCTCATCTGTAAATCAGAGAAAACAGAAACACCCACCTCTATATAGCTCTTGGGAGAATTAACTTTTTAAATATATATAAAGTGCTTACAATAATGCCTCAACTTAGTGTGTAAACATTGACTTATTGCCTGTTTTCTGTGCGGTACTCCTTACCTCAATCATACTTAGCATCTCCCAGACTAAGACTCTGTTTTATCCTGTTCAGAGAATAAGCTTTCAATTTTCTACCAGGTTGGACATAGCAGAGATGTGCACTCATCTGACATTGTGACGTTGGAGAGAAACTGGGAGTCTAACAGATGTTTACAATTCTTTCAACCTGTCTTCCTGTTTTCAGCCCCACCTTCATCCCCAGAGGTTCTTGGTGCCTCCAATTCCTAACCCATGTGTGTCTGTGTCTGTGTTTGTGTGTGAGAAAGAGCTTGAGAGACAGAAAGTAGACTGCAGGAAAAATGGGTTTGCCTTTGCCTTTCTCTCACATCACTTTAGGATTTAGCTTTCTGGGAGGTACAAAGTCAATTACCACCAGCCCATAAAATTTCTGACTTCCAAAAACGTGTTCCTGTTTTCTCTTCTCCTTTGCTCTATATCCTCATGGGGTTTTACTTTAAAAAAAAATTCCATTTATTATTGTTTTTGTGTGGCTAATGGAGGAAACAGGTATGTGGGTAATTCCCCAGGTTTCACTCTTATATGAAGCAGTGTAGGATATTGGTTAATGCCCTCGACTGCCTTGGCTCCACCACTTTCGAATTGTATGACTTCTGTTAAACTACTCAAGCTCTCATTTCCTTCCTGTCAGTTTTTATAAATGAAAAGTAGAAGCACCTACCTCATTGGTTGTTACGAGGATTAAATAAAGTAGTATTCGAAAGAGTTTAGAACTTTGCCCATAACATTGCAAAGCGCTCAATAAATGTTAGCTAATATTATGACTTGAGGAAATCCCCTAACATGAAAGTCAGAACAAAACAGTAAACACAACTCAAAGGTAATAGAGACCATGCAAAGGGAACACAAGAAAACTTCCTCCACAAATTTGCATTTTATATTCTCAGAAAAATAACAGAAGATACTGCATTCATTAAAGGAGAGATTAGAACAATTTAAACTAAAGGAAAATATTAAAATAGCAAAAAAATTTAATGCACACGTGAAAGATACAACTGAGAAAATTATCCTAGAACGTAGAACAAAAAAAACAGAGATGAAAAATAGAAGGAAAAACAAAAGAAAATTAGAGGAGCCATTCATTAGGTCCCATATCTGAACAACAGAAGACCCAATTTAGGAGAGAGGAGAAAAAAATGGAGAAGAAATTATCAAAGATCTAATACAAAAAACTTTTTCAGAACTAAAGGACTTGAGTTCCCAGAAAGGGACCATTCTGTGCTCAGTACATTGAGAGAAAAACAAAAAACTCATGGAAGAGCCCATCATGGTGAAATTTCAAGTTTTCAGAGGGAAAAAAAGAGATTTTTAGAGCTTCCTGTCAGAGCACGAAGCACCTTTTTTCTGTTATTTATTCTTTTGTCTGTTTTAGGTGAGGGCAGGGACAACGTCCACCCTCCTTACTGATACATCCAGCACCAAACGCAGTGCCTGAAAAAGAGCAGGTGCATAATATTTATTGAACCAAACTAGTGTAATTTTGAAAATGCACAAATCCCTCCACACACCCTTGGAAATCCTGCATTGTGTCTGGCAGGCACATTAGGGCTGGCGAACTCATCGCATCGGTTAGACCGATGAATCTGAAAATGAACACCAAATACTTTTTTAGATTTTCATTATGCTTTCAACGAAAGTCCTCAAGGTTTGGAGTCAAAATGCCCTAGATTTGAACCCTGGTCTTACAAGCTGTGGGACCTGAGATCACTCGATCCCTTCAACAAAAATGTACTGACCAAGCAGCCTTGGGGAAACAGTGCTCGCAGGGAAGGGACACTTTAGTGGTAAGTACCAAATAGTCCTTTCCCTCCAGAGTTCTGATTGGGGAGACAGATAAGGGAAAAAAAATTACCAACCCTCCCAACGGGTCGTTCCCCACCCTCTCGAGCTCATTTTCCACACAGCTTCAAAATACTGTTTCAAACTGAACACTGGTTCAAATTACTTGCCTGACTGTAGAATCCTTCAGTCCCTCCCTTGTGCCCTCAGGATAAATGGCCACTGAGTTCTAAGAGAGCCTCACGCAGCCCGGACTCACCTGCTACGTGGGCCTCCCTCTCACCACCGCGCCCTCTCAGGTCTTCCTACCGCTCGCAGCTACTCCAGGCCGCTCAGCAGGGATCTGATTGGTGAGCGTGGAGGGAGGACTGCGCATGTGTGACCTAGCTCCTCCCTCCATCCCTGATTTCGGATCCTCAGGCCCGCAGAAAGCTTGCATTCGTGCTTCCCACCGCACCCCCCAACCCTGCAATTCAATTGAGGTTTAATTGACATTCAGTAAACTGCACATATTTAAAGTGTGCAATCTGCTGAGTTTTGACCTAAATATACTCTCGTGAAGTCATCACCACAGTCATGATAATGAATATATCCATCACCATCAAAAGTTTCCTCCTGCCCCTTTGTATTCCTGCCTATTGTCCCTTTGCCTTACCCCCGGCAACCACAGATCTATTTGCCCTAAGTCTCCAGTTTTCAGAATTTTATATAACCAGAATAAATTATTTTTTTGACTGCTTCCTTCACTCACCAAAATTATTCTGAGATTCACTCATTTGTTGTTGTGTATATCTATAGTTCATTGCTTTTTCATGTTGGATAGCATTTCATTACGTGGCTACGTGACCATTTGTTTATTCATTCACATGTGGATGGATGGGCATGTGGGTTGTCTTCAGTTTGAGGCCATTACAAATAAAACTGCTCTGAGCATTTGTCTTCAGGTCTTTCAGACATTTGCTTGGGTAAACACCCAGGAGTGGAATGGCTGGGTCTTATGGTTGGTGCATAACTTTTAAAGAAGAACTTAAAGAATTTTTAAGAAGCAGCCAAACTCTGCTTGCATAATTTTATATTCTCACCAGAAGTGTATGAGAATTCCAGTTGCTCCACATCCTCCCGAACTCTTGGTATCCTAGTCTTTTTAATTTTAGTCTTCCAGTGGGAGTGTGATGGTATCTCATTGTGGTTTCAATTTACACTTTCCAAATGGCAAATTATGTTCAGCATGTTTTCAAGTGCTTTTTTGCCATTTGTATATTTTCTAAGGTGAAGTATCTGTTCAAATGTTTTAACCATTTTTAAATTGGCTTGTCTTACTTAATGGTAAGAATTCTTCATATAGTCTCAACACAAGTCTTTTGTCGGATATGTTTTGCAAATATTTTCTTTCAGGTTATGGCTTGCCTTTTCATTTTCATAGCAGTGTCTTCTGAAGAGCAAAAATTTTAATTTTCATGAAATCCAATTTATTGATATTTTTTCTTTTATAGTAGATGATGCTTGTGTTAAGTTTTAAAAAACTTTGCCAAACTCAAGGTCACTAAGATTTTCTTCCAAAACTTTTATAGTTTTAGTTTTTACATTTAGGTCTATGATCCATTTTGAGCTATTTTTTTGTATATGGTGAGAAGTAAAGGTCAAGGTTTTTGTGTTTTTTGGAACAAAGCGATTCAATTGTTGAAAAGATTGCCCTCATTAAATTGTCTTAGCACTTGTGTTGAAAGTCAATTCACCGTATACATATGGGTCTATTTCTGAACTCTGTATTCTGTTCCACATATCTATCTGTCTATGCCAATACCACAATGTCTTGATTATTGTGGCTTTATAATAAGCTTTAAGATCACATAGTGTAGTAGTTATTTATAGCTACATAACAAATTCCACAAATGTGGAGGCTTAAAACAACACACATTTATTACCTCACAGTCTGTGTGGGTCAAGAGTCTGGGCATTGTTTAGCTAGATCTTCTGTATAGCATTTCACAGGCTGTAATCAAAGTGTAGGCCAAGGCTGAGTTCTCCTCTGGAGGCTTGACTAGGAAATAATCCAATTTCCAGCTCTTGCGTTTGTTAGCAGCATTCAGTTCACTGCAGCTGTATAACCAAAAGCTTCTGTTTTTTTTGTTGGCTGGCAGCTAGAGCTAGAAGCAACCTTCAGGTCCTAGAGGCCCTTTACAATTCTTGGCCACCTGTGCATTCCCAACATGACCAAAGAGGAGAGTGACAAAGGGAGACAGAGAGAAGGACTTCAGAGTGAGTCTGCTAGCAAGACACTCTTATACAACTTAATGTAATCATAAAAATCACCTTTGCCATATTTCATTGGTTAGAAAGAAGTCACAGATTCTGTCCACACTCAAGGGGAGGGGTTTATACAAAGGCCTGAACACCAGGAGGTGGTGTCATGGGGCCATCTTAGAATTTATCCTACATAGGTAGTGTATGTTTTCTTCTATGTTTCCACTATGTTTTTCTTTTCAAAGTTGCTTTTGGCTATTCTATGTCCTTTGCATTTCCATATAAATTTTAGAATCAGCTGTAAATTTCTACCAAAGGAAGCCTGATGGAGTTTTTTTTGGGATTGTGTTAGATCTATAGATCACTCTGGGTACAAATAACACCTTAACACTGTTGAGTTTTCTGATCCATGATCATAGTGCATCTCTACATTTGTCATTCTTCTTTAATTTCTATCAGCAATGGTTTCTAGTTTGTTGTTGTTGCTTAACTGGGGAATATTGGGGAACAGTGTGTTTTTCCAGGACCCATTAGCTCCATGTTAAGCTGTTTTCAATCTAGATGTGAAGAGCGCAGTTCACTGGCCCAAGTCGGAATCGAACTGGTGACCTTGGTGTTATGAGCACAGCACTCTAACCATGGAGCAAACCAACGACCCCAGTTTCTAGTTTTCAATGTACATATCTTGCACATCTTTTTTTCCAATTTATCCCTAGGATTTTATATTGTTGATGCTATTTAAATGGGATTTTTAAATTTTTCAATTTCATTCAAAAGTGCTTAATCAGTAAACTCAGAAAAGTAAGTTCCCTGTGTGGAAAACCAAGGTTGTCCCGTGCTTACTATGACTAGGAAGGCAAGCATGTTAAATAAAGAAGAATGTCAGCACTCCCATTGCCTTCTAAGCAAGTCCACTCATCTAAGTGTTGTCAGCAATAAAGCTGACATCTTATTCTTCATTCAACTGTCTAATATCAATGTCTATTTTTCAGTTAGTTCTGAACTGATGTGGGAAAGAGGGTATGATTTATTAACTCCTTAAAACATCAACATTTCCTTCTGACTGGTGAAACCTACTCATATTTCAAAACTCAACTCAAGGCTTCCAGCTTTCGTGACAACTTCCTGACATTCCCTCCCATGTGTCCCTGCTTGCACTTCCTGTGGTGCGTGTGGCAACACTTAGCTGCTCTCCTTTGTCACTATAGTCTTTCTCTTTCTCCTACTCTTCCCTCTAAACATGAGTCTCAAAAACATGAAGAAAAACCATACTTTATTTATGTTTGTAGCCTTACTGCCTAATACAACACCAAACAAGCAGTAGATATTCTATAAATGCTTGCCAAATGAATTATGATCACAAAATGACTTCAGTCTTGAAAAAGGATAACTGTTTATTACATAATAGTTAATAAAATAATAGAATACAAAGTCCTATATACATTAAGATTACAACTACATAAAAATGTGTGTTCATTGAAAGGTAATATGTAAAATGAATTGCTATTGTGTTTCATATCTTTTTGGATAAGGATTTTAAAACTCTTTATTATTTCTAACGTCTGACTTGCTCCCCCCCCCAACATACACAGGTGGTGATGGGGCATTAATGTTACATGGGACACTGAGACTCTGAGGGCAACCAAGTGAAAGCAGTTGGAGAAAGCAGGATTAAACACGAGAGAAACCAAGTCCAAATGCTAACCAAGTCCAGGGGCCAAGAACAGGGTCAAGGAAAGAGATCACAGAGACCGGAATGCATCACTGGGAGAGCAAAGTTCAGGGTGGAGGGGAATTTAGGCATTGCTTCTTTAAATATCTTTGGGAGATTATGGATTTCATTTGTTTAACACACAATAAAGAGCAGTTACTACATGCCAGACACTGGGTGCTGATTTCACAAAGATGAATCAGAAAAAGTCCTAAGTGGGATAAATACAAAGATGCCTAGGCTTATTATAGTAAAAGTGTTGAAAATCAAAAATAAAGAGAAGATACTAAAAGCAGTCCAAGGAAAAAGGGCAGTTAACTTCCATATTTGTAAAGGGTTCTCCACAGAAACAGAACCAATGGGATATATAGAAAGGGGAAAAAATAGAATAGGAAATTTATTATAGGATTGAGCTCATGCAGTTATGGAAACCAAAAAGTCAAACATTCTGCGATCTGTAAGCCGGGGAGAGCCAGTCTGAATCCAAATACCTGAGAACCAGGAGGCTACTGGTGTTAAATCCTGGAGTCTGAAGGCCTGAGAATCAGGAGTTCTGATGTCCAAAGGATGTCTTGGATCAAGAAGAAAGAGGAAATTCACCCTTCCTCCATCTTTTTGTTCCATTTGGGTCTTCAATGGATTGAATGATGCCTGCCTACATTGGTAAGGGCAGATCTCTTTACTCAGTCTGCTCAGATTCAAATGCTAATCTCTTCCAGAAACACCCTCAAGACACACCCAGAAATAATGTTTTACCAGCTATCTATCCAATCAAGTTGACACATAAAATAAACCATCACTTCTTCAAAGGACCTGTAGGCTGAATTCCCAACAGAACAATGGAAGCTGAAAGACAATCGAATAACATCTTCACAGCTGAAAGATAAAACCCACCAAACTATATTACCTATCAAAATTGTCCTGGGCCGGCCCGGTGGCTCAGGCTGTTGGAGCTCTGAAGGCTGCCAGTTCGAGTCCCACGTGGGCCAGTGGGTTCTCAACCCCTTGATTCCCGCAAGGGATGGTGGGCTGCGCCCCCTGCAACTAGCAACGGCAACTGGACCTGGAGCTGAGCTGCTCCCTCCACAACTAAGACTGAAAGGACAACAACTTGACTTGAAAAAAGTCCTGGAAGTACACACTGTTCCCCAATAAAGTCCTGTTCCCCTTCCCCAATAAAATCTCTAAAAAAAAAAAAAAATTGTCCTCAAAAATTAAAGGACCCAATTCAAAAATGAGCAAAGGACTAGACTAGATCATTCTCCAAAGACGATATACAAAAGGACAATAAATACATCAAAAGATTCTCAACATCACTACTCATTAGGAAAATACAAGTCAAAACCACAATGAGAGGATTGCTATTATCAAAAAACCGGAAAATAATAAGCGTCTTCAGTAAGGATGTTGAGAAATTGGAATCCTCGTGCACTACTGGTGGGAATGTAAAATGGTAAAGCTGTTATGGAAAACAATATAGTGGTACCTCAACAAATGAAACACAGGATTACCATGTGATCCAGCAATCCCACTTCTGGGTATACAGCAAGAATGGAAAGCAGGGTCTCAAAGAGATACTCGCACATTCACGTTCATAGCAATATTATTCACAATGGCTGGGCACACATATGGTTTTGATCACCACCTATACGGTGATGGCTTCCAATCTCTTTTGCCAGGCCACAGGCACCACCCTCAATCCAGTTTGTTCAAAACTGAACTTACCACGTTCCTCCTCCTCACAAATCACAAATCTGCTTTTCCTGTGTTGAGTCTCTCAGTGGCACTACCACCTACCCAGCTACCCAAGCCAGAAATCTGGGAGTCCTCCTAATGAGTCTATTCCATTTCCCTCACTCTCCATATCCACTTTCACCAAGTTCTACTTTTTCTACTTTCTGAATGTCTCTTGTGTTTGCTCCTTCTCGCCAAGTGTACCATCACTGCTCACGTTCAAGCCTCATCATCCTTCATTTGGGCTATCGTAATAAAACTCTTAACTTCGCTTCAGCAGAACTTCAGCTTCAACCTACCCCTGCACTACTGCCAGCATGACTAACACAAGTTGGACTCTGCTATGCCTCTGCTACTACGGGATAAACTCTGAACTCCTTAGAATACCATTCAAGTTCAGTCTTGTGCTTGCCTCTGTAGTCCAACCTTATCAACTCCACTTCCTCCCTCACCCCTTCTCATCTAAGAGAACTGATATTACTTGTAATTCACTCAAACAAATCATGTTTTGGGTTGTTTTTCCCCCCTCTGTGCCTTTCCACATAATGAGAATTCCAGAGTACCTTCTTTTACCTTGTTCATTCATAAAACTCTTATTTATTCTTGGTAAGACAGCTCTTTCTGAGTCATCACTTCCTCTAAGAAACCTACCTTGATTCCACAGCCTGGGTTAGGAACGTCTCTAAGTAGTCCCTGTATACATTTCTCATAACACTTAACCCTCAAAGCCACCTTGTTACATGTGTGGCCCCCAAGTTTACAAGTGAACCTTTCAACGGCCAGAATTTGTGCCTTTCACCTTTAATATTCCAAACACAAATAGGAGCTCCAAAAATGTTTGTTCAACATGTACAATTTGTAATACAGTTGCTAGTTTCTCCATCTGATGTACAAACAATTTGTAACACAGTTGCTAGCTTGTCCCTCTTCTCCTTAAAGATTGGCCACCAGCTTCTGGAGAATAAAGTCAATAGAGAGGAAATCAGAGCCAAGAGATGGAACGAAAAATGAGGTGCACTCTTTGTCACAGTGCTGATCAGTCTGACTTCCCTACTTGCTGTCACTCTCACCCCCAGGAGTAGGCACGTGAGCCATTCTGGCTGGTGTGCCACATCCCCCAGTGACTGATCCAATGACGGACACAGATAATGGGGAATGAAGTAGGGCGAAGGCCATCTGGACTCACTGAAACACGTAAAATAATGGGGTTCCCATAAGAAAGGAATTCTATCACCCAAAGAAGGAGTAAGGGAAAGAAAGCATTTGGGCAGCTGAAAATTATGGCTACCATGATCTACTATAAGAAGACAGTGTGCCTAGAATCCCCTTCTCCACCTGGTAAACTCCTGTTAATGCTCCATGATCTATCCTAAAACTCACCATCACTGTGAAGTCTTTCCTGACTCCCCATGGCAAAAACCGTTGTTTCCCTTTCTAAGTTCCTATAATTTCACATTCAATAGTAGGTATAATTAAGTTAGGTGTGGATTCAAATTCTAGTTTTGCCACTCAGTAACTAAGTGTTCTTTAACCTTTTTGAAGCGGACTCCTCATCTTTAAAATGGGGATACCACTACCATCCTCAAAGGACTGTTTCTGGGATTTAAAATGTCAATATAGGGCCCCCCGGATGGCTCAGTTGGTTAAAGCGCAAGCTCTGAACAACGGTGTTGCTGTTTCGATTCCCACGTGGGCCAGTGAGCTGTGCCCTCCATAACTAGATTGAAGACAACGAGCTGCCACTGAGCTTCCAGAGGGGCAGCCGGATGGCTCAGTTGGTTAGAGCATGAGCTCTTAACAAGATTGCTGGTTTAATTCCTGTGTGGGATGGTGGGCTGCGCCCCCTACAACTAAGATCGAAAACGGCAACTGGACTTGGCGCTGAGGATGCATCCTCCACAACTAGATTGAAGGACAACGACTTGGAGCTGATGGGCCCTGGAGAAGTGCACGGTTCCCAATATTCCCCAATTTTAAAAAATGTCAATATAAAGTGATTAGCATATACTAGGCACTTAGGTAATATTAATCTCATTGCCTCCTCCTCCCCACCCCATGCCATGTTAGAATGAACTCTTTGAAGAATTTACCCTTCCATGTTCCCAGCACCTAGGCAGAGCTTGGCCTATACTTGGTTCATGATAAACGTTTGACAACAGATAAATATGGAGAGGGGGATACTGTGCTGATGGAAATAACAATTATCTGTAGTAAAGCTAGTTATACACAGGATTTGCTCCCCTAGTGAACTATAAATTCCCTGAGGGTAAGGGCCATATTGTGCAAATCCCTGTATTATCTTGCCATAAGTTAACAAAAGGGCTTTGCTGATGAGAATTTTTTAAAACACATGAAATTGGATAGCCCCAGGATGGGTGAATTTAGTCAGTACCTCTTCTAGAGAAGTCAGTCTTATAAAGTATGTGGCCATACTGCCCTCTGGAGACCAGAGATTTTTCTCAAAACATCACTTAAATAGATCTTCCCATTAAAAGCTGTACCCAGAACCCTGATGAATCTTGTAAAAGTTTTCATATGTGAAATGTTGTGAGAAGCTCTTCTAAAATTCCCAAATAATAATTTCTAAAAATAGGGAGACATCGGAAGTAAAAATGGCATTTTCCCACTGTTCTTCTTTCTTAAATTTCTTAAATTGATGAAATTGTTTTTAAAAAGCAACCAAGTGTGTTGCCATTGCAGTAGATGCCATATTTATTAGACAATTGACAATAAAAACAACTTTTGGCACAAGAATGCCAATTTATTCTTTTTTGGACACATGAACACAAAATATCCCTGCAGGCCAAAAAAAAAAAAAAAAATCGCAAAATTTAAACAACCATCATCTTATCTCAACATGAGGATACCACCCCTCCCATAATAGTTTAGAAAGTACCTCGTATTGCTAGAGACATACATCCAGTCCAAATTTAATAAAATGCATTTTAAAACATTACAGGTTTAACAATATAGAAACAAAAATTACACCATCAGTCAAATGAAAAATGCAAACATTTTCATCCACTAGACATAGAAAGAGCATGAATATGTCAATAGCAAGGGATAAGAAAACGGTTAATCAGTAACAAGATCTTCCCTTTAATTTTACAAGGAAAAATCCTTGGAGTTGAAGTCATATTGATACAATGCCCTCAGCCTCCACTTTCTTAAAATGAAAGCAGAGTTACCACCTTGCTATTGAGCAAGAAAATCTGACAGCACATCCACTAAGGGTCGCTGGGGCAGAGTAGAGAGGGTGAGCCTTGTGATTCCCTTTTCCCACAGGAAGGGTAGGTAGCTGAGCCAGGTAGGTAAGCTCTGATATAGGCTGGGCACCAGATCCTAAAATACAGACCATATAGAAAGTCTGCTTGTAAATCACCACCTCTGGAAGCAGCAAATAGAATTTACAGTAAGAATGAATATGTTGTGCCTTAACCGCTGGCTACGTTAAGCCGGCTACTTCTCTTTACAAATTGCCCAGGGTTCAATAGCTAACAACAAAACATAACTGGTTCAACAGTCAGATCTTCACCACTCTCTTAATGCCCCCGCTTCTTGTCCCCAATTTGTTACTTTAGCATTGCTACATTGAAATCTTTCACACTACGTGACACTGCCTAAACAGGCTGCATTTAAAAAAACCAAGCATCCTAAACCTACTTCTAGAGAATGCACACCTCCCATTGATTGACACATGCATAACGATTCAGTCAGTCCAGAGGGTTATGGGTTCAAAGTGTCAAGCCCAATTAAAACTAGGCATTCAGACTTGCTTGCAACAGTATTGCTGCAACTCTGATTCTGCAGTGATTACCTCTTGAAGATTCACCCCTCGGCAAGTTTTTTCCAATAATCCTAGTTCTTCCGTATTCCTTTCCTCTTGTCCAAAACGACAGCATTGCACCCTTAAAGGTACTGTTTTCCTATAAAAATAGGCCTCCCGGCTTTTCCTCCACCACCACACTGATTTGCCCCAGTGTACTAGGACTGAGGATGTACAAATTGTACGGTTCAAGGTCGAGCATATAGCCCAACTGCAGGCAAGTGAATCAGGGCTTCCAGGCACTCCGCCTTGCTCCCCGCTCCATTCATGCCAGGAGATGGTGAGAAGTGACCTTCTTCTGTGCATTATTAACAAGCAAGCCCGAGGCACTCAAGTACAGGTGTGGTGCCCGCTGGCCAGCCAGCCAGCCAGCCAGCCAGCCACCAAGAGTTCTTCACATCCTGGACTCCAGTGAGTCCTCCTATAAGATCTTGTTTCTCCTCCTCTTGGGTCCAGGGTAGCCAGGCTGAAGGTTTTTTCTGTGCTCTCCCTGAACAAGTGTGAATAAAAGCAGCAGCCAGCCCCTCACCAACATGTCCTGATTTGTAGTATCCAAGTGAGGTATTTGCAAAAAAGGAAAAATTTAAGAAGTTAACATCTGCCATCTCTTCACTATGCTGTGCCTCAATTACAGAGCTTGCTTTCGTCCCACTGTATGTAGAGAATAAAGACATCTGCACTCATTTTAATGAGCTAAGGGGCTTGATATACATTATAAAACTCTCAGAGACCAGTCTCAGCAAACACTGGTGCTGCCGCTGATCAACAGCACATGGAAATGTAAACTTCAGTGTATTTACAAGCTTGTTTAAAAGACAAGAAAAACAGGGCTTTATATTGCTGGGATTTTCAGAAGGCTAGTTTAAAAGATTTGGACCGGCTAATGAGTTCAAGCAAACACCCTTCACCATCAGATCCAGACAGTGTTTCCCGACAGAGGTGGCATAATTGGTTTACCACACTGAGTATCTTCACCCAGCACCTTCCTCATGCATGTGGAGTGTGGCTCTGGACCTTTTATCCCCTTTTCCAGCTCTTACTCCTGAGGTTCCAGGATAGAAAATTGTAAGTCAGTGACATTTGGGCTGGGCAACACTGGCTGGAACTACCAAGACTCTATGTAACTGTTGTCCATTCACAAAGTCTTATCTACACTACATACAAAATACATTTCCCCCTACACTTTAACTGACACTTGCTTTAGATCAACTTCCTTTGTTTGGGCAAGAAAGGAACTCAGTCTCCCTGTGAATAGGATCCAGAATCTATTATGAAAAATCAATCTTTCTATGCAGTTTTAGTTTAATAAAAGGAAGGAAACCTCACCAGGTACATTTCAGGTTGAAAGAGAAGCACAAAATTCACACTGCAAGTAATTGTGTAAGTAACCTTGATTCCCAGGGAAAAAAAAAAGTTTGAAATGCTGGTACATTTTTGCAAGTTGCAGCATCACTCAATGTACCTTAAGGATTGGCGAAGCCAGTCCAGTAAGGGATAGCATCCTGGTTCTAGCTTATTTTAAAACAAAGTGACAGGACACCAACTGTGACTATAAAACAGATAAAAAATAATTCTCTAAAAAGGCATGGAAATATATGTCTTTTCTGACTGTTTCAGAAATTGCCAGATTATGGTCTATAAGAAATAGCTGATAAAATCATACCGAAATCTCATCTAGAAAACTACATTGTCAGGGGGAGGAAGAGGAGGGACCTTAAAAAATGTTTATTGCCAAAGTTAACTTTCTATGAGAAAAGTTTAAAAATCATTTAGGTCTAACAAACCACACAGCAGCATAAAATGGGCACTTTTGAAAACTTTGAAAAATACTAACAGTTAATTCTTTTTTTTCAAAGAGGGGGAAACAGGAGTACTTTTACCATGGCAGTGTTATCTGTCACTGTGATAATGCATTACATCTGCTTGTGTTACACATTCACAAAAGTCACCCAAATAAGAGAACTGCCTGTTTGAATGTGGAGCCAAATATAGTGCAATTGCTTGGCAGCCTGTACTTGCACTAGCACAAGTCCGTAGAGATCAATAAGATAAAGTAGTAAAACTAATAAAACTCTGTAAAACTTTCCAAAATCAATGCTCATTAAAGGCATTTACAGTGGCGAAGTCAGAAATCTCCATTAAAAAGTCTATGGACCCACACAATTAAATAGTTAGGCTGAACTGAAGTAGATTGTTTGGTTTTTCTCTCCCACTTATGCATACATCCCACGTGATGAATACAGAAAAAAAGGAATAATCTTCTCTTATAAACTAGAGGGATGCGGTGAACACCACAGCTAGCAAAATATTCCATAGAAACCTTTCTTGTAAAGTCCTTTAGAAAGTTCAGGCTGATCAGCCTTTGCACGTTGAGGTAAAAATTCAGTCCAGTGCATCAGAAAAGACAATCTATGAGTATCTATTACTTTAAAAAAAAATGGCTCAATTTTGTTGATGCATCAGACAGTGCTGCGAAGTATATATTCAGTGCAACTATTCCGAGCTGCTGGTAGAAGACCACCTGAAGTCAACTTGGCTCTCTCTAGAGGCAGGAGGCATTTGAAACATTTGGAGGCTGCATGGGGTGCCAAATTGGTTGAGTTCTTCTGAGACTCTCAGGCAAAATACATTGTGTGCTGGGTATCATGGTGGATCTGCACGGCTTTAGCCAAGGCCTGAGGATCTCGGCCGTTGCTTTGTCCTGACACGTGACTGCCTTCCGCACTGCGAAGAGAATAAAGCAAAAAAACAAACAAACAAAAAAAACAACAAAAACAAAACAAAAGCTGGGTGTAACAGAAGACCGCTTCAAACTTCATATGTTCCAAATAGCACGAATAGTACTGGATTCCAGATCTTAGGTTCAAGCTGTGGTTCCTTGACTAATTCGTAATGTCTCTCTAAACATCAGTTTGCTTAACTGAGAAATGCAACACAACATACTCAGTGGGCTGTTGTAATAATTAAAGAATGTTTGCAAAAACCCAAATCCTTAATGGTGCCTTGGTAAGGACTGCCATTGGCTGTTATGTCTGGTTACTGCTTACTTCTCCTTTAGGCTTTGGTCAAATGCCATTTCCCCCAAAGAAATCTTCCCTGACTCCAAAGTTCAGGTTAAAGATACCTGGAACATACTTTCACAGAACCCTCTACTTTTCTTTCATGTGAAAGAAACATAATTAAAATTATTAATTGGGTAATTATTTATTTCCCCACTGGGACATAAATTCCAAGAAAGCAGCAACTTTGTGTATCTTACTCACCACTGAATCTCTAGTGCTTGGCACATAGTATAGCTCCAACAACCATTTGTTGAATGAATGAATGAATTTATGTGCCTAGCACAGTGCAGGACTGTAATAGAAACTCAGCAAATGTTATAATGCCACCAGTTTCCTCTTGTCTTTCCCTCACCAGCTACATGACCTTGAACAAGTAACAACTCCTCTGAACTTGAGTCTTTTAGGATAACAATAACAACTTCAGAACATACCTTTTAAGGGTGCCATGGGCTGTCAAGGTCTTGGTAAACTGCAAATCACCATCCCTCTTCTGACTCCTCTCGCCCACTCAGCCTCAGTTAACTGTTAAGTACTGTCTATTTTATCCCAGGAATAGCTTTTACATTTCACAAAGACAAACTTGCTCTAACATAATTTTCCAGCTTCATGCCTGCTGGTTCCCATTCATATACTCCAGCCAAAGAAAACTTTCTATTGTCTAAACATGTCACTTTCTTTCTCTTCTTTGTGTCCTTTGTTCCCTCTGCCTGGAAAATCCTTTCCTCCTCTTTGTAGATCCAAACCCTACCCATCCAGCTATGAAATCTTCTCTAAAAGCCTTTCCTCTGATGTCCCATTGCACATTCACCTATATTGCTTTGGGCTAATTGTTAGTTCTATGTTTACCTGTATTATCTCCCAGACTGAAACATAAAATCCCAGGAAACATGTATTCCACCTCTTAGCATTTTTAGTACTTAGCACAATGCTGGGAACATAGTCAATACCTAATAAAGGTGTTGAATGAATTAAATGTATACTACAAAATGAAAGGTACCAAGTCACAGCTGGGCATTTTCCATAATAGCGTATTTTGAACCCTTACAGAAATAGACTTGCCGTGGAATGTCTACTATTTAGCAGCTGAATTCAGACTTGGGGAAGAGCCCAGAAATTGCTACACTTCACAGATGGTCATTTGGAAAAGAAAATTACTGCAGAGAGCTTGTTTAGCTAGTTAACAGTAGCTCAGTAACAGGTCACAATGTCTGATTCTCTTGAGGTCCCTCTTTGGGGGTGAGAATGGTCTGGCACCCCTCCTCTCCCACACACATACCCAGGTTCACTCTAGTGCATCCTTCCAGGTTGTGCTGAAAGCAAAGTGAAGTGGTCAGGACTTTCCCTGCATGAAGTGGGGCCTGCAGGCCAGTGGCTGCTCTGACAGGAGTCAGGCTCCTGTGCTGGCCGCCTTCTGAGGCACCTCAGGACCCCAGCAGAACTGAAATGCTTTGGGCTCAAGGGTAAAACCACAGGCAATGAACTCCCAATGAGACTCCTTTCCTTGGGCGGACTTTAGACACGCCATACATGTAGGAACAGGCCTGAGCACTCCTTGGACCAAATGTCCCATTATAAGCTTTCAAAGGCACATGCACTTTTATTTGCTGCTTGCCATTTAAACCTTAAAAGGAAGCGTAGGCTCCTCCAAAGCGTTTTCTATAGCAAGCAGCTCATTTACTTTTTAACATGCTGCTAACGTAAAGAGATTTTATTGTGCCCAAGAAACTTGCCTGTCATGATCTTTATCCACTAGATGATACCTTGCTCTGAATGCCACAAGCCGGGCATAATATGCAGGGGCTGGAATAGAGACTGAGCGTGTGCACCGCACATAGGTGTGACAGAGCTGGTAAGTCAATAGCTGGAGCTCATCTGCAGTGAAGCAGTTATCATCCCACAAGACCTGGTAATGGGAAGGGCGGCTGGTTCCCTGGAGAGAGAGTTTTATGATTAATATATTTCGGACATGGGTTGGCTTCCTGTGAGAAGAACTGAAATATACTCCTTACACTCAGAGTATTCCTGCCTAGCACACCTATAAGCTAATATCTAGACCGAAAGATAACAGTTCCAGGGTACAAGCATTGACAAAGTTACGCAAAGTGTTTAATAACAAGTCTACTCAAGCTAGCTGCTGAATTTGCAAATGTCTCCCTATCGAGTCAAAGATCTAGACCAGCTTCCAAATTACCTGAATTCCTGCATGACTACAAAGGTAAAAGTCAAACTCAGATGGATGTGTGATGGTGCTATCCACTGTAGTGCCTGCTGGTACATTGCCACTTTTACCCACCTACAAAAAAAAAATAAAAATTGTAATTAGTCATCAAAGTGCCAAACTGGTCTCAGGCCATTTTTTTCTTTTATATGTTAATCAGTAACAAGTTAGCAGGCTGCTCTCACAAACCAATTTAACTCAAGATTGAATTTTCTGTGACTTTCCCTTAGTCCAACCATGTCATCCTTAAATACTTTCACAAACAAATACACTCCATGGTTTCTCTAGGATAGGGTTTCCAGGTGGGAATTCCGGCCCATTCTCAGGAATTTTTTTGCTTTCCTGTTCCGGAACCCTGAGTTATAAACTGCTTTCTGTTCTCCATGATGAATCGTTTCCACAAAGTGACGGCCCATACTACCAACCACCTGGGTTCAAGGGACCAATTTCCCCGATTTCCCGACCAACTTTTCTTGGGATTCGGGAATGGAAAAGCGAAAAAATTTCCTGAGTATGGGCGGGAATTCCTGCCTGGAAACCCTAGTGATAAAATAGGAAAAATGTCTAAGAGATACATTGTGAGTAATACGTTTATTCCCATTGTGGGTATTACTGGGTTCAAGTTGCCGATTTTCCTCATTTCCCAACCAACTTTTCTCGGGATTCGGGAAAGTGGAAGAAATTCCTGAGAACGGGTGGGAATTCCCACCCGGAAACCCTCCTCTCAGGGAATTATTTTACTTGTGTCTTTGGGCTGCATTATTGTCATCTATTTACAGATGACACATTGGTATGTTCACAGAGGGGGGAAAAAGACATGTAACATGGATAAGCTTACTGAGAAAAATCAGTTTTATTCCTACTTGGAATTCTTTTTTTTTAATTTTATTGGGGAACAGTGTTTTTCCAGGACCCATCAGCTCCAAGTCAAGTCATGGTTTTGAATCTAGTTATGGAGGGTGCATCTCACAGTGGCCAATGTGGGGATCAAACTGGTGACCTTGGTGTTATGAACACTGCACTCTAACCAACTGATCCAACTGGCCGCTGGAATTTTTTTTTTTAATTCACAACTTTCAGTAAAGGATGAAAAAATCTTTGAATTGGTTTACCAGGTTTAACAAAACTAATATTTTTTTGATGGGAATCAATAAAAGAAGTCACCAGCACATGCATTAGCAGGAAGAATGCACTGAAATGGGAATTAGAACGCCAGAGTTTCAGATCTAGGTCTAGCCTTGCAATTACGTATCTTGAACAAAGCATAACATAATATCTTTGGGCCTCAATCTAATCAGCTATAAAATTAGGTGTGATCTCTTATACTTTCAAAATTCTAAAGTTCTACTATGGCCAAAACTCTAAAATCAAACGTCTAGGAAAGCAGAGAGGAGAACTTCAGAAATGCATTTACAAGGAAGGGAATTAAATCTTGCTATTTGGTCAGTTTTCATCCTCTTCTGCTGTATACAGGGATTTCATATGAGGAAGTTTACTTAGAATATAGGCACAAATTTGATGGGAGTTTATTTGGTTCCATTCTACCTATTGGGTCATACACCAGTGCACATAAGAGTATCTATGAGTAAAGTCTCATTCCATCCAATACATATGTGACCTTGGGTACCTAGCTGGACAAGAGGAAATGTATCTGAGTTATAACAGTTCTAGCACTGTTTCCCAAAGTGTGTTCTTTAGGAATATTAGTTCTGCAGGATGTATTTTGGTGTTTTATGGTCAAATTTGCGAAATACTGAGTTAAACCGAAGTTTAGAAGGCGTTTCCATTAGATGACTTCTCAGAACCTTTCTTTAGTAAGGTATAATCTTTAAGAGGGTGATGGAGTATATAGCATTTCACACACTTATTTGACCATAGAATCTCTTTTTTAAAAATGTCTTGGCGTCTATAGATGAGAAGCCTAAAGAGATGATGCTCTGGGGAAAAGAGGATCCAGGCATGTTTAACTCAACGATGGCTGGTTGTGCACCTGCGTACAAGGCTCTGTAGCAGATGTTGGGGAGGACAGAGATACAGAGAAAATTAATGAACATGAACTCCTGTCCTACAATGAACTGCAATGCAATATGATAAAGGCATTATGAAAGCCACTGGGAAATGTTGGTGGGAGGAAATAGTTGAGCCATGTATTATTACAGGCTAAGTAGCAGCTAAAAGGGGGGATGGGATGAAAATGGGAAACTCTCCAAATATCCCCTCAAGACAGGAATGGATAAACAAATTGTGGTTCATCCATATCATGAAATACTACTCAGCAATAAAAAGGAACAAACTACTGACATACACAAAAACTTGGGTGAATCCCAAATGCATTATGTGAAGTAAAAGAAGCCAGACTCAAAATCTATGGGAATCCATGCATCTGCCATTCTGAAAAAAAATAAAACTATAGGGGCAGACTATCTGTCAGTGGTTGCCAGAGACTGTAAGTGGAGGAAAGGGTTGATTATGAAAGGGCATGAGAAAATTTGTGTGCATGATAGAATCATTCTATATCTTTATTGAGGTAGTGGCTACACAACTATATGCATTTGTCAAAATCTATAGAACAGTACACTAAAAAGGATGAACCTTACTGTATTTATATTATACCTTAATTTTTTTTAGAAAATGAAAAAAAATGGTGCAATGGACATGGTCATTCCAGGGATAAAAATGCACAATGCATATGGGAAATGGAAGGTGTATACGGGTATGGTGAAATATAAAACTACAATGTTATGTTTTGGCTACATTGGGAAAACACAGGCAAGCATTTGGTAGCCAGTGGGAATACATGAAGATTTCTGAGCAGTGAAGGGGCAGGGTAAGATCCGTACTTTAAAAACCTAGTCTGACAGCAAGCAGAGGATGCATTTGTGAAGGAGGAATGAAGACAGGGAGACTGCTAGGAGTCTCCTGCAATACAGAAGACTTCTGCCTAGGGCAGAGAGAGCACACAAAGAAGAACTAAGATGAGAGATTTCAGAGAACAGAGGACAATGCGACCAACTGGATATTGGGGGTGGGGGTGAGGGTGACAGGAAAGGAGAAGAATTTAAAGACAATTCTGAAGTTTCTAGCTTGGCTGACTTTATATACAGTGATGCCAAGTAACAGAAAAAAAGGAAAATTGGGGGAGGGATAGGTTTTGGATGAGGACAAAACAATAAATAGAAGGTTTAGACGTGTTTTGCTTGAAATGCCTGTGGTAGATTGTATCACTGGTGCCAAATATTCCTGTGCCCCTCCCTGGAGGAGGATCATACTTCCCTATCCCATTAACTCAGAAGTGGCCATGTAACTTGCTTTGGCAGATACAATGTAGCCTGAAATGTGTTACTTCTGGGCAGGAGCTTTAAGAGCCAGCATTTGGCTAGTCTGTATCTTTTTTCCCCTCTGCTACAATGGCTGGCAATGTTCCAGATAGATGCTTCTCTGTCAGCCTAGGTTCTAAAGGGAGGACTTCAGGGTCACAGCTGCTGCAAAGTTACAATGTGAACAAGAAATTAATTTTTGTGAGCCACTAAGACTTTGGAGTTTTTTGTTACCACAGCACAGCCTAGCCTATCTTGACTGATACAATGTCTACAGAGCATCTAAGTAAATGTGTCTGATAGGTGATTGGAAGTACAAGTCCGGAGCTACACAGGGAAATCTAGGGCTGAAAATACAGACTGAGGAATGTATAAGCAAATAAGTGAATCCAGGGAAGTGGGTGTGGCTAAAGAGAATTGAAATTGAGGAGAGAAGAGGGCAAAGTATATAATGCCAGGAAACATCGTGTTTAATGGACAGAGGAGGCAGAGGAGTCAAAGAAAGCCTGATTACAGAGGTGGGTAGTGAACTTGGCCTGTCACATTGCTAAGGTCAAAAAAGGCCATTATCTTCGTGGCTGCAAAGAGGTCGGTCAGTGTGGGAACCTGACAAGATATTGCTGGATTTGAAATGAGCAAGTCCTTAAGGGTGCAACTCTAGTGAGTCACTGAAATCACCAACAGGCTACAGAGAATTGAAGTGAGACGGTATGGAAAGAAAGTCCAGTCATTTTCTTCCTAAAAGTTTGGTCATGAAAGGAAGGAAACATAAGGTGGCAGGTAGGCTAGTTAGAAGCAGAAGGAAGGGAAGTTTATTTGGGGGACTAAGGCAGAGTTGAGAAATTTTAGAGGATGAGGCAAAGGAAGCAACAGAATGGGAGAGGCTGAAATTTTAGAAAATCATAGATAATTAATGAAATGAAGTAGCAAAGGATTAGGAACAGAAAGCATAGGTGGAGAGATTAGCCTCTGAGATATGAGGAAGAAAATAACAAAACACAAGATTTAACTAAATTTGAAAGTAAAGGAGGGGCAGCCAAGCAAGAAAATTCATGTCTTCTAGATTTTGTTTTCTGGGGGAAATAGAAGATTGTTCTATTGCTGGCAATGCAAATTACTGGCAATGAAAGCATCATGGATAGTGTTGGGGAGCTAAAAAAGCGTATAAAGGTTTGGAACAGATGCTATGGAGCATAAAATAAATTTTTAAAAAATTGTAGCCTCAAAGTCCTGGTTGAGATTTGCTATCATGAATTTGAAATACAGTGGTACCTCGGTTTTTTAACGTAATCCGTTCTGGAAGACCATTCGAGTTCTGAAACGTTCGAAACCCGAGGCACGTTTTCCCCATAGAAAGTAATGAAAAATGGATTAATCTGTCCCAGACCTTTAAAATCAACCCCTAAAACTGCAAATTAGCATGAATTTTACTATCTAATGATGTACGGCATTCGTAAACCGAAATGTTCACATTTGAAAACCGAGGTATCACTGTATGGTTCATTATTAACCAATGACTTTTCTCCTCAGCAATCTCTACCAGCCTAAGACTGGAAGCAAAGGAAATGGGCAAGTGGACTGGTTCAGAGCTGGAGTTTGGCAAGAGGCACGTTCAGAGAATTGAAGATGTTGGTAAGTGTCAGGGATGCAAAGCAGACCAAGGACTGAAACTGCCAATCTTGAAAGGTTAGGAGTGACACTGGATGGTAAAGAACAAAACCATGAGATAACCTGGGGTTTCAGCAAGATAATCCAGGTCCTAAGGCTACATGGACAGCAAGCTGACAGAGGGATGGAAAGGTGACAGTGCAGTTAAGGAGGGGGTGGCAAGACGCTCTGTACCCAGAACTCGGGCAAGAGTTTGGAGAATTTGTATTAGTAGAGTCTAAGAAGTACTACTGAGTCAGGGTTTGGGCAATTTAGAAGACAGTACTTTGACTCTGATCTGATTGGTGGACCTGGAGCCTAAGGAGAAAACCTTAGTTCTCTAGTGATTCAGAAAACAAAAAGAAACAGCTCAGCCTTGGATTAGAGACAAAAACGAAGGGCGGGCGTACTAGAAAATGATGGGAGTCACCCACAAGATTACATGATTAGGCAACAGAGAGAACTGGTCTCCCTGGAGGTGGATCAGGGAGGACCTGGAAAAGATGCAGTAATGTCATCAAAAGTATCATAGAAGCAAAATCATCCAATATCATGTATTTACCTAGTTTACACATAAGTATCAGATTATAAATAGATTACACTATTTATACTAAATGCCTTTTATCAAGTGCTGGGGATTTTATCCCACGTTAACATTAAACATTAAATAAACATTTATTTATTAATTTAATCCTTATACCATTCTGTGAGGTAAGTATTGTTCTTAATACATTTTATAGTTGAGGACATTATGGCTGGGGGAAGTTAAGTGACATGATTAGTAAGTGTGACATCATAACTGGTCCAAGTTTGTACCTAAGAATCCCCTGCATTGATATAAAATTATTTAGAAGAGAAATTCTTCTTTATACCCTAGAACCATGCCTCAGGTACTGGCAGCAAAAAGTAGCAAATGGCAATACAGTCCCAACGGATAAACCTGCCCTATGAAGGCTGCCTGTGACGCTCTGGAGGGCCTGGCATGTTTCTGACCTCCCCTCTACAAACTCTAGAAACCAGAGAAACATTCAGTCTTGAAATCTGTATCATTCAGAATTGGTCATCTAAGATCAACTTTACTTAGTATATTTATTACATTATTATTAGGTACTTGTGTTTTTAAGAAAAAAAAATTGTATGGATGACCACTCAAAACCACATTTACTTGCACCAGATAATGAAGTTTATCCTATGTTTTCTTACCCTTTCTGTTTTATCTGCACAGAAGAGTCGTGTGTGATGTCTTTTCTGTACCACAATGTAGGTTATTCCTGGCCTGTAATCTTCTTCCAAGCTAATACATGCCTTTCGAATTGCTATTAGTTCTGGCCAAGCTACCTAGGAGTTAAAAATGGAACGACATTTAATTCAGAACTCACCTGGTATCACTCAGACCTGATTTACCCAGAGTGGCAGATGGAAGCAGGTTCTGTCAGACACCCAGAAGCCCCAAAGGGCAACTCCGGGACAATGAGAGTACCTGTTTCATTTGTCCCTCGGATACCCCTCCACGGTAATAGATGATCCGCGTGGGCTTGAAGCGTGTGGATTTGTAGAACTGGATCAGCAGCTCTCGAACCATGTTAGTGAGGTCCTGGATTACCTCCTGACTATAGAGGAGCTCCTGGGAGATCTCCTGGCGGGACGTCTGCACCCGAACAGTGGCACAGTACCGGCTGGGGTGTCCGTCCATGCTGCCCACGACAGCAGCAATGGAAGGCTTCTTTCCGTCCCCTGCAGGGGGGTGTGTGACATCTGCTCCCAGGAAGATGACAGGCTGCTGGAACACCGATGGCCTGCTCAGATTTAAGGAGACATTGCCATTCAGATATGCAGGTGAAAGTGTCTGGATTTAGTAAGCTCCCCAGATACAATCTCAGATATAATCTTAAAAGAGAGAATAAAGACTTGTGCCCACCAGGGGAGAACTCTAAGACCCACTGAGTATCTGTGCCACGCAATCAGGGAATCTGAATTGACTGCAGAAGTCAACATGATTCTTCTGTAATAGTAGGAAGGGAAGAATATAAAAGAGGACCCAATCCAAATTTAACAAAATCTCTATGTGTAAAGGGAAAACTTTCCCAGAGCAGGCTTTCCTGGGATCCTGGGATTTCTTGCAATACAGAAATACAGAATGTACATGAAACTGGGATTAAAAACCCCAATTCTTTTTAAGATGTGAGACTTAGGAAAAGAGAATCAAATCTATCTCCTTCCCTATTTTATTTTTATCCATACTACTTATCACTTACACCACATATTTTACTTATTTATTTATTGTGTACACACACACACACACACACACACACACACACACAAAGAACGTAAGCTCCATAAGGACAGGAATTTTGTTTTGTTCTGTCTTATTTGCTACTATATTCCTAGTGCCTAGAACACGCCTAGCTTACAGTTGGCACTCAACAAATATTTTTTGAAAGAACAAATTAATTTATTTGGCCCTGATTTCTCTAAGGAGTCAAAGAGAAAAATATGCAAACCTCTCGGGGAAATTCTTAAAAGTAGGATTCGGGATTGAATATTGATTCTTAAAGTATAATCTAGGAGGCATTCCAGATCTGAAAATCTCATGTAATAGGTACTAAAGACGTAATAGGTACTAAAGAATAGGTATCCCCATGAAGGCAGAGGCTATGTTGTATTTCTCTATAAATATCATCATATAACATGGTCCTGGCAGAGAGCAGTATAACAGTGAACATATATCCCTAACATACATACACATAACGGCTTACATATACTGTGTAACAGCCACTATGCTAAGTACTTTATATGTATTAACTCATTTAGTCCTCACAACAATTCTATGAGGGTGGTACAGTCATAATCTCAATTTTCAGATTTAAAAAATGAGATTTACCAGTTAGGAAGTGGTAAAGCTGGCATCAAACCCAGGAAGTCCGACACCAAAGTGAGCACTCTAAACTACTAGACTATAATGTCTCAAATGTCTGGGGTAAAATTAAATGGTTTCAGATTTTAGGTTTTAACTTCTTCTATGGCCTGTATACCTCATCTACCAATGTTACAGGAAAGATTTAATTACCTAGAAGTTTCATTCAAGACCAAAAATGAGGAATATAACTAATAATGCTGTAAAGACTACGTAGGGTGCCAGATGGGTATTGGATTTATCAGGGAGATCACTTCATAGACTGTGTAGATGCCTGACCACTGCGCTATACACCTGAAGCTGAAGTAGAATAATATTGAACGTCAAATTAATCACAAGTAAAAAAATGTATATATATATATATATATATATATATATATATATATATATACACAATTTTTTTTTGTTTTTTTTTACATACACGGGATGTAAAGTACAGCATGGGGAATGTAGTCAATGGTATTATAACAGCTATATACAATGTCAGAAGGATAGTAGATTGGGGGTGGTTATCACTTTGTGAGAAGTGTAAATGTCTAACTATTATCTTGTTTTGTACACCTGAAACTAATAAAAAAATTTTTCAAAAAGACCAAAAATGAGAATTGTGATATGATCATCCAATAGTAAGGCCCTCAATTTCACCTTCTTCTTAAGTATAGCAATGACCAATAACACAGACCTACATTTAACTTTTCAAATCACATTGGTATAAAACCATTTTAGAGTTAACAAGTCAGATATTATCTCAATAGATAAGGAAACTACAAATTAATGAAAAGACTGACAACCCAATCTAAGAAATGGGCAAAGGACTGAACAGGCCTATGACAAAAGGATATGTCCAAATAGCCAATAAGCATATGAAAATGTGCTCAAAATGATTGTTATCAGGGGAATGCAACTTAAAACCACAACGAGATACTATTACCTCCAAAATGGCTAAAATGAAAAGGACTGATACTACCACGCGTTGGTGAGAATATGGAGCAGCTAGAACTCTCAGTGACAATGTAAATTGGTACAACCACTTTGCAAAACTATTTGACAGCATTTATCAATGCTAAATATATGTATTCTCTGTAACTCACCAATTCCACTTCTGGATATATGTACAAGAGAAAGAGTACTTAACTCCACGAAAAATGTGGAAGAATTATATAGTGAATGTACCAGAATGTCCTTCAATGGTAGAATAGATTAAAAGTTTGTGGCATATTCATATAATGAAATCATACACAATGGAAAAGAATAAACTATGACTTAATTACAACAGCATGGATAAATCTCAGAAATGTAATATTGAAGAAAAGAAGGTAAACACAAAATAGCACATACTGTATGGTTCCCTTTACATGAAGCTCAAAAACAGGCAAAACTTACCTAAGGTGATAGATACTAGAATAGTGGTTACCTTTGGGGGCTATCTATTGGGAGGGATTACAAGGTAGCCTGATGAGGTGCTGGAAATATTCTGTAGCTTAAACTGAGTGGTGGTTACATGAGTGTATATATATATATATATATATATAATAAAAAAACAATTGAAATGCATATTTGAAGCTTGTGTGCTGTACTGTAAATTACGTAAGTTAGATCTTAATAAAAAAGCGGGAAAAACAGAGTTCAGAATCTTACCTTTGATGAGGTACAAGCACGTTGTTAATTCCTCCAAGCTTTGCATTTATCTTCAGGCAAAGGTTGGAAAGGGTTTGGGGTGAGGTCTTCACTACATTTTTTACCTGGACGCATTGTGTGGCCATACCCAGGAGGGTATCTCCAACGCGTTTCACCTCCGCTACAAAAAATAAGTTAATAATAATAAGTTAAAAAAATGTTTAAATAGTCTCCTAATTACCAAGAGTAGAGGGAAATAATCCACACATTGACATTTACAGAGTGTCTGCTATATACTGTATACTGTGCTAGGTGCTTTCCATGAGCGGTCCTTTCACCTCCTACACCCCCAAGGCAATTTTGTTTTTCCAGTGTGGATAGGCCCTCTCTCTCCCCTTTCCTTCCCTCCTGCAGGCCTTGAAGCTAGCTCACTTTCTGTATTCCACGTGCTGCCTGCCACCACTCAGTCGCTTGAGGTTGCTTTTTACACAGGACTGGCCTGGCAAAGGAATCAACTTCCCCAGCTTCTCCCTCTCAGTACACAAAGCAACTCTTTGAATTTTAAGTTTTTTTCTTCCCTTTTTTTTCTCTAAACATTCAAAATAAACAGAAGGTAACAAAAGAAGCAAATACAGAGAGGGCTGTAGATATTTTATGAAGTTTAAATAGCTGGTCTGTATTCCCAAACCCATTCCTTGGATGCTAGCCAAAACAACTTTGTATCGTTCTTATAGTAGATACAGACTAAACAGCTCCTTTTCGGAAAGCGGTAGGCTCCTGTCTCTTCCTCATTCTTATATCCCTACTGCTTTCAACTAACATTCTAGTTCTCCCTCTTTTGGGGACTATAGTTGAATTGCACTGTATGTCCCTGGCCCTGTTTCCACTTCTCCCACCCAGGTTGGGTAGGCCATATAGCTGATTATAGCCAAGAAATCATAGATGTGAAGAACCATCCAGAGCTCTCCGTTCTCTCTTTCATGGGACCAGTAACATTCCAAAAGGCAACTGCTCTGCCAAACTGGGTCCCAGAATGAAAATGATATGGTGACATGGCACAGAGGCTGCAGTCTGCCCTCAGAGGACACATAGCAGGAGCAAAAAGCAAACCGTTGCTGCTTGGAGACCCTGACAGTTTGGGGTTGTGACTGCAGCATAATCTAGTATATCCAGACTGTTACACCTACTAGTGATATCATCCCTCATTCAACATTAAAGGGGTCCATACCATATACTGGTGTCTTCCCGGGCAAGATAACCACTATTAGCTGTAGGCCCACATATGTCATTTTCAGATGTTTAAACATGGGCTCCACGCTGTCTGCACCTTGTGCATACTTGCAGAAACATGGCTGACCCTGGATGGGCATTCCTGCATCCTTAGAGATTTTACGAAGCTGGTCAGTGAAACTCCTGTTAAAATAGAACCAGTGGCACAGTGGTTTCATTTCAGAGTACATTCTTAGAATTTATTTCCCTTTACGATACTTCTTTCAGTTCTGCAAATTCTTAGCCCACATTAGACACAAACAAATTTAAAAAAAAAAATCTTTAACTGGTTGCCAAAACTAGACTGGCAGATGTATCGCTGCAATTATAACGCAGAAGAATTTGTATTATTAAGCTATCAGATTATCATTTTGAATTTTTAAATAATTATGTCTTAGCTGGGCCCCAGAGACCAGAACAGCATTTCTGTCCAAAGATATTTTTAGACATTCAAGTAAGTAAATCTGGACTGAAGAAAAGCAAAGTCAAAATTTCAGGTAATGAGTATTTTGGTAAGCCCGGTACGAGACTAGCTGGGTACACTTATAGGCTTGTGTTCCACTGAGAACACAGATATATGTGGTCACACAATCAGTGCATTTAGGGTCTCAGTCAAACTGATAACAGATTTGATTCCATACAATGTCAAAAGAAATCATCACTTCAAAAAAGCAAAATACATTATGAAATTGAGATTGAAGTTACTTTAATCTATGGATAAAGCTTTCAGAACAGCTTCTTTTGTGCGTTTGCCAAATTTTGTAGGATTACTTTCTTTCATCCCAGTTCCCTTTTCCTGTCTTGATTTGTCCACCCTTCTCACTAACTTCCTTTATATAGATAGCGGCATCTGTAAGATAATGAACCAATGATCTTAGTGATCCTGCTGGAAAACATGCTTGCTAGCAGTAAATTATAATGATTAAATATGAACTCGTTTTTATCGTCACTGAAAAGATACAATTAATACCAGAGGAAGCTTCACTAAAGACCCAAGAATTTGCCAATCGGCACTCCTTCAACCTCGTTAGTCACAAATTTCTGCTCTAAATAGAAGGAAGCTGAGTCAGAGCCTTAACGTAATTCCCAAATTGGCAATTTGCTATGATACAAGGTCTTGTTCCTAGAACCAGATGGTATCACTATAGGAGTCAGGGATTTAGTACCAATACCCAGCACATTCACAAAACACGGTATTTTCATATCTGGAAGGGATATTACTAAGCTGAAAAACATGAAGATACTCACTTTAGTAAATCTTCCCTACATTGTTTCTGAGGTGCAAAACAAGCAACTGCCCAAACTTTAATTTCAATGCCAGCATAAAACTGCTTTCCTCGCATGTCCCAGACACCCTGGTTGGGTGTGGCTACCGTTTTATTCTTTAAAAAAAAAAGAAAAAGGAAAAAGAAACAAAAGAAAGAGAAAAGACATTACAATCTAAGGACATTTGAAGGTTGATGAGGGGGTAAACAGGACTCTATTTGGTATCAGCCAACAGATAAAGAGCAATCATGATCAAAACTATGGGTGAATTCATGGTGGTATTGTAGAAAAGCCCTCCATGACTCCCTTTTGGACTGGTTGTTGGAAGAAACTTGCTGAATAACATATAAAGCTTACCCGGCCTCCATATTGCAGCATTGGTGCTGGCAGTACCCTGCCCGTGAGCTCGGTCATTTCATTGTGGACGACAATACCAAATTCTTTAAGGTATGGGTCAGGTCCACCCACCATGCTGTTACTCTTCACCTAAAGAACAGGAAGGCCTGCATATAAAAACCAAAGAGTAACTGTGTCCCATCAGGAGTTTTCTACGCTTTTTTTTTTTTTTTCATTTTAAAGCTAGCTTTGTCTTAAAGACCGTGCCTTACTGACCAGTCTACTGATTTCTTCCTGTCTGTCAGGAGCAGATCTCGCTGTGGCTTTGATCATTGTGGAAGTCTGATTGTCCGTGAGCTTCTTGATACATCGCTGCCCTGCCACTATATTACACACCTACGGAGAGGCAAAGAGAAATTCATTGGTGTAATGAGCTTCTATATCTTAAACCTTTCCCAAACTGTATCTTACATCTTTCGTTTCAAAAAAAAAAAAAAAAAAAGGAAAAGAAAGGAGAAAATTCTGTTACATAGTTCTCTGCCTAAAATGTTTTAGAAATTAATACTAAATTCTACCACTAGCTTAGAATATGACTTTTTTTAAAAAACTCATTTAAGAATTGGCAGATTGGCAAAAGAAAATTTAGTTTAGCTTACCTCAAGCGGCAAATATGTATGCTTCTGTTCTTGTCCCACTTGGAGACAGGGAAGATGGGGGTATTTCAGCTGCAGACTATATTTTTGCTTAAAATACTGAGCTACAGTACATTCCATAGCTTGACCATTTTCTAGCTGTAAAGGAAAACTATAGGAGACAATGTCTTTTTAGAAATGCCAAGTTCTTTTTTTCTTAAACAAGCAAACAAAAGTCTACATCATTTTCTACCATGATCAGTCACTTAAAAAACAAAGGTCAATTTTTATGTGAACATTTTCATTTAAGTCATTTGAGTATTCAATCGTAACAGTGATTCTGTTGGAATTTTCCATGTGTTTTTTTTTTAAGCTAGGATGAGAAAATTTTTAGTTAAAGTTTAAAAAGAACTTAAAACAAGAAGAAGCGACAGAATCAAAATATACACAGACTCACTGGAGGTCAGATTTAGAGGCAACAAGACCAACTACATGAAATTGAGACTATGTGAGGATATTTGGTGTAAACTGGGGAGCATGATTTAAGAGACTCTTTATTTGGCTCTTCCAGTGGGCAAATGATCTCCAATATTTGGCACTATTAACTTTAATCTTGCTTTCTTAACTGTTACAGACCCACAAAGGAACAATGCAGTGAGAATCATCTATGTTAGCTTTAAATCCATGTGCTTTTAATCTTCATGCAAAAATTATATAGGTCTATAAGTATTCTTACAGGGTATGTAAAGTAATTAAATAATGAAAAAGACAGTTCCTCTTGAAACAAATGCCAAAATTCTCAACAGTGATGTCATAGGTTTTGGTAACACATTTTCCCTGGAGAATAAAGTCAATGATATAACATGAAGAATACATGGAATATCACTTTATAACCCTCAAGAAATTCATGTAATGTGCACGAGTTCATACTGAAGAATTTATTCAAATCAGACTGAATTAATAGACCACATTTATCTAGAGGTCTCCCCAAAACTTCAGCTATCTAGAACAAAATCTTCCAGATGGTTTTGATGTACACTAAAGTTTAAAAATTGAGAACCACGGATCTAAAACAAAGTCAGATTAGAATATAAGCAAAAAAAATTAAAAATTTTAAAAGGCTTCTGAGTAACCAAAATGATGTAAAGTTTATATGTTTAAGTTCATGCTGTTTACTTAGAAGAGACAATATGTTTATGTCAGACATGAATTTAATGATCTAGATTATAAGGATAAAACTTACATATATGTTAATTTAAAAAGCACTTTAATATATATTTTCTCATGAGGCATAGTCCACAGTGGGTTAGAAGTTAAATGATTAGAAAAATAAGATTGAGGAAGGGATACGAGTATATTGCGGGAAGCTGCCATACACACTGACAGCTGGAAGAAGTGACAGCTACAAAAGGAGGAAAAAAACCACACAAAACACAAAGCAATATATATCTTCCCATGACAGCCTTATATGACTTATAGGCCTTAATAGACCCTTTGGGTCATGCTTTGAGAATTACAACAGTATTATAAATGATCCTTATAATGATGACTCTGCATCATTATATAAAAGTTGATCTATGTTTTGCATACTTTAAGAGGTGAAATTAATGAAAAGCAGGAAATGTTTTACAAATACCTATCAAAAAATTTTAAACATTTTTTTAAAGCTTTGGTGCTTAAATATGAAGATGTCAGTGATTTTGTAAATCACAATATGAGATACCAATTTTTCAAATGATTATAGTAGCTTCCTCTGTTACCAGAAATGTAATGGTATCATTTTAGACATGGTTAACATACGTTTGATGACTGGCTGGCCGTCTAGTCACATTACAAACTCGGTATTTTCGTTTCATCTGTCCACAGTGGGTCACCTCAACTTTGAGACCTGCAGTTAAAAAAAAAGTTAAAACATCAGGATTGATTGAAATCACAGTGACAAAAGCAGATTTGAATGTAATCAGAAAGACATGACATTGTACAAGACAAAAGTTGCAAAGATATGGAAACAATTTCATCATGTACAGGCAAAAAGCCTTAGCTAAGCAGAAAATATTAGAACCCAGATGACTTAAGATTTGCAACCACTTTAATTTATTACTTCATTCAATATCTAGTAAGCATTAATTATTTTCTGGTGTTTATCCTTGGGTCTGGAGACAGCCCTAATGAAGCTTATATTCTAGTGAGAGAAGATACCTAATAACAAGCAAAGAAGAAAATAAATTCCATAAGGAGAATAAAAAAACTTGTGTTATTTTGTTAAAACAGAAGTTTTTAAGTGAGTAAGTATAAGACTTACTAAGTGCCTGATATGTGCCAGGTACTGTGCTAGAAGCTTTACACATCTAATTGTATTTAATTCTCACAACAACCTTACAAGATATGGATTATTATCTTTACTTAGTGATGAATAAACTAAGGCTCACAGTGGTTAAGTAACTTGCCCCAGGTCCCACTGATAGAACTGGCTGGGATGGGATGGAAGCCCAGGTGAGTCTGAATCCAAGACCATGCTCCTTGCACTATGCTGAACGGCCTCTCCAAGACTAAATAATGCTAATACCTACCTCTGATTTCTTTGGTAAACTTGACACGTTGGGAGTCTGTTAGAGGTTTGGTCTGTTCATTGATGTTCTGAATGTCTAAAACCTCACACATGAACTCAATGATAGGCTGAGCCCGGTAGAAAGCAGTTGCAGATACTAACAAACAGAGAAAAAGGATACTTAGCTTCAGGGAAAGGGAAAGGACCAAGAAAACCAGCCAAAGAGAGTTCCATCCTACCATCAATATTGAGCATCATATTCCACATAGCAGGTCTCACAGACTGATGAAAGCCAAACCAAACCTCCCTGCCCCCTCCCAGAGGGTGGTAGTAACCTTCAGGAGGTGAGAAAAAGGAACGGCCCACTGGAGTGTACCTGAAGAAATAAGAATTTTCATGTTTCACAATAACAACTTGAACAGTCTTTCATTTCACTCTCGACTTTGCAAACTGAAACCAAGTTTGAACTATGACTTATGTGGAAACCTTTCAATGGCTCCAATACAAACTATCAAAAAAAGTCTGACATCTGTGGCAAAGAATGCAAACTAAGGTACTAACCTCATGGAGGGTAGGTGTCTTGTGATAACATCAAGTGCTTGTACTGAGTCATCTGGGACTTCATTCAAGTGCCCAGCTAAAGCTTCTAAAAGCAACTGAAGGCTCACAACTGACACCCACTGAACAGACACTTTAAAGGTTTGGTCTTTACCCTCACCTGGAAGGGTCACTTCCATATCAACCTAAGGAAAAATAGATATACATACATATTTACAAAGGCTGAGAGAAAGATCCCAGGAATAGTCAATACAGTATATGCATAAAGACATTTAACACTTTCTGTAATTGCAAAACTTCGGAAACAACCTACATGTCCATTGGTAGGGGAATAATTTAATATCAAGTATTATGCAATAGTTTAAAAATAAGGTAGCTGTTATAACATGGATGAACCTTGAAAACATGCTAAATGAAATAAGCCAGACACAAAATGACAATTATTGTAAATGGGATACCTAGAATAGGCAAATACATAGAGACAGAAAGTAGAATAGTGGTTATCAAGGACTGTGGGAGGAGGAAATAGGGAGTTATTGTTTAAAGAGTACAAAGTTTCAGTTTGGGATGATGAAAAAGTCCTAGAGATGGATAGTGGTCACGATTGCACAAAAATGTGAATATACTTAATGCCACTGAACTGTGCACTTAAAAATGGTTCAAATAGTAAATTTTATGTTATGTATACTTTACCACAATAAAAAAAATTTGAATTAAACAAAATAAGATAGATTTAAATGTCCAGAAATGGGAAAGATCTCCCAGACATATTGTTAAATGAAAAAAGTATATCGTAGAACAATGTGTAAATAAGAATGTACATAACAAATGCACAAATAACTAAGGCACATAAAAATGCCTGAAAGGCTACATACCAAACTATTAGAGAAGTTTCCTCTGAATAGGAAGATGGGATTGAGGGGTGCAGACAGGTGAAGAGGCAGGAAACCACAGTATTTCTAGATTGTCTCGATAAGTTTATAATGAGTATATATTTATATATTGCTTTTCTAATTTTAAAAATAAATGTTTTAAAAAGTTACTGGGTGGCCAATGGCTCAGTTGGTTAGAGTGCGAACTTTGAACAACAGGATTGCTGGTTCGATTCTCACATACGCCAGTGAGCTACGCCCTCCACAACTAGATTGAAGACAACGAGCTACGGCTGAGCTTCTGGAGGGGCGGTCGGGTGGCTTAGTTGGTTAGAGTGTGAGCTCTCAACAACAAGGTTGCCGGTTCAATTCCCACATGGGATGGTGGGCTGTGCCCCCATTGAAGGACAACGACTGATGGGTCCTGGAAAAACACACTGTTCCCCAATAGTCCCCAACAAAAATTAAAAAAAAATTTTTAAAAACGTTATTGTGGTATGAATATTTTCATAAGTGGGTGTTATATTAATACAATATTCTTTTATAAAAACTTTATTAATTTATAAAAACTAATATTAATTTATAAAAACTTTATTGTTCAGATTCAGGTAGCACTTAATGTGAGAAATGAGGAATATATGTAAAGATGACATAACCTAAACTCTAATGCTCATCTCCTCTTCAATTATTGATTAACTAAGGGAAAAGAGAATATGGACAGAAAAACAAGTCTATCATCACTGTGAGAAACATCTAAGAATTGAATTATTATTAGAAAAGGAAATATTTTTGTCCTATGTAATTACTACTAAGTGACTTGACTCCAATAAATATTTCTTGCTGTTAACACTTACCCTATCCCGTCCAATTGGCAATGGATGTGCTGTGTACATGTTTCTTTTGCCATCATAGCCAGGCTGCCGATCACCAAATATTTGCATCTTGAAGTGCCGCACCATTGTATCTACGACCTCCCTTAACAGTAATGGAGATAGTGGAAGTCAGCTTTAAGAAACAGTGAACAGCAAGCAAACTATCATGATATGTTAATCATCTAAATTCATCTAAAAGTCCTTGGAAAAAGTTAAGCGTTAAAGAGACAATTGATTGAAGTAATTTAAAAAATAGTTAACTACAGAAAGGTAGCAACAAGTGAACAGATGATAACAAAAAGAAGAAAAAAAGAAACTGAAATTTATGACAGCCTCTCAAGCATCCTCTCAAATTCCTCTCCTATGATAAACATAGTCTTACAAGAATAACCTCTCTTAAGTATCTAAGTGTGGCATGTTCATAACTGAATGGTGATAAGTTTGTTTTCAAATACACATCCTTATTCAAGTATACTGGTTTTGGAAAAGAGAATGGGCAGAAATTCAGAAATCTGAGCATCAATAAAGCTAACATATACTAAAAGGAATAAGTCAAAAAAAAAGGTGATAAAAAAAGGAATAAGTCAATTCCTTTGATTAATGCTGGCAATTTATTACTCTGCATACTGTCTTGTTTTGTTCCAAAGTGCTCCCAAGCAGTGTAAAGAAGAGAATGTTGTAAAGTATCCTCATTCCATAAAGATTACCAATGTAGTTTCCTTCTTTTTAGAATGAAAACCTTTCTCTCAATCAAGCTTGCATAGCTTTACTGAAGTGTTCTTGCATAGTCACCAGATCCCACTATATGCAGGCCCTGTGAGATTTTGGAATGCTAGAGTCAATGAAAAGTCAGGTGCTATGTCTTACCAACATCAGTGGTAGCAAGAGCATCTTATTAGAAGAGCAAGAATCTTAATATTAAAGGCTGCTTGAATATAACAGTGTGGAAACAGAGAAAAGGAAAGTGGGTGTTCTCAACACACTGTAATAATATCTGCTACAGGGCAGTCTTCACACTTAGTAAATTCCTTTCATACAGACCACAATGCTTAAATCATCTTTTCTAGACGCCTCTTGGATAATGCTAGAATTAAACACAGCTTCTCTCTCAGCTTACTTTTTTCATTACTTCAAAATGATTCTTCTGTCTTTACACTTATATTTTTCTCATGTCCAATACCAACACTTAATAACAAAATTTGAATTTCCAGATAGTTCTAGTTCCCATAGACACTAATGTAAAATATAAATTTCTGCTACCCTTGGACAATGAAAGAGTGACCTTTCTTCTTCCTTCAATTGCTGATTGAACAACGAGGTATCCAGCACTCTGCTAGAATCTGTGGAGGATAACCAAGTATGAGACAGCAAACCTGCTATCAAGAAACTTATCATCTTAGAAAAAAACAAAGCCTACATTGAAAGAATTTGGAGTATAATACATAATCAGTAAATTGTATGCATTTAAATATATAGAAGTCTACTGTTTTTAATCCTTACCTGTTGACTCTACGAGGCCGTTTTTCTGGTTTAATATCCACATCATAGTGGTACACATCTATTTTAGGAATCTGAACTTGAAAATGATTGGCTAACAGTCGAATTGGTTTTCCAACAGTTCCAAGCCCAGGACGACGAGGCGGCTGAAACAGGCTGGTTGGAGGTCCTGAAGAGATTGAAAGATGTTTGATGTGCTATGTGGTCATGAAAGACAACTATTCCCTTCATAATGATGATGACAATAGCTACAGTTATTGAAATCTTATTATTCACTAAACATACTCTGATATAAAGAGTTTGGGGTGTCTTTTGACCTAAGGTTCTCTAGATTTCTGATATTTTACCATGTTGGTATTATTTCCAATATGGGGAACATCAAAATTAGATAGTATGATGCACTCCTCTCAGATGTAGGCTAGTGTAGAAAACCTTTTATGAGTGTCAGTAAATCTATAGCTAAGCTTACAAAATTATATGCATTTTTTAAATAAAACCGTCTCTAGACTCTGGGGCCATCACCATGTTCATGCTGGAGATGATCCATTAATTTTCCACAAGTTAACCTGCATTATAATAGTTTGTACAGACTGGAGATTAAACAGCAGCTATATTTATCAGTTGACTTGCTATAATAATTTAGTGAAACAATAGGAATAATGCTAAGCTTTCTTGTTTATAACCTGATATTTTTAGAATCTGGACAATCTGATATTTCCTGATCATAAGGTCTAGTTTATTTATTCAACAAACATTTTTTCATTTACATATTTCTAATCTATATTGTGGATGCAGGGAAAAGACAGAGACTCTGCCTCCAAGGACGTACAGTCTAGACCAGTGATTCTCAACCTGGGGGAGATTTTTGTCCCCTGAAGAACATTTGGCAAATGTCTGGAGACATTTTTGGTCAGGGATATAGCTAAACACTCTACAATGCACAGGACATTTACCCAACTTACTTTTCCCCAGATGTCTCTCTCTCTCTCTCTGTCTCTCTCAACTCATAAATCTATCAATAAACTTTACTCTTTTTTGATGATAATGTCATGTGGACACTGGCCTAAAAAATAAACATCTTTTCTGCTGCAAATAGGTAAAGTGGGCTGTGATTACAATGGAAAATTACAACAAGTACTTTTATAGCAATGGCATTTTGCCAAGAACAGACAATTCACAAAGGAGAGAAAACTTTGAAGCAAGAAGCTGTTCTGGTCCAGCACCACTTAGGAAAATCAAAGCAAACAGTTTAATGAAATTTGTGTTGACAGATCACCATATACTAATTCTTAAAGTACTGAAAATCTTTTCACATATTAAATTCGTTGTTCATTCTTCTCCTAAATTCTACTCTCCTTCATAACTCAGGTCAGGTGTGACCTCTTTGGAAAGCCTTTTCAGAATCTCCCAAACTGAAGGATGCATTATCTGTGTTCCCAAGACCCTCTTAGTACAAGTATGTAAAAACAACTTGTTAAATTACTCTGTCTCCTCCATTCCAGTTTATTGTTATCTCCTCAAGACCTAATTCAATGACCAGCACATTGTAGAAATTCAATAAATGTTGAAAACTATCAAAAATCCTTGTAGCAGTTTCAAATAAAAACTAAACAGAAACCCAGTCCTAGAACCCAATAATTGACAATTATTTTCCATTAAAGCAAAAGCACATAATTTGTACTAAAAATATTATTATTGCTTAGAGTTGAGTTCTACTTCTGGTGTACAAGAGGATCTACTCTGGGTATGGTAAGACATTTACAAACAAGGGAAGAGGTAAACAGTAAATAATATCAGCAGTGATAGGCACACTGAATCAAATCATAGAGATAAGTCAGCCCTGCATATTCCAACATACACTTAAGCAATCATTGTATTATAAAGTTGGAAGAAATCCAGCTTGATGATAGAAATCTGGAAACAGAAATGCAGATCAAATGACCTACCCATGGACATATAACTTTGATTTTAAATTGTGACTAGAGTCCAGGTCTCCTAACTCCCAGTCTAGTGCTTTTTCTCCCCCAATATACTTCACAATCGTATGGTATCTAGTATCATTTCCACGAAAATAAGACCTAGCCGGGCCATCAGCTCTAATGCATCCTTTGGAGCAAAAGTTAATATAAGACCCGGTCTTATTTTACTATAATATAAGACTGGGTCTTAAATTAATAGTAAAATAAGACCAGGTCTTAAATTAATTTTTGCTCCAAAAGATACATTAGAGCTGATGGTCCAGCTAGGTCTTATTTTTAGGGAAACACAGTAGTTGATGCCAAAGGGACAGAGGCAGAGGAAATGAAAGAAAAGGGGTAAGTAATAGAGAAAAGCAAAAAGCGTGTTTCTTTTCCTTGGCAAGAGAGAAAAGTCAGAAAGTGATTGTTTCTTTTAATAAGTTTAGAAGGTTTATTTAGAAAACTAAATTCTAAAATTTTCCATCCCAAAAGCTGGTTTCTTTGAGTTTAGCAAACTTCTTACAAAGAAATAAAGCACAGTGGCTTAAGCTCTGGAGCCACACTGCCTGGGTTTTAATCCTGGTTTACCATTTCCTAACTGAATGACCTTGGGCCAGTTCCTTAGCCTCTCTGTGCCTCAGTTTTCTTATCTATAAAATGGGGGGTATATGGTAATAATAGCATCTATTTCTTAAGGCTATTGTGAGGATCCCACGACATAATGTATATAAAAGGCTTAACACAGTGCCTCGTAATAGTAAGTGCTCAATAAATGTTAGTTAGCTACTATGATTGCACTTGCATAAATGTTATAGTGCTCAAAGATCCCTGGGCTTTATATTGGGGGCATCTCCAAAACTTGGTGACAAAGTCAGAAAATTATACCTTCCGAAAAGGAAACAAGTATGACTCAACATAGATTGGAAGAAGTTAGCCTTAAATGAAAAGGAGGGCACTAGACTATAAGTCAGATGACCCAGACTCATCCTCATTTCACCATACAGCCTCAAGACCTTAATGAAATCACTTAAGCTTTCTGCATCCCTTTACTCATCTGTAAAATGGGGATAATACTTCCCTTGCTTACTTCACAGAAGATCAGATGAGCTATGAAAGCACTTTCCAAACTGTAAAGCACTGTAAAAATAAGTTATCGCCAACATAACCAAAATAAATGGTATTCTAATTAAATATAATTCCAAGATATTGTCAGAAATCAAAATGAGGTAAGGGAGAGCAGAGCAAGATTAAGAATGTTTCAATGATTGTTCAAGTGAGGAGGGCACAAAGTACTAGATCGGTGTGCTTTAACAAAGAAGCAGGAAAGCTTCTCTAGGTTCTAAAACAACCGGGATGAAATATCCCACAAGACTATCAACTCCCTTTGCTCTGATTCTACGGTTGGCAAGCAGCTTCTTGTTATTAATTGGGTTTCCAAGGTACTGTGACACCAAAAAAGCAGTTTGTTAGAGAGCAGACAAGAAAATATTGCAGTCAACAGAAAACATCTATGTGACATTTTGTTTTATGCATTAGCATCTTATAAATGTGGTGAAAATTAATTTTCCATGGTCCTGGGTGAACTGATAAGTCCTTAAATCTGCAAAAGCTAAAATCAAACCAAAAAGAGTCCTTGGGACATTCCTAACACTACCAAATTGATCTTTTCCATGAAATTCAGTTTGTACACACAGTTATATAGTCTCTTTCAATACCAGCTCATAAATGCAACAGTTGCTTCAATTATGAGTTATGAACAGGGGAGGGAGGGAAGAAACATTTGTTGAGTATCTATAATGTATTAGTCTCTACAATAAAACTCACATACACACATCCATCATCTCATTTTATTCTCACAACGATCTTGCAGCACATAATGATTATTACCTTCATTTTATAGATGAGAAAATGAAAGTTCAAAGGAATTAAGTAACTTGCCCAAGGTTACACAACTATTAAATTGCTAGATTGGATTTGAATAGAAGTCTGTTACATTCCTAAAGACTTGATCACCCCTTTAGCCAGGGGCCATAGCTGAAGTAACCCAGCATAATACTCACACTGAGGTTTAGCAAATAATATTAGTGTGACAAAACCAATTTATTTTTAAAAGGCATATGAAATTTGATTATGAGGGCCTTTTAAAAAATAGTTTAAGCAGCAAATTAAGGTGGGATTTAATCACTCAGTGAGGTGAACAGGTTGTAAGTAAACAAACCTGCAAAGTTTCCAAACTCAAACGGTAAAGTGAATTTTCTATGCACTAAAAAAAATGCAATGCTCTACCACGAGGTTCCCTATGTAGATAAGATTTGATAGTAAAGTTAATTCTACCACAGCCCATAAACCCTGCCCTACTTAGCTAGGCATTAGAAACCTGTTGGGGTTGGAGGTGAGAGCACCAGGCTCCAATCAGCAGGGCACTTGTTGTTACAACCTGGAATGGATTCTCTGGTTTGGGCCGAGTTGGGGAGATAACCAGAGGTGATTCACAAAGATGGGCAATTACACTTTCCAAAGCACTTTCTCCTTCATTTGATCCTCGAGAACCACTCATAACCCAATTAGAAGAGAACTTAGGGCATTAAAGCCTGTGCTAGAGACGGCCGGCTGGTTGGCTGCTAACTCGCCTGTCACTACGGCGCTAGCACAGACAACTCTAGGACTGTCACACAGACTGACAGATAGAGGCAAAGGACCATATTCCCCGAGACTTCAGGGCCTTCCAGAAAGGGTAGGTACTTTGCCCCTTGACCTTCGGGGTTCATGAGAAGTGTTTGGGGGAAGTTCTCCTTCCTTATCTGAGGGCTCTGGACCGTCTCCCAGTACAAAAATAAAAAATAAATAAATTTAAAAAATAGGGCTGAGGCCCCAAATCAAGAATACCCCTGGCAGTAGGTGGGGGACGTTCCCTGTCTGGTCCAGGCCAAGCCTCCACGGCGCACCTGGCACAGATAGTCCGTCTGAGGCCCAAACTGGCCTCGCCTCAACCCTGGAGCACAGAACACCTATGTGAGGTTGGGTCCGGTCTTCCCTCTACCTGAGGACGCGGCCACCTTCCTCGGCCTCCCTCCCTTAGACCTTGAGATCTGGCTCTTCTCTCCAGGCTGGGGCGCGGTCCCCGCCCCCGGGTCAGCTCCCTCCGCCTTGTGCAATGGGACACGGGTTCCTTCCCCCGGGCCTGACGGCCGGAACCCGGGTTATGTGCGAGCCGATGGGGGCGACCAGGAGCGACAGTCCCGCCTGCCCACCCTCCCGTCCCGGGGCCCGATTCCGACCCTGGCCCGAGCGCGCTCCTCACCGGGTCCCAGCGCTTCCATGGCGGCGGCGGGGGCCGCCTCGCCCCGGTCCCCGGCGCCTCCCGCTCCGGGCCCCGCCGCCGCCGCCGCCGCCGCCGCCGCCGCGTAACGCTTGATCTCCGGAATCTTGGCGCTGGGGCGGGGAGGAGCGCCGCGGAGACGCGGGCGCTGGGCAGGGGGCGGCGGCGGCGCCCGGCCCGCGGACAGGGACCCGACTCCCGCGGCTCTTCCGGCCTCAGCGACAACAAAAACAATCCCCGCCGCCGCCGCTGCCAGCGGGAGCGGGAGCGGGAGCCAGCGCGCGCTCCCGGCGGGCGGGGACGGGGCGCAGGGCGCGCGCGGCCCGGGGTACCGGATCGCGGAGGGGGCGTGCGCGGCCCCGGGCGCCGGGTCTACCGAGCCCTGCGAGGGGCAAGGGGCAGGGGTGGGGCTGGTCGGGCGCGCGCCCGGAGGGGGCAGTGCCCCGAGGACGTGTCGGGGGTGCGCGCGCCCGCTCACAGTGCCCTGTCTGCCCAGGGCGGCCATCCCGGGCATACGGCTTTTGGGGGGCTATTGCAGTCCTCCCAGAGCCTGACACACAGTGCAGCGCCACAGATCGGGATTCCAGACCCCGCTGAAAAGCAGACAGTCTCCACTTGTCGGTGGAAAGTGTCCTGAGATTCACATCAGGTACCTGTCTTCCTTCCTCCCACCCCAGACCACTTCTTTCTATTCTGTCAGTCTCCTCTTTCTCCACTGTCCTGGGACAGAGAACATCACAGTCACCACAGCACTTTTCCTTCATTTCTTCATCCAGCACCGCATACCCAGTTGCCCTTCCCTCCACATGCAGCCAGAAAGCACCTTGGGAATGGGCCATGATGAATGATGCGTCCTCTTGCTTGTCCTATGACGAGCAACTCTGGTCAGCAAGTCACTAGTCACTTCAAAAGAAAAAAGTCTTGCTGTCTCGGATGACTTCACTTTAGCAGCCAAGAGCTAAGGGGGCAGCATCCTCGGCATCATGGTCAGCCTAGCATCCTTGGAGCTTTTAGTTGGGACTTTGAGTTGGAGAACAGACGAGTACAGGCCAAGAAGCAGTTGCTAGTCAGCAGAGTGAGGGAGCTCTCTGTCCACCAGTTAAAAGGGTACAATGTATATGTATGTGTTGTATTTGCTAGGGCTGCCAGTACAACAAAAATTTATTTTCTCACAGTTCTGGAGACATCCAAGATCAAGGATTGGTTCCTTCTGAGTTCTTTCTTTGTAGATGACCATCTTCTCCCTGTGTTTTCACATGTGTTTCCCTCTGTACATGTCTGTGTCCACATTTCCTCTTCTTACAAGGGCACCAGTCATAATGGATTAGGTCTTACTTTACAAACTTTGTTTTAACTTGATTATTTCTTTAAAGACCTTACCTCCCAATATAGTCACATTCTAAGGTACTGGGGCCTAGGGTTCCAACATACGGATTTTGAGGGGGACACAATTCAGCCCATATGAATGGGCTGTGTAGTGAGATACTCATTTGAGCACCACAATGTGCAGCCATAGAGTGACATAACTTTGTATGTAATGATGTTAGGGGCACACCATGGCCAGACACTGTATAATGGATGTCACATGTCATTTAATCTTCATAGGCACCTATAAGGTAGACATTATTAAGGGAAGTATTTGTACAGGTGAGGAAACTGAAGCTCAGGGAAGCTAAGGAAGTCAGGCTGTGCCTTACATAACACGGCAGTGATGCATGGGAAAATTGGCATTCTAAATCCTGCATTCTCATCCTGCTGATTCCATCCCTGCCTGGCTATGAATTGGGACTTTTAATTGAGTGACTAGATTCTAGTCTACTGATACCATCCTCCAAGTCCTTTCCATAGCACCATGCCACTTCTCTGTTAAACCAGGTATTAACTGGAAACAACATTAGGGGACTGGAAGTTTGAAAGGGAGGAAGTATTCACTAAATGAGCAAACTGGTTTATAGCTAAGAGGATAAGAAAAACCAACCAGAGGTCAAGTTCTGAGTTAAACCTTGCATCCACCTCCCTTCTTCTCCACTCCAGGCTAATTCTTCCAACAATTTAAACAGTGCTGGTAGCTCCCAGCCTGGTTTGAGGCTGACTTTTCCACTCTCACTTCCTAACAAAGTTTCCCCATTATTCTATTTGGTACCCTAAGCAGAGACCATAGCTTGTTTCCTGTACTGAAAATAGCTTTGGAAACCTGAGTATAAAATGTATTTACCCCATAGTTTCCGTCAGACTGCAATGACTCAGTCCCTCCGTCTCTCACTCCTGTTGTTCTTGACCACTCTGATCATCTACATTCTCATTCGAAAACTCACTCCCACTCAGGAACCCACTGTCCTGTTCCTGAAGACCCTTCTGACTGAGCCCTCCCAAACCAAAGTTCTATTGTCAAGAAACTCCCCTAAACCTCAGCCTGTTCAGCAAGCCCTCCCTCTGCTTCCGGCTGTGGCTGAGAAGAAGCTGTGCCCTAGAATACCACTTCCCCTCAGCTCTCTCTGATGGCGGCTGCTCATTGCTCCACACCTCACACATATACAGGACAGGGTGAGGGTGGGTAGAGAATTGGCAATATATTTGCCCCTATTGCACCAAACCTTGAGTTCTCAGTGTCATATTAAAACCACTTGCCATCTGGCCAAACCACCAGAGGGCCTCTCTTGGTGGTATAATTAACTCAGCTCCTGGTCTTATGTCTCAGTCCAGGCCTGGCTCCCATTACATTATAAATCCTTGAGGACAGGGCTATGCCTTGTTCAGGTAGTCAGGTTTGTGTCTCTACTGCCTACCATATTATCTGACACCAAGTGCCAATCAGGGAGACTTACGGAATGAATAAGTGAATGAATGACCAAGTGGTACAAACAGTGGGAGCTAGAAATGGTCCAGTGGAAGTGAAACGATCCAGGCTAGGTGAACTTCCAGCTTCTCCAGAGCACAGACTTTCAAATCAGGTGGTCCTGGGTTCAAATCCCAGTTCCACAACATAGTAGTTCTAAGTACCTGGGACAAGTCGCTTCACATACTGCTCAAGGACGTTGTGAGGAGGAAGTTAAATCATATATACCCCTATGTATGCAAGTTCCTTTGTCTCTGGCACAGAGGAAGTGCCCAATAGTGACTAATTCTCTTCCCTCCTTTTCCACAGTTAAAAGTTGCTCCCCTGGTGCTGTCATGCTGTCCCTTGGGGGGACAGTGAGCTCAAGATCTCAGCTCAGTACAAGAGAGGGGAGCAGAGCTGTCAGTGACTGAGCATGTTTACACATCCTGTTCCTGAGCCACCTGGGGGCAGGGACTTGGCTCCTTTTTCTGGGTGTGAGAGCCAGAACATGCTCCATCAAGGTTTATGAATGGAACTGAGCTTTTCCAACATGCCAATGCTCTCCTGAGACCAGAGGGAGCCAGAGAGAGCCTTGCTAGTGGACACCCTGCCAGAAGGCAGGACTCCAGCCCCCCACGCTGCTTTTGACACTACAGTGCTTGTTTGGGCTGCTGGTCTCTGCCGGTGTTTGACTTCTCAGCCTCTCCTCATACTAACTTTCCACAAGTCTGGAACTTAGAAGTCGAGAAAGAGCTTCTTTGCAGTTGATCAATTGGGCCAGGGGCTTCCACTCTTCTTTAGCTGGGGAACCCATTATTGAAACAAGAATCTTAGGTGGGAGCTGAAGTGGAGCCCCTTCTGGCTGAGGAGGACAGGGACTTTCATTGAACACTGTGGAACTCAGTCACTTGGCATCCAAATGGAATTTCTGCCCATCTGCTCGTACTCCATTGGCAGCCTTGCTATTTTGCATTTTTTAATTGAGAAATAATTCACATACCATAAAATTCACCCTTTTAAAATGTAAAATTCAGTGGTTTTTAGTGTATTCATAAGGTTGTGCAATAATCACTATTATCTAATCCCAGAACCTTTTCATCTCTCCAAATAGAAAAGCTGTACCTGTTAGTAGTCATTCTCCATTCCTTCTTCCCCCCAGCCCCTGGTAACCACTACTTTACTTTCTGTCTCTGAACTTGCCTATTCTGAACATCTCATATAAATGGAATCACACAATATATGGCCTTTTGTCTCTAGTTTCTTTCACTTAGCATAAGGATTTCGAGGTTCATCCATGTTGTAGCATGTAGCAGTATTTCATTCCTTTTTATGGCTGAATAATATTCTGTTGTATGTATACATCATATATTGTTTATCCATTCATCAGACGATGGACATTGGGTTGTTACCATGTTTTGGCATAATTCTGCTGCTTTGAACATTCATGTTCAAGTTCTTTTGTGGACATCAGTTTTCAATTCTTTTGGGTTTATACCTAGGAGTAGATATTCAGTGTTATATGTTAATTCTGTTTAACTTTTTGAGAAACTGTTTTCCACAGTGGCTGCATAAAATAATATTCCCATCAGCAATGTATAAGGGTTCTAACTTCTCCACACGTTTGCCAACACTTGCTATTTTCAGAGTAAAAAAAAATTATAGCTCTCCTCATGTGTATGAGGGGTATCTTATTATGAATTTGATTCGTATTTCCTTAAGGAGTAATGATATGGAGCATTTATTTATGTGCCTATTGGCCATTTGTATATCTTTGGAGAAATGTTGATTCAAATCCTCTGCCCTTTTTAAAATTGGATAATTTATCTTTTTTATTATTGAGTTGTAGGAGTCCTTTACACATTGTAGATATTAAATCCCTTATGAGATATATGATTTAAAAATTTTTTCACCCACATTGTGGAATGTCATTTCACTTTCTTTATGGTGTCTTTTGAAGCACAAAAAAATTCTAATTTAGGGGTCCAATTTTTCTTCGATTACTTGTGCTTTTTTGTTATCATGTTTATGAAACCTAATCCAAGGTCATAAAGATTTATTCCTATGTTGTCTTCTAAGAGTTTTATAGTTTTTGGCTCTTACATTTAGGTTTTTTATCTGTTTTGAGTTAACTTTTGTATATGATGTGAGGTAGAGGTTCAAATTCATTCTTTTGCATATGGATACCCAGTTGTCCATGCACTATTTGTTGAAGACTATTCTTAACACCACCCCCCCAAAAAATGGTCTATCACCCTTATCAAAAATCAGTCAACTGTAAATATAAAGGTTTATTTCCAAACTCTCAATTCTATTCTGTCAATCTTATGTCTATTTTTATGCTAGTATCACACTGTGTTGATTACTATAGCTTTGTAGTAAGTTTTCAAATCAGGAAGTGTTAAGTCCTCCAGCTTTGTTCTTCTTTTCCAAGGTTGCTTTGGCTATTTTGGGTCTCTTGCATTTGCATATGAATTTTAGGGTCAGTTTGTCTATTTCTGCACAAAAAAAGGGACTTTGGAATTATGATAGGGATTGCATTGAATCTGTAGATCAATTTGGGGAGTATTGCCATCTTAACAATATGAGTATTAAGTATTCTAATCCATGAACACATATCTTTCTATCTAGTTTGGTCTTCTTTAATTTCTTTCAACAATGTTTCATAGTTTTTAGAGTACAAATCTTACACTTCTTTGGTTAAATTTATTCTTAAGTATTTTATTCTTCTTGGTGCTATTGTAAACGGAATTGTTTTTCTTAATTTCATTTTTGGATTGTTCAATAAAACTGATTTTTAATATTAATTTTGTATCTACAATCTTACTGAATTTGTTTGTTACCTCTAGCAGTTTAGTTGTGTGTGTGTGTGGATTTTTCAGTGTTTTCTATATGTAAGATCCTGTTATCCGTAAATAGAGATAGTTTTTTCTTTCCCAATATGGATACATTATCTTTTATATCCTCGCTTAATTGCCGTTGCTAGAACCTCCAGTACAATGTTGAATACAAGTGGTCTCTTTTGTATTTTGCAGGCAGCTTTCTACATATTCATGGTCTAGGCTTTAGGGATAGAGAGACTTGGCAACTGTATCTGATTTTGCCATCTCTGTTAGTGCGATGGCATAGTTAGCAAGGACAGCATTGCATGAATGTTTGACAACCAAATCGATTAGTATGTCTGCTTTTACTCTCAGCCTTTATTTCTACTACACTTTTTAATCAGGACAATTGATTTTTCTCTCTCTTCTTCAAGACGAAATAAAGGAAGTGAATTAGGGAATGAAATAAACCTGGACTCGAATTCCAATTCTATATTGTAAATTTCAATTCTACGGGCCATGTGACATTGTCATATCCCCTGTCTGAACCTCAGCTTCTTCATCGGTAAAATGGAGATGGCGCTAATTGCTGCATAGAATTATTGAGAGAATCAAAGCAGATAATGAATGAAAAGCACCTAACACAGTGTCCAGAACTTAGAAAGGGCTCAGAAAAATGCCCAACCCTTTGACTTCTTCCCCAGCCCTGAACAAGCCTCTGTTATCTGCAGGTTGGGGAAAACAACTAATTTTAAAAAGACTTTTCTAATACCCAGAGTGATTTAAAGAAGAAAGGGTTCTCAGGAAATAGTGAGCTCCAGGCTCTGGAGGTGTTGAGCATGTTTGAGATGATGAAAAGGTAAGGTCAGATGACCTTTGTGGTTTTTTAAAGTCTATTAGGTTATGTGAAAATATTTATTGACCTGTGTTATTTGATTTTTTTCAGCAACTATTTATTGAGTACCTACCATATGCCAGACCCTATGCTAGGTAATGGGAATACAGGTGTGAGCCAGAGAAGCAGAGTTCCCATCCTCATGGAGGTCACAGTTTTGAAGTAAAACTAACAATAAAGAGAAATAAACCAAAACAAAAAATTAAGAGAATTACAAATTGTGATGAGAGTTATAGAATAAATAAACAATATGAGATGGAGTACTTACGGGAGGTGATTTTAGAAAAAGTGGAAAGGGATAGCCTCTCTGATACAGTTACATCTGAGCTGAGAACTTTTGGTGGTTTTAAAACAGGGCCACAAATTCTTTGACATTCCACCCATTAAGAGGTGAGGTCTACGTCCTCTCCCTTTGAATATGAGTAGGTTTGTGACCAATAGAAAACTGCAGAATTGATGTCATGTGACTCCCACAACTAGGTCACACAAGGTCACGCAGTTTTTACCTCGCTTGCTAGAGCCCTCTTTTTGGGAGCCTGGAACTGCCATGTAAGGAATTTGACTACTCTGAGGCCACCATGTTGGAGAGGCCACATGTCCATTGGTGCTCCAGTTGACTGTCCCAGCTAAGACAGGCTTTCCTGCTATTCCTGCTGAAGTGCCAGACAAATGAGTAAAAAAGTTTCCAGATGATTCCAGCCACCAGCCATTTGAATCCCCCCATCTACTTGAGTTTTGCTAGCTGAGGCTCCAGAGCAGAGATAAACCATTTCCACTATTATTTTTCTGAATTCCTGACCCACAGAATCCATGAGCATAATAAAATAGTTGTTTCTTTTTTAAATTGAGGTATAATTGACATATATCAGTTTCATGTGTACAACATAATGATTTAATATTTGTAAATATTGTGAAATGGTCACTGCAATAAGCCTAGTTAACATCCATCATCACATAGTTATAAATGTTTTTTCTTGTGATGAGAACTTTTAAGATCTACTCTTTTACCAACATTTAAACATACAATGTAGTATTATTAGCTATAGTCACCATGATGTACATTACATCCCCAGGATTTATTTATTTTAGAACTGGAACTTTGTAACTTTTGACTTCATTCATTCATTTCGCCCCCACCCTTACCCCACACCTCCGGCAAATACCAATCTGTTCTTTGTAGCTATGACTTTGTTTGTTTAAATTCCACATATAAGTGAGATCATAGGATATTTGTCTTTCTCTGTCTGTCTTATTTTGTTTAGCATAATATCCTCAAGGTCAATCCATCCATCCATGTTCTCACAAATGGCAAGATTTCCTTCTTTTTTATGAGCTGAATAATATTCCATTGTGTGAGTGTGTGGGTGTGTTTGTGTGTGTCTAAAAAATGTAATATATAAATCTTATTTTCTTTATCCATTCATCCATTGATGGACATACAGGTTGCTTCCATGTCTTGACTATTATAAGTAATGATGCAATGAATATGGGGGTGCATATAACTTTTTGAGTTAGGGTTTTCATTTTCTTTGGCTAACTACTCAGAAATGGAATTGCTGGATCATATGATATTTCTGTTTTCAATTTTTTTAGGAACCTCTATGCTGCGATCCATAGCGGCTGTACCAATTTACATTCCCACCAACAGTGCACAGGGTTCTCTTTTCTCTACATTCTTGCTAACACTTGTTATAAAATGGATTCTTTATGCCACTAATTTTTGGGGTGATTTGATACCCAGCAATAGATAACTATAACAGCAACAGATAAGTTTCTTTTCCTTTTCTTGCCCAATTTTTAATCTCCCTCTTGCAAGTATAAATGAGTGAAAATAAGACTTAAAGTTTGTAAAGAGAAGGAGGAAAAGGAAGGCAATAAAGAGAAAGCAGAACCGGTAGAGATGCAAAAGGCAGAGGAAGAGGCTGATGAGGAACATGAGGAGGAAAAGGAACACTAGGTGTAAGAGAAGTAAGTCCCCTCTGATACCAAAGCCCTGTGTGTTGGGGGGAGAAGACAATTCGATTCTTATCTTGAAGTTGAAGCTAGTGGGAAATCTTGAAGACAGTGCCTCTGCCTCATTTGTTTCTGCATGCCTAATATTTCGCACATAGCATAGGACCTTTGTACTTGTAGACTGGGACCGTTAACTGAAGCAGCTACACACGGCCTCTCCAGCATGGCGGCCTCCGGGTAATCAAACTTCATACATAGCTGATCAGAGCTCCCAGAAAGAGTTCCAGCCAGCAAAGTGGAAACTGCATGGGCTTTTATGACCTAGCCTCAGATGTCATATAGTATTACTTCCACCATTTTCTACTTCTCAAAGCAGTCACAAACCCACCCACATTCAAGGGGAGGGATGTAAACCCTACTTCTTGATGAAAGGGACGTCAAAGAATTGATTGCCATACTTTAAAACCACCACAGTTGCTATGGTTAAGAAGCTCAGAAGGAGAGAAAGAAGCCTGAAAAATGAAAGCTAGAAGATTTGGAGACTTTTCAGTGCCTACCTTCTCTTCTAGACAGCCTGTCTGGTAGAGGAAGATATTCTACTGAAGTGAAAGGGGAAGATCAAAAGTTCTATTTTGGATCTGTTTAGTTTGAAATGCCTATTAGCTATCTGAGAACAGCTGTCAAAGAGGCAATAGTATCTATCTATCTATCTATCTATCTATCTATCTATCTATCTATCTATCTATCTATCTATCTATAGCGTGTTTCCCCGAAAATAAGACCTAGCTGGACCATCAGCTCTAATGTGTCTTTTGGAGCAAAAATTAATATAAGACCCGGTCTTATTTTACTATAACATTATACATATAATGTTTCCCTGAAAAAAAAAAAAAAAAAAATATATATATATATATATATATATATATATATATATATATATATATTTGTCTGGGCTGGACATATAAGCATGGAAACCAAGTTAAAGAGTATTACTCACTGAACATTTGTTAAAGATGTCAGGAAAGATTTTATTCAAGAATATTGCAACTAGGGAGAGAGCCTGAGTTAAACTCTGAATATAGCAAAGAGAGCAGCGGATGTATAACAAATGAGAAGAGTGAGAGTGTCAATTAATGGAAAGTTACTAGGAAGAAACATCAAGAGTAGGGGAATTCTTGCAAAATTGACAAAACAAGATTCTTGCTAAAGGCCTTAGACAACAAGGATGGGAGATCAGGGACTTGATCAGATATCGAGGGTCGGAAGATTCTCACTGAAATGACTTAGTAGGATTCTTGCTGAAACTTACTGGACAGGCCAATGACAGGGCCCAAGGATGAAGCTTAGTCCAAAGAGGGCTCAGAGGAGCCTGTCTAAAGTTTGGTCAAGGAGACAGTGTTTGTCACCCATCAGGAGTTCAAAACCACTGGAAGTAGATGAGAGCACCAAAGGAATAAGAAGACAAAAAGATAAAGAGTGAGTCCTGAGTCACTCCAACAATTGGAAGTTGGATTGACAAGAAGCCAGAAAAGGAGACTGAGAAGTATCAGCCAATGGGATGGAAGAAAACCACGAGAGTGGTATATTACTGAAGCTAAGAAAAAAAAGTATTTCAAGAAGGAAGTGGCTAACCATGTTGAAAGCTTCCTAGAGGTCAAAATAAGATGAGGACAGAAAAGTGAATTTAGCAAACTGGAGGTCAATGATAGCTTTGACAAAAGCAGTTTCAGTGCAGTGAAGAGGTTAAAAGGCTGATTGGAGCATGCTGAGATGATGGAAGGTTAAGAAGTGTAAAAAGCACAGATGATAACATTACATAAGTTTTGCTATGAGTAGGAGTAAGTGGAATGGTAACTGAATACAGATATGGTGGTGTTAAGGGAGGGTTTTGCTTGTGTGTGTGTGTGTGTGTGTGTGTGTGTGTGTGTGTGTGTGTTTTAAGATGAGAGATACTAAGGGATGTGTGTTTGGTGATGGAAATGATCCAGTAGAGAAGGAGAAATTGATGATGCAGCAGAGAGAAGTAATTTGATCCTTGAGGAGGCAAAAAGATGTAGGATAGAGTGCAGACCTAGGTGAAAAAGCAGAGAATATGTGTCCTGATGCAGATCAGGACAGGTTAGGTGGGAGGAAGATGAATCTGAATGTCTCCGTTTTCTTGATGAATTATAAATTGAGGTCATATGAAAATGAAGTGTGAGGAGGAGTATGTTGGAGGTTTGAAAGGAGAAGAAAAGGTCATATTGGACAATGGGGAAAATTGGGGGAGAATAACAGGATTGCTGGGTAGTACTGAGTACTCATTTAAGGTCTGTGATCAAAAATTTCAGCTAAGACAGCACAGTTTTGTAATTCTCTCCAGCCATGTCAAGCTGTTCATGCGCAGACATGGGTTACTCAGTTAACTGGGTTTGGGAGGACTTGGAATTTTGTAAGTGAGTATAATGAAGAGAAAGTGACAAGAGAATTAAGAATATTTATAGTATGGTAATTACGATGATATACTATGGAATCTAGACTGGGAAAGAAGAAAATGAGAACATAAGGGGGGTGAAATAATTAGTGAAAATTGATGACATTGATGGATTAGAAGACTCCCTGAGGTTCTGATTCAACATTAGGAGACACATTCATATCATTCCCTACCGTAGCAGAATAAAGGAGAAAAACCATACAATTATCTCAATAGATGCTGAGAAAGCATTCAGTAAAATCCGACACTCTTGTTAACACACATACAAACACAAGTATTAGTAAGCTGGGAATAGAATTTTCTAAATGATTTAATGCATATAATTAAATGAGTTATATATAAAGTACTTTTAACAATAGCTTGCACATATTAAACATATAATAACTTCTGCTATCATCATTATCATCATCATCATCATCATCATCATCATCATCTTTCCATTATATGATAAAAAGCATCTTCCAGGAACGAAAGGCAAACATTGTACTTGTGGTGGAGGTTCCCTATAAGGGGATGCCCATTCTATGATTTCCATAAAGGCAATCAACCAGAGCTAAACAAGTATGTAAATGTTACATACAGATGTATTCTATTAAATTAAATACTTTATATTAAATACAGATGTATCCTGTTACATTGAACATGTTACTGTAATATGTATAAGCTGTGCTACCCATGCAAGCCGGGGTATAAAGAGTTACTTAGAAAGTATCTGGGCAGCTCCTTAGTCTCCATGAAATTCACCTTATATAAACTGTTAACATGTTGGTCCCTGGTCAGGACATTTCTACAGGACCAAAGGAGGACAGCTGCAGAATATCTCTTCCATGATGTCTGGCTGTCTTCTGAATGAAGCAACTCTATGTAAACAATTTGTTTAGATAATACATTCATGCTTCTGAAAATTGAGAGTCTATCCAACAAATTACTTGTTACAATACAAGTGGCAAACTGCAAAGCCCATTAAAATAAAGAACAAGAAAAGCATACCAGTTATTATCTCTACTAGCCAATATCACATTGGAATATTTATTGCTGAGAGACGAGAAAAAGAGATGATATATAAATATTGGAAAAAAGACACAATGCAAGCATTATCTGGAGATGAAAGATACTGCCTAGAAAATCTAAGTGAACCAACTGAAAAATTATTAGAATAAGACAGTTAATAAATTTGTTATATATAAAATTACCATATAGAAATCAATAGCTTTCATATACACCAGTGATAACTTATTAGAATATGTCATGGGAAAGAATCAATTCACAATTGCTGCAAAATCTATTAAAAAACCAAGAAATAAACTTAGCAAGGAACATGAAAATCCCATATGAATAAAATTGTGAAATTTTACTCTAAGATATAAAAGAAGAGCCAAATAAATAAAGACATATGGGAGACCATTTATTTTAAAAACGTCATTTCTACTCAAATTAACCTATTTTTTAAAATGAAATTTGGCAGGTTGACCAAGAGAATGTGAGAAGAGGCAAGAATATTGACCAAGTAGGAGGAAGGACTTACTCTATCAGATATCAAAATGTGCTATGAAGCTATATTTATTCAAATAGAATATTATTATTAACCCAAGAATAAAAGAACATTAAAAAAAAAGAGGGTCCAAGACCAGATTCTCTCTCTGTCTCTGTCTCTCTCCTATTTGTCTATCAGAATTTAGTACATGAAAAAGAGAGCATTTTAAATTAGAGGGGGAAATAAAGGCTATAACAAATGTTGTTGGGAAAAATATCTTTTCGAATTAGTGTTTTCATTTTCTTTGGATAAATACCCAGAAGTGGAATTGCTGGATCATATGTTGGTTCAGTTTTTAATTTTTTGAGGAAATTCCATCCTGCTTTCCATAGTGGTTGTACCAATTTAGATTCCCACCAACAGTGTACAAGCATTCCCTTTTCTCTACATCCTTGCTTATTATCTCGTCTTTTTGATGATAGCCATTCTAACAGGTATGAGGTGGTAACTCATTGTGGGTTTGAGTTTGTAGGATTTTCTCTTGGCCTGTTCAGTTTCCCTAGGGAAAATCTTCCAGTCTCCAAACTGGGAGATGTAAACTTGGTTACTAGTGTTCTAAGAACTGAGTGAGGGAAGGAGGCAGAGGGTATCACTATTCAGTATTCAGATTTTCACTTAATCTTCTGTTGGAGCATAGTTTACCATAGGATGCAAGAAACAGTAAGGACAGTGGGCTGAAACTGAACAAGGTGAGTGGTAAGAGATGAAATTACAGAGGAAGTGATGGGAATACTGATGATTAGAGCTTTGTAGACCATTTTAGGAATTGAGGCTTTTACTCTGAATAAGTTAGAAAACCATTAAAGGGTTCTGAGCTGAATATAACTTTGAGTTTTAAAAGACTCATAATAGGGGCCGGCCCGGTGGCTCAGGCGGTTGGAGCTCCATGCTCCTAACTCCAAAGGCTGCCAGTTCAATTTCCACATGGGCCAGTGGGCTCTCAACCACAAGGATGCCAGTTCAACTCCTCGAGTCCTGCAAGGGATGGTGGGCTGTGCACCTTGCAACTAACAACCAACTAACAACGGCAACTGGACCTGCAGCTGAGCTGTGCCCTCCACAACTAAGACTGAAAGGACAACAACTTGACTTGGGGATAAAAAAAAAAAGCCCTGGAAGTACACACTGTTCCACAATAAAGTCCTGTTCCCCTTCCCCAATAAAATCTTAAAAAAAAAAAAAAAAGACTGATAATAGACTATGGGGGGTGAGAGTGTTATGGATTGAATTGTGCCCCCCAAAAAGATATGTTGAAATCCTAACCCCAGTACCTCAGATTGTGACTTTATTTGGGAATTAGGGTATTTGCAGATTTAATCAAGTTAAGATGAGGTCATTAGGATGAGCCCTAATCCAATATGACTGATGTGCTTATGAAAAGGGGAAATTTGGACACATACACAGATATGGACAGAGGAAAGACTGTAAAGAGACACAGGGAAAACACCATGTAAGGATGGAGGATTGAAGTGATGCATGTACAAGCCAAGGAACACCAAGGATTGACCACAAACCACCTGAAACTAGGAAAAGGCAATGATAGATTCCCCTACAGGTTTCAGAGGGCGCATAGCCCTGCCAACACCTTGATTTTAGACTTGTAGCCTCAAGAACTATGAGACAATACATTTCTGTTGTTTTAAGCCACCCTGTTTGGGGAATTTTGTTACAATTGCCCTAGGAAACTAATACAGGGAGTAAAGGTGGAAAGAGGGAGGACAGGAAGCAAGTTATTACAATGATCCATCTCAATGTTGATGGTGGCCTGGATGAAGGTGGTAGCTGTGGACTCTGGATATGTTTTGAAGACAGAATTTGCTGATGGACTGAATAGGGGGTATAAAAAAAAGAACAGACATTAAGGATAATTCCAAAGGCTTAGTGCTGTTGTACCCCAGATGCCGCATCTCTGTGCCTGAGGTTTTTCTGAGATGTTCAAAAGGAAAGCCACTCTAATAATTCCTACCTTAGACTGGAAGTGCTGGGAAATTAACCCCATGTAGGGGAAGCCTTCAAATGGTGAGTTTCAGGAGTTGGTGTATAAATATCCCAGTTCCCTTGTCCCTCAGGTGGGATAATTCTGACACATGTATTACACGGTTTCCCACAAGATAAGTTCCAGTCAATCAGTGATAGCTGGCTTAACAACGTATCTTTTTTTTTTTAATTAAAGTTTATTGAGGTGACAATTGTTAGTAAAGTTACATAGATTTCAGGTATACAATTCTGTATTACATCATCTATAAATCACATTGTGTGTTCACCACCCAGAGTCAGTTGTCCTTCCATCACCATATATTTGATCCCCTTTACTCTCATCTACCACCCCTCTCCCGACTAAACCTCTGGTAACCACTAAACCATTGTCTGTGTCTATGAGTTTTTGTTTCTCATTTGTTTGTCTTGTTCTTTGATTGTTTTTGGTTTATATACCACATATCTGTGAAATCATATGGTTCTCTACTTTTTCTGTCTGACTTATTTCGCTTAGCATTATAATAACAACACATCTTTATTAGCTGTCTTCTCTTTCATATATCATTTCCTCACTCTCTTATTAGTGGCTCCTGCTTCTCTAAAATAAACTATTTGTACTTGAATCCTTATCTCAGAGTCTGCTTTTGGGGAAACCCAATCTAATACACAATGTGTATTTCAGCTTGAGCAACTGGAAAGACATTTATTAATATTGATTTACTCATAAATTGACATTCATTAAGATGGGGAAGACTCTAGCAGTACAGATTCTTGGGGGAGGGAAGATCAGTAGTACATTTTGAACGTATTGGTTTTGGGGTGCCTATTAGGTTCACGAAGTGGAGAGGTTGAGTAGGCATAGAGATATACAGTCTGAAGTTGGGGCAAAATTGATCTAGAGATATATATTTGGGAGTCAAGAGCATATAGATAAGATTTAAAGTCATGAGGCTGGATGAGATCACTAAAGGAGTGAGTATAGATGGATTAGAAAAGAGGTCCTGGGGTTGGTAGTGTCTTGGACCCTGTCACATTTAAAGGTAAAGGAAATGAGGATGATTCGGCAAAGAAAATTGAGAAGGACTGCACGATAATGTAGGCAAAAAATAAGAGTGTGTGGCATCCCAGAAACTAAGGGAGGCAAGTATTATATTAGTCCCTTTTTTGGTTTGTTTTAGTCTCCTTTATTTATTTTGAAGGCTTTCATCAAATGTTCGGTAATCCTTTTTTTGTCCATTTACATTGAAGAGTCAGGTATTAAAAGGTTGATTTGAATTCTGGATCCATGTGTGGAGTTTGTCATTTGGTGGCTTTCATAACAGAAGCTACCTCTTTAGGTTATTTTTCTGAGGCTGTTCAATTTCTCCAGAGAAAAATTCCCCATTTTCATGCCTAGGGAGGGAATAACCTACCCACCAAGTAAGGAGACAGTGGGGATGGGGTGAGAGTGGATAGAGAAGCGTGTTTTCTTTTTGTTCAGTAGGTAAACTTCCAAGTAATCTATCTTTTGCTAGTAAGGCACCTCTCTGGTTCTATTGCTCCACAGGCTAAACCTCCAGACTCCTGCCAGGGAGGAGGAATCATCTGACAGATGCAGCATTGTAGAGGGGACTTGGAGGCTAGTGGATCCTTACAGAGACTTTCATCCAGTCCTCTTGTCTTCAACCTGTTCTTCTCCCTGGGTCTTTCTTCCTGGGTCCTCTAGAACTTGCGCTTAGCTGGAACTCTGTGGCAGGAAATGGCTCGCTTCTCATTAGCACTACCTCTGCAGACACTTGGTATGCAGCTTTCTCAGCCCTGCTAATTTTTTCACTTAGCTTCCCATCTTTTCATTCTCTGATGTCTCCTACGCTCTTTATCCTTCTGGGTTTATTCATTTCCTTTCATTTTTGTGGGGCTCCAAGAAGGAGAAGAGATCAACATATGAGGTCAGACAATTAAGTTCACAAACTCATCCTAGAAAAAGTGCTACATACCCCATTGCTAAATATCACTAAGGTCACCTTCGAAGTACTCCCCTTGGGAAACTATGCACTGACGCCAGTGCCTAGCCCACCCTTCAAAGCAATTTTGGAACTCTTTTTCTGGAATGGCCATCAGAGCAGTCGTTGTGTTACCCTTGATGTCCTGAATGTCATCAAAATGTCTTCCTTTCAATATTTCCTTTATCTTTGGGTAAAGAAAGAAGTCACTGGGGACCAGATCAGGTGAGTATGGAGGGTGTTCCATTACAGTTATTTGTTACTGGCTAAAAACTCCCTCAGTGCCATGTGAGCTGGTGCATTGTCATGATGCAAGAGCCATAAATTGTTGGTGAAAAGTTCAGGTCGTCTAACTTTTTCATGCAGCCTTTTCAGCACTTCCAAATAATAAACTTGGTTAACTGTCCCGTTGGTACAAATTCGTAATGAATAATCCCTCCGATATAAAAAAAAGATTAGCAACATTGTTGCAACTGATGGGGAAACTGACCTTAAAATGGTTCCCTGCCACGTGGAACTGAGCTAAAATGGTGGCCCCAGCAGACAGAGAAATCCCCAGCCTAAGCCCCCGCCCACTTCTGCATGACCCCCTCCAAGCCACTCCTTAAGCCAATCACGAGAGGACACCTACCCCTTCCCCAACTCAAGGAAGTCCCCAACCCATAAAAACCTGCTCAAATCCTTGCGAGGGGCTCAGTCTTTTGGGAAGGATCCCGCTGAGCCCGCCAGCGTAATAAAGCTGATTCTCCTAACTCTCTTGAGTGCCACTTGGGTTCTTTCCGGTCTTGGATTCTGCAGCACAATTTCGCGAACTTCATTGTCAGACCTTGTATGTATTTACATTACCATGTTTCCTTTTCAACAACAGTGTTTTGAGACCATCAAATGAATAGCAATATTCTAGGTTCTGGGACCAGAATTTCAAGAGAGATGTGAGATTTTCCCTTGAGAAGCCATATTACTTAGAGTTCATGGTGCTTCTGGTCTTCCGCAGTAGCTCTTGTTTTCTTTTTCCTAGAGGCTAGAAGTGGGCCAGAAGAGTTTCTGCCTGCTTCATCCATCCATCTTACAGCCACCTCGCTTGCCAAGGAGCCAACTCAGGTTGACTCCTGTTGTCAAGTCTTATATGTTCGTGATATCCACATAGGACGATATACACATAATTGTATTAAGCCCTAAAAGGATGAATGGAATTTATGAAATTATGAAAAGGAATCTCTAAGTTATATGGGAAAAATATTTGGAAATCTTAGCTGAGAGTATGGCTTAAAGTATATGGAGTGGGTAGGGTGATTTGGGCCACAAATTTTAATTTATATCACTGTCCACACAGCCTGGTATTTCTGAATCTGCCAAAGTTGATGCTAATAATGATTGAAAACATTTTTATAATGTTTGTTATGAGCCAGTACCATTCTATATTAACTTATAATATAAATAATTATATATTAACTGTATAATCCTCAGCAACCCTACGAGGTAGGTACTACCATTATCTCCAATTTACCACTAAAGAAACTAAAGTACAAAGGAGTTAAATACAAGGCTAAGAAGAACAGAATTGAATCTAGGCATTCTAACTCCAGAGCCCAGATGCTATACTGCCTCTCTTCTTAGGGCTAGATCGTATTTTACTTTCTTTAACTCATTAGATAAAAATTTTAGGAGACCAAAATTTGGAAATCAATCAAAGTCTTCCCATGCCATTTGTTTCTTATTATATTTTACATCCAGGCAATATCTTGGTGGGAGCCTCAATAATTTTTAGTCTTCTGTTTAAAAATAGGATTTTTCAACCATCTGAATAGTCCTGGACCCTGAAGTGGTTATTGCTTCTCTGTAGTTGCAGTCAGTGGTGGGGTGGATGTCTGCAACCTTACAACAGAGTCTCGGGGTACTTAAGCACTTGGTCTGGGTTGCAGTTCCAACAAAAAGGGTCATTCTGATAATTTCTGTTATTTTCCCAGGCAGTTTGTGGGCTCCTGGTGAAATTCAATTACAATGTCCTTTTTTCTTATTTGGGACATATAAAAAAGTATTTTCTGAATCTATTTAGGGATTTACTCATAAAAAAAATAAAAAAAGAGGTGAGCAGGGACACTGCAGGCCTTAACTGAGGATACCACAGTCATTATGCTTTCTCCATTACGACTGGGAGAAAGATCTCCCAAGTCATAAGAAATCAGGCATGAGACTAAATCTCCAGTAACTCCCAATCTAGCAGGCAAACTGTAAAGTAGAAAGAGATCAGTTCAGAAATTTGGGAACTGGCTTAAAGCATAAAGAGTTTAATGGAATATTGTTGGTGTTCAGAGTCCTGCTGAAGGGAAAATCCTGATACGCCCTTAAAACTTTTGAAACCAGTAGTAAACTGAATCTAACTAGAGCAGCAACAAAGCTCAGACTCAGCTCAACTACAGGGAAGACCGACTAATTTCCCCCACATTAGTGACCTGACAAAAGGGAGATTGCCCTTTTCTATGTATTTTGGTCTCTACAATTCTTTTACACAAAAACATTTAATTAAAAATTAATTTGGGGAACGTACAGAGGGATAGTGGATGGGGGGCGGGGGGTTCACACAGTGTGAGGGATATAAATGATAAACGTCTAAGTTTTGCTTTGTCTTGTGCACCTGAAACTAATAAAAAAATAAATAAAAAATAAATAAAAATTATGAGTGGGGCGGCTGGTTGGCTCAGTGGTTAGAGTGCAGTGCTCATAACACCAAGGTCACCAGTTCGATTCTCACATGGGCCAGTGAGCTGCACCCTCCACAACTAGATTGAAAAAAACGACTTGACCTGGAGCTGAACTACGCCCTCCACAACTAGATTGAAGGACAACGACTTGACATGGAGCTGATGGGTCCTGGAAAAACACATGGTTCCCCAATATTCCCCCCAAAAAATTTAAAAAAATAAATTATGAGACACAAGTGTAAAAATAGTGCTAGAAGCAGTGATAGCTCTAGACATCTTATTAAAGATATGAAGTGATAGCTCAGATTTAAAATGACTAAACTCTTAAAAAATTTAAAAAATGAAATGATTAAACTCTTTAAAATAGCTATGACAAATATGTAAAAGTTCTAGTGGAAAAGGTGGATAAAATGCATGAACAGATGGGGAATTTCAGCAGAGAGGTGGGAACTATAAAAGAGAACCAAATGGAAGTGCTATAAATGAAAAATAAAATGTAAGAAAAGAAGAATGTTTTTCAATGGGCTTAGCAGCAGACTGAACACAGCAGAGGAAAGAATCAGCTGCTTGAAGACAGGTCCGTATAAATTATCCAAATTAAAATACAAAGAGGGAAAAAAGTGTGAGAAATATGGAATAGAGTGTTCAAGAACCAAGAAAATATTAAATGTCCTAGCATATGTTAATTGGGGTCCCAGACAGAGAAAATCAACAAAAACATATTTGAAAAGATAATAGTTGAGAGTTTTCTAAAATGGGTGAAAGATAAAATGTACAGATCCAAGAAATATATTGCAATCCTGCAAATCCCAAGCAGGATATACATATATATCCACACCTAGTCAAACTACTGAAAACTAAAGATAAGTGTTATATTTTAAAAGCAGCCAGAAAAGATATATTGCATACAGGGGAGCAATTATACAAGGTATGGATGACATCAGAAATGGAGGCCAAAGACAATGGATAACACCTTTAAAGTTATAGAAGAAAAAAACAAAAATATTCTTCAAAAATGAAGATGAAATCAAAACATTTGCAGGTAGACAAAAGCTGAGAGAATCTGTTTCAGGCAGACCTGTGTTATAAGAAATGCTAAAAGAAGTTCTAGAAGCTGATAGGAAATGATACTAGATGAAAATTCAGATCCGCAGGAAGAAATGAAGAGCACCAGAAATGGTAAATATCTGGATTAAATATGAAAGACCTTTTCAAAAATGATCCCTAATTATATTTATATATGTTATACTCACATGTATATGTAATATATTGTGGGATTTATAAATATATGACAAGGATTGAAAGGGCAGAGGTGGGTGAATGAAATTGTATTCTTGCAAAGTTTCCTACATTATTCATAAAAGAGTCCAATATGATTGCAAGGTGACAGCCATACCTTGATTAATGGTCATAATATAAAAGTCTCATTTGCTTTCACAAGATGGAAAAATTATAGCATTGCTGCACCACACATTTCATTTGGTGATCAATAAGCATCTGGGCTTATTGATCAAATATGTATCCTTATATTGCAAATTCACATCTAACAGCCTCCTAAAAACTTGGCATTTCTAACAGAGTTGACATATCTTTTAATAAGATAACAGGGTCATGCATCTGTAAATACAGAAAAGAAACATCCTGGAGGACTGGGAAGAGCACTGGACTTTGGGTTAGAAAGACTAGATTTGAACCCTAGCTAAACTATCAATCAGCTATGTGATCCTGAATAATAATCCCTTTTTCCTTCTCTGGGTCTTAGTTTTCATCTATAAACATAGCACCGACCTTGTAGCTTTGTTGTGTTGATTAAATAACATATAAGAAGGGTCTAGTCTAGGGCCTGGCACATCAGTTCCTTCTCAAAAATAATAGTTGAATCTGATGTCATAGTATTTGGAAAGCTAGAGGGAGCTCAAAGGGGGGAAACGGAAGTATTAACAGATAGAAAAAGAATATTGACTGGAAGCTACTTGAAGGCAGACAACATCTTCATGTCTTTACCATCTCTGTTCTTTGAATATAACTAAGTGCTCTGCTTAGCAAGTCTGTTGACTTGAAATGATCTTGTCAGGCAAGAAGAGCAAGAGAATTCCAGAAAATTATAGCCCAAATGTTGCTTCTAATGTTTGGTGACAAGAAGAAGCTAAGCCCTTGCTTAGAATTAGACTAGTCTTTCTGCATCCAGTCCATCATTTCATCTTATGGTTTAATGGTGGTGAAAGGAATTAGCACTTATTTAGTGCCTCCCGTGTTGCCTGCCAATCAGTGAGTGGGAGGTCTTAACATATACCATCTCATTTAATCATTATTTTGTTTGGCAAAAGTTGAAACTGAGAAAAGTGACTTCCCCACTGTTACGTGCCTGGTAAGTGGATCTCTCTGATGCCAATGCCAGGCTTGCTCCATTGCACCTGCTGCACCCCTGACTCTTGCCTCACCTGGGCTACATCAACGATGTCCTCACTGGTGTGCCTGTCTCCAGTAGTTTTCTTCCCAACCCATTCTTCAGACTGTAGCAAGCTAACTTCCTAAAATATTGTATTGTCTCCCTTGACTCAACACTGGTTCGTTTCTCTTTGGTAATGTGGGTCCAAATGATTTGTTTGGCGTTTAATGGTGGCAAGAATCAATTTGTTATTGACTTTAGACAAATCATCTCCTGTGGCAAACTGACCCAAGCCAATTTGTTCATTTATCAACTATATTATATTAATAAACATTTACTTAATTATTGAGTGGGTTTTTTTGGTTGTTGTTATTGCAGGGGTGAGGGGCAGAAATCAGTAACCTCCAACAGTGAGAGATCGGTCACATAGTCCTTTGCCAAACCTTAGTACCAAGTGGTGTGTTACGATGAAAACAAGTCTCACACTGAAATCTGCCACATGCTCAAATATTTACTAACAAGCAGGCAAAACCAGTCATACAACTTGTAAGCTCAATGCAGTCCCAGCTCTTGATCTTTTTAGACATTTTGCCAAGCACTTTTTGCATGAAAGGTTTACCTTAAGTAAATAGTATTCTAGCAGCAGGATTCATCTAACCTGCTAGTCAGAATCAGGTAGCAGGGTTCCCCACTAAATGGGGAGGAAAAGACTGAATAGGTCCCAGCCCATTACTGGGCTCACTAGATTCTTATATCTTGGTCAGACAAGGGTGGAGGTGCCTGTACAATACAATACTTCTAGCCAAATCACATAGCTTGACACTACTCTTTTCCACCCAGGAAAAACCGTATCTAACATCTAAACATATTACAGCCTTCTAGTGATGACTGGAGATAAAGATAGTTTGAAGTTCTTGTTGTAACTGCTACTGGAATATGGACTATTAATTAGAATTTCTCAGATACTAATTAATCATTCCTAGCATTTATGTTTCTTATTAGGGTACTTCAAATGTTAACTAATAGCCTCCAAGGTTTACACTAAAACTAGTCAATACACATATATCAAACTTTCTAGTCTAAAATATTTTAACATATATCATGTGTTTAACATATATAACTTTATATTATATATTATAATATTTAATATAAGTAAATTACAGACAACATAACACCTTCTCTGGGGTTCAGTTTGTTTTAGATGAGGAGGTAGAATGAGCTGACTTCTAAAGTTTCTTCCGTGACCCTATAAATGGATCTTAATGCAATTGGAAGGATCTGGGTTAGGATCATGAAAAAACATATTGATAGTTGCTAGAGGGTCGTCAAGCAGGAAAATCTGCTTTATTAGAAAACTCCAATATTTTCTTCAAAGTGTTTATTTTTCTAAAATAGCAGCTCTTCTCCTTAGTCTCCAGCCATACCTGTCATCCTCTAACTCCCTTTTTAATAAACATTTTTAAATTATTGGGGTATTATTGATATCGAATCATTATGTTGTATGCCTGAAACTAATATAATGTTGTATGTATATGCGTATATCATGAAATGATCACTACAATAAGTCTAGGTAACATCTATCACCATACATAGTTACAGAATATTTTTTCTTGTTATAAGAACTTCTACAATCTACTCTCCTAGCAACTTTGAAATATGCAATACAGTATTATTAACTATAGTCACCATGCAGTACATTACATCTCCTGGACTTATTTTATAACTGGAAGTTTGTACCTTTTGATCCCCTTCACCCATTTTGCCTACCCTCCACCCCCTGCCTCTGTTAACCACCAATCTGTTCTCTGTAGCTATGAGCTCAGTTTGTTTTTTAGATTCCACATGTAAGTAAAATCATGTGGTATTTGTCTTTCTCTGTGACTTATTTCACTAAGCATAATACCCTCAAGGTCCATGCCTGTTGTTGTAAATGGCAAGATTTCATTCTTCATTCTTTTTTATGGCAGAATAACATTCCTGTGTGTGTGTGTGTGTGTCTTTCATACCATGTTTCCCCCAAAATAAGACCGGGTCTTATATTAATTTTTGCTCCAAGACACATTAGGGCTTATGTTCAGGGGATGTCATTCTGAAAAATCATGGTAGGGCTTATTTTCTAGTTAGGTCCTATTTTCGGGGAAACATGGAATATATATACATATATATATACACACACATATAAGTATATATATATATATCATATATACCATATATACCACATCTTCTCTATCCACTCATCTACTGATGGATAATTAGGTTGTTTCCGTATCTTGGCTATTGTAAATAATGCTGCAGTGAACATGGGTGTACATATATCTTTTTAAGTTAGTGTTTTCATTTTCTTCAGATAAATATGCAAAGTGAAATTGCTGAATAATATGGTAATTTAATTTTTGAGGACCCTCCATACTGTTTTCCATAGCGGCTGCACCAATTTACATTCCCATCAACAGTAACAAGGATTCCCTTTTCTCCATATCCTCATCAACACTTGTTATTTCTTGTCTTTTGATAACAGCTATTCTATTAGGTTGGTGTAGAAGTAATTGCGGTTTAAAAGGTTAAAAATAATTGCAAAAAGCACAATTACTATTGCACCAACCTAACAATGTGAGGTGATATCTCATTTTGTGGTTGTGATTTGCATTTTCCCAATGATTAGTGATGTTGAGCACCTTTTCATGTACCTATTGGCCATCTGTACGTTTTCTTTCAAAAAATGTCTATTCAGTTTCTGTGCCCATTTTTTTTTTTAATTTTATTTTATTAAATTTATTGGGGTGACAATTGTTAATAAAATTACATAGATTTCAGGTGTACAATTCTGTATTACATCATCTATAAATCCCATTGTGTGTTCATCACCCAGAGTCAGTTCTCCTTCCATCACCGTATATTCGATCCCCCTTACCCTCATCTCCCACCCCCCACCCCCCACCCTCTGTGCCCATTTTTTAATTGGATTTTTTTCTTTTTTTTTTTGCTATTGAGTTGTATGAGTTCTTTATATATTTTGGATATTAACCCCTTATAAGCTATATGATTTGCAAATACTTTCTCCCATTAAATAGGTTGGTTTTTCATTTTGTGGACAGGTTCCTCTGCTGGGCAGAAGCTTTTTAGTTTGATGTCATCCCACTTCTTTTTTTTTCCATTTTAATGTTTTAGTTTTTTATACTTTTTTTTTTACCCTTCTTCTGCCTCCCCCCTCCACTCTGGTTCAAGCTGTTGTTTCTCAGTCTAGTTGTGTAGGACACAGCTCCCTGGCCCATGCTGGTGTTATGAGCCTTGTGCTTCGCCCGGCTGAGGCAGTCAGTCGCCGGTCAATCAGTTGGCTGCTCACTGTGGCTCACTGCAGCTCTCGCTGGTTGCCGGCCGCTCATGATGGCTTCCCCCTGCTCATGGCAGCACACGGTAGCCCACGGTAGCCCACAGTAGCCCACGGCAGCACACAGCAGCATTAGGAGCACGGCACTCCAACCACCTGAGCCACCGGGCCGGCCCTATACTTTCTTTAAAAATTTACTTTAAGTGTGTTTTTCCAGGACCCTTCAGCTCCAAGTCAAGTAGTTGTTTCAATCTAGCTGTGGAAGGCGCAGCTCACAGTGGCCCATGTGGGGATCAAACCAGCAACCTTGTTGTTAAGATCGCTCTAACCAACTGAGTTAACTGGCCGGCCCCTACTTGTTTATTTTTGCTTTTGCTGCCTTTGCTTTAGGTGTCAGATCCCAAAAAGCATCGCCAAGATTGATCTACAGGAGTTTACTGCCTGTTTTCTTCTAGGAATTTTATGGTTTCAGGTCGAAGTCTTGATCCATTTTGAGTTAATTTTTTGGTATGGTATATAGTGGTACAGTTCACTCTTTTGCATGTAGCTGTCCAGTTTTCTCAATACCATTTATTGAAGAGACTGGTCTTTCCCTATTGTATATTCCTAGATCCTTTGTTGTAAGTCAATAGACCCTATATACTCGTACATAGGTTTATTTCAGGGCTCTCTATTCTGTTCCATTGGCCTACATATGTTGTCTGTTTTATGCCAATACCTTAAGGCTTAGCTTCAAAAGCTATATACACAATATTACTTTCACTATATTCTGTTGATCAACACAAGTAACAAGAACAGCCCAGATTTAAGAGACTGGGAATTATATGGGAGGTGTAGCAAAATCGCACTGAAAAAGGGAGAGGACACAGAGAGCTGTGATTATTCTAACAATCTATTACAATGCTCAATAAAGGTTTGTAGACTGAATGAATGACTATTATATCATGTCTAAAGTTCCATGTTTCATATTCAAAGTCTGCTGTAATCTTGCTTCCAGAGCATGATCTCATATCTTTCTTATAGCACTCATCAAAATCTGCTTTGTAATGTATTTATTTGCACATATGTTTTATCTTCAAAGGTATCTTGTCTTGTTCTCTTTATATATCTCATATATCTAGCACATACGCAGGCTCCAAACAGACACTCTGTAGATCCTTATTGAGCTGAATTTAATTCAACAACCTTGACATCCTATCCCCTACCTTCCGTTCCATCATCATAAAGCACTAGTTGAACAATTCCCTGAAAATCTTACCATCATTCATGTCTTCGTGCCTTTACCCATTCCATTTTCCCTGCCTAAAATACTCTCCCTCTACCTCTTTGCTTATTTTGTGCTTCTCACTGACATTTAACAACTTTGGCCCCACCCACTGAATTTCAATAGAGGCAGGGTCATTATAACAACCATGATATATCCCCTGGTTGAATACCACTAGTGAAACCATTCTTTGGGTCTACAGTGGGAACAATATTGTTTTATCTATACAGTACCACCTCCTGTCCTAGGAAGTATTCCTTCCCTGTCTCCAACTAAATTGTGCTTGAAGGAGTTACTATATTCCTATAAGATTCTGCCCTTCTAGGTACAATTGAATTATCTGGAATGTCTTGAAGGGGATCAGGCATTAAGAGTCAATTAAAAATTTAATACAAAGTAAGAGTGGAGCAGGTCCCCTTTGTCCTAATGATAGAATCTCCTGCCGCTAAACATATATATATGAGTAGAGTCTCCCTAGACTGGTTGAGGCATATGTGATTGAGATGCAATAGACCAAGTCCTGAAGATGCTAATGTCTAAATAAACACCACTGACACCACCAAGCTATTAAATTTCTATAGGGTTTTAGGTCAAGGTTGGGTCATGAAAACACCTGGGTTTTTACAAAAACTGAATAAAAAAGCCTGAGGAAAAAATTTGAATAAAGAAGGGCAGGGAATTTCTCTTATACATTTTTCCTGGGGAGACAGCCAGAAAGAAAAAAGGAATTGAAGAGAAAATATATGAATGGACTACAAAAAGCTGCTGAATTAAGGTTTTGGGTACTGTATGGATAGCAGTTTGGAAATGGAATGGGGAGATGAACCTGTGTCTGGGGAGCACCTCTTTAGTCACCAGAAAAGCAGAGAGAGAGAGAGAGAGAGAGAGAGAGAGAGAGATCCCCAATTTGGACAATGGGTGGCCATGGATGAGCTAGGAAGTGGCAAACTTTTATTCTACGTTTTAACTTGTACCAAGCTAAAGTGAGTCTGTGTTTGAAATTAGTGACCTATATTCTCAATTTTGATGAATGGTACCACAATCTGTCAATTTACCAATCCAGAAACTTAAGAGTCATAAGAGCCACACTGTCTCCACTGTCCCTTGTCCCTCAAGGTTAGTCATCCAACAACCTTGTCAATTTTGCCTGTTTTTTTCCAGTCCATCTCCTCCTCTCCATTGTTACTATCATTGACTTAGTTCAGGTCCTCATAACCTCCCACTTAGACAACTGGTCTACCTGCCTCCAGTCTAATCCCCTTCCAACCCATCCTCAGATGCTGCCAGAATAATCTTTCTCAAATATATATCTAACCATGTCACTCTCCTTCTTAACAACTCTCCCACCCCCCAGCTACCCAGTTCATAACTGTCTACAAACTAAACTTTAAGCATAGCATTCTACATTTTTCCTTTCTTGTTTAACTTTCAGCCATCCCCACCCCCCACCACACATACATACACACCCAGTATTCTAGTCATACTAACCTATTTTCAGTTCCCCAAACACAACATGCTTTATCAAGTCCCTACACATACCTGGAATGCCTTCTCCTCCCGTGCCAGCCTGGAGAACTCCAATCTGTCTTTGAAATTCAGTTCAGGAGTCATATTCCCCGACTTACCCCAGGCAGTCAGCTGCTCCTCTCTCAGGGCCTTGCAGCTATTTGCACACACTTACACTATTACACGAGCTTATTTGCTTGTCTGTCTCCAGCCAGCAATGGAAACCTGAAAACAAGACTGTAGTTTATTTATCTTAATATTCTCTGTTTCTAGCATAGGTTTAAAATAGGTGCTCAAAGTTTGTTGACTGAGTGGGTGAATATTTTATAGGTACTTTAGGTTGCCAAAAGTTGAGGTAAAGGAGCTTCAGCATACAAAAAGCTGATGGTGCGTGTGCCGTCATGCCTTGGCAAAATGCCCCAGTATTTTTTGTTTTTGTTTTTTAGGCCATGTTTTTTTAATCATTCATTTCACAATTATTTATTAAGCACTCACTATGTATCAGGTCCTGTGCCATTTTTAAAGGTCAGGGGGTACATTAAGCAAGAAAAATAGCCCTGGCCTTCAAACAGGGTACTCTTCAAGAGAAGCTTTATAACTACATGGAATTACAGTACAAATTTTTTAAAGCAGATTCTGGGAGATGCAATTATTTCACTGTACCAAAGTAAAGCTTGAACAACTCTGAATAATTTTTAAATTAAAAATTAAAAAATGGGCAGGCCCGGTGGCTCAGGTGGTTGGAGTTCTGCGCTCCTAACGCTGAAGCCTGCCGGTTGGATTCCTACATGGGCCAGTGGGCTCTCAACCACAAGGTTGCTGGTTGGACTCCTCGACTCCGGCAAGGGATGGTGGGCTGCGCCCCCTGCAACTAACAAGGGCCACTGGACCTGGAGCTGAGCTGTGCCCTCCACAACTAAGACCAAAAGGACAACAACTTGAAGCTGAACGGCACCCTCCACAACTAAGATTGAAAGGACAACAACTTTACTTGGAAAAAGTCCTAGAAGTACACACTGTTCCCCAATAAAGTCCTGTTCCCCCTTCCCCCCACCCCAAAAAAAGGTTTTACCGTGGGATAGAGTAATAGGTAGACTGACATGACCAAGCCCTGCCACATGGTGGCAGTGTGTCTCCAGGAATGAAGATTCAGCGGCCTAGTACATTAGAAAAGCAAGTAGTTCTCACACTTTACTCCAGAGGAATAGCAGCACTAAAAATATAACATGGTAGCCTTTCTCAATTTGCAGAAAAGATGAACTAAAAGATATAATTTAATCAATGTTTTCCCTCCAAACTTAAGCCTTTGGAATCTGCTTTTGTTTGTCTGTCAGCAAGCAAATATAAATAGAATTTTGGAATGAGCTAAGCATGTTACATTCCACGGCTTATTTTTTCAGAGACATATAATCTCAGAATTGCTTTCCTATGTTGTTTTTGGGTAATATAATGATAGATCCTACTAGTGAAAATGTTTCCTAATTTACATGACCAGATCAAGTGTGTCAGTACTGCAAAATATTTCCTATATAGTACCTTACTTCCGGATGCTCTGCCAATTAAACCCATTTGAGAATTATGATCTAATCTATTGTTTTCTAATAACAAATAGAGTAAACAAGGCTCTGAGATGCTAAATGACTTCTCTAAGGTCACAAAGCCATTTACGGGATAGGTTCACTGGCTTATCCCTGCAAAGTGAACATTCCAGACCTTTCTCTTACTGTCATCCATCAACTTCATAAACAGAACTTGTTGGATGATTGACTTTGAGAAACAAGAGACAGAGAGGAGCCAATGTGACTCCCAGTTTTCTGAATTGGTGAGTTATGGATTATGGTGCCATTCATCAAAGTTGAGAATACAGACTGCTAATTCCAAATACAGACTCTCTTTAGCTTGGCACAAGTTAATACAAAGAATAAAATGTTTTCCCTTCCTAGCTTACCCCTTCCACCCATTGTCCAAATCAGACTGATTTGGACTGAAGAGGAGCTCTATAAAGAGAAGCAAATACTAATAAGTTCTGAAAATGCTAATAGCAGGAGTATTATCTCATTTATTCACTTCCAGAGGGGGTTCAAGAATAATAATATAGTTTTCAAGTGACTGAATTAACTAGTTCAACAATTGACTAAGCCCTTTGCTCTCAAAGTATGGTTTCCATACCACCAGCATTAAAAATACCTGGGAACTTGTTAGAAATGCAAATTCTTGGGCCTCGCATGAGACTTACTAAATGAGAAAATCTGGGAGTGGGGTCTAACAATCTATTTTTATCACCCCTTCAGATCATTCTGATGAATGCTCAAACTTGAGAATGAGTTTTCTAGATAGTGAGGATACGGTGTTAAAGAAAACAAAGTGCCTGACCTCTTGGAGCAACAATATACAAATAGATAAAATTTTACGCAGAGGTGAGAGTTATCAGGAAAACCAAAACAGGGGACAGAGGGAGAACGTAGGGGGTCCTCAGGCAAGGTCTTTCTGAGGAGTATGAGCTCTGGAGTCAGATTGAAGAGAATGTGAATATGGGCTCCACCAGTTACTAGCCTTCTAAAGGTTTAATTTCCTCATTTGCTAAAATGGAGGTAGTAATATTACTTACTTTACAAAGTTACTCTGAAGATTAAATAAGATAATGGTTGCAAAATTCTTGCAACTGTTTCTGTCACAGGGTAACCCCTCAATAATGTTGGCTGTCCAAACATGAGGGAGGAGTGTATAGATGTATATTTGGGAATTATCAATTAAAAATTAATAGCAAAGTGGGTGGAAAGGTGGATAGACTGAGATGTGAGAGAAGAGAATGGATGGTAGGCTCTTTTTGGTGGGGGCAGAAGTGGGTTGAGAAGTGGTGAAGAGGTGAAGAAATGAAGATGAGGAGAGAGAACTTTTATCCTAACCCAGCTAAAGGTGGAAACTTTGAAGAGAAGGCCAGTGGATTGGGTGACTAACTATCCTGGTTTTCCTGGGACTGTAGAGAGTCCCAGGAGGTGGGACTTTCCATGCTAAAACTGAGAAAGTCCTGGGAAAATTGGGATGAGTTGGTCGCCCTAATAGTGGATAGGGTCATGGGGGTGAAGTGGAGGTGCTAATACTGTGACCTTTCTTTCTTGGTACCCTTTGATCTCCTGCTTACAATAATTTTGTGAAGTACCTACCAGTAGTTTGACTCAACCTGAAGCCAGAGGGCAAGGTAGCTCAAGAATGCAGTGGAGAGAAGTCCACCTTGGTTGGACAAAGCAGGATAAGGAAAGACAGAGAATGGACCCGGAGGGGCAAAAACATAGTAACCAGCACAGTGGCAAGGGATTAGAATTGTCTGGAATTAATCTTATTCCATACCTTTTATTCTTTTGCCTGCCTTGTCCAAAGAGCTTAGGAGTGGGATGGGTGGGCGTTTTCTGCATCCTTGAATTAACCTTAAATAAAATTATAAAGGTTATCCAACGATATTCTTTAGTATCTGAGCAGCCCACAAAATTTTACTTCCTTGATGTTCAGTGGTGTGAGTGCTACCGGTATGTACAAGAAGGAGTAGGTAAGATGTAGCGGCTCCAGGGATGGAGGTCCTGGAGAAAATCCCCACAAGGCCACTAGACTCTAGTATGGGATAGGGATGCCCGCAGGTGCCCAAGAATTTTCTTCCAACTTACTTCCTGCTTGGAGGGCTTACTCCTCATATTGCTGCTTGATGGGAGCTGTCGCGCTACGGTAAAGATCAAAGATCAAATGCCACCACTTGCACAGTAGCGTCTAGCAAGGCCAGAGGGCCCGACGGCCAGGCGGCCAGGATACCTCCACTCGCCCCCGGGCTCAGTAGGCAAGGGGTACCGCGACCCGCCAACCCAAAGCAGATTATACTTGTAGAGCTGGTCGAAAGCGCCTCGTGATTGGTAGGACCGACTGGGGCGTGGCTTCATATAGAAAGCCTCCTCTGGATTGGTGCAAATCATCGAGGGCGGGGCCTCCACTCTGGCTAGGCGCGAAAGCTCGAAAGTCGCTGCCGGGCTGGAGACGGCGGGAGCAGCTGTTCAGCCGCTGAGGGAACCGGAATCCTCTTTCGTATCGAACGCAGTGCTGGAGAGACCGGAGTCATGACGGGCGAAGTGGCTTCTGAAGTGAGTTCATACACATGCCTCCATCCGCGGCTGCGGAGGCTGGGCGCTGAGGAGTAGGGTGGAGCAGGGGTAGTGCCTGGCAGAGTGGGTCGCGGAGTCTGGGAGGACTACAGCTCCCGGCGTGCACCGCGGGGGCTCGGCCTCGCGGCCAGGGGATAGACTCCTCGACCCCTCGATCTCCGGGTCCAGTCCCGGTGCTCGGGTTCTCACGCCTCGGCCTTCTCGGCCATGTTGCTCCTGGTCTTTGCGGCGCGCTCAGCGGACCGCGCACCCCCTCAGCCTGCGCCGCCCGCCCTCTCCTTTGGCGCGTTTCCTGCCATGGGAGCTCTTCCTTTCCAGAGAGCTCCAAAAGAGAGGAAGGCCCAAGCCGAACCGGGCGGCTGGGATGCGGGGCAGAATTCTCTGTATGTGGACGGCGAGGTCTAAAGGAGTTCATAAGAGGTCATCGCGCCGAATCCGAGAGGGGAAGTAACAGTCTCTAGGCCTCCGGGATGGTGGCTGGCTGATCGCTGGCGGAATAGGGTATAGAAACTAGTTTCCAGTCCTGTGTTCTTTTCTGGGTGGGATCTAGAGTGAGACACTCGCCTTGGGAGCTAAATTCAAGGAGACGCCAAAAAACTCAGTAATCAAGATCATATTTTAATGCAACATTAAAAAAACAAATGAATGCAAAAAAAATCCCATTACTTGCTATTGAGTAAAATGTCAAACGTAAAGGCAAAATCTGACTCTAAGCTTGCACCCCTCAGCCTCACCTTACCCTCATTCTGACCCTAGTTTCAATAAAACTTTATTTACAAAAGCAGATGGCTGACCTCATGATTTAAAAAAATATATATATATATATTGCCTTAAGATATTATCTTGATTAGTGAGTTTTTTGAGACCCTCTCTCCTCACCCAGGTCCTGGCCCTGTCTTTCAACGGTTGCTGGTACTGCTACAAATTGCCTAGAATACAGTAATGAACAACATCACCACGTATTGAGCTGTGTAGTTACCTACACTCAGTTTCCAGATCCACAAACAGAACTAATAGTCTCCCTGGATTGTTGGGAGGATCATCAGCACATACATGGTGATCCTCAGTGATTCTTTAGTACATGTTATTTTTGCTTATTATTTTAATAATTGTACCAATCATTCAAGTCAATTTAACAGTTGTTGGAGAAGCCTTTAGGGTGAGGCCTTGTCCTCTATTACATGACAGATATTAATATTTTTCACCTTATTAAGTTGATTCAGAGCCCTAAGGACACTAAGGAGGTTGGAGACTTGGCATCTAGGGCAGCTTGGTCACTAACTGATCAAATCACCCCACACACCTCTCCTTAGATTTTTTACTTGTGGTGTTTAAAATGATTTGTTTGGAAATTTTCAAACATACCAATGTAGAAGGGCTAGTATAATGAACCGATCACCTAACTTCAACAATTATCAAATCGTGCCAGTCTTGTTTCATTTATACCCCCACCCATTTCCCCCTCACTGGATTATTTAGAAGCAAATTCTAGACATTATTTCATCTAGAAATATTCCAGTATGCATCTCTAAAAGACAAGGGCTTTCCAAAAAAGATAACCACAATATTATTACCATACCTAAAAAATTAGAATTATTGTTTAATATTAAATAGCTAGTCAGTGTAGATTTCCTTCACACACACACACACACACACACACACACTTCACACTCACTCTCAGTTTGTTTGAATCAGGACCCACAGAAAGGCGGAATATTGTGGTTGTTGATATGTGTGTATAGGTCCCCCTCCCTCTCTTTTTTCTTGCAATTTATTGTTAAAGAAATCACATTGTGGTCCTGTAGAGTTTCCCACACCTGGGTTGCATCTCTATGTTATTTAATGTCATTTGGATATACTGAGAAACAGTTCACATAGAAAAGGCGTAATAAATGCCTGATTCTTTTCCTTTATTTACCATTATAGTACCCCCACTTATCCACAGGATATACTTTCCAAGACTCCCAGTGGATGCCTGAAACTGCGATAGTACTGAACCCTATATATACTATGTTTTTTTCCTATATATACATACCTATAATAAAGTTTAATTTATAAATTAGGTGCAGTAAGAGGTTAACAACAGTAATAATAAAATAGAACAATTATAGTAATACACTGTAGTAAAAGTTATGTGAGTGTGGTCTCTTGCTCCAAATATCTTAATATAACCATCCCTTACTTGCCGTAAATGGCTTGGTGTCACTTGTTTTGGGGGATTCCTTGCTGAAGTGTTCACATGGGCCCAGTGCTTTCTGGTGCAACACATTACTGTCAATTGGAACATGTTTTCTGTTCATGTTTTCCACCCACAAATTTAATGCCTTTCCCATCTTAATTAAGCACTTATCCAAACACTGTGGCCGTAACTTTTGCAGTTTGAGGTGCTACATCAAAAGCAGCACAAATTTCTTTTTCCTTCTCTACAATTTCACAGATAGATTAGTTCTTACTGCAGATCTTAGCAACCTCAGCATATAATGTTTTTTTCTTTCCTTATTAAGTTGAGAACTTTCACCTTTTTACTTAAAAGAAGCACTTTATGGCTTATCTTTAGTGTGTTTAAATTGGCAACATCACTGCTCTTGCCCTTTGGGGCCATTATTAAGTAAAATAAGGGTGACTTGAACACAAGCACTGTGATATCAGGACAGTCGATCTGATAACTGAGGCAGCTACTAAACGACTAACAGCTGGGGAGTGTATACAGTGTGGATACGATGGATAAAGGGGGGATTCACGTCCTGGATGGGCCGAGCGGGATGGTGTGAGATTTCATCATGCTACTCAGAACAGCATGCAATTGAAAACTTATGAATTATTTCTTCAGTTTTCCATTTAATATTTTCGGACCACAGTTAACCACAGGTAACTGAAATCATGGAAAGTGAAACCGTGGGGTAAGGCGGAGGACTACTGTACTCAGTGTTGGTTCTATAGTATCTTTCAAAGGTGAACGATGAATTTTTGTTTGTTTTTTGTCCAGTAATTCTTAATGTCATCCTTCTTTGAACCATTGCATTGTTTTTTTGGGGTTTTTTTTCCCCCTTATTTCATCCTGATGACCCCATGATGACTTGTTTATAATTATGTACTTAAAGCTTTCTGTCGCCTGGTTAATGCAAAGTATATTCTCACTTTCTAGGTTCACCTAGAAATCAATGATTTAAAACTCATTTCACAAGAAGAAGCAGATAGTCCTTCAGACAGTGGACAGGGCAGCTGTGAACTAATTGGACCCTTGAGTGAAAGAGGTTTGTAATAGTACATTTATTTTTAGGAATAGAATGTGGGAGCCTAGGTTGTAAGTGGATTGGATTGATTTCATTATTCTCTTGATTTATTAAATTAGTAATGCCCAACCTTATTGTTTATTGTATTTATTATAAAAGCAAAATAGTAATGTTTGTGCTCTTTTGAAAAAAACATTTCTATTATATCATTGAATGTCTGAAATGTCTAGAAGCTACCACATTGCCTCGTTGAATGCATTCATCCTATAATAAAAGGATTTTTCACACCTGCCAGAATGATTAGAACAACTTTATCCATTGTAAACACATATAATTAGACTTCTCAGTAAGAGACATTTTTCCAGGGAAAATGTTTTTCAAAATGTATTTTTAGATTTACTTTGCTACAATCAGTTCTTAATGGTAGTTACATAATTTCATAAGGTGATATATCACTTGGATAATTGGATATGTTTTTGAAGAAGTAGTGTGGCTAGGAGGAAGGCTAACTGACAGTAGACCTCTAAAAAAAATTGTTTCCTCCAGATTCAGATGAAGAGATATTTGTGAGTAAGAAACTGAAAAGCAGAAAGGTGCTAGAAGACAGTGATTCTGAAAGCGAGAATACAAATGCCTCCCCAGAGAAAACTACCGATGACAGTGTCGAGGAAGAAAATAAAGAGAACTTATACGCTGGAAAAAATGGCAAAGTCAGAAGGATTTACAAAACTCTGGCAGACAGTGATGAAAGTGACATCGAAGAGTCTTTGTATCGGGAAAATCTTGAAACCCAAGTGACACCTTGCTTGGAGCTGGGTCTCCAATCTGAAAACTCAGTGGACTTTACAGTTGACAGAAAGCAGTCCAAAAAACCCATACGTGAGAAAGAAGGAACTGGAGGAAAAGCAAAAGTAAAATCAAAGAGAAGAGGAGAGAAAGAGGAGAGAAAGATGGAAAAAATTAGGCGGCTAAAAAAGAAGGAAACAAAAAATGAGGTACATTTTAAAGAACAACTTGCTATTTCTAAGGCAATTCATATTTTTAAAAATACTGCTTTTAGTTCTTGAGATTGTTTCTGCACTCAGAATATAGCTTTGAGTTCATTGTTTTGCATTGCAAGTAATGAGGTATGTGATTTAAAACTTGCTCTCATTTTGCATTACAGATACATTGAGGGCACTTCTAGGTAAATGGGTTTCTGCTTTTCTTTGTGAGCACCTGGGGTAATTCTTTGCAGCTTCTGATCTAATGAAAATTAACTTTAAAAGGATTTTTCACGTGTTCATCAGTCAGAAGTCTCGTTCGCCAACTAGAAAAACCATTTTCATGTTTTATAAACTAGCAGCTTCGTATGTATTTAATTGACTGTTCAAAAATTTACTGTTTACTAAGTTAGTTTTGGACAGTTGCATAAAATCAGTGTGGATTTATGGCATGACTATGGGTTAGGAACCAGTGAGGATGTTCCAGAATGCCATATTTTTGCCTATAGATGAAACATGTTTTTTTCTGGCCTGATCCAAATTGCCATACGATGTTGTGAAATATTGGATTTTGCTTTTTCTTTATGCATCATCCAGGAAGATGATGTGACACAGCCATTTAATGATAGTGGCTGTCTTCTTGCGGATAAAGACCTTTTTGAAACTGGGTTGGAGGAGGACAGTAATTCTCCATTGGAAGATGAAGAGTCGTTAGAATCCATAAGGGCAGCTGTGAAAAACAAAGTAAAAAAGCACAAGGCAAGTAAAAGATTGCAATAAGAGCTACCCTATTGCTTCTAACCTTTGTTTTGTTTTCTGATTTACTATTGGAACTTTCTTTTTTTTTTTTTTTTTTCCAACTGGAGGAAAACACATGTCAATTGATTGAAGTTTTACAGCTGTCAATTTTGGAATCATGCAGTACAAGTGATTGGTCAATTTGTTTTAAAAACTAGTATTTTGATCACCTTCATAGGAATGTTGGACAAAAAAGTAAGATACTTTATGTTGTGTAAGAAGCAGGTAAGTAATGGGACAGAGATATAAATTTTATAATCCTGTGGCCTCTAAGAAATGAACCTATAGGGTTTTCGGAAGGGTATCAAAGAGACGCATCAGTCAAAGCATCATTGTCCTGAGTGTTTGGAAGCACAGTTATTCTTTCTAAGATTATCTTTAGCTCCCTGGGAGTCATTGTCCCTCCTTAGGGATAGATATAATACAGAGCTATAAGAAATGAGGGCCCAAACTCCATTGGAGACATTTGTTTTCTAGGCATTATAGGATGCTATTTAAAGTTTTCTGTTTGATAATTATTGATTTATTAATGTAGCATGATGTAATGTTGGAATGTAAAAGCAATCTTTGAGTAAGCAACATTCTCTTATTTCAGTTTCCTTTTTGTCCATATCATTCAACTTGTGATCTTTTATTTTAGAAAAAGGAACTGTCTTTGGAGAGTGGGGTCTCTTTATTTGAAGAAGAAAATGAGTTATCAAAAGGCACCATGAAAAAGGTGAGGTAGAGCCCTGTATTATATTGTTGTCATGTTGACCTCTTTCCCCAGGAGACTGTAAATTTCTCAAGGATAAATATTTGATCATATTTATCATATTTTCTGGTTACTCAAGATACTGCTTTGTACATAGGAGGGAAATGATGTAGGAGATTTTTTTTCTGTGAGTGTGTGAGTGCCAGGATCGTGTCTCGTGAAACCGAAGAATGGAAACATGGACCAAGGAGAGGACAGGAGTTGTAAAAGAAGATAGTTTATTAAAAAGCAAAGAAATGCAGCTCCTGAGCGGGAGGGGGTTCCCGAATGGGATGACCCCTGACTGAGGCAAAAGCTTTTACTTTTATACCTCCCCTTGTTTGGGGAAGGGGAGCTGGCGCCTTTTAATGGAATTCATCTATCAGGTTTGTTCTGTTTGCCCATCCTGAAGGGATTAGCAAAATAACCCAGTTTTATCTATCAGATCTGTTGCTTTTGTCTGGCAAAAAGGAATTTTACAAGATAATTTATTAACATCAGTGTGGTGTTACATTTTGTCCTGGAGTGAATGAGTTACTTCAGAACCTGGAGTTTTAGGATACGGCTGTCTTTTGTTTATTTTACCAGGGACCATTTCTGTCTGCTTAACAACATGCTAACTAACCTGTCTCAATACAAATATGGATTAGATTGAATTAATTCTATCTGACTTGCAAATAAATGAGCTCCTTGACTTTAGATTGTATTGAGCTTATTAGTGTTAACTATTCCCTCTCCATCCTCCTTTCTTGGAGAGAGCAGACTCTTGATGGGTAAATATCTTTCTGGATGATAGCATTAATGTAAGTCTCACTTTTTGTTTTCTTGAAGGAAAGGAAGGCAGCCAAGTTAAGTAAGGAAGCATTAAAACAACTGCACAGTGAAACTCAGCGCCTTATTCGAGGTAATACAAATCAGCACAGTAAACCTTGAGGCAAATCACAATATTTCTTTATAAGCTCAACTTAGATGTTGGGGATTTTTGTTTTTTAATACTGCTAGTATGAATTGGATTATAATATCAAGTTTAGAATTGATCTTGGTGAATGGCCAAGCCCTTTGGTGAATTGTTCTAAAGCCCCTGGGACATTACTACAAACTGAGAAAATTTCTAGAACTGTAGTGGTAGTAAGGAGAGAGGTTTTTTAAAATGATTTTCTATGGACCAGCTGCATCAGGACACCTTTGGGAACTTTTCAAATATGTAAATTCTTAGGCCCCACAGAACTAAGAATTTCTGTAGGCTTGAGAGGGGGTCCAAGAATCCATATTTTTAAAAAACTTCCTGGATCAGTTTGATTTCGCAACCAGGTTACTACTGGTCTTCAGGGAGTTCTTTTTTACTCAAATCCTGTCTTTAGTAAAGCCAGGATTGTTTTCTATTTCTGGTGATGTCTTTGGCTATACTGTTTAGTTAACTGAATATGAAATGACATTTCAGAATATACAGTGTACAGATTTGCTTGTTTTGTTCCATTTTATAGAGTCTGCACTTAATCTTCCATATCATATGCCTGAGAATAAAACCATTCACGATTTCTTCAAACGTAAACCGCGGCCCACTTGCCAAGGAAATGCCATGGCACTACTGAAGTAAGAACCCTCTTTCCTGTGATTACAATCCTCATAAACATTCAGTTTTGTAGCAAACAAAAAGTTTAGATTCCTTACACCCTTAAAGTTGATTGAACTGATTCATTATGTGCTCAAGGATGAGCGTGTTTCACATTTAGGATAATTTTCAACTCTAGCTCATTTCCCCTTCTCTAGGTCATCTAGGTATCAATCAAGCCATCACAAAGAAATCCTAGACACTACAAACACAACTGAGATGATTAGTGACCCCCTTAACAAAGATTCTGAGCAGACAACAGGTGCAGGATATGAAATGGAAATGAATGCCCTCCCTGCAGTTTCAAAGGAACCCCAGAGCACTATCGGATCAGGCGCGTCTTGCCATAAGGATTTGATGGGAAGTGAAGAGCTAGAAATTCAGGAGAAACAGAAGCAGAGTGATGTTAGACCTTCACCTGGGGACAGGTCAGTGGCACAACAGGAGTCCGGCTTCCTCGGGAACACGGACGGTGAGGGGTATCAGACTGGAGGGCTTGTGGCACCTGAACCTGATGCCCTGGAGGGAGAAGAAGACCTGAAAGAAGCAGAAGGAGCAGATGAGAAGGTGGAAGAGCCCAGGCAGCAAACTAAATCAGCAGCAGTTGTGCCACCTGAGAAAATGAGGCGGTTCACTGTGGATAGACTTAAACAATTGGGAGTGGATGTTTTCGTTCAGCCTCGGCTGGGTGCTGATGAAGATTCCTTTGTGATACTTGAAGAGCCTGAAACCAACAGAGGTAATCCTTTGAATTGTGGGGCGCCTCTCCAGAGCGATTTATTCTGGCAGTTTTCAATTATATGCTACTTTGGAGGGCGGGGAATGCAGGAGAAACAGATAACCACACATGATCTTATTCTACAGATGTATAGGGACACCTTGTTTTATTGCGCGTTACTTTGCTGTACTTCACAGATGTTGCTTTTTTTTAAACAAATTGAAGGCAAGCCGCTCCACCAGCAAAGAGATTACAACTCGCTTTATTGCGGTGGTCTAGAAGCACACCCACGATATCACTGAGATATGTCTGTACCAGATATGGGTAGAATCCCATTTAGATACATTTGGAAGGCTGTCAGAATGTTCTAAACCTTGTTTAAAATGGAAGCCCGTTGATAGGTTAATATACAAAAGTACATTGCTATTATGGTATGATAGTCATAAAAACGTTACTATTCAGTTTTACACAGTTAAACATTTTGGTTCAGGAAATTGTCTGCAAAACTGAACTTTTTTCCCCCCACTCATTCAACAGATATTAAACTATCCACTACATGCCAGATGCTGTAGAGCATACCAAGGAAAATCTGACAATTATCCTACACTTACGGTACTTACACTCTAGTAGGGAAGATAAATATACAAGAGAGAAAGTGGTGACATTTTATAACAAACATGTCACTGATAATTGCAAAAAAATAGTGTGAAGAAAAAGGAAAAGTATTCTTTGCTGAAAAACATTTAGAATACAGTGCTGTGAGAGCTCAGAGGAGGGATAGGTTTCTTCCAATAGGTGGTTAAAGGAAGGGTTGAAGGTGGATTCAATTTCTTGCTCACTGCCTTCCCCTTTATACATTGAGTAGGGTCTTCTGGCTTGTTTCCTTCTTTATCCCCAGTGCTTCCATAGTGGATGAAACATTGTAGGCATTCATATTTATTGAATGAATGAATGATCCTTCAAGACAGAACTCAAGTATTTTCACATTAGGTAAACTTCCTGACTCGTGGGTAGAATTGGGTGTTCCCTCTGCGTTGAGGCAGTGTGTGGCATGATAATTAAGAACTCGTGCTCTATAGCAAGACTCGGGTTTGAATCTAGACTGTGCTACTGACTGTTTAACCTTGAGTATGCTATTTGGCCTCTGTAAGCCATCTTTCTCTAAAAATGAAATAAGAGTCCTATCTGGCTCACAGGACTAGTATGAGGATTTGTTGAAATCATGCGTACAATTAGCATCAAGAGGCCCTCAAATAGTGGTTGCCACTTCTAATATTGTTGGTGAAATTAATACAGCAAGACTCTCCTTTAGTAAACAGCTTGTGGTTGGCAGATGCTTTGTCAGCCACAGTATTTGGTGTGTAAAATTTGCTCAGTGAGTCTTTGTTGATTGAATGGATGGACTTTGTGGAAATGGAGAGAAGAACATTCTTGGAAGGGACAGAAAGCGCTCCACATGATACATATTGGGAGGATGGGCAAGTCATTTTGACCAGAACAGGAGGTAGGGTGGAAGGTTGTGTAACAGAACTAGTATAGCTCCATTGGCAAAGAAGTGTGGGAATGAGCTGTTTTCCAGAACATGGAGGGGATGTTTTATGTGGGAATAGCAGTTACCTAAACAGTTCCAGATTAAGAGATGGGGAAGAAACATTTTTTGAGCACTTATTATACTAGAAACTGCTAAATTTTGTTGTATGGGACTAGAAGTTATCTAAACAGTCTTGGACTGAGAGACGGGAAAGGGAAGAAACCTATTTTTAAGTACCCACTATATAGGTTCTTGTATACAAGTTGGGTGTGTCGTTCAGGGTCCACCTATATGTGGGATTTCCTTTCTGATTGTACTGATTATGTTAGTATAACAGTTTCACCAAGAAACTTTTCTAGGCCTGCTGCTGAGTTATATCACTGACTGGATTGACTGTCATTTTTATTTTTTAATTGACCTTGCCCATATTTAATAAGATGGCTAATAAATAGTGAAATGTTCAAATAGGGAATTTTTTAAAAGACTGAAACCAATGAAAAATTAAGCCCTTGAATAATTGAGAATTATGGTATTTTTTTCTACCAGTTTGATACTTTTTAAAAAGAATTGCAAATATTTAGAAACATCAGTTGTAAATTTCCACCCTAAAATGATTTTTGAAGTATTCTGAGGAAGAAGAGTTGCAGCAGTCCATTAATTTGGGTTAAGTTACAGGAATTCCACACATGTGTTAAGTAGCAAAGGAGTGTTTGGTGTCTCATTGTGGTTTTTCTTTTTTCCCTACAACTTTGTCCAGCTTATATAATTTAGCTTTTCATTCTTAATTGGAATCTGAAAGGAAAGAGTTTGAATATGGCAAACTGACATCCTGTCTGACCTTTGGGTTTAGAACTGGAGGCCTTGAAGCAGCGTTTCTGGAAGCATGCTAATCCAGCGGCCAAACCCAGGGCCGGTCAGAAGGTCAATGTGAACATTGTAGTGAAAGATGTGAGCACTGATGGAAAGGAAGAGCTAAAGGCAGATGTGGTGCCTGTGACTTTGGCAGCTGAGAAGCTAGAGGGAGTAAGCCACGCAAAACCAGGTATTTGAGTTTCCTTTTGTTTGCTTTGCACATTGTACTCCGGCAGGTCTTTATAGCCACTGAAGACACTTACAGTGAAGAGTTACAGAATCTTTTTTCTTGGATATTTTGGAGATTGAACAGCAGTATCTCTCGCATGATTCACATGTACCATTCCCTAGATGTGTGGGGTGCGTAAGATGACTTTATTTCTTAAGATAGCCTTTGTCTTATTTTTGAAAAAACTAAATGTCCATTGTGGAAAAAACATAGGAAGAATAGACGGAAACTTCTACAATTGTGTCAGAAATGACTTCTAGGATCATATTGTTACATCTGTCTTTTTAAACTCTTTGCATGTGTGTACATATGTGTGTGTTGAAAAAAACAATAACAATGATCATACCATTCATTCTGCTGTGTAACCTGCTTTTTTGTTTGGACAACGTGTTAGGAACAGGTCTGTTGTTCCCACTCCCGTTTTGAAAATATGAGTAATGTGTCACATAGGAAAAAATGTAAAACACTGAGAGAAAGGTATAAAATGAAAAATTATCTTCCCGAAGGCAACTTAACTTTTTTTGTGTTATAGGAAAATTCTTATGCATACACCAGTGTGAGAGAGAGGGGGAGAGAGAGAGAGAGAGAGAGAGATTGAATACTTACTCTCTGCTAGGCATTGCTCTAGGTGCTTTACAGTAAATAACGTTAGTATTCTTGTTTTATGTATGAAGAAATGATATACAAAGCATTCACACGGCTTCCTCAAGTAGTAGAACCAGCAGCCTAATCCAGACCACCTAACTCCAGAGCTCAGATACACATTACATTGCTTTTGGGGATATTTTAAAAAGCTGCATAATATTCTATTGTGTGAATATAACATGATTTGTTTAACCATACTCCTATTAATGAACATCTTCTTTGTTCCAGTTTTTGGTATTTCATATAGTGTTATATCCTAGTATGAGATATATGTTGGTATATCTGAATGCAAAATTCTTTACAGTGGAGTCATTGAGTCAAATTTGGCTATATACTTCATTGTCCTTCAAGATAGTTGTACCAATTTTACACTCTGAATCACAGTATGTAAGAGTTCCTGTTTCCTCCTGTCAATGCATGCTATCAAACCTTCTAATTGTTATGAAATATGTCATAAGTTATGTTATTTTGATTTGTTTCTTTAATTAGAAGTTAGGTTAAGCATTTTTAATTTGTTTATTAACAGTATATGTTCATTTTTCTGTGAACTCCCAGTTCATATCCTTTGCCCATTTTACTCTTGAATTGGTTCTTTTTTTCTTTAAAAAAAGATAAATTTATCAGTGTTTTCCTTCATGGCTTCTGAGCCAGACTCGAAGTCCCACTGCTCCCACTTTCTTTGCCCTTTTAATAATAATTTTATAATCTCTGTGAAGTATGTCATCCCAGGGTGTAGAACATAATTCTGAAAATTTTCTTACACTTCAATTCATAATTTATTAAAATAACAAAAGCCTAGAATACTAAGGTCTCTGACTTTCCTTTTAGGATATGACTAGTACACTTATGGAGGTGCCTAAAACGCACACTCATATTACTGTAATATGTAGTCAGTTGTTATGTCTAAAGCATTTCTTCACATGTTCTGTTCAGGCGAAAAGCTTCAGATGCTGAAAGCTAAACTGCAAGAAGCAATGAAACTCCGAAGGTTTGAGGAGCGCCAAAAGCGCCAGGCATTGTTTAACTTAGATAATGAAGATGGATTTGAAGAAGAGGAGGAGGAGGAAGAAATGACTGATGAGTCTGAGGAAGATGGAGAAGGGGAGGAAGAGGAAAAGTTAGAAGAAGGAGAGGAGGAAGAAGAGGAAGCCAATCAGGGGGTTTCTGGAAATTATGTAATTTTGGTACTTGGTCATGACAAATAAGGGAAAGAGAAAATCAGATTTGAATAAGAGGATGATAAGCATGTTCAATTTTATAAGCGGTTTTAGGGATAAAGATGGATGCAGCTCCTCAGATGTACCTAAATCCTAGTGCATTTAGTGCCGTTAGCACCGTTGCACACCTGCAGTTCACAGAGCTATGGCTTGGCTTGTGTTAGTTTCCATATTGTAATATAATGCTGATAACTGAGATGGCTTCGTGTAAACAGGGACTTTCATCTTTGTTGTTTATTTAGGTTTCTCTGTATAGAATAAAAAGCAGTTTTGACCTTGGCCAGGCTGAGGTCTGGAATGAATGCTCAGGCAGGCCGAGATCTTCCTGAGTTAATTTCATTCTTCGTTGAGGAGGGTATTTGTAGAGGGGCCTCTTGCCCTTGTTCTATAATATTGTTTTCTGCCAAGGGAAGATAGATGATGATAGGATGTTTGGTAATAGAAAAAAGAAAAGCTTCCTGGTTTGAATGCGGAAGTCACTCGAAAGAGTTGGTTAATATTTAATCTGGGTAAAGGAAGAAGAAAACAGTGGCTGAATTGGGCAGCACGTCAGTCTGTGGTTGGGTTGAGGTCAGTAGTCGTCCTGAAGTCTCAGGCGAATCTTTTAACCTCTCATTGCCACAGTAAGATGGTAATTCCAGTCTTCATAATCCTGTAGCAATTTGGGGAGGATAAAAGGTAGAATAAAACGAGTATAAAAGAGCTCTAAAAGTGTCAGGGAAAATTATGTCATTGATAAGATTAGATTGAGCTTCCTTCAGGTTTACCTTCTCAGATGTAAGATGTGACCAAGCAGCCGTATTTCAGGCTAACGCTGTGTTTGCTTTAAAATGTTTTGACGTGTATTATTTTGTTTTGGGGCGGTATAATTGATAAAGGTTGAAGAATTCCTTCTCAGTAATGAAGACATAGAAAGCAAAGATGAGAAAGAAATGGATAAAGAAAACAATGATGACAGTAGCGAAACTGGCAAGTCGGTTGGCCTTCTGTCTGTCCTCAAGCCTCTGTCATCAGATTCTACCTCATTTCTATTTAAGGACAACTCTTCCAAGATGGAGTAAGTAATTCTCACTAAGGAAAGATATGATTTCCCCAGGATTTGCCCCTTAAAAGGAGCAGCAACAGATACTCGAACAATTTACCTTCTTATTTTGTAGTTACTTTCCTACTGAAGAAAAGTCAGAAACAGACGAAAACTCAGGCAAAAGACCTAGCAAACTGGGTAAGTAGTGACTCTTCTGCAGACTTTTCTTTGATCCTCCAGCTTTGATACTTAAGAACTACAGTTCTATTCGATTCCATGTTTTGAACCTTCGTGGACTTTTCCTAGTCTTACAAGTGGCAGTGAAAGCAATTGATGAATTAGAGTATTTTTCTTTGTTCAGTTTTTGAACACTTATACACAGTTTCTTTATAGGTGACCCTGGGCACAGTTTCTTTATAGGTGACAATAGGTCTGTAGTACATATGTGTTGATTGCATGAACCAGGAAACATTTCCAGGAAGAGGTATAAGTGATTCGATAATGGAGGGAGAGAACATAGGCTTAGGCGGGTGACAGAAGGAACTTGCACGTGTTGCTTAGCTCAGAGTGATAAACCTTGACTGTATAATGCTATGTTAGTACTATAATTTACCTGTAACTTAATGTTTTGGAACATATAACTTGAGAGGTTTGCCTATGAATGTTACCTGACAGTTTCACTCTCAACTCTTTTTCCTAAACAAACCCACTTTATTTTTGGAATCACACACTTAAAACTTACTTCCCTTTCGTTAGATGAAGATGATTCATGCTCACTGCTAACAAAGGAGAGCAGCCACAATAGCAGCTTTGAGCTGATTGCCTCTACAATTCCATCCTATCAGCCTTGCAACAGACAAACAGGCCGCGGGACTAGTTTTCTCCCAACAGCTGCAGGATTCAGATCTCCGTCCCCTGGGCTCTTTCGAGCCAGTTTGGTCAGCTCAGCTTCTAAGGTAAGATGGTAATGGTTTTCTGATCTCCTCCCCCTTTTGCTTCCCACAGTGCTAAATAAAGTGTGTCCAAGCCAACCAACTCCCACCACATTATGTATGTTCAGTTTAAAAATCCACCCCCTTTGTGTATTAAACACAAACTTCATCCAGTGTTCTTACTTTTTTGGAGATATTTTTCTTTATGCTTCTCTTGGCTACGCATTGTCCTCCTCAACTGCAATTGCCTGAGAGTCGATTAAATACTGCAAATAGCAACTTCTGTTGTTGTCATGACAGTGAATGACATTTGTAAAGTGTTTTTGTTTGGTTTTATTTCGGTGCCAGAGTTCAGGAAAGCTGTCTGAGCCTTCACTTCCCATAGAGGATTCCCAGGATCTGTATAACGCCTCCCCAGAGCCTAAGACACTTTTCCTAGGAGCAGGAGACTTCCAGTTCTGTTTAGAAGATGACACTCAGAGCCAACTGTTGGATGCAGATGGGTAGGTAGTTTTATGTTTCTGTGGGTGGGATGGTGCTGGGTACTGCTTAATTTTGCTTAAAAATAAAGTGAGCTTCTGTCACTCCATCTGTGCTTTCTCTTCTGAGAAAGAGAAGGTGTACAGACCATTAGTATTTACATTGTACAAGTTTGAACAAAGTCTCTCCAGAAAATAAAACGTAAATAGCCCTTGCTGGCATTCTAATCCTTCGATCTCTGCCTTATTTGAAATGCATAGCTCTTGTCAAGGCATCAAATTTCCCTGTATCTTTCCTCCTGTTATGATTGTTGGGTGGGAGTGAGAATTGACAGACCTGTGGCACATGACATGTATATAGCCCCAAGCCCTTACTAAGCATTATCTGAAGCCAAAATTATCCTTTACTCTTTACCTTTTGAATAGCATTTATTCTTTCATAAAATATGCCCCTCCCTCTTTAGGTTATCACAAGGCTAAAGGTTGAATCTTTTGTCTTTTGGTTTGGGATTCAGCTTCTAACTTTGGTATTGGAAATGAGAGCAGTTTTTTACCCACTGCTTTGTTTATTCCCTAGAGAGTTTCTTACATTCTTCATTGTGCTTGTAGGTTCTTAAATGTTAGAAACCACAGGAACCAGTACCAAGCTTTGAAGCCTCGATTGCCGTTGGCCAGTATGGATGAGAATGCCATGGATGCTAATATGGATGAACTGTTGGATTTGTGTACTGGAAAGTTCACATCTCAGGCTGAAAAAGCTCTGCCCAGGAAGAGCGACAAGAAAGAGAACATGGAGGAACTTCTGAATCTTTGTTCAGGAAAATTCACTTCTCAGGGTAAATACCCACCAATGAGCATCAGGCTTACCGCAACCAAACATCTTAAGTCAGTGTCCTTGAAAAGAAGCCCCTTACGGTCGGGTGAAAAGTTTATAGAAAACAGAGTGTGATGGATTCTTGCATGTGGGTTGAATTCACTGCTTCTTAGCTCTGTGACATTTAGATCCCTTCTTTTTTTTTACCCCCTTCTTCCGCCTCCCCCGGTTCAAGCCATTGTTTCCCAGTCTAGTGGTGTAGGACACAGTTCCTTGGCCCATGCTGGTGATATGAGCCTTGTGCTCCCCCCTCCCCCTCCCCCGGCAGTCGGTCACCAGTCGTCAATCAGCTGCTCATGGCAGATCTTGCCAGCTGCTGGCCACTCACGCTGGCCACCGGCCGCTCATGGCAGCACACGGTAGCCCACGGCAGCTCATGGCAGCCCACACCAACCTCCGGCTGCTCAAGGCAGCCCAGCTCCAGGGAGACCTGTTATTCACAATCTTAGCTATAGAGGGCACAGCTCACTGGCCCATGTGGGAATCGAACCAGCGATCTCATTAGCACAGTGCTCCAACCACCTGAGCTACCAGGCCGGCCCCCACTTATTTTCTTAGGGTAGTAAAATGTCGACTTAAGATTGCTCTAGCTTTGGCCATGTGATTTGTCATTTATGGTCAATATATGCAAAGCTTAGAAAAGTGTCTGGTGTGTAGTGAACTTTATATAAATGCTAATTATTATGTCCACCTGCACACCCCTTTCTCCCCCAGACACTTCTGCTATAATGTAAGCTCTGTGGGAGTTGTGATCTTTATTTTGTTTACTCCTGTATCCCTGGTGCCTGGCACATAGTAAGCACTAAGGGTTTGTTGAATGAATGAATAGATGGTGAGCTCTTTTTAGCAAGCTTACCTTTGAACTGTACTGAGCTGGCATGTCGTTAGATGGCTGGGAAAAGGATAAAGCTGTCATTCCTTGGTAACAAATCTTTTTCTTTGTTATGATGTAGATGCCTCCACTCTAGCTCCATCAGAGTTAAATAAACAGGAGAAGGAGAGCAGCATGAGTGATCCGATGGAAGAAGCACTTGCTCTTTGTTCAGGCTCTTTCCCAACAGACAGGTGAGTCTCAGTGATTAGGAGAAACTTGTAAAAAACAAACAAGGAAAGGAAAAGGAAAAACAAACAGAAAATAACAAGAATTGGTGAGGCTAGAGAAATTGAACCGTTGTGCTCTGTTGGTAGGAATGAAAAAAGAAGCTGCTGTGGAAAACAGTATGGCAGGTCCTCAAAAAATTAAAAATAGAATATGATTCAGCAATACCATTTTTGGGTATATATACAAAAAAAGTGAAAACAGGGACTCATAGATGTTTGTACACCCATGTTCATAAAAGCATTATTCATAATAGTCAAAAGGTGGAAGCTTCCCAAGTGGATAAACAAAATGTGGCGTGTGTATGTATGTGTGTGTGTATGTGTGTACACAATATTATTCAGCCTAAAAATAAAGGAAATTCTCATGCTGCAATATGGATGAACTGTGAGGACATTATGCTAAGTGAATAAGCCAATCACAAAAATACAAATACTGTATGACTCCACTTACATGAGGTACTTAGAATAGTCAAAGTACTATTCTAAGAGGCAGAAAGTAGAAAGGGCTGGGAGGGTGGAATAGGGGGTTACTTTTTTAAAGAGTATAGAGTTTCAGTTTTGCAAGATAAGAGTTCTGGAGGTTGTTTGCACAACGACCTTGTGACATGTACTATGTCACAACCATACACACTGAATGTACTTAACACTACTGAACTGTATACTTAAAAGTGGGTAAGATGGTAAATTTTATGTTACGTGTATTTTATCACAATTGAAAAAAATTTTTTTAAGGGCATGATAATCTTGTTTCCTGTTTCTTGAAGAGATTGTTGGTACTAATAAAATCTTTTCAATTCTTACGTTCTTGTAGTTTGCTTTGAATAACTTATTTATTGACTTGTTCATGTGCATTTTAGGGAAGAAGAAGGTGAAGAGGAGGAATTTGGAGACTTTCGGCTTGTCTCAAATGATGATGAGTTTGATAGTGATCAGGTGAGCTTGAAGGGAAAAGTAATCATAACTGAACTCCGTGTATTGCTGCTATGTGGTTTTTTGTTTTTGGTTTTTTCTAGTTTGAGTTTTTGAGAATTCTAAGGTTGGCATCTTATCAGAAGCAGTTTCCTAGAATAAGATGTTTGGGCAGAAGTTTATCAATCCTGTTTCAGTTGAGGACACATTTTATTCTGCGTAACTTTGGGTGTGATCCTTCCTATATGATTTTGCAGGATAAGCTCAGTGACTCTGATAACGAAGATGTGGCACTGGAAGACGATGAAGATGATGATGAAGAACAGCTCCTGAGGCAATCCGAGAAATTGAAAAGGCAAATGTAGGTGTGAGTTCCATTCCTTCAATCGCTAGAAAGTTCTCCCAACAGTTGAGTTGTAACCTGCCACCTTTTTAACTAAGTTCGTTGGTTCTATTTTTTCTGTTTGTGGTTAGCACAGGTGAAATAAAATCTGTTCGCATGATAGCTCTTAAGTATCCCAAGATGGTCCTGTCCTCCTTAAGTGATTTCTGTACTGAACATCTTTAGTTTCTTCAGTTGTTTCTCACATGGCATTGCTTCCATACCCCTCACGTCCTGGATATTCTCTTTATTTTCAGGTGTGGTCTGATTACTGCTGTGTGTAGTTGTCCAACCACATTCCTTATTCTGGATGCATACTACTGAGAATGTAACCAAAGGCCGTAAGAACTGAGTCACAGATCCTAAGGATCTAGTAGACAACTAAAATTCCCCGGATCCTTTTTCCTATGAATTACTGTCATTCCAGGTTTTCCTCAGCCTCGTCTTGGGCAAATGACCCCCATTTATTTTGTTTTAATATTTTCTTGTTGTACTGATCATAAAAGCAAACCAATTTATTTTCGACTTTAAAAGAATATACAAAGATAGAAATAAAAAGTCACCCATGTCCACCATCCAGAATATTTATGAAAGTGTTCCTGGTAATTACTGCCTCATGACCTTTCTTGTGCATATATTTTAGTATAGTTGAAATCTCTACAACTTTTTCACATGTACAATTTTGCTTTCTTTCCCGCTTAGCAATTATCCATAAGCAATTCCCCATGATGTTACAAGTTTTATAATCATTTTAATAGGTATTCAATATTATACTGTATGGGGATGGCTTTTGGGATTCACATATAGGACATCGTATTGATCCCTATTAGATTTATATTATTGTTTTTAGCCCATCATTCCAGTCTACTAAGACCACTTTTGGGTTCTAATTTATCACTTGTCAAATTATCTCATACAGCTTTGGGTCATCTATAGATTTTTCTAAGGCAGTGGTTCTTAAACCTTCTTTAACTGCAGAGTCCTTTGTTCAAATGAAATCTTATAAAGAATAACACTAAAAGTTGAACTCCTCAAAGTGTGGATGGGAAGATTGGGAAGCTTAGTGGCTAGTAGCCCCTGAAGGAATTCCCCAGAAACTCTAGGATTTAGAGAAACTCCGCTTTAAAAAAAATAACAAGTCTATGATGAAAATCATCCTTCAGAAAATCATCAAACTTCGGCTACTCATGAGCATCGATAACAGGACTTTGGATCCAGAGTGACAGTAGTTTTGTTCTCAGTGGGAACTGAAGTCAGGAAAACTAACTAGTAGTGGATTTGGTTACAAGTAACTCTGAGCCTCAGTCATGCCTCTAACTTGGGGTCAAGATTTGGTGGACTGTAAGAGATGCCAGTCTATTTCCTTTCTATATCATTCTATCTCTAGTCTGCCTCCTAAAGCTAGTGAGCGTAAATACAAAACAAGATAGTTTGAACCTTCTAGCAGGTGTAGCTCAAATTTATAGAGGAGATTGACAGTTCTAGCTTTAAAGTCACCTACCTAATTGAATCCCTGTTCTGCTGCCTCCTAGCTGTGTGACCTTGGGTAAGTTGTTTACTCTCTGTGTCTCAGTTCCTTCAACTGTAAATTAAAGGGAATAATAGTACCCCCTCCTGAGATAATGTGACGATGCCCGTAAAGCACAGTTATTGTCACACAGTATTATTAAATGATAGACTTTTAAGTATCAAAATGTATTACTATAAAGTTAAGCCTATTGTTATTATTATTGTTATTAGTGGTGGCTCAATGTTCAGCTTTTCTCATTGCTTCAATATTCTGTGTGTGTCTTCATTTTTAAAAAAAATTATGTGTATACCTTGTTGCATTTTCTAATCTTCAAAATTATTTTCCAGGAGATTGAAGAAATACCTGGAGGATGAGGCAGAGGTGTCCGGGAGTGATGTGGGAAGTGAAGACGAGTATGACGGGGAAGAAATTAATGAATACGAAGAGGATGTAATTGATGAAGTTCTTCCTTCTGATGAGGAATTGCAGAGTCAAATCAAGAAAATACACATGTCAGTATCCCAATAAGTCCTTCTGAGTAATGGGGTGTGTCTTACGGCAGGCCCTGTGACCAGCCAGAGTGTTCCTGGGTTTGAACACCCTACTTCTCCTGTTGTAGGAAAACGATGTTGGATGATGATAAGCGACAGCTGCGTTTATACCAAGAGATGTACCTTGCTGATGGGGATCTGCACAGTGATGGTCCCGGACGAATGAGGAAATTCCGGTGGAAAAACATAGGTATCTTGGTGGCTGCCTTTAGAAGCAAATGGTACAATGTGCATGTTTGTCTAGTTTAAGATGACAAGTGGAAATCAAAACTATAGCAGGCTGTTATGGAGGATCTGTAACCATTATTATCTATCAGTGGTTGGGAGGAGTCTGTTGGTATGTGGTAGATGAGAAGCGTTCACTTGTGTCTGTCCAGGCATCCGCTCCTATGGGAATTGCAGCATGCTGATAGCCTTAACTCTTTGCTTTAGATGATGCTTCCCAGATGGACTTGTTCCACAGAGACTCTGATGATGAACAGATCGAAGAACAGCTTGATGAGACAGAAGCCAGATGGAGGAAGGAGCGAATTGAACGAGAGCAGTGGCTTCGGGACCAGGTAGGAAGTATGCAAGAAATTCACCTCTTCTGACCCTAGTGTATGAGGAGAGGACCTAGTCACCACGCTTGTCGTGGTAGTTTCAAAATCTTGGGCAACAGATTGCTGTCCCTTTTAATCCTTGAATTTTCTTTTGTACTTTGGGAAGGTTTACCATGGGCAATTCTCTTCATGTTTGTCCCAAATCAATTTTTTTTCCCTAAAGCAACAAAAGGCTGGAAGAAGGAAAACAAATGATATCCCAGTTACTTTAGCTTCACAATCCAGGCTGCGCTTACTATTTGGGGCAGCTGTAGACTTCTGTTAATGCTGTCTGATTTTGGTTTGCAGGCACAGCAGGGGAAAATTGCAGCTGAAGAAGAAGAAGAAATTGGGGAAGACAGTCAATTTATGATGCTGGCCAAAAAAGTTACAGCCAAAGCGCTGCAGAAAAATGGTGAGCTCTTATTCCTCCTTGGGGTCTAGTCCCCTGGATGGTTAGTGCGGGAGCCTTGGAGGTGACCCCAACCTTCAGGGGCTGTTGCAACTTAGTTATGGGTCTGTGTCTAATACTGTCTTAAAGAGGCCCTTCAGAGATGGGAAAGACAGTGTTCTTGGCTCTTAGACTATTGATTGGGCAGTGGATATTTTCATTGTGTGTAGAGGGAGTTGTTTTTCCTTTTGCTTTAAGCTCTAAGACAGTTCAGAGGAGTGAATTTTGGGTTTCTTATCTAGTTGCCAAGGATTCTATACCTAAGTGTTAGAACTGGAATTTGAACCCAGACATATCTAACTCCAGAGTTAAGGCTCTTAAACACTACTTCACACTTTTAACCACTCTCATCTTTTCTTATTACTGTTAATGATTAGTCGATCAGTTCAGCTTGGTTGTCTTTCTTCACGTAGCCACTTATTATAGTTTCAAGTCACCATTGTAAAATAATCAGAGTTCCTATGGCTTTAGTTGATTGGTTTAGTTAAAGGCTCCTTAGCTTGTTTAGATTTAAAAGTAATTCTACCCAGTTTTGCCCAGAATAAGCCTCTCTGTCTTTCTTTTCAGCCAAACGCACTATGGTTATTGAAGAATCAAAGTCTTTACCCAGAAATCCTTTTGAAGCCATCAGACCAGGAAGTGCCCACCAGGTGGGTCGAGGACCTTGTTAACCTGATGTCATGACCTACCTTGTTATAAAGGCCCAGGTCCAGCTAAGGGAATGCTGTCATTAGGGGAGGGAGGTGGCTGCAGGAAGTGGAACTAGATGGCGAAGGACCCTTCTATCTTCTACTAAGTGGGGTAGGAATATGTCCCCTCAATACCTGAGGAGGCATGGACACACTGACTTCTCATTCTTTCTTTGGCACTTGGAATTTGATACCAAATGACTCTTCTGTCCTCAGCTGAAGACAGGCTCACTGCTAAACCAGCCCAAAGCTGTGCTGCAGAAACTGGCTGCCCTCTCTGACCTCAACCCCAGTGCTCCCCGAAATTCAAGAAACTTTGTCTTCCATACACTTTCTCCTGTCAAGGCTGAGGAAGCAAAGGAATCGTCTAAGCCTCAGGTAGGGAATTTGAGATTTGATTTGGTGGCTTTCCAAAGCAAATTTATTTATTTTTTAATTTAAAAAATACAGATTCCTGTTTGCAGGCTTATGCTGCAGTGTTAATCTTGCACCCCCCAGTAAGGTGCCAGGGTATTGTTACCCCGAGTAGGTAATCAGTTTTAAAACTTGCCTGGAAAGTTTATATTGCTTTCCTTTTTTTTTTTTTCTGTTGTGAATCGTCCATGATTTAACGATGAGTTCCTGAAGAGCTAATTGAAGGTAAGTACTTGAATGAGGGTTTTGAACTGGCCTTGACTCTCTCTCTGCTCTCTAGGTGAGGAGAAGGGGTCCATCTGTAATGACAACTCCTTCACCTAAGCGCCTCAAAACAGATGGTAGCACTTCAGGACTAAAGCAGAGCATCTTCAGATACTTGGAAAGTTAACACCATCAAGGGTGCCAGCACCTACGCCGAGGCTACGTTGAGAAGTTTCTGACTTTGAAAGTTGGAATTGATGCTCACATGGATGATTCTGCCCTTCGTTCATAATCAGTGCATTCAAGTTGCCGACAGAGATTTCAGTTCTTTCCTCTGCGTGGCTCTGGACCTCTCTTTCCTTTCCTAGTATTACTCCCTGGGTTGGCCACTAATCTTAATTCTGCAGTGTTTACAGCATTGCCTCATGGGACACTCGGATAAAGACTTACTTCCTGCATTAAACATTATCCTAGCAGTTTCCTGAGTTGATACCTCTTTGTGAAAGGGGTGGTAAGAGGAAGAGAAGGAAAAAGTGGCATTACAGAAAATTACAGAAAGCAGTGACTGTTGATACCAGCATGACTCCTTCACAGCCCTAAGATCTGCACCACGGTGACCAGGACTCAGTGAAAGAGAGACTTCTTAGGCAGAGGACCTACGAAGAACCACAAGATGGGCTGTTCTCTTAGTCTTGCCCTTTCTATTTTCTTGTATGCCTCTTCTCAAGACAGCCTCAAGCTCCCAATTAACCTTTGCTTCCTTTATGATAAGGACTCAAACTGGTACCCAAGTCAGAAAGACCTTGCCCCCAATTTTCTGGTCTATAGGGATGATGATAAAGGGTTACACCTAATGTCTGTCCACATGAGCTATCCCAATGGGTAGAGAACTCTCCTAGGACTAAATTCTTCATTTAAAACACTATTGCTCAAGGACCACCCTTCTCATCCTGACAAAAAGAAATATAACCATTATTTATTGCATTCAACTGGGTGGAGTAAATTGCCCTAACCAGTCAGAGGACAATTTAATGCTTCATTACTTATTTTGAGAGAAGATCACGATGGGATTTAATCAAAATATTGTTAAGAGAATTGCTATCACTCCTGAGTTTCCCTAAACTTCCATGAGGCACTCAGATTTTAGACAGATTTTTTTTTCCCCCCTCAGAACTGAGCATCATTGCTGCTTTGGAAAAACATGCCATGTGAATAATGTGGTTTCAGTGTCAGAAGCTGGACTTGGGAAGTTAGATGAATTGTACCAGGTTTTTTTTATTGGCAGGTGAGGAACACCAATTTAACTGGTGGAATGAGGGTATAGGTTTTCTCCAGTTGTTGCTAATACACAAGATGCTGACTTGGACAGAATTTATGTTTGTATATTTGTAATCTTGTAATGAGGAAAATGTATATAAAGATGTTTTAATATGTATGTGGTTTTTCAATAAATCTCAGTGCCTTGAAGGCAGGATTTGCTGTCCAGATTGAATGCTCATTCTTAGGTCAGTGCCTGTCTAATGTTGACCATTTTGTTTTCAGACTCTCTTCCAGGGAAGCCCTCTGGGTCTCAAGTGACAGACTGCTGCAATTGTCCCCTCACTGGCTTCTCAACTCCAGTGATTTGATCAAATTAACTTACCAAGTGGTTTGGGTACAGTGCAGGTGAGGAGAGTTTACATAAATGGTACCTCTTATTAACAACCCTTTGACTGGCAGCCATGGGTCCAAGGTGAAAGTTATTGTCCCTCCCGTTGAGCTCTCTAAACAGTGTCCAAGGCTAGGCAGTCCTTGCCGGGCAAAAGAGAACTGGGAAGGAGGGCTAGAGATTTCTCCCCTTGTTGCTTTCCTTTTTGGGGGGGAGAGATTGAGTCTCTTTGGAATTGATCAAATCAATGCCTGATAAATCTGGGGAGCAAATCGTTTCTGTTCTGAGGGTCCATAAAGAAAGCACTCTGAAGAAAGAAAAGTTGAGTCTTACGGTTTAGGTCATTCTCCCCCATGCCAGTATAGCTGTCATAAGTCAAACTAAGCCTTGATCTTCGTAACAGAATTGAAGTGGAGAGTTGTGACCTTACTTACATGCCCTGTGCCCAAAGCCTTGGGCCATCAGCTTCAGCTATGTTTTAATGAAACAGGCCCCAGAGCTGCTGCTATGGCTCCTTTCCCTCCACTAGTCGGAAATTGCATACTTGCAAGAATATGAGTCTGGGAGACAGAGTATGCTCAGTGTCAGTCCTTTTACCACCTCCTTGTTTCACAGACTGGTGTAGGGACACATGGTGTTCACTTCATTTTAACAGGTCTCTGACCTCATTAATTTGGTCCACAGTTAATGGCAGTTACACAAGCCATTGTAGGGTCTCTTCCATAAAACATCAGGTTGTGTTCACCAAAGCACTGTAGAGACGGGTGCTCAACTCGTTGTGCATCCCTCATGTTCTCAACTGCTTCTCTACAAATGTTACTCCACTTTGAGAATGTCGAATGGCTCAGATTGGGCATTTTTGGTCTTCATCTCCTAGAGTTGTCTAAGACAGGGCTTCCTGTCCTGAGACGTGTGCACCTAAGGATAGGGGACTGAACAGGAGGAGTATTGTCATGACATTATCTGGTTGTACCCTCCTTGAGACTGTATTATGTCTCCTACCTTGTATCTTACTCACTGCCTGGCACATGGCCTGAAATGTAGTGTTGCCCAGCAAAGACTGAATGAATAATATCACACCTTTCAGAGCCTGTTTATATCTGTAAAATGGTGATAGTAATTCATGTCTCAGTTGCTGTGAAGCTTGAGTTGGAAACTATGAGGTCTGAAAATTAAGTTCATGAACTCACCCTAGAAAAAGTGCTACGTACCTCATTGCTGAATATCACTATGGTCACCTTTGAAATACTCCCCTTGGGAAGCTATGCACCGACGCCATCGCATAGTCCACCCTTCAAAGCAATTTTGGAATTCTTTCTGGAATGGCCATCACAGCTGTTGTCATATTACCCTTGATGTCCTGAATATCATCAAAATGTCTTCCTTTCAATATTTCCTTTATCTCTGGGTAAAGAAAGAAGTCATCGGGGGCCAGATCAGGTGAGTAGGGAGGATGTTGCAATACAGCTATTTGTTGACTGGCTGAAAACTCCCTCACAGACAGTGCCGTGTGAGCTGGTGCATTGTCGTGATGCAAGAGCCACGAATTGTTGGCAAAAAGTTCAGGTCGTCTAACTTTTCACGCAGACTTTTCAGCACTTCCAAATAGTAAACTTGGTTAACTGTTTGTCCAGTTGGTACAAATTCATAATGAATCATCCCTCTGATATCAAAAAAGTTAGCAATGTGGCTCGAACAAGATTGCAAACTAAATTGTCAGACCTCATATTGCATTATGTCAAGTGCCACTCTGCAAGCCTAAGAAATTGCCAATGTTATAATTGCATCGTGTTTTGCAGACCACTCCTTAAAGGGCTGTTGTCTCGTAAGCATCTCAAAGTTAATATTTTTAAAAATGTGATCTTTCTTCCCTAAAAACCTGCTCATCCTCTGGTGTTTCTCATTTCATTCAGTAGAGGGTACCTCCACACACCCAGTCACTCAGGCTGGAAACTTGAAGGACATTCCTGACACGACCTTCCTACTCCCATAATCCCTTGAAGTCCTATTATTTCTACTTTCAAATTACATCTTAAATCAGCTCAGGTCTTACAGTTCTATAGCCAATAACCAATTCCAAGATTCCATTAACTTCTTGCCAGGATACTGCAGTAGCCTCCTGATCTCCCCATTCCTATCTTTGCTTCCCTTCCGTCCAATCGGCACAGCAGCTGGAAGGTGACCTTTGTATAAACATAAATGGGAGGATGCCCCTCCCCCACGTAAGACCTTCCAATGTCTTCCATTGTACTCAAAATTAAGTTCAGACTCCTCATGACATACAAGGCCTTCCAGAATAGAGCTCTGCCTTTCAACCTCCTGTCCACTCTTTCCATTCACATTACACTCAGCTTCAGGGCTTTCCTGGAATGCCCTTCCCTCCACCCTCCTTTGTCTGGCTAATGTATAATTCTCCAGATGTTGGTTTCTATCTAACCCTCAAAGATGTCTTCCATTACCATGTTACCACCACTTTCTTAATTAGGTTACCTCTGTTAGTTTCCTAGTCTTTTTTTTCTTTTCCTTTTTATCTTTTATCACAGTTTGCCACCTTAATGTTTGTTTAGGTCTGTTTTCCCCATTAGACTAAATTCTGTGAAAGCAGACACCATATCTATTTTGTTTAAAAAAATTATGCTTTGGGTAGCACCATGCCTGGCACATAGAATAATATCTCAATGCTTATTAAATATTGAGTGATCTGAAGTCTGGGAAAGCTAATGGTGAAAAACTTGGAGCTGAATCTCCTACAAAGAAGCTTTCTAGTGTGGGATAGAAGTGGTTGCTACGTGAGAACTTAAATCCTTGCTCTGCAACTTACAAGTGACATGACCTTGGATAAGTCATTTCCTCTGAACTTTTTTCCTCAACTGGCAAATGAGGCTAAAGTGAAATGCCTTGCTTTAGCTCACAGGCTTAGGATCAAAGGGACAAATGAATGTGAATTGATTGAGGCCGAGATAATGCTCGCTAACCCACTGCCGAGGAAGGGGTGATGCTGATGCCTCATGTTATGGTCTGGCTGAGTGGGAAAGAGGCCTAGCCTCACCGAAATCCACAGCTACCAGTCCATGGGCCTATCTCAGGACCAGTGATGCCTAGCTCTGTGCTGGGACTTGTGAGAGTGGTCAGCATACAGGTATGCTTGTGTGCCTGGCCTCTCACAGTGAGCTGGGGAAACAGGCCTTGTATATGGCTGATGGCACCTCAGATTTTTACCTTTTGAGACCCAGGTGCCAGATCTCTCTGTCTCTAGTTGTATTGTCTTGGTCTGTACTATCCACGTCCTTCCCATCCCCTCTCATGTCCTCTCTTCTCTCACCTTAAAGGTTTTTCATTTTCAGTTTATTGATCTAGTTCTTCCCTGTGGTGGGATACATGATGGGAAAATGGGGTTTGAAACAGCTACAGCCTAAGGGTGATTGGCAGAAACTATGGAGCTGGACACCTGGGTTCTTTCCCTTCATTTTATAAGGAACCACGGTCTGGGTTTCTTGATGGCTGGTGGTCTAGAAGTAGGGGTGAAGAGGCAGCTCCCAGCTCCAGACTGGAGAATCACTGGGCCTAGTCTAAGGGGTGGAAAGTGCTGGGGCAGAGTTGGGAGTGAGGCATGGTGTAGGTTTTTCATCCCCCGTCTTTTTCTCAGAGGCTGAGGGAAGGAAAAAAGCTAACTGCCCACCCCTCTCTTTGTTTGTCTTGTCTAATTTAACTTACGTTATTTATCAAATAGACAGGTTATTTGGAAAACCAGATGGACCCAGGCAAAAATCATCTGGGTTTTCCAAATGTGAAAAATTAGGTTCTGGGGGCCCAGGAGGAAAGGCTCTGCGTGTGTGTGTGTGTGTGTGTGTGTGTGTGTGTGTGTGTAAGTGAGGAGTATTATGGGTACTTTATGGCTCTGTAGTCAGACACAGAAATTGCTCCATGACATCCAAGCTTCTCCCCGTCCTCTTTTTCCTTCAATTTCTTTATGATTAGAATATAAATGAGAAAACTAAAATTTTTATGTTGATGGCTGGGAATGCTGAAAGGTTTAGTTGGCCAAGGATGAGAACATGTCAGGGGTATCATAGAGCAACAGCTGATAGCTTTTTCTGTCTCTCCAGCTCTCACCTTCTACAGAGCCAGTGGGTTAGTAAGAGGTGCAGGGTGCAGAGAGATTTCTGGAGCAGAAACCTCCACTTGTCCCTTCGATGTTGTTCTCCCAAAACGATCGCAGCAGATATGGAAGTTAGATATTAGGGGAAGAGCTTACCCTTTCATAACTTTGATGATCAGATGGCCAAAAACACTGGGGATTCAGGGTTGTCTCTCCATTAAATTGCCAGGGAAGGAGCTAGCTCTGTAGTTAACGACCAGGAATATTAAAACCTGTGGTTCTGTTACCTCTGAGCAGCAAGGAAGGAATTGAAGCAGGGGGCTCTGGAGGCATGACTCTTGGCTGCAAGAGAGGAAATGATCTGGCCGAAAGCAGAGAGAGAGCCATCTCTCTACATACACACATGCACTAACACAGAACAGAGCCAAGACCCTTTCTGGCCCGAGGAATCTGGCAGCAGCAATAGCACTTGTCCCATTGTGTGAGTGTCATTATTTTAAAGTGTTATTGGCCTGTGAAAGCCACTTAATAACTTGAGCTCATCGGAATAATCTGAGTTAATACTAGCTCCACAGTTGTGAGGATTAAATTTAAAAAAAAAAAAGTAGACAGTCTGCCTCCAGGCCTAGCACATAGTAAACCTCAGTGAGTGCGAGTTGAATGAATGAATCTGAGCAGTAAGGCTCCCCTGACCATTTCCAAAAGTCAGTATATAACTGAGAATTATGGGCTGTCCCATTGGACCTGGAGCCTGAGACATGATCTTACCCTGCCATTCATTTAACACATGTTTAATGACTAGCTGTGGTGTGTGGGGTAGACCCCACGATGTACCATCCCATCTTTCTTCACTGAAGGCCTTGACCCAGCTCCCGGGAGCACTGCAGACAGAGAGCCTTCCGCAGTCAGCCGCTTTGGGGATTGCCTCAGCTGCAGAGAACACCTTGCCAAGATCATGCCCCTTTTCAATACAGCCCACATCGAATGACAGCTGGCCATGTCAGCTCATTTCAGGACAATTCTGAAAGGCCATTCTAGCTTCAGAGCTCCCCTGGGGGTTGGCTGAGGCTATCATGGACTTGCATGGCAGTTCAGCTTCTGTCCTCTCCCTTCCACAAATGTTGATCCAAAGGGCACTTCGTAATAAACATCCTGCATGCTAAACAGTCGGCTAGTCCTGGGGGCCCAGGCACGAGGACAGAAAAGGACAGACTCCTGTGCAGTTTCCAAGCATGGGAGGTGTTGATGCTGTCTTCTTACACCCACCAGAGGGCAGCATCATCAAAGCAACCTGCCCTCCTGAGGCTCAGCGAGTCCCCTGCGGCCTTTTCCTGGTTGGTCCCCTCTAACTTCTGTTATGCAGGATTCCCTCCCGTAGGGTGACCACTCTTCTATCTAAGGGAAGACAACTTTCTGAAACTGTGGAGGCCTTTGTTTTGTCAGTCTCTACAACCCCCCCCCCAACCACCAATCCCCCCCCACACACACACACACACACACTGAAGGCCAATCTGTCTTCCTGCTGCGACCCCTCCCCCCTCCTCAGCGGGGCAACCTCCTTGCCCAGGATCTTCCAGCGCTCCACACTTCTTACCACCCACAATACATTTGTTTTCTGTGTGACAAGGTAATTATGAGCTTGGGGCCAGAAGGCCCAGGGGCCCGTCTGAGGATGGTCACTTCAATCTGGTTCTCCCTGTTCTGCTAACGTTATTGATTTTTAGTTTTATTTATTATGATGATTTTTGTGTGCGTGTGATCTGGCCCTGGTGACACGAGGTATGAAGGCGAGAGGGCAAGAACACATTTATTCTTGTCACAATTTAGCTTCTTGAAACCACCTACCCACCCGACATTTTTTTTTTTAATCTACTGGTTTCAGTATCTTTGTTTACCTGTCTTCATGCTGTCTTCCTAATCCCCATAGTCTCCCAAAGATTCTTCCAGGAATCAGAGCTAGATGTGGTTGAAGGATGGGGGCTGCGGAGAGAAGTGGTGACAGCAAACATGGCACCTTTTGTTAACAGCCATTAACTCATCCATCAAACCTTTATTGCATTCCCATTACCTGTCAATTATTTCTAGGCTAAGCTCCCCAACTCCCTGCTTCTTTCCCATTTCTTCCTCCTGGCGTAGTCCTGAGTCAGGCCAGGCTCTGTACCTTTTTTTCTCTACATCAGTTTCTCTGACTGTGAGATGGGTGAGAGAAAAACTTGATCAAGAACCTTTCAGAGAGAGTGGGATTGGGATTGGGTGGACCCAACTCAAATTTTGCCTGCCTGTCCTGCAGGCTAGTAAAGGCCTCCCATAATGTACTCTAATCTACTTCCTTATGGGCAAGAGGAAGGGCAGGCTTTAGGCAATAAATTACAAGTAGGAGGGGGCACTCTTAACCGGGATGATTGCCATGGGAATCGGCCGAGGCCAAGGGCGATTTGTGAGGCCACGTTCCCCCAGCCTGTTTACTCTGTGTGTGCCAGGAGAATGAATAAATCATTGTTCAGGGGCGGGATGCAGCTGCCGGGCTCCTCCCCTCGGCACATGCCCCGACTTCAGCTCCTCCATTGAGGGCTGCTGGAGCAGAGCAGTTTATACACCCAGCTCCCCAAATCCTATTGAGGCCTCCCCCTCCGCACGAGCCACCGGCTCCAAGCCCATTCAGCCTGGCCCTTTGTGCTGGAGGTTAAGTGGTTACATGTGGGGGGCACCCAGAAAGGACCTGTCAGGCCCTGAAAGGCTGTGCTGATACTGAACCCTCCTACTAGTGAATGGGGTGGGTGGAGGAGAGGTGGGCGGCCAGAGGGTGGGGTGGGGTGGGGGAGAAGGCCTGGGGATTATGGAGCCCACAGAGGCAGCTGCTAGGAAGGGGGTGGAACAGGCACCCCCTTGTCTCATTCCTCCTTCAGCTTCTCTGTTGTGCTCTGGGGTGTTCAGCAGCCTTGGGACCTTGGGTTTGGCTGTTCTGGTCTCTTGGTGGAAGAGAGGTTTGGTAGAGATCATTTACCACCTGGTCTTCATTTACCACAAGAGTGCATTGGGGATAAAGAGTCTACAGTAACTTTTATTCTTCCAGCAGCTCCAAAACACCCCTCAGTTTCTTCTTTTTCCCTTGAGGTGTGGGAGGGCAGGTGGGTGGCAGGGAGTCATGTCCTAGGTTCATTTGGACACTGTCCACTGAGCTTTAAAAGCTTCCTGGGAGCCACCTCAGGAGCTGTTTAAGGTGAAGGGTTCAGGGGAGGAGAGATGATCTCAAACTGGGTGTATTACAAAGATTTTTGCCTGAAAATAAAAGATTCTTACGCTTCAAAAAAAATTTAAAACTTCAGATTTGATGTACCTCCCCCTCATTTATAGCTGAAGAAACAGTCATATTGGGGGTAGGAATGGCCCTGTCTTACCTAACGTGATCACACAGCAATTTCTAGATAGAATGGCACTACCGTGTTTCGCCGAATATAAGACCTAGCCAGACAATCAGCTCTAATGCGTCTTTTGGAGCAAAAATTAATATAAGACCTGATATTATATTATATTATATTATATTATATTATATTATATTATATTATATTATAAAGACCCGGTCTTATATTATAGTAAAATAAGACCGGGTCTTATAATATAATGTAATATAATATAATATACTATAATACATATAATATAATATAACATAATACCCGGTCTTATTTTACTATAATAAAATTTTACTTTTGCGGTAAAATAAGACCGGGTCTTATATTAATTTTTGCTCCAAAAGACGCATTAGAGCTGATTGTCCGGCTAGGTCTTATTTTCAGGGAAACACAGTATATCTTTAAGAGGCAGAGGACACATGGATGAAGAAAATGAGGTCACCAGCTTTGTGGGCCTTCCTTTCCCAAGATGAGCTAATTCTGGGGAATGATTTTCCTTCTAATCTGCCTTAAGGGCTCTCTGGTATATCAGTTGTCCTCCAGAACTGCGCCTGATCTTGGGAGTCCAAGTAACAATATTCACATCATAATGTTTTTTAACAATGTTCAAGGCCGTATTATCTTTATGTAACCTAAAAAGATTAAAATGATTGATTTGTCTAAGTTCCCTAAGCTATGTGAGGAGGTTGGCAGATGATAGCTCAGGAAAAGAGAAGAAAGCAGGTAGCAAGCAATGTAGCTTGTACTCCAGGACTAGACGCCTGTGCTTTGCTCTGATGTGAAACTTTTGGGGGCTTCCTCAGTTATTTCCCTGCTGCCCCCAGGAAGAAGCCTAGCTCCTGGGAATGGCAGTCAGACCTTTCACCACTTGGCCCACTTTATCCTCCAGCCTCATCTCCTACCTCCATTTCCCCACAAGATCCAGTCACACTGGCCTCTGTGTTGTCTGAAAACACTCTAAACACACACGCCACCTACAGTCTCCTCTGCCTTCTCCTGCTTTCTCTCTGTGAGCTTCTAGTTATCTTTTAAAGCTTGGCTCAGATATCACCTCTGTGAAGCCTTTCCTCACCTTCTTACGTACTCATTACTTTTGCCTTCCAGCTCTGTTTCAGGGCCCGCCACATTGTATAGCTCACTCTTTTTCTATTTTTCTTTCTAAACAGGGAACTCCCTAAGGCCACCGCCAGCTCTAATTCCGCTCTGAATCCCCAGCACAGTACTTGGCACAAAGTAAGCACGCCATAACTGTGTGCTGAATGTGAACAAATTGACGGGAAGGGGCAGGTCTTTGATGTTGAAACACCTTGATCCTACCCATTCCTTTCTTCCTGGGAGAACTAACATTCAAAAATTATCTGCTTATAGAGGAACTCATGCCTGTCCTAGTTGCTGGAGTAGAAATTCCTTTCATCTTCCCTTGTTTCCTTACCTGACACCCCAGGCCCCCAGGGCCAGGACCTGGCTACTCGCTGCTAGCCTCTCTTGGCTCTGACTTCTGTCTGCTTGCCAAGATTATCTCTCACTGCTAGGTCTTGGTGATGGGCTGGCCCGCTGCAGATCCCTGTTCAGGCTGGTACTGACCATTTCTGGTGATTTCGGTGTGTCTGCCAATTAAGTCTCTGCAATCTAAGTAGTTGGGTGGACATAGTCGCAGATACCGCTTCACTGAGGGTGACAGATTCCCTGGTATCCTGACTGAGGATGCTTCTGGCCAATGAATAACAGACATCTATACATCTGCTTTTCTGTGGTCATGTAGACACGAACACCTCTGCCTTCTGGGGTTTTTTTATTCTCCAGGCTCCTAGCTCTTTGAAAATTATGGAGTGGCCAGGCCCACTGTCTGAGCACTTACTGCATTAATTATACAGTGCTAGAGTATTCCATACACTGTTTCCTTCCACTAAGAAAAGAGAGGCTACAGTCTGATGCCCTTGGAATTCACTGGACTTATCAGGTATTATGTTATTTAGAACAACTAGCTTTATAGAAAAATGGAATGAACAATTGATGACTTGGCTATGCCAGGTTGGGTTTTGCTATGCCGAGTACAATATAGGTATTAAATCAACAATCAGTATATAATTGTTGGTCTTTTGTAGCCAGAACACATATAAAGAGGTAGAGATGGGTGTGATACCTTCCATGATTGTACCTAATGACTTTCTCGAAGAGTTTCCTTCCTGTCTCTGATATCCTGGTTCTGCAGGCCAGGAGGTTTTAGCAGCTAGGGAGGAATGTTTCTAACCAGGGAACACAAAGATGATTCCACTGCATTTTAAGCTCCTCATAATATAAGAGGAACAGAAGAAAGGAGGTTACAGTGTAGGCTGATCTGATAAAGGCTATCAAGGGGAAATAGAGTTGCTACCACTTAATGAGGGCTGAGAGGTTCATGCATGAGTGGGACCCAAGGGTGTTCTATTAATCAGCATTCTTTTGATTGCTAGTGAAAGAAATTCCACTCAAGTTAGGCTTGGTAAAATGAGGGCCTTATTGGAAGGTATACAAAGGCCTCAGGAAACAGGGACAGGAACTTCACGAGGACTTCTGTCTTTCGTCTCCACTTCTATGTGTCAATATCATTTTCTCCTACTAAAAACTGACTTCTACTTGCCAGAGAATGTGAATGTTACAGCTTACATCTTTCCTGCTTTGTCTTCCTTTAATTTTATTTCAGAAAGTCGCAGAGAAGGGCTCTGACTGACTCCCCGGGAGTGGGGAGCTCTATCTCTGGACTCACCAGGCTCCTGTTTAACCCACGTGGTTAGAGCTGGGAGAGACAGAGCCAAAGTAGAGGTGGGGCGGAGCTGTTCTGGGCCCAGCAAACATTCAGATGACATTATGGCTGTATGGCATGGGAAGATTTGCATAACTCCAGACCACTGAAGCTCAGAGCCTTTAGGATTGAGGGTTTGGATCACCTCATAAGGAAGCAAACTCCGGCTGAAGGCAAGGGAAACTTGCAGTGGTTAAAGGAAAAGGGAAGACTAGTTAGGTCTTGGAACCTGATGTAGAAATAGGGCCGAGGTCTCCACCTGTATATTCTTAGCTGGGGGAGTGTCCAAAGTTTGAGATACTTTTGCTTTCTCCCTTTTATTTCCTTTTCCCTCTTAAAATAGGAGTTGTCATAATCATGAAATAGTTTTTTTCTTCTTCCACTCTCCTTATTTTTATACATAGGATTTGTTGGTGTGATTTAGTGTGCCGTTTAGTCTCTAAGTTGCAGAATGGTGAGTTGGAATCAAGTTGAAACTGGAAGAGGATGCCCCATCATGGAGATCACAGAGTTGAATTCTTCCTCATTAAAACAAACAAACAAAAACAAAACAAAAAAAGCAGCAAAAGAGAGGGATGAGGGAAAGATAAGGCATTTTAAATGTATTATGGTTCAAAGATGACTCCATGTTAGTTTAGTTTAATTTTGAAATGGGGTGCTGGGTACATGAGGAAGGTGTAGCCAATTGTGTAGTTTGCTCAGTAAAATGGGGATGTGGAAGGGACCTTCTGGAAGCTCACCGTGTCTTGAAAGCTAAATTTGTCCCAGTCTTCTTTCTGAGGTTGCCTTAGTTAAGAACTTAATTTAAGAAGTCTTAAGTTCCCGAACACCAGCCATTGCTTTTTGGTGTTTATCATTAAAGTCAGCAATTACTCTGTTTTCTTTAATTGCAAACTGGGCCCCCAAACCCTCAATTCCCCCAAAGAGGAAGAAAGTGAGGGGATCAGGCTTCAGTAAATGGAAACTGAGAAAAGCTCACTGCACTGGCACCAGAGAGGCATTCGTCGCCCTGTGGGAAGCCACCCGGGCCTGGGTGCAGGACAGTAGCCCCATGCCTGACCCAGAGTAGATTTTCTTTCCTCTCTTAAAAATGTAGCTTTCGTAAGTGGCTTTAATAACTAAGCATAAAATGAATACAGAATTTCCAATTGTGATAGAGACTATAAAGAAAAGGAACAAAATGCCCAGGGATAATATAATTAAGGGATCAGAGAAGGTTGATCTGAGAAGAGATCTGAAATATGAGAGGGGGGAGAGAATGTTAGGCAGAGGGAACAGTGTTTGCAAAAGCCGCATGGCAGGCAGAAAGAAGCGTCAAGCCCGGTTGCAGAGATGGAGCGCAAAGGCTGGAGCCGGAGAAGCAGACAGGGCAGGACGATCAGAATTCTGAGGCTGCTGCCTTAAGGATCTACCTTGCAACGGGTTTTTGGCAGGAGGGTGGTGACATGATCCGATTTTCATTTTGAAAATGTCAGTGTCTCCGCAGTGAGGCAAGCCGATCGGAGAGGCCCAGTGAAGGCAGTTAGGAAATAAAACTGTACCTGCAAGGCCTCGGTCAAGGCTGCGGAAGGCGAAGGAGGGGAGGCGGATCCCGCGCTCCGGCCTCCGAGCGCGGCTCCGCGGGAAACCGAACCGGCCCACGTGGGCCAGGCGGCCCCGCCCAGAGCGCTGACGCCGCCCGGCTCCGCAGTCCGCAACTAGGGCTGGGTGCACCGCTCCGGAACCCCGCACCCCACGCCCGAGTCCCGCGTGACGCCCAGGCCGAGGGACTCCTCAGCCCCGAGGGACGAGTTCCCGTCGTGGGTCCCGCGGAACCAGAGCCAGCCACGCTGGGCAGACGCCTCCAGGCGGTGAGTCCAGACACTGAGGTTCGGGGGCGAGGAAGGAAACCAAAGCCTCGGCCCAGCTGCCCCCGAACGGAGAGATTAGGGAAGGATGGTCTCTATCCTTTGTCTCCGGGGGTAGTCTTCCTCTTCCACTAGGCTAGGCAGGAAGGGAGGCCGCTTCCCCCTGTCTTTACAGAATCACCCTTCCCCCTACCCACCCACCCCTCGACCCCGGCAGACTGCGGATTAGCTTGGAGAGAAGCCTGACCCCGGGTGTCTGGGTTTCCATTTTACCCTCTCTGAGAACCCCGCTATTCGTAGCACCACCCTCACTGCTTCCCAGCCTCCTTCGTGGCCCCGCCCAAGTTTAGGAAAAAGAAAACATTTGGGCGGGGAAGAGCTACTGGCACCTTGTTTAGCAGGGAGGGAGTTGGTAGGTTACGAAGGGACGGTCCCTACATCATTCCCCCAGGACTTCTGCCCACTACTGGAGGTGGGGAGGGTCCCTGCCACTTCCACTATCCTCTCACTCTTACTGATCCCACATTTTTCTAATCCTAGTAGTAGATGGTCAGCGGAAACCTCTTGTCAATTCAAATACTAATTTTGGTAAAGCTGGTTGTTGGGGAGGAAAGAAGAGCGTAGTATGCCCTCCCTCCAGGGCCTCAGGATGGAGCAAGCTGGAGGGACACAAGATGGTAGGCATGGAGGGAAGGGGACAAGGTCCAAGAGAGGCTTGTCTGTGCGTGTGTGGGTGCGTGGGTGGGGGTTCTCCTTGGGCAGAGGAGGGAACTGAACCCAGCTCTTCTAGCCCTGGGCAATAGGCAGTAGCGTCCTGCTCCTACTGTTGGCCCCCATCCATGAGTGTAGATATCCCGCTCTCACCCCCATTTACTCACCCAGCAAGTGTGGACTGACACTTGCTTAAATGCCAAGCTCCATGCTGTCTCCTAGAAATATGATGGAAAATAGAGGAGTTCCACGTCTAGTCAGGCAGCCAGATTTATGAACTGCTTTTACAAGAGAGTTAAACAAAAATTGAATAGACATTTACTGACCATCAACTATGTGCCAGGGACAAAAAAAAAACACATGAATAAGACAGTGTGTACCCAGGGCTGTGGGGACCCAAAGGGAGGCAGTGTTTATGTATATTGGGGCAGTGGGGAGAATTTCAGGATGGCTTCAGAAACAGGGGATATAAGAGCTGAGTTTTGAAGTACAAAAAGGAATTTGCTGGGCGGAGAAGGGAGGATCTTAGAGAGCAGGGGCGAGGAAAGGTATGGCAGACTAAGGGAACTGTGTGAGGAGAATGACGGTGCATTCTGAGACCTCTGAGCAGTTTCTTGCGGTGGGAGGGGCAGAGCATCTAGAGGCAAGTCTGGAAGGGTGAGCAGAGGCCGGATGAAGCACAGCCGGGCAGGCTGTGGAGAGATTTAGCAGAAGTTTAGGGAAGGCAGTGGGAGCTGTGCCCAATCAAATTTTCATTTTTTTTAAAATAAAGCTTTTTTTCTTTTTTTCTTTTTTTTAAAGATTTTATTGGTGAAGGGAAACAGGACTTTATTGGGGAACAGTGTGTACTTCCAGGTCTTTTTCCAAGTCAAGTTGTTGTCCTTTCGATCTTACTTGTGGAGGGCGCAGCTCAGCTCCAGGTCCAGTTGCCATTGTTAGCTGCAGTGGGCACAGCCCACCATCCCTTGCAGGTTGTTATTAGCTGCAGGGGGCATAGCCCACCATCCCTTGCGGGAGTCCAACCCGCAACCATGTGGTTGAGAGGACACGAGCTCCAACCGACTAAACCATCCTGGAGCTCAGCGGCAGCTCAGCTCAAGGTGTCATGTTCAATCTTAGTTGCAGGGGGCGGAGCCCACCATCCCTTGTGGGAGTTGAGGAATCAAACCGGCAACCTTGTGGTTGAGAGCCCACTGGCCCATGTGGGAATCGAACCTGCAGCCTTTGGTGTTAGGAGCATGGAGCTCCAACTGCCTCAGCCACCGGGCCGGCCCCTCAAATTTTCATTTTTAACTGCAGGCAGAAAGATCAGTGAAAAGGCTGTGGCATTCAGTAATCCAGGTAAGAAATGGCCTGAACCAAGTGAAAGTGAGGGGAGATATATGTGCATAAACACAGAGGTTTTTAAGAGGAAGAATTGTCAGTGTTTGGTGGCCGATGAGATGACAGAAGAAAGCAGAGTCCAGGATGCGTTCAAGTTTCTGGTTGGAGTGACTGAATGGAGAGTGAGGTCATTTTGCTAAGGACACTGAAGATGGTGAGCTGGTTTGGACGTGTAGAATTTGAGGGGCCTGTGGTTGGTTGCAGAGTTGGGTATCCGTTGGATCTGGGCTGGAGACAGATCTGAGAGTCAACAGCACATGATGGTTGTTGAAGCTACAGCAGAGGATGAGGTCACCTGGGGGAGAAGTGCATAGAATGAGAAGACAACATGCTTCAGAGGGCTGAGGGAAAACCCTCTGCAGGAGACCGAGAAGTTACAGTCAGAGAGGGAGGAGGAAAACCACGAAGGGAGATGTTAGCAGAGACCAGAGAAAGGGACTGAAGGAGCAGCCAGGCTCCCGCTTGCTGCCTTGTCCCTGCAGCTAGGTTGCCTGGACTCAGGTATCCCACCCTCTCCTGCTCTGACTCATTCTTCTGCTTCCCCTCTACAGACCAGATGTTCGCCATCCAGCCAGGGGTGGCTGAGGGGGGCCAGTTTCTGGGGGGCCCACCTTCTGGAGTATGTCAGCCTGAGTTCCAACCAGACAGCAACTCCAACTTCATGGCAAGTGCCAAGGATGCCAATGAGAATTGGAGTGGGATGCCAGGCCACGTGGAGCCCATTCTGATGAAGAACTCCGAGTTGCCCTCTGATAACCAGTCCTTCCAGGCCCCTGGACTTCCTGAGGGGGAGGTCCGAAGCCCACCAGAAGGGGCAGAGATCCCCAGAGCTGAGCCTGAGAAGATGGGTGGTGCTGGCACAGTCAGCTCCCCTCTGGAGGACAATGGCTATGCCAGCAGCTCCCTGAGCATTGACAGCCCTAGCAGCAGCCCTGAGCCTGCCTGTGGGACCCCTCCAGGCCCTGGCCCTTCAGATCCCTTTTTGCCCTCGGTGGCCCAGGCTATGCAGAAGCTGCAGGCTCAAGAACGATACAAAGAGCAGGAGAAGGAGAAGCACCACATGCACTTGGTGATGTACCGTCGCCTGGCTCTGCTCCAGTGGATCCGAGGTCTGCAGCACCAGTTGATTGACCAGCAGGCCCGCCTGCAGGAGAGCTTCGATACCATCCTAGACAACCGGAAGGAGCTTATCCGCTGTCTCCAACAGAGGGCAGCACCATCCAGACCCCAGGACCAGGGCTAAGAGCATGCCTCCATGGGGTGCAAGGGGTATCTGTAAATATTTGCAGGCATGAATGCGGTTGTGCACAAGTACGTGATTATTAGCTGGTATGAGTGCAGCTAAGGATAAGTGAGTAGTATGTGCTAACATGTAGTGGATATGTGTAGGCACGTATGAATCAGCACCTGTGCACCAGCTTGCATGTGTGGTGTGTACACACGAGCTAACTTACGTGCAGGCCTATGTATGAGTGTGTCCATCTGTGTATGTGTAGCATGTATGTAAGAGGGAGTAAACTTGTATATGCATATGTGGACGGGCACCCAGAAGTGTGTGTATACGAGTATATGCATGAGTGAGGATGTACAATTGACCCTTGAATAACACAGGTTTGAACTGCATAGGTCTGCTTATGAGTATATGTGGATTTTTTCAATACATATGTATAGCACTGTAAGTGTATTTTCTCTTATGATTTTCTTAATAACATTTCCTCTTCTCTAGCTTACTTAATAGTACTGTGTTTCCCAGAAAATACTAAGACCTAGCCAGACAATCAGCTCTAATGCATCTTTTGGAGCAAAAATTAATATGAGACCTGGTCTTATTTTACTATACTATAAGACCGGATCTTTATAATATAATATAATAATATAATATAATATTATAATATAATTAATATAATATAATACCAGGTGTTATATTAATTTTTGCTTCAAAAGACACATTAGAGCTGATGGTCCGGCTAGGTCTTATTTTCGGGGAAACACGGTAAGGATAATAGTAAGTATGTGGTGCCTATAACATACAAAATATGTGTTAATCGACTTTATGTTATCAGTAAGGCTTCTGGTCAATAGGCTATTTAGTAGTTAAATTTGGGGGGAGTCAAAAGTTATACACGGATTTTTGACTGTGTCAGGGGTCAGCAGCACTAAACCCTGTGTTCAAGGGCAACTGTATATGCAAAAGATGTATGTGCCTATGAGCGAGTTTGAGTGTGCAGGCTTGTGGTGGGTGTATGTGAGGGAACCCTTGTGTGTGCAGGCCTATGGGTAGGGATACATGTGTGTAGGTGCAGGCATGGGAAGTGTAGATTAGGAATGTGTATTTGCAGGCAGACTTGTGAGCAAGAGTGTGCAAGTATATATTCAGTTGCACATGTGGAGCATCCATCCATACCCTATGTTACCCATGGGCTGCCATAGCCTTTTTTCTCCACAGGGTCCCACTGCTTCCTGGAAAGAGGGCGACCTGCTGTCATTTATCTGAGGCTTATGGCTGATCCATTCTCTGGGGATTTCCCAGGCCACCTCTCCTCCCTCTCTTCACTCCTCCTAGACCTTGCTTTGCTAAGGCTGCTGTCCCTGATGATGGATTTGCTGTAGGTGGTCGCTGCTTTAGCCTGCCATGGCTTTTTGGCTGCAGTTTTGCCAGGGCAATTGGTAGAGAATTAATTTCAGGGAGGGGAGCTGGGGGTGGTGATCGACACCATGGTAGGAATGGGGGGCAGGATCAGAGAAGAAGATAGGGGACTGGCCCTCTTGAACTCTGCCTTTGGGTACATGGGAGATGGGGCTGGGGGAGATGATGATGGCAGAACCCTGTGAAGAATAGGAGAATGGGAATTCTAAAATACCAGTTCCAAATAAACCATACCTCTGCACTGCAGAGGAGCTTTTGCAGACCATACAGCTTCTGATGAAAAGAAATGTGTGCTTATGAGCTTGCAAGGAATGGACAAGGTGATCCCAGGGTGTTGGGAAAAATCGCCCTTCCCTCTCTCTGCCTCTACTTCGTATGGCTCCCTGGCTCTAACAACACTGGATGTTGAATGAGTTTGGTCCGTTTCCCTGAAATTAGCCTGTCTGGGCCAGGAGGAGGCACAGTTCAGCTTTCAAGGGTGGGCAGGAGCAGTGTCAGCCCAGCCTCTGGAAGCTCTTAGGATGCTGGGTCATACCCTCGTCCATCACTGTATGGCCCTTTGAATGGGGCTTGACAGGTTCCAGCAGAAGCTCTGTGAGATGGAAAGTGGGTGAGTTCTGGGAAGAGCCAAGGACAAAGGTAGCCAAGCAATGTTGGCCTCTGAGAGCCAAGAGGATGCAAAATCCTGATGGGTGAGCTGTGGCATGGATGTCACCAACACTGCCTCTGGCCCTTAGTCTTCCTATCTACAAAATGTGGGGGCTCTTTCTGATGATCTCTAAAGAGTTCCATTCCTGATGGGGGGTGGTGGTGAAACAAACAGGGAGTGAGGCTGAAGCAATGACCCTGGGGACTTTGTGTCTAACTCTTGCATGTTGAGTGTAAACCAAGATAAATAAACTGGAACAGAAAAATGCATTTCTTATTTTTTTTAAAGGTTTTTGTTAAAAAATATAGCTAACATACAACATTATATTAGTTTCAGGGGTACACCATAGTTATTCAACATTTATATACCTAAAGGAGTGATCACCATAAGTCCAGCAACCATCTGACACCACACTATGCTATCACCATATTATTGACTATATTCCCCATGCTGTACATTACACCCCCATGACTTATTTGTTTTATACCTGGAAATTGGAACCCCATTCCTCTTCACCTTCCACTCCCTTTTTAAATTTTCCAATGACATGTAACATTCAGTATTGTTATGTATTAACTTCAGTTGTACAGCATAGTGGTTAGACATTTGTATAATTTAAGAAGCGATCCCCCTGACTAGTCTAGTACCTGGCACTATACAGTTAATTAACATATTATTGACTATATTCTCTATGTTTTACTTTACATCCCCATGACTATTCTGTAACTACTAATTTGTACTTCTTAATCCCTTCACCTTTTTCACCCTATCCCCCAAACCCCCTCCCATCTATCACCCCAATAAATCTAGTACCCATCTGACACCATACATAGTTGTTACAGTATTATTGACTCTATTCCTTGTGCTATACCCTTCATCCCCATGACTACTGTGTAACAACCAATGTGTACTTCTTAATCCCCCTTTTTCATCCATCCCCCAACCCCCCTCCCATCTGGCAACCATCAAAATGTTCTTTGTATCTATGAGTGTTTCTGTTTTGTTTGTTTGTTTATTCTTTAGATTCCACATATAAGTGAAATTATATTGCATCTGTCTTCCTCTGACACTCAGAACAATGCCCTCCAAGTCCATCAATGCCACGCAAATGACAAGAACTTATTCCCTTCCATGGCCAAACCATATTCCATTGTATATATGTACCATTTCCTCTTTGTCCATTCATCCATCAGTGGACACCCAGGCAGCCTCTACATCTTTGCTATTGTAAATAATGCTGCAATGAACATATGAATGCACACATCTCCTCAAAGCAGTGTTTTGGGTTTCTTCAGATAAATACCCAGAAGTGGGATTACTGGGTCCTTCTTTGTCTCTTGTTATAGACTTTGTTTTAAAGTCTATTTTGTCTTTTTGTCTGGTATAGGTATTGCTACCCCAGCTCCCTCCCCCTCCCCCATTTTCATAAAATAACTTTTCCATCCCTTTACTTTCAGTTTGTGTCTGTTTTTCAATCTGAGGTGAGTCTCTTGTAGGAAACATATGTAAGAGTTCTGTTTTCTTATCCTTTCAGCCACCCTATGTTTTTGATCAGAGCATTTAATCCATTTACATTTCAAGTAATTGTTGGTAGATATGTAATTATTGTCATTTTGTTCATATTTTTTATTTGTTTTGTCTTAAAGAAGTCGCTCTAACATTCCTTGTAGTACTGGTTTGGTGGTGATGAATTCCTTTAGCTTTTTCTTGTCTGGGAAGCTCTTTATTTGTCCTTCAATTTTAAATTATATCCTTGCTGGGTAGTGTAGTCTTGGTTGTAGATCCTGGCTTTTCATCACTTTGAATATTTCCTGCCAATCCCTTCTGGCCTGCAAAGTTTCTGCTGAAAAATCAGCTGACAATCTTATGGGAGCTCCCTTGTAAGTTACTAGTTGCCTTTCTCTTGCTGTTTTTAGGATTGTCTTTAACCGTTTCCATTTTAATTATAATGTGTCTTGGTGTGGGCCTGTTTGAGTTCATCCTGTTTGTGACTCTCTGCACTTCCTGGACTTGTATATCTATTTTCTTCTCTAGGTTAGGAAAGTTTCCAGTCATTATTTCTTCAAAAAGATTCTCAGTCCCTTGCTTTCTCTCTGGTACCCATATGATGCGAATGTTGTTATGCTTGATGATATCCCAGAGGTCTCTTAAACTATCCTCATTTTTTTGTATTCTTTTTTCTTTTTGTTGTTCCGATTGGCTGTATTATGTTACCTTGTCTTCCAAATCACTGATTCGATCCTCTGCTTCATCTAGTCTGCTGATGATTCCTTCTAGTGCATTCTTCATTTCAGTTATTGTATTCTTCACTTCTGACTGGTTCATTTTTATGGTTTCTATGTCTTTTTTTTTTTAAGGTGGGCGCAGCTCACAGTGGCCCATGTGGGGACTGAACCAGCAACCTTGGTGCTACCAGCATCACACTCTAACCAACTGAGCTAACCAGCCACCCCCTCTATGTCCTTTTTTATGCTTGCTATCTCTTTGTTGAAGTTCTCACTAAGTTTCTTGAGCATCCTTATAACCATTGTTTTGAACTCTGGTAGATTGCTTGCCTCCATTTTGTTTAGTTCTTTTTCTGGAGTTTTCTTTCATTTGGGACGCATTTCTTTGTTTCCTCATTTTGGCTGCCTGTGTTTATTTCTATGTATTAGGTATATCTGCTATATTTCCCAGTCTTGGCCAGATAGCCTTTTATAATAGGTGTGCTGTGGGGCCCATTGGCACAGTCTCCCTGGTCACCTGTGCTGGGTGCCCCAGGAGTGTCCCTTCTGTGGGTTGTGTATGCTCTCCTGTTATAGCTAAACCTTGATTGCTATTGGCATGTTGGTGGATGAAATTGACCCTCAGGCTGATTGGCTGTGGGGTTTGCCCATGTCCACAGCTTATGGGCTACTATGCAGCGGGAGTACCTCACAGAGCAGGGTTTACCCCAGCCAACTCTGTTGCCTGTTGAGACTGCCCTTTGTGTGTGCTGCTTGTGGAGCTAATTGGGTGGTGGTCTGCTGTGGTCTGAAGCCCACCTCCAAGTATGTTGGTTCTGGGGCTTCTTAGGAGGGGCCCCGGTGCAGGCCCAGGTCAGCCACTGCCTGTGATTGGCCAGTTACTACCTGGTAAGAACTACAAAATGATCCACGGTTGTTCGCTGCCTGAGCTAAACCTAGAGGCGCACGGGAGAGGCCACACTGTGAACTGAGGATGGCTGCCACCAGTACCAGGCCTGGGATTACTCAACAAAAGCTAGGATACCTGGAGGCCAATTGCCACCTGCCAGCTTGCTTAAGGTCCAGCCACTGATAAAGCCTCCTGCAGTACACAAGCTGAATGAGGCAGAGTCTCAGGGAGTCACTAGAGTGTGAAGAGTTGTGGTCACCATGTTAATGTAGACTGGTTTGGTGCCAGTGTTGAGTCTGGAGCTACTCAGCAAAAGCCTCAGAGCACACTGAGGCCAGTCACTGCCTACCTGGGGTCCGTGGTATCTGATAGTTTTCCAAGAAAAAGCGCAATGTGGGAGGGGCTGGCTGCTTGTAGAGAAAGTGCCTCCGCCTGTGAGTGATTTGGGTGGGGCAGGGTCCCAGTTGAGTCAGCAGGGTAGAACAGCAGAACTCACCAGGTCAATCAGATTTAAATTTGGCCGTAAGCATAGGGGGTGGACTTAACATAGGAAAGATGGCGTCCACTTGCCAGCTGTATAGGAGGACCCCTCACTGTGAAATTACCGACTGTCCTCCAGTCCTCCCCCTGAAGGCACACACCTCAGTCTACCCCCCATATGTCTCTGAGGCCCCCTGAGTTACTGTCCCTCTGCTGGAGCCCAAGGTGAGTGCCTGCGAGTGAGTCTGTGCACGGGCCATTTGAGAGGATGTCTTGGGTTTCCTGCAGCCTTCCATCCCACCTGAATGGTCAGAATCCCCTCTGTTTTTCACAGCCAAGTGTTGTAAGGGCTTATCTTCCCAGCACCAGTACTCTGAGCGGGGCAGCCTGGTGTGGAAGGCTGGTCTCTCTCGCTCATCCAGGGGGACCTCCAGAGCTGATATCTCCTTCCTGATTCTCAACTGCCAAATGGAGGTTTGGGGATCATTCTGCTTCTCTGCCCCTCCTACCAGTCTCCATGTGGCTTCTTTATAATTTTAGTTATAGGACTTACGTTCAGCTAGACTTCAGATGGTTCTCCAGGTTGATTTATAATTTGGTTGACATATCAGGGCTCCATGTAGTGGCTATCTCTAAGGAGATTGAATGCCCTCTGGTAGCAGCCTATGACCTACCAGTCTGTTTCCTACAAGCCTCACCCAAATTGAGTGTTAGCGTCTCCTAATTGCAGCAAGAACAAGTGACAGGAACAGGAAAGCCATGAGATCTGTGAGTGCCTGATCAGGAAGGCTTTGTGGAGGAATAGAAGCCTAGAGAATGAGTAGAAGTTGAAGCAACAGAAGAGTGCTATTTGGTGTAGACTGGACCCAGATGTCTTGGATCCTCCACTTGCTAGCTGTACCTCATTTTTCTCAGCTGTGAAATGGGAGCAATTAGTATTTCTCTCATTGGGTTCTATGAGAGTTAAATGAGTTTACACATATAAAGGGCTTAGACCTGAGCTTGGCACATAGAAAGTAGTCCATAGATGTTATTATCTGACTAGGAAAGGATGAGGAGGCCGTCAGAGGTCGGAGATGCCCCGGGGCAGTTGTGCTGTATGTTAAAAAGTGTTGTTAAAGGGCCGTGAGTCCCAGACCCTTTAGTTTAATGGGTGCTGGTGGTGAGAAGAGGGACATAAGATGGGGATGCTCTGGGGTCTGAGCCAGGCTTCAAATGAACACTCATATACATGCCCACACCCACACACACAGAGGCACCAGACCCTACACTTATGCATGCATTCACACTCATGCGCACACAAAAGCACTGACACTCACAAATGCACATTCTTGGACATAGACATACGTGCGTGTTCCCTCTGCTTCCCCACCCCTCTCAGAAACACGATTGCACCCAGACTGGGGAGGTTTAAATGCCCCAGCAGCCCCCTGAGACTCTCCCAGCCCCAGCACCAGATAGCCAGAAATGTGTCTGCTTCTCTCCAGGCCTGAAGGCTTCTCTAGCCAAACCATATCCTTACCCTGTTCGTCCCCCAAGCCCCTAGGCTCAGAACCTGTCCATCCTCTAATCGCTCCTTTCTCATTTATCACCAGTAGATTTGAGAAGAGATTCATTTGGTTGTGGGACTGGCGGGCGCAGGGAGGGAGGAGGCGTGGGAGAAAGGGGTGTTTGCACTAAAGTCAGGGCCGCGGGAGGGGCCTAGGTTCCCCAAGGGCCTGTACATCTCCCCCGCCCCCATGAAAGAGGGCTCCGGCGGTGGGCTGCGAGCAGTCCGAGAGCTCCCGGCTGGGGGCCACGACCTTGCCCCATAAGGGGGCGCGATGTGGAGCTCCAGTGCTCTGTGCTGGGGAAGGAGGAGAGGGCTGGAGGCTGGCGTTCAGCTGGTGTTCAGCGGTCCCTGGGCGGGGCTCGTCCCCGGAAAGGCGAAGACAAAGGGGCAGCCACTCCGGACCCAGTGCCGCCTGGAGCCGCGTGGGCGGGGCTCTACACAAAGCAGGGGTCGGGCGGGGCCGAGCCCGCCCCACGCGCCAGCGCGACCCCCACTGCTGATCCGCACCCCTGCGAGCGACGTTCCCTACGCCTAATCCCAACAAGCATGAAAACGGCTGGGGCCGGCCCGCCAGCAGGCCCTTTGTCCTAGCCTCTCACGGGACAGCTGCAGCCGGAATCCCTCCTCGCTTTTGTGTCTCCTCCCCTGCCGCCCCTGTCGCCTTCCCCACCTCAGCTGCCTGGAAGGCCGGCAGCCTTCCAGGGCTTTCGCCTTGGGCATTTGGACGCACAAAGGGGGGCAGCGCCCCTAATCTGGGGGAGGGAGAGGATTAACCCTAGGGTCTGCGAGGGTTGGGGCCCTGGAAGGAAGAGCAAGAGAGGGCTACAGGGTAAACCTTTCGCTGGGTGTGCAGGGGTGTGCAGGCGATGTGGGCCACAGGTGAGAACGTAGATGTGAGACTGGACCTGTGGGTGTGAATGTCTGAGTGGGTGCGAGTTAGCAGGCTGGAGGGGACTCAGGTGGTTCCGCATGCTTCTTGGACTCCTCCAGCCAGCCCCAACACCCAGTATTCAGACAGCTCTCTGTAGCCCTTGATGTTCCCCTGGGCTGTCCTGGGACCTCTTCTCTCCACACTCCTCCTGGGATCTCCTCCACTCTGTGCCTTCAGTCCCCACCTATCCTGGGGACTCCAACACCTCTGTCTCCAGCAGGGCCTCTGCCTCCCACCCCCACTTGTATATCCAACTGGCCACTGGACAGTTCCACCCAGATGACCCAGAGCAACTCAAGCTTCCTATGTCCTAAACTGAGCTCATCTCCACACCCACACATTGGGTCACTCCGCTCAGTCATTTAGGGTGTGAGTTTCAGCCCTCCTAGTCACTCCTCATGGCACTCAGTCACCAAGTCCAGTCCCTTCCATCTCCCAAGCACATCTCCAGCCCATGCCTTCCTCTCCACTCCAACTCCCCCCACCTTGGTTCAGGCCACTATCATCTCTCACCTGGACAACTGGAAGGGCTCCTGGTCTGGCTCCCTCCCTTCCATTTGCCACACTACTCGAATATGGATTCCTATAAGAATCTTCCAATGTAAGACCTTTCCAAGGCTTTCTAGTGGCTCAACATGCTTAGCTTGACTTGCCAGGCCTTCTCTATCTGGTTCCTACATCCTTGCTGACTTGATACGAGTATTTCCCGAGGGTCTGGTGTTCCACACGTTACTGTCCTGTCTGCAAAGACCATCCTCAGGAGCCTTCATGGAGATTTTTCTCTCTCAGGAAAGGGAATGAAATCGCTGGCTAGCCTTGTTCCTCACAGACCCATCCTTCAGAGCCCCAGGTTCAGGGGACTACAGGGCAATGGATGATTCAGGGAAGCCAGACCCTCCAAAGATGGTGAGTGTTGGCTCAGCCTTGCCCACACAATGCCTGTCACATGCAGGACAGCTGGGTTCCTCCCAAGCTGATGAAGACTTGCCCTTCCTTGGGCTCCCTCAGGCCATTATGACTGCAGAGGCCACGCCAGGTGCCTGAATCCCCAGGGATGCTGGACACCCTTGCCTCTGTCCCAGATCTCTCAGGATGGACCACATCCCCAGAGGGCCCTGAACTCCACAGCCTGCAAGCATGTCTGCATCACACTGTTCCTCTCACCATTGTCACCAGGCACCTACCTCCTCCCAGGCACTGCCAGGAACCTGCCTCCAAGGTGCTCCTCACATCCTCATCTTAGTCACAGACAGGAAATTCCTGGGTTCAACAAATATTTGTTGCCTACCATGTGCCACGCCCTTTGCTAGGCACTGGGGACCCACATGAATCAGACACAGTCCCATCTTGCTGGACTTCACAGTCTATTCGGGAAGACAGACCCAGACATGGGTAATGAGAGGGCAGTGTGGTAAGTGCTAATAGAAGTCTGTACAGGGTGCTATGGAAGCATTTCCAAAACATGTCCTAACAGGCGGGACGTAAAAGATTTCTGTGATCACAGGGTCTTGGGAAACACTGGGGTAAATGATGTCAGCTGGACTTCTTTATTGCAGGACTCCTCAGGGCCTTTACTGTGCCAGTTATGTGTTGTGGATTCCGGAGAGAAGGGCTTCTCAAGCTGTTTGAGCATGAAACCCTTTTTTCATGGGTCATTTTATAGATTGAGTGTTCCAGGCATCACATTTGGGAAACTTTAGTGTGGGAACCTAGAAAATGGAGATACTCGTTCTGTGTTTGGGGTACAGAGAAGAATGAGGGACAATCAGGAAAGAGTTCACAGAGCAGCCGATGTCAACCTGGAAGATGAGTAAAAGAGCATCCTAGGAAAAGTGAAAAGGACTTGCTCTGGGGAGGCTGGAACCAGCGGCCTCTGAGGGTTTAGAAGCAGGGCACTGTCCCAGAGACAGAGGAAGCTTTCTGAGCCACCAACTGCAGTGTGGAAAAGGGCTTTATCTGTACAACTGTTATGAATACTCACCCTCATGAGCTTGGCCCGAAACATCACATTACTTCCTGGGATGCTGGGCAGAATACTAAGGACAGTAAAATATCCCACTAGTGTGTGAGCCAGCCATACCCCTGTTTTCAGGGACACTCAGGACCTTCACAGTTTGGGTGTCTATGGGGTAGTAACAGGTGCAGACTGGGAACACCAGGAGCCAGTCTTCTGAAGAGAGGTGTTTTGTACCAGCGTCACTGGGCTTCATTATGGGAGCCAACAAGACTCCCTCAAAAGATCTTCCTTGCTTTGTGTCAGCTGAATTTGCTTCTGCAGGAACTGTCAACATAGGTTCAGTCCAGAACATGCAGATGTATACAGATGTATATGTGTGTGTCCAGACCTCTGTGAGGAAGTCCAAAGCTTTTTTTTTTCCTTTTTCTGGTAGGGCTGCTGAGTTTCCATGCTATGCTTATCCTCATCTGTTATTCCCATCCCCGTAGCCAGCTAACCTCTTCCCACTCTTAACACCGTCTTTCCCAACTGACTTCTCCATTATAGCCCATACCATCTCCGTAACAGCAACAATAAGAGAAAGAAACAGAAGAAGGAAGAGGAGGAGGAGGCAGAAGAGGGAGTGGGAGGAGAAGAGCATGCCCAGGGTGCTTCCTTTGTGCCTGGGCAGGCACTGTTCTTGGTGCTCTACGTGTGTTAACCCAGAATAGCTACCTATGCTGCTTCCTGTGCCTCGAGTGCTTAAAACCCTCATACAGCCTCCCAGGACTCACAAACCACCTTACCCCTAAATTCATCCCTATCCCCCAAACTCACCCACACAGAAGAAGCAGACTCTTCTAAGTGATTGCCTGGCTCCCCCACGCTCCAATTTGTCTCAGTACAATCACCACCTTGCTCTGCATAATGAAACTTCTTTAATATGGGACACTCAGATACTCCCCTAATTCTGAGATCTTCTAGTCTGTGTGTGTGTGCTTGCGTGTGTGCGCGTGTGTGTACATGCATGCACGCACATGCACGTAGTGTTTTGGGATGGCTACATACTTATCTAACAGATGAGGAGACTGAGGCTGGGAGAGGAGAAAGGAGATCTTTCTGACTCATCAGGAAATGGCAAATTACATGATGGATTCTCCTCGTACCTTGTTTCTTCATAATACCGGTATGCAACATTTTCCAAATCATTTCCAGTTCTGTTATTTGACTATAGAATAGGCACAATCAACACCATCTTTCAGTGGGGAAGCTATAGTCAAGGTCAAACAGCATTAACTATGGACGCTGACCTTGTGATTATGAGCCTCTCACCCAGTGAGGCAGGAGTGGTTAGGGTACCACAGCCTTATAAACCTCGCCCAGAGAAGGATAAATGCCTTTAGAAGCCCCTTACCAAATTAGCAGGCTCCGCTCCGCTCCCCATTATAACAACATCCCCTGATGTATGCTCACACTTTTACTCTATTTCCCATTGCTTTCTCTTACTACATTGAGAAGGAGGCATTGGCATGCCTTTTTATAAAAGAAGAAATGGGGCTCAGAGAGGTTAAGTGATGTGCTTGTGATGGAGCAAGGACCCTGCTCATTCAACTAACTACATCCTCAACTGCCCAGGTCCTACCCAGGTTGCTATTGAATTTGGTGGCAGCAGTGTGGCAGGACTTAAAGGAAAGGCTTGCACATACATGCAGGGAGGGTTTCCGGCTCAATGGGAGTACCTTTGGCATTTGGATAATTCTTTGAGTGAGACTGTCCTTGGCAATGTAAGGTCCCAATTTAGCATCCCGGTCCCCTAGACATGAAATACCAATAACCCTGCCTACCCAATTATTGAGACAACCGAAAGGTCTCTTTCATATTTTTAAAAGCTCCCTATAGGGGTAGTGTCTTCCCACACTTCCTTCTTCCCCCTGCCACTTAGAACCACAGGATTAGGGTCTCAGCTTTGGACACTGGTCCTCTTTCTATTTTTCCCAGTCTCAGGACCCCTTCTTCTTGGGCTCTCTCAGCGAGAAAGTGTCAAGAGTTATTGAGGTGTCAGCTCCAACCTGCTTCTGAGGCCTAAGGAAGCTGTTCTTTTAAAGAGGCTGGTTCCCAGGACCGAGGGAGGGTGAGGGAGGGTGATGGGAAGTGGGACGGGTGGTAGAAGGAAAGGAGGGAAAGGACCCCCCCCCCCAGGCCTCACCTTATCACCACACTCTGCATTATTACCCACCTAATGCAGCATCCTTTTAAATAATATATGCAAAGTTTTCCCTCTCAATTTATCTCCTCAGGCAAGCTAGCTCAACTCCAGCTTGTTAATAGAAAAAATGCAAATAAGGCCTCCCATTTCTCTCCCCCAGCCCCTAGGCTCTGGACAGTTAATGTGATTTCCTTCTTTTGGGGAATTTCTCTATTTCCATTGAAACCTTTTTTTTTGGGGGGGGGGGGCTGAGGAGTAACGCTTTTCCCAAGTGCCATCCAGAGGGGATAGTGTTAGAAGGGCCAGAACAGCTCAAGTAGAAATTTGAGGAAATCACTCTATTATGAAGCCTCCCCCTTTCTGAGCCTCTGTCTCCTCATCTGAGATCTCAATTAGTCCTTCCCAGGACTGCTGTGAGGCTGAATGGAGGGCAAGGCATGGAGCCCTGCACCGTGCAGGGACACCTTTTCAGTTTAAACCTGCTATGCCTGGTGGATACAGAAATGGAGAAAACAGATATGGCTTCTGCCTTCATGAAGCTCACAGTCTAGCACGAAAAAGAACCCACAGATCATGTGAAATTTTTTAAAGCAATTATAGGACACCTTAATTAAGCAATCAGAGTCAATATCATCATAGTGAGACAAATGGACATCCACTTCCTGATGTGAAGCCCTGAGGATGCACCACTCTGCCAAAGAGGCAGAAAACAAGAAAGGCAGAACAGGGAGGGAAACAATCAGACAAACATGAATTCAGAGTCAGCCTAGGAAATAGTGGCTGGGGCTCTTTAGAAATACCAGTGTCATAAAAGAAGAATGAACTCTTCCAGATTAAAGGGGCTAAAGAGACTATACAACCAAATGCAATGCACAATTCTGGATCAGATACTGGATTGGAAAACATTTCTGTGAAGAAATTGAGACATTTGGCAAAATGTGAATATGAATTGTATTATAGGCGTTTTATTGTATCTATCTTAAATTTCCTGAATATGATCATCATATTATGGTGAGGGGACAGAGTCCCAGAGAGCAGTTTCCAGGCTCTCAGCCTCACGTGGAAAGATGCTGGCTGGGGTAGTAGATGGCCATCAGCTGTGATTGGCTGGCCATCAGCTGTAACCAGTTAGCCAATTAGCCACTGATATAACTGCTGTAACTGCATTGGTTGGTTGGTTGGTTGGTTAGTTGGTAGGCAGAAAAGTGGACAGCGGATTGCAGATCATGTGGCTACTACTTCTTGTGTGTGTCTTGCCCAGCTGCCAGCGAGACTGGGGTGCAGGAAGACCCCTTGTTGGGGTACTGGCGGATGTTTGCTCCCTCTGTCTCCAGCCCAGCTGCCAGCAAGAATATAGTGATATGACTCCCCTATCTATGGCTCCATGGGTGTTCCTTTTTGGCCTCACCATGTCCTGCATTATTATGGGGGGAGCGGGGCCAGAGACCCCGCATGACACCCTGCGTGACATATGGTTACATAGAAATCTCCTTCTTTTGGGGAAATATATGTGGAAATGGTTAGGGGTCAAAGATCATCATATTTGCGACTTAGCTTTGTATGGTTCAGAGAACAAATATGGCAAAATATTAGCAATTGGTGAATTAGGTGAGAAATTTAGGGATGTTCATTGAATTACTTTTGCAACTTTTCCATAGGTTTAAAATTTTTCAAAATAAAATTGAAAAAAGAAAAAAATATGGCTTTTAAAAAGCAAGATAATGCTATCTATTATAACTATGATTTTGAAAGTCCTTATCTTTTAGAGACACTTGCTATATACCGTGTTTCCCTCAAAATAACACTGGGTCTTATATTAATCTTTGCTCTAAAAGACACATTAGGGCTTATGTTCAGGGGATGTCATCCTGAAAAATCATGCTATGGCTTATTTTCCAGTTAAGTCTTATTTTGGGGGAAACGCAATATATAAAACATTTTCAGGTGAAATAAAATGACCTGTATTATTTGCTTAAAAATAATACAGGAGAAGGGAAGTAGTTTGGGGTTTAGGTTGGCCATCTGTTGATAATTGAAGTTGTATGATGAAAATATTCTCTTTTTTTATATTTAAATTTTCTATAATAATAAAAAAAGTATTGTTGTTTTTAAGAAAAGCAATTACAAGAAATGTGATGAGTGTCAGGAGAGAAGTATGGGTCTAGCAGGGGAACACAATCCAGTGGAGGGATTTGGAGCAGGCTTTCTGGAAGAGAGTCTTTAAGCAAAGACAGAGTGAGTGGGGCCAAAGAGGGTTGAGTAGGGGTGAGGTGGGAAATCGCTCTCCAGGACAATGGGCCAACAGATACAAGAGTGAGATAGCCTGGTGGGGTTTGTAGGACCTTAAAGTAGAGTAGAGAGGAGAGGCCAGGTGGAGAATGGGGAGGGATGGAGCTAGAGAGGACCTTGAATGCCAGGTATGGGTTTGGGGATTTTATCCTGAGGGCAATAGAGAGTTTTAAGCAGGGAAAGGCCATCTGACAGGATCAGATTTGCATTTGAGAAAGCCCACTCTGGTGCTTTGTGGGCTAATAGGAAGATGCAAGGCTAGGGACAGTTAGAAGCTTCAGTCCTGTGAGTTGGATCTGAATCGCTTCTCTTCCCCAAGGCTTCCTGACCGTGCTGCCTCCATCCCCAACTAAGGAAGGAGCTTGGGTACCTGATTTCTAACATGAGACCAACCCACCCCCAAAGCTCCAATGGCTGTCGTTCCATCTCCAATTCCCTTTGCCTCTATCATTACAGGGAAGAAATATGGCTGGCGATTAAGAGTTTTGGACTCTAATGCCAGGCTGCCTGGATTTAGTTTCCTCCTCTGCCTCTTACTAGCTGATGACCTTGGACCAATTTCTTTACTTTAACTTCCTCATCTGTAAAATAGGGATGACAATAATATTATTTATTTCACAGGGAAGTTGTGAGGATTAAATGCATTGATATGTATCAGGTGCTTAGAACAGTGTGTGGCCCATAATAAAGACTATCGACCGGCAGAAAATAACTCTCCAGAAAATCCACTAAAAGAACAGTTTATTCGGGAAAAGAAAAAGAAACAAAGCCACCAAGGAGTGTGTATATGCACACTCGCTGGTAGGTGTCCCAACCAGCCACCCACGTGGAAAAAAGAGGGCCAAGACCAACAGGGCTTCCCCCTTTATTTTCATCCTTACCCCAGAAGTTCAACAGGAAGTCAAGACTAGAGAGTTAACAAGGGGCCCAGCTCCACCCATAGTCCTCCCAGCTCTATGGTTAAGCATTTTAAGATGCCAGTTCACTTTTATCAGGACTTAATAAGTCTACTCTGTACCAAGTACTGTCCTGGAAGGATGCCAATAGATGGAAAGGGAAGAGAAGACAGGTTCTTCATCCTCAAAGACCTCAGCCGTACCGGACAGATGGAACACATGTCAAAAAAAGAGAGCAACATCAGAGCACTGTATTACATTATTTACAATATTAAATGCATCTGGAAACAACCAAATGTCCATTAATAGGAGAATGGCTAAGGAAATTGTTACATGCAGTAATGTTTACAAAGAGGTTGAGAAAATTCCCATTTTATCATATTAGGGGGAAAAAGCCAGAAGCAGAACTTCAAATGTCACATCACTTCAATAATATTTTTGAAAGAATAGAGGGTGAAAAATTCAAAGGAAACACACTGAAATATTTACAGTAGTTACCTCTAGATGGTGCTATGTGGGTGTGGTTTAACTTTTTAAAATCTGTCTCCAAAATATCTAATAATATGCATGAATTACTTTTATAGTGGGAACATTTCAATTTTACTTTGTTTTTAAAAAAATGTCTTTTGGTTGCAAATGAATAATGGTAAGCATCATTAGCCATCAAGAAAATGCAAACCAAACCACAAAGTTACCACTTCACACCCACAAGGATGGCTATAACCAAAACAACAGATGATAAGTATTGGTGAGGATATAGAGAGATTGGAACACTCACCACCTGCTGGTGGGAATATAAAATGATGCAGTTCGGAAAACAATCTAACAATTCTTCAAAAGGTTAAACGTACAGTTAACACAATTCCACAACCCAGCAATTTCACTCCTAGTACATATATACCCAAGAAAATTGAAAACATATATTCACACAAAAACTTGTGCATGGTGAGTGTTCATAGTAGCCAAAAGTGGAAACAACCCAAATGTCCATCAAATGATGAATGGATAAACAAAATGTCATATGGTATATCCATATACTGAAATATTGCTTAGCAATAATAAAAAAATGAAGTACTGATGCATTTTTATTTATTATATTACATTACATATTATATTGTAAAAATAATAAGGCTACTAACTACAACTTTGAAAAGTAGGGTTGTGTGGGATTATAAATGTCCGGTGGTGACTCCATAATTATTGGGTAAAAGGGCCCTGGGATAGCAATCTGATGGAATGGAGTGGATCTTAAAGTTGCATTTCCATTGCACTTCACATACTAAGAAAATCAAAGAATGAGGGGGAGGTTATGGTGGAGGAAGAAGGGTTAAAGAGACCAGGGATGACTTTAATACAAGAACTCTTAGCGTGCTGGTGTATTTTGTTCCAGAATGTTTTCCCTGATCATACTTTTTACATAGTTGCAATCGTAATGCATAAGCATGATGAATCCTAATATTTTGATTTAACATTGCAATAATCACTTTCCACACTGTTACATAGACTTTTTGACCATTATTTTAAATGATTTTATAATGTCACATAGAACAAACTACACCTTACTTAACTCATTCTCTACTGTAAAATATTTAAGTTGCTTCCATTTTTTAAAACTATAATTAATAATGCTATAATTAATATCTTTGTTCGTATTTTTCCTCATATTTCAAGCTATTTTTGGGGTAGATTCTCAGAGCTGCAATTCCTGCATCAAGGATCTTTATGATTCTTGAGAAATATTGTAAAGTCATTTTCCAAAGACATCCTTGCAAATTTAATAAATACCAAATCAATTATTAGGTATAACTGAATACATAACAATTAACAAAATACACTATATCTTGTTATATATAATATTACAATTAACTCTACATATTATTGAAACTGTTATTTTAATTTCCTTCCTTCCTTTTTTCTTTCCTTCTTTCTTTTCCTCTTGATTTCTAGTGAGGTTAAATATTTCTCTCTCTCTCTTTTTAAACAGTATCCAAATCCACCTTTCATTTAGCACCTATTCTGTGCTATTTCCACGGAACCTGTTGGAAGGTAGTTGAAGTACAGAGCCATAACACGGTTGTGAGGGCCTGAACCAGGTCAGTGGTGGTGGAAAGGAAGAGATGGGGATGAATTCAAGAGACTTTAGGCAAAGTTTAATGCCCTCTATGGGACGAGGTATTAGTTGGATGTAGGATAAAGCAGAGGGAAGATAACTGACTTGACTTGACAAGCCTAGGAATCTGGTCATAACACTAGAGAACCCAGAAAAGGAGCAGGTTCAGTCTGGGGCATATTGAGTTTGAGATACCCAAGGACATCCAAGTGATGCCTGGTGTCGTGGATGCCGTGGTATATCACCCAGCTCCCTATTTCAGGGCCAAAACACTCATTCCCCATTTCTGGAAGGCTTCATGGCTGAGTGCTCTCAGCTGAGTCCCCCTCTGTGTTTACGCTCAGGGAAGGATAGCCCCTCGTCCACAGTGACACTGCCTTTGTAGAAAGCTAACATCATATGACTGACCCCTGTGGGGATATAAAGGCCGGGCACCCTTGCTCAAGGCAGGACACATCTGAAGGCCATCCAGATTCCAGAGCTCATTATGGGATTGGTTGTGGCTTTGGTTTTGACTGCCCCATTCCTTCATCTGCCCAACTTTACTTCCTTCCCTCCACCACTGATGTTGATTGACCTCAAGAGCACAGCCCAGTAAACTTTCTGCCCACAGATCTCCATCTCAGAGTGTTTTTCAGGGAATCAACTTCAGGCAGTTGGAAACGCATATCTGGGGTTGGGAGGAGAGTTTGTCTGAGAAATAGGGATTTGGGGACCATTTGTCATAACAAGGATGGTGGAAGTAGGATAGTGGATGAGATGATGGGAGGTGAGGGGCCAGAGAGCAGAGACTGTATCTTAGGGAATGGAGACCTACATTGAGGGGGTGGGAAGAAGAAGAATAGACAGAGAAGGGAGCAGAGGCATGACAATGCAGGATTGATGAACGTCGTTTCAGGAGGGACAGCCAGTCAGTGACTCTTGGATGTTGACAGAGTCCAGGCCACTTCTGCTTATTTGAGGGTTAAAGGTACATTAAAAAAATGTCTAATACCCAAACGGTGTGCTTTAGATGCGGTATAATTTAAATGCTTCCATTAATAAATTAATTATTTTAATAATGACACAAAATTACAAAAAATCTATGTTTGATCTCATTGGAAATAAAATTAAAAGTACAAAAACAATTTAAAACTACAGGCTCTTCATGCATAGGAAGCCTGGGCCAAAAGTCTTTCCTGGTCACTGACTGTCCCCCCTCCCCCTACACCAGGTCCTGCAGTCAGCAGAAGCTGACCTGGTCAGAATTCGGAAAACAAAAACAGAAAATAGCAAGTGTTGGCAAGGATGTGTAGAAATTGGAACCCTTGTGCATTGCTGGCAGGAATGTAAAATGGTACAGCTGCTGTGGAAAACAATATGGCAATTCCTCAAAAAATTAAACATAGAGTGACCATACGATCCAGAAATTTCACCTCTGGGTAAATGCCCAAAAGAATTGAAAGCAGGGACTCAAACATGTTCATAGGAGCATTATTCACAGTAACCAAAAGGCGGAAGCAGTCCAAGTGTTTGTCAGTGATGGCTATGTAAGCAAAATGTGGTATACACATGCAATGGCATCTTATTCAGCCTTAAAAAGGAGGGAAATTCTGACACATGCTGCAACATGGAGGAAACTTGAGGACATTATGCAAAGTGAAATAAGCCAATCAGAAAAGGACGACTACTGTAAGATTCCACCTATATGAGGTGCATAGAATAATCAAATTCAGAGAGACAGAAAGCAGAATGGTGGTTGCCAGGGGTTGGGGAAGGGAGGAATGAGGAGTTATTGTTTAACAGGTACAGAGTTTCAGTTTTGCAAGATAAAAAGAGAGAATTCTAGAGATGGTGATGGCTGTACAACAGTGTGAATTTACTTAATGCTACAGAACTGTACACTTAAAAATGGTTAAGATGGTAAATTTTGTTATGTATATTTTACCACACACAGAAAAATTGATTGCCACAAGCTCCACCCTTGTGAGAGTGCATCTATCACGGACTTGCCTGGACCAATTAGACCTAAGTGATGTCATACAGTCCACACTCATCATAAGCAAATAGCACTCAAGTTACACCAGCCATCAGAGCTTAGGAACTAAACTAACTCTGTAGGTGATGTGGCATTTTATAGGTTGTAATTAAAACATGAATTATTTGTAGTGGGTGACTGAAAAAATAATTAGCTTATACCCACTGGAAAAACCAAAAATTGTTTACAAGTAAGGAGCGTGGACAGTTTGAATCAGGTGTTGCAGAATAATTCAAGTTCTGCTTTTGGAAGGATTCACATCTTCAACTTAGGTAACCTGTGCCTTTTGGAAGAAAGAGAACTTGAACTCATGTCAGTGGGCTTGACAGCCAGTGGTGACTGGAAGGAAGTCCAAAGATGGTTATGTTATCATCATGGTCTGTGTGAATGGTGCCCTAGAAATATACAGTCTGCAACCTGCACAATCACGAGGAGCAACCTGGGTGGCAGGCAGTGGGTTAGAGGAACACGTAAACACTTTCCAGAATCTTCAGAAATACGTGGGAGAAGTGGTGGACTGTGGTCACCCAAGATGGGGGCTGGGATTACTGTTATTTGAAAAAAGCCTCCAAGGCACATTAGAGAATCTCCAGTTTACGTGTGGGCCGATGTGTGTTTACTGGACACAGAGGTCACCCTCCCCTCGGGCAGGTGAGAGCAGAGGGAAGGGCTTTCTTCCTAGTGCCAAGGGCTTGGTGTGATGCCCTTGATGATTAGAATGGTGTTAGTACAACTCCCATAGATGTAGGCACTCTTCCAGAACAGATGTGAATTGTTGTGGGCTGTGAGGGCTGAAATCGGATCCTGAGGTGCTGACTTTAGAGACAAACCAGCCCTTCCTGGCCCAGTGGTTCAGCTCGGCCCCATTCCCATTGTCCTAATTCTAGGGTCAGAGAAGGAGGACCCAGCGCAGAAGTTAAGGGCTCTGAGCTTAGTGAGTGTGCTGGGTTCCTGTGACTCTAGTGTTTTGGGTGGGGGGAGGGGGCACTGAGGAGCCTTCCCAGAATGCACTTAGGCCTCTTTGAGGGGCTGAGCTGGGGCTCCAGAGGCTTGGAGTTCTGGCCAAGTGTCTGCTCCAGTGCTGGGCAACCAGTCAGCCTCCCAGCCTTGTTCTTGGTTCTCTAACCCTTCCCCACCCCACCCCCAGTTCACCAGAGATGTGGCTGCTGGTTTTCTCCAGGCAGGTGCATAGACTGGCAAAGCCCAGGGGAGAAAGCAGTCCCATTCCTTCCCCAGGACCATCTTTGCCTCTCTTTACAACGTCTTTCCCAGGAGGTCTTTTGAGGAAATGGAGTGAGAGCCAGAACAGAGTTAAGCCTCTGGCTCTTTATTAAAGACGTGTGTGTGTGTGTGTGTGTGTGTGTGTGTGTGTGTGTGTGTGTGTGTGAGAGAGAGAGAGAGAGAGAGAAGTGTGCTGAAAAATGAATGTGTCCCTTTTCCAATTTCCCCACAGCTTTTACCTCCCAGACCTGCTCATCTGTGCAGGTGGACCCCGGGCTTGTCATTAAGTCTCTGGCTCTGACACCTCTGCAGCTTCCATGCCTGGGGCACCTCTGCTTCTCCCTCTTCCTCCCCCTCTCCCTCCCACTCTCAGCTTCAGCTTCCTACTGCCATCCAGCTTCCCTGAAGTTGCTGCCTTCCATTCCAGTGCCCCACCCCAGTGCCAGCCCCTCAGCTGCTCTCCAACAGCATTGAGCTCCTAGATAACTGGAGGAAGAGACAGAGGAAGGAAAAAGAGGAGGAATGCGGAGAATATAACAGAGTCTAGAAAGATCAAGTTTAGGGAAGAATCAGTCAGTCTAGCTATTTTATGCTCATCTATTCACTTAACCATATGCCCACTGGCCTGTCTTTCTCCCCTACTCTCTCTCTTTCTGTGTTTTCCTTCGATCTATTCTCTCTCTCTCTCTCTCTCTCTCTCTCTCTCTCTCTCTCTCTCTCTGCTCTCTCTCCCCCTGATCAAGTCCCAGTCAAATAGAACTACAAAGCAATTTACATGTAACAAATAATTTCCAAGCTCTCCTTTTAGAAATGTTTACTTTCACCTAATACTCCCACTTTGCTTCCACTCTCTGCCCAAGGATGATTTGTACCTATCCCCCTTCTCTCTCTCCTTTCTTTAAAAAAAAAAAAAAATTTAAAGAGGCAGGGGCCCGGGTCACAAGCCGGGGCGCCCCGCAGCCACCAGCTTCCCTGGGTGAGCGTCCCTCTCTCTCACTCTTTCTACTTACTCCACGCAGGTGCACCTGTGCCTCTCCATCTTCTCATTAGCATCCAAATTCCCTCACCCTTGACCTCCTGCAATACCTGCCTAACATCCATTCCAGGCTGGCCCACTGAGGTTGGTGGGAGGGATTCCCATGGCCTTTCTTCCCTCAAGGTGTACTCATTGATGCCCCTCTCTATTTCCACAGCATCCCACATGCTCAGACCTCCCCTGCTCTCCTTCCCCAGGTCCCTACCTATTCTCATCCCTTAACCAGGGCCAAGCTACTGACTCCGCCTAGCCATGGATGTGAACCCCCTCAGTTTGTCCCTTCTGCCCCAACTCAACTGACCTCTGCGCTCTCCTTATCCTTCTTTCCCTCTGGATTCTGATTTTCCCTTCGGGGAAAGCCCAATAACAACCTTTTTAAAAATTGAGATATTATTAACATATAACATTATATTAGTTTCAGGTGTACAAAATAATGACTTGATATTTGCATACACTGTTAAATGATCACCACAATAAGTCTAGTTATCATCCATCACCATACATAGTTTCAATTTTTTTTCTTGTGATAGAAGTTTTAAGATTTACTCTCCTAGCAACTTTCAAATAAGCAATACAGTATTATTAGCTATAGTCACCATGCTGTACTTTACATCCCCTTGACTTATTTATTTTATAACTGGAAGTGTGTACCTTTTGGTCCCCTTCACCCATTTTGCCTATGCCCCATCCTCCCTTCCCTCTGCTTTGAACAGTTTGTTCTCTGTATCTATGAGCTTGTTTTTCATTTTGTTTGTTTTGTTTAGATTGCACATATAAGAGAGATCATGTAGTATTTGTCTTTCTCTGTCTGACTTATTTCATTTAGCATAATGCCCTCAAGGTCCATGCCTGTTGTCACAAATGTCAAGATTCCATTCTTTTTCATGGCTGAGTAACATTCCTCTGTGTGTGTGTGTGTGTGTGTGTGTGTGTGTGTGTGTGTGATATCTTCTTTATCTGTTCATCCATCGAAGGACACTTAGGCTGTTTCCACATCTTGACTATTGTAAATAATGTTGCAGAGAACGGGGGGGGGGTGCATATATCATTTTGGGTTAGTGTTTTCTCTGGATAAATACTCAGAAGTGGAGTTGTTGGATCATATGGTAGTTCTATTTCTATTTTGGGGGATACCTCCACACTGTTTTCCATATTGGCTGCACCAATTTACATTCCCATCAACAGTGCACAAGGGTTTCCTTTTCCCTATATCCTAGGCAATGTTTGTTATTTCTTGTCTTTTTGACAATAGCCATCCTAACAGGTGTGAAGTGATATCTTATTGTGGACAACATTGGGTTTAATCTGAGCTTTCTCTAGCCTTCGTGGGACACCTTTCTTTCCTGTCTCTTCTGCCTGCACTGTTTCCTTCCCTCAGCGCACAAACATCTTCCCCTCCACCCCTTGTGTCACTACCAGCTCAGTCTTCTCTCTGCAAAGTCCCACTTCAGGTGAAGGATCTCCTATGTCCTCTCCATCACCTCCCTTTCACTTTTTAATTCACTACAATTAGGCTTCCCCCACTACTCCATGAAAAAACTCTCACCAGTGTAACAAATGACCTCCATGACTTCAAACTTAATGGTATCCATTACGGAATGAATACCATTTATTTAATTTGTCCACAATGCAGTTTTATATAATACACTTTCTTGCATCATTTTTCTCTATTGTCTTCAGGAAAATCATTATCTCCATGTTCTTATCATGACTTTGCAATAATTTCTTCCTAGCATTTCTACTTAAAATGTCAGACTGAGTTGCTATTCTGATCCAAGCACATAGAAATGTGGGTTAGAAGGTTTTAGGGTTTTTCCTTCCAATTAAAAAAAATGTGTAGCTGAGCTTGAAATCAACAAAGGCAAACTTTCAAATGCCAAAACAACACTGAATTCCTTCAGTGGTGAGTGGGAACCAAAGCCATGTAGCCCATGAAAGTGTTGAAATCTAAGTCAAAAGTACAGGCTATAACTACATATTTATCAACAGTTATTTTAACGTAAAAGGATTAAATGTTCCAATCAAAAGGCATAGGGTGGCTGAATGGAAAAGAAAACAAGGCCCCTATGTGTGTTGCCTACAAGAGACTCACTTCAGATCAAAGGACACACACAAGACTGAAGGTAAAGGGATAGAAAAAGATATTTCATGAAAATGGAAACAAACAAACAAAAAAAGCTGGGGTAGCAACACTTGCACCAGACTAAATAGACTTTAAAACAAAGGCTATAACAAGTGACAAAGAAGGATCCAGTAATTCTACTTCTGGGTATTTATCTGTAAAAACCCAAAACACTAATTCAAAAAGACATATGGATCCATATGTTCATTGCAGCATTATTTGCAATAGCCCAGACATGGAAGCAACCTAAATGTCCATCAATGGATAAATAGATAAAGAAGAAGGGGCATATACATATATACAATGGAATATTACTCAGCCATAAAAAATGAAATCTTGCCATCTGCAGCAACATGGATGGACCTAGAAGGTATTATGCTAACTGAAATAAGTCAGACAGAGAAAGATAAATACCATATGATTTCACTTATATGTGGAATCTAATGAACAAAAAAAAAATGAACAAACAAAACATAAACAGACCCATAGATACAGAGAACATTTTTTTATTCATTATATTATTTTTTACTTGTATCAGTATGTTTTAAATATTTTATAATTAAAAACCAACATTATTATTCTGATGTTTACACTAATCTACTTAAACTGTAAAAAAATATTCTCACAAGTGAATGTAGTTTTTCACTGTTGGATATATGCAGTTATCTTTCTTCCTTTAAAAAATATTTCGTTGGCTTTGTGGTATTTATTTCATCAAATTGCCATCAAAATACATTGTAAAAGTATTCTACTCAAATTAGCTTTTCCCTTTTCTGAGAAATGGGAAAAGACAAGGATTGTGTTTATATTCTTATTCTGAGTTGTTTTGGCTTTTTAATTATTTTATATGATAGAAGATTCAAGTTAAAATATTTTCATGAGCTTTTACACTATTTAGATGCCTTAAGATACTCAGCTATTTTTGTAACATTTTTTTATTAGTTTCAGGTGCACAAAACAATGTAAGTTAGACATTTATCATTTATATCCCTCACACAGTGACAACTGTGACACCCCTCCCCCCCAAAGAACATTTTGATGGTTTCCAGATGGGAGAGAGGTTGGGGGATGGGTTAAAAAGGAGAAGGGATTGAGGAGTACAAATTGGTAGTTACAAAATAGTCATGAGAATGTAAAGTGTAGCATAGGGAATACAGCCAATAATATTGTAATAATTATGTATGGTGTCAGGTGGGTACTAAGTTTGCAAACTTGTTGCAATGATGTTGCTAACCTTTTTTGATATCAGAGGGGTTATTCATTATGAATTTGTACAAACTGGACACACAGTTAACCAAGTTTACTATTTGGAAGTGCTGAAAAGGCTGCGTGAAAAAGTTAGATGACCTGAACTTTTGCCAACAATTCATGGCTCTTGCATCATGACAATGCACCAGCTCACGTGGCACTGTCTGTGAGGGAGTTTTTAGCCAGTAAACAAATAATTGTATTAAAGCACCCTCCCTACTCACCTGAAGATAAAGGAAATATTGAAAGGAAGACATTTTTATGACATTCAGGACATCAAGGGTAATACGACAGCTCCGATGGCCATTCCAGAAAAAGAATTCCAAAATTGCTTTGAAGGGTGGACTAGGTGCTGGCTTTGGTGCATAGCTTCCCAAGAGGAGTACTTCGAAGGTGACCATAGTGATATTCAGGAATGAGGTAGGTAGCACTTTTTCTAGGATGAGTTCGCTAACTTAATTGTCAGACCTCATAAGTTTTATAAATGTCTAACCACTATGTTGTACATCTGAAACTATAATAATATTGTATGTCAACTGTAACTGAAAAATAAAAATATTGAAAAATAAAAAATGCTTTTAAAAAGAAAAAAAGAATGAATAATGTTAAAAAGTTTTCCAAATATTTAAAGAAATGTCCTATCTCCTTTATAGGCTTCTCCTTCTCTAATCATCCTAAATATTGTTATTCCCTTGAATTCTATCCTCTTTTATTTTTCTGACTCTACTTGTGAAATCATATCCACACAAATGCTTTCAACTATCATCTAGAAACTGATGCTTCAAAATTCCCTCTCTTCATTCTTGCCTTTGGGCCCATAGATGCAACTGTCTGATGGACATCCCCCTTTGAATGTCCCATAGATTCCTCAACGCATCATGCTCAAACCAAATTCACCACCTTCCTTAAACTCAGTCCTCCTCCAGGTTCCCGCTCACGGTAGATGGCACCAGTAACCACTCAGGGGCCCAAGCTATAGACCTGGACATCGTGCTTCACTTGGTGTCCCTGAATCCAATCAGGTACTGACTTCTAACCTGTTTCTTAAATCCACCTGTCCTTTCCCAAGTCATTGCCTTGATTCAGGCCACCCTCATCCCGAGCCTTGCCTGTAAAGGCAAGTAAGCTTTTACTTGTAAGCATGGACTTAAACGAGGCCAAACAACCGGCACGGTGCCTGGAAGAAATTAACTACTTAATAAATGATAGGTATTTAGTTTTTTAAAAATTAGATGATCATAAACACTTTGTGAAGTAGGTGCTACTCTTATTCCTATTCTGGAGTTGAAAAACTGATGCTTACAGAAACTAATGTCACTTACCCGAAGTCACATGGCTTTCTGATTGAAGACCTCCAGCTCTTAACCACTGTGCTACACGGCTTCACTTACCACATGATGTTTTTAGTATATGTGCTGCCGAAGCGAGCACGACCAGATGATGTTTTAATCATAGAGAGACGTGTTCTATGTCCTTCAACATATCAGAAGCTGGTCAAGGTCAGGGACTAGATTGAATTTGTTTCTGTGTTATTAATAAATATTTGCTGAATTGAATCTGATTGAGAGGTTTGATGATGGAGTTGACACTGGATGGATGCCCACAATGATTAATGGTAGAGTTAGTCAAGAGATTTGCAGGAGGGGGGTTGATTGTGGGCAAGAGGTAGGTTTGGGGGCATATGGAAAGAGGGGCTTGAGGAGTGGAGCACCTTAAGGACATTGCCTGGGAGTTTGAGCCTCTGGCCCTATAGCTATTCCACCTTGATGGTCTTTCTGGCTTTATTTGGGGAGGAGGGGTAGGAATGAAGGGTGTGTATGTTGGTACTGAAGGGGTCACATTGTAAGCATCCAAACTCTTCGTTGATCCTCTGGATGGAGAAGAAAGAAATATCGGGCTCATCTCCCAGAAAAAAATTGTGCCTGATTCAAAGCCAGCTATAGAATGTCAGTTTCTTAGTTTTGGCAAATGTACCAAGGCACTGTGAAATGTTAACAATGGGGAAATTGAGTGAGGGGTATACAGGAACTCTCTGTACTATCTTTGTAACTTTTCTATAAATCCACAATTATTCCAAAATAAAAAGTTTATTAAAAACAGAAAAAGAAGGTACAGCGGAACCTATGGCTGGACTCCCAGAAGAGCGCAGCCTCTGAACAGAGAAAGGAAAGCTATTGGTCTTATACAAGCTAGTTTGCTGCTCCAAACTTCAGTTTGTTCATCTGTGCAACGGCGAAACGTCCTTTTGCAGTGAACATGCCAGGGATATGGTGATAACAAAATGAGCAAAGGAACAGGAAAGAGGGCAGGATCTCAGCAGAGCAGTGAGATTCAGGACTAGCGTACAGGTTCAGCAGGGAAGCAAACCCAAGCCCTGGGCAGAGGCAATGGTGGGGCAGGGTTCAGCTCATTCCAATATACCAGATACTGAGGCCAGCTAATTCAAGACCTCTGTCCTGGTAATAAGGCAGGGGTCTGCTTGATGGGGCAGGGGCAGGCAGAGACTACCATTTCCTCAGAGATGATGGCCCCGAAGCCTGGACACTGGATGCCTTAACTCTGGCTCCTCCTATCCTCCTGGATCTCCTGGGAGAGGTGGACAGTTCAGGGGAGGTTGAGGGGGCCAGAGCCCAGTAAAAGTAATAGCTCAGGTTCTGGCCCCAGAGAACGGGTCCTCCCAACCCCCATCCATGGAGGCAGCCAGGCAGGTAGCAGCTCATGGCCAGAGGGACAAAGTGGCAACTTTGGACTAGGGACAATTAGTGAAGCTGGGTTGTGGCGGGTAGAAGCTAGGCATTCCTGCACGCCTGGGCCCTCCTTTGCATTAATTACCAGCTGACACGGTTTGTGCACTGTTCTCCCTTTATGCTATTTTAATTAACAGAGATCTCCTCCGAGCAAACCAGCTGCTGTGTAAGTTGTCAAACTGTCAGCACACATAGGATGGGCGCCATGGGGACGTTAAGTGTGGGAATCATCAAGGGGCTCCCCATCTCCTGGCGTATTTGAACCTTTCTCTAAACTCTCTGCAGTAGTAATAATGGGCAGAAGTATATCAAGATCAAGAACTTGGCTTTGGGACAAGGGCCAAGTGAAAACAAGGGAATCCCACCTCCCCATGGGAAGGAGTGGTCAGCAACGACAGCAGGGATGCCCCTGGGAACACCTGTGACACCTCTCCTAAATCTTGGATATTTCACACCCTCATTTGAATAAAATCGTAAGCCTCTTTGTTCTTTGGTACAGTTGCTCTTCTTCTGGGCCAGCCCACTCTCTCGCCATCTTGAGAGTGTGTTATAATATTTCCTTTCTTTTGATAAATCCACAGCTTGTTTGGCTTTGTTTGCGTTGCCTATTCTGTATGTCCTGGAATTCCTTCTTGCAATGATACAAGAACACTTTTCCTCCAATAACACCCCCATAAAAGACCTGGTTCCTTAGAGGCAGAGGTTGGGAGCCCCAGAACACAGCCCACCATCACCCATGACAAGGGGACTCAGCAGAAGCTTAATCCCACACTGGATAGCTGTGGAGGTGTTGTGGCAGAGGAGTACTATGTGAGCAACTGGAGACCTGATTATTTGTAGCATGCCATCATCGTCCATGACAGTTTAGGGGTGTCTGAAAATCTCCCAGGATTTGCTTTAGGATTGGAATGATTTTTTAAAAAAATGGAACTTGGTTTTGGGTTCAGACAGACTTAGGTTTGAACTTTGACTCTGTCACTCATTTGCTGTGAGAATTTGGGCAAATCACTGAACCTTTCTGACTCTTGTTTTCCTCATCTGAAAAGTGGAAACAGTAATGCTTATCTTTAAATCTGTTTTCCTGGTCAGTATAGGGTTTCCCACAGGCCCTTTATAAGTTCATTATGGCCAGAGAAGAACCTTTAACTATAACATATATGGGAGAAATTCCTAGAGTTCTCATTATTGAATTTCCATTTTTCTCTGTACTCTCAGCCTATGTTCAGTGAACCCCTGTTTTCCCAGTACCTTTGCCTCCTGACAAATCACTGGGACCCTCCAATCCTCTTCCCCCAGGTTCATCCCTTCCTTAGCAGGTCCAGGGATGGACTGAGCATTCTCCTTGAGGTTCTTAAAGTTTACGTGCAACTAGCCTCACTGAATAACTGGACAAATAAATAAATGGATGGGAGGGGCTTTAAGGAGGAGCTGATGGCTGAGTTGAGCTCTGAAGGATCAATTATTTAGGTAAAAGGAGGGATTGAGGGTAGGAGAGGGTGTTTTAGGCAGAGATAATACTATGTTCAAATGCCCTAAGGCAAGAGATAGCATGGTATATTTGAGGAGCTGAGAAGGGTTTAGTTGAACTGAAAAGATGTGTAGAAGGCAAAGAGGTAGGGTGAGAGATGAGCCTACAGAGGAAGGTGGGGTCTGAACACGGAGGGCATCGTTAAGTCCTTTTTCAGAGTTTGAATCTTATGCTGTATGCAATGAGAGGCCAATGAGGGATGTTATGCAGCAAAAGGATGCAGTCAGATTTGTGGTGTAAAAGGATTACTTAGATGAGGTACAGAGGATAAGTTAGAAAAGGCAGGAGTGGATCCAGGGCACCCAGTTAGGAGGGCGTTGTTTGAATTCAAGTTAAAGCTGAGAGTCTCAGTTGGGATGAAGAGAACTAGACTTCTTTACCTTTTGAAGGTCTTTAGGAGACATAAGCTACAGAATTAATATTCACTGGACACGGGAAGTTGAAGAATAGGGCAGAAGAAGAAGAGGCCAATAAGGGGTGGCCAAAGAGATAAGACAAGAGAGAGTCAAAATTTGCCAAGACAGGAGACAGCCTGACAATTTGTTGGGAGGTGAAATCATTTGCTAACTGACATGTCGTCCCTGGCTCCTGGATGTTGAGTCAACTCAGCCCTCTTTGGACTGGAAGACTCTCAGCTTAATTTTGTGCAAGCAGGTGAGCCTCAGTGTGTGTGTGTGTATGTGTGTGTGCGTGTTAGCCTGACCTATTTCTGTAGGTCTACAGGGGAGTGTGTGAGCATGTCTTAATGGAGTCATGGACCCATGTGAACATACATACTGCAGCCAAACAGTGTGTGCTTTTGTGTGAATCTGTGTGTGTAAGATTGATACATGAGAGCCTCTGCGTGTGTTCATGGGCTTATGTGTGCGTGAGACTGTTTGTCAATAATTATAAAAATAATACATAATATTTGTATCATTCATATTTTACAGAGCATTTAGATATGCTGATCATTTGATCCCCACTACCTAGTGAAGAATATGGGATGGAATATTCAATAAAATTTCCACGTACGTTAAAGATGTCTACTGTGTGGCAGGTAGTGTGTTGGAAAGGGTATATGTGGGTGCAGGGCGTAGGAGTGAGGGTATATGTGGTTAATCTCAGTGTTGACACACCCACATCTGCCCATGTCAAAGGGCAGAGTCCCTTCTTATCAGCACAGGCAGAGTCTGAATTGATCTGGCTCTTTGACGGCACACACAGGGAGGACAGGGATGTGGACATATGTGACCCTTGGTCAACCCTTCACGCTTCTGTGCCTTCAGCCTGTATCTTCACCTTTCTCCTGATCTACTGCTCCTTCTTTAGCCTATAAACTTGCTTAGGTCTTCTTCATTTCAAAATGGACATTTCTCTCCTCAAGTTATCATTCAAATCCCCTTCTTCCTTTCACTACCAAAATTCTTGGAAGAACAGTTGTGATCAATGGATTCTCTTCCTTCTTTTCTATTCTTTCCTCAACACGCTGAAGTTTGGCTTCCACCCCATCACTCTTGACAGAACTACCAATAAGTACAAAGGCCAATCCCAATTGCCTTTCTCACCATCTGTCTGAAACACTTGACACTGGGGACCCTTGCCTTTCTCCTGAGACCCTCTTCTCCTTAGCATCTGTGACAACACCCTATACTTTGTGATACCTCAGTGCTCCTCTTCTAGCCTTTAAATGCTGGTGTGGACCAACCAACCCTCTTCTCTTTTTACCAGCAAATCTCATCTATGCCCAAGTCATGTTCTTCCAATGTCTCACTTGCAATCCAGACACTTTTATCCCATTCTTATTAGACACCCCCACCCCACCCTTTCTCACATTTACATCATCGTGTATATTTACATTAAGTACATTCATATTGTCGTGTAACCATCACCATAATCCAGCTCTAGAACGCTTTATCTCGCAAAAAAACCCCTGTGTATCCCATTAAACACTAATTCCCCATTCCCCTCTGCCTCCAGCCCCTAACAACCACCATTCTACATTCTTTTTCTGTGGACTTGACTACTCTAGGTACCTCATATAAGTGGAATCATACAGTATTTGTCCTTTTGTGACTGGCACTTAGCATAATGCCTTCAAGTTTCATTCATGTTATAACATGTCAAAATTTCCTTCCTTTTTATGGCTGACTAATAATCTATTGTATGGATATAGCACATGCAGTTTATATTTTATATTCTTACTTTATCTGTGCAATTCTGTATCTCGAGATAGGTCATGTTCTGAGGTACTAGTGGTTAGGACTCCAACATTATCTTTTCTGGGGGGACAAAATTCAGCCCATAATGGGACAATTCTTTGCCTTTTACAACCTCCCCCTCTGAACACCATGTGTCTTTAGGAAACACCTAAGCCTTTGCATTCAGAATTATAACTTCCTAATAAGACATGGTGATAGACATATCTATGGCCATGGAGAGGAGACAGGAAGGGAGGAAGGGGAGAGAAAAGAGGAGGTAGTGGAGAAAGGGAGGGATTGAAGGAGAAAAGTCACATCCAAACTCATTTTCAGGACAAAGCTAATGAGAAAGGAAACCATGGCAAACTCTCTCTAAGGACTTGGGTTAAATGTCTCAGCTGGGCCCAAACCAAAGTCTTGGCCAGGAAATATGATTTATATTAAAGAACCTTTCCTATCACAGACAAAATGTTGAGTGAAAGTAGTCACACAGAAAAGAGGACATGCCATATAACTCCACTTATATAAAAGTAAAGACTAGACAAACAAATCTATGGTGGTAGAAGTCACAAGTGGTCACCTTTGGGAGGTATTGATTAAGAGAGGGTATAAGAGAGTCTCTAGGGCATGTTGTTCTGGGTGGGTGACACCACTAAGCTTTATACTTAAGATGATCTTACTTTACTATAACTAAATTATGCCATAGATAAATAAGTAGACTAATCCATTTGTTACTTTTCTTCTCACCACTGACCACCCCAGGCCACTCTCAGGCTGTTCCCACACTCTTCGTGCTCACTAATGCTCACAAATGGGAGATAATATAAATGTTTAGCATGATGTCCAGCACACAAAAGGTACTCACAAAATACAAATCCACGTCATGCTTCTGTGCACATCATGTTCTGGGGGTACATAAGGGGCAGGGTCCAGAGATGATCCTTGCCTCCCACCCATGCAGCATGGCACTGAACCGTAGGAGTAGAAGGTCGTGGAGGAGGTCTAGTGAAAAATCATGTCCCCTATCCCCAGGAACAGAACACAGCCCAGCAGAAACCCCAAATCATAATTAAAAGATGCCCTGCAACTCTCTTGGCAGCATACATTTTGAAGATGAAAGTAAATGATTAAAATAATTAAACACTTCAAGCTGACAAGCTGGAGTAAAATCTTGCCAGCGGACGTTTGTCAGTAATTAGCTAATTAATCCTGGCGCAGATTATAAGCCATAACAAACCAGTCAGGCTGAACAGAACCGGCTGCTCAGAATTAGACTTTTAAAAAAGAAGAGTAGGGTTGGCGGGGAGGCTTGGGTGAATGAGGGAAGGAGAGAAAATAAGAAAGAGACAGCATTTGGGGCCACCTGTCCTTATCCTAGCAGACAGTGTAGGCCCAGCCTGTAGGGGGCTTCCTAGAGAGTTCTGGGCCTGTGTCTAGGCCGGACACCCAGCATCTTTTCAGACTAGGAAGAGAAGAGGGAGTGCTCTGGCCCCCAAATCAGAAGGCACAGTGGGAAGGAGTCCAGGTAGGAGGTGAGGTCCACATCAGGTGGGTACAGCATTACCTCATTCATTATTCCATCCAGCAAGGAACTCCAACGGTGACAAGGGTTCCATTTCTGTGGAAAGGCATGACAAGATCCAAGCAGGGGATCAGGGCCCAGCCAAGTAGTCTGAGCTCAGGACAGGCTGCAGACTGTAAACATAGTGTGAGCCACAAATGTAATTAAGTGAAATACAAAGAAACAGATGGAATTAATTTTAATAATATACAGAGGTGCCAAAAAAAGTATACACATTTTAAGAAAGGAAAACACTGTATTAACATTGTAATACTCAACATACACCAATAAAAAAAGATGAATACAAGTCACGTGTATACATTTTTTGGGCACTGCCGATATTTTATTTAACCCAATGTATCCAAAAGGCTATTGTTTCAGCATATATTAATAGTAAAACATTTTTGTCATGAGATATTTTATATTCTTTTTTGTTACTAAGTTTTTAAATTCTGTTATGTAGTTTATACTTATAGCCCATCTCACTTCGGACTAGTCATATTTCGAGTGCTTAATAGCCACACACAGCAATGCTCCCATGTTGGACAACATAGCTGTAGACATAACAGAAAGAGGGGGACGGGGGGGTCCTAGGCCTGGGACGATCTGTAGCAGGATGGAGGCAGACCAGAGTGACATGACCACCTCATTATCTTTCTCTCCTTGGCCATTCTCCCACCTAGCTTCTGCTGGCTACTTCCAGCCAAGTCAGCCTCAGCTTCAAGGGTCTCCAAGATGAAGGGTCTGGGAAGGACAGAGGAGAATCCAGAGGGACGGGATTTCTGCCCTGGTGCATACACATGGGGCAGGGCAATATCACCGCTGCACAGAGTTGTGCCCTGAAGTCCTGGAGTGTGAGTGTAACCTGTGTGTTCCAGAGGTGCCCCAGGACCTGAGCACTGACCTTCAAAGAGCTTCCTGAAACTGCAGCCATGGGTTAAAGCTCAGTTTTCCTTCATAATAATCACATCGGTCAGGGCCAAGAGATGGCACATTTCTCTAGTAGAACGTTCTGTAAAGACTGTCAGATGGAATCTGTCTGTTGGAAAATAATCAGGATGTTTTCTCTTTTTCCATTTTTTTATTATAGTAAAATATACATAACATAAAATTTACCATCTTAACCATTTTTAAATGTACAGTGCAGTGGTATTAAGGATATTCATACTGTTGTACAACAATCACTGCCATCCATCTCCAGAACTTTTTCATCTTGCAAAACTGAAACTCTGTACCCATTAGTCAATAACTCCCCATTCCCCACGCCAACCCCTAGTCCCTAGCAACTGTCATTTTACTTTCTGTCTCTATGGATTTGACTAATCTAGGTATTTCAAATAAATAGAATCATGGAGTGTTTGTCTTTTTGTGACTAGGTTACTTCATTTAGCCTCAAACTTCATCCTTGTTGTAGCATGTCAGAATTTCCTTCCTTTTTAAGGCTGAATAATATTCCACTGTATGTGTATACCAAACTCTGCTCATCCATTCATCACTGATGGGCACTTGGGTTCCTTTCACATTTTAACTATTGTAAATAATCAGTATCTTTCTAAGGCAGAGATGTACTGCTTCCAGCCAGAGAATAGTCTATTTTCCACCACTATCTTGGCTTAAGCTCTGTTTTCCACCATCATCTTGGCTTAAGATATGAATTGAATCTCTCAGAACCCACATCAGAGCTCCAATAAGAGTGAGGGAGTAAAAGGACACAGCCTCTGGACCAGTGGCACAGACTTGTTGGTGCAGTTTTGCCACTGCCCCCATTACTCAGCGGAGAGGTCTGGAGAAGGCATAGGAGGCAGGAGGGAGAAGATGGGCTTCAAGGTCCACAGTCACAGCTCAAAATGCAGAGCAACAGAAGCCACGTTGACTCCTAAATTTATGACCAAAGAAACAAAACACCCCTTCCCCTGTCCCAGAACCTCATCCTTGATTAGCTAAGCCCATGTCTCCTGCCTGTAGGAAGAAGGAGGAAGGTTCTCCTGTTGTACACTGACAGAGCCACATTTGATTATACATCTCAGCCAGTAGCTCTGTGCCCACAATAGAGTAAAGCAGCTCTGTTTAGGGCCAAGGGAGATACGCAGAGAATCCTGTGGTGGCTCAGGGCTCAGGAACATCCCACTTAGCTGAGTTGAGCAGGGAAGGCCCCAAGGAGGAAGTAAGCTTGAATTGTACCGTGAGATGGGAGGAATCAGAGAGCAGAGAGGAGGAAGGAGGGCACGTTAGTAGGGGAATTTAACATAGACCCTCTCATTCACATAGCTCTGTAGAGCTTACAAAGTATGTTCACATGTGTAATCTCATTTCATCCTCACTGGGCTGTAGGATCCCAGAGGTACTGTCTCGTTTGAGAGGCAATATAGCATAGTAATTAAGAGTGCAGTCTTTGGATTTCTGGTTAAATGCAGCAGATGGAGTGCGTGCATTTATATCTTCTCCCTCAACAAACCTCACTAAAATAAAAGTAAAGGAATAAAAAAGGCAATGGTGGACCACAGATGTCAACACATTTTTAGAAGATGTCAAATGAATGGAGGAGTTGGCAGAGCTGGGATAGCTGCATACCAAGTGTTACAACAAAGGATGCCAAAGAGGAGCCAGCCAATTGGAGACCCAGGACCAGGGGAAGAACGGATATTGGAGACAACAGTTACCACAGAAGGTGGGAGAGAGGCTTGGGGCTAAGAACAAGGGAATGGGTTGAAAGTCTGCATAAGAAGCAGGTCCCTTCCCTATCACATGCAGACAGCTGACTACATCTTTCATACCCTGGCAGGGAACGGAGGTTTTATTCTGTTGAAAAAAGTGAACCAGAAAGGCTCCAGCCAGGAATACTGGGCACAGCAAAAATCAGGGTAGAATGTCATAATGAAAGAAAGGACATTAAGGGAGAATCCGAGAAGTGAGATTCTAGGGCCCATGGGACTTGTTTTCTAGAATGCTTGTGGTCAGGTGGAGGAAAGCTCTTTAGATATTGAAAGAGAGGTTAAACTAGAGATTAGAAGAGAGATTCACAGATAATGGAATAAAATTTCTCAGAGCTAAAAGACATATGTTTCCAGAGTGAAAAAGCTCACTAAAGATGTGATGAACATAATTGAAAATAAGCCAATACCAAGTCTCATTAGCATAAACATTTAGATGGTCAAGGAGATAGGTAAAATCTTTTTCCATACAGAAAGGACAGGATACATGAAAAGAATAATCTAGAATCAGGAATGGCAATGGACTCTCATTGTATGGACCAATGTTTTCAAAATTCTAAAGAATTTCTATACCAGTTAAGCTATAAATCAACTGTGAGGGTAGAATAATGAATTTTCTGAAATTCAAGATTTCAAAAATTTTGCTTCTCATATATTCTTTCAGGAAGCTACTAAAGGATGTGTTCCATCAAAATCAAGAATTAAACCAAGAGAAAAAGATGTGGGTCCAGGAACAGGGGATCCATCCTAGAACAATTACAAAAGGAAGCCATTGAACAACTACTGTTCAGAAGGCCCAGAGAGTAAGTACACAGTGAGCCAGGAGATGGAAAGCTGCAGGAGGGATACCTTATGGGAAAAATAAGTGAATTACTAGCTTACCTGATGTGTTTCATCCTGTGGAAATTAGCATTTAGAAGGTTTTTACATTCTGTTAAAGAGTTTGGGAAGAATTCTTGATAAGGATACGCAAAACTAAGAAAATGAGAGGAAGGAAAGAAAGGCCATTAAAACAAGGGAAGACAAAAAAAATCTGTACAAGAAAGTTAATGCAGTATTAGTTTCAGCAGTGAATCATGTGTACAAAATCAATAAGGCAAACCCTGAATATTGACTTAACTAAAATTTGTGATATAATTTTATCAGAAGGCTGCAAGGGATGTGAGTTGTGGGGATTGAGTGCTATAAGAATATTAAATTATCATCTTTCATAATAAATTAAGAACTGGCATACAGGCATGCTGTTCAGAGGTAAATATCAGTAGACACAGCTAAAGTGATTTTAAGTGGTTGCTTTGAGAAGTGAGACTTGGGCGGGTATTGACTGCTGTTTTTTTGTGTGTGTGATAAGACTTGTTGTATTGGTTAACTTTTTAAAACCATGTACATGTATTGATTTGTTTATTTAAGAAAAGAAACATAAATGGGATATTATTCAGCCTTTAAAAAGAAGAAAACTCTGGCAATGCTACAACATGGATGAAACTCATTATGCTAAATGAAATAAGCCAGTTACAAAATAGACAAACACTATATGATTCCACTTATATGAAGTACCTAGAGCAGTCAAGTTCAGAGAGACAAAAAATAGAATGGTGGCTGCCAGGGGCTGCAGGCTTGGGGGAATGGGGAGTTATTGTTTAATGGGTATGGAGTTTTAGTTTTGCAAGATGAGGAGAGTTCTAGAGATGGATGGTAGAGAAAAATGTGTAAGTACTTAATGTCACTGAACGGCAAACTTAAAAATGATTAAGATGGTAAATTGTATGTTATGTTTATTTTTACCACAATATAAAAAATATAAATAATTCCTCAGCTATAAAAAAATGAAGTCTTAGGATTTGCAACAGCCTGGATAGACCTAGACGGTTATATGCTGAGTGAAATGGGCCAGACAGAGAGAGACAGATACCATATGATCTCACTTTTATGGTATAAAGAACAAAATCAACAAAAAAGTTCAGAAATTAGTTAATATGGTAAATTTTGTCATGTGTATTTTACCACAATTAATTCTTTTCCCATTAGAAGAAAAGAATGCAGCCTATGATTCAGATTTTCAGGAGATTAAGTGTAGGATTAGAATGTAGGGATTAAATGTAAACTACAAGAGGGCAGAGAGTTTTGCTGTCTGCTCACTGCTATATTCCTGGAGTATAGTAGTCACTCAATAAACAAATGTAGTGGGCACTCAGTAAATGCTAGCTATTACTATTTTTTGTGTTTGTCTTCCGGGTACGTCCCTTTATGCTGGAGCACCAGCATTGCTTCTCATCATGCGTATGCACACGTGTGTACACATGCACACAAGTATGCAGGTAAGCCTCAAGGAATATTCCTTCAAGTACTTGCTGAACAGATTAAGAATGACTCTTCAAAGCAGGCTTTGTTATCCCCATTTTTCAGATGAAGAAAGCGAGGCCATCTGGCCCATAAATAGGATAAACAGCATTTCCAATCTTGGCCTTCAGACTCCAAATCTGTCCCTCAGCAGTGGACAGCTGAAGAGTTGTAGAAGCATAGAGCTGAGAAATGACCTATATTTAATGGGCATGACAAATGGACTTGCTTGGTTGAGAGAGAATAAGGTTCGTGCAGGGGAGGAGTGGGCGATGACTCAGAGATGTGCGTGCTTGTCAGACAGTGAGGGAGGGCCTCCAATGTCAAGCAAAAGGGCCTGGAAATTATTCAAAAGCAATGTAGAGCCATTGAAAGTCTTCATGTGAAAGAGGCTTTTTAGGAAGCTTCATTTGGCAGCAGAATGCAGTGTGTGCTAGAGTGGGAGGCTAGAGTATAAAGGCCTCTTAAGGAGGCTGCCACAATAAAATGATAATGTTCTAAACTTGGCACAATGGAGGCAGTGGCAGGAATAATGAAAAATCAGTGAAATTTATAAAACTCTAGTCAGACTAATCAGGGAAAATGGAGAGAAGGTGCACATTACCGATATCAATATCAGGAACCAGAGAGATTATCACTGTAGATTCTACAAAAATTAAAAAGATAATAAGGGGATACCAAGAATAACTTTACATGAATAAATTTGACAACTTGGATAAACATACAATTTCCTTGAATTACTCAAGAAGAAATAGATAACTTGAATAACACTATATTTGGTAAAGAAATCATATCTTGTTGTAAGGTAAAGAATGAGCCTATAACTTCCCACTGCTCACTACATCAAGTCGCCACGTTCAGAGCCACCAAAGGGCCCATCTCGCTCATCTGGCTCATCCAAAGACTAGCTTAGGCTAGTTTGAAGTAAGTTTTCATTTCTAGGAGTCAGAGAAATCTTGACTAACCCAGGGTCTTAAAGACTGTGAACTTCAAGGATAACAAAGACTGTGGTGTCTGTCCATGGTGCTGACTCTGCGCCCCTTTCACTGTTTCAGCGTGGAGTCAGAGCCACTAAATGCATCCTTACCCCCAGGAAGCCTGTACCCCGTGGATTCTGTCCATGGTCCTGACCACAATTCTCATTTGCCACTACAGCCCTAGGGGTTAGCTTATAACTCTTAGTGACACTCCCCATGTTTGGAGACTCAGGAGGAAGCTCCCATCTGTCTGTAACATTAGAGACCTTTGATGGTTTTGCAGTGCCCAACTCAGGCAAGGCTGAGGCCAACCTCTGGTGACGGAAGGCCTAAACAACATGGGGTGTAAGACCATCCATCAGTAGACAAGTAGACAAGTCCAGGCCCCTGTGGAGAAGTTTGACAAGATCAAGGCAGGGAATCAAGATCACTATCAACTGGGCAGAGCTCTGGACTTGGAAGGACAGGAGAAAAAATCAGTGGAGGAAGCCTGCCATGTCGACTAACTACAACTACAGGTAATGGAAGAGGTCAGAGCCTGTAAGGCACAAAAATGTTCAGGGCATCCCTAGATACCAGGTGGCAAGATTAAGATAGAACCTTTCACTCCAGATGGACACTGGGGGTCTGATGAATCTGAGCCCATCTGGTTCCCTTGCTGGGAATTGACAGTTCAGTCCCCAAAGGAAACCCATTACTACGGGCTGAGCTTCCTTGGAGGTAGAGCTTCTCCAGGTCAGGGAAAATGCTGAGGCTCTTGATGTCATTTGCACATGACACTCAAATGATGGAAACAAAGATAGAAGAGGGGTCAACGAGAGAGGCTTCCCAGAGTGGGTGCCTCTTGAGGAGAGTGGAGAATTAATTTCCACCTAACAGTTTTAGTTCTAACTGTGTGCCAGGGACTGTAAAAATACTTTCACTTTCACACACACTTCCTTATTTAATCCAAACAATCCAGTGGGGAAGCTATTTTTAATCCTATACTGTATTAATCAGGGTTCTCCAAAGAACAGAACCAGTGAGATACACACACACACACACACACACACACACACACACACACGCGCGAGGAGATTTATTGTAGTAATTGTTTCACATGGTTATGGAGGCTGAGAAGTACTACACTATACCCCTGCAAGCTAGAGAATCAGGAAAGCTGGTGGTATAATTCAGCCTGAGTCTGAAGACCTGAGAACAAGGAGCTCTGATGTTCTAGGGCAGGAGAAAATGAATGTCCCAGTTCAAGGAGAGAGAGAGAGAGAGAGAGAGAGTTCATCCTTCCTCTGTCTTTTTGTTCTATTTGGGTCCATCAACAGATTGAATGATGCCCACCCACATTGTGAAGGTAGATCTTCTTTACTACTGATGTGAATGACATCCTCACAGACACACTCAGATATGTTTTACCAGCTATCTGGGTATCACTTAGCTCAGTCAAGTTGACACATAAGATTAACCATCACACATACACATAAGGGAACTGGAGCCCAGAGGGGCAAATGATTTGCCCAAGATCACATGGTCAATATGTGGCAAAGCCCTTGCTTTGTCCATTGCATCATGAAAGCTCCAAGCTGAACCCTGCACCTGCCCACTCACTCTGGACCCTCCAATGAGATAGTGTCTTTTGGAAAGGCCATCTGTCCTTCTACCAGCTGCACCTAGCATGGCCCAGTGAGGTGGGTACCAGATATACCCTCCTCTTTTGGTCAAGGGCAGCTAGAGGAGCTTTGAGCACCCATTAGGCCTAGGAGTTGGAGGAGGTTTGGAGACTTCAGCCAGCAGGGAGGGGGAAGAAACCTCTGTGGAGGGAGGGAGCTGGTGGGGATGGAGGTGGGAGAGGACTGGCTCCCTGCTGCTCTCAGAACGATTCTCACCTGCCAATCAATGGCCAAGGCTGATGGCTAGAGACTCACGCAAGTGCTAATCAGCTCCATTGACACATGCAGGCTAGGGCTACAATCCATTTTCACATGGGATGGCAGATCGATTCCTCATTCTCTGCAGTCCCCAACCAGCCTCATCAGGCCATCCATTTTTGAGGGGCCGAGAAGCTGGTTAATTCCCTGCACCTCCAGACACCTGCAAGCTTTGGCCTTCTCTATATTCTCCCCAGATACAATCTGGCTTCCAAAAGCATGCCAGGCAGAGCAGTACAGTGGAACTCTGGTCCTAGGAGTCCAACAGGCCTAGGTTCCACTCTCAGATCACCATTTAACTTTGTGAACTTGGACATGTCACTTCAACTCTTCTAACCTCAATTTTCGCATCTGTGTAATGGGGATAAAAATCTCAGCCTGCAGTGTCTCTGTGAGGATCCCAGTTATACCTAGTGAATGCAAAGTTGGGAAATGCTGCAAAATATCGCTAATATAAAGCACAGAGTGCTGCTCCTAGAAGGATAGGTTCTTTCCCCAAACCTGGTCCTCCCCTTTCACCTTAAGCCCTGTCCTTGAAGTCTAATAATATTGGGAGGGAAGTTCTGTTGACATAGGTCTAGGAGAGATTTTTCTCCTCTCTCCAGTTATGTTAAGTAGCCAAAAACAGCTGTCCTGACATGATCAGACCTTTTGGTGAAGGCCTCTGTGTTCTGGAAACAGCTTAGAAGCAGTAGAAACCAGGCAGGCAGGAGAGGACTCAGCCAAGGTCAGGTGGAGTGCCTGGGAAAAGGGTGTTTCTAGGGCTCTGGGTAAATTTCCAGGCTTATCTCCTCTTAAAAATGAAATCTCACCCATGTTGACAGATACTTTTACTTATCAGTTTTATTTAGTTTCAGAAAAGAGGACCATGTTCTAGAGATGCCCTTTACATTCTTCGCCATGGATGTCCCCTTCCAAAAGGAGGAGTACTCTGTATCCCTCCATCCTCTCCCCTGATCATAGATGATTAGATGGGAGTAGGGAACATTTGCCCTTAGCTGGGCTGACCAGATTTTTTTCTAACTTCATGTCCATTGGGGCAGCCATAATAGTGTATGTGGGCACAGAGGAAGCCAGTTCACTAAGAGAAGAATGGAGCAGACATGCAGAGAAATTAAGAGGCAAGAAATTATGGGGTCCTAAGAGACAGTAATGGGGGGAGTTGCTGCCTGACGATTTTCTAGTTCGAGATCACATCGACTACTTGTTGAGCGGGGGTCAGTGAGTTTTTCAAGTCCTTCCAATATAAACAACCTTTTATTAAGCTAGATTGGGTATATTTCTGTTCCTTGCTGCCAAATAGCCCTCTACCTAGATCAGACCTCAGTGCACGATGACTGCTTTAACTTTTTTTTTTTAAACAAAACACATAGTGTTAATATTGATGTGTTAAGTGGGACAATTACCAAACACTGAATTAGAAGCTGTTTGTCCATGGAACAGGTCTTCCAAAGTGCTTCTGAATTAGCATCAGCACCCTGCACATACCCCAGAGGTAGAGTATTTCTTATTCACTCATTTAAAAAGTATTTGGTAAATATCAAGTAATACTATGATCCAGATACCATACTCTGTACTGGAGATACAAAGAAGCAAAACAAACAAAGTCTCTGCTCATAAGAGGCTTGCATTCTGCTGGGCTCACTTTTTTTCATATATAAAATGGAAATAATAGGAGTAATAAATAATTGAAACAGTTGATTGAATCACATTAATCAAATGATTTAAATACATAAATAAGAACTAATGTGTTCTGGGAGCTATTATACATTCTCTTCATATAATAATTAACTCAATTATTCCATCATCCTTATGAGGCAGACTATCATTATTTCTGTTTTATAGATTAGGAAGTTGAGGCACAGAGAAGTTAAGTAACCTGCCCAAGGTTACACAGTTGTTAAGTGATAGAGCTGAGATTTGAACCCAGTTTGACCCATGCACTTAACCATTACGTCATACTGCCTCTCAGTTTAAATGAATAACATCCTAAGTCAGGGATGAATCTGCATAAGTTGCTCTGGTCTCACTTTGGCTCATTTCCACAAGTGAGGGCCAGAAAGCTAAGCAGATCTAAATAGTCACTAAGAATAAAGAGCCTCATCAACAACCTCTGGAGCTAGAGAAGCGCACAGAACTTGGAAAGGAGCTCTGGCCATTGCCTGTTCCACCTCGGGCTCTGCACAGCCATCTGAACTCCCCCAGACCTGCCAGGCTCCTGAGCTCTCTAGGGAGATTACTGCCAGGTCACTCACATAGATAGCTGCTGAGCGAATGTTTCAAACAGAGGGCTGCCCAGCCTAGGGCCTGCATCTCCTGACTGTGCTCTCAGTTCCTTTTTTCCAGAGCATTTGTAGCCAGCTGTCCTGGTTCAGAAGTTTTCTCACATCCATGCCCTCCTCATCAGCCCCTGTCCTGAGCGCACCATTTCCCACTGGATGATATTAACAGAATACATGCCTGACTATATCATGCTCTTGCTTTAAAAGCAATGGCTCCCTTTAAGATGTTCCCATTAGGGGAAATTGAATGTAGGATATCTTGGAACTCTCAGCACTACTTTGCAACTTTTCTGTAAATCAAAAATTATTCCAAAATAAAAATTTTATTTAAAAAAAGTAAAGGCTTATCACATGTCTTACCCTGACATCCAAGGTACGCTGGTAAACCCCTGCTCCCCACTGCCTTCTCACTATTCCTTGAGGATGCCATCCTGTTGGAAACCTCAGTACCATTACATGGTTTGGAATGCTCTTCTTCACACCATTAACTTTCCACCCTATCAGCCTGATGGGTTCCTAGCCAGTTGTTTGATTTATCAAACACTTAGGTAGTACTATGTTATACTATGTATGTAGTACTAACGCTGTATTCTGAGCACTTTACAAATATTAACTCATGTAATCTTTACAGCAACCCCATAACGGACGTACGGTTATTAATCCATTTTACAGATGGGGGAACTGAGGCACAGAGGAATTAAGTAGCATGCTCAAACCACACAGAACTGGTATTCAAACCTAGGCACTCTGGGTCCAGATTCTTAACCAGTACACGGTGCTGCCTTTTCAGCTTTCAGAATTCAGCTCAAACGTCACCTTCCCTAGAAGCCTTCTTTGACTTCTTTCCAACACAGTTATTCTTACCTCCCCTTTCAGATCCCATAGACCTTTGTTCGTTCATTCATTCATTCATTCATTCATTCATTCATTCATTCAGTATTCATTAAAATACATTTACTGAGCACTCATTATGGCTTGTCATTTCCTAGGGCTGGGAATTTATCCATCTATAACAATCTGTATAATCCTATACTGGAATTATGTGTTGATCCCTCTCTATCCCTGTGGACTACCCCTTGAAGGTGTTAAACTTTGTAACTCCTTTAGAATCTTGCACAGAAACTGGCATGCGCTTTGTCCTCTGTAAGTGTGTTTTGCAGAAATAAATGAATAGTTATCAAGAATGGTGATGACAGTGATGATAATGTCAGCCATTCAGATGAGTCTGGTGTGCGACAGCGACAGTGTGGGCCAGGGGCCAGGTCCATGGTCACAGTTTAGCCCCAGGCCAGGAAGCTCCTGGGGAGATGACAAGTACCTTCTGCATGTAGACCAAGCCGTTGTTGTCACTGTGATTATTTTTGTTATTAGTGTTGGTGTTATGCTACAGTGTGGCAGGTGCCAGCAGCAAGCTGGCCTGCCACACTTTCTCATGGCAGGAGAAGCATCAGGGAAGCAAATGCTCTCAGAGGATGAGCAGCAAGGAGGACCAGGCTCAGGATGGGCTTCCAGCCTGGAATCTCAGTCTTCCAAACATCATTTTGGGGTGGCTGGGTCAGGACACATTTGTGTCGTACTCTTGTCTCCACAGCCCAAAGCCGCAGACATATTGGTGAGTGGGGATATAGAGGAGGAGTGCTACGGCGCAGGAACTTTCAGGTTAAAGGGCCCTAATCCAGAGGGCTCATCAACTTTCCTTGGATCTCTGAATGGGTGATGGGGTAGGTAAGGGTGGGCTCCAGGGTGGAAGCTGGATTTGGAGTGGGAATGGAAGGGGGAGAAATAAGGCAGGCTTGACATGGTCCTGAATTCCTTTATAGACCCAATCCCAGCGAGGAAGTACACCAGGCTTCCTGGCTTTGTATAATCTCCTTGGAAACCATGAGTCAGATGGCAGAAATGACACTTCTGATGTTTGTGCAGAATAAGTCCTCTATGACTTTTCCTAAAGGACCCCAGAATCACTATCTGAGTAATAGTAGGTTTCTTGGGCCACTGGAATTCTCTAAGCATCATTAGGTCCTTTCCCCTGCCTCTGGCCAAGAGGTTGAAACAATTACACGTGTTAAATAGCAATTGGCTGCCAGGGATGTGCTTGGTGCAGTCACTTTCAGACAGTACAAGGCAGCAACAGACCTTTGATCACGGACCACTTCAATTCTACTGGGGCTGAGTCAGCCCCTGTGGGACCTATTGGCAGAGTTGTGTTTTCGGCCATCAGCAGATGTGACTGCCCTGGTCCCTGGGGGTAATGCAAGGAGCAGGAAGGTGTCATTCGTTGGACAGCCTCTGGGATGCTAGAGCTAGCTGCTGAAAACACCAGCCAGCCTGGTGTTTGTGTTTTAGGTCTACCACATACTCCTGGGATGATGGGGGTGGAGAAACTGGGAGATTTTCTGGGGGAAGTCTTCCTTTAAAGGTGGAAAAGCTAAAACTTGGAGTACAAAACCCAGTCACAGAGTTTGCCCAATATCTAAGTCCTTGGTTTTCAATTTAACCTCTTTCCCCAGGCCTGGCTTCATTCTAAAGCCTCTGACAGCCAAACTTCTTTTTCCCAGGTCAGAATGGGGAAGCAGGAGAGAGAACTTGAAATTTGAGAAGGTTCTTATTTGTCCTGGCTCTTTTTCTCTGAGACTCTGCCTCTATCATCTCATGGTAGATGGGCCAGAAAGGATATTGCCTTTCAGGGTATTCATTCTACATCTGCACAATTTACCTGTTTGTACTTTAATCTTTCTCTGGTTACCCCAAACACACCCTCATCCATCCCTGGCCTTCTTCCCTACCCTGCCTCTCCAGCTGAGACTTTGATGGGCTGCCTTCCCCTTTTTCACACTTTGGTTTGGTGCCCTGTGTTCTGTCTAGCCCAACCTCTCCCGTAATAAACTTCCTTCTGGTACAGCCCTGACACATCCACCTTCCATAGTGGGTAGATGACTCTGATGGACAGTTCTTACTGGGCATTGATTGGTTCCTTATGTACGTACTGGACAACTCCGGGCATTTGAAAATGGTGAATAAGATAATAATAATTTATTAAATGCATACTGTATGCCAGGCACCAGGCTAAGCACTTGGTTTTATCTCATTTCATCCTCACAACAACTATACAAGGCAAGTACTATCACATTTATTTCCCCCATTTTATAGAAAATGAAACAGAATAAAAAATGTTGAACATCTTGGTCAAGATCTCCCAATTGGTAAGTCGTAGAGTCAAGATTTCAACTCAGGCCTGTTTTATTTCCAAATATAAGCTTTTAGGTTTTTTTTTCCTTGCCTGATTGCTGTTGTGGCTAGGACTTCCAATACTATGTTGAATAGAAGTGGTGATAGTGGATATCTTTGTCTTGTTCCTGATCTTAGAGGAAACGTTTTCAGCTTTTCATCACTGAGTATATATTAGTTGTGGATTTGTCGCATACAGCCTTTGTTATATTGAGGTATGTTCCTTCCATACCCACTTAGTTTTTCTGATGCTGAATTTTGTCAAGTGCTTTTTCTGCATCTACTGAAATGATCATATGATTTTTATCCTTTATTTTGTTAATGTAATGTGTCATGTTGATTGCTTTATGGATATTGACCCATCCTTGCATCCCTGGGGTTAACCCCACTTGGTGATGGTGTATAATCCTTTTAATGTATTGTTAAATCTGGTTTGCTAATCTTTTGTTGAGAATTTTTGCATTTAAGTTCTTTAAGGATGCTGACCCTTTTAAGTTTCCTTTTTTGTAATATCTTTATCCGGTTTTGGTATCATGGCAATGCTGGCTTCAAAGAATGAGTTTAGAAGCACTCCTTTCTCTTCAACTTTTTGAAATAGTTTAAGAAAGATAGGTATTAATTCTTTATTAAATGTTTGGTAGAATTCACCTGTGAAATTGTCTGATCCTGTACTTTTATTGTTGGGAGTTTTTTGTTACTGCTTCAATTTCATTGCTAGTAGTAGATCTGTTAGACATTCTATTTCTTCATGGTTCAGTCTTGGAAGGTTATATGCTTTTAGAAATTTATAAATTTCTTCTTGAATTTGTTGGCATGTAATTGTTTGTAGCAGTCTTTAATGATTCTTTGTATTTCTGTGATGTTGGTTGTAACTTCTCTTTGATTTATGATTTTATTTACTTGGGCTTTCTCTCTTTTTATTGATGTTTGGCTAATGGTTTATTAATTAAGTTTATCTTTTCAAAGAAACAGCTCTTAGTTTTATTGATCTTTCCTATTTTTTTATTATTTCTATGTTGTTTGTTTCCACTCTGATCTTACTTATTTCCTTCCCTCTGTTTACTTTGGGTTTTGTTTGTTTTCCCTTTTCTAATTTCTTTAGGTTTAGAGTTAGATTGTTTATTTGGGACTTTTCTTGTTTCTTGAGGTAGTGCTGTATAGCTATGAACTTCCTTCTTAGAACTGCTTCTGCAGCATCCCATAACTAGGATCACTTTTGGTACCAATTATTTTAGAGTGAATTTCCTTGAAGCAGAACCAAAATGAGAATGCTTTTTCAAGTCATTTACCAAAGGAGTGCTTCCAGCAATTTATAATAGGAGAAAAGGAGTAGCACAAGCAAGATTGGGCAGGGGAGGGGCAACCAGTTAACTCAGTTGGTTAGAGTGCGGTGCTCTTAACAACAAGGTCGCCTGTTGGATCCCCACATAGGCCACTGTGAGCTGTGCCCTCCACAACTAGACTAAAACAACTATTTGACTTGGAGCTGATGGGTCCTGGAAAAACACGCTTAAATAAATAAAAAGTTAAAAAAAAAAGATTGGGCAGGGGCAAAATGCTAAGCAAGAATGTGGTCTTGGCTGGACACTAGCTTTAGACTGACAAAAGAGATAGTTGTGAGTTATTGACCAATATTTATAGTAGCTGGGGGATAGCAGCTAGCAACGACAAGTAGGTAAAAGGGATATGGGCAGGGCATCAACAGTATCCAATACTTTAACATTCTTAAATATTTAGGGATGAGCCTCTGATCTTTAATCTAACACTGTCACAACCCTATTTTCTAACTCACAGGGTCTTTGGAGTGCAGGCTGTAGTGGTGCTTCTATGTCAAGCTGGGGCTTGAGAGTCTTGGCAAGGCTGGTAGCCTCCCACAATGGCCATTTCCCTAGATACACCAGGGAATAACTCCCTAGGGTTCATGAAGGATCAGGACATGGTTTCTTATACTCATGGAATCAACCAAGCCAGCATCCCTTTCCCAACTCAAGAGAAATACAAAGCAAATCTCTCTTCTGAATGTCTCTTTTATAAATAAGGAAATTAAGGCTTAATGAATTTTCCGTTAAGATTGGAAAGGTAGAGCTGGGATCAGAGTTAGGTGTTGATTTACAGGCCTCCTATTACATTAGAGGCCAGCAAACTATGACCCATGGGCCAAATCTATCTCTCCCCTCCCCCCTCACCTGCTTTTGTTTTATTGGAAGGTAGCCATGGTCACTTGCTTATGTATTGGCTATGACTGCTTTTGTACTATAATGACATCATTGAGTAGTTATGACAGACACTGTATGGCCTGCAAAGCCAAAAATATTTGCTATCTAGCCCTTTACAGAAAAAGTTGGCTACAACACGCTGTTTCTGGCACCTCCACAGACACTTTTGCTAATTCTAAGACTCAGTTACTCTAAGAATTTAAGTGAAGGAGAAATTCTCCCTGACTCCTAGTGAGATAGCACAAGTTGGATCTTGGAAATTCACATTCTTCTATATTAACAAGAAGTCAAGAGAATTTCTGGTGTGACTCAGCTAGAGGGGATTTCAAATGAGTCCTAGAGAAGAAGAGCGATGGGCCAACTTAAAAGATCCTTGAGTCCTTTTTAAAAAGATTGTGGCTCTTCCAATTCAGAATTCTGCAGCATTTGTGAATGAATGAAGAATGAATATTGGTATGTATGAAGGAAAAAGGTCTGGAAGGATACAGATACCTGGTGGGTAGTTAGTTACCTTTGGTGGAGGGAGAGGTGTTTAACTCTTTACTTTTTCTGTAGTGTGTGTGTGTGTGTGTGTGTGTGTGTGTGTGTGTGTGTGTGTTTGTGTAGCATAACTATGTCATTTTTGCAATTAAAAACATAAGTACACACAATGACAGAGAAAGAGGGAGAAAAAGAAAGAAAGGCTTGAGAAAGGCTTCGCAGTGATGTTTAAGAAAAGGATTTCTAGGATGATGGATGCATCTGTGTTCATAGTGGGATGGTTGACTTAATGACCTCCTTGCCGGGGGCGTCCATCCCATGATAGATGGGCTGCCCCAAACTCCTCAGGGTCTATGTTCCTTCATGGGCAGAGAGCTGGAAGAAACATTCAGAACAGAATAAGTACTACAAATTTCTGCAGAAGCAAACTAAGTGCATAGTTGTGTTTGAGATATAATTGCAACTGTGTTTCTATTTCTCAGGAAGCTAGTATGGCTGGTATGAAGACTGAATTGTGTATGTCAGAAACTAATCATGGAGTATTTCAGCTTTTTCCAGAATGGCTGCAAGATATAAACAGATAGCTGTACTTTTTCCTATTTAGAAGAAATGAGTAAGGGGTGGCTGCTTAGCTCAGTTGGTTAGAGCATGGTGCTGATAATAACCAAGGTTGACGGTTCCATCCCTGCATGGGCCACTGTGAGCTGCGCCCTCCCTAGAAAAAAGAAATGAGTAATACATGTGCATTGTGAAATATTCAAACAATACAGCTGTGTATAAAATAAAAAATGAAAGACCTCCCTTCCAATGACTCTTACCAGAGGTAACAACTACATATAATTTGAGGTTGGAACATCTGTAGATATATCTTTTTCCATTCATATTCATATATATATATACATATATATGTGTGTGTATATATATATATATATATATACACATATATATATACCGTGTTTCCCCGAAAATAAGACCTAGCCAGACCATCAGCTCTAATTTTGGCTCTAAAAGACGCATTAGAGCTGATGGTCTGGCTAGGTCTTATTTTCGGGGAAGCACGGTGTATATATATATGCAGTTTTGGGTTTTTTTAATTGGGGAAGGGGAACGGGACTTTACTGGGGTACAGTGTGTATTTCCAGGACTTTTTTTTTTCCAAGTCAAGTTGTTGTCCTTTCAATCTTAGTTGTGGAGGGTGCTGTTCAGCTTCAAGTTGTTGTCCTTTGAGTCTTAGTTGTGGAGGGTGCAGCTCAGCTCCAGATACAGTTGCCGTTGCTAGTTGCAGGGGGCGCAGCCCACCATCCCTTGTGGGAGTCGAACCGGCAACCTTGTGGTTGAGAGGACGCGCTCCAACAAACTGAGCCATCTGGGAAGCTAAGCTCAAGGTGCTGTGTTCAATCTTAGGTGCAGGGATTCGGAGGAGTTGAACCGGCAACTTTGTGGTTGAGAGCCCACTGGCCCATGTGGGAATCGAACTGGCAGCCTTCGGAGTTAGGAGCGCAGAGCTCCAACCGCCTGAGCCACCAGGCCGGCATCTATCTATCTATCTATCTATCTATCTATCTATCTATCTATCTATCTATCTATCTATCTAGTTTTTAAGAACAAAACAAAAAGGCATCCTGCTACATATAAGAATGCATTTTTATTTTTACTTATCTGGGCCACATGAAATATATAGGCATATTTAGATTCATTTTATTCTTTGTAATGGCTGCATGATATTCCACTGCCTGAGTGTATCATAATTTATATAACAATTTCTCTACTTATGAACATTTCAGTTTGTCCCCCCTCCCCTTTCTTCTTTTTTGCTGTTGCAGTGCTACAATGAATATCTCTGCATACAAATATTTGGGTATTTGTGCATGTAATTGTTTAGGATACATATAAAGAATTATGTACATTTAAATTTTAATAAATATGCATTTGTCCTCTATAAAAAGTTCATGACAATTTATAATCTTTCCAACAATTTATAATTTCTCAATGTTTCTTATTTCTCATTTTTCTAAGTACTGTTGAGGTTGTGGATCTTTTCATGTTTATTGGCTATTTGTGTTGGTTCTTTTCTGAATCGCATGTTCTTAACCTTTGGCCATTTAAAAATCATGTTGTCTTTCCCCCATTGATTTGTAAAAATAAATGCCTTTTAAGTTACAGATATTAACTATTTCATATATTGAAACACATTCTCAATTTATACAGAGGGTGACCCCCAAAATGTATACACATTTTAAGAAAGGAGAAAACCGTATTAAAATTGTAATACTCCATATATACCAACAACAAAAGATGAACACACATCATGTGTTGTGGGAACAGAACCAGGAGTGCAGTTTCCAGGCTCTCGCCCTCACATGGAAAGGTGTTGGCTCGGGTAGTAAATGGTCATGAACTGTGGTCAGATGGCCATCAGCTGTGGTTAGTCAGCTGTCAGCTGTAACCAGTGAGACCTTGGCCACTAATATAACTGCCGTGGCAATTAGCATGGCAGATTGAAGCCCAGGAAGTCTGGCTGTGCCCAGAAGGACTGGTGTTGCCCTGAGAAACCTTGGCTGTGCCCAGAGAGCCCGGCTGTGTCCAGGATATTCCGATTGCAGTTAGCAAGGGGTTGGTGGGTTGGTTGGCTGGCAGAGAAGTGGACGGTGGATTGTTCATCATGTGGCTCCTGCCTCCTGTGTCTCCAACCAGCCGCCAGCGAGACTATAGTGGTGTGACTCTCCTACCTATGGCTCCATGGGTGTTCCTTTTTGGCCTCACCATGTCCTGCGTTCTTATGCAGGGAGTGGGACCAGAGACACCGTATGACACCCTGCATGACGAGTGTATACATTTTTTTTGGCACCCCTGGTATTTATGTTTGAACATTATGATGACTTTCACCAGATAGAGAGTTCATGTAGCCAAATTGTCAATCTTTTCCTACACTGTTTCTGGGTTCCCTGTTCATGCTTAGAAGAAAACACATATCCCTTCCAAAGATTATCAAATTATTATTTTTTCTCCCATTGTTTTTGTGATTTTAGTCTTCATGCTTTTATCTTTAACCCAACCATATTTTATTTTTGTGAAACATGTAAATACGGCTCCTGTCTAGTTTATTTTTCTCCAATGTGGCTTGTTGGGGCGGAGTTCATGGAGCTATTTTATGGAACAACACCCACCTATGAACACACGCCTTTTAAATACTCATATGTGCTAGGCACTTTACATATAGTGCGTGATTTCATCCTCAAAGGAGTTTTAAACTCTTAATTTATAACTAAAGAAACTGGGCGTTACATAACGTAAGTGACCTGTAACGCGGACATCGCAGCAGACTTGACAGGCCAAGAAACGAACGCAGATTAATAGCCCGACGCCACGCCCACTTTCCAACGTCTCGCGACAGTTGTACGTCATCCGAGAGCGCCGGTGGCCCGGGGAGTCGCGCGGCTTGCGTCGAGCGAAACTGCGGTCCGTGGTGCTGTCTCACTGGTGAGGCCGAGAAGCCGGGAGTCCCGTTTTTCTGTCGAACCTGCAGTCCCCGGCGTCCGGCCATCATGGAGTACCTCATCGGCATCCAGGGCCCCGACTATGTCCTTGTTGCCTCCGACCGGGTGGCCGCTAGCAATATTGTCCAGATGAAGGATGGTGAGAGGAAGCCGGCGAGGCCCGGCCAGGCCGGGGTATAGGGGCAGCCGGGAAGAAGTTCGGGGAAGGGGGGGAATGAATACCAGGGAGGTCTGGGAGGTGGAACCCGGCCTGCCCTGATTTGTACTTGCTTATTTTTCTAAAATTAGGAGACAGGCACACAAGCTCAGGGCCTTAACATTTGCTCCTCCCCGCACTTCCAGGTCAGCGCTCTCCTCTGGCCTTCGCTAAAAGCTTGCTAGGCGACAGTTGCCTAAGGGAATTCAGTTGTTAAGTGTTTAAGCGTCTACCGGTACCAGGCTCCTTAAATCTCAGAATCTCTGATGAATTTCTTGTTGCTACTAATGAGGTTAGATTGTTGGCAGCATAAGGTGAAATTCTGGGGAGAGTGAGACTGTGTGACTAGAAACTTGTCATTTCTCTTCCACTGCCTGTATCCTCCCGTGTCTCAATTCTGATCCTCCTTTTCCAGTTTTCCAGGGCACTGGCTATCACGTTTTTTATTATACTAATGTAGTTAGGGGAGTTCTGAGACCACAGCCCTGTCACTTATTTGCTTTATGACTTTGTACAAACTATTTTGCAGTGCCCCAATTTCCTCATCTGTTAAATCAGGTGAGTAATACTAACCTCACAAGCTTGTTGGGAGGATTGAATGAAAAAGTTTTGTGCAAATGCTTAGCACAGTGGCAGATACTTAATAGTAATAATACTAAATGCTTAGATATCAAGTGCTGTTTTAAGCGATTTACATTAATTCATTTAACCTTTTGAGATAGGCACTACCGTGTTTCCCCCAAAATGAGACCTAGCCGGACAATCAGTTCTAATGTGCCTTTTGGAGCAAAAATTAATATAAGACCCTGTCTTATTTTACTATGATGTTATAATAAAATGATATCATAGTAAAATATTGTATAGTAATATTATAGTATAGTAAGACCAGGTTTATATTAATTGTTGCTCCAAAAGACGCATTAGAGCTGATTGTCCGGCTAGGTCTCATTTTAGGGGAAACACGTTATAATATCGCCACTTTACAGGTGTTAGTTTTGAGGTGTAGAAGTTAAGAAATTTGCCCAATGTCACAAGTAGCAGAACCCAGGTTCAAACCTATGCAGTTTGACTCCATATCTTTTTCCCATAACTACTATACATACTGTCTCCCTGTAGTCAGTATTCAATAAATAATTGTTTAAAGATTTTTGGTTGTTGATCTGTGGAATCTAAGAGTGTGTTTTCATGATTGACCATAGACTTGTTACTGTTGAGAAATTATTATGCTTTGGCTCAGATGACTTCATGTTCACTTGACAAATAGGTTTTGGGCACCGGTGTGCCCTTTACAGTGCTAGGTGCTGATGGGATGCAAAGAAGAGTAAGATGTGGCCTGTATCTTAAAAGAAGTTACAGCTTAATAAGGGACCCAGATGTGTATACAAATCATTATAGCACAAGCTGAAAAATTACACTGCATGTGAAAAGTACAGTCAAACTTCTCAGGTAGTTCAGAGGAAGAAGAGACTGTTTTTAGGTAATCCAGAAGAAGAAGAGATTCTTTCTGGTTTTAGAGATTAGGGAAAGCTTTGAGGGGCAGGTAATAGTTCATCTTGGGTTTAAGGAAAGAAAAATGATTAAATCTGGGGTTTCTTGAGGTATGTGAACAAAGGGAAAAAGTGTCCACCACTGGTTGTGTGACATTCACCTCTCAGGTTTTCATCACTTGGGGAGATGGAAAGAACTCTGAGGGACTTTGCTTGAGTTGTTTCTGAAGAAGAAAAAGAGAACTGAAAGTGGTTTGTTAAACATTTATGTGGTATGGATTGTTCTGTAAGTCAACTTACTGTATGAAATTCCATGATTAGTTTGTAGAAGTTCTGTTTATAAACCATGCTTTCCAAAGGATTAAATTTGTTTTTAGAATAAATCTGTCCGTTATTTTGAATACTAAGACCTTTGACATGCAAGTGATTTTAGCATGAAGCAGTTTCTAAGTAGAGCAATAACCAAGTCAGTACCTTTACAGGTGTTCTGTGTCACCATATATGATGTATGTTAAATCATTTCAAAAAGTAGAATGTACTTTAAACCTGTTTATGTACACAGTACTTCTAGGTGTTATAAGGGATGTGACTTATTAGGTATAATCCGTAGAGTGGGTTAAGAAATTAAGAAAACAAGGCAATAAATGCTGCAAGATGATTTTATATGATAAAAGAAGTATCAATAGTAAACAGGTTAGTTTTTAAATTGACGATTTCAGGAGTAAGTCCTCAGGGTATTCAGAGAAAAGAAAGATCACTGTGGTGTGGAAGAAAGATGAATTTGACTTAGTCTTGAAAATGATTGGAAATAATTGCACTCAACTTAGTCTCTAATTTATCTTATAATCTTTTCTGGTATAAAAAGTTTTGTAATAGGAGCTTTGGAATTGTATGAGAACTTTTTCCTACCTGTCATTTCGTGAAGGAACTTGTGTAGAGTAGGCAAGGATGCTGAAAATGAGTAACTATTTGGGATTCATTTTCTCCAAGTATAAAATGAGAATGATACTTCCAATCAATGTTTTTGGCTTGTCACTTTGTAAGATATTTCAATACTATAGAGAAGATATTTCCCAGAGATTGCTTGCTTATTAAAGTGGCACAACTCTTCAATTTGGTTATATGACACATTTCATATCTCTTGTTTCCTGGCCTACATAGAATTGTTCAGAGTACTCCAACCCACGCAGAATGCTTTTTCCCCCTGAATTCCTGTAGCATGTATAGTCTGAACTACATTGTCTAACACTGAGTCTAATGATATTGTACATGCACAGTTTTCCCCACCTATGAATTAGGAAGCAGTAAGTCATAGTAGTACCATTTTACACTGGGGCTTGGAGAGGGCAAACAGTTTAACCAAATTCAGTGCTGAGCACAGATTATAACTAAGGTCTTTTGAGTTCTAGCCCAGTTGACTCCACAGAATGGTACACTGATGTTCATTTTCTTGTCCATTTGTTTCATGTACGTGGATCTTTTAAGTTCTTTGCCAGGATCAGAAATTCCCTAGAGCTACATAGGCTCTTTCCTACATAACCCAGGGAGTTGTTAACATCTATCACTTTTGGTTTTTATATCCCCCTTTACTACTCACTGGATATGCAGTAGATGTTTTAAAAACACTTTTGGCCTTGTATTAAGGTCAACAGCTTTTTTCTCATTATGAAAATAGTGCAGACTTATTAAGTAATGTTTTCTTACAAAAAATGATGCATATTAACTATAGATATTTTAGGAATTACTGATAAGAAAAAAGAAGGAAAGAAAATTGCCTCTACTCTTGCCACTGGCAAGAATACAGGTGCCAGTGGCATCTAATACTCTTCTGGTCCTTTTTCTTGGCATAGATAATATAGCCATAAGTCAATTTGTTTCTTTTTTAAACAAATTTGCAAGCTAACAGTCTTTAAATCTCCTTTAGTCTTTAAGAAATAAAAGTTGTTTAGGAGTTTCAAGGCAATTTGATTCTATACACATTGTGTGTGTGTGTGTGTTTTCAAAGTAAGCCATATTACTGGTATCTACAACTCTCAAACATTTGTAAAGTATTTGACTGTAGTATTTTGTTCTTTAAATCCTATTAAGGGATTTTGATATTTCAGAAGCTTTCCAACAGGAAACATGTCTCCCAGGGAAGATTATTCAGCACTATTTGAAAAATGAAAAGTGAAAGTGAGAGTAAGAGAAAGATTTAGGCTTTTTCTGAAGTTAGACAGCCTGAATGTAGAGTTTTCTTCCTTAGGCACTAATTGCTATCTGAATATTTATTTATCTATCTAATCTGAATGAGTCTGGTTCAGCTAGATAAGATTAGAGTATTAGGATTTTTGAGGTGTTTTTAAATAGCTTAGTGTTAAAATATTTGTTAGAATTTTTGCTTTGGCATTTACTTTAATTTTCTCTTTGCTCTGGAAATGGAGGTAGTTTATTTTTTAAAGGTGATTTATATTCTCAGTTGATTTCTTTCTTGAGATGGCTCCTAATTGTAGCACTAGTCCTTTTGTATGTGTAGAAATATAATAATTATTAATATTTGTATTTGTAGAGACATTTCATGGCTTTGTAATTGTGAGCCTAAAGATAATGGCCCTTGGCTTGATTCCTTCTTTGTGTTTCAAATGCCTTTAAATGTTTTTAGCTGTATTTTCAATTGTCAACTTTCATATCTATTCTCCAGCTGAAGGTGACATTAATAAAATATGCTGATGGGTTTAACATGGAGAGTAAAGAGAGTAATTAATACAGTTGCCTATTAAAGTCTTTTAAAAACAGTGATTTGTCAAATTATTCAATGTAGTAATTGATAAATCTGTTTATGGTTGCCTATGTTATAGGATATGTCTGATAAGGTAATTTCTAACACTTTTTTTCTTTGAGCAGATCATGACAAGATGTTCAAGATGAGTGAAAAAATCTTACTCCTGTGTGTTGGAGAGGCTGGAGACACTGTACAGTTTGCAGAATATATTCAGAAAAATGTGCAACTTTATAAGATGAGAAATGGTGGGTAATACTTAGAATATAGTAGCTTTGGTTGGTTTGTCTTTAACTTTGAACTGAAGGAGAGATTCTCTACTTAGTAGTTCTACACGTGAACAAGCCAGTGTGGTCATATTTTTTTATTTGAGTCTTCCTATTTTTGAAACTTTATCTAGACCCTTCTGATCCTAAAGATTTTTTACAAAAATCCCAGAGCAGAAAAGACAACCATCATAACACGGATACTTGGGGGGGGAAACTAACACCATCTTCGAGATGTGCATGGTAGTATCAGGCTTTTTAAGTGTCAGGTATTTCAGAGGATGTGATTTGAGCTAAAGTGTATCTGAATTTAGGAGCTAAAAGACCGAAGTTAAACTTGGTTTTACTCCTTTTTATTTGACAAGTCACTTATCCTCTCTGGGCCTTTTATTTTCCTTATCTCTAAAATGGAATTATAATAGTATTAACGAATAATATATATGAAACTGCTTTGTAAATTTAAAGCTCTGTGTAATTGTAGGAGATTTACTGTATCATAAAAGGGTTCTGCCATGCCTCTCTGGTAGGCTTTTGTCTAGGAAGATAATTATGTTTTTGTGAGGTATTTTATGAGTTCTCTCTGGGGCTAATGAACTTTTATCCACTGGGAAAGCCCCCCCCCCAATCAAATAATAGTAGCCACTAGTCCTCTGATCCAGAAACATTTATAGTGATTCTCTAGCAGAAAGAATCTTACTTTTAGTTACTTCCAGTTTAATAACACTGTTATGCATAGCACTGGCATAATGTGGAGCTGTGAAGGAACTAATTTGAACATAATTATATATGAAACATGACTAGGTATGATCCATTTGTATAGTTTTTTAGCATCATGCATTTAATTCCATAAATATTTTTGAGGGCTTCCTCTGTGTTAAGCACTCTGCCTCATACCATAGAGAGGTCAAAGGTGAACACAGCTCAGTTGCCACCAGTCAGGAACCTAAAGCACATGTACTTAGGTTTAAGCAAGCTTAGAATATTTCAAGAATTATTTTTGAGTGGTTCTTCTTTTTGCCTGCATGACAGGTGAAGGGTACCAGTCATGCTTCTGCAGTATAGTAGTAGGTACAGCAGTACTTCACTGTCTTGTTCTGGGAGAGGGAGGAAGAGTAACTAAGAGTGGAGAGAGTTGCTTGTTACATGGGTGTTAGGGTCTAAAGTCCGTGCATAAAACAAAAACCATGTGTGGTTAAAATTGCCCTTAAAACCCCTTAAATCACTTGTTAAGTATAGTTTTGTGTATGTAACCTTATACAGTAATTCTTATGCGTGTTACAGTTTAGGAACTGAGCTAAAATAAGGGAAAGAAAGAAAAATCTACTTGCCGATGGCATCAGACTTTTCTGCTTTTAAGATAACTTCAAATCCTTAATTGTGTTTGGGGGCTTAGGTGGAGAATTGGAAAGTATTCCTGCTTGTCCAGAATTGCTTCCATTATGATTTAATATGTGCTCGTAGACTTGTTGTGGGATGAAATTCATTAATATATATGAAAGTACGTAGCATAGGCCCTGAAACATAGTAGCTGTTTGGTAAGTATTTGTTAGAATTTTAATCTACATCTTGTCTGATACACACTGGTGTTTAAAATGTTGTAGGGAATAACTTAACCACGTGCTGTCTTTCCATACTGGCATTTTCTGTGTGGGTCTGCTGAGTTGTGGGTCATTCTTGTGTCTTTTGGTCCTGGTCCTGTCTCCCACCATTTTATTGGGGTTATGTTCCCAAGTGTGTGCACTGTTACATGCACACCTGATGCCATGCCTTTGGGCTGTACTTTTGCTGGCATTACAACCTTTTTTAGAGGTTTTATGCTTGAAATAATCTTTTTAAAAATGTAGATAGTGATGGAAACAATTTTTTTGGTAGCTTGTCCTTTTGAAAATTATGCTTCTTAATAAAGTCTCTCTTTTTTTTTTAAAGAAAACCTTATACAGTATAACTCTGAGGCTATCCTAACCGCCAGCCTCGTTTCTCAGTATCTTTTAGAATAAACTTGAAAGATTGGCATTTCAAGACCTCTTTCTTTTTTTTTCAACACCTGAGTATTTGTACCCCTTTCCTTATATGGAGGAAACCAGCCTGTTGATGAATGAATGGCTTATGCAAGGCTGTGAATTTAATCTCACCACAAAAATAGTTAGATCCACCTTGGTTCTGTTTTGTGGCCAGGAATTACTGTCAGTACTAACCAACTATTTCACAACTGTTATATGGGGAAAGGGACAAGAAGTAAGATTGTACTCCTTGTTCTGTGTATTTTAAATACTCCTGAGTGTACAGAGGGTGGTATGCTGTACGAACAGGAGTAGTGGAATGATTCGGGGTACTGTTATTTCTTCTGCTTCACTTAAGTATGACTGTTCATCTCTTGTGCCAGGTTATGAATTGTCTCCCACAGCAGCAGCTAATTTCACACGCCGAAACCTGGCTGACTGTCTTCGGAGCCGGGTAAGCAATATAACAGGCAGCCTTAGATAAGAGCAAAAAAATCTTCTATGCTTCTTTTATATTCCCTTACACATGAATAGTATTTTTACCCTTTTTGTGGCCTTTCTGAGCCCTTCCTCTTGCTACTCATACATTCTTCAGTTTCTTTGGATTTGTTTTCTCTTTCTGCATAGTTGCTAATTAAAGCCCAGAGGGCAAGTATACGTTCCCAGAGAATTTGGTTGGGGTACACCATCATAAAGGCCAGTGACAGCCTTTTAAAATTATATTCAAAGCAAACCATGTTTCTTAATTCATGTGGTTGAAGGTCGCTACATGTTACTGGAGGTAAAATCTTGAAAATAGTAATAATGCACATTTCATCTTGAGATTATCTGTGTCTTTCTATGACTGTTCTTGCCAAAGCGTACAGAATTGTTCCCCCTCACTTCTTCTGGACTTGTTGCTATTTTAGAGCTCTCTTTGTTCTATTGATAGCATGTTAAAAGTTGCAACATTAAGTTAAGGATTGAGTAGTAAAGATTGTGTAGGATGTGCCAAGAAAGTTCATATGATTGCTAAAGTTGTGTATTAATTCCCTTCCCATGGGGACTAAGTAAATGGAGCCTTACCATGTGACCTTAAACCTGTTTACTCATCTATGAAATCGGGATAACTTCTTAACCCCACAGGAGTGCTAGGAAAATGAATGCTTGTAAATCATAATATTTAACATTCTTATGACTTTTGCCCAGAGCATTTAGCCTAATAATTTAATCTATTCACTATTCCACTGAGATACCTAGTAGTTGATTCTATGTCACTGATATGGAATGACTGGCATAAAGTAACAAAAAGACTAACCCCAGGTCACATAGCAGGTCAGGCAAAGCTACATTAATGGTGCCATAATTACTTGACTCTTCTGCCTTACATCAGCTCCTTGGTTTTTCAGTAGTGCTTCTAGAATATTGGTGCTGTTTGTATTTTTTATTATGATTTTACCTTCATCTGCACTTGCTTAAGCTGAGTTAAGACAGAAATTTAAACAAGTATAGGTGGTTTTTAAAAAGTTACTTGTTACAGACCTTTAAAGCAGTTTATTTTTTAGTGCCTAATAATATTGGATTGAGAACTTAATAAATAGACTCTCTTTCTCAGAGCTGGCTTTGACCAAGGGGCTTGTGCAATAGGAAGGATCATGAAGTTTGAACAGAAGCCAGAGACATGATGGATTGGGAGGAGTCAAATTTACATACTTTGTTTTGATCAGGTAAAGGTCAATGGCCTTTTCTTTCCTTTCTCTCTGGGAGAGAGGAAAATGGGTCAGATGTAACCTTTCCTGCTACCCAGAAGTTCCTGTCGAATTCAATAAAAAAGAGTATGCTATAGCTTGCTGTGTAAAATGTGTCTCTGGACTTGTCAGGCAGAACTGGAATAAGAATTTCAGCTTTGGGCACAACAAACATTTTGTCATAAAAGCTGCACATTAAATGAATTAAGCTCCTTTTAGAATTAAGAGTGACAGCGTGCTTCATGCAAATGTAGTGAATCCAGTTAATCTTCTAGCAGAAATGTTTGATGTCTTAACAAATAAATATCCCATATAGATAGTGATATGGGGCTCCAATAAATACTGACCACCGATGCCTGGTCCAATCCCTGCTCCCCCGCCCTTTTATCAAAACAGGTTATTTGTGCTAAAATACTAGTTTATATTTTAGTCCTTTTATTCTGGGGAGAAAGGTGATCGTTTTTTCAGTCTTCCTAATAGGTGCAGTCACTAGATTTGGTACACTTACACAGTCACACCAGTTAGGACATGAGACTTATTTGGGGTTAGCTTGCATAACGTTGTGTGTGTAGCTCAAATAGTTTGATTTCCAACTGGCCGCGCGCGCGCGCGCGCGCGCGTGTGTGTGTGTGTGTGTGTGTGTTTGGCAGTGGTATTTGGTTGGGAGGACATTTAGTATAGAGCACACAATCTTACTGCGTAAACTGATTCTTTAAGATGCAGGCAGCTTACTTAGCATGGTGGTTAAGCAGTCTCTGGAATTAGACTGTCTGGACTTAAATCTGCCCACGGACTTGCTAGCTGGGTGTCTTTGGACAAATTCTAAGCTTAATTTCCCTACTTATAAAGTAATAGCACCTACTTCACTGACTTACTCTAAAGATTAAATGAGCTAATCGTGCAAAGCTGTTAGCACAGTGTATGGCACATACAACTAATTAATAAATCACTTTTGTTTTTATGCTGCTATTGCTGTTTGGATGAAGAAGCAGTTTAACAGCTGTAAGTTAGTTTCCTATGGGAGATGCTTTGTTGTGCTATTTTAGTTTAATCTGCTAGTAAAGAACGGGATATAAAAAAATTACTGATATTGATAGGGAAAATAGAAGTAAACCAATATCAATCATCTGTTATGTGCTAGGCTTTGTTCTAGATCAGCACAGTTTAGTATAGTAGTCACTAGTCATATGTGGCTATTTAAATTTAAAATAATTAAAATGAAATAAAATTTAAAATTCAGTTCCTGGGTGAAAGTCTGCCGGACTTTGAATGAGAAGTAAACTTTTGTTTCTATAAAACATTTTGGTTCCTCAGTTACGTTAGCCACTTTTCAAGTGCTTAATAGCCACATGTGGCTAATGGGTACCATATTGGACATTGAAGATACAGAACATTTTTATCATCATAGAGAGCTCTCTTGGATAGTGCTATGCTAGGTAGTGATATACGGTGTCATATAATGCTTATTATGACACCGTAAAATGAGTGTTATCCCCATTTTACTTACAAGGATACAAAGGCTGGTTAATAGAGAGCGTAAGTATTTCTCTTGTCCAAGTATTCCAAAAGCACACATAGAGCTTGTAAAAGGCTGAGGTAAGATTCTAACTTCAAAAACCATTCTCTTTCATACTTTCTCCTTTATTAGTTACTGGACTAATGTACACATATGTTTGTGCATTTGGGAAAGCATGAAATGTTCAGTTCTATTAAAATGCTAAGCTATCCACATAGGATTATATAAAGTATATGTACCCATTGTAAGTGTTCAATAAATATTTGCTGAATAAATGTCATCCAGTTAGGCCCACATAGACCACTGACAATGTTATTGTGCATTTATACACTAGAAGGAAATTTTATTAAAGTATTCTTAATGAATGTTACTTCTCCACGTGAAAAATGTATGAGATCAGCGGGAAGAGATGAAAAAAGACACGGGGGGGTGGGGGAGCAAGAGCCTTCATTTGAGTTTTTATTTAAATGCATGTGTACCTTTAAGTTGGTCTGCTCCTGGTTAGATCCCAAGGCAGAAAAGGGGCTTATTAGGCTTTTGCTATGAATTTGACGCCGCAATTTTGAATATTTATGAGGCTTTTTTGAGCATGGGTTTTGGAGTCAAATATACTAGAGTTTCAATCTCTTCTCTGATATGTACTAGTTTGTATGATCTTGAATAAGTTACTTATGTTTACTGAGCCTCAATTTCTTCATCTGTTAAGAGAGAAGCAGTGATCAAATGTGGCAAATTATGAGAACTGAGAATTAACCATTGGTTTAATAAAATATATTTTAAATGAGTGAATGATACTTCCCTGGAAAATGTATTTAATAAGTGACTCCCTCATTTAAGAACTATTATTTGGATTTTTAACAGGATTATTTTGAAAATTTTGTGATGACTTATAGGCATAGTTTACATGATGGTTGTTTAAATTCTCCTTATGATTTGATTACTGGGCTATAGAAGGGAAAGCGATATACAATGAGGGCTATTTCTTGCTTGAAATGAATTATGTGGCACATTTGGTGTATCTCATCTGAATGCCCTAAATTTTCTGTTATTATCTGCCAAGATCTCTATTTCTATATGTGGAGACTGAGCCTAATCTGATACCCTTGCGGGTGTGGAGTTTGTAGCAAGACTTAGAGCAGAAGGCTGGCCTCCATGGTGTGTAACCTTCAGGGCTTAACTACTACTCCACACTGGCCAAAGTGTTTTCACAGAACCTTTTCTGAAGTGCTTGGTGAGCCTTTGGTAGTTTTTCTATAGGGCTATACTTGTAAATGCTTAGCAAATAAACAATAAAAATAATGAGTTGGGAAAATATAATCCAGCCTGGTATAGTGGTTTTCAAATTTTAGTCCATAAAGCTGCCTCAGGAAACTCAATGAGGAAGGGCAGTGTGGCAAAACTTTAGATCTGCTTCATATAGATCAACTCAGCTTTTATCTACTTTATGTATTGGGATTCCATGTACGATTTCATTTGAAAAAGTGGCTTCACTGTCCTGTTTTACCCAAGTTTGAAAATCAGTGGTGTAGTTGAAAAAGCCCTGTTCCTGGAGGTTAGCACTAGCTCTCCTGTGGGCTAGTTGAGAAATCTTGGGAGAAAAAGAGAATTTGACTAATTTTTTATGGTTTCTTCCCCCTCCCCAAAGAGTATGATTTAAAAATCTGATGTCGAGACCATAATCAGACTTGAATTTATTTGTTTCAGTGAAAGGGAAGGAATATGTATGAAAGAATTTCCAGAAGTGACCAGGACCTGTTCCAGCACATGTTTGAGCACGTATAGTATGCGCCTGTCCTGGAAGAATCCTGTTACTTTGAGCCTTCCACTCTGACCACTAGAGTTACTGTCCTCTTGCCTTGATGGCTGGCACAAAGACGTCATCTGTTTATTGGTATTAATGAGGTCATGTGACTTTATGAACAGATGGCCCAGGTGAAACCTTGACTTTGCAGGTCTTGTCCCCTAAACACAACCAACCATTTGTTACATGTGATTAAAATATCACTAACAAGGGTAATTTCACATGCTTTTTGGCAAATGTGGTTAGCAGGATGTGACATGACACAGCACTGCCTTCTTCCTCCATGTGCCATCTCCCTTGAGGCCTCATCTCCCCTGCTCGCCCCTGTCTCACCCATGCCCAGGCTTGCCTTCCAGCTCACCTGCTCCAGATGGGCGGCACAGTGGGAGGACACTGGCAAAGGCAGATGTGTTTATTTTCCGGAGACAAAATATGCTGCCGCAGATGGCAATGCCTTGGAGCAAGTGACAGCCTTTGACTCCGCTGCCACACAGCCTGGGCATCTTGACAGAGCTGGCTTACTTTGGTAATGGGGAAATTGGAAAAAAAAAAAAAAAATCAAGATATTCATCATAAAACTCAGGGAACTTAGTCAAGCAGCAGTTCTTTTAGACCTGGAGAACAGTTTTCTTTCCCACCAGACCCGAGTTAGCTAGTCAGCTAACTGGATTTTCACAATGGACCAAGAGTTAATATGTCTGTCAATTATTTTTGTCTACCAGCCTTAATAGGACATAAAGTGAAAACTGAAAACACATGGCTACACTTAAATGGATATTCAATGGTATTGCAAAACCATTGTGCATCCCAGGTCACATCTCACAGGAGTCTCTTAGGATTGGGGGTGGGCCATGTCTGTCCCACTGGAGATACTGCTGTTTTATTTTTAGTGGTGATTTTGATTATCCAAAGGCCCAGGGACAGATGTGCCTTGAAATTGAGATGCCTTAATTAATATGACAATACTTTGTGCTTATAATGTTTTTCTACCCAGAAGAGTAAGAATTCTGACAGCTTCCTATTTAACCAGTTTGCTTATACAGTCATTAGAGCTTGACTAAGTCCATTAGGAAGACAAAGACTTCTATGTTGAATCATTATACTTACTAGTCTCCTAAGAAAAAATGGCTTAAGAAGATTCTTCTTTGAAAGTTACCGGCTTTATCAGGAAACCTTTTATTTCCTTCTTTTTAAAAAATATGTGCTGTTTTTCCCAGCCCTAGTGCTGATAGAGTTAGGAGTTTGCAGGTGTAAAGTCCTCCCCCCTCCCCTTCCCCATCTCTCTCCAGGGGGTTGTATGTGAGAAGGTGTTGCTTTCTCACTCAGAGAGCATATATGTGCTACTCTGCTGGATGCCTGCTGCGAGCAGAGAGAACCCCTGTTCTGGTTGAATGGAATGAGCCTCTTGGGTGGCTGAGACTGTGCAACCTCATAATGCCAACTTTTCACTTAAAGCGTCTTTCCTACCCACAATCGGGTGAAGCAATATAGGTAATTGGTCTAAATTTGTATTCGTTTGAAACTTCTGTCTTGAAAATAATGTGGTTTCCTATCAAGGTTTAGTTTAAGCCAGGAGCAGCAGAGTTCTATGTCTGCTCAGTAAAAACATGCTTTTATTTTGAAAATGTTACCATTAGAAGTGCCAGTTTGCCCCAGGTTTTACGATAGCTTTAAACCAGTGCCCTGGCCTGTGTGGGCATACCCTCACACACACTCACAGGTACAAATACACTTATACCCTGGCATTTTGGTGCCCCTCTGTCTGCCCTGGCACAGGATCGTGCAGGAATATGAATCCAGGGGCTGATTCCAAAACCTCCATGAGATGTTCTTTATTCTCTCCTAAAAATCAGTTATCTAAAATGGAGGACATTAGGTGGAGAAGTAGTTGACTGTTCTATTTCTTGACCTGGGAAGTAGTTACATGTGTATTCATTAAGCTACATGTGTATATTTTATGCACTTTTATATGTATGTGTTAATTTCACACATAAAAATTAGGAAAATAAAAAGGAAGGGTAAGAAGGCAGGAAAGACAACATGTTTGTTTTGAAAAGGTAAAAATGAAAAAAATAAGTTCAGATTTACTATCACTTTTGAGTATAGACAGTAGACCAAGTAGGATTAACTAGATTGGAAAGAAAAAAGGAAGGGAGAGGAAATAATAATCTCTGAATCTTTATAAACTGAAATAACCCACCAGAATTCCACATTTCCCTTTCTAATGTCTCCTAATGTGTGTGTTTCCTGTAGCTGAGATGTTCCAGAGGTGCTCATATTCATTCAGGAAATCTACAACCTGCATTGTACGTGGGGCCGAGAAAACAGGTGCAAAGCTCAGTGTGTGACTTCACATGGAGAAGTAGAGAAGTAAACGGTCAAATGCACTGCAGAGTGGCAAGTGCTGCAGTCGTCATACAGATAGGTAGTAGGTGCTCTGGGAACAGAGCCTAATCTGAGCCTTGTAGGACCATTAAGGCAAAGATGAAACAAAAGGGAGAGCTGGAAGTGCAGACCAAGGAGGTGTGTGAGACAGTATGTTAGGTTAGGCACAGTGGTTTTCTAATGATGTTCGGGGCAGGGACAGATAGTCCTCTGAGCCTCCTATTCCTGATTTTTTGTCTGTTTTAACTAGCAGGGTACTGTATACAAATTAGGGCTCTATTGATTGAAAAACAAATATAAATATCTTTATATAGTTTTTACTACATGTAAAAAAACCCACAATCTAAACTAGTTTGTTAAATACAGGTGAGGTTTTTACAAGAATAGTAAGAGATTGAAACTAGAGAGGTAGTCCACATTATGAACACTTTAATGAAAAAACTTGGTGTTAAAAGCATTGGGGCTCTCTGGCTGCCTGTTGGCTAAGAGGGGATATAAATGATTAGATGAGATTTGGTCAGACCATTGGCTGCTCATGGATGGAGCATTTGGGGAAAGGAGCAGGGAGACCAATGAGGAGCTTCCGTGTCCATTGAAGAATTAGGAGTAACTTGTGTTGGACCTAGGCTGCCAGTCGGGAGCTTGTGTTCTAATAGAAGGGCTCCTAAATAGTCGTCTCCCCAGGGTTTCCTTAGTACAGTTTCTGTAGTTGCTATGGACGTCTGAAAACATATACAATCATATGTGGTCCTAAATAGTCTTTTCCAGCAGCCTTCTTTATTAACTCAGGGAGATGAATCAGCTATGGTGTTCAACATTAATAGATACTCATGGGCATGCTTAGGATGTACAACTTCATATGTGCCTTGTGTGCAGAGCATGGCTTCTGCACTCGAGTTTTTGAAAATTGACTTAAAGGTACATGGAGTCTTAAAATTTTCCCTAGAAACTGCCAGCTAATTAAAAAAAGAATTCAAGTGGCCTTGTTGCAGACATGGTGTTGTTGGTTTTACCATTGCACAATCAGCAATTTTATTTTGATGTTATTTGAGAGAAAGCAGTATTTTTGATTAGCAAGTAAAATTAATGTAGAAAACAAATACTGTGTTAACTAGTCGGTATAATAAGGCATCTGTGCCATGTTGCATTTCAACTCATTAAATTTCTAAACTTCTAATTACGATAAGATTACAACTTTAATAGGAGAACTGTTCAAACTTGGGATTAGTGATGACTTTAGAGAAGTAAAATTTACAAAAATTTTGGGATTACTGAAGGGGAACTTTAAAATTTAGCTTTGCTAAAAATTGAAATACACATAATATTTAAATTGTTTCCTCCTAAAATTCAGATTCAGTTGACATTTATTGGGCATCTACTACTTACTAGGCCTTCTTCCAGGAACTTGAACACAGTGAGCACTTTTCATTCCTCACAGCTGTCAGGCAAGCGGTACTGTCCCTTACATTCAAATGGGGTACTTGAGGCTCCAAGACCAAGTGACTGTCTCAGGTAACAAATATAAAGTGATAAAGCCACACTTGATCACAGGTCTTTATTGCTTTTTTCCACTAAAACACATGCCTGTCTTAAGACTTACAGCACTTAAAATCAGTTTATTCAAATAATTTTCTTTTCAATTATAGTTGACATTCAGTATTATTTTATATTAGTTTCAGGTGTACAGCGTAGTGGTTACACATTTATATAATTTATGACATGATCCTCCCCATAAATCTAGTACCCATCTGGCACGATACATGCTTATTACAATACTGTTGACTATATTCCCTATACTGTACATCCCAGTGACAATTTTGTAACTGTAACTACTAAGCTGTACTTCTTAATCCCTTTATCTTTTTTACCCAAATAATTTTTAAGTGTTTTGATTTTAAAGTTTAAAATGTTGGTTGTAAATTTAGCAGTAACATTCCTGAGCTTAAGTTCAAGAACTCAGCCATTATAAGACTTTTTACCCGTGTGTTAAGCAAAAACATTTGGACATGAGCTAATCATTATTAAAGAAAAATGAAGACAATTTTTATATTACGATTTTGTGTCCGCCAACATCAAACAGGTATACCACACACACTTTCAGAGAATGGCCTAAGACAGAGAAAAGAAAAGGGAAATCTTGTTTAGACAGTCTCATTTTCAGAGTAATGTTTCTTTTATTTTGTCTTGGGCGTCTGAAAATCAAAGGTTTGCTTCATTTGAGCCACACTTGTTTCCTTATTTCTTAGTTTAGTACGAGAATTTATAAATGCGGGTCAGTTTGGTTTTTATTACCACAAAAGATAAATGCGTCTGAAACAGGAGAGACCAAGAAAAATCAGGCAGTCAGTTTAGCCTCCTTGTCGGTGAAGCTCAGTGTAGTATTCTCATTCTGATTAGTGTAAACTCAAACTTTTTTTAGTCACAGGATTAAGAGGAAACTTTACCTTTCAACTTCACAGCTCCTTTTCCCGTCTGTATGGCAACAGTAGATAACAGGACTGGTCCCTGCTTGTGATCACAAAAGAAAAAAACGTCCATTTTTTCTTAGCTCTCCAGAATTGCTCTTAAACTTCTAAGTTCACAGCCTTAGAGATTAGACTCTCTGCTTCATCTCTTTTCTTTCACTTCTTCCCCTGCTCTGTCTCTTACCCTTTTCTCACTCACATTCTCCTCTTCATACCAAATCACCTGCACTTTTCCTAACTTGCTGTGGTTCTCTCTTGTATCTCTGCCTGTACACACTCCACCACTTTGCTGTTTATTCTCCCCTGATGTACTTCCACGTCTCCAATTAGCTAACTCTTTTTAATTGCCAGTTAAGACTCAGTTCAGCATTCTCAGGGAAACTTTCTCTACTTCCCCATACACATATGTCACCCTCAACTTTTTTTTTTTCATAAATTTTATTGGGAATATTGGGGAACAGTGTGTTTCTCCAGCGCCCATCAGCTCCAAGTTGTCCTTCAATCTAGTAGTGCTTTCAATCTAATTATGCCTCCACCATTTATTAGCTCTGTGCCTTAGAGTAGGTTACTTTTCCTCTCTTTTTTTTATTAGAATGGGGGAACAGTGTGTTCTTCCAGGACCCATCAGCTCCAAGTCAAGTCGTTGTCTTTCAATCTAGTTGTGGAGGGTGCAGCTCAGCTCCAAGTCCAGTCACCGTTTTCAATCTTTAGTTGCAGGGGGTTCAGCCCACCATCCCATGTGGGAATTGAACCGGCAACCTTGTTGAGAGCTCGCGCTCTAACCAATTGAGCCATCCGGCCACCCCTGTCACCCTGAACTTCTTTGTGCTCTTATGGCAACCCAGTAATACCTCTGCCATAGTGTCCCATTGGAATTTTCTTCACTGTCTTCCACATGTAAGCATAGGAATGTGTGTTTGTGTAAATAAAGCCTCCTAAGTGGCTGGCTCTTCATTCATGATCTCGGTTGTATACCATTTTTTCTTTCCAGTTGCCTCTGGACAGCTTAACTTAAGCTCATGGAGTCCCCATTGAGTCTTTTACATTTGCTCTACCACCTTTCCCCTCATTGAGATTCCTCTTAACAACTCTTTCTCCCTCATCTTCTAGTCTGCTAGTTATTAATTCCTGTCAGCTCGACCTTCAAAATACATCTCTTGTTCCATATCTTCCCCTCTATTCCTACTGCTTCTGCAATGTTCTGAGACATGAAAACGGCTTGGATTGGCAGGAGAATGGGGGTGGTTTTCACTGGTTTCTCCGTGATTTATATACTGAAGTTCATATTCTTGAGGAAGCCAATGACAATATTGTCCTAGTTTCGATCACCCCACTTCCTCCTTTCTCCTTCCTGCTGAAATCACCTTATTCACGAGATGTACATATCCTGTTATCACCAGTACCCAGACATTCTATGTTTCTCTGTGTTTATTTGCCTTCACATATGCTGTTTCTTTTATCCAGAATCCTTCCTACCCATCAACTTTGTGAGCGCCTTCCAAATTCAGGCTTCCATCTTCGTTACCTGACATAATGCATTTCATAGAGTAAATGCTAAGTAACAATTATTGAATTTATAATATATTCACATTCTACATGCAAAAGTGAAATTGATTGGGGCATCTGCCCATTTCATAATTGTCTGTGTTGTAGTCTCAGAGAACTCTCATAGGACTTAGTTGAAACCTTTTATAAACTTTGTACATTTATACTTAAGGCATAGTCACCATTGTTAATAAAAAAAAAGCAATTGATGGATTTCCTTAAAAAGGACTGTGTCAAAGAGAAAGTCAGGATATAAATGATTTTATATTGCTTATGCATTAGGCATAGGTAGTTCTTCCCCCGCCCCATCCATAGAACCATAATCTTTTAGAGCAGGGAAACGTACTCAGATCATGAATTGCTGAAATCTTTGAGATATTTTTTGTTTGAAATAGTGAGCATTGCAAGTTAGAACACCAAACCCACCCAAAGCAGATAGCTAGTAAAGTCTGTTGGTTATTGGAAGCAAGCTCTTTTTTTTTCTTTTTAGTGAATGTTTTCCACTTGGTTTCTGAATTTCATTTTCTGTGAACAAGCTCTTGATTCAAAGTTCAGAGCACCAGTGTAAGAAAGTAATATTTGACCCATTTTATTTGTTAATAAAGTTGAAAAGTTGGGCATTGGCAAAGTAATTAAGGTGTTGGTATCAATTTATCATATGTATTTATTGAGCACCTACTATACATCTTACATAGTTTTAGACCCTTTAGAGGAGTCATGATGGTCTGATGTTAAACCTGCCCTTTAAAAACTTAAAATATTATTGGTCATATAAGATGTGATACATGAAATAGAGAACAATAGATGCTGGTATGCAAAGTAGTACATTCTGAAATATTTGAGTGTGAAACTGACATTTGCATACTGAATCATATTTTCACACTAATTTCCATTTTGTGGAGGCAGCATGGTTTCTTAGAAAAGCACACAAGACTTGGAATCAGGAAGCCTGGATTCTGGTCCTGACTCTAAATGCTAATTAACTGTGTGGTTTAGGGCAAATCACTCACTGTCTCCTCTTTGAACTTGAGTCCCCACATTTGGAAAAGGGATGTTGGATAAATTAATTGAGCTTTTAGATCCCTCCTAACTCTATAAATTGCATTTTTCTGAAATACTCAATGCTAAAAATGGAATTTTAGGCAACTTTTACAATTGGCTGGACTAAAAGAAAGAGCAAACACTGTTCCCTTCAAAGCCCAGGCTCTGTTTAGTGTATTAGAAGTTTATTAAAACGCTGTCATCACTAGACAAACTCCTTTGTCCCACTGGTGGTTCTGCATCTCCTTCCAAATGACTACCCCTCCAGGAACAGAAGTATGCTTCACACACTGCTTATGTTCTGTGGTGCAGCACATCGCGACAGACACTGCACCGTTCTCCAAGGCCTCTCTCTCAGAGCAACATCGTCCTATTCAATTAGAGGTGGCAAAGGCTGGCCTGGCTCCAAAGGAAGACTGTCAATTCCTCTTTTTCTGTGTCCATGCTCTGCAGGATGCTTCCTCACGCTCACCTCTCTCCCCCTTGCTGTGACTTTGGCTTCCGCCAGATGTCACACCGCTGCTTGTCACCGCCCAGACACTCGGCACTGATTTTGTTGTTTCAATGTATTTATCACAACTGTTCTCTTTAGCTGTAAAATTTATGGAATTTCGCACTCTTCTTAATCACTACAGTGTTTCGTTTTCATGAGAGGAAATATACAAAGAGTTGTAAGCGAAAGAGTTGGAGGGGAGGGAACCATTCCATCTGACTCAAGGGAAGTTTGCATCTGTGTGCCATGTACACCTCCCACCCCCGAACGTACACGGGAACTGAGCTCAAATGCACAAAGTAGAACGGAGTTCAGTTCTGCAGGGCTCAGAGGTACTTAGGAAATCCATTTCAATCCCAGGGAGAAGTACGTAAAAGATGTGCTTACTGGCTAATTCCCCTGGCTTAACTCTTGTCCCTTTTAGCAATCAAAAAGGTGGATCATTTTATCGGCTGCCTGTGGTTCATCTTCTGGATCATCTTATTATCTAGTCAGATCTGTTAAATAATGTAAGATCCTAAAAATGATGGTGGTGGTGGTAATGATGGTGGTAATAACTAATCTGTATTATTACTGTGTAACAGGAATTACATCGAGGACTTCACATTTATTTATTTAAACCTTGCCACAACCCTATAATGATGTGCACTGTTATTATCTCTGTTGTATAGATAAGGAAATGTCAAAATGACTTAAAGCTCTCCACTTTAAAAAGAAGCCTATGTCATGCATTTTTTAAGGAAGGAAAAGATAATACATTTGTCTAAGGTTCCCCTCCCCTTGTAAAGAGGCAAAATTTTGATGGTATCTTATTTTAGAAGTTAAAATTCTTTTTGAGTTTCCAGGATGGGTCCTTTAAATTTTTTTCTTTGTATATCACTTAGCTACAACTTTAAAACTAAGCATGTTGGTATTTGCAGTGCAAACCATTGATGGCGATCCTCAAGGCCATTTGGGCTGAGTGTCTCAACTAAATGTTTGCATTCATTTACTGGTTATTTGGATGTTTAGGTTCGTTCAAAATGATAAATAATATTCAGTCCTGGCCTCTGCTGTAGAAGATACTGAGGCATATAAGATACAATTCCTCCCCATGGGGACCTCATGACTTTGTTTTATTATCTAGATTTGCTACCTAAACAATTAGAATAGTGGACACCGGCAAAGAATCAATTACATCATGCACAGAATAAGGATGACTTTGTAAAAGCTAGAGGATTCCTGGAAATTCAGTCACGATTGATTAGTGTTCCTATTAGAATAATTGGAAAATGCTCACATGTGATACTGATCGTGGGGAAGAAGGGAACCAATGAAAAAGTAGCTAGAAAGTGAGGCTTAGCACTCAGGATGGACATATCTGTAAGGGCGGAAACAGCATGAAAGTACTTAATAAATGGTCATTTGCTCTCCAAATCTGGATGTAGGATTTGTTTTTCATTTTGTTTTTTCAGGCTTCTGGAAATCTCTGACTCTATGCCTATGTCAATCTCAAGATGGGTTAAAGTAGGTTGACTATAAACCAGATATGCTCTAAGTATTAATGTTTGTGAATGTTTTTGACAATAAACATGGTCACCTTAGGGCCCCTGAAAAGAATGTGGGAAGGACAGAGGAGGAAACTTGTTTACTGCATTTTACCATGTGTCAGGCAGCACGGTGGGCACTTTTTATAAACATCTCTCTATGTCCCTTTATGAAGACATATGAAAAATTTCACTTGTATTTCAGTGCCAGGAATAAATGGGCTTCTTTTGAGTACTTGCCCTGTTTACTTCATAGACACTGACTTTCATAGATGATTGTGTTTTCCTAGTAATAATTTTAGTATTTTTTGAAACTTTACTGTCTTAGGCACCCTGCTTATTATTTATATGCATTATCTCTGTGAATCTTCACTGAAGCCCTTTTGTAGTAGGTATTATTCCATGTTTTCAATGAGAACACTGAAATTGAGAGAGGTTAGGTGACTAACTTTTCTAAAGCCACACATCTGGTAATAGAGCCAAATTTCAAGCTCGGGTCTAACTCTGCAGTGTAACCCAGCTGTTTCTTCCTGAGATGTTTGTTTATTTATGTTCTTGTTCTCCCCTTTATTTAATTCTAAACGCCTGACCTGTATCCTAACTTTTTCCTTACTTAGCAACCAGTGTCTTAAGGAAGGTAGAAAGAGAAGGACCCAGGAGTCTAGGAAAAAACATGTGTGCATTCAGACAGAGGCTTCCAGTGGATTTGAACTTGAGCCAGTTCTCAAAAGTAGGACATTTGTTTAGTGATTTTCTGAATCTTTCTTCTTGTGATACTAGGTATTAGCCACATGTATTAAAACATATGTAATGCATTCTAGTGTGATTATTATTCAACAGATTTTTATTGAGCATATACTATATGCTTGTATATCATTAAATATCCCAGACATAGTCCTGCCTTCATGGAACTTATAATTGGTATAAATATTTGAATAGATGGGTTGTGTCTTACACATTCCAAGTATTTCCCTAACTACACCACAAGCAGTCACACATGTATATGCTGTAAGATTAGCACGGAATTGAATGGCTTGGGATTTGTCTCATTCCAAGAAAACACTAATGAATCAAGAATATGTAGAATGAAGAAATGTAACAGTCAAGAAACCTATAACTATGGCTTTGTCACTTTGAATGCCATGATTTGTAGAAGAGCATGAGAGTGACAGTACACAAGACTATTTAAAATTTTAAAGAACTAGTGTGAGCCAGAGATCTTTGATGGAGCATTGTCAGAAGAATTTCAGAAACTACAAGTTGTTACACAGATGTATTGATTTAATTAGTCTAGATAACACCATTTATTTATGCTTAAGCATCTCACACATGCAAAAGTTGGTAATTTGAAGTCACACAATAATTTGTGAGTTATCTTCTATACCACGTGTTGTAGCTTCTGAATACCAACTTTGACAAGTGTGTGTGTCAGATGCCTAAGCATAAATAAATGATATTATATAGACCAATTAAGCAATACACTTTGCTTTTGGAATTCTGTTGACATAGTTGCATGTAAAATCTTTTGGTGGTGGCTTTTAAGATCACATTAATTGTTTTAAATACAGTGTAATCTTATATTATGGGCAAGATCTTCATTGGAGCAGAATATACCTGTGTTCTGCTGGGTAGATCTCTTTGGATATCTGGGTGGATTCTTAATATACCATTGCAACTTGATAAAATTGTTTTGCTTAAATATATAGTGGGTGTTTGGCTCGTGAATGAAGACAAGTACAGTTATCTTCTTAGCAAAAAGATGAACTTATTTTTGTGATAGGTAAGAGACTATATTATTAAATCTCTTGGGGAGGGAAACCAGTTAGAATCCTCTCTCTCACACACACACCCCCACCCCACCTTCACCCCTTTTGCTATTCTAATTTTAGCTGTAAGAACACAAGGTATTTTATGTTTGCCTGATTTTACAGTACTGTTTTCACACTTCAAAAAATGTTATTAGTTATGCTGTATATTTTTTTATCTTTAGCAAATTTAAACAGTTTCACTGTTGTTTAAAGTGGAAGCTGTCAAAAGGAGACTGGAGTGTAGCTAATATTCTAGGAATTTAGGGAGCATCTTTTCTTCCAGAGTTTGAGATGCCTTACCTCTATTATTTTTTCTCACTATACTCCCTAGAAGATAGAAAGGGGAAGGATTAATTAACCCAGTTTTACACATAAGGAAACAGAAGCTCACAGGGGTTAAGTGTCTTGCCTGAGGTCACAGGATGCAGCAGTGAATTCCAGAGCCTGGCAGAGTGTAGCACACTACCCACTGGGAAATGTGATAGGCAGGTAATTATTTTCTCAGAAGACTGGACTACTGCTGGTCAGTTCTTACTCCTCTGAGACTATCCACCGTCTTATCCCCAAGGCAGAAATTTGTTTGCAGGTTAGAGCTACTCTGTAATCTTTAGCACAGCTGGCTTAGAATTCCAAGTAAGTATATAATATTTTCATGTATTCTTCTAACATGAATTTCTTCAGGCTGCCAAGTGCCCATGTTAATCAATGTTCCAAGAATGTAAGATGTCACTTTTAGGGCCATTAGCTGTTATTAGTCTATGCTTTATAATAGGGGGCATAAAGGTACTCAGTTTCATTTAATGTGCACTCAATGGAATACATAAGTTTAGGGATGGACACATAACCTTGGGCAAGGCCTGCTCACTACCTGCTCACTGAGGCAAATGGAAGAGGAAAACCACGTTTTGCAGAAAAAAAGGAAGCCATGCAAAATGGGAGTCTCACTGCTGATGCCTGGGGGCATAGACAGACTGAATTTAACATGGAAAATGGCCCAGCTGGTTTAAAAAAAAAAAAAAAAATCATCCATTTGGAGATGAAGAACAAGGCAGGCTTAGTCAGGGTTCTCTGTAGGAGCTCGTGTTCTCAGACTTACAGGTAAAACAAAGAAAAGACACCTATAAATCCACGTTACAGTTACTTTTTATTTGTTTCATTGATAAAAATTACTTCTTAGTTATTTTAGGGGAACCTTGTCATGTTAGGAAAATGTTAGCATTTCACCTAAATCTATAGTTCTGGGTTTTTTTGTATTCATGAACTTCCAGTATTATTGTCTGCATTAAAAGTTCAGTGATTTGACTTAAATGCTTGAGACCTACTATCCTTCACCACCCTAAGAGTTACTTCTTTAATAGTGGGACATACAGCTAACCGCTTAAGATTTTGCTGGAGGTGCTCAGACTGAGCCTGTTTATTTTGGAGGATGTGGTGGGAGCTGCTGCTTTCTCTAAGTCTGTGGCTTGACACTGTCAGAATTGTTTGTTGGTTTCAGCAATTAGGAGAGACAAGAGCGCCCATCCTTTGCCTTTGAAATGCTTTTGTAACAGGTTCTGCTCCATAGGCTTTAAGAAGAAAGCTTTTTCATGTACCTTAAAGTGCTCCAAGTGCTCTTCTGTTCAAAGAGAACAAGCTGACCTCCCTTTACTTCTTACCACACTCTAGGTCCTTTAGGTTTCTCTAAATTTTTACTTTCATCATGATTTACTTAGCGCTGCTATGTTCTTATTCATTAAGAGTTGGAATGTTCCCATTTGCCGTGGGAAGAGATGCTGGTGATACTACTTTGACGATCGCTCCGCCATGTCTTTCTTTGGCAGACCCCGTATCATGTCAACCTGCTCCTGGCTGGCTACGACGAGCATGAGGGTCCAGCGCTTTACTACATGGACTACCTGGCAGCCTTGGCCAAGGCCCCTTTTGCCGCCCACGGCTATGGTGCCTTCCTGACTCTCAGTATCCTGGACCGATACTACACACCAAGTAAGTTCCCGCAGTCTGAGTGGGGAGTGGTAGGAGAACCCCACCTCTGCTGCTTCCGTTTGTGCACCACCCCTTGGAGTTGGGTGGCCAGGGCTTAAATAAAGGATGGATTCTAAGAAGCACATGCTGGTGTCCTCTCCTGTCAGTAGGGTTATTGAAAAGCTCGCAAAAGTCCCTTTTTTGCCAAACAAAATGAGATACTGCATGGGTCCAGAGCTGGGTTTTGTTTTGTTTTAAAGGGGGTTGGAGTAGTGAGTAAAAATAATTCTTCAGTTCGGTTTTTTGTTTGTTTTTGTTTTTCATTCATTTTGCCCTACCTGGATGCTTATTAGTATCTCAACTGCTGAGAATGAAGAAGTAAACCAAGTGGTTGGTGTGTTTGTTTTGAGCTTGTGAGGATGAACAGGTTCCCAGTGTGACAACTGAGGATTTCTTTGCTTAAATGTCAGAGCTTTTGAAGGCCACTATTCGGGGCCCTTGGTTCTTACACCTAATGGCTCCCTGCTCCTGCAAGATAAAGGTGGCCCTCTACTTGTCAGTAAACTGTCAGCTTGGCAAAGCTTCCGACAGAGGGATGTTTTTATGCTAAGTTCTATCTTCTGACCCCAATCCCACCCTCGACTTTAGCCACTGTGAGCAATAGGGGTTTGGGAGTCAGCTTTTTCAGGATATCGATGCAGCACAGATAACCACTTCTTACATTCCATTCTTCCCTGTCAGTATAGTAAAAATCTGGCTTGTTTATTCCTTTTTTTTTTTTGGTGCTGCCCTCTCTCTCAACCTCAGCCTTGCCAGAGCCCCAAGCCACATCCTGAAAAGAATTAGCATGGCCTCCCAGTGACTGTTTCTTGATTTGGCATCTGTCAGTAATACAGCTGATTTGCCCACCAAAATAACCACCAACCACCCCTGAAGCCTAACTACATAATATGTCATCCCAGTTTGCCATGCCTATGGACAGTTCCTTTGGCTCCTCTTTTATGAGTCTTTGCCCCATCCTATGAATTCTCTTTCCATTGTTAAACTGAGACCCAGCTGGGAAAGTGAGGCTGAAACTCTGGCCCTGTCCTCCCTTTCCCTGATTTGCAGCTGGCTAGGGCAGATGGAACTGGTTTAAGCCCTGGTCTAAAAGGGGGGTAGGGGAGGTGAGGTGGGGGGTTGGGCTATAAAAAAGAGGCAGGCCTCTGGACTTCTCTAGAGGCAGGCCCTGGCCATGGGAGGCAGAATTCCGTCATGCTTACCCTTCTCTGTAGCAAATCAATTTGCAATGGCTGTGGCTGCCAGAGCATTGGGGGGAGCACCCTCAACTGCATATGGAATAAGTTTGTTGTAAGCTAGAAGGCTAGGCATTTTTATTTTATTTCTCAAATTTTATTTTGTCTTTGCCGTTTGTGTGACACGCAAGAAGTTTGAAACTAATCACAAATTGCGGTGGAGAGTTGGATTTAATGGCAGCACCTTGAATGCTTGGCCTCTGTGTTCTCTTTCAGCTATCTCACGGGAGAAGGCAGTGGAGCTTCTTAGGAAATGTCTAGAGGAGGTGAGTAGCTCCCATGAGATCCTGAAAGGACTGAAAAAGTTTTGTCTCCCCTGTTTGCCAATATTGTTCTAGCTCCTCACTTGCATTTTTTCTGATCCTTGCCAGAGATGTAATAAATACCCACTAACCAGATGTGAAGTTGCTACCAGTGATAGAGTTTGGTGGATAACAAGCTTATTTTTTCCTCTCACGGGTTACCTCTTCATCAATGTCAATTTTACAGCTTAATTACTTTTCTTTTTGGTTCATCCAGACTAGTGGTTCTCAAATTTTAGCATGTATAAGAATCATCTGAGGAACTTGTTTAAAAAAAACAGATTCAACACCCCACCCCACCCCCAACCCCCTCCTGATTCAGTTGTCCTGGTGTAGAGCCTGAGAATATTTTAACCAGCAGTCCCAGGTGATTTTGCTGCAGGTGGTAACTGGGCCATATTTTAAGAACGGCTGCCCTAGATTTTATACCTGCTCAATTCTTGTGCCACCTGGAATTGCCATACTACCTGCTCCCTTAACAGTGCATGAGTCCTGGAGAGAAAGCTTTCCCTGAGAATTCAGGACACCATGGAAAGCAACTAGGAAGCTGCAGGCAGAAGAGGAGAGAAGCCTTTAGTTTATGAGGCCAGAAACATGGATCCCACTCATTCTAGTACTACTCCTGAGAGTCAGAGGCTTTTGGGTATGAATGGAGGGTGAGGAGGAAAAGAAAGCAGCTCCCTTAGGCTTTTCCATTCTTCTACTCTTCTTGTGGCCTAAGGATTAACTTGAATTCATGGTGAGAGAGTAAGAGGATGAGAGCAGGAGGAGCCTTGGACGAAATGTCAGTTTGCCTCTTACACGTGTCCGTCATTTCCTGTCCACAGTACTTCTTCCTCGTTTGTAAATCCCCTTTCCAAAGCAGAAGCTGAGAATAAACTCATGTGCTTTTCTTAACCATTCAGCTGAAAGGCCCGATTAGTCTGGCAGTCCCAAGCGTTGCAAGGGGCTGCCAGGAAGAAGCCAGGAATATCAAGTGCTTTGAGACTTTATTCCTCATAGAGCCTAAAGACGATCATTTTAGAAACCCATATTGCCTTATGGTCACCTTTTCTTGATCTTGGAGCTTGTTTCTGGACCTAGGCGTCATCAGCCAGAGAGGACTCTGGAAGTGAGTGGGTTGTTGCTGCCCAGTCCTCAGCAGTAAAGGAGTTAGGAAACATCAAGGAAGGGAGGGCTTAGGCCTGGGGAGGTGGACATTTCTGGAATAGTCTCCTAAGGGAGCAGGTAGAGATCTTTGTGCCTTCTCTCTGGAGACTAAGTGAGGCATCCAGAAAGGGTAGCCACAGAAGCAGAGATTTCCTCCAGCGGTGTTCCTCGGTAATCTCCAGCCAGGTCAGTGGGGCTGCCTGCTTCGAGGCATGTAGACCAGAGTTCCTTTGGAACAGCCTCAAGCTGAAGCTGAGTCTTACGAGAATGCAGAGATGTTACTTCAATGACAGGTCAGCTTGTACTGGAGAAGACCGAAGCAGGGGTTGTTCCAAGAGCAGTTCTGCTGACATCCTTCCCAACACCCCTCCAGCTACACATGCAAACGTACACACACCCAGTCCTTACAGTGTGGGAGGGTGACTGGAACAAACGGGAGGTACCTAGGAATACCTTGCTTTGGTCCAAAGCTTGTTCCTAGGGCAGTCATCCTTTGTTGGCTTACTACCTTGAGACATTTTAAAAGAGAAGTCTGTGTTTACCAGGCTGATTGGTAGCCGAGTGTGGGAATAGAGCATTGGATTGTCTCATTCTTTCGTCAGCTGACTGACCAGAGACAAGCTCCTGGCTCCATCTCCCAGTTCTTGCTTACTACCATCCTGCCAGCCTCCCACTGCAGTGGGGGCTTTCCTCAGTGTCCTGGTACCGATGGCCCCCAATAGAATGTAAGCTCCACAAAAGCAGGGATTCTTATTTGCCTGTATGCCCAGTGCCTCAAACAGAGCCTGGCCCATAGTTAGTGCTCAATAAATATTTATTAACTAATTTCCTTCATGTCTCTCTGCAGCTCCAGAAACGCTTCATCCTGAATCTGCCAGCCTTCAGTGTTCGAATCATTGACAAAAATGGCATCCATGACCTGGCCAACATTTCCTTCCCTAAACAGGGCTCCTAACGTCATGCCCTGTGTCCCACATGCCAGGGAACTTTTTTTGATGGGCTCCTTTATTTTTTTCTACTCTTTGGATGTGCACTCTTGATATATGGCTAATTCAGAATAAAGCTAAGTATGGATAAATTGAGTTCTCTGGTTTGAGTCTCAGTTCACCTGACATCACCCCAGGAAGGAAATGGATGGAGGATTATTTGCATTGGACTTTTTGTCAGGACTGTCTTTCTTCCTGTCCCTTTCCCTTCATACTCTCACTGCCCTTGGGCAGCTGACAACCCCACATTCTATTTCACTGCCCAGCTTGCTTGCTAATGTCTTGTTCCCTCTGAAGCACTGGTTCTTTTTGCCCCTAAGCTTAAAAATTTTTAATTAATTGACACGAATAGGTCATACATGCACTTTTAAAAAATGCAAACAGTACAAAGACATAGTAAGAAATGTTTCTCCTGCCCCTATAATTTGATAACCTGCTTTTCTTTCCCGAGGAAACTTCAGCTACTGATTTCTCATCTGTCCTTTAGGAGGTATACTGTTCCTGTATAAAACATGCAGTGTGTGTACACACACACACACACACACACACACGTACCCTTTTAAAAATAAGATTGCACTCACTGTTCCTGTATAAAACGTGCAGTTGTGTGTACACACACACACACACACACACACACAAACGTACCCTTTTAAAAATAAGATTGCACTCACCCCCAGATTCCAACTAAGTAGGTTTGGAACATAGGAATATTTTTTAAAGCTTCCCAGTAATTCTTCAGTCATGATAGAACCACCTTACTGAAGCTGCTTTGCAGCACTGGTCCTCAAATTTTAGCTTGCATCCAGTCCCCTGCAGGGCTTATTGAAACTGTGCCGGGTCCTACCCCTGTAGTTTCTGCATGTTTGGGGTGTGGCCTGAGATTTTGCATTTCTAACATTTCCAGTCGTACGAGTAAGATTAGCCCTACTTTATCCAATTTCGTGCTACTCTTACTACCACATAAAGATAGGTTTTTGGTGTATATGAAGTGAAATATCTAAGACACTACTTACAGATCAGAACATTAGTATTAACAGTATTGCGTTAACATCAGATTTGAATGTCATACACTTTTTAACACACCAATGGTAAAAGCTTTATACCATAAGAAAGTTACTCATTGGATAAATGGGGGAAAGATGATGCATATGGCTGGCTCAACCTCCAGTGCCACTGCCAGTATGCGTAGGTTTGGGCTTTTGGCTAGATTCCCGAGTCTCTTTCTAAGACACCTGTTGTTTAAAGCCCCAAAGGTGACTGTGATACCTGCCCCAGCTGAGTGCCACTACTAAAGCACAGGCAGTCCTGCTTTGTGATTTTCCCATCTGTAAAATGGTCCAAATCATACGTTTCCCAGAGGGCTGTTGATGAGGTTTGAGGGAAGGAAGATTTTCAAAGGCTGCCCTCATTCCTCCTGGAGCATTGTGGTCATTTAGAAGAAAACAGGAAAGTCTTTTCCATAAATGAATATAAACACCTGAAATTGTGATGCTTACCTAGTCAACTCCCCATTTAACTTGCAGCTACTTGCTTTGCAAGAAGGAAGCCATGTAAACCATTCCTGTGTACTTTTTCTTTAATCGTCATTGACTTTTTGTTAGGACTAAACCCAGATAGAGGCAAAAACCCTATTTTGCTGTCGGGGGAGGAAACCTTACTGGGAAGAATCACAGTGAGACCTTAGAAGCTTCGTATGCCACTTGCAGTCTCCACACTGTACTGTTGCCTCTGCACTGTTATGATCTTGATCTGCTAGAGGAGCAGAGCCTTGGGTCCTGAAGGGATGGGAGGACCTGCTTCCCCTTGCTCAGCTCAGGCCTGCAAGCCTCTCCGGGGGGCCATGGGGTGCAGTGGAAATGAAGGGATGGGCGGATCGGACAGATCTGTGAGTCCCACTCACCCTGACCTGGGCAAGTTACTCTGAGCTGTAATTTTCTTATCTCTAATATAGGACTTGCTGAGGACCTGGTTAACTTAGGGAAAGTTGTCAGGCACTGAAAAAGTTTGTAGTAAACTAGTTTCTTCCTTGTTCACTGTAGAGGTACTTACAACCTTTCGCTGATTTGTTACCATGTGGTGGGCATTAAGTGTTATTTAATCCCCCTCAACTTCCCATAGTCTTAAGATAATTTTAGTAGTTGAATGCCTCTTGCCAGGCCCAGGGCTTTGGTTAAAGCACAGCATACTTCCAGCCTTTCCTCCATTCCTCCTTTCATAAGGGTGGGTTGAGGTAATGAAACTTCTTAGGAAATCACATCTTCAGACCTTTACCTGGGAGATGATGCCCAGACCCCATGTTCCTTTCACTTCTGCAGAACATTCAACATCGCTCTCTGACAGCACACCTGCAAAGAACCAGGGAAAGAACCTTCCAGGCAGACAGAACAGTGAGTGCAATGGCCCTGAGGCATAAAAAAATGGTAATTTGAGGAACAGAAAGGAAACCAGTATGACTGGAGCAAAGGAAGAGAGTAGCTTGAGATAAGGTTGAAGAGGTAGGCAAAGTCCAGATACCTCCCTGCAGGGCCTTGCAGTGGTCCGGAGGGCTAAGGTGGTGGCAGAAGGGATAGAACAGGATAGGCTTTCTGATGGATTGGGTGTAGGGAAAGAAGCAAATAGAGCTCCAGTTTTTGGCTTGAGCAGCTGGGTAGAGGGTGGTGCCATTTATTGAGGGGAAATGTATTGGAGATTAAAAGTTGAGTACTTCAGTCAAGTGCTCCATTTTGGACATAAGTTTGAGATGCCTGTTAGACAATCCAGTGGAGACATCAGGCAGACACTTGTACATCTATACCTGGAGTTCAGGGAGGCCAACTGTTGGAGGCCAAGTAGAGAAGGAGCCAGGGTTGGAACCAGTGAGATCAGGAAACCAGGAGAAGTTGGGAACCACAGAGAAGAGTGTTTCAGGAAAGAGCAAGTGGTCAAGTATGTCACATGCTGCTAAGTTCAGAGGAAAGGCCTGTGATTTGACTTAGTGGCCACTGATGACCTTGCCGAGTGGCTCTCTATAGACTGGTGGGGATAGGAGCCAGATTGAAGTGGGTCGAAGAGTGAACTGAGGTGTGAGGAAGTGGAGTTAGGGGTATAGCAATCTTTCAAAAACTTGAACTGCAAAGGAAATAAATGGGGAAAGGACTTAAGTTTTCTAAGGTAAGAGATCCTAGAATGTGTGCTTTGGGGAATGATCTAGTAGACTATTCAGTAAGAGAGACACTGATTATGCAGGAAAGAAAAGATACCTGAAGAATGAAATCTTCAAGAAGACAAGAGTGCTGGATTAGTGTTGGCTTAAGACACACACACACACACACACACACACAGTCAACAGCATTCATACTGACACACATACAGACCTATCACCAATGGTAACACATCACATAGACCTAACAGCCAGACTGACACATTCACACACAGGCCCACCAAGTGACAACAACATACAGACAGACCCAGGGGTCACTTACACACACACACACACACACACACAACTAAAAGCCACAGTGACAAGCCAGATAGACCTACCATCTGTACCTTCTCTCACACAGGTGCCCACAGCCCCCTCCTCTGATTCACCCTTGGAGGCCCCTTCCCAACCCCGCTTCCTAATTCCCAGGGCCTCTTGGGAGGCAAATACAGGCCTGGGCTAAAGGACAAGGAGGGCTTCACATCCAGTGAAAAGGATTTATTAAGAGAATGAGACAGCAGTCTGAGAGTTGGGGAGGTACGTCAACTGCAGGGTCCAGAGAAACAGCACATACGAAATCCCAGCGACAACTTCAGGGTCCCTGACGTCTTTCTTCCCTCCCAGCCTCCCTGCCCTTCCCCACAGCCCTTTGTGAGCAAAAACACCCTCTCCATCCTGGTCCAGCTAGATAGCCTGGTGCATGAGCAGAAAACAGCAAAATAAGAGTCCAACACTCGTTGGGATAAATAAGTTGCACTGGACATTTTGAAACTTTCAAATTTAATTACAACACGTAAATAAATAGGACAGACAGTAACAGGACTGTGCAGTGCAGTCTGGATTCAAGTTCCACCATTTGTGCTTTGTCTTCTTTGTTCCTTGAGGGCGCCTCCCGCCCATGTCTTTCCAAGAGTGGGAGGGGCCCAAAGAGCCCACTCTGGTTTCCTACCTACACCCTTCTTCTGGGGGTAGGAGATTCTGGGATAAAGGGTGCCAGCTTCTCAGTAGAACCTCTGTTTGTTAACAGTTTCCCTCCTGCCATCAGTGAAAACAGAAAGGCCTTGGACGCTAGGGCACCCAGCACTGCCCAGGCACCTTCGTGGGCAGGGAGCAGCCCCAAGAACTAGGCTCTTGCATGCCAATCTCCTGTCGAGCACTTCTTAGCAATCCAGGGTCAGAAAATTGCACATGTGAGGCAGACAACTGGGCCCTTATCAACAAACCACACAGAGAGGCCACCCGCCTTGTCCAACCCAGACCCCTAACTGCAGGGTTTCTGGATTAATATTCTCTTTCTGGCCTGACTCTAACCCCACCTTTTAATCCTCTCAGGCGTGGCCACCCCAGGAGCTAAGACTGCATTTCAGGCCTTGGGAGCCCTTCAGGGATGGGGTATGGGAAGTGATTATTTCCGATGCTTGGCATCCTTCTCCGAAGCCTTGGTATCACCATGCCCACTGCCCCCACTGCTTAGGAACATCTTGTCCAGCCCCTTGAGTGACTCCAGCAAGTAGTTCTGGAAGGCAGTGAGGGCAGCACAGATGGCGGGCCCACCAAAGCCATGGGTGATGAGGCTGAAGTGTGTCAGGCAACTCTGTACTCCTGGCTCCAGGATGAGGGCGGGGCAACTGTTGCCCAGTGGTGAGCGGTCCTGAGCCATCAAGTCAGCAAACTCCTTGCAGATCTGCCTGATGGGGGAACGAGGGTCAGAGGTTAGAGGACAAAGGTATGAGCTCAGAGAAGGACCCACCATGTGCTGGGCACTTGGTATGTATTATATTTATCATTGCTGACCCCGCCCAATAGTCTGCAAATGATGATCACACCCATTTTACAGAAAAGGAAACTAAGGTTCAGAGACATTAACTGATTTGCCCCATATCGCACAGCTAGTAAACAGCACAGGCCAATACCCTATGATTTCCCTTCCTGCCTGCATTCAAAGACCAGCTCTACTTGATTAGCCAGGAAACTTTCTTTGATCCCCTCTCCCACTCCTACTCCCACCCCAAGCACCCAGGGCCTCGCAGAGCTTTGTCTTTAAAATTATTAGGGAACAATCCAGCATCTGCCTTGAATAACTGAAATAATAACTAGTAGTAAACATGAATTGAGGCCTAGATGCTGTGCCAAGCACACTGTAGGCATCGTCTCACTTAATCCTCACAACCAATCTATACTGTTATCATCATCCCCATCATATGATGAGGAAATTGGTTTCAGATAGGTTAGATGACCTGCCCAAGCGGCTAAGCTGGGATTTGAATTCAGCTCCAGTTTGCGGCCACTCATTTCTTCGTGCATCCTGTGTGTGGCTCAAGCAGGAGCATCCCTCATGTCTTACCTTTGTCCCCCCATGGAACCCAGTCAGCATCTTTGACATGATTGGGACCCAGGAAGTACTTGATGCGTTAGCTGATTAATGAGATGAGCCGTGCCCTAGCTAGGTTTCTCCACTTAGAATCTGAGCAGCCTCAAAGGTCCCCTGAAGTGCCTTGAGTCTGTGCTGCCACTTCTGCCTAGGGGACTTGAGGAAGCCTCAGAGGAGGGAAGGTGGAATTGTGATGTGCATTAGATGGGGGACTGGATAGTATTCTAAGCAGAAGAGTAAGCCCGAGGATGGGGGTGCAGGAGACAGTGAGTAGGTCAGTTGGAGTGGGTGGGGTTTGTACAGGCCAGATTGTGGAGACCTCAAAGGAGTCTGGACTTTACCCTATTGCTAAAATGTAGTGGTTTTCAATGTTTTTAAACTTCTCCCCTTTCTCTGTCCCTTTCTGTCCCTTCTTGCAATGGGATCCTTTCTGAAAATGAAATTTTAATAAAATACCAGTTCATTAAACAGACCTCAAGGCATCCCCACAGAATCCAGTTTGAAAATCAATGCAGTAGCAGTGGGAGCCATTGAAGGTTCTTGAGCAGCGGAGCAGTGCATGTGCAGGGAGTCTGAGAAACAGTGGGGCACGAGGGTAAAGGTCCAGGAGTGCGATTAGGAGACCAGAGTTGAGGTGGCAGCATGTGAATGGTAGTGAAGGGAGGCACCAGTGGGACTTGGCAGAGGGGTTACGTGTGAAGTGAGGACACGAGAGGGTCAGTCTGGGGCTTGGGTGGGTGTCGGTGCCCTGATGGAAGTCCCTAGAGCAGAAGGGCTGGTGGGTGAGGCTCAGGCAGGGGGAGAAAGATCATAGAACCTCAGGCCCATGATGGAACTAGGGCTGATGCTGCCACGGGACAGTGTATGGGGGTCTGGCACAGACTGTAAATCCGTCTGTGACACTGTTTTTGTTGATGCATAGAATCCAGATATGTTCACACATGTCCATGTGTGCCCTGTGATATGCACTGCATGGAGCCTAGATACGCCATGTGTGGTGCCGCTTGTGCCCATGTTTGGTGTCTGTCAGTGCATTGCACCCATGACAGCCTGAGCATGGTGTCCAAAAGCACCCACACATGCACGCTCACTCACTTGGCGGCCAGCAGCATGTTCTTCCGGCTGTGCAATTCCCCAGGGTCAGCGTGCTGTCGGCACAGGTACTCGGCAGCTGCCTTGGCTGGGAACTCGGTCTCACAGACATAGCCGAAGTCTCGGGCCAGGTGCACGGCCTCCCCTGGCATGGGGAGAGGAAGCCAGATGAACTGTCGCTATGGTTAGGTGTACCTTTGAGCCTGGAGCCCCACCTTGAACTTCTGACCCCAGGCCAGCAGCCATCCTCCCCCATCTGGCTTACATAGATGCCTTCCTCTGAGTTCCCTCCACAGCCTCACGCCAGCCCCAGTCCCACTGCGCACCAAGGATGGGCTCTGAGCTCAGGGGTGGGAGCTGAACCCCCGCATGTATCCCAGAGCCTGACCTGAGATGAGCAAGCCCAGAGTCACCAACCTTCAGGGAAGCGACTCACCCCCTCATCCCTTTACCACATCGAAACACTGGCCACTCCCCCCGCCACACACACACACACACACACACACACACACACACCTCTCTACTATATGGGCCTATGTACACATGTGTATGCACATAAAATGATACACACATACCGCACACACTACATGCTTACGTATGATGCACAGAGAATACACATGTGACTAAACCCACCCTCCTGCATCAGAGACAGTCACGCACAGTCATACTGGATGACACAGGTGCTCAGGCTAATGCCCACCCCCAGGCCTCACTCACCCTCCACTAGTGAAGTCAGCAGTGTCACGTTGGCAGCCTTGCGACGGCCAGCTGGAAGGTTGAGCCCAATCTTCTCCAGCCGTTCCCGCAGGCACCGGCCTCCATTCTTGGATTTGGCCCTTCACATGCACAGAGAGAGACAGACACACTATGAAGACGAGAGAAGCGTGTAGGCTAAAGTGGCCTGGCTGCCTCTGCCAACCCCTGCTGAGGCTTGGGTCTGGCCCTGGGGATACTGGGGTCTCTTTCAGCCTGCTCCCAACCTCTTCCTAACTTTATTGGCTTTGTAGCCAAGATGGGGCAGGGGCCTAGCATCCAGCTCCAGGGGCCCCTCGTTTCTCCCTGATCCTCTCAACAGCAGGGACAGTCCAGGATGGGGCAGGATAGGCCGCATCTTGGCGCCATTTCCCCACCTTAGCACACCAGCTGGGCCATACACTGTTACCAAGGGAAACACAGACCTTTATACAGTGATACACTGGGACAGGCAGACACACACAGGAGACACAGGTACACATAGACATGCGAACACACACTGAGGGCCAAGAACAAACACACCCCAACAGAGACAGACGTGCCCAGACAAGCAGACTCAGATACTCAGGGACACGTAGGGACACAGAGACAAATGTTCACATCAAGTCAAGATCCCAGGGACATATGTATAGACGCTTACAGATTCACGCAAGCCCCTCTGGGGCACTCAAAGATGCCAGGAATAAGGAGATATACCCCCCACCCCTGCACAAATGCAGCCCCCACGCAGGTACCGACTTGTAAACATACATGTCTAGCTCCAGATGTACATGCAATCACACGTACACACAGAGCAGGATACACTCTAGCCAACACACCCCATCAAAAGTAACACGAAACTCACTCATGGAAACGTCCTCCTGGCCGTCCCCCACACCACACACACAAACATGCATGCATGCATTCACATGCACGCACCACCTCAGACACATCAAAACTCAGCCCTGAAGCACAAATACCCTCCCCAGGCACACGGACATGCACAAAGAGAGACAAATACACAACTGTGAAGATCACCATGGACCCCAAACAGACACACCAGAGAGGCCTATGCTCCACAGGGTCCTGGGGGAGAAGATGAAGATGGCACCCTCTCTTCCCCAGACCCAGCCTTGTCTGTCCGGCCAATGTGGGTGAGTCTTCCAACCCTTCTTTGTACTCAGGCTTCTTCCTTCACTCCCACCCCCAAGCCCGCAGACCTGTGGTTGCTGCTGGGGACCTGGGCCTGCCCCAGAGCAGCACAATCCCCCAGGGAAATTGAGGCGTGGCTGGCCCTATGACCTGGGGTGAGGCTGGCCCCTCTCTGATCCCCTGAGAAGGTCTGAAATGACCACGGGTTTGGCCCCGGCACTGTGCAGGGCGTTGCGGGCTGGCCTTCTCCCTACCTGCGAAGGACACCACCCAGAAGTGAGGCGTTGAGGCACTCGGGGGGTGACAGGCGCCGCTGGACCTCCCCCACTGTCACCTTGTACTTGGACGTTGAGCTGAGCAGTGAGAGCCGGCCTGGCACGGAGCAGAAGACCTCACTGGGGTTCGTGATGCCGCCAACCATGCTGTCTGTGGCCAGGGAGAGGGCTGAGAGGCTGCTGGCTTTGGAGGGGGTGGGGACTGTGGAGCAGAAGCAAGAGCGGGGGAGAGAGAGACAGCACTGAGCCAGCGACCACAGGGTACTAGCCAGCAGTGGAGTGAGCGCGTTGATGAAGCACCAGCTGTGTGCTGGGCACCCTGCTACATGCTGTGCACACACACAGCGGCATCTAAATGTCCCAGCACCTTTCACAGAGAGGTTCTGCTGGCCCTGCTTTACAAAGGAAGACACAGAGGCACGTGGAGGTTAACAGGACTCACCCATGTTCACTCAGCTACCAGGGTAGAAATTGAACCCAGAGCTGTCTGGCTCTTGAACCCATGTTCCCTTCACTGAGCCAGGCTGGTTCCCTGTTAAAACTCAAACTGCTTTCGCAGTCTTGGAGTGTAGGCGTGTGGAATCAGAGAGGGAGTTGGAAATGAGGAAATGGCGTCTGAGCTGAAGACAGGGCTCACGGTCCTGGTCGCAGGGCTTAGCCAGATCTGCACAATCACAAGGGCTCCCCAACTCCCCTCTGCCCACTTGTGATCCCCACGTTTTCCCCACCCCCAGATCAGCGAGGGCCCTGGGGGCTTTGGAGTCCCACATCTTGGGGATAGGGAGGTTATGACCCCACTGAGCCTCCAGCCTGGCCCCTTCCTTCCAAGTCACTGGGATGCTCAAGGAGACCAGGAATAAGGAGGCATGTCCGATAGCCCCCTACCCCAAATCATCTCTAATTATCTACTAATGTCTTTGAAGGGCATGGAAGGGAATCTGAGAAGTTGATTTTCTAAAACCAATTTGGATGCTCTTGGCTGTAAAAAGTTCTTCCTGCAGTCTACCCTCCGTCCTCCTGCTTAGCTTCAGGGGGAAGGGAGAATAATTGAGGGACTCATTTCTCCAGGGCTTCTCTTCTTTCAAGGAAGTGGTAGAGAAGCCAGGCCTTGTATATGTGTTGAGGGGTTGGGAGGGGATCAAGTGGCTAGTCTGAGCCCAACAGCTACTGAGCACTCACTCTGCTATGTGCTTACACAGACAACCTCACTAAATCCTCAGGACAACCCACGATGGGGCTTCGTTTATCATTCCCATCTTACAGATGAGGGAGCTGAAGCCCAGAGAGGTGAAGTAGTGTGCCTGACGTACAGCTGATACATTTAGAACTAGTCTCAAGCCCTGGACTGTGGTCTCAAAGGCAGCACTCGTAGCCCTCCAGCCATTTGGCAAATATTTGCTGAGTGCCAGTGTGCCAGGAGCTGTGCTAGGCCTCGGGAATGCAGAGGCAGACAAGGCCGACCAGCTCCCTGGCCCAGCAGAGCCCCCCAGCTTTTCCCTCTGGATGTGCATTCCCACCCTCCACCCAGTCACCCAGCCAGAAACCTCCACACCGCCCTCTCCCACCACATCCCATCCATCACCATGTCCCACGGCTTTCATTTCTCCACGTGCCCTGGATGTAGCCATTTCTCCACTTGCATACACACAGATGCTCACTCACTTCCTGCCTGCATTTCAGCACAGCCCCTGCTCTGGTCTCCCTGCCCTGCTCCAGAGGGATCTTTCTGAAATATGCATCACTCCCCAGCCTAAACCCAGTCAGTGCCTGGTCAGTGGCCTGAGAACCACATCCCAGCTCCCTAGCTGGGCAAAATGGTATCACCTGTCCTTCAGGGAGCGCCGACTCTACACCAAGTGCTTTACATGAACAGCTCTGTGGAGTGGGTGCTATTCTCCATCCCCATTTTAAATTAAGAAACTGAAAGTTCAAAGAGGTTAAGATGACACAGCAGTAAGGAGCAGAAAAGGGTCTTGAAGTGTGACCACGGACTCCAAAGTTCACATCCTTAGCCATCACTATGCCCTCCTTCACCCTCCTTTGTGGTCTGGCTGTGCCTACGCCTCTTGTCTGGTTCCCCATTCATCCTTTCGCTCCTTGACCCACACTGACCAATAGAAATATACCATGAGACACATATATACATTTCCATTTTCTCATTGTTCCATGTAAAAAAAGTAAAAAGAAACATGTAAGGTCAACTTTAATATATTTTATTTATCCCAATTATCAAAAATATCACTGAAACATAATCAACACTTTAAAAATTACTAATGAGCTATTTTACATTCTTTTCTTGTACTCAGTCTTCAAAATTCATTGCGTATTTTACATTTACAGCCCATCTTCATTCAGACTAGCCACATTCCAAGTGTGCTAGTGGCTCCCACAGTGGACAACATGGCTCTAGACTTCAAAGAGGGGAGAGCACACAGGCAGTATAAGAAGACGTGGGAGAGCGGGCACTGATGCTACCCTGTGTAAAGACGCTGCTCGCTGAGTGTTACCATGCAGGACACACCAACATTGCCAGAAATCCTAGTTTGTTGGTTTGTTTTCTCGTGAGACCAGGGTTTTGGATTTCTATGTGAAATCTCTGCATTTTTAAACATTGACAACTGATTCAAACATTTAAAAATTCAGTGCAGGCTAAATGGAACATGTGTAAAGTGCCACTTGGGACGTGGGACCACCAGGGTGTAAGCTCTGTAAGTTCCACAATACTCCTCACTGTCTCAGGCACCGTCTCCATGTTACTGAGCAGGGGCCCCTCCTCCCCAAGCCTCAGTTCAAGCACCATCCCCAGTGCAAAACTTCCGGGGCGTTCCACCCCAGTTCTCTCTCACCCTCCCTTGCTGTCCTTTCATACTGAAACTTCATATCTGTTTCCACCTCCATCTTCCCCACCACCTAGGAGGGCCTAGAGGGTGGAGTCTTGGCACAAGTGGGTGTCAGTGAATGTGGAATAAATGAATGAAACAAGGGACCGCAAAACCTGAACTAGAGGGGTGGGCCGTTAGCTCCGTTAGAGAGCAGTGCTCTTAACAATAAGGTAGCTGGTTCGATCCCCACCTGGGCCACTCCGAGCTGCGCCTTCCTTAAAAAAACACACACACACACAAAAACCTGAACTAGGAAGACTGATGGCCCACAACCCAGATTTGGGGGTGGGGGTAGCCGCACTGGGGGAGCCTCATTCCTTTGTTAGCACCTAATAGTAAACCTGCCCTTCCTCCCTGGGTCCCCATTCAGGCACCAAGGAGGAGCCAAAAGGTCATGGATGGGGGTGAATAAGAGAAGTGGTGAGGTGGGGGATGTAGAGAGAATGAGCAGCACACACACCCTACCCTAGGCCACTTCTCTGTCCCCAGAACAGGATCAAAACTAGGGTGAGGCAAGTGAGGCAATCAATCACCTTGGGTGCAAAATTAAAGGTGAAGACAGGGACAAGGTGAGCATATGTGTGTCACAAAAATGATTACACACAAAAATCATATGCCCTGTCATAGAACAATGAAGGGGAGATTGTGTATGTGCCCACTAACTCAACAAATACTGAGCCCCAGCTGTACACACAGACAGTCTCTGCCCTGCTCTGAGTGTTGCAGGAATGTGACAGCATGCATATGGATATCTGCGAGTGCTTTTGCTCCTGTTGGTATATTGAAGCATAGGGTATCCCAGGTTTATGCAAACATAGGTGCAGCTGAGTGTAGGTGCGTGACAGGTGGACATGTGCTTGTGTATATGAATGAGAGACTTTGCTGCTTCCCCCACGTGTCCTTCCCCTTTTCCTTAGAGCCTCTTCCCCCTCAAATCAACAACAACAACAACAACAAAATTGGCAAGAGGGATGGAACCTAAGGTGAGGGAAGCAGGTAGCCTGGGGAAGGGACAGTCATGGAAGTGGGAATTAACCTAGCTTAGATTGCAAAGCAGGAACACTAGTATTTGTCTCCCCCACCACGGTGACTCCTGAAGCTGAAGTGGTCTACTCATGGTGTCCCCCTGGTCACACAGGAAGAAATTATTCACATGCGACGTAGGACAATTAAGTTCGTGAACTTATCCTAGAAAAAGTGCTGAATATCACTACAGTCACCTTCGAAGTACTCCCCTTGGCAAGCTATGCACCGACGCCAGCGCCTAGTCCACCCTTCAAAGCAATTTTGGAACTCTTTCTGGAATGGCCATCAGAGCTGTCACTGTATTACTCTTGATGTCCTGAATATCATCAAAATGTCTTCCTTTCAATATTTCCTTTATCTTTGGGTAAAGAAAGAAGTCATTGGGGGCCAGATCAGGTGAGTAGGGAGGGTGTTCCAATACAGTTATTTGTTTACTGCTAAAAACTCCCTCACAGACAGTGTTGTGTGAGCTGGTGCATTGTCGTGATGCAAGAGCCATGAATTGTTGGCAAAAAGTTCAGGTTTAACTTTTTCATGCAGCCTTTTCAGCACTTCTTCCAAATAGTAAACTTGGTTAACTGTCCAGTTGATACAAATACAAATTTATAATGAATAATCCCTCTGATATAGAAAAAGATTAGCAACATTGTTGTAACAAGTTCGCGAACTTAATTGTCAGACCTCATATACTACATACTCCTACAGACACAAAAGCTTCTAGTTATTCAACCTGACAGGCAAGATTCTTATACATGTGTACATACTCTATTAGCAGGTGATAGATATATGGTCTGACAAGCTGAATCTGGGGAATATGTAACAGACTCTCCCAGAAAGCTGGTGAAATTGCAATTCCTTCAAGAGGAAAACATGGGAGGAAAATCTTTGTGACCTTGGCTTGAGCAAAGAGTTCCTAGATACAACACCAAAAGTATGATCCATAAAAGAAAATAAAGATACATTGAACTGCATCAAAATTAAAAACTTTTGCACTCCAAAAGACACTATAAGAAAATAAAAAGACAAACTACAAATTGAAGAAAATATTGGCAAATCATATGTGATCAAGGATGTGTATGCAGACTATATAAAGAACACATAACTCAATAATAAGGTAAACCAATTAGAAAATGGTCAAAATATGTTAATAGACATTTCACCAGAAATGACATATGAACAGCTAATAAGCACAGGATGAAGTGCTCAACGTCATTAGGGAAATGCAAATTAAAACTGTACAGAGATATGGCTAGGATGGCTGTAACAAAAATGATAGCCAATATCAAGTATAAGTGAGAATGTGGAGAAACTGGAACCCTCAACACATTGCCAGTGGGGATGTAAAGTACAACAGGCACTTTAGAAAACAGCTCGGCATTTTCTTAAAAAATGAAACTCCTAGGAATTTACCTAAGAGCAATGAAAACATGTGTCTACACAAAGACATGTACGTGAATGATCATAGCAGCATTATTTATAAAAGCCCAAAAGTGGAAACAACCCAAGTGTCCATCAATTGATGAATGAATAAACAAAATGTGTTACATCCATACAATGGAGTACTACTCAGAATAAGAAAAACAAACTACTGATACATGCTACAACACGGAGGAACCTCAAAACATGCTACGTAAAAAAAGCTAGATACAAAATCCTACATATTTATATATTCCATTGATATAACATATCCAGAACAGGCAAATTTATAGACAGAAAGCAAATCAGTGGTTGCCTAAGGTTTGGGGTGGGAAGGGGGTTAACTACAAATGGGAATGAAGACGTTTTGGGGGGTGACGGAAATGTCTTAAAATTCATTGTGGCTATGATTAACTATAAATTTACCAAAAATCAAATTATAGTCTTACACTGGGTAGATTTTAGGCAAATGTTACCTCAATAAATCTGGTAAAAAATGCAAGTTTCAGGGCGTTCCAGGGATTCTCATTCAGTAGGTGTGGGGTGATACCTGGGAAATCTGCAGTTTTAAACAGGTACCCCCAACAGCTTCTGATGCACAGGGTTCCTTAGGCCACACTTAGCTTAGCACTGGTCCAAAGCGGTGGGGGTGGGGGAAGCAGCAGGAGGAAGGCAGACCTGAGGGGTAGGGACCCTTCTCCCAGCTCACTTGAGTATCCTCACCTCCCCCAGGCCCTGCTGGTTACCTTTCCTTCTCACCAACTACCAGCAGGTTTGTTTTACATATAGCTCCTACCCTTTACTCCCCTGCTCTCCACTGCCCTCAGGTACCCTCCAAACTCTTATCTGCATGGGCACTTTCAGTCTCCTCCTGGGGCAGACAGTGACCTGCCTGGGAGGCAAATGAGGCAGGGTTGCGGAGATGCAGGGCCAGATTCTGTCTATATGTACATTTTTGATATTTTGTTTATCATGGATTTTTTGCATTATTTTTCATTTTAAAATATCACATTAAGATATATTATGTATCCAAATCTTGCCTCAGAGGTGAGTACCTCACCCTAAGCCTGGCTCGGCTTGGAGATTCACTTGGAAGCCCAGACCTTCCCCATCTACCTTTTTTCTCCCCAGCAACAAAGAGAGCAGAGAAGCTGACGATTTATATCAGCCCCTGCGCTGGTGAAGCCCTGAGATTGGACAACAGAGCCCGGCAGAGAAGGACTTCCTACTCCCACCCAGGCAACCTACTCTCCTCAGAGACCAGGAACACCTCAGTTCTCATCCCCAAACCACTTCCTTCCAGATATGATTGTTTAACCTGAAACCCAGGGACATTTTTAACCGCTCGGTCTTTTCCACACGTGAGGGCATTTGTACATGCTGCACCTAGTGCGGTGAAAGCAGCTGGGCCCTTTTTACACCCCCTCTCCCAATGCACTCAGACTTCAAAAACCATCAATCATTCATTCAGCAAACACCCCTTGAGCACCTAGGAAGTTGCGTCCTAATTTCTCTCCTCCCGGAAGCTTCCCAACCTCAGCACTCACCTCTCCTCTACTGAGCTCCCACAAGACGTGTACAGACCCACTCACTGCCTTTCTCCTCTGGCAAATATTCCTGTCCAGGTCTGTCTCCCCTGCCCGTTCCGCCTGCTTTCTATGCACCTAGGACAGGTCGCAAAACTGGAGGTGAAAAATGTGAGCAAAAAATGGAGGGCCCCCGCTTCCCCTCTGGTTGGCATGGGCCCCATCTGCCGTCCCCTGACCCACACAAGGCTGCAAGGGGCGGCCGACCTGGAAGAGCGCCGTGGGGCAGGTGCCTCACATGCCCTCCCCTCCAGGACAAGTGCCTGGAGTAGAAAAGATTTTACAACCAAGGTCTGGGCCCCGAGAGCTTCCGGTCTCCCTTCCCCGGCGGCACTCCGCTGTAGGAAAGCCGCTTCTGGGGTAGGGCTGGGGCTGCTTCCCTTTCGCACCCAGGACTCCAACCGCCCGCGACACAGCCGCTCCTCCTTCCAGGGCCAGGAGGAGCTGGAGGAATCGGATGCTCCAGATAGCCAAAAATGACTTTCCATAATTCCAGGACTCGGGCCGGAGTGGGATGCCCTACAGCCCCCGGCGGTGCCAGAGGACTTCAGGACTCGACAGAGGCTCCTGATGCTGTCAGAAAGGCGTGGGGACGAAGAAGGGAGCTAATCCACGGCCCTCAAGGGGCTGGTGGCGCGGCCGGAGTCCCGCAGTGACAGCAGAGAGCCCAAGCGAAAACCGCCCTCCGCGCGCAGGGTTCCTCCACCTGCTTAGCTACAGCGGCCCTGCTGGATCGCTTTCTACACATCCCCTACGTCGGAACCTCGGGGGACCAGTTCTGCCGTGTTAGCAAAGTTTGAAAGCGCCGGCACTACCCCTCTCTCCTCCCCAAAGGTCTGCAGCGCCAGCAGAAGGCCAAGCTTGTGGCTCGGGAACCAGGCGCTTCCTTCGGGAGGGAGCCCCCGGTTCTCACCCCCCACCTTTTCCACAGCTCTCTGGGCTGTGGTTAGTTGACGTCCACGGTGTGGTGCCCAGGGCACAATCCCCAGCTCATGTCGCCGGAGCTCCACCTCGTTGCACTGGGCCACCGAAAGACTAACACTGTGGTCCAGCCGGTGTGCGAGCCCGCGCCAGCGACGCACCGCCCCCTTGCCCACAGATGCCCGCAGGAGCCGGAGTGCAGCACTCTGGGCAGTCCCCGCCGCACTCGTTGTGTTCTTGGGACCTCCTCTGGAGATTCCAGCACACACCTAGGACCCGGGATTTATGGAAGCTGATGTCCCCTTGAGAGAAGCCAACTCCGGGGCCATTACAGCCCCTGCTCGCAGCCAGTCTCGTCCTGGCTCTGGCTGAGGATTGGAGCTTAAGGTATTCAGAGCTCCCGCTGATCTTTCTACACTTTCCAGGACAGGGGTCCCCAAACCCCTTTCCAAAATGCAGTGGGCTGGCTTGCCGCAAGGAGTCACGGAGTTGGTGAGCCTAAGCCCCCCAGACTCTCCAGCCGGGGCAGCAGACAGGAACTGGGGGCCGTGACCATGATCGTATCTCCAGGTGGACCCAGCCCCGCGGCAGGCACTTGACAACTAACTGCAGACCGAGCTCTTCCTTCCCACAGGTTGAAAAAAGTTCACTAAGCCAAAGCAGCGCCGGCCCCAAAAAGCTGGGCCTGAGCGCACACCTCTGCGGCGACTCCAGGCAACTGGGTTCCCAGAGTCCTCCCACACCTCAGTTTCAGATGACACAGTCCTAATACCTGGAGCCCTCTTCCCCCAAGTTCCGGGAGGCTTGTACCCTCACCTTCCCCCCACACACTCCAGGCGGTCCAGCTAACTTTCAGCAGCTGGTAAGGAAGCCCCAGCTCTTGGAAGTCCAGCCCCATCCCCCCACCCCCACCACAACCTCTCCTGGGAACACCGGGAACACAAACAGAGCCCCGGCTTGAATTCACTATTGAAAAACAACTCGAGACAAATCCCTAGGGAGCGGCGGCTGCCCCAGGCACCGCGGGCTTGTCTGCTCCTCCGAATTCCTCCCTGGCACCCGCCCCAAATCTAAGAGGTTGCCCAACGCCTGGACCCCTCAGAGTCTCTGTCATTCTCACCTTTTCCTGGCACGACCAGAACTCGGTCCTCAGACTGGAAAATCCACTCGAGGGCAGGTCTCAAATCCCTGGCTTTTACTAGTGCAGAGACATAAATACCCAAAAAAACACAGGGTGCCACCCTCACATGCTTAGAGAGCCTGCTCAGTACCAAAGGACAAGTTCCAGAACACAAGAAAGTCCCTGACACACACAGACCCCCCCCCAAACACACAGAAATGTACTCCGACATAATAGAAACGAAACACACACAGCAACAGAAACACATACACCAAGAAATACCAGAAAGACACCTAGGAAAGAAACATACAGACATGTACAGGACCCTAAACTCACATAGACACCCAGGAGCAAATGGGCCTTGACTGCTGCACACAGCCTAACAAGATCTTCACACACCAGCTCCCCTAATCCTAAATGCGGTAAGAAGCCCCCCGCTTGGAGAGAAAATTCCCCAGGGAAACACAAACCACCACCCCCCCCTTTCTGGGAGGGAAGGGGCAGAAAGTCCTTGCTAGGCTAGGAAATGGTAAGACTCTGTAATGTGGAAATTATTTAACAAAATCCGTGGGAACAGCACCCCCATTCCCACCTCTTAGTAACAGGGAAGTGGTTTAACTAGTTCTGCAAATTAACTCCAGATCCATAAGAGCGCCCTCCCCTTAACAGGGAGAGGCCAGGTCCCCGAGTTGCCTGGCTGGCCTGGGCAGCCCAGAGAGCGCTGATGGACTCGGGCACACCCCAGGGCGCAGCCTCTGGAGCCAACTCACCAACCAGAGCAGCTGCCCAAGCTCGGGCCAGGCCCCCCAGCCTCCACTGCCCCTCTATTGGGAGAGTGCCCGGGGTCACCGAACCTGGTTACGCGCAGGAGATACGCTTCCAGGGGAAGAAAAAGGGTCTGTGTGCCCAGGGCCTACACCATCTTGCCCGCTTCTGCCCTGGCAGATGCACGCCATTCCTTACCTTTCTTGATCACTGACTGGTCCAGGAGGCTCATTCCTGGCTCATCCATGGCCTGCAAATAGGAGAGGTGGTGGTAAGGGCGCCTGTGGACATAGGCTCCTGTCGCTTCCCAAGTCCCTGCTATCCCTGTCCTGTCTGCTCCCCAATGCGCACCACTGTCGCCTGAGGCGGCGGGCGGGACCAGGATTCACCGAGGCTCTGCACCATCTGTGTGGCTGATCCGGGCCCTGGGTACCTCACCGTGCCGTAAGAGAATTTTGAACCTTAGACAAGCAACTCCTCTGCCTCTCTTCGCTCTAGGCACAGGCTGCACCAGCAGACCGGGAGTGGGCATAGATGCCCTACGTGAACCAGCACCTGCTCATTTACTCCACTGAGGATTGCGGCCATCCAGGCACCGCGCATGGACTCAGTGCCAGACCGCCTTAAGAGCCAGACAGTGTCTAACCTAGGACGTGGGACACATCCTCGGGGTCACGGGGTCACGAGTGAGAAGTGACAGGCTGGGAGAAAAGTCAGGTTCCCGCATTCGTCGTTCTGCCTCCAACCAAAGTCCTAAATCACCGTGGCTGGTCTGGCCCATCCCGGATCATTGGGGCCTCACCTGCAAGTCCTCCAGGCCGGGCGGTGCCGCCAACCCCGGGAGGCCGAGGGGCGCGTCGGCTAGGCCGTGCGCGCCGTCAGCCAGGCTGTGCAGGAGCCTGGGCACAGCGGCGGCGTAGTCGCGGCGCGGGTCTAGGCCCAGAGCGCGGGCGGGCGGTGCCAGTAGGCCGGGCGGCTCATCGTGGGTGCGGGCGGCAGCGCGGGGCGCGGCCCAGGCAGCCTGTGGAGGCTGCGGTTGTGCCAGAGGCGCCAGGCCGCCGTACGGGTCGCCGGCCAGGTGGGGAAAGGCGGCGGTGGCGTCGGGCGCCTGGCCGTAGGGCAGTGGCGGCTGCGGGTAGGGTGGCGGGAAGTAGGGCGGCTGGAAGTCGGCGGCGGCAGCCGCGGCGGCGGGCGTGTGGCAGAGTGGCGGCGCCGGTCCGTAGGCCGCCTGGGGCAGAGACGACAGGCGGGCCCCACCAGCCGCTGCGCCCAGCCCGTCGGGGCGCTCCTGGGAAAGGAGAAGGACGCGTTAGGCGACCCACTGACAGCTGAAAGAGCCCGGCCCGAAAGGACATTCCTCTTGGACAACTCGCGAGGGTTCAGCTGGCATCCTACCCGCTTCCCGGGACTCGAGGTCAATTCGGAGTGACCCGCGGGCGCCTGAGCATCAGGCTGAGGACAGCCGTCTCCTGCGCACACAATTTTAAGCTGGCGGAGTCCCTGTGGCCCCCTCCCTCCGAGATTTCGTTGGAGGAGGAGGTTCAAAAGGTCCAGCACTCAGGATTCCTGATGTCCCCGCGTCCCCGGACCCGGGACTACTCACCATGGGGGAGTAAGTGTGCACCAGCATGGGGCGTGTAGCGCGGGACGCGAGGCGTGGCGACAGCGGAGCCCTTGCCCGACGGCCAGCGCTGCGGGAAGAGGCGCGGGACCTTTCCCAGCCCGCAGGGGCGTTACTTGGCCGCGACGGGCTTCAGCCCAGCCTGGAGCCCAGTGGACGTCGGGTCCTCAACTGTGGGCGCCCCCGGGAGAGTCCATGGGGGCCGGACGTGGGCTGGATGGGCGCTGATCGCACTTGGAAAAGTCGGTCAACGGGTACCCAGCGCCCGCCCTTCTTCCTCTGAGCGCAGCCTGCTCCATGCACTCCAGTTATAGTGGCGGGGGCGCGCCAGGCCTCCGCGGGCGCGCATTAAAGAGACACGCAGTGGCTGCTTTCTCCCTTCTCCCCAGCGACTGCTCAAGGAAAGGCGTGGCTTTGGCGCGACCCCATGGGGTGGGTTGTGGTGGTGGTGGGGGCGTGTAACAGCGTGGGGGGCGGGAATCCAACTCCTGAAGGTCTCAGCCGCCTTCTAGGCTCGAAGAATCCCAGCTGCGGTGAAACGGAAAAGGATTGGAGGCTGGGACATAGGGGCCCTAGGTTTGCGTCTGGGCTCTATTGCTTCTTTGCCTTTGAGCAAAGTACCTCTCTTTCCTGGCCTCAGCTCCTTGTCTGTAAAACGGATATTAGTCCGTTCTCTAACCACTTCACGGAGTATGGATGCAGAAGTTTGTGAGCTGTAGACTCAAGCCACCTGGCTCATGTGCACACTTCTCAGTGTGTGTGTGTGTGTGTGTGTGTGTGTGTAAGGGGCCATCCCAATCTCTCTTAATGTTTCTGGATCTAAGAACCTCTGAGGGTGCCCACTTAACTCAGGCTTCTCCAGGCTGGTAACTCCCAGTGCCAAACTGGGGTCTGAGGAAGTTGGACACACAGTCTGGCTAGAGAGAGTTGCCTGGGATGAGGTTAGGCATGAGTTCCACCTGAGAAGGGCTCAAGATGTTTCTGAAGCCACAGGTTGATTGAGTGTGGGCCTGTTGAGTGCATCTGCGTGTAACTGACACTGTGTGGACCTTATGTTATCGCGACACTAACACGTACAGGCTGTATGTTCCGTGGCAGGCACTGGCTGGCGGGCTCTCAAGCATGTTCCAGTCTCTGCAGTCACTTCGTCTTTCTTTTTCCCCAAACCCAACCCTCCCCTCCTAAGAAAGAGCGACAGGGGTTAAAGAAAGGGAAACGAGAAGCATGCTAAGGGGAATGAGATTAAGAAAGCAGAAGGAAGGTGTTTAAAAATGTCAGAAGATGATCAGACCATGGCATAGTAGAAATAGTCACAGCAAACACTACGGAGTGTGCCAGACTCTGTGCTAAGTACTTGGTGAATATTGCGTTATTTAACCCTCTCAACAGCCCTATGAGATAGATGCCCTGATCACCCCCATTCTCAGGTGAAGAAAATGAGGCAAAGAGGTGAACTGACTTACTCAAGATCAAGCAGCTAGTCAAGTGGCAGAGCTGGGGTAGTCCAGCTCTAGCCCCTCTCTGCTCAGAATTCCTAGTCTGTGTTGCCTGAGACTCAGGTGCCTAGAATTTAGTCCTGACTTCAACTGACCTGTGATCCTGGTAAGTCCCTTTTTCTCTCTGATCTCAGTTTCTGCAACTTCAACAACGAAAATGTAGGGTAGGGTAGAGGAAACTAGATTTTTCTTAGGCTTCTTTCTAGTGAAGTGGAAGATGAGAACATAAAGGTAAAAATATTGAGATCGAGGAGAAGGGGCAATAAAAGTGATACCATTAACCCATGGAATGTACATGGAGACTTGAGGGGGTTTGAGAAGGCACATGGCAGATGTAGAGCTCAGGTCTGAGTTATCTCAGCCTGGGTGGATGGGGGATTTGGGGGAAGGGGGAATCTGACAAGCTAAGAACCTTCCGGAGGCTGGAACCACCAGCTAGAGTGGTGGATGAAGCAGAAATGGGCAACTCTGCAGGCTTTGTGCCCAGGACAGATCCGAGGCAGGAATATGTTTGTGTCTGTGTCTATATATGGGGAGTGTGGGGGGTGTGATTCTGTGGTGAGGCCTCTCTTCCCCTCATCCTCCACTTCTGCCACAGCAGAAGTCAGGTTCCAGGACAGGTAATAGTCGTATGTGTGTCAGTGCATAGCATACGGGTTGGTGGACCCCTTTGGGAGAAGTCCAGGAGCAGCAAGGCTGATAATGTCTGTGCTCAGCTGTGGGGATCCCCTTCTGTCTCCAGCAGGCTTGGGAAAGTGCATGGCAGGCTGCCTGTCCAGTGACTTCCTTGGGTTCCGTCCCCCTACTTCCCTGCACCCTTCTTGCTTTATTCTCTTCCTTTCTACTCTGGCCCCTCCTGAGTCTTCTATTTCCTCTCTTTTTACCCACATCCTTAATGCCAGTTATTTAGCCTCAGAATTGAAGCTTTTGCCTTTTCTTCCTATCTATAATCTTCATGACATAGTTCATCCCCTCTCAAAACTTTAATGTCTAGCTGTCCACTGTTATCTCCCAAGCTTGTCATCTCCAGTCTGTATCTCTCACTAGAAATCCCGGCCCATAGATGCAATTGTCAGCTGGATATTTCCTCCAGACATTGTGTTGTCACTATCTGAAACTTTCTAAGTCCAAAACTGAAATCAACATCTCCTTCACCCCCACCACCAACACCACCCTGCTTCTCCTCCCGTGTTCTGTAGTTCCGTAAATGACACCACCATCCTGCAAATTAAAAATAGAGTCCCAGACTCTGACCTTCTCCTCCCCCCATAAGCTGCTCCTCATGGAGTGTTGTCATTTCTAACCCTTAAAATCTCTCTGCACCCCTCTGTCAGTGCCTTAAGCTGCCACACTCTTTCTCATAGACTGACTGGTAGTTCTCAGTGGGGTCCCTGTACCAGCATCCCCTACAACACATGGGAACATGTTGGAAGTGCCAGTTTTTGGGCCCCACCCCAAATATGCTGAATCGATAACTCTGGGGGAAGGGCCTGGCAATCTGTGTTTTAATAAGCCCGTAAGGTGACTCAGAAGCAGAGTAAAGTCTCAGAATCACTGCCTAGATCATCGCACACCCGCTAACTGGTCTCCTGCCTTCATCCATATGTCTTCTGATCCAATTCCAGTTCCATTTAGCAACAAAAGTGACTAGATCATGCTACCTCCCTGCTGAAAACTCTCCTAGGGCTCTCCATGAACCATCTTCAGGGAAAAAAGGTTTCAACACTTTAACCACCATTGCAAGCTCTTTGCCGCTGCAACTAATTTTGCTTTCCTGCCTCATGAACTCCTTCACAAGAAGATGAAACGAGAAACAGAAAATGTGTCCTGCACTGGGTTTGGTGCATGGCAGGTGCTCAATGAATGCTTAGTGAAGAAATAACAAATGCATGAATGGATGAGTTTATGAATCCCTCAGTCTATTGAGGGATCCTTTAGGAAGCCTCCATGTGAGTACAACCCTGGGTAGCTAGACATAGAACCTGTGCATAATTTGAGGAAGATAATCTGATAAGTAAGTGATTTTGCTTATAGCTACGGGGGAGAAGATGTTCTCCATGGTCTGCTGCTGCTTTGGGGGGCTCCTAAATCTTCAGGACCCTCTGGTTGCAGACTCTTGCCTTTCTCTTTCAGGGACAAGGGACTCCTCACTCTCTGAAGCATGAAGGTGGACACTGCAGGTCGCCTACTCTTTGGGACAAATACACACATGTAGAAGCCTGGGATGTGCATGGGGTACACGTGCAGACACCCCTGAACACATGGGACACACAACACACACAGAGAGAATCATGGGAAACGTACAACATGGGAACACAGAACACATATTGACACATAGGTGTACAAGTTCAAACACAGACTACCATTTGGCATACTTGGCACATTGCTCTCTTCCCATGCTCAAATCTTTCCCTCTCTTTTCAAAAAGTGAGCTTGCATTTGGACTTCATGTTAAGAAAAAACTCAGGCCTGCCGCCTTTATTGTTGACACAACTACACTCCTCCCAGCCTTTGACAATCTCCTACTCTGGTCTGGGCCTGGCTGAGTGCAGGGTGGGGGAAATCTGGCACAAGGAGATGTTGAGGCGCCACCTCGTGGTAGGATCTCACAACTGCAGCTCGCGTTTCCTTTTCTCCCTGGCAGCTGCATAACCAGGAGCAAGCTTGGTCTCTCCAAGTTAGCCTAGACCTGCCCTGCATTCCGGGGCCCCAAATTCTCTCACCACCCGTCTCTAAAGTACAGAGCTCAGTCTTCCTTGTATTATGAGTTTTTTTTACCAGGTTTATCACTGCATGAGGGAGAGTACTTGGAGAGCAGGGATAACGGCTGGTTGCCCCTCCTTTGGAGTAGTCTTCTCTTCACTTCCCGTGATCTCAGTCACTCCCATGACTTTTAAGGACCATCTATACTGAGAACTTCAAAACTGTCACTCACCCAGACCTTTCTCTGAGCCCCAGATCACAGAAAGCAACTGCCCACTGGATATTCCACAAGCAGCACAAATTCACCATTTACCAAAATGAGCCTATACTTTGCACAAACCTGTTTCCCAGTGTTCCCCATGACAGTGAATGGCCTCCTTAACCACTTAGTGGCCCAGCTCAGGAATCTGGAGTCATCCTTGGCTCTTCAACCTACTTGACTTTCAATTAATCACCAAGCTCTATGAATTCACTCCTACCTATATTTTCTCCATCCTCACTGCTGCTGGCTTAGTTCAGACTTATGACCTCCCCTCTGAGCTCCTTGCCTCAGTCGTCCCTCTTGCAGCCAAAATCATCTTTCTAAAATGCACACTGGATCACATTCAATCTGCTCAAACATCAGTCTCAGCATTATCCCACACCTAAGCTTCTTGACACGCACAGCAGGATTTGTAAGGTCTGGTCCATGCCCACTGGTGCGACCTCATCTTCTACACTCCTCACACTCTCCGGTGCAGCAGTAATGACCTACTTGCAGTTCCTAAGCTTGCGTGCCTTTATACCTGCTGTTCCTCTGCTCGTCCACCTGGCAAGCCCTCCTCACACTCAGATCTCAGAGCACATACTTTCTCTGAATTTTCCTGGACTTATTAAGACAGGCTGAGGAGCTCTTAGGCTCCAGCCACACTTTGTTCAGATCCTCCCATAGAAGCAACTGTTCACACCTTTCAGAGCTCTCTGTTGCCTTTCCTGTTTCCCCTCTAGATTTTAAGCTGCTGAGGGCAGGGCAGGGTCTATCTTTTTGTATTTTTCAGGGATTTCACGGAATCCATGCTATGAACATGACTTTCAGTATATCGAATAAATGAATGAATGTTCCTGTCTATGCACAGCCAACCATAGGTTGGCACTCAGGAAGAGCAGGACTTGTAAGGAGTGAATGCTTGTAGGCTTGAGGGCTTAGGTGGAAAGGAGTCTGCGTCTGGTTCCTGTCTGACAACTTTGGCTCAGGCCTGGTGAGGCAGTGGGTGCTCTGCTCATCTCCTGCTGAAGTACCTAGGCCCTTCCCCTCCTCACTTGACATAGAGCAGAGGTGAACAGCTGGTGGCCTGAAAACCACATTTGGCCTGCCAATGTTCTGTTGGGGTAGCAGTGATTGTATTTTTTAAAAATCAACATTCAAAAATCAAATTTCACATAAAAATTACGATTTCTGATTTCTCTTCAAAAATTGGAGGATATAGCAGTGCCACTTGGCAACAAACTGCTGACATGGAAGGGCAGCACTTCATCTGTACACCAGAGACCAGAGCCCCAACTAGGCCTGGCCACAGCAACACCCCCATCAGCAGCCTTGCCCTAGCAATGAAGGGGTAGGCTGAGAAGTTGGATGGCCTATGTGGAGTCTTGGCTCTGGCACTTACTACCTGCAACCCTCTGAGCAACTCCCCTATCTATGCCTAAGTGTGTTCACCTGTATAATCAGGATAATGCCTGCTTCATAGGATTCTTGGGTGGGCTGAGTAACACTTGTGAAGTATGCCTAGCAGAGCATGTGTTCAGCAAATAGTAACTGTGAGCTGCTGGAACCTGGGAGAGAAGGTGCAGGACAGACCACACAGGAACCGTCTTGTCACCAATGAACATTTATTGAGTGTCCACATGTGCACAGCTTTGAACTTGGCGATCACAGAACGCACTGGGGGAGGGAAGGGGGGAGCAAGAAATCAGGTGTGTGTGTGGGGGGGGGTCCCCCTGGGTTCATAATAAAGGTAGTTCCTGCTGGAGCCGCCAGTCGCGTCTCTCTGCAGAGAGGAGTCCTAAGCAGGGGTGGATTTAAAGCCAGGCACCATGACGGCAACGGGGTGCAATCACTAGGGAAACATGCGGCTTTAGGGGAAGTGTCCCTCCTGTTCCTGGCTCCAGCCAGGCCAGATGGCACCAGGGGGACAGGGATCAGATGCTCAGGTGTCCAAGCAGGGATAAGGACAGGCAAAATAAATAACCCCCCAACCCCCATCATCACTCTGCTGCAACACGACACAAAAGCTTAGAGACCCAGGCCCAAGGGTTTCTGGGTCCCCTCAGGGAAGCTCAGGTGGACGGAGTTTTCCCCACCCCCCACCAGGCCTGTCTGCCCCTAAAAGGATGGGGCAGTTTAGACCCTGGGTCACTGAAGTTGACAGGAAGAACTGCGATGTCAATGGCCTGAGCCTGCTCTCTGCCCACGAGGGCCAAGGGCAAGAACCAAATGGCCAATTTAAAGGACGTGGACCTGGGAGGCCAAAGGGGCACCACAGCCTAGGGGAGCCCACGCCCTGGCCGGCAGGGCACATGGGCTGAGGCAGCCAGCTCCTGCCAGCCCTGTCCCACCCTGAGGCCTCCCTCTTGTGGGGGAGCCAGACATCAGGCACAATGACACCTAGTGCCCCCCTCCCTGGGGGCTGCTCCAACCTTCCGGGGCCTGGCAGGCACAGCCACGTTGATTTCCAAGACAATCCCCGCCCAACTGGGCCCAGGGGGCGGGACACAGTTCCTTACACTTGAAGGGTGGGCACAATGCCCTTGCCCTTGGAAAAGCCAGAAAGCTGGGGTGTGTGGGTGGGAGTCTGGAGAGGGGGGATCCAGTTTGGGGGCTTCAGGGAAGATGCCTCCTCCCTCCTTCCCTCGCTGCCCGCCCCCAGTGGACATCCCTTCAGGGCTCCGACAGGCATTGCTCCAGGGCGGCCATCCGATAGTGGCTGGCTGTCTCCTCACCGGCCTGCAGCCTCATGGCCTCCCGGCACAGCCGGTTGGCCCGTGCCAACTCAACCAGGACGCCCTGATAGGCGGCTACCATCTCGGGTTTGACAGAGTTGGGGCTGACACTGCCCAGCAGCTGGAGCAGCTCCTGTGGCCAGCGGGAGCGCAGGGCAGCGGGGGCCAGCCAGGGCAGCAGTGGCACGCAGCCTGTGAAGGCCTGCATGCCCAGGAACCAGAGCTCCTGCAGATCAGCCCAGATGCCCTCGTAGTCAGGGGACAGGGCCAGCACTGCCTGGTCTGAGCCAGGCGTGGCCCGTGCCACGTGGGATTGTGATAGGAAGAGGATGGCGGCCGCGAAGAAACCTCTGGATGCTGGTGTTCCCTGAAGAGCTGGAAGGCAAGCAGGGAGTGGGGGGCATGAAGCAGATGGGCCAGCTGCTTTGCCAGACCCTTACTTTCCCTTCCTGTGTGGGCACATTCAGGGAGCCGAATAATAGTCTGGAATCAACCTGCCTAGGTTTGAACCCTGCCTTTGACTTCACTGTGCGACCCTGGGTAATTCACTTTTCTGGGTCTCGTTTCTTCACTTGTAAAATGGGACCAATTGTGCCAATCTTAGAAAAATCTGCTGTGAGAATTAAATGTAATTATCTTGGAACATTCAATGTCATGGTCAGAACTACCGAAAGTCTGAGCAGTGACGTGAGCAGCTGCTGGGCCTAGGGGCTCCTCAACAGGGTAAGGAGGTTGCATCAATTTGACTCTTGGGCCAGGAGAGGGCGCCAAAGGGGACTGGGAGCTGGTAACTCGGCTTTGCTTACCTGTGGGCTGAGGGTCACCCCTGCACTGCAGACTCTGCCCCAGGGGCTGTTAATCTAACCTGGTGGCATTTGTGGGTGAACCAGCACTGGGGTTCTACTCAGGGGCTATGGTGATACAGTTGGGACTGAGTACGCGCAGGGGCTGGAGAGCAGGGGGTGCTCCTGGTCCACTGGGACTTGCTCATCTTCCAACTGTTGGGTACCCTGCTGGGATCCCCACGTAGGGAAGAGAGGCAGCTGAGGGTATAGGCTCGTTACACCCCGTTCCTGGGCGTCTGCTCAGCTCCTCCAACCTGACAGATGGGGCACAGGGAACAGGCAGGGACAGAGGGACCCAAGCAGACACCCACAGCCAAAGTGGGAGACATGGCGGGCTGGCAGGGGCTGGAGGGGCTGGCCTTCCCCCTGCACATGGCCAGAGTAAGGCAGGGCTGGGGAGAAGGTATGTGCAGAGGAGCACCAAGCGCTGAAGCCTGTCACGAGGGGGTGAGGCGCTGAGCAGAGAAAAACCTCAATGGAGATAAGTCAGGTATCTGACTCAAGGCCTGGTTGGGGGCGGCTCCTCCACCTTGGAAACACTGGATTCAGATTCCTTGGGCTGCTGGGAGTAGGCCTGTACTTACACCCACCAGACCTTGCCTTAAAAGTCTTCAGAAGGAAGAGAATGTTATCATTTTGGAAAGAAGGGTGGGGTGAGGGATGGAGACATACTTTAGAGTTCGTCTGGATAGGAAAATTCTGTAAAACCATTCTCTGAAAATGGTGACATGCCCAGAGGCCAGCAGGTCCACCCAGGTTGTCTATCCCATCCATTAGGTCTGGGTCCCCAGGACTTACCTGGAGAGGTGCTAAGGAGCCGGGCCATGAGGAGGCCCAGGGTGGCCACGTTGGCAGCCAGAAGCAGCCTCCCCTGCTGCTGCACTAGTGCGGGCAGTGACGTCATCAGGGTGTTCATAAGAGACGTGAAGCAGGCATCTCGCCTGAGGAGAGAGGGATAGAAAGATGGGGGGAAGAGAGGAGGTTAATACAGAGTCAGACCAAGCCCTGGGAAAACCTGGGATCCTGGGCTCCCAGCTTCATCAGGCCCGGGTTTGGCAAGAAATTAGGCAACAGGGTGGAGAGTTAATTTTGGGCCCCATTCATGGCATCTGGGGAGCGGAGACTGGGTTATGGCTGAACCAGGTAGATGTGCCGAGGAGTTCCAGAGATGCCACAGCCTCGTGTGGGGTGGCTCTGTCTATTCTGAGACTCTTTCATTCTAACACTAACAGGGACCCACGGGCACAGGGAAGCAAAGCAGGAGATGAAGATTTGGGGCAAGTTTGAGTAACCCCTTTCTCCCCCCGCCCACTTCCTCCGACCTTCTCCCGGCCTCACTTGATCAGCCCTGGTGCAGTGACCACGAGGTTGAGGAAGATGTGGCAGCAGGTCTGCAGGCCGATCTCCACACTGTCGGGCAGCACTGAGGTGTCATGGCCGGGGGATGTGAGTTCCCACTGCTGCAGGAAATACTTGCAAAGAAGTGAGGGGGCCCCCTCTTTGATCAGGATCTCCCGGGGCCCATCTTCGACTGTCAGGTGGCACCAGCCGGGCAGAAGGAGTCTGGGGGCGTGGAAGGGACAGAAATGTGAGGGGTAGGGAGAGATTCCCTTTTTGGGGGCACCCCACCTAAGAAAAATGGAAGTAGGGGAAAAGGACACGTCCTCATACATCCTGCACAAGAAGCACAGCTTTGGAGTTGCACAGGCCTTGGTTCAAACTTGGGCTCTGCCACATGGTGTGAGTGTGGCCAAGTGACTTTAACTTCCTTGAGTCTCAGTTTCTTCATCCTGAAGATGTGGATGAGATTTACGCCATAGATTTGCTGTGTGGACCCAATGAGATTTTCGTAAAGAGTATAGAAAAATGCCTGGCACGTAGTAGATACTCAGTAAGCATGAGTTCTCTCTTTCTAGAGAAATCGGGGGTTGGCAAGTGAGACTTGGCAGCCTAGGAGTCCTGTGGGAACAAGCCCCCCAACACAAACAGAAATAATCCTCAAGGCAATCTCATGCCCCAGTCAGGAAGCCCAGCATAGCCCAGTCTGGGGGGAGAGGAGGTGTCCCTCTGTTACACTTTTCTTTACAACAGTGTGGCTGGACAGATTGTAACTACGAACTCACCGGAGAGCATCCCCTGGCCAGGTAGGCCCTGGGGTGGTGGGGGAGATGGCCAGGGTAGCCACCTGCTGAGAGAGGTCATTGGCTTCCTCCGCCTCCTCGTAGAGGGTCTTGGCATAGCGGACGAGGAAGGGCAGCAGCTGGCAGACCTCTTTGCGCAGAGATGAGGTCTCCTCAGCCAGCCAGGCACCCAGGATCCGCACCGAAGCAAACACAAAGGGCTCCTTCTGCTTTTCTGGCCCCACCTGTTGCCGTAGGATCCCCCTTGAGATGGAGCAGAACCAGAGCCCCTGCCCTGCCTTGACAGCATGTCGACCAGCCTTGGAATAACACAACTAGAAGGGAATTCTGGCCTGGGAGCCCTTCAGAGGCAGACCCTGTGTACTCAGCACCTAGAACGTGGTAGGGACGCACCCAACAGGGGCCTGGTACAGAGCAAGCCCTCAGGGCATGTCTGCTGAGCTAACTGGACTTCAGGTGACAGGACTTTGCACTCACTGGGACTCAACTTGTATTCCCCCTGCCCCCCCACCTCCAAAGTATCTCAGGGCTAAAAAGAAACTCAGAGGTCCAGAACCAAGTAAACACTCCCTCTACAGCAGCTCTGACCTGGGAGGCATTCGCTAAACCTCTTCAGAGGCCAGACTGCAGGTAGCCATGCTGCTTTTCCCCACAGGGTTACAAGTTTGTATGTGCATGTATGTAAAACAATGCTATATGAGCAGAACAGACGGCTTCGATTGTGTGTGTGTGTGTGTGTACTGGGGGGAGGGCTGTGAGTGGGAGGTTACTGTGTTGTGTGTGCGTGTGTGTGTACTGTGATAAGTGCACATATGGTGTGTGGTATGGTGCTTATGTGGAGGCACGGGGAGGGTGTGGAGGCTTGGTCACACACTACTCCCAGGGAAGTGCATTGTCGCTGTCTCTCCATTACTCAGAGGTGCAGGAGCTCCACTTCCCCCTTTTCCTTGGTTCTGGCTCCCCCCCACACTGGATTCCTCTGTGGGCCACTGCACCCTCACCTGCTGCAGGTAGTGGATGACAGCTCCGATGGCCTCCTTCATGATGCTCACGAGCTGCACCTTCTGTGGCTCCTTAAGCAGTGACTGCTCACAGCGGGTGCATTCCTGGATCCCCAACTCCATGAGGGCATAGCAGGCAGTCACCACATCTTCTTTCACCTCTGTGCCTGTCTCCTCCAGTGCCAGCCGTACCTCCACGCACGCCAGATTCACCAGCAGGGCCAGGAACTTGCTCCCGGAGCTGCCCGCTGGGATCCAGTCGGAGCCACAGGCGTGCGCCAGGCGTGCTGCCAGCTTTAGTGCGGGGTTGCGCTGCCAGGAGCTCAGCTTGCTGCCCAGGATGCGTGCCAGCCCAGCCTGCAGATCCCGGAGGCATTCAGAGGGCACGGTTGTCGGGGGCAGAAAGATGGGCAGCAGCTGGCAGAGCTCAAACTTGCTGGCATCCTCAGCTTTCTGGAAATCTTCACTGAGGCCCCGCAACACAGCCAGCAGGTCAGGCTCTGCCTCCTTCCAGCACTGTGTCTCGGCAGCAGCCAGCAGCCCCACCAGGAGTGCCAGGGCCTGGTCAAAGCCATAGCCATGCCCCAGGTATGCCTGACACAGGGCAGACACGGTGCCACCAGCAATGAGGTGCCGGGGCCCACGGGGTGTGCCTGCCATAGCCGTCAGGCACTGGTAGGTGTCATCGATCATGGAACGGCGGGCAGCATCATCAGGGTCCCCCCGGGTTGTGAGGAAGGTACTAAGGATGGGGATCTTGTTCAGGACCTGGGGGTGGGCAGCCAGTTCAGGGTCACTGCAGAAGCAGGCCAGCAGGGCCACACCCAGGGCTCGGAGAACGTGGTCGGGGCATCCATCAGGTGCCTCCTTGGTGGTCAGGAGACGATTGGGGAAAGTGAAACCTACAGCATCGAAGATCCGTCGCCGAGTTTTGGCATCGATGTCACCTGCTTTTACTGCCTTGGTCACCTGAGGGGGGGCAGTATGTGCTATCAGCAGGGCGAAAAGAAGAAGTGGCAAAGACTGTCCCCTGCACCCTGGGGAGTTCAATATTAGCAGGATTAGGTTATGTAACGGGACTCACTCTGGGGTTGGGAAGCCTCCCAGAGGTCACTTCATCCAGTTCCTTCCTTCTCCCTGGAGACAGATAGGTATGACCTCCGGGATCCCTCACCTATGATTATTCCGTGGAAGGGAGGTCCAGGCCTCCTCAACTATTTACCCTTGTTCTGCCGTCTTATCACCTGGTCAGTTGGGAAGTTCTTCCTGATGTCTAATCTAGATGCCCACAACCTGAGTTGAAAGGGGCTTAGAACTCAGTGTTTAAAATCCTCCAAGGATTTCGAGTCCCTTCTTAATTGCTCTCTCTGGAGAAGTCTCGGATCCATTCCCGCCACCTTCTCAGGGGAAATGGCTCCTGTGTCTCGCTGCTCTGCCTGTCAAAACATTTCCCCTAACATTGCACCTAAACACCTCCTCTGCTGCAGTGTGAGCCCTTGACTCCAGAGCCTTCTCCCTGTTGCCATGGCAAACAAGCAGCGGCTGTACTCCCTCCTCCCTTCACCCCCCACACACCAACCCCTCCTTCCCAGCACTGCAGCTCTTGCTCTGCTGTCCCCAGCTTGGGTTCCTCCAACAGGGCCAAGCCTGGAACCAGCTCCCTTACCCTCAACCTACCTACTGCCATCCCGGCCATTCCCTGGGACCCCTTCGCAGTCACTTCCAGTCCTGCTACTCTCTCCACCCCCAGAACATTCATCCCCAGCCCTCAAGTGCTCTGCACAGTTACTACCTGCTGCTGCTATCCTATGAGTCAGCTCCCATCTGCTCTGGGACACCCGAGAGCAGACCCAGCCAGCCTCCTCCAAGGCTCCTAGGGCCATAACCCTTATTCATCCCCATTCTCCTCTTTGCCCCTGTACTCAAGGGAGCAAGAGTCCAAAGATAGGCGTCATGCTGCCTCCAGGGTTGCCTGCACGACCTATATATCCTCGGGGACTTATTGACCCCATTCCTAGAGGGCCCAACCATCCAGCCCTTCCCACCTCCCAATTTTCAGTCAGCTCCTTACTAGCAGCAGGGCTGCAAACTGCTCGCTGTCATTCTTGGCCTCACGGAGGGCTCCCAGGTAGCGCTCCAGGGTGGGGTTTCGGCCCTCTGCCTGGTTCAGAGCTGGCTCGCAATCCGAGGCCATGATGCCCGCCTTGCCCAACTGTGAACACAAGAGGGACTGAGCATCCCACTGCAGAGGAGGGGCGGGGGCGGGGGTGGGAGTGGAAGATGGAGGGAGGGATTAACACACAGGGAGGGGAGGATCAGGAGGGATGGGCTCCTCAGGACTGACCTCCCTTTAAGGGGCTGGACCTTCAAAGCTTTTGGGATGAAGGGACCCTGGTCCAAGGTCACCTCCAGAAAGTGGGAACGAAAGGACCATACATCCTGCTGCTCAGTTGGACAGCTCTCCTCACCAATCTCCTGGGGGTGGAGGGGGCTGGCCCCACTGTTCAGCTGCTCTCTGGCACCAGAAGCCTGGTTTTATCTCCCTCCACTGAGGCACACAGAGAGGGAGTGGTGAGGACAGACAGGGAGGAATGGAGACATACATGGGTGAAGTTCGATTATCCGGACTCAGGCTGACAGGAGGGAAAAGGGCATCCTAGGTTTCCTTTCCCCTCCCTTCTTCAGAAGAGACAGGAGAAAAGCTTCAACTGAAGTGAGGATGAAGGGCGCTGACCAGGGGAGGCTTGGAGTTCCCTCTGGAGACCCCACCCCTCCAGCCAGGGCTTTCAGTCGCCCCCGCAGGCACCTTGCCTCCTCTCCGTTCCCTCCCTCGGGCAGAAGCTGCAGCTGCAGCTGCAGCTGCAGCAGCAGCAGCAGCAGCAGCAGCAGCAGCAGCAGAATTAACCCCTTGCGCTCCCGCACCTCGCCCTCCCCGTCCCGCTACCAGCCTGTGGATGCCGGCAGGGGCTGGAGAAGCAAGAAAGGGTCCCAGGTAGCTCCCAGGACAACGGAGAATCCAAAAGCCGGATAATCGAAGCGGGGCTGCTGAGACGGGGAGATGAGAAAGGGAAGGAGGGTTCCTGGCGGTCACCACCTGTCCCGCCGCAGCCAGGTCACAACACGACATTGATGAAGTCACGACAGGGGCGGCGATGAGATCACACTTCACGATGGCGCGGTGATGTCACGGAGAGATCACGGCAAAATCACAACATGGGACAGCCCCAAAGATGACAGTGCAAATAAAAAAATAGCTATATATTGAAAAGGGCTGTGACAAAATGGAGTCTCGACAGGGCACGATGGTGTCGCGATATGGCGCGATGGAGTCACGATAGGGTCCCCGGGGTGTATCGGCATCGATCAGCGCCGGCTCGGAGAGGCCCCGGCTGGAATGTAGGGGAGGGCCTCAAGGGGGCTGAGCTCACCAGGCTACGGCCCCGAGCAGCGAAGTCTCCTTTCAGCGCGTTGCTCCGGGAGCCTGGGGCCGCTGCTCACGCCGCGTTGCCCACTCCTGGCTCCAGGCTGCCGCAGCTCCACCCCCACCTCCGCAACGCTCTCGACCAATCCGCGGCGGCTTCACTCCAGGCTCTGGCCAATGGCACGGCAGGGCGCTAAGCCGTGAGGGGTGCTGCCGTTGCCGCCATCTTGCTTGAGGGTATTGCCCGAGTCTGGGGCCCAGGGCTCGCGCAGGGCAGGCGAAGGCGCAGACTGCCTCTGGAGAGCGGGAGGCGACAGCGTGAAGGCTCAGGTTCCTTCGCTCGTGCATAGTTCTACCCCTCCAGCACTGCCCCTCCTCCCCCTCGGGCTCGCGGCTGGGATTGAGCTTCCGGGGGTGGGGGGGTGTAGGAGGGCTTGCTTAGCCTGAAGAGTGTATTTCCGGGTTGAGCCCGTGAGGTGGGGGGAGGCGGCGTTTCCGGCCGCTGTCGCTGTCCGGGGAGGCTGAGGCGACAGGGAGCTGTCCGGGTGGGGAGCCTGCACTACCTTCTTCCTCTTCCTCCTCCTCCGGGTGAGGGGAGCGAAGGTTGGGGTCCCGACCCCATGGACCGGGAGTTGGCGGAGGCTCCCGAGAGCCGGGGCCCCGCTGTGTGGCCCTGAGCCCGGGTAGGTGGCCGGAGGCGGCTGGCTGCCAGGCCGAGGACCACGAGCTCAGGGGAGGGGCAAGGGGGACGGGCTATTTCTGAGGGTGCACTGGCCGGGTTTTGGGACCCGGAGGTGGCGCTCCTGGCCCGGCTAGGGCAGCCAGCTGCTTCTGGCTTTACAAGTGCGGAGCTCAAGTCCCAGGCTGAACCCTGCTTCTTTCGGGCTCGGGCCTGGTCCTGCAGGTCGCTCTATCCCTTGACAGACACAGATCGGGCTCGGGGCGCTGCTGTCCTGCTTCCCTCGACTTCTGCAACCTCGCCCTTAGCTGCTGTCTCTGGTGTTTGGTGTTCCCACCAAGATAGCTAATGCAGAATAAGGGGGGCGGGGCTGAGCACGAAAGCTACTTTACGATGTGAAATCTGCCTTATTCAGGACTTGGAAAATTGCCCCACAGAGGGGTCCTGTGGTGGCTGCAGGGAGCACAAAAGTGAAATGAAGTCAAAAGAGAAACCCTCAGGCGGGAATCCAGGAAAGCTTTGCCTTCTCTTATCTCATGGTGGTTGTGCCCAACTGACAATAGATGCAGTAGGTGAAGAGCATTAGCTGACTCTTTGTGCTTTCTTACGTGATTAGCAGACTGGAAGCCAGGAACAAACTGAAAAGACGACCTCCTAGAACAATCTGTTCGTTTTTTCAGCTATTTGGGAAACAATGTCTGCAAATATAAGCAAAGCTATTCATGGCAGTCTGTTCTGTAACTTTCCTAAATATCAGACTTTTTTCAAAAAAGAGCTTTATTCTTGATTACTCACACCAGCTGAATAGGCTGCTTCAGACTTGCTCTGTCGTTGTTCAAACATATCTTATCGCTGTGTACATAAATGGAGTTCCACGTATGTAGCTGACAGACTGAACTATGATACATTCCCCATCAACCTGAAGTATTAAGTAAACATTACCCCCTGCTCTGTCTGAACAGCTGCTGCAACAGAGAGTGCTTTTATTTCGGATGTACTTGTAACGCCCTACATGCCAGAACTATTGCAAGCTTTTCTTGATTTTCATTTGTCAAGTATTGTGGGGGTGTGTGTTGTCTTCCTGGGCTGTTACCCTTTGATTTTATAACAAGCCATTTGGATCTTGGTGAAGTGTTGTTGGTGAAGGTGAAGGGTCTCTGGTCAGCAAGCCTTTGACTGGACCCTACCAGTGATTTGTGCGGTTGGGCAGTTGTAGGTTTCAGAGGAATGACCGGTTTGGTGTTCACAGGAAAATAGCTCTCCCTCTCTCTTATGCATGGTTTGTAAGACGTTGTACTTCTAATCAGCTTGCTAATCCGTGGTGTTTATTACTCCCGTTTTCAAAACCTATTCATTTCTTCAATGCTTCTATCGCCCACCTGTCATACGCTATATTGATGACAGATGTTGAGTCACCTTGAGTTTAAAATCCTTTTGTGGTAGGCAGAAATGTGTTGGATAAGACACATACACACACACCCTTTCCATCTCGGGAGGCGAGAGAAGTTGCTGGATATACTTTCTAACTTAGGCTCTATTTCTTAATCTCTTGAGCCTGTCTCTGGCTGACACACCACCTTTCTGTTCTCTGCTCCCTAACGTACAACTACAAAACAACTAGAAATAGGAAGGGATGGATGTGAAGGAGAAAGATGAGGTCTTAAGGCTCAGTGAAAGCATTTTGTTGGGTGGGCTGTACCTCAGTTTTGCAGGTTGTGTGTGTCTGTTTCCTGGTATTAGTCAGTTTTGATATCCGGCCCATGGAGTGCCAATCTCCCTGTATGCTAGCCGTGGGTGGGGGTTGTCAGTCTGTGTCATTTGCCAGGGATGACAGGTGCACATTTAGGACAGAAGATTTTTGAATTGCTTCTTCAGAACTCAGTCAACCCTCATAATGTTGCCAAAATTTATATAATACTTTATATATTATAGGAAGTTGTGTAAAAGAGAAGAAACTGATGGGAAATCATTTTTTTTCTTCTGGAAGGGACATAAACTGCCTTTAGAGTCTAGAGTTGCCAGCACAATATCTGGCACATGATAGGGCCTGGGTAAATATTTGTTGAATGTATATATGAATTCAAGTCAGAATTTGCAGGTGATTCTAGGGGTCAGGGAGGTGACACTGAACTCTAAATTGGATAGGTTTTTAAGATAATAGTGGTGGGGACAATAGCAAACTGGAGAGTGCCTGTCTGCTTAAAGACAATCACATTACAGTTTTTTAAAAACACAGCTACATAGGTCCAACCTCTTCATAAATAAGAAAGTGTGTTGGATGAAAGTCACAAAGCTGTTAGTAGCAGAACTGGAACTGAAACTCAGCTCTCTTTCAGGCTGGTACCCTTTCCATTCTTCCACATAGATGATTTTACTGTTAGACTAGAAAATAATAGAATATAAAGTGTTCCAGTTTTACAGTGGATTCATTTCACATCCCTTGCTATGTTTTTATCCTGATAATTACAGGCTATGTCAAAGCTCAGGTTTAAAATTTATGGGCAGAGATGAGCAGTGAAAGGCAAACTTGAAATATCTCCTCCCCCCAATCTATCACAGTCTCTAGTATTCCACATTTTCAGGAATCAATTACTAATTACTTGGCATAAAATTTCTTCTCTTTCTCTTTTTCTAGTGGACTGGTTCCGCCTGTGTGGAAGGCCATGGAGAAGAGGCTGGGAATCAAGCCAAGCCCTGCTTCCTGGATTTTATCAGGATTTTGTTGGCAGACATCTGTGAAGTGGTTGAGAAACTTGTACTTGTTTTATACGTGCTTCTGCTTCAGTGCTCTGTGGTTGTCAACAGGTACCATTTTCTTTATAGATTTAAGATTTTTTTATTTTTTTTTTTTAAGATTTTATTGGGGAAGGGGAACAGGACTTTATTGGGGAACAGTGTGCACTTCCAGGACTTTTCTCCAAGTCAAGTTGTTGTCCTTTCAATCTTAGTTGTGGAGGGTTCTGTTCAGCTTCAAGTTGTTGTTCTTTTCAGTCTTAGTTGTGGAGGGTGCAGCTCAGCTCCAGGTCCAGTTGCCGTTGCAGGGGGCACAGCCCACCATCCCTTGCAGGAGTCGAACTGGCAACCTTGTGGTTGAGAGGACGCATTCCAACCAACTGAGCCATCCGGTAGCTCAGCGGCAGCTCAGCTCAAGGTGCCATGTTCAGTTTTAGTTGCAGGGGGCGCTGCCCACCATCCCTTGTGGGAGTCGAGAAATTGAACTGGCAACGTTGTGTGAGAGCCTGCACTCTGTAACCAACAACTGAGCCATCCGGGAGGCAGCTCAGCTCAAGGTGCCATGTTCAATCTTAGTAGCAGGGGGCAGAGCCCACCATCCCTTGCGGGACTCAAGGAATTGAACTGGCAACCTTGCAGTTGAGAGCCCACTGGCCCATGTGGGAATCGAACCGGCAGCCTTCGGAGTTAGGAGCACGGAGCTCTAACCGCCTGAGCCACTGGGCCGGCCCTAGATTTAAGATTTTTAAAAAGGGCATTTTGTGTGAGACCTGCAGTTCATTTTAAAGACTAGTAGGAGGCAGAAAAGCAGTGTGCTAATTGACAGAAACATCCTGTTGATGGACACTTAATTGGATTTATTTATTTGTTTTGTTTTGGAACTGAAATTTAAATTGGGAGAATTGGAATGATCATTTTGAGATTTGGTGAAGGTGTAATGGAAAGAAAAAGGTTTCAAAGTTGGACAGACCTGGATCTGGCTGTTTCCACTTAATATCAATAAAACCTGGAGCAAGATAAGACCTGACTCAGAGCTTGATTTCAGAGATAATACAATTAAAGAATATAGTACAGCACTCTGAACATAGGTGCTTAGTAAATGATACTCTGCTTCCTTTCCTTTCCCAAAGGAATCAATACTTACAGGGAGAATGTGTTCCTTGCTTTTTCTATAGAAAGGGATTATGCTGATAGATTTCATAAAGTATGCTTTCCTCCTAGAGATTGTTTCACCAGGCTAGAATCTCTTGCCAGAAAAGAGTTCCAAGAAGGCTAAATTTCAAAGAATATCCTCTTTCAGTCTTTTTTTTTCTTTCAGTTCTTTTGCTGACATTGTTTCTTTCAGAGTATGAAATGTGAGAAAATAGCAATTTAAAAAAGACTTCTGAGTATGCTGCCATTCTGGGCAGTGACCAAAAACCTTCTGTTGTAGAGACCACTCTCTGGGATAACTAATCAGCCTTTTGCTCCTATAATTACAAAGGTTTCTGTTGCTGTCCTAAAGGAATTGGTGGTCATGATCTTGAGAGTCAAGTAATTACTGTGTTTAGCAATTTCAGTAGCATCGGCTTTGGGGCTTTTGTTGTCTTGCAGTGGTGGTTGATGATTGCATAATTGTAGCAGTGGAAATTGCAGTTGACAGAAAGCTGACCTAAATGTTTTTTAACCGGATGATGCTTTGCTGGGACAGCTATTTCAGGCCAACATTTTATGTAAGATCATTTGAATTTAATAAGTAACTGATTTAGCACCACCAGAGTAGGAAGACCACATTTTTTTGAAATGCATCTACCACACAGACCCCTGGTTATAAACATTGCATATCTTATCTCATTTAATCTTCATGATAACCCTAAAACAGATAGGTTTATTCTCATTTTATAGATAAGGAAATTGAGGCCCCCAAGGGGCAAAATGACTTGACCAAGGTCACACAGCAAGAAATGACAGAGCCAGGATTCTAAACCCAGGTTTGTCCATTCTGAGCTCATGCTCTTTTTCTTCTGCAACTGTGCCTCCCAGCCACAGGTGATCTTTTGGAGGACCAAAGACCTTTTTTTTTTACCCTGAACCCTTATAAGCAGCCTGTTATTTGAGGGATTCCAAGTACAGAGAAGGAAGAAGCATTTCCGAGTGTTACTGTATTGTTCATCCTAGTACTTGGTTAGACTTAGTACTGTGGGTTCATTGGGCTAGTCTTAGTATTCCTTGAGCTTGGTGCTTAAAAACAGCACTCTTGTGAGTAGATTGAGTGTAAAGGTGCAAAGGTGGTATTGTTAGAAGTGGTTCTGGTGGAGATCAGATTATACCACTGTCAGTTTAGAAAAGTTTGCAGCTTTTACCATGGAAGAACCAAGAACCTTGTGTGTTCAAACTGAGGGAACATGCAAACAACGCATGATAGATTTGTCATATATTTTAATTTATCAGAACTCTTTCTTATTAATTAAAATAACCACAATATCCTAACAAAAAATGAATAAAGGCCATAGAGAGTACCATAAATAAATAAGAAATTAAAATTATTTATAAAAATTTAAAAAATGTTCATTCTTACTACTAACCAAAGAGCTGCAGATTAAAATGAGAAAGCCTTCTTAATCGATCATATTGACGAAGATTAATGTAAAAATATCCAGGGATGATGTGGTTGCTCTTATATTGTGCTGGGGAGTTTGAACACAGAGCTTTTTGGCATAAATATCAAGATCTTTAAAAAAAAAGTTCATGTCCTTTGATTTAATAATTTCCCTTTCAGGAATGTATCTCAAGGACACATTTGGATGTGAATGAGAGCATTTATCAACACTCATTTATTCTATGTTGCAAAACATTGCCACAACTGCCCAACAATAGAAGGGTGGGGAAATTATGGCATATCCACATGGAATATTATCTAATCTCAAAATTAATATTTTAGAAGAGTAAGTACATGGAAAAATGCTCCTGTGTTAAGTGATAAAAGACACATAACTGCATATTCATTATAGTGCCAATTTTGTGAAAAGAAAAAAATATTTTTATATAACAGAAAATAGTCTGAAACAAGATATATAACTAAACGTTTACGTATTTCTTGAATAGTGGAATTATCTCTTTATGCTTTGTATTCCAGATGTTTTTTTCAGCGTACATGCATAACTTTATTTTTTTTTTAAACAAGGGGGTGGAAAATCCTACCTGAAAAAGCAACAACAAAACAGCAGAAACCTATTGTTGGTAGCCTGAGTCAGTATTTACCCATGAGTTTGTTCAGTTTTTACCTGTGCTCTTAAGTTTTCCCTGATAAAATACATTCTTGATTGTTTGCTGTTGTCATTTAGCTCATGTAGTGTATGGATTATTGCTGAAAAACTCATCAAAATCAGGCAGGTCTCCAGTTATCACCATTCCTGTTTGCCACTTAGCAGTTTACTCCCTCTCAGGTAGAGCCCAGGCACACATTGGCTTACATATGATGAACTTCTGTTTTATTCCTGCTTTTGGGTTCAATGCTGAAGCCCACTGCTAGAAAACAGTGATAACAATTTGTCTGATAAAAGATTCTCTGTGTTTTCCTTGTGGGCCATTGAACCACTATTTTAATGTTAGTGTTAAATGGCTTGAAAAATAGCATTTTGGACATGGGGGTTATCAGTATTTGGAGATAAACGAGGTGACCCCCCCCAAATTTGGAAATTCCTGCAATAGACTGTCAGCTTCCTGAAAGTAGGACTTTGCCTCTTTTACTTATGCTAGGTATTCCTAGCAAGAACCAACAGCTGGGCACATAGTAGATGCACCATGAAAATATTTGTTAACTGAGTAAATTAATAAATTAGCAATAAGGGTAACTGTGCTTTGAGAATTAAACTTTAAAGTCAGCATAGTCCATCATTTGAGAGTTAAAGTTTCGACTCAACAATATCAAAGCAGAGGTATATGAAGGTACCTTAAGGAGACACAGTGCCTTTGAGACTAGAAGATCTGGTAAAAATAATAACGTATTAACATATTTAAAGGAAGAATGTGTACATCTGAAAGTTATGTGTGCATGTATGTGAGGGATGGAGAGGGTCTGAATCGGCCCTGGGAACCTAAAACGAGTCACTGAGGCTAATGTAGGCCTGAAGCTAAAAATTGGCTATGAAAACTTTTACTGATGCTCCCCTGCTTCTGGGAAGTGGATTACATAGCTGTTTTGAGTATAGAGAAAAAGGACTCAATTCAGGACCAGTTTTTGAGAACTCACGAGGAGTATAGATTTAGGCTAGGCATAAGGGTAATAAAGATGAGTACAATTCCTTCCCTGGAAGAACTCCCAGTTTAATGAGGAGATAGATAATATAAATACTATGATGTCGTAATTGAAAAGATAGAGAGATGCAGTGCCCAGAGTGCTTCTGAAACCAGAGAGGAAATATTCAGCTTAGAGGTGATGGGGGAGAACTGAGAAATTCTCTCCAGACAAGCTGATGCCTGAACAGATTTTTGAAGGATTCGAAGGGTATTTCCAGGCCATGGGAATGTAAGAACAAAGGCACAAAAGTGTGAAACAGCCTGGTATATAGCAGAAAATCTGTAAGCAGCTTAGTGTTGCGGAATATAAAGAGCAAAGCTTGAATGAGAGCTCCTGAGAGGTAGATGGTGGCCAGGTAATGAAGGATCTGGTATACTATGCGAAGAAGCTTTGATTTTAATCTTTTTAGGTAGGTGGTCTGCAAATTTTCTTGATTACGTACTCTAATCCATAAAAAAGTTGAGGATGTACTCCAGTATATGTGTATGTATACATAATAACAAGTACCATTGTACTAATGTCTTATGTATATGAGATGCCAAAAACAAAAATTTAAGGGGATCTACTAAAAACAAATACAAAGTTTTAATGTTTTCTTTTCATACCCCAGTGATTGTCTTGTGCAACTCTTGAAAACACTCTACTTTGGAGATCATTGCCTTAGGGAATTGGGAGCTATTGAAAATTTTAAGCAGAAGAGTAATAGTGGTTAATTTCTGATCATTTTTGCTGGAATATGGAAGAATTATAATGGTGGGGATGGGAAGAAGATGGAAAGGGGAGGGAGGGCAGGGCTGGGGCTAGAGGTAAGGATATCTGTTAGGAAGTGAATCAAGTAGTCCAGGAGAAAATTGATGAGGCTGTCTGTCTTCAAGGAACCTTTCGCACTGAAGAGAGAAATTTTACTCAATACGAATCAGTAGTAGTAGTGTTAAACAGATGGGTAGAATTTAGGAGTTCTGTAGTAAGAGATTAAAGGAGGTCATTTTTTTAAGTTGAGATATAATATAACCATTAATATCTAATTCTAGAACATTTTCCTAACACCCCAGAAGAAACCCTGTACCCATTAGCAGTCACTCCCCCTAGCTTCTGGAAACCACTAATCTACGTTCTGACCCTGTGGATTTGCCTATTCTGGACATTTCCTATAAATGGATTCATACAGTGTGTGGCCTTTTATATCTGGCTTCTTTCACTTAGCATAATGTTTTCAAGGTTCATTTCATGTTGCAGCATGTATTAGTATTTCATTCCTTTTCATGGCTGAATAATATTCCATTGTACGGCTATACCACATTTTGTTTATGTACCTAGGAGTGGAATTGCTGGATCACATGGTAGCTCTTTAACTTTTTGTTTTCTACAGCAGCTACACCATTTTACATTCTACCAGCAATGTATGAGACTTCCAGTTTCTCCATGTCTTTGCTAACACTTGTTATTGTCTGTCTTTTTGATTATAGTAGAGGAAATTATTGAAGTTTAGAAAAATCAGGGAGGGCTTCATGGAGGAAATGGAACTTTGCTTGTGCATAATACATGTCCAGTTTGCCGATAGACACAGTAAGAAACAGCACTGGTAAAACAATGAGATGGATACAGATCATTCATTTGTTCTTTTTTTTATTATTATTATTACATATTCATTCAACAAGTATTTATTGAACCAGGCATGTTCTTTGTGAGGAATCTCTAGCCAGGTCCTTGGCTTAGTCTGCCCAGCCAGGAAAGCTTTCTGAAAGAGTAGAGTACATGTGCTGTCCCCATTCTCCCACTTCTGTTCTCCTCTGAATCCAGTGAGGTCCTGGCTTCTGCCCAAACCTTGGTTTTCGCTAAGGGAACCAGTGACCTTCCTAGTTGGGGACCTTTACTTGTTTGTCACCTTACTTAACATCTGTGCTGCATCAGACACCTTTGCATACTTTTTTCTCGAGACCCTTTCCTCAGTTGCCTTAAGTTACACCTGCCTTCCAGCTGATGCATTGAGCTTTCTAATTATTCTTCCCTCGCTCCCTTCTTAGCTTGTCTCTTGAATGTTTTGTTCTTCAGGGTTCTGTTTCTACCCTTTCTTGTCTCAATCTTGTACGCTCTCCCTTGGGAAATCTCATTTCCTCCCAAAATTGTAACCTGTGTGCTCACTACTCCCAAATCTATAATAGTTTATTCACTTCTCTCTGGGCTCCAGACCACATAGTCACCTCAGTGTCACACGTCTCCAACTGGATGTCTCATAGCTACCTCTAACTTAACATAGTGAAACTGAACCCATGATCTTTTACCCCTCTTCCTTCTCTTTAATATCCTAGAACCGTGAAAAGACCACCTCCACTTGTGTTCTGAAGTAGAAATCCCTGAGTCATTCTGTACTCCTTTCTCTCCTCCACATTCAAATCATTGTTCGTGGCGTGCCATCTCATGTTTCCAGGCAGAGTGCTCCATTCCTCTCCATATGCCATTGTCATTGTGCCTGATGTATTCTGATTCAGGTAAACATGAGCTCCTTTGTGATGCTTTCCCTGAGGCCCCTGGTTTGAACTTGTTCTTATATTCTCATAGTATCTGTACATCTCTGTCTTATACCATGTTATACCGTGAGGTTTTATGCTTTGTGAGGAGAGGTTCAGAGTAGGTCTTGCTCTAGAGTATGACCTACTCTAAGGTGAGGCCTTTCTGGCATCTTCTGGTCTACAGTGTTAATGTGATTTCTTTGCTCTGGCAGAGCTGAAACTCCGAAATGCTCCTACCTCCTTCCCCCAGCACTGTTTGCCCTCTGGTGATTCTGCTTTCCTTTCAGCATCTACTATCTAAATAAACTTCAGGTGGTCTTGCCCTGTGCCTTTACATCCCACCCCTCAGCCTGGCACGGGACCTTCCCAATGGATTTCTGGGGTCCCCTCTTTTCACTGCTCCTTCCTCTCCAGTGTCTCACCACTCAGACTCTAGCCAAACTCAGATCTCTGCTTCTTGGGCTTGGTGAGATCCCTCTGTTCTGTTTGGGTTCCGGCTTTCTGTGCCCTGGTTGGGAAGTTGTCCTTTAACAGAGAACTAGGCGATTGTAGGGCTCACTTCAAGTCTCCCTTGTCTCAGGGACTGTAGCTTTTACTGCTTGTTATGTTCTCAAAACAGTTATTTTGTACGTTTTGTCCAGTTTTATAGTTATTTATGGTGGATGGTAGTCTGGTACCAATTATTCCAATAAGGCTGGGAGCAGAAGTCTACTATGATTACTTGCTTTTGTGTCTGCTTCATGAAAATTCCTCATAGTTACATACCTAGTGTCTATTACATAGTAGGTAGCAATAAATGTTTGTTGGGTTAACCTAAAGATAATACTGTAAATAGCACGACCTTGGAATATACATGTTAAGGAGAATCATTCTTTCCTACTCTATTTTCCAATCTTAGCCCATTAAGTGGGCACTTAGCTTCCTAGGAGGGAACAATATTTGGAAGGAAATTTTTGCTCTCTTTTTTCCCACTTTTTCTCTGGCTTTCTTCAGAGAAAGAGAATGGAAGACTGATTTTTCTGATGGGTGAGGCTGGGAAAGAATCCTGTTGTAAGGAGTGGCTAGTCTTTAGGATTTGCATGTGTTCTCTCCCTGCCATACTCTCATTGGTCTGCCCAAGCCAGAACAGCCTGCATTTGTCCAAGTGGGTAAGTTTAATTCAGCATAGGAAAGTATTAGAAAGCATTAGAAAGCCCATTTATGATTGTCCATCTAAGCTGTGTTCTCCAGTCACCTGATTGCTTCTTACAAAGGTGATGTTGATCTCCATCTACCTCTAATTGCCATGTTTTACTTTAAAATTAGTCCCCAATTCTGGGTGAGATTAATTATCACCCTCAAACCCCACAGAAACCGCAGATGGGACAAAGACGTTCCTGGCTTGGCAAGAGGTCTTTTCGCCACTAGTTGTCATTCTCTTTTTGATCTCATAATTGCATGTATTTGCCCCTGGCAGACAGAAGGCACCTGAACTCATTTTCTTCCTTTGCCCTCACCCTTTGGTTGTACTTTAAGGGCTGTAGCCCCTGTTGTGTTAGACCAAGTGGTATCTTTTTCCTTTGAGAGAATAATATATTTTGAACATGCATTGGTCTTATCTTCAGGAGAAAAGCATTTTCAGGAGACTTTTTAAGGTGGCATTATGTCCCTGCTCTTCTTATATCTGCTGGGCACCTAATTTAAGGTAGATGACTAATGGAATATATCTCATTGCAATGAGCCTTCAGCAGGAACTTTTTCCTGCCAAACTGTCCTATATTCTTAACTACATTGCAGTACAGGAAAGTAATACATTATTAATCCTAAATCTGTCTCCTCGGATTGTAGGATAATGACTTGAGTACATGGCAGCTGGGGGAAGGTAGAGTTTTCTGGCTGGTAGCACAAACCATGCAAGCTTTTTGATTCTAAAATTCAGCTAGCATTGAGCAAGTGTGTGTATCTAGTTATATTACAATTTAATTGAGCTAAGTAAGGCAAATCAGAATCCTCTAAAGTTAGCCTCTCTCCCAGTGAAATGAAGTAATTGTCTCATGCTTAAATACTCTTCAGTGAAAGATACTTATCTTAAGTCCTTCTCTTTTTGCCCTTTAACAACATTATGCAAACAAAAACTTATTTCCTAATAAAATGAAGAGGGATAAGAAAATGGCATAATTGGGCAGTAAATCCAATTCAGTTTTGAAAACTTTCTTAAATTGACTCTCCTCAGGAATTCTTCAAGGGAGAAAATAATAAGATGGCAGAGGAGTTTATAAAAACAAAGTAACAATTGCAGGGCCAAAGCAAGGCCTGTTGGCTTATACTAGAGATTGTATAAAAATCTTAGAGACTGTATAAAAATCTTACTAATTGGAACAGCTTCCATTTCAAAGCATTGTGTGGAATTGGCCGGAACATGACCAAGGACTATTGTGTGGTTAGTGTCTGGACATTTATTCTCAGGTGAGTAGTAGTGAAGAATTTGGGTCAAAATGCATAGCTCTTGGTTTGAGGGTCTGCCTTTTGGACTTCCTTTCTGAACCTTCATCCAAGAGCTTCCTTAAGAAAAGTCAGCCCATGTGGTTAAGATCCTTTAACCACTTTTGATTCCAGACAGTACTGGATACGTTTTAGAGAGAAGAATTGGCCTTGATCACCAGCTGAGCAAGAGACAGGAGGCGGAGTGGTCAAGAGCATGGAGCATGGATGGACTCAGGAGTCAGACAAGCCTGAATCTGAGTCCTGGTTCTCTTACATACTGGTTAGAGTTACTGAAACCCACCTTTCATCAGGTTCCTCATCTACAAAATGGGAATGACAGTGCCTCTCGTAGGATTGTTGTGAGGATTAAATAAAATGTTCATGCAGAGTGCTTAGCAGAACAGAGGACTCTGTTCTGCTGCCATGATAGCACCTCGCCCTCAGCTGTGGTTCATTTCCTGCAACACTGACGATGTGCCCATGCTGGGCAAGGCCTTGTGCTGGGCCAGGTCGGCTCTGTCTTTTGGTCAGGACAATGTTTTGACTGGAGCTGGATTTGGATTTTGTGTTAGAAGTTACAGAGTTAGTCCCTTCCTTCAAAATGTGTTTATTGGGTGCCTATGATCGAGACATTAAAAATGCAGTGGTGAGTAAGACAGACATGGTCTCTGCCTTCATGGAGCTGGCATTCTGAGATTCCTTTGTCATTCCTAGGGAACAAATTCTTTGTAAGAAGGATGATGTTACTGGTACATAGAATTCCACCAAGGAGGCTGAGACTTCCTTAGGGTCCCAAGGTAATTCAGTGACAGGGACCCACTCTTCCTTATAGAATCCTAGGAATGTAGGAGATTAGGCAATTTGATGTCTCAATAGAATAACCTTCTGCTTAGAATTATGTAGGTGAAGCCCTGTCTGCAATATAGTATGTCTCCAGCTTTCTTTCAATCCAGCCCATCCTTTCCACCATTAGTAACCCACATCCCTGAATAAGAATCTGGAGATTTGGAAAAAGTGCTACAGCTGCATCCTTTGCCCCCAGTTTGGAAGTGTGTGTCCTTGGTGATGTCATGGGTATTAAATATACCCAGTCAGTCAACTCTTGAAAATCTGTTCTACACCAGAGTGCTCCTGCTTTTTTGGCATCAGGTTTGTTATGTAGGCCCTCAGGTGAACAGTTACAGTGCTTAGCATCTGGCGAACACCCAATTATATAATTCTGAACTTCTCTGGCCAATCACAAAAGGAAACTGTAAAATACCCTAAGATAAGAAGGAATTATAATGTCCCTGCATGGTGCATTGACAGGCACAGAAGCTGTCCTAGGAGATTCAAAAGCAGAGAAGAATGCTGGCCTGTCTGAAATTCCACCAACCGCAGACTCTGCCCCTAAAGATGGGTGCCCGGTCAGCTCACTCCAATTTCCCCTTTTAAACTCTCCCAGTAAATGACAGGATTTTAAAGAATGTTCTCTTTCTTCCAACTGGCTTAATATTATGCTTTGATTCTAAACCAAGCAGCACATTTGAGTTTGAAATAAATGTGTGCTCATGGATTCTCTCTTTTAGGTATTAAGGGGAATGACTAGTATTATCAGACCTGGGAGATGGGAGTTTATATTGATTTGGTTTTACTTCTGTAGCTTTAATTTCAGAATCAAGTTTAAAAATTTAAAAGGACTGCCATTCTGCCTGTTAAATGGCTCTTCTGGGCTTTTTTTTTTTTTTTTTTGGATACCGTGTTTATTGTCCTGAACTAAGGGCAACCTGAGTCAGCTGGAGGTTTATGGAAGTGGAATGAGTGAGTCTTAATCAGAACAAATGAAGCAGACTTGTAGAGAGAAGCTGAAGAGCCATATTCCGTTTCAGAAAGCTGAGTAATCTGCATCCTGCTGGGTCAGTCTGTGGCTTTTGGCTTGAAGCAAAACAGCCCCTGTGCTGAAGCAGTGCAGGCTTTTCTTCTACCTGTGCATTCCACTTCATCAGTCTCTTAACTGCTTGATTTTCAAACTCGCTCCCAGCTGTGCTCTCCAGAGTATGCTTAAAGCTGCACCCTGACATTTCTCACAGTGCACTTTTCAAATAACTGTGCATTTGCAAATCACCCCTCTCTGAAAGGTTAAAGGGAGTGCTTGGCCTCTAAGTTCAGGTAAGCAGACTCGAGCAGGGTTATTTGCCTAGGATGGTCAAGGCAGAAGCAAAAGTTTTCTGGCCTTTCCATGGAGACTTTTGCTGCCAAGCATACCCCCTTTCCCTTTCCCAAGCTGTTTTGATTGAGCTGTTTCACCTCCACTCTTTCATATTCACGTAGGGTTGCTGCCTTGGCAGCATGGCTGCTGCCTCTGTCAGTGGAGAGGAAGAAGTAAAGGGTGAAGGCCCTTTGTATTGCTGTTTTCCTGTGTGCTTATGGAGAGAGAGAGAGAGGTGTGTGAGAGGGACAGACAGACACACATTGAGACACATTTGGATATCATTATGCCCTGCCCAGAATTAATGTCACTTTTGAAGGAGCAGAGGAATACTGGCATTGTATAGACGAGGAGAAGGAAAGACCAGTTTCTTTATGGTTAGAGAGAATCTGTACTAGATAATTTGGTAGTCAGGAATATTGACCATTTTGCCCAAATTTATATTTCTGTTAGTAGAATGTGTGAATTACAATCAACTTGAAAATGGAGCTATAAGTGAAAGATACATATAAGTACATGTTATAAAAATGAAGTCTATTAAAAGCCACACGTCTGCAGTAAATAAGCAAACAATACCAAATTATCTGAATGTCAGTGCTGCATTATGTTGATGACTTTAACTAGATTACACATTTCTAACATTTGGGATCCTAGGTTCTTTATATGTGTTGTCTTATATTCGATGCCTTAAAATATGCTTACCAAATTTTAATACCTTCTCTAGGATGCTTAATTCAAATCACTTAATGATAATTAATATGTAGGTATTATGTACATACTATAGATACATAGCATTCAGGTCACACTGTCTCCCGGTAAATAAAACCCAGTTCCTGCTATCAGAGTTCACACTATGGAGGCAGAGAGAGAAGTTCAAACATAAAGTAGCATGCCAAGTTCCAAGACGTGCTATGGGAGCACAAAGAGTGAGGCAGGGAAGAGCTGAACCCTGTTCTGTAGCAGGCTGGTACACAAGTGATATTCTAATCTCCTTGAACTTCCTTCTCCCGGTTTCATTTGAAGTGGTTTTTACCCCCCAGAGCTCTTTTCACTTCTTTATCTCAGAGGGAGGGTTGGAGGGAAGAGTGTGTACAGCGCTGTAAAGTCTAGAGAAGAAGAGCCCTAAGAAAATTATTTTTGTACAGATACAGATTGGCTTTGATTTCATTTAAATAAACTGGCTCTCAAAAATTCTAAGAATACTAACTACTCACAGTTTCGCTTTCATTTACACACAGATGAGAAAGCATCTGTAGCTCTGCATTTTATTTGCTATAAGCAAAAAGTGGTTTGAGATATTTAAGTATGCGAAGCTCAGTTGTATTGAGTCCTCACATGTCCCAGTTCAGCCCACTGCAGGTTTTTTTTTTTTATGACACTTACATAATACTCCAAAAAGAGAGATTTTTAATGGATAAATTGACATAAACTTTTCCTCTATTGGCCACATCTGCTGAAATAACACTTCATGGTTTGCTATATGATTTCCTTACTTCCTCCCAAGCTTACTGCTATTTTATTTAACTTACATATCTCTGCCGCAGCCCTCTAAATGGCTTTCTCTTTAGAAACAACAAAAGCAGCCAGCAAAAAAAAAGAGAAAAAAACCTTCCCCAAAAAACAAAACAGTGCTCTGATTCAGGGTTCACTGTGTGGGTTTCAAAAGAAGGTTGGTATGATTGTGGTGAATGCAAATAATTTATTCGCCCTGCAGTCAAAGACAGCAATCAACTGCAGGTTCATTACAGTAACATCTACAGTGGGCTGTATAGGAAACTGCTAGATTCATGACATCACATCTAGGTGGTTTTCTCCGCAGAAAAAAATTCCCTTTCTTTTTAGAACTATTATTGTCTGTACAGGCCAAAGTTTATGTTCTCATTCGATCCCTATGATTTTTGAAGTACAAAGACAGTAAGACAGTATTACATAGGGAGGTGTGCTCTCCTTGCTGACAGCACGCGATGGCTTGGAGGCGTGCTCTCCTTGCTGACAGCATTCTCCAGAGTCTTTTAGTCATAAGGTGGTGGGAGAAAAGGCGAAGCAGGAGATTCTGAGTATATCATAGGCAGCAATGTAACCCCCTAGTTACAGATTTTTTTAAAAAAGTACATGGTTAAGTTATTTGCCTTCAATCTGCCTTTTTTTTTTTTTAAAGGTCACTGCACTTCTGCCTGGGGTTCTGTAAGAAAGATGCAGTTTTCAGTTTTTGTGTTTTTTTTTTATTTTTTTGTTGGGAAACAGTGTGTTTCTCCAGGGCCCATCAGCTCCAAGTCATTGTCCTTCAGTTTAGTTGTGGAGGGCGCAACTCAGCTCCAAGTCCAGTTGCTGTTTTCAATCTTTAGTTATGGGGGCACAGCCCAACATCCCATGGGGGAATTGAACCGACAACCTTGTTGAGAGCTCGTGCTCTAACCAACTGAGCCATCCGGCCGCCCCTCTGGTGGCTCAGCGACAGTTTCTTTGTGGTCTTCAATCTAGCTGTGGAGGGCGCAGCTCACTGGCCCATGCGGGAATCGAACTGGCACCCCTGTTGTTCAGAGCTCAGCTCTAACCAGCTGAGCCATCTGGCTGCCCCAATCTGCATTTAAATATTATAAAGCCCTTGATGACTGAATCATTTCTGAACAGGCGATTTTATGGAGAGCTATTTTTAGCTACACCAGTGTTTCCATTAAAACTGTCATTTATAACTTGGTTGTAAAAATGGCTTTAGACTAAACTTTAACAGATAGGTCTTTTGAAACTTAGTAGCAACTGTATTTAATTAAGGCAAACTTCTGATTAATAAGTATCAGAAGCTCACTGCATTAGGATTGTGATAGACCCGTTTCCATTTTTTCACTTACATGACTAGAACTTTGAGGTGTTTTTTTTCTTTTTCTTATCATTACTCAGGAGACGGGCAGTTGAGTGGCTCTAGATGTCATCAGTGATGGATGGCTCTTTGCTTAGGGGAGCTGGGGAGCTGTTCTCCACCGTTAGCTTTGTTCAGAAAGTTCCATGATGAAAGCCCATCTTGATTTTGAGTAAAGTGGAGTGGTCTGAAATAGATAGCTCAGGGAACTGAAATTTGGTTGGTCCTTTCATGAGGCAAGATTGCTGTGAGATTTGAAAGTATTTTTCAGTTTAGTGTTTAGGCAGGAAAGGCTGTTTCCTAGCTGGCTATGTTAGATTTAGTTATCTCCTCTTAATCCATTTGGCTTTTCTTCACTTTCTCTCTTTGCACATCTCTTATCATACCTCCCATTCAGTGTTCTCCCCAGTTTAATTCGAAAAGCTCTTTCTAATTTCTTAGTGAACTGGGAACTTTGCTCTTCTCTCCTGTTCCTCCCTCCTTTTATCCAAGGAAATTACTTAACATTAAGGATCTGACTCAAATGACTAAAACTCAAGTAATTCTGTATTGGAACTGACATCTTTTGCTAGATTTTGTTAGTCTGAAAAAATAACAAATTTATTTAAATACCTGGTAGACTTTTAAAATTAACAAATAATTCTTTGAATGCCTACTGTGTACCAAATAAAGAGACACAAGATAGAACCCTCACACTTAAAGAGGGCAGAGTGTGTGAGGGAGACAAACAGATAGGATCCAGTGGAAGAAATATTAATGGTAGAGGTATATGTAAAGTACGCAGAAGAGAGGAATCTCGGGAAGACTTTCTAGAAGAAGTGGTACCTGAGCTGAAATGAAATGTAATAGCGACAACAAAAGTAATGGCAGCTAATATTTACTGAGCTTTTACTACTTGCCAGGCACTGTGTTAAGTACTCTGCATAGCCTGTCTCCTTTCACATCTATAATAACCCTGTGAGTTAGGTACTGTTACCATTGTTCCTATTTTTTTCACATGAAGAAACCAGGATATTTGACCCAAGATTTCACAGCTAATGAAGTGACTGGATTGAGATTCAACTCCAAGCAATCTTATTTTAGGGGCCAAAGCCTTAAACAGACTGTGGGCTGGGGGGTCAGAAGATGGAGTGAGATGGAATAAGGATATTGATCTTGATATGGGATTTTCTTTTGAAAACAAAATTTTAAACTCAGTTTTATGAGCGTTCTGTATGAACCTCACCTTGGAGACTGGATGTATTTTCTCATTAAACCAAGATTAAATGAGGGTGGTTTTCATAGTTCCTTTAACCTGGAAAGTATAGTTATTCTGCCTTAATAATTAGGTAGATTAAAAGAATAGTTCCCCCTCTCTCGTCAATGAATATTGCCCTCCTGTAAGAAGATGCTATGGTACTATTTTTCTCTTCAACAATTTGCCACAGTCAGTAACTTTGATGCTTCTTCAGCGACAGTCTTATAGGAGAGGACTTCCTCTTCTGAGAGTATTAACTAGAGAAAGAAGTGCTATAAAACTCAAGTTTTGTGATCAAGTCATTGGACGCTTTTTTCCCCATCTAGCGCAGACAATCAAAAGAGTTAACGTGAATAGTGGCTAAGAGGTATCTGTTGGCCCCTAGTTGCATGGGGCGTTTGTCTTTGATCAGAATGGTCTTTGGGAAAAATGGAAACATTACAGTCAAGGGAAAGTAGTCAGAATGTGGATCCAAAGCCCACTGATTCTTGTTAGCTGTTAGTTTAGTTTCAGCAAATCACCTACACCATAGCATTTCACAAACTGCTCTTAACGAAGCGAGGCACACAGCAAAGGCAATGAGTAGTAATTATTCTCTTTTTAAAGGACTGCTTTGTGAGGCTGCTGCCACCTTTCAATGTAGCCGGTGTGCAATTGAGGGGAAAAGTGTTGGCCCCTTTGAAAAGGAGAGAGGGCAATGGTTATTACCCTGACTTTTTCCAAGCTTCATAATACCTGATTGTGCCCTTTAGAGGATTAGTTACCCTCCTCTGCCTGGCTTTCTGAATATGCTAACCTCTGCATGAGGGAACTGGTGTGGAGTGTAAAGGGGAACCATTTTTGTATGTGCTTATTAGTGGGTGTGCGGGTGACAGACGTGCTGACTGTCAAAAGGAAGGTGAAGGGTGCCCCCGGGGTGGTTTGTTTTTGAACAGCTCCTGTGAGTTGTTTTGGGGATTGATAATATGACGGCTTGTCTCATTTTCATGTGGCAGCCATCTTGGCTGAGACCCACTGCTTCTGAGAATGCATGCTTTTGATGGTAGCTACAGGAAGACAGATGGTGTGGCGTCATAGCTCAGTCACTGATTGCAGCACCACATTTAAGACTTCTGCCTACTGCTTGATAACAGTTCATTATAGTTATAATTATCAAAGGAAAGCTGTGAATGGATTCTTGACCATATTATAAAATTGTGAGATTTCGTGAAAAAAATTTTAGTTTCAATGAATGTTAAAAGTGAGTGCACATTTTGCCTGTAAAATGTCCTAATCATGTATTATTTTCCACAGAAACTTGGTTCCCCTTGCTGCCATTCTTTCCCTCCTTCCCTCCCAGTAAAAGAATTTACCAACTGCTCTTTTTTTTGGAATAATACTGGTGGGGCATTCTCTCTACTCTCATTCCCACCATCTCAGCCCTTCCAATGGGATACAATTTGATGAATTCGGTTAAAGTGTGAATTCCCAATGACTTTAACAATATGGCTCCTAAGACAGGGGGCATTCTGTGTCTCTGTTTCCATCTTGGTTGCCAGCCAGCGCAATTTCCAATTTAGCTGGCGAAGTCAAGCTTGTTACCTGAGATTTAAGAATGCCAGAGGCAACAGCACTGTCTCTAAATAATTCCAGTGTTTTTCACAGCTTTCTGAAAGTATTTGGTGAATTTCCTTCTGGCAATAATCCATATATTCTATAGACTTTTCCACTCTGCTGCTTGGAATTATGAAACCCGATCTAGATTTTGTGCCAGATTTATTAGAATTCTGTCTGAGAGGTGGTAATGATAAGTAAGCATTGCTAGTTCCTGTTTTGGGGATCCTCTAGGTAATACATATGGGAGTCCTATACTCTCTGCTTTGCAGTGGTTTAGAAAGAAAGGGATTGGCTCTGCCTCCTGTTGTCAACCTGGGTGAGCTTTCTACATGCTCCTACCAACAGTGAGTTTCAGATTTTCCCGAAGGGTTTTTAGTCCAAGTTCCACCAACTGTAAGCCCTTTTAGTAAGGATTTAATATTGCTTTTGCTTATGCCCTGGGCACAGAGCCAGGCTACGGTGGCGTGGGCAGGGAGAGGAACTGAGCTAAAACTGGAGCTTATTTTCATCTTACCTTTTATCCAAGTTACATCTGGAATCCAATATTGACTCTACAAATGATTCCCTGCTTCCTGCTCTGGTGAACTCCCTTTCTCGAGAGTAACAACAATGAAAATTGAATCTTGGAGAGGTTAAATTATTTTTCAATGGTTAGATTACTAGTAAATGATGGACCTAGAGCTGAAACTAGAACCCGTGTCTTTCAATCATTTGAGATGGCTAATCATCTTTTAATCATCTAAGAGGAAGAAGTGATCCAATGGATGGATGAAAAAGAACTGTTTCCTCCCCATATTTTTATTATTGAACACATAATGGAGGAACATTAAATATCTAATAAAATAAAAATAACTCAGTCAAAATCCCACTAACTAAACATGTGAACCAAAAGATCAGAGTACCTCCTCCTCTTTTTGGGAATTAAATTTTTTAGCAACATAGTAGCCAGCTAATCTCCCCCAGAATTCACATTTCTTTTACTCATGGTCACTAAGACTTCTAACCATCTGTCTTCTCCCAGGCTCTATTCCCTTAAGCTACAACAAAGGATCCAATTGTCAGATAAGATTCACATGAATCAGAGATCTTAGCCATGACTAAACGTTAGTAATAATTTTAAGAATACAGCAATCAAGAGGTACAAGTGCAGTAGGGAGAGTCTGGAACATCTTGTATGAACCCCCAGGTTGTTTTTTCTCTCATTGAACATTTTCTCTCAGCCAGAGTAATGGATGAGATCTCTAACTGAGGCTTCCAGGTCACCTCATAAAGCAGGGAGTGTTTGAGTTAGGAAACGTTTCTCTTTTATACTACCAGATAGTTGTATAGCTTATGTGACATTTTTCAGGGAGCCCTGGAAGCAAAAGAAGGCCTTTGTAGGACAAACCAATCTTGTATTCCCTCCCACCCCCAACCGATGCTTTTATCACCTCTTTCAAAGATTTGGATTTAACCACAGCTGCTAGCAACAACTAGGGAATTAAGATTTTTTTTTCGGGGGGGGGGGGGTCCTAGAATAAACATTTATTGTCTGAGAAGGCAGTGGGTTAACAGCTCCAGAAACTTGCCTTAACATTCTCAGACCGCCTGGGGGTACTTAACATTCTCAGAGTGCCTACGGGAAAATCAGGGCGCTCTCCCAGAGGCTGTATGACAGTCCCGGAGGTCTGTTCTCCTTTCATGATGCCCCCCTCTGTCACCCTATTTTGGGAATTCAATTTTTTGCTACCTTCCCTTCGACCTTGTAATCCCCATAAATCTCACCATTTTCCCTAAATCTGTTCCCCTGAAATTCCATTGGTAAGATATCCTCCATGATTTGCCTCAAAACATGCACTATTTTATACCAAAGATGGATAGGCAGCAATCTTGTCATCATTTCCTCATCATATTTTTTCCATCATCTCCTTTTTTCTTGCTATAAAGTGTCTTAACCATTATGATTTGTATGAGTCTAATTTGACATTCCTGTGCTGTTCAACTCACTTATCACCCCTCCCTTCCCATCTTTTTAACTGAATCCATTTAGTTACTAAACCTTCTCTGTACTCAGACTTGTTAGTTAAGACATGAGTGATGGGGAATGTTCTGAGACCTGGCTTTTTCTTAGAGAAAGACACTGTTTTCTCTCTAGCCTGCAGGAGATGGTTGCTCACTCTCCTATATTCCATGTACCACTGAGTTTGGAGGTGGAGCTGATGTCCTTATCACTCCTCACTGTCATTTCTTGAACATTACTCCTCCACTTTCGTGTAAGAACTTCTGCTCTTTGAGGTTTATGCCACTTCCTACTGCTAATCGTTACTCATCTACCAATTGTCATTCACCCCCCTCATGTATTGTGGCAAATGAGCCTCATCGCTTTTTAAAGTCCTGTTATCAGCCTGGATGTGTTCAGTATGACCTACCAGATACCTGGCCATCTGGTTTCCTGACTGTTCATTCGTACATACTTCATACATATGCATACATGCATTTATTGTGCCTTAATTCAAAAAGATATTTTGAGCACCTACAGTGTAAGGTGCCAAGTCCTATGCTAGAATTGGAGACACAGTGGTGAGAGTTAAAAACAAAAAGCAAAAAACGAAAAACAGACATGGGCCTGTCATCCTGGAGCTTACAGTGTAGTGGGGGAGAGAGATACTGAACAAATAATCATACAAATAAATAACTTTATAATAGTTATATTTGCTTTGAAGGAAAGGGGCAACAGGACCCACAGAGTATAGAAAGAGACCTGACTTAGCATGGAGATTTCTCTGAGGAAATGATGGTCTCTGCGACCTCATATGAGGAGTTAACTGGATAAAAGAGGGAGGCAAAAGAGTTCCAGATAGAGGGGGCAGCATGTGCAAGGCCCGTGTAGGGAGGGAGCATGGTCCAATTAAAGAATGAAAGAAGGCTGGTGGGTTGGAAGATAATGAAGGAGAGAAAGCATCTTACATGATGGGGCCAGAAAAGTAGGCAGGGTCCAGATCATCCAGGATCTCTGTTGGTTATATTAAGGATTTTGACCTTCATTCTAAGAGCCCTGGGAAGCCTTGAAAATCTTGCTTATTTAAATTTTTAAAATTTATTTTTCAAAACAATACTACATGTGCATGGTACAAATTTAAAAGGTATAAAAGGATATTCTTGAACAAACAAGTCTCTCACTTTAGTCTCCCAGCTTCCTGGTTTTTCCTCCTAAAGGCAGCCATGCCAATTTCTTGAATATTCTTCCAAAAGTAACCTATGCATAACATACATAAACATTATATTCTTTTTTCCCCCCAACACAGATTGTAGCATGCTATACGTACTGCTCTGCACCTTCCTTTTTCAACATAATGTATCCTGGAGAGCATTCCATATCAGATCTGTATCTATTGATGGATATATAAGTTATTTCCAATATTTTTTAAAATTTCAAACAACATACAGTGAATATCTTTGATACTATGTGTGATAATATACGTATCTGTTTGCTAAATTCCACATTTAGCTACCTTTATTCTATAAAGCTGAATTTCCTTCCCTCAAAGCATTTAGATTAGTTTGCAGTCCCACATTTATTACTATGTCTGTTTAATCTTTGTCTCCCTCATCTAAATTACGAGCTCCATCAAAGCAATGCCTAGCACGAAACCGATACTCAGTAATAATTGTTGAATGGATGAATGAATAAGGAGATAAGGATAATAGCTAAGTGGGAAATAAGGACGCCTTATTAATTAAACTTTTGAGGTTATCTTTTATACCAGACAGAAATAATTTGCATCTCTATAAAAATAAAATCATTTGCAATTTATCAATCTTCTATAAGTTGACATCTAAATTGAGGCTCTACTCAATAGTAAATAATAAGTCAAACAGAAGTACATTCTCTTAGACCAGGGATTGGCAAACTTTCTTAAAGGGCCAGATAGTAGATATTTTAGATTTTGCCGATCTTAAGATAACTGTTGCAGCTGCTTAATTTTGCCATCGTAGACCAAAAGCAGCTGTAGATAATACATAAATAAATGAGTGTGACTGTGTTCCAGTAAAACTTTATTTACAATAAAAGGCAGCATCTGGAGTTGGCCCTTGGGTCATAGTTTGCTGCCTTTGGTTACTGAAAGTAGTGATAGCTCTTCTTTCATTCCTGATACTGTTAATTTGTGACTATTCTGTCTTTTTCTGTCATCCATCTGACTAGAGCTTTATCAGTTTTATTGAACTTTTAAACAACAAGATTTTGGTTTCATTGATTTTTCTCTACTGTTTTATATTTCATTAGTTATTCTTTTTATCTTTTCCTTTCTGTACTTATTTTGGGTATAATTTACTCTTCCTTTCCTAGCTTTTATGATGAAAGCATAGATCATTGATTTTTTTTTTTTTTTTTTTTTTGCTGTTAAAGTTTGGTTTTTATTTTTTCACATCTTTTAAAATGCATATAATATATATGTACAAACAAAAAAAGCTTCATTTTAAAAAATATAAGTAAAACCATAGTATATAGATTTTCTGCAATTAACAAGGTATCATGGGGATTTTCTATGGCTGTAGATCAAACTCTACCTCATTGTTTTTAATTGCACATAGTATTCTTTAGTAACTATCTCCATATTGATAGACATTTAGGTTCTTCAGATATTTTACCAGTACAAACTATACTGCACTGAAATTCTCACAAGTGAGAAGTTCTCCAGAATAGAGGTAGAAAATTTTTGATAAATGTGTAATTTATTAAATATCTCCTTTTTGATGCCCAAAAAGAATAAATTACTTCTTTATGATTTACCATACTAACTACAGTTGAAGGCCCTTTTTTGTTACTAAATTTTCCTGTGCTGTTTCAGGGCTGAATTTTGGAGAAAAGTCTTTCCACATTAATTACATTCATTAGGTTTCTCTGATGTTCATCAAATCTGAGCTGTGCCTGAAGGCTTTCCCACATTTCTTATAGTGATAGGGTATTTGTACAGCATGAATTCTCTGATGTTTAATACTGTGTTTCCCCGAAAATAAGACCTAGCCAGACAATCAGCTCTAATACGTCTTTTGGAGCAAAAATTAATATAAGACCAGGTCTTATTTTATTATATTAATTTTTGCTCCAAAACACGCATTAGAGCTAATTGTCTGACTAGGTTCTATTTTCGGGAAAACAGGGTAAGAATTGAGCTCTTTGTAAAGGCTTTTCTATGGTCATTATACCAATAGGGTTTATTTACACTGTGAGTTTTCTGATGTCCAGCAAAGGATGTATACCTGAAAGATTTTACACGTTTGCTGTGATGATAGTGTTTCTCTCCTGGAGGCATTCTTTGACAACTATTACAGTTGAGCTCTACGTAAAAGTTTTCCCACATCCATTAAACTAACATGATTTCTCACTAGTGTGGATTTTCTGATGTTCCAACCCAGTGGAGTTATCTCTGAAAGTTTTTCTGCATTAATTAACATTTAAAAGGCATTTCTTCACTGTGTATTCTCTCATGATGAGTAAAGGCTGCCTTAAGAATTCCTGACCAGTATGAAGTCTCTGATGACTTGAAAGGATACAGTTCTTTTTGAAAGCTTTTGCACATTCACTGCATTTATGGGGTTTCTCTCTAGAATGAATTCTGTGATGATTAATAATTGTTGAGTACTTCTAGAGAAATTTCCCACATTTAATACCTCTAGAAGATTGCTTGCTTATGTGAATTTTATGGTGATTTAAAAGAAATGAGCTGCTCATAAAGGCTATTCCACATTTTTTACATTTATGGGATTTCTCACCAGTGTGATTTCTCTTGTGGCTAATAAAGGAGGAATTAAAATATATTTGAAGACTTTCCCACATTATATAATATGCTTCTTCTCTGTGGAACTTCTGTCCTCCCAGTCTAGACCTATCTCAATCATGACACTTTTTGTTTGCTGTTCCAGAGCAGATCCTTCAGCAGTATTTTGCTTTAGGGCTGACATCTTTGTTTCAAACCAGTACTCCTGGACTGCATAGGTACCTGCCAGAACTTCTCATACCTTCACCAAATGCTGTGCCCCTTGCTCCACTTGGCAGTTAATTTTGGTTTGGAAGAGAGAATCCACACACACACCAGATTCCCATAGTTTTCCAGCATCATGTCCCTGTACACGTCCACTGAATAACCTCCAGGCATCTCCATTCAATCTGGGTTAAGGCCATAGCACATCCCAGGTGACAGTGATCCCGGGATCTAGGTTCTTGGTAGTCATGGAGCCATCTGTCTCCTGAATTGTGCTCCCGGGCAAGGGCAGAAAATCCTGAATAAGCCAGTAGTTCTGGAGGTTGGATGCCCAAAATCAAGGTGTTGGCAAGGTTGGTCTTCTGAGACTCTAGGTAGAATACTTCCTTGACTTTTCGTAGCTTCTGGTGGTCACTGTCATTCCTTGGCATCCCATGGCTTACAGCTGGTGCACTCCAATCTCTGCCTTTCATCACTTGACATTCTCCCTGTATGTCTCTCTAGATCATTGATTTTAGATTGTTATTCTTTTCTAAAACAGGCATTTAAACCTATACAGGACCCTCTAAACATTGCTTTAACTGCATCCCACAAATTTTAATATGTTGTGTTTTCATTTTCATTTAGTTCAAAATGTTTGCTAATTTCCCTTGTGTAGTTTCAACCTACACTTGGCAGAAATTACTATTCAATCAAAGATTGAAGGGAGGTGGTCGGGTGGCTCAGTTGGTTAGAGCACGAGCTCTGAACAACAGGGTTGCTGAGCTCTCAGCAACAAGGTTGTGGGTTCAATTCCCACATGGGATGGTGGGCTGTGCCCCCTGCAACTAAAGACTGAAAACGGCAACTGGACTTGGAGCTGAGCTGCACCCTCCACGACTAGACTGAAGGACAATGACTTGGAGCTGATGGGCCCTGAAGAAATACACTGTTTCCCAATATTCCCCAATAAAATTTATTAAAGAAAAAAAAGATAGAAGCGTTCATTATCCAGATGTCTGGAGCTTTTTCTCTGTGTAGCTTCCTCCTTTTGGTAGTTTGTTCTAAAATTCTAGCTTGTAGTCACTCTGAACTCTCTTTACTCAACTTGGCAAGACCTCCCTGTTTGCTTGGGATCTTCTTCCCTGTGCAATCGTCTGGAGCTGCCTCTGTATGGAACCCAAAGTGGTCGTAGGGCTCTTTGTTTGTTTTCTTTTTCTCTGGGATCATAGTCCAATGTCTTAAAACAGTTGTTTCATGTATTTTCTCTGGTTTTCTAGCGGTTCATGGTGGAAGGGCAGGCAAGTCCTATGGCAATTTCTCCCTTAAGGGCAAAAGTGGAGGTCATAGTACATTTTAAAAAAATGAAATACAATAGTGGCTTACAGAAAAATGCAAGTTATTAATATTTTCACCTATGTGGACCTCTTCGTTATGTTACATACGAGAGACTTCTTCTGAGAATGATGGAAAGTTGATATAAAGATAATTGACAGTAGTTACTAATGTAACAACTGATTTCAACAGTCTCTATACTCAGATGGCGGTTACCAAGATTTGTACCATTGGTTACAGGGTGGGAAAATGGGTGAGGAAGTGAGGGTTATTTCTGTAGCTCTTCATAGCTTCACTTTTTTCACAGCTGCTATTTCTTCATCCTTTCTTATTTTTTTCTGGCCTCCCAAATTGCCTTGGCTGGAGTTAGGTTGGTGCCAGTGTACCTCTCTGTTTTTTTCAAGAACAATGGCAGATTGGCTGCCCTAGCACTTGTTCAGCTCAATAATCCAGAAGGCCGCCTTTATTTTCCTCTTATCTCTCAGTTGACTGGTGTCCACATTTAGTCTGTTGGACATTTGGTGTTTCTTAGGAATCAAGGTTGGCTTTGGCTGATTAGCAGGTTGTTGCTTCAGTTAGTCATAGTCCTTTTTCAGTTATTGTACACACACCTGATTATCTGCCGCTGCAGTGCTTTGATGCTACTGCATATTTTCTATATGTAATTTTAAAATATACTTTGTGTTGTAACCACAGGGCAAGGGCTAGGGGGAAGAAAGAGGCACCTAGTGCACAAAATTTAAGGAGGCACTCACTCTCCAGGTTGGGAAAGCTAATCTGGCCACTTACATGACTCTGAGAGTGAACACCTCCTTAAATTTGTGCCAGAGGCAGCGCTCTTGTCTCACCCTGGTTCTGGCCCTCTAGAACCCTGAGCACAGTTGGTTACAGACACCTATATAACTAAGACCTTAAAATGAACTCTGTATAACAATTTTCCTTTTGAACATGCTTTGTCTTTACTTCATCTAAGAAAACAGAAGTGAGGTAATATTTCAGAAAAATCAATGCCATGCCTGAAGTAATTCAACAGCCCCAAAATTTATCCATAAGTAGCATTAGCTAGAATTTTGGACCATGTTATGTAGGTGAACCTACATACAGTAGGTCACTGGAGATAACCACAGTAGGTCACTATTGTACTTCTGTTCCTTCATTTCTTATCATGACATGACTTGTCATTAGGAAGTTCATTCCAGCAGAATCCCTCATGATTATAATTTTGATTAAGCTTGACTACTATTCTGGCTGATACCATGATATGCAAAACCTGCTTTGGCAAACAACTGGTTAGAAAGTGGATGAACCTCTAACCTACAAAAGGTCAAGAGGACTCAGTTTGTGTTGTTGCCAGTTCAGTGGGGAAATACTCCACCTTGTTCACCGCCTACTCTTCTGGCCCCCTAATCCTCATACTGTCCCTGAGAAATGCCTTGGAGGTGAGTGGGAAGTCAAATGGTAGGACTCTGCCTGTCCCTCCACGCACTGGCGCCAGAACAGCTCTTTTGGTTTGTTTTGTTTTTTCTGTTTCGTGAACTGGAGTTCTGTGTAAAAGGTCCATGTGGAAGAGACTCATTGAGATGGGGAACCAGCAATGAATGTGGAGCAGTACTTCCACAAGCTTAAATATCCTGAGCCAAAAAACACTCTATTTTGCTTCTTCTGTTCCACTTACTAGACAGCTTTCCCACCCTCTTAAAAACCAGTCTTTAAAATAGCTTTGGATGTTGGTGTTCAGAGCTTTTTACAGAATAGTAGTCTCTGTTTTTATTTCATCTTAAAATATTTTCATTCTTTGTTTTTAGATGCCAGTGAGAGCAGGTGCCAGCAGGTGAAGACACAATTCGGAGTTGGCCTGAGATCTGGGGGAGAAAATCACCTCCGGCTTCTTGAAGGAACCCCCTCTGTCCAGTCTTGTTGGGTTGCATGCTGTCAGGACTCTGCCTGCCACGCTCTCTGGTGGCTAGAAGGGATGTGCATTCAGGCTGACTGCAGCAGGCCCCAGAGCTGCCGGGCTTTTAGGACAGACTCTTCCAATTCCATGCTGGTATTTTTTAAACAATTCCAAACTGCAGATGATTTGGGCTTTCCACCGGAAGATGATGTCCCACATATTCTGGGACTAGGTTGGAGCAGGGCATCTTGGAGGAGACAGAGACCTCCCAGAGCTCCCCTCAGACCCGCTGTATCTTCCAGTGACCAGCAGAGCTTGATCAGGAAGCTTCAGAGGAGAGAGAGTCCCAGTGAAGAAGTTCCACCTATAGAGACACAGCGTTCTGAAGTGAATGACTCCAAGGAAATAGGTGATCTGAATACCAATGGCTCTGAAGAGGTAAGCGTGTTATGAGTGCAGATCAGAGAACCTGTTTCATCTGCTCTTACACGTGGCTCTTACACGTGGCTCTTACACGTGGCTCTTACACGTGGCTCTTACACGTGGCTCTTACACGTGGCACACATGAACAGTGAAGCTGCTGCCTGTGGGCAGCATCCTGAGCTGAGGAGTGTGTGTCTGAAGCTGCTTGGGTGCTTCGTGGCTGCTGCCCAGATGAACAGGGATAACGCTGACTTTAGAGATGTTCATTCCATGCGAGTCTGACCGTTGTTTTGGCACAAGCAGAAAGCTGCTCATTGTCTAGTCTAAGCTGGTTCTTGGCTTCAGGTAAGTGCTGTTGTGTGGGGGTTAGTCTCCAGCAACGATGCTGCAGTGTTTTCTGCCAGATTGCAAAACACTCGATTGATGTGGTTACAGTCAAGTTCCTCCCCCCCCCCCCCAATCTCCCGCCTGTAAACACATCCCTTGTGAGTTAGTTTCTATTCCAGTCTGAAGTAACCATGCCTGGTTCTGCAGATTAAGACGGGGGCCTGCTGGGCTTGGGAGGTGGATGTGGCCATTAGCCAAGAGATCTCGGGGGTGAATTCTCACCAAGCTTTGTATACCAAGGGAGATACCACCAGAAGAGTTTATTCCGCTTATTATGTTTCTTCATTGTTCATCTTCCTGGGCAAATGATTAAAAGGAATGACTCACTCTGTGCTCAGTCTCCCTTAATTGCTGTGACTTATTTCTGAATTGTTTTGTCCTGGTGTCTCTGTCAGGTTGAAGCCAGAGTGGGGAGGCTGCTGCATGCCGGGCACTGGGGGTGCTAATCATTGTACTATGTCATTTCGTTTAATTTTCATAGCAATATTTCCAAGTAGGTGTTATTAGCCCTGTTTTACTAGTGAGGAAACTGAGGCCCAAAGAGGTTAAACAATTTGATCATACAGCTAATGAACAACAAACTTAGAAATGGAACCCAGATTTAATATTAAGAAAAAGTCTTTCAGTGCAATATTAGAGATACAGTCTTCGGCTTAATATGCCCAGAAACATTTATGGACACTTATTATCAATGTCAGGTACTCTTCTTAGCACCAGAGATACAAGGATAAAGAAGACATGATCCGTGCCCTGAGTGAGTTTACAGTCCAGTGGAGACTCAGACGTGAAGATAGGTATTTATAATAGGGTATACTTGTTGCATTAGTAGAGTTATACAAACAATACAGTAGGAACACAAAAGAGGAAGTGATCCACTTCAGCAGGCAGGTGGTGTGTATGTGCAGGGAAGACTTTATAGAGGTATTGAACTTATTTTCTGAAGGCTCTGTAAAATTTCACTAAGGGGTTAAAGGGAATAAAAATATCCTGCACAGAGGCACAATGCATGCAAAGGCTCCGTCAGCAAGTATTTGTTGCACATTTACTACCGTGTTTCCCCGAAAATAAGACTTAGCCAGACAATCAGCTCTAATGCATCTTTTGGAGCAAATATTAATATAAGACCCTGTCTTATATAAGATCTGGTATTGTATCATATCATATCATATCATGTCATATCATATATCATATATTATATCAGACCTGGTATTATTATGTTATATTATATTACATTATAAGACCCGGTCTTATATTAATTTTTGCTCCAAAAGACGCATTAGAGCTGCTAGTCTGGCTAGGTCTTATTTTCGGGGAAACATGGTACGTGCGAGGTAATGTGCTAAGCTAGACCCTGGGAATGTTATGCTAGTAAATGAGATAAGTGTGATTTCTGCCCTAACAGAGCTTACACTCTGGCAATGAAAACAGACATTACATCTATAATAATTAAATAATGATCAGTTTGAGCCAGGTTATGAGAGGATAAGTGCGGAGTGCTATAAGAGCATCTAGCAGGGACTAATCAAGACCAAGGGGTAAGGTTAGGCTACCCTAAGGGAGGAGAGTTTAAGCTGAGACTTGAAGAAGAAGTAGAAGTTAGGGAAAGAAACAGACCAAGAACATTTCAGGCAGAGGGAATAATAATTTCAAAGTTTGTCAAGTGCCCTAGAACATGGCATGATTAAGAAGTTGAGAGAGACTGATTTTGTTTGGCAAACAGAGCAAGAGAGCTAGGTAGCGGGTGAAAAGAGGCTTGAGGCCCTCTTAAAATATTGGTCTTTATCTTAAGCAGGGAATGATCAGATCAGATGTGTTGCTGTGTGGTGAGAAGACTGGACAAGGGCGAGAATGTACATGGAGCAAACAGAAAGCTCTTTGGGCAAGGGAACCATTGCACTGCAGAAGGAGGTCGAAGGTGCAGGAAAGGTGATAGACGACAAACAATCCCTTAGAGCTGTGGTTCTCAAACTTTAGCATCAGAATCACCTGGAGGCCTTGTTAAAAACAGATTGCTGGCCCCAACTCCAGAGTTTCTGATTCAGAAGGACTACAGCGGGGCCTGAGCATTAGCATTTGTAACAAGTACCTGGAGAGTGCCGATGCTGCTGGTCTGGAAATCACACTTCAAGAACCATTGCTTTATAGGGCAGGTGGGTTAGAATCCAGAGCACAGAGCACAGGATTAGCCTTAAGCAGGAGGAGAGACATCTACTTCATTGTGATAGGAAGGAAGAAATGGGTGGGTTTTTAGGTTTGGTAGAAGGAAACTGGTAGTTCTAAACTCATTCCTGTTTATTCTGACGTGAGATAGATCAGTTACTGAGAGCAGAAGCAGAGGTAGGTGGAGCCGGGATAGGTGGGTAGAAGCAGGAAAATCAGAGGTTTAGAGAGAGTGGTAAAGGTCTGAAACAACCGTTGTGAAGGGTAGGAGATGGCAAAGTAGGTAAGGAAATAGATTGCTGGGCAGCATTGAAGATGCAGACGGTGAATTTGTGAGAGTGGTACTGACCTTTATAGTTGTATGATTCTCCTCAGCAGCTCTCAGCAACGCTGTCAAGAAAGGGCTGATCGTTTGATTCATCCAAGATTGGAACTTTGCCAGTCTTGTATAGAAGGAAATTGGGGCATGGAAATTGAAGTTGTTGGCAAGAAAGTGATTGAAAGAGACAGTATAAGAAGATAGGAGACGAGGCAAAGATAGGAGGGGCTGACAGACATATGAAAGAGGAGTGTGGCATTCAGAGGTTTTGATGATGGGAAGCAGATATAAGGGGCACAGGTAAAGGTGAATCCTGGAAGGACCGGAGGTCGTGGTCACGGTATGGGATATTTGAATTTAAGACTTGGAGATGGAAAGGTTCTGGTGATTTCAGGATCTAGGGTATAGCTATGGAAGAGGGTTGCTGGGGTAGAGTGGGGAAGAATTTATTGGTGACAAGCAGCTCAAAGAACATGTTAAATGAGTTACCCGTGTAGACATTGAGATTAACTTTAATGACGATGGTGATGGTAGCAATAGCTAATGTTTACTCGGTGAGCACTTAACACGTGCCAGGTACCATTCTGAGCCCTTTACATGCCTTACCTCTTAATCCAAACAACAAGTCCTATAAGTACTCCTATCTCTATTTTACAAATGAGGAAACTCAGGAAAAGAAAGGTTCAGGAACGAGGCCAAGGCAACATAGCTAGCATATGAGTATACCATGTTTGCCCGAAAATAAGACCTGGCCGGACCATCAGCTCTAATGCATCTTTTGGAGCAAAAATTAATATAAGACCTGGTATATCATATCATATCATATCATATCATATCATATCATATCATATCATATCATATATCATATCATAAGGACCCAGTCTTATTATAGTAAAACAAGACCGGGTCTTACATTAATTTTTGCTCCAAAAGACGCATTAGAGCTGATGGTCCGCTTAGGTCTTATTTTCGGGGAAACACGGTAGGAGTCCTGAGACTTAAACCCAGACTGTCTGATTCTATCCAGAGTCTGTCCTCTTGCTCGAGATAAGGAATTTTGAGAGCCAGATGTCAAAGCCATCAGTAAAGTAGGAGGAGTAATGAGTAAGTTGCAAGATGACAGTTATGATGAAGTTGCAAGGTGACAGCTCTGATGAGAGTTGAAGTGTAGTGCAGCAAGATGGCAAAGAGGTTTTTACAAAGAAGAAGAGTGATGGTTTGCAAAGAGCAGTGGGAAGGGGAGCAGATAAAACAGCACCCCACTTTCAATCCTAAAGTATGGGAGAATGAGTAGCCATCATATTGCAGAGACACATGGGAAACAGTATTCTCAGGGGAGGGAATACTTACAGTTAAGAACAAATGGGCAGGGACTAGGGTATGGGCACGTGACCTGTGCAGTTGTCAAGTCTCCACCCTGAGACAGGCCCTGTTCTTGGTTTAATGCTCTGCTGTCATTGTCTTGAAATTCTTAATAATTTTTGAACAAGAGACCCTGCATTTTCATTTTGCACCAGATCCTGCAAATTATGTAGCCTGTCCTGCAGGAGATACACAGAACAAAGCATTAACTGACTGAGCATATAGGTGAGTTTTTGACAATGGAGTAGAAATTCCAGACAATTCAGTGGAATTTTTGGAAGAAAGAAAAGGTTTTGTCTCACAGGAGAGGGAGTATAGATGATTGTAGGAATAACCATTTAGTATAATACATGTTTAACAGCTGGGTTTTCCCCAGAAAACAAAAACAAACCCTGAGTTACAGACTTCGCCAGTTTCCATGATGTAAATACTACCACCATGACCAATTTCAAGCTACCAACCTGAAGTGACTGAACACAGTTGGGAGAGATGGGTACAGTCAGCTCATGTGAACTGCCTCCAGCACACTATAGGATAATTATGATCAATAAAATTAGAAATAGACCAGTAAAATTAGAAATACGGTAGATTTAGGCTTGACAGTCTCCTGGAAGATGGTGAAAATTCAAACTTGGGCCTTATAGAATTCAGGTGTGTGCTGGAAGGTAGGTCCTGTATTGGCTGGGGAGTTTTTTTCTTCTCGTTCTCAGCAGTGGGCAGAATAAGTTGCTGCTAGTGAACAGGATCTCAAGCTTTATGGTCTAACATAGAGGGTGGGTGGATATGGGGGAGGAATATTGAACTTGAACTATGAGCCTTCAAAATGGCAGTGGGCCTTTGTGCACAGAGGCATTACATAGTTTGGTATTACATGTTGAGCATTGCAAGCATTGCTAAAAAATGGGCTAAGTGAAATCTTCCGATCCGAACAAGTTCTATTTGACCTCATGTATGCTATGCTTAGGAGCTTGATTCTTATCCTGGAGGCCGGGGGTAGCTCTTGAAGAGTGGTAGGGTCACCTGTGCATTCAGAATGGTTACCTGGTCGGCATTTCTTTTAGGAGAGGACTTGGAGTTCAAACTTCTGCCTAATGCACGAGGGAAAGGGAAAGAAATGTATACACTGCACATCTCCTTCTAATTAGGGATGACTGGCCAGCGGCACTTGTTTCTAGTTTATACTGTTTTCTCTAAGGTAGGTCAGGCAACTCTGCATCCAGAGGAGGAAGAAATTGTACCATAAATTGCTCTTGTCTTGCCGGAAATGCCTGGTGAGCTGCAAAGGCCTTGTGTTGTCAGTAGCACTTTTCATTCATTTGGAAACATGCATATATTATATCCAAGAGCAGGCATTGTGGAGCTTTTGCAGTTCCAAAAGTGGAAAGGAATATCACCAATTTATTTCCCTTTCTCAATTTAAAGGAGAAGCTGGTACTGCTTGGTTTAATTACTGCATCCTTTCTATGGCATGAGCCCCTGAATTGTGAGCAGGAGGAGCATGAAGGCTTGTTGATTGGATGCTGTAACATTTGCAGTCCAAGCATTTCAGCTGCTGGCAATTAAATTGCTGTCAGTCCTGCTTTGTGAAAAGAGAAGGCGCGTTCTCTTTGAGCCCAGGAAATGAAGGTCCACTTCATTATCTCCACATACAAGGGTTGACTTTGGGAAGACTGAGATCCTCCTCTCTGCCGTCCCTGTCTCCCCGTTTCCAGTGAATAATCACAGCATTTCACCCCCTACAAGCCAGTGGCTTTCTGTGGAAATGACTGAGAGGATAAATGAGCTACGCAAGCCCTTGCACAGCTCTCTGCCGCCTTGTTGTCACCGAGGAAAACTGTTGTGCTGACTGTATGTAAGGCCAGAGCTTACCTCTTACCAGGAGATAGAAGCGTGGGGTGTGGGCAGCAACACAGGAGAGCCTTGCATAACCAAGGACAGAAACCCAAGCAGTTCTGTTTCCCTTCATCCAGACTTTGATTTTTGTTTGGTTTGTTTTTCAGGGTTTTTGCTGGGTTGCTTTCTTTTGGTTTTTATTTTAAAATCTTTCCTTTAATCCTTTAGGCTTGTGAAATTTTTGCCAAGGGTTCATTTATTCTTCTGGCTATTGTTTCCTGACAAATTTGGAATCCCTCAGGGCCTAGTCTCCCCCCTGCTCCCCCAATTCTCATCCTCAGCAGCAGATACCAAAAATTTTGTAGCCCCAAGGCCCCTCCAGCCTTCTGGCCTGTATAATTTGTATGGGTTTCTCACCCCTCAGTGACCAGTACTGGCTGTGTGCACATATTCACTAGCGCTCCCCCAACCCCACCTCCCCACCCTGTTCTAATCTTCCATGAGTGGCTTAATGTACCGAGAGAAAACCTGGGCAACCTGTTTCCTTGTTGTGTGGGGGTGTGCAGAACTTCCTGCTATTGTACTTTTCCCTTTTCTAAAGTATTAATGCCTCAGCCATAGTACCTTTTCTTTCTTTCTGCCTCCTTCCTTCCTTCCTTCCTTCCTTCCTTCCTTCCTTCCTTCCTTCCTTCCTTCCTTCTTTCTTTTTCTTTCCTTTCTTTTCCACCATACTGCTGCTAGCTGCTCACTTTCTCATATAATCTCCTAAGTATTCTGCTTCTTTTATCTGCTTATCTGGTTTTTACTATGTGAAATGAACTCAAAAATGTGTTTGTTGGCAACTTTGTGAGTTAACTTAGAAAGCAGGAGGTGATGAGGGTTTTGCTGTGAATCCATTGACAGATCCTTGCTGATTGGCTGAACTTGAGCCACGGGGGAAAAAGTCTCAAAAGCAGCCCTCTCTTAGTTGACACTCCCGCCATCCCTCACCCTTTCTCCCTTCATTGGTGGTTTTACTTTCTCTAGGGAGACTCTGAGAAGACGTCATTTTGTGACTAACTACTGCACACATGAACCCTGCCATATTCTCCAGCCTCATCTTTATAGTTGCCCAGAATTGGTTTGGGATGTGTCTTTAAACTCCATCGGCTTTGCTAGTGTAAGAAGACACCATCTTTGCTCTAGTTGGATTTTTGGTCATGACAATGGTAGTTTACGTTTTAATACAGTTGTGTCTCAAATCAGAATGTATGGAAAGCTGAATTTTTGTGAATCGTTCTTTAATATTAAATAGACACCAGGGTAGCGTATGTCTTACCAAGGAGGGCTCCTACCTGGATTGTGATGGTATGATCCAGATAAGTGTGAATATCCGATGTGTGCCCTGTAGTCTCCTAGCCCATGATGGAGAGTTTTTGTGTTATCTTGAATTATGGTGTTATTCACTGGGGTTTGCTTGCTTGATTTGGAGAGGGTAGCCCGAGACTGGGAGTGAGGAGGAGGGAGAAGGAGGGGGAGAGAACTGGAGTGATGGAGAAAGAGAATATGAATAAAAACTTTTCATTACTCTAAATAAAGCTTCTTTGAAGAAGAAATAGATGTATGCACCTGGGGCATAATTATATGACTTATGGTTGTTCAGGATCGGGTTAATATTTCTGATTTCTGTGAAGTGCCAGAAAAAATTGCCGAAGGAAATTCCACCCGTGTCCCCAACCCTATATCATCCCCTAAAAATTTCACTATTACTTCCTAGTTTCTGAAGTAAAATAATTTGCTCCATATTTCCTTTTCCTGTTTCTTTAAACATAATAATAATAAGCTGTTTCTTTACAAATAAAAATCTATCTGCCTTACTTAAAAATATTCATACTTCTACTTCTGGGAATCTATTCTAAAGCAGTAATTCCTAAATAAAGAGCTTTGCACACAATGATGAGATGCTGCTTATTTACTAAAAAAGTGGAAACAGTCTGTATAATAATGAGAAAGTGGACATTGTGTAGCCATTAAAAATATATATTTGATGGGTGAATGGTTCTTTTGTTACTCCCTTCTACTTTCCCCTCCAGCCACACTGAATGTCTGCTCTTCTGTGGATACCATACTTTTTAAGAACAGCTTTATTAAAATATAATGAACATATTAACTGCATATGTTTGAAGTGTACAATTTGATTAATTTTGACGTATGTATATAACCATAAAACCCATTACCACATAAAAGGTATCTATTACCACAGAGTTTCCACCTGTCCCTCTGTGATCTGTCCTTCCCAGTCCCTCCCTGACCCTAGGCAACCACTGATCTGCTGTACATTGTTACAGATTGTCTAGAATGTAAAACTAAATGGAATCATACGTTATGGACTCTTTAACAGAATTATTGAGGTGTAATTTACGTACCATAAAACTCCTTTTGAGCATACAATCAGTGATTTTAGTAAATGTGTAGAGTTGTACATCACCACAATCCAGTTTAACATTTCTGTCACCCCCAAAATATCCTTTGTGCCTATTTGTTCAAAAGTTCCCTTGTGACACCCCCTCTCCCACCCCTAGCTCCAGGCACCCACTAATCTGTCTTCATAAATTTGCCTTTTCTGGACTATTCATGTAAACGGAGTCATGCACTATGTAGTCTTTTGTCTGGCTTCTCTCACTTAGCGTAATGTTCTGACGTTCATCCTTGTTGGAGTGTGTGTCAGTAGTTGGTTCCTTTTATACTGAATAGTGTTCCATTGTGTGGATCTATCATAATTGTTTATCCATTCACCTGTTGATGGATTTTTGGATTGTTTCCAGATTTTTTAGCTACAGATAAAGCTGCTAGGAACATGTGTGTATAAGTATTTGTATGGGCATATGCTTTAATTTCTCTTGGGTATGTATACCTGGGAATGGAATGGCTGGATCATATTGTAGTTATATATTTAGTATTTTAAGAAACTGCCAAACTGTTTTCCAAACAGTTGTACCATTTTTTACACTCCTACTAAAATGTATGAAAGTTCCAGTTGCTCTACATTCTCACCAACACTTGGTATGGTTAGTCTTTTTAATTTTAGACTGTGTGATAGTATCATATTGTGGTTTTGATTTGTATTTCCTTAATGACTAATGATGTTGAGTATTTTTTCATTTTCTTATTTGCTATCCATATTTTTTTAGTAAAGTATTCATATTTTTGCCCATTTAAAAAAAATGGATTTTCTTACATATACTTTGCATATAAGTCGTTTGTCAGATATGTGATTTGCAAATATTCTCTCAGTCTGTGTCTTGTCTTTTCATTCTCCTAGCAGTGTCGTTTGAAAAGCAGATATTAATTTTGGTGATGTCTAGTTTATCAGTTTTTTTTAAATGGATCATGCTTTAGGTGTTACATCTAAGAAAGATTTTCTCCTAAGTATAAGTTTTATAGTTTTAGGTTTTAAATTCAGGCCTAGACTTCTTTTGTACATGGTGGGAGCTATGGATGGAAGGGTTTTGTTATTGGCATATGAAAATCCAATTGTGTGTGCACCATATTTTTTCCATCCTTTCTCCACTGAATTTCTTTTCACTTTTATTGAAAATCAGTCAACCCTATGTTCATAAATCTATTTCTGTACCTTGTTTGGTTCCATTGATTTATTTGTTTATGTTGACATCAGCACCACACTGTCTTGATAACTTTGTAATAAGTCTTTAAACTGGACAATGTAAATCTTACAAGTTTGTACTTTGTTATCAAAATTGTTTTGGCTCTTCTCGGTCCTTTGTATTTTCATATAAATTTTAAAATCATCTTGTCAATTTCTTTTACAACGCCCTCTTTGATTTTGATTGGGATTATGGTGGGGTTGTAGATCAATTTGGGGAGATTTGACAGCCTAATAATAATAGTGAGTCTACTGATCCATGAACACAGTATATTTTCCCATTTATTTAAGTCATGTCTAATTTCTGTAAGCAATATGTTGTAGTTTTTAGAGGACAGATCGTGCTCATCTTTTGTCCAACTTATCCCTAAGTATTTTGTATTTTTGATGCTATTATAATTGATATTTTAAAAAATTCAGATTCTATTTGTTGCTGTTGTGTAAAAATACAATTACTTTTTATATATTGCTCTTGTATTCTGAAACCTTGCTAAACTCACTTTTTCATTTTGGTAGCTTTTTTGTGGATTCCATAGAAATACACACACACACACACACACACACACACACATCTATATGTATGTATATGTCTTGTTGTCTGAATAAAGACCATTTTACTTCTTTTCTAATCTTTTATTACCTTCTATTTCTATTTCTTGCCTATTGCACTGTATTGGACTAGAACATCCAATACAGTGTTGAATAGAAGTGGTGAAAGCGTACTCCTTGCCATGTTCTTGATCTTAGGGGAAGTCATTCTGTCTTTCACCAGTAAGTATGATGTTAGCTGTGGGTTTTCAAAGACGTCTTTTATCAGGTGGAGAAAGTTCCTTTCAATTCCTAATTTGATGTGAATTTGTATCAGGAAAAATGTTGGATTTTGTCACGTGCTTTTTCTTCATTTATTGAGATAATCACGTGGGTCATTGTTTTTAGTGTGCTCATATGGTGAATAACTTGATTGATTTTGAATGTTAACCCAACCTTGTATTCCTGGGATAAACCCCACTTAGTCATGATATATTATCCTTTTTATGTATTGTTATATTTGATTTACTAAATTTTTGTTATGAATTTTTGCATCTGTGTTCATGAGGGATTGTAGCCTGTAGTTTTCTTGTCTTTTGACATCTTTGTTTGGTTTTAACGTCAGAGTAATGCGGTCTGATAGAATGAGTTGAGAAGTTTTCAGTCTGCTTTAATTTTCTAGAAGAGTTGTATAAAATTGGTACTTTTATTATTTAACTATTCAATATAATTGAAGCCATCCAGGCCTGGAGAAATTCTAAACTCCAAATTCAATGAATACGATAGATATGTAGCTATCTAGGTTATCTACATATCTATAGAAAGCTTTGACAGATTGTGTCTTTCAAGGAATTTGTGCATTTTATCCCAGTAATCAAATTTATTGGCATAAAGTTGTTCACAGTATTCCCTTATTGCCCTTTTAATATCTGTAGAACCTGTAGTGATGTTACCTTTCTCATTTCTGATCCTAGTAATTTGTGTCCTCCCCCATACCCCATTCCTCCTTCTTGTCTCTCCTACTAATCAGACTAGCTTTATTTTCTCAAAGACCATTTTTGGTTTCATTCGTTTTTCTCTATTGCTTTTCTGTTTTCTATTTCATTAGTTTTTGCTCTAATCTTGATTATTTCTTCTGCTTTATTGTTTCTTAGATTCCATTTGCTCTTTTTCTAGTTTCTTAAGATGTAACCTGAGGTGATAGATTTGAGACTTCTTTATCTTTCTTTTTATTTATTTATTTTTATTAGTTTCAGGTGTACAAAACAATGTAATAGTTAGACATTTATCATTTATATCCCTCACCCAGTGATAACCCCTCTCCCCCCAAGAGACCCCCTTCTTTTCAAACATAGGCGTTACATAGGCATTTTGTGCTATAAATTTCCCTCTAAATTCTGTTTTAGCCACATTTTACAAATTTTGATATTTTGTGTTTATAGTTTCATTCAGTTCAAAATGCTTCAAAATTTCCCTTTGACTACTGCTTTGACCCTTGATTATTTAGAAGTATGTTATGTAGTTTTCAAATATTTTGGGGGATTTTCTGTATTGTTTTATTGATTGGTAGTTTAATGCCATGGTAGCCAGTGAGCATTGTATGACTTTAATCCTTTTAAATTTATTGAGACCTGTTTTCTGGCTCACAATCTGGTCTAGTCTGGTAGATAGTGCATGTGCGTTTGGAAAGAATATGTGTCCTGCTATTGTTGTTGGGTGAGTGGTCTATCAATGTCAGTTAGGTCAAATTGGTTAATATTGTTCAGATCTTCTATATCCTTATTTTCTATTAATTTCTATCATTTATTTAGAGAAGTAATAAAATATCAAACTGTATTTGTAGATATATCTGTTTCTTCTTACTGTTAGACCAGCTTTTGCTTCATGTACTTTGAAATTATATTATTAGATGTATACATGTTTAGGATTATTATGTCTTCTTGATGAATTCACCCCTTTATCATTATAAAATTATCCTCTTAATCTCTGGTAATATTCTTTGCTCTCAAATCTGTTTTGTCTCATAATAATATAGCCACTCAGGCTTTCTTTTGATTAGTATTAGCATAATATATCTTTTTCCATTCTTTTACTTTTAACCTATTTGTGCCTTTATATTTTAAGTGGATTTATTATAGGCTGCATATAGCCAGGTATTGCTTTTTATCCAATGTGACAGTCTCTACTATTAATTGGAGTGTTTAGACCATTTAATGTGATTATTAATGTGATTGGATTCAAATCTACCAACTTAGTATTTATTTTCTATTCTGTGCGTTCTTTGTTTATTTTATTCCTATTTTGGGGGGTATTTTTTTATTCCATTTTATCTCTTTTTGTTGAATTCTTAGTTGTGGTAAGCAGGATAACGTCCTTCCTCCCCGCAAGGATGTCAATGTATTGATCCAGGAACCTGTGAATATGTTATGTTATAAAGCAAAGAGGAATTAGGGTTGCAGATGGAATTAAGGTTGTTAAACAGCCGACCTTAAAATAGAGACGTTATCCTGCATTTTCCAGGTAGGCACAATTCAGTCACAAGGGTTCTTAAAAGTGGAAGAGGGAGATACAACTATGGAAGGACAGAGAGATGTAACATTGCTTGCTTTGAAGATGGAGGAAGGGGACCATGAGCCAAAGAAAGTGGGTGGCCCCTATAACTGGAAAAGAAAAGGAAACAGATTCTCTCCTAAAGTCTCCAGAAAGGAACACAACCCTGCCAACCCCTTGATTTTAGCCCAGTGATATCTGTGTTGGATTTCTATCCTACAGAACTGTAAGATAATAAATTTGTGTGGATTAAGCTGCTAAGTGTGTGGTAATTTTTTATAGCAGCAATAAGAAAATTAATACATAGTTATAATTCTTCTATAATTGTTGTATAGTTTTACTGGTAGCTATAGAATTTATAGTACACATCTTTAGTTTATCAAGGACTACCTTCAATTGATATTTTACCTTCAATTGATATTTTACTATCAATTGCATAGTATAAGGACCTTACGGCAATATGCTTCCATTTTCTCTTCCCAGCCTTTTGCTGTTGTTGTTATACGTTTTACTTCTACATGTGTTATAAATCCTATTGTATATTGTTATTTTTGCTTTCAACAATCAATTATCTTTTAAAGAGATTTAAATAATAAAAACATATAACAAATTAGTTACTATTTCCAGTGCTCTTTATTACTTTGTGTTCATACAGGTTTTCATTTGGTATCATTTTTCTTTGTCTTGAAGGACTTCCTTTATTATTTCTTGTAGTGTAGGTTTGTGGTGATGAATTCTTTCAACTTTTGTATGCCTGAAAGGTCTTTTTTTCACTGAACTTCATCTTTGAAAAATATTTTCACTGTGTAAGTAATTGTAAGTTGGGAGGGTTTTTCTGTTTTTGTTTTTGCTTTCAGTACTTTAAAGATTTTGTGACAGTGTCTTTTAGCTTGTGTTGTTTCTATTGATAAATCTGCTGTAGTTTTTATGTTTGTTCCTCTATACATAACGTGTCTTTTTTGCTCTGGTTAGTATTATGATTTTCTCTTTACCATTGTTTTTAAGCAATTTGCTTATATTATTCCTTAGTGTGGTTTTCTTTGTTTCTTGTGTTTTGAGCTTGTTGAACTTCTCAAATCTTGATTCAAATGTGATTTTGTAGTTTTCATCAACTTTGGAAATTATTGACTATTGTTTCTTCAAATATTTTTCTGTATTCCACCTTCCCTTAATAACTCCAGTTGGAAGCATATTTGGACACCAAAGTTTGCCCTATCATTTGCCCTGTAATTTGTTAATTTCTTTAAAGTCTTTTTTCTGTGTGTTTTGAATAGTTTCTATTGTTATGTCTTCAAGTTTACTAACCTTTCTTCTCCATTGTTTACTGTGCCATTGAATCTCTACAGTGTATTTTTCATCTTACACATTGTAGTATTCATCTCCAGGAGCTTGATTTGGATCTTTTTTTTTTTTTTAAACATATCTTCCATGTCTCTACTCAATATTTGCAATCTTTCTTACAGCTTCATGAACATACAGAATACAATCATAATAATTTTCTTAATATCCTTGTCTGTTCTGTCATCTGTGTTATTTCTGGGTGTTTTATTTATTTTAATAATTTTAAAGACTTTTTATAAGAGTTTACTTGAACCAAACTGCTGACATATTCCAGGAGGGTAAGATCTCAAATGCTCTGGAGAATAATAGTTTTGCAGCTTCTTTTATGCATTTGAAATTAAGCTGGAAATGTAAGGAAGATTACTTGGAGGTGGGAGAAAGCAAGGTGGGGATTGGATTACAAGGTAGTTAACAAAGTTTTAAATCCTTGATATTTTTCCTCAATATAGGATTTACTTTCCTGCTTCTTTGCATGTCTGATACTTTTTGATTGGGTGCCAGATATTGTAAATTTTTCCTAGTTGGGTGTTGGATATTTTTGTGTCGGTATTCTTTCTTTTTTCTTTTTTTTTAACTTTTATTTATTTTAAGTGTGTTCTTCCAGGACCCATCAGCTCCAAGTCAAGTAGTTGTTTCAATATAGTTGTGGAGGGCGCAGCTCACAGTGGCCCAAGTGGGGAAGCAAACCGGTAACCTCGTTGTTAAGAGCAATGTGCTCTAACCAATGGAGCTACCGGCTGTCCCTGTGTAGATATTCTTGAATCTGTTATGGGATATGGTTAAATTATTTGCAAACTGTGGGATCCTTTTGTGTCTTATTTTTAAATTTTGTTTATGTGGGACCAGAGCTCCATTTAACTTAGGGTTAATTCTTCCACACTATTGAGGCAAGACCTTTCTTAGTACTCTAACTGATGCCCCATGAATTATGAAGTTTTCTATTCTGGCTTTTTGGAATAGGTATTATTTTAGCCCATGTTAACTCTGGGTATTGTGCCGTGTAATCATTTTGGGTAGTTCTTTCTCTGGCGTTGGGTAGTTTCCATACACACATGAGATGGTTAATACTCAGTTGAATACTTTAAGGGGATCCTCTGCAGATCTTTACAGTTCTGTCTCTGCAGCTCTCTCCTCTCCCAGACTCCCAGCTACATCTCTTCAACTCAGGGAGACTGCCAGTTTCTCTCTGGATTTCCTCTTCCTGAGCTGTGGCCTAGAAACTTTCTCTAGACAGTGAGCTGGGGCAGTCATAGGGCTTGTTTTATTTGTTTTTCATTTCTAGGAATTGCTTTTCTTCATGCCTGATGTCAGTGTCTTGAGTGCTGTTGTTTCACATATTTTGTCTGGTTTTCTAATTGTTTCAGATGGGATGATAAATCTGATCCCTATTACTCCATCTTGACTAGAAGCAGAAATCCACCATGTTTTTTGTCTTTTTTTAAAACCTTTTGGCATTCACTTGCTTAACTACTACTTATTCTTCAAGACTTAACTACCAATTATTTTTCTAGGATGGCTTCTCTGATATTCACTTCCCCAGATTGGGCCCAGATGCTCTCCTAAATGTTTGTGCAGTAGCCTAAACTGATTGTCTTTTCAGTCTGAGAGCATGGTGTTTATTGTTCAAATTCAGTCCTTCCAGATATATCCTTGTCTTATCCCCCTGCATCTTTAGTTACTCTTACATTGTTCTCTCTTCTTTTTCATCCAAAAATTTGAAGCATAGCCTACACTTGCTTTCCCTTCTTCATTCACTTGCATTCATTCCTCAGCCCTGTGAAATTTGGTTTCCAAGCTGCTCTTATGGGGGGGTCACCAGTAACCTCACAATTGCCAAGTGTAATGTATTATTTTGAGTCCTCGCTTGATTAAACCTCTCTGCATTATCTCATACAGGTTATAGTTGTCTCCTCTTTCTTGCTATAACTCTTTCCTGTTTTGTTCTTCTCTCTGATCATTCCTTTTTAGTCAATTTTGTGGGTCATTTCATTTGCTCACGTCTTAAACATTGGTATTACCACATATTCTATTTTTGAGCCTCTATTTCTTTTACTTAACTATTCTTCCAGAGCAAGCTCATTTACTCCCATGGCTTCAGCTACTATCTTTGGGAACTTGATTCCAAGTCTGGATCTCTATTTGAGTTTCCCAGAGGTACTTTAGATTCAGTATGTCTAAAACATAACTTGCATGTTATTTCTTAAAGCCACCGTGTAGTCTATTTTAATTTTTGACACTGCTATAGTTAGTCCCCCTCAAACTAGAAACATGGGAGTCATCTTAAATTCTTTTCCCTAAGCCCGAGACGCATTTCAACTTCACAAATACTAGATCCTTAATATTTTAAAATTCATCCCGCAGGGGGAATTTTCAGTAATGGTGGCAGAGTAAAGTGGTCTTCTGAACCTCCTCCCCCCCAACAGATAATAATTATAAAATACGTAAAAAGTATATTTAAAGAAACTGAAAAGGATCCAAAAGCAGACAGAAGCTAGAGGAGAGTTTACTCTTTTTTTTTTTTTTTTTTTTGAGAGTTTACTCTTGTATAACTGCAACTGGAAGTGATAAGAACTGTGAGTTTACAGCGTTTTAAAATTTTTGCCTGAGGGCATTCACCAACCCCTACTTCAGAGAAAAGTGGCTGTGGAAAACCTCAGTCTTACTTTTTTATGGTGGCAAAGAACAGAATTTAGGATAGAAACATTACCCAGAAATGTAAAGGGAGGAGCCCTTGAAAGTAAGAAAGCTGTAAAGGAAGGTGAAACCCATAACCTAACTATAAACCCTGCTAAAATCCCTGGCTGACCCTCTAAATTACACCTGCATGGGGAGATTCAGGAGGGCCTGGTGAAAAAGCAGGCAAGGGTCAGAGAGGCAGAGTTCTGTCTTTGAAAGACAGAACTGACACCGTTCGTTACCTTTTAAACGATGCGTAGCTCAGGTGGCAGAAGTCTGAAGTCTTACTGACTTGAGGTGTCAGAGGACAGAAAATTAGGGAGTAGTCTCCAGAAGTAAAGAAAGCACAGTCAGAGCAGGCCCCAGATCTGAGCACAATCTATGGCCAAATTTTTGGCCAATCATCAGATTACATAAGAAGACCTGCAGGGGACCAGGCTAAAAAAGCAGCTGCAAGAATTACTCAGACATATCAGTTGCTGCATGTTGCAGGGGAAGCGAAGTCTACAGTTTAAGTCCAGATAAGTTACTTGCCTATTAGAAAAAAAAATACCCCAAACAGTCCCAAGGAAAATATCGTAGAATCCAGAGTTACCACATGTATTAGATAAAATGTTGTCTAGTATTCAAATAATTATTAGATATGCAAAGGAATAGGAAAGAGTGACCCCCATATTCAGAGGGCAAAAAAAACCCCAGTCAATAGAAACTGACTCTGCGTTGATTCAGATGTTGGAGTTAGTAGTCAAAGACTTCAAAAACTATATAAATCTTGTAGAAGGAAACACCGGAGACTATTTTTGTGATCTTATTGCTGAATGAATGAATAAATAAATCACGAAAAACATGAAACATAAAAGGAAAATTGATAAACTGGAGCTCATCAAAATGACAAACTTTTGCTATTTAAAAGACCCCATCAAGAAAGATGAAAAGTCGCGGCTCAGTTAGAGTGTGAGCTCGGCAACGGGGCTGCCGGTTCTATTCTCACATGGGCCAGCGAGCTGCACCCCCTGCAACTAGAATGAAGTCAATGAGCTGCTGCTCAGCTACCCAGTGGCCACGTGGCTCAGTTGGTTGGAACTCAGGCTCTCAAATACAGGGTTGCCAGTTCGACTCCCGCAAGGGATGGTGGGCTGCGTCCCCTGCAACTACAACGGCAACTGGACCTGGAGCTGAGCTGTGCACTCCACAACTAAGATTGAAACAACATGACTTGGAAAAGTCCTGGAAGTACACACTGTTCCCCAATAAAGTCCTGTTAAAAAAAAAAAAAAAAAGACTGGGAAAACGTATTTGCAAATTAAATACCTAACAAAGGACTTATTTCTAGAATATATAAAGAGCACTTGTAACTCAGAAAACTAATGATAAAGCAAAGGATTTGAGCAGATTGTCCACCAAAGATGTCCAATAAGTACATGAAAAGATGTTCAACATCATTAATCATTAGGAAAATGCAAGTTAAAACAACAGTAAGATGTTACTACACACCTCAATAATGGCAAAATCAAAGATTTCCTACACCAAATTCTGGCAACATCATAGAACAACTGGAATGCTGACTCTGGTGGTGGGACTATATAATGACACAACAACTTTGGGTAATTGGCAATTTATTAAAAAGCTAAAGGTACACCTTCCATATTCCCAGGCAATCTACTCATAGGTATTTACCTAAGAGAGATGAAAGGATATGGTCATACAAAGGCTTGTAGAGGAATATTTATAACAGCTCAATCTGTAATAGCCCAAACTGGAATCAATGCCAATGTTTATCTGTTGGTGAATGAATAAACAAATTGTGGCATATTCATATAACAGAATGCCACTCAGCAGTTGTAAGGCCAGAATTATTAATACACATAGCAACATGGATGAATAGCAAAATAATTTTGCTGAGTGAAAGAAGCCAGACAAAAAAAGAGTACATTCTGTGTGATTCCATTTATATAAAATTGTAGAAAATACAAACTATAGTGAGAGGCAGCAGAGCAGTGGTCTCCTGGGGAGGAAAGGGGATTACAGAGGAGCGTGAGGAATCTTTGGATGTGATGGATATGTTCATTATCTTGATTGTGGTGATGGTGTCACAGGTATACATATACATCAACATTTTTCAAATTGTACACTTTAAATGTGTTCAGTTTACTGTATGTCAATTATACATTAATAAAGTTGTAAAAAATGAAGAAAGATTTAAATAAACTTAACCAAAGAAAATATATGACTGGCCAATAAACACATGAAAAGATGTTCAACCTCATTAGTCATCGGGAAAATGCAAATTAAATCACAGCGAGATACCATTAGAATCACAAAAAATGAAAAGACTAAGATAATCAAGTATTGATGAAGTTCTCATGCATTGCTGGTGGGAATACAAAATGATACAGCCACTTTGGATAACAATTCAAGTTTCTCATAAAGTTAAACATACACTTACATGTATATCAATAAATACCTCCAAGTATTTACCCATGATAAATTAAAACATGTTTATAGAAACATTTGTATTCAAACATTTATCGCAGCTTTATAAGAGCTGAGGACTGAAAACAACTTAAATCTCTATGAATAGATGAATGGATAAATAAATTTTGGTATATCTCTATAATGGTATTCTACTTGGTAATGAAAAGAAAGGAACTACTGATATACACAATCACGGATGAATCTTAAAGACGTTATGTTGTGTGGAAGCAGCCAGAAACAAAAGTAGTATGTATAAGGTTCCTTTGATATGAAATATAAGAAAGCCCAAACTAACTAATGGTAACAGAAAACCAATCAGTGGTTGCCTGAGCCTGAGGATGGAGGCAGGAATTTGCTGCAAAGGAACATGAACCAGCTTTTGGGGCTGATTAAAATGTTCTCTCACGATTGTGGTTACATGGATGTTTACACGTGTCAAAACTCATTGACTTCCACATTTTAAATGTATGCAGTTCATTTTATGTAAATTACACTTCAATTAAGTTGATTTAAAAAAATCCATACTACCGCCTTTGTTTAGCCACTCATCATTTCTCATTTGGATGAACCCAGTATCCTCCTAAGTGGTATTCCGGCTGTTGTCGTACTTCTTCAAACACATAATCTAGGCAGCAACCTGAATGATCCATGTAAAACAGAAGCCTGACCCTGTCACTTCCATGCATACAACCATCTAATTGCTCACCATTACCTGGCTCTGTAAAATAGCATATACTGTCTTTTTTTGTCTGGCCCTTGACTGTCTGTCTTTCCAGCTCATCTTTCCTTACTTGCTGCCTTTCGCTTTGCTTATGACTCCCAGTTCCCAACACGCCATTTTAATCTCAAATCTTGTGCCTATACTCATCTCTCCCCTCAGTCTTTGTTTTTTTTTTTTTAATTGGGGAAGGGGAACAGGACTTTATTGGGGAACAGTGTGTACTTCCAGGACTTTTATTTTTTCCAAGTCAAGTTGTTGTCCTTTCAATCTTAGTTGTGGAGGGTGTCGTTCAGCTTCAACTTGTTGTCCTTTCAGTCTTAATTGTGGAGGGCGCAGCTCAGCTCCAGGTCCAGTTGCCGTTGCTAGTTGCAGGGGGCGCAGCCTGCCATCCCTTGTGGGAGTAGAAACCGGCAACCTTGTGGTTGAGAGGATGCACTCCAACCAACTGAGCCATCCGGAAGGCAGCTCAGCTCAAGGTGCTGTGTTCAATTTTAGATGCAGGGGGCAGAGCCCACCATCCCTTGCGGGACTCAAGGAATTGAACTGGCAACCTTGTGGTTGAAAGCCCACTGGGCCATGTGGGAATTGAACCGGCAGCCTTCGGAGTTCGGAGCACGGAGCTCCAACCGCCTGGGCCACTGGGCCAGCCCTCCCCTCAGCCTTTTGTCTTGTGAACTCAGCTCGGCACTGTCCTCCTCCAGCACACCTTTATTTGAACCATCCTTCTTCTCATGCTCCCTTTCTCAGAGAGAGAGAGTTAGAATTAAATACTCTCAGACTGTGTTTGTTTGCTTCATAACTTTTATACCATTATGGCTTATTATGTTTTAAGTTCTCTCTCCACTAGATTGTGCGCTTGTTGAGCATAGTGGTTACGATTTTTTCATATTTAGGATCCAGAAGGCCTGCTCCATAATAGGTGGTTAATAAGTATTTGGAAAATAATTGAATATAAATGTTAAGTGAGAAAAGAAAATGAAAGTACTATACATAGTATGACTGTTACTATTCTGTTTTAAGCAAAAAACTGCATAGAAAAAAAGGACTGGGAACATTTATATCAACGTTTTAATACCAGTTTGGATGGTGAGATTAGTTTCTTTAATATTTTTGACAGTTCTTCATTTAAAAATATTTTATATATGATTATTTCATGAGACATAACCTAAAAAACGGGCTTTATAACTTTTGCTTACTCAATTGAATTTTTGCATTTCTTTAGGTTCACAAGGCAGTCACAGTTTCCAGTCCTCTGACTGGGGAGATTCCTGTCTGGTCAAAGAATGTATTGGTCCAGCCTGAGACGTCAGAGGATCTGGGTACTACGACTAGTGCTCAGCAAGTAAAAAGCCCTGAGAAAATCGAGATTGCTACCCCTCTGCCAGTGGCTCCCTCCTACAGTTATGCTACCCCGACCCCCCAGGCGTCATTCCAGAGCACCTCTGCACCACACCCAGGTGAGGCCCTTTGCTTCTGCCCATGGAGATAGGATGGGAAAGTGGAACATTTTATCCAAGTTTCCCTTTTAGTGGAAAGAAAGGAGGGAGGCTTGACTTTCAATACTGTAGGTTAAGAGAAAAAAATAATCCTGTAAGTGTCCCCGTATTGATAGGATTTGGGGCTCTTGATCCTTTTCTCAACAGGGAAATTTTTGTGGGAATTTATGAGGCTCATTTTCCCAGAGCTAGATTCCACTGTGCCTGGGATTTAAAGGCACAAGATTCAATTAAGTAATGTTCAAGGAATCCAGCAAACAGGCACTGGGAAGAAGGAGTTGGGTCTGTGCACCGATTTGCTTTCTGAACAGCTGGTTGTAGATCAGATATTTGTCCCTGATTTTGACAGCGTCTTTATTTTTTAAAGCAACCATAGAAAGGAGATTTATACACAGAATGTTGCCCTAACAAGTCTGTGCTTCAGAGTGCTGCACTAAGGTGTGAGGAAGTCATGGTTTATCATGGAAACCAAGCTGATGTTAATTTCCCTGAAAAAAATCAACAGGGTGAATCAAAGCCAGTGAAAATGGAGTTTTGCCAGATTTTAATTTCCTCTGGTGGTAACATAACAGGAAATTTTAGGGTTTCAATCCGGTGGCATTAATGTAATTTTTTTATTCAGGCAGAATGCCTGTAATTTTTGGTGCTACATTATATTTTTTGTCCATTATACTTTCTCTGAGTATAGTGGTTTCCTCCCCTCCCCTCCCCTCCCCTCCCCTCCCCTCCCCTCCCCTCCCCTCCCCTCTCCTCTCCTCTCCCTCAGAGTCACTTTAGAGAATTCTTGTTCCACCTCCTAAAGGGTGCTAAATGGTGAAGCATCCGTAATGGATGGTTTTCTTTCTCCTGAAGTGCAGTGTTCCCAAGCAGACAGATAAATGTCAAATTTTGTATTTGTCTAGGAAGCCCTTCTCACCTTCCAGTCTTGAAATATGGTTGGACCAGCCAGTTGTTTGCTTTAAGCTCTCTAGGTCCTAGTTTTCATACCAAATAAACAATTATTGTCAGAGAAATAAGGTTTATATAATCAGTGGTTTTCAACAACCTACAAATATTTTTGGTTGTTACAACTATGGAGGAGAGGTGCTACTGACATCTAGTGGGTAGAGGCCAGGGATACTGCTAAACATCTTAGAGTACACAGGACAATTTCCCCCACAACAAACAATTATCTGGTCCAAAGTGCCAAGGCTGAGAAACCCTAACGTGTAGGAAATAGCTCGTGAGTAGTATAAAGACAGTATATTCTAGCTATTAGCTGATGTGGTGTTGCAAAAATGCTAAAGTAGTTCAGAAAGTAAATCAGTTTCAACAGAAATGGTCTGGGAAGACTTCTTGGAGACAAGACTGGCTTTGAGCTAGAAACGAAGTACTGTATTTAGAGTAAAGAAAGCACACACCCTAATTGAAGGAAGCAGCTTTAGCAAGAGTAGACCATGGCTTCCATGGACACAAGAAAGAAAATGACTATAACTAGAGCCACAATTGGGTAGGAAGGGCGAGATGGTGTGATCAGATAATAATGGTTCTCTAATACCAACTTAGGAGTTTGGCCTTAAACATGGTGTGGGAGGAGGGGTCTTGAGGGGGAAAGTAACATGGTGGGTGAGGATTTTAGAAAAACTAATGATGGTGGTTGTATAAAAAGACAGAATGGATTAGAGTGGCGAGAGCTAGCAGAGGGAAGAGCAATTAAGATTCTTGGAATAATCTAAGCCTGTGGTTGTAGAAGCTAGAATGTAAAGAAATTAAGGCTGGCCTTCTGACTGACACTTGCCTTTTCTTCTAGGAACTTTATATATGTATTTTATTAGAAAGTTATCAGCATAAAGATGATCCTTGAAATAGAGTTGAACTCTTAATTATTGATCTCTGTAGAAAATACTATATAAAGAGGGTTTAGGGATTGACAGTAGTTAAAATACAGTGGAGAAAAACTCAGAGAGAAAGGAAGGAAAGTAGAATAATATGGTGTCCTGGTTAACAAGAGTTTGAAGATGGAGACAGTCGGCAGTGTTAGATGTTACAGAGGTGAAGGATGACGGTTGAGAAACAGCTTTAGGTTTTCTAAGAAGCAGTTTGTTAATGACCTCGAAAGATGATTTGCAGTGGGAAAATGGGGGTGAAATCAAATTTCAGGGGATTAGGGTGGATAAATAATGAAGAACTGAAGGCAGTAGCTGGATATTGTTTATAAAAGAGATTTGGCCACAAAAGGAAAGAGAAATGTGATAAGTTGGATCTAGTTTCTTATCTCTTGTATATTTTCTTTGTTTCCAGTTATAAAGGAACTGGTGGTATCTGCTGGGGAGAGTGTCCAGATAACCCTGCCTAAGAATGAAGTGCAATTAAATGCGTATGTTCTCCAAGAACCACTTGAAGGTAAAACATCCCCTTACATTTTGATAATGTTTTAATTTTTAATGATATCTGCATACCTCAGCTCCTTTATTCATCCCAGCAATCCTGTGAGAATAGGATATAGCATGCACTTGCACAACTGATGTGAAGGTAATACCATGTTGGAGAACATAGGATTTGATGTCAAGCCTGGGTTCAAATCCCAAGTCAGCCGGTCATTAGCTGAATGATTTTAAGCAAATTATTTAACTTCCCTAAGTTTCCTTTTTTTTTCCCCTCAGTGAAATGAGATTAATAATTCCTATTTCATTAGATTACTTTAAGGGTGAAATGAAATGGTATATAAGGCACCTACTTCAGTGCCTAGCATATAGCTGATGCTCATTAAATATAAGTTGTATTATATCCATTTGAAACAGGAAGAAACTGAGACTCAGGTTGACCTCTTTATTTTGGCTAACCAGTAAATAGCAGGTACAGAACTTGTAGAGAAGTTATTCAAGACAGACTACTGCTACTACAGATTTGTTACTTAAAAAGACAGACCCCATGTGATATACAAAATTCAAATTTATAAAATATAAATTAGGGGATGATTAATTCATTATTTAAGAAAATTTTTGTAATGTGAGTTTTCTTTTCACCTTTGAAGTATACATTAACATAGCAAAGTCTGACTTATAAACACATACATATTCTTTTTTTTTTTTAGATTTTATGGGGAAGGAGAACAGGACTTTATTGGGGAACAGTGTGTACTTCCAGGAGTTTTTCCAAGTCAAGTTGTTGTTCTTTCAGTCTTAGTTGTGGAGGATGCCGTTCAGCTTCAAGTTGTCATTTCAGTCTTAGTTGTGGAGGGCGCAGCTCAGCTCCAGGTCCAGTTGCCATTGTTAGTTGCAGGGGGCACAGCCCACCATCCCTTGCGGGAGTCGAGGAATCGAACCGGCAGTCTTGTGGTTGAGAGCCCACTGGCCCGTGTGGGAATCAAACCGGCAGCCTTCGGAGTTAGGAGCACGGAGCTCCAACCACCTGAGCCACCAGGCCGGCCCAATATTCTCTTTAAGACTCTCTCTGACATGAAGTGAAGCATAGTTTGATGAACAATGATGGCATTGGGTCTATATTACTCTCATTTATAAGGTCAGTTAAGTAGAATGTTATACTATATTCAGGATGGGACCCCTCCATTTTAGGTACACATGTTTCCAATACCATATTTCTACTTTCTGGACCCAACACCAAATAGTGTATTTATGCAAAAAGTACTTTTTCAGAATCTAAATGGCCTTTGTTCTTTATTTCTGCCCTTAAATTGAGTTTTATCAATTCATTTCACCTTCCTCTAGAGAAGCGTTTTCCTTTTTTCTTCTAGTGGTAAATTAAGGTGAATGAGTTTGGTGGCCTTTGAAGATGGAGGTGAGGAAAGAACCTCCAAGAGTTGCACTTGCTTCCACTCTTTGTGAAAGATATGCTGGGCTCTACTGTATTTTCTTTCTAACCCCTATTTGCATGTACATTTCTGTGAGTTAATATTGCCTTGTAGATCAGTATTCCAAAACACATCAGTTCAGAAACTGGTTCTTTCCAATTCTCCTCTCCCCAGCTGCTTCAACCTTTGATCAGACACACGAAGTGGATGGTTTCAAACTTGCAAAGGTTGGGGACGATGAGGCAGGATCAGCTCTGCCTGTTCTTCATTCCCCTGCTCTCCTGTGGCAGCCCCTAAAGCACCTCTCAGGATCCTTCTAGGGCTTAGAGGCAGAGTTTGCAGACCACTACCCCAAATCATTAAAACCAGCATTCTGCCTAAGAGACCTATGCTTACTCACTCATTCCTGCCCTTGGGTAAAGTTCTGGCTGTAAGGCATAATTTAGCCCGAGCTTTTCTGTCTGGGGAATAGTGTCCTTTTTGGAAATTTGTGTTGTTAGCCTTAGATATTATAAAATTGTCAGTTCTCAAACTGTTTTCTGTGTGGAAAATAATTTCCAACCACAGGTGGAAGGAAAGTAATTTCTTAGCACTTGTCCTGCTTCTGCTTCTTCCCTGCCCTGTACCTAACCTAACTTCTACATACACATTTGTGAGAGCTTCCTGGGGCTGACAACTGGCCAAAAGAAAACTAGTATTTTGGAGAGGAAGGAAAAGTAATCGATTTTATATTTCAGGCTTATAAAAGAAAATCAGGTCTTAAGATGAAGGCTATCTTGGAATTAGGTTCTATGTAATAACTTTAACTTTTGAACTCTGAGATAAGAAATGACCATTCTAAGTATTTGAGGTCTCTGATTCTTCCTTTTATTTTTCACTTTTGGGTAGTAACTTAAAGTAAACCTTCCTACCAAGTCCCATTCTCCCCTAGCCAGACATGCAGTTTATTCCAAAAAAAATTTAAGACCACTTTTACTGGGGAGAGATTCCATTTCTAATAGTAGATACAGGATTCTATCCTTGCTATCCCCAGTCATATAGTCTGAGCTATGAGTGAGGACCATTTAATGCTTCATTTGATCTCAATTAATTTCATTGGGGCCTGTTTTAAGTGGGCCATTTTCTACCTCCTTCTGCAGGGTGTTATTTAGCTCAGCAGGAATGAAGTAGCTCTTTTAACCCACCAGGCTGTGATGACCTCGGTGAGATAGGCATTGTTAGTGCTCTGTAAAAAGCTATTTTTGAACCATGTTATTTAGAAGTCATTGCTGTTCTTTGTTGCAAAAGAAGTTTTGCAAAAAAATGGCCTTTGTTCCCAATGAGTTCATCTGCAGTAGTTGGTAGGGCATGTGCACATCATAAGAAACCTGGTATTTTGAGGGAGGATTGGCCCTGAGCAGGGTGGGTATTGGGGCAGGAATGAGCATTTCTGGGAGAGTAGAAGGAGCCCTGACTGTAGCTGAGTCAGCAGAATCCACCCTTTCTTTCAACAGAATGTTTAGTTTCCCTATAAGCATTGGGCTAAAATCTTAAAAAGTAAGGCCTTGTCAAGATTCAGAAGAGACTTGTTATTGGCGGGCTGTGTGGCGGCTCTGTGCGTAGGTGTGTGTTTTGATGATTTTTGTAACTGCCCTTCTATAGGAGAAACCTACACCTACGACTGGCAGCTGATTACTCATCCTACAGACTACAGTGGAGAGATGGAAGGGAAACATTCCCAGATCCTCAAACTATCCAAGGTGAATTTGCTTCCTGTCATTTGCAGGCTGGGGCAGAGGTGTTGACCATTTTAAAAATTTATAGTGTAGAATTTTTTGTTCACACTTAGTCAGGAACAGTCTTTCAGAAGTGAATCCTCCAAAAGTCTTGACTGGCTGACATCCAGTATTTGTTAGTGTATGATTCTCCAATTTTCATTTATGATGAGAAGACTATATAAGCATGGTGACGAATAGCTGAAAATACACACTAAACAGCTTTTAAGGGTAACAGAAGGATTTTAGAATTTGGGAGATAAGCTAGGTTATTTGTGGCCACATGCCTATGTAAATTGTCTGAGTTTTTTTGAGATTCAGTATAGTTAATAAGAGTCATAAAAATGTTCATATTCTTTGGCCAAGCAATTAATTTCTTTCTTCCTTTCTTCCTTCCTCCCTCTCTCACTCCCTTCTTCCCTCCCTTCCTTCCTTCCTTCCTTCCAACTGTTCATTGTGCAATAGTTATGTGGCAGGCATTGGGGATTTATCAGTGAGTTGATTGTAACCTTAGCATTCAAGGACAATAGTCTAGTGGGTGACACTGACTGGAAGCAGCTGATTATAACATGGGATACACTCGGTCATTGCAGTGGGTATTGAAGCCCCGGGGAGTTAAGAGTAGATTTCTTGGAGTTTGCCTACTTGGGTCATGAGAGGTGACTAACTTTCTGGGTAAAGATAATACCCTAAGCAGGGGAAGCAATAGGAATTGTATGTGATTCAGCCTGATTAGACCCTATGGTCTGAGCAGAGCAATGGTACAAGTCAGTTGGAGAGATGCAGGGGTCAGATTGCACAGAGCCTTTGTAAGGACTTTGACTCTTTTTTTTTTTACATGCTACTGATGTTTATTTGAGAGAAGTGATTTTCAAAAAATTTTTTGACAGAGAACAATAGTAAAGAAATACATTTTAAATTGAGACTAGTACACACAGACATACATGTATACATACACACACTCCATAAAACAATACCGTTACATGTGATACAATCTTGTATTTTCTATTCTATGCTACTTCATTTAAAAAAAAAAAAAATGCTGGTAACCCACTAGTTGAGGACTTTGACTCTTATCCAGGGGGAATATGGAACCTTTTAAAGGTTTTAAGCAGGAAAAGACATGTTCAGATTTTCAGCTGGGAGACTAATGAAGAATCTGTTAGCAAATGTAGGTGTGAGATGATAATAGCCTGAGTAAAGAAAAACTAAATAAAATAAAACCTAAAAACCACTTGTTGAGCTTATACCATGTGCTAGAAACAGTGCTCGTTGTTTTATGCAATTTTTTCATTTAATCTTCATAACAACCCCAAGATGTAGATCTCAGTATCTGTTTTACAAATTACAAAACTAAAAACTGGGAAAATAAAGTGGTTTGGCCAAAGTTCATAAAGCTATTAATTTGTAGATTTGAACTGGAACCTTGTCTCTAAAGCCCATGCTTTTAACAACTGTGCTGTGATGATCGGTTAAAAACTGAGGTGTTGGCAGTGTGAATGGAGACAAGTGAGTGGATTTCAGAAATATCATGAAGGTCGACTTGATAAGATTTGGTGATCAGTTAATTGGGTGGAGGTGTTGGGAGAGAGAAGTCAAGGATAATTCTAGCCTTTTGGCTTAGGCCTCTGGGTTAGATGTTGGTGTGAATGTGGTGATATTCATCGAAATGAGGAGCAAGAAAGAGGAGCAAGTTTGGGGGTGGTTTGTAGGTGATTAATTCATTTGTGGACAGAGTCAGTCTGAGGTCCCTGTGAAACATTTAAGTGGAGGTGCCCAGTCAGTAGCTGGGGGTACAGGGCTGGAGGTCACAATACAAGTCTGGGCTAGAGAGGTGAATTTGCGCACCGACCTCAAATAGGTGACAGTTGAAACCATGGTAATAGATGAGATCATCCAGAGAGAGTGTGGGGAGTAAAGAAATAAATGGGCAGTGATTGGAATCCCAGGGAACATTGTCATTAAACATATGGAAGGAGGAGGAAACTGAAGGAAATGAGGAGTGGGCAGGAAGGTGAACGCCAAGGAAGGGAGAGCATTGCAACAAGAAGAAAGTGATCAAAAAATGCTATATACAGTCAATTAGCAATTACCCAAATAAGGTAATTCAAAAGAAAGAGGAAACCCATTTGGTAGAAAGGTGTTCATCACAGCATTAGTTATAATAGTAAAACTTTGGAAACAATCCAAATAGCCAACAACGTGGAATGCTTATGTGAACATTTATTCATGTACTATTCCTCAGCCATTAACATGACTATTAAAAAGACTTATAATGGGGAAAGTATTCATGCTAAATGAATGGAAGAAAGAACAATAAAAAGTATGAAACACAACTTGATTTTAGCTAGTTCCTGAATGCCATTGACCTATGAGCACCTCGAAGGTAGGAATCTTACCTTATTCATCTCCAAACCCCAAGCCTAGGACAATAACTGGTATATAATTGGTGCTCAGTAAATGTTTGTTGAGTGGAAGAACTGTTTAAAACTATTTTTTTGTATGTGGTTAAGGATTGAGAGGAAATAAGAGAAATATGATTAATCAGTGTGTTAGGACAGTGGGATTTTGGGTGATTTTTTTTAAATTTTTTAATATTATGTTTATACAGTCAGTAGAAATCAGGAGGGAAAAATATTCAGGTATTTGGGAGCTATTTGGTATTTTTACAAAATGTTTTTCTTTGCAGAGATGATTGTTTTCATTTCATAACTCTGGGAAGTAGGATGGCTGAGCCCTTAATGTTCTTTTTAAAAGGAAATGGGAGTACAGAGATATTGAAATCCCTTTTGTTGTTCTAGAGTCAGCTAGTAATAAGATTCACATAAAAAGCTATGGTGTTTTAGTTGGTGATTCATTGTTTCATCTCTTTGGCCAGTTTACTTTCTCCATTTTGGAAAACAGTGCAAGAAGAGGAGCGTGCAAGAATAGGCATGAGAACGTTCAGATATATGTGCAATTTAAGTATAATTGCTGGTGGGTTTTTTTTGGTGTTTTTTTTTGCGGTTGTCTAAAAGATCTTCTGTCCCTTCTGCAGCTCACTCCAGGCCTGTATGAATTCAGAGTGATTGTAGATGGTCAGAATACCCACGGGGAAGGCTATGTGAACGTGACGGTAAAACCAGGTGTGTTTCCCAGCCCTGACAGTCTGTATTGCTCCTCTGTGGGATTCCCAAGGAGATGGAGATTTGACTTTAGGGGCTTTTAATTCCCATTCTTTTTTTGCAATATATTTATTGGCAATTCCTAATCCAATGTAGTAAAAGGTTAGGGTGGCAAAGTATATACTGTGGTTCTAGTTGGAACACTTGGCTGGGCAAGGAAAACAGTCATGTGGCCTACAGTACAGTATGTCCTGAGCAATAGTCTCCCTACCTGAGAACTACTCCAAGTGGGTCATGCTGAGAGAGGACCATGTGTTGTAATTAAGAGACACGAGAAAGCCAGGAACCTAGGGGAGGCATGTAGAAGGAGAACCATCCAAGCAGCTGGCCCTTTCTGATCTCTGCAGAAATGTGGGCCTTTGCACACAGACTTCCTCACTGAAACCCTGCCAGTCCTCTTTCACCTTGGATGCCAAATTCTGTCATTCTTTTTAAGTGATCCAGCACCAGTAGATTACAGTGCTATAGCAAGGTATCTTGTTTTGCATTTTCAGAGACATTTGGGGGAAGTTGGCAGGTGGCACATACATTGGCACAAATTCTTAATACTGTTAATCTGTCTTTGTTGGTCATAGATTTTCTTTTCCTTCCTTGAACCTTGTAGCCCAGGTAATCTTTTCTCCTTCTTAAAAATGTATTTAGCATAAAGACCATTTGATCATTTCTCAAAGAAAAGGCAGCTGGGCTCAGTTATTCTGGTGGACCAGAGTGGGTTGTGAACTTTCCATCACTCTGGTCTAGTCACCTCACACATAGCTCCCGGATGGTCGAGAAATCACCCATTATCTTTTCAACACAGCCTTGTGCCAAGGGGTAGTTTTCTGCCAAGGCCTTTATTGCACAAAGCTTATTTGCTGTCTACCTCTAGTCAGCTTGCCTGAAAGCAGTCATTCGCTGATTTAGTCCTTTTCATGAACTAGATAGCACATGAGCATTGAAAGAATGCATAAGGCATGGTCTTAGGAATAGTGAGGTTTAGAAGAAGAGGCTTTAACACTCCCAGGTGTCTTCTGTTAGAATGCCAGCCTGCTCTTGTAACTTGTGCATTTGGCGGTGCTTCAGCCATCAATTATGTAATGGAAACATTTATAATCACTCAGAGATGGCCTGCTCCTCCTAGAATTTACAAACCCCTCTTTTAATTTCTTCTGGGTCATTTTCTTGCAGAGCCCCGGAAGAATCGCCCTCCCGTTGCCATTGTGTCACCACAGTTCCAGGAGGTTTCTCTGCCAACCACTTCCACAATCATTGATGGCAGCCGTGAGTACTTATCTAATCATGATGTTTTAGAAGAACATTCACTGTGGATCCTGGTAGAAGATTTGGGCAGCTATTTCTGCGTTCTGTTCAGGCTTCTTGACCACATTATGGGATGACCAAACATCTGAAGCAACTGATTAGGAAGTAAAAACCAGACAAGCCTTATTTAAAACTCCCATGTGGCTTGTTTGAAGTAATATTTCTATTCTGAGATGCTAAGAAAGTGGGATTAGGCATATATTTAGCATTATTTTAGTTGAAACTTGTTGGTTTTCAAATTTTCTTAGATTGAGTTGCCGTTCTCAATTATGGAAACAAGTTCTCTCCTATCACGGCAAGATCAGTAACTGAGAGTGTTACCAGATCAGTAACTGAGAATGTTACCTGAGGAGCTCTCACCCAGCCATCACTGCCTATCAAGATTCTTGTCAGCCTTCTCCTGATGAGACTCACAGAATGTGCTCCACGCCCCTGCCTGGGCTCACCAACATTTTACCCTTCAGAGTAGTGTCACCTGATGGGTGTCACCTAAGAGGATTTCTGGGTCTTTGCCATTGATGCTAGCTATGTGCGCAGAAGGTTTCAAGCCTATCACCCACCAGTATTTGCCTGGTTTCTTTGAGACCAATTTAGGGCCCTGTTACCCTGACTGCCTTAGCACCAACAGTGGTTTTTGGCAGAGGCAATCACTGCCTTAGGAGAGGAATCTCTAGCAAGGTTAAACAATTCACGTAGATGGTTCTGATAAGAAGAGGAGGCTAGAAGAATAGGCCAAGAGGGAAGAGACAGACAGGAGGAAGCACTTGTGCGAGTGGGAGAAAAGGTTCATAGAGTACCATTTTATTTTATATTTTTGAATAGCTCAAAGTTAAATAATATGTAAAGGTATACAGTGAAAAGAATCACTAGCATCCCTGTCTCCCAACTATCCAGTTTTCCTCTAATCAGTGGTATTATTTTATGTATCTTTCCGATATTTTATGCATATATAAGAAAATACATACACAGTCATTATGATAAAACATTATATACACTGTTATGTACAAAGCATGTTTCTATATATTGGAGAATTTTTCTGAATCAATATATGAAATACTTCTTCATTTTTTTTCCTCTTAACGATTACATAGCCTTCCATTATATGGATATATAATTTCATTGTTTGAATATATATTTGTTTTTGATCAATCTCTACTAATGGCCATTTAGATGATTTTTGGTTTTTCACTGTTACAAATAATGTTACCATGAATAATCTTGGAAGCATGACATTTAACGTGTGTAAGGTTATCTGTAGGATAAATTACTAGAAGAGGAATTGCAGGAACAAAGATAAATTTTGCCAAATTGCTCTTTTTAAAGGTTGTATCAATTTATGCTTCCACCACGACTTAGGAAAGGGCCTCTTTGTCCACACCTTTACCCATATACTGTGTTATGAAGCTTTGGTCTTTCCCAATCTGGTAGGTTAAAAAATCATATCTCAAGTGTAATTTAAATTTGCATTTCTTTTCAGTGAGGTTGAGTATTTCATATGTTTAAGAATTTTTGATTTTCCTTTTTTTATACAGTAGCATTTTAACCAGAGGTTGCCTGTGTTGGAGTCCTTGGAAAACAACACAGTGGAATATCATTCATAGACAGGCACAATGACCCAATATTCCTAGGAAAGAAACACTATGGAGAGATAGTCTGTAATTTCATGAAGTTTTCCTAGCCTCAAATCTCTGGGTAGTTGCCCTGGTTTGTGTAAACTGGATAAGTGCTGAGACCCAGCGCTCTCACGTTGTAACTGATGTTTCTTTATGGTCAAGAAAGCACCGATGATGATAAAATCGTCCAGTACCATTGGGAAGAACTTAAGGGGCCTCTGAGAGAAGAGAAGATTTCTGAAGATACGGCCATATTGAAACTTAGTAAACTCGTCCCAGGGAACTACACTTTCAGGTAAATCAGGATCCTTCAAGTTTACTGTAGGCCTTTCTTTTTCCTTGTGGGTTTTAAATTCTTACAGGAATAGCTCTGACAGATACCAAATTCATTGCAGAGTTGGTTGATAATATAGCCTTTGGTTCCATTGGTTCTCTGAGCCTTTTGGTGACTGTGGTCACGACATTAATAACTTTTTAGGGCAAAGCTCCTTGCACAATAGGTCAGGACCCACCACAGTTAATCCTTTGCAAAGCCTTACCTGGAAGATCTCCAAACTTTGTGGGTTTTTTTTTTTTTATTTCTGTCATTAAGTGAAAGGTCCCATATTCCTTTGCCTTTTCTCAGGAAAAATGTAGGAGGAATCTACTACTATCTTGTCTCTTCCCTTTGGGAAATGCTTCTTCAGCTTATGACATCCCAGAATCTTTACTATTGACTAGTGGTTTAATACTACGAGTTGTAGGATTGTTCTCTATTAGGGCTTTTTGCAGAATTTGATTCAAAGATAGTGCTTTTGTACTGACATTCTAGAATGTGATTAATAAGAGTGTTAGGCTGACTCGAGTAACACTCCTTGTATATGACAAAGCACTTGTGAGTATCATACAAACACCATATGTTTATGATACCGTCCTCATTTTACCTCTGAGAAAAATGAAACTCAGTGTATTTACTAACTTCTCTGAGGTCACACAGAACTGAAATGCAGATTTTCTAACGCCCATGTCAAGGGCTCATTCTACTCTCTTCCTTGACTTGACCCATACATATTTCATTTGTGCTTCCTTGAATGCCCTTCTCAGTGTGCTGGGAGTTCTGCCTAACCTTAAGGATATACTCGGTTTTCTGAGAGGCTCTCGGAGATCCCCAGGGAGGAGGGAATATGCCTCTCCTCTTTCTCTGCTGCACTTAGTGCCTCTGGCTGGCGCCTGCCAAGTTGCAACAGCTTATTCATGGGTGTCTGTCTTCCCCACCTGATCTGAGATTAATCCAGTTTTAGACACTGTCAGAGACATAGTGATGAACGTCCTAGCACAGTACTTGCCATATAAATATGCGAGTTCTGACTGAGCAGCCCTCACATTGACTCAAGACTTGAGGCAAATGAAGGGTAGCTGCCATTCAATAAGGTTGGAGCCTTCTCATTGGTTAAAAATGGAAATGTGAGTTGGTATTTACCTTAGATTTTTAGTGTAGGAATTGTAACATTTATGGAATTTAGCCTGAGCTATTGTTTCTTGAACATTTACTATGTGTTTAACACTGTTCTGAGCTCTTTGCATGCAGTGGCCCATTTAATCCTTATAGCAGGTATTATAATTACTCTTATTTTATAGATTAGAAAATTTAGGCACCGAGTAGTTAAGTAACTTGCCCAAGGTCACACAGGCAATCCGAACTTTTCATAGTGTTAACCTGCAGCATTTTGGATGGAGGAGGTATTGGGAGCAGTTCTTTTTTTCAAAACCTCAATCTATGAAATGACAGAGTTGGGTTTGATTAGCATTAAGGTCCAATCTGATTCTATTCACCTTTTCCTCTCTCTTGCTTTCACATGGCATTAGCCTCTTTCCCCAGACCTGTGGGCAGCTGCTGTTTGGTTCCAGGATTCTTGCTTGCAAGCCAGGGACTGTTTGAGGTAAAAATCAGAGTAATGGCCAGCTGCCATTTTTCTACCTGCTATAACTTGCTTTTGTTCTGAAATAGGAGCCAAATAGAATATGTTAAAAAAAAAAACAAACAAACAACAAACTGTGGGAACAACAGGGAAATTGGAAAAAGAGGAAAACTTCTGTGGATTTTTTTTTCAGATTTTTGTTGATTTACACATATCTGTGTGTCTGATGTTTTTGTGCCTTTTTTTGTAAAGGCTGTAATGCCAAAAAATCCCTTCAGACCTTAGGAAAAAGGTGAGCCTTCGGGATAAAACATCACAGATGTCTAGCTCTGTCTGGTGGCTGGTGGTGAGATTTAAACAAACGACATGTCTTTTCTATGCGTTTCCTCTTTCTGTCAGCAAAATGGAAGGAGCCCAAACCTCCTTGCTTGCTTATGCTGACATTTTGAGGTGGCAAGAGAAGCTTTAGGCTGTTCAGCTGGAAGGCATCATTTAGGTAAAAGCCTGCTTTTACAAATGAACATTTTTTTTTCCTCTTGCAAATCCTGTTTCACACTGGCACAAACTGTAGGACTGTTGCGTAGGAGAATTCATTTCCATCTCAGGCTCCTGTCTTACCAGAGCCACCCCTTCTAGTCCCTCCCAGAGGCTGTCTGCCCTGGTAGTCCATTGTTGTGATATGTACGCAGCCGAAACAGGATGACGGAAGGAGAGCCTGCTGCAGTCAGAGCTTTCTCTATTTCGTGTAGCGTCTTTAAGCCCCACAGGAATAGTGGCCAGGGACTATCTCTTCTTAAGACTTGGTTTCTGGGCTTTGGAGTCAGAGGACTGGGCTTGCATCTTAGCTCCCAATGGGGCCCTGGGCAGGTTGCTTGGCCTCTCTAAGCCTCCTGTAAAGTGAGATTGATGATTGTTGTGAGGGCCAGATTCGAAGATGCTTGCATAGGTCCCAGCACACAGACACGTGCAGGAAGCAGCAAAACGGTGCTGGAGACACAGTGCCCAGGTTCAGATCCCAACTCCACTACTTTCAAGTTTGGGCAAGTTACTTTACCTCTCTCTGCCTCAGTCTCCCCATCTATGTAAGGAGTAAAATGAGGGTAGGACTCTGCAGAGCTGTTGTGTGGATTTAATGAGTTCTAAAGCACTTGGAACAGTGCCCGGCACAAGTAAACCCTCAGTCAGCGTTAGCTTCTAGTATTCCTCTGCCTTTCCAAGAGGAATGGTAAAAATTGGTTACCAGTTAGTAACCCTGCCACCTTGATATTTCTTAGCCTTGATTTGTAGTCCTCTCATGTTTATTCCCCTCCCTGATTGCACTCCTCTCTCTGCCCTGACAGCTTGACTGTCGTAGACTCTGATGGAGCTACCGACTCCACCACTGCAAGCCTGACAGTGAACAAAGCTGTGGATTACCCACCTGTGGCCAACGCAGGCCCCAACCAAGTGATCACCCTGCCCCAGAACTCCATCACCCTGTTTGGGAACCAGAGCACTGATGACCATGGCATTACCAGCTACGAGTGGTCCCTGAGCCCCAGCAGCAAAGGGAAGGTGGTGGAGATGCAGGTAGGAGAGGACGGTTTCTGCCTTTCTGTGCCCAGGGGACCCAGAGCTGCCAGACTGGATCACCTGTCCAAGACTTATCTTTACTCCATTTTATTTACCGAAGTCAGATTTGTACATAGAACATTAGCGTTTTTAAAAAAAATCCAGAAAGCTTAAGGGGCCTATAATTAACACACTAGCAAAAAACCTTTACCTTAAATGTTTAGTATCAGAGGAAAAGACTAGAGAAATGGTAGCTGTTCTAGGATAATTCCAGAGTCTTACTATTTAGAAGCCACACGGGTGCAAATCTTACTCGTTGGAGTAGGTTGCCTGACTAGATGGTGAGCAGCTTCTCTCTGAAGATACATAAGAACAGACTAGATCTGTCACCAGGTAGGTAACATACATACAGCAAGAAAACTGGGTGGGGGCTGTGGCGAACCTGAGAACTTAAGCTCTGACTCCAGGGGTCAGCTGTTCCTCAGGCCCAGCTAACCAGCCTGCCATATGGAAGTGTGGTCCCAATATTACGGGATCATACAGCTTTTCAAGAGGAGACAGAAATCTATCTAGACCTTTATGTGAAATTTTCCAACTTTTAAGACACTACAGGCCAAACAAAATGTCTGCAAGGTGGATTCAGCCCTAAGGCTGCCAGCTTTCGCCAACACTGTTCTAGAGTAAGTTCCCGCACTGGAAGTTTGTCCTAGTTATTTATCATGTTCCTTCTGACACTCAAGAATCAATGTTTCTAGATTTGAGGCATAACTGAAAGCTCACATTTCACCTGGCTTTAGTTTAAGTATTATGTTGGGTTTCTCTGCTGTTGGAAAATCTGACAGAATTGTAAAGGGACAGCACGGCGTTCCTTTGCATCTGAGTTGCTGCCGTGTGTTATTGAGGAAGCTTTGTTAGGATCACTGTATGGCCGTTGTAGGAAGAACAGTTTTTAAAATTGTGTTATTTTATTGTCTGTTCATTGTCTTCTTTGTGGCTTGGGTCATAGAGACTGATCTCAGTTATCTTTGCACATTTTCCTGTCTCCCCTCCCTTGTGAAAACTCTGATTTCATTTGAAGCTGCTGCTGTGTTAGGGAGGGTTGTTACCTTTAAGGGGAAAACTTTTAATAAGATGTCCCACAGTGTCTGATTTCAGCATTCACAAATTGTGCTGAACGAGGAGGTAATAGCCCAGTACCAGCTAGGTTTAGAAACGGGGTAAATCACTTAGACCCGAGCAGGTCGTAATGTGTGATGTTGTGATTCTGGGAGGCTGCTTTCCCACTGTCTGTATTTATACATCCAGGGAGTTAGAACACCAACCCTGCAGCTCTCTGCCATGCAAGAAGGAGACTACACTTACCAGCTCACAGTGACTGACACAATAGGACAGCAGGCCACCGCTCAAGTGACTGTTATCGTGCAGCCTGGTAAGTTCCAACCTTGAGGTGCAGGCTCTTCTATTGGCTGGCCCCTTTAACCTTGGGGGAGAAGAGGGTTTGGGTTCTGAGCTATATGAGGGTATAAGTGGAGGCACCAATCCATGGAGCCCCCGGCAACTTGTGTTGTGCTGGCAGCTTCTGCTGTCCATTGCCCTGGCACTTTCTTCATAACTAGAGAGAAAGAGTACTTCACAGCCTCAGCTTGTGCACTTGCCCTTGGCTGGTTATTGTGCCTTTGAGGGGACCTAGCAGGTAGAGTCTCTGCCATCCCAGATCCGACCATGTCCTTTAGGGCAGCCTCAAGCCCACTTCCTCAGGAAAGCCCTATCTTATCACTCGGACCCTTTCATTTGAACGCCTGTAGCATTATTTTTCAAATTTAGCATGGCATTATAACCCCTCTAAGCTCTGCCACATCCTTTCAGCATGTCCTTTGGATGTTTCCGTCCTCTGTACTTCATTGTGAGCTCCCTGACTGTACCAGGACATATACGTCCCATAGTATGTGGCGAGGCAGAGTCTCCTCCGGACTCGCAGCACATATGTCCCAGTTGGACCCTCTCCTCTCCCAGCTGACTGCCTGCTTTTGACCCCAAACCTCTGTCTTCTAGAAAACAATAAGCCTCCACAGGCAGATGCAGGCCCAGACAAAGAGCTGACCCTTCCTGTGGACAGCACCACCTTGGATGGCAGCAAAAGCTCAGATGATCAGAAAATTATCTCCTATCTCTGGGAAAAAACACAGTGAGTACTGACACAACCACTTATTTATGCAAAGGTCCTAGACCTTTGAAGAGCAAGGTTTTACTTGTTTTTAAGAGTTTACTTGCTCTTCTTGGCTTGTTTGGGGTAGGGGGAGGGTAACTGAGGAAGAAGGATTTTCAGAGCCAGACTTCCTATCATAAGAAAATGATATGAAGTAATTTTTGTAAAAAAAAAGGAATGCTTACCACCAGCTAGTCCCCACATAGTGCTTTGTGGTCCTGGTGCTTTACAGGTACAATCCATCTGCTGAAACGCATAGTTTAATTACACTTGAGAGGCAAGATGGAAGGGGTAATGAAGCAGAAAAATACTGTTGCTCAAAATTAACTGGGTAAGGAGGCTGTCAGGGGGGATTGGGCAGAGTAGCTATTAAGAAGAATTGAAATTCATCTACAAAATGAAAGCATTACTCTGTTGTTGTTTTCTTAAAGACATTATTTACCAATTATGTTAGTAACCAGAAGTCAAAGGCAGTATCCAACATAATACTAATTAAACAGAAATTACCTAATCGAACCATTCCTGGTTCTCAGTGGTTTCTTTCAGTTCCTTTAAACCATAACAACTGGAACTCAGATTATATGCAGGATCCCGAAAGATGTGAAAGAATTCCAAGGAGGAGTTAAAAGAGTTCAGAGTTAAAAAAGAATTAAATTTCTCTGTTTCCAAAGGTAGCAACCATAGGACTGGGTTTTTTTGTTTTTGTTGTTTGGCTAGGACATTAGAGATGGTTGGGAAGGGGCTATAATTTGACTAAAGAACCCACTTGACTTACGATTGGTGAGTTGGATTCTAGAAATTACTTTCCTCAACTCTTGTTTCTATCTCTTGGAGAACCTGACCTTCCTCAGCCCAGTGTGTTTTAATCATAACTATTGAAGATACAGCCGATAAACCTTTTAGTTAAGTTTTATTAATGTTTACAGTGGAAATAGTGCTTAGCATAGCTTCTCGAAGGAGAATCTGTTTCAGGAGGAGCTACTAGGGTCAGAGGTTATACATTTAAACAGCAAAACAAAACAAAGCAAAACCGGGAAGTTTGCAGATTTCGCTGGTTGTCCAGTAGTTTTAAGGAAAGCTCTGGGGCATTTTGATCCTTAAGCAGAAGTGCTGTGGTATGTGTAGCGTTGTGCCTGGGTGTTGGCACAGAGCTCACCCCCAATTGCTGCCTGCTGTGTGAGACCCCAGGGAGAAGGAAGGAGGGGGTGTACTGGGTCCTCTGTGGCCCCTGTCCAGGAGCTGGAGGGAGCTTTGCTTACAGAGCCACTAAGAAGAGGATAGTTTTGCCCTGAGAATTCCTCTGCAGCCTTGGCCCATTTCCTTTTCCTGACTTTTTAGCAGGAAGGAATTTGGCATGTGATTAAGAAATTCATTTTGCTTCTTTGCTGGCAAGAGCTGAATCAACTACTGAGCCAGAAATGCTTTTCAGAAACATCACTCCGAAATCATTCTTTTGATGAGAAACCTGCTCAGAGCACTTTCTTCCTTTTATAAATTGGAACAGCAAAGAATTTGAATGTTCTAGAAGCTCATATAAAAGATAAGGCTAGATGTGTTTAAAACTGGTGAATGGAATTTTCTGATCAGCAGGTAGTCTGTATTTTGGGGCCAAATGACACTCTGTCCAAGTGGAATATTTTTAAACTTGTCCTCTCAAGGTCTGGGAAACAGTAGTTCATGTCTTAGCTGAGGCAATAATTGTCTGCTCCTGCTGAGTCGGACAGGAGAGCAGCAGACAGGTACAACTCCACCCTCTGGTTCTCTCTTTGTCCAGGGGACCTGACGGGGTGCAGCTCGAGAATGCTAACAGCAGTGTCGCTACTGTGACCGGGCTGCAAGTGGGATCCTACGTGTTCACTTTGACTGTCAAAGATGAGAGGGACCTGCAAAGCCAGAGCTCTGTGAATGTCATTGTCAAAGAAGGTACCTACCTGCCTCAGGTTGCTGCAGCAGCCTCTGGTCAGATACCTGAGGGATCGCCATCTTTTGTTTGGCTGCAGAAACAGATTAGAGACAAGGGTAGGAAAGAAAGTTGGGGGTAAGAGCAGCTGTTATTCATTTGCTTTTCTAAAACAACCTTTAATTGAGAGTGAATGTAAGATGAATTTTAACTTCTTGTGTTCCCCTCCTTTCCTCCTCTTCTCCCTTCCTTCCTTCTCTACTGAATAGGGAAAGAATTAAGGTTTTTTTCCTTTGCATTTTTATTTTGCCTCTGCTGCTAAGACCTGGGGTTTCTGTGACTCTCACTAGCTACAGTGACATCTGCTGTCAGACTTTAGAACGACTGTCCTGCACTGTCGCTTCCTGTGCTGGTCCTAGGAGCCTGCATGCTGAGGCCGATATGAGGCCGAGAGTTGGTTGGCCTTGCTCGGACTTGCAAGCACGATGGCCAGTGATGAAGTCGGGAGGGCTATCGGCTGACAGTAGGGATAACTGCCCGACACGCACTACACACCTGTGTAAACAAAGCTGTGGGTGGGGCCCAGGTGAAGAGAGGTCTCTCTCTCCTGTTTCTCTATTAAAGTACTAAGGAAGGAATTTAAAAAGATGTTCAGAGATTAACATTTTAAGCCACATTTTAGAGAATTTGTGGTATCAGCTGGATGAAACTAAACTTCGAGGCTTTAATCCACTGTAGGCCTTTGTTTGCAACCATCATACACCTCCAAGGCAGAGAAATGGATTCCCTTCAGGGGGTCTGCTGTGAGAATTCAGGAGGAAACTACACTTGTCTCCTCTGTCTTAAGGTGTCAGCAGAACATTTCTCTGGGTGGGGCTGGAACGGTAGGAACTGCGGCAGTGCTGGCTTTAACTCTACAGTGTCATTTGCTGGCACAAATAGGCCTTTGAAACAGTACTCCAGTTAAGACGCTTTTGATGTTTGATTCCCCATAAGTATCACGAAGCAGCATTTCTTTTCTTCCAGAATGTGATATTATTTCAGTGATCTCTCTTTGATTAGAAATGAACAAACCACCTGTAGCCAAGATAACTGGGAACGTGGTGATAACCTTGCCCACGGACACAGCACAGCTGGATGGCTCCAAGTCCTCAGATGACAAGGGAATAGTCAGCTACCTGTGGACGCGAGATGAGGGGAGCCCGGCAGCAGGGGTAAGCGTGCCAGTTGCGGAGAGCAGCACGAGGTCAAGGTGGTGAGATGGGGCGCGTTCCTTGCATCAGACCTGGCCTGCTCTCTGAGATCCGGGGAGCTTAAATGACTTGCCTAGGGTCACTCTGCAAGCTAGTGTGGCATAGAGTGTCTTTCTCTTCCCCGATCCCAGCAGCCATAGGCTGCAGTGCCATTACAGAGCGGGGAACTGCCCAGAGTTGAAGTTGTCCAGCTCAGAGGGGGCTTCATTATGACAGAAGCAGCAGCTCCAGCCACAAAGGAGTATGGTTTTGTTCTGCAGCATAGCCATATTGTTCAATCCCACAGGAGGTGTTAAATCACTCTGACCACCATCCTGTCCTCTTTCTTTCCAACCTGGTCGAGGGAACCTACACATTTCATCTGAAAGTGACTGATGCGAAGGGTGAGAGTGACACAGACCGGACCACTGTGGAGGTGAAACCTGGTGAGTTCATTTAGTGATGACACTGAGTGGAATTGCTGAGTCAGCCAAGCAGGGCCTCAATCCGGAGACCCCTGCCCTCCAGCATGGACAGAGCCAGATGGTACATCCAGCTCTTTGAAAAATCTAGAAAGCCCAAGCTGAAGGATCGTTAGAGACTGCCTGTTCCAACATTACCTCTCCTACCCACGCAGGAATGTGGACCTCCCCCTGCTCATCTCAGATGGAGAAACGGAAACTGAGAGAGGGCGGGGCTTGCTCAGCGTCACACGGCAGTTGTGTCAGAGCCAGGCCTTTGTGGCCCTGTCCAGCACGGTCTCCCCTCCATGTGACTGATGAGAGAGGGCTCCGGGTACTTGGGGAATCTGAGCTCAGGAATAACTTGAGTCGTGATGTCTCATCGGCACCCAGATGCAGGAAACCATTTATTTTTATAAGTTGAGCCTCAGGCTTTATCTGACAGCCCAGGGAAGGTAAAGTAACTGGTGTCCTTTACACTTCCCAGATTTGCAGAAATAAAATTTCCTTCTTAAGTAGAAGCAGGTTTTTATTTTGCTTTGAGGCTAATTTGGTATTAGAAAGGGAGTGTGGAGTGGGGTAGAGCTTTATAAATTCCTGAGGATCTGATGAGATGTTGACTTTAAACCTGCTCTTTATTATCTAGGCCACGCTCCTGTGTGGATGTCTTAGATGGGAAGGCATCCTGGGAGGTCTGTCAGTCCTTCCTTGTCCCATCTCTCTGAAGGGCAACAGCCAGACACTATAAAATCTCTTCTGTGTGTAAAATCAGATCACAGATAACCCACTAATTATGTTAAGTAGACATCCGGATGGGCAGATGGTACACTCGAGGGTGTGGATGAGGTGTTCCGAGTAATCACTCTGAACTTCCAAGTGTAGAACAGTCTTTAGGACGTAATCAAAAGGAAAGCACGATGGTCTCCCAGTTCTGAGTTGTAAAAACATCGTGCAGCTCTGTTGTGGCTCTAAGGACATCCTTGTTTGTTGGCTGCCTGGACTTCCTTCGTATTTACCGTTTTCAAACCTGTAGGGCAGGTGCATTCCCTTTATTGATAAGATTGTTGAATGGACATTTTCCCTCCTATTGTTGTAGACAAAGTACAGCAAGTCACGAATCAGATGTAGATCAGGAGAGATTGTTAGATAACCTCCACTTGGCCTGGAGAGTTCAGCAAAGCCAACTGGGGACAGACTTTTAAAACAAACCTTGAAGTGTTTCTCTTTGCCACTCCCTTCACTAAACCCCGCTGCCTTGGCTTGGTCCCCAGCACATGCATGGTAATTCTCAGGTTGATACAGGGACCAGGTGTCCTTTTGAAGCTCTCTCAGCCAGCCCCAGGCGCATTAGTAGGAATTATCGCCCCTTTCCATTTGAAGGAGGTCTGTTGCGTTTCTGAATGCTCTCACAACTTTCTCTCCTGGGCCCAGATAAACGCGCAGTGGCAGGTCTGTGTTAACTGTCCTGCTTCTAAAGCCATGACTGATGCACATGCTTTCCAGATCCCAGGAAAAACAACCTGGTGGAGATCATCTTGGATGTCAACGTCAGCCAGCTAACTGAGAGGCTGAAGGGGATGTTCATCCGCCAGATTGGGGTCCTCCTGGGGGTGCTGGATTCCGACATCATTGTGCAAAAGATTCAGCCGTACACGGAGCAGAGGTAGCTGGGCCATGAAGGGGGGAGAAGAGGAAAGACTAGGGGTCCCCTGGGCTTCATGATCGAGCCGAGAACTAGTGTGGGTAGATAAAGGTGGGCTCTGGCCAGGAACCACTCAATGGTGTCCATTTCTTGAATGAACTCGTCTTCTCGTATAGGTCACATGCTCTGTACTAGACACTGCAGCAGGGTACCAGGGTGTAGGGTCAGAAGAGGTCCATTCTGTTTGAAGGCCGTAGTCTATTAGGGGAAATAATCAAGTAAACATACATCATCAGTACAGAGTGGGTTTGACAGAATGTGTGGTATCTTGGAGGCACAGAGGCAAGGGCAGTGAATTCTTTCAGGAGGGTTGGGGTAGGGGGTAGTCCAAAGATTTTCCAGAAGACATAGAACTTGCATTGGTCAAGCATAGGAGGACTAGGAGGAAATTCAGTATGGGGGGACAGCATGAGCTCTGATCCTGTGGTACGAAAGTACAGTTTCCTCTGGTTCAGAGCCGTACTGGGCCCCAGAGCATGGTGGGAGAGAAGGCTGCTGTGTAGACCGAGAAGTTATATGCAAGCCAAGGATTTTAGTTTTAATAATTTGGGCAGGAGGACTCAGCTTAGTTTGTTTTATGTGTGTGAAGTTTTTGTTTTTGTTTTTAAAGCAAGGAAATTAGACTTTTTTGTTTTAAAGGGCGATCAGGAGTGTGGAGGCTACACAACAATAGGGAGAGACAGAAGCCTGGGTGACCATCAGGAAGCTTTGGGCCTCATCTCGTGAAAAGGGAGTAAAACCTGAATTAAGGTAGTGGCGATAGAAATGGCAGAAGACATTAAAAAGCAGTTCAGATGTAAATTAATAGGGCGTGGTGAGCCTTTGGGAGAGGGAGTGAATGAGGTATGAAATAGAAGCCTGAATAGATGGTGAGGGCCGTTCACTGAGATCAGGGATACAGGAGCCTGTTTCGAAGGAAGGGTAATGAGTTCAGTTTTGACTATTGAATTTGGGGTTAATGGGGAGATGTTTCATCAGGTAGTAGCAAGTATAGGCCGGAACCTGGGGTGGAGGAAAAGCCAGAGATAGGGCGTCACTGCATGCAAGCAGGAGTCAAAGCCATGAGGACATGAGTCCCACTGTGTCAGGAGGCTGAGGACGAGCTCTGGAGAACACTATTTAAAGAGAAGGCAAAGAAAGGATTGCCAGCAAAGGAGACTAGGAAAGAGCAGTCAGAGGTGGGAGGAAATCCAGGTGGGACTGGTCTGCTGGGAGGTAAGGGAGGAGCTGGCAGTTGGGGGGGGGTGGAGGCGGGGGAGTGTGGTGGCTGCCACCAAAGGATTCAGATGCTTACAGAGAAGCGGGTGTGATGAGGACACAAAACAGGCTTTTGGGTTTGTGATTAGAAGATCATCAGAATTATAGCGAGAGCATTCTACTTAGGTGTTGGGGGCAAATTCATGTTATGGTTTGAGGATGCAGAAAAGGTAAGTATAACACCTCTTTGAAGAGGTTGGTGCTGAAAATAATATGGGAGATAAGATCACAAAAACACCTTTTAAAGATGGGAAATTCTTGAGCATTTTTATAGACTGAGGAGCAGGTGCAGAGGAAAAGGAGATGGTGGAGTTTGGAGGGGTGGGTTATAAATGGAGGTAGGTCTGGGGTTCTGGCCTTGGGCACAGCAGGAGCACCACTTTGAAGGCAGGAGGAAAGGAGGGAAGATGAGCTATTATGGGCACATTAGGGGTAGAGAGGATGAAATCAGAGAGCGTTGGCACCAACGTGCTGCATTTTGTCTTTGAAACTGGAGGCAAGGCCCTCTGCTCTGAGGAGGGAGGAATGAGGTGAGCAGCCTGAGGAAAGTGGTAAAGGTTGTAGATGGGGGGGGGCAACAGCTCCAGGAAGGGGTACTGCCTTTGAGCAATATTGGGGTCTCAGCCAAGGTTAGAGACTAGGTGAGAGCAGTGGTTCTCAAACCTAGCTACATAACAGAATCACCTAGAGCTTTTATGAACGTACCGTTACCCGAGCCTCACTCACCCGAGATTATGATTCAGTTGGTCTGGGCACCTAAAATCTAAAAGCTCCCCAGTTAGGGTTCACCGGATCTGAGACAGCGTGATGACGAGGACTTCCTTTATAAGCTCTGCTCAGCAGCCCAGTTGTCGGCAGAGAAAGTGGCAGCTGGGATAGATCCAAGCTGTGGGAACTGGCTGGGTAGAAGCAGTGGAAAGACATTAGCCGGAGTGCTGGTAAGAGCACAGTGGAAGGGTCTGCTCGCAGACTTGCTATCACAGCACCGGGCACGAGGAAGAGAGAAGCATCATGATGGCTGGGCTTCTGGCTTGGACTCGGGTGACTCAGTTGAGGAATTCGGGAGCAGAATGTGACTGGAGGGAGACAGACAGCGTGTGACAGTAGGAAAGAGCACAGGCCTTCCACCAGACGGGGTACTTCACCTCTCTGAACCTGTTCTGTCACTTGTGAAAAATCTACTACCCGTTTTATAGGATTGTTATTGAGGCTCCAATAAGATAATGTTTGTGTAGTCCCCACCACACAGTGAGTACTCAATAATTATTATACGTTTGAGACATGTTGGATTTGAGGTGCCTGTAGAAGATCTGCTGTAGGTATTCAAGCAAGCATTTGCAGATAAAAGATTTGGTCACTCAGGAGAGACATGGGAAGAGGAGATAACGATTTGAGGGTTATTAGTATATAGATAGAAATTGAAACTGTAAGCATGGATGAGAAACTAATGAGATGTGGACCACACATCTTTTATGGTACAGATTTGTTTCTTGATTCTGGAGTTTATGATACCTCATCATTGGCCTCCCTGTTTAGTAAGCTTTTGGAAAGTTGTTTATGACAGTGCTTCCGGAACTTTCATGCCATGCCACACATGGAAAATACTACTATTTACATGGCACTTTGGGATAACTAGACTTACACTGTAAGCAGCTGGCCCAGGGCCTCTGGGACACTCAGGTCCCACCCAGCCACCCAGGTGCTGAGGCACATCTATAAACCCAGTGTGACCGACCTACTGACTGGGAAGGTTCCGTCTGTGACACTAACATGAAGCCAGGAAGCAGGCTAACAAAACTGGAGGCCAAGCTGCAGAGAATAGGTTTTGTGCCACCCAGATGTGAGTTCATACATGGTCTGCCTCGGATAGAAACTGACAGAAAGCAGACTGACTGCGGGTGGGGAGTATTGTGACCTTGCGTCAGCCGTACCACTGTGGAGTCTTTCCTGTTGCTGTCACAGTAGCGATCCTTGTGGCTGTTTTGGCCTATGCATAATGCTTTGATGCCGCCTAATAACTTACATTTTACAAAGCATTGTGGTTTCTCTTACAAGTAACCCAGGCACGAAACCAATAGCACTGCAGTTTTAGCTGTTAAAAGGCTGACAGCCGGGATGTAGTCAGAACCAAATCCCCACTTTCCTGGTCTCTAGGTACCTGTTTGGAATGGGTCCTCTTGTTAGCCGCAGCAGCTTAGGGCAGTTGTAAAAGCACAGGCCTTTAGAAATGTCAGACATGTCAGGGTTGGGGTCTGGCTCTGCCATAATTAACTGTGTGACCTTGGGCAAGTTACTGAACCCCTCTGAGCTCCCCATGTTGTCCTGTGTAAAATGGAGCTGACGTGGACAACACCTTTCTCACGGGCTTGTTGTGAGAAAATGCGTGTAATACTTCGTACAGCGTCTGGCACAAGCAGACGGTCCTTAGCACAGGGCGGCTACTGCTGCACTTGTTGACAGCGTCACTCATTCAGACTGTTGCCTGTCTCTGCAGCACCAAGATGGTATTTTTTGTTCAAAACGAGCCTCCTCACCAGATCTTCAAAGGCCATGAGGTGGCAGCGATGCTGAAGAATGAGCTGCAGAAGCAGAAGGAGCATTTCCTGATATTCAGAGCCCTGGAGGTCAACACTGTCAGTGAGTAATTGTGGACGTTGGGAACCGGGCCTCACCTGTCAGCCGCCCCTGCGCTCGGGGTCCGTCCTGTCCTCCAGGAACATGGAGGTCATCTCCACTCCACCACTGTCACCATGAAGAAGTCCCGACTCATTGCACATGTTCCCAACCTGGGGCCCCTGGGCCCGGCGACAGCGTTCAGAGGGGCTGTGCGTTGTGAGTGGGGAAAATGACATCTTTCTTTCATTAACTTCTAACTGAAATTCATATTTCCTTCAATTATGAAGGTAGGTGACAAACTTCGGTATTATTAACAGAACCTCTGACTTTGAGGCAGTAGAAATCACAGTAATTTCGTACCACACATGATGAAATGTCACTTTTACTTATCACTAGTTCAAACTTATCAGTTGTTAGACCCACCTCTAGATCTTGTTACTTAATGTTTTAATAAAGGCACACGTTTATTATTTTTAAAAGTTATAGTCTCAAAAACATGTTCAATGTAATTGCCTTCCTTTGTAATATTCTGTATTTTATTTTGGCAATTAAACTATTCAGAGAAGGGGGGTCTACGGGACATGAAAGATTAAGAACTGCTGATGTAGAGAAACGTCACGTACAACACAGTCTGGAACCATTCCAGTGGCCTTTCTAAGCTCTTGGGGTGGGTCTTCAGGAACCGTCACCACAGGCCACTGAACGGGGTGCCTTCACACCTGCACGGGAGCTGGCAGCTGCTGGTCCCCTCTTCACCCCCAGCTCTGACTCCTGTTGACTGTCCCTTTCCCGCTACTTCCAGCATGCCAGTTGAACTGCTCTGAGCATGGCCACTGTGATTCGTTCACGAAACGCTGCATCTGTGACCCTTTTTGGATGGAGAATTTCATCAAGGTGCAGCTGAGGGATGGAGACAGCAACTGTGGTGAGATTTCTGCTCGGGACGGTGCCAGCTAATTTGGCACGGAGTGTGGCTGTGAGTTGAATGGGTGGGTGTTGGTGTATATGAGGCAGCTGAGCAAGCGAGGAGAACTTTGTGTATTGTGTGTTTGCACAGGAATTTTGCTGCCTTCCTCCACACTTGTTCCAGGTTAGAGGAAGGCTCTGAAGCAGTTGTTAAGAACCAGGCTTAAGTCCCACAGCTGCACACTGCAGCCTGTCGGCCAGCCGCAGTGGCTCCTGTCCTGTGGAGTGCCTGTATGCGACAGCCTAGTGGGAGCCCTCAGCTTTCTGTCCCCCTCCCTCCTTGAAGCTCCTTACAGCCACCCCACTGCCCCAGGGTCTCAGTGGAGGGCCTGAAAAACTGGGCAATTCAAAAGGTTTAAGGTCTCACCTTCCTGGGAGCCCTGGGGTCACTCTTGTCTACAGAGTGAAGCCACCTCTTGCCCAAGGTGGGAGCAGCCCAGACCTCCCTCTAGCCTCTTTCTCCACAGCCCTAACCATTTGTTTTTCTTGACAGAGTGGAGCGTGTTATATGTTATCATTGCTTCTTTTGTCATTGTTGTTGCCTTGGGAATCCTGTCCTGGACTGTGACCTGTTGTTGCAAGAGGTAAGATGGATTCTCCTTGGAAACTGATTCAGGCTTCCAGTCACACAGTGACTCCTCAGAGGGGTATCCGGTCCCTTGCACAGGGACAGTGCTGAGTCCTGGGGTGTACCCGTCCCGTCGCTGGGGTAGTGGCTTGGCCCATGCAAGGCACACGCAGAAGGGTTTTCCTCACCTCAACACTGGTGAGGGCGGACACACACTCATCTGCCAGTGGCTGGCACCAGTGATTTGGAACCTGGGCAACGTAGCCGGGTGGGAATGGGTGGGCCTAGATGTCAAGCTGGGTCACATCTGTAGGGTGTGTGTCCTTTAACACTCCACACCTCAGCTTCACCACCTTAACACACGAGTTCTTCATGTTTTCTGCTTTCTTTTCTAGTTGGGATTCACGTGTGTACATGTTTTCACGTAGGTTAGTCATGATTAGCATTATGCGTTTCATTTGAACCTTCCTATCTAGTCCTGTATAATCATAACATTATATGTTTTTCGTTGTTAATATTCATATTTCCCTTGCCCTTTGCCCAGAATTGGTGAGGATTATTTGAAGAACAGATTACAGTTACCATCTTCCCTGGCTGAGAAGTGGGGAGAGAGCCCCCCACTAAGCAGCCGCCTGAGATGGGGCCCTGCACGCCACCTGGCTGTCACCCTGTGGTGGGCTACCTGAGGTTCACACACAGCCTGTTTCCTGAGCAGGGAGGGGATTGTGTTTTTCAGGCAAAAAGGAAAACCCAAGAGAAAAAGCAAGTATAAGATCCTGGATGCTACAGATCAGGAAAGCCTGGAACTGAAGCCAACCTCCCGAGCAGGTAGTGACCCTGGGAACAGGACTGGGGGCATCTAGATTTGTGCACTCTCCCTGTGAAGAGCCACTGTCACTATCCCCTCCTAAATGTGTCACTAACAGCTTTTTGTGCTAGAAAAGCATTTTGTTCCCTGCCTGTTGAAGGCTGAGGGTCGACGTGGCCCTGCGCTGGCAGAAGCTGCCTGCTGGACGAGCTCTCATGCCAGGGCTTGCTTCTTAGCTGTCCTTTCTTTGCAGAGGGGCTGGGCCACTTGCTTTCCTTTGCCTGCTCATACCCCTCATGGTTCCGGCCTGGAGCTTAGCCTTGTAGCCTTTGAAGCTGCCCCTTGTAGTCAGGCTCAGGGACTGGTCTCTCATGCCTGACCTGTCTATCCTTTCTGGGCAGACAAGGTGAGATCAAAGCCAGTGTCTGCCAGCTGACCTTTCAGCCAGCCTTTCTTTCTCTCCCATCTCTCCTGTGTTTGGCAGATAGATGCATAGGCTCCATCATTGTCTTGCAGCAACAGAGGGTTATGCAGGTGCATCGGGCTCACCTGTCAGGTGCCTCCCACCCAAGAACTGCCAACTGCATGAGATGCCTCCTAGCACCATCACTAGATGGCTTTCAGTGGTGGGGTGAGGAGGGTCAGGATGGTAGAGCCTCCCTTGCTCAGCTGGGCTCAGTCATTGGTGAGGTTTCCATGCATCGTGGATGCCACAGGACAGGCATCATCTGTTAATGGGAACTGGACTCTAGTTATTCCTAAACCCTCCGCAGGTAGTACTACTACTATACAGAGTATTCAGCATCTCTCACACTTAAAGCTTTGTGTTAGGAGAGGTTGTAGAGGGAATATAGAGAGTTCTAAGACACAAGCTCTCTCCTCAGAATTTCAGTCCAGTGAGGGAGAAAAGACTTATCAGAAGAAAAGAAACGCTCGAGGGAGTCTGAACTCTGCACCAGGCAGCTCGGTTAGAGAACGCTGAGGGGTGGTACCTGCAGGTGGTGGGGCTTGTAAACCAGAGAAGTGCAGCCAGAGCATCCATCCCACACCCGAATACCAAAAACGGAGGTCTGGAGGTGAAAACATGCACAGCCCACCCTCCACACAGCAGCCAAGGTTGTTTGTGTGTTACTCTGACAAGGTTTTCCCACCCCTGAAAACCTTTCAGCGACTTACTTGGGTCTGGTAGGCATGGCCTTGGTGAGCTTGGAGCAGTTCGCTTTTCTGAGCTCTTCCTTCTTGCTGATTTCTCTTTTCTGCTGATTCCTACCTTCTCAACCCTCCCTTAACCTGCTAGTTAACGTCGTGCTCATCTTCCTCCCACGTGTTTCAGCATTTCCCAGTATTATATTAGTTATGTACTTGTCTGTCTTACCGGTCAGTGAAATCCTTGAGAGCAGGGGCTGTATCTTATTGATCTGTGAATATGGGTGGAGACCACTGTATACCAGGTCCTATGCCAGACACCACTTAAATTATGGTCAGCCAGCCAGACTCTGCTCTTATGTGGCTTATATCAGATAGACGTTAAATGTACAAATACACAAAAATGTGATAATTAAAAAGGTCTTTATAAAGAATAATCCTCAAGCTGAGACCTGAGGGACGAGTAGGAGTTGGCCATGTGAAGACTTTGGGAAATAGCATTCCAGGCAGAGGAGCAAGTCGGTGAAGGCCCAGATGCTGGAAGGAGCAGAGGACATTTGAGGAAGTAGAGGGTGACACGACATGCTGGACATGGTGAGCAAGGGGCAAGTGGCATGAGGCTGGACAGAGAGCAGGACCTTGTTGTGGGTTCCTTCTAAGAGCAGTGGGGAGCTACAGATAGTTTCTAAGGGGGTGAATGGTGCAATTTTATTTACATTTTAAAGAGACAACTATGGCTGCTGTATGAAGGAATTGGGAGGGTCGAGAGTAGGTGAGAGGACATTCTATAGAATGTCTTTGTGGTAGAGAGATGATGGGATAAAGAGAGGCAGGTAGAGTCCAAATGCACTTTGGGGGAAGATTCATAGTATGTTGGCTGAGGAGTGTGAGAGAAAAGGACAAGTAAAGGCTGGTCCCCATCCTCCTTCTTTGAGTATCTGTGGGCTGGCTGATGTTACTCACTGAGATGAGAAAGACTGGAAAAGAAATGTGGCAGATCGAGTGTTTGGTTTAGGGCAGTTATGAATAGGGTTGAGGAAATGAGGCTGGAAGATGGAAAGGACCAAATTGTGGCAAGATCTGAACATCTGCCTAAGGAGTTAAGCACTATTTTGATGGTGATGAGAAATGACATCTTGAAAGTGCTGGCTTAGGAAAATTAGTCTAATGCCAACATTTAATTGATTGAAAGGAAAAAATTACAGGTGAAGGCCAGCAAGATTTCTGCATTGGTCCAAGGAAGAGGTGATGATGGCTCAGCCAGCATAGTGTCCTTGGGATGGCGGAGCGGGAGAGACAGAGAGTGAGAGCACTGTTGAGAGAATTAGCACATCTGGTGCAGTGACAGTGTGGGGAAGAGGAATTAAACTGTACTGCAAGTGTCAGTGTGGGGATCTTCCACGTGCTGGTGAGCGCCACAGAAGTGGGTCACATGCCTTCTGGGAGAACGTTGAGGGCTGAGAGAAGAGTCCAGGGCTGAGCAGCCCAGGAATGGCAGTGGAGGGAAGAGGGGCATCACCAGGTAGTGGCCAGCAGCGTTTGCTTCTGCACAGGAAAAGGATGAGAACTGACGACACTGGAACAGCTTCTGGTCACCTAAAGAGCTAGAATAGCATGGTCGACGACAGCTGATGTGAAATGCCAGGTATTTAGGAAGTGAGTAGGTGAGGAAATGGAGGCCCTAAGTATTTAAAAGTCCCTGAGTTAGTTGAGCACTGAAAAGTGAAACAGGACGGGGGTGAGAGGGCAGGGGCTTTCTCAGATGGGGTTCCAGCAAGTCCGTGGGCAGATCCAGAAGATAAAGGAGGGACTGGGGCATAGAAGAGAGAAAGAAGAGAGGGGGACAAGTGGAACTAGGAGACCTCTTCTGAGGCAGGGAGGGAAAATCTGGGTGGTGGTACAAAGAAGTGCAGGGTTGAAAAGGCAAAGTGGGAAGGGAGCCTGATGGCAGTATGGCAGGCAGGCTTCTAGTGACAGTGACAGGACAGGCAGGCAAGGGAGCCACAGGGTGGTCATCTGTAACCAAGATGAGACTAGAGGAGGCTCCTCAGGCTCTTCTCTTGTGGGGTGTCTAACTGGGAGCGCAGGGAGAGCCCCTTGGATTTGGTGGAGCACTTGTTCTGGGCTCTGCGGATTAGTGGCTGCGGCCCAGAGCAGGGTCACTAGTGGGATGAGGGGAATGGGATTCGAGAACGTATTGTATAAGAAATTCAGCTTGAAGAGTAAATTTAGTGGGGCATGACGTACGTGGAAGTGTTTGCTGGGAGCCAAGTTAAGCTTGGATGAGGAGTGACTGTGGAAATACATGTAGAGCGGTCCCACCTGAGCGAGCCTCCGGGCAGAATGTGGGGGAACCCGCCTCAGGAGAGGTGGTTTACATTCAGCAGCTGTTGTTTTTGGTTTGGTTTTGCTATTCTGTTGATAAAAAAAAATTTTCTATTGAAGTATATTAGATTGAACCATATGGAATTACTGGTATCTGACCTATAAAAATGACATTTTTTTGTGGTTCAACCTAATACGTACAGAAAATCATTAACACAGCTTACTGTATTTTCACAAGTGAATATGCCCATGGAATCAGCCCCCAAGAAGGGCCCCCTTTGTGCTTCTTTCCAGTCACTGCCTCCCCCCCGCCATTTATTTCTTGTATCTCGGTGTAGTTTATATAAATGGCATCACTGTGTTTGGCTCCTTTCACTCAACATTCCATTTATGACATTCATCCATGTTATTAGGCATAGCAATAGTTCGTTCATTCTCATTGCTGTGTAATTTCCATTGTGTGAATGTTTTTATTTGTCTGGCACAATATTGATGGGCGGCTGCTTTTTCTCCATTTTTGTCTGTGATGAGTGCAGCTGTTAAGTGTTCCTCTTCCATGTCCTTTAGTGAACAGACGTGCGGATTTGTTAGGTGTTGACCTAGCAAAGGAATTGCTGAGTCATACATGTGTCTGTTGAGCTGCCATTGACGTTACCAGTTTCCCAACTTGTGTTGCTTAGTGGGTGAAATCCACCCAGATCTTCAAGCAGAGTGGGAGCCCGTGGCAGGAGGGCCCAGGGTGAGTGCTATGTGCTGTGGAGCCAGGAGCACGTGTCTCCCCTTCAGGCTCCTGTCCACCGCAGCTGTGGCCCGGAAGGGCTGTGGGGAAGGGGAGCATCAGTGGGTCCTAGGAGGAGATAGTCCCTAGAGGGCACAGAGAGGCAGGGCTGAGTGTTTCATCTACAGCGGCAAAGCAGGGGTTTTGAGGGTCTTGAGCCTCCACTGGGCTTGGTTCTTGTTGGCCACTGTCCCCTGCCACCGGAGAAGCCCAGGATACTGACGTTCTCTGGCCCTGCTGCTCTGGCCGCTGAGGCTCAGTGGGGGACGTGACTGTGCAGCCATGTCCCAGAACTGTACCCCTAACATGGTCAAGGCTGGGGAAGCTCCTTGCTTGAGCCCGAGCACACTGGGCAGATGGACCAGCACACGGACATTGTCTGCGTGGGCGTGGTCCCGAGTGACAGATGCAGTCAGAGCCTGGGTGCCCTGAGCATTCCCAGCCTTTAGTCCTGTCTGGCCAGGAAAGGGCAGAATGCTGAGCATCCTTTCAGGCACTCTCAGTGTTTCCTGGGGATCTGTGTGGGATCACAGGAGGGAGAGTGATTGCTGGATGATGAGCGTTCAAACACACCTCACCTGACTGGTCACCTTTTTAAGACAGGAGGTAGGATAGCTCCTGGGGGTGGGCAGTGCCAGGGCCCAGAGCACGGCCAAGCCAGGTTCTCCCTGTTGGCAATTCCCATTTCTAGTCCTGCTGTCTCAGCCTACCTTTGCTTTCTCTGGAATAGTATTTGCACCAGCCAGAGGGCAGCCATCTTGCTATTAGGTGGGATCTGCCCTAAAGCCATCACCAGACCACATGGTATGGCGTGGTCTCTGCACAGCCGTAGGCATAAGTGTAGTGAAGGTGACTTCTGTGGCTTGCAGAATCTTGGACATGTTTTCTGACCTCAGTTGCTCCTTATGGGTCCTTGTTTGTGTGTTCTGATGAGCTGACGGCTTGGGACTGTCTCTGAGAGCCCCTCGTCCAGTCAGGCTCCCCCTGCAGGACAGACCTCCCAAGCCATGTGCCTGCCCTCCCACCCCGGTCCCCCTCAGTGAAGCCAGAGCACGCATCTCCGTAGAGCGAAGTCGTGTCCTTACTCAGTGTCGGGAACTCTGGTGAGCACTTCACATCCATGCTGAGGCGGGACACGGTGAAAGCGGCTCTAGAGCCTGAGTTCTTGTTTGTTGTGCTTTCCTGCCTCTCGTAGAACCCCTGTTCATAAAGGGAGATGAAACATTGTCCATTTAAAAGAGAATGTCATTGGGTGGCACTAACCAAAGCTACTGGAGATAAACAGGCAGCACCATAACTGTTGGGCTCGTTTACTGACTTCGCGGTTCCATCTAGCCAGGACGCCTCCTTCCCATCTGCCCCTCCCAGCGGAGGGGACAACGACTTCCTGTCCCTGTGCTCCTCTTCAGGCTGGGCGGAGGGTACCGGGTGTGGCGCAAGCATGGGGAGTCTGTGCTCCTGACGCTGGGGTTCCTTGTCTTGTCTCCTTTGCAGGCATCAAACAGAAAGGCCCAATGCTGAGCAGCAGCCTGATGCACTCAGAGTCGGAGCTGGACAGCGATGATGCCATCTTCACTTGGCCAGACCGAGAGAAGGGCAAACTCCTGCATGGTCAGAATGGCTCTGTGCCCAACGGGCAGACCCCGCTGAAGGCCAGGAGCTCACGGGAGGAGCTCTTATAGCCAGCCACCTGATCTGTGTCCTCAGGGTAGGGCTGGCAGGGCCCGGGTCCGGAGCATGCCAGGCTGGTTCTCATACCTCCCATTTCAGTGGGCAGCTGTCCTCCCATCCCAGCCTCCGCTGGTCACTCCTGCCAACACCCCCAATGAGAGCTGCTGGTACTTGAACCCAGAGAGACATTCTCGGGAACCCCTGAACAAAGCTGTGAACGAAGAGGTTTCCTCTTTAAACCTGTTTGGTAGCCCCCCACCCCCACCCCAATATCCTCACCTCAGGGCCTCCTCTTTTGCAAACACTCCCCTCCTCGGAGGGTGGACAGAGCCAGCCCCTGGCTTCCTTTCCAGCTCCCTGTCGGCAGTGTTGCTGCTGCCAGGGCACTTGCACAGCGAGGCCTGGCTGTGCCCCCCTCCCCTGGCTACAGAACCAAGCACCACCAGCTTCCTGGCTCTAAGAGCCTGCCGGCATGTTCTTTGTTCTCTTCTTTGGGATGGAGTGTGTCCTCCCTAGGTCTAGAGGAAGTGGCACCCCCTTCTCACCACTGATGCCGGGCTGGTAGTGCAGAAATGGTGTCTGGCCCAAGATTTGGGGAGAACTGGCTGTTTCAGGAATGGAGAGGGTCCCCTCTGGCTGCTGGGCTGTTGTGTCAGAACAGCTAGGCTGGACACAGACTGCCTCCCCCTTCTCCTCCTGACCAGCGCTGGCTACTTCAGGGCTCAGGCCACCACTCCCTGTGCCCAGAAGAGACAGCCACAAACGGACTGGAATGTGATGGCATGAGAGCACATGTGTGCGACTGCCCCACTGCGGTTTCCTCTGCGTCTACGTGTCTTCTGTGTCCCTTGCATGTGTGTGTGTGTGCTGGAGTGTGTGTGTGGGGATCACCTCCTCACAGGGCTCTCGGCTCCTCACAAGGCAACCTCGATCTGGAAAGACTCAGCTCCTTGGAACAGACTTCCTGAATCCCTCCAGCCCTCTCACCGGTTCCTCAGCCACGGGTGTTGAGGTGTGGGAGCTTTGGGGAGTCACTTTTTAAAAAGAAACTTACAGTTTATACTACACTACTGTCTGCTGTGAGATGATTAAACATGCTATTTAATTGTACACGTGCCTGCTGCGTGTGCTTTGTGCTCCATCACTGACCTGTATCACGGGTCCAGCCACCTGTGCACCCCTGTGACGTGATGGCCTCCAATCAGGAAGTCCTGGCTGTGGCCAGTGGGGCTGGCTGCTGCTGGAGGAGTGCGTCACTTTTGGCCTCTGCCGGCCAGCTGTTCCCCTGGGCTTTCAGGGAGGGGAGTTTGCTGTCCTTTCTTACCTTTTGTTAACACAAAAAGGGCCCACCCCAAACCCCAGTGTCCTAATGCCCAAGGTGTGGGCCCTTTCTAGAATGGCCAGAAGAAAGGCCAATAGAGGGCATAGAGGGCATCCTTGCATTTCTGAAACCCCACTAGGTAGTGTGTGCATAGAGGAAACTCACCAGGAAGCAAAACTCAAAACCCCTAGGGCTGGAAGGCTGCAACCTTGGCTTTCCTGCTTGGGGAGAGACTGATCTTGTTCTTCCAGCGTCCCTTTCGCCCATCTGATAAGTGGAAGGAGCTGAAGGTGGTCATACAGTGAGAGCTGCTCTCTGAAAACAGGTATGGAAAGAAGGTGCGTGCAGTCAGGCCATCAGCCCCTGGAAAAGAGAGTGTGAGGAGCATGGATCAGGCCCTTGACTCTTCTGTGGAATTTGTGTTGACTGGCTTAAGGGCCCCTATATATACCAGGAACCCACACCCCAGATATTTTGATATTTTAATATTTAACTGATCTTTCATCAGTGCCTCAGATTTGTATAGCCATACCATGCCCTCGGCAAAGGGGGAAACCAGCCTGAGTAGCTCAGCTCCAAAAGACTTGCAAACCAGTTGGGCTTGGGAAGACAAAGGGACAAAGTTCTCAGACACCCAGTACCACTTAATTACCACAGGCAGAGGCCCTTGAACTTGGCTGTGGCAGAGCTCAATCCTTCACCAAACCAGGGTCCATTTCCAGGACACACAGCTCACATCTCCAGCCTAATGCACAACATGGGCAGAAGAGAGGTGTTCCATCTTCAGCCCTGACCTGCCAAAAATTTCTGTGTGACTCGCTCCCTTCCTCCATCTGCTGACTAGAGCAAAGGCGTGCTCGGGACTCTGAGGCCATGATAGAGACACAAGATGGAGGGAGCCTTGCCGCTGAAACACCATCAGAAGAGAGGTGCCCTACCAGAATGGCTGTTGGATTGTTATGAGAGAGAGAAACGTTCTGTGCTAGCCAACGCAGTTTTTAAAAAACTACCGTTAACATTATGTGCCCAGGCTCTTCTTTGGTGACAGGCATCAGTACGTTACCAGGGTTGACAATGGTGCCTCTCAGCTCAGGCCTCCACAACAGTCACACGGGATGTCTGCTGTCCTAAGCAGCACAGCGAGGCTGACAGCCACTGCAGCCAGAGAGGAGCTTTGAAATTGTGCCTCCCTTGCCCCACCTAGCTCCGCGCAGCTCGGTACAGGTAGTAGAGATGTCCCCCAAAACAGCGAGGGCGGCGGTCATTAGTAAAAAGGAGGTAGCTCTGGAAGCTTGCAAAACTAGTTCACCACCTGCCACATTCCCCCACCACAGTGGGGGTACCCCGTAACACAGGTGAGCTGGTCACAGATGGGACACCAACCATCCCAGTGGGTATGCAGCATTTTCCTTAACAGAAGCAATGCTGCTCTGTGATCCCAGAGACGCAAATAGTGCAGATAAAAGAAAACTTTTACTATAACACCATCTACTAAAAAATGAAAGTATTCTACTTATCAACCTGCTGAATTGTTGAGAGCAAAACAGTACCTAAACAGGAAAAGAGTTCACTACCTCAAATGCATAGACAAACCATCAAAATACCATGAACAACCAATGTAACTTGGAAGCACAGAAAGAAAATTAAGTCTCCAGAAACCAAACTGAAAATCATGAAAGACTGATTTAAATGACATAGAATTTTCAAGATTGCACTTATGAAGACACTCGGTGATACACAAGAAAACTGAGAAAAGCAGTTCAATCAGCTCAGGAATACAATTAATGAACAAAAGGAGTACTTTACCAAAGAGACTGAAACTATAAAAAAGAACCAAACAAATTTGGGAGCTGAAAGGGGCGGCAGGATGGCTCAGCTGGTTAGAATGCGAGCTCTGAACAACAGGGTCGCCGGTTCAATTCGCACATGGGCCAGTGAGCTGTGCCCTCCACAACTAGACTGAAGGACAATGACTTGGAGCTGATGGGCCCTGGAGAAACACACTGTTCCCCAATATTCCCCAATAAAAATTTAAAAAATAAATTCTGGAGCTGAAGAACTCAAGACGAGGAATGCATTAGAGAGTATTGGGAATAGAGCAGACCAGATGGTAGAATTAGCGAGCTCAAAGACAGAAATCTAGAAATAACCCAGGAGGAAGAAGAAAGAGAACTAAGAATTTTAAAAAATGAAAGATTTCTATGAGAACTATCTGACTACATTAGAAAGCAATATAAGGAGAGTAAGTATACCAAAAGGAGAAGAGAGGGAGAAGGGAACAGAGAGCCTACTCAAAGAAATTGATGAAAAGTTCCCAAGCCTAAGGAAGAACTGGACTTTAGAACAGAGGAGGTGAACAAAACACCTAATTACATCAATGCAAAAAAAACCCCCAAGACACATTTTATTCAAATTGTCAAGTCAATGACAAAGAATTCTCAAGGCAGCCAGCCAAGGGAAAACAAGACTAACCTACAAAGGAAAGCCCATTATATTATCAGATTTCACAGTAGAAACAACATAAGATAGGAAAGAGTAGAAGGAAATATTCAAAATATTCAAAGAGAGGACCATCAGCAAAGGATAATATATCCAGCAAAGTTATCCTTTACATATGAAGGAGAAGTAAAGGCTTTCCCAAACAAAACTTGACAATTTACCACAAGACCTGCACTACAAAAATTGTTAAAGGAGCTCTTCTACTGGAAACACAAAGACAAAAGTATACAGAACTTTGAGTAAGATGACTTAAATAAAAGTAGGAAAGTGGAAATTACTTCAGAATAGGATATTAAACACTTATAAAGGTTAAGGGGGGGCGGTAAAAGGGATCCAAGCATTAAAAAATAACTATAATGATCGCACAACATAAAAAGAGATAATTTATGACAATAAAATCATAAAAGGGGAGGAGGAGGAAAATGACTGAATGGGGATAGGTGAATGAAGATAAGAGACAATCAGAAGAAAAAAAATTATTGTATATATGAAATATTTTCACAAACCTAATAGTAATCACAAAACAAAATCCAGAGCTGAGACTCAAATCATAAGAAAAGAGGAAATAGAGCAAAAAATCATAGAAAACTGCTGAACTAAAATAGCAGATAGCATAACAAGGGGAAAGAAAGAACAAAGAAATTGAAGAAGATAAAATGGCTACAGTAAATTCTCATATGCGTATATGATTAATCAAGCTAAATATAAATAGACTGAACTCACCAATCAAAAGGCAGAGTAGCAGGATGGATTAAAAAACAAAACCTAACTATATGGTGCCTGCAGGACACTCACCTCAGCTTCAAAAACAAACGCAGGCTCAAAGTAAAGGGGTAGAAGATGGTACTTCAAGCTAGTGGTATCCAGAGAAAAGCAGGTGTAGCAGGACTTAGATGAAATAGATTCCAAGATAAAAATGGTTAACAAGCGACGATGGCCATTTTATAATGATAAAGACAACACATCAATATATATGCACCCAACCTGAGAGCACCAAAATACATAAAGGAATTACTAACAGACATAAAGGGAGAAACTGATAAAAATACACTCCTAGTAGAGGACCTGAGTACCCCATGACAGCAACAGATACGTCATTCAGGCAGAAAGTCAGTAAGGGAATATCAGCCTTAAATGACACGTGAGACCAAATGTACTTAGTTGACATTTATAGAACTTTCCTTCCCCAAACAACAGAATACACATTCTTTTCAAGTGCACATGGAAAAATCTCATGGGTAGCCCACATGTTGGGGCACAAAACTAGTCCTCAATAAGCACTTTTCTAACAAAAACGTTATGAAACTGGAAACCAACCACAAAAAAAAGCTGGAAAAATCTCAAATATGCGGAGATTAAACAACCATTGGTTCAAAGAAATAAGAGATCAAAAGATATGCAGAGACAAATGAAAATACGACATACCAAAATTTTGGGGATGTAGCAAAAGTGGCACTAAGAGAGGCTTAAAGCATTACAAGCCTACTTCAAGAAATAAGAAAAATATCAAATAAATCTAACATTAACCTTAAAGAACTAGAAAAAGGAAGAACAAAGTCCAAAGTCAGTAGAAGGAAGGAAATAAAAATCAGAACAGAAATAAATGAAATAGAAAGCAAAAGTAATCAAATATATGGTGATGGAAGGAGAACTGACTCTGGGTGGTGAACACACAATGGGATTTATAGATGATGTAATACAGAACTGTACACCTGAAATCTATGTCATTTTACTAACAATTGTCACCCCAATAAATTTAAAAAAAAAAGTAGATAAAATTAATGAAACAAAGAGCTGGTTGTCTGAAAAGATAAATAAAATTGACAAACCTCTGGCTAGACTCACTAAGGGAAAAAGACTCAAATAAATTCATAAATGAAAGAATGAGAAGTTACAATGGACACCACACAAATACAAAGGATTATACAAGAATACCATGAAAGGCTATATGCCACCAAATTTGGTAACCTAAAAAAAATGGATAAATTCTTAGAATCATACAACCTTTCTAGACTGAATCATCAGAAATTGGAATAGACTGATCACTAGTAAGGAAATTGAAACAGTAATCAAAAACCTCCCCAAAAACAAAAGTCCAGCACCAGATGGCTTCAATGGTGAATTCTACCAATTATTCCAAGAAAATTTAATACCAGTCCTCCTCAACCTCTTCCAAAAAGATGAAGAGAAGGATTACTTCCTAACACATTTTATGAGGCCATCATTACCCTGATACTAAACCCAGGCAAGGACAAAAAAAAAAAAAAAAAAAAAAAATGACAAGCCAGTATCTCTGGTGAACAAGAGCAAAAATCCTAAACAAAATACTAGCAAACTGAATACAATATATTAAAAGGATCATACATTACAATCAAGTTGGATTCATTCCAGGGATGGTTCATCATCCGCAAATCAATGTGATATACATTAACAAAATAAAAACCATGTGATCATATCATCAACAGATGCAGAAAAAGCATTTGAAAAGATACATCCATTTATAATAAAAAACACTCAATAAAATGGGTATAGAAGGAAAGTACCTCAACAACATAATAAAGGCCATATATATCTTCTTTTACTTTTATTTCTGATTTTATTACTATTTTCTTTTTTCTCCATTGTTCACTCTTTATTGAATGATTGCTTCATTCATTCTTAATCTTGTTTCCTGAAAATGATTTCATGAAAATGAAAAATGATTTTAAATCTATACTTTTTCCCTCTCGGTTCTGCTTTAGCTGTGTTCCTAGATTCAGACATAATGATTTTATTAGCCCATTGTAGGTGTTTTGTTTTCCCATTTCCTTTTTTAACTCAAGGGTTTTCCATCCTCTCTTTTCTTGTCCAAAACTTTCTTTTCAGGCTGTTTTGAGTATAGTAATATCCATGATATTTCCATTTTTTTATTGTTATTTTTTATCAGCATATAATCCTTTTTTTTTTTGCACTGAATTGTTTTATCAGGTACTATAAATATTGCTTCCCCAGCTTTTTCTTGGTTAGTATTTGTCTGATAATATTTTCCCTTACCCTCGTTAGATATTTTTAAAAGAATTCATACTGAATCTTTCAAATTTTTACTCATTTATTTATATCAGTATAGACTCACGAATTCCTATTTTATGCATTAGGTTATAATCTGATACTCTATTTTGATACACAAAGTGTCCTAGATTTGACCAATGGGAAGCCTCTTCTGGCTGGCTCGTATGTCCTTCTAACATATCCCTATCATTTTTTAAGCATTAAATTACTCAAAACAAGATGTTTCAGGATTATTTTGTACCTTTCTGCCTCAGTCTTGGAATCAGCCATTGAACCCTAATGCCTTAGTACTTGGTATGCTCATTGCTACTAAGGTAAAATTGTTTCTATACCCTGTCATTGGATAGAATAGATCCATAAATATATACACATATTCATACAACTATATATAACTCTATCTATCTATCTATCTGTCTATCTATCTATCTGATATCAATTCTTCTGATTTCAATTCAACACCTCGGGGTTCTTTTTAGTGTTTTCCCTTTTCATGTTCGTTAATCATTTCTCAAACAACAAGAATTGTGACTCCCAATATTTTCAATATATGTACTTATATTTCAATTATTTCACTTATTTGCACAATGTACGAGGTGTGATCAAAAAATACAGTGAATACTGCTGCCGAGAGCCATCCAACAGAAAGGCAGGAATCTTCAATGTGGGAAGCAGCACGATGAATCTTAGTAACAGTGTGTGACACGTTTCAACTTATTCGGTGCAGTCAGTCGGGTGCGAGCTACGGTTGAGAGAAGGTGTGTTTTAAAGTATGTTGTAAATCATCCTCCATCACGACAATGCTCCATGTCACACATCGCTTCTGGTATACAGCAATTTCTGTCAAATGAAAATATTATGGTGGGTCCTCATCCACCTTAATTATTGGATCTGGCACCATGCAACTTCTGGCTCTTCCCCGAAGTAAAAATGACCATGAAAGGTAAACATTTTGAATCAATTCAGGACACCAAGACAGACACAACAGCGCAACTGAAGACACTCACAAAAGAGGACATCCAGAACTGCTTCAGGAAGTGGCAAGAATCATGGGATAAGTGTGTTAGAAGCGAGGGGGAGTATTTGGCGGGGGTAATGTGTCTTTTACTGTAATAATTTTTTTTTTTAATTTAAACATTCCCGTATTGTTTGATCACACTTCGTAGTTAGTCTCCTAACCATTCCAGCCACCCACTGCCTCACTTGCTCTGCTGCTGGGCTGTTTCACTGTGGCAACTCTCACCAGTGGGCATCCATGAGCTCCGGCACACCAATTCCTCCACGCATTTACTTCCTCAAACACTAATGTCTCTATGCAGGGAAGGGCAAGTGAAAATGAAAAAGAAGGGTAAGAGTCTGTCTTCGGTTAAATTTAAAACGCTTACATTCATTTTAACTTAGAGCTTATTTCTGCTGTTATTTCACAAATTCTACTTAACTACCTCCTCCCCCCTTGCTTTCCATTGAGTAGCAATGGACAATTTTCTTCTACCTGTTTAAAAGGTAATACATTCTACTTTTTATTAAAATATGGCTGAGTAGCATTCCATGGTATATATATACCTCATCTTCTTTATCCAATCATCTGTCAAAAGACGCTTAGACTGTTTCCATGTCTTGGCTATTATGAATAATGCTGCAATGAACAATGGGGTACATATATCTTTACTTTATATTTGAAATCCCACTATGTACCAAGCACAACTTATAAAAGTCATTATTACCCCACTGAATGAGAAAACTGAGGCACAGAGAAGTAATTTACCTAAAGCTATACAACCATTAAGAGGAAAGACTAGGCTCCAAGACCTCGATCTTCCCACTCTGTAACAATGCCTCTTATTACTTTTTCAATGACGATAATAACGTATGATGATGATAGATGAGAGGAACTGGGGATATTATTGCTTAATTATTTCCTAAAATTTCATCTTTGTACCACAGGGAACCTTTCTATTTGCATGGAAAATTCTGAATTTAATAGAAAACTGGGATGCATTTACAAAAATTTGTTTTACTTTAGACTTTTTGGGGAAACTGCTGGTTTATAAAATTTGGAATGCTGCAGGGCAGGTGGATATATAAACAGTTTATATGGAATTTGAAGGTATGTTGTACAATATAAAGATAGCTCTAGAATATAAGGAAAATGCCATTTAGTCTCACATTCCCAAATTAAAAATGTATATACACTTAAAAATGGATATATTCTTTAATCTCACAATTTCAAAATGAAATCATTCAAGGTAAATGGATGCAAATTTTGTTAATTTCAAAACGTTTGTGTGAAATGAAATACATACATTATACCTGATATTTCTAGCTTTTAGGGCTTTGAATATAGTTAATAAACTAAAAATGGGAACAAGTCTTTTGATGGAAGAAAGAAAACAACGGAAAAGACTGTAATGAAACAATATATTTACTGGACCGAGTAAATAACCAAACAATTTATTTTCTGAAAACTGCTTGCTCTCTGTTATATACCATCTGTTGGGTCATACCAATAGGGTCAAACAGAAAAAAATATTTAAAATTCTTTCAAGACAAAGAAAAAGAATAACTCACCCATCAAATACAAATATACTATTTTATTCTAAGGGAATATTTCTGTGGTTTCTGCAAGGGGAAAACCCAAAAGTGGTTAAAAAACAAAAAAGAACAGAAAGGATAATTTAGATGTTTCTCTTGTTTGTTTGATGTTTTTTTTCCTCCCCTGGGAAAAAAATGTAATGTTACATAATTTTAATAAAAATTTTTAAAGCAAATAATTGGACACACGTATCAACAGCTATGTTTATGAGGAATGATGAATAATTTTTTTTACGAATTAATTTAGGGTCTGGAAAACTCTGCGTACTAACATGCAATTAAAATTCCGATACAGTCATTTACCTGGGTATTGGCTGTTCTCAATTAAAACATACAGATTCTTTTTCTCTCTGGTGTTGTATAACAATTTATCTACTGTGCCAAGAATATTTGTTTTTCATACAACTACAAAAGGGGAAATGTTAGTGTTTATACAAACCATAAAGTTCATATAGTGGGGACTATTACACCTGAAGTTTCTGGACAGTTTATTGGCAGACTTATGAGACAATCCAATTGTTTTTCCTCCACATCAAACAAGATCTGGAAGTAAGTTTTCTGATCAGAAATGACAAACACAGATGGGATTAATCATACAGAATTGGGGCAGATTTACTTCTTTCACACAGTTCTCAGTAACAAAAACAAAATTTGTTACAGGCAGAGGGACAGAACCATCAAGTACACAATGTCAAAAGGCCTATTTTTAAATTTTTATTGTAGTTAAATGACTTTCATTTAAAAAACAAAAACAAAAAAACACCTGCAACTCCCATCAAAAAATGGGACATAGTGAAAAGTCTTTCAAGGTTCAAATTTCTAAGAGGCATTTTGGACTTCTCTAATTTTATTACAGGGTCAAATTAACCTCTGCTAAAGAAGTTCTGTGATTAGCCAACATCATAAAAGCTCTGATTCAAAATTTTGCAGGGAAGAAACTGAGAATGGAGATGAGGGAGATGGATCGATATGTCAAACACACCTATGACTTGCATTCCTCATAGAACCACTAACACAGCTAGAGTTTGGAATAATGCTATAAGAAAACCTGCTTGTGGATATGCAAGACAGTCAACGTCTTTGTATCTTAACCCCAGAATCCCTATTTTCAAGTTTCTTAGGACAAGGTCATCTTCCAAATGCTCAATATAGGAACATACTAGGATCTTTTCTACCATAATTCTGATAGCTGAAGTAATACTGTGTTTTTGTGGAAACACCCACAGGTTTGCCAGAGTAAGGAGAGAGATTATTCTCTTTGAAATGACAAGGGCCTCCAGAAACTGGTGCAAAAGACAAAATAAGAGGAATCATTGAGGAAATAGGAAGATAAAACAATGGGAGAAAAGCTGCCATTTGGGGATAAAATGAAAACAAAAGAACCCCCATTTCTGTGTACCACAGCTCATGCTATGAGACAGCAGCAACAAAGGCTGACACCCAGAGAAGTGGGCATTTTAGTGGGTTTTCTAGAAACATTTCAAGACACTTGGGATCCAATGGGCTCCACAGATTTTCTGTGTGCATAACCAGTTTGCAGAGTTTCAGCCCCTTTACCTTAATTTGCCCACATCCAGACCCACAGCTGAGAAGGCTAGACCCAGAAAGTAAAAGGGACACATTACTGTGTGAACAACAGTGAAGGCCTTTTTCCCTGATGTGAGGGGCCCATGGCAAAAGCACCAGAGGCTTCTATCCTTCACAGAACTGGCTTGGCAGTGAAAATCAAAATCAAGACCACTTTACTCTCTACCTTGTAAAAAAAAGTTGAGTAATTTTATTGGGTCTTCAAGTCTGGGTCCCAAGTCCTCACCTGATGTGACTCTTAGCTCTGTACTGATTCGTCCCCTGACTTTTAGATAGGGCTTGCTCACGTAGCCTATTGCAGCCAAGGTTTCACTCCAAAGCTACCTCTCTAACGTCTAAGGTTACTATGGTAGAGTTTTATACAACAGTTTTCCTTAAAAATATTCCACAATTTGTTATTCCCAAACAAAATAAGATTATGCACCACTCAGAGAAATTGGTTAGTCATTCTGAAGATGTCTAATAACTGTATCACTGCCAAAGAACATTTCTCAGTTCATATTCTTTCCTTCAATTTTCATTTGTACATCCACACTGTGGTTCACGAGTCGTCTGGTTTCCATTATCTTACTATCAAGTCAAGAGGACTTGGACTTATACATCGTTTTCCAAAGCTGGATGCATTCACAGTTTGGTGCATACCAATGTGTATGAAAATAGGAACCCCACTTCTGCTTTAATCTGATAATTCAACATCAGAGTCTTCAGATTTGGCTTTGGCAAGTTCTTCGTGTACCTCCCTCACCATGAGAATACGTGTTAACATGGTGTCCAGGGTCCCAGGGTCTATCGGGAATGTGGAGTACCACATGGGGCTATTCGGAACACAGGAGCGCTCGGGCTGAAGGTAAAACACATCATTCCTCTGCTTCACACTTTCAGAACTATCCATAGGGGAAAAAAGAAAAAAGAAAATTGGGGATCAGAGAGTACAGGAAATACATAACTACTCTTTAATGTAATGGCTCTCAACCTCTCCCTACTGTGACCAATGTCATAGATAAGCAATGTACCCACAGAGATAAATAAGTTTCCAGGCATTTTCCTCCCACATTCAAGAAATCACACTGGATTGGAAGTGAGTATAATGTTAATACAAGACAAAGTGTAAATACTTCACAAACTTTAGTACTTAAAACATTAACAGCAACAAAAATTCAACTCACATGTGTCACTATGGCTAGAACCACATATCCTCAGCACCCATTATCCTGGAATGAACCCTAGGAGCACTCAATACACAGTATCAAAGGGCAAACCCAGTTATTATAGTTCTTTGAGAATAAAGTGCTTCGGTGTGGATCTCACAATTCTAAAGTCACAGTTTCTGTAAGAAAAGGACCACTCAAATTTTTTGAATTCCTCAAAAATAGTTTTTCTATTTATAGGTTTAGCAGTATAACCTCTTTAAATATCTTTTCTATATAAATAATAAAATCACAGCAGTTTAGGTATCACATAAAGGTTGAGCAACAGTATAAAGATCAAACAATGGCAGGGATTCTTATTCTTCCTTTTAAAGAGATTTTGGGGAAAAAGATTATCAAAATAAAGCAATTTGTCTCTTCGTTCAATATCCAGGCTGATTTGAAAATGGAGAAATAATGAAATTAGAGGCAAATCTTTGTCTTTAGATTTTGACTTTGGTCACAGACGAGCTACATTTCTGATATTCAAGCCTCTGAAATCCAAAATACGTTAACTACTTTTTGAAGTATGCTACCTATATATGCAGTTCCCAGGAAGTTCACTCACCATTTTGACAGGTAAAACTCATAAAGTCGAACTGGACATCTGAGTGGGTTGTCAGTATTCTCTGCCATCTCCACACCCACTGGAACCTCACCATCTTCATTTCGCTTCCTTTTGCCAACAGTTAGTTTATCTTGAGGCAGGAAATAAGAATCAGAAGATTATTTTTGCTTTGCTTCCAGTCAGAACTATCAGTCCCTACCCCTTTCTTTCACTTACGCATTCAACAAATATTGAGCACCTATGGAGGTGGAGGTGTGAGATATTATTTTAAGTGCTGGGTTAACAGCACTTAACTGTACAAAATTGTACACGTTATGTTCCCCTACACACCAAACTGGGGTGCTGGAGAGTACGTCTCACTTCTGAGCCTGACTTGGTTAGATTTTCTTAGGTATAGGGTTCTTCAGGGTTTCACATACTCTTCTCCTATGGTAGACACAGAGATAGAAGTTGTCACCTCTTTATGTGAAAATATTTCTACTATGGGGCACCAGTGCCTACTGGGCATTTCTTCGAATTTCTTTTGTTCTAGTATTATGAGAAATGGAATCTTTGTTGGGAAAAGAAATTCTCAGTAAAGTGGGCATTTGGTAAGAAAAGAGCAAACCCTTTTTCACCAATAGAATTTTGCAGAGGCCAAGGGTGAAGACATGGAAAGTGGGCTATTTCTTTCCCACTTTCTCCATTCACACTGCAAGAGAAGAGTAGGTGGATCTGAGAACCTGAGGAAAAAGGTTTTCTTCTTCTGTTCTGACAGCTGCTCTTAACCACTGGCACAGAACCTTCCCCACCTTCCTGCATTAATTATTACTTAATCAAAATTCACCCCAATTGTCTATTCAGAGGCTACCTAAACAGAAAGACTTTGTTAGTTACTCATTCAGAAAGAAGCTGAATTTATTACCAATTTTGTCAAGCACCTAATCAGAAAACAGGGAAATGTTACCCAATTGCCTCTCTCTCCCCTAGTGAATATTAACACAAAGTGAACTATATATGAATAGATCGAAGGAAACAGGACAAACACGTGGTGAAAAAGCAAAATAATCTTAGCATTTTTTTTCTATATATATATTTTTTTAATTAAATTTATTGGGGTGACAATTGTTAGTAAAATTACATAGATTTCAGGTGTACAATTCTGTATTACATCATCTATAAATCCCATTCTGTGTTCATCACCCAGAGTCAGTTCTCTTTCCATCACTATATATTCGATCCCCCTTACCCTCATCTCCCACCCAGCATTTTTCAAAGTAAAGTTGCAATTGAGAAAAAAGTTAACACCATAATTATTCTTTAAGATTTTAGTTTCAGTAATTTTAAATGCTCGGATTCAAAAAATATATTTCACTCTTATACCAAGGAGGCAATAACTTGATTTTGGGAATTTCAGAACTTACTATTTTGGTCAAAATCAATAAATTTAATTTCGATTTCTATAACAATAGCGATTTTTCAAACATTAAAAACAAAATATTATTTAATAGGCTGTTTTTGGAATGCAAGACCATAAATCTTTTAATAAAATTGTCACTGTTGATATTATTCTACTTTGTACAAAAGCAGTAAACTCTAGGCCACCTTTTAAGTTCCTTCAGAATTTGACAACTAATGTTAATGAAAAAGAGGTGCTTTGGTAAAAAAAAATAAAATTTAGAAACAGTAGATTTAAAAGTTATGCAGGGGACATAAAGAAGCATGTCTCAAATAAAAGAACAGAACAAAGCTCCAGAAAAAGAACTAAACAAAATGGAGACAACCAATCTACCAGATGCAGAGCTCAAAACACTGATTATAAGGATGTTCAATGATCTCAGGGAGAACTTCAACAAAGAGATAGCAAACATAAAAAAGAATTAGTCAGAAGTAAAGAATACAATGACTAAAATTAAGAATACATTAAAGGAATCAACAGTAAATTAGATGAAGCAGAGGATTGAATCAGCGATTTAAAAGATAAGGTAGCAGAAAACACCCAAAACAGAACAGCAAAAAGAAAAAAGAATCCAAAAAAAGGAGGATAGTTTAAGGGGTCTCTGGGACAGTATCAAGTGTACCAACATTCATATCATATGGGTAATAGAAGGAAAAGAGAGAGAGCAAGGAATTGAAAACTTATCTGAAGAAATAATGATGGAAAACTTCCCTCACCTGGTGAAGGAAATAAACATACAAGTCCAGGAAGCACAGAGAGTCCAAAACAAAATGAACCCAAACAGGCCCCACCAAGACACATTATAATTAGAATGGCAAAGGTTAAAGAGACAAAGACTCTTAAAAGCAGCAAGAGAAAAGCAGTTTGTTATCTAAAAGGGAGCCCCCATAAGATTGTCAGCTGCTTTTTCAACAGAAACTTTGCAGGCCAGAAGGGACTGGCATGAAATAGAGATGAAAAGCAAGGACCTACAACCAAGATTACTCTACCCAGCAAAGTTATCATTTACAATGGAAGAACAGATCAAGAAAGAGCTTCTGAGACAAGAGAAAGCTAAAGGAGTTCAACAACACCAAATAAGAATTACAAGGAATCTTAGAGGGACTTAAGATGAAAAAAAATAAAAAGGATAAGATAAAAAATATGAATAATAATATGGCAATAACTACATCTCTATCAATGATTACTTTCAATGTAAATGGATTAAATGCTCCTATAAAAAGATGGGATGGCTAAATGGTTATGAAAACTAGACCCTTACACATGTTGCCTACAAAGACTATTCACCTCAGATCGAAAGATACAAAAGACTGAAAGGGCTGAAAAAAAGTAATTTATGAAAATGGAAAGAAAAGGAATAAAAAGCTAGAGTAGCAATACTTATACCAGACAAAACAGACTTTACATCAAAGGCTATAACAAGAAACAAAGAAGGACCCAGTATTCCAACTTCTGGGTATTTATCTGAAGAAATCCAAAACACTACTTCGAGGGGGTGTGTGCATCCTTATGTTCATTGCAGCATTGTTTACAATGGCCAAGATGTGGAGGCAGCCTGGGTGTCTGTGGACGGATGAATGGATAAAGAGGAGGTGGTACATATATACAATGGGATATTGCTCGGCCCTGTAAGGAAAAGGTTGCTTGTTATCTGTGGCAGCATGGATGGACCTAGAAGATATTATGCTGAGTGGAGTATATCAGACAGTGAAAGACAGATGCAATGTGATTTCACTTCTATGTGGAATCTAAAGAACAAAATAAACAAACAAAACAGAAACAGAAACAGACTCACAGGTACAGAGAACATTTTGATGGTTGCTAGATGGGAAGAGGTTTGGGGTAAGTGGAAAAGGAGAAGGGATTAAGAAGTACAAACTGGTTGTTACACAGCAGTCATAGGGATGTAGGGTATAGCATAAGGAATATATTCAATAATACTGTAATAACTATGTATAGTATCAGATGGATACTAGATTTGTTGGGGTAACAGATGGGAGGGGGTTCGGAGGCAGGGTGGAAAAGGTGAAAGGATTAGGAAGTACAAATTGGTAATTACGAAATAATCATGGGGATGTAAAGCATAGAGAATATAGTTAATAATATGGTAATAACTATGCATAGTGCCAGGTGGCTACCAGACTTGTCAGGGGGATCACTTAAGTTATATAAATGTCTAACCACTCTGCTATACACCTGAAATTAACATATAATAATACTGAATGTCAACTGTAATTGAAAAATTAAAAAGGGGAGTGGAAAGGTGAAGGGGAATAAGAAGTTCAAATTTCCAGGTATAAAACAAGTAGGTCATGGGGATGTAATATACAGCATGGGGAATATAGTCAATAATATTGTGATAGCGTGGTATAGTGTCAGATGGTTGCTGGACTTATCATGGTTATCACTCCTTTATGTATATAAGTAATGAATAACTATAGTGTACACCTGAAACTAATATAATATTGTATGTTAGCTACATTTTAATAAATATCTTAAAAAGAAAAAAATAAGCAGATTCCTTTTAACTAGCAACTGACCCATCTGTTGCCTCTACATCAGTGATTCTCAACCTTGGCTGTATATTTAAATTCCTAGGGAAGTTTTAAAATAAAGATTACTTGGGCTCTACCCTAGGCACTGAAATCAGAATTTCTAACTTAAACGCTAATAAAAGTATACTGAAGCAAGTGATTCCTCTCATTTTGAGAAAAACCTTGAACCTAGCCCTGACAATAAAGAAAAGCATTTAAGTGTTAAACTAAAGCTACACTCTTCCACGTCTAGAATTTACAATGACCATTCTGCAATTAGTTTCTATTTGAACACTAGTTAAGATTTCAACAGAAATCTTACGAATTCCACCACACACCTGGTTCTGACTCTGGCTTTTGTAAAGGTGGGAAGAACCTCAGATATGTCATCTTGGTACTGTACTTCAAAATCCTGGTCCGTCTCATCACGTGGGCAAAGGAAAGCTTCAAGTGCTCAGTAACATTCTTTAGTTGAAAGTATTTGGTATTGAAGAAAAGGAGGGTGTTCAAGAGGACGATTGGTGAGTAAGCGCCCAGCTGTTTGCACTCCCACAAATGTTCTTCTTCAATGCGAGAGAACATGTAACCTGGACAGAGGAAAGGGGTAAAAGAAAAACAGTACTAAGCTCCTGCTACATAAGACAAATGTCTCAAACTCTTAGACTCGAAGACATAAAGGAGAAGACTGATTGTTCCTCTCCTTTTCCCTCTTCATTAGACAGAAAAACAGAAAAGGCACCGCAAAGAAAAGGGGAGACAAGTGCACTGAAGCAGACACTGAGCATCCTCATGAAACAGTTTTAATCTATTGTTATTTTAGACCATGGGTTGGCAAACTTTTTCTGTAAAGAGCCAGATGGTAAACATTTTAAGCACTGTGGGCCATATAGGCTCTGAACAACATTGTTGTTGTAGAAGATAAGAGCCACAGACAATACATAAATAGATGTTGCTATAACATACCAATAAAATTTTTTTATAGACACAAATTTGAATTTCATGTAATTTCCACATGCCACAAAATATTCTTCTTTAGATTTTTCCCCCAAACTATTTAAAATGTAAAAACTACTTTTAGCTCATGGATTATATACAAAAAGGGCAGCAGGCCAGATGTGGCCCAGGGGCCACTTTGCAGACTCCTGTTTGAGTTCATTATGCTTAACTGGTTCAGTTTTATTTATAATAGCTTCGATCATTAGAAAGCAGATTGTGCCCTTCCTTCCGCCCACCATTTCTTATTTTAAATTTATATTAAGAGCAATTACTTCATGATGACATATCTGGGCTTTTCTTGAAAAGAAGAGGTCTTGCAGAAGAATTAAAATAGTATACCTTTAAATGCACCTTCCTCTAGCTATCCCTTAAATGCAGGTCTTTTATTTATTTATTTTTTTTAAGGTCTTTTCTCATGTTCTCTCCCCAGTCCTCTTTGCTGCTGATTCTGCATTCTCATCTTAGGAGACTGACTATCCACAAACATGAATGTATTGCTTCCAAATCTATGTCCCTAGCCTCCTCTTTGAATGCTAAATGCATGAAGCCACCATGTCAATCAGGATACTTCAAAGGTGCTCTGCAGCCCGACAGAGAGGAGCACAAATCTCAGAGCACCCCAGGCAACCTCTCCATTCACAGCAATGGCGCCTGATAACAGGAGGGAATTAGGGACTTGTCCAACGACTATGGTCCAAGACAATTCAAGGACGAGGACTTAACTCTCAACAACCAGTTTAGGATACTTTTTATAAACAATTGAAAAAGGTCCACTGCTAGCAGGCAGAGTCTAAAAGTAGAATATGTGGCAGTTACTGGTACAATGTGCAACTTTACCAACACTACCAGATCAAAAACCAGTTTCTAAAAATATAAATGCAACCTCCAGTTTTTTTATTTTCAAGTTAGTATTTTCAACAACATGCATTCTTTGGCCATTATAGTTTTATTAAAATAACCAGTAATAAACCAGACTTTATCCTCAAAAGTCCAAATATATTAAAATTAGGACAGAAATAGAAAATGAACAACTTAAAAAAAGATAATCATACAACTTAAGCAATTTAAGAAGGGATATCATAAAAACAATCAAAATAAGAAACAATCATCCTACCATTAGGAAGTATTGTAGGTTCCCATATTTTCAAGAGTTTGGTAAGTTCAATCATAAATCTGGAATAGGGCTCTGTAAAAATGTTATCTATTCTACCATTTTCAAACAGGTACTACAAGAGAAAAAAAATGGAAACATGTTGATACAAAGAAAACAAGTTTTTTTAAAGATTGTTTTAAGTGAAACTTATATAATGTTATTAACCAATGTCACCCAATAAATTTAATTCTTAAAATATTAAAAATTTTTTAAAAGATTATTTTAAGGGATATAGTTCACCCTTAATCTTTGTCCTTACAATATTATGAACCATTTTAAGGATACATGTTAAAAATACTAGGATTCAAGCTAAAGATCCCTTTCACATGAATTAACATTACCTCGAGCACTGAGCTTGCAAAGTAAAGTTTCCTATTTCCTTTTTAAAACATGGATGATACAGAAAAATTATAATAAATAAGTAACTTTATTCAGTTCATGAAACTGATATACTTATAATTGGTCCTAATTTGTACTTTTCAAATCATTTTTCTAATTCACAGTATGTGTGCAGATGTGCTCCCAGAAGTTTTTGTTTTTTTAGCCTAGTTACAAGATCACTTCCTGAAATAATACAGTTAGCTGGTGTCAGGTGACCTGAGGATACCCAAATTCAAAAACTACTTATTTGGAGTCTTCTAATCACAGCTCTCAACTCTGCCCCACAACATAACGTTCAAAAGTTCAAGTCTAATAAATTGTAGGATGTAAAACTATGCTAATTAGAACCATCAAGAACCAGATCACAGGATGGGAAACAAGCAACAGCTTGGGTAAAGTACTGCTTAAAAAAACATCTTAAGGGTGCAGGTCAGGCCAGATAAAATCACTCAGGGAAATACAATGAGCATTTATAAAGCAACACAAGGTAGTGTATAATTACATGCTAAAACACTTTTGATATTTTTAGATTTGGTATTTTAAATTTATTAATCTATGGTTACCTTGGTTTTCTGCTTTTCTATCAGTGTATGACTTGGAGAAATTTTTTATTTCCACTTAAATTTATTCCGGCTAATAAAAATTAAACACCATTTCAATGTACATTCATATAGGTCTCTTCAAAGGCAATTTATAAATATATTGCCATATTACAGTTTTGTTGTTGAAAAGTATTCTTCTTTTAATAAAGTTATTTTTCCAACTTAAAAATATATCCTCATTGTGGAAAAAGTTTAAAATATAGAAAAAGTGGAAGAAAAACATACTTAAACTCACTACACAAAGGCAACTACAATTGTCATTCAGCAATATTTCAATCTTTAAAAAAATTCCTTTTTAAACACAGAGTTGAATTTTGTACATTTACTCAAATATATGAGTACATATAAAATACATTTCTTTTTTTGAATCACTTCCTCTTTAGATCAGGAACAAGACAAAAATGCCTATTCTTGCCACTTCTATTCAACATTGTACTGGGAAGTTCTAACCAAAATGATCAGACAAGAAAAATAAATAAGAAGCATTCAAAAAGGAAAGAAGTAAAACTATCTGTATTTGCAGATGACATGATCCTATATACAGAATCCAAAAAAACAACAACAAAAAAACCCAGTTATTAGAGCTAATAAAGGAATTCAGTAAAGTTGCAGGATACAAACAACATGAAAATAAGTTGCAATAGACCATCCAAAAGGGAACTAAGAAAACAATTCCATTTACAATAGTATCAGAAAGATTAAAATCTTAAGAATAAATTAAACCCAGGAGGTACATGACTTACACTTAGAACTATAAAAAACTGCTAAGAGACATTTAAAAAGATCTAAGAAAAACATCTCGTATTCACGGATCTGAAGAAAATGTTGTTAAAATGGTAATATTCCCCAAAGATATCTACCGATTCAATGCAATTCCATCAAAATACCAGAAGACTTTTTTTGCAGAAATGGAAAAGCCAATCCTAAATTCATATGGAATTGCAAGGAACCTCGAATAGCCAAAAGAATCTTGACGAATCACACTTTACGATTTCAAAACTTAGCAACAAAGCTACAGTAATCAAAACAGCGTGTACTATCAGAAACAGTCTCAGAGACATAGAGGAAAAACTGAGGGTTGCTAGATGGCAGGGGGGTTGGAGAGAAAGGGGAAGGTGAGGGGATTAGAAAGCACAATTGGTAACCACAAGATTGCCATGGGGATTTGAAAATCAATTTGGGGAATGTAATCAATAATGTTGTAAAGATTTTGTAGGTTACCCGATGGACACTTGTCCCATTAGGGAGACCACCTCAGGGATGATGTAGATGCCTGATCACTGCACTGTACACCTGAAGCTGAACAATAATGTATGTCAACTACAATTTTATATATATATGTAGTTACAAGAAAAGGAGTACAGCATTAGGAATAGAGACAGTGGAAATGTAATGGCTGTACGTGATGTCAGAGGGGTAGTAGATGGGGGGAAAGGGTTTATTACTGTGTGAGGGATATAAATGATAAATATCTGTTACATTGTTTTGTATACCTGAAACTAATTAAAAAAACAAAACACAGTATGTACTGCCGTAAGATTAGCCATATAGACTCACATATTGGAATTTAGAGTCCAAAATAAACACATACATATTTAGCCAAAAATAAGTATGTCAAGACCATTCAATGGAGAATGAACAATCTTTTCAACACATGGTGCTGTGAGAACTGGTTATTCACATATCCAGTTATCCCTAACTCACACATGATATAAAAATTAATTAAAATGGGGGCAGCCAGGTGGCTCAGTGGGTTACAGCGCGAGCTCTGAACAACAGGGTTGTTGGTTCGATTCCCACATGGACCAGTGAGCTGCACCCTCCAAAACTAGATTGAAGACATCGAGCTGCCACTGAGCTGCCGGAAGGGTGGCTGGATGGCTCAGCTGAGAACTCATTAGAGCACAAGTTCTTAACAACAAGGTTGCCGGTTCAATTCTGGCACGGGATGGGGGGATGCACCCCCTGCAACTAAAGACTGAAAACCGCAACTGGACTTGGAGTTCAGCTGCGCCCTCCACAACTAGATTGAAGGACAACGACTTGGAGCTGATGGGCCCTGGAGAAACACACTGTTCCCCAATATTCCCCAATAAACGTTAAAAAAATTAATTAAAATGGATCAATGACCTAAACTTAAGAGCTAAAACCATGAAACTCTTAAAACACAGGGACAAATTTTAATGAACTTGAATTTGGCAATGGATTCTTAGGTATAAGACCAAAAGCAAAGCAACAACCAAAAAAAAATAAACTGTGAACTTCATCAAAATTAAAAATGTTTATGCATCAAAGTACACTATCAAGAGTGAAAAGAAAATCCAGAGAGTGGGAGAAAATATTCACCAATGGCATATGTGGTAAGAGTTTAATCCAAAATATATAAATAAATCTTACAACTCAACAACAAAAAAGACAAACAACCCAATTAAATAACGGACAAAGGATTGAAGTAGATATTTCTCCCAAGAAGATATACAAATGGCCAACAAGTATCTGAAAAAATGCTCAATGTTATTATTCATTAGGGAAGTGCAAATCAAAACCATCTCATAACCACCAGACGGCTATTAAAAAAAAGAAAAACAAAAACAAAAATTATCAAGTGTTGAAAAGGAAGATAATGGAGCCCTCATACATTGCTGCGGGAAAATGGTTTGCTAGTTTCTCAACAAGTTAATCATACAGTTAGTTACCATATGACCTCCTAGGCATATACCCAAAATAACTTAAAACAGATTGTTCAAACAAAAACTTGTACATGAATGTTCATAGTAGCACTCACTATTCATAATAGCCAAAAAGTGGAAACTCAAATGCCCATCAACAGATAAATGGATAAACAAAATGTGGTATATCCAACAATGGAGTATTATTCAGCCATAAAAAGGAATGAAGCACTGATTAATGCTAAACATGAAGAACCTTGAAAACACTACGTTAAGTGAAAGAAGCCGGACAGAAAAGGCCATACACTGTTTAATTCTACTTATATAAAATATCCAGAATAGGCAAATCCATACAGATAGAAAGCAAATTTATGGTTGTCAGAGACTGGATGGATGGGGTAATGGGGAGTAACTGTGTCCATATGGGTGATAAAGATATCTAGAACTAGAGAGTGCTGATGGCTGCACAACATCATGAATGTACTTAATGCCACTGAATTGTACTCTTTAAAATGGTAAATTTTGTTATTTGTATTTTACTATAACATCATACAACACACCGTTTTGCAAGTTACTTTTTAAAATGTATGCTTCTAAGAGTTTTCCATGCTAATATCTATAGAAGCAATTCATTCCTTTTAAACTATTGTATAGTATTCAATAGCATAGACATATTATAGTTGATTGAACCATCATTCTTTTTGATGAACACCTAGATTTCCAAATTTTTGCTGTTAAAAACAATGTTACAGTGAAAAGACTAGTATATGTCCTTCTATGTATGTGTATGCATTTCTTTGGGGAAAGATAATGATCACTGGATTTGTTAGATCGAAGAATATGTATGCATTTAAAGGTTTAGTAGTCAGTCAATTTGCCCTCTGAAAAGGCCTCCAACAATGCATAAATATCTTCACTCATACATGGTATTATCAAATTTCTCAGTCTTTCAAATTTTTAATCCACCTGCTAGGTGAAAATTTGCTGATTATAGTTGAGCACCTTTTTATGTTAGAGAAGCAGTCCAACGTAGCAATCATAACCACAGACCCTAAAGCTCAGCTACCTGGGTTCACATCTTGGTCCTACCATTTACTACACCGTTGAGACTTCAGGCAAGTTATTTAACTCGCTGTGCCTCAAGTTCCTCAGCAGAAAATGGTGATGGTAAGTTCTTACACTTCATAGGACCATACTAACAATTAAGTGAGTTAATATATGAAATGGACTTATATTAAGACACAGCATACATAGTAAATGACTGTTAGATGTTCCTGGTACATTTTTGTCTACTAGCAATCTGATTTTCTCCTGTTACTTGCCTGTTTGTTTCTTTTGCCAATTATCCCCTTCCCAGCTAATGTTAACAGTGGTGGTCTAGGTGCTAATATTATAGTTGAATTTAGTTTCTTTACATTTTTATGTATTTTCAAAATTCTTTACAATTAGCATAATTATTATCATAAACATAAAAAAATAAAAGAGAAAAAGCACATTTGAGATGTCAACATAAATAACCTTTTAAAATTATTTAGAGTCAGGGAGTTTATTTCTTGTCAAAATTAATATTGAATAAATAATATAGTTCATAATATTTACTTTCTACAACAGTCCTCTAACAATTTGTTATCTTATGGCCTCTTTTAATAGTATTGTTATACAAAGTCAAAAGAATAGGATGAAGATACTAGAAAAAAATTTCCATAAGTTTACTGATTTGTCTCACACATTAGAGTATATTTTATATATAGCAGAGTATCTGAAGTGTAAAGTACTCAAACGTTTTTGATTGAAATCATAGCAGTGACCAGTATATTCTGATTATATTCAAATTATTAGAATATTAATAACTGCCCCAAAACATGTTATTTCTTGACATATGTATTGATAAAATTAGAAAATAATCTTTAGATCCAAAATATCATAAACTCCAAGAACAGAGGAAGTGTGTCTAGAATGTTCAGTTTTTCCCTAAGCAAAATGCATGCATGGCACATAGTAGGTGGTTGAAAGAATGTGTGAAAGAACCTATAAAAGTCTTCTCATATGCTAATTTTAAAAATCTATTTTACAGTCTAGAAAGTGGATCAAAATATAATTAGATAACAAAGGTACCATTTCAATTCTGTGGGAAAATGGATGCTGCTTGCCTAACTAGCTACCCATCAGAATGTTATTCATCAGAACTACTTATATCATATACAAAAATCAATTTCAGATGTAGTAAAGATGTCAATCTAAAAAAAAGAAACCCAAATATTTTAGACAGAAATTTATGAGAATTTAAACATTCAAGCAGGAAGATCATCCTAAGCAACATGGAAAACCCAGGAACTATAAAGAAAAATACATGCATATTAGACTACATACAAAGGAAAACTTCTACACAGTCTATGAAGTGATCCCCCTGATAAGGCCTGACCACGGTGCTGTACTCTTGAAGCTGAAGTAGAATAATAATTAATGTCAATTATAATTAAATGTATGTGCGTGTGTGTGTACAGTGTCACAAGATGTGGAGTACAGCATACGGGATACAATCAATGGTGCTGGAACAGCTATGTGTGATGTCAGAGGGGTAGCAGACTTGGGTGGAGCTATCACTTTGTGAGGGGTGTAAATGTCTAATTATTATGTTGTTTTGTACACTGGAAACTAATATAATAAAAAAAGGGAGAGAGAACAAATGAACAGAGAAAAAAAGGAAAATTTCTTGAATGGCAAAACATAACAAAAATAGACAAACTAAAAAAATTTATTTCAAATACTTAAGAGTTAATAGCCCCAATAAAAAGAGATTCTACAGATAGTTATTCTACAAATCACCAACATAAAAAGACATTAAACTTTACAAAAGTTGGAAAAATGTTAACTGGAGCCACAAGATGCCACTTTTTTAAAACTGAGAATAATAAATATTAAAAAGAGGAATGGTGAAGAGAGTGCAAGAAATGCGCACTCACACACACTGTTAGTAAAACTGTAAATTACTATAACCATTTGTGCAGACAGAGCTAATTCTGTCTTAAAGCTAATCCTCCATCTTGACACTTAGGTGAACCTGGACCCCTGACCCATTCTCCTTCCCCCACATGAGTGCTGGAATCTGTACACAGAGCCCTGGGCTGATCACAAGATTTCCATTAGTTCTGTCGCTGGGGCGAATCGCCCTCAATATTATCTCTTAACTGGCTCTGGCACCAGAGCCTCCTGACACCTGATCCCTTTGATCATCCATGCGATCTCACTGTTTAGGAGACACAAGCACATGGTCTGGAGGGTTGAAGATGCAGGGATCCATTTCATCTTGCTGTTGCCTGACACTGCATTTCCCGTACGTAAGTAAATTCCCTATTAAACTCTCAACCGACAAGCTGGACTTGTCTGCTTTGTTCCTGACCTCTAGGCTTCTCGGGCGTTTGGGGGCCACTTTGCATCTATAGCCCTTTCACAAAACATCATTCTGAAAAATAATCTAAAAACATCTTAAAACTGGAAAAATACATACATGCTTTAACCTAGAAATAAAAGCACCAGTTCATCAGGTACACAAACAAAATATTTACTGAAATATTATTTGTAAGAGTGAGGAGGGTGTGGAACAACCTGAATATATAAAAGAGGAAAGGCTGAATAACTGGTATATTCATATTTCACAGTATTATGCAGCTTTCTTTTTTAAAGGAAAAAGTCTCATTTATATTCACCAGGAGGGGTACACAGATTGAGAAAAGCAAGCTACACAAAATGTGTATTATATGGGCCCCATTTTGCTAAAAACCAAGCAAAACAAAAACTATTAACAAATATCTATACACATGTATAAATGTACAACACAGGAAAAGGTAAAGAAGGACATTTACGCTGTAACACTGGTTACCTTGGGGAGTGAGAATGGAGGTAGAGAAATTTTTCTTTGTATGTCTTCACTTACTGTTTTAACAGTTAGACCTGAGCACACACTACTTATGTAATTAAAAATCAAAACTTTTAAAATAAATGCTTAAATAAAATACCCCCCATACAAATGGAAGAAAATTTGGCAAGAAAAGAAAAAAACCAGTAACATCCAGAGTTCTACCACCCCTAGATAACAACCACTGTAAATGTTATTAGTGTATTTCAATTTGTTATGTATTTATGAGACTGGTTTTTAAATCACTGTTAATATATAGTGATACACAGAATTTGTACTCGTATTCATTTAATGCTTTAACATTAATATTTTTACATGTTATTAGAAGTTACTTTGTAAACAATTTTTATTGGCTACATAATATACAACTTTATAAACATATACAATTCATTTAGCTATCACATTTTGGTGGACATTGAGGTTATTTCCAATTTTGTACAATGATGTCTGAACTTCAGAGTTATTAGCTTTGACAGACTCCCAAAAAGTGAATAACTGGCAAAAGAGTATGAACATTCAAAAATATTCCTGAAACATATGTTCAAAACTGCTTTCTAGAAAGTATGTATTAGTTATCACCAGCCATGAAGTGGACCCCTGACTTACAGAACTCATATCAAGTGTTATAATTTTTTACTTTTGCTAATGTGATGGACAAATAAGGTATTTGTATAGCTATTATTTTAATTTGCATTTTAAGAATTTAAATGAGACTACATAATTTACATACACAGTCACCTGTATCACTTCTTTTGTTTATTGCTGCTTATGTCTTTTTTTGTCCATTTAACAATAAAATGCACCATCCTCAATTTCTGTTATTCTAGTACCAGTCTCCATTTAGCTTATAAAAGGCTATATGATTAAGATTCTTAAGCCAGGCTCAGTGGTTCGTTAAAAAAAAAGAGTATAGGAACAATACTAAGCAGCCATTATACACTATAATTTTTCAACTTCATTCACAAGTTCTATCAGAATTATTAAAAATGCAATCGATTTTATAATAACTATCAAATTTGATACCTGCTGAATTCCAAGGCACAAGTATAAAATACTGTCTGGATCATATTTTTCACCATTTGGTCTCCGCACCTCTTGGATAAACTGGCATAAGCCCAAACTCAACTCAGCAAAAGTGCAAGACAAAATATCTTCCTTCAGCTTGACAGAGCGGACTGTGGAAAGGCAGAAAACATAGGAAATTAACTTATAAGAAACAGTAATATTACTTGATTCTCTGAATGAACACTGACTACTCCTGTGCCCCAGGAATTGTGGTGGATACTGGTGAATACATAGATGAAACACAGATCCTGATCTCAACACTTTTTTAGTTAATGAAATAAAGAAAATGCAGTGCATATGGTATAACAGATGCTATGAGAGAGATTTTATTTAAACAGGATTCAATGAAAGCAAATGAGGGACATCTAATAGAGAAGGGTCAGGTTAGACTGGAGGATGTTACACTAATGCTAGACCTTGAAATGTGAAGAAGAGTTAAATAGGTAAATAAAAAATTTGAGCCATTTACACAGTGTTAGAAAAAAAGAACAAAATTCCTTGGATTTGCATAATAAACTCATGATCAGAAAAATACAACCTAACCTTTATAATAAGCCCTTAAAAATTGGGACTAGTATATCAGTTTCTCTTTTTAACCATAAGACTTCAATTTTAAAATAATTTTAAATATCCCATTTACAAATTTAAAATTGACAATGATATCATAAGTAACCACAAGGAGAAAAATGAGTTTTACCTCTACAGCCTGGCTCCGAGGACTCCTGAGAGAGTGCATGGTCTTGAGCACTTCCTAAGGGGTCAGAACATGGGCTAGATGATGCAAGTTCAACTCCTGACAAGGAGAAAAAAATAAATGAAAAGTTTAAATGAAGGTGAGGGGAAAATTAAGTGAAGCAAAAACCAAAGTTTTATGCAATTTTTGACCTAGTATTTATTCCTTTTGAGTAGATTCATGACTTTATTTATCTATATTCCCTTTACCCCCTAAATGAAAACACAAATTCATGCTGTGTATTTACCGCCACATTTCAGATCTCCCTGCTCTTCCTTGGCATTTTTCCACTGAACCCAGTTCTTCCAGGCATTTACCCCATACATGTATTTCAGTGTCATCCCAGGTACTGAACACCCTTGAAAGGCTCCTTGGATAAGACTCCTGGGTTCCACAGGCACTATAGACTTCTTCCGTCCCTGTAAGAAGTCCAAAAACACAGAATATAAGATTTAGTTTTGGTTCTTTAAGAATCGAGGTTCTCAAAGCTAGAAAGGGTATAAATTTATAGAATACAGAATTTAGTTTAGATCTGAAAGGTTCAGAGTTCTTAGAACAGAAAAGATCTGCTTATCTAATCCAATCCATTATGAGAAAAGAAAAAAAAATAAAGGTGAAATATAACAGATCATATGTAATAATTACTAGCATTTTAGTATTTACTTTGTTCTAGATACTGGACCCACCCAGTGAGGTATGAGTAAGTTATTACCACTCAGGTCTATTTAATGGAACACATGAATAGAATATATTCTGAGCTATAAAATAAGTCTCAATAAATTTCTAACTGCAATGGAATTAAACTAGGAACCAATAATGGAATGGTGCTAAGAAAATACCCCAAAACTGGAAATTAAACAAGACATTTATAAATAATCCATGGGTCAAAGACAAAGGCAATTAGAATATATTTTGAACTTAAATGAAAATCAAAATTTTGTGATGGTACTAAAGCAGTGCTTAAAGGGTTATTTACAGTAGTAAAATGATTTATAAGAAATGAAAAAGGTCTAAAATGAATAATCTAAGCTTCTATCTTAAGAAACCAGAAAAAAAAAGAACACATTAAAACCCAAAGTAAGGAAATGAAGGACATATAAGAGCAAAATTAATGGGAAAAAAAAAAGAGAAAAGTCAGTAAAACTAAAATCAGGTTCTTTTATAAGATGAAAAAATTGATAAATATCTAGTTAGAGTTATTAGGTAAAAAGAGAGAAGACACAAATTACCAATACCTAACCCCACAAACATTAAAAGGGTAATAAAAGAATATTGTGAACATAGTTATGCCAATAAATTTGACAACTTAAATGAAATAAACAAATTTTTTTGAAAGATGCAAATTAACAAAAAGCTTGCTCTAGAAGATATAATCTAAATAGCCACAGAAACTGAATTAATAGTTTAAAACCTTCCTACAAGATAAAATCCAGACCCAGGCCTCACTGTTGAATTCTGCCCAACAGTTAAGGTAATTATATAAATTGTATTTCAGAAAATAGAGAAGGAGGAAACACCAACTCACTTTATGATGACACCATTACCCTGATAGAAAAGCCAAACAAAGTCGTTACAAGAAAACTACAGACCAATACCCTTTGCAAATAGAGATACTTAAAACCTTAACAAAATATTAACAACTTGAATTCAGCAATATATAAAAGAATAAATACATCATAAAAAAGTAGGTTCACCCAAGAATGCAAGGTTGACCTATCATTTGAAAAATCAATGCATTTTACCACTTTAATAGACTCAGAAAAAAATCTAGATAATCATCTTAATAAATGCAAGAGATCCACTTGAGAAAGTTTAACACACAATCATGATTAAAAGCTCCAAGCAAATTAACAATAGAAGAGAAGTTCCTCAACCTGATGGAGGCCTTCTATGAGAAACTTACAGGTAACATCAGACTTAATGTTGTAAGAGTGAACACTTGCCCTAATGAAGATTGGGAATAGGCATGAAGGTCTGCTCTCACCACTAATATTCAATATTGTATTGAAGATCTTAACTATTGCAAAAATGAAGAAAAAGAAATGTATTAAATTTGGAAAGAAAAGAGTAAAACTGTCTTTATTCATAGATAGTATGACTGCATAAGTAGAAAATCCTGAAGATTTTAGTTGTGTAAAATCACAGTATATAAAGTCAATATACAAAAACCATCTTAATTTCTATATGCCAATGAGAAACACCTAGAAAATGACATTTAAAAATAGCACTATTCACAACAGCATCAAAAATTTTTTAAAATACTTATTAATTTATAAATTTAACAAAGTACAAGACTTGTACAATAAAACATATAAAACGCTGTTGAAGAGAAATTAAAGATAATCTAAATAAAGGAGAAAGATACCATCTTCATGGATTGAATGGCTCAAAATTACTAACATATCAATTCTCTGCAAATTGATCTATGGATTCAGAATAGTCCCAAACAAAATCCCAGCAGGCTTTTTTGTAGAAATTGACAAAAGTTGATTCTAAAATTTATATGGAAAAAGCCAATGACAATTTTTATAAAAAAGAACAAAGTTGGAGAATTTAACACTCCTGATTTCAAGGCTCACTGTAAAGCTACAATAATCAAGTCACTTGGTAAGGGTATAAAAATAGACATATAAATCAATGGAACAGAATAGAGAGTTTCAGAAATAGACTCGTATATATGGCTAGTTGACTTTTAACAAAGGTGCCAATCAATGGGGAAAGGATAGTCTTTTACAAGATCAGCTGAATATCCATATACAAAAAAATTAACCTCAATGCTTGCCTCAACTCATACATAAATATTACCTCAAAATGAATCACAAACATAAAAGCTAAAACTACAAAACAAGAAGAAAATATAAGAGAATATCTTAGTTACCATAGGATAAGCGAAGATTTTTAGATGAGATTCTAAAAAGCATGAATAGCAAAAGAATAGAATTGATAGAGTGACTTCCTCAAAAATAAAAAGTTCTGTTCGTCACCATTAAGAAAATTAAAAAGGAAATCACAGAATAGGAGCAAAAGTCGTATTTGATGAAAGAATTATATCCATGATAAAGAAGAACACTTAACAACTCAATAAGATGACAACCAATCCAATTATAAAATGTGCAATGGTTCTGAACAGACACTGTACCAAAGAAGATAGAATGACAATTATGCATATGAAAAGATGCCCAACATCACTATTCATGAGGAAAATGCAAATTAAAACCACAATGAGATACCACTACACATTCACTAGAATAGCTAAAATTAAAAATTGATAATGCCAAGTGTGACAAAGTCATAGAGAAGATGGAACTCACACACTGCTGGTGGGAATTCAAAATGGTATATCCACTTTGGAAAACAGTTTGGCAGCTTCTTACAAAGACACAAATACACATATCATAAGACCTAGCAATCCCACTTCTACCCTGTTTCCCAGAAAATAAGACCTAGCCAGACAATCAGATCTAATGTGCCTTTTGGAGCAAAAATTAATATAAGACCCGGTCTTATTTTACTATAATATAAGAATGGGCCTTTAATATAATAATATAACATAGTATAGTATAATATAATGTAATATAATATAATACCGGGTCTTATATTAGTTTTTGCTCCAAAAGATACATTAGAGCTGACTGTCCAGCTAGGTCTTATTTTCAGGGAAACACGGTAGATATTTTTCCTCAAAAGAAAATGTATGTTCACACAGATTTATACTAGAATGTTCATAGCAGGTTTATTCAAAATAGCCCCAAACTGAAAACAACTCAAATTTCCATCAACTGTTAAATAGATAAACAAATTGTGGTTTGTCCATACAATGAAATACTACTCAGAAATAAAAGGATGAAGTACTGATACATAAAACACATGGATGAATCTCAAAAACATGCTAAGTGAAAAAAGCCAGACACAGAAGACTACAAATTATATGATTCACTCATATGAACTTTTAGAAAAGGCAAAACAGTACAATTTTGCATCGATCTGCAAAGCAGATTGGTGGTTATCAGGAGCTAGAGATAAGACTGACTACAAAAGGTTACAAGGGAACTTTTTGGGAAAGTAGAAGTCATGTCTGTGGTAGAGGTACATATTGAATACATTCAAAGCCCATCAAATTGTATACACAAAATTTATGAAATTTTAAAATGTGACTATAACTCAATAGAGCTAATTTTAAACAGTAACGCTATTACTCTTTTAATTTTGGAATGGGAAAGCCCTGACAACATAAAAAACAGGCCACGTGGACTTCACTATTACACTAAATTATATAAAATAGTGAGCCTCATTATTATTGTGTGTAAAAAAAAAAAAAGCTATATTTAGACTTTTTAAAAAGTCTATCACAAGGATTATAAAAAGCTTTTTAAAGTAAACAAAACAATAAAAACCCTCAATTATAGAAACAAAACCAGAAGGTCCCTGCTAAAAGGAACAAAAACAAAAGCATAAAAACACAAGGTTGTAAAATGTGTGAAATTTGCTGACCCGGGCTGTTAGAGTTTTATAAATGCAGGAACTAATACACATTTACGGAATGAAGGGGGAAAAAACACAACAACAGAAAAATTAAGCTTACTCTTCGTCTGGGCTGGGGAAAGCCATCTCTGTGTCGTCGTCTTGTTCGGGAACGTGCCTGGATTCCCTGTCCTTTATTCAGTGGGTCAAAGGATTCTATCAGCAGAAAGCATAACATGAGGTAAATAACTCACAGACTTACGCAAAGACTAAGACTAAGAAAGAAAATATCACGTAATCACTATATTCATTATTTTGTGATATTAAAATAAGGATTTTACGTATGTTTAAGAGATATAGCATTTAAATTAAAACTTCATTAATAACCAAGAAAACAACCTCATTTATGGTTATTGTCAGAAAGCTTTAAAAAAGCCAAAGTAACTACTTACAAGAGTAGTATCGTACAAGTTAAAACCTTCAAAGGCAGGGACCTTCTGTACCCTAGATTATTATCACACATTTTAACTGCTTCATAACATCAAATGAGAGTTGTACCAATCTTCTAAAATAAAGGACTTTTAGCGGACAGATTACATTGCACAAACCTGATGGAAAATCTGCTTCCAGATCCTGTTCAGTTTCCCCTTTTGAGAACTGCTTCAATTCTGAATCAGCCTCTTGCACAGCATTTGACTTTAAGGCATAATGATTCAACTCTTCCTCCCAGCTATGTGGAGTAGATACTGCCTCTGATTCAAGATCACCACTGTATGTACTTCCTTGGTCTAAAACATGTAGAAAATACACCTTCAAAATAAGATAGACTCTTGACATGGCCAGAAAGCTTCCTGAACCGCTGAATATCAAAAACTGAAATATAGGGTGGCCGGGTTTCTCAGTGGTTAGAGGACAGTGCTCATAACACCAACGTCACCAGTTCAATTCCCACATGGGCCAGTGAGCTGTGCCCTCTACAACTAGAGTGAAAACAATGACTTGACTTGGAGCTGAGGTGCATCCTCCCCAACTAGACTGAAAACGACGACTTGACTTGGAGCTGATAGGTCCTGGAAAAACACACTGTTCCCCAATAATAATAAAAACAAAAGAAACAAACTGAGATATGGTTGCTGGACAATTACCTAGGTATATTCAAGAATGAAGTAACTTGTGTACCAGCCTCACAGAACTGGATTCATACTCTTGCTGTGCATTTTATAGCATGATCTCAATTAATCCTTAAAACCAACATTTGAGGTAGCTTTTATTATTTCTCATTACAAATTAGTACACAATCACAGACATCTGTTGCCCTCTATAAATAGCTAAAATTGCACATATTTAATCCAAGGATGCTAATACTTTATGGGTTTGTATTACTAACAGAGGACAGCATATATTTCTAAGATCCAAAATATATTTACAATTACAAACCTTTTTCGAATATCTTGGTGTCTAGAAAGAGTTCTTGTTCAGAAGTTTGGGATCCTAAAGAACAAGAAAAGCACATAATAAACAATTTGTATCTATACACAAAGGAAATTGCATCTCAAATGAAATGACTGCACTATATACATGAATCATACTAGGGAGTTCTAAGTAATAACCTTCATCTGCAGAAAGAATGATTCATTAAAAAAATTAGGCATTAGTAGTAAATGCAGTTAAACAAATTACAGCAGTAACTTGTCAACAGTGGTTACACTTCTAGGTAGCAGTATGAAAGAAATCATGGCAAGAGAGATCTGTATTTTGCATTTTGCACTCATGTGCGAGCTGAAATATTTTTTTTGGCCATGATACACCCCCACACCCACACACACACACATTCTCTTTCTCTCTCCTTTCCTCTCTCTCTCTCAGAGATTAATAAATCTGATTTAAATTGCTTTCTACCCCCTAAAACATAATATGCTTTAGCACTGCATGAGAAAGCCAACAGACTTAGAATGTAAGTTACATGAGCAATCAGCACATGGAACAGAACACTGTTCTATCAATTATGAACTACTCTAAAAGAAGCTTAAGGATTCAAAAATATTATAAACCAGTTTCTTAAAAACCCAGGAAAATTGCTTCTTTTCCCTGAAATCCAAGATAAATTAGCCAGGTCCATTCAATTGGAATACATTTCTCCTTCCTTTATGTTTTTAAACCATTTGATATTACTTACACTATAGTGATTACAACTATCTGTCTCGAAGCATGGTTTTGAAAGTTTTTCTGTCTGACTCAATTATAGGCTAAGGAAGTCACAATATTTATACAGAGGAAGTACTTGCTAAATGTTTATTAATGTGAATGGAGAAGCCAATTTAAAATGAAGTTTTATCATCAGGAATTGCTTGAACTTCGAAACTAAATATATTATCAGAGAATTAGAAGATCAAGCAAAGGAACAATATTCTAAGACATTAAAATACACATATAAATGGGTCAGAATTATGAGATTATATACTAAAGAGCAAAATGAGACCAGAAACACTGGGATATTAACAAATAAGCTTTTTACCTATCACTCAGAATACATGTGATTTAATAACTTACAACAGAAAAGCTGACATTTTTTTTCAAATGTCAGTGTTCAAACAAATCATCTAGCATTTATTTTGCAAAATCAAAACGTAGTGGTTAGCTTTGTAAAACCTATCACTGAAAAAAGAAAAAAAACTGTCAATCAAGAATAATTTCTTGGCTCATCACTGATATATGAACAGGCCTTTGTGAAAATTTACCTATGTATTTCAACTATCTTAACACCATATTCTCTCTCTCTCTCTCTCTCTCTCTCTCTCTCTCTCTCTCTCTCTCTCATTGAGACAGGTTAGTTAGTGTGTTGCTAGATAGACAGGGAGGTCCCTGGTGGAATAAACAAAAGACAGACATATTCTAAAACTTCAGGTTTTGAAATCACTCCTTCACTCCAGCACAAAATGTAACGCCTTGAGGTTAATCATAAAATTCCTTTTGGCCTGAAAAATGGAACAGATTTGATAGATAAGAGTGGGTTATTTTGCTACAGTGGTACCTCGGTTTTCGAACGTAATCCGTTCCGGAAGACCATTCGAGTTCTGAAATGTTCGAAAACAGCGGACAGCTAGGCCTCAGGATCTTGCACTCAGCAGAAGCCGCGTGACATGTTCGACTTCCGAGGCGTGTTTGAAAACCGAAGCATTTACTTCCGGGTTTATAGCGTTCATAAACCAAAATGTTCATCAATGGAGACGTTCGAAAACTGAGGTACTACTGTAATTCCTTCAGGATGGGCAAGCAGAACAAACCTGGTAGACGAATTTCATTAAAAGGCGCCAGCTCCCCTTCCCCAAACAGGCAAGGAAAGGTATAAAAGTAAGAGCTTTTGCCTCAGTCACTGGGCACCCCTATTCGGGACCCCCTCCCGCTCAGGAGTTCGACCCTTTGCTTTCAATAAACTATCCTTTTTAAAACTCTTTGCCTCTCCTGGGTCCATGTTTCCATTCTTCGGTCTCATGAGACACGATCCCGGCACTCACTCACTCCAAAGTCCCCTACATCATTTGGAGACTCACAGAGACATATTCCTACTTCATTACTGTTATATCTCTTCCTGTACCCAAACATCAAGGGGCTGCTAATTAAGGCTAGAAATCTTTCTGAAATATATATTACAGAGTTCTGGTTAATATTATATATCATTTGCTTTGGAGTCAGACAGACCTAGATTCAACTTCTGGTGCCATCACTTCCTTATTGCAAAACTCGGGTAAGTATAATATCTTATTTTCCAAATGAGGACTCTGAAGTAATCAATACCCCCCTAATAGGGTTGTTGTGATGACTAAATGAGGCAATGCACATAGTGCATTTAGGACAACGCCTAAAGTGTGGTAAAGCACGTAAATGTTAACTATTGTTATTATCACTATTCTACACTCATAGAATGGGATTTATCTATACGCGTAGGTTACTTTGAACCAAAAGGTTTTATACATTCTAAGGTTCTATCTACCTTCATGCTAGTTATTACACAACAGAAATTCTTATCTGGGGACCACGGGTTTGAGTATAGGGATGAAACCAGAAAATGATCACGAAACTTTGATTTACAGGTTTTTCTGGAATCATTAACAAAAACTGTTATTGAATATCGGTACTTAGTTTCCTTCATAAAAAGGATAGAGTTTTCAGCGATAACCAACAAGTTTAACAAACCCAGTCTTGGTATTTAGACAGAATGAATCTTTTAAAAACACCTTGACTGCCCAATATTTAAAATTACTTGAGTTACCTGAAAATCTGTAGGTGTGTTTTTTCTTTCTTTACTTTAAAATTATACCAACCTCCCTGGGATAATGTCTTCTCCTTCTCTTCATCTTCTGTAATCATTTCTGCCATCTCAAGGAGATCAGCTTCAAATGAATGTGAGGGAAGCTTTTCCTTACTGTCTTCAATACTCTCAGTGACTTTATCTTCATTATCCATTGAGGATGGAATAAGCATAGGGACAGGCATCTGAAAGACCAAGGATAGACTGAAGTTTCTTGGACAATAAGTTCATCATTAAAAGTATTATTTGTAACATGTTTTAAGTACTAAAATAATCAACAAATTCAAGATATTTCTATTGCTAATTAATTAAAATAGTCTTGCTAGTTTGTTTTTCTAAGACAATGGCCATTTAAATAAAAATTCAGTAAGAGGTTTTCTGGAAACTCAACAAAACATCTCTGAATCCTCCAAAAGAATAATTATCTAACACATTTTTAAAAAAATTATATTTCTTGCTTAACATTTTCATACAACTGTTTCCCTTAAGAACTCAGTACTGAGAAAAAATGTATTTCCAGCAAAAAATGAATACACTTTTCTTTAATAAAAAGTGAGAATCATGTAAATCACAGTATTCATCTTTTACCCTTGCTAGAATCTAGTGTTCTAACACACACACACACACACACACACACACACACACACACACACACACAGAGTTTCTGATCTTTTTCTATATGAGTGGTCTTATTGTTGTATGAAACATTGTAAAAAGCTCCATCGTAGCCTTCTCTCAGAAGGCAGCGTACAAATAAAGGCATTCCTTTATATACCCCACTTTAAGTAATACAGTAATATGATAATAGCCAACCAGAGTCAGGTGTATTTTACCAACAAATGAAGTTTTTAACGAAGCTACAAAATTTTAATCAAAGAAAATGTGTACTAAATTAATGTTAGTCTCTATAAATGATTACTCACTGGAACTGGGATTCCGAATGGGACTGGAGCATACTGAGTATAAAGATGAAGAGGTATGGGCACAAACACTGGTACAGGAACTGGCACCACAATGATCTGGGGAGAGCTTGGAGTATCTTTTAATGAAAATAAAAATAACAAAACCAAAGAAGGTTAGAAACAAGATTTTAATTAAAATTTTTTTAAAGCATACAGAGATTTACAGTTCAAAAGAAATGTAATCTATGAGACTAGGAGTTCATAGAAAGGAGACACAACCGAAATAGCAAAAAAAGGTTTGAGTACAGCACTAACAAAAAGTGGGCAACACAATGATTATCAATGATATGAGGATAAAATTAATGAAAGATATAATTTGGATGAATGAATGAATGGAAGAATTGGAACAGGGATCTTAGAGGAGGGATATGGAAAGCTGCTAACATGAATAAGTAGGGTATGTTAAAGAGAAGACTGAAGAGATACAAGGGCTGTTTTTGTGCGACTATAGTGCACATTATTAAATCATTTCTAGTAGACAGTTGGGAGCTACTACAGATCTGTTAGCACAGAGTAATGTGATGAAAATCGCATTTAAAAAGATGAATTTGGCTGCCATCTCAGCATGGAATAAAAAGTATATGAAGTATAAAAGTAGGAGGCAATTAAGTAGGTAGAGCTAAGATGATGAAAGCCTAAACTACAGTGGTTACGATACACACACAAAAAGAATAAATATATACAGCTGATGCCCTAAGGTATTAAAAAGATTAAACAGAACTTGGAAACTAACTTAAATATGAGTAGAGAAAAAGTAGGAAGGATGGAGGATTCATTCAATTTTTTAACAAGTATCTATAGAGTCCTTTCTATGTGCCAGAAAAAAACACTAGATAACTATAAAATTATTAATGTCAGTGAGAAAGGTAATGCTAGTCACAAGAAGTGAAAAGCTGACAATTTGACTTGGGTTAAAGGTAGGAAATAATACAGGATCAATTTTTTTCATGGTGCACTGGATGTAAATAATAAAAAAATAAAAAATGTTATCTGAATATACATGTCTGATAACCAAGCTTTATAATACTAAATAAGTCACTGTTGATACAATAAAAATATAGGACTAAGTCATCTATAACCTTGCTACCCATGGACCAGTAGCATTGACATTACCTGGGGGCTTGTGAGAAATGTAAAGCCTCAGGCCCCAGTGAGTCAGAATCCACTCAATAAAATCTTCAAATAATTCATATGCATATTAATGTTTGAGAAGCACTGGCCTACAGAATAACCTTCCACATTGAGGAATCCAGAATTCCTTTCTAGTTTAAAAATTCTGGGGCTTTCATTTGGCAGCATGAGGAGCTCCACAGACCCCTTCCCTAGTGAAACAAGCAAAGCTGGTGAAAACTGTTAAAAACAACCTTTTAGTTATTTGGAAATTGTCCATAGGGCATAGAGCAAATGGAGAAACAGTCATTCAAGAAAATCTACTAAAATACAGTAAGAAGTGGGAGTCTATGATAGTTGATCCATCACCTGCTCCATATCCCCAGCTCAGTCAGTTCAATTGACAGAAGCTACACTCTGGGTGGGTATGGTCAGTCAGCTCCCAGTCAAGGGTTATTATATCTAGCTCACCAGGAGGGGCAGGCCACCATCATTTCTCATCCCCTCAAACATCAATTTAAAACATTAATTTCCTGGGGAGTATGGCTGACAGGCTGGGGGCTCCCTTCCTCTACCCAGCTCCCAACCATAGGATAGAGACCCTACAGGAACAACAGGCTAAGAATAGTAGGGTCTAAATCACAGTCACCCCAGATCACTTGTAGGGCAGATTCCATACCAGGAGAGGCAAGCTGAGACGATCAGAGGCTAACAACCCTCCCAGCATTCAGACAAATAACTCAGAGATTATGCCTGGGGGAGAGGTCATAAGAAAAGAAGCTCTAAAGCTCTCCTTAAAGGAATTAACTTTATTTGAAACATAGTGTAGAAAGTTCAAACCTAGGGGTAAAACAGTAGTTCCTCTTAATTAAGACCCTGTCTATATATAATTCCAAAGTCTATACTTACTCTATATTAATACACTGTCATTAACACGTTGCGTACGGATCACGAGAATCTTCACGAGGGATTTAAACCCCGCCGTACGCAACGTGTTAATAAGGAAATTAAATGAAGTGTTCACAGTATGATATTATCAATTAACTACTTTCTCTTTGCCATAACTTGTTACATCTTAGATGGTGAAAATACCTAACTCACAGGGATGTTGTGAGAACTAATCTGAACAATGTATATAAGCAACCAAACACATTATCTAGGAAATATAGGCAGATCCCACATTCCTTTCCCCTAAAAAAATTAAATGGAGCAAGTACAAGGAATATACCTGTCTGACATTCTTTGTTTTGGGTATGTGGTTTGCATGAGGTGGCTTTAGTCTGTGTGATGGGTTTGCACAATAAAGCTTTATTCTTTAAAAGTCTTGGAGGCTGGGAAGGTGGCAGTTTCAGGGCATCTGTTTGTGTACTTGCCTAGTTAAAAACAAAAATTACAAGAAATCAAAAACAAATCAAAGAAACCAAAAAGGTTTTCAAAAGCTTATCATTAATTACAGAAAATATTATAATTTCTAAATAAATACTATATTGGAATTACATGGAAGACACAGAAAATAAATATTCAACTAACTATGTAAGGAATATAATATTCCTGAAATAGCAATAAAAGAGTATTTTGATAACTATATGTTAATTCTTAATATATCTAATTACCAGTTTTGTTTACCAAGAAAAATGCTATTTCTATTGTAAGCCATTGTTGATGAATAACAAAGTTGGCTGAATTTAAAATGAGAACTGTTTCTTCTTGACTAAGTGTTAGAAGCTTTAGTTTCACGATAACTAGAAATAACAGAATGATTGAGATCATTTGAGTGACTTGAAAAAAGATGATATGAATGTTATCCCAGAGACCAGGAAACACTTTAAAAATGTCATTGTTTTACTAGTTTTTCTCATTATTTATTTTCTTCTTATTTTAAGAGACAAAGCAAGAAATATTGAGTAAAAAAGAGGAATGCTTACGTATAGCATAATCTGCACTGGGTGAAAAACAAACTACATTTTATAAATATTTTATTTACAATCTGACTATATTACAAATGCCCCACAAAACCTTTTATGCCTGAATTCTGTGCAATTTACTTTAAATGCATACAGCTAAAAACAAAAACAAACCTTCAGTTAACTACACAGATAACAAGAATTCAAAAAAATTTAAAGTATACAAGACCTAGTTAAATAAACAGAAAATCCTATTCCTGAACAAAGATTAAATGAGCTCATGAAATTTATTTTATTAAATAAAGACTAAAGAAGGGCAAATTAGCTTAGACATATTCGTACTGCATAAACATGGAAAGTAAATACAGTGGCAATACCAATAAAAATAAAACTTACATCCCCTATGATTTTCGCTGTTACTGTTGGAACTGCACCTGATATAAATTAAAATATATATTTAGGATCTTATACAATTAAACATTAGCATTAAAAGCTGATTATTGGACAATAAACAAAAAGTCTCTCATAATAAAAACATGCGTTATCTTAATTTAATTCCAGAGAAGACTAGCATATAAAATATAATACAAGACAAAGAGATCTGGAAATTATGAAAACACTAATGCCCTCGCAGCCCACGGTGAGCCACCATTCCTAATGTGAATGTGTCAAATATATGAAAATGATTACTGACGGCAAAAAGATAGAGAACCACTGCATTCACTTCAAAAAAGGCCAGATAAAATGCTTTTAAATCAAATCATACCTTGCAAAACACTGTTAGAATTCACTGTGGGCTGAGCAGCAGGAGCACTTGCTAATGAGACTACATTAGCTATAACTGGAGTTGAATCTTTTCTTAGCGATGGGGGCCCTGTTGAAGCAGCTGACACCATGGAAATATTTGCTGATTAAAATAAACAAAAATTTTAAAACCTCATATAATATATATGCACATACATAGAAACCAACATCTCAAGGCAGTTAAACAATGCTTTTAAGTTAGAGTAAATATTGTTGGAACAGTCATTTCAGGATTAACTGGGTTTTTTCCTATTTTTTAATTGGTGAAACTTAAAAGTATTCCATGTGCTTTATCTTGCATAACTATGCAGATGGCATATTTAAGAGGCCATGTGATTTAGATTCTACGTCCTTTGATATAGTCTCAAATCCTTTTCCTAGGGAACTCAAGGTGTCTATATCCAGTTATAAAACATTAATTGCCATTCTTTTCTATAAAGTTCTTAATTTATTTGATTCAATATGCCCAGAGAAAAGTAACAGAACTCATTTAGTGGGCTTTAATCTAACATGTTAAATAAAAAAGGATTTAAATGTTAATGTCATTTGAATAGAATGAAATTTATGTTTCACAACATTATAGACAATTGTTTAATGTTCCCAATCTATAGAACAGTAGTCATGCACACTGATCAGGGACTAAAAGTTTAATTTTACCTGCATTGTTTTGTGAAGGTGGGTCACACATACTTTGCTGATTACAGAACATTAAGATACAAAGCAGGTTACAGAAATGTTTCATTTCTCCTCTCCATTTCAAGGACTCACTGAGTTTACCCTGTCGCTTACAACCATCACATTTGGCCATCTGAAAAAGAAATAGAAGATAGTAAAGGAGTAAGAAACAAACGATCCATGGTCTGACAGAATAACAGCAGGATACACATAACAAGTGGGGAAATTAACTTAGAATTTAGGTCACAAAAGTGAGGGTTAACTATCCTAAAATGGTAAATGTTTATCTATCAATGATTTTACACTAAACATTAAAAAAGATCACACTATAGATATGCCAATAAATAATTTAAAAACAGTGAAATGAAATAAGACCTACCTTCCTGAAAGACTTCAACAGACAAATTCATTTTAGTTAAATAAAAAATAAACTATAATTTTTAAATATTTTAATATCTTAAAACTGTTATGTATTTTACAAGGAAATTAAAAACAAAAGGAATATAACTTCAGTAACATTAAAGTCTTCCAAAATCTTTTTTTTAATGCTGGAGAACATAATACATTTAATACTTGAAAGTTTAAATGATTAAATTTCCTTCATACTCCATCAAATAATAAAAGAAGGGAATAATGTATGAGGAATGTGAATTATGTTTACCTGATAGAACAGAACTGTATATTTGGACATGCATTCTTCACAACAAAACTCTTCCACCTTCCCTCCCAAATTATTCTGTACCAATTTGGGAGATGTCTGTAAACAATAACTGCACATTTTACAGTGATTTCCCCAGAGTTTTGCCAAGTCATGTTTATAAAGCAATTTGCAACCTAAAAAAAAAAAATCAGGAAAAATAAAATTAACATTAGAGTGAAATATTAAGTATCTCCATATTTAATTTAAATGCCCTCTAATACAATTTGCACATTTGGGTCCTCACCAATTAGTAGATCAAGAAATCAATATAGAGGATCGATATTATCATTTAGAAAAAATATAGTGTATATCTAGGAAAAGTCGATTTGTTTCATGAAACTTTTGTTTTATTTGGGTATGTGGTAATATACTGGGTCACAATGTAAAATGCATTTCTTTTGTGTTGTGGTCAAAAGGTCTGAAAGCCACTAGTTTAGGAGGCTAATCTTGTGCAGTTTTAGAATAAAACAAAATATTGTAAACATATACAATAATCATTTAAATAAAGGAGAAAATATACCTCATATGGATATACAAATTCAGATCATTTATATTCAGAAACATAAAGGCTGTTTAAAACAAGAAAAGTATAATCTTAGGATGCTACCAAAATTTAAGGAGTTCCCTTTAGAAGTGTTATACCTAAAAGATCCCTATCGACCTAATAATATTAAATGTTTTCCACATTATCACCATCTTCTGTATATACTTTGAGGAGCTTTTCTTTCATTTTAACATTTATATGATATGAAGGATTAGATGAGAGAAGAGTAAACAGGTGTAAACAAAACAAAAAGGCTTTGGTGTTATATACAGAGGATAAAATAAACTTACAGAGTAACAGCTTAAATCATCAACTACTTTTAAAACAATCAACATGCTCATTAGGTAAGATAATCTTGTGTCTTTACCTTCACTACAGAATGACTTGTCAGCACCTGAGAATCGCACAGTCTCCTTTACAATTTTCTCAATTTTACAATATTCACACATTGCCATTACATTATTTATTTTCTTATATTCATCAGAACAGTTCTTGCCACAAAACTGAAACATTTTACCCTGCAAAGAAATAATCCTTAATTACTAATTAAACATTTGGTTTATCTTATGGAAATTTTTATTCCTCTTCCTTTGAAAGCAAATAGTGTAATTTTGAAAGATGAAAAGCCAGAAACAATTTTACAGATAGACCAGTTTACCCTCAAACCCTTTATCATGATCCTATACTTTACCTTATAGTCAAGAAGTTCTGGTTTTGTGCCAAAAAGACGGTTACAGTGCTGACACTTAAGTTTTACAACACTTCGTGCAAACCCAACATGTTGAGATTGGGCAGCAAGACGCTGGAGACCAGCTGCAGCAGAGCTATTGATGGAGGTGGGAGAAACAGCAGAGGTGTTACCTCCTCCTGCTGACACTGTTGAACCTCTGGGGATGCTTACAATTACTTGGCCTTGAGACAAGGGCACTACCGAAGAATTCATTCCTGTTGGTTTGTTAAACAAATTCTGAAAAAAACAAACAAAAAAGATCAGTCTCACCATTTGTTCAAATAACTAAGTACTGACTATCTAAGTATGCCAAGCACAGTTCTAGGTATGTAAGATACATTTGTGAACAGGCAAAACTCCCTGCCTTTGAATGGGGGAGTGGTATTTATATCCAAAGTTAAATAATTTTAATAATCTTCTTCAAAAATAATATCCTCCCAATAGATAATCTGGGTGATAACAGTACCATATAATTTTAAAGAAGACAGTTAAATGACATGCCTCCAATTAAGGATGAACCAAAAAATCTAAGTTTAACAGGACTGAGCTAGAAATTTAGCAATCTAGGCACTAGAAACATCTAAAAAGTTTACATCACTATAGTAGGCCACTTACTAACTGGAGAAGAGGAAGATTCCTGAAGCCATACCTGGAAAGCTACAACACAACTGTAGCTGCAGAAGTTGCGTATACTTCCATCTGACATGGCTAGGTGATACTGAGGGATTGCTGAGGTTTTACAACTGTTACACTGAACTTGTACACCTTAGCAAATCAAAATAAAAACTAATAAGTAATATATACAAATGTACACAAATGTATGAGAAGATAAATATTATACAACATACGAAAATTCAAGGGCCAGGTCAAGTTGCAACTGAAACTAAACTTAATCTCATCACATATAGACAAAACTAACTTAACGTTCAAAATATTTTTTTAAAGTTGTCATACCCTGAAACTGTAAGATAAATGTATCCTGAAATAAGTCAGGTGTGGATAAAGAAAATACATTAAAGAAGCCATATGAAATTCTTTTGGTAAGGAGGAATGCACAAATAGGCGAACAAATAAATAAACATAAAATAAGGAATCAAGGTAATAGGTGATATTTTACAACACAGATCTGAAACTGTAAGATAAATGTATCTTGAAATAAGTCAGGTGTGGATAAAGAAAATACATTAAAGAAACCATATGAAATTTTTTTGGTAAGGAGGAATGCACAAATAGGAAAGCAAGTAAATAAACACAAAATAAGCAATTAAGGTAATAGGTGATATTTTACAACACAGATCTGAAATATTTTAAATTTATCTTAAAAAAATCAACTAAATCTTGACAAAAATCTGTATTATAAAAACAAAGCAATAACCATAATTTTTCAACTACTGTATTGATATAGTTTACAAAACCAATATTACCTGCAGAAGTAACCATTTTAACTCTGTAAGCAGATAAGCAATTAACAGAACAGAAAAGCTCTGTCTTTCCCAAGCTATTGGTATTTTCAATCATTTCTGCTGAGGATCTCAATGATTTGCAAAGCGCACATGGTGTAATTTTGGCTGATTTCTATTAAGAGAATAAAATAACATTCATTTTTACCAAATTGCAAGTAAAATCATAATTCTTTGAAATGTTTATACTTAAAACTGTTGAAATATTTTAAATTAGTGGCTCTCAAACTTTTATGATTACAATCCTCAGTAAGAAATAAATTTGACAGAAACCCAGTACGCACACACTTATGAGGTTTTATTTGTGTATTATACAATGTGCCAGGTTCTATACTAGGTGCTTTCTCATTCTTACTTCATATAATCCTAAAAACATCCCAGTGAGGTAGGTAGTATAATACCTATTTACAGATAAGAAAATAGACTCAGGTAGTTTAACTGCTTTCCCCAAGGCAAAATTCTACTTGAATAGAAAGTATGGGAAACAAAAGGAGGTCTGCTTTACTTCTAAATCTAAATTCTTTTTCTACATCACGGTACATATTAATAAGTGAGAAATGTAACAGGTAGTGGCTAAATTATAATAAAATTAAAATTAAGATGTTTCAACCTGTTTCTCCTCTTGTGGGATATGAAACATCTTTCAACTGACTGAATCAACTAACTTTTAGTACTTCAAACAGTATTAGGAAAACAGTCTTTTGAACAAAGATAAAACACATGAAAATATTGTTGGGGGTTTTTCCTCCTGTGAGAGCCAAAACAAAGTGTTTCTAAAAGAAGGAATAAATAGTGAAGCTATGCCCTTTCAATGGGTTTGTATATTAACCAGAAATAAATGGAAACACTGTATAATGTTTAAAATTCCAGAATCATTGCAAAGTTTTATGAACAATTTAAATAAATTTCCCAATCAACATTATTAAATTCACAAATTTTGGTAGACTGTATAAAAATTCACTATTCTAAGAAAAAGAACAATCAGCAAATGCACTGAAACAGAAGGACATTGTAAAATTTAAAATGCAAAAAGTTCTTACTATTCCTTTGGGTTTATCAATTTTAAAATCTAATTTATGATCAAAATTTACTAACAAAATATAAATTTAGTACAAACAAAATTGCGTAAGACATTTGTCATATAAGAATCAATCCAATTCATCCTCTACAAACCTCAATTCACAAAGTAATATATAATCCACACTTATTTATTATTTTCTATTTCATGAAGAGGACAGAAAACCTTTTAAATAATTAAATAGTAAGATGTTTATTTTCTGAATTGCAATTTCAACCATATGGATTTCATTTCAAGAATACAAATACAACTTGGACCTTACCCTGTCAAAAAAAAAGTGTGTGTGTGTGTGTGTAAACTAAAATATATTCCAAAGATTAGAAGGCTACACACCAAAGAATGGGATTGGGTATCTCTGGGAAATGCATTATTTTTCTTCTTTGTGCTTTTCTGCATTTTCAAAATCACAAATCACATATGAAGTAAAAAGGCTATACCCTAAAAACATCTATTTCAAATGCATGAATAGAAATATATGCTACTTACAAACTCTATTACAAAATTTTTAAGAGGCATTCATTCGACTACTATTTATATGTAAAAATATTAATTAAGCTAATAATAAGATCTTAATATTTTTGTGACAGCATTTTCATAAATAATTTCCACCAAAAAATTTAGATACCCCTGAAATGAACAAGACACCAGGATTAAATGGTCATGTACCTGCTTATATGCTGTGACACACGTTGAACTACAAAACTTCTTAGACTGTCCCTCTATCTGAAGCATGTGGCATTGTCCAGAGCCACTGTAACAGTAACCCCCACAGTTCTCACAACAGTTCATGGTGAGGTTGTTAGCAGAGCGAAATTTAGAGAAGCAGGCATCACTGCAAAGTTTATGTACAACATTTTGGTAATTAACTTCATGTCGAATCTAGGAATTAAAAAATAACATACAAATAACAAGCAGAGACCATCAAAAGCTGTTCTTTAAGCACAAACATTAGATTCTTCCCTTCCCCCCCAAAAGTAAAAAGATAACTTACAACAGCATTCTTCTGACACATGCTGCATTTGGTTGAAATGCTATTTGTATTTATGGTAACAACAGGTTTTCTTTTCAGTTCATATGTTGACAAACATGACTGACTGCAAAAATCTTTACTAATGGTGGTATTTTCAAACTGGGCACTGATCACATCCTTTGGATTTAAAATGTCTCTAAAATGGTAACAAAGATAAAATAAGCCACAGTATAATTCATTTATTTTCTTTTTTGTGAGCTAAATAAAACAGAGGCAATTATAGTGTAGGGAAGGGCACTGATATTTAAATCAGAAAATCTGGGTTTTCTTGGATAAACTAAAAAATTGCTTTGATCCTTAAGTTCTGTTCTATCAAATGAGAGAATTAGTATACTGTATTTCCAGATTAAAAGGATATACATCAGTTATCATTCATTATCTGTAGTAGGTGGAATTATAGGCATCTGTAATTCTTTAGCTTCTTCTATATTTTCAAAAAATTCTTTAAAAATAATACTATACTTGAAAATTTTGAAAACCACTATCTTTTAAAAGTAAAAATACATTTCATACTACAGTGTATATTCTAGCATGGTTATATAAAATTGAGTATTTCTATATCTAAATAATTTAACTTGTAGGCATTAGTAGCAAAGGCAATGAAAATAAAAACCCTAGTGATTAAGGCTTCCTACCAATCCATACCTTATCCCATCGGCAAACAAGTCCAATTACATAGTAGTTTATCAGATAGTTTTAGTGTAACCATTTTAAAAATCAATTTTTAAAAATACCTTGATGAAATTTTCTTAACAGTCTCTCTCTCTCAAGTACACTCTCACATAACAGTAAATAAACTGTGTCATATTCATTCCTGCATCTTAAACAGATTATACTAACAGATACTTTTTAGAAAAGATTACAAATATCTCTGCTTCCATAAAAGACAATAGTAAATATAATGGGACTCATCACAAGGAACACCTGACATTGCACCTTGCAATGTACTATACAGAGGGCGCCAAAGGAATATATACACATTTTAAGAAAGGAAAACTGTATTAAAATCCTAATAATATATGCCAATAACAAAGATGAATACAAGTCACGTTTGACTTCTGCAATTACAAGAGGTGCTCAAAATGGTTACTAGCAGCGTCCAGACACTTCTGATTACAGGGAACTACTGCTTGAGCAACATTGAGAAAAGTGTCCACTTGTATACATTTTATTGGCACCCCTGGTATAACTTTATACCTCATTTTCTATGCTTAACAGTTCCAAACTACTCTTTCTGCATTTCTTTTTTTTTCGCCTTTACAACTTTTTAATTATGTTTTACTGTATTTCATTTTAGAGGTATTTCTGAGCCAGGTACTAGCTAAACCCTGTATCAAGATATGGTACAAACATGAACTCAAGGAGCTCACAGTATATTGGGACAAATAGATAAATAATATATAAAATACTGTAACAGAAGCATTCTTAAAATAGAAAAGAATAGTGTAACAATTTTGAAAAAGATATGTATAATGTACTATAGAAAGAAAGAAACAATCATTTCAGATAATATGTGACATGAAAGGCTACCCAAAAGAAGGTGACATTTGAGCTGGATCTTAAATAGGAGTTCTCTAAAAGGTGAAGGGGATAAGGGTTGGGGAGAAGCATGAACAAGGCAATGGAAGTATAAATGCAGGTACTTCTCACTGCTCTCAGTAGGCTCAGGGTCCAATTATATTACATCTTATTATAGTAGAATACAGAATGAGAAAGCACAATCTCATTCCAGATAGTAAAAATTTAGAACTGATACAGACAATCCTGAAACAGTTACTTCTTTGAGTATCATTATAACAAGAAATCTGATCTTTCTAACCGTATTAATAAAATCACCCTCCAAATTACCTTTTATGTAGGATTTGAAATATATTTTTTAAAAACAAATCATTAGGTCCCTATTACTAAGGAAACCTAAAAATTAAATGATCATTAGCCAAAATATATCCAGTTCAGGATAAATTCAAGAAGAGATATGGTTAATGAAAGATTAAGAAAAAATTGTTATTCCAATTGCTAATGAGTTTCCTTCAACCTAAGTGCTCCTGCTATATTTCTACTGATGTATAAAAAACAACAGTAGCTATCAGGAAGGAAAGCTTTTCTATCTACACCTATTTAAATTAAATTGAAATCCTTCTTATACGGATTGACTTACAAATTAAACCTGTTTAACTATTAATATATGGGTTATGAGGGAGAGGGGGAAGATACGCATGTGTCAAAATTAACCAGTTATGTGACACTGAGCAAATCTTTTAACTTCTTTGAATCTAATTTCCTTATATTTAAGGTACAATCCAATTCAACAATTTTATAATCAGACAACCAGATTATCTCAAACTGTTATAATGATTGTGTAAATAAGAGGGGAAAAAGGGAAGGGAAAGTAAAGTGGTGAAAAGGAGATGAAAGAGTAGTTCAGGAAGTAGAACGGAATACAAGGAAAATAAGATTGATCAGTGGTTGAGAACTGAGCGACAGGAGAAAAAGGTATTCTGTAATGAGAAGGGGAAAAAGTAAGAAAGAAAAAATGAAAAAGAAAATGAGGTGATAGGCAGATAACGAGTACTTGAAAGAAGAACAGAAAGGAACAAATGAAAAAGAGCAAGGGACAAAAAAAAGGATAACAGAATAACTGAATGAAGAGATAGAACAGTTAAGAGTCAAGGAATGACAGGTTGAAAAAATGGAAAATTTATGGATAATACCAAACATAACAAAAAAAGAAAAATGTAATCTTAAAGAATTAAATTACATAAGATCAAGACAGAGATAAGATATAACATGTAGGCAAAAATGACCTGTCTCCAGATAACACTAAGCAAATACCAGAGACCACAGGGACATAATAAATTTAGGTGAAAGAATAACACATGTGGACAAGAATTTAAAAAACACAGAAAAAGGGTACACATTTTAAAACTTCTTTGAGTTTTCTATGGTCATTTTGAAATTCACTCATAAATCTCTGAAAGTAGTATCTATGACTATTATTATGAAAGGAAAATATCGTTGAAATTTTAGAAAGTGCTGATTCCTAAAAAATTAAAGGAAGAAACATAAAAGGATGTTATTATGTGAATTCTTTCATTGTGAAATAGGAAACAGGGAAAAAAGCCTATAAAAATTGTAATTTTCAAGTTGATTTAGAATCCGATGATGAATATACCAGAATATAGAAATTAGACATGTGGTATATTAAGTAGTCATTTTTAAAAGCATGTTTCATAATTCAAACAGTATAAAGAAAGAAGTCTACTTTTGTTAAATCAAACTTGAAACATAAAGGGATGTGCATATGACTAACTTTCAGAAAAACATCTAACCATATTCAAATTTCTTTTAAAAGTCTCTTATCTATATGCCTTTTTCAAATTGAACCAGAAGAGGGAGCATCTTTTTCCTTTTCCAGACAGAAAGGGCAGCATCCCTGTGAGGAACTATAAACACAGATATCTAAACTAATAAATCATGGTTTAAGTAGCTTAATTATAGAAACCAAAGTGTTTCAGAACAAGAGCATTATTCAGATTTTTCTGACTTAAAGTTTTTGTTACCTCACAAAATTAGCCCAAATTAGTTCACAGTACCGTGTTTCCCCGAAAATAAGACCTAGCCGGACCAACAGCTCTAATGCGTCTTTTGGAGCAAAAATTAATATAAGACCCAGTAAAATAAGACCGAGTCTTATACTAATTTTTGCTCTAAAAGACGCATTAGAGCTGATGGTCCGGCTAGGTCCTATTTTCGGGGAAACATGGTATGCTCATATAATACCCCTAAAATGGTAGAATTTTTGTATTATAAAGCATCTCAACCAACAAGGATGAAAAGTTGGTTTCAAAAATATCTCTTCATATATAAAAGGCACATTACTTAAAGTTTAAAAGAAAACTGAGCACCTAGTATCCAGAAAGAATGAAAGCATATTTGTTGGTACTAAATAACATGGTATTTCTAAAAAATAAAATAAAACAAACACACAGAAATGTAGAAAATTAAATACATGGATAAAAACAAAGTATCTTAAAAAGAAAGGAAACAAACAAAGAAGATAATTTAGAATTCTGCTATACTTAGAGCAACTTGAACAAGTTTTCTTGGTGGGAGGAGGCGGTGGGCGGGCAGGTGGAACTGTATAACCAGTGAGGCACAGTGTGGAGCAGAAAAGCTGTGTAGACCCTTTCCTCTGATAAGCAGTTTGCCCCTTCTGGAGGATTTTCTTGCAGCCAGAACAGGAAACTCGAACAGCTGTGGCTGGAACTGAAGGAAGCATTTTATTCATGCCAGATGATGTCAGAGAAGGCTGAAAACCAGTAGTCAATTGTGGAGCTTTAAAAAAAAATGGAAAGAAAAAATGTTTTACTTTTTACCATGAATTTTAAGTATGTATCCTTTCTTTCTCTTCTAGAGCTGGTCTTGAAATCCAACACTAATTATGCAATATACAACTAAAGCCATTCTAAATGGGCAGAGAGAACTGCCTCGTTTACTAATACAAGCAGATACTCTTCTCACTCGTATTGGTCAGAATAAACATACATGATTCATTTATTCAGTTCTGTTTCTTACCAAGAGGACTGCCACTGACTGAAAACACAGCACTAATTTTCAGTTCCCCCTCTTGAGTTTTTTGCTGTTGGCCATGACTGTACTCCTTTTAAAAAAAGAAAATAAATAAATACGTAGAGGAAAGAATGAATACAATGTATCTAAAGAAATCCAGACATTCAAGACATTTTACTATCTCTATATCGAGGTGGAAAATGTTTATTTACTACATTAACATTAATAAGAAATAAGAGCAGCAAACTATAATTACAATAAGGGTGTAAGTTTGTATATGCTAAGAGAGTGAAAAAGCAAAAAACAAAAACAAAAAACGGCAGCTATCTAATTAGCTTGTAGCACTACTACCAGATATTTACAAATTATTCTTGATAATTGTATTATTACAGTATTTAAACTGTAGTTCATTATAAAAGTAATACACACTATACAAAATTTAGACACAAGTAGAAATAAGGATGACATTCTAATCATATTTCCATCACCCCAAAACAACCACTGTCATTCTTTTGGTATATTTCTTTCCAGTCTTTTCCCCTCCTGCATTCAGAGGTTTTATTTCTTTACATGGTTGTAATTATAGTGAATATACCAGCGTTATAAAATGACTTTCAGATCACTTGAATCAACCGAGCATTTACATATTATTACATATTACCCAAAATAACTTCTAGTGGCTAAATATCAGTGTTTTTTAAGTTGGAGTCCAAGAGTCCTTAAAATCTATAGATATACTCTAAGGAGTCTGAGAATTCTAAAAGAATTATTTTTTAAAACTGTCTTTGTTTCAATAACCTTTTTAGTGAATGTAAACATATTTTAAGTCGTGAATAACCACATATATATAACTAATTATACTACAAGTTTTCAGTGCTGTTGTTTGCTTTTACAATTATTGCATTGTGAAACCCCTAAGTGGTAGACTTAATTTTAATTTTAATTTATTGTTAATCAAACTGAAACATGAGAAATCCCGCAATACTTCTTATTCTTGGAATTCTCAGGTAATTCCAACATACACCCTGTGTTTGTGGTGAGGGGTCTCTGTACAGTAAAGTTTGGTAAAATACTGATATATTTTAATAGACACAGCAGATTACACAGGGAAGAGATTGGGGTGAAGTGAGTTAGGCACTCGCTTCAGGCACAAAATTGAAGTATCAAAAATTTCAGTAAACAAGATAAATAATATTTTAATGAAATATTTTGTATAATAAAAAATGCGAAGACCCATGATGCCAAAGACTACAATACCAAAATTTTAAATAAATGACAGGATCAGTATTGCTAATTTTTCCTTTGGATTCAAGCTCCAAACTGATGGCCCTGCATGGCATTGAGATTATATAACCTCAACCCAATGTTGGTCCATTTGTTTCCACACATTTGGTATAATCAGTAATGCCATGATGAACACCTTTGTGAATATTCATACTCTCATTTTCAGTATTAACACCTAAGGAAAGGATTTTTACAATGGAATTAGTAGGTAAAAAGGTACATAGTAAGGTTCTTGATACACAATGACAGATTGTTTTTAAAAAGTTTAATTATATTTATTCTAGTAATTTGTGGAAAAAGCCATTTAAAAGGTCTTTTCCCACTGGCATTTCAATCTGCAATTTTTTTTTTAATATCCATTTACAAAAAGGCATTATAATGTAACAATGCTAACCCCGTATAGCATGTTATCAACATTTTTTCAGTATGTACTTTGAATTAAAATTTTATGAAGTGGTTTGTTTTTATGCCAAAAAGCTGGCAGTTTTTAACCTTTGTGATTCCCTCTATTTCTTACAAAGTTCTACTTCAGCAATAAAATTCTAAGGAAGTAGTTTCATTGTTATATAATATAGTGCTTTAATTCAGAGGTCAATAAACTTTATCTGCAAAGGGCCAGACACTAAATACTGACTTTGCTGGCCATACTATCAGAACTACTCAACTCTGTCCTGATAGTGCAAAAGCACCCAGATATAATATGTAAATGAATGAATGTGGCAATGCTCCAATAAAACTGTATTTACAAAAACAGTGTACAGAAAAACAAAAAACAGAAACACAAAAGGCAGGCTGGATTTGGCCCACTAAGGATAATTTGCCAACCCCTGCTTTAAATCCACCTGGGATATATTTATTTTGTCATATGATAGGCATTTTTCTTTTTCTTTCTCTGAATAGTTGTTGAATTCCTTCCACTCACCACTAACATATCTAATTCCTCAAAAAACATCTTTTGTGGCAATCTATTCTGTATCGTTATTAGCCTGACTAATCTTATGAAATCACACTATCCTAATGAAAATAATTGTGGGAACTTTAACCACTTAATAGAGTTTGCCACTATCAACCTCTCTATTTTTTAGAGCATTTGTGTAATGTGTCTGTGCGTTACTATTCTTCTTCAAAACATCAGAACCGACAGTTTCATCAGAATTATATCAAAACTATACCTTCCTAAGGGATAACTGATATCTTACATTTTTAAAAAAGTCTCACCATTCAAGTTGTCTTTTATCTGACGCAAGTACTTTTTGGTTGCTTTGCTGTAGCAAAAGTGTATCTTCTCATCATATCTAACTGGGAAACAACTGATTTGTAGAATATTGTAAATTTTATATAACTAAAATTCAACCAGCTACTCTACTGAACTTTCATGAAGTCCACTAATTCTCTAATAAAGATTCTTACCAGCAAATGATGATAATTTTGTCTCTCTTTTCCATTATTTCTTCTAATTTCTTTAACTTGCATTGGGTCGAAAATCCAACAATCCTACTGATGTCCACCAACAATGCTGACATCAGTAATTTGTGTTCTTTTAGTAATTATTAACAGTAAGTTTCCATCATTTTACTTTAAATTCAATGACAGCTATTGATCTGAAGTAGATATTCCCTTACCATGATCAAGAGAGTATTCTAAGAAATGTATGGTGAACTATACAAGATGTCTTTTGGCATCTAGATATCTATCTACATAGTCTTATTTGACCTGTTGGTGAAGTTATACATTAAAAGATTTTATAATATTGACTCATCCTGACATTCCTACATTATATAGTAAAATGCAAATTTCAAGTAAAAATTTTTTTTTAATTTCAGAAAACTCCAGAAAAAAATCAGTACTCATTGACACACTTTAATGGTCTCCCATCGGCTCTCTTTTTCACTATCTGTGACAGCACTCCAAACTTCTGATACATTCCTTAAGCCTCAAGTACTTATTACTTATGTAATACAGTAAAGTAAGTATATATCTTAAGGATTCTGCTTATACAGTCCACAATGCCTTCAAGGCAGAATCGTGTTTATATTAGTATCCTCCCAAAATGACTAGTTTTACAACTGTTTAATAACAAATCAACGACTAACTTGAGAAGTGAAAATCTGATTACCCAAAAGCTTTCAGAAGCAGAAAAACAGGTGTCAAAACAAAACCAAGAGTCTAAGTATTGCTTTGTCTTGTGCACCTGAAACTAATAAAAATAAACAAACAAACAAACAAACAAACAAACAAAAGAAAAACACACCAAGAAATCCTTTACCAATACCTTTACCTTCCTTTTGTTTACCAAAAGGAAGATCCATATCGGTATCCCAAGACAGTATCTCAGAAATGAAAAACCCAGTTCCTATAGCCATGTTATCTGGACCTGGCAAAAAGAAGCCCCAACATTTAATTACTGCATTCTTATTTCCAACACTGTGGGACTCACTGCAACAATTAATTCGCTTTCCCATTCTGATCCATTTATTTCAATGAAAGATTACAGATTAACTCTCCTTTTATTATGAGCAAAAAGAATAGGGGAAAAAATCATGACTTTAATGTAATAGTTATTGAATTTCCAGCTTTTAGAAACTATAGAAAAGGGGAAAAAGAAAAATGAGTTCTCTGGCTCTTTAAGGTTTCTATTTTGGAAAACTTCTCTAGGCTTTTTTTTTTTAAATTAAACAACTTTATTTACAAAAAGATTGGTAGACTAATAACAATAAGACCTTGATTGTGGCCCCAGATGGGCTCCTTCTTGGCCATACGTCCTTGTGTAACTAACTTAACCTCTAGGAACCTCAGTTTCCTTATCTACAAATGGAGTTAGTATCATCTACTCTGGCCTTCTGAAATAAGAGGAGTAAACAACATAGTACACGTAAAAGCATCTGTAACTGTAAAAATACTACAGAAAACATTATAGTGACATGCAATATGATTTGAATGAAGAAATGAAACTGGGAGGTCAAATGATGTTGTGCCAGTAACAGACAGGAGGATGACAACTGACAAACACAGAAAATCATGACTGAGGAAATAAGAGCAAATTAATAGAAGAGGTGAAATTTATATACACGCATTTCAACACCTTAGTGATCTATATGGGAAAGAAAAGAAATTAAAACCCAAATGAATTTTGTAGGAGAATTAGGGAATGAGCTGAAAGCAAAACTAAAAGGTAAGGGAAGAGAAAATCCAAGGGAGGTTTAGACATGGTGCCACGAGCTATAGCTATGATCTTGTTAAACCATGAGAAAAGCTACTACATACTAGTAATTAATATTCAAAAATAAAGGCTGACCACACCTGCTAAATTTACCAGTATTTTATGACAGTTAGGATAATAGTACTGTTTTAGAAAATAAGAAAATAATATATTGGAACTCCCTTTTCCAGTCTATGGGAAATGAGTAAGGTGGTACTGAACAGCAAGGAATACACATTTCCAATGGTCATGGGGGAGAAACATAATACCTAAAAAGAACAGGACAATGAAGAAAGGAGAGGGAGAGGGAAAAAGGGAGGGGAAGGGGGAAGGGAATAGAGGGAAAAAGAGGAGGGAAGAGGGGGAAGGAAAAGAACGAACCCAGTATCTATAGTGTAACATGAGGTCCTCTGTGGGATTTCTAGAAAAATTATCAAAGGTCTGATCCTACAGTACTATTGTAGCTGATAACAGAGAGGACTTTTCTGAGAAAAATAGCTTTACCCACTCACATGCTGCGACTGCCTTATTGTAGAGCTGGGGTAAAGAATGCTCCTGGACCTTATATTCAGGACCTACACACATTCCTGCTTGGTTTTCAAGAGTTGAGCCTTTGGGGAAGTCCTTCCCCATTATCGTGATAAAACTTCATATTCAGCATTTTATAACACATTATTACACTTTGAATAGTGTATAAAAATATAGGTGTTTCTTTGTCCTGATAGTTCCATCCTGTTAGTATTCTCTTGCCACTAGAACCTCTGGTTGTTTTCAGAACAGTAATACAAAAAGCCCTTCCTGATGCCCTCTTCCCCCGTGTATCTCGTCTTTGCTACAACTGCCTTTTTTTGTCCCAAGGAAAGTATCATTAGGTCACGTACAGTGAGAAAGGATGCCTTTGGTATCCTATCAGCATTATTTCTTACAGATTTCTGATGTCCACAGTGGGGTGTGTAAAGAGACAGGAGATCTTCCCTGTACACACACATGGTTGTAGTCTTCTGAGGCATACACTGCCACATGAACTTTCCCTCGGCATCAGGGCATTTCTTTATTCCTAATTCAGATATCCAAGGTCTCCATTCTGCCTGCTTCTATCAAACATACTTTCAATCTACCTTCGATTCAAATATTTTTATGTTTCTTCTCTACCGTCTTCTTCTTTGTAGCCACTGCATTCATATCCATCCAACTCCCACAGCTTTATCATCACTGCTCTACACAGCTACTTTCCACTGGGCATCGTGGAATTCTTGCTTAACTGAGCCTCAATCTGACTCTTCACATCACCTACATCTACAAATCATCTGTTTCTATCTCCTTATTCTAAAACAGTGGTTCTCAAGAGCAGACGATTTTGCCCTCCAGGGGACATCTGGCAATATCTAGAGACACATGGGAGATAGGGTGTGCTGCTACAGACATATAATAGGTAGAGGCCAAAGATACTGCTGAACATCCTACAACGTACAGGACAGTCCCTCACAACAAAAAATTACCTGGCCCAAAAGGTTAATAGTGCTGAGATAGAAAAACCCTGCTCAAAGACATCAGAATGAAAAAAAAATCTCTTCCATAGAAGTCTCGTGTTCTCAAACCGCCTAATATAATAGGAAAGGTAATCTGTCTCCTGATCAACTATCATTTCAGAGAAATAGTTAATTCATGCTATTTTTACTTTCTCAGCCTCTGAATTAATGCAATCTACATAAAACATAGACCGCCCTCAAATAATTGCTGCTATAATATATTCATTGCTTGTTCCTCTTCCTACATTCAAAAAGGATTACAGTACCTGATATAACTTCTTTCTTCCATCCCAGCCACTGCAATGTCATTAACTGCATGGATAACTTTGCTGACTTCAGGACCACACAGTTATAAGGTCTCTATGACTTTTACCTCCAGAGCAACACTGAAATAGCAGAGCTCTATCTTTACCCTTATTACTCCCGGATCTCACATTTGGAATCCCCTATCAATCATCAAAGCTTCCTTTACCTTGTACTCACTGATCCAATGAACTGGTTCTTCAATCAATTAAAGAGATCCTGTCCATTACTCGCTCCTAAAAAACACAACTGTAAAAGGCCTATTGCCTTATATAAACTTAATCAAGCCATAAACTCATAAACCTTCAGCCATGTCTGCTTTATCAATCTCTAATCCTTTAAGACTCACACTTTCGCTAATCCTGCACTGAAACTAAAAACCAGAGAACAGTGGTATTCAGGAAAAAAAGTGAATTAAAAGCCTTAATTACTATTCAGGAAAAGTTGCATATAACTTGTTGATTCCTTAGCTTTACTCTCACAAGATAACTCAAATTGCCTCAACCTTCATTAAAAGTCTTCTCTCGCCCTGTCAACAAAATGCTTCACTCCTAATCAAGAACTTCCTCTCTCAAATGAATAATTAATGTGTGGAACAAAAAGAAGGGGAAAAAAAAAAGGTGAAATGTTTACTTGAGCATTGTCAGGTTCATCTTTAATTTTGTCTAGTAGTCCCTGCTGTGGTGCCATTGCTTTGTCATACTCATCATCCAAAGGTTCTTCTTTAATTCTAATATTTGATGCAAAGGAATTCCCCAGTTCCGAACCAATGGATTCTTTATTGGCAAATGGATAGCTGGAATCCTAAAACACAATATAAAGGATTAATAAATATTCAGATTTAAAATTTATTCCTCTTCAGGTTTAACACCCAGAGAAAAACTCACTGGAAATGAAGAACTCTATGGACATCAATTAGAGTCCCTATGCCTGAAGTAAATGTGACATATGTCTAAATATTAAATACGAATAAAGAATCTAAGAGTTGAGGCTTCTTAGCACATCTCCAAAGATGTCCTTTCCCAAATAATAAAGAAAACAAAAATCAGTGCTCTACCTACTACATATAGGTACAGTTTAGAAAGTGACATAAAGAAAAAACTTTGACACTTGCCACAGTTACAGTATTCTACATACACACTGAAAACTTACCCTAAAGTTTGTTTCTGGGGTTTGTGGTAAATGGGTATGTAATGTTTCTTCAACTTGATTAGCTATTGAAAGAAAAACAAAACAAAACAAATACATGTATATGAATAACAAATATTATAAAGAGTGACCTAAAAAGCTATAATTTGATAATCATCTCTCTTTTCCAACAAAGATGCTCATTAGTGTGAAACTGGTCATTCCCCCAGCCCCCCAAAAAACACTCAAAAGGTAACTCTCAAAGTAAACTCTCAAAGTAAAAGGTGTCACTCAAAGTAAACTCTCTGGCCCCACCTAATTTTTAGCCTCATCTCACACTTTTCCTTGCTCAAACCTAAATAAAATGATTACTTTATTCACTATGCTTAAATTACTTGTGTTTGCTCCACCCCAGTTCAATTTATATCATTCCAAATCCCCTCTGTCTATCCCCATCTTTATAGTTTTCCAGACTCAGCCCAGTTCAAAATTCACCTGTCCTCTATAAAACCTTCCCTGGCCAATAAGCTAAAAATAATCTCTAAGAATACCTAAAACATACTGTTTCAGTTACGTGAAAGAAATCGTCTTATACTGCCTTATGACAAACTTTTCCACCATAGTCTTTAATTATAAATTAAATTTTACACTATTCAACTGGCCACTGACATTCTACTATTGACTTGTCTTGTCCCTCCTAGTATTAGACAAGATCCTTGAGGATAAGCACCCTCCTAATTTTCAATATCCCTGCATGGGATACTGAAAATATACAGTGAATAATATAGTATACGCTTGTATAGCCTTCTACATTATGGATAAATTAATTGCTCTTTTTAACAATACTGATTTGTTCTTCCACCCATATTCTTCCTAGTATTGTCAGAAGAAATTTAAGGGTTGGTAAATTATACCTTACTTTCCTTCACATCTATTGAACATTTATTGAAATATCACTATTTTCACGATACCAGGTTAGGCCCCAAGAATACAAAAATAAGTAAGATACAATCTGACCCTCAATGAACTCTTACACTAGTAGGTAAAGCAAAAACAAATATAGAACTGTAATACTGTGTGATAAGTACTATTAATGAGGCATGAACAAAATGCTATGGAAATATAGATAAGGAAACAATACATTCTTGATGTAGAGAGATTAGGGATGACTACAGGGTAGAAGAGGTTTATGAGTTAGGCACTGTTGGGTGAGAAGTACTATTACAGGCGTATATACAAAGAGAGAAAATGGCATGCAAGCAAATGGAACAGTAAGAGAAAAGGCATGAAGAAAATATATGCTATATTCAAGAATGGAACTAAAGCTAAAGTACAGGGTACACTGGCCAAAGAGGCTTAAGAGCAGCCTCAAGAAACTTCTAAAACATAGAACAGAAATGTTATAAAAAAAAACAACCCTTCCTAACTTGGACTAATTGGTGGGACAGCAGTTTGAATTAGTGCTTACAGCACAAAGAAGTTAAATCCAACTTCAGGTTCCAATGTTCAACCAAAGAAAATGAACAGGTGATTCGAGTATCTTGCCTTCTCATCAAAATATTGCAACCAGGGGAGGGAGAAATGAGGTTTAGAGCTACTTTTCAACCATATATACCATTACCAAAAGTTACTGGGAGAAATTCAGTCACTCTGTAAAGAACAAGGATAAAAGAAAAATGACAAGCTTACAATGAATTTAACTATTCATACGTTGCTTAGCATCAAAAGTAATATAAGCTATATTATCAGTATGTTATTTATTGTTTTATGGCTCTGTTCCAACAATTATTACCTGCTTTATCAAAAATACTGCTTTTCAACCTTGAATCCAATTCTTTATGGGGTTTATCCAACCGTTTTTCACGTTCATAAGTTAGGTCTCTATTTTTCTCCTTTCCAGAAAATGTCTCTTTGCTGTTTTCTCTTACTAGACTAAAATCTTTCCGTATTGATTTAAAGACAGAAACCTGATCAAACTGTTTAGGAAAGTCTTTTTTTAACTTATTTTGAATCTGTATTTCATTTTCATTGTCTGATTCATGCTGTGTGACTCTTCTCTCTACTTCCAAGCTATCATCAGTATGAATTGAAGAAACAAGATTGTCCTTTGAACTAAAATCCTGTTCATCCTCATTGTCACTACCAACGACTGGAATTCCTGCAAGATCCCCAGAGTTCAAAAAATAATCATCTTCATCCAGCAATGAATTTTCAGATCCTGTTTGATTCGGCACTCCATAAGACATGCTGTCAAGGGTAGGAGTTAAGTTGTGGTCTATTTCTTCAGACATTTCTGTATCCATGATACCACCACCTTAAAAAGTAAAATACTGTTTAGACAAATGATAGAGCTAAAGTTGACCACATTTACAAGGTCTGTCTGGTATTTAATCAATTATATTTTTCTCTCCAAACAAAATATAGATAATACTGAAGTATTCAATTAACACTTTGAGTTAGGTAAGACAGATATAACTATCCCTATTTGATAGATAAGGAAACAGGGACCTAAAAGTTGAGAAACTTATTTTGGGTTAGGAAGAAAGGCAATATGATACAGAAAAGAGTACCAGCTTCAGAATCCGCCATATCTGTGTTGGAATCACAGCCATGATCACTGAAAATCTATATGATCCTGAGAAGTAAACTCTCAGGTTTCTTTATAAAACAGTGTAATACTCACCTTGGAGATTAATTTATGGTGAGGATTGATGATAATATGCATAAAGGGCCTACTAACAGAGTGATTGACACATAGAAGGGAATATAAAAATGATAATTATAATTATTATTTATGATTGTTCTGGGGACCTGATATTAGAGCCCAGGTCTCTGGTCTCAGAGTCCCAATTTTTCTGCACTAACTCTAATAAACACAGCAGTTAATGTTTACAATAGTAAATATTTTAACATAAAAATAAAATTTATCCAAGCCAGAACAAATTTTAAAACTGTTTACTGTTTAAAACTACATGCTCAAGTCTCTCTCATTCTAAAACAAAAAACCTTCGAGTCTCGTATTTCTCTTGCCCTCATTCACCTTTCCTTCACACAAAAAGTCTACATTGGTTTGTTTCTACTTCATCTTAATCCTTTGAAATGCAATCCAAGGAAATGCTCTCATTAAGATCATCAATGATCTTTCAATGGTCAAATCCATTAGGATTTGTTTGCCACATCCCTTATGTGGTACACCCATCCTTTGGTTTCTTTGATACTATATTTCTTCCTACCTTTCTAATTGGTCTATTTGTTTCATACTCCTCTTCATTTATGCACTCAATATCAGCTTTCCTCCGAGATTCCAGGTCTCTTCTCATTTTACACACTCAGACAACTATTTTATTCACCACAACAGCCTGGATTTTTGCTGTTAATTTCTTAAGCACTTTAGCTTAGACCTTTCTTCCAAGATTCAGATGTCTATACTCTTACAGTTCCCTTAGGGTCCTCCAACTCTAAAACCAAACTCATTATGTTCCCATTCCAAGCATACTCTTTTTGTATTTCCCTCAGTTGATTAATAGTATCACCAAACCAGCTGTTTGCTCAAGATAGAAAAAGAGAAGCATTCCAATTCTTCCCTCTGGACAAATTCAAATCAAGCACCTCCACTTGGCACCATTCCAATACCCCACATCTTTTCCTGTTGACAGTGTACTAACTCAATCCACATGATTATCTAGGAAGCAACCATATTCCTACAAACCCTGCCCCAGAACCACATTTAACTGGTCCAATGAGCTGCCAAACTAGAACTGATAAAATGACAGTGAAGCAAACACTAAAAATATTAGTGGCACCAACAGCACTGCTTTTATTTGTCACTGAAGCCCAGATGAAATCTTCAATGTGGTCGGTTCTTCAAATCATTCCCTGGATTTCATGATCCAGAATAAATTCCTCTTCTTGTTTAAGTTGATTTGGTTGGACTGTTACTTACAATCAAGTCCTAATTGATAAAGGGTCCAAATAAAAACTTTCTTCAAGTTTCCTCGCTCCATAAAGCCAACAGAATTATCCTTCTAAACCATAAATCATTCCATATTATACCTTTCCTTGAAATCCTTCAAGCTCCCCACCACGTAAAGTGCTCATTCATTCAGCACATATTTATTAGGAAGCCATTCTGTGGTAAGTACTGTGATAAGCTCCAGGGATAGAATGATGAAAAAGACAGCTATGATTACCCCTCCTCACAGAACCAGAAAAAACAGACAGAGGAAATAATCAAATTAGAAAATTCACTATTTTTGCTTATCTAAATAAAAATCAATTCAAACAACAGATGCTAAAATCTTAGGAATATCTTCAACTTATTTTCACACAGTATGCCACAGCGAGCGAAGCAGGGATGGGATGAGAAAGCATGCACAGTATTATAGATATTCATTGCACTATTCTTTCCATTATTCTATTTATTTGAAAATTCTCGTAATAATTGAAAGTTAGGGAGAAAATATAAATAAGAAAGCAGGATGTTAACATATACACATACATATAGTGTGATAAATCTACCAGACTGTGAGCAACTAAAGGTCAGGGTTAGAGCCTTCTTTATACAACGGTTTATCCTTAATACCCCACACCACATAGCCATGTGCTCAGTAACTGTTTCATGAATAGAAAGAATATGTAATTCATGTGGTCAGCAGTTTAATCTAAGTTCCATAGTACATGAGAAGTCAATACTAAAACGTATATTACAAACTTTCAAAATCTCTACATTTAAATTCAAGATACGGTATTGGGAAAAAAGAGTAGCCACATGGAAAAACTGGATCCCTAACTCATACCAAAATAATTGCCACTTGTATTTAAGGTTTAGACATAAAAATTAACACAAAAACAGAAAACCATGGAAGAATTATTTTTAAGTCGTAAAGTAGGAGAAAACCTTTGTTATGATGGCACAAAATCCAGAATAAATTTATTGAATAAAACAACACAGATGGGTACTAGATTTATTGGGGTGATCACTTCATAAGTTATATAAATGTCTAATCACTACGTTATATACCTGAAACTAATATAATACTGTATGTCAACTGTAATTGAAAAACGAACAAGTACTTTTTAAAAAGATACACACACACACACAAAAACGTAAACAAGAATAAAAATCAAATGTGACTAAAAAATTCCCAAAGAAAATACAAAGAAAACCAAAAGATACAGAATAAACTGGTTAAAAAGATTTTACTGCACTTTATATAACAAAAGGTTATTTCCCTAATGTATAAAGACTCTTATAATTCAATAAAGACACAAATAACCAAATACATAAAAGCAAAGGATTTGAACAAACATTTCACAGGAAAGTAAACACTAAGGTTGAACCTTGCTCATGAGTGAAATGCAAACTAATAATGCAGTGAGATACCATGCTCACATAGCAGGTCGGTAATAACAAAAGGTTTTGATAACAGCCTGGCTGCTACGCTATTATAGGCCAAAGCTGCCAAACTATAGCTCACGGCCAAAAAATATTTAAAAAGAGTCAGTGACAAAGACCATATGTGAGCTACAAAGCCTAAAATATTTACTGGCTGGCCCTTAACAAAAAGTGTAAACTGGTACAGTTAAATTAAAGAGCAACCAGGCAATATTTATAATACTTTAAATACACATACCTTTTGAGCCAGCAATTCAACTTCTAAGAACTTACCCTATAATCTCGTAAGAGATCTATGAAAAAGAACACTTAAAGCAGCAAAAGACTGGAAACAGCCTATATGTTCATCAGTAAGGCTAAATTAATTACAGTACATACTTACAATGGAGTATTATATAGTTGTTAAAAAGAATGAGGCAGCTTTATGCAAGTTCCCAAGGTTGATTAAGTAAAAAATATCTAAGGGGGGAAGAATATACTCGTACACATATATTACGCTATCACTGCTGTATTTTTTTTTTAAATTATGTGTATGTGTAATTGTTTATGCATAAAAATATTGATTTTCTATGAGAAAACGAAGCTGCTGGAAGACAAAAATACTAACTTTTCAAAGCATACTCTTTTGCATCTTTGAATTTTGAAGTATATGCATCTACCATCTAGTAAAAGATTTTTTATCCTTATTTGAGAATGTACTTGAGATTTAAAACTTTCTCAGAGATAGCAATTTCTAACAAAGCATCTAATTTAAATTTGCAATTTTACTAGTTTATTATACATTAAACATGTAGACTGCACAAAATCTTATGAGGTTAAAATGTAAGTACTAGTTATATATATTAATATATATAATTAACTGTAACAAAATTCTATTCATCCTTGTGGACCACGGAATCAAACAAAAGAAACAGCTTCTGTTTCTCAGAACCTGGATCTACAGAACAACAGACAACAATACATTGTATTTGGAGATCATAATACCTAGTGAAACACTTGAAAGCACAAATTTCTCATGGAAGATTCCAGCTTTTAAACCTAATTGTGAACATGTTTGGCACATCTGAGAAAAAGCAAGGACAGTATAGCTGGAATTGAATGTGGGAGAGCAAGAGCACTAAAAAAATGAGAAAAGAGAAAAGGCCAAAGGATAGCTCTATTATGAATTTGCAGACCACAGGGGGGAAAAAAGCAATATATTTAAGTGTGAAAGGAAGTCATTAAAAGATCCTGATGAGGGATTAACATGATTTATATTTTACAAGAATTGCCCTAGCTTCTGCATGACTACTTAATGGCTGTTAAATGTAACAGGAAGTAAAGAATAGAAGGAAGGCCAGTTAAGAGGCTACTATGATAATCCAAGGAAAAACTGGTGGCTAAGGCCAGGATAGTGATGGTGGATATAAGCAGTAGTGTCAGATTTGGGTATATTTCAAAGGTAGAGACATTTCCTGATATATGAGAAACTGGGTATGAAAGAAGTCAAGGATAAGACAACAAGGTGCAATTTCTTGAGACAGGAACACTAAGGGATGAACAGACTGAAAGGGGTAGGATGAATGGTTTGGTTTGAACCTGTTAATTTTGAGAACCTTATTAAATTTTCAAATGGAGATATCAACAGGGCAATTGGATATATTAAAGAGAAGTTAAAGAGGGGATTCTTGCCAAGAAATGACATATAAATTTGGGACTCATAAATGAAGAGATGATACTTAAAATTCATGGGACCTAGTAAGTTCATTTACTACAGATGGAAAAGACATAAGAGTTCTGAAATATCGCAACATTTAGAAGTCTGGTAGAAAGGACTCCGGAAAAAAGACTAAGGTGACTGATATCACAGAAGTTAAGGGAAAGAAATATTTCAATGAAGGAGTGACAAACCACAAAGAACGCTGCTGAAATAACACATAAAATGAAGACTGAGAATTGATTATTAATATTGGGAAAACGGAAATGAACTTCTAACTAACAAGAGCTTTATCGGTGGAAAAATAATGCACAAGCTGGAGTGGGGTGATGCCAATAGAGACTGAGAGGAGAGAACTTGGGAACCTTAAGTACGGACAACTCTTTAGAGAAGTTTAGCTCTAAACTAAAGAAAATTAGCAGAAACTGGACTAAAATCTGGAGTCAAGAGTTTTTCTGACCGTGTGTTTTTGCTTTCTTTGTTGGTTATTTTTTGGTGAGTTTTTTTTTTTAAGATGGAGGCTATTTGTGTTTGTTGCAGTACGCTCATGGGAATGATCCAATGAAGAGGGAAAAACTAAGGAGTTCAGAAGGAAAATCTCTGTGCAACAGGGGATGTGATCAGTACACAAACTTCCTCTGTAAAAGAATGAAAGGAGGACATGGATTAAATGCAGGTAGGTTATTAGATGCTGTGAAAGGAGAATGGAAGATTAAGCAATTTAAGCACAATATTTGTGTTTGACAATGAAAGGAAATTTCATGATGCCAAGTTAACTTTTATTCCTTGTCCTTCTTCTGCATAGTTCTTGCTTTAGTGGCATCTTCATGCCTCTATCTGATACTCAAGAATCATTTCCACAAAAGAACACAATTACCATATAAATGAACATTGAGAAAGGGTTGTTGGTTACTTTCATTGCTAATATATTACTTAATTCCTCCCATACATTTCTGTTTTAAACCAAAGCATAATTTTCAAAATAAAGTAATATCAGTTGTAATTGTAACTTTAGAAGACATGGTTCTCTAACAACTATCTGAAGTTGCTTTTTTCTCTTATATAAAGGAGCAAAGAATCAAAAGCGAAGAAAACACAAACTCAAAATATTGCAAAAACAAATAAGCAGCATAAAAATGAGGTAATCTTGGTTCATTTTTAAATAAAAACTTCAATTAGTAGATTGTTTTGTCACTGAAATATTTCTAAGAGATGATTTATTGTTATTCAATAAAACACAATTTCCTAAATAATAAATCTTCTTCATAGTATCAGGAATTTAGTTCAACAGTTAAAAGTCCAATAAAGCTAGGAATCATTAAAAAGTCAAATGTACATGGCTTAAACATTTGTTTTTACTTGGGATATAGAAAAGCACATTGGCCAATCATTTGATGATCAGCCAAGACTCTGAGAAGGAGTATGCTAATTTGACTTCTTTCTTGAACAAATCACATCCATAATGCAGTGTTCGTGACTGCAATTCTGGTCTCTTTAAAGTGGAATGAGAAAATAAAGACACTTACACCTCCATGTTTTTACTCACTTACCAAGTAAGTCTTTCTAAAGCATTCAAATTATTCATAGAAACAACCCTTCAATGTAAATTTCAGTAGTTTAAAAACAGTACATTAAAATGATATAATTACAAGTAATACTAGAATACACAGGTTTGGAAACAAATGACTCTTAGTAAGCATGCAATTCATCAACAGCTGAATCATGTGGCTTTTTCTGAAACTACTAGATGCTCAACAACCATTCTAGCTGCCTCCCTTCATGACAGAACCTGATTCTCATCAGGGAACACTTACAGTAATAGGAAGAATTTTAATTCCTATTTATGATCCTAACCTGGAGAAGAATCTTAGCTATTAATAGGCCAGTAACCAGCAGGAAACTTTTCATGGAAATGGGACAATAACTTGACTACAACAATCCAGTCGTCTTTCAAACTGCAGGTATCAACCCATTAGTGAACGAGGATGAGGATTTTTTTTTAAATGGGCTAGAACAGAAAACAAAGTGCATCATTCAGATTGACAATAGTAATGCTACAAAAAACTTTTATGCATACACGTAATTCTCAGTTTAAAATATATTTTTAATAGTGTTTCAAAGTTAAAAAAAACTAGTGATGGATGATAACTAAAGTTATTGTGGTAATCATTTCACAATATACATATGGCAAAACATTATGTTGTATACTTAAAACTAATACAACATTACATCTTAATTTTACCTCATTTTAAAAAATTTTTCAACAAAACAAAAACAAGCACCGCTAGATAATTTTGCTTCTGATGCCCAGTGACACTTAAGGATCACTGACCTAAAGCAAAGCTTCTCAATGACTACTGGACTTCAGAAGCCCTTAGTGAGCTGTTGGAAACATTCCTGAGCTTCACCTCCAAAGATTCTGTCTGGTTCAGTAAGTCAAGGATGGCAGCCAAGAATTTGAGTTCCAACATACTCCCAGGTGATGCTAATACTGCTGATCCACAGACCACACTTTGGAGTACAGGCTCTAGTTTTTTATAAACCAGGCATAAATAAACTGTGCAGATAATAAATCACCCAGTGGTTGAAAGCGATATTCAGATTCCAGTCCAACCTCTTCTCAGATGGGTGAATTTTTCCCACAAACCCCCCCACACACACCAAAAGGTCAGCCAGGCCCTTGAATATTCTACCAACAAAAATTAACCATTGAATGCTCTACCACACCAGAGACAAACCATTTACTTAAATCAGATCAATCACCAACGATCTATGCTAAGTACTAATGAAGATGAATGAGTGTTCTTGGGCAGTTATGACTAAAGATTACAGCTCTCTTTTCTTGTTTTCATTTAAATACGTATTGATACTGTGGAACTATTAAAGTATACTATTGTTCACTCCACATTCAATGAAGTGAGATGAGACTCATAGGTGAGATTCACAGAACTTATTTTCATTAATTTTTGCTTTTATTTGTTCCCATAGGGAGAAAACAATCTGAAATCAGTGGAATATACAGAACAATTTGATTTTGTAACTTACTAAAGGTGACCAACAAAAATTCACACTTGAAACACCTCTGATAGAAATTAATTACATTTTACCAATTTCAACATTTACTTGTGTACTATTAATATTAAGGCTAAAAAATATGATTTTAAAGCACATTATAAAACATCTTATAAAGCAGATAACCATTTGTTCTTCACTATGAGGACAACTAAAGACAACAGAGTTTACTTTTTTGAATGTTCAATAATATTTATAGTGCTCTGAAAGAAACGATCAATAAGATCAGAGAGATCTCAAATTAATACATTCAACATGTACCTAAAAACTGTCCAGGGTCTATTAAAACTGAAGCACATCACTAGAACAGAATGTTATACATTTTAATGGAGTAAAACATTTACATATTTCATAGTATTTCAATATTTCAGAAAGCATATTACTTTTGTAAGCAGAATAAAATGGAAATTTAACAAAGTAATAATTTTTCAAAATAATTTATGCCAGTAGTTGCAGAAGCACAATGCCACAGAGATATGGGAAGACGGGCCCAACTGTGTCCCAATTTACAGTTGCAAAACATTCCTGCTATATTCCTTCTAATTCCAAACTTTCTGTAACATAGTTATGCTATTTATAAAATGAAATGTTTAATTTTCATCTTTTCTCCATTCTTGCCACACTAGATTTAGCTGATCTCCCTTTTGACTCAGATAAATAAGGATCTGTTCAAGTCCTGAACTTAGTTTTTTATCCCAACCCTTATAATGTAACGTTAAAATAATCCTTTTGTAAGGACTTTAAAACTGTAGAAACAGTATCTTGTACTTCCCCCCCCCCCAATGGCATCAGTAAATTTATAATTTCTCTTTGTTACTCTCATGAGTTCATTAAACATCTGCAACAATGGTCAATAGAGACTTGAACAAAGAAAAAAATCCTACTTGGACAACTTTATCTATAGTAGGGGTTGGTAAACTATAGCCCCTTGACCAAGGGATGGATGGTCCTTGAGCTAAGAATAGTTTTTACATTTTTAATAGAAAAAGGAGACAAAAGAATGAAGGTGAAGTAGGAGACTATATCAGAGACCATTATTTGTTGGCCACACTCCACAGAGCCTAAAAGTTTTACTTTGGGCCCTTTACAGAAAAGGTTTGCTGACCCCTGACCTACAGGAATACTGCTGACTGTAGTTCACATAGTACAATTAACATTATACTAGAAACACATATTGAGTTAAATAGGCCAAGAAAACTCCTTAGGACAATTATCTATGTTAGAAGTATTTTGAGTTAAATCCAAAATATTTGTAACATGGAGATTGTAAATTAGACATTAGCTATACAATTCACTGATCATAAAACTCCACTTCTAACCGTGGCACAGTACTGGTACCAGAATAACCCTCCGAGTGTGAATAACTAAATGTATGAAACAAATATATTCAGAGTATGGACAACAAGCAACCCAACACTGTGATCTCTGAGAAAATGGAAACAAATGAGGTGACTGACCTTGGCTTTCTGCCTGGGAACATTTATCAAACACTTTATATAGAGAGGGAAAATTCAAGTAGGGCACACCAGTCTCAATAAATTGAGGAGCTAAGAGATTGAAAAAAATGAAGCAGCTGGTATTTCCAGGTCAGATTACCAAAGAAAGACCACTAGAAATTCTTTGGTTGAACAGTGAGTCCCACATGAGATAGTGGGGGAGGTTATGCTTGCGTGAGGTAATGGGAACTCTGTACATCCCCTCAATTTTGCTGTGAACCTAAACATGCTCTCAACATTAAAGCCCATTTTTTAAAAAAGAAAGAGACCTTGTCAAACACCTGGGAGAATCAGTGAACACCTCTGAAAAGTCACAAATAAGAAGTATGGCTAAATTAACTCCAAAGTAAAGTCAACTCTAAAGCTGCCCTAACAAGGTTTTAAAACAAGTCTCAAAAAGATCAAGCTGACCCAAAGCAAACTAACTGCACGTCAGAATAAAATTCAACATTCCTTAAAGGGAGAAAATATAATCTGACACTCAACAATGTAACATTAATAATACCCAGCATCCAAGCAAAAATTATTACACATTTGTAAAAGCAGAGCCTCAGCCATAACGGGGGGGGAGAATCGGATTTAAAGAAAAACATAAACTTACTGAGGAGAAAAGCAGAAACTGTATTTTTAAAAAAGGAACTTCAAAAACTGAAAATGTAATAATCTGAAATGAAAAATTGACTGGATGGATTAATAGCACATTAGACAATGCAGAAGATACTAATAGGGAAACTAAGATGGCAATAAAAATTACGTATACAGACAGAAGCAGAGAAAAAAAGGTTGAAAAATAACGAATAGAGTATCACACTTGTGATACAGTATTAAGCAGGCTAACTTATTTAATTGGAGTTGCTGGGATAGGTATTTGAAGATGAATATTTTTTTCCAAAGTCACTGAATTTAAAAGTGCTAAAAGAAAAACTCCTGTCAATCTAGAATTCTATAACAAATGAAAATAATCTTTAAAAGGAATATGAAATAAAAATATTTTTAGATAAAAGCTTGAAGAATATGTTACCAGCAGACCTGCCTGACAAGAATGTTAAAGAAAGTTCTTTAGATAAAAGGAAAAAGACAGCTGAAAGAAAGTTGGATCTCCTCAAGAGAATGAAGAACACTGAAAACTGACAGAATCAAAAGCAAAACTAGACAAGTCCATAACAGGTGAAGAATCCAACATTCCTCTGCCAGTAACTGATTGAACAAATAAATGGTCAAAAAATCAGTAAAAATATAAAAGGCCTGAAAAGATGCTGTCAAATAACTGGAACTAATGACATTTATAAAATATTAATCCCAAAATGGCAGAACACATATTCTTTCCCAGTACACATGGAACAATCACCAACATAGATCATATAGTAAGTGATGAAAATATCAAATAATGGAAATTTACAGAATGTCTACTATGACCAAAATGGAATTACACCAGTACTCAATAACAAAAGTACATTTAGAAAAGCCCCAAATATTTAGAAATAAAACAAAATACTTCTTTTTAAAAAAGGCAGTATTGGTAAAAGAAGAAATCATAAGGAAAATTAGAAAGTATTTTGAAATGAATGACAATAAAAACACAACTTACCAAAATTTGGGACATGCAGTAAAAGAAATGCTTGGAAGGAAACTTATAGATTTATATGCTCCCATTAAAAAAGAAAAGGTCTAAAAATCTATGACGTAAACTTCACCTTAAGAATCTATAAAAAGATCAAATTAAAGTCAAAGTAGAAGAAGGAATAATAAAGGTAAAAGAAAAATCTACACAATAGAAAATGGGAAAACAATGGAGAAAAATTAATAAAAACAAAAGCAAGATCTTTGAAAAGAACAACAGTAATAAACCTTTAGACAAGAGAGAAAGATACAAATGGTAAACACACACACGAAAGATGTTGAACATCCTTATTCATTAGGGAAATGCAAATCAAAACTACAATGAGGTATCTATCACCTCACACCCATTAGGCTGACTACTATCAAAAACAAGTGTTAGCAAGGATGTAAAGAAATTGGAATCCTTGTGCACTGTTGGTGTGAATGAAAAATGGTGCAGCCGTTAGAGCAAAACAGTATGACTATTCTTTTCTTCAAAAATCTGAAAAAGAATTACCATACCATTCCAAAAGAACTGAAAGCAGGGTCTCAATAAGGTATTTGTACACCATGTTCATTGCAGTATTATTCACAATAGTTAAAAGGTAGAAGCAACCAAAATGTCTGTTCACTGATGGACAAAATGGAGTATATCCATACAATGGAGTATTTATTATTTAGCTTTAAAAAGGAAGGAAATTCTGGCATATGCCACAACATGGATGAACCTTGAGGACATTACATTAAGTGAAATAAGCCAGTCACAAAAAGACAAACACTGTATGATTCCCCTTACATGAGGTACCCAGAGTAGTCCAATTCATAGAGACAGAAAGTAAAAGGGTGGTTGACACAGCTGAAGGGAAGAGGAAAGGCGAGTTGCTGTTTCATGGATATAAAGGTTCAGTTTTGCAAGATGAAAAGAGTTATGGAGATTGGTTGTACAACAATGTGAATATACTTAATTAACACTATTGAACTATACACTTAAAATGATTAATATGGTAAAATTTAGTTTGTGTGCTTTACATTTAAAACATTAATAAAAAATACAGAAAAAGTTGAGAGAGAGAAAAAAGCAGCAGGAGATGACAACAACAATGATGAAGACACAAATTACTGACATCAGGAATGAAAGAAGAAACAACACTAAAGATTTCACAGAGACTAATAATTAACTAAATATTTTAATAAATTTATAGCAAATGAATTTTCAAATACTACCAATAAATTAAAAATTGCTAACTTATGGAAATGAATTTGACAGGTTAGATCTGCAATGTCCAATACAGTGAGCCACCAGCCACCTGTGATTATTTAAATAAAATTAAAACGTCAGTTCTGCACTCATCATATTTCATGTGCTCAAATGCCACAGGTAGAAAGTGGTTACTATACTTTAACAGTGTACATACAGAACATTTCCATCATCATAGAAAGTTCTATTGGACTGTGCTGACTTAAAGGAAATCCCTTGAAAGGTACAAATTATCAAAACTGACAATGAAGAAACAGAAAATCAGAATAGTGCCAGGCCCAAATGATTTCAGCAGTAAATTAAATAAAATATTTAAGGAAAATATCATATCCATCCCACCTTACATGAATTGTTTTGGCAAATAATTCAAAAGAAAAAAGTGCTTTCTAACTAATTTTGTGAGGCCAGTATTATCCTGGAACCAAAAGCAGAGAAAGACATGATAACAAAAGAAAACTATACACCAATATTTCATGAACATAGGTGCTTAAAATATCAGCATAAATACTAAATATTAACAAATGGATTTAAAAAGATACAAAACATATAAAAACATCTAGGAATAAATTTAACACAAGATGAAAGACCTGTACTGTAAAAACTATAAAACATTGAAGAAACTGAAGATACAAATAAATGGAAGGATATCATTGCACTATATTAAAAGGATTAATATTGTTAAAATATCCTTACTACTTAAAGCAATAGACAGAGTCAATGTAATCCCTATTAAAATGCCAATGGCATTCTTCTTTAAATCAAAACTAATCAGAAAATTTATATGGAAACATAAAAGACCCCAGATAGCCAAAGAAAATGTGGGAGGCATGATGCTCCCTGATATCAAACAATACTATAAAGCTACAATTATCAAAACAGTATGGTATTGCCATAAAAACAGCTATATATATCAATGGAATAGAATAGAGAGCCCAGAAATAATTCCCTACTTATGCGTTCAATTAATCTATGACAAAGGCGGCAAGCATATGTAATGGGGTGAAAACAGTCTCTTCAAAAAGTAGTGCTGGGAAAAATAGGCAGATATATGCAAAAAATTGAAACTGGATCACATTATTACACCATATACAAAAATAAACTCAAAATGGATTGAAAACATAAAGACCTGAAACCATTAACCTCAGAGAAGAAAACACGGAGTAAACTCTTTGACATCACTCCTAGCAGTCTGTTTTAGGATGCCTTCTCAAGTAAGGAAAATAAAAGAAAAAATAAACAAATAGGACTACCTCAAACAAAAGTTTTTGCACAGTGAAGGGAACCATCAACAAAACGAAAAGACAACCTACTGAATGGGAGAAGATATTTGCAAATAATATATCCAAAAAGGGGGTGATATCCAAAATATATAAAGAATTTAACACCAGAAAAACAAATCCAATTTAAAAATGGGCGGAGTACACGAATAGACATTTCTCCAAAGAGGACATACAGATGGCCAACAGACATATGAAAAGATGCTTAATATCACTAATCATCAGGCAAATGCAAATTAAAACCACAATAGTATATCACGTCACACCTGTCAGAACGGCTGTCATCAATAAATCAACAAACAAGTGCTGGTGAGTGTGTGGAGAATAGGGAACCCTTGTATGCTATTGGTGGGATTGTAATTAATGCAGCCACTATGGAAAACAATATGGAGATTCCTCAAAAAATTAAAACTAGAGCTGCCATACAATACAGGAGTTCCACTTCTGGATATCTATCCGAAGAAAACAAAAACACTAATTCAAAAAGATATATCCCTCCTATGTTCACTGCAACATTACTAGTAATAGCTAAGATATGGAAGCAACCTAGATATCCATCAATACAAGAACAGATAAAGATGTGGTATACACACACACGCACGCACACATGCACAGAGGGTACCAAATAAATGTATACACAGTTTAAGAAAGGAAAAAATTGATGGTAACCACTTTGAGCACTTCTTGTAATTGCAGAAGTCAAATGTGACTTGTATTTATATTTTGTTATTGGTATATACTGACTATTAAAATTTCAATAGTTTTCCTTCCTTAAAATGTATATACATTTTTTTGGCACCGTTTACATGCGTGCGCGCGCGCACACACACACACACACACACACACACACACACACACAGTGGAATATTATTCAGCATTAAAAAAGAATGAAATCTTACCAGTTGCAACAACATGGATGGACCTAGAAGATATTATCCTAAGTGAAATAAGTCAGACAAAGACAAACACCATACGATTTCATTTATATGTGGAATCTAAAAAAAACAAAACAAATGAATAAACAAAACAAAATACAAACAGACACATAGATATAGAGAACAAACTGACTGATGGCTGCCAATGGGGAAAGGGTGAAGGACGGGAATGAAAAAAAACCAATAAACAAAACAAAGAAAAATACAGGAAAAAATATTGTTTTTCTAAAAATTGAATTGATGGTACAAACTTCATATTGTAAAGACAAAAACATCAATGTTTGGTGCTGAATGTCTTTGATTTTCACAAATACTTATAGAGAACTGAGAAATATCTCATATCTGTGTTCCCACCAAATAGCATAGTGCTTGGCATACCATACTGTAGGCATTCAATACATGTTTGTTGAATTAAATTGGAGAGATTATTTCAAGTATTAAGACTTCTTGAAATTAAATATTAAACTATTAAAAACAGAAAAATGTATCTGGGTGCGTGAATTGCAAAAGCAGACAAAGCAACATGAAATATCTGACATGTAGTGTTCATGTACTGCTAGTTCCCTATTTTTAATAAATAATTGAGGAAATAAAAAGGATGCTAATATCAAAAAGAAAATTAGAACATTTTAATTTCAAATCATTTAAACTAAGTAAATACAGAGGGTCAACCAACTTAAAAATAAATATACTTTTGTGTGATTAAAAAACTAAAATTAAAAAGATATAAACAAATAATAAATCATGACAAAGGATTTATGAATGCAAAGTGGGTTTCATATTCAAAGTTCAATTCACCACATTAACACAATAAAAGAAAAAAATAACATGATGGTCTCAGGTTAAGAGAAAACATTTGACAAAATTTTATATTCATTCATGAAAAACATCTTTTAGTTATTAAAAGAGAGAAGATCCTTAACCTGAGAGGGCATCTACAAAGACAATAAAAATCAATTAAAACTAATTAAAACAATTTAAATCATTATAATAGAATAAAAAATAAAAATATTACATTTCCAATCAGTAAGTAAAAGATGGATTTTTACTCACTGACTTGGAAAGGAATAACTGGTTACCTATCTCTAGGAGGAAATATTGTCCCTTAATTTATCCATACACAAAAAAATCCAGACAAAATATTAAAAAGAAATCAGGAATGCTAAATTTCACAAAATATATGCAATATCTCCTGACATATACTATAAAATATTATTTAGAAATTGAATAATAATTTAGAAATTATTTAGCGATTTAAAGACCTAATAAAGCACTATACCATACTCATGGATAGGAAGACACAATATATTTAAGATGTTAACTCTCCCCTAAAATTAATCTGCAGACTTAACCACTTCCAATCAAAGTCCCAGTGGCTTATTTGTATGAATTACATGTTGATTCTAAATTGGATATGTAAATACAAAGGAATGGAATGGACAAAACAATTTTTAAGAACAGAGTTGAGTAATTTCTACTAACTCATTTTATAAACCTCCAGTTCAGAGTGAGAAGTTAAAATAAAAACGATTTTTAAATATGGTAAATTTTATTATTTGTACATTATAATTCAACAAATTTAATTTTTAAAACTTTCATTTACAATAGCATAAGAAATTTAAGATACATAGAGATAACAAAATATATATGATTCGCATTCTAAAAACTATAAAATATTGCTGAAAGAAATGAAAAAAAGACCTAAATAAACTGAAAGACATATCATATTCATGAATTGGAAAATACTATTATTTAGATGTTGGTTCTCCTCAAACTGATCTATAGACCGAACATAATCCCAATCAAAACCCTAGGAGGGGGCCGGCCCGGTGGCTCAGGTGGTTAGAACTCCGTGCTCCTAACTCCGAAGGCTGCCGGTTCGATTCCCACATGGGCCAGTGGGCTCTCAACCACAAGGTTGCCAGTTCAATTCCTTGACTCCCGCAAGGGATGGTGGGCAGTGCCCCGTGCAACTAAAATTGAACACGGCACCTTGAGCTGAGCTGCCGCTGAGCTCCCCGATGGCTCAGTTGGTTGGAGCGCGTCCTCTCAACCACAAGGTTGCCGGTTCGACTCCCACAAGGGATGGTGGGCTGTGCCCCCTGCAACTAGCAACGGCAACTGGACCTGGAGCTGAGCCCTCCACAACTAAGACTGAAAGGACAACAACTTGAAGCTGAACGGCACCCTCCACAACTAAGACTGAAAGAACAACTTGACTTGGAAAAAAAAGCCCTGGAAGTACACACTGTTCCCCAATAAAGTCCTGTTCCCCTTCCCCAATAAAAAAATCTTAAAAAAAAAAAAAAAAAAGATTAAAAAAAAAAACCCTAGGAGGCTTTGTTTAATTGAAAATTACAAACTCCTTCTAAGAAATTGCATGAAAATACAAAAGATCTGGAATAGCAAAACAATTTTGAAAAATATGACTCAGCGTATCTGATTTACTACAAAACTAATCAAAACCATGTGGTACTGGCTCAAGGACAGATATACAGAACAGAATGAGTCCAGAAATAGACCCAAACATACAGATCAACTGATTTGTATACAAATCAATCAGAAATAATAATCTTTTCAGTAACTGTTGCTGATACAAATAGATATCCACATACAAAAATTATTCATTTTGATTCTTACACTATGCTACATACAAAAACTAACTTGAGATAGTTGACAAACCTAATCATAAAAGCTAAAGGTAAAACTACAAAGTTTTCTTGGGAAAATATTCATGATCTTGGGATAAGTTTCTTAGTCAGAACACAACACAGACCGCAAAAATATAATAATAATAAGTAATATAGGACTTTATCAAAATTAAAAACTTGTGCTTATTAAAGGACACCACTGAGGTAACGGAAAGGCAACCCACAGAATAAATAGAAACATGAATTGATGGATGGGTGGATGGATGTATATGGAAAGAGAAATATAGATAGATATAAATAGTGAAGATACAGAAATATCCCTATCTATATTTACATATTGATCTATACCACAGAAGACTTGTATCCAGGATATATAAACAACTTTTACAATTTAATAAAAAGACAAACAAAATTTTAAAAAGGGCAAAGATTTGAACAGACTCTTCACAAAAGAAAATTTAATGAGTAATACACACATTGAAAGGATGTTCATCATCATTAGTCAGCAGAGATATGCAAGGTAAAACTACAATGAGATGCCACTATCCTTCCCACTAAAATAACTGTAATTCAAAAGACAAAAGACCGGGCCGGCCCGGTGGCTCAGGCGATTAGAGCTCCATGCTCCTAACTCCGAAGGCTGCCAGTTGGATTCCCACATGGGCCAGTGGGCTCTCAACCACAAGGTTGCCAGTTCAATACCTCGACTCCCGCAAGGGATGGTGGGCAGTGCCCCCTGCAACTAAAAAATTAAACACAGCACCTTGAGCTGAGCTGCCGTTGAGATCCTGGATTGCTCAGTTGGTTGGAGCGCGTCAACCACAAGGTTGCCAGTTCAATTCCTCAACTCCCGCAAGGGATGGTGCATGGCTGCGCCCCCTGCAACTAGCAGCCCCCTGCAACTAGCAAAGGCAACTGGACCTGGAGCTCAGCTGGCAACTGGACCTGGAGCTGAGCTGCACCCTCCACAACTAAGACTGAAAGGACAACAACTTGAAGCTGAACAGCACCCTGCACAACTAAGATTGAAAGGACAACAATTTGACTTGGAAAACAAAAAGTCCTGGAAGTATACACACTGTTCCCCTTCCCCAATAAAATCTTAAAAAAAAAAAAAAAAAATCACACATGATCAGATTCATGCAGCTGTGTTTATGTATTACAGGAAGTAGTTAATGTTATGACGATCCAAATATAGACCTAGAGGATGACTTTTTATTAAAGCCATCTTTTGGTTTAGAATAAATTATTCTATGACAGGATTACACGCTGTGACAATAGACTGCATTTTCCAAATATGGCTGCAACAGTATCTCCCACGTACATGCTTTTCTACAATGTGTCTTTGACCCTTCCTTCTCCTATGAAGAAGTGAGTTCTATATCCTCTTCTGAATCTGGGCAGGCTTAGGACTTGCTTATAGCCAAAAGAATGTGGTGGAAGAGATGCTGTGTGACTTCTGAATCTAGGTCAGAAAAAATGCAGCTTCTGCCTTATTCATTGAATTATTGTTTGCTTGGAGTCCTGACCAACTGTAAAAAAAAAAAAAAAGTCCGACTACCCTGAGTCTACCATGTTCCAAGGAAGGCGAGGCAATGGGGAGACCTTGTATAGGTGCTCAAGTCATCAGTCCCAGGATGAGTCTCTTAGGCCAGACTAGACATGAGTGAATGAGCGTCCCGGTTATTCCAACACCAAGCCACTGGGCTTCCCAAATCTTCTCCGCCAAGACCCAAGGCAGAGTGGAGCCAAAACAAGGCATCTCCATCCAGTATACCCTTTCTGAACATAAGCCCCAGAATCCAAGAGCATAATAAATTTACACCACTAAGTTTGAGGTGGCTTGTGAAACAGAACATACCAGTAATCATAATGCAAATTAAAACTGTATTTTATTTTAAACAGTTTAGATAGTAGGCTCTACAAAATTATGTAACCTGACTTACAAAATGACAATAGTGATGATAAAGTCACTAAAATATGCACGTCACATACTTAAAATTCTTTCATGAAATAACTGGGAGAAAAGCAGTATTTTCTAAGTAAATATTACCATGTTCCCCCGAAAATAAGACGCAGCCGGGCAATCAGCTCTAAAGCGTCTCTTGGAGCAAAAATTAATCTAAGACCCAGTCTTATTTTGCTACAATGTAAGACCCGGTATAATATAATATAATATAATATAATATAATATAATATAATATAATATAATATAATACCGGGGCTTACATTAATTTTTGCTCCAAAAGACGCTTTAGAGCTGGCTGTCCGGCTAGGTCTTATTTTTGGGGAAACACAGTATTAAACACAATGAGGTTTAATTATGTATATAATTACCAAATGATTCATAGAAATTTTTCATCCCTATGTCTAAGAGATATACTCTAGATGGCAAAATTTGTAGTTTTTAGATTGTTCACTGGGAAAATGGGTGAGAATCCTGTATTTGGAATCACCTTATATTCAAAGATTTGCAACATACTTTTACTCTTTACCAGTCTCTCATATTGAACTAAACTACACATACAATTTATATCTTCCTTTCAGTTGTCAAAGTTTCTCTGGAACCACTCAATTTTAAAGATAATAACCTTAAAATAGGGGTGTAAATTGTTTGCAAAAACATATAACTTTCAGCAATAGAGATAATGCAAAAATTAGTTTAGTCCATTTTATTCATTCAAAACTTTATATAATTTAATTCAAAAAGATTGTTTTCCTTTAATAAACTACGTAGTTCTTGAGCACAGTAAGGTGTTTTTAGTTAAGGTCATCTCAATTTTGTACCTATGTTGACATCCCCAAAGAAGACTTTAGGCTTTGGTTTCCACATATTCATGAAGATAATTCCTTCACAATATTAGAAGGACCCAAATAATACTCAGCGATAGAAGCAATAGACCATGTAAACAGAAATATTTAAGTAGCTCTGAGGTCAAAACAAAGCAAAAAAGCTTTTCAACTTATCAGTTCTTTTAAAAATTGAGCTGCATTGATATGACAGATACAATTAAAACACAAACTGATGTTGATACTCCATAGGCAGCCACAAAAACTTGTCATGGTTAATATTCATTAAATATTTCCGAGTTACTTTACAATTATTCCTTTATTTCTAGCAAACAATTATTATTCTTAAAAACCTATGATTTCAGTGAACTAGGGGACAGTTCAGAAATAGGTCACAAAAGATTTAAAAGGAGCAGCTTGGGAGTTAGGTAAACCTGCATTAAAATCCTGATTGCACCATTTAAAAGCCAAATGATGTCTCTAAGCCTTACTTTCCTCCTTGGTAAAACAGAGACAGTTGTAGTATCCTCATCTAGAGGGTTATTATGGGAGACACAGCATACCTAGTAACAATTCTCCCCCTTCTCCTTACTAAGAAATCCTTGATTTTATTGTTGGCAACAATGGGCTCAATTAACTACAATTCCCAGTTTTCTCTGAAGTTAGGATAGCTAGGAAGAGGTAAACCAAAGTACAAAGGTAGAGTTTCTAGGAAAGTTCTTTAAAAGGCTCATTCTGTTGAGAAGTATGGCTTTTTGTCCTCCTCCCTATCCCACAGCAGCCATCTCAGAATACCAGGGAATGGCAATCATTTGCTAATGAAGTGATACAAAAAGCCAGGAGGCCCCTGGGTTCCTCATAACAAGAGCCATCTTATCATCTGGGCTTCTTTCACATGAAATATAAATTTCTATTGTATTTCTGTTATACATAGGTGAACCTAATCTATTAATACAATTTGTTATTAGGATTTTTGTAAAATACATGTAAAGTTTTCCACAAATAAAACTGGTACATTGAAAGTAATCAAAATAATATGAAAAATTTTTTGAATCCAAATAACTGTACTTCAGCAAATCAGCAATGCTCTTATTTTCCTCTCAAAGTTGGCAAGTTTGTCAGGTTCAATGAACTTCATCAGTAAGAAAATTAACCACTGGTGAATGACCAGGTGGTTGGTTACCTTAGAACCATTTACTTATTAGTCCTTGATTTAAGGAAGCAACTGTCTGAATGTTTGTTTGTCTGTTTTAATTTCTCTATTCTATCTGAACTTCTTTTGAACTTCACATAAACTGCCAATGGTTAAGGGAACATAAATTAGGATAATCCACAGTATCAGTCACTTCCTCTATCACCATGTATTTTTAAAAATCCACAGCACAAATTCTCCTGACAAATGATAAACTAAAGTTGGACAAGCCTATTTTCTCTTTTGACTTGCGTGAAATACTGAAGGCTTTTTTCTCTTAAATCCCTTTCACTGAAAACACTGCATCTTTGGAAAGTCAACTCAGCGTTCTCATGTTTAAACCAAATTCCCCAAATTTCTCATCAATGGGGTTAAGCTCTGTCAATTTATGTGTGCCAACAATTAGCAGATACTACATTCTGCTGCAAGTTTCAGAAAAGCTATACCCGAGGAGGGCTGAATTTGATCTACAAAACAAATATTCGAAGCCCCATGTCCTGATGGTCCCCTTGGTCATTGATTACATGGTAGATCTAGTTTTATACTAGACATTTTGAGACACTGTTTGCCTGAGAAACAGTTAATCTCCATATTTCTAAATACAGGCCTCAAGACAAAATAAATGATAGGCCTTGAATGACCATCTTTGGAATCAGATGCTTCCTGAATATCATCTATGCAGCAGTCTGCCTTTTTATCTTCTAGCGGTACCTATGTTCCTGAATCCCTTCATGGAGAGAGGCCAGTTTGCCCTTTCAAGCTAGTCAATTCTCTGCCTCCAGAGCCTTCAGCAGCCCCTGAAAGATAAACTACCAGAAAGGGGGAGATACAGGGCAATTTTTAACCGCACTATTTACACTCAATATTCGGTATAAAATCACCTGCTGTAAACCTCTAGCCCAAAAATGTTTGCGGAGCTGTTACACCAGGTACCAGAAACATAAACCCCAAATGTTGAGTCAGGGACCCAAGTACAGAGCTTGGTTAGATTCCTGCTACCACTTTAAGATAGTTGTTACTGCAACATCTTTAATAAACAAAGCATCCGATTAAAACCTTCATTCGAAAGCTATCTGATTAATTTCTATTACTGCATAGTATACAGACTTGAGTGAAGGCATGTCCAGAAGCAGGTAATCAAAAACTACACGGTGAAAGTGAGTAGTAGTTGCTGAGGAATACCTCCTAACAGCCACATTTTACCTTCTGACCGTATTTGCCCTGACCACAGATGATTGGTTCACCCTGGTACAGCTGACTGTACCAGATCCAAGCTGGCACAATCATAATATTTTTCCTAGGAACTTGAAATTTAAAATGGATATACAGAAAGAATGCAAGTCACTGGAACATAACTGCTTTCTGGTAGCACTAGATAGAGCAGGCCCATGATTTCCTTTCAGTGAGTTTCCTAGGGGAAATTTGTTCTATACCTCCGTCCTAAATTCTAAGAAATACCCTAGTATACTTCTAAAGTTTCTTCTGGATAAGCAAGCTGGAGTCTAATTTTGTTGCTTGTATGTATAAAAAAGGACAACTAAATCCACTAAAGATCAGGAGAACTAGTTACTTCTCTATATAGTTTAAAAACTGTTATCACTCAAAAATATTAACTAATTCCAAAGAGAAAGATGGTACTCAAATATCCTACTGGTGGAAGTAAATTTTAAAAAAATAAAAAAATAAAAAATAAATGCATATTTCCCTTGACTTAGGAATTCTAGATGACAAAATTTACCCTTCATAAACAAGCGCATACATATCCTTTGATGATTCATCAATTCTATTCTTAGAATTTAAACTATAGAAAACACTTCAACAAGTAGACAAAGATGTGTATAGGAACACATACTCAATATTGCCTGTAATAGTGAAAAATTAAAAATAATATATACATGTATAAAAGGGGAAGTTGGTTATAGTACAGCCATACAATAATAGAGTAGCCATTACAAAGGAGGCAATATGCCCAAATTCACAGACTCAGAAAGATGTCTAGCAGTTGAATGAAAAAAGCAAGAACAGTATTCATATAATCCCTACACACATACATAAACTTCTCCCGCCATATATAGATATACACTCATAGAAAAAAAAAGTCTGGAAAGATATATAGTAAATTTTTAAAACTGGTTATCTTTGGAGAATGGTAAAGACAAAGGCTTTTCAGTTTTACTCATTTTCATACTGTAAAATTGAATGTATTACTTTTATAATCAGAATAAACAGAGGTTTTCTATGGGTTTTTTTTTTTTTTAAGAAAATCATGTACTACAGAAAGAAAATTAAGAGACTATAAACAAAGCAGAAACCTTTAAGTGGTAAGTATAAACTTCTATGTACTTCACACATACACAAAGTGTGGCTGTATTTCAACATTAATGACTGAGAATAAAATACTAGGTTGGTGCAAAAGTAACTGCGGTTTAAAAGGTTAAAAATAATTGCATATAAAAAAATTGTTTTAAAAATTGCAAAACCACAATTACTTTTGCACCAACATTTACTTACAAAAAAGAGTAAGACTTACAGTTCAGATTAACTTGCTTAAAATACTAACAGTACGATGAGATCTAAACTAAATCAAATTGGATCATCACATTAATCAGCCCTGTTATAGATAAATGCTCTATCTAGACTTACACTTATTATCTATCTAAAGACATGATTTGTTATTTTCAAAAATGGTACTTACAGTTCTCTACAATTTCATCAAACACTGCACCAGTTTTCTGCTCGAACTGAAAGAGCAAAAAAAAGAAGAAAAATAACATTATTATCATATCCTTCTAGCATACTTGAAGGATGACTCCCCCAAGAGCTATGATTTTCAACCAAAAGTATACAAATACACAACAACATAAACAAAAACACCACCAAATAGAATACAATAGAATTTATAATAAATAAAAGTTCAGGCCAAAATCCACAAACCAAAATTGAAGAGAGACTTCTCTATTAAAAAACCTTATTTTTAAAAAAAATCACTTTCATGTCACTAGAGGATCACATATATTTGTAATAATAATAATAATAAACAAAACCAGTAAGTGTTCTCAACAAACACTTATTGAGAACTTACTAATACTTACTGAGAACTATGCAAAACATCGCATCAAAACTGAACATAACAATCAGTATCAACCGGTTTTGCTCTTAAGTTAAAGTAAAGCCAGAAATCTGCTGCTCTTTAAATGAAAATGAGCCACGTTACAGGGATGGTTGCTATTTTAATGCTAGGGCCTAAGACAGAAGTAAAGCCAAGTGTGAGATAATTTCAGACCTTTAAAAGGGACACGGGTTGGGGGGTGGTTAAAAGTAAAGCAGAGGCAACTCCACCCAGAAGCTGAAGACACTGGCATGCTCCATTCCTGGTCTTTAAAGGTCTACTCAATTCAGCCAAATGTGAGTATTCCAGCTTCCTGCTTCCCTGCCCTACCTGTCATTGAGGCAAGAACACAAGAAAGGCTAAGGAAGGCTGCTTCTTGATAAACCTTGCCTACTATAACCCATTCAAGGGAGAAATATTTCTAAGGGGAAAAGAACAATCTAGTTACTAGGTAGCTACCTACACATCTGCAGAGGAAACACAATAGCTAGCTATTATAAAAAACAGTATCTGATATTCATAAATGTGAACAGACAACCAAGGATCCCAGGCTTCTGAAAGAATTACCGTGCAAGATAAGGTTCAAAGTGAACAAAGAGAACAACCACATCAGGAAAAAAAAAAAAATTAATTTACAGAAAAGAAACTTCTAAAAAGTATTTTAAGTGGGATCTGAGATGTCTGAGAGGCTAAAGATGCAAATAACTAAAACACGGATGGCCATGAAAAGGATACATGAGAGAATACCTGGAAACAAATAAATGACTGCAAAAATAAAAATTTTATTGGACAGGCTACTGACAAAGTTCTTAATCAGTTTCAAAAATAATAATAAAACAGAAAGTCAAAGAGTTGACAAAGGTATTTTATATGACAACATGAAAGACTTAACCAATAGAAAACAACAATCTCAGAGGCATCCCCAAAGGAGAAAACAATGGAGAGGTAACATAATACAAGAAAATTTCCCTGAACTAAAAATATGAATATTTGAGATAGGATGACCCCACCAAATACCAAAGAGGAAATGAAAAGAAAAAAAAGATATCCTGGTGAGATTTCAGAATTCCAAAAGAAAACAAGAGGAATAAAGAAAACTATAGTACAGATGATTCAAAAACACATTTAATATAACTGAATTCAACTATATAAACACTGAAAAGGAAAGAAATAGTAAAAGGCCACTCTACCTACCATTTCATTCAATGAGTTATGCTCCAGAATCAAAGGGAAATGGGAGATGAGACTCTTCAAGCCAAATAATGACAGCACTTTTCTGCACTAGAGAGGGATCCAAGTGTTTAAAAATAATGCACTTTTTGTGCAACACTGCCTCGAGACACTTTACATGGTGCTCAACCAAAGAAACTACAATCATACTCAATGTTGTAAGAAAAAAAATGGTACTTATGATATTACTAAGGGTGGTATGTCTATACTTATGAGTGACTTAACGAGATTTTTCTAAGGTAATTTGGACTATGTACCATTTCATCTTGTGAGCTGATTATAAAACCTAACTCCTGACTAAGATAAGACTGAGTTCTATAAGAAACAAGAACCAGACTGACATCACACTTCTCTGCAAACTGGAACACAAAAGATCGACAACTTCCACATTCTAAAAGGAAAAGAATATCTGGAATTTAGACCATTCAAATTTTACTATGAAAATATTTAACAAAATGAAAATGAAATACGTTAATTAAAATTATACTGAATACAAGAAATATCAGCAACTGACTATGACTCAGAATAAATGAAGAAACCTAGATGGGAAGGACATCAGGCGCTGACAATTGAGCAGACACGCTGCCGAATGGCCAAAATTCCAGTATTAAATTTCCTCCTCTATAGTTAAAAACCAAACCCTGTTTTCCTACCTCTCCCACCTCCCTCTCAAATAGAAAACAAACTACAAAGACCACAACATTGCCCCTTGATGCCGAACCATTTATACGTTTGTTGACAAATAGATACAACATCATCCAGTAAGTCCCTTTTGTTGACCCTGGATGTACATTTCAAAACTACAGGGACAAAACAGATTAGTGGCTGCTGACCACTGTGGGGTGGCGAAGAAATAGAGAATGACTGCTCATGGGTACAGGGTTTCTTTTTGGGGTGATGAAAATGTTCTAAAATTGACTATGGTTGCACAACTGTGAAAATAGTTAAAAAAAAAAATTACTAAACTGCATATTTAAATGGATAAATTGCATGGCATATGAATTATATCTCTATAAAGCTGTTTAAAAAAAATACAGTTGACCCTTGAACATGGGTTTGAACTACACAGGTCCACATATATGGATTTTTTTCAATAAAAACTGTAAATGTTATTTTCTTGTATGATTTTGCTAGCAACGTTTTCTTTTCTCTAACTTATTTTAGTCTAAAAACTGTGTATAATATATATAACATACAAAATATAGACTTAATCGAATGTTTATGTTATCGGTAAGGCTTCTGGTTATGATTTGGGGGAGTCAAAAGTTATATGCAGAATTTCAACTGCGTGGGGGGAGTGGGAGGGCCAGTGTCTCTAACCCCCGCATTAAGGGTCAAGTATAGTGTAAACTAGCTCAAATGTTACAGGGAATTTATTGGCATATGAAAGTAAAGTCTGGAAATTGGGTAAGCTTCAGGCACATTTTTCCCAGTGTTCTAGCTCTCCTCCTTTATGCATCTCTCAACTCTTCCCACTAAGTTTTAGCTTCATCCATGCATCGCACCATAGCCAAATAGAGAGATGTCCACAGTTCCTAGCAATCAATGTTCCTGAGCATTTAATGGACTGGACCACCTCATAATCAGTCACTGACCTAGGCTTTATTTCCTGAACCAACTACTCTGCCAGAGAGGATGGCATTACCTTGTTTAGTTTACACAACGAAGTCATGAAGTCTCCTCAGCTCACTCAGATCATCTGTCTGCTACACAATGTGAAAAAGGAGTAACTAATGTTGGGGAATCCAACCAATGTCCTCCCCAGTGAACTGATGAACGCATTTTTTCCCTGGCTGGTGACATGTCTAAGTGGCTAAAAACAGCAAAAAATAAGCTGAGGAATTTCTTGGGTTTCTTTTTCCCCAAGCCCATACATACCCATTCCTCTAAAGATACATTTGTCTAAATCCTCAGTATAGAGTCTTACAGACAGGCTACCTGAGTGCAAGGAAACTCATGTCAACACAAAACAGATCGGAGCTAATTTAGCCCTTGAAGAGTCGAAAAGGACCTAAGCTGCAAGTAAGATATACCTCAAGATCTATTTTACAGTAGCCTCAGGTAAAGAAGAAAGAGAGAAAATGCCAAAACAATTAAACTTGGGGAGGTCCAACTAATGTCCTGGCCATTGCCCCAGCCAAGCCAATCCTACTTCAGTGGAGGGGAGAGGAGGGTGGAGAAGTTCAGGTTTAAAAGGCCACAGAAATACAGACCACCATTTTAAAAAATCCACAGTTATATTAAAATTCCAAAATGAGAGCAGACACAGATTACTATGGAGTCTACCTTTCCTAACTGTTAAGTCCATCTCCCCATTTCCATCTTCCTTCTCATATGATATATATCATGTCATGTTATTAGAGTGTAAGCTAATTAAGAGTAGTTCTTTGATATGTCCAAAATGCCTAGAATGGTGTCTGGCATATTGTACACACTCGCTAAATATTTATTGTTGAATGACAGGTACATGTCTCAGGCACCGAATATTCAAACAGAAGAAACCATGAAAACAGACACGCGGTACTTTCCATTCTTCCCCTGCTGCCCCCTACGCTCCACTGTTCTGCATGCAGCCTCCGCTGTCCAAATACAACCTTCCTGCAGGCACCTTTAACTCCCAGGCAAATCAGCCAACATGCCTGCCTGACCCCCTAGTATATAAACCAGGGGTGCCAAAAAAAGTGGACAATTTGGTCAACGTTGCTCAAGCAGTAGTTCACCATAATTAGAAGTGTCTGGACATTGATGGTAACCAGTTGGAGCATCTCTTGTAAATGCAGAAGTCAAACATGACTTGTATTCATCATTTGTTATCAGTATATATTGAATATTACAATTTTAATAGTTTTTTCCTTTCTTAAAATGTGCATAACATTTTTTGGCACCCTCTATAATTTAATCACTTTAGCTTTATGGACAAAACCATAAGTAGGGTAGGTGGGTGGGTAGGTAGGTAGGCAGGCAAACAGACAGACAGACAAGATTTTTAATCAAAAGCTATTCCTGAATTGTCTTTGGGTTGCCTGTGTAGGGTCCCCCAGACCCTTCAAACACTACTGTGGAACAAGGGTCCAGAATGGACACACAAGGTGCACAGTGCCATCATAGACCAGGAATCCAATAAAGCTCATTCTTATGTAAACATGCTGTGTGTCTTATCTGTCCAGTGAGTTATGGTACCAGATCTGGAATACCTCACTTAAAGTAAGTTTAAACAAGGAAATCTTGCTTCCGTTTCTGTAGACTAGACTCGTATATACGAAAGAAGACTAAATGTGGACACCACTTGACCCAGATCCTTGACTGAATCCATCTTAAAGAAAGGTAAGAAGTTCCCCATCTTTAATACTTCTCAAATTTCTTTTTTTCACTGTGACACAGGTTATTCAGAGTGCATGACACCTGGACTGCCTCTCCTCCCTGGCTCAAAACAAGGCAGAGCTTGGCATGAGAGTGGGAATGGCCTCTGGGTAAATGACAGCCCCAGGAAGGGAGAGCCTTGGGTTTCTGGGGTGAGGGGTCACCTAGGAGAAGCAGCTAAGCTGATGGCAGATAAGGCCCCTGCAAGACTTGCCAGGACCCAGTCTGGGATATAATGCCTTCACCTTCAGAGTGTGGACTCTAATCCTGAAGAACACGTGCTAGTCAGGACGTCAGAGGTAGTCCCTGCACTGTTTACATACAAGCAACAGAGCTTTCTGTCTTCAGTTCATTCCCAAAAGGTAAGTGGTGAGTGAACACGTTGTAGAGAGGAAGATACCCCTCTTGTTATCTCTATCACATGTAACATTTCCAAGTTTATGAGCCACAAATACAGCTTACATATATTTGTCTATCAGTCAAATCACAATTCAGCTCTTCTTGTAAAAATGAAGTGAGAAAAAAACTGAAAATAAAACAAAAAGAAGCATTTCTTCTAAAGTCTCATTGGCTATAGCATCCACCAGTTTTATTCCACTATTGTCATCAAACACACAGAGGGTCCTATATTTGGCTTCCTGAGGAGACTACCTGCTACCCAGTCTGGAGGCAAAGTCAATTATCGTTTTAGAATCTATATCTACAGTCTTACCACTTAAGTTCCCCAAATGCACACTACCTGTTTTTCTTACTGCTAAAATATTGTGCGGATTCTACCCAATGATGTGATGGTAAATGTTTAATAACCAACTCTCTGAAAAGAATGCAGACATATAGATAGGCACCTAAGTGTAACTCATTTTCACAGAATGCTTTTGTTGATATTTTGGGGAACTCTTATATCCACAGCCAAACTGTAACAGCAATGGATGAACGGATGTAGTTACAACATGAGTGTTGATGTTTTCTTTTACTTTGGTGAGAAAGATGAAAGTGAAATTACCAAGATGAACGTCGAAATTCCACTTACTCTTTCTTTTCAATGAACAACATTCATTCATAATATTTTTCCAATACTGGAAAAAATTTCCTTAATTATCTGTGCAATTCACAATGTAATAAAGACTTGACATATTTTAAGTTTAATTTACATTATAAATACTTCCTCCATAATCACTTTAAGTCTATAGACAACCAACAAAATAATAAACCAAACTCATGCACAGACATGTCTACCTGGCCCCCAGGATATATAATTTTAGGTACTTAATGTATTTTTAGCTTTTGCTGATATTCATGGTATAAATACTCCCACTGTGCCTGATTTTTAAACTACCAATTTGATGTCACTGAAAGTTCAAGTTGGCAAGAGAGGCAGAGTGGTTCACCATTATACAGTACAACTGATCCTTGAACAACACAGGTTTGAATTGCATGTCTACTTACAAGTAGACTTTTTTCAATAAATACTATAAATGTATGTTTCTCTTCCTAATGATTTTCTTCGTAACATTTTTTTCTCTAGTTTATTGTAAGAATACATATAACATACAAAATATGTTACTTGACTATTTATGCTACTGGTAAGGCTTCTAGTCAACAGTAGGCTATTAGTATTAACAGTTAAGTTTTGGGGGAGTCAAAAGTTATATATGGATTTTCAACTGTGTGGGGGGTCAAAGGTCAACTGTACTTTTGTGAAGTTTTGGCATTAAAAACAGAAGGACAGTACGGAAACAAGATTAACTAGAGATGTTATATGGCATATACCAGTAATTTTTAAAACAAACATTTAAATGTGTTAATAACATTTAATACAATGAAGCCACTCAGGTGCAATTGCCTGTACTAAGAGATTTCTTCATTTGTATGTAAATTTCTTTATGTATTTGAACTTAATAAGGTACAGCATCAATTAAGGGACAATCTATCTTTGACTCTCTGATTTTTTTTTGCTTTGTAAGTGTTTTATTTTAAACCTACTGGGGACTATTCTCTTAACATTGTACAAACGGTAACACAAACACTGCTCTCGATTAATGATGGACAGACTCGACAACACCTGTTTGGCCTATAATGTCACCAACTGGGTGACAACAAATTTACAAGTAACACTTAGCTTTGTGATAATATTCTTTTACTAAATGTGTTTGAGTACTTCTTGTCCAACTATATATTTATAAATAAGATTTGAGATGTAAGTAGTGAGTAATTTAGCTTTGAAATTAATGTCCTATTACTCATCCCTCAAGTTCCATGAAAAATTTAATTGAACTTAAAACCCAAACTGATTTTCTTTCTAAGAATCTATAAGTTTGGGTTATTTTAGTTTTTTTTTTTTTTCAATTAGTTGACATTCAATATTATATTAGTTTCAGGTGTACAATAATGTTTAGACATTTATATACCTTACAAGGTGACCCCCCCATAAGTCTACTATCCACCTGACACTATACAGTTATTACAATATTATTGACTATATTCCCCATGCTGTACTTGACAGCCTCATGACTATTTCGTAACTGCCAATTGGTACTTTTTACCTTCACCCTTTTAACCCAGCCCCTCAAACCTCCTCCCATCTGGCAACCATCAGTTTGTTCTCTGTATCTATGAGTTTGTTTTGTTTGTTCGTCAATTTTTTTAGATTTCACATATAAGTGAAATCATATGGTATTTGTCTTTCTCTGACTTATTTCAGTTAGCATAATACCCTCTAGGTCCATCCCAGTTGTTGTAAATGGTAAGATTTCATTTTTTCTTATGACCGAGTAATATTCCATTGTATATATGCACCACAATTTCTTCATCCAATCATCTATCGTTGGAAACCTAGATTGGTTCCGTATCTTGGCTAATGTAAATAATGCCACAATGAACATAGGGATACATATGTCTTTTAAAATTAGAGTTTTGGATTTCTTCAGATAAATACCCAGAAGCATGATTGCTGGCTCATACTGTAGTGCTATTTTTAATTTTTTCAGGAACCTACATACTGTTTTCCATAGTGGCTGCACCAATGTGTAATCCCACCAATAGAACATGAGGTTTCCATATTCCCCCTATCCTCGCAAACACTTGTTGATTTATTAATGATGGCCATTCTGGCAGGTGTGAGGTGGTATCTCATTGTGGGTTTTTTTGTGTTTATTGGGTTTATTGTTTGTTTGTTTTTAATAAATTATATTGGGGGACAGTGTATTTTTCCAGGGCCCATCAGCTCCAAGTAGATGTTCTTCAATCTAATTCTGGAGGGCGCAGCTCAGCTCCAAGGCCAGTCGCCGTTTTCAATCTAGTTACGGGCGGGAAAGAGAGGGAGGCGCAGCCCACCATCCCAGGCGGCAATCAAACCGACAACCTTGTTGTTAAGAGCACGTGCCCTAACCAACTGAGCCATCTGGCTACTCAATGGCAGCTCAGCTCAAGTCATCTTCAATCTAGTTATGGAGGGCTCAGCTCACTCGAACCGGCAACCTTGTTCATAAGAGCACGCGCTCTAACCAGCTGAGCTAACTGGCTGCCTCTCATTGTGATTTTAATTTGCATTTCTCTGATGATTAGTGACACTGAGCATCTTTTCATGTCTACTGGCCATCTCTATGTCCTCTTTGGAGAAATGTCTATTCAGATGCTCTGCCCATTTTTTAATCAGATTGTTTTTTGGGTGTTCGGTTGTATGAGTTCCTTATGTAGTTTGGATGTTAACCCCTTATCAGATGTATCATTGGCAAATATCTTCTCCCATTAAGTAGGTTGTCTTTTCATTTTATTGATGGTTCCCTTTGTGGTGCAAAAACTTTTTAGTTTAACGTAGTCTCATTTGTTTATTTTTTCTTTTGTTTCCCTTGCCCAAGAAGACATATCTAAAAAAATATATTAACTGGTGCCTGACCAATGCGCTACACACCTGAAGAGCTGAAGTAGAATAATACTGAATGTCAACTATAATTAAATATATAGGTATATATAGTCACGGGATATGGAGCAAAACACAGGGAAGGCAGTCAATGGTATTGCAACAGCTGTATAAGATGTCAGAGGGGTAGCTTGGAGGTGGGTTATCACTTTATGAGGGGTTTAAATGTCTGACTATTACATTGCTTTGTATAACTGAAACTAATAAAAATAAATGTAAAAAAGAAGAATATATATATATATATATATATATATATATATATATATATATATATTACTGGGAGCAATGTCAAAGAGTTTACTGCCTATGTTTTCTTCTAGGAGTTTTATGGTTTAAGGTCTTACACTTAAGTCTTTAATCTATCTTGAATTTATTTTAGTACAGAAAAGTGGTCTAGTTTCATTTTTTTTTTTTTTTTGCATGTATCTGTCCAGTTTTCCCAACACCATTTATTGAAAAGACTGTCTTCACCCCAGTATATATTCTTACCTCCTTTGTCACAAATCAATTGACCATATAGACGTAGGTTTATTTCTGGGCTATTTTGTTCCATTGATCTATGTACTTGTTTTCACGCCTGTACATGCTGTTTTGCCTACTTTGGCACTGTAGCATAGTTTGGTATCAGGTAATATAATTCAAACTTTGCTCTTCTTTTTCAAGATTGCTTTGGGTATTCAGGGTCTTCTGTGGCTTCATATAAATTTGAGGATTATTTGTTCTAGTTCTGTGAAAAATGCCACTGCTGTTTTGATAGGGATTGCATTGAATCCGTAGATTGCTTTGGGTAGTATGGATATTTTAACTATGTTGATTCTTCCTATCTATGAGCAATATATATGCTTCCATTTATTTGTAGCTTCTTCAGTTTCTTTCTTGAATATCTTATAATTTTCAGAGTAAACTTTTTTACCTCCTTGGTTAAATTTATTCCTAGGAATTTGTTTGATGCAATTGTGAATGAGACTGTTTTCTTAATTTTATTGGTGTATAAAAATGCAACTGATTTCTGAATATTGATTTGGTATCCTGCTATTTTACTGAATTCATTTATCAGTTCTAATAGTTTTTTGGTGGAATCTTTATGGTTCTCTATATATAGTATCACGTCATCTGCAAATACTGAGTTTTACTTCTTCCTTTCCAGTTTGGATGACTTTTACTTCTTTTTCTTGTCTGATTGCTATAGCTAGGACTTCTAAAACTATGTTGAATAAAAGTGGTGAAAGTGAACATCCTTATCTTGTTCCAGATCTTAAGTGCTTCTATCTTTTCACCATTAAGTATGATGTTAATTGTGGATTTGTCATACACGGCCTTTACTATGTTGAGGTATGTTCCCTCTATGCCCACTTTACTGAGAGTTTTTATCATAAATGGATGCTGGGTTTTTGTCAAACACTTTTTCTGCATCTATTGATATGAATATATGACTTTTATCCTTCATTTAGTTTAAGTATTGTATCTCATTAATTGATTTGTGGATATTGAACCAACCTTGCTTGCCAGGAATAAATCCCACATGATCGTGGTATATGATCTTTTTAATGTATTGCTCAATTCCATATGCTAATATTTTGTTGAAGATTTCTGCATCGAGTTTCATCAGGGATAGTGGCCTATAATTTTCCTTTTTGTAATCTCTTTATCTCGTTTTGGTATGAGGGTAATGCAGGCCTCATAAAATGGGCTTAGAAGCCTTCCCTCCTCTTCAACTTTTTGCAATACTTTGAGAATTAGATGTTAATTCTTCTTTGAATGTTTGGTAAAATTCATCCATGCAGCCATTTGGTCCAGGACTTTTTTTTGTTGGGAGTGTTTTTAATTACTGACTCAATTTATTTAGTAGTTATCAGTTTGTTCAGATTTTGTTTCTTCTTGATTTGGTCTTGGAAATTTTATGTTTCTAGGAATTTATCCATTTCTTCCAAGTTGTCCAATTTGTTGGCATATAATGTTCATAGTATTTTCTTACAATCCTTTGTTTTGCTTGGGTATCAGTTGTTACTTCCCTCATTTCTAATTGTATTTATTTGGGCCCTCTCTCTTTTGTTTTTTCCCCTTCTTCCACCTCCCCCCCACTCCGGTTCAAGACATTTTTTCTCAGTCTAGTTGTGTAGGACACAGCTCCCTGGCCCATGCTGGTATTATGAGCCTTGCTCTACCCCTGGTTGAAGCAGTCAGTCACCAGCCATTGGTTGGCCGCTCACAGCAGCACACAGTAGCCCATGGCTGCTCACGCTGGCTGCCGGCCACTCACGCTGGCCACTGGCTGCTCCTCGCAGCACATGGTAGCCCACGCCTACCTCCGGCTGCTCACAGCAGCCCAACTCCAGGGAGAGCTGTTGTTCACCATCTTAGCTGTAGAGGGCACAGCTCACTAGCCCATGTGGGAATCGAACCAGCAATCTCGGCATTAGGAGCACAGCGCTCCAACCACCTGAGCCACCGGGCCGGCCCTCTCTTTTGTTCTTGATGAGTCTACTTAAAGATTTATCAATTTTGTTTACCTTTTCAAAGCTACTGGTTTCATTGATGTTTCGTACTGTTTTTTTAAACTGTATTTTGTTTATTTCTGCTGTGATTTTTATTATTTCCTTCCTTCTATTCACTTTGGGCTGTGTTTGTTCTTTTTCTAGTTTTTTTTAGGTGTAAGGTTAGATTGTTTATTTGAGATTTTTTTTGTTTCTTGAGGTAGGCCTGCATTGCTATGAATTTCCCTCTTAACTGCTTTGGCTGTGTCCCATAGATTGTGGATGGTTGGGTTTTCATTTTCATTTTCACGGTATCTTTTGATTTCTTCCTTGATCTCATTGTTAACCCATTCATTGTTTACTAGCATGTTTTTAGACTTCATGTACTGGTGTGTTTTTCAGTTTTTTTCTTGTAATTGATTTCTAGCTCCATACCATTGTAATCAGAGAAGATGACTGATATGATTTCAATCTTATGATATTTATTCTTTACAGGCAAGGATTTCATCAATACTATGAAAACAAAATTAAAACTTAAAAAGATAAATGAATGTGGATACTAATTTAAGACAAATTACACCAGTTCAATTTTAGTTATCAAAATAGTCTCATGAGTTCCACCCACTTACTTCAAAATATGTAACCGTTGCATATTTAAACTTATAAAAGTAAATGTTATGTAACTTCAAGAAGTATGACAGCATATTAGTTAAGCACACAGGCTCCAGTCTCAAATTGCATAAATTTGAATCCCACCTCTGGCCACTTACCAGCTATGCAACTTTTAGCCTAAAATTTCCTCATCTGTAAAATATAGATAATAGTGATACCTACTTCCAAAGATTGTCAAAATGATTAAATGGAAAGCACTTAGCATGGTGCTTAGTAAATTGTAAACACACAATAAATGACAGCTATTATTATTACACTAATAAAAGATACCTTCCCTCACTTTAAAAATTAGGGTTCACTATAACATTTCATTTGGTAAAATATATTCACTGTTTAAAATAAAAGGAAAGCACTGGGCAAATGACTCAGCCCCCTGTATTTCAAAAATTACGAACTAGGGATAAAATACATTTTTACTTACAAAACAAAAAGCTCAAGATCCCTAACCCTGAAGGGGAGAAAATCTGAATATATTGTGAATTGATAAACATACCATCCATATCCACCTGCCCAAGGGGGGAAAAAGCCGCAATTAGAAATTTGGATCCTAGACCAATAATTTTTATTTTAAGAAGTTAACTTTCTCTTCTATCCTCCATACAAACATGATGACAGTTCTCAAATTTCCTAGACATAACTGATAGAATGACTAATACCATAAACATTATTTTCAATTATTTTCAAACTGATTTTACTATCTGTAACAATTTGAGAGTTTATATAATAAACTTATTCAATGGAAACTACATAATACACCAATAGCTCTAAAATAGTTTGAGGAGTTGAAGTGGGTTTTTCAATGAATAAGTAGAAACTGAAAACTGAAATGTGCTTCATTTCCTTCCTCTCTAAAACCTACTCTTTTTACCACTGGCCCCTTTTTCATTTTAGTTGCATCCCCAATACCCTGGGGATCAAATGAGAACCCTCAAAATTAGGGGTTTTTCTCCATTCCCTTTAATTGATCAATAGTAAGAACTATCATTTCTATTTCTAACTCACCTCAGTGTTTTAGATAAACCCTCTACTCTCCATGGTGAGCTAAGCTATATAGAGGTCAGGTAGAGGATAGGAACTGTTTGTGAATTTAATTTGAAAGATGACTTAGAATTGAAACTGGTGAAAAGGTGGGAGAGAAGGTTCAAGAAAAGAAAAGCAAACGAAAAGGTTCTTAGCAGTAGAAAGAATATAGAAATCAAAGAAGAGAAAGGCAATGTGGATTAGAATTCCGGGAGTAAAGCAGGCCAGCACACTAAGATAAAACTGATGACTAATGATGGACCAAATCCTACAGGACATTCTTTATAGACAGGTTGACCACATATTCCAGTTAGCCAAAAGCATCTCAGTTTATGCCAATCATCTCCATGTAATTAATGTGCTCCCTTTCACTCTCAAAAGTGTCAGAAGTTTGTAAGTCTAAGTATTAGTCATGTTTGGATACTGGATGTTATCCTAAGAAAGACCACTGAAGGAGAAGGCAGGAAGACGATCTGAACTCTGAAAATAATCACTCTGGCTATAGAGTAAAGTCATTTCTGACTCTTATCCCAAAATTCTAATCACACCATTTTCAAATTTTCTCCCTATGGGAATGATGTCTATCTGATGAAATCCCACTGCTTCTTCAAAATGTAGCTCTTCAGTGAGCCCTTTGCTGATAACCCATTTAGTATTATTTACTCCTTCTCTGCAGCACTTAATTTATATTTCATTTACAGTCACTTCTGGCACAATTAACTTATGTATATGTCTGTATTACTGTACAGATAAATCTTTTTCATCTTGGGCTGCCCAAAGTCCCTAGAATATTGAACAGTAAGACCTCATTTAACATTGTCAATGGGTTCTGTGACTTTAAGCAAAACAATGTACGAGTGTAACAACACCAATTTTACCATAGGCTAACTGATATAAACAAATTCCTAAGGCATCTCATCATTATAACGAAATGACGTTGAATGAAATGACATCATCCAAGGATCTGATGTATTGCACAATCTCTCAATGCCTTTTTTACTAACTGAATGCCATACTTTGCATTTCTGCAAGATGTTCTAAGAAAAAAAAGTTCAGTGATCAAATAAACATAGGGAATACAAATCTTTTTTTCAGTTATTGACAATGCCTGTTAATTTATTAAATGCTAAGAAGTTCTGAAACTGAAGAAACCTGTAATGCTTTGCTTCACCCAGCATTTTCCAAATGTACATGACCACAGAACCTCTTTGAAAGTTAACATCAACATACTACAGAAATACTGTGGGAAACGATACTAAATAATGCTAGCAGTTGTAGATTTCTACATATTTCAATACAATAAGGTCATTTTTAATTTAGTAATATATTCCAAAGTAATGCTTTTGGTTGTTTTTTTAAAATAATCATGCCATTTGATCATCTGTGGTTTTCACAAGTATTGTATAAGCAAGTACTTTTCCACTTGATAGTTTAACAAATACATAGAACAAAATGAAATTATTTAACATGCTAAAGGATATTTCTCTCAAATTATCAGCCAAATTAACATGGAAATATTAAATAAGAATAGTAAATAATTGGCTCCTAACACTCTCTTCCTACAAAGTCTGTCATTCCACCACTAATCATCTACAATTAATCAACCACAGCAATCTCTCCTACAAAGTATGGATACGTTATCAGAACTGTGCTCAGCTCAAAGTTCAGGTGTCCATTTATAATCAATTGAAATTGGCAGACAAGATCAAATATTTACCATTTAATTACCAGTGAAGTGGTAATAGTACCATTATTTTATCTTGTTTTGAATGTTCTAGTCCATGCAATAAAAAAAAAGAAATATAAAATGTAAATACAGAGAAAAGGAAACAAAATTTTCGGTTCTTTACAGGTAATATACTTGTCTACTTGAAAAATCCAATATAGTAGACTGAAAAAGTATTAGGAGTAAGAATACTTTTCAATAGAGTAACTCTGTACAAAATTTAACATTCAAGAAATCAACAGAGTCCTATGAACCAGCAATAATTAGTTAAAATACAATGGGGGGAAAAAACAATTCACAATAAAACTACATATACAAAGTTCTGAAAATAAACTTAATATATAAAATAGTTATGAAAAAAACTACAAAATTTTTCAGTGGGTAAATAGGTGATATACCATGCTTACAAAAGGGAAAAATCAATACTATGAAGAACTCAATTTCCTCACAAAATAAGGAGGGGTGGAGTGAATAAAACAAAAAGAGACAAAACCATTATCAAGAACATCAGGAAGATGTCCTTGGGGTAAAAGTAATACCCAAGAAAATGTTGAATCATAATAGTAACAAGGAGAAAAATCTAATGTTCAATAACTAAAATATATGATACTGGCATGACAATTAATGAAAGGAAATAGAAAATACAAAGTCCAAAGTACATTTAAGAATTAGAATATAACCAGTAACGATTTAAGGTTGAAAAATTTGGATCACCAGCGTACACTTGACACCACAATACATTCCAAATAGACTAAAAACAAATTGAAAAATGAAAACACTGGAAGATAGGAAAGTCTTATACCAGAAACAGAAAAAAATCCTCATGAGAAAGTTTAATAAACTTGAGCATATTAAAAATAAAAATTGGAGGGGTGACCAGTTAGCTCAGTTGGTTGGAGTGTGGTGCTGATAACACCAGGGTTGCTGGTTCGATCCCTGCATGGGCCACTGTGAGCTGCGCCCTCCTTAAAAAATAATAATAAAATAAAAATAAAAATAAAAATTGGAAAACGTAACGACAATCTGGGGGGGGAAGTCTGTATTAATAATATCACAATGATTAATACCCTACCTATAAAGCAGTCTTAAAGAGCAGTCTGAAAGACCACTAAAGAACAGCATCCCATAGAAAACAGAAAATGATCAAAGATATAAACAAGCACTAAATATTCAATCTCACCTGAAGTCAAAATTAAAATGAGATTTCCTCTTAGGCTGGCAAAGATACAAATAAATGGATACAGAAATTCTCTCTCTTTTTTTTAACCTAAGTGTAAGGAAAAATCTAATTCACACTTTTTAGTGATTGCAGTATTTCGTTGTATTATATTCACGGGCATTTAGGTTGCTTCAAGCTTTTTTCCCAAATATTATATTTGTTATCCTTATACATGTTATCGTTATACATAAGTTTGCTTACATATGTGAATGTATGTGTGTGTGTGACCAATTCCTAGAATTGGAATCATAAAATTAAAGGGCACAAGCACTTAAATTTTTGATAGATGCTACCAAACTGCCCAACAAAAGCATTCCACCAATATATGAGTATATACCATAACTTAATCAATAGGATGAGTTCCTGTTTCTCAAGTACTTCTCTACTACTTGGCATGAAGTTTTTTTCAACTTCTTCAATTTGGTAGGCAAAAAAATGTTATCTCATTGTTAAATGTCCATTTTGTTGTTTTATTTTATATTCTCATATTTTAAATTTTGAGTAAGAATCTTTCCACAGTTATTAACCATCTGTGATTCTTGTTTCTATCAAATGCCTATGGAGTTTTTTAGGTGACTTGAGGCACTGGTTCCCAAAGCATTATAATTAGTGGTTAACATTTAGCTGGAACCTCACCCTCTGCCTGGCACTTTTTTCAACCAATTTATGTGCCTTAATTCAATTTAACCTTCCTAAAATCTCATCAAGTAAATACTGTTTACACCTCTATTTTATAAATGAAGGTAATGGTAAGTTGCGAGGACACACAAACCCCTCTGAAAAACGCTCCCTAGAAAAAAGCCCAAACTTCTGACTCTCCAAAATCTGGCCCTTTGAATCTTTCTCTACTGCTTCATCATTTCTTGCCTTTACGTTCCCATTACATCCCTATCCCCAAAGCAAATGTTCTGGCTATTATGAATAACCTGTAATTCACCCATCTTTCAGGCAGTTTCATGCCTCTGGACCACTATGCACAGTGCTCAAGCTTTTTCAGTTTTAATTCAACAGCAAACATCTACTCAGCTTTCATGACTGAGCTAAAGTTACAATTCCATAAGGATGCCTATCACACAACCCACACACACCCAACTTCCTAAACAAAGGGGAATTCACAACTCTTTCCTAGCACTACTGTAGCACATGTGTCTATGATAGCCACTATAAAATTTTCACTCCAAAGTTGGGGATGCTACAAGGAATCAAGTACCCATACACATTCGGAAGCTGGACCATGAAATATATCACATTCTTTTTGTAGATCCATCTGCTGACAACTGAAATTATACAAACGTGGAGTTTTAACCCCATTTTGGAGAATATCTAAAAAACAAATCAATAAAAGTAATTTTTATACAAAAGCTTAAGAATTATAAAAAATTAAAAATAATTAAGTTAGTTTCTTTCAACAGAACCTTAATGAAATCAAGACTAAAGGATTAGAGATTCCACATTTCTCAAAGTAGGGGGCAGGTTAAAATGTATCCTAATCTAGAGATATTTTTGTTTGTTCTTTATTGCTGTAAGCCTAGCGTCTACAATGCCCAACACATAACAGAAGTTCAATAAATATTTGCTGAATAAAAGAATTACTGTTAATAGTAAGTAATTTAAAACTCATTTATATTACAAACTTAAACATCCTAGAATGTACTTTAAAATTTACATGAATCTCAAAAACTGAGCAGAAGCTTCAAAGAGTTTTTATGCTTGCAACAAACCACTCCGAATTAAATGCCCAATCCTCTTCCTCACCCCTACATGGTAATTCTAGTCTTTACCTATTGCTACTCCCATTCAAACATCTCCTACTTACACTTTCAAATTTATTCAAACCAATGATCTTTACAATCATTTTACCAAGTTGGAAAATATAACGAGTTGTTATGAAAAAAACACCATATTTTTATACAGTCAATATTCACTTTGCACTGTAGTGCAGGACCATAAAAATGACCCTGCAAGCTGAAACCGACAGAGTAAAGCGATCTTAGTAACACAAAGGGAAAAAATTACAATTGTTCTGTGATCTTTAAAATTTTTATCAAAACATTTAAAACCCCTTAAAACTGTCAGTTATAAGTATTTAGGGAAATGAAAATATTGTGTAACATATTTTACTATTTTATAATTTAAAATACAACTTAAAAATATATAAAATACAAGAAACTTTGAGAATCAAAGGGCTTTATTTCTTTGTAAAACAAATTTACCAAGAGTAGATAGTGCTTGCCTTCTTTTCCTTATATAACTTATGATACAGAATAAGCATCTTTTCTATGCCTTTGCAAACTGTCATAATCCTTTCCAACATTGGTTCAGCTTCCAAGATTTTACCGTTTGCCCTTTTAATCTATTTCCAAGAGTCCTTGAACATGAAGTCTTTGCCAGGAGTCAACTTCCTCTAAGACATCTTCATCCTTTTTGTCACAATCACTTTCCTCATTTATATTGATAAATTTGCCATTACTAAGTTCGCCAGGCTTATCTTACTCTCCCCTTTATGACAAATTGAGGAATCCTGTATCTTTCTTTCATCATGTAAGTTATTGATGGGAATGCTTTCCAAAACAGACTTATCCCACATTAAATAGTTGATGATCTTAATTACTTGCTCAATTAATCTCTGAAAACTGGGTGCAAGTCCACAGCAGCTTAATCCATGCTGATTCTGAAACGAAACCTGCCTTTACTGGCAATAAAGAGTTCTTCAGTCTCCTAGTAATTTGTTTTTATTTCAATGCAGCAACTGACTTCAACGCTTTGGCATAAATGCTAGCCAAACTGATTGACATCTGTTCCCATTACAATTTAAACTAAATGATGGTAAAGCGACTTTGCCTTTTTATATTCCCCTGACTTTTTCAATACAGTTCATACCATACCTTCATAAAGGCAAGCCTAGCTCTTGTCCTACCTTCATTTACCTGCGGCTATTTCCAAATCTTCTATGATATCCAATTTTTCAGTTCTAGTGTTAATCACTCTTCATTTCTTTGCTGCTCTTCCACCTTTGTTGGTCAACTCTCTCCTTTGCTTATCCAATTTTGTAAAATGTCACATGGATTTACCATTGGGAGACAAGGAGCTAACATAACTGCACACTTTGCTGTCTGTATAAGAAATGCGTAACAGATGCAGTGACCAATCTCCCAACAGACTTTGAGAGAAGTAACATAATTAATTGGTCACTGATTGTGATGGATATCGTTAATCACGTAGTGATTTGTGAACTGCAGAGCTTACACAATTACAGTTAACATACCATAGTAAATGACATCTGAACTTTGTTGTTAGTGGACTGGTGTGTTATTTAACTAAATTGAGGCAACTGAAATTCCAGCATATCAGAAGCCTGCAAAGTAAGGAATGATTGTAAAAAGTAAAACATTATGTGGAAAATATTTGCTGTCAAATATGACTATTAACATAAATACTGTTACATCCTAGTCACTGCTCTGCTACTACTTTACTAACAGACCTTAAGCAAGAAACTTAACTTCTTAGGGGCTGAAATAAAATTAGTAAAGTTGGTCTACAAAATTCTAAACGTTCTCTCCAAACTCTCAAACTTCATACTCACCTCTCACTCCAAAGGAGGCACAAATTAAGAAATCAAATTGGTGTGATGGAGACTGAAAACTTGATAAGGACACTATAAAAGTAGTACAAACCTAATCTACTATAAAAGTAGATCTCATTCTCTCTTCGTAGGAGCTTTTTTCTAATTACATGACTTTTTAAGATATTAATATTCCTTTAAAATGGAATCAAATCCATCTTCTTTTCACATTTTTATTTAAAAATGTAAGTAAAGTTAATTTTAAAACAATAATTTTTTCCACTGAAATTACTTTGACATGATAAAAATTAAATAGGCTTCATTTCTCCATCAAAACAAGCCTGGCTATGAACTTACTTTAGGTATAGTGTTTGTAATTCATATTTCATGTGCTGTCAGCATAGTTGATTAGCGGTGTTTTTAAATGCTATGTAGAATAAAAACCAAAGTTCTAACTAGAAACAGTTGAGATGCTGGATTTTACAAATCCATAATTCTATAAAATGAAGCAACTTAATTAACTTTAAGTTCAGAAATATACTGAACAACTCAGCCATTAGAAATGTATTATTAAAGACTCACAGTGTTATCAAGTATTAAATTTACATTATATAACTATAATGGGAAAAAATTTTGTTCAGATAGCTACAAAAACCTAATCAACATAATACAGTCAAAATTTATCACCAAATATAGGGTAGATTATCAGTCACTGCTGACAGAATAGCTTCAAACAAAAATCAGATGTAATTGTGAAGCTATCACCCTAAAATGACTTTCTTTATGACTTAACAACTGCTAAGGAAAGAATTAAGCTATCCAGACTTAAAATGGAAAAGTTATTTTTGAATAGATGGATAATGTCTCCCTTTCAATCTCAATGTGTAGAATGCTATATTTAACCTTAAGCATAAAATAAGAGAAAGAAGGAAAATATATGTTCGCGTGATTCTTTATAACATATTTAGAACTATTAAACCACCCTTTTGTCACCAAGTCTTCTACTCCAAAATGATGTATGAAGCTGGTTACTGGTTTGGAAAATCAGGGACATGTAATAAATCTATGATATTCCTTAAGGAAAATCTTTTCAGTGTTTTCTAAAATCTACAGCAAACATGAAATTGTAAATTATAAAACTAAATAAATGAAAGAGTTCTTCAATTATTTAAGGTAAAAATTTAAATCTTGGATCCCTGACTTAAATCAAAGAGCATATTGTTACAACATAAAACAGTAAAAATCCAAAGAAATCCCCTAAACCATATATTGACAAAAAAATTGAAGAGCCAACTGACGTCTAGCTTCAAAGTATCTGTGGAATGAAGACAGAAGCCAAACAAAGATTACTCTGCCTGCAAACATCTGCAGCCATATAAGAAACCTTTGAAAAAGAACAAAACCCCAAAAGCAGTGGCTCTCTACGTGTGGTTCTTAGACCCTTATGGGTCCCATGACCTTTTCAGGAGTCCACAGAGTCAAAACTATTTTCACAGTAATACTAAGACATTATTTGTAGTTTTACTGTGTTGACCTTTGCACTAATGGCGCAAAATCAATTCTGGGTACAATTACTGGTCCCTTAGGCAGTGGCATCAAATTTTACCAGTAATCATTGTACTCATCACTGCCCAGTAATGGCTGTCACGCATACAGGTAGTATATATATTAGAGAGAAAATAGGATTTAAATATTTTTAAATTTCTAAAGAAAGTATATCTTATAAAACTAACCAGATATCAAGCACTTATACTTAAAAGAAGAATAACTTAAAAGCAAGCCCAGTCGGTTCAGTCTTAGTTGTAATTAAAATATTTATTCCTTTACTGATATCCCATTAACTTCTACCATGAAAGACATTACCAAAATCTAAGTTCTTTGTGGTTTTATCCAAAGCTACAATATGTATGGTAATAAGATTGTATGCAATTATACTTTCGTATAACATTTAATACATTAAACAAAATAATATAAGTAGAGACCAAAAGGGTTAATCTTAACTTGTCACTAAAAAGTCATATTTACTAAATTTTCATAGTTCTTAGTTCTCAAACCTAATTTATGTCCTATGACATTAATTCTAGCTAATCTAACAGTTCAACAAAAAGGAAACCAATAAAACATATCTAACAAGTATGAAAACTTAGCATTTCTGATCTTTCAACTTATACAAAAGTTACTTGTCTTTTTAAATGAATGTTTTACTAAATGCGCATATACTACCTCTTTCTAAAGGTGAGGAAAAGACAGTCTATATAAATGAGTTATCAGCATGTTACATGCTAGAAAATAATCTAGTAAATTGCTTTCCTAACTATAGAAACTAGATGCACTCAGTCATACATCTCTAAAACTCTTAATGAAATGTCTATAAATGCTGTTTTTTGAGAGGACCCACACAGATAAAAAACATACCTTTTTAAACAAATGTCAATTATGTATTTATATATATTATACATGTGAGTATAAGAACTGATATATGTGTAATCTCAATTACAAACAGTTCTATAATACTCAAAAATTTTAAATAATCATGCATCATGTTGATAAGAGAATATAAAATTTTAAGCCCTAATATCATACATACATTTAAAATATAACATGCATTTTAATATAACATTTTTAAAAAGAAATGTCAACAACTGATAATACAGTAAAGGTTATCATCCATGCCAACACACACATACACATCCTTTATAAATATCCTAACCTTTAGAACTGTCCCTGGGAACAAAAAAATAACAGACAAAAGTTACCTTTAAAACACAGAAATTAGACATTTATTGACACATTATTTTCAAAAATAAAAAAGTCCCTCCGCAGGGAAATGATTAAATGATCTGGAGATGGATGGTAGTGATTTTTGCACATAATGCCACTGAACAATAAATTTAAATGACAAATTTTATGTTATATATATTTTACCACAACAAGAAAAATGAGTAAGGCAGATCTGAATATACTACTATGATGGAACACATGCACTGAGAGAAAACAGAGACGGTTTCGCACTCTGCAACAACTAAGGACAGACACTTTTTAAACTGCAAGAAAGATAGAAAGTCTCAACAAAGAAACAGAAGAAGATATAATGAAGAATCAGATAAAAATTTTAGAACTAAAAAATTTAAAAACCAAAATAAAAACTCATAGAATGGTTACCAGGGGCTGGGGGGCAGGGTAACGGGTAATTATTGAATGGGTACATAATTTTGTCTGGGAGGATGGAATAGTTCTGGAGATGGACAGCGTGAAAGTTATTAATACCAATGTATTATATGCTTAAAAATGGTTAAAATTGTAAATTTTATGTTATATATATTTTACCACAATAAAAACAAATTCACAATGAATAAAACTAAAAGAAACCCTCATTCATGGGTTCGACAGCAAAACAAAGATGGAAAGAAGAGTAGTGAAAATAGATTAATTGAAATTACATTATCTAAACAAGAGAGAGATAAAAAATTGAAGGAAAAAAACAAAAAACAGAGCCTCAGAAACCTGTGAGACAAGTATCAAAGGTACAACATTAACGTTATCGGAGTCCCAGAAATAATGGCGGAAAATATCCCAAATTTGAAAAAAGACATTTACCTTCAGATTCAAGATAAGCAAACCCCAAATAGGATAAACCTAAAGATATATACCCCAAGACACTCATAATCAAACTTCTGAAAACTAAAGACAAAGAAAAACATCTTAAAACAACCAGGTAAAATGACACATTACTTTTCACTACATATTTCTCATCAGAAAACCTGGATGCCAAAAGAAAGTAGAAAAACATTTTTTAAGTGCTGAAAGAAAAGAATTGTCAACCCACAAATCTATACATAATGGAAGCACCCTTTAGGAATGATAAGGTAAAAAATGAAGATAGTGTCTGATGAGGAAAACTAGAAGCATTCACTGCCAGTTGACCTGTTCTAAACGAATTAAGAAAGGTTTTTTTATGCAAAAGTGAAATATAAAAAGAAAATTTAGAATGTCAGGAAAGAGCAACAGAATTGGTAACAATCTAAATAAACGTAACTATTTATAACTACAGACCATTTTTCTATGCTTGAGTTCTTTTACATATGTTTGACAACTGAATGTAAAAACGGAAACATCACATGATAGGAATTTGATATGTACATGAACTATGACAACTACAACATAAAGGGAGAGGATAAAACAACCTTTATGGTGATATCTAAATTTCACTTGAAGTGATAAAATACTGAGTTCAATTCAGTCACTCGCCAACAGAAAGTTTTTGAATATTTGCCTAATATAAATCAGGCACAAGCTGTGCTGGTCTCTATGTTAAAATAGAATAAAACAGAGTTTTAAATAAAAACAAAAGGTTTTATTTAAAGAAAAAAGACAAAGAGTTCTTATATTCCTTCAAAGTCTATCAGAGAATACACATATTAAACAAAGAACTACAAAGTTAGATGAATGCTGACATGGAAAAGGAAAAAAGACTATGATATTTAATTAATGGGAATTTAACCTTGGCTAAATATGTAAAAAGCATCCTTTAGATTAGAAGGATGAAAAAGAACTTACTAGAGTTCTCACTAGAGGGAGTTTTAAGGAGAGCAAGGAGTACACAGAGAAATTGACAGAGGTCTACAACAGTTAGAAGAAAGGAGGGATAGGTGAAAGAAAGATGAAAGCAAAAACTAGATATATAATCAGGGCCAAGTATTCCCACTCTTAAATGATTTTTGACTTTATTGTATGGTTAACAGAAAGCCACTGAAAAATTTCAAGTCAAGGAATAATATGATCAAAGATTTTAAAAAAGCACTCTAGAAAATATTGTATCAAAAAGAAAGGACTAACAAACTGATGATAATTTAAAAAAACACACAAAAAAACAGAAATTAGGTTGAAGGAAATTCCATGGGCTGAATTTGGGATGACGTGAACATCAAAATAAATAATGGCAACAATGCATCACTATACACTGATTTAAGAATCCATGAGACCACACTGATACTGACAAATAAAATAAATAAGCACACACAGAAGTAAAATAAAAGACAAAGACCTAAAACAGGGTGAGGGGAACGGACGGGGAAGGAGATAAATGAAATATATTGTTGTAAAAGATGACAAATGATATAATTTTTAAAGGTGATAAATTAAAAGATACATATTGTAACCTCTAAAAATTACATCACATAAAGAAGTCCATGTAAACATTCAAAATGGAACAGTGAAAACGATGCAACCAAACTATAATAAAAGAGGAACAAAGAATAAAAATGAGATAAATAAGAAATACCACTTGAAACTAAAAATAAAAGTAATTGAAGAAAAAAAATACCAAGATGGAAGACGTAAACCGAACTATGTAAGTAATTGCATTTAATTTAAATGGAATAAACACAACAATTTAAAAGTACCACACTAGGAGAAAAAGGCAAGACCTACCTATATAGTATTATAAGAAACAATTTTAAATATAGAGACACAAATTCACTGAAAGTAAAAGAGGGGCGGGGAACACATACCATTCAAATTCAAAGTATTACAAACCTGAGTAACTACGTACATATATTAATGTCAGAAAAAGTCAACTTAAACAGGAGTATTACAAAAATAATCATTTAATAATGATCATCAACAAGGTAATTCTAAATGTATGGCAACTAACACAACTTCAAAATACATAAAGCTAAAAACAGAACTAAAGTGATAAACATAAAACCTCCAATTATGATTGTAGATTTATAGCTGTAATTTTAGAACAAGGAGACCAAAAAAAGGTAAAGACAAAAATTTAACAACTCTATAAATAAACTTTACCTAAGCATTATACACAAAAACACCAACCAAGTATAGTATATACTTCTTTTTAAGTGTACATGAAGCAAGCACCAAGATATAACACATGTTGAACCATAAAAAAGTATCAATAGAAATAAAATAATGGAAGTAGAAGATATATTCACTAACCTCAGCAATATTCAAATTACTGTGAGGTTTCTGATCTCTGACTAATAAAGGATTGGTACTGGCAGTGGTCACAACAGATAGACCCACAAAGACGGGATTTGAAGATTGGCTTGGTTGTGTCCTTGGCCTTCAACAAAGGGCTCAAGTAGGAAAAAGGATGCTAGTAATCCCTGGCATGCAGTGGCATCAAGCTATCACCTGTGGTTGGGTGTGATGAAGTGCCAACCGGAGCAAGTGCCTTGAGAACCCAAATGGCAGTTGCACTTGACTGTTAAGGCAGTAGTGATGACTACAAGATCTGCTAAAGTGAGGTGGATTCTCTATGAGCTCTTGAGCAGTTACAGAAGAAAGCAAGTTCAGGTCTATTAATGCTCAGATCAAATAAGTCTGAGAAACAGAGCACTTTCATGACAGTATTAAAATAAAAACATCCTTGGGGTGGCCGGTTAGCTCGGTTGGTTAGAGCGTGGTGCTAGTAACACCAAAGTTGCCAGTTCGATCCCTGCATGGGCCATTGTGAGCTGTGCCCTCCTTAAAAAAAAAGGAAAAAAAAAAAAGCTTTAATACTTGAAAATACAGGTTACTGCTGAAAATCAAAGGTAAAATTTAATTGGGCAAATAGCTGAATTACATCACCAGATGAATTCAGTGTCGCAAAGTTTCTCATATGAAAGTAAGCAATAACTGGGAAAAGTAAAGGGACCCTGAAACTTAGAATGGGAATATGTGGTTGAACCAGAATAAAAAGGACAATTTCAACCTTCTAATGGAAGTAATTTACCCTTCTGCATCTAAGAAGAGTAGCATTCCTTTGCTCGAAAATCCTGTGATGCCTTATGTGTAGCAAATGACTTGCAGGAGGATGTTTATTCTCCTCATGACCAACCACAACCAACCCTGCTGCCACTAGACCCATAACTAGGTTCAAATTTCAGCATGTTACAGCTGGACAGGTACAACTACGACCCAAGAGGAAATGCCTTACAAACTGAAAACTACTAGGATTTTGCTAATATATAAAGGTAAAACCTGGGAAATGTGTAGAAATAGATGCACAAGGTTAGAATTCATTAATACAGGTGAGAGCTTACTACAGATTCTGAATTTAATGTATTAGCTTGTGCAATTGAAAGTGGCTCTAATGGCTTACTTGTTGATTGAAACTTAGACTCTACAATAGCTGATAATCATTAGGGAAATACAAATCAAAATTACAACTGACATTAACACTGAACATCAAATGAGGTTTAATAAGGTTGAGATACTACAGGTTCACTGGCATTATGGGGAAGAGAAAATCCAAAGGCCTGGGAAGGAGGAATATTGGAGTGGATTTATCCAATGCAACTTGTACACCAACTACTCAACTATATTCCCTGAGAAAGCCCAGATGACATTATATTAGTGAGGGGAGCATTGCATGATTAAAAAGCTGAGTGGCTGCTTGCTATTGTAGGTCAGGTATGACTATGGGGAATGTCACCACTGAGATGGGCTCCCTAATTTCACTGAGGATGATGGGTTCCCAAAGTAGTAGAGGCCAACTGGCGGCACTCAACCCCAAGGATAAGGGCAGCAGGGACATACAGATAATCAGAATGCTTTGGCCCACAGGGATCTTTGGCAGTGTCTAATTGATCATGATGTTCCTAGGAATTAAATACATGGGCAGTTTAACCTATATTAACAGAAAAATCCTTAAATCTGGTGGCCAAAAACCACACTGAGTCATCACAATAGAAGTCATGTACATTCGCCTAGTTTTCAGACCTAGTCAATTCACAGACCCTTAGCCTCTTGACTGAGGAGAGACTGAGTCCCCTGAAAGGACTCTGCACCATTACAAGTACACACCAGAAATCTTCCTCTAAGGTTTCCCCAAAGGGACTGACCACAGTCATTTAGAAGAGCAATGGTTTTCAATCGGAGGCAATTTTGCTCCCCAAATCTAGAAAATCTGGCAATGTCTCAAAACATTTCTGATTATCATAACTGGGGAGTTCTACTGACATCTAGTGGGTAGAGGCCAGGAATGCTGTGAAACATCCGATATGTATACAACAGCCACCACAACGCCATCTAGACAGTGACCTCCCGGACCTCATCTCCTACTGCTCACCACCACCTCGCTCCCTCATCTGCAGCTACCACCTCTCTGTTCATAACACATGCCCAGCACTCTCCTGCCTCAGAGCCTTGCCATGTTGTTCCCGCTACCTGGAATATTCTTCTCAGATGCCAACATGGCTCACTTTCTCAACTCCTTCAGATTTTTGCTTAAATGTCACTATTTAAAATTGCAATGCCCCTTCCACCATAGAATATTGTATCTCTTTTTTCTGCTTTCTCTACAGAAATGCTCCATTTAAAATCCTCTATATTATTTGATTAGCATTTCTCCCATCACTAGAGCATAGATTTTCTCCATTTTATTCATTACTGTATGGTTCCCTGTATAAACTAGACATTCAAACATTTGAATGAGGGAGTGGCTGGTTAGCTCAGTTGGTTAGAGCACGGTGCTCGTAACAAGGTTGCCGGTTCGATCCCCACATGGGCCACTGTGAGCTGTGCCCTCCACAACTAGATTGAAATAACTACTTGACTTGGAGCTGATGGGTCCTGGAAAAACACACTGAAATAAAATAAAAAAAAAAAATAGTAGCACAGTTTTTAAAACGGCTCAATTTGAAAAAAAAAACCAAAAACATTTGAATGAAAGCATGAATGGTAACTAGGTGGAAGTTAGGGATGTGGAGCACTGTGGATTTCTAAGATGACTCCTAACGTGGTTATCTGCTTTAATCTGTCCAATGCCCATCTTCTAAAAATAGTCATTTCTATGTGTCAGGCATTTCAAATACTTTTTCCTTTTTTAAAATGTGATATTTTTTCAATGTAGTCAAATCTATCTTTCCTTTGAATTACTATTTTATTTTTATGCTTAGAATGGCATTCCCCATATCAAGACCTAATATTTACCTACATTTTTGGGGAGTGCTTTAATAGTTTCATTATCTTATATTTACATATTCAGTCACTCTAGAATTGGTTTTGGCATCTAAAGTAAGAAAAAGATCTAACCTTATTTTTTGTTGAAATGACCGGCAGAGTGTCTAAACACCAGTTAATGAATAATTTATAACTATATTCTTACATATAGACATAAATATGTTTATTTGTAACAATTTGAGCACTCCTATAGTGGCATTATATTCAGGATCCTGTAGAACAAGGTACCCACCCATTCCCCTACTCCTGCACTCTCCCATTATTCTAATTCAAAACTGTTTTCACCATCTTTCACATATTTATAATTCCTAATGAATTTGATCATTGTTTTCTCAAATTCTACCCTTTTCACCATCAAAAACAAAATTCCATTGTGACACTGACTGGAATATTTTAATTAAACATGTATTTTTACAATATTGGATTTTCCCATCTAGGAATATGGTATATCAGTTTTTCTCAAGAGTCATCAAAGCATAGTGGTTACAGATTCTCATTTACACATCCTTAATGAGATCCAATCCCATTCCTTCCTCATTCTAGTCAACTAAATAACCTTGACAGGGCATTTTTCTGTTACACTCAGGCATTAACACTATATTATAAGGTCATTTTGAGGATTAAATGCATTAAGACATGTGCTTAAAACAATATTCAATAGAAATTAGTTGTTGGGACTATTGTTGTTATTTTATCATTTCCTTAAGTCGTAAATTTTAAATCTTACATATTTCTTGCTAGGTTTATCCCAAGGAGCTTTAATTTTTTATTGCTTTGTGAATCAATTTCTTTTTAAAATATATTTTCCAACTAATTATAGTCAAGGTATTGGGTTTTGTGGGATTTAAAAAATATTTTTAGGGGCGACGGGTGGCTCAGTTGGTTAAAGCGCGTGCTCTAGGCAACGGGGCTGCCAGTTCAATTCCCACATGGGCCAGCGAGCTGAGCCCTCCGCAACTAGAATGAAGTCAATGAGTTGCCACTCAGCTCCCCGGTGGCCACATGGCTCAGTTGGTTGGAGTGTGTCCTCTCAACTACAAGGTTGTAAACTCCCACAACGGATGGTGGGCTGCGCCCCCTGCAACTAACAACAGCAACTGGACCTGGAGCTGAGCTGCACCCTCCACAGCTAAGATTGAAAGGACAATAACTTGACTTGGGAAAGTCCCAGAAGTACACACTGTTCCCCAATAAACTCCTGTTCTCCTTCCCCAATCAACAAAAAGAAAAAAATATTTTTATTTTGTAACTAAGCTTTTTACTGTTCCCTGTTATAATCCTACTACATTTTCTTCTTTTCTTCCAGATTGTTTCCATTTTTACTTCTTAGCCCTAAAATATTTTCTATTGATACTCTTGAGATTTACATGTAAATAACTTTATCATTGAAAATACTGATTTTATTACCCAATTTCCAAGATTTACACTTCTTATTTCTTTTCCTCATCTAACTATATTGCCAAGAACTTCCTAGAACAGTAACAAGCAATTAAGGTAACAGCAGGCATCCCTCCTAAATTTCTAGGGATGGCTGTTGGATTCTTACACATACGGAGGAAATAACCCTCTATTCTTAGTTTTAGAGAATGGAACTTTATCAGAAATGAATACTAAACATACCAAGGTATTTTTTGGCATCTTGATATAAGATTTTTTCTATTTTAACAAATATTTTTTAAAACATGAAAATAAACTGTTCCTCGGGGCCGCCAGATGGCTCAGTTGGTTAGAGCATGAGCTCTAAACAACAAGGTTGCCAGTTCGATTCCCACATGGGCAAGTGAGCTGCACCCTTCACAACTAGACTGAAAATTATGAGCTGCCGCTGAGCTTCTGGAGTGGCAGACGGATGGCTCAGTTGGTTAGAGGGCGAGCTCTCAACAACAAGGTTGCGGTTCAATTCCTTCATGGGATGGTGGGCTGCGCCCCCTGCAACTAAAGATTGAAAATGGCGACTAGACTTGGAGCTGAGCTGCACCCTCCACAACTAGATGAAGGACAACCACTTGGAGCTGATGGGCCCTGGAGAAACACACTGTTCCCCAATATTCACCGTTAAAATTAGAAAAAAGAAAACTGTTCCTCAAAGGTTACAAAGAAAGGTTAGAAACTTGAAGGGTTGTTCTTTCACATTATTTACCATTTCTTAAACAGTTATTGGCCTATTCAGGTTTTCTACTTCTTGAATCATTTTGATAACTTACTTTATAAAATCTTCCATTTCATCTTATTTATATCTGTATAAGCACTGAGTTAGTTAATTATACATACAATAGTTCAACATATTACGCCAATCTATTTATGGTTATAGGCTTTACTTCAACTTAATACTATTTCTACTGTTTCGTTTTTTTCTCAATTAGACTTGTCAGAAACTTGTTTATCCGTCTCTTCACAAAGAATCAGCTCTTATTCTTAACAATCTATACATTTTCTACTTCTTAATTCATTTCTTCTAACATATTATTTTCAACTTTACTAATTCTTCCCGTGTGCTATCCTCAGGTTTATTTCATCGTTTTAACATATAAAGTTGAATATGCAATTCATTTTTTTACACTAAAAGCATTAAATGGTAAGTATTTCCTCTAGAGTATAACTCTGCTCATAGTCCAACTTGTAATATGGTGTGCTCTCATTATTATATTTCTTTAATTGAGGTATAACTGAATATAACTCATTGTTATATTCCGAACAGTTTATAATTGAAGTTAGTTTCAACTTGTTTAACCCAAGAGTTGCTTAGAGGTTTTAAATTTTCCAAATGGTTGGGTTGTTTTAGTTGACACTTTACTCATTTCAGCTTCACTGCAGTGTGGTCAAAGAACTGTAGTCTCTAAATTTTAAGATTTTAAATTGAAATGTAGGGCTGGCTTGGTGGCTCAGGCAGTTGAAGCTCTGTGCTCCTAACTCCGAAGGCTGCCGGTTCGATTCCCACATGGGCCAGTGGGCTCTCAACCACAAGGTTGCCGGTTCAACTCCTTGAGCCCTGCAAGGGATAGTGGGCTCCACCCCCTGCAACTAAGATTGAACACGGCACCTTGAGATGAGCTGCCTCCCGGATGGCTCAGTTGGTTGGAACACGGGCTCTCAACCACAAGGTTGGTGGTTCGACTCCTGCAAGGGATGGTGGGGCTGCGCCCCCTGAAACTAGCAATGGCAACTGGACCTGGAGCTGAGCTGCGCCCTCCACAACTAAGACTGAAAGGACAACAACTTGAAGCTGAACAGCACCCTCCACAACTAAGATTGAAAGGACAACAACTTGACTTAGGAAAAAAAGTCCTGGAAGTACACACTGTTCCCCAATAAAGTCCTGTTCCCCTTCCCCAATAAAATCTTAAAAAGAAAAAATGAAATGTAAATTATGATTAATTTCTGTAACTGTCCCATGGGAGTGTAAAAAGAAGATAATGTTTTCCCTCATAGTGTACCAAATTCAATTAAACTTCAGTGCCTCTAAACTACTTAAATTTTTGTTTTATATACTTCAATGCAAGGTTTTTTGATACATAATGGATTCATGGCGGTTACAACCTCAATGTGAATTACATATTTTACAAACATGAAGTCAGAAATTTGTTTGTGACAGTTAATTACTTTTTCCATAAATAGTTTTGTTTTAATATTAAACTTCTAATTGTTGCTACATTTGCTTTATATATCCTTTAATTTTTAATTTTTATTGGTTTCCTTTCATTTTAGAATTATCTTAAAAACAACAAAGTAGAGATTATATTCAATCTGAGAATCTCTGTCACTTAACCTTTTTAAATAGTCTCAAAATAAGTCCAATTATAAACATGCAAAATACTGAAGACAAAGATTCCTACACTGGGTAGAAACTCCAAAGAACCCTTGTAAATATAAAAATTAAGACCATATAACTTTAAAAATGGTCAAGTGTTATGGTCTCTGAACACTATTTCCCACTAAGAGGAACCAGGGCTTCTGATTTCAGATCTGGAGTGGGGAATGTACAGATGAACCTGATTCATCTTGCACCAGAAAGCAAGAAAGTTATCAGAGATTACTGGAGTCATAACAAAATGACTTAAGAGCTAACTTGAAAAAGCTTTTATTGACCAAAGATGGTACAAAAGACTGACATACAATAAATATAGATCCACTTACAATGATTTATCATGATACCCCTCTCAGTTCCCCAACCCTCAAAAAACAGCCTTCACTGGTCATTTGTGGAGGCTGCCAGGATATCAATTCATTCTTGAGTTGACAAAATGACAAAGAATTAAGCATTTATCTTGTCTTTTCTGTATTAATATATTTCAAGGTAATAAGGAAACCAAATAGTTGATTAGGGAAAATTCTTCTCTATAAAATAACCATAGCTGATGGATACTGGAGAAATAAAATTAGAAAACCATCATTTTATATATAACCCCTAATGAAATAGCGAATTAAGAACTAATTATCAATGAATGCTAAAACCATTAGGTCAAAAACTGAAGGGAAACTTTTTAATATATGGATTAGGCTGACATCACCTGAACTAGGATGAACATCATTAAAGTGATGTGCTTCCATTAGTGGGATCATAGGAAGAGCACAGAAGAATATGAAGAATTCTTTCCAAAAAAACAAAAAAACTGAACCTGAATCTAATCACATTTCTAACAGTCAATAGGAAACACAAGGGATAGAGAAACATGTTCAATAACACCAGAATCAGCAAATCCCAGAATGTGGGAAATGCTGCAGAATAAATCATTCAGTATCTTCTAAAAATTAGTAGCATTTTTTTAAAATGGGAGATTTGTTGATTAAAAGAGGCTAATGTGACATAGCACCCCACCATCCTTGTAACAACACACGAACCTCGTTTTAACTCCTTTTTGAAACAAATAAGAAAGTTGAACAGGCATGTACTAGACGATATTAATAAATTACTACTGATTTTATTCAGTGTGATAATGGTATTATGGTTATGTTTTTTTTAAAAAGGGACTTGTATCTGTTAGAGAAGTATTGATAGATGAAATAAAACATGTCTAGGATTTGTTTTAAAAAATTACAGGGAAAGAAATGTAGGAGGAACAGATGAAACAAGAGGCAGAAAGAGGAATGATGAGTACATTAATGTTAGCTGAAGTATTTGTTCTACATTTGTTTTAAAATCTCCATAACAAAGGCTTTAAAAGTAGTAATCAACGAGAAACCTCTTAAATGCAGTTGTACTCCTCACACTAAACAAGCAGCTTTTTTCCAAATAAAACTTCTTACAACCCTAAAAATAACTCACTATTTTTGAGCCTTTCTGTATTTTTTTCTTCCAACAAATGGCAACTAAGCAAATAAAGCAAACCCTCCTTTCTTACTAGACACAGGACCCTTCTTTCCTGTTCATTATGATCATCTATTGCTTCATTTAAAGTAAAATTATTTTCCATATGTAAAAATTATATCAAAAAAATTACATCAAGGGCAACCGGATGGCTCAGTTGGTTAGAGCATGAGCTCTGAGCAGCAGGGTTGCCAGTTCGATTCCCACATGGGCCAGTGAGCTGTGCCCTCCACAACTACGAATATTGAAGACAACAAGCTGCCGCTGAGCTTCCAGAGGGGCAACCAGATGGCTCAGTTGGTTAGAGCGCGGGCTCTCAACAACAAGGTTGCCAGTTCAATTCCTGCATGGGATGGTGGGCAGCGCCTCCTGCAACAAAGACTGAAAATGGCAACTGGACTTGGAACTGAGCTGCGCCCTCCACAACTAGAATGAAGGACGACTTGGAGCTGATACGCCCTGGAGAAACACATTATCCCCCAATAAAATTTGTTTTTTAAAAAAATTATATCAAGGAAACTACTCGTACTTCTTTAATATATATGTTAGGACATCAAACATGAAGAAAAACTGAAGGGCAGTAAGCATGGATATTTTCTATAACAATCTTTAGAGAAACGTTTCAACTGATAGAAATTCTATGAAAAACTCATATAAAGAAGCAAGGTTACTACGATATACTGGAATTAAAAAACTTCTGAAAACGTCATAGTCAATTTCAGTAAAACAAAAGGGTTGAATAAAAGAATAACAGGAGCAAACATTTGCTTCTTAAATTCAAGTATCACATAGAATAGAAAGCAAGAAAAGATAACGTTCACTTCCACTTCCTGGCAAGGACTTCCAAGGCTTCCATGACACTATCCTTGGCTCCTACTCTTTCCCCTTTGCTTCTAGAAATTCCACTGAGTATATAAGTTCAGACAATTAAGTTCACTAACTCATCCTAGAAAAAGTGCTATATACCTCATCCTGAATATCACTATGGTCACCTTCCAAGTATTCCCCTTGGGAAGCTATGCACCGATGCCAGTGCCTAGTCCACCCTTCAAAGTAGTTTTGGAACTATTTTTCTGGAATGGCCATCACAGCTGTCGTCATGTTACCCTTGATGTCCTGAATGTCATCAAAATGTCTTCCTTTCAATATTTCCTTTATCTTCAGGTAAAGAAGAAGTCATTGGGGGCCAGATCAGGTGAGTAGGCAGCGTGTTCCAATACAGTTATGTGTTTACTGGCTAAAAACTCCCTCACAGACAGTGCCATGTGAGCTGGTGCATTGTCGTGATGCAAGAGACATGAATTGTTGGCAAAAAGTTCAGGTGGTCATTTTCGTCTAACTTTTTCACGCAGCCTTTTCAGTACTTCCAAATAGTAAACTTGCTTAACTATTTGCCCAATTGGTACAAATTCATAACGAATAATCCCTCTGATATCAAAAGAGGTTATCAACATCGTTGCAACAAGTTCACGAACTTAATAGTCAGACCTCGTATGCTAGGTATTTCATGTGCACTAACATACTGAAAACTACAAAGATTTAGATAGTGTCTTCACTTCTATTTTATTAGGTAACAAAAACCAAGTTACCAGTAAGTACTAGGGCAAAATTCTATGACAGTGGTTCCTATTCTGCAAACCTCCACCCTCTCCCCAGTAGTCTATTTCAGAAGGTCTGAAATAGTTAGGGTCTAGAGTCTAGACACTCGTGTACTGTAAGGAAGGGGAGGGAGATGGAATTCCCCCAGGAGATTCTGAAGCATATTGCTAATTAAAAACAAATACACCATGCCGTATTTTCCTCTGGGTCCTCTGATGTTATCTATCTGCTAATTCTCACAAAATTAAATTTGTGTCTGTGTATGTGTGTATACTTACCAGCGTCAATCTCAATCTCCATTCTTTGGAAAACACTGTTAAGAAAATGAAAATGGGCCATAGACTAGGAGAAAAGATTTGCAAAACACGTATCTAATAAAGATCTGTATCCAAAATATATAGCTCTCAAAACAAAAAGTAAGAAAATATACACTTATATGATCCAACAATCTCACTCCTAATTATTTACTCAAAAGAAAATATGTTTACACAAAAATTTATAGGTGAGAAATTCAGACTGCTTTTTTCTATTAAAAAGAACACGTTACTGAAGACATTGTTCATTACTCAGTGTCTCCTAATGAAAATTCACATTTGAAATTACTTCCAGAATCAGTGCTATAAAATCCTGTCTTTTCTCAGATGCAGTAATTGCTCCATTTCAATAATGCAGCGTACTTAACTAATCATATTTTGATCAATCACAACATTAAAATGATCATATCTGTATTTTCCTTTACGAGGCTCCTTATTTCTTTTCATACACACACGTAAACTGCCTCAAATTCATTGTGGAAAAAGATAAATTTAAATAAATGTATATAAAGAAATTATACCCAATATAATAATTAGCTTTTCCTTTTATTAATTCCTTCTTGGGGATGAAGCTTTTTTTTCCTTTTGTGTACTTTGCTTTAAATATTTTTGAAATAGGAAATTGTTAAAGGTAGTATGTTCTTGCTAATATATAGCATTTTTTTAATAAAAAAAACAACCTATAGGCAAATGTTTATAATGACTTTATTCATAAAGTCACCAAGAACAAGAAATAAAACAATTATCTTTAAACTGGCAAATGGATTAACAAATTGTGGTACATCCACAAAATGGAGTCTTATCACCAATAACATGGATGAATCTCATATTATGCTAAGTGGCATTCAACCAGGGGCAATTTCCCTCACCCCACCCCGAGACATTTGGCAATTTCTGGAGATAGTTTTAGTTGTCACAAATAGGGAGTCAGTGCTATTGGCATGTAGTTGATAGAGGGCAAGTATGCTGCTAAACATCCACAACGCACAGGACAACTCCCCCCACCCCCAACAAAGAATTATCCAGTCTAAAATGCACGATAGTACAGAGACTGAGAAACTCTGATTTAGCCTTTATATTGAAGTTGTTACATGATCGTCAGGAAATTAGATAAGGAGAGTAATCTAAAGTAAGGAAATAAGTTTCCTCCTTCATGCCCATTACTATGTGTATGCTTTCCCAGTTTTCCCATCTCAGTCTGTGGTGCTACCAACTATCTAATTTTTCAAGGTGAAAACCTCGGGGTCAGCAGTGTTCTTTATTTTCCTACAGTCATCAACAAGTCCTATCAACTCCACCTCCAAAATATATCATAACCAACTCTCACCATTTCCACTTACTCCAAACTATGATTACTTTCACAAAAGGATTACACCAATAGCCTTCTACCTGACCGTTTCCCATCTTGCTCCCTGAAGTTCATCCTGTACATAAGAGCTAAAGGAATCTTTTAAAGAAATCATATTTTTAAATCACAAACTGGATTCTCAGAGAAGTATCTAATACAGTTTCTTCCCATTCCAATCACTCACTATCAGAATATGCTATCTTATAAAATAGCATACTATCCTATGCTATCTTATTTTCTTCACTACCTGAAATCACTTTATTTCTTGTTTATTTTCTATCTTGCCCCCACCACTAGTGTTTCCCCGAAAATAAGACCTAGCCGGACCATCAGCTCTAATGCGTCTTTTGGAGCGAAAATTAATATAAGACCCAGTCTTATTTTAATATAAGACCAGGTATAATATAATATAATACCAGCTCTTATTTAAGACCAGGGCTTCTACAAGCTTGGGTATAATATAATATAATGTAATACTGGGTATAGTATAATATAATATAATAATGGGTCTTATATTAATTTTTGCTCCAAAAGACGCATTAGAGCTGATGGTCCGGCTAGGTCTTATTTTCGGGAAAACATGGTAGCACAAATCTTGTCTTTCTTGTTCATTACTATTTCTCCAGCACCTAAAACCATGCCTGATATATGTCCTAAATATTTGCTGAATGAACAAATCTCTCTTATACTGAGGTTGGTCTATTTGTTCTATTGGGGCCAAAGAGTAACAAAACATCTCTGAAGGAAGGAGACAATCTCCTAAAGTGAACTGATATTCCCAGTGTTAGTCAGCCAAAAGAACAACAAATTATAGGTCAGGATGGTAGCTCATTACAAGGGAGAAAAATTAGTTCTTTCCCCAGATTTCAACCTGCTTATTGGTTCCAAATAAAAGATGTCCTGTGCTCACCAGAAGACAGACTAAAGGCTCAACAGGTAAATTTCTCCTCGATCAGATATATATAAGAGCCAATTATATTTTATTATATTAAACTTAATAAAGTCTTGTTTAAAAGTCACAGCCTGGTTTCAGCTGTGCTGGGTGGAATTAAGCAAAGATTCTATCTCCACATTTGGGCTGCATGGCCCAAAATGATCCCTCAGGCTAGCATGATAGTAGCAGAGATAATCAGAAGTTCTCCCATGAAGGAAAAGTAAATTTCTAGGAGAGTCAGAACTGTGAGGCAACCTGCCTCACGCCACAGGGAGAGAATACAAACAGTACCTATCTTGGGGAATTGCAATAGTATTAAGGGAGCCAACTTACTGCCTTATGAACAGATTTTCATTTTTGAATATAAAGCAGTCTCCAAATGTATAAAATAAATGGGGGAGAGGAAACAATAGAGAAGGGAGAGGGAAAAGAAGAGTTGTAAGGGCATGGGAAGTAAAAAGACAAAGCAAGCAAAATGAGTATCAGAACGAGGGTGATGGCAGTAGAAATAAAGTTTTTAAAATTATATCTGAAGTAATCTCAACAAGACTTAAAACTGGATTTAAAATTAAAACTGGATTAAAAGGGGAAAGAAGCAAGATGACTCAGAGGTTCCAACATGGGTGACCAGAAGACATCAAAAGACAGACTACAGAAAGAAAAGCAGGTAGAGAAGGAATGGGGCACTACTTGGGAAAATGAGTACTTGCCAGGGTAATAAACACTTAAAAAAAAAAGAGTCCCGTTTTAGGCATACTACTGAATTAGCAATACTTGTAAGACAGCAAAATACAAGTAAAGAATGATTTTGGATATACAGGTTTTGAGTTTTAGAGGCAAAGAAGCAGAAAGGAAATCACATAATGTATTTAATGGGTAGTTATTTAAAATTACTACTGTAGAAGAGATAACTCAAGAAAAATACAGGACAAGGCAACAATACTTATTGGGCATGCAAAGAGTCAAAGATGACCTAAAAGAAGGAATTCAAGATAAGAACCATGAGAATGCCATCGTGTGTGTGTGTGTGTGTGTGTATACACACAGCACACACATACATATGTAACGGGAAGTTTCAAGGAGGAAATGGGCAATAGGGTCAGATGTTTAAGCTCTGAAAAGCATCCATTAGACGTGGTGATTATTAGGTCATTTCAGTGATCCTAAAGAGAAATTCAGTGGTGAAACAAGAGGAAAAGGCAGATGTGAGCTGAGGAACAAATGAGAAATACACAACTGATAACATCTCAAAAAGACTAACTTCAAAAACCTCCCTGAGTTCAGACTGTAGTCTCTTCCATATCTCACTGAAAGGTACTAGGGCTTCTTGGAGTTAAATCCAAATCTGAGATAGTAATATATAGGATCAGCCTAGGTACCTCTTTTTGGCTAAAAATTGAAGAAATTTCCCAGGACTATTGGAGTGAAGTCAACAGGATATATCAGATGCCGAAGTATTTTATTCTTTTTGATGTTAATGTAAATGAAATCATTTTCTTGATTTCTTTTTGGGATCGTTCATTGCTAGTGTGTAGAAATACAATTGATTTTTGTGTTGATTTTTTTATCCGGAATTTTGCTGACTTTCTTATTAACGCTCACAAAGTTTGGGTTTTTACTTTGTTTCGGGTGGATTGCTAGCATTTTCTACATATGTGATAATGTCATCTGTAAATAGAGATGGTTTTACTTTTCTTTCCACTTTGGATGCCTTTCATTTCTATCTCGCCTAACTGCTCTGACTTTAACTTTATTAAACTTTATTTTATTTATTTTTTAAGGAAGACGCAGCTCACAGTGGCCCATGCAGGGCTCGAACCGGCAACCCTGGTGTTATTAGCACCATGCTCTAACCAACTGAGCTAACTGGTCACTGCAGACTAGAACTTTACATTAAACAGCAGTGCCAAAAGCCAGCATCCTTGTCTTATTCCTAATCTAAAAGGAAAGTTTTCAGTCCTTCACCATCAAATATGATGTTAGCTATGACTTTTCATACGCAGCTTTTATCACGTTGAGGAAGCTCCCTTCTATTCCTAGTTTATAATAAAAGGGTGTTGGATTTTTTTCAAATATTTTTCTACATCAACAGAGATGATCATGTGGTTTTTTTCCCTTCATTCTGTTAATGTGATATATTACATTAATTAATATTTAGGAAAAATTTGACCAAGACGGTGAAAGACTTATACATTGAAACTTGTACAAAACATTGTTGAAAGAAATTATGGACCTAAATAAATGGAGAGACATCCCATGTCCCCTGATTGGAAGACTTCATAGTGTTAAGATGACAATACTACCCAAGATGTTTACAAATTCAATTCAATCCCTATCAAAGTCCCAACTGCATTTACTACGGGGGAAAAAAAAAAGGAAAACCATCCAAATTTCACATGGAATTTTAAGGGACCCTAAATGCCCAAAACAATCTTGAAAAAGAAAAACAAAGTTGAAGGACTCACATTTTCCCATTTCAAACCTCTTACAAAGCTGCTGTAATCAAAACAGTGTAGTAGTGGCACAAGAAGACAGACATGTAGACCAATGTAAGAAAATTGAGAGTCCAGAAATAAGCCCTTATATATATGGTTGCTATGGACTGAATATCTGTGTCCCCCAAATTCCAGTGTTGAAGGCTGAAAACTACAGTGTTATATTTGGAGATAAGGCCCTTGGGAGGTAGTGTTAGATGAAGTCATGAGGGAAGAGCCCTCACGATGGGATTAATGACCCCATAAAAAGAGACACCAGAGAGCTTGCTTAATCTCTGAGCACACAGCAAGAAGAGGGGTGAAAATAAACCAAGAGAAGAGGCCTCAAAATGAAAACTACCTTGCCAGCACCTTGAGGTTAGACTTCGCAGCCTCCAGAACTGTGAGAAATACATGTCTGTAGTTTAAGTCACTCAGTCTATGGTACTTTGCTATGGCAGCCGAAGCTGATTAATAAAAAAAAATCAACGGATTTTTGACAATGGTGCCAAGATCACTCAATGGGGAAAGAACAGACTTCAACACATGGTGCTGGAAAAATTGGGTATCCACAGACAAAAGAATACAAGTATACACTTACCTTATACCATAAACAAAAATTAACTTGAAACAGATTAAAGGCCTAAATTAAAGAGCTAAACTATAAAACTCTTAGAAGAAAATGTATGAGAAAAACTACCTGATCCTGGATTTGGTCATAGTTTCTTAAATAAATGACAACAAAAGCACAAGCTGTAAGAGGAAAACATAAATTGGACTTCATCAAAATTGAGAGCTTATGGATGAGAGGACACTGTCAAGAGAGTAAAAAGACAACCAGACAACCCACAGAATGGGATAAAATATTTGTAAACCACATAACTGATAAGAGTTCATTATCCAGCATAAATAATTCCCACAACAAAAGACAAACTACCCTATTAAAAAAATGGGCAAAGGATTTAATAGACATTTCTCCAAGGAAGATATACAAATGGCCAATAAGTACGAAGAAAACATACTCAACATCATTAGTCATTAAAAAATACAAATCAAAACCACAATGAGATACCACTTTCACACCCAATAGCATAGCTATTATCAAAAAGAGGGAGAGGAGCGGAGTGGAGCGGAGGAGAAAGGAAAAGGAAAAGGGAGAGGAAGAGAGAGAGAGAAAAGGGGGGGAGAGAGAGAGAGGGGGGAAAAAAAACAGTACAGTGCTGGTGAGGCTGTAGAAAAATCAGAACCCTCCTGCACTGCTAGTGGGGTGGAAGCTGGCACAGACTCTGTGGAAAAGTTTGGTGATTCCTCAAAAAAATAAACATAGATCTCCCATATGACCCAGCAAATCCATTTCCAGGTATATACCCAAAAGAAGCAAGAGGGGACTCAAATACTTGTAGGCAATGTTCACAGCAGCAATCTTCACAACAGCCAAAAAGTAGAAACAACCCGGATGTCCATCAACAGATGAATGAATAAACAAAATGTGGTATACTGAGCTATTATTCAGCCATAAAAAAAGAATGAAGCTTTGATACATGCTACGACATGGATGAACCTTGAAAACATTATGCTAAGTGAAATAAGCTAGACACCAAAGGTCAAATATTATATAATTCCACTTATATGAAATATTTGAATAGGCGAATTCATCAATGCAGAAAGATTAAAGCACACCAGGGCTGGAGGGAAGGGCAATGGGGAGTTATTCCTTAAAGTGCACAGAATTTCTGTTTGTAGTGAAATAGATAGTGGTGATACTTGCACAACATTGTTAATGTACTTAATGCCATTGAATTATATGCTTTAAATGGTTAGAACGATAAAATTGTATGTGTTACATTCTAACATAAAAAATTTTAAGAGGGTCGGCCCAGTGGCTCAGGCGGCTAGAGCTCCATGCTCCTAACTCCGAAGGCTGCCGGTTCGATTCCCACATGGGCCAGTGGGCTCTCAACCACAAGGCTGCAGGTTTAACTCCCTCAAGGGATGATGGGCTGCGCCCCCTGCAACTAACAACAGCAACTGGACCTGGAGCTGAGCTGTGCCCTCCACAACTAAGACTGAAAGGACAACAACTTGACTTGGGGAAAAAAGTCCTGGAAGTACACACTGTTCCCCTTCCCCAATAAAAAATCTTAAAAAAGAAAAAAGAAATATAAAAAAAAAATTTTAAGGTAATTGTGTAAGTATAAAATAACGATTTTTAAAAAGGATTCAGGTGTTAACCTTAAAGATCCTGTTGTAGGCTGAACTGTGGCCCACCTAGAATCTCAGGATATGACCATTTTGGAATAAACTTCTTTGCAGATGTAATTAACGTAAGATCTTGAGATGAGATCACTCTGGATTAGGGTGAGCTGAATATCTAATGAAGACTGTCCTTAGAAGAGATAGAAGACACAGAGAGAAGGCCATGTGAACAAAATGGTACAGCTGGGGCCACCAGAGTTTGGAAGAAACAAAGGACTCTTCCCTTGAGCCTTCAGAGCATGGCCCTCACACCTTGATTTTGGGATTCTAGCCTCCAGAACTGTGAGCAAATAAATTTCTGTTGTTTTAAGCCACCAAGTTTGTGGTGATTTGTTATGACAGCCTTAGAAAGCTACTACAGAGATAACCATTGATCAAAAGTATGACAAAATTAAACATCACACAGAATGCTGACAATAAACTTAAATATGTCAACTATATTAAAATCCATGAGATCACAGTGATATCCTCCCAAACCTTACCTCTGGGATTTGCGAAGGCATCAATTCATTCTTCTAAAAATTGGTAAACAAAGGGGGGGGGGGGGGGAATATGCATTTACTCTGCTTTTCTTGTACAAATGATATTATTACAGGGTAAACAACTGATGAAGGAATTGTTTATGGAAGAATAAGTCAGTGAATAAATGTAGAAGATAGAAAAATCACTCTCCTAATGAACTAATGGATCTAGACATAATCATCAATGGTTGATAAATCCATGTGAAAAGTTAAGAAATTATAACATCTGGATCCCGCTGACAGAACCTAAGCTGATCAATTTTATTATTACCAACAATACAAGAATCATTTATGTGCCTCCTAAGAATGATGCAACAAGAATTCACAGCATCATATGATAGGCTGACTATATACCCTAATTTGTCCAGGATAGTCCTAGTTTATGGCTATTGTCCCACTGTATTTATTACACAGCACACCCTTTCATTCTTAAAATTGTCTGATTGGAAATAAATTATGTACAATTATTTATGAATTTTTCTTTCTAAAGAAACTGAACTTAAATCTCATCAATTCTATCAATTCAAGTTCTCAACCTTGGCTACAGAATGAAACTTGGGAAATCTTTTTAATTATTGTTGCCCATAATCCATTCTATGAATTCTGATTTAACTGATTTGAGATGTGACCTAAGAATCAGAATATTTAAAAAGCTCTCCAGGTAATTCTAAAGTTTCAACCAAGGCTGAGAACCACTGCGCTATATCTGACTAATTTGTGGAAAATATGAAGGATAATTGAACATGTTAAACACCACAAGGATTTAATCAGCCAAATGTAGAATGTGGGAAATTCTCCTGGACAAATGACCTAGTTTTTCAACAAACAGCACAGGAAAATGCACAGGAGGTATAAGATAAGGAGAGGGATGGTTAAAGAGAAACTTAAGAGACATACAAACCAAATGAAATGGTAAATCTTATTTGGATAGTGATTTAAACAAGACATTTAAAGTATCAGAGAAACCTGAACACAGACTAGATTAAGGGGGGTAGGGGGTGGGAGATGAGGGTAAGGGGGATCAAATATATGGTGATGGAAGGAGAACTGACTCTGGGTGGTGAACACACAATGGGATTTATAGATGATGTAATACAGAATTGTACACCTGAAATCTATGTAATGTTACTAACAATTGTCACTACAATAAACTTAAAAAAAAAAAAGGCGGAAAAAAAAAAACCTCTTAATTTTGTTAGGTGTGATACTACTGGGGTTGTATTTTTTTTTAATTCTTACTTGTTAGAAATACATACAGCAACATTTATAGATTAAATGATGCGATGCCTGAGATTTCTTTGAAATTATTTCAACAAAAAAAAACAGAAAGAAAAAGGAAAAAAGGAATAAGTCAGATGGGACAAGAATGTGGCAAAATGTTGATAACTGTTTAGTTGTCAAAGCTGGGTAACAGAAATACGGAGTTTCACTACACCAATCTAGATTTTATATTCTATACTGGTATGGAACTATGAAATAATTTTAATTTTTGCCTATAAATGTGTACTATGTATGTGAATAAATATATCTACTAAACATTTAAATGTGTAAGACACTATGTTGGGAGATGTAAAGAAAGATAAACACACATGATCCTTGAACTCAAAGAGCTTATATTAGTGGGTAGTCTATATGTTGGATAGAAAAGGCTTGCTCAGGTACTGTCTTTGGTCAAAGGCAGGAAGGTAACTAGCTCAAGCTTCTGGGAAGCCAGAAAGATAAGAATGAAATTAAAATAGCATTATAAGTATTCCTTAAATATAAGCTAGTAAGTGGGGATGTTACTATCCCAGTATTGCTAATACCAGATATTGTACCGTAACTTGACTTTGAAAAGCCTAGGGACTTTATGATTAGGTTGAGCCATATGAAAATACATTTTTGTAGTTCAAATGGTCAAATATTGGCAATGTTGTATGATTCAACCTAATACTATGCTATAATGCTTTGCTTTCTCTTCCCTTTGGTAAAATAATTACATATAGTTAACTCATAGTAAAATAGAATATTAAAAGGAAATGCTAGTCTTCATTAAAGAGTGGTTACTTCCCCGATATAGAATTCAAAACTATCTTCTAAATATCCATATAAGTTGCAATTTTACATTTATCTACTTGTATTTTCTAAAGTAAATAAGATCAGTCCATTTTCAAAGGAAGCACAAACTTTATCTTTAAAATCAATCATAGCAACCAGCACAGCCAACTTTATTTGTAAAACAAAGAAAATAAAGGCTTATTTCTCCTTTAAAATAAATAAAATCAGATTTAATATACACTAATATTTAGTTTATATTTCCTTGAAAGTAAACCTTTAAGTTGTAAAGGTGTATTTTAAAGTTATCCCAAACAAGAATGTATTTCTTAGGCAAAATGTTAACTTGATGCTTCCTGAGAAGTAATTTACAGTAATTTGATTTAAATATAATTCAATTTATTTTAACCAAAAATTTCAGATAATGAGTTCCGGACCTATACTATCATTACACGTTACACATAATATACATTATTATATATTTCTATAACATAATTACGTAACATATCATAATTACATTATACATTAATACATTACATATATTACATAATTCTAGATTATAATTAATTATATACTAATTGTTGTGTTATATATCATTACAATGAATTTCAACTCATACTATTTATTAAACAGTAAATTTCATAAGTAGTACTTGATCCTGATTTAGCCTATTATATCATGACCTTGAGAAAAAAAATCTCTGTGCCTCTTCAAATGTTCTCTTCAAATGCTCTCTATACAAAGAGCCAATGCATTCTTAAAGCAGATGATTTACTTTGTGTACACGTGACCTGCAAATATTTTTAATATGTACCACGTTTTTAAGTAACACATTTAATAAAAACACAAAAGATAAAAAGTTCATTAAGGAATTTAGAGTGATCAACTTTTTTGCAATTATTTATTATAAAATATTAAGTAACAGAAATCCGAAACAAAACTCCATAATCACATCACATAATAAAATCACTATTTTCATTTTTTCATGTTATTTTCTATTCCTTATCTACGTGTGTTCAATTTATACATATTTACAACACAAATAACATTTTATAGTCTACATTTTCATTTACTATCATACCATGAATTTTTCCATTTTGCAAAAATTTCCCCCATATTCTCCATTTCCTTTCTCATCACCTCCCCTGAAGGTAATCAATGGTAATTGTCTGACACATATCTTCCACAACTTTCTCCAAGTTCATACATATACAAGTACAGACACATATGTGGGCAGGCAAAAAAGGAGTTTGTTTTTACAAAAATGGAAGCGTACTACTTATAAATATGCTCTCTTTTAAGCATACCAAACATATATATACTACAAATTTCATATACAAAGAATTTTAAATATGAAAATGGATACAACTTACTAGACCAGGTAATAACACATACATTTACAAAAGTTATTATTTTCTCTGTGAACTTTGAAAAGATACAGGGATTTCACACAAAAACTATGGCTACCAGATTTAGTTAGATTTCATGCTTTATAACAGTTTATTATAATATCCAAGCATAAAATAATTCTACTACTTACAATAAGCCTACCTAAGGAATTTTAAAAGTTATTTTAGAAAAAAAAATTACAATCTTTAAAAAATTAGAATATCTCAAAAATATCCTGACTTTAAAGTTTGAGAGAATGTGTGTTTAATACTGGCCTGCATATAAACTTTCTATAGCAGAGATGATGGATGGATATAGTTCTGACCCACCCACATACTCTGCACCCCCAAGTTAATAAACTGAGAGACTGGCATTCAGTTATGGTCTGAATACAATCAAATTAATCTTGTCTAATTAATACCTGTTATTCTAATTGCTCACAAGCATTACAGTAAGACAAAAGGCAGGCCTACAAAGAACTTAAAGGTTGTTAACCCAATGGTCTTAAAATACACTCTTCTATCTAACCATACAACCAGAACAATCAGAAGATCCCTACATCTGGATCCACAGGAGAACTTTGGCATATAGAGGATGGTAAGCAGAAAGATTTACAGAAGCTCCCAAAATTACAACACTTGGTAACCAAGCAATAGAGTCTCTAGTGTAACAGGTAAACTTTTCTTACCAAATATCAATGTCTTTTGAGTTCCTATTATATGGAGGTTATACGTAGGTGTTAGAGATGCAAAAAGCAATGAAATGGGCTCTACCCCAAAGGGGTTCACAATTTAGCAGAGAGCCAGAATATATTATCCTAAATGATCATAAACGCCATACCACGATGTCTAGCATATAGCTCATCAACTACCATATGTGCTCAATAAGTTTTTGTGAGTTTGATTACAAAGCTCAAAGGTAGTAAGCATCATAAATAAGTATCATGTCATCAATGCAATTTTGGATTAAGTAACCTAAAGTTATTATCTTTAGGTTAATATCTTTACGTAGTTTAACTACCTCAAGGAACACAGTCAAGTTACTTTAAAAGATACTGTATAGTCCCCACTAACCTGCTTGGAGTACGCATATGAAATCCATGTGTAATTTATCACACACACAAAAGAACAAAAAAAAAGCACTACCACATGTACCACTTAGGACAACTCTAGTGAATATTCTAACCAAATGTCAAAAACAAAAAGGATTATGAGGGGCCAGCCGGTGGCTCAGGCAGTTAGAGCTCCATGCTCCTAACTCAGAAGGCTGCCGGTTCGATTCCCACATGGACCAGTGGGCTCTCAACCACAAGGCTGCCAGTTCAATTCCTCGAGTCCTGCAAGGGATGGTGGGTTCCGCCCCCTGCAACTAGATTGAACACCGCACCAGAGCTGAGCTGCCTCTGAGTTCCCAGATGGCTCAGTTGGTTCGACTCCAGCAAGGGATGGCAGGCTGCGCCCCCTGCAACTAGCAAGGGCAACTGGACCTGGAGCTGAGCTGCGCCCTCCACAACTAAGACTGAAAGGACAACTTGAAGCTGAATGGCACCCTTCACAACTAAGATTGAAAGGACAACAACTTGACTTGGAAAAAAAAGTCCTGGAAGTACACACTGTTCCCCAATAAAGTCCTGTTCCCCTTCCCCAATAAAATCTTTTAAAAAAAAAAACAACAAAAAAAAAAGGATGATGAAGCCCAAAAGATACTGAATGTAACCTTCTACCCAACGAAACTAGTAAAATAATAGGGAAACCTATACAAGTACTCTACATATTACATGTTGTTAAAAAAGTTAAAAGTTTAGATAGCTGCCAATATGCATCTTTTAAGTGTATTAGAAGAGAAAAAATACATTTAAAATATAGTTGAATTTACCAAAGTGTATAGATGTTTTCCAGAACATTCTATCTTGAAAGGTGAATGACAACAGCATTAGCAGCTGGATTCAGAGATCTCCCTGAATGAACATTACACATCTAAAGTAACTTACCCTATATATTTTACTTGGTTGACCACATGCCATATGCCTTCATTCAAGCATAATGAGGATCCAGTTTAAAACTCACAGCTTGAAGAAAAATTTTAAATTTCAAAACACGTGCATTCCATACCCAATATTTTTATTAAATGAATTATTTGAACATACTATCATACAGCTTAACTTCTTGTATGACCAATTATTGTTTGAGGACTTCAAATTTTATTAACCTAAGGCTATCAACATTACATTTTAATTGCTCAAAATACAATGAAATGCATTATGATAACCAAATGAATGAATAAACGGTAACTATATGGATAAATATGTGAAAACAAAAATAGTAAATGTTAATGGTAAATCTAGGTCGTGGGTATATGGATGCTCCCTGTAAATTTTTCAATTTTGCTGTGTAGTTGAAAATATTTTCCTAATAAATTTTTGAAAAAATATTATTTGACACTTCTTTGATTATTTATAATTTAAGCTTTTAAGAAGAGAAACATAGATTAGAGAACCTCTTATGGAATGTCCAACACAAGCACTGTAGTTGGGACAAACCTGGATTCAAATCCCAGCTCCATCTCTCTTAACTAGCTATCTGCTCTTAATTACTTAACCCCTCTACATCCACATTTCCTCATCTGTAAAATGGGTCTTACATAGTTTACGTGAAATTAAATTCTTCCTATAAAGCATTTGCCAGGCACATAATAAGCAAGCATTAAAAATGTTAGCTGTAATATTATGAGATTGCTAATTTTATGCTAAATGGAAAGGGTATTCTCAATAAAGATTAAGTAGTAATTTTTTATACAGTTGGCTTAACACTAATATAATAATTTTGAGACCATTCTCAAGAGGAAGATTCCCAATAGGAAACTCACTGCTTAACATGCTTTGGGGTTGGGGGGGGAGGAAGGGCAGTAAAAGTCTGAAAAATACTGCTCAATCGATAGTATTGTTCTCCATCTGAAAAACATCATTCAGAATTAAACAAGAAAAGTTTCAAGACAAACTTTAAAAGGCGCTCAACAGCTCCTATAGAAAGAGAACTGACATCACCTTTGCAGGTTGGTTGGGTACATCCTTGTGATGACAAAACTTGTCATACTCTTACACGTTCTTAATTGTTGGTAAAGAGTCTAGACTAGAACATGACATCTTTCTCCTAAAAAATCTTCCTCCTAAATCAGGACATGCCAACGACCCCACTTCTTTACAGGTAAGAACACCACCTCCACCTTGGTCTAGATAACGGTTATAGGTGGAGAGTAAAGGAGGCAGGAAAATGAACTCGCGATGATGTTACTGAAGAACCCTCCTGGTTATCCCTTAGGAGACCCCTTCACGACTTATTCCCGCCACCACCACCCCCACTGGACCTCACCCCAGTTAAACTTCCAGACTCTGATTTACTAAAGACGCACTTAAGAATGTGACACCTTCCCTCCCCTGGCCCAAGTAACGCACCCCCAGTGCTAAAAAATTTTTAAAAAGCAAACAACAGCCCCCGCCCCTCCCCCTCCCAACCAGCAGCAAATCTTTGTCCCACCTGCCGAAGGACCACACTCCAGCGCGCTCCAGAACCAAGCTTGCCTCAGTCCTGCCCGCAACCTTTCCCCAACCGGGACTCGGCGACCCCTCCACGAGCTCGTGCTTGGCCCATTCCCGGCCACGGCCCAGGACGCGGCCCCCGCCCCGCCCCCCGCCGCCCGAGTTCTGCCTCACCTCACCTACCCTCTTTCGGGGGCCGGACTCCACCTCTCTCTCCGCCATGTTGGGCCCCGCTTGGAACCGCTGCGGCTCCCGGCGCGGTGGCGGCGGAACCTCTCGGGCCCCCGGCCCCCGCCCACACTGCAGGAACGGCCGCCTCGCGGCAGCTTCCCGGGACCCGGCCGGGCCTGGCGCTGAAAGTGGGGAGGGGGCGGATGCCGCGCGCCGGGTCGCAGATCTTGAGATCCCACGGGTGCACGCGTGGGCGGTTGCGCCTGCCCGGGAAAGGGGGGTTGGGACTCGGGGGGTTAATGGCCTCCAAGGGGCCCCGTGAGTAGGATTATTTTCTCTCAGAGAAATTCCTCCGCCTGCGGTTTCTTAAAGGGATCACTAAACCAGCCCCTTGCGCGCGCCCCTGATGCGCAGGCGCACCTTAAGCCCCTCCTTCCTTTCCCACCAAGCCCCCGGTCTTGAGCGTGCGCGGTAAGTGGCCCAGGGTAGGCCAAATCCTGCAAGTCTCTTTGCTGCCAGCAGCTGCTCCCACCACTCAACTATGGCCGCTTCCTTAAAGGGACCATGACGTAGTGATGAAGGAGGAATGAAAGAAATTAGTGAAAGGGCTATCTGGAGAATTGGGTGAAATATCTTTGAGGGGTCCAGATCACCATCTTACACCTAACTGCAGAGATAACCATTGTAAACAGAAAATGATGATGAGCTGGAGTTCTCAGTGGACCTCTGGACATGAATCCCAACCAATGAGGGAACAGCCAGTCATCTCAAGGAGATGTAGCTTTCCTGCCTTTAAACAGCCTGATCTGAAGCACAGGGCATAGAATATCAAGGGCCAGCTCTGGTAGCCTAACCTCAAAATCAGATCCTTTGGTGATTTTGAACACTGAACCAACAACTGGAGATAATGTCCTCAATAATAATTTGTACTTAGATTATCTAAATCAAGAAGAATCTTAGGAACCATCTACTCCAATATTCCCAATGGTAAAACTGCAGCCCGGTCAAGGGAAGCAATTTGCCCCAAGGCACCTAGAGCCTGGTGTGAAATTAGAATCAAGATTTGAGTCACATTTATCCAGGATTTTCACTCACCAAGCTGTCTTCAAAGCAAGAGAATTTTATTTTAACCTAGAAGATTAAAAAAAAGATCCACGATATTTTAAGAAAATTGTAATTCTTCTCTGAAGACGTGTGATGATTTGCAGATATTGTCTGTTCTCATTCACCTCCACTGAAGGAGCTTTGAGAATCTGACTTAAAGGATAAGCACCCTAATCTCTAAGCCGAAAACTGGGAGGTAGATTTGGGTCTATCTTGCCCTGAAATTGAAGCTGAGGATGTCTGAAGAGAATGCGGGCTTGATTCATCCCTCTTTATTCATTCCAGTTCCCCAACCTCAGGTGGAGAAAATTGCCCTAATGGGGTTCATGATGATAGCTTAGGGGAAACATATAAGTAAGAAATATAGTGGTGGCCTAGGGGAAACATCAGTAAGAAATATAGGGACGGCCTGGTGGCTCAGTTGGTTAGAGTGCGAGCTCTGAACAACAGGTTTACCGGTTCAATTCCCACATAGGCCAGTGAGCTGCACCCTCCACAACTAGATTGAAGGACAATGACTTGGAGCTGATAGGCCCTGGAGAAACACACTGTTCCCCAATAAAACATATATATATATGTATATATATATGTATATATGTATGCATATATATATATATATAGAGAGAGAGAGAGAGAGAGAGAGAGAAGTTGCCTCTGAAGATCATTCCCTATGAGAAGAAAAAAAAATTCAAAAGCAACTCCTAAAAATCACAGGATAATGAAATGTAAACTTCTGTATGTCACTTCAACTTTTGTGTGCCATTTGGTAGCTATTTTGAAACAACTTCCTAATCCATCACATTTTGCTGATAATTATCTGTGAAATTGCTGGAAGTTTCCATGCTGGTCCTTACTTAGGCCTGTTCATCTTTCATTTCACTTCTGGATAGGAAACAGGAGAGAAAGTGAAAGGAAAGAAAAGCATATTTCAGCCAGAATTTTACAAACATGTCAGAGTTCCATGTTCAAGATAATAAGAAAATAAAAAGAGAAGCCAAGAAAAGATACTTCCTGGGAATGTGGGGTTATATATAAGGTATAGTAGTTTTCACCTCTTTTATTGGTAGTGGACTACTCTGTTCTAATAAAATCTGATGACTTAAAATGAAGTTGCTAATTTTGAATTAGAAATGGGGAACCTATAAGCCTGTTCACCCAACCTCCCCCTTGCCCTCTTTCTTCTTTTCATGCCTCCTCCCACCATTAGAGAAACGTTGCATTTTTTCAGAACACAGTTTAAAGCCAGATTTTATCCAACTGCACATTTTAAAGATGGAGCCACCAAGGCCCAGAAAGATGTGACTTGCTTGAGATCACCCAAAGGATTAGTAAAAACACCAGGGCAGAAACAAGCCTGTTGACCCCCAGCCAAAGGCTGTCTCCTACCTATATCAGACTGTTTCTAGAGGTATTGAGAATGTACTGGGACTTGAACAATAGGCAGGATTTGTGCATTATAGATAATATACAAGCATACCATGAATGTTCAGTACAGCCATCCATATGGAAGAAGGAGAAAAGAGAAAACCAACACTTGGTGAGCACTTCAAGGTTAATTATATTATCCTAATTTTACAGAGGAATTTATAGCAATTAAGTGACTAGTCCAAGGTTGAGCAGAGAAGCCAAGCCAGAATTCAAAGCTTTTTCTTATTTTTTGCTGGCTTATTCAAATATATCATAAACTGGAGGTTGCAAATTGATGGCCTTGGAGACAAATCTGTCCCACAGACATGTATTTGGTTTGCACTAAGTATAGCTATGTGATATTGGTCAAGTTACTTGCCCTGTGCATCAGTTTCCTCATCTGTAAAATGGGTTGTTGGGAGGATTAGTTAATATATCTACGTCTCTTAGACCACTTTTGGTTCCTAGCACTCTGAGTATAAATTTTTTTTAATTTTTTAATTTTTGAACTATATGTCAACATTCAAAATGGGATACTTTACATACAAATCCAAATTTCTGACTTCTCTTTAAAAGTAGAATATAATGATGTAATATTTTGCAAGTATCAAGCTGACTCATTTTAATTTTCTTCTTTAAATCATGTTTTATTATAGACCCTTAACTGTGGTGTTGCTCTGAGACTTTCTTAATCAGGAGAGAGTAGAATAGGATTCATGGAGAGAAAAAGAACTTGCTAAATTTCCTTAATTCCATTTAACGTATGAAGTTCAGTACATAATAAGTGTGTCATAGACTTCTCTCATACTCCAGAGGAGATGCCGCTTCCATCTAGTACAGCTAAGCCATGAAGCTGTGACATAGGAAATTAAAAGTCTGACTCTTAATTAAAGGGTAGAGGGAAGAAGAAGGAAGAGAGGGCTTAGAGAGGCATCAATTTTGAGGCATGTGCCCCTATCTTCCCACTCCAGCTCTTCAAAATAGAAAGCATTCTTGCTTTGCTTCTGTTTGGAATTCCAAGTAGAGACGACTTGCGGACTATGCCCACACCAACAAGCAAACAGCCACATATGAGTAAAAGTGATGGCTCAGTGTAGTTGGGAAGAGAGAGAAGGCTTGCATTTAGCTCCTCAGAGTGTCTTTTAGTACCTTCAATGGGGTGAATCCAAGTTATATGGGTCTTGAAGCTGATATAGTGGGGGTAGGGAGGAGGTTTTCAAAGAAATAGAACACAAAATTCCATATACAAAATTAGATACAGGATTTTGGAAGGAGCTCTGCAAGTGAGTAGCCCTTAGTGATATGGAATGTATCCAGAAGTTCCCACATAGGTAGAAGGTAGGTAGCCAAGAGAACTGGCTGGCAAGGACAGGGAGAAATAGCTCTGTAGATCTCACTGAGTAGGGAACAGAAAGTAGTAACAGTCAACCTCAAGAGGAGCTGTGGTTGGCATCCAGGCTCTTAGCAAGCTTAGAGAGGCCAGGCTACAAGATACATTACTTGCTGACCAACAGGTTGCTGAGTGTCCAGAGAAGATAATAGTACAAGGAGACCAAATGGATTCAAGGTCTAATGCTTCCTCAACACCATAATTCCTTATACACGTTCACATCATCTTAGGGACACATGCAAAGGTACAGAGCAGCTATATGAAAGACTTGGCATTTCTTTCCCAAAGAGATTATTATCTAAAGAAATTCTATCTATTAAATTAAAATATGTTTTTTCCAGTTTGTTATCAAGAATTATTAATTTTTTATTGGGGAACACTGTGTTTCTCCAGTGCCTATCAGCTCCAAGTCATTGTCCTTCAATCTAATTGTGGAGGGCACAGCTCAGCTTCAAGTTCAGTTGCCATTTTCCATCTTTAGTTGCAGGGGGCACAGCCCACCATCCCATGCAGGAATTGAACTGGCAACCTTATTGTTGAAAGCTTGCGCTCTAACCAACTGAGCCATCCGGCTGCCCTTCCTACAGCTCAGTGGCAGCTTGTTGTCTTCAATCTAGTTGTGGAGGGCGCAGCTCACTGGCCCATGTGGGAATCAAACTGGCAACGCTGTTGTTCAAAGCTCGCACTCTAACCAACTGAGCCATCCGGCCACCCTAGATTCAAATATGTTTTAAACAAAATTGGACACATTTAAATATATTAATAAATTCAGAGAATGTTAAGAAGAAAGTAAAAGAGGATACTGGGATGAAAAGTGTCTACTTTAGATATGGTAGCCGGAAAATATTTTTCTGAGGAGGTGGCATTTGAGCTGAGACTTAAATAATGAGCAAGAGCCAACTGTGTGCAAATGTCTGGGCAAAGCATTCCAGGCAGAGGATTCCAGATAGAGGGACCAGCAAGTGTAAAGCCCTTCAGCAGAAACAAACTTGAAGTGTTAAAGAACAGCAAGGTGCCAATGTTACTAGAACTGAGTGAGAGGGGCAAGCGATGAAGTCAGAGAAGTCCAGGTCTTGGTAAGGGCTTTTAATTTTATTCTGTATATGAGGGGGAAACCACTAAAGACTTCTTACTTAAAGAAGAAGAAGAGTGATATGAACGCTCTAGATACCATCTGCAGAGTGAACTACAATGGAACAAGAGTGGGCATAAGTTCAAAGGCTTTACAGTAGTTCAGGTGAAAGATGACAATGGTTTGGCTTAGGGCATTAGCAGTAGAGATAGTGAGAAGTAGTTGAATTCAGGATATGTGTTGGAGGTTTAGACCATAGGATTGCTGCTCATGAGCTGGATGCTGGAGGCAGTGAGAAGAGAAAAAGGTGACTTAAGGATGACTGTTAGCTTTCTAGCATGAATGACTAGATTAATAGTGTTGTCCATTATTTAAAATAGAGAGCAGAGCAGAAGATTTGAGGGAGTGGAGCAAAGAAGGAAGCAAGAGTAATGTCTTAGACATGAGATGCCTCTTAGACATCCAAGTGGAAATGTCAAATGGGCAGTTGGACATTCAAATCTGAAGCTCAGGAGAGATAACAGGGCTTGAGATAGAAATGTAGGAGTCATCAGTATAAAGCATAAGACTGGATAGGATTACCCAGAGAGTATAAATTAAACTAAGCTCTGAGGTATTTCCAACATTTATAACTCAGGAAGAGAAAAAGATTAGCAAAATAGAAAGAAAACCAGGAGAGCATGCAGTCTCAGAAGACATTTGGTTTGCTTCCACTTTTCAACTATGTGAATAATGCTGCTATGAACATTGATGTACAAGTATCTCTTTGAGACCCTACTTTCGATTCTTTTGGATATATACCCAGAATTCAATTGTTTTAATAGCTTTACTGAGATATAATTTACATACCACATGATTCACCTATTTAAAGTGTAAAATTCAGTGGTTTTTACCTGTTACACAGATATATGCAACCATCACCATAGTCACTTTTAGAGCATTTGCATCACTGCAAAAATATACCCTTTAGCTATCACTCCCCTATTGGCCCCTTCAGTTCCCGCTGCTAGCCCTCCTAAATCACAAATCTACTTCCTGTCTCTGTAAATTTCCCTATTCTGAACATTTATATGAATGGAAAGTATAATATGTGGTCTTTGTGTCTGGCTTCTTTCATTCAGCATACTCTTTTCAAGGTTCATCCATTTTATAATATATGTCAGTTATAACTGATACAGTATGTCATTCTTTTTTATGGCTGAATAATAGTCCATTGTGTGGATAGACCATAAAGTTTTCCGGTATTTGAATGCTATCAATTAAGTCAAATACTTTAAAATTTTTTACATATGCCAACAAGAAGCACCTACAAAGCTACCTGTTTGCAATGTCTCCATAAACTTCAAATGAGTATCACCTAACAGAAGTGTAAAGTGAAGAATAACAAACAGCAATAAGGGAAGACATGCAGGCAAACTTTGGGAGAAAAACATTGAAAACACAGAGATGCACAGACCTGACAGGTCAACACAGTTCACTCTCTTTGTAGCCTCACCTGAACAGCAGGAGACAGCAGGATCCAATTCCTGGGCCGAGAAAGAGGAAATCACATGGAAAGAGCAACTGTTTTCTCCTAGGTACTTGATATCAATCCTCCTCAGTTTCAATTGCTCTAATCTTGGGCATCTTCATGTGAGATCAAACCTAAAGTGGGCACTTCCTAGAGTGAGGCAAACAGCCAAATTTTACGGAGTTTGTGAAAACCTTAAATAAAGCAGATTGAAAGAGTTTGTGGGCATCCTCTACCTCTCACCAGATGCCCACAGTCAAGTCTTACAGAACAGTAATGTGATGGTTAATTTTATGTGTTAACGTGGCTAGACAATAATGCCCAGATATTTGGTCAATCATTATTCGGGATATTTCTCTGAGAGTATTTTTTAAGTGAGATTAACATTTAAATCAGTGAACTATGAATAAGCAAATTGCCTTCCATAATTTGGGTGGGCTTCATTCAATCAGTTGAAAGCCTTAATAGAAAAAAGACTGAAACCCCCACAAAGACTGACACCCTTCACTCTGCCCCAAACAAGAAGGAATTTTGCCAGCTGGTGCCCTTCAGACTTGAACTGCAGCAGTGGCTCTTCCTTGGGTCTCCAGCCTGCAGATTTTTGGACTTGCCAGCCTCCATAATCATGTGAGCCAATTCCTTAAAATAAATTTCTCTCTCTCTCGCTCTCTCTCTCTCTTTCTCTCTCTCTCTGGAAACCCTAACTAATACAGGAGATGAGCAGTTAGTGATTACTTTCCCAAAGGAATAAACAGGCACTATCATTTTTGAGGACCTACTATGTGCCAAACACTTTATTTTTTCTGGTTGCTGATAACTTGCAGGCAATAATGTGTTCCTTAAAGAAAATTTAAAACACAGACAAGCAAAAAAAGAAGAAAATTAAAAGCCAATACATTTCCATTGCCCAAAGTAGATGATCATCAGCAAAATTTTTGTTGCTTTTTATATTTTTCATATTTATCTCATAATTTTTTCACTTAATGTAGCATGAACATATTATTATGAGGATAAAGATTAACCTACAAGGATGGCCAGTTAGCTCAGTTGGTTAGAGCATGGTGCTGATAGCACCAAGGTTGCCAGTTCGATCCCTGCATGGGCAACTGTGAGCTATGCACTCCTTAAAAAAAAAAAAAATTTAACCTACAGCATTTTTTATGGCTTCATATATATTCCATTGTGTAGCTATACCATATATTTTCCCCAGTCCCCTTTTATGGAACATTTAGGTAGTTCCTGGGTTTCTTACTGTTAACAACATTGTAATAAACAGTATTACAGTAAATGTCCTTTTACACACATCTTTGCAAACATCTTAAATATTTCCTTAGGATAAATTCCTAAATGTAGAATTGCTGGGTCAAAATTTATGGCTTTTGATACATGGTGCCAGACTGCTTTCCAGAAAGATATCAGTTACACTTTCACCAGCAATGTCAGACTACTACAAGCTCCCATCCTATGTACTACATTGTTTGTAATAATTATAACATTATTTATATTCAGAAAAGTGCACAAATTATAAATATGTAGCTCAAATTTTTAAAGTTGTTGTGAAATACATATAATATAAAATTTCTTATCTTACAATTTTTAAGTGTACAATTCATTGGCATTAAGTACATTCACATTGTTCTGCAACCATCACCACCATCCAATTTAGGAATTTGTTTCATCTTGCAAAACTCTAACTCTGTACCAAGTAAACAATAACCCCAATTGTTTGATTAACTTTTAAAACATAAAATCAGCTGCTCCCAGATCAATAAATAAAATATTACCAACTTCCTTAAAGCTCCCCTAAGTATATCCTCCTAGTAACTAAACCCAAACACAAGGGGCTGAGTTCCAGTTGGTTTGTTTATAACAATGCCAATTTGATAAATTAATGGTATCTTACTGTTAACTTAATTTCTTTGACTAATTTATGGAAGCTGAACTCTTTAAAATGTGACCTCTGACCATTTGTATTTCTTTTTTAGGAATTGGTACCACATTATTTTATTTAATCGTTACAAAATACAGTGAGAGAAAATCAAGAAAACAAAGAATTGGTTCTTTGAAAAGATCAACAAAATCAACAAATCTTTAGCTAGATTGACAGAGAGAGAGAGAGAGAGAGAGAGAGAAAGACTCAAATAAATAAAATCAGAAATGAAAGTGGGGCCTTTACTACCAATTCCACAATTCTCAGAAGAGATTACTATGAACAATTATATGCCAACAAATTGGATAACCTCAATGAAATGGACAAATTCATAAAGACACATAATCTACCAAGACTGAATAATGAAGAAATAGAAAATCTGAAGAAATCTAACTAATAAAGAGATTGAATCAGTAATAAAAACCTCCCAACAAAGAAAAGCGGAGGGCCAGATGTATTCAATGATAAACTCTACCAAACATTTACAGAATTAACATCAATCCTGCTCAAACTCTTCCAAAAATTGAAGAGGAGAGACCACTTCCTAACTCATTCCAAGAGGTCAGTGTTATCCTAGTATAAAAGCCAGACAGAAATACAAGAAAACTGTAGGCCAATATCCCTTGTGAACAAAGAAGCAAAAATGCTCAACAAAATACTAGCAAACCAAATTCAGCAGCATATTAAAAGATTATTCACATGACCAATAGGGATTTATTCCAAGAATGCAAGGATGGTTCAACATATAAAAATCAATTGGTGTAATAAATCACATTAACAGAATTAAAGGAGAAAACACATAATCATCTCAATTGATGCAGAAAAAACATTTGACAAAATATGATACCCTTTCATAATAAAAACAATCAACAAACTCGGAATAGAAAAACACTATCTCAATATAATAAAAGCTACATATGAAAGCCCACAGCAAACATCATACTCAACCGTGAAAGACTGAAAGCTTTTCCTCTAACATCAGGAATAAGGCAAGGATGCCCACTTTCACCACTTACATACAATGTAGTAATGGAAATTCTAGACAGAACAATTAGGTAAGAAAAAGAAATAAAAGGCATTCAAATTAGAAAGGAAGTAGTAAAAATTTCTCTGTTCACAGATGATATGATCTTATTTGTAGAAAACCCTAAAGATTCTACACAACAAACAAACAAAAAATCTGTTAGAACTAATAAATGAATTCAGCAAAGTAGCAGGATACAACACACAAAAATCAGTTGCATTTCTACACACTAACAATAAACAATCTGAAAAGGAAATTACAAAAATAATTCTATTTACAATAGCATCAAAAAAGAATACAACAAATACCTAGAAATTAATTTAACCACGGAGGTGAAACACTTGTACAATGAATATTGCCAAAAAATTCTGAAAGAAATTAAAGAAGACATAAATAAATAGAAATACATCCCATGCTTATGGATTGGAAGACTTAATATTGTTAAGATGTCAATACCACCCAAAACAATCTACAGATTCAGTGCAATCCCTATCAAAATCCCAATGATGTTTTTTGCAGAATTACAATAACCCATCCTAAAATTCGTATAGAATCTTCAGGGACCCTGAATAGCCAAAACAGTCCTGATAAAGAAAAGCAAAGCTGGAGGATTTATACTTCATGATTATAAAACATTACAAAGCTAGAGGAGTCAAAACAGTGTGTTACTGGCATGAAGACAAACATACAGACCAATAGGATAGAATAAAGAGGTCAGAAAAAAAACCTTCCATATAGGGTAAAATGATTTTGACAGACTATGCTGAGGCCATTCAATGGAAAAAGGGACAGTCTTTTCAACAAATGGTGCTGGGAAAACTGGATATGCACATGCAAAAGAATGATGTTGGACCTTTACGTCATACCATATACAAAAATTAACTTGAAAAGGATCAAAGACTTAAATGTAAGACCTATAACTATAAAACTCCTAGAAGAAAACATAAGGGAGGGGCAGCGGGATGGCTCAGTTTGTTAAAGTGCAGGCTCTGAACAACAGGTTGCTGGTTTAATTCCTACATGGGCCAGTGAGCTGCGCCCTCCACAACTAGATTGAAGAAGCAACAAGCTGCAGATGAGCTTCCGAGTGGGAGGCCGGATTGCCAGTTGGTTAGAGTGTGAACTCTCAACAACAAGGTTGCTGGTTCAATTCCCATATGGGATGGTGGGCTGCACCCCCTGCAACTAAAGATTGAAAAACGGTGACTGGTCTTGGAGCTGAGCTGCACCCTCCACAACTAGATTGAAGGACAACAACTTGGAGCTGATGGGCCCTGGAGAAACACACTGTTCCTCAATATTCCCCAATAATTTTTTTTTTAAAATTGAATCAGTTATCAAGACCAATCAATTCCACTTTTGCAATGTCCGTCATATCATATCAACCATAGATAAGACACTCACCAAGTGTTGTTGAAACTATGTTCTTTTTCTTAATTATTTAACTAAAATTTTTGAATATAATACATATATCTGATGTGAAATTTTAAAAAGATATAAAAGGTTATGTAGTGAAAAGTAAATCTTCCTTCCATTATTGTCTCCCAGCCATCTAGTTTTCTACCACAGAGGAAGGATATTTTTCACAGATAATGGCGTACTATACCCATTGTTCTCAACCTTGCTTTTTCATTAACAATATTTTTTGGAAATAATTCTATATTTGTACCAGTAAAATGGACTCATTATTTTCAAAGCCTTCATTCTATGCTATTGTATAAAGCTAACCATTCTCTATGAACATTTAGATTTTTCCATTTTTTGATATACGAGGTCAAACAATTAATTTTGTGAACTCATCCTAGAAAAAGTGCTACATACCTCATTGCTGAATATCACTACGGTCACCTTTGAAGTACTCCCCTTGGGAAGCTATGCACCAATGCGAGTGCCTAGCACACCCTTCAAAGCAACTCTAGAACTCTTTTTCTGGAATGGCCATCACAGCTGTAGTAATATTACCCTTGATGTCCTGAATGTCATCAAAATGTCATCCTTTATCTTCGGGTAAAGAAAGAAGTCATTGGGGGCCAGATCAGATGAGTAGGGAAGGTGTTCCAATACAGTTATCTGTTTACTGGCTAAAAACTCCCTCATAGACAGTGCCGTGTGAGCTGGTGCATTGTCGTGATGACAGAGCTACGAATTGTTGGTGAAAAGTTCAGGTCGTCTAACTTTTTCATGCAGCCTTTTCAGTACTTCCAAATAGTAAACTTGGTTAACTGTGTGTCCAGTTGGTACAAATTCATAATGAATAATCCCTCTGATATCAAAAAAGGTTAGCAACATTGTTACAAAAAGTTCACGAACTTGGTTGTCCAACCTTGTATACATATCTCAAAAACCGAGAAATGCAAAATTCAATCAATTACCATGAGTAGAATGTGAAAAGAAGAAAAAGTTAGGAAATGCATATATTTAACAGGCTGTGTTATATTCCACTTGAAGTGAATAAGTCGTTGATATGATAATTTTAAATAGGGTTCAGTATGTCTATGGTCATTCATAATCTCAGCAAATGTCTCCCTTCCTCGTCTGCATCTTGTAACTCTGAAAAGTTTTTGTTTAATATAGAAAAGTTTAAGAGAATCAAACTATATTATAAATATGTTTGTGTTAAGAAGAAATCTATGCACAATTGGTATTTTATATACTTTTACTTTATGAGTTGCCCCAGATTGGAAGAGCCTTCCAAAGTGCCCAGTACAATGAATGAAAAGAGGCTTACCCTAAGGCACATTATCTTAAAATTTCAGATTACAAAGCTATAAAAAGAAATTCCTGGAAGTTTCCAGAGAGGGGGAAAAGAGATGACATCCTGAAATTGGAATGTAACATTGGAAGCTAGAAGGCAATGGGGCAAGCCTTTCCAAATTGTGAGGGGGAAAAAGTGGGGTATCAACCTAGTTTGGTTTTTTTCCGCCTAGACATAGTATTGTCAGGATAGTATTAAGATATTTCCAATCTACAAGGACTCAGTAGACTTTCCTCACATGTTCTCTTAATAGAGAAACCAGTGGAGGCTGTGCTGTAGTAAAATAGGGGAATAAACGCAGAAAGAGGGTGAAATTAGATGGAGAAAACAGAAAGCACACACAGGAAAATGGTGAAAAAAAGTTCTACGGTAATAGCTTGCAGCAGATCTACAAATCTAGCACTTAACTCCAGAACAGAGCAACAGAAGGCTCTGGAACAGAGCTGTCTGGGGGCAGCAGGGGAGGGGGGAATGAAATTGATAGAATAGCTGATATATCTGACCAGTTGAAAAATAATGTTGATACACATATACCGGATCCCATGGAACACATAAAGAAAGCTTATTTTATGGATATCGAAAACTAAGCAAATATAAAAGTGAAGCAATATCTGTAGGGGGAAAAAAAGGACAAAAATGAACTGCAATCATAGTATATTCCACAGCACAGAGATAAACAATGCTTATGAAATCATAATAATGCAAATCCTGATTACTAATTTAACAAACAGTCATGATACTCGGAGAGTGAAGAGAAGAAGTGGGAATGGTGAGTATGAGCAGCTAAATCCTCACTTACCATAATGGGAAATCAATGAGTAACATCTAAACTTGAAAAATCAAGAAACAGTGGTATGAGCATATCATTAAAAGACATGAAAGTACAGGCACACCTCGGAAATAACACAGGACTGGTTCCAGACCACCACAGTAGAGCCAGTATCACATTAAGGCAAGTCGTAATATTTTTGCTGGTAAAAGGTCTTGTCTTCAACGTGTAAAAAATGCAACATCTGTGAAGCGCAGTAAAGCAAAGCACAATAAAATGAGGTGTGCCTGTAGATACCAGAAAAAAATATACAGGTAACATAGTCAACAACCTGGGTAGTAGAACTAGTGGGTGAAGACTGGTAGGAAAAGCATCATAGGTTTCATGCTAAGCCTGCTCATACTGATATTTTAATTACTTGTAAAATGATACTGCAAAAAATCCATGTGTGTATGTTTATATATATACATATATATATGCACACATATATATGTATACATCTTTGTACTCACTCTGATTATGTGCATACAATAAATTCCAAGAAGTGAAATTTCAGGGTCAGGAGCCTACATATATTCAAGGCTTTTGATACTGGCTGCCAAATAACTCTCCAGCAATGACTAGGCTGATTTTCACTCCTCTCAGCAGAGACCTAGTCAGGCCCATCACCCCTCCACCAGGTTGCCCTGCTGCATCAAATCCAATTTAACAGGAGTTATTCTTGTTGCCTCCTGGGTCATTACTCTGCCTTCTATTAGAAACTGAGATTTTGAGCTGGGAAGGTTGTTTGATCAAAGATAAGCCTGGACCGGGAGTTCTATTCTGGCTCTGCTACTGTCTGACTGTGTGGTTTTGAACACATCTCTTCCTTTTTTTTTGGCCTCAGTTTTAGCATCTGTAAGTAAAGTGAGAAGCTTGGACCAGAACAGTATCTCTCAATATTTTTACCACTGAGGCCCTTCCTTTGCATACCCATTTTTATCTACTAAAGAAATTGCATTTTCTAAGACATTCTTATTCATTCTCTTTTTTGGTGTGTATTACTTACACAAGGTGAGCATTTCTGAATAGCAAGGGAGAGATACCTCTTGTAAGCTAAGTGAATTAATAAATTCAAGCCAAAATAATTTTATTATCCAGCTTGCACTTTCAGGCTGAATCAAATATATAACTATGTTGGAATTCTCACAGGCCCCTTTGCTGTTTCCAGATTCCCCAGGGTAAATGGGGTGGGATAACGCTTTTAGATCCAACAATCCATTTTCTCTCCCTATATCCCTCATCAGAGTTTATTCTGTCAAGATTGCTCCCCAGCTACATGAGTTTAACAACTGACCTTGTGCATATTTGCTAGGTTACAGCAAAGGCCACTGGAGCAAAGATTACCACTTTGCCCTATGAGGAAAGAAGAGAGGAAGGAGGATTTATTGTGAAGTTAATGAAGCTTATGTTTCAGGGCCCATCACTTGCAGGGATCCCTGAGTGCGGTAGAAGTCAATTCGAGTTGTAGTCTAGGAGTTGAGGAGAGGAAGCAGTTTGCAATCAAGAAGCATTTCTGTGTAAGCATTTCTGCAAAATCGCCTCAAGATCTCAGAAAAGAGAGATCTGAATCTCTGAGTCTTCAATTATTTGTCTTGATTTCTTTTCTCTTTCTAAACAATTATTCACGTTCATACTTAATATTGTACTCATAATTTTGTATTCTTTTTCTTAAAGAAGGCCTACAGAATTGTAAAATTTAGGTCCTATTGTGAGTATAGAAATATATCCCTCCCCAGCTAAATGAAAGCTAGCAATCTGACTTCTCCACTGGAAGCCGAGGAGAAATGGTTTTCTTGCTTCTCCCTTTGACCAGCATATCTGGGCAGGCATGCTCCAGTCCTGTAACATGAGAGTACACAGGTGACTAGTAACGCCTGTGTAGTCCCAGATTAATGCAGCTACCTCTCTGGAGACACTGAAAGTCCATGTGAGTGATAGACCACTCAAATAATTTCTCAATTTCTTCTGACCACTGCTTTCAAATCTCCCTCCCCCCACATTTTTGCCCTCCGTTCTAATACATTTCTGAAGCAATGAGTTTGTTTCATGCCTGGCACATTTAAAAGCATGCAATAAATAATTGTCAAATGAATAGTTTAAAAGAACAAATCCTAGCCTTTTTGGTTCCCAGCCTCTGATAAGAGTGCTAACAAGTGATAAAATTACAAAAATATGGGCAGTCATAGGAAGGAGGATGACAGCTCTTATTTTCTGTTTAGTTGTTGAACCAGTGATTTATAAACTTAGTATGTTTTAGGGTCTTATCTAAAATGCAGATTCCAGGTCTGTGTCCCTAAGGTCAGAATCAGCAGTTTGGGAAGAAATTCAGGACACCTTTTTTGATTAAGGGCCTGATGATTCTGATAGGCTTCTTCCTGAGAAACACCACAAAAGGGACTGAGTCTGGCTGGGTGCAGAATTTACTCATCTCCTACAACCACTCCCTATATTGTTAATTCTGGCCCACGATCTATCTGGAGTAGTTCTAGAGAAAATTTGGCCCCTAAGATTGTGGCAATCCTTAATTTCTTTTCTTCAGGCAAATGTGCACAGGTGCTGTTGTGGAAACAATGCAGATTTGGGAAATCGGACAGATCTGGATTTAAATTGTTAAACCTCTCTGAGTCTCAATTTATCTGTAAAATACGGATCATAACACCACTTATAATCAATGTGAAGAATATATACACTGAATTATGTGAAAGTTTTGTACACGATGCCTAGTACATACCAGCTGTTCAGTAAAAGTTTGTTTTTATCTCATGTTTTCGCCTGAATGATAGCAAGGATGAAGAATTTCCCTTGAGAATGATGAGATACTTGAAAATCTCCCATTTTAGACATTCACCTCTTAAGCTTCAGCCTTTAAACAGTGTTAAAATGTAAATGTCCCTGAAATTAGTAACGAGATATCCCACTGTTATTTACACCTTAGTCAAATGTGGTTCATTGATTGTTTTGAGAAAGCAAAGACAGGAGGATGGCTTGGAAGTGCTATGATAGGAAAGGAAGGAAAGGAGAGGCTGAGGGTTAGGGGAAGTGTAGGGGAAAACTGAAGGCATCTGAAGACAAACTTTCCCAATGTTATAGTCTTACATTGGGTCAGAGCCTGATATAAACAATGGTTTTCATCTTGTGCTCCTGGTTGCCATGTGAAGAAATCTTCAAGGTGTGCTAGACACAAGAAAATTCTACCTCCTCTGTTGGTGGGAAGGTGGTTCTTAGTGTAAACATGCAGAACATTTTAACAATTTTTCTAAGGGAAGGTCTGTCTTTGGGAGAACATATTAATAGTCTTTTTGAAGTAGAAGGTAAAACCCTAGGGGCATGACTATGGCTTGATAAACTACTTCAAATAAATTGAGGAGTTTGATTTTGTTCCTGAGAAGGAGAGGAAAGGAGAATGGGATGGGGTAGAGGCTATGTAAGAGTGAAAGTGGTTGGTATAAATTCCTTAGCAGTGGGGTAGCCAAATGACATTAGAAAAGGAATGTCTGGTGTTCATATTGAAATCTTTGGTGGTGATGTAATGAGGGTAATGATTAATAGCCACTAAGTGTTGGATTTCCATATGCATCTTTCACCCTTAGCATGTTTACATTCCAGCTTTGGCAAAGATTGCTGATTGTTTCCCCAAAATCCAGCCTCCATTTCTTTAATTATTAAAGAAGTTTTAGATGAGCACAGTGCTGCCCCCACTTCCCAGCCTCCCTTGCAGCGAGGTGTGGCCATGTGACTAGTTTCTGGCCAATGGAATATGAGCAGACTGAATGAAATGTGCAACTTCTAGGTGTGTCTTTAAAAGGAAAGAGTATATCATCTCCTTCCCACTGGATGCAATGGAAGGCTCTAGAGCACCCATCTTAGCCAAGCAACAATGGAAGCTTTCATTGTAGCCATGGAAGCTACTTATTGAGGAAGACAGAACCATAAGTTAGAAGGAACCTGGGTCTTTTACCAACTTTGTGAAGCAAATTGCCCTACCAGTTCTGGACCGCTTTGTCTAGACCTTTATAAGAGAAAGAAATTAACTTCTATTATGTTTTAATATTTTTGTTTCCTTTTGGCATAGCAGCCAAACTTACATCCTAAACTAACATATAAGAAAATGCATTACATAGCTTCTTAGGCAAACCTTTAAAAAGCACATTTCTTTTTTCTTTTCATTTTTTTGTTCTGTTATTTTTATGTTTATTATCTAAAGGCACAATTATTTATGTTGCTTAGACTAATTTTAGATTAATAAGTATAATAAATTCAATTCAGAAGAAATTTTAACACTTGGGGTCTCATGGTTACAAACTTAATTACTTTTCAATGTACATGAATATTTTTATGGCAGAAAAAAGTGACCACTAAAAGCCTTTCAGGCATAAAGAATATGATAAACTATGATAAAATTCTATTGGAACAATGGTATGGAAATAGGAGTTCAGAGAGAAAAAAAATAAAGAAGGGGCCGGCCTGGTAGCTCGGGTGGTTGGAGCTCCATGCTCCTAGCTCCAGGGGCTGCCGGTTCGGTTCCCGCGTGGTTCTGGTGGGCTCTCAACCACAAGGTTGCCAGTTAAACTCCTTGAGTCCCTTGGGCAGCGCCTCCTGCAACAAGCAACGGCAACTGGGCCCGGAGCTGAGCTGCACCCTCCATAACTAGGACTGAGAGGACAACAACTTAAACAAAAAATAAAGTATACACTTTAAAAAAAAAAAAAAAAGAAGAAGAATTTCTAACTGTAAAAATGAGTTTGTCTGTGTATTTTAATATGGGTTATGGTGATTATCAAACGGACACATTACAAAGACTGATAAAATTTTTATGTCGACCTTCACAATTTTCTGTTAACTACATATTTTACAATTACAGTTGCCCCTTGAACAATACAGGTTTGAACTATATGGGTCCACTTATATGTGGATTTTTGTTCAATAAATACTGTAAATGTATTTTCTCTTCCTTATGATTTTCGTAATAACATTTTACTTTCTCTAGCTTACTTTATTGTTAGAATACAGTATATAATACATCTAACATACAAAACATGTGTTAGTCAAATATGTGTCATGTTATTAGTAAAGCTTCTGGTCAACCATAGGCTATTGGCTCAGTTTCCAGGGAGGCAAAAGTTACATGCAGATTTTCTACTGCAAGGGGAATAGATGTCATTAGCCACTGAGTTGTTCAAGGGTCAACTGTGTTTACGTTTATGATGAGACAATTTAAGAGATCAACTTAAAAAATTTGTGAGAAGAGATACAAATTTCAAAATCTACTTAAGACAACTGATTTAGAATCTTAAAATACCATCCAGATAAACACATTTATTTTGTCTTTATAAAAATAACATACCAACAAGTGATATGTGTACTCTCGATATGATGTGATGAGAATGGTACTTTACTTCTGTGATATTCCTCCCCCATACCTGTAACTCCTGTGCAGTTGTGAGAAAAACATCAGGCAAATCCCATTTGAGGGGCATCCTACAAAATACCTGACCAGTGATCCCCAAAACTATTAAGGTCATCAAAAACAACGAAAGTCTGAGAAACTATCACAACCAAGAGCCTCAGGAGACATGGGCCGGCCTGATGGCTCAGCCGGTTAGAGCTCTGTGCTCCTAACTCCGAAGGCTGCTGGTTCGATGCCCACATGGGCCAGTAGACTCTCAACCACAAGGTTGCCAGTTCGATTCCTAGACTCCCGCAAGGGATGGTGGGCAGCGCCCCCTGCAACTAGCAACTAGCAACGGCAACTGGATCTGGAGCTGAGCTGCGCCCTCCACAACTAAGACTGAAAGGACAACAATTTGAAACTGAAAGGCACCCTCTGTACATAATGACTAAATGTATGTGATATCCTGGAACAGAAAAAGGGCATTAGGTAAAAACTAAGGAAATCTGAATAAAATATAGACTTTCATTCATATGAATTGTATTAATATTGGTTCATTAGTTGTGACAAAAGATGTTAATAATAGGGGAAATTGAGTGTGAGGTATAAGAGAACTCTTTGTGCTAAGTTTGCAACTTTTCTGTAATCTAAATCTACTCTAAAAGAAAAAGTTTATTGAAAAAATAATAAAACATAACATGCTGCATTTCAGAAAATTTGGAATACAAAATGAAATGAAAGAAAATTAATTCAGCCCTTTGCTAATCTGTGTGTGTGTGTGTATGTGTGTGTTTAATGAATGAAAACTACCATACTGTATGCGTATATACAATTTTCTCTTTGGGTTATTTTACTTAATATTACTAATTAAGCATTTTACACACGTTCATTTTCTAGCCTTTCAAGAGGACCTAAAAGCAATGACACTACCATACACTAAATATGATTGGTTTCTACAAGGAACCAGGGCCCCTTAGAGAAATGACTGATTACAGGGCTGGGACAGAATAAGCCTATAAATATCTTGTTGTGCCAGAAAGTAAGTAGTGCTCAAAGAATGATGGGACATGTGAAAAGGATATATGAGCCAGTTTGAAGGGGTTCCCACTGGTCAGATCTTGGACAATTTGAGAATCAACACTCATTGATCAGTCAATCATTAGTGAGAATAATAAAAAATAACCTATTGAATAAAATAAGAAAGTGGTTTTACCAATTTACTCTATTTCCCCATACCTTTGCCAATACTGGATATTAGCAGTATTTTACTTTTTGCTAATCTAGAGGGTAAAAAGTAGTATCTCAGTATTGTTATAGTTGTAGGAATCACTACTTACTGGTGAGAAATATTTATTAACCATATGTGTTTATTTCTTCAGTGAATTTTTTATTAATATTCTTTGCCAATATTTCAACTGGATTATTTGTATGTTTCTTATTGATACGTAGAACTAGACTGCATTAGTTCAAATACAGACCCTACCACTTAACAGTTGTTCGATCTTGAGCAAACTATTAATATTTAACCTTGTTGGGCCTCAGTTTCCTTATCTATAAAAGGGAGATGATAATAACAGTACCTGCATCATAAGATTATTAGGATGCTTAAATGAGTTAAGACATGTAAAATGCTTAGAACAGAAACTGGCACATATAAAGTGACAAATAATTACTAGTTATTATTATTCTTCAGGCAGAAAGTTTTCTTTTTTTTAAGTAGTGAGATTTAGTTACCTTTTTCTTCATGGTTCTTGATTATCTTTCTTGTTTAGGAAGGTTTGATGTCCCCCAAGAATATAAAACTAATGTTTTCCAATGTCTCCTCCTAGTGTTTTTATATCTTGTTTTCTATGTTAAAATCTATTACAATATACCAGGCATTGTGTTGGTTACTAGGGATAAAAGGAGAAGCAAGACCAAAGGCCTGTTCCTTGCCCTCTTGGAGCCTACACTGTAGTGGAGTAACAGACAAAAACCAAGAAGCCAATTAATAAAATGAAAAATTAGGAAGGTGCCGTGAAAGAAACAACAAATTATTAACTTTTCTACATGTAATCTGTTATTTCTTTCTAAAAAGTTTCTCTCCTCATTATAATGTACTTTATACTTAGCATTAGGAAAGCAAATAGAAAACAAAAAAAGGGGAAGAAGGTAATAAGCTTGTCCTAGCCACTTTTAGTTCAGTTTGCATCCATTTCTCTCCATCTTTTCTAGCCTATGTGTTATTTCCACTGTTCCACTTTTTAATGTAGAATCCTTGTAACCTTTAGACTGTACCTTTGCCACTGTCCTCTGAATATTCCTTGTAGGAGCTTAAAGACTTTGGTGTGGAGCTAAGGAGAAATTACAAAGATTCAAGAGGGATGAGGACTGATAAAAGACCTAAACTGGCTCACAGGGGACACTGGTGACCTTTCAAAGTACAACTAAAGTTGTGTGGCTGTGACAAGAGCTAAATTTCAAGGCATTGAAACCTGTCTTTTGTTGTCTGTGATTACGGACTCTGCTGACCCTTCTAACTCACATATCAGTCCTTAATGTCCTTTTTAAAGGTCACTCTTCCTCCATTCAACTCTGCAAACAATCTCATTTCCATGAATTGAAATCTCTTCAAACCTAGAAATTGAGCCACTACGGTTTCACTAAAGCAAATGGGTTCATTTCTCTTTTTTCAACAATGGAAGTTACTTTTTTCTTGTAAGAACAAGCTTTCAAATGGCCAAGTAGGAGAAAGGTATAAGGTTGGAGTTCAGTTTCAATGGACTGGGAATGGTGGCTTGTCAGAATGTACCAGGGTGGCTTAGCTGTTAAAGATCTAGGCCATAGTTCCAGAATATATATATATATATATATATATATATATATATATATATATATATATATGTATGTGTATATATATATATATGTATATACACACACACATATATATGTATATATATGTGTGTGTGTTCAAATCTATATTCTAGTAAAATAATATATGTTTTTATAGCATGTCTATGTTCTTCAAATATTATTATCATCCATATTACAAATGAGGAAATTTTTCAAGATGCAAAGAGGTTAAGGGACTAGGACAAAGCCATATATTAAATAACTAGTAAGTGAAAGACCCACCCAGCACTCACACCCAGACAGTCTGGCTGTAGAGTGTATGAACTTTCTAAAAGCTATGCTGCCTGTCCCCCAGAAGTGAGTTTGTCTCTATTTCGTGAGACATTTTTGGTTTTGTTGTTGTTGCTTTTCTTTTACAAGAAAAATCTGATTTAAAGTACCTAGGGGTAGATAATTCCTTGAGAATTTTGAGAGGATGAGAAACATAGCATAGATCAATTTTCTTATGGAAGTGGATAAAACATCCTAAGAAAAGAGGTTGGAGGTGCCAATGTTCTAGAATGAAAGGTTTTGAGCTTTTTCAAAATCATGGTTTCAGACTTGTGAGGCTCAGGTAATTTGCTGAAAAATATTTTAACTCCAGGAAGTCAGTGGGGGCAGAAGAGGCCATTCTCATTTGAGTGGACCACAGTGGGAAGGCAATGGGAAAGAGAACAGGGGCAGTGGACAGTGGTGGATGAGTGCTGAAATAGCTCAAAGGGGCTGGGGGCAGGTAATGGATTTAATCCAGTTTTGTGACTATGCTGTTTAGAATTGTAGGCCATTGACTCCTAGAGTCATCTCTTGTGTGACTGAATCGTTTCCTCTCAAATAATCGGGACCAATTGTGGAAAACAGAAGGAGCAGGCTGTTTGACTTTGTGCTGTGGATCATCCCGCTGCTTCAGAAGCATGAGATTCTCACTCCCAGGAAGGCTCTGAAGAGGCAGCAAGCACGTGGTTCGTGGTCTAAATTCAGCAAGCAGTGAAAAGGCAGTGGGGGAGGGATGGAAGGTGGGTAGTGGGGAATTGGGGGAGGAGCTACTAAGCAATCTCTGGATCTGGTTTACAGGAGCATTCATAGGAAAATCTCTCCATTTGCCCCTTTGGTTTACCTCCTCTTCTCCTCATCTTTTACCTTCTGTCCAATCGGATTTGTGTTTATTTAAAATCCAGCCCTCTCTGTCAGACTCAGTTCCTGCTGTCAGCTATCCACCAGGCCTGACGAATCCCAGTCCTGTTTCCAGCCTTGGTCTGGTTGGGGTGATTCACAAAGAAACCCCAGGGGAGGAGAAGGATGCAGGGTCTATTAGTGTCTGTGAAGAGGGCTGGGAAGAAATGCTGCTTGTTGCCTGAGGTAGGGGAATGGAGCTCATCCTCCTTGATGACTCCTGCCCCAGACTTTCCTCCTGTGAGTAGTGCTCCTTGAATTAACGCCAAGGAGAACGTATTTTCTTCCATGATGGCAGGATATCAAAGAAGACTTAATTAAGCCCAGTAATAACACATTAGACTTTTCCTCCAGCTAATACAGCCATTGCTTAGCCAAAGACATCATAGTATTTTACATTTAACTCACGTATTCTTACTCCGTGAGAATTTTAGAAATGAAGGAAAGTCAGAGACCAAGAGATTTGTATTTTCAGTGTAAATTCCTAGAGGAGAAACGGAACACATTTACTGAGCACCTAAAATTGGCCAGGTCCAGGGGCTACATCCTTTCCTACACTATCCTCTTTAATCCTTCACAAATGTTAGAAGGGAGTTACTATCATCCCTATTTTCAGGGAAATAACTAGGGAAACATAGCTTCAATGTTGAGGTTAGGATTCAAATCCAAGTCTGTAAAGATTCCAAATGCATATTTTTTTCAATGTATTTTGCTTTATTTAATAATCACGAAACACTTATTAAGCACCTAAGATATGAATTCACAGACGACAGATGTGATCCCTGCCTTCAGAGAACTCACAGTCTGATGGAAAAAGTATGCAAGTCAGCAGACAGTAGAAATGTAATGTAGAGTGGTAAGTACAGTGACAAACCAAGAACATAGGGGTTAGGAGCCCAAAGGAACAAGTGATAGGTCCTGCCTGAAAAAGCCCAGGGAAGATAACCTTTAATCAACCAATGCCCACTGCATTCCAGGTCATGTGAATCTTGGCGATACAGAGGAATAACAGCCAATATTTTGTGGTGAGCAATGTACTAAATATGCATCATCTCATTTAATCCTTGCAACATTGATCTGGAATTGGACTTTGAAAGATGGCAAAAGGATTTCAAGGCATGCTGCCTCCCATGTTAGGCACCTATTCCTATGGTATAAGTTCATGGATTCTCTAGGCATGTTATACGATGATAATGAGAGCCTTGAATACAGAGAGGCATTTAACTTGGAGTTTAGGCCCCATTCTGGGCGTGTTGGAGGCAGAAGAGGCAGAGGCCCTTTTGCGGCTCTTGGTGCAGTCCCAGTGATTAGGAGGGAAGGGTCAGAACCCAAACTGGCTTTCACTGCAGTGTCAGGAATACAGGAAGCGTATTCCCTTTGTGGCCTGAAGGATATTAAAATTCAATCTGGCTTGCCCCAGATACCCCCCTGCAGTGCCTAGCATGCCTGCCAAAAACCGACCAGCCTTGGTGATCTTGCCTGCTTTGCCCTACCCTTCCAAATTGTTTCCCTTATATCCTCTCAGGAAATGTCACTCAAACTGTGCTTCCATTGTGTCCTTCCTTGTTCAAGCCAGTGAGATTATTTTCAAACCTGACCCTGTCCAACCATGGTCACCACATAAGAGCCCCAGTTAGGTTCCCAGAAATTGGACGTCACAATATTACTAACTTAAATTGAGAATTTACTAGAAGCCAGACCATGTTAGGTACTCAATGTGACCCATTTCATTTAATCCTCAAGCCAACACTAGGAGGTGTTATTACCTTATTGTTACAAATGAGGAAAATAAAGCTCAGGGAGATTCAGAAACTTGCCCAGGGACAAATGGCCTGAGATGGAGCTGGGATGGGAACTTGATCTGTTTCATTTCATAGCTGAGCTAAGCTGCCTCCAATGTCTGAAAATGAATCTAGGAAATGTCAACACATAATAAATGAGACATCTACAGTGAAAGTTCACTATGATCTGTGAATCCATAGTTCAGGAGACTTGGGAACACTCACTATAGTATGATTCAGACTGCTGAGGTGATACTTAAATATACTAGGATCCCTTTTAAGGAGATAATTTAAATTTTGTCCTTCTGTAGTATATGATAAAAAAATGATTTGAAGTTTATTTTAGATTAACATATAATTAAAGGTAGCATTATATAGTTGTTTTTATAAATCTTTAATAACACTCATAAAATATACATAATTTTTTACATTTCCTCATTTAACTAGTAATGCATATTGTTTAATTTACTTTAATCATGTAAGAAAAATATTATTTGTCCACCAACACATTTAAAGCAGATATTTTTATTGAGTATATTTAATGTACATTGAAATTTAAACAGAAATATAACCACATATCAAAAAGACACATTTATAACTTGGTGTTTGGGATTATTATAGTTTACTTATTTGTTTATGAATTTTTGCATCTTATGTTTTTAAAAATAATCAACTATTTATATTTTTAATGTGTTTCTAATTAGTAGACTTAAGAGAAAGATTTTGTTTCTAAGAAATAAAGAAAGACCTTTTTGGCTACCATTTGTAAGTACTTTTCTAATTATATTTATAAGTATAGGTAATCTTTATTCCCCCATAAATTGAATAACAAGCCCAATTGGATATAGTTATCACTATGGGTAGGCTACCTTAGTTGTGTAAATGTCTGGAAATAGACTGTGGGTGTACATCTTGGTTCTACCATTTAACTGTGTGGCTCTAGGTAAGTAACTTAATCTCTCAGTAGTACTTTGATTTCCTCCATATTAAAAAAAAAGCAGCAAAATAATAAAAAAATTATAGAGTTATGAAAATTAAATGAGTTAATCCACGTAAAAACCACATGCATCTTAGAAAACCTGGAAATTACAGAAAAATAAGAGACAAAACCAATAATCACCCAACCTCAGTAATTCCTTGGGCAGTGGCTAATCCCCATGGTACTTTGTACAAATTAGGAAAGCTGGCCCTTCCTCAAGATACTTGACTGCCATCAGCCAGAAAGTTGTCTTAAGAGGGGGTACCGTTTAATAATTGTTCAAGAACATCAGGCATAAACCAAGATTGTCCTGAGTAAAATAGGACTTTTGGTCTCCCTTGTCTATGTGGGAGGTTTTCAATTTGAGGTTATTACTGATCACATACATTGAGATGAACAAATTTGTACACAAATTTTTTCCCATATTTAGAATTTAGGCTAGATTCCAGCACCTAGCATGCACACAGAGAGTATTTGTTGAATAAAAATGAATGAATGACGGGGGAGAGAGCCTAAGGGAGGGGGTGATTGAGAACGAAGGAGGAGAGAGACAGAGAGAAAACATTTGCAAGGGTATGCTAAATTATTTTCCATAAGGGATATATTAGTAGTGGCTGTTTCAATTTGTGTTAACTTACATAAAAAATGGTTATTTCATTTTACTTTGTATTTCAGAAATAATCAGTGAAGATAAATACTTTCCATATGTTTGTTCATTTATTTTGGCTGTTTATTGAGCTCTTGGTGATTTTCCTTATAAAATTGTATAAATTCTTTGTATGTTCTGACTATTTTTCTTTGCAATTGTTTTTTCAGTTTGACTCAATTTTTGTTATTGTCTTGTCTTTTTCACATGGTGATTTCTAATCTTCATGCAAGGCAATTTATTGATATTTTGTTTTGTAGTTATTATATTAAATCTTAGAAATTTCTCCTCCTGACAAAGATCTGATATTCATGCATATTTTTTCCTTCTTTCAGGATTTGATTTAAAAGCATATTTATCTTTTTAATCCTCTGGAATTAGTTTGATAATTTTTTTTGGTAAACTAGTTATTCTAATACCATTTGTTGACTATTTCTTTTCTCATTGATTTCTGATGTCCCCTTCTGACAAAAATTCATATATATATGGGATCTGTCTCAATGCTATCTTCCTCTATTTGGTGATTCTTTAAGTTCCAACTTTTTTTGACCTTTAAAATCAGCCCAAGTGGTCAATTTAGCAGCAAAGAGTGATAAATGCCTTTAAGACTATAGTACCTCTGTAGAGAAAGCCTAGAAGGACATTTAGTTCACTGTGGGGGTGAGAGGTGTTCAAGATCAGGTAGAACATCATAATCCCTTCAGGCTAAGACTCCTCCCCTCCCTCATAAATAAATAAATAGATAGGGAAATAAATAAATAAATAAGTCGACTACCAACACAGTATATTATCTCCAAACAAAGGAAAGCAGTAACAGAGTGAGAGACTACGGTTAATCCAATGTTTTTATTGAGAGAGGCGATCTAAATACTGATTAGATCTGTTGGAAAATTTACCCAGGTATAGAAATCAACCCTTCGGAAAGGTTATTTGCTTGGAGGCTCAATAACAATAGAGTAATGGAGTGTGTGCACATAACTGTTTTCCAGTGATGGAGGAAGTAGCACGGCCACTGAGACACCTAGTGGTGATGATCTTTACTGCACCGTCAGAGTTTGCCAATTGGGTGGATCTAGGAACCACTTATTACAGGGGAGTGTGCATTTTGGGAGTTTAGGTGCCCTCTTTTCTGCTCCCCAACAAAATTACTTGAGGCCTCTATTGTGTGCATGAAGCTACAGAGACAAGTGCTGATAGATCTGGTAACTGAATAAATAGCATCTGCAAAGTTGGAACTATGAAGCTAAATTAACACAAATTATACTGACCAACATAGTTTCTCAGGCTTTAGGATACAATTGAAGATGTAAATTTAGTCAATTCAATTAATATTCATTGGGGAGCAGCAATATGTTTAATCAAGCACATTATTTCCATCCTTCCCCCTTTTAGGCCTCATAAAAAGTCAAACCAGAAGATAATTGTACTTTTTACTTATTGCAATTATAGTTTTGAATCGTAACTTCATCCACATTCAGAGTATTATAAGGTGAAGATTGTTCTACATGCCATCCAGCATAATTTACCACACAGTTGAGCTATGAAGTTATGTTTAATATCTGAAATTAGTCGTTTATGACTAGGGGCATTCCTCAGTGGTTCAAAAAAAGAAAGATTAATGGATTAATTCATTCATTCATTTATTCATTCGTTCAAACATAATTGAGTATCCCAGCACTAGGCTCTGGGGATTTGATGGTTAAAAGAGAACCTCAGTCATTGCCCTCACAATCTTCCAGTCTAGAGGGTACAATTTAGAAAGCCTCTACAATTAACTGGGATAAGCATTATGAGAGTAAAAGCACAGGGTGCCAATCAAATGAAGCAACTTGATCTTTGGGGTCATAGAAGGCCTTCAGAGAATGGTAGGTATAAGTCAAGTCCTGAAAGATCAATAGGAACTAACCACAAAGTGGAAAGAGGATGGTCAGGGAGAGATTATTTCAGGTAAGAGCATAAGTTAAAAGAACTAAAAGGCTGTCAGTGTTACTGCAGCAAAAAATGCAAGAGGGAGAGATGACTGAAGAGGAAAGTGATGGCCAGAGAATGGAGGGCCATCTTACTTTGTATTTTTTCTCCTAAAGGCAATGTGAAGACAAGGAGTTTTAAAGAAGGGATTAAGAGCTATCAGACTTGCTTTTTAAAAAGATAATTTTGGTTGCTGTCTGGAAAATAGAAAGTAAGAGTATGACACCATTTAGGAAGCTTTTGCAAAGGTCTAGGTGTGAAATCATGGTGCCGTGTTAGCGTAGATTACAGTAGTGGTAGAGTTGTCATTAGAATTAAATATTAAGTATTTACTATAGTGTCTAACATTGTAAATGATCAGTTAATTTTGGCTATTGTTATGATATTGGCTATTGTTTGAGGCAGCTATTTTTTTTCATATTAAAGGATTTTCCTTTTGGTACACACATCAAACTTTTAACAATAGAGTGGGAGTGAGTAAATGGGGGTCAGAATTTACTCTAGAAACTTATTAATTACTTGAATCTTTTACAGTTAACATGTATGTAATGTACTACTTGGGTAATTTTTAAAAATTAAAAACAGTCTATAGCTGAACCTAAGCATCAACATCTAGAATCAGAGAGAAAGAATAACAGAATGGCTAAGAACTTGAAACATAGAATGAGAGATATCTGGACTCAAATCCCACTTCTATCATTCATTAACTGTGTGTAACACCAGAAAAGTTAATTAGCTTCTGTAAACACATTTCCTCATCTGTAAAATGGGAATAATCATAATATGTAGTTCATATCATTGTTGTAAACATTAATTGAGATAATGGAGTGTCTGGTACAAAGTACTAAATGGTCATTAAGTGGCAGCTATTCCCATTATGTAGAATGGAGGAAATCAGCAATTTTCCATTTCCAGATGTGGTTGGTATAATCTGAACACTTTTTCACCCAACAAAATGATAAAGATTTTTTATAACAATTTTCCTACTGTTCCAAATTTTTTTTAAATTAACTCAGGAATAGCCAGTTAACTCAGTTAGTTGGAGTGTGATGCTAGTAGCACCAAGGTTACTGGTTTGATCCCCGCATGGGCCACTGTGAGCTGCGCCCTCCTTAAAAAAATAAAAATAAGTAAGATTAAATTAAATTAAAACTCAATGTGTTGAATTTTATCAAATGTCTTTTTAGCATCCACATGCTTTTCCTTATTTGATTTATTGATGAGATGTATTAGCTTAATACTTTTCTTCTTATATCTTAATAACGTTCCTAATATTAAGATATCCCAGTATTCCTAAGAAAAGCCCTACTTAGTTCTTTTAATCTACTGTTAAATTCAAGGATAGGCTTTCTTCTAAAATGCATTACAAATTTCCTCGCCGCTTCAAGAATACACTAACCAGACTTTTATTACTCAACTCCATTTTTCTTCTGGGCTCTAACACTCAAGTGTCTTTGAAGGTCTCTGATTTTTTTTCATAACAACAGGTAATAGCATCTACTGAGCACTTAGTATTAAACTTTTCACACAATCTTCATGACTTCCTTAAGGAGTATGTCAGAAATGTGAAGGACCTTGGGACAAGGCCCTGGAGATGGAACCAGAGCCTATTCTTCATTGTTATGCTTTCATCCACTCTTTTATTCATTAAACACATATTTATTAAGCATCTCTGTGCTAACAGTCTCTGTGTTAGGTACCAATGGTACAGCCTCAAGAACACAGACAGAATCCCAGTCCAATAGAGGAGACAGACAATAAACAAGTGAAAAAATAAACAAGATAAATACAAATTGTGAAGAGAGCTATCATATGAGGTTAGACAATTAAGTTCTCGAACTTCTGTATTTTCCCCAAAATAAGAACGGATCTTCTACCATATTTCCCCAAAAATAAGACAGGGTTTTGTATTAATTTTTGCTTCAAAAGACACATTAGGGCGTATTTTCAGGGGATGTCTTATTTTTTTATGTACAACAACCTACATTTATTCAAATATAGTCATGTCATCTTCTTCTGGAACATCGTCATAACGTACTAAATGCGTCTGTCTGGCTGACAATCTTAACTGGGGCTTATTTTTGGGGTAGGTCTTATTTTCGGGGAAACATGGTTGTTGCAACGATGTTGCTAATCTATTTTGATTATCAGAGGGATTATTCACTATGAATTTGTATAAACTGAAAAAGCAGTTAACCAAGTTTACTATCTGGAAGTGTTGCAAAAGCTGTGTGAAAAAGTTAGACGACCTGAATTTTTCGCCAACAGTTCATGGCTCTTGCATCACAACAATGTACCAGCTCTAACAGCACTGTCTGTGAGGGAGTTTTTAGCCAGTCAACAATTAACTGTATTGGAACACGCTCTTTACTCATCTGATCTGGGCCCCAATGACTTCTTTCTTTACCTGAAGATAAAGGAAATATTGAAAGGAAGACATTTTGATCACATTCAGGATATCAAGGGTAATATGACAGCTCTGATGGCCATTCCAGAAAGAGTCCAAAATTGCTTTGAAGGGTGGACTAGGCACTGGCGTTTGTGCATAGCTTCCCAAGGGGAGTATTTCGAAGGTGACTACAGTGATATTCAGCAATGAGGTATGTAGCACTTTTTCTAGGGCGAGTTCCAGAACTTAATTGTCAGACCTATATATCTGATATCACATACAGGATGATGTAACAGAGGAGAGGTTTACTGTAGATGTGCTGATCATCAGAGGTGACTTTTCTGAGGTGACATTCAAGCTGAGATAGAAGAATAAAGAAACCATAACTGCACAAAGTTGGGAGAAGAGCGTATCAAGTTAAGTAAGCACCAAGTCCAAATACCCTGAGGCAAAATGCATGTAAAGTAACTTGATAGATCCTCAGAACAGATAGGGGCCTCTCTCTTGTGGTTAGGGTTAGGGAACCAAAGAGATGAAACAAGGGAAGCAGACGGGTCAGATTAAGTTAGGCCTTATAGATCTTGGTAAGGTGTTTCGATTTTATTCTAAGATGAATGGAAGCCACTGAGGGCCTTTAAATAGGGAAAGAAAATGACATCTGAATCGCTTTTTCTTAATACATCACCCTAGCTGCCATGTGGAAAATGGACTAGAGAAGACCCAGAAAGAGAGCACAGAGACAAGTTAAAAAGTGGTTGCAGTAACTCAGGTGAGAGATGGAGGTGAAAAAGATTAGGTTGTAGTGATAGAGATGGAGAGAAATAAATGGATTTGAGCTATACATTCGAGGTAGAATCGACTTTTGGATTTTATGAAAAGGATGAATCCTTGTTTTAAAAAAAAGGTGATGCTATTTACTATGGTGGGGGAAATTAAGGTGAGAAACAAATTAGGTCGATACAATCAAGAGCTCCAGTTTAGACATATTAAATCTGATATTCCAGCTAGGACTCCAAGTAGAGATGTCTAATAAGTAGTTGGATATATGAGTTGGGGACTCAAAGGAGAGCTTTACCTTATTACGGAAATGTAAATTTGAAGATTATTAACATTTAGATGGTATTTGAAGTCTCCACGAGGGCCCAGAAATGAACCATGAAATATTCCAACATTTAGAGGTCCTATGAGGGAGGAGTCAGAGAAGGAGACAGATCACTGAGGCAGGAGGAAAATTATGAGGATGTGGTTTCAAAGAGGGCAGTGAGAAAAGTGTTTCATGAAAGACTGAGTGATGTCTATGTTGAATGTTGCTAACAGGTAATAACGGATGAGTATAGAGAAGTGTTTATTGGATTTGGCAACATGAGATCATTGGTATCCTTGGCAAGTTTAAGAGGAGAAGGGTGAACAGATTGGGTGGATTGAAGAGGAAATAGAGGTGAGGAAATGGAGACCTCTAGTGTAGACAATTTGTTTTTGTTTTGTTACAAAGAGTGAAGGATAAAGGGAGGGTTTTGTTTACTTTTAAGATGGTAATGATCCAGTAGAAGTAATTGATGATACAGCAAGGAAAAGTCCTAGAAAAGGCAAGAGCAGGTGGGATCCATAGTACTATATGAGGGTTGCCCTTTGATAGGGGCAAAGGCACATCTTTCATCGTATCAGGAAGATGGGTACTGAGGGGGCCAAAGTTTGCCATCACAAAATGTCCCTTTTGGAATATTGATTTTTAAGCTGGTTATTAAGAAACAAAAGACTCAGAAAGAAACTTTGATCCTCCCCCTTCCTGTCTAAAGGAATTCAGAAAGAAGCCCTGCTTAAAGGAATGAAGCATCATCTTAGCATCATAATATAAACTAAATGTGGCAGACAGGGGAAAAAATCTAGCAAAGCCTGTTTGTTGGCCTTCTGTGTCCCACTGTTTTTGGGTGGCCCAGCAATAACATTTTTTTTTTTTACCATTTACTCTTTCTCATCTACTTGTGAATTGCCTACTTTTCCTTATAAATCCCAGACCCCTGCCCCCCTTCTCCTTTGTTCAAAATGGCATATAAATCTCAACTGCCCAGTGAGTCTTCCGGTCTCATATCTTATGGCACCCTCAAATGTACATCCATAATGAATTATGGACATTTTCTCCTATTAATCTGTCTCAAGTTAATCTGATTATTTGCTCAATTAGAAGAACTTAGGTGGGAGGAAAGTTATTTTTTGTGCCCCCACAGTATAAATCAAATTGGCTTGTGGCTTTCCAGTTGGACGAGAACGTTCCTGTCTGATTTTTGTTTTCTCAAATATGACGTGAAGTCATTAGTTTTAGTGGAGTGAGAGAAGAATGTGTAGGAGTTTGAACAGAGAAGGTGTGAGATACACTATTTCTGGAAGAGGGAAAGTGAACTTACTAGGGAAATGCAGTACGAGTACCAGGAAAAGTCTAATGCCTTTATGAGGCTTGTGATCAAGAATTTAAAGTAAAACCCTTGTTAAAGAAGGTCATTTATTGGGTCCAACTAGAATTGGGGTTTTACTGGTGTGCATAATGGAGAAAGAGGAACAGTTGTATGTGTTTATAGGCAATAGTAATGTCTAAACTGTGTTACACAAATCATGAATATAAGAATGTGAGAGATAGTGAAAAAGTAATACGTTTAATGGCTTGGAGGTTTTGATGAAGTCAAAGAATCAGAGTGACTATGATCAGACAGTTAGGATTCTTGAAACAGAGATTTTAGAGATGAAATACTTACTAGCAATAACAAACACAGGGATGACCTGTGGGGCAGTCGTGGGGGGTGGAGCAGCTGATATTGGATGGAAGAAAAGATCGTTGGAGGTGAGGAGGTAAAAAATTGACAGAGTATTAGGTGATCATCCCCATAGATGTTGAATGATGAACAGAAATCGAGGTAGAAAGGAAGACAGTAAGTCATGAGCTAATATTGAGGAATGATCCACTAAAACGTTCATAGATAACAGTAACTAGGAGAGATATTAAGGAATATGGCGAGGGCAGTTCAGAGGTTGGAAATTTGGAAGTAAGACACTGCCCATTGGATGATTCCATATAGATATTTTAATATTGTAATTTTTAAAGTATCTTAATTTGTGCATAAAGTGTTGTGATAAGAAAAATGTTATATTCCCCATTATTTGTTTGCAAATTATTAGTCCATACAAACACACAAAATCAAGGACTTGTTTTTAAACAGAGTGCAGTCAATTAAGCCTATTGCGACGTTTATACTGCTAAACAAACCTGTACTGCAGTTAGATTCCAAAATGAAATCAGTGAGCTTGTGTATGTGAAATCGGTAAGATTTTATTTCGCAAATTTCACTGGCCCAGGACAAGACAGAGTAGATAGCAGGCACTTAATTTATGCTTTTGAACCAGAGAACGTCTGTTGTTTCCAGGCGAGGATACCAGCCGACTGCTCCCAGTGCAATCAAGAAAGAAAAGGGTCTTTTAACATCTCCCTCGGAGCTGATAGAGCTTTTGCTATTTGCTTTCATGGGAAAATTGGTCTGGCGAACTCATTCAAATTTCTCCCAGCGAATCAGTCAACTCCTTTTCTGCTCATTGGCCAACTGGAAACTTAAGCTACCCATTCCTCCCGCCTCTCATCCAGGAGCCAATAGAAAATATTAGCGCTTCGTAACTTTATGTCATAAAGTACGGCACTTGCAATTGGCTATTGGAGCTACCGATCAAGAAATAGGCGGGGCCGCGCCAGCTGGCCTATATAAGAAGAGGACAAAGGCGGCGCGCAGCCTGTGTCATCCGCCATCTTGTGCGAAGCAAGGTGGCCTCCACGTTCCCTGAGCGTCTTCTCCGCTTCTGTCTCGACCGCCCCTTGATCACAGACATGTCTAGAGATCGGTTCCGGAGCCGCGGCGGTGGCGGTGGCGGCTTCCACCGGCGCGGAGGAGGCGGCGGCCGCGGCGGCCTCCACGACTTTCGCTCCCCGCCGCCCGGCATGGGCCTTAATCAGAACCGCGGACCCTTGGGTCCCGGCCCAGTCCCGGGTGGCCCCAAGCCCCCGATCCCGCCACCGCCTCCGCATCAACAGCAGCAGCAGCCACCGCCTCAGCAGCCGCCACCACAGCAGCCACCGCCGCTTCAGCCGCCGCATCAGCAGCCGCCACCGCATCAGCAGCCACCACCGCCACAGGACTCATCTAAGCCCGTCGTTCCTCAGGGACCCGGCCCGGCTCCGGGAGTAGGTAGCGCTCCCCCAGCCTCCGGATCGGCTCCTCCCGCTACTCCCCCAACCTCTGGGGCTACCACGGGGCCAGGCCCCACTCCGACCCCGCCGCCGGCTGTCACTTCGGCGCCCCCAGGGGCGCCCCCGCCAGCGCCGCCGAGCAGTGGGGTCCCTACCACCCCCCCTCAGACCGGGGGTCCGCCGCCTCCACCCGCGGGGGGCCAAGGCCCGGGGCCAGGGCCTAAGCAGGGTCCAGGACCCGGCGGCCCCAAAGGCGTCAAAATGCCAGGCGGGCCGAAGCCCGGCGGTGGCCCGGGCCTAAGCACTCCTGGCGGTCATCCGAAGCCGCCGCACCGAGGAGGCGGGGAGCCCCGCGGAGGCCGGCAGCACCACCCACCCTACCACCAGCAGCACCACCAGGGGCCTCCGCCCGGCGGGCCGGGCGGCCGCAGCGAGGAGAAGATCTCCGACTCGGAGGTGAGTGTCTCCCGGAGCTACGAGTCGGTTTCCCTACGAGTCGGTTTCCCTAAGATGGCGGCGACCCACTCTTCATTCCCCTCCCCCCCATCGGCTTCCATTTTGTCGGAGACCGGAAAGGCGTCTGCGCGCGGAGGGCGGGGCGGGCTGCGGGAGCGAGGGGCGGACCGCGTGGGTCCGCTAGCCGGCCCCGGGATTGGCCTCGCCGCTGGCAGAGCACCGAGGGAGGGTTGCCTAAGGAAGGAGGACATGAGAAGCTATGATGGCCCCTGTTAAAACTAGCGGATTGTGGGAATCAGCAGAGTACAGCGTGAAATGTGGAGTTGGAGAGATGGGATTTACAGTGTGAAAATCGCAGGTGCAATTCTTGTCGGTGACAACCGGATTTTGGTCATTTTCTTTGCTCATTTAATACTTGACCACCATTTTAACTTTTGTCTGCTACGACTTAAATTCTTTAGGACGTTCAGCATATAGGGCTGACGAGATAGCAGATACAGACTCTACTCTGTAGACAGGTTTAAGTGTCAGTTTTCAAGAGTATTTTGAATGATTTGGGCTGTTTGAAGTTAGGATAGTGATTACGTTGGAAATCCCACATATGTAGTAGAACCTTGGTTTGACTTTAAACGGAACAGAAGAGTAACGCGGTTGGTAACATCCAATTTGGGAAAAGCAAAAACTACTGGGTTTCCCTGCTCGCATGGGTCACTGGTGTCTGAAAATTCCCTTCTTTTTTCATTAGGGGTTTAAAGCCAACTTGTCTCTCTTGAGGAGACCTGGAGAGAAAACTTACACTCAGCGTTGTCGGTTGTTTGTTGGAAATCTACCTGCTGATATTACGGAGGATGAATTCAAAAGACTATTTGCTAAATATGGAGAACCAGGAGAAGTTTTTATCAACAAAGGCAAAGGATTCGGATTTATTAAGCTTGTGAGTTTGATTATATGTATAATTAAGAGTCCATTGTTTACTACCACATATGTATGGTTTTTTAACCAAAAGGAGTAAGTCTTTAAATTTTTCATTACAGAAAAGATGCAACTGCTGTACAGTGCATAATTAGTATCTAAGAAACAAAGGGAATGGGTGGGTAAGACATTTACCTACAGTGAATGGTGTGGAGGAGGGCTACCTAAAGAAACTTTGAACTAAGCTGGAGGAAGACTAGGAATGAGAATTAGGCTTATGACAATTTCAGAGTGGGCATTAGCCAATTTTTGAGGTCATTAACATGAGTGTGTCTGATAACTTTCAGGAATCCAGAGCACTGGCTGAAATTGCTAAAGCTGAACTTGATGATACACCCATGAGAGGTAGACAGCTTCGGGTTCGCTTTGCCACACATGCTGCTGCCCTTTCTGTTCGAAATCTTTCACCTTATGTTTCCAATGAACTGTTGGAAGAAGCCTTTAGCCAGTTTGGTCCTATTGAAAGGGCTGTTGTAATTGTGGATGATCGTGGAAGATCGACAGGGAAAGGCATTGTTGAATTTGCTTCTAAACCAGCAGCAAGAAAAGCATTTGAAAGATGCAGTGAAGGCGTTTTCTTATTGACAACGTAAGTTCTTGTGCTTATTTTAATTTGTGTTAAACTTGTATGAGGAAGTTGCAGTAAGACTGGAAAAAAGTTAAGATGAACTGTTTTTGTTATTAGAACTCCTCGTCCGGTCATTGTGGAGCCACTTGAACAATTAGATGATGAAGATGGTCTTCCTGAAAAACTTGCACAGAAGAATCCAATGTATCAAAAGTAAGATTGATAAAATTTTGGAGCAGTTTTCAAGTTGAAGTGAGAACTTACTCTAGTAATTTTTCAGTTTTGCTTAAAATACAAAGTTTTTCAAAATGGATATGCTTAATAAAAGCCTCAGGCTCAGAAAGTTTGATTTTGAAGCAGTTATTCAAATGCTTAGCTTTTGTTTCTGAGGTAGGTATATTTCACAGACAATCTTGTCCTTACAACCAACAATTCTATGAGGCATGAGGTATCCTTATTGTTAAGGATGGGAAAATTTTCCTTGAATGGGAATTTTGCTAGAGGAAACAATTAGGAAATGAGGAAGATAGGATTTATCTTTTAGTGCCCATGTTCTCTGTTACTGTATCATTTTGGGCTATGTGTTTATACTGTGAAGATATTTTATATGAACCAAGGTGGTCTTTGCCTCTTGGTATTCCTTACAAGTGATAGGCCAGGGGGAAAGACCAGTGTTTTTAGGGAAATCAGATAGTATTTCTCGAGTGCATTCCCAAATTGATTCATGTTTAAATATTGACAGGGAGAGAGAAACCCCTCCTCGTTTTGCCCAGCATGGCACATTTGAGTATGAATATTCTCAGCGATGGAAGTCCCTAGATGAAATGGAGAAACAGCAAAGGGAACAAGTTGAAAAAAACATGAAAGATGCAAAAGACAAATTGGAAAGTGAAATGGAAGATGCCTATCATGAGCATCAGGCAAATCTTTTGCGTCAAGGTAAAAGATCCTCTGAATTTTGCCGATAGGGTCAATTGCTTTTTGAACTTATTAGAACCCTTAATGTGAATCTAAAACAAAATTTTCCAATGTTCAGATCTGATGCGACGCCAGGAAGAATTAAGACGCATGGAAGAACTTCACAATCAAGAAATGCAGAAACGTAAAGAAATGCAATTGAGGTAAAATTTTGTTAAACTATGCCTTTGCTTCTGCATTCACATTTAGAGGAAAGGTGTACCTAGATTTTTCAGGTGACTCCAGTGAAGTACAGAGAGGTTTGTCAGTGTTAGTATAACACCTAAATTGGAATTGTGTGTAAGATTTTTATAAAGACTGCTTATTTTCTTTGCCAGAATGACTTTAGGGCTATTCTAGACTCTCCAGGCCTTTACGTATGTTTGCTCTAATCTAGACTTTGTAAAGTTGTTAGGCAAACTACTAGTTTTCTTCAGACTGAATTTTAAAAGATGTGGATAACACTTTGGTTTATATGCTTGATGAACATTTCCAGGCAAGAGGAGGAACGACGTAGAAGGGAAGAAGAGATGATGATTCGTCAACGTGAAATGGAAGAACAAATGAGACGCCAAAGAGAAGAAAGTTACAGCCGAATGGGCTACATGGATCCAGTAAGTAAACTTCTGTTGCAATCTAATTGGAGTTGTCTACAAAGCTTATAGACACGTAGAATGAAATTTTACTCAGTTAAATACACAACATTTCACGTTACAGCCATTTTTTTTAAAACAAGTATGTTATGATTACTGTGCCTTACAGTTTTCATTGGTTGGGAAGAAGCTTTTAGGTCTTTTGATAATTGAATCTCAGTAACTGGTTTCAGAATATTGACTTTGAAATTGCCTTAATGAACTTTATTTTAAAAGATAAAAACAAGTTTGTGGGGGTTTTTTGTACTCTCAAGAAGGACATGTGTATAGTACTAGTGTGTGAAAGAGATTTCTTTTTTCAGAGAGAAAGAGACATGAGAATGGGTGGCGGAGGAGCAATGAACATGGGAGGTAAGCATGAAAATTAAATTAACAAAACCATTAGAGAGCAATATTCTGGTTGCGTTGTAACCAGCATTTTTGTTTCCTAGATCCCTATGGTTCAGGAGGCCAGAAATTTCCACCTTTAGGTGGTGGTGGTGGCATAGGTTATGAAGCTAATCCTGGAGTTCCACCAGCAACCATGAGTGGTTCCATGATGGGAAGTGACATGGTAATGTATCCTGTGGGACGTAGTACACAGGAAATTCTCATTTTCACAACTTATGTGTGTGTGTTGTTTTTTAAAGTAGGTGACTGGACCTCTTTTAGTTTCCCTATCACGTAAATCATAATATTGAGGAATACTTTGGCAACATAGAAGAACTCTGTGTGGTAACCTAAACAGATATGGTTGCCAGCGGGAAGTCAATGCTCTTAGTAGTATGTTGGAGTTATCTTGGCAATAAATAGACTTAGGTGCTTTCCATTACATTGCTTGTGTACTTTTGCACTCCAGCGCATGGCAAATCCAAATTCTACATGTTAGGTGTAATGTACCTGATTATTCTACATCCAAGTGAGAGTAATCAAATGGCAAACTGTTGTTCATTAAGCTGGTATTTGCCATATGTATGATTTAGACTTGCAGTTTGCAGCTTCTAGGCATGTTTTAGTGACGTGTAGGACTTTGACCTATACTTGGTGTGGCTTCTACCCATGAAAAGGGAATTGTTTAATGTTTTGACTCGTCGTTTCCCACCCGTTGGGCTTGTCTATAGGTATAACTTCTAAAATAAACTGACATCTCTATTTTGCTACAGGGTGCCAAAAATCAGTGATAATTTTAAGCATACTAGTTGTGTGCATTTGATCTGAACCTTCTTGATACAACCATATTTTAGCTGTACAGATAGCCTGTCAGATGGTTTAGAACGAACAACCAAGTGAATTGGTCTGAGTGGCTGAATATAGGGCTTTACAAATCCTTAAAAGAACTGAATATTGGCTTTAGAAGTGGGTTTAGAGAAGCGTTCATTTTCACAACTGACTTGAATCTGATTAGTTCACCCACAGTCTTTTGGCAAAGGAAGGAAGCTGCAGCGTGTAATTCACTAGATTCATTTTACAAATAGGAACATAAGATTTAGTATGGGGCCTCACCTGTTTAAAATCCACTTACGGCTTTTTGGGAATTAGAACCGTAAATACCTGGTTGGGTTAAACGTAGTGCTATTAGCTTCTTCAAATTGAATTTAAAAATAATGTGGGTAAAATTTGGCTTATGTGCTTCCTAAAAGGCAAACTGTAGGTATGTAAACAAATTTGTAAAAATCTAATTTGACATGATGCTCCCACAGTTAAGTTTCTGTATTCCATGTAACAGGTTCTTAGAACCTCTGGGTTCTAAGATGTTGTAATAACATAATCGTGAAACTTCCAAATTTTCCTTTTTAGTGCTTTGAAATATACAGTACAGTGTGCTAAAACCCTAAAACTTAGGATTTTGGAAAATAATGTAAAGGATTGGGATTTAGTCTTTTCAAGCAGTCCTATAGTATTTTGTAAGGAACATGTTGAAATTATGATGTATAGGAATAGTTACATCCTGATGCCATTTTTGGTTTTGTTTTATGTTTATTGGAGTAATACTCAGTAACGGATCTATTCTAAACGGAGTTTGAAAGATAATTCAGGCTGTGGTGCTTGCATATCTATAGGGTTTTTTTGTTTGGGTACGTAGCTTTCTAAGACTAGAAGTACCTAAAACTAGATGGAATAATGAACTCCTGCTTTATTGCAGTCATTTAAGCTTGGTGTTAGGCTGTTCGGGAGATACCCAAAACATAAAATCATAGCTCAGTGCCAGTGGACTTTTCAAAGACCTAAAGGGAAAAGTTGGGCTGTTACGGGGGTGGGCTGTATATTCAGTCAATTTGCAATAATACAGAACAGTACTGTGAACATAATTGTCTCTGGTTATATAGTGATGGCTCTGAAGGTGGTATACCTGTGAGAATATGGCAACATGTTTTTTTAATCAAGTTACTGTGCCGGTTAAGTGACTAAATCTATTAGTCTTTTATGTTTTTTCTTTTTGTAGTCTGGTAGCATTTTATTAAACTTTGAACCTTTTAAGAGTTCTGCAACTTAGCAGATGTGTCTTAAGATCTTGAAAAGCACAAGGTTTCTTATGCAGCACATGCCACTAACTGGTGAGTAGGTCTTTGTCACTTCATTGAGTGAATTGAATCTGTCTGGTTGGGCTTGTTAGGCTTACTTGGAAATTAAATATCCTGTTCAGACCTTGAAAGTGAGAAGTTTGCAAGCTTTTCAGTGGGTTAATCTGATGTGAAATTTCTTAAACTCATTTTGGAATGGGTTTTCACATCTACACTAATTCTTAAATTTTTTAGCACTACAGGGAAGATCTGTTCTTTGAAACAGGTGTATGAGAATGGCTCAAGTGGGAACATACCACAAGGCATGTATTATCGTAAACTAATTTTCAAATTACCCTTTTTTCCTTTCTATGTTCCCGGTACCTGTGGATCGACTCATTGGTGATTGTATCGACGAACGTTGACTACGGAACCTTCTAAAATATTTACTTAACACACATGGACATCAACTACATATAATGAACTGTTAATTACTGTTCCAATAGCGTACTGAGCGCTTTGGGCAGGGAGGTGCGGGACCTGTGGGTGGACAGGGTCCTAGAGGAATGGGGCCTGGAACTCCAGCAGGATATGGTAGAGGGAGAGAAGAGTATGAAGGCCCAAACAAAAAACCCCGATTTTAGATGTGATGATATCAAGGCTTTCATTCCAGTTTGTTTTTGTCTTTTCTTGTTTAGATACCAATCTTTTAAATTCTTGCATTTTAGTAAGAAAGCTACTTTTTATGGATGTTAGCAGTTTATTGACCTAATATTTGTAAATGGTCTGTTTGGGCAGGTAAAATTATGTAATGCAGTGTTTGAAACAGGGGAATTTTTTTCCTTTTCTTTTTTTTTTTAAACTGTATAATGTCCCCTCAAGTTATGGCAGTGTACCTTGTGCCACTGAATTTCCAAAGTGTACCATTTTTTTTTTTACTGTGCTTCAAATAAATAGATAAAATAGTTATAATATTGATTTTCAACTTTGCCATTCATGCTTCTATGCACATTAGGCTAGGTATTCCATTTTGAAAGCATGAGAGTGTCTAGACCTTCAAATGGCACATGCCATTTCTGGGAAATGTATTTGTAGGCTAAGTATTGCTTTCTACAAATAAGTACTCCCTTGTTTTAAAAAGAAGAAATGCATACTGAAGTAGTTTCATGATTTGATTTGTTTGGCATTTATAGGAAGCAAGTGGTGCTAAGTACTTTTAAATGGTTATGTAAGCAAAGCTGAACTGTAAATCTTCAGGAATGTGTTTTAAGATTATGGAATGGGTGTAAGACTATTGATAGGGGGAGAAAGTGGTTATGACTAAATGGATCTTTTATGGCCCTGTGATCTATCCTTTCCTTGAAAGTTTCTGAAGAAAAAGTGGAAAGATCATTTTGTTGCATTCCTCCATTCTTGTTTTTAAAAGAGTTAAGTCCCAAGCCCTACAAATGGCTTGTACTAAACTTTCACATTTGAATTAAAGATTGTTAAACATGAAGTCTTTTCATGTATTACTTCAAGCGATTTATAAAGATGGGGTTTAGTCTGAAAAATTCAACTGGGAAAGGAAGAAGTATAGTGATCATAAAGTAGGTTTAGGTACATATACATTTGTACTCTAAGTTTTATATCTCCTTGTGCTACTTCTGATGGGCAAAATCTGTAGGACTATAAAAATCTTGTTCTTTTCTAAGAGTGGTGATTGTTAACATAGGGTTGCAGATAACCATTCTTAATTGTAAAATATTTGTTAACCCGTTTTTCCATCATTTCCTTTTGATGTAGCACTAAATCTGGAGAGAGTTGCTCATGCTACACAGTACAAATATAAATATCCCTCCCTCCATAAAGCTTTGGAGTGTTTTGATGGTGTTGTCAATTTTTTGTCAACTTCATCGAACTTCCTTCCATTAGAATAAGATATTTTGACTTACAGTACATTATGACTGTTGTCTGTTAGTACAGTGGGAACTTGCTTTCCCAGTGTATATGTGTTAGCAGAGGAACAGCTTCCTAAAAGTAGGTAAAGTAATTGAATGGTTTGGCTTTGTTCTTACTCATGGTTCCATTCAAATTTGTACATTATAGAACTCTTACTATGGAATGTGTCTTCCTCTTCACCTCTGTTCTTGGTGCTAATTGGCAAAAGAAAAAATCTAAATCAATTCTTTGTTAAAATGCTGAAGTTTAGTATTGTGCCTGAGTATAAAGGGGGAAATCTATTGTTGAAACAATGAGCACTTTCTGCATAGGAAACTGGATAATACTAAAAGCAAAATACTAGTTGAGTATAAAGGCATGTCACCCAATTCTGGTTGTGTGACTGACAGGTACATGGTGTGCTAATTAAGGGAGAGAATCTCATTAGATAACGTTCATTCTATTCACATGACACCTGGAAATGGGTAGCTCTACCATAATTATCAATGAGGGAGTTTTGTCCCCAGTCAAGTTATGAATTGGTGATAATGTATGAGATTTTCTGTGCGGAAAACAAGGGTCTTGATTCGAAAGGAGTCCGTTACAATTTGAATTGTATGGTAGGGACTCCACTAATCATAAAATAAGGGGTGTTCATGGGACACCCATAGAGGGTGAACTTGTGTGTGTGTGTGGGTGGGGGCTGGTGGGGAAGTGGGAAAATCTGCCTATAAAATTAATGTTTCAGTTTATTTTTCAGATTACATGCCTTTCTTTATAAGGGATGCTGGCACAGACCCCTAAAATAAGCTTTTGGTAGTACTTTACCTTTGAAGAGTGGTGAAAGATGCTAATGGATAATCTGCTGAAAGTTGTGGTTTTTGATAGCCTTACTGTGAGCTGTAGAATTGCTAAACGTTGTTTAGCAAATAATGTTGCTTAGTTTCAACTAAGTTTTTTATTTTTATCACTGAAATAGTGTACCAAGGGTTGTCAGCTACTCAAATAGACTTTCTATAAGTCTTGCAATGTATATGATAGTTTTTAGCCTAATGTGGTTCAAGTCATCTTAAAAAGTAGTTGCCTAAAAGCTGATGTGAATCTTGGGGTGGGAAAGGGAAGGGTAGTACTTTCAAAGAATTTAGCCATTTTTCTTTTAAAGAAATCACCTGCCCCCATTTTCCTTTTCTCCACTTTTCTCTCATATTATTGTTTTAAGAGGAACACATCCTTTTGAAACTTGGTACTCCTAATCTTTAAAAACTGCATTCTCTAAGAGACCCCAGTGTGTTTAATAGGTATCTTATTTATAAGCTTAACCCATTGGCTCACATTATTTAGTGAAATCATAATCCTCTTTTCTTAGAACACTAATTAAGCTCCTTAAGAACTATAAATCCCACCACTCTTTATAGATGTATCATACCACTAATATAAACAGTTTATAATTTGGGAAATTGTAATGTTACGCCTGTGCAATTTTTATAAGTGGCATATTATGGCAGGTAAAAATTGAGATACTTGGCTTTTCTTGGGCAAGCCACTATGTGTGGCGGAATGTTTTCTGGTGTTCTTGGACTGCAATTATGCACTATTAAAGTAGTGGCCTGCTACATAACTGCATTTAGCCAGCATTTCTGCAGTGCGTAACTGTGAGGAACGTAGTACCGCAAATGGCAATGGACATTAGGACCCGGATGTAGTATTCCTGCTTGCTCCAAGATTCTCATTGCCGACTGCATACAGGTAGGTAACAAGCAATATAATCTAACTTGGTGACTTGCTATGTACTTTTAATCCGTGGGCATTCTGACATCACACTTCTGACAATGAAATAACAGTGCAGCACCTAACACTTGTATGCTAAAGCTAGCTTATCAAAACTGCGTGGGTTTGGGCTTAGAGCTGTAATTTGTCAGGCAGAATTCAGTGCTGTTGCAGTTCTCAGATAAAAAGTGCAAACTTGATTCTTTGGTATATCTGATTCAGTTGTGTGGTTTTCTTTAGTTGCATTGTAACGGAAGATAACATGGAACACATCAGTGGTGTGGGGGAAAGGGAACCAAACCATACTTGACTCTCCTGCTAGAGTGCTTTTTACATCTTGACATGGACTGTATAGCATGTGATAATTAGTCTCTGTTGTAGCAAACTGACCTGCCCATAGGTCAGCAATATCAGTAATTTCAGAATGCAATCTTGGTAATTCGGCAGGTTGAGTGAATTAAGACTGAAAGTACAGTTTTTTGTAATGTGACTTAAAATGCTTTTTTTTTTTTTAATGGGTTCCATGGAAACACCTTTGTTACTAACTTGGGCTTAGATGGGACGCTAATGTGAATAGTTCAAGTTACGTGATTTGTCTAAATATGTCTATACTCTAAACCTGGGGGAAATTGGTGTGGCACATTGACTTGCCTACAGTTGAACACACTTTGGGAATCATTTCCCAATCATAAGACTTCGTCGTATTCTGTAGAATAACTGCAAATGTTCAGAGTAGCTTTTTGAATTTGGTTCCCTTAGCTTTAGGGATGTGATGATATAATCCAAAATATTTATTACCAAAAAAATAAAAGACTTTAAAACACCTTCTTTTGTTGCTTAGGACGTAAGCTTTGCATCAACTGTTGTTCCAGACCTCAACTCAACTCATATTTGGTCTCTGAACTCGTTTTTAGCTAGCACGCATGAGAAACAGCTTTCATGTATAATGCTTTCTGCTCTGTAACTGGAAAGTTTGGTTTACTTTGTATAAATGTGTAAAAACTCTTCTTGACTGAGAATTTTCTTCCGTTGTATTAAGAAAAAATGGCTTGCTCTTTGGCAAGCAATTCACAAGGTGGGGACAAATTTGTACTTTAATATGTAGTCCATTCAAGCAAATAACTTTTGACTCTGCTACTAGATAAAAGTAAATGGTGACTAGTTTAGCTCTCTATGTGAATAATACAATGCAAAGCAAACATAATGCTAGATAATAGTGACAAGAGTGTCACTTAATTTGCATACAACCCTGATGGGGTTTTCCTGTGGCATAATCCATTAAATCGGTGGCCAGCACTTGCTACCGTGATTTAGAGATTGTTTAGAAATAAAAGCTCAGGTTCTGTTTCTTAATAGTCATAACAATTTTAAGAGAATGTACTTGTTATAATACGGACTTTAGGAGCATCATTGGGGTGGGGGGTTAATTTTGCTTTATTCTGCTTATTTCAAAGTGAAGAGGCTTTTGCACTTTCGAATGAGAAACCTGTGACTGAAGTTGATTCTTAAACTAGTTTTGATTTGTACGTAGCTATAATTCGTGAATCTTAGTACAGGGGGGGTCTTAAATCACTCAGTCAAAAAGCTGGGAATAAATGGGTTTCAGTAATAACACTGCTGAGGTGCTTGCATTGTATTTCATAATCTTTTCTTGCTACAAGCCAAAATTATTATTTTTAATGAGAATGGTCTGATGTTCAGAGGTGTGATGCCAGAATGCATTTTCGTACTGTTAGGCCATTGGAACAGTTAACAGGTGCTTTCTGAAAGATGGAAGAAATGCAATGGGTGCTCTTCACACAAGGTTGCAAAACCTACAAAAAATGCACAATAGTCTCACTTTTCCCAAATAAAGAGATGCGTGTGACTAGTTTTGGACTTTTAAACCTTAATGGGGGTTGCATGTCTCCTATTGTTAATCATTGTCAGCTGCAGTGACACGATCCACAGTCCTGCATTTACTGCCTTTCCCTTAATGATTCTGGACAGGTTTTAGAGAGCCAGGATGTTTGTTCTGGGCCTTACTTGGTTTTGGCTTTAGCTGATATGTTTCAGTGCTCTTGTCAGCTAGTGCAGTTCTCAAATGGCTGCCTATTAGGGAAAGAACTTGGAGGATTTGACTGCTCCTAATCATCTGTCATTGCTGCTAGATAATGATTGGCAATTTTTAAGACTCAACTGTGGAAACCTCACAGTTGTTGGTAAACCATCAACCATAAAAATGTTGCTTTTGAACACCAGTGCTGAAAAGATTTTATTCGGAGGGTGAAAAGGGAGGCTGGATGCAGAATAGGGTAATCTGGAGAATGGGGGAAGAATGCAAAACGATATAGTATCCCTTATGGATGGTACATGTGCAACAGGGAACTCGATTTCATATACTCTTGGCAGTAACTGATAATTAGGGAGAAAGAAAAACCTGGAACTAGAATTAAGGCTGATCTTTCTGGTTTTTGTGCACTGTGGCCCTGCAGGCATATATAGTGAAGGTGAATGTCTTCTCCCTCAGAAAAAACTCAGGTTCCTTGCTGTCCCGACAAGGCATAGTTTCCCTGCCCTAACTTAAAACTCAGTGAGGACTTAGAGGGAAAGAATGAGGCAAATACATAGGATTGCAGGATAACAACTGAATTGTTGTGTACTGTGGAATGGGGAGGGTACTCTTGGAGGACTGCTGAAGGTGGTCAGTCCACCCGAGAATGGAAGACATACTTGAATGAGGAGCAGGGTATGTGCTTTTATGAAAAAAGGCGATGTTAAAACTTATTTGGTAAGGTAAACGTTGTCACATACCTTCACATAAGGGATAGTATATTTTGGGTTGCAGTCAAACTTTATATTGTGCTCAGACTGGTGAAAATAGCAGTTAGGCTTTTGTATTTTAAGAAGATACAGTTTTCATTCTAATTCAGGTGTCTGCTTTATTGCTTTACGTAAGAATAATTTTAGATTTCCCCCCATGAAGTTTCTTCCTTTTTTTTTTTTTTTTTTTTAAATGCTGTAACTTGCCCCCAATCTTGGTCTCTGGAATTTTATTCTTTAAAATTTGAAGTTAATAGCATTTTCAAACTTTACACCCTTGTCTTTTATACTAACTTTTTCTAATTATTCTTTAGGTACCAATGATTGATGTTGGCTGATTGGAGTGCTTATTCACTTGAAGTAAGTTGCCTTAGAAATCTTAACCTTAGAAGTAGAGGACTTTGGGGTTTGATTTTTCTATTTAATGGTTAAATGATTTTTTTTAAATTAGTTTCAGGTGTACGAAACAATGTAATAGACATTTATATCCTCACAAAGTGATAACCCCCTCCCCCAATCTACTACCTCTGTGACATCGAAAACAGCCATTATATTTCTACTACCCCTCTGACATCGAAAACAGCCATTATATTTCCACTGTCTCTATTCCTTACGTTGTACTCCACTTTATGTGAATATATACATATATACATATATTAAATTATAGTTGACATTATTCAGCGTCAGGTGTACAGCGGAGCGATCAGACATCTACACCGTACCTGAAGTTGTCTCCCTAATAAGTGTCTATCGGGTATGCTACATAATGGTTAAATAATGTGACTTAGCTATGTGGGGTGAAACGTTCGATTTTTAAGGTGTTTTGTCGCTCCTAAGATGATATTCCTGTATTTCTGTGTTTTTGAAAATAGGTATGTGCATGTACCTATGTGTTGTGTGAGTTGGAAAGAGAACAGATGGGGAATATTTATTATAAAAATGTCAAACAATAGAAGAATTGAGAAAAGGTGCATGGTTATGTAGGGCAAACAGTCACAGGAGAGCAGAAAAGTGGGCTTGAATTAGTGGAGAAATGCTGTATTTTTAGTACTCTAAATTCAACTTAGGACACATTCAAAAGTACAAATTTTAGAATTTTTGTAGAAAAATTTTAGAATTTACCGGTGTAGGCAGGATCTTTTTGAAGCAATGCCATAGTAAAACAAAAAACCACTGATTGGAATCCAAACATAAAATATGCACATTAACTATTAATAAGAATGTAATGCTGAGCAATGTTATTTTAATAAAATCACGTTTTTAATGATAGGTGGATAAGATATTTGTTCTCAAGACATCACACAGCATGAGCCAGCCAAGAAGGAAAGCCAGAACTTGCTAGACTGAGGAAGTGTCTAGGTAAGTTACACAATCCTTATTCTATAAACTGCCTTTAGAAAAAAGAACTCTTGGATAGTACAAAAATAATCACTTGTGTGTGAACATCTCATTTTCATTTCTTCTACATTAAAACTTTCTTGTGGGAAATATTTTTACAGTACTAAAATTGTTTTAACAGCCTTTTGAGGTTGTAGGCTTTGTTGATTTGGCTCCAGCCTCAGAAAAATGGGGACTTCAGTTTTCAATAAGAAATAGGTATATATATTCACTTCTGCGCATTGCACCATGCAGAGGAGGGTTCGGAAAATTTGAAGTTTCCTGTTTTGTTTTTCATCTATATAGTTAATATGGTAGGATCTTTTACAGTTGAAAATAAATGAGAACAAAATATAAAATGATCTACTAGAATGATTGACAATTTAAAACATAACTCTGCTATTCTAGCTATAAAGCAATCAGTGTATAAACAAATGGACATGGCTGTGTCCAATAAGACTATTTTACAAAAGGGTGGCTGTGGGTAGTAGCTTACCTGTCCCCTTATCTAATGAATTGCATGTATAGATAGGTAAGGTATCAGTCAGGTTTAAAGGGCTCTCATATCAGTTTGAAATGGAAACAATCTGCATCTTAAGCCATAGTTACATGCATGTGGACTATTAAATACTATTAATACCACATTCCTTGATTAATATTTCTTTGTTGTTAGGAAGTTTACTTGGTGCTGATAAATGTTTGAGAACTTGATAACTATTCTTACGTCTTTTGGGAGTAATCGTTTCCTTTAATTGGCAGGATCAGGTGAACTGTGTCCAGGAAACCAGTGAGGAAGAGGGCAAAGAGGAGTGAACAGCTTAATTGTTAATAAAGACATTTTAAAATCAGATTGTCCTTTTGTTTTGTTTTTAAGTAGGACTCTCTCATTTTCTAGAATTTTCCTGTCATCAGCTTGTTTCTAGGTGACTTAAGATGTTCTGATTCTAGACAGAACAGATTATATATAATTCAGAACTGTTTCTTGAGGCTTTTTGGCAGAGCTATTTAAACCTAATTACTAATCGGTTAGATAGCTCTTCTGCCTAACCTGATTTGGCCATCAGTATTTTAAAATTGTCTTTACTCTTTATAGGTTTTATACCTAAAGTGCTAATTTATTAGCTTGCTGTGATTAAAGAGAAGAAAGTCGGAATTCAGGAGTTTGTTCAAGATAGTTAAAATAGCCACAAAGGAAGAGAGTTGAAAGCCATAGCAGTCACTGGTGCCATGGAATTTGCTTTGAAGAGCTGTATAGTCAGTACTAGGGTTGAGACCAAGATCCTGTTTTTCTCATGATTATGGTCATTCTGCTTATCTGTGGTTGCTATATTTTTTCAAATAGGGAGGCCAGCTATCCCAAATCAAGAAATCTTTTATGAGTTCGTGTCTTGGTTCAACTTTCTCTTTCTGATTGCGAGCTTAGAAACTTAGGATCTGAAGGTTTATGGCTCTCAAGGCAAAAACAACCTGCAGTGTAAGACAGTGGTTAAGGGTATCATGGGGTCATAAATACTAGAGTTCAAGTATTGAGCAATTTGCCCAGCTGCATTATCTTGCAGGTTACCCAAGTTGCAGTTTGTTCACTGGTAGAATGAAGAAAATAACTTTAATTGGGTCATTTGGATCAAAGGTGATGATACACATAAAGCATTTAGCACAGTTCCTGGAAGAAAAGAAGTATGTGGTATTTTCAAATAGGGTTTATAGCCAACAAGTTGAGAATTCTTTACCTGGTTATATAGCATGGAATTAGAAGATCTGATATATAGTTTAATATTTGATAGCAAAGAATAGAGAAATGTATTAATTTTGGTAAGCTTTTAGACTGTGTAGTCCTTAAGGGAAAATTAGTACCGTGTTTCCCGGAAACTAAGACCTAGCCGGACAACCAGCTAGTAGGTCTTATTCTCCGGGAAACACGGTAATAGATCCTTAGTAGTGAAGGGATTGGGAGCCCTGGAAGAGACCATTTAGCTTTAACAAGTTATTTGACCTCAAATATTACATGGGTTAAATAAGAATTCCTGCCTAGCAGAGTTGTATGTTGATTAGTTGGTATTTTAAGTACTTGGCACAATGCCCAACATAGATATCAGTAAGTGTGTGGAGACGAGGTAGGGGGAAAGCAAGCCCAAGAAGCTCAGAATTACACGATAAAGCCCACAAGATTTTAACACATAGATGGGGCATATGTTTTGCACCCAAAATGGGTTGAGTTCCAAACATGCCTGAGGCAAGAGGGAGCATAGTACTTACAAATATCTCAAGGATTGAAAGTGAAAATGACTTGGAAGAAATTGTGAAGAACCAAATGGGAAAACATCTTCATGTTCTGGATTGAAGGACTTAAAATTGTTAGCATGTCAGTATTCCCCAAACTGATTTACAGATTCAACATGATCCCAACTGACTTCTTGAAATTCAACTGAGATTCATATGGCCCCTTATAGCATATACAAAGTTAACAAAAAGTGGGCCAAACACTTAAATGTAGCAACAAAAATTTAGGAGAAAATGGGTTAATCTTCATGACGTTGAGTTTGGCAAAGGAGACTTAGCTATGACACCAAAAATGCAACAAAATAGGTAAATTGGACTTACCAGATTAAAAACTGCTTCAAAAGACACCATCAAGAAAGTAAAAAGAACCCACAGAAGGGAAGAAAATCATTGCAGATCATGTATCTGATTAGGGACTTTTATCTAGAAAGGATACAATTTAAAAAAACGAATTAAAATAGGCCAAAGGTTTGAATGGAAATTTCTCCCAGGAAGATAAATGGCCAATAAGCACATGAAAAGGTGCTTAACATCATGCTAAAGCACCATGAAACCATGCTAAGTGAAGCCAGTCAATAGAGAATTATGAATCAACCATGAGATACCACTTCCAACTCAGCTGTCTAAGATGAGTAAGTTCTGAGTGTCTAATTTATAACATGCTGACTGGTTAATTGTATTGAAACTTGCTAAGAGTAGAACGAAAATGTTCTCAAAGGTGAGGTGGTGAATGCTTTCAAAAATGTATATATAGTCATTTGCCACAATGTTTCAGTCAATGCACTGCATATACTGTAGTTCATAAGATTAATGCAGTTGAAAAATTACTATGTAGTGACAGCCATCATGTAGTGCAACGCATCAGTCGTGTTTGTGGTGGTGCTTGTGTAAATCTGCCGGTACATTGTATAATATTTGATAATAAATGATTTGTTATTAATTTTTTTGTCAGTGCACTTTTCTGATAGTTTGCTGCTAAACAGTATGCCAAGTTACACCAGCAGCAGTCACATCTCATGTTTACTGTGTCTTCAATGCATCATTTTCTCTTGTGCTTGACTTAATCTCATTTTGTACAATAACATGCTGTACAGGCTTATAACCGAGGTGTGTGGTAGGCTATACCATCTAGGTTTGTGTAATTACACTGATGTTCGCAAAGCGATGCATTTCTCAGAAGGAATCCCGATAAGCAGTACATGACTATCAAATCACAACACACTTTAAATGTCTTACAATTTTATTTGCCAATTATTCCTCAGTAAAGCTGAGGAGAAAAGATAATCACACCCACTAGACTGTCTAGAATCAAAAAGTCAAATAAGGGGGCAGCCAGTTAGCTCAGTTGGTTAGAACACAGTGCTCTTAAGCAACAAGGTTGCTGGTTCGATCCCCACATGAGCCACTGTGAGCTGCGCCCTCCACAACTAGATTGAAACCACCACAGTGGTACCTCGGTTTTCAAACGTCTCTGTTGAACATTTCGGTTTATGAACGCCGTAAATTTTATGGATCTATGGTATTAGTAAAATTCATGCTAAATTTGTAGTTTTAGGGGTTGATTTTTAAGATCTGGAACGGATTAATCCATTTTGGATTACTTTCTATGGATGGGGAAACCGTGCCTCGGTTTTCTGTTTTAGAACTCTGTCTTCTGGAACGGATTATGTTAAAAAACTGAGGTACCACTATACTTGACTTGGAGCTGATGGGTCCTGAAAAACACACTTAAATAAGTTTTTTTAAAAGAATCACCAAACAGTCAAGTGTTGGCAAGGATGTGAAGAAATTAGAATCCTCACAGGCTACTGGTGGGAATGTAAAATGGTGCTGCCACCTTGAAAAGCAGTCTAGTAGTTCCTCAGTTACCCTATGACTCAGCAATTTTAATACCTGAAACGAAAACATGTTCACACAAAAATATATATGTGAATGCTTAAAGCATCATTCATAATAGTGAAAAAGTGGAAACTCAACAAAATGTCCATTAACTAATAAATGGATTAAAAAATTGTATATCCAAACAATGGACTATTAGCCATTAAAAGAAGTGTAGTGATACATGCTACAACATAAACTTTGAAACCATGCTAAGTGTAGCCAGTCACAAAAGACCACATATGATTCTATTTATATGAAATGGTCAGAACAAGGAAATCTACAAAGTAGGTTAGTGGTGGTTTAGGACGGGGGGAGATAGAGTTGAGGAAGGGGAGTGTAATGGCGAGGAGGGATGACTACTAAAGGATACAGGGTTTTTGAGGTAGTGAAAATGCTCTAAAATTACTGTGACGTATATGTCTGTGACTATACTAAAAACCATTAAATTGCATACTTTGGATGAATTATAATACGAATTACATTTCAAAAAAAGGGTTTCTTAAAAAAAGACCATGGGAGTGGTTAGTATATGGCTAGAGCAGTAAGGCAGAAATCACATCATGGAAAGCCTTGTAGGCTTTGTTAAGGATTTTGATCTTAAGCTTTTCCTTGTTCTAGCTAATCACTTGAACAAGAGGCACTGAGATTACCTAGATTATTAAAGTGGCCTCCTAACTTGTTTACTCCTTGCCCACTGAGATCCATTTTCAGCACAGCGGCAGTAAACTCAGTGGCTTAGGACAATAAATTACGGTGTTGGGGTCAATGGGTCTCAGTGACGCAGGTGGAGGCTGGAGCTGAGTCTTCTGAAGACTCTTGGGGTGCATGGCTATTGTCCAACATGGCTATTTCACTCATCTGATGCCTCAGCTGAGGTGGTTGGGACATTTATATTGTTTCCACAAAATAGGTATGTCTAAATTCCTAAAAGGAAAACAGACTGGTGACTGTTTTTGAGGCAAGTGAGGAAGAGGGACTTTGGAGAACAGTCCACTCTGACTGAGCCTGTGGTATGGAGAGGGAAAAGACACCTAAATGACAGTTGGCTATAACAGCAATCCCAACAGATTGGAAAGCAGCCCTATACTAGAAAAAAGGAAAGCCAGTGTGTCGAAGAAAAGGGTTTTGAGCAGTAGAGAAACACTGCCCTTGGCAGTAATAGACCTAAAGAGGAATGATTTTTGTATTTGAGGATTTATCAGTATTTTACTTTGTGTCTTAGGGAGACTGGCATTCTATTTACCTATTGGCTTGGAGCCAGGGATTTCTTTTCATCAAATGTTAAGACAAAATCTTTGGATGGTGAATTTAGCAAAGCAGTTGTACCAACAAGACAGCTACATATTTTTTAGTATTGTTTTCCATTGCTTTGGATTTGAGGATTCACTTTATATGGGTATTGGTGTTCCGTTTGTTGCTTTTTCTTGAATCCTTTTCAAGTGTCGTGATTTAAAACATTTCCACCTTTCCATCCTGTTACGGATCAACAGTGTTTATTCACTTGAGTTCCTTTTAGTTTTTAAACTGATTTTTATTTTTAATTTCTAATGCTTTCTTGAATTCTTGTCACCCTCAAATCTTTTACTCATCTGAGTCTAATTCTGATTTACATTGTTTTATAACTTTTATCATTTTCTTAATTTCATTTAGTTTGGTTTGAAACAAGTTAATTTTTGTTTTGTAAGGGTTTACTCTGTTCTATATTCTTAATCTTGTGTGTTTCACAATTTTTTGTTGCTCACTTTTATGTGACACGCATTTTCCTTTTAGGAGGGAGGGAAAGGGACAGAATAACTTTTCTAGCAGTTTCTCCTTAAATGGATCTTGTTTTCGAATGCTTAGTTTTGTTAGTTTCACGAGTTCATAAGGACCTAGCCTACTCTAACATCTTCAGAATTTAGCAGTCCTCTTAAACTGAACTGCAAATTGGCATCTTCAGGAATTTTCCGTTTTGGCAGTTTTCAAATTGGCCTGCATAATTTCCAATGGATGGAAGCCTGTTGATTTGGGGGACCTATTCTCGAGGCCACCAGACATGCCACTGATTTTCCTCCATGACCTATACAGACAGCTGATAACATTCAGGTCTTATACCTGCTTTTCAGTTTGTTATTACCTAATCTCATTTTGGGATTGTGGGGATTACTTTGTCACCAAGCTTTGTTGTAGATGCTGTGCATGGGTTTTTGCTTTTATGGAGGGATTTGGGGAGATTAAAAGTTACACTGTTATTTCTGCCATCTTCTCTTCTTTAATGCATTTCCTGGTAGTTAATCTTACGTTTAGGAATATTTGATAAGTTTGTATAAGAGGTAATAGAGGGCTGGTCCAGTGGCTCAAGTGGTTGGAGCGCCATGCTTCTAACAGAGGTCGCCGGTTAGATTCCCACATGGGCCAGTGATCTGTGCCCTCTACAGCTAAGATTGTGAACAATGGCTCTCCCTGGAGCTGGGCTGCCGTGCGCAGCTGGAGGTCGGAGTGGGCTGCCATGAGTGGCCGGTGGACAGCGTCAGTGGCCGGCAGTTGACCGGCGACCCACTGCCTCAACAGGGAGAGCACAAAGCTCATACCAGCATCGGCCGGGGAGCTGTGTCCTACACAACTAGACTGGGAAACAACACAACTAGACTGGGAAACAACGGCTTGAACCGAGGTGGGGGTGGGGGTGGGGGCAGAAGGGGGCGGGAAAGTAATAGAGCAGTGATTGAAAGCATGGGCTTTGAGTCACACTACTACCTGGGCACAAATTCTAGATTTACCATTTACTAATTGTGTGATCCATAACCTCTGTCTTAATTTCCTCTATAAAACAATAGGTTGTTTTGAGAACTAAATAACAGACAAAGCATGGAGAAAAGTTCTAGGTTATGTAGTGGGCATTCAACAAAGATAGCTGTTTTTTGTTTCCTTTTTCAGGTCTAGGTCTATCACTGGCTTTATAGTGGACTATTTTAAGTAAAAAAAAATTGAAAATAAAAAATAAAAATCCAGCCTCTTGAAACTAACTCTTACTTCCATGACAAGAGAGAAACAAGTACAAATAGCTAGAAAATATGAGAAAAACACATGGGAGACAAAGATGACTTAAGAGGAAAGTTCAGTGGTAAACACTTTACCAAACAGAAAAGGAAAATACATGCAATAAGTATTCAGTACTAGATAATAACTGCCTTCTATATTGTTTTTTTAAATAAAAGTAGAAATCTGAATTTATTTTTAAATTTGTATTTTAGTTGGGGAGTATTGGGGAACAGTTTTTCCAGGACTCATCAGCGTCATCATTTTCAATCTAGTTGTGGAGGGCGCAGCTCATTGACCCATGTGGGAATTGCACAGGCAACCTTGGCATTAGGAGTACAGCACTCCAACCACCTGAGCCACTGGGCCAGCCCCAAGACCAGGTCTTATATTAATTTTTGCTCTAAAAGACACATTAGAGTTTGATGGTCCAGCTAGGTTTTATTTTCCGGGAAACACGGTAGCCTTGCCCCATCAACTCCACTCCTAAGGCCCTCAAGCACCCCAGAGCAGACCTTTTCAACTGGTGTGCCAGGGATCCGTGGTTGGATAGGGCCTTAAATGGCCACAGTTCTCAAAGCCTCATCTTTTACCCTAGTGTAATGTACAAATATCTACTTACATGAAAAGAGCTGATGAGCAACCTCTTCTAGTATCTTTCTTGGAGTTCCACATTAGAAAGCTAAGTTTCATTGGAGTCAGGTCCTTATTTTATCCTTTGCTGAATCTCCAGCAGTTTGAATAGTACCTGATATATAGTACTTGCTCAATAAATATTAGATGAATGTACAAGTGCATATAAAAATGGTCACTGGAGTATTATAAAAGTGCAAAATCGAGACTAAAATATCCACTAAAATAGAAAAAGGAAGAACTTGTATATTCATATAACAGATTTTTATTCAACAGTTAAAATAGCTAGAAATCCATGTGTCTCAAAAACTAAGTGAAAAAAGCAAACTAAAGATACGTACAATACAACATAGTTTTATATAAAGTTTATAAACAAGGCTACATACTAAGTATAAAATTATAGAAATGTTATCAGGAAAAGATTTGCGGCTTTAATGTGATCTATAATTTATTTCTGAAATAAAAACTTGGAGCACAGCAAGATGTTAGGATTTAATAGAACTAAATATTACTTATGTTCTTTGTATTTTTCTATGTTAAAATCAACCATAATTTTTCTTAAAAGTAGGATTGCTAAATAAACCTAAGAATGTGTATGAAAAACAAAGTAAATCAACTAAAGAAATCACTGGTTGGCGTAATCAAAACAGAAAAGGTACAGAAGATGAATGAATCAAGTTAGTATAGGTATAGAGAAGAAATTGAGAATACTTTCTATAACTCTAAGCAAATAGATTTGAGAGCCTCGATGAAATGGATGCTCTTTCTAGGAAAAATTAGAAAGTATAAAAATTGATGAAACACCAAGGGAAAAGTGGCAGAGAAATATTCCTCCAAAAAGGGGGTGGGGGGGAATCCAGGCCCAGCTATATCTACCACTAAATTGTTTCGGATCTTTGAGGAAAAGATTTCCTTGTTATCTAAACTTTTGTAAAGTATAAAGAGTCCTTTCTTTTGGAGTTACTTGAAAAATAGTCTTATTTTCATAAAGTAGATTAAGAATTCCTATTGTGTTCATCCAGCTCTTGCGTCAACAAAAAAAACCCAGCAGTATGTAGATTTAATGTTTAAATGTTACAGTTCATAGAAAAAGATATACAGATGGCTCAAGCAGATACCCAAGCTTATTCTTAAGTGAAAGTACAAAATTCCACTGAGATTTAATTGCCACAGAGATTAAAATCTCATTCAGCTAACAGATTGGCAAAAATCAAAACATTTAACACTGCCTTATAAAGATTTGAAGAAACAGGCACTCTCACACCGTAGTGGTGGTACTGTAAATTGGCACAATCTTTATAGAAAGGAGTTTGCCAATATCTATCAAAAATAAAAATACAAATTTTGACCTAGTACTCGAATTTAAAATTTTATCTTCTAATAACTCACTAATGTGCAACATAATCTGAGAGGTTATTAAATGCAGCATTATTTATATTAGCAAAAGATTAGAAAGAATTAAAGTGTTTAGCAATAGGGACTGTTCCAATATATTATGGTACATCAATACAATTAAATCTTACAATTGTAAGATGGGACAATCTCAAAAAAAAATATAAAGTGAAAAAGGCAAGTTGAAGATAAAGTGTTTTTCTTAAGAGACAACAATTTGAAATAAAAACTTGTTACAACAGAAACACAAAATTCAGGTAAATTCAAATTAGCAAGTACTATATGTCTTTCATCTGATGGATAAACTTTTCCACAATTCCATTTAGTCTTTCAGGCTCCATCAGTTTATTTACCAATTCCTGCTCAACAGCCATTAGAGCCAAGCCACTGAACTTCTCTTGTCCCATGGTATGACATAAATATGTTTTAAGACGAGGCAGTATAGAAAATGAATTTTCAACACTTGCTGAAGTAACTGGCCAAGACAAAGCAATATCTAATAGCTTTGATATGCAAGGAATATTATTGTGAAGACCATGCTGAATAAACAAATAGCCAAGATTGATGAAGTTGATGTGATCATAATCTATGACAAAGTTGAGCTTTGCATATTGCCGATAAAATCTAAGTTCGGGGATGATGTCTGCATCAAGTTTATAAAATTCTTGGACATGCTTGGCTGTTGCTTCACTTAATGGTTCATTCCATTTAAATAATAATTCTGAAATTTGCTTCACTTTGCAATAATCAAACTCTGAAAAACATACTTTTAAATTTTGTAATACAGTATCTAATCCTTGGTAATAAATATTAATTTTATATTGTTCTTCTATTGAGGTAGACAAACACGTACTGCCTGAATTGCCACGGTCTGTTACTTTCTGAATTTTTCTTCTTTTCTGAAAAGAAGGTCTTTCAACTTCAAAACCTTTATAGATTATTTTTTGACATATTTCTTCTGCTCCATCCCAGATAGTTTTGAAATAGACATCATTTCTTTCAGAGGATAAACATTCCAAAATTGCTTCTATTTTTGAAGACAAGGAAAAAATATCTATGGTTTCACTTTGAAGCTCTTTGGAAAGAATTCCTGTAACACTTAATACTCGATAAAGAAATTTCAGACAAAAAATAAATTCAAATTTGGAAACCAATGTCAACAAATCACTCAATTCATCAGCCAAACTTGTATTTGAAGAATGGCTTGATACAACTTCCAGTGTTTCAATAATCTCTGGAAGACCCTCAATCACAGATAGTAATGCATACATATTGTGGACTGTCCAACATGACTGTGATGTATGTTTCTTGCATGTTTCGTTTTGACTTAGCTTACAAATCTTTTGAAAATTTGCAGACATTTCCCCAGACATATGAAAAGTGTTGAACAAAGAACTGAGAATCTTTAGAGTACTTCGGAGTTCTTTTACTTCTTTACAAAACCTAATTACTGCTAAATCCAAAAAATGTGCATAGCAATGTATGTATAAAGCTCTTGGCTCTTCCTTCTTGAATTCTGCTGCAATTTTATTAAATTTCACCCTCAAATTAGTAGTACTGTCATAAGCCTGGCCTCGTATTTTATTCAAATCAACTCCAATTTGCTGCAGGTAAGTTGTGATAGTCCTGTGTAAGTTGGTCCCAGTCATCTCTTCAACATCTATGAAACCCAAGAATCTTTCTTTAATTAAAATTGCCTTTGATGTTTTCTGTGGGTATCTTACACAAATTGAAAGCTGTGCTTTAGTGACACTATAAGTTGCCTCATCACATATTATAGAAAAAGCTGAGGAGACATTGATCTCATTCACAATATCTTGCAACATTTCAGTCTTTATTATTTCAATAATATCATTTTGAATTTGTGTACTATTATAGAAGTCAACTTGTGAATTCGTAAGTCGAAATATTTCTTCTCCTTTATCTTTGGCTCTGATTTCTAACAATTCTAAAAAATTGCCTTTATTCACAGATGAAATAGACTGATCGTTTTCTCTTAAGGGTAAACACTGCTTTCCAAGAAATAAAATATTTTCAATTATAAGCTTTAGGTACTTTGTATTTCCTTCAGTCTGTTTTGAATGAATAGATAAATTACCATTGACAGCTTCATCACCAAACTGGTATTCCCTCCAAAACTGCAATGACTTCAAATGCATTTTACTTTTTTCATGCTTTCTGAACTTTTCCAGAGTTTTTTTCCAATTAGCAATTCCTTGGGCTGCAAATGATTCCCTTCCATACCCAGAAGTTTTTTGGTAGAACAACTGGCATGAATAACAGAATGTCACATTCTTTCTAACACTGTTTTCTAACTGCTGAAAATTTGAACACCAAGATTTTTTAATACTTTGCGATTTACCTTTAACTTTTTGTACTCTGGATGTAAATTTTGGGCGACATAGTCTGTCACTTATTTTCACAGATTCCATACTGCACGTGTCATCTTGGTTTGACACTTGATCTTTCTGTACTTCTATACTGGAGTCAATCGTATGCTGACCGAGTATTGATGAAGACGGGGAAAGACTTGGCTGTTCCACACTGCTGTTAGCAACACCACTACTTGACTCACTGGATGAATTCTTAGAAATCTTTAGAAAAGGATAAAATAACATTACTTTTAACAGTTTTCAAATAGTCAATTAAAATATCAAATACATCTATTCTAGTAACATGATAAAGTGAATGGGCGTGTTATAGTATGAGCTCCACTAGGGGGAAACCTTACTAATTATTTGTAACTTACTTATTTGCAATCTAGATTCAGCATTAATTGTTCAAAGGGTCACTTGGTATGTAATTGTAATAAAAATAATTCTTACTGCTCTGGTGAGAATTGCTTAATAAGTATTAGGAAAAGTAATAAAGAACCCAGAGGAAAAACTATGACTAATAATACTTCTGCTTAAATATTCTTATTAATAATTTCAAGTCAAATTTGAGATTTGGCAAACTGAATGTAAATACCAAAAAGGGTTTATTGCTCTCCTTTTTTCAGCTGTAGGATCAAAATTGAAGTTAATATGCTCAGATATACACACATATATACGCGCACAAAATATACTTTAAAAAGTTGAAGAGCCAAAAAACTTAATAAAACTTACATCTGCAGTCACATTTGCTGTTACTGAAGAAACTGTACCTATTTAAAACAAAGCGTAAATTTAAGAACTTACACCATAATCTATAAAACAATAACATAACTATAATTGCTTCTTTCACGTCAGGCAACAAAAACTTAGAGATTCATCACATATGGTAACAGTATATATGTCAAATATCCTCACATCCATTTTTACCTTGTAAGACATCAGAGTTCACGATGGGCAGGGCAACATGAGTATCTGCCAACGACACTATATTGCTTATAATTGGAGTCTGATCTTTCTTTGGAGAAAGCTGCTTCGGAGAAAGGAGTTCTGTTGAAGTATCATGCGCCATGGAAACATTTACTGATAAAAATAAAAAGATTTCTTATAAGCCAGGCAGAATTAATCAGAAAGCACTGTTTAATAACAAACGTTTCAACAGACAATGCAAATATCTAATAGCTTTAGGAATTGCTGAGTAAATTCTATTAGGGCTTAGGGGTAGCCAGGTTCTTGAGGATAACATCAGTAACAACATTAAACTGATAGATGTCCTACCACTACCTTTGCACACATTTTCTGTCTTTACACTATTTGCTTGAAATTTCAAGCATATCTTTTCTGTGAAATTACCAATGAAGAACAGAAAAGAGACTCCTATTCAGTCTCCTAATGGTATCATTTCTAACTCAAGATTCATAAACCTCAACACAAATCAAGCTGGGCTGTTGTCTCAGATTTCTGAGTATTGCAGAGATTTCTATAGTAAGCCAGTTTGCAAGATGTACAAACCTCAGGGCATCATTCACTCCACTGTCTATGTAAATAGCACCACTGGTCCTATATGTGGCTCTTTGATGGAAAACAGTTGGCCCTGGATTATCTGGGCTTTTCTATTGGTGAACTTCATAAACTATTTCCAACTCCCTCTACTGCATGTGAAAAATGTAACTAATGACCTTTTTTTTTTTTTTTTTTTTTTTTACAAAGCAGGGCTAAGTACAAGATTCTATATCTAATACAACAGTCTATAAATAAATACTAAATCTCTGGTGGTGAAGTAGCCTTCCTTTTACACAAAAATACTGGAAAACATTTCTTTGCAACAAGTTTTGAATGCTTTTGACTTTTAAGTCAGTTTAATTTGGAAATGAATCAAGGTTATAAATTAAAGGTAGTAATATTCAATAATTACTAAACCTCTGATAACTACTAAATATTACCTGTAGAAGTTTCCATCTTAGCTTTACTGTAAGCAGAAAAACAATTAACAGAGCAGAAAAGCTCTGTCTTCCCCGAGTCATTGGTAATCTCAATCATTTCATCTGAGGGCTTCAATGATTTGCTAAGAGCAGATATAAGTGTTTTGGCTGGTTTCTGTTAGAGATTAAAATAATTTTCATGTTCCTGGTATATGACAAGTTATTAACATTATAAAAGCATACCCACTACCACTGCTCTAGAAATAATGACAATGAAGCCACATTTTTAGACTTTTTTAAAAAGGAGAAAAAAAGGTATGGATTACAACGATTAACACGCAGGAAATTGGTCAATCTATTATTTGTATGATCTGTCAGATATATTAATAGCAATAATATATATGCAAGCAATGAAGAAAGTGGTCATAGAAGTTCACCATCCCAGGCAATCGAAGCCAACTTGATAAACAAAAGTCTTACAGATCTTCCCTCAGTGCCTATTTGGGTGTCAGCTCAGGAAAACCTACTGATACTGAGGAGGAGCCAGAAAAGGGTGCTCAACACGTTATAAGACGCTGTGGGAGTCACTAGACTTAACTTCACGGTAAAAATTGCAAACATTGAATGAAAGCAGCATACAAGCAATAAGAAGTATAGACTATAACATGTTTAGTAAGCAGTAAGTGTGCCAAGGAAAAGGATAGAAACAGGTTCACCACCTATTTCTAGTGAAAGAGGAACAGTCATTCCTGGACTTAAGAAGTTGATACTAATGATAATGATGTAATAGAACTGCTTGGTGGGGCAAAAAGTGCAGACAAATGAAAATACACTGTATGACTTGTTTTTCTGTGAAAGAACAGGATACTGGGAAAGGAAGAATGGAACAAAGAGTGTAATTGTGAAAATTTGTATTTTTATCCTTTATTATAAATTTTTGTAATTCACCAGTACTTAACATTAACCAAAAATAGTGGTATAATTTATGATGATTTAATCATATGAGAAATCTAATAATACTTAACATACTCTATTAAGATGGTAATGGCCTAAATAATTACAATTATACCGAGTCACTTTTGAAAATACAAAGCCACCTCATTTTTAGATTCACAGATTTGAACATTTTCTACTTGATTACAGTTCACTAACAATTTAGGTTTTCTCCATTACCACTAACACAATATCTTACATGCTGTGTATGGTTAGTTAGGTGGTGCTTTTTAACTCGTCTCTACAAATCAGCCCTGCCCCATCACATAGGCTGAATAAGTACTCAACATAGGCTCCTGAAACAGGCCAGTCTATTTGAGTGTAAGGGATAAAGAAAAAGAAGGAACGGCATTTCTTGTATTTGGGAGGCTTCCATGCATTCTACCCTCCCATTTCTGGTCCCAAGACGGGACTCATGCTGTGGGCATTCAGCCAAAGATGTGGCTCACAAATGACCTATTTGAAATGAGGCTTAAGACACCCATCCTCAATTGCTTGTTTTTAAGGAAGAATTTATAGGGATAGAGTCGGGTCTCAAAACATCATCTAAACAAGCAAGATATGTTACAGTCCCACCTCATGAAATGGGCTTGGACCACTAATTGTGTTCATCTCAGCTTCTCGGTTCTCAGAACCACCCTTTCAAGGTTCTCCTATATACAGTAGGGGATTATTTCTCATTGGTTTATTTCCTCCCATGACTGATTCAGAAAAAGCATAACATTCTTGATTCGCCTTAACCTCACTTTTGCGGTTAGTCTTACTGACCAGTAGACTATTGTTATTTTCACTATCTTTGTAGTTTACAAACAAGCTTCTATCTGCTTGCCTTTCTTTAAGGTAAGATGATCAGATTTTTAGGAAAATCTCCATATAGCACTTATCATGAAGTATAAGGAATTGCAAGAAGGAACTGGCAGAAGTCTTTTATTTCATCTCCTTTATCATCTTACCAACTGAAACTGTTCCCAATGGTACTAAAATCTATTATCTCCACATTCTCCTAAAGGGGGACCATTCACAAGCCAATTAATGGAAGGAATTCAATCATCGACTTTTCATTTGAGTCCTATGAATAAACTTCAAATGGAGTGGTCCTCACTTTAGGCAAGAGATCTTTATTCATACCTGCTTAGATGCCGTGACACTCTTTGAACTGTTTAAATAAAGAGACTGTCCTTCCATCTGAAGTATATGAAACAGACTAGAGCTAGTGTAACAGTAAGTTCCACAGTTCTCACAGCAGTTCATAATTAGGTTGTGAGCAGAGTGAAACTTTGAAAAACAGGCATTACTGCAAAGAGTATGTTTCACGTTCTGGTATTTTACTTCATACTGAATCTAGGATAAAAAATAAAAAATATTTAGTAAAAATTCTGATATTTAAGCAGAATCAGAGTTCCTAAAGGTTGGACAAAAATTGCAACTTACAAGAGTAGTCTTCTGACACGTGCTGCATTTGGTTAAAAGGCTATTAGTATATATGGTAACAAATGGTTTTCTTTTTCCTTCATATGATGAAAGACAAGATTGACTGCAAAAATTTTTGCTAGAGGTAGTGTCTTCCAGCTGGAGACTGATCACATCCTTTAGATTTAAAATGTCTCTAAAAAATAAACAACAGGGCACCATTAAACACTTTACCACAATGATAATTTCTTTTTTTATAAGCTAAATCATTCCCTCAAACAACCCTCTTCCGTTGTTTCATTTACCTGAAGAACTGTGAAATAGTAATATTAGCCTTGAAATAAGAAAACTTGAATTTGGTATCCAGTTCTTTTCATTTATGTTAAGTAACAATGAACAAGTCATTTATGCTCCCTAAATGTTAACTTCATCTATACAGTAGGGATTATAAAACATACCTGACAGTGCCATTTTAAGGACCTAACTGCCATTTTAAGGATTATCTAGCCTGTATTAGTTGGTGCTAGCGATAATAGAATTGATCAGAAGTCATATTCATACTTGACCGACTTTGGAATTTCAAAATCTGTTCTGCAAATGCCTGGGGATTCCCCAGATACTTTCAGGGGGTCCACAAGATTGAAACTATTTTCATATTAAGGTGTTACTTGCCTTTTTCACTGTGTTGACATTTGAACTGGCAGTGCAAAAGCAATGGTGGGCCCCTGCAATTCCACTCTTTGTTTTACACCCCAAAGGATTGAAAACAATTACTCAAAAGAAGTACATGTACATGCATGTTCATAACAGTACTATTCACAACAGCGAAAGGAAGGAAACAGCCCAAATGTTCATCAATAAATGAAAAGATAAATTGTGGTATGTTCATGTAGTGGAATATTATTCATCTATAAAAAAGAATGAAGTACTGACATACGTGCTACAACATGGATGAACCTTGAAAACATTCTAAGGGAAAAAGGCCAGACACAAAAGTTCACATGTTGTATGATTCCATTTATATGAAATATCCAGATAAATCCATAGACAGAAAGCAAGTTGGTGGTTGCCAAGGGCTGAGGGGAGAGAATGGGAAATGGGGGAAAAGTGCTTAATGAATAAAGCAATTGACTTTGGCATGATAAAAATGTTCTGAAACTAGACAGAGTGTTACTAAGTGCTACTGAAATGTTTTTGTTACAGGAATTTCACCTCAGTAAACTAGGAGGGAAAATAAGCAATAGTGGGTAAAACTGCCAGAGCCTTAGCACAAATTAAGGCAGTGGCACCAAAATGTACCAGTACTGTTACTGTTACTGCCATGCATTCCCTGTAAAAAATTACTCACTTTATTAAACTTGATTTTTGAGTACATCACATCTTTTTAACATTCTGTGTGATGCATGGGATAGAGGCATAAACTATTTCCCCTGGACGTCAAAGTATGATGGTTGTCTCAAGGAAAACTTCATGTGGGAATGTTTTGAGTTACAACCTGAGTTATCTACCATTCTCATGAAACACACTGTTACTTTAAAGAACAAGTATCAGACAAACTATTATCCAGAAGTGGATACCTGGCAGATATTTTTTCAAAAATGAGTAAAGCAAGGCTCGTACTTCAAGAAAAACAACTGTCAGTATCACGGCCACTGATAAAAGTTGAGCTTTCATTGAAAGAATTTTGGGAAACTTATATCTGCCACCACCAGCTTAATCACTTCCCAACACTTGAAGACTCTCCTAATGAGATCAGTGACTTTTAAAAACAAATGTGGTTTTGAAATATTGCATAATGAAATATGTCAACATTTGGAAGATCTGCTTAACTCAGTGAACTAATATTTCCCAAAGATTGCATGTAACAAAAATCATTTACGGGTTAAAGGACCAAAGTACAAATATACCAAAGTACAATTACACCAATGAATTTTAATATATTAATAACAATACAAAAACTTCACTGATATGGTTTCAGATTCCACATTACAACTAACCTTGAAAAAACTACCCTTTGTTTTCTGATGTATCAAAGAAGCGTATTCATAATTACCTGAAAGGCTAGCAGAACACACCTCCCTTTTCCAATCACATATTTATAAGGCCAGATTTTCTTCAGATTTCAACCGAAACAATATTTTGCAACAAACTGAATGCAGACGCAGATATGAAAACCCAGCCAGACATTAAAGTGTTTTGCAAAATGGATAAAACAATGTTCACTAAATTTTTCTTAAAATTTCTCACTAAATATATATGGCTATTTTTCCTAAAAATATTTGTGAACATGCACCAAGTTTTGTATTTTAAATGCGTTAATGATTAAATAAATTTTCTCAGTTTTAATTTCTAACACAGTATATACTCATTTTAGGTATAACCTACCTAAAACGAAAGCTCTATGGGTCTTGAATCATTTTTAAGAGTGTGAAACAGAAAATTTAAGAACTGCTGCTACAACAAATACCAAGATACCTGGCTACCTAGGACCCTCAGAACAGCAATCTTTCAGGATAAGTTTTTCAGATGAAATACTCCTAAAATTAACATTATTTTAACACTTCAATATTTACAATTTTTTTAGTGTATGATTTTCCCACCCTCTTAAACAGGTGGTACCAAAAACAACAGGCTCATTTCATTACCAAACCATCAATCATTTTATTGGTTTAAAATACAGCTGTAAATGCCGTACCTGAATTGTGCTATACTTGTATTTCATTTGACAAAAATTCTTCTAGGATTCACTGTGTGCCAGGCAGTGTTTAGGCCTTGGGGATATAAAGATGACTGTAATCTAGTCCCTGTTGTTAAGAGGCTCATAGTCTAACCTGGGCAATATCAATTCTTTAAAAATACTACTTTTATGATCAATGCTTTGGGAGTTCAAAACACTATCAAAACACAGAACAAGTAATCTGGGTGAGTGGCAGGTAGTAAGAGGAGAGGAAGAATGTGAGAACAGACAAGAGGTAAAGATATTTGAGGCAGGCCTTTAGGATACAAAATTAGCCAGATGGGAAGGGAGGCAGAAGAAACTGCATTGACAGAAGCATGGAAATGAAAACGCTTACTGATTTATACTGCTAGTAGCACACTAGGTTCCTGGTTTCTAATTTACTAAATAAATAAAAAAAATCAAAGTGCCTAAAATTAGCTTTAAAAGACTCTGAGCATAGGTCTGAGAACTTTCCTCTAAATAAGTGTTATAGCATTAGTGCATGGGCCTATTTTGAACTCGACTGGTTGCTCTCAGGATCTCTAGTTGGTTCCAACTGGGATATTGAGTGCAGAAATGACACTTCTTAAATATACAGCTCTCAAAAAAATCTTTAACATGATTTAAAATATCATTTTCAAAGATAGTTTTCATTTGGTTCATGAAATAGAATAAAAACTTCATCATCTCAAAAACATTTTAAATCATGCTATAAAAGAAACCTCAAACAGTAACTGATAATTAGCTAAAAATCTTGGGAACTACATATTAATACAAGAGGCTAATTAATGTGGAATAAAAAAATGTTCTATCAAATATATGGTGATGGAAGGAGAACTGCCTCTGGGTGGTGAACACACAATGGGATTTATAGATGATAGATGATGTAATACAGAATTGTACACCTGAAATCTATGTAATTTTACTAACAATTGTCACCCCAATAAATTAAAAAAAAAAGTTCTAAAAAAAGCACAGGTTCCTCTCAACAATGGATGGCCTCTCCTAGCCTAGGCATTACTCTACCACCTTTCCACCAACCTATCAATAGTGTTTTGTATCAAAAAATTTTTTATTCCAAAGGAAGCAAAACTTGTTTCACATCTTTGCTCAGATTTGATTTCTTTGCCTCTGAGAACAACTTACACACTAAATCCTTCCTGCTTCAGCCTTTTCAATCTATCTGGGAGATCTTCTAAAGACGTATAATGGGTAAACTGCAAACATAGCAACTTGATACCTTAAACTTCTCAGGGCCTGTTTCCTCAAAACCCAAAGAAAATGTTTGCACTGGATGATCTCTAAGGTCCCTTCTAGTTTTATGATTCTGCAGATGGAAGCAGACTGAAGAGAGTGTCATACAGCCCATAGCGAAAAAGAAAAAAGACAAAGTAGAGTATTAAAAGGTTGAAAACTCCCAAGAGAAAGGTAAGGAAAGTTCCAGGGAATAAGACTTGAAGCAACAAATAACACCTGAAGCAGCAGCCAAATGAGGAACTGAAGCAACCAATAAAAGAGGGTTTGTGAGTTTGTTAAGAGAATAGTGATACCTAACATTTAAGTTGTTATATTACACGCCAGTATTATCTGGATCACTTAATTATTTAATGTTCATAGTTCCTATGTACATTTAACAAAACAGATGGGAATACTAAGAAAGAAGTTCTCAATGCTTTCCAAACTTCATGTACAGTAGTCTCCCCTTATCCAAGGTTTTGCTTTCCAGTTTCATTACCTAAGGTCATAGCATCACCACAAGGATAAGTGCAGGTACAGTAAGATATTTTGAGAGAAACTATTCACTTTAATTTTATTACAATATGTTATAATTATTATATTTGTTGTTAATCTTTTACTGTACCTAATTTATAAACTTTATCATATGTCTGTACGTATAGGGAAAAAACATAGTATATACTGAGTTTGGTACTATCCATGGTTTCAGGCATCCACTGGGGGTCTTGGAATATATCCCCCATGGATAAGGGAGGACAACTGTATACGAATCACCTGGGGATAAATGCAGTTCTTATTCAACAGGTCTGGGTGAGACCTGCAATTCTGTATTTCTAACAAGGTCCCCGATGATGCTGAAACAGCTACTCAAGGATCACACTTTGAGTAGCAAAATGTAGTTCTAAATGGCAATCCAACTCCAAAACAAGACATTATTTTAAAGGAATTTATTATATTTAAAGTAAAATTGGTGGCCTATCTGCTTTCTTGTTCTGAACTAGCTATTTAAAACTTAGCATTATCATTTAATGAATACTAACAAACCAGGATTATACTACGATAAGCCTCTCCTTTATACTTGTACATCTCAGGGTAGAGCTCAAAGTCCTGAACATTTTTCACTAATTCATTATGAAATTACCATTACTTCCTTTCTCTGCATCTACATAGCTATACATAGGAATATGTAAAGAAGTTAGCATCAAAGACCACAACAATAGCTCACAGAAATCTTAATAAGATTACATCCATCCATCCATGTTTACCAATGGCTATTCAATTTTTCAAAAGAATTAAATAACTTCATTTACCACTACAAAAGAAACAATTTTATCCCTTGGAAGATCCAAAGTAACTGTATGATTAATTTTTCGGTAGGTTGTTCTTACACAGTTTAAATGATAAAATGGGCATACAACCTCACACAGAATTTGAAACGAAAAGAATAGGAAAATAAGTTTTGGAAGTCACACTACTTAAAGTCGAAGAGAAACAGAACGCCTCACATTCTAATTTTTGCAAATCTCTCAACACCACCACCACCACCCTATTTCTAAAGACTATTAGAGGCACTGAAAGCAGAAGCAGCTTCTTTTCACTAAACCAAGGTGATACTTCTTCAGAAAAAATGAAAATGTAAAAAACGACAGCCAAGACTCTGATCAAGATCTATCTAGGGAAGTAAAAGGAGGCATGATTGAGAATTATATACTTTGAGCAGTTTGAACACGTTCTCTTGGGCAGAGCTGGTGCACTGGCAGATGCGATGTACTCAGTGATGCACCGGGTGGAGCAGAACAGCTGTGTAGACCCTTTCCTCTGATAAGCAGTCTGCCCCTTCTGGAGGGTTTTTTTACAACCAGCACAGGAAACCTGAACAGCTGTGGCTGGAACTGAAGGAAGCATTTTATTCATGCCAGATGATGTCAGAGAAATCAGAATGCCTGTAGTCAACTGTGAGGCTATAAACACAAAACAGGAAGGACAAAAATTAGTATTTATATACAATAAAGCATACTTTCATTTTATTTTAGAGGTTACTTCTGGACTTAAAACTCAAACAATGCATTCTAAAACAGTAGAATAACTTGGCCATCATACTGATCAGAATAAATATGATTAACTTAAATAATCCTATTACCACTGTCTGAAAACGTAGTGTTTATTTTCATTTCATTCTCCTGAGTTTTGGAATGTTGGGCTTGACAATACTCCTAAAAAAAAGTTGAAAATAATGAATACAATGTGTTTTAAACAACAAGTCATTTGATAGAATAGAAAATGATAAATTATGCTCAAGTCTATTCAGTGAATTGTATAACTGAATTGAACCATGGTACATAGGTAAGCATTCCCCTTTTAATGGCCTTTGGCTGACAACAGCAACCAGTTACTACATTATTTCTATCATACCTAAATGTGACTTCAGAAATTTTTGTTAACACAGCCCCTTATTAGCTCCTACAAATAGAGAGTGGACATATTCAATAATGACACCTATTTTTCCCTCTTTGTTCTAATCTCTAACAGCTAATTGTTTTCATAAAGTCCTAAACACAAGAATTGTTAGATTGGGCTGAGTTTACAAAGAAGGACTTTTTTCAGAGCGGCAGGCAATCTATCTAAACTTGACCTATGTTTTTGAATGTCTATGTGTGAAAAGGCAACAGACATTTCCTAGAGGGACAACATTCAACAGTGTCACCAACTCAATGGGATTCATATCATTACTTGACACTGATTTACTTTAGGCTATTTCTAAACAGAACATGAGAAATAAATTAAAACTAAATTTACTTTTTATTTCATTAGAAATTTCAGCTAGATCATATGCAAACATTCTAAGGAAATTTGGTTCTATAGAACACTCACAGCTTGAATCAATTTATCGATTCTTTAGCATGTAATATTGAAAAAAGTTTAAGAATAAAAACATGAAACTAATTTGGATTAAAAAATTATGAAGAAAAGAATTCTAAGAATTTAAATGTATTAAATCTACTACTTAATAGAGGCAGTAGCATAAAAATGTATTAGTTATTTGTATTGTTTCAAGTTAAAACAAAGAAAAAACGTGTTAACCTTAGCCAGAACCATGATATCCTAACCAATCCTTTTATCAACCCAAAAACCCAATTCCAAACAATTCATTCTGTCAAGTCACATTCTTGCATACTTGTCATGGCACTTAACCTTATATTATTTGATCAACTGTTTTGGGAAAGATAGGATTTAAAATTTTCAACCAACACACCAGCATCTGCATAACTAAAATTTATACATAAATGCTGCTCTAGAGAAAAGAAAATAAGGTCAAGTATTATTTACCTGGGTATTGTCGGGTTCTGTCTTAATTTCATCTAACGGCAGCAGTTGTGGTGCCACTGCCTTGTCAGGTTCACCCTTTATTGGTGATTCCTTCATCTGAATATCTGACACAAAGGAATCCTCCAGTTCCAAACCAATAGGTTTCTTTTTGGGGAACAGTTTCCTCCAGATTCCTAAAATAAAATAGTAATTGATGAAGAGTCTTATTTTAAAATTAGTCCATTTAAATATAGCAATTTTCTGGAAGCACAAAAGGGTCTGTAGATAGCTAGGCCTCAAGGTTCTCGGCGTATCAATACTGACTTTCTTCCCTTCATCCACTATTCCCCAATATAGCTTTGCTTTACACTTCATCTGGTAGACACCCCTCTATGCTTTCATCTGGGACTAGTCTCCACTTCTATTCTCCCAGGTCCGATTCCAGCATAAAATCATTAAACCCACAAGTATGTATGTATGTATGTATGTATGTATGTATGTATGTATTTATTTTTAAACCTTTATTTATTTTAAGTCGTTTTTCCAGGACCCATCAGCTCTAAGTAGTGTTTCAATCTAGTTGTGGAGGGCGCAGCTCACAGTGGCCCATGTGGATCCAACAGGCGACCTTGTTATTAAGAGCACCGCGCTCTAAGCAACTTCACTAACAGGCCACCACCACAAGTTTATTTTTAACTTATCAAAGTCTTACAAATGTAAAGCCTTCTATCTGAGGTTAATCCAATCAACTGTAAGCACTACCTCTCCTCACCACTGCCCTCCTATAGAGCCAGTCATCATCTGCATCTTCAACTCTTCTTCCGTCCTTACAGGTTCCTCTCAGGTAAGCATTTAAGTACATTCAAGGATCCAACTTCTAAAGCTATTATTGCCCTCTCTCTGACTATGCTTTCCCTCCTCCTTGAAACTCTCTCCTTCCTTGAGTCCTATGACTCCAAGACCTATTTCTACTCCTACCTCTTTGCCAGTCTTCTTTTCGAACATTTATTTCACTGCTTCTAAACTATTTGTGTTCCTCCAAAGCACAATTCCCCATGTGGACAAAAAAAAGGTTCTATGGAAAGTCACCTCACTGGGTGATATGATCATAAATTCCTAACTGGGCAGGTCAGGGTGAGTGGTCCTGCCCCAGGCATATACCTTTTTAGTAAAAGGTTTATCTTTGCCTTAAGTTAAGTCCTGTCCACAGTTTCTGTTCATCTAGGGTAACACTCCTCTGAAATACTCGCTTTCAGAGCCCTCCTTCTAAGACATAACCATCCTCAAGAGAACAGTATCCTGTAATCCAATCCTCGCCTTGCTTTCTCCTACCTTCATGTAATTTTATGTCCCCTCCTTAATTTCAAATGCATGAAACCGAAAAACTGTTATTTTCTGGAGCATATGAGACTTGCTCCCTGGCATTTGTCTGTCAGTGTGTCTCAAATAAACTTATAAAAATTCTCTACAGGTTTGGATGGTTTTTATGTTAACACCCAGGATTGTTCTCACTTGCTCTACAGGTACAACCTGGGGTTCAACTAATACCTATATATTCCTCTACATTCCTGAGCTCCAGCCCATATACCTAATTACCTATTAAATACCTCCACTTGGGTGTTCCATAGGTTCCTCAAATTCAAGAAATTTAAAATTGTATTCTTATATTATCCCCATAAACCTGCTTTACACATGTTCTCTTTCTTGGTAAATGGCACTGTCATATAAACCCAATTTCCCAAACCAGAAATCTATGGGTAGTACTAAATTCCTGTCTCCCAAAGTCCCCACATCTAACCACCAAATTGGATCAAATATACCTTCTAAATACATGTCTTGAATCTATTTTCTCATCACAGCTCATGCCTGCAACACCCTCCCCCAACCAATGGATTCCTTTTTGGTAAAAAGATAGCTAAAATGTAAAAACCACAATATAAAAAATTATTGCACATTCAGGCTTAAAAAAGAATTCCATTTTATAACTTTTGAGGAATCCCAGGAGCTTCTGATGGCTTAGCCCCAAGGTCTCTTTTTCAAGGCAAACCGGTTCCTTGTGTTCTTTTTCCTTAATTGAGGTCTCCTCTCCAATTTTCTGGCAGCTGCCACCTCTGATTCTAAATCCTTGGGCCCTCTTTCCCGTCCTGCCACCCTAGCTTGGCTGCACAGTACAAGCCTCCTGGATTCCCCTTCCTTGATCACCAAGACAAAGATACTCTTTTTAAAAAAAGAATTTTGGGGGGTGGGGGGTGGGAGATGAGGGTAAGGGGGATCAAGTATATGGTGATGGAAGGAGAACTGACTCTGGGTGGTGAACACACAATGGGATTTATAGATGATGTAATACAGAATTGTACACCTGAAATCTATGTAATTTTACTAACAATTGTCACCCCAATAAACTTTAAAAAAAAAAAAAAAAGGAGTTTTACAACTCACGATGATGGAGGGCAGGGGTTAACTAAAACATATGGATAAGTTAAGGTTCTTACAGGAGTAATTCTATGGTTTTATTCCGAGTTAGTACATGAAAGACCCAAGAAATTTTGCCATTATCTTTTATTTCTGAGGTCGAAAGTCAACCACCCTGATCTTTAACTCAGCTTTTATTGAAAGCCCCTACAAATAAGGCCTGATTGTGAAGTGCAATAAAAGTTCATATGGCCTCTGTCCAGCCCATTTGAGTATTATTAGGTTGGTGCAAAAGTAACTGCGGTTTTGGCAATTATTTTTAACCTTTTAAACCGTAATTACTTTTGTACCAACCTAATACATACAACCAGCAAAGCAAAAGTCACTGGAAATTTACTAGATTGTCATTAAGTAGATTCCTTTCACCTGAAAGTAAAAATGCTATGCAAGCCCAAACATCAATTAAAAATAAAGCATCTCTGAGCTTTGGCATCTTGGAATCCCTTCAAAAGTGTCAGTCATCACACAAATAGGCAAATAATAGCCAAGACAATCTAAAAAAAAAAAAAAAGTTGGAGGACTTACTAGAAAGCTACAATAATTAGGATAGTGTTATCCTTTATACTTTGCAAAGTTAAAACTATTCAGTTGAGTTCTGCAAGTTTTTAACTGGCTTGATAGGAATGTTGGAGGCAGAAGATGAAATGATTTTCAAACTAAACTAAAATGTCCATGCTTAGCTTTATAGGCAATGGGGAGCCACTATTTACAAAGTTACAGAGATTATTAGGATGTCCCCACACTCATAATGCTCTGCCTAGCACGGTATGATAACTGCAATAATACTGTAAGTATATACAAGGTACTAAGTAGAAATGAGGAAAGAGAAGATGGTTAAAGTCTTTTAGAAGGTGAATTTGAGGTAGGTTCTAAAGAAGGTTTCTATGAAGCAATAATGGACTATTTCAGGTATAGGGACAGCATGTGCAAAAGCACAAGTATATGGGAAGCATAAGGAGTGGAGTTATTGTTGAAGATAAAATGCAAGAGTGATAGTGGAAGGAAATGAAGTTGGGAAAGCAGACAGGTATTGTATCAAGAAGGTCTTTAAACACAAAAAACCTTGAAATTAATCTTGTATATCAGTAGCTTTTGGGATTCAGCAAAAATTTCATTCACATCTCATTTTTAAATAAAAATTTACTTTAAAAAACTGATAAAAATCACCAGATACACTTAATGTGTTATATACCAAATGGTAAGTATTTTGGAGATGTCCAAAGCACTAATTTGTGCTAGATTAGCACAGACTTTCAGAAAATAGCTTTTTTGCCATCTGGGTGAATATAGTTCAATTCCTTGCAGCTAGGTCATTGCAGAGGAAGGTTACAGCTTTGGACCTACTATGCTTTTTCACTCACAGAAAACCCTAAAAGCAAATTCACTCAAATGCAAGGGCATCTACTCCTCTAATGCTCTTGCCTCAACCTAGGAGTTAAAAGGACACTGTTAAGTCCTGCTACTGTCAGGGATAAATGCATTATAGTTCTTGCTATAATTTTAATGGTTTTTTGTCTTATAAATTTGTGATGAGCAATACAAGTTATTATCAGAGGTTACTGGTGGTTCAACTCTTAAGAGAAAATTCACTTATCTAATTTCCAGCTTTTGGATCAGTTTAATTGAAAAGTAAAACGAGACTGAAAAAGTTAACCGTCTGCAAACACTAGTCCAAGCAAACCAAGACACCCTCAATCTTGTCCACTACCGCAAACTACTGAAATAAAGTGATAAAGATTGCACCTTCATCTAATTCCATTTCAAGTCCGCATTCATCAAGTTTAACTTTCGTTGTAATTATTTTATCTTTTTTTTAGCTGAGATCCTGTGTATAATTCAATTTGCAAAGGGAGCTCCAGGTTTTCAAGTTTAAAGAAATCACTAGTTAATGAAGGAGAAGCCACAAATGTGACCAGATGAATGTTTTAAAATCGGAGGCCGCGGAGAGACCAAAGGCTGAAAGCCCATTTACGATGCAGGAGCAGTAGGCGGCGAGAAACGCTGGAATTTGGGGGCAATGGCCCCCCGACTCTCTGCCGACAAGGTTAAAGAAGACCACAAACACAATGAGGGGCCTGTCCCGGAATTGCCGAACGCCAGACGGCGGAATCCGCTCGCAGGCCCGGTTTCTAAAAACCCTGCCCAACACGCTTCATCTCCCTCCCACACGCGAAACTCTCCGCCCATCCGTAAGGCACGAATACAGACCGACACCAGAGCGGCTCAGGGAAGCTTACCAACTTCTCCCCCGGCCGCCCGCCACGCGAGGATTCTCACAGGAACTTGGACGCCAAAGGAAGCGCGGGCCCCGCCCCTTTCCCGCAGTGCTCCGCGGCAGAGCATGCGCAGCGCAGCCGCCCCCTTAAGGCCCCTTTTGTAGTTGGAAAGGGTGACTTTGGAATAAGGGGGGAGGTGGGTGAGGGGACTGGGTAGAGCCCTCACGGCCTCCTAGGCTCTTAACCCTTTAAGTCATATCTAGATGAAAGCCACATTTGGACCCTTGAAGGCTGAGGCAGCGTCGATTGACTCAGAGCTCAGGCTCAGCAATTGGATATCCTGGATTCGAGAGAGGTCTCTATTGGCAACTTCTGTCAATCCCAATTTCTTCATCCTTAAAATGGGGATAATTATAATGGCTACATCATAGGCTTGTGAAGATTAGAAAGGCCATGCTAGTAAAGTGCCAGGTACAGAGTAAATTCCCAATAAAAGTAATTATTCACAGAGATGGTGAGGGGGTTCCCGCTTCTTCCATTTTGGGGACCTCTTAGTATATTACAGTTAGCATAATCCCAAAATAGTGTGGCAAAAATCATAGTAGGTTTTAAATGCTATTTAACAAGTTTTAACACTTTCAACGCCTAAAAAAAGTATGGGATCAAATAAATGTGCTGCGCCAGCCCGGTGGCTCAGGCGGTTAGAGCGCCATGCTCCTAACTCCGAAGGCTGCCGGTTCGATTCCCACATGGGCCAGTGGGCTCTCAACCACAAGGTTGCTGGTTCAACTCCTCAAGTCCTGCAAGGGATGATGGGCAGCGCCCCCTGTAACTAAAATTGAACATGGCACCTTGAACTGAGCTGCTGCTGAGCTCCCGGATGGCTCAGTTGGTTGGAGCGCGGGGTCTCAACCACAAGGTTGCCAGTTCGATTCCTGGACTCCGCAAGGGATGGTGGGCTGTGCCCCCTGCAACGGCAACTGGACCTGGAACTGAGCTGTGCCCTCCATAACTAAGACTGAAAGGACAACAACTTGAAGCTGAACAGCACTCTCCACAACTAAGATTGAAAGGACAACAACTTGACTTGGAAAAAAGGCCTGGAAGTACACACTGTTCCCCAATAAAGTCCTGTTCCCCTTCCCCAATAAAATCTTAAAAAAAAAAAAGTGCTATTCTTAAAGTCATAATAGGATTATAAAAGATACATAAAGTCGAATGATTAATTTATTGCAATCCTGTCTTTGACCATACTTCTTGAGATACTATGAAAAGTCTAAATATGAGGCTCCTTGTGAATGTGATGTCTAGGCGCCTCCTGACCCTGCTGTTTTGGTCCCTAAATATCCTCTGTAATTAACTTCAAATTCAGACCCTTTGGTGATGTTGAATACAGTAAGTCTTCGTGTAACATCGTCCATAGGTTCTGACTTTAAGGGAAACAAAGTATAACGAAACCAATTTTGCCATAGGCTAATTGATAATAGACAAGTTAAGTTCCTAGGGCATCGTTATAATGAGTAACACTGAAACAATGTTATTGGAGGATCTGCTGTACTAGACTGGTAACTGAAGTTAATTTCTCCAACAGTTATTCTTACCTTCCTAATATAGTATATAGAAATTAGGTATACCATTTTATATCTGTTATTTGTTCCCTTTGTTCCCTTGCCTTCTTTTGGCTAATTTGAACATTTTTCAGTATTCCATTTTAATTTTTGTTTATGACCATATCTCTTTGTATGTTATATTTAGTGGTTACTCTAGGATTACAATAAACATAAGTAACTTTTCATAGTCCACTTAGAATCAATATTTGACCTCTTCAAGTGAAAGGTAGAAATTTTACCCCATATAAGTCCCTTTATCTTCTCCCTACCCTTTATGTTACAGTTGTCTTATGTATTAGAATTGTAAATTCCATCAATGTGAAAACTATCAAGGATTTTTAAAACTCAAGAGGAGAAGAGTAGTATATTATGTTTACTCAGATAGTTACCATTTCTGTTATTGATGTTCCAAGTTTCCTTCAGGTACCATTTCTCTTCTATCAGAGGAACTTCCCTTTAGCAATTCTCTTAGAGCAGGTCTGTTAGCAACAAATTATTTTGATTTTCTCCTATAACGATGTCTTTATTTTACCTCCATGCCTGAAGGATATTTTTACTGGATATAGACATGAGTTTCCTGATGATTTAGAGGGGAAAATAATCTCAGCAAGGTGCTGAGTCTGTTAAATGACCATCACTCACTTAATCAAAATACCTGGGAGGTGGAGTACTCAGATTCCAGTCTAGGTTCCAAATTGGCCTTCAGAAGTGGTCTCTGTACATAACAATTATTCTTCCCTTCTTACCCAACAGCAGCAGCCAGAGCAGTTTTTCTGAAATGTAAATCTGATCCAGTAACTTGCTGATCAAAGGCCTTTTATGTCTTCCCTCTACCCTTCCCACTTCGTAATCTGGTTTATAATGCTTAACATGATGTGGCCTCATCTACTTCCAGCCTCCAAATTAGAGATGATGGTGTCCTGAACCAAATCAGAGAGGATGGTGTACTGAACCTGGAGAGTGGAAGTGTGGGTGGAGAAAAACGAGCTGATTAAAGAGATGTTTAAGAGAAGAATCACTGTAGACGAATGTGGGTGATGAAAGAGTTAAGTATGCTGATCAGAAAACCTGGTGGATAGTGGTATCATTCCATGAGATAGGTAACACAGAAGGAGGAGCAGTTGAGGGGGTATGGAACTGAGGCAAATAATGGGTTCAATTTTAGATATGTTGAGTCTGAGATCCTGTGGAATACCCAAAGGGAAATATTTAATAGACAGTTGGATAAACAGTTCAGAAGAAATATCTGGGAAAGAGTTACAGCTTCATGAGTCATCATATGGAGTTGATCATTACAGCCATAGAGGTGGGTGGTGAAAGAATAGTCACAGTGGGTAGAGTGAGATGAAAAGAAGTCCAAAGAGAGAAACCTTGAGGCAGACTTATAATTAAAGAATTAGTCTGACAATTAAGTTCACAAACTTGTTGCAACAATGTTGCTAATGTTTTTTGATATCAGAGAGATTATTCATTATGAATTTGCACCAACTGGACAAACAGTTAACCAAGTTTAGTATTTGGAAGTGCTGAAAAGGTTGCATGAAAAAGTTAGACAACCTGAACTTGTCACTAACAATTCGTGGCTCTTGTATCATGACAATGCACCAGCTCACACAGCACTGTCTGTGAGGGAGTTTTTAGCCAGTAAACAAATAACTGTATTGGAACATCCTCCCCACTCACCTGATCTGGCCCCCAGTGACTTCTTCCTTTACCCAAAGATAAAGGAAATATTGAAAGGAAGACATTTTGATGATATTCAGGACATCAAGGGTAATATGATGACAACTGTGATGGCCATTCCAGAGTCCCAAAATTGCTTTGAAGGGTGGACTAGGTGCTGGCTTTGGTGCATAGCTTCCCAAGGGGAGTACTTCGAAGGTGACCATAGTGATATTCAGCAATGAAGTATGTAGCACTTTTTCTAGGATGAGTTCGCAAACTTAATTGTCCAACCTCATAGAGATGAGAACACAAAAAGAGACTAAGAAGAAACGGCCAAGGTCGTATGAGGAAAATTTGGAGAATATGGTATCACAAAGTTAAGTGAAAAGGGGGTCTAAAAGAGGATGAGGTCAACAATAGCAATACTGCTGATTCATAAAATAAGGACAGATCAACTTCCATAGGATTTAGCAAAAAAGTCATTAGTGAATTTACCAAGAGCAGTTTCCATAGAAGGCAGAATCTAGATAGGAGTGGATTGAGGCGTGGGTGTGATATGAAGAAATGAAACCAGTGAGTGTCGTCAGCTCTTCTAAGAGGTGTGTGGCTGTGACAAAGACAAAGTGGTAGCTGGAGAGACACTCCTTCCTTTGTAATGGGAGGAGAGAAAGAATGGTGGGCGTAACTGCAGAAAACTTTGAGAGTTTGGTGCTAGGGGCTGAGGAAGTTCTTATTTAATGGCTTCTATAGTATTTTCTCTGTGAAATAAGAGGTCAGGTCATCTGCTGTGAATGAGGTGATAGGGTTAGAGATTTGAAAACAAATGAGAAACTCTAAATAGTCATTGTGAAGAATGGAAGAGAGAACAGGCATGGGATGATTTCTGGGCAATACCATTAGCCCAGTTGAGGCTGAGGACCTTGAATTTATATTTGCACCAAGTTGGTAGTCTGCATGATTTTTACCAACAATAGTAAGCAGCCCAGGGATGGGCATGAAGAAGTTGCCTCAGGGTTGTGTTTCCAGGTAGGTACAATAGCAGGTCCATAGGAGAGAATTTAGGATATTGGCAGGTGACTAGGAGAAAACATAAAAGGAAGAGAAGACAGCAGAAGGTTAATAAATAGGAAGAAAGTAGACAGAGCGAGGAACCAGAAGTCTTTATAGCTTATATAAATAGAAGTATAGCTTTAGAGGGAGAAATTGAGTGAGAAAACAGAAAAGACAAAAGGCTATGTTTATAAAGTGGGATATCTGAGTATATTTTCAGAGGTGGAGAAATTTTAGGCAATCAAAAGATTCAAGATGTGGTCACTGGGATGGGTAAGTTCAAGTGGAATGGGGGAAAGTTCACTGAAAATGAGAAGCTAAAAAACTGAGAGATAGGGTGTTAGAAGTGTCCGTGAGGAAGGTGAAATCATGGCAGAAAAGATAAATAATGAGCTAGCAGCCAAATTCTTCAATGAGTGTTGAAGAGTGACTAAGAGATGAGTAGATGCCAGTAGTAAGGAGAAGTGTCTAATAAAGCCTGATGATATAAGCTTTAAAGAAACATGAATTTTTACATAAGAGCAGCAATGGGGAGCATGGGGGATGTAGATTCAACTTGAGATCTTAAAGCAGGTGGTATAGGAGACCGAGCATCCTCCACTTGAGAGAGCTGCAGGTGAAGTAGTTATCATTTGAAATAAACAAAGCCAGGAGACCACAGAGAAGCATGTTGAACTGAAAAAGGGATAGGAATTGGATCCACACAATGTTTGGATCCAAACTCTAACTCTATCACTTACAACCTGGCAGAAGCTGCTTAACTAATCTCTGAGCCCCTTAATTTGTTTGTACTCAACATTTTCCTGGTTCTTTCCCTGGTAATGTGGACCTCTTGATATCTATAATAAACGTGAGGAGATGATCTCTCCCATTTTTGTGTTATACTCAATTAAATGGGTCCCAAGATAGTGTTAATATATGTCAGAAATGCTAGTTAAAACTGATATTTCAAGTTTTGAGTATTGCTCTTTCTGGCTTCTTCTTGAGACCTCATTTGGCCTGTCTTTCTTCCTTTCCCTAGACCTAGACATGAGTCCCTTTGAACTGAGGTTGAATCAAATCCAAGTGACAGACACTGTATCTATTTGGTTGCCTCTCCTCTATCCCTGAGGCTCGTTACTGTAGCAGGCTTGTACTGATGGTTTATCTTTTCTCTTCACATCAGTTCTCTCCCAGAAGCCTATTGGCAAAGAGACTTCTTGGCTATCTTTTCAATTAGGTAGGCCTGGAGAATACATATCTAGATCATAGCCATGGGGACATTTTAGGTTTAATCTGGTTTCCCCACACTCTGAGAAAACCTTGTAATTAGAACTGATGTGAGGTTTCCATGATACTTGGTTACAAATTACATAGTATTCTACTATATCTGGTATGTAATAGGTTGGGTTAACCTCTTATTCCTCTGTGCTCCCAGAGCATTCCTTCTGCAATATTCACCACACTGTGGACTAATTATCTGTTTGGTTGTCCATCTTTCTCAGAACGTGTATGCAACAGTTTCCCAAATTCTTTCAACCTACCCCATATTCCAGTCTCCCATTTATTATTTCCTCTTCTTCCTAAGGAGTAGTAAAAGCACATTATCTACTTTGTGCCTTATGATTCAGAATTATTGATGGATTCTTTCATTTCCAATGGGCTTTTTCACCTGGGGAAGAAAACTTACAATTTGTTGTTTAGTAACAATTTACCAAAGTCATATTTCTAATGAAAGGTTAGATCATTTTTTCTTGAGCATTAAACATGGACTACACATTTGATTAATTCCCTTAAACAATTTAAATTGCAATTTCAAATTTAATATGGTTGATTTTTTTGAGTACCTCATATACCACAAACATCAGCAAAGCATGCACAAATACACAGTTTACAAAGTCGACTACACTTATAGTTAAACCTATTCAGTGCCATGGGTTAGATATTACTACATTATTTTTGCACTGTTTTTATACCTCTTAAGATTATACCTATATTTACTTTGATATCTTTTTGAGGTTTAAGTAATATAATTTTGATTATTTTCTGGGATTTCAGAAATCTTCCAAAATCCAGTAGAAAAAGAAATACAGTTTTAGACCAATTGAGGTTCTGTGATCTGTGATATCAACTAATTCTTTCTTGCTTGAGATATAAGACCTAGTTTTTCTGTCCAAGGTAATTTAGACCATTAACTTAATGCTTTTTTATAATAAATTTTTTAAATAATGTGAGACTTATAAGTCTCTGTTTTCCTATGGTTTTTAATTTTTGAAACTTCATTTCTACTCAGGAAATGATGTAAGCTCTAAGTTTTGCATGACCAGTAGTCCCTAATCAATCATCCTGCCATTACATGACATCAATCTGCTTAAAACCTTACGTATTTCTTATCAGTCATTTATTATAATTAGCAAGGCCGTGTAGTTGTTTTATCTCCTGAGAGATGAAGGATTGATTCACTCTTTTCATTCTTAAAATATCTGTCGAACTCTATTTTTACTTGCTTATTGTTAATCTGGTGCTAATTAACTAACTGGTGGACTTTCCTATCCGGTCATAACAATTTAATGAAATCACTTAGTACTGACGGATCCTTCCTGTACTTGGTACTTTTAAAAGGTGCTTTGGCATATTCATAAGTTTTTGGTTCATTTTTACCAGCTTGCTCATGTATAAAACATAAATACAAGTAAATTATATGTGGATATATTTAAATCAACATACCCTTTACAGAAGAAAAAATATGCATTCATACTTGCAAATGCAAAGGTACACATATAACTCATTATTAAATGTATCACATTGTATTCAAACTTATATTAAAGTTATTTTTTATTTTTCTCTTTTGAGTCTTATTATGAATGCATAGTCTTTGTAGATTTGACCTAGTCCTATTAACTCTAATTATGTTTTAAAATCAAATTATTACAACTTGGCCAGTGGGTACATCTTTAAGCTTTCTCCCTTTAGCTCTACTCCTGACATCCTTGAAACATCCTTTCTTTCTTAACACAACAGAATGTTCTAAAGTCATACTGAATTTTCCACCCAGTCCCATAGAATCAGCTACTCTGCAATGATTTCCAGATTCTTTTGGTGAATAAAACTACTAAAGACTGCTTTTAAGATTTAGGAGTATACTTGAGAGTAAATGTTTGGCAAACTATTAAGAGCTGCTAAAGTAGTAGTGAGAAACCTGGGGAAAAAATATTTTAAGGTCATGACCTTGCAGTGCTGTTCTCGATTTTAATATATTACATTCTGAATCACACTTTTCTTACAGTATATGGTTCCATTGACCACTAATGCTTTCCTATACACTGACAAATGTTATCTTGTTCTATGAATTATTCGGTCTTCCAAGGGAGGCCCTGGACTCAGGGAGGACTATTGCCCTCATTAGAAATCTTGGGACATCTATATATTTTTTTAGTTCTGGCATTTGAATCATAAACTATTAAAGTTAGAAAAGCCCTTGAAGACTTTCTTGTTTAATCTATGCATATTATAGATATCCTGGACACTCGTCATTTTTGGCTGCCTAGCATCCAATTCTCCCCTGTTTCTAAGCACCCTGATCCCCTTTTTAGGGAAATTCATAAAGAAGTATAGATTATTCCTGTATTTCCTTCCTGATACCATGTTTCCCCAAAAATAAGACCAGGTCTTAGACCGTATTTCCCCCAAAATAAGATGGGGTCTTATATTAATTTTTGCTCCAAAAGACACTTTAGGACGTTTTTTCAGGGGATGTCTTATTTTTTCATGTACAAAAACCTACATTTATTCAAATACAGTCATGTCATATTCTTCTGGAACATTGTCATAACGTACTAAATGTGTCCATCTGGCTGACGATCTTAACTGGGGCTGATTTTTGGGGTGGGTCTTATTTTCAGGGAAATGGTATGGCCAGTAGATTAGCATGTGACTTAAACTTGGCCAATCAGATGACCATTCTCAGAACTTTGAATTTTGTTCAAGGGATGTTGTGACAGAGATTGTCAAATGTTCACCAAACCCCATTTTCTTATTCGCCTAGGCATACAGATGAACTACATTTTCCTTGTAGTTAGGTGTAGTCATGTAACTTGAGTTCTGGACAATGGAATGCCCAACATCTAGGCCAGACTTGTATAAACCTCCTACACAAGATCTTTTCCCTTTTTTTCCCAATCATTAGCTGAATGGAAAGGACTCCACGGACATAGAGGAGGACAGAGCCACAAGATGGAAGGAGTCTGGGTCCGTGAGACACTGCCTGGAGGAGAGCTGCCCAAAAAAGCTACAAGACCAGGGGCACTCATGTTGGACAGTTGTGTGAGACAGAAACTTGCATTGTGTAGAACCTCTGTAATTTGGGAGATTATTTTAGTATTTAGCTTACCCAGACTAAAAGACAGAATGTTTAGCATAACGTTTGTTTTAGCAATAGCAGTAATATGGATCAAGCTGCAAGATCTTGGGAGGTCCCTGATTCTGTCCATTGTCTCAACCATTTCTTTTAGTTTTTATCATTCTGCAAGCCACCAATAAATATCCTTATCACATATTTTCCCTTTTTGGCTTAAAATAACCATTCCTTGTTTCTGTTGCTTATAATCAAGAATTTAGACTTTATCAGATAAGAAATTGAGGCCTTAATGGTAACTGAGGTACCCCAGGGCACAACTCATGGGTGGCAGATCTATGATTACAAACTTGACCTTGCATCTCCTGATTTAGTGTTCTTTCAACTAAATTATTGGGGGCCTTTAGGGGCCCCAATAATTAGTACTCCTCTTCCCCACTAACTTCTAAACCAATTGAGAAATAAGACTCAGGAAATGGCAAATATCACCTTCATCACTGGAAAAGGCTAGGTTGGAGGATATAGCCTCCCCACGTGGCAAGCCTGCCTCTGTGAGGCTTAAGGCAGAGAAGAACCAAAAAACAACTACTGTTCCCTGTTGACAACTTGCTTCTATGTAGAAAGAAAAGAGGAAGAGGCACATAATCAGGTTATCCTTCCAATCTCCCCATTTAGAGAAGTCACTACCTCAACTGAGGGAGAATGAGAGGGTGGACAGAAGTTAGTTCTATAATGACTGACTCCTTACATACACAAAGTGGGAAATAAGGTATATACCTTATCTATATCTATATCTATATTTTATCTATATATTTTTAATTATTGCATCTGATCATAACTTATTAAAGCTGGAAGAGCCCTTAGAGACTCTTTTTGTTAAATCCATGCAGATTACAGATATACTGATCATCTGACATTTTGGCTGTTAGAAATAATTTATTCCTGATAATATATCATCCTGTAAAACATTGAAACAAAGTCCTCTAATATTCTACTCACTAGAGATAAGTGCTGTTAATAGTTTAATGTGTATCCTTCTTTGGGACCAGGATGAAGTTCAGAGCTGTGGTATTAATTTGTGTGAAATACCCGGCATCCGGTGTAGTGGCTGTTCCAGTAGGAACTCACTTGCTTCCTTCCTTTCTTCCTCCTTAGAGCCCTAGAGCCTTCTCTAGTCTGACAATCTATGACCAGTGTTGAGCTGGGATGGTGTGACCATAGAGTCCAAGGTGTGTCCTAGCTTCCACGGTGCTCACAGACTTATGCCTGCATAGCAGTAGTTAGGAGCCCAAGTCTATAGCAGGGATCCATGACACAAGAGCTTGTTCAGCCAGGCCAGGCCCATGGCCTTTCCTACTCTCTTGTCCAGGGGTCCAGACACCCACCAAGGCCAGAACTTAGGACAGCTTCCTGGTTTAGCACACCCTCCTGTAAGCTCTCTGTGTGAGCTGGGATGGGGGTTTTCAGCACCAGGACTGTTGTGTCATTGGAATTAACCCCTAGTCATTCACAAAAGATGAAAAGAATTCACAGACTCAGCTTGAAATGAGGAGAGCAAGGAAGTAAGTTATTCAAGAAGAAAGAAGCTGGCCTAGACGGTGCCAGGACAGAGGACTGTCCCTAACTTTAGGTTAGCTTTTCCTTATATAGGAAAGTGTAGGTAAATTTCCTTATGCAGGAGATGTGACGTATAGACTGAGGTCATTTGATTGACGTATGTTAGTTATATAACTAGTTTCTTTTTGAGCATGCTCTTACCCAGAATGCATACAGAAAAACCCACAGAGGTGGGGTGGCAAGCCTTAATATTCATTCTATTCTAATTGCATTATAATTACGCTAGAGTTCAATAATGGGTAGGTTTCGGCAGTTTGCACATGTGTGAAGAACCAGTTAAAACCAGTTGTGTCTCATCTCCTCTTTTTATGAGGGTTTAGACATCAGATTTATTTCTAGGGGATGAGCCTTGGCAGTTCCTGGGGAGGGGATGCAGGCCTGGGCAGTCCTGCTTCAGGTTCACTTTTTTAACCCTATTCTGCCTCATCAAGGACTTGTCCTTTCCTTCTGGGCCTCTTCCACAGCGGTGTCAAGCATAGGTCTGGGCCCCACGGGGCAGCTGGCTAACTGCTGGGTTTATATGGTGGCACCTTCAGCTCTACCTGTAACTTTGCCTGACCCTGCCCTGGCCTCAGGGATTTCTATGCCTGTTTTCTTCGCTCTGGATTTCTGGACTTGGCAGGAGAGAAGAGAGCCTAGAGCTAGGGACATAGTAGGAGCTTATGTGGGTAGAGGAGGCAGCATTGACTGCAAAGTTCCCTCTGCCTGACTTTGCCCTCTGATTTACTTCCAGTGTCTTCCTTCCTCCAGGAATCCTTTCCTGAAAGCCGCCCCTCTTCCCCCAGGCCAAGTTAATCACTCCCTCCTCTATTCTTGTTTATAATTTTTCCATATCCGCCTTCCCTCTAAGGCATGAACTTTAAAAGCCAAAATTTACTTCATCCATCTATCTGTCTCTAGGGCCCAGCAGTGGCTCTGGCTGAACAGTACTTGATAACTTTAGGCACAGTGATTGATGAAACCCCAGAGCTGAATTAAGTAAGTGGGGGTGAGGGCAGAAAAGGGAGATACTTTCCTGTGGCCCGGCCAGGGTTTGTCATCAGAACCTTTCTGATGGCAGAGCTGTCCACTGGGAAAGGAGCTGCCAAGGAGGAGTTAACTCCTTGCCTTGAAAGGTGTGCAAACAGAGACCAGAGACTCTTTCTGGAATGCTGTGGCAGGGATTCATGTACTTCTCAAGCCTCTACCACGTAATCACCAAAGTGCTGTCCGATTCTGAAGTCTAACATTGTGCGAGGACCCGAGGCTGGTCCCAGAGAGGCACAACACGCAGAAAGCTGTCTGTCTTGTCATTGTCAAGGTTGCCTGAGGCCACTCAGGAGAATGTCACAGCCTAATCGACTCCTAACTCCTTCTAGCCCTTGCTTGTATCTGCACATGTATATTTATAGTAATTTAACTCACATACAACTTACAGAAACACCTGCCTGTATATTCATGTTTCTATGAATGTTCATCTTCATATATCCTTCTCAGATAAACATGTTTTAAATCTGACCACATCACTAAATAAACACTCACTGCCCCCAATTTTTACACTCTCCTTCACCCTAATTAAAACTTCTTCCATTGTCCCCAGGCCCAGGTAAGCAATGTAATTCTTTTCTCTTGGGATTTGCCAGGCAGTGCTGAGAGGGGGAGAGGTGGAGAAGGCTTGGCCTGCCTGTGATGGATGGATTAATCTACCGATCTGGAGAAACTAAATAATTAAATTCACAATCACTCCCCAAGCCAGCCAGGCCAATATAGCTGAAGTAGGGGGGACTCTGAGGCCCAGTCTAACATTGTGGGAGGTAGTGCTTAGGCAAGGAAGCACAGACAGAACCCTCTAGACCAGGGAACACAGAGAGGAGGGCAGGCAGGTAGACAGACAGACAGACAGACAGACATCCTCTCCAGTGCTACAGACTCTCCTCTTCCAAATGGAATTGGAACCCTTTTGAAAAGAAAGCCACCCTCCACCCCCATCCACTAATACTGATTCTTATACTCTAAGACAGGGATGTTCTTTGTTTTGTTCTATGGGAATAGTTCCCTAATCCATTTTTTTGGAGGCTTTTGCTTCTGCCCTCTTGTTACCGGAGAGTGAGTCCTTCTCGGCACGATGTCCAGGTTCTTAGCGTCTCAAGCAAAGAATTGAACAAGACACAAAAATAAAGTGGTGAAAGAGTAGTTTATTAGAAGAGACAGTACACTTCAAAGAAATGGAAGCGGACCCGAGCAGTAGAGAATGGCTCAAGGGCCCTGACTAAAGAGGTCTTGGTGGTTTTTCTTTTTCTCTCAAATGGGCTGTTCCTTTCCCAGAGTGTTGACCACCTGATTGAGACCTGTGATTGACAAGAGGCTATTACCTCATCTTTTTTAAACTGTGCAGGTGTGAGTGGCCAGTTTGATCTAGTTGGGTATCTAGTACCCATTTGTTTACAATGGAAAGGGGAAGTTTTGGGCAGAGAGGGGAGGTCTTTTGGGCAGTAATGCAGAGATGTGATGCAGAGACATGATGCCTATGTCTAACTGCCTGCCTTGTTTTCCCCTTGAGAGACGTGATCCCCATAAAATCTCTATGGGAAGTTGAGGGACAGAAGGTCTGTTTTTCTGTATCTGCTTCCTGCTGGGCAGGGGCGTAGAGCTCTCCCTACCTATTGGGGGGTTCGCAGAACTCTCACCCTATCTGATCTCAGATGAGAGGAAGGGATCCTGAGATCTGCCTGGAAGACCATGTTGGCTTCTTTGGTTGCCACTGGCAATCTTGTTGGGGTATCCTCTGTATCCCCAAGGCCCCTGAATGAGGAAAAATAGATTTTAATTAATAAACCCGTTAGCTCTCTAGAGCCTGTGGCCATTCAACCAGTCATTTAAGTGGTGTCAATTGTCCAGGAGCTGAGGCCAGAAGGGGTTGGACAGTGATTACTGGCCTGTGGGGTATATTAAAACTTAGTTGGCCTGTGGGATGGAAATGTCCAAAAGTTAGGTCCGGAATGGCTTGAGGGATGTTGGGAAGTCACAGGCTTTTAAACCGTTATCTGCGAGACATTCTGTGATTCAGGCTATGAGCAATCTTTAGTCTAAGGCTCAGAAACTGATTAGAAGAATAATCAAAGCCAGGGGCTAAGGAGCCAAGAAACTAGGGAAAGGAGACTTAAAATTTCCATAGTGAGGGAGGCTTAAAACTTTTGTAGTGAGGGAGCTCTCCCACAGCATTCTGGGCTCGTGGCTTTGCCCCCCTGACAAACCTTTCTTTTCCGTAAGGAATGGTTCATATTTGCCACTGCATAGCTTTTTCAGCTTCTCTCTGCTCATAGAATGTGGAGAATCTAAAGATCTTTTTCATTTCAAACTGACATTGTTCCTTATAATTTAAGGTTTTGGTTTTGAGAGAATCCAGTGGTTAGTCAACTGCCAAATTGCTTCCCTTAAAAACCTTGTGGGTGTTTCATGAATCTTACTGGGATTCCCTCCATGCTCCCCGAACCACATCCATACTTCTGAGACAAAGCTCTCTCTACTTTGGGTACGTCAAATTGCTATGGGACAATGACCTTATGTTTCTTAGAAGCCCTTCTATCTAGATGAGAGGGTCCACGGGACACTGTTTACCTCCTAATGTGGTCTTACAGCTGCACTATTAAGTTGGTCTTAACCTTGAGGCCACCGCCCTCCCCCCTTACCCTCTGGTAACCCCTAAACTATTGTCTGTGTCTATGAGTTTTTGTTCTTTCAGTTGTTTTTCTCGTTCTTTTGTTGTTTTGGGTTTATATACCACATATCAGTGGAATCATATGGTTCTCAACTTTTCACTCATTTATAATGACATTTCATTCAGCATTATAATCTCAAGATCCATCCATGTTGTTGCAAACGGCATTATTTCATTTTTTTCTTACAGCAGAATAGTATTCCATTGTGTATATATAACACATCTTCTTTAGCCAATCATCTATCGAAGGACACTTTGGTTGTTTCCATGTCTTGGTCACCGTATGTAAACCTGCAATGAACATAGGAACACATATATCTTTACAGATAAATGTTTTTAGATTTTTTGGGTAGATACCCAGGAGAGGGATTGCTGGGTCATATGGTAATTCTAGTCTTAATTTTTTGAGGAACCTCCACACTCCCTTCCAGAGCACCTGCACCAATCTGCATTTCTACTACCCTGTTTCCCTGAAAATAAGTCCTAGCCAGACAATCAGCTCTATTGCATCTTTTGGAGCAAACATTAATGTGAGACCCGGTCTTATTTTACCATAATATAAGACCCGGTCTTATATAAGACCGGTCTTTGATCCACTTTGAGTTAATTTTGGTACATGGTGACAGAGAGCAGTCTAGTTTCATTCTTTTGCACATGTCTTTCCAGTTCTCCCAGCACCGTTTATTGAAGAGGCTGTCTTTTATCCATTGTATGTTTTTGGCTTGTCGAAAATTATCTGTCCATATTTATGTGGGTTTATTTCTGGGTTTTCAATTCTATTCCATTGGTCTGTGTGTCTGTTTTTCTGCTAATACCATGCTGTTTTGATTATTGTTGCCCTATAGTACAAGCTGAAGTCAGGGAGTGTGATACCTCCAGCATTGTTCTTGTTTCTTAGGATTGCTTTGGCTATTCAGTCTTTTGTGATTGCTGTTGTTTATGAATATGTTCTCTTAGGCCTCCTTTCTGGAAATGAGCATTAAAGAATGGTGCAGAACACGTAGAGCGCCATCTAATGTCCCTAACATTCTCCCCCAAGCCCCTTCCTCTAATTTTCACAATTGGTCTCGGTCTCTTTAAGAAGTCACCCATAACTGAGGAAAGAGGAATGCTGGGAAGATTCACCCTGCTCAGGTTTGGAGCATGACGGGAAGGGGGGGGGGGGAAGGAGACCAGTGTTGCACAAGCGCGGTAGTGCGGGTGTTGCGTTGCCATGGGTCTGGTGAAAGGATTTCAGTAAGAAAAGATAACTCCAATAAGAGTCTTGGGCGATATTGCTTCTTTGCCTGGTCGTGCTTCCCCGGGTAAGGAGACCAGGAGGTGAGCGCGACTACGGCGGCGGGAGGGACTGCGCGGGGCGGGGCCGCGCCATGTGACGGGGCGGGCGCCGGACGGGGGCGGGGCCGGTCGGACTGCGTGGCTGACGCGGTGCAGATTTCGGGCTGGGGCGCCCTGGCAGGCGATTGTGGGTCGCGTATTCTCCTTACGATACAATGTTGCCGCGTTTGTATCTGTGACGCGCATGGGAATTATTGGTGGGGACGAGAATTTCGGAGGGAATGCTATGCTAGAAGGAGGGATGAGCGCCCGTAGATTGTTATAACTGGCAAGTGGACCAAAGTTCCCATCTCTTTTTTCAGAACAGGCTTTTAAAAACCAGTTGCCCATTTCAAGCCTGGCTTGACTACCCGGATAAAGATAACTTTGGGGAGCTATCTTTGTGCTTTAGGTTTACCACGTCTTGTTTAGTATGTTTACTACTAGGGAAAGGGAAGTCTGCTTACTGGCTAATTGAATTTCTTGTTTACAGGAAGGCGAAGGTGAAGCAGAGCTCAAAGGGGCTCATTCCTGGGCATGGCTCCCATGGAGACCCTGAAAGGTGCAGGTGGTCCGCTTTAAGTAAGGGAGTACCTATTGTTTACTTGTGATGGCATCTTAGGCCAAGAAATGGGGCCCTTATGGAGGCCTCCAGTAAAGGCTGAGTTAGAGATGGGGGTGGGGAGCTCGGTGTACTCCGCTTTGAGAAATAAAAGCTGAGGTGGGCCTCCAAGCACTAATTTTCATGGAGTCAGAAATTTCTCCAAGAGCTTGGTACCTTGCACCTACATGTTGGTCTGCTGGTCTAATTTCCTCTAACTTTCAAAATATAAAAGACCAGAGTGCTTGTCTTTAAAGCTGTTGGGGAAGTGGGAGCTGTTGCCAAAATATTTTCTTTTGTGAAGATAACTACTAAAGAAGCAGAAAGCAGGAAGAAAGACTAGAGTTAGCCATGGCCTTAGAAAAGTTTTTTTTCAAATGCTTCAACCCTAAAGCCCTGTGCTCAACACAAAGCTTTTAACAGATAAACATGAAGAAGAAAAAGAAGACGAAGAAAAAAAGAATAAACCTTAGTACCAATCCTTTATGTTGTGTTTTAGGAGCCCAGCTATCCATTACCAAGAAGAAATCTGTTAGTTTAGACTGGGGAATTCCTTTACGTAAAAAATTAGAATGAAAGAACCTTTGGATGGTGAATGTGGCAAAGCAATGGCACCACAACAGGGGCTTCTGGACAAAATTAAAGAAGAACCTGACAATGCTCAAGTAAGCATTTCATTTTATTAAAAAAAATTTTTTATTCCTTCTTTTCTATCTGGTGAATTCATATTTTTAGTTAGGCAGTTTCTGGCTTATAAATTCAAACAACCCAAATTGATTTTTCCCCCTCATTAGATGAATAGATCAGTTTTTCTGTTCTTTGAATGAAAAAAAGAGCTTGGTAACTATTGGATGTTTCATTTTGTAAAAAGAAAGTAATATGTTGTTACCATTTTTCCACAGTTGGTACCTTTTTTTTTTTGTATCTGACAGTAGTTTTTTTTTTTTTTGCTAAGTATTTGTGGTCTCCTCTATGCTAGGGGATCCAGGAGTGACCAGTCACTTGAGTCCTTTCCCTCATAGAGTTATAGGTTAGACATTACACAAGTAATTGATCAAGGGATAAATATATAATTATAAACTATGATAAGTGCTCTGAAAGAAAAGTCTAAAATGGGCAATTTGACCTAATTTTGGTTGTGGGCAGAGACTGGCTACGAAAGGCTTCCCAGAGGGAAGGATTTATAAGCTGAATTATGGAAAACGAATTGACTAGGCAGAGGCATAGAAAGTGTTCTAGACAGGGGTCTGCATATAGGAAAGCAGTGATTAGCAAAGATGTGTGGTTCCTTTGAAAAACTGCAAGACCAGGGGACCTGGAACAGAAAAGTTATGAAAATGGTGATGATGATGGTGGTGATGATCATAACAACAGTACTAATAGGTGGCATTAATACATCAATATGTAGCGTATATTATATCATGATAACATGTGACATAAATATTAACTTATTTTTTTGTTTTTAAGATTTGATTGGGGAAGGGGAACAGAACTTTATTGGGGAACAGTGTGTACTTCCAGGACTTTTTTCCAAGTCAAGTTGTCCTTTCAATCTTAGTTGTGGAGGGTGCCGTTCAGCTTCAAGTTGTCCTTTCAGTCTTAGTTGTGGAGGGTGCAGCTCAGCTCCAGGTCCAGTTGCCGTTGCTAGTTGCAGGGGGCGCACCCATCATCCCTCGCAGGAGTCGAAACCAGCAACCTTGAGGTTGAGAGGATGCGCTCCAACCAACTGAGCCATCCGGGAGCTCAGCGGCAGCTCAGCTCAAGGTGCCGAGTTCAATCTTAGTTGCAGGGGGCGCTGCCCCCATCCCTTGCGGAACTGGAGGAATTGAACTGGCAACCTTGTGGTTGAGAGCCCATGGGCTCATGTGGGAATCGAACCGGCAGCTTTCAGAATTAGGAGCATGGAGCTCTAACCGCCTGAGCTACAGGGCCAGCCCATTAACTTATTAATACTTACATGTGCTTAGACTGAGCTAGCCACCATTCTCACGTCCATGTTATCAACCCCATTGTACAGACGAGGAAAGCAAAGTATAAACAGGTCAAGCAGTTCTACCACAGAACATGGATTGTAAATGGCAAAGGCTGGATTCAAATCCAGATAGTGAGACTTCAAAGTCTGTGCTATCCTGCTTCTGAGATGAGGCTCTGTAGGTAGTTTGAGGCCAGATTATGCAGAACCTTGTGGACCTTGTTAGGAATTTTGGTCTTTATCCTGAGAGCATTGGGAAGCTGTTGTAGGATTTTAAGTGGGAGAGTAAGATAAACATGTTCGGAAAGATCATCTGGCTACCCTTTAGGAACCCAGGTTGGAAATTTGTGGAGCTCAATGTGGAGACACTAGTTAGTTATTTTAGCAAGAAAATGATTTTCTTCTTTTTGGACAGTTCTTTTGCTTTATACTCTGTAGTTACTGGCTTTATTGTATAAGCAAAGCACTAACTTAAAATATAAATAATAATGTAAATAAAATAATAATAATGATAATATTTATTTCTCATACCATCTCAAAGGCAGTATCATTCCAGGACAGGGATACCAATTAGATTTTGTCTTGCTCATCAAATTCATGCCTTCCCAGAGTGCTGTGCTGAGAAGAGTTTTGAGGTAGTGTCTGTCTATAGGATGTGGGGTGGGAAATGGTGGCTTCCATGACACTTATTTTCCCTCCAGATGGTAAATCTTTCTCTTCTGCCAGAAGTAACTATTTGTTTGCCAGGTTTTGTGGATTCTGCCTTTTAAGTATTTTTTTACTCTGTCTCTTCCTTTTCCTCCCTATTTCATTATTTCTCATTTGGACTTTTATAACAATTTCCTACTTATCCTCTTTTTTTTACCCTTCTTCCACCTCCCTCCCCTCCCCCCCACCCCGCCACTGCAGTTCAAGCCATTGTTTCTTAGTCTAGTTATGTAGGACACAGCTCCCTGGCCCATGCTTGGTATTATGAGCCTTGCGCCCCAGGCAGTCGATTGCCAGTCATTGGTCCACTCTTCACAGTAGCTCACAGCAGCTCTGGCCAGCTGCCGGCCGCTCACAATGGCTGCTGGCCACTCACGCTGGCCACCGGAGACACACGGTAGCCCATGGCAGCACTTAGCAGCCTGTGGCAGTTTACACCAACCTCCAGCTGCTCACGGCAGCCCAGCTCTAGGGAAAGCTGTTGTTCACAATCTTAGGTATAGAGGGTGCAGCTCACTGGCCTATGTGGGAATCGAACTGGCGACCTCAGCGTTAGGAGTTTGGTGCTCCAACTGGGCTGGCCCAGTTGGCCTCTTTCCTTCAGTCACAATCTCCATCAAAACACTGTATAGTGATGACATTGTACTCTTTACAGATCTGATGACATTACTCCCTTTAAAGACCCTGTCTTATGTGTCATAAAGCATAAACTTTTTAGTGTGGCATCCAAACTATCCATGTTTAGGCCTTTGTTTCCCTTTTTAGCATCATCACTCATCCTTCCCATCTTTTCTGGTCTATGCTCCTGCAAACTATTTGTGTTTCTCTCAAAGGTATATTCTGTTGAGTTTTGTTTCCTTGCCTTTGCACATACATGCCATTTCTTCTGCCTGCAGTATCCTAAACTAGATAGCCTGGCAAAAATTTTCTCCTCTTTTGATACAGTTTAATTAGTTACTCAGGTAGAGTTAATTTTTTTCCCCATTGTAAACTGCTTTCACTTTTATTATGGCATCTATGGATCAGTGAGTTTTGTTTCATACAGAGTCTGGTCTTATTTGACTTGAATCCTCATTTCCTAGCACAATGACAGGCAGAAAGTACATACTCAATAATTGGAATAAAAGAGCTTCTTTTTCACAATGAGGGAACAGCTTGAAGAAACAAGTGACTTCACCAAGGTCCCATGGCAAAGCTGGGATATAAACCAGATTTTTTTTTTAATTAAAGTTTATTGGGGTGACAGTTGTTAGTACAGTTACATAGATTTCAGGTGTACAATTCTGTATTACATCATCTATAAATCACATTTTGTGTTCACCACCCAGAGTCATTTCTCCTTCCATCACCATATATTTGATCCCCTTTACCTCATCTACCACCCCCCTAAACCAGTTTTTTAAATTCCAGAAAAAAATGTCTTTCATTATAGCTTGTCTATAGTATATAAGTTTAACAATATTGTGCTATGAGTTAATTGAGCATTCTTTCTGAATATAAAAATTAGGATAATGCAACTCCCACTAATAGTGAACACTGTAAATTTAAGTAGATAGGGACCTACTCAGTTCTCTTTGGTTTGTATTAATGCTGTTCAAGGTGAATATGCTATGGTTTTTCATGAGAGTGTGGGTTATGATAGAAAAGCCATTTGAACATTGTGCTATTTTTCCATGTTGCATTTGAATATTGGAAAATAGGAGACAAGAAAGCGAAAATGTTTATTTTCTGATATACTAAGTGTCTGTTTTGGATATTAAAGTTATAGTTGAGCTCTCATTCATTCAGTGAGTTTTTATTTCTGCTTACTATAATCCACAGCACATGTTGAACACTGTTATAAGCAGTTTATATATGTATTAATCCATTTGATACTCACAACCCTAAGAGTTAAGTACTGTTATTCTACTTTACACATGAGGAAGCTAAGACACAGAGAGTAACTTGTTAAAGGACACACAACTGGTAAATGGTTGAGCTAGGATTTCAACCCAAGAATCTAGTTCAAGAACCCAAACTCTTAACCAGGATACCACAGGCTAAGTTGTGTTATTTTGTTTTCAGAAATGCTACAAAGTTTAAAAGATAGGACCTCTGCTTTCAATGGAATTGATAGTATAAGGGAGAGGTAATTATTTGAGTGGCTGTCCCTCATTAGAAGCTATGTTAAGCATGTTTTATGCATTTGCATTTAAACTCTATAACCATATGAGGGAAATAGCCTTACCTCATTTTACAGATGAGGAAACTGAGGCAAAGAGAGGTTAAGTAACTTACCAAACTCAAAGGAAACATCACAGCTAGGATAGCAATTTAGTTTTGACTGGCTTCAAAATTGTATTCTTCCTGTTGCTTTGTGTCACCTTTGTACAGATAACAGAATCACAGTATTAAGCAATTACAGTAATAAAAAGTGTTGTGCAAGATGCATTGGAAACATAGCGGAAAGAACCCTTAAGTCTGGAGAGGAGAGGAAGGTTTCACAGGGCAGGTAGCATTTGCGTTACAACAATTAAGACTTTTCGGCAGAGAAAACAGCACGTGCCAAGTCATGCAGACATGGGAGAATGTTTAGAGGTTCATAGTTCAACAATAAAGTGGGAAGAGAATAGATTTAAGATATTTAGGTAGACCCCTGTCAGAATGACTGTCATCAAAACAACAAGCAACAAGTGTTGGGGAGGATGTGAAGAAAAAAGAGGACTTGCGCATTGTTGGCGGGATTACAAATTGGTGCAGCCACTATGGAAAACAGTATGGAGGTTCCTCAAAAAATTAAAAATAGAGCTACCGTATGACTCAGCAATCCCACTTCTGAGTAGTTGAAGAAATCCAAAACGCTAATTCTGAAAGATATAGGCATCCCTGTGTTCATTGCAGCATTATTTACAATAGCCAAGGTATAGAAGCAACCTAAGTGTCCATCCATAGATGACTGGATAAAGAAACGGTGGTACATATATGTATATATAATGGGGTATTACTTGGCCATAAAAAGAATGAAATTTTACCATTTGTGACAACATGGATGGACATAGAGGGTAATATGCTAATAAGTCAGACAGAGAAAGACGAATAACATGTGATTTCACTTACATGTTGAATCTAAAAAACAAAATAAATGAACAAAACAGAAAAAAACTCATAGATACAGAGAACAAACTAATGGTTACCAGGTGGGAGGAGGGTTACGGGACTTGGGGAAAAAGGTGAAGGGATTAAGAAGTATGAATTGACAGTTACAAAATAGTCACAGGGATGTGAAGTACAGCATGGGGAATATAATGAATGATATAATAACTGTATGATGTCAAGGAGGTACTAGACTTATCGGGATGGATTTGTATGTTATATAAATGTCTAACCACTTTGCACATCTGAAACGAATACAATATTGAATGTCAACTGTAATTGAAAAAATATATTTAGGTAGAATTGATCAAACTTAGAGATAGCATATGAGGTGTGAGAGTCAAGGTGGAGTCCAGGAATACACAAGTTCCTGGCCTCAGTGCACTGAGTGATAATACCATTTATTGAGGGGCTAGGAAAAGAATATGGGGGGAAGTAATTAGCGTAGTTTGGGATCTGTTGTGTTTAAGGGATTAGTGGGACACTCAAGTGGTAATCTGCACTGGCAGGCATTTGCCATGTGGATGTGGTATTTAGAAAGTTATCTACTTGTAGGTACAGTGTTGTAGATCTAGCCAGATAAGATACAGAATGCCTGGTTAAATTTGACTGTTAAATAAACAATGATTATTTTACATAAGTAGTTTCATGCAGTATTTGGAACATAGTTATATATGTTATTTGTTGTTTATCTGAAATTCAAATTTAACTGGGTGTTTTATATTTTTATTTGCTAAATCTGGTAACCCTATATAGGTGATAGTTGAAATCTTGAATGTGAATGAGATTGTTAAAGGAACAAGAGTAGAGAGTAGAGTAGAGCTCAGGATAGAAAGTTGGAAACTGGATTAATTTAGGGCTTCAGAGTGGCTTCAAAGTAGTCCCCCAAGCAGCAGCCTCAGCATTACCTATTAGAAATGTGTATTCTTGGGGCCTTGCTCTAAATCTACTGAATCAGAATGTTGGGGGCTGAAGCCCAACAATCTGTGTCTTAACAAGACCTACAGGGGCTTCTGATGTCATTGAATTTGGGAACGATTGACTTTAGGGGTGAATGTTAGAAGATCAATGAGGGAGAAACTAAGATATAGTAATGAATTAAAGTAACAACTGGAAGGCAATGAATGGAATAATTGGCAGTGTCAGATATATCTGAAAAGATAAAATCTAAAAGTGTTCATTGGATTAGGCAATTGTGAGATGATTTGTTATCTTAAGACAGTTGAAGCAGTATCCTGATAGCATTGAGTTCTGGAGGGAATCAAAGTGAGGAAGTAGAGAAAGAACTAGAATACTTTTTCTCTGCTTGGTTGTAAAAAGAGAAGAGAGGGCAGGAATTCTTTTTTTCTTTTTTTTTTTTTTTTTTAATTGGGGAAGGGGAACAGGACTTTATTGGGGAACAATGGTCAAATTGTTGTCCTTTCAATCTTAGTTGTGGAGGGTTCTGTTCAGCTTCAAGTTGTTGTTCTTTCAGTCTTAGTTGTGGAGGGCGCAGCTCAGCTCCAGGTCCAGTTGCCATTGCTAGTTGCAGGGGGGCACAGCCCACCATCCCTTGCGGGAGTCGAACCAGCAACCTTGTGGTTGAGAGGACACGCTCCAACCAACTGAGCCTTCCGGGAGCTCAGCGGCAGCTCAGCTCAAGGTGCCGTGTTCAATTTTAGTTGCAGGGGGCAGAGCCCACCATCCCTTGCGGGAGTCGAGGAATTGAACTGGCAACCTTGTGGTTGAGAGCCCATGCTCCAACCAACAACTGAGCCATCCGGGAGGCAGCTCAGCTCAAGGTGCCGTGTTCAATCTTAGTTGCAGGGGGCAGAGCCCACCATCCCTTGCGGGACTCGAGGAATTGAACTGGCAACCTTGTGGTTGAGAGCCCACTGGCCCATGTGGGAATCGAACCGGCAGCCTTCGGAGTTAGGAGCACGGAGCTCTAACCGCCTGAGCCACCGGGCCGGCCCTAGGGCAGGAATTCTTAAGGGAATAGGTTCCTTATGTTGACCCAAGGAAAAAAGATACCTACCAAGTGTTCCTGGACTCAAATTTAAAAAGAACCAAATAACCATTTCTAAACAGGAGCTTGTCACAGAAGACATGCTTCAGGGAGAAGCCTACACTATCTGCCTGTATCTGCACTGAACTTCCTGCCTCCCACATTGAACTGCCTGCCTTTACTATTTACAGATCTGATGACACTACTCCCTTTAAAGACCCTGTCTTCTCATGTGTGATAAAGCGTAAACTTTTTAGTGTGGCATCCAAACTATCTGTTGTCTGAGCCAACTCTTACAATAGGACTGAGATTTTCCCCATCCAATTGGAGCTGTATAGCTGTATCCCCATTAGCATCTTCACTGACCAATCAGAACAGTGCTTTCTGGACTAATCAAACTGAGGATTTGGAATCCTCATTTGCATGAGGATGGACCAATCAGGGACCAGGAGCAGGGACTTCTCTTTTATATAAGTCAGCTCCCTTCTGGCTCTGAGGAGCCACTTTCCTTTTCCACTGAAGACTTTCCCTAGCTAAACCTGAAACACAGAAGACAACTTGCCGGACCAGAACAGCGTGGAAACTATCCTGTCTCAGCTGACCTGAGTGGAGAGGAACAGAGCTGTCTAACTGGAGATTGCTGCCTCACTTGAGGGCAGCCTCACAGCTGTGCTGTTCCACAGCCATGATATTTCATAATTGAGCTGTTCCACAGCTGTGCTACATCACAGTTGAGCTGTTTACTCTGAATAAAGTCTCCTCCTTCACTGTACCCCAAATTGGGGATTCCTGTTGGCATTGAATTGGCACTGATGACTATCAGTTGACACTTACGAAGGTGTGATAAAAAAATAGAGTGAATGTTTAAAAAAAATTTATTGCAGTAAAAGACACATTGCCATTAATCCCCCTCAAAATATTCCCCCTTGCTTCGAACGCACTGATCCCATCGTTCTTGCCACTTTCTGAAGCAGTTCTGGAAGTCCTCTTTTGTCAGTGTCTTTAGTTGTGCTGTTGTGGCTGCCTCGATGTCCTGAATTGGTTCAAAACGTTTACCTTTCATGGTTATTTGACTTTCTGGAAGAGCCAGAAGTCAGATGGTACTAGATCCGGTAACAAAGGTGGAGGAGAACATACTCTAATGTTTTTGTTTTTTCAATCTTTTTTTTTTTTTTTTTTTTTTGTAGTGGGGAATATTGGGTTTCTCCAGGGCCCATCAACTTCAAGTCGTTGTCCTTCAGTCTAGTTGTGGAGGGTGCACTGGCCCATGTGGGAATCAAACCGGCAACCCTGTTGTTCAGAGCTTGCGCTCTAACCAACTGAGCCATCCAGCTGTCCCCACACTGTAATGTTTTTATTTGACAGAAATTGCCGTATACCAGGAGCGATGTGTGACACAGAGCGTTGTCATGATGGAGGATGAAAATGCCCATTTCATGTTAATGAGTTGTTCGTGATCCATGATTTACGGCACACTTTAAAACATACCTTCTCTCAACCATAGCTCACAGCCAACTGACTGCACCGAACAAGTTGAAACTTGTCACACACGGTTACTAAGGTTTGACGTGATGTTTCCTGTATTGGAGATTCCTGCCTTTCCGTTGGATGGCACTCGGCAGCAGCATTCACTGTATTTGTTGATCACACCTCATATAAGTTGAGGGAAAGAAACCAATATGGAGATGGAGAGAGGCTGAATATACACAAAGGTAGTATGGAGTGCTGAAAGAAAAGAGGGAAAGGGATCCCGAATGCAAGCACTCTTTTAGCTGTGGCTAGGAATGTTGCCTTTTCCTGTAAGACAGGAGGACAGTTTGCTGATTAATTTGTAGTTATGGTGGAAGCGGGAATCAGGATGTTGAGGGAGTTCTCAGTTGCTTCATTTTTCTTGGTAAAATTGAAAGATCACTGTGAGCATGAAATATGTGGGGTTGGGACTTACGAGTGATGAAAGTTTGGAGTAGTTACTTTATGAAGTAAAATGAGCTGACCAGGGAAATGCAACATGCATGTTTAAAAAAATATTAAAGATTGAGTTGATAAGGCAAAGTAATTTTTTATTGAATCTTAAGTGTTCTTTTTAGTAAGTTGAAGGAGGTATATATAGGTACTTTTACTTTCTCTTTTTGCAAGTGTCACTAAATAAATATTGTTATGTAAATATAATGTTTAAGAACATCTACTCTAGGTTGAATGGAGTTGGATTCATTTATTCAACAAATATTTTTTTAATGCCATAATTATAAAAATAGTAAGAGCTAACATTTTTATGTGTAAATCACTTAACTTCTGGCTAGCTGTAAAGCATCATGCTACGTATTTTATTTGTATTAAATCATTTACACCCCCCTCATAATGGCCTAATGGGTTAGATAATATTATTTTATAGATATGGAAATTAAAACTAAGAAAGATCAAATAACTTGTTTGAACCAAGGTCCATCTGTTTCTGCTGTCAGAACCCAGTCTTCTCTGTTGTGTTATGTTGACTGTGCTGGGCATTGCCTGTATAGAGGTGGAAAAACAAATACGGTCCCTATTCATAGTGGACATGGTCGTGTGCACACTCATGTGGAGGAGCAGTGTTAGACATTAAATTATTACCCAAATCAATATGAAATGTATTATGACAGGTACTATGAGTAAAAGGAGATCTGAGAGACTACAACAGGAGAAATTACTTTCAATTGGGGGGCCAGGGTTTGAGTTTATTATAGTAATTATGTTTTGTTGTATTTGTACATTTATGGGGGAGATAGCATGGGTTTTGGAAGAGAGATAATTGGGTTTGATTCCCATCTGTGCACTGAGTATCTCTGTGAGTTTTGGACAAATTGCTGAACATCTCTAAAAGCTTCACTTTCCGCATCTATAAAGAAAGTATCATAGTTCCTGCCTTGTAAACAGCAGCTTCTTTGTGCCATAATGCACATTATGGGAAGTGGTAAATTAATGCAGTAGTTCCTAGTCTTTGGCATTTAATAGTTCAAAGAAATTTCAAAAGTAACTTTGGGAACTGCTATATCAGTCAGTTATTTTGCTAGGTTTAGGGAGGTTAAAAATACACTACCATATATTCTCACCATTATTTCAGAAAAGTAAGACTTAAAAAACTTATTTTGAAATATGTAAGGCTATTTTGACACATAAAAAAGTAGGATGGTTGTCATCTCAGAATAAAGAGTCTTTTTTGAGATAGGTATTTATATTTTTAAAACTTTGTTTCATGATTATATTTTAAAACATTTTAAAGAATATGATAAGCATAAATCTGATTTAGGCTGTGATTTTATGGATAATGAGCAGATTACATTGAAGCTCTTGTATTCATTCTGCTATTAACAGATATGACAGCTTGTAAATCTGTTGGCTAAAATTACCAATTTGATACAAACTATAAGCTAGTCAGATTTAATTTAATTTACCCCTTATAAACACAGCCTCAAAAAAGGGTAGTGCTCAACGTTGAAATAGCGGTCTATTGGGGTGGCCGAATGGCTCAATGGTTAGAGCGCAGTGCTCATAACACCAAGATCATATTCGATTCCCACATAGGCCTGTGATCTGTGCCCTCCACAACTAGATTGGAAACAACGGCTTGAGCTGGGAGCTGAGCTGCCAGTGGGCAGCCAGTTGGCTCAGAGGTTAGAGCGCAGTGCCTCCGGTTCGATTCCCACATGGGCCGATGAGCTGCGCCCTCCACAATTAGATTGAAAATGACTTGACTTGGAGCTGATGTGTCCTGGAAAAACACACTGTTCCCCAATAAAAAATTTTAAAAAAAAGCTGTCTATTACCCTATATATAAAGATTACGTTTGAAAAGTAAAAGATATTCCATTATAAAAGATATTCCAATTCTGAAAGATCCTTTTTTGTAAAGACTAAAGCTAGTTTGATAACTTGTAAATTTTGACTTTTGAGGTACTTGTAAAGGTGATTATGATTAGAATGTAGAAGAGATGAATATAACAATTATTTTTTGCTTGAATTTCTAGTTAACTTAGATACTAAACTAACACCATATTCATTTCTCTTTCTTTTTTTTTCTTTAAGGAGTATGGACATGCCCCAAAGCCAAAAACTCAAGAAAGTGAACTGAAAATTAGTGCTGTGTTTTCAGTTAATGACAGTCCTCTTGGTAAGAAATAGAACTGCAAAAGTTAATTATGATTAATATATGTTATATCTGACTAGTAGAATTTAGGGAAAGTACCTCATGTAGGTTTTTTTTCTTCCTTTAGATAAAGCATTACTTTTCAAACTGGGTAGCTGGTATTTGACCAGCATTTTAAAAATTGGAATAGAATAAGTTTATATCAGAGTACGATGTTTGTAGTAAGGAAACATTATTTCATGAAACTACTGTTTCAGTTATTAAATCATATATACACATGTATGTATGTGTGTCCTGGATTATAATGTGAAATGTAGTTTTTACTATGGATTATGATTTTAAAAGTTTGAAATCCCCTGGAGTGCTTATTGCTTTATTCATATTGGATTTCAAGACTGAGGTAATTTGTCCTAAGAAATAGAGAATGTGTATGTGTTCAGTTGATACTAAAACTTTTTTTTTTTTTAAAGCTCAGCAGTTGACCCCAGGCATTCAGTTTCCTCTTGCATCATCTGGTCCAAACAGATGGCTTCCTTCAGTTCCAGTTGTAGCTGTTTGTTCTGGCTGTAAAAAACTGCTCTATAAGGGGCAAACTGCGTATCATAAGACAGGATCTCCTCATCTCTTTTGCTCCATGTGGTGCATCACCAGATATCCTTCACCTGCCTGCCTACTACCTCCTCCCAAGAAAACCTGCACAAACTGCTCGAAGTATAAAATTCTTAATCACATCCCTTTTTACTTTACTTGTTTAGTTGTATATAGTTTAGTTCGAAATGCTATTGCTACTCTCAATCTCTTTAGCACCTTTCTATGAAAATAGCTTTTAGGCTAATTGAGAAATTTGCAAATTCTAAAGTAAGCAATTTGGTGTTAAAAACATTGTCTAAATGAGTTTTCCTTATGTCTTTCAGTTTAAATTTTACTATGGAAAGAAATAAACTATTTGTGGGAATTGTAGGACCTCTCATATATCCTGTAATTGTAGACAACAACCATTCAAAATTACTTGTTATCTTGAATGTTATTGAAGTTATCTTGAATGTATAGAATAAAATAATATCACAGTTATGCAAGTATATGGAAATTATTTAATTCTTTCGAAGGTAAAAACTCTAAATGGCCACAAAAATATGTTTATAAAAAAAAATCCTTGTGAGCTTTTGTTGGGGATCATTGTTATTTTAAATAATGCATAGATGCAGAAAGAGAAAGAAATAGCAACAAAGTCAACTTCTTTCTTTACCTTAGTATGTTTGAAGAATTTGACATGTTTTGCCTGTTCCTGTGGTAGTGTAATTCTAGGAATATAGTACGTTGTCAGTAGTTACTAATGTAGAGCAATAAAAGTTAAGAACTTGGTTTTAGACCATGGCTCTATTACTTACGAACTGGATAACCTTGGCCTTAGTTTCTTCATTGATAGATACTTCACTGGAAGTATCTACTCCCTCAGATTTTAATCAGACAATGTTAGCACAGGGCCTACCACATAGCAAATGCTTAATAAGTGGGATCTTATTATTTTTAATAATAAAATTAATATTGTGTATATGTAACATAATTTATAGGCCCCTATTTTGTCTTTGGAGATAAAGGACAGGTTCTTTATCTGCTTGCTGTGTTGGCCTTAGGTATCTAAAAGTAGATCCTTTTAAAATGGAAATCTCCAACCGAAAGGAAAGAGGAATTTTAAAATATTTTACTTAAATATTAAAATTTAGTTTTGTTCTAGAATGCCTTTCTAATGCCTTACTTTAACTCTTTTATGTCATCCTCATAAAACTGATCTGGAAGAAGTAAATTTAGTTTTCTGTTTTTAGATATTCTGTTTCAACATGTCATATATCAAGAGAAAATGAATTAAATTTTAAAGAACATAGCACAATTTATATACCCAAATGCGTATTATTCTCTTAAAAATAGTCACTAGTGTCAGGGACTTTTTAACCATAGTACTGCTCTTAGTCAAAAAAAATTTTCTAATCTCTTGATTTGGCATTGCTTTCAGAACCTATGAAACATTCCTTTAGACTAAGTTAGGTAATAAATCTATCTTTTCAGCATGGGTTTGATTTTTGCAAATTGCCAAAAGTTATTTGATGCCTAATCAGCTGACTATTGTAGATGGTTAAACTTAATCATACTGTTAAACATGATATTTGGCTATAAAATTAAAAAGTTCTTCGAGTTTTTATAAATTAAAAGAAAAACTAGAAAAAAAGTTGGAGCCATGTTGTTGGAAGAGGTATGGCTTTTTAAAGATAAATGTTAAGGTGTAACATTCATTTGGATGTGTAAGGTTTAGAACACATTTATATTTATGTGCACATTTATATTTATATTTCATTAAAAAGACATTCTCATTGGTTTACTTATGCATACATTATGCCACTGGCAGATTCACATTATTAAATGAAATTCTGTAGTATTCTGTTTTTAGAGAAAAAAATGACTTTTCTAAGATAGTACTTCACTTGTGTGTAAGCATATCCACTTGGTTTCCAAGATTCACTGTCATATATTTAAGGTTAGGTGAGTTTTAGGAGATTAAAGTACTTTGTTATTGTTGTTATTCTTTCTTAGTTTACCATGGAACAGTTCTGTATAATAAAGGTACAGGATGGGAGGCAGAACTGTCAAGTGATTAACTCCATAGACTGCAGAATCTGAGTGCTGGGATTTGCATTTTGGCTTCGCTGCTTACCAGCCGTGTGACTTTAACAAGCTATGTAACCTTTCGGATTTGGTCTCCTCATCTATAAAATGGCAGTTATAATAATACTTACCTCATAGAGTTTTTTGATAATTAAATTGGATAATTTGAGTAAAGAGAGCAATGCCTGCCACATAGTAATTACTCAATACACGTTATTGTAGTATATCATATTATTGCCATTATTTTTTTACTTTATGGCCTGCACTAGTGTTTCTGATTAATGACTATTCAGTTTTTATACTTGTCAGAAGAATGTCAATAATCAGCCTCTGTTTTTACTGTCAGTGTTTATTGCAACAATGAACTCTTATAAAATGACTCTAGGAATCTCACAGAACCACTCAATTATTTGTGTCCTTTTTGTCTTATTCTTGTTTCCGTCCTCTGCTACCAAACCTTAATAGCCCTTTTGTCCTCTGTTTCTTTGCTTACTTCAATTACAGCTAAATTTTATATATCATGCCAATTTTTTATATTTATCTTTTGTAGTTCACTGTTTCCCAAATCTTGCATTAAATTTTTTTTTTTTTTAATTTCATTTCTTGTCTCATTCATATTTCTACTCTTGGCAGCTACTGGCTAATAAGAGGACAAGTGTTCTGTGGTCTGGAGTTGTGGGATGGCCACTCACTCCATTGGCTCCAGTGGATGAAACTTGGTTAGAGCTGGAAGCCTCACTGTTTTTGTCATGTGTGTCTGACTGGATATATTTTAAGTATAATTCTTCTTCACACATCTATAAGTTAGGTATTATAAACAACATTTTATACATGAGGAAATTGACATAGTAATTGCCTCACTTATTGTCACTCAGCCGATAAGTAACAGAACTAATCATCAAACCCAGGTTTCCAGATGCCTTATGCAGGGTCAGCCATTTTCATTAGCTGCACTTTGTAAGTATAGTCATTTTAGCTCACAAAGAGGAAGAATATGTTTCATTTTGGCTTTGTTATTTATTTTTAGAGACATTTTAAATTCAAAGGATGTGATCACAATCCAATTTGAAAATTCTTCTCCCAGCAAAGATTTCTGCAGCCAGTCATGCCTTTCTTCTTATGAGCTAAAGAAAAAACCTGTTGTTACCATATATACCAATAGCATTTCAACTAAGTGCAGCATGTGTCAGAAGAATGCTGATGTAAGTTCCTTTTATCTTTATTGAGATTCTAATCAAAGATCAGAGATTTTTAACTGGCTCTGCTTATTTTGTATGTGTATGTATTTTTATTTCCTAGATTCGATTTGAAGTTAAATATCAAAATGTGGTACATGGTCTTTGTAGTGATGCTTGTTTTTCAAAATTTCACTCTACCAACAACCTTACCATGAAATGTTGTGAGAACTGTGGGAGCTATTGCTATAGTAGCTCTGGTCCCAGCCAGTCCCAGAAGGTTTTCACTTCAACAAGTGTCACAGCATATAAGCAGGTATGAATGAATATCAGTCTGTTGCATATAGTTAGGCTCACCTCTTCTGAGGTGGCTGCACAGGGGTGAAATACAAAATAAAAGAGGATCCTTCCCATCAGTTAATCCTGGTGTGTGATTTCCCTTCCAGAAAAGTAGGATAGGTTATGATACTGTAAGGATTGATTGTGGGGGTGAGATGATATACGTGAACTAGATCATTTTTTAAGGTTTCCTTCATGGCCAGGAATTCACAAATGTCATTTCATGATTTGCTCAGTCTGAAATGTTTTGTGATATATCAAAGTGAAGAAAATCCCATGTTATTGTAAATCAACTATTACCACAAGTTAAAAAGATAATAAAAATCAGTGAATCTAAAGCATATCTTTTCCTTTTAGAAAATACGTTTTTAAATGTGTTTTGGAATGAATTGTAATTATTTTGGCAACATTGCCTTATTAGAATACTTTAATTTTTATTTACTTTATTGAATAATTGATACATTTGGTTACTAAATATATCAATTTGTGTCAGCTTAATTATTGCTGAATGATTTTGGTCTTTAAAAAGTTATCTTTTTAAAAAGGATGTAAATAATAATTTAAAAAATTTTTAGTTATCAAGTTTGATTTATATGTAATTCCTCTAAGCAGTTGGTAATGGACATTCATCTCTTTGAAAAGTATCACTTTTCTAGGAATTGCAACTTTTGGCAGTCTGGTTATTGCTTTCACAGGAATAGAATCCATTTTATTTATATATATATATATATGATCCAAAAATCCATTTCATTCCTAATTTTATTACTGGCCTATCAGCTGCATAAATGATGTTCCTTTTTTACCAGGAAGATTATGTAGTGAAATTTCACAATTTATATATTCCTACCATATACTTCCCCATGTAATTTCTTACTGAGAAACCTTATATTGTGTCAGTGACAGAGTTAGTTTAGCAGTTAAGAGCTTGACTTTGGAGTCAGATGAAATAAGTTTATTCTCTGACTTTTCTGTCTATGTGTTTATCTAATTAAAGATAAACTTCTTGTTAATTCAATATTTTAAAGTATCTCACTAAGTTGTTAAAAGAATTCTGTGATGCACTGTATATAAATGGCTTAGCATGGGTCCTGGCTCCTGGTAAACACTCAATAAGTAATAATATTGGAAATTTATGTAAATGTTAGCCATTATTATTATTGTTTCTTAAAACATGATAAACTTATGGGCAAATTTTATTATGAAACTTAGCTTGAAAATAAGTAGTTCTGCAGGATGACATAATATACCTTAAACGTCATTTCTATTTCCTCCTCCTAAAGAGTCTTACTAGTTAAATAACCTTACAGTGGTAGACTGTCTCCTAGATTAATGTCCAAGTCTGTACCGAGGATGGCCCTTTGGTTCAGGGATTACCTGGTCTTTTCTGATTATTTGTAATGAGAAAAGAATGTTAAGACTATCTGATTCATTCCTTTTAATGTGGTATGTTGTTGCTAGTATATATATGAGTAGTTACTAATTTTCTTCAGTTTACATTTTATTATTATCTGAAAGAATTTATTTTTCCCACATCCCAACTTTCTGAAAAGTCCATGCTTGGTGTGGCCTTGTTGTCATGCTCAAATATTTCAACCAAAGGCAGTAGTTGTAAGTAGCTTTTCTTCATTCTTTTTTTTTTTTTAATTTTTATAAGAGTTTATTTGAACCAAACTGATGACATATGCCAGGGAGCAAGACCTCAAATGCTCCCCTCTTTATTCTTTTCTTAAACAATATGTACATATGTATGCTTGTACTAGGTATGTGAATGTTATTTTATTTTATTAACAGAATTCAGCCCAGACTCCTCCATATGCCTTGGGGAAATCATTGAGGCCCTCAGCTGAAATGATTGAGACTACGAATGACTCAGGAAAAACAGAACTTTTCTGCTCTGTTAATTGTTTATCTGCTTACAGAGTTAAGACAGTTATTTCTTCAGGTAATGTTTAAATTTGATAAATTTATAGATTTAATAACTATTGAAGAAGAATGTAACTGCTTTTCCTTTATTTTGTTATAAACTAAATTTATCTATATGGTTAGATAAAGACCCAAGATTGGTGTAGGTTCAAAGAACTGATGTTTAAGTGAAAAATGTTTTTCACTGATTTTCTTGGTTGAGATTTTTTTTTGTAGTTTCATATGTGAAAATAAAAAAAAATCACAAGTTCAAAATTAGTTTTTGTGTAAATCAGATTTAATTGAAGAAGTTGTAGTTAGCTTTACAGGTTATAATAAAGCTCCTTGATTTTTGTTTTTATATTATTTGTTTTTATTCTAATACATTTTTGGATTATTTTTTCATCTGTGTCATTTATTCATTGGTTTTTATTTTTTGTTACCAAGGAGTCCAGGTTTCGTGTCATAGTTGTAAAACCTCAGCAATCCCTCAGTATCACCTAGCCATGTCCAATGGAACTATATACAGCTTCTGCAGCTCCAGTTGTGTGGTGGCTTTCCAGGTATGATCTAAGAGTATTTTACTCCTGCAGTTCTCTTAGCCATTGGTCTATGGCAAAATGTTAACTGCTGAAGGTACATAAAAGATTACACTGTAAGTTAGAAAGAAAAAAGTTCAACTGTGGTTCCAAAGGTCATTTCTGCAAAATGTTTGAGCCCAGGTATTGAGCCTCAGTGCTTTCTTCCTTATTCAGAGTTCTCACCTAAACTGTCCTTCCTTCTCACTTTTTCCCTTGGCTCTCTCCCTTTCAGAAAGGTGGAAGCTAGGATATGGTTTGGATACATGGTATGATGATCTGTTCACGTGTCCCTTCCTCTCATCCTGGGCCAGATGCAATTCCTGGCATGGAATTGTAAGCTTCCACTTACTTGTCATATCTTCTCTTCACTCTGCGCGATACACAGACAGTAGAGTTTAGTGATCCTCCAGGATGGGAAGATGCCTGATGCAGTGTCCCTGGTGCTAAGGAGAGAGAGACTAGTGTTCTTAATAGCTGTCAGAGGCTGCTTGGTGATGGGGTTGCAGGTGAAGGGGTGTCTTGGAAAGGAGAGGCCTGCTCTAATTTATTAAGGTCATGTATACTAAAGGTGTTTGTCTAGAAGCCTGCATTGCTCGGTCCTTGTATTCTGTAAATATGCTATTGGAACTCTTTCTGTGTACTACTTTATACATTTTAAAGAAATATTGGCAGGGGAATTAATTTATCAAAATGAGAAGGCGAAAGTTCCGTTATTTCTCAGTTGTTAAAAACGTTTGCCTTATTTGTGTTCGTTCAGAATGTATTTAACAAGCCAAAAGGAACAAACTCCTCAGCAGTGCCCCTGTCTCAGGGCCAAGGAAGCCCGCACTCCGGGTCAGCGGTGTCAGAAGGAGGAGGTAGCACCTCTGCCACTTCCGCCAGCGTCATCAGTGGCTCTGCAGCAGCGGGCCTCCAGTCTCCTGCCGCAGAGGCCCAGCAAGTTGCTCCTGCCCATGCAGTTGTTAAACTCAAGTGTCAGCACTGCAACCATCTGTTTGCCACAAAACCTGAACTTCTTTTCTACAAGGTAAAGAGAGATCATGAAAGGGATTGAATTTAAACTTATCCAATAGAAACATTTTTATCTCTTCATCTTTGACTATCACTTAATTTGCTTTTAAATGAGGAGGAAAGGATTTCTTAAAAATAAAGATAATGTTTAATTAGATATTAATGAGTATTCTTTCTCTGCAGGGTAAAATGTTTCTGTTTTGTGGCAAGACTTGCTCTGATGACTACAAAAAGAAAAATAAAGTTATAGCAATGTGTGACTACTGTAAACTACAGAAAATTATAAAGGAGACTGTACGGTTCTCAGGGGTTGATAAGCCATTCTGTAGTGAAGGTAAAGAAAAAAGTTCAGTTTTATCCACAGAGCATGTGTTATGAATTATTCATTATGAGTTGGGCTATTAATCCATAATTCATTTTCAAGTAATTTTTGTTTTATGTGGTATAATTTGAGGCCTTTATATTGAGTTTATACTTACTTCACTTTAAAGTCTATCCTTTTAAATGTTACAATTATCTTAGTAAAGAAAAACTTCTGAAATATAATGAGATCAATTTTATTAATATAGAGTATAGAAAATCTCTTGCTGAGTTTAGCTGTGACTTCAGAGAACTTGTTGTTCTTGTACCAATTTGTGAAGACGGTACTTAAGCAATTATGGCTTTTTGGCTTAAGACACTTTTATACCTCTGATGTTTCTAAATATAGATGGCCGATTTAGAGTATATTTAAAAGGTAATATGAATTTGTTTTGTGAATATAGAGACTATACTTTAACCTAAAGGCAAATAATTTTGTCGAGTATTTAGAAATTCACTTAAAGTTTTTATCTAAGACTGTAAGGAAGTCACTTTACCTCCTTCAAGTTTAATGTAAATTTGTTGTTTCTTCTTTTCATCTCTTCTGGTTCTCAGTTTGCAAGTACCTGTCTGCCCGTGACTTTGGAGAACGGTGGGGAAACTACTGTAGGATGTGTAGTTATTGTTCCCAGACATCCCCTAATTTGGTAGAAAATCGATTAGAGGGCAAGTTAGAAGAGTTTTGTTGTGAAGATTGCATGTCCAAATTTACAGTTCTGTTTTATCAGGTAAATGTAATATACCTCTGGCTTTCTGAGGTTTGTAAAAATTATTTTCTGTTTAAAATATGTTCAGATTATGTGAATAAAATTTGTGTTTAGAACTGGATAAAATAAACTATGAACTCCAAGTAAAATTCAGTTGATTATAAACTTGAAATCTTTGGAGTAAAGAGTATAGAATTTCTGAAGACTTTGTCGTTGTTTGAGGGTATGTTCCTTTTATTATTTGCTTTCTTATAAGGCACATTGACCTTAGTTATAACTTCTTTCAAGTTAGAACTTTACATAGTTCTGTTGCCTTAAGCCTTCGCAGTCAGAAAGTTACTCTGAGGAATTTGAAGTCAGACCTTGTTCTCACTTCATAGGTCAAATGACTATTACTGACCTCCTTGTCCACCTCCTTTGTAAAAACAATTACTTTTTTGAAGGGCTAACCACAAAAGCTAATATTAATTGAACCACTAATAGGACATGTTCGGTGCTTCGTAAGTGTTATTTCATTTAATCCTCACCACTGTCCCGAGAGGTAGGTATATTAATGCTAGTTTATCAATAAGGAATAAGAGTAAGGTCCAGGGAGATTAAGTAATATTCCCTTGAAGAAGCTGGTAGATGACCGATAGACTGCACCTATAACACTGCAGTGAAATCACCTGTTTACTGGTCTCCCTACCCCCAAAATATAATCTTCTTGGGGGGAGGTATGTATTTTCATAATTATATGACCAGGACCTATCTCAGTGCTCAAGACAAAGGATACCACTAGATATTTGTCAGTCTTTGTGACTCCAAAGCCCATATTCTTTCTACTGCAATATGCTGCCTTTTAACCTTTTAAAAAGAGAACCTATCTTTAGATTCCTTCATTGGTAATTTTGAAAATAGGAGATCAACTTTTGTATTCTCTTGATTGAGGCTATCTGTATGAAATAAATAATTAAGTGTGTATGTATTCTATACATATACAGGTACAGATGCACACACATACATGCACACACGGTGGAAAGTTCACAAACTTAACTGTCCGACGCGTGTGTGTGTGTGTGTGTATATATATATATATATATATTTTTTATTTTTTTTATTTTAACCACAGTATTTTAAGGTGGGAAGGAACCTTGCATTTTGTAATCTCAACTGACTCATATATTCTGTTTTCATAATGCCTTCTGGTTTTATGATTAATGTTAATTTTTTATTATTTCATAGTTTTAAGTCTATTCTGCCCTACATTTCTTTCTCAGATGGCCAAATGTGATGCTTGTAAACGACAGGGTAAACTAAGTGAGTCCATAAAATGGCAAGGAAACATCAAACATTTCTGTAACCTATTTTGTGTCTTGGAGTTTTGTCATCAGCAAATTACGAATGACCCTGTTTCACAAAGAAAAGGTAAAATTAAACTTAGTTAATGGGATCTTTATGTCGGTGCTAGGGTACACTATCAACATACACAGCTGTAAATAATATAATAAAAACAAAATTGCACTGGATTGAGATAGCCTGAGTTTCCTTAAATTTTCCTATAAGAATCTTTAAAGATTGCCCTTGAGGGAAAATTAATCCGGATGTTTTTTGCTATCATAATCAAACACACCAAGAATAATAAATGTGGAAACACTAATCTTATAGGGAAATTAGATTTGATTGCTTTTGATTGAATTTATCTGTACATAAATAACTTACACTAAGGGATATATGCTATTCAGTTAATTAACTAGAAATAAAAATAGAAAATTGGAGCAAACAAAGGGAGAGAGGATATAAGTATGTTAATGTAGTTGCCGTGACTGGTGTAAGATTTGATCCAGAGCTTGCTTGTAGCCAAGAGAAAAAGAACAACACATTAATTACATCACAAAAAATAAAGTAGACCAGTTCTTCATGGGTAGCAAAGTTTTTTCTGGCTAAGAATAAAATAATTTTGCAAGTAGGACAGCTAATGTGGTCAAAATATCCAGATGAATAGATAGCTACGTGGTATGTTTTTAGAGTGGCTCCCTGCTGTAGGACTTCACTGGGTTAGATTAAAAACATTTGATATTATGTTCTCTGACCAAAGCCTGGAGTGCTGCTGAATTGACAGAATCCATGTGCTTTGACTCCTTGCAGTCTGGCCCTTGTGTACCTTTGCAGTCTTATTAATCATCACCTTAATCCAGACATGCCTTGTGCTAATCTTTTGTATTATCATCCATTCTCTGAGACCAGTCAGGTGGGTGGTAGAATTTTCTTTCTATAATGTGGGTTAACATTATCTGGATGGAGAGCTACATCACCAACTTATGTATAAAAATTGTCATGTTAAATTTTTATTTGAAGCAAGCTTAGGTGTAGGAGTTTTAATATTCTTGAATAGAAAAGCCCAGTTAATCCTATATTTTTTACCTGTTAAATATCATTTGAAGTTAATAATTTTAGAGAATCATCTTCTCTTTAAGTTCTAATGAGCACTAATGTGACCAGAGTCACCTAACTCAATGTTCTACAGTTAGACATTTGCATTGCACCTTGAAAACTTAGTTGTTAAACAGGTTTGTGTGTGTGTGTGTGTGTGTGTGTGTGTCCCTTTTGTTTATACTAGGTCTTACCTTTTTATCTTAATCAGTAAATATTTCTAAGGCACCAACTGTTTCAGTGGCGCTCCCTTCTGCAAGGACAAATACAACGCCAGTTATAACCAGTGTGGTGTCATTGGCAAAAGTATCTCCAGCCCAGCCCACAGGGAACACTAACAGTGTTTTGAAAGGTATGACTTGATGTAAAGGCATTTGATTAGGCTGTGGAAGTGAGTGTGTCTAGTCTGAGTAGCTCTTATTGGTAATATTTACATTTACATTTATATGAGGAAATGTTCCTCTGTCTCGGAGGGAAGTGGGTAGCTAGCAGGGTGGGATGGATAGGAAAGGAAGAGGTATGTTATAATTTATTTCTTTAAGAACACAAGTGATTTTAATATAGCTGCCTTTACCACCAGAGATTCTAATACAGTAGGGTGGGATTGGGGCCCAGGAATTCTTACCTTTACCAAGGACCCCAGATGATATTGAGCTGAGTTTCCTTGAACCGTTTTTGAGAAATTCTGTACCAGACTATAGACCACTTTAGTGAAAGGAAAGTAACTTCTTGGTTTCACTGTTTACTTCTGTATATTCTAGGGATAATAATGTATGTTTTATAACAGGTGCAGTAACTAAAGAAGCAACAAAGATCATTGAAGATGTAAGTTTTATTGTTAATATTTTGCCTGATGATGCCATTTTATTTTCATTTTGGATATAACCTTCTAATATATATCTGAGTACATTTCTGTTTGCAGCTTAGTCTTTTAAAAAGTGGAGTATATATTATGCATTAATTTTTGTTTTTGAATGTTAAAGTTAAATCATGAATAAGAATGCATTCCTGATTTATTTGTGTATGACTCCTTAATTTCTTTAAATACTTGTCAATTCCATCTGGTTGCTTATTTTTCTCTCTTATTGCATTCAGGTAGTTTTCTTTTAGACTAGAAATTTTCTTGAAAAAGTTCAGTATAGTGTCAGTTTATGCATCTTTGAATTATGTGAGGCTGAAAACAGTGCAAAGTAAAAATATTTAAATTCCTACTTTATGCCTCAAGTTTGAAATATTATAAAACTTCCAAAAACTAAAAAAAAATTTTTGAAGAAATACATAATTTCAAATCTGGCAGGCTGAAAGGGTTATAAACTATGTCATTATTGTCCTGTCTCAGCATCACTTTAGCAGGAAAATAAAATTCCCATCATTCCTGATCAATATCACATGAAGCAAAGGTGTTAGATCTTAGCTTAATGTTTTTGGTGACTGTTGTGTTGCTCTCTTAACATATGCTCTTGATACAATTAAAAATCATTTTTAAAAATATCAACTAACAATGTCATTCAGGTTCATTAAGTGGTGGTGCAAGTGCTAAAAAAATATGCCCATAATTCAATAAATTTGGAACAGAAGTTAAATGTGATAAAACTCTGAAGAAGCCAAACTACTGCTGCAGTATCTCATTCTGTTAATGTAGGAGAGTGCACCCTGCAGAATATTAGAGATAATGTTCAAAAAGACCAAAAGCAGCATTAAAGCAGGTACACCCTTTAGTTCACAAAATTATCTTGTAACCAGGCAAGGATAATAGAATAAATGGATAAAATCCTGGCAACACGGCTACAAGATCAGTGCTGCCATAATGCACCCCTAAAGCCAAGGTATCATCTGTGCTAAGGCATGAAGTGGTTTTAATGATTTGGAAGGAGGTGACAGTGAAACAAAAAGGTTTACTAATTTCTCATTTTAAAGCCCACCAAAGTTTTAAGTATATAAAAATGAGCAGACAAGCTATACCTGCTAACTCCAAAGCTATCAAAACATTTCAGTTTTATTATAATTTAAAGAGGCTTTAACTTGGAAGACATCATGACACTTGCTAATAAAGAATCTGTGAAAAAAAAAAAGAATCTGTGAAAATGGTAAAGAAGGTAAATTTGTGCAAGGTTGGTAAGGGGGTGTTGACATTTTGCTTGGGTTGTTCCCTGTGAATTAATAAAGGAAGACTTGTTAGAATTAGAAAAACAAAGATGGCAGGAAGAGGGCCCTGGCAACAGCCGGGGCCCTCAGAACATCAACCAACAGTGAAGTGACTGACACAGGCTTTTGACCATATTTCAGCAACAACTGCTAGTTTTGAAGAAGATGAGCCAAATGTGGATGGCTGTTTCATGGTGGCTAAAGATGGACAGTGTGTCTCCACATCAAGAAGTCCGCAGTGACAAAAAATGAGATAAATGAAACCATAGTAGATTCATTCTTTAGCAAGTCTTTCAGAGAATCAGACCAGCTTCACCATAATGTGGAGAGAGCTTGTCCTAATTTGATACCTCTTAACTCTCCCATTATTTGTGTTGTTGGAAGATGGTAATAATAACTTCTGCTTAATTACTTTCAGGCAGTATACTACATTAGTGAACTGTCATTAAGTTAACTTGGTAATTATTTGTATATTTTATACTAACATTAAATTTTATTTTAAAATCACATGATTAATCACTGTGTTATATAATTAATAATTTTGTTATTAACCACATCCTTATATAATTGATTAAGGTATTAATGCATTATGTTTTATACTAATATGTATTATAAAAATATTGATTGTAGATTTATGTACTCTGAGAATGCATCTCTCCTCTATTTTATATGTATAGGACAGTTAGTCTTGAATTATGTTAGTTTTGAATTATTCAGTTTTCAGGAACTTATCCCTCATTAAATGTGACTGCTATATATGTTTTCCTTATGTGGAGTCCTATAATTAACCAGTTATTTAAACTGTGTTACAGAATAGCTCTGATTAATATTTTCAGTTTAGTCTATTAAAAAGTATAATTATAGGGGTGGCCAGTTAACTCAGTTGGTTAGACCATGGTGCTAATAACACCAAGGTTGCTGGTTTGATCCCCGCATGGGCCACTGTGAACTGTGCGCTCCTTAAAAAAAAAAAAAAAAAAAAAAAGTATAATAATAAATAGTGTAACACTCTATGATTTTAAAAAAACTTGACAGTTTTACAATTATTTCTTTGTTTCTCTGGGACTTTAGTGTGAATCTCCTTCAAGTTATTTAAATGGTCTTAAATTTTGGGGAAAGGTAAGATAAAGGAAAATACAAAGAAGGAAATCTACTACAAAAGTCAGCAAACTTTTTGTATACAGCTCTAGATAGTAAATATTTTATACTTTGCAGGCTATACAGTCTCTGTTGCAACTCCTCACCTCTGCCATTTTAGTGCATTAAGTGGCTGTGTTCCAATAAACTTTATTTACAAAAACAGGTAGTAGACTGGACTTGGCCCAGAGCCATTCTTTGCCAACTCCTACTCAACTGTGTTCCCGCTATCCAGAATTAACCATTGTTAGATTTGGCTTATTTGCTCACAGGTTTTTTCCCTTTTCCCTTTTTCTTTTTTAAAAAATTAATCACTATCACCAGTTCCCTTTTCATGTTTCTAGATGTAACTACTATTAGGAGTCTGCTTTGTGTCCTTTCAGACCATTTTTAATATTTCACATTCTTATATACAAATGCATGGAAAACATTTAATAATTGTTTTTAAAAATACCATATGATACTTAATAGATTTGGTACATTCCTGTGGACTCCTATATAGTATTATATTGTATGTGGGTACCACATTTTATTTAACTGTGGACTCCTATACGGTATTATATTGTATGTGGGCACCACATTTCATTGCTTCCAGTATTTTACTATTAAGAATCTCTGCTACAGTGAACATCCTTGTAGATGTCTCCTTGTGCATGTGTGCAGGTGTTTGTATAGTGTAGAGTGGAATTTTGGGGTCAAAGTGTATTTGTATTTTTAGTTTTTAAATTGCCCCACAGAGTGGCCATTCCAATTTTTATTCCCATAAGCAGTTTATGATTGTACTTATTCCCCACAGCTTCGTTATCATTCAATGTCAGATTTAAACATTATTTTGCCAATCAGTTTAGTAATATCTTACTGCTGTCTTATTTTGCATGTCATTGATTACTAGTGAGTTTGCTTATTTTTCTGTTTTTGAACATTTGAGTTTTCATTTCCTGTTTTTAATTTTTTCCCATTTTTGTGTTGAATTGCCTCTTTCTTATTGATTTATAGGATTTTTATATATATTCTCGATTTGCCCCCCCCATCATTTTCATCAGCACAAAAACATGCAGTAATAGTTCTTGAAAAAAATCCTTCTTTAACGTCATGGCCCTCTAGCCATTGTCCCGTTTCTCTGTTCTCTATTTTGAAAAAACTCCTCTAAACGTGGCCTCAACTTGTTGCCTCCATTTTCTTATCTGTTATCTTTCCTTAGCTCACTTTAGTCAGGCTTTTGTCTGCACCACTCTAGTGAAACTGCACTTGTTAAGGTCACTATCAGTTTTTATTTGGTCATATTAAGTGGTCAATTTTCAGTTCATTTTTCTCATCCTTTCAGTAACATTTGACACAGTTGATCTTTCCTTCCTTCTTGAAATACCTTCTTCAGCTTCCAGGTCATCATAACTTTGTCAATTTTCTCAATCTACATTGCTTCCTAGGGGACTCATACAGTCCTGTGGTGTTCTTTTTTTTTTTTTTTTTAAGATTTTATTGGGGAAAGGGAACAAGACTTTATTGGGGAACAGTGTGTACTTCTAGGACTTTTTTCCAAGTCAAGTTGTCCTTTCAATCTTAGTGGTGGAGGGTGCCATTCAGCTTCAAGTTGTTTTCCTTTCAGTTTTAGTTGTGGAGGACGCAGCTCAGCTCCAGGTCCAGTTGGCGGTGCTAGTTGCAGGGGGCGGAGCCCACCATCCCTTGTAGGACTCCAATCGGCAACCTTGTGGTTGAGAGCCCACTGGCCCATGTGGGAATCGAACCGACAGCCTTCGGAGATAGGAGCATGGAGCTCCAACTGCCTGAGCCACTGGGCCAGCCCCAGTCCTGTGGTTTTAAACACCACCTAGGTGGTGCCTGATTCCCAGTTTTATCTCTTTTGCCCTGACCTCTGAGTTCCAGATTCATGTATGCGACTGCCTACTTGACATTTAGATGATAATTATACTTAGATAATTAATAGTCATCTCAAACAATATGTATAAAACAGGACCCTTTATTCCTCCAAGACTTGCTCTCCAGTGTTCCTTACTTCTTATCACTTCTATTGCTAACTTCTTAGTCTGAGCCACCATCATCTTTCTTCTGGATTATTGCAGGGACCTCCTACCTGTCTTCCTGGTTCCATTCTTGCCCTTTGCAGTTTTTTTTTTCTCCATCTATTGCCAGAATGATCTTAAAACAGGTTATGTCACGCCACTGCTTAAAAACCTTCAATGAAATTCTGAAAAAGAATAAAAAAAGGGAAGAGCAAGCATCCAAAATTATAGGAAAACTACAAATTTTATAAAGCTATATAGTTACAACAGCTGATACTGAAGCCATGAATAGGTGGAAAGGAAGTCAGAAATTTAAAATATGTGTGTGTGTGTGAATTTAGAAATAATAAAGTTAGCATTTTAGATCAGTAGAAGAAATCTAGATTATTCAATAAATATTGTGACGACTAAGTAGACATGTGGAAGAAAATACAGTTGGATTTCTACGTCACAACTTAAACCAAAATGAAGTCCAGGTGGAGAAAAGACTTAAATGTAAAAAAATACTAAAAAAGTACCAGGAAAATATATAGGAAAGAATTCTTTTTACTCATTTCAGGTGTGCAAAACAATGTAATAGACATTTATACCCCTCACAAAGTGATAACTCCCCTCCCCCAATCAACTACCCCTCTGGCATCATATATAGCTGTTAACAATTCCATTGACTCTGTTCCCTATGCTGTACCCCACAGCCTGTGATCATATGTGTGTGTGTGTGTGTGTGTGTGTGTGTGTGTGTGTGTGTGTGTGTATATATATATATATATATATATATAATTATAGTTGACATTAAATATTATTCAGCTTCAGTTTCAGGTGTACAGTGCAGTGGTCAGGTGTATAAACAGTCCATGAAGTTGTCTCCCTAATAAGACAAGTGCCCATCTGACACCCTACAAAATCTTTACAACATTATTGATTATATTCCCCAAACTGTCTTTCATATCCTCGTGTCAATATTGTGACTACCAATTTGTGCTTTCTAATCCCCTTACCTCCCTCATACACACCCCCCTCCCATATAGGAAATAATTTTAATACAGAAATGGGGCAAGTCTTTCTTAAATATGCCACAAAACCCAGAAGCCATAAAAGATTTGTTAGGGAAATTTAACTACATTTGAAAGACAAATGACAAAAAACGAAAAGGTGGTAATTCATGTCATAAGAGGCTAGGTTTTTTTCTTTTATATTAATACGTAAAGAGCTTTTGTGAATCAGTAAAAAGACGTAATACCCATCAGGAAAATGGGCAAAAGTATGATCCATCACTTTATAAATTAAGAAATAAAAATAGATCTTAAACATATGCAAAGATATTCAACTGCAAAATTAGAGAAATGCCAGTTAGAACTACAGTTTTATCAGATTGGCAGAGATAAATATGATGGATAACACTGTTAAGGCATTTTTACATATTGCCAACAGCAGTTGGAAAAACTGCTATAGAGGGCAATTTAGTAAAACCTGTTAAAATTTAAAATGTAAATACGAATTTACCCAGGAATTCCATTTTTAGGACTTTGTCCTTCAGATATATTTCACAAATTTATGAAATGAAGTATGTTACAAGGAAGCTAATTGCAGCATTGTTTATAGTACCAAAAACTTGAAAACAAACTAGTTGTTTTACAGTGATCAGGGCCACTGTGAGTTCATCCTGAGTTATTGCACTAATTAGAAAAAAAGAAATACCCCTACATGGTTGGAGCCTGAAATGCACCCCTCTCCAATCCCACACTTAGTCACATGGCCAGGCAAATGGAGTCCTCTGCACAAGCATACACAGCGGACCTATTGGGACTGTAGTTAAATTAAATGTCATATCCATACAGTGGAATACTATGCAGTTAAAAAGAATGAGGTGGCTCTATATGTACAGACATAAAGCAGTCATACACAAGTGAAAAAAATACAAAACTATATAGCATACTGTCATTTGTATTTGAACACATGCCTATACATATGTATAGAATATCTCGAGAAGCAACCAATAAATAGATAATAGTGGTTGACTCTGAGGAGAACTAATGAGGGAGAATTTTAAGAGGGACAGTTATTATTTTTTCATTGCTTACTATGTGAATCTTTGAATTTTATGTCATGTTACAAGGTGTGATCAAACAATATGGTTTAAATAAAAATTTATTACAGTAAAAGACACATTGCCATTAATCTCCTTCAAAATATTCCCACTCATCTAGAATAAAATAATCATCATTAAAATAGAAAAAAAAATACTCTCCCTCTCTTCGAATACACTTCTTCCAAAAGGGTTACCTTTCATGGTCGTTTTGAATTTGGGGAAGAGCCAGAAGTCACAAGATGCCAAATCCAGTAAATAAGTTGGATGAAGACACACTGTAATGTGTTTTTCTTTTTTTTTTTTTTTAATTTTATTGGGGAAAATTGGGAAACAGTATGTTTTTCCAGGGCCCATCAGCTCCAAGTCGTCCCCCAGCCGTGGAGGGCGCAGCTCAGCTCCACGTCCAGTTGCTGCCCTCAATCTTCAGTTGCAGGGGGCGCAGCCCACCATCCCATGCAGGAATTGAACCGGCAACCTTGTTGTTCAGAGCTCATGCTCTAACAACTGAGCCATCCGGCCGCCCCCTGTAATGTTTTTATTTGACAGAAATTGCCATACCAGAAGCGAAGTATGACTGACATGGAGCCTTTCCCCTGTGATCACAAAAAACTGTGAATGCTGTTGCCGAATGCCATCCAATGGAAAGACAGGGATCTTAAAAACAGGAACAGCATGTGGAACCTTAGTAACTGTGACAAGTTTCAACTTGTTTGGTGCAGTCAGTCAGGTGTGAGCTATGGCTGAGAGAAGGTGTGTTTTAAAGTATAAATCATCCTCCATCATGACACTGCTCCGTGTCACACATTGCTTCTGGTATACGGCAATTTCTGTAAAATAAAAACATGGTGTATCCTCATCCACCTTATTCACTGGATCTGGCACCGCGAGACCTCTGTCTCTTCCCCAAAGTCAAAATGATTCAGGACCTGGAGGCAGCCACAACAGTACAGCTAAAGATACTCATTAAAGAGGACTTCCAGAACTGCTTTAGAAAGTGGCAAGAATGATGGGATAAGTGTGTTCCAAGTGAGGGGGAGTATTTCAAGGGGGATTAATGGCAATGTGTCTTTTATTGTAATAAATTTTTTATTTAAACATTCACTGAGTTTGATTATACCTCATATATTACCCATTCAAAAAATATGCATACTATTTTTTAAAAGGTAAAGGAAAACAGAGCAAAGGATATGAATAGACAGTTCACAGAAGAGGAAATACAAATAATGCTTAAATGTGAAAAATACCAAACCACACTACTGTTAGATTATTTTTCACTTATTGAGAAAGTCAGATCATACTTCGTTGACCAGAGTGTTGGGAAACAGGCTCACATGCATTCCTGAACGTCAATTTAATCTGATACGACTTCTGTGGAAAGTAATTCGGCAGTACCATCATTGTTAAAGCCCATAGCATACAGATTTTAATATATTTTGACCCACCAAACAGCACGTATAAGACCTTATTCTATAGATGTAATAGCACATGTAGAATTAATTTATGTGTAAGGATATTTACTGCAGCATTGTTTATAATAGCAAAAGATTTTTAACATTTAAATGTTCAGCAGCAGAGGCACTTCAGATTACCTGAAGTACATTCAGGGTATAAAGCTGTGACTAGGCAGCTTTATGCAAAGTTATGTAAATATACCTCCAAGATAGCTTGCTAAGTGACAATGCAATGTGCAGAACCTTGCTAATAATGCGCTATCGTTGGTAGTCAGAAGCAACTTATTTAATTACATAGACCATCTCTAGAGGAATGTATAAGAAATTGGGAATAGTGTTTATGTTCAAGGTTGAGTCTGGATAGATGGCAGACAGGCATGGAAAACTTTCTAAGTATACATTTTATACCTTTGAATTATTACATAACTCAGAATTATTGCATCTGTAATCTCCAGTGGCTTTCCATCACATTTAAAATACAATCGTAACTTTTGGTTGTTTTTATTAACTCAAACCCTCCAGATCCTGTACAATTTGGCTTCTGCCTACCTCTTCAAACTTATCATATTAGCTCCTCCTTACTTTATTGCAGCCTTGTTCTTGTTGATATTCCTAAAGCATGCCAACCTCTTTCCCTACAGTCTCTCTGCCTGGAATCCTCTGACCTCAGGCCTTTGCATGGCTTGCCCTTTTGAATATTCAGGTCTCTGCTCAGATGTTTACTCCAATATTACCCTTCTCTACACCATCACTCTCCATTCCCTTACCCTGCTTTATTTCTTTCATAGCATTTAATCACTACCTAAAATTACACATTACGTATTTGTTTGACTCGTTTATCTTCTTTGTCTCCCCTCTAGAATGTAAGGCCTCTTAAGAGCAGGACTTTGTCTTGTTTTCTGCTCTATCCTCAGGACTTAGAATAGTTCCTGGCTTGTGGTAAACATTCAGTAAGTACTTACTGAATGAAAAAAACATTTTAAAATACATTCTCCCACTCTATTGCATATCCTTCAACTTTGTTTTTTAAAGACCTTTGTTTGCATAAAATTCAAGGTAGTCAAATATATCAGTCTTTTCTACTTGGTTTTTAATTCTTTTGTGTTTTATTTAAGAATATTTGCTCCTTGTTCTGGTAATTTGGAAGTTCTCCAGTGATTTTAGAGTTATTTTTTTTCATATTGAGGTCTTTAATCGATATGGAATATATTTTTGATATGGCCTGATGTCGGATCTAATTTTTGTAACTAGCCACTTGTCCTAATCAGCAAAGATTGTTTTCATTGTTTTTTTTTTTAAAAACTTTTATTTATTTAAGTGTTTTTTTCCAGGATCTGTCAGCTTCAAGTCAAGTAGTTGTTTCAATCTAGTTGTTGAGGGCGCAGCTCGCAGTGGCCCATGTGGGGATCGAACCGGCAACCTTGTTGTTAAGAGCACCCAGCTCTAACCAACTGAGCTATCTGGCAGCTATCTGTTTTGATTGTATGTACTATAGGCAGAGTAGTTTTAAAAATCAGTAAATGGAACTGATACTGATTAGAAGAATTAGGAATTAGTGCATATTTTCCAAAGTGACTTCTTTATTGCAATTACTCTTTCAGAGGAATTATATTTCTCGATATATGCCACCTTTCAATTGATAGCAGTTATAGTCAGTGATAAGATATTTTAAAAAATCTCTTTGGTTTCTGAATTTGTTTTTAACTAGGAAAATACACGGACAGATGCCATGAAACTTCCATCTTCCCCGTCTTCCAGGCTTTTAAAGAACAAAGCGTTATTGTGCAAACCCGTTACACAGACCAAGGCTATCTCTTGCAAACCACATACACAACACAAGGAATGTCAGACAGGTATGTGTCCTTGCTTTCCACATGTAGAAAGTTTGTTTTTTGTTATATTTGTTTTTTCAAGAAAGTCATTGACAGTTTCTTAAATGGGAAAACATTCATTAATTCTTGGATCACATACTTTGAACATCTAAATTATTCCTTATAATTATTGTCATTAACACTAACAATTACTAAATTGAACCCATATGCGCACAAAGCACTATGTGTAGAGTGGACAAACATCTTCTACATGTGTGCACTGCTATTTTTCAAATGTACAGAAAAGCTATTATAATTACTAAGATAGAAATTTATTTAAAAGTATTAGTGACTTAACTTTAGTTCTTTTTTAAAATACTATGAATTGATTTGTGAGTTAAAGATTTATCTATGTCTGAGGTGTTGGTGATCAGGAAAATTACTTGAATTCATACTTGAAAACTAATTGCCCAGTCGATGTTATAGCTTTTAATCCTACTACCCTTATATTTTCAATTACTTTCATAGCCTATTCTGCCCAAAGTATTTTTTTGATTTTTGTTTTTAATGGTAATTTTATGTCACAGACTATACTGTATTTAAAAGCTTAGTCTATCACCAAGTAATCATGAGTTTTTATGTAGGGTGCCATTCTTTTGGTAAGAGTCAAGCAGAATCCTGTTTTCTTTCCTCGGTAAATTTGATTGCTTCCTGTTAAATTTGATATTCCTGTTAAAATGATACTTTGTGTACATGAATTTATATACACATTCACATGTAGAAGGTAGTAGAGGATCTGTGGACATCTAAATGTGTGTGTTTATACATTTAAAAATTTTTTTCTATATTAAATATTGGACTGTTTTCTATATACTGTTGTGAACTATGTTTTCATTTGACATTGCATCAGAAGCCATTCCATGTCAATATAAATTTAAATATACATTGAGATTCTTAATGGATGCATAGATTCCAATGTATATAACATATCCATCCCTCTAAGATTGGGCATTTAGATTGCGTCTAGTTTTTTAATATTATAAACAATGTTGATTAAGCTGTATAAATGGATCTTTGTCCATTGTTTGATTATGTCCTTAGGATAAATCCTAAATAGTGGAATTACAGATTCAAAAGCTATCATAGATTTTTAAAGCTTTGGGTATGTGTTGCAAAATTGCCCTTCTAAAAAGTTACATCAATTTATGCTCCAGTTTGAGAGCATCCATTTCTCTGCACCCTCACTAACACTGGGTATTAAATCCAATAATTAACACTTCTCTTTTTCCCTCAACTTTAATTTGGAAAAATTTCAAAATTCAGAAAGATTGAAAATACAGCACAATGAACACCAGTGTACCCTTCACCACGTGTTAACTTTTTGCAACATTTGTTTTCTCTTTTTCTTTTTCCTGAACTTTTAAAAAGTTAAGTAACTTTCTTAGTTTGATATATTGTATGGACTTCTGCTATAATTCCAGTAATCTATTGAATACATAGCATTGCAAGTTCATCTACCACAGCCTACAGTTTTATTTCAGTCAGTGACCAAGCTGTGGGCAAAGGAAAAATTCAGTATTTAATAGCATAATGGAAGTATTATGGTTTGTGTTTAAACTTTAATTAGTGTATTCCTTTGATAAATATAAATAGTGAAAAAAATATAAATTTTAAATCCATGGGGAAAGCATAAAGAACATTGCCTAGTTGTTCTTGAAAATAACAGATTCAAATATTTCATTCAGATTTACCTATGCCTAATGAGAAAAGTGATGTGGAACTTGATTCTCCACCTGCAAAGAAAAAAAGAGTAGGTTTTTTCCAGACTTATGATGCGGAATATTTAAAAGTTGGTTTTATTATCTGTCCGGGATCAAAAGAAAGTTCACCAAGGCCACAATGCGTCATTTGTGGAGAAATCTTATCTGCTGAAAACATGAAGCCAGCAGATCTTTCTCATCATTTGAAGACAAAGCATTCAGAATTAGAAAACAAACCGGTAGATTTTTTTGAACAAAAATCTCTTGAAATGGAATGTCAAAACAGTTCTTTTAAAAAGTGTTTACTAGTTGAAAAGTCACTTATGAAAGCATCTTACTTAATTGCTTTCCAAATTGCTGCCAGCAAGAAGCCATTCTCCATTGCTGAAGAATTAATTAAACCATATTTAGTAGAAATGTGTTCAGAAGTTTTGGGTTCAAGTGCTGGAGACGAAATGAAAACCATTCCTCTTTCTAATAATACGATTGGATGTAGAATTGATGAACTGTCTGCAGACATTGAAGATCAACTGATTCAAAAAGTCAGAGAGTCAAAGTGGTTTGCCCTTCAGATAGATGAGTCATCAGAAATCTCAAATATCACCCTTCTTTTGTGCTATATTCGTTTCATTGATTACGATTGTAGTGACATAAAAGAAGAATTATTGTGTTGTATTGAAATGTCTTCTCAAATAACTGGTTTTGAAATATTTGAACTAATAAATAAATATACTGATAGTAAATCTCTGGATTGGAAACATTGTGTTGGTCTCTGTACAGATGGGGCTGTAAGCATGACTGGCAGGTATTCTGGTTTAAAGGCAAAAATTCAAGAAGTTGCGATGAATACGGTGGCATTTACACATTGCTTTATTCACCGTGAACATTTAGCAGCAGAAAAGTTGTCTCCATGCTTACATGAAATACTTTTGCAGTCAGCACAAATTTTAAGTTTTATAAAGAGCAATGCATTGAATTCACGTATGTTAACAATCTTGTGTGAAGAGATGGGGTCTGAGCATGTGAATTTACCACTTCATGCTGAAGTACGTTGGATATCGAGAGGGAGAATTTTAACAAGATTATTTGAATTACGACATGAAATTGAAATTTTTCTAAATCAAAAGCATTCAGATCTGGCCAAGTATTTTGTTGATGAGGAATGGGTTGCAAAGCTGGCCTATTTATCAGATATTTTTTCACTTATAAATGAATTAAATTTAAGTCTCCAAGGAACTATGACTACACTCTTCAACTTGTATAATAAAATGGATGTATTTAAAGAAAAGTTAAAAATGTGGTTGAAGCGCACACAGGAGAATGATTATGACATGTTCTCTTCATTTTCTGAATTCTCAACCTCATCAGGCTTAAATATGAGGAGCATTGCAAGTGTTGTTTTTGAGCACCTGGAAGGACTTGCTCAAATGTTCAATGACTGTTATCCACCAGAAGAAGACTTACGTTCAGGAAATTTGTGGATACTTAATCCTTTTATGAATCACCAAAATAGCAGTCTCACGGACTTTGAAGAAGAAAAGCTGGGACAGTTATCTTCTGATTTAGAATTACAATCAGTATTTAAATCAGTGTCTGTAACTCAATTTTGGATAAATGCAAAGACAAGTTACCCAGAACTTTATGAAAAGGCAATGCAATTTTTATTGCCCTTTTCAACTATTTATTTATGTGATGCTACATTTTCGGCTTTGACTGAGTCAAAACAAAGGAATCTGTTGGTTTCTGGCCCTGCCCTAAGACTTGCAGTCACATCTTTAATTCCAAGGATAGAAAAATTAGTAAAGGAGAAAGAATAGTAAATGCATATTGCTTATTATCAAATTCTATACTTTTGTGTTAAATTTTGTATAAGTATCCTAAAATATAATTTCCTAATGTGGATATGTGCTTTCAGTGATTAAATGTTTTAATAATTTTCTCTTTTTGTGGAATTTAATAAATACACATTTACACATAATTATAGTTTTAATATTCCAAGGTAGAGAATTTAACTATTTTATTCATTGATCGAATAATTTGGATTAGTGACAAATATGTAGGTAATGAAAGGCCCAATTTATGTAATAGCAAATCTGGATGTTGAAACTGCTTGGCGTTTAGAAGCACGTGGGACATTTTAGTCTTCAGCCTCCTACTCTAGCAGGTTGTAGGTAGGTAGAAAACAGATCTAAGCAACTTGGCTAACCGGAAATGAGAGCAGCAGGAGAGTTTGAGACTACTTTTGGGGGCCTCTATGGCCCCCAAAGGTTTAGGACAAACCTTTGTTGTAAAGGGCCAGATAGTGACTAGTTTAGGCTTTGCAAGCCATAGGTGGCAACTGCAGTACTCAGTTCTGTGGCTGCAGCACAAAAGCAGCTGTAGACAATACACCCACGAGTGTAGCTGTGTTTCAATAAAGCTTTTTTATTTCTGAACATTGAAATAAGAATTCATATAATTTTCCTGTGTCATGAAAGCTGCCTTTATAATTTTTTATTTTAAAAATGTAAACAAACATTGTTAGCTGGGGGAGGGAGGGGGAGTGAAAAAACCAGAAAGCTGACCGAATTTGGCCCATAGTTTGCCCATCCAGGTCTAGACAGATTTCCAGGTAAGAGCAGATGGGCCAGGGGTGGCCTGTAGGGTTTTGGTTCCTGAAAGCCTTTCTTTCCGTGGCTGCTAGTATCTGAATTTTCAAGCACCTTTTACATTTTAATTTCAACTGACAGAATTAGAGGGAAAATATATTTAGAATTAGTGGCAAAGACACAAAAGAGCAATTCATTTTATGACTAGCTATTGGTTTATTATTAATTTAATAATTTACTAATTTGCAGCTAACTTTTTGAGCTCTTACATGTGCCAGGCATTGTGCTAGGTCTATTACAGACTTAGGAGGGCTGATACGGTGTTATCCCCATTTACAGAAGCAGATACTGAGGCCCGCTGATGTTAGGTGACAGCTCAGAACGCAAAGCTAGGTGGCACAGACACGAATGAAGCCCTGGTCTTTTGATGCTAACGGAGCTCTTCTGTGAGCCACGTCGATAGCCATGTTTGACTCCACTCTGTCCGTGGGGACTAGGAGACGGAGACTTTCCCTGAATTCAAATGGGCCTGTACAGTCAGTTAAGAGCCAGTGGGCCTCAGTGTTCCCATCTGCAACAAATGCCATCTCTCCTGCAACCAGTGCTCGGAAAATGAGAGGGTGGCAACACCCCTGGAAGGCAAGGAAAGGGAGGCTCTGGCGCAGGTCCTCCAGCCGCTCGGTGGCGGGAGGAAATAAACCAGCGGCAGGGGTGGGTTTTCGAGGGGAGGGGTGGGGGCTGCCCTGGGGCGTGCGAGCCCGCCCTCCTGGAGGGCTTACCCGGCTATGGCGCTCCAGCTCGCTGCTCTGCGTGTCCCGCTGGGCGGCTTCTTCGCACTCACCCGGGGCGGCCAAGCTCTCAGAGCAGATCGCGGCACCTGCGTGCCAGCAGATGGTGAGCGGCGTGGCGTGGGCAGCGGGCGGATGGGCCCCAGCAGTTACCCCAGCCGTTACCCCGGCGCGCCCCTCCCCCGCCTGCCCGCGCCCGTACCCGGCGGACGCACCTGCCTTTGGGTGAAGTGGCGCTAGGGTTGGGGGCAGAGCACCTGGACGTCGACTTCGACGTGGGCGCCTGCTTGGGGAGTTCCTCTGAGTTCTCTGGGTATTCCATTGATGGAAGTGGTCGGGCATGTCCCCTTCCAGCTGATCATTGGTTGCCTAGGCACATCTAGAGCTGGAAAAGAAATGGTCGGGGACTGGGGGAGGAAGATAGAATGGAACAGGGTCACAGCTCCTTACCTGCCCCTATCCCCTCTTTCCTTTGCTTGAGTTCTTGGGGTTTGGTGAGGGTTTTATTAATCCCTGCTTGGTAGGATAGGAAACCGCCCTGAAGGTGAACTGTACCTTCCAAAGGTTGCACAGCTAGTTAGAAAGCAGGACCCAAAAGAGACACTCTTCCTGTTAGATTCCAGAGCCCTTTCCTAGAGAATGGAACCTGAGAGGGAGGCCTTAGAAGTCATCCTTCCGCCTTATGTCTAGTTCCAGATTCTCACTAAAGCTTTCATGTTCTTATGCCCACCAATCTCCCAAACCCCTCAAATAACAAGCCTGGAGACCCTGACAGCCTCCCTCTCCGAAGGCCTGGATTTTCCGCTCCTTTCCTGGCTTTGGGTGGTGATAGGTTTGCAGGAGTTCATCTCCAGAGCCAGATAGCTTAGAGCTTCTTCCTTAAATGCTGAGTAGGGCAGGTAGAGCTGAGGTGGGGGAGCAGGAAAAGGTAGCTAACCTGAGGGTTGGGGTGTTGTCATGTGGCCCAGGACAGAGCCTGATTCAGCAAGAGAGTCACTAGCCCCCTAAACTCCTCTTGTCTCTACTGTGGTGGGATCCAGGACTCAGCATGTGATGTTCAGGGTGGAATCTGTTTAATGAGCAACAGTCTGCTCTTCCATGCTTGCTCCCAAGTCCAAATATTCCCTGCATAGTACCTGAGTAGAAACCAGGCCAGGCAGAAAGAAAGAAAAGCTGTGGAGTTCCCAAGGCCTTGACACTAGATCACAAGGCCCAAGCCTTGATTCCTCTTCCTGAAATTTGGGACTGGGTTGTAATCTGGTTTGAGTCTGGTGAGAAAATAAGTCTACTGTGTTTCCCTGAAAATAAGACCTACCATGATTTTTCAGGATGACATCCCCTGAACATAAGTCCTAATGCGTCTTTTGGAGCAAAAATTAATATAAGACCTGGTCTTATTTTCGGGGAAACACGGCATGTCTCCATCACCATCCAGCCCTTCTCCTTGGAGCATAAAGCCTATTTTCTGATTCTAAAGCTCAGCCCTCCAGAGAGGCTCTCCCCTTTCCAGGCTGACCTCAGCCCTGGACCCAACCTAGAGAAGTAGCTCCTTTGTTGGGGGAGTTGAGGACGTAGGCACTAAATGCCCCTGTGGAGCACCTGGGCAGTGCGTCCTTGGTAAGTGGCTGCCAGGCATTCCCTGCCATCCCTAGAAAGCCCTGTTCATCCAGGTTGCTTACGTGTTGCTCTTGAAGGTGTTCGGCTACCAGGCAGATCCCATGAGCTACCAAGTGGCTGTGGGCTGGCTGGAACTGCTGGCTGGGTTGCTGCTGGTCCTGGGTCCACCGAGGCTGCAAGAGATCATCCTCATGATGGGTAAGGGGGGGTCCACCTGGGCAGAGGAAGGGGGGACTTCTTGGGGAGGATGATGGAAAGACCTGGCTGCTCCTCTCTTTCCCTTTATTCTTGCCACCCTTCCTTTTTCTCTGGAACCAGGAGCACTTCCTGCTGTACTGTGATTTCCATGGTCTTCAGACTAGGACAGATGCTTTTCACACGTAATATACTGTAACACTATTTTATGTCAGCTATACCTTCTACCTCATCAGTTCTATTGGCTGTGTGGTATTCCATTTATAAAGAAGTCTTGTAACCTAGAAGCCCCTACTGTTCTCCCCTGACCCCACACCTGAGATGAGAGAATAGAATAGCAGCTGCCACTTATGTGTCTGGCGGTTGAGAACAGGAAAGCTGAGCCCCCTGAACAGAAATGCAGAGAGTTTTTCTGGGGCAAGCAGTCCTGGAGGGGCCCTCTCCTAGCAGCTCTGCCCACAGGAACTGCTGATGTACAAAGACAGCTGCTGCTTCAAAGGCCAGACATCTTCAGGCTCATCTGTGTGTCCCGGCCTTGTGCCACCTTTGCTGCCACCACTACCACCCCTCCCCCAGGCTTTCCTTTCCATTTCTGGAGCTTCCCTCATTTTCAGATTTTTCCTTCACTTCCACCACCAAACCCTTGGCCTCCCTCCCTCCAGTAGGATTAAGAAAGGAATAGCATCAGGGAGAATATGTTCCAAAAATGCCTATTTACCCACCTCCTTGCCCTATTTGGCTGGATTGTTGCTGTTTCTTTCTTGCCCTCTGAGAAGGGTTACATTAGTAGTTCAAAAAGCTTCTGATTCTGGGTCCTGCTCTCTCTGGGAAGCCAGACAGCTGAGTGTTAGTTTAGGGTGCATGTGTGTGCATGCGTGTGTGTGTGTGTGTGTGTGTGTGTGTGTGTGTGGGGAATGGAGTGGGTGGTACTTAATGGGAGTGCTTGAGCTGGAGTGGGTTAGAATAGGCTGGAGAGCCCTGAGCTCCTGGATTTTCTGGGTGCCCCCAGGGAGTCTCAGAGACCTCACTTTCCATTCCAGGGGCTATCTTCACTTTGGTGTCTCTGAAAGAGTCACTGAACACTTGCATCCCAGCTATCGTCTGCCTGGCACTCTGGCTGCTGCTGGACATCTGCCAGCTCTTAGTCCAACCTAAGAAAGTGGTCAGACCTACTAGGAGGAAACTCCAAGAACATTCAAGGAATCCCGAGAGTAGGCGTCTCTTGCCTCTCTGTGCCTTGTCACTGTCACAGCAGGAACACGGAACACACAGAATCCATCACCTTGTTACCAATACAGTACATCCGGGGTCAAAGTATGGCCACACTGTTGAAACAGACATCTTGTCTACCTGGCCCTGCTTCCTCTCGGACATTTACTGCTGTTTTCTGACATTTACTACCATTCTCCTTGTCATGTGAAAATAGAAAATAAGCAGAAAAGAAATTTAAATCACCCAACATTTTAATCCCCCCAAATAACTACTTTCAATTCCTTTGTATAACTGTTACCTCTCAGTTTTTTTCTATGCCTTTATATAGATTTTTTTAAATTAAAAATGAGACCATATGTACTACTTTATCACTGGCTTTTTAAAGCTAATCTACTCCCTTCCATGTCTGTTCTACGTTGTTGATGCTAATGTCTGCATAGTATTCCACTGTGAGGATGTGTTGAGTCAAGCCCCCACTGAGGAATGTTTGGATTGTTCCCAATGGTTTGCTATTATAAACCTCACAGTAAATCACCTTTGCATACATATTTTATTTCCCTAAAAGTGAAGATCCTGGTTCAAAAGATATGCACGTTTTTAAGGTCTTTATTACATACTTAAAATTTGCACATTGAGTGCGGCAGAGTATAAGTGCCTACTTCCGCCTGTGCCCTTCCAAGTTACATGAGGTATTCCCTCACATTGCTTTTTATCTCGGGCACTTTAGATTTGCAAAGCTAACAAAGATGGGCATTGAGTCATTTTACAGGACCTGAAACTGCCAGCCTCTGGTGGTGAGGTGGGGCACTCAGTGCAGTGCTCCTTGGATACCTACATGGAGGCAGGGGACAGCCAATTCCAAGGGACACTGCCTGTTAAAGCAGTGCCAGAAGCCTGGGATGAATCCCAGAGGTCCTAGGGAGTCAGCAGAGTGTGTGTGTGTGTGTGTGTGTGTGTGTGTGTGTGTGTACTCCCAAGGGAAAGTGACCATATTAGGATACTTACTGTCACATCAAAAACCATCTTCACCATATATATATATATATATAACACACGCATTTATATACATGTATTACTACATACTCGCATACAGTAGTATATGTGAAGTACATATACATGTACTAGTATACGTATACTACGTATATAGAGTCAAAACAATATGGAAGCTTTTGCTCACATAACAGGTCCAGAGATAGCATAGCTTTAGTTTCAATGTTGGGTAATTTGGCTGCGTTACAATGACATCAAAGACATGTTTTTTCAATTTTCTGCTCTGCTGTTGTCAATTTGTTGGCTACTGCCCTCAGAGTCGCAAAATAGTTGCAGCAGCTCCAGATGTCACATTTACACATAACATCCAAAGGTGAAAAGAAAGGGGAAAGCTCTCTTAGAAGACCCCTAGATTTCCCCTCATATCTCACTGACCAGAATTATGTCACATTTCTATTCCTAGACCAATCACTAGCAAGGAGAATGGAACTCCCATGATGGACTTAAACTAGTTAAGATTTACCCACACTACTGTGCAAAGAAGAGAGGAAGGTAGATGATGGTTTTTGCCACATACTAGCTTCTTTGCAGAATATATTTAATAATGGTAATTACTTCTTAGAGTGGCTGTGAGGATTTAGTGAGTTGAAGTGCTGACAATAGTGCCTGGCACATAATAAGTGCTCAATAAATGCTATTATTAAATACTGGTTTGTTGTACAGATGAGAAGATGGACTTAGAAAGCTTACATGCCTATGTGTCAGACCTGAGACTAGAATTAAGGCCTGATTGACTCCAGAACACACACTTCGCAGTGCACCAGCTGCCAAGTTGGAAGTGGGCAGGCATGGCACCTCTGCTCTCTTCAACTTGAAGGTAGATGGGATGATCTGTCCAATGTGATTAAGTCTGCTTTGCTTTCCAGAATTGCCCCTCTGCATGAAAATTTTGAAGCTCAGGAAAGTAGAGTCTGGAGCCCCTAGGATCCTGGCCTCCATCTCTCCACCTCTCCCCCGCCAGGATGCCACAGCCAGCCTGTCTCCAGCCAGGACTTTGAGTAAAACCTCTCACAGCTGGCATTAGATTGAGGGTTCCTGTTTACAAAGGCTTGGCCCATACGCAGGTTAGTTGCATAGGGCTCCCCAAGCTTGGCTGTAGGGCGCCTCCCCCCCAGCAACTGTGGGAAAGGCAGGGTGCTAGAGGTGTGGGCTGGCCAGCTGGTATGGAGGAACCGTTGGGATTGACAGCAGCAGGAGCTCCAGCATTGGCTCCTTAGCCCAAGGAGAAGCCAGGCCCCAGGAAATGTGTCCCCCACTCCGCAGCCAACCTAGATCAGGTCAACACAATGACATTCAGCTGCCAGGGAGGGCTTCCTTAGACTTTTCTATCCCCTTCCTCCCACCCTCCCCCTTCCCTCTTGCCTTGCAGTGACATTCACTTCCCTTTGGGCCCTGGCTGCCACAGGTGGTCCCCAGCCCTTCCAGCTGTTGGGCCCAATCTTCAGGTCATGTCCTGGGATTAATTAGTTGATGGGAGGGTCTAGGATGTGTGGGTGGGAGTGGATTCTGCTCTGTCTCAGGTCCTTAAAGCTAGGCCCCAAGGGCTCCAGAGAGAGCTGCAGCAGCCAGAACAGCAGCAGCCAGAACAGCAAGAGGTAAGAGAAGACTGAACTAGTGGAATGGCAAGGGATAGGTTCAGGGTGGGGCAGCCATGGTGGACAGAGCTGAGAGGGAGGGGAGAGGAGGGTACTACTGCTCACTCAGGGTCCCACAGAGGACGGGAGCCTGAGAGGTTCAAAGGCAGAAGTACAAATTTTGGTATTGGAGGAACCGCGTTTTGGACACCCCAGGGGTGTGTCTGTGTCCAAAATAGGAAGAGGACATTGGCTTGTGCACTTACCTCCTTGGGGAGAGAAGAGGAATATGCCCAGATATCTTCGTGTTGTTTTGCTTGCTTGGCGTCTGTATCTCTAGTGCTGTGTGTGTGCCTGTGTGGGTGTACACAGTTATCTGTGTGCTGCCTGGAAGGGAAGGGAACTAATGCTGATGAAGTATCTCCCCAGGGTCAGCCACGGTGCTCAGAGTTTTACTTATGTTTTCTCATAACCCTCCCAACAACACGGTGAGGTAGGTCTTTTAATCTCCATTTTATAGCAGAGAAGACAGGCGCAGTAAGCTGAGTAATTTGCCCAAGGTCACATGGCAAATAAATGTGTGTATCCAGAATCTGCCTGATTCCAGGGCCTGTGCTCTTTCTGATTTGCTTCCAAAGTTTTGAGTCAGACCCAGGGCTTCTTTGTGGTCAAAAGGTGAGGAGGTGGGAAACAGGCTGGAAGGCCTGAGAGTTGTGAAACCTTTTCAACCAACCTTGCCAAAGGTACTCTAGGCAAGCGTCAGGAGAAGACCTTCACAAAGGCAAGTCCAAGGTCACTATGCATAGGCCTGTCCCTCTGGATCAGTGCATCGTAAGATTGGCCCTCCATCAATGCCCTGCTCCCTCCCCCACTGATCTGGATGGCTTGGGTTCTTTCTGGGTCTGATTCTGTATATTCCAGGTTGGTTTCTCCTGAACCCCTAGTTGGCTCAGCCTTGCTTGGGCTTACTGCACATGCCTATACCCCCACGTATCTGAACCATACCCGCTCCGTGAGGGGAACCTCCACCCTCCCAGTCACCAGGTTGGAAATTTCCAAGGTTTCTGGGACTTCTGCCTCTTCCTCGTTTCTCACAGCTTGTCAACCAGCCCAACAGCCTGCCGCCTCCACACTCGCCATTCTGCACACCCTCAGCCTGGTGCCACTGAGCCTGCACAGCTGCCTGGACCCGCTCGTCTACTGCTTCTCCCTGTGCAGCTTCCACCAGGATTGCTGGGCACTGAGCTGCCGCCCGGGGGTGGGTGAGCCTGGGGCACACGTGGCCCCCTCGGCCTCCTCCTACAGAGGTCCTGGCTCCTCTGTCTGCTTCACTCCTGCCACCCTGCCAGTGGCCTCCTCAGTGGAGAAAACTCTTTGGAAGGACCTAGATTCCAATTCTGACGCAACCACATTCTACCGTGTTTCCCCCAAAATAAGACCTAGCTGGCCAATCAGCTCTAATGCATCTTTTGGAACAAAAATTAATATAAGACCCGGTCTTATTTTACTATAGTATAAGACTGGGTCTTATATAATATAGTATAACTGGGTCTTATATTAATTTTAAGACCCGGTAGCCGCGTAGCTGTAGAGTGCTGGGCTTGTCTGTGAAAAGGGGATAGAACATTCTTTGTAGCCTGAATGTTCCCTAGACTTTGCCAGCTTTTGGATACAAAAAAAAAAAAGTGAAAATCTGCCATTGTTTTTTAAATCTCTTAGGATAAAACCCAAGTCGTTAAAATGGCCTACAAGGCCCTGCCTGATCTGGCTTCTGCTTCCCACCCGCTCTCAACCTCTTCTACCTCTGCCTTTCCGCATGGGTTCAGTCACCTTCTCAGTCCCTGGAACAGACCAGTTTCCTGCCCTCCAAGGCCTTTGCACCTGACTTTGCCAGGTATGATGTCCCTTGCTTTTCTTCACTTTGTTAATTCCTCTTCATCATTGTCACTTCCTCAAAAGTAACTATAGCCTTTCTTGACCAGCAAACACCCTCCCCCACCAAGACACACACACATGACTGGGTTAGATCTGATTGCTCCTCCATAGCTCTTTTCATAATTGTAATCGAGCAATTAATTGGGTAATTCATTGGCTTTCTTTTCTTTCTCTCTTGCTAGAAGTATTTATGTTGACCCATAAGAAAGTGCCATTTTTGTAGACCCAAAAAGGTTGAATATTGGCAATTTTATTTTCAACCAATTCAACTTAGTAAATTCCTTGTTTCCCTTATTCATGCCTCGCACATGGTTAAGACCTCAGTCTATCGGATGAATGAATGAAAGCTGAGGATCACTAGGTTAAAATGCTCAAGCACTCACTCAGACATTCCAGTGTCGGGTAGATTTTCTTCAAGTGTTTCTGGGATTCTCCACGCTTGGATTACCCGGATGCATTCCTGCTCCAGTCCTAATGATTGTTTCCTTCTGCTGTTGTTGGATACCTGCACCTGTGTCATCACCTCCACTGTGCCAGGACTTGGTGGTAACCAAGCTGGACCTTCATCCTGCTAGGAGCTGGGACAGGGATCCTCCAGCCGTGCTGCCTTTTGCTTCAGCTGAGCTGGGACTCTGTCATTGGGTGCAAATCCCTGCGAACGGCTCTGGCCATCAGTGCTTTCCCTCCTTATGTGCTGAAGACTCAGTGGTTGGCTTCAGTTGGGGAAGGGAACCATTCCCCTCTCCCCAGCCATGTTACTGAGGCCCCCACAGCAAGACTGCTTGGGCCTGGAGGAGTTCAAGCTTAATGACAGAACAGTGTGCTCATGTTGCCAAGTGGGCTGGGTCAGGAAGGGTCCACCAATCAGCCACCTGTCTTATCTTTAGGCCCTGTTGCTGAATTTGCCTTCTAATGATAAATTTGGTAAGTTCCTTCTTTTTGATAAATTACCTTCCATCATTTCCTTATTCCTTCTTTAAATTTTTCCTTGTTCATTTTAAAAGTAACACATATTCATGAACATATTTCAAAGCGGTAGAGAAAAATGTAAAATAGAAAATAAAGGTTCCTCCAGTGGTAACCATTGTTCACAGTTTCTTATTATGTGTATCTTTCCAGATGTTTTCTATTCCAGTATATAATGCGGCACCCATTACATACCCATCAATAATATGTGACAGTCCCTGTTTTACACGCCTTCACCCGGAGTGGGCATTATCACCTGCCTCCTCCTTGAATCTGGATTCTTCTCTGTTCCAGCTATGAGTATGGTTAATTCGTTTCTTTTTCCTAGAAAGCTTCTCAGTCTCCTCCATATCTATTTGAAACCTGGTGGCGGTGTGGCGGTGGGGGTGTCACCTAAGACCTCACACCAGCCAAATCTTAGTCTATCTTACTTGTTGGAGGAATTAAGCAAAAGCCCAAATACACACTGGTAGGTCTAGAGTAATTGCTACTTCTCTCTCCTTCCTTGGGAATTAGGTGGGCTCATTCCGTGCGATGCTGACCAGCATCTCGTGCCAAGGCCAGGAGGCAGCCTGGGTCCATGTCATGAATTCACTTGCTCTGGTGGAATAAATTGCTCTGGTGTCCACACTAGAGCCAGCTGAATCTCCTGAGGCTGAATTTGATTCTGTCCAGATAAAAAATGATTCCCTATGGGCTCATCCATCCCTGCAGTCTTGTACTATCTTGCTTTTGATGTGACTTTTCCCTTAGTAAAGTAGTCAGTTTCCTTTGGGAAATGTCTAACTTAGTCTTCTGTGTCGGACCTGGGGAAAAAGAACTTAAGAGTCGATTGCATCTGGGAGGTCAGACATGGTAGAAAGAAGGCCTCTGTCTAGAGTTACAGTGAGTGGGAATCACCGTCCTCCCTCCCTCCCTGTCACTCAGGAGAACAGGAACCTGTGGTGAGGACCCAGATACAAAGAGCCTGAGGGATGAGAGAGAGCAGACTGCTTTGTACTGGCAATCCTTTTGGATTCTTGGACCCCTTATTTATTTCAAACCTTCAAGAATTTGATGTAAGACCCTCCCTCAATCCAGGATGAAAAAGAAGGGAGCCCACATTGGTCCTTGATTAAATGCTGGACACCCCCTTTCTCCAGGGATCCAGGGAGAACTCATCTGCTAACTGTTTTCAGCAGCTATCAGTTAGTATGCCCTACACTCCCCCTCTTCTTACAGGGCCAGGAATGCCCAATTCTTGTGTCACCCAGGCCACACCCTGTGGCGGTGGGCTCCAAATATGGTGCAGGGAAGCTGCTCCTGACCCAGAAAGAACAATGCTCCCCTTCTCTACCAGACCCCACTCTCTCCTCAGCTCAATCACACTCCAGGTCTCTGAACCCAGCCCAACCTTGTTCCTGCCCTTGGCCAGGGCTGGTCCAGGTCCTTGGCTCTGCACACACCTGTCTGGGTTCCTTGGCCAGCCCTGCATCCTCTGTGACCCTGCCTGCTCCTACCTGAATCTTCACTTCCAGACCAGGCCCCACCTGTTCCCTCTACCTCTATAGGGAAGCCTCTCAGAATTCAGCTTGATTTCGCGCTCTGTCTTCAGGCCTCGATGCATTCTCTGCAGCGGATTCTTTGCCGTGACATCTATTTCCCTCTCCTTTAGCGCTTGAAGGAGGATCGTGTTTTCCCCCTGTGGCTGCAGCTATCCTTCACTGACACTGAAGCCATCTCCTTGGACCACATTGCAGCTTCAGGGACTGTGACTTCCTTCCTAGAACAGTCACTTCTAGGGCTCTCCCAGCCCTGCCTTTCTACACATGCCCACCATCTAGCCCTCATAGAAAGACATTGTCATTAAATCATGCCTCTCCACCCTTAATTCTCAGTGAACCCCAGTCTAGTTCTGAAATGTGCTGTGGTTGGGTGCTAGACTCACGCTGGCCTCTAGCATTTGTGGGGTCCTGGGCAACAGTACATGCACATGGAGGCCTACATACTATATGTCTAAATATTCAAAAGTTATAAATCAAGAAAACACATTGTTAAATGAAATGTGTTCCATTCACCTACGTTGACAAATATACCTTTGTAATGACAGATTGAAAAAATATGTGTAAAGCTATGGTTTTCAGGACTGAAAGTCAACAAGTTATCAAAGATGACTGAATTCAATTTTACATATTATGTTTAAACATTGTATTTGGGTCATGTATGATAAATTATCACAAAAATATAAAATATTTTAATTTTATTATATAAATCACTATCATTCATAATGTGATTTTTTTCCCTGTTTGTTCAAACCATTTCTATATTCATACAGAATTTTTTAAGTTCTTTTTTTCAAAATTTTCAATGATGGGTTATTTTTAAAAAACCTAAGTGACAACTTGTTGCTAAATTTGTTCAAATATCTCTTCAATCAAGATTATACCTCAATCTAACAGCCAAAAAGCAGTCTCTATAGTATATATAGAAATATGTTTTTAATTTTAAAATGAAATATTTAAACTTAGTAAATTGTTTTTATAAGATTTTACTAACATTTACTAACATTTTTAATAGCAAGCAATAGTGCAACTCAAGTAACTGTTGATAATACATATTCAAAATTAATGTCTTCCACAAATGACCGTGATTTGTTCTTTGTTTGAGAATTTTGGTTGTTTTATCTAACTTTTCTAGGACATATCACATTTTATATAAATTAATTGTAATTGATTTAATGGCATTTAGTTGAGATTCTCACCATGTGTCTGAGTGATTCTGAGGTCAAATTTAATGTGTTTCATCAATATATTCCATCTTTAGCCATATCCAGAAAATATTGTGTATAATCTTTGAATTACTCCAAAAAATGTCATTGCTATCAGCACATCTGGAGGCATGTCTTTTAGTAAATCCAAACTATGTACAATACATGGCCTAAGAATATTTGTGGCCAAACTTTTACTTTGTATATCTTTTTTTGTTAGTCATATTAGCATCATGACCATAGACTTTCTTGGCAATCTTTTAAATCAATGCTGAAAATTGAAAGCTGTTTTTTTTTTTGTTTGTTTGTTTGTTTTTTGGTTCATGATTCAAGCCAAACTTGTACCTTGGTACTTTTGGTACTTGCCTTTCATTTGCAATAACTAGGAAGAGCCAAATAAATTACAAAAAATCATATTTTAAAGACACGGCAGAACTATGGAAGAAACAATGACTAGAAGAATTGGAACTCGGGAAGGGATTTGTATTTATCAAGGGAGTATCCCTTCTGAGTTGAGTTGATGGTCATGGATGTTTTCTAACCTGGGAGCATTTGCTCATTCTGTGCATGAACTGAGTATTAAGCTTGACCCATGCAGAGAGCCTCTACTGGTAGAAAAAGGAACCAGCAAGTCTTTTGGCTGTTCAATGAGATGAAAATTTTCAGCCGCTGAAAACACAGTTGATTGTAATCAAAGGACATTTTCCAAATTCTGAGACTGAATGTGGAAGCTAAGCTGAGGGCTTCTAAAATGCAAAATAAAATCTCTTATAATCTTGAGATGCTTAGGACAGAAAGTCCAACTAGAGAAATGAGGCCTGATACAAAAATATCGCTTAGTATTCCTCCCAAGAAATTTTCCAGATTTTGAAGCTGTGGGGGTAAAGAGCAGGTAAGAAAGAAGGCTAAAGTGCCAAGTACAGAACTTCCAAAGGGCAGAATTGACGCTCCTGCAGATCTTTCCGGGTCAGGGAGACAAAGAGCCGCTAGACTTTCAGTAAAAACCCTAGAAGGGTCAGCCTAAAAATGTGAATGGGGCCAGCCCAGTGGCTGAGATGGTTAGAGCTCCATGCTCCTAACTCCAAAGGCTGTTGGTTCGATTCCCACATGGGCCAGTAGGCTCTCAACCACAAGGTTGCCAGTTCAATTCCTCGAGTCCCGCAAGGGATGGTGGGCTGCGCCCCCTGCAACTGGCAATGGCAACTGGACCTGGAGCTGAGCTGCACCCTCCACAACTAAGACTGAAAGGACAACAACTTGACTTGGGAAAAAAAGTCCTGGAAGTACACACTGTTCCCCAATAAAGTCCTGTTCCCCTAAAGTCCTGTTCCCCTTCCCCAATAAAATCTTAAAAAAAAAAAAAGTGAATGAATTGGAGGTGGACAGAATCTAACATTACAACCCAGCTCTGTGTCACTTAAACCCTGATTAGATTGAGGTAACTTGTCCCTTATCCTACTGTGTTTCCCCGAAAATAAGACCGGGTCTTATATTAATTTTTGCTCCAAAAGACTCATTAGGGCTTATGTTCAGGGATGTCATCCTGAAAATTCATGCTAGGTCTTATTTTCCAGTTAGGTTTTATTTTCAGGGAAACATGGTATTTGCCTAACAAAAGAAAAGTGGAACTTTCTCTGGTGGGAGATATCATACAGAGCCTCTAAATAGCCTTTATATACAATGTCTAGTATACAACAACAAAAAATCACTAGACATGCAAAGAGGCAGGAAAATGTGATTGGTCATTAAGAGAATAAATAGACAATAGAAGCAGGCCCATAAATGACACAGATGTTGGAGGAATAAGACAAGGACTTCATATAACTAATTAAAATTATTACAAAAATAGAGGAAAATATTGACAAAATGAATGAAAAAATAGATATTTTCAACAGAGAATTAGAATTCACAAAAAGAAATCAAATGATTTATTTCAGGACTAGAAAGAAGGTAACATTGACAAGACTTGGGATTCTTTTATAACAGAGTAATAGTTAATAAGCAGAACTAACATTCATATAATTTCAGTCAACAACCTATATATAAAAGCAAAACAAATTAATTGACCTCTTGCTGCAAGCAAATCTATCAATAAACATGAGTAATTCATGCTACATGGTAAATTTTTACCATGGTAGTTTTTCTGGGAAGAAAGAATCATTAGCATTTTAATACGGATGGAAACAAAATAAGAAAAGTCTGTTATCAAATGGTTTATTGGCAGGTGATAGATGAGGGTAAAGGAAATCAAATATATGGTGATGGAAAGAGAACTGACTCTGGGTGGTGAACACACAATGTGATGTATAGATGATGTATTACAGAACTGTACACCTGAAATCTATGTAACTTTACTAACAGTTGTCACCCCAATAAACTTTAATTAAAAAAAAACTTTATTGGCCTCAGGCACTCAGGAATTTGAGTGGTCAAATAACCTCCTCACTTGCAGCCTGCAGGGCTTCTGTCCTGAGGCATTAGCTGGAATCAGAGGTGGGGTAAGTTACCCTTGAAAATTCAAAGAACAGCAGCAGTTTTCATAGAGAAAGTGTAGTCCATAGGAGCAAACTATCTTTGTAAAACTATCAACTGAGAAAAATTTATATCAGTATGAGTTTTTAACATTCAATATTATTTTATATTAATTCCAGGTGTATAGTGTAGTGGTTAGACATTTATATACTTTAAGAAGTGATCCCCGACTAGTATGCATCTGGCAATATACATAATTATTAGATTAGTGCAAAAGTAATTGTGGTTTAAAAGGTTGAAAACAACAACAACAACAACAACAACAACAAAAAATTGCAAAAACCGCAATTACTTTTGCACCAACCTAGTATTACCTAATATTAACATTGACTATATTCCATATACTTTATTTTACATCCCCATGATTATTTTTTAACTACCAATTTGTAGTTCTTTTTTTTTTTTAATTTTTTTGGGGGGAATATTGAGGAACAATGTGTTCCGCCAGGGCCCATCAGCTCCAAGTCGTTGTCCTTCAATCTTGTTGTGGAGGGCGCAGCTCAGCTCCAAGTCCAGTCACTGTTTTCAATCTTTAGCTGCAGGGGTGCAGCCCACCATCCCATGTGGGAATTGAACCAGCAACCTTGTTGAGAGCTCACGCTCTAACCAACTAAGCCATCTGGCCGCCCCCCAATTTTTAGTTCTTAATCCCTTCACCTTTTTCACCCTGCCCCCCAACTCCCCTCCCATCTATCTCCTCAACAAATCTAATACCCATCTGACACCATACATTGTTATTACAATATTATTAACTATATTCCTTGGGCTATCCCCTACATCCCCCTGACTACTTTGGAACAACCAATTTGTACTTTTTAATCCCTTCCCCTTTTTCACTCACACCCCTTCAACCCCTCTCCCATCTGGCAACCATCAAAATGTTCTCTGTATCCATGAATGTGTTTCTGTTTTGTTTGTTTGTTTATTTTGTTCTTTAGATTCCACATGTAAGTGAAATCACATTGAATCTGTCTTTATCTGTCTGACATGCTCCACTTGGTACAATACTCTTCAGGTCCATTTATGCCGCTGCAGATGTCAAGAACCCATTCCCTTCCATGGCCAAACAATATTCTGTTATATATATATATATATCCTCCTGTTTATCCATTCATCCATCGATGGACACCCAGGCTGCGTCCACATCTTGGCTATTGTAAATAATGCTATAATGAACATATGGATGCAAACATCCCCTCAAAATAGCATTTTGGGTTTCTTCAGATAAATACCCAGTAGTGGGATTACTGGGTCCTTCTTTGTCTCTTGTTATATATAGTTTTTGTTTTAAAGTCTATTTTATCTGGTATAAGTATTGCTACTCCAGACTTTTTTTTCCATTTCCATTTTCGTGAAATAATTTTCCATCACTTTACTTTTAGTCTATGTGTGTCTTTCAATCTGAAGTGAGTTCTCTTGTAGGCTGCCTATGGAAGGGTTTTGTTTTCTTATCCTTTCAGCCACCCTATGTTTTTATTGGAGCATTTAATCCATTTACTTTGAAAGTGTTGATAGTTATTGCCATCTTATTATTTATATTTTTTATTTTTTATTTTTCTGTCTTGAAGTCCCTCTAACATTCCTTGTAATACTGGTTTGGTGGTGATGAACTCGTTTAGCTTTTTCTTGTCTGGGCAGCTCTTTATCTGTTCTTTGATTTTAAATGATATCCTTGCTGGGTAGAGTAGTCTTGGTTGTAGATCCTTGCTTTTCATCACTTTGAATATTTCCTGCCAATCCCTTCTGGCCTGCAAAGTTTCTTTTGAGAAATCAGCTGACAATCTTATGGGAGCTCCCTTATAAGTTATAAGCTGCCTTTCTTTTGCTGCTTTTAGGATGCTTTCTTTGTCTTTAAACTTTGCCATTTTAATTATAATGTGTCTTGGTTTGGGCCTGTTTGAGTTCATCCTGTTTGTGACTCTCTGTGCTTCCTGGGCTTGTATGTCTATTTCCTTTGCCAGGTTAGGAATGTTTTCAATCGTTATTTCTTCAAACAGTTTCTCTATCCCTTGTTTTTTCTCTTCTCTGGTACTCGTGTGATGAGAATGTTGTTGTGCTTGATGTTGTCCTACAGTTCTCTTAAACTGTCCTCATTTTTTTAAAAATTATTTTTCCTTTTGCTCTTCTGATTGGATGTTTTATACTACCTTGCTTTCCAAATTGCTGATTCCATCCTCTGCTTCATCTAGTCTTCTGGTGATTCCTTCTAGTGCATTCTTCATTGCAGTTATTGTATGCTTCACTTCTGACGGGTTCTTATTAATGTATTCTATGTCTTTTTTTATGCCTGCAATCTCTTTGTTGAAGTTCTCATTAAGTTCTTTGAGCATCCTTATATCCAATGTTTTGAACTCTGTCTATGGTAGTTTGCTTGCCTCCTTTTCATTAATTCTTTTTCTGGAGTTTTCTCCTGTTCTTTTATTTGGGATGTGTTTCTTTGTTTTCTCATTTTGGCTGCCTCTCTGTGTTTGTTTCTATGTATTAGGTAGCTCTGCTGTGTCTCCAAGACTTGGCCAGGTAGCTTTATGTAGTAAGTGCCCTGTGGGGCCCAGTGGCACAGTTTTCCTGGTCCCCTGTTCTGGGTGCTCTGAAAGTATCCCTTGTGTGGGTTGTGTGTACCAACCTGTTATATTTGAGCCTTGATTGCTATTGGCACATCAATGAATGGGACTGACCTTCAGGCTGACTGGCTGTGGAGTTTGGCCACATCCACAGCTTATGGGCTACTGTGTGGCTTATTCCATGGAATGGGATTTTGCCCCAGTGGGCTCTGGTGCCTGTTGAGATCACCTTTTGGGTATGCCACTTGTGGGGCTAATTGGGTGGTGCTCTGCTGTGGTCTGAAGCCAACCTCCAAGTATGCTGGTTCTGGGGCCTCTTGTGAGGGGCTCTGGTGCAGGCCAGGTTACCCACTGCCTGTGACTGGTCAGGGACTACATGGTAGGAGCTACAAAGCAATCCACAATTGTTTGCTGCCTTTGCTGGACCTGGAGGTGCATGGGAGAGGCCACTCTGTGAACAGAGGATGGCTGCCACCAGTACTGGGTCGAGGGTAGCTCTGCAAAAAAAACAGGACAGATTGATTCCTGCTGCCACCTGCTGGCTCCTGTAAGGTTCAGCTGCTGATAAAGCCTCAGGGCAGTGAGGAGTTGGGTGTGGCAGGGTCTCAGTGAGTCAGCAGGGTGGAGCAAGCAGAGCTCACCAGGCCAATCAGATTGAGATTTGGCCATGGGCGTGAGGGAGGGCTCAACACAGGAAAGATGGCGCCCACCTGCAGGCTGCATGGAAGGAGGACCCTACACAGGGAAAATGATAACTATCTTCTAGCCTTGACCCCGAGCCACACACTTCAGTCCACTGCCCGTATGTCTCCGACGCCCCTTGAATCACCATCCCTCTGCTGGAGCTCAGGGTGAGTACCTGTGAGCGAGTCTGTGTGGGCCCTTTAAGAGGATGTCTGGGTTTCCCACCCAGATGGTTGGAAACCCCACTGTTTTTCACAGCCAGATATTGTGGGGGCTCCTTTTCCTGGCACCAGTACTCCAGGCTGGGGAGCCTGGTGTGAGGCTGGAGTCCCTTGCTCCTCCCTGGGGAACCTCTATGGCCGAGAAATCCCTCCCAATTTTTATCTGCCACACGGAAATTTGGGGCTAGCTGGTTTCATGTCTCTGCTCCTCCTATCTGTCTCAATGAGGCTTCTTCTTTATATCCTTTGTTATAAAATTTCTGTTCATTTAGACTTCAGATGGTTCTCCAGGTTGATTGTTCTATAATTTAGTTGTAATTTTGATGTGTTCACAGGATGAGGCAAGTACTGTGTTTATCTATCCTGCCATCTCTATATTAGTATGATTTGAAAGAAAATGGCAAAGTTTAATATTTCAATTAGTTCAAAGTATTTTGCTTGGATGGTTAAATTCTGCTTGGAAATTAAGGCATGCCAGAAGCTTGAGATAGAAATGAGAAAAAGCATGGGGTCTGGAGTGAGAGACACTCAGAATGAAATCCCAGTTCCATCATGTTACAGATATAGGGCCTTGGCAAAGTACTGCCCCTTCACACACCCAATTTTACCCAGACGAGGCAGCATTCATAAGATGTCTCATACAATGCTTGGATATATAAGGGAGTAAATGGATAGTGGTGATAATTCTTACAACTGTGACGGAGGGAGAGAGAGCTCTCTGGAGTTCCTTTTATAAGGGCACAAATTTCATTCATGAGGTCTCTACCCTCACGACCTAATTACTTCCTAAGGCCCTACCTACCTCCTAATGCCATCACATTGGAGGTCAGGATTTTTAACACATGAATTTGGGAGATACAAAAAACAGTTTATTGCAAGAGTATTCTTTTTTGATGTTTGATACAATTCACCAGTGAAGCTATCTGTGCTTCTGGACTTTCTTTGTAGTAAGGTTTTTAAGTAAAAATTCAGACTTTTTAACAGTATAAGGCTATTGAATTTTTCTATTTCTTCATCAGTTTTGGCTATTTGTTTCTTTTATGGGGTTAGTCAATTTTATCTAAATTACTGCCTTTATTGAAGTAAGTTTGCTCAAATTATCTTATTTTCCTTTTAATGCCTATAGGATCATGATGTTTCCTCTTGTACTTTAGATATTAATAAATTGTGCCTTCTCATTTTTTCCCTTTGATTAACTTAATTAGAGGTTTATAAATTGTATTGATCTTTTAAATAACAGCTTTATATTTTATTAATTTAAAATTATTCGTTTTCTACATTTTTGATTTCTGCTCTTTATTCTTTCTTTCTTTCTACTTGTTTTGGGTTAAATATGTTCTTCTTTTTCTAGCTTGTTAAGGTAAAATAGTAGATTGTTGATTTTGCAACTTTATTTTTTTCTAATACTATAAGCATTTAAAAGTATACATTCCTCGGGGTGGCCGGATGGCTCAGTTGATTAGAGGGCAAGCTCTCAACAACAAGGTCGCTCGTTCACTTCCCACATGGGATGGTGGGCTGTGCCACCTGTAACTAAAGATCGAAAATGGTGACTGGACTTGGAGCTGAGCTTCATCCTCCCCAACTATTGAAGGACAACGACTTGGAGCTGATGGACCCTGGAGAAACACACTGTTCCCCAGTACTCCCCCCCGCCCAAAGTATATATTTCTCTCTAAGCACTATTTTAATTGCATTGTCATACATCTTTCATTTTCATTCCATTTAACTTTTTTCCCCCTAATTTTCCTGACATATTCTTTGACCAGGGATTATTTACAAGTATTTTGTTTTAATTTCAAACACTTGCTTTATTTCCACATGTAGTTATATTTTTGATTTCTAATTTAAATTCATTATGATCAGAGAACACATTCTGCATGATTTCAATCCCTTTGAATTTATTGAGCTTTATTTTATGGCTCAGTGTACATTTGTGGACATTCCCTGTGTACTTGGGAATGTTTATTCTCCACTGTTGGTGGAATGTTCTATAAATGTCAGGTCAAAGTGGTTGATAATATTCAAGTCTTCTATATATTTATTAATATTTGTGTACTTTTTCTATCACTTACTGAGAGAAGAGCATTGAAATCTCTAATTATAATTGTAGATATGTCTACTTTTTCCTTTCTCTTTTCTGTTTTTTCTCCATGCTTCTTGAAGCTCTTTTAGTAGATATATGTAAATTTAGGATTATTACGTCCTCTTGTTTAACTGACTCCTTACTATTATGAAATGTAGCTCTTTACCTCTGTTTATAGTCCTTGTTCTGAAATCTACTGTGTCAGATACTAATATAATTTACCAATATCAAAAGTGAAAGAGGAAACATCACTTTATTATTAGTGTTTGCATGGTATATCTTTCCCATACTTTTGCTTTTAGCCTCTTTTAGAATTTTAAAGTGAATAATCTCTGCCTCTTAATTGGAGTGTTTTGAGTATTTACAATTAATGTAATTATCGACATGATTGGTTTTGAATTTGCCATCTTTTTTATAAGATGAAAGAAGTTATGGGGACAAATAGTGGTGACGGTTGCACAGTGGGGTGAGTAGATGTATTTAATACCTCTGAAGTGTACACTTAAAAATGGGTAAGATGGTAAATTTTTTGTTATGTGTATTTTACTATAATAAAAAAAAGTTAAAAGTTTTTTGTTCAAAATGACTCTCGTTCCTGTACAATCTAGCTAAATGGGGTAATATTTATTTTTAGAAATTTATGTATGTATAATTTCTTCTCCCACTATGTTGCCCACTAAATTACTAATCTCATTTTGAACTCTCCATTTCAGATGATGATTACTTATTTTATCATTAGTTTTTTTATCCATCTCATATGTTTGTCCATTCTATCATTAAATTTCAAAATCATTTCTACTGTATCTAGAAAATACCTATTCCTTTCTGGAAATGTCGTGTTTTTGTTGGTTAAATAACAAAATACAATATTCTTTTAAAAATGTCATGCCAATATTCTAATTAAAGTTTATATTTATGTAGTACTATCCATTGTACTATCTTTTTTAGCCTTTTTGTCAAACATAGTTACTAGATGTAATTTCAACAGCTCTAGATTGAAACAGAGGCATACATGTATCCTTTAATAAGTTGTGGGGTGTGTGTGTGTGTGTGTGTGTATGTGTGTGTGTGCGCGCGTGTGTTATATACTCAAAAGTATGGAAAGCTCTCCAAAGTACAGGGACCAGAGATAGACCCCATTTGCCTCAATTTAAGGCTACTGGCTGGACCTATCTAGTTTCTTCCCTAACACCTGGTCTGTAGTAAGAAATTCTAAGTTTTCCGATATTGAGAACAGTTTTCATTTCAAATGCTTAGTCTTATTGTCCCCATAAGTGGGATAGCTAACATTTACTGAGTGTTTACTATGTCCTAGACACTGTTCTAAGTATTTCATATTTATTTACTCATGAAATACTCAGTATTTACTCACAAAAACTCCATAAAATAGGTACCACTATTATCCCAGTTTTACAGATGAGTAGACCGAGAATAGAAAGGTTAAGGAAATTACCTAAAACACTGAAATAGCCCAATGATGTCAACACTTTGGTATTAAAATTTACTCTCTGGAATCTGGAAGAAGCATAAAAATCCATTGCAAACTATGGTTCCCAGTTCTTGCTTCAGATAATACAATCATCAAGTCACTCTACGCAGTCCCAATGTTTCCCTGGAGCTCTAATCACATAGTTCCAACTGTGTTCTAGAAATAGTCTCCTGTGTATCCCACAGGCTTCTCCAACTCAACATGTTCAAAATCGTACTAATAATTTTCTCCTCCAAACTTGCTTCTCCTCCTGTGTTTTTTATTTCAGTAAATGGCACCATAATCCACTTAGTCATCTGATCCAGACCCTGGAGTGATCTCAGCCTCTCCCTTTCTTCTCCCACAAAGTCCTCCTTACTTAAACATACACTTTAATGCTGATAATGTGCTATTTCTTGATTAGGATTGATTACAAGAATGTGTTTACTTTGTGACATATTCATCAAGTGATACACTTATAAATTTATGTACTACATGTAGGTATATGAGGTCTGACAATTAAGTTCGAGAACTTGTTGCAACACTGTTGCTAACCTTTTTTGGTATCAGAGGGATTGTTCATTATGAATTTGTACCAACTGGACAAACAGTTCACAAAGTTTGCTATTTGGAAATGCTGAAAAGGCTGCATGAAAAAGTTAGATGACCTGAACTTTTCACCAACAATTCATGGCTCTTGCATCACGACAATGTACCAGCTCACACAACACTGTCTGTGAGGGAGTTTTTAGCCAGTAAATAAGTAACTGTATTGGGACACCCTCCCTAGCCACCTGATCTGGCCCCCAAGATACAGGAAATATTGAAAGGAAGACATTTTGATGACATTCAGGACATCAAGGGTAATATGACAACAGCTCTGATGGCCATTCCCCAAAAAAAGTTCCAAAATTGCTTTGAAGGGTGGACTAGGTACTGGCTTCAGTGCATAGCTTCCCAAGGGGAGTACTTCAAAGGTTACTGTAGTGATATTCAGCAATGAGGCATGTAGCACTTTTTCTGGGATGAGTTCCCAAACTTAATTGCCAGACCATGTATATATATGCTATATATATATATATATATATATATATATATATATATATATATATATATATATATATATATATATATATATATAGCATATTTATATACAATCCAATGGCAATTCAATAAAATTATTTAAAATTTTAATTTATTTAAAATGTTAATTTAAAAAAGGAGCATGCACTTTTAAAAAGTATTTTAAAGTGATATAAATGTAACTGAATGTCATGTTTGGGTACGAACTAGGGCTCAGCTAATTTTGAGAAGGTTTAGGCAAATCTTCCTTTATATCTACTGATACATTTACATTTACTGATTTACTCAAGGCCTGAGGAACCCCTGAAGAGAAGTCCTGAACTCTTTTCAGACATATGCAAATATGGCTGATGGACAGGAGTGACCCCAACAGAAGCCTCATGATAGGGGAGGAGACCAGAGCCACTGAGGGAGAACTCCCTACACTTGGAAAAAGTTACTGAGTATACAAACCAGCTCTAGTAATAGATCGTAAGTAATGGAGAACAGTGCTGGTTCCAGGCACAAGATAGTATCTGAGACTAGAGGACATTACAGTCCAGCCACTCTGGGAAACATGGGTTATGAGTTTGAATTGGAAGGGTTAAATCACTGATCTCTAAAACACCATCCCTCAAGAGAGTCTCTCACTTCCAATGCAGTGTCCAAGTCTCGTGGCCTTCAGGCTGCAGCTGAATTCCCGCTCCAAGTGGCATGGCTGAGTTCCTGCTTCACTGGTTCCTGGTGGTGGTGGTAGTGGTGGTGGTGTGGTGATAACATCAATAGGAATGGAGTTTCAGCAGGACTCTCACTCTTATGGGATCATTAGGACCTGAGGTTATGGAGTCCCTGCCTGAGTGTCCATGGCAATGAGAAAATGATATAACTAACAGCTCAAGCAATTTCACTGCAGGACCTCTCCAACTGAGCATGACATAGAAAACACATTCTCTCCATTTCACAAGAGATAACTTTAATCTCAAGCATCAAGCCAACACAGCAGCATTTCAATTTCACTAACAATGGCACATGGAAATGGGAGTCAACTGCCAGTGTGGAGTCTGGTGCTTTCACAAATAGTTGGGCCCTGAGCATGCAGATTTCTGGCTTGGCTAGCTAGCCATGGCCTAAAGCCCCCACTTTTTGCTTGCTTGCAAAAATTCTGGGTTTTAAGCTACCAAGATTTAGTTGTGAATGTTAATGGGTGACACTTTTATGTACCAACTGGCAAAGTTTGAGATTTCTGATTATTTTCTGAGATTGTGTGTGTGTGTGTGTGTGTGTGTGTGTGTGTAAAATCTAATCTATATTCATTCTATTGTCAGAGTGCTGTTTCTTAAAACAAATCTGATCATGTCAGCCATGCTTAAATTAAAGCTCTTCACTGACTTCATATTTCTCTGGAGTCCAACTCCCCAGACCCTTCATAATTTGACTCATTGTTTTTTTAAATAAATTTTATTGGGGAATATTGGGGGACATTGTGTTTCCCCATCAGCTCCAAGTCATTGTCCTTCAATATACTGTGTTTCCCCGAAAATAAGACCTAGCTGGACCATCAGCTCTAATGCGTCTTTTGGAGCAAAAATTAATATAAGACATGGTCTTATTTTACTATAATATAAGACCTAGTCTTATAATATAATGTAATGTAATGTAATGTAATATAGTAATATAATATAATAATATAATATATAATATAATACTGGGTCTTATATTAATTTTTGTTCCAAAAGATGCATCAGAGCTGATTGTCCTGCTAGATGTTATTTTCGGGGAAACACGGTAGTTGTGGAGGGCACAGTTCTGCTCCAAAAATGCTGTTTTCAATCTTTAGTTGCAGAGGGTGCAGCCCACCATCCCATGCAGGAATTGAACCGGCAACCTTTTCAGAGCTTGTGCTCTAACCAACTGAGCTGTCCGGCTGCCCCCATAATCTGACTCTTGCCTATATCATTAATCTCATCTCCTGTCTCTATCCCTACCATCTGGTCAACCTGAAATGGTATTTGGATTCCCACTTTCATTGAATATCTCTGATTTCAATTTTTCTACAAGTATTTTGGAAGTTATATACTCTTTTCTTTATTCTTTAATTGATTATTCTAGAGTTTGAACATATATACTTAATTTATCAAAGTCTGAAGTTAATCAATCTCTTTACACTCTTCCCCTCAAATACAAGGGTCTTAGACACTTTAATTCCATTTCCTTTCCTTTCCAGAGATATAAGCTATTTTTGTCATGTTTTGAGTCTATCTTTGAAAAACCCATCAGACCTTATTATTTCTGTTTTATACAGTGAAGATTTATTTATATGTATCCACACATTTACTATTTACTTTGTTCTTCATTAATTCTTGCATACTAGATCTTCCACCTAAGATCACTTCTTACAGGAGATCAAATTTTGTCAAAGAACTTCCTTTATAATTTTCTTTAGTGGTTGTCTGCTAATGGCAATTTCCATGTTTTCTCTCTGAAATGTCTTTATTTCGCCATGATCCTTGAAAAGTCTTTTTAAGTGGACATAGATTTCTAGGTTGACCGTTTTGTTTCCTTAGCCCATTAAATATGCCATTCAATTGTCCCCTGGGTGTCTGTTGTTGCTTTCTGAAGTCAATTGTCAGCTTATCTATTGCTTCTTTGAAGGCAATCTGTCTTTCCTCTGGCTGCTTTTAAGTTCTTTTTTATCTTTGGTTTTTCAGTTTCAATACGATGTTGTAGGTGTGGATTTTTTCTACTTATTCTACTTGAAATTTGTTGGTAATCTGTAGCTTGATATCTTTATGAGTTCTGGAAAATCATCAGCCATTATCTCTCTACATACCTTGTTTCCCCGAAAATAAGACCTAGCTGAACCATCAGTTCTAATGCATCTTTTGGAGCAAAAATTAATATAAGACCCCATCTTATTTTGATATAATATAAGACCTGGTATAATATAATACAATGTAATATTGGTCTTATATTAATTTTTGCTCCAAAAGATGCATTAGAGCTGATGGTCTGGCTAGGTCTTCTTTTTTTTTTCTTTTTTTTAAAAAAGATTTTATTGGGGAAGGGGGACAGGATTTTATTGGGGAACAGTGTGTACTTCCAGGACTTTTTTTTTTTTTTCCAAGTCAAGTTGTTGTCCTTTCAATCTTAGTTGTGGAGGGTGCCATTCAGCTTCAAGTTGTTGTCCTTTCATTTTTAGTTGTGGAGGGCGCAGCTCAGCTCCAGGTCCAGTTGCTGTTGCTAGTTGCAGGGGGCACAGCCCACCATCCCTTGTGGGAGTTGAAACTGGCAACCTTGAGGTTGAGAGGATGCGCTCCAACCAACTGAGCCATCTGGGAGCTCAGTGGCAGCTCAGCGGCAGCTCAGCTCAAGGTGCTGTGTTCAATCTTAGTTGCAGGGGGCAGAGCCCACCATCCCTTGCAGGACTCCGAGGAATTGAACTGGCAACCTTGTGGTTGAGAGCCCACTGGCCCATGTGGGAATCGAACCGGCAGCCTTCGGAGTTAGGAGCATGGAGCTCTAACCGCCTGAGCCACCGGGCTGGCCCCCTAGTCTTATTTTTGGGGAAACACTGTATTGCCTCTGTCCCATTCTCTCCCTCTTTTGTGGGGGTGGCCTTCTGATTAGATGCATGTTAGGCTATGTCATGTCACCCTTCTCTCATGTTACCTCTGTCTCAGAACTTTAACTTTCTATGATGCTGTCTGAATATATTTTTCAGCTCTATCTTTCTGTTCACTGATACCATTAGCACTTGCATCCAATTGGCTATTAGACCCATTTGAGCTTCTAATTATAGTTATTATATTTTTCACTTCTAGAAGTTATATTTAGTTCCTTTTCTTATCTGCTTGGTCATTCTTTAAAATTCCTTGTTCTTTGCTCATATTTCAAAATTGTCTTTTATTTTTTAATGAATCTGAGACACACAGAATTGAATGAATCATAATCCTTGCTTTATGGTCACTGTCATCATTGGACATAGACCTCTTATGTTGTATATGAATGTATGTATGTGGGTATTTATAAAAGACTGTAATGAATACTTATAATCCCACTATCTAACCCAAGAGCTAGAAGAGCTACTTATCTGTCCCTCCCCATCCTATAACTCTGCTTCTCTTTCCCAGATTTATGATCATTTTGTTTCTTTTTTTATTTGTGTAGTTTTATCAAATATATACATTACCTAAACATAGTGTTCAGTATTAGTTGTTTTTAAACTTTCTGAAAAGAGTATTATGGTGTATATAATCTTCTGTGACATTCAAAAAATCTGACATTATCCATATTTTTGCATGCTCTATATAATATCCCCTTGTGTGATTATTCTATGATTATTTTATCCATTCTTCTGTTAATGGGTATTTTGGTTGTTTCTAGTTTTTTTTTTCCTAACTGAAACAGTCTTGCTATGAATTTTTTTTGTATGTATCTCTTGACAAACATGAGCAGAAGTTTTCTCTGGGTACATAATCAGGGTGAAATGCTGGGTGGTAGTGTATGCACAAGTGGTAGACAGCTAGTACACACCAGTGGAGCTACTGGTGTCCAGTTTGGTTGGCCAGGCATCTGTTCTGATTGGTCAGTACTCATGTGGTATTGGTGGTTAATACCGTTGTTTCCCCGAAAATAAGACTGGGTCTTATATTAATTTTTGCTCCAAAAGACACATTAGGGCTTATGTTCCGGGGATGTCATCCTGAAATGTCATGCTAGGGCTTATTTTCTGGTTAGGTCTCATTTTTGGGAAAACACGGTACTTTGAATATTGTCCTTGAGGATCCATGAATGGCAAACTTTGTACGCTAATGCCAAATTATTTTAAAATGGTTCTGATTTATACTTTCACCAGAAATATATGAGATCCTTTTGATCCACATTCTCCCCAACATTTAGAATTGTCAGATATCTTAATTTTTGCCAATCAGATGGATGTAAATTGGTATCACATTCTGGTCTTGATTTGCATTTTCTGTTTACTAATAAGTCCGAGCATTGCTTTAAGTGTATATTGGTCATGTGCTTTTTCTCTGAGAATTCCCTGCTCATACATTTTGCTCATGTATCTTACTCATGTCTCATATACTTTTCTATTTGATTGTGTCTCTCTTTCTTATTGATTTGAAGGAGTGCATATAAAGAAATTTAAAAATCCTTGACGCCAATTCTTGATCAGTTACATGTGTTACAAAAAATCTCCCCATTTGTAGCTTGTCTTTTCAGTTTCTTTAAGATGATTTATTAGAGTTCTTCACTCTAATATAGCCAAATGTATCAATCTTTTCCTTCCTAGATAGTGCTTTTTGCATGTCTTATTGAAGAAAATCTTCCTAATGCAAGGTCAGAAAGATATTTACCTGTTCTGTGATGGTTAATTCTATGTGTCGACACGACTGGGTTATGGGGTGCTGAAATATTTCATTCAATATTACTTGGGGATGTCTCTGAAAGTGTTTATGGATGGAATTAACATTTGAGTAAAGCAGATTGCCCTCCCTAATGTGAGTAGACCTCATCCAATCCACTGAGGCCGCAATAGAATAAAAAGGCTGGGGAAGAAATAATTCTCTCTCTCTGCCTGATTGTTTTCAAACTGGGACATCAGTCTTCTCCTGCCTTTGGACTCAGACTCTGACTGGAACTTATACCATCTGCTCTCCTGGTTCTCAGGCCTTTGGACTTGGACTAGAACCATATCATTGGTTCTCTTAGGTCTTCTGCTTGCCTATTTCAAATCTTGGGACTTTTCAGCCTCCATAGTCCCATGAACCAATTCCTTATAATAAATCTTTATATACAGAGGGTGCCAAAAAGACGTATACACATTTTAAGAAAGGAACAAAACTGTATTAACATTGTAATACTCAATATATATCAATATCAAAAAATGACTACAAGTCACATTTGACTTCCGCAATTACAAGAGGGGCTCAAAGTGATTACCATCAACACAATTTTAATGCATTATTTTCTTTTCTTAAAATGTGTATACAGGGCGTGGCCGGATGGCTCAGTTTGTTAGAGTGTGAGCTCTGAACAATAGGGTTGCCGGTTTGATTCCCACATAGGCCAGTGAGCTGCAAGCTCTTAACAACAAGGTTACCGGTTCAATTTCCACATAGGATGGTGGACTGCACCCCCTGCAGCTAAAGGTTGAAAACGGCTACTGGACTTGGAACTGAGCTGCGCCCTCTACAACTAGATTGAAGGACAACGACTTGGAGCTGAAGGGCCCTGGAAAACACACTGTTCCCCAGTATTCCCCAATAAAAAAAAAAAGTGTATACATTTTTTTGGCACCCTCAGTATATCTTTAATAAACATATGTTATATTAAATGATAATGTATAATTGTATATTTTTATAATTATATAATATAATTACACTTATTAAAAAGATGTGATTTATAAATATTTATATATTTAAAATAGATATTAGAATATATGTAAAGATATATTTAGTAAATATCTCTTATAATAAATAAATATATATATATATTTTCTATTGGTTCCTTTTCTCTGGAGAAATCTAGCACAGTTCTATTAAGAGTATCAAATTTGAATTCAACACTTAAGTTTTTAACCCATCTGGAATTGAATTTTGTATAATATGTGAAGTAGGAATCCAATTAATTGTTTTTCTAAAAAGATAATTTCCCCTCCTTTTCCACTTACTTGCTGTGCCATCTCTATTATATATCTAAGTTCCATATATAAACCTGTTTTTGAACTTTCTAGTCTACTGTCCTGATCGTTTTGTCTCTGAGCCAGCACCACATGGTCTTGATGCTATTTATACCTTCTTACTAAGTCCTGATATCTGATAAGGCAAATCACATCTCTTCATTCTCTTCTTCAGAAGTGTTTAGGGTAATTAATGAGGTCTCTTAGTACCCACTTGGAACTTTTAATACCATTTCAAGTTAAAAGTTCCTTGGACCTTTGGAAAAAATGGCTATTTTTCAGATCTGGACAGAAAATGTACAAAACAAGTTAAAACATTTTCTTGTATTACAAAGTAAGGAAGTTACCAATATTCTGGGGTTGCAAAAGACGCGGCAGACAACTTAATGGGGCTCCTTTTAGTCAAAGATGGGGGACATAGAGCATAAATAGAATAATAACTTCAATTAAAATACATAAAATATGTTTAAATCTATGAGTTTTCACTGATACTAAAAAACCCTCTTTGGGCGGCTGGATGGCTCAGTTGGTTATAGCGCGAGCTCTCTACAACAAGGTTGCTGGTTCAATTCCCTCATGGGATGGTGGGCTGAGCCCCTGCAACTAAAGATTGAAAACAGCAACTGGACTTGGAGCTGAGCTGCACCCTCCACAACTAGATTGAAGGACAATGACTTGGAGCTGATGGGCCCTGGAGAAATACACTGTTCCCCAATAAAATTTCTAAAACAAACAAACAAAAAACCCCTCTTCATCAGCTTTAGAATATGCTAATGAACCAAATCATTGCTTTTATTTGATTGTCTTAATTTTGTATTGAGTTCAAAAGAAATAGTAAAGTGCATATTAAATGTAGAAATCTTAATATATACACTCTAAAGTATAACATAGTCACAAATGTACCAATTGATAGAAATTTACTTTCACACACACACACACACACAGACACACAGGGTGCCAAAAAAAATGTATACACATTTTAAGAAAGGAAAAGACTATTAAAATTGTAATACTCAATATATACCAATAACAAAAGATGAATACAAGTCACGTTTGACTTCTGCAATTACGAGAGGTGCGCAAAATAGTTACCATCAGTGTAATTTTAATACAGTTTTTTCCTTTCTTAAAATGTGTATACACTTTTTCAGCACCCTCTGTCTGTGTGTGTGTGTGTGTGTGTGTGTGTGTGTGTGTGTGTGTGTGTAACTATCATTCAAAGGAAGAGATAGAATAGTGCTTCTCAAATCTTAATGTGCATATGCATCAACTGGTGAATATGTTAAAATGCAGGTTCTGATTCAGTAGGGCTATTGTGGGACCTCAGATCCTGCATGTTTAACAAGCTCCCAGGTGGTGCTGATACTGCTGCTCTATGGACCACACTTTAAGAAGCAAGGATGTAAGTTCTTCTGTGTTATAGCATGTAGCACTAGTTTGTTCCATCTTATTGCTGCATGATTTCCAATGTATTAATATTCCAACATTTATTTCCTTATTTTACAATTGATGGTTATTTGTGTTGTTTTGAGTTTGGGTTCATTATGAATTAAATTGTTATAAACATTCTTGTTTTGGGGTGGACATATGCACTCATTTGGGGGGAGTATATACCTAGGAGTAGAATTGCTGGGTCATAGGTATATGTTTAGCTTTAATAGATATTGTCAAACTGTTTATCAAAATGGTTGTATTGTTACACTTTTACCTGCATTGTGTCAGAGTTCTAGTTACTCCACGTTTCACCAACACTTACTTTTTTGTTTTTTTAAAAATATAGCCATTCTGTTGGGTGTATGGTCGTATTCCAATTGAGGTTTTTTTGGGCCACTAGAAGATCTCTTTTTAGAAAGCACTTACTCAAGTTTTTTTGGCTTGTTTGTTCCATATTGATATATAGGGATCCCTCATCTATTCAGAATGTAAGTTCTTTATCAGATACATGTGTTGTAAATAGTTTTCATTTTCACTCTCAATTGTGTCTTTTGATGAACATAAGTTTCATTTTAACAAAATTCAATTTGTCAACATTTTTTCTTTAATTTTAAAAATTGTGGTAAAATACATAAAACATAAAATTACAGTTTTTAGTCTACAATTCAGTGGTATTAGGACATTCATATTGTACAACCATCACTACCATCCATCTCCAGAACTGTTTTCCTCTTGCAAAACTGAAACTGCATACCCATTAAAAAATTACTCTCCATTCTCTTTCTCCCCCTAATTGCTGGCAATCACCATTCTACTTTCTGTCTTTATGATTCTGACTACTCTAAATACCTTACGGAAGTGGAATCCTACATTATTTGTATTTTTATGACGGGCTTTTCACTAAGCGTGTTTTCCTTTGTCTCTTGCAATGTTTTTTACTTAAAATTTATTTTGTCTGATATTAATATAGACACTCCTGCTCTTGCATTACTGTTTTTTCTTATGTTTAGTTGTTTTTTGCAGTGAAACACTTAAATTCTTTTCTCATTTCCTTCTGTGTATATTCTAGAGCTATTTTCTTTGTGGTTATCGTGGGAGTTTCACTTAAAATGCTAAAGCTATGGTACTCTATTTTGAACTTCTACCAGCTTAACTTCAATAACATACAAAAAGCTTTGTCCCCACCCCTTTTGGTTGTTAATATCACAAAATTACATCTTTATACATAGTGTGTCTCAAAACATAAATTAATAATGCTTTTCATTTCCTAATGATTCATTAGTCTCCTTAATTATGTAGAAAACAAGATTTGGAGTTACAAACCAAATTTACAGTAATACTAACTTTTACATTAATTATTTTTTCTTTAATTGCATTAGTCTCTTAAATCATGCAGAAAACAAACAAAAAAATACAGTTACAAACCATTGTTACAATAATACTAGCTTTTATGATTGCTCATGTATTTACCTTTATTGAGAACTTTATTTCTCCACACAACTTTGAGTTACTGTCTAGTGTCCTTTCATTTCAACCTGTAGGACTTCCTTGAGCATTTCTTACTGGGTAAGTCTGATAGGATAGGATTTTTGATTGACAGTTTTTTCTTTTAACATTTTGAATATATCGCCACACTCTCCTGGCCTCCAAAGTTTCTGATGAGAAATCTACTTATGATCTCATTGATGATTCTTTGTACAGGACAAGTCACTTCTCTCTAGCTGCTTTCAAAATTCTCTCTTTGTCTTTAAAAGTTTGATTATAATGTGTCTCACTGTGTGTCTCTTTGAGTTCATTCTATTTGGATTTCGTTGAGCTTCTTGGATGTTTATATTCATGTCTATCACCAAATTTGGGAAAATTTTCTTCAAATATTCATTCTACCTCTTTCTCTTTCTTATCTTGTTCTAGGACTCCCACAATACATCGGTCCCCTTGATGGTGTCCTATAGGTCCTGTGAGATGTACTTAAAATAGTTCTTCAAGGATAATTTATAGCTTTATGTATTTATATATTAAAAAAGAAGAAAAGCTGAAGCTAAAGAAACTAAGTGTCCAATGTAAGCAGTAAGTTAAAGAATGAGTAAACCCAAAGGAAGTAGATAATAAAAATAAGAGCAAAAATCAAGAAATTAGAAAAGATACTATAAAGAAGATCAACAAAGCTAAGAAATTGCTTCTTTAAAATGATTAAAATATGGAAAATGAGAATCAAGAAAAAGAAAGAATGCATAAATAAACATAAAGGAGGGCACAAATTACAGAGGAAGCAGAGATTCAAATGTTAATAAGAGCGTTTTATCAACAACTTTATGACAATACGCATGAAAACTTAGACAAAATAGACATATTCTTAGAAAAACATAACTTATTAGGATTGACTCAAAAAACCCCAGAAAGCCTAAAATTGTCATTTATATAGTCCTGTTAAAGAAACAGAAGCAATAGTAAAACAAAACAAAACTAAAAACTTCCCATAATGAAAACACCAGTTCCAGATGGTTTTACAGATGCGTTTCACTAAACTTACAAAAAAAATCAGATCATTCCAATTGTATACAAACTTTTACAGGAAAAGAAAAAGAGAGAATACTCCCACAACTCATTCTATGAAGCTAGAATAACCTGGATACCAAATCCTAGATACAAAGACAGGAAAATATCAGGCTTATTTTATGTATTAAGATAGATGCAAAAATCCAAAACAAAATATTAGCAGGTCAAATCCAATGATATTTGTAAAATAAATCATAAAGCTCCTCAGGAAAGTAAAATTTAATATTAGGAAACTCTAAATGTAATTGATCACAACATATTAAAGAAAAAACACCATATGATCATGTCAAAAGATACAGAAAAAGCCCTTGATAAAATTCAACATACATTGATTAAAACTCTTAGTAAATTAGAAATAAAATGGAACTTCCTATAGCTGATCAAGAGAAGTCTCCAAAAATCCTACAATAAATATCATCATAAAGAAAAAATGTCAGAGCATTAAAGTTATAAACAAGACAAACATACCCAACAGCACCACTTCTATCTAACATTGTATTCTAGGACCTGGTCAGCACAATAAGACAAGGAAAATAAACCAAAGGCAACAGGATTATTTTATTTCCCTAAATATATACATACATATATATTTCTATAAATATATACATATACATATATATAGTTATTTTATATTGTGTCTCATAATTTTAATAGTTGAGTTCTTTACAGATTTGTTTTTGCTATTTGTTTTTGCTGGTTCTTATTTTTGGTGCCATGTTTCCTTGTGTGTTTGGTGATATTTAACTGTGTGTGGTTCATTTTCTTTGGAACTTTATCTGTGGGAATTATGTGAGGCCTGAGATGAAGGTAAATTCCTCTAACAAAGATTTACATCTGCTTTTGCCAGACACAACCAATCTGGGACCATTTTATACTAAATTCTTGATTTGAGATTTTTCAGATTACCTAACTAGAGTGAATTTGATTGCCTGTGCTGTGAGGTCTAACTTGTAGTTATGGATTCTTAGGAGGTGATTCTTCTTCCCTACACTCAATGCTATTGCAAAGGCTTTAAACAGGTAATTTTTCTTGCAATTTCCTAGGTGTGGAGACAGGGTGAGTTTTTTCTAGTTCACCTGTACTTAGAGTAGAGAGAGCCATTTTAGGCTTTTAGTTTATGCACGGGAGTATTTGCTCACCTTGGGCAGACCCTGCACTTTATCTTCTTTCCCAAATGCCCTGAGAGATTATGAAAACTGAAGTTCAATTTCATCTGTTAGCAAATACCCTTGTATGAGTTATTTATTGCAACAATATTCTGGCATAACACACCATTCAAAAATTCAGTGGGTTAAATTAAGCATTTATTATTGCTCAAGAGACCTCAAATTGGCTCAATAGTTCTTCTCATCAGTCAGCCGTGGTCAGGTATATTTCACATGTTCGGGGAGCAGCTGGCTATAGGCTGGTCTAAGATGGTCTTGGCTGGGATAGCATGGCTGGCTTACACTTTGTCTCTCATTCTCTAGAAGGCTATTCGAGGCTTGTTCTCACAGTGGAGGCAGGAAACCAAATGAGAGAGTAGAAGTATACAAGCCTCTTAAAGCTAAAACTTACAACTGGCATACCATGACTTCTTCCACATTCTATTGGCCAGAGCGAGTCACACATCACCCAGATTCAAACCGTGAGAAAATAGTCCATTTCTTGATGTAGGGAGTTTCAAAGTCATATGGCAAAGGACATGGATTCAGGGAAGAGGTGAATTGGTGCCATTTTTGCAACCAATGTCTCACAGCCCTTGGGATAGAGTTAGCTTCCGTGTTCTGCTTACTTCTCTGGGTCTGCCTTCACTTCAATTTAGCTGGAGAGATTTTTATTTCCTTGCTAGTTCATTGATGCATTTAACAAGATTTAAAAATATACTTTATCCACCTGTTTAAAAAAAATCATTTATCACATTTTCAGTGAGAGAATCAACCAAACACCTAGTCTGCCATACTGCTTGATTGACATTTTGATGAGGTTCCGTCTCTGTATATATGTTATGCAGCTCTCTACCCTAATTCTCTCTCCCAATCTTTGAGACTCTACTCAAATGCCTCCTTTATGCTTCTTTACTTCTTTGAACTGCCTCTCTTCATCTAGGCAGAGCTGACTGTTGCTGCTAGACTCTAAAATTATTTTGTGCCTGTCTGTATTGAGGCATGGGATTCCTAATATAGCAATCATAATTTGTGGAGTGCAGGGCCCCTTGCTAAAAATGATTAAGAATTTCAAGACGTGACATCAGAGCATTAAACCAAGAGTGGGACCATTTTAAGTGTGGGCTCTGTGTGACTGTACAGCACACACTCCCATGAAGCTGACCCTGATAGTAATTATTGGTTTATATCTCCATCTCCCTCATACATCACTGGATGAGTGTGAGAGAACACTGCCCAAGGTAAGCCTATCTGTTTAATCTTTATGACCCAACAGGCTAGCAAAGTACCAGGTACAATCAGTAAATGGTTATTGAATGAACAAATGAAAACTACACTGTGCTATAAAACATATCAACCCTTTGATAACAGCTTTAAGAAAAAAGTAGAAAACCATGTTAAATATTTATTTATTTTAAGATGCTTTGCAGTTTCAGAGTAGTTAACAAAATGTATGTCTTAGAACTGAAAAAACGTTGTGGTACCTTTTAGCATGCTACATGATGGCTGTTCTTATACTTCATGGAAACAGAGTTTCTTTTTCAGTTCTAAAGTGGGTTCCTGGAACCAACATTCTATCTTGTTTTCTCTGATATCTGCTCTTGGGTGATCCCTGGGCTGGGAATTATCTGTGACCTTAGCTCACGATTCAAAAGTCTTACTTAAATTGGTTTTCCAGGCAGCAGGAGAGGTGACCAGTCTGACAATCTCCCACCAGACTTTTAGGTTTCTTTGGGAAAGGGCTCTCCAAACTCCTTTGTGCTATTTATGTCATGTGGCGTCTTTAAACATCGCCCCCAGGAAAGGGAAAAGGCTTGGCTCTCAGTTTTAACTCTTTTGGGCCTGTAAATTCTACGTTCTGTGCCTCAGTTTCTCCCTTTGTACAAGGAAGAGACCCAGTGACCCTAAAGGGGTACAAGGAGAAGGGAATTGTTGGGTGAGTGTTGAATCAGAGCTACTTTAAGGTCTGTTCCTAGAGAGGACAGTGGGTCTCCCAAACCCATACCTCATCACCCCAAAGCTTTCAAGATCAGAAAAGGAGGGGAAAGAGGAACAGGACTTTGAGGATCACACTACTCTCCACCTCAACTTTTGCTCATTCTGGGAAATCAGAATCCAGAACCAGGCCCTACCCCACATCTTCAGCCCCTCCCCCTGCGGCTTCCCCAATGAGTCCCTCCACCCCCTTCCCTGCGTGCGCCCATTACAGCATCGCTGTGGGCGCCAACACGGATTCAAGCCAGGAACTGCTGCAGTCAGCTTTCCTCCGCCTCTCCTGGCTCCTGCAGCCTGTGTCCTGGCTCTGCAGCCTCTGGCTGTGCGTCGGACAGTACCCTTTTCTTCCTCCACCCCGCCCCAGCCTTGGCACAACCCCTGGCTCAGGGCCTAGAGGTGGGCGGGCACCGTGGGCACAGGTGGGGGGGTCCCAGCAAAGTCGGCAGGTATAGCGGGGTTCTCCCTCTTCAGTAGAGATGCCTCGGCTGTAAGGACTGTGGGTGGGGGACGCCTGTCAGTGGCTCGGAGGCCGGGCACAGCGCCCCACCCTGGCAGGGGCTGGGGCAGAGCAAGGGGGCTACTTGAACCCAGGCCAGGAGCTGAAGTCGGGTAGCTGACCGGGAAAACCTGAAGGAGAATCTCCTAAGGGGATGTGCGTGGGGGGCTTGTGTGTGACATTCAGGGTGTGACTGCCTCGATGGGGCGCGAGACCGTGTCTGTGAGACTGTGTGACTGTCTCCCCAATAGCCCGCCTCTGTGCTTAGGTCCTTGTGCCTAGGTCGGCTGTGAATGGCCGTGACACTGTATGCCTGTTCCTGGATCCCCGGCGGACACTAACCCGGTGGTCCCGTGGGAGGGGACACTTATTTGAAACCCCCAGCTAGGCCTCCCCAGTGTTGCCGCTCAGCGAGGCGGGAGCTCCTCGGAGACCCCTGCAGCCGCCCGCCGGCTGCGACCTGGGCCCTCCTGGGTCCGGTGCGGGGGCGGGGAGTTCGGTCCCCCTCCCTCTCCGGACTCGAGGCTCGGCAGCCCTGCGCGGGGGCGGGGGCGGGGGCGGAGCGCGCGGGCGGGATCCCCCCGCCTCCCCTTCCTGGTCCCCGGGAAATCCAGCCTCCGTGGCTTGGCCGCCTCCCGCTCCGGCTCCCGCTGCCGCTCGGCGCTCGCTCGGGGCTCCGCAGCCGGCGCGGCCCCTCCGCTGGGGGCTCCGCAGTGCCGGGCCCCATCCCTGCCTGCCGGCCCGCCACCGCAGCGCCCCCGGCCCGGGCCGCCGGCACCATGTAACCCGGCCGGAGCCCGAGCTGGGCCAGGTAAGCCGCGGGGAGGGGTGGGGACGGGCCGCGCTCGCCGCGCCCTCTGCAGCGCCCCCATCCTCGGCCAGGCTGCGGCCCGGCGCCGCCCACGCCCCGGGCTCCGGCGGCCTCGGCTCGCGGCCCCGGGAGGGGCCAGGGCTGGGCCTCCTCCGCTGTTCCCACCCCCGCCCTCGCCCGGGTCTGGCGGCCCGCGGGCCTGGCCCGAGGGACGGGCGGGGGGACCATTGGGAGCGAGGACCCACTCTCTGGGGTAGCGCCTCGGGGGCTGGCCAGCCCTTGCCCCGCCCGGCCCGGCAGGAGGCTTGGGTGAGGGAGGGAGTAGCCAGCTGGCTTGTTGGGGGGGGTAGTGGTGGTGTTGGGGAGACCCGGAGAGAAGTTTCCTCTGCAGGTGTGTGAGTGTGAGTGCGTGTCGCTGTGTGTCTGTGATAAGTGTGTGAGTGTGTCAGTGTGTTCTGTGGGTGATTGTGCCGGTGAGTGTATACAGTGAGTGTGTGTGTGTCATTGTGGGTGTGTGCGTGTGTCATTGTGCGTGAGTGTGTATGCGTGTTAGTGGGTGAATGCAGAGTGTGAAGGGTGTTACTGTGTATGTATTCACGGACGTGTGTGTCACGACATGTGCCTGTGTATGTCTCTGTGAGTGTGTATGTGAATGGATGTGTGTGTGCCAGTGTGACTGTGTCTCGATAAGTGGGTCCAGGTATCTATGGTCTGTATGAGTGTTTGTGTGTGTGTGCGTGCGTGCGTGTGTTGGTTGTGTGAGAATGTATCTGAGCAGGCTTCACTCTGAGTCACCCACACCTGAGCTTTTTCCCCCCTCCCCACTGGGGGATTCCAGGTAGTTGGGGGGCATGGGAAAGGGAGATCATACTTTTCAGAGGTCAGATAATCCCCTCTCCCCAGGGACTCCTCATCTTCCCCCACACATACTCAGGCAAGAGGTGCATTGCACTCCCCACCTTGGTCCCCACCTTCACCTACCTCAGGGGGTACTTTCTGTGATGCTCTGGTTGTGTCCTTGCTGTTTGCTGGGGCCCATGGTGGTAGTGGGGTGTGAGGTGAGCTGGAGTGTGTGTGCTTCTTTTTGGGGCCTGGGAACTTGTGTCATCTCAGTAATGTTTCACCAAGGGACCTTTAGAGCCAGAAACTGAGGAGGCCAAGCTTCTGCCCTGTTCTTTGTCATCAGAGCAGGTGGCTGTCCCCCAAACTTCCAGGCCCTAAATTTCCAAGTTCTGGGTCATTGGTTCAGCCTGCTGGCTCTAGGTGGGTCTGTGCTGAAGCTCTTTGAAATAATAATAATAATAAAAACAGTGCCCTTATGTTAATGCAGGGCTTTTGAAAAATGTTCCTCTTTCAACTCTTCTTATCTCCCTAACAGTGCTGGGAAGCAGGAAGGCCAGGTTAAGCCATATGAAATTGCCAATATTCAACTGTTTTTGTTTTTTTACCTGCGAAAACAACAATTTCATGTAGTTCAGCCTAGTATAATGCCAATTTATAGATGAAGATGTTGAGGATTGAGAAATGAATTGCATTTCCCATAATCCCACACTGTTAGTGGTACAGAAAGCTTCCAACCCAGGTCATTTGGTGACACAAGGAGCTGGGTTGGGCAAAGGTTAGAAAATGTTGCTTCCTGCTGTGCTGTCTCTGACCCTGGGGGTATGGATCTCTATTTCTGCCCGGCATTCTCTGGGTTCTGGGGCTACTTCTGCACCCAGCTGCCAAGGCCTAAACGGGAGAGAGAGAGAGAAGAGAGGAGGAGGGGAGGGAGAGGCTTCGTGAGTTGGCAGTGAATCAGGGTCTAAAAAGGGAGCTGGGAGGGCTAGGGTGGCAGGTGTTTCTAAAAGGAACATGAACATAAGATGAACATCCTCGGATGCCACCCCCACAGGCCTGACCCCCACTGTCCCACTGATCTGACAGCCAGTGCCCACTGCATTTTATGTCAGGGGGCTCATGTCCAAGGAATGAGCTTGTATGTAGCTATAGAATGATGGCCAGGGGAGGAAACTTAGAATTAACTTGGTCCAACCTCTTAATTATAAAGTGAAGACACTGAAGCCCGGAAAAGGGAGGGGACTTGCCCAAGGTCACACAGCGAATTTGTGGGTTCTTGCCTCGTCTTAGCTCAGGAACTTTACAACTCTCCATGTTACTTTCCATTCCTGGAACCCTCCCCGCCCTCCTCCCCTCCCCATGCTCATCAGAATTGGGCAGAGGGGATTTGGGGAGAAAAATTAAAGACTCAATAAGCCTGAGGCTGTAAGTCCTTCAACCTGGTGCCCCGTTCCAAAGAGAGGGAGCTACAGATGTTCCTGGGGATGGGGATTCCTAGCCATATGTACCAACAAGGTAGGACCTGGACTTGTCTTGATTCCTGCTGGTGAGAGGCTGGAGCTGCTGCAGGCCAGTCTCCCAGACTTTCTTCTGTGGCAGCGCCTGCTTTAAGCTGCTGCCTGGCACCCCACATCATCTCTCTCCAGCTGATGCTGGGGCTTAAGCTGGCCGAGCTCCATTTTTCTTCATCCCACCCAGTTTCTGATGCGTTTTGCCTCTAGCTAGCCTGACAATTCCTTACTTTATGGATTCTTGTTGGGTGGAGAAACTTCTGGGGCTTGTCTGATTTTGGAATGGTCTGTAGTTACCATTGAACCCTTTTAAATTAACCTTCCAGGAGTCTAGGGCAAATGCTAAGGATAATTGTTTCCATTTTACAGATGGGAAGACTGAAATTCAGAGAGGGGCTTCTTGTTTGTTTGGTTTTTCTCTTAATCTACTAAGATCAGTAGCAGAGGTTTTGGAGTGAGGGGATAAAGGGAGCAAATGCTTTTGTCTAGAAGGGCTTAAACAGACCCCTTCCAGTGTCTTACCATCCCATGGTCAGGAAACCTTTCCAGAGTCTGATTTCATTCCCACTTGGTGGATTCAAAGCTTTGTCTCTCAGTGGGGGCTGGAAGAACAGCTGTGTACCCTCCACTATACAAGCATTATGTCTTGATTCCCTCTTTACCCACCCTCCCTCCAGTTTGAAGGCTGCTGGCTCAGCGGGCCTCCTGCTGTCTGGGGAGTCTGGGTTTGAGCTGGGGTGAGGCAGTGGCACCATCGTTATGGTAACGAGCTGCCAGCTCATCGTTGCTAATAACTTGTCAAGTCCCTGGGCTCAAATGCAGTATGCCTTCCCACAAGCCCTTCTCCCCATGTCACAGAAAGATAAAGTGAGGCTGTGAGGGAGGGGCCTATGAATAAGGGAATCTTGGGCGATAGGTGGCCTTGTCCTTGGGGTTGTAGGTGAACAGCTGAGGGAGGTCACTTTGGAGCTGGTTTACACATATGCTTACATAACTTTGCATGGGCTGTTATATGTCAATACATTCAGAACATACTTATATAAACCTGTACATGCTGGATGACATGTTCATGAGCTTTTACACAGCAGCCCACAGGCACACATGCTTCCAAGCATCAGGACATGCTTGTGCATGAATACTGCCTCTGCCATCTGCACAGAAGGCCCCCAAAAAATCTGGGTTTGTGGGGGTGTCCAGGTATGTGGGTTGGGATCTGATCTTTTTCTGATGCCACTTCAAAGTATCTTGTTAACAAAGGGACAGAATGGTCCCAGGGTTTCTTCTTCCTTCCAGGCAAGAGCTCAGAATGGGAGAGGGTTGGGGATGGTGTGGGGGCCCGAAACTCCCAGCTCCCAAAGGCCACTGCCTCTTTGCCCTTTGAGCTCAGGTATCCTCTGCCCCCCTCACTCTCTATTCTTTCTCATTCTCTTCTCTTCCTGTGTGTAAATATTAAAGAGCTGAGCCTGCAGGGCTCATGTAGACATGGGGAGAGAATGAAATAAAAAAGGATTCCCTCGCCCCCATCCTGACACCCCCACCCTGCAGTCCCCCGCTCCTGCCTCCTTCCCTCTTCTTTCTCCCCTCCCCATCACTCAGTGCTTCTACAAGTCTCTCCTCCCCCCAGTCCAGATGGGAGCTGGCTCCTTCAGAAAGGGGGCTCAGAACAGGGTGTGGGGAGCTACCTCTCTCTGCCTCCCCTCACCACATCTGCCTACAGGGCTGGGAACCCCTAGGTGAGTAGTTCTTTAATTTTTGTGGTGGTGGTTAGGAAAGAAAGTGGTTTTGAGAACCAGCTGTGAGTGGCGTTGTGAAGCGCAGGGCTGAAAGGAGGTGGGTGGGGTCCTGTCTCTAGGCTCCCTCAGGGAAGCCTCGTGTCTGGGTTTCTTTTCTCTCTTTGGACATAGACTGAAGGGAGGAGTACCAGGTGCCTCGGGTGGATGGGAGCGAGTGTGGGAGGGGCAGGGGAGAGGGGCTCCTGTTCTAAAGAGGGTGTGTAGTGGGGTAAGCCTGTTCATTTCTGGCAGGCTGGGTTTCTGGCACGCGGCCCGCAGTCTCTGGGAGCTGTCCCGAGTGCTGAAAGGGACTCGGAGGGAATTTGCTACTGTGGAACTATCCTGGGTCCTGAAAGGGGCTGCGTTGGGGCCGATGATGGAAAGGCGGCTGGGCAGCGCTGAGGGCTCGCTAGAAAAATTCTCCCAGATGACCCACTTTCCAAGGACAGAGTCCCTGGATGGAGACAGATTTGAGGGTCCTCCCTCTGGTTTTAGGCCTCACAGTTATTGGTGGTATTTGGAAAAAGGATTCCTCATTCCCTGTTTCAGTTCCCCCTCCCCTTTCCCAAACCACCCTACTGTTAGCATGGGGGTAGGGATGGAGGATGATATTGTGGCTGTGAGCTCTCATCATAGTTTTTAGTATAACAAGCTTGGGGGTACTGGCACCAGCCATTCTTCTACTGGGTCTCAGAAGTTCAGGCTCAAGGCAGTTCTGGATTAGGAGAGCTTACTTAGGTTTTGCCTGGAGTGGATAGAGCTAAAAAGTTCAGGAGAATTTGATTGACTATGTGGCATCCCTTTGCCCACCATCCTTTGGAGTTCAGAACAAGGGACAGTAAAACATTCTGCAAGCCTGTCTTATGCTCTGCCCACTTCAGCCACAGCTCAGAGCAGCATTTGGGAGAGGATTTTCTTGGGGAGGAAGATTTCTAAGCAAAGAATTCAAAGAGTGGGTGGGGTTTTTCAGTGCCATGGAGTTGAGAAGGAGGAGGCTACTGGAGATGGGGCAATGGGAAAAGAGGAAGATCTGGTGGAAAAAAAATATTCAAATTGGGGGATAGGGTCTAGGTTTCAATCCTCAGTTCCTTTGGAAATTTTTACCCCACTAACCTAGGGTCAGAGTCATCTCAATTTTTGGGGTTCTTATTCTCTGTTTTTGTAATTCCAAAGGGAATAGGACAAGGAGTTATTTCTTCAGGCCCCTTCCCTTGTTATCCCAGGGGGATGAGAGCCAAATGTCAGGACATGCAGATGAGACTGTGGGGGAATAACAGGCAGGAAGGGTTGATGGCAGCTTCACCTTCCATCCCCAAGAGCACAATCAAATATTCAAATGGGATCCTTCTTGAGGGGAGAGGAAGGAGAAGTTTTCCAGATGATGCTAAGCAAAAATAGGTGTGGTAGGAAGTTCAAGAAAAGGGTGGGTATTTAGGGACCCCAAGCTGAACCAGTTCATCCCTTCCCAGTTGTGACTTCTAGTTTAATAAGGAGCCCCTCACCCATCATCTTTTTGATGTAGCTCATCAAGATGATTCCTCCCATTCTCTAGCTGCTTGGGAAGAGCTGAGTTTTCCTATGCTGTTGGTGCTGGGAGGTGGTGGGTGTGGGTGTGGGTGCCTGTTTGGGGAGGGGAGGTGTTTATGCTCCACTCAGCTCCCTTGGTTACATAACAGCTTTGATAAGACTTTACTTTGGAGCTGCTGCTACTGCCTGAAGCAGTCACCCCTCCACCCCCACATGGAATGCTGGACGTCCACCCCCTTCTCCCTGGCCTCTTGGAGAGTCCTGCTATTCAAGATCCAGTGTTTCAGCAGCAGCTTTCTTGTTGGGAGGTGTCTTCAGCTTGGCTCCCTGTTCCCTACCCAGCTCCTGTTTTTTAAATACTTGCTTCTTTTGTTATCTTGAGCCCAGGTCACCCCCTTTACATTTTTAAGCCTCTAGGTCTATCCTCTCCTTGGCAGGGCCTTTGGACTGGGATGGGAGGGGTTCACTGAACATCATGAAGCGGACCTCTAGGGAAGAAAGAGGCATCCTAGGAGATTTTAGGGCCCAGAGGTAATTTTCTTCCTTTGCTCCAATAACTGTTTTGGAATCTGGGAACACTGGACCATACCCCGAGGTACTGGGAGGAAGGACTCTGGCCTTGATATTTTCTCTTCTAGAATTAAAGAGTTGTGTGGGTATACATGGGGGGGTGGGGACTGCTTCTTGGGCATATTCTGTTGATGATAGGAACAACTTTCCAAATGGAGAATTGGGAAACTGGCAAGAAGAGAGAGCAAATGAAAACTTGTGAAGTCACTTGGAGAGAATATGGACTCCTGGCTTTGTGCACAGGACAGAAGCCAGAGGAAGGGCTGGATATCACTGCTATTCCAGTGCAAGTGCATTTCTGCCTATGAGTGGGTATATCGCTGTGTATATGCACGTACATATGTGTGAGTATGCTGTGTGAATGTGTACAAACATTTGTGAGTTTGTGTATGAGTGTATATGTGTGAGTATGCTGTGTGAATGTGTACAAACATTTGTGAGTTTGTGTATGAGTGTATATGTGTGAGTATGCTGTGTGAATGTGTACAAACATTTGTGAGTTTGTGTATGAGTGTATATGTGGACACATATACATGTGTACATGTATGTATGACATGTATGCATCCATGTCTATATGTGACTGTGAAGGCAATTAATTAAACGTGTGTGTGTGTGTGTGTGTGGTGCTCATCCAGTGATGCACGTATGTGAGTGTAAGTGTGAATGTGAACATATATGTGGGGACACATACATGCACACATGAATTATCAGCATGTGAATATATATAATGTACATAAGTTGAGTCATACATGTGAATAAATGTGACAGAGAGAAAGAATGAGACAGAGAGGGAAAGAGCGAGAGGGAGAGAGGTTCTGATTGAACATTGAGGCTGCCCAAAAGTTGTTTTCCTACAATCTTGAACTTGATACACCCTGATGCCTGTGACTCTTTTCCAGAAAGCAGACTCCTTGAGGTCCCTCAAATTCTCATGTCACGGGGACCCAATTGTTCCCCACCACCATTCCTATGAAGAGAGTTTGCAGAGGAGAAACCTGTGCAGCCTTGGGGACAGCTGAGTAAGGGAGCCGAGCCTAAGCCGGATCAGAAGCTATGTAGTTCAGGAGTGTATGCAGGGAAAGAGTCTGGGAGCTTGAACATGAGCAGTGCTACAGAAATTCCAAGACTCAAGCAGAACAAGTTGGGTTTAGTGGATGAAAGGGGCAGGGATATTACGGAGGTCCAAGTGTGTGTATAAGCCTCACACGTATGCGGCATGTGGCAATATGTGTGTACAGATATATGTGTATATTACTTGTCTATTAATTAATATGCATATCTCAACATAAATGCACTAACATGTACACACATAAATGTACAGGAATTATATCAACACAGGAATTTGTCAATATGTACATACATGCTAATACACATACATATGAACAGAGTATGCAGAAATATGTGGGCATATGCTCACACTGGCCTGAATGCAACATGTGTCCCTAACTCATCCGGGCTAGTAACAGCCTGGAATAGTCCCTTTTCCATCACATGTGCCTCACCCAATGCGGACATTCATTCAACCAATGTTTATTTTATGCCTGTGGTGTGCCATGTACTCTCCTGGACACTGGGGATGGTTCTTGAACTCAGGTAACTTACAATCTAGAGAAGGTAAAACATCTGGAACCAAGTAAGGAGCGTGTTAAGCAAGGTAGGAGCACATAAATGTCCATTAGGAGCTGTGGGGACCTATGAGGGGTGTGTCAGTTCTGGAGTGGGGAGAAGAGGGGCTTGGTAAAGCATCCATAGGAGAGGAGGTCTTTGAGCCGAGGCTTAAAGGTTGAACCGGTGTTCACCAGATGGGCAACTGTAGGAAAAGGTGTTTCAGTGACAGGTGTCCCTATTTCCACCCTTGCCAGCCCCTCCTCCACAGATTCTCCCCCTAAATGCAGCTAGAGTAAGAGGAGGTCATGCCTTTCCAGTGGCTTTACATTTCATTGGGAATGAAATCCAAAGTGCTTAGTAGGTTCTGAGTAACGTAAGTGCTGTGAGTAAAATAGTCCCCAGTGAGGAACCTGGTCTCAGGTGCCACCCTACACAGGCTTCCTTTCAGTTTCACAAAGATGCTGAACACAGTCCCACCTTGAGGCTGTTGTACTAGCTTTTCCCTCAGCCTGAAATGCTCTCCCCCAGATACCCACCTGACTTGCTCCCTCACTTTATTCAAATGTTTGCTGAAGTCACTTTCTTGGAGAGGCCCCCGCCCCAAAGTCCATCTTAAATAGCACCTGGTCATTCTAGCCCCCTCACCCTACTTAACTTTTTTTTTTTCAGCACCTACCTCCTCCATTTTATATATTTTTAAATCATCTCTCTTTTTCCACTAGAATATAAACTTCATGAGAACGGAAGCTTCATCTGTTTTGTGCATTGCTGTACCCAGTATGACCGGAGGAGTTCCTGACTTGGAACTCCTTTTGAATAAACAAGTTTTACGTAGATCCCACTAGCAGCCAGTGAGGAGAATGGATTGAGTGGGGCCAAGATGCAAGGCAGGGAGACCAGCGAGGTACCTGTTGTAATAGCCTTAGTGAGAACTTAGGATGAGGGCGGCCTGATGTAGATTGCTGGCAGTGGAGGTGGAGATACAGACACACACATGCATGAACACACACGCACACACATGTGCAAGTATATATTTTAGCCAGTCAGATCTACTGTCTTAGTCAGTAGGGGAAGGCTTAGGAAGAAAGTAGAAGTGTCTTGATGTGTATATGTGGCATATATGTCATGTATGATACGCTCCAGCTAACCTGGCCTGCCCTTCTCCCATCCTTTGGATCTTGTCACCACCATCCCACATATGCCTACCCCTGCCAGCTGGGCTGCAGAGGCTGCCATGCACAGGTCCCTCTGGTTTCCTTGAAGTTAATGATATAGAGCTCCCAACTTAGGGAACAGGGGTAGGGGTAGGGAACAGGGTCCCGAACAGTGGGAAGGTTCTTAGCAAGTCAGAGCCACAGAGACTTAGAGACACTTGGAGACAGGCATTCGGACACTGAGAAGAGTGCTCAGAGCCAGGAGCTCAAGCCTGGCCCAGACTTCCTGAGGCCAGACACAGTAGGAGGTAGGACAGCATCCTCACACAGCGTCTATGGTCTGGTCCCTACCTCCTTCCCTCCTTGCTTCCTTTCCTTGCTCCACTCCCACTCTTCTCTCCTGCTCGAGTGGGTGCCTTGGCCAGGTATGGGCTTAATAGGGAGTGAGTGGTCTCCCCCAGGCTGTGATGTCAATTCAGGTATGGAGGACACCCAGGGAAAGGGGACCCGATTTCTAGAGGACAGGCTGGGGATTTGGTGGTAGGGAAGGAATCTCTGAATCTCAACTTCTGGCTGAGAATTGGAGAATTGAGCTTGTGTTGCAGAAGCAGGAACTGAGTTTAGACCCCGGGCAGGCCCAATCAGCTGCTAGCGTGAAGGGACTGGGACTTACAATGTGGGGAAAGCTGGGAGATGAGAAATGGAGGAGGAAGTGGGAGTTGTGGGCCCTCCCGGGGCCACTCCTTGACCTATAGGGGAAAGGAGGGGAAGGCGTCAGACCTAAGATCCTCTCTGAGAGTTCCTCTCCCAGACCTCCAAGCGCGAGCCTGTGTTTGCCTCTTTCTCTCGAGAGGCCAGTGCTAGAGCCCCTTTTGCAGGTTCTAGGGTGTACTGGGGCCTTCTGCCAATCTCCTCTCTTATCTGGACTAGGGGCGGGGGCGCTGCAGCCGCTTCACTCCCACCTGGGCTCTGAGCATGGGGGTTGGGACAAAACAGCCGCCAGAGCCGCCCACCTGCCCGCGGTGTCATGGCAACGACTCTGCCCACGTGGACGATGAGGAAAGGGAGGAGAGAAGAGAGGAGAGGAGAGGAGACTTCACGACAGACGTGAGAATGGGAGGGGGCTCCTCAGGGTCCTGAGTGCTGGAGTCCCCACCCCTCCAGCCTGGTACGGCCCTGGCGCCGTTCACCCCAGTGCCCCCAGGGCCTGGTGGGGCTTGTGCTCCAGTCCAGGCCTCAGAGTGTGCATGCCCTTGGGTATCCTGAGTATGATGACCTTGGCCTCCTGTGCTGGGAGCCCTGGCGGGTCCTCAGAAAATGGGGCTTTGGCATGGGTAGACCTCTCCTTCTCTTCCCACCCTATAAGTCGGGGATGGTGCCTGGGGCTGAGGGGATGAGAGCCCGACCTACTTCTCCATTTTCTCACTATTTTTCAAAAGGAAAATGACCCACTTTTTAGCCAATAGGACTGGAGCCCGTTCCCAGGCTGATTGCCTTAGCCCCCCCCTGCCCAGGCCTCTACCCCATCCTCAGCTTATTGGCCACGTGCTGGACCCACTTCTTGAGGGAAGCAGGTGCACTTGTGTGGAGGGGTCCTTCCCTGCCATCTGTGTCAGGCTGGCGAGGGGTCTGTTCTGTGTGGGCCAGGGGTGGGCCAGGGCTCCACTGATCCTACCTCAGCTCTACTTTGGGCAGACCCCATTGGTGGCCCTGGTCCTGGGCACTTTGAGTGTCTGGTCTGTTATTCCCTTACTATACCAAGACTCACCTCTAGGAGGGGCAGGAAGGGTTCTGGGGAGGGTCAGAGGAGGATCAGAGCAGGACCCTCCCCTCACTCTATATAAGTGGTAGTGGTGGGCAGTCGTCCCAAGTTGCTCCATTTCCATGGAAGAGCCTGTGGTCCATCTGTCTGTCTGACTGTCCGAGAACCCTCCTCGAGGGTTCTGTGCCTTTCTTCCCAAGCCCCTCCCTCCTCTCTAGGATATTGGTCTGGGCCTCAGAGCCCCCTCCCTCCCTCAGCTATATTGGCCTGGCTGGCTTGGGGGGTGATTAGGGGTTTAATTATTTAGTTTCTCCAGCTCAGTAGATTAATTCCATCCATCACAGGCAGGCTGAGCCTTCTACCCCTCTCAGGGCTGCCTGGCCAACCCCAGAGGGAGCGAGAATCATTGCTCACCTGGGCCTAGTATTGGATCTGGGAACAATGGATAAAATTCTTGTTGGGGGAGGATTTGGTGTATGACATTGAGCAGATGTGGGTGCGAAAGTGATGTGAAATGAAATTGTGTTTCTTCTGTATGGAGATAAACATGTGGACATGTATATAAGGTTCTATATCTGGGCAGCTTCTGTGTGCACAACCATCGGTATCCATTGGATAAAAATAGATACTGCGTGAACCTTGTGGAAGCAAGTTTGTGTGTTCTGTGCACATTATATGGTGATGACTATATATTTGAAGTCAAATGCTGTGTGCGTTGTGTTGGATGACTCTGCATGGCTGTGTAATCTGCCTCTGGATGAACACATGTGTTCAGTTGTGAATAAGCAGTCATGGGAACATGTATGCCCGTGTGCGAGGGAGGCATGGCAGGGGTGGAGGTTTCCTGAGGTTGCATGATGGATCAGGGCACACTGGGGGTCTACCTGGTGACCTCATCAGACAAGTGTGGTTAGACAGACATGCTGCTGCTTTCGACCTGCCAGGGTTTGGTCTCTTAGTGGTTGAGCGTGTCGGGCCTGGACTCAGACCTGGATTGAAATCCCTCTTCCACCATGACTTGTGACCTTGGGCAGTTTTCTTTACATTTCTAAGCCTTAATTTCCTTATCTGTAAAGTGGGAGCAATAATGGTACCTCATGATAGTTGCAAGGACTATGCGAAGAAGTGTATCTAAAGCATTGAACTCAATGCCTGCTGAGTTGTAGGCATTCTGAGCCTTAGACCTCAGAGTTGAAAGGCATCAGAGGTTGTTTGGCCTGAAATGTATTCAGTGCTTGAATCCATCGTATGCCATCCTCCAAAGTAGCCCTCCAACTTCTGTGTGCGTGCCTCTCTGGACAGGATACTCCCAGATCTTTAGGGAGCCCAGATTACACTGGACCACCTCTGCCTGCTGGGGAGTTTGGGTCCAACTGCAGGGTGTCATTTCCCTCCTATCCTCTCCTATTCTTCTCCTCTCCCTATGCCCCTGTGAGGGGTACTCCTTCTTGATGGCTCAAACACTGACCCTGAACTTACTGAGCACTTACTATATGCCAGGTCTTGTCCATACAGAGATAGATCAGATGAATACTTGTTTTAGAGGCACTCACAGCTTGCAAACAAATGTTTACCCTACTTGTGTATGGGACGCAAGATGAGGTAGCAACCACTGTGCCCTGGGGTTGATGGGGAGGGTACGTTTAAGGAATCTTTCTTGGAAGAGAGGATACCTGAACTGCATCAGAGGGCAAAGTTGGGAAGATAGGCCTTCCAGGTTGAAGGATCTCACAGTCTGTGTTGCCTCTTCTCCCCATGCCCTCTCCCACAGTAGTTCTGGCTTCTGATAAGCCTAGAAGCCAGAGATGAGAGCAGGGGCTAAGATACCCTGGAGGCTGGGACAGGATCAGGCAGAGTTGGCGGGTGAGAGGTGCCACCACATGAACCTGGCAGTTAGTCAACTAACCACTCTGTGGGGTCCTGTGAGGCCCAGCCCTGTGCTTGGCTCCTCTGTGGGAGAGGCCCAAAGAAGGATGTAGGCCCTAGTGCAAGCAGGCCCTGTCTTAGCTCACAGAGAGAGCTTATAGGACAGCGAGCTAACCCAGGAGGCAGTCCTAGCTCTGAACTCCAGCGGGGAACCAGACATTTGGGCCAGAGAGTAGGAAAGGCTATGGGCCTAGTCTGGCTGAAAAGCTGCTGCCCAGTGGACCTCGCCGTTAACTTGGGATCCTACCTGTTGTTCTCTGATGGCCCTGGCAGGCTCAGGTCTGGCGGCATTCTGGCAGCGGAGGCAGCACCAGCTCAATTCTCATCAAATACATACAAATGAAAGAAGGCACTAGGGTGCTCAAGTCAGGAGAAGCCAATGTATGGAGACATACGTGCCACTTGCCTTGGGCAGATCAGTTTATTTACTCACTGCCATAACCTTAGGAGGTAGGTATTGTTCTCCCTATTTCACAGATGAGAAAATTGAGGTTCAGACAAATAAAACAAGTTGTTTGTGGTCATGCAGGTAGGCTGCAATATAAAGGTTGGAGGCAGATGACCGTCTTTCTAATCCCAGCAACAAGGTCACTGGGCCTGCCCTTCCAGATTCCTGGAGTTGGAAGAGAGACCACCAGCCCTGCCTGAAGGTGTTGGTGTGGTCTGCAAATCAAAGGCCTCTAGTTCTCTCAGATGCCACCATCTTTGGCCACCAGGGTTGCTCTGCTGTCTCTGGCATGCTCAAGGGGTGGGAGGTCCTCAAAAGGCAAACAGAAATGCAGGCTGGATTTCTAATCCTGAATCCTCCAGGAGTTCTCTGAAGCCTCTAGAGCAGGGGTGTCCAAACTTTTTTCAACGTTTTTTACCAAGGGCGATATGTGGTAAAATACACAAACAGCTGGGCCACTCACTCTAGGTGAAGTACGTATTGCCTCACCTGGTTTATTTAAACAAACTGAATATATTTTTGGAATTTGCTGCGGGCCAATTAACAATGGATTGTGGACTGCAGTTGGCCCGCGGGCTGCAGTTTTGACAACCCTGCTCTAGAGGGAAAGAAGTGGAGGTCCTTTCTGTGGGCTGTTGGGCACAGGTGTAGAGTGGATGAGGGCAGCAAGTGAAGAGTCATTTATGCAATAGATATTTTTTGAGCACCTGTTAGTGCCAGGCCTTGTTCTAGATACTGAGAATACTGCAGCACGTGAGGCAGACATAGTCCATGCTCTCCTGGAGCTTACCTTCTGCTATGGGGAGGCATACTATAAACATGTCATAGCTAAAGAAAATAATTTCAAAGAGTGGTAAGTGCCATGAAGGCAACAAAACAGGTGATATAGAATGTACGTGGGGGATGGGGCTCGATTCTAGTTAGTGAGTGGTCAGGGAAGGTGTCTCTGAGCTGAGACCCAAAAGAGGAGACAGAGGAAGCCATGGGAATATCTGGGGCAGAGCGTTCCAGCAGAGAGAACATCAAGTGCAAAGCCCCCGGAGGTGGGATTTTCAAAGAGATGATAGGTAGTGTGGGTTATTCACAGGCTGAGCACTGTCCAATGGGTTCAGGAGATGGATTTAGACTTGGAACTGCCTAAATGTCTCTAGTGTTTGGGAGCAGTAGCCCATTTTCTGTAAAATTCCTACCCTAACCCCCCAGGAAGTGTTGATTAAATAAAGTAATGAAGGTGAACTTTTTCATTCACCTTTTTCATTCACCCCAACCCTCCCTCCTTCTATTTTGTTCTTCCTCCCTTCTCTGCTTTCTGGGTCAGTGAGAGTAGGAGAAGGAAGTTTTCCCCTGGGGTCCTAAGGGCTGAGTCTTTAGCAACTGGGCTGGGTAGTGTTGTTGATAGAAGCCCGGGACCGGGATACCAGCTCAGCTACAGAGGTTTTGCCGAAGGCACTGGGCAAAGCCAGTGTCAAAATGGTCCAGGGGACTTAGGCAGAACTGGATGCAGGAGGACAGGGGGAATGGGGGAGGAATGTCTATCTGGGGCTCAGGAGTATGGGCTGCAGGTCAGAAGCTCTGTGTTCAGGCTCCCCACTAGCTAGCCCTTTCACAGTAGCCACCCAAGTTGCTATCAGGATGGTTGGGGGGAGTAGAGGACTGGACTCTAGAGGGAAATCGAGGCAGAATCCTGGCCATTCTGGTTAAGTCGACCCAGGGAAAGGGGATGGGTAGGCAAAGCCTGAAACTTTGAGGTCCCAAGAGCACACATGGCTCACCCACAGGCATGGAATAACCCAGGCCTACAGCAGCAAAATGAGTCCCAGGCCTCACCTGCTAGAAGCTCTGCGATGTTGGAACTGGTATGGATATGATCTCATAGGCTCCAGTGTGAAGGGAGTAGGTAGGACTAATCCCCGGCAAGAGAGCAACTGTACCCCTTTGCTGCCATCTGGACAGTCATGCCCAGCTTGCAGCTCTCCCAGACTGCTTCGTGGGGAGGAGTGAGTCAGTTAATACTGGATTTTTGAAATCTTTATCTCTTCCCAAGGTATCACTTTGTGTCAACTTCTGAAACACAGGCATTTGTCAAACACACCTGAACCTCTGGTTGCTCAGGTATGGACAATCTTGAGTAGGAACTGCTTTTCCTCAGCAGAAGATCTTTGGTCTTATTTGGCTGCTCCAAAGAGATTCAGTGACCTCCCCAAGGACACACTGTAAACCAATGGAGGAAGACATGAAAATGAAAGTACAACTTGTGGTAGCTACCGCCACTGAGCACTCACCATGATACAGTACTAAGGGATTGATAGGCTTTACCTCGTTAACCTTCACATCATTAGCATCTTTCTGATGGCTCTAATGTTACCCCATTTTACAGATGAGAAAATAGGCTAAGGGAGGTGAATCAGCTGCCTAAGTACACATAGCTAGTAGGTGAGTGACAGAGACTTGAACCCAGGGAGTCTGACAGCAGTCTATGCCAGGAACTGTCTTGATCCAGGGACTTTGTGAGTCACCTAGGTCTCAAGAAAGAAAAATCCATGGATTTGGCTGGGCAGGGCCCTAGGGAAGAAGAAAACACTCTGACTCCTTCCTCTGCTGCCCTTTTTCTTCCCCCATTTTCCATTCCTTTTCTGGAAGGTAATTGCTTGGGGCAGTGACAACCTCCTAGCGAATTACACAGCTGGTTTCCCAGTGAGATTTGTAACAACAACCCCGCCAGCCTGGCAGCCCCCAGCAAGTTCCGGTTTAAGAAACTAATTGCTGGATTGTGTAGTTGGTGCTAAATTGGGTAATTTCTTGGTGACGGCATGTGTGCCACTTCTTCCATTCCCAGATAGATTCGAGCTGCATCAGAGAATTTGTCACCCTCCCAGACTCCTTCACTCCTCACTTGCCAGCCAGCCACAGGCAATTGCAAAAGCGGCTGCTTCCCTGGGCCCAGAGGTTCACCATGTGGGTAGCTCTCTGTGTCCTGGGATAGTAGAGAGATGACTCGGTGTAGTAAAATGGGGAACATAACACCAGCACCCAGAATTGTCACAGGGCTTCAGGGAGCTTCCTTTGTGCTGTACTTAGCTGACCGTGGACTTGGAACAAACTCAGGACTCACCACACAGGGGAAAAGGCTAAACCACACTCTGCTTAGCTCTAGAGTATGTGGTATGTGTGAGGTTTCTTTATTTTCTTTCTTTCCTTTTTTTTTTTTAAAATTCATTTTCATTACTGTGTTTACTTCAGAATGGTGTTTAATAAGTTTGGCTTCTCTGGGCTTCCAGCACAGGGAGGAGAAAAGCTAAGGCATTGTAGGGCGGTCACACTGGTTTTGACTTCTGACTTTGCCACCAACTCTGTGACTTTGGGTAGGGCAGTCAACCTCTTCAAGCCTCAGTTTCTTCTTCTGTAAATTGACAGGGGGGTGTAATAAAATAGCTATCCCTTGGAATAGTTGTGCGAATGAAATCAAATGCCATAACTGAAAGGTTCTTGTTCTTTGTAGGCTCGCTTTTACTCAGCAAACGCCTGCCATGTGCCAAGCATTGGGGATAATGCAGTGAATAAGATGGATGGAATTCCTGCACTTACAGGGAGCTTACATTCTAGTGGGAGAGACAGACAATCTCTGAATCACACAGATGGAAAATGGTAATGATTTAAGAGCTATCCAGGTCCATAGTGCTTGAGAGCAAACAGCAGGGGGATCTGACCTAGTCAGGGAGGCCAGACAAAGCTTCCCTGAGCAAGCAACAACTGGGCTGAGATCTGAAGGGTGTGTAGGAGTTAGCAAGGCAGAGGTGGGCGGGCAAAGCTTTCTGGGCAGGGGGAATAGGCCCCGTGATGGGAGGGATCCTGGGACTGCAAAAAGACTGGCCTGGCTGGAGCAGAGGAAGTGAGGGGGAGCATGTTGTGAGCGGAGGTTGGAAAAGTAGGAAGGGCCAGACCCGGCAGGCCTTGCTGGGCACATTAAGGTGTTTTATCTTAAGAACATCAATAAAGCCAACGAAGAGTTTTAAGCAGAGCAGTGACATGATGAGGTTTGTGTTTTCAAGTGACTATTCGGATTGGAATCGGGTAAGAACGGAAGCAGGGAGAGCAGTTAGGAGCGTTTGCAGACATCTAGGCCGGAGGTTATGTTCGGAGGTAGTTGTGTTAGTTAGCAGTGCTTTCTGCTGCAAACACAGAAAAATCTGGCTAACAGTGGTTTGAATAAAGAAGAGTTTATTCCTTAACACATTTAGGCCTGGAGGAAGGCAACTGCTTATGCTGGTTCCATTGCTCAGTGTCTCCAGGACTAGTATTTCTGCAATTCTCTAGGCTTTTCTCTCATGGTGTCAAGATAGCTGCCCTAGCTTTGGGCATCATGGTTGTATTCAATCTGAGAAAAAGTGGGGAAGGATGATACTAGTAAGTTCCACCCCTTTTTATCACAAAGGCAAAATTTTCCCTAGAAACCCTCGTCCAATTTTTATGTACATATCATTAGCCAAAAATGAATCATGTGGCCTCTAGCTCCAAGGAAGGCTGGGAAAGGGAAAAGGAAATTGAGAGTGAGTTTTACCTAGTCAGCCAACAAAAATTTAGTGGGTATGGAAGTGGGTAGATCTATTGTTAGGAAGCAAAATCTAGAGGACTTAGTGATGAATTAAATTATTAGTCCCCTCCTCACTTGTTCACTTGTTTTTTTCTTCCTATTGATTGTGTGTAGTAATGGGATGGCAGCAAGAGGAATGTAATTGTGAAACATAATATACAGGAGGAAGTCTATATAATTAAATCTATGTCAATTAAATATTTTGTTTAGTACATCCATAAATTGGATATCTCCTTCCCCCAGTAATTTGGATTTGATTGTATTGTTTATTATTTGGACACTGGGCATTTTGGAAATCCAAAATAAAGGCTTTACATAAAGGATTACATTGTCTAATCGTTTAGCGTTTATAAAGTGGTTTCGTATACATTGTATCATTTGATATTAAAATCCTGGGAGATAGGTAAGCGGGTATTATTTGGCTTAGGGAAGGAAGGTGACTTGACTAGTGTCACACACTTTCTGGTCTCAGAGCTTGTGCTTTTTCCACTAGACAATGCTGCCCTATAGGATATGGATAAGGGAGTTGGGGGTGGTTTGTCTGGAGAAGAGCAATTACAGGGGCCCATCTCCCCTGAGACTAGAGCTGGGAGAACAGGAATTAACGCTAAAGAGACTGAAGTTTGATAGGAACTTGATGAGGGGTCAGTGGCTTGACAGCAGCACCTGTGTGGGGCCGGGCAGGAGGGGACGTGTGGAATCCTGGGAATGTCCACCATTGGGAAGCTCACTGTGAGACTCCAGCTGGATGTGACCACAAGCAAAGCAAATAGAATGGTAGAGGCTTCCACCAAAGTGGCCTTTTACGCTGTGAGTCTCAGATGTGCATCCTGCCTGGGGCAGGAAGGGGAGAACCATTCCATGAACAAAGGACCACGCTAGCATAGCTTCTTTCCAAAGCAAGGAGATGCTTCCAGGTGCTTTTCCAACAACTGCTTGGGAGGCCATCTTGGTCTGAAGTCACCTCTGCTTTCCCCAAGATGGGCAATAGAGGAGAAGAATTGTCACCTAGAGGCAGGCAGTTGATATCTGTGAGGTCACCTCAGTTCCCTCCAGGTGATTGAAGTAATAGCTTCTCCAGCTCAGGCCACAGGGTGGACTGGGGATTGGGCATGTCACTCTCTCCTTTATAGAAGATTCCCAGGAGACCACAGTCTTCTTCAGTGTCTCACATTGCTCAGGGTTAGGAAGTTCTTCCTGATGTCTGACTGTGTCTCTTCCACTACTATTAATCATGCCCACCAAGCTAGCCTTCTTCCTGATTCCCCCGTGTCTAACAATGGCATCATTCGTCTTCCAGTCACAGCTGGTGCAAACTTTAGAGTCATCTTCCTTTCTGACTCTTTCTCTCCCACCTCTTGACAGTATTTGCCAAACCCTAAATGTCTGCTGGAACTCTCCTACCCCACGCCTTGGGATTCCTTATTTGTTCACCTCTTCTGCCTTTGTGCCTACTGTTTCCACCAGTGGGACTTCTCTCATCCGTGGAACACACAGCCGTCTTGTTCTCCATTTCAAACACACTCTTCTCTGGGAAGTCTTCCTCAGTTTCCCTCTAGTGCATCTGGTCTTGTTCTCATCTGAACTAACCTAACATTTTGGTACTTCTTTCCTGCACAATCATTTATTCATCGACTTAGTGAACATTTATTAAGGACCTGCTCTGGGCAAAGCCCTGAATTAGGTGCCGGAGATCCAGAGGTAAATAGGATGTGGCTCCTCCCCTGCAGAAGACCACATTCTAGTTGGGGAGACAGAAACTGAAACAGACAATTTCAATGCAGTATGATAGCTGCTTTCACTGGGAACCCAGGTTGTTATAAAGGCCCATCAGAGAGGCATAACCCAGAATAAGAGTACAGAAAGTCTTCGAGGGAAAGGGGGCTTCAAATGAGTAAATGGGAAAGGGAAAGGGTTGATGGAGTGGGAGGTGGATGAAAGGAGATTCTAGGAGGAGGGATCAGCTTGTGTCAAAATAAAGGGACCTGAAATAACCGTTATGGGAGAGGTTGTTCCCCTGTTAGGCTATAGGCCCCTCGATCATAGGGATCACACTAGCATTACCTCTATACACCTATTTGTGGTAGTTGCTCAACAAAATTTTGTAGAATGGAATCATATTTGAGGGCAATGAAAAAAAATGCAATGGCTCAGCACCATGCACAGATCACACAGACACCTGCAGTTGGAGGTAGTCCAACCTGTAAGCTCATTTGCATGTATTTGCATAATTCAGCAGACCTCATTTCCCTGGGGGCCCAAAGGCTTTGCATCATGGGGCATCCAATCAGTCTTCGTTTGGGGGGTTGGGAAGGGAAATGGTCAAGGCCAGAGACTGGTTCTTTGAGGACTCTGGAAGAATCTCTCCCCCTTTGCTCACCTCACCATCCTTTTTTTTTCCATCAGGAGACAGTGGTCCTGAGCCTCCTGAAGTTAGGATTCTGCCTGGCAGTGGGGTTCCTGACACCAAGGATGGGACACCCCGGATGGTGAGTGGTAGGAGAGTCTGGGAGATGGGGGTTAGACTGAGGTTCTCAGATCAGAATAACTTGGGTTCGAATCTTGATTCAAAGTGACTCACCCACTTACTGGCTTTGCGACTGCACCTTTTGAGCCCAACTTTCCTGGGTAAGTGTGGATAACATGTACATATGGGATTTTAATGGGATTAAAGAATGTTAGGTAGGCACAGTACCTGGTACATAGTGAGTGCTCGGGAAATAGTAGGAGATGAGTTGTGAGCAGGAGCAGACTCTGGAGGGAGCCTGAAACACAGTGGGTATGGGGAGGTGGTGGTGGGGAGCAAGGGAGCATAAGTCTTGGAGGGGCTGCTCTCTGGAGTCTTTGAGGTTGTCATCCCCTCCTAGTCAGCAGATGGCCCAGGAGCCTGGTCTGGGATAAGGGAGGGCGCCGTCTGCCAGCATCTCAGTCCCTGTTCCTCCTGCTGTCACCCCCTCCTGCCAGAGCTCCTGTCCTGGCAGCTCTGGAGTCCTGATTGGAGGCAGTTCTTGCTGAGAGCTGACCTCTCTGTCCTGTAGCCTTGGCAAGCCTGGGATAGGGGCCAGGGGCACTGCCTCCAATGTGTTCTCTCCATCATCTCCCTGCCCTGCCATCCCACTGTTCCCGGGAGAAGGAACTCCTGGGTTCCAATCCCAGTTTAGGATTCAGATACTGCCTTGTACAGCCAGTGTCCCTCCTCTTTATGGTTTTTCCTCCCTTCATGACTCCCTTCTAGTGGAATGGGGGTGGTGGGTGGGGGTAAAAGGCAAAAGGGGAAATTTCACTGGGGAATATTTGAAACCCCGAAGAGGAAAGGAGTCATCTCAGGTTATTCCTTCCTATTTCAGTTGTGGGGGGAGGGAGAATGAGCCTGTAGCCAGAAGGAAGGAACAGGGTTTGGAAGGAAGTGGAGGGGTTTTCCTGTGTAATCAAGCTGGATATGTAGATTTGGGTTCATATTTTCTTTGGTTACTGCTGCTGGGAGCTGTGACCCTGAGTCCTGACTCCTCATGGATAGGGATGGGGCAGAAGTATGATTCAGGATCAATTTGTCTAAAGTCAACTTGTTAAAAGCTAGTTCACTTAATGACTGGTTTTTTAAAATATTTTTTGCATCTGTTTGTGTATCCTCTTATTTTTGGTAACCTCAGGATTTAAAAAAATACATTTGGCTGAAGAGTATATCCTCTTGTGAATAAGTATCAAATTTGCAGCATTGATGAATGATGGTATTATTTTGTGCCCTTGTGAGTGTCTTTGTCTAGTATGACCCTTTTAAGGATTTTAAGCCCATTTGTGGAAAGATAGTACAATTAATCACTATGAATTGATATCCGTTACCTAAAGGGCTATAAGAACGCCTAATAAAAGATAGTTTTAGGTAAAGTGGCCTGTTGTTTAATCTGAATCCCTTTTTTCCCTGTTTTCCCAGGAGGTTCCTGGGGCCTGGCCCCCAACACTATGAAGAGCCCTTGCTGAGGCCATGAGGGGTTACCATGGCGACCGAGGCAGCCATCCCCGCCCAGCCCGCTTTGCTGACCAGCAGCATATGGACGTGGGCCCAGCTGCTAGGGCCACGTACCTGCTGGGCTCTGGGGAGGCCTTCTCCACCGAGCCCCGCTTCTGTGCCCCAAGAGCTGGCCTGGGACACCTTTCTCCTGAAGGGCCCCTGAGCCTGAGTGAGGGGCCATCTGTAGGCCCCGAGGGAGGGCCAGGGGGGACTGGGGTTGGGGGGGGTAGCAGCACCTTCCCCAGGATGTACCCCGGCCAGGGCCCCTTTGACACCTGTGAAGACTGTGTGGGCCACCCACAGGGCAAGGGTGCTCCCCGCCTGCCTCCTACACTCCTGGATCAGTTTGAAAAGCAGTTGCCAGTTCAACAAGATGGCTTCCACACGTTACCTTACCAGCGAGGTCCAGCAGGGGCCGGGCCTGGGCCAGGGCCAGGGTCTGGCACTGCTCCGGAGGCCCGCAGCGAGAGCCCCAGCCGCATCCGGCACTTGGTTCACTCTGTGCAGAAGCTCTTTGCCAAGTCCCACTCTCTGGAGGCCCCAGGGAAGCGAGACTATAATGGGCCCAAGGCTGAGGGAAGAGGTGGCTCTGGGGGAGATAGCTACCCTGGCCCGGGCTCCGGAGGTCTCCACACCTCCCACCATCACCATCACCACCACCACCACCACCACCATCAGTCTCGGCACGGCAAGAGGAGCAAGAGCAAGGACCGCAAGGGGGACGGGCGGCACCAGGCCAAGGCCGCAGGCTGGTGGAGCTCTGATGACAACTTGGACAGCGATAGCGGCTTCCTGGCGGGTGGGCGGCCCCTTGGGGAGCCAGGAGGTCCCTTCTGTCTGGAGGCTCCAGATGGGTCCTACCGGGACTTGAGCTTCAAGGGACGCTCGGGCGGGTCAGAAGGCCGCTGTCTTGCCTGCACTGGCATGTCCATGTCACTGGATGGACAGTCAGTCAAGCGAAGTGCTTGGCATACCATGATGGTCAGCCAGGGCCGGGATGGATACCCAGGGGCCGGGCCAGGCAAGGGGCTCCTGGGTCCAGAGGCCAAGGCCAAAACCAGGACTTATCACTATCTGCAGGTGAGGCTTTGGTGGGAGTGGGGAACAGGGTCATCAGCCCTTGTGGTGTTGTCACCCAGTAAGCTGTGGAAAGGGTTGGATGGGAGTCAGCTGTCCACATGGTAGAGGGCCTGGATTCAGGGAGGCTCTGCCCACCTCACTCTTTAAGACCTTGAGCCCCCTTTGGACCTCAGTTTACCCATTTGTGCAATGAAGGAGCCCTTCTATTTTGACATTGTATGTCAGTGCCAGGAAGACTTGCCCTTGACCTGCTGTTTTGGACAAACTGTGCTGGCCTCTGTCTTGTGAGGTTGGACGCAGAATGAGGTTGAGGGTACGCAGGACAGCTTGGGGCTCCCTGGCTGTAGCTTCCCTTGACATTGGAGCAATTCCAATTGTCAGCAATTGGAAAGCAACTCTCCTGTCTCCAGGCCTTCTCCAGACCTTTTTTCTTCTCAAATCTTGTTTGAATATGAAGGTCAGTTAGTTGCAGGATGTGCCTCTGCTGGGGTTTGTCATTCTAGGGTGCCTGTGGTAGGACACCCGTGAGGCTGTGGAAGAACCCTTGGAGCCTGTCCCGTGGGTTTTCCTAGGCTGGGGACACACTGTAGTCTAAGCCAGGATAACCCTTCCTGGCAGTAGATGGTGCAGCTGATAACTGGCATGCTGTCCCTATCCTGTTTCACCATGTCTATGGTCTCTGCAGGTGAGGCTCGAAGCTCTGACCCCTTCTTATGGAGTCTTCATCCAACCCACACTATCTGCTCTCCATCTTACTGAGATGGGGTCGGGCTCATCTCACCATCAACCCTTCCCCCTCTCTGTCTCAGGCCCCGCTTCCAGACCCCCTGACATGTTTTCTTGAGCCCTCCCATACTTTTAGGAGGAAACGTCAATACAAGTTCTAATGGTCCAGCAGAGTGAGGGTTATCCCTCAAACCCGCATTCTACATAGTTAACCCACAGTCGTCCATTCAGTGAGTATTTCCTGGGTGCTGTGGATATAAAGATGAAGACACAGCTGCTGCTTGTGAGGGGCTCAGTTTAGAGGTGGGACCGATAAGGAAGCAGACAGAAGACAGTGTGATGAGGCTGTGACAGGAGACAGTGGTGGGCACCATGGGAGCACAGAGGAGGCACCTCACCCACCTGTGATGATGGTGGTCAGAGCAGCTTCTGGGAAGAATGTCCTCTGAACTGAATCTCAGTGTAGAAGTAGATTAAGGGTGTTTCAGGAAGAAGCCACAGCATGTCCAAAGGTATGAGAATTGAGCTTGTATGTGTCTTTTGGGTGTCACTGGCCTTATTGCTACGTTGTTTACACATTAGGGCTCTACTGGATGGGGAACTCATGAAAGCCCAAGGGAACAAATGGGCCCCAGGGGAAGCAGGAAAGGGTGAGAGACAGAAGGGGAGTTTGGAGACTGCTAGGATTTAACTTCTGGGTTGGCCTTGGATGGCCCCCTCCCTGGGGAGAGAGGTTCTCTAAGCTGGCAAACTGAAGGGTCCGACAAAACGGGCTGAGGTGCGAGCACCAACCCTTCTCCCATAACTGAGTCCTCGAGGCTCGCTGCCACTCCGTTGCTCCCTGCTGCTACTCCCAGGCTGCCCTGACCTCCCTGGGGGCTTCCTTTTTAATATGCACCTCACAGTGTCCTGCAGAGGCGTGAGCAGCTCCGCAGTGGCTACAGAGTGGGAACCCTGCAGTGTGGCAGAGCGCGCCCTGGCTGTCCCATCTGCTGGCCTCCCTCTGCCTGCTTTTGGCTCCTCTCTGTAGAGTATGGGGAAGAGAAATGATCCATCAGGGTCTGGGGTTCCAGGACATCTCAGGACTGGGAGGTCTGAACCATTTGGGGGAGAGCAAGGGGCTGCAGGGACCTTCCAGACAGCCCGGTACTCCCCTGGCACAAAAGCAGGGGAAACTGGCCCCCTGAAACTGGGTGTCTTTGTTGGATCCTTAACCCTTTTACTGAGACCCTGTTTCTCTTTCTAGACCCCAGCTCTCCCTTAACCTTCCGGAACCCCTTTTCCATTAGAAGCCCTTATTTTTTTATAGAGCCTGTCTCCTCCCTGTGTTCCACCTTCTGATTGAGCCCCAGCCCCTCACCGAGCCCTATCCCTTCCCGTGGGTTCCTTCGTGGGGCCCCATCCCATCCCTGGGTTCCTGTTCACAGACTGAGTTCTGTCCCCTCACCTAGTCTCATCCTCAGAGCCTCTGTCCCTCCCCTGAACTCTGACTCCTCTCAGAGCCCCTGTCCTCACCCCATTTAGCCTGTTCTTTACAATAAGTATTTTAAATCTTCCCTCCCTGCCCCATCCCTCTCCCCCACACTTTCATTTATGCTCATTCTTCACAGTGTAGGACTCCCTCACATTCCTGTCAGCTCACCCATATTGTAGACTCATTAGATCCCCAGGCACCCTCATCCCCTTCTTTCTTGGCTCAGAGGAGTATCCATCCCAGTCTGATGCCTGTAGCAGGGCTTGAACCCATCTCCCCCAAATCCCCTCCATCCTTGAATTGTCTGTGCTCCCTCCCTCTCCACATTTAAAGACTATCTTTATCTTTACTAGCTCTTTCCCTTATCCTGTAAACATGCCCAAATCTCTCATCCTAAAAAATCTTTCCTAAGTTCCATTCCCACTTCCATCTCCTATCTTCCCTTCATACCCAACTTCTTAATTCCACTTCCTCCCTTCCTTTTATTGTCCCCCTCACTACAGTCTGACTTCCACATCCCACTCTCCTAAAACATCCTTCCTGGCAGTGGTCTCTTGAGAGCTCTCCTTGAGAGGTGCCTTTCAATGCTTATTGCAATAAAAATAGTTAACATTTATTGGGGACGTGCTCTATGCTGACACTGTATGTTGGCTCATTTATCCTTGCCACCAACCCTGTGATACAGGCATAACTAGCATTACCAATTTACAGACACGGAAACTGAGGCTTAGAGATTAACCAGCTTTGCTCAAGTTCAAGCTAGCAAGTGACGGGGACAGAATTTGAACATAGATCTAACTCCTGAGCTTGAATTACTAACCTCTGAGTGCACTGTGGCATTTGACATTATCAACTCCTTTTATTCTTGAAATGTCTCCTGTTTCCATGACATGGCATTCTCCTGACTTTCCTCCTACCCCTCTGCCCACTCCTTCTCAGGTGACTTCATAGGCTCCTCTTCCTTTCTTTGCCGTCCCTTTTTAAATGTCAGTGGATCCCTCCCCAGCTCTTTCTTTTTTCCCTGGGCTGTTTCATTCACTCCTATGGATTCAGCTGCCGCCCATGACTCCCACACGTCTGCCTCCAGCCCAGATCTCTTCACTGAACTGCAGAACCAAACATCCAACCACCTGCTCAACAGCCCTCTGCCAAACTCAAGATGCTCAACCCCGAGCCTACCACCTTCCCCCCAAACCCGTCTCTCTGGGATTCTATGGCTCTGTGAGTGACAGCACCATCCCCCAGGTCCTCAGCCAGCAGCCTCCCATCATCCTTGACTCCTCCCCGCCCCCACACCCCCCACATCTAATCAGGCTCACTGATGCTCCTTAACACCTCTCATTTCCATCTCCTCTTCCCCCTCATTGTCATCGCCTTAATTTAGGCCTCATCATCTCTTGCCTGGATAACAGCCTCCTAATGGGTCTCTCTCCCGCCACTTGAGCCCCTGCCCTACTCTTAGTCCTCCACAATCCATCCTCTGTTCAGACTGTCGGAGTGCTCTTTCTGAAACACAGATCTGATGCCACTGCCCTGCTTAAAACGCTCTATGGCTCCTCACAGAAGAGAGAGGGGAGATGGAGGACTTGGGACATAAGCAGGTTGTGAGGATAAAGGACAAGAAAGTGTGAAAGGTGACAGGTCCGGGGATTCTTCCCTGCGGGGGTGGGACTGACACAGGTCACTTGGCCTCTGATCTTCAGCCTTGTGGCACCTGGCATGTCACTGCACCTCCTCCCCAAGTAGCCGTCAATTAAGTAGCAGAAGAGCCATGCAGGATGGTGAAGGCAGAGGACTTCCCTGGGGCCTGCGTCCTGCATGGAGTCTGTACGCTTCTGAGTGTGGCCGGCTGGAGCCGGAGCAAAGCGCCTCCCACTGGCGGTGGGGAAAGAGGCTCCTGGCCTGTAGATTTAGTAGGGATGTGTCAGAGACAGAGGCCGCTGTCCCCGCAGGTGCCGCAAGATGACTGGGGGGGTTACCCCACTGGGGGCAAGGACGGGGAGATCCCCTGCCGTAGGATGCGGAGCGGCAGCTACATCAAAGCCATGGGGGACGAGGAGAGTGGAGACTCAGATGGCAGCCCCAAGACGTCTCCCAAAGCACTGGCCCGGCGCTTCGCCTCCCGCCGCTCATCCAGTGTGGACCAGGCCCGGATCAAGTAAGGACTGGGAGGGCCCGGGTGGAGGATGGGCAGCTGATACTGGGCCCCTGCAGGAGATGTGTGTATGGTGGATACCAGTCCATTCTCTGCTAAGGGTTTGATTGGGGAATCTCGCCCTGCCCCATGTAAAGGGGGTGGGTGGGGGGGTCCTGTGATAGCCCTTATCTGAGTGCCTCCCTTTATCCAGGAGTATTTTGAGGAATCGGGGGGTTTCTGAAGGACAGAACCTGCTCAGGGACCCCAATGCTCTCATTCCCCTCCTCCACCTCCTAGCAGACCCCCATTCTGAATCTGGAATTTTGACCTTTGCCAGCTGCTGCGTCCCACCCCGGATCCATCCCCGGAGCTCCATCCCTGGCTACAGCCGTTCCCTCACTACCGGACAGGTAGGGAGAGGCCCAGCATGCCTGAACGAAAGGGCGGGAAGGAGATTCAGTCCTGTACTTGGCCTAGGCCTCACAGTCAGAGGTCTGGCCATGGAGAGACTGCTGGTCTGATTCTGGGGGAGCTCCTGCCTTGGGGCTCCTGGAGCTGACTCAGACTGGGGATCTCAGAGTCACAAGCTTAAAAACCAAGTGACCTCAAAGTGATGAGTATGTAAGGGCAACGGCAGTTCTCTCAGGTTCCCCAGCCCTGTCCTGCCTGGTTGCTCCCAGCCCACCCCATGCAAAACGCAGGATTAGTTGTACAGACAAGAGCCAGGCAGAGCTGCAGTCTCACAGATGACATGGGCTTGCGTTCTTTCCCCACCACCTGTGGGACTACTAGCAAGACACCTCTTACCTCCTCTGTTCTCTGTTTTCTCATCTTTAAAATGGCAATAGTAGTGGTATTTATCTCACAGGGATTTTGTGAGAGTTCAGGGAGAAAACGTGTGCAAACACAAGGTACCTGGCCCCAAATCAGTATTTTATTATTGTGAGTTCCATACCTAAATGTAGACTTTCCTTTACGTAAACGGAGGCAGGGCAGTTTAGTTATTAAATGGATGATATGGTTTTGAATTCTAGCTCAGCTACTTAGCAGCTGAGTGACCTGGGGCAAGTTACTTGACTTTTTTGAGCCCCACTTTTCCTATTTAAAAATAGGCAGCAGAATAGTGTTCTTGGCACATAGCCAGCACTCAATAAAGGTTAGCTATTTTTACTGTTTGCTGGGGAAAAAGCAATGCAAAAGACTGTCCACATTGGTTCCTATTGTTTGCTGCTGCAATCTCTCAGCATTTCTTTGTTACATTTCCTGAATCAGGGGATCTGATTGGCACAGCTATCTTTTCATATTAGACCAGCCTATGTCACTAAACCCACTAGTTAATGCTCAGTTCTTATTTTACCTGCCCTATCAGCCACATCTAACACAGTTGATGACTCTACTTCCTGACACACCTTACTCACTTGGCTTTGAGGACACCACAACTTTTAGGTTCTTCCAGATTCTCTCCCTGGCTACTTATTCTCAGTCTGTGCCTGCAACTAACTCTCTAGAATCTGAACATTGGAATTTTTCAGGGCTTAGTTCCTGGACTTCTCTCTGCACTCATTTTTAGGTGAGCTCATCCAAGCTCATGACTTTGAATATTATTGAGAGCCTAATGACTCCCAAACATATATTTCCAGCCCCAAATCTCCTATAAATGCCAGGCATGCATATCTAACAACGTATTGAAATTTCAATTGGATATTTAGTAGACATCTCAAACTTAAGATATGCAAAACCAAACTGCTGGTACCCTTTCCCCGCCAAATTCCCTGCTCTATTCACTGTCTTCTCCATTTCAGATAATTGCAACTTTATCCCTCTGGGAGCTCTGGTCTGAAATCCCTAGTCAGTCTTGATTTCTTTCTCGTATCCCCCATCCAACCCTTCAGCAAATCCTGTTGGTCCCACCTTCAAAGTGTGTCTAGGATCCCGCCACTTCTCACCATCTCCACTGCCACCACTCCAGTCCAAATCACCATGTTCTTTTGTCTGGCCTATTGTACTACCTTCTAATTGGTCTCCTGCATTTGCCCTCATTCCACTCCATTCTCTCTCAATATAGCCAGAATGATCATTTAAAAATAGCATTGGATTCACTCAAAACCCTCACCTTACTCAGGGGAAAATCAAGGACTTTACTATGACCTATAAGGCCCTGCGTGATCTGGCCCTTGCTACTTCTGAGTTCCTCTCCTAAAGCTGTTCCCTTCCCTCACCACTCCAGCCACACTGGTCTCTTTTCTGCTCCACCAACGACACCACAGGTGTGCTTCAATCTCGGGGACTTAGCATTTGCTACTTCCTCTGCCTGGATCTCTCCTTCCCAAACACTCCCATGGATCACTCCCTTACTTCTTTCAGGTCTTTCCCCAAATATCGTAAAATTTAAATTTTAGCCCCTCACCCTCAACATTTCCTATTCCTCTTCTCTGTTTTTTTTTTTTTTTTTTCCTTCTTAGCACTTTGTACTATCTAACATCATGTATATATTACATATTTCTCCTGGGAGGTACGACTTAAAATCTACACAAGAAGAAATAGGTTTAATGCATTAGATATGTCATCCTATTATTTATGATAATGCTTTTTTCCCTTAACTCTATTTTTTTGTTTAATATTTTCACAGAACATCCTTTTCCATTTTTAAAAAGCATTTTGTCTCCTTATGTTCTGGGTATGTCTTTTGTAAATAGTTTATAGCTAGATTTTATTTTATATACATTCTGACAATTGCTTGAGAGTTTAGTACAGTTATATTTATTGTGATTTACTCATACATTTGGATCTATTTCTGTCATCTTACCTTGTGCCTTCTATTTATCCTGTCTTTTGGGCGATGCTTCTTTACTCCTTTGCTGCCTTCTTTTGGATCAATCGAGTTTTCTCCTCACCAATGCTCACACTGACTTGGCAGTTATTATTCTACTTTCATTCTTTATGGTTACTCTTATCATTTTAATATGCATATTTGACTTAGCAAAGTCATATATATCTTTACCTTCCTCCCCTCACTATATCTTTTTACATTTCGTTCCTTCCTTTTAAAGTACATTTTTTTTTTTTTAGTAATTTTTTTCAGGGAATGTCTGTTAGTAGTAAACTCAACATAATTTAGTTTATTATGGACTCATAGGTCAACATTCATTTTCTCTGAGTGTTTTGAAGTTATTTCTTTGTCATCTGTCATCTGTTGTTGCTGTTGAGAAGTCTGCCATCAAACTAATTGCCTTTGTAGGTAATTTTTATTTCTCTCTGATTGCTATTGAGATCTTGTCTTTGATTTTGGTGTTTTGCAGTTTCACTATGATAGATGTGTGTGCTCCCTGAATCTGAAGATTCATGTCTTTCATCAAATCTGGAAAATTTTCTCATGGTTACTGTTTGCTGGTACATCTTTCTCCATCCTTTTACTTTCAACCTACTTGCTTTTTCATCTAATCTGACAATCCCTGCCTTTTGAGTGGGAGTGTCTTGTACATTCACATTTAATGTGATTGTTGATATAGTTGGATTGTCTCATGTAATTTTTTTCCTCTGTTTTTCCTTTACTGCTTTCTTTTGCATTAAACAAATATTTTTAGTGTATCATTTCAAGTTCTTTATTGTTAATTCCTTTTCACTATATTATTCAAAGTATTAGTGGTTGTGCTGGGAATTACAAGGTGTATCATAACTTATTAAAATATAGTTAATTCTGATAAAATATAGAAGCATTGTTCCAATATCTCTCCTTCTTCTCTTCCCTCTTGATGTTATTATTGTCATAGACATTATCTGTATGTACATTAGAAATCCAACAATTATTGTAAGCCAATGATGACATTATGATTGCCTTGTGCAATCTTTCTTTTAAAGAAGTTAAGAGGAAAAATGAGAAAAAAATATTTATAGAGTCTTTTACATTTACTCACATATTTACCATTTCTGGTGCTTTTCATTTCTTCCTGTAATTTTGTTTACCATTGGATGTTGCTTCCTTTTAGCCTAAAGAACTTCCATTAGTATTTCTTGCAAGATAGGTCAATAAATTCTTCAGTCTATATTTATTTGGAAATGTATTTTTACTTCATTTTTGAAGGGTAGTTTTGCTAGATATAGAATTCCTGCTTGACAGTTTTTGCTTTTAGCACTTTAATATACCATTCTACTGCCTTTAGAGGTCATTGTTTCTGATGAAAAGCCAGTTGTTAATTATATTGTTGTTTTCCTGAATGTGATGAATTGTTTTTCTCTTCCTGCTATTAAGATTTTTTTCTCTGTCTTCAACTTTCAACAGTTTGCTAATGTGTCTGGATATGGATCTCTTCATGTTTAACCCACTTCTTTGATCTGTAGATTCATGTTTTTCATTAAATTTGGAAGATTTTGGGCCATTATTTCTTCAAATATTTTTTCTTTTCCTTTCTCTTGCTCTTCTTCTTCTGGGGTTCCTGTTACATGTATACTGGTATCCTTGATATTACCCCATAGGTCTCTGAGGCTCTGTTCATTTCTAGTCTTTTTTTTCTTCATTCTTCAGGTTGGATAACTTATACCTATCTAGTTTCAAGTTTATTGATCATTTCTTATTCTGAGCCCTTCTATTGAATTATTTCATTTCAGTTATTTTACTTTTCAGCTTCCGAATTTTTATTTGGTTCTTTATTCTTTTTAAAGAATAATTATGATATTTCTATTAATTAAGTCATTGTTGCCATGCTTTACTTTAAATCTTTAAACATGATTTCCTATAACTCTTTGAACATTTATAATAGCTGCTTTATAGTTTGTGATAAGTCAAACATCTGGGAACATTTATGTTTTCTTGTTTATTTGTATGTCTTATAATTTTTTTGTTTAATACTGAACATTTTAGGTAATATAATGTATATCTGGATTCTTACTTTACCTCTTGAAGATTGTTATTGCTTTGTTTATTCATTAATCTCTTAACTAAATCTGTGAAATCTGTCTTCCTTGATAGAGGGGGACTCTGATACTTCCATCAACTTTTTTCTTTCCTGTTTTTATTTTTAAACCTCATTTCCTAGGAGTTGCTCCTGTGTCTGCATAGCTTAATGTTCAGCCAGAGATTGGGTTGAAGTTATGCTCAAAAACCTCAAGCCAGTAAGACTTCTTCTCTCTGCTTATGGTTCTATGTATGGGCTGGGGAGTACAAACTTCAGGCTGTTTTCAGGCTTGCCCTGGCTTTTACTTTTACCCAGGCTCTCTTGTGTTTCCTCTGCACGTTTCCACTGGCCGGGGATGTGTGGGTGGCTCAGGGCCTCTCTGGTTTCTGTTGTGCATGCACTCAGCCTCTAGTTAGCTCAGGATATGTGGAGAGCTTATAAAACTGCTTATAGTTGTCTCACCCTCTTAAACTCTCCATTAAATCCCTGATCAGTCTGCCAGTTCATAGCTTACCCAAACAGTGCCACAACCTCAGCTTCTCAGTGCTGCTGGCTTCTCCTATTCTTGACATTCTCCAACTGACAACGCTCCAAATTAAGTGAGGCCCCTTTGCCAGTGGCAGTGAAGCAGCTGATTTTCACAACCTGCTCCACCCTTGTTGAACTATTGCAACTGATAGAGCTGTGAGCCAGGGTAATGGGAGCAGCCCCCAGCAAGGATGCCATAGACTCATGCTGTTCTTACCCAAAGTTCAGTAATTTTCATGAATAAATGTTTCTTTGATTGATTTTCAGAGTAATGAAATTGTTGCTTTTGACAGTTTTGTCCAGCTTTATAGTTGTCTTGGTGGGATAAGATTTGGTGTCTTCTCTCTGTCATGCCTGAAGTTGGAAGTCTAGAAAATTCTCAGCCACCATCATTAACTCCTCAAGTATTGCCTTTTCCATCTAACGTCTCTTTTGGAACTCCTGTGAATTGTACGTAGGACCTTCTTATTCTCCTCCATGTATCTTAACCTCTCCTACATATTTTCCATCTCTTTGCCTCTCTATACGCCCTTCTGCTAAATTTCTCAAATGTATCTCTGGTTCACTATTTTTTTCTTCAGTTGTGTCTCATCTACTATTTAACTCATTAATTGTGTTTTTAATTTCACTGATTCTTTTTTTTTTCATTTCTATAAACCTGATGTGGTTCCTTTTCAAATCTTTATATAGTCTTTTTTCAAAGCTCTTATTCTTTCTATATGTTTTCAGTTTTATCTTTTAAGTTTTAGAAATTTTAAACATAGTTTAAAAGATAATCTGTTTTAGCTCAGGTAACACTAGCTGCTGTTACAGGTAAACCTTGAATTCTCAATGGCTTAACTCAGTAACAGTTTAGTTCTTGTTTATGTCACGGTTTGTGTTAGTTATCTATTGCTACCTAATAAATTACCCCAAACATAATATCTTAAAACAACAAATACTTATTATGTCGCAGTTTCTGTGGATCAGAAATCTGAGTACAGCATAGCTTGTGCCACCTGGATCAGTGTCTCACAAGGCTTCAGTCAAGGTGTTGGCCAGGCTGGTAGTCATCTCAGGGCTTGACTAGAGGAAGATCTGCTTCCACACTCATTCACATGGCTGTTGGCAGGCCTCAGATCCTTGCTGGCTGTTGGCCACAGACATCAGTTTCATAACTCGTGGGACTCAGCCTAGGGCTATTTGCACCATAACAGCTTACTTCTCCCAGAGCAAAGGCTCTAAGAGAGAGTGAGAGAAGATGTCCAAGATGAAAACCACAGCTTTTTTCGTAATCAGATCTCAGAAGTGACATCCCATTGTATCTGCCATATTCTAGTCAGTAGAGGTAGGCGGATAAGTCTAGTCTGCACTTAGTAGGAGGGGACTGCACAAGGGTGTGAATGCCTGGAGGTGGAAATCATTAGGGGCATGTTAGAGATTGTGTATCCTTCAATCTAGTATTAGCTCATCTTCAACAGAGCTTTATCTGTGAGAATCCTGAGTAGCCTGGGTTAGGAGTGGGTCCCCCAGGAAATACTTTGCAATCACTTCTATTAGATTATTCTTGGTCTAGGACCATTTTATGTTAATTTTTAAATTTTTTTGGGGGGTGATGGTGTCTGTCCCATGAAAGCTCATGTAGACACAGAATCTTGTGTCTATGTGAAGATTAGCTTGTAGGTACACATTCTTAGATTTGTTTCCTTTCCTTTCCCCCAGACTATAGGCTAGCTTCTTTATCATCAGTCTGTGCTAATAATTGATCCCCCCCCAGTCTACCTTTTCATCAAAGGTTTCCCCTTTCCTACTTTATGCACGTTCTCATTTCCTATTCTGTGCTTCGTGTGGGCCCAAAGCCTTACAGCTTCACCTAAGTTGGTGTTAAAGCCTAACCCCTTTGGTTACTGAAACCAGCAACCCCAGCCCCCACCTTCCTCCTCCACTGGGCTGTTTGCAGCATTGGCACACACAGTTAATATTCTGATTTTCCAGGCTCCTCTTTGCTTTTCTCCTCTGGGGACTTATCTCGCTTTCTTGTGAGCCCAGCTATGCATATAAAGCAATGTTTGTTATATTTTATCTGGTGTTTTAAAGTGTTTTGAAACGGGAGGGTTTTGCAAGGTTACTAAACTAAATGACATGTAAAGTATACAGCATGTTGCCTAGCCCCCAGTTGGACCCACCAACTCTACCATGGACAATTTTCAATTAGTCCCAAACAAAGTATTTTCTTCTAAATAGCCCACACCCTTGGAAATATTTATTGATTCTGAGTCTGGTTTGAAGAAAGGCTAAGGTTCTTATTTCCCAAGAGGATTCTTTGACTCAGCGGGGACTGGGGCGGGGTGGGTGGGGGGAGCAGGGTGGAAGGCAGTCCAAGGATAATAAGAGAATTCACCGAATAATGTTACAATTTTATAATTCTAATACAGTAAAGATCAACTCTGGTGCAATATTCCTCTGAGAGTTTATCTGTTTCTGCATTTTCCTTGGGTCCTGATCTCTTGTTGGAACTCCAGAAGCCCCTCTTGGCCTGTAGAGATTGAAGGTCTGTGGCCCCAGGGAATTTCTTACCCTCCCTTTGTCTGCCTTATATAGAGTTCATTGTGGGAATAACATATGGTTGGGATTTCAAGAGCTTCAGAACTCCTGGGAAGGAGAAGTCTCTGAGAGGTATTTTCACTGTGATTTAAGAACCTCCTGCTACTAATAATAGTAGCTGATGTTAATTGAGCATCTGCTATATGGCTGAGATTCTGCCCTAGTGCTTTACGTACAGAAGAGGGCTGGAGGTACAGAGATAAGCTGCAGAGTGAGAGTCCTTCCACCTCTGGTGTCCTGATTTGAAACTGAAACGCTCTTTGATAGGTTTAGATGAGCTTTTCTGTGCTCTACAAGGGACCCTCTGGGCTCGATTGATTCTATTTGGGGAGTATCCTGAGCCTGGCATAGAAATAGCAAGAGTTAGATCAGCTCCCGAGCTTCGGGAAATACTGTGCCACTGCTGGTCCTTGTTACCCGGAGGTCCAGAGATAGGAAACTACAGGTAGACTCACAGGAGTAATAGTGAAGCTATAGCTGCCACAGGAGTGTGGCTTACGCCAGTCAAATATAGGTTAACAACTTCCATGGTATCTTGGATTGATTTTTCCATGGCCTATGACTTCTGTACACTTGTAATAAAGTTCCAGTACGGGGCGGCCAGTTAGCTCAGTTGGTTAGAGTGCGGTGCTCTTAACAACAAGGTTGCCAATTCGATCCCTACATGGGCCACTGTGAGCTGCGCCCTCCACAACTAGATTGAAACAACTACGTGACTTGGAGCTGATGGGTCCAGGAAAAACACACTTAAAATAAATAAAAGTTTAAAAAATATATATACCTTCCTTTAAAAAAAAAAAAATTCCATTACAAAAAACTGCAGAAAGAAATCCAGGCAGTCCTTTTTTAAAAAAAACAGCTGGCCCCACATTGGAACCACAGAGTCTGAATCTCCAGCAAATTTGGCTCCACGCTTTGCAGCAGCCAAAGCAAAGAGAGGCATGTGGTTAGAGACATTTGGGTTCAGATCCTTGAGGTGGGGCCTGAGTTAATGTCGGTTTAACAAGCTCCCCAGGGGATTCTGATGCCCAGTAAACCTGGAGTGAGAGCCAGGCATTTAATTTTGGTTTTAACACGTACAAGCTGTGCATCCTTGGACAATTCATCTGCCTTCTCTGGGCTTTAGTTTGCCCCTTGGTAGAAAGGGATGGAAATTCCTCCTCAGTCTGATGTAGACTCTTGTGATATCATGTTATGCTTTGGAGGCTGAGTTATGGAAACAGTGAGCTGAAATTTACACATGGATCAAGCCATACCTTTGAGCCTCTGTGGACTGCACATAAATATGATGCCATGAATCTTTCCTGGAAGATGACACAAGATGCAGCCATGAACACTTGCTGTCACATTCAGCATGTGGATGCTACTGAGGACTTTGTCCTTGACTTTATTCCATGGCCTCTACATAATCACTCATAGGGGAATTTCTCTGGGGCTTGGTGACAGGAAGAGTTGTGGTTCTCATGAGTGGTGGCCTGTGTTTACCAGGTAGGCCCTAAAACCTTCACGTGCCACTGACAGAGCTTACTCTGTGCCGGTATCTGTACTAAGTGCCTCACATGTTTTTCTTTGAGTCGCCTAAATAGCCCATGAAGATGGTACCATTATCACTCCCATTTGACAGATGATTAAACTGAGGCCCAAAAACTTTAAGTACCTTTCTCAGGCCACACTGCTAGGAAGTAGCAAAGCCAGCACTTGAGTCCAGATGGGTCTCACTTCACAACCCGTGCAGGCAACCCACAGGCTATGCTCCTCAATGGTTTGGCTGCTCTGAAGCTCAGGGATGAATGTGCACCCATTCTGTGCTCTGGGTAGAGAGCTTACCACTGGACCACCTTTTCCTACCTTTATTTTTTCCTTTGTGCCAGTTTTTTCATATAACGCAAATGAAGCTGCAGCCTCTGTGGTATATTTAGTCTTAGTGCAGTGTTGTGCGACACGGTTCTGTGAACAAAATTTTTGTTTTGCTTTTTTCTTAGTTGCTTTAATATTTTTTTTAACATCATGGATTCTATTCTGTGCCACAAAATTATCAAAAACAAAAACAAGAACCTCATCCAGCAATGGCTGAACTTGCCTCAGAGGAGGAGGGCAGGGAAGGAACTAGTGGGCCAAACAAGAAGCCTAGTTAGTGGGCAGAAAGTGGGGGAGGCTTGGAAAACTTGAAGGTTAATAATTTTTGCTCCATCACTTACCTGTTAATTTCTGTCCTGCTGCATCGTTGTTTTCAATCAGTTTTACAATGTAGTGGATCATAAATAGTAAAATAAAAGGTGGCCTTCGCTGCAGCCTCTCCACCCCCCTACTAGGAAGGAGGGTTGCTGTCGGGTCCCTGGCCTTCTCCCTCAGGGTCAGGTGAGAGAAATGTGAAGGCTGGGGACTACCGTATTTCTCCGAAAATAAGACCTAGCTGGACAATTAGCTCTAATGCGTCTTTTGGAGCAAAAATTAATGTAAGAGCCGGTTATATTATATTATATTATATTATATTATATTATATTATATTATATTATATTATATTATATTGTATTATATACCAGGTCTTATAGTATAGTAAAATAAAACCGGGTCTTATTTTAATTTTTGCTCCAAAAGATTCATTAGAGCTGAGTGTCTGGCTAGGTCTTATTTTCGGGGAAACACAGTAGGTGGGGAGGAAGATGGGGTGGTCTGGAGGCCAGATATTTGGGAGAGGCATAGATGGGATGGAAGGAGGAGTATTTAGAGGAAAGACAGACCCCGAAGGACGGCCCAAGGCATTTTGGGGAGCAGCACAGGGCAAAGGTGCCTTTATCTTTCTTTGCAGAGGGTGAGGGTTTCTTTAGTCTAAATACAGAAGAGTCGTACAGAGACACAGCCTCTGCAGATCTAGATATACTGACAAAGTGCTGTGGAGATCCCCCTACCCCATCTTGGCGTCTCAGTAACTGTCTTCTCCATCCCTGTCCCCAGCTCAGCGACGAGTTGAATCAGCAGCTGGAGGCCGTGTGCGGGTCTGTGTTTGGGGAGCTTGAGTCCCAGGCCGTGGACGCCCTGGACCTGCCTGGCTGTTTCCGCATGCGGAGCCACAGCTACCTCCGGGCCATCCAGGCCGGCTGCTCTCAAGACGACGACTGCCTGCCCCTCCTTGCTGCCCCTGCCTCTGTCTCAGGGAGGCCCGGCTCCTGTGAGTATGCCTAGTCTGCCCCTGGGTTGGAAAGCGCCCTGGGGTGTGGTTCTGGCCCTCACCACAGCTGTGCTGTGTGACCTTGGGCAGATCGTTTGCCTCTCTAGGATGGATGATGGGGAGAACACCCTTGGTCCTCTGCGAGGCAGGACGTGGAGACCAGGGCACCGCGTGGGTGTGTGGGGTGGTCGGTCACAGACACTTGCCCGGAGGCGTTTCTCACCCGCTGCTTCTCTGCTTTCTTGGCCACAGCCTTCAACTTCAGAAAGGCCCCGCCCCCCATCCCGCCGGGAAGCCAAGCCCCGCCCCGCATCTCCATCACCGCCCAGAGTAGCACCGACTCCGCCCACGAGAGCTTCACCGCGGCGGAGGGCCCTGCCCGGCGCTGCAGCTCCGCGGACGGGCTTGATGGCCCCGCCATGGGCGCGCGCACCCTGGAGTTGGCGCCGGTACCACCTCGGGCCAGCCCCAAGCCCCCTACACTCATTATTAAGACCATTCCTGGCAGGGAGGAGCTGCGGAGCCTGGCGCGGCAGCGGAAGTGGCGGCCGTCCATTGGAGTGCAGGTATGGAAACTCAGGCACTGGCCGGTTGAGGATGGGTTGAGGGGGTCATGGGGTCTTCTGGAGACATAGACCTTCCTTGGCTTGCTCTGAGCAGCAGTTAGCCCCTGTGCCTGGTCATCGACAGGGCTGCTCAATCAGCCCCAGCCCTTGTCCCTCTTCCTGGCACTGTCACCCCTACTGGTGAATGGACAGTGCCCAGCGGTTGCCACCTTGATGTTTTTGACCTCCTGGCTGTCTCATCTTGTTCAGGCAGATTGTCTTTGCAGGATCTGCCAGCTGGCTTGGGGCTCAGACATTGCTGGCCCTGGGAAGGGCTTGTGTCCCTGGTCTAGCTCCTGCCACTGACTTGACTCCTGAACCTTGCCACCAGGTGGAGACTATCTCAGACTCCGACACTGAGAACAGGAGTAGAAGAGAGTTCCACTCCATAGGAGTACAGGTGGAAGAGGACAAGAGGTAAGTCTGAGTGGGACCATCTCAAGCTTCCTTGGGGGAGAAGAGGAGAGAGGACTGCATAATGACCTCACTGGCCTGGTCCTCTTGTGTGCACCTTCTCTTCCTGGAGGAGACCAAGCCCTTTTAATGGGGAGGAGTCAGAGCAGCCACCCAAGGTTTTCCACAGAGATGGCAGCCATGAGGTCTAAAGAGAGTTCTCCTTGTAGTCATGCTGTCCCAGGTGCTCTGAGGTCGACAAGAGATAAACAGTGGTTGAAGGAAGGGGGTGGTAAGGAGAAATAACAGGTAGGCCTGCTGAGCAGGCCTCCAGCAATTGTCCTTTACAGGGGATAATGGGATCTTGCCAATCCCTCATTACTTCCTGTGGTGTACAAGTATGTGAGCTCAGAAAGAAACAAATAAACATGAAGATTTTCTCTCAGGAGCTCCCTGGCAGATAAAACACTCCTCACTTGGCTCACACAAGCATTTAACCAGCCGTGGGTACCTATTACATACCTGAATCAGTGGTGTACCCAAGAATTGCCAGCAGGCACCATTCTGGTGTTAGGTGGCCTCAGAAGCATCCCTTTCTTAATTTGCAGTGGAAAAATTAGCATTGTGAGCTCTGGAGGGAATACTGGGAGAAGTTTCTCTGTTGAGTTCCTATGGGATGACGCTTTCTCTAATAGCCATGTGGCAGTGCCACAGTGGCCCATCTGCCCTCTGGGCTGCAATGTTACCAGGGCAGTGGCCCTAAGTATGGTGTCTGGGGAAAAAGCCTGTGGCTGGCTGTAAGTTTCATGTCCAGGTAATTTGTGTTGTCCAGGCCATACCCACTGGAGGAATAAAACTAGAGTCCCAATAGCAGTCCCTTGCAGCTCTGTTCTCAGTTGCCATTGTTGAGCCTTTAGACCTCCCCTAAAGTTTCCACAACTATTTCTGGGAACCCCTAGGGTATTGCATGTGTGCCTGATCAAATCTTCTCGGGACTCCTGTGGGAATCACCATTTTTCTCCATCCTTACTCTAGCTCCCTGCAGTTCCACATGCTCTTGAGACTAAAAGTCTCTATCAAGGGGGGCAAGAAGTTTCTCTTGTTGCCCCCATCATTCCTGAAAGCTACTGTTCTCCAAACTCTTAATATTCCACAAAGATCACAGAAAAGATTATGGCCAACCCAATTCCTCAAGTCCATGACTTGAGTTCTTGAGAGGTGGGTTGGGAGTCATGGGTAGATGCAGCTCTGTGTTCAGAACCCTGTCTCACCCCCCCCCCCACTCTAATGCTGCCCGGTGAACCATAAACAAAGCCTATGTGCCCCCACTCACTCCCCTCCTGAGGCTTCTTGGCCCCTCGTCCAGATATACCCCTGGGGTCCACCCATGCTTCCTAACAAGCCTGAATCCTGGGAAGAGTGCAGTAGGAATTCTACTGCGACTCCGGCTAAATCAACAAACTTTGTCATTCATTCATTGTCATTCATTCAGAAAATACTTATTAGGCATCTGTTATATGACAGTTCCTGTTAAATGCTCAGGGAAACATCAAAGACATGACTCTTGCCCTCATAGAAGTTATGGTCTAGAGGGGAATCAAGGCAATGAATAAATCATCCATGAATAAAAATATTACACTATGATATAATATGTAATGGGATATTATTAAACATTACGGTGGGAATAGGAAAGAAAAAAAGCAGGAACTAAGAGAGAAGGAACCTTGTTTAGGTAAGCAGGTGACATTTAAGTTGAGACCTGAGGATTGCCAGGAACACTCAGGTGATGATCAGGTGGGGGGAGAGGGCGGCCTTTCCAGGAAGGGGGGATAGTGAATGTGAAGTTTCTGGGGCAGGAAAGAGTTTGACCTGCATCAGGAACTGAAAGAAGGTTCATGTGGCTGGTGTGGAATGGGACGGGGCAGTGGCAGGGGCCAGGTCCTACTGCGCTTGGGCATGATAAAAAAGTAAAATTTAATTATAAATAATGAGTAGCCATTAAAAGGTTAAAGAAGGAGTATACCATGATCTAATTTATGTTTACAAAAGATTACCAGCTGCTGACTGGAGAATAAATTTGAGGAAATAGTGAGTACGGGGAGGCTAGTAAGCAGGATTTTTTCATCAGCAAGGTGATGGTCTTTTGCATTATGGATCTTGTGTTGGGGATTGTTTTTCTATTATATTTTATAATTGGGCACTGCTCATGTATGGGGACACTATTAAGTTTTGTGTATTGATTTTGTATTCAGCAGCTATGCTGCTGTCTCTCATTAGGACTCATAGTTTATCTGAAAATCATCATTTTCTATATAGTCAGTTATTTTTTTCTGCAAATGAGGATATTTCTTTTAAACGAGTTTTCTTTTAATTTCTTCTTCTTGTAATAGTGCATTGAATAGGTTTTCTAGTTTGCTATTGAGTGTACCACTCTTGACCCCTTCCTGATGTTAGTGGGTATCTTCTCAGTACCCACTCTCAAGTCTGATGATGTTGGCTACAGATTTTGATGAATACTATTTATCCGGTTGAGGAAATTCCCTTCTATTCCTAGGAGGCTAAGAATTTTTATTTTATCTTTTTTTAAGTAGTAAATGAGAGTGGAATTTTACTGAATGCATTTTTAGAATCTACTTAGATGATCATAGATTTTCTCTTTTCATTTGTAATGTGGTGAATTATATTAAGGGATTTTCCATGTTGACCTGACCCATTCTTTCATTTCTGGGATAAACCCTGCTTGATACTATTATCAGTTTGGATTAAGTTTGGCTGTGAATGACAGGACCTCAAGAGTGTCTTCATGTTTTTCTCTCTCATTAGAAAAAAAAAAAAAAAAAGCCTGGACATAGAAGTGCAGTGTCAGGACCTGAGGTTCCTATCTTGCTGCATTTCCACCCTTTGTGTATTATCTCATATCAAGGAGCTGAAGTTCAAGCTCCAGCTCTCCTGTCTGCGTTCTGAGCAGCAGAAAGGAGGAAGAAAGGAGGAGGGATGCAACCCTTCTTTTTAAAAAAGGCTTCCTGACTGTAACACACTTTCACCTACATCACATTGGCTAAAACCTCATCACTTGTTGGCATCTACCTGCAAGGGAGGCTGTAGAATAGTCTTTTAGCTGGGAAGCAATGTGTGATGAATGGAGCACATAGCTGAAAATCAGGGTTCTTATGGCTATAGACAAAGAGAAGAATGGGTATATGCAACTAGCAATATTGGTCACAGACTCATATTATTTTTACATACCTTGCTGGATTTTTGAATAGGTATAACTTTAAGATTTTTATATCTATGTTCATAAGTGATATTGGCCTACTATTTTACTTTTATTGTTATTATTCAATCCAGGTATTAAGGTTATGATAGACTCATAAAATGAGTTTGGTAGCATTCTCTGTGTTTCTGTTCTTTGGAGCAATTTGTGTAAAGTAGGAATTATCTATTTCATAAAGGTTTGGTAAAGGTTGCCAATAAAACTATCTCAACCTGATGCCTTTTGGGGATAAGAGAAACTTTTTGAACTACAGCTTCAGTTTCTTTAGTTATTGATCTACTCTGGTTTCACTTTTCTTCATGAGTTAAATATTGTGATTTATATTTTTAAGAAAAGTGAACCAGTTTACAAAAATTGACAGTTTTCCAAATTTTGGGCATGAATATTCTTTGTCATAGTATTATAACTTTATAAACTTTTATTGTGCCTATCAGTTATAGCCCCCTTTCCATTCCTAATACTATATATTTATGCCCTACATCCCTTTTCTTGATCAATCTTGCCTGAGGTTTGTATATTTTTATCATTTAAATATATTTTTAAATTATATTCTATTAGTCTTTAAAAAAAACCCAGCTTTTGGTTTTGGTGAGCATCGCTATTATTTCTTTCTCTTTTACCTTTAATATTTTCTTCTAATACTTTTGTGTTATTTTACTCTTTCTTTTACCATCTTTGTTTTTTTTCAGTTTCCTGAATGCTGTTTCTTATTTTCTAACATAGGCTCTTAAAGCTGTAAACTCCCTTTAACTATACTGCTATAGTTTCATCTCATAAGTTTTGAGGTGCAGTGTTTTCGTCATTTAGTTTGAAATAATTTGTAACTTTCATCATAATTTCATTTTTAACCCAAGAATTATTTAGAATAATTTTTTTTTTTTAGTTTCCAAATGTATTTTGTGGGGGAGGGTCTACCTTTTCACTACTAATTTATAAATTTTCTACATTGTGGTCATAGTATGCATTCTGTACAATATTTATTCCTTAGAATTTGTCGAGGCTTCCTTCTTCATATATATATATATATATATGTATATATGTATATATATATATGATCAGACATATAAATTATATTTTTCAAATGTTTGTCTTTGATTTTTTATTTTTTTATTTTTATGTTTGATCTACCATTTCTGAGAGAGGTGTGTTAAAATGTCTTACCATAATTGTGGATGTGTCATTTTCTCTGGTAATTGTATTAATTTTTCTTTATTTTGAGAAAGTACTGCTTAGAAGTATTCAGGCTTATGATTGTTGTATCTTCTTGGTAGATTTGTCCTTTTATCATTATATAGGCTTCTTTTCATCTGATGGTTTTTGCCTTGAAGAAGTCTATTTTACCTGTCTTTATTGCTATGGCTGCTTTCTTTTGGTTAATTTTCCAATATATCTTTTTCCATCCTTTTATTTTCAACCTTCCAATATTTTCCATTTTAGATGTGTTGCTTATAAGCAACACGGAGCTAGAGTTTTGTAGATATATTTAATTCATTTATATGTATTTTGATTACTAATTTATTTGGACTTACTTTATTTCAAGCTTACTTTATTTCTCTTTTTCCCTCCACTGGTTTGGAAGTTTACATTTTAGTAATTTAGTGGTTTTCCTCAAATTTTTAACAACCATAGTTAATTTCATATTTTTCTAATGTCTAAAATTAGTATTTCTATGCTTCTTAGGCCCAAAACAAACGGAACACTTTAATTTCCTTCTTAACTCCCTTCTCCCATTTTCCATGTTATATATTTATCTAGTATTTTGATTATGCCTCTTTATTAAAAAACTCTTCTAAATCAGTTGTTGTTATATCTTTTATGGTTTAATAGTTTAGGTTTACAAACATGTTTTAACAATTTATGTATTCACTATTGTTTGTTACTGCCCACTCCTTCCTCATGGGTTCAATTTCCTTTATGCTGAAGTACTTCTTGAGCTTGGGACCAGTTTTAGAGTTAATATCTCAGCTTGAGATTTCTGTGTTTCACTGGTAGTACTCATTTGGACCCCACACCCACACACAAAGCAACCTTAATGTTTTGTTTTCTCAGCATCCTACTTCCTGGCCACTTTCCTGAATCATGACATGAGTTTTCTAGTCCAAGTTTGTAAATGAAATGACCCTTCTTGGCTGCTGGCTTTATGCATGGGGTCTTCTTCCAGCCCCTCGGGATGCATAGGTTTGGGGTTACTCCTCTTTTTTCCCTGGATGTCACCATCTAGCCTCTAGCATATGTCTATCCTGATATTCTTGTGGCTCATTGGCTTGGATTCCCTCTTACTACTCATGTTTCAAATTTCTTTTTTGTTTCTGGTGCCTGAAGATTTCTCTTTTCTATTTTCAAGCTTGGCTTTATAACAAAACCACTTTTTTGACTTTATTTTATCCAGTATTTCTATATGTTCAAGGGGGTGGGTTGGAGCTTCCTAAGTTGGTTCGGTCTACAATACCGATCATTTGTCTATACTAGGCTGATAGCAGCAGAGATAGACAGAGCGGAACATTTGGAGTGAAGTCTGGGAAGGGTGGGGACAGGCAGAGAATGAGGTTTTCCTTGCTCTTGTGTAAGTGCTCAGGGAGGTTTTGGTGGGGTGGGCTGATGAGGGGAGATGGTGAGATGGCGGATAAATGTCTGAAGAACTAAATTGCTTGGGACAGGTGATCACACTGGGAATCCAGAGGGGGTGACAGGTGGGGAGAGAAGAAATCTGGCGCATCTTTCTGGCCAGGCTCCCTTGCTTGTCTGCTGAAGGCATCCTTAGTTGTACACCTGTACCGTCCATTCTGTCCCTTATGTCCCTGGCATTTTAAGTCTGACTTACCACACACCATGCCCCAACTGGTACATAAAAGTGAGCCATAAATACCAGCAGCCTTTCTAGGCAAATATCCAGGACTAGCCCCCTACCGGCTGCCACCCCATTTTCTTGGACGCTCTTTTCCTTGCTTCTGTCTTGCTGGTCACAGTATCTGTCTCTCTCTCTCTCTGTACTTTGGTTTTAAAAATTGCCAGGGAGGAAAGATCTCTCTTTTCTGCTTTTCAGGGTGTTCTTTGCTAACCTATTGGGTGAGGAGTTCAGCTGTATTGCCTCTGATACCTGGGAGTTGTCTGCGGGTCCTTCCAGTTGCCCATTATCTGGTGACTTGGCTTAGCAATATACAGGGGTAGGAGTTAGTGCCCCTTCAGTTCTGTCTCCACTGTACCCCACCAGAGATTCATCGGTCCACAGATATTTATTGTATCCCTATTATTTGTCAATTATTCTGCTGGGCACTGAGGATGCAAAGGTGAGCAGAACCAGACAATCCCTGTCCTATGAAGCTTACAGCTGCATTCATCGAAGAACCTCATAAATTATATAGAAGTAACAGCTGCAAAAGGTGCCATAAAGGCGAGGTATGTGTGCTGTAAGAATGCATAATAAGGTGTTTTGACCCAGCCAGAGGGGTCAGGCATGGCTTCCCTGAGGAAGTGACATTTGCGTGGAGATCTGAAGATGAACAAAAATTGAGTAGGTGAAAATGGGAGATAAGCATGTCCCAGGCAGAAGGAACAGCTTGCACTAAGGCTCTGTGGTGAGAGGGAGTATAATTAAGAAATGGTTACCAGTCATGTCTTAGGGCATCCTAGTGTCTTCCCAGACCCAGCACACTCTGGGCTGTGATGAAAGAATGCATCAAATGTCCTTGCTGAATATTAGTATGATATTCCTGGGGCCCTTTGAGAACATAGAAACCATTCGATTTTTTCCTCTAACTCTCTCTAACCAGGGGCATCCCCTGTATCTTCCAATTATAGATTCCTCCCACCAAGAACTTACCTTAAATTCCAGATTTAGCAAAAATAAAACAAAACAAAATCAAACAAAAAACACCAGAACATCCAATTAAATTTGATTATCAGATAAACAATGAATAATTTTCAGTATAAGTATTTCCCAAATATTGTATGAGACATACTTATACTGAAATATTATCTGTTATTTATCTGAAACTAAAATATAACTGGAGTCCTGTATTTTATCTGACAACTCTCCTTAGACCCACTTGTGCCCACCCAGGGCTACCTGGAGAACCCTGTGTAGGAGAGTACCCCCAACACCCCTTCCATAGCATCATGGTCATTTCTGGCTTTGGGACCTTGGGAAGGGAGTGTGTTGAAAGAACAGAGCCCCTTGAGCTGTGGGAAAGAAGTTTCCATCCTTATGAAGTTATATTCCAAGAACAATCCTTCAAAAGCAAAGAGTTGATGACTGACCACAAGCCCTGGGAGTGGACACTGCCTCCATTCCTAAGCCATCAATTCCTGGATGGTTCCTGACTGACCGTCATGGCTCTTCTTAAATCTCCCACCCTAACCACACCTTGGCTTCACTGTCATAGCCCCCAGGCTGGGGTGGTGGACTCAGGGACCCCTGACTGATTATATGTTTAAGCTCTTAGATGCTTTCTCAAAGAGGGTGCTAGTACAATGGCTGAGCCTTGCTGAAATGTCTCTGCCCTTCCTCCTCCCTGCCACTCCCCTTCCCACCCCTGCCAGCCTGCTGCCAAATACTCTTGGCAAGACCTTTTGACAACTCCTGGATGTTGAGCATTCCTTGGTCACTGTGTCTTTTGGGATGAGCCAGTTTTTTCCCAGAGCCTCTCATGTTATCCCTTAGAGAATCACAGTAAAAATGTTTCCCTCAAGTAACTATGGTAACAACTTCCAGAATCATCAGTTATGTGATCATTGTCATCCTAAGGAACTTCAGGGGAGAAGGGTTCCTCAACCTTGGCAAAGGCTTGGGGAGAAAATATTGTGAAACACATTGTTATGAATTAGTGATAACGCATAACCAAAGCCAGTTTCTATTCTGTGTTGACAGCTATTGATGAAGACCACAGCAAATACTGTCAAATCCAAAACTAAATAGGGACATAAGCCCTAAACTTTACTACCCTGCAAATGTATCTGCTATAGTTAGGATTAGGTTTGGCTGTGAGTTACAGAAAACCCCCAAATGACAGTGACTTAACTATGATAGAAGTTTATTTCTCTCTTGCTTAGAAGTCCAGAGAGCGTCAGCTGAGGGCTGGTAGGTGCTCTACAGTGTCAGGACCCAGGCTTTTTCTGTCTTCTTACTCCTCCATCTTTAGCACTTGCCTTCCACTTCATGTTCCAAGATGGCTGCTTGAGGTCCAGCCATCATGTCTGCATTCTGGTCAGCAAGGAGGAGGAAGGAACAAAGAAGGGCATCTTTTCCTTTTAAGGACATTTCCTGGCAGTTGCACATACCATTGCTGCTTATATCCTGTGAGCTATAACTTAGCCACATGGCTACACCTAGCTGTGAGGGAGGTTGGTAAACCAATCTTTATGCAGAGTGGCCGTGTGGCCAGCTTAAAATTGTGGGATTCTGTTACTGAGGAAGAAAGGGTGTTGGAGATGATTAGTGCTCTCTACCATCCTTTCTTCCAATTAACCAACCAACCACTCAACTAACATTTATGTATGAGCAACTGCCCTATTTAGTAAGGGAGACAGATATGCAAATAACTGACTACAATACAATGTGATACGGATTATAAAAGAGGTTTTATTCAGAGTGCTGTGGGAGAACAGATGGAAATGATCAACAGCAATCATAATAATTAATAACTACAATGCTGGGTACTCAGTGCTACATTCCCGTGATTTTATTTGCCCAGCTCCCTTTCTTTTCAGCTACAATTTGTCCAGCCTCTCCATATAATAGCTAATATTTACAATGGGCAGGCCAGGTGCCGTTCTAAGTTCCTTACATGTATTATCTCGTAACAATCCTATGAATGGGTAATGTTACCATTCTCCTTTATAAATGAGGAAACAGGCACAAGCCATAGAGCTGGGTGTTGGACCCAGGCAGTATGTGTGCTTAACCACTCTGCTAGGCTGCTTCCCCTAAAGTGCTTATTCTCATTCCTTCCCCCACCTCCAAATATCCAGCAGACTGCCTCCCCGCTCCCTTCATTGTAACCATTAAGGTCCTCTGGTGGGACCCCGCTCCACTTCCGGACCAACCCCCAACTTACTTGCACTTCTTCCCTTGCCTCCTGTACCAGTCCTGCCTCAAGAGTGAGGCATCTGTCTTGATTAAAGCCACCCCTCTTCCTCAATCCTAGGGAGCTGAGCTGGTTTAAGAGCCTTGGTTTAAGAGCTGGCTCCTCCACAGCCAGACTGTACTAAATTGATAACTGTCTGATCTTAGGAAGTCACTTACCCTCTCGAAACCTCAGTTTTCTCATCTGTAAGTAAGGGTGATACTAATAACCCTTATCGTTGGACTGTTTTTGGGGATCGAGCATGTTTATTCATGTGCAGTGATTAGCTTAGCACCTACTAAGTACTCAAAGGGCATTATTTATTCCCCTTATTTCCAGTTCCTTGAACTGCTGCCTCTCTCTTCTCTATCTTCAATTGATTTCTCTTTACAGGTTGTATTATGAGTAGTTTCCGATTGCTGCTGTAATAAATGACCACAAATTCAGCGGCATCCAATAATATGTATTTATTATCTTGCATTTCTAGAGGTTGGAAGTCTGAACTGGGTTTCACTGGGCTAAAATCAAGGTGTTAGCAGGACTGATCCCTTCTGCAGGCTCTGGGAAGAATCCATTTTGTCACCTTTTCCCGTTTTTAGAGGCTTTCCATATTCCTTGCCTTGTGGCCCACTTCTGTCTTCAAAGCCAGCAATGGCCGAGCGAGTCCTCACAATGGCATCACTCCAACCGTGATCCCGTCGTCCCATCTTTTTCTTTGACTCTGACTCTCCTGCTTCCCCCTTTCACTTATAGGGATTCTCGTTATCACATTGAACAACTTGGACCATCCAGGCTCTTTTCCTCATCTCAAGATCCTTCACATAATCATGTCTGCAAAGTCTCTTTTGCCTTGGAAGGTAACATATGCACAAGCTATCCTGCCTGCCCCATCGGTTCTCTCCCCTCAGGATATGGCATGTGAGAACCACCCTAAACAAATATCCCTTCCTTTTCCCCCCAGTTTTGTTGAGATATAATGGACAAATAACCAAAATATCCCTCCCTTAAAGGTACACTGTCTTCTCCTATCTTCTAAACAAGCTCTTTGAAGGAATTGTCTTGCTTAGTTGTCTCCACCACCTGACAACCCCTGCCATCTGCATCTGCCCCCTCTTGCCCCCTCAAACCGACTCTTGCCCTGCTCACCAGTGGCTCCCATAGTGCCAAATCAATGGACACCTTTCATTCATAACCGGTTGCATTTTCCATGTTGACTGCTCATCCCTTCATGAGACCCATCTGTCCCCAGTCTGCCTCTAGGTGACTCTGTGCTGGTTTTCTTCCTTGTCCTCTCTGGCTTAGACACCTTGGGGGCTACAGTGTCTTCACCTACCCCTGAAATGTCTGTGTTCCCTGGGGTTTTGGGTATTTGTTTCATTGCTCTTTTCTTGGGTGATCTTGTCCCACACTGCTTCTTGTAAATGCCACTTGCAGAGGGATGACTGATTCCTGCTTGCACTGCGCAAATCTCTGGCCCCTGGCTGGGAGTGACGGTCAATCTTGTGCGTCCAGTAATCCCATAGCCTCCTCAACTTTTTTGGTCTTCCTTGAAATAGACCCAGTGAGAGGGCTTCTTGAGGTACTGACTTGAGATCCATAAAGCTTGGGGCACTTATGCTTCTGTTCCAGGCTGTGTGGACTGTTCCATCAAGACAAAGTGTGGTCCTCTGAGGACCCCTCAGAGGACAGGTGAAAGACGGCAAACCCAGTGGTGCTGAAGGACAGTGTCCAGGGGGCAACAGGAAAGTCAGCAGGGAAGGCAGGTCTTCAATACTGCATTTGCTGGGGCAAGCCTCACCTTTGCCTGTGGGATTTGCAATTGTTGGAGCTCTGAAGCAGCCAAAGGCTAATGAAAGGAGCTCAAAGTCACGAAAATATGCAAAAGGATCCCAAGTACATACTAACAGTTCAGTTAGACACACAAGACTCATCAGAAACAGATAATTGAACCAAACAGTGGGGCTTCCTCCAAATGCAAGAAGACTGCTGAGGGAGGTATGCTACTGAGGGTGGTCTTGGGGACAGTCCGGAGATTCACAGAGGAAGAGGGGACTTCAGCAGAGCATGGACAGGGAGTGAGGAGGGGGAAGGCCATTTCAGGCAGGTGAATGGCATGGGCAAAGCCTTAGAGTCAGTCAGAGCCAGTATAATCTACTTGGGGAACAAGGAGAATGTAAGGCAGAGGTTGGAGAGGAAGACAGCATCCAGAGTATATGCTAGCATCAGGTAAATGCTAGCATAGGAAGCTTGAACTGTATTTGGTTGGCAGTGGGGAACTATGGAAGGGTTTTGAGCAGGGTAATGAGTTGAGCAGAGGTCAGCTTTAGGAAGACTTACTCCAGTCCTGGGTGGATTGGTGAGGGAATGTTAGGTCCCAGGTCTGAAAATATGCAAGGTGTAATTTTAGAGAGAGGAAGTACCTTGACAATTAATAGTCCATCCCTATCATTTTATATATACAGTATGTGTGTGTATGTATATATATTCTCTCTATATATATTAGATGGCCTAGATGGAGGGTGAGTGACTTCCCAAAGGCACATAGCAACAAGGCCAGCATTAGAACTCAGGTCTGACTCCTAATCCAGTGCTCTTCTGTGCTGTGCTGAGTGGTGACAGAGGTATCTGAAAGGAGGCTGATCCAATAGTCAGGGCAAAGGGTGATGCAAATATTGACTAGGGCAGCACGGGCAGACACCAAGGTAAAGACCATGTGGGAGGCAATGCAGTATGTTCTCGCTTGCTTTCTCTTTGGGTGGGGGTTGGGACATAGGGCTCACTGGAGACTGCACATGAGTGCATCTCTCTTCCCTGGGTCCTGCAGCATCCTTCTGGGCCTGGTTTCTATGGCAACAGGCTCCCAGCAGGCAGCCCGCCAGCTGGAGGGAAGCAAGCAGGCAAGCAGGCAGGGAGAGAAGGCCTGGGCAGCAAGAGGAAAGCTTAAGTTGTGGGGGTTGGGGAACCTTTTGGGAAGCTGGAGGGGCCCCTAGAGCTGGCCCCCCAACTCCCTCTCTCCTGACCACATGAAGGTAGAGATTGCTTAGGACACATGAACCTTTCTTTTATGGTCCTTGAATTTCCAGACCTCAAACTTCTGTTCACCTCTTCTCCTACCCCCAAATCTCCTGACTCCCACCTCAAGTGTTGTCTGATCCCAGCCTCATGCACCCAGGGAGCCACTGACTTCTTCATAAAAAAGAGCCCCCACTCTGAACCCCAGGGGTAAAAAGAACAAGGCCAATTGACTTTCTGTTTTGCATATGATTTGCATATTATTAACTCAAAGACAAGAAATTGCCAGGCCTTATGTCATTCCTGCCAACAACTTAATTCAACTCCACTGGCACCGGCTTACTGTCTGGCCAGACTCTGGGCTGAGCTGTGAGAGTCCCTAGTGACAAAGTCCTCCCAGCTGCAGCCACCTCCCTTCCCCCCAGCTGCTCCACGGCAGTTCTTCCTGATGTTCTAGCAGCTGGTTCCTTGGGAAGTGCTTGGGCAGTGGAGCTAGCAGCAGCCCTGGGTCCAAATCCTGGCTCTGCTGCTTTGTGCTGGGCTCCCATGCGCCTCTCTGGGCCTTAATTTATTCATCTCTCTCCAGGGCTGAGGACATATTAAAATGCTGAAATACTTCCGTATTTATTGGTAAAGAGCCACCACCCTGGCCCCTCCCTGGCCCCTCTGGTTCCCCCACAGTCCAGCTACTCTGGGGTGATGCTCTCACACTTGGGCTGTGTCTGTTCTGATTGGTGTATGCCAGTGGAGCACAGGTTGTTAAATACTTTAAGTATCACCTTGTTCAGAGGCAGTACAACAGGTAGGTGTATTATGGGCCCACCTGTTGCAAAGACTGGTCTATTTAAAGGCACTGGATTAATGTCCATCACTTTGTAGGCTTCCTTTCTCCCTTTTCCTTTTGGCCTGGAGTGGAGGGTAAGGGCTGGGCTGAAACTCCACAAGGGCAGAGATGACAGCCACCTCTCTCACCAGGCGGGCTAGGTTCAAGCGCTCCAACAGTGTGACCGCCGGTGTGCAGGCAGACCTGGAGCTGGAGGGCCTGGCCGGCCTGGCCACAGTGGCCACAGAAGACAAGGCCCTACAGTTTGGACGCTCCTTCCAGAGGCACGCCTCTGAGCCTCAGCCCGGGCCCCGGGCCCCCACCTACTCAGTCTTCCGCACAGTCCACACGCAGGGCCAGTGGGCCTACCGTGAGGGCTACCCACTGCCGTACGAGCCGCCGGCCACCGATGGGTCGCCAGGCCCTGCCCCTGCCCCCACCCCCGGCCCCGTGGCCGGTCGCCGTGACTCCTGGATGGAGCGTGGCTCACGTAGCCTCCCCGACTCAGGCCGCACATCCCCCTGCCCACGGGATGGTGAGTGGTTCATCAAGATGCTGAGGGCGGAGGTGGAGAAGCTGGAGCACTGGTGCCAGCAGATGGAGCGCGAGGCGGAGGATTATGAGCTGCCGGAGGAGAGTGAGTGAGGGGACTGGGTGTGGAGGGATTGTGGCTGGGGTGGGAGGGGCACTAGCAAAACGGGAGCTTTTTGGTTGAACATGAGAGTGCCCTCCTCACAGTTTGGTTCCCTAGCACCAGACCTTGGTGGCAACTCTTCCCATCTGGGCTGATGTGGGGATCTGGGTCTGATCCAGGTGGTGGGACCAGAATTCCAAGGCAGAGAGGGAGGAAATGAAGCCAGGGAGATATGGTCCTTTCCTGCAAGTTCAATCTGAGGGGGGACACAGTCTTACCCCAAAATGCCCAAGTCGACGAGGTAGAGACTAGGAAGACAGAAGTCGTGTACGTGAAATTGTTTAGTAATTCTTAATGTGCCAAGGAGCAGCACACTGGTGAGTGACCAAGTTCAGCCAGTAGGTGTCATGGAGCCAGTGCTTGGCTAAAGCTACAGGGCTAGGCTGGGGCTGGCGTCCATCTGTTCTCTGACATGGGAGGGAAGGACACAGGGGGATAAGCATTCAAGAAATGTACCAGGTCTGACAATGAAGTTCACGAACTCATCCTAGAAAAAGTGCTACCTACCTCATTGCTGAAGAGTAATCACTACGGTCGCCTTTGAAATACTCTCCTTGGGAAGCTATGCACCGACGCCAGTGCCTAGTCCACCCTTCAAAGCAGTTTTGGAACTCTTTCTCTGGAATGGCCATCAGAGCTGTTGTCATGTTACCCTTGATGTCCTGAATTTCATCAAAATTTTGTTCCTTTCAATATTTCCTTTATCTTTGGGTAAAGAAGGAAGTCATTGGGGGCCAGATCAGGTGAATAGGGAGGATGTTCCAATACAGTTATTTGTTTACTGGCTAAAAACTCCCTCACAGACAGTGCTGTGTGAGCTGTTGCATTGTCGTGATGCAAGAGCCATGAATTGTTGGTTAAAAGTTCAGGTCGTCTAACTATTTCATGCAGCCTTTTCAGCACTTCCAAATAGTAAACTGGATTAACTATGTGTCCAGTTGGTACAAATTCATAATGAATAATCCCTTCGGTATCAAAAAAGGTTAGCAACATCATTGCAACAAGTTCGCAAACTTAATTGTCAGACCTCGTGGGTTGTATAAGGGAAGAAACATCAGTCTCTGAGGATAGCCTTCTTGGTAAAGTGGGATAGGAACTGCTTGTTAGGAACCTGGGGATGAAATGGGGAAGGGGGCAGAAGGAGATATGGGTAGAGTGCCAGATAATGGAAGGGTCAGAGTGATTCAGGGCAGACTTTCTGGAGGCTGGGGAAGGAAAGGCATCATTCCCCTCCTTGAATCTCCTTCTGCTCCCCAGTCCTGGAGAAGATCCGCAGTGCTGTGGGCAGTACACAACTTCTCCTGTCCCAGAAGGTTCAGCAGTTCTTCCGGCTGTGTCAGCAAAGCATGGTGAGTGCCCATGGGCGTAGAGGCTATCAGGTGTGTGTACCTGTTGGGTGACCCAGTGTGTGCATATATGCCTGGAGATGAGACCAGGTGTTTGTGTCCAAGAGGGAGAAGCCTGAGCTTTCTTGTTTCCCTGTTTGCTAGTCCCCACCCCATTCTCCCAGTTTGAGCTTCCTGACAATGAGGGTGGGTGGGGCTTTCTCTGTTCCTGGCTGGGGCTCAGACCTCCCTGACTGTCTGCCTCTTCTCTGTCTCCTTCCTCTGCAGGACCCCACTGCGTTCCCCGTGCCCACCTTCCAGGACCTGGCGGGTTTCTGGGACCTCCTGCAGCTCTCTATCGAGGATGTGACCCTCAAGTTCCTGGAGCTACAGCAACTCAAGGCCAACAGCTGGAAACTCCTGGAGCCTAAGGTGCGGGGAGGCTCCTTCAAGCCAAGAGTCCTGGACAATGCCCCTCCCCAGAGGGGCATGTGTGTCGGGAGTGGGAGACAGGAGGAGATCCATGGGCAGCAAAGGCAGCCCTGGACAGGTGATGGTGACCATCTTTCAAAATGACCACATTCTTGGTCACGGCTGTCTGCTTGGCCCCCGTGCTCATCACAGGCTAAGCTGCCAGAACCCAGAGGTGGCAGCGGCCACCTTGGACCAGCTGTAATTTTAAGGGAGCAGAACTAGACTTTCCTGAAGGGCTGAGTGCCCTCAGCTCGGACCTAGGCACAGAAGGGACTTTGAGGGTCCCCTCAGCCCTCATCTCAATAGACCTTGTCTGTGATGGGGCCCGGAAGCTTGGTACGTGAACCGCGGTTGCCTTGCCTGGGTTCCTCCCCACCTACAGTGAGCGAGCGCTCTAATGCCAGTTGCCACAACGGCGCCGCCAGGGGGTGCTCGAAACTCTCATTTTTTAAATGAAAAAAATGTGGGATTTAACCTTGTCAGGACAAGTACACCTGGGGCTTCAGGCGGCTACACGCTGCGGCTTCAGCTTTCAGTGGCACAGCCGCAGGAGGTTAATCCCCCCGGGTCGCGCAGGCGTGAGTTGGGAAGTCGGGTGGGTCCTACCCCCAAACTAATCCGCCGTGCTTTCTCGCGGCAGGAGGAGAAGAAGGTCCCTCCGCCGATACCAAAGAAGCCCTCGCGGGGCCGGGGCGTGCCGGTGAAGGAGCGCTCCCTGGACTCGGTGGACCGGCAGCGCCAGGAGGCCCGCAAGCGGCTCCTGGCGGCCAAGCGCGCCGCCTCCTTCCGCCACAGCTCGGCCACCGAGAGCGCCGACAGCATCGAGATCTACATTCCCGAGGCCCAGACCAGGCTGTGACCCGCCCGGCCCGCCCATCCCGGGCCCGGGCCGTGGTTTTCTATCCGTACTGTACACCCAGCGTCGAGGTCACTGTGAACACGGGCCGCCCCGTGCGCCCGCCCCGCCGGCACCGCACGCCCTGGCCCCTCCTGCCCGTCACACTCTCGTGGGTTTTTTACCGTCCTGACCCCACGCAAAGACGCCCGGGCTGGGCTGGGGGCCGTGCCTCTCCATCCTGCGCTCCCACCTGGACCCCCCTCCCTCCTGGTCCGACGCTTCATCCCCACCTCCCCATGGGCACCATCTCTGCCATTACTTCCCCCCTCGGGCCAGGCCGGGCCGGGTCCCCCATCTGGGCTCTGCGTCCCCCCCACCCCGCGGGGCTGGGCTTCGTGGGGATCAGCTTTGTGGCTTTTTATGAAGAATCCCGAACCCCGCCTAGGAGCCCGCCCCACCCTCCCAGGGGCTCCACCTTCAGCCCTCAGCCCACCGGGCCCAGGGACCACAGTGGCTGGACCAACCCAGGACCAGGGCACCTGGGCCTCTCCCTTTTCCCAGCTGCTGGGGAGGGGAGATGGGGGCTTCCCCTCACCACACCTGTGGCTGTTCCCACATTCCCCTTGAGTATCCCAGGAAAAATAAAACGGCAGAACTGCACTTAAGCCAGCTACTTTCTCCAGAAGAAGTCACCTCTGCCCTGTGCATGGGGGATGGGGTGGAGGGAGGAGAGGTGGAGATCCCAAGCTCTTGATTTGGGGAGAGTGAGTATTGCGTGGGCCAGCTAGGGGAAAGATTCAGACCGCCCGTGACTACAGAAGGACCTGAGCCCTCCTGGAGGGGTCCCTGTGGGTTGAAGAGGGGAGGGCTTCCAACTCTCCATTCGTTTGCCTTTCAGCGTCCCAGTACTCCAGGGTTCCTCCAGAGAGGGGAGCCCAGAGCCCAATGCCTGGCACACAGCATATGCTCAGTAATGGGGAGTGTGGTTCTTCTTAGATATGGACAAATATTGAGGGCCCAATGGTCCCTCAGTTCCAGTCATTCCTAATCAGCAGCAGGAAAACTCTGTTCAATTTAGTGTTACCATATTTTCTGATGCCTCCTATGGGTGGGCACTTTGGTGGGGGCAGAGAACAGAACTTTCCTGGGAAGCTAAATGGCAACCCAAACCTAGTGGTGACGACTGATATTTACTGGCTGCTTACTGTGGGTCAGGCAAAGGGTGAGTACATTACATGCACGTGGCTCATCCTTACAACAGATGAGAAAGCAGAAGCTCAGGAGAGGTTAAGTGATCTGTCCAAAGTCACAGGGCTAAGAGTGGTGGACCCAGGATTGTCTAATACCAAACCATGAACTTTTTAGCCGTCTGAGCCCAGAAAGGTTTTAGTGGCAGTGCCCACCAGAAAGCAACCTTTGCAGTCCTTAAGCAGTCCATGGGGTTGATGTGTCACCCTGAGGCAGGAGGAAAAGCCTTCCAGGGGGTTGACTACTCTTCTGGATCACACTGGACTAGCCAATTCTTACCATTTATTCAGCAAACATTTATCAAGAATCACTGTTGGCGCCCAACACCAGGGAGTTGGCCTGAACAAGTATAGTTTCAACCTTATGGGGAGATTACAGTCATGGGAAAAACAGGTGAACAAGCAGTTAAAATATAGGGGTGAGTCCTGGAAAAATGTATTAACCACTGGAGGACTGGGACTGGGAGGAATGTTCCAAGATCTGACAACAGCAGAGCAAAGGCTTGGAGGAGAAAGAAGCATTGGGCGTGCAGAGATTTGATCATGCTGGGCAATTTGAGGAGAGTAGGCCTGGGTCCTGAGGGCTGTGGGAGCCATGGAATGGTTTTGAACAGGAGAGAGAGGCATGAAGATATTTTGCAGGCTTGTTTGGGAGACCACCTGAAAAGCAACAGGTCATACACACTCACATGAGACCACTGGAAGGTAGAGACGGCCCACATGTGATCTGAATTTCCGAAAGTGAATCAGCTTTGGGCCAATATCAAACAGATTCCTGGACCCTTGTCCAAGACTTACTGAATAAACTCTCTGCCCTTGACTGACCAAGTGAGGCTTTGGCTGGGTCACTTGACCTCTCTGAGATTCAGTTTCTCATCTCTAATATTGGGACATGGGTGAGTTTTGAATTAGACAATACTCAGAGCAATCCTATAAAGCAGGTATTGTTATCACCACCATTTTACAGATGAGAAAACAGGCTTGGAGAGGCTAAACAACCTACCCCAAGTCATGAAGCTGAGAAGTGGCTGAGTCTGAGTTTAACCCTCTACATTATACTTTATGGGTCTATGTCTTTTCCCAGAAACTGGGTCAGCTTTCCTGGAACCATGAGGTACGTGGGGGGGACACAGGCACAGGTCAGCATTTGCTGCTGTGTGGGCATCCTACTACACATGAAGTCTAAAATCTCCCCCCATGGGGGTGTTGGGGGTAGTTGTCTCCTTTGGGAATTGTGGTCTGGGGAGTCGTGCTGGATAAGCGAAGGATTAGATCCAGGCCCTGTGCTTGAGTTGCTCCAAGTCTGGCCAAAGCCATTCACTTAAACAGAAAGGTACAGTACAAAGGGAGGCCTGTTCTCCCAGAGAGGCTGAAGAGACTGAGCCTCTAGCAGGCAGGGAGTCTAGGAAAGCTTTGTGTAAGAGGGGGTCTTTTGAACTGGGTCTTGCAGGATGAATTAGAGTTTTGCAATCAAGAAAGAGAAGGGAGGACATGCATTTCAGGCAAAAGGACCAGCGTAGACAAAGGCATGGAAGGGTATGTGTGTGGGGAATAACGGGAAGAGCAGAGAATAAAGAGGATGGGGAGGAGATGTGCCTGAAAGGGACCCGGGGGGGTGGTTAAGCTGGAGATTTCATTTAAATTCTATTTAAGTTTTTGAGAGACCCTTTGGTTAAAAGAGTGGAAATGCACTGGAAGGGGCAATGGAAGGCAGAGAGACCACTGAGGGAGACCATTGCTAAGGTGGTCTGAGTAAGATGATGATGATGAATTTGAAAGACATTCAGGAGGCATAGGTGCTATATATAAGCTGGACCTTGGGAATAATGCAAAAATGAAGAGGTCTTAAATATGTCACTCAGGTTTTTAGCTTAGTGAATGAGTAATGCCATATGTTGACATAGGATGTTACAGAAGGATAAATAAATTTGGAGTATACTGAACATACCAGTCACCATTTACTGAGCACTTAAGAGATGTTAAGTACTGTGTCAAAAACTTTATATACATTGGGTAATTTAGTACTCAGAGCAACCCTAGGGGTTGGGTACTATTATTGTCTTCTTAAAAACATAAATAGCTTTTCTGAGATTAGCAGGCAGCAGAGTCAGGATTGGAACCCACATCTATCTGCTTCCTAAATCTTGAGCCCCACTCAATTCTGCCTGATGGAACTGCGAGCCATCACTCAAGTCTCAGCTCAAGGATAGGTTTCTCTGGGGAGCCTTCCCTGATTCTTCCTGGGGTTTTTCCTCTGTGCCACTTGTGCATACTTCTGTCTCCACATTTCTGACACTCTGTTGATGTTTTGTAGACCAGTCTGCTTCCCCATAAGTCAGAGAACAGGGCAGGGATGGTCCCAGTCATTTTTTGTATCCCTGATTCCCTAGTATATGTTGATTAGCTGACCGAATGCTGGTTATTCTAGGTAATTCCGTTCTTTTCTCCTCTCTATTCAATTAGTGAACAAGTTCTGGTAATAGCGATTTCCTACATATTTCTTTACACCGTTCTTTTCTCTCCATCTCCACTGCCAAAGCTTAGCATTGAGCAATTTGAGATCATAGAAGGGTAGCTAACCTAATAATGCAGTCCAGGAGGCTTCTACGGCAGTGTTCCTAAAGCTTGAAAAATTAGCTAGAGATACACATTAGTAAAGAAAGGTAGATGAAAAGGCATACATAAAGGCACAGAGGTGTGAAACAATTTCATCTGTATGGAAGAACAGGAGGGGTTCAGCATGTGTTACTAAAGATGCCTGGTTGAGACTAGTGGAATGAGGGTGGAAAGGTAGGGCTAGGCTGGAGCATTATGGAGCTTGAGATTTGGTTGTGTGTGTGTGTGTGTGTTTCCTATACGTGATAAAATAGACATCTGTACAGGGAGCAGTCGGGACAGAGAGGAGGGAGTGAATACTTGTACCTGAGGGGTCAAGTAAAACGTAGGTGTTACTATATTTCTATTATTCGTAGACTAACAGTAATACTACGTATTTATTTCCCTGCTTGCTATGTGCCTGGTATAGCACTTTATGTACATTATCTCATCTAACCCTCATAACGTCTTGTGTAATAGGTGTTATCTTTACTATCTTTATTATCTTTACACATAAGAGGGAAAGGAGGCTTAGACAGATTAATACCGTTCCCAAGGTCACAGCTAGCAAGCTAACCCTGATCTGAAGAGTTCTTAAACACTAGACTACATTCGCTGAAGAGTTTCTTGAGGTCAGGGATCATGTCTTTTTTGTGTGTGTGCCAGACCTAGGTCTTAGAAGACACCTGGTAAACATTCGTTGAATAAATGAATGGATGACCTTTTACTTTCTCCACGTGAAGAAAAAAAATAAAAATCACGTGGTGACGTCACAGGGAAACCTCCTGACCACCAGGGGGCGCTGTGGACATCTCAGCGCAGCGGGGCTTCCTTGCAGACGCCTAGCTTGTTCCGGTCGTTTGACTGGAGTTCAGCCAATCACTGTGTTCCGAGAGAGCTGGCGGCCGGTGGGCGGGGTCCCGAGCCAGGCCCCGCGGGCCGCTGGGAGCGGCGACATCGGTGTGGCCCGCGAACTAGCGGAGGGCGGGGGCCGGACGGACGAGTGCGGGCTGCGGCTCAGGTGAACACGCGGTCCGGGCAGGCAGTTCCCTTCCCCCAGAGGCGGCTGCCTTGGCCGCCCGTTGCCATGGTTCCTGGCCTTGACCTCTGCATCACGGGAGGGGTGACCGTCAGTGTCTGCTCCAGCCCTGGCCAGGCCTGACGGCTCCCTCTCCTCTCCAGGCTCAGAGGTCGGGTCTCGGCGCCCAGCTGACCCTCTGCGAGTAGGGCTTCTCGGCCTCAGGCACGTGTGTGAGGACTGACGCTGCTCAGAAGGCCATGAGCGTGGTGGGATAGGGGCAGGGGACCAGGAGCCCAGCGGAGGAAGAAGGGTAGATATTCGGACCCTGATCTCACTTGCGTGCTCACCCCTGGACCAGGCTAGAGTGACAGTCAGGATTAATTTTGCAGCCGCTCAGATCTCCTCTGCTTTGTTGGCAATTCTCAAATCTCATCCTGAGGCTTCGGGTCTCGTTGGGCCTCCCGGGCTCCCGCACAAGGGCAGGTTTCCTGGCAACCCAGTTGACCTTTGCCGGGCGCTTAGGCTTCCTCCACGCTGGGCTGGAAGTGTGCGTCACAGTATTTCCGACACACTTTTGCCTCTTTCATTTTGATACCCGGGGGATGAACTGTTAGAGTATCTAGCTTGTAATCAGCAAACGCACCTGCTCTGTTCCTGCCACCTTTTGAGGGCGGGTGGGTGGATGACTGCTGTGGTTTTTACACTAGAGTGTTGACTGAGCTGCCATTCATTCATTCAACAAACTTTTTGGAGCATTTTTATGCCAGGCCTGGTGGTAGGGGTGGGGGATGGATAGGGTGCAATGGGGCGTACAGACATAGACCTTGCCCTCTTGAGAAATGCAGACAAGTGTGATAGGCCAGCACAGGGTGTGATGCAGAGGAAGTGGTTATACATGTGGAATAAATGAATGAATTGACTTATTTGAAAATGATTCGAATGTGAGCAGGACGACAGAGAGAGACTTTGTGCTGCATGTGAGAGAGAATAAGTTGTGGACTCATACTTGATATGTTTTAAGAAAAACTGGAAATCTGAATGGAGACTTGCTGTTTAGGGAAAGTGTTTACTTATAAAGAGAGAACTTGCTTAAAAGGTGGGGAAGTGGAAGGAGAAGTGTTAGATTGAAATTCTTCAGTGCCTCTCTTAACAGCTTCTAAATATTATCATGTCACAAATCTCTGAGTATAATCTTAGAGTTTGCAAAAAGGGAACCTCTTCTAGGTAGTGAAATGCCAAGCTGATGAGAAAAAAACTTGCAGAAGCTCTCCCCAAATTCAGGATTTAGACAGAAACCATACACCTTTCTGTAGTGTGTTCCTTGAAGTTGGAGAGGCCTGGGTTCAAAATCAGTGGCTCTATCCTTCTAGTGATTTTGGGCAAGTTAACAATGTCCCAGAGCCTTTGTGGCCTTAGAAATTAGGGCTGATAATTCCTACTTCATAGAGGTGTTGTGAAGATCATGGTGACTAGTGTGTGCATTGTCCAGCAGAGTACCTGGTTCTAAGACAGAGGACCTGCAGGGGAATCTGGAGCTGCTGCAGTTGTTTCCCCGAGGATGGCCTGTTACAGTCTTAGGTCCACAGAATGCTGGGATTCCTTCAAAGAGAATCAGAACCAAAGAGAGAAAGGGTGCGAGTCAGTCGTCTTATCCTTGGTGAGGTTTTGACTGTTCACTGTTGACCATAGATAGCTGAGTTGGAGAAATAGCTACAGGAGCTCAAATGAATGATCTTTTTGTTGAGACTTCTGGGCAAGTTGCTTAACCCTTTGATAATGCCATTCACCTCACAGGGTGGAGGTGAGACTGAAAGGCAATAGTGTATATAAAGTGCTTAGCCCAAGGCATGGCACTCAGTAAGTGCTCAGTAAATGGTAGCTATCATTATTACAATAATTGTGAATAATCTTTGATAATTGTTAATAAGAGTAATAATCATTTGAGACGAAGTCATCCTTAGGATGACCCAGTTGTGTGTTTACATTGTTTTGGTGATGTCTTCATTTCAGGAGGCCCTGGTGGCATTTCACTTTCTTTTTTCTTTTTTTTCCCCCTGCTATGGCTTGTACTGTCGTGTTTTTGTTGGTTTGTTTGTTTTGTTTTACAGAGAATTTTCAAGTCCTAGTGTGTCCAGAGTATATATGTAATGGGTTGGTCATATTTTTAGGAGCTTATTATGCAAATGTGAGTATATAGGTTTTACTGAAGAGAGTGTATTTTGAAAGTGGTTTGGTCAAATATATGGTGATGGAAGGAGAACTGACTCTGGGTGGTGAACACACAATGGGATTTATAGATGATGTAATACAGAATTGTACACCTGAAATCTGTGTAATTTTACTAACAATTGTCACCCCAATAAATTTAAAAAAAAGAAAAAAAAGTGGTTTGGCCAGCAGATTTGTAAAGTATAGGTTTGAGTCATTGTTAGAAAAATCAAGTTCACAGTAGGGAAAAACTGTTGTCTGCTTATCTATCTAAAATCCAGAATACTTGGGTGACCAATTAGGGTTTTGGCTGCTGAAATATGCTTATACTTGAAGTGAAGCAAAGGAACTACTCATTATCCTGGAGCCAGTAGACCCGCAATGGGATTGTGGGTGGTGGGGAGAGGGTGACTGGCTGTGCTCATGGAGACAAATGTGTGAAGCAGAGAAAGCCTTCTTTCCCATTCTTAAAAGGTTTGCAAACTGTGGAGGGAGGGCCGGAGGTCAACAACAGGCTTGAAGCTTTATTAGGTGAGGCCCAGAGGTCTCCTCATGGGGAACTCTGCCACACCTGGTTGCATAATTATCAAAGTATAGTATATAAAATGGAGAGTCTTCTCCCCTTCTCTAACAATTGAATCTTTTGAAATTTCCTAGATTGTGTCAGGGGCCCAACTGTTGCATAAAGCAAGGTACCCTCTTGCATTACTCTGCATGGGGTGGATGTAAATTGTACCAGGCTGCCTGGTAAGTGGAGAGCCCTGGTAGGTTGTCCCTGTTTGGTGGGGAAAGGGTGCTGGTGTCCCCCTAATGCTGCCTTGTGCTCCTCTGCAGATGTCATGTGGCCTGTGTTTTGGACCGTGGTACGTACCTATGCGCCCTATGTCACATTTCCTGTGGCCTTCGTGGTCGGGGCTGTGGGCTACCACCTGGAATGGTTCATCCGGGGAAAGGATCCCCAGCCTGTGGAGGAGGAGAAGAGCATCTCAGAGCGCCGGGAAGACCGCAAGTTGGATGAGCTGCTAGGCAAAGACCACACCCAGGTGGTGAGCCTCAAGGACAAGCTGGAATTTGCCCCTAAAGCTGTCCTGAACAGAAACCGCCCAGAGAAGAACTAATGGAGGAGACAGGGACATATGGGTCCTTCTGTAGGCTGTGACTCGTCTCGCCACCATGTTGACCCAGCATCTAGAACCCACATCACATTTGCTTTGTTGCTTATTCTGGCCCTTCCTGCCACGTACATACTGGCTGCTCTTCTGTGGCCAGGCAGATACACTAGCAGCTGAGGGGCCAGTGAAGAGGAGGCCTTGGAGGGTGTTGTCCTGCAGGCTGCATCTGTTGTATACTGGCCACAGCTGCCCAGGCTTCTGCACCTCTGGGTACACTGCTGGGAGGAGTGTTATGAAATGAACGTCGGCTGTCAGTCTCCATGGGGAGGCATTTTGGCCTCAGGCGGAACTAGCTGGGATTGGGGTGTTTTCTTAGGAGGGATACCACATGTCTAGTTCCTGTTTGCATGGGAAGAATTCAAAAATCTACCTGTCTCCCTTCACTAGTTTACCCTGTCCTTTGTGCTCACTCTTCCTGAAATCCTGTCCTATCATCTTAGAAAGAGGATTCCAGGCGGAAGGAGAGCATTTTTCTGTTCTTGGAAGCCCAGGCTATTCACCTTGATGCAGGTGAATTTGCTCAAAAACTCACCATCTTTCACCCCCTATCACTGTATAGTGCAAAACTTCATTAAAGTGGCACCTGAGAACCATACTGATCTAATCCTATCTTCCAGGCGGTGCTTGGGGTCTCCTTAGGAGTTAATGCAAGTGCAGGCATTCCAGGGTAGAATAACATTGGCCTTTAAGGTCTCTGGAACCCTGGGAGCTTTGTTTTACCAGTGTGGTGGCTTTGGATCCTGGAGGTGGTAAGTCCTGGAGGTGCAGGTCTCAAGAGCCTTTCTATCATGATAATGAGAGGCTTAGTGTACCTTTCAAAGGCTAAGTTAGTAGACCAGGAAGCTTAACAGTTGCTATCACATTTTCCAGTTTTCCTCTTTCTCTCTCTGTCTCTCTCTCTGTCTCTCTCTCTCTCTCTCTCTCTCTCTCTCTCTCTCTCTCTCTCTCTCTCTCTCTCTCTCTCTCTCTCTCTCTCGTACTTTTCCCTGTAAAAGCAGTACATGTACATTAAAGAACATTTGGTAGGGATTTTTAAAAAAATCACCCATAGTCCCAGGGCTCTAGTACAACTACAGAGTTAACATTTTGTTATCTTTCTCTAATTCTCACACTGTTTTATTTTTAGATAGTTATCATTACTGTCTATTTAATTTTGTATTTTTTTCACATAGTGTTTCATATAACCATTTCTTATCACACGGTCTTCGTAATCTTAATTGTTTTTAATAGCTGCATAATTGCCCATCAAGTGGAAAAACAGTATAGTTTGTTTTTAACAGTTTCCCTATTGCTGGACATTTGGGTTATTTCTGATTATTCACTAGTATAAATAGTGCAATGAATATCTTACGTAAGGCTTTTCCTGCATTTCAGACTAAATGGTAGGAATAGCAAATGGCATTTTGGATGAAATGGGATGAGCAGTTTTAAGGTTCTTTTTTTTTAAGGTTCTTGATACATAATACCAATGTCTTTCCTAAAAGGCTGTAGGGGTTTATACTGAAAGCTACCACTTAGGCTGCTGCTGGTGAGGTTGGAAGGGGAGTGAGAGCAGAGGGCAGGAAGAGGCAGAAGAACCTATAGTCTCATGAAGTTGACTTTTCTTTTTCCTTCAAACTTTTATTTATTTGAAATGTGTTTTTCCAGGACTCATCAGCTCCAAGTCAAGCAGTTGTTTCAATCTAGTTGTGGAGGGCGCAGCTCACAGTGGCCCATGTGGGGATCAAACAGGCAACCTTGCTGTTAAGAGCACTGGGCTAACAACCTGAGCTAACTGGCCACCCCTTACAAAAGATATTTATTAAAATATAGCTAACATACAATATTATATTAGTTTCAGGGGTACATCATAGTTATTCAACATTTATGTACCTAAAGAAGTGGTCACCATAAGTCCAGCAACCGTCTGACACTATACCATGCTATCACAATATTATTGATTCTATTCCCCATGCTGTACATTACATTAGACATATAGCATAGTGGGTAGACATTGATATAATTTAAGAGTGATCCATGGTTATTACCATGTTATTGACTATTCCCTATGCTTTACTTTACATGCCCATGACTATTTTATAACTGCCAATTTGCATTTCTTAATCCTTGCACCGTTTTTAACCTTGATCCCAACTACTATCTTTCACCCACATAGTTATTACATATCGTTGACTATATTCCTTATGCTGTACCCTACATCCCCATGACTGCTGTGTAACAACAAATTTGTACTTCCTAATCCCTTCCCCTTTTTCACCCACCCCCAACTCCCTCTCATCTGGCAACTGTCAGAGTGTTCTCTGTGTCTGTTTCTTTCTGTTTTGTTCGTTTATTTTGTTCTTTAGATTCCACTTATAAGTGAAATCAAATGACATTTGTTTTTTGCTGTCTGACTTACTACACTCAGCACAGTCCATCCATGTTGTCGCAGATGGCAAGATTTCATTCTTTCTAATAGCTGAGTAATATTCCATTGTGTATATGTACCACCTCTTATTCATCCATTCAGGGACTCCCAGGCTGCCTTCACATCTTGGCTATTATAAATAGTGCTGCAATGAATGTAGGGATAAACACGTCTCCTCAAAGTAGCGTTTTGGGTTTCTTTGGATACCCAGAAGTGGGATTACTAGGTCCTTCTTTGTCCCTTGTTATAACCTGTGTTTTAAAGTCAGTTTTGTCTGGTATAAGTATTGCTACTTCAGGTATTTTTTTTTTTTCCATTTTCATGAAATAACTTTTTTTTTTTTTTTTAAGATTTTTTTATTGGGGAAGGGAACAGGACTTTATTGGGGGACAGTGTGTACTTCCAGGACTTTTTTCCAAGTCAAGTTGTTGTCCTTTCAATCTCAGTTGTGGAGGGTGCTGTTCAGCTTCAAGTTGTTCTTTCAGTCTTAGTTGTGGAGGGCACAGCTCAGCTCCAGGTCCAGTTGCCGTTTCTAGTTGCAGGGGGCACAGCCCACCATCCCTTGCGGTGCCGTGTTCAATCTTAGTTGCAGGGAGCACTGCCCACTATCCCTTGTGGGACTCGAGGAATCAAACTGGCAACCTTGTGGTTGAGAGCCCATGCTCCAACCAACAACTGAGCCATCCGGGAGGCAGCTCAGCTCAAGGTGCTCTGTTCAATCTTAGTTGCAGGGGTCAGAGCCCACCATCCCTTGCGGGACTCGAGGAATTGAACTGGCAACCTTGTGGTTGAGAGCCCACTGGCGCATGTGGGAATCGAACTGGCAGCCTTTGGAGTTAGGAACACGGAGCTCCAACTGCCTGAGCCACCGGGCTGGCCTGAAATAACTTTTTCTATGCCTTTACTTTCAGTCTGTGTGTGTCTTTGGATATGAAGTGAGTCTCTTGTAGGCAGCGTATGTATGGATCTTGTTATCTTATCCATTTTACCACCCTATGTTTTTGATCCGAGCATTTAATCCATTTGCATTTAAAGTAATTATTGATAGATATGTAGTTATTGCCATTTTATTATTCATATTATTTATTTATTTATGTCTTAAGTCTCTGTGAGATTCCTTGTAATATTGGTTTGGTGGTGATGAACTCCTTAATCACTTTAAATATTTCCTGCCAATACCTTCTGTCCTGCAAAGTTTCTGTTGAGAAATCAGCTCTCAGTCTTATGGAAACTCCCTTGTAGGAAACGAACTGCTTTTCTCCTGGTGCTTTTAAGAGTCTCTCTTTGTCTTTAACCTCTGATATTTTAATTATGATGTATCTTGGTGTGGGCCTCTTTGGGTTCATCATGTTTGGGGCTCTGCATTTCCTGGGCTTGAATATCTATTTCCTTCACCAGGTTAGGGAAGTTTTCTGTCATTATTTCTTCAAGTAGGTTTTCAATTCCTCATTCTCTTTTCCTTTTGGTACCTCTGTGATGTGAATGTTGGTGCACTTGATTTTGTCCCAGAGGCCCCTTAAACTGCCTTCATGTTTTTGGATTCTTTTTTCTTTTTGCTGTTCTGTTTGGGTGTTTTCTGCTACCTTATCTTCTAAATCGCTGATTGGATTCTCTGCTTCATCTGATCTGTTCATTCCCTGTAATGTATTCTTCATTTCAGTTATTGCATTCTTTATTTCTGACTTGTTCTTTTTGTTTTCTTTGTTCTGTTCTTTTATTTGGGACATGTTTCTTTGTCTCCCCATTTTGGCTGCCTCCCTGTGTATATTTCTATGTATTAGGTAGAGCTGCTATGCCTCCTGGTCTTAGTAGAGTGGCCTTATGTAGTATGTGTCCTGTGGGGCCCAGTGACATAGGCTCCCTGGTCACTAGAGCTGGATGCTCCAGGTGTGTTCCTTGTGTTGGTTGTGTGTTTCCTCCTGTTATAGTTGAGCCTTGGTTGCTTAGGACTGACCCTCGGGCTTATTGGTTGTGAGGACTGACCATGACTACAGTTAAGGAGCTGTTGTGGAGAATCTGACCCTACAAAGCAGGATTCGCTAGCAGGGCTCTGGTCCCTGTCCAGTGTGCCTTTTGGGTGTATCGTCCTTGGAGGCGACTGGGTGATACTCCAGCTCAGTTTGAAGCTGGCACTCGGTGTGCCAGCCCCAGGGCCACCTGGGAGGGGACCTGCTGCAGGCCAAGTTCAGCCGCAGCCTGTGCCCTGCCTGAGGCCACCTGGCATGAGCCTCAAAGCAATCCACAGCTGGCCGCCACCCACGCAATGCTTGGAGGTGCCTTGAGAGGGCAAGCCACAAACCAAGGTTGGCTGCAGCTAGTGCTGGGCTTAGGGCTACTCGGCCAGGGGTACTGGACATGCTGAAGCCAGATGCTGCTTGTTTCAGTTTTGTGAACCTTTGAGAGACGTTGGAAAAGTCTGCAGCATGAGCCAAGGCACGTGGTTTGCATGAAAAAGCCACTGGAAGCGTCTTGGGTCTGCCCGACAGTTGGGTGGAGCGTGGTCTTAGATTCACCAGGGAGAGCCAATGGTGTTAATTATCTTAATGAAGATTCAGATATGGTGGCTGCGGCTGCCTGTGTCTGCACGCCGGAAGGGGAGGGATCAACAGAGAAACAATGGCTTCTGCCAGTTCCTCTGATCTGGAGAAAGCTGCCCCTCCAGCCCTCGTCCTGAAGTCAGATGACTCAGTTCCTCTGTGTATGTCTCTTTCACCTTTCGAGCTGCTGCCCCAGCGCTGGAGCTCAGAGCAAGTGAATCTGTCGATGAGTAAGTCCGTGTATGGGCCATTCAAAAGGAGCGCCTGGGACTCCAGCTGCCCTCCATCCCACTCAGCCACAATTTCTGCTGTTTTTCACAGCCAGAAGTTACGGGGCCTTCTCTCCCCAGCACTGGAACCCTGGTGTGGGGCTGAGACCCCTTACTCCTTCTGGGGGAACCTCCGCAGTTGAGCTATCCCTCCTGATTTTTAATGGTCACATGTGGGTGTTGGACCAGCCCGTTCTGCATCTCTGGCCCTCCTACCAGTCTTGATGTGGCTTCTTTTGTTATGTCCTTAGTTGCATGACTTTGGTTTAGCAAGACTTTAGTGATTCTCACTGGTGGTGGTTCTAGTTTTATTGTAATTTTGATGTGATCGAGAGCACAGCGTTTACTTACTGCGCCATCTTGACCGGAATCAGTCGACTGACCTAACCCTAAGTGAGCAAAGGCAAGTGATGAGCATTTGGTGAAGAACAAAATGCCTTTAAAAGGGGGGAGGGTGTTTGCCCCACTTTGTATCTCAAGACTTGAGGCCTGATAGTATTATCAGGTGGTGAAGGTAAAATTCCTGAACAGGTAGAGACACTGGCTGTGGAGTGACAGGAGCTGGGAGGATGTGGCAGGTGGTGGCCAGAGAGAAGAAGGGTTCAATTCAAATCGGTGGCTTCCCCCTAGTCGCTGAGCCCCACTGGGAATGTTGACATGAGCTGCTGCTGCTTCTCAGGGAATAAATCTGATGGGGCGTGTGGGGAAGGAGTGTCTGCGCAGAAGAAAGGATGGGATTTCTGGTTCCAAAAGGATATGCCAAGCTCAGCTTGGGTGCGGGCTCTGGCTGATGGACAAGCCTCACTGACAGACCAGTGCTGCCACTCTGTGGCTGTGCTGAGCATGAGCAAGCCCGGCATCCCTTCACTGGGCCTAAGGGAGTAGCAAACCAGTGCTTTCAAGGGTCGGTCAGGTGGCTTAAATCAGTTGGCCAGGACAAGAACTGGAAAGTACAGGCCTGCCCAAAGGGGGCAGTCGCTATTCAGCAGTGATACCGGATTTTTTTTCAGGTTTTCTTCTAAAGATGCTAGAAATTTAGATGTTTGTGCATTTGTGTGTGTGTGTGTGTGTATAATCTGATTTTTAAATGTTGATATTTCATTTTTTAAAAAGTTCTTAGCATGCCAGCATACCCATGGGGTTAATTTGACCTAGTGGCTGCCAATTTGCAAATTTTATATAGCAGCCTAAAAATTTGTGGCAAATATTAGATCCCAGGAGTGGTTCCCTTGAAACACTTTTAAGCGTCCTGCACATATGTAGCGTAATATTAGCCTAAGCAAAACATTAGAGGACCCAAGAGCTACAGACACAATACCAAAAAACGTTTTCCATAGACTGACATTTTTGGTCTTTCAGATGTTTTAGAATAACCCTGCCTGTGTACCTTCCTCCCAGTGCCTGACTGAGAAAGCCCTCTCTTTGGAAATCTAAATTGCTCCCTTCTTCCAGTCTCGCTTTCATTGTGCCCCTGTTAAGTAATTTCATTTCCTAGGGCTTGCCCTCACTGAATTTCTGCCTCCAGCCAGTCTATTAATACTCTGTTAGCTTTCTTCCCACGGGCTGGCTAGGATCCGCGGCTGCTGTGGCTCCCTAAGACCGTGCATGCTCCCTTGCCCCTGCGAGCGGACATTAAGGAGCAGGGTTCATGTGCCTGTGGGCAGCGGCAGGCCAAGGCTGCTGGGACGCACCGGGGCCTGCATTGGTTTTCTTCCATGTTGCTGATTCACTGTGGAGGCAGGTGGCCCTCTCTTGGACTGGCCCAAAGTCATGATTCACTGAAACAGCTTAGTAAGTGGATGCGCTTGGGCCTTTCTGCTTGTTGTACCTTGGATGTCTTCCCGCCCCGGTGATGGTGGTGGCTTTAGAGCACGGCAGGAATCACTTCTGTCCCCTCAGTGGCCCAGTGTCTGGTGCTTTTCCATTCTCTCTGGCGCCTTTCCTGTGCCTGTTGCTGTGTTAGCACAAGTCAGTTGGGCAGCTGCCAGGACACGCCTGCCAGGGAGCCTTTGTCAGCTTCCCAGGGTCCCGGGCTGCTGGGGCTGTCAGCCGAGTGAAACACCGTGAGATCAGCCTCCCTAGAGTCACTTGGGAGCCAGGCAATGACATGAAAAAGCTCCTGTCTTGCTTCACTTTTCCTTTTGCACTTTGGCGTGCGTCCCTAGGCACTTGCAGAGTGGTGAGCCAGGGTATTGTGATAGAGTAAAAATAAAGTGGGTTCTAGAGTCTGAAGACTTGAGTTATGAATGCCTTAACCACTAGCTGAATGACCTTGGGCAAGCCACTTAGCCTGTCCAAGCCTCAGTATCCTCATCTGTAAAACAGGGATAAGAATACCTATTGCTGCGTTGTTGTCAGAAGAAGGTAACATGCAAAGTTCCAGTTCCTAACAGCGCCCATGGCAACCAGTAGGTGCTCAATAAATGGTAACCGCTTTAATTTTATTGCAAGAAAAGCCTCCATTTCCTGTCATAGTTGCGTGTATCCTTGTGATCCTGATGAGGCAGGGATGCGGAGGCTGGAACGGCCTTGGCTGGGAGAGCAGTCCCAGGGACCCTCACAGGCCTGGTGGTTGAGGGCTTCTTAGGGGTGTTTTATAGGAAAGACTGCCTTGTGACCGGGGAGTTGCAAGCTTCAGACCTGAGTTGCTAAGTAATAGTTCCACTGGTGCTGTCTACAAGGTCACAGATGAGAAGTGGGGGGCAAGGTGTTTGCAGGATGCCCAAGCCTGTCGTGGCGGGAATGGGTAGAGGAAAGAGCCTTGGGCTGAAGCAGGAGAATCAAGGTGACCTGAGACATGCCCCTTCATCTCTCCTGGTCTTGGTGTCCCCACCTGCCAAATGGCACTAATGTGTTCCCTGCTGATAGTGTAAAAAGAGTGAGACAAACCAGTTTAGCGAGTGCTTTGAAAACATGCGCTATGCTATACAGCCCAGTAAAGCCTTGCTTTTATCAAATTGAGATGGCAGCCAGTTTGAATAATGAAATAGAAATAGATGCTCTTTTATTCCTTGTCTGTGCACAGTCTCAAAGTATTTGCGAAGTAGAAGTCTTTGGGCAGTTAGTTTCCAGAGCAAAGAGGAGTAATTAGGAATTAGTGCGTCAGTTCCAGCGGTGCCTCATGTACTTAAAAACAGTTTGTTCTTTTTGAATTAAATGTGTTAACATTTGTTATCTATCACATCCTTTTTACATGATACAAAGGTAAAGCCTGGCTTTGTTTTTGTCTAAAATTTCCAAATAGTTGAGATTTTGGAAGACCTTTACCGGCATCCCTGCGCTCCGCTGCCCTTGCGTCCTCACCTCCACCCCTGGCTCCCCATCTGTTTCTGTTCGCTTCAAGGCCTGAGCTGCCGAGTGACCTGGAGGAATCCACGTAACCTTACTGCCTGGCCCTCCGTTTTTGGCTTCTGGATGCAGTCTTCAAAGTGTTTTGTTCTTTGTTTAAACCGAGTTCCTTAAGCCCCCCCAGCCCCATCCCTGCACTCCCCTCGCCCCTTGCTGCTGGCTCTCCGCCGCCCCCACCACAGTGGTAAAGCCATCTTGCCTAAAAGCCTTTGTATTATTACAAATCTCATACCCTCATTCAGACTGGCTGCCATGTCAATTTGATAAAAGCAGGGCTTTACTGGGCTGTGTAGCATAGCACACGTTTTCAAAGCACTCTCCAAACTGGTTTTTCTACAGCATACTGTCGCTTTTGGCAGTATTCAGCTCTCTCCATGGAATTCTCTCTCGACGTCAGCACCGTCTCAGGGTCCTGGCCCAGCTCTCCTCCCTCTTCTCCTAAGTGTGAATGTCCTTCCAGCTCATCCTTGACTTGTTTCTTGCCGGGCAGTTTTAGCCTCGCTTGTGGCTTCAGCCGCCACCTGTGTCTACCTTGGTGACTCCCAAATATCTATCAGTAGTTGTGAATTTCCCCCTGAACGCCATATCATTCTCTGAAACCGCCTACTACACATCTCTGTCTAGATTTCCCATTTAGTCTGATGGGTAAAAGTGCTGACCTGTGTTGGAAGCTTAGCTCTGTAATCTAGTTGTGCGGCTGGGAACGTCACTTAACTTCTCTAAGCATCATCTGTAAAATGGCAATAATTCTACCTGCCTCACAGAGTTTTGAAGATAGAGAGAGAACGTTTGTAAGGCACCCAGCACGGTGTTTGGCAGAGGGTCCGTCTCTGTCCTGTTGCTCAAGCCATTTCTGACTCCCTTTCTCTCCCTGTCATGTGTTCCATCACCAGCCTGTGGTGACCCACTTCTTCTATATCTGGAATTCCTCCTCTGTTCCCTACCTCCCTTCCCTGCTTCAGGCCCTCATCATCTCTTGCCGAAATTTTTGATCTCTTCCTAAAACTTTTCTCTCTTTCTGCCACCATTTTCTTTTTAAAACACATCTTGTATGAGGTCACTCCTTGAAGACCACCGGAGCCCCTTGTGTACCATGCAAGGTCCTTCACCAGCTTGCCCAGCCTCCCTCCCATCATCCCCAGGACAGAACTTAGTTTTTGCCATTTCCTGAGCACGCCACGCTTGTTCAAGTCCTGAGGCCTCCGTGAGCACTGGCTGGCTACCTGGTGAACTCCTATTGCACCACAAGATTCAGCAAATGTGGGTCTGTACCCACGCTGCTAAGCAGAGGTTGTCATTCCCTCCCTGCTTCTCCTGCCATGTGTCATTCTTCTGCAGCGTGCATTGCAAGGCACTGTGCTGGGCATGTGTCTCTGCTCCCAAGACTGTGTGTTCCTAGAGGGCAGGGCCTAGATCTCACCCACCTCTGTGCCACACAGAGGGCCTGGTACAGAACAGAGTCGTTTCCAATAAATGTTGAATGGATGAAGAGGCCCCTGAGTGTGATTCTGGAGTGAAGCTGGTATTGGGGCCGAGTGTGGAGACAAGCTTCTTTGGAAGACCAGGGGCATGGCTTCCAGGTGTGTGTGTGTGAGCTGCTGGGCAGCCTTGAGCTTAGGGCAGCAGTGTTTTGCTGCAGCTTTGCCTTCCCCGAGGCTGGTAAAGAGCTAAACTCAAAGAAATGGCTGGCTTACTTTTCCCAGGGGAGTGGGGCTTGGGCCGAGGGCTGGCTTTCCCCTCTTGGTCGGACCTGGACCAGCACAGCCCATGATGAATTTGACCCTGATGACTCTGTAGTGGGGAACAATGTCCTCAGGAAAGCATTCAGGAAACCCTTCGTGTAGCAGTGATCAAAGCTCTGCAGCAGCTCAGCAGGGTGGATGGGAACACTCCAAGGAACCTGGCAAGGCCCCTGGGTCGGAGCCCAGGGGACTGTTTGATGCCCTCAGCAGGTGGGGCTCACCCTCACCCTCAGCAGACCCCTGGGCCAACCCTGTGGGATATGGAAATCCTGGGAAGGCGTTTGAATGCCTTGGAGCCTGAGGGACTGGTGCTTCTGGAGTGTCTCTGCTTTGTCTCCATTTCCCCCTTAGCGCCTTCCCTCTGGCTGAGGCCTGGGAGGGTAGAGTAGGCTGGAAGGGTGAGGTGGAAAGAAGCCTTGAAAACAGAGGGGCAGGCTTTGCTTTCCTCATTTCATCAAGAAGCGGATGTAAAATTTCTTGTATTTATATGAAGCCCTCTTTTCATTTGTCCCTCATCCCCAAGGAGTTCAAATAGAAGATAGAAGAACACTGGTCCTCGTTACGCTAACAAAGGGAATCTGAGGCCCAGAGCGGGAAATGGCTCACCCCAGATAACACAGGGAATTCTTGGCAAAGCTGGGCTTGCGGCCACCCCGTGCCCTCCTCCCCTTCCCAGTTTGCATCTTGTCATCACACCAACCCATGGGCGGCTGGCCTGCAGACCAGTTGACTTGATGGGGGGAAACACCCTCCAGTGCCAGCTGGCCATCGGGCACAGAGCTGGCTCAGCTACAGCCCCTCTGCTGATGGCTCACCGGACTCAAGCCTGTGGTGGAGGCTGCAGCCTGCTTTTCCTGCCCCCTTCCCGGTTTCATTTTCCCAGTGCACAGACCAAAGATAAAGCTTTGGGATAGCTCTGCCCCTTTGATGCGCTCCAAGCTGTTTTCCTCACGTGTAAGAGGGTAGGAGGTCACAGTCTTTCCCACAGATGGAGTCCTGTGTGTTTATAATGTGGTCAATTGATGACAAGGTGGCTTGTTCAGCTGCTGTTGTCCCCAAAGGCCTGTCCTTGGCCAGCTTTTGCCTCGCTGACATATGCTGGGGCCTGGATGGGTTCAGCTCCCAGCCCTGCCTTAGCCCCTCTGAGAACCTTGGCTCTGGAGTTAGACTGCTTGGGTTCAAAGCCCAGCGCTGCCACTATGGCTGTGTGGCGTTTGCCAAGCTACTTGACAGTGTTTCAATCTCATGTCAGATGGGGCTAATATATTACTTACCTCATAGGGTTATTGTGAGGAGGACAAGAAAGCACACGCAAGGCATTTGGAACAAAGACTCACCTCATTAGCACTTAGGAAGAGCTGGTTATTTTGATTAAAGTATTTTTCCATCCCGTGGATTTACCCACACTTCAAGACCCTGGTCTCTCCCTGGGCTCCAAAAGGAGGTGCATGAGTGTAGAGGGGAAACTGAGGCCTATGGTGATGCTGTGGCAGAGGCTAGGGGATGGTGAGGCACCTTGATCCTTAGGCCTGAGGCCCTTTGGCTCTGCCGTTGGATGCTTCTCTGCCTGCTGTTTGCCTCCCTCACTCCCCAAGCCCTTCTTCATTGTCTTGGAGTCTTGTGGCATCCCCAGTCCCAGATGGGTTCTATACAGATGTAGATGTGAACAAAACCAATTCCATCTTTGTACCTTGCTGTCGCCATGTTGTGACCTTTGACTGACCTTTATGTTCTTAGCAAAGGATTCCAAAGCTTTCTAGTTGATGATTATCTGCGTTCCTGAAAACGTTGCCATAAATATGTATTTTTTGTTAGTAACAGCTAGAATGGCATGACAACTGAGATAAATATCAAACTGGTCATAGTACCGATTATAAACAGTCATCTATCACAAGACCACCAGGAGGTTTGGCACCTGTTGTGACTTCATTCTTTGTCTTGTCAATCGTTAGTGCCTGAGTTACACTATACAAAAAGTACCATGTTTCCCTAAAAGTAAGACCTAGCCAGACAATCAGCTCTAATGTGTTTTTTGGAGCAAAAATTAATGTAAAACCCGGTCTTATTGTACTGTAAGACCGGGTCTTAATATAATAAAATAATACAATATATATAAAATAATATAAGACCGGATCTTAATATAATATAGGGTCTTACATTACTTTTTGCTCCAAAAGACGCATTAGAGCTGATTGTCCGGCTAGGTCTTATTTTTGGGGAAACACGGTACTGTAACGGGTCTGTCAGCGGAGGATAATTTGCATGGAATTGCCGGGTCATCTGTCCGCTTCGACTCTACTTGCCTATAAGTAAGTTATAATAAATTCTGTTATATTCTATGGACTTGCCCGCTTTGTTTGTTGGTCTTAAGGTACCTTCTCATTACGGTGGCCTTTACGCCTTTGCCCCACCCTCGGACAGGTCCCTAACACAGTCCTGCTCTGGTTGGCTCACTGCAGGACTGACAGCAGGCAGAGGGAGATTTCTGGAGGAGGCTGTAGAAGCTGGGTAACTGAGCTGAAGGGGCCCTGCCTGACTTTGTGGCTCTCGGAGCGGGAACCCATTGTGAGGCCCAGCTGGGAGTGTGTGAGGACGAAGACCCCGTGACCCCTCCTCATGACCCGCCAGACGAGGCAGGGGAGGTGTCTTCGTGTGTTAGGGCTGCTGCAACAAAATACCACAGACCTAACCGGGTGGCTTAAACAACAGAAATTGATTTTCTCACAGTTCTGGTGGCTGGAAGTCCCAGATCAAGGTGGGGCAGGTGGACAGGGGGCCCTGGTGTGACTCTTTGTGTCCAAATCTCCTTACAAAGACACCAGTTAGATTGGATCAGGGCCCACTCCAATGGCTTCCTTTTAGCTTAATCCATTACAGGCCTTATGTCCAGATACAGTCACATTCTGAGAGGTACAGGGGTTAGGGCATCAACATGGATGTTTTGTGTTTTGGCGGAGGGGGCATGATTCAGCCTGTAACAGGATAGACAGGGTGGCACCATGGAAGGGATTGCCTCTGGGGAAATCTCTACAGGGGACAGTGGCAGCAGCCAGAGCCTGGACATGGGGTGCCCAGACTCCAGAGGCAATGTCCCAGTGGTCCCTGGCTGCTTGCCTGGGGCTGGCTCCTCCTTCTCTCCCCAAGAGGCCTTAGGGTGAGAACTGAACTCCAGAGGCCGGAAGGCTCTGCCTCTGTGAGCTGATTATCCCTGTGGTCTGTGGGGTGAAGGAACAGTCGGGCCCCCAGGCCTGGGTCCTGTCCTTCCCCTGCCTTATCGGAGCCTGGAAGTCCTTCCTTCAGACAACTGTTACAGGCTGGCCTCGGCGCCAGCTCTCCCCGTGGGGGCACGCTGACTCGGAAGGGAGCACCTGGCGCCGCCCTTGTTTTAGCTGAGCTCTGCCTCTACTCTTCCAGCTAGGGAGTGGGAGAAAGCACTGAGGGTCCAAACATCACTTTTACTATTTTTTCCAGCACATTCACCTACCTCCTAGGATTGGTTCAGGCTGATATTCTATAATTGTAAGCCTTTCCCCCATGAGCTCACATGTTTTTTGATAAAAGCTGAGTGCAGGGTGGGGAAGTGACTCAAGTTTGTTGGGATTCCGCATTTGGCACAGATAAAGAACGAGCACCTGGCCTTGTCCTGGAGCGCCTCTCGTCCCTTTCATGGGCTCCCATTCGGTGAGCTAGCGAGCATTTCAGGGGCTCTGAAGGCGCATTGCCCTTTCCCAGCTCTCACGTGCCTTCCTCTGAGTTCAGCTGCCCAGGGCATCTCATGGCTGCTGGTTCCTCCAGGGTCCAGGAGCCCGCAGTGGAGGCTGGGACCCTGGACGCTTTAGGTGAGGACATGCCCCACCTCCTGCCCAGCCAGTTCCCAGGATTGTGGAGGTTCCCTTCTTGGAAAAGGGCTGGAGGGCCGCCACTTGCTTTCTCCCATGGAAAAAAGACTGTTAGTCTCGGGAACCTGAGGCAGACCGATCCCAGAAAAGGGAAACCTGCTTGCTCACTGAGCTCCTTCAGCCTAAGTGTTGGGCTGGATGCTTCACAATATCTCATTGAATCCTCCCAATATCCCTGCAAGGCAGGGAGCATTGTCTCCATTTTTATACATGAGGAAGCTGAGGTTCGGAGGCCAAGACACCTTCTAAGTCACAGGCAGAGAAGGTGAGCGTGCGGGAGTCAAGCCCTCGTCTGCTGGCTTTGCAGCTCTTTTCTGCCCTCAGTGAGTCGGTCCCTCCAGATTTCACTGTGCCCTTTGCTTTTCTTCCCCTGTGACAGTGGAGGGAGGAGGGTGGCGGAAAGAGGGTGGGAAAGTCAGGAGGGCTTCCTCCCCTCCTCCTTCCTCCCATCTCCAGAGACCTCTTTGTTTCCCCCCCACCCCCATCCGTGGACACTTGGGGCCTGGGATGCAGCTCTCAGGTCTCCAGTGGCTGGGGAGGATGATTGCGTTGTCACCGCTTGACTTCCCATGCCAGCTCCCCACCACCACAATGGCCTGAGGCTGATTCAGTGAAAGTGGCAGGCAGCTGACAGGGTGGGTGCAGCCCCCTGCTCCTCCCCAGGGTTGCTTCTATGGATGAAAAAGGGTCTATGGAAAGTAACCTCACAGAGTAAGGAAAGTAACCTGATCTGATCATAAATTCCTAAGTGGGCAGGTCCTGGTGGGTAGTCACACTCCAGGCCTGTAACTTCTTTAACGAGAGGTTTTAAACCAGCCCTGTCAATTGTTCCTGTGCATCTAGGTTAACAAGCCTTTAAAATACCAGAAGTAACACCCCTCAAAGGAGGTATTAACCCTTAAGAGAGCACATACCTTGTTAACTGTCCTGTAATCCAATCCCTGCCTTGCTTTCTCCAGTCTTCCTGGTGTCCCCTCCTTAATTTCAAATGCATAAAAAAAGCTGCAAAACTGTTTTTCTCCGGAGTATTTGAAATCTTGCTCCCCAGCATATGTTGTCAGTTTGGCTCAAATAAACTCATAAAAGTTCTCTACATGTTTGGACGTTTCTTACATCGACACTTCTCCGGCACCAGAATGTTGGGGGAGGACTTTGAATGTCTGGGATAGAAAGTGGGGGTTCTAAGGAGGTGTGAGAGGAGTGGGCAAATGGTACCCTCCTCTTTCCCCTATACCTAGGCCTGTCTACCAGTGCCAAGCAAGGCTGGGGGTAGGAGGGCTCTGCCTCTTATTAACTGGGTGACCTGGGCCAATGACTTCACTTCTCTATGTCCTTGTCTTCAATAGGAAGATTTACTACATACGTCACCAGGTAATTGTACATCACCAGGTAATCGAGGGGAAAGCTCTTAGCCTAGAGCCTGACTCCACAGAGACACTCCGTCCATTAGCTCCCCTCTCTGCTCCTGCCTTCCTGCTAGTTGGTAGGCGGTCTTGATCTCTTCAACCAGCTCCTGCTGGTAGGCAAAGTGTGTGGAGAGGCATAACCTGGGAAAGCCGTTTCCTGAATCCAACTGGAGCCCTGAGAGAAACGAGGCCTCCCTACCTCCCTGCTGTCTTGCTGCCCTTTGCTTTTCGTGACAGGGAGGAAGCTGAAGGAACTGTGACTGTCCACTCTGGGAAGATAAGGTTGAAGGGGTGACTCAATAAGCCTTGGTAAGCCCATCGAAGGTTATCATTTAGAGTAGAGTGACTAGCGGACACCAGGAAGTATGTGTCATGTGTACCAGAGATGCAAGTAGACGTGGGAATGCCTTTCTTAGCAGAAGGCCTGAGATCCTGGAATTGGGTGGGGTAATGGGGTACTGAAGGCTGTGGAATCGTGGAAACTCTAAAAATAGGTCGTTCTGTTCTGACTAGGCTTGGGTGGGGTTTGGCCAGGAGGTGGAGGGACTGGTCAGAGGCCAGCAGGGAATTCATCCTGGAATCAGAAATCAGGTGAGACTGGAGGCGTCCTTGGGGGAGCCAGTTGAATACTGTCGGAGAGCCTGGCCCAGGGGGTAGACAGGGAAGCCCTGCCTCTGCCCCTGCCCCCAGCTCTGCCTTGCTGTATTTTCAGAGACAGCACAGGAAGTGGGCCTTCACAATGTCAGGATACAGGAAGCTATCGGACTATTGAAGGCCACTTCCTGTGAGCTGGTCATTCACATACATTTGTCACCGGCTATCAGGCCTTTTGGGCTCTGCCATTGTCTGGAGGGGCTGTAAAAGGCTGGGGGCGCCAGCAGAGGCTCTTGGACACAGAATGCACTATTGTGCTGAACTGGCAGCACCCCATGGGGTGGGGAGGAAAGTGGTGGGTAAGAAGGGGACGCCTGACTCTCATTGTCATTGGTTGCACAATGGGGTTGGGGGCGGGGGTCCTCTCCTTGCTCATGGGAGCCTGAACTTCTGGGCGAAGGGAAGGCTGCAGCAGGAGCCTGGCTTTAGGCATGATGCTAGATAGAGCTGGAAAGGAGTTCAGGACTTCTTTTCGCAGTGGTGGGTTTTCTAGATCTCTGCCAAGAGCCAGCGTGATATAAAATGGGCTTGGAGTCTGACACTATCAGCTGTGTGACCTTGGGCAGGTCGCCTCACCTCCCTGATCTTCAGTCTTGCTCCTGTAAACAATAGTCATAGCTACCTCCTGGGATGGTCATCACTTGGGGTAATCTGTTGAACTTCTCAGCTGGGCACCTGGCACATATTAGAGCTCTAAGGAATGTTAGTCCCTTCTCCACCCTCATCTCCTTCCCTTCCAGCTCACTTCTGACCCCACTGTCCGGTCCTCCAGTGAGTGAGCAAATCAGTGTGGACAGGGGGGTAAACAAGTGTTTTAATATCAGCCCAAACAAAGCAGAGCTCTGCTTTCCTTTATGCCAAGAATATCAAATCAGCGGTTAATTATCTGCACTAATGGACGGCGTGGAAGCAGATAATTTTTCTTTGGCCATGTGCCTTTGGCCTTCTCTGTGAATCTGGGTGTGTCTGAGTTCTAGAAATTCACTTGAGGTTGTAACAGGGCAGACCTAGCTCAGGAAGAGGTGAGTTAGAGAACTGTCTGACAGCCCGTGGCTTTGCCCTGCTGAACCCTAACCCGTCGGGGCCAGGAAGAGGCACTTTCTTCCTCAGCCACGTGATGAGGTGGAAAACCGTGGGCTTTGGAGTCAGGCCCTTGGGTTCAAACCTTGACGCTGGCCCTAACTAACTGTGTGACCCTGGGCACATTATTAGACTTTTGTTGAGTCCCAGTCTCTTTATTTGGAAGGTGGGGGATGATCGTATTACTTTGCAGGGTTTCTTGTCAGGATGAAATAAGGTAACGCCTTTATGTGCCACCTGGATAGCTTTGCCTTTCTTTTCTTTCCCTTTCTCTCATCTCTGTTACTTCAGCCTGCCGCCAATCAGAGAGACCCCCCCCGCCATGTGATCATTTCTGGCCCACGGACGTGGTTAGATTGTTTGGGCTCAGAGGGTTTTGCTGCCTCACCTGCCACATAGAAGAGCTGACACTATGCTGCCCACTATGGGAGCCACCAGCCCCACGTAACAATGGAAAGTCACAACGGGTAAAATTAAACTCAGCTCCTCACTGGCCACGTGTTAAGTGTCCAATAGCCACGCGTGGCTGGTCGCTACTGTATTGGACAGTGGAGACAGAGCATGTCCGTTATCGTAGAGTTCTGTGGGACAGCACTGAGCTGGAGGACGTGCTCCACCATGGCATGTGATAAGCAGAAGGAAATAAATGAATGGGGAGAGAGGATTTGGGTAACCGAGAGCTGAGTCAAATAGTGGCTCTCTACTACTTGGAGTGTCTGTGGGGTTTGGACTCTTTGTGTGGCACTTTTCCTCCATCAGGGGACACTGGGCTAGTACTCAAATGCCAGGGACCTCTGAGGCAGGGCTGAGAATGCTGCTTACGTAGACCCTGGGCTCCAGGGCTGGGTCATCTCCAGGACTTACAGACGAACACAGCTTGCCCTGTGTCCCACGCCTGCATGCAGGTGTGAATTGTGGCTGCTCAGGCCTGTGGGAGCCACAGCCGCCGTAAAACTCTTTATTCCCAAGGCTGCAGCTCGAGACTCTCTTCCCCTCTTTTCCCTGCTGGTGTGGAAACCAGAGCTGTACACACGGCCCTACCCTGGCGTCAGTCCTCCCAAGCACAGACTATGTAGTTCTTGCACGTGACTCTCAGTCTCGCCTTAATCCCCACGCTCAACTGCAGGTGCCAGTACCACCACTCAGCCCGACCTGGTCCCTGAGTCTTGGCAGGGCCACTGGGCTCCGGAATTTGCTGTGTTGCCAATAGCCTGGTGTGTCAAGTTCTGGCAACCCTGGACCTTAGCCATCTAAGCCAGCTTCACTTTCCCCATTTATATAGCTTATAAACCCTGCTTTGCTTCCTGACACCTTGACTAACCTTGTTAGTGTCTTCTTCCCCGCCCCACTCCCCCCAAAGGGGTGGGCTGGGTGTCTGTGCTCCTAAGCTGTGGACTGTGGTCCTGTTCTGAACACATCCATGTCCTGAAAGGCCAGTTCTGAAATCGGTCTGCTCAGAACATGAAACTGGCCTCAAGACATTAGTGTTGGGCTGGATCTTGCCCTTGGAGGAGCTCATCCTCCCTACCAAAGTCCCAGCTTCCTGTCCTTCCCCATCAGTTTGCACCAATAGTGAAGTCCCAGCGTACCTGGCCCCTGAGGCCACTGGTGTTGGCCCCATGGACTTGCCCACCTTGGGAAGGTACACAGACAATCATAGCAGTTACAAGTTCTGAGGAGCTTGGAAGGTGCTAAGGTTAGGAGTAGGTCTGGGATCCCACACATGAGGCCAGATTGTCCCCAAACTTGGTAGAGATCAGGGTTCTGTAGCTCACAGCGTTTCCTGCTCCCATTGCTTGTTTCACAGTTGGGAACCCTGAGGGAAAGAAAAGAGAAATGGCTGACTCAAGGCCACAGTGGGCATCTGAGTAGGGATCAAGCATCCATCTTGCTTCCATTGGTTAGAGGTCTCCCAGCCTTTTCCCTCCCCAAGCCTGGGGTCACTCCCTCCCTCCCTCCCTCCTCAGCACAGAACAAGCTGTTTTGTTCCCTGTCTGACATCTCCACTTGCCCTCCCTGTCCATGTGAGTTGTGGTCAGAAAGGTAGTTCCCAGGCATCAGAAGGTTTTCAAAGACACTGGCAACTGCCTATGCCACCCAATCTGGCCTCTGCCTCACTTGACTGCCAGCTGAAGGGTGGAGGTATCTGGGAGGTGTCTCAACCCAGAAACAAACAATGTGCTGCCCATTCCATTGTTGGGAGAAGCCCAAGGGACAGCCTGACTGGTGCCCCACCTCCCTCAGCATTTTTTTCCCTGGAGCTGCTGCTCTTTGTCCTGCCTATTTTGGGATGGACAGGGCATGTGGGGACTGGACCGGGCCTTAGGCAAGTGGCCAAATCCAACTTATGCTTTTCAGGCAAAAAGACCTTACTAGTCCACAGAGCAGCATTGGTGGCAGACATGAGCGTCACCAGTTCTCTCTCTCTCTCTCTCTCTCTCTCTCTCTCTCTCTCTCTCTCTCTCTCACCTCTGTGTCTCTCTCTACAGCTCCAGCCTTTCATTGCAGACCTGTTTCTTCCATGTGGAGAAAAACAGGAATGCTGAGACCTCCCAAGTTTGATCTATTACAGGTTCTGTCACAGGACCAATTTTTTATTTTTATTTTTTAAAGATTTTATTGGGGAAGGGGAACAGGACTTTTTACTAGGGAACAGTGTGTACTTCCAGGCCTTTTTTGCAAGTCAAGTTGTTGTCCTTTCAATCTTAGTTGTGGAGATGGCCCAGGTAGACTAGTATATTGAAAAGAGCATGGCTGTGGAGCCAGAGACCCAGGCTTGGCACCAGCTCCGCCATCTCCGCAAGTGACTTGGTCTCTTTAAGCTTGACAACTTCCCCGCCCCCGTCCGTCTAAAAGTGCATGAGATGTACCTTTTCCTGGCTCATCAACCTGTGGCTACAAATGAAATCACATTGACTTTAATGCCCCACTTTTTCTGCCTCATAGAACCCCCTCTCTAGGACCCCAGACTTCTACCCACTCAGAGAGTCCCCAGCGTGTCTCACAGGTGTTCATAACCTGTTATTTATGTCTGGCCCTGGCCTGCAAGCCACAGAAAGTCTACGGGGCCCATGAAAGAGCGCTTGCTCTGTGCCCAGTGCTACCCCAGTGCCCTCACACCCACAGACAGGCTGAGTGCCAGGTGGCATTATGTTTTCCTCAGTCCTCACTGAAGTGGACCACTTAGAATTCTATGAAGAAGTGGAGAGAAGGTTCCTCTCACCAAATCCAGATCGTACTTGGTCACTGGGCTTCAAAGCAGTGTGGCTTGTGAGCCTTCTCTCAGACAATCCCCCAGGAAAGGAAGCACCTCTGCCAGCAGCGCCTCCCTCTCTCCCTAAGGTTCTGACCCAGTCCTGGGAGCTGAGCCCCGGGAAAGCTCACCTTGCCCCAGCCAGTTTCTCCAGGAGCCCTCCGCCCCTGTACTGCCGCCTAAGTCGGACACTCCCCTTATGAAGGGATGCTGGGAGGAGGGGCGCTCTCCTTTCCATCCATCAGACACAAGCTGACTGAATCCTGATTTAGCATCATCTGGAAAACCCTTCTTCACCACGATAGCAATTCCCTTTTAGAAGGGTTGGTATGTCGGTTAAAAGAGATACTTGAGAGGTTCTCAACAAATGTTACTTCCTTTGTTACTTCCAGCAGTTCGTTGGTCTCCTTTTGGGAAGGTGGGAATGGTGACATCTCTGATTTGTGTAGCTGCTTGGGGGCCAGGGTAGCAGGCCCACTGAGGGCCGGAAAGACCTGGCATGGCCCTGCCAGATGAAGCCAGTGTACTTCCAGCCTAGCAGCTCTTTTGTGGTCTTTTGGGGTGAGCTCCATGGGTCCCCATGTAGTGGAATCAAAGACCCTGGCTGGTGGTCAGGATTTGAGCCAAAGGGTCACAAAGAGGTAATACTGGCTGACAGCTCAGACTTAGGAGCAGAGTGAGGGAACATAAGTTTGGGGTGTCCTGAAAACCCTGTTTCACCTGGAATACCTCCTGCAGTGTGCATGTCTACACAGCTGAAAATGCAAGTCCAGCCTCCTTCCTGGGCAGGAATTGCCTGTGTAGCAGTCCTTCTGTGGCAGCTCCACAGATGGCCTCTCAGCCTCTGCTGGAATGTTTCTGGAAGCAGGTCCATCAAATAGGAAAAAGGCACGCTCTAGATTCAAAGACATCTCCATATGTGGGAAATCTAATAAGAATAGAGGGTGAAATAAACTGAATCAAGACAGGATGGGCGAGCTGGTTTAAAGATAGTCTCAAAAACAGCCTTGAAGATGGTGGGGACAGGGACCCAATGAGGAGGCTGGGGAAGAGGCTGAAGGCATGGGGGAATCATTGGGGATGTTGGGATCTCCCTGATAGGAGGATTTCTTCCCCAACTAGAGGTTCTGGGTTCTGGGTTCTGGGAGCCAGGCCTAACTGTCCCCCAGCCTCTCCTCCTCTTCCCTGGGAAAGGCTCTCAGAGCAGGTTCTGGCTGGATCACTCAGTCCCCAGCAAAAGTCGGGAGCAAGTCATTAACCCTTGGAGGGAGCGTGCAGAAGTGGTGTCCTTGGGAACTAGGCATGGTAGTCTACTGGAAGCTGCTCCCGGAACTCTGGAGCTGGCAGCTTCCCAGAAGAGATGGCTTGTGTACTCAAGAAGGCTCTCAGAGCTAGGGAGGTGGCCACCATGACCAGCTGTGTGTCCATCTAGGCTTCATTTTCCGTGAAGAGACACAGAACCCAAGGATAAGCCATGTGCAAAGGTGGAGGTCTACCACCCACACTCTGGGCACCCTCGTACACACGCACACCCGTTCACCTGCAAGGATCCTGACATGTACATGCCACTTCCTGCCCATCTTCAGTCTCTCTTGTCCTGGAGAATTCATCCAGGCCCAGGACTTCTTGTTCCCTCCTCCCCTACCCTCACTGCCCACCCCAGCCAGCCCCACCCCTGAGAAAGTACAGCTCAGGGGTCCCCAGGGCTGCACAGGAAATGCTTTGCACACTACAGGTCAGCCAGGCTATTTTCTGTCCCAGAACTGGAGGGAGGTTGGGCCGGGAGCAGCCAGTCATGACACAGTCAGCTGTTTTCTGCCTCTTTCTTTGTGGCTCTTTCCCTGCCTCTATAATTTGCAGTCAGTATTTCTCTGTCTCTTAGTGTCTTGATGTGCCTCTGTATTTCTCGAGGTCTTTTTGTCCCAATGCCCTTTGCCACCTTTCACTTGATAATTGCTTGCTTGCATTCCCTTCAAAACTCAGCTCAGTGCCACCTCTTCCAGAAAGCTTTCCCTGCCCCCTCTTATCCTCTTTGTTCCCAGAACCCCATGCAGGATGCTGTCAGAGCAAAGCACTATGTGAATGAGTTGTGTCTCTGCCTCCTGGCTGGATTGTGAGAAACTTGAGTGCAGGTGTCCTGTCTTAGTGACTTTGTTTCTCAGCATCTGCACCCACAGGCATACGTCCACACATGCATCCATGTACATATGCTTCATTTATTCGTTTGCTTGTGTACTGGAGTCAGGATACAATGGTTAAGAGCCCAGACTCTGGAGTCAGATTGCCTGAATCAAAATCTCAGCTGTGTAACCTTGGGCAACTTAGTCTTTGTGTCTCCATTCTCTTGACTATAAAATGGGGCTGAGACTACTGCTTGCGTTCAGTGAGTTGTTGGGAGGATGAAATGAGTTAACACATGTAAAGCAATAACACTAGTGCGTGGCCCATAGTAAGTGCTCCCAAATGTTAGCTATATTATTATTTTCACTCACAGTAGTGCTGAAGGAACTGAAAAGGTAGCTTAAGAGGAAAGGTTTCCTTGTATATGGAAAATAAAAGATTTAAGAACCAGTAATATTTCAAACAAAAAGTCATAAAAATTCTAATCGTCCCCTTAAATTCATTCAGTCCCATGTTGTTAATTCTTATTGGTCTTGATCTTGTTGTTAGCAGCTTTGTGAATCTAGTTTTTCTTAGAGGTCTGCAAATCCTCACCCAGCTCAAAGGTACGATCTAACAGTTTATCAGAAGCATGTATTTTAGAATAAGTGTCAGAGTCCTCTTCAGGAATCAATCTCTGTGAAGATTAAACATGTATGTAAAAACTATCAGAGTAAAATACTGACTCTCTGCTAATGACAGACTTAAAATGAGATGGTTAAGGATTTGATTACAATGCAATTGACAAAGACATTTGCTTTTCTCTGCAATACACAGCATTTTAAGACAAGTAGAATTACAAATAAAAACATTATATCAGGACATTGTAGATTCTTAGAAATGTTATATATCTTTTTAAAACATTTATTTTAACAATAACGTATGCATACAAATACAACATAATTAGTATTTCTTATTTGACAATGCTTCCCATGTAATTTTAGCATATCAAATAGGCCTAATTAGTTTAATTTCCCCTTTTATAAGGAGAGAGCGCTGTCCTTTGAAAATTTTCAGGGAGCCTTCTGAAAAATCTCAGTTATTTTTCAGGTTAAGAAAAGATGATTTAATTTTGGGGAAGTTTATCAAACAGCAAAAGTTTTAAAACAGTCAAATAGGATCTATAGGTCATTGTGAAACAATATTTCATTATCTATTTAATCATGGTGAAAATTAAAGACTTTTTAGGCAAATACAGAGCATTAAATAGTTGGAAGCAAAATTTAGCTCTTCATATTCAGAAAACTTGATTAGCTAAGGAATCAAAGACGGATGAAACAGAGCAGGAAATAATTTGAATAAAACACAAAATCTTTGCTTTCCCTTATCATCTCTTATTAAGAACATACCAATTGTACAGGAAAACTTTGCCCATCTAACAGAAACAAACTCTAATTCTGCATCAACTTACTTTTGATATTTAAATGCACTTCTTTAATTAAATCAATTTAAGTCTTATTTAATTGATTTAAAATTCCTTTTTCAAGATTCCTTTTTCACAAACCTCCTACAGCTTTCCTTGTCCTTTTTAATTTGTCTCTTCTTATTCAGAAATAACCAACTTATTTTAGGACACTTTTAATTCCCTCAAAAATTCATTTCTATTCCTTATAGCTTCTCTTACTAAAAGCATGTGTTATCTCCTTACATATTAGTTAGAGTTCTTAACCCTTAAAAACCTTAATTTCTAATGACAACTAAAAAGTAAGCAATCAGCATTCTTTGGCAAATTTATAAATATATTTCATAACCTCTGGAAACATAGGTTCTTTTACTGGCAAATATATTTCATAATTTTTAGAAACATATGCTTCCTCAACAAAGTCAAAACACTCATTAATGGATCCAAATTTATTTTTTAGTTTCTCTGTAAGAAATCAAAAGTAGATAAATTTATTTAACAATTAACCTTTCAGTATTTTATCTTATGTAGAAATGTTCTAGATACTCAGTGAATTTAACTTCACTCATCATTTAACTAAACTTGGCAAAACTCTAAGGTTTCAAGTTACCAAAAGATTTTTGGGAAACTATTTTTAAGTACATAGGTCATTGTTAAAAAGTTTTACCTAGCAAACCCTTTTATCCAGCTTATATCTTTTTTGTTTATTAGTTCTTAATAATTATGTTTAGATCATTCATGTAAACTCCATGAGATATCAGACAATAGTAATTATTGACTCTTATCCCAAGACATTTTTCCTGCTGACAAATTTTATAATAGATAATATGAAGTTATTTTTGTAATCCCAGGTAAAATAAAAGTATCATACGAAACGCTGATACTCTAAAGACATGCCTATTTCGCCAAAACAAACTCAAACTAGTTTTAATACCAAGCATTTTCCCAGATCCTGAAAATCATTTGGGTTAGTTTCTATTATATTTTTTGAGAACTTTAAAATATAAGCACTTAATTCCTTTAAGCCAATTAAATAGAGTTCTTTACAAACCAATTCTAGCCATACCCTTGGGAGGTAGACACATGCATATACATAGGCAGACACAACCAGAAAACTGATACTTTTGCTTAAAATGTTAGTCATGAGACAGGTATAGTAAGGCAAAACCCCCACTAATATATAACAATTGCAAGAAGTTAAGTGTATTCATTCAGATGGCTAAGGCTTTGTCTTTTTAATATTTGAGAAGACAATTAAGATTTATATTTGTCTTTGGCAAGAAGTCTTGGAGCCAGAGCAGCAGTTTGTGCAAAAAAAAAAAACACACAACAACCACCAGAACCCTTGTTTCCTATTTTTTTTCCTTCAGTCTGAACAATTGAAGATGGTAAAGATAGGTGGGCTTTGAACTGCTTCTAGAGTTCCATTTCTGGTTTTGCACAGATTTTTAAGATAAGGACAGTTGCTCTCAATTTCCCAAAGAACTGGGTTGTAACTTAAGTGACATTATAGGTTGATCTACTCATCCAAAACATCTTCCTAATTTGTTTCTTTCCCTCTGGGCACATAGTTTTATTTTAGCTTAGGGAAGGAGGATTAAAAAAATTCCTACCAGACTGAATCTTTAGCTTCCAATTTGTCCAAATTTCTGATAAAAAATTATTAAATCTTTTTAAATATCTCGTTGGGTTTCATGCAGGAGAAACAGTAAGAAATTTTAAAGCACCTGCTCAGATGGCCAAAGTTTCCTCTTAGAACTGTTTTTTAAAATGTCAATGTGGTTTTTAGAAGCTTCTGCATGTCAATCAAAGACTGCATTCCATTATCCCCTAAAGGTTTGGGATTCTCTCTCCCTCTCTTTTCGTTTCTTTCTTTTTTTTTTTTTTTATTAGTTTCAGGTGTACAAAACAATGCAATAGACATTTATCATTTATATCCCTCACAAAGTGATAACCCCCCCTCGCCCAATCTACTACACCTCTGACATCGCATACAGCCGTTAAATTTCCACTGTCTCTATTCTCTATTCCTAATGCTGTACTCCACTTCTTGTAAATATATATATATATTGAATAATAATGAATGTCAACTACAAGTTTATATGTAAACTTGTAGTTGACATTCATTATTATTCAGCTTCAGCTTCAGGTGTACAGTGCAGTGATCAGGTATCTACATCATCCCTGAGGTGGTCTCCCTAATGAGACAAGTGTCCATCAGATACCCTACAAAATCTTTACAACATTATTGATTATATTCCCCAAACTGGCTTTCCATAAAGAAGAATGAAATCTTACCATTTGCAACGATATGGATGGACGTAGAAAACATTATGCTAAGTGAAATAAGTCAGACAGAGAAAGACAAATACCATATCATCTCACTAATATGTGGAATCTAAAAAAAAGAATAAATGAACGAACTAATCAGAAACAGTCTCACAGATACAGAGGAAAAACTGAGGGTTGTTAGATGGGAGGGGGGGTGGGGATGAGGAAAAAGGTGAGGAGATTAGACAGCACAATCGGTAGCCACAAGATTGCCACGGGGATGGGATTCTCTCTTGAAGGGAGGGCCCTTAAGGTGGACTTAAAACCAAGTTTTTCCTTAACGGCCATTAGAGTTTTAAATTATTTTGGCTCCGTTGGTCCATTTTATTAAGAAGGCACAAGAGGAAGGACCAAAATTTGTACATATAAATAGCTAGAGTTTCCAAGGAAGGAACTTTTTGGGAATTTTTAGAGGGTGAAGATCCCAGGGTAAAGATAAATTCCCCTGAAAGCTGTTGGCTGGACAAAAAGACAAAAGAGATATTGAGACTATCTTTGAGTCATTTAAGTTCTTGGAGGCCTCTGAATACCAATTTAAAAATGCCTCCCACTCATCTTGTTTCACATTTCTGACATCCTCTATTGTGCATGTAAGTATACTAATTTCAGAATCTCAAATGACCCCCAGAGTGGCTACTATAATTCCAAATTGTCCTTTTCAGAAGTCCATTGAGACAAAAAATTTGCAGGGGATGCACCATAAATCCAGCTGGTGTTCTAGCATGGGGTTGTACCTCCATAACAGGCTTGGAAAGAGGGATCCCATTACAAAAACTGATATCAGAGGACCCAAGAATAAAAGCTCTGAACCTCAACCAAAAGAGGGAGATTTGGAACTGAGAAGAGCTCACCACTAGAATCCCAGGGCCATCCGGAAGGTGACAAAGCACAAAGGTCTCTGTTTGGAAGGAATATTTTGACTAGTGGCTAGGTCGTGAGCCCTCTTGTCAAGGGATATATCCTTGGAAAACAGCAGATGGATGCTAAACTGCCTTTTTAGAAGGGTGGGTTTGGGCAACTGCAAGGCTAATGTTTAGCTGAAAGAACCATGCAAGTTTGGGGCCACAGTGGAATTGCTTGAGATATGAGGGTCTGGGCATGGTAGGGGTCAAGGGCAAGAGGATGTATTAGTGTCCTACTGCTGCTGTAACAAACTCCCACAAATTTAGTGGCTTAAAACAACACAAATGTATTCTTACAGTCCTGGACATCCGAAGTCTAAAATGGGTCTCACTGGTCCAAAATCAAGGTGTTGTCAGGCTGCATTCCTTCCTGGTGGCTCTGGGAGAGAATCCATTTCCTTGTCTTTTCCAGCTTCTAGAGGCCACCTCTGTTCCTTGGCACATGGTCCCGTTTCTCCTTTCTCTATCTTTACAGCCAGCTCCAGTGCTCATATCCCATCCCTCTGACCACCACTTCTGTCTTCCTCTTCCACTTTATAATGATTCTCTTGATAATCTAGGATAGTCTTCCTATCTTCATGTCAGAGGGCTGGCTATCTTCATTCCATCTGCAGCTTTAATTCCCCTTTGCCATTCTTCTGCCTACCACTGAGGACGACTGGTGGTGACAGGAAGCCTGGGAATGAACGTGTCTGATAACTGTTTGGGGGCTCTTGCCTGGGATGTGCATATCCTCTGCCTTCCTTACAAAATCTCCAGCACTCAGATGCTTTGTGGAATGTATTTTCTTTGGGGGAGATGTGAAGACATGTGGACTCGTGCTTCAAGGGTGATATGTGGAAAAACCTTAGGCTTTCCACAACAGAAAAAGTTGGAAACTGGGTTTCACATTCATTTACCCAACCTGTATGTGCCAGTCTAGGCTTATAGGCCCATAGCGCTCAAGTCATTCACAATCTACTGGAGGAGACAAATATACAGACAGGTAAGACTATCTTAGGATAGGATAGTGATGGAGGAAGATCAGCGATGAGGGTCTGCACAGACGGAGCATAGAGGCGGCACCGATTTATCCCGACTTATCCCGGAGGGAGGAGAGGCGGAGCAGACCTGAGGAGGTGATACCTCATCTGCATGTGGAAGGATGAGTAGAAATTCACCAGGTGAAGATAGGAAAGTATATTCTAGGCAGCCTGGGCCTTCAGATCAAGGGGGTGGAGATGAAGTTATAAGCTAGCATATAGGGGGTGTGTGTGTGTGTGTGTGTGTGTGTGTGTGTGTGTGTGTGTAAATAACACTAAGTACAGGTCCTGGCACACTAGTGGCATTCAGGAAATACTTTTGGAATGAATACTACAGTGTTAATGCTGTCTTATATCTGTTTCTAGGTAAGTCATGGCCCTGCCAGATATTGCTAAATGGGAGACACCTCTTTTGTGGAAGTCCCACCAGTGTTGCCATGACCTACTGGAGAAGGCTTTTTCAGGGTCTCTTGTTAGGAAAAAGAGGAAAGTTTGTTTCTTAACTGATCTCCAATAAAACAATAACTCTTCATATCTGAAGAATGCTGCACACTTTACTGAATCATTTGTAATGTGTCAACTGAACATTTTTTTTTTCAGCTGAAGAAACTGAGGCTTGGAGAATTAACGAACCTTGCCCCAGATCCCACAGCCGTGTGGCAGACCTGGGGCTGGACTGCAGCACATCTGCTCTTTGGCCAGGCCGTGGGCTCCTGCTCGTTGTGGGTGTTCTGCCCCCTTCCCTGCCTCTGGTGCTGAGGCCACTGGGAGCTGGGCCTGAGTTGCCGAGTGCTGCCATGACTCCTCTTCCCTGCTTCCCCAGAAGGGTTTCCTGAGGGTGGAAGTGGGCCCCGAAGGCCTAGAGGGTCTGCATTGTTCAGCTGCACCTGGAGGGTGAGCTCATGTGGCAGCGGCAGCAGCAGCGTCAGGCAGAGGAGGGCCTGAGGGATTCCCTTGGCCCAGGTGTCTGCCTTCATCTTTGTCTCCTCTTCCTGGCCACGGGTCCCTGCCCTGAGTTCTGGGCTGACAGTCAGGAGACCAGGACCCACCAAGGCCAGGAAAGTCCCTCAGTTTCCCTGTCTGAAACTGAGGGTTGAGTTAGATGGGGGTTTCCTGAAGCGTGGTCTGCTAAACATTAATCCTACAGAATACTCCCCGAGAAAAGGGTTGCGTGGTCCAATAAGGGAAAAGTTGACGACCTTATGTACTCCTGGACTTTCACAGTGCATGCTGGCATATCAAAGGCTCTGAGAAGTCCTGAAATGAAGAAATCTGAGTTAGCCAGCCTCGCTCACTTACCCTTTCTCATACTGCTGTCTTCATAGTGTTCCACTGAGAATATATCGGGAAATGTTGGAATACGTAATCTCTAAGGTCCCTCCTCACCTGTATTTCCAAAATGCAATCTCTTCCTGACAAACATGCCTGGGTTCCTGGTGGTTCTCTGAACATTGTTTTTAAGGCTTCCTATTGCTACTCTATAGATACTTCAATAGTTTTCCCATGTATGTTAGCCAGGGTTGTTACTCTTATAACTGAAAATCCTGAGTGAGCACATAGTAGGTGCTCAGTAAATGTTGGTTAAATGAATTTCTGCCCCATGATTGAGCCCACAGCCAATTTCTGCCCCATGATTGAACCCACTTCCTATTTGCAGCAATCCAATCCAATTCATTTTGTCTGGTTCCACGGCTATGGAGCACAAACCGTCTGTGGGTTGCAGCCAGGGAGCCCCGAGATGGGTCAGTCTCAGGTTTTGTCTACAAAGACCCCTAAGTCTGCTGTGGGAGACAGAGTGCCGAAGGAACACAGGAAAGTCCTGCTAGCTAATGAGAAGACTTCCTGGAGAAGGTGTGCCTGAGCTGGGTTTTGAGGAATGGGGAGGTCAGGATGTGAAGGAGAACATCCCAGGCTGAGGAAACAGCACAAGCCAACAGAGGGGAGGAACTGAAACGTGCTGGTCTGACACGAGCATAGCAACAAGCAAGGCCCCAGAGTCCCTGCTAAACATACTGGCTTCTTCTGTCAGCCTTGGGAGTTGCTGAGGTTTTGAGTAGGGAAGGGGCACGATAACAGCCTGAAAGGCAGTTTGCTGCCATAGGACGAGCCTGGGTTTGGGGACCAACAGCCCGATGTTGCCACTTATGAGCGATGGCTTGAGCAAGTCACTTGAACTTTCTGAGCCTCAGTTTCCTCATCTGTAAAAACGGATACAATGAAATTCAATAGAATTGTTGGAAGAATTTGAGATCTATGATATAAAGTACTTGGCATGTAATAATGGGCACCCAGTGAAGGATAATATCATCGTCAGATCCCTGTGCTAGAAAGATGAGCCCCATCACTAGATTAATTCCTTGAGCGTAGGGATTATGCATTTTATCTTCTATCCTTAGCACAGCTCCTAGGACAGAGTAGGTGGAAGGTAACGTGCTTTGAGTGAAATACGGATTCATGGAGCACTGTAGCTGGTGTGGAGGAGGGAATGGAGGGGTGACACTCCTTGCTGGCAGGGGGGCAACTGTTGGAGGGAACTAGACCAGAGATAAGAGGCCAGCACTGGAGAGTCATGTGTGACTCTGAGGTAATAGAATCTTTATGACTTGGCAACTATTTCAATGTCGGGGGTGAGGAAGAGCAAGACTTCAGAGGTTCTTCTTGCCCTGTGCAAAACAGAGAGAGGAAAGAGAAGCGTTTTGCTTTGGACGTGCTGACTTTGGTGTGGTTGGAGGACGTCCATATAAACATGCAGATAGGTCCAGGAGAGAGATTGGGCCACTTTCGTCTGGATCTAGGAGTTAGTTTCAAGGGTTGAAGGACACAAAGGCAGATTTGAGCCCAAACTATGAAAAGATTTTGGGAATGGGCTGCTTTTGAAGGTTATCAGATTGCTGTTGATGGAAGTGTATGAGCAGAAGCTGCTCAGCCATTGGTAGAAAGGCTAGAGCACAGTGGTCTAATACCTGTTTGGGTAGTGTATCAGTCAGCGTTTTCTGTGTAATATCCATATAATCTCAGTGGTGTACATACAACAATAAGGATTTATGACTCACAGGTCTAGAGTAAACTAGGGGCTGGCTAGGCAGCTCTGCTGACCTTGGATGGGCTCATTCACATGTGTGGGGGTTCTTGGCTGTCGGCTGATCTAGACTGCCTCGGCTGGGGTGACTGGTATGGCTCTGCTCTGCTCCACTTGTCTGTCATCCTTCCGCAGGTAGCCTAAGCATGTTCTCTTGGAGTGGTGGTGATGAAAGAGAGCAGATGCAAACATGTGAGACCTCTGGGAGCCTAGGCTCAGAACTGGCATATAGTCACTTCTGTTGTTGTTGTTTTTTTGGTCCAAGCAGGCCACAAGACCAGCCCATATTCATGGGGTAGAGAGGTAGACCCATCTGTGCAGTGAGAAAATCTACAGAGTCATACGACAAAAGCTTTGGGTCCAGGGAGGGATGAAGAATTAGGGTCATTAATGCAATGCAAAATGGTTGGTGGTTAGACCAGTGTTTTTCAATCTGAGTTCTATGCAAACCTAAGTTTTGAATATTTTCCTCAGTGATCCCTATAAGGCTTGGGGGAGGCTGAGTGGGTTGTACTTTTCTCTTCTGGACTATTATAAAAGCATCTTTAACATGGTGCTAATAATGCATTATTAACTTGGTATTAATAATGGTAAACATGGTTGAAGGCTCACTACCATCTGGTGTATTTTAGCTCCCTATGTAATCCTGTAAAAACCATTGAGATGGGTGTTAGTATTACTTTTGCCATTTTGTTGGTGAAAAGACACTGAACCTCAGAGAGGCTAAGTCCTGTGTTTTGCCATGTGTAATGTGCTCCCGTGTAGAAGGCACACCAATGTTTTTGGCCCAAACTTTCAGGGAAAAAATCTTTTGTTTTAATTTTTTAATTCAAATTTTTATTAGTTTACATTTAGGTACTTGTTTTTTGTATTATAAAGGAATTTTAGCATTTATTTTTTTTTTAACACATTATGGTACAAGAAATTCTATGTAACAAATAATTACAAAACAGAAGAACAGATACAACGTACAAGAAATTTTATGTACCGGTAACAAATTTATGATATTTAAGCATCATAGAAAGGGAAGACCTCTTCGTTGTTGCAAGCTTGTCGTAAGTTCAGCAAAACCGGTTATCACGTTCCAGGGTATTATTTTTGCATACGGTTATCATTGTTGATTTCTAGAGTTACACTTTTACCTCATAAGCATAAATAAAAGAATTAAAAACATTTGCATAGATACGGAATTAGGATTACCGATGTATAATGTGCGTCCTTATTTTTCCTCACAAATGTGAGCAAAAAAGTGTGCATGATGTGGTATGCAGCCACTCTGGTTTCAGGGTCCTAGCTCTCAAATACTCTGTTCTTCTACCTCCTGTGTTTCCGTTCCCTGGGGCTGCTGGTTGGATGAACAGGCCCTAGGGAAAGACACAGATCTCAGGAACCAGAGGATGGGTGCGAGCACAGGCAGAGGCAGGAGAGCACAGAAGGGCTGATGGGCAGAGGATGGAGTGGCAGAAGAACTTGAGGACCTTTGTGGGGTGAAGGGCAGGTGTGCTCCGTGGGGGCTCAGAGTTTGAGATCCTGGAGGCAGAGCCATCCTGACTGTTGAGGCTACCCCAGGTAGGTCTGGGCCTTTGTGGCCAAAGTGTTGGCAGAGGAAAAGTCATCTGCTTCTTCTTTCACCTGCTAGCTACTGAGTGCCTATCATATCCCAGGAACAGATCTAGATACTGGGGATACAGCAAGGAATAAGATGGACCAGGTTTCTGACCTTTTGAAATTTACTTTCCCATGGACAGAGATAGACGCTAAACCTCCAAATAAATCCTTAATATAACTTCAGATAGTGGTAAGTGCTAAAGGTCAGGTCTCCCTTAAGGGGATTTCCCAGAGGGTTCAAGGTTATGTTGATGACACAATGTACAGATAAGAAGTCACCTTGCAGTGCTCCCCGTGGTTCTGTGCTGCAGTGACCATGGGGAGAAGTAGGTAGGCAGGAGGCCAAGCCTTTTCAGATTCAATTCTCAAGCCAGGGTCCTAGGTGCCCTAGGGGCAGGAAGCAGGTAGAGACAAAATATGGAGTCGAGCAAAAATAGAGCTGTGAACAGTAAGGGAAGATTAGTAAGGACTAAAAAATCAGAGAAGTGGAGGTGGGGAGTTGGATTAAGTACGAGAGGAAGGGGTCCAGGCTAGACCCCTATCCAGAGAACAGTCCGTAAAACACTTCTTGAACAGGAAGCGTCTTGGCTAAAAAACTTACGGTCCTTAGGATCTTAGATGCCAGGGGTCAGTTCTGATGCCAGCTCAGAACGTGGTTGCTCAGTAAAATATGGAGGGTGGGTTTTGAGGCAGCATTCACTTCAGTGGAAAGGAGAGACCTGATTGATTCATAAAGTCTGCTGCGGACACAGAATAGGAGAGGAGAAGCACAGTGAAGCCGTGCATTAATGGGGTGGGGGAGCAGTCCACCTGGGTCGAGGGCTATTTTATCCCTGATATTCTCTAGGAGTACCAGTGCATGGTGATAATAAGAACCAGGCTGAATTTTAGTCAGTTTTACCATTCCTTTTAAATCTGCTACAAATAATGCCACCCCTTTATTGCCCACACCTGGGGTGGACCACTCCCACCCCCCACCTTGGTACATCCTGCACCAGAGCATTGTTTTCTAGCATCTATTATAAACCTCCAGTGACAGGGTACACACTCCCTCTTTTTCGAAGATTTGGAATTAGAAGATAGCGTGCTGCATGAGAGTTGGACAAATCGCTTGCTTTTAGAGCTTTTCGTCATCTGTGCAGTGAAACTCTGGGTGCAGCCTCATTTGCATGCCTGCACCGGGCACTCTGACTTTGGTGAGTAGGCCACCAAGGGTCTCGTTTGTGTAAGCGCCCTGGGCGTGGTGGGAGAAACGATGAAGCATATCTGAGGATTGATTATGTGGCTCCTGGATAGTAATGTGAAGAGCTTCTCCCCAAAAAGAGAGGAAATAAATACTGCCCCAGCCTTTTGGAGGAGGAGGTTATGGGGGGTGGAGGCAGAAATGGGAGGAATCAAAGGACACGGACTCTCTGTGGACAGGGTCAGAATTGGAGAGGATGATGGGACTCGTAATCTCTTGGTGGAACTCAGATCCTGTGAGGCTGGCTGCAGGGGCTGTGACATTTGGTGAGAAGTCATCCTCTTAGAGCTGAAGAGAGGCCTGTGGGAACAGAGTTACAGTGTGCATGGGGCTGTGGGATGGTGTGGCCTACGGGGACAACAGTTCCATCTACAAAACGGGAGTGATGCTGCCTGTTTTACTAATGGCAGCAGGGGCGGTCAGTACCCCACTCATGTCCCCTTGGCATCGACTACTCCTGCATCTGCTGTCATGATGATTTGCATGTCTCTGCCTGAGGACGTTCTCTGGCTACAGGAGCACGTTCAGCCCCCCTCACAGTGCAGTCTGGAAGCTTGGAGAGTTAAGGTGCCAGAAGCAGTCTTTAAGTAAGGATGGGTGGGAGTGTGGATAAATATTTTAGCTTTCTTGAATCTCAAGGGACAATTCTGTTCTATGCTGTGTCCCAGAGGTCCCCAGGGGGACTGAGTCCCAGAGGCCCACAGCAGTCCTGGCCCACGGATGGACCCAGTATTAGTTTTCTCCTTTCCCTATGGGCACTTCCTTGGATGCACTTCCTGGGATCAACTCCGGAATAAACTGCTTTGCACTCAAACCTTTACCTCAGGGTCTACTTTGGGGGGAATCCAAACAAAGACATTAATGTAATGGGTTTGTTTTGAGCTTCCTGATAAAAAATGAGGGGTAGCTATGGCAAGTTGATAATGGCTCCCACGGCAGCACTAGGAAACGAACACAGTAGTCTGGTAAGTGCTTTGTAAGCTAAAGACCTCTACAAACACGAAGGGCTATGGGGCTGGCTAGGGCATGATAAAAAGAACATGGACTTTATGGTCTGGCAGCTGTAGATTTATAACCCAACTGTGGACCACTCGCTGTGTGGCCTTGGTCAAGTCACTTTGCCTCTCTGAGCCTCAGCCACCTGATCTGACAAAGGTGACAGGCAGCAATCTTTACTTTTCATATTCTCTGTGAGCACTGACATGGTGATGCTGGGAAGAGGACTGGCTGAGAAGCAGGCACTCAGTCGATGGGTACACTCCTCACTGGTTAGTCTGCTGTGCTTCTGAGGGCAGTGATGGCGTTTGTGGCCTGGCAGCCCCGAGGGTCTCCCTTTTTCAGTGAAGGAGGACTTGGGATTGGGTGCTTTATTCCTGGAGTGGCCAGGACCTGGCTGTCCCCCCCACTGACTCTGAACCTGGCATTCTGGCCTGTGTGACCTCCCGTGTGAGGCTTGGCCCTGTCCCTGCCTCCATAGCCCCAGCTGACGGCTTGGCAGCCAGGCCTCTCCAGGCTTATCAGCTCCCATGTTTGCTCAGGATAGGTACGAGCCCCCTCCCCCCCTCAGAAAACAAGAAAACATGTTTTGCCACTGGCGGGGTGGAGTGGGGTGGCCTCTCTGGCTCCAGGCCGGCCCCCCAGCAAGGCCGCCAGCGGGCAGGCAGCCTGTTGTTGTTGGAGTGGAGACCTGGCTCACCAGCCGCCTGTTTCCTCCAGCTGTCCAAGCATGGCTGGCTTGGGAGGAAGCCCCTGGTCTGTGGGCCTGAGCTGAGCCCCTTGTCACAACAAGGGAACAATGGCCTGGATGGGCTAGGGGGTGGGGGAAGGGCAGCCCCCTTGTTCCCTGCTCCCATCAGCGACAGGGATGTATTGCTGGGAGGTCTGCGCCCCCCTCACCTCCCCACTGCTCTTGTTTTCCACCTTGTTGGCCACACTGTCTCCCACCACAGGGCCAAGGAAAACAGAGGCCTCAGGAAACGTCTCTGGACTGTTGCTGGGCTTCTGCAGCTCTGGGAGCTAGCAGAGCTGGGGGAGGGGACCAGAGAGGGACCACAGTGCACAGGCTCCATTCTGTCTTGGGCTGTAGCTCATGAGTCATGGGTTTGTTCCCCTTGAGCACCTTGAGGACTTTGTCTCCCTGTATCTTTGTATCTTCAGACCCAGCACAGGGCCTGGCACACAGCAGATGGAAGAAACGATTTGTTGACTAAGTCAATAAAAGATCAAACATGGTGGCTGTGTGACTTTTAGCAGGTTACTTAACCTCTCTGAACCATACGTCATAGTAGGAAGTACTCAGTACTTCTGAGGGTTCAGAGTAGGAAGGATAAGGACAGAGCAATATTATACATGGATATACATATATAGATATATATATGTATATATATATGTGTACACACACACACACACACATATGATGGATTAATCAAGTAGGCTAATGTAACAACAATACCAACAATGAAAACTTACCCAACTTTTCATGGCTTAATACAATAAAGGTTTATTTTTGGCTTGTTTCCCAGTCCAACCAGACTCCTTGCATGTTGTGGTTCCATCATCTTCTAGGGTCTCAGAGTCCTTCACTGGGTTCTCTCCATCCTTCAGCAAATAGAGAAAGCATGGAGAGGCAACCCAGTCTTAACTGCCTGGCCACTTTCGTCCACTTTCTATTGGTGAGAACTAGTTGCATGGTCATACTTAGATGCAAAGAGGCTAGAAGTAGGGTCTAGTAGTGTGTCCAGGAAGAAGAGGCTGACATGATATGGGTGAGCTCCACCACGCTCTGCCACAAAAATATCAATGATTAAAAAAAATATAGCTAACAGTTACTGAACTTTTTCCATGTGTAAGATACTGTGCTAAGTTCCCTGTAGAGCTTATCTTATTCTTGCAACAACCCTGTGAGGTAGGTACTAATAGAGATGACTCCCCACTTTACAGCTCAGGAAACTGGCAACCATTGATCTGCTTACCCTCACTGCGGTTTTGTCTTTCCTAGAATTTTTTTTTATTTTATTTTTTTATTGGGGAATATTGGGGAACAGTGTGTTTTTCCAGGACCCATCAGCTCCATGTCAAGTCTTTGCTTGCAATCTAGTTGTGGGGGAAGCAGTTCACTGGCCCATGTGGGAATCGAACCAGCAACCTTAGTGTTATGAGCCCTGTGCTCTAACCACTGAGCAAACTGGCCACCCATCTTTTCTAGAATTTCATATAAATGGAATCATAGAGTGTATTGTCTTTTATGTTTGTTTTTTTCCATTTAGCATGTTTTTGATATTTGTCCATATTGCTAGTATGATCAGTCTTTTTCACCTTACCCTTTCTAGTGGTTTTTGTAGTGGCAGTTCATTATGGTTTTAATTTGCATTTTTTAGTTACTAATATTATTAAGCATCTTTTCATCTATTTCATTGATTATTTTTGATTAAGTCCCATTTATCAATTTTTTCTTCTTTGACTTGTGTTTTTTGTGTTCTATCTGAGAATTTTTTACCTAACCCAAGCTCACAAACCTTTTCTCAACTCAAGAATTTCTTTTCTTTTTACTTCTAGAAGTTTTATATTATTAGTAACCTATTTTAGATTATTTTTTGTGCGTGGTGTGAGGTAAGGGCTCAGGTTCCTTTTGTGTTCTCTCCATATCCAATTCCAGCACCATTTGATGAAAAACTATCTTTTCCCCACTTATTTACCTTGGCATCTTTGCTAAAAAGATGTGAGTAGATTGCTGGACTTTCTACTTTGTTCTATTGATCTATATGTCTATCCTTCTGCCAATACCTCACCATTTTGATTATAGTAGTTTAATAGTAAGTCTTGAAATCAGGTAGTACGTGTCCTCCAACCTAGTTCTTTTTCTAGGTATGTTGCATTTTTATATAAGTTTAGAATCAGCTGGTCAATTTCTACCCAAAAAGCCTACTGGGATTTTGATTGCGATTGTATTTAATCGATATTATATTTAACGTATGTTGTATTTAATCTATAAGTCTATTTTAGAGGAATTGACATCTCAAAAACAATTATCTTAGAGTCTTATTATCCTAGAACGTGGTATACGCTTTGTTTATTTAGATCGTCTTTAATTTCTGTCCATAATGTGTTGTAGTTTTCATGACACAGATCTTGCACATTTTGTTCAATTGATTCCTAATTTTTTATAGTTTTGATGTTATTGCAGATGGTTCTCTCTCTCTCTCTCTCTCTCTCTCTCTCTCTCTCTCTTATCTGTCATTTTTATCAGAGTAGTGCTTTCTTCATAAATTGAGTTGGGATATATTCCCTCCTTTTCTGTTTTCTGTAAGAGTTTGTGTAGAATTGTTGATATTTTTTCCCTACATGTTTGGTAGAATTCACCAGTGATATCAGCTGAGTCTGGAGTTTTCTTTGTGGGAAGGTTTTAAACTACAAATTCTATTTCTTTAATAGATATAGGGCTAATGTTTCTATATAAAAGGAAAAAAATAGATATAAGGCTGTTCATGTTATCTGTTTCTTCTTGAGTGTGCTTTGGTTGTTTGTGTCTTTCAAGGAACTTGCCCATTTTATCTAAATTGTTGAATTTGTCATCATGAAGTTCTTCATAATATTTCCCTATCAATCTTTTATGTCTGTAGGATCTATAGTTGTGGCCACTCTTTCATATTTGATATTGGTAATTTGTGTCTTCCTTTTTATCATGATCAATCTGGCTGATGGTTTATCAATTTTATACATCTGTTTAAAGAACCAGTTTGGTTTCATTGATTTTCTCTATTGTTCATTTGTTTTCTATTTCATGGACTTCTGATCTTATATTTATTATTTCTTTTTTTTAAAATTTACATTCACTTTGATCTTTTTCTATCTTCTTAAAGTAGAAGTTTAGAATACTGATTTTAGAACTTTTTATTTTCTAACAGAAGCATTTAAAACTACAAATATCCATCTAAGCACTGCTTAAGCTGCACCACACAAATTTTGTTATGCTGTATTTTCATTTTCACTCAGTTTAAAATATTTTAAAAGTTTGTTTGTGACTTCTTTGACCCTTGGCTTTTTCCAATTCGGCTTCATATTCTCGGCTTCCCTCCTGGAACCCTTGGCTTTTTTAGGTGTGTTATTTTCCAAATATTTTGGGTGTTTCCAGGTATTTTTCTAGTGTTGATTTCAAGTTCAATTCCATTGTGATCAAAGATCAAAGTTTGCATAATTTCAATCCTTTAAACTTCATCAAGATTGATTTTATGGTCCAATATATGATCTATCTTGCTGATGATCCAAGTACACTTAAAATATAATGTGTATTCTGTTGTTAGGTGGACAGTTGTATAAATGTTAATTGGGTCAAATTGGTTAGTAGTGTTATTAAAAGCTCTTCTATCCTTACTGTTTGGTCTTTTTTTCCTATCACTTACTGAAGGAGGAAGATTGAACTCTTCAGATATAATTATAGATTTATTTATTGTTCCCTTGTTAAAAAACAAAATTTGTCTGAGTAAATTTTGAAGATCTTATTGGCTTTATTCAATGATTTATGAATTGGGCAGCATCCAGTCCAGCAGACAGAAAGGAACTTGGAGCAGCTGTACAAAACGAAGGACTTTTATAGGCAGAACAGAGTTATTATCAGAGGGAAGTTATTCTAGGCAAAAAAAAAAAAAAGAAAGAAAAAAAAAGGTGGATTGGTTATTGCAAGTTACATTACTTTAGGAGATGACAGGGGTCTATCAGGCAGATTACCTAATAGTGCTCGTCAGGTGATTCATGATTGACGGGTGTAAGATTCCATTTCTGGCAGATCCGAAACTAAGTCTTGGCTTGGGGATGTTGAGCTCAGCAAAAGTGACTCCATTTGGGGCCTGTTGTCTTGTGTTTTTTAATAGTTCTGTCAGTTTTTGTTTCATGTATTTTGAAACTCGGTTAAACCTACATTGATACATCATCATCAACCCAAATCTGTAGTTTACATTAGGGCTCATTCTTGGTGCTGTGCATTCTATGGGTTTTGACAACTGTATAAGGACACGTATCTACCGTTATAGTATCATACAGACTAGTTTCATGCCCCTAAAATCATCTGTGCTCTGCCTATTCATTCTTCTTTCCTCCCTAAATCCTGGCAACCACTGATTTTTTTACTGACTCCATAATTTTGCCTTTTCCAGAATGTCATATAGTTGAAATCATACAGTATGTAGCCTTTTTATATTGGCTTCTTTTACTAAGTAATATGCATTTAAGATTCCTCCATATCTTTTTATGGCTTAACAGATTCTTTCTTTTTAGTGCTGAATAATATTCCATTGGCTGTATGTAACACAGTTTACTTATCCATTTACCTACTGAAGGACATTTAGTTGTCTCCAAGTTTTGGAAATTATGAATAAAGCTGCTATAAACATCTGTGTATAGTTTTCGTGTGGACATAAGTTTTCAACTCCTTTGAGTACAGCATTGTAAAGGAGTGGTGAGAGGGGACATCTTTGTCTTGTTCCTAATCTTAGTGGGAAATCTACTTTCTCCCCACTAAGTATGGTGCTAGCTGTAGGTTTTCTGTAGATAGTCTATCAAATTGAGGAAGTCCCCTTCTATTCTGAGTTTACTGAGAGTTTTTATCATGAATGGGTGTTGGATTTTGTCAAATGACCTTTCTGCATCTATTGATATGATTACATAATTTTCTTCTTTAGCTTGTTGATGTGGTTGATTATATTAACTCATTTTCAAATGTTGAACCAGCCTTGCATACTGTGGGTTAAATCCCACTTGGTCCTGGTATATAATTTTGGATTTGACTTGCTAATATTTTATTGAGGATTTTTGCATCTATGTTTATGAAGAATATTTGTCTCTATGTATAACCTCATTTAGAAATAATGTCAAAACTCCCATTGATGTTGCTATGGGGTTGGTAGAATTCTCGGTCTTGGTCTGTCCCCTCATTATATCTACTTCAGTTATATGTATGGCTCTGACACTCCCTGTTATCATCTCAGTTTTTCTGGAGGCCTCTCTAGAGCCAATCCTGGGATGATGTCCTGGGCTCCCTGGCTTGCTGCATTCTGTTACTGCAGGAACTGTAAGGCAGAGATGGTTCTTCCCATGACTAAAGTTTGGCTTGTGCACCTACGGTCCTAACCTAATGCCTGGGCATCTCATCTTGGGAAGCTTTATGGGCCCTGTGCTGGACTTGACTTCTTGTGTCTGCCTCTCATTCCCTCTGGGTCACAGCTGAGCTGGAATGATGAGGTTCACTGAGCTCAGGGCATGGTCTAGGTAATCAGGTTCTCCATACCTTCTGGTTCTCTGTGACACTTTGCTCTGCTGCCTCCCCTCCTGTGGAGTGGGATGGAGCGAGGGATATGGCCTTTCAGAAAGAGTATTTTGCACTTAACAAAGACCCCAAACATACAGACCTAGGAATAATCATCTCCACCAGGGAAGGCCCTTTAATTGCATTAAACTCTCAGATTTATCAAATGAAGAACAAATCCAATTTATTGAAGCTAGGAGTGGCTAATACTGTAGATAACAGAATCCAGATTTAAAAGTATGGTTCATGGGGCAGCCGGTTAGCTCAGTTGGTTAGAGCTCAGTGCTCTTAACAGTAAGGTTGCCTGTTCGATCCCCACATGGGGATCTGTGAGCTGCACCCTCCACAACTAGATTGAAACAACTACTTGACCTGGAGCTGATGGGTCCTGGAAAAACACACTTAAAAAATACAGTTAAAAAAAAAAAGTTTGCTTATTAAAAAAGAAAAAACAAGTGTGGTTCTTGTAAGTTGGAGCAATGGGCTGAAGTGGACATGATGGCATTCACTGGTGCAGATGTCAAACTTTTATTGCCCAAATTCCCAGTTACATAAGCTCATGCTTAGTAATAGCTTAGTGGCAGCCCACGTGTAAAAGGCTCAGGAGTTTTAGCTGAAAAGCTTTCCAATTGATTTTACCAAACTAGCATAACCCTGTTTACAAAACGCCTCCACGTGGCACACAACGAATCTCAGGAACAATTTTACTGAGGGCTTTTAGTTAAAGTGTAAACAAAGTGAGAATATATGGTTTGATGACACAGGCTACCTGAACACTTAATTCAAATGGCAATTTTTTTTGGGGGGAGGGAGTCAGGAAATATAAATTCCTAAGATAGATTCATGAAGAAGAAAATTGGAATAGACAGATAGTTGCTGAAGAGAGTGAAAAAAAAGTTGAAGAATGACAGGAAAAAGGTAGTGAGTCCAGATAGTTTTACATGCAAGTTTATTTAAACCTTCAAGGAATTATGCTAGCAAGTCAATTGCAGAATGTATAGCCGACCCTCACACTTTAACTGGTCATTGGCCTGAGTGTAGAATTCCAGGTTGAAAATCACTGTCCTCAGGATTTTGAAGTTATTGAACCGTTGTCTTGTAGCTTCCGATATTGTTGCAAAGTGTCATGCCATTCTGATTCTTGAGATTGTATGTGGAACTATGTTCTGTCTCTAGAAACTTGTAGGCTCATCTCTTTGCCTCCAGTGTTTTGAAAATTTTCAGTAGTGTGGACCTATGTTTGTCCATTGGGCTGGGCACGTAGTAGCCCTCTCAATCTAGAAGTTTCTCCAATTAGTTTCACTCCTATTTTTTTCTGATCGTCTTTTCTTGAACTCCTGTTAGTTGGACTTCCTGACTTGTCTTCTACTTTTTAAAAAATCTTTTCTAATGTCTATACCTTTGTCTTTTATAATATTTTCTGGAGGATTGCCTAGCTATCTTCCAAACTTTTTATTGAAGTTTTCAATTCTTCTCTCATGGTTTTACTTTCCAAGAACTTGATTTTGTTGTTTCCTTTGCATGTTGCGTTCGGAGAGCATCATGTTATTTCATGGATACAATATTCTCATTTATCTTTCTGAAGAAAGCAGTAATAGTTTAAAAATGTTTTCTTCTCCACGTATAATCTCTATTCTCTAAAAAGCTTTATTCTCTGATTCAGACTCTTTTATATAAGCTACTTTCCTTAAGTGCCCCGATCCTTGGTCGTGTGCTCCTGTCTAAGAGAGGGTCATCAAAAGCTGTTTGGATGCTTTGAGGAAGTGGGTGGGGTCTCCTGACTGCTCTTCACTGCGTGACTATCTAGCTAGTTCCTTGAGGAATCGCTAGTGCCCGGATCTATAGGTCTCTTCTTTTAGGTCTGTCAGATTCCACTGAGAAGACCCTTTCAAACACCTGCCTAGAGATACATACTTGGCTTCCAGGATTCTCAAAAAAAGTGAAAATAAGAAATGGAGAATGTATTTTACTGGATATTAAAATGTGTTACAAAGCTACACTAATGAAAACAGTGATAGTTTCATACCAATGATAGATCAAGGGAATATAATCTTAGCTAGCCCAGAAATAGACTGTTTTATGTATAAAAATATAGTATATGGTCAAGCTGATAACATAAATTAGTGTTGGAAGTATTTTTCAGTAAGGATTGCTGGAATCATTAGTTATTGACGGGACAAAAGTTAGCACTTCACCTTACATTATATGCTAAAATTAATTTATTTGTTCGTTCTTTTATTTACTTAACAATTATTTCTTTCATATTATGTTCAAGACAAGTTAAAGTATTAAATATATAAGATGAAAAATAATCTTAGAAAGGGGAAAACAGTATAGGCAGAAAACTATCAGAAAGGAAAAAATTGACAAATTTGACTACAGAGAAATTAAAAAGGATGAAAAAACACACTGAGACATTTTTTATAACAAATATGTCAGATAAAAAGTTTTATCTTTATAGAGAGATAAAAGAGCTCTATAAGGAGCTTATACAAATTGATCAGAAAACACTAAAACCTGAGAGAAAAATGGGCAAAAAAAAAGTACAGAAGAAACACAAGTGCTGAGGAAGTATATGTTAAAATGTCTAGCCTCACTAGTAATCAATGCTTGTGTATTGAAAGGTGATACCAAATTTTTTGCCTGCTGAATAATAAATAAAGGAATTGAAAATTTTAAAATAATGCTGCTATGGGTGCCTTGAAATGGGCACTTTCATACAGTGCTGTTGAACATACAAGTAATTTTTTCTGGACAGTATCTTGCAGTCCATTTAAGAAATAACCCTGAGCAATGACTACATTGAGCCCCTTCCTTCTTCAGAGCCTTGGGGAATGTTGTTCCCTCTGCCTGGGACGCTCTTCCCATCTCTTTGCTGGATCATTCTTCCTCACCTTTCAGGTGCTGAAGTTCACTTCCTCAAGGCAGCCTTCCACAACCTACAGTTTAGATCAGAGCCTCTTTTATAGACTTATCTATCAGCCAGCATTCTCAGAGCCAACTGGGGGAGGTGGTGGTGAAGGCTGAGGGTCTCGCCATTCAGTATGTGAACTTCCACTTAATTCCTCTATGTTCTTTATGGTACTCCCACCCTCTACTGTGCATGGTGTTTCCCCATCCACCTCTGTTTTATCTTCTCCAGAGAATAAACTTCCATCCCTCTACAGGGTGGGGGGAGAAGGGGATCCATGCACCAGCTGCCATCTGTGAGCAATTCTGTTTTCAACCCCACCTTCTCTCTCACTCTCAGAGGTCGTTGGTGCCTTCATGTCTTATAATTTGCTTGTGCTTTTCTGCATTTCTGAATCATTCACAATGAATTATTTTCATAACCAGAAGAAAGCCCCTAACTTTTTAGATTTAAAATTTCTTACCTTTTGACCCAGGAATTTTGCTTCTTGGAATGTCTTTCTTTTAAGGAAATAGGCAATTTGGAAAACATTTAAGTACAGGCATCTACACCACAGTACAATTGATAATAGAGGATAATTAGTTGTAAACAATTTAAAAAATTCAATATTGGGATCATGTTTAAGTAGATAATGATAAAGCCATATGATAAAGTCATTAAGTGGTATTTCTAAAGACCCTCGATGACGTGGGGGAAAGGCATGACTTAATGTAAAATGAAAAAAGCAGAGTATGAAATTATAGATAGACCTTTACTCAGATTTTATTTTAAAATATGCATGGAAAAGGCTGGAAAGAATTACTTCTGAATATTAACAGTTTTTACCCCTGAATGGTGGGATCTCCTTGTCTACAATGATCATGCATTACCTTTATAATCCAAATAAAATTTCTATATATGCAAAAGAGAAGAAAATAGAAAAGTTAATGTCATCCTGGGTTGCATTAATAGAGGTAGAAGTTTTGAGGCAAGAGAGAAGATAATCTGGATTCTGATCACTTGGAGCATCATATCTAGCACCCAGGGGAGGGTGACACATGTTAAGAGGAAAGTAGACAAACTGCAGGTTGGCCAGAGACGTCTGGAAATCAGAGTCCCCTGGAGGAACAGGAGAAGACCAGGCTCAGGATGAGCCTGGGGGCTATCTGCTTGTGGCTGCAGCGCTTGTGGACAGAGCAGAACGGATAAGCCTCGTGTGGCCTCTGGGGTCAGAGCCAGGGCTAGAAGGAGAAGCTGTAAAGTGGAGAAAGAAGCTGCAGTGGTCCTGTGATAGATTCTGTTTCCTGCAAACATCAGTGGTCATGCTGAGGTTAGTGTGCAAAGGAAATGAAGGACCCCCAGTCAAGGCACTGGCGGTCAGGGGGTGAATCATGAGGTCAGCAACCCAGTGGTCAGTGAGCCAGCGTGTTAGGTTGGGAAGAAGTTGTGATGTCACCCAGCCCAACAGCTGTCGGCTTTGTTTATGTGCGTCCCATGAAGTTCACATAGTCCCATGGGTTACAGAGAAGATGACCTTGGGTTATGCAGAATTCCCAGTGCACTCCACATAACCTCATCCCTTTTTTCCCCCGCTGAGGAAAGAAATGTGAATTCAAGTGACTGGGATTTATCCTACTGTAGAAATGATCTTGAATATGTTCTGATTCATGAAAAAGAGTGTATCACCTGTGAGCTTCAGATCAATGATTAGTGATAAATTACTCCACGAAATTCTCCTCATACCTAATTGCCACATACCTTTTCTCATCCAACCCTTTCATTTCACAGTGGGGAAACTGAGGGCCAGAGAGGGGAAAGGACTGTAGTCAAGTGAGTGTGAAGGATAAGAGGCAGGAGTCAAGCCTCCTATGGCTCTTTCTGTGACTGAGAGTTGCCCGTGTTCCCAATTCACATTTTGAGGGTGTGAGGGGTAGGCTGGTGAGAGGCTGAAGGAGGCAAAGGAAGAAGTGCAATGCGAATCTGTTGTGTTCCATCCTGACCATGTCACCAGGGAGATGTCTGAGTCCAATATTTACTTAACATTCTCCTTTGTCTCCCACAACAAGTGCTTGGAGGTCAGATGGGGCTGGTGGGGTGGTGGTAGGGGTTGAATTGTGCCCCACCCCCAAAGAGGTGGAAATCCTAAGCGCCAGTACTTCAGAATGTGACCTTATTTGGAAATAGCATCTTTACAGAGGTGCTCAAGTTAAAATAAAGTCACTAGGTTGGTCCTAATCCAGTATGACTGGTGTCTTTATAAAAAGGAAAAATGTGGACACACAGAGACAGACATACCCCCAGGGAGAACACTGTGTGAAGATGAAGGCAGAGCTGGGGGATGCCAAATATTGCCAGCAATCCACCAGAGGCTAGGAGAGCGGCCTGGAACACATTCTCCCTCACAGTCCCCTGGAACCAACCCTGCAGACATCCCGATGTCAGACTTCCAGCCTCCAGAACGATGAGGCAATAAATATCTGTCGTTGAAGTCGCCCAGCCTGTGGGGCTTTGTTACAACAGCTCTAGGAAATGAACGCAGATGGGATGGAGCTTACAGCCACTCCTCACTGCATAAGTCTTCGCCCTACCGCCCCCCCCCCCCGCCCCACTCTATGTGGTCCCATCCCCACTACTCTATGCCTACCCTCAAGCCTCCAGCCCATTTGCCCTTGTGTTTGTGTGGTCACCAGTCTAGGGCCCAACCTCAGCCTTGCCAAAGGTCAAAGTCCATGGGCCCCAGCCTGACCCCAGCTCCAACACCAAGCTCAGAGCTGGTGAGCTTTGAGGGAGGGAAAGAATGCTCTCATCACTCAACTAAACCTGCCTTCTCCTACCTTTACAAGCCAGGACAGGTGGGGAATATCAGAAATGCAGGCTCCCCGCGCCCTCAGGTTGGGCTGGCTCTAAAACACCACCAAATATGGCCTCTCACCCAGGCTGGGGGAAAATTCCTCAGAAGAGGATCTCAGTCTCCTGGATCATGCCCTTTCAATGCATGAACAGCCTCCTTTCTGCCCAAACTAACTCAATCCCTCATTTCATACCCAAAGTGAATGCAGGGCTTAGCCCGTGGGGAATAAAAGTGTCTCCCTGGTGATTCTTAGAGACTTGCTGGGGAGATGAAATAGATTCATACTAAACAGTGGTCCAGATTCCTGAGAGGTAGAGAGCATCACTGGAGACTGGCTGGAGAAATCAGGGAGGGCTTCCTGGAGGAAGAACCTATGCTGGCCTTGCTGGAGAAGGCGAGCTGAATTTTACTGCATGAGTACTAGGAGCCAGACACACTCATATGCTTTCTCTTATTTTTATTTCTTGTCACTTGCGAGGCAGGCGATGTTATCTGCATTTTAAAGATGAGAAAACAGACACTCAGAGAAGTGAAATGATTGACTTAAGACCGCATGGCTTTGTACGGTCTTAAGGCAGCATTTAAATGGAGGATCCCTTGACGTTAAAGCTCTTTTTACTCTTCTGCATTCAGGCTCTGCCTTTTCCAGGGTACAGTAGTGTTTAAAGGACTGGTGGGGTTTGGAAGTGTGGAGGAAGAGGCACTCCAGGTTGGCAAAAGAGCAGGGTGGGGACATACCGGGTGAGTTTGGGGAGCCACCAGGAGGCTGGTCTATTAGATCTCAGGGATTCAGAGGGAACAATGGGGACCAAAGCTGGGAGAGTAAGAGGGCTGGTAGCTTATCAGGCTGAGCATTCAGACTTGATGGCTAAGTAGTGAGTGAGCGAGTTCTGTCTGCAGTGAGGGGTACAGAGCTGGTGTTTTGGAAACTTGATGAGAGAGGGGACAGGTTGCCAACCTACTGTGAAGGCTCTCAGAGAGAAGCATGTGGCCATGTGAGGTAGACCCCATTCCCTCTTCCAACCCCCACTCCAGATCTCCCTGAGTAGGGGAGGACAACCAGCTTGGCACTGAGGGCCATTACCTACCTGAGTGCTGTCTCTACCTGGGTCACCTTCCACACAAATATCAACTCTATCAACACTGGGCTCACCCTCAGCTATTCTTCCCATTTCCTAGAAGGCTTATCAGGCCCTAAGCACCTCCACTCTTCCCCCTGACCTTTCCCTTCCTGCATCTTTGCACGAACTGTTTTCTCTGCCCAAATACTCAGGGTCTTCCCTTCCCCAGTGAACTCCTATTCACTGGTCAAGATCCAGTTCAATTGTTTGTTGTTTTCCTGCAACCTTTGTGACTCAGAGGCAAGATTCTGTTCTTCCACACTCCCTTCCACCTTTTTATACTACCATTGTCTCTTCTCACTGAGTGAGTTTTAGGTGCATGGGGAGGAGACATGATATAGGCCCTTGAGTTGCTCTTTCTGGTGGGCAGACTAGAAAGGGCCAAGGGAGGAAGGGGCAATTGATCTAAACCTGCCCTCGCAAATAGAGTATGAGGTGGAATGGGTGCAGGGCCCATTTGAGCTGGACTATAAAGGGCTCAGCTGGCAGGCAGGCCTCGGGAGCAGAGTGTCCAGTAAGGAAGCACACTACAGGGGGAACTGGATGGCCATGGGGCAGGATGGGGAGATGGGGACAGACACTGCTTTGGCCGCTGATTAATGGGCAGATTGAGGGGGCTGGGCAGTGGGGATGGGACGAGGATGGTGCCTGAGGCATTTCAAAAGGTGGGATGTTTGGGACTCAGGGCTGCTGAGAGGCAGGATATAGGTGGTAGCTGGAGTTGGGGTTACAGAGGCCAAAGACAGATTATGCAGGCTGCAAAAGCAAAGAAAACCTTGGCAAAGCAGTTGTACCCCCTAACTGTCACCCTGAACCATATCACGACAGCATCAATATACACACCTAGCTTGTGATCAAGTCCTATTTATTTTAGAAGTATAAACAGCAGAACTAGGAAGGAGTGATGAGAACAAGACACCAGTCCCCTTGGCAGGGCCAGATCCAGCACAGGCTGTGTGTAACCAAGGCCGACCCAGCAGCCCTGACCAGCCTTTTCCTGTGAGCACAACCTGGACGGAGGGGGTGGAATAACTTGGCTCCAGGTCCCTCTGAACCAAGTGAAAAAGACCAGAGAGCCCATAACACCTTTGGCCAAGAGCACCCAAAGCCTGGGGTAAAGCCATGTTCTGGAGGGGAAACCATGGTGTCCTCTGGTCACCAGGAAGGCCCCAGATGTTCAAGAACAACCTACAGTGAGGCTCTCTGACCAGCAAGCCCCCACTTCCCCCAGCCCTCGTCATCTCTGCAGAGCCTTCAAGGAGGGGGCACCCAAGGGAGCCAGACTTCCCAGGCCCCACTTCTGTCACTACAGGGTGACAGAAGTCCCAGGCCTCTACAAATACTGCTTCTTGGAAGCAGAGCTGCTGGAGTTACTGGGGCATTTCCGGTTACTCTGGGGGGACAGGCCCAGGAAGAGGGGGGGCCCAGAAGACAGCCTCTCCTCCGTAGTCAGGTTGGCCCAGTTCTGTTCAGTGGATGACAGCCCACTGTAGGTGGGGCATGGCTCGGATGAGGGCTCCTTGCCCATGGGGAGGTAGAAGACCTGGTCAGCGTAAGGCTCTGAGGTGGTGCCCTGGGGTGGGGAGGCATCCTGGCCCTGCCTGGCCCTTATCCTCTGGATAAGGTAGCGGCACAGCAGGTATACCAGCTCCAGCAGGTTGAGCAACAGGGAAATGAGTCCAACCACCTGCATGAAGATGATGAAGATGGTCTTCTCCGTGGGGCGGGAGACGAAGCAGTCCACGAGGTGAGGGCAGGGTCGTCGACGGCACACAAACACAGGCTCCATGGTCCAGCCATAGAGGTGCCACTGGCCGTACAGGAAGCCTGCCTCTAGCACGCTCTTGCAGATCACACTGGCCACATAGGTGCCCATCAGCGCGCCGCGGATCCGCATGCGGCCATCTTCTGCCACTGAGATCTTGGCCATCTGGCGCTCTATGGTTGCCAGCGTCCGCTCCACTTGTGGGTCCTTGTGTGGCAGTGCCCGAAGCTCCCCCTCCTTCTGCCGCAGCCGCTCCTCCCGCCGAGACAGGTAAATGACATGGCCCAGGTAGATCAGGGTGGGGGTGCTGACGAAGAGGAACTGCAGCACCCAGTAGCGGACGTGGGAGATGGGGAAGGCCTGGTCGTAGCAGACGTTGGTGCAGCCCGGCTGGGCTGTATTGCACTGGAAATCCGACTGCTCATCGCCCCACACAGACTCACCCGCCAGGCCCAGGATGAGGATTCGGAAGATGAAGAGCACCGTCAGCCAGACCTTGCCCACCACAGTCGAGTGCTCCTGGACTTGGTCCAGCAGCTTCTCAAGGAAGCCCCAGTCGCCCATGGCTCCTGGGCATCCGTCTGCAGGGAGACAGAAGACACTGTCAGCACGGAGTCCTTCTCAGCTGTCCTAGCAACAAGCCTGCAGGGAGGTCGGCCACATCCTTGTTACCTAGGGGGAAACTGAGGCTTAAGGAGTGAAAGAGATGGAAGTAGGGGCTCACACCTAGCAGGGCGGTCAGGACTAAAAGCAGATCTTTGGACGATGACTGCTAAGTTCTCGCAAGGGTACAGCTAGAGTCCTGTCTAGTCACACACCTGTGTCCCTCGTGTTCCCAGCCAGAGTCCCACGATGACCACAGCCCAAAAAGATCTGGCTCAACTTAAGGCTCCTGAGCCTATGGGAAAAGAGAATTTTAGGAACTTATCCAAGGTCACACAGCTGTGACATCCCCTCCCCCTCTTTTGTCTATGACAGGTTTTCCCCAGACAGTGGGTAGAGGTAGCGCTATGTCAGCTTCTCAGGGGACCCAAAGCCTCAGGTCCCTGCTCCCCTCCACATCATATCTCACTCTAACCCTTGAGCGTGTGGTCGGAGGGGTGCTACACCCTAAAGGCAGTACCTGCGTTAGCTCCACCTGCCAGCAGTGATGACCACCTGCAATTTAAGTACTGACGCTGGCTCTTGTCCCCTTTTTCCATCCCTCCTGCCCCCACCCCCCAAGCTTTTGTTGCCAAATTCTAGACTCCTGAATTGTCATAGCAGGGTGGAGGCACAGGCCACGAAGTTCCCAGAACATCTTGGGGGGCGGGGTGAGGGGAAAGGAGGTAGGGGAAGGGGGAGCAAAGCTGTTTAGAGGCAGGCTTTGGAACCAGACCTGGGTTCCAATGCTGACTCCTTCTTATAAACCGGGGACCTGGCTTAAGTGACAACCTCTTACCACCTCAGTCTCTTCTCTTGTAAAATGGAAATAATATTCCTGCCTCCTGGGGTTGTAAGGGTAGGCAGGCTGGGTGAGTGCTACTGCGGTGGTTCGCCTCCCCCCTCCCCTCCCCACTTTCGAAGCAACCCTCAGCCCCACCCCCACCCCTCAAGCACAACTCACCGCCTGCCTGCCAGGCGGCCCAGGTGGCGGTGTGGACGCACGAAGGCCGAGCGGCAGTCTCGGGAGCCCTGCAGGACCGCGCCTGGCGGCAGGGCGCCTTAAATAGCGCGGAGGGGCGGGGCGGGGGCAGGAAACCAGCGGGAGGGCAGCAGGCGCTGAATTTTCAGAGCCTACCGATGGGACCCGGAGGTGCAGACTAACCTCAGGCGACTCTCAAGGAAGGGGCCCGGGAGGTAGCACTGGGAGTTGGGTGGCGAAGGGGGCTCTTTCCTTCTCCACTCCCTTAGCCGCAGTTTCTTTGGTGCTGGAACAGGAATTCTCCAAGGTGAAGTTTTTCAGGGTGGTGGAATTTGAAAGGATTAGAGTAGGAATTTGCTGATCTCAGCGACTGGCCTGAGGGGCTGTGAAGGTGAGTAGAGGGGGCTGATGGGGGAGTGTGGCGAGACTGTTCCATGATGTCACTGTTGCCAGATCCTGTGACTTGATACAGATAGACGTGGAGATCTCTTCTCTTAAATCCCCTCAGAGACTCTGATCCACTCCTCCCATATGCCCCACAGCAGCTGGTTCCAGGAAGAGGCCTGTTGCCCTGCCCCACTGAACCTGTAAAGCATTTTACCCTTATCGGGGCCAGGTGACGTCCCAGCACCTCCATCCATCCTACCCTGTCCTATGTAATCCCTTAGCTCTTGCCATGATGTGTGGAGGATATCCCGTCATCCTGCTGCACAAGGCGTCCCTTAATAAACTCTTGATGTAATTAATGCTGGAGTTGTAAGCCTCTTTCTTCCCCTCTGAGGCTGGGAAATTTTACATAACAGGGAAGGGCCTATCCCTGGAGCTGGGGTCCTATTTTTTTAGGCTGCCACGGTGTGCCCAGCACTGTGCCAGGACTGTTCAGTCAAGGCTCACCAGGACATGGGGACCCACAGTGCCCTCCCTAGAGTCAGTTCTGGAGCTGGGGTCTCAGCCCAGCCTGTATCCTTGCAGAATTCTCAAACATCCCCACTCCTGGGGGGCTACTCAATCAGAGGTCTCTAAGTAATTTCATGGGCCACTTGACACTGGGCAGGGGATCTCTCCCCACCTTTCACTTGGATCCCATTCTTATGCCTGTAAATGGGGGGGGTGTAGTGAGCAGAGCCTACCCTGGTTCATTTAGGCTTCATCCTATTGATGAACATTAATGAGGGTCTATTGTGCTGCAGGCTTGTAGGAGGAGCTGGGGATTGACCATAAAGCAGCCAGAGGTGGTCTTTGGCCACAGGCTCTCACTGGCTGGTGTGGGAGGCAGGAATGGAGCACATCAGCCCATAGGAAGCAGTGAAATGATAAATGTGGAAAGCTCTGAGAAGGACTGGGTGACTCACAGGGGTTGGTTAGGAATGTTTCCTGGAGTGGGTGGGAGAGCGTTTGAGGCAGAAGGAACAGAAAGAACAAAGGCTCAAGGACCTGGGGCTGCCAGATCCTGAGACCTTGGCCACTGCCCCCAGGGTGTTAGATGTCACTGGCCTTGGTGGTGGAGGCAGTAGAGTTGAAGTTGAGACTTTGCTGTTGAACCCTGTGCCCTTAGGCAAGTTGCATAAATCCCTGTGCCTCAGTTTCTTCCTCTGTAGAATGGGGATAGTCATGGTTCCTACTGTGTAGGGTTGATAGGAGATCCAATCAACGCACACATAGCCTAATATTGGTACACAGAAAGTTCAAGTGAATTGTGGCTAAAAACACGTGACAAAATGTTTGTGACAAAAAGGGTCTGTGGGTTGGTCTTGGTGGAAGCCGTGGACTAAAATGGGGGTTTTTGGAATGTGACCTTACAGGGTGATTTGATCATAAATTCCTAACTGGGCAGGTCATGGTGGGTAGTCATGCCCAGGCATATAACTTCTTTAGCTGTACCTTAAGCAAGCTCTGTCCATTTTTTCCGTGCATCTATGTGAATGCCTTTTTTCAGACCCCTCCTTCTAAAGGGTGACCACCCTCGAGAGCGCACAGCCTCCTTAACTATCCTGTAATCCCATCCCTGCCTTGATTTCTGCTACTTACAAGTAATCTTCCTTAAGTTCCCTCCTTAATTCCAAATGCATAAAAGAAGCTGTAAACTGTCATTTCTTGGAAGTATTTTTCTCAGCCGGTTGAGAAGCTCTTGTTGAGAAAATCTTGTGACTGAACTCTTACAAAAATTGTCTACAGGTTTGGATGTTTCTTATGATGACAGAACAGAAAAGGCTGAGGGGAAGAAGCTCAGGAGCCGAGTAGAGGTGGGGAGAGGGGCAGGTGGGGGCCAAAGCCCGGGGCTGGTGGCAAAAAGGTCCCTGTTTCTTCGCAACAGGATTTAGTTCTTAGACTCCCAGTGCCCCTGGGTCCCTGAGGGTCCTACCTTAAGCAGGACTAACTGAACTTTCTGGGCAGCAAGTGGGATGGGCCTGGCTCAGACCTCAGAACTTCAGGATCGTCTGAGCGCAGCCTTCTGGATTCTCAAAACTGACAACTGAGCCCTGGTTCTGACCCCCGAGGTCGTGAGAATGAAGGTCCCTAGAGGCAGTTTCTTGCCGCGCTCCCACTGCAGCCTCTGCTTCCAGAGCTCCTCTCCTGTGACTAGACACAGGCTCCCCTCCCCCAGCTCTTACAGCTTCCTCTGGAGGTCAGGGTTTGAATGACCCAGCCCCTTCCTGGGAAAAGGAGGAGCTGGGATCAGCTATGAGAGGAATCCCCACAACCTGGCCATTCCACCTGGAAACATCCTTAAAACCCCATCCCACTGTCCGTCCCCACTGCCCTGACTCTCTGTTCACAGCCACCATCTCAGTGGCCTCCCAGCTGGTCGCCGGCCTCCATCCCTGCCCCCTCCAACCCAGCCTCCACCCTTCCCTGACCACAACACTGCTCCATTTAAACCCTCTGTGGCTCCCCGTTGCCTCTTGGCCTTGGCCACTTCTCACCCTCATCCCGCTCCCCTTTTACTCCACGATCCGGCTGGATTTTACTGTGGTTCCCTGTGCACTCTTGCTGTGTCCATGCTGTTCCCTCTGCCTGCAGCTCCCTCCTGTGCTGAACCCTACAAGTTGTTCAGGACTTTGCTCCACACTGCCGTCTCCCAGAAGTTCCCCCCGCTGGCCTCCACTGGGTTAGTTGTGCTTTTGTGATCTCAGTGGCTCAGTTATTGTCCCTGGGTACATTTAAAAAAAATAAATTTATTTCACTTGTGATAAAAAACACCTAATATTCACCATCTTAATCATTTTAAAAAAATTTTTATTGGGGAATTTGGGGAACAGTGTGTCTTTCCGGGACCCATCAGCTCCATCCATGTCAACTCAGCTCCAAGTCAAGTCGTTGTTTTCAATCTAGTTGTGGAGGGCGCAGCTCACTGGCCCATGTGGGAATTGAACCGGCGACCTTGGTGTTCTGAGCACTGCGCTCTAACCACTGAGCAAACGGGCTGCCCTTAACCATTTTTAAGTGTACCATTTAGTAGTGTTAAGTACATTCACACTGCTGTGCAATAGATCTGCAGAACTTTTTCATCCTTCAAAATTGAAACTATACAATTAAACGACACCCAATTTCTCCTCCCCCACCCTTGGTGCATTGTTCACTTGTCTTTACTCCTCCCTCCTTAGGCCGTGAGCCCCTGGAGGGCAGGCAGCTGGGTCTGGTTTACATCTCTACGGTAGCACCTAGCAGGTCACCTGGCCCATGTATGAATTTATTAATTCAACAAATATTTATTGCCCCTGGAGCTGTGGCACTGTCCTAGACCCTGGAGAGCAAAGAGGGAACGAAAATCCATCCTTGTGGCTTTGACATTCTAGCTGGGGGGAGATAGACAAAATAAAATGTAGAACCTGTTACATGATAATAAATGCTATGTGGAAAGTAAAGTAGGAAGGGAGGATTGAGGGTGCACGGGATGGCAGTTTCAATTTTGAATAGAAGGGAGGAGAAATTCTCACTAAGGAGCTGAAGTTTGACACAGGCCCTGAAGGGAGGGAGCCCTGTGGTCCTCTGGGATAGAGCATTCCAGACTAAGGGAACCACAGTGCAAAGTCCCTGAGGTGGGAGTGTGGCTAGTGTTCCCTGCTTGGGGAACAGGGAGGGGTGGGTCAGTGTGGCTGGGGTGAGGTGAGCAAAGAGAAGACAGGAGTTCAGAAAGGGAACGGCTGAGATGTGGGATGAGGCAGAGCTTATAGGCCCCTAAAAGCCTGCGTGAGGGGCCTTTGTGGGCTTCGGGCAGAGGAGTGACACGGCCTGACTTAGGTTTTGACAGCATCACCCTGGCTGCTGTGCTGCGAATGGGCTATGAGGGTGGGTGGCAGACAGTGGATGCCCCCCTTCCATACAGGACTTGCTGTCCAGCTGTGTGGAGTCTGGTCAGCAGACAGCCTCCAGCTGTTAGCACTTTCAGGTTGGCTTCAGCTGTCCAGGTGGCCAAGCTGTGCTGGGGTTGGCCCCAAGTGACGACTGAGCCAAGCAGTGCTCAGGGGCCCAGCCATTTCCACCCAACACGGGACTCCTGTAATGGACAATCTGTCCCCGGACACAGAGCTCCCTGCCACGGTACTTGTCGCTCAGTCCTACTTTCTCCCCTTTCCATTCATGGGCATTAATTCCCAGTACACCCTTGCCCTCTTAATTCTTCCTCAGAATCTGCTTCCCAGGGGCAGGCTATAGAGAGATTGCTGCAGTAATCCAAGTGTCTTAATCAGCTCAGGTATTCTGCTGTAACAAAATACCATAGCCTGGGGGACTTAAACAACAGAAATTGATTTCTCATGGTTCTGGAGGCTGGAAGTCTGAGATTGGGGTGCCAGCATGGTCAGGTTCTTGGTGTAGGCCCGCTTCCTGGTTTACATGGCTGTCTGCTCATTCTGCTGTCCTTACATGGTGGAGAGAGAAGGGTCATCCTTCTCATGTCTCGTCTTCTAAGGGCACTAATCCCATCAGGAGGGCTCCATCCTCATGACCTAACCACCTCCCAAAGGCCCCATCTCCTAATACCGTCACATTGGGGGTTGGGATTTCAAAATATGACTCACAGGAAGCTTGGACCAGGGTGATGATTACAAGTCGTCTCCTGTTTACCTAGGGCTGCAGGGTGGCTGTTACAACATGCAGTACAGGTGGACTTGAAGGCTGTGTATATGAAATCGGAATCTGTCGTATGCACGACTGAAGGAAGGTTGCAAGGGAATTCTCATGCAATGAAGGAGGAGGAAATAGAGACGTGTATCCTGAACAAAGAAGTCCAAAGGGATATGACAGCCACCTTGTGGTGACAGTGAGGTGGGCTGGGGACTCTGGGTGGTGAACAGTAGTAGCCCAACACAAACTGAATGAGAACAGTGAGCTGCAATGCTTGGACTCGCTCTCAGGCCAAAGGCAAGGCTGGAACGTTCCTCATCCATGGTCCTGGCCCACAGCCTGGAGAAGCAGGGTCAGGACTGGAAGCTCAGTCCATTCTGGGCTAGCCAATGATGTGCTTATGTTGCTCTGACCTCTGAGCCACCCTTGGTCAGGCAGCTGGAACGCCCTGGAAGATGCTGGAATGCATGGCTAGAGATCACCCTTCTCTGAGACCTTTGCTGGGGCTAAAGTACCATATGGCGTGGGCAGCAGGCAGAGACTTCCGTAAGCACGGTTGTGCCTGGATATTTACTGGATACTTTGGCACTGTACTAATGTTTCACCTACAGTGTCTCCTTTTATCTCTACAACAATCCTAGGTACTGTCCCAAGTATTCCCTTTGCCTCTCAGACCTACTGTCCATCGGCTCTGTGCCCTGAGAGGCTGACTGCCTCAACAGGTTCCCTTGCCCTCTGGCTTCTGGGTGCATGGGACCAGTAGGAGCTACTAGCAGGTGAGCAGGCGATGCAAAAGTAAAGGTGGGGTATTTATTTGGTCAGTATGCAACCTGCAGTTCCTGTGTGGTAACTCTGTCCATTGCTACTGTGGCACTAACCCCAGGACATGGCAGTTACCCTCTGTGGGTTTCCTTAATCATACCCAAACCTCTTAAAACAGTTCCTCCAGGGAACTCTTCAGTGACTCGGTTTGAATGTGCCATCTGTTTCCCACCAGGATCCTCATTGATACCAAGATTCCCATTATATTGGTGACAAGACTGAGGTTCTGAAAGCTTGCCAAGTTGCAGCATGGCGAAGCTATGATCATGAAATGGTTAAGCTGTGATTCAGACCTGGGGGGTGGGTGCCAGCCCAGCCCAGCCCTGGGCCCTTTAAGCTTGGATGGCTTAACCACCCCGCAAATGGCCACACTTGAGAGCAAAGGTGAACTACAGCCTATTCTGTCTACATGATGACACAACCGCTCGCTGCCTACTTTGGCTTATGGCTCACTGTCTCCTGGATTTCTGGCTCCTGGTCTTGGCTTGATTGTCACTAAATATTCCTCTAGGTCAGTATAGCCTTTGCACCCCTTTTGCTTCTCATTCTTGTCTGGCTTGGATGTTGGTGTCCCCTAAATTTCAGGTCATCATAATGCTGGGAGAGGGGCTGTGAGCCCCCCAGGGGGTGGTTAGTTCAGGTGACTGTGTTCCCATCTCCCCCAGGCTCTGAGCCCTTTGGGCTCAGCTCCTGCTCCCTGTGTAGCCCCAGCATTCTGCCAGGAGCCGGTATGAAAAATGCTCAGGGAAAATGGAAGGAGCTGAATAATGCTTGGCTGACGCAGGTATTACATGCCTTTAGAGACACCTGGCCTGTTGGGAGCATATATAAAGAGTGAGAGTGTGACTAACAGGGATTTTATGTACACAGGGTGGGGATGCGGTTGTGGACTGCTGGGATTGGTTTACTACCGCTAAGGGAGTGCGGTTTGTCTACAAGGAGAGGATAGTGATTGTGTACTTAGGGCTGGGTCTCCCTGTAAACGGCTAGGAGCGCTGTTGTAGCGGGAGCACAGCGCCCTCTTGTGACCACATCTACAATCACACGTGTATCAGGTTCCATCCCAGCTCTTACCTTGTCAACCCCAGCCCCAGCTTAACTTCAGCTCCAGCCTCTGCCACAGCCCCCAGCTTAGCTTCACCTCAGCCATGGAGCTCTCTCCCCTAATGAGGGCTACCTTTCCTGGCCTCAGGGTCTTATGGGAGGGAGAGTAGGAAAACAAAGGACGGAGCCAACCTGTATAAAACACAGCCTTTATTGATTTCAAGGAAACTGCCTTGCGGATGCTCCTCTCAGGGCATCCAACCTGACTCCCACAGAGCAGGGTCTGAAAGGCTGGCACCAGCCTCTCCAGAACATTTGCGGGGAGGAAGATGGGAGCCAAGCTTCTTGAGGCTGAGAGAGTGGAGTCTGGGGGAGGGGGACTTCCCCTGGGAGCAGTGGTGACTCATAGGATTCCTGGGTGTCCCAAGGTCTGGTTGGTGTCACCAGAGCCTTCTCATCCTCTTCTTTCTAAGCTCACTCTCAGGTCTCCAAACCTCCCACTGCTGGGAGAATCTTTCCTCTCCACTGCAGAAATCTGGGTGCTTTCTCCCCAGGGAAAGTAGAGTCTCTTTGGTCTGGTGAATCTAACCCAGGGCAAGCATCTCTCTTTCTGTAGCCTAAAGGCTTCTGCACCTGCCATTCTCTCTGCTTGGAAGCGCTTCTCACCTTTCTTAAACATTACTTCTTCAGGGAAGCCTCACCCAATCATCCCCTCCTGGGTTAGGTAGAAGCCCTGCTATGAGCATCTTAAGAGTCCCTTGCGCGCAGTAATTTGTTGTTTCAATGTCTGCCTCCCTCCAGGGCTGGCACTGGGCCTGTGGTATATATACGCAGGCATTCAGCACAGTTCCCAGTGCTCAAAAAGTATCTGACAACAATGAAAGCTTAGTGAATTCAAAGTGGGGGCACCCAGCACCTGTAGGACCCCTCCACCGGAGCAATACTTCCCCACCAGCCCCCATTAGCAGCCCGGGTATCGCTACCCAGCCCGTGGTCAGATGGGGGTCTGGGTGGGTGCTGAAGCAAGCAGCTTGTCACTGCATGAGTCGAGGCCCAACCCCCCAGCCTCTACTAGCTTGTGGTGGCAGCAGCAAGTGGAAGCTCGACTGGCGGAGGCCTTGCGGTTGCGGCCGCCTGGGGGCTTATTCTTGCGCATGCCTTTTAGGACCCTGTGGAAGATGAGGTAGCAGAGCTCGCTGATGGTGAGCACGATGCAGAAGGCCGAAGCGCCCACCATGAAGTAGGTGAAGATCTTCTTCTCGGTGGGCCGGGCGATGTAGCAGTCCACGGTATTGGGGCAAGGTGCCACGTTGGCACACTGCACCAGGCGTGGCATGTAGAAGCCATTCCAGAGAGTATGCAGCACGTAGAGGAAGACGAATTCAATGATGAGCTTGAAGATGAGGCTGAACAGGTACGTCCACCAGAGGCCGCCGTGCTTCTTGCCTGCATCGTCGTATAACTTGGCGCACTGGTCACCGTGCTTCTCGCGGTGCCGCCGCTCCCGTTCCTCCCGGTAGGCCACATGGAGGATAACCAGCAGCGAGGGACATGTGACGAAGATGAGCTGCAGGGCCCAGAGGCGGATGTTGGAAATGGGGAAGTAGTCGTCATAACACACGTTGGTGCAGCCGGGCTGCTTGGTGTTGCAGTCAAAGTCCTTCTGCTCGTCCCCCCACACGCGCTCCGCGGCCACCACGTACACCAGCACGCGGAAGACGAACACCACCGACAGCCAGATGCGGCCGAACGCCGTGGAGTACTTGTTCACGCCACTCAATAGGTTCTGGAGCGTCTTCCAGTCCATGGTGCCCGGTAGGGATGCCGGGGGCGGTGCACACCTGACCGAATAATAGGAAAAAACATACGGTAATGAAGAGGTGACATTTACTGAGCATTTACTGTGCACCAGGTGCTGTTCTGGGCTCTTTATGTGGACCTACTCATCTGAACATTGCAAAGACCCTATGAGCTCAGGACTATTCTTTCTAAGCTACAGATAGGAAATAGGCAGAGAGGTTAAGTAACCTGCCCAAAGTCACCGAGTTAGTATACCGGAAGGAAGGGAATGTGCATTTGCTGATGATAACAATGAGCATTTATTGAGTAGTTGCTATGAGCCAGGCAAGGAGCTACACACTTTATGTGTAGGATTTCATTTAATCCTTATAATGACCCCATGAGGTAGGCGCTGTGATGCTCCTCATTTACAGAGGAAGATAAGGGCTGTAAAGCACTTAGTACATAGTAAGTGCTCAATAAATGTCGGCCATTCGTGAAATCTAGAGAGGTCAAGTCACTCGTTTAAAACTAGAGTTAGATTCAAGGCTGGCCTGTGGATGCCAGGACTGTGCTGTCCATTACTTCCTTTCCCCTTCTCTGCTGGACGCCTGCCTCAGACTGGGTTCTTGCAACTTACCTCCTTGGTGCCTTGCTACCACCCTGTGAAGTTGGGGTTGAATCCTAATCTACAGGGAGGAAACTGAGCCTCAGAGAGGGGAAATAACCTCCCCAAGGTCTCACAGCCAATAGGTGGTGAAGTTGGTAGACCGAGTCATGTTGGGGTGTGTGTGGAGGTGGGTAATGATCTAGCTCTGGGGGATATCAGATCCAGAGAATAGCTAGATAGAACTCCGTGCTCCCTGTGCCAGGGCCTGGGGGAGCCCCAGCCATGCTAGATGCCAGGGCTTTGTGGTGGGGAGACATGTGTTGTTCAGGTATCCAGATCACACATCTTCCTCCCAGTCCTGCAGTGACTCAGAGGGTGGGGACCAGTGGGTCTGCCTGAATACACCTAGTGTCTGCGTACTGTCATGGGTGGGACAGCCTGTGCTTTCCCACGTGGGTGTGTGGGCCTGTGTGCACATGTGAGTGCCGCGGAAGCTGGGTTTGTGACTCTGAGCAGTCTGTCAGTCTGCCCCCTGAATGATCACATCTCACCCCTCCACTGCCACTACCCTGGTCCAAGCCACCGTCAACTCTTGCTGGCATTATTGCCACAACCTCCTCACTGGCCTTTCAGTGCCTGCTCCTGCACCCCTAGAGCCCATTAAATTGGATCACATCACTCCCTTGTTTACTCGCTATTAGCTTCTCATTACACTTAGAATTAACCCCCAGATTCTACATTCTGACCCTTCTCTCCTATATTCTCACCCTGCATCTCTGCTCTGGCCACCCTGGGGACCTACAGGGCTTTGTCATTTTTCCTGCTTCCTAGAATGCTCTTCCTCCAAGAACCTTGCATGGCTGGATTCTTCTCATCACTGAGGCTTTGACTCAAACATCTCTTTGGGGGCTTCCCCAGATAAGACTGAATCTGGGAGCCCCTTCCCTTCTAGTCACTCTGCTCCTGTCCGTTTTATTTTCTTTACAGCATTTAGTCACCATTTAAAATTAAAGTATCTGTTTATTTTTTTGTTCTTATTCATCGTCTGTCTCCCCACTAGGATGTCAACTTTGTCTTGCTTACTGCTTTAAATTAGTGCCTAGTGCTTGGCACATAGTAGGCACTCAATACATGTTGAATGAACAAAAAAATGAATGCTGACTTCTCAGAGAGGCAGCTTGGAGGGGTGGGCAGCAGTCCTGAGGGCAGTCTGGACAAGGGAGAAGGCACAGTTCCTTTTCAGCATCTCAGCCCTCCTGATGCCTCTTCTCTGGGAATTTCGGACATGATGGGGTGTCTGGGGAAGACCCATCCCTGGACAAACTCCTCTTCTCCCCCCTCTCCGCTCCTTCTAAGACCTGGCCTTTGGGAAGAAGCAGTGGAATGTGCCCTGAGTGTGGAGTCATAGCTAGATTCAAGCCTTAGCTACCGTATGCTACTTACCAGCTAAGTGACCTGAAGAATTCCCTAATTTCCTTGACCCCATGTCCTTGTCTCTAAAGGGAAATAAGTCCTACTTTCTTGAGCTGTTGTAAGAAGCATGAGACCATTTCTTCCCCAGCCTGCCACTCACTTGGTGATAGTTCAAGAGCACTGAGGTGGAGGGTGGAGCCCCGCCTGCCAGCCTTGGGAGAAGAGGGATCCTGGCATGTGCTTCCACCTGAAGCCCTCCCCTGGCAGCCCACCCAGGTGCAGCCACCCTCCGGTCCTGTCTGCTCATTCAAGCCTGACACACCCCATGGATGCGACTCACCAGCAAAGAATTTCCTTCCGGGCCCAGGCACGGGACTGGTGGAGCCAGTTCTGGTGCCCCCTACAGCCCCCTCACCCCAAACCATCTTCCAGCCATGCGCTTTTTCCCAGCTCCTGGAACGAGCAGCAACCAGCTTTGGTACCCACTCCGTAATGCCCCTTCACAGAATTACTGTTGACCCTTGAACAACGCGGGGTTAGGGGCGCTGATACCAACCCCCTCTCCCCCACCCGCTCAGTCGAAAACCCGCTTATAACTTGAGTCGGCCCTTCGCTTAAGCAGATTCCCAGCCGAATCTAAAATACTACACTTCTTCCCTCCTGCGACCCCTCGGCCCCCACATTTTCCTTCCATTCCAGGCAGCTTGGGAGCTTGCGGACATAGAAGGCGGTGTCTGAGGGCTCCGGCGCGCTCAGCACTTACCCGCCGCGGCGCGGCCAGCGCGGGGCCGGGTCCCCGTGTCCTCGAGGCCAGCAGCAGAGGCGTGGGGAGGCCTGAGCCTAGGCTCTGTAGTCGCCGCGAAGCGCACGCAGCGGCAGGCACACCCCGGGGGCGGCGTGGAGAAGGGAAGGTGGGGGTTGGAGCCCGGGCAGCTGTCCCGGGGCAGAGGGTCCGGTTTTAGTCCCGACGCTGCCAAGCGTTCCGGGGGCAATCTTCGAAGGGGCTTCTCACTTGTCCCAGCTTCGGTTTCTTCATGTGTGAATAGAGGCATTGGTGACCATGGGCAGGGCTTTTGCAAAGGCTCCAATGAGATTAGGGGCGTGAAACACTATAAACTGCTAAGTGCTATAGCCCTGGGACCGACTGCAATCACGACTCGCCCACACGTGTTACTATGGATACTGCGCCTCCGCCCTGCTGGTCACCGTCCCCGCCCGGCATCTAGCCTGGAACCTGCGTGGAGGCACTTTTAGGGGCCTGTCCGCCCTGCAGGACAGGTCCTCAGACAGCCGCGCGGGCTCAGGCTGTGTACTCGAATGAAGCATGTGCGCTTTGGAGAACCAGGGTGGGGGGCAGACCCTGAACCCACAGCGGATGGGACGCAGCGAGTCCTGTGCCTGGAAAGGAGATGGGGATCCTTTGTCTAGGGGTGAGGGCGGGATGAGGGGATGTTATTGCCTGGAGCTACTACAAGGGGCAGATCCTATGGGGTGGGTGGGGCAGGACCTGTGCCCTAGACCCCCTGCTGAGGGAAGGGGGGGAACTGAGGCTGGGCTGTGGTTGGGCTGGGCTCTGGGGACAAGGACGCTTTGTCTCATTTACTAGTATGTCACCATGAGGAGCCCTGGCCCCCCAGCCTTGTGTGTGTGTGTGTGTGTGTGTGTGTGTGTGTGTGTGTGTGTGTGTTTTGGGGGGCAACCCCAGTGCTTCCAGTCTACCTGGGGAGTCCCAGGATCTTAGTCATATAGGGTTTGAGCCCTTCCGTTCTCAATAGCAATCATGTTGCTGACACACAAGGGTGACTGCACATTCAATTTTCCCAGGACTACTCATTTACGCCTGCGGCCCTGGTGTAATTAGCAGCAGCCCCTTTTACTCTCAAAAGTGCCCCCAAACTTGGGAAAATCAATGGCATGGTCACCCTACCTACTACTCGTTGTGGTCGAGAACTAACACGACAATGGGGCTCGTGAACATCTTTGTACCAGCCACTGTCCCACTTTATTTCATCCTCACAGTGCCACATGAGCAAGGTATGATCCTTCTTGCTTTTATGAATGAGAAAACTGAGGCACAGAGAGGTAAGGTGACTTGCCCAGGGTCACACAGATGATCAGAGGAGAGCCAGCTCTGGAGGCCTCAGCTATATGGAATTTCTGGATAGAGCAGAGCCGCAGGGCAAAGGCCACCTTTCACTCACTGGGTGAGGGCCTTGAAAATCATTGCTGAGACTCAACAGTGCTGAGCTGGTCAGGGTGGTTCTGTGCATGTGTTGGTGTGGGGAGATGTGTGGATGTGGGGAGCCCATGACTCTGCCACCTGCTCCCTACCATCTGCTGCTCTGCTGCATTTTAAAGCAAAACCAGCTCCCTACTTCCTCACCTCCTAGTCACTCTTCAACCCATTTGAACAATGTTTCTGTCCCTACCATGTCACTAAAGACAGCACCATCAAAGTCACTATGAATCTCCATGATGCTCAATCCAACAGTCACCGCTCTGTCCCCATCCTTCTGGACCTTCAGAAGCACCTGACACTGTTTTCCTTTCGCTTCCTTGACACCACACTCCCTGTTTCCTGTGCCGCGGAGGCCCCCCACCCCAGTCTCCAGGGTCCCAGTGCTCAGCCTCCCTCCCCTCTCCTGGGTGAGCTCCTCCAGTCCTGGGGCTCCTCATACCACCCCTCCGCTGATGGGTCCCACATGTTTAGTGCTGGTCCTGACTTCTCCCTGAGCACCAGACCACGTGGCCAGGGCTGCCCATCTGCCCGCCAGGTTTCCCGTTGCCAGTTTGTCCTTCCTGAGATGACCAATGTATCTTTGAATATATAGATATTCTTTTTACATTTACCCCATGGAGGTATGCACGCACTGCTGCACTTCACTGTTTACATTTAACAAAATACAGGACCTTTTCCTCTCTCGGTAATATAGAGCTGGCTCAGTCTTTTTTTAAACAGCTGACTAGTATTCCATTTTTCCCTATCAGGAGATGTAGAGCTGTCTCTTAAAAAAACAACAACAAAAAACAAACCACCAGCCTAATAGTATTTGTATTATAATATACAGGTAACCTCGTATAACACGGTTGTTAGCGTCCTAAATACCGTGTTATGCGAATCCGTGTTATACGAAACAAAGAACTAGTACAAAAAAGGGGGTTAGTTTCCAAAAATTAAAAAATTATAATATTTTATTTTTATAATTAAGAGAAACATCTTTATTAAAGCAATTTTCACCAAAAGTATAACATATTAATATGTATTAAATAATGTTTTCTTTGTCAACCCTACTAAGCTTTTATTATGTTCTGTGTTGTTTGGGGATTTCCCTAATTTCGAATGAGATATTTTTTTGCTCTTAAAAGCTCTTATTACGCTCTGTGTTGTTCGGGAATTTCTCTAATTCTCAAACCGTGTTAGAGTGAAACCGTATTCTAGGATGCCGTGTTGTATGAGGGTTTCCCCCAATTCTCGAACCGTGTTAGAGCGAAACCATGTTATAGAAGTGCCGTGTTATACGGGGGTTACTGGTATTTAATCAATCCCATATTAATTATTGGCATTAATTCCAATCCCAATCCTGTATTTCTTTCTATTGTGAACACCATTGTAATACATATCCTTGGACAAACATCATTAACACATTTTTGAAATTATCTTTATAGGATATATTCCTAGAAGTGGAATTTTGGGTTAAAGTTGTTTGCTCATTTAAAATTTTGCCAAATCTCCTCCGTAGATAAAGTAGTATATTCCACCAGCAGATATGTGAGGGCTTGTTTCCCAGTATTCTTACCAATATTGAGAGTGTAATCAAGCTGAATGATCTTTGCCAGTGGTAGCTCATTACATTTTTCTTTCGCATTTCTCTTCTGTGTGAGAATGAGTATCTTTTCATATACTCAAGAGCCACCTGTGTTTCTTTTTCTGTGAACTGTCCTCTGTCTTTGCCCATTTTTCAATAATGTGATTGATTTTTTAAAATTATTGATTTCTTAGGAGCTCTTTACATATTAAAGAAACCAGCTCTCTTGTTAATGGTACAAATAGAAAGGATCCCCCTGACCCCAGCTTGACACTTGTATTTTGACTTTGTAGAGAATTAAACATTTTTTTATACAGTCAAATTGTAGTTAAAGTTTATCTTTTATGGTCTCTGAGTTTGCTCATAATTAGAAATGCCTTCCCGACTCTGAGAACTGAAAAACAGTTTTCTCCCATGGTTTCTTCCAGCTAAAGTAGTGCTTTAATGATATAAATCAAATCACGTCAGTCCCCTAGTAAAACCTTGCGGTCACTTACTATTACCTTTATAGTAACACCCACTCTCCTGACACTGGCCTGCAAAAGCCCCTAATGACCTAGTCCTGCTTCACCTCCTACCACACGTCACCCTGATCACTATTCTCCAGCTGCTCTGGTCTCCTTTCTGTGCAGTCCAGCCTCCGGCCTTTGCATTTGCTGTTCTCTCTGCCTGGACTGCTCTTCATCTGGCAGGCTCCTCCTCCCAACTGAGGTCTTACGGAGGTATTAGGTAATACCTCCTTCTCATGGAGGTATTCCCTGGTCACCCCATCTGAAGTGATCGCACTCTGCTTCCTCAGCAGTCACTCTTCAGAACCTTCTCTGAAATTATCTCCAGGAGAGCAGGGAGCTCGCAGGTTGTGCTCCTGCGGCATCTCCAGGGCCTGGAATGTAACTGACCCCCAGTTACTATTTGTAAACTAAATGTTGGGTGCACATAAGGTTCTGTGTGAGAACGGTATGTGTGTGAGACTGGGTCGTTGTGTAGTCAGGGGACAGCGTGGGGAGGATGTGTGTATGCCTGGTGTGTGTGGTTGTGAATGTGTATGCTTGCAGAGGTGGCTGGTAGGGTTTTGTGTGACTGTGTGTGTGTGTGGCTGTGTGGTGGTATCTCTGTGTGCAGTTGGGTTATTCTGCTCTGGTGACCAGGTGATTTTATTGCCAAGGTCTGGTCATTCTGGCCCTGTCAGGTGCTGCCCCCCCCCACCCCACTTCTGACATCAAGCAGTGCCTCCAACAATGGATCTTTGCCTGTTCTGGAGTAAACTGGAAGAGGTTCCATTCCAGAAAGAGACTCTGAGGACTCAAGGCCCTCCTGTCCCACATGAGTTCTGCTTCCCGAGTGTGTGGGAGGCCATCTAGGCCATCCCTCTGCCTCAGGACAAAGCTGTGTTGCAGCAGGACCTTGGCAGCCGTTCCAGCCACCCCCACTCCCCTCAGGGCCTACACCTGCTTTCTGGGGTTGGCAGGTCCTAAGCCTGTCCGGACCAGGCCTTGGCCACCCCCATGTCTGAAACTCAGTCCAGGGCTCAGGCAGGGGCTTCCTGGGAAGGGGCAGGGACTTCCCTCTCCAGCTGGCAGTTCTCCTGTGTTTGTGTGTGTGCGGCAGGGGCCTAGGCCCTCTCGTGCTCCAAGGCCCTTTCCTCTCTTGAGCAGAGTGGTGGAGCAGGTAGAACCCACTGGAAAACAGGTCAGGTGGAGGAATGGGGGCTTTCCAGCCCTGCTCCAACATGTCTGGGGCTGTGGGTAGGGACAAAGAGATGTCCGAGGACCCAGGCTAGAATGTTACTTTCCTCCCAAGATATCCAGAGTTACTTGGAACTTCTGCCCGCACAACTGTATCCTCAAATAAAGGAGGTAATACATGACATTACTGAGTTGCTGCCAGGATTCCACCATTCTACATGTGTACTGGATCCCACCTCACTCTACCTCTCTTGCTCCTCCGTCTTCACCCTTTGGCTCTTCACTGGATCTTTCCCATTACTATAACTATGCTGGTATTTCTCCATCTTAAACAAACAAAAACAAACAAACAAACAAACTTCTGTTGACCCCATTTCTAACATCTGCCTCATTTTTTTTCCATTTCTTTCTTCGAAAGAGTTGTCTTGATTTGTTATCTCCTTCCCCACCCCCCTCCTTATATTCCACCCAAACCACTCTCGCCAAGGTTTCCAAAGCTAAATTCCATGGTCAAGTTTCAACCCTCATCTTTCCCTGCACTTCCAGCAGCTGTTGGATGCCAGAACATCACAGTTTCCCGACTTATTTCCTTCTGGCTCTTCTTTCTTAGTCTCCTTTGCTGGTTCCTTCAGATCTCCCTGACTTCTTTTTATATATATCATGTTTCCCCGAAAATAAGACCTAGCCAGACCATCAGTTTTAATGCATCTTTCGGAGCAAAAATTAATATAAGACCCAATATTATATTATATTATATTATATTATATTATATTATATTATATTATATTATACCAAGTCTTATATTAAAATAAGACTGGGATTTATATTAATTTTTGTTCCAAAAGATGCATTAGAGCTGATGGCCTGGCTAGGTCTTATTTTTGGGGAAACATGGCATATATATATATATATATATATATATATATATATATATATATATATATATTCCATTTCACCTTCCACCCCTTTTTAAGTTTTTAGTTTACAGTTGACATATATTATTTTATATTAATTTCAGGTGTACAGCATAGTGGTTAGATAGACCTCCCTGACTTCTCAATACTGGGGTGCCCTGGGCCTTCGTCCTAGGGTTCCTTCTCTTTTATGCCCTCACTCCGTCTCTTGGTAACGTCATCAAGTCTCAGGGTTTAAACATTAAAATTAGGCTGACAACTCCTAGTTACTTATCTTCAGCCCAGACATTTCCCTGAACTCCAGGCCATTGTATGCAGCTGCTTTTCTACCTCTCTCTATGGATATCCCAGTAGATATCAGAAACTTACCTTGTCCCAAATTAAGCTCCTTCCTTATTTAGGAATGAAGCAAAGAAAAACAAAACCCCCAAACCAGATGCTCAGTTAAATTTGAATTTCAGATAGTGCGCGGGACACACTTACGCTCAAAAAAATTATTTGTTGTTAATCTGGAATTCAGGTTTAATTGGGTGTTGTGCATGTTTTGCTGGCAACCTATTCCTTATGTTCCTCTCCAACCCTCTCGTCTCATGTTCTCTTTGAGTAAATGGCAGTTTACTCACCTACTTGTTCAGGCCCCAGACCTTAGAGTCATTGTTGACTCTATGTTTTCTCATATCCTGCACTCAACGTCAGTGAATCATTTTGGTGCTACTTTCAAAATATTTGCAGAATTTGGCCTTTCTCACCAGCTCCATTCATGTTATCCTGGTAACATTAAAGCCATGAATCATTTTTCCCCCTGCGTTATTGCCATAGCCTTGTAACTGGTTTCCCTGCTTTATCCCTTGCCCCCCCCACCCCCCGTTCATCTATCACTAACACCACCACCAAGGGGACCATGCCTCTTTTTGTTCCAAATGCTCCCCTGGCTTCCTGCTTACTTGGAGTGCCAGTCAAAGGTATCAGGATGGCTTGGAAGCTGGTCCTTAGCAGGCCTCATCCGAAAGCTCTGTGTGGCTTCGTTTGCCGCACCTCTCAGCTCTCCTGCCGTCCTGCCTCTTTGGCTTCCTTGCTATCCCGGGTGCTCACAGGGTCTTCCTCAGCTTTAGCACCCGTGGCCTTGCCCTTCCTTCTATCTGGTGCACTTGCCCCCTAGATCTCTGCCTGGCTTGCTCCCTCTCCTTCTCTGGCCTCCCATCTCTCATTGCAGTTCCCCTCTCAACACTCCCTCCTCCGCTTCCTGCTTTATTTTTCTCCTTAGCACATAATCATGTACCATATTTTATATTTTGCTTATTTTTCTTGTTAACTGTCTTCCCTGTCACTAGGATCTATGAGGACAGTAATTTTTGTCTGTTGTGTCCACTGGTGTATTCCCAGTGCCTAAAACAGTGCCTGGTACTTGGTAGACAAAAGTGTTTGCCAAATGAGTGAATGAAACCCATCAAACACGCTAAGCTCCTGGCCCAGGCCAGCACGCAGCAGCTGTTTCATCAGTTCCCTTCTAGCTGAGCATCCCATGCTTCTGTCCTCCAGGAGTCCCTCCCTGACCACCTGCCTTCCAGGAAGTCTTTACTGACTGAGCCCCATCTGTTTTCCCTCCTTCCTATCACCAGGCCCAAACCCCTGGTACTCAAGGGTTGGGTGAGCTGTCCGCCCGGCTGAGTCTCTCTGTCCTCACCCAGTCTTTGCTCTCTTATGGTTTACAGGAGGCTCCTTGCTTGGGCTGTCCTTCAAGCTGCAAGGGTGTGGGGTATCGGGGTGGCTGCGGAAGCCAGCTAGGAATGAAGAGTGTGTAATATCCCTGAAATCTGCCTGCCACCTGCGGTGTGGGAGTTTCCGGAGCCTTGACCCTGGGCTGAGGAGGTGATGGTCACTGAGCACCAGTGAGTAGAAACTAGACTGGGTTTGGGCTGCAGGGTGGTGGTTCCTAAGGTCGCTGTTCCTATAAATTGGAGAAGTCTTGACATAGACAGCTGAGTAGATGGTTTGCCATTAGCTGAGCTGAGAAGCACAAGAAGAGGAGCAGGTTGGAGAGGCAGAAGAAAAGATGGGATTATTGTGCTTGGAGTTCGCTAAATGATATGTGTGTCTGTAAATGCTATTCTAATCCAGACATTTGACAAGGCCATCAGGACCTTCTGACACGACCTGTAAAAACCCTCTGTGATTACGCAAGTGCAAATAGACAGTTTCGCCCCATCCCACACTCCATCCCTGAGCCTCACCTAATGCCCAACGCCAGGCTCTCCCAATGCCTAGCCTTCCCAGAACCTCGGGGGTGGGGTGTGGCTCAGGATTAATTGTTTTCACAACTCAAATGGTCTCTGCATCCAAATGCCCAGCTGGGGTGGTCTGAGTTCCCTGAGGGACACATGTGTGTGGATGTCTGTAGGCAGCTGGATGCATGGGGCTGGGTCTCAGGAAAGAGAAGAACAGTGGGAACGTGTGTGCGTTGCATGTGCAAATGCAAAGTAGTGCAGCCACTGTGGAAACATTTTGGCAGTTCCTCAAAAAGTTAAATGTAGAATTACCATATTACACAGCAAGTCCACACCTAGTATGTATCTGAAAGATCTGAAAACAAGGACTCAAACAAATACTGTACATGAATGTTCATAGCAGCACTATTCACAACAGCCAAGACAAATGCCCATTGAAGGAAGAATGGATAAATGAAACATGGTCTATCCATACAATAGATTATTATTCAGTCATAAAAGGGAATCAAGTTCTGATACATACTGCAATATGGATGAATCTTGAAAACATGATGCTAAGTGAAATAAATCAGACACAAAAGTACAGATATTGTATGATTTCACTTATATGAAATTAATCTAGAGTAGGTAAAGTCATAAGAACAGTAAATCATTACAGGTTACCAGGGGCTAGGTGGCAGCGTGGGGGTGGGGGGTGTTATTGTTTAATGGGTTTTTGTTAGGGGTGATGAGAAAGTTCTGGAAATAGTGGTGATGGTTGCACAACATTGTTAATGTGTTTAACACTGCTGAATTGTACACTTAAATATGGTTAAAAAGGTAATTTCATGTTACATATATTTTATCACCATAAAAAAATAAAAAGAGAGAGAGAAGAGGGATGGAAATATGAATTTGGGAATCAACAGTATCCAGATGGTAATGAAGGTCATTGGAGCAGACAAGCTCGCAGGGAGGGTGTAGAGACTGAGGAAGGTGGGCAGCCTAGGAAAGAGCCTAAGGCCCTCCCCCAATGAAGGTGTGGGGGAGGTCGCTGAAGGAGATTGACCGGGAGTGGTTGGCACAGAGGGAAAACTAGAAGAATGGTGTTTGTGAAGCTGGGGTGTGTTAGCGCTGTTGATTGCAAAGGACAGAGATCTAACTTGGATTAGTTTGGGCACAAAGGGGAATTGGCTGGTTTGTAGGAACATAGGAAGGGCAGGGGTACCTCAGGCTCCCAGAAATACCTGGCTAGAGTCATGTCTGGATGTGTTTAGGAACTCTCTCCTGCCTGCCCCACCTCTCCTCCTCTGACTGTCAGCTTCCTTCTCTGCAGGTACTAATGGGCTATTGCTCAGGGTCACCAGCAGCTCTGACCTCACACCTTCCCAAGTTTTGCTGCTACTTGCTTCCCTTAGAAACCATCAAATAACCTGGGGAAGCACCCTGAGTGGCCTCATCTGGAGCACCTATCCACCCTGAAGTTAAGGGGCCGGGAGGCGTGACTGGCAGTCTCCTTCAGCATCCCAGTTTACAGGGAGAGAAGTGCTGGGTGGACAGAACACATAAGGTATTGATGGCACAGGGAAGGAGCTCAAGAAGGAACGCTGTCTACGCTGTGAAATGGCTCATTGCACAAGACAAGCACTGGAAGCATCCACTGAGCTAGGAGACAAAGAAATCGTAGGTGTGCTTGGCAAAGGCAGGGCGGTTTGAGTGGCGTGGTGGGGCAGAGGCTGGGTCATAACTGGAGGGGTGAGTGGGCGGTGAGGAAGTCAACTTAGTAAGTACAGACCTCTGTTTTAGGAGGTACAGTTGTGAAAGCCAGAGAGAGAGATAAAGAGGGAACTGCTGGACACATGGGGTCAAGGAAGCGTTTTTTTTTTTTTTTTTTTTTTTTTTTATGGGAGAGATGTGAGCATGTTTAAACGCTGAAAGAGCCAGGAGAGAGTTAGAGGTTTAAAAGACAGGAGAGAGTAAGGAGGTGAGGAGAGAGTGCACCAAGAGAACAGGTAGGGAGATTAGATGATGGATAGGAATAGGCTCACCTCTTATATTGTGTAGGGGAAAGGAGGGAGGACCAGTGTGGACACTGCTTGGTCTGAGGTCTACTGGCCATTCACAGGAGAGCATCCTTCTCAGATAGCTTCTACTTTCTCTGAGAAGTGGCATGAAGACACGATGGAACTGGCTAGCAGGTTTGAGGAGAGTGGAGAAGGTTGAGAAGCCTACCACTATGAAACACAGCAGAGAGCAAAGCAGGAAAGAAGGAACATTGTCAAGTTGTGCTGGAGAACATGAGCCCTAGCACATCCCTTTATTTTTAGCCTCCATCCCTTTATTCATGGGAAAGCACAGTAGGATGGCTCTGGGCCTGGAGTTTTGCTAAGCAGGAGGGACAGAGGGACAATGGGGATACTGTCACGACAGCAATTCATTCCAATCATTATCTCAGCAAATATTTATCACCCTTTCACTGCATAGCAGGCATGGTACAGGGTCTGAAGATCCATTGACAAACCTGACAGATACTATTCTGACCCTTGTAGAGCTTGCAGTCTAGTAGGGCGGGCAGACATCCATTTAGAAGCTCCCATGTGAGATGGGGGTGGTGGGAGAGACTGTAGAGCCCAAGTTTAGGCTGGATACAGAGGGAAGCAAGTGGAGGGGGCTGGCAGATTGGGAGCCGGTTGCAGGGTCAGGTCTGGAGATGCCTATATAGGAGGGCAGCTGTTGATCGTTAAATAAACATGAACAGAAGTTGAGGGAGGAGCTCAGTGAGAGGGTGGGGGGAAGCTGTGGTTGGAGAGTGGGATGACCTGTCTCACAGTTGCTTCCTTCCCTCCCATGACAATAGCCTACCTCTTCTTTTCCTATTGAAGTCTGATTCTCTATTTATAGGGCTCTGCATCCTATTCGCTCTGCTCTCTGGGGTACCTTCACCACCTTTCTCCTCTACTGGATTTATCTCACCACCGCGATTTAAATATTCCCAATTCTCTCATTGTAAAAAAAATAAAATAAAAATTCTTGACTGCCTCCATTCCCTTGCAACTAACGCTCTTTCATTTTCTATTCTTCTTGCAGCTACCATTTTTCCAATCAGTTGTCCACACTTGCCATCTCCATTTGCTTGGCCCTCACTGTCCCCTTATTTCACCGGGAGCTGGTTCTCTACAATGATATTCCTGCCATGGGTACTAATGACGATCTTTGTTAATCTAATGAACAATTTTCAGTCCTTATCTGATTTGACCCAGGACAGTGTTGGGCCCTGATGATCATTTTCTTCTTGTCTACAGACTTCTCTTCTAGAAACTTCTAGAAGTTCTAGAAACTTCTCTAGAACACTTGTCTGTTGGCTTCTGTGACATCATCTTACTCCTCTGTGACATCACATTTCCTTGGCTTCTATGATATCAATTTACCCCACAGTCCTCTTTGCTGGCTTCCTCCCACTCTACTTGGTCTTTAAGCCTCCATCCTAGGGCATCTGCTCATCTCTCCCCTCACGATCTCTGTACAGTATCAGCCACTCTCAAGGCTTAAGTTACTACGTGCCATAGAGGCCCAGATATAAGATGACGCCCAACAAAAAACAACCCCCTGTATTTCCAATGTGGAGACCCTCCAAAATCACTTTGGGGGATTAATTTGAATACATAAACTTTTAGCACGGTTGAAATTATAATTTATTAACTTAGTTCGCCATACATTTAAAAAATCACATATTATATAAACAATGTAGTAAGACTTATTATTTTTTTCTCCCCTCATTTTATGAAGCAATTTTATTTAAGCTTTTAACATTTTTAACACCTGCATCAACATCATTAAAGTTTTGTTTGTTATCATTAACTTTTACAGAACACACCGACTTTATTTTTGCCCAAGTTATTTGTGACATAACACTTTTCCAGTCTGTGCATGATTCTGGGAACTTTATTCTTTGCCATTAGAGCTTGGTTGCATAATATTAGGTTGCATAAATTAAAAAGTCATCTGGTAGGTATGTATTTGTGATCTCCACAACATAACCACTTCCTTTATTGTTCTTCAAGGGATTTTTTTTAAAAAGGACTTGCTTCAAAAGTAATACTTGCAATTGTAAGGTCCATACCCCCCAGGAGTAAAGATTGAATCTGTGTTTAATGCTTTTGTCTCCACTTTTTTCTGATTCTGCCAAGAGACCTCCATGAATATCCAAAACTTCATTGATTAAGGTTATTTCAGGCAAATGAGTTTTCCCCAAAGAGTGTTTTGTTATTCAAAAGGCAGTAATTGAAAATATGAGCCATTATATAGGAGACTTTGTAAGTACTTGAATATAAGACAAATCCTTCCTACCTGAGGGGTAATTCTGAAGCAAAATCTTATATTCAGGCGTTTTGCTGACAATTCCCAAACCCTTATCTCCTGCCCAGTCTTTTATCCCCCTTCTATACAATAGTCTACTAGACATCTCCACCTGGGTGCCAATCATTCAGTCAGTTGACACATTTTTATTGAGTGTCTACTATGTGCCAAGTACCGTTCTAGGTGCTGGTAGATAAAGGGGGGAATATGACAAAGGCTGTGTTGTCAAGGAGCTCATCCTAGTGGGACGACACAGAAAATAAACATGTAGGGGCATCTGAGTTTCTGGTACCCCCTCTCATAAGAGAGCTGTACTTTTGCTTTAATAAAATCTTTGCTCCTCTTAAAAAAAAAGAAAATAAACATGTAACTAAATAAGAATATTTCATAAACTAGAATATTTCATAAGTATTTCATAAACAAGAATATTTCATAAATGCTATAAAGAAGATAAAATGGGGTTGCATGGTAAAGAGTGACTGTTTGGCGTATGCGCTTCATCAGGGGGGTCAGAATGGCCTCTTGGAGGAGAGAATGTTTGGAGATATGAATGCCAAAGAGACAGTCATGTGAAGCTCTGGGGAAGAGCATTGGCAGCGAAAGCCAGGGCAAAGTCCCTGAGATGGGAGAAGGCCAGTGCGGGTAGGGCATGCGGGAAGGAGAGAGCCCAGGGAGATGAGCTTGGAGAGGTAGCCAAGGTCTAACCATGTAGGGCCTTACAGGCCATGACAAAGTTTGGTTTACTTTCCGTTTTTATGGCCATGATGGAAAGCCACTTGGAGGGTTTTAAGCAAGGGAGTGACTTGACTGATCTCATTTACATGGTAGAAAGATCTCTCAGGCTGCCACGTGGAGGAAGAATTGCAGAGGAGCAAGAATGGAGGAAGGGAGCCAGCTGCTGCAGGTATCCAGGTATTCAATGCTGTCTCTTGGCCTGGGATGGAACCACTGGGAGGGGGTAGGAAGGTGAATGGACTTTGAACTGAGTTTGGAATTATATCCAATATGACTTGTTAATGGTGGATGTGATTATGAGGAAAGGGACGCCTAGGTTTTTGAATTGAGCAGCTGGGTGGATGGGGATGCCATCTTCCAAGGTGAGGAAGACTGGGAGGGAACATAAATCTGTTCTCTGTTAGGGGGATTAGGAGTTCTATTTTGGGTGACAAATAGGAATTTTGATACATGAGTCTAACACTCATGGGAGTGGTTGGGTCTGAATATATAAATGTGGGAATCATTCATTTGTAGATGGTTTTATAGATGGTACTATACAGGATTACAGAAGGGGAAATGTAGACAGAGGAGAAAAAAGGGTAGAGCACTGGGTCTTAAAGAATCCTACATTTAGAGATCAGCAAGAGGAAGAAGAGCATCGATGGAGATCAAGAAAGACCTATCAGTAATGTGGGAGGAAAGCCAGGAGAGAGTGCGGCCTGGAAGCCGAGGGAAGACGGTGTTTAAGGCGGAAGCTCTCGATGGCTAAATGTTGCTGAGAGAGCAAGACGAGGATGAAGAACTGACCATTTTGACTTGGCAACTTGTTGGCCATTGTTGACTTTGACTCGAACGGGTTAATACGATGAGGAAGTAGAGATGGCAAGTACAGAGATGTTTTAGGGGATTTTGTTTTTTATAAGAAGGGCAGTAGCTGGAGAAGGATGTGGTGTTAAGAGGGAGTTAAAAAAAGGGAAACATTAGAGCATATTTATAGAAAGGGGATTGTGAGGCAACAACTGTGGAATACAGTCCAGAGTAGGTGAGAGGTGATGGAGTCCAGTGTCCGTGTGGTGGAGAGTGTACCTGGAGCAGGGACACTTCATCCACGTTACAGGGGAGAAGGCAAAGTGGACAGGTACTCATGCCAGGAGGTTGGCAGATTTGGTTGGGAGGGAGATAAGTTAGTGCTTGCCTATTGCTTCTATTTCTCTGAAGCATATGCCTGGCTATTAGCTGAAAAGGAAGATTAGGAGAATGAGGGCTGGAGGTTTGGGGAAAGAGAAGGTATGAGATAGCCATCTTGGAGAGAGAATAGGGTTAAAGTGTTAGAAAAATATAGAATTTCTTAGAGGTGCTGAATGTCCACTTGAGCTTTCTGGTCAGAAGTTTCCATCGAAACCAGTCAGTCCAGTTGTATTCTCCAGGTGCTTTGGAACAGGTTCCACATGGAGAGCTGGGCTTTACCTGGAGTTAGAATCTAGCCTGGTGAGCAACTATAGAAGCACTGAAAGGCAGGTGAGTGGAGGATATCTACAGGTCAGGAATTACCTGGGAGCCCATGGAATCCAAGCTGGGAAAGAAGGGGAGGATGTGACAGGGGTGATGGACAGCGAAATAGTGGCAGGTCAATAGATGGGGCAGGATTGCTGGAGTGGGAACTAAAGTGAATGAGCTGGACAGGAGATGATGGAGTTCTCAGTCCAGACAAGATCTAGGGTGTGAGCATGCATGTGGGTGGGTTCAATGGGTAAAGAAAAAGATTGTTAGAAGCAAGGAAGTCAAGGAACTGAGAGGTCAAGTTTGGATGTGAAGTCATCACAAATGATAATAAGCATAATAATAGAGAGAAAGACAGTGAACCAAGGGCTGAGAATGGCCATGAATGAGAGATCCAGGACATCTTATTTGTATCTCAGACTCAACCCTGTCTGAAGCTGCAGTTACCCGTATCTCCCTCAAGCCTGCTCTTCCTAGGGTAAGTGTGCCACCACCCAGAGCAAGAAACTTGGGTGTGACTTTGATTCCTCTCTCTAACTGATCCCCACACCCAATCAAATCACCAAATCTTTTTGATTCTATCTTGGAAACATTTCTTAAATCCAGCTACTTCTTTCCATCTCCACTGCGCACACCAGAGTTTAGGCCATGGCTATTGCTCATTTGGACTATTAGTGTCAGGTTCCAAACAGTTAGCACTGCTCTCGCTCCTCTGCCTTGTAACTAGAGACAAATTAGATCATGTCACTTCTGTGCTAAGTCTCTCCAGTGACTTTTCATTGTCCTTAGGATAAAGTCCAAAATAATTAACAGGGCTTTATAAAGAAAGCACTGCATAACCCCGCCCCTGCCTACTTCAGTCTGACCCCTCACCGGGTTTGCTCTCACTTTCTAGGCCTTTCTTATGCTATCCTCTCGGCCTACAATCCCCTTTCCACTTTGCTTGGGAAAATCCTCCTTTCTCTAGGTGTCCCCTTCAGAAGTCTCAGGGAACCTTTTTCTGGATGCCTGGATGTTGGATCCAACATTCTTCTTACCCCAGCACGCTATGCTTCCCCAGCATGTCATGAGTTTAGCAGCTTTCCTCTTCATAGAATGTAAGCTCCATGAGATCAGGGACTGTCTGATGCTTCCCAGATGAATCCTAGCAGGGGGCTGATCACATAAATGTGAACAATAAATATTTATTAACTTGAAGCAAATGGAAGATTCTAGATGTGGAGCAGTTCTGGGTGAAGACAAAGTCTGGGGTGTGGTTCTGTGAGTGGATAGCTAAATGGAGTGGAGGAGGAGGTCATGAGAGATGAGGAGGGCATGGAATGAAAAGGACAGAGTGATACACAGGTGGTCCCGGTGGCCCTGGGCTGTGACAGAATACCAGAAGATCCTGAGTCATGTGCTTAAGTCTTTAATGAATGAAGAGAAGTAGGTGGCAGCAATGCAGGTGGGGCAGTGGAAGAGAAAGACGGCAGGGGCCTAAGCAAAGCAAAGACGTTTCAAGAAGGTGGAAGTGGAAAGGTCTGAAGGTGGTAATGAGGGCAATATGGGGGTCTTGAGAGTGTGGGCAGAACTGAGGATAAGGGATGACCGGGGGCCCTCAGGCTAGTCAGTGTTCGGTCTTCGTCTGGCTTAAGGACTGGAGACCTCTGGGTACAGCACCCATGAAAAGGACTGCCGTGGGAATAGTCAGGTCCTAGGATGCTCTCACCATATGTCGGCCCAGCCGCAGCCCCTGGAATGGGGAGTCTAGAACCTCAGAGGGAGCTGACTGTGGCTCGTCCACTGGCCTGCATGTAGGAGCTATCTCGGTCTGAGAAGTACGGAGTCATCTGATTCTGAACTGGTTGAAAGTGCCATCCTGTTCTCCGGGATTGGGTGGTCACAGCTCTGGTCTGGATTGGAGGTAGAGTTGCCCTTGATTCCTGGAGTTCAGTAGATGGTATTGGTGCCCTACCCACGTCCCCTTTACTGAGGGACACTCATTCTCCAGCTGCTGTGAATGGCTTATGGCTGCCCCTGGAGAATTGATCTGGACTGAGTGGGAGCCACCAACCCCCTCCTGCCAGCCCTCCTGTCCTGGAGGTGGCCTGAAACCAATGACTGATATGGGAGTTCCAGTGCCTGAGGACCTTGCCTCCAGCAGGGACAGCTCTAGGGCTGGTTTGTGATCCAAAGCCCCTCTCCCCACAGAGCTCAGGCTAACGCTGTTTCCCTGAGCCCACACCCTGCTCAGCTCTGCCCATTCCCTATCTTGCTTCTTGCTCCTTCCTTCAAATGCACACAAATTCCTGCTGCTGGTTGTTTCTAGGGATCCTGGCCTAACACGGGGTGACACTCTGATCTTGTCCCATAATCAGGGGTGGACATGGAGCCTCTTCATGGACCACGGGGGCCAGAGCCCCCACAGACTCAGCCCATCTGTGTGGGCTTAGAAGGCCCCTCCCCTCTCTAGGCCAAAGTTTCCTCACCTATAAATAAGACCTTTACTGCTAGACTTAGTAAAAACAATAACCACAAAACATACGAATAAACAAAAGGAAAACACTTTGTTGAATTCCCTGGGCTGAAGTGTGGGGGAGGATTCAGGTCAACAAGACAAGCAGCTCACAGCCCATTTACTCAGTTAACAAACATTGATTGAAGGCAACCAGGCCTGGATGACTCAGCATCTTGCCCTGCCCTGTCTTTGAAGGGCTCACAGACTGATGGGGAGAACCCACTGCCCCAATTCAGGGAGAATAACAAAGGCATGAGCTAGGCTGGCGCACGGAAAAGGTGGTTAAGGCTGTCCCTGGGATTCTAGGAAGGGTCTAGGAAGAGTCCCAGAGGAGGGAGGAAGGGCATTCCAGGCAAAAGGACCAGCATCTGTGAAGGCACGAGGCACGACCCAGCATGATGTGTCTGGTTGGGGAACCATGAGCCCTTTGGTATTATTGGTGGGTACAAGGAAGGAGGAAGCAGGGGGTGAGGTTGGGGAGGTCAACGGGGACCAGGTTTAGGGCAGTGTGGGCTGTGATGGTGGAAGAAGTTTTAATGCAGAAGGAACAATATCGTCAGATTCATATACATAAAAAACTCCACTTTGTCCCCTTAGTGGAGGGCAGGTGGGAGGGGCCCAGTGAGAGGTTAAGACTGTGGGGTGGGAGAGGAAGGGCAGACTCAGGAGGCATGTAAGGGGCTGGAATTAGTGGGATTTGGTGCTGTATTGGGATGTGGGGTATGAGGGGCTGGGAAAGGGGGAGGGGATGAGGATGTCGGGCCAGCTCCTGGCTTGTACAACTGGCTGAATGGCAGTGCCATTCGTCAGGTGGGGCGTGATCTGTGAGGAAGGCAGGTTTGGGAGTTGCTGAGTGGGAGATGCCTGGGACCTCCTGGAGGGTTGTCCTGTGGGCAGTTGGTGGGGGCTCTGGGACTCAGGCAGGTCCAGGCTGGAGGTGGGGTTTTGGGAGTTGCCAAGGTCTGAGTGGTAGGGTGGGAGTGGGGGAAGATGAGGAAATGTGTATCTGGTAAAGGAAAGGGAAATTCCTCAGATTGGAAGATCCATGAGGGCTCAGATGCTCTCAGTGGATCCCTGGCCTGTGGGGATATAGCACCTAGACAGCCTGGAAGACTCTCATCCTGGACTTGCTCTCAGTACCGCCCCACCCCCCACTGTGCCTTCCCCTCCCATCCTCAGAGGAGACTCACCCACCCGAGACCTATGCTGGGCAGGGCTAGGGAGGCCTGAATGGGGGAGGCAGAGGCCTCCTGGGCCACACATTCATCTGAGGGCCACTTGCTGAGAACCGACTTATCCTGAGCACAGGGTCTCCTGGGGTCCCTCTCCTGCCTTGGCCAGCTGGTCGCAGAGTCCAGAGACCCTTGGAGCAGCCTCTGCCTTTGAGTATTCTCTGCCACATCCTAGGGAAACACTCTGGCACACTCCGTGTGTGTGGTGTACATGATGAGTGAACCTGGATCTGAGGTGCTGGGGCTCAGATGCCCACTGAGTGGTCCTGGCCTCCTCTCTGAGGTCCATCATGAACCCCCTGCTTTCCTACTCATCACTCCCTCTTGGTCTGCAAGGTACTGAGAAAATCATATTTATTAAGGGTTTTGACCTTAATATTATACAACATATTACCATATATAAAATCCCCACCAGCCATTAACCTCTCTCCTGGGCTCAGGACCCTGAGATAGAACTGCCCCCAGTACTGACCCCTGGGTGGGCTTTGTGAGCCCCACAAGCACCTTCCTCACATACCCTGCTGCAGAAAAGAGGCCACTGCCCTGCCATTGCCTTAGGGAGGTGGGGGACCTGGTAGTCCCAGCTGCCAACGTCACAGGTTATGGATACCCACCTGTATCCACCTCAGTTGAGCCCGCCTTCATGAGGTCCGAGTTCCCATTTGGGGGGTGCTCTCCCTTGGAGAGGACATAGGGTGGGCACGTATCAGGCAGGTGACTCTGGCGCCGAGACTGCCGGCGCCTGCGGCCGAAGGTCTCCAGGCACCTCTTGCCCACCAGGTAGGTGACCTCGGTGAGGTTGAGCAGGATGCATATCACAGCTATGACCACCATGAAGTAGATGAAGACCGTCTTCTCTGTGGGTCGGGAGATGTAGCAGTCCACAGTGTGGGGGCAAGGCGACTCGGAGCAGGCCACCACGCGGGGCATGTCGTAGTGCCCATGGTAGAGGCGGTGGAAGATGTAGAGGAAGCCCGAGTCCACGGCGGCCTTGAAGACGAGACTCAGCAAGTACGTCCACCAGAGTCCGCCCCGCTTCTTGCTAGGGTTGTCATACAGGGACTGGGCGTTGGGCCCGTGCTTTCGACGGTGCCTCCGCTCGCGCTCTTCCCGGTAGGCCACGTGCATGACCACGAGCAGCGAGGGGCACGTGACCAGGATGAGCTGCAGGGCCCAGAGGCGCACGTGGGACACGGGGAAGAACTCGTCATAGCACACATTGGTGCAGCCCGGCTGCATGGTGTTGCAGACGAAGTCCTTCTGCTCGTCGTCCCACACGTCCTCCGCGGCCACCACGTACACCAGCACGCGGAAGATGAACACCACCGACAGCCAGATGCGGCCCACTGCCGTGGAGTACTTGTTGACTCCGCTGAGAACGCCCTGAAGGAACGACCAGTTCATGCTGATGCTTCCTCACGTGGGCAGTCTACACCCGTGTGCACCCACTCAGGCCTGGCCAAGCCTGGGGATGGGTGTCCTTTATTAAAGGTGCGATTGGCAATGCCGTGTCAAAACCACTGCGTCATCATCATGTCCTCACTCGAAATGACTTGGTGGGGTAGGGATTGCCATTATCCCCATTTCACAGGGGGGTAAGCTAAGGCCTAGAGGGGCACCTGCCCAAGGCTCCACAGCTTGGAAGTAGCAGAGCTGGTCTTGAACTTCTGTCTTCCAGTTGCAAAATCTGGGACTATTTTATTCTATAAAGTAATAGACACATGTGAAAGATAAGGGTCCTGCATGAGCGTGCCTGACAACCTCTTTGACCTCAAGCTTCAGCCCTGCGGGTCACCCGACTTCTAAAGAGAGAGCAAGAAGGTGTGGGTTGGATGGTCCTCTCTCCCATTAGCTGCCAGGGCTGGACCAGGGTAGGAGGGGAGGGGCCTGTATCTTTATCCTCCAGTTTCCTCCAACTTTTACTGAGCGCCAACATGAGTCCGGCACTGAGCTGGGTGCTTTCCTATCAGCCTCTTGGGCAGACTCCCGAGTGATATCCATCCTCATTCCTCTTTTCTGGCTCCTGGACATCCCTGCCCTGACTTTCCCTCCCAAACTTTGGAACCATGTGGCTTGGCATCATCCTACCACCCTCCCTACCCCACCATGGGTGTGGGGCCCAGGACTGACTGTCCTGATCACAGTTGTTTCCTCTGGAATTCCAACCATTCCAGCTTTAGGGAGGGTCGAGGGAAGGGATAGAGGCAGGATTCTGGCATTGTCCTTCCCCCACCATTCACCTTTTCTTTCAGGGACATCCTTGTTTCATTTGCTCAGCGGCTGTTTGCTAGTCAAATCTCCCATTATTTCTATTCAGACCCCTGTCCTGTGTGCTCCATCCGCCACACCCACTTATCTGGAGTGCCATCATGTTCCGTCTCTGACCCTGCCCCTCCTCTGTCCCTGACTCGGATCTCAGCATCTTCAGACCTCATGCTCCTGGGACATTTTCTGAGCACCTTCCTCCTTCTTTCATGCATCACCAATATTTGAATGGTTTGTAGACTTGTCTTCTGTGCCCGACTGCCAGCTACTGGATGGCAGCCTCTGTATCTTATCGTCTGTTTCCTTGGGACTTGGCATTGGACCTGGCCCAGTGAACACACACTATGTTTGCTAAGCCAAATTGATACTCCACTTCTTTCTGATCCCTCCTCATCTCTTCGCTGGTCCTCTGTCCTCCCTTTGGTCTGGCAGGACATTCCTTCCCCTCCTTGGGGCTTCCCTGGAGTTGCTCCAGGGGTCCTCAGTTCCCTCTGCTTCTTCCTGAAGCCTGGCCCACAGCCTGAGGTTCCCTGGGATCCTCAGCTCTGCCAGTTCCTGCTTCCCAGCCCAGCTTCTTGCCCAGTTTGGTCCTCACCTTTCTTGGGTCCAGCAGGTGCTCTCTGGTCCTTGGGCTTGTCTGTCTGCCGGAGGGCCTCCCAAAGGCAGCTTTTGTTCCTTACTCGCCTGCTGGGTGGGGCTTTCTGAGCCAATGAGGTAAACCAGTGAGCAGGTGGGCAGGCGGGCGGGCGGACTTCCCCGGGCACCTATGCCGAGCAAACACCTGCGGCTCTTCTCTCCTGGCCCACGCCTTCTCTCCAGCCTGGCTGGGCATGGCTGGGTCTGGCTCCCTGGACTGGCAGGTATGTAGGTGAAACTGCAGTGAGGGGGGCAGGCGCCTGATATCCTCATTCCCCAGGTCCAGGTCAGCAACAATGGCATTGACCCCTGTCTCCCTGTCTCCAGGCCTCTCTCCTATCCTTTTCTCTGGAAGACTGATTCTGATGTCCTCAGCAGCTGACAACTATGGAAAGGGGAAACCTTGGTTCAGCCCAGGATCACATCCCACCCTCATGGGGACATTTCTGAGGACTAGAGCTTGGGCTGCTGGTGAGCTGTGTAGGAGATGGGAGAGGCTGACTGTGGTTCTTCTAGACAAGGGTATCCCACTACCCTAGTGGAGACAAAGAATGTAGGTTGGGAGCATGAAATGCCCCAGTTGGCACAGGGCCAGGCCTGCAGAGAAGTCGGTGTGTGACTCAGTGGGGGCTGCAGAGGGACCTGGGGATAGTGAAGGTTAATGTGCAGCCAGGGTGGGGCTCCTCTGCCTCATTTCCCACAGCATTTATTGAGTACTTCCTAATACCAATGATTAACGTTTATGTGGCCTTTTACAGCTGGCTAACCCCATCCACAGCCAGGAGCTCGTCCAGTCCTGTCAACAACCCCACAGGCTCAGTACTATTAACCCATTTTGGAGAAGAGCTGAAACCACTTTCCCAGAATCCCAGTGGAACTTGGGTTGAAATGCAAGTGTTCTGACGTAAAGTCCATGGACTTTCCACTGCCACAAGTAGCTCCCCACATACTAAGCTCCATTCTCTTTGCAGACCACCCTTAGGCCTAAAATTGCAACTGAGGATGAAGGTTAGAGTTGAACATGAGCAGGCAGCATGACCCCCAGGAGTGCTGGGGACCCTTTCTAGGGGAGAGAATGGCCCCTCACCTGACGGGACCAAGTAACCCTCTGCAGGGGCAGAGAGGTTGACCCTGTGACCTGATAAGGGTCAGGGGTCACAAAAGCTGAAGGACCAAAGGGCACCTTGAATCAGTGGAGGAGTTGACTTTTATTAAGCCCTGACCGTGAGTTCCACACATTGAAGGCACTTGCATATCCGTTCTCCAATTGAACACCTCCTCACAGCAACAACCCTATTAAGTGGGCCTTATCATCTTCATTTTACACAAAAGGAAACTGAGGCGCCCAGGCCATATAGCTGGGGCAGGTGGCTAGGGCTGAGGAACATGGATTTATTCCTGGGCTTTCTGACCCGCAGCTTCCCACCCCTAAGGCTGCACCCCTGAGAGATGCCGGGTACTTCCAACCCAGGCCTCCCCCATCAGCCCAGTGCAGGCAGCCCCTCACAGGCTGGTTTTCTTCATGTGGTTTTGAAGGCAGTCTGGTAAGAGAGGAGGGTGAATGTCTGAGCCCAGAAAGATCAGGTCGCCTGAGAGGAGGTCGTTCTGTTTGTAGGCAGAGGTGCTGGTGGCCCGGGCTTTCCTCGCTGCCAGGCACTCACGGCACCTCTTGCTCACTAGGTAAGCCAGCTCCACGAGGTTGAGCAGGATGCAAATGGCAGCCGTGATCACCATGAAGAGAGTGAAGATATTCTTCTCCGAGGGCTTGGAGATGTAGCAGTCCACGGTATTGGGACACGGAGCTGCGTGGCACTTGACCACAGGAGGGAGGGTGTATTTGGGGTAGAGTGAGTGGAATACATAGAGGAAGATGGCATCCACACCGGCCTTGAACACCAGGCTGCAGACATATGTCCACCAGAGCCCACCCCGCTTCTTGCCTGGGTTCAGGTAGAGGTGCCTGCCATTCTCCCCCACCAACTCTCTGTGCTTCTTCTCCCGTGCCTCCCGGTAGGCCACGTGCATGACCACGAGCAGCGAGGGGCACGTGACCAGGATGAGCTGCAGGGCCCAGAGGCGTATGTGGGACACGGGGAAGAACTCATCGAAGCAGACGTTGGAGCAGCCCGGCTGCTCGGTGTTGCAATCAAAATCTTTGTGGTCGTCACTCCACACGCGCTCAGCCGTCACCACGTACACCAGCACACGGAAGATGAAGACCAGAGACAGCCAGATGCGCCCAAAGGCTGTGGAGTACTTGTTGACCCCACTCAGGAGCACTTCGAAGATCCCCCAGTTCATGGTGGGCCCAGGTGTCGACTGTTACTGCAGGGGAATGGTAATCATAATTAACAGAATTAACAGTTAATACACATTAACAGAATACTCACTCGGAGCACTTTCCAGAAACATGGCATCATATCTAATCCTCCCAGCCACAGAGAAGCTAGGTTCTATTATTGTCCCTATTTTATAGTCGGAGGAAACTGAGGTTTGGAGGGGTTATCCAAGGTCACGCAACTGTTAGGTGCAGAGCTGGGATTTGAGCACAAGTAATTAAGTCCAGAACCCAACTCTTACCCATAAAAGTGAGTGAGGTGGGTCCAGAGAGCCACTCCTTCCTCCCAGGGCCTGCCGCTCTGGTCTTGCAGTCCTGCAGAGTGAAAGCTTAAGTAGGTGGGACATTTGGCTTTCTCCCTCGGTTCCAGCCTGGCCCCCTCCTCAGGGGATTGGGCCTTGGGAAGACTTTTCCTTTCTGTGCACTGCTTTCTCCCCTTAGAAAGACCCTTCCAAGGCGAACCCACTCTTTGCCTTTTACTTGGCTTGGAGGATGGGGTTGGAGACAAGTCTGGAAAGTGGTCTAACACTCCGTAAATATCCAGGCCGTGTCTGGGTCCTGCTAAGGTATGACTCACTTGAAGCAAGGCTAATGGCGATCCAGCTGAAAGAGAACGTAGGGGGCAAATGGTTCTCTTTATATAATAGGCTTCCTAGAGTAGCCGGATATTGCAGTGTTTCCCAAACTGGTGTTCCATGGAACCCTGTCCATAGTCTGACTGTCGGAGTCATGAGAGAAAAGGCATCTGTGTTCAAGAAACGTAGGCAAACATTGCGTTTGACAAAGTGAAAAAGGCCCCTTTACTTGATCATGCTAATCAATTCACACTGTGATCTCCAAGGGGAGGACAGAATATGTAGCAGTGCCCGAGCTCCTTGGACCACAGAACCCTTTCTCATCATCTTGTGTCATCCTTGTCAAGACACCAAAACGGGAAACGCTCTCCTCACTTCCGCTGGTGAGTTTGATGTCCCTGACCACAGGAATGAACTTTACCTCCATTTAAGGAATGTGACTGCCGTGATTCCTCTGGCTGGTTCTCAGGACCACGTAGTGGTCCCGCTCTACTGGGCCCCCCAGGACTTCAGGGAGCCTGTCCGCACAGCCTGTTGCACTAAGGGGTTCCTGATGCCCTTCTGCGTGTTCGTCTACGCTGAAGGTCACCATGCTGTCCTGCTCCCCTGCAGGACCTGCAGCAGTTGAGCAGAGTAGTGATAAGAGCCAATATTTATTAGGTGTTTATGCAGTGCCAGGCACTGTTCTGAGCATTTTGCATGAATCAATGCAGCAACTGTATGAAAAGGTATGGTATTTTTTTATTCCCAATTTACAGATGAGGAAAGTGGAGCACAGAGAGGTTAATTAATTTGCTCACAGTTATACAGCTGGTAAACAGCAAAGCTGGGATCGAACTCAGGGAGGCTGGCTCCAGAGCCCACACTCTGGGCCTGGACCCTTTTCCTTATGTCACCGGAAGCTGCCTGAACGTCTGGTCTGTGCCCACTCTCTCCTCCATCAAGTGGATCCCAGCTAAAGGGGGGTAGGGGTGTCTCTGCTCCCTACTCTGCCTCTCCATTGTTTTGTCTACACCACTTATCACTTGGATGTGGGGCTCCTGCTCTGAGTCATCAGCTAGTCTTTGCTCAGTCCTGCCTAAGGTGGGTGGAACTCCTGGCAGCTTCTCGAAATAACTAAGGAGGCTCCAGCCTTAGTCTCCAGGGGCCTTGGCCCAGCCTGCTGGGGTTGGGCAGGGTGGGGTTGTACAGGCCCAGGCAGAGCTGCTCCGCCTGCTCAGCTCTCGGTTCCCCTGTGAACCTCTTTCCACTCAGTCCCTGCCTCCTGCCTCTGTTCAGCTGGGAAGAGCAGATAGAGCCCGGAGCGAGGAGCAGGGAGCCCTTCATTCTTCTACCACCAGGACCCAGGGTGGTGGATGTGTCCAGGTCACCTCCCTCGACTCTCCACCAGAGAAGTTTCCCTCTGCCAAGTGTGCTGAGAGGCAGAGGACATTTAGACACAGACGACCTTACCTGAGTGGCTACTCCTCAGGGCTCTCTGGGTACTGGCTCCTGGCAGCTGGCAGTCGACTCAGCAGGCAGCTGGAACTCATGTCAGGAGAGAAGGTGTTTGGAGAAGCCCATTCCTGGGACAGAGCCTGCCAGTCAGAAGACAGCCTGGGTGTGTCGCTGGCCTAGAAGGAGGAGGAGCTGCACCTAGCACTGCCATTGGCTGGGTCCCAGCCTCCCCAGGCTGCCTCTGATGAGACCCAGAAAACTTAGTGGTCACTCCTTCCAGGGTGCTGAGCCCACAGTCCTAGCATCCTCTCAGGGGAGACCCACAGGTCCACACTGACCCTTGGCTTGTCCTCCCATCCCTGGCTTTGTGTGGGAGGAACCTGGAAATCTCCCAAATTCTGGAAATTCCCCACTGCTAGTTTGGGGGATTCTGCTCTCCAGACTCTTCTCTCTCTGGTTGCTCGTCAGTAGCCTCCATTCTCACAGCTTCAGTTACCTTTGGAAATGCTTTGACTCCCAAAGTCTGTCTCCAGCATGAATGCTCTTGCTCCATCAATTGCCCCCACCTGGATGCCCTTCTCTCGCCTTTCTCCCCACCTGGTCTGCTCCTCCTAGAAGGCTTCCCTGACTGTGCTGCTCCAGGTGGCCTAGGCCCCACTCTGGGCTTCCATGGCCCTGAGCCTCCACGTCATCCTCAGACTGTATTGGAATAGCTGATCTGAACTGAATTTTTCCAGTCCACGTTTTAGGGGTTTGTTGTGAGCAGACCAGAAAGCAGACCAGCCCCTGACCCCCAGCAACTCACCAGCTTGGCCTTAATTACCAGCTGCACAGCCTCTCACGACTGCAGAGAGGTTACAGAACAGCCTCCGCATTCCCTGCCATCCTGTTACTGCCAGAATCTAGTTCAGTCTTTGCACCCCAGCACTGAATACACGAGGGTTGCACAGAGAGCCACCCTCTGTCCTGCATACACAGCCTCACTCTGCCCCAAAACACACACACCAAGCCCCTCCCCAAACCCTGCATGGATGACTGCCCTTCCCCCAGGGGGCTGCAGCCGATTTCCAACACCACACACATTGGCCTTTCCACTAACCCTTGTCTTCAATTCAGGAATCATCTCTGAGATGCTGCTGTGTGCCAGGTGCTGTGCTTGGCGCTGGGCTACCCAGATAAAAAGAGGACCAGATGAGGCTGGGCAGGGTCTCCCAGCCGGGGACAGGCACACAGAGGAGGGGCCCAGGGACACACTGAGGTAAGAAGGGTGAGCTCCAGCTGGAAGAGGCTGGACTGCACAAGTCCTGTCCAGAGAAGGTGCCTCCCCATTTGATGGTGGTGGGGTGAGGAGGGACATTTCAGGGAACGGCTTTAATGCAGGGGACCTCTGCATTTGGGCCCCACGCCCGTGAACCTGGCCCCACACCCCTGCATCTGGAGCCTCAGCCACACCTCTGCTGCTTTTAGTTCTAGGCAGTCTCCCAGTTTCTCTGCTGTACCATGAGACAGGTCATGCCCGTGAGGGATGTCCTGAGAAGACACTGAGGGAGAGCAGTGCAGTGAGGGAGCACAGGCTGCGGAGCCTGAATCCCAGCTCTACCTCTTCCTCACCTTCCATGCTCAGTTTCTTATCTGGACAGTGGGCCAATCACATCACCTACCTCACTGGATTGCTGTGGCGGTCGCCCAGCCAACAGAGGTACAGTACTAGAATGGTGCCCGGCACAAAGGAAGCCCTTCCTGTTACTACCTCTGACATATGTGAGCTGCCCGAGTGTGCCTGGCACTTGGTGGGTACTCACAAAAACACACTTCCTCCCCCTTCCCTTATTCCTATGCCTTTTCTCTCTGAGATGTAGGGAAGGCAGAGAAGGGAGGGGGAGAGACTGACATACTCAGCAGAGAAAAGTCTCATGTGGATGGATGTTGTCTTTGGGTTAAAAAGGCAAAACCTGGGCCAGGCAGTGACTGTTGGAGAGGTGGGGAGGGCAGGCAGGGAGCACCCCGGGAGGGTTTCACATTAGTGCATAGACACAGCCTGTTGGCCTAATTAACTCTAAGATTCCCTTTATCAGCAGGTCACATGGGGCCAGAATTCAATGGATGGTGTGTCCAAGAGCCACAAATATCGCAGGTCCACAGAAAGCACAACACAGCCCCTTATGTACATACTTACACACAGGCCACACTTATAGGCACACATGGGGCAGTGATTTGTTTGGTTCACTGCTGTACCCCTGGTGCTTAGAATGGTGCCGGGTGCCAAGTTAGGCCTCCATTTATGTTCACTGAATGAAGGATGTATGAAATGCACACACCCTGCGAAGAGAGTCACATACATCTATCCCTCTTCCACATTTCCCCTCCAAAACTATTGCGAAGTACAGGAGAAAGGAGACACACAAATGGGTCAGGTACAACATTGTAAGAAGTGCTATGAGGCATGTAACAGAGAAGGGAGTGCCAAGTCTCCACAGGGAGACCCAGATAAGGTGACATTGAAACTGGGTGTTGAAGGATGTGTAGGAGTTCACCAAGAGGAGATGAAGCAGAGAGGCCTTTGAGGCAGAGGGCACAGAGTGTGCAGAGGACCTCTGTGGAACATGATTAGAGAACTTTAGAGAGTTAGCTGGTGTTGGGGGCCGAGGGGGCACCAAAGGGCAAAGTGCCTGGAAGGTCAGCAAAGACCTTTGGACGATGAAAGACTTGGAACAATGTGCTAAGGAGTTTGGATGTATCTGTTTGTGGGGGTTGGGGGAGTGGGGGGTTGGGGAGGTGAGGGGTCTGGGGGGGATGAAGGAAGCTACATGGTCAGATTGGTACAGTTGATTCTCATTATTCATGGTAGTTAAGTTGCGTAAAGTCACAACAAACACTGAATTAGCAAATACTGAAACTATGCCAGTGGGGGAAATACAGGGTTATGTTCTTATGAGCCTCTGGTTGCAACATTTTCATCACCGGAACAATACATAACCTTGTTTTATGTGTGTTTCTGTTCAAAGACACCTTATTTAATATATACTGTTGAATCGTTGACATTGAACTCACGGCCAACATTCCTATAGCTCATGCCTGAACGAAGCTCGTCGAACACACGTACTTTCTCCCTAAGGCACATCAGAGCCTTCCTGCACTTAGGAGCACTAGACAGACTGTAGCACTATGCTTGGGGGCCGGTTTAAACAGCAACATCACTTTCTGAAAGCACAAGAGTGTGAAAAAGTGGCAATAAATTAACCGGAAGTAGAACGCTGATTTACAGTATGAACACTGCAACAAGAAGGCAGAGTGTCGCCGTTTTTCAGCCTCAGCTGGAAACGTGCACATTGGGTGACTCAAAATTTTCACTGCTTTGTGCATGTCCGTGAACGACTGCGGATTGATTTGGGGGCTGAACAAATACATTGCAGTGCGTATACAAACTCACAAATATGGAATCCATAAAAAATGAGGATCAACTGTATGTTTAGAAAGCTCCCTCTGTTGGAGAGAGGAGGCAGGTGAGACTAGTAAAAAAGTTATTGCAATGGTTTAGGCAGGAGGTGAGTCAGGGTGATGGGTTTGGGAAAGTTGGTAATTACAACTCGCGGTGTTTGGGGTCTGACTGGTGCAGGGGGAAGTTAGGAGGAAGGCCCATGATGGCTCCCAGGTTGCTAATTTTGGTGATTTGGCAGGTGATGGGTCTACTGATGGAGGTAAGACATACAGCAGGAAAAGCTGGTTGTTTGGGGGTGGGGAAGGTGATATATAGGTTTCCCCCAGAGGTTTGGGAGTTAGTGAGTTCCCAGGAGCATGTGCTGAGTGGCAGGGTGTGGAGGACAGCCAGCAATTGGTAGCAATGGCTGGAGTCCTCAGCCCCGAGGGGGTGGTGGGAGCCCCTGCAGTGGGACACGGCAGCCTAGGGAGAGCGTGTTGAGTGAGAAGAGAAGGAGGTCCAGGCCGCGGTCTGGGGAGCACGGACATTTCAGGAAGCAGGCAAGAAAGAGTTGTCTGTGGAAGAGAAAGAATAGCCACGGACAGAGAAACCAGGGCAGGTTGGAGCGGGGAGAATGTCATGAAAGAAGGATCGAGGAAACCCATCTGCAGAGAGGCCCGTGGAAGTCCTTGGTGACTTCTGCCAGAGTAATTCGGTGGGCAGAAGCTAGAGGGCAGTGGGGGGAGAAAGTGCAGATTGTACCTTTTCAGGAAGCTTGCAAGGGAGGGAGAAAGGCCGGGCAGTGGGCAGAGGGATCAGGGCTGAAGAAGACTTTGCTTCTTCCAGGGAGACGGGATCAGATGCTTAGACGGAAGGGAAGGAGCTGCTGCAGAGCCGTTTGTGCTCTCTATGGCCCCCTGATCCTCAGCCCAGGCCTTTCTGACTCTTCTCACCGTCTTCATTGTGTTCTTCTCGCTCAGACTGACTCTCCCCTGAGCCCCAACTTCAGGAGAAGGTCCTGGTCTCCCTGCTTCCTGCCTGTTCTCCCTGTTAATGGGTTTGGTGGGGAGGGGGTTGGACTGTCTTCTGGAGACCAGCCCTCCCCCCAGGATCCCTTCTGAATGCAGCAGGCCAAGGGCATTCCAGGTGACCTGGTACCCCACCAGTTAACCATCAAAATGATTGTTTCCAAAGAAGAGGAAACCTTTGGTCCTGGGGGACCAGATAAGTTGGCCTGTGGGGCCAAGGTGGTTCCCATTCACTCTACTCAAGAGAGGTAGAAAAGTGCATTGATGTCCCACTGGAAACAGCTCTTAACCAATGACTGATGGAAGTTAGGGGATAAATCCTCTGGCCTCCTCAGCCCAGTTGAGATAACTGGGAGGCCCATGTCCTACTTTTTCCCAGAGGTCCCAGCCGGATTAAGCTCAGTTGCCCATGGAGGTAACTGGCTCCATTACACACACTTGATCAACTTCCTTTCCTTCTGGGCCACACTTTCCATTCCCATGCTGCTATTTCCTGGGGTCACCTCCCGAATAAACAACTTGCATGCAAATCCAGGTCTCAGACTTGGCTTTTGAAGAGTCCAAAGTAAGATACCTCTTGTTTGAAGAGATAGTAATCCTACTTCCTGCAGAATTCTCCATTCTTACCCTACCCAGCCACATGTCCTCACAGAGCTTGTTCTCTTGTTGACTATTGATTGGCTCAGGGGTGGGAATGGTCCCAAACTCAGCTCATCAGTTATACTTCCCTTGCTCAGTTGATTGGCCCATTGTGACAATGTAACCCTTGCTGATCTACTAAGTTTTCTTCCCTGGGACTTTTGAACATGGGACAAGGAGAATGTCCATCTGATGACAAATACAATGAGAAGTGAGGCCGTGGACCTACTGGTGGCCTGCTGTTTGGAAATGCTGCTCTGCTCGATGAGACAAAGGATTCTGGGACAGAAAGGGAAGCAGAAACAAGAGAGGAGCAAGTGAGTGCTCAGAAGGCATTTGTGTCCCCGGCTCCATTTATCTTTGGAGTCCAATAACATTGTTTTCCTTTCTGCATGCAAGTAAGTCACTACATTGTCCCTTTGCCTGAACCTGTTTAATTTTGGTTTCTGTCACTTGCAACTAAGGATACTCCGAGGAACCTTGGGTTTGTCATTTAACAGAGCCTGTTGCACAGGTTTAGGTGTTTAATAGCTGTTAGTTGACTGATGTATGCCATTTGGACTTTACTTCCCTCCTTTGGGGGTTGGGGTCATTAATAACTGCCTTATAGGTTGTTGAAAAGATAAATGAGAAAATGAAAGAGAGAGGGCTTTGCCAACTCAGAAGCATCTCATCCAAGCAAAGAGCCCAGTTTGCTGGGGAGGAGGGTGAGGCATCTTGGGTGTTCATTGCCCTGCCTGGGTCCATGGGTGGACAGGACTTAGCAGTTGGTGGCAGGGGAGGGCTGCATGAAGATGATAATGATGGGAGTGGGGTGGGAGGAATGGCTGGGAGAGATTTTTTCTTTCTTTCTAAGGAATCGATACAAAGGGCAGAGAAGGGAATTAAATGTTTATTGACTCTGTTATGAGTATGCACTGGGCCCAACTCCTCGCATACATCAGAGTACAAACTAGCGACCTGGAGGCCAATGTTTTGTTTGGCCTTCATTGTGCTAAAGAAACATTTTAATTAATTGCCATCATATACAAATCTGGGGATTCCCATGAAAATGTGGTTGCGGGCTACATTTGAAAACCCGGAAGTTCTGGCAACATGGCGCCAGATGCTACAATATTCTTGTAGCATCAACAGCTGGAGTGAGCAACAGCTGTCCCCTTTTGATGGGGTATCTACTCTCCAGTTTGCCACAGACCCCACCAGTCCCCTTCACTCATGTATGCTACTTGCCTGGTCCTTAATCATTTAAGATTGTAATCCTGGACTTTCTCAATCAACTTTCCCAATAGCCCTGCAAGGAGGATACCCTTACAGGTGATAAAACTGAGGGTCAGAGATGAAGCCATCTGCTCCAGGTCACACAGTTCAGGAATAATGGAGCTGGGACTGTAGATCGGTTCTTGTTGACCCGAAAGTCCATTCTCTTGTCAGCATGGGGACTGTTTGGCTGCATGGGGTGGGGAGCAGGAGGAGGTGGAGAGGTTTTATCAGTGATGAGAAGTTGGGGGTGCCATGGATAGAGGCAGGGAGATTTGGGGGCAGGATGATATAGTCAAACTTGGACATTGCCACTTTGGTGGGACCCTAGGCTGTCCAGGCAAAGTAACTTTTAGGACGTGGAAGCTGGGCCTGGTGGGCTGAGGTAAACAGAAATGGATGGTTGTGGCTGATTAGCCAAGAGAGTGAGGCCAGAATGATGTCGGTGTTTTGGTGCGAGTCTGGGTGGCTGGTGCTTCCCAGGAGTGGGGTAGGGGAGGAGGAGGGTGGGGATGAGGAAAGCAGGTCTGGTAGAGGGGATGGTGTGTCCAAGTTTGGAGGTGTTGGGTTTGAGGGCCTGTGGGATGTACCGGGGAGATGTCCAGGGAGAGTCACCTGAATGAGGCTGGAGCACAGAAGAGAGGTCCAGACTACAGATAATGTCTAGAGATGAAGCTGTGATGTCTGGGTCAGACAAAAGGACCCAGGCCTGGGGGTCAGGGCCTTAGTATTGGGTGGAGACTGGAGAGATGCAACCCCCCCAATCACTCTCTCTGACCTTCTGCAAGGTAATGAGGATGCCCACCCCACCCTCACCCAGCAGGCCCCTCCATAATCAGCTTCCCTGGGGATGTTTGAGCGAAATGGATGAGAGCGAGGCAGACAGAAAAGGAGGGAGGGAGAACTGGTTATCGCTTCCCCTCGGCTCCAAGTGGATAATTACATAGCTCTCTGAGCCCCAGGACTGGGCCAGGCGGCAATCCATAAAGACAGCCTCTCAAAATTAATGGGACTCCAAGGGGTTTGGGGGTGGGGGAGGGCCATGGTTGAGAGAAGCTGAGGTGAGATGAGCTAGAGATCGGAAGACACTGTATCTGGCAGAAAGTGTCTGAGATGCAGGGTTTGAAACAGAGCTGGAGAGAGATGGAGGGAAAGGGCAAGGAAACTGAAGCCCAGAGAGGTTAAGCTACCTGCTCAGAGTCACACAGCAGCGAAGTGGTGTTTGACCCCTGACTGTCTCCAGAGCACCTGGCCTTAGTTCATGCTGTGGTCTGGCCTTTGTCTTAATTGAGAAGTCAGTGGGAAATGGGCCTGCAGTAAACCCTGAGCCGGTAGCTGGGGGGAGAACATTGACTTCTGGAGAGGGTGAAAGAGGAAGAGGGAGCAAGCACTACTTGTCCTTCAAGCTCAGCTCGACTGCGACCCCTACCCCACTGGAACCAAGGGCTTCCCTGTGCCCCACCAGCAAGCCTTCCTAACTCTCTCTAGATCTCGTGGAAGAGGAATTATTTCATTCTCATATCTGTCCTGCCCTGCGGCCATGAGCCCTTAAGGGCAGGGCGGGGCCTGCACAATCTCTATCCTAGCACAGAATGCTCAGTAAATTTAAAAATCAAGCAGAAAAGGGACATTAGTGGAGCTGGAGTCTGAACACATTAGCAGTTTGGTTTACAGTACTGTGCCAATGTTAATCTCTTGGCTTTGATAAAGTTACCATGGTTATGTAAGATGTTAACCTGAGGGGAAGCTGGATGAAGGGCACATGGGAGCTCTCTGAATTATATTGGTAATTTTCACATTATCCCAAAATAAGTTTATTAAAGAAAAACAAGAGCAGACACTAGCTGTTGTTTGGGGGGCGGGAAGGGCGTTGATAAGGTCTGGGCAGGGGTCAGGGCCCCAGATGGGAGCTGGGGTGCAGAAAGTTGACACAGGAGCCCCACAGCAGCGTTCTGACCCAGATGGGGCACACAAAGGTTCGTGGCATGAGGGCAGCCCAGTTAGGGCAGCACCACTCACTTAGGGGCCCACTGGCCAAGTGTCACTAGGGTCCCAGCCTGAGTCTAAACTGTGCTCACCCAGAATTCAGTTCAGCAGGAGGATGGGGGTGGGGAGAAAAGCACCTAAAATATCCTGACAATCTGTATGTACCATTTACCTCACACCTATTATGTGCTAGAAGCTTCCTAAGCTGCTTCACATATAGTATCTACTTGAATTCTCACAAAATTCTTAGGCTCAAAGAGATTAGGTAACTTGTCCAAGGTCACACAGCATGTTCTGTCCAGAGCTCTTCTGATAGACAGGATGGGAGACTTTTTCAAGCTCAATCCATGAAGGGGACTTATTGTATGAGGACAGGAGCTGCTGGACCAGCAGGCCTCCAGCAGCCTGGAACTCAGGAGCTGGCAGGATTGAGGTTGCCTCCAGTCCCTTCTCCCTGTGGCTGCTTGGTCATCTCATCTTGGCTCTTGTCTGCATTGCTGCTCTGTCCTCTCTGACACCTGGCCCTGAAGGTTGTTCTGTCCCCGGTACTTGGTGGTGATGCCAGCTTCTCTTTCTGGCCTCTGTGCAGAAGGAACAACTGATTGGCTCAGTTCCTCCTCCTATGGACTGGCCACCCAAGCTTGGGTCCAGGCAGCTGTGGCCTGGATGGGCAGGGCATGCAGGCCAATATGGCTCAGTCTGCATTCTGTTAATGGATTGCTTGGGTTTGAATCCCCACTTCCTCCCTGTGTGATCTTGGGCAAGTCATTTTACCTTTCTGTGCTCTCAATTCATCAATGAAGTAATAATGGTACACGCTTCCTGGGGTTGCTGTGAGGACTGAGTGCGCAGATAGGTCTTACGACACGGCCTGGTGCAGAGGAAGCACCCTCCTTCGACTGATTATTATGATTATTTCCATGGTAGAATATGGTGCGTCTACTTGGCAGGGGAAGTGAGTGTGGCAAGCCGTGAAGACCATGTCTGCTGCACCCAGCCAGTGCATGGACTGTTGACTCCAGCAATCTCACTCCTAACCTGTCTGTGATCCTGTGTGAAGGACTCAGCCTAAGGAAAGTGAGAATTCAGCCTTCAGGATCCGGGAGGGTATGGGTGTGTGTGTGTGTGTGTAATAATTTTGACCTCCCCCCACCCCCCACACACTGGCTGAGACCTTGGGCAACGGCCCTGCTTTGGCCCTTATGCTCTCACAGGGCCTCAGCAGAGCACAGGTGCATGTGTGGGCAATTGATGGCTCTTAGTGGAAATGAAGGGCTTGTCTGAGCATCAGGAATCTTCTAGGATTGCAGGAGACTCTTGCCTGAATCTGGGTAAGTTAGCAAGTGGGAGAAGGGCAGGGAACGCAGTGATTTTAGGGGAGAGCTGCAAAATTTGAGCTCCTTCTTCCATCCTCATCTGTAGAACACCTATTTCTCCCAGCTCAGAATCCTGTCTAGAAGCCTCTCTGGGCCCCCAGCAGCTGGGTGCATTGGTGGAGATCAGGGGCAGGAGAAGACTGAGACAGTTGGTAAGAAGTTGGCTCAGGCCTTCAGATATCAGGTCCAAGCAAGATGTGGGAGGAGGAAGAGAGGCCATAAGGAAGCTTTGTGTCAGATACTATTCATTTAATCCAAACAACAATGAGGAGCTGTGATGATCATTACCCCCATTTTACAGATGAGAAAACTGAGGCTTAAAGAGGGTAAGCAACTTTTCTTCTGTTCATTTTGAACATGCCAAGATTAATTCTACCCCCGGGCCTCTGTATTTGCTCTTCTTTATGTACAGTCCTCTGCCCTCTAATCTTCACAAGGCCAGTGTATTAGTGCTGTCTTGCCATGTAACAAATTACCCCCAAAATTAGTAGCTTAAAATAACAAATATTTATTATCTCAAAGACACCATGGGTCAGGAATTCAAGAGCAGCTTCAGGACCACATTATGACTTTTATAGGACGTAGGCACTTTTGCCTTTTTTGGCCCCTTCCTTCTTAAAATAATGTAAAAATTATATTTTATGATTGTGTTGATATAAAGATGGATATTAAAACACTTTTTAACCTCAAATTTCTTTTTCCTAATTTTAACAGAAATTAAAATATCTTTGTGGTTCCTAAAAGTATTATGGGCCCTGGGCAGCGTGTCAACTGTGTCTAGTGGGTGAATTGGCCCTGAGTGGCTTAGCCAGGTAGTTTTGGCTCAGAGTCTCTCATGTGGCTGCAGTTGAGATGTTGGCATGGGCTGCAGTCATCTGAAGGCTTGCCTGAGACTGGAGGATCCACTTCCAAGATGGTACGCTCACTTGGCTATTGGCAGAAGGCCTCAGCTTCCAGCTATGTGGGCTTCTCTACGGTGCTGCTTGATTGTCATGACATGGCATTTGACTTTCCCCTAGAGTGAGTGACCCGTAAGAGAGACGAGAGTCAGGAGGAATCCACAATGCCCTGTATGCCCTATCTTGGAAGTCATACATGGTCAACATACCATAATGTCTGCTGCGTTCTTTTCCTTAGAAGTGTATCACTAAATACAGCCTTCCCTAAGGGGCTTATGGGGAGGAAAATTAGGTTCCACTTTTTGAAGGCAGTGGACACATTTTAAAAGAATTTGTGGATATATTGTAAAGCCATCACACCTGGCTTCAGAGAGGCCATCTTTGACCACCAGTTTCTCTCTGTGCTGCCATCCTCCTAGTGTTTTCTAACACATCCCTCAGCATGTCCCTACCTGAGACTACCTTGTTCATTTATCTGATTGTTCGTCTGCCCAACTAGAAGGTAAACTCCATGAGATGGACATCTTGTCTGTCATTTCACTGCTATCACTGCAGGGTCTAGCACAGAGCCAGACACATATGAGTCTCTCAGTATTTAGTGAATGAATGAATGAATGAATGAGTGAGTGATCAAATCATTCACTGGTAGGAGAAGCAGGAGCCATTTGGGGCAGGTGGTGGAGGGGGTATATGTGGAGAGGCTGAAGCTGTCATAGAGGTGGTTGTCCTGGGATGGTTCCTAAGGACCCAGGGGTTTGGGAAGAAGCGGGGAAATAGTGAGGGGATGTCAGGCTGCAGAGGCTGGACGATTGAAGGCCATGGGATTATGTTGTGGGCGGGAGCCTCAGATTATAGGGTCTAGGGATGGAGCCAGATATAGGAACAGGTAATTTACAAAGTATTATGACAAATGCATAATGGAAGGGTGTTTGGGCCCATTAGGCTGGATCCTGACACTGTCACCGCTGATTAAAGCCCTTGCTTTTGGCCCCACCCTTAACTGGATCTTGCTCACCATTGATGAGTCCTGGGGAGATGGGCTCTGCCTCTGGGTTGCTGCAAGACTAGCTCACCTGCCTGTGCTACTCCATTCAGCCTCTGAGAGGCAGCAGAGGTCCAGGCTTGACTGTAGCTCCCCAGCCTCTGCAGCCTTTGGCAGAGTGGAGAAATGGTCTCTGCTGCCAGCTCCAGCTCCAGCTCTGCTGGATTGGGTGGAGGGATGCTCAGGCTAAAGATTTAGGGTGTCTACAGGTGTTTTTTCTGGAAGATGAGTGTGTGTGTGTGTGTGTGTGTGTGTGGGGAGGGACGGGGGGGTTTGGATGGGGGGTACAAACTTGTTCTACCTTTATGAGGGAGCTTGGACTTTACCTAAGGACAGGGGGAAGTTCACCGAAATGTTTGAAGAAGAGAAGCAATACATCAGACATGTGGTTTTAGAAAGGTCACTCTGGCTACAGGAGGAAGGATGATGGAAGCTGAAAGTCCAGACAGGAAGCTGTGGCAATAGTCGAGGTTGGTGAAGGCCAGGGTGTACAAGGAATCGGCCAGGCCACTAGGCAGGTGGTGGGAGGATTCCTGGGGAACAGCGTGGTGGTGTTGGACCCCAGAATGAGAATGCCACTGCCGTGGTGGCAGAGGGCTCAGGACATGGGTCCAGCCCAGACCCCCATTGTCCATGGACTGGCTTGCCAGGAAGGGTGTCAGGGCTGCAAATCAGGGCCAGGTGCCAGGGACCCTCAACTGGAGCACAAGTGGTATCAAGGTGTTGACCTTGACACCAGGTGGAAGGTCTGGTCAGGCCTGACTCAGAATGGCAGCTGGCACCATGGTGCCCCAAAGGTGCTGTTGCCAGACATCAGGGAAGAAGTGGAAAAGTCCTGGAGGATTCATCTGGACTTGGCCCTGATCTAGAATTGACCACAGTCCTAGAATTGACCATAGTCCTATGCTTTCCCACCCAGGGCTGAATCTCTGGGTTCCACCTGCCCTCACCCTACCTGGCTCCAGGTTCTCCTTCAGGGCCAGTGTTGAGCTGGAGGCTGGTTGTGTGATCACAGGTGGTCTTGTGCCAGGAGGCTGTAGTTGGACTGGGTCTGGCATAGCACCTGGCTGCCTCCCAGGGCTCAGGGAGGAGGGTGGCTCCTTTAAGCTCTTGCTGCAGATGATGAAGAATTCATCTCCGAGACTCTAGAAAGGTTTGGGGTTGTCTCCTTTCTCTCTTCACATTGGCTATTACCTATGTCTGGAACATTCTCCCCCTGCTTGCTTTTACCTGGCCAAACTCCTATTCATCTTTTATGTCTCAGTTTAAATGTTACTTCCTTGGAAACACTGTTGGTACCCCAATTATTCTCAGTGCATCCTTTCCTTTCCATAAAGTGCATTTATTAGAAGTTATACTTTTATATGTGTGTGTGTGTGTGTGTGTGTGTGTGTGTGTGTTAACATCATAGTAGACTGGAAGTTCCCTGGAGGTAGGGAACATTTCTCTTTTACTCATATCCCCAGACTCTAGGCCCATGCCTGGGACACCGGAGGCCCTCCAAAAAATATTTGTTGAATGAGAGAAAGAAAGAATGTATGCATCATGGATGCCCCTGAGGACACCCTAGGTGTGTTGAGAACTCATAAAGCCACAGAGTAAACCTGGCATCTCCCTGGGTCATCACATTTACCTGATGATAAGGGATTAGAAGCCTTATATTTACTTATTAAGTGAATATTTTACATTACAAAAGTTATACATCTTCCTTGTCAAAATTCAATCAATAGGCATTATTTTTTTATTGAAACAAATCCTGACACATCATGTAGTAGAATAGAAAGTTCGCCTGGGTTTTAAAGAGAAAATATGAGACTTCAAAGACATTTTGAGCTTGAGGGGGCTGCAGCCCCGGCCCCTGCAGGTCTGGGGTCGCTCCTATGGACTGGGCACTGCCGTGGTGGAGTCTGGGAAACTGTTGTCAGGCAGTTGTGCTACTGTCTGTGTGTGGCTGCAAAGCACGGAGTGCTGACTCTCGCAGTGAGCTTGTCGGGACTCCAGAGAGCAAACACCAGCCTTACATAACCTGAAGTCTGCGGTCAGATTCTGGGCAGGGCCTGGGGAAGACTGTTTACAGGTGGTGGGGATGTAGGAAGGCATCCTGGGGGTTTTCAGGAAGGAAACCTCCCTTGTGGGGAAATAAAAATCTCGCAAACAGCCCAAGGAAGAGAGTTCACTTACTGGGGCGGGGTGGGTGGGGGTAAGGGAGGGTGTCCTGTAATAGGTCAGCTGTTTTTGAGGCATACAGTTGGTTGCCCAGGGCCAATGCCTTCAGAGCCACAGAGAACTGGGTTTGAGTGGGAAGGAGGTGCCGTTGGATTGGCTGGAGTGTGCAACATACAGCCAGTCTGGAAGACCAAGAATGAGTGAACCATGCAGAATGACAGCGTTACTTGCAAAATGGGTAGCACAGAGTGAGAGAAAGAACATGGACCACAGCTCTGGGCGCAAACCCTGGCTATGACACTTTTAGTTATGTGACTTTGGTCCAGCACTTTCCCTCTCTGAGCCTCAGTTGCTCCATCTGTAAAAGGGGGACACTAATCTCCATCTTTAAGGGGGTTATGAGGGTTGTATTAGGACTTTGTTCTCTGCTACACACTAGATTTACCCAGGTGGTGTTTAAAATACACTGATACCTGGGCTTCAGCCCAGACTAACTGAATCAGAATCTCTGGGAATAGTACCGAGCATGTAGGACGCTTTAAAAGCACCCAGCTGATTCTGTGTGTGGCCGGAGGGGAGAGCCCTGTAATAGGCGACCAGACCATAGCCTTGTGACCATCTCCAGCAGCGGAAGCAGTGGCTGTTTCCCAATTAATTCACAGCAGCCTTCCCAGACTTTGTGGGCAGTCAACAAGCTGCTCTGTGCTTCTAATTAAGCTGATCTCCTTTTCTCAGCTGTCCACTCTGTGTATGTGTCTGAGCTGTTCGGGACAGGGGACAGCAAGTGAAGTGCTCTCATGGGGATGCAGCTGCCTTCTGTCCAGTGGCCTCGGTGTGACAGACGGACACAGACCTATAGGGAGAGTGACATAGCGACAGCCGAGGCCTAGAACAAGGGGCCCCTTTCTATCCCCACCTTCCAAGAAAGCCAGAAAGAGATTGGGTTAATGCTTGAACTTGACCTGCAGAAGCTCCTGGCCACTTGGAAGGGCTTATAGAAACACAGAATGCTAGGCCCCTCTCTTAGAGTTTCAGATTCAGTCTGTCTGGGGTATTAAAAAAGCAAAAACACACACAAAAAAAACCCTGTGATGTTTGTTAAGGCACTGTAAGGAAGACTTTATTCAAGGGCGGGGCCAGGGAGGGAAGGCTATCACAACAAGTACAGGACCACTGCAATGGGATTTTGGAGTGAGGGAGAGGTTAGGCTCACCTCCGAACACTTGGCCAAGTGGGAACTTATAGCCAAGCGGCGTGGTGGGGGTCAGTGGATGGAAAGTCACTGAGAAGAAGCATCAGGGGTAAGAGGGGTTCTGGCTAAATCGACCTGGTGGGATTCCTGCTGAAGGCTGGCCAGGGCGACCACACATCACCTGGGGATGGTCTAGAGCAGGAGTGTCACAACTGCAGCCCGCGGGCCAACTGCGGTCTGCAATCCATTGTTAATTGGCCCACAGCAAATTCCAAAAATATATTTAGTTTACTTAAATAAACCAGGTGAGGCAATACGTACTTCACCTCGAGTGAGTGGCCCGGCTGTTTGTGTATTTTACCGCATATGGCCCTTGGGAAAAAACATTGAAAAAAGCTTGGACATCCCTGGTCTAGAGGGTGAGGAACTGATTGGATATTGAGATGTTGAAGGTGGGACATTTTGGCTAAACTGACTTCTTAGCAGGATTCTTGCTAAAATTGGATAATGCAGAGAGGAACATGGAAATCAAGGCCTAGCTGAAAAAGAGCCCAGAGGCACCTGATGGAATTTGGTGGAGGGGGAATCTTTGCGGAGGTGGGGCCGAGAATGGGCATGTCTACCAAATTCCCAAAGTTATGGTACTGGATCCAGGGCTATACTTTGAGAAAGATGGACCTAGAGAGAGGCCCAGAGAGAAGTCAAACGGAAAAGCAGACAGATGGACAGATAGGCAGACAGACAGACAGAATCTGAGACAGAGAAACCCAGATGACATGGCCCCCATCCCATTCACACACACACACACACACCGAGAGAGAGAGAGAGAGAGAGAGAGAGAGAGAGAGACAAGCCCAGAGAGGTGATAGACAGCTAAACAGACCCACAGACATGCTCTGAGGCAGAGGTACTGAGGGGGCTGAGACTGAGGCACATGTAAGAAGAGCTAGGGAGAGATAGGGACCAGAAACACAGATCCAGGAAGGAGACCCCTCCCTGGTCCCTCACCCCAGGTTGGAGAATGACCAGATACCGAGAGAGAGAGAGAGAGAGAGAGAGAGAGAGAGAGAGAGAGAGAGAGAGAGAGAGACTGCTCCCAAAAGACAGGCAGACAGCACCAATGCAGAGGAAGGGAGACTGAGGAGCTGACCTGGAGGAGAGTGAGCAGGCACCAGGGTCAACTGGCCAGGACCTGGGGGACAGCCCCTCCAGGGTGTGTCCGCTTGCACCGGATTCTTACAGATGCAGGAAATGTGTAAATGCCCTGATGTTTAAATCAGTCCTGGTGGGAGTGTTCACCCCATGTCATGACCCTTGGGGAACCCGATGTGGGAGGCTTTAGAAGCAATGGCTCCTCTTTTCTGTTCGGGGTTTGCCTGGATGGGACCTTGCTCTTCCACTCAAAGGTTGGCTCCTGTGCCCTCCTCCAGGAAGCTTTTCTGACTACGTTGCCCGTGGGTCTCTTGTCTCCTGTTGAGTTTTGCAGCTCTGGCTTCTTGAGCTCTTTTTGGAGCTCTCAGGGCATTGGCACTTTGTTTCTGGTGTGACCCTGGGTTAAGTGAGACCCCCGTCTGTGTGTCCCCACACAGACAGGGGGTCTGTGGGTGAAGGTTGGCCGAATGACCCCTAGGGCACTCTCCATTTGAAACACTTTGTTTTACTCCCTCTCTCCTACCCCCTCCCCTTTTTAAAATGTATTAGTTTCAGGTGTACAAAACAATGCAATAGTTAGACATTTCACCCCTCACAAAGTGATAACCCCTCTCCCCCAATCTACTACCCCTTTGACATTGTATAAAGCTGTTACAATTCCATTGACTCTATTCCCTATGCTGTACTCCACATCTTGTGACTGTATATGTATTAAACTATAGTTGACATTCAGTATTATTCAGCTTCAGCTTCAGGTGTACAGTGCAGTGATCAGGCATCTATACAGTCCATGAAGTGGTCTCTCTAATAAGACATGTGCCCATCTGACACCCTACAAAATCTTTACAACATTGTTGATTATATTCCTCCAACTGTCTTTCATATCCCCTTGGTAATATTGTGGTTACCAATTTATGCTGTCTAATCCCTTCCCCTTCTCCCTCATCCCCACCCACCTCCCTTCTAGCAACCATCAGTTTTTCCTCTATATCTCCGAGACTATTTCTGTTTACTTTGCTCCTTTATTTAGATCTTTAGATTCCACATATAAGTGAGATTGTATGATATTTGTCTGTCTCCGACTGACTTATTTCACTTAGCATAATGTTCTCTAGGTCCATCCATATAGTAGCAAATGGTAAGATTTCATTCTTCTTCTTTTTTTTTAAATTTTATTGGGGAATATTGAGCAACAGTGTGTTTCTCCAGGGCCCATCAGCTCCAAGTCGTTGTCCTTCAATCTAGTTGTGGAGGGCGCAGCTCAGCTCCAAGTCCATTCGCCATTTTCAATCTTTAGTTGCAGGGGGCGCAGCCCACCATCTCATGTGGGAATTGAACCGGCAACCTTGTTGAGAGTTCACGCTCTAACCAGCTGAGCCATCCGGCCACCCCTGATTTCATTCTTCTTTATAGCCATCTCCTACCCTTTTTTGAATTATGTTCCCCTGTCCTTAAAATTTTCTTGAGTGAGGCCCCTCAATAGAGTGCCAAAAAAAAAAAAAAAATTATACGCATTTTAAAAAGAAAAAACTGTAGTAAAATTGTAACACTCAATATAGACTGATAACAAAAGATGAATACAAGGTGTATACATTTTTGGCATGCCCAGTATATATTTATTTATAAAATATACCCATCATAAGATACACACAAAATATAAATTGAAAAGAATGAGATCAAAATACAAATAGAAGTTACAATATGTCTGTAGTTTTCCTCTCCTGGGAGACCTCTGCTCTAGTTTGTAAGCTCCCTGAAGCCATCTCTGTCTCCTGTAGCCCACATAGGACTTTCTTGGCTCTGGGGAGGTTGTTCTGTGATTTGTCGATAGTAACAGTAATAGAACACTTACTCAGTGCTCGCTATGCGCTAGGTACCATGCCAAGCACTTTCCATGAATTAACTTATTTAAAGTCCCATCACAACCCTCTGAAGTGGGTACCATCATTATGTATCTGTACTTCCCAGGAGGGGAGACTGAGGCATAGAGATGGTGAACAACTTGCCATTATCAAGCAGATAGGAAATAGCATGGTTGGGGTTTGAACCCTGGTCCAGACAACAAACTCAGGTGACCAAGGTTGTTTCTGCATCTGAGGCCTGGCCCTTAAACTACATGTTCCCAGAAGGTGGAGGCCATACCATCTGTTTTCATTAGAACTGTTACTACCGCAGCTAAATATTCTCAGAGAACTTCCCGTAGCCTGTGCCAGGAGCTGTCCCCACATAATTCCTTTTCTCTTTCCCCAAACCCCTCGAGATCAGTATGACTATTCTTAAAAAGCCTGACCCTGGGAGGCAGTTCCTTCTCCTGGGCCTGGCTGGGACACTCTCAGGTCACCCTGGCTGAGCTGGAAGGTGCGATTTCTCCACAAACATATTAAGAGATGCATCAAGTTGCCCTAGAAACGAGACTCTAGTTAAGTGCCTGAAAAGTAATTATAAACTCCAGAATATCTTTCAGCCGAGCAGGTGGCTGGAAAATTAGAAATCTATTTCTGAGACACCTTCTGCTTTCCAGAAAGGCTGAGGTTACGTTTTAGGGAGGGCCGAGCGCTGGCGGCCTCCGCGGAGTGTGTGCGTGGACACGCGTGCGTGTGTGTGCGTGTGTGGACTGGGTGCAGCAGAGAGGAGAGACGCCAGTCTGGGGGCGCAGTGCTGGCGCCCGCCCTTACTTGGTGCTCCCTGCACTGCGGATGTGGCAAACCGCCTCCTCTCCGGTGTCACCCCTGAGAGCTGGGTTGCTAGGACACCGGAGCCGAGGAGATGCCAGCTGACTTGCCAAACAATTTTTCTTCCAATTAGGAATAATTAGACAATGGGAGGAAGTGCGCACTTGAATGGTAGCAAACTGTCTTGCAGCTCGGGGACTCCGAGGAGCCATCAGGGCTTTGTGGCTTGAATGTTGTCCTCAAGAAGGAGCCTGTCTCTGCACCCAGAGCACCCACTCGGGACGGAGAAAGAAAACTCACATTTATTAAGTGTCTACCACACGTCAGGTGCCATTGCCCACTGCTGTACAGGCACGATCCTCTCTCATGCTCACGACAAGCCTGGAAGAGTGACGGGCATCCTTTGCTATGATCCCTTCACTGCACGCTGGCCCTGTGGGACTCACTCCTTTGGTTCCCAAACTTTTGGGTTCCTTGCATGTGCTCACCCTGCAGCCCGGCTGCTCTTGCTCTTCCTCTCTGCATAGCTGGCTCCTTCTTACCCTTCAGGTGACCACTCTTGTTCCTCAAAGTAGGTCCCCTCCCCTGCTTTTTCCCCTTGCTAATATCCTTTATGGCGCTCATTAGAGCTGGACATTTTTCTGTCTGTCCATTTGTTTTCTCATCTGTCTTTCTAGCTAGAATGTCGGATTCGTGAGAACAGGGGACACTGTGTGTCTCATTCATGGCACGATTCCTGGCACATAAACGACTCTCAATACCTCTGTGTCGAATGAATGAGTGAGTGAATGAATGAATGAGGATCTCTGTATTGTTGAAAGGAAGCTGAGGCCAGGTGAATCTAAGGTTCTTCACTAACGTGTGCAGCTAGGAAGTGGTTGAGCCAGTCCTGGCCCCGTATTGACCTGACTCCCAAGCTGGTTCTCTTCCTGTAGCATCATGCTGCCTTGGTCCACACCCCTCTCCACAGAGGACTGCTGCTCACGAGAGGGAAGAAAGACCACAGGGTCTCTTGCCATCCTTAGATTTGGGGATTCTAAATGATGGCTATGTGGCAGTGTAGGATAGAGTAAACCTACCTGCGTTCAAATTCCAGATTTACTGATTATGAGCTTTATGATGCTGGGTCTCAGAGTTCCCATCTGTGATATGGGGATGTCAACAGAACCTATTTCATAAGGCTGTTGTGAGGATATAGGGAGATAATACATATGTAAAGTTTAGAACAGTGCCTGGCACACGGGAAGTACCTTCCACAATCTGAGTTCTAGAAGAAGCAGGGGTGACAAACTGCTCAATTGTGTGGGACACATCAGCCCTTTGGGTCCCTGGTATAAATTATTCAGCCTGGCATCTGAGGTGCCAACTTCTTAATAGTGCCACTCTTGGGAAGGTGAGAGAGGTTAGCAGATATGGAAGAGCCTATTGTAGTGTCTGGTGCATATAGTAGGTGTTCAGTGAATGACAGTTGAGCTGCTCCTGAGATAGCCAGGCTGAATACCCAAATGACTGTTGAAGCTCTACACCTGGGGGTGCCATAAGCCCCTCAAATGCAGCAATAAAAATAGCTACTGAGCAGTATTATGTGTCAGACACTGAATTCTTTCTATGTATCATTCTGAGTTTGATTATAAACTCTGTGGAAATAGAGTCATTTGTACTCTTTCTCAAGTGCATAGTTGGTATTCAATATACATTTGTTGAATGAATTAATGACCTCATTTAATTGTCCCAATAACTTTATATGATAGATATTATTATCCCCATTTAATGGAAACTAAGTTTATGAAAGGATAGGTTACCTTTTTAAGTTCACAAGTTAGCAATGGCAAAGGCCTGTGCTTTTAACTGCCACTCTCTGTTGCTCCCCAAACTAGTCTAAAATTGACCCATCATCCTCTCTTACCTCTCTCTCTTCCATTACTGCTAAAAAATGAAAAAATGAACAACAAAAACTGAGCCCTGTGCCCCCTCCTGTTTTCTACCTCAATGAATGTTCCCACTGCAATAACCTGTTTCCATCCCCTCTCCATTCAGCATCGAGTGATATTTTAAAAAACCTCAGTCAGGTATGTCACTTCCTTGTTCCAGTGGTTCCCCATTGTGTTGGAATAGTATCTACACTCATTAGCATGGTTTGGAGGCCCTGTCCAATCTGGTAGCTGCCCTCCTATCTGACCTTATCTACCATTCTCCACTTTGCTAACTTGCTCACTCTTCTCCAGCCACACTTCTGTCCTCAAGGCCATTCCCACCCCAGGGCTTTTGCAACTACAGTGCCTTTGGTATATGTAGTGGATTAAAGAGGACCACAGATTATTTATCCCTCCTCTCGCTCGGAGATGGAGTCTGTTTCTCTGTCCCCTTGAATTTGGGCTGGGATACGATTGCTTTGACCAATCAAATGTAGTAGAAATGACGCGGTGCCAGTTCTGGACTGGCAACTTCTGCTTTCTTCCTTTTGGGACTCAGTTGCCATATTGTGAGGAAGCCCAAGCAGCCTTGTGGCGTTCTATGTGGAGGTTGATTTTCGCACCTAGCTAACAGCCCCAGGTGAGTTCCCAGCTGACATCTAAATCAACTTGCTGGGCCATATGGTTGAATCCTATTGAAGTATATCCTTTAGGCTCAGTTCAACCATCCCAAATGGTGCTCCATAAAGCAGAGTTTCCACTGAGCTCTGCAAAAATTGCAGAACTGGGAGCAAATAAATTGTATTAAACTATTAAGTTTTGGAGTGGTTTGTTATGGAGCAAAGGTTAAATCATACAGTCTAAGATACTCTTCTCCCAGATCTTTACCTAGCTAGATCTTTATCATTCTAGCCACCTGCTCAGAGAGGTTTTCCCTGGCCACTCAACCTGAGATAGCTCCTCCCTAGTAACTAGTAACTTTCTATCATGTCACCCTTTCTTATTTTCTTCATGTACTTCTAACTAATCATCCATCTGTTTACTTATTTATTGTCTGTCTCTTCCCAGTAGAATGAGGAACTCCAGGAGAGTGGATTTGGCTGACTTCCCAGTGCCTAGAGCAGTGCCTGGCACATAGTAAAGCTTCAATACATCTTTGTTACATTAATCACCCTCATATCTGTTATGGATTCTGCATTAGTTTCCTATTGTTGTTGTGATAAATTACCACAAACTTTGTGGCTTAGAACAACTTTATTATCTTACAGTTCTAGAGGTCAGGAGTCTAAAATGGGTGAGCAGGCTGTATTCCTTCTAGAAGCTCTAAGAGAGAATCTGTTTTCGTGCCTTTTCCAGCTTCTACAGGCTTCCCGCATTCCTTGTCTTGTGGCCTCGTGTCACTCTAACCTCTGCTTCCATCATCACATTCTTTTCCCTTTTTCTCTGATTCTGATCCTCCCGCCTTCCTCTTATAAGGATCCTTATGATTACATAATCCAGGATAATCCCTCCACCTCAAGAGCCTTAACTTAATCATATCTACAAAATCTTTTGCCTTGTAAGGTAATATGCACAAATCCTAGGGATTAAAATGTGGACAACTTTGGGGGCTGGTATGCTGTCTACCACTGGCCGGATGCCCATCTGTCTTTTTCAAGGATTTATGCTCTTTCGACTTCCTCCTTCTTCCCCACTGCACTGCCACACATCCCTGGCCTCAGGCTTCACAATATCGAGGCGCTGCCTCAGTGGATAGGCCATGGGTTCTCTTCCCGAACAGCTCTTGACCAGGAAATCTGGGAGTGATAAGGGGATTCTAAGACTTTTTAGAATTTAATATTCTGGTGTTCTGGTATACTGCATTCTTGTTAAATACTGAAATGCGGGCCATTTTTGTTAGTATACCAATATTATTTCAGTATTTTAAAAAGTCAGAATCATGGATGTCTGAAGCCTACCCAGAGAGTTATATGTCATGTTAAGATTTCCAATTGAACAAAGGCACACTCCTTCAGAAAGGGTTCTGAGCACCTCTTGGCTCTCTGTGAGACCCATTCAAGATCTCTTATTGCAGTTTTAATGCCCACAGTCCCACACCTCAGGTAATAATGAGGATGAGTTGTTTGAGCGTCTTTCCCCATATTTTGGTCACTTGTATATCCTTCAATGCCACTTTGGGTCTCTGATGGAATCTTCCTAGAATTGGAGCGGGGAGTGGGGATGGTTGGGTGCAGAAGACTTTAAAGAAAATGGGAAGAAGGTTTGATAAGGGGCTTAGGGGAGAAGAGAGGGCACAAGTGTAGGGAGAGGAGAGCCCCCAGGCCTAATTCTGAGCACTCCTCTGCTTTCTTCACCAATTTATTTAACCAACTCACATGGAACTTAACACGTGCCAGACTCCATTCTGAGCACTTTATAAATATGAACTAATTTACCCCCCACACAACCCATTGAAGTAATTATCGTTATCCTTGCTTCACAGACAAGGGCACAGAGAGGACATGTAACTTGGTCAAGGTCACCCAGCCATGAGGGAGCAGACTGGGATTGGACCAGGCTTTTTGGCATCAGACTCGTAAGTTTACTACTGCATGATGCTGTATTTTGCCTGATGGCTAAATCCCCTCTGATCGCCCCTCCTTTTTCCTCCTGAGCCAGCTGCTTCCTCAAGGGGCCTACTCCTTCCTTTCTGATCATTTATTTTGGCCAGGACCTTTTTACCCACCATCCTACCTTGAGAGATTCAAACCGTAAGGACCAAAGCAGCTCAGTTATGGACGCTGCCCCACCTTGGGTGGAAGAACATCTGGGGACCATGTGTGGGGTTCCATGGTAATCATAGCTTGCTTTTAGCAAAATACTGGTATGAGTACTAGTCCTTCAGTATCATATAAACTAATTACTGAGACACAACCACTGATTGTTTTGCTTGAGAATTTCAACCACTAGGCCAGTCTCAGAGCCTAGTTAATCATTAGGTCATCTGGACAGTGACCGGACACGCATTTATAAAGAATTTCAGACATTGCTGGAATAAACTGAGGTTTCCACACAAGACTCTGTGCATAGCTGGCAGGTTATCAATGAGTCCTACTTCTGTTCAGGTAGGCCACGCCCTGCAAGGGAACATCATGCAACAGCTTCTGTATACATTCTTTCTTGTACTCGTAGCACTTCTGTGAAATATGCATGATTATGTAGAGTAGCCACGAGCCACATGTGGCTAATGAGCACGTAAAACGGGGCTTGTACAACTGAGGAACTGAATGTTGGTTTTATTTGATTTTAGTAAACTTGAACTTAAATAGCCACCTATGGTTACTCCATTGGACAGCACAGGCTTAGACGGGAAGACAGACAGTAAACATAAAGAAATTGCTATGGTGGTAAGTGCTATGCAGGAAACAAGATACAGTGGGTTGAGAATAATGAGGAGTATCCTGTTTGGACAATCAGGGAAGACCTCTCTGAGAAAGTGACATTTCAGTAGAGGCCATAGAAAGAGCCAGGGAAGGAGCCTCCTTGGTGGAGGGAGCGGTATATAAAACGACCCTGAAGGAGGAAGGGATTGGCATGGTTGAGACCACGAAAGGGGGCCAATGTGCTGAGAGTGGGGAGGGAGTGTGCAAGGTGAGGTCTGGCATGAGACAGAGGTCTGATCGCGTAGACTTGTAGGCTTGGGTAAGGAGTCTGCATTTGATTTAAAATGCCATGGAAGTCCCTAAACAGTCTTCTGCCCCAGGCTGCCAGTGGAGGGTGGGTTGTAGGTGGCATCAGTGGAAGCAAGGCCATCAGGGAGGGGGCTATAGCAGTGGTGCGGATGAGAGATGGTGCCATGGAGCTTCGGAGATGAGAGAAATGATGGGCTTTACAAATGTCCTGGATGTGGAGCGTGAGAAAGATCATGGGATCAAGGGTGATACTCAGGTTTTGGCCTCAGCCACTGGGCAAATGGTGGCACCATTTTCATGAGAAGAGAAACAAAAAAAAAAATCCAGAGTCCAGGCTGTGGGGTGGTCACTGAGATGGTTGTTGGCGTTGGCAGGAATGCTGACCATTTATTTGATTACGTTGCATCTCTGTGGGCTGCACATGTATCCACATTCCATGTGGGTGGGTGTGCGTTCATGTTTGTGAACATCTTTGCTTTGGGTAAAGTAAAGGCATACGTTTGGTGTGGGGTGAGTGTGTATGCATACGGATGTCCCTATTTTGGATAAGTGTGTATGCATGTGCAGACACATCCATGTATGAATGTGTAGATGTGGGTGGGATCAGTGTGTGTGAGTGTGTGTGTGTCTGTGTGTGGGATGACAATGTCTGTCTCTGATCCAGGGTTAGCCTGGGCCTGGGTTTATCTCTGTGATATGTGTATAAATAAGGAGGTGGGGTGTATGTATCTGTGTGTGTGTGCATTGGGAAGGTGTGGGGATGTTTGTGGGGTGACTGTGTGCAAATGTGTGTACATGTGTGGATGCAGCAGGTGTGTATGTGTATCACAAAGGGGGGTTAAATGTGGTTGCACATCTCTTCCTATGCGAGTGTGTGTGCAGGTCTAGGTATGCACATCTCCTTGGGGGACTGTGCACCTATGTGTGTCCGTCTGGGGAGAATGCATGCACACACGTGCACACTTATGAAGGACTATGTTCTAGGGATGGGTGCCTATGGGTGTGTGTGACCATCTGTGTGTGGTGAACGTGCTTGCCTGTGCCCTCTGCGTCCCCATTCTGCAAGTCACAGAGGCAGCAGCTTGCGGAGCGTGTTAGGACATGTCTATAGGTCTCTCAACTTTAAATGCATTTTAAATCTCCAACCCAACCCAAGGCGATCCCGACGGACTGCAGAGCCATTTGTTTATTGCTCCTCTTTAAAAAGAAAGTTTCCAGATTAAGATCCCTCCTGCCTCCAACTTGGTAGCCCCACCTGATTTTTCAGGACTCCTGATGGAAGGCAGACACAGATTTGGGTTCCAAAACTATGGATGGGGGCATTGAAAGTGACCTGAGGACAGAGACTCTGAACATGGAGGAGGTGGGGGTAGAGGCTGTGGTGGTAGAGGGAACAATGAGGAGGGAAGAACCCCAACCCCCTCCTCCTTACAGCAGGCCCAGGACATAAAGGATTGCTCACCCAGTCTCCTTGTCTTTCTCTCCTGTCTGAGGATTTGCACTTGGCCCTCTGCTTCTCACACCACACATTCTCCCAGGGCAACTTAACCCTTCACTGCCCTGAGGCAACTCCTGTACCATAAATCCCTTCTCAAGTCATTCTGGGCATCCCGAGGACACCTCATGTACTTTTGACAACCACAAGTGTCTGCCATTTTCCTTCTGCCCCGTTTGAAGCCCAAAGTGTCAGATGTGTCCCCTAGGCTGAAGGGGCCACAACCCCTGTGCCACTGTGTGTGCTAAGGGCTCTGAGGGACTGCTGCTGACTCAACTTCTTACAGGAACTCATGAAGGTAAAACAGAAACAGCTCCTCAAACTTCAACTTGTGTTTATGGAGGCCACCAGGTTTTAGGCAAGAGGCCATTGGGGTTGTGCTGGGCAGCAGATGACACAGCAGCGCTGTGTTCAGAATCTCCTCCACCCTCACCTTTGTACCGAGCTCTGGGCCTCAGTTGTCTCTTCCTTTAGATGAGTTTTCCCTGGAGACTTCTTTCATTCTTCATGCCACAGCTCCTGGTGGGCCTGCCTTGCCCTCCTGCAGGCCTGCCTGAATCTAAGGATGCACAGACATCGGACTCAGGCTGGGACCCCTGCATCTCTTGATACTACCTATCCGTTGAACTCATTTTCTAGTTATTGGGGTCTCATTTGAAACAGCTTTTTATCATAAGATTTTCTAGTCTTGTGTGGGGGCTGGGTGCAGGAGGTGTGGCTTGGGTCTGCAGATCTAGGGGTCTCTTTCTTGACCATTGTTCAGCTGCAGACTTGAAGGGTCCCAGACTCCAACCCAATAGTATAAACCTCCTATAGGGTCTCCATCATATCCTGTTTGCACCATGGGGCTTCCTAGGGCAGACCTTGTCATGTCCTTTGGACTTCTCCCAGTAGGAATTCTATCTGTAATCCCGCTGAGTAAAAGGGCAGGAAAATCCTCTGCAAGGACCCGTGGATGCTCCTTCTGGAAACTTAAAACATCTTAAGGCCAATTTGGTGACTTGAAAAAATGGCTTTGTTGTTTTGGTAAAAATGCTGTATCAAATCACCATGGAGAGGCAGGATAGCATCGTGGCTAAGAACATGTCTTCTGGAGCCTGACTGCTTCTGCCTTTGTCACTTACTGGCCGTGGGACTGTTTGACTTCTATGTGCCTCAGTCCTCCTGTCCTGTAAAATGGAGATAATAACAGTATCCACTTCACAGGGTTCTTATGAGGATAATGTGAGTTAACATATGTAAGGGATTGACAACAGTCCACAGCACATAGTAGATAGAAGCCTCATCATCATTATTCAACATTTTAACAATGCAGAAGAAAGCAAAATTCACACCAAATGCTACCACCCAAGGGACCTTCTTCCAGCCATCTCTCTTTGGGCTGAAGCACACATAGTTTTATATTAGGTTGGTGCAAAGTAATTGCGGTTCTTGCATTTTTTTTTTTAATTAAAGTTTATTGAGGTGACAATTGTTAGTAAAGTTACATAGATTTCAGGTGTACAATTCTGTATTACATCATCTATAAATCACATTGTGTGTTCACCACCCAGAATCAGTTCTCCTTCCATCACCATATATTTGATCCCCTTTACCCTCATCTACCACCTCTCTCCCCCCTTACCCTCTGGTAACCACTAAACTATTGTCTGTATCTATGAGTTTTTGTTTCTCATTTGTTTGTCTTGTTCTTTTGTTGTTTTTGGTTTATATACCACATGTCAGTGAAATCATATGGTTCTCTGCTTTTTCTGTCTGACTTATTTCGCTTAGCATTAGAATCTCAAGATCCATCCATGTTGTCACAAATGGTCCTGTTTCATCTTTTCTTACCGCTGAATAGTATTCCGTTGTGTATATATACCATAACTTCTTTATCCATTCATCTATCGAAGGACATTTTGGTTGCTTCCATGTCTTGGCCACGGTAAATAAAGCTTTGCAATTATTTTTAACCTTCTAAACTACAATTACTTTTGTGCCAACCTAATATAAATGTGATTTATTTATTTATCATTTATTAAGATTTTTATTAAAATATAGCTAACATACAATAGTATATGTTTCAGGTATACACAATAATTATTCAACATTTATACACATAAAGAAGTGATCACCATGATAAGTCTAGCAACTATCTGGCACCATACCTGCTATCACAATGTTATTGACTATATTTCTTCTGCTGTACATTACTTATTTGTTTTATACCTGGAAATTTGGACTGCTTATTGCCCTTCACCTTCCCATACCTTTTAAAATTTTTCAATTACAGTTAAAATTCAGTATTATCTATATTAATTTCAGGTGTACAGCATATGGTTAGACATTTATATAATTTAAGAAGTGATCCCCCTGACTAGTCTAGTACCCACCTGGCACTGTACATAGTTATTACCATATTATTGATTATATTCCCTATGCTGTACTTTACATCCCATGACTATCTCGTAACTACCAATTTGTACTTCTTAATCCCTTCAACTTTTTCACCCTTCCCCCCAACTCCCTTCCCACCTATCAACCCGATAAATCTAGTACCCATCTGATACTGTACATATGTAGTTATTACAATATCATTGACTATAATCCTTATGCTATACCCTACATTCCCATAACTACTTTGTAACAACCAATTTGTACTTCTTAATCCCTTTTGCACCCACCTCCTCAACCCCCCTCCCATCTGGCAACCATTAAAATGTTCTCTGTATCTATGAGTCTGTTTCTGTTTTGTTTGTTTATTTTGTTCTTTAGATTCCACATATAAGCGAAATCACATTGCATCTGTCTTTCTCTGTCTGACATACTCCACTCAGCACAATACACCCCGGATCCATCCATGCCCACGCAGATGGCAAGAACCCATTTCCTTCCCTGGCCGAGCAATATTCCATTCTTCTGTTGACGAACACCCAGGCTGCCTCCACATCTTTGCCATTGGAAACAATGCTGCAATGAACATATGGATGCACATGTCCCCTCGAAGTAGTGTTTTGGGTTTCTTTGGATAAATCCCAGAAAGTGGGATTACTGGGTCCTTCTTTGTTTCTTGTTATAGCCTTTGTTTTAAAGTCTGTTTTGTCTGGTGTAAGTATTGCTACCCCAGAAGTTTTTTTTGTTTGTTTCCATTTTCAAGAAATAACTTTTTCCATCCCTTTAATTTCAATCTGGGTGCCTCAATCTGAAGTGAGTCTCTTGTAGGCAGCATATATAAAGGATTTGTTTTCTTATCCATTCAGCCACTGTATGTTTTTGACTGAAGCACTTAATCCGTTTACATTGAAAGCAATTGTTAATACATATGTACTTATTGCCATTTTATTATTCACATTTTTTATCTTTTTTTCCTCCTTAAAGAAGTCTCTCTAACATTCCTTGTAATACTAGTTGGGTGTTGTTGATGAACTCCTTTAGCTTTTTCTTCTCTGGGAAGCTCTTCATCTATTCTTGGATTTTAAATGATAGCTTGCTGGGTAGAGTACCCTTGGTTGTAGGTGCTTGTTTTTCATCACTTTACATATTTTGTACCAATTCCTCTGGCCTGCAAAATTTCTGTTGAGAAATAAGCTGACAATCTTATGGAAATTCCATTATAAGTTACTAGTTGTTTTTCTCTTGCTGCTTTTAGGACTCTCTCTTTGTCTTTAACCTTTGGCATTTTAATTATGTGTCTTGGTGTGGACCTGTTTGGGTTCATCTTGTTTGGGGCTCTCTGCGCTTCCTGGGCTTATATGTCTATTTGCTTCACCAGCTTAGGAAAGTTTTCAGTCATTATTTCCTCAAAGTCTCAATCCCTTTTTTTCTCTCTTCTCCTTCTGCTACTCCTATGATGCAAATGTTATGGTTGATGTTGTCCCAGAGGTCTCTTAAACTATCCTCATTTTTTTTGGTATTCTTTTTTCTTTTTGCTGTTCTGATTGGGTGTTTTATGCTACCTTGTATCCCAAATCTCTGATTCAATCCTCTGCTTCACCTAGTTTGCTGGTAATTCTTTTTAGTACATTCTTCATTTCAGTTATTGTAGTCTTGTGGGGCTAATTGGGTGGTGGTCTGCTGCAGTCTGAAGCCAACCTTTAAGTATGTTGGTTCTGGGGCCTCTTTGGATGGGCTCCATTGCAGGCCCAGGCCAGCTGTTGCCTGTGACTGGTGGGGGACTACCTAGGAGGAGCTACAAAGCAATCTACAGTTGGTCGCTGCCTGTGCTGTACCTGAAGGCGTGTGGGAGAGGCCATGCTGTGAACTGAGGATGCTGTCACCAGTACTGGGTCTGGGGTAGCTCCGAAAAAAGCTAGGACACTTCAAGGCCTGCTGCCACCTGCCAGCTCCTGCCGGCTAAATCTTTATCAGGTTTAGCCACTGATAAATCCTCTGGCAGTATGCAAGTTGGGTGAGGCAGGGTCTCAGTGAGTCAGCAGGGTGGAGCAGCGGAGCTCACCAGGCCAATCAGATTCAGATTTGGCCTGTGGGGGCGGGCTCAACACAGGAAAGATGGCGCCTGCCTGTCGGCTGTGAGGAAGTAGGGCCCCACGCAGGGAAAATGGGGACCGTCCCCCAGTGCTCGCCCGAAGTTACACAACTCAGTCTCTCCCCATATGTCTCCGACACTCCCGGAGTCACCGTCAGTCTGCCAAGCCCAGGGTGAGTACCTGTACGGATCCTTTAAGCAGATGTCTGGGTTTCCTGTAGCCTTTCATCCCACCCACATGGTCAGAATCCCCCGTTTTTCACAGCCAGAAATTGTGGGGGCTCCTTTTCCTGGCACAAGTACTCCATGCTGGGGAGCCCGATGTGGGCGACTGGGGTCCTTCACTTCTTCATGGGGAACGTGTGTGGCTGAGATAGCTCTCCTGATTTTCAACCGCCACACATGGGTGTGGGACCAGACCATTTCACATCTCCGCTGCTCCTACCAGTCTTGACGTGGCTTCTTTATATCCTTAGTTATAAAACTTCTGTTCAACTTGACTTCAGATGGTTCTCCAGGTTGATTTTTCTATAATTTAATTACAATTTTGATGTGTTCTTGGGATGAGGCAAGTACAGCATTTATGTACTCCACCATCTTGGATCTCCTCTAAATGTGATTTATGATATGTATAGTTCAAGTACTTTTTTTCCCATTTACCCATATATCTTATGGATTTTTCTGTATCAGTCTATATAGGTCTACTTCATTCTTTGAAAATTAGTGTTAATGAGCTACAATTTATTTGCCTAATCTGTCACTGACTTGTAGGCATGAAGGTTGTTACCCATTTTTCACTATTATAAACAACACCCTGTGTACCAGCTTATGCATATGTCTTCTTGTATTTGGGCTGTTATCTCCTTGGGCTAAATCCTAGAAGTGGGAATCGTGGGTCAAAGCATATGCACGTTTTAAATTTTGATACATATGGCCAAGCTGCTCTTTGGAAATGTTGTACCAATTACATTCTCTCTAATCATGACATCTTGTTGAATCTTTTTTTCATTTTGTTTCTGAGTCTCCCATTGGATTTACCCTATGCCCCAGGTGATGTCACCTGAGTGCAGAAGGAAGCTGGGTGAACACATGTTTTTTTTTTATTAGTCCATGAGATTATGAGCTGTCAAGAAAGTGTTGTCACTGAGGGCACTTCCTGAGGGTGGCTGCTGAGAGGTGTGGTACAACTGCCACAACTCTCTCCAAAGCAGAAAGGGTGAACCATGAAGCACGCAAAAGTCTGTTGAAAAAGTGACTTTGATGAATGTTAAGCATTGATCTCTCCAGCCTGCACGCTGAATCAGCCTGGTTGATTTGACCTGATTTTGTATGTGAGCAGAGGCTTTGAGTGGCAAATTGCCCTTTGCAAAGATGGCTGCAAGCCTAGCTCCTATCGCATATGGTTGTGCACAATGGGACCTTGTCATGCCCCATCAAGTGGTGGATTCTAATTCCTTCCCTCTTGTATCTGGGTGGGCTTGGGACTGCTTTGACCAAGAGAGTCTGGTGAAGTGATATTCTTATCAAATTGATGAACTGCAAATTTGGGAGCCAAATAAAATGGTGATTGCTTTATGCCACTAAATTTTGGGGTAATTTGTTACACAACTGTGATAACTGGAATATTTAACCACCATGCATTGGGGCAGACAGTCCATTAAAGTGCAGCAATCTTCAACGTTAAGGTACCTGAGAATCAACTGGAGCTCTCAATAATAATGCGGATTCCTGGGCCCCACCTCCAGAGGCTCTGATTCATTAGACTTGGTGTGGGGTTGGAGAATCTGCATGTTCAAATGAGTGGCCCAGGAAATTCTGATATAGTTGGTACTGATCAAAAACTTTGGCGAACTGTTTAAGAGCAAGAGAGTTAGGTTTGAATTCTAATTCTGTGGCCATCTCTCTGTGCCTTCTTCATCTGTAAAGTGGAGGCAGTTATGGTTCCTACCTCATGGCGGTATTGAGGGCATGATAATGGATGTAGTGTTTATGTCTGACATGTAATAAACACAGAGTAATTGGTGACTGCCAATATAGCATCATGGAACGGGAGTCTTAAGCTGGGCTCTCTTCTTCCCTGCTTTTTGTTTTGACATTAAATGAAAAATGTTGTATTTTTGTGTGTTTAACTAGGAGTGGGGTCCATAGTTTTAATCAGATTCTCAAAGGGTTCTTTATATAAAGAAGGTTGAGAATGCTCAAGAGAACACTTTAGCTGTGTGACTTGGCTTCAGCCCAGGAGCCCTTTTTCCTTCCAGCTGGAGTCTCTTGACTGCAACCCATGGGTCAGCTTTATCCCAGAGCACGTAAGGGAGACTTTAAGGAGTCCCAGTTTCACTCTCTGGGACTCAGTGAAAGGACAAGGTGGTTGGAACAGAATGGACAAAGATCTGGAGATAAGACTGAGCTGGAGTTCACAGCGGGCAATAAGCTGATACTAAGAAAAAGGCAGTTTGTGGTCTGATCACAAACTATTTAGAATGTCAGGTTAGGGAGTCAGGACTGAGGACATAGGAAGCCATGGAAATTTCTGAGCAGGGAAATGGCAGGATCAGTATCGTAATTCAGCAGAATGTCTCTGTGATGGTGGTTAGGGAAGAAAGTGGCGTGGTTATTAAGGGAAGGGAAAAACTCTGGATTCAGGAGCAGGTTTGATGCCAGGGCAAGTTGTGATGTTCTTACCCAGGAGTTCTTGGAGAGCCTGTTACAGTCGACTGCTTCTGTCTGCCTCCTCCGCCCAGGTGCACAGGGTGACAGAAGAGCAGGGGGCTTCATTCTTTAGGATGGAATGCTAAGGCCAAGTGGAAGTTTAGCAGAGGGAAAATGAAACTCCTGGTGTGTCCTTGGGAAAGCCACTCTTTCTCTCTTGGCCTCACTTTTTGCCATTAGTGAAATGAGGAGTTTTGTGATCTGGGCAGATTTGTGACTGCTTTGACCATTCTTCTTCAAGACATGCAATCATAGAATATGCATGGCAAGCACCCAGTTTTAACTCCTGTGCCAACGCTGCCTAGAGTGCTGTGTGGAGTTGGATTCGGGGGTGCAATCCAGTCTCTGTGGGAAAAATCTATGATAGATTACCAGGGTCTGCCCTGATCGTGACATGCGCAATCATGGAAATCTTACATTCACACAGCATGGCTTTCAGTCATTCAAGTTACCAATATAATAATTTACATTGTGTCTGTATATTATCTCGATTATTAAAATTGATTATTATTACTTAAAAATTAATTTGTTTTAAAATTATATTGATTATTTACATGATTGTGAAACAAGATTGTCTATTTTGTCCACCATGAGTATTGCTACCCCAGTTTTTTCTCGTTTCCATTTGAGTGAAATATCTTCCATCTCTTTACTTTCAGTCTGTGTACCTTTCCATCTGAAATAAGTCTCTTGTAGACAGCATATGCATGGGTTTTGTTTTCTTATCCATTCAGCTACCCTATGTCTTTTGATTGGAGCATTTAATCCATTTTTACATTTAAACTGATTATTGATAGATACATAGTTATTGCCATTTTATTCATAATTTTGATCTTTTTTTTGTTTGTTTCTTTTCCCCCTTCTTTTTAAAGTAGTCCCTTTAACATTTCTTGTAATAATGGCTTGGTGGTAATGAATTCCTTTAGCTTTTTCTTGTCTGGAAAGCTCTTTATCTCTCTTTCAATTTTAAATGATAGCTTTGCTGGTAGAGTAGTCTTGGTTGTAGGCCCTTGCTTTTCATCACTTTGAATATTTTGTGCCAATCCCATCTGGCCTGCAAAATTTCTGTTGAGAAATCAGCTGATAATCTTAAGGGAGCTCCCTTGTAGGTAACTAACTTTTTTTCTTGCTGCTTTTTGGATTCTCTCTTTGTCTTTAACCTTTGGCATTTTAATTATGATGTGTCTTGGTGTGTCTTGAACCTCTTTGGGTTCATCTTGTTTGTGACTCTGCACTTCTTGGGCTTGTGTGTCTATTTCCTTTGACAGGTTAGGAAAGTTTTCAGTTATTATTTCTTCAAATAGGTTTTTAATTCCTTGCTGTCTGTCTTCTCCTTCTGGTAGTCCTATGATGCAAATGTTTATGCTCGATGTTTTTCCAGAGGTTCCTTAAACTATCTTCATTTTTCCCCCCTGTTTTTTTTTTTGTTCCAATTAGGTGTTTTCTGCTACCTTGTCTTCTAAATTGCTGATTCGATCCTCTGCTTCATCTAATCTGCTGTTCCTTCTAGTGCAGCCTTCATTTTAGTTATCTTATTCTTCACTTCCGACTGGTTCTTTTTTATGGGTCCTATGTCCTTCTTTCTGCTTGCTATTTCTTTGTTGACATTGTCACTAAGTTCCTTAATCATTCTTATAACTAGTGTTTTAAACTCTGTCTCTGGTACGTTGGTGGCCTCCCTTTCATTTAGTTCTTTTTCTGGAGTTTTCTCTTGTTCTTTGTTTGGGACATGTTCCTTTGTTTCCTCATTCCGGCTGCCTCTCTGTGTTTGCTTCTATATATTAGGTAGCTCTCTTATGTCTCTCAGTCTTTGCTGGGTGGCCTTATTTAGTATGTGTCCTGTGTGGTCCAGTGGCGCATTCTTTCTGATCACCTGTGCATGGGATCCAGAAATGTCCTTTGTGAGTGTTGCGTGTATTATCCTGTTGTAGTTGAGCCTTAATTGCTTTTGGTACATCAGTTGGTGGGATTGACACTCAGGCTATGAGGACTGGCTGCCCAAGAGAGGCTGCAGGACAAGCTGGGGTTGACTGCCCTCCATTGAAAGTTTCCCAGGCCGTTGCTGGCTGCCTGCTGCTGTATGAGCCTCCAGCAGCTTGTGGGGCAGGGCCGACGCCTGGGAGCCTAGAGTATCCCCGTCTGTGCTGCTCTAGCTGAGTGGGGCAGGGTCCCAGGGAATCAAGCAGTGTGGTCAGTAGTTTTTACAAAGTTAATGCAGATTCAGCTCTTGAGTCAGTGCAGAGCCTGTGGCCGTTCTGCAAAACACCCCAAGATCACTGTGGCCAACTGCCACTTGCCATGGCCCACGGGGAGTCTAATTTTTGTTCCTATTCCTTCCCTCCTATTCTCACCCTTTTCCCAAAGGTAATCATTTTAATTTATTTTTGTTTTCGATCTTGTTTTGTGTGTCTTTTGATCTGAAGTGAGTCTCTTGCAGACAGCATATACATGTGTTTACCGTTCTATTGTTTTTTGAAAGTTATGTAATGCATTTTACGTTTCTAAATTTTCTTTAGATCAACAAAAGGACCAACATGTTACTTATTTACCCAAATTTCATTTTAAGTAATCTTTTTATTGGTGTATAATGTACATACAGAAAAGCACACAAATCCTAAGTGTACTGCTCCATGAATTAAAAATTTGGAAACTCTAAGAGTGAATGTACCCATATAACTGCCTCTCAGATTAAGAAAGAGAATGCTGCCAGTTCTCCACAAACACTGCTCATATGTCATAGGTTTTTGAGATGTTCGAGCATTTTCTTTTGTGAAGTGCTTGTTTAAGTATTTGGCTCATTTTTCAATTGTGCAGTCTGTCTTTTTATGATTGGTTTGTAGGGCTCTTTTATATATTCTGGAAGTGAGTTTATTGTTGACTATAAATATTGTAACCATTTTCTACCCTGATTTTTTTTTTTTTAACTCTGTCAGTGGTGTCGTTTGATAAACAGAAGTCCCTAGTCTTATAGCGTGGTTTCTCATTTCTTTCTTTATATGATTAGTAATTTTTTGTTCTGTTTAAGAAATCTTTGCACCCTAAAGTCATGAAGAGATTCTCCCACATTTACCATCTGGAAGCTCTATTGTTTTATCTTTAACATTTAGATACCAGGAACTGATTTTTGTGTATAGTGAAGAGAGGTCTAAATTACATTTTCTCTATATAGATATCCTGCAGACCCAGCACCATTTATTGAAAAGACAACCCTCTTTCACTGAGCTGCAGGACTCCCATTTAAAAAAATTTGAGTTATCAATCGAATCATAGGTTTGATGTGCTAATTTACGTTTCTCCCGTGTTATCTTCCAGGGGTTTTATAGTTTTGCATTTCACGTTTAGGTCTGTGATTCATTTTGAGTTAATTTTTATGAAGACTACAATGTCATTGTCTAGATTTATTTATTTTTGCTTGTGGATATCCAGCTGTCTCAGCACCATTTGTTGAAACGAATTTATTTTTGTGATACATGTTAAAATAAACATATACTTATGAAAATAAGAAATGCTTAATCTGCATTAAACCACCTGAAATGATCTTACATCCCACAGTGGGATGTTCAGATCACAGCAACAGATAAGAAAGGGCTTTCTATAAAAGTAAGCTAAAAAAACTACAAATAACCCTTAAGACTTTATTATATAAAAAATTCACATTAGTTTTAGACACAATAGAATATACAGGTAAATATAAAAAAGGAAATAAAAGTAATCTATAATCCTCTTACTCAGAGGTAGGCACTATTACCATTTTGGTGTATTCTTTTCTAGACATTTTTCCTCATACAGACACATATATAGTATCTTATGAAAAGGGGGTAATGAAATACACACTGTTTTGTACCCTTAATTTTTACTTAGTATGTTCTTAACAGCTCTTCATGTCAGTAAATCATAGTTTTACATAATTGTTTTAATAGATGTTGATACATATATACTAACTTCTTCCTCCTTCCTACATACATACACCATCCCTGCTCTTTAAGACCCTGCCCTCCAGATTCCCATTTTAATGGTATCCACCACCATGACTTAAGAAATAAAGCCAAAGGCCTCTGTGTTCCCTTTCCTGATTCCATTTTCTTTTCTGCCCCTGAGTAACCATTATTCTAGGGTTAGTGCTTTTCATTTCCTACGCATGAATATATTCTCATTGCTATATCCAAATGTGTCTATTAACAATGTATAGTATTGCTTTGTAGGCTTAAAAACTTTATATATATAATGATATTCTACTATATACATCCTGTTGTATGTTGTTTTCTTCACTCAAAATGATGCTTCTAAGTTTTATCCATGTTGCTGTATGTAACTTTTATTTATTCATTTTTAACTGTTGTCTAGTATTCTTATATGAGTATACCACAATTGACTCATTCATTTATTACTCATAGTAAAAATAAAGAATGATGCCATATTCTTGTGTAATATGTAAGAGTTCCTTTAGAGTTCATACCCAGAATCAGAATCACAAGGTTGCAGGGTGTATGTGCCTTTAACTTTACTAAATATTGCCTGCCAAATTGCTCTCTAACATGGTTATATAATTTTACACTTCTATCAGCAATGTATGAAATTTCCTGTTGCTTTACATCTTAACTAACCCTTGGCGTTGTTACATTTATAATTTATATCCATCTGATGGGTGTGAAATGCCTTCTAAGTTAGACAGGACCCCGTTAGGGAATCGGACACCACATAAGGTTTTTCAAACAGGGACTTCGATGCAGGGCCTTGGCTGCATAGGTGTTGAGGTGCTGATAGAGCAGAAAGGGAACATAGAGGTGACTCAAGGATAATAACTGCAGAAAGCAGATACCATCCAAAGGCTGGAGGAGCAAAGGAAAAGATGGGGGTGGGGTGGACACTAAAACCTAGGAGCTCGGAGCAGGGGCTCAGGGTGCTCAAACCTTGGAAAAAGGGATGCCACCAGCTGCTGCTGGCATCTCAGAGGAGTCTGAGGAGGCTGGGTTTGGAAGTGCAGAAAGAAAGTGGGGGCTGGAGCCAACTGCTGCTGCTGTTGGAGTGGTGCTGGCAGTAAAGGAAGAAACAGGAACTCAGTCCCTTCTCTCGCCCTGCCTTCCAATCTTCCTTGAGTACCTCCCATTGCCGGAACCTAACAGGAAACCAGCTGGTCCTGGAAGTGGAGTGTGCAGAGTCCTGGCCCTGGCAGTGGAACAGAATGTGGAAGAGTGGATTCAGGCTGAGAGACATTAGGTAAATAACTCACATAACATCTCACTGTGTATATATTACATCTAGGTTCTTTCCATTTTTCTGTGTAGCTATTTTAAACAGTGCTCCATAAACATCCTTGCCTATACATTTTCCTTAGAATTAGTTTCCGGAAGTAAAATTAAAGAGTCAAAGAAAATGCATATTTTTAAGGCTTTTGATTCAGGCTGACAAAATCGCTGGAGGAGTAGGTTTGAAGGAAAGGGAGTCCCTCCCATGGTGTATTCCTGGAAACCACATCACAGAACAGATGGCAACAGAGAAGATTGTGTTTCTACAGTGGAGTGCTGTATTACCTAGGGATTGCTTTCTGCCCAAGGAATGAATGCCAGGAGATTGCAATTCTAACTATCCAATGTCAGAAAAAGAGAGATATGGCCTTAAACTTCTATCTCATTTATACTACTTATATTAGCCTTTGAATTCTGCAAAAGAGATATAAACATCCATTACCCATTGACCACAGAAAAGCCACAGTAAATTATAAGTTGTACCCACAAAATTAGAGCACACAAAAATATAATCCCATAGCATCATTCATGCAATTTACCTCCAAATGATATATCCTTACACTAAGTGTTCAGTATTTAATTAACTGTGGATTTGTTGACTTAATTGGGCTTATAGGCCAGGCGTGTGTTGGTGAGTCTGGCGGCGGGGCTGGAAGACAGGGGCTGGTTGGGGGTAGAGAGGGAGATAAGAGTCTGAGTTTAGAAGGGTGGAGGAAACGGAGACCAGTTAGCACAGTGGGAGTTCTGGAGAAGTGCAGGGACCAGAATATACAGAAGGAGGGAAGTGTGAGGGTGAAGGTGTGGCAGTGCTGAAGACAAACCTCACCTACATCACAGTATAACTAAGACTAGTCTACCTGGTCCAGATTCTTTGGCCTGTGTCTCTGCTTAGCCCTGTTGAGAGCATGAATCCCTGATCAGATGATTGCCATCCTGCGGCTCCCACCAGCATGTAATCAAGAGGCCAGAGCTCCTGTCCATTGGGCAAGGTATCCATCTCCAAGGGAGCTGCCTCTGCCGCACTTACCTTGGAGCAGAGCCCTGCAGAAGGAAGCTGGATGTGGCAGTGGCTTTGGCTGGATATCATGGGGAAATGCAAGGTTGAAATCTGGGCCTTGAAGAAAGCTCTAATGTCTCCAGCTCTTGACACTTTCTAAACTGTATGTCCAGGGCAGTTGGGAGAATGAATGACTCCAAAACCTTCTCCAGCCCTGGCTCCTCTCCGAATTGCCTCCTGGACATCTCAAGCTGGATGTCCCATAGATACCTCAGTGTCATCCTATCCACAGGCTGTACCTTTCATGGGGGCAGAAACTGTTTGGCACACCATGATATACTCAGAGTACCATGCAGTATTTAGCACAGACACTCAAGAAATACTGATTGGATGAAGGAATGGAGTTCAAAAGCAAAACCCATCACTTTCTACTTGGAAAGAATTCCACCTCTGGGCTGCCTTGCCTGTCACTGATTTCACCATCATTATTGTCAAACTGATGCTTCATCGTCCTTCTTCTCACATCCTGTTGGTCAACAAGTGCTATACATTTTACCCCAGCAATACCTCTTGAATCCATTCCCTCCTCTTTACTATTGCAGACTGCCCTAGATTAGTCTTTTTCTGTACTTTGTGCCTCTCTTCTATTAGGTTTGTGCAAGAGTAATTGTGGTTTAAAAGGTTAAAAATAATTGGAAAACCGCAATTACATTTGCACCAACATAATACTTCCTGATCTAAAACCTGCAGTGGTTCCCTGTTCCCTTCAGCATAAACCCAAACTTCTTAGCTTGGCCTTCAAGGTCCACCACTGGCCTCCCCCATCCTTCTGTCGTATCGCCCACTTCTCTGCATGTCTCCTGTTCATGCCAACCTGGTCTCCTCCCTTGTTCATCAAACTGGTCCTGGTTTACCTGTCCTTATATCTGGGCTCATATCCCCTGTCTCTCCTCTCCTCTCTTCATTGGCCAATTCTGGACTTGATCAGCTTTCCTTCCACTGAGTTGAGAATCAGATTGAACTCACATTGTAAGACCCACTCTATGCTGGAGCTGTATGTCAGGTGGTGGTAAAACGGAGGCTCTGGTATGCTCAGGGTACCTGAAACATGGCACATAGCCAATAAACGGTAGTATTATTATTACCAGCTGTGTGACCTTGACCATCCCTGAAGAAGATGTTTTACATGCTTTCCTTCCAGTCCTCCTAATAAACTTACAATGTGTCATTCACATGGTTCCACACCAGCTGTGCTTATTGCCAGGCATGCCAATTGGAGGAGACTGGCTCAGTGGCTGGAGTAAGTTATGACTGGGAGAACAGGAGCTCAGAGTCCTGCTGAGGACACCAGGGGTCACCTCGTGGAGGTTGGGTTACTGGGGAAGACGAGACGAAGGAAAGGGGAGATGCAGGGCAGGACGCCCCTCCGTTCGTGTCAAATTATTTCTCTCCTGAAAGGAGATGAGATAAGATCTGGAAATTCAAGTGTGCTGTGGCTCTACCTGTACATGAGACACACTTGGGTTACTTTTTAAAGGTATTAATACAGATTCTGATTTAGTGTGTCGCAAGTAGGGCCAGGGACTCTGCATTTCCCACAAGCTTCCAGGTGATGTCGATGCTACTGGGTCCCACACTTTGAGTAGCAAAGGTGGAGGGAAGTTCAACCTACAGCAGTGTGTGGCGGGGTCTGGGACAGTCTGTGGCTGCGGTCCAGGATCAGTGTATGCTGAGGATATTGGGCCGGTCCAAACCGGGAGAACTGTGACCTATATGTTGGCTATACTTTTGACTTTGGCCAACACAGTAGCTGTCCTCCAACCTTATAGCCACGAGTCCTAATAAAAAGAGTGGAGGAGAAAAAAAGTTTCCCCTGAGGTAAAGGCAGGGGTGCAGATCAGATAGGAAGGATTTCAAAGCCACTAGGTTGGTTAGTGCTTGAGGAATTGTCCTATTTCCTGGGAAGTGAATGGATAGGAAAATCAGCTCCGTTTCTGTAGAGACATTTCTCCTTCCTCTTGTTTCCCCCCCTCCACCGTCTTACATATGGTCCTGACAAGGAGATATAAGATCAGTGCTACATTTGGGGTTTTCATCCTCAGGGTCCGATGGCCAAATATACACCAGTTCAGTGGGGGGGGGGGCAGCACAGAATGGAGAAGGGAATGGTTCTAGCGTAGGAAAGAAAAAAGGAGAAAAAGGAAATCAATATGTACTGAGTTCCTACTGTACATAAGGCACTATACCAGGTGCTTCAAGTAAGCCAACTGTTTGATCTTCCCAACAACCTGTAAATTATGTTCCTTACCTTATTTTACAGATAAGGAAACAAAGGCTCACAAGGGCTAAGGCATGTATCCAAGGTCACTCGAGTGTTAGAGCCAGGTCTGTAATCTCAAAAGCCCCTGTCGCCTCATGAGTCTTATTAAGATGAGTGCTCATTGAACAGGATGCATCTGTGGGGCCCCTGTTGGGGCTGGGGGAAAGCTCAGGTAAAGTGGTTAAGGGCCTAGGATTGCTCTACAATAGGATGTGGAGAGCGAAGAGGGCAACACAGAAAACTACTCTCTTCTTCCTCCTCAGTAATCAGAATGTCCCGCTTTTAGCTGGACACAGCCACCTGGAATAAAGGCTATACTTCCCAACCTCCCATGAGGTTGGGTGTGGCCACGTGCTACATGACATTTGGTGAGGAGGGAGGGCAAGTCAGCCCTGCATGCTGTTACCACTCTGCTCCTTCCTCCTTCCTGCTTGCTGGAATGAGGATGGGAAGTCCAAGCAGCTGTTTTGTGCCATGAGCCGTAGGAGTCTGAATCCCTGGTATTTGTGGAGCTGCCAAACTCATTTGGACCTGTAAAGCCTATTCCTGCAAGAGACATGAACTGCTAGTTTCTTTCTTTTTCTGTAAGCTGAAAATATTAACAAAAGGAAAGGCCCAGGACATATTCTTCATTCAGGGCTATGGTTCTCAAACCCTGTTGTACCTTACAACGCTTGGGCCTTCCTAAGACCAATTGAATGCGAGTCATCGGAGGGTAGGGCTAGGGACTGGTATTTTAAACTTCCCAGATGATTCTCATGTGCAGTCATTGATCTAGGGGAGTCAGAAAGGATGTCGGGAGGGCATGTTCATAAAGGCTGGAGGAGAATCAGGAGAGTGAACTGTGAAGCCAAAGGAGGAGAGAATTTGAGGAAAAAGACAGGTAGGCACCAGCAATAAGTGCCTCAATTGGCAGCTGGGAAGAAGCCATTGAATGAGGTCACCAGGCATCACTGGTGACCTGGGTGAGAGGTGTGAGGACAGGGCACTGTTTGAAATGGGCTAAGGTGTAGAGGGGAGTTGAGTGCTTCGGAATTATAAGAAGTCTGCTAGTGAAGGGAAGAAGGGAGCTAGACCATTATCTTGATGGGCTAGTGAGCTAATACTTACAATAATGACTGCATTTCCTTGAGTAATGAAAGGACAGGCACTGTGCTAAGCACTGTCCAGGCACAACTATCTCATTTCACAACAATCCTTTCTCTGGACAAGGACTAGTATTTTGACTTTACAGATGTGGAAACAGATGCAAAGATGAAATGACTGGCTGTCATGCGGGGCAACCTGCAGGGTTTCAGCTCCCGCTCCCCGCATAAGAACACAGGATATGGTGAGGCCAAAAAGGAACACCCACGGAGCCATAGGTAGGGGAGTCATACCACTGTGGTCTCACTGGAGGCTGGGTTCACACGACATGCGACCTGCTGTCCGCTTTGCTGCCAACTGACTGACTCTCCTCGACTCCCCAATGTAGCTGTGACAGTTATATTAGTGGCCAATGGCTCAATGGTTACAGCTGACAGCCAACTAGCCATAGCAGACGGCTATCTACTACCTAAGCCAGCACCTTTCCACATGAGGCCGAAAGCCTGGAAACTGCTCTCTGGGGCTGTCCCCACACTGGCTCAAGGTCACTCAGCTGGCAAATGACGAAGCCTGAACTTGAATCCAGATCTCCCTGGTGCAAAGTGGGGCCACCCTGGGAGGGCTGCCGTTAGCATGGGGGCAATCTTGAGTTTGTTCTTTGCCAGAGTCAAGGGAGAGGCTTTGGGGCACATCCTTGAGGAGGTATGAAGGTGTTGGAAAGTAGACTGCAATGCTGCCCTTGGGCAGGAGGAGGGCCCGTTCTTTCTCTGATATGGGGGTGAAGATGTGGGGATTGTCGAGTGGAGGGAGGGTGAGCTCTCCTATGGCACCTCCATCTTCCCAGGAAGGGAGGCGGGGCCACAACAGGGCCAGAGGGGCAGTAGGGACTCGCTGAAGCTCCAACTGCAGTGGTTTGTCCTCAGCTAGAGGGCAGGGGAGTCAGCCTGTTTCTGACACGGTTTTGAGGCCATGAGGCCTTGAGATAAAACTCAATTCCAAGCTCTGATAGTGCTAAGCCAAGCAGAGCTGATTATTAAGTATCCAAGGACACAGCTTCTGATAGAGATACAGGTGGGCTGCTCCACCTCCCATCCCCAGGACAGCTTGCTAACAGGATCCTATTGTGGCTGCAAATGAATTTTCCATGATCCCTAACTCTTTGATTCAAGCAGCCATCCCTAGAGAGGAGCCCTTGGGGAGAGCGTCCAGCCCATCCACATTTTCTGTGGAGGAGAGCTGGCTGACTCCTGCCTGGATCACCTTTCAAGTCTCCCCGAATTATTAAGTTGACTACTGGGCGCTTAGAATGTCTCAAGTTCAAAGACTAGCAGGCTGGAACCAGACGTCTGAGGGAACTTCGAGCACCTTAGCAGGAGTAATATTAAGATTTGTCAATCCTGCCTGTTCAGGGGACTGGAGGGGGATCAGAAGGAATATATTTTATTCTATGAGCTGCAGAGCACAGGAGTTGTTTTTCTGATGTTGGGCCTATCGGTGGGTTTAAGTTTTGTGTAAAATTCTTGGCTGTGGGGCTTAGATGGGAGGGAGTGAAGTGCCCTGGTTTGGGGCTGTGCTCCTTGGAGCACCAGGGATCACTGGGATGTGGGTGGCTGGGTGGGTGAGTGGGGCACCAAGAAAAGTGAGCAGGGGATACTGCACCCCTGCTCCCGCTTTATCAAGAGAAGCTCTGCTTTTCATTGTTTTATAAATTTGGGTTTCCATCAATGTCATGTTTTGTTAAAAAAAAAAAAAAGAAAATTTTTTTATGGCTTAAAAAAATCTTCAACGTGGTGGCAAGTTTTGGAGTGAGAAAAACTGGGGTTTTGGTCTTGGCTCTGACTCTGACTAGCTGTGTGACGTAGGTACACAGTTGGGCACATTGCATAACCTCGTTGAGCTTGTTACCTGGAAAGTGGGATCAGAAAGTCTTCCTAATGGGAATATTTGGAAGACCAAATGAGATAATAATGTATGAGAGTTCCTAGAATGGGGTTTGGCATGAAGGTGTTTGTGATGGAGTAAGTCATTCATTTTTAAGAGTTGCTTTCAGAGAGAGAAATCATGACCAAGAACTTGAGAGCCCACTGTGGCAAGCACTGATGGCAAGTACTCATTTATCCCTCAGGACAACCTCCTGAGAGGGCATGATGACTCTGCCTGGCCTCTTTCCAATTTCAGATGAAAAACAAGGCCCGGAGAGGTTATGAGACTTGCCCAAGGCAGAATTGGAGTTCCAGCAGAGAGGAAGGGTCGAGGGTCAGGGTCGCGATGCCACTATGCCACTAACTCATTTATTTGTCTTCCCTATAATTGTCTGTTGAGCCCCTGGGGACATACGAGACACATCCTAGATGAGGGACTCTTGTCATTGGAGGAACCACTCAGCGTGACGTTCCATGTCTGTCCCAACCTGGCTCTTGCCTTTTTTTCTAGGTCCTCTTCTGCCACTTCCCCTTCGTACACTGTGATCTAGAATCACCACACTGCCTGTTGTCCTTTGGGCTCATGAGTGTTTGAACCTGCTGCTCCTTCTTTTGGAAATGCCCCGTCTTCCCTTTTCCACCTGGAAAACTCCTATTCATTTGTCAAGGTCTGATGTCACCTTCTCTGGGAAGTCTTCCTTGCTCATCCCCTGACAAATGTCATTTTGTATTCTTTGTGTAATTAAATTTCCATTACATTTCAGAGTTTCTGAGTGTTTAAATAACTTCCCTAAGTTCACATAGCTAGTTCCTGTCAGAGGCAGGATTTGAACTTGGGACTTTCTGACACCAAAGCCAATGAATGTAACCACTGGAACACATACATGGCCACTAAAATTAGTAGTTCCTTCTCTGGGTTTCCAGAGCACCTCTATTCTGTCATGGAACTCACCACACTTAATTGTATTCATTTCCTGGTGAGATTTCTAGAGGAAAGGGCTGTATAGGAGTCATTACGACCTTTCAGCGAAGAATCGACAATATAGGTGCTCATGGGATAATAACACAGGGAATTAATGTGCCTGGTTCTGGGCTAATGTCTCAGTTTTCATTATATCACTTATTACTCATGATAATCCATGAGATAGTGATTATCTTTATTCTTCCCATTTCGCATTCAGGCCAATTGAGGCTTAGAGAGTTGAAACAACTTGTCCAAGTCCCACAGCTAAAAGAGGTAGAGTTGGGATTCAGACTCAGGTGTGGCTTATTCCAGAGCTCACTGTCTTTACTATTGTATTACATTGCTTCTCCTGGACGTGTTGTGTCAGCCGCTGAGGTGGTGCTGGGGGTACAGAGACAAGTAGCACACAGCTCCTACCCTCAAGGAGGTCATAGTCAAGTAGGAAGAGAGACACCCCAATATGAATAGCGTAACACATGCTATGATGCAGGAAGCCCAGAGGAAGGAATGAATCATTCATCAGACAGGGCAAGTGCTAGGGAAAGATTTCATAGAAGAGAGGCTACCTGAACAGGGTTTTAAAGGTTAAATAAGAGTTTTCTGAGAAACAAGGAGGTGGAAGGATGTTCCAGTCAGAGAGAGTAGCAGAGGGAAGGAGAGAGAGAGAGAGAGAGAGAGAGAGAGAGAGAGAGAGAGAGAGAGAGAGAAAGAGAGAGAGAGAGAGAGAGAGAGAAAGTCTGAGCGGTAGGAAAACTCCGTGTCTGAAATTTCACCTGCCTGTCTTTTCTCCCAGTAGCAGACTGCCAGAAGATATAGAGAGTGGCAGCTGCAAACAGCTGGTTGCGCCCTCCCTGCTGGAGTTCTCATTTCTTCTCCCACACCTGTCTTCTTAGAAAGGAGCAGGTGTGCTGTGAAGTTCTGTGGGACTTTTCTCAGTGCTGGGGCTAGAGGAAAAGTGGTGGGGACAGCCACTCAGGGCATCAGAATACAACACCTGCTCCCCACCCCTCAGTTGTGCAGCTCAGCTCCCAGCTCCCAGCAGTGGGAGGAGAGACCAGGGAGATTGCATGGCCAAGACCCTTATAGGTGGGGTGGAGGTAGGGCCCCGAGGGCAGCTTCTGGAGGTGGAGGACGGGTCCTCCAGTTATCTTCCTGGCAGCATAGGGAATAAGAGTCTGGAGTCTGGCTGGCTCCGAAGTTGGGGTCTGTCTTTCCCCAGTGTCCTCAGCTCTAGATCCAGATAGAGCCTGCAGGCCCTGCCTGTTGAGTCCCTGAGCTCACCCTGAGCAGCCTGGCTCTGAATGAGGAGCCCAGCATAGCAGGGGTGGGGTATAGTTGTGCTTCCCTGAATATAGGATCTGAGAGCTGGGGGACCCTGGGCACCCAGGCTCACAAGCCCAGTCACTGCCCCAAATGTAGGTGCCCAGGCCCATGACTGGTTCCTGGTTTTACCTGTTCTTCCACACTGGGATAAGGCCTTGACACCGGGCTTCACCATTAGCAGTAAGGCCCCTGCCCCAGGGGCTGTTCCTGGCCGCTGACCCCTACTGCAGTCTGGGCAACTGCTTTACCCAGGAAGGTCCCACCTTGCCCCACCCAGGTGCTCCCCACCCTGCTTTTGTATCCATGTCTGGATTAGACTTTCAGGTGCCACTGGATTAGACTCAGTGTGGTCACATATCCTTGGATCTATCTAGTAATTTGCCATCTAAACTGCCCCCTGCGAAGCAGGGTCCATCTACCGGTCTGGTTCTCCCTTCTTCTCAGTCTCACATGTATGTGTCTGAAGACACACGTGGGTCAGTGGTCGTGCCGCAATGGCTGGTGGGACTGAGCCAGTGTGCACAGAGGCCATCACATGTAGTTGTGCACGGTGTGCTGGAGCCTGACCCTACGTCCCCCATGAGCACGAACGTGCTGCTGCGCCTGGAGGGGGCTCAGGACGCATGAAATTCCTGTACACACGCATGTGTCTATCTACATGGATACATACAGATATCCAATACGTGTGTACGTGTGTACAGATGTGTGTATGTAGCAATCTAAGCGTACGTCTGTGAGTGTTTGTCCTTTTGCGTGTCCTGCAAGTAAAGGGGACCAGGGTCCAGTCTCCTTTTCGGTTGTCCCACTGGGGACTGGGCTGGCTGTTGACCAAGACAGTGGAGGTGAATGGCTTCAGAACTTCCTGGAATTTTTCTGCCTAGCACTCTGGACTGCCCCACTCTCCCTACTCCTGTTGCCTTGGCTCTGAGTACTTTAAGATTGGTTCCCTGGCCCAGCGCCCATTCCTTCTCCTTGGAAAGTGTGTATCTGCAAAAGATACAACTGTCATTCCGTCTCCCCCCAGATTCAGTTTGGACAGCGGTGCCCACTATCCTGGAGTCCCGCACTGCGGCCCGTGTAGGCCCTTCTCCACTGCTAATGTCTGCGCTGTTTCCTCTGTGGTCCTGAGGGGCCCAAGGACAGGGGCCTGGCCTGGTGTGGCTGTCCTGGGACCCAGGTTTGCCAGAGGACTCAGGACTGCTTGGAGGCACTCCCAAGGACTCTGGCTGTGTCTGGGTGCATGTCCAGAGCTTCCCCTTCCCAACAAATCTCAGGATGGGCAGAGGGAGCACTCATGGGGAAATTACCAATTTAAATAGGAAATGCAAGCAATTTGGATGGAACCCCAGGATGGCAGTTTGAGAGCTCATTCTCTGCCCCGTGGGGGTTTGATTACAACCAACTTGGCTGATATCGTGCAGAGGGCCAGAGAAATGGTTTCCAAGGAAACTCAGATCTTTCTAAGTTGGTTCTGGCTCAGGTGGGAGCCAGGGCTGGTCAGGAAATCAGAGGTACTGCTCAGCGCCACTGGGCCCACGTTTCCTGTGGAGCCCCCTGCCCACCCTTGCCTGCTCTTACTCCAACTCTATACCCCAGACCTGGCCTGCACTTCCATTTCTGTCCACAACAGTTGCTTCCCTCCTTGTTTCTGTCTGTTCTTTCAGTCTCTATTTATCTCAGCCTTTGTCTGTACAGACTTAAACATTTGGGAAAGTTTGCAAACAGTACAAAAATTGCCATTAATGGCTACTATTCATATGGAACCTACTATGTTCCAGAAAGTTCACAGGAGTCACTTCTATTATTTCCATCTTCACAGCAACCCTGTGATAGAGAGGATACTATATGTTCATCAAATGACCTTTCTCCTCTTTCCTGGAACTACATTTCCCAGCCTCCCTTGCCATTAGGTTGAGTCATGTGACTGAGTTTTGGCCAATAGAATGTGGGTAAGAGTAATAAATGCCACTTTTATGTCTGTCCCCTAAAAATATCACACACAATCTTCTATAGACTTGCTCACTCTTTTCCCATGTGGTCTACTGAAACAGAAAATCCAGTGGGGGACTCTGAGCCTTAGGGGATGGTGGAGCCACTGGACCAAATTCCTACATAATTTTGTGTAGTAGCCTCCGCCACCCCTTCACTGGACTGTAACATCATGTTTGTTAAGCCATTGAGTTTTGGAGAGTTGTTTATTAAGCAGTTGCCTCTCCTGATAGTACAAAGCCTGAAAGAGGGGTATTTGTATCCCTTTTTTTCTTGGGAGGAAACAAACTCAGAGATGGTAAGTAACTTGCCAAAGTCACAGAGCATAATAAGTGGCAAGTCTGAGATTTGAGCACAGATTAGGTCTTTCCCACTATATCAGGCGAGCAGGGTGACTTCTCTGTATAGAAATTACATCAATCTTTGTCTATCTTTGAGGAGTCACAGAAATAAAGACACTGAGCCAGGACTAAGAGATGGAGAGGGAGGGAGAAGGTGGAGGGCAGGTGTGTGGAGTGACACATCATAGCAGCCAAGAGAAGCAGAGTTTCAAGGAAGGGGTGGTCAATTGTGTCTAATGAGACCCAGCTAGGTGGAGGAGGAAGAGGGCTGAGAAAAAAACCATTAAACAAGCTCAGTGACAGGTTCAGCTGAGTGAAGGGGCAGATGTCAGATTGCAGGGGGTTTCAGAACAAGTGGATGGTTGTATAAGTGAAAGGGAGAGAAACAAAGGGATAGTTTGAAGTGGAGGCCAGGCCAAGGGAAGGAATTTTGAGGAGAGAGTCAGTGGTCAGGAGATTAAAAATAAAAAGGGGAATCATGACCTACATAATGCCAAGCACCTGACTGTGACAATGTCCCTTTCTGCCTGGTTCCAGTGTACATTCCCAGAGCTAAGCAGGGAGGGGCTGAACACAGCTGCAGGTCATGCAGGAATGGCGGGGCTGCAAGGTCGTCTCCTGAGCGGGCAAAGGCGTGGTGCCTGTAGTGCTGTGAGCCTGAAATTCTCCACGGTCATCGTAAGATGATCCATTTTCTCCCTCTGAATTATAGTTTAAAAATTTTCTTCTTACCCCTTCTAAGTTTCCCTCCCAACTTTATCAAGGTATAAATTGGCAAATAAAATGATAATATAAAGTGTACAATGTGATTTGATATGTGAATATATTGTGAAAAGATTCCCATAATTGAGTTAATTAACACAGCCATCACCTCACATATTTACCTTTTTTATAAGAATGCTTAAGAGCTACTGTCTTAGCAAATTTTAATTATACAGTACAGTACTATCAACTATAGTCACCATGCATACATTAGATTCTCAGACCTTATCGATAATATTATCCATTTGACTTGGTTATGGTATTAATACAGATAAGCCGAGGTGATAAACTTGAGGAGTAGAGGGCTAGTTGCCTGGAACACCTGCAACAACTTCCTAGAACCTAGTGCCAGAGCTTGCTAAGTGTCCCTGAATGTCTGAATTCTCTCAGCCTCCCTTGCAGCTATGTGTGGCCATGTGTTTCTTGCCAAAAGGATGTGTACAACTTCTATCCAGATCACTTCCATCTATGGAAGCTGTTTGCACTGAACATTGGAAAGGGAAACTCTTTTCCATGGGCTGGAGCTTGGATGTGCCAGTGATGAACCAGCTGTGGTTATACCGTGTTTCCCTGAAAATAAGACCTAGCCAGACAATCAGCTCTAATGCGTCTTTTGGAGCAGAAATTAATATAAGACCCAGTCTTATTTTACTATAAGACCAGGTCTATATAATATAATATAATATAATATAATATAATATAATATAATATAATACCGGGTCTCATATTAATTTTTGCTCCAAAGGATGCATTAGAGCTGATTGTCTGGCTAGGTCTTATTTTCGGGGAAACATGGTATGGGCAAAGGCAAGGCATTATGAAATGGCTGAGCAATCAGACAGAAGAAACCAGCATCCTTCGAGACCAGTGGAAAAGAACTTCCTACTGCTCTGGACCGTCTCTCCTGCTGAACTGTCATGTGGGAGAGAAATGAACTCCAATTTTATTTAAGCCACCAAATTTATAGTCTCATTCTTAAAGCAGCATAGCCTGCCCCTTAATTAATTTTGTCCCTTTGTCCCTATCTATGTCTCTTTCCATAGTGTTCTTCACTATTCAGCAGTTGCCCCATCCCTCCGCTCTCATTTCTTCCTTTATTTTTCTTCTCTCCCTACTTCTGTGGCCATATTCTTTCAGTCTCCTCCCCATATCCAGAACTTTTCTTCTCGCTACTCCTTTGTTTTCTTTAGAGCCCTTTCAGCGCTAGCATTTCCCAAGGTTCTGTCCTTGATCTTGCTCATCTCCTCTCTCCACATTCCATGTTTTATCCTTGGTCAGTCTCATCTACATTCTTAGTTGGCATCCCATCTGATGACGCCAGATCTGTATCTCCAGCTTGGCCTCTTTCCTGAGCTTCAGATTGAAGAGTCATCTGCCTGATGGGTACCTCTTCTTTAGTGTCCCACAGGTTACCCTGGGGATGCTGCCTTGCACAACTCCAGGGAGTTCCATGTACTGGGTCACTTCAATTCAACTTATCCATATTAGTTAGGAGACTTGTGGCTGTTTGTAGCAGAAAACCCAACTCAAAGTGGCTTAAGCAATAAGGAAGTGTATTGACTCACAAAGGAGGATAGACTGAGCTTCTGGGTGTCTTGGTCCAGTGGCTCAATGAATTCATCCAGGGTCCAGGTTGTTAAATCTTTCCATTATACTCTTCTCAGAATTGCTATTCCCAGCTTCCTGAGTTGGAGGAGTACTGTCAGTAGAAATCAGGACTGTTTTTTTTGTTCTCATTAGGAGAGCATTCCTCTCCCAAAACTGTTGAAGAAAGATGCTTTCCTATGGTCTGAGTGGGTCAACTTATACATAGCCTCTACATCAATAACGTCACAAGGTGAATGCTATAGGCTCATGAGCTTATATCCATGCCCCAAACCAGTTATTGGCAAGTGTTTTGGGCTTATCATGATTGACTTATATGGGTCAGGACCCATCCTTGATCTGGAATGACTTTCTTAGACTCCATATTTGTGGCAGATGGAAGAGAGGTTAAAAGGATGTTGGGCAGTCAATTACAATGTCACCCCAATATAAAAATCTAAACTCATCATGTCGACTCCCTCCCTTTAACCCACACCTTCCTCTTGTACTTTCTCTTTCAGCTAATGGTCCCACCATTATCTCAACTACTTTAACCAGAAACCAGAGGCATCCTCAACTTTCTCTGTGTTGCCCCCACTCAATGATTTACTCAATCACCAAGACCCAGTCTCCTTTTCTCATATGTGGCCCCCTTTCATATTTACTCTCATTACTGCAACAGTTTTCTAATTGGTATCCTTTCTCCAGTCCCCAAACCCTCCAATGTACCTTCACTGCAGCTACCAGAATGAGCTTTCTAAAATGCAAATCTGATCTTTCTTGTCACCTCCTTTGCTTAAACCCTTTACTGGCTCCATATGATTCACAGGATAAAATTCAACCTCCCCACCATGGTTGGGGACTAAGCAGGATTTAAAGAGCATTATCTTGGCTATAAAGGGAACACAGCTAATACTGATACATAGCAGTGTCAGTAAATGTTGAGTTAAACAAAATGCTCTGTGGTGTACTTGCATGTGTGTAAGGGTCCAACGAAATGGTGGGTGATGTAGGCTGTGAGCCAGGGTGCAGGGGGAGTCAATAGGAGATAGCCTGAAGTTTGGTAAGGCTCAGGATTTTTTTTTTTTTTTTTTTGAATTTGGAAGGGTTTTTATTTTTTATTTGATTGTTTTGAGAAAGAATTGAAGAGAGAGCATGGGATTAGCATTTAGCTATTTCGTGCCACCCAAATGGTAAAGCAACCTAGTTCAAAGACCTGTCATGTTTAGTCCTATCTAGAAGGAGAAGGAAGGAGGTAAGGAGGTAACAGCTTCCTTCTCTCTGGCATAACACACGCTGGTATTCCTTCATTCTGGCTGGAAGGCTCAGGATTTATACTGACATGGTATTGTTGCTTTTTTAAAATAGATTTTTATTAAAATATAGCTAACATACAATATTATATTAGTTTCAGGCATCTATGAGTTTGCTTTTATCCTATTTGTTGGTTTGTTTATTTTGTTCTTTAGATTTCACTTATAAGTGAAACCTACCTTCCTTCCTCCCTCCCTCCCTGCCTCCCTCCCTCCCTCCCTCCCTCCCTCCCTCCTTCCCTCCCTCCCTCCCTTCCTTCCTTTCAAAGATTTTATTGGGGAAGGGGAACAGGACTTTATTGGGTAACAGTGTGTACTTCCAGGACTTTTCCAAGTCAAGTTGTTATCCTTTCAATCTTAGTTGTGGAGGGCGCAGCTCAGCAGGTCCAGTTGCCATTGTTAGTTGCAGGGGGCATAGTCCACCATCTCTTGCAGGAGTTGAACCGGCAACCTTGGGGTTGAGAGCCCGCGCTCCAACCGACTGAGCCGTCTGGCCACCTGGGAGCTGAGCGGGAGGTCATTGACTTCATTCTAGTTGTGGAGGGCACAGCTCGCTGGCCCATGTGGGAATTGAATCAGCAGCCCCTTTGCCCAGAGCTCGTGTTCTAACCAACTGAGCCACGCATCCACCCTGGTATTTGTCTTTCTCTGTCTGACTTACTACACTCAGCACAATACCCTCTAGGTCCATCTGTGTTGTTGCAGATGGCAAGATTTTATTCTTTTTTATGGCTGAGTAATATTCCATTGCATATATGTACCACCTCTTCTTTATCCATTCATCCATTCAGGGACTCCCAGGTTGCCTTCATATCTTGACTATTGTAGATAATGCTGCAATGAACATATGGATGCACATATCTCCTTGAAGTAGTATTTTGAAAATCTTTGGATAAATACCCAGAAGTGGGATTACTAGGTTCTTCTTTGTCTTTTGTTATAGCCTTGTTTTAAAGTCTATTTTGTCTGGTATAAGTATTGCTACACCAGCTTTTTCTTTTGTTTCCATTTTCATGAAATAACTTTTTCCATTCCTTTACTTTCAGTCTGTATGTGTCTTTCAATCTGCAGTGAGTCTCTTATAGGCAGCATATGTATGGGGGTTGTTTTCTTATCCATTCAGCCACCCTATATCTTTTGATTGGAACATTTAATCCATTTACATTGAAAGTAATTGTTGATAGATATGTAGTTATTGCCATTTTATTATTCATACTTTTTATTTTTTTCATCTTAAAGAAATCCCCCTAAAATTCCTTGTAATACTGGTTTGTTGTTGATGAACTTTTTTAGCCTTTTCTTGTCTGGGAAGCTCTTTATCAGCCCTTCGATTATGAATGATAGCTTTGCGGGGTAATCTTGGTTGTAGTTCCTTGATTTTTGTGATTTTGAATATTTCCTGCCAATCCCTTCAGGCCTGCAAAGTTTCTGTTGAGAAATCAGCTGATAGTCTTACGGGAGCTCCCTTGTAGGTAACTAATTGCTTTTCTCTTGCTGCTTTTAAGATTCTTTCTTTGTCTTTAACTTTTGCCAGTTTAATTATGATATGTCTTGGTGTGGGCCTCTTTGGGTTCATCTTTTTTGGGAGTCTGTACTTTCTGGGCTTGAATATCTGTTTCCTTTGCCAGGTTAGGGAAGTTTTCTGTCATTATTTCTTCCAATAGGTTTTCAATTCCTTGCACTCTCTCTTCACCTTCTGGTAATGCTATAATGCAAATATTGATACTCTTGATATTATCCCAGAGGCCCCTAAATTGTCCTTATATTTTAGATTCTTTCTGCTATTCTGTTTGGGTGTTTTCTGCTACCTTATCTTCTAAATCATTGATTCGATCCTCTGCTTTATCTAATCTACTATTGATTCCCTGTAATATATTCTTCATTTCAGTTATTGTATTCTTTATTTCTAACTGTTTTTTTTTTATGTTTTCTATCTCCATTTTCATATTTCCTATCTCTTTGTTGAAATTCTCCCTGAGATCACTGAGCCTCCTTATAACCAGTGTTTTGAACTCTGCTTCTGGTAAATTGCTTGTCTTCATTTTGTTTAGTTCTTTTCTAAAGCTTTGTTCTGTTTTTTTATTTGGGACATGTTTCTTTATCTCCCTATATTGTTTGCATCCCTATGTTTGTTTCTATGTATTAGGTAGGGCTGCTATATCTCTCAGTATTGGCAGAGTGGCCTTATGTAGAAGGTGTCCTGTGGGTCCCAGTCACTCACTCTCTTTGGTCACCAGAGCTGTATGCTCTGGGTTTGTCCCTTCTGTGGGTTGTGTGTGCCCTCCTGTTGTAGTTGAGCCTTGGTTGCTGTTTGCATGTCAATGGGAGGGACTGACCCTCAGGCTCATTGGTTGTGAGGAGTGGCTGTGACAACAATGGAGGAACTGTACTGCAGGGGCTGACCCTATGGAGCAGGATTCACTTTAGCAGGGCTCTGGTGCTTGCCCAGTCTGCCCTTTGAGTGTGTTGTCCTTGGAGGTGGCCTGGTGATGCTCTGGCTCAGTCAAAGCTGACCACTGGGTGTGCCAGCCCCAGAGCCACCTGGGAGGGGACCCACTGCAGGCCAAGTTCAGCTGCAGCCTGTCAGGAGGCCCTGACTGGGGCCTCCTGGCATGAGCCACAAAGCAATCTGCTGATGGCCACTGCCTGCATTGTGCTTGGAGGTGCCTTGAAAGGCTAAGCCGTAAACCAAGGCTGGCTGTCGTTAATGCCACACTTGGGGCTGCTCAGCCAGAGGTATGGAACGTGCTGAAGCCAGATGCTGTTTGTCTGGGTTTTGTGAATATTTGAGAGACTTTAGGAAAGTCTGCAGCATGAGCCAAGGCAGGCGGTTTGTATGAAAAAGCCTCTGGAAATGGCTTGGGTATGCCCGAAAGTTGGGTGTGGTGTGGTCTCAGAATCACCAGGGCAGAGCCAATGGTGTTAGCCAGGATGATGGAGAGTCAGATATGGTTGTCACTTATGTATGCATGCTGGGAGCAGGGAGAGCTCAACAAAGACACTGCCTTTTGCCAGCTCATCTGTCCAAAAGAAAGCTGCCCCTTTAGCCCTCACCCTGAGGCCAGATAACTCAGTTCCTCCCCATATATCCCTGGTGCTTTTTGAGCTGCTGCCCCAGTGCTGGAGCTCAGAGTGAGTGAGTCCATCAGCAAGTAAGTCCATGCACGGGCCCTTTAGGAGGAGCGCCTGGGACTCCTGCTGCCCTCTATCTCACTCAGCCACAATCTCCATTGGTTTTCACAACCAGAAGTTATGGGGACTTCTCTCCCTGGCACTGGAACCCTGGCCTGGGGAGCCTACCTCCTGGGGGAGAGAGGACCTCCCCAGCCATGATATCCCTTCCAATTTTTAATGGGCACACACAGGTGTGGGACCAGCCTATTCTGTGTCTCTGTCCCTCTTACCAGTCTCAAGGTGGCTTATTCTGTGTGTGTCCTTAGTTGTAGGGCTTCAGTTCAGCTAGACTTCAGGTGATTCTCAGTGATGGTTGTTCTGTAGTTTAGTTGTAATTTTGATGTGGTCATGAAAGGAGGTAAGCACAGTGTTTACCTACTCCACCAACTTGACTGGAAAATCTTGTTTTGTTTTTAATTGTAGCTTGTTCTTAAAGAACTTTGACTCAGAAGTTAGACAGCCAGTATTGGATTTGAATCTCTTTTGTTGTTGTTGTTGTTTTGTTTTGTTTAAGAAGGGCGCAGCTCACAGTGGCACATGCGGGGATCGAACCAGCAACCTTGGTGTTATTAGCACCACCTCTAGCCAACTGAGCTAACTGGCCACCTTTAGGTTTGAATCTTGACGTTGCCTTTTGCCACCTTGAGCAAGTTGTTGAACAACCCAGTCTTGGTACCTTCCTGTGCAAATGAAGGGAATAATGTTACGTGTCGTGAGACTGTTGTGAGAATTTGAGGAGCTGATACCTGTAAAAACCACTTAACATGTGATGTGATAAATGTTGGTTGTTATTGTTATTACTTCATTGAAATCTAACATATTACTAATATTTAAAACAGATTAAAGATGTTTTCTTACTACAAACTTATTCTATAAGAAGATGAATTAATATTTTATTTCAAATATAAATACAAGGTTTCCTATTGATCCCCTTCAATGTGTTAAAATTTGAGATGGGACATCTAAGCGTGATTTTTTAAAAATGTATATTATTAATTTAAAGATTAAAATCCACATAAATGAAACTAAAACCAAACATTTAGGGAACCCCTGGAACATATCTGAGGAGTGCTAAGTTCCACGGAACATACTTAAAAAATTGTGGATCTAGCCTTACACTATACAATATAGTAGCTACTAGTCACAGGTGGCTATTGAGTACCTGAAATTGGCCAGTCCAAACTCAGATGTCCTATAAGTGTAAAATACATATGGGACTTCAAAGCATTCGTACAAGAAAAAGGGTAAACGTCTCATTAATAAATTTTTATATTGATCCCATGCTGATATAACATTTGAAATGTTGGGATAAATAAATATATTATTAATATTAATTTCACCTGTTTCTTTTTACCTTTAAAAATGTGACTAGTAGGAAATTGACCGTTAGATATGTGGCTTGCACTGTATTTGTACTGACAGGACTGATCTACACTTTCTTTAGCATTACCTCCTTCTCCACTCCAGAATGTACTGCCTCTGTTTCTGCCTTGATTTTTTAAAAACTCATTTCAGAGATCTCCAGCATCTACTGTTTGCCGCACATCTTATGGATGACCTTTGGCCCAGAACTTTGGGATCTGTGAATTCTCAGTTAGAACTTCCTTGGCTCCTTCTGCCACCTCCCTGGGGTGCAGTTGGGCTTAGGACCACAGCCTGATGTCCCTGGAGACTTCATTAGGGCCAGTTCCTGTGTGTAGAACTCAGCAGAGCCTTCAGTTGAGCAGGGGCGGCAGGATGCAGGGCAAAGTACACTTTCTGCGTCCCTGGGGGATGCTGCTCCCCAAACACCTGCTCTTAGATTTCCGCTCTGTGGTGGTGATCCGTGTAATGGCTTGCAATGGCTATAATATGGGCCTTGGAGTCATAGAGGCTCTGGTTCCAGCGCCACCTTGTTAGCTATGTGACACTAGGCTTGTTTCTTGATCCCTTTGTCCTTCAGTTTCCTCTTCTGTGAAATGGGGGTGATACCAGCCTCTGAGAGTGATCGGTAGGCCTCTATGGGGTCATGCACGTAAACTGCCTCTTCTCGTGCCTGGTGTATGTGCAACACTCAGTGGATCTTGCTCACTCCTTCTCTCCTCCCCCTCTCCATGTTTGGTGGGGTAAGTTTGGGAAAGGAGAAAGGGAGAGCAGACAGATCGAAAGGGCTCAGAACAGAAAGGCCAAGGCCACCAAAGAAAAACTTACTGGCTACCCAGTTTCGCCTAGGGCTAGCCCTGAGGGAGGAGACAGGGCTGGGGCTGCTTGGAACTCCAGGTTAATGAAGAACCGGTCCCACTCCGCAGCTGTCACCATTGATTTTTCGTTCCAGGCAGCTTGCAAGCTGCCCCAGGAATCAATGTCGGAAGGTGAAAACAAATTTCTAAAATTAGCCCAGAATATACTGCAAGAAAAAGCCTTTGCGTGACAAATTGTAATGAAGCAAAATACCTGAGAAGGTATGAAGGGGAAGGCAGGGGATGAGCAGCACCGTGCGCTCACTGCCTCAGCGCGGAGGGGGGTCTGTCCCCATGTGTAACGATCCCATCTGCTGGGAAATGCACGCAATCCATCAGTACACAGACGCCCGCACAGCACATTCCGGCACCTTGTGGGTTCTATTATGCGGCCTTTAAACTAGCAAGCAAGAAAGGCCATGCTACTAGCTGACTTTGGGTGGCTGGGGAAGAAGGGGCACGCATGCGCACCCTGCTGGTGGTCCTAGAAATCGGTCTGTCTTGCCAGAGGGCTTGGAAGTGCCAGGAAACCGGTTAGGTTTTTGGCCAAGTTACTCTGCTGGGCACAGTCAGGTGTGACTGCAGTGGGCTAGGAAACCCAGACATGACAGTTTTATGCTCACTTTTCCCGATGATGTGTCTGAGGTCTATGCACAGTACTATCTGAACTGAGCCCTCTCACAGAAGTCCAAATGCCTGCGTGTCTTGTTTTACAATCTTCCCACATCCTCCCACCGCTGACAAACTGTAAGGAGGAAGGAAGTAAACAATGGATTGCAGGAACACCGATTTGTGCCAGGAGACATCTCCCAGACTGTGGTGTTATATTGGAAGAACTTCAGGAAAGGGTGTGTGAAGGGGGAGGCCATTTGTCCTGGCTCTTGTGACTCAGATATGATAGAAATGAGTTGAAGAACAACCCTGTGGATCTTCCATCCTAAGCCACCTCTGGGATGTTCTAGTACAACTATGTGTCTGAGTTAGAAGGTTCTTGGTCCATTGTCCGCTTGCTGTGGGACGAGGAAATCATTACAATGCATAGCGGCTGGAAGAACTCGAGTTTAAGGCCCCAAATCTGTCAAAGGAGCTAGTCACCAATTGGGCAAAGACATCACATGATTTCCTTCTTCTTTTTTTTTTTTTAATTTTATTTTATTAAATTTATTGGGGTGACAATTGTTAGTAAAATTACATAGATTTCAGGTGTACAATTCTGTATTACATCATCTATAAATCCCATTGTGTGTTCATCACCCAGAGTCAGTTCTCCTTCCGTCACCATATATTCGATCCCCCTTACCCTCATCTCCCACCCCCCACCCCCCGCCCCCCTTACCCTCTGGCAACCACTAAACTATTGTCTGTGTCTATGAGTTTCTGTTTCACATGATTTCCTTTTGCAAAGTAGACTCTGAGGAAATAACCAAGAAGAAAAATAAACAAATATTTGAATACTTGAGTTTGAAGCTACCTACATTGTAAATATAAAATTTTGAAAAAAACCAAATGAACAATTTCTAGGCCTTGGTGAAGTGGCCTAGTGGCATGGTGGCATCATGGGGTGCTTTGTGGGGCCCCAAGATAGAGCAACCAGGGTGAGATGGCATGGCCTGAAAAGGGTACAGGGTGCTCTGCCCACGGGCACTGCAGTGGGTTCAATGAGGGCATGGACATAGGCAAAAATGAGTCATGATGAAAATAATCAGGACCGGATCGACATTGGTTACAAATTCTACATAGACTGGAGATTCATTTTTCCGAAAGTGCCCTTAGTGGTAATCAGGTCTAACCTTCATCTCACTGATTAGTTAATTAATTCAATAGATAATTTTTTTTGAGTGTGTACTATAGTACAGGTATGGGCTAAGGACCTGGAGAAAAATGTCGAGCCAACCCAAAGTTCTGGCCCTCAGTACCTTCAAAGTTTAGGGTATAACCCCCTCCAGTGACCATGCGACGTCCACTGGCAGACCTGCCCCAGGGAGACCACCACTGTCTGCGTCAGTGCTGCTCCATTGCAGGACATCAGCAGCTGGGAGCTGACATGCGCATGTGCCTCTTTTGTTCCTTTGACGCCAATGCTGGCTCTGCCCTCTGGGTTCATGTGGAACGGGTCTTTCCCTCCTCCAGAAAACCCATGTGTTTTCAAGAAGGGAGCGGGTATTTAAGAGCCCCCATCCCAGCGTGCTTGCTTTCCCGGGGGAAAGGTGTGCTCAGAGCTGCCTCCCCCTCTCCTACGACTGCAGGTGGCCTTGCTCTGCTGATCTGCTCTCTGGCCAGCTGCCACTCTCTGGTCAGCTGCCACAGGCTTTCCTCCCCAAATGGAGATTTTCCTAAGGTATGTCAGACCCTTTGGCTGACCTCATATGGGCTGGCACCCAAGGAGGTACAGATCTTTTAGGTCCTCTGTTTCTTGATAAGGAGCTGAAACCGAGTCTCCTAAGGGCTGGATGGGGTTGAGGTGGGGGATGTGACTAATTTTTACATCATCCAGTTCTAAACTTTCCTGTTTTCTCTCCCAACCCAATAACATGTTCTTTGGTTTCTCCAAACCTGAGAGTTGAACCTTCTTCACCTATGAGTTGAGAATCATAATTCCAGAGTCTGGGGTTCTGAAATTCAGTCCCAAAGTCCCCAACATTCAGCCCCCATGGCGCCTTCCCAATTTCTCCTAAGAAGACAAGGGGCCCCCGGCTGGCCTGCCCTGACATTGAGGATTCCCAGGGAGTTTGGCAGCACTAACAATATCTACAGGGGAGCTGTCTGTTTCTTTGCAGCCTCCTTTCCTTGGGTCTAAGGTCCCCAGCAAATTCTGGTGCTGTCTTTCACTGGGTGACCTTGGGCAAGTTTCTTGCCCTCCCCGAACCTCATCTGTAAAATGGAGAAAACACTGGTAGAACTACTGAATGAGATAACTGCTGAAAAGAACTTAGCACACTTCTAGGCACATGGTAAGCACTCAAAATGTTTGCTCTCACCATCTATCACCTAAGTTGTCCTTTGTAAAGGGAGGCACCTGGAGCTAGACTCAAGCCCCCAGGTTGTGCCATATGACAGAAGGACTTCTTTCTCCAACTGTTTGGACTCTAAAATTCTACATATCTATTGCCTTAGCTTTCTAAAACCTTTAAAAACTTTACACACTTACTGAGATCTCCCCCTTCCTCCCCCGCCCAAGTAACCCTTAATACCACCCAGAAATTGCCAGGTTCACATTTTAGTGTGTATATTTCCACAGCTTTTTGAAAAATCCCTTTTTAGGGGCGGCCGTTTGGCTCAGTGGTTAGAGCACAGTGCTCATAACACCAAGGTCGCCGTTTCAATTCCCACATGGGCCAGTGAGCTGTGCCCTCCACAACTAGAATGAAAACAATCACTTGACTTGGAGCTGATGAGTCCTGGAAAAACACACTGTTCCCCAGTATTCCCCCCTGCACCCCCAAAAATCCCTTTTTAAACGTAAGAATTGGCTCAAACTGCACATACTGCTGTATAACCTACTATTTTTCATTTAATAATATTTTCGCATCCATTCCATATGGTCTTATGCCATCATTATTTTTAATGAGTATATAGTTGTCAGTTGTGTAGATGAACCATACCAACTAGACAATTCGATTGTTTCCAATGCTACGCTATTATAAATAATTCTGTGATGAACATCCTGGGCTATTTTCTTAGTGTGATAGCCATGTTGATTGTGTTGACTAAAGCTCTAAATTTTACCAACACCTGCTGCTGCTAAGTTCCATTACTGTCCTGCCCACCTCAATCCTGTCCTTGAGCAGTTATTGTTTTGAAGCCAAGTTCAGGACCTGACATTTATCTCTGTTTTCTTTTATCTTATTAGATTCAGCCCATCAGTCCAGCCTGTCTAGAGCCATCTGGTTCCTGTTGATGTTTTTGCAATCTGTCTATCTTTGTTTTTTTTTTTTTTTTAATTCAACTACAAATTTGGTGAACAGGCATTTTATATTTTCAACTAGGTCATTAATAAAACTGTTGTACAGGTCAAAGTTGAGGCCAGAACTGTGGCTGATCACCAGAGACCTTCTTTCAGGTTTGATCACCGGGTTCAACAAGTTACAAATTCTCCTAATTGAACTAGCATTCAGCTCACATCCTCCTGTAAGTTTATAATAAAGTTCATAAAACAAAGTTGGACCAGATGGTTTTAACATCCAGGCTCAGTCAAGGGGAACCATTCTCAGAAGCAGAAGCTCAGGTTCTGGATGGAGAATTGGGCTCCCATTGTTTCTGTTTTAACTAGGGCACTTGGCCACCTGGTGTACTCACCATTTTCTCAGTGACCCTGACTTCGGGCTCCCCGAGGTTGCTGTCTCCCCCATCAGTCAGTGACGGCCCTGGGGAAATGGCTGACAATATCAGCTGAGCCCAAGTAGGAGTGAAATCCGGTGCTGACGGAACCAAGCTGGGGAGTAGCATCTCTGGGTGCTACATCAGAGCTTCAGCCCTTACCCCACAGGCAGAACTGAATGACAACACCAGGGATATGGGAAACCACCCATGCCAGGCTTTCACCATCTGGGTGAGCAATCTGGCATTGACTGGCTGGTTCACGGCCCGGCAGAAAGCACAGATTCCAGTTTTGGTACTTATCAGCTGTATGACTGTGGGCAAGTCTCTTTCCTTCCTTTGAGTCTGTTAAATGGGGATGTTGATTATTTACCTTGTAGGAGCTGGTATGTGGATTTACTGAGAAAGGAGAAATACCATATATGGTAGGGTGGAGGCAGACCGGTAACTAACGGGCCAGATTTGGGTAGCCAACGTTTTGTTTAGCCTGATAACATTTTTTGAAAAATTTGAGTCTGTTTCCAAAAATCAGATTTTGCTTAAAAGTCTGGATCCTGATTTCTCTTGAAAAACTGGAAGATCTGGCAAGCTTAGGCCCTCATTCCCAGCTTCCTGGGCGTGGCAGCACAGTGGTCGGCCACTGATGACTGCTCCCCTTAGACAGCCATCCTTCCCATTTGCCATCGTCTCCTCTATTCACAATCCATATACCTGGCACTTATGCCCAGCCTGCTTGACCTGCTTATCTTATAGGCCCGGGTCCTGGAGGCAGCTGAGGCCATCACCCTGGTGTGATGTGGAACAAATTGCTTAGGCCTCCTGTGACCTCTCAGTGCCTCAAGTTCCTCTTGCATAAAACCAGCAGAATAATGGTTGTTGCCAGATTGTGTCTATGGCAGCTCTTGGTTGCCAACCCATGGAGGCCTTCTGTGGGGTTAGGGTGTCTGTCGTCCCAGGCTCCATGGTCATTCTTTAGATGGAGCCTAGGAGCAGAAGGAGGGACCTGCTGAGACCCCTCCCTCCCTGTGGGATGCCCAGCCCCCACCACTCTTGCTTCTAGTCCTGCTATGTTCATCCATCATGTGGGGAGCTGGAAAGGGTGTAAGATCGTGAGGATGGAAGAACACAGGCTGGGGCAGCAGACAAGTCCGGGGGACCCTGCCACTTGCTAGACTGTGACTTTGGGTTGGCCCCTTCATCTCATTGTCCCTCTCAGTTTTCTCATCTCCACAACTGGGCGGAGATGACCTGCCTTTGCATCATTGTGACGATGACAGTTGTCAGCATCTGGCACTGAGGAGGCTCCCTCACCCTCTTCCTGGGTCTCACTGGGGGAGCCCACTCCCTGGGTCTGCTGGAGGCCAGGCAGTGCTGAGCAGAATGCTGCAAGAGGCCCATGGTCTGGCCCATTTGTGGACTGGATTCCCCCTCATGCCACTCCCCAAGCTGGTCCTTTCTCGTCCTGAAAATGGGGTTGGGGAATGTGAGTGAATATGCCCAGCAGATGGCAGGCTGCAGAAGGCCTTCCAGAGGCACAGGTGCTGGGGCCGGCAGAGGAGGCCAGGCCAGTTGCTATGGAGAGAAAAATGTTATGCAGTTAACTTGTTTGACTGGAGGCCTTGAGAAATACCCACGTCCCTCTGGGGCCTCAGAGCCATCCATCACTCCAGAAAGGCTCCTTTCATGATGAGGGTTATCTATTTGGCTAATAAAACCACAATCACAATCCCTTACATACAGGCAACCCTTCCCTTTTTACACGTTTTATGGAGTTCTCTTCAGTTTATAAGGAGCCTGAAGCTTCACTCTATTCAGCTCTGACTCTGCCACCAAGACAGGCATTTTGGGCACATACTGTGTGCTGGGCACAGAGATGAGTCAGCATAGACCTTGTTTGTAGAGGTTCCTTATTTCCTACAAGATGAGCACGACCTCTGGGTGTGAAGGAGCAGGGTTCTCAGTGGAGGGGAGTGGAGGTGGCCTTGCCAGGAGGAGGGACATCCCTACCTGAGATGGGAAGGGAGAAGGCAAAGAAGGCTGAAATCACAGGGGTTGCCTGAAGGGAACTAACAACCCTGCGCATCTGCTGTGACCCAGGCACTGGTCCAGGCGTTTGGCATACATCGATTCATTTATCGCAGCAGCATTCTTTGGTTGCAAGTGACAGAATCACAATGCAAACTGGATTAGACAATGAGGCGATTATTGGCTCAGGTGTCTAAATTACAGGAAGCGCTGTGTTGATAGGGCATTAGGACTCTTTTCTTCATGCCGTGTGGGAAAAGATCACCAACTGCTCTCCGTCTCGCCATTCTGTCTCTCAAAGGAAATTTTACTCTTTTCTGGCTGTGGTGTAAAATATCCTAGGAAAGGACTCTAATTGGTTCAGACCAAGTCATGTGCCTACTTCTTGACAATCACTGGCCAAGGGGAAGGTCATGTCAGAAGGTGGCTGGCAGCTCCCATTCCACCAAATGTGAAAACTGGGATGTGAAGGTCGGTGTAATTGTTCTTTGGAGGAATGGTTGTTGTTGGTGGTATTGGTGCACAGAAATGTCCCTAGACAACCATCTTAGATTTTTTCTGTTGTTCATTTAACAAAATTTGCTATGTGCCAGGCATTGTTTTACCATTGCAGGTTACTATAACCAAGGCACAGTTCCTGCATCCTGGAGCTTACAGTTTTGTGAGGAAGACAGACAATAAATAAAGAAATATAATTTCATGGAGTAAGTGGTAAGTGAAACCAAGAAAAGTAAGGTAGAGTAAAAAGATTGGAAAAGATGGGGGGAGGTACTAGTTTATATGGGGTAATCAGGGAAGGCCTTTCTGAAGAGAACTGCCTGTGGGGGAATGAGCCATGCCAAGACCCTGCAGAGGCCCTGAGGTGGGGATGGGCTTGGTATGTTCCAAGAATAGCCAAAAGGTAATGATGATGGAGCAGCTCAGCCAGGGAGAGAGGGGTAGCAGAGAAGTAGACAGGTCAGATCACATAGGGCCACTGTGGCTGACCATGGTAAGGAATTTGGATTTTATTCCAAGTGTGATAGGATCCCATCTTGAAGCAGTGACCCTTCTCTCACAGATAATTGAACAGCAAGGAGGTGAACTTGCCCAAGAATGAAAGTCTTACATGATAGACTATCTGGCTGGAGCCAAACCTTGTTCTCTTTCTTCCACACCATACGCCTTCCTCTAGTTAGCTTTGGGAAGATTGGGAGGGGGTGAGAAAAGAAACTGACTTTTTCTTTCCCTGCAAGGTAGGACAACGGTCTTCTGAGAGTGAGGGGGAGGGGTGGGTCAACAAGGCTGATAGAGGATGGGAAAGGTTAGCAAAACTGCTGAACAGAACAGGACATGCACTAGAACAGGAATAAACAGGAGGATTGCCAGGCAGCAGAGAGCCCAGCAGAAGCTGGAGACTGAATTTGTACTGGAGTGGATCAGCACACTTATTTGATTTTCTCCAGCACTACTTGGCAGAAAACTGGCCTGGGATGGGAGCAGAGGGGAAGGAAGGATCTGTGAATAAAATGTGGGGGTTGGGATAGCAGATTCAGGGGCAGTGGAGGGTGCTGGTGAGGATGTGGTTGAAATGATTTACGTATATGGCAACCGTATATTTTGTATTTCCTGGGGCGGGTCCAATATAACGCTATTTTTCATTTTCAACAAAGGTGGTTACTTAAATTATTAATTTATTGAAATTTAGGTTTTATACATTGTAGGATGTTACATACAGAAAACATCAGTGTGAAGGGCTGAGTTGTGTCCTCCCCAAATTCGTATGTTGAAGCCCTAATTCCTGTACCTCAGAATGTGACTGTATTTGGAGATAAGGGCTTTGAAGAGGTGATTGAATTAAAATGAGGTCATTAGGGTGAGCGCTGACCCAATCCGAGTGGTAAGAACGGAAGCTGGACACAAAGGAGAGACACCAGGGATGCTTGTGCATAGACGGATGACCATGGCAGCAAGAAGGCAGCCACCTATAAGCTAAGGAGAGAGGCATCAGAGGAAACCAACCCTGCCCAACCTTGATCTTGGACTTCCAGCCTCTAGGACTGGGGGAAAACACATTTCTGTTGTTTAAGGAGCCCAGCCTCTGGTAGGCTATTCATTTTGTACGACAGCCCAAGCTGACTAATGCACTCATGAATCAGAAAGTTTCCTTTTTGGTTAGACCATAACCTAACTTGACCTGTAAGTCTCTGCTTGCTCTGCCTACGTTTCCATCCTCACGTCTCGCTTTCCTGATGCCGCCCGCTCACTCTCAGTATTCCATCCAAGCTGGCCTTAAACTTGCTTCTTTTCTCAGGGTCTTTGCACATTCTGTTCCCTCTGCGTAGGACATTCTTCTCCAGACAACTCCTTATTCTTCAGATTTCAGCTCAAATGTGCCTTCGTTAGGAAAGCTTTCTGTGACCCTCACACCCCCACTCACTGCCACCACCCCTCTAACTAGATCAGTCCTCCTTTGATATGTCGTCTTAGGTGGGTTCCTTGGGCAGCAGATCCCAAGACAGAGAATTATGTGCAGGAAGTTTATTGGGGAATATCTATGGGATCAATACCCATGGGTGGGGGGGCGTTGAAGGAGCTGAGTTTTGATTCTGAGATAACACGGCCCTAGTCCATTCCAGGAGTGGGGAGCTGGGATGGGCCTTCAGAGTTGCCACCTTGAGGCAATAGGGATGCAAGGACCAGTCATTGGAGGTGGTTGCCTCCAGGGAAGAGTGTGACCTTTGTAGAGGTGGCTTTTAAAGGCTGAGGGCAATTCCTGGGGAAGACTCAAGGGAGAGCTGTCTGCATCCAACACTCCTGGCAGTTGGGGGAGTAAGTGCCTCAGCCCTGAAGGGAGGTCTAGAGGCACACCACAGCATTCGCTGCATGTGTGCTCACCTCTCCTTCATAGCACTCGTCAATTGCAAGTTGATAGTCATGATATTTATGTGCTTATTTCATTCATTTTGCCTTTCCCATTAGCTTTGGAATGGAGGGCAGTTCCTTGGCAATAACAGTGACACTCCACTGGGCATAGGAGAAAGGAATATGATGGATGCATATTGGGGAGGGTTGTTCCACCAGAAGAGGAAAGAGCAGCGATGTCAGGAGAATCCAGGAGGAAATGCTTATGTGGCCAGAAAGACTTGACATTGGTTATTATTCTAGGATAAAAGGGAACCGAGTGAGAAGGGAATGTTATTTCATTTGCCACCTGCTATGTGCCAGGCACTTTGCTATTTAATCCTTATAACAACCCTGGGACGAAGGATTGTTGCAGCTTGAAAGGGTTGATGAGAGGTCGAAATTCTCCAAGAGAAGACTGAGTGGTTGGCTGCTAAGAGGCCTCTGAGCTTGGCATCAACGTTGTGAATTTATCGCAGAATAAATATGGCCAGATTCTAGCTCCTTGGGCTCCCCTATCCCTGCTCCAGGCTAGGCATGCTTTCTCTGTTCACACAGTCCTGCCAACTGGTTTAGTTAATTATGTTTCTGCTTACTCAATTGCCATCACCCCTCAGTCTTGTCTCACTGTGACCATACCATGATTGGCGTTTGGGGTCTTCCCAAATTCTTCAGTCACATTTCCAGGCCATCTCTTGGTTCATGCCAACAGATGGCATAGCTCATCCTTCTGCATGGATTTTACTAACCTAACACAGAAGACATCTTTGTTTCCAGGTTTCACACTTACTCCCAGGTGCTGCAGACAGGTATTATTACTGCTCTGCTGAAGCTCAGAGAGGTTAAGTCACTGGCTCAAGGTCATCTGGTCAGTAGAGCCGAGATTTGATGCCAGGTCTTCTGGCTCCCCAGGCAGGGAGTGGAGGGATGAATAAAGGGCAGGCAGGCCACGGGTCAGAGTCGTACAACTTCAGGTTCTAGGGAGACAATGTTTTGTGGGCTTTTTCATAGGATCTCCCAGGATTTGGTGGGGACAATTGCAGCCAGTTCATCTAGTAGCCACTGGATACTTTGAATCGTACCCATGTTCTGCCAGAGCTGAGCCTCTGCTCCAGGAAACTCTCAGAAGTGAGCCTATTACCATGTTTCCCTGAAAATAAGACTTAGCTGGACTATCAGCTCTAATGCGTCTTTTAGAGCAAAAATTAATATAAGACCTGGTATTATATTAATTATATTATATTATATTATATTATATTATATTATATTATATTATATTATATTATATTAATGGGTCTTACATTAATTTTTGCTTCAAAAGATGCATTAGAGCTGATGGTCCGGCTAGGTCTTTTCGGGGAAACACAGTACGGTGGCCCCAGTGGGTAGCTGACTAACACTATTGCCCGTGGTTGCATAGGTTGAATCTGAGTGGGTGTGAGGAGCTGAACTTCCCACTGTCCAACCTTTGCACCGTGGTTTGGGGATGCCATAGTCTGCAGGAAGGAGCATTTTCTCCCTACCATGAGGGGTGTCATTTTATAATTCCTCTACCTGGAGGGGGAGTCTTTTCCTATTTTGTACAGAGGCTCCCTATGTATCAGGAGCTCTCCAGTTGTGACTCTTCCTTGCTCCTTTGTATATGCCAACTCACTTTCTGAGGCATAAACCCACCTTCAGGCACTTGCAGGGGTCAACAGAAGCTATCTGGGCATCGCTGTGGACCCAGGAGTGTGCAGCAGACAAGCCCGAACGTCAGCTGAGAAGGTTGTGCCAGCCAGGGCATGAGCTCTGTAGACTCCACTTGTACCCTCCGTTCTGGAGAGCCCTCTAGGCAGCCAGCACAAGGTCAAACACTTCTGCGCAGCGAGTCCCTGTAGGGGGATTTGTTCCGGGAAGGGAATTACATTTCAATTTGATTTAATTCAATGAGAATGACACCAAATTGATCAGCTGGTAAAATGCCATTTGATGGGCAGATCTGCTCTTTTCAAGTTAATAGGAACCACCAGAAAGATTAGTCTTGCTTTTTCAGACAGAACTGAAAGTTTTACCCATTTCCTTTGCCTTTTACAAATGGCTCAAACGCCCTGAAGGTGGAGAGCATTTTTCTGAAAGCTCTGTTGACCTAGGCAAAGCAATTAGCCACCAGGCATCCAGGGACCACAATACAAGTTCTGTATTAGTATATATATACTTTTAATTAACAACTTTGTGTCAGACTTTTGTGTGATCTTGAGATATTTCTCAGATTCTTTGGGCCTCAGTTTTGCCATCTGTAAAATGGGCATGTAGCCTGCCTTGGTTTAGCAATGGGTGACTCTCTTTGGTGTAACAACATGAACAATAACCATCGCCCTCCAATGATCGCTGCCATTGTCCCAGCAACCACAATTACTAATATTACATCTGAGCAGTTACTATGTCCTAGGTACTATTAAAAGTTTCATATACATTTTATCATATAATCCTTGTCATAATTTGTGGGGGAGGAAGAAAGTTCCCTCTACCCTCAAGGTGCTTTTGGCTGGTCTAATAATCAAGTAGACATGAGACAGATTATCAAAAGAAAATAACCGAATTTAATTACGTATATAAGCCTGGGCACCTCACATACATGAAAGAATCAGAGACCCTCACATACATGAGAGGTTCAAAGACAGCGTTAAAATGAGGCCTTTATGGCATTCTGAGCTAAGGATGAGGTAAGGAGCCTTGGAGACTTCAAAGTTTCTTTGCAGAATGATAAGAGGAGCAGATGTTTAGTAGTTAGAAGTTTGCCCTGCTCTATGGACAGGTCAAAAAAAGATGATCTCTGATAATCTCTTATTATGGGCCAGGCCTCTAATTTGAAGTCTTCTAGGTAGTTAAAGGGGGACAGAAGTTTCTCTTGAGCCCACAGGGTCTTGTTTGCCTTTAACTCAAAATAATCTGCATATTGCTGAGGCACATCTTGGGCTGACTTGTTCAGAACCCCTACAAATTCCATCACCTATGTACAGTCATTCTTCTATGGTACTTACTTTGAAAACGTGGACTTGTTGCAATGCCATAGATGTACGGCATTTGTTGCAATGCCATAGAACAATCTGAGCATAGCGCTAACCTTGCATTTGGTTATGGATGGTTTCCTGCTGGAGAAACACGAGGTGAGCCCACCACTGCACCCAGTTGAACCCAGCCATACAGGAATAAACAAACCGCACACAGGCACACATCTCAAACATCTGCCACCTTCCTCAGTTCACTGCATGTTATGTGTATCAGGAGGGACACATCTGGGGCTAGAACTTTCCTTCCCATTTCAGATGTCCTTCCTTCCACCACTTCATAGGAACTCACAAGCTGGAACCCTTCTGATGTCCACCTCCGTCATCAAACTAAAGGAATGTGTTACACTTTTTGTGGTATTTATGTATATCTTAACCACTTAACATGTGGAAAACTGTGCTACTGTTTTTATTAGGTTGCCTTTTTTTTTTAATGTGTCACCAATGAAGTTTTTGAGTGTGGTGCCCTAACTTCATTGGTCCATTGCCCCTGTGGGTTTTGTAAAGTGGTGATTAATTTTACTTTTAATTTTTAAACAAATTGTGATAAAATGCCTAGAACATAAAATTTACCATCTTACCCATTTCTAAGTAGTATTCAGGTCACTGGTATTAAGTACAATCACATTGTTGCCTACCATCACCACCATCCATCCACCAAACTCTTCTCATATTGCGAAACTAAAATTCTGTACCCATTAAACACTGATTCCCCATCTCCCACTCTAACCCCAATTTCTGGCAACCACCATATACTTTCTCTATCTATGAATTTGACTATTTCTATGTGTCTTGTAGGAGTGGAGTCCTATAGTATTTGTCCTTTTATGACTGGCTTATTTCACGTAGCCATGTCATAGTGTGTGTCAGAATTTCCTTTTTAAAGGATGACTGACATTCCATTGTATCTTTAGATCACACTTTGTTTATCTACAGTCTGTAGTGTTTTCCAACACCAAAAACCCATTCTCTGATTCTGTGGACACCAGCTGGGTGTCCAAAAACTCAGTTCAGTTCAGTTCTGCCATGAACGACCCAGAGTTAGCTCAGATCCACAGCTTAAGGGCCCCGTCCCACCAGCAGCCCCTCCCCTTCAGATGTCAATCGCAAGTCCCTGGCTTCTCACACTTCTGACTGACCTGCTATAAACTTGAGGTTTCCATGACCCCCTCTTAAGGTTTGCTAGAATGGCTCACAGAACTCAGGAAAACACGTTATTTACATTTACTGGTTTATTATAAAGGGTACAACTCAGGTACAGCCAAATGGAAGAGATGCAAAGTATGGGGGTTGGGGCCTGGAGCTTCCGTGCCCTCTCCAGGTGCACCACCCTCCCCGCACCTCCCTGCGTTCACCAGGTCAGAAGCTCATCAAATCTCAAATCTCACTGTTCAAGAATTTTTATAGAGCTTAATCTCCAGCTCCCATCTCTTCTCCAGAGGTTGGGAGTGGAGCTAAAAGTTCCATGCCTCTACTCACTGGGTCTTTTTGGTGACCAGTCCCATCTTGAGGCAATCTAAGGGCTCCATCCTAAATCTCCTCATTAACAAAATAATCTTCATAAACTCAGGTATGGTTGAAAGGAGCTTATTGTGAATTTGTCCTATCACTGTCCTATCACTCTGGAAATTCCAAGGGTTTTAGGAGCTCTGTGCCAGGAGCCAGGAACAAGGCTATTTTTATATCACACACAGTGGTGGTGCTTCTTAGGAATGTAGATTGCATTGTAGTTAGAACTGACTGTACTATTATTTCTCCATATTGCATAGGAGGAAGCTGAGGCACAGAGAGTGTAGGTGACTTCCCCAACAAGCGTCCCAGCTAATAAACGGGGAATCCAGGATTCAAACCCAGGTCTTGCTGATTCCACAACTCGTGCCTCACACACTGTCTTTCCCTGCTTCCTTTATTTCATATGTTGTCACCAATCCAGATGACAATGATTGCGAGTCAGGTTGGTTATTAATTTCCTGTTGTTAACAGAAGCCATTGTGTCTGAAATCTCTGCTGCACCACCTAGAATTTTAATAAAAACTTGAGGCATTTACAGGGGTTTCTGTGCATTGCATATGTGTAACAGAAAGAGGAAAAAATTGCTATTTAAAACCAGAAATGCCTACAGCCACTTTTACACTCCAAGTGGGGGTGAGAAGTGTGCCCAACAGAAGGCAGGCTGCTCTTTTGTTTAAGAAAACACTATAAATAGTTATTTTATTTTATTTTATTGTTCAAGGGAAGGCTCCCTCCTTACCCCCACCCCACGTAGTCTGGAAGGAGAAAGCTCTATCAGGAGATAAATTACTTTACAAACAAACTAGGGTGAGTCAGAGAACAGTCCATTGGCAGTCACAGGGAAGGGAGTTTTCAGGGTCTTGCAAGAGTCAGGGAAAAGAGGAGATGAAAGGAAGTTCATGGTAGGGAAATTACGTGCCTCCAAACAGGGCGGCAGGCGGCAGCCGCGGAAGAATAATGACTCATGACAAGTTCCGCATCAGGCTGGTTGAGGAACACTGAGATGACTATTCAACTTCACTTGTTTCCAGTTGTGTGCTGTTTGTACACAGTGAAGTCAGCTCCTTGCAGCAGGCTCAGGTTAGTGATGCCTTAGGGCATGAAAGTAGAGGGACTGGGTGTCTGAGAAGAACTGGTAGGGTGCAGAACAGCAGGGGTAGGCAATGTGAGGTGGGAGGGCAAGAAGTGACCAGGAGAGTGGAAGCACCCCTGAAAAAGGAAGGAAATATTAAGGAGAAGCCTGTCCTTTCCCCCAGATACCTGGGATGGAGGCTGAGTTTATTTTTGTGGATAATAGAGGAAAGAATGCTCCAGAAGACACCAGGGATTACCTTCTGGGGAGCTGGCCCCATGGGGTTGTCCTGCATCCTGCCCTACCAGGGCTGTGTACCCCGTCTTTGTACCTTACAGGTGTGTACTTCATCATAACAAACATAGTCAGGACCACTTACGGTTATATTGTGCATATCTCTAGGGTGCTAGCTTCACAGGCTGATGCTCTTCTCAAAGTTGTTCTCTTAGTTTTGAAAAGTTAGTATGGCCACTTTGCCAAAGATGGCAGTAAAATGATGTGAAGAAGGGACCACTTTTGTCTAATGTGCCCCAAATCATCATCTGGGCTTACAGCAGGTCTACATAGCTGCTCTTTTTTTTCTAATGTGTGACCTGCCCTCCATGCATATTACCTCTTTAAATCCTCAAAACAACCCTATAAGGTTATCTTTATCCAGTTTTTACAGAAGAGGAAAGAGAGGCTCAGAAAGCCTCAAGGTCACACAGCTAGGAAGTGGCAGAGCTGGAATGTGAACAGACTCATCTCACTCTCAAACTTGTGCCTGGCTTGTGACCACAACTGGTAGCTTCTTAGACCCATACTTCTGCCTAGACTTTCCCTCTGCAGGGCCAGGGGGTCTTAACACTTGGGGGCTGCATAAGAGTCACTTGGAGGGTTTGTTAAGGCCTACGGCTGGGCCCCACCCCCAGAGTCTCCACGTGGAGCCTGGGAATTTGCAGTTCTAGTGAGTTCTCAGGTGACCAGAGTAGCTGCTCTGAGGACTCCAGTTGACAGGCTGTGCTAGGTAACCTGGGCGTTGTCCCCAAGTCCCATGGTGTGCTCTACTGTACTTCTGCAGCCAAGGATCCAGGCTGTGTATGACTTTATTTGTCATTGTGGGAGAGGAAGAAACTTTCCTCTACCCTCAAGTTTTTCTTTCAGGCTGACCTAGTAATAAAATAGACATGAGACATATTGACATGAGAAAATAACAAAATTTAATACATACATATGTATGGGAACCCCATATCCATGAGAGAGTCAGAAGCCCCACATGCACGAAAGGTTCAGAGACAGAAAGGAAAAACTGATAGATAAGACATTCTGAACTAGGAATGAGGGAAGGTGCCTTGGGGCTTCAGACGGTCCTTGTAGGGAGAGCACATCTTCAGTAATTAGTAGTTTGCCCTGCCATAGACGTAGGTCAAAAAAGGTTATCTCTGATAATCTCTTATTATGGGCAAGGCCCCTAATTCAAGTCCTTCTATGCAGTTAAGGGGTGGGGGATAGAAATGTCCGCAGCTAAAGTTGCCTTTAGCTCACAACAACCTTTGTACCACAGAGGCACATCTGGGGTGATGCGTTCTGAACCCACACATCCTCCTCTCAGTCTGGGTTCTAGATATCTGTCTCGTCCTCTTGGCCAGCCCCCCAGCCCTGTCTGGGCCTGGCTTGGTCTGGTCTCAGGGTTCTCTCTTCTTCCTTGTGGGAACATCCACACCTTCTGTGGCTCAGCCTACTTATCAGTGCTGCTGAGACCTGATGGGCTTGAGGGGGAGGGGAGGAGGGGCAGGGAGCTGAAGGGGCTGGAGGACACTGGTCTCCTTGCTCCCTCTCTCAGAGAGCCAGTGTGGAGCTTGGGGTGGGGGTGGGGTGCACTAGCCTCTGCAGCAGCTCAGTGGCTCCTTCCCTCCCCCTTACCTTGCACAGACCGCCTTCACCTGGGAAACAAACAGGTTGGAATTCTAAGCAGAGAGAAAAACATCTCAATATATCAAGTGTCTTTCAGCAGTGGTTTAAAAAGCTTGAGAGACAGACTGTCAAATGCAATTTCTGGGTTCCCAAACCAATATGCCTCTGTTCCCGATGTCTGTCTCTGTCTCCACAGCTGGAAGGGGAGTGGGATTGCGTGATGTGTGAGTGTATGCACGATGGGGCAGAAGGGCCTTCAGTATAGGAGGAAGCTATGGAGCAGGTGTAGAGGTCCTGTCTGGAAGGCTCTGCGGGGAAGGCTGGGGGCAGGCAGACAAGGCACTGGGGATGGAAAGACTCTCACAGCAACCCCATGAGATGGGAAGTGTCATTATCCTCTGCTTTACAGAATTGAAAGTGCAGAGCGGTTAAGTCACTTGCTTGAAGTTACAAAGTTGATAAGTGGCATGGATGAGATTTGAACAGAAACATCACCAGAAAACGTACATGGATGGCAAGTAAGCCCATGAAAAGATGTTCAACATTATTAGTCATCAGGGAAATGCAAATTAAAGCCACAATGAGAAACCACGGCACACCCACCAAAATGGCTAACATGAAAAAAACAAAACAAAACAGACTGTATCAAATGTTGGCAAGGATATAGAGGAACAACACTGTTGGTGGGAAAACAAAATGGCACAACCACTTTGGAAAACAATTTTGCAGATTCTTAAAAACATTAAGCATGTACTTATCGCGGGAACTGCCATTCCTAGGTTTTACCCAAAAGAAAAGAAAGCATGCACCCACACAAAGCCATATACATGACTGTTCTTAGAAGCTTTCTTTATAATAGCCCCAAACTGGATCGACAACCTATATGTTGACCAACAGTTGATTCAATAAGCAAATAGTGGCAAACTCATACAGTGGAATAATACCAAGTAATACAAAGGAATGAACTATTGATATGCGCAATCATATGGGTATTTCTCAAAACAGTTATGCTGAGAGAAAGAAGGCAGAAATAAGAGTATATACTGTATGACTCCATTTATATAAAATTCTGGAAAATACAAGCTAGTCTATAGTTGACAGGAAGCAGATCAATCGTTGCCTGGAGATGGGGGGATAGGAAGTGAGAAGTGCCTGGAGGGGGATTGCACAGGGCACAAGAAAATGTTTGGGGTGGGGAATGGAGAAGTTTATTATCTTGATTGTGGTGATGGTTTTGAGGATGTATGTTGGTAACTTATCAAGTGGTGTATTTAAATGTGTACGGTTTTTGCATGTCAATTATACCTCAATAATGCTGTTAATAATAATAATTTTAAAACACCCCAGGCAACAGTCTCTCTCTAGAGCTGGCACTAATTTGTCCCCAGTTCTATCTCTCAGCTTTGCATTATAGAGCAGGCCTGACTGTGTCCGTCCCGGGTAGATATAACAGCAGCCAGTTCCGTGCTGGATAGTTGACATTATTGAATCCTCCTATTCATTAGTCCTCTTCAGGCAGGTCCTGTTTGATTTTGCCCATTTAATGGATGTGATATGGGGAAGTTAAGTGACATACTAAAGGTCACATGGGTGGGACATGGCAGGAGGGCCAAACCTACACTCTTCACCACTTATATGACGACTGCCCTCTAAAGAAAGGAGACAAAGGGAACAGCAAACCCAATGGTTTCCAGGGCATTTGGTCAGAGTCCATGAGCAGGCCAGGCAGGCCTGTAGATTTCTCTTTCTCTAAAAGGGTTAAATCAGACCTCTAAGAGTCCCTCCAGCTCTGGTGTCCACTGAGTCTGTGAAATGAAAAAACATCCATTCCTTAAGGGCCAGCCACCTACATGGATTCCTTTGCCTGCACGTTACAGACAGACCTGGACCTGCCATTTACCCAGCCCATGACCTTGAACAGTTCACCAATCTGGGCCTCTATTCTCCCATCTGTAGAATGGCAACAATTACACATAATTTCCAGGGTTTTAAAAAAGGATTTGAAAAGTTAAGGGGTAAAAAAAGTGCTTTAGACACTGATGGACCCTAAGAAAAGTTTGATGGTTTGTTTTGTTATTTCATAGCTCACCACCTGCCCCAAACAGGATCTATTCTTTAAAACCATAGTGGTAAAATATACATGACATGAATTTACCATTTCAATGCTCTTTAAGTGTGCAATTCAGTGGCATTAAGTACTTTCACAATGTTGTGCAACCGTCTCCACTATCCAGTTCCGGAATGTTTTTATCATCCAAACAGAAACTCAGAACTCTGTACTCATTAAACAGTAACTCCCATTTCCCTCTCCCTCACCCAACCCCTCGACTGGGGGTAACTAACTGCTCTTCTACACTTTGTGTCTATGCGTTTGCCTATTCTAGGTACCTCATATAAATGGAACCATACAATACCCAAATGGGATCTTCAACATCACTTTAACTCCCACTTTGTGTTTATTTATTTGTTTTTGGGGGGTAGGGGTGGGAGAAGATGGGACTTAGGAGACTGCCTTGTAGCTATTGGAGCCCATGGTTTCCAGAGTGGAAAATGGGGTGGCGGGGAATCCTCTGCTGGGACAGGATCTGGGGCTCCCTGTGAGTCTAGACTTGGCATTTGCTCCTAGCCCGGACTGTGGTTGCACACAGGCTGTTTCTGTGCATCCTGTTGGACTGGCTCTGAGGTTTCCAAATCATATTTAGCAGATGCCTCAAGAGTTCTGCAAATGATTGATTTGGATGTCACTGAATGATTTAAAAACGGCTATCAACATAGCCACTTGAATGTATCTCAACTTGACATGCTAATTGTGCAGGCTGTGCGGCTCTAGAATGGAAGGGGTCCTAACATCTCTGTTTAATTAAAGAGAATTCTAAGATTGTAAGAAAACTGTTGGGAAATGTCTACCATTTGCAATAACTTCTCTGTGTGATTAGAGATTTCCTACAAAGCGTAGAACTCAATTGCCATTGAGGTGGATGCCTGTGGTATATTGTATTTTCCAAAGACCATAATAATATCTTCCATCCCACATGCTCTTCTTGTACTGTGACTGTTATGGGTTGAATTGTGTCCCCCAAAATTCATATGTTCAAGTCCTAACAGCCAGTACATCCGAACGTGACCTTATTTGGAAATAGGCTCATTGCAGATATAATTATTTAAGGTGAGGTTTTACTGAAGTAGGGTAGTCTCCTAATCCAATATAACTAGTGACCTTTAAAAGAGGGAAATTTGGACATGGAGGGAGAACACCATGTGAAAATGAAGGCAGAGATGGGGATGATGCTTCCATAAGCCAAGACAGCCAACGATGGCCAGCAAACCACGAGAAGCTAGGGGAGCAGCACATAACGGATTCTCTCTCACAGTCCTCAGAAGGCACCAGACCTGCAGACTCCTTGGTCTTGGACTTCAGCCTCCAGAACTGCGAGACCATACACTTCCGTTGTTTGAGCCACCCAGCCTGTGGTATTTTGTTACGGCAGCCCTAGCAAACAAAAACAGTGACCTGTACACAACTCTCATTTAGAGATGAGGTTTATGTCCCCTCCCCTGGAAATTGGGTGGCTTTTGTGACTGTTTGCACAAGTGAAGTACAGCAGAAGTGGCACCCTGTGACTCCCGAGGCTAGACCATAAAAGGCGTTAAAGCTTCTGCCTGGCTTGTTGGGGTTCTTGCATGTGAAGCCTTCAGTCCACGCAAGCAGTCCGAGTACACAGTCTTCTGTGGTTTTGGGATGTGGAGGGTGGGGGAGGCAGTTGGATAGCTATAAAAGGGGTAGGGTGTGGGGTGTAGGAGTCGGGAAGCAGGCTTGAGGTAACATGGGGAACCCCAAAAGGCAAGAATGGGTTCTTGCTCTTTGAAAGCCTTGTTGAATCTACTTACAAGTTAGATACAACATCATTTCCAGATGAGAGTTCTAGAAAGGCATCTGCAGTTAGGCGACTGGTTCTCTTTTCCTACTAGGAAACCAGATAATTGTGGACAAGCCACACTGAAGAAGGGTCAGGGAATGGGAGACCCCCTCGTACAGGGAGGCCTCCAAATGGTGTATTCTGAGAGGCATCCCCAGGCTGAGTCCCCAAACACATCATCTGCCCCCCTACATGTTCCCCATGTTAGCAGTACCTTCATTGAACTTTCATCCCTTAGCTTTAGAATGGCTTTTTATTGAGTCCCTACTCTGTGCCAGCTACTGTACCTGCATTGTCTCATTCAATCCTTGCCTGACGGTGCCAAACAGGTTTTATTGTCTTCCTACTCTTCCATTCACACCTCAGTAGGGATCAATGAACCAAATGAATCCAATAAGCAAATCTCAGTAGCACCATGAACATTTCAGGCAAAAGAACAGGCTTTACCTTCTCGGGAGGAAGTCCAGCCCCTGTAAGGAAGCAGTGACTGCCACCAGAGTTTAGGCAGGTTGTAAAATGTTGACATCTGCTAGGCTCTGGAATGGAAATTTCTTTCAATGTAGATTAGACCTCGATTCAGGGGGGTGGCGGGAGACTGGTACCTGTGGTTCCCTTGGCAACTGCCTTCTGATTGGAAGGAGCCCAGTGCAGAGAAGGGAGCCGCTGAGAAGGCCTGTGTGACTCACCCATACGTGGGCAGGAAACAGTTAAAAGCAGCCACCCAGTGAAGCTGTGGAGGGACAGGGATTTTTTCTTTCTTTTTATCAACCTGCCAAGATTTCAGGACAGACTACTGATAACAGGGAAATAGCATGGAATGGCCGGCTTCTGAGAAGCCCCTGGGTTAGAAAGAAAGTGGTTCTCTTCCCATTAAAAGCTTAGAAGTCTTCCAAATCCTCTCCTTCTGCAGCATAAGCTCAAAGAAGTCAGACAAAGGTATCCTCAAGAGTTTCCGGAGAGCTGTACAGATTTAAGTGGAGAATTCTGAGCAGAGGCATAGCCCCAGCATTTACATGAATGCTTTTCAAAGCAGGAAGAATAAAAGGAGAAATACCAAGGGTGAAGACTTCACCTGGAAGCCCAACCTTCGATCAACTGTTGGTAGAAAGCCTGAAAATTTGCAGCAGCCCTTATTCAAGGCTGTCCAGTCCGAGTAATTGGGACCAAAGCAAAAACTTAGGTGACGCTAACGTTGAATCAGGCTCTCTTCTAAAGTTTTCATGTATGTTTGCTCATTTCAATCCTCACAGCAAGCATACAAGGTGAGTTCCATTGTTAACCCCTTTTACAGATGGAAACATTGAGGCATAGAGGAAACCAGATCGCAGGCTGGTGAGCACTACGATTCAGACCCAGGTTGTTTCAGTGTGGACCTGCATGGGGTACAGAGGAGGATCTGCTGGAGAAGCAGGACCTGGGGCAGAGAGAAGAGACCCTGGCCTGTGCCAGGCCACAGACACTCCTCAGCCACCTCGAAGCCTGATTGCAGACGTGTTTTATTCCAGCAGACCTTGGCACCCACAGGGGCTCCCTCCTCTGGGTGGCTCCTGGCCTGTTCTGAAACAAGAGGGCTTTTAAAACAGATCTGACGATGGCACTCCCCTCCATGAAAACATCTCTTGCCTGTAGGTTAAAGTACAGACTTCTTGGCCTGTCCTATGAAGCCTTCCCTATCAGACCGCTTCGCCTTGCATCGCCCCTCACAGGTATTCAAACCGCTAAGTTTCCCAAGTGTCCTTTTTCCCCTGGCAGAGTCAGGCATGGCTCACCCCCTCTCCTTGAGGAAGCCACCCCTACCAGGGGAAGCCATCCCTGTGGTGAGTTGTCTTTAAAGAGCAGCAGGTCTCCTCTATGGCACCATTGGATAATCACAGATATAATCAACACCAGAACATAAAGTAAAGGTGCAATAACCATAAACTTCGACAATACTTTTAAAACAAGAAAACAAGTGATGAGTTCTAGTAAATGAGCACATGTACATTAATTATGCGACAGACCCTCATGGACTATAAAGTGTGCCTGAAGTAAAAAACTCCACTCCACCATAAATTGGACATAAAATGGATATTCTGGGAGGCAGAATGGTGCAGAGGAAAGTCAGATCCCTCCTCTGCCACCTCTGGCTGTGTGCTTTTGGGCAAATAAAACTCTCTGAGTCTCAGTCTCCTAACGGTAAAGAGGAAATAATAATAGCATCCAGGACCTCGTGGTGTCACGAGAATTAAATGAGATGGTATGTATCAGGCTCCAAGCAGAGTCCTTTGCCTTATTCTTCTGGATCAGCAGGAGATATTAAATAATACTTAGTAGCAGTTTTCCTTACTTTCAGCGTGATTTTTATGAGTTCTGTAGATGAGAAGCTGGATCAGAGGTCCACTTTCCCTATGTGACATTCAGACTCTTCCCATGTTCTTGGAAACACTCAAAACTCTACGGACTTAGAAACACTTAAAATCTTTCTAGATGCTCAGACTCAGGATTCTTTAGCTGTGGTTCCTTGTCCACATAGGACCTTCTGACAGGCTGCAGACTGATCTGAAAATCTAAGTTCTTGCTTTTTTTTTTGTTTTGACTTAAAAAAAAAAGGAGACAGTGCTGTGCAAAAGTCTACAGACTTCTGTTTTTGTATAACACCAATGGTTACTTACTGAGTGAGTTATTAAAGGTTACCAAAAATCATTAAAATTTTTTTTATCAATCAGTTGATTGATTGTAAAACAAACCTTCACCCCCACCATCAAAAAAAGAAAAAAAAAGAGATTAAGCCCTGTAAACTTCTTGGTCCTTTTACTTAAAAAAATGAAAAACAACAACACAATATTATTGAAATATAATTCGATATATTTTACTTAGTTAAAGTGTGCAATTCATTGGTTTTTAACGTATTCATACCTACCAAAAAAATCATTATCTTGTTTCTCTCCAATTTGTTTGGAATTTTATATAGACAGAGTTTTCTGTATGTGGCTTTTAAAATTAAAATATAGCTAACATACAATATTATATTAGTTTCAGGGGTACACCATATTCAACATTTATATACCTAAACAAATGATCACCATGATAAGTACAGCAACCATCTGACACTGTCCCACGCTGTCACAATATTATTGACTGTATTTCCTATGCTGTCCATTACATTAGGTGTACAACATAGTGGTTAGACATTTATATAATTTAAGAGTGATCCCCTTAACTAGTCTAGTTATTACCATATTATTGATTATACTCCCTATACTTTACTTTATATCCCATTGACTATTTTGTAATTTCCAATTTGTATTTATTTATTTTTTATTTTTTTATTTTTTTATTATTATTATTTTTTAATTAGTTTCAGGTGCACAAGACAAAGCAAAACTTAGACGTTTATCATTTATGTCCCTCACACTGTGTGAACCCCCCTCCCCCCATCCACTATCCCTCTGTACGTTCCCAAAACCTCTCACCTTCCCCTTATCCCCACCCCCCGCCCTCTAGCAACCCTCTGTTTTTCCTCCATGTTTCCAAAACTGTTTCTGATTAGTTTATTCACTATTCTTTTCTTTAGATTCCGCATATAAGTGAGATCATATGGTATTTGTCTTTCTCTTTCTGACTTATTTCACTTAACATAATGTTCTCTAGGTCCATCCATGTTGTTGCAAATGGTAAGATTTCTTTCTTCTTTATGGCTGCGTAATACTCCATTGTATAAATGTACCACAGTTTCTTAATCCAGTCATCTACTGATGGGCATTTCGGTTGTTTCCAGGTCTTGGCTATTGTGTATAGTGCTGCAATAAACATAGGGGTGCATTTTTTTGAATTGGAGTTTTGGATTTCTCTGGCTAGATACCTAGGAATGGAATTGCTAGGTCATAAGGTAGTTCCATTTTTAGTTTTTTGAGATACCTCCACACTGCTTTGCACAGTGGCTGCACCAATCTGCAATCCCACCAACAGTGCACAAGGGTTCCCTTTTCTCCACATCCTCACCAGCACTTGTTGTTTGTTGATTTATTGATGATAGCCATTTTGACTGGGGTGAGGTGGTATCTCATTGTGGTTTTTATTTGAATTTCTCTAATGATTAGTGAGGTTGAGCATTTTTTCACATGTCTGTGTGCCATCTGTATGTCCTCTTTAAAAAAATGTCTCTTCATGTCCTCTGCCCATTTTTTAATTGGGTTGTTTGTTTTTTCCCAAGTTAGGGAAGTTTTCTGTCATTATTTCTTCAAATAGGTTTTCAATTCTTTGTTCTCTCTCTTCTCCTCCTGGTACCCCTATGCCGCAAATGTTCACACGCTTGATATTGTCTTAGAGGTCCCTTAAATTGTCCTAATTTTTTGGATTTTTTCTGCTGCTCTGTTTGAGTGTTTTCTGCTACCTTATCTTCTAAATCATTGATTTGATCCTCTGCTTCATCTAATCTATTGTTGATTCCCTCTAATGTAATCTTCATTTCAGCTATTGTATTCTTTATTTCTGACTGGTTCTTTTTTATGTTTTCTATCTCCATTTTTATGTTTCCTATTGCTTTGTTGAAGTTCTCCCTGAGATCACTGAGTATCCTTATAACCAGTGTTTTTTTTCTTTTTTTTGTTTTTGTTTTAAGTCTTATTGAGGAATATTGGGAAACAGTGTGTTTCTCCAGGGCCCATCAGCTCCAAGTTGTTGTCCTTCAATCTAGTTATGGGGTGCAGGGGGGCAGCTCAGCTCCAAGTCCACTCACTGTTTTCAATCTTTAGTTGCAGGAGGCACAGCCCACCATCCCATGCGGGAATTGAACCGGCAACCTTGTTGAGAGCTCACGCGTTCTAACCAACTGAGCCATCAGCTGTCCCTCCAGAAGCTCAGCAGCAACTTGTTTTCTTCAATGTAGTTGTGGAGAGTGCAGCTCACTGGCCCACATGGGAATCAAACCGGCAACCCTGTTTTTCAGAGCTTGTCCTCTAATCAGCTGAGCCATCGGGCCACCCACGAGTGTTTTGAACTCTGCATCTGGTAGGTTACTTGTCTCCATTTTGTTTTTTTTTCTGGAGCTTTGTTTTGTTCTTTTATATGGGACATGTTTCTTTGTCTTCCCATTTATTTATCTCCCTGTGTTTATTTCTATGTATTAGGTAGGGCTGCTATAGCTCCCCATCTTAGTAGCATGGCCTTATGGAGTATGTGTCCTGTGGGACCCAGTGACACAGTCTCTCTGGCCACTAGAATCAGGTGCTCCAGGTGTTTCCCTTGTGTGGGTTATGTGTTTCCTCCTGTTATATTTGAGCTGTGGTTCTGTTTGCATGTCAATGGGAGGGACTGACCCTTGGGCTTATTGGTTGTGAGGTCTGGCCCTGACCACAGTGAAGGAGCTGTTGTGGAGGGGATGACCTTATGGTGTAGGATTTGCTTCAGCAGGGTTCTGGCATGCATTTTGGGTGTGTCATCCTTGGAAGAGGCTGGGTGATGCTCCAGCTGGGTTCAAAGCAGGTCACTGGGCATGCCAGCCCCAGGGCCACCTGGAGGGGACCTACCATAGGCCAAGTCTAACACAGCCTGTGCCCTGCCTGGGGACACCTGGCATGAGCCACAAAACAATCCGCAGATGGCTGCCACCCATGCTGTGCTTGGAGGTGTCTTGAGAGGCCAAGCCACAACCAATGTCAGCTGCCACCAGTGCTGGGCTTAGGGCTGCTCAGCCAGAGGTATGGGACATGCTGAAGCCAGTTTCTGCTTGTTTGGGGATTGTGAACCTTTGAGAGACTTTAGGAAAGTGTGCAGCATGAGTGAAGACAGGCAGTTTGTATGGAAAAGCCACTGGAAGCAGCTTGGATATGCCTGAAAATTGTGGTGGTCTCAGATTCACCAGGGCAGAGCCAATGGTGTTAGCCAGGGTGATGGCGACTCAGATATGGTGGCTGCCTGTGGCTGCATTCCAGGAAGGGGGAGGGCTCAACAAAGAAACAATGGCTTCCATCAGACCCTCCATCCTGGAGAAAGGTGCCCTTCCAGCCCTCACCCTGAGGCCAAACAATTGAGTTCCTCCCCATATGTCCCTTTCACCTTCCGAGTTGCTGCCCCTGTGCTGGAGCTCAGAGCCCGTGATTCTGTCAGTGAGTAAGTCCATGTGCAGGCCCTGGGACTCCAGCTGCCTTCCATCCCACTCAGCCACAATTTCTGCTGGTTTTCACAGCCAGAAGTTATGGGGACTTCTCGCCCTGACACTGGAATCCTGGGCTGGGGAGCCTCGTGTGGTGCTAGGACCCTTGCTCCTCCTGGGGGAACCTCCATAGTTGAGATATCCCTCCTGATTTTTAATGGTCACACATGGGTGTGGGACCAGCCATTTTCATGTTTCTGCCCCTTCTTCCATTCTCTAGGTAGTTTCTTCTGTATGTCCTTAGTTGTAGGGCTTCAGTTAAGCAAGACTTCAGGTGATTCTCAGTAATGGTTGTTTTGTAGTTTAGTTGTAATTTTGATGTGGTCAAATTTTGATCTGAGAGAAGGTAAGCAGCATTTACCTACTCCACCATCTTGACTGGAATCTGTATCTTAATATCAGAATTTCTCCACTCCTTCTCTCCCTCCAGAAAGTGGGAAGAGGTGAGGAGGTAAGTCTTGGATGTTTCACCCCAGCTAAGTGAGTGTGATAAGATATGCATTTGGAGACCCTTTGTGCTGGAGCTGTTTTGAATAGTTACCTGCATTCTTAACTTTAGCCTCTAATCAGCTGAGCCATCGGGCCACCCACGAGTGTTTTGAACTCTGCATCTGGTAGGTTACTTGTCTCCATTTTGGTTTTTTTTCTGGAGCTTTGTTTTGTTCTTTTATATGGGACATGTTTCTTTGTCTTCCCATTTATCTATCTCCCTGTGTTTATTTCTATGTATTAGGTAGGGCTGCTATAGCTCCCCATCTTAGTAGCATGGCCTTATGGAGTATGTGTCCTGTGGGACCCAGTGACACAGTCTCTCTGGCCACTAGAATCAGGTGCTCCAGGTGTTTCCCTTGTGTGGGTTATGTGTTTCCTCCTGTTATATCTGAGCTGTGGTTCTGTTTGCATGTCAATGGGAGGGACTGACCCTTGGGCTTATTGGTTGTGAGGTCTGGCCCTGACCACAGTGAAGGAGCTGTTGTGGAGGGGATGACCTTATGGTGTAGGATTTGCTTCAGCAGGGTTCTGGCATGCATTTTGGGTGTGTCATCCTTGGAAGAGGCTGGGTGATGCTCCAGCTGGGTTCAAAGCAGGTCACTGGGCATGCCAGCCCCAGGGCCACCTGGAGGGGACCTACCATAGGCCAAGTCTAACACAGCCTGTGCCCTGCCTGGGGACACCTGGCATGAGCCACAAAACAATCCGCAGATGGCTGCCACCCATGCTGTGCTTGGAGGTGTCTTGAGAGGCCAAGCCACAACCAATGTCAGCTGCCACCAGTGCTGGGCTTAGGGCTGCTCAGCCAGAGGTATGGGACATGCTGAAGCCAGTTTCTGCTTGTTTGGGGATTGTGAACCTTTGAGAGACTTTAGGAAAGTGTGCAGCATGAGTGAAGACAGGCAGTTTGTATGGAAAAGCCACTGGAAGCAGCTTGGATATGCCTGAAAATTGTGTGGGGTGTGGTCTCAGATTCACCAGGGCAGAGCCAATGGTGTTAGCCAGGGTGATGGCGACTCAGATATGGTGGCTGCCTGTGGCTGCATTCCAGGAAGGGGGAGGGCTCAACAAAGAAACAATGGCTTCCATCAGACCCTCCATCCTGGAGAAAGGTGCCCTTCCAGCCCTCACCCTGAGGCCAAACAATTGAGTTCCTCCCCATATGTCCCTTTCACCTTCCGAGTTGCTGCCCCTGTGCTGGAGCTCAGAGCCCGTGATTCTGTCAGTGAGTAAGTCCATGTGCAGGCCCTGGGACTCCAGCTGCCTTCCATCCCACTCAGCCACAATTTCTGCTGGTTTTCACAGCCAGAAGTTATGGGGACTTCTCGCCCTGACACTGGAATCCTGGGCTGGGGAGCCTCGTGTGGTGCTAGGACCCCTTGCTCCTCCTGGGGGAACCTCCATAGTTGAGATATCCCTCCTGATTTTTAATGGTCACACATGGGTGTGGGACCAGCCATTTTCATGTTTCTGCCCCTTCTTCCATTCTCTAGGTAGTTTCTTCTGTATGTCCTTAGTTGTAGGGCTTCAGTTAAGCAAGACTTCAGGTGATTCTCAATAATGGTTGTTTTGTAGTTTAGTTGTAATTTTGATGTGGTCAAATTTTGATCTGAGAGAAGGTAAGCGCAGCATTTACCTACTCCACCATCTTGACTGGAATCTGTATCTTAATATCAGAATTTCTCCACTCCTTCTCTCCCTCCAGAAAGTGGGAAGAGGTGAGGAGGTAAGTCTTGGATGTTTCACCCCAGCTAAGTGAGTGTGATAAGATATGCATTTGGAGACCCTTTGTGCTGGAGCTGTTTTGAATAGTTACCTGCATTCTTAACTTTAGCCTCTAGATGTCAGGCTCAAGGATTGGCAGTCTTGTCACTTAGGGAGCTCTGCTGCTTGCCAGGCTTGGAACGGATGCTCAGGTGCTCAGCAGGTAAATGTGATGAACAGAAGAGTGGAAGTAAAAATTAGCTCTCATGGAATGATTAGGGCTTTTATGTTTCCTTTGTTTACTTGGCCTGGGCTTGGAAAATTGCTTCACATTTGCTTTAGGCTCTTGGCAAGGAATTAGAATCTTCCCCCCCCCTCCTTTCTCCCACCTTTTATTCTTTTATTTCAGCATGTTTTGAAGGCTACTCTGTGTCAGGAACTGAGATGGAAGTGGAGGATACAGAGATGAACAAGGCACAGCAGGTCCTTTTCTTTAGGGAGCTCATACTGTAGAGAGGAGGGAGATTACCAAGAGATTAGCATGTCACAGATGACAAATACTATGAAAGTGGTGAGGGTCTGGAGAGAGCTTATAGTGTAAACATAATGACAAAAACAGCAATAACAACACTTCTCACCTGTTGGGGGGGGTTACATGTTACAAATGCTTTCAGAGACACGTTATTATTTACATCATATTTATTGAGCACTATGCTAGGTAACGAGGGTACAACAGTGAAAAATTAATGTGGGTGTTATTGTTTATACTTTGTGTAGCCCAGACACTGTGCTTGGCTTTTTACATACATTATCACATTCAATATTCCAATCAATCCTACAAGGAAAGATCTGTTAGGCTCATTTTCCAGATGAAAAGCATGAGGTACAGAAAGACTTAATAACTTCCCAAAGATCTGAAAATATGAATAGAAAGTAAGAGCAAGTAGTGGGGTAAGACTCAGCCTCAGGCAGTATGACTCTGAAGCCAGAATTTGAACCAGGTCTGACCTATTCAAGGGCCCACACATCTAGTCACTATGCATTCTACCTCAGACGTTCCTCTTAGAGAGCTTTTAACCTAGTGAATACTATGACAACATTTTGTCATCATCCAATCATGTGAGGTAGGAAGAAATAAGTGCTCATACTACCATTTTACAGGTGGGAACAATGAAGATGCAGTAGAGAAAGAATATTCTTTCCAAAAATTTCCAATAAGTTGGAACAATTGATCATTCATGTGCAGAACAAAAAAACTTTGATCCATAACTCACACTATATAAAAATGTACTCAAGTTTGATCATTGAAGTAAATGTAAAATCCCAAATTATAGAATTTCTAGAAGGAAATAGGAGAAAGTTTTTGTAATCTCAGATAAGGCAAAAATATCTACATAAGACACCAAAAGCACATCTATAAAAGAACAAATCAATAACTGAGACTTCATCAAAATTAAAAACTTCTGCTCTTAAAAAGACATTGTTATATGAATGCAAACACATATATTTGATAAGAGGCTAGTGTCCAGAATATATAAATTCTTAAAACTCAATAAGAAAACAGCCCAATTAAAAATAGGCAAAAGATTTAAATAGACATTCTTCCAAAGAAGATATAGAGATGGCAAATAATCATATAATTGGTGCACAACATCATTAATAACTAGGAAAATATAAATTAAAACCACAATGAGATACTACTCCATACCTACTAGAATGGCTAAAATTAAAAAGACCCACAATACTAAGTGGGGCAAGGATGTGAAGGAACTGGAACACTTTTATGGTTCTAGTGGCAATGTAAAATGGTAAACCACTTTGGAAAAGAAAATTCTGGGTTTCTTAAAAAATTAAACATGCATCTACCATATGATCTTGCATTCCACTCCTAAGTATTTACCAAAGAGAAAAGAAAATATATGTTCATACAAATATTTGTATGTGAATGTTTATACCAGTTAACAGCTTTTGTTTTTTAAAAGTAGTCTAAAACTAGAAAAACCTAAATGTCCATCAACTGGTGAAGGATAAGTGAATTGTGGTAAATCCATACAATAGAATAATACTAAGCAATAAAAATAAATGAATTATTGATACACACACTGGATGAGTCTCAAAAATAATCTTGCTAAACGAAAACAGTCAAATAAACAGAGTGCGTACTATATGATTTCATTTTTACAAATTTCTAGAAAATGCAAACTTGCCTGTCATGACAGAAAACAGATAAATGGTTTCCTGGGAATTAGAGGAAAGGAGAAGAGAGGGAGGGATTCCAAAGAAATTTGGGGGAGTAATGATTGTGTTCACCATCTTGGTTTTGATGATAATTTCATGAGTGTATATATAGGTCCAAACTTACCACAGTGTACATTTTAAATATCTGCAGATAATAAAATTAAACATACAGTTACTGAATGACCTAGCTGTCCCATTCCTGGGTATTTAGAGAAATGAAAACTAATATTCACACAAAAAATCTGTACACAAATAACAGCTCTATTCATAATCACCAAAATAATGGCAACAACCCCCAAATCCTTTAATGTGCGAATGGATAAAGGGCTGTAGTAATCTATACAGTAGAACACTACTCAGCAATAAAAATGAATGAACTGTTGATTCATGCAGTAGTGTGGATGAATTTCAAAGGCATTATGCTAGGTGAAAGAAGTCGTTGTCAAAAAGTTACATACTGTATGATTCTGTTTATTTGACTTTCTGGAAAAACTATAGGTATAAAGAGTGGATCATTGGTTGCCAATGGTAAGGGGAGAGTTTGACTACACAGGGGCAGCATGAGAGTGTCTTCTGAGGTGATGAAATAGTTTTGTGTCCCGATTGTGGTGGAAGTTACACAAATCTATACACATGTAGAAGTTCATAGAACTGCACTCGAGAAAGTCAATTTTACTGTAAATTTAAAAACTATTTATGGGATGCAGCTAAAGCAGTACTCAGCAGGAAATCTTTAGCATTAAGTGCTCTTTTCTCAATCTCATCAGTATTAACATTTTGGGCTACAAATTCTTTATTGTGGGGTTCTGTTCTGTGTACTGTAGGGTTTTTAGCAGCACCCCTGGCTGCTACCCCCTAGGTACCGATATCATCCTCCTCTCAGTTGTGACAACCAAAAATGTCTCAAGATATTGCTAAAAGTCCTCTACAGGGCAAAATTGCCCTGGTTCAGAACTCCTGAAGTAATATCTAACTAGTGATTTAAAAATGAGTAACATTAAAATTATCCCAAAAAGTAGAAGGTAGAAAATATTAAAAACAAGAGCACACATTTATGAAATCAAAATCAAATGTATAGTTGAAAGGCCCAACTCAGTCCAAAGTTGCTTGTTTTGGGAAAATTAATAAAATTGAAAAATCTCTGGTGAGTTGATTGAGGAAAAAAGAAGATAGACAAAGCAATGCAAGAAATGAAAAAAGGAACATATTTATAGATGCTGCAGAGATGTAAAAGATAAGAAGGTATAATGAATAACTTTATGCTAATACGTTGGAAAAGTTAGATGAAATGATAAAATGTCTAAAAGGTAAAACATCGAAAGCAATTGCCTTTAAGATGAGAAACAAGACAAGGATGCCTGCTATTGCCACATCTCAACAACATACCAAAAGCCCTAGCCAATAAAACAAGGCAAGTAAAAAACTAATAAGAAAATAAAACTAGTACAAAAAGTTAATTGCATTTTCTACATCAACAATGAACCGTAAAAATTGTACTTAAAAATAGACACTATTTAAAATACCGCCAATAAAGTGAAATGCCTGTAAATAAATCTAAAAAATACATTCAGGAACTTTATGCAAAAAATTAGAAGATTATTGAAACACATTTAAAATGATTAAATAATAGTATACAAAGTTCATGGATTGGGAGACAATAAGTTAAAAATGTCAGTTCTCACAAGTTGATCTATAGATTCAATGCAGTTCCAATTAAAATTGTATAGGTTTCTTTTTCAAGCATCCTGACAAACTGATCCTAAAGTATACATGGAAAAATAAAAGGCCAAGAATAGCCAAAACACTGCCAAAGAAGAATAAGGTGGAGAACTAGTCTTATCAAATATCATTATAACACTATAGTAATTAAGACAGAGTGGCCTTGGGTTAAGAATAGACAGATAGATCAATGGAAGAAACTAGAAATCTCAGAACAAAGCCCACATAGAAATGGAGACTTGATTTATGACTGAGTTGATATTACAGTTCAGGAAAGAAAGACTCAATTAAAAAATGGTGCTGGATAAATTGATTATTCACATAAAAAAAGTTGGACTAATACCTCACACCATATATAAAAATCAATTTCAGGTTGATTGAAGATTTAAATATAAAAGGCAGTGTTATAGTACTTCCTGGTGGTGATGAAGAAGATGATAACGGCTAGCACACAGCACTTATTACCAGCCAGCCAGAGTTCTGTTTTATGCACATTAACTTATTTAGTCCACAGAAAAACTATGCGATGTAGATACTAATATCATTTCCATTTTGCAGATGAGTATATTGAAGTACAGAGAGGTTAAGTAACTTGCTCAAAGTTTCATTGCTAGGATTTGAACCAGTGCAGTTTGGGTTGGGAGCCCATGTTCTTAAGTACTGTAGTGATAGGAGCAGTGTAGGAGGATGTGTTTATGACCACGGGGTAGGGAAGGTTTTCTGAAAATCCAAAAATTGTAACCTTAACAAAAAGATGGAAAAATTTGACTACCTTCAAATTAAGAACTTTTCTTCATCAAAAGCCACCCTAACAGAAGTAGAAAGACAAGCCACAAGTTGGAAGAAATGATTTGCAACACACATAAGTGAGAAAAGACTAGTACTGAGACTGTGAAAAACTCCTACAAATCAATCAGAGAATGACAAACAACTCAGTAGAAAAATGGGCAAAAGAAATTAAATAGGCACAGAGTAAAAAAAAGAGCCCTGAATGTTCAGCTGGAATGCTGTCTCACTAGTAATCAGGGAAGTGAAAATACAACAAGATACTATTATATACCCACTAGATTGCCATCAAATGTTGACAAGGGTGTGAAGGAATAGGAACTTTTATACTACTGGTAATATACTGGTAGGAGTATAACGTGATACAATGGCTTTGGAATAAATTTAATGTTATCTCGTAAAGTTAATAATGTACATACCCAATGACCCAGACATTTTACTTCTAGGTGTATACCTTAGAAGAACTCTTGTATGGGCATATTAGGAAACGCATCAAGAATGCCCATAGTAATACTACTTGTGAAAGTAAAACACTAACCGATGTCCATCAACAATAGAATGGATAAGTACTTTTTGAGCCAATTGATCCAATGGAATACTATACAGCCATGAAAATGAAAATCCATCAGTATGGATGAAACTGAGGATAATTCTGAGTTAAAAAGCAAGCCATAAGATAAATTATAGAGTGGGACCACATATCTAACAAAGGACTAGTATTTGGATTATATAAAGAACTCTCAAAACTCAATAGTAAAAATCCCCAAAAATCGGCAAAAGACATGAACAGACATTTCATTGAAGAGGCTATTCAGATGTCAAATAAGCACATGAAAAGATGTTCAATATAAATATCATTGAACATCAACAGAGAAATACAAATTAAAATCAGGATGATGAATCACGACACATTTATTAGAATTGCTAAAATGAAAAATAGTGACAACACCAAAGATGTGGAAAAACTGGATCACTTGTAAATTGCTAGTGGAATGTATACTGGAGATAGAGCTAGTCTAGAAAATAGTTTGGCAGTTTCTTATAAAACTAATCATGCATCTGACTGAGCCATGAATGTGCACTCTGGGGCTTTTATCCTAGAGAAATGAAACCTTGTGTCCACACAAAAACCTGGACAGTTTTATTTGTAATAGTCAAAAACTGGAAACAGCTCAGATGCCTTTGAACAGATGAATAGATAAACAAACTGTGGGATAGACATACCATGGAATATTACTCAGCAATGAAAAAGAACAAGCTATTGATACACACAGCAACTTGGATGAATTTTAGGGAATTATTATGAGTGAAAAAAAGTCAATCTCTAAAGATTACATACTGTATGATTCCATTTATATAAAATTAAAAATGACAAAATATTAGAAATGGAGAACAGAGCAGTGGTTGTTGGGGATTAAAGATGGGGTGGAGTGGGAGGGGAATTGGTTATAAAAGGACATGAGGGATCCTTGCGATGATGGGACTGTCCAGTATCTTGATGGTAGTGTATACACAAACCTACAGGTGGGAAAAACTTACAGAATTAAATATACGAGATCTGACAATTAAGTTCGCAAACTTGTTGCAATGATGATGCTAACCTTTTTTGATATCAGAGTGATTATTCATTATGAATTTGTACTAACTGGACAAACAGTTAACCAAGTTTACTATTTGGAAATGTTGAAAAGGCTGTGTGAAAAAGTTAGATAACCTGAAGTTTTCGCCAACAATTCATGGCTCTTGCATCACGACAATGCACCAGCTCACGTGGCAGTGTCTGTGAGGGGGTTTTAGCCAGTAAACAAATAACTGTATTGGAACACCCTCCCTACTCACCTGATCTGGTCCCCAATGACTTCATTCTTTACCTGAAGATAAAGGAAATATTGAAAGGAAGACATTTTGATGACATTCAGGACATCAAGGGTAATACGACGACAGCTCTGATGGCCATTCCAGAAAAAGAGTTCCAAAATTGCTTTGAAGGGTGGACTAGGCACTGGCATCAGTGCATAGCTTCCCAAGGGGAGTACTTTGAAGGTGACCATAGTGGTACTCAGCAATGAGGTATGTACTTTTTCTAGGATGAGTTCATGAGCTTAACTGTTAGACCTCATATACATATGTGCATGTATGGCGCGCGCACACACACACGAATATAATTAGACCAGGGGAATCTGAATAAGATTAGTGAATTGTATCATGTCAATATCCTGGATTGACAGACGTACTATAGTTTTGAAAATGTTGTCATTGGGGGAAACTGGGTAAAGGGTACACAGGATATCTCCGTATTATTTCGTACAAGTGCATGTGAATTTGCAATTATCTCAATAAAATTTTCAATTAAAAATTTAACTCCTACCCCCAAAATAAAAATAAAATTATCATAACTTTGACTTGGCTATAAAAAAAGGAAGCCATAGAAACATAAATAACTGCATGATTCTAGTTTTAAGATCAAAATGTATTAACATAGTGTTTGGGGATATTTGCAATTGTAAAGTTATAAAGAGGAAAACATGGGAGAAATAAGCATAGAATAATAATCTGAATTAGTGTTCCCCTGAGTATGTGGAAAGAGAATAGGATCAAAGAGGAACATGCTGGGATTTCAAACTTAATGGTCATGTTTCCTTTCTTAGGGGTACATGGGATGCATGAGCGATTCTTTTATTGTTATTCTTTATATGGTAGAATATTCTTTATATTCTTTATAAATATATTTTGTATCAACTCAGTATTTAATATAACATTTTAGAAGATCTTTGGTGTGTGTTGGTGGATGTGTTGAAATGAAGAGTTTCAGATTAGTATTACACATTCTGAAGTGATCTTGTTTCTTCACTCACTTATCTGTCTCTCTTGACTAGAACGTAAGCTCTCTGGGATCAGGGATTTTTCTTGACTCGTTCACCCCAGCACCTAGAGATGGCTTGACAGACTGAATAGATCTTTGTGTATGTGAGTTTAGGGTTTCAAAAAAAGCCAATTGGAAGATGAGCTTCTAAGATGAATTAGTTTGGGGCCTTGCCCTTTAATAGTATCATGGCAAACTGGGTGTTAAATTGCTTTAAAGACTTCTGACCAAAGGGGAGTGGGTGCTGTAGAATAACACAGGACATGTCTTTGAAGAACACAGGTAAGAGCATAGAACACATTTGGAAGAGCTAAACAAATTCAAGCTAAATAGAGAATACGTTTAAACTGGGTCTTTTCCCCTGGAGATGATTGCTTTTCTAAGGGTAATGCTGCTCCTAAAAAGGTTAGCTATACTCTTGGTCACCATGGATATGACGGTGTATGGGCCCATCATTAATCGGGATAAGGTATTACAGATTTGGGTGCAGGTTTGGTTGTAAAATAGATTTTTTTGCCTGAAGCACTGACCTGTAACCACGTGATATTTGCGTGTGCTTAAGAGCAGGGGAAGGCCTGGCAAAGGCCCTTGTGATTTATAACTGATTTTGTTTGGTACAATTAAATTTTGAATTTTGAGGTCCAATCAATTTGAGTTTTTTATAAGTATGATTTTGTTATCCGTGGAATGGTTTGAATTTACTTACTTAATTTCATGGAAGTAAGTTTGCATGCAGTTTGGGTTTTAAAATTAATTCTTATTGGAAACATTTATTCTGAAATGTATTTGTTTGGTGATAGCAGTCATGAGTCTAGAACCCCTAGCTCATAAATGGGTTTATTATTGGATTTCCTCATATTTCAGTTGATGGATGATGGAGATGACACACCTATAGCACAATGATATTTGTGTGTGTGTTTGTTTTTTTGTTTTTTTGCAATGATTTTGGGTATAATTACCACGGAATACAAAAGTGGGAGACATAGAAGTAGAGAATTTAGTTCATGTCTCCCAGTATAATTGATTTGAATACATTCAGCCAGAATGTGTGCTTATGGGGAATTAAAGGATCAGCAGTTTACAAATGTTGCCATTATAACCGGATCTGAAAAAGAAATGATAGAACCTGCTGAGTGATGTGAGGCGATGGGGGCTGTATCTTTTGACAGGAATCCAAATGCCTAGGGTTTTCTGTAACATGAAATGGAGTGGGTGTGCTGGGCTGGGAGGAAAGCCACAAGTTCCAGAATCTAAATGATAAAAATAATTATAATAACTGCCACTTATTGAGCATTAACGGTTTGCCAAACACTTCACTAAGAATTTGTCTCTGTTATTTCATTTAATCTCATAAGAATCTCCTGTAGCAGGTTGTGCTTGGTTGTCAATTGTCTACCTGGCATCACCACCACCTGTCATCAGGGGTCTTTTGCAATGCAGAGGACAAGCTGGGATCTGCATTTCCCAGAATGCCCTTCCCCAGGGGGTTCCTGGTTCGAGTCGCCTAAGAGAGATGCTCCCAGGAGATTTGGAAAGTGATGAAGAAGGCAAGGTCATTATTCTCTGGAAGTAGTTGCAGGCACATGAGGTTTGAAGCACCTTCCAGATGAACTTCCTGAGATTAACCTGCTTCATTCCTACAGCCTGAGAAGGTCAGCAGGAGCTTCCCATGGAAAAGTACCTGTGGTAGTGATGTAGCCAGGCTCCTCACTGTGGCTTCCCCCACTGTTGCTTTCCTAGCCCTTCCAACAGCTGTGGAAGCGTCTATTCTCTTCATTAAAGCCCCTCCTACTTGAAATTTATAAAATGGTGTCTGTGCTTTGATCAGACCCTGACTGACACATAGGTGTTATTCTTAGTTCTGTTTTTCAGATGAGATTTTAAACCTGGGTCTGCCTGATACGTGATCTTAATCACTAGACTCCACCATTTCTAAACATACCCTGGAGATCCAGGTGCTTGAGCTCTACTCACAACTTCATACGTACAAAGGTTGTTCTTTCTCAGAACTAGAGCCCCCATGTTAACCGTCACCGTGGACGTCCCTTGTAGAGGCAGGGTCTGCCATCTGCTGGTCCACTTAGACTGCGTGGGAACCAGCCCACTTTGGCGTTCTTCCTTGTTGGAGATGCAGGCAACTTCCGGGGATTCGTGAACCTGTGGACAAGGAATGTATTTTCGTACCTTGCCTTGCTTCTACCAATTGCCATTATAGAGGGCAGATTTCTGCATTAATGATTTTAGGGATATCTAAAATTGTTCATACTACATGGTCACTTGAAGGTTACATAACAGGATATTAACGTTGGTTCATCAGAAAAGAGGTAGTGGAGCGGGGACTGGGAAAGCAGTAATTTATAACCTTCCTATTGTGCATTTCAATAGTTACAACATGCATGTATTATTTTATAATTTGAAAAACATCCCACATGGAGACTGAAATATGCAGTTGGATATATTGATCTGAAGCTCGGAGAAGAGGACCTGCCTGGTGATAAATATACTTATGAGAGCCATGAACATATGAGTAGTATTTAAAGCCATGGGACTACCTGAGATGTTTCAGTCAGCTTTCACTAGGTTATGCTGTGGTGACAAACAACCCCTACATTTCAGTGGGTCGTAAGTGACGCGTGTTTATGTCCCCCTCCCTTTGCCTGTTATCTGCAGGTCAGATGTCGTGTCTCTGCTCTGTGTGTCTTCTTCATTCTGGCAGCTGGGCTGAAGGGATGACCCCTGTCTAGGGCTTGTGGTTCTTAGGGTAAAACAATGTGATAACCCTAGAAGCTTTGTTCAGATGTGTCACACATCACTAATCGGATTCATCAGAACAAAGGACTGAATACTATGTGCGTGCCTGTCCCTCCGACAGTCACATCTGTACCCTCAGACACCACATCTTCCAGCACACATAGCAGCTGTATATGCCCTGCCAGGCTGGGCTTATCATGCCCTCAAATGAGTGGCCCCGACACATGGCCTTTCAAGTCTGAGATGGGTTTCTCCTCTCATGCATGTCTCTCCATGTGTGGTACATGTGACCATGTCCTTCCCTCCCCAGTGTGCTAGCCAGGGAATCCTCAGGCTGCTTCCAACAGTCCTCTCTTGGGTCCATGGAGGTCCTCTCCTGCCCAGATCTTGAGCTTTCTCTCCTAATCTCTCGATGATGCTACTGCTGAAGGTATTAGGATAGGAGAAGGGGATGGGAGGGGGAGAGCAGGCATCCCAGATGAAGCAGATAAGGAAAACCATCTGCATCTAATCCCCAAAAAGTAGGGGAGAAAAGATGGTCTGTCTCTGGAGAATAATAAAGAGGTAACAAAAAAATGTGTGATGGTGCTATTGAGTGCCATATCCTTGAGTGTGGACAATGAGAGCCATCAGCAAGGGGAGGGGGAAGATTTTCTGTGGGAGAGGAAGATGGTGGCAGGGAGAAAAGCCACAGAGATGGGGCCCTGCAAAGGCAGGTAGAGACCCGGTGACAGAACAGGGTCACAGACACAGAGAGAAAGCCAGACTCAGCAAGGCTGACAAGGAACAGAGGCAGAGATGAGGTGGTAGGGAGAGGCAGACAAATGGAGTGTCAGAGAGAGCAGAGAAAGAGGCAGGTGGAGGGAGAGTCAGAGAGATTTTCTTACTGTCAGCTTTTACTCAGGAGGCTGGGGGCCTGGCAGATGCTCTGAGGGATGTTCCAGGGAGGTGTCAGTCAGTGGATGTCGCTGGTAGGAAAAGCTCCATCAGTAAGTGTGGACACATGCCAAGTGTCAGCTGGAAAGTAGAGTCAGCACATTCCAGTTAGTAAGGGTCAGTCAGTAAATACCAGCCAGCAATTCAATTAAGCAATCCAAGAAGCATGGGCTGGCCACTCTTGGGGTGCCAGGCACGGTGCTGAGTGTTAGGGGAGGGGAAGAGGAGATGAGGCAGAGCTCAGGACCTCACAGGATGGGAGAACACATCACCATGAATAAAACACCACCATTTAGCATTTGCTGGGTGAGCACTGAGCCTCATGGCTCAGCATGTATCACCTACCTGAGACCTCCCAACACCTCAGAAGGTAGGTTTAGTATCTACGTTTTACAGAGGAAGAAACTGAGGCTCAGACAGGTTAAATTAGTACCAGACAGAGTTGGGGTTTGTACCCAGGTCCGTTGGATTTCCAGAGGGGTAGCGCTGGCCCATGATGCTTTGCACATCTCCAAGCGGCCAGAGGGTTGATGCACAGCGAGTGCTGTTTATCTGATGAGGTGTCTGTCACTGGAAGGAGTGAGGACTGGTGAGAGGGCAGCCTGGGAAGAGGAAACAGCTGGGCAAAGGCAAGGTGTTCCAGGCTCAGCTTGTATTTTCCCTGCCCAAGTCCTGGGATCTGCCCTTTCTTTCAAGAGCTGTGGTTCCTTTTAGCAGAGAGTGGCATTTAGGAGCCAAAATCAAGATGCTCGGTGTGCTAGATGCTATGGGGGGTTCTTTGCTAGATGCTATGGACATTACTCAGGAGGTTGGGGGCCTGGCAGATGCTCTGAGGAATGTTCCAGGGAGGTGTCAGTCAGTGGATGTCGCTGGTAGGAAAAGCTCCATCAGTAAGTGTGGACACAGGCCAAGTGTCAGCTGGAAGGTAGAGTCAGCACATTCCAGTTAGTAAGGGTCAGCCAGCAATTCAATTAAGCAACCCAAGAAGCACGGACTGGCCACTCTTGGGGTGCCTGGCACCCCTTAGTAGGCAGAACTGGGAGCTGGAGGTATGTGTTTTTGTATACACATACTTACATGTATGCATGTACAGGTATACACACACGTCTCTATCGGTAGGTATTCATATCTATACCTGTCTATAGACTACAGACTCTGGGCGCACCCTGAGACCTCCAGCACCGCGGGGTTCCTTCTGGCCTCCCTCCTTTCCACGCCCAGCATCTTAGCAGTTTGTGCTGTGCAGTGAGGCAGTGCCAGGGTGAGAGGCTGCAGGCTGTCCTGTCCGGATAGAGACGGCCAGGGATGCAGTTTGAGCAGCTAGGAATGCCTGTGGCTGTGAATGGCATGGGGACCTTCCACCCACCTCGGGAGTCTAGACGAGGACAATGTGACATCTGGAAGCCGGTTCTGAGCCCGGACGTGAAGACCTGAAACTCTGCCTTCGACTCCGGGAGAAGGGGTCTGGGAGCAGTGTCTGCTGCTGGGGGTCCTCGAAAGCCCCGCGGCAGCTCCCTCAAGGGGCTGAACAAATATGAGTCTGTTCATGACTCCTCAGCAGGAGCTGGGGAGGAAGAGCACTCAAGCTCTCTCCTGCACAGAGCTAACTTAGCAGGCCACCCACCCACTGGCTCTCCCTCAGTTCCTCCCCCTGCAGCCTCATGGCAGAGGTGGGCCATGGGGCTGGCACTGCCCCCCTACCAGGAGCCATGGCAGCATCTTGGCTGCAGCTCTGAGAGCGCGCCTGCAGAGGGCCGCCTCCCAGAAGGCAGAGAAGGCTAAGCCTGGAGTTGGGAGCCAGGAGATGTTCATAGTATTATGACGTTTTCCTTCAGGGCCACACCTGCACCACCTCTGCACCCTGAGCAGAAAGTCTGACTCTGAGCGAGCATTTGCGAATCCTTGAGGAAAGAATGATTGTTCAAGAAAACACCTAAGCATGAAGGCAGGATGGAAAACCTGGCAGACCGTATTTCTAGGCTGTTGCTCTGAATTCAGTCTGATTCTTGTTGCCCTTAGAAAAAGTCCTTGCCCCCCTTCAGCATCTGGACTCGGCAACGACGCTTCGGATGGCTCAGGTCATACTTGTTACTCATGAAGCAGAGAGGAATAGCCACGGATAACGGGAGCCGCGCGTTTGGGGGTGAGGTCTCCCAGAGGGAAGGCGTGCTCCGTGGGGTCTCAGCCTGGGAAGACTGGGCCAGTCACTGTGTCAGGACTCAAATCCAGAGATCTAGAATTTAAGGTAGGGATTTCATGTCTGGGGCAAGACTGAGGCCACGGGCAGGGGGGCACAAGGCCAAAGTTGGGGCAGGACTGGTATTTGGGGTCTGGGGTTGGCTGGGGCTTCAGGGGCGGGTCATATGACCTCAGCTGTAGTGTGTGGGGTTTGAGGTGGAGGTTCTGGGGAGGGGGGCAGGGAGCTTGGAGAGGAGGTTCAATTCATGTGCTACCAGGTGAGAGAGCTCATTTATTTCCTGCAGCCTCTTAAAGAGCTTGCTAAAGCTCCTCCCTCTCCAACCACACATTTCTCTTTATCAGCTTCACTCTTGTACACACAGCTTGCTGCTTTCCCTTCGAGGGGCTTCAACTTTATCTCCTCAGTGAGTCCTTTTCAGAGGTGGCCTTGTCTGCCCTGAAAGCTTTTTTCTCCGGCCACTTTCCCCCAGCCTTCTTTCCTTCCAGGTGGAGTTTGATGTTTACTTTCTGGCATTGGTGTCCTGACCTTCTGGTGCTGACAACACAAGCCCAGACCCTGGAAAGCTGTTCTGTATTGACCCGGCTGTGGCTTCAAGCCTCCGCAGGCTGCACGGGGCTCGTCAGTCCTGGGCATCTTGCTGAGGACCCCACAGAACCAGAGATGGTGAAGTTGGCTCCAGACTTTGCCTGGTGTGGCTTTACTTTTTCATTTTTAGTAAAAACAGATTAACCTCCTAAATTTCTCTTCTTTTAGGCTGGCTTTCCATGCCCAGAATAATCTGATGTGGGACGAATTTTCTAGCCCTGCCTCCCACTAACCCTCCCTCTTTATGAATCTTAAGGTCACTGTGCTTGGAATCTGTATGCCTCTTCACAGTTTCGTTCTTTTTATTGAAAAAGTTTCATCTGTTTACGTATTGATTGGTTGAAGTATACCTCCGTTCTTTTGCTTACCTTTTCCCACCTTCCACCTGTTGAAATCCTATTCATTCCACAAATGGCACCTCTTGCAAGGAGTCTTCCCTGATTTTCCTGATTAGCACTAGTAACTCTTTCTGGGTGCCATGGCTCTTTTTAGGGAAGTGATTGCCCCTTGCTGGGGGGGTTGTGTGCATACTTACCCATCAGGTTCTGGCCGCCATCTCCTGTGGACAAGGGCTGTCCCTTGTTTACGTGTCTCTAGCACCAAAAGTCCTGGCACGCTGTGGGAAAGAACCCAAAAGGATTTCATTTAATCAAACAGAATCATTCCCCATGGGTTTTTTTTTCTCCCCATTTTGCCCTGATTTGCTAATGCCTAGTCCTTCCCAACTCGTCAGCTAGTTCTTTGCTGTTCAAAGTGTGGTCCAGACATCATCACCCACATAAACCATCTCATCAGCGGGGGGGAATGTGTTAGAAATGCAAACCTCAGGCCCCAGCCCAGGCTAGGAATCAGAATCTGCATTTTAGCAGGTGATTCCTAAGCCAGGGAAGCACTTGTTGGGGGCTGGGATGAGAGACATGGGGACGGACTGCCACATACAGCTGCGGAGGTTACGCACTGCACTAAGGTGGCTGGCTGAGGGGGCAGGTAAGGGCTGAAAGCCAGCCTGGGCTGCTTTCTAAAGGAATGCCTTCTAAAAATTCACACAAAGGCTCCGCGTGGGCTGTGGGTGTGAGTGGGGTTAGGTTGCCATTTCTGCTGAGTCCCATTGTCACAGCTCTATCGTTTGTTGGTTTCTCTTTCCCTGACAACAGCAATCCCCCCAAAATGCATATTTTGTGGTCCAGCCCTCTGGCCTTTTGGTCTTTCAATTCCTCAGATATGTCTTGTTTCTTTCCTCCTTAGACTCATTAACAGGTTCCTCCCTCTGCCCTCTGTCTTCCTGTCTTTCTTCCTCTTGCTGCCTTTCGCGACCGCCAGTCCATCACTAACTCCTGTTTTAATCCTTCAAGTCTCAGCTTAAATGTCACTTCCTCAGGAACGCTTTTCCTCCTTCTCCAGATTACATCAGATCCCGGCTTGTGTTCTGTCAGAGCTCCCGTACCTCTTCATGCCATTTATCTCCATTTATAATTAAATAACTAATTGCATAATTAGCCGTTCCGTGCCTGTCTCCTCCCTCTCCTTGAAGCAATGCCTCAATAACTGCAGCCCCAGCTCCTAGTTCGGTGGTTTGTTCAGAGGTGCTCAAAGAACGTTTGTTAAATGAATAAGATGATAAAGACACTAGCCAGGGCTGCCTCGGTCAATCTGTCTTCATTCCCTGTCCTGGGGCCTTCTATCACTACAACTTGAGCTTGGATTCTGGTTACACTGGTACGTTAACTGAGCGCGCAGCTATTCTGGGATGTATGTCCTCAGAGTGAACAAAGAGATCATCTGGCCAAAACCCGTTCCCGATACAAACTGAATACCCTTTCCCTTTTCGCCTTCCTCTGGTATGGCCTGTGCTTCTGCCCTGGGTAGTCTGACCAGACAGGTACCGCCTCACTTCTCCGCCTTGTGTCTCGTGTAGAGGGAGGTAGCACAGTGCAAAAGAAGAGCCCAGCATTTGATACTAGATTTGACTCTAGCCAGTGACTATGTGGCTTTGGGTGAGTTCCTTTTTGTTTTTTTGTGTTTTTTTTTTTTTTTTTTTTGCCATGTACAAAAAGAGAAATTGGGTTAGGTTAGGGATGGCAATGTATGGCACATATGCTGTCATCCCCCTTCCTGTACCTGTGGCAGACAGTGTTAATTGATCACTGACTTCTTTTCTTGCTGACTCCACAGAGAGCCTTAGACTTCTTCCCCAGAGTGCTCAAGACAATCACTACCAGTCGGTCAGAGCTGGCCCTCCTGCTGAACTCTATTTGCCATCCGAGGACCAGATGTTCCCTAAGGAACTCTCTTGCTCAGGTGTTTGAAGGTTTTGCTTCCTCTGCTGTTCTCATCAGCCTTTCTAAGGAAAACCTGGTCCATCAGTGCTCAGTTCTCTTGAAAGCCTTCTTTCTGTCTCTTACTCCATCCATTACAATTGTGGGCACTACTCTGTGCTAAGCCTTTGTGACATTCCTCTTTGCTCCCATGTGTCACGGAAGATAGCTGTCCCAGATGCATACAGGCCAGTCTCAGAGGTCCCCAAACTGGCCAGTTTCAATTCAATTTGTGTGACCATGTGTTGAGCATTAAATCTTTAATAATGTTTAAAGAAAACGACTTGAGCCCTTCCTTCTTTCATGCCTTCCCCAAACTTTCTGCACATTTCTGGGGGCCGGTTTTCTTCCCACGCTTACAAGTCAGTTCTGAGTTTTTGCTTCCCCTGACTTCTCACTCATGCACTTGTCAGCGTCCCTCTGTGTTTCATGCCAGACAAGGCCTCTTTTCTTTCATTCTTCTCAAAGCATCACCACACGGCTGCTGTCATACCTTAGACTTTTCCTGAAGGTTTGGAGTAATAGGTGGGAGAGAGCAGAGGAGGGGTACAGCACAGGATAGCACGTACCAGAAACACTTTAAATGTGAACTTTCAACATCTTATTTCTCCAAGTCCCGCATTGCCCCAGAGATGTCCACTGTCCACCTTTCCTCCTCAGGCCCTCAGCCTACTGCTGCGTTCACCATGCCCTATGCCTCTTTCACACACTCCCCAGCCCCCTCCGTTTTCCCAAGAGCCGTATGCCTCCTCTCCTGGGTTGTCCAGGAGAATGCGAACATTTCCTTACCTTATTATACAGTTCAGCTCCATCTTTGATGCGCCTGCTCCCCTAGACCACACCTTGGGGAGCGTCACATTGCATTCCACAGAGGTGCCTCCACATAATTTTCTAAATAAAAAGGCATCTCCTCTGATAGGAATTTTGCCATTCCTCTAGGATGTAAAAGGAGCTGTGGTCAGTTCTTATTTCGAATAGCAATCATTGTTGCCTCTTGATACCAAAGATGAGTAGGATCGTTGCCCTCAAGGTGCTCACAGCTGGGTGGTGGAGACAGACATGCAAACCCTCAGTTACCTTATGAGGTGAGCAGCATTGGAGAGAGGACCATGTAATACAGATGTGGGCCCATGAGTGGGAATGGAGTCAGGAAAAGCTTCCCAGAAGATGTGTGTCAGTGATGAGTCATGAAGGCTGTGTAGGAGTTACAAGTTGGACTGGTGAAGGGTGGAGGGGGAGGTACAGCACTCCAGGCCAAGGAAACTGCCTGTGCAAAGGCATGGAGTCTTGAAAGAGCATCGTGAGGCCAACAGTTCGTACTCCTCCAGTGCGGGGAGTATGGTAAGAGCTGAGGCTTGAGACAGGCAGGGGCAGGTCTCAGGGACTTGGTGGGAACTCCCGTAGGCCATTAATCTGGGGAGCGATAGGGCTCTTTAAGGAAGACCACCGGGCAGCTACTGGAGTGGAAGCTAGATTGGGGCAGAGAGAAAGGGTTGATGGGGTGTCCAGAGAATTATTTTTTGCTAGTTTCTGGGAGGATTAAGGATCTAATCCAGGGCAGTGGCAGTGCCAACGGAGGCAAGACTAGATCTGAAGGACATTTAGGGGGTGAGTGTGGGTTGAGGTTCTGCTCTAGAAGCTCTAGAAGTGGACAACAGAGTCAGCAATGAGGACGTGAATGGAGGAAGTCCAGACAGCCAAAGTCCCAAGGTGATGCCCAGCTCAGAGGCCGTAGAAGTGTCTGGATTCTGGGAACAAAGAACTGAGGAGCAAGCTCAGAGAAGTGTAGGCGACTTCTAGCGATGTGTGTGCTGCTAAAGTCAGATTTACTGGGGCCTTAATCAAAGAGACTATAGACTCTGGGCGCACCCTGAGACCTCCAGCACCGCTGGGTTCCTTCTGGCCTCCCTCCTTTCCACGCCCAGCATCTTAGCAGTTTGTGCTGTGCGGTGAGGCAGTGCCAGGGTGAGAGGCTGCAGGCTGTCCTGTCCGGATAGAGACGGCCAGGGATGCAGTTTGAGCTGCTAGGAATGCCTGCGGCTGTGAATGGCATGGGGACCTTCCACCCACCTCGGGAGTCTAGACGAGGACAATGTGACATCTGGAAGCTGGTTCTGAGCCCTGACACGAAGACTCTGCCTTCGACTCCGGGAGAAGGGGTCTGGGAGCAGTGTCTGCTGCTGGGGGTGCTCGAAAGCCCCGCGGCAGCTCCCTCAAGGGGCTGAACAAATATGAGTCTGTTCATGACTCCTCAGCAGGAGGGCTTCCCAGAGGAGGGACGAACGGAGGCCCTGAGCTAAATCTTGAAGGATACACAGACAAATACATTGAGCTGTTAGTTTAGCACGTCTGTTTTGCTCTGTTCATTGGCAAGGCCCTTTGGTATATGCTCCATAACTCTTGGGTGCCTCTCCCGCGAATTTAGATATCATATCATTTAACTTGCTGAATAAAGCAATTAGTACCTGGGAGCCTGCCTGCCTGGCAGAATATATTGGTGCGGCAAACGAAGTTTATGCCTTCAGGCCATGCAGTGGAATTTGATTTAATTTGTCCCAAGGTTAGGGAAGACGATGGGGGACTTAGCATCTTCTTCATCTCCATCACGGACTTAATTCATTGCGAGGGTGGAGGCAGGTGGCATTGGGCCGTTTCGGCACTAATGGGACTCCAGAAGCTTTCCCACTGGAGTCTGACTTGCTGTACGGACGCAGCTGAGCAGCAACCACACTTCCTTCCTGGGGGGATGCTGTCTGTCAGAGTCACAGCGACGAGGCCTGTGGGAGGGCTCTCCCACGCCCCCCGTCTCATTGGGGTGGCCACTGCAAAGGCCTCTGCCCACATGACAGTGAGCTCCTTGGAGAGGGGACCTTATTTTATTCATCTCTGTGTCTCTGTCCCAGGTGAGGTATAGGTAGGACTCTGCCTTCCATGCCCCCTGCCCTGTCTCCTCTGTGAGGTGACAGTTCTGCCCTGTACCGTACCCGACCTCTGCTTCCTCCAGCTGACATGCTCTCTGTCCACTGCACATGCCTGGCCCATCCATGCTGTTCTCCATGCTGTGCCCCCGGACCATGCCCTTTCTTCTGTTACCACCTTGCTGAATTCTCTGCACCCTTTTAGTTTTGGTTCTAACTTCCCTTCCTCTGGCCCTTTCTTTCCTGGACTGTTCCAGATGGTAGAGTGTTGGGAAGACACAGTGTTGTTCAGAGTTTAAGGGCACAGGCTCTGGAGCCAGACAGCCTGGGTTCACACCCTAGCTGGATTGCTTCTTTGCTGTGTGACCTGAAGCAAGTTACTTAACCTCTCTTTTGTCTGATTTGTTCATCTCTCAAAAGCGAGTAAATAGGGTCTTATGACGATAGATGAGTTAATGTAAACACATAGAACAATGCTGGTACATGGTATGTACCACCTAAGGGTTAAACCACCATAATGCTGCTCTCTCCCTCTATCCTCTGTGCCTCCCAGGGACTCTTCACCTTCAGGATACCACTGGGGATGTGTGCCTTGTCCTGTCACCCTCTCTGAAACTGCATCCACTGGCTCCGGATCCATCAGGCAGACTGGACCTTCCCCTGCGGGACTTCACAACAGTTAGTGGATCTCAGTCAACCTGAAACAAAGTGCCTGGGGCGGGCTCACCAGCAGGTCCTTCTGCTCTTGGTTGCTCTCGAGGGGCTGAGGTCGGCGTGAGGCTAACCCGTCCCCTTCCCAGTCACCCACAGGAAATCCTTGCCAAACTTCAGCCTCCATGGGCTGAGTGCTCTGTGGCAGAGGCTGGCCTTCCCAGAGAGGAAAACCAGGGGTCCTGCCCGGAGGGGGCTATGAGGGGGAAAGCAATGCCGAGATCCTAATCTGATGGCAAAGGGCCTTGTCTTCTAAGCTCAGTACATGGGGGGATGGGGTGTGTGTGGAAGATGAGCGGACTGAGCGATGCCGTCCTGGTCGGTGGTCTCTGCAGAGCTACAAGGGGAGGAAGGTTAGGGCTGCTTCCAAGGCAGAGTTACGACTTCGGGGGAAGGGGTGGCAGCTGCTCTAGCTCTAATCGTTAGAGCTGCCCAAAAGTATCGGCGGCTTTGTAAGATACTAAGTTCCCCATCACTGGACAGGTTACAGACGGCCTTGTATGGGGTGTGTTGTACTGCTAAAACTTCTCAAGAGCTTACTATGTGCTAAGCCCCGCATTAAGCCCTTTATTTTATTATCTCATTTAATCCGGACTACAGCTCTATCAGGGTAGGTACAATGATCATTTCTCTCACATTATACATAAGGAAATTAAAGCCCGGAGGGTTTACGTGACATATCCAAGTCAGGGCAGACAAGGTTCAATCCTGGCTTGACTACTTACTGTGTTACTGGATATGTTACTTTCGGTTCCTCTAAGCCTCCGTTTCTGCACCTGGAAACCCATCAGCTCAAAGTAAGTGAGCTACTGTTGGTCTCAGGGAAGTCCTCACCTCAGGTGAACAGCTGGTTTCCACATCTCCTCGCTGGTCCAGTCACTGTGGTCCTGGGTTGAATCAGGCTCCAGTCCTTCCTCTTACGTGTGGTCAAAATCTTAGCGGTGCCAAGAAACACATGAGAGTTTTTTCTCAAAGAGGTTTCTTCAGGGTATTCTTAGAGATCCAGGAAAAGGTCGCTTGATCAAAGCAGTTTGGGAAACAATGGGTTAAACAAAGATAACCAGGTTATTTACTGCAGGGCTTCTCAGAGCCTTTAAAATGCCAATGTGTATTGGGACTTTCCTAGAGAGGGTTACGATAGGCAGCATGTCCCAAATTTATGTAATCATGTACATCTCTCCAGGTTTGATTTTTGGTATTGTTGCTCAGGACTGTTTGCTAATCACGTCTGAGAAAGCTCAGCCTCTCTGGCTATTGCTAAGGGACAAAGAGAGGAATCAAGACAGAAGGCTGTCGTGATAGCTAACCCCCAAGTGGAATCCTGAAGCTGCCAGGAGAATGACCTTCCCCAATTCTTGGCCAAGAGTAAGCATGCAGGTGTGTGACATGGGCACTGGGCTTTTTGTAGTGGTGGCAACATGGCGGTAGGAGACAGGAGAGTGGGTACCATGCCCAAGACCTTGAGAATCCGGTTTCATGTATCTTTTATATCACTCAAGCCTTTTAATTCTCTGTCCTATGCACAGACATCTCCCAAGCTCTGTTCCAAGATCTCCTACTTAGGTTATAAGAATGCCAGGGTCATCCAGTCTTTTCCTCATGGTTATTGCTGGATCACCAAGAATCTTACTGACTGAGATGTGTTCTTATTGCTGACCTGGGTATTTATTAATTCCACTGATTCAATATATTCTGTGACTACCAAGGAAACATAATAGATAAAATATTCCTAAGCATAATAGATAAAATATTCCCCTTTCTTATTATCTAGCCTTACTATTTATCCCTATTATAACATATTTCCTCCTAGTCACCGGTCCGTTTGGGAATCATGTCTTGAAGACACCTAGGGAAAAGGCAGGGGAGGGCTTAGCAGGTTGGATGCTGGAGGGCTTGGTCTCCAGCTTTTAGCTCTGGTGATGCCAAGGAGTGCTTGGTGGGGGTGTGGGGGTCATCTTTCGGCCCAGGAAGGGTCCAGATAGCCAGTTTTGACCCTGCGGCCTTCAGGCCCTTCGGAAAAAGAAAAATGAATCAGCATCAGCTCCAGCCTGGTTTGCTTGCCTCCTAATCGGTGCCAGGGCCCCAGACACCAGGACTGTAATTACTTATGCTGTCGAGAGAAGGAAGTTCTTAAAGTGATTTATCATGGAGGTGACAGAAAATGACAATTGCTCATCACTTAAAACAATGAGCCTGCCAGATGCTGACCACGCAGGTGTGGGCATGTGAGGGTGGCATCATTCCATCTCTATAGGACTTCACTGGCTGAGTTAATTAAAAGTTAGCCCCGCCCTGGGAGACCCCCTCCAGAGAGAGGCACCCCATGGCATTTATTAGACCTTGGTCATGGCTGTGTCTCCCATGTGGGCCCTTCCGAAAGGTTTTAAAAACATTTTTCAAATTTGTATTATACTAGGCGCTCTGCTGAGTGTTTTGTGTATATCATCTCATGACAACTGGTATAAGGCAGGCATTATCTCTCAGATGTGCTGACAAACCCCTAGGAGGCAGAGGTCTCCACAACTGGGGCCAAGAGAGCCGGTTGCCAGGGCAACTGGCTTGCCACGCCCATATGCCAACTCCAAGGATGGGAGTTGATGGCTAGGCTTAAGATTTCAGAGGCAGAAGTCAGCACCGGGGCTCTCTAGGCCCCTGCATTTCACTCCCAAATCAGAGGTGTCCTGACTCATTACCTCAGTGTGGCAGCTGGAAGGTTCTTTTCTGTGTTTTTCATTTTTTCTCAGTCTTTGTTTTCCTCTGGCTAGTCTCTTATGCAAGAAAAGCCCTTTGCATCACAGCCCTTCTCTACCTCTCTATTCTTAGGAGCCTCCCCCTCACATGCCCCATTTTTCAGAGGGCAATACAGTGCAGTGGTGAATAGCACATCCACTGTAGTCTGCCTGCTTGTGTTGTCATCTCTGCTCCACTTGTTAGCTGTGTGACCTTGAGCAAGTTTCTAACCTCTCTGTGCCTTGGCTTCCCCATTTGTAAAATGAAGGTACTAAAAGTATGCACTTCAGGGTTATGAAAAACATTAAAGGGGTTGATGTGTGTAAAGTGGTTAAAAGGACTTTATGTAAGTGTTAACTATTATTACTTCCTTCAGTTAATATTTTGAATGTAAAATGGTGTAGCTGCTATGGACAACAGTGTGGAGGTTCCTCAAAGAATTAAAAATAGTTTATATACCACATATCTTATATGATCCAGCAATTCCACTTCTGGGTATATAGCTAAAAGAATTGAAATCAGGAACTTGAAGAGACAGTTGCACTCTCATGTTCACTGCAGCATTATTCACAATAGCCAAGACACGGGAAAAAAAATCCCTACATGTCCATTAATGGATGAACAGATGAAGAAAATGTGGTATATACATAAAATGGAATAGTACTCAGCCATAAAAAAGAAGGAAACCTGCCATCTACTACCACACGGATGAACCAGGAGTCATTATCCTAAGTGAAATAAGCCCGTTACAGGAGGATAAATACTGCGTGATTCCTCTTATGTGAAAGTAGTCAGACTCATAGATGCAGAGAGAAGAATGGTGGTTACCAGGGGCTGGAGGGAGGGAGAAGTGGAGAGTTGCTGCTCAATGGGCAGAGTTTCAGTTCTACAAGTTCTAGAGATGTGCTGTACCACATAATGTCTCCAGGGAACAATACTGTACTGTGCACTTAAAATTTTGTTAAGAGGGGAGATCTCATGTTAAATATTCTTACTACAAAAACAAAAACAATCAAACAAAAGCCTTTAAAAAACCCTGATGGGCAGGGGAAACATTTGGAGGTGAAGGATATGTTTATTACATCGATTGTTTTGATGGTTTCATGGGTGTGTATACGAGGTCAGACAATTAAGTTCATGAACTTGCCCTAGAAAAAGTGCTACGTAGCTCATTGCTGAATATCACTACGGTCACCTTCGAAGTACTCCCCTTGGGAAGCTATGCCCCGAAATCAGTGCCTAGTCCACCCTTCAAAGCAATTTGGACTCTTTTTCTGGAATGGCCATCAGAGCTGTCATCGTATTATCCTTGATGTCCTGAATGTCATCAAAATGTCTTCCTTGCAATATTTCCTTTATCTTCAGGTAAAGAAAGAAGTCATTGGGGGCCAGATCAGGTGAGTAGGGAGGGTGTTCCAATACAGTTATTTGTTTACTGGCTAAAAACTCCCTCACAGACAGTGCCGTGTGAGCTGGTGCATTGTCGTGATGCAAGAGCTCCTTCGGGACCATTTTTGCACATAACGTTTCTCATGCCAAGATTTTCCTAACTATTTCTCTATTGATGTTTACTTGGTCTGCTATGCTTCTCACAGTCAGCTGTTGATTTTGACACACAATTTGACCAATTTTTGCAATGTTTTCATCAGTTCTGCTCGTTACTGGCCGCCCTGACCTCTCGTCATCAGTAACGTGATTTCTCCCCTCAGAAAACCGTCTAATCCACATATATACTGCCATTTTCTTCATGACATTATCCTCACAAACTTGGACTAACATGTCTCTGATTTCACTTCCACTCTTGCCAAGTTTAACAAGAAATTTAATGTTTGTTCATTGCCTTAATACAAGCTCAGACATTCTCATGATGGCACACAAAGACACACAGCAGCAATAATGAATGCCACTCAGCAAGACACCGCCACACATCGACACGAACACAGCTGTGAGACACTGATATACCAAGGTTATGAAACCTTCCCGAGCTGTTTGTGCTGCGCTGCCAATGTAAGTGCACGGTGGCAAGTTCGCGAACTTAATTGTCAGACCTCATATATGTCCAAGTTCATTAGATATGTGCAATTTTTGCATATCACTTATACATCAGTAAAGCTGTTAAAAAGCAAATACAACTGAAAATTATACAAAAATATCATTAAAAATAAATAAATAGTAGAAAACAATATTTTGAGCACCTACCACGTGCCAGTGCTGGAGTTGTCACTGGGGATACACTGGATGCCCTCAAAAGCATAGCCTCTCCCCTCAAAGCACTTAGTTTTTTTTTGAGAAAGCAGACATTAGTCAGATAATCATACAGATAATTATGTATTTAAAATCATGACAAATACTGCAAAGAGGAAATATGGAAGCTAGGAGAGCATAGAACAGGGTGATGTGACCTTGTGTGGGAAATCAGCAAAGGTTTCCTGGGGAAGTGATGTTTAAGCTAAAACCTGGAAAAAGAGTAAGGGGCCACCAGGAAGGGAGAAAAGAATAGAGTGTTTCAAGTACAGATGGTCCCTGACCAACGATGCAAAAGGGTACACATTCAGTAGAAACTATACTTTGAATTTGTATCTTTTCCTGGGCTAATGATACGATACTCTCTTCTGATGCTGGGCAGCACAGTGAGCTGCAGCTCCTGGTCAGCCATGCCATCATGAGGGTAAACGACCCACACTTTACAGGGTATTCGTTGTACTTGATGATTCTGCATAACTGTAGGCTAATGTAAGTGTTCTGAGCACATTTAAGGTAGGGTAGACTAAGCTATGATGTTCAGTAGGTTAGGTGTGTTAAGTGCATTTTCGACATGCTATTTTCAACTTACCATGGGCTTATCAGGACATAACCCCATTGTAAATTGAGGGACATCTGTATACAAAATAAAATAAAAAATAAGGATGTGCAAAGGCCCTGGGGTGGGAAGAAGCATGCATTTTTGCAGAGCCAAAAGGAAGATCAATGTAGACAGGGCAGAGAATGGGGTGAATGATGTTAGGGGAATGTGCTTGTTTCCCACTCCTCATGTTTCCTGGCTTCTTTCTGCCCCTTCCCTGTCTACTTCCAGAGAGGACAAGTGATTATTGTGACTAGTGAGCTTGGGAGAAGCGGCTGCATGTGCTGGGTTCAGCCACCCGTCTGTCTCCTACACGGCCTTCTGCCTGCAGTTCTACTGCTCCCTGTGGCTGAATGTGTGAGGCTGCTTGATGCTGAGGATGGAATTAGGAAGCCCACCTGTTGCCACCTCAGCCACAGTCCCCAACAGTACACTCTCAATGATAAAACTGGGGTGTTGATTTCTACCTGCTGGACACCCTAAGTTGTATATTCAGGCAGGATAAGAAAAGGGTGTCACTTACTGGGCCCTATGGAAGGAGCCAGTAGTACAAGTCCTTATCAGCCATCATCCTTTTCTCTACTCTCTGGCCCAGAATCCAGTGTTTCTCAGTTTAGAGGGCTGGCCAAGTGTTGAAGAGCAGACATTTTTAATATGACCTCTGTTTTCCCTTCATCGTTGGAGGCTGGGGGTGGAGGAATATGTTTAATATTGAGTGGACCACTAATTCAATTATGCTTTTCTCCACCAGAAAGTTAACCAATTTTAATGGAATACATCAACAATTGAAATGGTATTGTTGTCTTTTCTCCAAGAGGAGAAATTTTGAGCTCTCTGGATTTGCCTCTTGGAGTCCACTCAGCTTTCGTGTCTGGCTTCTGGGCCGGAGTATGAGGGACCCCATCACTCTTTTACCCCCATTTAGATGGCACATTGCACGAGCCTGTCAATCCTATTGCAGCTCATTATAGAAGGGACATGACTTCCATCTCATTTCATCTTCACAAGAACCCTGCAAAGGGAGGAATATTGTCTCATTTTTACAGATAAGGTGACTGAAGCTCACACAGGGGAAGAAGATGGCCCAGGGATACACAATGAAGAGTGGACAGTCCAGGATTTGAGCCCATGTCTCTATGATTTCAAAGGTCATGCCACCATCCTCTGGGAGCCTTATCATTTTACTGGTCAGGGTTCACGTGTTACTAGCTTATGAAAGAAAGAAAAGGATGCTTTGGAAAATAAGAGGCAGAAGCTTTAGGAGCCTCAGGCCAGGTGCCAGGGACACACTGACCTTTAGGCCCTCACGACAGGTGGGCTTTTTCCACTTACTGAGGAAAGCGGCCCCTCCCAGCCCCAGGTTCTTATCCTACCAGTTCCAGAACAACTGCTCACCTCGCAGCAGTTGAAGGTACCGTCCTCAGGGGAGCCTTTCCAGGTTGCAAGGTTAGGTTTCCATGTCCTTCTTCTCCATTGCACTCTTAGTTCTGAATCACATTCCTGTGTGGTTATGTGATTAATCTATGACTCCTCCATGAGACTTTAAACATTGTAAGGACAGCACCTGACACATCCTTGGTACTCCACAGGCACTCACTGCATAAATCCAATAAGTAAAGAAGAGGGCGAAAGACGTTTCAGGCAGAGGGAGTAACATGTGCCAAGGCTCAGAGGAGAGCAGGAAGCTGGCACTCTAAAAGCAGACAAGTCAAGGGACTGGGCCAAAGGCAATGGATCGATGGTTAAGATGTTCTCAACTCAGTTAAGGATTTTGGAGTTTATTCCAGGTGCAGGGAGAAGCCTTTGCAAGGTTGTAAGCAGGGGTGTGATGAGACGTAGGATGTGGATTTTAGCAAGATTATTTTGGTTATAGCAAGGGGTGAGACTGAAAGCAGGGAGACCCTGAAGGAGGCTATTTTAACACCCAGGAGAGGGATGAGGGTAGATTGGAATTGGATGGTAGCAATGGTGTTGGAGGAAAATGCACACATTTGGGAGCTAGGATGGGCAGGTGTGGGGGGTGAGTTGAGAACGGTGTCAAGGATTGTGCTTGGGTTTCTAGCCCAGTCAGCACAGAGGTGAGGGTTTGAGCAGCACTGTGTATAGTCAGGTTAATTCCCAGTAGCAGGGTGGAGGCCTGTTCCCACAGGGCTCGTGACCTCCCACACATCTTAAAGAAGTCCTCTGAGCTCGACTCCAGATACTGCCTGCATTCAAGGGCTCTGTCTCTACTCAGTGTCACCCTCAACAGATAGAATTTATTCCTTTACAGATGGCTGTTCTGGTCCAGCTGTCTGGCCATCTGAAGTCCCATCTGAGTCAGCTACAGGCTCTCAGGAAATCTTTGCCAGGCTGCAGTGAAGAGAAAGGCACCCTCGTGTGGGAACTGAGAGAGATAGCCCCTTCCTACTCTGAAAAGCCCAAATGAGTCAGGACAGGAGGCTTAGGAGTTCTGGAAAGAGCCAGTGTGGGCTTGTTCACACAACCCCAGATGTGAGCACCAGGGGGCTCCCTTAAGTCTTGAGAAAGTTTGGCATGGGCCAAAAAAGAAAGTTGGGTTTCCTTACCTTGATCTTGGGTGGATTTTAGTAGACTCATGGGACTTAATCCCTAGAGAGGTAGCACAGGAGGGTGGGATTGATAGATTGATTGACATTCCTTCATCCAACAAATAGTTGTTGAGAGTTTATGCAGGGCTCTGGGGTACCATGGGAGTTAGAAGATCTGGAGTTGCTACCAATCTACCAGGTGACTTTCGACAAGCCCCTTCTTACTCCTGGATTAGAATTCATAAAAGCCACACTTTATGGAGTCATTAACATCTTTAAGGTGCTGATCACTTTAACCACTCCTTTGAGGTCAGATTAGCCCCATTTTACAGATGAGGAAACTGAGTTTGAAGAGATTAAGTAATTTATTCAAGGCCACATGGAAGGGAGGTGAAGCTGCAGTTCAAACTAGTGCTAAAGATCAAGGGCAAATGCCATGGGGCATCTTGGCAGTGAGACGCCATGAAAGGATTTGAAATAGGAGGATGGCACTCTTTATGGAAGATAGACTGAGTGATGGAGTGACAAGATAGGAGTGACAGTGGTCCAGGCCAGGGGTGAGGCTGGAGAGAGGGCAGAGTTCATAGGCCTGGGGAGGCAGGGCCCGGATATGAGTCCCTGGAATGTAGGGTCTGAGGGGCTGGGAGATTCTGAGGCTGTCGCTATGTGGACGGCAGGATGGTGGAGCCATGGCAGCCACAGGAAGGTGGACGAAGAACAGGGTTTCAGGGGAAGATGAGAGCTCTACAGCGTAAAGGTGTGGGCCGGGCTGCCTGTCCCACGCAGATGTCTGAGAAAGCCCCAGTCTTCTTTGGTGTGAAATCCTACCTTTCTTTAACAGCTTCTCAGGCAGGGGCCACATCTCCCTGTTTAGTCTTTAAGAATCATTTGAAATTGTGTGTGAGAGTATATGTGTGTGTTTATCTTTCAGCTTTTAACCTTGCCAACTCCTGCCTCTTAAATACTAATTGCCTGTCGGACTCTGACAATTCTGTTTTCTTAAAACAGCCTCAGCAGGCCCTTCTGTCCGTGAGAGGCCAAGTGTGTGGCCGTCTCCGTGCAGAAGGTCTCTGGACAGCAGCAGTCCTGGGATAATTAGCCATGGAGGCTGCGGCTCCTGGAGCAGATAAGGTGACTCGGGGTTGGCAGCCACAGCGTCTCCAGAGCAGAGCCCTGGTCTCTAGGAGGAAGATGCTGCAGCAAGCTGCTGGCCACGCTGCCTCCTGTCCCCTCAGGCCTAATGAGAAGAGACAGGCCAGCCTAGTGCCTGCTGGCTGAGAGGCAGGGGTATCCATGGGGACCAGGTGGGCTCCGCCCTAGGCAGGCTGCCAAGCCCACTGGTCCCGTAGTGCTGGAAGGGAAATTACCTTCCTCCTGTGGGGAGAGAGCACAATGCATGTCCCCAAGCTCCCCACTCCCTGGAACCAACTCTGGCACTCAGAGCCAAGATTTCTCCCAAGACAGAGCCTGGGTAGCTGGCGTTGGGGGGTAAGAGTGAGGCCTTAGAGAAGTATGAAAGGTCAGGGCCTGTCCTTTCTGGGTGGGAATGCAGGTAGCAGATATGTGTGAGAAGTAATAAGAGCCATTCAACCCTCTCCCGCACCTAGTGGTTAAAATGAATAGGGGAGGAAAAAGAATTTTACCTCTACTCTTCTGAGTTCTTGGCGAGACTCCTGTAAAAAATGACAGATTAACAAGAGGAAAACAAACAGAAGTTTATTAATATGTATACCTCATGTTTACATGGGAGACACCCAGGGAAAAATGAATAACTCAGAGGGTGGATGAGAACTCAGGCTCGATGACATCTTCAGCTAAAGGCAAAAGACAGAAAGTTGTAGGGGAGACCATATCTTGGGGGCAAGGATGACCAGGAGAAGCACAGTAAACAAGAGTACAGTTTGTTGTGCAGATTTAAGTTGGTCCCTTCACTGGTAAGATTTAAGTTGGTCCCTTCTTCACTTAATTTGTCTCTGGGGATGAACCTTTGCCCTCCCTGGTACAGAGGGGAGGAGGGACACCTTTATAAATTTATGTCCTGTTTTAGGCAAATAAGGGAGGACAGAGAGCTTTTCTTGTATCTGCTTCATCTCAATTGAGCCTTCAGCTCACACTAATTCTTAGGCTAAAGAGGCATAGTTGGGGGCAGCGTATCCCTGCCCACACCCAACAGGCACTACGGCTGGAAGCTTTATCTGTTTGGAATCTGGCAAACTTTGATTCAAATTCTAACTCCATTTTTTCCTCTCTGTGACTATAGGCAAGTTACTCCACTCCTGTAAACTTTAGTTTATATAAAATGGGGATAATAACAGAGCTGACATCCCAGAAGGTAGCAATGCTCAATGAGATTGTATTTGTTTGTTGGGGTGGCCATTACAAATGACCACAAACTGGATGGCTTGAACAAGAGGACTTGATTGTCTCACAGTTCTGGAGGCTGGAGGTCCGAGACCAAGGTGTCGGCAGGATTGGTTCATTCTGAGGGCTGTGATGGGAGGCTCTGTTCCTTGGCTTGTAGGTGGCCATGTGGCATTCTCCCTATGTGGATGTCTGTCTCCGCATTTCCCCTTTTTATAAGGACACCAGTCATATTGGATCAGGGCCCACCCTCACGACCTCATTTTAACCGGATTACCTCCGTAAAGACCCTATTTCCAAATAAGATCACCTTCTGGGGCACTGTGGTTTAGGATTTCAACTTAATGAATTTTTATTTGGGAGGGGCATACAATTCAACTCATAACAGATATTGCATGCAAAACATGCAGTACAGGGTGCAGAGTAAGGTTCATCATCACTGTCACGGCTGTAATCCCAAACTTCCATCCCTATTTGTAGCCTGTTCCCCAATGCTTCCTACCCTATTTGTTCCTACTCTAACCTCTACCTCCGATTCTTCCTGATCTGTGGATTCAATTGCCATCCCCCAGGCAGAAAAGGATCACTGGTGAATGAATGGTATAACAAAGCTTGGGATCATTGGTGTGAGATCCAGGGTGCTGGTCTAAGCCTCTGTCCTGGCTGATAAGTGAAGCCTTCCTTTTCATTTTGGATGTTCCACGCTCTGGGACTTGCTCACCTCAGCTTCTAGAGAGGGATGTGGGTAATTGTTAAGAATTTAGATCCTAATACCCACTTACCTCCTAGCTCAAGGATTGGCAAACTACAGGCTGTGGGCCATATCTGGCCTACTGTCTGATTTTGTAAATAAAGTTTTATTGGGACACAGCTGCACCCATCATTTATATATTACCCATGGCTGTTTTTGCTCTACAAATGCAGAATTGTGTACTTGCAAGGAGACCATATGGCCTGCAAAGCTGAAAATATTTACTATATGGCTCGTTATAGAAAAAAGGAAAATATCACTCTATGCTGTGCTTTCCCATTTATTAATTGAAAGTAGAAATGGTACTTTCCTCATGATACCTTCCTCCTTATACAATTGTGATTATTATAATAGGGTTGTTGTGATTATTAAATGCGCTGATACATACAGTGCTGTACTGGCTATTAGTATCATTATTACACAACCCACAGCCAAACGCTGTGGACCCGGAGCCCTGTGCTCTCAGCTGGAGGTGTAATCACAGATAGTGGAACTTGGCCTTTCTAAACCTATAGCTTCTTCCTGCCTGAAAAGCTCTCCTCTGGTAACTTCTGGTTTACATAGGTAGGTGTATGGTCTCCCTCTCTACGTTTTATTTCCAGACCTGGATCTCACACCTGCCATGCTCTATGAAATCTCATTTAACAACTGTTTATTGCTAACTTGTTATGTGTGCAGAGAGTCTTGAGCTCGGCATTAGTGTGTCTAGAGAGAAAAACAGTATCACCTTTCTCTTCAAATTCATTGTTCTCCTTCCACTCCTTATGTAAGGAGAGCACTGATAGATTGGGCCATATATATATATTTTAAGATTTTATTGGGGAAGGGGAATGGGACTTTATTGGGGAACAGTGTGTACTTCCAGGACTTTTTTCCAAGTCACGTTGTTGTCCTTTCAGTCTTAGTTGTGGAGGGTGCCGTTCAGCTTCAAGTTGTTGTCCTTTCAGTCTTAGTTGTGGAGGGCGCAGCTCAGCTCCAGGTCCAGTTGCCATAGCTAGTTGCAGGGGGCGCAGCCCACCATCCCTTGTGGAGTAGAACCCGCAACCTTGAGGTTTAGAGGACGTGCTCCAACCAACTGAGCCATCTGAGAGCTCAGCGGCAGCTCAGCTCAAGGTGCCGTGTTCAATCTTAGTTGCAGGGGGCAGAGCCCACCATCCCTTGCTGGACTCGAGGAATTGAACCGGCAACCTTGTGGTTGAGAGCCCCCTGGCCCATGTGGGAATCGAACCGGCAGCCTTCGGAGTTAGGAGCATGGAGCTCTAACTGCCTGAGCCACCAGGCCGGCCCTGGGCCTTATATTTTTGAAGCTGAAAAACTTACTTTAAAAATCATGCCCAGTTTCTGTCTTTAAGGCTGAAGACTGGCATTTACCTTTAGGTCAGACTGTCCCTTTGTTCTTGGCTGAACCTTGAGTGGGCCCTTATAGTTATGTAAATGAGAAGCCAGCCGCTTTCTTGGAGAAGACCTAAATGCAATTGCTTCAGACTGACTTGTTCGGTGCTCTGCTTAGTAATGTAAATCAGGAGGGTATTTTAGGAGAACCATGCCTCTGCAAATTCCGTTAGAGAGATATTTCCTCTCTGATTCTCCATCCAGACTGCAGGTGCCTGTAAATCGTCGCATTGGTACCAAGATGGTGAGGTTTTTCCTTCAGAGGTTGTTGGAAGGAAAGATGGAACCGGAAAGGCAGAGAACACAGATGGAATGTGCAGACACGTCTTCTGGTCACTGGTGGGAAACGACTGTGGAAAACGGCTGGGCTGGCCTCAGCCAGCACAACCTGCCTGCACTCCTGAGACCCAGACTTTGGGAAATGTGCTGTGCGATTCTTGTGGGGTTGTCTTGTGGGCGATCTGATGCCAGATTTCCCCTGTGGTGGGTGGGGTCAGTTTCAGTGGGGGTCCCAACTATTGACTATTTTGGGGTAGGATTTGAGGACTTGGGAGGCAGATTTGTGCTTGGAGAGGGAAGGCTGCCTGGCAGCCAGGCAGAGAAACAGTCCAGCAAGAGGTTTTGAGGTCGGGTTTGGGCCTGGATGTTCCAAGAGTGGCCACTTCTGGTAGTCGCTCTAAATTATGCTTTATTCTGTATTTCCCTTCCATTACTTAAGTAAAGTCTTGCTAAAGTTCTATCCTGTTTGCTGCAGTGATATAGGCAGTGAAGGTTGGTGGATTGGGGGAAGAAATGGCCCATGGTACAGAAAGAGCAGCTGAATCCTGAGTCAGGGCATCAGAGGTGACATCTGGTGGCATCACGAGAGGTCAGCTGGGCTCAGCAGCCTCGTGACCTAACTGGAGATGTGGTAGCAGCTTGTTCTGGAGCACCCCAGGCTGTATGTACTTTGGGAAACTCAGAAGGAGCTCGTGGGAAGGTTGAGGGGTTAATTTCTAGCAGTTAGAGGATGTTTTTCCAGATTAAGCAAAAACAGTCACCTGTCACTGTTCATTTCTTTGCCTGTTAAACAAAAACACCTGGTAATGATCTGTACTTCCTTTTGTCTTGGAATATTTCACTGTTGCCTTTCTCCTGGTTATGACATGCAGGGTCTAAGTAACATTTAATATCTGTTTGGCCTATTGATGTTGAACACATGACAAGGGGCACTAAAATAATACCACTTGTGACAGACTGTCTAGAACAACCCAGACCCTTCAGTACTTATGAACAGGTGCTGAAGGTCACAGATGCCAAGAGTTTGCCAGGTAGAGAGACGAGGGGACCTCCAGGGCAAGCATCCCTGAAGTTGGGGTCATGGTTGTGATGGCAGGTGGCATCCTGGTAATTGTTGTCATGGTGGTGAGAGTTGAAACTGAAGGTGATGGTGCAGAGTTGCAATGGGAGAGGGAGACTTTCTCTTCTTACCCACGCATATGCTGAACATCCACTTTTGAGCTTGCAGGTAGCACCTATTTTTCTAGTTCCCAGGGTGGGTCATTCAGTAAAACCTCCAGGGCTTCCAGGCTCTAGATGCCCCAACTGTGTCTGTTGGTGCTGGTACCAGGATCGCTCTCCATGGGGGGAGTGGGAACTGCTCTCAGGGCAGGGGCTAGCTGTGGGTAGCAAGGCAGCAGATTAGAAGCAAGTCCCCTCTGAGAGGACCTACATAAGAACTGATGATCACAGAGGAAGGAGTGAGAAGAGACTCCAAGGAGAAAAACATGTAGTGCATGAACCAACCACCTTGCACAGCTTCGGAGCCCTGAAGGCACCATCTCCTTTGCAAAGGGGCTGCATGGATCAAGCGGCACTTTATTTGGAAAATTCAGGTCAACAGCCTGAATTCGCACAACTTGGAGCCAGGTGCCTGTTGGTGCATAATGTATGCCAGCTCATATCTGTAGGTGATTTGCACAGGTGGTGCCTGCCCCTGGAGGGGGGTTGGTGATCTCCCTATGACTCTGTGTGGCTCTATTCAAGTTCCCCAAAGCATAAAAGAACTTGACTAATGGGCTGCAAGCCACGTGGTTTGGAGAGAGTCAGGTGGCCTAGAGCAGTGAGTGGTTCTCAAAACCAGTGGAGGCAGCGAGCCCTGCCTGTCACGAGCGGGATGCGACTATCAAAGTAGCAGTCTCCGGCTGGCCCAGTGGCTCAGGCAGTTAGAGCTCCATGCTCCTAATTCCAAAGGCTGCTGGTTCGATTCCCACATGGGCCAGTGGGCTCTCAACCACGAGGTTGCCAGTTCAATTCCTCAAGTCCCGCAGGGGATGGTGGGCAACTAAAATTGAGCACGGCACCTTGAGCTGAGCTGCCGCTGAGATCTCAGATGGCTCAGTTGGTTGGAGCGCGTCCTCTCAACCACAAGGTTGCCGGTTCGACTCCCACAAGGGATGGTGGGCTGCGTCCTCTGCAACTAGCAATGGCAACTGGACCTGGAGCTGAGCTGTGCCCTCCACAACTAAGATTGAAAGGACAACAACTCGACTTGGAAAAAATGTCCTAGAAGTACACACTGTTCCCCAATAAAGTCCTGTAAAAAAAAAAAAGTAGCAGTCTCACACACGTTTGTGTCTTTTCACAATGTCAGACTTTACTAGAATAAAGCCACGGATCTAGTCCTACTGACTCAGTTTACCACAGGCATTAACTTAGGCTCCGGCCAGAGGATAGTCGAGGTAGAGCGGTTTCACACAAGAGGATCACACAGGTTTGCAAGCAATAGGGTTCAGCAAGGTGAACAGTCTTACGAAAGAAGGATGAGAGACAGAGTCCGGTGTTTAGCATGAGTCCCAACCGCGCTGGGGTGTGTGGCGTCAGGCGTCAGGCTGGGCTGGTGAGATGGTCAGGAGGTGAGGCTTCCAGCGCTCTGTCTGGGATGAGTGCAGATACGGCTGTCAGCTCGTCAGCTGAGGCCTGAGCGATGAGCCATTAGAGAGCTCTGATTTTATGCCCAAGACTGGGTGCGGTGCCCCCATCTGCAGTCCGATAAAGCCGTCCAGATGGTCACACTCCAGCCTGCGTCTGGAGTTACCTGGTTAGGGTGTTGACCGGTCACACTTTTCACGGGATCCTCTGGCATGACTGTCACTTTGTGACTGACATGGCTGTCGGAATTATTCGAGTCCATTCTGTGTTCATTATTAATACTCTATACACCTGCCCCTCTGAGCTGGGACACTTGGATTCCGAGGAGAAGGAAGCTGGGCAGAGTCCAAGGGGGAGATTGATGGTCTCTTCTGCCCGCAGTATTGCTGTGGGGTTGACATCCCGTTTCTGGAAATAATTCAAAGACAGAACCTACACCTTTTCCTTTGGGAATTGAGTTTTCCAGAGAAGGACATTTAATAAGTTTCACTCAGGAAGTCTCTGTTACCAATAAAGACTTAACAAAGTTAATTAGACTAAACAGCAATTATCGTGTCTCCTCATTGTTCAATTATCTGCTGAACTGGTGTTTCCTGATTAATTTTCTGATTAAAATGTATTAAACTGAAAAGACCAGCAAACAGTCCCTGACAGGTTCCTAAAGAAGAGGGAAGCTGCAGCTGGCGGGGGGCACGGGGGCAACGGAGGCTGTTTTCACCTTTCCAGCGAGAGGCCAAGGACAGGTGAGAGGGGACAGTGACAACTCAGTCTTCCTTTTCCCAAACCTGCTCCCCCTCAATGGCATTTTGGCCAATGGTGCCTACTTGTAGGTACATTACAGAAAACGAGGCATCACCCTCCGTCTCCCTTGCTCTTCTCCTTAGCCTGCCCAGGATGCATTATAATCATTTCCTTATAAACGTCCTTAACTGCTTTCTTATCAAAACCTCCACCCTGGCAAAAACCCCATCCTGGCTAACCCCGTTTGCAGGTCCTCACTGAATCGCCACGTATGCGTCTGAGTATTGCTGAAGAAGCACTTAGAACCCTGCTGATTCATGACCACAAACCTCAGATGGGAATTCAACCCTGCCTGGCAATGCCACCACACTTCCTCCCTACGTCCCCTTTCGCACTCTGAGACAGCAAGCAGCCTCGCTCGGCTCAAACCCCCAACTCTCTCCCTCCCTTCCTCACTGTTAGCTGGTGACCTTGCCTTGTAAGCTTCTTTGAGACATAGAAGCAATCAGACAAGAACTCCTATGTCTTCCCATCACTAAATTGACAAACCTCCTCCTATTATAATGGAAGACGTGTCCCTACTCTTAACAGAGGCCAACCCCTCCACTCGGCCCTGGATCCCGTTCTTTCTCACCCTCTCAAGGACTTTGTTCCTGTAAATATCCTCTCTCTTTCCTGCATCATCAGTTTCTCTCCTCTCAACTGGATCATTCCCATTAGTATGCAAAATGCTGTAGTGCCTCTCATCTGAAAAAAAAAAAAAGAAAGAAAGAAAAAGAAAAAAAAAGAAAAGAAAAAGAAAAATTCCCTTCAAACAGCACATATATGCTATAGTTATTCTGCTGAATGTTTGGAAAATTTCACAAGAACAAGAAAGTAAAACCAAAGTTCCTTCCCTGGACCCCACATCTTGTCCCCGTGTTGCCCATTTTTCTACTGCCCTTCACAGCAAACTTCTCAAAGGAGTTGTTGGGATCCACTGTCTTCACTTCCGCACCCCCTATTCTTTCCTCCACATACTTGAACTTGGCGTCTGTACTCACTATGCAACTGAAATTGCTCTTATCGCAGCCAACAACGTACGAGTTGCCCAATCCAGTAGTTCTTTCTCTTTTCTCATCTTACCCAACCGCTCAGCAGCGTAAACCTGTCGACCCCTTTCTCCTTGAAACACCTCGTTCTGTCGTGCTCGCCTGGTTCTCCTCTCTCCCTCACTGCCTTCTCAGTCTCCTTTGCTCTCTCCTCCTCGACTCAGCATGAAACTCTAGGAACTCTGTGTCCTCTTTGTCTCCTCTCCTCTTTCTATACTCTCTTTAGGTGATCTCACAAGACTTGGCTTTAAACGCCATGGCTTTCTATCCCTTCTATATGCTGAATGACTCACATTCATGCTTCCAGCCTGGACTTTTCCCTTGAGTTCCACTGTGAATGTCCAACTTGGAACACAGCATCAGTATGTGTTTGGATATCGAATAGGCATTTCTATCTAAATCTACTCCAAAGGGAACTGCTGGTCTCCCTCCACACCTAACCTAAATCCACTTTTCCCCAAGATTTTCACATCTCAGTAAGTGCCGCCATTGTTTGTCCGATTACCGAGGCAAAAAAGTGTTTCTTTCTTGAGTGCTCTCCCCTTCTCATACCCACATTGAACCAGCAAGTGTTGTCAGTTGCCTCCAAACCATATCTCTATTCCAGCCACTTCTCTCCATCTCCACTGCTACCATTTTAGGCTAAGTCACGTCAGTTCTTGCCTGGACCAATGTGTTTTAACATTGACTTCTACTAGAGAACCCATAGACCAGTGTACAGTTACCTATTGCTATGTAACAAGTCACTCCCAAGCTAAGTGGCATAAAACCAATAACCATTTTGTTTGTGATTCTGTGATTCAGCAATATGGGCCAGGCTCAGGTGGGTGGTTTTTCTGCTGGCCTCATGTGTGGTTGTCGTTTTCCTGTAGTCAGCTGACAGATCAGCTGGGGCTGGTTGGTCTCGGGACTGTCAACTGGGACAGCTTGCCTCTGCTCTATTTGGTCTCACCCTCCAGTAGGCTAGCCTGTGTTTCTTCATATGGCAGGGTGATTTGTGCCCAGGTCTTAATTTATAAAGGTGACTGGGTGATGACATGGAAAGAAAAATGTAATGTTACAGCTCCTCTAGAAATGAGAGCCACAGCATTCCATGAAGGACCACAGAGGGGAAGCACCAGTGTGAGTCAGGAGGCAGAAAGAAGTGAGGGGAAGGCATAGGCCGCAGCCTTTATTGGGGTTTCTGTGGGAAGCAAGGCAGGGCAGGTAAACAGCTTAGGATTGGCTGGTTTGAATACACACAGCAGAGGGATGTTCATACAGGGATTGGAGGAAATAATAGCCATATTTTGCAAGTTACATTACAAGCAGCCAGAGTGATGTTTTAAAAGTAGGAATCAGAGATATTGTTCTCTGTAAAACCCTGATGGCTTTCTTCTGCTATTGAAATAAAACCCATGGCCCTACACGCCCTTCATGATCTGGCCCCTGCTTACCTCTTTAATTTCCCTCTTCACTCCTGCCCTTGGTTCCTATGCTCTGGCCACACTGACCTTCTCCTTATAGCTTGGATGCTCCTACCTGATTCCAGCCTCAGGATCTTTCCCTCTATCTGGAGTGCCCTTCCACCAAACTTGGCAATTTTGGCTCCTTCATCCATCTTTTAGGTTTCATCTCAAGAGTAAGTAACCCAGAAAAGCCTTCCTTAATCTGCTAACCAAAAATATCTTTCCCTACCTCTACCACCGAAGTCCCTCTCTAATGCATTACCCTGTATTCTTTTCAGTAATTAGAATAATGCTCTCACAGTGCTTACTATGGACCAGACACAGTGCTAAGCTCTTTACATATATTCACTCATTACATCCTCACAGCCACCCAATGAGGAAGAGACTATTAATATCCTCATTTTGCAAACGAGGAAACTGAGGCATAGAAAAATTAAACGCCTTGCCTCAGCGCATACATCTTTGTCATGTTTATTCCTGCTTGCTCTTTTATTTGATTTTTATGCTTTCACCCCGCCATAACATACATTTCACAGGAGTAAGGCATTGGCTCTCTTGTTCAGTGTTACATTCCCAGTGTCTGGAACAGTGCCCATTGCATAGCATGTTTCATAAATATTTGTTGAATACATTAATAATCCTTCCAGTCCAAATTGTTGCCAGATCTGAGGACCAGAATAATGTTTACTTCCTAAACATTTCTTAATTCCAGCCACCTTTCTCTGTCTATATTTCTACGACATAAGTAAAGATCACCTGTTACCTGATCCTTGTACCGTCCTCTGCAGATTTAATCTCACTTCCTCCAACCCATGGCAGTGTGAGCAAGCTGAAATAAAGTTAGGCCACATTCTTCTGCTGAGAAACCTCTCATAGCCTCTGATTGTCATCACAACAAATGGCAGACTCCGGAGAATGGCTCTCGTGGGCCTTCCTGATTAGGCTACTTCTGCTTTTCTTCCAGACCTCCCAGCACCAAACTCTCCACTGCTTCCCAAACTTGTAGGATTCTTCTTACATCCATGTCCTTGTCTTGGGGGCTTTTCCTCCCTTTCTTCATGCAGATTCCTATTTATCTTCTGAATCCCATTTTATATGGCCCCTGTTCATATTTACAAGCACATAGTTTGTAATTCATTCTTCCATAACACAGGTACTTAGCTATCCATCCATCCAGCCAGTCAACGTTTACTGCTCACAACACAACCTTCAGAGCTGAGTCTGTGGGTTACCGAAGTTCTGAATGTTTTTTGTTTGGATTTTTCTGCATTATTCATCTGCATGTTTGTTTCTTCCTTTACAATGACAGCCTCATTTGGTTTTATATCACTAATTCCTAGCTTAATAAATGTTTGCTGAATAAATGAAGATAATTATGAAACCAACCAGCACAGACTATTGAGAGAAAACCTGAAGCTGACTGAAGCCAGGGAGAATCAGGGAAGGTTTCCCGGCAGAGGTGTTGTTGGAGTTGAGATTTATCTATTTCTTATCTTTTCCCCTCATGTTGTGAGCTTCTGGAGGGCAGGGATTTGGTGTCATTCATATTTTTAGCTGGGCCAGCATATAACATAGTGCTTGGTAGATATTAATTAACTCAAGAATTTTTTCAACACTTTTATTTTTATTGTGGTAAAACACATAAAATTTATCCTCATAAGTTGGAATCAGGAGGCTGATAAGTTGCACGCTCACTACCTCCTTCCTCCCTTGTGTTAATCTGTCTCCCCATCAGATTACAAGCTCCTCTGAGGCCAGAAAGCATACCCTGGGCATGTTTGTATTCCCCACAGTATCTATCATCGCAGGCAGGCATCAATACAGGGTTGTTAAATAAATAAATAAGCAGTCCGCACCGAACAATTCATCCTAATTAGCTCCTCTCAAGTAGTTTCCTCAGGATGGATGGATTCAATATGTGGTTTCTCCCATCTCCTAAAAGGCTTCGCCTTTACCTACCCCGCATTCCGGTCATTCCAGGCTCTACGCCACTGGCCTTCTTCATTAACTGCCTGTGCAGGCCTCTCCCTCCTGAACTGTAACAGACAGTTCAACTCTGCACCCAAGAGCCCTCCGTGTCTCCCAGCTTGATCGCTGGGCATGAGGTTTGGTCTCCTTGACTCCTGGAAGTACTCTCGTGTTGTGACTGGGATACGATAGTGTGATGGTCATAGTCTCCAAACCCAGGACAACCTGAGGGCATGTTATGCACAAGAACACTTTACCACTGGGGGCCTTGGCTCCAAACCCAGTGTGGTGCAGGAGTCAGCTAGCTGTGGCTGTGAGGGTCTATCTCCCCTTAGCTGTGCTGGTATCAATGTCCTAAAACATTTCGTCTGCTTCATATTCTTCCACCCTAAAGCTTGGACCCCAGTCTCAGCTCTTATCATTTCAGTGGGAAGAAAAATTGGTCTAAAACAGGGGTGTCCAAACTTTTTTCAATGTTTTTTACCAAGGGCCATATGCGGTAAAATACACAAACAGCCGGGCCACTCACTCGAGGTGAAGTACGTATTGTCTCACCTGGTTTATTTAAGTAAACTAAATATATTTTTGGAATTTGCTGCGGGCCAACTAAAAATGGATCATGGGCCTCAGTTTGGACACCCCTGGTCTAAAGCTTCAATGTCAGAACTGGATGCTTAGAGCTGAGTTTGCCTAGATCATCCACCAAGGCTTTTTCCCTGGGGACATTTCCTTTGAGTGCCTCATACGTGATCTTATAGGAACAGGGAGAACATCCATAAAATAGCTGCACCTCTGTTTGCTTGACCTCTTTGAAGTCCCATTCAGTGAGACTGTGGCCCAATATGCTGGCCCTGAATTTGAGCTCTTCAGAGCAGCACTCATCCTCCAGCAGGTGGGGAACCAGGTGGATGGGAAAGTACAGTCTCTTTGATCTCTCCCTGGAAGCTAGCATCTCCCTTCCCACCACCTCTGGGCTCTGGGCCCAATTTAGTTCTAGGGAAGGGGAAATTGAAGGAGTTCTCATTTAGGATTCAGTACCTATTTTAAGGACTCAGTCCAATCTTGGAGAGAAGCCCTCTGCTCCATCCTGAAACCAAAGCCCTCCTGGTATCTGGGGCTTATTTTGCATGTCCCTCCCTTCTCACCTTGTATTCTGGCCTTGAACCCCAGTCCTACTAACATTGGGGCCTTACCTGGCTTAGACCAACCTTGTGGGTAAGGGATTTTCTATCTCTGAGCCCAGGGCCCTGGGACCTTAAGCTTCCTTACTTCCCACCACGTTCTTTGCATCTGCTTGTTAACTCACCTGTTGAAGCACTTACTGTCGCCTGAACCTTAACTTGCTTGGACAACTGTTCATCTGTTGATTACTTGTTAGCCCTTCTCTAGATCCTGGGGCACCACTGGCATGACATTTCATTCGACTTCAGCTGGGCTCACCTTCTATCCCTGGCCTCATCCCAGCTGGCGTGCTGGGCCTTCAGGCTCGTGCCTATCAAACCTCTGCTCCTGACTTTCCAGCGCCTCTGCTCATCGATCTTGCATGAAGACGAACTAAGTCTAGACTCCTGATCATTGCTGCACTGTTCAGTGTCACCCAGATAGCAGCTTAACATAATGAAAAGCTTTGTTTTTAAGCATTATTGATTTACTATCAGTCATTAGTCCCCAAAGAGAAAATATTTGAGGGGACTCAGACTAGACCATAATGGTAATGGCCCCATGTTAAATGGAATAAAATATGATTGCATTCTGTTATTTGAAATTTGTGTTTAAATAACCTGAGTTTTTAGAAAATGCAGATATATAGATATATATATCTGCTCCTGCCACAGTAGTTTTGGAGACAGACAAGTTTTTATTGAGGACTGTTTTGACGAGTATAAATAATGTTTAAGAGATGATTATTTTATTTATTTGTGCATTCATTCATTCATTCATGAATGCATGCATGCATTTATGCATTTGTTTATTCTACAAACACCTTTGGGTATCCAGCATGTATAAATACTGGGTTAGGTGTTGTAGATTCAGAGGTAAATAAACAGGAGTCCAGCTTCAAGAAGCAACTGTCCTAGAAAAAGAGGCAGATTATTACAATGCATCAAGTGTGCTTGGCTGCCTCTCAGATGGCCCCTGGTCGTCCCTGCCTCCTGGTTTTCATGCCCGAGTGTACTCCCCTTTCCTTGTACAGGGGCGGGATCCAATGACTCACTTTTTTTTTTTTTTTTTACATTTAGTATTATTTTGTATTACTTTCAGGTGTACAGCATAGTGGTTAGACATTTATATAATGCTGTTTCCCTGAAAATAAGACCTAGCCAGACCATCAGCTCTAATGTGTCTTTTGGAGCAAAAATTAATATAAAACCCAGTATTATATTATATATTATTATATTATATTATATTATATTATATTATATTATATTATATTATATTATATTAACCCGGTCTTATTTTACTATAGTAAATAGTATATTTACTATAGTAAATAGTATATAGTAAATAGTATTTACTTATTTACTTATAGTAAAATAAGACCGGGTCTTATATTAAGTTTTGTTCCAAAAGATGCATTAGAGCTGATTGTCTGGCTAGGTTTTATTTTTGGGGAAACACGGAATTTACAAAGTGCACCCCTGACTAGTCTAGTACCTACCTGGCACCATACATAGGCATTAATACATTATTGACTATATTCCTTATGCTATATTTTACATTCCCATGACTATTTTGTAACTATCAATTTGTATTTCTTAATCCATTCACCTTTTTCACCTCACCTCCAACCCTCCTCCCACCTGGCAGCCATCAGCTTGTTCCCTGAATCTATGAATCTGTTTCTGTTTTGTTTGTTCATTTATTTTGTTCTTTAGATTCCACATATAAGTGAGATCCTATGGCATTTGTCTTTCTCTGTCTGACTAATTTCATTTAGCATAATACCTTCTAGGTCCATCCATATTGTCGCAAATGGTAAGATTTCATTCTTTTTTAGGGCTGAGTAATAGTCCATTGCGTTTATGTACCAAATCTTCTTTATCCAGTTGTCTATGACAGACACTTAGGTTGCGTCCATGTCTTGGCTATTGTAAATAATGCTGCAATTAACATAGATGTATATAATATGTTTCCCCAAAAATAAGACATAGCCAGACCATCAGCTCTAATGCGGCTTTTGGAGCAAAAATTAATATAAGACCTGGTATTATATTATATTATGTTATGTTATATTATATTATATTATATTATATTATATTATATTATATTATATTATATTATATTATGTTATATTAAAGACCTGGTCTTATATTATAGTAAAATAAGACCAGGTCTTATATTAATTTTTGCTCCAAAAGACGCATTAGAGCTGATTGTCCGGCTAGGTCTTATTTTTGGGGAAACATGGTAGGATTGGACAATTAAGTTTGTGAACTCATCCTAGAAAAAGTGCTACATACCTCACTGCTGAACATCACTACAGTCACCTTCGAAGTACTCTCCTTGGGAAGCTATGCACTGAAGCCAGCGCCTAGTCCACCCTTCAAAGCAGTTTTGGAAGCTTTTTTTCTGGAATGGCCATCAGAGCTGTTGTATTACCCTTGATGTCCTGAATGTCATCAAAATGTCTTCCTTTCAATATTTCCTTTATCTTTGGGTGAAGAAAGAAGTCACTGGGGGCCAGATCAGGTGAGTAGGGAGGGTGTTTCAATACCGTTATTTGTTTACTGGCTAAAAACTCCCTCACAGACAGTGCCGTGTGAGCTGGTGCATTGTCGTGATGCAAGAGCCATGAATTGTTGGTGAAAAGTTCAGGTCGTTTTCATCTAGCTTTTTCATACAGCCTTTTCAGCACTTCCAAATAATAAATGTGTGAGCTGGTGCATTGTTGTGATGCAAGAGCCATGAGTTGTTGGTGAAAAGTTCAGGTCATTTTCATCTAACCTTTTCACTCAGCCTTTTCAGCACTTCCAAATAGTAAACTTGGTTAACTGTTTGTCCAGTTGGTACCAATTCATAATGAATAATCCCTCTGATATATAAAAAATAAAAAGGTTAGCAACATCGTTCCAACAAGTTTGCAAACTTAATTGTCCGAACTCATATATCTTTTTGGGTTACTGTTTTTGATGAACTACTAGGTCATTAGGTAGTTCTATTTTTGATTTTTTGAGGAACCTGCATACTGTTTTCCACAGTGACTGCACCAATTTGCAATCCCACCAACAGTGCAGAAGGCTTCCCTTTTCTCCACATCCTTGCCAACACTTGTTTGTTGATTTATTGGTGATAGCCATTTTGACAGTTGTGAGGTGGTATCTCATTGTGGTTTTTATTTGCATTTCTCTGATGATTAGTGATGTTGAGCATCTTTTCATATGTCTATTGGACATCTGTATGTCCTCTTTGGAGAAATGGATGACTCACTTTTAATGAATACAGGAAAAGTGATGGGTTGTCACTTCTGTTATTAGGTTACAAACAGGCTCTGTCTTGGGCTGCCCTCTCTCAATCTCTTGCTCACATGCTCTTAGGGAAGTCTGCTGCCATATCCTGATCTCCTCTATGGATAGGCTCATGTGACAAGGAACTGACATCTCTGGCCGATAGCCAGTGAGAACCTGAGGCCTGCCAACAGCCACAGCACTGAGCTTGACTGCGGCATCTGTGGTGCTCTGAGCCAGATGTACCGAGCTAAGCCACATCCAGATTCCGGATGCACAGAAACTATAAGATAATAAATGTTTGCTGTTTGAAGCCACTAAGTTTTGGGGTAATTTGTTACTTAACAATAAATAGCTAATACAACATGATGCCTTTGCTGGAGCGATGAAGCATGTATTGTAGGAGATTAAATCTGCATGAAGGAGTTGTGCAAGGTTTCCCTGAGGAGGGATTGGTCTTCTAGCGAGGGAAGATAGGTACAGATAATTGGTGGTAATTTATCCTCCCCTTCCCTTTTTTCTTATCACCACTGCACAATCTCACAGCTCCTTCCTTAGAGTGAGTCCTTTGCACCTTGCAAAGAATCTGAGCCACTAGATCTGGGCTAGTGCATTATTGGCAATGGACTAAAAGAGATGCTTCTCTCCCCACACCTGTCTTTCAGTCCCAGTGGACTGGTTCTGTCCTGGCTACCTCGTCCGGATCCCAGTCCTCGCTGATTTTTCCCAAGAAGGGGCCTTAGACATTTCATCTTTCATTCGCAAAGTCTCTCTGCTCAGCACAGCTCGGCATATCTCTCTGTGTCCTCCTCAATTAAAAATGACACAGAAGTAAAGGAGACACATAGCTCTTTGAAAAAGCTTCCCAATCCAAACTTTTTAATGAAGACAGAATATAAAGAGCCTGTCTTATCTCTTCAATGTGACTCCCTTGTGCTGTAATCAAGCAGAATTAATTAAAAGCAATCAAGTGGCGAGTTGGCATGGGGGCTTGCGGCACCAGTCTTTCATCTTAGCCACATGCGTGCTGTCCCCGAGGGGCTGGGGCTCCAGGCAGGAGAGTGGGTTGGGCCCGGCACTGGGAAGGAAACAGCTCACCAATACGCTTGCCTTGCCAGGCATGACCCGAGTTGCTGGAGTGAGTTGGGTCCGACTCAAAGAAGCATTTCTGCATTGTTCTGGGTGAAGGGTCGAGACTAGAGTTTCTCAACCTCTCCGGCTATGAACACTGTGACTGGATACTTCTTTGTGGTGGGGGGCTGCCCTGTGTGTTGTAGGATGTTTAGCAGCGTCCCTGGCCTCTACCCAATAGATGCCAGTAATACCTCCCCAGTTGTGAAAACCAAAAATGTCTTCAGACGTTGCCAAATGTCCCTGGGGTGGGGTGAGAGGATTAAAGTTGCCCCCAGTTGAGAACTGCTGGTCCAGACTAGAGTTTCCTTTAATAAGGGTATACTGTGCCAGCTGGATCAGGACACCTTTTAATTATTGTGGCTGCTGGGGCATTAGGGTAGCTTAATGATGACAAAGACTCTCTGGCTTGCAATAACTTGGGAAATTTTATTATCTAGGTGGGACCCAGCAGCCAGTTGCATGGTGGCCAGCAATGTGAAGCCTTGAGTGTAAAGAGGTTTGATCCTCTCTAAAACTTATATAGGATACAGGAAATCCCTAACTCCATGCAGCATTTTATAGTCACTGCCTTGTACACTATCTCCTAATGTCATCTAACTTCCCTTACTGGGATGTTTCCAATGCATGGTGGTGAATGGGAGTAGGGTAGGGTCATGGTGCTGGGATGTCAGGGGCTGTTTGTCCTCAATATGATGATGTTTATTCCCATTGGTCCCTTTCTGTCTCTTTGCTTACAAGTATCTTATGGGATCTTGGGGTCTTTGTCACCTGTCATACCCAAGGGATATGAACTCTGCTAGACTTTGACGACACCAGGAGTCTGACCTGGACAGCCCCTTCTTGGTCCAGACTGGGTGGGCCCCAAATCCAATGGCAATAGTAAATTAGGTGAATAAAATTATATGCTACATAACAACAAGGAGGGAAGTGAAAAGCCAGCTAAGGTACCGAGGGAGCAGGTTTCACCCAGTGGTCCCATCTGTTAGATAAAAACACAGGGTTGAAACATTGCTTAATGCAAAATGGCAGGGGCTGAAGCATTGCCTGGTCCTAAAGAACAAAGGAGGAGGCGTTTTCACCAAAGCTTGTTTGGTGCTGCATAAATGGAGAGTCTATGATCGCTCCCCCATTCTCGTTGACTATGTATCTTTTTAACTTTCCCCATCAGACTGGAGGCCTGCAGGATGGAGAAGGGGGGTGAAACATGGGACCATCCTTCCTGGATAGAGACAGAGGAATGGGTGACATTTGAAGGTGGTAGGGAGACTAACTGTTTTAGAACCCCCATTATGTGCTGGGCACGGTGGTCATACTTCATGTGCCCTAACAGCCCTGAGAGGTAACTCATTATCCTCTCTTAGAGCAAAAGAACTGAAGCAGCTAGGAAGTGGCCAAGCCAGGATTCACACCCAGTCTGCTCGACTCCCAAGTTTACGGCCTTTCCCCTCTGTCAGCTCCTAAGAGAGTCATGAGAATGAGGGGTCTCAGAGCATTTAGGACAAGGATCTGATGCTGGGCAGGCTGTGTCACAGGATCCCAGTTCCAGAGGAAGCAGGGACAGGCTCAGGCCGGAGACTCTGGTCTACTTCTTGTCCCATCCATGGTTCCTTGGGACTCAGGGCTCCCGTGCAAAACAGGTAAATTGAAAAGAACAAATTAGCTGACACCTTTGCCCTTCCTGACGCCTCCCTGGGTTATACTGCCACACTCATCTGCTACTCACATTTCCAGAAAGTTCCTTGTTTTAGTCCATTTGGGCTGCTATAAAAAATTACCATAGCTGGGTGGCTTATAAACAACAGAAATTTGTTTCTCACAGTTCCGGAGGCTGAGAGGTCCAAGATCAAGGTGCCAGCAGACTTGGTGTCTGGTTCGAACCCACTTCCTGGTTCATAGGTGGCAGTATTTTCTGTGTCCTCACGTGGCAGAAGGGGTGAGAGAGCTCTTTGGGGTCTCTTTTATAAGGGCACTAATCTCACTCATGAGGGCTCTTCTCTTATAATCTAGTCACCCGCCCCCCCCAAAGCCCCAAATCCAAATATCATTACACCGGGAATTAGGTTTCAACATATAAACTCTGAGGTGACATAAACATTCAGTCTACATCTATTCTTCTGCGTGAGAGTTACCCTCAACACAGCCTTCTCTGGTCAGGTCCCTAAAAGATAGCTCATGTTCTAATCTTGGAACTTGCGAGTGTGACCTTATTTGGAAAAAGTGTCTTGCAGATGTAATTAATTTAAGGATATTGAGATGAGATCATCCTGGATTATCTGGGTGGGCCATAAATCCAGTGACAAGTTTCTTTACAAGAGATGGAAGAGAAGAGACAGAAGAAAAGACACAAGGAGAGAAGAGGAGAAGGCAGTGACGGTGGAGGCAGAGACTGGAGTGATCCGGCCACAAGCCAAGGAATGCTGACAGCCACCGAAGCTGGAAGGATTCTTCCTTCAAGCTTTTGAAAGGCTTGTGGCCCTGCCAACACCTTGATTTTGGACTTCTGGCCTCCAGAACTGTGAGAGAATACATTTCTATTGTTTTAAGCCACCACGTGTGTGGTAATTTGTTACAGCAGTGCTAGGACATGAATATGAGGCTCCGAAGTGAAGTGTGAAGTCACTGAAGTTGATTACTGCTCCGTCTGTCCCCCCGTGGGGATGCTCAGTGCACGTGTGGCCTCCTCCCACAGAGACAATGATGGAGCAGAAAGGGTACCCTGGAAGCACGTGAAAGCCATTCACTGTGGCTGAAGCACAGAATATAAGAACGTGTGGCCAGGAAGCTCTTTTGTAGCAACCAAGGGAAATAAGAAAGTACAGATGGAGAAAAGTGGGTGCACTGAGAGATGTCAAGGAGTTAGAATAGACAGGGCCTAGTGATCGATGGGTGAGGGAGAGGGAGGCACCCCAGGTTTTCGGCTTGTGCACTGGACTCAACCCTGGCTTCTTCCACTCAGGCAGGGAACACGGGAAGGTTTGGGTCTTCTCTTTCACATTCCCTCTACTTCCATCAAGCTCTGCCCTTTACTTCTAACTCCAAGGTGACCTCTTTACTGGGTGGGCTGTTCCCATCTGGTCAAGGGGGCACACTTGGGAGAAGAGTAAGCACTCTTGAGCTAGCCAAGCCTCCAGGGAAATCAGGCTCTCAGTGGGAGACCTGTTGACTGTTGAAGCTCGTCAGTCATTTGAATTTTTTATTTGTCACCAAGATCTCTCTGCTAGTGGCCTCTTTCCATGAAAGTCATCACAGAAATTGTTTTTTAAATCAAGTCAATTAAATTAAGAGTCTCCCTCAGTATCCTGGACAGATTGGAGGTCAGTGACTCCAAAACCAGACTGGGCTAATGACTTTGAGATCCACGGACCCCTTCATGCAGCAGCAAGGCAATTAACCAACGTTGATGACTTTCGTTCCGCTTAAGTTGACAAATGGAAACGGAAGCAGCTTTTGGGTCTGGGGCAGGTGCCAGGACCAATTCAATACTTTAGTTTGCATTGAGAGTAAAAACTGAATTACAGGGCTGAATGGGGCAACCCATTGCCTCTCACTACCACACGTTCTACTGCCGAGGCTCCTTTATTTCAGGCCATCTTCCAAGTTCAGTGACTTGTCATCTGTCAGCTGGGCAACCCTGAAGTCTCCTACGTCATCCCCTGTCTTTCCTTCCCGTATCATTCATCCTGCACAGCATCCATGGAGAGTTCTGTCTCCAGAACCAGGTCGTCATGATTTCATCCAACATCCTATTGCCCGTGGGTCCAACTCTAGAGTCTTTAACCTGACATTTACTCTTATGCATCAGTCTTTCCCCTTGTCTTCTGCCCTCTGCTTCTCTACACCTGCCAGGGCTGACACTCTGCCCGATCTTGTCCAAGACTTGTTTATTGCCATCTTTGTCTTTGTTGGATGTCCCTGCTTGGGACACCTTCCTGTTTTCTCTCCGCTCAAACTTTGAGAGATGTTGTAGTATATTTATTAAGTGTGTAGCCCTCGAATCAGACTCTTTGAGTTTCCATCCTGCTTCTGTTACTCACATGAAATAAAATAGTTGAAGCTTTTAGCGCAGAGCCTGATGTAACATAAGTGCCCTATAATGCAGCTGTGACAGTATTATCACCCCTGTGCTTCACATCCTTTGAATGCCACTCTTCACTTCTTTCAAGAAGTCTTTCTTGATTAACATGAACTGGGTCCTCCCTGACCCTGCTCACTCATAGGTGGTAAATCTCATCAAAGTCCTTTCAGAGTGTGTGACCCCATGGGTGGTCTGGAATGACTAGTGCTTTCTGCCTGTCTGTGGCCCAGTATTCAGTATGTTTCGATGAGTTTCTGCTGAATTGGACTGAATCAAAGCTTTCTCTTAACATCAGTTATGTACCATCCATCCACTCATTATTCAGCAATATTTTGAACACCTATTCTATACCAGGCATTGTGCTAGGTGTTTGGTGTACTGTACTGGGCAAGGCAGACTCTGTCCCACCTGCACAAAGTCATTGTCTGGGTGGGACACAGACAGTTATACAGGCAGCAATGATACAGAGTGACGAGTGTTCTGATGAGTCAAGTAGAGGTGGCTGATATCACCCAAAAGCATAAAGGAGAAGCTCTTAACTTGCCTTGCAAGGTTAGGGGTGAACGTGAGGTCTAAGCTGAGACTCAACGAAAAAGCAAAATGTTGCCAGGTGAAAGGGAATTATAAGTGAAGAGTGTTTCAGGGGAGGGAACTCTATGTGAAAAGATACAGAGGGAAAAGAGGGAATGGTGTATTGGAAAGCTGGGTGGAGAGAGAACGCGTGTGTGCGCGCGTGCACACGTGTTGGAGGTGGAAGTGTGAGATAAGGCTAGAGAGGTAGTCAGGAGCCAGGATACACAGGGACTTAGGTGGTGTGTTAAGACTATTGGGCTTACACATCAGAGGCATGCACTAAATGTTTGTTGAGAAAGTGAGAGGGAGTGTTTCAGTTGCGGGGGGGATGGCATGATCAGATTTATAATTTAGCAAAACCACACTAGCTGCAATGTGGAGAATGGCGGGAGGCTGGTTTGTCAATCTCTATGACAGAGAATCTGCCTCGCTTCTTTTCCCAAGCATCCCGGTTCCCACCTGGGCTTGACCCCCAGCTGTGGCCCGGCTGCCCTGCCTGGGTCTTGCCGACCCTCCCCCGGGAACTGGACTTTGTCTCTTATTCTCAGTTGCTGACTCAGGTCCTACTCCACCTGGACAGGTGAACTGGAATGAGGATCCTGTCACTCCAGGTGTAGCCTCTACCTCTAGGGTCTCCTGCATACTGGTATTCTTGGCTACTCGAAGAATATAGTTTGGATCTTTCACTATTGCTTCTTGGGTAGCTGTCGCTTTATTCACTCATTCATTTGTCTCAGACATTTATCAGTTATATCCTATGCCCCAGTGATGTACTGCTGTGGGTACCCAGTGGTAAGAAAAGCCAATATGATTCTAGAGCTCAGGGCACTCATGAGAGATGGATCTTGAATAAATACCAGTTGTTCTAACTGTGACTGAAAACAAGGTTAAGGTTCTAGTAACTGCGAGGGTAACAGGGGCACCTGCTTCAGGTTGGACGGTGTGCCAGCATCTTGCTTTTGCTCCTCCCTCCACCCCTCTTCACCCTGATGCCCGGGATGGACTGCATTAGTGGTCGCTCTTGTCCTTTGGCTTCTAGTAGGTTTAGCCAAAGGGCATCTCCAGCAGGAGATAGAGAGGAAGATGAGGCTGAGGATATTTATTCTCCTCACTTCTTTGTGCAGGATTCCCCTGGGCTGGCTGCAGCTGTTGTCCTGCTCCGTCGTCCTTCTGGCCCAGGGTTGTTTCGGCCCTGTCCCTTTCTGCGCGCCCTTCGTCTTGCTCCATACCGCTATAATTTTGTTTCTTTTCTTTTCTTTTCTTTTTTTTTTTTTTTTAGCAAAACTCCTTGAATTACCCTCATGTGAGTGTGCCATTGTTTCCCGCCAGGTCCCTGACAGATACAGATGGTAACAGAAAGCCTTTCTGAGGAAGTGACATTTAAGCTAGACTTGTAGGATGAGAGAGAGCCAGCCATGTGAAGAACGGGGGAGGAGTGGCGCTCCAGGCAGAAGGAAGTCGTGTGTGAAACTCGGAGGTGAAAAAGAGCTTGCCGTCCGTGCTCAAGGAACAGAGAAGAGCGAAGGGCAGTGTGTCTGGGGCACAGCGAGCAGGGGAGAGAGCATGAGATGGGATTTAAGAGTAGGCCAGGGCACGGCCTCTGGGACTTTGCAGGCTGTTGAAAGAATTGGAATTTCATCTTGACCGCAGCCAGACAGCTGAGCAAGTTCTTGACCTACTCGTCACCACTCCCCTCATGGTGGCCCTTACCAGAAATAAAAATAGGGGAAATGAACATTTATTGAGCACTTACTGTGTGCCAGGATTGTTCTAAGCACTTAAGATGCATTGATTCATTTAATCTCCCAACACCTCCATGAGGAAGGCGTTGTCATCATCCACATTTCACAGGTAAAGGAACTTCAGAGAGATTGAGTAACTTACCCAGATTTCACAGCTCGTACATGGAACAGCCGGGATTTGTGTCAGGCATTCTGGAACCAGGCCCTTATTCTGAGCTGTAACTCCATTAAACATGTGATTGCTAAGTCCTCGGCCCCCACTGGTCCCTTTTCTTACACACCTCAAGTACATAATGGCTTCTTGTATCTATCAATCATTTCTAGTGGTTTCCTGTAACTGTCCATTGTTTAATAAATTATGCATATTTATTCTGCCTTCTCATATGTGTCGTAGGCTCCTTAATCACCTAGAAGGAGTCTTTGAATTCTCCACTACCCATAGAACCTCAGAGTGGTGAACACAAAAATGTACTCAATAAGCACTTTTTGGATCCTTGATTTAAGTTAAACAGTGGGTATAATATACGAGTGTCTGGAAAATAGAAGGTGTTTAACAGATGGAACCTGTCACCGGAGCTTATAGGGAGGAAGCAAGAAGGAAGGAAGTAGTTTCCTAGGCAATTGTTGACTTCAGGCCAAACATAAGATCATTGGGCCACCACACTGGGTCACCTCCGTGGTGCCTACAGTCTTGGATCTTGTCTCAGTCCAGGGAGGCGAAGGGCAAATTAGGGGAGAGCAGGACTGTTTCCTTGGATGTCAATTTAACGTCACCCTCCTTTTTTCAATTATCCAATATATCTCTCCCAGTTTGGGGATCCTGTTTATGTTTCCAGCTGTATCTCCTCCATAATGCGTTCTGTAAACTCGCTCCCTGCTGTGTGAAGGAGCACTTTCTCTCATCGATCCCGAATTTACTACCTGCTGCACATTTCAAGTTCCAAGGTTCCTCCCCTCCCGATTTCTTTATCTTCTCCTGGAACAAGTTACCTGGGGGATAGGTGAGCAATCGCCTATGTTCCACTTCTACCCTGCATCACCCCTAGTGTTCATGCTAAGAGACATGGAGATTTTTCTCTTTCTTCTCCAAACCCCTCCTTTCACCTCTTTGGCATGGTGGAGATAGCAGAATGGCCTTCCAAAAAGGACTTTCCTAAAAATGAAGGCAACCCAGGCAGGAAAGAAGCAGAAAGTAGTGTTGAAATTGTCCAGGGGCCCGAGCTGAAGCCCTTCCATAGAAGCAGGGACTCACCTCCCCCGGCCTCTGGTTCCCCGGCACCAAGAACACTGGGTTTATTTTCCAAGTGGTTGGCGTGCTCTCCGCCTGATTTCCTGCCGGGCCTTTGGCCAGGTAGTCACCAGGGATCTTGCCATTTCCTTGCATCGCAAAAGCATGTCTGTTATCTTGTCTCCTAAACAAGAAATTTTGTCTCCTAAACAAGGCAAAGGACACATTGTGTGCTGACCATTATGCTAATTTTGGGCATCTTTGAGCCTCTGTGCCCCTGTGTCTGCCTTCTTTTTGGAATTGTGCTCCATTCCTGAGTTTTACCCCATCTGAGCTCTATCCTAGAACTCTACCCCTGGCCAACTAGCCACCCTTGTCGCTTCATCCAAGAGTGTGGGGTGAGGGAGGAGGAGTCATGCAGGGAATCTGCCTGTCCCAGTGGGTGTGGGTCAGGTAAGAAAATAAATAAAGTCTTGTAAAGACGTAAGTTTCACATATTGGTTAAAAAAAAATCAAAACAGCAGAAAGGCTAATTTTTTTTTATTTTTATTTTTTGTCACATGAAGATGTCCGTGGCATCTAAATGATTATAAACATGCCCACGTTAAAATTTCATTTACCATGGAACCAGTGGTTCTAAACCCTGGCTGTACATTAAAATCCCGTGGGAGCTTAAAAGCACCCAAAACGCCCAAACCAAAAAAAGAGAAAAAAACCAGCGTCTGCCTCCCCACTGCCCTCTGCCCTTAATCCAGATAAATCAAAATCTTTGGGGCTGGGTATTGGGCATGATCAATTTTTGATGGCTGCCTAGGTGACTCTAAAGCACAGCTAGGGTAAAGACCAACTGTCTTGATCAAATGTACAGCCTCTCAACATCCACACACTGTCTCTCAGTCTGTCATTTACAGAATGTCCACAGCTCCATGCACAGTCGGTGGGTAGGGCCGAGAGGCCCTGCAGAAAACTCGTCTCGGTCCTGGACCCTGATCAATGAGGGCTGTATTGTCACAGGTTTTTGTTTTGAATTTCTTTATTGTACTTTTAGTATCTACTTCCATTTTCTGAAACTTTCTGGTTTATGGTTCCTGCTAAGAGCTCATGCCTGGGTTATGCCAGTTGTAGGGCTCAAACTCATTTATTTATTTATTTATTTATCTAGGATTTTATTTGGGGGAAGGGAACAGGACTTTATTGGGGAACAGTGTGTGCTTCCAGGACTTTTTCCAAGTCAAGTTGTTGTCCTTTCAATCTAAGTTGTGGAGGGTGCTGTTCAGCTCCAGGTCCAGTTGCCATTGTTAGTTGCAAGGGGCACTGCCCACCATCCCTTGTGGGAGTCGAGGAGTTGAACCGGCAACCTTGTGGTTAAGAGCCCACTGGCCCATGTGGGAATCGAACTGGCAGCCTTCGGCGCTAGGAGCACGGAGCTCCAACCGCCTGAGCATCCGGGCCGGCCCCTCAAACTCATTTAGTATTCATTCATTTATTTGTTCATTTATCTATTGACTCATTTAATCACTCATCCACTAATTCACTCATTCACTTTCTTATTCACTTATTCATTCATCCATCCATCCACTTTCTGCTTATCCCATTCATCTGTCTATTTATTCATCCATTTATTTACTTATTGATTCATTCACTGATTCATTCATTTCTCTTATGTATTCAGTTGTTCATTAGTTCATCCATCCATCCACCACCACCATCCATCCATCCAACCATCCTCTCAGTCATTTACTCGTTGATTCATTTGTTAGTTTATCCACATTTTAGAGATTTTCTGACAGTAGAGATGCAGGCTCTCGAGCCTGGCTCTGGGGAAACACAGGTGGATGGACAGGCAATAGGGTTGTATTTGGAGGCTGGACTTACTCATTTTCTGGGGCCAGAGGATCCTGGCCTTTGGCTCTCTTTTGTGATCACATGTAGTGACTTGTGGTGGGAAAGTTTTCACTGTCCTATTGAAAAGTCATTACAGTCTGGGGACTAACCCAGGACTAGACCAGAAGGTCTCCTGTGGACACAGGCTCTGCAGTGCTTGTTGGTGGGGAGGGATGGGAGGAGATGGGGAGTGACATTTGGTGTTCCTGATTTAGGACAAGTCAGCTTCTTAGAGCTATACCTTCTTACAATAGAAGTTCCTTTAAATAATAATGAACAAAACAGGAGAAAACACAATAAAAAGGAATAAAATAGGTTAAAAATGACACAATACAAGGAAAATAGAGAAAGAGCAAAAGCAAGCTGCTACAGTAAACGCAGCATAGCAGGTAACACAAATATCAACCTCCAAGAGACCAATGGGCCCTGGTGGGTGAGTTAAGCATGACAAACCTGTTGCAGGTCAGGGGCAAGGTGGGTAATCTGCTACAAGAGCAGAGATATAGACTGGAGTTTCCTTCCATGCTCCGTGGGCAGAGAATCTGGCTGAGAGTTCTCGTGGGAGCGGTCCTAACTTTTAATGCATGTATTTGACAGAGAAGTTTATTATCCATTCAGCAAATATTTACAGGGCATGTGGTTCGCTGTCTTCTTGCAGTTTTCCATGCAGTGGGGAAGACAGACACTTGGATAAGTAGTTACACTCAGCGGTGATGGGCTCCGTGAGGAAGTACAGGGTGCTGTGGGCACGGCTGATGGGAGAAACTAGTCTACGGAGCCAGGGAGGGTTCCTGGAAAAGGTGGAGGTCTAAGCGGTAACTTGGAGGTGGATGTGTGTGTAGTATAGTGGGAAACACATGTGTGAAGGCGGAGGGGAAGAGACAACATCAAATGAAAACTCTCCTGTATGGCTGGTATGGAAAGTGCTAGAGGAAGAAAAGAGCGGGAAGAAAAAAGGCAGAAAAAGACAAGTGTCATTCATTCATTCAACAAACCACCACTAAGCATCTACTCTCTGCATGGTCCAGAACTGGGTGGTGGGAATGGAAGGACACATAGGACAGTTTCTGTCTTCCAGATCCTCTGCTGTCCAGGGAGCTCAAATGGAAGACAGCGAAGAAAGGGTTAATGGAAAATTGTTGAGGTGGTGTCTGCCAGCTCACTGACTTTGATGCATGACTCCTGCTGTGGTGGAGGGAAGCAGAACCTGCTTTACGGTGTATTATGCCCGGGTGCACATGCCTCAACACTGGGCTTTTCCAGTCAAAATGACAGGGTTTCCTGATGAGCTGCTAACTAGGCCACCGTGCTGTGGGGCGATTTTGTCATAAGAGGGCAGCGGGGCAAGGGGTAGGACAGGGGATGGAGAACACAGTCAGGTTGTCCAGAGCTGTCCCGGGGCAGTCGAGCCTAATAGGGCTGGTCTTACCAGGAGTGGAGTGGCTGTCTGGAGACATGGCAGGAGCCAACAACTTACGGGGTGTTTGAATATTGAGGTGCGTACGAGGTTGACACCCTACCAGAGAAAGTTAACTGTCTTGTTCCCTCAAGGCCTTATAAGGTGGCATGTTCTTGGGTAAATTCACCCATGCCTAGACTTAGGCCAAACCTTATATACAGAAACACAGTTTCGTCCATGTCCCAGAATTACTGAAAATCAGGAACACTAACTTATGTCCGTGAACTTCACAAGAGTCTGATGTATGACATTAGACCTTATTGAGAAATATTAACCACTCAGGGGAATGCTTACTCATGTGTTCTGACCAGGGCATTCCCTCTTTGCGGCCACGCCAAATGAGAAGTTAGATTATAATCAGACAGTACTTTTGTGCATCAATCAAGGTTCCATGCTGGAAACAGAAACTCTGGCTATTTTAAGAAAGAGATTTATTTATTATGAGAAATAAGGTGCTTCCAAATTGTAGGAAGGGTCAGAGGATTTACTCTAAGTTGGGCCTCTGGGAATTAGTCATCAGGAGAGCTGTTGCCTTTGATATATTTGGGTTGTGGGAACTCAGGGCTTGACCCTGAAATCACTGAGGCCAAGAGTATACAGCTATACAATCCAGGAATTACGAATCTGCTGCCGGTAGCACCACTGCTTCCTGGACACGAAAACATAGTCTGACAGAGTCCTACAGGGGTCTCTACCCCCTTGCTTATCAGCAGGAAAATGGTGTCTGCTTCACTTTCATCTGCAAATATCTCACCGAAGTGCATCTGATCGCTGAAACCAATTTCTCACCCAGATCCCGATCTTCAAGGGGGTCTGGGAAATGTAGGTTTTTTAAAAAAAATCTTCCCAGGCTTTCCAGTACAGCAATACCCAGTAGAAGGAGATGGGGATAGATGCAGAAACTCAATTGACCATTTTCCATCACACCTGGTACACGTGGAATTAGAATAATTGTATTTGTTTATGTGATTTGAAAGCTGAATAGTGTGAAGCTAAGACATCCTAAAGAATCATCCTCTACATTTGCCACAAATATGCCACTGGCACTCGGTGACCTGAACCCTCGGGGCTAGAATGGACACTCCAGCAGTTCTCTCTTGTTCTATGCTTGTGGCTGAGCAGTTCCTATTTTTATTCACAAATAGTTTCTTTAGCCATAACGCTTCCATCAAATCTTCTACCTGACTTTGCTGATCTCGGAAAATATTTGTAGATTTATTTGCATCATTATGTTGAATAAGCATGACTTGCGGGGCGTAATCATAAAGCAACTTTATTTTTGTCTCCCACTGTCCCAGTTGAAATCCATTCTGGGAGGCTAGTTCTCTTGCCAGCTGGACCCTTGACATCTGTGATTATTATTATTAGGTAAGAAAAAGTCTTATGTATTCTTTATGTTCCAACTATATTTCTAACTTAGTAATTAAAATATGCAGCCCTGTAATTTTGCCTTGCAGTTGTGACTTCCTCCCTCCTCCACTGAAGTCTGCTAGAGGCTGGAAGTTGGGGAAGGGAGATGTATGGTTGTGTTTTCTCCCTTTCTTCACTAATACTTCCTCTCCTTTCCTACCTTGTGAGCCGTGTTGATGATGGGAAGGGGGAATGCTAGAAGAGATGAGGGCAGCAGGGCGGTCTTCACTTGATGGTTTCCATAGTGGTGACCAGTTTCAACTCTCTTATGACTTGGCAGATGTTAAAAGTGAATTCTTTCCCTCATGAGTGTTCTGTGGGTCTTCGAAGATGCCCACCTCACCCATGGGGATCTTTCATCTGCAACCCTGCGTCTAGAACACGTGCATCCCTACTTTGGCTATTGGCTTTGTCATGGAAACCCAACAGTGCCTCTGCTTTCTCTCTTTGACGGGACCTAAGATGATCTCCTCACTGGCTCGCTCTTGTACTTGACTTACATCAGATTCTGGTTAAACTTTTATCATCCCTCTGCTGTGGGAAACTCTGGAAGTAAGTTCCTTCCCAAACTGTAGCCCTTGCCTCTGCTGCAGCCAGCCTCTTGACATTTGAATTTCTCAAGTGAAGCTACAGGGATCCCATTAAAGTTCTCCAAGTGGTTTCTCAAAGCCACTCTCTTGTCACTCTGGGGGGTAGGCGGTAGCATCTGTGCTCTAATCAGACTTGGCTGGGGGATGCTGACTTAACAGCATCCAACCAAATCGGCTTACTACCACGAATGTTCATTTCTGGCCCTCAGTTCCCCGTGGATTCGGACGACCCTTATGGGCAGTTGTCCTCCAAGTGTTCAATTCTTTGGTCTATGGCATCTCCGTATCAAAAATGCTTCTACAGACGAGTTCTGGAGATGGGTGCTGGTAATGGTTGCACATCAACATGGATGTACTTAATGCCACTGAACTGTACATTCACAAGTGGTTAAAATGGTACATTTTATGTTATGTATATTTTACTACAATTAGAAAAATGTTGCATGGAAAAATTATTTTTAGTGAGCTTAACTTTCACTTCATATTGAGAAAACCATTTTTACTTTAGATGCTAGATATTCATTCAGATATTATTGATATGTTCTCTTTTCAGCACTTGGCGCAATAGAATTAAATAATAAGAAAAGTACAATTGCCACAACAAGGAGAAAGGGGGCTGGAGGGCTGTACACTGCTATGACATTCATTGGCCAAAGCAAATTACGTAGTCATCCCTAATCTCAAGGGAGATAGAAGGGGAACAAAATCTCTGGTGCCCAGAAGTAGAGAAACACCAAATGCTAGTGAGCAGTACTAGTGATTACCATAGCCTCCCATTCCCCCTGCCCCTGGGACGTGGTGCGATTCACAGCACAGCTCATCCCAAAAAATTCTTTGCTAAAATATTTCCCCGAAGTCCAACTTTTGACTTGTATGGACGCTTGATGTGAAACTGGGTTTTGACAACCTCCTTTGTAAATTCTGCATATGGTCTAGCAGCTGTTTTGAAATATGAGAGCTATTGTCTCTTGATGCCCTGGCTCACACTTTCATTTAAACATCCTGTTATATATTTGTTCATTGTCTGTCTCTCCTACCTGACGGAAAGCCCTTGAGATCAAGGACCGCATTTGTCTTGTTTCTGGCTTGTTTCTTGTCTAGGCTGCATGCCTAGCATGGTACTGGACATGTTTCAGATACTCTATAGCTATCATAGACAAGAAGGAAGGAAGGAAGGAAGGAAGGAAGGAAGGAAGGAAGGAAGGAAGGAAGGAAGGAAGGAAGGAAAGAAGGAAAGAAGAAGGGAGGGAAGGAGGGAAGGAGGGAGGGAGGGAAGGAGGGAGGAGGCAAAGGGAGGGAAGGAGGGAGGGAGAGGAGGAGAAACAAGTGGGGAAAAGTCAAAATGGACTTGAGTCAGAAAGGAGGGTCAGCAAAAGGGGATCACAGGGGGAGATGCAAGCAGAAAATAAATCCAGTGTTGGAGGCAAAAATTTGACAGGACCCAAAAGACCAGGGGCAAAAGCAGATCCAGTATTCTAGGATGAATCAACTCAGGAACAGAAATGAAATTTTGATAGAATGTCCAGGATGTAGTGACTGAGTGTGGGAAGTAAGGCTCAGGGTTTCCTGGGGAAGAGGTTTCATGTCCCTTTCTTTCCTCCATAGGAAGGGGAAAGAAAAGCGAAATAGCATTTGTTGAATGACTACTTTATGCCAAGCATTGTGTCAAGTACTTCCTGTAGGTTATCTCATTGAACTCTCTCAGTAACCCAATTTACGAACCTGGGAAACTGAGCTCAGAGAGGTGAGGTAGCTTGCCCAAAGTCACACAGCTAATCAGTGCAGTTGCAACTCAGACATGGGTGTCTCTGGCATGGGGATTGTCTTTATTACAGAGAACTCCTTCTTAGTCTGTCTCCGAGGACAAATGACTCTCTCTCTCTCTCTCTCTCTCTCTCTCTCTCTCTCTCTCAGAACTCACTTTCAGATAGTCATTCCACTAAGTGGCTAGTGTAAGATGCTCACTTCTCCATTTCCTGACTTCTGAGATGTCAATAGCCATTGTGAGACACATAAAACAACTTTAGGATAAACCTACCTGCCTCTACTCCATTTATGTCTGGTTTCAAGATTCCTCCTCTCACCCAGCCCCTGACCTGCCTCCCATGCAGAGCTTCTGGGCTTTCTGAGCAGATAGTTTAAAGTGTTTCAGGCACCACAATTCTATTTTAAAGAATGACACCCATATCTGTGTCTGTTTGTAAGCATGTGTGTGCTGTGCTGTCTGGGGTCCTCCCTGGGAATGTGCAGGTGTGATGCCGGTGATTGTGTGCTGAGTGCACAAGCTTGTACCTCATGTTGGCCTTGGCCTAATAGTAGCCTCGAGGGCTGGTTCAGGGTCCCAGTGAACTGCTGTCAAGGAGCGCCCTGGGGTGTGAAAGCACTGGCATTGATTTCATGACTGTGGCATTGCTGAGTGTCCAAGGAAAATGAAATGGTGCCCAGTTCACATGGGAGTTGATGATGTTTTGGCTTGTGTCAAACCCTGGACGGCCCCTTCAACTGAGGTTGGACGTTAGTAAGACTTGCACGCACACGCAGCCATGCTGAGGACGGCGTCTTCAGTCTGCCCAGCCCGCGGTGCTGAGGGGCTGGGACTTCTGTAGGGAGGCATGTGTTCTGGAAACCCTCCCTGGGCACAGGGGGGCAGGGGCAATCTTTCTACCTTAACTCTGCGGTGGCAACGGCCATTCGTGAATCCGGTCTCTGTGAAATTTGGGTTGTATCAACATGACACTAAGACAACCAATTTACCCGTGAAGAAAATATACCACTGTAGCAAATATTTGACATGAAAAATGTTTTCGCAATACAGTAGTCTCCCCTTATCCATGGAGGATATGTTCTAAAGCCCCCAGTGGATGCTTGAGACCACAGAGAGTACTGAACTCTATATGCACTATGTTTCTTCCTATGCATACATGCCTATGATAAAATTAATTTATAAATTAGGCACAGTTAGAGATTAATAACCATGACTAGTAATAAAATAGAACAATTATAACAATATAGTAATAAAAGTCATATGAATGTGGTCTCTCTCTTTTATTTTATTTTGTCTTATTTTTTATTTATTTATTTTTAGTAGTTTCAGGTGTACAAAACAATGTAATAGACATTTATCATTTATATTCCTCACACAGTGATAACCCCCTTCCCAATCTACGACCCCTCTGACATCGCACACAGCCATTACATTTCCACTGTCTCTATTCCTAATGCTGTACCCTACTTCTTGTAAATATATATATATATATAATATATAAAATTATAGTTGATTTTCATTATTGTTCAGCTTCAGCGGTCTCTCTCTTTTAAAATATCTTATTTCACAGATAGAAGATTCATTCTTTTCATTCTTACTGTAGATCTTAAGCAACCTCAGCATACATTTTTTTTCTTTCCTTAGTAAGTCGAGAATTTTCACCTTTTCACTTAAAGGAAGCACTTGACAGTTTCTCTCTGGCATATCTGAATTGCCAGCATCACTACTCTTGTGATTTTGGGTCATTTTTAAGTAAAATAAGGGTTCCTTTTGAACATAAGCACTTGCAGTACCGTAACAGTTGATCTGACTACAGAGACAGCTACTGAGTGGCTCACAGGCAGGTAGTGTACACAGAATGGATTCACTGGATTAAGGGATGATTCCTGTTCTGAGCAGGATAAAGCAGGACGGCGTGAGATTTCATCACGCTACTCAGAATACTGCACAATTTAAAGCCTGTGGATTGTTTATTTCTGGAATTTTCCATGTAGTATTTTTATACCATGGTTGGCCATGGGTAACTGAAATGGCAGAAAGCAAAACTGCAGCTAAAAAGAGACTATTGTACTCCCTTCCCTTCTTTTGTGAGGCAGTGTCCCCTCTAGGAAGCTGAAGGACAGAGGTCTCCCTCCTCCTACCCCTGGCTTGTGTATGGTGGAATCTCCCATCTGCCACCCTCCACTCCCACTAGATCTACTGGGAGGCAGTTCAGCCACTGGCAAGAGATTTAGAGGGAGGCATGAGAATAACGTTTGGAAGGTAAAATTCATTGGCATGGGTGTGGTCCTTTGGGATTCAGGATTGAAGGAACCAGGTTCAGCACTGGGTGGTGATAATAGTCTACTCCAGGGCTCGGCAAACTATACCTGGGATCACACCCAGCCCACTGTGTCTGCCGCTGGTACTAAGAATGGTTTTTTACATTTTTAAACCGTTGAAAACATTCAAAAGAAGAACAATACTTTATGATATGTGAAAATTATATGAAGTTCACATTGTAGTGTCTGTAAGTAAAGTTTTATTGGAACACAGCTCTGCTTGTTTCCTGTGTTTCTAGAGCTGCTCTTACGCTGCAAAGGCAGAGTTGACTACTAGCAACAGAGACTGTATAGCCTTTAAAGCCTAAAATATTTGCTATCTGGCCCTTTCCAGCAAAGTTTGTTAGCCTCTGGCATGCTAGAGTGGTGCTCAAACTTTAGGATCAGAGTCACCCGAGGGGTTGTTTTAGTTGCAGATTGCTGGACCCTACTCACAAAGTTTCTGAATCAATACATCTGGGGTGGGGCCTGAAAATGTGCATTTCTAACAAGTTCACAAGTGCTACGGATGCTGCTGGTCCAGGAAGTACACTTTGAGAAGCACTGGTACTGGGTTGGCTAAGGGAAAGCTGGACCCAGTGGCCTACAATGAGGTCTCAATGGCCATAATGAGATCCAGGAGCCAGAACTTCTCTGGCACACTTTGTCGTGGGGGGTTGTCCTGTGCTTTGTAGGATATTTAGCAGCATCCTTGGCCTTGAGATGCTAGTACCATTTCCCAAGTGGTGACAACCCAAAATGCCTCCAGACCTTGCCAAATGTCCCCTGGGGGCTTAGAACTCTTGCTGGAGAGGAAAGCGTCTGTTGGCTCAGGGAGATGAGAGTGGAGGAATAGATCACTGATGTGCAACCTGCTCACCCACCTGCCCCGACCACATAACCTTGGAGGGCCCACAGACCACTCCTTTTACCGGGGCATTAAATGCGTTGACAGTGGGCAACAGAATCCTTAAAAAGTCCTGTAATGACTCATCTGCAAGCTGGAGATGGAACCGGGATCCCAGATCTCACTGGGAGTAATCCCAGCATCCTCAAGGTCAGATGGTGCTATTGAACCATCAGAGACAAGGTATGAAATTTCCATAATAGCCCACAGGTAGAGATGTTCAACTTGAACTTTCATTACGTTGTTTCACCTTTCTATCAGGACTGCTGCTTTTGGGAGATGGGGCAGGTGGTAAGCCCAGTGGCTTCCATGAATTCTGGTGCCCTCTGGCCAATACATTTCCTAATACTTTGGTGAACCAAAGTCCTCTCATGGTGCATTACTCAGTGTGGCTGAGTGGGTTGCTTATCAGGTATGGACTTGCCATTCCAGCCCACAACTTTTCTTCCAGAACCATCATTTCTGGGCTTAGAGAATTCTCTATCTATCCCCTTGGTATCTTATACAATGATGCCTCCAGCCAGGGGACACTTTTTAAGGCTAAGAAGTAATGCAATGAACTCAAGCTCATGGAGTTCACTGGTCTTACCATGTGGTCCATCCATCACTCAGAAGCAGCTGGCTTGATAATATGGTAGAGAGGTCTGTTGACAGAATGTATGGATCTGGGCGCCAAGGTAGAGGTGAAAGTAGTTCTTTCACTATTACACCCAATTACCAACCTGGAGATTTTTTTCCCTTGCTATCTCCCCAACCTCGGGTTTCACTGGAAATTAGAAGCTGAGAGAATCCCTTGGCCAGTCTGCCTCGTGCTGCTGAACCAACAGGCTGAAGAGGCCATCTCTGTACTGGCCAGGAGGTTTGATCCTGGCATCAGGAGGAAACTGGTTTGTTGCCACCCAATGGGGGCAAGAAGCACTCTGTTTGGAGGCCCAGAGCCACCACAGTACCTCTGAGTATCCCTTGCCAGTAGGCTTGATCAGTGGAAAACTGTGGAGACCCAATAAAGATAAGACCACCAAGGACTCAGGTCTCACAGGATGAAGAGTTGGGTCACCCCACCAGAAAGCGTGGCTTGTTCTAGATATCTTACATTTGCTTCTCCAGATCCTTTTGCTACCTTTCTCTGCTCTGCTCTCTGCCCCCAGAGGCTGACCGTCGACAACTACATCAATGGGCTCATTGCCCTCTGGGTTCCGGTTGAATTTGGTCAATGGCAGAGTGTTGCAGGAGATTAGAGAGAAGAGATATTTATTTTCCTATATCCCTCTCTGTGGGATCCCCTTTGACTGACTGCATCCTTCTCCTAAAGGTCACAACTCCTGTAGGTGACTCTCCATCTCTGCAAGACTCTTTCTTCTGGGTTCCAGTAACTGCTCCCTTCCCTCGCTTCTTCAGGCCTAGTGTGACATCTTGCTGTTACAAACCTCAGCATGCCGAACCATTCCTGTGGTTTTCCTCCACACTCCCCTCCCTACTATAAGTAACCCCTTTACTATACTCTTAAATCAGTCAATACCTGCCAAGACATTTAGTGATACACTGCGCTTGGCCAACTGGCTGCTCTGCCCAGGACTTTGACTCTGGAGCAAACTATGCAAAAACAAACAAACAAAGGAGCCCTGGTTGGGAATTCATTGGTGGTAGCAGTGGTGGTGCCCAGTGGCAGCAGTGTTTAGGGCTAGTGTCAGTGGACATCCTGGCCAGATCAGTTCCTGGGTTTGGCCCTTGGGGGAGCCCTTGGTTCTTGCTTATTGTCCAATCCTGGCCCCTGGCCTCCTAATAATTTTATTAGCCTCCAATATAATTTTAAGAAATTCTTTTAAAACTGTTAATAGAGTCAGATATATTGCCAATGCTTAAAACCAAGAACTCTGACTGACAAAGCCATTCAAGCAGATGTTTGATGTCTAGTCAAAGCTTTACCTTTTAACCAAATTCGAAGTGTGTGGAGCTCTTTAAAAGGGGCCAACTCAGCATACACCTGTGTTGGTCTTTGCCCTTGTCATTTCTCCTTCTTTTTACTAGGAATTTTGTCTGACGTTGGAGGAACAGCTGTCATTTTGTAACCATGATGTAATCACAAGGAAATGGCCAAGAATATCATAGAATCTTAGCCTAGATATCCCCAAGCCTTTGGGTCAATGCTAGCCTCTTCTGGGCTTCTTACCAGAGAAGAAAGAAAAAGCCCACTTGGCAGATTATTAGCAGTGGAACACAATTCCTTTAGTATTATTTCCTTTCATCTTTACAACAACTCTATCTGAGGTTGGATTATCTTTGTTTAACAAGTGGGGAAACAAACTCAGAGTAGCGACTAGTCCATGTACATATAGCCAGTACTGGGAAAGGAAAATAAGCTGAGAACAATTACTCATGAATATGTTTTGGCTCATTCATTCATTCAGTCATTCATTCACTCACTCATTCATCCAACAAGCGTTTTCTGCGTTATCTTGTGCCCTACACAGGTGCAGCATTTGAGATACAAAGATGGATACGATGTAGTCCCTGCCACTGGGGTCCACTGCAGTAGTCTAAGCAAGAGGTGAAGGAAAGTTGGACAAAGAAGATGGAGAGGGTTGGGCATACGTAAGAGACATTTAGGAGGAAGAATCAGTAGGACTTGGTGATGGATTGATATGGGGGTAAAGGGAAAGGAAGGTATTTAGAGTGACTCCTTGGTTTCTGGCTTGAATACTTGTGAAAAATGTGTGATTATTACTGGAATAGAGAATGTTGAAGGAAAGGCAAGGGTGGTAGGAGGCTGGTGGGAAAGAGGTGGAGGCAGCTGGCCATGAGCAGAATGGATTTCTGAGGCAGGGCAATTCTCAGTAAGCACGAACTCCAGTGTGTTGTCATGGGGCTGGTGACTGAGGTGGAGCAGAAAACTATTTACTTCCAACAACACATTAATTATTCAACTCCTATAAGGCAGCCCATGCAGCCAGAGGCCCAGGAGAGCAGCAAAGGATGTTGTGCTCTTACGCTGGGCCCTCACAGAGGGCCTTGGCATGGCTCCCTCCATCTCCCCAGCCATTTTCTGGGATCTAATTCAGCATTTAGTCAATATTCTCATTAGGAAGAGCAGTTCCATGGGTCTGCAGGACCACTCAATACATGTAAGTGAGCCAACCCCATGAGCTCCTTTGGGTAGCAGAGTACTTAAGCCCTCCATTAGCTACCATTAGGACTGCACTTACTGCTTAATGATCACCAACTACAGTGCCGGGTGGGTCTGGACAGATGGAGAGTAGGGAGGAGCTTCCCCACAAACAGGCATTTCAATGCACTTCTCCGGAGACTCAAGAATTGAGTCTCTCCACCCCTCACCATGGGGCGCAGGATTAGTTACAGCTCACCAGCCTGTCTAGGCTAGAATAGGCAGGAATGTTTAGTGAGTCTATGGAAGGAAGGAAATGCTATGAGAGGCTAATGTTCCTGTTTCTTTCTAATGGATAGAACCTAAGTCTCTCTCTCTCTCTCTCTCTGTGTCTCTCTCTCTCTTTCTCTCTCTCCCTCTGTAGTTAAGGAAATCTGTTCTCTGCTTTGAGAGACCTGGGATTCAGGATTAGGTATACTTGTTTGTATAACCTGAATTTCTCCAGGATCCACCAGTCTGTCCGTATCAACGAGGTAACTCAAGTTTCACTGCCTTATCCCAACTTTAGCCCCTGTGAAAAATCTCATGGTTTCCTGAGAAGTTCCAGGTGTGTCTCTGTCTCATCTGGACAAGTATGCCGCTGTTTTACTAAATACCACGTTGTCCTCTAGGGGATGCTGCTGCTCCACTGGGAATGGCCAGCCCCACCCTCCCCACCCCCCAGCAGACGCCATGGCTGCTCTGCAGGGGCTGGAACCTGCAGGCTTTGTTGCTGCTGTGCTGGGCACTGCAGCCTCTCCCTCTGACTCTTGAGTAACCTGTTGAGCTCTGCTGCTGGTCTGCCAGGCACAGCAGTGCCCACCAGGCATCACCACTGCCTCACCGGCCTCTCTTATTGCTGCCATCTCTCAAGGGACACAGTTCTGAGTGCCAAAGCTGAATGGTGGTCTGTGGTGCAGGTGGAGAGAAAAGGAGAAAGTATTTCTTTTGTGCTATGCTATTTTGGAGATATCCCCCAAATTCTATAGTTTGATGACACAGTCCTTGCAGTCTTTACTTAGGTATGCTATTGTTCAGCAAATATTCATTTCCTTCCTCCAAAGCTCTGAGGAGTGTTATTTCCCAACTGTTAATGTTGGGCTTGGCCATAGAATTTTCTTTAGCTAGTGGGACATTAGTGGATGTAAAACAAGAAAGGGCTTGAAATGGGCTTGTGCAGTTGGACTGGCCTTGTGGGGCTTTTGCCATAGCCAGAAGAACGCGCCTTCTTGGATAGACCACTGTCCCGGAAGAACGAGAGACAAGGGGACAGAGCCAGACAAAGCAGACCTGTGGCTGAGGCAGGTCCTCCCTAGTCGACCTGTAGATGCTAGAGTGAGGAATAAATCCTTGTGGCTGTGAGCCACTGAGTTTTGAGGTGATTTGTTAGGTAACATTATTTAGACCATAACTGATCTTCCTTCCAAGATTCAGACATGCATCCATGGAAATGACCTAAGGTTGGGTTGGAGTTACAGCCTCCAGTAATGAGAAATTTTCTTCCATGTATTCACTGACACTCTCCGATTGGGTCAGGCTGTTTGAATTTGGTAACTTTTTTACTTAGGATGAATTCTCTCAAAGGCTGTCATGCAAATGAGCTTTACGAAGGCCATCTATCTGAATCATGTATGAACTCACGCTGTACGTTTCTCTACTTGCAAACTTTAAATGTATTAATTCCCATAAATACTCCAGAGCAGGGGTTGGCAAACCTCTTCTGTAAAGGGCTAGATCATAAATACTTTAGGTTTTGAAGACCATGCAGCTTCTGTCCCAACTATTCAACCTTGCCATTGTAGCTCGAAAGCTAACCTATACAATAATAAATAGACACCATTGTGTTCCAATAAAACTTTATTTACAAATAAAGTTTGCTGAACCCTGTTCCACCCCAAAAGCACGTCAACTCTCCCTGCCACTAACAGATGGTGACAGCTGTTGCTCTTGGTTGTCACTTGATTTGTTAGGGCATGTTTGCCGTTTTGTGCTTAGACTGAAGGCATTTCACAAATATTGTTATCATCATGACCAATAAGTGGAGAAGCATTGAGTGAGCACCTGGAAAATGCTAGTTAGAAGAGACATATGGTTACGATAGAAACCAACGTGGAATAATAATTTCAAAAACTGAAACGGTGAGAAAATGGATCTTGCAAGTGAACACGGGATATATTTTTTGACAGTGGCGTGATTGTAAAGGATCAAGAGTGAATTGGGCAACGTAAAAAATGCTGCACCCATGCCACTGACAGTAATCAGCAAAATATGATGAGAGGTTATTGACAAAAATCAAACTAATACAAAAACATTTGCATACACGGCTAGAGAGGAGCAGCAGCCCGGAGGCTCATTAGCCTAATGTGAGTTCAGCAGAAGCTGAGGAGGGTGCTGAGAACTCGGTCATAGTGAAAGTGTGACCGCTGTGGTGAAGCATGAACGATTCCGTAGACTCAGGGCCCCGTCTCCCCAAGGTCAAAGTGATGTTGATCCCAGAGCTGCTGAGGACTTCGCTTGCGGAGATCATGAAGGAGGGGTGTGCCTGCCTCATCAGATTTCTGGAGGGGGAGAACTAGGGATATTTTGGAAAAAGAACACATAGCAAAGCAAAACATAATATGATGTGAAGCATCCACTCACTTCTTCTACTTGGTGGAAGATGTACCTGGGGATTCCAAGCTTCACCTTCACTAGGTTCTTTGAACTTGCAACCAAATGGACTTACAAACAGCTGTTTGGAACCAAAATTGTTAACACACATGCACACACGGTCACATGCATGCACGCACATGTGTGTACACACACACACAAGAGGGCTGAACACTGAAGGGCTGAATTTGTTGCTTCACAGAGCTCAAGCTTCAGGTTGAGGGAGGGGTGAGAAGGCTCTCAGCTCTGCCACTGCTCCTCACTCAGGGGCAGGACGATGAAGGAGATGGTTTGTAGATGAAACACAAGGAAGGATACACTGGAATGAATGAGAATTTGCAGTCAGGAGGATTTGGTTTGGTGTCTGAATGTGTCCCTTGCTAATTACATGACCCTTGCTAATACCCCTTTAGGGGGTAGTGAGAAGCTTCCCATTCCATAGAGGAAATGGAGGAGAAATGCATTCCTGGGGAAAATGGGGAGTGCCTCTGCTTTGGAGAACAGAGGGGCAATCTGGGAGGAACCTTGATTGCATTACCTAAAGGGGTGGGGGGAATCAAGATGTTATAGGAACATGCCAGATTCTAGGTTGAGGTGGTAACTAAAGGACCAGGGAAAAAATGTGAACTGAAAAAGTAAGTTAATAAAAGGGAAAATCCGAAGAACTGTGGGTGGGAAAGGGGCAGGAGGAGGGCCGGGAATGGCAGACCTTCCTGTGTGAGCCAGGCCGGGAGGTGGTGGTGCTGACTTGGGAGACGGGAGGGTCTGTCGCTATTATCTCAGGCCCACCCAGCTGTGTGAGTTAATGTTCTCTTGGTTGCAGGTAATAGAAACCAATTTGTAGGAGCATAGGAAAAGTAGATTTGATTTATTGGAGATTTCTTTGAGTGTCTCACAGAATTCAAAGAATCATTGAACAGGCTCGTTGAAGGCGGGACTTAGCAGTAGGAGTTCACGAACTTCCCTTTAGGACAGAGTTTCTCTAACTTTAGTAAGCACCCTAATCACCTGGCAGGCAGACTTGTGGAGCCCAACCCCTAGCAACAATTTGCATTTCCAACAGGTTTCCAGATGATGCTTGTTGGTCCTCTGGTTGGTCCAAGCGCACTACTATTAGCTCCCAATTCCCAGCCCCGTCCCTCAATTCAAATTTTTAAGTGGAAAATGGATTGGTCCATCTTGGTCACGTGTCCTCCTCTTGCCCAATCATTTATTACCAGGGTGTGGAGCCATATAGTATAGATGTGGTACCTGAGGCCACTCTAGTGTATCATGACACAGTTCAAAGATAAGAAGGGCTTGGTGGCTGCACCAGACGATGTCTGCGAGTCCCCTCTTCTCAAACTGCTGCAGCTAGGCACCCGAGTCTTAAGCTCTGGAGCTCATTCCGTAACATTTGTCTTTAGGCTGCCACTCTATCCCTGGGGATTCTCCCCACTAAGATTGGCCTTCAAGGGGCACATTGTCTTCCTGTCCCTTAAAACAAATAAGCAGGGCATTTTCATTTTAGGGGTTTTACTGCTGATTCCTACCAGGACCTTGGAAGAGAAAATAAATCTAACGACTTTTGAGAAGTTGCACACATTCTGGAATTGTCTAACTCTCACAAGGCAGCAGCGTGTAATCGATGACTCCTGGTTCTCTTCTGAATTAGTAGCTGGGAGCCGGTAGTCAGGTTGTCCCCTCGCTTTTCTCTGCTGGAAGGTCTCTCTCCCTGGCAGTAGGCATGCCTTTGCTAGAAGGCAGAGATACAGGGTCTCTGTGGGTCATGACATCTTCAGGGACAACCTAGGGTGGTCGCCCTGGGAATCTCCCCAGGGACTAAAATCCTGGGAGAGAGCTGCTGAGTACCTGGAACCCTGCCTCTTCTGCTTACTCACTTCACCTTTATTTATTTCTTGGAGGATAACAAGGCTCCTTAAAAAATAAAATTCCCTTCCTCGGGCTAAACCCTGGTTGTGTTTAGAGCAGGAAGAAGAATAAGGCGATGCCTGCCGCTGGGGAGGAATCACTCACAGGAAAACAGAGAGAAAGCAGACTCCTGTTGCCGTTTGGCACAGTCTTTTCTGCCGAAGAAATGAATCCTCGGAGTGGCAAGGGCACACAAAACTTTGGCAGAAGGAGCCCATTCTAAGTGGAGAGGCTGTAAGAGACTTGGAAGCCTGGGCTCAGGGCTGGGAAAGACCGTTACCGATTCGGGCCTTTTCTCTACTACTTCTCCACCAGCTCGTTATCCATCTTCAGCCGGAACATTTTCAGTGACAGGGAGCTTGCTACCTGTGAGGTCAGCATGCTCTTTCTTCAGGCCGTTCTGATGTTTTGAAAGATATTTCATATACTGGCCTGTAATTTCTCCCTCTTCAGGCCTATACTGATCAGATTATCAGGTCCCTTAGCAGTTGGGTCATTGTGCCAACCTTGAGCCCAAATATCTAGACCAGACTGAGGCACCAAATCAGGACAGCCCCAAGTCAGGAAACAAAATAAAATAAAAATAAAAAATTAGACTTTTTCTGAGGGCCGTCACATAAAAAATAACACAAAGATAAAATGTGACTGGTACTCAGATTTACAGGCAGTCTGATAAAGCCCCTTGTAATTAAGCAAGTGTTCACTAAAGAGACCTGGAGATGGAGAAGTAGGAGCAGAGCCAGGAAGGGGTCTTCTCCTGGTGGACCTGGTCACGTGAATGGACAATCACTCCTCCCTCTCTTACTGTGTCTCCTTCCCCTCAGTCCCTATTCCATGAGCTCATTTTTATTTTAATGGAGGAATGGTCACCCTCTTCTATTAGAGAAAGACACAGATTCTGACAGGTCAGCAGCTTTGGGAGGGAGAGGAAGGACAGGTCTCCCGTGGGTCAGCAAGAGTAGCTGTGTCTACCATGGTGGTCAATGGAAGAGGACACAGACTGTGGCCAGATGACCCTTTATGTCATTGTGTTGGTGTTTGTTGACCATTTCCTCTAAGCTGGAGATGCTTTGTCTCTTACAGAAACCATGAGCTCCCTGTGGGTGGGTCTTCGTTGTGATGGTGACAGGGAGCTACAGGCAGGACTGGTCAGCAAGCTCACACCTGTACCTACGGGGTTTCCAGACTCAGCACTTGGTTTTCCCAGTCACTCAGTCTCTGGGAGGTTGAAGAAGACACAGGTGACAGGGATCCCTTGACTTATGGCCTCTGATGATCACATGGACATTCTTTTTTTTTTAAATTAAAGTTTATTGGATATAAATGACAAATAGACATATGAAAAAATGCTCCACATCACTAATCATCAGAGAAATGCAAATAAAATCCACAATGAGATATCACCTCACCCCAGTCTGAATGGCTATCATCAACAAGACAAATAGTAACAAGTGTTGGAGAGGCTGTGGAGAAAAAGGAACCCTCATACACTGTTGGTGGGAATGCAGACTGGTGCAGCCGTTATGGAAGGCAGTGTGGAGGTTCCTCAAAACATTACACATAGAATTACCCTATGACCCAGCAATTCCTCTCCTGGTTATCTACCCAAAAAATCTGAAAACATTTGTGCATAAAGACATGTGTACTCCAATGTTCATTGCAGCTTTGTTTACAGTGGCCAAGACAAGGAAACAACCAAAATGTCCTTCGATAGATGAATGGATAAAGAAGTTGTGGTATATATACACAATGGAATACTATTCGGTTGTAAGAAAAGATGAAATAGGATCCTTTGTGACAACATGGATGAAACTTGAGATTATAACGCTTAGTGAAATAAGTCATATGGACATTCTGACCTGACCTGTTCTAGCCCATTTTCTGGTATATTCACACTGGTCGCTGCCATAGTACCCATTTTATGTGCTTAGAGGCTTTTAAGGGGGTGCACTACAGCTGACTCCTGGCTGAAATTGCAAGGTGGTGGGGATAGAGCCATTTGGCTGAGGTTGCCCAAAGTGCCCCTGATGTGTAAATATCCTGTTGGCCAAATGGAATAAGGGGCCAGGTTTTTACCAGGTGTTACTCCTGGGGAATCTGACCCTCAGAGCCTTCTTAACCCTCTTAATCTCTTTCGAGAGACCTTTTGTGATTTGGGGTTTCCTCATTCGTTAGTGGTGGAACAAGGATTTTAATTCACCTCCTCAGATTACAAATCCTAAATGCTTTCCATTCAGATTAATCAACTCTAGTAGGGGTTCACTGGCAGAAACTGGGGTCCCCACTGTTAAGGGATTACTCGTTACAGTAGTCCCCCCTTATCTGTGGTTTCAGTTACCCACAGTCCACTGCGGTCTGACTTACTGAGGGAGGTGGGCTCTCAGGGAAGCCTTGAAAAATAGCCAAAAGGCAGGCAGGTGGAAAGAAAGAAATAGGGTTTTAGTATCAAGAAAGTTAAGAGATGAGGTTGAGAAATGGGACTATGTCACCCCCAAGATGAAAATTCTTCAGTGGCTTCCATCATCTTTCAGGGCAAAAGTCCAGGTATCATCTGACATCCAAGACCATTCACAGTCTCACTCCTTCTTTCCATTCTTTGCAGGACTACCTGCCACCACTCACTGGCACATACTTTCTGATCCAACAGTCTGAACAGCTTGTTCCTTATACATAGCACGGTATTTCATGCTTTGTGCCTTTGCTCCTCGTGTTCCTTTTACCCTCAATCATCCTCTCCTTCCCTCACCTCCCTTGTTCCCCCACCCCGCCCCACAGCCTTCCCTCCTCTGAAAAGCTTTCCCTGAGGCTACTTGTCCTTTAAAAAGGGCTTCTCTGGGCTCTGGCAGCACCAAGTACAATATGACCAGAGCCCTTAATCTTAGTGTATGGTAATTTTCTGTTTGCAGAGCAACCATTAAGAGCTCCTGGAGGGCAGGGGAGTCCTCACACACCGGGGAGTCCCCTGTGCTCTGGATAGAGAAGGCAGCATTACCTGCTTCATGACCTAAACTGCAGTCTACCTTGCTGAAAAGTCAGGCACCTCTGGCCACTGTTGATTCCTTCAGCTCTGCGCCTACATGGCCCAGAGCAGATCCTGCATGCCTAGCTACCGGGTGAGGTTCCCTGTGCAAGCTGAAGCATTGCTGGCCACTTGGATCATCTGAGAGGCCAAATGAAGCTTCAGGCCATCTTACTCCTCGGGGCACTGCCAGGTAAATGGTGGGCCACCTCTCAGGTGCCTGCCTTACAGCTGTTTTGTCTCTTAGCACTGGCATAGCTCCACGCAATGGAGTCAGACTGCAAATCAACACACCCTTTCAAATCAACACACTTTACATGTCTGTTCAGTATCTATAGGAAGCAGGGAGTGAGGACAGGGGAGGAGTGGTTCCCCTCCCTCCTCTCCTGTTCTGAGCAGTGCAGCTCTTCCCAGGCCCACACTCCAGTACCCCACTGGGCACAACAAAATGCTGTAGTTAAACCAGACCCAGCTCCTCAGAAGGCAGTGAGGCACTTCCTTCTTAGCCATGCGCCTTGGGGCTCCACCCTGAAACTGGCATATCAAAATCTTCTCCAAGCAGAGAGAATGTTCTCCCTGAGAGGAGTTCTGCGAACAGGTTTTTCTCCATCTCGTTGCATATCTAACAATATCTCCACATTTCCAGTGCATTACCTAGATGTGATGAGCCCCTTCCCTTTTCATTTACTCTTCTCTCCTCTTCCCTTGGATGCTGATTGATGGAGTCTCTGGTATTTGTTTTGCCCTCAAGCTCTGTTTTCTAGGGAGCCTAGGCTTGCCTTTTTTTTTTTTTTTTTTTTAAATCGTTCTGTCCCTAGTGTCTGGCCCGATGGCAGGAAATAACAGGTGCTCAGTGTATTCTTGCGACTATGACCCAGTTTTGGCTTTGGGAGTTCAAATCAACAGTCCAAGACCCATTCTGAAGAGTGGAAGGCTCTGGAGAGAAAGGAAAAAGCAGGTGCACCTGGGGAGGGAGGAGGGACTGGAGCTCAGCATCCCAGTATAAGGCACATCTGAAAAGGACCTGGTCACCAGGAGACATGCTCCCAACCTTCAGTGTCCCCAGGCCAGCCCTGTGAGAGGGCATGGTTTATTTATAAAGTCCTTGCTTGCCCCCCTCTTCTTAGCCTGGAGAAGCCTTTCTTGAACCTGTTCACCTCAGGTTCTCAGCTTCTCAGCCCTCAGCTCTCAGCCAGGGATGTCTTCCAGGTGTTGTCATGGCAATGCTGGAGTCAGGAGTAGCTCACCATAACTCGGCTTTGACTGTAAAAGTAAATTCCGCATTTCTTTTTCCTTCTGTGGGTGAAAGTCAAGGAGGCACCCCTATTGGTGCAGGTGACTGGACATGTGCCATTTCCGAGCCAGTTTGCAAGGGCTCTCAGAGAAAGAGGTGCTCAGAAAGCCGCACCCATCAGGATTAGGAAGCCAGAGATCACACAGCTGACCAAACTGGGGACAGTTCCAATGATCGCTGCCTTTAGTCAAGTCCATCTCTGATACTAGGGTGACTTAGGAACTTGTAGGATTGGCTTGTCTACTGCAAGCCAGAAAGTGTTGGCTTGGGGATTCATTGTGAGCCCCCTGCTAACAACCATAGCATTTGCTAACACTTGTATAGTGTTTGCCAGGTACCAGGCACTGTTCCAGGGAACATGGTAAGGTGCTTGGATTTACTGCAGTTGTGCATGTAAACTGCCTAGCATAGCGCCTGGCATATAGAAGTGCTCAATAAATGGAGCTGCTGTTGTTAATGTCAGACTCTTGCCTCCTCCAGTTGGTCTCCTGGACTGCTGAGGCCATTCCAGAGTGGCTGCAGGTCACCTTACCCCCTTGGATTTAGGATGTAATTGTCAGTCTGAAGGGCCAAGCTGGATGTTACGTTCCCTTATTCCTAGTTCTCAAGAGCCCCGCCCTGGCCCCAGCCACCTTCATTCTCTTCTGTGGGAGCTCTGAGGAGTTCCAAGGGGGTCAACATCCACAGACCCTCTGGCCAGGACCCCGGTTCTAGTGGTCAGTTTTTCGAGGATCCAATTCAGAGAAATCCCCAGGTTGTATTTGTGTCTTGCCGCCAGGCTCAGCATAATGGCATTGACAGTTGAAGTAAGCAATTGGCCAATTTCCTTCAGGAACGTTTGAAATAAAAAGCAGCTTGTCTGAGTGGAGGAAATTGTGAGAGCCCCAAATGGAATTGCTTAAATTTATTGCTGGAGAGTTTTTACATATTGAGCCAAAGGCATATCTTTTTGCACTCAGTCTGGGGTTTTCAGGAGCGCCGCACTGCGCCAGAGAGGAAGAGGTCTGGGTTGGCTTCAAAGATGGCCTGCAGGAGAAACCCCCATGCCGTCACCAGCCCTCCCGCAAGCGGCCCCATGAGGGTGGGAAAGATTTGACTGCTATGGTGGGAGACATGCCAGCCCTTGATATTGGAAAGCAGAGAGTGGTACCTGCAGCTCTGACCAAGATTTAGCATCTGCAACACCGCCATCACCCTCAGCCGCTGGACTGTCCAAAGACTGCAGTGGATGTGACTTTTCTGGTGGGGCTTCCAGTTCTTGCATGAGGAGCTCAGGAGGCAGGAAATGTGGGGCTGTCGGGGAAGAGATCTTTCAGCAGTTTTATCTGGTTGGGACAGAAAAAAATTTTTTTAAATTATTTTTTATTAAAATTTTTTCCAGCTTTATTGAGAAATAATTGACATACATCACTGTATGAGGTTTAAGGTGTACAGCATCATGGTTTGATTTACATGTATTGTGAAATGATACCACAATAGGTTTAGTTCACATCCATCATCTCATATAGATACAATAAAAAGAAAAGAAAAAAATTTCTCCTTGTCACGAGAACTCTTAGGATCTACTCTCTCTTAACACCTTTCCTATTTACCCTGTTTCCCTGAAAATAAGACCTAGCCAGACAATCAGCTTTAATGCATCTTTTGGAGCAAAAATTAATATAAGACCTGGTATTATATTGTATTCTATTATATTGTATTAAAGACCCGGTCTTATATTATAGTAAAAGAAGACTGGGTTTTATATTAATTTTTGCTCCAAAAGATGCATTAGAGCTGATTGTTGGGCTAGGTCTTATTTTCGGGGAAACACGGTATCATACATCAGTGTTAGCTACAGTCATCATATTGTACATTACATCCCTAGTACTTATTTATCTTATAACTGGAAGTTTGTACGTCCAGGGCCAGACAAATTTTGATCTCAAGTTCTGGAAGACCCTGGGGTCTTATATTTAAGTCAGCATCAGAATAAGATAAATTATTTGCAGAACAGCAGGGGATGTAGAAGAACGAACTTGGCCAGGCTGTTATCAGAACTGAGACCTAGGCTGACTTTGGCATTAGTTTACTCTGTGACCATGAGCATGTCACTTTTCTTCTCTGGACCTTAGTTTCCCTACCCTGTAAGATGAGGTGGTTAGACAAAATAATCTGAGGTTGTGCCTGATTCCAACGTGCTGTGACCTGTGCCTTTCTTGCTCACACCCCCAACGATTCCCGCTCTTTATCTATCTCTCTCTCCAAATATGACATATGTATTTCATACACATTGAAGGCCCCTCATCACGATGTTGACCCGGGTGCATTTTGACACATTGAAAGGAGGCATCCTGGTGTTGTAGAAAGATGATGGACCCAGGAACGAGACATTCCTGGTTCTGCTCCTCATTCAGTGGACCTTGGACAAGTTACTTACCTGATCTGACCCTCAGTTTCTTTATCAAAGCCTAGGAATAATGTTGTGAGCATGAAATGAGCCATTGTCATAAATCGCCAAGGAGTAGGCTGGGCAAACATAGGTAGGTGCTCACCCAGCATGAATTTCCTTCCTTTTCCTATGCCCAGACCCACACAATCCTCAAGCTGCATCACCTACAGCACTGCCAGATGCAGGAGGACTCACCTTGATTTCATGGATGGGTTTATAGCTCTAAAGAGGAAATGTTATCTTTCATGTTATCCTCTAAGTAGCTAGAATGAAAAGTTCTTAGACCAAAGGATAGATGTGCTTGGAGGAGATGCTTTGATAACTGGCTTGGGTGAGACCCAATCCTCTACTTAATCCTTAAGTAAAATAGATTAGAGCTAAACTGCCTTCTAAAGAGGGTAGGTCCATTTACCTGCAGGACTTTTTGTCTTGAGGAGCAGAGATTGAGTGGGGTGTGTACGTCAGGAAGAGAGCTGAATTACTCTGAAAATAGGGGAGAAGGATATTAACGGGTCTAGGAGAGAGAAGAAAGAGCCAACTGGTGGCCCAAGAGAGAAGAGAAAAGATGGAAGCATTTAAGAGGGACTTAAATAAAGCAGTTGGGCTACTCATATAAATCCACATGCACAGAGATACACCCTTGTATTAGAGACGTTACATGGAGACACATGCACCCTCACATACAGGCATGGAGTTCTCTGGATGCGTGTGAGTGAATGAGTGTGTGTGTGTGTGTGTGTGTGTGTGTGTGTGCACAGTGGATGAACACATGCTCTCGGGCGTTGAAGATAGCTGCTCTCTAAGCCTTATGGACATGTGGTCTGTATTAACCCTTCCACCTTCTCCTCTCCCATGTATGAGACTGGACAGGTGTCAGAATTGCTCTGTTTGCAGACGTGGGACTCAGAACCCTGCATTCGCTTACCAGACTGAGCAAGATGGTGGGGGACATAGACAAAGTGATATTTCTCACTCGTAAACAACATCTTTTTCTGCTTATAAAAGTAATATGTTCAATGACAATGCTGTGCCAGGCTCTCGGCACGTGACAATGAGCAAATGCCTTCATGCAGCTCACGTTCTTGTGGGGCAGACAGCCATAAAACATTCCTGGTGCTCGTCATGGGCTCATGAAAGGGGACACGTGCAATACTCTAGAAGTGTGTGACAAGAGGATGAGCCCAGCCTGTGAAGATCTGAAAGAGTGTTTATGTCCTCAGAGGGTTTCGCGTTGTCAAGATGGAGGGAGAGAGTGACAGAAGATGAGGCTGGAAATGGACATGGGCCAGACCACAAAGGCTTTGTCAGATATGTTCAAGGATTTGAATATTTGATCCTGAGGGCCACAGGGAGCCATTGAAGAGTTTTTAGCTTGAGAGAGAGGCATGCTTCGTTTTGCCTTCTAGAAAGATCGTTCTGGCTTCACTGAGTCACTGGCATGCTGAGTCTTTTTCCCTTCGAGCCAGAACCCTCTTAGAGCCTCTGTGATGGAAGACAACAAAGCCCAGCCAGGACCCCAGATCACAGGCCTGGCTGCAAAACATGGGCTGGATTCTTCTTCCAGTCCCTCCAGCCGACTGTGCGCACCGGCTGAGGCCTCACGGTGACAACATCACGTCAGTCATTTCGGGATATTCAGTTTTAATTCACATTTACTGAGTGCCTAAAACTCGCCAGGCTGGATTATGTCCTTTCGTGCTCACAACAGCGTTACAAGACATGCAAAAATGAGTCACATTTTAGAGAAAAGTAGAGAGAGGACGAGCAGCCAACTGACATGGTGGAGCCCCTTCTACATCCCAGGTACAGAGCGAGGGCTGGCCTTAGCTAATCCTCTCCTAACATGCAGGAGATGGGACTGCTGTCCTCATTTGAAGAGAAGAAAGCTAACCTCGGAGGGGAAATGCTTTATCCAAGAACACCAAGTGAGGGGTGCAACTGGGAGTTTTGGGCTGCAAGTCAAGTTCATTCTGCTAGGTTGTTTCTTCAAAAGCGTAACAGAAAATCTGCCTACGAGAGTCTTCCTGGGTCCTAGGTGCTGCTTGGGGAAGACCCAATGGAGCAAGGACAGAGGTGCAGGGCACCCTCGTGTTGACAGACAGGGAGAGTGAGCTCTCCGGCTCCTTGGGGATGGCACAGCCTCCCACCCTCTCCTGTAGCCCAATTGGAGATGGAATTCAGGGCTGCAGGAGGCAGAGGTCAAGAGCTCTGATGTTCATAGGCTTACATGCTCAGACATCACATGTGTGAGCCCTCTGGGGTCAGGTTGCAGGAAAACACAGCTGGGCGGGAATCTATGGCAGGAGGTAGTGCTGTGTCGTGGAAGGGCAGGAGTTTTGGAATCAGAGCCCTCTGGTTTAAATCCAACCTCTGCACTTTAGGAGCCCTGGAGACTTTGTACTGTAACCTTTGTCACCTTGAATTATGTACTCTCCCTGCAGGACCCTGGGCAAGTATCTTTGTGCCTCCATTTCTTCATCTGTAAAATGGATGTAATAGTTCTTAAGGAACAGCATTGCCATATGGGTTAATGAAATAACACATGCATTAGCCCAACAGCTGCATGTTCTAAATTCTCAACAGATGTTACCAATTATTGGCAAACCTTCACTTATGAGCCACACCTCTAAGATGAGGATAATTATACCCTTGGCATAGAGTTTAGGGGCTGGTGGTGGGAATTAAATGACAAAACACATATAGTGATGACCAACAGCCCAGCATACACGGGTGTCCCACGCTGTGTATGCTTCAGTTTCCCTTTTCCTAGATCTGTGTAAGAGCAATTGCCAGATGTTTACTGTTTCTTTTTTCTTTTTTTAAGATTTGTATTAAAATATAGCTAACATACAATATTATATTAGTTTCAAGTGTACACTTCATTATTCAGCATTCAACTAAAGAAGAAATCACCATGATAAGTCTAGTAATCATCTGACACCATACCACGTTATCACAATATTATTGACTATATTCCCCATGCTGTATATTACAGCCCCATGACTTATTTGTTTTATACCTGAAAATTTGAACCTCTCATTCCCCTTCACCTTTTTTCCCCCTCTTTTTAAGAATTTCACTTACAGTTAACACGCATTATTATATATTAATTTCAGGGGTACAGCATAGTGGTTAGACATTTATATAACGTAAGACATCCCCCTGACTGGTCTAGTACCCACCCAGCACTATACATAGTTATTACCATATTATTGACTATATTCCCTATGCTTTACTTTACAACCTCATGACCATTTTGTAACTATCAACTTGTACTTCTTAATCCTTTCACCTTTTTCACCCTGCTTCCCAACCCCCTCTTATCTATCACCCCGATAAATCTAGTACCCATCTGACACCATACATAGTTATTTCAATATTATTGGCTATTTTCCTTATGCTACATCCTACATCCCCATGACTGCTGTGTAACACCCAATTTGTACTTCTTCACCTATCCCCAACCTTCCTCCCATCTGGCAACCATCAAAATGTTCTCTGTATCTATGAGTTTCTTTCTGTTTTGTTTGTTTTGTTCTTTCAATTCCACATATAAGCAAAATCACATTGCAGCTATCTTTCGCTGTCTGACATACTCCACTCAGCACAGCACCCTCCAGGTCCAGCCATGCCACTGGAGATGGCAAGAACCCATTTCCTTCCATAGCCAAGCAGTATTTCATTGTGTATATGTACCACCTCCTCTTTATCCATTCATCCATTGATGGACACTCAGGCTGCCTCCACATCTTCAATTGGCAGATGTTTTCACCAACTGCAAATATTTACTGAAAATTTCCAAGGCTGGTTCTTTGCTTTGCCAATCCTTCTGGGAGTAGCTTAGATTGTATTTGCTGCTTCATACCCAGTCTCTGCCTTCATGCTGGAATGCGGGCAGAGCCATGAAATAATAAAATTATTCCTCTCCCCAGATAGCAGACCCCCACATTACCAGTTACACATGTCTTTTGAACAGAGTTACCCTGCCCTGATCACAAAGGATAATGGTGGGGGAGACTGCTCTGGCTGTAACAGCAGCTACAGAGCCTTCTCAGACCCTAGCTAGGAATGGGAGATAAGGGAGCATCCCATTGCCCTGGTGTCCATATCCCATCTGTTCCCAAAGTTGGCAACAGGTTAATCAGAGCTCGCAGTCAGTATAGAGGCTGTCAACTCGGGGAGCCTCGTGGTGTGGAGATCAATAACCCTCTATTCAAATCAAGTCCCGTTTTGTTTGCTAGAAACTGACCTTGACCTTCACATCTCCCTTTATTTTCCATCCCATTTTTGTGCTTCTTTTCTCAGCAAAACTCCTCATGAGTCACCCATGCTCTGTCTGCACTTCCTCTAGTCCCTGTCCCTCTCCTGAAAGAGCTTGGTCAAGGTCACTGAGGACCTGCATGTTGCTACATCGAAAGGTCAATCTCAGAAACCAGTGGTTCTCAGGAACCGTTTTCCATGACTCCTTAGCAGCATTCAACACTGCTGACTACTCCCTCTTTCCTGAAATGCTTCTCTCACTTGGCTTCTGGCTCATCAGTCTCTCTTGCTTTTCTTCCTACTTCATTGACTTTGCCCCTTCAGTATCTTTTAGATTCATCTTGTCTTCAGGACCTCAAAAGTCTCTTCTCTTCTGCTTCTACTCATCCAGTAGAATGGCTTTAAATAGCATCTGGATGCTGATGAGTCCACCTTCTATCTTTAGCCCGACCTTATCCTTTGAACCCTTTGCATCCTTTGAACCCTTATCCAGACTCACAGGTTGGCCTCCTTACTTGACTTTTCCCCATGGATGTCTACCGAACATGCCAATTTTTTTATTTTATTTTATTAAATTTATTGGGGTGACAATTGTTAGTAAAATTACATAGATTTCAGGTGTACAATTCTGTATTACATCATCTATAAATCCCATTGTGTGAACACGTCAATTTTTAACACGACCCATGCCAAACTCTTGATTTTTTTCCTTTGAAACTTACTCTTTTCTTTGGTTTTCTCTATCTAGTTGACATCAACTTAGTTTTTCTACTTACTTAGGCCAAATATCTTCAAGTTGTTCTTGATTCTTTGCCTTCTCTCACACTCCATTTTCAATCACTCAATGAAATTTTGTCAGTATTTTAAAAATATAGCCTAAATTTTTTCATTCCTCACTGTCACCAAATCTGCTCTCATAGCTTATCTCTTGCCTGGATGACTATTAAAGCATCAAACTATTTTCCCTGCCTCTGTCCTTGCCCCTTCCCCTTACTTTATGTATATCAAGTGGCAGCCAGTATGATCTTTTGAAAACAAGAATTAGGTCGTGTCACTCCTCTGTTTAAATTCTCCAGTGGCTCTCTGTCTCAGTCAGGATAAAACACAAGGTCCCTATTATTTTCCACACGCCTATAACGGTGTGACTCCTTTGCCTCTCTCATCTCCTTGTCTATATTTCTCTCTTCACTCTGTTGACTTTAAAGCCTCCACAGCTCCTGTTTACTGAAGACACCAAGTGTACTCTTATCTGCAATGGCTCTTTCTTCTGCTTGGAACACTCTAACTTCAGATAGCCGCATGGTTCATTTCCTCACATCTTTCAGGTCTCTGTTAAAATGCTAACTTGTCAAAGAGGCTCCCTGAATTTCTCTATATAAAATGACCCTCTACCATCCCTAATAATTCTTTAGAAATCTGTCCAGTTGGTTTTTATTGGAGGGGGGTTTGTTTATTTGTTTATGTAGCCTGATTGTTGCTAACATTTTTGTGATTCTGTCTTTCACCTCTTTAAACATTTCATATGAAGTTATTTTATATTCTGTATCTCACAATTTGGGTATCTAAAGTATTTGTGTGTGTGAAGGCATTAAAGCTGTTTTGTTTGTTGAATCTGCTTTTACTCATGGTGCTTTGCTTCCTTGTATGTTTGGTGTCCTTTGCATGTGAACTTATATATAGTTGATCCTTAATCTGTAGAAAATCAGGGGCAATAAATTGAGGATGATTTCCTGCAGAAAAGATTTGTATTTACTTGTGTCAGGCAACAGAGGGTACATTGACCAGAAATCTTTTTAGCCCCTTTCAGGATTTCTGGCTAAATCTGAGTCTAGGCTCAGCTCTTCTACCACGCCACTGGCTCAAGGCTCAGTCCCTAGACTGTATCTTTCTTGTGACCTCACATTCTACTATTGCTCAGAGTTCACAGCTTTTTTTCTTTCAGCCCCTTGGAGATTTATCTTATTTTCTGAGAGCTCAATAATGTGGCAAAACTTTGTGTTGTGCACAATTGCTTTTGAGTAGAATCTCATTGGCCATAGTTCCAGAAGTGGAAACATCTTTTCACTATCTTGACCCCCTTACTTACCCAGTTTTTCCTTTGTAGTATGTAATCACCATCTAACACAGTATATATTTATTTGTATTTATTTTATATATTCTTCCACTAAAATGCCACCACAAGAGCTGGGAGTTTTAACTGGTTTGTTCATTGCTATATCCCTAGTGCCTAAAACAATGTCTTGCATGCAGTAAATGTTCAATAAACATTGTTGAACGAATGCATAAGGACTACCTTAAGTTGGTTCAAGCAGAGGTGGTTATGTTAAGAATGCACATGGGAAGATGAGAACTCACAAGACAATCTAAGAGCAGGAGGAGTCGCTGGGCTGGGCTCCAAGGGTTGGACGCAATGGCTGCTTTTGCTTCTAGGGTGGTTCTGGAATCTCCTAGAAGCAGAGTCCCTCTCCTACTCTGCCACTAATATATATCAGCTACCTCCACTCAATGTCTGCTTCCTCTCTTTCCTTATAATTTTCCATTGCAATTGGCCTTGGTTTGCCATCATCTCAACTCAAGGCATCCTTTCAACTTCTTCCTTAACTGCTAACTGGAAAACTTGGGTTTTACCCACCCCTTGGGTCACATTCTCAAGAGAGAGGATTAAATTGATTAAGTATTTTTTAAAAGCCAGGCCACATGATCTCTGGCTGGTTCACGGATTATTTTTTTCCAGGAAAGTGAAAGTGATTTATTGAAAACAAAAGTACCCACTTGGGAGGAAAGTGCGGGGGAATTCAGAGAACAAGTCACTGAGGAAGTCACAGTCAGGGCCTTTTATCCCTCGTGGGTGGAAATGGTGACATTCCATTGATGTAGTTCATTCCTGTCCTCCCCTTGGGCGGGACCCTCCATTTTCCACTTTTTCTTCCTAATTTGGTTCCTCTGGAACTGTGATGGCATCAGATGTGCATGATGGGAGTTGTAGTTACTGCAATGCAAATGACCTTATAATGACATTAAAATTAGGTAAAGGTCAGGTCCCTGGTCATAGGGATTAGCCTAGCTGGATGAAACTGGTTCTTGTTTTTCTCCAGCTGCAGGTACTGGATACAATCATCTGTTACTTGTGTAATAGTGAGGCACCTCAAGTTGTACCCAGGAGGAGGTTGTCAATTTCCTAGGCTACCTATCCGGCCACATAAATCCTCCAAGAGAGATTTTTGGACTCATCATCATATGGGTTGTTGAAGGACTGGTCTCTGCAGCTGCTTCAGGCAGAGACGGGGCACTGACCCTACCTAGCCTGGAACTGAAAATCTCTACCTGCTTGATCTAAGGAGTCAAGACCTCCCTCCAGCGTGGTTTCTGTTGCGTGCACCAGCTGAAATCCCTGGAGGACCGTTATCTTTATGTGGAACTGCTATAACCTGGAAGAGACAAATTTGACTAGGAGGTTAAAGAGACACGGTCTGAACAGTAGTAGCAGTAATAGTAGTAGCAGCAGCAGCAGCATAAAGCTCAGGGGTCCTAGCAGGGGCACAAACCAGGTATGGAGGGCAAAACACTTTTTACAGACTGCCAGACAGAGTCAGCAGTTGGAATTCCCTTTGCAAAATCATGAAGCCGTTTATCTTGATCATATCTATTTTTTTGGACATCTTTTTGTACCCGGCCAGTAGTATTAATATAGGTGCAGGAAGTCTGGTTAATAACCATGCATACATCCCCTTGTTCAGCTAGCAGGTAATGAAGAGCCATCCAGTTGTCAAGGACAACATTTGCAAGTGAATCGAGCAAGTGCTATAAATTTTGGAGGGCATCTCCAGTACTTTTTGATAGGGTAGCCGTACTCTTCGTCAGATTTTTTAAAGTAGCCTCATGAGAGGCAAATTCTCCCCAAGGGGCTGCAAGACTAATGGAAGCCCCTAAAACAGCCAGAATGAGTCCTATGGCCCATTTGGCTCAGGGATGGGTGATGTTGTGATGGTGAGTGATATGCCCTGAGGACCTAGAAACCCCAGGGCACACTGACCTGCAAACTGAGCGTTGTCAATACAAGCGTAGACTAAAGCAATGGGAGGTGGTGGCAGACCCCAAGGGGAGAACCTTCTCTGGGCAGCTTATCTTTAGGAGGACCGTGGAGGAATAAGTCTTCAGAGAGGGCACAAGCTCAGTGTGGGGAAGGGGAGTTAAACATTGCGGTTAGGTTTGCACCCCAAGGGGGTCTGTATCACACTGGGAGTATATGGAGCCTCCCTGTAGCTCAGCATGCTTGGACCTGGTTGGTGCCCTCACTCCTTTAGGAGGTAGGTAGTATAGTCACCAGGATTCCCTTTCAAGTCCCTCCTGATATGTGCACCTGTTTTGGGGGCTTTTAGTTTGGTAACTGTCGCAAACATTATGGTTGGCTAGGCACCAAAAGGTTGTATTTGGAGTGCACGTTTTGGAGGTGTTGAATGTTGTAGGATAGAAAGAGGAAGTGTAATTTTCTCCTCTAGATATGCAGTCCCTACTGGACTCGATGTGACAGGGCAATTAACGATTCTAACTCTGGCTTTACTAGACCAATTGAATTGTGGGTTGAGATGTATGCAGCAAAAGTTTGCAGCTGTTGGGTCTAGTCTGACAAATAGGGAGAGCTCCTTGGGATACTCTTTGGGGATCCCAAATGAAAGGTGAGACTGAGATCACGGTGCACAGGCTGAAACTGAGGAGGGGGAGGGTTGTGTTGGGGCTATCTATGACATATCCAGCAGTCACAGAGGCCATGGCTCTTAGCTGTTATATTAGAAATTTTATGAGGGCGGTGGTTTCCCAATCCCCCTGGAGAGGCTGGGAATGAAATAGAAAGAAGAAGATTAAAATCATGCTGTCGGTTTAGTCTGGTTGCAGAAGAAGCCGATATCAAGTGTGGTGCCAGAAGGAGCACAGGTAAAGAGAAAAATAAGAGCTCGGAGAAAACTTCAACAGAAGATGACAATGAATACTTCAGGAATCGGGGGGTACTTACATGGTAGTGGAAGGGTGTGTTCTTTCTTTTCCTTAAACAACAGCTTTAGGTCCTGTAGGTGTTCACAGAAGTACTCTTCAGCAGGATCGGTTGACGGTTCCTTGGGAAGATCCGTTCAGGTGCTGGCGGCGATGGCTCTTTGTGGTTGCCAGAGATGCTGCTGGAGGCTCACGGGAAAGTCCAAGAGAGGTCTCAGCCCGGAGCAGAGGTGACCAGGGTCTTGTCTCCATGCAAGAAAGAATTCAAGAGCAAGACAGATGCAGGGAATGAAAGTGATGTATTGAAAACGATAGGAGACACTTGAGAGGAAGGTGTGGGTGGACTCAGAGAATGACTCACCTGGTTCGTGGATTTTAAGAATGAATGTAGAGAAACAAGAACTCTCAAAGCAATTCAAGAACAGGAGGAACAGTGGACTGGGCTCCGCCAGGCTGGGAAGCAGTGGCTGCTTCTGGATCTAAGGGGGTTCTGGCCTTGGTCCTGTGTTTACCCTTCAATCCATTTAAATATGGCAGGTGAAGAGAATGGTCAGGTAAAATAAAACATGAAAGCTGGACAGCAGGGATCTGGAAGTAATATCCTTTCATAGGGGCATGCGCGGGGCAAAAAAAGAAGGCTAAATTCAGACCTATCTCTGAGAGTGAAACTATGAAGACTCAACATTTGATGGAATAAAATCAGCAACTTGAGAAGGTAGAGACCCACCTTGAGTGATGAGAAAACATCCAAGTTCAATCGAGAGACTGAGGCAATAGTCCCAGGAAGATGTGATTATGGTGAAGAAAGTTATAGCTGGATCAATTATATTGAACCGTATTTGAAAATAGTATGTTCTAACTAGCAGGGAGGAGATAGTAAGTCGTTAATCAGAGAGCAAGAAATGGCAGTATCGCTTCTGCGCTGCAGGAGGTTGGGGGAGAGGCCAATGCACAGGTAGCAAGATGTTAAGTGTGAGCCAGACAATCTAATAGACAGACATTAATTAAACAATTTCCTGCACACACAAGCTAAATGGTGCTTAAGGCTACTAAGGAAGAGAATAGCGAACCGTGAGTATTTGGAACAGTGGATTTGGTCTAGGCTGGGGCGTTAGAAAAGGCTGCTTGAGGAAATGACCTTAGATAAGACATCTAAAGGCCATTTGGGAATTTAAAGAGGCAAAAGATGGGGATGGGAAAAGAGTCTCAGACCCTTGCAAATGCCCTGGGGATTCTTGCTGTTTCTCAGATGCAGGTACTCAGCACTTTCCATCCTCAGGTGTTTGCGTTTGCTCTTCCTTCTGCCTAGAAAGTGCCCTCTCCAGATAATCTGATGGCTCACCCTTTGTTCAAAGACCACTTCTTCACAGAGGCCTTCCCTGGCACACTGGCTAGCATAGCACCCTGGGCAGTGGTTATTCCCTTTCCCTGATGAATGTTTCTTCTTGCACTTATTCACTCCCTGCATTTGTATTGTATAATGATTTGTTTATGATCTGTCATCTTCCCTCACTAGAATCTAAGCTTCATAAAGGCAATGATTTTTATCTCTTTTGTTCACCATTGTTTATTCATCCCAGTGCCCAGTATATAGTTTGCCTCAATAAATATATATTAAATGATTAAATTAAAAGCAGCAAGGTACACCTAGGAACAGAGGAGAGGCCAGAGTGGCTGGACTTTAATGAACAAGAGAGAGCATGGCAAAAGAAGAGGTGAAAAAGGTGGGCAGGGGCCAGGTTGCTGCAGGACAATATGGAATTTATCCAAGAGTTTCATCTTCATTCTGTGAATAATGGAAAGTCACTGGAGGTTTTAAAGAACAGGAGTATTGTGATAAATTCCATTCTAATAGACCTTCCTGGAAAATGTGTATGATACTTTCTTTAGGTTGTAATTCAAATAGTGGAATTGGCAGGCCAGTGCTATTTCATATAAATTTTGACACATTTTACCTATTTACCTTTCAGAATGGTTTTATAAATTTATAGTCTTTCCTACAGTTTTGTGAGTTTTCATTCTTACATGTCCTTGCCAGTTTCTTTAAAAATCATCCCAAATTTAAAAGAAAACAAGACAAACCCAATTGTTGTCTAATTTGACTATAGTGAAGTTGTAACATCTTTTCAAGTTTTTTGATCATGTTTAGTCCTTTTGTGAATGACTTTTCATATGCCTTGTTATTTTTCTGTTATGCACTTTGACTTTTTTTTTTTGAAATTGGGTTTTAAGCAGAGGAGTGACCTCATCTCATAAGTCTGTTTAAAGGTCATGTTGCTGCCATGTGGAAGACAGATTGGAAGGTGCAGGAATGGAAGAAGGGAGACCAGTGGGAGGCGACTGTGGGAATCTGGTGAGAGGCGATGGTGACCAGGTGGGGATGGTGGGGGGAGTGGAATGGATGGGCTGGCTGTGGGGGTGCTTTTGAGGGTAGAGCTGCCAGGACTTGCTGCTGGGGTAGGTGTGGGAGTGAATGTGGTTTTGTTTTAAGTACTTGGGTGAATGTGGGTGCCATTAGCTGAGGCACATTGTGTGGAATGCACACCTTCACTGGATTTGGGATTGTCAAGTTGCTGGAAAGGCATAAGGATTGTTGAACCTACGTGGACAGTGAAGTTGGCCTGGGGAGCCAGGACCACAGTCGCCAGGGAGGTGAAGTTGTGACTGGGAGGTCAGCGTGGCAGCTGAGAAGAGGGATGAAGTGGCTGTGCCCCCAGAAGGCGTGAGATGGTATGAAATGCATGAGTTGGTGACCCTGGTGAGGAGAGCTTCTTCCATGCTGCCCACTCCTCCATCCTGGCACTTACGAGAATGAAACCTGGACCAGAATGGATCCAGTTCTCCCCGGAAGTGGAAGGGGAAACTCGGACAGGGAGAGGATGGGGGAGTGAGGTATGTGGAATGGGGCTCAGTGCAGTCCATTGAAGTTTGGTCAGGAGCAAGGGTGCATTTTGATGTCTGGGGTAGATCAATCTTTAACAGTCTCTTCTAGTCAATAAAATTATTTTCAGTATTAATTATGAAACGAAACTAATAATAATAGTGGCTATGAAAGAAATTCAGTAGAAATTATCTTGTATTGAACGTCATATAGATCAGCATGCCAGGTAAAAAAGTAAAAATAAAATATTACAGTACAACATTTTTTTTAAAATAATGGATTACTACTTTTAAATTAAATTACATTAACATGTGTTTTGAAAATAAGAGGAAAACTTGTACTTACTTTTGGTTTGTTGCAATAATGAATGATAATATTACAATTTCTGTTTTCTCGATTCACTCTTCAGTTTTAAAACAGGCAAGATTTTAAAAAGAATTCATTTCCCTGTTAAAGTTATTATCCAAATTCAGAAAAATAGTTCACGTGCCAGCTAAAATTTGCACTTTCCAAACAAAAGATAGTACATCTTGCAGTTTGCATTCTATTTCACTGCTTTGAAAATTTATACACAAATAAAAATTCCATGTGCTCACATGGAAAGACAGAATGGAAGTAACTCAAGTTCAGTTTCTTTGCTTTTCAAAGGCTGTCTTTCCCATCACTGTGCTATCACTTTTTATTTAGAAGCTTCTGTTTAAACACAGGAATATGTAGTATCACGGGAGTTAGAGACATAAAGTGCACCTGAAGTGAGCTTGACTGATTCTGAATGTTGGAACACTCTGGAAATGAACATGTGTAGCTGAGGTTGCATGTAGAGGGCCAACTGTATGACTGAAAGCATCTGGATTAATTTCCATGAATAATATGGTGTTCATTCAAGGATAAGCAATATATATATACCGGGGGTGCCACAAAAAGGTACACATTTTGAGATGTTATCTATGTATTACTTTTCAAAGTTGAATTGAATTATGGTAGCGATGTGTGGTGTGATGTTCGCTCAAAAGATGGTGTTAATCATGTGAATGCTAGCATCAGTCATTGTATTACAATTTTAATACAGTTTTTTTCCTTTCTTTAAATGTGTATAAATTTTTATATATATATAACTATATATATATATATATATATATATATATATATATATATATATATATATATATATTCAACAGGAAAAGCAGCAACTGTCGGCATTTTACCAACAAACAATCTTGAGGGGGAAGAGTACTTTATCACTGCAATGTTCAGAATTGTCAGTGCTTGGTGATAAGAAAAAGAGACAAACTTTCAGTTGGCTTTATTACTGTTTTCAGCATCCGTACTGACAAGCCATCTCCATCTTGCCTGCACCGGGATGAGCCTCGCCCACTGCCCTGCCTCACGTCCACCCTGGCAGGGGGAATGAGCTCAGAGCCTGAGTTGGGGGGAAGGGCAAGATTTGGGAGAGGGCAAGTAATGTGATCTGTCTGGATTTGAAGAGGCAGCAAAGGAGGGCCTGTTGGGGTGAGAGGTCTCTTCCCAGAGGCCCTACTGGGAGCCTTGGGTGGGAGTACCTCCATCCTGTATCTTCTGTGGTCTCTACAAACAGATGAGGGGGTCCTGATGGCAGGGCGTCCCGATGTCTTCTCTGTCTCTCTGTCTTCTGTCCTTGTCTCATAACTTTTCTCAACACTTTTCTCTGTCCTTCCATCTATTTCTCTGTCTCTCCCTCTGTGTCAGTCTGTCTGTTTCCCCCTCTCTCTGTCTCTACGTCACTCCCTCTCTCTGTCTCAGGGTCCCTTCCCACCCCTGCCCCTCTTTCTCCGTCCTCTGTCTCTCCTTGTCTGACTCACTAGTTCTCCACCTCTCTGGTCTGTCCTGTTAATCTGTGTCTTGGCCTCTCCGTGTAGGACATGGGTCTCTTAGTCTCTCCACTGGAGAACTACGGGGAGTGAGGGGGACCGAGGGGGCGTCATTCAAGCTGAGCATCCTACCTTTTGTTGGGACGTCCTCCTCCTCTTAGAAATGCCCCATTCTTTGGGGACGCCCTAGAAATGACAGCCCTTTCTCCAGTCTTGGGCTGGCTGTGGGCCTGGGCCCAGCTAACACGGTCCCATATTGGAGGAGGGGGTGCGGGTGATAGCTTGCAGAAGCTGTGGGTCCTGTGAACAGGCAGGGGAGGGACCCGGGGTGGACATAGGCAGAATAGCAGGTTGCAATCACAGAGTTTGGGGCTCAGTTGGAGTCTCTGAGAGACTCCTTTGGTGACCCTATCTGTGAGGAACCCGAGCTTCCTTGTCCTGGCTTAGCCTGGGGAGGGAGGAGCACTTCTTTTCCAGGGGGGAGACCCCTGCCCCACACTGGTGTTCCCAGTAGGACTCCTGCCCCAGCTAAGGTGACACCCAGGGACTCAGGGAGCTGACTCAGCCCCCACCCCATCCTCTTCTCCATTCCTTCCTCTTGGCCCGTTATTCCTGCCCAGATAACATGGGAGTTGTAATTGTCTGCTGCTCCTCACTCCTCAGCCCACACCCTGCCACCTCTCGTCCTGTCTGTCCTGACCCCTTCCCTCTGCTTCCCTGTTCCAGCTTCCCAGCCAGCTGCCCCTTGGCTTTACTCGAGGTCCCTTTTACTGTGAAAGGAAAAGACGCAGACCCCAGGGGATAGGGGCAGTGGCCACCATAGGCATGGAGCATCCTGGGCCCTGGGTACCTGGAGAAGGTGCACGCCATATATAGAGGAGGAGACTGCGGCACAGAGAGGTCCCCTAATGGGTGACTCTAGGGTCCATTCAGTCCACTTACCTCCTTTCCACTCCCCCCACTGGCTGCTTGATGTTCCTCAAACACCCAGAATGCCTCTGCCTCAGGGTCTTTGCACTTGCTGTTTCTGCCGCGTGGACTGCTCTTCCCCACACACCTGAATGGCTCACTCTCTTACTCCTTCAACTCTTTCCTTAAATATCCTTCTTACAAAGGCTTCCCTGACCAGCTTATTCTTCTAGAATTTCCTGCTTCATTCCCTTTTCATACTTGATCTTTCTGCACAGCATTTACCACCCTGCACATTGTAGAGATAACTATTATTTTTTTAAAAAATTTTCTGTCTTTCTCATGAGTATGTCAGCTCCCCTTCAGCAGGGAATTCTGCCTATCTTGTCGAAGGCTGTATTCCCAACTCCTAGAACAGAGTCAGGCACCTGTCATTTTTGGAGTGAATTTAGAACACCTGGCACAGGGTGCTGTGCAGAGTACGTGCTCTTGTGATAGGACCAGCGTTTATTGAGTTTCCCTGATGAGGCAGGGTATCGGCATCTCTGAGCTTGTGCTCCCCTGTGCCCTTGACTTGTCTGTCCTTTCCCTACACCAGCAGAACCTCTGCCTGATCTCGAAGGCTCAACCCCTGTTTTCCTCAAAGCCTCTTCTCTTCTCCAGGCAGATTTGATCTCTCCCTTTACCTGCTCCCTCTTCATTCTCCATCACCTACCTCTTACTCTTGAAAGTTCATGTACTTCTGAGCCCAACTGTGATTCACATTCTTGCTTCCCCTCTTCCTAGCTATTGACTAGTGATTTAACCCTGGTAGGACTCAGTTTCTTTATCTGTAAAATGGGGGTCATGGGATGCCACGACATGTAGTGTAATGTAATATAAGGTAATGCAATGTAACATGTACTTCTAAGAGAGCAGTTCTGAGCAGTGGTGACCTTCTGTGAGATGGACCTGGGACTGCAGACTTGATTTGGGTGGCTAAGCTGGTGCAGGTGGTACATTCTCGGCAGCAGCAGCTTCAGCCCAGGTTCCTGAGGCTGGTGGAGGCTGAACTGCCTACTGCAAGGCAAGAGACAGAGATGTGGCAACATTTGGTGAGCACACAGGTTCTGTGAGGAGGACCCTGCTGTAGGTGGGGTGGGCACCCATAACTGGGCCTGCTTGGCCAAAGCCCTTGCCCTGTGAGACCCCGTGTTCCTGGGGGCTGGGCAGGGCATGACCTCGACTGCCCACCCCAACCCTGTCCTTGCCACTCCATGTGTTCCCTGTACTGCCACATGTCCTGTGGAACCTGCAGTGAGGATGCCATCACCCTATTGTTCACACCTGCAGGTGAGCCTTGGACACCCACCTGTCTGCCTTCTCTGGAATGCCAGACCTTTGGTGGGAAGCAGAGAATTCTGAGGAGGTACAGGACCTCTCTAAGCTGGCCAAGGGGGCTCCCAGCTTTTGCAGAGGGCGATTTTACCATTTGTGGGAGACTGGACTTACTGATCTTGAATATGCCTTCCAATTCTGAGAACCTACGATTCTAGGAGTTTTTATCCTCAACATCCAGGCAAAGTGTCTTTCTCCAACCTCTTATTACTACGCTTTGCATTTGAAAACTGAAAAGGCACATTCCTTCTCTAGTGCTGCTTCAAGCCTGGGAAGGAATTCCTGGTCAGCCATTGGCAGCTGGGTTCTCAGAACATTGAGAAATCAAAGGCAGTTTGGGTGGAAGAGGGAAAGTGGACTCTGCTGTGTATTTAGTCAATTAACCAAGGGCCCAGCTGTCCTTCTTAACTGAGCATCTTCTCTTTAATGATCGCGTGTCCTGTGCAACCAATAAATGCATTTGTTTGGAGATTCTGTTTCTTCATTCATTCAGTATGACGTGTTGAGTGCCTATGCTACCCAGGTGCTAGGCTGGGTACTGAGGAAACAGTGCACTCAAGATCAGACACAGAAACCACTCTCTCTTGGTATCTAAGAAGAGACAGACCCCTTCACCAGAAGGAATTGCAGGCAGCCACCCTACTGGAGGGGCATAAAAGTAGGTCTGTGTTTCAATCAGGGGTCAGTGAGCACAAGAATCAGAAGCCCACTTAAGCCCTCTCAGCCACAAGGGGGTTTGTTCTAAGGGAACTCATGGACTTTAGTGTGAGATGCATGGGCAGCCCCTGTGGGTCCTGGAAAGTCATCGGGCAGCTACTCTGCCTCTTTGATGCTCTCTACAGTCACATGGTCCTGCTTCTCCAAGAACCATCCCAACTGCCCCCAAGTTGTAGCCTTGAGTCATTAAATCTTTGAAAGTTTCCAGCATGGCTTTCTATAGTGTCAGGGGTTCAGGAGAACATAAGTGGTCTCTGCTCAAAAGTGGTGGTCAAGAGCGTTTAAGGAAGGAGTTATTTACCAGTGCAGGGCTCAACGAGGCCCTGCTAAGATACCTTGGGGCTGGCTATGTGGGAAACCCATTTCCTCCAGTAGATCAGAAGGGGTGAGGGGAGAGAATGATGTTACTGAACCTGGCAAGGGCTGTAGCAGTGAGAGAAAGGCTGCCTGACAACATTCATGGCCTTAGGTGGAGAAATTCAGCTACTGCCAAACCATAACCTGGAAGGGAAGGAGCTGTGGGAATAAGTTCCTCTACTGCCCTCTCCTTCCTCTCTTCAATTTCCTGCTGGTCCCTCGTGTTGGCCAAACTGAACTAGAATCCAAGAGGTAAGGGAGGATAGTTGATGCAATCCACAGATAGTGGTCAGTTTCCCAGGACATAGAGGGCAGAGAAGGATGGAGAGTGGATCTGAAGAGGCGAGTGGACAATATCCATGGTTAACTTGTGTGGTGTCTCCATCTCACTTTCAAGTGTCCTAGAGAGAGAATTAAATTAGATCAGCTTAGATTGAGGTAAAAGGAACTTCTCAGAGATAAGCCTCATCATCCCCATTTTCGAGATGAGCAAACCAAGATTGATAGAGGGGAGGATGCATGCCCAAGGTAACACAGAGAATGAATGGCAGTGCCACTGTGCCATAAATGACCAAGAACCATGAGCCTAAGTGAGCTGCCCTCCCTGGAGATTCTCTCAGGAACATTCCTGGCCTGGGCTTAGAGAAGCACTTGCTGGGTCTCTCCTCCTAGGTGTTTCCAACGTGCTGCATTCAGGTATCTCTTCAGAGATCATAAGAGATGAGCTTAAAGATCATAAAGAGTTGGGTATGGGTGCATGTGTGCCCTTCAAAGTATGTTCCATTCCAGAAGACCACAGTGCACTGGGCCCACAGAGCACTGTCTGGTCCAGCATCCCGGAATCCCACAATGCTCCTCTCCACCTGCAGTCTGACTCCATTGTACATCTGTGCTAGGCTTGCCTAGGGTTTTTGGACAACGTGGGGTTTTTGGACACCACTGTCACCGTACCTTCACAAGGGTCGGAGCGCGACTTCGCAGGGCCCTTGCTCTTGATGGAAGCCTGAGTCATGCTTTTGACTTTGCTGTGCCTGGATTAACGCTGATCCCTCTGTATGCCAGTGCAGGTCAAAGGAGCCCCAAGAAGCCCCTGAGTAGAACGGCACTCATACCATCTGAAAAACCTGTGAGTGTTTTCCTTCCTGGGAATCTTCAAAGAAAGAGATGCCTTGTGGGGGTATCTCACACTCTTCTGGTCGGGAAGCTCTAGTACGCATCTTACCTAACTCCCTTGCAGTGTAATTGAAGCTTGTTTTGTTTAGTGAGAACAGAACAGTCATCTGAGGTGTGTTCAGAGGCCAGCACAGATTCTCTCATTCGCTGTGTTATCTTGATAAAGAGGAAGGCACAGTGAGGAGAAGCTTCCCAGTTGGTGCAGCAGCCCTTGGGGGCACCAGTTGTGTAGGGTGGGTGCCGAGTGTGAGGACCTGGGTTCCAGACATCTGTGTGGACTGGGTCACCATCTGTGTGGACTATATTACCAGCCAGCTGTGAGGATTGCAGCGGCAGCCAGTTGTACGGAACTGAGAGTCAAGTATATGCATTAGGGTGCCAGCCAGGTGTGGAGTGGGTTCCAGCTGTGTGGAGTGAATTACCAGCCAGCTGTGTAAACTAGCTGTGTGGACTGGGGTGCCAGCTGTGAGAATAGGGGTGCCAGCATGGGCTACGTGGAGACTGGACTCATCTGAGCTGCTCGGTTACAGAGTGTGCTTCTGTTTACGGCACTGATGTTTTCTCCTCAAGCAATTTAAATAACTCAAGGTCACTGAGTCAAATCAGTTTTACCCAGTGACTTACATTGCAGAATTGAAGATGTGTTTCTCTGATGCAAAGAAAAGAAAATATTCTTAAGAATAAGAAAACCCATTTTTTAATTGGTTCGTTTGTTTTGTTGTAGTTGAGCTGTATGAGTTCTTTATGTAGTTTGGATATTAACCTCTTATTGGAAGTGTTGTTTGCAAATACCTTCTCCCATTCAGTTGGTTGCCTTTTTGTTTTCTTGATGGTTTCTTTTGCTGTGCAGAAGCTTTCCAGTTTGATATAGCCCCATTCATTTATTTTTGGTTTTATTTCCCTTGCCTTTGAGGTCAAATTCATAAAATCCTCTCTAAGACTAAGGTTTGTACGTTTGGTACCTATGTTTTACTCTATGTATTTTATTGTTTCTAGTCTTTATTTAGGTCTTTTATCCTTTTTGAATTAAATTTAGTGTCTGGTGACAAATAGCAGTCTCCAGGGTAGTTCCACCTGATGAAGACTGGTTGTCGGAATTGCTTGTTAAGGGTTTCAAGGCCGTAACCAGGTTCAGTATAAAAGAGTCCCTGTGATCAATTAGTGATGTCTGCCATGGGCAGTTATTCGCTAGCTCAGAACCAGGGGCAAGATGAAAGCAAAATGTTCTAAGACAGTGTTTCTCAAACTTGGCTGCTGATAATGACCTGGAGGTGATTATTAAAAATAGAATCCAGATTCTTCTGAAGGATATTTGGATTTAAGAGACCTGGAGTGAGGCCTGGGAATCTGTACTTAGTAAGCGCCCACATGACTCACACCACCAGGCGAGTCTGGCAACGCTGGTCTAAGGGAGAGCTTTCCAGGAATCCCTGCTTAATAGAGGAGGAAATGAAGGAAAACGGAGTAACAGAACCCCGTCCCGGGGAAAGAAAGGAAGGAAGGTTAACCCAAGCAGACAGGAATCCAGGCCCCTCCACTTAACTGAGGGCTCTGTATGAACCCTCACACCTTAACCAAAGCCCCTGAGTATATTTGGCATTGAACCCTCTGAACTAACACAGTGCCTGGCATGCGGTCGGCATAAGTCAATGACTGAGGAATAAGCAAATCACTAACCTTTGTAAATACACATCTCAGTCTCTTATTTAAATTCCAGGGGCCTACACTCAGATCCCTGTGTGTTTCTTTTGTTATCTCTGGTCTGAGGTGGCCTAGAGGGGCCCCAGAGAGATGGCGGACATGACCTAAAGGAGAAGTTACAAGATCTGTGTCTGTCAGCCAGGAAAACAGAGTTGAGCAGGGATATGATCTTCTTGAAACAGAAATGTCTTCACAGGGGACGCACCAAGTTCTTGACATGGGAGTCCCCTGAACAGTGAACATAGTCAGTTGAGACAAACTTCAATAAATCACATCTCATCAGTGTGAATCAGTTCCTAAAACTAGTTTCCCCACCTCAAAAACAAAACAAAACAAAACAAAACAAAAAAAAAAGGAAGAGCTCCTACAAACAGGCAGAGCTAATGTAGACTCACAACCCCTTCTCCAATATCCCAATATCAGCAGTATATGCTCTTGCCTAAGTGAGGAGAGATTGGGTCTTGGAGGCATAGTTGATGAAGAACCCATACAGATACGATGTAAACAGAATAGATAGCTAATATTTACCGAGCATTTACTATGCACTTACTATTGTAAACTTTTTCTATATTTACTTATTTTCTCCTCTCTAGATACCATGGGAAGATGTTATTATCCCCATTTCATAGCTATGAAACTGAGGCACAGAAATGATGAGTTATTTGTCCAACACCACATAGCTAACGCAGTGCCCACATTGATGATCGATTACTGCATAACAGATGACTCCCAAATTTAGCAGTTTAAAACAACAAAACTCATCTCATAATTTCTGTGGGTTAGAAAGCTAGGTGTGGCGTGACTGGGTCTTCTGGCTCAGGGTTTCTCACAGGGCTGCAATGAAGGTGTCTGCAGAGACTTCAAGCCATCTCAAGGTTTGGTTGGCGGAGGAACTGTTTTCAGACGCATTCATGTGGCTGTGGGCAGGATCAGGTCCTTGGGCTTGTTGGACGGAGGGTCTATCTCAGTTGTTTTTCATTTTTGTTGCCATGTGGGCCTTTCCTAGGGCAGCTCAAAACATGGCACTTGGCGTCCATCAGAGCAAACAGGAGAAAAAGCAAGAAAGAGTGAGCAAGACGGCTGCTGGAATCTTTCTGTAACCCAGTCCTGGAGGTACCCTTCCATCGTGGTTGCTATATTCTCTTCAGAAGAGGAGTCAGTAGGTCCAGTCTTAGCTCAGGGAAAGAGATTACACAGAGGTAGAAACACCGCTGGTCAGAATCCTTGGGGCTATTTTAGAATCTGCCTGCCACCATGGCAGTGAGACTCCAGAGCTGCCGTCCTGACACCAAGCTGCCTCACCAGAAGTGAAGGAATGGTGAACACAGCTCACCAAAAGGGTTATTCTGTTTGAGGGGAGGAGGAGATAGGCAGATCCAACAATACGGATGACATTCTAGTTTTTAAGTGAGTATTCACTTAATTATCATGCTATATCACTTACACGTAGGTTATGTACCAAATATTTAGATGTACCAAATATTAAACGACAATTTATTTAAAAAAATAATTTATTCACTTATTTCCTTGTGGAAAGTGACAAAAAATAAATGCCAACTCTGAAGAATCAAGCATCTTCGTGTGCTTGAATGGGTCGTATGCAATAGGACTGCACATGAGATGTAACTGAGGACACTTTTTAAATTAATAGACTTGATTTTTTTGACTAGTTTTAGGTTTATAGAAAAATTGAGCAGAAAGTACAAAGAATTCCCATACACCCCCTCCCCATCCCCAGTTTGCCCTATTATTGACGTATTGCATTAGAGCAAGCAGAATACCTTTGTTACAACTGATGACCCAATATTTACACACTATTTTAAACTAAAGTCCATACTTGACATTAGGAGTTATAATTCACATACCATGCAATTAACCAATTTAAAGTGTAGAATTCAATGTTTTTTAGTATATTTACAGGTTTGTGTAACCATCATCAATATCAAATTTTAGAAATTTTTTGTGGCTCCCAGATAAACTTCATGCCAGTTTGTTGTCACTCCCACCTTCCACTTTAGCCCTAGGCTGCCACTGATATCTAGATTCTATATGTAGATTTTCCTATTCTGGACATTTATGGATATTTGCTATAAATAGATATTTCATATAAATACAATATGTGGTCTCTGTAACTGGCTTCTTTCACTTAGAATAATGTTTTTTAAGGTTCATACATGTGGTAGCATGTATTAGTACATTGTTTGTTCTTATTGTGGAATAATGTTTCACTGTATAGACATAGCAGATTTTATTTATCCATTCATCAGTTGATGAACATTTGGTTGTTCCCACTTTTTGGCTTTATAAGTAATGCTGACATGAACATTTGTGTACAAGTGTTTGTGTGGATGTATGTTTTCATTTCTCTTGGGTATATGTCTAGAAGTGGAGTTGCTGAGTCACATGGTAAATTTATATTTAACATTTGAGAAGCTGCCAAACTGGTTTTCAAAGTGGCTGCACCATTTTAAAATCCCACCAGCAATGTATGATGGTTCCAATTTCTCCACATCCGTGCTACTGTTTGTTATCACATGTCTTTTTAGTTATTTCCACCCTAGTGGGTGTGGAGTGGTATCTCACTATGGTTTTGATTTGCAGTTTCCTAATGACTAAAGATGTTGGATGTCTTTTTATGCACTTATTGGCCATTTGTATACCTTCCTTGGAGAAATGTCTACTCGGATCCTTTGCCCATTTAAAAAATGTGGTATTTGTACTTTTATTGTTGAATTATAAGAGGTTTTAAAAATATAGTCTGGATACAAGTCCCTTATCAGATATAGGATTTGCAAAGATTTTATTTTATTTCTGTTCATTTTATCTTCCCATTTTCTTGATGATATCATTTGCAGCATAAAGTTGTTAATATTGATAGTCCAATTTACCTTTTTGTCCCTTTTGTTGCTTGTGCTTTTGGTATAAGTATTTAGAAACCATTGCTTACCCCAAAGTCACAGAGTTACTCCTTTGTTTTTATCTAAGAGTTTTATGATTTAGCGCTTATATTTAAGTCTACAATCCATTTTGAGTTAATTTTAGTGCATATTTGAGGTATAGGTCCAAATTCATTCATTTGCGTGTGGATGTGCTATCGTCTCAGCTCTATTTGTAGACAGATTTTCCTTTCTCCACTGAATTGTTGGGCACTCTTGTTGAAAATCAATTGACCATAAATGTAAGGGCTTATTTGTAGACTCTCAATTCAATTCCATTGATCTATCTGTGTATCTTTATTCCAGTACCACACTGTCTTGATTACAGTGTAATTTTGTAGCAAGTTTTGAATCTTCCAAATCCATTATTTTTCAAGATTGTTTTTGGCTATTCTGGAGATCCTTTGACTTTCCATATGAATTTGAAGATCAGCTTTTCCATTTCTGCAAACAAAGAAAGGGGATTTTGAGGAGGATTGTGTTAAAGCTGTAGAAGAGTTTGGCAAGTGTTGCCATCTTAACAATATTAAACCTTCCAATTCATTAACATGAGATGTCTTTCCATTTACTTATCTTTTAAATTTCTTTCAACAATATTCTGTAGTCTCAGTGTACAAGTCTTGTACTTCGTTTGATGAATTTACTCCTAAGTATCTTATTCTCTTACATGCTATTGTAAATGGAATTGTTTTTTTAAATTCATTTTTCATATTTTTTCTTGCCAGTGTATAAATACAACTTATTTTTATAAATGATCATGTATCTGCATCCTTGCTTAACTCATTTAGTCAATTTCTTAGGATTATCTAGGTATAAAACCATGTTATGCAAAATAGAGAGTTTGACTTCTTCCTTTCCAATGTGGATGACTTTTATTTTTCTTTCTTGCCTAATTATTAGACAGAAAGCTTAGAACCCCCAGTCCAATGTTGAATATAAGTGGCAAGAGTGGACATTCTTGCCAAGGAATCTTAGAGGGATTTCTTAGAGAAAAAAAAGGAGGTGGAGAAGGAGCAGGAGGAGGAGGAGAAGAATAAAGAAGAAGAAGAAGAAGAAGAAGAAGAAGAAGAAGAAGAAGAAGAAGAAGAGGAAGAGGAAGAGGAAGAGGAAGAGGAAGAGGAAGAGGAAGAGGAAGAACTATGAATAATAAAATGGCAATAACTACATGTCTATCAATAATTACTTCAAATGTAAACGGATTAAATGCTCCAATCAAAAGACAAAGAGTGTCTGAATGGGTAAGAAAACAAGACCTAAGTATCCATCAATAGACAATTGGATAAAGAAAATATGATACATATGTACAATGGAATATTACTTGGCCATAAAAGGAAATGAAATTTTACCACATGCGACAACATGGATGGACATAGAGGGTAACATGCTAAGTGAAACAAGTCAGAGAAAGATAAATACCATATAATTTCACTTGTATGTAGAATCTAAAATACAAAATAAATGAACAAACAAAATGGAAACAAATCCATAGATACAGAGAACAAACTGATGATTGCCAGATGGTATGGTTGTTAGGGGGACTGGATGAAAAAGGGGAAGGGATTAAGAAGTACAAATTGGCAGTTACAAAACAGTCATGAGGCTGTAAAGTAAAGCATAGGGAATATAGTCGATAATATTGTAATAACTATGTATGGTGTCATGGGGCACTAGACTTATTGGGGGATCACTTCAGAAGTTGTGTGGATGTCTAACTACTATGTTGTACACCTGGAACTAACATAATATTGAATGTCAACTGTAATTGAAAAATAATAAAATAACAATTTTTTTAAAACGTGTGTTGTGTGTCAAATGCCACAGACTCTGTTCTTACTGAGATTTTTTTGAATGAATGTTTTTCCCTTTGCTGGATGTCCCTAGGATAATTTCTAAAGGCTTGAACTACTTTTTTAAAAATAATTTTCATCAATTAAATCGTTGTTTTGCTGGAGCAAGAGTCTGCCAAGCTCCTTCTACACCTTTCAGGAAGTCCTGCACTTCCATATAATTTTTAAAAGAATAAATAGGACTAGGTATAACCCAGAAGATTCTCACCACCCAGAAATTCTCAACTGTTGAGGTTGAGAATTGAGGAAAAAATGAGGAAAAACAAGATGTACCATAGTCCTTGGTGTCACCAAATTATAAAGAAATAAATTTGGCAGCTGAGTGACCACATTTTTGCCTTTCACCTCTCTGAGAAATCCATCTCATTACTCAGCAACTCAAAATTATGGAAGCAATAAAATGCAATTGCATTTGTGTGAAGGCCTAACCTAGCCAGTGCTTTGAATTGCTTATAAGCTTCGGACAAATGCCAAGGTAAGAGGTTGATTAGCAAGACACCATAGATTTTTAAAAATCTAATTGTGTAGTTGAAAGTGAAAGTGAAATTTGGTAGAAACGAAGAAGTGCCATTCCTGAACTGGGTGGTTCTTGTCAAAGAGGACTTAGTCAGTGGTGGGCTGATGTAGGCTAGGCCAAGGAGGTCTCGGATTTGGAGGTTAGACATGTTTATGGGGCAAGGGTATTCACTTGCTGGTGGAATGATCAGAAGTCCAAGGGCATCCCATCAGCCAGGTCAGGGCTGT